>NC_136117.1:6890000-12532311 GCF_965212315.1 Lampetra planeri
GACTGGCGGATGCACCACCTGGCCTCCTCACTGTTACACACAAATACAAAGCTACAGATCCACCGTATAGCCTTAACAGATTGTTGGGGCAAGTGCAGTTAGTGAGCACCTATGAAGGCCGGTACAGCACACGAGGCGGTGGGTGGCCAGCATCACGCCCAGTTGTTTCCCAAGTAGCAATGTTTATACACCACACCAGGTTCTCATTTGAGGCTGAGTCGACCTAGGGGAGACACAGAACTCGGTTCAGATAAAAGGCTACTGGTGTTGGCCGTGAGCGGGTATCGAACTTGGATGGCCGGGTTCGAAGCACAGCGCTCTAACCGCCACACTACCGCTCCCTACAACTGTACCACACACGCACTCACGTACACACATGGACACGCACACGTACACGCACACATACACATGCACACGTACTCTGGGTCACCGACGTTTGAAATGAAACTCGAAGTAAGGGGCCGTCCATAAATGACGTCACGCACCTAGGGGGGAGGGGGCGGGGTCGGACATTTGTGACGATGTGTGACGAGGGGGGGGGGGTTTGAGAAATGTGACGTCACATCAAAATGCGCAACTTTAAATAAATATAGACAACACGTTCTACTTAATTACAAAGACGTTTTAATAAATGTTTTCCTCCTACAACATCAGAGTGCAGCGCCACATTAAATACGCACTACAATGACAATAGTTTAAAGCGATTTGAAGCATGTTTTATTTGGGGGGGGGGGGGGCAGAGCTTTGTGACGTCATATTTGAGGGGGGGGTCTGACTTTTTGTGACGTCGTGTGACGAAGGGGGGGGGGGGGGTCAAAAATCGTCCAAAATCGCGTGACGTCATTTATGGACGGCCCCAAATGCATCTACGTAAAAAAAAATGAAAACCTGTAGCCGTAGGACATGTGCACACTCACGTTCACGTGCGCACTCACGTTCACGTGCGCACTCACGTTCACGTGCGCACTCACGTTCACGTGCGCACTCACGTTCACGTGCGCACTCACGTTCACGTGCGCACTCACGTTCACGTGCACACTCACGTTCACGTGCGCACTCACGTTCACGTGCACACTCACGTTCACGTGCGCACCTGTAGAGACGCGGTCACAGTGCGTCTCTGTTGCTGCTGCTGCTGCTACAGGATGTGAGAGGCTGGGTGTCGGGGCGGAGTGAAGTGGAGGCCGTGGATCTGGTCTTGCAGCTGCAAGACAAACTTGTGAGTTGTGCACACACCGGCACCAGCACTGTTACAGCTGCTGCTGCTACTGGACAGAGCCTGCTGTTTGCGTAAATATTACTACTTTCGCTTTATATCGCGTCAGTCATGCAAACAGCATCCCACAACGCTGTCCTGCACATTAATTATATATATAAGGACCAAATCTTATATACGCGGTTGGCTATGCACGCAGCGAAACAAGCCCAACACACACACACATACCGAGCAAATGAAAGCCCTCCAACCAAGCAAAATAAACATTTATACACAAATTAAGAAATTGCACCAAAACAAAAAAAGCACAAACAACAAAAAAAAGAAAATGAAAATAAATTAAAACAAAAAAGTGTTCAAAACAAAGAACTGAGTCGATTCGGCCTCACATCCCAGACCACAATCACAACTTACCAACCATGCCAGGAACACTTTCGCAGTTACAAATCTTCGCCAGAAAAAAAACTTCACAGCTTTCGCAGGTTTCATTTGCAGTTTTCCTGGCAAGGATTTGTAAGGCGCGCAGGTTGTGTTCATTCTCAGAGAGAGAGAGGGACGACAATTCAGGGGCACGGGAAACCACAGACAAGCGGCTGAGCGGCGAGAACCGGCGCCAACAAATGCCCGAGTTCTATGGTCCTACACTGGGATGTTTGTCCAACTCACTCCATGAGCGTTTAAACCATGTGGGAGGAAACCAGAGTACCCAGAAACAATCCATGCATGTGAGGGTGGGTGGGAGGGGGGGGGGGTAACACTCAAACCCCGCACAGATGGAATACAGATGGTAATTAATCCACTTGCTTGACTGCCACCATACCCTGTCAAGCCAGGAAAGGAGATGGCGACCTCGACGCCCACGTGACGAAATGTGTGCGGTGATCCACCGACCCTCGCTGCCTCCACAGTGCTGGATTAGAGGCCACGTGCATAGACACCACCGCCTGGATGAAGAAGTCTTAGTTTGGCTCCCTGAGCCTCAGGCATGCCTGGGGCCTCCTCGAGACCACGACAGTGTGCGTTAGGGGCGGGGTGGGTTTGTGACTCGGGGAGCGTTGAGTCAATACCCGCAGAGTAGGCCAGGAATGATTGGGGATTCAAATCAATTCCTTTTTGTCGGTTCTAACGCTCATGCGGCAACCTCGATCGTTCGTACGACAATGTACGATGCGCGAAAATGACGTGACAGAATGCAACGTTTTAGACGGGACAACCGAGACGGAACAAGGAAAACAATACAACGAGATGATGGTAATGGATGACACAAACAAATCATCTACTTCGACTCTGTGACCACTGCATTGCAAGTGCAGTGTGCGAACCATCACATTGCGGGGCAGCGTCCCTCGAGCGACGTGCGTTGCCGTATGCTACCGACCGTACATTTGTAAATATTTTAATATCGCCGCATCACACGAGATCACAATTACGAATGCCCTAATCGCTGGGCAGAACCCTCGTGCGCTTCCTGTTTACGCCGTCGCGGTTCAAGCGGCCCCGGCAGTGCGAACATAATTCCGTGCTGTCTCCTGTCTCCCTGCCAGCTGCTGGCGGAGCGTGCGGGACTGTCGCTGCCTGAAGACACTGAGGCCAAGCTGCAGGCGTGCATGCACACAGCCCTGGGGGCCTTGCCCAAGGACCTGCAAGCGGTTCTGAGCCGTATGTAACTCCACAGGGGGTTGCCATCTTTGAGATTAAAAAAAAACCGCGAGACAAATTCTGGAACGCGTGTAACGGGAAGGAAAATATCCCGCAGGACAGGAAGAAGGGAGAAGCGCTTGTCCACGTAGGGGCTTGAGCGCTGCGTTATTACCCCACTGACAAAAAAATCAGGGATTCTCATGTCCTCGGGACGATTTACAGATTTGCCAGGGCAGCGGCCTCACCAAGAGGGCGATCGTGGGAAAGCTAAGTCAGGTGGTAACGCTAAAGGATCACAATTATGTAGTTGACCACACTGGGGAATCAATTTGCCCCAAACCAGGGGTCGACAACCTGCGGATCTGGAGCCGCATTGCAGATATTTAAATATTGTTGTTATTTTTTTGTTACCAAATTCGAAAAAAAATGTCTCCTCTTTTTATTCTGGTTGGCGACTCCTAGCCCCGTACCAAGTAGCTAGCTGCAAGACTGTTTGTGCATTCTTTATTTTAAATGTGCGCACTGTTGCCAAGCTCGATTTGTGTAACACAGGTTCGGCATTGTACCCGCTACTAAATCCGTAGGCGTGGAACGGTGCGTCGATGAATCGATTTAAATCGGTCCTTATGGTCACGCAACATGGATTTCAAACCGTGCATGTGAGAGAATCGATCACTTTTGATTTATATGCAAATCACTCGCACATTATGTGCTCTTACTAATGTAGTAGCAGCAGAAAAAAGAAGACACGTTAAAAACAATTAAGCAAATCACCGAGCGGGTGATGCACATGCTCACCGGTGAGGGATAGCGGTGCGGATTTCATGAACTTTCCATGCAGTGAGTTTATTAAGGGCGCTGCGATGCCGAGATGTTAACTCCCTCGCCTGGTATACAGGAGGTCGTGGGTTCGATCCTGACTCTGATGCCGGTATATTTGGAGTTTGCGTGTCTCTCTCCCCGTGGTCGCGTGGATTTTTCTCCGGCCCCTCCGGTTTTTCCCTCCACATTTGGAATCAACGTCACGCGTTTAGAGTATTTGGTTGCTATACATTTCCTCATGATGATAAGCCACTTCGTTGAACTATCATTTGTGGCCAGGTTGCTTCTGAAAAAGAGCTATATAACCCAGTGGACCTTACCTGGTAAAATTAAAAAAAGTTTAGTTTTAGTTTAATTTAAAAATAATTTTTAGTGTTTCGTTTATTTTCGAAGGCTGTCACTTTAAGATGATACCGCTGGGTGGCGCTGTGGGGGGGGGGGCAGAGCACGTGGCTCGCAGTCAGAAGGTTGAGTTCACAATCCCCGGGGGGGTTGATACATCGTGTACCAGTTTGTGGGATGCCGACAGTTGGTTGTCCTATAGAGACACTGGCCTCCCACCATATGAATTTGTAATTAACTTCAGCGGCTAAAAGCTGTAGAGATGAGCACTACACCGTGCTCGTTTACAGGGGGAAAGTGACTGTTTAAAACAATTCATTTAAATGTTTTTTGGATATCTGTTAAGGTTAATTGATGCACTGCTACTGTCACAATAACCACCGGTTACCATTAATGTATTAGTGAAACCGATAGGAAGTAAGAACATTTGATACTGCGCACTCTTCTGAGTCCAGTCCATCACGAATGTGCATTGGTCACACGTCCAAGTCGGCTCTCTGAAACAACAACAACAAGATCGTTTTAAGTCTGCTGCGGAACTATCCGAGACTCAAGGATGGATCCCGAACATGAGCCGGGCAGCGTGTTCCGACTCTTTGCGCCGGAGACCCCGAAGCTGCGCTGGTCGCGGTCGTGCGCGAGGTTCACACGCGGCGGCCACAGCGCAGGTCGCCGCGAGCCGCGGATCGTCATGGCTTGGCTTCGCGAACGAAGATCTAGGAAGGACATCCACGTCTTCTGCAGGCACGCTGGTGGCTGACGAGGCCTATGCGGGACAAGCAGGTCCTGCCACAACGGCTGCAAGTATAGGTCTGATCTGGGATGGGTGCTGAGGGATCATGGTTCTTCCTCCTTCTCCTTTTGTCCTCCATACGGGCCCTGCGGGTATCTTCGAAGAAGGAGGTGGCCTGGTGGACTGTGTGCCGCCAGGAGTTGCGATCAGCTGCTCGTGTTGCCCACTGACGGTGATCGATAGCCGCGGATCGTAGTCGGAGTCGATTTGGGTCTGTTGAAGCTGGTACCCACCGATCGGCGAGATAGGACGGAGCGGATTGATGGGGACCCGTGAAGATGAGTAGGCGTCATTTATACGCGATCCTGGTTCCTATCAGACGAGCTGCAGCATCTCACACCGACTGGAGTGGACGCAGGCAAACAGAGCTGGCACAGCCGAAGACGCCGTTGCAGTAGTCCACGCGGCTGATCATGAAGCGCGTGGACGAGCATCCTCGCAGTCTCCACAGCGAGAGCACGACGGCCTGTGCGCAGTTGTCGAAGCGGGGGAGAAGCACTGTCTCGTCAGGCGCCGGATGCGAGCCTGGTTCACCCAAACTCCGGGTTTCCATCTGCAGCAATCCCATGCAGGCAATGTGTGGTTGGTGATGTGGGCCAGCGGTGGCGAGACCGCCGCTTGTTACAGGGCTTCTGCAGAGGTCTTGCAACAGTTAACCACGGCCGGCCACCCTGGTTAATACTGCGGGTGTATTAACAATAACCCACACCTCCGGTTAGCACGGCTGGCTATGTACGGTGCGAAAGAAGTTCAGCGTACGTACATAGAACATGTGTGCCGTCCGCTTCACAGTGGACGTTAGAGCCACGCGCCATGTCAGGGTCCATGTTTGTCAAGTTTTGAAAAAGTACACGTGAATTACTAAATTGGGGTTACACATAGCAATAATTTCCCCCGACTGGCAGACTGATTCACACTTGCAGACCGGTGCTGAATCGTTGGCCTGCAGGTTGGCATTAGGTACCTTTTTAAGTCACCTTGTACCACATAGGGACAGCTGCTACTGGGGGTTCCCCTTCGAATAGCTGACATGAGATGCGATCTAAGGCAACTTGAGATACGGAGATGTTTAAGCGTCATAAAAACGTACAGATTGTGATATTCACTATTTTTCGTGAAAAGTTGACCGTAATTATTGGCACGCATGTTAAGATATAGCTGATTGGGGTCACTAAGACTGGAGTTTGGAAAGCCCTGAGTTAGGCGTTTGCATGACGGTTTTATTTAAAGAAAACTGCACAGGTCACCAGCCTAACACACAACTTGCACTTAATACACTCTATTGCCTATTTATTCAAACTAAAAGAGTACGTGTCGAGTTCCAAGATGCCAGGCTTGCCGACACATACCTGTAATCACGTGACTTCGAGATGGGGTTAGTGGATCGTGTAAAGGCGGAACAATCGCATTGTCGAGGCACCATCTGGCAGAGCAGAGATGTATTTGGGAGACAGTACAGCAAGTGGGTGTTTTCCTTTTGTCAGTTTTGTCAAATCGTACTTGCCGAGCCTGGAACCGAATGCCTATGATGCAAATCAACAAGAACTGAGGAGCACTGCGGACAGCAGAGCAGATAAGGGGCCGTCCATAAATGACGTCACGCACCTGGGGGGGGCTCAGACATTTGTGACGATGTGTGACGAGGGGGGGGGGTGAGAAATGTGAGGTCACATCAAAATTCGCAACTTTAAATAAATATAGACAACACGTTCTACTTAATTAAATAGACGTTTAAATAAATGTTTTCTCCTACAACATCAGAGTGCAGCGCCACATTAAATACGCACTACAATGACAATAGTTTAGAGCGATTTAAAGCATGTTTTATTTTCAAAATGGAAATGTTTTTTTGGGGGGGGGGGCAGAGCTTTGTGACGTCATATTTGAGGGGGGGGGGTCTGACTTTTTGTGACGCCATGTAACGAGGGGGGGGGGGGAGATCAAAAATCGTCCAAAATCGTCCAAAATCGCGTGACGTCATTTATGGACGGCTCCTTAGTGTGGTAGACGGTGGAAATGAGTTCCAAAGTCATTGCGGTAAGAGGAAGGGATTAAGGGACGCGTCGCGTCCTGCGCGCCGGTAGTTGAAGACTTCATGGATGAGTGGCAATAGTCGATCTCGTGAAATGGGTCCCTCACATTGGCAGCGGTTCGAAGTAGAGTTGAGCTATCCAATGATTTAAGTCGGCCCCCATTACTTGACCAATCGGATGACACGAAAATAGTTTGGAGAAAACGAGTGTCACGTCTGTTGCCACGTGTGCCGCTGGACGGCAGGTGATGGGCAGGGCGAGGTTATTGGCATCGTCAGCCGACGTCACGCTGGGCGTGGCTTGTAGGGGGTTTCCTGCCTTCAGGGGATGGGATGTGGGGTAGACACCAATGTTAAATGGGCCCGAGTAATCGGTCACAAAAAAGCAATCTATCAGTTTTTCGCAAATGTATCGACTAAACGTCCCAGCGCTAGTATCGAGGCGTGCACGCTCGTGAGAACGTCGGACAGCTTGAGTATTTGTCAAATGTGGATGTTCTGGGCCCTTTGTTTCCTCCAAAGTCAAACAACCCAAGCAGCATCCTCCTGAAAATGTCTCGAGACTCCAGTTTTCTTGTGCAAACAAGTAATAATGATCTTCTTGGTTCTTTCGGTAAGGTCACGTAGAAGGGAAACAATAAAAGAATAAAAATAAAGCATAATAAAATAAAACATAAAATTGTATTTTGTTTTCTTTTTAAACATAACATTTTATTTTGTTTTCTTTTTTTATTTCCCTTCTACGTGACTTTACCGAAAGAACCAAGAAGATGAATCCCTGCAGTCACGAAAGCTTTAAATCGAAAAGTAATAATGATCATTATTATCGCTTTATAACTCTACATAGAATATGGAGCCATCATATTCCCCCCCCCCCACAATACGTTTTTGTTAAATTTGCCACGAGAAGTGCAACTGTTTTCATTCACGACGAATGTTGGTTCGAGCAGCTGTAGAGAAAGTCGCGACGATGGTAGAATACGGCCAAGCGGGCAGCGTGCGCGAATTGAGAACTTGTGCTCGAGATTGAGCAAAACCCACGTTCCGATCCAGCCTCTTGTTGTTACTGCCGAGATTCACCTGGCAGGCTGTCGGGCCGCTTGGCCCCGAAACGAAATACTCCACCGCTGCTCGGCGAAGGAGTTGAAGCGGCCGGGTGCGGTGCTGGTCACCCGTCACTTTGTGCCGAGCCGAGAAGCGAATTCCGTTAGCGGTCCGTGCCCATGCGGTGGTTGTCGTTGTTGACGTGACGTTGCTAAATTAAAGGCACGTTAACAACGCGTCGCTGAACAATTTGACCGCCACGCAAGGCTTAAAGCATATACGCCTGTGATAAACATTGCAATATCGTTAAGTCCCGATTTAAAGCTTTCGTGACTGCAGGGATTCATCTTCTTGGTTCTTTCGGTAAAGTCACGTAGAAGGGAAATAATAAAGTAATAAATTAAATAAATAATACTTTTTTGACTTTATTATTTCCCTTCTACGTGACTTTACCGAAAGAACCAAGAAGATCGTTAAGTCCCTTAACGCCACTGTGTGTCAAGATACAGCGGTACAGGCGATTATGTCAAAGGGTGTAGGTGGGGTAATAATAATCATCATCATGAAAAGTTAAATCGCTTTACAAAAAGTAAGGCAATTCAGACTAGTGTTTCTTCTATCGTGCAATTGTGTAAAGTAGTAATGACAGGTTTCACCAATCACGCCTGTTGTGTATTTCCAGTCTAACAAAATCGGTCTTTAGCCACCAACTACCTAACACTCGCACTCTATATGTGTGTATGTATGTATACATGTACTTGTGCGTCACATGTTAGTTTGTGAAGTACGTAATGTCTCCACGCCGTTGGCAATTGCTGCTGTGGCAAGCCTGGTTATATTCACAAAGCACCGAATTGTTCATCTTGACTGCTTAAGTCTACAAGCAGCGCATTCATAACACATATGACTTTGTCGAGTTTTATTATAGATTTAAAAACCGGCGATATATCCTCGTACGAAAACATCGTTACATACTTGTGAAATTAACATCAAGACGCAGTTTCATTATTCCACTTTTAATCATAAAAGCCACTGCATGTATCAACATAATTCCATGACTGTTCTGAGTACAGATTCAGAGGCTCAAGACGGATGCATTTACAACAATGCACTTGAAGGTTGGCTGTTTGTATTTTACCGAAGGCTGTGAATAGAAGGTGGCAGTGCGCTTAAGAGGTACGAATGTGTTTCTTAATGACTTCGAATGGAACATCACTGTCACAGCTAACACTTGGGACAATGTATGAATCAAGCGGAACCGGTGAACACACCCACAGATGAGGCAAGGTTCCCTTTAAGAGAACGAGTGTCGGAAGGCAATTGTGAAAACTCGCCGATGGACATGGGTTTATCAGAAGAAACTCTTGACATGTCTAGAGTAATCAAATGACAGAGAGTTTCTTTTTGCGTCGACAAAGTCGGTTCTGTGGTTGTTAACTAGCCACGGAAAAAGCCAGACAACGGTTACTCTTTGAGCGCTGTGCGGTGGAGCTTTAATAACGGGAGAAGCAAATGTTGCGCTGAGTCTGGACACAAATAAAGCACGTGCTGTACATTTACCGAGTCGCGCCTAATGTGTGGTGTGTGGCGAAGGCGATGTGGTGCCGAGATGTTAACTCCCTCGCCTGGTAGGTCGTGGGTTCGATCCTGACTCTGATGCCGGTATATTTGCAGTTTGCATGTTCTCCACGTGGTCGTGTGGATTTTTCTCAGGGTCCTTCGGTTTTTCCCTCCACATTTAGAAACATGCGTTTACAAGATTTGGCTACCATAAGTGCGCACGTGATAAGCCACTTCATTTATGGTCAGGTCGCTTCTGAAAAAGAGCTACATAGCTCAATGGGCCACAGTTGTGCCTTTTGAAGAGTTAATTACAGAATGTTGGATCTGGTCCCTTAACCTTGGAGTAAAAAAAAAAAGTCTCTTGTCATTGACGAACACAAAGCATGGTCTGACACTCATGAAAAACACACGTGTGTGGATTCTTGAGTGCTCCCCTTTGGTGGAAATAGCATTCCTCCAACGTACATTAAAACATACTCGAAGGAATCCGCCTAACATCTCAATCAAGGTCCTCCTGGAAGTTCTGAAGACTCATCGAGGCTTTTCTGATTTTTTTTATTCAACTATTTCAAAAAACATAAAGTTTTTTCTGAATCAACTAATCAAGATTTGTTGATTCTGAAAATATGGGCAGCATGTGCCAACTGTTGGCCTAAAACTAACAATCGCTGACCCGACCGTAGTTCAGCGTTAAATAGGAAGAAAGTTGTAAAGTTAAGGTTTTGAAATGCAAGGTTCATACACACACGTGCATGACATTAACGGTCAAAACCTCTTGTGTTTTACAACAATGCAGAAGTTTGAGCACTGTGCTCCAATCATGACCACCTGGGTCAAATTCCTGGCCACACACGACCCTGGTGACAATTTCTATCAAACCCTGGCCTCTCGGCTTCCTCGTGGCCAACTTGATCTAAAAGAAGTTCTCTCGACAAGTGTGGACATCATGGGACCTCTTTTGCCAGTACCAAAATATACTAATAGGGGTTTTCCCCTTTTTTCTGGCAACAAAACTGATACCTTTTGCAAGGAATCATGCTTACATTAACCACAATACTTGCAGTCAAATGCAAACAAAAAACAATACTCTGATAATTTATGCATTGTCTTTGAAACTGATTGGTCCACACCAGAGACAGCTTTCTTTGGCGCCTCGTCTCATATGGCGTCATCTGGTCGAACACCACATGAGACTAGGCTCCAAAGAAAGCTGTCTCTGGTGTGGACCAATCAGTTTCAAAGACAATGCAGAAATTATCAGAGTATTGTTTTTTGTTTGCATTTGACTGCAAGTATTGTGGTTAATGTAAGCATGATTCCTTGCAAAAGGTATCAGTTTTGTTGCCAGAAAAAAGGGGAAAACCCCTATAAGTGTGGACATCAGAACTTGTGGTTCTGGCTCCAACGTCAGAGCGGCCCTCAACAGATGCCCGCTAACGTTTGCCTGTCAGCGTTGTGCGTGTGTACAACGCATGCAGTTTCAAGATTAGTTTGCAGTTTTATACGCGAGGTGTTAACCCCGATGTAATAACATGGGGTGTGAAACTCTAATGCATTACAACTGAACAGATGCTTATTTCCAATGATACATTTACAAAGTGTAAACTTGGGTCACGTAAAAAACATTTCTATGCTGGCATGAAAATGTGCTAAACACTTTTTCTCCACACCGTTGCTCTTGTCTGTCCGGAATATATTACGACTATTCTCTGTGGTATCAGCTGCGTGTGTGAACTATCGTGAGATTTGGTTGAGTACGTGTAACATGAATGTGTGCGAGTGTAAACTGGCCTTGTATTCTTGTGTGCGTGCATCCACGTGTGCATATGCATGTGTTGATGTGCGTGCCTTTTGGGCAGCGGTGGTGCAGTGATGTGAGCAATGAAATATTAACCAGACGATCTGCATGCCATTCCCAGCCGGGGATAACATCAGTGGCAAATGGTGTCTGGGCCTCCCCGAAATTGAATCGATACTAAATGAGTATATGATGCAATGTGCATACACAGCACCAGGATGACAAAGTTGGCAAATATGTTATGCTAGAGGCACATCTGCTTCTTGCACTATGGGTACTCATAACAGCACTTACCCCAACAGTGTAGTTATAAAAGTGGATCTTTGTGTGTCTCAGAGCGATTGCGTGCATGTGTGTCTATGCTTGCAAAACGTGGAGCCATTTAAAGCAACATCTATGCCGGTTTGGAACATTCAGGCTGGCCTGCCTACGATCCATCCTGGGTTTAACCACACTGCATTGTGCGAGGAGCTCAAAGATCTAGACACAGTCCCATCAGTGAGCTCCTCTGGCAAGCGAGGATGCATTAGCTGGGTCATGTTGCCTGCATGCCCAGCCACTGAATGCCCAAGCAGCTTCTGTTTGGCCAGATAGATTGGGCTACATGGGCGTGGCACGGGCTACTGAAGAGACAGCCTGATGTGGTACAGAAGGATATGGAGGTGATTGGTCTTGCTGATGACTGATACCAGCGGTGTCAAGATCGGCCTGTGAGCGGCGTTCACAATGGGCAGAGCCCCGGGAAATTAAAACACACTAAGTTGGCACAGTCGGGAGCACAGGTGGTACATCTGCCAGTCATCTTAGTCAGTCTATCCATGGCACCAGGGTCTGTTCTGTGAATTCCTGTCGGTGAGCCTTCGACACTTCAGATGGCCTCACGGTGCACCTAGCCTGGCACAAGTTGCCGTGGTGACATCACCGCCACTTAGTGGCCACCGACCCCTTTGTGTGCTGTACCGGCCTTCATAGGTGCTCGCTAACGTTACTTGTCCCAACAGTCTGTTAAGGCTATACGGGGGATCTTCATCTTTTTTTGTGTGCATGCATAACACGTGTCTGTCCTGTGACCTTTTGACAGTGAGCCATCGACACTTCACGTGATGGCCTCACAGTGCACCGCATGCACCTAGCACAAGAGCTGTGGTCAGATCACCGTCACTTAGTGGTGAATAGCGCTCGTTTGTTTAGCACGTTGGTTTCCGCAGACACTCGTTAGCCAAGCGTAGTCTTCCGGGTTAGGCCATGAGTTAGAAAATGTTCTCGTGCTTTTTCCATGCACGATTATGGGCATCTTCAACTCCTGAAGAGAAACTCCTGAAGTTGCCCGCAGGAGGGCGGGACGAAAGCTTGAGAGAAGAAACGGTGGAGGTGCTCGTAGCGGTGCGTGGCAAAACCTTGAGAGCATTTCTGAAAGATGCTCGCGGTAGAGTGCGGCATGTACTTACGCATCTTCAGCTCCTGAAGATAGCCGCAATAGTGTGTGGCGCAAGCTTGCGAGAAGAATTTCCCAAGGTACCCAGAGCAGTGTGCGACATGTACTTGCACATCTTCAACTCCTGAAGACGTCGACTGTAGGGCCTGGCGAAATCTTGAGAGAAGAAATGCTCAAATGTTCAACATGTGGCCTGAATCACAACACCACACTTGGTTTGTTGTTGTTGTTGTTTCTGCGCTGTGAACATGTGTGCATTCACGTGCAGAAGACCATACTTGGTTTGTTGTTGTTGATCTGTGAAAACGTGTGCACTCACACGTGGAAGACCATACTCGATTTGCTGTTGCTGCTACTATGTGAACACGTGCATTCACCCACTCTTGGTTTGTTGTCGTCGTTGTTGCTGCTGCAATGTGAATGCACAAGCAGTCACGCGCGGAAGACCACACTTTGTTTGTTGTTGTTGCTATGTGAAAGAGCGAGCAATCACGCGCGCACGTGGAGACGCAACGCCGGCGCTTCCGAGCGCTACGAGTGCTTGAGCGCGACCGCCTGCCGCTCCACGGGGCTGAAGTGCAGCACAGCGGCGATGGCGTTGAGCGCATGCTGCCTCCCGCGCGCGTCGCCCAGCGTCAGGTAGCGGTAGACCACGTTCTTCAGGTACTCGAGGCTAGCACCGTCGCGGCCACGCTCACGCGCCCGCTCGTCCAGCATGGCGCGCAGGCTCTGCACCTCCTGAAGGGCGATGGGAGTAGGGAGGGGTAATGCGCGTGCACGTGTGAGAATACGATACCCAGTGTGTGCGTCTTGTGCGTTCGTGGGGAGCGATAGTGTAGCGGTTAGCGTGCTGCGCTACGAACCCGGCGACCCGAGTTCGATTCCCGCTCATGGCCAATACCAGTGACGATTATCTGAACTGGTCCTGGGCCTCCTCTAGGTTAGCTCGGCCTCAAATGAGTACTTGGTGCGATGTGTAAACATAGCCACCTCCTCTCGTGTGCCATGCAGGCATGGATAGGTGCTCGCTAACAGCACTTGCCCCAAAAGTCTGCTAGGGCTAATATTCGTGGGATATTTGTGTGAGCATTTACCTGTTGGTGCTTCTCTTGAGCCGTAGCTATCTCCTCCCTGAGAGCCCTCACACTCCTTTCCAGGTCTCTCTTCTCTCGACGCAGCGTGGCCATCTCCACCTCCCTAAAGCGCACGCACGACAAGAGTTGCTTTGCGTGGTTGCCGATGCGGTCGCGCGTTGTTGAGGGTCAAGGCGTCGGCTGCTGTGGTTGCATGTGCATCACGGTATGGATGCACATTTGGTTACGTGCAGGGCTGCATTATGGGCATTGAACTGTTCTAGGCTCCCACATCAATGCTCCTTGGCCTTCACCAACCCGAACTAACCCGTGCTACCCACACGGCATAGGGAGGGCTCTCATGTAGCAGTCGGGTTGCCAGAGGGCTGTACATGTGTGCTGTGTATGTTAACATGATTGTATGGTTTGAAGGCATGCTGCATGCTACTGGATATCAGAGCAGTGTTGATATACATGAGGTATGTGAGTGCTCGAGTTGTACAATTGCACGATGCTATGTTAGTACATGTACACATGAAGCAAGTACGTGTGATGTACAGGATGTGAATTATATAGTTGTCTGTATATATAGGTTGTAATGTGGTTTAGTAGTAAATCATTGAAGGTGGAGGAGTCTTGTGAAGGACGCTACTGGGCAGTTGGAGACAGTCACTATCCAGCAACAACGGAGGGCCAGTCATCTCAGTCAATCAACCCATGGCACCTGGGTCTGTCCCGTGGCCTCCTGCAAGCGGGCGTTCGACACTTCACATGGCCTTAACGTGCACATAGCCTGGCACAACCATCGTGGTGACGTCACCGCCACTTAGTGGCGAATGGCGGTTGTTGTTGTTACAGGTTGTAATTTGTAGCAATATCATCATGTGCGGTGTGCAACCTATAGTTGTCTATGCTTTATGCATGGTTTGTATGTGTGCTGCATGCTTCGTCAATGTTCTCAGTATATGTGGCCATGTTTCTATACGAGCTGTAAGCTAACCATGGTTGCTTACGCACCATGCATGTTCGTTGTGTATTGAGCTGCAACCCCTGTCCTGTTCCTGTGGGTGCTGTGTTCATGCCGTGTCTGTGTGTGCTGCATCCTTGCTGTGTCTGTATCTGCTGTGTCCATGTTGTGTCTGTGTGTGTGGTGCCTCTACTGTGGCTGTGGGTGCTGCATCCACGATGTGACAGTGGGTGCTGTGTCCATGCTGCGACTGCATGCTGTGTTTATGCCGTGTCTGTGTGTGCTGCATCCTTGCTGTGTCTGTATCTGCTGTGTCTGTATCTGCTGTGTCTGTGTGTGTGGTGCCTCCACTGTGGCTGTGGGTGCTGCGTCCACGATGCGACAGTGGGTGCTGTGCTGAGCTCTCACCGCCGGGACAGCTGCTCTACGTAGTGCAGCAGCATGGCCTGGCTGTGGGCCGGTAGCTCCAATGCTTCGTGCGAGAACCCTGCCGCGGACACCTCCTGCCCGTCAACACCGCCCTCCGCCGGCCTGCAGCCCAGACAATGGCCATTGAACAGCATTCACTGCTTAAAACACATCACACTTGGACAAGGTGTTCATTCCTGCTGCATTGACCTATGAGATAATTTCTCCCATAAATGAAGATATTTTATTTTTCATTTCAATTTCGTAGCACTGCCATTACGTAAGATGTCCGACTCTTGCGAATAATATCAGAGTGTTATTTAAAAAGATTGTATTTATCGTAGATTGTGTGCTTTGGTAATCCATTAACAGGCATTTACATGACTCAGTGACAATTTGTAAGAAAACAGACCTGCCTACTCTCATGACGGGCTTTTGCACGCCTGTTATCCAACCATCTGGAGAGGCAAGATCGAGGTATGATCATGGCCAAAGCCACTGATGGCAACACAACTCGCCAATGCTTTATAGCTTTGGCCAGATCCCTCAGCTGCTGTGCAGTAGACACGTGACCTCCAATGTCGGCCCTAACAGTGTCCCGGCATCTACTCCGAGGTCTTTCCCTAAGTCACTGGACGTGTGGCGACCACTCCGATTGGAGGTAACGATTGGTGAATCACGAAAATGAGTGAAACGCTCAGCTATGAAACTCTCCACTACAGCTGGACCCAGGTGAGATGTTAGGGGCGCCATGGTGGCACGATGGTAAACAGGAGGTCCTTGGGTTCAATCCCAACCATGACACCTGTATATTTGGAGTTTGCATGTTCTCTCAGTGGGCGTGTGGATTCTTCTCTGGGTCCTCCGATTTTTCCCTCCACACTTAGAGTGCCTGCTATAAATTTCCAAATGATGATGAGCCGCTTCGTTGAGCTATCATTTGTGGCCGGGTCGCTTCTGAAAAAGATCCAAATAGCTCAGTGACCTTACCTGGTAGAAAAAAATATATTTAGTAAATAGGTGCCACTGGGCCCGCGGGGCCTCACCCGTGGTTTGACGCCGTCACGTGGGGTTCGGCACGGCCCCCCGCGGCCTGCGCCGCGGCCCGGAGCGCGTGGATCTCGTGCTCGCGCTCCGCCAGCAGGGCGAGCGAGCGGTCACGCTGCCGGTGCATCTCGCTCTCCAGCGCCAGCACTCGCTCATGAAACGCCGCCTCGGCGAGGTCGCGCTCGCGCTGCCCATGCTGGCGCTCGCGAGCGCCGTCCGCGCGCAGCTCCTCCACCTCCCGCCGATGCCGCCCCACTAGCTCCTGTGGAGGCACGGGGAGGTGAGCTTCACGGTGTGTTTATGTGTGTGTGTACGTGTGTGTGTGTGTGTAGGGGAGCGGTAGTGTAGCGGTTAGCGAGCTACACTACGAACCTGGCGACCCGGGTTCGATTCCCGCTCACGGCAAACACCGGTGACGATTATCTGAACCGGTCCTGGGCCTCCCTTAGGTCGACTCAGCCTCAAATGAGTACCTGGTGCGGTGTGTAAACATCGCCGCTAGGGAGACAAAGGCGGTCGGGCGTGGTGCTGGCCACCCACCCCCTCGTGTACCGTTCCGGCCTTCATAGGTGCTCGCTAACAGCACTTGTCCCTACAGTCTGTTAAGGCTATACGGGGGATCTTTGTTGATCTTTGTGTGCATGAGAATGTGGGGAGTGGTAGCGTAGCGGTTGGCGCGCTGCGCTATTAACCTGGCGACACAAGTTCGATTCCTGCTCACGGCCAACACCAGTGACGATTATCTGAAACAGGTCTAAGGCCTCACTTAGGTCGGTTTGCATAGATGCTTGCAAACAGAACTTGCCCTGACAGTATGTCGAATCTACATGGGGGAATCTTTGTCTTTGGTATGGGAGTGGTGATACAATGGATCATACAAAGCACTGTGAACCTGGCGACTAGAGTAGGATTCCTGGCCAGGGCTAACATCAATGACAAGTGGTATCAGAAGTTAACCATAGCTCCCCATAGGTCAGCCAGTGGAATTTACTTCTGAAAATCACGTTACCGTGATCTTTATGTTTATGGTATGAACAAAACACCCACAACAACCGCCATTCGCCACTATGTAGCGGTGACGTCACCACGGCGCTTGTGCCAGGCTATGTGCACATTGAGGCCACATGAAGTGTCGAATGCCCGCTGGCAGGAGGTCACGGGGCAGACCCAAGTGTCATGGGTCGACTGACTGAGATGACTGGCCGATGCACCACTTGTGCCCCCTACTGTGCCAACTTGCTGTGTTTTAGTCACCCGGCGCTCCGCTTGTTGTTGTGAGCGTCGCTCCTCTGCCCAGTAGCGTCCTTCATGAGCCTCCTCCACAGAGGACGATCTTGACAACGCTGTTCCAAGTCCACTCAGCTCCACATCCTCTTGTACCACATCACTCCATCTCTTCTCTCGCCTGTGCCACGCCCATTTAGCCCCCTCTATCCGGCAGAACAAAAGCTGTTTAGGCACGAGATAGCGGGGCATGCGGGCTACATGACCCAGCCAACGCAGCCTTGCCTGCCGGAGGAGCTCACCGATGGGGACTAATCCAGCCTGGTTAATCCCAGGATGGATCGTAGGCAGGCCAGCCTAAGTTTCTAAGCGGCGAAGATGTTCCATTAGGGGGGTCCACGTTTCGCAAGCATAGAGAAGGAAGGGCATGACTGTGGCCAAGAAGACCTGAAGCTTCATGTGGAGCGTTACGCAACTGATGAAAAGATAATACCGCTCGACTGATTCGGAGTGAGACCTCTGCTGTCAAACCGGAGCCGGTCATGAGCACAATGCCCAGGTATGGGAAACTCTACACTCTCTCCAAAACTGCCCCATCGCCAAATGGGAGTTGTGGGGGTGGAGTGTATGATGGTAAAAAATACCCAGACAGGTGCTTAGTTTTGGTGGGGCTGATGGTAAGGCCCCACCTCTTAGTGGTACGCTCCAGGTTCAGCTGCAGCGCCTCCAACTCCTCCTCTGAGTAAGCAGCAATGACCAAATCATCGGCATACATAACATAAGTTGACCAGTAGGGAGCCATCCCTTGACTGCACCACCATGACCCCCCCTGATTAGAGATTTGACGTGGTGAAGTCGGCGCCTGCACCCACCCACCCACCCCTACCTGGCAGTGAGAGCGCAGGGCGGCGTACCGCTCGCTCAGCTCCGCCAGCTGCCGCCCCAGCTCGGCGACCTCGCTCTTGTCACCGAGAGAGCGGCCCCAGCCGCGCGTCGAGGTGCCGCGCAGCCTCCGCGCCGCCTCCTGGAGGCCCAGGACGGACGCCTTCTCGCAGTCGGTGAGCGGGTGCTGCATGGCGTCGTCGGCGTCGTTGTTGGCGTCCTCGTCGTCAGCGCTGCCGCCGCCGTCATCGCCGTCGACGCTTTTCATGCCGGTGTTGGCGGCGCGGTCGTGGCCGCGTGCCGACGCGAGGAGGGCCTGCACCCTGGCGAGCTCCTGCTCCAGCGAGGCGACGTCCGGGTGCCGCGCGGATTGTGCCCCTCCGTGGCCAACAGCTTTCAACGCCCGTCCTGCAGCGGGGAAACAGCCCCTTTGAGCCGGAATTGAGGGGGCCGTTTGGCTCAGATGACAAGAGCACCGGGCTGGCACCACTGAGATCCTGGGTTTAAAGCTAGGCAGCCACCCATAATTAAACCAGATTCTCAACCGTAAAAAGTTGATGGTCTTAGCCGAATCAGCAACAAGTACGCAAAAAAATACATTTTGGGTTTTGACATAGATTGATAAAGTTCCAGCTCTGAGAATTGACAATATTGGTTTGACTGTCATGTGACAAACATCTATAACGGAAGGCACACAGAAACGTGCAACCACGGGGAGAACATGCAAACTCCAAAATACAGGCGTCAGGGTTAGGATCGAACCCACGACCTCCTGTATATGAGGCGAGGTAATTAACACCTCGCCCCCATGGCTCCCACTTCCGAAATCTCATTAAATCTGGTGCATTCGCGATCATTTGGTTATAGCCCTGGAAGCACAATAAGACCAGAAACAATACCACAGTAAACAATTCACCCGAACCTGAACCGAGCAACGATCCATCGGCATCAGTCGACGAAATGTCCGCAGAACCTCCAGTGGACGACGCTGCAGGCTCCTCCGCCTTCACTCCACACGCGGGCTCGGCATCACGGAGCGACGCGCTGCCGCTAGTGCTGGCGAGCGCGGCAGCGAGGGCAGCGTTCTGCTGCGCCAGGCGAGAGACGGAGTCGCGCAGGCGGGCGGCCGTCTCCTGGTCGCGCTGGCGCTCGCGCGCCGTCGCACCCAGCGCCGCCGAGATCTCGCCGATCCGCTCCTCCAGTCCCGCGGCGCGCTCCTCGCTGCACCCGGCACGCGCCCGCAGCGCGGCCTCGGCCTCCAGCGCCTGCAGCAGAGGTCGCAAACGGGTTTTGATTCCTTACCCGTACCCGGCCGCACCAGGGTCGCAAACGGGTACCCGTACCCTACCCGATACCCGGCTACCCGTACCCGGCTGGGTATCGGGTACGGGTACCCGATTGCGACCTCTGGGATGAAGCCATGTTGCAGGCGTGGGTTGGTTGATTCTAGGAACTTGAATTGTGAGAAGAGACAAGACGTTGGGAAATGAGTGACAAACGGTCACTCACCAGTGACTCACGGCCTACCCGTACCCGGCCGCACCAGGGTCGCAAACGGGTACCCGTACCCGGCCGGGTACGGGTAGCCGGGTATCGGGTAGGGTACGGGTATCGGGTACCCGATTGCGACCTCTGGCCTGCAGCCACCACCAGGGGAATACGAGAGCATGAGAGCACCAAATAGACGCATTTGTTTTGAAAAACAAAAATGCAATGCAAAACAAAAGATTTTACTGTATGTATGTATATCGAATTTACTTTGTACCGTACGTAACCAACCATGCTAATCGGTCAAGCGTCGAAATGTGACCTGCAGTGTAAATGGCAACACCGCAGGTCACGCGTAGCGGGATAAAGTGTGGGTACTCCCACCTCTTCCAAAATGTCTAGCCAGGGTGGAAGAGTTGGCCAAAAATACCCTGTAGAGGAGCTCTCTGTAGCTCCCTGTGTCGTGAGCAAGACATTTCAAGGCTGCAAACTTAACAATACGCGACTGCATCTCATAACTTTCGTTGCCCAGTGGACGTGTTTGTGGATGCCCCCTTCAAGATTCAAGTTTGTTTAGTTTAACCAGTTGAGAACTTAGGAGAACAGGATAATCTCATTTGCAAGAGTGACACGGGGCATGAAGACTACTAGTACGAGGCATTGATTGTTATGCATAATCCCAATTATGCAGTAATTTCTACATAATTTTCTAATTTGGCAAAGTTGGACCCTGACACTGGCACACAATGACCTACTCTTGTCAGGGGATCTTTCATGTCCAGTGTGAATTGGATGGTGATTATTATTATTATTACGGTTCCTACAACCGCAGTAAAAATCAGAGCAGCCTGCTGGATTTGAACCTCGACTACAAGCGGCCAATGCACGACCACGGGGCCATGTCATCGCTCATTCGTCGATTAGTTATTGTGCAGGATATGACAAAAGTTTGTATTTTACAGGCCACACATCCTCGGTAACGTGCCCTGTGATGTATATTATGAGTTACAAGCTTCATTAATTAGAAATAAGACCAGGCATGACTCCATGCTCTGACGTGACATTAACCCTCTGAGCCACCCAGCTACTCTGTAGATTCCGGTTTTAGCCGACATACAAAAAAATACTTAACATGTAATTGATCAACCATCCTAAGCAGGACCCTCCTGAGAGAGTCTTGAGACTGATGAGGCTCTCTTGGACCAATGAATGAAGCTCTACTGTGGTTCGCGTTTGTTCCACATGCGGCCGGCTGGTACCTGAGTCGCTTGCAGTTGCAGCTGCGCTCCAAAGCGGGCGGCCTCCTCTCCCGCCTGTTTGCGCGCCCGCTCCTCGGCGGACACGGCGCGTCTCAGCTGCTCCTCGGACTGCGTGAGCTGCGCCCGCGTGGCCTCCAGCTCCCGCTCGAGCCGTGAGAGAGTGGCTCGGTGTGACGCCACCTCCTCCGAGCCCACGCTCGCCTGCGTAGCGGGCGCACATCCGGATAAACGCCCAGGAATTTGTTCGAGCAATAACTACGACGGTTACGGTTGACCGACAGAGGGTCGTAACGCAGAGAGGTCCGCGTCCATCTCGATCTGGCATAGCCAGGGGTGATTGAGGCCTGCTCGCTGGACACGCTTCAAATCGCCACTTGGCATCACTCCGCACCTTGACGTGACACCTAGCCGTAGGGGGGGGGACATGGATTGGCATGTCAACCGGCGTTGGCAAACACACGGCCACTTACCAAGTAGAATGACACGTGCCTTTAACCCAGCACTTCGGTGACATAGGTTGATGGAAATGTAGATTTGCACAACAGCCAACAGTGCTGGGCTACAAGGTGGTCAGGAGACATCAGTACAGCAAATGAGTTTGTCAATCCATCTGTGTGGACCCTCGAGTGTTGTCCATCCATATGCATGGTGGTCTTTCTCCAAATACTCAAATCAGCACAAGGCAGTGCTCATCTCCAGTGATTAAACTGATCCAAAATTCAGTCGCAGATCAAATTAACATACGAGTTTTGGCCAAATACTCCGATACAGGATGGCCTATTCTTGCAAATGACATTACAGGGTTTTTAATTGACACTTTTAAGCATAAAATAGGCTTCGTTAAATTCCCTTTACAGCTAAAAGCAAAAGTGACTCCCTGCTCAGTCAAGCAATCTGGCGGTGCGCATCCCCACTGGCTGTCCTGATGCAGCGATGGGAATTCCACGTAACTACCAGGGCCAGACACATGACAGTAAAACCACCATTGAGTGTTACTCACGCTATCGACTCCCGGAGGGCTGGCGAGTCAAGTCAGGGACCGCTACTCAGAACGGGCAGCACGGGGAATCGAACCGTCGGTTCGCACCTGTGCGGACTTGGCCTCTTCAAGGGCGGCCTCCTTGTTGTTGGAGCGGGCACGCTCCTCCGCCAGAAGCCTCTGCAGCTCGCGAAGCATGGCGCCATGGTCAGCCTGCTCCTGAAGACCGCACGCAGCAAACAGCACAGCACACAGCGACGTCAGCATAGCACTGGGGTAGCGGCGCCGCCACACTTAAGAATGGTTCCCAGCAGTTACTGGTTAGATAACAGGAAGAATGCATGAACTTAACCCCACACTTCATCACGCATACGAGTTCTGCTACACTATGGTTATATTACCATCTACGCAATTGCAGGCTACTGATTCAGTACGAAGCGTACTATACTCTTAGGTTTTTTCGGGAAAGTCACATAGGTAAAAATTTTAATTAATAAAAGTAAAGTAAATAAAAAAATTCCTAGCAGCAGCCTCAGCCGCACCAACTTCACAATAATAATACAAAACTCCGATCCAGGTGCCTACCTTGGCTCCTCCCCCTCTCAACCAGTATATATACAAGGACGGGTCTCTTAGAATTTCTCTTACTTGATACAGCAATCATGCTGTGACGGTTCCACCTGAAGACGGAAGCTTGTGTTGCCTCCGAAAAGTCGTGATTTGAATTTTACTTTTATTAATTTTAATTTTTACCTACGTGACTTTACCGAAAAAAACCTAAGAGTATGAATCCTTGCAGTCACGAAAGCTTCAAATCTAGAACGAAGCGTACTGTTCGAGCGCTACTGTCTACTCAAAGGTTCTGTCATCAGGACAATCAGCAGTTATGTCACCTTGCTGAAGGGAGTTCAATGGGGGCTCAAAAATACCGTGAAGCTTTTGTGAGCGTCTCTTCGCCATATCTAAAAACTCCTGGGGGTGTCTGGACATCCCCTACTGCCGCACGGGAGGCTGTGCCCCTGACTCTGACGGGCAAGAGGCATCTCGCACAGCGCCCTTCACAATTCGCTCGCACCCGAAACGAATGCGGCAGCCGTCCCTCGCACGAACCTGCTCCCTCTCCCGCTGTTGAGCCAGCACGCGGGCGCGAGCCTCGGCAAGCTGCTCGGCGAGCCTCCGCGCCTCGTTCGCCTGCCGCGCACGCTCCTCCTCCGCCCGCCCGCTCGCATCTTCCATCTCCTGCACACGCAGAGGCGCAGCCGACAGAGAAAGTCAAAGTGGTTCCCACGTCAAGCTAAACAACGTGGAAGGATCCGTTTCAAAGCCTACAGGGTGCTAACTGCAGTCAAGTGCCAGCACGAATTGTCATACAGCAAAAGTCAACCGATTTCAGGGGAAAGTTCGTACTTAACTCCGCCAAATACAGTTCAGGGCTTGGAATAATTTGTCTGCTCGGATTGCATTGAAGATGGGGTGATGTTATGCACTCCTACACGCACTGTGAATTAGAAATTGTATGTTCCTATGGTGATGGCGAGTCTGTTCGTGGAACAACCACTTTTCACTCACTAAAATGTGGTGCCCAATGATATCGTGAGATTAATGGATTTTCAAACCTCCAACTGGGATTTTCTAATGTGAATCGTGAATGTGAATGGCGGTCCAACTATTACGTTACACAGCCAGATAATTGTTAAACGATGCGAAATGATCAAATAAAGTCTTAACTAGAATGATGTATCATAATATGTGACCAACTGCTTTACAAAATTACATGCGAATGGATGCGATAACAAGGGTGAAGGAGTTGGAATGAAATGAAGATTGCTGTCGTTAATCTACCCGCGCGAGGTCACATTGACATCATGTCCTTTCGGCTTCCGTCTCTGACCTGGCGCAAGCGTCTCTTCTCAGCCTGGTAGGCGGCCTCCATGCGAGACTTCTCCTGTGTGACCGTGGCCAGTGCGGATGTCAGAGTGGTCAGATGCGACTGCTCTAACTCGCCAGCGCCTACGATTGCACACAGACATACGAAACAGACCAATAATAGTGACGGAATAGTTTGAGTTCCCCGATGCGTTTTTGGGTTGTACCGCGTGTTGTTCGGCATGACATCCGACATTTCGCTCCACCTACTGGGAGCTTCTAAATATTCAGTTACTGGAGAAACATCATAAAGTTTAAAATATCTACACTTAGTCAAAGCTGGTTGCCTGGATACAAACCCTGAATATCAATGGTGCCAAACCAGTGGAGGTGGTTTGCACAGCCCGGATTCTAATCTGGGTTGCTCGGCTCATAGTGCAGTGCATCAATCATGACGTAATCACCCACACATACAGACGAAGATCTCCTATACAGCCAGGCAGAAAGTTTAGAGCAAGCGCTGTTAACGAGCACTTCAGGCCAACATAGCACATGATGTGGTGGTGGTGGTGGCCAGCTTTTTTGTGATGTTCACACACCATGAGCGTAGGTGTAAGTGCCCCCAAGTGGCCGTCCATAAATGACATCACACGATTTTTGACCCCCCCCCCTCGTCACGCGGCGTCACAAAAAGTCAGACCCCCCCCCCTAAAATATGACGTCACAAAGCTCTGCCCCCCCCCCAAAAAAAAAACATGCTTCAAATCGCTTTAAACTATTGTCATTGTAGTGCGTATTTTATGTGGCACTGCACTCTAATGTTGTAGAAGAAAACATTTATTAAAAAGTCTATTAATTAAGTACAACGTGTTGTCCATATTTATTTAAAGTTGTGCATTTTGATGTGACGTCACATTTCTCAAACCTCCCCTAGTCACACATCATCACAAATGTATGACCACCCCCCCCCCCCCCCCAGGTGCGTGACATCATTTATGGACGGCACCTAACATCTCCAGATACCAATTTTGGCTAAAATTTTTACCGGTGTCAACAAGCTCAACATACACTGTAAAAGCCACTACCCAACCACAAACGCGCGCACACACACACACACCAATATGCAAATTCACACTCACGAGTATCATCATTTTCTTCATTCCCAGAGCCCACGGACTCTTCCTTTCCATTGGTCCTTTCGCCACCTCTGTCCACGGACGTGCTCGATTCCGAAGCTCCACCCGCACAGGAGGCTTCTCCCAGACCCGTGGTGCTGCCGTCCGTGCCGCAGCTCGCCCCCGTCTCCCCACTGTCACCCGTCTCGGTGCTCCCGTCGCTTCGCACCGACAGCCCGTCCTCGCTGCCCGCGTCTGTTGGTCAGGAGTCAGGACGGCAACTTTAACGTCTGTGATTTGACCCCCACCCCCCCCCACCCCCCCCCCCGAGAGCCAAGACTTATGACGGAGTGGCAGCCAAAGAATATAACGTATCTCAGAGAATGTCGACCATTAAGATGGAGCAATGGTGCGAGGTGATTACAATGTAGACTTGTGAGAGATGGCAATGGTTTGGGAAGGTTTTCATCCAGTAGCGGATTAATCCTGGCAGACGATGATGATTATTTGACCATTAAGAGTTTGTCTTTTGAAAAGGAGACTTCAAGTAATTACAATTTGCATAAAGACGGATTATTATAGTATGATACAATTTTGTCTGTTTATATGAAGTATGAGATTTAGCCAAGGACACTGGGCTACATGATGTTACTGGGATTATTGTTCTTTTGTTTCCACCACCCTATTATATTCCAATTGTGCAAATGGAGTATTGTCACCAGAAGAAGGAATTCCAGTTGGACCACTGACAAAGAGCACAGCAACACCATGTAATGTGATTTAATGGCCCCAGAAGATTGTCACGGATTCATTTCTGAAGTCACTTTATCCACACTCGGGGTACACTTTTATTTGTCGCATGCCAGTCAAATGAGATTTTGAGTCCTCAGTGCTATAGTACACCAAAGGGAAAACTAAATTTAGCATGAAGCTTTCTTGTATTGTCATGCATGAATGGGAAGCATTGACTCACTACACTTGATAAGCTGATTTTATCTAAGATGAAAATGAGATTCGTATCTCAGCAATCCTGGTGTGGTGTTCTCACATGGGATTAGCAATCTAAGTCACAAGGCTCCTTCAACATTACAGGCCCTTGTATGCAAATACTCTTCTGTAATGATTCTTGGTAAAATGTCCAGATGGCTATAGAAACCACGCCATCAACTCCATACAGACTGGCTCTAAGAGTGAGTGTCCTAACCACTAAACCACAGATTTTATTGGAAGGATTTAAATATGAATCTCGGCACTGTGGTGATGAGCACTGCATCTCGCCGCTTTAATGTTCTGACGGCATAGCAAGCAAACCTGCTTCCGTCTGCATATGCAGACCACATGCAACCTAACGTTTGGACTTACGTAAGGGAAACGGACGCACTTACTGAAGGGAGCCGAGGGCGCTTGGGAGCGCTGGCGAGCGCGCTGGGAAGCGCTGAGTGCTGTGAGCGATGCCTCCAGCGCCTCCTTCTCTTTCGCCAGGCCGCGGTAGGCACGCACCACATCACGCAGCCGTGTCTGGTAGCGCTCCAGCTGCCCCCGTTGGTTGTCGACCAGCTCCTGCAGCTGGCGTCGGTTCATCGGAGCTGCACCACCTCCCGTGCCGCCCCCAGAACCCCCGACCAGGCTGGCCGCCAGCTTGTCCATCCTGACCCGCTGGCGCCTGGCAGCCAAGCTGACGAAACCAGGCACTCTTCACTGCTTTATCTGTGAGAGGAAAAAGGGTTCGCTTGTGACCTAAGATGCTGAAACAAAAGTGGTGACGCTGCCTCACTAGCCGTTTGGCTGAGCTGTGCCACACAAAGCCTTGCTCTGACACTCTGCCAGTTTACAGCATTCTGTGCAAAATTCCACAGTATTTTATTTGTAAATATGAAACACAGCATTAACTCTCACCCTCACGTGCCATCCAGTGTCAACTGCCATCCACGAACCAATCGCCAACTTCTTTACCTTACAGGACAATGTGGTGACATTCTCAAACGAACCCATATGTCCCTTCCGCCTAAACTACATAGCGTTTGGTCAGCATTGCTCTCTTCACAGTTAGAGAACCAAGAACAAGATCTTGCCACTACTGCCACTGCAATACTTGCACCCGTATGACCAGTCTCATCTTGGTGTACGTGACCAAGGGAACATTTTCACGCGAGACGTGACTTTACATGTTGACCAAAACCAATGTGCTATACTGCATCTCCTGCCAGAAAATATCCTGTTCACGGATGCAGGTGAAACACAAAGATAATTCTGGCAGACTCTTCATTGACAACCTCGCTAAACCAGTCAGTAGAACGTTTAATATGCACAGGACGTGATCTGACCATGTCCAACTATATTATCTCACAATCACAGACGAGCCCTCTTGAGGTTCAAAACCAACATACATCATAGCGTTCAAGCAAGACTTAACCTCTGCTAACCTCTGCTAACCTGTACAGTCCCACCTCTGACATTACCAACCACCTAACCCTACCTACTACCAGTAAGGCCCTTACTCTTTAGACCTTAACACGGTCTAAACGTGCAAATACTGTATACCTTTTCGCTCAGTAACAATACAAAATGTTATTACTTGCTTAAATCCGTTGTGTACAGTGTATAAATACAAATTCGCATTACAGTATATGGTTTGCATATTACATGTTGCACTTTCATACACGATTATTTACATACCATTGACAATCAGTTGCGTACAGGTACACGGCATGATTATGAACATCCTGTGCACATAGACTACACAAAGACCCCCCGGTGTAGCCTTCACAGACTGTAGGGGCAAGTGCTGTTAGCGAGTAGCACCTATGAAGGCCGGCACGGCACACGAGGAGGTGGATGGCCCGTACCACACCCGGCCGCCTTTGTCTCCCCAGTGGCGATGCTTACTACGCACCGCATAAGGTACTCGTTTGAGGGTCAGTCAACCTAGGGGAGGCCCTGGGCCGGTTCAGATAATCGTCACCGGTGTTGATAGCCATGAACAGGAATCGAACTCTGTTCCCCAGGTTTGTAGCGCAGCGCGCTAACCATTGCACCACCGCTCCCCACACGCACACACGGCGCACTAACCACTGCACCACCGCTCCCCACACACGCACACAGTGCGCTAACCACTGCACCACCGCTCCCCACACGCACAGCGCGCTAACCGCTGCACCACCGCTCCCCACACTCACGCACACAACCAGACTACTGTGCATGGGTTACAACTAACACTTCACTTAAAGTAAACATAAACACACATTCACATGAATACTGTACTACAGTACAGTACAGTATATGCATATCCCCATATATCAGACGTTACAGGCTGTGGGGCTACAACGTGGTCAGTGCAGCACAACTCCACTGTTGGTGTGTACTCCTAGGCTCCCACGTCGATGTTGCCCGCACTGACCAGCGTGGTTGAGGTACGTAGGTCAGGAAGGGCACCGCGTGTGTGCAGGCCCTCATCCAGCAGTGGAGAGATCAAAGTCTGCTGCTGCTGATGCTGCTGCTGCTACTAACGCGGTCATGGCGTGCTGTGATTTTTAGACACGCCGCATAGCACCGCCGTGCCAGTACCAAGCATGTAGAGCGCGGGGCCGAGTGGCAAATGACGGAGATTCTACATTCCAGTGCCGGGGCCAAGTACATCCCCAACACCGTCCGGCAGCCGATTTTTGACGATAACGCCGAACTTTAATGAGTCACCAGTTGACGGAAACCACTGGCATGATACACACCTGCTGAACGGTAACTGCGCGTTAAGTTTAACGTTGTATTTGTTGTTGTTGTTATGGTGAAAACCTCTAAACAGTCGAGACATTTAAAGCGGATAACGAAGCGGCGTTACCTTGAGCTGTGATAGAGGCCGACGATCGGCGTTACATTCCCTAGAGCGCATAAGGCGAGCTCGCCTTCTGATTGGTCAGAGAGGCGCGTGTCCGGCTCGGGCGTGTTACATCCGATTGGACAAGACCGAGAGACGTGACGCCTGAGTAGCCAATCAGAGCAAGGGGATCGATGATCCAGCGCGCGTGTGCACTGAGAAAAACAATGGGGGGGATTGTGGGGGGGGGACGTGGTGGGGGGTGGTTGGTGGTGGGGGGGACGTGGTGGGTGGAGGTGGGGGTGGTGGGGGGGGGACGTAGTGGGGGTGGTGGGGGGGAATGTGGTGGAGGGGTGGAGGTGGGGGGACGTGGGGGGTGGTTGGGGGTGCTGGGGAAGTGGGGGGGACGTGGTGGGGGAGGGGACGTGGTGGGGGGGACGTGGGACTGCTGGGGGGTGCTGGGGAGGTGGTGGAGGTGGGGGTGGTGGGGGGTGGTGGGGAGGGGGACGTGGTGGGAGGTGGGGGGGTGGTGGGGAGGGGGGACGTGGAGGGTGGTAGGGGGTGGTGGGGAGGGGGACGTGGGGGAGCAGCGAGATGCAATGGGAGCACGTGGCACTTAAACTCCAACTGGAGACCGCACGTGTCACTTATTACTCACTTCACATTTTTCAAGTTTCAAGAGTCACAAACGTTGCAGTGTATATTCAGACTGTAACTATTGTCTTATGCCATAACGCAGGGCGTCAAGTTACACATGGTTAATAATAATGACGGGTGTGGCGGCGATTGAATGGAACTCTCGCGAGATAAAACGTCGACCGGGGATGATGGGAGCGATGTAATCTCGTGTGCAGGTGCCATGTGACAAAACTCAGGATCGCGAGAGATGGCTGCAGTTGTAGGAGAGGCCTTCATCCAGCAGTGGATTGACCATGGGTGATGGGGATGACATGGTTTTGCTTTGTGTAAAATACAGTAGACCGTACATTGTATTATACAACTGGAACGGTGCTATAATACATATTTAACGCTGTGGCCTGAAATAAAAACGCATGTGCAGGCGAGGTTTCGGGCAATGGCCCTTCATAGCAACGTGGAACGACTTTACACAAATGGGGCCTTGAGTTACATTTTAAAACACGTTTTGTGATGACCAGTTTTTAAATTGGCATGTGAATAAATGTAACAGGCTTTTGCGACAAATTATTCACCATTGATGCTTGGGTTAGATCGCGATAGAAAAATGTGTGTCAATTCATAAAGTTGTGAACAAACGTGCCAATTTATTTCCAGAAATAATTTATGTCACCTGCCTGATGATGCCGGTCGCAACAAAGCGAAAACGTCGTGCCAAATTTGTTAAAATGTTGCGGAGTGCCCTCCAAAGCAATAATACATTCTACCTGTCGATTATGTTCTGATATAATAACAATTATTATATGAAATAATATGCTAATATAATTTCACTACGCGGCACCAACACACATACACGTTACTCGTTACACGTGTACAGCGGTGACGGGTTTGGGCCACGTGGTGGCAGATGGGTGGTGGGTGGGGGGGTGTTTGAGGGAGGGGGGAAGGGAGTTGAGGGGGAGGGGCCTCTTCCGGTCGAGGGCTCAGATGACGTCACGCGGTGACGTGCCCGCCGGGGCGGCGGGTGGGGAGAACTGTCAACCGCCGGTGACGTCACGCGCGGTGACGTGTCCGCCGGGGCTGCAAGGGGGAGAACTGTGAACCGCCGGTGACGTCACGCGCTTTGACGTGTCCGCCGGGGCTGCAAGGGGGAAAACTGTATACCGCCGGTGACGTCACGCGCAGTGACGTCATTTTCTCCGCGTGGCGGCCGCCCCGGGTTTAGTTCCACGTCGTCCCGGCACCGCCTCACACCCGACCCAGGGCTACTCAAGTAGCAGCAGCGGCGGCGGCGGCGTCAACTCGCGTTGTTCTCTTCTCACACACACCATCCCCCTCTCCGTCGTCGGCGTTCGTCTCCTGCTGCTAGCGCCGCCGCCGTCTTCGTCGTCTTCGCACGGAGCTGTCGTGAGCGCACGAGAGCCGCGCCACCCACCATGGGCCTCGCCATCTCGCGCGTGCTCGCCGCGCTGCTGGGCACCAAGGCGATGCGCATCCTCATGGGTCCGTATTCACTCTCACTCTGTGTGTCTCTTCTACTTCTTCTTCCTCCTCTCCCGTGTCTCTCTTCTCCCGCTTCACCGTCTGTCTCGTCACTCCACACTCATCACAACCTCTCAGCACCACACCACCATCACCCCACGCTCTCATCACATCCTCATGGGTCCGTATTCACTCTCTCTGTCTCTCCTAATTCTTCTTCCTCTCCCGTGTCTCTCTTCTCCCGCTTCACCGTCCGTCTCGTCACTCCACACACACTCTCATCACAACCTCTTATCACCCCACACTCACCCCGCACTCTCATCACCCCACACCCTCGTCACCCCGCACTCTCATCACCCCACACCCTCATCACACCCTCGTCACCCCGCACTCTCATCACCCCACACCCCGCACTCTCATCACCCCACACTCACCCCGCACTCTCATCACCCCACACCCTCGTCACCCCGCACTCTCATCACCCCACACCCTCATCACACCCTCGTCACCCCGCACTCTCATCACCCCACACCCCGAACTCTCATCACCCCACACTCACCCCGCACTCTCATCACCCCCACACCCTCATCACCCCACACCCTCATCACACCCTCGTCACCCCGCACTCTCATCACCCGACACCCCGCACTCTCATCACCCCACACTCACCCCGCACTCTCATCACCCCCGCACTCTCATTACCCCACACCCCGAACTCTCATCACCCCACACTCACCCCGCACTCTCATCACCCCCACACCCTCATCACCCCACACACTCATCACACCCTCGTCACCCCGCACTCTCATCACCCCACACTCACCCCGCACTCTCATCACCCCCGCACTCTCATCACCCCACACCCCACACTCTCATCACACCCTCGTCACCCCGCACTCTCATCACCCCACACCCCGAACTCTCATCACCCCACACTCACCCCGCACTCTCATCACCCCCACACCCTCGTCACCCCGCACTCTCATCACCCCACACTCACCCCGCACTCTCATCACCCCCGCACTCTCATCACCCCACACCCCACACTCTCATCACACCCTCGTCACCCCGCACTCTCATCACCCCACACCCCGAACTCTCATCACCCCACACTCACCCCGCACTCTCATCACCCCCACACCCTCATCACCCCACACACTCATCACACCCTCGTCACCCCGCACTCTCATCACCCCACACCCCACACTCTCATCACACCCTCGTCACCCCGCACTCTCATCACCCCACACCCCACACTCTCATCACACCCTCGTCACCCCGCACTTTCATCACCCCACACCCTCATCACCCCCACGCCCTCATCACCCCACGCCCTCATCACCACAACCTCTCATCACCTCGCACTCACCCCGCACTCTCATCACCCCCACACCCTCATCACCCCACACCCTCATCACCCCACACCCTCATCACCCCACACTCTCATCACCCCACACCCTCATCACCCCACACTCTCATCACCCCACACTCTCATCACCCCACATCCTCATCAACTTCTCTATCAATTCACCCCCCCTGTCGTCACCCTCTCTCTCGTCTCGATAGTCGCTCACTCATTCGTCGCCCGCACAGTCAAAGACAAATAGACATTTTATGCTTAAACAAGCATTCGGGCGGTGCCCATCTCTTATTTTAAACGTTGATAGGAGCCAGTCGTGGACATTCCACATTGCTATGGCGCGGGTGAGTGTTTTTGTCTAGTTAATATAGGGCAACCACTGACTTCCTGACAAAGTTGTACCCCGTTTTATCGGCACCAGGGAGGATGATGGGCTGAGTCAACCCACCAAGCAGGATTGGAACTCGCAACCTTTCCACGTGTGTGTGGTGTGCGAAGCGCTGTTGATGGCCAACACCAGTGGCGATTATCTGAACCGGTCCTGGGCCTCCCCTAGGTCGACTCAACCTCAAATGAGTACCTGGTGCGGTGTGTAAACATCGCCACTGGGGAGACAAAGGCGGTCGGGCGTGGTGCTGGCCACCCACACCCTCGTGTGCCGTTCCGGCCTTCATAGGTGCTCGCTAACAACACTTGCCCCTACAGTCTGTCAAGGCTATATGGGGGATCTTTGTCTTTGTTGTTGGCCACTGATGGAGGAGCGGTGATGCAGTGGTTAGCGCTACGCTACGAACCCGGCGACCCGAGTTCGATTCCCGCTCATGGTCAACATCAGTGACGATTATCTTAACCGGTCCTGGGCCTCCCCTAGGTCGACTCGGCCTCAAATGGTTCGGTGTGTAGTAAACATCGCCACTGGGGAGACAAAGGCGGTCGGGCGTGGTGCTGGCCACCCACCCCTCGTGTACCGTGGCGACCTTCATAGACGCTCGCTAACACACACACACTTGCCCCGAACAGTGTTACAGGCTATACCGGGGATCTTTACCTTTGTTGCTGGCCGCTCGAGGTGTAATCGGGCCGGGCTAAATCGATACTTTTTATTTCGTTGGAACGATCCCAACACGGTGTGAAAGCGTCGCCTGCAGAAATCGGGATGATCGTCACAGCGCTGTCGCTGTAGGACTCGAGTGGATGTGGGGCTTGCACATCGATACTAATCTCGCGTGGCAATGTAATTACAGAGAAGGATGTTGAAATACATAGCCCTGTATGTATGTTGAACTTCTTCCGCACCGTACTACGTAGCCAACAGCGCTCATAGGAGTTGCGATGAAGGTGATGGTGATGGTTAGGTGAATGAGGACACGGGTTTTGTTGGGGTTTTTTTTTTGTAACGCTACGTAGAGTTTTAACCTTGAAATTGTGTCCGTAATGTTGTGTACGTGCCTTGGTTGTGTACGCATTTGAAGCTTCGTTAATGATAAACATATATAATGGTCACTGCATCGCACGGCACTTTCAGATCCTCTTCTACGGCCGTCTGGAACGCTCTTCCGATATTAGGAAGCCACTGGAGGAGGAGCTACGCAGCGTCTCGATTGAAAACTAATTTATTTGGAATTGCTTTCTGTGTTTAGTTTGTTCTTCTTCACCTCCGATGAGCACGGTCGGCTACGTACGGTGCGATAGAACTTCAAATATAAGTCATGCTCTTGGTTCTTTCGGTAAAGTCACGTAGAAGGGAAATAATAAAATAATATAAATATAAAACAAGAAAAAATTCTCACGACGTTTCGACTGCAACACAAGCAATCATCATCAGGTGTGAAATCCATAAATTTTATTGCTGTGGATTTTGAAATGTAATTTTTTTTTGCTGTGGATTTCACACCTGATGATGATTGCTTGTGTTGCAGTCGAAACGTGAGAATTTTTATTGTTTTATATTTATATTATTTTATTATTTCCCTTCTACGTGACTTTACCGAAAGAACCAAGAATATGAATCCCTGCAGTTAAATAAAAAAATATAATTCATGCTGTTCAACAAAAATATATTTCAAAGTCACGGTCGGCCTCCCGAAGAACGTCGCCGCTATTGGCTGTGTGTCCACCACCACCACCACACGCGTGAAATTTCCGTGATGTGACACAATGACGCTCTTGGCCATACTTTTAATGGGAATTGTTATGATAAATTATTAATGGCACTTCACACGCGTATCTTACACGTTAAGAGTTATTTCATGGGGGCGTGGGGATGGGTTTCTGACCGAGCCGTTCATTGTGCGATGAAATGTTTTAATGGTGAACGTTGTGTTATTATTTAGTAATCGCAGGCCCATGTGGCGCAAGGGTAGGTGGTCGGGGCTCTCTTCTCATTCGTAAAAAAAAGGCGAGTTAAATTCTTGGTAGGGTGTAAACTTGGCCATTCATTACCATCGCCTGTTTGGAGACAATAAAGATCCACGGTTGTAGGATGTTAACAATGGGTGTGTTGTGGAGAGACCACTGGCTCCCTCCCATGGCAATGTGTAATTCGCACCCCAGGGGCAGTAGGTGCTGTCCAAAAACCCCTTTGTGAGAACGGGAGATTTTTTTTTTTACGTGACCATAGACAACGCAAGTGAATCTGTGTGGTAAATTGATTCCGCATAATTTCCTGTGTGTGCTGTTAACATATATGTTGTTCTGTAATCTGGCTTAATATACAGTATAGCATTCGCCAAAGCAGTTGCTAAGAGCTGTATGAGGCTGGTTACTGTGGTGTTGATGTAACTAAGCATACATTAAAATAAGAGATCGTTGGTCGTTCGTTTTAACGTCAAATCAACACACAATTCAAACCAAACACTACCATAAACTAGTCAAATATTACTCATGCGTAGGGAGGTTCGTGCATATACAGCGGCATAAACAAGATGCTTCATCTCATGGAATTTTTCCAGCTAAAATATTTCGATGCAATGAATGCATGGCTGTGCTCAGCAGTTTTCGCCGTGCATAGAGATGATAGCCGCTCCTAAGGACGTGCTATGGAATGTGTGGTGTGTGTGGGGAGGGTGACGTGTGTGTGTACAGCTGTGAAGCCCGTGAATAGAGAGCGAGTGAGTGAAGCTGGCTTTTGAGTTACGTGTGGGACTTGTTTGAACCCATGACTACGGCACTACAATGAATGCGGGCCTGCGGGCAGTCGGGCCTGGTGCAGTGATAATGCTGATGCTGTGACTGTTTGTGGAACGCAGTTGGATTGGACGCTGCCGGCAAGACGACCATCCTGTACAAGCTCAAGCTGGGCGAGATTGTGACCACCATTCCCACCATAGGTAAGGCCCACCGAGCTGTATGGCTCTCTTTCAGAAGTGACCTGGCCACAAAGACTTTAAGTGCATTCACTTGAGGGAACTTGATAGCTGGCTAAATCCTGTTGTTTGTGTATCTTGCCAACTGCAAATAAAACCGATTGTTTTGATGACTACGGCCCTTTTAAGCATACCATGGTAGTGGCTTTTTGCAAAAGACAGATTTATAATTTTAATCTACTGGATGATGGTTCTTGTGCACGGACAATGGGGTGTGTGATAGTCTATCCCAGGGGTCGGCAACCTACGGCTCCGGAGCCGCATGCGGCTCTTTACGAGCTGCTTCTTGACGATGAGTACGTATGTACTCAGATGCATTGCGGCTCTTGAAATACTGCATTTTGTACCGAATTGGAAAGAAATGGCTCTTCTTGTTATTTTGGTTGCCGACCCCTGGTCTATCCCTTCCCGCACACCAATTTTCCGCCATTAGATGAATGCAGGCTGATTCTGGCGCGCCATTGTGGTTCAGTAGAGTCTTTCCTCGCTTAACGCGGAAATTTTCAGGAATGCATCTGCCGCATCAAACGAGGAATGACTATAATTGCTAAGAAAAAGTGCATTCTCTTCTAAGTTAAATAATTGTGCCTTAAGTAAGTGGCTTATTATGAATCGGTAATCCACGGTATCATCTTTCTATCACATCGTCAGAAGAAGAGAGGGATCATTATGGCTGTAAAACTTGCCATAGACCAGTGTTCTTCATTGCAAGGCTTGCGGGTGGCCCTTCGTGGCCTTTAGTGCAGCCCCTGACAATTCGGCCCCCCACGACAATCACAAATGTGAAAACGCCCCATCATGCTGTCAAACCTCACTGATGTCTTATCGAAGAACACTGCCACGGACGGTTCCGTTTACTATTGTGAATGTGGTTCGTGTCAGGCTTCAATGTGGAGACTGTGGAGTACAAGAACATCTCCTTCACGGTGTGGGATGTGGGTGGCCAGGACAAGATCCGTCCTCTGTGGAGGCATTACTTCCAGAACACTCAGGTACTCCTCGCCGCCTCCCCACCTCCCGTGACAATTTGAATCTTGTACTTTTGGTATTTGCGCCTTTCTCAGGACGCAATGCAAACGTCACAAAGGGCAGCCGCTTTGTTTCGCAGACAGTCTGCAGTAGTTTCACAGTCGGGGGGGGCAATTTTGCTATGTGTAATCGCAATTGTGTAATGTAATCCCGTACAAACCGAGTGCTACGTGAATTGCATAAATATCAATGCACTTGATTTACCAAGGAAAAGCCTCATTGGGTCTCTCAAGACCCTTTTCGCAGGAAGGTCCTGCATTATATTTTTGGCCGATTCATTATTTAGGGGTTGTCGGCTTGGAGGAAACAGGGCTACGTGGAGAAACCCAATGCATAAAGGGGGGACAACACTCTAGTTTTCCACAGATATATTCAATTATCCATTTTTGTACTGCCATCTCCTGGCCGCTGAGCAGCTCACGTCTGTAAAACCTGGTATTTACCATTTCACATCCAACTATTGTTATCTAAGCTTGACCCTGTTTAGCTTCAAAGTTTGATAGGATCAGTCCCCCATTCAGGATGTTTTGTTCATAGGCAGTGCTGCTTAATTTAGGAATGCCTATTCCATCCATGTTTATTCCACACAGGTTCTTTGTGTCCGAATTGGAATATAATGGAATACAATGGGCACAACTAGTCTAGCGATAGCCCCAAATGGTACGGAATTAGCCTGTTCAGAAAGAATGGCAATCATTATCATGGGCTGGACAGTCAAACGTGCTTGCCTTGGTGTACTCTGTGTAAATCCGCACATATTTTAGTGTGTGCTGGTTGCGTGTGATGCGGCACATGCTGTACCGTTAAGCTGTAGTGTAAACAATGCGTGGTAATTCCCAAGCTGTGCTGCTCCCCAGATTCAAATCTTTTGAAAGTTGGCTCTGAGCAGTGATGCCCAGTCTGTGTGTGTGTGGCATGGCATAAATTTTAACTCCTGAGGGCAGGGTGCTGGGTAGGTACTGTATAGCCCACAACAGGGACATTATTTGTGTTATAAACATACAGTGCAACATCATATCCAAACCGTCATTTATCTGCCCCAGACCAATTTCCGCCCGAACCCAGAGCAGTATTTGAGGAGTGGACCGCCGCTGATTTTCCGAGCTTGTCAAAAAAAAGGGTATTTATTTTCTGGAATCGCGTCACGTGAAAATGTTTACCCAAATTACGAATCGTTTAAGGAGAGAGGGCGGCAGGGTTGCTTGTGCAATTGGGCACTTGCCTGCCCGTTGGCTGGCATCATGCAAACACTCGTGCGCTGGCTCGGCCTACCAAGGTGCAGGAAATAATTGAGTGAGCAATGTGCAAAGCATGACTTCCCTTGCACTTGGGCAGGAATGCTGCACACGTGTAAAGTCGGCGTACACTGCCGCCATGGCTTTGACTACCGTTCATGGACCTAAATTTGCTTTTTTAAACTGAATAAGTCAGAATATTGTATTTAACAAAAAAATACAGTAGAATATTGTTTGTGAGTTTTTTTCGTGTGGTCTGTGTGAACTGTGGTTTATTGAGTTTAAAAAGTTTTGCTAAATATTGCTTTGCGATGTCTTTAGCTGTAGAAAAGAGTTACGGTAGTTAATATATTTTAAATTGTAACATTCACAAATCCGCAGTGATATTTAGGATGCAGTAAGTTGACCTTTAAGTGAGGTATGGATTAAATCCAAGGAAGACGATGAGAAAAACCACACGTGTTTATATCTGGATAGCCAAGGCCTCAGATTCTCGATTTTTGACATTTTTACTTAGTTGTTTTAGATCACATCTTTTATGTTTGTATGTTGAAGTTCTTTCGCACCGTACGTAGCCCCAACTGTCATAATCGGAGGTGCGGGGGAAGGACAATAATCTCAACACAAAATGTGCTTCTAAAGAAATGATTTTCATTCTTCATCATTAAGTTTTGGAAGCATTTGTTGTGAATCTTATTTTATGTTATTCCTTCCCATTGAAACGTAAATATGTTTTCTATTTGTTTTTAATGAACAACGCATTGCTTAATCTAGCACACGTAGGATTTTTATTTATTTAACCATTGTGCTATTATGCCTGCTCAGTGGGTGTTGCTAACTGGAATTGCATAAATGCCCCATCATTACGTTTTTTGGATTGTAAGTTTTTAAAACACACCTTTTACTTATAACTTGTGATAATTCCAGACCTTGATGACTGCAGCAGTGCTAATGCTTTAAACTAATTGCGGTGTAATTCAACGCTTTAAAAAAAAAATTCTGAAAACACAGGCACACTGTGCCATTGAGTATGCAGCAGGGGTGAGCCCATTTAGCTGTGGGCCACGTTATGTATTAATTTTAATCGGCTTTAGTATGTTTAAGGTGCTGTTGTGCTTGTTAATGGACTAGTCTGTATTGTACAAACACATTTTTTCTCATAGATCAGATTAATTTATATTCTTTGGGTCTTTCCTTCAAGCCATGTAGATAGAAGAAAAATAATAATAAATAAATATTTTTATTATAATTTTTCTATCTACGTGGTTTTACGGAATATGAATTCCTGCAGTCACGACAGCTTTAAGTCAAGATTCAGATGAATTTACTTGTTTCACAAGACTATTCTGTAATCCGGGATGATGCCAAGGTGCAGTGGTTAGCCCACTGGCCTTGAGACAACCGCATGGCACTTGAAACAATGTTCAAGTGTTTTTTATAACCTCTAACTCTCTCCACCCAGCAGCATAAATGGGTACACCACAGTCGATTGACAGATCGTAGTTGGTGTTAAGTGTGGGTACACACCTCGTCCAAGACGCCTGTATGCAAGAGTAGGACATCAATGCCATCAAGAGGGGCTCACAAGCTAGTGGAGGCCGTAGTGGAGTAGTGGCATGGTGAGCAAGCAATTGCATGGCTGCACCTTTACTTACAATCCATTTTCGAACGTTCCCTTTGGCATTCGCCAAAAGTGCGACCTTTCAGATCCATGCGCAAGGTGGGGGGGGTCCTTGCCACGTTCCTAGAATGTAGTTGTGCATTACAAGCATTGGACTTGGCAGACCATGAAGAGCCGGACTTCAAATTTGCCTAATTACCGTACTTAAATGCATAATTTGTGAGTAAACAAAGAAAAATAAACATGACATGCAGTTACTTTCTTCCAACTTTAATACCAACGCTGTACGCCACTTAGCTTAGTGGAGCTTATCACCACTCCATGGCCTATCTAACAAGTGCCCCCCTCCAGTTATTATTACTTGTAAGAGTGTGCCGCTTATTTTAATTGCTTTACGAGTTTGTTTTGGTCACTTGACTCCAACGCCTGTGGCGCTCAGTACTCGGCTGCACATTCACTTGATTTTAGTCCGGCCAGATACTGCAACACGGCTTGTGTTCGACCGAATTTTAAGGCGAAGGAACCTCTAATCTTTCCACATTTTACCGTATGTGCTAAATTCTCATGCACTTTGTGTGATAAGCTTTACATTTATGAATTGCACTTAAGTGGGTAATAATTTAGTGAAGCACACACATTTTGACAGGAAAAGATTTAATGTTCCTGTTTATAAACTTTTTAATTAAATTGCTACTGTCCATACACATTAGCTGGTACTGTGACATTAGAAAGGCGTGCTACCAGTGACGGCACACTGCTGAGACATAATCAAATCGGCACATTGACCTTTGAAAATAACACCGGGTCCTCTATTTTAGGATGTGATGCCATGCCACTGCCCACTGTAAACAAACGCTCGGCACACATTGCAAATGCGTTGTCGTTTCAATTGCTGTCATCTGCCCCGTTGTCATGCAGGGACTCATCTTTGTGGTGGACAGCAATGACCGTGAGCGCGTACAGGAGGCAGCTGAAGAACTGCAGAAGATGGTAGGTCCATCGCTTGGAGCTTCTTGCACAGTCAACGGGATTCCTGTACAAAGCAAACCATCATGTGTACACATTATGCATATATAAGCAGAACTGTCTCCTGTGTCTCCACATATAAATACAATTCTGTTTTTCTCCCTTGGCCTATTGACTCTCCAGACCAGTATTATGCCAGTCTCATCTCTTTACATAAAACTCTGGAATTGTTTGGACCTCATGGGTCTCAAAATTATATTGGTCTAAAACCAATAAGCTGATGGACTAAATAATAATGTGTTGGCACAACAGAATTCTGATTTTATGCTATATATGCTTTAATCCATAATGCTCCAACAATCAAATTATTTGTATTCAATCATGTGTCTGCGACTGAATGTAAATCCATTATCGGTATGCGCGTTACACACGGGCATAGCCATTTTACTCCATACAAATGATTGTGAATTCATAGGGCACCTGCCACTTAATTTATTTCCTAGATTCTAACACGGCAATTGCACGCATAAAGACCGAAACGACAGACCGCTTACCTAACATGGTGCGCGTGCAAACACGGACAGTCAGGAAGTGAATCGAGGCCTCTGATTGGTGCGGGGAAGCCTGACAGAGGATTGGCTGGAGGCAGAGAATTGAAGTGATTTGGAGGAGAAATACAAACGTAAAAGGCGGGAAGCGAGGGTCGACTGACAAGGGGAACGGTTGACAACCATCGGGAGGAGGAGGACGGGGATTGGCTGAGGGAGGTAGGGTGAAGGGAACCTTTGAGAAAGGGGGCTCGAAGAATATAAGAAAGGGATAGCATAAGGGAAAGGGACGGTTGGAAAGAAGACAAAGTTCGCGCTTGACGAAGAGGGTTCATATACACAATTAAAAGCTCTTAGTAAAGTGAAGAACATGTGTCGGTCGTCGTTACACATGTAATCCTTGCTAGGGCGCCATACAACGAGACCTGCATGTTAATGGTCCCACAAGCCTCATTCGTGACTCAGCACCCCACTGGGAGTCTTGTCTTGGTAACAATGCAGCTTACACATTGTGGAGTGAAAAGTTTTGAACAGTGGTGGCCCTTCTAACCCAATACCTGTAATTTAACATGGCGATCACATATGTTGTCTGTTAAAATGTATTTATATAACCTTGATGTGTGCGAGTTTAAACAACATTGATGTTTTGCGTTGTTTAATAAGGCACTGCCATAATTCACGGCGTTGGGAAGCATGATTGAAAGAAAGTGTCGAAGAAATATAATTCCCAATACAAGTTTAATCTGTGAACTGTCATTTTGGGGTACGCTGAATCTTTGCTATGCCTTGTGATTTCTCCAAATGCGGCTGTGTTTTAATGTTTGTGTTGGACAAATTGTAGCAACAACAAATATGCGATGCCGACCATAGTCACATGAACACTGTGGCCTGGTAATGAAGAGAGACCGAGACAAAGAGAAAGCAGAAGAAAACCCCAAACAGAGATAGCGGGAGTTAAAGAAAGGCAGAAGAAACAGAAATAGGGAGGAAAACGAGATTGCCAATTTATTGAATAAATACGTTAAAAAAAGGTCTGTTTTTGGATCAGAATTCAGCGTAATATCTCGTTGCATATTCCAGTAATAAGTGCAATTCGGTGCACCCTAAATGTCACGTAATGTTCAGTCACATTCATGTTGATTAATAGCACTTATTTTGTACAAACGTGTTCATCCATGCAATAAGTAAAACAGTATATGTTTACCTATCCATATGAGTCTAATTGCAAATTAACAAGCCATGGCATCTTTTAACATTTGAGATGAATGCGTTTTAAAAACATACCAGCAGCTTGGGCAGCTGATGGCGTGGGGCGCCACGGTGGCTATTAACTACCTTGCCTGTTACACAGGAGACTGTGGGTTCTATCCCGACCCTGACACCTGAATATTTGTAGTTTCTGTGTTCTCCCCGTCGTCGCGTGCATTTTCTTCTGGGTCCTCCGGTTTTTCCCTCCACATTTCGAAACATACGTTTAGAGCATTTGGTTGTAATACATTTTCACATTATAAGCCACTTCATAGAGCTATCATTTGTGGCTAGGTCGCTTCTGAAAAAGAGTTATATATCCTGGTGGGCCTTAACTGGTAAAATTAAAATAGTTTAGTTTAATACCCTCGGATGTAAAATTTCGATTTAAAGCTTTCGTGACTGCAGGGATTCAGATTCTTGGTTCTTTCGGTAAAGTCACGTAGAAGGGAAATAATAAAATAATAAAAATAAACCATCATAAAATACAATTCTCACGACGTTTCGGCCACAACGCAAGCAGCCGTCCTCAGGTGAAGAACAGGTCTGTCGGAAAGACAGTGTCTGAATGAGCACCACCAAGCTTGGCAGCGTATATTTAAGCTGGGTTAGAGGGGGAAGGGCGCCTTGACAAAGGAATTTGCATATCAAGAGGAATTTAGCATATTTATGGAAAATGCAGATATGGGATTAGCCACTCCTTGACGGCCGTGGCCTGTGCATCTCCTGGATCGCTGCTTCTCGTTGTGTTTGTGACCGTGACGCCGTGCGTGTGCGCGCGCGTTCCGCTCCAGATGCAAGAGGACGACCTGAAGGACGCCGCGCTGCTGGTGTTGGCAAATAAACAGGACCTGCCCAACGCCATGGCCATCGGCGAGCTCACGGAGAAGCTGGGTTTGCACGGACTGCGCAACCGTGCCGTGAGTTCTCTCACCCCCCTCCCTCCTCCAGCCCCCTCCTTTCTGCCTCCTGCACGCGGCCCAGAAATGGGTTGGTTCAACTTTGACACAAGCCTGTAAAAGAATTACATTTTGGTGGGTTTTTCCGCCTTCCTTATTTTGACACCACAATCTAAATGCTAATGTTTTAATTCAAATTGTTAATCCTCCAATCTTCCTTTCAAGGGAGGTATTTCTTCTTTCACATGCCTTCAACCCGTCATTTACAGTTGTCTTTTTGTCCAAAGTGATGCAAACTCTATTGGGTCAGCATGAAAAATGTTGTCACAGCATTCTTATAATATATAAAAAGCCAGAACCCTGATGTCACGCGAACTCCGTAATGCCATAATTAATAATCATGGGCGGGTGACGTCACTCCACATGGAGCACCCCCCCCTCAATAATCATGAGTGGAATTGTGTTTTCGATTGAATATTTCAGATTTACTGCAATACACCTGTCCTTGGATGGGCTGTGTGTAGGCTATTTGTAAGAATATGTCAACCTGTGCCAGTGTCACACCTCAATCCACAATTGTTAATGTACCTTTGTATTGTTAATAGCGTGATAGATTGTTAATATGCTATTGCGTGTAAGTGGACTCTCACCTGAATGTTGTGCCATGTCAATAAGGACTAGTTTGGAAAGTATACATCTGTTTTTTTGTGCGTGTGTGCATCTGTTTGTCCCAACAGTGGTTTGTTCAAGCGACATGCGCCCCCCAGGGAACAGGGCTGTGCGAGGGGCTGGACTGGTTATCCAATAAGCTCGCCAAGTAGTAATGCAGACGGAAGCATGGAAACTACCACAGGAGTGAATGACACCCCACACAGCATGCACACACTGACAGTGGGAAGGAGATATAGGATGTATGGACATTAAATACCAATATGGAATTGGCCTCTGGAGCAGTTATCATTACATTATATTTCCACTTCATAACATATGCGTTATGTTGTGTGTGCTGGCATCAACACTTTTGTGAAGTTATTTAAACTGAAATCCCTTCCTCAACTATTCCCTTTGCAGTCATTTGACCGCACGCCTCGCATGCACAAGCAGACTTAACACGTAATACTCTTTTAAGTTGCACTACCTCCAGTGAACTATCTGCACGGCGTTTTGCTCTTATTGACATAACTTACAATTGAATCGTACGAAGATGAAGCGTTATTAAACAATTCATTCGTCATGCAATTTTACAGACGACAGAACTTCATTTATTTTGGAATGGCTGCTATGTCAGAGATTTACCAACATATTTTGCATTTGATGTAAGGATGATATTGACTTGACATGTGCACAGTTTCAACATTTGTGCACAGTTTCAACATTTGTGCAATCAAGGAAAGGTTATTGACAGTTACGGCATTTCGTTTATACTTTGATTTCTATTTAATTCTCCATCATTGAGCTGTCCACTCATCTTCTGTTCAAATACAAATATTGTGCCATCGAGTTTGGTAATTATTTCATGCATTCGTGGTGAACGCCGAGGTAAAATAATGGGAATTAGAGTTTGGGAGTTAATGTGTAAATTTTAACACGTCAAGGAATTAGTTTTTCTCGTCAGTGGAAAGGGGAGCAAGGTGGCTTTATTTTTTATTTTGTTTTGTTTTTGAGATGGGTATGTTTCCATAATGTGATTTTCATTTACAATGTAAATCATAAATCGCTTGCAACAATTGCAGTTGCTCGGCCCATATAATGATGTTTAGGAACATTAAACATTAAATGTTTGCTTTCACTCTTTTAAGTTCGACATCTTTGCATCCATATCAACAAATATACTTTAATTTTCCATTTTGTTTAAAGTTGTTTCTTTTTTAAGTCTAACTTAGCTGTGTTTTCCAACACTTCAGCCACGTATGATAGAATATTTTTGTTAAAGTATTGGCTTTTTTAATTTACGTTGCAAGATACTAAACTAGTACATAAGTATATATTTTTAACATTACTGCATGCCAATATAAAATGCAAGACACGGTAATATATTGCAGCATACAATATCGCTGTTTTTTTCTTCTCAAACTATTTGATCAGTAGATATTTAAATACAAGAGCTTAGTTTTGTGTACATCATAATGTGTGTTATGATTCAACGTTATAGTAACATTCCAAATGGCTTCTGTACTCATTTTGGACCATACATAGCAATCATTGGCAGATTTCTGCCCCAGGTCACTCTTGCAAATGAGACTATCCTGGTCTCTTCGAGTTCTCACCTCGTTAAACAAAATACACTTGAAACGCGAGGCGATGCCTTTGACTTGAACATTGTGCTTGCAATTGCAACTCCCACGACGAAAGAGCTTGACTAACACAAATGCGCATTTATTAACATTGTTAGCAAAACACGATCAAGGAAAATTATATCAGGCCTAGCATTTCTCAAATCATACGTGTCGTGTGTGGATCTTTTGGCATACATGCCCCTTAATGGTAAGGGGCACTTAAAAAACGTGAGTTGCCCCTGGCCGATCACGGTGGTACCGAGAGGAATTAGACCGGTGTTGTGTGCTGGTAGAGAATTGAGCAACACCCATCATTTATGGCCATATACATCCCAGAATAAATGCTGTTTATGAGAAGCCTTAGACGTGTGATCTGACTGGGCTTGTGCGGCATACACTTGTTTAGGCCCGGTAGCCTGTAACATGATTCGCCTTTGCCTTAATCGAAGTGTTTACTGAGTGACACTAATTGTGTGTGTGTGTGCGCGCGCGCCATTGGTTTTTAGATGTGGCATTTTTTTGTGTGCGATTCCAAGTACTTTGTGATTAAGTGTATAATGTCGGAAATGCACAATTTATTTGTGAATGTTAGTGCTGTTTGACATGACACTTTTGGTGTTTATAAAACGTGCATCCCCTATTCACGTATCATATTGCCCCGTCTACTTTAAAAATATGGGTTATTGTTTTAGTCGGTGTGGGTTTACTCCTGAAATATGTTAACACAAAAATTGAGCTTGTTTCGATAAATGGTCAAAACCTCATTGTCTGCAATGTGTTATATCGCTGCGGGACACTTAAGACTTGAGTGCATTTAATATGGGACTGCAGGAGACCAAAATATTAAATTGTGTAAAAACATCGCCATTCTGTATGCTGTAGCTCTTAATAAACTCACGTTTGTACAACAGAATGGTTTGAGATGGTTATTGCTTGACAATCTAATCGAGCACTGTGTGAGGGTGGGTGGATCGCACAAACGTCATGAAACACCCTTCCCATGGGCGTCGTGAACACGATATCCTGACTTCCCAGGAGATGACAGTACAGCAAGTGGATAAACGTCCACCTGTTGCCGCACTTGTGTTGCGTGAGTTTTCTCCGGGTCCTCCGGTTTCCTCCCACTTGTATAAATACTCGCTCATTATTCGGAATTGGCCGAACATCTCAGTGAACGTCGATGCAGCTCGGACAATACACACATACACACAAGTACATTTTTTTAAGCTTTCGTGACTGCAGTGATTCATATTCTTGGTTCTTTCGGTAAAGTCACGTAGAAGGGAAATAATAAAAATATAGAACAATAAAATTCTGACGACGTTTAGACTGCAACACAAGCAATCGTGTGAAGCACACCTGATGATGAGAATTGTATTGTTTTATATTTTAATTATTTGATTGTTTCCGTTCTACGTGACTTTACCGAAAGAACCAGGAATAGGTTACATGTATGTGACGAGGCTCCTTTCATTCGCCCTGCTTGCATGTTGCTATCTGGATAAGTGTACCGGACCAACCACTTGCAATGAATCCATAACCGCTGCCGAGTTGAGCACGAGCCCTGGTCAGTTCGCGTGCGACGGTGGCAGGGTCACGTTGTGGGCAGTAGATGGCAGTGCAGGGAAAAGCAATTGTGCTCGCTGTCTTCAAGCGGCACTGACCGGCCCGGTGAAGTGTGGTTTTAAATCACTTCCACGGCCCCTCGTAAAGCAGTGGAGGATTGAAATGAGGGCCGTCCATAAATGACGTCACGCACCTAGGCGGGCGTTAGACATTTGTGACGAGGGGGGGGGGGTGAGAAATGTGACGTCACATCAAAATGTGCAACTTTAAATAAATATAGACAACACGTTCTACTTGATTAAATAGACTTTAATAAATGTGTTATCCTACAACATCAGAGTGCAGCGCCACATTAAATACGACTTGCCCTGACCTGTCAATGTTGATGAGGGTCGCAAGTTTCCCTTGCCAGTAAAACACGCCGGGGAAACGAGAAGGTAACTTCACAAATGCCGCGAGTTTGTTCCCATGGCAAATATTCGTGGTCTTAGGTTTTTTCGGTAAAGTCACGTAGGGAAAAATAAATAATAATAAAAATATACTAAATAAAATAATAATTCTATTATTATTTCTATTTATTATTATTTATAAAAAAAAGATTTATATTATTATTTATATTATTTTTATTATGTATTACTTATTTTTACCTACGTGCCTTTACCGAAAAAACCTAAGAGTATGAATCCTTGCAGTCACGAAAGCTTCAAATCTAGACATATTCGTGGCTTGTTCGTCTTATAGGCGTTCTCTTGTCTAACACTGCAGGTAGTTTGACTCGGCCCTAAAGGAGGCTGTCTCTGGTGTAGACCAATCCGTTTCAAAGACAATACAAATATATTACCAGAGCATGTTTTTGTTTGCATGTTCACCGCAAGTACGTGTTGTTAATGCAGACATGGTTCCTTGCAAAAGGTTTCTGTTTGGTGTTTGAACATGTTGACGGCTGGTTTATTGCGATAAAGGGTCAAACATGCTTATAACAAGGCCGTAGCCATGGAGTCAACATTGGGGGGGATCAAATCTCCCAGAGGGTCTGGGGGTCCCCCCCAAGAAAAAAAATATAAATTAGAAAACTAATTTCCTTTGTATTTATTATGTTTTATTTTTTATTATTTTATTACTTCCCTTCTACGTGACTTTACCGAAAGAACCAATAAGATTAATTTCCTGCCTAAAATATAAAAAAAATCACTAATACATGGGGTGGAATTTTTTTTCCTTTTTTACCATAATGTCTAATAGTATATTTTATTACATTGCTGTTTTTATTTTTTTACCTTTTTTGTTTCATTGTATGTAATGACAGAGATTAGGGATTCATAAAGTACAACCATAACCACAATCATATAAACAGAAATCTATGCATTGCTATATAAAGACAAGTCCAGATATTATGGCCACGGTTTAGCAAATTGTTGTTTTTATTTACATACCATCGCAATTATTTATTTTTTTAAATATTTTCATAGCAATATATTGGGGGGGGGGGGGGGGTGACATTTTGAGCATATTTGAATATATTATAATTATAATTACGGCCTTGGCTTATACTATTCGCGGCGTGTCAGTATAATACAGTAAAATGTAATAACTTGAGCCACATTCATCCATTGATTTCTTTTTAAACACATCTCAGTATTTTTATTAAATCCTTTATATTAAGTTCGCATGCTTGCGTGCTTGCTTGCATACTTGCTTGCTTGCTTACGACCGTGCAAATCTTTCGGTCGTTTTTTAACCCACTTCCCGTGATCCAATCGAGCTGACATTTTCCACACAGACTCGTTGTGCGAGACAATTAATGTTCGTGAAAAAAAATTCCCAACATTTTACACTTTTTAGGCAAAAAAATTTATTTTACATATATTCAAATAGAACGCACAGTGTAAGAGCCCAGAGCGTAACCCCTCCACAGGCCGTGGCGGAGTAGCGCAGTTGGTAGCGCCCTCGCTTCCCATGCCAAAGGTCGCGGGATCGATCCCCGCGTCCTCCACAGGCGAATATATTTTTAAATCCTTTATATTAAGTTCGCTGCCACGCATATAAAGGATTTATAGTGAAAAACTTCGTTTTTACGGGTTATACTTATTAAATCCTTTATATTAAGTTCGCTTGCTTGCTTGCTTGCGTGCTTGCTTGCTTGCTTACGACCGTGCAAATCTTTCGGTCGTTTTTTAACCCACTTCCCGTGATCCAATCGAGCTGACATTGTCCACACTGACTCGTTGTGCGTGACAATTAATTTTCGTGAAAACAATTTTCCAAAATTTTACACTGTTTAGGGAATTTTTTAAAAATATTTAATTACCAATTGCTTAATGCTGGCAGAAAATCATCTGACCCATAGGTGGCAGCCATCTCAAGCCAGAGGACGAGAGGACTCTAGCCGCCACGCATATCAGTCCCTCCAGAAAAACGCGGAGTTTTTTGGTGATTGTTGCGGGCAAAAATCGTTGATTATGCGGCACGTTTTCTTAAAAAATGCGATGGAATATGCGGGATATTTATGCAATTTTATGCGATTAAATTGCGGAAACTTGCAAAAATTGCGGGAACTTGCAAAAACTGCGGTTTGATGAAAAAGAGAAAAAAAAGTGATTCCCCCAACACCCTATTCACTAGGCTACTACTTTAATGTAAAGAGTCATTTCTTATTACTTCCTATGATAAGCAAGCATACTACATCACAGAAAGTGCTGGGAATATTTAAGTTCTCATCTTGTTTTATTTCAGACCTTAACAAACAGATGGCTCAAACTTACAAAACATTGAGTCGAACAAGTTATGTAGCTTTACAAAATGAATATGCTACAACTTCTGTAAAATTGAATAAATAAAATATTAAAAAATAAAATGTGTGCTTCCTGTTTTACAGAGGTAGCTATACAAAACAGACATCTTCTGTTAAAATAAGTGTTTTCAGTGCACAGTAACGTAAGCAATACAGTAACAGTACAGTCTTACAGTAATGTAAATTTACATACTACTAACAAAAAAGTGCAATCTTACAACTGTAAAGTTGCATAAACTCTTCATCATGGTTTCATTGGCATCGCGGGGTTTGCAGCTTTTCAATGATGTCGCGTGATGAGTGACGTCACTTCATAACGTTCCCATGGCAACAGGGGAAATGGCTGCGCTTGTGTGAAGTAAACGCAACATTTTTCAACTTTCTGCTAAGATATATGTGACTTTTTGCAACGAAAATGCGGGGATTATGAAATCATGCAAGCCCGCATATTTTGCGCGCGGAAATCTGCAATTTATGCGGCGAAAGTGCGGCGAATTTGAAAAAACGCGCCCCCCGCATAAATATGCGGACTTTGGCTGATTTTGCATGGAATTATGCGATCGCATAATCGCGTTTTTCTGGAGGGACTGGCATATAAAGGATTTATAGTGAAAAACTTTGTTTTTATGGGTTAATTTATTACACATCCCATTAGATACACGGCTTTCTAGGCGTGCATGTGAGCAGCAGCATTGGTGCAGCACAATCATTCTAAATCAATCTTTACATTCAGTGCCTCATCACGAACATATAGCTTGCTTTGGTTGATTGAACACAAGCAAATATTGAAGCGGTTTTGCCTTTCAGTGTCTCATGAGCAGCCAGGCTTGCTTGCATTGATTCAACAAGCGAATTCTGAACGGGTTTTGATTTTCAGTGTCTCATCAGCAGTCAGGCTGCCAATGAGTTCGATAAGCAAACCGAACCGGTTTCGACAGAAGCCTAAGGATCCGACGCATGACGTCACATCTATCTCAAAACCATAGTGCGGATGAGCAAAGCCCACGCGCGTCCGATTGGCTGAGAGCCGCCACGATCCGCCGCGAGGACCAATGGGAAGCGAGAAGACGGCAGCCCCGTGCCTATGCGCTGTGGGGATTTGCGGCTCGCGATGGCGAGCGGCGATGAGTTGGGCGATGGCGACTGGGAGGAGGAGGTGGAGGTCAGTGGTGAGGGTCAGTGGTGAGGGTCAGTGTCTTAGACTGGTGGTGGTGAGGGTCAGTGGTGAGGGTCAGTGTCTTAGTCTGGGGGTGGTGAGGGTCAGTGGTGAGGGTCAGTGTCTTAGTCTGGGGGTGGTGAGGGTCAGTGGTGAGGGTCAGAGTCTTAGTCTGGGGGTGGTGAGGGTCAGTGGTGAGGGTCAGAGTCTTAGAGTGGGGGTGGTGAGGGTCAGTGGTGAGGGTCAGAGTCTTAGACTGGGGGTGGTGAGGGTCAGTGGTGAGGGTCGGTGGTGAGGGTCAGAGTCTTAGACTGGTGGTGGTGAGGGTCAGTGGTGAGGGTCAGAGTCTTAGAGTGGTGGTGGTGAGGGTCAGTGGTGAGGGTCAGTGTCCTAGAGTGGGGGTGGTGAGGGTCAGTGGTGAGGGTCAGAGTCTTAGACTGGTGGTGGTGAGGGTCAGTGGTGAGGGTCAGAGTCTTAGACTGGTGGTGGTGAGGGTCAGTGGTGAGGGTCAGAGTCTTAGACTGGTGGTGGTGAGGGTCAGTGGTGAGGGTCAGAGTCTTAGACTGGTGGTGGTGAGGGTCAGTGGTGAGGGTCAGTGTCTTAGAGTGGGGGTGGTGAGGGTCAGTGGTGAGGGTCAGAGTCTTAGACTGGGGGTGGTGAGGGTCAGTGGTGGGGGTGAGAGTCTTAGACTGGAGGTGGTGAGGGTCAGTGGTGGAGGTCAGAGTCTTAGAGTGGGGGTGGTGAGGGTCAGTGGTGAGGGTCAGAGTCTTAGACTGGAGGTGGTGAGGGTCAGTGGTGAGGGTCAGTGGTGAGGGTCGGTGGTGAGGGTCAGAGTCTTAGACTGGTGGTGGTGAGGGTCAGTGGTGAGGGTCAGAGTCTTAGAGTGGTGGTGGTGAGGGTCAGTGGTGAGGGTCAGTGTCTTAGAGTGGGGGTGGTGAGGGTCAGTGGTGAGGGTCAGAGTCTTAGACTGGTGGTGGTGAGGGTCAGTGGTGAGGGTCAGTGTCTTAGAGTGGGGGTGGTGAGGGTCAGTGGTGAGGGTCAGAGTCTTAGACTGGTGGTGGTGAGGGTCAGTGGTGAGGGTCAGAGTCTTAGAGTGGTGGTGGTGAGGGTCAGTGGTGAGGGTCAGTGTCTTAGAGTGGGGGTGGTGAGGGTCAGTGGTGAGGGTCAGAGTCTTAGACTGGGGGGGGTGGTGAGGGTCAGTGGTGAGGGTCAGTGTCTTAGAGTGGGGGTGGTGAGGGTCAGTGGTGAGGGTCAGAGTCTTAGACTGGTGGTGGTGAGGGTCAGTGGTGAGGGTCAGAGTCTTAGAGTGGTGGTGGTGAGGGTCAGTGGTGAGGGTCAGTGTCTTAGAGTGGGGGTGGTGAGGGTCAGTGGTGAGGGTCAGAGTCTTAGACTGGGGGGGGTGGTGAGGGTCAGTGGTGAGGGTCAGTGTCTTAGAGTGGGGGTGGTGAGGGTCAGTGGTGAGGGTCAGAGTCTTAGACTGGGGGGGGTGGTGAGGGTCAGTGGTGAGGGTCAGAGTCTTAGACTGGGGGTGGTGAGGGTCAGTGGTGGGGGTGAGAGTCTTAGACTGGAGGTGGTGAGGGTCAGTGGTGGAGGTCAGAGTCTTAGAGTGGGGGTGGTGAGGGTCAGTGGTGAGGGTCAGAGTCTTAGACTGGAGGTGGTGAGGGTCAGTGGTGAGGGTCAGTGTCTTAGAGTGGGGGTGGTGAGGGTCAGTGGTGGGGGTCAGAGTCTTAGAGTGGGGGTGGTGAGGGTCAGTGGTGGGGGTCAGAGTCTTAGAGTGGGGGTGGTGAGGGTCAGTGGTGAGGGTCAGAGTCTTAGACTGGAGGTGGTGAGGGTCAGTGGTGAGGGTGAGAGTCTTAGAGTGGGGGTGGTGAGGGTCAGTGGTGGGGGTGAGAGTCTTAGACTGGAGGTGGTGAGGGTCAGTGGTGAGGGTCAGTGTCTTAGAGTGGGGGTGGTGAGGGTCAGTGGTGGGGGTGAGAGTCTTAGACTGGAGGTGGTGAGGGTCAGTGGTGGGGGTGAGAGTCTTAGACTGGGGGTGGTGACGGTCAGTGGTGAGGGTCAGAGTCTTAGACTGGAGGTGGTGAGGGTCAGTGGTGGGGGTGAGAGTCTTAGACTGGAGGTGGTGAGGGTCAGTGGTGGAGGTCAGAGTCTTAGACTGGGGGTGGTGAGGGTCAGTGGTGAGGGTCAGAGTCTTAGACTGGAGGTGGTGAGGGTCAGTGGTGAGGGTCAGAGTCTTAGAGTGGGGGTGGTGAGGGTCAGTGGTGAGGGTCAGAGTCTTAGATTGGGGGTGGTGAGGGTCAGTGGTGAGGGTCAGAGTCTTAGACTGGGGGTGGTGGTGATATGCTGGACCCGTGGCATCACTCGTTCACTGCTCTCGTGTTTTTGTCGTCTTAAGTTTTGTTGTCTGTGGAGGAGACTTCTGAAGGACGCTGCTACTGGGGAGTTAAGGGGCAGTCGCCCTCCAGCAACAACGGAGCGCAGAGGAGCGACGCTCACAACAATGAGCGTAGCGTCGGGCGACTAAAACGCAGAAAGTTGGCGCAGTAGGGGGCGGGGGGCAATGTCGGTGCATCTGCCAGTCGTCTCAGGCAGCCGACCCGCGGCAATTGGCGCTGGAGGATTCAAGCTCCTGACTCGTAGTTAACGGGATCGACACAGTCAAGTTAAATAAATACTTTAAAAGTTCATTATCGCGCTCTCATAACGTCACTACAACGTTGACTGTGGAACGCGTGGGTCAATCACATCCCATAGTTGGGCCAACCAAATGCCAAACGTGAAACCAACGTTTGGCCAATGACATGCCAACTTTGGGCCAACTTTGCATGTCTTCTGGGTATTTATTGCATTGCAACGCCTTACCGCAGCTTTCAAGGTTGTTTTTTTCTGTTCTCGTTGCCGAAGCATATACGTGTTTATACTGGTAGGAACCTCCTGGTTACACCAGCCCACAGGGGCTTATTGTGTCCGTCCGTCGTGCAGGGAGGGGCTGGGTGGGGAGGGTGGGGAGGGGCTGGGTGGGTGGGGAGGGAGGGGCTGGGTGGGGGGTGGGAGGGGTGGGGCTGGGTGGGGAGGGGCAGGTTACCCCGTGGTGCCCTTATAAAACTCAACGTTTAACCTACTCACGCCGGCTTGTGCCCGCCCTCACAGTCGGGCATATTTGCGGAATACACCACGCCGCCGTTGACCCTGGCCATTGACCGAGCAACCCAACGTTCCTACCAGCTCCCTCCGCAGGAATGTGTTTTTCTTGAGTCCGCCTTTCAAGAGCACCACCTCGTGAGATGACAAGAGTGGAACGTGAAACGGAGTAACGAGTGTTCGGGCAGCCACGGCTCAATCACCTGGCGAAAGCGACCGGACAGCCCCCAACAACGCAGCCCACGTCCTTGCGTCCTCCGCGTAATGCAGAATCAGAACGTGTCGTTATGCATTCCAGTTTAGATTACAAATACGATCCATGTGAAGACAATTCCCTGTGTATAAAGGAATTGAGGGGGCTGTGTGGCAAAAGGACGTGGTCACCACAACGGGCTACAGCGGGGATGAAATCCGTGCGTGGGTGTTACGTGTGGTGTGGATCAGCGGACGGACATGAGGCTGCCGGTTAACAGTTAAGGCGGTCGTGATTTGAGCAGATACACAAAGGGGTGGAATGGCAGCTGGAGTTGAGTTAAGCCTGGAGAGGAAGAGAGAGAGCGGCTGGGTTGTGAGACGTTAACTACCTCGCCTGGTATGCAGGTGGTGGTAGGTTCGATCCTAACCCCTGTATATTTGCAGTTTGCACGTGGTAGTGGGGATTTTCCTCCGGGTTATCCCTCCACATTTAAAAAACATGCGTTTGGAATATCTGGCTGCTTTACATTTCCACACGATGAACAACTTCGTTGAGCTATCATCTGTGTCCAGGTCGCTTCTGAAAAAGAGCTGTATCGCTCAGTGGGCCTTACCATGGTAAAATGAAAATTGAATAATACAAGTATGAGAGTGAAGGTACATATGCTTTCGATTGTTGCAATTGTGGAGCAGTATATTTTACTAAATCGTGTTACCCATTTACTGTAGGTTCAAACGTACACGATTGTCGGAGTCTTCTCTTGAATGTATGAAGCTAATGTTACTGGTTAGATGTAGTACAATTTAGGCGACGTTACAACAGTACTACAAATTCTCTGCTCACGCTGCTGCTGCTGCTGCGTTGGCAGTGCTGTGCAAGCACTAATACACAAACAAAACTCAACACATTCATCAAGGACACCGTGGCCCTAAAATGAAAACTATTTAATCGGCGTCGTGGGTTTTAATTGGGCAATATTTCATTCCACCAATAGGTGTCAACATGATCACTGCTCACGCTCGTTTTGTTTGCTTTTCATCTTGTTCCAGGAGCAATACGTGGTGGTTGAGCTGTCTGGCATCATAGACTCGGATTTCCTGGCCAAGTGCAACAACAGCTTTAAAATACTGGTCAGTGAAGGTTATGTGAGTTTGCGCTTACCTAATATTTTAGCTCTGCTTGATATATTGCGTGACATTTTTTTGGGAATGTCAAGTTATGGTAGCATTGTACTGAAATGAGTGATGGGTGGACATAATAATAATGATGATGCATCATTCATGCAATTTGCATATCGCAATGCTGCACAATCTTCCAACACGGAGGTGCATATATAACGATTTTTCAGCCAATTAATGAGTGTGTATGTGTGGGAGGAAACCAAAGCACTCGGAGAAAACCCACACTTGCGAGGGGACAATACTCTTATCCTACACAGATGTAGTAGGTGATGTTAGTTCTTGCTTTAGTAGAAACTGTCTTCTATTGGCAAACCAGAGTAAGGCACCTACTCGATGCCCATCAGAAGGATATTTTGTAAAATGTATGCGATCCAACAACCCTCGGTTCCAAGATCGTGGATTACAGGCGTGCGCCACCGCCGCCCATCGGCGTTCACGTGTCTCTCGCCAGTGTAGGCAATTCCACATTGTTGTTGTGGTAATCAGTTTATCCGCATGACAACCGCAAATTCAACTCCCGCAAATTTAATTTCGATTGTATCAACCGCGAAGAGATGGTGAGCTTTCAAACCATGGCTGGCCTTAAACTCTCAAACCGATTTAATCGAATTGTCTTTAAGATGAACTGGAATGTTTTGTTGTGTCATGATAAAAATATGTTCTGCTGCAGTGTTATTGTCCCAACAAGAGCCAAACTGTTGAACAGGATTAAAAAAAATACCTCGGCACGTTAAAACAATTCCCAGAGCAATGCTCTACGTCTGTAAAGGTTCCAAGCTGAATGTGTGTATAAAGTGAGTGCCTGGAATTCCATTGCATGCTGTGATGCTCAGCAGAGCATTGCATTTTTTTGCTCTCTGCTAGGTTGTAATATTTCATTTTCATTTTTCCACTTGACCCGTGGATGTGCCATGTGATACAAGCTGTGTATTGCCAGCCAAAGCTGACTTGTGGTTTAGTTTGACATCGATCCAACACATTTGATTTGCAACCAAGGGATTAACGCTTGCACGCACGCCAAACACTTCTATTGTAACATCTAACTTCTCTTTTGCGTGTAATTAGCTGTATACATTCCACAAGTTGATGAATGAAAGTTCACGTGCAATATTAAACGAAAAGTAAGCTGGTGTGAATGAGGTCCCCTCACGCTCTCATCCATCTCTTCCTTCATTCCCGATTTTGTCTCACGATACAACTCAATTATCCACACATCATGTATAATGTGTGCAATAATATCGCCATAATACAGGTGTTTTTGGGTTAAATGCGTAAATACGAATGTGTCGTTAAACCCGCCACCACCCGACACAGCCAATTAGTAAGCTTTGTCACGTAAACAGAACACGCCAAATCGTTACTAGTACAGCACACCTGTGTGTTGGAGAGCAAATCCACAACATTTACAATCTGAGTATGACGTTTTGCCAGTAATTACAACTAGCATTATCAGGTGGACAGCCACGTTTGTGGATAAATCCTCCTGTTTCGTTCCTTAAATAGAGGAATAATATCTCCCTGTAAGGGGAACGATGGCACAGTGGTTACAGCACATTGCGCTATGAAGCCAGCCATGGCTAATGTCAGTGGCCAGTGATATATGAACTGGTTCTGGCCCCCCTTCACCAACACGCATGGTGAAGTTTGAGCCAGCAACCCACCATGACCAACACAGCATGGCGAGCCCTTCATGTAGCAGTGAACTTGCAAAGGGCTCTACATTATTGATGTTGCGTCCCCCTAATTAGATCTCAGAAGAAAGCAGCTTTATAGTTGGTGATTATAACTGGTTTTAATATGTTGTGGTTACAATGATGATGATGCACTTCACCAAGGAAAGCCTTGCTGAGTCTCAAGACTCATTCAGGAGGGTTCTGTATTGCAATGCTGATCAAATTTCATTAGGCGGTGTTTGACAATTGGAAGTATACCAGAGTTCCTGGAGGAAACCCATGCATGTCATGAGCTAACACTTAAAGCTCTACTGAGATTGATAGCTGTGCTGTCATCTAACAGTATTGCATTCCTAGCCTACAATACCTCGTATACTCAAGTCGTCTCCCAGGCTCAGCCCTGCTTATCTTATATTTTCTGATGAGATTATGCCCATTCATGATCATTTAGTCACTGAAAATGAACCTGTTGCAAAGTTGCTTATTAGTGGTCCAGATCTCAAATTTTACCAACCATCGGTTGCCATGCAATCTTTTGTGCATTTCAATCTTCATTCCCATTTGAATGGAGAAGGCTGGTGAACATGGAAGTTGGACCATAGTCAATTGCAAGAGGTGGAAGTCTTGACAAGCTCTGCCCCAGAGGTCGCAATCGGGTACCCGATACCCATACCCTACTCGATACCCGGCTACCCGTACCCGGCCGGGTACGGGTAGCCGTTTGCGACCCTGGTGCGGCCGGGTACGGGTACGGGTAGGCCGTGAGTCACTGGTGAGTAACCGTTTGTCACTCATTTCCCAACGTCTTGTCTCTTCTCACAATTCAAGTTCCTAGAATCAACCCACCTGCGCCTGCATCATGGCTTCATCCCAGAGGTCGCAATCGGGTACCCGTACCCTACCCGATACCCGGCCGGGTACGGGTAGCCGGGTATCGGGTAGGGTACGGGTACCCGTTTGCGACCCTGGTGCGGCCGGGTACGGGTAAGTAATCAAAACCCGTTTGCGACCTCTGCTCTGCCCTAACCCAGCTTTACTGTCGCCCATTCTCATGTCCACACTGCCTGCAGGGGGTGGACACGGATGAACCCATCATGCAAGTGGGTGGCTGTGTCTTTGCTGGTCGATACGAAGGTAATGAACAACATTCCTGGTTGTGTGGTTTCCTTGGGAGTTATCCGTGCTATCGACTCCATGACTTAGTTCAAGTCCAGGCTGAACAACCGCCTTTGTTCCTCTGCCTGTGACTGGCTTCCGCTCTATTAAAGGCTATGCCAACTGTTTGTGTGCAGTGTCTTCAGATGCGGTTGCATTTAAATGCTACGTACGTCAAAATTGTGTGATATTTGTTGCATGTTAAAATGTGAGTGGCTTGAGCTTGTTTTTTTTTCATGGAAACACATTAGTAATTTTGCGTGCTGTACTTTTGCACTTGCTTACAGATGCACTCGGGACGTGCGTGTTATTCAAAGAAAACTCCACTTCAGGTTAGTGTTGCAAAACGGATTGACTGATTGGCATTTCTGTATTAACATTGCGTAAAGTAGCGTCGTTTACTCTAAGGTCCTGGTATGGTCAGTCATAATATCGCTGTTGTACTCAAGCATTGGCTGGTGTTCTTTTCAGTTGATGGTCCTCGGCTATTCGTGACAATTCCCACATTTCTTTGACCGAGGTCAGTCTATTCCACCCAAGGACGACCACTTGACTTCCAACAAACGAGGTTGACCCGCACCTCCGATTAGCACGGTTGGCTACGTACGGTGCTAAATAAGTTCAACGTACATACATACGACCTTGACCAGGATTTAAATTCATAGACTCATGACTTAATGTCCTGCTGTTATATCAACTCAGCCATTTCCTAGCCTCTGTGATAGTAATACATCTCATGCTGCTATAGGAATAAATAACTTGATATTAGTGCTGAGAAATACTTGAGGCATCGTGATTTTGTGTATGATACTGAAGGTAAAATCTCCCTTTACTTGAATGGGATTCTAACGGTACTATATAGTGGCGATTCTTGGAATCGCCACAACATTTTTAATGGGGATGTTGGCATTTACATCAAAAGAACGGAGATTCTTTGACAGCTTAGCAGTCATGCATATAGTTATCATGCCTTTCAATGGAAACTCCTGAGTCTCTTTTAAATTGAATTGGAATCTTGGTGGGAATTTCAAGGGTCACCTCTTAGGTGGTACACTTTGGCAATGCCCCATAGAAAATATCGATTATCCAGGAGTCTTTAACGATCCCTCATTCCTCTTGGGAATTGTATTCCATTTCAATAGTTGGATCGCGATTCTGGGTTAGCAATTACAGTAATCGCCCAGCACTAATATATACACATGTATGCATATGCAGGTAGAGCAGCAGATATAATAAACATTTAAAAAATAGGAAGTTGTGGAATGACGCGAGGATCACTGATTAATTTAGCTTTTTATGATCACGATACATGCATCAAATGCGTGTTTGAGAATGTGTTTTGATCTTCTTGGTTCTGTCGGTAAAGTCACGTAGAAGGGAAATAATACAATAATAAAAATAAAACATAAAATACAATTCTCACGACGTTTCGGCCACAACGTAAGCAGCCGTCCTCAGGTGAAGAACAGATCTGTCGGAAAGACAGCGTCTACGTGACTTTACCAAAAGAACCAAGAAGATGAATCCCTGCAGTCACGAAAGCTTTAGATCGAAATGTGTTTTGATTCGTATGTTGGGTGTACGTGACCCCTGTAGCCACGAGTGGCCACTGCTTCACCCCTCCGTTTAACAAAAATAATACATTTTTGGAAGCAAATTGGGACCCCTGACTCGCAACAATTCATGGAATTGTAGGAGGAGTAGGGTTTGTTTAACTCCTTAATAATTACCAGCATGGACAATGATTCGCCTCGTGACAAGTTGTGGGAAAACCAATTTATTGGGCATTCCTTACCGTCTCTCAAATTTCTTGCCACAGGCAATCATTCATTGGCAGTCACGAATGTAAATGTTTTGGAAATTCACAAAGTCATTTCCCAGTAAATACCACATGTCATCATCTTCGACTTATTCTTGATGGTGGCCAGGTGGCTTGGCTGACTATTTTAACGTCAGATCTCTGAACATGTTGCGTTTATTTCTGTTGAATGTATAATCTTAATCAAGTTGTTTTAACACTCCTTGCACATATTGTGTACAATGCATATTTCTTTAAATGCACTTTGCAACGACATATTTTTTCCACATTTATTGATTTAATTTCAGTTACTATACCCTTTGGTTCTTTCGGTAAAGTCACGTAGGTATAAAATAAAAATAGTTACTACTTTTGTATGTGTTGAGATATATTGCGCCATACTTGTCTCAATAGACTCTCACCTGGTTACAAACAAAGTTTACGCATCCGTTACCTCAATTAGACTATGGGTGTATTCATCCTCACGTGACGTCTGGGCATTACGCAAAACCTGGTACAAAGGAGCGTTGAAGGTGTCACGATACGCGTCGCTGAGCCGTGAGCGATGACGCCTGCTTCTCTTGTTTTACAGGTCCTGGGGACGCGTCGGAGGGCACGGCCTTGAGCTACCAATGTCACACGGCCAAGAAGCTGCTCATGCATCGAACGTTCCTATCCGAAAGGCAATCATCTGAGCCCATCTCTGGTGAGAAAAAGGGGGCGGCAGTGAGTGAGGGAGGGCAGGCACGACTATCCCTTGACTCACCGGTGCCGGAAACGTGACAGTCAAGGTCATAGCACCGAATGATGCAATTTGGTTTTTATCCGGTAACGTCACGTGCTCGCAAAGGAACAAGGTAGTTGTGTGTTGTACTTTCAGCCTCCTTTGCCTCCCCACTCTGACATGAAACAGACCTGGGACAGAAGGAAGGTTATGTATACCTGCACCAATTGTTGAAATAGTAGATCAGAATAGAATGCTTTAGGAAAACTGAGTTTGGGAGTAGAATGTTTTCAACCATTACATATTACCTCATGACATGCGATTGAAAACTGGACCACATTTTAATGATAGCGCAGTGGGTAGCGCACTGCATTATGAACCTGGTGGCCACAAATTTGATTCCTGACCACTGCTAATATCAGTGACGAGTGATATCTGAACTAATTCTGAGCTCTTCGGCTTCACCAACCTAAATGGATCAGCATGATGAAGTACAGTGGTACCTCGGGATACGTCGTTAATTCGTTCTAGAAGGTAGGACTTATACCGAAAATGATGTAGACCAAATAATTTTTCCCATAAAAAATAAAGGGAAAGGAAATAATCCGTTCCAGAGTATAAGAAATTATATTTTATATGGCATATTTTACATTAATGGAGTTGTATAAAATAATTTAAAACACTACTTATTACTAAAATGCATACATAAATGAAAATACATGCATAAATAAATTAAAATAAATTGAAATAAAAATAAAATTTAACATCACTTTACCTTGCTGAGAGGAGTTGATAGCCTATGAGGATGGTGGTGAGGAAGGGGAGGAGTCGTGAACGGGGTCTACGTGGGTACGCGGTGACTCATCCCGACCCATACAAGTTCTAGCAAGCGCGTCGTATCCCAAGACATTTTTTCTCTCGTCAAAACACGACGTATACCAAATTCGACGTATTCCAAAGCGGTCATATAACGAGGTATGACTGTATGTCAAACAACCACCATGACCAACACAACATGGGGGGAGGCCTTCAACCAGCAGTGGATTGACAGAACTCTAACTATGTATTTTTTTAATCCACACACATGTCTGGATAACAAGTCATCCAGCAGTAGTTTCCCAGAAGCGCTACATTTATCCGATCCACGTTTTACCCAGGAAGAGAGCAGTCACCGAGAACTGGCAGCAAATTCATTCCGTTTGCTTTTATCCACGAGTAACCACGTTAGATTATGGGGTCATTTTCACAGATAGTTGTAGATAACGGTGTCTGCCAATAGCACCCCCAATATCAATGCAGATGAGGGGAGTTTGACTGTACTGGTGGCAGTCGCAAGTACCATTACAGCGGTGTTCTTCATTGCAAGGCCCGTGGGCCACTGGCGGCCCCTGGTGGCCTTTAGTGCGGCCCCTGATGGCCTTTAGTGTGGCCCCTGGTGGCCTTTAGTGCGGCCCCTGGTGGCCTTTAGTGTGGCCCCTGGTGGCCTTTAGTGCGGCCCCTGATGGCCTTTAGTGTGGCCCCTGGTGGCCTTTAGTATGGCCCCTGGTGGCCTTTAGTGTGGCCCCTGGTGGCCTTTAGTGCGGCCCCTGGTGGCCTTTAGTGCGGCCCCTGGTGGCCTGCAGTAAGGCCCCTGACGTGCAGCCCCCGACAATACACAACACGTGAAAACACCCCTTGCAGGCGGTGTGGCGGCTCTCGCACCGATTCCTTATCGGCGAAAGTGGCCCCCCTCTGAAATGTAGTGAAGAACGGTGGATTACAGCACGAGTGACCCTGACCCAATCGCACCACCCTCACCCACCCTCCCACCCGCAGGCATCGAGGCGATGCAGTTAGACTCGCTGGAAGGATACCGCCACTCGTCGGGATACCACTGGCAGCCGCCCAAGGAGGAGATGAACACAGACGTCACAGGAGGTGACGACGAGGATGAGGACGACGATGACGACGACGGCAAAGATGACAATGGGGACAACGACGGCGACGATGATAACGATCACGGTCGACGGCGAGCGGAGGCTGCGGTGCCCAGCCCAGGAACAGCGAACGAGGGCAACAAGGAGGCAGTACCCGAACCATCTCCCGGCACGAAGGCTGAAGCCTCAATTGTGCCGTGATGGCCCATCAATCTCCAGTGGTTCTTTTGTCGGGCTGACTTTTTCACTGGCTTGCGCAGAGTGGGCCGTGTAACATGCCCACTAACGTTAACTCAATTGTTTCTTTGCTCAAAGGAGTAACAGCAGAGTGGGCCACATCCTGCTAAAGGCCTGAACCAGGGGAGAAAATTCCACGTTTCCCATCGTGGGAGCCATTCCCTCCACAGGTTGACAACTACTGACTTGCTGCAAAGTGGTTATGTATTTTATTTACCTCCAGAAGGATGATGATGGGCTGAGTTGACATCCACCTTCTGGTAAGAGTTACACTCCCTAACCACACCACCACATTCTGCAATGTAATTATTACGAGACATAATAAACCGGTATTGAGCTGCATACGGCTAATGTTTAAGTCAGCTCTGTGCCATCTCTAATAGGCTGAGCCTATGTAATTGACACTGATGATGTATCCTGTGCAGGTTGTTTGGTAATGAAATCACAGCACACTGGCATCGGTGTTGCCACGTTGAATCTACGTAGTGGGAGGAGGTGGCTTATGATGCTTGTGCAATATCCTGAATGTCCCTTGAGGTTTGTATTGGTCTTTATGTCATTGGTCGAGGGAAACTTCCATTCACTCGGACTGTGTGTACACAATGTAGATACATGTCATGTAGACGTGTTAATAAAAGTTGTTTTGTTCACCATGACCCTAATGGAGTTGAACATAGAAGTTTGGAATGTTTGGGTACATTTTGTATGTTGACAATACCGTATAAAGTCAGCGCTATTATAAGTCGGTAACATCAGTCCCGTTTACAAGGCTGTGCATTAAATAAAATCATTGTTTGGTTTGCATTTATTTACAGCATTTATTTTCCACACGTAACACAAAGTACACTCAGATACAAGCTCAATTATCACAAACATCCAGTACTGTCCACAACACACCGACATCAAACACTCAGTATTAAGAAAAACACTCAACTGGCTACAGCATCCAGTATTATCCTCAACATTAAAAAAGCGAAATGCACAAGACGTTTATTGTGGGCCGTGTCCGTTGTTTTCCCCTGTGCCATGTTAAGAAAAAAGCAGAAATTAGTCAAAATGCTGAGCATATGTAGTTAAATAACTTTACATTGTTCACTGCAGCCAAGAGGCAAGGAAGCATTTGTTATTGGCAATTTAAAAGTCTAAGTTGCTCACAAAGCAAGGCATCGATGAGGTCTGAGTTGGCATGTAATGACGCATCAATTAAAATCTATTGTGCGTGTTAAGATACATTTTTATTCGTATATGTTCTGATTAGTTTTAGGTAAACTCTGCAGCCACTAGATTCTATTATCATGATCCAGAATTAGAATTCAGCGAATCACAAGGGAGCAAATTATAAAAAAAAAACATTATGTTTGAGCGTATGTACGTTGAACTTCTTTCGCACTGTACGTAACCAACCGTGCTAATCCGTTACCCACTCAAATCTATAGTCATGGATTTTCCTTCAAATGGCTAATAATGGCCAATTGATAGACTCCTTAGCTTAGGTCTCTATGCTAATTTGCGTATTAGAGTTGAGATGTAGCTTGCATATACCCTGCTGCAGTATTGTAGTGTGTTTTCTGTCCTTTCAAAAAGTATAAAAGGTGCCTCTCAGCATGTTAAACTGTTAATTCCTCGTGAAACAGCATGCAGGTGCTGCTTGTGGTTTCGTGAATAGCAGTGACACCAATGTTTACATTTCAGTGGTGCAATTTTATTGATGAGCAAGCACACTGATGAATTGATGGGCACACACATTGTGTATTGATGCTCTTCAGCCCTAATTGGGCAGCTAGTGCAAGTTTTGACTCGTTCACATGAGTTGCCGTTATGTGCCCCATAGGCTCGGATTATAAAAGATGTGTGGGTTAGGCACCGGGGTCTAATCTCCAAATTGTCTGCTGTAACAAGCGCTTGGGTGCTTCTCAGTTGGCAGCCTTGAGCCAATGGTGGGGATATCCACATTCCTGTGAGAGAACAAATCACTGTGGACTTCCAGTACTTGTTTTATTGACTCCAGACGGATGGTGGGATTTGAATGAACAATTTCTACAATTGTGAAAAAAATTCAGTAATTTTAAAACGTTTACTCAATAACCGCCACCCCCCCCCACTGCCCCTCAATTTTATGCCGATTGTGATACCGGTGGCATGAGATGAAATATATTTTCAGAACTCTCGCAGGGAAGTACATCTCCCCTTGTTAGAGAACGGCCCGCAGAAGAGGTTATTACAGAACCAATACTGAGAACACGTCAGGCGACCTCTGGTCCACACAGTAGGGGCAGCACTTTCCCACCCACCCTTAATATTTGTCACGTGACAATCATGCAACAGTAAAACTGTCGCTTGGCAAAGTGCGGAACCATATTTATTGGGGGGGTTTGCCGTCATTTGGTGACTGGGTTCAGACCCTCAACTCGCTACATTCGAGAACCCATTTAATGACAGGCGGTTGCCTGGGTTTGAACCCAGGTCCTCGGTGGTGATAGCTCGCAGCTACGAGCTGCCCAGTCACCTCGCACTGCAGCACCACCTGGCAGTGGTTCACTCGCTGCACTATGAACCCAGCCACCTGGGTTCACTTACCAGCCATCGACAACATCAGCGGCATATGGAATCTATACCAGCCCTGGACCTTCCTTCGGTCAGCTCGGCCCTAAAATTGTAGCTGTGTGTTGTGCAGTGAATGCTGCAATATTGAGGTAGTGCAAAATGGCACCGTGTCTTCAAGGCCTCGGCAGTAGAGGAATACAAATAATGCTTTGGCTCTTTTTGATCCGCCGGGATGTTGTCACAAACCAACAAATTAGCAGAAGACGTCCCCTATTCAGGGAGGTAATGGTGGCACCAGGCTCACATCTGAAATCAGCACAAGCAATGGGACGGGGTCGTAAAGACGCCTAACGGTTAAGTCTTCATCCGGTCAGAGGTCATGGCAGACACAACGCTCGCACGCAACTTGTAAGAAGTTTAGCGTCGACAGATGGCAGTGTACCATGCCGACAAAAATCGAGGGGGGGGGTTCTTTTAACAATGTCTATGTTCAACGTACACGTTTAAACAATCACATCATCTCTTGACACAAATGACGTGGAGGCGGGGGGGGAAACGCCCCACATAGCGTGGCAGTCAATATGCGTGTTTGTGTAATCCATAAATAGTGGGAAGCTTTCTCGGAAATCTCCAACATTTGGAGATATGCGCAGTCTGCGGCAGTGTTTCAGTCGACGAGATCCATGGGTCGGGGGAGTTGATTTCTATAAATAACAAGCACCGATAATATTAATTCTCGGAATATTTCTCGTTGCACAGCGCAAATTCCTCTTCAGTCGGTCTTGACAAGGCCCAATTTTTTCAGATATAACAGAGATGAGAATCGTATTCCACTGGTCAGCCAACCGATGGAATATCTGCGTACACGATCTTTCATCACAAAAACAGGAAATGAAGTGAAATCCGCCAGTCCGGCTGGCCAATTTGAGTTCAACAGGAACGAGAGCTTTACAGTTTCTCCATGAATTGTGTTCGAGAATACAGATTGTAATTTAATAAAGAAGAGTCACTGCTGTGCCTTTCTGAGAAGTATGTAATATCGTTATAATAGACAATTGTCTCAATATGAAAATGAGAGACTTTGTTCCAAATGACAAAATCCGTACAGATATTTCAGCATCCCAGAAATTGGTAATTTTTTGCATCAATGTGTCCATGGACTTAATTTTCAACGTAAGTTACCTCTAAAATTAAGCAAAAAATATCCGCGTTTCATCTGGTTCATGCAGAGGCGAGCTGTCCCTGGTTGTTTCTGCTTCACCGCTGTCCTGTTGGGTGGCCTGGCTTTCTTCAAAATGACCCCCTTCGTAGAGCTACGATCCCTGCGTTTGATTTATAACGTTCAAAAGGATATTGACGGAGTCCAGTCCTGGACGATGTTTTATTTTTATAGCTGTTGGAATTCCCTGTCTAAGACTCAGTGGGGGCGAAACGTCAACAAACAGCCACGTCTTTAAGTCTTGCCGAAATGCTCATGTCTACGTTTGGGGGGCGAACAGGTGGTATGAACGCGGCTCGGGCAGGTGGGGCATGCCGGGGTAAATGCAGCATAACAAATTTACGTTGTGCCGCTGGATAATCTATTTAAATAAGTAGACAAATAAGGTCGTGTGTAAGTGCTTGCTGAAATTTTACGTTGCAGGATCATGAGAGATGGCATTTGCTTGGGGAGGCCTTCATCCAGCAGAGGATTATGGCTGGTGATGAAATGGTATGCAGCCAAAGCCCCTTTTAAAAGTAGTGAATAACCTAACATCCACTCTCGTCGATGGTTGTCTCTTACACACCGGATAAAACCATGTGCACAATATTCAGGTCACGACCCTATCAGCTTCGACTCTCGTTTAACAGCCGAGAGGAGCCGTCACATGGGGATGCTGTCTGAGAGACGGTCAATATCCCGGCACACTTGGAGAAACTCATCCTGAATTTCCGGATCAGCATCGGCCCATCGGAAGCCGCCCATGGATCTCGCCGACGCCTCGCTGTCGTATTGCGGAGCCGACCAGGCTGGTGAATAGTGGCCTTGCTGCTGTTGTTGTTGCTGCCATTGCTGCTGCTGTTGTTGTTGCTGCTGCTGATGCTGCTGCTGCTGCTGCTCGTAGCTACTGCCCTGCCGCTTCCTCTCGCTGCTCGAGTCCGGGCTACTGGATCCCAGCAGCATGAGCGACGAGTCGTCGCTGCTGCAAGCGCCGGGCAGATACGACGCCTCGGCCTGCCTGAGCCGCGAGCAGCTAGGCAGCGTCTCGCTCCACGACAGGTGCATGGGGAAGTCGGGGTCGTCTCCCGCGCACGACTCCCCGTCGCGTTGCACCTCCCGCCTCCGCACCTCCGCCTTGCCGCCCGTCTTTCCCCGCCCGCCGTGCCCGTTGCCCACCACCCCCACGTGGGCAGGGTGCCTGCTGTTGGCCGACCGCTGTCTGCCGCCCCCGGCGCCGCTCTGCTCATCGCCAACGCCGTCACCGCCGCCTTCTGAAATCCGCACGCAGATGAAGGACTCGGACACCGACGCGTTGTCCTGCAGGCAGCCGCCGCCATTATCCCTGCGCTCCATCGAGCGGCAGCTGCTGGAGATGCTGCCCTTGAGGTCGATCATGTCCAGCAGCTCCGGGTGGACCTGGAGGAGGCCGCCGTTGCCGACGACGCCGCCGTTGCGGGACGCCTCGTGTTGCTGGTGTCGCGGCGCCGAGGGAGGCAAGCGAACGCCGCTGTCCAAGAAGCGACGCGGGGCCACGTCGCGCCAGCGCACGTGCAGCAGGCGGAGGTAGAGCGCCAGTCCGCTCGCGGCAAGGCAGAGCGCGAGCTCGGCCAGCCGCAGGCAAATGAGGAGAGCGTCACGCCGCGCCATCGCCAAACCCTCGTCGCCCTCCGCCTCCTCGTCGTCGCCGGCCCGGCGAGCGAGCCCCTGTGAGCTGATGGCGGCGTAGAAGCAGAGGCAGAAGTAGGGCCCGGCCACCGCGGCCACGAGCAGCACCACGGCGGCGGACGCCTGCAGGCCGCCACCCGCGGGGCCGCCGTGGAGCGCCAGGCCGTACAGTTTGGTCTTGCACAGGCTGGCGGCCCGCAGCTCCTTGCGCCGGCAGCGCATGGCACGCCGGAGGCCGGGGAAGGCCGCGACGTACGCGAGCGACAGCGCCAGGCCCCACGCGGCCGAGAGCGCCCGGCTGACCATGAGCAGGGACGGCCCGAGGCCGCCGCCGATTTCCGCCGACGGCGCAGGCGGCTCGCCGCGCCTCTCGAAGCGCGGAGGCGACGACGGCGCCGCCGCGGTCGGCCCCTCCGCCGTCGCTGCATCCGCGAGCCCCGCGGCGGCGGCGGCGGCGGCCAGCGAGAGGGCGAAGTGAGCGAGCACCGCGGCGAGCAGCGCCAGGGGCCCGGGCGTCCCGCGCAGCAGGGGCACTCGCGTGCGGGACGCCACCAGCGTCGCCAGGAAGAGCGCGGCGAGCGCCGAGCCGGGGCACGGCAGCGCCGCGTCGTGCAGCAGCAGCAGGGGGAGCAGCGGCGGCGGCGTCGACGACGGCGGCGGCGGCGACGACGACAACGACGACAACGACGGCGATCGCTCGCTCTGAAGCCAGAGTAGCGACGCGGCCCTGAGCGAGGATAGCAGCAGAGCAGCGCCGCTCGACACGGCGAAGTGGACGCGCGCCGCCGGGAAGTGTCGGGCGCCCGGGGAGAGGGCGAGCGCCGCCAGGGAGAGCAGCGCGAGCAGAGCGAAGCAGGCGCCCAGGCCGTACGCCAGGCTGGAGCCGACGCCGGCGGGGCCTCCACACGCCCACGCCGAAGCGGCCGCTCCCGGCACGGGGAAGAGCGGGGCCACCCGCGGGCGGAGATGCCACGGCGGCCGTCCCCTTGCGGTGGCGGCGGTGGTGGTGGGGTCGGAGGTCGTGCTCGCGTTGCCCGTGGGAGGGGGCGTCCGTGCGTCCGTCGTGTGGGATGGGGGCGATGATGTCAGCTCACCTGCGCACGATGAATACAAAAATGAAATGGTCTAAGTTCGATGTTAAGATGTCGTGACTGATCGCTAGAATAGCACCGCACTTCACATCTTCCTTTGCTCTGATAGAACGCGCAGTCGACAATCAGCCTCGACGGTTGGCTTTTTTCTTCATCATTATAAAAATAAAGAAGAGTCCTGAAAATAATGTTACAGCCGCCAATTAAATCACTATATTAGGCCTCATTGTTCACACCAGATGAACGCCTTTCAGTGCCCTGCAACGAAAATGTTTGTCATACGGCAATGGGACCAAGATCATGAATTCTCAAAGTTGTAATGTGTCAGTGAAACAGCAGATATGTCTGTTTTTGCGTGCAGTCTTTGTTTCCTGGGCTGACACCACCAACTCACTACACATGAGACCGCGGTTTAATGAATGGTGGCTAAAGTCCGGATTGAAACTCAGGATATCGGTGTTGCCAGGCCGTGACACTGTCCTCACCTGCTCAGCGACCCCAGTCACCTCCAATAGAGGACATCATTTCACTGTCGCCTTGCCCAGCGACGGCATTTCACGGATTGGTGATCGAGACCCTGTTCCGATTTGTTGACCTAAAGCAGCCACCCCAATAATGTCGCTCGCAGCCGACCTCGAACGAGGGACAGGGTGCCTACGCGCCATCGTCCGTCCAGCAGCAGCTCAGGGGCCGTCCATAAATGACGTCACGCGACTTTGGACGATTTTAACCCCCCCCCCCTCGTCACACGGCGTCACAAAAAGTCAGACGCCCACCTCAAATATGACGTCACAAAGCTCTGCCCCCCCCTACCAAAACCATATTTCCATTTTGAAAATTAAACATGCTTCAAATCGCTTTAAACTATTGTCATTGTCGTGCGTATTTAATGTGGCGCTGCACTCTGATGTTGTAGGAGTGTTGTTATAACATTTAGTGTTGTAACAATTAGTGTCGTTATAACAATTAGTGTTATAACAATTAGTGTCGTTATAACAATTCTACCACGACCGCTCCCGCACGCCACCACAACCACCACCCCACAAGGCAGCCCTGTGCGTTCCGCGCAGTGTGCTTTGGGGGGGCGCGGAATTGAGGCACTGACGACGTGCCCTGGTTTGTTGTTGTTGTTGTGCCCTGGTTTGTTGTTGTTGTTGTGCCCTGGTTTGTTGTTGTTGTCGTAGGCCCGGAGGTGGCAATCCTCTCGGTGTGCCTCATCAGCTGAGCGTTAAACAACACTCAGCCCGCCACCCCCCCCCCCATCTCTCTCTCTCTGATCGTTTCCCTTCGTCTCAGTTTACTTTAGGCCACAGGCCAATCGGCCTTAAAAGGATCGTGTCTCTCTTTGCCGGAGATTATGTCAAGGTGACAGAACGCAGTCGCGCCTTCAACACTCAGAGATTTGCTTCACTTTCGCACAGGCTGAAGAATTAAACTTTGGCGTTTCATGCAAAAGTGAGATTCCGTGGAAATGGAATCTCGTTTAGGAAAACGTGTTTAATAAAACCGCATATAATTGTGCAAATGTCACATTGTTCTCTCCTTTTACTTAAGACTTATTATTATTTTACATCACACTAATGTAACGTCGAAATGCGACTGCATCTGAAGACGCTGAACGGGAAACTTGGGGCATGGACACCCTGGGGAGGGGATGTATCTTTATCCATACTCTTTGGTTCTTTCGGTAAAGTCACGTAGTTAGAAATAAAATAAAACAAATCACGACGTTTTGATCGCAACACAAGCGATCGAAAAGTCGTGTTTTATTGTATTTCTAACTACGTGACTTTACCGAAAGAACCAAAGAGTATGGATTCCTGCAGTCACGGAAGCTTCAAATCAAGATCTGTATTCATGTTAAGGAGAGAAATACCGCCACAGGCAGAGGTAACGAAGGGAGGAGACCTTGAGCCTGAACTTGAAAACGGTGGCAGGGATTCAACAGCGAGGATGGTTTGTGGGAAGGGAGTTCCAGACGACTGGAGGAGCAGAGGAGTAAAATCATTTTCCCGCTGAGCGGAGGTCAACTGGACTGTCGCCTGATGAAGCTAGTTGCAATTGCTGGCGAAACGTCGTACTCAGATTGTAAATGTTGCGGCTTGGCTCTCCGACACACCGGTGGTGCTGTACTAGTACACTACACTATACACTACACTGCTATACACTACACTACTACACACTACACTACTACACACTAGTGCTGTACTAGTGACGAATTGGCACGTTCTGTTTACGTGACGACCCTTACTAGTTGGCTGCATTGGGTGGTGGCGGGTTTAACGACACATTTATATATATTTACGCGATCTAACCCAAAAAAGCCTCTTATGGATGATATTGGTCGTGACAGCCTGCCACGTGTTAAACCAACTGGGGGGCTTTGACGAAAGGCCTTGCTGGTGCATAGAGTTCACAGGGGGCAGGGGGGGGGGGTAGAGTGAGAGGCAATGACGAGTCCACGGAATGATCGTGAAGACGGCAAGTGTGATCCTTGACATGGATCCAGGATTGTATTGGGAGCCAGTGGAGTGATCGGGGTGATGTGGTCTCATCGACGGGTGCGGGTGAGCTGTCTGCCAGCCGCATTTTGGATCATCTGGAGTTTGATGACGGGGAGATTCGTGGATGCCGTGAAGGAGGAGGGAGTTGCGTTTGTCGAGCCGGGGATGCGATGAAGGCTTGGATTAGAGTCTCGGTGGCAGCTGGGGTAAGGAAAATAATGGATGTGAAAAGTGAACATTCCATTTTTTTTCTAACATAACACAGGCCGCAGCAAGTTAAGATACGACTGCAAACAGTCCTGGATTTGTTTTCTTCATAAAAAGCCTACAATGAGTCACATCTACTGTGGATGTCTCTGTGGAATAAATCAAACACATTTTCAAGTCTTTTATGAATTCTTTTTTTTTTCCCACAGACAGGGTCTTTTACTTCACTAAACCCACGCAAAATTCTCCACAGTTGCGCTGTCTCCTTCCTTCAGGCTCGAGTGATCCCAACTGGGTGCCCAATTATTGTCTTCATCAACAAAAAAAGCCACCTCCAGCAAGTTCCTTGCACACAGCACGGGTCCGTGGCTGCGTGTGTGCACGAACGGTACACAAAGACCCCCCGTGTAGCCTGTAACAGACTGCAGGGGCAAGTGCTGTTAGCGAGCAGCACCTATGAAGGCCGGCACGGAACACGAGGGGGTAGGTGGCCAACACCACGCCCGGCCGCCTTTGTCTCCCTAGTGGCGATGTTTGCACACCGCACCAGGTACTGATTTGAGGCTGAGTCGACCTAGGGGACGCCCAGGACCCGTTCAGATAATCGTCGCTGGTGTTGACCGTGAGCGGGAATCGAATTCGAGTCGCCGGGTTTGTAGCGCAGCGTAGCGCTAACCGCTACACTACCGCACATTAGCAGAGTAATGATGCATCGATTAGTTGATGAATGTACATTTTAAAAACCTTATCATCAGCCATAATCGACCCACTGCAATCCACAGCGGGATGAAGGTCTCCTCCGCCAGTCCGTAGCCATCTCTCGTGGTCTTGCCATACAACAATCCATCGGCACACGATCTGTCTTTGCGGTGGCTGCTTCTCTTGGAGCGCGTTCCCTACTTTCGTCTTGCTGCCACTCGTTGGGTTTCCGGTGACCTGTTCTGCCCTAGCCCATTTGCATTTCTCTGAAAATAATTGTAATAATACAAATCTACGTCTGTAAGGTGTGCATTTCATCCGTAGATCCCGATGCACCGTGTGTGGTAAGCAGGACATAAACAGAACCAGGGTACACGGCCAGAACTAGGGGATGAATACCAAATTTAAAGAGGTGAGTTTTCGAGAGCAACTCTTGACTGCCTTCTTCTTGGTTCTTTCGGTAAAGTCACGTAGAATGGAAATAATAAAATAATAAAAATAAAACATGATAGAAAATTCTCACGACGTTTCGGCCACAACGCAAGTAGCCGTCCTCAGGTGAAGACCAGGTCTGTCGGGGAGACAGCGTCTGAATGAAACAGCACCATGCTTGGAGCGTATATTTAAGCTGGGTTGGATGGGGGGGAAGGGCGCCTTTATTTTATTATTTTATTATTACCATTCTACGTGACTTTACCGAAAGAACCAAGAAGATGAATCCCTGCAGTCACGAAAGCTTTAAATCGAAATCTTGACTGCCTTATTACCAAAGGCAAAGCGTTTCACAGTCTTGGAGCGGCTTTGGCAGTCACCACGATGTCTGTAACCCTCCTGATCCAAGTGTTCCTCCTGTCCCCAGACAAATTCCAACTCTCCATGCCCTGTTGCTCAGACATCGAACCGCGCGTGTAAGAATCCACGTTGGTTTTTTTTTCATTTACGCTTTTGTTGCCTGTGATATGTTCACATGGCCCATGCTGCTACTCGAGGCCACGACAACCACCACAATGATAAGATAATAAAAACAATAAAAATTGTATAGGCTCATTTGTGTTGTTTCCCATTCTTTTTTTGTAATTTCAACAGTTTTGTTCATTCCGTTAGCTTTAAAAAATATATATTCTTACACACACAATTTGATGCATTTATTGGGATATTTTAAAGTGTAGACATTAATCTATCAACCGATCCGTCATCACAACCCAGATTCTCAAAGACGCTTCCTTAAATTTTGACTTAAAACTTTCGTGACTGCAGGAATTCATATTCTTGGTTCTTTCGGCAAAGTCACATAGATAGAAAATAAAATTAAAATAACAAATATATTTTTTAAAATTAAATTTAAATAAAAAATAATACAATTTTTTTTCTATCTACGTAACTTTACCGAAAGAACCAAGAATACGACGCTTCCGAAGTTTGCCTTCAGTTTTACAAAGTCGATACTGACGCTCAGATGAGACTCTAGACAATGATTTCACTGCACTGTTAGACGCACCCGATGCCTGCCAGCCCTGATGCGTGAGACGACACCACCGCCACTATTTCAAATGTTCATCGGGCAACTCGTGAAGCCATCCACCGGCTCGCCAACATCAGCGTGGACACGTCTACAGTGTACACAACGCTGTTGAGCAACAATACGAAGCGAATGGCAGGAGCAGCAGTTGCGTGAGAGAGAGAGAGATAGAGCCGAGCCGAGGCCAGCTGCACGACCCATTCCAGATAATGTAATCTCATGTTTAACACTGGTCAACACACTTTTTCTGGCATAAGGTATTCCAACGGTTTGAAGGTAATTTTGGGGTGCTGATTCCAAATCTGGCATCAGTTTTTGTCTATCACATCAGGTTTTTTGAGATATCAAATATTGCATTTTCAATAAAAACTGCAGAAGAAATATATTAAATAAATGTGGATATCTACATAAAATTATATTATAAACACACTATCCTAAAAATACAGCACCATATTTTAACACTAAAGCAGTCACTGACTCGCAACAACTTGCAATCATAAGTGACAGTTAATTTTGGGTAAAATCAATGAAAATGGGGTATGCCGATAGCATAAAAATGAGATGTGATAGAGCAAATCTGAGATTAGATTTGGAATCAGCACCCTGAAATTAGTCTAAAACAGCTGCAAAAGTCCAGGCCAGAAAAAAAAGATTTTTTTGTTGACCAGTGTAATTAAAGAAATAAAAAACCCTTCACGTAAATTAGGGCATGGACGTGCCCGAGGCGGTCACTGTGTGCACTGGCAAATGGGATTTGCGGAGAGCAGAGATGGAGTGTTAAAGAACGAGGAGATCGCACGCGCAGATCGCAGGGGGCGGGTTCCCGTGAGGGCGGTGCCGCGTCCACTTCAAGCGGCTGTGCGTACACGTGTGTCAGTGTGTCACGTGTGTAGTGTGTGTCACGTGTGTCAGTGTGTCACGTATGTGTGTGTCACGTGAGTGTCACGTGTGTGTGTCGTGTGTCACGTGTGTGTGTGTGGGGATGTGTGAGTGTCGTGTGTGTGTATATGAGTGTGTGTGTGTGAGTGTCTAGTGGTTATCGCTACGCTACGCTACGAACCCAGCCACCCGAGTTCGATTCCCGCTCACGGCCAACACCCAGTGACGATTATCTAAACCAGCCATCCCTAGGTCGACCTGGTGCAGTGTGTAAACATCGCCACTGGGAGACAAAGGCGGCCGGGCGTGGTGGCACCTATGAAGGCCATGCCGGCCTTCATAGGTGCTCGCTAACAGCACTTGCCCCTACAGTCTGTCAAGGCTACACGGGGAATCTTTGTCTTTATCTTTGTGCGTGTATATATGTGTGTATGTACGTGTGTGTATTAGTGTGTGTGTGTATTAGTATGTGTGTGTATGTGTGTATGTGTGTGGAGAAAGACGACGTATTGGTTAACGCACGTATTTGTTGAGTTCAATTCCCGGCCATGGCCAGCACGACTGGTGACTGACTGCGTGACCAATTCCTCAGCCTCCCCGAGGTTTGCCTCGCATCATGAGCGACTCCCTGCAGTGTTCAATAAACATCAGCACTGGGGAGACAAAGACGGCCTGGTCTGGTGGTGGCCACACCACCCCCCCTTCGTGCACCGTGTCGGTGTGCAGTGGCGCGTGTCAACTACACTTGCCCCAGCACCCTATGGGGCCGTCCATAAATGACGTCACGCGATTTTCGACGATTTTTGACCCCCCCCCCCTCTTCGTCACAAAAAGTCAGACCCCCCCTCAAATATGACGTCACAAAGCTCTGACCCCCCCCCCCCCCCCCAAATATAAAACATGCTTCAAATCGCTTTAAACTATTGTCATTGCAGTGCGTATTTAATGTGGCGCTACACTTTGATGTTGTAGAACGTGTTGTCTATATTTATTAAAAGTTGCGCATTTTGATGTGACGTCACATTTCTCACCCCCCCCCCCTCGTCACACATCGTCACAAATGTCTGACCCCCCCCCCCCCCTAGGTGCGTGGCGTCATTTATGAACGGCCCCAATGTAGGCTACATGGTGGATATTTGTCTATGTGGTGTGCAAAGCCAAAACATCTTGTCACGTTCCATGCCCCTTACACTCAGACGCCTTCCCCCTCTGACGAACGTCTCACTGCCCCAGCTACGGCTCCTTTCTCCGCCTTTCACTCACCTTCACTCACCCTCTCACTCACCCTCTCACTCATCCTCTCACTCACCCTCTCACTCACCCTCTCACTCACCCTCTCACTCACCCTCTCACTCATCCTCTCACTCACCCTCTCACTCATCCTCTCACTCATCCTCTCACTCACCCTCTCACTCACCCTCTCACTCACCCTCTCACTCACCCTCTCACTCATCCTCTCACTCACCCTCTCACTCACCCTCTCACTCACCCTCTCACTCACCCTCTCACTCATCCTCTCACTCATCCTCTCACTCACCCTCTCACTCATCCTCTCACTCACCCTCTCACTCACCCTCTCACTCACACTCTCACTCACTCACCCGCTCACTCACCCGCTCACTCACCCTCTCACTCACCCGCTCACTCACCCTCTCAGTCACCCTCTCACTCACCCTCTCACTCACCCTCTCACGCACCCTCGCTCAAACCTTCACCTCTCTGCCTTCTCCTCTCACCCGCTCACTCACCTGCTCACTCACCCTCTCACTCACCCTCTCACTCACCCTCTCACTCACCCGCTCACTCACCCTCTCACTCACCTGCTCACTCATCCTCTCACTCACCCTCTCACTCACCCTCTCACTCACCCTCTCACTCACCCTCTCACTCACCCTCTCACTCACCCGCTCACTCACCCTCTCACTCACCCTCTCACTCACCCTCTCACTCATCCTCTCACTCACCCTCTCACTCACCCTCTCACTCACCCTCTCACTCATCCTCTCACTCATCCTCTCACTCACCCTCTCACTCACCCGCTCGCTCACCCTCTCTCCGTAATCTCTCCCCAGCCCTCCTCCTCCTCCCTCCCTCCCTCTCTCCGCTCACAAACTTCCTCTTCTCACAGGTACACGTGCGTCTCGTTTCGTGCCGTGCCCGCTCATCACGGCTCCGACGCCACTGGCTTCGGCCCAAAGCGAATTTAGTGGAGGAACGGCGCCTGGTAATTTACGTTCCAGTCCTCTGCGCGGAATGCCCACGAGAGAGGGCTGGGGGTGGGGTGGGTGGTGGTGGTGGTGGTGATGACTCCCGTTGGTCATTAAAATCGGCAGATGGTCTCCTGCCAGATGCGCCTCCCTCGACAAGATTTTGGTGCCCGAGGGCCTATGAATCCCTTCAGAGGATTTCGCTACTTTGCATGCAGTAATTGCTTTTCTTTTACTATTACGAGAGGCACAGTTTACGGACATAAATGCAGTTTTGGATTATTTTGGTTTTTTTAAACATTGCGCCGTACTCTGTGGTGCTTGACCGGTTATTGAAAGCGTCGCGTGAGATCACGCGAACGTCTGCTGTCATCCCCCCCTCCTCCTCTCCCTTTGCCGGAGAGTTCATGTGTCCACGTGAGCTGTTGGCTGTGACGGCGGCACACAGTGGACGACTGCTCTGGATGGACGACGCTGAGACGCAGTTGCGGGGCTCGTTGCCAATTCCCTGCGGGTGGCTACAGCAATTAAAGTGGCTCAGTGTCAACGGCAATAATCGCTGAACTCTCCAATGCGGTGGATATGCATTTATAAACATCGCCTCAAGCATACAGATAATGGTGACTGACAAGCTCGATATTTGACTGATGTTCTAGATGAGCTAGAAGCAGTCGTGCAGTGGCATATACAACAGCGGTGAGTAACGCAGGCCATGTCCCAGCGAGAGGTGGGTAAACTCACATCACCCGCGGTCGCCCTCGACTGCACCACTGACCAGTCAGCTGAAAAGTTGTACAAATATAGTTGAGTCCGTGCTTATGGCTACAAAAACAAATGGTCTTACGTTTTGGGCCAGAAAGATGATGAGGCCCAGAATGGCATTGGCTTTACTCACAGCGCAAGGTCTGCCTGAAGTCTCGTGCTAAACACTGACAAATGTAGAAACCCCATCACCGGTGAACCAAGTAATTTGCTTCCCGTGGAGCGTGACACCAGCGCTGATATAAAGCGGTCAACGCATGCCGACAGTGACTCGCTCGGTACATCGCGTGCTACCTTCTCCGCTCAGGTAAAAATATTTCTGGGGCCAGTGCTGTTAGCAGTCTTCAGTTAAAGCCCTGCACTGCTAAACCACGTATTTGATGTTGAGTCAACCTAAGGGTAGCCCGGGCTTCGATAAACCTTTCGCAAGTGCTGTTTGTGCATCATAGACTGAAATAGAAGATGGGTCACCAGGCCCATAGTGCAGTGCGCTCCCCGCTATGCCACCACTCCCTTCGCGAACGCACACTGAAGCGCACACACTGTGCGCACAAATATTTCGTATTTATTTATCCAGCCCAACGTGAATTTCTTAATGTTAATTTGCCAAAAACAACGGGCGCCCTTCTTTGCAACGGGAACGTTATCCGTGCCGTGACATCACCACCGCGGAGTGAGGTGACGCGTTGCGTAACTTGGCGACGTTCGCTTCACGGGCCCCATTCATCCCCTCGTCCGATCTGTGGCTCCAGAAGGGGATGGTGGGTTGAGTGGAGGAGCGGGCGGCCAGGCTGGCAGGCTCGCGGGCTGGCAGGCTGGCAAGAAAAGGAACCCAGGGTGACGGCAAGTACGTGCGCTGCAGCCACTGCCCCGACCGCCTTGCCCAACCCGCAACAACAACGCCGCCTTTATATTTCACGCGGTGGACCGATGAAAGCCACCTGTGTCGGAGGTGACCCCGGAGGCTCGAGGGGCTCACAATGGCCGTGTCAGAGCAGTGAGCTCGCGGGGCCGATGTGCGTGCTGATGCTTTTTGGGGTTGGTGTCTGTCTTGTATCTCTCGGGAGGCTACTAACGGCCCTGTCGGTGGTTTTGAGCCAGCAACATTGAGATGCTGGTTTCAATCTCTTCAGCTTGGCGCTTCTTTCTTTTTGTATTCTTTGGTTCTTTTGGTAAAGTCACGTGGATAGAATAAAATAAATGTAAATAAAATAAAAATTACGACGTTTCGATCACAACACAAGCGATTGTCTTCAGGAGGAAAAAGGGGCAAGGTCACTGAAGGCAACCTTTTTTAAAGATTTTAAAAAATGGGCGTGGCACGAGCCTCCTGGTGTCAGAACGTAGTGGGCGGGGCATAAGTGGGCGGGGCATATGTGCCCTGGGCAGAGGTCGCAACCGGGTACCCGATACCCGTACCCTACCCGATACCCGGCTACCCGTACCCGGCCAGGTACGGGCACAGGTACCCGTTTGCGACCCTGGTGCGGCCGGGTACGGGTAGGCCGTGAGTCACTGGTGAGTAACCGTTTGTCACTCATTTCCCAACGTCTTGTCTCTTCTCACAATTCAAGTTCCTAGAATCAACCCACCCGCGCCTGCAACATGGCTTCATCCCAGAGGTCGCAATCGGGTACCCGATACCCGTACCCTACCCTATACCTGGCCGGGTACGGGTAGCCGGGTATCGGGTAGGGTACGGGTACCCGTTTTCGACCCTGGTGCGGCCGGGTACGGGTAAGGAATCACAACCCGTTTGCGACCTCTGGCCCTGGGGTCAGAGAGCACCAAGATTAAGCACGGAAGGTAACAAGAAAGTAACGGACGGTGACAAGAGAACATACAGCTTCTTCCTTTCTCTCTCTCTCTCTCTCAAGAAACTCGTGAGGGCTCTGTCAGAGCACTGAGCCAGTGCAATCGTAATTCAGCGTGAGTTCCAGCCACCAGCGATCAAACGTGGTTCTTGAGTGTGCCGAGTTTGACGTTTGCAGATGGGTCAACAGTGACTGCACGAGATAATCCATTACGTAGCTCATTTATTCTTTCAGTTAATTTAGTCTTGCAAGCAATGAGGGCTACAATTTAAACAATTCAGTTGGCTGATTTGTAGTGAACCACTCTTTAAAGAGCGTAATTGTTCTCTGTTCGCTGTTGGGGTTAGAGAGGTCTGATTAACTAAATGTCAATTTCAATTCTAAATAACTCCTGCTGAAGTATACATTGCTGGCCCTGATCAGGTGGTGGAAATTCCACATTCCTGTGATGGTCGACTCACAAACTCCTTCTCGTCTACCCGCCGACTGGTGCAGCCTCATCAGGTGGTGTTTATGTTATACACCCTCGAGGGATGATGATGATGATGGTGTGGTGATGATGATGATTATGATAATGGTAGTGGTAATGAGAGTGAAGATAATATAATCTTGACCAGGATTTCCACTCATCACCTCCCTACAGATTGGAGTTCTTTCTTTATCAAGTTAAATTCTGGCCATTAACGGCAATTAGAATATATAAAGATATCGCATAGAGCCTGCTGACAGAAGTCCTGCTAGAGAACAATCATGAAGGCTGGAATGGCACACGAGGGGGTGGTGTGGCCAACACCACGCCTGGCGTGTTCCCAATGCTGATGTTGACACAATGCACCAGGTACTACTTATTTAAGGTCGAATCAGCCTAGGGGAGGTCCAGGACCGGTTCAAATATTATCCGCTGCTATTGGGCGTGATGAACTCGGGTCGCCGGGTTATTAGTGTCTATATATAGGCCCACATACACAAACAAAAGACTGATCTACTAAGCAGATGGTACGTTAAATGCCTGTACTTAGCAACGCAAACCTAATTACCGTAAATAGCGCTTGCTGACGTCACGGAGCGATCTGTAAATATGGTTTTAATGTTCTTGAATAAAATACCAAACGCCGCCCACTACGTTTTGGGCAGCTGCCCTTTCGTGGTTGGATAAACGGACGGAGAGGAAAAGTGTTCCCATCATTTAAAACAGGGCTCGCTCACAGCAAGCGACCGGCTTGGGATTCCATAAAAAAAAATCCTCGGTAGGAGTTAAACGCCGGTGCCCGAGGCTCTCGCAGTGAAGAACAAGTGAGAATAACAAGTCCGAATAACACATTGTCGGGGGGCCTTCATAAATCATGAGAATAAATGGCAGGCTGAAAGCGGTGGAAAAAGGACGTTTAAAAAATGTTCAAAAAGCTCGGTTGGATTTATTTGTTCTTTTTGCGCGGCGTTTGGTTCACCGAATAATTTCAGTCGGAGAAACTTTATTTTTTTGAAAGAGGTACGCAATCCGCGAACTTTAGCTTTACAATCATTAAATGTTTCCACTCCATTTTTCTGAGGTCTCACTTGCGAAAGCAACTTTTTGTCAAAATTGGATCGTGTGTGATGATAATGGTTTGATGGCGATGATGAATGACGTAACTTACAAAGTTCTCTTCATAATTACAAACTGCCACACACACGGCGCTGATATTGACACTCATTCCACAGGTCAGAACATTATCAAGATTATGTGTAATTATTACATTCACAAATCAATCATTTTGGATGCTATCGGGGTGCATGTACAATCGTAGAGGCTGTGAGGTTTCAATGAAGTTCCTGTGAAAAATCTCTCCCACGGCTGACCTCTGACTCACGAGGAAACCGCACTATGAGATTTCCAGATGGGTTCTTTGTCTTGAGACGTGTATGGATGTATGTATGTTGAACTTCTTTGGCACCGCACGAAGCCAGCCGTGATAATTAGAGGTGCGGGGGAAGGACAATCAACTAAACACAAACAAAGCAGTTCTAAAGAAATTAACTTTCAATCTAAGAAGAAGAGACCGCTCTGTATTTAACACAATAGCACGAGGCCAATAGCACAATTTCAATAACAATTTAGGTCGGAGAAAGACCCAAAATATATATTTAAATAAATTCCAGTGATCCAATGAGGGAATTGAACCTATGCCCTCAACGGTACCGGCTCGGTAACCTGACTCAGGCTTGGCCCCATGAGCCCACCCAACCTTCAGACCTCTTCCACCCAGTCCCCTCCTCTCTCTCTCTCTAACAGTCAATCACTCAAAGCCTAATTAACCCGCTCAGAGGGCAGCCACGGAGTCAGGGAGCAGCACAGCAAGCATTCAAAATGTGTTCCAAGCCAAAGTTTTAAGATGTGTTCAGCAGCCAATTGCATGGGGGCTGTTTATCATGATCCACTCTGGGCAAAGCCCAACGCTGCAGCGATCTTAGCTCTGGCCGTTAAATGGCACCCGACATCTAACTGGGACTGAAATGCCACAGGGAAGTTTTGCCAATTCAAAAACATTGCTTTCAAGAGGCGTTTCATCAAACGCGTGACCATTAAGATTGTGAAAGAGCCAGAAAATGGCTTAGACGTTTACTTACGACTTTAGCCGAGGCCTGTGGTGTTTCAACAAAGAGCTTAGAGCTGTCTTATTTGTTTATGGATGGCCATGGCTGGCAAAACTACGTGACAAGATTGCCATAAAATTAACCCACTACAATGTTAAATTATAATATAAATAGGCCTTTGTCAATCCACTGCATCTCAATGCCATGTCGGTCTAGGGGTATTGTTTGACCATACTTCACCATACTCTTAGTTTTTTTTTCCGGTAAAGTCACGTAGGTAAAAAATGAAATAAAAATTTATACAAATAAAAGAATAACAAAGAATAAAAATCTCGACATTTCGGAGGCAACACAAGCTTCCGTCTGAAGACGTCTGAAGACGGAAGCTTGTGTTGCCTCCGAAACGTCGAGATTTTTATTCTTTGTTATTCTTTTAATTTTATTAATTTTTATTTCATTTTTTACCTACGTGACTTTACCGAAAAAAAAGAAAGAAAAAAACTAAGAGTATGAATCCTTGCAGTCACGAAAGCTTCAAATCTAGAATCATACTTCACCATACTGGTCAGTGCGAGGGTTGGCCGGGGGTGGGGGGGGGGGCAGAACTAGGTCAGATATCACGAATCACGGATGTTTGCCGTGGCCAGGCATCAAACTCAGATTACTGGTATCACGGTGTCGGAGTGTGCAAACCACTGCGCCACCACTCCACCCCTGGGTATAACAGGTAGTACCCCTCGATTTGCAAAAGTTTGGTTTCACGGAATTGCGCGTGCACGCAATTGATGAACTATGGACACCCTTCGACGTACGAAATCGAAACGAAATGTCTCACGGCACGCGCCACAAGGTCATGAAACAAGAAGCACCCAGGAGGCTGCGTCATCCATCCGCGGCAGCGTCACCGTATCCCTGCAGTACAACAGCAACGGCCTCCACATCACCTTCCCTGTCTTTCCAACATGCAGATCTTTTGGTGAGTTCCTTGAAAAGATAAAACTAAAATGATTTACTTTTAGTTATGATTCAATCGTTTTAATGTGTGTGTTCTTCATGATTATTTTGTTTTGTCAAAAGCGATATAGGTGAATATTTAGGAGTAGAGTTGGAATGGCTGTGCAAAACACATCCCTAAATTGTTGGTATTTACATTAATGGCAAAAGTCGATTCCGAATTAGGAAAAGAAATTCAACGTGTGCTTTTTAACGAACGCATCCCTTTCGTAAATCTAGTGATACCTGTCCATCTACAGCGGTGCATTTGTTGAGATATCACTCGTCACGAATGTTAGCTGTGGCCGGGAGTGGAGCTGATGTAGCCAGGTTCAGGCTATAGTGAGCACCACAGCTCCACCAACTTGTAATTGCAAAGCAGATACGTTTTATTCACACATGCTTAGCATTTGGGGCTTGGGTCATATTGCCAAAATATATGGCTTATCTTTTCGTACCTTTCTTGGTGGCAAATGCTAAACTCGTTTTTTGTGAAATGTTATCTCTAGATAAAATATGTATCCTTACACAAGTTCAATGATAAATATATATGATAGCAAGGTCACTGTTGTCGAATTTATGAGGGTAATTTCAGGCAATATCGCTTTTGAAGGGAATATAACACTATGATAATCAAAGATGTATGGTATCTGAGGATAAGTGTGCAGTGTGTATAGAAAACAGACAGTGCAGAGTGCCCCCATGATGCATGCGAGTGGCATGTTCCACTGCAGGTGGTATTGACCAACCCCCTAGGATCACGGCCTGAAAAGGGTCCGCAGATGAAGATGATGGGGTGGGTGGATCAGAAGTGGGGGAAGCATTTATAAAACGGGGAATGAAGACACATTTGGACAAAAATACATTTCCTGGGGTCAAGGCAGTTCAAATTTAATCTTACCGATTGCAACGCTCATTTGCATTCATGAATGCAAATGTTTTTAGCAGCTGTTAACACACGGTGGCTGTTCAAGAACGTTTTAATTTAAAAATCATTATCACGACTCCGGGGCGGAGGGGTGGTGCAGTGGTCGGCGCTGGCCACAGCGGGAGTCAGTGCCGAGTGACATCTGAACCTGTCCCAGGCCCCCTCTCAAAGCCCAGCACTGGGACGGCGTTTGGTGATGTGTGGACAGACAACGTCCGTGACTGAAACGAGTCAGCACAATTCCTTCTAGCAGTAGATTTCTGAAGGATTGGACATTACAAATATTTCTTTAAATTATTTATCATGTTTAAACCACGTGTAAGTGTTATTTCTTATGTTTAAACCATGTGTAAGTGTTTGTTGATTTCTATACTTCTAGTATTTTCAATATGCAGTGAACATACCTATTTATTTTTTTAGTTTCATATCACGTATGAAAGTTTCGTATTGATTAATGTTCATTGAGTTTCCTTCCCCCTCTAAATTATTGTATGTTATTCCTGGGGGGGGGGGCTATCGTGTCAGTGGAGGTGCGGTGTAGCAAAATGCAACGTTGTACCGTACTATGCCCCGATATCTTTAACAACCCCACCTTCACCAACCCGCGCTGACCGGCGTGAAGAAGTTATGGTCAAATAACCCACACATGGACTCCCAAAAGGGCTGTGCACGTACGCGTGTGTACACGTGTGCACACGCGTGCGTGCACACGTGTGCACGCGTACTTGCTCGTCTAGGTCTTTTGCAAACATCACCGATGGCCTCATTCATTCGCCGGTGGACGGGCAATTTCACCTTTTTGGCCAAACACTGGTGATGACTGCCTCCGAGTCACCGCACGGCCTGGGCCACCTCGTTGAACACCGGTTGCTGATCTGACGAGCGCTGAGCCGTTTGCTCTGACTGTCTGAGTGAGGCGCGGGGAGCCAGATTCGTCGGACGGAAGAGGCGGGAGGCGAGTGGGGCGAGCGACCGACCGACCCTGAGTCCACACGGAGGGGTGGCCTGCCACTCGGGACCATTCATTTGCTTGCTGGATTTCCCTTCCTGCCGCTCGGCCCACAGCCAACCGTTTGTCGTGTTGCTCTTATTATTCGTACAGGTCAGTTCCATATTTATAGAAGCTTACCCCCCCCCCACCACAATCTAGCCTTCTTCAATGCCCCGTTTTGTTTCATTCCATTTTTTATTGTACAATTTATTTACTGCCCTTATTTCTTTCCTTCGTTGTGCTATTGCTAAAGTTACAGCTATTTTTCCTCCTGCTTTCAAATTACTTGCAGGACCAATGCCGCGAAGTGCACGTAACGCAACACATGCACACGCACACACGCGCACACACACGCACACGCGCACACGCACGCGCATGCACACGCACACACGCACGCACACACCCACACACACGCACGCACACGCACACACGCACACACACACACACACGCACACACACACGCACACACACCCACACACACGCACACACACACGCACACACACCCACACACACGCACGCACGCACGCACACACACACGCACACATACACACGCACACACACACACGCACGCACACGCACGCACACACACCCACACACACGCACACGCGCACACACACACACGCACGCACACACACACACGCACGCACACACACACACGCACACACACACGCACACACACGCACACACACACACGCACACACACACACGCACACACGCACACACACGCACACACACGCACACACACGTACACACACACACGCACACACACACACACGCACACACGCACACACACCCACACGCACACACACACACACGCGCACACACGCACACACGCACACACACGCACACACACACACCCACACGCACACACGCACACACGCACCCACACACACACGCGCACACACGCACACACACAAACACACACCCACGCGCACACACGCACACAAACACACACCCACACGCACACACGCACACACACACGCACACAAACACACACCCACACGCACACACACGCACACGCGCGGTTTTTAATGGCTGCTCGTGGGGAAATTCCACACTTCAAGAAGGATGCCGATGGTAAAGGCGCAGCCCTGCACGTGCATGCTGACGCCACCGATGGCAAAGGCGCAGCCCTGCACGTGCATGCTGACGCCACCGATGGCAAAGGCGCAGCCCTGCACGTGCATGCTGACGCCACCGATGGTAGATGGGCTTCCACCCATGGCAGCTCTAAAGAGCCCCTCCAGATGGTACCCTGTACTTGGCCTGCTTTTCCACGCCGGCTAGACATCTGGGAAGAGGTGGGAGAATGCCCGCACTTTATCCCACGACACGCAACCTGCAGATCGACTAACTGTGAACTACCCATGTATACATACTACTCGGTGGACACACTTTAGACACCTGCATTGCAAGCCCAGCGTGCTAACCGTTGACGACGCGGCAGCATCCCTGTATGGATGTTGAACTTCTTTCTCACCGTACGTAGCCAACCGCGCTAATCGGAGGCGCGGTGGAAGGACAACAAACTTAACACAAACAAAGCAGTTCTACAGAAATGAACTTTCAATCTCAAAAGAAGAGACCGCTCTGTATTTAACGCAACGATCACCGTCGACCTCCCACCACGTGCGTCAGTCTCACCAGGTGAGTCTAATTTTGCTAACCACAAAGAGATGATGATGATGATGATTATTGGATAGTGACAAACGGGGCGATGGTGGGGGGGGTGGAGGGGTCGTGGTAACCCTGCTCAGAATGGTTCCTGTGGCGATCTCACAAGTAAATTAGGGAGCCCGGTTGCCACTCAACCAAACCACAACAGAAACATTATAAACTGGTCAACGCACTTTTTCTGGGGTGCTGATTCCAAATCTGGCATCAGTTTTTGTCTATCACATCAGGTTTTTGAGATATCAAATATTGCATTTTCAATAAAAACTGCAGAAGAAAAATATTAAATAAATGTGGATATCTACATAAAATTATATTATAAACACACTATCCTAAAAATACAGCACCATATTTTAACACTAAAACAGTCACTGACTCGCAACAACTTGCAATCATAAGTGACAAAGTTAATTTCGGGTAAAATCAATGAAAATGGGGTATGCCAATAGCATAAAAATGAGATGTGATAGAGCAAATCTGAGATCAGATTTGGAATCAGCACCCTGAAATTAGTCTAAAACAGCTGCAAAAGTCCAGGCCAGAAAAAAAAGTTTTTTTCGTTGACCAGTGTTATTCAGTAACATTCAATCACAGCGGCGATATGAATAACATCGGAGCCGTTGCCAGAATGCCAGTGCCAATTTGTGTCTTCGTTTCGCATTTAGAAAGTACACCGCTATAAGAGAGTGTTCATGCCTAAGCCACCGGTGTCATCCGTTAAAAAAAAAAAATCTACTTGATTTCTCGAGGCTCACAGAGCCCATCCGAAGGCGCCTTCGCGATTCTTTGCGACTCAACATCAGCACCCGCAACTCGGAGCCGCGGGCGTGCGCCTAATTAGAACCCAACAGCAACAACAGCAATCATCTGTTAGACGCAAACCGTCAGGTGCAACAGTAAAAAATATGGCGTCGGTTTTGGAAACTCTTAAAACCGCTTAATTGGTGGAAGTCCGCAACTCCCCGCGTTTGTGCTCCATTCCTTTGTGCGCCTTCCGCCGCGGCCGACACAGGCGAGGCTTTTGTCGCCGCCGCCCGGCCCAAACGTTGCCCTCGTCGTTGCCCAATTACTCCCGGCGAGGGTCAATGCGCCTTTTGTGCCGCCGAGTTTCCTCGCCGCAGGTGACCGAGCCCACCGCCCGCCCTGCCGCTCCGTCTCATCCAACGCCACTTCTCGTTTGGTGGGGGGGGGGGGCCTTTCTCAGAGCTCGTTAAGGTTTTTTTTTTTTTGGGCCAGCGCTTCCTTTGTGTAATATTTTCGTTTTTATACACACGAATTAAATTCTGAATGAATGTCGCGCAGGGAAAGACGGTGTTGGATGACCGGTAGGAATTGTGTTACCTCCGTCCGGAGCCGATGGCTGCAAATGAAATGTTACGCGTCGATGAACGGTCCTCAATCTTAGGATGCGAGGTGTTTGCGCCGATACGTACGAGTGTACGGTATTTGACTTGCAAGTTCGAGCACGTGTACACGTACGGGGATTTTTTTCCATCCATGTGCTGTGCGAATAGTGGGAGTCTTTTGACGATACTTCACCACACTGGTCAGTGCGGGTTGGTGGGGAGGGGTTGCTCGACACCGGTTCGGATCTCGCTCGCCGCTGACACCCGTGGCGATGCAACAGCGGCTCAAACAAACGAATCCTGACGCACTGCCATTGCAGTCCCGGTGTCTCGTCTCGAGCGGAGCAAGATGCAGCACCTCAGTCTTGTGAGAGGCTGTAAAAACTGAAAGTATTTACACTATATTTTTTATTTTAGCAGGTAAAGCCCACTGAGCTATGAAGCTAATTTTCAGAAGCGACCTGGCCACAAATGATAGCTCAACCAAGTGGCTTATCGCGTGGAAATCTATCACAAAGTTTCTAAATGTGGAGGGAAATACTGGAGGACCCGGAGAAAAATCCACGCTGCCACGGGTACAACATGCAATCTCCAAATATATAGGCATCAGGGTTGGGATCGAACCCACGACCTCCTGTATACCATGCGAGGAAGTCAACGTTTCACCGCTGAGACACCCACATGTGCAAGGGTTAGAGGTTGCAAGCCCCCTGCCCTTACCCGATGACTGTGTAGCGACAGCTCCATCGGTCGGGACGAGGTTCACAAAGCCAAAGCGGGTACTCCAGCAACAATTACGTAACAATTTACCACCTTCGCACCGTAAATCATCGGGCCTGGGACCCGAGCGTTACGAAGCAATGCCCGTTTGTTTAATGGCGTGCGACGGCACAGTCGAAATTAAGGCGATAAAGGAAGTGCGTCCTTGCCCAAATTAGTCTTTACTCATGCCCCATCGATCAGACCGGCCTCGATTCAGCGCAGGGTTTTGTTCGCGTCGCTTTCTGTCAAATGCAACACAGCCCAGGCGCTTTCCAGCGTCACGAGAGCGGAGGCTGCAGTCTGGGGGTGGCAGATTTGAGCGTTTACCGGCAAACGCGGCCCACTCTTTGAAGTCAGCCAATCGGCAGCCTGGAGCATGAAGTTTGAGATCCAGTCTGGCTCCGAAAGCTGCCACTCGCGAAGCCACGGACTTTACGATTGGAATGTGAATGGCGAGGAAGAGGTGGATCAGGGGCTCTGCTCATAACGGCTGTGTTTGATCAATGAGCCACTGAGCCCCTGAAAGGCACGCCTATTTTTTCCTTCACAATTTGCTTTACGACGTGACATAGATTCGTGAATTATCATGCCATTAGCAACATTTTACAAATGCCAGAATTGATTAGATGTTTTTTTTTTAATTGAGGTTGGTGTCTTTTGCTTGAAACATCTGCCTCCCCTTGTCTTTACAATCTTTACAAACTGGAATTCCCACGTCCTCACTGCAGCCTGGCATCGCACATTACAATCCAACATAGGGAATCTTACAGGCTCAATCACACGTTGCGTGAGTCTTTGGCAATGATGGAAATTCCACATTGCTATGACTGGGAATTTCAAATGCGTGTTGCTCATTTTCACGTCAGTCAAGGAATGGTGCACATCCAATCGGCAGTTCGCGTGCAGTGCAGTAAAGTGTGGGCACTCCCAACTCTTCCTAGACACCTGGCCAGCGTGGAAGAGTAGGCCAAATGCCCTCTCTCTAGAGGAGCTCACGAGGGCTACCCTTCTGTCCGCAGTGGCACGTGCAAGAAATTGTAGGGCTGGTAGGACGATGATGGCAATGATGACGACTGCAGTGAAAAATCAAGTCCGGGGCCAAGAGCTCAACTCTCAAACCTCACAACTGGAAGCGCTGCAGTTCTGCCAACCGAGATCAGTTGTGACCACTCAAAGAAAAACTGCGCGCACTGCACGTCGCCGATTGACTCAGCGGTTCTCGCTTCTCGACGCAAGCGAAGCACCCACCTGTGTCATGCCGGGTGTGCTGGGTCCAGCCCCACGTGTCCCTCTCGGCCGCCCGCTGCTCCCCGCCCACACCAGCGCCCACCATGAGCTCCCGACCCCAAGCCGACCCCGGCGTGGCCTCCGCACCCTCTCCGCCGCCTCCGCCCGCCCCGTTAGTGCCACCGCTGCCAACGGACGTCCCCGGCATCGCCGTGGCGACGGCAGTAGGAGCGGCAGGAGCAGCCGTGGAGGCGGCGGCGGTGGAGCGAGGGCTCTCGATGCTGCCGAGGAGAGACTCACGCTCACCGTGGCCCTGCGGCCAGGCGATGGCCGTGGTGATGGAGGGCGAATTTAAACGTCCATCGTCATCGTCATCGCCGCCGCCGCCATCGTCTCGGTCGCTCCAAATGACGCTGCCCCCCGACGTCCGAGCGACGGAGCGAGAGGAGGTCCCGGACCCCCCGGGGAAATCAGGAGACGTGGCGGCGGCGGGCGACGACGACGACGATGCCATCTGCCACGGCGGCCGCCCTCGTCCCCCGGGGGCCTCCGTGCTGCCGCTGCTGCCGACGCCAGCGCCAAGTCGCGCGGATCCGGAGGACGCTTGGGCGGGCGAGCTGCTGGGCACGCGCCTCGCCCAGCTGTCCGTCCCCGGGGAGATCGCCGGAGCGGGGGACGCCGACGCACGTGGAATTTCCGAGCGGCCCAGTGAATTTGCCGCCGCCGCTGCCGCCGCCGTCGAGGTGAGGGCGGAGTCGCCGCCGCCGCCACGGGATGGGCCCGTCGGGGCCGTCGTCTGAGACGAATCGCTCGGAGGTGGCTCGATGCTCGTGAGCAACACCTCGCTGCCGACGCTGCTCCTCTCAGAGTCGTCTCCGGCTTGCACCGCACCCTGCGCCGCCGTCGCGTGCGATGTCGGCGGAAAGTCCCACAATCTGGTTGCGGTGGGGTTCGTGAACTGTGTTGAGGTCGGAACTGCTGCTGCTGCTGCTGCTGTCGTTGTTGTCACGATGCCTGCGCTGCTGCTGAGGGTGATTCCGCGCACACCGACAGAACGGGTCGTCGGCGTTCGACTCGTGCCAAACGCATCGTCTTCCTCTCGCGCCGCGGTCGGCACGGCGGCCGTGCGTGTCGGGGTCACCTCGCTCGGGGTCTCTCTCGCCACGTTGGAGCCCCGCGTAGCGGAGGAGGCCCAGCTGGCCGATGTGAAAGTCCACCCTCCTCCCTGCCATCGTGTCGTTGCGTGACTGGTCGAGGAGGACCACCCCGCAGCCGGAGATTCCTCCCATCGGCCCCCGCGGCGAAACAGACGGCTCCTCTCCACCCTCGCTCACGGACGCCGAGGCTGCGGCGACGCCGTCGTACGTGGCCGGCAGCAAACCCTCGTCCACCAGCGACGCCACGAACGAGGACTTGTCCTCAACCTCCTCCGACCTCTCCTCCGACCTCTCCTCCGACCTCTCGTCCCCATGCGTCACGATCGACGTCGGACCCTCGGCATCGCCGGGCAAGGCCAGGTCGACGGCTCGCTCCGTCTGCATGGAGGCGAGTGCAGCATCTTCCTTGCTCACGTCCAGGGGGCCCCAGCTGATCGCTGGACCTCCCGAAGCGAGCGTTCTGTTGCGAGCGGGGTGCCGATGAGACATCAACGACCGCAACATGGACAATGCCGTGGCCGCCGCCGCTGTTGACCTCGACGTCGGAGCCGGTGATTCATCGGCGCTGTCTGGCAGCGGTCCGTCCCCGGAGGAAGAAACGGCCGCGCGGCGGTGAGCCCGAAACATGGCCAGCAGCAGCATCCGGGCGGCAGTTGAGCCCAAGCTCACGGGATGCCAGGCGTGGTACGCGGCGTCGGTGGGAGCCTGTGCCGTGGTGGTCCCTGGGCTCGCGTCTCCTGGACTCACGTCCCCGGTACGCGTGTGCCTAGAGCTCGCGGATCCTAAGTTCGCATCTCCCGGGCTCGTCGTCTCTCCGGGGCTCACGTATCTGCGGCTTGCGTATCTGCGGCTTGTGTATTCTAAACTCAAGTCTCTTGGGCTCGCGTCTCCTGGGATCGTGTCTCCCAGGCCCGTGTCTCTGGGGCCCGTGTCTCCGGGGCTCACGTGTCTCGGGCTCGTGTCTCCTGCACCGGGCAGCAGAGCGGCCGCTAGGCCAAGGCACGTGGCCAGCAGCAGCAGCAGGAGGCTGCCAGGCTGGGCCATGGTCCCGCACCGTGGTCGCGCGGCGAGCAGTCGCCGGTTTTGGGAAGTGCGTTGAGCGTGTTTGCGAGACCGCAGGGAAAACGGCAGGTTACGAGCGAGGGTCGTCTGTGAAGAGAGAGAGAAAGAGGGAGGCAGAGAGAGATGGTGCAATGCACAAGAAGCAAAAGTGTTATTAGTTTGAAAAATAAATTAATAAACAGAGCAGGGCCGTGGCTGACATCAGTGGCGAGTGACATTTGAGCCAGTCGTTGCCTTTTGCAGAGGTTGGCGGTTCGAACTCGACGACCGCTCTGGGTAATACCAGGGGTGTATCAACCATAAATACGCGCCGTTCGCTTCGTGGCCTTGGAAAAAGAGCCAGAGGCCATGTGTGCCGGTGTCACGGTCTCAACTTGCAACGTTTTAAAATGCTCGCAAATCTCCCGAAATTTTATCAAACGGCATAGCAACAGCGGGTTATTACTGTGGATCTACTTCAGACTATACTCGGATATGAAGCGTATAGCACCTTCACGGTGGCTCTGCGCTATAGGAATGGAGCAAATCGCAAGTGCACAAATTATCTCTTGAATTGACTCACAACCGTGGCATAAAGTTGACCAAATTCCTCCTCATATAGCTAAACGGTTGCTCAGGTATTTATCACAACATCAGCAACAACAAAAACCATCATGAATCTTACAAGGTGAAGGCCTACGTTGGTCGAAGGACTTTGAGCTTTTTTGTTGCAGTGACTTTGCTTCGATTCAAGTATCTGCACCTGGTGATGGGCCGCCAGTAGGTCAGCTGAGCCTCAACAAGTTTCAGCTGGTCGATGTTTTTAATACGTGAAGCAGAAAGGTTTTTTTTTCTGCTGCTGCTGCTGCTGCACCTAATAGGCCTCTCGTCTGCTCAAACCCAGAGGAAACCCCGTACATGAAAGCGATGGGCGGAGTTTGCGGGGGTCGTGGGGGGGGCAACACCCCCCCCCCAAACTGGTCATCTTTATTAATTTAGTTTCAGTAGTTCACAATTATTTATATATATGCACTCGCGATTCGTAATGTGAGGGAGAAAGCGAACCCCTGCCCACCGCCCCCCCCCCCCCCAATACAGAAGTCAAATGATGAAAGCATACCATCGTCGGCAGGATGCGAATTTTATATTTTAAATTATCACGAAATATTTAATCTAATTGATGCGGCTTAAATGAAGGCGCCGAGCGGGTAATTTGCGTGTCCTGAGATCAAAGCCGTAAGCTGGCCTCGTTAGATGTTCGGATGAAAGCGGGCGACACAGAAATGTAGGCGACACAAGTTTCTCCTTCCCGGTGCCAACTGCTGTGCTGCACGTGCTGTGGCAGAGCCCCAGGGGCAGGTGAGGGCCCCGAGGGCCCAACAGAGGCAATCGCCTCCCGCTGCACATCAGATGATGGCCTTGAATTCACTGTGCAACAGTTGTGGGATTTGGCAGGAGGAAGGGAGCGATGGCGTGGTGCGGTGACTATTAACAGCACAGGCTGTGATGACCTCTTGACCTTGACTTGTAAGATCATTTTAACTTACTTGGAGTTTTTGTTGTTGTATTATGGTTGCTGAGCACAGTTCCAAAAGCCCCAAAACTCCATCGGTCAGCAGCAAACATCGCTCTTAAAGTCGCAACCGCGTAAGAGGTAACGCGACTTTGAATCGAGCCAGGCTAGAATTGTTCGGCAACAGGGAGTATATGAGAGGGAGTTCCAAAGTGGAGCGGTGTGGGGAGAGACGCAGAGAGAGGAGAGTTTAGACCCGCAGTGTGGTGGCTGAACACAGTGTGGGTCGGGGCACCACAGTCAGTCTGCAAATAAGGGGCTCTAATAGTTCCAATCACCAGGCACCTCAGATTTGCATGGTTGGCTCAAAAGAAGTTCAACACGTACATCCCTATGTCAGAAATGCAGCAGGATTCTTACCCTGGAAAGTTCCTGTAATATTTACTCATTGCAATTGTGGGTTTCCCAAAGTCACTCCAGTTCCCTTGTACAGAAACAATCCTGCTAAATAATTGGGCCAACATCCCAAGCATGACCCCTGTTGTAGCATGAGCCGAGAGACTCGCAAACAACCCAGAAGCCCGAGTTCGATTCCCCGCCGGGGCTAATGTCAGTATCGAGTGACGTCCGAACCGGTCCTGGGGCCGCCCCGCTCCGCGAAAATCGACGTGGTGAAGTATGGACAGATAATCCTCCCGACGACCGACATGGCGCTAGAAAGTCTACATCCAGCAGTAGATAGACAAAAGGGCTGAACATTACCGATTGTTTTTTTTCCACGTTATTCTAAGTCATTGTTACGCAGTGGATTGTCTGCACGAGAATGAATCATCAATCGCGGCGCTAATGCATTTCCAATGGCAAAAGGCCACGGCTAAAAATCTGCCAACAGCCTTTGACTTTCAGCCAAATGCAGCAAATCGGTTTAATTGTTGTGAAACAAAAGGTGTGCAAATGCCGCAAGCCGGCTTACACCGCAGATAAAAGTTAAAACAATCCAACAAAATCATTTAGGAAACTGGCCACGAGGAGTGGCTCTTGTGAATAACGTCTCGGGGGGTGCCGACATCCGTGCCCCCCCCCCACCCCCCTTGATTCATCTCGCGGAGTCGCGTCGAGTCTCGCTGCGGCGCGATTGCGAACGTTGCTTTGTCTCTGCTCGCAACACGCAACGGAATCAACGGCACGCGACAGCAAAAAAATCAAGGAACCTTAAGTCAGTTTAACACGTAGGAGGCTTTCGCGACCAATATTATTCATAATCATCGTTTTTGTGGGGGTTAGATCGCGTTATTTATAAATGTGTCGTAACCCTCCACCACCCGACACGGCCAATCAGTAAAAAAGTTTTCACGTTGACAAAAGACAAATAGTTCACTACTTTAGCCCACCGGTGTGTTGAAGCGAATTGCCCGATGATGCTGGATGAAATTACCAGCGAAACGTCGTACAACTCAAAAATTGTAAATGTTGTGGTTTCACGCTTCAACACACCGGTGGGCTAAAGCAGTGAACTATTTGTCTTTTGTCAACGTGACACTTTTTTGCTGATTGGCCGTGTCGGGTGGTGGAGGGTTACGACACATTTATAAATAACGCGATCTAACCCCAAAAACGTTGATTATGAAGGAACCTTCAACAAAAAATCGGGAATCACAGCGAAATGGCTCAACACGACGCGGGAGCCGTGCGACGTCGCGACTCGCCGGCGAGTTTCCCGGTTGCAGCCGCGTGCCGCTCGCTACGATGGACGATGCGCCACCTCCACGCGCCGGCGAGCTTCTTGGGCAATATTTCAGCGAAACGTCGGACACCGCGCCGAACAACGCGCGGCGCGAGCCCAAAATATCTTCTTGGTTCTTTCGGTAAAGTCACGTAGAATGGAAATAAAAAAATAGAAAAATAAAACATAATAAAATAATTCTCACGACGTTTCGGCCACAACGCAAGCAGCCGTCCTCAGGTGAAGAACAGGTCTGTCGATAAGACGGAGTCTGAGTCTGTCTTATCTGAGTCTGTCTTATCGACAGAACTGTTCTTCACCTGAGGACGGCTGCTTGCGTTGTGGCCAAAACGTCGTGAGAATGATTTTATGATGTTTTATTTTTATTATGTTTTATTTTTATTATTTCAGAAAAATAAAAACACCATGAAATCACCCACGCGGTCGTGTGGGGTGAAAAAGTTCATTCCACAACCTCCACCCCCCATTGCAGTGGCTCCAGTTAGCTATTTGGGAGGTTATATATATATATATAATCCTGCAGTTGCACTGGGACTTTCGACTGCGGAATGAGTATGTGTGACATCCTAAACACGTCTAGTTGTTAAGACAAGGAGTGGTGACAAGGCACAGCTGTGAATACAGCAACTTTGGAGGAGAGGATCAGTGAACCACTGAGACACGGAGGCAATATGTGCGCGAGACATGCACCCGCTGGGAAACAGCGTGGCGCTTTCAGGAGGTAGCACACAGCAAGTCGGCTGCGGATCGAACTGTGAAGATTGAACGGCAATGTTATAGCCCCCATCGTTGCAAAATCAACACGGGCAACTGCGTTGGTTCTGCCGTGTAAGCATCGTTGCATGTACAGTTACAGCTCTTTTTGTATCCACTGCTGGATGAAGGCCTCCCCACAACTTTTGTTCAATTAGTTGGTGTTGACCATACTTCACCGTGCAGGTTGGTGGAAGCAGGAAGCATAAACTGTGTGCATAGTACAGTACAACATTGCATTTTTCTGCACTGTCCTATGTTGCCCACAATGTAGCTCCTTATCAACCAATAAACAGCTGGTGGGCAATGTGGTCACCCATCCAAGCACTGTCGATGCTCACGCCTGCTTAGCTTCCAATTTGGTCATTGGGCCTTGTCCATGAACACTGCTTTATAACAGAAAGACGGTCACTGCATTGCACACTTTCAGATGCGATTCTGTGGCCGTCTGGAATGCTCTTCCCTCTGATATGAGGAAGCCACTGGAGCTATGCACTTTTACATTATCATCTAGATTGAAAATTAATTTCTTTAGAAGTGCTTTTTGTGTTTAGTTTGTTGTCCTTCCCCCGCAATTCCGATTAGCGTGCTCGGCTATGTACGGTGAGAAATAAGTTCAACATACATACATATAAAATAATAATACTGGTAGGAACCTCCTGGTTACTCCAACCCACAGGGATTTATTGTGTCCGTCCGTCCGTCGTGCATCCAAAAATGGGAGGAGTGGGGCTGGGTGGAGAGGGGAGGGTGGGGAGGGGCTGGGTGGGGAGGGGCTGGGTGGGGAGGGGCTGGTCACCCCATGGTGCCCTTATAAAACTCAACGTTGAACCTACTCACGCCGGCTTGTGCCCGCCCTCACAGTCGGCCATATTTGCATAATACACCACGCCGCCGTTGAACCTGGACATTGACCGAGCAACCCAACGTTCCTACCAGCTCCCTCCGCAGGAATGTGTTATTGAGCTCCAAAAAGCCATTCCACTCGTTGTATTTTCTCTTCAAAAGCAGTGTTGATGAAGGTGTTGCTTTCTTGTATTTTGTGCTATGCTATCTTATATGTGTGTGTTATAACATATATACAATATCTTCAATAAGGCATTGGCCAAATATACCAAGCATGACCCAACGTGAAAAAATAGTCTTGAGACTTCTCCAGTCTTTCTTGGGTAAAATTCGGACTGAAGTAAAAAGTGCGTGGTATCATTCTGTGTCGAGTTTAACCTGCCCATGTTTAATGTTGCAATGTTTCCAGTTGGCTTGTGAAATCTGGCATTCCGCCTTGTGCGGGAGCCAGCGATGTGTAAAGTGGACGCGGCTCTGGGCGTGTGACAACAGCATTTGGCTGCTGCTGTACATCTCCACACGACGATGAATCGCCGCCACGTCGAGCGATCATTTGTGGTCAGGTCGCTTCTGTATAAGACAGCAATCTAGCTCAGTGGGCCTTACCTGGGAAAAAACTATTATTTTGTTTAAATGAACGTCACCTGTGAGACTCGCCAATATTTGAATGCAGCTGCTTCGATCAGGATTGACAAAATGACCTTGAGAACGTATATCGTTGTATCACACCGAATCTACCACGTGCAAGCTCGGTGGGCCTTACCTGCTAAGATACCAATAGTAAATAGTTTAAATATATATTTTATACGTAACACATCGGCAGGACTAGCGATGCTGTTTATGTTTCTTCACTCCACAAATTAATAACTACATGAACTTCCTTGCATTGAAAAGTAAAGCTGGGATTTTTTTTTTAAGATCTAAATATCCACCGAGAAATATATATATATTTGGTTTCAAGAGAGCAATCACATTTCAAATCTTTTTTTTTGGTCGAAGTGACAAAACAATAGCATCTCCTCACTCAGTGAAAACAATAGCATTTCATTTTTAGAAGCGCGTTCTGGCACGCCCCGCCGTCGACAGGAGAAATTCGCGGAAGCTTCTCGTGGCAGCCGTGGCACGCCTCGAATCCAGCGGCAGGCAGGAAAAAGGGTTCGTGCAACCAGGCGCGCAACGATGGGGGGAGGGGCGTGGTGGGGGGGATATACAGCACCGTTATGCGACGCATAGGGGACTAGTCTGCCACACGCTAGGGCCCAGAATTAACAGATAAACGTGGGGAAAAAAACACATGAAGAAAGAATCTTCAAACAAAAAAGTTTTCATTAAAGTTTTTACCTGTGGTCTACCATGGACCGAGGCCTATTTTGCGCGATCCACACCCCCTTTGTGGAAATCCTAGAGCGATTGGGCCGGCATGAAAGCAAGACGCACGAACACATTCCTGCGGAGGGAGCTGGTAGGAACGTTGGGTTGCTCGGTCAATGGCCAGGGTCAACGGCGGCGTGGTGTATTCCGCAAATATGCCCGACTGTGAGGGCGGGCACAAGCCGGCGTGAGTAGGTTAAACGTTGAGTTTTATAAGGGCACCACGGGGCGACCAGCCCCTCCCCACCCAGCCCCTCCCCACCCTCCCCTCTCCACCCAGCCCCACCCCTCCAATTTTTGGATGCACGACGGACGGACACAATAATCCCCTGTGGGCTGGTGTAACCAGGAGGTTCCTACCAGTATAACTTGATTTGTGAGTATTGCACCTTTAAATGTGTTGTGTTCATACGTTCACTGCGAGACTGTCTTCCTCTAAACCCAATGCACGGTGCAACTAAATTTTGTTTAACAAAATAGTTTTCGCCTGCATAATTATTGCGTGCGGGGTTAAAGACATCCGTTGAAATAGGCAGTGAAACGAAGAGACAAGCGCGAGACACCCGCCTGGCAGACGTGTGTCGGGGGCAGTGAAGCAAGTAGGTTCATGGCATGAAATGGCGAGGGAGTCAAGCCATGCTGTAGCATAGAGGAGCATCGTCGGATAGGTAGTGACCTCCAGTCGCGCACTGACGGAGGCAGGGAGAAAAGTCATTGCGGGAGAGAGACTTTTGACTTTTAAACAACTTTTATTGCCGCCAGCAGCAACAGCACTGGAGGCGATTTTGATATGAAATACACAAAGTCACCAGCAACACAAATGAAATGAAACGCTACAAATCCACGCGCTGTGGCGCTAAAAGCACCGCGCACAACACGAAATAAAAGCCACGTGGTGGTGGTGGTGGTGGTCATCGCGCACGCCACGGTGACGAGCGAGCGCTTCAGAAGGTGAACACGAGGGTGCCGTCCACGCTGGTACAGAGACAGAGAAAGAGACACAGAGAGAGACACACACAGAGAGAGACAGAGAGACACACACAGAGAGAGATATATATATAGAGAGATGGAGAGAGACACACAGAGAGAGAGAGCGCAGAATTGTGGGAACACATCACAGAGGGAACCAGGGCATGACCGTGGCGGAGATTTAAGCGAATAATCTGGAGTATAATAAGGTTGTCAGTGGCCAGGCTGAGACCATCAAACTCAATAAACGAGAGGAAGAGCTTAATCTCTTGGGTCGCCGACAATTCGAACCCATGATCTCAGCGGTAGTAGCTTAGTGCTTAACAATGCCATTATGAGCCCCCTCCCCCACCCCCCCGAGATGAAGACACACACACAAAGGCAAAGATCCACCGTGTAGCCTTAACAGACTGTTGGGGCAAGTGCTGTTAGCGAGCACCTATGAAGGCCGGCACAGCACACGAGAGGGTGGGTGGCAAACGCCACGCCCGGCTGCCTTTGTCTCCCCAGTGACGATGTTTACTATACACCGCACCAGGTACTCATTTGAGGCTGAGTCGACCCAGGGGAGGCCCACAACCGGTTTAGATAATCGCATAGCTGTCAACCCATACGGCTTCCCCGTATTGTTGTACAGGGGAATTGAGTGTTCAGGGCCACACGGCGTACAGCCGTTTCAATGCGGGCAAAACATGTGTGTCTATGTGTTTGTGTTTCTCCCTTGTGATGGGACTTTGTAGGATGAACGTTGATATGTATAAGGGGCACGGGATGACCAATGAGGTCTGAATTAATCTGTAATAAGGTCGGGCACTGGTAAGGGCTTGACAAGTTTGTAATGATAATTGTTTTTTTACCCTTCTATCTGGCAACAAAACTGACACCTTTTTTTATCATATCATATTTTTTACTGGCAAATGAGGTTCCAATGGTGAGGTTTGTAATGGTCACATACACACACAGACCCAGCCACAACGCTCACGATTTACTCGTCGTTCGCCAAAGACGTAAACACACGACGCACACACGATGCACACACGACGCACACACGAGACACACACGACGCACACACGAGGCACACACGACGCACACAAAACGCACGCACGACGTTGCCCGCCACGTGGTCCCGTCGCAGGTTTGGGGAGAGTTGTGGCAGAGTGGTGGGGGGAGTGACCACGACGGGCGAGCGAGACGCCCGCTATTGTCTCCCTCGCCGACAGAACCCCTCGACCCCCCCCTCCCAGGACATCTGACGCCGTGTCTGCTGCCCCCCTCCACCACCACCAGCACCACCCTCCCCATTGTCCCGGCTCTCGTGCAGACGGAGAGCGGCGGCGCTCGTTCGAGAAATGAGCGCGACCCCCACGACCCCCGCCCGCATCCCTCCACCTCCTCCACGCTCTGGCGACCCCGATCACTCGCAGGGGGCCCTGCCCGGCCTGACATCGGTGACCTCAGATGAACCCGGCCACGGCCGGGGACGTTTTCATTCGCTTTCGTTCATTCGGAAAAAAAATTGCCGCCGTGTTCCCCTTTTATCATGTACGGCCGGGTGAGTGAGTGAGAGAGTCAGCGAGCACTTGCAGCCGGAACGGTCCGGAAAGCCGTTTCGGGAATGATGTAGACGCACGAAGTCTGTGTCGTGTTGTTGAGTCTTCGGGATACTGCGCTGGTGTGTGTGGTGGTGGTGCAGTGTTTGGTGGTGTGCATGGTGGTGGTGTGCATGGTGGTGGTGGAGTGTGTGGTGGTGTGCATGGTGGTGGTGTGCGTGGTGGTGTGTGGTGGTGGTGTGTGTGGTAGTGTACGTGGTGGTGGTGTGTGGTGGTGTGTGGTGGTGTGTGTGGTGTAGTGTGTGGTGGTGTATGTGGTGGTGTGTATGGTGGTAGTGTATGGTGGTGTCTGGTGGTGTGTGTAGTGGTGTGTGTGGTGGTGTGCGTGGTGGGGTGTGTGTGGTGGTGTATGGTGGTTCGTGTGTGTGGTGGTGTGCATGGTGGTGTGTGGTGGTGGTGTGTGTGGTGGTGTGCATGGTGGGGTGTGGTGGTGTGTGGTGGTGTGTGTGGTGGTGTGCGTGGTGGTGTGTGGTGGTGTGTGGTGGGAGTGTGCGTGGTGGTGTCTGGTGGTGTGTGGTGGTGTGTGTGGTGGTGTTGTGGTTATTAGGGATGTGTGGCGATGTGAGGTGGTGTGCGCAATTGTGTGCAAAGCAATGCACGTGAATAGTGCTTCGGGTTACCAGATGTCATTTAGGAAAGTACTCGGATTATTATGGATATCCGCACCTGAAACTCTAGTGGTAGTGCCTTATGCCAGTAATCCCTATTCCGAACCAAGCCTCGCAGTGTTCTCGAGTGTGAAAGTAACCCCTGCACATCATTGTCTGTTCAGCCCTGGAGAGAGTCCACTGAGACCAGGAGTCAGATTTGCGAGGGATAGCCTTGGATCAAAATAGAGGGGGAACAGTTACAAGAGCGAGGGAATTGGTTGTACAATTTGAGCATACTAATAATAAGCAATCAACAATAGTGCGGTTATATATATGGGGTTTAAGAATACCAGCGATTTAAATAGACCGTTGCAGTAGAATGGACAAAAATAGCATGCAAAGGAAATCTGAAAAAACGTACGGCAAAAGATATATAAAAATATTAATATATAAATCGTTAAGTGATAAATGTAACACGTGTAACATTGTGGTGAATGTGCTGTGACCGATATGGCAAGTATAATTGGAATAAATGTTGTAGCTGCCTGAATCATCAGCTTCAGCAAACATTAACATTCATGAGATGCTAATGATTGATTCAGCTGGCAAAACAAGATACGACAGGCCTGCTGAGATGATAACGGTCGTGCAGATGCATTACCATTACCATTTTAGCTGAAGCTTCATTTTTGTATGCACTTTGACAAAATAAATGTTATTAACTTCAGGGATTCAGTAGAAAGAATGTGAGACATACAAGATTGTCGGGATTTTTCCTATTGAACCGTGCGACGTTGTTGACTGGCGCGGCAAATAAAATATCCAGTGCATTTAGTGCATTTGGTATTCACGCCATAATCATAGCTCAAGGTATGACGAAGGTGCTGTCTCAAAGATGGGTAGAGTCACTGAGGTGATGAGCTAACTTGGCAAAGTCGGCCCCCGGCACATATTCCCGGCTGTGTTTCGAATAACGTCACGGGCGCCCCCATTAACCGCCGCCGTCAAACACACGCCGCGAAATGCTGTAATGTTTGTAATTAAATACTTGCTGCTATATCTTATGAATGCAAATAACATATTCATGAATCTTAGCGAAGGCATACCACTGCATACCTACAATAAACATCAGCAGTAGTTCATTAAGCCCAGAGCTTTGTTTCAAGGTGATTGCAAGCAGTCTTTCAGCTCCTAAATTGCCACATTTCCAAACGAGGTGGTTGTGCGTTCTTGTAGTTTGTAGTTTCCATGAACACGCCCGCCTGCGCTAACCAGGGCGGCAGCTGGGCTAAAACCCGTGAAACTCGGCAATGCGCCACCGCCGCAACTTTATGTGATTACTACACGCTTTCATTTAACTCTGTTGTTCTTCTTGGTTCTTTCGGTAAAGTCACGTAGAAGGGAGATAATAAAAGAATACAAATAAAACATAATAAAATAACACAATTATGTTTTATTTTTATTATTTTATTATCTCCCTTCTACGTGACTTTACCGAAAGAACCAAGAAGATGACTCCCTGCAGTCACGAAAGCTTCAAATCGAAACTCTGTTGTTGTTGTATCCTCAAATTTAAATGTTAACCCACTTCCCCATGCGGTATCGACCGCAAACTTGGTATACTTATGTTATACTGATGACAATACTATATTCTATCATTGAAAATAAAAAATATATATTTTAAACAATGTTTTTTATATGTTATATTTCAGCTTGGGTCTAATTATCCACGCTCAACTGACGTTGGCCGTAATTGGCCACGCTCCCTTACGTTGTGGCAAGCTTCGGGGCCACTTCCTGGAGTCGTGGAGTTCTTCCATTACGAGTACATTTAATAAAAGCGTGTTTTAAAAACTGTTTTTTTTTTAATATGACTTATTATTTATTCGCTTCTCGACCCGCGTGCGCGCGAGCCCGGAACGAGCCCGTGACTGCGTAAGAGGGAGGACGCCGGGGGGAGGGGGGGGGTGGAGGCAGCGCATCGTGGGTGGAGGGCACGCACGCGGCATCTGCTGCAAGCACGCCAGCACTCCCTCGCATCGCGCTGTTGAAGGAGGAGGAGGAGAAGAGGCGTTCGTGAAATGCGCTCAGCCGCCCTGTCCATAAATGGGGCGCTGTTCCATAGCGGCGCTCGGGGCTCAGGGGCGCTGACTGCGAGCCCCGTGGCTCTCGTAGCGGCGGGCGTCGTTTGGGAGCGACAGCTGGTTTTGCTGAGCGGCCAAACAGGGTGCGTGCGTTTGGGATTCATAAAATGGAACGGAGGTCGCGAAATAAAAGCCCCCCTCCCTCCACCCCCGTTGATATGAGGTCGCGAGAGCCCTGATGTTAAACAACACGCGCGAAGGAAAAACAAAATCGACGCATTCATCATTGACGCCGCTGCGTAACAACAACAAAAACATCGAATAGGTTGACGTTTCGGGCAATGGCCCTTCTTCAGAGCAGAGCAGACTCTTTGCCCGAAACGTAAGCCTGTGGTATATTGTTCTATAACATTACACTGGTCAACAACAACAAAAAATTCTGGCCTGGACTTTTGCAGCTGTTCTAGACTAATTTCAGGGTGCTGATTCCAAATCTGATCTCAGATTTCCTCTATCACATCTCTTTTTATGCTATCGGCATACCCCATTTTCATTGATTTTACCCAAAATTAACTGTCACTTGACTGCTTTAGTGTTAAAATATGGTGCTGTATTTTTAGGATAGTGTGTTTATAATATAATTTTATGTAGATATCCACATTTATTTAATATTTTTTTTGCAGTTTTTATTAAAAATGCAATATTTGATATCTCAAAAACCTGAAAAAATTACCTTAAACCCGTTAGAATACCTTATGCCAGAAAAAGTGTGTTGACCACTGAATTATTGAAGACAGTGGGTGTTTTGTTCACGTGTGCTTGTGCGCCTCTGCCAACGGGGTCGCTAAACCTTTGAGGTGGCGCACCGAAACCTGTAGCGCGTTTAGAGAATTGAGTGAAGATGATGTGTAGCGGCGGGCGCCCTGCAGCTATGAATCCAGAGACCTGGATTCAATTTGTGAACGCGGCTGCGACCAGTGACGGCGAGCGCTAATCTAAAGCGGTCCCGGGGCCTCCCCTTCCACGAAGCTGCATGGACCGGCGTGGTGAAGTATGGTCAAAACAAACCCCCCCTCCCCCCACGATTTCTACCAGCAGTGGATGGGACAAAGATTCGCAAATAAAATTTGCTTGCAACGAGATTTCATGTTTTCAAAACAAGCGATATTCATTTTGTGAGAGGAATTCAGTTGCTCCCGTTCTCCTCTGTTTCAGCATCTCGAGAAGTGAAGTGATTGCCCTAAAATGACCCTTGTCAACAACTCCGCCAGCTCAACGCACGCGCACACACGCACGCGCACACGCGCGCAAGCACGCAGATGTGACATCTGAGAGAGAAAGAAAAAAAACCGATATCATATTTCATCAAGACAAGTGGGGCTTTCTTATGAAGTTTCCAAAGCTATGCTTAATGTTATTAATAATAATGGCATCTTAGCACCATCATCCACATGGGAGTCACGTGTCTTTAGCTCAACACGTGGACATATTTCTTCGGGCCAGCTTTCAGCGAGTGGCAATCTGGAATGTTTCCAATTTAAAAACGTCGAACGATCCACTCTGCTCAAACGGGCAATGGGGTGACGCTCATACTCACTGGCAGCCATTAGCCAGTGGTGGAAATTCCACATTCCTATGCTGGAATACCAGTCTATCAATTATCTTACCAATACTGACTTCACACAAAGTGGTGCTCGTTTCGACTACTTAGGAGGCATGCTGGATTGTGTTCCTTCCCAGCAGGGATTCCAACTCGCGGCCTTGTAAGTCCAATGCTCTTTCGTAATGATGATGAATAAACTTCGTCGATGGCGTGGCAAAGGAGGCGTTAGTGCCGCGCAGATACGAGTCAGGTACTCGGCAAGAGGTGAGACAAAACGTGGGCCCTACCAACGACCCGCACTGACCAACATGGCGAAGTATGGTTAACCCGCCACCACCACCATGAACCATGCGCCTAAGAAGCTCTGGATCCACCAGCCGTCGCGTCGGTTAGGAGGATGCAGTAGTTGGGGACTGATAATAATCTCTCGGCACGAGCAATAATCACGGCCTTTTATGTATGTGTGAATGTTGAACTTCGTTCGCACCGTACGTAGCCAACCGTGCTAATCGGATGTGAGGGTGCGGGCAATAAACCAAACACCAAAAGCAATGGATTGATCACGGCTGACGACGATGATGATGAGACCCCGTGCCATCAATGGGGGTTTTTATTGGTTGCGAGCGGAACGCAAACACCAACGACTCGCTCGCCACACGACGCGCCCCCCCACGCTGACACGGGCATAAGCAACAACACATGGGGGCCCCCCACCCCACCCCACAGCACCCCCCACCACCCCCCCCCCTCACAAACACTTTGCCAGCCTGCACACTCACGCCGCACACACAAGGCCTGCCTTTGTCCAGCTCTGACCAGCTGTGCCCAGAGACACCCGCTCTGCAATGTAAGCCTTTGCAAGCTGCCACCACTAACCGCCCCACCACCACCACCACCACCACCCCCCCACTCCTTCCCTGTCACGGCGAGAGCTGTCGGCCCTCATTATAATGCGGCACGCGTCAGCGCAACCGCCCCGTGGGATTCGTTTGAGGCCCTCACGTAGCAGCGGCTACGGCGTTGCGCGGGGAGTTGTGGGTTCGCATCGGGAGCGCTTCATGCTCGACCTAAACTAAAGCTAAACTAGAGACGATGTTTTTTTTTTATTTTACCAGGTCAAGCCAGAGGTCGCAACCGGGTACCCGATACCCGTACCCTACCCGATACCCGGCTACCCGTACCCGGCCGGGTACGGGTAGCCGTTTGCGACCCTGGTGCGGCCGGGTACGGGTAGACCGTGAGTCACTGGTGAGTAACCGTTTGTCACTCATTTCGGGTAAGGTATGGGTACGGGTAGCGTACGGGTACCCGTACCCGGCCAGGTACGGGTACCTGTTTGCGACCCTGGTGCGGCCGGGTACGGGTAAGGAATCAAAACCCGTTTGCGACCTCTGGGTCAGGCCCACTGAGCTATGTGTAGATCTTTTTCAGAAGCGACCTGGACACGAAGGACAGCTCAACGGAGTTGGCTTATCGCGTGGAAATTGACAGCAGACAAATATTCTTGAACGCACGTTGATTCTGAATGTGGAGGGGGGGGGGAAACCGGAGGACCCGGTTGAAAAAAAAATCCATGCCACCACCACGGGGAGAGAGATACGCGCAAACTCCAAATATACAGCAGGCGTCAGGGTCAGGATCGAACCCACGACCTCCTCAATACGAGGTGAGGAAGTTAACATCTCGCCATCGTTCTGGCCGTGACGTGGCCCGGCGGTGTAGAGCCATCTCGCAGAGGTTCACGGCTCGAATCGAGCGGCCGCCCCGATTAATACAGCAGGCGTTTTTTAACGCTGAAAATACCTCGCCGTACGCTTGACAGTGGACGTCATAGATCCCGTGACCTCATTCGCAGGAGTAGGCCACCCTGCGCTGGCGTCGTGGCTCCGCATTTATTTATTATGTAAAAAAGACCCTCAAATTACTTAATTGGAATATACTGTACGCCGCAGTGATCATCTTCGACTGCAAAACAACATTTGCAGGACCCTTAGGACCCTCCAGAAAAAAGAGTTTTGAGGTTCAGTGAGGCTTCCCTGTGATGGACAAAGAACGTTGTTGCTCTTCGAGACATCGCATTGAGTCTCTGAAGACAACATAAGTGGGCCCGGCCAGTGCACGTCATGATGAGGAGTGATGGACAATGGACAAGACTGGTGATGAAATATGTCTGAGAGGATGACCACCACGATGGAGTGTCGAGATCAATTTACGTGCAGGAGTGAAATATATTTTGCCAAGGCAGGAACGTACGTATGTTGAACTTCTTTCGCACGGCACGTAACCAACCGTGCTCATCGGAGGTGCGGGGAATGGCGTGGGGAGGCCTTCATCCAGCAGCGGATAGGCCATGGCTGATAAGGAAAATGATTACATTTATTGCAGGTCTCGTACACATGTCACGGAGGTCATTCTACAGCCTAATGGGCAGCTCGGTCACCCCAGAGCTGTCCACTTAACGACGATTACATTTCCACAATTTCCAAAGCGTGCAGTCTTCTCTAAAATGGACATTAAATACATAGCGGTGACATCATTCACGAGTGTCAAAGGGGGGAGGGGAGAGAGAAAAAAAAACAATCCTGAAAATGTAAAAAAAAATGGAGAGAGATCGTAAATAGCGGCCCACCCAGCGTACTTGGGAGTTACTCATGCCGTGCCTTGCGAATGAAACGATGAATCTCGGCGGGCTTTCACCTGCCTCAATATAGGTCGTCAATCAATTAGATATCTGCGCGAGCAATTGCAGAGACCTCCTGATCCAGACACACTCCATCTCTGCGCATCAATCAGCCTCCTCGCCCATTCACTTGTAAATTGGATTTCAAAGGCGGTTCCCCAACATCTGCTCACCCAAACCACGCGCCGCCCCTCACCCACACGATTCCCAGGTGCCCACTCGTACCCAGGAGGGAGGTGGGGCTGGAGTTGGAGGGGGATGAGCGCACCCCTGATGAAGACTCAGCCTCCCCAACCCCCATTTATACATTCTCACAGTCAAGTTAGAAAAATAAATATCGGAACACATACAACGTGAGCACAATTCTGGGATAAGCGTCGCAGGTCACATCCTGCCCTCACACACACACACAGGGGGGTGGTGAGGGCCACAGAGGAATACACGATAGACACACACAGATCGCGTTGTTACTCATTCTGTATAACATCTAAGATATTTTTTTCAACGTAAACTGAGCCGTGCCCGCCCTTCTCATCGCGGCCGTCTCGGCACTTCGCTGTGCGCGCCGTCATCCCCCAGGGACATTCAGCTCGCGCTCGGCGGAGGAGGTTGAGCCGGGGGGGGGGGCGAGGGAGGTGAGCGGCTGAGAGGGCCGTGTGGCAGAGGTCGCAAACGGGTTTTGATTCCTTACCCGTACCCGTACCCGGCCGCACCAGGGTCGCAAACGGGTACCCGTACCCTACCCGATACCCGGCTACCCGTACCCGGCCGGGTATCGGGTAGGGTACGGGTACCCGATTGCGACCTCTGGGATGAAGCCATGTTGCAGGCGCGAGTGGGTTGATTCTAGGAACTTGAATTGTGAGAAGAGACAAGACGTTGGGAAATGAGTGACAAACGGTTACTCACCAGTGACTCACGGCCTACCCGTACCCGGCCACACCAGGGTCACAAACGGGTACCCGGCCGGGTACGGGTAGCTGGGTATCGGGTAGGGTACGGATATCGGGTACCCGGTTGCAACCTCTGCCATGTGGGTCGTCGCGGTTTGGCCGGCACCGCTGCCTGCCACGGCACGGCACGGCAACCCCAAAAGGGCTCTCTCAGTAGCGACGGCGAAGCGATGCGAATTACGCCGCGAAAATTGCCGGGGGGACGGGGACAAGGCACCGTTTTGCCAGCGTCACGGTACGACTTGTGGGCAATTACGAAGAAGAGATCTTCCCTGAAACGCGCCGGGGAGTTCTCGTAATCGCAGTGAGCGGTGGACTGCGAGGGATCAGGGAACCCCAAGGGCCCTCTGAGTCATCGCGATGTTGACAAAGCCAAAGTTTTCTCTATTCAACCTCAACACGGCCCCTACGCTCTGCCTTTCCCTTGCTCGCGCAGTTAAAACTACAGTATTATTTTAGTATTTGACCAGATAGGGCCCACAGAGCGATGGAGCTCTTTTTCAGAAGCGACCTGGCCACAAATGATAGCTCAACGAAGTGGCTCATCACGTGGACATTTATAGCAGCCAAATACTCAAAACGCGTGATTCTTAATGTGGAGGGAATTTGAATTGGAACTGTGAATTGTAATAGGATATGAACCCTTTGATGCATTAATTATTTAAAGAAAAACACAAAAATAAATGTTGCTTTAATATGGTTTTAGGAGTCAGGGAAGCACCCCGAGTATGTTGAAAATGCTTCGTACACTTTAGAAGTCCACCAAAAGTCGACATGAGAGGGTTAAAAACTCCTGGAATATAACATAGCAATAGACCAATATATGCCACTGTCATAGCCCAGATGCCAAACTTTGATACCAACAAAGAAAATTCACGAGAAATGTCTCTTTCTTTGGTGGCATTCTATTTCTTACCCATCTCGGTGGGGCAGCGGACCGAGGATGTGCCTCGCAATTTGAAAGTCCAAGTTGAATTCTTGTTCGAGATTTGATTCACAGCCACATCATCATTGAGTTCCGTTTTACGAGAAGTTGGGTGTCCTGTGGATATACTCTTCTCTGCCACATGAATGTGTAATTTCCACCGCTGTCTCAGGGAAGTCATCAGCAGATGAGACAACATGACTCAGTTGAACACGAAGGCTTTCACGACCAATATCATCCATGATATAGGTTGTTTGGGTTAGATCGCGTGAATATAAATGAGTCGTTAAACCCGCCACCACCCGACACAGCCAATTAGTAAGGTTTGTTATGTTAACAAAACATGCCAATTCATTACAAGTTCAGCACACCGGTGTGTTGGAGAGTAAACCCACAACATTTACAATTTCTCTCCAACACATTGGTGTGCTGAACTAATATCGAATTGGCATGTTTTGTTTACGTGACAAACCTTACTAATCAGCTGTGTTCGATTGGTGGCCGGTTTAAAGACATCCATATTTACGGGACCTAACCCCCAAAAAACCGACTATAATCACCCAGGAATGTCTGTCCTTAACGCTCGTGACGTCACTCCACATCGACCAGCCCCCCTCATTAATATTCATGAGCAGGTGACGTCCTCCAAATGGACACCCCTCTCATTCATAATAATTAGCGGCTGACGTCACTCCACGAGGCGCCTCCTCCCCCCCTCCTCGGCGTCAACTCACAGCCCTCACTACAAAGACAGAACCCTCACGTCACGTGATCTCCGTCACGCTGTTGAGACATCAAAATAAAATGGACGTCGTGATGAACAAGGGATTGTAACCTTAAAATGAAATAGGTCTGTGTCACCGCGCCCCTACAAACTGCACACGCATTAATGCAGTGAATATCACGTCGTGGTCTGCTTTTCGTTTGCAAGTTTCAGATTTACTGCAATACACCCGTCCTTGGACGGGCAAAAGGCGAGTGGATAATACACTGAGACCTCCTTTGGTGTTGGACCAGATGACGCCTTTTTGCGTCATCTGGTCCAACACCAATGGAGACTAGGCTCTAAGAAAAGCTGTCTCGGGTGTGGACCAATCAACTTCAAGGACAGTGCATAGCATTATCATTATCAGAGTTGTTTCTTTTTATTTGCATTTTGACTGCTTGTGTTGTGGTTATTGCAAACATGATCCCTTGTATAAAGGTGTCAGTTTTGTACCAGTTGAAAGGGTAAAAACCTATTACTATGCTAGTGGATAATATTGGTCACAAAAGACTACATGTTAAAGTGTTATTGACAAGTGACTGAAATTCCATTTGTAAATGTAGCAAAACAGTGTGACCCCATGTGTCCAAGAATGGCTGCTCAAGAGAGTGGCTTTTTACATTCTTCTTTGCACAGCGTGGGGTGTACGATCCCACGCCACTCTACTATGAGACTGGTGTTCGTCCCATCGCAGCCGGACCGATAATTAAATTATCGCGCTTTGGAATTCAGCCAAATGAAATGAAAAGCCAAAGAACAGGATGATGTGGGGGTTTTTTTTGTGTGTGTGCGCATTCATTGATGACTGGGCTGAGCCCATCAACTCATTACACTTGAGAAACGGCACTAATCATGAGCAGATGTCTGGCTTCAACCCCAAGGATCTCAGCAGTTGCAAGCTCAGTGCTCTGACCTCTGAGTCACGCATTTTTCATTATCAAAACTAAAACTAAACTATAGATTATATTTTTTTATTTTAGAAGGTAAGGCCCCACTGAGTTATGTAGCTCCTTTTCAGAAGCGACCTGGCCATAAATGATAGCTCAACGAAGTGGCTCATCATGTAGACATTCTTTCAGCCAAATGCTCTAAAAGCATGTTTCTAAATGTGCAGGGAAAAACCAGAGGACTCGGAGATAAATCACGTGACTAGGCGGAGCACATGCAAACTCAAAATATCTAGGCGTCTGGGTCGGGATCGAACCCACGACTTCCTGCATACCAGGCGAGAGAGTTAACATCTCACAACCGCAGCACCCCATGACGGTATTGAGAAGACATCCTCTCTCTCCCGGTGGCGGGAGTAGAAACAATGAAGAGGTTACTTACCCCCCCCCTTCCATTCCATCTCCACGCCTGTGTCCACCCAGTATGTAAAAAGGTAAACTACGGTCAGTCGACCGGCAGGCCACGTGTGGTTGGGTAAAGTGCCATGCATAGCCATCATCGCCTCCTAATATTCCACTGTAAACGAGAACCGGATGTTGACTTTCTGTAAAAGTGAACGGTTAGCGTCGGAACTCCCACCTCTTCCAGGACATTTGGCCAGAATAAACGGGTAGGCCCAATACGCTCCAGACGGGCTCTCCGGAGCTCCCTTTAGTGAAGCCCTTCCGCTGGCAGCGGCGTGAGCGAGTAATTGCAGGGCTGCACCTTTACATTTTCTCTTCAACTTCGATTTAAAGCTTTCGTGACTGCAGGGATTCATCTTCTTGGTTATTTCGGTAAAGTTACGTAGAAGGGAAGTAATAAAATAATAAAAATAAAACATAATAAAATAATTCTCACGACGTTTCGGCCACAACGCAAGCAGCCGTCCTCAGGTGAAGAACAGGTCTGTCTAGAAGACATTCAGACTCTGTCTTCTCGACAGACCTGTTCTTCACCTGAGGACGGCTGCTTGCGTTGTGGCCGAAACGTCGTGATAATTATTTTATTATGTTTTATTTTCATTATTTTATTATTTCCATTCTACGTGACTTTACCGAAAGAACCAAGAAGACTTTTCTCTTCACCTAAAGAACTGAGAACTCGGACGCGGCATTCACTACAATGTCAAAGAAAACACGCCGATGTTAACGGTAATATAGTGAATTATTAACACTGTCCAAGTGGGAGTCATATAAATGCCAAAAACTGACCAGCGTACAACCATCCTCCCAGCATTAATCTAAGAAAAACCGGAACGAACAACAAACGTCTTTCTTTTCTTCCCACTCCGTCCGTAGCTCCGGCTTAGTTCCCACGTTCTCTCACGGGAGCGTAGGGGGCCTGGGTCAGGGTGAGGGTTATGGGACGGGAGTGGGTGGTGGCTCCTCGGTTTGGTCTGCGGGGAATTTGTCTCGTGCAGCAGAACCTCCAGATGTGTGGAGTCTTAAGCATTCATTCATTCGTTCATTGAACAGCTCGTAAATGAATGGGATAGCATTCCCCTTTGAGATGACGCCGCTATAGGTACACGTGCAGCTCTGTTGTCAATCCACTGCTGGATGAGTGCCTCCGCGCACTCTGCAGGGTCGTGGGAGTTATTTGATCATATTTCACTGCACTGGTCAGTGCTGGTTGGTCATGGCGGGGAGCATAGATGGAGCTTGGAACAAGACAGCAAGGACATTCTTTGGTTCTTTCGGTAAAGTCACGTAGATAGAAAAATAAAAATAAAGTGAATATAAATTAAAATAATACAAATTGTATTGTTTTTTTATTCTCTTTATTATTATTCTATCTACGTGACTTTACCGAAAGAACCAAAGAATATGAATTCCTGCACTCACGAAATTTTTAAGTAAAAATTTAAGACAGCATGGAATAGTGCTGCACTCTCCTCTGTTGACAACACAGCCCGGCAGGAGCCTACACCACGTGTTTTCTATACGATGGACACCCATCCAAACACAATCGAGGCTTAAATCTGCTTAGTTTCTGTGATCTGATGAGATCGGGTGCATTCTGGCTGGTCATAGGTTATGATCAAATCGCCAGGAATAACGATGACAAAGGTGAACAACCGTACATGCTGCATATACGCTTTCCTGACGATCACTAAGAAGATGAAACCAATTTAACATGCCTCTTAGACCAACCTTACGGCCATATAAATGCGCGGTCATGATCACAGCTGTAAAACTCATTTGGACTGAGGGCAGGCAAGAGAAACAGGTGAGATTACAAAATAGAAGATGTCGGTGGCCACTACTGGACAGCAATAACTAAGGAAAGGCGGGCGGGAATGGCGAAAAACATCTTGATATGTCGAGGACTGCAAAGTTGGGATATTGTTGGTAGTGACTGCTCAACGCCTGTTTGACTTCCAGCTTGTCTGAGGTTCCTCAGCCATTGCGAGATGTCATTTGCATGAACGACGATGCTTGTGAAAAATAAACATTATGATTAGCATGGGGGAGGCTTTTGTCGAGCACGTGGGAAGTCACAGGCTGATAACAGCAGCGTTGAAATGAAATGTTTTTTTTCTTATCGTTCCATTCAAACATATACGGTATTTCCACACTCTGGATCGTTGTGGAAACAAGATGATATAAAGTGTGTATTTTGAAAAAAAAAATCATCCAGTCTACAGTTAATATTAAATCATTTAATTAAATTCCAGCAAGTCTTGAAGCAGAGCGAACGCGCAGGTGCGACCAGCCTGCCTGCCAACCGGCCAAATCGTTTTCATTATCTACGAAAACAAAACACGGCGAGGTGGAAACAAAATAAACCCTTTCAAGGGGCCCTCTACAAGTGCCGCCCCACAAATCACCGAGCGACGTGCAGAGCCACGACCCCACGTTGTTTACAAATGAACTGAAACACTAACAGTGCGTAAATCCTGTCCATTTGCCCAAATATGTTTATTGTTGGGTTTTGTTTCTTCCCTTTTCTCTCTCTCGCTCTCTCTCCTTGGGTTTCCCATCTGCATGCTCGAACGATGCAGAACTATTCTTTACTTTATGTGTGTCTCCTGTGCGTCGTCTTACATATTTCCCCCAAATAGACTCTACACAGCAGCGGTTCCCGACCCCTCGCTTGCATCACCCTGGTGGCCACGGCACGGAAACCTTTCGGGGTGCGGAGGGTAGGTGCAGGGCTGCGGCACGGATACCGTGCAGGGGAAAATTTGGGATTTGCGCGGTGAACACGTCAGCGCCGTGTTGCGACGACAACACTTTCCGAGGCGGTCGTACAACGTGAAAAACAGGCGCTTGACCAGCACCGCGTCGACCCGTGGCGTAGACATGCGCTCGCTAAGTTTACTGTGGCGTTCGTAACCTGGGGGGGGGGGGGGGGCATTGGTCTTGATTGAAGGGGCCGTCATTCCAAAACGCTTGAAAACCACTGCACTAAACAATTCCCATCAGCGTTTTGCCAGAGATGCTTTGTTTTTTTTTAAATATATAAATAAATATATACAATCTCTCTCTGTACACTCATTTGTATTGCCTGTACGGAGGACAAATGGCAAGCTCCCAGGCGGGCCTGCTCGGGAGGTAATTCGGAGCGCGACGTGTCCTCGATTCCAGGGCCCTCCTCCCACGCCAAAGCAGAGGTCGCAAACGGGTTTTGATTCCTTACCCGTACCCGTACCCGGCCGCACCAGGGTCGCAAACGGCTACCCGTACCCGACCGGGTACGGGTAGCCGGGTATCGGGTAGGGTACGGGTATCGGGTACCCGGTTGCGACCTCTGCGCCAAAGCCTTTCCCAGCCCGTGCGGGGGTCTCTGTAGAGAACACCCGGCCACTGTGAACTCGGGGGCATACTCTCTCGTGATTGAGATCGCTGGAACGGACCTCGGTTATTTTTACGTGGAGTTCGCTAATTACGAGATGTGTGTATTGTACAGGGCGTGGCAGGGTGCGCGCCTGTAATCAGGAGGTTTGCTGGATCGTGTACATGTGGCAATCCAGCAAGTAGATTACTGAGCTGTCTCTCTCTGTGCAGATCTTTAAATATTATCCGCTCGTTATGAATGTGTTTTGTGAATGTTGTCAGGGTCCAACATTTCCGCAGTCAAAAATGACACCGCAAATTACTCAATTGAGATTACGCACAGCAAATCACCCCCCTCCCCCCACCGCTGACAGACCGTTTGCAGGCCAGGTGCAGAGTCACCTTGTGGCCCTTTCTAATGTGTTGAGACGAGATGGGATAAAAAAATAACTTTGAGACCCATTGGCGAACAGGGCACTACATCACACAGACCAGTCATTGTCATTATTTTCCTCCACATACTGCAGTTTTGTCAAGTAAACCTAACGTGTAAAACACGACCCTCCTGACGTGTCTTGAACATTGGCGCAACAGACTACAATCACAATCCATAATAGAGTTTTTTTTAGGTTAGATCGCGTAAATATATAAATGTGTCGTTAAACCCGCCACCACCCAACACAGCCAACTAGTAAGGGTTGTCACGTAAACAGAACGTGCCAATTCTTCACCAGTACAGCACTAGTGTGTAGCAGTGTAGTGTATAGTAGTGTAGTGTAGTGTATAGTGTAGTGTACTAGTACAGCACACCGGTGTGTTGCAGAGCCAAGCCACAACATTTACAATCTGAATACGACGTTTCGCCAGTAATTAAAACTAGCTTCATCAGGCGACAGCCAGTTTTTTGGAGAAGTCCACCTGTTTCGTTCCTTATTACAGTAGCATCCAGCAGTGGATTGGAGAAAAACATATATATCTATGTGTACATGAAAGTTCCAGATCACGAAACATGAATGGTAAGTTTGCAGTGGCGAGAACATTTCAACGGGTTATTACTGCGTGACACATTGTTCGGCACAGGACTTAATTTAATTTGGAATTGTCTTGAGGTGGGGAAAATATTTCCCCACCCCCGCCCCCTATCCCCACTATTGGGCAGGGCAGGAGTCCTGGGTGGGGGTGGTGGGGGGGGTTTATGGTTTTGGGAGTGCCTGGAAAATATTCAATTGGAAATGTAGCCCTGGTTCTGGAGTTCTTAAAGAAGGCATCTTTTTTATTCTTAGGTTTTTTTAGGTAAAGTCACGTAGGTAAAAAATTAAAATTAATTAAAGTAAAATAAAAATAAAATAAAAAATCACGACGTTTCGGAGGCAACACAAGCTTCCGTCTTCAGTTGGAACCGTCACAGCCACGACAGCTGTATCAAGTTATCGTGCTGTGACGGTTCCACCTGAAGACGGAAGCTTGTGTTGTTTCCGAAACGTCGTGATTTTTATTTTATTTTACTTTTATTAATTTTTATTTTTTACCTACGTGACTTTACCGAAAAAACCTAAGAACATGAATCCTTGCAGTCACGAAAGCTTCAAATCTAAAGGCATATTTTATCACGAGAGGTATTGCCCTGCCTAGGATCATTTACTGGGTAGGTTGGGCAAGGGGGGGTGGGGGACGCAACTGCCCTGGGCAAGCTATTGCCTGCGGCTGGCGTGCTGCCCTGCGCAGCGCGAGGATGAACCACGCACTCAGCACAAAGCTTCACAACGGAACAGCTGAGAGTGGCGCTTTGTGGGCATCTGGGGAGCGTGGAAGGACAGGGAGAGGAGGCAGGGATGCAGGAAAGGATGAGTGGCACTTTGTGGTGATCTTTTTATTTATTATATTTATTAGATTTGTAATAAACGTGGCGCGCTGTTTTAGAGAAACAGTGGACTTTTCAACATAACAGGAGAGTCGGATATATACGCATACCTTATGTAAGCACAATTCTGCTATAAGCAGCACGTGCTGAGATTTCACTGGTGGCAGGAAGGCGAAGGGCAACTTCTGATACAAGCACGATACTTTGGTTATAAGCACACCTGGTCATGCTCCCAAGGAGTGTGCTTAGGTCCAGCTTATACTGCCCTGCGTGTCTGTTAAAGACACGGAACCACCAAGGGGCCTAAAGACAATGCTCACAAAAGCGGCTTCACCCAATGCCACGTAACACCACTTTTGGTGGGGAAAAAAACCTCACGAAACGTATGTAATATAGGTGTCATCATTTGCTGTGATCTCATAATTTTGGGATCAATCCGAAACAAAATATTCAAATAATTCGAAATGGTGTGTCATATCTAGTGGAAAAGAATCTGTATTGACGCTGAAGCCTAAGCAGAATCAAACACAATTCTACGATTTCGTTGGAAATGTTAATATGCGTGCCGATAGGTACAAATGCATTACTTTAGAAGAGATATGTTCTCAATCTTGATTTGAACCTACGTGACTTTACCGAAAGAACCAAAGAGTATTGATATTTTCTCATATTGAAAGAATGGCTGAGTTCAAAGGACCTAATATAGACTGACTTGACTGGTATAGTTTGTCTTCAAAACGTTTCATAAGTTGTGCAGGGAGATGCTCAGGTCGACCAAATGTTAATGTATGTTTCGTTAAAGCATACTTTGTTTTCACGAGCTTTGACTATAATACGTGTTTAACATCAGAACGTCAGCACATCAGAAAGGTCACGAAGCAGTGGGGACGATTCGATCCATCTCGCTCGTGAGATCAGGAAACCACAGACAAGCCGGGAAGCCACCAGGGACCGGCCCCAGCTCTGTGGTCTGTCAGTGGGCGGCGGGGGAGGACCCGGGGGTTTACTTACTATGCATCATTACAATTGAGAAGTGTACGGGTAATTCTCAAATTTGGTCAATTTGGACCCGTGACGCCAACACAGGATGGCCTTACTCTTGCGAGACTGAAATAAGTAATATTTTTAAAAAACTTTTTAAAAAACGCTTTTATGAAATGTACCGTACTAGTAATGGTAGAACTACAACGACTCCATGAAGTGGCCCCGAAGCTTGCCATAGCGTAAGGGACCGTGGTCATTTACAGCCAACGTCAGTTGAGCGTGGACAATTAGACCCAAGCCGAAACATAACATATAAAAAATAATGTTTAAACATACTTTCTTTAGATTTTTATGATAGAATATAGTATTGTCAGCAGTATGACATAAGTATACCAAGTTTGCAGTCGATACCACATTGGGAAGTGGGTTAAAATCGAGTTACAAGATTTGAGGATACAATAACGACAACGACAACAACAACAACAGACAGAGTGCGTTAATAAAAAGCGTGTAAAAAGAAACACATCACGGGATCATTGACGTCCACCGCGAAGCAAACGAGGCATACACTGCTATAGTCAATACACCCGCAGTATTAACCAGGGCGGCCGCTATGCCTCGAACCGTGAACCCGCGCAACAGGCGGCGAACGCGCTGTCGCTAAGGACCCACGTTGCCACCACGATTCGTCTGCCCTCCCCTCCTGTTGTTGCCTCCTCACTCACCGTTTGAACCCGCGATGGGAGTGGGGGGGGCACCGGATTGTTTAGAGCCGCGGGGTTCATAGCGCGTCCCCGTCTCAAGGGGGGTGGGGGGCACGGTGTGGAACACGGGGGGGGGCGGGGGGAGATGAACTGCAGACTCGGCACATTCACGCACGTCAACGAAAACTCCGTTCTCTTTGGTTCTGTCGGTAAAGTCACGTGGGTAGAAAATAAAATAAATAGCGACGTTTCGGGCGCAACACAAGCGTCCGTCACCAGGGGGGAAAGCTTGATGATTTATTTTATTTTCTACCCACGTGACTTTACCGACAGAACCAAAGAGTATGGGTTCCTGCGCTCACGAAAGCTTCAAATCGAGATCGGAAACTCCGTTCTCTGCCTGCGATTCGCTGAGCCGTCATTCGTGATGGTCCGGTCGCTTCTAGAAGCTAATAGCCCAAGTGGCCTTCATCTGATAAGGTACAAACAAAACCGATACTTTATGTTTATTAGTATACACGCTTAAGTGAGTTGCTTACCTTACTCTTTAATTTGCACTCCTATTGTGTCGTCGCATCGTTTGATGTTGTAACGCTCGGAGCTGCCCCGAACCGGACACCTGCGAAAAAAGCTTCATAGCTCATCGGATTCCTCCTCCAGTGTAATTAGATCGTCTCATTCTGAGATACGGTGAATACAGCGATGTACATCCTCAAGGTCACTTGCCAAGCAACTGCGTTCACGTCTCTGCGTGTCTCGCAGGTGAACACTCAGCCCGGCGTTCACTGTTTCGACGCCGTCGTGCGCATCAGTCGCTCGCTCACCCGTGCGGCAGCTGCCTCGCGTCTGTCCCATCGCACGCGGGTGAAGCCTCCGCAGGCGCGCACAGTCACTCCATCGCCGGCCACACCATCACCGGCCACACCATCACCGGCTACACCATCACCGGCCACACCATCACCGTCACACCATCACCATCACACCATCACCGTCACACCATCACCGGCCACACCATCACCATCACACCATCACCGGCCACACCATCACCGGCTACACCATCACCGGCCACACCATCACCGGCTACACCATCACCGGCCACACCATCACCGTCACACCATCACCGGTCACTCCATCGCCGGCTACACCATCATCGGCCACACCATCACCATCACACCATCACCGTCACACCATCACCGGCCACACCATCACCATCACACCATCACCGGTCACTCCATCACAGCCCAGCACGACCGACTCTGCGCGTGGCACCGCTGTCTGTGTGCTCCGCTACTAAAACTCAGCGAGCAGAAGAGCGAACTCGCAGACGCATGCAACGCGCCACAGGAAGACTAACAATACCAATACTACGAATGATGAATCCGTAATCATGCACGGAGCGTACACGTACCGAGCAATGTGAGTCTACTGCTGTATCACTGGGTTTACTCCTTCTAACACACCGAAGCGTTGAACCCGTCCCAGCGTTGCGCGCGCGGCCACGCGTGAGGCTGCCTGCAGGGTCACTGAGCCACAGGCGGACGGCATCTGTGAGCTGGGGGATGTGGAGCAGGCGACAGACTCCACCCCGTAGACGCAGCCTAAGCAGCCTCAGCAGCAGCACCTCCCCAAACAGCTCTTACCCCCCAACACGCACGCAGCACTCCTGTTGTGTGCGTGTTGGGGGGTGGGTGGGGGCGGTTTATCCCGTGGGGAGCGGTGGTGGTAGCGGTTAGCGCGTTCCTGGGCCTTCCCTAGGTCGACTCAGCCTCAAATGAGAAGCTGGTGCCGTGTGTAAACATCGTCACTGGGGAGACAAAGGCGCGCGGGCGTGGTGTTGGCCACCCCACCCCCTCGTGTGCCGTGCCGGCCTTCATAGGTGCTCGCTAACAGCACTTGCCCCAACAGTTTGTTAAGGCTATACGGGGGATCTTTGTCTTTGGTTGGGCGGTCTATCCTGTGGGGAGCGGTGGTGTAGCAGTTAGCGCTGCGTTGCGCTACGAACCCGGCCACCCGAGTTCGATTCTAGCTCATGGCCACCAACACCGGTGACGATTTATCTGAACCGGTCCTGGGCCTTCCCTAGGTCGACTCAGCCTCAAATGAGAACCTGGTGCCGTGTGTAAACATCGTCACTGGGGAGACAAAGGCGGCCGGGCGTGGTGCTGGCCACCCACCACCTCGTCTGCCGTGCCGGCCTTCATAGGTGTTCACTAACAGCACTTGCCCCAACAGTCTGTGAAGGCTACACGGGGGATCTTTGTTTTGGTATCCATCCGGGCGTGGTGCTGGCCACCCACCCCCTCGTGTGCCGTGTTTGACCTTCATAGGTGCTGCTCGCTAACAGCACTTGCCCCAACAGTCTATCAAGGCTATACGAGGGATCTTTTTCTTTGGTATCCATGCCTACTTGCTTCCACAAGCACACCCCCTCCTTCCCACTCACCCGTTGACATGAGACATTCGCCCTTTTCCATTGGCAGTGGCGTCGAGAGAGAGTGGCAAAGGCCCAGAATGCGTTCACACATTCGTCACTAACACATTTAGTTCCGTGACTTGCGACGTTTCATTTAAAGCTTTCGTGACTGCAGGGATTCATCTTCTTGGTTCTTTCGGTAAAGTCACGTAGAAGGGAAATAATAAAATAATATATTTTATGCTTTCTTTTTATTATTTCCCTTCTACGTGACTTTACAGAAAGAACCAAGAAGATGAATCCCTGCAGTCACGAAAGCTTCACATCGAAATTTAAGGGTCATCCTCTCCAGAGGACGATCACTGTTGATTTTCCAAGTTTTATGAACTCAACATGAACGATGGGCTCACGTGACCCCATAACTTGCAACGTGGTCCAAGCCCTATAACCAGGGGCGGTTTCTTCATTAGGGCGATTGGGCGACGCACCACCAATGTCATTCAACCACAGAGTCACGCTAGCCGTCACTGTCAGCCTCTGGATATAGTCCAATCAGCGTCATGTCACGTTCTGTGGAGTACCGCCTCTTTTTGGGCGATTTCACTCCGGCTGAGAATCGCCCCGTGTGGTCCCATAGACTTACATTCAAATATGTTTTTTTTCGAACGGGGGGCGCTGCAATGCATTCTCTATGGCTTCCGGGAGGGCTCGCCCTAACGTGCTTACGTCATCATACGTAAGCACGTTTCATCCAACAATATAATTTGTCGCCACCTAGTGGAATCTTTAATAAAAGAAACTTGAGTGGTTTGTTTTAATAGTGAGTATAGAAACAAACAAGATGTATTGTAAGAGTCACTTTATTTTTCATTAATATTAAAGAAGTGAAGTTGCCTTTACATGCTTAAGCTGTTAATTTATCCATTGCATGGGTGGACCTTATCCTTATCAATCATCCAGACATTTGCCCCCCCTGAGAGATTTTGCAGGAGCCGCCACTGCCTATAACCACATTGCAACGCGAATGGTAAAGTATACGAAAGAGTCCTCTGTTCGTTGTTTCTCATCCGTATGACAAGGCAGGCAATATACACCGACCTAAAACATTCCTGTCTGTGTACATTGGGGCGATGCTTTTCATAATGAAATTCGGTTTTGCAAAGGAACCCCCCACTGCTCGCCATCGCCGAGTTATTTATCCACTTTCGTCCTGGTCCATCTTCAATAAGTGTCCCACACACACACTCCAGAACACATTCCTGCGGAGGGAGCTGATAGGAACGTTGGGTTGCTCGGTCAATGGCCAGGGTCAACGGCGGCGTGGTGTATTCCGCAAATATGCCCGACTGTGAGGGCGGGCACAAGCCGGCGTTTTATAAGGGCACCACGGGGTGACCAGCCCCACCCCTCCCACCCTCCACACAGCCCCACCCTCCCCACCCTCTCCTCCCCACCCATCCCCTCCCTCCCCACCCAGCCCCTCCCTTCACGACGGACGGACGGACACAATAATCCCCTGTGGGCTGGTGGAACCAGTGGGTTCCTACCAGTAAAACATTTTCCTTTGCTCGGCGAACTCGTACGGCGATGTCTCTGCTGCCCGTGTTAAACTTTTTTTTATCTAAAACTCACATTTGCCGCCCTCTTTGTTGCGTCCTGCAATCATTTCCTCCGGGTTATTTCCCCGCGCTCGCTATGGTGACTACTGTGTAACAAATGACAATGAATGTTCTAACGAAAAGGTGAAAAGTCCGCAAAATAAGCACGAGACGCAGGCTCGGAAAGAGACCCAAGGTCGCAAGCGAGAGATATCTTATTGACGGTTTGATAAAGTGTACTCGCATAGGGCACATCGCTATAAGTGAATGATGACGGATGGAGAAGATGAGCGACGGAATGGAAGACCGCGTGCAGATGGAGCGGAGAGATCAGCTGGCGTGCACGAGCAAGACGCAATGTGCCACTGTGGACACGCGCGCGATGGCGGCGTCATGGGGAGACCGTCGTCTCGCGAGGAGTAGAGGTCACGGCTGACGATGATGCCATTATAGCACTACGATATCAATATATATTTCCATGCATTTCTAATATAAAATGTTCCAGGATTTCATATCTAATGAGACATTTTTTTTCTGAGCTCAGCCTTGGACAGTTCCAGTTGCAAGCTCTGGTATAGTAATTGGTGCTCATGAAGAAAAAAAAACCCCCATCAACCACACTCGGGATGTCAGGCCAGAAAATATGACAGCAATGGGCACACGCGTTAGCTAAGAACGCTGGGCCAGTGACCGGTGAAATTGTGTCCAAGGGCGTGAACACAATCTACACAGGAAGCACAAGCAGTCCTCTCTGCCCCTTCCACACACCTCTTCCCAACAACAACAACACAGACAAAGATCCCCCGTATAGCCTTCACAGACTGTTGGGGCAAGTGTCGTTAGCGAGCACCTAGCGAGCACGGCACACGAGGGGTAGGTGGTCAACACCACGCCTCTGTCTCCCTCGTGGCGATATTTCCACACTGCACCAGGTACTCGTGTGAGGCTGAGTCGACCTAGGGGATACCCAGGACCGGTTAAGATAATAGTCACTGGTGTTGGTCGTGAGCGGCAATCGAACTGGGGTCGCCGGGTTCCTATGATCACTGTTTCATTGCTTTTATGGCTTTATTTTGGTGATTTTCGAAAAGTGTTTTGGTTTGGCCATGTTTGTTTGTTGTAGTACAGAGTTAGACTGATGGCCTTAATCTAAGTTGTCTTGTGGTTGTTGTTGTTGTTGTTGTTTGACTTGCATCCCACTGGGATTTTTGCACACAGTGTTGGTGTACGGTGCTTTTTCTACAATATTTTGCCGTTTTTTCTTGGATTTTCTGTTTGCACATAGTCACATAGTCACTTTAAGATGTTTTCTTGTTCTTGTTTTTGTTTTCTGTTTGTTGCGGTTGCACCCGATTCAAGAGCCGAATGGCTCACAGGGCTGCACCTAATAAATGAACTTTAACTTGTATCCGCAGCGCGCTAACCGCTGTGCCACCGCTCCCCTCTTCTCAATGGGCAGTCATTCACACCGAGGCGAGCTCGTGTTTGCACGACGAAGCCGCCATGCACACGCGTTAATGGGAATCATAAAGCGTCACCCTGCAGAGAGGAGGCGTGTGGTGGATCCACCGTAGAGATGTCGGCACGTTTGAGGATTAAGAGGCTGGGAAAATTGGGAGGTCTTGCAGATTATTGTCATTATGCAAATGGTTTCATGATGTTCGTAGACGTACAGCCCTTTTGTCTGGATGAGGGTCTGCCCATCCCGTGACCATACTTCACCACACTAGTCAGTGTGGGTTGGTGAATGACCTGAGAGCATAGTACATCATGGGAACTCCTTTGTCAGTACCAAAATATGATAATAGGTTTTCCCCTTTTGTCTGGCAACAAAACAGCTGTGTTGAGATGTTAAAACACCAAACTGAAACCTTTTACGAGGAATCATGTGTGCATTAACCACAATAGTTGTGGTCAGAATGCAAACAAAAAACGCACTCTGATAATATATGCATTGTCTTTGAAACATAATACAGTATTATTATGAATGTGCTTGTTTTCCCAGGAAAACCTAATCGAGTCTCATGGCTAAGTATTTTTTTAATATTCACAATAGGTGAGGCTGGGGCGATGATTGCTATTATCTGCACCAGGAGACCGGCACACAGTGGCTTACCCTTGCGAATGACTTCGCCGGATCTTGAGTAACGACCAGGAGCGGACGTTTAATTCTGACCGTGGAAACTGCTCCAATGGGCGGCGAAAGCGTTGCCGCAATGCCCCCTCTCTGCAGCCCCGATTGGAGTCTGCAGCGATGGGTTTTGCCGCACTGCCCTCTGCTGACGATTTACAGCCCACGGCAGCAGAGGTCGCAAACGGGTTTTGATTCCTTACCCGTATCCGTACCCGGCCGCACCAGGGTCGCAAACGGGTACCTGATTGCGACCTCTGGGATGAAGCCATGTTGCAGGCGCGGGTGGGTTGATTCTAGGAACTTGAATTGTGAGAAGAGACAAGACGTTGGGAAATGAGTGACAAACAGTTACTCACCAGTGACTCACTGCCTACCCGTACCCGTACCGGCCGCACCAGGGTCGCAAACGGGTACCTGTATAGCCGGGTATCGGGTAGCCGGGTATCCGGTAGGGTACGGGTATCGGGTGCCCGGTTGCGACCTCTGCACGGCAGCCAGCGGCGCCACGGGCTGGGCACGGCGGTCACCCCAGTCCGGGCGCGATCGGCCAGGGGTCGTCAATCTTGCGGGCCAGGAGTCGCATGCGGCTCTTTAAGCACCGCTGCTTCGTGAAGTTGTTTGTTTTTGTATTACTATTAAGGACAACCGTCTCGTATTTACCACGTGCATTGCGGCTCTTGAAATTTGAATTTTTTTAGCCGAATTTGAAAGAAAAAAAATGACCTTGGCTGTTTTGGATGTCGATCCCTCCGCTATCCAGGCACTATCCAGGCACTAACTTGCTTAGCTTCCAAAATCGGACGTGAGCGGTTGCATTTCGGGTTGACAGCAACAGTGTATACTGCACATATATTTATAATGCTGCGTTCTATAATTGCTCCGGTTTTCCTCCCATATATAAGCGCTAATTCATTGGCTGATAACACCACAATATACAGAGGATCGCAGAGCTTGGGCAACTACTGGTGCTGGCTCACCGCTAAGTTGCCTTTCCCGCTTGTCTGCGGCTCCTCGCGCCTTTGAGTCTCTCTCACTCTTTATTCGAGAGAGAGCGAGTGCTGTGTGCGTAACAAGTTGAAATCATTGTGCAGGAGAGCTTCACCATTCTTGCCCGATGAAGCTGATTGTAATTATCAGCGAAACGTCGTACTACTCAAATTTTAGAATGCTGTTGATTCTCTCTTCAGCACACCGGTGGGCTAAAGAAGTGAATTATTTTGTCCTTTGAAAGGACATTTTTAACGTTTGGCCGTGTCGGGTGGTGGAGGGTTACGACACATTTATAAATAACGCGATCTGACCCAAAAACCTATATTATGAAAAAATAATAGCTGTCATTTTCAGACTCTTCTCATTATCCTATACTCGGACCACTACAGGTTATTCGAATTGTTTTTCAATGTACTACCATAACATGCATTGTTTTTTTAAAGGTATATATTCTCTAGAATTTAAATAATATCTTGTGGCAAAGAATGACTTGAATAGAAGCACACATTGAATAGTGCAATTTTAAATGGCGTGTTCTGTATCCGTTACTGCCATTCTTTGATTTTAGACATTCTATTTAATTTGTTGAATATATTAAATAACGTATAAATCGTGCATGTATTGGCAAGATAGAGTAATTTAGAAGTTTTACAATCTAAGACACTTCAAATCAAGAGTTACTCAACATCTTTCATTATCAGATATAAGTAAATGTGTGTATGCTGCATTGACATTTCTATTTTTCATTGCTTGTACCAATTGAATCTCCAATATATAAAATAAACTGCTGTATGTACTGCATCTATGTTAAATTCTGGTCAGATATATGCATGGGATGCCAAGTCAGTGGGTGGGGGGGGGGACTGCAGTCAGCCAAGCAGGCCACTCCAATCCCGGGTGCATTTTCAGGAAAACGGGCAGTAGAAATGGGCCTAAATTACCCCGCCAGCATTACATATACAATGAAGCAACCAAGAAGCCAACAACTCTAATCATGTTGTATTTGTTTTACCAATAACACGGCCGAAAGCGTGTTCTTTTAAGGCTTCCGTTACCCACACACACCCCGTGTCGCTACCAAGACGGCGTCCGGGTTTGTCGACAGGGGGTGACTGTTGCCACAGGAGCCCAGCCAGCAGGCAGCCAGGAAACTCGGGAGCATAGATTATTATTTTTTTAAAGAGCGATGTGATGTGTGATTCGAAAGGTTGCAATGCAGGTGTGGAAGTGCTACACAGGTAACAAAGCAAAGCAATCGACTTGAACGCCCGATCACTGCGATGTGGCAGCAATGCCAACCAATAGAACAAAAAACCCTTAATCTTCTTGGTTCTTTCGGTAAAGTCACGTAGAAGGGAAATAATAAAATAATAAATGTAAAACATAATAAAATAATTCTCACGACGTTTCGGCCACAACACAAGCAGCCGTCCTCAGGTGAAGAACAGGTCTATCGGAAAGACAGTGTCTTCCGATAGATCGGAAAGACACAAGAACAGGTCTATCGGAAAGACAGTGTCTTCCGATAGATCGGAAAGACAGTCTTTCCGAAAGACAGTCTTTCCGATAGACCTGTTCTTCACCTGAGGACGGCTGCTTGTGTTGTGGCCGAAACGTCGTGAGAATTATTTAATTATGTTTTATTTTTATTATTTCCCTTCTACGTGACTTTACCGAAAGAACCAAGAAGATGAATCCCTGCAGTCACGAAAGCTTTAAATCGACAAACACCCTTCGATATTGGATGATCATTAAGCAGAGGACCCACACGAGACCACTGGCGGCGTGTAGGCAACTCCAGTTCATCGAGTCCAACGTCGTCACATTTATTCAGCAGCATCTTCGCGATGACTTCAGGGTCCTAACTTGAATGACATCAGTGGTTAAAACAAGTGCGCAGCTAAAAACTTGACTACAAATCACGAATCACGGTACAGTATTTACAAAAACTTCACACATCTGGTTAACGTATCTGGTTTAGTATTCACATTAAATCCGGTTAAAGCCGCTAAATCTCCTGCATGGCCAACGTCTCTCTATGCAGCTCCGTTTAAAAAGATAAAAACAGACAACACCTCTATGAGTCTCTCAATAACGTTGGTAAAACCAAAACATCTCGGCGTTTTGAGACAATGTATCTGGGGGGTGCACGTTGTGAGAGGGGTGAATGTTGTGTGGGGCACGCATTGTCACGCTCGCGAATGTGATCATTAGTCAGGCCACACAGCAGTCTTGAAACAGAAAAATAACCTCGATGTTTGCCAGCCAAAGGGTTCTGTATCTTCACAGTGCCTGATATAATCAGTCGTAAAAATCAGAATTAGCGTTTTTTGTATGACACTGAAACTACATTTCAAACTATCAAACTCTCCCTGGTTAAGGATCATCAGCACTGCCTAATCCTCAATGATATCTTGTTGCTAACAACAATGTCGGTGGTTGCCAAAGAATTACCGAAACAAACATCGTCTCGATTGAAAGCTTTCGTGACTGCAGGGATTCATCTTCTTGGTTCTTTCGGTAAAGTCACATGTCTCCTCGACAAACATGTTCTCCACCAGAGGACGGCTACTTGCGTTGTGGCCGAAACGTCGTGAGAATTATTTTATTGTTTTATTTTTATTATTTTATTATTTCAATTCTACGTGACTTTACCGAAAGAACCAAGAAGAAACATCGTCTCGTATTGCGCACTCGCCGTAAAATGACAACACTGACTCACAAACCCTGCGTCTCCGTCCCCTCGACCTCAAGATCTTCAAAACGGGGATTCGCACGTGCGCTCCGAAATGCGGCGGGTTCCTTCGGCTGTCCGACCCATTTCCTTCCTAACTTCTGCTGGTGCTGAGCCTACTCACCGGACGTCCAGTTGATGTCCGCTTATCATTTAGGGGCCGTCCATAAATGACGTCACGCAATTTTGGACGATTTTTGACCCCCCCCCCCCTTCGTCACACGGCGTCACAAAAAGTTAAGACCTCCCTCAAATATGACGTCACAAAGTTCTGCCCCCCCCCCCAAAAAAAATATAAAAAAATGCTTCAAATCGCTTTAAACTATTGTCATTGTAGTGCGTATTTAATGTGGCGCTGAACTCTGATGTGGTAGGAGAAAACATTTATTAAAAAGTCTATTTAATTAAGTAGAACGTGTTCTCTATATTTAAAGTTGCGCATTTTGATGTGACGTCACATTTCTCACCCCCCCCTCGTCACACATCGTCACAAATGTCTGACCCCCCTCCCCCCCCAGGTGCGTGACGTCATTTATGGACGTCCCCTTACGTTGCTCCCATTTACGTTGCTTCACTGCAACGTCGCCGACGAATTCGGGGACGTAATTTGATGGGCAACGCATCGATTCAACCGCTACGTTGTTGGTGAAGATGTTTAACGAATGAACGCGCAGCCGTTTTGGCGGTGTACGTGTCGGACACGCACGTCTCCCTTGGTGGACGATGAATCCTCGGTGTCTACGACCACATCGTCATGTCGTAACTCGACTCCCCCTTCGCCCAACACCAGGCCCCTAAATGCAATCTCTGCCACCCATCTGTGGCGAGCTACTAATTTACTTATTTAAACGTATCCTTGGTTCTTTCGGTAAAGTCACGTAGAAGGGAAATAATAAAAATATAAAACAATACAAATTATCACGACGTTTCGACTGCAACACAAGCAATCATCATCAGGTGTGAAATTCACAGCAGTCGAAACGTCGTGAGAATTTTTATTGTTTTATATTATTATTTTCTTATTTCCCTTCTACGTGACTTTACCGAAAGAACCAAAAATATGAATCCCTGCAGTCACGAAAGCTTTAAATCAAAATCTATTTAAACGTGTTACACTTAAGATCTTTTCTGAGTCGCATTGGCAGCGATGGAGCAGCTTAGCTACAAGCCGAAGGGAAGATACAAGGGGGCATGGGAGGCGATGTGCACCCCATTCCTTGAGAAACCCAACACAACACGAAGCACCTGCACGGAATGAGGAAATACAATGATCGGTGAGCCGAGGGTTAGAGAGGAGGACCGGGCCATAGACACCAGAGGACTCTATTCTCAGTTGACTTCCTCTCAGAAAGGAAGAAGGAAGAACCGGGCATCCTGGCAGTTATTTTTACTCTCCTAATTCTTTATTTGGTTATCCCCCACCGCGTCCTCTCTCTCTCTCCCTCCTCGAATCCGCTCTCCCGACCTTTGACCCGACTGTTTGTAGGGAAGAGAAACGCGATGAACCCTAACCGGCTCCCATTAAAGGGATAATCATCCAGAGGGCGCGTCTTCCATCCACACGTTCACCCACTGTCGTGTTTGTGTTGCGGGTTCAATAAAAAACATTGTGAAAGTTATTTTTTAATTGTCAAAGACCCAACGCAGAATATCCCTGGGTTTGATCTTCCACGAAGCTCATGGTCCACCCGAAATCTCATCCACTGCACAAACCATGGCAGATGCAGACACCTGATGCACAAATGGAAAATGTAAAAGTCTCCAGTGGTGTGCGACTGTGGTCATCCAGAACGCACCGTACAACGTATAACGACGCAATGGCCCGATGGACAAATACGAAGGAGACATCACGGCCATGATGATACACTCTGCTGCTCCTGACTTGGTTATCTGCTTTGACCACCTGAATGTGAAATTGTCGTTGTTGCTCTGCATCTACATCAGCAGCCATACGAAAGAAAAGTAGTAAAATACACATTTTACAAACATTTTTTTTTCAGTGTCTTGTTATCTTTTCTGATACTTATTTAATATTTTTTTCTGCCAATGACTAAAAAATGTAACCCCAGGAACGTATCCTAAATGTATATAATTAAGTCAAGGTTAAATAGGTTTTGATACACGTTGTTTCGCCTCGTGTCGCGTTTTCCAGGGATGAGTCCCCAACGTAAATAGAGGACTTCAACGTATTTGAAATGTCTTGCTTATTAAATGCAAGGATGGCGTGCCCCAACTTGGCTATGAGTAACAGGTGAACGAAGATGAATGGAGCTCATCAGTGACTGTGCATCGCCAATTACTGAGAAAGTACATCACAAACGGAACTTCAAAGCGACCGAATCGACAAATAACACCAACATACCGTGCCATTTAGCTCTACAAAAAATATTAAATCTCGTGGTTGCTGTAAATTTAAACCCTATAACTTTCAGATAGTGTTGCGTTCCTATTGAGTCGTGACATAATGCTGCTGTATCATAGATAAAACCCTAAATTGCTTCACCAACAGCAACATTGAGGTTACTTACACGGATCTGGTTTTGAATGAAATGCAGAGACCAAAAGTTACATGGATTAAAATGCAATGGAAATTATGAATTATAAAATATGATTGTTAATAAAGTTAATTGCTTGTTCAATCAACTACACACACCCAGGTCAAAAAAGCAGTGCCTTTCTATCCTGGTAAGCTAAGAGTAATATTTGCAAGCATCGATTAGAGCCAGCAAAACCATCACTGGGAGATTGAGAGTGATCATTAAACTCAGCTGCTGTGTGTGTACCGGAGGTGGTGATGCCAAGACCTGGAAAAGTGGCTCAAGATGCCATGCCTGTCTGTAAGAAGTAATGCACTAAACCTCTGCTCTGTACAAAATGTAGAATTGCATATTTCACAATCTGGTCCTTTCATGAATATTTCCCACTATGTGAATGTTTACACGAGCACATCCAAAGTAATCGGGGGAAATCTCAATAAATGTTGAATTGATGACGCTTTCGGAAATCCTTGTACGTGCCGTGATAATAATGAAATTGCAGAAGTTAACACAGTTACATTCCACGAAGCATTGCCCAAGCTATTTTTTCTCGTGACCTGTGACTACGTCCACTGGCACAGCTTCTTCGCTGCTCGGACACGAAACTGCCAAGTGCAACACTGCCAGGAGTGTGGCACTTATGTGTTTATTCATTTTTTTTATATGCTGACCAATGATACCCGAGACCCGTTACCCACTGAGTGCGAACTTTGCGCAAGGCTTTACTAACTGGGAGGAAACTCAAACGAGTATTCTCTCCAAACGTGACTGTCGCTGTCAACGCCGACAATGAAAAGGGCATCAAAGGTGAAGAGGTCATCCTTGGCAATATGGGGACAGGCACTCTATTAGAAGACATTTGACATGAGCCGAACACAATCGGACACAACCCCTTAACCACATGACCTGATCAATGGAAAAGCATCCGATATCGTCATATCCAAAAGGCTAAGTAGGCTGGAGCCTGGATAGTGCTTGGATAGATGGCCTTCATGCAGAATAGGTTACTGGAGACTCCGGGACTACATGGCGGCAAGCGGAAGGCATTCTACAAACATCCATGGTTGGATCAGATCCTAACATTACTCTAACCACCAGTCCTACCCCTAGCACTATCCCGAAACGCAATCCAAATCCTGGTGCTTCGCTCCATCCGTTCTCTCCTCTCGGCGTTGTGTTGTTCCCGCTGAGCGCGAGGCTAAGCGGGCGTCCGTGCCACGATCCAAGCCTCAATCTCCTCCAAGACGGTGGCAGCGCACTCCGGGATCTCCTTGTGCAGCGCGTGGTACGCGCCCTCGTAGATCTGCAACAACCCCACCCACACCGCACAGACGCAGCAGACGCGAGCAAGGCTACTCTTCTCCCGTGAACTTCACTCGTCCATTCCTCCCACCGTGGTTGCGGACCCGGTCTACCAGTCTGCTTTGTCTCGTTCATACTGTATCCTGTCACCGCACAGCAGGCCACAACACGACTTCTCTTTACTCTTTCTTCCCTCTCACTGCACGACTTTGGAATGCCCCTCTCCCATCGTCTCTTTTCTCCAAGTTCGTATAGCCGTGGATCAATTGAAGAAATGTGTTAACTGTCATCGATTACAACTGCGATCAGTGCTGCTTGTTGCTGGCCGCTTGGCATTTTGGGCCTGTGCCCAGAAACCGGTGATAACAACAACAGCACCCAGGATGGCTGGCGGCGTTCGCGCGATCTCGCACCCAAACTCACCGTCAAGACATAAACTCAATTCTGAGCAGTGTCCCTTGATTCACCACTTTCATTGATTATGGAATATTCACCCGTAAAGGATGCTGCCCAATTGACCGATTTGCGTTACAAAGATGTTTCGGCGTGGTTGGAAAGCTGAAATCTGGCGCAAACGTAAATCGAGTCGATGCCTAGAACTCGATATTTTAATTTGGCCCTCCCCCAAACATTATGGCGCAACAGTTGATTGGTGTAATTCATGGGGCAGACTCAACCTGAAGTCTCATGCTAAACACTAAATCATTATACAATCACTGTTAACAGTGAATTAAGTCAATTTGTCTCTCGCGTAATGTGACACTAAAGCCTATATAGTGAGCCCACCACCGCTTCCTGGTGCTGTATCACAATGAACCCATCGAAAGCCTACTGAGATTGGCACGGCCCCGGGCATGGCTCGGTTGTGCAGTGGAAAAAAGACGCATTTGGAGAGTCCCCGGGGTTTGTCGTCTCCACCGCGCGCGGGGGCCGCGAGGGCGCTAGCTCACGTGCAGCGTCTTGTCGGCGCTGCGAGCGCGCTCGTGAAAGGACCTGGAGGCGCCCACGAAGCACAGCTGGTCCTGGTCGCCGTGCACCAGCAGGAACGGCCACGTCACGTCCGGTAGCAGCGCCTCGATGCGCGCCACCGCGTCCATGAGCGCGGAGAGGAAGCTCACGGACAGCCCGGCGTGGTACACCAGCGGGTCCGACTCGAAGAGCTCCACCTGCAGCACACGGCGACGCGTTCAGGTGCGCGTGCGGCTGTGTGTGCGGGTGTGTGTGCGGGTGTGTGTCGACTCGGCCTCAAATGAGTACCTGCTGCGGTGTGTAAACATCACCACTGGGTCTATAACGGTGAACTAGAATTGTCGATTTTTTTAGGTGTTGCTGTGCGGTCGTGCGTTTCTATGGATGAACGAGAGTTGTGGTTTTTTAGGCAATGTTGTGATGTTGTGCGGTCGTGCGTCTGTATGGATGAATGAGAGTTGTGGTTGTTTTAGGCGATGCTGTGATGTCGTGCATCTGTATAGATGAACGAGAGTTGTGGTTGTTTTAGGCGATGTTGTGCGGTCATGGGTCTGTACGGTTGAACGAGAGTTGTGGTTTTCTTGGGCAATGCTGTAAGGTGGTGCTTGTAGGTGCTGATGCGAGTCGCTTCAACCTCCGCCTTGTTGCGCGTCACTGAGGCGGCTTCGATGGAGGCCAAAGTGAGGCTGGGCAGCAGGTACTTGAAGATCTTCATCAGAAAGATCTGGGGAGCAAGGGCAGGCATATGGACACATGGCTCAGAGAACAAATCACAGATATCACTGCTAAACCCAAAATTAAGCTTGGAGAGCTGAATGGGGTTAAAAAGAACTTACTGAATGACCCAATGCAAAATATCCCTGGGTTTGATCTTCCATGAAGCTCATGGTCCAGCCTAATTCGCATCCACACAAACCATAGCAGATGCGGATACCTGATGCACAAATGTAAAACTCTCCAGCGGTGTGCGACTGTGGTCATCCAGAACAGACCGTGCAGCGTGTGACGTCGCAATGCCCCCATCCACAAAAACGAAGGAGACATCACGGCGATAATGCTCCACTGCCGCCGACGCGGTCATCTGGCTTGACCGCCTGCATGTGAAATTGCAGCTGTCGCTCTGCGTCTGCGTCAGCCGCACGCAAGAGGAAGACTGTGGCTGTCGAGAAGAGTCAAGGGTGCTCGTGCAAAATACACCGCTGGAAGTGGTGACGGCCGACGGACGAGACTGGCGGCAGAGTAGCGGGCAACGCTGATGCACGAGACTGGTGGTGGTGGTGGAGTGGCAGCCGGGGGGGGGGGGGTCATGCAGGAGAGGTCGCCCATCGCGGAGATAGAGCCATAAGCTCAGCCCATGTACGAAGTCTCACGCTGACCGTGTTGCGCGCAGCAGCAGATCTCGTCCTGTGACTGCCGAGCTGATATGTGATTCGCGTACTGCCGATCACCGCCGGGCTTTTGTCGCAGCAGCAGCAGCAGCAAATCCACTGGACGAATGGCGTGTGTTGTTTACAAGCTGCTACACTCCTGCGAGTCTGCCTCACAACAGCACAACATCACTGCCGAGCCGTTTTGCGACTTCTTTTCCCACAAAGGGTGAAGCGTCCTGCGGGACAGCACGGCCGCGACTGGCTCATCAGTTGACGGCGCCCCTAACCCTACACTCCTCAAACAGCACCGACGCCGGGCACATTCGCACACCCACGTCCGCGGAAGGGGTCCGGAAGAACATCGACGGACTGCAGATGGCGGACCAATTCTCTGGATAGTTTTGTGACCGCGCTGCTGAAGGTCTTCGAAGAGGAACTGTACATTACGCTTCCGCGCCCGGTCAAACGTATCTTTCAGCCCCGGCACTTTCCCGTCCATTTTGAAGAAGTGCCCGATCCCTCTGCTCCTTAAGATGTTGCAAATTATCGGCCTCCCTCCGATCCCTCTGCAAACTCAAAATGAGTTGAGCGGGCTCGTGCTGGCGCGGCTACGACCGCGTGGAGCCGGCCCGATAGCCTTCAGCCCTATCCAGGGAGCAAACCGAGCCCTCCACTCCACCGAGACCACAGGACGATTGTCAATCCCTCAGTTGGCGGCAGCACTTTTCGGACTGGACATTTCGGCTGCTTTTGACACCGTCGGTCACCGTGTCCTTCCTGCACTGCCTGCAGACAAACCTTGGGATCGGATGACGACGCCGTTCGCTGGATGGAATCTCACCTGACCGGCCGTTTTGGCTTCGTCAAACACAGACAAGGCACGGCCAGCATCGTCCCGTCTCTGTCCTTGGCCCTATTCGCTTCGCAGCTCACGTGTCTCCAGTAGCCAGGCTCATACAGAGTTTCGGTGAATCCGTACCATCGATATGCTGATGACACCCAGCTCCACGTCCCTTTGGAAACGTCTGCTCGCTCCTGTTACAATAAACGTGCTCCCAGAATGCACATCGGCTCTACAACACTGGCTGATGCTAAACAACTCAAACCGTCAGAGTTCGAGGCCGTGATTCTTGCAACTCGTCAGAAGTTACGACATCTGAACATGCCGGTTTTCATCGTCGTGGTGGGCAGTTCGATAAAACACTTAGCAAATCTGAAGTTACTGGGTATCAGACTCGACAAACATTCCACCTTCGAATCACGCATCAGCAGTTCCCGCACCTATCGCACATGCGCTCGCATGGAGTGCGGTTGCCGCGTGCGTCGACTAGCGCAACTCTCTCGTGTACGGAGTAAACAATCGCCTTGGCGAACGTCTCCAGCTTCTCCAAAACACCCTCCTCACCAGAGTCGCTTGCCTGGCCCCTACCTCTTGTGAGATCTTCAATACTTGATAATTGATCATTGGTTTTTTACCCTTCTATCTGGCAACAAAACTGACACCTTTTTTTACAAGGAGTCATGTTTTCATAGACCACAATACCTGCAGTCATAATGCAAACAAAAAACATAACTCTGATAATGTATGCACTGTCCTTGAAGTTGATTGGTCCATACCCGAGACAGCTTTCCTTAGAGCCTAGTCTCACATGGGTTTGACCAGATGACGTTTTTTCTTTGCATTATGACTGCAGGTAGTGTGGTCTATGCAAACATGACTCCTTGTAAAAAAGGTGTCAGTTTTGTTGCCAGATAGAAGGGTAAAAAAACAATTATCATATTTTTTACTGGCAAATGAGGTTCCAATGGTCTTCAATACTTCTGAAGGAGCTGCGCTGGTCTCCAGCGCATACGGGTGCTCGGTTCAACCAACCTACCCGAACGGTGCCGTACACCCGTACGTACCACCACGAAACCTACGGTCCTCTGGTATGGACCTGCTGCTTTGTGTGAAATCCACTTGGGTTCGGACAGCAGAACGGAGTTGTTTATCTGCAGCCCCAGTGGTCTGGAACGGTCTGCCGACTGAAGTCTGGTCAGCCGTGACAACCGGTGCTTTTGAGACGTAGACAAAAAGGAAACTTCTCTTCTGTTCAGTTTAATTTAGTTTTATTTTCTCAGTGCCATTGGCACTTCCCTTGGAGGTTTTTGTGCCGAGTACGGCGCTTTCTAGATCTGGGGATTGATTGACGGCGCACCTTGAACGGGGAGACGACGTCCGGGTTGCCTTCGATGAGAGGACCGATCAGCACCACCCCAGCCACCTTGTCCGACCTCTCGCTCGCCGCCAGGATAGAGATGGCACCACCCTGTACGGGCGTGCACACACACACACACAGGATTTCGTGTAGCGCTTTTGTTAAGGGGCCGTCCATAAATGACGTCACGCAATTTTGGACGATATTTGACTCCCCCCCCCCCTCGTCACATGGCATCACAAATATGACGTCACAAAGCTCTGCCCCCCCCCCCAAATAAAACATGCTTCAAATCGCTTTAAACTATTGTCATTGTAGTGCGTATTTAATGTGGCGCTGCACTCTGATGTTGTAGGAGAAGACATTTATCAAATTAAGTAGAACGTGTTGCCTATATTTATTTAAAGTTGGGCATTTTGATGCGACGTCACATTTATCACCCCCCCCCCCCCTCGTCACACATCGTCACAAATGTCTGACCCCCCCCCCCTCCCCCAGGTGCGTGACGTAATTTATGGACGGCCCCTAACGCGCTTTACAAGCAGTATAAATTGTACATTAGTGTTGGTTGATGGGGAAAAGGGATGGGGTTTGAGTGTTGTGGAGGGGAAGGGATGGCAAGGGAGTGCGATGACAGGGAGAGGGAGGGGCAAGGTTAGGAAGGGCCAGGATGGTTCAGTTTACGGACGGGGACAGGATGTAGTAGAGAGATACAAATGCAACAGAGACTGGATTTACGATGCAATGTGGAATTATGAAGCCTCAAAATGAAACTGGATCACAAGACGCTGTAGAGAAACAGCGGGACGTCCATCACAAGGAAAGTATGCAGTTGTTTATGCATCGTATGAAGAATAGATTGTCGTATCACACATCACCTATTACACATAAATGCACGCGGAATTGTCAATTCACTGCTTGATGAGATCCTCCCAATACCATACGGCTCACGGGTTTTACTCAACTAGACTTCACCACGCTGGTCAGTGTGAGTTGGTGAAGATGAGGAGCACAGACATTTGAGAGCATAGCACAGCACAACAATGGATTTTTTCTGCAGAGCCATCCGCTGAAAGCATAAACCGCGGCAGCAGGCTGCACCACCTGTGTTATGAGCGGTGTTATGAGCGGTGTTCGTCCGTGCAAGTTGTTATCCAGACTCAACCCGGCTTAGCTTCCAAAATCTGCCGAGATTGGGTGGATTCCGGGTGACGTGGTCATAGGCGTAACGTTTGCAGAAGGTGATATACAAAGTTCACGTCTCAAAATGTCTCATCTTCTTGGTTCTTTCGGTAAAGTCACGTAGAAGGGAAATAATAAAATAATAAAAATAAAACATAATAAAATAATATTTTTATTATTTTATTATTTCCCTTCTACGTGACTAATACAAATAAAACATAATAAAATAATATTTTTATTATTTTATTATTTCCCTTCTACGTGACTTCACCGAAAGAACCAAGAAGATTAATCCCTGCAGTCACGAAAGCTTTAAATCGAAAATGTCTCATGTCTAGCCATTCCACTCGAAAAATCACTCCGGCGATGCGTCCCAAAAATTTCATTGGAGACGTGGCTATTTCATTTTGATAAAAACGCGGCCTCCCTCTGCAAAAGTCTCCCTCCTCTTGCTGCACTGCAGGGGAGCTGTGGACACGATTGCCGTCGTACGACCGCCTGCTGTCCCGTTTGCAGCCCGGTGTGTTCCGAGGAAGCCCTCACGCACCATGGAGTGTCCGAGCAGGAAGATGGGCACATCCGGGTAGCGCTTGCAGATCAGATCGAAATGCTGCAGGGTGTCTCGCACAAACACCTGGAAGTCCGACACCTGCATCCGCGGCCCCTCGCTCTGCCCGTGCCCCACTGGGGGAGGAGGCAAGGGGGGGGGAGAAGGGCGCGTGAGGTTACACTCACTCCTACGCTCTTTCGTCACCGCGGCTTCAGGAGGAACGAAGCAGATGCAGAAGCACCGGAGTGCGCCGATGTGATCGCTAAAAGGATCACATGAGCAAGCAAGCGCACAATTACATTCGTTTTTAAATCCTTTATATTAAGTTCGCTTGCTTGCTTAGGACCGTGCAAATTTTTCGGTCGTTTTTTAACCCACTTCCCGTGATCCAATCGAGCTGACATTTTCCACACAGACTCGTTGTGCGTGACAATTAATGTTCGTGAAAAAATTTTCCAAAATTTTACACTTTTAGGACAAAAATATTATATTTAATTACCAATTGCTTAATGGTGCCATGCAATCATCTGACCCATAGGTGGCAGCCATCTCAAGCCAGAGGACGAGAGGACTCTAGCAGCCACGCATATAAAGGATTTATAGTGAAAAACTTTGTTTTTACCGGTTATACTTATTAAGAGGCCCAAGTGTGGTTTACAGTGTGAGAATTAATATGAATTTCCACTGAATATTCATGTTTTTGGGACCGTCACATTCAGGATGTTTCTCATGACACGGGCACACATTTGACGAACTCTTGAAACTTGTATCACCTAATTTTCGGGGTTTAAAATGTTTGTTTTGTGCTGACCGCAACGCTGCCTGGGCAGTGGACACCCTTCTCGAAACGAAATAACAGAAAATCATGAACATTGCACTGTAATCTGCGAATAACCATGCTACTTGTCCGTTTGATGCCAATCCATCATCACTGGCCAATCGCAGCATTCCCCACCGTGGTCTGTTATTTATGGAGGTCACCTGAGCTACAATGCATGCCCCTCGATTGGCCAGATTCAAAGTTCCCGCCAAACGCTAGACCAATCCGCGTGCTCAGTTCTGGCGCGTGGGGCTGGCAGCGAAAGGGGACTGCTATAAAGTGAGAAGCCTCTTCTTGGTTCTTTCGGTAAAGTCACGTAGAATGGAAATAATAAAATAATAAAAATAAAACATAATAAAATAATTCTCACGACGTTTCGGCCACAACGCAAGCAGCCGTCCTCAGGTGAAGAACAGGTCTGTCAGAAAGACAGCGTCTGACCCCCCCCACCACCTACGCATTCCACAAGTAATGACTAATCCCATATCTGCATTTCCCATAAATATGCTAAATTCCTCTTGATATGCAAAATCCTTTGTCAAGGCGCTCTTCTCCCCCTCCAACCCAGCTTAAATATACGCTGCCAAGCCTGGTGGTGCCCATTCAGACGCTGTCTTCCCGACAGACCTGTTCTCCACCTGAGGACGGCTGCTTGCGTTGTGGCCGAAACGTCGTGAGAAATATTTTATTATGTTTTATTTTTATTATTTTATTATTTCCATTCTACGTGACTTTACCGAAAGAACCAAGAAGATGAATCCCTGCAGTCACGAAAGCTTTAAATCGAAATTTAAAGTGAGAAGCGTCAAGAGTTGGTGTGACATTGAGCGCGTAGTGAGTGTGAGTTCCTGGTGAGTGTCGGGTGAGTGGTGGGTGTTTGGCGAGTTGATGGCTGGTGTCAGGTGAGTGGTAAATGTATGACAAGGGTCAGAGGTGTCATGTGACTGTCACATCTGTAGAACAGGCTGCCCTCTATTCACAGTTTACATTGTCATCATTAAATATGTACACCATACACTTCTATAAATAAAGGGATAATTCTTCGAAATAACTATTAATCAGAGCAGCTCTAATATAAAATATCTGGCAGAATTAAGAAAATGATGATAGGAGGATGGGGTGGCATCTACAGCAATGGCCATGAAAACGGACTTTGACAGATGACTCGTAATAACTTGTCTCGTAAACAAGAATTCAGATGTTATTGTCCACAGTAAGTGACCCTGAAGTCATCTGCATCAATCACACTCAGGGCTAAAATTTCACAAATGGCCAGAATGTCCCAGTAAGCATGGAACGTTGGGTCAACGTTTTCCCCAACAATTCAAAACGCATGTCAACGTTGATCCAACGTTGGCATGCTTTGTGCTGGTGCTGCAGATCATCCGAGCATGCCAAACCACGCTCGCGGTTTCACTTTGAGTCACGAGCCGTAATATATCAGAGTACTCTCCGGTTGCCCCAAGCACTTTCGCCGAATTACGTCCTGTGTGTTTGTAAATATGTAAATACCGTCCTGTCATGCAATGTGCAACGAGGCAGCTCATGTAGCCGTGACTGTGTATGTAACCTATGCTCTGATTTGCAGCAATCTGTACGTAGATGTATGCGTGTGCTACGGGTGAAATTGATGTCTGTTATGTTTGTGAGTTCATTGGGGGGGTGGGGGGGGGGGGTTAAATTCACAGAAGGTGGCGACTAATTTAGGCGGCCCAGCAAGTAGGTCCAGGTGTGGCACCACCTACCGTGGAGATGAGTATTTAAAGCGGACAGTGGACAGCGCTTAAGAGGGACGATGAAAACAGCCCACGTCAGCGTATGCGGTGGCGTCAAGGAGACAACAACGACACCGCAGCCAGGGCAGGGAGTTGAACCCAGCTTCCTCGAGGTCGGACGCGGCGAGGCGAATGCTGGGGCAAGGTAATTAGGCCGATCTGCGTAGTTTTATTTTGTTACCAGCGGCCGAGTCCGGGTGAGGCCTGCAGGCTAGAACTGGAGGAGCGTGGTGGGGGAGACGAGCCAGGGAGCTGAGAATTGAGGAAGAGTTCGTAACCACTTCTGAGTCAAACTGCTGTGTGGTGGCGCTGTTAGTGCTGCTGTAGGGGAGTGCTGTTCACTAGGTGAGCGTGAAGAAGTGGTCGCTGTAGCATACTGGATGAAGGGGGGGGGGGGGGGGTATGCTGTAGTGAATGGCTGGAGAGTGGCCACGAGTGTGCACCTGTGTGTGACCCTGACCAGAACCTGAAGGAACGAATTCTCTGGGTGCTCGTTTTCCTATGCTTGGTCAAGGGTACAGCGAAACTATTTCTGCGTGTGACGGTTTTGCGTAGGGACGCGGTGTGTTGGTGTGTAATAGTGCAAAGCACGATGCCTCCTTCTTGGAGGATGTGGGCCGTGACCACTTGACCCCTTAAACCTGGTGAACCTAAATGTGTTTAGACCCTTTTGTACTGCCTCGGCCTTGGTTTGTGATCGCCCGCGAAGTACAGACGAGCACGCCATGCTCTACCTGGCCCTGATGGACTCCTTTTTGTGTAGTGACGCCATTTAATTGATAACCCACCGTCACAGTATTTACGTTGAACTTCTTTCACAAAACGTAAGCAACCGCGCCAATCGGCGGTGTGGGGGAAGGACCACAAAACGGAACACAAGACCGTTCTAAAGAAAAATGAGTTTTCAATCGAGACTTGAAAGTGCACAGCTCCAGTGGATTCCTAAATATCGGAAGGAAGAGTGAATTATTAGACGGCCGCAGAAGCGAATATGAAAGCGCGCTCGATGCGCTGTGCCCAACTGTGGTCATACTAAGCATGCATGTACAAGCGTGCGCTAACGAGTGCACTTTAAACAAGTACACAAATACAAACAAAGACACCCATTTTTTCGATTTAAAGCTTTCGTGACTGCAGGGATTCATCTTCTTGGTTCTTTCGGTAAAGTCACGTAGAAGGGAAATAATAAAATAATAAAAAGAAAACATTATTAAATAATTATCACGTTTCGGCCACAAGGCAAGCAGCCGTCCTCAGGTGAAGAACAGGTCTGTCATGAAACAGAAGAACAGGTCTGTCATGAAACATTTCATGCTGTCTTTCCGACAGACCTGTGTGAAATGTTTCATGCTGTCTTTCCAACAGACCTGTTCTTCACCTGAGGACGGCTGCTTGCGTTGTGGCCGAAACGTCGTGAGAATTATTTTATGTTTTATTTTTATTATTTTATTATTTCCCTTCTACGTGACCTTACCGAAAGAACCAAGAAGATGACACCCATTTTTATACGTTCATAGCCTGTAGGGTTAAGTGCTATGAGTGGCCTAGCCCTTTTGTTGACCCATTGCTCATTATGCTTGTTGACCTGGGAAAGCGTTGCCGATTTGCAAGGCTCTTCAGAAGGGGGCATGTTGCTGCGTGTAAATCCCAATTGGGTAATTTGCAGGAAAGTTTTCAACATTGTTTGGCCAATATCAGTAATATTACGAGTTTATTTAGCTTGCTGGCTTGAAGTGAGACTGCGTCGTGTATTTGCCACCCACAACTATCCAATGCTCTCTCTCTCTTCGTTGCTGCTTTTCGTTGGAGATATAAATAAAATGTTATTCATAGACCCCCCTTTAAGGTACACGGCAGGAGATGGTGTGACCAGCACCCCATCCGACTCCTCGTCTCTCTGCACCTTCTGACGTTTTGCGAATTGCACCTGGTGCAGTGCTCATTTCAGGCTGAATCGACCTAGGAGTAGCCCAGAACCAGTTAAGATATTCACTATTGATGTTGGCCACGAGGGCAAATTGATCTCGAGTTATCGCTTTATAGCACAGAGCTCTTAACTGCAACAGCTCCTCACACACGCGCATATAGTTCAAGTTAATTTATTAGGTTTAGCCCTGTGAGCCATTCGGCTCTTGAATCGGGTGCAACCGCAACAAACAAAAAACAAAAACATGAACAAGAAAACATCTTAAAGTGACTATGTGACTAAGTCAAAACAGAAAACCAAGAAAAGACAGCAAAATATTGCAGAAAAAGCACCGTACACCAACGCTGTGAAAAAATCCCAGTGGGATGCAAGTCAAACAACAACAACAACCACAAGACAACTTAGATTAAGGCCATCAGTCTTACTCCGTACTACAACAAACACACATGGCCAAACCAGTAAACTTTTCGAAATCACCAAAATAAAGCAATGAAACCGTGATCATAGTTAAACACAAGATGGCAAAATCAACCCATTGCAGAAGACGAATGCACTCGCAGGGAAGTTTCCCCCTTTTTAGAACGGGCAATTTTGCTTTAAGCAAACGCCCTCTGTTAAATTACTGGGCACATGCCCAGATGGTCCAAGTCATCTGGCAACAGCGGTTTTAACTGTCGGACTAAAAAACATTGAGGTCGGGGCAATGCTGCCCCACAGCACGACTTGGCTGGGTTTCCACAACATTTACGTGTTTTTCTAATCCACTGCTGAATGGAGGGCAAGCCTCCCTAAGCTGTTTTGAGTCGTGAGAATTTACTTTACCATCTTCTTGGTTCTTTCGGTAAAGTCATGTAGAAGGGAAATAATAAAATAATACAAATAAAACATAATAAAATACAATTCTCACGACGTTTCGGCCACAACGCAAGCAGCCGTCCTCAGGTGAAGAACAGGTCTGTCGGAAAGACAGCGTCTGAATGAACACCACCAAGCTTGGCAGCGTATATTTAAGCTGGGTTAGAGGAGGAAGGGCGCCTTGACAAAGGAATTTGCGTATCAACAGATGAATTTAGCATATTTATGGAAAATGCATATATGGGATTAGTCACTACTTGTGGAATGCGTAGGAGGTGGGGGGGGTCTCAAAGTCATATTATGCCCATGCATTATGTAGGATTAGCAGCAACAAAGGGAGGAAGTAGGGTTAGCAGTAATAAAGGGAAGGAATTTTAATAGTAAGGAGCTGCAGCAGCCAAATCAGCACGTAAAAAACTAAAATATAAACTACATCAGTATCATCAATATACTAAATATACTCTCCAATAAGCTGAGCTACTCCACGCTGGTCAGTGCAGTCTGCTAATAATGTCCACGTGGCATAGAAGCGAGGGCGTAGTTACAGTGCGATGGATTTTCCCAAACCGATTTTATTTGACCAGGTAATACCCACTATTTACCAGAAGTGACCTGGCCACGTGATGGCTCAACAAAAAGTGGCTTACGTGGGAATTATCGCAGCCAAATACTCGAAACCCGTGTTTATATATGGGGAGGGGGTGGGGGTTACAGCGGAGGACCTGGAGAGAAATCTACGTGATCACATGGAGAACATGCAAACTCCACCTCCTGTATACCAGGCAATGTTGACGTACTCTTTGTAAAGTCACGTAGGTAAAACAATAAAAAAAATAGAAAATAAAAAAAATTTAAACAGCTAAATTAATTTAGTTGAAAACAACTAAATTTGTTTAGTGGAAAACAACTAAATTTATTTAGTTGAAAACAACTAAATTAATTTAGTTGTTTTAATTTTTTTTTTATAAAAATGAATACAACTAAATTTATTTAGTTGAAAACAACTAAATTAATTTCGTTGTTTTCATTTTTTTTTATTTTCTATTTTTTTTTATTGTTTTACCTACGTGACTTTACCGAAAAAAACCAGAGTATGAATCCTTGCAGTCACGAAAGCTTCAAATCTATAATTAATGTTGACGTACTGCACTATCCTCTGCTGACAACACAACCCCACGGAATATTACGCCAGTTTCATGCATGGCAGTCGCCCATCCAAGCAGTATCCAGGCTCAAACGCCGTTTTTAGTTTCTAAACACTTGATAAGATCGGGTGTCTGGGTCATAAGCCAAACGCAGCACAGAGCCAAATAATTACATTTTGTACATTCGCATTGACCGAAGCATAACTTCTTTAACGAGTTGCCATGCCCTTCCTAGCGCTGGTGTAAATCAATAAAGGGAAGCGAGCCTAATGGATCTTTAGAAATGCACAACGCTCATAATTCAAGAGGAATATGCGTTCACAGGAAATTGGATGTCATCTGAAACATGTTTTCAAAATTGAGTTTAGATTTTTTTTTAAAAAGGGATCATGTTTTTTTAATAACGAGAAATTATCTGTTTTGTAACAAATATATTTTATTTTGCCGCTTCCCCCCCCCAACAATTCAAACCCACGATCTCAGCGGCAGTAGCTTTGTGCTCAATTGCATTGAGCCACACCCAAGATAGAGACACACAAAGACAAAGCTCCCCCGTATAGCCTGAACGGACGATCGGGTCCAATGCTGTTAGCGAGCACCTAATGAAGGCCGGCACGACAGGCAAGGGGTGAATGGCCAACACCACGCCCGGCCACCTTTGTCCCCACAGCGGCGATGTTTACACACCGCACCAGGCACTCATCAGGTAATCTTCACCTGCTGTTGACCGTGAGTGGGAATTGAACTCTGGGATGCCGGGTTCGTAGCGCATCGTGCTAACCGCCTCACTTTTTTGTAACAAGACGCGCACACACCCGCGATTCGCCACTAAGTGGTGGCGACGTCACCACGGCGCCTGTGCCAGGCTAGGTGCACGTTAAGGCCACGTGAAGTGTCGAACGCCCGCTGGCGGGAGGTCATGGGACAGACCCAGGTGCCCACGTCATTGTAACGTGCGCGGAAAACAATCGATTGGCTACGCGCAAAAAGACGCGCACAACGCACTCGCAGGCCAGCGCGAGCACGATTTCCGCGACGTGGACTTTGCATCGCACCGTAATTGCATAACGTTGAACTGTATTGTTGAAATCCCGTTACCGTTACTACCCCGAGGGGACATTCGCTCAAAGCATTCACCTATTACACAGTACAACATTGATTGAATTGACCGACATGGAGATGTAACTTCTTGGAGGCAATTCTTTAATTAAACACCGAGCACACTTTGTACACTTTATACAATACACCCTACACTACTACACACACTGTGTCTCTCGCTTGTACGCAACTCTACACTGGTTTCTAGCCTACACACAACGCTAGCCGTCTGACACTGACGGCGCTGAACTAAGACAGCCAACTCCGTCTAGCAGCGCAGTTATCAAGTGGAGACAACAGCGGTGACGGTGACGATCTTCAGCAGCGACGACGGGGATGGGGATCCCACTCCAAACGACAGCCCCTTTCATTCTCCCAGCGTGGCCTCGCTCTGCACTGGCCACGCCCCCTTTCTAGAACCTACCAGCGGGTTCCCGACGTGTCCCTTCCGTAACCTTTCCCCTAGATCCCTCTCGGGTCTATCACGTGGCCTGCTGACGTCAGGGCTGCTTCAAGCTGCAGATCCCCTTCCCTGCCAGCAGCCAGCGCTATGCTACGTAGTGACCAATTCTATGTCACTATAATTGCAATAGAATTTATATTTATATACCCGACTTTAGTATGAAACGGTGTGCGGATTTACAGCTACGGAGAGTGCCAACTGGATCACAGATCACCTCGGCAGAAAAATAACTCGGGCTCAAAGAGTTATGCCTGGTAAGCTTGACGGAGCCTACATGATCACCTGCTGTGGGAAGACTAGTGGAAATGTTTTTATTTAGCAAGGAGAGATTTATACTTCTATAAAAAAAAAAGTTGTTCAAATTTGTTGGCTAATATTGTACAGGACAGCCTGTCCTACAGATAGGGTGACATGATGCCCTCAACAGACACCTGACCCTCGCTGGATAAGATTCGCCAGACATCCGCCATGCCTCGGATATCATTAAACCAGACGATCGCACTCATCCACCAGTCACTCACTCACCAGAAAATTACACTCTACACCACTCGCCAGACACCCACCACACCAGACACAGCACTTTTACTCACTCGTCAGGACACTTAACAGACACACCTCCTGATCAATACCTGCAGACACACACTCGCCACGAACACATAGCCATGGGGCAATAACCACTCGCACACCTGACCCTTGCATCAGACACTTAGACACTACTCGCAGACACGCACCACTCTCATTGGGACACTGAAGGCTCACCTGTATAATAACAGAAGTTCCTGTTGATGTGCTACCCTCACCTGACATTTTTTTAATATACTTGCACGAGGCAGACACAGCAGATGCTCCATCGCGTGACGCCACTTCTACTCACCAGATGCGTTTCATTGACACTCGCCACTCAGCTATGTGCTCTAGGGCTGGACAAGGAGGCATCAGAGGTGCACCGCCGATTACGATTTTTGAGGCGGTCCTGGTCTTTTTTTTGCCCATAGGTCAAGGTTGTAAACACAGCTCATATTCAATCCCATAGCTCCCTGGAATGCTAATGGTCAGAACGAAGCCTGCATGGAAGCTGCACGACAACAATAATTTGAGTAAATGCTGTGACCGACTGACATGCCTAATGGATAAAGAGTGCTTTCGTGCACAGTACAGTCCAGGTACACAATTTACAAAGGCGACGGCTGCTGGAACGTGCCGACTTTGTGAGACCCACAAGCCCAACGCGCTTGAAAGGAGCCGAGAGGATCAATCCAGCCGGTGGCTAAGCGGTACAACGGGCCCTGGCTTGAGGTTGACTCAACCCATTCGACGAACTCCGAGCAGATAAAACGTGCAACACTTTGTGCGGAAGACAACGGTGTTTGTCCCTGCGGATAGACTCGGCCCCAGCTCAGGGAAGATGGAACGTCTACCACTTGCCCATTTCAGGCCTGTCAACAAGGGACAAGTCCTACCTCAATGCGTATTTGGGCTAGAAATCCCTTTGAATGTAGCAGTACGGCAAGTGGGTTTATTCAACTGTTTCTGCAAACAACGCATGTTTTTGCAATAACACGGTTCTTCCGAGGGAACGCTGTTTCACGCAGCGCGGAACGTGCAGCATTTTAACGCTGTTTCTTAACGGTCAACAACTAACGAACTACTTTGAGCCGAGTGTTGTGGGAATTATGGGTACATTTCGCGACATGATACGGTACGCGGTGTACCTTCATCTCGGTTCTTTATCCTTCCATGGGATGACTGCAGACAGATTATAATTACCAATCGTGCAAATGTGATTCGGTACCAGGAATTCGCCGGCTAACGCGGTTTTCCGCTCAATGCAGCTCCTGTTCAGAAACGCATCGACCGCGTCACCAATGAGGAACTACTGCACTCTCCTCCACTGCCCACGATGTAGCTGCTCTTAATGTTAAAGTAATGTCGTCAGCCATCCAAGCACTATGCAGGCTCACTCCTGCTTAGCGTTGGAGATCCGGTGCATTTCCAGTTGATTTGGTCATACAAAGGCCTTCGGTGTAAGTATGAAATAATGATTGCCAACAGGTCAATAGCCAGTGTCTGGAGCTACTCGTGCAGGGACCACCTCATCGCCCTGCGGGTGCGAGTATCTCGCGCACAAAGGCTCCGTGTCTCCATGCCGTGGGATCGCGGCGGCGGTGTGGCACGCGCCAGATCGCTCCCGCTCACCGTGGTCGTGGGCGAAGGCGAAATATCCGAGCGCGGAGAGACGAGACGCGATCTCGTCGTAGCGGCGGCAGTGCTCGCCAGCTCCGTGAATCACGTGCACCAGCCCCCTGCAACAACACCACCGTCACCACCACCTTCGCCACCACAGTCCGCACCTCCGATTTTAGAACGGTACGGAAGAGGTTCAATGCACATACAGAGTCACCGCCAATATCATTGCCACTGCTGCCAGAACATCACCACCACTGTCAGTACCACCACGATCCACTGTTACCACCACCAACCACCCAATGTTAGCACCGCCATCACAACAACATCTTCCTTATCTCCTTTGTCCCACGTGCTGTCGGTTTCTTTAACGTAAATCACTAAATATGCCTCCTTGCCCCAGAAAACACATGGGCTTCCCACTGGATTGTACAGGGGTCTCGGATGCGGTTGAATGCAGATGCTATACAAGTGTAAACTGTGTCGTGCTGTGGAGGTACAATACGAGCCAGCGCACATTGTCTGGGCGATCTGCCACACCGCTGGTATCAGGCATTTAGGCACGCTGCTGAATTCTCACTATTTTCTGTCTTGGTGACGCTTTTAGCCAAAGTATTTCGAAAATATTTTCGGTAAACAATCGCCAAAATGTGACTCAAGCCATATGAGCCACTGATCACCAGCGCAGGAATGTACGTAACTATGTCGAACGTCTTTGCACCGTACGTAGCCAAACGCGTTAAATTCGAAGATGAACGCCTTCTCCCACCTCACCCCTCTACCCGTCGCAGGGATGGCGCCGGGGCATCAACAGCCGAAGGCGTCAGCGACGATCGCCTGATCGGATGTGGCCATTCGCCCAGGCAGGCGACGCCGTAGGTGGAGTCAAATGTGTCATTCACGTCTCCCTCTCGGTTGTCCCTTCGAGGTGCGTGGTTTTTCGTGGTTTGGATTTCCCATTCCTACACTCGGGCCCTCCTGTCCTGTGTGTTTGTATTGTGACGTGCTGACCCACCCCTGCTGGGCATCGATGAAAAGGAGCGTTGTCGTTCATCGGATTCGTCCAGTGTAAATCAATGCTGCCTTTTGTTCTTCTATACAATGCACCAAATGCGTTTCTTAATCGGTGCAACTGGATATTTGTAGGTTGAAATCTCAACGAGCAGGATGGAATTAGCCCAAAAGTCCCCAATGAAATGTCAAATGTGAACCGAAGCAAAAACGGATTCGGGCTCTTAGGTTCTTTCGGTAAAGTCACGTAGGTAAAATAATAATAAAATAAAATTAAAAATAATAATAATAAAATAATAATAAAATAACATTATTATTCTTTTACCTACGTGACTTTACCGAAAGAACCTAAGAGTATGAATCCTTGTAGTCACGAAAGCTTCAAATTTAGTATAAACGGATTCAGGCCTGCTAACAGAGATGTGGCACCTTCCCCGCGCTCGTTCAAGCAGGAAGCCCCCTTAACTCGTGACTCGCATTCATCTGCATTACTTGTTTTAATCCACAGCACGCCTCCCACGCAGCACATCTGACCCCCTCGCAAACCGCTCGGCACTCGAGAGACACTCGCCACTGATTAATGAATGGGTTGAGTAAAGCCCTAACCATGTTTGTCATTGACTCAAGGTCTAGGTCGCTGTGACGTCACCCCGCCTTTTGGGTGGTGTTCACTCACCAATGGAATGACATTCCCATGAAGGTTGTCCCCAAATTCCGTTTTCCTGTACAGTATAACTATTGTTCTCAACGTCCTTATCTTAACGGACAGACACTCACCGAGATTCACGATCGTATGTAGGAGAGGCCTTCATAAATGTGCCCGTAGTTATTTTTAAAATCTGACATTTTAGACACCTTCATATTACTCTGGAATATCAGGTGACTTGGTGTTTAATGTCTATTGCAGACAACGAGGGTTTGATAACTTCCTGAATGCATTACAAAGTGGCAGCTGGATTTGAGTTATCATGTCAAGACAAATTGGCTCTAGTGGGCCGTTCATACACTTGCTGGATGACTTCACAAACACACAGGATAGTGACTATGGTATTACACGTATACGCACACTGTGCCTTGATTTTAAATCTATCAGCAAATGTGCCGAGCTCATCGGCACAGGCTGAGCCTGGAGAGTACGTGCATAGTTTGACCACATTGCACAGAAGGTGTTCATAACCAGCCCGTGGGATTAGGTAGGGGGTGGGCATAAGAGGGCAGTACAAAATCAGTGTTGTACTATATTCTTAGGGTTTTTTCGGTAAAGTCACGTAGGCAAAAAATTTAAATTAATAAAAGTAAAATAAAAATAAAATAAAAATCACGACGTTTCGGAGGCAACACAAGCTTCCGTCTTCAGGTGGAACCGTCACAGCACGATAGCTGTATCAAGTAAATGAGAAATTCCAAGAAAACAGTCCTTGTATATATACTGGTTGAGGGTGGGAGGAGTCAAGGTAGGCCCTGAATATTACTTGATACAGCTATCGTGCTGTGACGGTTTCACCTGAAGACGGAGGCTTGTGTTGCCTCCGAAACGTCGTGATTTTTATTTTATTTTTATTTTACTTTTATTAATTTTAATTTTTTACCTACGTGACTTTACCGAAAAAACCTAAGAATATGAATTCTTGCAGTCACGAAAGCTTCAAATCCAGTGTTGTACTCTACGTCTATGCCCCCACACCTGTTGTCCCTTCAGCTACACGTGTTAACAAGGCTGAAGTATGGTTAAATAACCCCCATGATGGGGACTGCGGGTGGGTGGGGACAACTCACTCAGCAGTGGATCAACAAAGGGCACTCCGTAGACCGAGAGGCCCATGAGCCCGACGGCTGGAACGCTGTTAAGAGTGACCTTCAAAAGGTTGCGTGTCAACTTTGCAACTATCATGAAATCTGGCAGAAGGAAGGAAGCGATGGCGAGGTGTGGGACCGCAAACGCCACTGGCTATACGTACACGATGACCTTTTGACCTTAAAGGGAATGTTGTTTTGTTAAACGTTCTCAGCGTAACGATAGGAGGGTATTATTCCGATGTGCAAAACACTTTTCCGGCTGCTGTGAAGTTTCAGAATGACACTGCGCAGTCAAAAACAGAGCAACACCCAATAGGTTCCTCCTTGCCAAGGCAGCCGCGTGCCCTTTTTTTTGGCCTCAGCGGCGAACGGGAGCGGAGGCGCAGATCACCATTCCCCCGCGCTCACCTGGGCTTGCCTTGGGTTGGCCTCCAGTAGCGGCAGTAGATGGAAAGGCCATCGGCGTTCGTGATGTGGTCCGTCTCTCCGTCGGGTAAATTCTCATCTCCTGCGGGCGATGCCTGGCTATGGCCACCCTTGCTCATGCTTAACGGCGACGAGCGGAGTCAATGGGAAATCCACACGGGGCGACAGCAGCAGCAGATGGCTGAAACTGGAACACAGAGTTAAGAAACACTTTAGCGTACTAAATTTAACTTTGATAATAACAAAAAAAATCCACTGTTCGACTGTGCTGCAATGTCTTCAAGTCGTACTGCGACCTGCACGGGAAGGTCATCGTGCAGCGGTGGATTGACAGAAAAAACAATCTGCATGTACAATTATATTATTATTCGACATCGTTTCACAGTTGTACTCTTGCCATGAGGACAAGGGAAGTGGCGGTTGCAAGACCTCTTGAGAAATAACGGAGCATCGTGCCTTGTTGTGAAACTGCCATGAAAGATTTACAGTACCACGCATCAAATACATTTCAGGAAGCACTTTTTGTGGTTTAAAGCACACGCTAAACATATTCCACAACGCTGCCCTGCGAACAAAATACTGAAATACTGAGAAATAAAAGAACGTATCACTATCTACTCTTGGCGATTCATGAAATGGCCCTTCTGACCTCACAGTTGCAGACATTGCGTTACAGTGTTTACTGAACAAACGCAAACGTGACCCAGGACCCAGGTCACGCTTGCAAAATGAGACTCATCCTGCGATAAAGTGCTCGCCCGGTTCGACGCAATAAACCTTAAACTCTTCGACTTTCTCCACAACCGTTTGCTTCAGCTGACCAGAAATGCAATTGATTCCGTCTGTAACCCAATACGCACAACAACTGGAATGTATTAGATCGTTGTCCTGTCTCATATCCGACTCGCCGGGCACTGAGGCATCGGCAGATATGTGCAAAGGTCGATTATCTCCTAGAAGGTTCCAGTTATCCGACGCACGTATAGCGAGTGCAGGCCTCTCTCTCTCTCTATGCCGTGTCGGTCATGAGGTTTGTCTGACCTAAACTTCCCCCCGCACCTCCGAGTAGCGCTGTTGGCTACGCACGGTGCGAAAGAAGCTCAACATACAGAACGTCACCAATGCTGCTCGGCGTAGGTTGGTAAGAAATTAACCCGTAAAAACAAAGTTTTTCACTATAAATCCTTTATATGCGTGGCGGCTAGAGTCCTCTCGTGCTCTGGCTTGAGATGGCTGCCACCTATGGGTCAGATGATTGCCTGCCACCATTAAGCAATTGGTAATTAAATATAATTTATTTTTTCCTATAAAGTGGAAAATTTAGGAAATTTTTTTTCACGAAAATAAATTGTCACGCACAACGAGTCTGTGTGCAAAATGTCAGCTCGATTGGATCACGGGAAGTGGGTTAAAAAACGACCGAAAGATTTGCACGGTCGTAAGCGCGCAAGCAAGCAAGCGAACTTAATATAAAGGATTTTAAAAGGAAGTGCGCCTCCCAGGATTGGTTCAGCTATCACTTGCCGCTGACGCTGTCCATGGCTGGGAATTGAACTCAGGTCACCGGATTCATAGCAAAATGTGCTAACCACTGCATTGACGTAGCTATAACGCGACGGCATATTATTGGTATTTGACACTAAACGGTCCTAATACCACACAGAGATGGGTTTAACTTAGCCGAGGCTCCTGCCTCTGCCAACAATGCACTCGCAAATAATAAGCAACACGCATGCAGGTCTACAGACCAATACACAGTACGGCATTACAAGTGACACTACACAATAACCCTATCACGAATACTGTTATGTTCATCATTTTGCATCAGAGTTTAAATTCACAAACACTGTGTATCCATGGATGACTGGATATCGGGATGGTGTGATCCAAATTTGTAAAATAATGGGCACGTTTCCTAAATCTGCCCGATCTATCCAGCAGCATGCATGGTGGGGTAAATCGTGGGTTACTCTACATTTCTTTCAATACGTCTGTCAGCGTGGAAGAGTAGGCCAACTGCCCTCTTTACGGACCCTTCTACAGCTCCCTCTAGTGGAGGGCCTTCTGCATGCAGTGGCACAAGCAAGCAATTGCAGAGCTGCGCTTCTATCCTGTTGTAACTGGATGCGAAACCACATCACCCGATGCTACAATGGTTATTTTGTCATGCCTAATACTTGATGTTTGTTTGAACCCTTCGGCCAGCCGTGCTAATCGGCGGTGCGTACCAAGGTAAGATGTTAAATTAAGCACGTTGCAAGCTGTACAATAAAATACATTCCATAACGCAGCATACTCTATTTACCAGCATGAAACACACGTGCCAAATCCGACCAGGCTCCAAGTAAACATTTCCGACGTTGAGTCAACGTTGGCCTTTTAAACCTTGGCGGGTGTTCACTGGGGTGGCGGTGTGTTGAAGCCAGTTTATTTTAATCGCTTACCGATTTTTCGAAGGGGGAGGGGGGATGAAGTTGCTGACGTTTGTGTGTTTCTTTAAAAAACAAAAAAAACCTCGTGCGAAGTGACCCGATTATTAATCTCTGAACAAAAAAACTAAAACCCTCCCGGCAAACCACCACTTCGATCGGTACGGGTGACAAGGAGGTGCAGATGACACGAAGTCCATCAGAGATGGCATCGTACAACACGCCTCGCAAGCCAGGCGCAACGTTCACGCCATACAAACTACAAGACGGCAAACACAAACAGGCAGCAGCATTGTCAGAGCACGCAAGTGTTGATGCTTCGACTTACGTTATCGCGGGGCTAAAGAGCGAGTCGCATGCGCAGACGAGAAAGCTCTTGGTTGTTGACCTTGGTCGCGAAGATGAGAGAGACCACGGTGGGACAGACACACCCACGTTCGGCACAGCAGCACACTGAGTGAGCCGCCTCTTCTGAAAGCACTTTCAGTGGCCATCCATTACGTCACCAGCCCCACACCCACTCGATTCGCACACACTCGAGCCTTGTCTGAGAACGCACGTGCAGCGCCATTCAAACACCCAGACACCCACCCACCAACACACACACACACCACCCGCCAACACACACACACACCACCCGCCAACACACACACCCACCCACCAACACACACACCCACCCACCAACACACTCACACACCACCCACCAACACACTCACACACCACCCACCAACACACACACCCACCCACCCACCAACACACACACCCACCCACCAACACCCAACACACTCACACACCACCCACCAACACACACACCACCCACCACACACACCACCCACCAACACACACACCCACCCACCAACACACTCACACACCACCACACACACCCACCCACCAACACACACACACCACCCACCAACACACACACCCAACCACCAACACACACACACACCACCCACCAACACACTCACACACCACCCACCAACACACCCACCCACCAACACACACCCACCCACCAACTAACCCCCGACCCACTAACTCACCCCCAACCCCCAACCCACCAACTCACCCCCAACACACCAACTCACCCCCAACCCACCAACTCACCCCCAACCCACCAACTCACTCACCACCCACCCACCAACACACCCCCACCAACTCACCCACCCACCAACACACCAACACACCCACCCACCAACACACCCAGCCACCCACCAACACACCCCTCACTCACCAACACACAAAGATAAAGATCCCCCGTATAGCCTTAACAGACTGTAGGGACAAGTGCTGTTAGCGAGCACCTATGAAGGCCGCAACGGTACACGAGGGGGTGGGTGGCCAGCACCACGCCCGACCGCCTTTGTCTCCCTAGTGGTGATGTTTACACACCGCACCAGGTACTCATTTGAGGCTGAGTCGACCTAGGGGAGGCCCAGGACCGGTTCAGATAATCGTCACTGGTGTTGGCCGTGAGCGGGAATCGAACTCGGGTCGCCGGGTTCATAGCGCAGCGCGCTAACCGCTACACTACCGCTCCCCAACACTCACCCACCCACAACACACACTCACCCAGCCACCCACCAATACACCCACCAACACATCTTTCATCCCCCCCCCTCACCAATACACGCACCAACTTACCCCGCCCCTCCACCAATACACGGCCCTCTCATGCATTCGGCCACAAAACCCAATTTATGCGGCACCGTTTATTTTCCACTTGTCAATCAAACCCGTGAATAGATTCAAGTTGAATGCGTGGGGAGGAGGGAAGGATGCCAGCACTGCGTGAATGCACAGGAGCCGATTACCAAAGTGTGTGCTGTGCAGAAGGCCCATTGTCCGAAACGCCACCGCTAATATTTATTTGAAGGCAGCGTTGTTGACAGACAGTGACACTGAAAGCGATCATTCTGGACAACGGATTTTAATCTTATTGAAACATAAATTAGTTACGCCCCCGCACCCCCCGCCTTGAACCGCTGTGTTAACAGCGTCATTGATGTATTTGTGACGTGTTCAGACGCACGTGCTATTGTTTTTATTTTTGCAAGGCAACTTGTAAATGTGGTAGAAGCGCATTCCTGCAATTGCTCACTTACTCCACACTGCTTTGTAGAAGGCCCTCCACTCGAGGGAGTTCTATAAAACCACCCCAAATCGTATTTGGCCTACTCTCCCACGCTTGCCAGATGTCTTGAAAGAGTTGGGAGTCCCCAACACTTTTACTGTGGTTTACCCGTGTCTAGCCGTGCTGGGAGATCGAACCTAGCAGACTCTGGATTGCAGGTCAAGTGCGCTAATAACCATTACACCACTCCACAGCAGCAACATCAAATAGCAGCAAACATTTGGATGATTGCTCACATTTAATTTGTACGCAGACCAGCCCATTCAGTTGCGTTTAACCTGAAGCACACGTTATGCTTAATACGTATACCAGTTACATTCACGTGCATTTTTTCATGATAAAATATAGTATTGTCATCAGTATGACCTAAGTATACCAAGTTTGCAGTCGATACCACATTAGGAAGTGGGTAAAATTTTAGTTTCAAGATTTGAGGATACAACAACAATAACGACAACAACAACAGACAGAGTGAGTTAAAAGAAAGCGTGTAAAATTGGAATAATCGAGAGTATTCTATATGAGTAAAGCGCTCTACCTTATAGCATTTACCGTTATAAACCCTGTTCATGTGTAGTAGTTCCCTAGTAATTACCCTGTAATCGGGTAATTTGTATGGGTAAGGGTAAAAGTAGGGTAAAGGTAAGCTCGTTGCTTTTTACCTTACCTGCTAAAGGGTAAAAGGTAGGGTAAAGTGATTGTATCGTGGTAAGGTAAAAGGTAGGGTAAAGGTAGGCTCGTTGTTTTTACCTTTTAACTTTTACCTTACCTTGCCGAGGCCTACTTAATACGTATAACAGTTGCATTCAAGTGCAATTCGCATGAAGGCACTCTACTCTTCGGCCTGCCATCATATTTGATGTGTATCTACTAATCATGTGAATGCCAGTGGTCTGTGCTCGGAAGTTATTAATCCGCGGGTGCTCCGTCGCATGTCAATATGTTTAATGTGTTCCATCTTATCAGGCTGAGTTTATCTTACACTCGGCCAGACGCACTTCCAATGATTCTTCTTACCATATGAAGGCTCTACGAAGAGTTACTACTGCAGTCGCTCTGCCTGTCACAGCGCCGGTCTACAGCTGATGAAACAAGTCTAAGGGGAACACACGCAGGGGTGAATTTAAAAATAAACAAGCAGTGTCGCATCCCCCATACACCAGTCTCTCCACGTTCAAAGTATTTCTTACGCGATCCATTGGCCGCACGGTCATCTGGCAGTGCATGTCCGAATCGCTCACTTCAGGACAAGCAGACTCATGGACTAGTTTCGACAGTGGTATCGTCAGTAAGGACCAGGCTTGCTTTCATCAGTGCATAATAAGCATGCATATTAAATCATCTGAATGAAATGTGGAGGAGGGATTGTGTCTGGTTCACAAGGCGTGGTATTGCAACTTTTTTTTAAGTTAAACGACATTTTCTTGGTTCTTTCGGTAAAGTCACGTAGAAAAAAAAAAACTTAATAAAATAATTCTCATGACGTTTCGGCCACAACGCAAGCAGCCGTCCTCAGGTGAAGAACAGGTCTGTCGGGAAGACAGCGTCTGAATGAAACACCCCAGGCTTGGAGCGTATATTTAAGCTGGGTTGGAGGGGGAAGAGCGCCTTGACAAAATAATTTGCATATCAAGAAGAATTTAGCATATTTATTGGAAATGCAGATATGGGATTAGTCACTACTTGTGAAATGCGTAGGAGGGGGGCGGGGGGTTTCAAAGTCATATTATGCCCGTGCATTATGCAGGATTAGCATCATCAAAGGGAGGGGATAGGGGTAGCATTAATAAAGGGAAGGTGTGTTAATAGTATGTAGCTGCAGTAACTAAACCACCACGTAGGCGCTCTTCCCCCTCCAAACATAACACAATAAAATTAATATGTTGTTTTTTTATATTTTATTATTTCCCTTCTACGTGACTTTACCGAAAGAACCAAGAAGATGAATCCCTGCAGTCACGAAAGCTTTAAATCGATATTTAAACGACATTGGCGAGAAATGGAAAAGACAGCATGAAGGGGAATGGTGTCACTAAGTCTCGTGGTCATGAACGCATGGACGAATAGGTAGCGATCAGCTGGGACCTGTGCGTTCAAGGGCAAACTCTCAACACATTGCCCCACCGTGACCCTTGCTTATCAACCCGTGCTGTACGTGCAGGGATATAAGGGCCGTCCATAAATGACGTCACGCACCTAGGGAGGCGGGGGGGTCAGACATTTATGACGATGCGTGACGAGGGGGGGTGGGGGTAGAGAAATGTTGCGTCACATGAAAATGCGCAACTTTAAATCAATATAGACAACACGTTATACTTAATTAAATATACTTTTTAATAAATGTTTTCTCCTACAACATCAGAGTGCAGCGCCACATTAAATACGCACTACAATGACAATAGTTTAAAGCGATTTGAAGCATGTTTTATTTGGGGGGGGGGCAGAGCTTTGTGACGTCATATTTGAGGGGTGGTCTGACTTTTTGTGACGTCGTGTGACGAAAGGGGGGGGGGGGTCAAAAATCGTCCAAAATCCCGTGACGTCATTTATGGACGGCCTCTTTAAACAACAAACAAAAAAATCGGCATTGAATCTGAGCACTGCGCGAGCCTTAAACAGCCAGTTTCTTCACTCAGAACTCGTCTGAATTCGCTTGCACAGGACACCAAGCACTGCACACACACACACACGCGTGATCTGTTTACCGCATAGCCCAGTGCGCATGGAACACGTTGGGGCCAATGACGGGAAGGTCCAAAGATTCTAAAGCACGTGCCAACGAATGTTGGGGCAACGTTGGCATGTTTACTGGGCCGCCGTGCATGGGGAAGTGAAACTACTCGCGGAAATGGAAACTCTCGTGAAGGTTGAACAAAAATAAACTCCTTAAAAAAATATATGTTTTAAAACAACGGTGTTATTTTATACTCTTGGGTTTTTTCGGTAAAGGCCCGTAGCTAAAAAATAAAATTAAAATTAATAAAAGTAATAATAGAAATAAAATAATATAATAATATAATAATATAATAAATCACTTTATTTTAAAGTGCACTAAAGAGTAAATAAGTCGATTGGACAACGGGAAGTGGTCGAACGCCTGCTGCTTCTGCGAGGCGATTGCAGAGTTTAGGGACCGCGGCGTTTTTGACCTACACAAATAAATATTTAATTAATAAGCCGTCCATACAAATTGTTAATTGCTTTAAAAGAGCCAATTAATTCAATAGTTGATGCCGATTTTGATTCAGGCACGCAATGTCACCGGATCTGAGTACGTGTGCAAAATGTGGAATTGATTAGACAACGAGAAGTGAACTAAATTTTTATTACAAAATTTGACCACGACAAACAGAGGAATCGAGTTAAATGAAACCGTTGAAAAAGAACAGATGCGATTCTAGATTTGAAGCTTTCGTGACTGCAAGGATTCATATTCTTAGGTTTTTTCGGTAAAGTCACGTAGGTAAAACATTAAAAATCACGACGTGGTGTAAGAGTTCATACACTGGACTTGCAATCCAGAATTCGCCAGTTCAACTTCCCGGCATGGCAGTCAAAGGAATGGGCTAGTTGTTTCTGAAATTCCAACCACCCACCCACCCACCCACCACGGTTCTGTCCACCCAGCAGTATAAATGGGTTCATCACAGTAATTCTAGATTTGAAGCTTTCGTGACTGCAAGGATTCATATTCTTAGGTTTTTCGGTAAAGTCACGTAGGTAAAAAAATTTAAAGTAATAAAAGTAAAATAAAATTAAAATCACGACGTTTCGGAGGCAACACAAGCTTCCGTCTTCAGGTGGAACCGTCACAGCCCGACAGCTGTCGGGCTGTGAAGCTTATGTTGCCTCCGAAACGTCGTGATTTTTAATGTTTTACCTACGTGACTTTACCGAAAAAACCTAAGAACAGATGCGATCGCTGTGCTGTATCGTCCCGTCTCACCCACACACAGCGGCTACACGTAAACCACTGGTGGATGATCATGGATGTACCGTATGAACACGTGCCAACATACAGACGCGTGGACACGTGCGTACGTACAGACGCGTGGCTGGAGTTCAAGTGAAGGTAGAATAACCATTTCCATTGACTCAAGCGAAAAGAATGTCCCGAGTGAGTTGCGTTATGAATCCCGGAAATTGCAGGATAACTCGGTCACAAACTCACGAGCGGCCTTTCATGCAGTGCATAGATGGTTTTCCACGGCAGGGCATACCGCATAGCAGAGGTGTGGACTCGAGTCATGTGACTTGGACTCGAGTCAGACTCGAGTCATGAATTTGATGACTTGCGACTCGACTTGGACTTGCATAACAATGACTTTGTCCCACCTATGAGATGTGGACTCGAGTCATGTGACTTGGACTCGAGTCAGACTCGAGTCATGAATTTGATGACTTGCGACTCGACTTGGACTTGCATAACAATGACTTTGTCCCACCTCTGCCGCATAGGATTGCTTAGCAACTAGAATCCACGTCACGTAGGCCTGTGCTAGGAATGCCATGGCCAATGCCCGCAGGAATGTGAACAGCTATGCTGAAAATACAGTTTACAATAATTACATCATGGAATATATGTATTTGTACATATGTAATGTAGTAACTCCACGGGAGACGACTTCACGGGTAACACACTCTTTATTTTATCAAACTTGGTTACAGGTGACTAACACCTACTTTGTATCTCGGGTGACAAACACCCACTTAGCTACTTGGCGACTAACGCCCACTGAGCTACTCGGATGACCAACATCCACTTAGTACTCGGGTGACAAACACCCACTTAGCTAATTGGCGACTAATGCCCACTGAGTTACTCGGATGACCAACATCCACTTAGTACTCGGGTGACAAACACCCACTTAGCTACTTGGCGACTAACGCCCACTGAGCTACTCGGATGACCAACATCCTCTTAGCTACTTGGCGACTAACGCCACTGAGCTACTCGGATGACCAACATCCACTTAGTACTCGGGTGACAAACACCCACTTAGCTACTTGGCGACTAACGCCCACTGAGCTACTCGGATGACCAACATCCACTTAGCTACTCGGCGACTAACGCCACTGAGCTACTCGGATGACCAACATCCACTTAGCTACTCGGCGACTAACGCCACTGAGCTACTCGGCTTCACTAGGTCTTCAGCTCCGTCTTCGGGTCTTCAACTGGGTAACTCTCCCTGAGTGCTCTCGCGCGTCCCCCTTTATACCCCACCTGCGGACGTCGCTGCGAGCACCCACTTATTCGACCAATCGCCGGGCGCTGGCTACGATCCTCTTTTCCCACATCTCATCGTGCCTCACCACTCACTCCGCGCCGCCTCGTCATCTGTCACTCCTGGCGCGCGCGTCCACACCACGCCCACAACGCGTGCCCAACCCCGCACCCCGCGCCGCCCCGTGATCCATCACTGTCACAGTCGGCGCACGTCAATACCACCACTACATCACCCCCTACCACATAGCTCGCAGCCGCCCCGGCTGCTACAAAAATATACAAACCCTCCCTGTGTGCCCCGTAACACAACACAACAACAAGAACAACAACTAAGCTAACAACACAACACGACGCGAACACCACCATCTGCAACCCTCAACCAATGCCACCGCGACAATAGAACAATATATACAAACCGGCGAGTGACAATAGCAATGTGTATACAAAAAAAATAAATGGAAAAATTTTTTTTTTTCTTTCGACTCGTGCAGTGTCCCCTTTTCTTCCGAGCGTCCCTACAACGGGACATTACCCCGGCAGAGGGGAACACCGGGCGAGCTCGGTGTAGAGCACAAAAAAACCGTCCTCATGAAAATTGTTGAGACCTAGCCCGAGTCCGCCTTGCCGGTCCGTCGTACGGCACCAGACGCGGTTGAACGTCCGGTGGTGCCGGCGGTTCAGGAAGACATCGGCCAGGCATCGAGGACTCGTGCGTGCCCCGGGGTTCAGGCTCTCGACGGTCAGCAGCCGTCAAGCCCGAGGCACCTGGGGGTGGGTCAGGTGGAGACACGTGAGGATCAGCCTGCGACACCTCCCTCCCCGAGTCGACGGTCACATCACACGCCCGGTCGTCACGGCACAGAACGGGGTCACACGGTGCCGCATAGGGCTTCAGTCGGGAGGGGTGCACATACCAACGGCGTTTCCCCCATTTAATCTGTATACTCTGGGGCCGTGCAACCCGCACAATTTCCACCGGTCCCCTCCAAGGTCTCAACAACTTGGGGGACGTAGCCAACGGTGCATGTGGACAATGCAGCCAGGCCTTATCGCCTGGTTTCCAATCATGCGTATGCACCCTCCGCTCATGCAATTTCTCGTTTGCAATTTGCCGCGACCGCGAATTCAACCTTGCCCCCTCCCGCGCTTCAGTCAATTTGGCGATATTAAATTTGATGTGGTCTGCCAATTTAGATTTTGCACGTGGCTGGGAAATCCCCAGTTGGACGTCCATGGCTGGATCGGCCTCCCGCCCATACATAAGAAAAAATGGGGAAAACCCTGTCGCCGCATGAGGGGCCATTCGATAGGCCGCGAGTACCCCCGGCACCTGTAAGTCCCAATCAACCTGATCGTCGCAGACCTGTTGGCACAACATAGACGTAATCGTTCTGTTCAGACGCTCAACCATCCCGTCAGTCTGCGGGTGGTAGGGGGAAGTACGCACTTTCTTTGTACCCAACAGGTCGCACACCTCGCGCAACAAAACGCTCGAAAAATTCTTCCCTTGATCCGTCAGCAAGCGTTCGGGGGCGCCCTTGTCCAACACATAACCCTGGACAAAGGCGTCCGCCACCGCCGCAGCCGACTGGTTGGCGAGCGGCCATGCCATAGGCCATCGGGTGAAGTATTCCACGCCAACCAGCAGGAACCTATTTCCCCTTGGTGTAACCGGAAAGGGCCCCAAGATGTCCAACGCTACCAATTCGTTTATACGCGAAACCTGAATGGATTGCAGCGGTGGATTAGCTGCCAATGGTGGCGGTTTCCTTTTGGCGCACCCTACGCATCCCTTAAGAATATTCGCCACGTCGTTACCCATCCCCGGCCAATAATAGTCTCGCTGGATTAGGGCGAGCGTTTTGTGAAAACCCAGATGCATGAGCCGTTCATGAGCTGCCAGAACAACCCTACCCCGCATAGCAACAGGCACCACGAGCACGTGACGCCGGGACATGTTGTCCCACCTCATCAACAGGCCCTGTCTGCACACCCAGGAACCGACCCGCGCCTCCCCTTGTTCGGGAGCGCCAACTTTCCGACGCAGCGTAAGTAGGGAGCTGTCGGACATCTGGAGGCGGCCCCACTCAATGAGGGGCAACGACAACAGCGAATCCCTCCCCGTGGGGGCGTCCTCTCCCGGGGTGTCAGTGGCGGCGAGCGCAACTCCCGGGGTGCCGGCGACCGGGGGTTTGCACCGCGCTGATCCCAACAAACATGTGCAGTCCGTGCACGGCGGCAACCGCGACAAGGCGTCCGCGTTTGAGTGCCGCAACCCCTTGCGGTAAATCGTCGTGAATTGGTAGTCTTGAAGGACCTCCAACCATCGGGACAATTGGCCCGATGGCTGCGCCACGCGCGTAGCGTATTGTAGAGCCGCATGGTCCGTCCGGACCGTAAAATGACGGCCGTAAAGATACGGCCTGAATTGCTGTGTAAAAAACACAATGGCTAACAATTCACGACGAGTTACGCAATAGCGTTGTTCTGCGGGGGAAAGAACCCTACTACCGTAGGCGACCACCCGTTCAACCCCCCCGACCAACTGTGAGAGCACCCCCCCGATACCCGTATTGCTGGCGTCCGTGTCAAGCAAAAACGGTTGTGTGAAATCGGGGTAACACAAGGGGGGAGCCTGCACCAAAGCGTCACGGAGGGAGCAGAACGCATCCTCCTCCTCTGCCCCCCAGCGAAACCTCACACCCTTAGCCGTCAAAGCGTGCAGGGGCTTGGCTATGGTGGCAAATTGCTTGACAAAACGACGGTAATAGGAGGCAAAACCAATGAAACTACGAACCTCCGTGACCGAGGTTGGCGTTGGCCATGAGCTGACGCAATGCGTCTTAGCAGGGTCCGTCGAGATCCCTGAACGACTCACGATATGGCCCAAATACCTGACCGATTCCCGAAGCAGAAAACATTTAGCCGGTTTAAATTTTAGCTTAGCGGAACGCATCCTGAGGAACACCGCTCTCAGTCGCTGGAGGTGCTCCTCGAAAGTCCGACTAAAGACGATAATATCGTCAAGATAAATCAAACAGGTATCCCATTGGAGGCCCGACAAAACCAATTCCATGAGTCTCTGGAACGTGGCGGGAGCGGAATGTAAGCCCATGGGCAAACGGTTGAATTCAAAAAGGCCCCCAGGTGTCCGGAAAGCAGTTTTAGGTTTAGACTCGTTATCGAGTGGCAATTGCCAAAATCCAGAAAGCAGATCGAGCGTGGAAAAAAACTGCGCTCCCGCCAAGGCATCCAGCGACTCATCCATCCTGGGGAGCGGATACGCATCCGCCATCGAGATTTTGTTTAAGCGGCGGAAATCGACACAAAACCGCAAGGACCCGTCCTGTTTCTTTACTAGGACAATAGGAGCACCCCACGGACTAGAAGAGGGCGAAATGATATCGGCCGCCAACATATCATTAACCGCCGATTGCACATGTTCCTTCTCGGCCGGGCTGAGCCGGAAGGGATTCTGACGAATAGGGGCCGCGTCCCCTGTAGCTATGTGGTGGCGCAACAGGTCAGTGCAGCCGATATCGTACTTATGTTTGCTGAACACGTCAGCAAACTCGATGAGCAAACCCCTCAATGCTCCCAATTGCACCCCGGACAAGTTAGCAGAACCCGCACACAGCGAGTCCAACCACTCAGTCCCCTCATCACTTTGAGGATGCGACTCGACAGTAAAATCTGCTTGAGCCACGAGCCGTTCCTCAACGGGCAGCGGCGCGGCGTGAGCCAGCACCGTTCCCTGCGCAATTACGGCCGGCCGCGACCCCGTATTCAGGACCATTACGAACGGCTCACTGTCCCCTCTCACCACGGTTTGAGCAACCGCTAAGTCGAGGCCCTTACTGGCTCTGTTTGACGGCCCCAACAGCACCCCCTGTGCCTCCGCACCCACCTCGAGTGGCTTCCTAAACCGAAGGGGTACTAACATTTGCGATCCCGGGGGTACCCGTACAGTGTGAGTCGCCAGCGCCTGCACCGTCGCACAAACCGTGCGCACTTTGATAGGGCTCGACAAGAAGGCAACCCGCCGACCTGACGGAAGCTCTATGCAGGCCTGATCAATAAGAATTTTGATGGGCATTTTTGACAAAAAGTCCGTACCTAGCAAACAGGGAACGGCCAGCGATGATGATACAAAAATAGGGCCCGCTAATTTAATGTCCCCAATGCAAATAGTCGCCCGAATCTGGCCGATGATCCCCAGGGATCCCCCATTCGCCGCATAAAATGGCACGTCTACTGGCAGAAGGGGTCTACTTTGGACGGGAAGAATGTTATAAATAAGGTCCGAGATGATGGTGGCCGACGCACCCGTGTCAACAAGCACCCGGACCTCAACCCCGTCAATGAACCCCGTTACCACGGACGACCCGGCTGACGCAGCCACGATCCTGTGGGCCAATTCGGACCACTCGACTGCTTGCGGGCCGCGTACGGACCCCCCTCGCCGAATCGAACCCCCGGCACCCAGCCGCGAACCCCCCACCGCGAAGCGGCGACCCGAATGTGCCGTGTTTGTGGACCGAACGTGTGAGGTGCCGCGACTTGCCGGGTTTTGTTGGGATGACTTGTGGCCCTGGTCGTCGTCCCGACGTGGTCCTGCGGCGCGCGGACGCGGGGCCCGGCACCCGGCTGCGACGTGACCCCGAAGGCCGCAGTTGTAGCAGACGACGGACGTCGTAGGTTTCGGTTGCTCCAGCTTGCGGGGCGAACGTGTGGGCGAACGACCTCCCGTTCTCCACTCCCCCGGACACGATGCAGCGAAGCCCCGCTCCTGCACCGCAGCTGGCTGAGATTCGGCGATCGTGGCGGCCAGTGCCGCATTCCCCGGCCATTTGCAGACGACCCCCGGCTTGCGTTTGAGGACCTCGTACGCGTGAATGCTCGTGGCGATCGCCAGGGAGCAGATCTCCATCTCGTCTACCACGTTGATGGGGACCCCCAACTCGTGGGCCAACACCAGCAGCTGCTCCGTCACCATGGCGTCCTTCCCCTCCTTATCCATGCGGGGAAAAGCCGCGTCCGCCAAGGCGAGCAGTGCCGTGCGGTAGGCTAGCGTCGTTTCCCCAGCCACCTTCCGCCGATCGTAGAACTGGTGGCGGCACGTGGAGGGCGGCCCGAACACCTTCGCCATCAGGTGTAGTGCGGCCTGGAGCGTAGAGCGGGACGACCTTGCAGCAGATGTGAAGGCTGCAAGCGCGTCGTCGTCAAGCATCGCTGGCAACGCACGCAGGGCAGTGGTGTCGGACCACCCCGACATCTCCTGATGAGCGAGGAACCTTCGTTGGAAGGCTCCCCAGTCGCCCCCATCCGCCTTGAACGCCGACAGCGCGGGCAATCTTTGCTGGAGGACCCGATCGTCGTCGACGTTGGAGAGATTTCCCCGCGCTCCGCTGGAGTTGTGTAAAATGTCGGCTCGGTTGTCAGGCGCAAAATGGAGGGCTCCGGCGCGCGCCGATGACGTGGGCTGCGCTGCGCGGAGGTGTCCGGCCACGTGGCGTCCGTCTTTCCCGCCAATCGGTGGCGGCCCCCCAAAAACGGCGGCAACTTCCAGGCTTTTGGCGCGAAGCGCCCTTTGGCGGGAATCCTCCACCGTCGCTTCCTCCACGACCCCCGCAGCCGTTTTTTCCGCTCGCCGGAACGGAGATGTCGGCCAAGACAGCGGCGGCGGCGAGTAGCAACTCCGCCAAGCGGGCGTGCGCGTCCTGGAGGCCGGTGTCGGAGGCAAGCGGAGCGTCGGCCATCACCGCGAAGTGCTGCATCGGCGGCAACTCCTCGTCCTCTACTCCCGAGGTCGGTGTCCCCGGTACGCCGTCGTCATCCCGACCTCGCTCGTGGGTACGGGTAGTCTTCCTTGTGTCCATACTTCTTGAAGACAGGTTTACTTCTGACGCCAGTTGTAATGTAGTAACTCCACGGGAGACGACTTCACGGGTAACACACTCTTTATTTTATCAAACTTGGTTACAGGTGACTAACACCTACTTTGTATCTCGGGTGACAAACACCCACTTAGCTACTTGGCGACTAACGCCCACTGAGCTACTCGGATGACCAACATCCACTTAGTACTCGGGTGACAAACACCCACTTAGCTACTTGGCGACTAACGCCCACTGAGTTACTTGGATGACCAACATCCACTTAGTACTCGGGTGACAAACACCCACTTAGCTACTTGGCGACTAACGCCCACTGAGCTACTCGGATGACCAACATCCTCTTAGCTACTTGGCGACTAACGCCACTGAGCTACTCGGATGACCAACATCCACTTAGTACTCGGGTGACAAACACCCACTTAGCTACTTGGCGACTAACGCCCACTGAGCTACTCGGATGACCAACATCCACTTAGCTACTCGGCGACTAACGCCACTGAGCTACTCGGATGACCAACATCCACTTAGCTACTCGGCGACTAACGCCACTGAGCTACTCGGCTTCACTAGGTCTTCAGCTCCGTCTTCGGGTCTTCAACTGGGTAACTCTCCCTGAGTGCTCTCGCGCGTCCCCCTTTATACCCCACCTGCGGACGTCGCTGCGAGCACCCACTTATTCGACCAATCGCCGGGCGCTGGCTACGATCCTCTTTTCCCACATCTCATCGTGCCTCACCACTCACTCCGCGCCGCCTCGTCATCTGTCACTCCTGGCGCGCGCGTCCACACCACGCCCACAACGCGTGCCCAACCCCGCACCCCGCGCCGCCCCGTGATCCATCACTGTCACAGTCGGCGCACGTCAATACCACCACTACACATATATCCATGTGCACATATACACACATCACCAGCCATGATCAATCCCATTGCTGGTTAAAGGCCTCCCCACATCGTTGCCATCCATCGCAGTATTGCTATTAAAACACCAATCCATCTCGCTCGTGCGCATGAGATAATCTCGTCTCGTATTGGCTGGAATCTTCCCGCTTTTGGCTGCCATTCCGTTCGCAGTCTCCGTCCGTCCATCGGCCTTCGTCATCTCTCCCAGCGAGCAAAGTGTGTGTACTGCCCCCCAAAGCGGCATGCTGTTGTCGTCTGTCCACAGATATGCCTCCCGAGTTCAATTCTCAAGCATGTGCCTCTCTGTGATTTGTTGAATCGTTGACATCCCGGTCCACTGTTCGTCAATTGCCCGAGGTACGCACACTTGCTGTGACTTCCAGTTGCGTCTCGCCAACAATTGCCTCTTCTTCACTGCATGTACACACGCCTTTTCTTTGGACCATATGTATTTTGGCCAGACTCTGCAGCCTTTCTTTGTTACGTTATTCCAACATTTAGCGTAGCTTGTTTCCACCGGTTGTTATAATGATTGTCAGCAGACAAAATCTGAGATGGTTAACAGTGCCTCCTATTACGTATCTGCCTGTATTTCCCCGGTCCGATTTAAAAAAAAAGGATTTCAGCCGCCGTGAAAAACCTTGGTGGGATCTCCTCGACTCCTTCTGATTCATATTTCTTGACTTTCTACTTGCAAAATCTCAGTGCAACTGTCCCATTTCCATAAATGGTTGTAGATAATTATCGATTCTACGGGGCGGATCTGCGGCGCAACGGTTATCAACTCTGCGCTATCGTTTGGGCGGCATGAGTTCAGGCGAACTAACGTAAGTGGGGCAAGCGATATCTGAACCCGTCCTGGGCCACTCCTTCAAATGGTTAAACAATCCCAACCCCCCCCCCCCCCATCGAGCAGAGGAGCTGCATTGAAACAGTTGCGACGAGTTACATTCAAATCTAGATTGAGTAACATAGACTCATCCATTCCACGCCCGCTTACTTGTGAATGGTAGCAATATACTCTGCCGATATCAGTTATAATAATAGTTCAATTTGTAACGCGCGCAAATTTGCAGACGTAGTGGCCGCAACTTAGAGGCGCGGAGCCAAGCTCAGAGTCGCTCGAAAGCGTGGTTGTAGAGGTGAGTTTTTAAGTCTCTCTTGAAAGAGGCGATTGAGGTGATGCTGCGAATGTGCAGAGGGATATCGTTCCAGACTGTTGGGGCTGCCACCGAGAAGCGGCACATAGACGTGCCCATCCTGGATCTTGGTATCAAGAGGGGGTCGTGAGTCGCGCTGCGCAGGCATCTGCCGTGTGCTGAGCTGCAAGTTGTCAATAAGGAAGAAAGGTACGGCGGGCAGGAGGATATGAAGGCATTGTGGCAGAGGCAGGCGGTCTTGTATGTGACCCTACTGGCGATGGGGAGCCAGTTGAGAGCACGGAGACAAGCTAGTGAGTCGAGACGGGGATGAGTGTGGGCAATGACGATGCGTGCTAGGTTGTTTTGTAGTCTAGATTTGAAGCTTTCGTGACTGCAAGGAATCATATGCTTAGGTTTTTTCGGTAAAGTCACGTGACTTTACCGAAAAAACCTAAGAATATGTAGTCTTTGAATCTCACCCACGCCCAGCCACGTTTTGTGCTGATCACGGCGTGTTAGTCATCGAGAGAGGTCACGTGCGCGTTATGCAAATGAGAGGCAACTCGTCGTTTGAAGGGATAATTAGGTTAATTAGAGGGAGCCTTATATCAGTTGTGCCTGGTGATATCGAATTGATGTAACGTCACCATCATAACAGTGTAACATTTTTTGTTTGTTTCTGGGTAGTAAGTGTTATTTCCTAATTGCTTATGCCTCAAAAGCACAGAAAATTGCTATTATTCCTCAAAATATCACTGTCCTGGTCACAAAAGCAAAGTTTATGGGTAATAATAGCCATTTTCTCTACTTTTTAGGCATGAGCAATTACGAAATAAGTCTGGATGACCGCATCGGTTCACTCGGTGGTCTCAATGGACCTGGCGATGGTTTCAGCGGTCACAGTGATGGGGTTTGAGATTGCGTTTAACCCTGGTTAGTAGATCTGGTGGTGGTGGTCCAAAGGCCCAGCACCTGTCCCAGTGGAGACTATGGTTGCCATGGGCCCAGTGTTCCTTGCGTGGTGGTCTTCGTGAATCTGATCGCTTAGATGAGTTCACCGAAATTATGGGCAGCACAAACCTGGATATATAAGCTGTAAATTTATCCCGCTCTATTATCCACTACTCTTCAATGGGAAAAGTGCACAGGATAGCGGAGATAATATCTTCCAATATCGTTATATATGAGCACGGATAAGCGGAGTTTTACTGTACATACACATACAGCCGTAGTGGTGGTGGTAGTGCCGCCTTTACAATGTCTGTGCCAGGATTGGTGGACTTTGAGTCTCGAGTGTTGAAAGGCTAAACCAACAACAGGTCAAGAAACAACGTTAAGTGTTGTTGCTTTACCGACCGTGACTGGAAATAAATTTAAAGTGGGCTGCTCCCACAGTGCCAACTGCAGTGCCGAGAAAACGTTTGTGAACCACCATAAAAATCATGGAAATGCCATCGTTTTACCATAATAGCCTTCTTGAATCTAAACCGGACTTTTCTTAAATATCCAATAGGGTTCATATTCACCAATTCCATGCTTTTGAAACTAAATTAAGGACGAATTAAACAGACAATCAGTATTAAGGTTCAGTGTATGTCAACAAAAATAAGTGAACCCCTGGTTTAATTAGCCCAATAAAGTGAACAATTCCAATTAGTTGTAAAAATAAATAGGTAGATCTTGAGGGGTGAGTTTGGGAGGCGCCACCCTCTATAAAGATCAGAATCTTTGAGTTTGGTCTTCACCACACAGGTGTGTGGAAACAAGTCATGCAACGATCAAAATACACCTCTGAGGAATTCAGAAAAAGAGTTATTGATCAGCTCATCAGTCCGGAAAGGGTTACGAAGCGATTTCTAAGGATTTGGGGTTCCACCAACCCACTGTCAGACAGAGTTTACAAATAGAGAAAGTTCAAGACCACAGTCACTCTACCCACGAGCGCAGTCGTTTTCCCAAACTCTCTCCAAGAACAAACCGGAAAATCATCAAGGAAGTCACAAAGAACCCCAGAGAAACATCCAATGATCTGCAGGCCACTCTCGGCTTGGCTAACGCGAGTGTTCATGACTCAACTATCAGACAAATACTGAACAAGAATGGTGTTCGAGGAAGGATAGCAAGGAGAAAACGACTGCTCTCCAAAAAGAACATCGGTGCCCATCTGAAGTTCGCCAAAGAGCACACAGATGATCCTAGATTCGAAGCTTTCGTGACTGCAAGGATTCATACTCTTAGGTTTTTTCGGTAAAGTCACGTTGGTAAAAAATAAATAATAATAAAAAATAGAAATAATAATAATAGCAATAAAATTATAAATCACGACGTTTCGGAGGCAACACAAGTCTCCATCATCAGGTGGGACCGTCACAGCTAAATTTACTGTATCAAGTGTGGCAAAATTCCAAGATACAAATTCTTAAACACAAGTTAAGGGGGGAGGAGGGGGGAGGGGCTTATCTGAATCTGGAACAATGTTCTCTGGACAGACGAGTCAAATGTAGAACGTTTGGGCCTTAATGAAAAACGTTACGTTTGGCGAAAACCAAAGACTGCTTTCGAACAGAAGAACCTCATCCCAACCGTCAAGCGTGGTGGTGGTGGGAATGTGATGGGTTCGGGCTGCTTTGCTGCCTTAGGACCTGGACGGCTTGCCATCATTGACACAACCATTAATAATGCATTGTATCAGAATATTCTAGAGGAGAATGTCAGGCCATCCGTCCGTGAGCCGAAGCTGAACCGAAGGTGGATCTTGCAGCAAGACAATGATCCTAAACATACGAGCAGATCTACAAATAATGGCTGCAGAAGAAGAAATTCCATGTTTTACACTGGCCGAGTCAAAGTCCAGATCTAACCCCCATCGAATTGTTGTGGCAGGACCTGAAGCGAGCTGTCCATGGAAGGCAATCCTCAAATGTCACAGAGTTGAAGAAGTTCTGTCAGGAGGAATGGTCCAAAAGTCCTCAAATCCAATGTGAGAGACTGCCGAACGGTTACAGGAAATGTTTAGTTGCAGTCATTGCTGCTCAAGGGGGTGTCACCAGTTACTGAATCTAAAGGTTCACAAACTTTTCCACATATGGTTATTGAATGTAGAATCATTTGAGGATGAATCAATGTTGAAAGAGTATCATATGTTTGTGTCATTTGTTTAATCAGGTTATTTGATCTATTATTAGGACTTAGATTAGGATGTAATAACGTTTTAGGTTTGAAAGATGTAAAACATTAGAAAATCATAAGGGGTTCACAAACGTTGTCTCAGCACTGTAGCTGTGGTTGATCTGCTCTCATTACAACTATAGTTCTAGTTAATACATTTACATGTATATTCCTGTCAATCCACTACTGGATGTGAGCCTCCTCACGCCGTGGGTATTATTTGAGCCGACCATGCACGGTAGAGCGGGTTGGTTAGGCAGAGAGCATAGAAGAACCACAGTTGAACGTATTTTGCTGCATCGCCCCTCAGCCCCATACAACATAGTCTCGATTGCATTGACACAGTGGGTAATAAACAACTCTCTGTGTGTCTTCTTGGTTCTTTCGGTAAAGTCACGTAGAAGGGAAATAATAAAATAATAAAAATCAAACATAATTCAGGCGCTGTCTTTCCGACAGACCTGTTCTTCACCTAAGGACGGCTGCTTGCGTTGTGGCCGAAACGTCGTGAGAATTATTTTATTATGTTTTATTTTTATTATTTTATTATTTCCCTTCTACGTGACTTTACCGAAAGAACCAGGAAGATGAATCTCTGCAGTCACGAAAACTTTAAATCGAAACTCTCTGTGTGCTTCGTAATATTAACTGCGTTGACATGGAACTCCATCTCTGATACAAATGGAACTTAGAACGCACACAGTATTCACTCACTCTCGAAGAGAGCCGATTCGGATTGCGCGAGGAACAACAGACACGCAGGAAGGAAGTCACTCGCTAGCCGGCGCCAGCAATTGCCCAAGGTCTGCGGTCTTCTATATATTAACGTCTTTTCGGCCAATTTAATGAGTGTCTATACGTGCGAAGAAACCGTCGCAGCCGGAGAAACTCCACGCGTGCGAGGGGGAAACACTCTATCCCATGCATACGGAACAGACGGAGTCCACATTTTTGCTGTACTGCATTATCCTGGCAAGCCAGGGGTATGGCAACCTTTACGTCCACATTCGTGCGATCCAACAATCCTCGCCTCCACCGCTCTGGATTTACAGGCGGCCAAATCACTCTGCATTAAACAGATTTGAAGGCATCGGCCGCGTGAGTGATGTGAAGCAAGAGACACGCGGAGCGCAGGGGGAGATAGATGTGAAAAGATAACAGATTGGGCTCACCTTGTCCTTGTGGACTTAAGCGGATGATGAAAGGGTCCACAACAGCATCCAAAGCCGCCACGAACTGCGCTGTGGCTCCCTCTTACAGTGGGGTTATGGCTCTCAAGGGCAGTCGACAGCACGTGGGGAACAGGGTCACCCAGTGCGTGCGGTGGGGAGTGTGGTGTGGACCGACAACACCAGGGCTCCTGCCTTGCTTCCATCACGCCGCCTGCCAATGGCATGCTCGTCATGTCATCACAATGTCAGTGTTGCCAACCGAGAGATACGTCACTAATCCGAACGACTTTGGGGGTATTTCCCAAACAACGACATTTGTTAAATTTCGATTTAAAGCGTTCGTGATTGCAGGGATTCATCTTCTTGGTTCTTTCGGTAAAGTCACGTAGAAGGGAAGTAATAAAATAATAAAAATAAAACATAATAAAATAATTCTGACGACGTTTCGGCCACAACGCAAGCAGCCGTCCTCAGGTGAAGAACAGGTCTGTCGAGAAGACAGAGTCTGAATGACAACCCCAGGCTTGGAGCGTCTTTTTAAGCTGGGGTGGAGGGGGGGAAGAGCGCCTTGACAAAATAATTTGCATATCAAGAGGAATTTAGCAAAAAAACGACATTTGTTTGAAAGCGACGAGCGGCAAAGTGAGCGACTTGCTGGGAACGATGGCATTATGGAGATTTAGGAGTCATTACAAGTTTGCGTTTAGGGTCATGTTTACGTGTTATTGCGTAAATATCTGGTGAACAGTCTAGATACATGATGCCAGGTGCATGTTAATGATCCTGTATTGGTTCACTGTGCGTAGTAGTTGGTAAATTGTCTACTGGCATCGACTCTGGGTATTGATTGGAGGATTCTGTATCAATTTAATAGATCAATAAAAGCGACTTCACATCACATCTCATTTAAAACAATTTAAAGGGCACGTCCCGGTGGCAGCTGTCCATGCGGGCGCCAGGTGACTCGGCGTACATAGGGGCCGTCCATAAATGACGTCACGCACCTAGGGGGGGGGGGGGAGGGGGGTCAGACATTTGCGACGATGTGTGACGAGGGGGGGGGGGGGTCAAAAATCGTCCAAAATCGCGTGACGTCATTTATGGATGGCCCCATAGCCGAAAATTGGTCATTAGTTTGCCAGCAGGGGGCGATAATTACTGCCGCGTGTTTCCCGCACCTCCCGTTGGGGCGATTGGCTACGTACGGTGCGAAAGAAGTGCAACGTCCATCCAAATGAGTCATTTACGTTTCATTTTTTCGAATTTCGAGCAAGGGATATTTTATTATTATTTTGAAAAAATATTTTAAAGTTGCAGGTTTTCCCCACGCTCCAGTCATCGCGACCCATCACACGACGCCTCTCCGCGTTTACCAATCTACCAATTAACTCGTTCCACACTGCACGCGCCCGATGATTGTTCAACACGTCCCACGTGACGCGTTAAGTACACTAACGGCATCTACGTCACGTGGGACAAACAGACTGTCGGGGCAAGTGTTTGTTAGCGAGCACCTATTAAGGCCGGCACTGTGGCACACGAGGGGGTGGCTGGCCAGAACCATGCCCGGCCGCCTTTGTCTCCCCAGTGGCGATGTTTACCACCGCACCCAGGTACTCATTTGAGGCTGAGTCGACCTAGGGGAGGCCCATAACCGGTTCAGATGATCGTCACCGGCGTTGGCTGTGAGCGGGAATCGAGCCCGGGTAGTAGCGCTAACCACTATACTACCGCGTCCCCACACACGTGTACACGCACACACGTGTACACGCACACACGTGTACACGCACACACGTGTACACGCACACACGTGTACACGCACACACGTGTACACGCACACACGTGTACACGCACACAAATGAACATGAACATGCCGCCAGCAACTTGGAACGAGTTCATTTGTATCATGGGACCTCCTTTGCCAGTACCAAAATATGAGAAGAGGTTTTCCCCTTTTGTCTGGCAATAAACAGGTGTTAAGTTGTTAAAACACCAAACTGAAACCTTTTACAAGGAATCATGTCTGCATTAACCACAATGCTTGTGGTCAGAATGCAAACAAAAACGATATTCTGATAATATATGCCTTGTCTTCGAAACTGATTGGTCCACTCCAGAGGCAGCTTTCTTTTGAGCCTCGTCTCAAAACGGTGTTAGACCAGAGGACGCCACAAGGCGTACTCATTCATTCACGAGTTAATTTGTATTGTCAATGGGAAGAGGGAAATCGGTAAACGCGGAGAGCCGCAGGAGGCGTGGTGGATCGCGAAGACTCGAGTCTGCCTCGTGGCATCGAGCGACTCTCTGGGGGGTGTGTGTGGGGGGGGGTGTGTGTGCTGGTGTGTGGATGTGGGTGTGTGTGTGTGTAGGTGTGTGTGTGGGTGTGTGTGTGGGTGTGGGGGTGTGTGTGCGGGCGTGTGTGTGTGTGCAGGTGTTCATAGGTGCTCGCTAAAAGCACTTGCCCCGACAGTCTGTTAAGGCTATACGGGGATCTTTTTGTGCGGGTGTGTGGATATGGGGGTGTGTGGATGTGTGTGTGCGGTGTGGGTGTTGGTGTGTGGGGGAGCGGTTGTGTAGCGGTCAGCGCGCTGCGCTATGAACCTGGCGACCCGGGTTCGATTCCTGCTCACGGCCAACATCAGTGACGATTATCTGAACCGGTCCCGGGCCTCCCCTAGGTCGACTCAGCCTCAAATGAGTACCTGGTGCGGTGTGTAGTAAACATCGCCACTGGAGAGACAAAGGCGGCCGGGCGTGGTGTTGGCCAACCACCCCCTCGTGTGCCGTGCCGGCCTTCATAGGTGCTCGCTAACAACACTTGCCCCAACAGTCTGTTAAGGCTACACGGGGGATCTTTGTCTTTGATCCTTGTGGCATCGCAGCGGATGTGTTACGTCTACATAATCTTGCAGACGCTCATAGGCCGATGTAAACCTCGCTGCTGTGAAATCTGTGGAACGCACGGGTAGGTGACTATAAAGACTCCACATTGGCTAGGATGTGTTGTGAGTAGATGCCATGGTGTGAGTCAACACCGCAGTGCAAGTACGCGTGCAGGACTCTGCGGGGTGGTCCAGATGTGTTGTGACTCCACGTGAATTGGCCACAAAAATAGCACTTTTTTGTTCCTTTGCATATGTATTTCTCTTTTAAATAAACCGTACTTAAAAAAAAAATTGAGAATGAAATCGGGGTCACAAGACATCTGGACCAACCTGTATATAATGTACGGGGCGTGAAGCTGAGTAATCTATAATGGTGTACAATTATACAGTGCGCCGATTAAGATAGTTTTTTTAATGATGGTATTCTTTCGACGCTTGTACACCTAATGAGTCTCAAGACTCATTTTCAGGAGGATCCTGCCAAGGTGCCGCAGTCGGGGTGCGATGTTGGTCTACGCAATCTAAATTGAGTAACTTGCATGTGATTGGTCACACACCCCAATGGTGCACAATCTCAATTTCGTTGGCTTTTTTGTTTTAAACGATTGTAGAAAAACGGAGAACCCGGAGGAAACCCGTGCAGAACGTGGGCAGAACGTGGGCAGAACGTACAGACGCGACACACAAAGGCACCCGAGTCGGGAATCGAACCCAGGTGGTTGTTGCTGTGAGGCACGAGTGTCGCTACACACTGGGTCACCCAGTTACATGGCGACAGAGAACCAGCGCTAAACGTCGCAGGCTGCCAGGCATCCTTGGGGTAGGGATCGTCGGCGTAAGGCACTACCACTAGAATACAAAGTACGCGTATCCCTAACAATCAGATATCATTGTATCCCGTAATCCTTATGAGGGCAACTGCAGTATCATGACAGGGTGATGCTTTGCTGCACTTTAGTGACGCTCTTGTGAACGTACCCCGAGGATGTGGAGCGATGAAGTCGCCTCGTGTTACAGGTGCGAGGTGGATTCTTGCATCGCAGGATCGTGAGAATTGGGGACAGCTGGGCTTGGGTAGGCCTTTATCCAGCAGTGGATTGATCATGGCTGATGATGATAGTCTGTAGTGATGCTAACCGATGTTGGTATTTGAATGATGCTGTTTTATGAACACGATGTTTAGCTATAACCAACATGTTTTGGATATAGGCCTGTAGCCGAAAGGCATTCCCAATAAAAGTTAGGCTCCTTAAAAGAACGACTAGCTTGTGTTGTGCCCTGTTCTTGTGGTGTGCTTTGTTGACGATGTTCTTATATTTATTGAGCGCAATTTTCTCAAGGTGCTCAACAAAGTAACAAAAACAAACCAACCCGGTATAATTCTAGATTTCGCTACGTTGTCCCCACCGTCGTGATTTAATTTAGTTGTTTTAATTTATTTTATTTTTTCACCTACGTGACTTTAGCGAAAAAAATAAAGAGTACCAACCCGGTTTCGTTAAAATAATGATGGGATGGCGGGGCCGTGCAAGTGACTGAGAAATGAGTGACCGCGATAGGCGGCACCTCGAGATCACGAAAGGGTAGGGGAGGGACGGGAATACGTGGAGGGGCGAGTAGAGGGAAGAGAATCCCTGTCAAGGGACAAAGTAATCCTCACCGACGTACATCGGGCGTGAAGGCGAATTGTCTCTCGTGTTAGTTTGTTCCTGAGTTAAGTCGTTTCTTTAGTTTGTCCACGGTTTTGGGGTCACGTGCACATTGAGTTATCTGAACCCTCGACGTGCGAGAAGCAGCCCAAAGAGGGGGGCGATTGAGAGGAGGGTAACGGGGATTTGCGTTCATTCCGGAAATATTCCTTGAGAAATTGAGGCCCCAGCCTCTGAACCTTTGCTAATTTATACGAAGCTAGTTGGTGTCTTCTACACCATCATAAGTGCGTTTTCGTTGCTGGGCCGCATTGGGTTGAGGGTCTTCTGGCCTGTGCTCAGCAACTGTGATCAGAAATTAAGTGGAATGTTAATACGAATTGCGTTTCGAACATTTTGCTGGCGAAACCCGTCGTTGTGTCGTTTCGAAATGGAGAAACATGTCAGGACATTTTGACCTTGAGCTGCTGTGCACCAAATGTTTATTTTTACTCACTGGGGTGTCGCTTTACGAAGGTCGGTCCAGAAAATGTATAAATGCTGCAAATCAACTCGAAACATTCCAAACCCTCGCAGACGGGAAACCAGATTGTCGCTTTAGCCAAAGTTCACAAACTTCAGTGGCCACAAGAGGGCATCTGAGTCACGCGACCTTCGGGCGAATGCCTCAACAACTCAGCGACGCTGTTCAGTTCGATTTGTCCATTGCTGCCATAGACATTGTTGATATTCTGTTGATAATGAAACTCCAATATTAGGGGCCGTCCATAAATGACGTCACGCACCTAGAGGGGGGGGGGTGTCAGACATTTGTGACGATGTGTGACGAGGGGGGGGGCGGGTTTGAGAAATGTGACGTCACATCAAAATGCGCAACTTTAAATACATATAGACAACACATTCTACTTAATTAAATAGACGTTGTAATAAATGTTTTCTCCTACAACATCAGAGGGCAGCGCCACATTAAATACGCACTACAATGACAATAGTTTAAAGCGATTTGAAGCATGTTTTATTTGGGGGGGGGGGGGGGCAGAGCTTTGTGACATCATATTTGAGGGGTGGTCTGACTTTTTGTGACGCCGTATGACGAAGTGGGGGGGGGGAGGGTAAATAATCGTCCAAAATCCCGTGACGTCATTTATGGACGGCCTCTTATACATTAGTGAGGTGTGAATGGCATTAGGACATCAGCGCTGTCTTCTTTGTGATTTCGGGACTGGGATAATTGTAGCTCTCCCGTGTGTGTCTGCCTGGTATTCTGACTTTCGTTCCACAATGCTGGGATCTTTGTTTTGTCAGAAGGTCTCACGACATAGACGAGGCTCCCGGCACGTGGACCGAAACATCGGACATCGTGCTGAACAACACGCTGTAGAGGCAGAAAACGAGAGCTGTACAGCACAATTGCGAAATCACAAGTTGTATTTATTATTGGTAAAGCACTGATAGTTGTATATAGTACAGGATAGGCACGTAACCATGCATCAATTCATCTATAAAATACAGTTATTGGACTCGGGATACATGTACAGAATCGTATATGAAAATGTATTGCTTAAACGCTGTGCAGATTATGTACTAATCTTACACTTCGGTTAATGGAGTAAAAAAAAAGTTACTGCGGTTACAAAAGGACACTTCTAAAACAAGAACATCCAGACGAGATGGTACCAATGTGACAACAGAAGGCATTCTTGAATCGAACTCGCATCACGACGTTCCTTGACCCGTTGGGCGGTGACATCGGGCATTAAAAAATAGAGACAGAATATTTATTTCGAAGTCATTGTCAATGTTGGCGTACATCACAGTTTGTTTTAAACATGAGTGTATAATTTCCATGTTTTTGTCTCACCATCGTCAAGTATTGCTGCATTGAAATATTGACAGATGCATTCTATTCCGGGCGCCTGTGGGCCAAATCACCCCGAAGCTAAGCAGGGTTGCAGCCTGGATAGTTCTAGGATGAGTTGCCACGATACTTAGTTCGCCACTAAGTAGCGGCGAGGTGCCATGCTAGGTGCGCTTTGAGGCCACGTGAAGTATCGAAGGCCCGCTGACAGGAGGTCACGGAACAGACTCAGGCGCCATGGGTTGACTGAGATGCCTGGCAGCTGTTTGTCGGGCCGTGTTACATAATGATCAACAGAGGGCAGTAAAGCAAAACACAGTCCTGTGCTGCGCTTCTAATGCTGCCACGTCCATGCTCATAGCCTTCACCAACTCGCATTGAACCGCATGGTGAAGTATGGTCAAATAACTACCACGATTCTAGATTTGAAGCTTTCGTGACTGCAAGGATTCATATTCTTAGGTTTTTTCGGTAAAGTCACGTAGGTAAAACATAAAAAATTAATAAAAGTAAAATAAAATAAAAATCACGACGTTTCGGAGGCAACACAAGCTTCCGTCTTCAGGTGGAACCGTCACAGCCACGACAGCTGTATCAAGTAAGGTAGCTCCTGCAATCTCTCATTTACTTGATACAGCTGTCGTGGCTGTGACGGTTCCACCTGAAGACGGAAGCTTGTGTTGCCTCCGAAACGTCGTGATTTTTATTTTATTTTACTTTTATTAATTTTTTATGTTTTACCTACGTGACTTTACCGAAAAAACCTAAGAATATAACTACCACGACGCGGAGAAGCCCTCTCACACAGCAGTGGGTTGATGTGAGTGCTGCGCTTTAACACGTGTAGCTGTACATACCTCCAGGCCATGTCTGTAACGCAACTCTGCAGCCTCAAAATTAACAAATGTCACATCAGTCTGTGTATCCAGCTTTGATTGGTTTCGGGAATTGATTATTTGCTACTCGGTATGTATTTAATGGATATCTGGTTGATGTCGACATCTACGTTGTATTTAGGCACCACGGAATAAATTCAGTACAATGCCTCTCGTGTTCTGTCTATTCTGAAGAAGACGAAGGGACATTGGTAGTGTTAGTGGCAGACGCGTTGAGTCTTTTTGCATCGTGATTGTGCAGAACTGCCAATGCAATCCTTCATATTTAATTTCATTCTTAAGTAATTTTGTTCCTCTAAGCCAAGGCAATGACCACTGATGACACCCCCCCCCCCCTAAATAACAGTACCATTTTAATTTACAACTTAACGTTGAATGTATTTAATTTCAGCTATAGTATAAACTCTAGCCTATGACCGAATCGCCCAACATCTCCCTTAAGTCATCAGATTTCGAGCCTGGATTGTGGCTTTGATGGGTAACTACCGTGCACGAAATAGTGCTTCTGGTGGGCAGCAGAGAGCAATGCGGGAATATCCATTGTTGTACTACACTTCCATGCGTCCACATACACTCTCACCAACGCAGACTGACCAACGCGGTGAAGTATGGTCAAATAACCCTCATGACCTGCACCGGCATGGGGAGGCCCTCATTAAGCAGTGGATTAACAAAAGGGCTACACAATAAACCACATCACGAATGGGTTAAAGAAAGATCAACAGCTAAGATAGAGAGATAAACTGTGAAACTTCAAATCTGGTTGTACGTCTTGAGTGCTATGGCCGGATCATATGATCTGGGTTTAGTCGAACATCTTACTCCTTTCATCCACATCTTAATACACGGATAAAAGGATGAATTTGCCACTGCTTTACGCCACAGATATTCCCTATTATCCGCGTAAAAGCTTGATATATATATAAAAAGTTGTCGTACGGTTAATAGGATATTGCTCGGATCGATTCAGGGCTACAGAAAATTATATGAGTATGGGATAATAAGTCTTTTGGATAAGGTGACCTTCACTGTCCAGCACAACTACGTGAGAGGCCTTGTAAAGCGGGACAGACACAGATGCACAGGTTGTGGGTCGGCAGAGAGATCAAGCTGATAGATCCTGGATAGATAGATCTAAATTTACCAGAGCACTCACATTTTGGCCCGCGTAACACAATTTCCCTAAGCCCAGCGCTCGCTCGCTCACCGCTCGGGCTAGGACACACATACATCATTTGGTCACATTTAGCCCCAGGGCCGGAGCGCTTTGTCACCTGGCCTTTGTTATGAGAGCAGTCGGTGCCATGGGGCTGGCGTGGGGGGGTGAGGGAGGGAGGGAGGGGAGGGGAGAGAGGCCGCGCAGGTGGGAAGCTAAACCCAGACGTCCGCCTGGGCAAGATGATCCGATTCCCTTGACCGCTCCGATTCTTATAAAACTCGGCACTTAGGCTCCAGCAGCAGGGGCCAACGCGTCGAGTGGAGTCCCGGGCCTCCTTAAACGGGGTCAGCGGGGTTAAAGGCGCACAAGCAAATGTGCTTAATTAAAAAAAACACGGAACAAAAGGATCGTTTCACGTCCCCGCCGCAGCCGCCGCCGCTGAGAATGTGAGCAGGTTCCGTGCGCGGTTCTACCGCAGTCGACGCTCACCCGAATCCGCCTTTGAAATGTGCGCTTTCCTCCCTCCCCCCTCCCTCCCCCCCCCCCTCGTTTTCTTTCAATCGCCTCTTTCTTAGAAAAGGTATCGGGCCAAGTCACCTCAGTGCCGGTGCGCTGAAGCCAAGCCTTCTCGTCGTTACCCGCTTCAAATAAAGGTCCTTTTTAATCTGGCATGGGAGCATTAGGACGCACGCCATCCCCGTGTGTCGGCTGGAAGCGTGTTTTCCTCCCGCGTTGCTGCCTTTCTGTTAGGGAATCTGAAGGACGATGCGTTTCTTTATTTTACCTTTGAAGCCTTATTTGTATTTCTCAAAGTTGGACAAAAGAAAGTAGCTTTTGCGCTGTTTCTGTACATAATATTCAGATGCGGCCGCAATAAGACGCTATACGAATCCAAATTGCATTGCATTGTTTGCGGTGTGAGCATTAAGTTGTACATGTGGCTGGCTACCTTGTGGTTTGCTGTTTGGAGTCACGAAATTTTCGGTTGAAATATTGAAAATAGCTCTTCAGGACACCAAACACCTGATCAGCATCTCCCCACTCCAATCGTCTGCCCCTTGCCGTATGTGCAACCCACTTAAGGAATTGTAGTCAAATGCTTTGACATTATGTCACAATATCAATCATGCGTTGTGCCCTTTCGTGCCATTGACATTTTGAATTATATGAAAGTAATAAGTCCGGCTAGTTACCCAAGAGAGTTTCACGAAGTCTTAAGAGTCCAACTCAAGAGGGTCCTGCATTGGGATATTTGGCGAACGTCATTAATGAGTGAGGTGTTGGAGGACAACCCCACGCAGACGAAGGGGTGACACTTTTCACTGCCATCTCTTGGCCACCGTTACTGTCCCATACCTGCAACCTGACGCGTCTTCATGGCCACCCCGCCCAAGTACTATACAGGCGCCAACCTGATTAGCTTCCGAGAGCCGACAACTTTTTTTGGAGAGATCAGGCGAATTCAGGGTGATTTTGTTGCACGAAAATAAGAGTGCGTTGTTGTTTAAAATAATAATAAAAAGTGCAAACATTGGTGCTGAACGCTTACAATCATGTGCGCCTAATTCTGACTCCATGAGCTTCAGTTAATAGCGGTGAGCCCATGTAATAACTCACTAAGGCTGCATTTGGTTCTGAATCAATGTAGATTAATGTCAATATTCGGGGGTGTGACAGCCCATTGACTGAATCATTCTTCAATGAGTCTGTACCAGTGGCTCTTTCTGCCTCAACCTTGGGGTCGTAGGGGTGGCTCAGGAAGAGCAACCTCGGCTCTTTCGAGGGTAGCGAAGGCACGGGGACTGAATGGGTTTCTGTTATGTCCCACGCTCTGAACCCTCACCACCCCATGCCAGCCCTGTTGAGTCTTAAGTACTGCAGTACAGGCGGGACTGCGTTGGCAGTGGTGTCCTCACGTAGACTAAGAGCACCACCCCACTGCTTTCTGTAACAATGCCTCTTCACAATGTACATAGTAGTTTCATGTTTTACAATGTGCATAGTAGTTTCATGTTTTGGGCAGTGGCCCTTTAAAGTAGAGAAGTGGGCAGCCAATATATTTTACAGTGCGGTCCCGTAATAACAATGATAACTTTAGAGTAGAGAGAGAGAGAAGCCAATATACTTTACAATGCAGTGCCTTGAAAACACTGGGAAGTTTTAAAACTCCTGATAAACGAGCACTTTTCTTGCAGCAGTCATTGTGTATAAAACCAAATTTTGGATGACGCTATATGACGAGGTAAAGGCGCGGCCCTGCAATTCCTTGCTGACGCCACTGCTGGTGGAAGGGCCTCCGCCGGAGGAAGTTCTGGACGGTATTTGAACAACTCTTAAAATGCGAGCCAAAAGTCTTTGAAGAGGGGGAAGGACCCACACTTTTCCCCATCACACACAGCCTAACTGGTGAACCCATTGAAGGCTACAGGGTGGACAGAGGTGGCAGGGGGGAAATTAATAAACCTGCCTCATTGTTTCAGCTGTGCCCTTACCATTACAACGCAGCAACATCCCTGGATGGAAAATATTCATCCAGAGATTGATTTAAATCACAGTGGGAAGTGACACTTCGAGACTCTAAGCTTCTCAAATGCCGCCGATCGTCCAGCATCGAAAGTGAGCGCGCACGTTACTCCGTGGGTGCGTGAGTGCGTGGGTGGGTCCGTGCGTGCGTGGGTGCGTGCGTGAGTGCGTCCGTGGGTGCGTGAGTGCGTGCGTGGGTGCGTGGGTGCATGCGTGGGTGCGTGGGTGCGTGCGTGAGTGCGTCCGTGGGTGCGTGAGTGCGTGGGTGGGTCCGTGCGTGCGTGGGTGCGTGCGTGCGTGAGTGCGTGCGTGGGTGCATGCGTGGGTGCGTGGGTGCGTGCGTGAGTGCGTCCGTGGGTGCGTGAGTGCGTGCGTGGGTGCGTGGGTGCATGCGTGGGTGCGTGGGTGCGTGGGTGTATGGGTGGCATGGGAGCGTGCATGGGTGCGTGGGTGCGTGCGTGGGTGCATGGGTGGCGTGGGTGCGTGCGTGGGTGGGTCCTTGCGTGCGTCCGTGCGTGTGTGCGTGGGTGGCGTGGGTGCGTGCGTGGGTGCGGCTGTTGTCGCCTCGCCGTGCGCTATGCGAGACATTCACGAGGATGTTTGCTGTTAGAAGACTCGGATATAAAGACAGCTGAGCTACGAGTGGGGAGAAAGAATTTCTTTCCGTGCCTGACTCGCCCGCGGCTGTTATTTTACTGTGCAGGCAATCTGACAATGGGATGGGTTCATGGAGTCAACGTGTGTACCTGTGTTGCATTTTTACGTGTTAAACGGGGCCCCATATTTTATGTGGAGCGCTCTCGCCAATAACATGTGGTAATCCCCCAGCATTCACGAAGCTAGCATTTGGCTAGTCTGACTGCTGATGAGAACCGACAGGTCGAACCCCATCAAGAGTGGTGCTTCCTTAAATAAATGCTGTGTGATAATATTGCTGATGGAATAAAACATTTTACATATATGTGGAGATGCAGAATGGAGATTTGCTTACATTTTCCATGTACCCAATAGATCCTTAACAAAAACAGTTAGTATTAAAAACATCTTTACAAGGAATAGATTAGATAGTTTATTTAACCAGTTCTTTCGGTAAAGCCACGTATGTAGAAAAATAAAATAAAACAAAAACTATTATATATAAATATTGCTAAAAAGATTGTAATTGTATTGAAATATTTTGTGTCGCAAATGTTTTTCACATTTAAATAGTAAACTATCTACACAGTACAGATGGCATTTTTTTATTATACGCTCCCATAAATATATATAACCAAGAGCAAAAAAGCTTTTCTTATCATTTTTAATTCCGTTTTAATTTCCAGTTCTACATGGAGGCCTCCCCATGCAGTGTGGACCGTGAGGGGTGTTGACCATACCTCACTGCACTGGTGTCAGTATATCTACTACGTGTTAGTGCAAACTAATGCTTCAATTGTGAGCAGAAGGTTGATTGGTTAATGCCCTGTGCTATGAACCACTTAACCCTGAGTTTAATACCCGGACAGGGCTAACATGGGTGCAGAGTGATATCGGAACCGGTCCTGGACCCCCCCCCCCCCCCTTTCACCAACCCACACTGACCAGCATGGTGAAGTATGGTAAAACAACCCCTTGACTGTGGCAATGTAGAACGTCTTTGCAGGGCGGTCGTTAATCTGTTTTATTAAACGGAATGTTACGCTCAACAATACACGCACCCGATTGTGCGAGTGAGAACAATTACGAGCTTTGCAAATTAGACGTTAATGTTCCGTTAGGTGAATAAAACGCACAAGACGAAACTGCGAAAAAGAACAATGTAAGATCACAGTCCAAAAAAAACATAATTAGTCACGATACAACTCGTTCTATGACAGTGTGTTTTCGTCACGTGACGATTACCACAATGTCAGTTTTCCACAACTGTGCCATTGTACTTGACGTCTTTATTGCACTGCCATTGTGCTTTGCGAATGAAGATGTGACTTTAAAGTCCTTGGGCCGCAGTCCACTCAACAGACGCTTCTCCAAAAAAAAGCCATCTCATCATCGTACACTTTACAACCCCAGAACGCTTATAAAGTGCACGCTGTCAATTCCACGAGGACATCTGTTTCTAAACGAACCTCTACAATTGTCAAGGCTTTTAAAGTGTTGATGCTGCAACAAAACAACCCAAACGCATTTAATGTAACAGCCATTTATTTACGTGTTTTAATTATTTTATTTGTTAAAGTAGTAAACATTTTGTTGCTTCATAGCCACATTCTTTTCAACGATTTTTTTTTGCAAAAACGGACGATACAATTATTGTGGATTGTACGTTGTACTATTTATCGTAGTATCGACATATCGTGTTGACCCAAGCAGGTGACCTCAAATATGTGACAATTCAAAAAGCTTGCCAGGGAGGGTGAATTGCCCCATGCTTCGCTTTGAGCGTCTTTGTCCACGTGGAACAAGCTGGCAGTACGCAGTGAGTGTTTCAGTTGGTTGGTTAGACTGCATAAACTGCACCTTCACTTTGACACGGAGGCTTTCACAACCAATATCATCCATAATAGATGTTTTGGGTTATATTGCGTAAATATAAATGCGTCGTTAAACCCGCCACCACCCGACACCACCCGACACAGCCAATTAGTAAGGTTTCTCACGTAAACAAAACATGCCAATTAGTTACTCTCCAGCACACCGGTGTGCTGGAGAGTAAACCCACAACTCGGTTGTGTCGGGTGGTGGCGGATTTAACGACACATTTATATTTACGCAATCTAACCCAGAAAATCTTCTTATGGGATCCGCCCCTTGGAGAGAGAGAGCGAGAGGCATTTATGCGTGGCATACACAAGCCACCCGGAATATATCAAAGGGCAAGGCAGACACTGAGGGGCATGGAAGGGGCATTCCCAGGGGCATGCGGCATTTTGGGCAGCCTTCCTGTTTGGGGGGTGGGGGTGGTAGGAGACGGGGAGCCTTTGGTAAACAAGACAAGCAGGATATTAAAAGACCGCCTCTGAAAGGGCAACAAAGGAAATGAACTGGTTTTAAAAGGAGGGAATAAAAACAACTGTTTAAGGAAAGTAGGAGAAAAATGCTTTTGTTTATGTAAGTTGACATTTGTCATTTCTCTACAGTAGCCTCTCAAGTGCGGTGTGTTTTTCACAAAGTGGCTGTGTAATTGCTGTTATTTTGCCAATTTTCTACATTTTTGTTGTATTATTTACAATAATGGTTTTCATACACATTCCTCAACACAGTTTGAATTCGTCTTCTGCTAATGTCTAAAATTATATACTTTAGGTAACGTGTAATTATATTACAAATACACGATTCGTACTTGTTTTTTTTTTCTTTCAAAATCGGTTTTACGTGATTTACCAACAATAGACATTATTGTGAAACGCCAACGGGCCACTATGGCCACGCGTCTACCAAGAAATTATCCACACACAGAGACGTGATCGCGTAGCTCAGGGGCTAATTCCATTTCAGAGCACGGAGTCAGCGCCACTAGAATTCTGGGCTTAAATCCGGGCAGCAATTTGTAATTAAACTGGGTTTTCAAATGCGGCGAGTTTGTTTGTCTCTGCCCAATTACCGTTACCTGCAACAACAACAAAACAATCATCATTAAATGTCAGTGTTCACCTGATTAAGCTTATTCCAGCTATGAGAGAGAAAAAAACAGGTTTCGACTTGATGGAAATGTGACACTCATCTCAGGCGCGTCATTCGTGCTGATAATGCAGCCTCAGATGTAGTTCCCTGAGATTCTCTTCCCCGGCCATTCTCTGCCATAAGGTGGTGCACTGCTCGATGCGAGAGTCCCGCATTGAAACTCGTTCGTCTCGTGATTTAATGGCGATCGCAACATTTCTAAGATAATTTTTTAACGAAATAAATCGACAAATCTCATAAGAAATGATAAACTCAAGCACTGCAAACCGTCCCCGCTCCGTCGTCGTCTCTGCGTGGCTCCTCAAGGGCAGAGCCCTCTCGGGGTGCGGCTCGAGTTGAGGAGCCGCTCTCTCAGCCCCGAGGAAGGGAGCGGTTTGCGGTTCGTGCTGCTGCTGCACGGGGCTGGGCTGGGCTGGGCTGGGGAGGGCGGGAGGGCCTCGCTCTGCCAAACAAAGCAAGGTTTTGTGGGCAGTGAAGGATGTGGGTTTGAAGTCCGGCCGGGCAACTTCATTTTTGGTGGGGAATGATTTTTGCGAGCCGCGCTGTGAGCCCGGTGATCTGAGTTCGATTCCCAGCCAAGGCTGACATCAGTGGCGAGTGATATTTGAACCGGTTTTTTCACCCCCCCCCACCGCCGCTCTGTCCCATACGCTAACAAGTTGTCATCGGCAGCTGCAGCACTGTGATGTGTGGTGTTCAGCAGAGGGCAGTGCAGAAAAAAACATCATTGTACTGTGAGTCTATGCTCCCACGTCTGTGCTGCCCGTTTTCACCAACCCGCATTTACCATTGTGGCGAAGTATGGTCATACAACCTCCACGACCGACATGGTGTGGAGAGGCCTTCGTCAACAGTCGATTGACGAAGCGCTACGCGTTGCATTTTGTTGCGCTGGCAATGCAGCGTGTGTGATAGGTTGTGCGTTATACGGCACTGTTGGGGAGTTCGATTACCATCCAAGGATGACTCAGCCTTCAATGAATACCTGGAATGGTGGGTCAATATCAGCACTGGAAAGACAAAGCCAGCTGGGCACGGCAGAGGCCACTTTGCTCTCTTGTGCGTCATGCCAATCTTGTTGGATGCTAGTTAATGGCACTTGCATGTATGGCTATATGGGGGATCATTGTGGCAGGATGGTTATTTGACTACACGTGTGTCCGATGGGATGAGCCTCGCAATGTGTGGTTGTGGTTTGAGCATCATGCGACCTGATTTCCATTCCTGGCCACACACACACACACTCACACACCCCCATTGAGAGTCCAGATCCGAAACGTCGTTGGCCTCTCCGAGCTTAACTCGGTCCAAACTGAGTAGGCCTCGGCTATGTGATGCGTTGACATCATAGCTCGAGAGACAAAGACATGTGTGGTGGTGGTGGTGCCCACACCATCCCATCGCATGCTGTGGCTATTGCTGAGTCTTAATAGGTGCTCGCGCAGCGCTCGTTGTCCGTGGACAGCCGTCCCGATTTCTCCCAGAAGTCCAGTTGATGGACACATCCGAGTGACCTCGTCGAAATGAAGTTTCTGAGCGACTTGAGTTGTCGCTTCAACTCGCCACCAGCTTCAACGTCGGGGAATTACAATGCCAGCACGCCAAGTCACATCGGCTGGTTGAAGTTGACTAAAAAAACATGAAAACGTAGTGCCCCCAAGGGAGTCACAGAACTCGAGTGCGTATCCGAGTTCTGCAACTCACGGAAATGTGGTGCATCAGAATCCCTGCTGAATGCTTCAGGGTGAATTTGATCTGTTTAATGTCTCCAGTGTTTCAGCTGCACAATGCACCCAGGATCTGATGCAGTACAGGAGTAATGAAATGTCTCCCACGACAGGCACCACGCATTGGTGTTGCGTCTGTAAACGCGCGAGGAAAAAATTAACCCGTAAAAGCAAAGTTTTTCACTATAAATCCTTTATATGCGTGGCGGCTAGAGTCCTCTCGTCCTCTGGCTTGAGATGGCTGCCACCTATGGGTCAGATGATTGCCTGCCACCATTAAGCAATTGGTAGTTAAATATAATTAAATTTTTCCTAAAAAGTGTAAAATTTTGGAAAACAATTTTCACGAAAATAAATTGTCACGCACAACGAGTCTGTGTGCAAAATGTCAGCTCGATTGGATCACGGGAAGTGGGTTAAAAAACGACCGAAAGATTTGCACGGTCGTAAGCGCTCAAGCAAGCAAGCAAGTGAGCAGTACGGGAACTGACGGGAAGCTGTCGGGGCAAAGACTTGCTTGCATGCCTGCAGATCGTAATTTTAGTTACGGTTTAAGTAAACCCCTTTGATCAAATTGGGAAGTTTTCAATCGTGTACATTGCTCGTTGCACATAAACTCTCTGCTAAAGTTGTTTTCATGTCAAATATTTTTTACGAGAGACATACAAACACCCCCCCCGCCACCGTCGATTTAGATGAACACAACGACAGACAAACATTTCTAATTAATAAATGCCTTCAGAGTGACAAAAAGTTACATTCCAGCAAGGGTTGTTTTCTCCGCGTAACAAAAAAATGTTTGCTCCATTGAGCCTATGGATTTTTTGGAGCGATGTCTTCCAGCGGCGTCTGTTTAAGTAGATGAACTCTTGCCCAGTTTTGACCTTCTGGGTCTCATCAGTGGACGAGAGTGTGCTCTGCTGAGTGCTGTTGTGTTGTTTGGTGGAGTAAAGTGGCAATAGAACCTCGACAAACACCATTTGGATGGCATTTGTTTAACAGGTCAATGTTATTTGTGTCTCGTTTGTACGTTTTGTACGCGCTGAAACAGACACCTGTTTATTATTGTTTGTGCCACAATCCAGTACAGGAGGGCACAATAAAACAAAATATGCGTGCACAATCGTGTGGTTGTGTTGCAGGCATCCCACTGGCAATGATGAAACACGGTGTGTTGATGAAATAGAAAAGCACATTCATAAATAATGGTCGGCCTCACTCTGTGAAAATGCAAGTAAGTAACGTTTTAGGCCATCAGCTTTTGGGCCGTCTGAACCAATGTTTTATTTTGCAGCAGAAGTAAATGAATAAATAAGCAGACGAGGCTCCGTCTCACGTCTCACCGTGCGAAAATAAAACGGAGTATTATGTATTTATGTATAACTTGTGGACACGTTATGGGTAAAATCAAAGATGAGTATAACTCTGTTTTATGTCTCCACATACAATTGCAAACAGTTTGTTTCTATCCCAATTGGCCTATCGATTTTCTAACGTAATCCAACAGCATTTGTTTCGACAAGCAAACTCTGGACCGGTTTTGACTTTTTTGGTCTCATCAGCGGGGTTAGCATGAAATAGAGAGAAGAAATGTTTAACCAAACTTATCCAAAAGAGACTTGAATGGAGTTGCTCCACGAACGCATGGTTTGGGGTCTTTAGCAATTAGGGTCACACGGAGGTCACCCAATCTTCACTCGTCTGTTCCCCCCACCCCCTATCTTATTACCTCTCTCCATCCTCACCCACACCCCGGGCCTCCAGGGCACAGCCTCCACACGGAGAGTGAGCGAGCCGGCGGGGTTAGAGATTGTCCAGTGATAAGAGCAGGTCTTCATCACGTGTGAGGAGGGCTCGTGACTCATCAAGGGTCAGGAGACCAAGCTGGCAGGTCCGCACTCTGAGTCTCATTATTGATGACTGTGTCGACCAGGCAGACTTATTAAGACAATGCTAACCATACACCGTCTATATTTCCACATCCGTCAGTGACATGGGTGTTCCAATTGTCCTCAATATATCATCGTTTTTTGACGAGCCATGAGTTATAGAGGAAAGATGCACACGTTCATCATGGAAAGCAGATGTTGGAGACTAATTATGTCACGGAGATATAGGCGAAAAGAAACTGCCAATAGATAATAATTGATGATCATTTTGGGAGCGGTGGTGCAATGGTGAATACATTTCACTGTGATCCTGGTGACCTGAGTTTGATTCCAAGTCGCAACTAAGATCGACGGTGAGGGACATCTGACCTTGTTCTGAGCTTCCATCTTCACCAACACACACTGACCAGCATGGTGAAGTATGGTCAAACATCGCCCCATGATGGACATGGCACTTGCCGTACCCTTCATCCAGCAATGGGATGACAACTATGCACGATGAGCTTCTTAAATTAAAGAATTCTGCAGTTCAAGGCTAGTTTTGAAATTCAAAGAATAAGCATGTGTTTTTACCTCAAACATGTTGACCAACTCTGCCGATTTCAACGGTAGGCTGGTGAGTTCAAAGGAAAAGTTGCCTTTTCTACTCTCCAAAAATGTGTACCGTGATAATCGGTATGATAATCATTGAACATCGGTATGGGTTAAACATTGTTGAACATTCGGCACGCTACCACTTAAATCGGTAGAGTTGGCAAGCAGGAGTAGTATCCTGTGTTTAACCAGGAGATCAAAGTTCACGTCCGCTGAGACACATGAAGCAATGGTCTTTAGCAAGATCTCGATGTAAGCTGATTCACATCAAGAAAATAAAAAGCGTTTTTATTTTTTTAGAAACCTTTATTCAACAATTCAAATTTGAATTTAGATTTCTTTTATTTTAAGTTGAAATGCACTCTCAAATTTTTCACGCGTGAGAAATAACATTTATTGAAAGAAAAAAAACCCCCCACACAAATAATAAGCAGGTCTCTAAACTCCCCTCCGCACTTTCCTCCCCAATAATTTAACCCCTTCCTCTACCCACCCCCCACCTCGTTAAGTGAACCTCTCCTTTCATTTTTGGCTTTTCACACCCAAAGGCCCTGTCGTGTGTCACCGTCAGCCACTTCCAGGGAAACACCTTTCGCGCAACAATTTGTCGCCGGTGATGAATCTGCAGCCTTCACAAAAGGCAGCTGCAGCGTCGGCAAGAAGACAGTGCCGGCCCCCCTCACCCCCCGTGGCGTAGCCCTGCGGTTAGGAACACAGACGGCCGAAATATAAAACGCGCACACACACGCGCACGCGCACGCACGCGCGCGCGCACGCACGCACGCGCACGCACGCACGCGCATGCACACAGTTTAAACTTGACACACCGTGTATATTGATATAGTGAAAGATATTGTAGATGCGTTTTATGTTTTTCTTGTGAATACCCTAATGTTTGGCACGAATGTTGCCAACCTCTATTTGCTGTACAGCATACTCTTGTACCCCCCCCCCCCCCCATCATGTAAATCCTGTGCATGATATCAGCTGGAATAGTCTGGAATTCTGTTCCGTGGAATGATATTGGCACCTCGCATCCGTCTCGCCTTATTTTGTCATCATTGTACCCTATAGTCCTATAAACCTGTTCTTAGGATCATAGAGATATATGGCACAATAATATAGGACTATTAAGGACAGGCGTACCTTGTACAATAATGATAAGTGAGGTAAGGCAGGGAGTGAGGTGAGCGAAAGTCAGTGAGCGAAGTGAGGGAAGGCAGTAATTAAAACTAAACTAAATTGTTTTTATTTTATTTTACCAGGTAAGCTCCACTGAGCTATGCAGCTCTGTTTCAGAAGTGACCTGGCCACAGATTATGGCCCAACGAAGTGGCTTATCGTGTGGAAATGTACAGCAGCCACATACTCTAAACGCGTGTTGATTTTAAAATGTGGAGGGGAAAAACTGGAGGACCAGGAGAAAAATTCATGCAACCACGGGGAGAACATGCAAACTCCAAATATACAGCAGCAGGCGTCAGGGTCGGGATCGAACCCATGACCTCCTGTACACCAGGTGAGGTGGTTAAGAGGGAGGGCAGGTAATGAGGTGAGGGAGGGCAGAGAGTAGTTGTGTTACGATTCGGCATCAAGTTGACCCAATGGCTAAATAATTATTCAATATTCGATCAAATATTTTTTTTACTACTACTTAGTTCACCCCACGTATGTAAATTTGAATGTATACACAAACATTATGCCTATGCATTTAATATGGATGTATATACATGCTGGGAGCTGTCAATATATGTGACTGAGTGACGCGAATTCTACTGTTCCTGAAGACCCCCATAAGATTACAACTTTTTTTTTGAAATGTGACCTCATACGAGACAAAAAAAATAATACCTTAAAACATCGCTTTAATTTCAACGCACAAATCAGAAACGCCGTAGAGCAGTGACGGGCAGCCCTAGACGAGTTAGTTGAACCACGTGAGCGATCCTCCCTCACCTCGGTGGGCCCGCAAACTTCACGTTGTGCTCGTGACCACCCACGCACCACCCTCGAGCCAGCGAGACCAGGCCACCACGAGGACCTCCATGGGCCCAACGCTACCCAACCGCCGTTGTAGAGGTGCTGGGTTCTTTTGATGGGACACGGGCAGCTAGACGATGCAACAACAACAACAAAACGGCCTGATATTCCTGCCTGGTGATTTCTTCACGAGCACAACGTGAAGACGGAAGCTTGTGTTGCCTCCGAAACGTCCTTATTATTATTTTATTTTTTATTTTACTTTTAGTAATTTTAATTTTTTACCTACGTGAATTTACCAAAAAAAACCTAAGAATATGATTTCTTCTCGTTCTAACTCACGGCTGGCTGATGTCGATGCAGAACATCGACAACAATTTCACGTTCAGGTGGTCAAGCCAGATGAGCGCGTCAGAAGCCGTGGTGTCTCCTTTGTGTTTGTGGATCGGGCATATGTTGCATGATCTGTTCTGGATAACCACAGTCGCACATTGGAGAGGTTTTTGTGTTGATGTTCCATTCGGGCATCAGGTATCTGCATCTGCCGCGGTTTGTACAGATGCGGTTGAGGGTGGACCATGCGCATTGACTATTCCTGGTGGGCAGGTGTGATGCAATGTGGCGCACAGGGAGGAGGGGCAATGTTCAACGGGGTTGGCAGTTTTAGAATGATTGAGCTGCGGATTGTGCCGTGGCTTGCAGCTATGGACTTAGTCACCTCTGCTCAAGGCTTAATCTGCCACTAATATTGTCTAGAACACTGCTAGGCTCTTCCACAAGAGCACTAAGAACTCCTGCACGTAACACTCGTTGTACTGTCCTCAAGGATATTTGGTGACGACACACACCACGACACACACCACGACACACACCACGACACACACCCACACACCACGGCACACACCATGACAAAGATAAAGATCCCCCGTATAGCCTTAACAGACTGTAGGGGCAAGTGCTGTTAGCGAGCACCTATGAAGGCCGGAACGGTACACGAGGGGGTGGGTGGCCAGCACCACGCCCGACCGCCTTTGTCTCCCCAGTGGCGATGTTTACACACCGCACCAGGTACTCATTTAAGGCTGAGTCGACCTAGGGGAGGCCCAGGACCGGTTCAGATAATCGTCACTGGTGTTGGCCGTGAGCGGGAATCGAACCCAGGTCGCCAGGTTCATAGCGCAGCGCGCTAACCGCTACACTACCGCTCCCCACACCATGACACACACCACGACACACACCATGACACACACCACGACACACACCATGACACACACTATGACACACACCACGACACACAACACCACGGGAATCGAACCCAGGTCGCCAGGTTCATAGCGCAGCGCGCTAACCGCTACACTACCGCTCCCCACACCATGACACACACCACGACACACACCATGACACACACCACGACACACACCATGACACACACTATGACACACACCACGACACACAACACCACGACACACACCCACACACCACACCACGACACACCACGACACACACCACGACACACACCACGACACACAACACCACGACACACACCCACACACCACACCACGACACACACCCACACACCACGACACACACCACGACACACACCACGACACACACCCACACACCACACCACGACACACACCCACACACCACACCACGACACACACCACGACACACACCACGACACACACACACACACCACGACACACACACACACACACCACGACACACACCGCAGCACGCGGTGTGTGTCATTTTCGGAACAGCGTTCCGGACTGTTCCGGCTGAAACAAGTCAGTGTCTGTGCCAAATGTACAAGTACATCCCTCCTGTTTATCCACTGCTGGATGAGGGCCTTTCAGAGCCGTGTGGGTCACGGGGGGTCACTTGACCATACCTCACCCCACCGCTCGTGCGGGTGGTTAGTGGACCAGAGTTCACCACCCCGGTTAACAGGGAACGTTGGGTCAACGTTGGTCCAAAGCTTCCACGAACATGCCAACGGTGGCCCAACATTTCACGATCACTGGGACCACGCCGGTCAGTGCAGGTGGTTGTTTGGCCATACTTCACCACGCCGGTCAGTCTCGTCCCCCTCCCCTCGTCCCTCTACCCTCACCCCCCTCCCCTCACCCCTCCACTCACCCTCCTACCCTCACCACCATCCCTCGTCCCCCTCCCCTCGTCCCCCTCCCCTCTTTCTCCTCCCCTCACCCCCCTCCCCTCGTCCCTCACCTCACCCCCCATCCCCTCGTCCCCCTCCCCTCGTCCCCCTCCCCTCCCCTCACCACCTCCCCTCACCCCCCTCCCCTCACCCCCCTCCCCTCACCTCCCTACCCTCACCCCCCTCCCCTCACCCCCTTCTCCTCACCCCCTCCCCTCACCCCTCTACCCTCACCCCTCTACCCTCACCGCCTCCCCTCACCCCCTCCCCTCACCCCTCTACCCTCACCGCCTCCTCTCACCGCCTCCCCTCACCCCTCCCCTCGCCCCCCCGACCCACGTGTGACCCCTGCCCCGTGTTTGTTGTTTTGCTCAGATCCGTACACAAGGCCTCGTAATGGGGCGGCTCTTCCTGCCTGGCGCAGCCTGCAAGTCGCGGGGCCCTGTCGCCTCCTTCTACCTGCGACCCCAGCCACCTGTTGTGTGTAAACACGGCCTCTGTGTGTGCGCGTGTGTGTGTGTGTGTGTGTTAGATGGGTGAGTGTGTGTGTGTTAGATGGGTGAGTGTGTGTGTGTTAGATGGGTGAGTGTGTGTGTGTGTTAGATGGGTGAGTGTGTGTGTGTGTGCTAGATGGGTGAGTGTTGTGTGTGTGTGCTAGATGGGTGAGTGTTGTGTGTGTGTGTGTGTTAGATGGGTGAGTGTGTGTGTGTTAGATGGGTGAGTGTTGTGTGTGTGTGTGCTAGATGGTTGAGTGTTGTGTGTGTGTTAGATGGGTGAGTGTTGTGTGTATGTGTGTTAGATGGGTGAGTGTTGTGTGTGTGTTAGATGGGTGAGTGCTGTGTGTGTGTGTGTGTTAGATGGGTGAGTGGTGTGTGTGTGTTAGATGGGTGAGTGATGTGTGTATGTGTTAGATGGGTGAGTGTGTGTTAGATGGGTGAGTGTTGTATGTGTGTGCTAGATGGGTGAGTGTTGTGTGTGTGTGTGTGTTAGATGGGTGAGTGTTGTGTGTGCGCGCTAGGTGGGTGAGTGGTGTGTGTGTGTGTGCTAGATGGTTGTGTGTGTGTGTTAGATGGGTGAGTATTGTGTATGTGTGTGTGTGCTAGATGGTTGAGTGTTGTGTGTGTGTTAGATGGGTGAGTGTTGTGTGTGTGTGTGTTAGATGGGTGAGTGTTGTGTGTGTGTGTGTTAGATGGGTGAGTGGTGTGTGTGTGTGCTAGATGGGTGAGTGTTGTGTGTGTGTGTGTTAAATGGGTGAGTGTTGTGTGTGTGTGCTAGATGGTTGAGTGTGTGTGTGTGTTAGATGGGTGAGTGTTGTGTGTGTGTGTGTGCTAGATGGTTGAGTGTGTGTGTACTAGGTGGATGAGTGTTGTGTGTGTGTGCTAGGTGGGTGAGTGTTGTGTGTGTGTGTGTGTTAGATGGTTGAGTGTTGTGTGTGTGTGTGCTAGATGGTTGAGTGTTGTGTGTGTGTGTGCTAGATGGTTGAGTGTTGTGTGTGTGTGTGCTAGGTGGGTGAGTGTTGTGTGTGTGCTAGATGGTTGAGTGTGTGTGTGTTAGATGGGTGAGTGTTGTGTGTGTGCTAGGTGGGTGAGTGTTGTGTGTGTTATATATGGTTGAGTGTGTGTGTGCTAGATGTGTTGTGTGTGTGTATGTGTGCTAGGTGGGTGAGTGTTGTGTGTGTGCTAGATGGTTGAGTGTGTGTGTTAAATGGGTGAGTGTTATGTGTATGTGTGCTAGATGGGTGAGTGTTGTGTGTGTGTGCTAGGTGGGTGAGTGTTATGTGTGTGTGTGCTAGGTGGGTGAGTGTGTGTGTGTGTGTTAAATGGGTGAGTGTTGTGTGTGTGTGTTAGATGGGTGAGTGTTATGTGTGTGTGTGTGCTAGGTGGGTGAGTGTTGTGTGTGTGTGTGCTAGGTGGGTGTGTGTGTGTGCTAGGTGTGTTGTGTGTGTGAGAGGTATTCACTGCGTTACGATCCACGTGGCACGGGTTTGATTTCAGGACATTGCGCAACAACAGTGGCTATTGTCATTGGACCCTAAGCCGAACCTCCTGTAGGGAGACACGGCCTGATATGAGTGCCGGGTGCGGCGATCAGCTCCATATCAGCTACGGAGAAGACTAACTAAATGTTGCTATTTTCATGTCGTTGCAATTTTTTGATGCTCACGCTGCTGGAAATACGATTATGTTTTCTACCTATTCGTGACTTTACCGAAAGAACCAGCGAGTGTGGCTATACTACCTCACTGAGTTTGCAAACCTTGCTAGGTGCTCACGAACAGCACTTGCCCCAACAGCTCGAAGTGACTTCTGTGTTATTTTTTTGTTCAATTTAACTCTGGACGTAATGTACTTCGCGGTGGTTGACATGGGTTGGCGTGAGGTGGCACGACATTGCAGGCGTCTGGGCCAGAACACCAAACGCGCGTCGCCACTTTTCAGAGCGGTTCTTGTGTCTGCAGAGTGAAACTGTCAGCGGAACGTTGGATCCACGTCGAGCGAACGTTCGTCCAATGTTTCCAACTCCGATGGTGGTGACACGGGGCCGCAGGACAAACAGCTTTCATTACCATCACCATCAAATTTACATTTCGACCACCGCTGTGTTCTGGAAAGCATGCATTTAAATGAATGTAGTTCTGCCTATCGTTTATGAAATACGCGTAATTGCTCGTATCTGCGTGACGCTTTGGCATTCTCTCCTCTTGTATCCATGACCTATCATCGGGCACTCAATTTCTCTGTCCCACCACTCCCCCGAAAAAATGCTTCAAAAGGTTAATTAGCCAAACATCCTGGTCAGGACCCTTGAAGACCCTATAAGGCTAAATGGGGAATCTTTATGTGCCTGAGTATGCATACGTGCGTAGGTGCGTGTGTGTGTGTGTGTTGTGGGGAGCGGTGGTGTAGCGGTTAGCGCAGTGAGCTTCGAACCCGGCCACCCGATTTAGATTACCGCTCACGGCCAACACCAGTGACGATTATCTGAACCGGTCTTGGGCCTCCCCTAGGTCGACTCAGCCTCACATGAGTACCTGGTGCGGTGTGCAAACATCGCCACTGGGGAGACAAAGGCGGCCAGGCATTGTTCTGGCCACACAACCCACCCCTTACCCGGCACCGGCCTTCGTCGGAGCTAGCTCACAGCACTTGCCCCAACAGTCTGTTAAAGGCTACACAGGGGATCTTTGTCTTTGTGTGTGCACGCGTGAGCCAATCCTGAGTGTGCCGAGGGTTTGAGAAACCATCTGTAAACAATGTTCCTGGGGGCTGTTAGCCCGTGTACAGCATAAAGATTAGCATCTGCCATACTCGTTCTTTAAACCTCCAACAGTAAATTATAAAAAAAATGTTGTTAAAGGCACTCAAATGAAGAGGGGCGTGTGTGTGTGTGTAGAGGGGTAAGCGCTGGGTAACATCGGGTAGATGAGAGGGGATGGGTAGGTTGGGGGTCGGGGCTGCTGCATCTGCAGGATCATTGAGTCAGATAGTGGCTCAGATAACCAAGCAGAGCCGGAGATCGCGCTCCCTTGGGTGTGCGAGTGAGGGTGTGTGTGCGTGTTGTAGGGAGTGCATTGCGGGGAGCGGTGGTGCAGCGGTTAGCGCTGCGCTGCTGCTCCGAACACGGCGACCCGAGTTCGATTCCCGCTCACGGCCATCGCCGGTGACGATTTTCTGAATCGGTCCTGGGCCTCCCTCCTAGGTCTACTCAGCTTCAAATGAGTACCTGGTGCGGTGTGGAGTGAACATGTCTGTGTAGTAAACATGGCTGTTGGGGAGACAAAGGCGGCCGGGCGTGGTATTGGCCACCCACCCCCTCGTGTGCCGTGCCGGCCTTCATAGGTGCTCGCTAACAGCACTTGCCCCTACAGTCTGTCAAGGCTATGAGGGGGATCTTTGTCTATTTTTTTAGGGAGTGGATGATAAGAGGGTATCGGCTAATGCACTCCACCACAGTCCTACTGACCTAGGTTCAATTTCTGTTCGTGATGCAGAGATTCGATTTTAAAACATTGGTAGTGCGTACTAAGGGCGTATTGGCTAATGCACTGCACTACAGTGCTACTGACGTTGGTTCAATTCTTCTTCGTGATGCAGAGCTTCAGTGAACAAAAACATGCATATGCCAGCTGTCTCCAGGAGGTGAAACAACTCCGATCGTGTGCCAGGCCCATTTTTTTTGATGCACGCTCATCACTGCTTTATCTTCAGGGAATGCGTTTTTCACGCCACATCCACCTCACGTAATTCTGTTATTATGATATGAGCCTTTTCAGAGGGGTTATAGGAATACAGGCTATAACAATATAGGATCATAATATAGGATTGTTATTGATGCGTACCTTATTTTCTAGTGGTAGTGCCTTATGCCGACGATGCCTACTCCAAGCAGAGCCTTCAGCAGCGTTCTGGGAAATATCGAGTGAGAAACTACACCCCGATGGCTTTTTAATAACACAAGTGGCATGACAAGTTTATCCAAGTTCATCTCGTACTCCCAAGATGGCATGACACATTTAATTCAACGCCCCTTCTAAAAAAGTGTATATTGCTGAGATTTCTAATCTCTGTTTTTTCTGCAATAAAGACCTGGGAATAACCGCTTTTCTTATGGACACACTGGTTCAGTTATGGTTTTATTAAGATGAAGATAAGTTTGGGCTTTGGGCTATATCCTGGCAAACTTTCATCTGTCATTAGAAATACTGTAATCTCACTTGGTGTTTGTAGTTTGGAATTTGCAGACTTGCCGTACTCAATGAAACTCTTGTTTCCCTTGGAAAAGAAACTTTGTCTTCGTGGGTTCTTAACTGGGGAGTGGTGGTGCAGCGGTTAGCACGCTGCGCTACAGACCCGGCGACCCTCATTCGATTCCCGCTCACGAACAACACCAGTGACGATCGTCTGAACCGGTGCTGGGCCTCCCCGAGGTCGACTCAGACTCAAATGAGTACCTGGTGTGGTGAGTACACATCGCAACTGGGGAGACAAAGGCGGTAGGGCGTGGTGCTGGCCACCCACCTCCTCGTGTGCCGTGCCGGCCTTCACAGGTGCTCCTAGCACTTGCTCCAAAAAGTCTGTTCAGGCTATACGGGGGATCTTTGTCTTGTTGTCGTAACTGGTCATAAACGCCATCTACCTATCTATCTATCTAACTTTAATGCCCACCTTCAAACAGACGGCATGCTTTGAAAATAATGCCCAACATAAATTACTAGCTGACCAATGACCACATCCCATTAGTGACTTTTACGTCTTAGGCATTTACCTATCTTAAAAAAAAAATCACTCTATAAAACACCCAACAACAATTTAATGCAAACATATACAATGTTTACCAACGTAACGTATAATCTAACAGAAATTATCATTTACAGCCCTTTGTCAAGCCACTGTTGGTTGGAGACCTTCCCATGATGTGTCATTCGTGGAAATCAACACTGCTGATAGGCTCCGCCAGGAATCAAACTAAGGTCGCAGTGCACAAAACCCACTGCACCACAATCAAACTATAGAGGGACATTTCGATTTAAAGCTTTCGTGACTGCAGGGATTCATCTTCTTGGTTCTTTCGGTAAAGTCACGTAGAAGGGAAATAAGAAAATAAGAAAAATAAAACATAATAAAACAATTCTCACGACGTTTCAGCCACAACGCAAGCAGCCGTCCTCAGGTGAAGAACAGGTCTGTTGGAAAGATTATTTCCCTTCTACGTGACTTTACCGAAAGAACCAAGAAGATATAGAGGGACATTCACTGAAACTCCATGTCATGCCACTGGTGTCTTGCTCTGAGGACAGGCAGGTCAGAATGGTGCGTTATTAAAGCCTGGATCTGCACTAGGCATCACTTTAACCCCGGGGGGTCATGTTTCCAATAAAACTTTGGCCACAGCACTGGAGGCAAAGGTGTGCTCCTCCTGCTCTAATGACACGGCGGGGGAACATTTGGCAGGAAGCTGCCAGTCTGGGAGGGCTCTGTCTCCCGTCACGGTGAGGCCATGCGAGTTTTATTGACGCTGTTTTGTGCTGTGGCCTGCAATTGAGAGTGAATGCGCGTGCGTTGTGGGCGTGCGCGCTGCTACTCTGTATTTAAAACGGGCTTCCTTGACGTGCCCGGTGGTCGAGACTGACGAAGCAGCGGCAGCCAAAGCAAGGGGAGACGCGCCCGAGGGTTTTTTTTTTGGGGCGTCCACTGCGGAGATGGAGCGACGAATCGCGCTCCGGTGCCGTCGCGAGATGGATTCTTACGCTGATGAGTAGCGGGAGCGGTGTGTGAACATCTTCGAGAGACCGTGGGGGAGATGGGGGCAGCTTGGGGGGAGGCCTTCATCCAGCAGTGGGTAGAGCAGCTTTGATGATGATGATGATTCTTTACTTGCATGCTTGCAAGTGCGAACGTATACAATAAACTCCGTATGCACTCGCCAAACGTATACAGAGTAAACATCCAAGTTTAGAAGCTCATCTCAACTGGCATTCCTGAACCGGTGGTGGAAATTCCACATTACCATGGTCGAGGCCATACACGCATCACTCTAATTAAATGCACACACCCAAAGACCAAAAAAATCCCTCGTTTAGCCTTCAATAATAGACTGTTAGGGCAAGTATTGTTAGCAAGCAGCTGTGAAGGTCAACATCACACCCGACCACCTTTGTCTCCCCAGTGCTAATGTTTTTAACACTGTATCAGGTACTCGTTTAAGGCTGAGTTGACCTAGGGAAGGCCCAGGACCGGTTAAAATATTCGCCACTGTTATTGGTCGTGAGCGGGAATCTAACTCGGGTCATGGGATGGTAGCGCGGTGCGATAACAACGACACTACCGCACTAACGCACATACATACGTGGATCCAAATACAATTGGCGCTGAATTGGTGACGAGTATTATTGATTTCGCTTTTCTGTATGTGTGCTTGTGCTGGTGGAGCGGTAGTGTGGCGGTTAGCGCTACGCTGCGCTACGGAACCCGGCGGCCCGAGTTTGATTCCCGCTCACGGCCAACACCACCAGTGACGATTATTTGAACCGGTCCTGGTCCTCCCCTAGATCGACTCAGCCTCAGATGAGTACCAGCTGCGGCGCGTACACATCGCCACTGGAGAGACAAATGCGGCCGGGCGTGGTGTTGGCCACCCACCCCCTCGTGTGCCGTGCTGGCCTTCATAGGTGCTCGCGAACAGCACTTGCCCCAACAGTCTGCTAAGGCTACCCGGTGGATCTTTGTGTTTTGTATGTGTTTGTCTGTGGATGGAATCGTGCCACACTGCGCTAAGAACCCAGCGAGTCGATTCCTGCCCAAGGCTGACATCGGTGGCAATATCAGAACTGGTACCGGGTTTCCCCTAGGTTGACTCAGCTTTAAATAAGTACTTACTTCAGCATGTAAACATCAGTACGGAGGAAACAAAAGTGGCTGGGTATGGAGTTGGCCATGCCACTTCATCATGTGCTGTGTCGTCGTTAATAGGTGCTCGCTAACAGCACTTTTCCCCAGCAATCTATACAGGTATGAAAAAATAAGAATAGGTTTTACTTTGATACTGGCAAAGAGGTCCCAACCTATACAGGCTACAGAGGTACCCTTTGTGCGTATGCGTGTGTCTCTCTCGTGTTCCCACAATGCGCTTGTCTGCTCTGTGTAAGCTCTCGTGAGATGGGGCTGCATGGAAACGCAATGCACAGCAGTGTGGGCCAGATTTCTTGTGACCCCCAAATTAATAGACCCCATATTTTTCCTTTGCGTGTTAATTTCTGTTTTAAATCAACCTTACTTAAAAAAAAATTAAGTATTAGAGAATGAAATGGGGGTCGCAAGACAAGTGGACCCACCCTGTAGATTAGCTTTGCATTGCATTGAGTGCGAAAAATTAGCTTCGATGTGTCGACTAAAAGTTGACAATTTTTGACAAAATGCTCGTCAATTGGAACACTCGCTCATTCATGTCCAGTATTAACCCCAGATCCCCAACGGCAAAGGACACGTTGGCATCTGTGGATTCTCTGCAGGGTTTAAACGCAGCTATTACTGCTATCAGGGATCACATCGAGCATGTCCCATTGTCCCTTGCTCCAGATTGCCCGCCAAGCCCTGCGCTCATCAGATAAATCTCGCTCAGGACTCGACTCGGCTGATTAGATTTGGCCAAAAACATTCTCATATCTCCCGTGTTTAACGTGAAATGCTATTGGGGAGATGACCTGGAATGGCCTGCATTGGTTATACGGTACATGGCGGAGCCGTAAATACAGCAGAATGAAACACTCACTGAAAGGAAAAACAATATTTGTTTTCTCTCCAACAGGACTTCTGGAATAATATTTTTTCCATTGCCAATTGTTTGAACGATTGAGTCGGCTCCGCTGTTCCACAATTGGACGGCTCTCGTAGGCTTCATCAGCAAGCCATTGTTGGGTTCCTCCACAATTTCCACAGGCTGTGGCCAAGCGCCCAACTCACAACCGGAAGGTTGCGAGTTCAAATCCTGGGCAGGGCCCGGCTCGACCAGCCACTGAACTTTGTAGGAAGTCAGCATTGCTTGTCTTATGGATAAACCAGCCCTGCCATAGTAATGTGGATTTTTTTTGTTTACCACGGGCTCAGGGCCTCCGATGAAAACGGAGAGCTGATCAAGGCTCATCTGAGGCATCTGCTTTAGACACTTCATAGACTCCTCGTTAGCATTATCATGACGTGGGGTTTCAACTGGGCATAGTATATTTCGATTTAAAGCTTTCGTGACTGCAGGGATTCATCTTCTTGGTTCTTTCGGTAAAGTCACGTAGAAGGGAAGTAATAAAATAATAAAAATAAAACATAATAAAATTATTCTCACGACGTTTCGGCCACAACGCAAGCAGCCGTCCTCAGGTGAAGACCAGGTCCCCGACAGACCTGGTCTTCACCCGACAGCCCTGTTCTTCACCTGAGGACGGCTGCTTGCGTTGTGGCCTTAACGTCGTTAGAATTATTTTATTATGTTAAATTTTTATTATTTTATTATTTCCCTTCTACGTGACATTACCGAAAGAACCAAGAAGATGGGCATAGTATGTCAACTAATTCCGGCTCTATTTCAGGTCTGCACCTCCGATTAGCAGTTGGCTACATACGGTGCGAAAGAAGTTCAACGTACATACGTACCGATAGAAAAACAAACATTTCCGCCTGTCTTAGTTAGGGACAAATGATCATAAAATACCGTGGAGGAGTCGGACATTACTCACACGGACGGACCCTTCACTGATGCGCGGATGGTAACGGTGTGTATACCTTTACCTACACACCGTAGTTTTATCTACGTGTCAAATCAGTTACTCAAGAACACTGCAAAATAATTCGTTATATTAAACAACAATCATTTCCGTATTATTCGGATTTCTATGATTTTTTTACTATTTTCTTCACTGTGAAATTGCTGAATTTTTAGAACCGCCCAAAGTGTCGGATGAGAGCTTACCGAGCAAGGGGATCCCTCCCTCCCATCTCCCTCCCTCCTACCCATCTCCTCCTTCCCTCCCTCCCTCCCATCTCATCCCTCCCATCTCCTCCCTCCCTCCCACCCACACTCACCCGCTCCCCACTTCAGCCATCGGTTGGTGTTCACTTAACATGGTGGTTTGCTCTTGGGATAGTGGCATCAAACAACAAGCCACTTGAGGACCCCATAACACAACCCTCGAGGCGTAAGCAACCTCCTCTGCACCCCCCACCCCCACCGCCTGCTCCCTTCCCCTGCCTGATCCCCATCCACCGTGCACCAGGCCACACTGACAGACGAGGATTTGTCCGACAGGTGACCCCACGGGCCTCATTCAGCGCCTCTGATGCGCACAAGAGATCCCGGCTTAGAGATCTGCGTTGCGTGGGTATCGGGGATTACGAGGAGAGATGGGTGGGAGTGATGGGGAGAGACGTTGGAGGTGAGGGCAAATCTCCGCTGTGTAAACGGATACCTTGCTGATAGCTCGATGCATTCAAATGGGGGGGGGGGGGATTTCTGGCGACTGTGCATAATTAATGCTGAGCAGCAGACGCACTGCGCTCGGAGCATGGCGACCTGAATTCGATTTTCACAGGATGGCTACCATCAGTGGCGAGGGATATCTGAACCGGTTCTGTGACCCCGCCCGCCTTCTTCACCAACCCGCACTGACCATCGTGGTGAAGTATGGTCATGACTGACATGGCATGAGACGGCTTTTATCCAGAAGTGCTTTGACAATGAGCTGTGAAACAGACGTGTCAGAGCACAACTGAGCTTGACGCAGCAAGACGCTGGGTTTGAATCGGCCACACGTGGTCGGGCAAAGTAGCCAGTTAACACCAATCACTGCACGCACAGGAATCCCATCGCGTTCAATTTAGCTTTTCACTTCATTTGCCAAATTTCCTCTCTGGGAATTACAAACTTCACTTTCATTCACGCGACGAACACACTTTGCAAGGGATGCAGCCTGTGTGACCCTAGTGTGGATAATGAAAAATCTCATGAAGTGACTTCATAACAACTTCTGCGATGACACCGCCAAAGAAAAAAGGAACAAAAAAGTGACCATGGCTGGTAATGTCAACGCCGTTTCTTGATAGTGCAGTGCTCCATCGATGGCCGAATCGAGGGAAGTCAACAATCGTTTTGCTAAACAAGATAACTGACCCTCGCCATGAGCGTGTGGAGTTTCCACCACTGGCTCAGAGTTACCGATGGTGACGAGAGACGCTCCACGCTCCCAATGAGCATGGGGACATTTCGGATTTGTGTGGCTTTGCTGTTATCGATGCCGTGCAAGTCCTCTTATCCGTGGCAATGCGTGGGCACAGTTCAGAGATCCTATTATCAGCATACTTTCATAAAAAAAGTCTTGTCCATTGGGATAACTGTGGATTATAGGAACGATTATTCACTATATCGGGGCTATTCGTCTTATCTGTGACTTGGCTACGGGTCACAGGAGTCAGATGCGCTTCTGCTGCCGTCTGTAACGCTCTGTGAAAACGAATTTCTTTAGAACAGGTTTTTTATTAGTTTGTTATCCTTCCCCCGCACCTCCAATTCGCACAGTTGGCTACGTACGTTGCGAAAGAAGTTCAACATACATAGCACATGCACCTCCGATTAAAATGTTGATGGCACAATGCGTTGCATCTATGTGCCTGCAACGGCAAAGGCCCTGCAATTTCCTGCTACCGCCCCCACTAGAAGGAGGTATTTAGGCTTCCTATTCCAGAGATGGGAGTACCGACACTTTACCCCGCTATGTATGTATGCTTAACTTCTTTTACACCGTACGTAGCCAACCGCGCTAATCGCGTGGCCTGCTGAGTAGACAGAGGCAGCAAAGTGTGGGAGGGAAGAGGTTAAAGCAAGTTGCAATGTGCTTGCATTTGTGCACAACTTCTGCAGGACTCAAACCTGTGTACCCTTCACTCCGTGACCACCCTGCCACTCAGTCACCTTTGCCACTTAATGAGTGACAAGAAACAGAGACAAGATATTGGTTTGGAACAGGCCAGCCTGTGATGGAATGCTGACATGTCTTTCATCCAGCAATCTGGGCAGAATGAGGTGGGTGTTTGGTTGGGGTTAGAGGGGGGCGACTGGGGCAATAAAGAGGATTATTCATTTGAGTGCTTATTTTTTTAACCAAACGAGAGACCATTGATTCTTGCACAATGCAGCCGTGTGATGCCACAGTCTTTGTAGTAATTGTTTTTGTTTCTCTCTCTCACACACAAATTAACCGTTCTAATTTGCGAAAAGCCTAATTTTTGTGCTTCACTTTTAAACAAAAAAATCAGCTGTGGAAACGTACGCGCAAGAATGCACCTCCGATTAGCACAGTTGGCTACATACGGTTGCAAAAGAAGTTCAACATAGTACAATGACAGGTTACATGTCGGACGAGGAAATAGGAAATAGATAAAGTAATATTCTTTGGGTCTTTAGGTAAAGTCACGTAGAGCAAAAACATTAACAAATTCGTTCTACATGACTTTACCAAAAGACCCAAAGAATATGAATCCCTGCAGTCACGAAAGCTTTAAGTCAAGATTTAGATAAAATAATTTAGGAGACTGGGTGGCTGTGGCCATTAAGAGAGCTTCGTTGTTGCAATAATGGTCGTGGTGCTTGTGAGCACCGTCACGTGAATTAAAACAAATGTTTTTGAGTCACATCAGCTTATCGACTTTCCAGACCAATACTATCAAGCGGCATTTGTTTGAGCAAGTGAACTCTGGACCGGTTTCGACCATTCTGGATCTCATCAGCCGAGTCGGGCTTGTTCGACAAATTCTGCTGGATTATCAGCCGACATTGGCAAGAGCACTCCGTATAAAACATGGGACCCTGTTGAGTGTGAGAGAGTTCCACTTGCGTTTGCCTTTTAGTCACGGTGCTCCACGGCAACGCATATCGGTGTTATTTAAACGTGTTTGGCTGAAAACGACTTTCCCCCGAAACACACAGAGATAACTTATTCAACAGGCAAGGTGACGCTGGCCTTTTGTTCAAGCGCTCGCGCACGATGGCAGTTTACGCGCATTTAACGCTTCTCAGAATTAAAAAACCTTCCACGTAAATTATTTCTTCATAGGCTAATTAAGCACTTGAAGTAAATGGGACCATAGTCTTGAACATCCCTTCTCGCGAACGTATCGTGCTGCAATAAAACATCTCGATTATTTTTTTATTTCATTTTCCGAGCTAAACATTCCATTTCGACGTCCTTTGTCGCGAGTTTATATTTTTAGGTGTTTCATCATCGCGTTACATCTTTTTTGTTGGCATCGCAAGTGAAGTGTGCATGCCCCTTTTGACGCAAGCGTTCCCTGGCTCAAATGCCACCGCCACTCGCTTGTTCGCTGCTCGGGCTGCGAGCTGTACGCAGTGACCAGCCGAGCCTCTATGTGGCTATGGCCATGTGACCCATGTATTGTTCATTATTCCGCTTGTTTGCCAAGAAGAGGCCTCCCGTGAGTTTTCAGCCTCTTTCTACGGCAGGGTCCTGCCGAGTTTGTTCTCAGCATGGGGCGATGTTACTCGGTGTAATCCCCAATTTGAGCAATTTGCAATAAAACATTTCTAGCACTGGGCATGCTTGACCAATACTCAGCTACCTTGCGTGTGGTTGTGTGTTTATTTAGCGATGAGAGAACCCAGAGGAAACCCACATGCACAAGGGGAAGAATATACAAACTACACACAGAAAGAGTCCAGAGTTGGGAATCAAACTGGGGAGCCTTCTTGCTGCGAGACACGAGTATTACCATCGCGCCACCCTTTGCCGCCCCTAATCCGTATAGCATCATCGCAACTCCGCAGCTAATCAGGTTTTGAGCCTGGGCAGTCCTTGAATGGGTCACCACCATGCACCGCAAGCTGTCACGGTCTGCATGGCTACCTTGTGGGCAGCGCCGCGACATCGATGATTTTACTTGACATCTATGTGGTCGTCACCTTCGCCAGCCCGCAATGACCACGGCGGTGAAGTATGGACACATAACCTCCGCGACCCACGTGGCGTAGGGCTGAGGCCAACATTCAGCAGTGGGTTGACAAAAGGGCTGTGCATATATACAAATAATTGCATCGCGGCGGCGTCTTTAGCGCAAATCTGCTAAGTGAAAATCATCCGTGCCTACTGGATGGCGAGGGCCTAAGGAACAATGAGCAGTGCAAGAAGCCGTGAAGCTCGCTCAAGAAGGATGTAGGAAAGATTTAAAATTCGCCGTCGTTGTCTTAAATAAGATGGAAGGGAAGTAAAGAGTAAAGAAGAACTGGGTGAAACTGCATTGTTGAAAATGCAGAAATGCTGATAGCGTCTAATTGGCCTTTGAATGGGAGACGGGGAGGGCATCTGTCACAGCACTGGCTTGGAATTTGTCCTCCCCAAGACGACTGCACACACACACGGGGGACATTCCCGTCTACGTGTGTGTTGGATTGCACACTCTGCTCGAAGCGTGGCCACTGGGGAAGGGTGCAGCCAGGGCTATTTAATGCGCTTATTTAAGGGGCTTTGTGTTTGTGTGCGTGTCTTTAATTACTTGTTTGCTTGTTGGTTACAACTTTATGAGCGGCCCCATCCAAATATTGTGCCAAAGTGGTGCAGCGAGTAACAGATGCGATGCTTTTTATTTTTTTTTAAAGACATCCCAATATTTGGCAAAAGTGTAACTCTGCTTATTTATCGTAAATTTCATTGCAGAAATGTTTGGTTGTGCTTTCACATGCTTAAGCAATGAGCCGGCACAGCCGACATCGTTTACCGCAATTCGAGTTTCTTACCTGAGCTAAAACCAGGAGCAACAATTGTTGCAGTCTTAACAAACGCACAGCCGTATATATGTTGAACTCGCACCGCACGTAGCCAGCCGTGCTAATCGGAAGTGCGGGGGAAGGACAACAAACTAAACAATAAAAAGTAGTTCTAAAGAAATGAGTTTTCAGTTCAGATTTAAAACCTCATAGCCTTAGTGGCTTGCTAATATCGGAAGGAAGAGCGTTCCAGACGGCCGCAGAAGGTGCGGTTGGGTAAAGTGTGGGTACCCTCACATCGACCGATACTTATGGCCAACGTGGAAGAGTAGGCAAAATACCCTACAGAGAGGGGCTCCTTGGAGCTCTCTGGCGTGGAAGCGCTTCCGCCGGCGGTGCCACAAGCGAGACATTTCAGGGCTGCGCCTTCACGAGCTCTGCCAGCAAAAGCACAAATCGCAACACGAGAAAATCTGTTAAAATGGGACTCAAACATCATTCTGTTGACTACAATCGCTTTTGTTTGATTCAAAGTAACTCGCTCAGAGTATGTTTCCTGATTTTCATAAACACCATTCTTACACAGCAGACAAAGTGGCGGTAGGGCTTTAGGTTGGCCCAACAAATAAATAAAGTAACCCACTGCACTGGTGGCCGCAAACAAAGAAACAATTATATTCCACCCATACCAACAAACACAATCAAAGCAGTCGCCTTCACAAATCATGTAATAATATCGTTAATGAACTCTCGGAAGATTTAAATAAAACTGACTCCCAATTTCAATTCTGTTTTCAGCTGCGCGTGGCGTGTTGAGTGCAGGGATTTTCACTTTCACTGCTTGGCATGCTTCGTGCGTGCCTGTGTCTGTGTGTCTGTCTGCGTGCACGCGTGTGTCTGTGTGTCTGTCTGCGTGCACGTGTGTCTGTGTGAGTGCTGTCTGAGTATGTATGGGGAGCGGTAGTGTAGTGGTTAGCAACACTGCGCCACGAACCTCGGCCGCCCGAATTCGATTCGATCACGGCAACCAACACCAGTGACGAATATCTGAACCGGTCCTCGACCTCCCCTAGGTCGACTCAGCCATAAATGTGTACAGTACATGGTGCGATGTTTAATATATACTGTATGCTGAACTTCTGTCGCACCGTACGTCGCCAACTACGTATGGGGGGGGGAACACAACAAACTAAACACAAAAAGCAGTTCGAAATAAATCAGCTTTCAATCTAAAAGTGTACAGCTCCGGTGACTTCCTAACATCGGAAGGAAGAGCGCTCCAGACGGCCGCAGAAGCGCATCTGAAAGCGCGAAACATTATCAGCATTAAATTTCGATTTAAAGCTTTCGTGACTGCAGGGATTCATCTTCTTGGTTCTTTCGGTAAAGTCACCTAGAAGGGAAGTAATACAATAATAAAAATAAAACATAATAAAATAATTCTCACGACGTTTCGGCCACAACGCAAGCAGCCGTCCTCTTCACCTGATTATGTTTTATTTTTATTATTTTATTACTTCCCTTCTACGTGACTTTACCGAAAGAACCAAGAAGATTATCAGCATTGGAGATGCTACGGTCCACCGGGCATGGTGCCGGACACACCACCTCCTCGTCTGCCCCTTTTCCAGCCTTAATAGCTGCTCGCTAACAGCTCTTGCCCCAACAGCCTGTGTCGGCTACACGGTGTGGGGGGGGGGTCTGTGTTTTTTGCTGATGGTGTGTGTGCACACCCAGGAGTTGTGCAGCTTTTGTGCGAGCTCACAATTGGACCGGGGATGTGGAGCAACAGACGGGCAGTCACGGGGCGAGCCACGCAGACGACGGACTCAGCCCGTCCTGTCTGCCAGTCCTCAAGGCTCTCTCTCTCTCACGCGCACACACACGCAGAAGACAAAGATCCCCCGTGTAGCCTGAACCGACTGGTTGCAGCGAGTCCTGTCAGCCAGCACCTACGAAGGTTGGCACGCCAGGGGGTGGTGTGGCCAGCACCACGCCCGGCCGCCTTTGTCACCCGAGTTGCGATGTTGACTGCACACCGCACCGGGAACTCACTGGAGGCCGAGTCGACCTAGGGGAGGCCCACGACCGGTTCAAATAATAGGGCTGAGTCGACCTAGGGGAGGGTCCACGACCGGTTCAGATAATCGTCACTGGTGTTGGCCGTGAGCAGGAATCGAACTCGGCTCGCCGGGTTCGTAGCACAGCGCGAGAACTACTGTGCCAACGCTCCCCATGCACTCACGCACTCAACATGCCGTACATGCTCTTTGTATGCACGTTATGTGGGTTCCTGCAGTCACTAAAGCTTTGAATCAAGACATGCTGTACATGCGCGCACGCCCCAAAAAAAGACAAACATCCCCCGTGTAGCCTTTACCACACTGCTGTGCCGTCAGCGAGCAATATATTATTACTGTTGTTGTGGCCAGCATGCAGAGGTCGCAAAAAGGTTTTGATTCCTTACCCGTACCCGGCCGCACCAGGGTCGCAAATGGGTACCCGTACCTGGCCGAGTACGAGTAGCCATTCCCTACCCGTACCCGTACCCTACCCGAAATGAGTGACAAACGGTTACTCACCAGTGACTCACGGCCTACCCGTACCCGTACCCGGCCGCACCAGGGTCACAAACGGCTACCCGTACCCGTACCCAGCCGGGTACGGGTAGCCGGGTATCGGGTAGGGTACGGGTATCGGGTACCCGGTTGCGACCTCTGGCAGCATGGCAATAGGGGTGGCGGTGTGGCCGCCACCACCCCTGGCCTTTGTGTCGTGCCCGGTGCTGATGTTTACACACCGCACCAGGTACTCGTGCCAGGTTCTCGTGTCAGGTACTCGTGTCAGGCTAAACCGACAAGGGGGGTGGGGGGTGGGAGTCCCAGGACTCGTTTCAGAGACCACTCGATGCTCATGTTGAACGTGGCCAGGAATCAAACTCGAGTGAACCGGGTTCAAAGTTCAGTCCATTTACCACTCTGCCAGGCACCCTGGCACACACAGACCTAAGATACCGGACAGTGCCCGTTCCTTCGGCGGGTTTGTTTAAAAATCCAGAATAGCAACTCAGATGATTTTTTTTCCATCTTTTGGCTCTCATCTGCATGGTGTTATCTGTGTGTTTGCCAAAACGTGAAGTGTTTCGTGATTTAATATTTCCAGCTTGGATTTCATAGCATGGAATGGCTATATGGCGTCTAAATGCGACTGCATCTCATCATGATGGAGAGAAACAGGGGGAATACACCGCTCTCTCCGATGTGTTTCCGGCCTGTTACGAAAACATGTGGTCTAACCCGAAACACATCATCTTTTTGGTTCTTTCGGTAAAGTCACGTAGAAGGGAAATAATAAAATAAAACAAATAAAGCATAATAAAATAATTATTTTATTATGTTTTATTCTTTTATTATTATGTTTTATTTTTAATATTGCATTATTTCCCTTCTACGTGACTTTACCGAAAGAGCCAAGAAGATGAATCCCTGCAGTCACGAAAGCTTTAAACCGAAACACATCGTCGAGCGATAGAACAAAACCACACACATCCAGGCGGTGGTGGGAGTCACCGTCGCAAGAGAGGCAGCAGTCAGTCGCGGGCAGTGGGAAGAGCTCTGTGCTCTACGTAGACGCACTACACGTGCACTGGTTGTCGTGCAAATGTGGAAAGCGGTTTGTAATGGGAGAAAGGCTCACCAAGTTGACTGCGAGTCTATGACGCGCTCACACAACAACAACAACAACCGCCATTCGCCACTAAGTGGCGGTGACGTCACCACGACGCTTGTGCCAGGCCATGTGCACCCTGAGGCCACGTGAAGTGTCGAACGCCCGCTGGCAGGAGGTCACGGGGCAGACCCAGGTGCCACGGGTCGACTGACCGAGATGACCGAGATGACTGGCTGATGCACCACCTGTGCCCCCTACTGTGCCAACTTGCTGTGCTTTAGCCACCCGGCGCTCCGCTCGTTGTTGTGAGCGTCGCTCCTCCGCCCTCCGTTGTTGTTGGAGGGCGACTGCCTCCAACTGCCCAGTAGCGTCCTTCACGAGCCTCCTCCACTGAGGCCGATCTTGACACCGCTGGTACCAGTCATCGGCAAGTCCACTCAGCTCCACGTCCTCCTGTACCACATCACTCCATCTCTTCTCTAGCCCGTGCCGCGCCCGTTTAGCCCCCTCGATCCGGCCGAACAAAAGCTGTTTAGGCATGCGGTGGCTGGGCATGCGGGCTACATGACCCAGCCAACGCAGCCTTGCCTGCCGGAGGAGCTCACTGATGGGACTTTGCCCAGATCTTTCAAGGACTTGTGAGCTCCTCACACAATCCAGCCTGGTCAAACCCAGGATGGATCGTAGGCAGGCCAGCCTAAATGTTTCCAACCGGCGAAGATGCTCCACTAGGGGGGTCCACGTTTCGCAAGCGTAGAGAAGGGAGGGAATGACCGTGGCCGAGAAGACCTGAAGCTTCGTGCGGAGCGACAGACCAGGTAGCTTCCACACAGCGTTACGCAACCGATGAAAAGATATTGCCGCTCGACTGATTCGGAGTGAGACCTCTGCTGATAAACTGGAGCTGGTCATGAGCACACTGCCCAGGTATGGGAAACTCTCTACTCTCTCCACAACTGCCCCATCACCGATTGGGAGTTGTGGGGGCGGAGTGCCCGATGGTACAAAATACCCAGGCAGGTGCTTAGTTTTGGTGGGGCTGATGGTAAGGCCCCACCTCTTAGTGGCACACTCCAGCCTCAGCAGCAGCGTCTCCAACTCCTCTTCTGAATGAGCAGCTATTACCAAATCATCGGCATACATAACGTGGTTGACCAATAGGGAGCCATCCCTTGATCGCACCCGGGCGTCGATCAGCCTCCCATTATATCTGTACCAAATGGTAATTCCCCCGGTACAGCTATTGAAGGCTTCACGAACTACGCAGTCGAAATAGATGTTAAATAATGTGGGAGCCAGAGGACATCCCTGTCGCACCCCAAGGTGTACAGGGAAAGGCTCCGACTCCCGGCCACGTAGTTTTACCCGGGCCCGCTCACCATCATGAAGGTCCTTAATGATCGTGAGCAGAGGGTCAGGGACTCCGAAAGCACGAAGAACAACCCAGAGCCCAGTCCTACTGATGGTATCATAGGCCTTGACCAGGTCAATAAAGCAGAGATGTAGGTCTTTTTGGAATTCCCTACACCTCTGCTGTAGCAGACGGACAGAAAATATGGCATCTGTGCAGGACCGCCCTTTCCTGAAACCACATTGGGGCTCCGCAAGCCTCTCCTCAGCATGCCTAGCAAGGCGATGTTGAATAATCCTTGCCAGGACCTTACCCGGCACACTGAGGAGTGAGATGCCCCTGTAGTTGTTACAGTCTGTGCGGTCCCCCTTCTTAAAGAGGGGGACCACCAGGGCATCCTTCCAGTCCTGCGGAACCCGTCCAGTGGTCCAGACTGTTGTTATGATGTCATATAGGGCAGTCTGTGCACAAACGCCACCCTCCCTCAGCATTTCGCCTGGGAGATCATCTCTGCCCGGTGCCTTCCCTGGTCTCAGACTCCGGATCGCCCTCAGTACTTCCTCAACAGCCGGTACCTCAGCCAGCCACTCACAGGGGGTGACCTCTTCCAATATTTGAGGCACCGCAGCCTCAGCAGGGTTATCCCCACTTTGTGCCATGATGTTTTCCCCCCCACACACACACGCGCGCGCGCGCGGTGCCACACTAATGACAATAGGTGTTTGTTTAAGAGGGTCCCTGGCTCCACGAGCCCGATAATCCGGGGCAGACTGGCACCACTGCCACGTCGCAGCCGGCACCGACTCCTCACTCAGACTCCCAGCACCCCCCCCCAGCACCCCCCCCCCCCGACTCAGACTCCCAGCACCCCCCCCCCGACTCCTCACTCCCAGCACCCCCCCGACCCCTCACTCAGACTCCCAGCACCCCCCCCCCCCTCTGACCCCTCACTCCCAGTACCCCCCCCCCCTTCCTGACCCCTCACTCAGTCTCCCAGCATTTCTCTACCGAGGACGAGGGACTAACTACATTTAAGTGTAATCTCGGGTGGCGTTTTATTACGCAACTGACACAAAACATTCAGTGCCCAATTCAAAAATAAATGACGACGGTGCCTTTTCACCCGATTATTGGTCAACGATCGCCAATGTCTTCATCACCAACCGGGGCGCAGATCGCCAATGCGGTGACTTTCAGTGTTTGACATTTGCCGCTCTCCGCTCAAACCCAGGAACCTTCACGATCGCTTCTGCGTCGGTGATTTTTCTTTTCAGGACGTGGCGAGTGTAGACCTCCCTCGAGCCAGCCAGCCAGCCCAGGAGGGCACTTTCGCAGTTGCCTCGTAGTCTCACTCATCTCACTGAGGAGTAACGCTCGCTACCTCGGCAATGTAGATTTCCCCATCCCACCCCGTCCCCGTACAAAAAAAAATCAACGCTTTACGAAACAGCAGCAGCTGTGAATACAGGCTGGGGCAACCACTTGCAATGGTGCACAGAGGGGGGAACAAAAAGAAACGGGAGAGGAAGAAACTTGTTTGGTTTTAATCGTCGAGGCAGCGGGAATACTGGCGTCAAGGTTTAGGAAGCGGCTCACACACACACACGCTGCTGCTGCTGCTGATTCCCGGCTATTTTTAATCGCCAGTAGGAAATCATCTGTCCACAGTCGCCCCCATTGTAGATTGTTTATGACACAAACCGCAGGCTCGCAGGCTCGTGGCACGCGCATTGTGTCGGTTCTGCCTTTTGCGGCTGGCGTAGTTGGGGGGATTAAATAATAAAACAACGCGCACCGCACAATAACACAGCAAGAAAAAAACGGAGAGGCATTTGTTGGCGTTTTGCACTCCTGGTATATTTTTTTTACGTTGTTTTTTTAATAAGCCGTTGTGTTTTCATTTCTCAAGTTCATAATATTTAGCATGGCTTGCTTTTCAGTCAGCTGTGCGAGTGTTGCACGCGTGCGTGCGTGTGCGCGCGTGTGTGTTTATACACGTGGGTATGAATGCGTCTGTATCTTCACGGCACATGTAAATTAAATGCGGGTTACACGTTGTAGGTATATAATTGCTGTGTAATTCACAAAAGTAAAGATACCGGCTATCCACCTCGCAAAGCCTCACCGAGTCTCAAGACTTTTTGTCAGGAAGGTGACTCTTGCTACCTTGGGATCGGTGGCCATTAATTCAATTCGTAAATAAAAGAGGTGCTTTTTTGCGTGGCAGGAAACCTGAGAACCCTGGAGGAAACCCCAGCACGGCACCGCTGGATTTGAGGGGGTGACAACCCATTACTCCCCATCCCTTCACAGCCCCACGCCTACAGCACCTGGCAAGCCCTGGCGGTCAACTTTTCTTAACCCTCCAGAGCTCTGAAACGAGTCGGGCACATTCGGGGCAATTCGGTTGGCGGCATGTACACACACCGATGTCGCCACATGTTGACCTGCGTGTGGCTTTTGTAATGCGGTGCGTACATTTATGGATGGTGACTCACTATCGGAATGTGGAATTTCCACCACATTTGGCTTCAGGCTGTGGACGAGAGATGTGCACCAACATTTGGTCATTGTAGATGGAAACTCCTGTAACTTGAAAACTTCTTGTTTTATTCGTACAGTGCACGTTGATGTACGTGTACCAGAGTATACAATTGCTTTTGTAGCATTACCATAACTGTTCCTGACTTTAGGAATCAATCATTGATTCCTACTGAACAACCAAAACACATGCAAATGTTAAGGCGCGGCTCATTTAATGGTTCCTGTTGATTTCCTCAAAGTGCCACAAGCTCCCGCAAAGTGCCACAAACTGCTGCTAATTTTCTGCAAGTAAACACAAACTACCTTAACATATCGCCAACGGCCGTAAATGCACTGCAAAATACCGCAAAATCTACCGGACACTACCACAAAGTACTGCAAATTTACCACAACATACTGAAAATGTACCGCACATTAATGCCAATGTATTACAATCTACCAAACACGTGCCCCAAATGACCACTAACTACCGTAAAGTTCCACAAATGGATCACAAACTACCGCACATTTACCGCAAAAGTATCACGAATTAATGGCAATTCATTACAAACCGCCAACCTTCTACAAAGCACCACGAAATTACCACAAAGCACCACAAAATTACCACAAATTTACCGCCAAGTGCCGCGAAATGACCCTCCCACTCGGAGCCCCCCCCCCCCTTACTACCACCCCCCTCCCACCACCTACACGGCCCCCGCAGCCCCCCGCGTCCCCCTCCCCCGATGCCCCCCCCCCGCCCCACCTGTGGGCCGGGCAACACCCCCCCCCCCCCCAGCCCCACCGGGCGCTGGGGGCTATTCACGTGTCCTGTAGTCCAGCATGGCGGAGTTGACGGTTGGCTGCATCAAGGGTACAGCTATCGTGCTGTGACTGTTCCACCTGAAGACGGAAGCTTGTGTTGCTTCCGAAACGTCGTGATTTTTATTTTATTTTTATATTTTACATTTATTAATTTTAATTTTTTACCTACGTGACTTTACCGAAAAAACCTAAGAATATGAATCCTTGCAGTCACGAAAGCTTCAAATCTAGAAGGAATAAACAAATGCTGCTAGATGAAATGATTTTTTTTTAGAGTTGAGAGATAAACTTAAGTGTTATATATACACACACTGTACGATAAAACCACACACGTTTAATTTATCATTTTTGCAAAAGTTTTGACAGCTTCCTCTTAACCGCTTGCAATACAAAGCACAGGTGTCAAAAGCACTTTTTTTTTTCTTGAGCGGAAGCGTAGTTTAAAACAAATAAATATAACGCGATGGGTTCGAGGCGGGCCAGGTGACAGCAGGTTACACGCGTTCTTGTCTGATGAGAAATCCTCTCTCGCAGTGACTCACAGTCAACCCTTGTCAAGTCGTGGCTACGCAAACCTTCACTTTACTCCAGACACTCACCACGGCTCCACCTGGCCACTACACACATCTCCTACCCGCTCTCCCAGCTCAGGTTCATACTTGTATCTTCATATTTGGGGAGCGTGGGATTTCTCACAGCAAGGTCTTCTGAAAGTGCTCCAAACAACTGGCCTTTAAGCCAGGGAAAGGTCTATCTGGCACGAAGTGCATCGTCGTTCACATCAAGCGCATCATTTGCTTGGTTCTTTCGGTAAAGTCACGTAGAAGGGAAATAATAAAATAATAAAACATTATAAAATAATTATCACGACGTTTCGGCCACAACGCAAGCAGCCGTCCTCAGACGCTGTCTTTCCGACAGACCTGTTCTTCGCCTGAGGACGGCTGCTTGCGTTGTGGCCGAAACGTCGTGAGAATTATTTTTATTATTTTATTATTTCCCTTCTACGTGACTTTACCGAAAGCACAAGAAGATGAATCCCTGCAGTCACGAAAGCTTTAAATCGAAATTTAAGCGCATCATTGTCAACCGTGATCAAATCCACTGCCACATCAATAAAGACCTCCGCCAAAGCTGTCGCCAACCCTCATGATCCTGCCATGCAACTGTCCACATGCCCCCCCCGCGCACAGACGCAGACAAAGCATGGACCCCCAGGGAAATCTGCAGGTGACATTGGAGGGCGTTACCGGCACGTTAAAGCCTTTCCCTCGCGAAAGATACTGCGGCTTCTAATGAATTCAACCTCGTAAGGGAGAGAAACAACTGGCGATGTTGGCTTTGTGAAACTAAAACCTTCCTCCCCACCCATACAAACTCCCATCCTCTCTTCCCTCCCCGTGACACAGAAACATCGTGTTTTCGAGTTACGGAAAAAATTATAAAAACAATGTACAAAATTTGATAGAGCTTTTATTATTGTAGTGGTGATTGGCTGTGCTTTGTGGTTTGTGTGCTTTCCTCTGCGTTCAGAGTAATGTGGTTTAAATCCAAGAAAGTTTTTTAACCAATATCACACTTGCGCTCTGAGCATCCTGACAAGGATAAGATATATATGTTTTTCTAATCTGAAACTTTGTGCTCTGAGAAGGTCATGTCGTGCTTTGCACGTTTTCAAAACCAGCCCAAACAGAGGCCCCAATCGTGTCCACTGGGCATGCAGAACTCAATACGAATAAGGGAGCCATACAGTGACGCTTGGGACGTTTCTCCCGCTACTCATCGTATTTCCGATCAGCTGCTTTAGTTTATACTCGTTGGTTCTTTCGGTAAAGTCACGTAGGTCTCACCTGATGACGATTGCTTGCGTTGCGATCGAAACGTCGTGATCTATTATTTTTTCTACCTACGTGGCTTTACCGAATGAACCAAAGAGTATGGATTCCTGCAGTCAGGAAAATGCAAATCAATTTATAACATTTTTGACATGCGTTTTACTGGATTTTTGTTTTTGTTATTCTGTCACTCACTGTTCAAATAAACCTACCATTAAAATTATAGACTGATCATTTCTTTGTCAGTGGGCAAACGTACAAAATCAGCAGGGGATCAAATACTTTTTTCCCATCACTGTATGTAGCTCTTTTTCAGAAGCGACCTGGCCACAAATGATCGCCCAACAAAGTGGCTTGTCGCGTGGACATGTAGAGCAGCGAAACACTCGAAACGCACGTTCATTCTAAATGTGAAGGTAAAACAAACCGGAGGGCCAGGAGAAAAAACAATCACTGCTGCTTGGACTCCCAAGTGGCCATGTTTAACATTATATTGATTTAGTGTAAATACCAGAGGCTCCTACAGCCAAACTAAAGCAACTTAAGTAAGCTGGCTGTGAAGGTACCACGTTTGTTAATGTTCGTACACGAGTCGTTGGTCGTGTTGTCTTACTGATTGTTGCTGTTCTCTCTGCTCGAGAGAGAGAACAGCAACACTGCGTCGCCGCGAGGTGGCGCTGTCATGGGTCATACTTCCCCACGCCCTGTCGACGTATTCGCTATGGGGCCCGTCCATAAATGACGTCACGCGATTTTTGTCACAAAGCTCTGCTCCCCCCCCCCCAAAAAACATGCTTCAAATCGCTTTAAACTTCAATGTAGTGCGTATTTAATGTGCCGCTGCACTCTGATGTTGTAAGAGAAAACATTAATTAAAAAGTCTATTTAATTAAGTAGAACGTGTTGTCTGTATTTATTTAAAGTTGCGCATTTTGATGTGACGTCACATTTCTCAAACCCCCCCCTCGTCACACATCGTCACAAATGTCTGACCCCCCTCCCCCCCCCCCCAGGTGCGTGACGTCATTTATGGACGGCCCCTATTGTGTGAAATGGGAATTTTTAAAATCGTGATTGTGTTAGCAAAGAAAAAACACGCGACAGCGAATTGAATGTCCACACGTCGCAACGAGAGGTCAGGAGGAGCTTCTTCTGCACAGACACCTCGTGTTTGTAGATATCAGTCGACACTGTCCGGCGTGGTGACGTCTGGTAAACGCACTCCCGGTTGTAGGTTTCCAGAGGCAAGGGATACACGCCGTATACGCTCCCCGACCGAATGCAGAAGCGTCCACGCGATAGCCTTGCGCTTTTGAGAAAGGCGCGAGTGACCAATGCCCCAAATCTCCCCGTGGGAGTGAGTAAAAGCGCACGCCTCGAACTGCGTAGAACACCCGCGCCTCCTTTGCTGGATCGCGATAAAGTAGCGGCGATCAACCGAGACCGTTTCACCCAGAACACATGATGAGAAAACACAAATCCGATGATAAAATACAAATCTGATGAGAAAACACAAATCTGATGAGAAAACACAAATCTGATGATAAAACACAAATCTGATGAGAAAACACAAATCTGATGATAAAACACAAACCTGATGAGAAAACACAAATCTGATGAGAAAACGCAAATCTGATGATAAAACACAAATCTGATGATAAAACACAAATCTGATGAGAAAACACAAATCTGATGAGAAAACACAAATCTGATGATAAAACACAAATCCGATGAGAAAACAAAAATCCGATGAGAAAACACAAATCCGATGAGAAAACACAAATCTGATGAGAAAACACAAATCTGATGATAAACACACAAATCTGATGAGAAGACACAAATCCGATGAGAAAACACAAATCCGATGAGAAAACACAAATCCGATGATAAAACACAAATTTGATGATATAACACAAACCTAATGATAAAATACAAATCTCCTCGTCTATCCGAGTGTGGGTCGCACGTGACCTGAGCCTGAGTGGGTTTCAGTGGCGTCGCGGTGTCGGGATGGAGGATGCCACTGCATCACATTCAGGCCCCTTTCACACCGTGACCTCAAAATGCTGCGTAGTCATTGGCTTTATTGTACAGGACGGGACACACTACATCGATAAAAAACAAACGAAAGCAAGCGGAATAACAGGTTTTACACGCGCAGTAAAGCACAGGAACAATAAAACATTATATTTTGAACAAACCCCGACGCTGATTGTGTCTAGATTATTATTTTTTATGTACATATATATTTACTTTAAAATCTGGAAGAAAAAACACACTTGCAGTCACAATATTTTAAAATAGGTTCGTAAAAAAAAACGACACTTGTGGAAAACAAAAACGTCTGCTATGAAAACAACCGCCGTCGTTTATTTGAATTTGGTTTGACCGCACGTCCAATTTCACTACACGACGGTTCCTCCGCGCTTTACCATTCCCGGAATATTCAATATCTTGATACTGGCATAAGGGTTCCAAAGACATAACGGCGTAACGCGAACTATTAATGCTTTGGCGTTCGCATTGTCTTTGCACTGTTTTCCCCCTTTTGGCAGCCTTTGGTCTATAGCACCGCTGAGACAAGGCCATAAAAAGGATGTCTGTGATACAAGCCAATACGTTCCAAGGGCAATGCATACGTTACTAAAGCGTTGTGCGGTTACGCAGACATAATGCCTCGTAACAACCTCCTGTATTTACGCCAGAAAGTATAATAAAGCTTTTTTAAATCATTCAATATCTTGATGCTGGCAAAATATAGCATGAGACGTGGTTGTTTTTTACAAACAAATTATTTTGAATCGCAGCATTTGGGGAGGTATCGCATGCCTTAACTTTACAAACTATTGGGCCACACGTTGTTAATATCTCAGGACCAGAAAAAATACATTGCCGCAAACGCGAGCCAACTTTGAGTTGGTTTACGTTTCACCGCCGTTTAAACGTCAAGTCATTTTGCATTCAGTTCACGAATAGCAGTGGCGACCGAGCGAACGGCAATGGGGCGCTTCTAGCGAGTGTTCTATTGGTGGGGTAACGTGTTCTGAGACAGGTTTAGCGCAGCCTTTGGCCGGCGAACACCAAAACAACAAACATCGTAGAAAGAGGCGGCATGTGAAAGATTGGAAGTGGGTGAAAAATCCCAACCGCAAGCTCTACGCGGACTCAACAAACTTAAGGCAGGGAGGGCCCGTTTGTTTATTGCGGTCCGATGGAAGGCAACGCCAGTGTGATAATACATCGGTTTTTTTTTAAGGCACTTAATTTATTGCACACAACGTAATCAAAGATTGGTCCCCGACGATTGGTTCGTGCTGAACGCGGTCTCTCTGTCGTACTACCGCCTAGGACTTTCCAGGCAGTTGTCCTACTTCCGCTGTTGATATGTAAACTCCTTTGTCAAGGCGCTCTCCTCCCCCGACCCAGCTTAAATATACGCTGCCAAACTTGGCGGTGTTCATTGGGACGCTGTCTTTCCGACAGCTCTGTTTCTTCACCTGTGGACGGCTGCTTGTGTTGTGGCCGAAACGTCGTCAGAATTTTTTTATTTTTTTATTTTTTTTATTTCCCTTCTACGTGACTTTACCGAAAGAACCAAGAAGATACTGCCGATCCCTTCGCGATCGTGCTGCGTTGCGGCTCTCAGGCGCATTTTCTGGGCCAGGTCCCACCGTCGGACATCGATGGCGAACGGCATTGTGGGAACAGCCGTGAGACACACTGGAGAGCTAATCAGGGCAGTCGGGATGTACGCCGAGATTTTGTTTCTCCCAGCTCGCACCAGGGTAAAAACCGGTCCCTTGGTCGCCCTTGCAAGAGCGACGCGATTTTTCATTGCATCTCACTTGATCCATGGCAGTTGCTGCTATCGTTGTCAGTAGTCTAGCACGCTGCCATGGTGCGGTGGGCCGCGCACTGAACATTCTACCCAAAGAGCTCCAGTTCAAACTCTTGGCGCAGCGGATGAAACGAGGGGTCGGCTTCTTAAATGCCCCTGGCCTCTGTCGACCGCAGTTGGTCGATCGACAGGTCGCGAGAGGTGGGGTAAAGTGTTCGGTACGCCCACCTCTTCCAAGACGTCTGGCCAACGTGGAAGAGTAGGCCAAAATACACTCGCCCGAGGGGCCCTCCAAAGATCCCTCTAGTGGAGGCCCTTCCACCTGCAATGGCGTGAGGGAAATGTTGCAGGGTTGCGCCTTTATCCTCACCATGGAGATCTACACAAGAGCAGTCGCCGCCTGTTCATTTTGACTGGGTTCTACCTCTCTCTACGTAATGGAGTTCTCTTTGACGACAGGCTGTTCAGCAACAAGGTTGTGAACCCGTCTCTGCGTATGTTGAACGTTAACCAACTTGGAAGTGGGAGGGTTACCTCCGGGCAAATCCCAATTTATTCCCAACGCTGGCCAAAGTGGAAGAGTGGGCGACCCTCTAGGTGAGGTTGTCCTAGAGCTTCTCTGTGGTGAAGGTCCTTCTGCCAACAGGGGTGTGAGCCAGGCAGTTTCACAGCTGCGCCTCTACCCTCACTGATTGCTTTGTGCACACCGCCAGCCAATCGATTGAGTTGGCTCTGGTCTTTGGCGACCAATGACCATAGTGGTGATTGGGTGGCAGGGTTAATCTTTGGTGGTACAAAATAGATACTGTGCTGTATAATGTTTTCAATTCACTATTATTAGGGTAAGGAAGTAAAACATTTGAGATAAGGTATAGAAAAAGGGAACCATATTGGTTAATATTTTTCCAAACTTTAGTGCGGTTGACGAAGTGGTACATCCACCAGTGGACTGAGAGGAGGATTCCTCTGTAGTTATGTAGATTTAGCCAAGCACACCTTGAGGTGTGTGGAGTTAAATAATGTTTATTGTATTTGACCATGTAGTCGTCTATCAACCGCGCTTTCGCGGCACAGCGATAAGGAACGTTGTCTTCGTTTTCAAATTTAGCAGTGTCGTACCCCAAACGCAAACATGTTTTTTGCGGTTGTAGAAAAACAGCTCCGTCCTATTTATTGTCGCCAACAGTTATCTCGCGAGCAGATAATGAATGTATCGTAGCGGGCAGTCGATTGCTCACCAGAAAATATGAAGCCCTCTTTTTTTCACATTTTCGTTGGTCTCACTCAAATGTCCCTTTCTGGCAGCAAACGACGACAACAGCAGCAGCTGTAGCAACGTTGAGAAACGCCCCCCTCAGTGTCCACAGCTTCACCAATGTTCACAGTAAGAGTTCGTTTTCCTGCAGCGTCCGCTGAAAACAGATGTGGCACTCCAGCCGTCAAACCTTCACTCGACTCGTTTGGCCTTTCTATGTGCTGAGGAAGGAGGGCCATTGCCTGCAACGTTGCCGATTTTAGATATTTTTAAGGCCATAGTCTTATTGACGAATGCGTTGCGTTTCTTCTCCATTATGTTTATAGCTTGCCTTGAGGGCTGCGCCAAAATAGTGAGCAGCGGCTTAGAGTTTAATACAGTTCTTCAAGTGGGGAATTGGGATCATTTTAACCGGCGATGTAGAAAGAGGCACTTACGGCGCTGGCGCCCACCGAGGAGACGCAGCGATGAAGTCAGCTCGGGTGCAGGGGCCCGGTGGGTCGTTGCAACGCGGGGTTGTCAGAGGTGCCGGCTGCTTGGGGAGGCCTTCATCCAGCAGTGGATTGACCATGGCTGATGATGGTGATGATGACGATGATGGTGATGATGATGAGACTGGGCACAAACTGCACCTTTTCTCTTTTAACCACATTGACAAAATAGAATGTCAATATGTGTGGAGTAAACAAATTCTTCAGTGTTCAAATTTTTTTTTTGGAAAGGGTTGAAGACGCGGTGGGGGGTGGAAAGAGTGTAATTTTTTAAAGTCACATCAACACCACAAAAGATAATTGCACCAGACACCGGTTCGTCTCATCTTTGTAGTCTCCAGCCGCGTAGCTATCGAGTGTGCAGGCGGTGCGACTGCACAGGGGGCCACAGGCCAGAAGGGCCCAGGTGTCGGCGAAGAGAGGGAGAATTTGAATAGGGGATCCCATTGTGATTACTCACACCAGGGCCTACGCCATTGTAGTCTCGTGACCAAGACTAGCCCATCATCCTCAACAAGAGACTCAGAGCAACGTTCCACTAGCCCAGAGCCGAGACCATACCTGTGGGCGTCTGTAAGCCGAGCTGCTGTTGATGAAGCTGCAAATGATGATGATGATGTTGGTGTTGAAGGTGATTATGTTGCTCGTGATGACGCTGCTGTTGCTGCTGGTGCTGGTGAAGAAGATGTTGCTGATGCTGTTGCTGCTGCTGCTGCTGCAGGTGATGGTGCGACAGGTGATGGTGCGACAGGTGATGGTTGTGGAGGTGAGGAGCGAGCGGCAGGGACGATGCGGCCGTGTGCAGCTGAGCGAGCGAAGGCAGCGCGTGCGCGGCGCCCGCCAGGTGAACCGACGAGAGGTGAGCGGGCGGCAGGGCGCCTCCGCCGAACGCGATGGCGCGGGGCCTGTCGTAGGCCCCGGCGAGGAGCGGCAGCGTCTGCGAGCGGCCCGGGCTCGCGAGCGAGCGCCGGCTCTTGCCGTGCTTGCCCGGCTTGCCGGACGACTTCCGATTGCGCGTCTGGATGCCGTCCTTCTTCATCGTGATGGGGCGGTTCACCTGCGAGCGGCGGGGAGGGGGAGGGGGTAACAGCAGCGGCGTCTCAGTATGCAGGAGGCTGTGGGTTCGATCCCGACCCTGACGCCTGTTGTATATTTTGAGTTTGTTTGTTTCTCTCTCCCGTGGTCGCGTGGATTTTTCTCCGGATCACATTTTAGAATCAACATCACGCGTTTAGAGTATTTGGCTGCAATAAATTACCACGTGATAAGCCACTTCGTTGAGCTGTCATTTGTGGCCAGGTCGCTTCTGAAAAGTTTTGCTCAGTGGGCCTGTCCTGGTAGAATAAAAACAGTTTAGTTTTTAAAAATTCAGCCGACGGTTCGTGCAGAGCCACTGGCAATGTACATATGTTGAACTTCGCGCCGTACATAGCCAACCGCACTAATCGGAGGTGCGGGGGAAGGACAACAAACCGCGCGCATGGCTAAGCGACGCCAGAAGGGGTGACGGTGGCCAATGGGCAAGGATGAGGATGGGGGGTGGCGGCCGAGGGAGAGGAAAGTGCCCGAGGAAAATACGTCCACCGAGGAGATGGAGCGGCGAAATCCGCTCGAGTTTAAAACCCGGATGGATTGCGGCATGGCAGGAACGTGAGGGGGATGACCACGGCACTGGCCGTAGATCGGTCGCGGCAGATGGTCGTTGCTGCAGTGCGTGCCGGTCAATCGCACCGCACAACTCTGTGGGCTCGTCGCTCTGATCACCATTTACCCGTTAACATCAGAGCGAATAGAGGCATCTGTCTGCGTGTACTCAGTAATGTAGGCAGTGGCGGTGCAGTGGCTCACGCACTGCGCTACGTGCAGCGTCGGGCCAGCATTTGGAAGTGGCTAGAATCGTTCGCCCAACGTACCACGTTTTACCGGGCATACGAGTCCGGTGTTCTAAGCGACATTCGGCAAGGCATACCGTCGCACACCAGGACATCTCCCGCTGCGTGGGCACGAGCATGTGCGTACGTGTGCGCGTGTACGCAGGATACATACGTGTGAACCCAGGAGTGTGCGCGAGTGCGCGTGTATGCAGGATACGTGTGTGTGAACCCAGGAGTGTGCGCGTGTGCGCGTGTACGCAGGATACGTGTGACACCAGGAGTGTGCGTGTGTGCGCGGGAGCGCGCGTGCGAGCAGGACGCCTCACGTTGTGCAGCTTGTAGTAGAGGCCGCACGCGTTGCACACCGGCTCGCCGCTGGCGTTGCGCCTCCACAGCGTCGTGGCGCTCGTCTGGCAGTTGGCGCACGCCGTGCCGCAGCGCCGCGCCGCCGACTGCACGAACAGCGGCGGAGTCAACACGCAGAGCGACGGAGTCGACACGAAACGTTTGGCTCCGTGTGGGGGGCAGGAAAGGCTCACTCACCCCCCCTCCAAAAAGAGCCTCCCACTCAATTTAGATTTGAAGTTTTCGTGACTGCGGGGATCCATACTCTTTGGTTCTTTCGGTAAAGTCACGTAGGTATAGAATATAGAATAAATTAAATCACGACGTTTCGGGCGTAACAATCAGTGGGCACCATTGGAACCTCATTTGCCAGTAAGGCGTCATCTGGTCCAACCCATGTGAGACTAGGCTCTAAGGAAAGCTGTCTCGGGTGTGGACCAATCAACTTCAATGACAGTGCACATTATCAGAGTTATGTTTTTTGTTTGCATTATGACTGCAGGTATTGTGGTCTATGCAAGCATGACTCCTTGTAAAAAAAGGTGTCAGTTTTGTTGCCAGATAGAATGGTAAAAAAACAATTATCAATCAGTGGGCAGCAGTGTTGTTTCTTGCTGTGGTTTTCCCACCTGATGACGGACGCTTGTGTTGCGCCTGATTTAATTTATTTTTTATTTTATACCGACGTGACTTTACCGAAAGAACCAAAGAGTAAGCCGCCCGCTCGTCACGCGGCCTCGAGATTCGGGGACGCGTCACGGGATGGTCGGATGCATTGTGCGGGATAACACGCGACTCCTGACGATGCCCCGCACATTGGCACGATGGGGAAAAGCTCCGGCAGTGGAAATGCTCAGCACGCAGCCCAAAGCCCGGAACGCCACGCTTGGGCGAGGACTTTGAAGATTGCAATTAGGTGCTCGCTAACAACGCTTGCTCGAACAGGGGAACTTAGCTTCGAACGGGTCTGCCTGACCACACCACTGCATCGTGTATGTGCTACACGGTAAGGCCATTGCCCGAAACGTCGCCTTATTATATCTTTATTGATTTGAAGTTCTCAGTGTTGTTTGCCATTGTGGTGATTGTTATCGTTGTTAGATTTCACTGCATTGACAAGTTTGGATCAATTCAGTAACGGGATCAAGACTTGCGCTTCCCAAATGAGCGATGAGCAATTACTCACGCGCAGTGTAAAAGGAAACAGACGGATGCCGAACGTTGATTTTTGTTGTATGCCCATACAATGCACGCATGCGTTTGCATCTTGCATGTGTTCATCTCTGCGTGCGTATATGTCTTTGTGTGTGTGTGTGCACGTGTGTAAGTGCGTGCGTATGTGTCTGCACGTCTCTCTGCGCATATACGATTGCATGCGTGTGCGTGCGTGCGTGTGAGCATGCGTGTGAGCGTGCGTGTGAGCGGGCATGTGTGCGAGCGTGTGAGCGTGTATGTGTGCGTGCATGCGTGTGAGCGTGCGTGCGAGCGTGCGTGTACGTGTGTGCGTGCATGCGAGGGTGCGAGCGTGTGCGTGCGTGCGAGTGTGCATGCGAGCGTGTATGTGTGCGTGCATGCGTGTGAGTGTGCCTGTGAGCGTGCGTGTGTGTGTGCATGCGAGCGTGCGTGTGTGCGTGCGCGTGCATGTGAGCGTGCGTGCGTGGGTGTGTGTATGTGTGTGCGCGTGCGTGTGTGCGTGCGCGTGCATGTGAGTGCAGTGCCTACCGGTCGGCGCTTAGGCCGGATGAGTGGGCGGTTGTGCCCGTTCATCTTGTGGTAGAGGCCGCACGCGTTGCACAGGTAGTGTCCGTTGGCGTCCCGCCTCCACAGCGGGGTGAACGTAGCCCCGCAGTTGGCGCATTCACGACCCTCTGGCGCACGGGGAGGGGGAGAGGCGGGGGGACTGAGGCTGTGGTGCTGCAGTGCGAGCCAAGGCTGACACAATGACGTCTTGCACACGTGATTGTCGTGCTCGCCAACGGCACTTGCCCCAACAGTCTGTCACGGCTATACAGGGGAACTTTGTCTTGTGCAGAAACGGTGGTTGCGGTGGTTGTGCGATGAACCTGGTCACCCGAGTTCGACATCGCAGTGACAAATGTCTGAACAGGTCGTGGGCCTCCTCGAGGTCAACTCAGCCTTAAATACGTCCCTGATGCAGGTGTGTCATTATCAGCATTGGGGATACAAACGCGGCCAGGCGTGTGCTGTTGGCCATGCCACACCATCGTGCACTGTGCCAGCCTTTGTCGGACTTGCTCCAAAAGCCTGTTAAGGCTGTATATGAGGGGGGGGGGGCTTTATCTTCGTCAGTGACGATGCACATCATCCACTTGACACTCCTGTAAACTCGTGGGCCCAGCGTCGTCTCTGTGTATGAGCGATGCTGCAGCAGAGCGCCCGACTCACAGCAGCCGTGAGCAAAGGTATCTTGCCCATGCGTCATCTCTCTGCGTTGATAAAATAAGTAATTTTTTTGTTTCACTGCATTTTGACATTCCTACCCAGTAAGGCTGATTTATGTGAGACTTTTAACTGTAAAATATAGGAGGAACGTTAGTATATTGTGATACAGAAAGTAGGGTGTGGGCCTATTTGTTTAATGTGGATGTTTGAGCATTCTACGCAGGCTTGTGTGTATTTTTTGTTGTTGCAGGTCATCTGCTATCCAACCACACACCCAATTTATTGAACAACAGATTGGTCAAACGTCTCAAGCAGCACCCTCGTAAAAAAGCAAACAGAATCTGAATGGCGGTCTAAATTGTACAAATTGTGTTATGTATGTGAAAATAGAATCTGGAAGGTGAATTACTTTCTTCACAGATGATGGGCAGCATACATTTGTTGGTGTTTATTGAGCACGACACTTAAAAAGCAATTTCGAGTCTTCGGCTGAACCTGCGCGTTGAATGTAATCACAGTCGTCATTTATGGGGGCCCAATTTCTAACAATCTGGTTTTTAAGATTTTTCTCGTTATAATTTTTCTAGTTATTTATTCTAGTTGTGCCAAGATTTCTACTTTACTGAACATTTACATCAGTGACGCCTGCACTCCGTCATTGATCGTTTGTTTATATTACTTCATACCATTTCAGTATCTCAATCTCAAATATAGGACTGCAAATGTTGTTCCCAAACTATTTTGGCATTTACACTCCTGAGCAGTTCCAGCGGTAGATTGACAAAGTGGCTGTATACTGCATTACACAATGCTCCATAGCAACAACAACAACAATGATAGGACGTATAAAACAAACACTTGTTCCTCTTTCCACTGTCACGAGCCAAGCCGGCATAGGGGGCTTTCGTGGTACGCGTGGTTTTTCCACTGGCTATTTGCCATGCCGAGCTGGAACCAAACCGTGATAACACGGCCTACCAAGATTTGCAAATCTAGCTCGGTAGGGGCACGTAGGTGCTGGGGGAGGACGGGGGCGAATGGCTTGTGGATAAAAAATAAACCTGGCGCCATCTGAGCTGACTGGGCATTGTCCCTACACGGCTCGGTTGTGTGGTGGACAATAGATGTTCCCGTGCCGGTCACGGCAAACATCGGCGGCGGGTCGATGTCGCAGCTCGCCTGGCCAGCGACCCACCATCATTCACCACCAACCCGCATTGACCGGCGTGGGTGAGTATGGTCACATACCGGCCCAGAAATCGACACGATGTGGGTGAGGCCTTCATCCAGCATTGAATTGAAAAATCGAATTAACGGTTGGAATATTTTCGACAACCGCGTGTGTGTGCATGTGCGTGCATGGCTTCCTATTTACCCATGCCACCACGGCCCCTGCCCCTGCCTCGGCCGGCCTCCCCCTCCTCGTCGTCCCCATCCAGGTGGCCCGGCGGGCACGCCGGGTAGGCGCCCAGCGCGGCGGGGAACCCCGCCGGCTCCCCACGCTCCTCGAGGCCCGCGGGGCCGCCGTGGCGCGATTGCGCCGGGCCCCCCGGGCCACCCGGGCTGCCCTCGCTCCGCGGGGACGGCGACGCCCCCGCCGCCGGATCCGGGTCCGGCGAGGCTCCGCAGCTGGCGCCGCCGTTTCCGCCGTTGCCGCCACCCTCTTTTGGCGGCGTCGGGGGCAACGGGAAGCCCCGCTCGCCCCGCTCGCCCCGCTCGCCCCGGGCGGGCGGCGCCGCCAGCGGCGTGGCGTGGGGGTACGGGGACGGCCGCGCCTTGGCCAGAGGCTCGCGCAGGGCCCAGGCGGTGGTGACGGCCGCGTGGCTCAGCTGATTCAGGTGGTTGAGGTGGTGGTGGTGGTGGCCGTGGTGCAGGTGGTGGTGGGGGTGGAGGTGGTGGTGCGGAGGAGCGGGGGTGGACGAGTTGCCGCCGCTCTCCTGCAGCCACGGGAATCGCAGCTGGGGCCTGCACACGGGGTGGGTCGTGCCGGCCAGACGAGCTGCAACACGCGGGGCACGGGAACAACACCGGCAGCGCCACCGTCAGTGAAAACCTGCGGTCGTTGTCCAGGTGGACAAGAGGGCCGAGCACTCTCTCTCTCTCTCTCTTTGTGATGTTTAAGTCGTAAATCCAGCTGATGGCTTCAGAGCACAGAGGGCGAATCTCACTCGTGCCCTCTGAGACTCTAAGGGCACTGATCTTGTGAGCAAAAGCAGATTTCACTGAACTTATGAGGTCACTTCTCATCCACACTTGGGTGAGAACATTCCCATGTGCCCTTGCACACAGTGAAATGCTCATTGCATGGAAATCAAAGTTATATTTTTCAGAGCTGGAATTTACCCAAATTAAGTGACAAAAAGTCACATTTTTACGGCACAGCCATCATAAAGTGCACACCACGAAACTTGGAGCTGATTAGGTTTTCACTCCATTTCAACAAAACATATCACTCTAAGACTTAAATATATCACTGATGGCCACACGGTGGACATTTATCTGCACGGCGGGATGTATGGGAAAGCGCTCCTCCTGAGGTGGACAAGATGTCACTCGAAGGGGCTTCACGAGTTTAGTGAAATCTGCAAGAGTGGACACCTCTTCTCGTAACACCGTGACACCAAGAACAGCGCAAGTAGAATGGCATTGCATACAAACAGAAATAAAAAAAAACGTTTTGGTCATCTTCATTCTTGGTTAATCAGCGATGGGCCTCATGCCTAAGCCCTTTACAGAGCCGCTCCGTGTTTAGTCAATCAGCGAGATGTGACTAAAGATTTAACATAAATGTTTACTTAGGACTCCACAAATTACTGAGAATTAACGAAGTGTGCTGTCTGCCTTAGTAAAGTGGATATTAAATACCGCGAGATGTAATCATTCACAAAAACTAGGTCATCCTCGCAGCAGTGGCGGCTTTTGGCTGGGCATCGAACAAAGACGGTCACCACATCGCGCGCTTTCAGATGCGCTTCTGTGGCCGTCTGGAACGCTCTTCCTTCCGATATTAGCAAGCCACTGGAGCTACGCACTTTAAAATTTAGATTGAAAAGTCATTTATTCAAAACTGCATTTAGCACGGTTGGCTACGTACGATGCGAAAGAAGTTCAACGTAGATGCATTGTGTTCGGATGAAACAAATTTGTATTACTTCTCCGCAGTGAAACAGTACAAACATGTTTGGTACGGAGACACAACTATGGAACGGCAGCTAATGGAGGGGTCAACGCGCCCGCGAAGGCACCCAACGCGGAGATGGAGCGATTAAAATTCGCTCGCGTGCGGGAAAGAGATTGATTGTTGCATCACAAGTCCATAAGAGAGGTGCTGATGGCTTGGGGATACATCTCACGAATCGTGGATATATCTCGCCTATTGTTGTTGTTGATGTTGATGATGATGATTATACTATGATACAGGATTGTTCTTACGTTTGTACAGTGAGATCTCGTCACGTCTCGTGACTGGCAGGATGATTTGCATCTTGAGGATGGAGATGGTGAGCGGAGAGTGCACTGCAGCCAGGTAATTTGTGCTCAACGAGTGGAGGGGGGGCAATTTTTTGGAAAATGCGAGCACAGGAGAAGTCGACGAAAGGCAGCCGAGCGAGCGGAGTTGGCCAACATCTACACCCCGAGAAAAGTAACATCCAGCGTGCATCCGAAAAAAACAACTAAACCCCCCCCCCCCCCCAAAAAATATAATGAAGACACAATGTAGCACACGGAATAGTGGTGCTCAGATCTTTCGACCGTGTGGGTGAGCTTCCGCACCTCCCATTAGCACGGTTGTCTGCGTGCGGTGCGAAAGTTCAACGTGTAATTACACCGGGAAAGCAGCGAGGCTCAGAGTAATGACGCCGCGTGCCAGCGGCATGAGACGGCGTGCGAGTGCGAGAGAGTCAAAAGCGCGCGCGCCCCAACCCAACAGAGGCTCCCTTGGCAGGAGGCAGGCAGGCGACTAGCCACGGTTCACGCAAGAGAGCTGCGAGGTGTCGCTGGGGCCAGCCTCGAGAGGGAATGTCAGGTGAGAGAGACCGCAGCGAAGGGAGGGAGACCTCCACGCGGATGCGGTGGGGGCCGGCAGGCGGGGGGGGGAGGTTGAGCCGCAGGGCTCTCGGCTCGCTTATAGCGTCGTTTGTCAACAGTTTAAGAACGGCCTTCGAATTCGCCTTCGAGCCCTCAGGGATTCCACCGCGTGTCCTGGCTGTCCTGGCTACGCGCAGGTGTGCTGGCATCATCGTCTCACCCGCCACCACCGCCACCGCCACCACCGCCACAGGTTGGGGGCCGTCCATAAATGACGTCACGCGATATTGGACGATTTTTGACCCCCCCCCTTTCGGCACACGGCGTTACAAAAAGTCAGACCCCCCCCCTCGAATATGACGTCACAAAGCTCTGCCCCCCCCCCCCGCCCAAAAAATAAAACATGCTTCAAATCGCTTTAAATGATTGTCATTGTAGTGCGTATTTAACGTGGCGCTGCACTCTGATGTTGTAGGAGAAAAAAATTATTTTAAAAAAGTCTAATTAAGTAGAACGTGTTGTCTATATTTATTTAAAGTTGCGCATTTTTACGTGACGACACATTTCTCAAACCCCACCCCCCGCCCCCATCGTCACAAATGTTTGACCCCTCCCCCACCCCCCTAGGTGCGTTGACGTCATTTATGGACGGCCCCTTGCGAGTGTGCGCGTGTTTGGACCGAGGCGAGTGGAATCGCGGTGGGGCAAAATCGTTCTCACGTTGCACCCTCCAAGCACGGCCACGCGCGTTTCCGATTGTCGCTCACAGCCAGGCATCGCTTGACGAACGTGTGGACCTGTTCCTGAGCCTCCGTCTCGCTCCACTCGGTCGCCACTAAAGTGAGCGCTGTGCCTGGCGCGGCGTGCCACACATCGGCGCTGGGAAGGCGAAGATGGCAGAGCGTGACGCCAGCGGCCATTCACGGTGGCTCGTCAAATTAGACAAGTGACAAATGGCACGATGGACTTTAATAGTTATAGATTATAATCTATTTCATTCAGATTCATTCAGATTTCTATATAACGGTTAGCACGCTACTTCTCACTGCTAATGCAGTCCCGTTTATCGTGGGGAACTTTTTCCTTTGCACGTTCACCGCAAGGACCGTGTCGTCAATGCGGAACTTGATTCCTTTGCAAAAGGAATCTATTTACTGTTTGAACATCTTAACACACGCGTCTTTTTTGCCGAAAAGGAATAAAACTTATTTGAATTTTTCACGCAGTCCCGTTTCAGCGTGCAGCTTAATCTTGATCTGAAGCTTTCGTGACCGCAGGAATCCATACTCTTTGGTTCTTTCGGTAAAGTAACGTAGGTAGAAAAATAATAGATCACGACGTTTCGATCGCAACACAAGCAATCGTCATCATTGATGTCACTCTCCCCGTGCCCCACTCTCTCCACGTATACATCTCTCGTCATCATCATCATCAATGATGACGATTGCTTGTGTTGCGATCGGAACGTCATGATCTACTATTTCTTCTGCCTGCGTGACTTTACCGAAAGAACCAAAGAGTACAGCGTGCAATTTTTTTTGTCCCCTAGTTTTCGACTTGTAGCCATTTCTTTGTAATCTAACATCGGCTGTAGCCACACCACCGTGGTGCTGTCCTTCACAGCTGCTGAAGAACGACAACGGTGCTCTCACGCTGCCCCAGCAGCAGCAGTAGCAGCAGCAGCAGTAGCAGCAGCAGCAGTAGCAGCAGCAGCAACAAGCAGCAGCAAGCAGCAGCAGTAGCAGCAACAAGCAGCAGCAGTAGCAGCAGTAGCAGCAGCAGCAACAAGCAGCAGCAAGCAGCAGCAGTAGCAGCAACAAGCAGCAGCAGTAGCAGCAGCAGCAACAAGCAGCAGCAGTAGAAGCAGCAAGCAGCAGCAGTAGCAGCAGTAGTAGCAGCAGCAACAAGCAGCAGCAGTAGAAGCAGTAGCAGCAGCAGCAGTAGCAGTAGAAGCAGCAGCAGCAGCAACAAGCAGCAGTAGTAGCAGTAGCAGCAGCAGCAAGCAGCAGCAGTAGAAGCAGTAGCAGCAGCAGTAGCAGCAGTAGCAGCAGCAGCAGTAGCAGTAGAAGCAGCAGCAGCAGCAACAAGCAGCAGTAGCAGCAGTAGCAGCAGCAGCAACAAGCAGCAGCAGTAGAAGCAGTAGCAGCAGCAGTAGCAGCAGTAGCAGCAGCAACAAGCAGCAGCAGTAGAAGCAGTAGCAGCAGCAGTAGCAGCAGCAGCAGAAGCAGCAGCAGCAACAGCAGCAGCAAGCAGCCTGTGTAGCCGACACGGGAATGCATAGGCCAGGCAGCAGTAGTAGCAGCGCCTCCCTTGCCTCGTGTCCAGATACTCATCCATCCTCATTCCTCAATGGCTCTCTCACGCGTGCCCCAAACGTGTTGATTATTATCTCACGGCTTTATGCTCTTTATCGAGGCGTGTGAGAAGCCCACTGAGATGGACTGTACGTGCATTGTCCTCCATTTAACCACGATGGCCAGTCGAGATTTATTATTCACTAGTTGTACTACCCGGCTTCGTCCGGGACTTGGATCCACCACGCCCGGCCGCTTTTGGGTTCGTAGCGTAGCGCTAACCACGACACTACAATGCGTTACGCTTCCACGTGCGCGGGTCACATGACAGATGTGACGTCACAGCTCACTTACCGTGCAAAAAATCTATGCATTATTGAGCTCCTCCCCCACCCCCCAAAAAAAAACTAAAGTGTATTTTTATAATGTTTGCATGGTGTACAGTCTGGAAAGTACCCACATGGCAAATTTCAAATTTGTTGCATCTCGGGAAGTACGCTAAACATTTTTTGAACAGACACACGTATTCACAACTTTGCATTTTATATATATGGAGATTAATTTTCAATTTAAAGCTTTCGTGACTGCAGGGATTCATCTTCTTGGTTCTTTCGGTAAAGTCACGTAGAAAGGAAATAATGAAATAATAAAAATAAAACATAAGCTCATTCAGACGCTGTCTTTCCGACAGACCTGTTCTTCACCTGAGGAAGGCTGCTTGCGTTGTGGCCAAAACGTCGTGAGAATTGTATTTTATTATGTTTTATTTTTATTATTTTATTATTTCCCTTCTACGTGACTTTACCGAAAGAACCAAGAAGAGGGAGATTAATGTCCCGTATTTAACCACATCAGAGACCATTGAGCTGCATCATGCCTGCGTGTCCTTTAACCACACGGGAGCGCACTGAGCTGCAGCACATATCCGCGTCCTTTCTTTAGCCACGATACCCCGTTGACATTCATGATTTATTCACGTGCTGTATTCAACCACACACGAGAGTCCACTGAGCTGCTTTAAGTGCTGCACGTCCTTTAGTTAAGTCTCACGAAAGCCCAGTGATGTGCATTCGCCTCGCTGTCATCTCCGTGTTACGACCGTCGGTGTCAAATTGGATCGTCTGCACGTGCTGTTGCCCTCGACTGCGAAGCGCGTTTGACGGGAGACGCGCTGATGTGCACGCACAATGATCGCGAGCCTTGTGGGGAATTTAAATAACAACATCGTATCTGTCTCGCCACGTAGAGAAACCCGACAACAGTTTTTTAGTAGATGTTCGCTACACGTAAACAGCGCATATAGCTGCAAAAAGATAAATATATGCCAGCATACTTTGCATCTTCTTGGTTCTTTCGGTAAAGTCACGTAGAAGGGAAGTAATAAAATAATAAAAATAAAACATAATGAAATAAAATAATTATCACGACGTTTCGGCTACAACGCAAGCAGCCGTCTTCAAAGAACCAAGAAGATGAATCCCTGCAGTCACGAAAGCTTTAAATCGAAACATACTTTGCATGTTAAGACGACATCGCCTGCTTGTGGTGAGGTTTGCAGGCCTTCGACTTCGCACATTTAAAATGCCGCGACTGTTGTACTATACTGTCCGTTACACATCTATGGTCCAACGTCTCTACTTCCCGCCTCGACCAACTCGCACTGACCAACGCGGTGAAGTATGGCCAATAACCATAACGACTCTCACGGCGTGGGGAGAGGCCCTGATCCAGCAGTGGATTGAGACTGGGCTGTGTATGTACACCAGAGGGAAAAGTCAACAGTATATACGGATAATAGAAGTTGGCGGTTCATAAGCAAATGGCTTCAATCCACTGATTCGGCCCAGCAATGTAAATGGTTACGCCAGACAGTTGTGGGTTAAAGTGTGGGTACTACCATCCCTTCAGAGGTGGATGGCCCACGTGGAAGAGTAGGCCTCTAGAGCTGCCTCGAGTGGAGGCCCTTCCACCAGCAGGGGCGTGAGCGAGGAATTGCAAGGCTGCCCCTTCACATTTGAATGCATTGTCTCATTTGAGTTGTCTGCCTCTTTCCGTGTCTGCCTCTGCCCGTGTCTGCCTCTGCCCGTGTCTGCCTCTCCCGTGTCTGCCTCTCCCGTGTCTCCCTCTCCCCGTGTCTCCCTCTCCCGTGTCTGCCTCTGCCCGTGTCTGCCTCTGCCCGTGTCTGCCTCTCCCGTGTCTGCCTCTCCCGTGTCTCCCTCTCCCCGTGTCTCCCTCTCCCCGTGTCTCCCTCTCCCGTGTCTCCCTCTGCCCGTGTCTCCCTCTCCCGTGTCTCCCTCTCCCCGTGTCTCCCTCTCCCCGTGTCTCCCTCTGCCCGTGTCTCCCTCTCCCCGTGTCTGCCTCTCCCGTGTCTCCCTCTCCCGTGTCTCCCTCTCCCCGTGTCTCCCTCTGCCCGTGTCTCCCTCTCCCCGTGTCTGCCTCCCCCGTGTCTCCCTCTCCCCGTGTCTCCCTCTCCCCGTGTCTGCCTCTCCCGTGTCTCCCTCTCCCCGTGTCTGCCTCTCCCGTGTCTCCCTCTCCCCGTGTCTGCCTCTCCCCGTGTCTCTCTCTCCCCGTGTCTCTCTCTCACCGTGTCTCTCTCTCCCCGTGTCTGCCTCTCCCGTGTCTCCCTCTCACCGTGTCTCTCTCTCCCCGTGTCTCCCTCTCCCCGTGTCTCCCTCTGCCCGTGTCTGCCTCTCCCGTGTCTCCCTCTCACCGTGTCTCTCTCTCCCCGTGTCTCTCTCTCACCGTGTCTCTCTCTCCCCGTGTCTGCCTCTCCCGTGTCTCCCTCTCACCGTGTCTCTCTCTCCCCGTGTCTGCCTCTCCCGTGTCTCCCTCTCCCCGTGTCTCCCTCTGCCCGTGTCTGCCTCTCCCCGTGTCTGCCTCTCCCCGTGTCTGCCTCTCCCGTGTCTCCCTCTCCCCGTGTCTGCCTCTCCCGTGTTTCCCTCTGCCCGTGACCCTCTCCCCACATTGCTCTCCCCTCCACTTGCCCCACTTGCCGCATCTCCATCTCTCCCCGTGTCCATCTCTCCCCGTGTTCATCTCTCCTCGTGTCCATCTCTTCCCGTGTCCATCTCTCCCCGTGTCCATCTCTCCCCGTGTCCATCTCTCCCCGTGTCCATCTCTCCCCGTGTCCATCTCTTCCCGTGTCCATCTCTCCCAGTGTCCATCTCTTCCCGTGTCCATCTCTCCCCGTGTCCATCTCTCCCCGTGTCCATCTCCCCCCGTGTTCATCGCTCCCCGTGTCACTCTCCCCGTGTCCATCTCTCCCCGTACCCCACTCTCCCCGTGTCCATCTCTCCCCGTGTCCATCTCTCCCCGTGTCCATCTCTCCCCGTGTCCATCTCCCCCCGTGTTCATCGCTCCCCGTGTCACTCTCCCCGTGTCCATCTCTCCCCGTGCCCCACTCTCCCCGTGTCCATCTCCCCCCGTGTTCATCGCTCCCCGTGTTACTCTCCACGTGTCCATCTCTCCCCGTGCCCCACTCCCCCCGTGTCCATCTCTCCCCGTGTCCATCTCTCCCCGTGTCCATCTCTCCCCGTGCCCCACTCCCCCCGTGTCCATGTCTCCCCGTGTCACTCCCCCCGTGTCCATGTCTCCCCGTGTCACTCCCCCCGTGCCCATGTCTCCCCGTGCCCCACTCCCCCCGTGTCCATCTCCCCCCGTGTCCATGTCTCCCCGTGTCTCTCACCGTGAGTCGCTGCTCTGTACTCCGCACTCGCCCCGGGCACGTTCGGATGTCCCTGAGCATCCAGCAGCCCCACAAACACCTCCAGATCCTCACTGTGCAGCGGCATGGGCTGCTGCTGCTGCTGATGATGATGTTGTTGTTGCTGCTGCTGCTGATGCTGCTGCTGGTGTTGATGATGCTGATGCTGCTGCTGCTGTTGCTGCTGCTGCTGATGGTGGTGGTGGTGGTGGTGATGATGGAGGTTGCCGTGGAGTTGCCCCGGCACGGCTGCACCCAGGAGCGGGTTCGCCTCCCCATATCCATGCGGGAGCCCCGGGGGCGCATCGAGCACGCCCGTGCCCTGGGGGCTGCCGTGCCAGCGAGCCAGGTGCTCCACCATCACCTCCATGGGGGCCCCGCCTGCAACAGGAATCGCCATCATCAGCGGCCATGATCAACCCACTGCTGGCTGAAGGCCTCCCCGCGCCGCGCGAGTTACGGTGTTTTATTTGGTCACGCTTGGTGCGGTGACGAGTCCTGGCGATGGCGCGTTCGCCGCTTGTTGCAAAGGTTCACGGTTCGATTTCAGCGGCCGCCCTGGTTATTGCTGCGGGTCTTATAACCGCCTGCCTCACAGTGGACGTTAAAGATCCCTTGATGTAAATTCGCAAGGGTTAGGCCATTGTGTGCTGGTGTCGTGGTCCAAATTTTCTAAATTTGAAAGTTACCCGCAATTACAGCAGAAATCATGGCCGAGATCGCTCTTGCATATTAGGCGTATCATGGTCTCACCTGGTTAAACAAAATAAACCCAAGGTAAACACTCTATGCCGGCCGGTCAACACGGTTTGTTGAAGGCGGAGAGCCGTACACGCGGGAGTATAGAAAGTACCGTCCAACATTGGGTTGTTGCTACACTGCCCCTTTGCTGCCCGGCACACAGTGCAACCTCCGAGGGCGCGCCTTTAACAAACTGCTCGTGGGCGATGCTCGCCCATTCCAAGCACTCGCCCACCAGGTTCCAGCCTGCTTAGCTTCCGAGATCTGACGAGATGGAGCGAATTGTGCGAGTGATTTGTCAGAGGGGCGCTGCTGCAAAATGTGACGCAATCATTATTATCGCAACACCGCGAAGTTGGTCTCTCTGATGACTTGGGCTGTGACATGCATGCGTGCGTGCTCAAAGCGGCACCGAAGTTCGATCCTCGGACACGCCTAACGTCAGTGGTGAGTGAAACTTGGACAGGCCTCTGGGTTCTTCACCAGCCGGCACTGACCAACGTGGTGAATCATGGTCGAATAACCCTCGTGATTGAAACGGCGTGGGGGAGGGCCTTCATGCAGCAGTGGATTGACAAAGCGCTGTAAATTGTTATGTTGAATTCATGATTGTAAAATCTATAAACTAAACTAGTTGTATTTTAGCAGGTAAAGCCCACTGAGCTATGTAGCTCTTTTTCAGAAGCGACCTGACCGCAAATGATAGCTCAACGAAGTGGCTTATCACGTAGAAATCTTATAGCTGCCAAATACTCTAAAAACACACTGATTCTAAATGTGGAGGGAAAAACCGGAGGACCCGGAGAAAAATCCACGCGACCACGGGGAGAACACGCGCACTCCAAATATACAAGCGTCAGAGTCGGGATCGAACCCACGACCGCCTGTGAACCAGGCGAGGTAGTTAACATCTCGCCACCGTGTAACCAGGTGGAGCAGTGGAGTGACGCAGTGGTTTGCGTGCTGCCCGAAGAACCGGCCACCTCAGCTAGATTCCCGGCCACAGTTAACATCAGTGGCATCAGATATCTGTACGGGTGCTGAGCTCCTGCCCTTCACCAACCCCCACTGACTGGCGTGGTGAAGTATGGTCAAACTAACCTTATGACCGACACGGAACAAAAAGGCCTTCAGACAGTTCAGACAGTAGTGGATTGTCAAAGTGGCATACATCAGTATCGCTCCCTGTATCTATCTAGAAAAGCCTCACTGCCTCAAGACGATATCATCAGGAGGGTCCTACGATTGTGGTGCTTGGCTAATTTACCTTGTGGCTAGCGGGAGAAGTCGTGATTATCTATAGACATCTAACACGTGCCAATTAAAGCTCCCCACAGATGGATTCAAGAGCCCGTGAAGAACCCATTTTGAACTTCCATCCGGCCACCTTGCAGCCGAGCAGCTTTAGGAGTTTCACCAATCTCTACGTGGCCCACCAACCCTTGCCTCCAAAGCGCCGTTTCACGGAAGTGCACGACTGCGCTGCTGAGATTTTGTTGAAAGTCAAAGTAGGGCGAAATTCCACATTGCCTTGGCATAGGGCGAGTTTTTCCATAGCTCGCGGCTCACATTTGAAATGTTGCAACTTGAAATCCCAATTTCGGGTCAACTCAACTCAACGTGCGTCTCTAGTCGGTAAAAAAAAAAACTTCTGCTTCTTGAAAAATCAACCATGGATGATCAATGCACGCCGTGCTTGTGCAGCATATAGCCGTTGGGATAAACTCGGATGTGCCCGGAGATAACTACCACTTAGAAGCGGACAACCACTCAAAATATATAGAGATGGGTTAACAACCCACTTGCTGTACAGCCCGTTTTTAAAAATGAAACCTTTATTGCGACGAGATAGATAGACTGTAACGCGATGCTCTATTATGGGGTCACTGTGGCGAAGGTAAAGGGGCAGCCCTGCAATTCTTTGCTCAGGCCACTGCTGGCAGAGAAGGGCCTTCACCATCTTCAATGAGCTCTGGAGAGCCCCTCTTAGAGTCTATTTTGCCGACTCGTTCGCGTTGGCCAGACGTCTTCCCAGAGGTGTGAGTACCCACGCTTTACACCCACTAAGCACAGCCTGCAAATTCATCCACCGGCCGACTCTGTGTTGCTAACTGTGGTGTGTGCTGCTGGATGGGTGGACAGAGATGGGGGGGAGGGGTGGTAAAGTAACCTGCCCATCGATTCAATTGCCGCCACGGGAAATCGAACCGACGACCTCTGGACCGCAAGTCCCGTGTGCGCATCACCCCCCCCCCCCCCTACGGCATCATCCCCGGCGTGTCCCTCTGATCCTTTTATGAGTTCAGCGCGGAGCAGAAATATTTACCGATTCATATTTCCGTTCGCGGCCGCTCAATGACGGGTGGATTGTTTCGCTCCTGCTCAACTCTTCTCACTGCTGGCGTTTGTCACGGAACAATGCCGTCCAACAAACAACAAAGTGGAACGGTGGCGCAGCGGTTAGCGCACCATCAGTGACGATGAGTGACATCTGAATTTGTCTTGACTGCCCCCCCCCCCCCTGCACGAACCTGCGCTGTGGCCAGCGTGGTGAAGTACGGCTAAGCATCCACCGTAATAAACGACACGGCATTGAGATGCCTTAAATTCATAAATATTATTAAAATATAGTTCGTTAATTGGCTACGTATATTTCAATCATTGTCAATTAATTACTTCACCCAGCAGAGGATTAACAAAGGGCAGTGCAGTGTTGTTTTTGTGATAATTATAGCTGTGCTCATAGAGCCAAACTGTGATAGCGTACTGGAGAGAATTGGTGTGATACGCGACGCATATAAGACGACTTCTTCCGAACGATAAAAAATACTGCTGTAAAAACATGTATATATATAATCGACGACGTTTCTGACCATAGCCCTTCTTCACGTCACACATTTCAGTATTATAATTGTTTCGATTTAAAGCTTTCGTGACTGCAGGGATTCATCTTCTTGGTTCTCTCGGTACAGTCACGTAGAATGGAAATAATAAAATAATAAAAATAAAACATCTTGGTTCTTTCGGTAAAGTCACGTAGAAGGGAACATCTTCTCGATAGACCTGTTCTTCACCTGAGGACGGCTGCTTGCGTTGTGGCCGGAACGTCGTGAGAATTATTGTATTATGTTTTATTTTTATTATTTTATTATTTCCATTCTACGTGGCTTTACCGAAAGAACCAAGAAGATTATAATTGTTATCACGATAATGCCGGATCAATAATCAAATGCGATCCACTGCGCTTGCTCAATCCGCTGCTGGATGAAGGCCACCCCGTGCCGTGCCGGCCGCGATCGCTGTCCGACCATACTTCACCGGACTCGTCACTGGTGTTAGGTCGTGGACAGGGGGCAGCCGACCGGCAAATCCTCGGCTTCGTAGCGCAGTGCGCTAAGCATTGCGCCACCGCTCCAGGAGAGGCAGCTTCGACCTGCGCCTCGTCGCCGCCGTCCCCGTAGCATCGCCACGTGCGCCGCGGTGACTGCCATTAGCATCACAATCCAGGTCCATCATCAACACGTGCCTACGCGTGGTTGTGAATGCCGCATTACCATGGCCTTTGTTGGTAAGTCTCATTAATTGCTCACGTGAACAGAGTCTCCAATTGAGCTTGAGCGCCAAGGCGCACCGGGGGGTTGGTGGTGTGGCCGCCACCACGCCTGGCCGCCTTTGTCTCCCCATCAATGACGTTTATTGTCCGCGCCAGGTACACTTAGTTAAGGTTCATTCAAATTCGGGGAGACTCATGGCCGCAGCAGCTTCAGACGCCACTCGCAGCTGCCGTTTGCGATCAGCGGACCGTGAATCGAACTGAGATCGCAGTGCGCGACCCGCCGGCCCACCACGCGGCTTGCTGCGTAAACACTCACCTCGATAGGACGCTCCGTCCGGGGTTGGTGGTAGCTCCTGGGACGGGTGATGAAGCGGGTATCTATGTGTGCACGTCGCTGGCTGTTCGTGCGCTTCTCTTTCCGTGAGTTGCCCGTCTCAGCGGCAGGGGCGCGTGTTTTTTTCGTTTCCTCTCGCAGGCGTGGCTGCGCGTAACGCTACAGAATCTGCCCCCCCCACCTCCACCTCACCCGCCCCTGTGATGTTCACCTAAGAACCCCTCTCTCCATCCACGTGCGGTGGCCACGTTCAGCGGAGCGAGCAAGTTTAAGCGGTGCCCGTACTCGTGCCGGGGTCTTCACTGCGCTACGCGATGCCGACGGAGGCTGACGGCGAGCTCCACTTTCCTCCAGCGACGCAGAACGGCGCTCAGAGCTCAAGTGTCGTGCGGTGCGCCGATGCCATCATCGTCATCGCCAGCACCGTCGTCGGGCAGGAGTCGTCCACTTTGAAGCGCGCAGGGAGGAGGAACGCGCACGTCCCTCTTTACCGCCCTGCGGCCCGGCGAGATGATTGGCTCCAAGGGGGTCACCCAATTGAAACGCTCCGGACGCGAGGAGGGAGGTCTCGAGTCGCGGTGGGGCGCGGTGGCTGTGTGAGTGCCGCGGGGGGGGGGTGATGCACGCGTGCAGGTGAGGGCCACTCCCCCCCCCCGTCCACTACGCCGGGGGTGAAGGGGGGGGTTATCCTGCATGAGGGTTTGGAGCAGTTCGTGTCCTACCAATACCTCGATGCTGATCTCGTCAGAGGGCATAGACCATCATCACGCGAACTCCGTTCGTCTTCGCAGCGGCGGCTTTTGGCTGCTGGCCATCGAACAAAAACGGCGGTCGCCGCATCGCGCGGCGATTTCAAAAGCCCTGCGGCCGCCTGGGATGCTCTTCCGATATTAGGGGAACCATTGGAGCTACGCTGATTAAAATCGTCCAGATTGAAAACAAATTTCTTTAGAACCGCTTTTTATGCTTAGTCTATCATTCCACCCGCAGCTCCGATTAGCTCGGTTGGGCAACGTACGGTGTTAGAGAATTTCAAAATAAATCAATATATTGGTTGGGCATGGATATGTACAGTATTGCAATCCAGAAGGTCGCCGGTTCGATTTCGATTTCCCGGCGCGGCAGATTGAACAATGCGCGTGTCTTCATGTCACCCCCCCCCCCCGCCTGTGTCCACCAATCAGTCGAGATGGAGACACCGTGTAGCGTGTGGTGGGGCACGACGGGTGACTCCTACCTCTTGCGCGGTGGCTAGGAGATGTTAACTACCTCGCCTGGTATACAGGAGGTCGCAAGTTCGATCCCGACCCCGACGCCTGTGCTATATTTGGAGTGCGCGTGTTTCTCTCCCGCGGTCACGTGGGTTTCCTCCGGGTCCTCCGGGTTTCCCCTCCACATTTTGAAACGCGCGTTTAGAGTATTTGGCTGCTATAAATGCCCACGTGATGATAAGCCACTTCGTTGAGCTATCATTAGTGGCCAGGTCGCTTCCGAAAACAACTATATATCTAACTCAGTGGGCCTTACCTGGCAAAATATATTTATTTATCGTTTAAATTTTCTTCCAAGACGTCTATGACATCCCGTCATAGAGGGGCTCTCCAGAGCTCCCTCTCGTGTTTGCCCTTCCGCCAGCAGCGGCGTGAGTGGGGAATTGCAGGGCTGCGCCACCTCATCTATTGAGGTGTCCTCTACTCATGCAGTCGTGTCGCCTCGATGCCGGACTGCAGACTGTAGCAGAGGCTGTCGAGGAGAGAGAGGTGGGGGGGTGTGAAACACAGCTTCCGTGCAAATGAGCTGCGCGCTTCTCAACCGAGATGAGGCATGCGAATTCGTGATGATATTGGGTACGCTGCTGCTACTAATACTGCTGTTGTTGATACTACAGATGTTTGCTGCTAATGATGATGACGGTGCGATTATTGTTGGCGGCTGATGCTGATGCGTCTGGTGAGTGGTTGTCAGGTTAGCGGCGAGTTGTCTCGTGAGTTTGAATCGTGAATTCAGCCGGGCGGTGGTGGCTATGCACGTGGCCTGCAATCCGGCACTGTGGAGGCAACGAGGGTTTGTGGGTCACCGCACAAAATGTTGTGAAGCTCCCTTCCCGTGGGCGTCGATGGGATTGCCATACCCTGGCTCGCCGCGAGAAGGCAGTACAGCAAGTGGACTTATCGCCATCTGTTTCCGTCTGTACGGGGGACTAATCGCCATCTGTTTCCGTCTGTACGGGGAGGCCGTGTTGCTCCCTCGTGCGTGTGTGGGTTTTCTTCGGGCACTCCGGTTCCCTCCTACTTGTATACAGTAAACAGTCAACATTAATTGGCTTAAAATATATTAACATTTAGAACCCAATGCAAGACCCTCCTGCGGCTCAGTGTGGAGCCTTCCTGGATAAATCAGTAAGTTATGAATACGATTAAATTGAATGCTGATCGTCAAGTGAAAACAGTGTCCCATCACACCGCTCGCAGGACAGATTGTCGGTATTGTGACAACATTTACTCGACTCAATGGCGTCACGAAGGGCGGACAGAAGGGCTCATTTAGACCAGTAGACACGCGGGCTTGAAGAAAAGCCACGTCTAACATATGGAGCTTAACCTGGGACAAAGTGACCTTGGGGCCGTCCATAAATGACGTCACGCACCTAAGGGGGGGTCAGACATTTGTGACGATATGTCACGAGGAATGCGCAACTTTAAATAAATATAAACAACACGTTCTACTTAATTAAATAGACTTTTAAAAACATGTTTTCTCCTACAACATCAGAGTGCAGTGCCACATTAAATACGCACAACAATGACATGGGGGGGGGGGGGGGCAAAGGAAACGCGAACGGATGAGGAGGCAGATGAGCAATGCACGAGCCCATGGGAGGGCTCCATCGGCATGCCAAGGATTGACTATCACTCGTAATGGGGTTTTTTTTAGATCGCGTACATATATAAATGTGCCGTTAAACCCGCCAGCAAATGTGTCGGGTGGTGGCCAAAAACACCTCTTTTATGGATGATATTGGTCGCGAAAGCCTCCGTGTTAAATTGACTGTCACTCTAAACTAAACTAAACGAATATATATAGTTTTTTTTTTATTTTACGAGGTAATGACCTCTGAGCAATCATAGCTCTTTTTTAGAAGCGACCTGGCCAACAATAATAGCGCAACGAAATGTCTAATTATCATGTGGAAATTTCTAGCTGCCGAATATTCTAAAAACCCACGTTTCTAAACGTGGAGGGAAAACCCGCAGGACCCGAAGAAAAATCTACGCGATCACGGGGTGAACATTCAAACTCCAAATATACAGCAGACATCAGGGTTGGCATGGAACCCACGCCCTTCTGCATACCAGACACCGTGGTGCAGTGGTGCCCACAGTATTTACTCGAGTAGCTTTCGTCCGAAAGGACTCAGCCAGGACTTGACCAGAACAATCCAGGGGTCATTGTAATTTAATTTAACATACTGTAACATCCGGCTTAGCACTTTTGACTGAGATGTTTAAAAAAAAACTTGACGGCTGCTGATTGTAAATTGTTTGGTGATGCTTGGTTCAGAATCGATCAGAATCTTCATGAAAACTGGAGGCCTCCGATAGGCGATGAAGCTCTTTGTCACCCACGTGTCCAGTAGGGGCGGGTCGGCAAGCGGCACGTGCCAGTGGTACACAAATACAACGAAAAAAGCTCAACTCCTCTTCTTGGTTCTTTCGGTAAAGTCACGTAGAAGGGAAATAATAAAGTAATAAACCAATAAAATAATTCTCACAGTGAGAATTATTTCATTGTATTATTCTCACAGCGAGAATTATTTTATTGTTTTATTTTTATCATTTTATTATTTCCCTTCTACGTGACTTTACCGAAAGAACCAAGAAGATGAATCCCTGCAGTCACGAAAGCTTTAAATCTAAAAGCTCAACTCTTTCGTCAATAACACATTTTTTTCACGGCCCTTCTTCATTGCCATTGCCCGAAACGTTGCCGATTGCCAGTTGCAGTGCGCTGTGCGACTTGTGCTGGGCACGATGCGCTGCTGCGTGTAGAGGTGAGTGTGTGTACGCAAGTAATAGGGGAGGTTTAAACTTGATTTCAAGCTTTCGTGACTGCAGGCCACATCGCTCTGTGTGTCTCTGTTTGTCAAATTTCACACTTAACTTCTAATTTGAGCAATCTGTGGAGATCGTAATCAACCAGGCTATGCGTTAACTGTGTGTTAGCCGACTCTCTGTGTTGCATTACATTACATTTCCAAAAGATTTGCTAAATTTTGTTTTCTCAAACTATTTCTCTCTCTAAAATTTACAAGGTTATCTTTCCCTCGGTCGCTTCGGGTGAATTCATTGACATGCTAATTTATCTTCTCCAGCAGCTGCCCCAGCAGACCCACCTCTCTCTCTCTGCCCCCCCCTCTCTCTATTTAAGGCCTCGACACAGAGGCATTGGGTCTCTGTGTGTCTATGTTGTATGTCTCTCTCTGTGTGTCTGTGTTGTCTCTCTCTCTCTGCTTGTGTGTCTGTGTGTCTCCGTGTCTGTGTTTTGTCTCTCTCTCTCAAATTTAGTTCTACCTGATGACGGTTGCTTGTGTTGCAATCGAAACGTCGTACTCTATTATTTCATTTATTTTCTTTCTACGTGACTTTACCGAAAGATCCAAAGAGTAATAGGGGAGTTAGTGATGAGTGTGTCAGGAGATTTATACAACTTGTTAAGCCATTCCCCGCGTGTAGTGTACATGCCGTAAAACACGTTTTCAATCGACAGGAGTAAAGTTGAACTTATGAACAAATCGACTTACGAACAGCACCTTTGGAACCTAACTCTTTCGCAAGTAGAGGAGTCCCTGTACATGAATGAGGGCCTTGCATTGTGCGTGATGATCGCGGTGAACATTCCATCTGCGGGTAATATTTCAACTTTGGTCAGTGTGGACCACGGAGCCCGCACACGATGGCCTGCTCTTGCGAATTACGCCACGGGATCTTTTGACACCCACTGGGAAACAACGTCTGGTGAGCGTATGGATAATGATGAGCATTGGGGGAGTGTGATTGAGTGGCGTGTTTCTCGCGAGTGCTGTTGGGTGGGTGGTGTTTTTGCGAGTGGCGAGTCTACGATATGGTTGGCGAATGTCTGGCGAGCGGTTTCTGCGGATCCTCTGGTGCGTCGTAGCAGGCGAATGGTGTCTGGTGAAAAATCACGTGACTGCTGTGTGACGTCACCATATCGGTGGGAATATCTGCCCCCCTCCAAATGAGAAACGGTATTTGTCCATGTCCTTGTGTCCGTCACATCGTTGACTCGTGTGATTGTTATCGTGCTCCTTCTGACCGTAACAATCCCGGGACCTGTGGTATTGAAATTTAACTTACATACGATGCGACGACCTTTGACTTTACGAATCGTGATAGCCAGGGCATCTCAGTGAGTGCTGTGATTATTGGTGAGCGTCTTCTGTCAGGTGAGTTGTTGACGGCGCATCTGTTTTAGCGTCTGTTGAGTGGCGAGTGTGATTATCTGGCGAGTGGAGAGGGCGTCTGGTGAGTGGAGAGTCGTCTGTGGAGTTTCTGGTGACTGGGTGTCGGGTTTTATTGGAGGCTGACAATGTGGGGAGTCGCGTCATCATGCCCATAGGACGGGCCGCCCTCTGGTTTCTTAAACACGAGGGCGCCGATCGCTCTTCTGGGAACAACTGCACCCGGCAAGGGACTCGCCCTTGCACAGTGACCTTATCCCCTTTACCCACATTACTCACCGCTAATGGGGCTCCACGCGTCAACAGAAAGGATCGCCACTCTCACGAAGTTCACTACGGCGCAGTGCTAGGATCAACTCTTGGCCAATGTGTATGCCGCGGTAAAACAGTGATGCATAATCAACCTCTTGCCACGGCAGCTCTCCCGCCGAATTCAGCAATGTCTTGCCGTGGTTGTCCCACCTGATGAGGATTGCTTGTGTTGCGATCGAAACGTCGTGATTTGTTTTATTTTATTTAGTTTCTACCTACGTGACTTTACCGAAAGAAACAGAGTATGGTAATGCATATAGCCAGGGATTAATGTCTCACTCGATACGTTCCGGTACGCTGCGAGGCTTAGCTTAGAGTAGGGATTATGTCAGCGTAAGGCACTAGCAAGGTGCCGCCTATCTATCAAACCCTCTACAGTATTCACATCGTGGTCTATATTCGTAAAAACCCCACCACAGCAGCATGAGCATACAAAACACTCTCACACACACAAGACGAGATGGATGTGACGTGGACAAATATTTCCCGGAACGGCGTTCCCAGACTGATCTGGATGAAGCGAGAGGCTGGTGAATATAATTGTGATTGTGTTACGCTTCGCTTACTCACGCTTTCTACCCCCTCCCCCTCCTCCTCCCACCCAGTGAAGCATTGGCGGGCGCAATTATTTCACAAACTACACGCGCGCACACAACTTCCTCCCTCCGGTAAAAAGCATCATGTGCCTCGCCATGCATTGTGTTTATTCTGAGCGTAAACACGAATATGAAGACCAACATCAATCATTTTTTTTCAATTTATGCCGTTTTTTTGTCTTTCTGCAGGGTTGCCCAAAAGTTAGCACACGTAGGATTATTATATTTACTTGGAGAAATCGAATTGTGTGATTTCGTTCATTGGAACAAATGTTCAAACTGATTGCCATTTACACTAATGCAGGCATTAATTATCTTTAAAAATGAATTTGGAAAGTTTTTTTTAAGATGGCAGATGTCGTCTTTGAGTTTTGTGAACGAGGGATATGAGGTGACCCCACAGGAAGAACAATAATATATATTAATAATGACGTTATATACAATATTAACTGAAATAATAAACAATTCAAATGTTTGAATGCCAGTGTTAAACTTAATGTAATACAGTTACCCGGTGCCCTGACGTTCGGCCACCCGACTGGACGTGTGTGATAAAGAGCTTTATAGCTAATCGGATTCCTCAAGTATTCAGCAAGAGTGTAGGAAGAACGTTTGGAAGCAGAACGACGGACTCGTGGTTCCAAAGTCGAGCACCGCCCAAAAAAGTAGCAGAGAGGTGGCTTTTTAAATCCTTTATATTAAGTTCACTTGCTTTCTTGCTTGCGCACTTACGACCGTGCAAATCTTTCGGTCGTTTTTTAACCCACTTCCCGTGATCCAATCGAGCTGACATTTTGCACACAGACTCGTTGTGCGTGACAATTTATTTTCGTGAAATTTTTTTTCCATAACTTTACACTTTTTAGTATTTTTTTTATATTTAATTACCAATTGCTTAATGGTGGCAGGCAATCATCTGACCCATAGGTGGCAGCCATCTCAAGCCAGAGGACGAGAGGACTCTAGCCGCCTGTTTCAAAGACCAATGTGGGCTGGGTTGTGGCCCATTGAACACGCATATAAAGGATTTATAGTGAAAAACTTTGTTTTTACGGGTTAATTTTTGTTTCGCTGATGTTGAGCCAACAATGCTGCTGACGTGATGCATTCCCAGATGTCCGTGCGACTGATGGGATGTGCGAAAAAAACGTTGCTTGTTGAGTAACTCGTGGTTGTTTTGTGTAGCATGGTTGCTGGACACAGTAGCCATAGTCTTCATCTTCTTGGTTCTTTCGGTAAAGTCACGTAGAAGGGAAATAATAAAATAATACAAATTAAACATAATAAAATACAATTATCACGACGTTTCGGCCACAACGCAAGCAGCCGTCCTCAGGTGAAGAACAGGGCTGTCGAAAAGACAGCGTCCGAATGAACACCACCAAGCTTGGCAGCGTATATTTAAGCAGGGCTTAGAGGAGGAGAGCGCCTTGAAACGTCGTGAGAATTGTATTTTATTATGTTTTATTTTTATTATTTTATTACTTCCCTTCTACGTGACTTTACCGAAAGAACCAAGAAGATGAATCCCTGCAGTCACGAAAGCTTTAAATCGAAAAGTAGCCATAGTATTGGCGAAAGATGAGTGAGAAGGAGACGACTGACCACTGGTTGAGTAACTGCGGAGAGAATCAGCGAGTGCTGGGTGCATCGATCAACAGTGCATACCCTGTACATCGAATGTTAACAGAGTCAACTATTTGGCTATTCATCTTATTGGTTCTTTCGGTAAAGTCACGTAGAAGGGAAGCAATAAAATAATAAACATTAAACATAATAAAAGTGAGAATTCTTTTATTATGTTTTATTTTTATTATTTTATTACTTTCCTTCTACTTGACTGTACCGAAAGAACCGTGAAGATGAATCCCTGCAGTCACGAAGGCTTTAAATCGAAATTTATTTGGCTATTCTCACGCAATAGGAGATACAAGAATAAAATCCACGACCGTATTCTCCGGATTGTAAAACGCTCCGGAAATTAAGGCGCACCTCAAACAAACACGTGTCCGTGTTCATAAAGTTTGGTCATATTTGGTCACGCACGGGATTATAAGACGCACCTACAACATTTGCATTAACAATGGGGGGGGAGTGCGTCCTATAATCCGCTCCCCCACCGTCGCGCCGGGAGCCATGACCGCGGACTTTGTGAAAGAAATCGATTTTGTTTTACATTTGTCGTGAGTGTAGCGGCCTCTAGTGGCCTGGACTGCCACGTCAACCCATTATTACAACGTGACATGAGCCATTGTCTATCCACTGCCGAACGGAGAACACCCAACATTGCGGATGCCACGGTGCAAGGCCGTAGCCATGGAGTCAACTTTGGGGGGGACCAGATCTTCTAGGGGGTCTGGGGGTCCCCCCCCCCCCCCTTCGCTCCAGAAAAAAAATCTAAATGTGAAAATTCATTTCCTGCCTGAAAATATTGAAAAATTCACCAACACATGGGATGGACTTTGTTTTTTTTTACAATAATGTCTAATAGTGTATTGTATTACATTGCTCTGTTTCTACTTTTTTACCATTTCTTGCTTCATTGTATGTAATGTTTGAGATTAGGGATTAATAAAGTACAACCATAACCACAATCATATGAACAGAAATCTATGCATTGATTTATATGAAGACAAGTCCAGATATTGTGGCCAATGTTTAGCAAATTGTTGTTTTCATTTACATAGCATAGCAATTATTATGACTTTTTTATATTTTTATAGCAATATATTGGGGGGGACATTTTGAGTATAATTACGGCCTTGCCACTGTGCATCTCACTTCTGCAAATGAGCATAATCTTAATTGCTCCATCTCTCTTCGATGGTCATCCTCTCGGGCGCGTTCCCTCTGCTTCCTTGCCGTTCCGTCACCAGTAGAGGTCCACGTGCCCTGCACATTCCACACGTGGCCTTCTTGACTCGGCACGAGGTCTCTAATGTGTGTCTGCTCTGCGATCCTCGCGTTCCGCTTTTCCGTCCCTTGAGCTCCGGATTTACTTCCCCAGCGCGCGTCTCTCTCCCGTTCGTCTCGGTGGCGGACTTGTCGACATCTGTTCCATTTTCCTTGGCAGTGTTCATATATCCTCTCCCGTATGTCACGGCAGGCGATGCGCCCTCGTACATGTCCTAGGCACACTGGCATTTTGCGTTTCATGATCAAACAGCTGTCCACCCCGCTTTCATCTCACTCGCATTGTTATTTAACGATGTTGATGCCGATCTGCTTTCAATCATTTACATAGCCACGCATATTCCGTTGTCCCTCCAATAATTGATTAGTTTAGTGAACTTACTGTGCGCGCGACTCTTGTTTTCGTCTCTGCGGTCTTCCTTGTTCAGCTCTTCAATCATTCCCTGTAGATCGTCTTCGTCGCTTGTCACAACGACTGTCTACGTTAAGCAAATCGGGGATGGCTACTACTTAATCCAATGGCGGTCTACAATGCAAGGCCCTCCTACAAGTCTCAATACTCACAGCACGTCGTCACTGGCATACTGGACGCGCACGTGTCCTTCGCGAATTGCTAGAGGAACCGTTCCCAAAATGTGTGAACCCGATCATGAAGTTTCCGAAGGGCTGGGGAACCCACCTCTTTGGTTATTTCGGTAAAATCACGTAGGTGAAATTTTTTTTCAATACATTAAATCACGACGTTTCGATTGCAACACAAGCAATCATTATCAGGTGTGACAACCACAGCAATATTTTTTTTTATTGAAGTAAGAACATTTTTTACTGAAGTCAATTTTTTTTATTGAAGTTAAATGTTTTCTTGCTGTGGTTGTCACACCTGATGATGATTGCTTGTGTTGCAATCGAAACGTCGTGATTTAATTTATTTAATTTATAATTTTTTCTTTACCTACGTGACTTTACCGAAAGAACCAAAGAGTATGGATCCTTGCAGTCACGAAAACTTCAAATCTAGAAGGAACCTACCTCGGCCATGGGTGCCCGACAGGGCCGGATTAAGGCACGGGGGCTTTAGGGGCTGCAGAGATTTAAGTGAAAAGTTATTTCATTTGTGAATGCTGAATTGTATTTGTTAGTCTTGTTAAAATACATTTTATTTTTCTTTAACTTAGTTTTCCTTTTGAAAATATTTACTGGGGGCCTCACAGTACCTGAAGCCCAGGGGCCTACACAATCTTAATCTGGCCCTGGTGCCAGATCCGTCCCACGACTTTCGTGTCATACGACCTGTGGGTTCACGAGCTCTGATCTTGCCACCTCCAAAACGTCCAGGAGACGGCAGCTACCCGTCACTGCAAGCATCCTGGCCACACGAATCTGGTGCTAGACGGGGTTATTTTCAACAACGTTGGACATACAATGAGCCCCGAATGACGTCTAGCGTTATTAACGAAGAGCGTTACGGTGAGTGGGCTAATGTTTGGTTACCCGCCAAACGTATTTCAAAGTCCCATTCGGCCCTCGGTCAGTGCCGGATTAAGCTAGTGCAGGGCCTGTAACATATGTTATAAAGGGGCCTTAAATTAAAAAAAACATTAATATTAAAACACGTAAATTTGTAACTTGCATAGTAAAGTAATTGTATTTTTTCATTTGTTATACAGCCAGATAATACGACAAATCGCTAACCTTAAACACCCAGTCGTTCATAAAAGTTGAAGGCAGTATAGTACTATAGTAATAGAGCAAGTGCAGAATCACTGAACCTGAATTCATAGATTGAAAGCATTTAGCGCGGGGCCCTTGAGAGTGCGGGGCCCGTATCTTATGTAGCAGCTACTACATCTGTAACAGCTACTAGAGATCTGAAGTAGTAGCCACTACATCTGTAGCAGCTACTACATCTGTAGCAGCTACTACATCTGTAGCAGCTACTAGAGATCTGAAGTAGTAGCTATTACATCTGTAGCTGCTACTACATCTGTAGCAGCTACTACATCTGTAGCTACTACTACATCTGTAGCAGCTACTAGAGATCTGAAGTAGTAGCCACTACATCTGTAGCTGCTACTACATCTGTAGCAGCTACTAGAGATCTGAAGTAGTAGCTATTACATCTGTAGCTGCTACTACATCTGTAGCAGCTACTACATCTGTAGCTACTACTACATCTGTAACAGCTACTAGAGATCTGAAGTAGTAGCTACTACATCTGTAGCTGCTACTACATCTGTAACAGCTACTAGAGATCTGAAGTAGTAGCTACTACATCTGTAGCTGCTACTACATGTGTAGTAGCTACTACATATGTTGCTACTTTTTCTACTAGGAGTATCCGGCACTTCCCTCGGCAAGGAAGTGTCTCCCCCACTCCTCGTCGGTGTTTGTCGCGGGGTCGTGGGGAGATTAAAGGCGACTGGAGCCACTTCACTTGACGATTTTTTTTTCTATTTTTTTCCGGCTCACAAAGCAAAGAGAAGCCTTTCGGAAATGAGCTGCGTGGCGCATGAGCCTCGCCCCTAAGGCCAGTTGCCCACAGCCCCTCCGGGATTGTGTCGGACGAGCTCCCTACAGCGACGCACTGGAGTTGCAAACCACGTGTAGAGCTGAACTCCCTTCGCCGCTCCACACACGCGCACGAAATTTGCCTTTTTTTTACGCTCAGTGGAAACAAGAAGATGCTCGGTGTATTCGGCACTTTGCTTCGTTCATCATTTCGTAATTTTATTTTATAACTTTGCTTTATGTAAACCCCCACCTCTCGCTCACTCTCTCGCTCACTCTCTCGCTTTGCCTTAGTTCCATCATCCCCCCCCCCCCGGCCTTTGTCTTTAAGGGCCAATGTTATAGCAATCGACATTTTACTCAAACGGTAATCGTCTTGAGTTGAACGGAGCCCGATCATAGCAATCGGTTGCTCTTTGTCAATAAGATCTGGTAAGGGGGCCGTCCATTAATGACGTCACGCACCTACGAGGGGGGGGGGTCAGACATTTGTGACGATGTGTGACGAAGGGGGGGGGGGGTTGAGAAATGTGACGTCACGTCAGAATGCGCAACTTTGAATAAATATAAACAACACGTTCTACTTAATTAAATAGGCTTTTTAATAAATGTTTTCTCCTACAACGTCAGAGTGCAGCGCCACATTAAATACGAACTACAATGACAATAGTTTAAAGCGATTTGAAACATGTTTTATTTTGGGGGGGGGGGGCAGAGCTTTATGACGTCATATTTGAGGGGGGGGGGGGGTCTGAATTTTTGTGACGCCGTGTGACGAACGGGGGGGGGGGGGGTCAAAAATCATCCAAAATCGCGTGACGTCATTTATGGACGGCCCCTAACCCAGAAGCAAACCCGGTCCAGAGTGATCACGCTTAAACAAATTCCACTTTACATTGGTCTAGAAAACCAAAAGGATGATGGACTCAACATTTGTATTTCATTGATGAAGATGCAGGAAGGAGTTCTGCTTTCACAAGTAGTTTATTTGAACTCAGAACGCTCCACAGGAGCGCACGATGTGTCCTGTGTTGCAATCCAGTGGATCGCCAGTTCGATTTTCCGACGCGGCAGATGAAACAATGCACGCTTCTTGAACCGCCTCGCAGGATCACGAGGCACACAACGCAGGCTGTGGGTTGACAGGCCTCTTCTGGTGGGATGACGTCTGGTCAGCATGGGAGATGAGCCCAAATGACCTCTAGAATGGGCTCTCTCCTAGAGGCCCTTCCAATCGCGGTGGCGCTAAGCGACCAATTTCTGGGCGACTGGACATCTGCGGAAAAGAGCTTAATAACTCATCGGATTCCTCCTCCAGTGTCAATATTCAGAGTCTGCGGGATGCGCATTTACACGTTAACCCCTCCAGCCCTCCCTCCTCCCAGCTGCTGGAGCAAGCGCCGAGAGGTCAAGGGTCAACTTAAGGGTCGTGCAAATGTCATCACTTAACCCTTCTAGTGCCAACTTAATATCTACAGCCCTCACTTAGCCGGATTGTTGGTGCAAGTGTTGTTAGCGAGCGCCTATTGATACACAATGGTACGCACGTGAAGAGGCGATGGGGATACGTGTACGCACTGCCCTGTTTTTGACACCAGAATCCGTCGACTGGAGGAATTTCAACAAGTTATGAAGCTCTTATTCACAAACGTCCAGTGTGGGCGAGTAAGCAATACATAAATAAGTCTAGCGTGTATTAAAACGTGTACAGTACTTCAATAAAGAATGTGATTGAACAAACGCACACTTACGACTATCTGCAGCAGCTTAAGTCGTGTCCTACGAAATTTCAAACATATTACTCTTATGTTTTTTCGGTAAAGTCACGTAGGTAAAAAAAATAAAAAAAATCATTTATCATTTTAATTTTAATTAAAATTATACTAGTTTTAAAATAATAAAAATTACATAATAAATGAAAATAAATCATTTATTATTATTTTATTTTTATAATTTTTTACCCACGTGACTTTACCAAAAAAACCTCAGAGTATGAATCCTTGCAGTCACGAAAGCTTCAAATCTAGAATTCAAACATATTGTCGAACCATTCGTCCGTATTTCCTAGATTGGCTTCGAGTCACGAGATGTAGAATCCATTCAGAAACCTCGAGAGCAGTGGACCCTGTGTCGCAGAAGCGATTTTTCAGTATTTCTGAAAAAAAATTAGTATCATTGACACGTATCCATAAACTTTATGGGATCGCCATGACATTAACACCAACATATTAACATCAAATTCGATCTTCTTGGTTCTTTCAGTAAAGTCACGTAGAATGGAAATAATAAAATAATAAAAATAAAACATAATAAAATAATATAATAATTCTCACGACGTTTCGGCCACAACACAAGCAGCCGTCCTCAGGTGAAGAACAGGTCTGTCAGAAAGACAGCGTCAGAAAGACAGCGTCTGAATGACGGCTGCTTGCGTTGTGGCCGAAACGTCGTGAGAATTATATTATTATGTTTTATTTTTATTATTTCCCTTCTACGTGACTTTACCGAAAGAACCAAGAAGATGAATCCCTGCAGTCACGAAAGCTTTAAATCGAAATCAAATTCGACGTGATCGGTTTAGCGCGCAGTAATTGGTGACCAGGCTGATAACATCAGCTCACTACGATGTAATCACGGCCAACTGTCTGGATTCGAACACAGCAACCCAGCGAATCCACCCCAGCAGCCACCTCGGATCAAAGTCCATTTAGATTACCCACGAACTTTATTGTGCGACATTAATAAAAGTTTGTTTTCAGACCCGCGTTGTAATGACGATGCGCCCCCGCGTGGTGTAAAAGTGAAGTATTTACTACAAGGCCACCTGATTGTGCGAGCCTGCCCTCTGCTGGCAACAATTATCATACAACAGGTCCCCAATTCTAGATTTGAAGCTTTCGTGATTGCAAGGATTCATATTCTTAGGTTTTTTTCGGTAAAGTCACGTATAAAATTAATAAAAGTAAAAAAAAATTGTGATTTTTATTTTACTTTCATTAATTTTATTTTTTTTACCTACGTGACTTTACCGAAAAACCCTAAGAATATGAATAGGGGTCCCCAACCCACGGACCGGTCCGTAGCCTGTTAGGAGGAACCGGGCCGCACAGCAGCAGCAGGAGGTGAGCGGTGAGTCCGCGCGTGGACCGCCCCCATTAGTTTATTATTCACCACTTCCATCCACGTCTCAGTCACAGTGTTGCTGAGCCCACAAGCTGCTAACCCAGAGCCAAAATTAGTATAAAAAAAAACAAACGTCGCTGGAGAACTTCTTTGAAAAGGAGGAAAGACCCCAAAAAAAATTGTCTTCCACGAAACCGGTCCCTGGTGCCAAAAAGGTTGGTGACAGCTGTCCTGCAACACGACTGTGGAGAGAATCAGCGCGTGCTGGATGCATCAACAGTGGTATACCCTGTACAACGAATATTAACTGTGAACTATTTGGCTATTCCACCATTGGAACCTCATTTGCCAGTAGAAAAATATGATAATTCTTTTTTTACCCTTTTAATCTGGCAACAAAACTGACACCTTTTTTTACGAGGAGTCATGTTTGCGCCTTTTGGCGTCATCTGGTCCAACACCAGGGTGAGACTAGGCTCTAAGGAAAGCTGTCTCGGGTGTGGACCAATCAACTTCAAGGACAGTGCATACATTATCAGAGCTGTTTTTTGTTTGCATTATGACTGCAGGTATTGTGGTCTATGCAAAGATGACTCCTTGTAAAAAAGGTGTCAGTTTTGTTGCCAGATATTTGGCTATTCTCACGCAATAGGTGATACAGGCTGCTTGGGTAAAACGATTTGCCGACGTCGGGTTTCACGAAAGCCACGTGGTCCTGACGGTGTGAATTGTCTGCAGGCAATTATAGGTTGGATCTTTGTACAATTGTATTGGCTGGATCAAATTATTGATCCGAGTTCGAGCTTTTATAGGAATGCAACTGAAAATAAGTAATTGTACTCAGTGTTAAATTAAGCCAGGTAACTGAAAGGCAATTGTTCAGAGTAACGATCAAAAACTAGTTGGTATGTAAGTGTACTACAATAAACATGCAAACCACATGAGCTTAGCTTGTGGAGATTGTAAAATTCTAAGAGGCTGTGGTTGAAGTAACATTGTGCAAACTCGACTTGCGAACGAGACTACAGCAGTTTAAAACGGGCAAAGTTGCTTCAATCCATTCGTATAAATGGTTTCAACCAGTTAATACAAAATGTCGCGGGCATTACCAAATCGCCACGGTGATGTTGACTACCTCGCCTAGTATACAGGTTGTTTCGATCCCAACCACTGTATATTTGGAGTTTTCGCGTTACCCCAGTGGTTGCGTGGATTTTTCTCTGGGTCCTCCCAGATGATTCCGCCGTTTAGAAACATTCGTTGAGTGTTTGGTTGCTATAAATTTCCACAAGCGACTTCGTCGTTCCAAACAAAAATCTATACAGCTCAGTGGGCCATAACTGGTAAATTAAGTTTAGGTTTGAAATTTTCAGACGTCCGGGCACCACGATGAGGCAACACCCGCAAATTGCCTCAAGTGGGAAGCCCAGCAGCAGAGCCGTGGTGAGCAAGAAATTGCAGTTGGCATCTTTACCTTCTATGGTCTAATTCCATCCCAAAGATGCAGAGCTATTAAGCCCCAAAGGTACACCATAGATTTACAGCCGGCAAAACACGTGGCCAGATCCGTCAAAAACGATCAGCTGCTTTCCCTCATTTCGTTGCGCCAAATTCAACTTCCTGTGGTTGTCATAAAGATGCCCTCAATTCTTTCGGCAGGTAAGTCATCCCGAAGCAGTCTCCTGGAAGCATCAACCCATTCTCTATTCAGAAGGAAAATTATTTGGACATCCATGCATATAGTCACATCAGTCACATAACATGCATCCCATGATGAGTGTATTAATCTTTTAGACAAGACACCGGTCATCGTGCCAATAGGGCCCACAGACAGAACATCCCCATCAACGCCGGTTCATTTCAGTGTTATTTTTTTATTACAAAATTCACAAGAAAAATGTTAAATACAATTCACATGTACAGTTTATTATAAATACAGCAAGTGCAAACCAACTGCGGGATGCTCCACAAGTTGCAAAATAAATTATAGGACTTTCAATATGCATTTTACAGAATTTACACTCCTCAATTTAGTTCACACATTGATAAAAAGTTAACTTGGATAATTTATCCATCAGCCTTTCTTCAAAGGGAACTTTTTTGGTAACTCAAGTGCAATTCCATCCAGTTAGGCTGCTATAAATCTGTTACAAGGCAGTGCCAATGAAAGTTAACATTTTTGCAAATTTCCACACCAGCACACCAACAGCGTTGTCAGCAAGGCAATTATTCGCAAGATATTTCCCTCCGCAGACGAGGTCAACAGGTGTTTCTCCACATGGCGCAAATACATTTCCAAAGCTTTTGCTCCTCGGTTTTGAAATTCACGTTCTAACCCAGTCACTAATAATTCACTTTAAAATTACCAAAACCATATTCCTGTCACGGCAACGGTAAAAAAGGTCAGAACCAGAGGTCGCCTTCATAGATTTGCACCAGGGACACGTTCTTTTGATACACACCTCACAGCTGCATCTGACAAAATATGAAAAAAGTGACAACATTCATATCTTTGTGCAGCCCTGAGACGACCATGCTGCCACACTTGACAACCTGTTTTTCATCTTGCGTGGACACCCAGGACTCCCAACCCAGGCCACCCCTCAGGAATTGTGAGCAGAGCGACATCACAGCCACAACAGCACTGGCTCGGAACCAGCCTCATACTCCAGTTATCTTCATACACATTCTCCATCTTACACCTCGTGCCACGTGGCATCCACTTCAAAGCACAGATGCCGCAGCAAAGTGTGGACGTCGGTACCCTTCACGTTCACCACGTGCCCCTGCGGTGGGTAGAGACGTGTACACACACGTGGTTAGCTCGACTTGAGATGATGACGCGGCGGACAAGCTGTGTCTCTCATGAGTGTGCATCAGAACGAGCAAAAGCTATCACGGTGAATCAGATCAGGTGCAGATCTTATAAGTGCTATGGCATCATTTGCACACTCGTTAAAACAACCATGGGGACACAAATCACGATAAGGTCACCGTCTATGAACTATCGGGTTTGCATCTCTAGGTAAACACAATTGCCGGCCCTGCCCCATAACATATGCCAACTCGGTAGCATTTCAACATTCCCATGCTTTTAGGTGAGTAATGGCAGTGTTCTGCGCACTGCTATGAGCACGGAGCATTGATAAATACCAATTAAGGAACGGCTAATCTAGCCGTGACCTTCGTCGAACTGACATTGGTGAAATTATAATTTTTTTCCCCTATAACTATAACCTTGCCGGTATACTTGAAACCAAAAACCACGACCAAATCCAGAAGGTGAACTTGTGCAGAATTTCATTTCATAGGTCAATGAAATCTATCTACGGTGTTGATTTTGCTCGACAAATATTTACAAATTCACTCAGGGGCAGGCCACGTGGCATAGATTCCTACCCCTCCCTCCGGTGGGACATCTCGCACGCCAACAATTTAACACTGTACGAGATGCAACAGGCATATTATGTTACCAATTGGACTGGGCATGAACAGTCTAGGGTTTTACAAACGAAAACTCACCCATCCAATGGTTGTTTTCTGTCCAAGGCTTCTCCATTATGGCCTTGTGGCTAAAGGGGTGGTGAGAAAACGGCAAAAAACGCACACACTTAAACTATACACTTATGTTCAGTAGTTACGCAATCAGATCCACGCTTAAGAAACGAGAAATTGCTCACTGTAAGGGTAGATTTTCTTTTCAAATGCATATAACGAAATTGCAGCTGCAATCAGTAATCTTGTGGAAGATCACCGATTGTAAAGTGGAGTATTACTTGTGAAGTGAATGTTATACTCCAGGACAATCATGCACAACAAAAGCCATTAACAGCATGGTCAACATTTTACGATTACTTCCCTGAAAAAGAAATGGGTTTGTCAAACCCAGCAGCCAACTGCATAAACTTGCGTTCAGTCGAGCAGAATCCCCAAAGAAATATCTACAATAGCCCAACTGCAGGGAAATAAAACGTGTCACAGGGGGGGGGGGGGGGGTTCAATGTTAACTTCACACAATTCCTTGCGACTGTAAAGCCGCAGGAATTGGTGAAGCCAATTCCAACGAAAATTGGCAAATTTGTGGCAGAAAATGTGGAGGCAACGAGAGCGACTTTGTACAGACACGTGGGTTAAAAAAACCCCAATTTGTGTCTTACTCAGAAATGTTTCTTGCGCATTGGAACTGCTGGGAAGAGGGTCCCCCCCCCCCCACCACATTTTATTTTTATTATTTTCCTTCTACGCGACTTTACCTAAAGAACCAAGAAGATAGTTCAGAGGGGTCAAGACGACGGCGGGTGCAGTCAGAGTGGAGCGATTGTTGTCAGCTTTGGAAGCAACAAGTCCTCAGGAAGATTTATGTTAAGATTCATCATCATCCCACACCCGCCTCAATGACAAACAACTCAGATCCATGGGCCAATCTCAAAGAGGGGGGACATTTCCATGAATGTTGAGCTTTTCTGTTTTGCAGTACCCGAAAAATGTAAAAAACCCTACACACACTAGCTTACGTATGTGCTAATCAGATAAATATTAATTCATCAAGATCCAGTGATGGGGGGGAACTGGACACCACGGCAAACGCACGCGAGAAAAGAGTAATCTCCAACAATCACACACATTTCTAACTAATCCTTTAGGGTGGGGTTATGGGCAATGCGCCAGCAATCGAATACTGTAAGACGTTCCCTTCACACACCACCTTAACTTAGTAACCAAGAGCCCTTACAAAAACACAAACTCAACAAATTAAATATCGATATTGCTACGCAACGTAAGAGAGATACATTGATATCGTAATACCAGCGAAAGATGGATATGCCCCATCACCACCACCAAGAAGTTCACTGCGCAGACGCTCCAACACGTGTCCCCGTAACGCGAACAGCCGAACACAAAGAACGCGGCTCGAACCGCGAAACAAAACGCATTGCACGGACGGCGATGAAATAACCGCGTCCGCTGCAAGGGCCACTCTCCATCGCGCAGTAAAATCGGAACTTTTGGCCACGGCAACAGGGCCGATGGCTTCGGATTGCGAAGCGCAAACGAGGAGCCGAGCCGCACACACCGACACCACTCACCTTGGGCTGCTCGGAAAGAAGGTCCGCGTCATCGCGCGCCGACCAATAAGGGCTCGGGCAAGCTGGTCACGTGGGTCGCGCCAGGGGGTGGGGGCATTGTGTTTTTTGTCTCCCCTCCCCCACTTTTAAACAATTGACGCCCATAAATAATGATTTTTACTTTTTGGTTGAATAATTATTACCAACGACTATATACGTAATCATTGTTTGGTAATAGTAACAGGGTGGTGATGTCGTGGGGATTTTTTTTAACGCGATAATAATAATGACAATCTAAACAAAGAAAGGATTTAATTAATTCCAATTGGTTGCCCAATTGGAATGAGGGCGTAGACCCGGCAATAGGAATGTGGAATTTCCACCACTCACCTCAGGGCCGTGAATCATTTGAGCGGGAGACTGATGACTGCATATCTGCAGGTTGCAAGATTGACTGAGTCTCAAGACTTATTTTCAGGAGGTTCCTGCCAAAACGTGTTTTGGCACATTTCTAAAAAAGTATTCTCTGTGCGTGAGTGTGTGTGAGAGGGAGAGGAAATTACACTCAAAACCTTGCACAGACATTCCCGTAACCGATTTGCTGTACTGCCGCCTGTAGGCAATTTCGCTGTCGAAGCAATTGCGTGTTTCAAGTTGCGTGATGATGGCTCCCATCTCTGCGTGACCCACCAACTCTCTCAAAGTCCCAGGTTTATAATGTCTCGTGTAATGCTGGAAGCCGACAACTTTAACTGATGACACCTGTGTCACACTCATGACCATGTATCACCCAGAATGCACCTTGTCTCGTCAGATCTCAGAAGCTAAGCAGGATTTTTGAGTATGGATAATGTTTGGATGGGCAGGGCAACCAAAAGCCTTTGTGTTGTACTGTACTATGCTCCCAAGGCTAGGCTCCCCTTCACCAACCCGCACTGACCATCGTGGAGAGGTATGGTCAAATAACCCCCAACGAATCCACAGCATGGGGACGTCTCCATCCACGCCACATGAATGTGTAATTTCCACCACTGGCTAACAGCTGCAAAAGAACATTGTATTTATTGCACAATGGGCCATACTAGCAGCGACATTCCAGTGGCAGAGAGGTACTGTACTAATAATCATGGGGAAGTGTATGATTTAATTCCCAGGGTTGCTCAAACAATGTACTTAAACATGTCTTCAGAAATGTAGGGTTCATTCACACACAGAGCGAATCTCACACGGGACACAGCATTCTACGTTCCACACAAATATAGCGTGGTACACAGGGTGCATTTACTACACAGGCAATCACATCTATTGTGCGGTTTGGAGATGTTTTTTTTTGTGCGCTATCCCTGAATACGGCAGCCACAGAATTGCATTCTGGCTTCATTATGTTAACAATGAGCGCGTGAGATGCTCCACAACGGCTCGCATTGTCCGGGCCAAAGCATGACCACGACTGGATAAGCTGCCAAGACTTGTGATTAGCACCATATAATCATGGGATTTAATATTTAATGTTTGGGATTTTTTTTTCCTACATTGTATCCCGATTGCACTTTCGGTGTCACGTGATGCGTCGAAGAAAAAAATTGCATCTCTCACTTAGCAGCGTGACCCCTTGTGGGCGAGAACGGCTCGTGAAAGCAGATGTTAAAGAAGCAGATTTTAAATCCCTTCACAGTAGGGAGCATCACTGTTCCACTTGCCACCAAGAATAATGTTTGTCGCATGACACGGATATGTTTTTTTATATTCTCAGAGCCGGAATTCATCCACATGAATGGCAGAACCAAATGTAATGTGATGAGGTTTTTTTGAGCAATCATTGGTGATTGGACGAAGACCATCAACTCAATGAATGTGATAACTCTGTTTCTTGACAGGCAAGCAGCCTGGATTCGAACCTAGCATCTCAGCAGTGCCAGCTCAGCACTCTGACCTCTGAGCAAATTGGGCGGGTCTCTGGCATACACGAGCCAACATTATGGGACCTCCTTTTCCAGTACCAAAATATGAGAATAGGTTTTCCCCTTTTTTCTGGCAACAAAACAGGTGTTAAGATGTTAAAACACCAAATTGAAACCTTTTACAAGGAATCATGTCTGCATTAACCACAATACTTGCGGTCAGAATGCAAACAAAAAAACATTCTCTGATAATTTATGCATTGTCTTTGAAACTGATTGGTCCACACCAGAGACAGCTTTCTTTGGAGCCTAGTCTCAAACGGTGTTAGACCATGATATAGATGCTCACCCCGAACTCTCCTTACTCTGATAGTGCATTGTCTTTGTGCTGTACGCCTTTTGGCGTCATCTGGTCGAACACCGTTTGAGACGTGGCTCCAAAGAAAGCTGTCTCTGGTGTGGACCAATCAGTTTCAAAGACAATGCATATATTGTAGTAGGTTTTTACTCTTTAAACTGGTACAAAACTGACACCTTTAAAGGGTTAAAACCTACTACTATATTTTTCCACTGGTAAAGGAGGTCTCATATAATGCATATATTATCAGTGTTTTTTGTTTGCATTCTGACCAAAAGTATTGTGGTTAATGCAGACATGATTCCTTGTAAAAAAAATCAGTTTGGTGTTTTAACATCTTAACACAGCTGTTTTGTTGCCAGAAAAAAAGGGGAAAACCTATTCTCAAGAGCATATATGACATTGTCCAGAGTTAGCGGAAACTCCAAAACGTATACCAGACTCTGAGCAGACACAAATAAGGACATTTAAGTCAGTGCTTCTCAACATCCATTCATTTACACTGCCACCGTGTACATGTTTTCACGTTTCTAAAACAAACATTAAAAAAATTACGTAATCTTTCCTGAATAAAGTCATTTATGTTTTCAGGACAGAATCACCGAGTGCCTCTGGTAATGTCCCAGGAGGGTTCTGCATCGGCATGTTTCGTAAATGTATCACCTTTGAATGTAGGAGAAAACGAGATAACCTGGAGGAAGCCCACGACACATGCGAGGAGATATCGCTTAGAGATCCACACCGACAGTCTCCCAACCCCATTTGCTGTGCTCCTATCTGCTGGCCACCCTGCAGCCCAAGTGGGTTTGAGCAGGGGCGGTTTCTTCATTAGGGCGATTGGGCGACGCACCACCAATGTCATTCAACCACAGAGTCACGCTAGCCGTCACTGTCAGCCTCTGGATATAGTCCAATCAGCGTCATGTCACGTTCTGTGGAGTACCGCCTCTTTTTGGGCGATTTCACTCCGGCTGAGAATCGCCCCGAGTGGCCCCATAGACTTACATTCAAAGATGTTTTTTTTCGAACAGGGGCGCTGCAATGCATTCTCTATGGCTTCCGGGAGGGCTCGCCCTAACGTGCTTACGTCATCATACGTGCTTACGTCATCACACGTAAGCACGTTTCATCCAACAATATAATTTGTCGCCACCTAGTGGAATCTTTAATAAAATAAACTTGAGTGGTTTGTTTTAATAGTGAGTATAGAAACAAACAAGATGTATTGTAAGAGTCACTTTATTTTTCATTAATATTAAAGAAGTGAAGTTGCCTTTACATGCTTAAGCTGTTAATTTATCCATTGCATGGGTGGACCTTATCCTAATCAATCATCCAGACATTTGCCCCCCCCTGAGAGATTTTGCAGGAGCCGCCACGTGGGTTTGAGAGTTACACAAACAGCGTGTGATCCACCAACCCTGGGTGCATCCAAACATTGAATAACAAACATGTCCCAACACATTGGGAAACACACACGTTTTTGTAGCGCGCAAATAACACGCACATTTGTACTTTGGACACGTAATATGTTCAATAACATGTGAGTGTTAATAAGCGATCTTTATTTCTATGTAAAACGGACCGGCACATAAACACATGGAACCACGTGATAGATGGTGTTGGTGAGAGGCTGTGAAACTCGAGTTTGATGATGTCACATGAATAAGAGCCGATCATAGATCCCAAGCTCTCGCTGTCTTCCCGCATATTTCAAGTCTGCAAGTCATCACACCTCGGCTCTCCACGAAATCTCTTTAATCTGCCAATTTCCTTACCCCCAGGTTGCTGCCGAGACGCTTATCCATGCTTCATCGTATCCCCCGAATCGCGCTGCAATGTCATTTGAGAGCACGTTGACCGATCGTGCTTCTTTCTGCTCGTGCACGATATTCCATGGCGAGTTGTGGCAACGGTGCGATTTGTCACCCGAGGTCAGGTCGATTCTTCAGCTCGCGATGTCATCCATCGAACCACGCGGGTGAACAAAACAAAACAAAAATCGACGTTTTTCGCGAGTTGTGTATATCGCACGTAATGCGTTCACACGATCCCTGCAGCTATAATTTCACCAGCCTGTTAATTGGTTTTTTACCCTTTTATCTGGCAACAAAACTGACACCTTTTTTTACAAGGAGTCATGTTTGCATAGACCACAATACCTGCAGTCATAATACAAACAAAAAACATAACTTTGATAATGTATGCACTGTCCTTGAAGTTGATTGGTCCACACCCGAGACAGCTTTCCTTAGAGCCTAGTCTCACATGGGTTGGACCAGATGACGCCAAAAGGCGTCAATCAACTTCAAGGACAGTGCATACATTATCAAAGTTATGTTTTTGTTTGCATTATGACTGCAGGTATTGTGGTCTATGCAAACATGACTCCTTGTAAAAAAGGTGTCAGTTTTGTTGCCAGATAGAAGGGTAAAAAACCAATTATCATATTTGTTACTGGTAATTGAGGTTCCAATGGTGTAAATGCTTTCACCAGTCTGTTAATAACAGTCGCAATTATTGAAACGAGGCCGCACTTTGTGGTGGTGCACGCGTGGCAGGGGCAGCGAGATGGTTGCAATTCGCGGTTCGGCGAGTAGGTTATTGAAGGTATGTGCTGGAATGTCCGCATGGGTTTTCACTGTGCACCCTGGGTTTGTTCCTCGATAGATGCATTCACCTGGACAGGGTGACATGATTCTCGATCATCTGACTCCGGACCCACAGCAGGACGCCACTCACTCGACAGACAGCACTCACCAGATGCTCACCACTCAACACTTACCAAACCTTCACCACTCATCGGACATTCATCGCACACCACTTGCACTCACCCGATTTCTCACCAAACACTTGACACTCACCACGCGAACTCGCCGCTCACACCGATCACTCAGAGAGACCACTCGTCACGTGTCCTTTCCTCTCTACGCTCACCAAACGATACTCGCCCGATTTCCCATCACTCACCAGACTCGTCTGACACTCACTCGTCACCATGCACGAGTCAATTGACATTCCCGTGACACTCACCCCTCGCCACTTGCACAACTCACCACACACTCACCACCGCGCTCACCAGACACTCAATAAGGGATATATTATTTAACAATGGGTAATGCAAAATAGCAGGCCCTGGGCAAATTATAATCAAAGTGCAATAGACCATTCTATCCAAACACGTGGTGCACCCCTCAGTGCGGTGAGCAATCGGTTACGGATTTCTGAACTTTCGATTTAAGGTTAAAGGTCGTGCATAACTCACCTTCAATACCATAAGTTGATGGTTTATTTCGGTAGGAATGAACCCTGACCGGAGCCTGTATGATGAAGGAGACTCAAGTAAATGCTGTGCCCGACTGACACACTTACAAGTAAGAATTGGACAGAAGCTTGTTATGTATGAAATCATAATGCGGTGTATCTGAAAAGGTGGATTATAGTAAACATACAAGGCTCTGTGTAATTACTAATAGCGTAGGATCAGTGGCCACAACAGGAAACCTAGAAGCATTTGTTAAATGAGCCACACCCTTTTGACGAGACCCAGGAAGTCAAAACCGGTCCCTGATTTCCCTTCTTTAACACATGTTGCTTGAAAACATTGGTTCAGTCGAGATACTCGCATACCTCCGTCACCGTATTGTCCCAATTCTCTCTGAGGCTGCTGATAAGAATATATGCAGGGAGTACGGTAACATGATAAATGCAATCATAATGCTAATTATTTACCCAGGAAGTCCTCAATGAGCATAATGAATGTTCTTCAGTAGGAGCCCTGCTACATTGGGATGTGTTGACCAATGCCATTCGTGTTTGCCTTCGTCTGAGAGCCAACCGGAGTGCCCAGAGAAGTCCCAGGAAGCAACCGAAGGGGTGAACACTTTCCTGGCCACATTGCATCCCCTATACCTACAACACCTGACAAGCCAGGTAAAGGATTATCGTGGATACACGGGAACATTTTTATTCTCAGTGGTAGTGCCTTACGCCAATAAGTCTTACTCCAATAGCAGCCTAGCCATCGAACAGTGGACGGTAACCGCATCGCGCCCTTTCAGATGCGCTTCTGCGGCCGTCTGGAACGCTCTTCCGTCCGATATTAGGAAGCCACTGGAGCTATGCACTTTTAAATCATCTAGATTCAAAACTCATTTCTTTAGAGCTGCTTTTTTGCGTTTAGTTTGTTAACCTTCCCCGGCACATCCGATTAACATGGATGGCTACGTACGGTATGAAAGAAGTTCAACACACGTACCAGCAAGCGTTCTGGAAATGATATCGAGTGATAAATGCATCCCGGATTGCCCGCGTGCGTCACATCGCCACGCGTAATCCGTACCACGACCTCTTGAAGCCTTCAGACTGGCTCCAACTCCAAATGCTGCTCGCTGCCTGTCTCTCCCCCCCCATCCCTATTGCTCCCTCTCCACTTCCACGTCCCCTGTGATCCCTTCACAATGCCCTGCCCAAGCATCACCCCCTGCGCACATTTCCGAAAGGCGTGCACGGTGTGTGAGCTGCACAAGGGAAGCGGAGCTCACGTCTCACAGCTCACACACAGCTCACACACAGAGATACACACGTACAAAGAGACAACACACACACACGCAACGTATTTACAAATAGTGGCACACGCATACACAAAGACAGACATTCTCATCATACGCATACACAGCGCACGCAGACAGACACACACACATACGCAACTCAATTGCACATAGACAGTCACACACGCATGCACAGAGACACACAGATACATCTGTAGCGCACACACACACACACAAAGACCGACAGACACACACATATACATACACAGATGCCAGGCGCGCACACAGCTCAGGCATAGATGCACGCAGTTGAATAAGCCTCCACACCTGTACACACACGCAGGTATTCCAACACGCAGAGAATCCTTTTTTTTCTTGTTGCCAATCAGAAACGACTCGCACCGTGAGATAATTTGTATATTGCGCGCGTGCTTTCATGTGCATACGCAGAGGCACGCGCGGCACAGATTAGTTTTATTTTTTATTCTCTCTGTTAGAAATACAATCGTTATTTCATTTTCCTCGCTGATAGGAAGGTAGCTTCGTCTCCTCCACGACGACATAGGGGGACGCTGTCGACGTCCGCTCTCAACAGCGACGATGATGGTGACGACGAAGATGACCGCAACGATGATGGTGATGATGATGACATCCACCACCATCAAACCCTCCTCTTCGCACCTCCTCGAAGCCTCCTCGACCAACGAGACCTCTACGGTGACTCCTGCCCCGTCTCTGGGTCCCGTGGGCTACGGGCTGCTGGCCGCACTCATGGGAGTCACCACGGCCGCCTCCGTCACTCTGAACTCCATCGTGGTGGCCACGACGGTTCGATACCGGGCGCTGCGGCAGCCCTTGAACTATGCCCTGCTGAGCCTGGCCTGCGCGGACCTCGGAGTGGCGCTCGGAGGAGGCGTAGCGACCACTGTCACCAACGCCATGCGATCCCAGCTGCAGATGGAGGACGCGCTCTGCCAGGCGGAGGGGTTCCTGGTGGCATTCTTCGGTAAATAACGCGGCAGTGTAAATTTCGATTTAAAGCTTATTTCGTGACTGCAGGGATTCATATTCATTGTTCTTTCGGTAAAGTCACGTAGAAGGGAAATAATAAAATAATAAAAATTAAACATAATAAAATGATTCTCACGACGTTTCGGCCACAACGCAAGCAGCCGTCCTCAGGTGGAGAACAGGTCTGTCGAGAAGACAGAGTCTATTTCAGACTCTGTCTTCTTTATTATTTCCATTCTACGTGACTTTACCGAAAGAACCAAGAAGAAAAAAAACGCGGCGGTGGTGGCGGTGATGGATGGGATGGATTGACGGGGGTGGCGGGGCGCTGATGGTAAACTAGGGGGGGGGTGGTGCTACAAACCCGGCGACCCGAGTTCGATTCCCGCTCACGACCAATAATAACAGCGGAGAATATTTGAATCGGTCCTGGGCCTCCCCTAAGTCGACTCGGCCTCAAATGAGTACCTGGTGCGGTGTGTAAACATTCGCCAACTAGGGAGACAAAGGCGGCCGGGGCGTGATGTTGGCCACTCACACTCTCGTGTGTCGTGCCGGGCTTCAGAGGTGCTACTCGCCAACAGCGCGTTGCCCAAAACTCTGTGAAGGCTACACGGAGGATCATTGTCGTGTCTTTGTTCGCCGAATGATGGACTGGTTATTCGATTGAAATGCATTGAATTGTGAGCGAAGAAAGTCGATGGTGAAAGCGCGTTACTCATGAATTGTATTTCGAGTGAGCGGTGGCGAAGTGATTAGCGCGCCTGCAATTTACTAGGTTCAGACAGCTGGTTTCCCTTTCCGGTCACGGCGACCCATAAGTGGGCGAGTGACATCTGAACCTGTTCCTGGCTTCCACTCCCACCCCCCTTCTTCAACCCGAACTGACTAGCGTGGTGAAGTATGGTCAAATGGCCGGTTCGGTGCGGGGTAGCACCTCATCCAGTTGTGGGGCTGGCATGGGGATGTAGATTCTACATTCTTGGTCTACAATATTCAAGTGAGAGTGCAATACGACTCAATCACGCCGAGCAGGCTTGATCCTGGGTATTGCTTGGATGGGCGACCACGTGTGTTATGGTCTGTGAATTATGGTAAATGATGGTTAATTATGGTCAAATAAGGGGTCCGAATGCTCTCATCTAGCAGTGGATGGACATGATCTGGTCGCGTTAACGTTCATGTCTAATGCAGCGAAAAAAGCTCTGCGACAAACGATAAATATACACACACACAGGGTGCTTCAAAAAAATGTTAACACTTCCGATAATTTGCAATAATACTACAAGAAATGTGCCCTAGGGCTCTGGAGAAAATTCCAGGCATGTGTTGACAATGATGGCGAACAAGCGGAGACTTTTTGACTTTGTGAAGCAATTAACATACATTTTATATCATGTTACAGTGTATTATCCGTTCTTTTTCCATTAAAAACTATAGTCCCGTGTAAGTGTTAACATGTTTTTGAAGCACCCAGTATAATACTAATGCACACGCGTGTATTTTTTTTTAACGCTTTCCGATATTGGATTTGTTCTCAGAAGTAATATTGTTTGGTTATTTTGGTAAAGTCACGTACATAGAAAAATAATAAAAAAATAAAGTGAATAAAATAAAATGAAAATAATAGTAAAAAAACACTAATGTAGACTGTAGCCTGGTTCTTAATCGGAGTGAGTGTACTGGCAGTCTATAATGTAGACTGTAGCCTGGTTCTGAACCTCGGTGAGCGTACTGGCAGTCTATAATGTAGACTGTAGCCTGGTTATTAAGCTGGGTGAGTGTACTGACAGTCTATAATGTCGACTGTAGCCTGGTTATTAAACTGAGTGAGCGTACTGACAGTCTATAATGTAGACTGTAGCCTGGTCTTAACCTCGGTGAGTGTATTGGCAGTCTATAATGTAGACTGTAGCAATGGTTATTAAACTGAGTGAGCGTACTGGCAGTCGATAATGTAGACTTATTCTTGGTTCTTTCGGTAATAAAAAAAAACCCACAACGTTTCCATCACGCTTAAAATTGCATCCACAATCTTACCTGAACAGCATTGCCACTGAAATCCATCTCCTGGGAAAATTGTTCTCATTTGGTGCCATGTATCCAGCACTCGGTTTGCCCAGGTCTGCATGAATTCAATCAAAACTTTGAAATTATTTCCAGTCTATGATATCAAAAGGAATATGCGTGCTGCCAAATGCGAGATATATTCTCATTGTAGATGAATCGCACATGTGTGTGTGTCGTGGGTGAGTTAGGAGAGAAACGTTTCAGCTACTTTACATGCCAGATATTCTGTAATACGATGTGGATTTATATGTAAGCGCAGCCGTATCTCGAGACGGTGTTTAAAAAGTGGGACATGGTCATTGCAAGAAACCATTGATCTCGTATTATACGTATTTAAATTAGAGGCAGCAGTCATAGGCAGAAGATAAACATCTTGACCAAATACTTGAATAGGGGCATGGAGTCGGCAGCCTGGATGACTGGCTGGGGGGGAGATGGAGAGAAGGAGCGACCTCCAATTGAACAGAGGATTTATCTTGGGTCGCTGGAACAGAGAGTGAGATGTGAGGGGTAGGCAGGAGAGGCGACAAGCCATGGAGGATAGTTGTATGACTTGCATCCCACTGTGATTTTTGCACACAGCGTTAGTGTACGGTGCTTTTTCTGGAATATTTTGCTGTTTTTTTCCTGGATTTTCTGTTTGCACATAGTCACATAGTCACTTTAAGATGTTTTCTTGTTCATGTTTTTTGTCTTTTGTTTGTTGCGGTTGCACCCGATTCAAGAGCCGAATGGCTCACAGGGCTATACCTAATAAATTAACAGGACCCTGCGGGGTGGGCTGGTAGGAACGAATAACCAAAGGAGATAAACATAATGTACAGTATTATTACACTTGTTTAGCCAGGAAAGCCCCACTGAGTCAAAAGGTTTTTGTAGGGTCCTGCCAAGTGTTTGCAGTAGGGGGCGATGTTGCTACACCTAATCGGACCATACGAAGGGAGAGATTGAGGCCTAGTTCTAGGCTTTAGGCCTAGCTGTAGGCTTTAGGGCGCTGTGAGTTAATTTTTAATTAAATGTTTTACTTATTTATGTAAAAGCTTTACATTTAAATGTTTCTATTTAAAAACATGAGGGAATGTAACATTGTTAAACATTAACTCCCTTTCACACACGCTAAACTGAAACTGAAGAGAGAGTGAGGGCAAATATTGCGGCCCGCTCAGAATGTGACTGGCAGCCAAGAGCGGTATTGTGAGAACTGTATAGGGGAGAGTGGTGTGTGTGTGAGCAGCCTGGTGTGGGCTTTTTAAAAATAAATTTGAATCATGCAGAGGAGGGATTTGGGAGGCTACAGAGGCGAGAGTTGCAACAGACTTTTAATATTTTAATAATCCTTTCTTTCAAAACGTTATGCCAGATGGCAAGCTTCTCCAAACCTATTTGTTTTCAAATACAGCTTTTCAGAGTAATTTAAACGAGAGAGGACATTCATACATTCACGAATCTCAAGTTTATGTAAGCAGAAAACAGTTCTTTATTTGACGTTAATATGTGTACATTTTAGGGCACAACATTGCACCAGGATCTTTTTTTTATTGGTCAATACGCAGATTTACATTTATAAATTTCATCCAAAGAAATCACTCCGGAATTAGAGTTCGCGATTCCAGTACTCATACCATAAGCTGTGTGTGCACAGAGTGTATGTGCATAGCCCTTTCTCAATCCACCGCTGGATAAAAGCCTCCCTACATCGTTTTGGTCATGGGGATTCAAGTTTCAAGTTTATTTTTTCTTTAACCAGGTGAGAACTAAAGAGACCAGCATTTGCAAGAGTGACCCGGGGCATTAGTCTGCCAGTAGGGGGCGATGATTGCTGCAATGTATAAAAATCCCAATTGAGTAATTTGCCAGTACATTTTTGTTGTTGAAATGTTGCCCCTGACGCCGGCACACGATGGCCCACTCTTGGGAATGACGTCATTGTGATTATTCACGTCCACTGCGAAGCAGACGCCACGTCGCAGCATCATTTCGGGTTTTTTTTACACCCGCAGTAATAACCAGGGCGGCCGCCGGATTAGAACGGTGAACCTCTGCGTGATGCGGCGAGCGCGCTACCGCTCGGGCGTGTCACCAATCCTGCACTGGTCAGGGTAAGTTTCGATTTAAAGCTTTCGTGACTGTAGGGATTCATCTTCTTGGTTCTTTCGGTAAAGTCACGTAGAAGGGAAGTAATAAAATAATAAAAAATAATAAATAATAAAATAATTCTCACGACGTTTCGGCCACAACGCAAGCAGTCGTCCTCAGGTGAAGAACAGGTCTGTCAGACGCTGTCTCCCCGACAGACCTGGTCTTCACCTGAGGACGGCTGCTTGCGTTGTGGCCGAAACGTCGTGAGAATTATTTTATTATTTTCATTTTTATTATTTTATTACTTCCCTTCTACGTGACTTTACCGAAAGAACCAAGAAGATGGTCAGGGTAAGTTTGTGAAGGGGGCAACTGGTTCAGAGAGCCCTCGTCTCTGATATTAGCCGTGTACGAACCACCGCGTTACCACTCAACAATATATGTGCGGAGGCATATATATAGGAGTAGTGGAGTGTATCGCTGTCATATCGTGTACTGCAATACACTACATACTGTAGTGTGCATATATGATGCCGTGGTGTAATGGTTAACACACAAGACTTGTAACCCAATCTCCCCAGCGTGGCAGATGAAACGATGGTGCAAGCTTCTTAAATCCATCGCCTCTGCCCACCCAGCACTATGAGTTGGGTGGGCCACAGTGCGTCGAGTGTAGTTGGATAACGTGTGCCTATGTCTACCTCTTCCAAGACATCTGGTCTGTATGGAAGAGTAGGCCCTCCCGCCAGCAGTGGCGTGAGCAAGCAATTGCAGGGTTGCGCCTTTACTCATTCATCAGCAAAACATTGATTTCAGTGATTTTAATCAAAATACATTTTTTGGGTGATAATTCAGAATTCTGGTGTGAAGGGAATAATCGCATTTGTGTCGGTCCCTGCGAATATCACTCGGGCATGACACACTCTGGCGATGGAGCAAACACGGCATGACCCCGACGATGATTATTGCCAGCGTGTATCCTTTGTGTGTTGTGTCGTGCGATTCCAAATGGAAAATAGTAATCTCAAAGGTCGGTTCGCCAAAGAGTTGATTATCCTTTCCTCTCATCTAATAATGTTGCCTCACTCTCCCCCGTGTGTGGGTATATATATCATGCGGTATCGTGTGCATGAGATACAAAAAAAATTACAGTTTCACGTGCTGCCACATTATACGTGCGAGGTCCCAACAGTTGGATGTAATTAGAAGAAGCAAATAAAAATTCATCCGCGTTGACGGCGAGATGCAAAGCTAAAGGTGCAGCCCTGGCTGAAGTGCCTCCACTAGAGCTCTCTCTCTCGAGGGTATTTGGCCTACTCTTCCGTCATGGCCAGACGACTTTGGAAGAGGTGAGAGTGCCCGCCACATGCGAGCTGTTGATGTGGTGTGCACCCACGCGGTCAACCACACGCCAACGTTCGGTCAACGTTAGCGTGTGGTTCGAACCGTTGGACTCAACGTTAAACCAACGTTTCATGTCCACTGGCCGTTTACACTGCTGGGCGGTGGTGGCGCTCGCGTCGGTGTGCGGCACAGCACAAGTTGAAACGATTATACATTCTTGTCGTGATTATTGTCGTGGGTGATGGAGGAAACCTGCCGATAGTTTCAAATGCCTCGCAAGGAGGTCGAATGGGAGCGACTTGGCTCGCGAACCGTCCCAGATTGGCCGGGCCAGTCTCTACCGGAATTTGGATCTGTCTACCGGTGTCTATTGACAGCCATCCGGGAGGTTTTAATCACAATATATTTTAAGAAGATCAGTTAACGCAACCGAAGCTCGTAATTCCGTGACTCGCCTTACACTCGCATTCAACACGGCAATGGCTTGATATTGCGTACGGCTTGAACGATACAATTCACTGCATTACATCTTGTTGGGAAGAAAACTAAAATCTCCTTGAATAAGCTTCAGTGAGTGTTTGCCACCCTAGCGCTGACCACTACGCCAAGGCAGCATCGCGTGATGCATCGTGAACCTTAGCATCGTGAAACAGTTTTGTGTCTCCGTTCAGGGTGCATCGTGTAAGGGGCTCTGGAGCGACTGACGTCATTGCTCTCAGGAGCTCATTCTCGTGGCCGCAAGGCGCCCACATGAGCATGTGGAAAGTCCGCCGCGAGTCGAGGTGCAGTTCCTCCACCCACACACCACCGACAGGACGGATACTCGAGTTGAACTTCTTTCGCACCGTACGTAGCCAACCGTGCTAATCGGAGGTGCGGTAGAAGGACAACAAACTAAACACCAAAAGCAGCGCTGAAGGAATTAGTTTTCAATCTCGATTTAAAACTGCAGAGTTCCTGTGGCTTCCAAATGTCGGAAGGAGAGAGCGTTCCAGACGGCCACAGAAACGCATGCGCGCGATGCGGCGACCGTATGTGTTCAATGGCTAGCCGAGACCCGCTGTGAGGATGATCGGAGTTCGCGTGATGACGGTTTGTGTTCCTTGATGAGATCAGCAATATATTGTGGCTCATTTGTGTAATAATTGAGACCTTATCACGCATTCAAATGATGCATGAATGCAGTGTCGGACTCAGTGCAGTACAGCTCACTAACGGACATTTCCAGGCTCATTATACCGGAGGCCGCATTGTGCGCTAACCTTAAATTAACATTTTAATTAATCCACAGGGGTTTTTATGCCGCCCCAACTAAATGAGTACACTGTGTGATCATTGAACTGCGCGCTTTGGGGGATAATGGGACACGATTTGTGTGGCGTGCTCATCTCGCTTTCTTTGGTTTCTGACTGACGAGTATAAATTGGCCTTTCAGTCCATTTCCCGGAGATCTGTCGTCTTGCGGTGGTTAGATTTGCCCTCTCGATGGTGCTGTCATGTTGATTTTTAGTTGAAACTCGCATCCAAAATTTCCATTTAAATACAGATTGCTTATCTCATTCGAGCAAATTTGGTTTGGAGATTATTGTTAATTCTACACATTCGTATACAACTATAACCATATATTTTTTTTTATTTGAAAAAACAAACATCCATTGCGTATAATAATTATTATTATTATAATTTGACGAATTTATCCAGGAAGTCACACCGAGTCATACGACTTTTTCTGGAGGGTCCTGCTACATTGAGTTTTTTTATTTTAAGATATTTTCAGACAATTAATCACGAGTGTTTATGCATGTTGGAGGAAACCGGAGCAACCGGAGAAAACCCACGCATGCGAGGGAGCAACACTCGATCACTCTACAGATGTAAACAGATGGCGATTAGTCCACTGGCTCTACTGCCGTCTCCTGGCGAGCAAGGGTATGGCGCTTCCTCTACGCCCACGCAATGGGTTTTCGCAACATCTATGTAATCCACCAACACTCGCTTCCAGTGTTGGATTACAGTCCACGTGCATAGCCACCACTGCCTGGGCACTGACTACAATATAAACATGTAAAGCATCGTAAGTAACTAATAAATTAACTCTAAATCATGAGCGACCTTTAACGAATTAGGCAGCGGCTCTTATATCGGTAAAAGGTGTTAGACGTGTGGGATAGTGCACTGTGAAACGGGGGTGTTCGGTTTGGGGTTTATCTTTATATGATCACGTGGCCCAGATTATGTTGAACACCAAATTCTGAACAAAGCCATTCTGAGCCACGGTTTCGTGGAATCGACCAGAATCCGTCAGTTGATCTGATCGAGCAAGGTTCAGGTCAGATGTTATTGATCATAAAGGCTTGGATCGATGACTTAACTAGAATCAATTCATCGGGTTATTTGCGCTGGTAACCGAGCACACGTGAAGTAATCGCAGTATATATGATCGATGAAAATTACGTGTAAATGTTACATTAAAGGTGATGCGAAGGAGAGAGAAGCAAACAAAGGGAACAAGTGAGACGATAAAGACGAGAGAAAAAAACAAAACCGATTCCTGAATTAGCTTGCGATTTCGAATTGTAACAAATAATTTTGGTAGCCATGGGGTGCATCGTTACAGCTTCGTATTAACGAATAGAGCTGGCACGATTCATCAAATAAGTCGATGGAACTTGCAATCGATTACTTTCACCGTGGTCCAATTACTCGGGGAATTTAAAAACGGATGCCACCAAAAACATCTACCCCCCCCCGTCCCGCCACCGAAGGCAGGAAACCCTCTAGAAGCCATGCCCAGCATGACACAGCCAATGATGCGTGACCCCGGGGGCTGTTCATCCAACCTCCAGTACAGCGGCACGCGTGGGGAGAAGAGGTGAGAATTCGTTTTTCTCCGAATCTCTTTAAGTTGTCTGAGTACAGTCGTTGAATAAACGAACAGATAAACACATTCCTGCGGAGGGAGCTGGTAGGAACGTTGGGTTGCTCGGTCAATAGCCAGGGTCAACGGCGGCGTGGTGTATTCCGCAAATATGCCCGACTGTGAGGGCGGGCACAAGCCGGCGTGAGTAGGTTAAACGTTGAGTTTTATAAGGGCACCACGGGGTGACCAGCCCCTCCCCACCCAGCCCCACCCCTCCCACCCCCCACCCAGCCCCACCCTCCCCACCCAGCCCCTCCCCACCTTCCCCACCCAGCCCCTCCCCACCCTCCCCTCCCCACCCAGCCCCTCCCTGCACGATAGACGGACGGACACAATAATCCCTTGTGGGCTGGTGTAACCAGGAGGTTCCTACCAGTATCATTTGTACGTATGTTGAACTTCGTTCACATCGTACGTAGCCAGCCGTGCTAATCGGAGGTGCGGGGAAGGACAACATTTAATAAAGCCCATCTCTACTTTTAACTCCCAAAGCCAGAGTCACAAGGGCACATGAGCCAATGCAAGGCCATGACTCAGCTTGCTATCCATATCGACCATTTAATACTATTACGTTTATACTTCGTTCCAATTTCATTATAATGTTCATATTTAGACATTTGTTGAGTGCGATGGACTAATATTTTGTATCCATTACTTAGAGCCACTGTTGTTTGAAGGGTTTTTTTACTGCTTCTCTGCACATTAAATCCATGTGCAGGAAAACATCAAAACGAGTTTGTTAACAATCTGATTAATCCTGATCGTAGCAATTTTAAGCTGCTCGTAAGCAATGTTAGCAATGTTAATCTCTTGAACCAAGAGTTCGTTTAGGGTGAGAGACCATGCAGTGTATGTTTATGGCCCACCGGATGGCACAGCCTTACTCCGAATGTGCGTGTGTGGTATGGGGTGGTTAGGCAGAGAGCAATTAGAACCTCTCTGAGGGGCTAATCACATCAAATTCTAGTTCTGTTGATTACACTCAGCCAACCGTCTGATGAGGTTAGTTTTCTATGACAAAGACAGCATAATGGGCTGTGTTATACTGGTAGGAACCACCTGGTTCCACCAGCCCACAGGGGATTATTGTGTCCGTCCGTCCGTCGTGTATCCAAAAATGGGAGGGGTAGGGCTGGGTGGAGAGGGGAGGGTGGGGAGGGGCTGGGTGGGGATGAGAGGGTGGGGAGGGGCTGGATGGGGCTGTGTGGGGGGTGGGAGGGGTGGGGCTGGGTGGGGAGGGGCTGGTCACCCCGTGGTGCCTTTATAAAACTCAACGTTTAACCTACTCACGCCGGCTTGTGACCGCCCTCACAGTCGGCCATATTTGCGGAATACACCACGCCGCCGTTGACCCTGGCAATTGACCGAGCAACCCAACGTTCCAACCAGTTCCCTCCGCAGGAATGTGTTTTATATATGTAAATATGTATATTGGCAGAATAAAATAAAAATGTACCGCCACTTTGTCAATCCACTCCTGGATGAGAGCCTCCCCATTCTGTGTAAGTCGTGGAGGTTTGTTTGACCATACTTCACCAGGCTAGTCATGCGGGTTGGTCCCAAAGCCCGTCTGGGAAAAATTGACATCCGTCATTTGGGTTCATAGTGCGGTGCGCTAACCACTGCTCCACCATATTTATCTCACCACATAAATATATATATATTCGTAAAATATAAACAAATTACATACACAATCCATCAGCCACGTGGCCTTCAGGGAATGCAGCTCATCGGCAGCATTGCTTCAACACACATACACATTCTGGACCGGTTTCGACATGCAGTGCCTCATCAGCAGAATCAAGCTTTTGCTTGTAGTGAACCAATGCTGCCGATTAGATGCAGTCTCAGAAGGCCGTGTGGCTGATGTGTTGTGTGTAACAATGTGATTTAACTTTTTATCTGAAAAGACAAATATGGGAAGTCGGCGTTCTTTATTTACCCATTAATATTCTCCACAGCGAGGTTGGAAAAAATATATGACACGCGGCGCTATTTAGGACACTGCTGTGAAAACAATGAACACACCTCAGTGCAGCGCCTCTTAAGGAGAAACAACTCTGTTTTATAAAACATTGCATAAGGTACCCATTTAATGTCTACAGGAGGCCCGGTACAGGTCCAGACATAACACACCACCGATGTTGGCCATGGCCTGGCATCAAACCCAGGTGGTTTGCAGCGGAGTGCTTCTGCGCACTGAAAAGTGTCTAACGCAGAAACACCTTTACATAGAGAGAAGATCCATGTGTTAACACTATGATACCTCCTTTACCAGTGGCAAAATATAGTGATAGGTTTTTACCCTTTCAACTGGTACAAAAACTGACACCTTTATACAAGGCATCATGTTTGCAATAACCACAACACAAGCAGTCAAAATGCAAATAAAAAGAAACAACTCTGATGATGATAATGATATGCATTGTCCTTGAAGTTGATTGGTCCACACCCGAGACAGCTTTTCTTAGAGCCTAGTCTCCATTGGTGTTGGACCAGATGACGCCAAAAGGCGTACTGCAAACATGATGCCTTGTATAAAGGTGTCAGTTTTTGCACCAGTTGAATGGGTAAAAACCTATTACTATCCCTGTGTTAGTTCATTGGTGAAACCCCCAGCAAGCAACGGCACCCTAGAGCGAGCCGCTGCTACAGGAGGTTCCCGCCAGGCTGGGTTGAGACGAGGCTGTGGTACAATGTCATCGGTACGCGCTTTGAGATGCCGTTGCATTTCAGCAGACGGCCCTCGACGGCAAATGGAAATTCTCAAAAGTCCATCCTACAAACGGAACGCCGCGTAACAGATCCTTCTTCTGCTGCTGCTGCGGCTGATTGTTCACGCTGGGACATTAACTACAATTGTACATCGACGTGGTTAAAGGGGGGGGGGGGGGGCAGGTGATTGCGTGTGAAGTAGGAGCGGAGTAAGTGGCGTATTCGCTCCTGGGATGATGCTGCTGCTGCTGCCTCCTCCTTTGTGTGTTTGTGAATCTGGCGATGATTGCGCCGTCCGCTGGTCGTTCCGCGTTTCGCTTTTGTCTGTTGACCCCAGCCGACCCCCAGCGAGAGACTGTGAATTTAGTGCGTGCCCCGCCCCCCAATCCCTACTTCCCCCTCCCGTGTTGTCTCCCCAACCCCCTCCCCCCCGCCCTCCTCCAGGCCTCGCAGGTCTCAACTCGATCTGCGTGCTGGCGGCGGAGCGCTTCGTCATGGTGTGCCGCCCGCTCAGCTCGATGCGCGTCGGGGGCCGTCACGCGCTGCTCGCCCTGGGGGCCGCCTGGCTCTGGGCACTCGCCTGGGCCACGCCGCCACTGCTGGGCTGGGGCCGCTACGGGCCGGAGGGGGTGAGAGACACCCCCCTCACCCTCCCATGCGTGACACTGCCACCCCCCCAGCCCACACTCCGCCCCCCAGCCTCCACCCCCCCAGCCTCTACCCCCCTGTCCCCACCCCCCCCCTGCCCCCACCCCCCCAGCCTCCACCCCCCCAGCCTCCACCCCCCCAGCCTCTACCCCCCTGTCCCCACCCCCCCCTGCCCCCACCCCCCCTGCCTCCACCCCCCCAGCCTCTACCCCCCTGTCCCCACCCCCCCCTGCCCCCACCCCCCCTGCCCCCACCCCCCCAGCCTCCACCCCCCCAGCCTCTACCCCCCTGTCCCCACCCCCCCCTGCCCCCACCCCCCCAGCCTCCACCCCCCCAGCCTCCACCCCCCCAGCCTCTACCCCCCTGTCCCCACCCCCCCCTGCCCCCACCCCCCCTGCCTCCACCCCCCCAGCCTCTACCCCCCTGTCCCCACCCCCCCCCTGCCCCCACCCCCCCAGCCTCCACCCCCCCAGCCTCTACCCCCCTGTCCCCACCCCCCCCTGCCCCCACCCCCCCTGCCCCCACCCCCCCAGCCTCCACCCCCCAGCCTCCACCACCGCACAGCTTCAAGTGTCAATCAAATTCGTTGGCGGTGTCAGTGATGGGAATTTTGTATTCGTCAGTGAAGCGAGTGCGTGTGGTGTGTGTGTGTGGTGTGTGTGTGGTGTGTGTGCTGTGTGTGTGGTGTGTGTGTGTGTGGTGTGTGTGTGGTGTGTGTGTGGTGTGTGTGCTGTGTGTGTGGTGTGTGTGTGTGTGGTGTGTGTGGTGTGTGTGTGGTGTGTGTGTGTGTGGTGTGTGTGGTGTGTGTGTGGTGTGTGTGCTGTGTGTGTGGTGTGTGTGTGGTGTGGTGTGTGTGTTGTGTGTGTGTGGTGTGTGTTGTGTGTGTGTTGTGTGTGTGGTGTGTGTGTGGTGTGTGTGGTGTGTGTTGTGTGTGTGGCGTGTGTGTTGTCTGTGTGTGGTGTGTGTGTGTGGTGTGTGTGTTGTGTGTGTTGTGTGTGTGGTGTGTGTGTTGTGTGTGTGGTGTGTGTGTTGTGTGTGTGTGGCGTGTGTGTGTGTGAGGAGTGGTAGTGTAGTGGTAGCTCTCTGTGTGTGTGAGGAGTGGTAGTGTAGTGGTAGCGCTGTGTGTGTGTGAGGAGTGGTAGTGTAGTGGCGAGCTCTCTCTCTCTCTGTGTGAGGAGTGGTGGTGTAGTGGTGAGCTCTCTCTGTGTGTGTGTGAGGAGTGGTAGTGTAGTGGTAGCTCTCTGTGTGTGTGTGAGGAGTGGTAGTGTAGTGGTAGCTCTCTGTGTGTGTGTGAGGAGTGGTAGTGTAGTGGACAGCTCTCTGTGTGTGTGTGAGGAGTGGTAGTCTAGTGGTAGCTCTCTGTGTGTGTGTGAGGAGTGGTAGTGTAGTGGTAGCTCTCTGTGTGTGTGTGAGGAGTGGTAGTGTAGTGGACAGCTCTCTGTGTGTGTGTGAGGAGTGGTAGTCTAGTGGTAGCTCTCTGTGTGTGTGTGAGGAGTGGTAGTGTAGTGGCGAGCTCTCTCTGTGTGTGTGAGGAGTGGTACTGTAGTGGTGAGCTCTCTCTGTGTGTGTGAGGAGTGGTAGTGTAGTGGTGAGCTCTCTCTCTCTGTGTGTGAGGAGTGGTACTGTAGTGGTGAGCTCTCTCTCTCTCTCTGTGTGTGTGAGGAGTGGTAGTGTAGTGGTAGCGCTGTGTGTGTGTGTGTGGAGTGGTGGTGTAGTGGTTAGCGCTCTCTGTGTGCGTGTGTGTGTGTGTGGAGTGGTAGCGCTGTGTGTGTGTGAGGAGTGGTAGTGTAGTGGTGAGCTCTGTGTGTGTGAGGAGTGGTAGTGTAGTGGTGAGCTCTGTGTGTGTGAGGAGTGGTAGTGTAGTGGTGAGCTCTGTGTGTGTGTGGAGTGGTAGTGTAGTGGTGAGCTCTCTCTGTGTGTGTGTGTGAGGAGTGGTGGTGTAGTGGTAGCTCTCTGTGTGTGTGTGAGGAGTGGTAGTGTAGTGGTGAGCTCTCTCTCTCTGTGTGTGTGTGGAGTGGTAGTGTAGTGGACAGCTCTCTCTCTCTGTGTGTGTGTAGTGGTAGTGTAGTGGACAGCTCTCTCTCTCTGTGTGTGTGAAGAGTGGTAGTGTAGTGGTAAGCTCTCTCTGTGTGTGTGTGAGGCAGCTGGGCACGTCATGCGCCCCGGACTGGCTGGAGCGCTCTCCGCTCGGCCGCTCCTACGTCCTCTCCTTCCTGCTCTTCTGCTTCGTGCTGCCGCTCCTCGTCATCGTCTTCTGCTACGGGAGCCTCCTGCGCAGCCTCCACAGGGTGGGTGCAGGGCGCTGCCCGCACTAAGATCCCCCACGCATATCCTTTGGTCTTTTCGGTAAAGTCACGTAGAGAGAAAAAATAAATAAAAGTGAATAAAAATATTACGACGTTTCGATCCCAACACATGATGACGACCGCTTGTGTTGCGGTCGAAACGTCGTGATATTTTTATTCACTTCATTTTTATCTTTTTCTATCTACGTGACTTCACCGAAAGAACCAAAGAATATGGATTCCTGCAGTCACGAAAGTTTGAAGTCAAAATCCCCCACACAGCCTTTAACATGATCCCTCAGCACCCATCCCAGATCAGACCTATACTTGCAGCCGTTGTGGCAGGACCTGCTTGTCCCGCATATGCCTCGTCAGCCACCAGCGTGCCTGCAGAAGACGTGGATGTCCTTCCTAGATCTTCGTTCGCGAAGCCAAGCCATGATGATAGAGTGGCGATGTTTACACACCACACCAGGTACTCATTTGAGGCTGAGTCGACTTACGGGAGGCCCAAGAGCGTTTCAGATCATCGTCACGGGTGTTGGCCGTGAACGGGATTTGAACTTGGGTCGCCGGGTTCGTAGCGCAGCGCGCTAACCCTTGCACTATACTGCTCCCCGATACAATACTCAAACATACATACAGACATAATCACACACGCATGCACACTCTCTAACATACCTATACGTACATGTATAGTCACGCTTACGAATATTCACACAGACACACGCACAAACAAATCAGATGATGGGTACAAACTCAGTAATCACTGGAAAGATGTTATTAACCACGCAAAAAAGACTTAATTACACTTTTTGGACCATCTTATCTGACAGGCACTATTTTAATTTACTTCACCGAGTGTTAACATCCACAGTGTTTAACAGTAATCTCTTCATTGTTCTTTGATCACCGCTCGCCACGTTTCCATTCATTGTGTTGAGCACTACGTGATGTCTTTGATCACCGCTCGCCCTCCGTCCCGGCGCGTCTCCATTCATTGTGTTGAGCACTGCGTGCAGTCTTTGATCGCCGCTCGCCCTCCGTCCCGACACGTCTCCATTCATTGTGTTGAGCACTGCGTGCAGTCTTTGATCACCGCTCCTCCTCCCTCCCGATACGTTTCCATTCATTGGCTACCACAGCCTGATAAGCTCTCCCCCCTCTCCACCTCCCTTCAACTTGCTTATAAGGGATTACATCTTGAATCATTGCTTCACTTGATGCAGCTAATTCGGCTGTGACGGTCCCACCTGATGACGGAGACTTGTGTTGCCTCCGAAACGTCGTGAATTTTATTTTGTTTTGTTTTATTTTACTTTCATTAGTTTTAATGTTTTTAACTACGTGACTTTACCGAAAAAACCTGAGAATATGTATTAATGACTGAGCAATTGTTGATGACCATGATAACAACGATGTGATGACAATGGATTAATGATGATGATGTTCATAAAAATAACGAAACGATAATGACAATGATGATGCTGATGGCAGGATATTAATACATGATTTCAACGAATTAATTAACAATGACAACCAATTGATTATTTTGATGATTATGACGGCAAGGATGGTGAAAATGGAAGGTGGACAATGATGATCAGTCGATAATTATCATTGCACACGCAGACAAACACGAAGATCCCTCCTCCCCCCTCCTCATAGCCTGAACAGACGGTGGTGTAAAGTGTTGTTAGCGAGCACCTATGAAGATAGGCACGGCACACAGGAACACGTGAACAGTCCTTTTTGTATTCAGTCAGCCCTTACCGCCTGCCTGATAGGATTGCTTTTCCCAATTGCATTTGTGACCCTGCTGAGAGCATCAAACAAGAAAGAGGCTCTCTTTTATGTCTTGAAGTTGTTGCTCTGACACGAGCATGACATATACTGGCCACCACGCTTCGATACAATTGCACTGCAATGTACAATGTACTGTAAAAAACATGCCCTCTTGCAAATTGAGCACGCATTGTGCACATTTCACGGTGTGTGAATACGGAACAGGACACAGACGTGTACACATCTTTGTTCGCGGTGAATTTCGACGGTTTTTTCCACCAACTGCGTTTTATTTTTGTAAAAAAATGTATCGTGTTTTTTTCTAGTTTTCTCGTTTCTTTACAGTTGTATCCCAAATGTGCAATCGGCGTTGTGGTGAGGGACAAAAAAAAACTCTTCCGAGATCCATTCCTAGAGAACAGCCCTCCGATGAGGCGAAGTGATCTGAGAAGTAGTTGCTATCTTTGATGGATTTAAACCTCGGATTTCAGCGGTGCCAGTGCAGAGTGCTGGTACTTCCCGAGGAGGTGGCTCAATGGATAGTTCAGAGGTCAGATCGCTGAGCTGACGCTGCCGACACCTGAAGGGTGGTTGGTGATGGCTGTGCACGTGGCCTGTGATCCAGCTCTGTGGAGGCAGTGAGGGTTGCCGGCTCGCACAAATCTTGTGAAACTTCCTTCCTGTGTGCACAGAGGCACCATACCCCTGGCTTGCCACGTGAAGGCGGTACGGCAAATGTGTACTCTCACCTGTTCAATTTGTACGGTGGTAGCGTTGCCCCCTCGGATGTGTGGATTTTCTCCGGGTGCTCCGGTTTCCTCCCACATGTAAAACACTCATGAATTGGCTGATAACACCTTTATATATAGAGGATCGCAAAGCTTGGTGGGGAGGGGGGTAATTTGGTGCCAGCTCACTGCCTGGCTGCCTTTCCGTGCTTGTCGGTGGTTCCTCGTGCCTCTGAGTCACTCTCTGTCTTCGAAAGCGAGCAAATGCTGTCCGGTGTGGTACGTTGAAATTATTATATCAGGAATCTCAGAGGGCGATGATATTCACTTCCGTGGGCTGTTCTCGAACGTGAAGGGTTGCTCTGCCCTGCGAGAGATCTCAATGGGTTATTATCACGGGTCAGTTCAGTTAATGTATTAGGTAGAGCCCTGTGAGCCATGCGGCTCTTGACTCGGGTGCAACTGCAACAAACACAAACATTTTTCGATTTAAAGCTTTCGTGACTGCAGGGATTCATCTTCTCATTCAGATGCTGTCGCCTCGACAGACCTGGTTTTCACCTGAGGACGGCTGCTTGGGTTGTGGCCGAAACGTCGTGAGAATTATTTTATTATGTTTTATTTTTATTATTTTATTACTTCCCTTCTACGTGACTTTACCGAAAGAACCAAGAAGATGAAACACAAACATGAACAAGAAACATCTTAAAGCAACAGAAAAATCCAGGAAAAAACAGCAAAGTCTTCCAGAAAAAGCACCGTATATCAATGCCGTGTGCAAAAATCCCAGTGGGATGCAAGTCAAACAGTAACAACCATAAGACAATTTAGATTAAAGTTATCAGTCCAACTCTGTACTACAACAAACAAATACGGTGATGCTGATGGCGCAATTTGGCTAAACCACTCAGAACAGAGGGGCACTCGCCCACACTGGCAGCCAGGCAGCCGAGCGGCATGCTGTCCGTTCAGCGGGCTTCCCGCAGCCGCTGCGCAGCCACTCACGCAGAGGACAACCACTGCTTGACTTATATTCTTAGGTTTTTTTTCGGTAAAGTCACGTAGGTAAAACATTAAAAATTAATAAAAGTAAAATAAAATAAAAATCACGACGTTTCGGAGGCAACGCAAGCTTCCGTCTTCAGGTGGAACCGTCACAGCCACGACAGCTGTATCAAGTAAATGAGAGATTGCAGGAGCTACCACTCCGTTTATATAATGGTTGGAGAGGGGGGGGGAAGGGCCAAGTACAGCACACTTTTTATTCATATGGTAAGGTGAGGCTTAAGAGGGTGAGCCTTTGTTATGGAGAGGTACGGTTTGTGACTCAACCTGGCCTACCTAACAATAGTGTGAAAAGGAGAAAACAACTAAACATGGTTACTTTATTTTACTTTTATTAATTTTAATGTTTTACCTACGTGACTTTACCGAAAAAACCTAATAATATGAATCCTTGCAGTCACGAAAGCTTCAAATCTAGAACTGCTTGACTTATGCTGCGGTACAATAGTGAAAATACAGTCGTAGTGATAATAAGAATAATTCACAGACCCTTTTGTCAATCCACTGCTGGATGAAGGCCTTCGCACATCTCACTGGTGTGTGACAATACATTTCCAGTTCCAGTTGCTTGCTGCATAGTGGCATCCTGAGCTTGAGTCCCATCCACGGCTAACACCAGTGGCGAGTGACATCTGAACCGGTTCTGGGCGGTCTCCTTCACCAACACGCGCGGTGAAACAAACTCACGTGACCGTCACGACACAGGGGAAGCTTTCATCCAGCGTGGGACTGGCAAAGCGCTGAAATGATTACCATCGTAAATGATGATGATGATAATAGGAAATACATTTAGGGGAAGCGTTCGCTGTTAAAGCTGTACTAATTGATTCTAGATTTGAAGCTTTCGTGACTGCAAGGATTCATATTCTTAGGTTTTTTTCGGTAAAGTCACGTAGGTAATTTTTTTTTAAATTAATAAAAGTAAAATGAAGAGTAAAATAAAATAAAAAATAAAAAATAAAAATCACGACGTTTCGGAGGCAACACAAGCTTCCGTCTTCAGGTGGAACCGTCACAGCACGCTTGCTGTATCAAGTAAATGAGAGATTCCAAGAAATACTACCCCGTATATATACTGGTTGAGGGGGGGTGGGGGGATGGGCCAGGACAGGCCCCCTTTTTATTATCATGGTAAGGTGCGGCTTGAGACTACGGCTGTTCTAATTGGGCTGGCTACCGCCACCCCTGCCACCCATGGCAGGCGTCGCGGGTCAAGTACAGCGTGACGCAGCGAGCCGAGCAGCGCGTCGGGGTCATGGTGCTGCTCATGATCGTGGCGTTCCTCTTCTGCTGGCTGCCGTACGCCGCCTGCGCGCTCGTGGTCATCTTCCAGCCCAACATCCAGGCGAGTCTCGACATGGCCGGGCAAAGTCGTACCCCCCCCCCCCCCACATTGCTTGGGTCACATGCACCCCCAGTGTTCGTATCTGTGCGTGTGCGTGTTGTGGGGCGTGGTGCTGGCCATGTCCGGCAAAAACAACCGCCTACCTCCTCAGTGGTGCCGGATGATGACGCTATGATGGATGTTAGCGATGACATGGAGAGAAGGCCAATTCCAAAATCGGCCATTCCCCTCATCGCGCTTGTAGTCACCACCAGCAGCCAAATGGGGGCTCTGGATGGGTGCGAGGGGCTGGTAACCTCTCCACCTTCAATTTAGTTACCACAGAAACACGTGAAAATATGTAGCTAAGCTTGTGCCGAAGGCTGTGGGGGTACAGGCGTCTATGACGTCTTCTGGGGTTCCTCCAGAAACAGCAAAAAGCCACTGCGAGTGGCCACATGGAATGTTTGAACGCTCACTGCGGAGGAGAGACCTCTGACTGCAGAGGTCTCGCTCTGAATCAGTCGAGCGGCATTATCTTTTCATTGGCTGCGTAACGCTGTGTGGAAACTACCTGGTTTGTCGCTCCGCACGAAGTTTTGGGTCTTCTCGGCCACGGTCATGTCCTCCTTTCTCTATGCTTGTGAAGCGTGGACTCCCCTAATGGAACATCTTCGCCGGTTAGAAACATTTAGGCTTGTCTGCCTGCAATCCATCCTGGGTTTAGCCAGGCTGAATTGTGTGAGAAGTTCACAAGTCCTTGAAAGATCTGGACAAAGTCCAATCGGTGAGCTCCTCTGGCAGGCAAGGCTGCGTTGGCTGGGTCATGTAGCCCACATGTCCAGCCACCGCATGCCTAAACATCTTTTGTTCGGCTGGATAGAGGGGGCTAAACGGGCGCGGCATTGGCTAGAAAAGATATGGAGTGATCAGCGGTGTCAAGATCAGCCTCTGTGGAGGAGGCTCATGAAGGACGCGACTGGGCAGTTGGAGGCAGTCGCCCTCCAGCAACAACGGAGGGCAGAGGAGTGACCACTCACAACAACGAGTGGCACGCCGAGTGGCTAAAACACAGCAAGTTGGCACAGTGGGGGGCACAGATGGTGCATCGCCAGTCATCTCAGTCAGTCAACCCATGGCACCTGGGTCTGTCCCGTGACCTCCTGCCAGCGGGCGTTCGACACTTCACGTGGCCTCAACGCGCACATAGCCTGGCACAAGCGCTGTGGTAACGGTTGTTGTTGGTGCTGGCCACCCACCCCCTCGTGTATTGTGCCAGCCTTCACAGGTGCTCCCTAACAGCACTTGACCCAACAGTTAAAGGCTCCATACTCTTTGGACTTTACCGAAAGAACCAAAGAGTATGGATCCTTGCAGTCACGAAAACTTCAAATCTAGAATTAAAGGCTGCACGGGGGATGTTTTGATTGGTTAACAATGTGCCCTAGGAAATGCCCATGTCATTTGATGGTTGGAGTCCAACCCAAAGAATATTCGGCCCCCAACAGAGCCTCAGTGTTCATTTAGTAAAAGTTGTTCCACATACTTTAGAGAAAAAATACTGCCGTCTATTGCCTGGTTCAGACAAGTTTCATTAACAAGTTTCTGTAGATATTTTCTTCTCATTACACGTACTCTCTTCAATGCCAGTGCTCACTGCCAGACCTCTTGCACCATGGCTTATGTAATCGACCTGGTTTCTGAAAAGGCTTTGATCGGGTGGAATGGCCTCTCCTGCCAGCAGCTGTGCACAGGTGCACAATAAAAAGAGCCAGCCCTGGATTATTAACCATAAATAAGCGCCATCTGCTTTGCAGCGGACGTTAGAGATCTCCTGACGTTATTAAAAAAACGTGTAGGCACTATGTGTGCCTGCGTAACAGTCCAAATTTTCCAGGTGTGAAAGTTACTCGCCTGCTGCAGCGCACGCGTCGTGATGGGTGCTGCAAGATCCGACCGCGTCCGTCCAGTGCTCGCTGAGTTACATTATACGTCGCACTCATTACACACAAAGTGCTCGCCGCAAATGAACCATAACACCTTGCTGATTTCGACAAGCAGCATAAACCATCACGAAAACTCCGCTCATCCTCGCAGCGGCTTTTGGCTCGTCATCGAACAAAGACGGTCACTGCATCGCACACTTTCGAATGCACTTCTGCGGCCGTCTGGAACGCTCTCCTATCCGATGCTAGGAAGCCACTGGAGCTATGCACCTTTAAATAATCTGGATTGAAAACTCGTTTCTTTCATGCTGATTCTTGTGTTTAGTTTGTTGTCCTTCCACCGCACCTCCTATTAGCGTGATTGGCTACGTCAGGTGCGAAAGAAGTTCAACATACAGTACATTGCAAAGCGCTCGGTAATCAGACCCGCCGGTTCCTTCTCTCGTACAGCTCAGCCCCCTGGCCGCGTCCATCCCTCTCTACGCAGCCAAGTCGAGCACAGCCTACAATCCCATCATCTACATCCTCCTCAACCGCCAGGTGACCACCGCACAGCGAGCGTTCACTCTCGCCCGTTGCGGCAAGGTGAGAGGGTGGGGCTGCCACACCTGTCCTGGTCTTCCCAGGAACGTCGTCGTGGGAAAGCCGTGAGTCTTCCACAGTTTTTGTCAGTTCAGTAGCAATAACGCACCACTCAAGGCGATGCGTTCGCACGCAGCTGTGCCATCTTCTGGAATTGTGAGATGTTCTTCTTCTCATGATATGTCCTGGCTATATTGTGTCTCTTGGCAAGAGGTCTAGTTGGAGAGCTTAGATATGTGAGGAGAGAATTCCAGGCTAAGGATGAGGGCATCTGTGAAAAAGAGCTTGAAAGCTCATCGGATTCCTCCACTATAAATACATTTTCTGATTCTGAGGCCCAGGTTACAGGGGGCTTGACTGCCACTCTACGGAACGAGTGTAGCACAGGCAAAATCTTCAGAATAAATGCTTTTTTTAAAATCCTTTATGTTAAGTTCACTTGCTTGCTTGCTTGCGCGCTTACGACCGTGCAAATCTTTCGGTCGTTTTTTAACCCACTTCCCGTGATCCAATCGAGCTGACATTTTGCACACAGACTCGTTGTGCGTGACAATTTATTTTCGTGAAATTTTTTTTCCAAAATGTTACACTTTTTAGGAAAAAAAATTTCATATTTAATTTAAAATACCAATGTGATAAAAATGAAACTCTTACTCAAGAAAAACAGAAATGAATAATAAAATAAAACCGATGCCACGCATATAAAGGATTTCTAGTGAAAAACTTTGTTTTTACGGGTTAATTATTTGCCAATGAGGACTCCTGTTTTACGTAGATCTTGAGATCGTCAGAGCTAATCCAGAATGAGACTGCATTGAGGCAGTTTGAGAGAACGGTGACGAGGGCTGCTTACGGTCAGCCGAGCCATAGTAGAGCCGAGCATCGCCAGCTTAGAAACGATGATCGGCATTAAACACCTGCGGACGATCTTCCTGTGGGAGATGTATGTTGAACTTCTTTCGCACCGTACGTAGCCCTCTTTTTATTCTGTTGTTGTCCTTCCTCCGATTAGCACGGTTGGCAACGTACGGCGCGAAAGAAGTTCACCGTACGTACGTAACACGCCGCACAATATTCACTCACTCTCAAAGAGAGAGACCGATGATGGACCATGGACAAGCAGGAAGGCAGCCACGCTGGCACTAACAATTGTCCATGTTCTGCAGTTCTCGAAATATTAAGGTGTTATCATAATTGTTTTTTTACCCTTCTATCTGGCAACAAAACTGACACCTTTTTTACAAGGAGTCATGTTTGCATAGACCACAATACCTGCAGCCATAATGCAAACGAAAAACATAACTATGATGATATATGCACTGTCCTTGAAGTTTTGTTGCCAGATAGAAGGGTAAAAAAACAATTATCATATTTTTTACTGGCAAATGAGGTTCCAATGGTGTAAAGGTGTTATCAGTCAATTAATTAATCTTTACATGTGGGAGGATACTAGCGCCAGCACCCGGAGAAAACCCATGTGTGCGATGGGGAAACGCTCGATCCCATACAGACGGAGCAGGTGCAGTCCACATCTTTGCTGTACAGCACTGCCTTCTTCTGGTGAGCCACAATATAGCACCTCCCAACGCGCACGGGAAGGGAGTTTCACAACATTTGTTCGATCCACCAACCCTCGCCTCTAACTGCATGTATGTATAACTTCTTTCGCACAGTACGTAGCTAGCCGTGGCTAATCGGAGGTGTGCCTGAATCGCGTGCTAAGCCACCACCATCACCACCAACCCGCCAGATAAAGAGAGCGACAGAGGAAAGACACCGCTAATCCGTGCGTGGCACGTGACCTCTGCCCCCCCCCCACCACCACCACCCTACTCCCCGGTTGCGTGCCGCACACAGTTTCGCGAACACATCCACTGCATGCTGTGCGGCGCACGGAAACCGCCAAAGCCTGACGTGGGGAGAGCCGCGCACGGGAGGAGGGAGAACGACGCGGTGTCCCAACTGTGACCGCACTCTGCCACGACGCCTGCCCTGTCACCGCTGCCCACGCTCGTGTGTTCGCTCCGGCCAGCTGTGACCCTCGCATCTCGCTCGCTCGCTCCGTGTGCTTTGTTAATGCCTCGACTCGCCTTGGTCTGCCACCCAGTGTATGTGCCCCGAGGTTGTATAAAGTCATTCCCTCGTTATTCGCGACGGGTACGTTCTGGGGATGCTCGCGGAAAATGATATTGGCCCTACGAAAACCTATCTTTTTCATGAATTGAGGTCTGAGAATTCTCTCTCTCTCTCTCTCTCGTCTCTTTCTCTCATCACTTTGTCACCACATTCTCTCTCATCACTTTCTTTCTCTCTCTCTCTCTCTTGAGGCAGTCGTGTAGAGTTCCAGATGCGATTCGCGGATAGCCAAAACCGCGGATAGCAAGTTCCTGAATAACGAGGGGGTACTGTACATGTCAGCATGTTATAGCTGTGATGTGTGCTCATAGCTTGAATAGTGTTTATATATATTTAATACGTTTTCAGCGCAATATTATACAAGTGTGGTGGATAGTTCATTGCCTTGACTTCACAGTAAATAAATATCGTTCGGTGTATTTTCATTTGTTCAACAATATAAATAACTTAAGTGTATCTTTGTGCTAAACTGTCACAGCATTGTATTTGACATGATGATGATGAGTTGATAGGTATGGTTCACAGAAGACACGTGATGGTTTACAAATTAAACTACCTCATTGATATCGCCTGTCCTGTCGCCACGTGTTACGATTACGCGAGGAACGATGCAGCGATTCAAGGGTGAAATGAAATTCTCGCGCACGATGCACGCACCAAGTGGAGCTATATATGGAATTGGTGACCACGGTGGCGAGATGTTAACTACCTCGGCCGGTATACACAGAGGAGCTCGTGGGTTTGATCCCAACCCTGACGTCTGTATATGTGGAGTTTGCATGTTCTCCCCGTGGTCGCGTGGATTTTTATCTGGGTCTTCCCGTTTTTTCCCTCCACATTTAGAATCAACATGCATTTAGTGTATTTGGCTGCTATTTGTGGCCAGATCGCTCCTGAAAAATAGCTAAATAGCTCAAAAGACCTTACCTGGTAAAATAATAGTTTCGTTGATAGTTATTGTAGTTCATGTGATCCTACAGCCACTGGAGGCGCTACAGTGTGCCAGAATGTGTTTGTATTTTCCCAACAATTCTACGGTATCTCAACAATTGTACTGTCGGTGTCGTGAGACCAAGTAATCCATCCGCAACGGCTCCCAGTAGCAGATACCACAGAGCCACCGTTGCCACTCAAGAGCAGTTAGTGTTTGCTGCGTGACGGTCAAGCGAGACTAGAATTTTGAAACTTAATTTGGAGCTTTCGTGACTGCAGGAATTGCTCTTTGGTTCTTTCGGTAAAGTCACGTATAAAGATAAAATAATAAATTAAATACTAGCATACGACGTTTCGATTGCAACACAAGCAATCGTCATCAGGTATAAATGAAATAGAAACACAAATCTACTATACTTAGAAATGTAATGTAATACAACAGAATTTTGCCAAATTTAAATGCGGTCACGTGCTTTAAGTGATTGGGGGGAGGTGGTCGTGCAGTCGTTGGTGTGTGGGCTGAGACCATTGATTGTGGGACTGCCGGGATTCGGAACCAGGGTCTCAGTGATGGTAGCTCGGCGCTCTGTATGGAATTAGTTCAAGTGGGCCCTGCAGCCACTAGAGGGGCTCTAGTGCACCACGATGTTAAAAGTAGATTTTATTTGTTTAATGAAACCGTGACGCTAAAGCTTGACAAGTCGTTAAAACTATTAACTATTTTTTTGTTTACCAGGTAAGGCCCACTGGGCGATATAGATATTTTTCAGAAGCAACCTGGCCACACATCATAGCTCAACGAGGTGCCGGGGGGGGGGGGCAACGAATGAGGAGGTAAATGAGCAATGCACAAGCCAATGGGAGGGCTCGAGAGGCATGCCAAGGATTGCCTGTCACTCGATATTTTTTTGGGGTTTAGATCGCGTAAATATATATGTTGGCTGTGTCGGGTGGTGGCGGGTTTAACGACACATTTATATATTTACGACATCTAACCCAAAAAAAAATCTGTATTATGGATGATATTGGTCGCGTAAGCCTACGTGTTAAATTGACTGTCACTCTCAACTAAACTAAAATATTTGTTGTTGTTAATTCCAGGTGAGGCCGACTGAGGTACATCGCTCTTTGTCAGAAGCGACCTGGCCACCAATGATCGCGCAACGAAGTGGCGTCTCATCACGTGGTCATTTATAGCGGCCAGATCCTCTAAACCCACGTTTCTAAATGTGGAGGGAAAACTCAAGAGGACCCGGAGAAAAATCCAAGCAACCACGAGGAGAGAGAACACGCAAACTCAAAATATACAGGCATCAGTGTCGGGATCGAACCCTCGACCTCCTGTATACAAGGCGAGGTAGTTAACATTTCTCCACCGCATTGAATCGCAAGAGGGGCAAATCATCATCATCAACCTAATAAACAAACATGAGGTGGCTCAGCAGTAGGAGTTGGTGACTTGCCACCAGAAGGGCATGAGTTCAAATCCTGCTAGGGGGCTGACTCAACCCATCATCATTCCGGGGTCGATACCATAAATACCTTACAACGTTTTGGGGACATCCAACAATGGTTGTCCTATGGATATACTCACCCCCCGCCGTAGGAATGTGGAATTTCCACCAGTATCACAGGGCTGAAATAAGAGATGAGCAACGCCTGAATGATCACATCAGCAGGAGATCGCTTCGGCGAATGGAGAATGGCATAGAGGCACCCATAATTAATCTTTGCACCAGGCATAGAACAATTGTCAACCGAAGAAAACCATGAGGTGGCCAGCTGGCTTGAGGGATCCAATGCCGTGCGGGTATCATGGCACAGAGCCATTGCGGCTGAGATTCAAATTCAAGGCGCCCACTCACGATGAAACCGGGTCGGCATGGCATCTCGTATGTCACAGGTTGGATACACTCAGCCCGCTCGCCAACCCTCCTGCAAAAGTATGTGCTGTGCATTTATCAAAACCAAAGCCTGACCACATACAATAGAGCCCTTGCTGAAAAGCAACGATATAAGGCAATGCCAACGGTCGTCAACCACTCCATGGCTTCCAATGACAATGAGTGATTCAAGGCTGTTCCCTCTCGTGAATAACCTCAGATGGCATTATCGGATCTCTTCAATGTCCCTTGGTTTGTGGATGTCTTCACAGCCACATATCGGGCTGTCCCTCATTCCCCATTTCAGAAGCAGCTGATTGCAGCACTCATGAGAGGTGCTGATGCGGTGCACCGTGACCCATACCTCACGTGGCACGGTAAAGCCACGTGCTTTGTGGGTCCGTGAATGGGCGGTGATTTTTGACCAGGCTGTTTTTTTCCCCCAGTCGTGGCTGATCCAAGAGGGGGCGATGTTTTAGAATGTAGAGCCATACTCTTTGGTTCTTATGTGATTTGTTTTATTTTATTTCTAACTACGTGACTTACCGAATGAACCAAAGAGTACGGATTCCTGCAGTCACGAAAGCCTCAAATCAAGAATGTAGAGCCATACTTAAAAAAAAGAAAGCTTAAAATGTACAGGCTGACACCACCAACAAGGAAGAACCCAGTTTAATCGCAGGTGGCTGCCCGGATGTGAACCCTGTGTTTAGTGTGTCAGCTCCAAAATTCCGAGCCACCGAAGCAGCTCTAAGCAATCTGGCCACCAAAATTTATTGATATATTCGAATGAGCGGTGCACTCCGACGATAACGATGACCATATTAGGGAGAAGGGCCATAAATGCAACTTCGTGAGAACGTGTCACTTGTTACAGGCCAGCGCGTGCGACATCCCAAGCCACAACCCGAAACCAAGTATCATTTCGCAACGATTGACGAAAACACTCCACAGAGCCACCACTGAAATCTCTTCCAAGTGACCTTGATCTCGAGTCACAACTCACCCCTATGTTTACGGAACATGAACACGTTCCTTATACGACTCAAGTTTTTCAAGTTTCAAGTTTCATTTATTAGGTATAGCCCTGTGAGCCATTCGGCTCTTGAATCGGGTGCAACCGCAACAAACAAAAAAACAAAAACATGAACAAGAAAACATCTTAAAGTGACTATGTGACTAAGTGCAAACAGAAAATCCAAGAAAAGACAGCAAAATATTGCAGAAAAAGCACCGTACACCAACACTGTGCAAAAATCCCAGTGGGATGCAAGTCAAACAACAACAACAACCACAAGACAACTTAGATTAAGGCCATCAGTCTAACTCTGTACTACAACAAACAAACATGGCCAAACCGAAAAACTTTTCAAAAATCACCAAAATAAAGCCATAAAAGCAATGAAACAGTGATCATAGGAATTGTGACCGAATTTTCACAATAAACGACGTAAACAACATGTACCACCAAACTCTGCAGCCATAGCTGGCTGCATGAGTCACTCCACAACAGCAGCAGGAGCATCAGTCGGAGTGTCAACATTTTTCAATGCACCTCAGAAGTCAGACGCGCCTGAAGGATCGGCAAGTATGAGATGTAAACGCGTGAGCAAGCTTTGCACGCCCAAAACAGGAAATTGTGGCATCCTCTGACGGCATCAAGTCAAGCCAATTCTATTTTTGCTCACACACGCCGCCTCCTTTCGAGCACAAAATCCGCCACTCAAAGCGGCCATCGTCACATTGATACTCATAAACATAGAAACTTGTATTTTACGAGTAAACTAATTTTATATATACCGTATAGTACAGTTGTTTCAAATATACAAGTATTAGAATAAAAGCAAGCTGCGGTTGTGAGTTAGTCGTTATCGCCACAGCCACCGCCGTTACCGCCCTTCATTTCGGGGAACCCTTGGGCCGTGGCACACAACAAGAAGGGAAACGGGACAGTGCTCGCCCTTGTGTGGGCTCCCAAAAAACATACACGGGGGAGATTAGGGGACAAGGCCGTAGCCATGGAGTCAACATTGGGGGGGACTAAATATTCCAGGGTGTCTGGGGATCCCAACCCAGAAAAAATTAACCTGTAAAAACAAAGTTTTTCACTATAAATCCTTTATATGCGTGGCGGCTAGAGTCCTCTCGTCCTCTTGCTTGAGATGGCTGCCACCTATGGGTCAGATGATTGCCTGCCACCATTAAGCAATTGGTAATTAAATATAAAAAAAAAATCTTAAAAAGTGTAAAATTTTGGAAAAAAATTGCTCTGTTTTTTCTTTTTTTACCTTTTCTTGTTTCATTGTATGTAATGGCAGAGATTAGGGATTAATAAAGTACAACCATAACCACAATCATATAAACAGAAATATATTTTATAGCAATATATTGGGGGGGACATTTTCAGCATATTTGAATATTGGGGGGGGGGGGGATGTTTCTCCCCCAATATATATTATAGTTACGGCCTTGGTGCACAATCGCAGAATGCCAGAAAGGTCCTGTTTTATACACCGGGGCTTTATTGCAGTCCAGCGATTGATTCGACATGTCTGCATTGTATCATCGTGGACTGCAGCTGTCCCGTGTCGTGGCAAAGGGCGTCTGATGAGGATGCGCATCGTCGATGCAACAGGCGATTTTGTTGCGCAACATTAATGGTTGACACCTCATCAATGTATCTTTTATTCTACCATGTACGATTTATCACCGACGTGACACTAGTTATTTTCTCACAATACCCTCACCATTTTCTGTATACAGCTCAGATGTAGCACATGGTGAGAGGGTATTCATACCTGTCAACCCCTTGTCAGCGCCCAATCTTATTACAGACCAATTCAGACCCTGATTGGTCACCCCGTGCCCTTTATAAATCTCAACGTTCATCCTACAAAGTGCCATCACAAGGGTGAAACAAATCTTGACTTAAAGCTTTCGTGACTGCAGGAATTCATATTCCTTGGTTCTTTCGGTAAAGTCACGTAGATAGAGAATAATAAAAAGGTAAAAAAAACCACGACGTTTCGATCGCAGCACAAGCGATCGTCCTCAGGTGAACAAATACATCTTGTAACTCAATTTTAACGCACTTCCCAATGTGGCATCGACTGCAAACTTGGTATACTTATTATATTGATGTCAATACTATATTCTATCAAAAAAACAATTTTAAACAATGTTTTTTATATGTTATGTTTCGGCTTGGGTCTAATTGTCCACGCTCAACTGACGTTGGCTGTAAATCACCACGGTCCCGTACGTTATGGCAAGCTTCGGGGCCACTTCTTGGAGTTATTCCATTACTAGTAGGGTACATTTCATTAAAGCGTGTTTAAAAAAAAAAAGTATTTTTAGATATTACTTATTAATCAGAAACTTGGTATAGCAATGGCAGAGGGAGACGGTGTTCTGGCTGGAAAATGTAAACAGAGTACGTTTGTTTAAAAGTGTGCCGATGAATATTGATAGGTCTTAAATGTAGGTTTTCGCGACCAAGATTATTATTCAGAATTGTTTCTTGAATAAGTCCACAGGTCTACAAACAGCAGGCTTTTATTTAATTAGACTGGAAGTTGCCATCCCAGTCGCCCACAAGGTGGAAGATGCGATCATATCAGTCCATTTCTGAGCACCTTAATCGGATGATTTGTTGGTGTCTTCCACCGGATAAGGTGGGAGGCTATGGGGCGGAAGTGAGAATAAAATGGGAGATTGAAACAGTTGAATTTGTTGGAGAGGAGTGAGAGCAGAGGCAGGTAAAGATTATAGCATGGGCCAGGAGTTTGGCGACAGAAAGTGAAATGAGGGAGTAGATTTTCGTGATATTCATTAGAGGAAAGCGGCACATGCGAGGCGATGTGGGTATACAAAGTGAGACGAGTCAAAGGTGACACCCATTTAAATCTGATAACTCCTGGACATCCGTGAAAGGAGAAAAAACATAATTGGTTTTTTTTCCCTTTTATCTGGCAACAAAACTGACACCTTTTTTTACGAGTCGTCATGTTTGCATAGACCACAATACCTGCAGTCATGGTCTATGCAAACATGACTTCTCGTAAAAAAAGGTGTCAGTTTTGTTGCCAGATAAAAGGGTAAAAAAACAATTATCATATTTTTTTACTGGCAAATGAGGTACCAATGGTGGAGAAAAAAACAGGTTTAGTACCACTAACCACAACCATTTCATAATCCATTCACTGCTGGATGAAAGTCTCCCGAAGTGCATCGCTCAATCCATCTCGCTTCTGCACGTGCCGATTTCATCAATCACCACGGCGACCTTCCTTTCGGAATCGTTTTCGTCCTTCGGCTGTCACTGCGTCACTGGTCTCGACTGTGGGTCTCCACCGATAAATAATTTGTTAACCTGCCGACCAAGTGATGCAGCCGCACGTGGTAGAGCACTGATGCGAACTCACCACGCTGGGGTTTGCGGTTCGATTTTCGGCAGCCATCGTTTGATTACTGTGGAAATTAACCCTACAAATACGCTCCATACGCTTATCAGTGGACTTTAACCCCTCCCCTCGCCCCGTGTGCCAGCGTCATTATCCAAATTAACACAATCACCCGCAAATAACTCAATTCGAACTACACATCGTTCCCTACTGGCAGACTATGTAAATCTGTAGCGCATAGCACCGTTGTGATAGCCGTGCTACAAGAATGGCATGAATACCAAATGTACAAAAACTAAAGCATTTTGACTTCATAAGCATTTTGACTTCATGTGCATCCCCCCCTTTTGCAGGTCATTGAGGTTATCTGAGCGCGGGTCAGTGTGGGTTGGTGAAAGTGAGTATAGGCAATACGAAAGAGACTGCAAATGATGCAATTAGTACAATGCAAAGTACAAATTACACAATTCACAGCACAAATGGAAAAACATTGCAATCCAGGTATACAATGACACGGTATAAATAAGACAGCCATTGATAATTATTTCTGGTCTAAGTTGATTTTACTCAAGATTTCTATTTGCTCCGCTGTACTTGGCTTGACCTTTGTAAAACAAATTTTATCCAGGTGGTTCTTTTTGGCAAATAAGACATGCTCGTCTCGAGTTCTCACCTGGTAAAACAACATAAAGCGAAAAACTTTATTTCGGGCGATTTGGCTATTGGCCACGAGCGAACAGTTACACACAAAATGACACCACATACTTCAGGAATGCCACGAGCGAACAGTTACACACAAAATGACACCACATACTTCAGGAATGCCACGTGTAAGCGTCACTTTAATACAAACTTAACACAAGCAGAGCAAGGCAACGGACGACAGATATCACGTGATGTCTTTAATGCTGTCCATGCAAAGGCAGGCAGCAAAACCTATGGTACGTCTTCTCCAAAGTATTGTGCTGTTAGCAATTATCACTAAACAAATGTATTTATTGCCAGTGTTTTATGGATTTAGGTCATGAAAACCACCAGAAACCGCCAGCAATTGAGGCCCCAACTTCGGCAGTATTTATTATAAAAGCTCAACAGGTTCAACACACAAGCACTCGCAAACAGCGCCCAAACGTCACCTTTCAACACTGTGCTTAGACCCAAAAACCCCATCATCACGAGCTTCACTGCAAATCTACGCATTCACAATTTGTTGGAACCGTTCTCAGTTTACATGCAGTTCTTTGTTTTTAATTTAGATGGACTCTTATTAATTTTCAAAGGCATTTTCTCCGATGTCTATTGAAACAAGATTTGTTTATTATACCCTTCATATCGCCCCTTGTAGGCAAGTTGTCACTTATTTATTTTACTTTGAGTATCCATCATTTCCTTTATAAAATAAATGCCTTTAAAAAGTTCATAATATAGACACTATTATCACCTGATTTGTGATCAGGACTGTCTTAGAAATGAATTTGAATAACCTTACTGCACATATATCCAAGCAGAATTAAGAGGGGAATATGTATAGGGACCCAAGTCTGAATCTAAGCACAGGTCCAAATCTTAACTTTCATTTCAGTGCCGATACCATTATAGCTAACTCTGAAAAACTAACTTGCGTTCTCGTAAGTAAAACAGCAGCCAAACATCGAAAAAAATCGAGCAACATGTCAATACAATCATTCATCTGCCTATGATTACAAGCCATCTTAATATAGTGCTACAACTACAGTGCTCAGTAGGTTACATTTTAAACAAATCAATTACCAGATTCCAACTTTACCAATTCTATACAAAGCAATTTAGTGGTTTCACTGTATCCACTCAAATGTCTGGCTTGTGCCAAACAGATCACATTTCCTCTACAGGCAAACCACCATTTACAGTCATCACACGCAAGCACGACATTTCAACACCACAAGACCCGGTGCAATAGCCACATTATAAACACACACAGATAGCAGTCATGAAACATTGCGCACTATAATCACACGTCCTACAATTGTGATGAAATCGTACGATTTCACGTAATAAAAAAAAGTATCCCAAAGCAATTAATTTTTATTTACAGTCTTTGTGAATGCTATTCCATTGGTTTTTTTGCACAGCTGGAAGAAAATGTTTGGAGAGAAGCAGAGTGACCTGTCAGGGAAACGCAGAATCCATTTAACTCCTGTGGCACCAAAAATGTTATTTTTGGGGTTGGGAGACGGAGGTGGGTATGACGATTTCCACCTTTCCAAATGAAGTAATTTGGGAGTATAGAGACATTTGGTAATTTAAGTCTGCACAAACCACTAATATTAGCCGTTAAAATTAAGACGGTAAAACCCGCTTGCAAAAGCATTTATAAAGGACGTTGTTTGAACGTCTTGTCGCAGATAACGTGCTTGTCATTTATAAGTGTGGTTTGCTGAGGTAGGCTGCATGTTGAGCATTTCTTTATATAATTAATCAGCCACGTGGGGATCAAACCAAACATCATTGGTGTTTGGAGGAGCCCGGGACCAAATTGTCGGCACTGATCCATCATAATGTGTTCAACCGGAGTCAGAAGATGTAAAGGCAAACAAAATACAAAGTGCGAACATGAGGCATGATTACCTCGATCGTGTGTGGTAAAAGCAAGAGAAAATAAATGCTCAATACACAGCCTGACAAAGAAAATATCCATTGGATTGGCTCAACGGTGAAAGGGCTTTCTAATTAGATTCATAACATTTAAATTAAAAAAGTAATTACGTATTTGCTGTAATCTTGTATTTGGATAAGTGTTTGTGGCCATTGGCATCGTCAGCAAAGGTTGTTTATCTCACCAGAACTGTGCAAAAGTACTGATGGAGAGGCAAACAGCCATGCGCGCAAGGCCAACCGACATGCCAACAGCACATTGGGAGTGATTGCTCTAAATCTACATCAAGGATGGAAAACAAGAGGGAATACTCACTGTAATGAAACTTGATTTTTCTTATATATAATACGACTGGCAACATATGAAAAGCAGAATACTTATTATACATGTCCAAAATCACTTAAGCAAATACCACAGTCGGGACTGCAAGCAGGTCGTACATTGCAGCATTAACATGCACCACTAGTGGTGATAACTGTTACTCAAACAACCCTCACATGCTGTTCGGCTTTCAAAAATGACGTTGTAATTATTACATTTTTACAGAATTCATTATTATGTTTTGGAAACTTACATCCTCAGAAATTACGGTGATTTGTGGTGGTTAAGATGCAATACAAATGTGTTTATATAAGGATTGGGAATGAGTTCCTACTCGCTTTAGGCACAAAGCTAAGGTTACAGAATGGAAATACAAACATTGTTTTATTAAGATTGTAAGAGCTAAGGATATATACAAGATCAGGGCCAATTTCTCAGGAATGATACAATTTCCAGCAAAATGTATTTTAATTGCACACATTTATTGACATCTACTGAACCTAATTTACTTTCTTTTTCCAATGATCCCTTGGTCTAAACCAAGTTCCAATCAGGCACGAGTTCCACGCCTAATTACAGCGAGTCATCGTTCAAACCGCTCCTGTGCATTTCAAGTCAGGTAACGGTTGTGGTCAAATGTAACATGGGATTCGTCCCTCCATAACTCGCCAATGCTTTTCCAGAAGCGTTTTATTTTTATCTGAAGGTGAGAGTAAGGGTTTAAGTAGACTGGCGGCATCATCATCAACAACTAAAAATCCGAAACACATTTCTTTGGCTTAAAAAAAAAAGCGGCCGAGCAGACACCAAAATCTTGCCAATGTTTATCGAATGCATCATTGCATAAACAAATGCGTGCTGGTCCCAGAATCTGAATTCAAACTGGCACACGCGTATGTGCCGGTTGGGTGGGATGTTCCCATGCCAGGGTGGGTAAGGGTTTTCCAATGGATAAAGCTGGCACCAGGTAATAATAATTGGCGTAGAAGCTTGCGCCAACAAGACAATGCAATGCCAGGTTGATGGTCGTGATGGGCAAAGCAGAGGGGGGGTTGTTTTGTAAAGGCCCAAAGCAACACAACAGTTATTTAGAGCGATTATAAAAGGTGCTTCAATTAAATACTATATGGTGCTGGTAACAATGGAAATGCTCTCCAATTCACCACATTTTAGAAAATTCTATTTTTTACTTTTAAAGAAATGGGCGCATCACAAGCAGCTTTAGCAGTCAAAAAATTACATTATTTATGGACAAGTGCATTCTTAAATTACCTTTACCAAATAAAGTTGGTTTTATTTTACAATACTGATTAAATAAGGCTTTCAGTGCTAAAATCATTTAGAAGGCAAGATTTGTATCCACAAGTTCCGCTTACATCTGCTGAACAAATAACATTAAATAAGACCAATGTGAAAAATAAGAACCCTATTCAGTCCTTATATTAATATTCATTTTCTTTACTATACAAAGGTCTTCATTCCAGATCTGTAGAAGATGTTTTTTTCAGAACACGCATTCATCTGTTGGATTGAGAAGAGGCAATACACGTGCAAACAGTACACGATTTAAATATTAAAACACATGTATTACAAAATAAATGTTATTGCTCATTCACAAAGACAAAAAAAACCCAGAAAAATAATTGTTGAAAATACGGCAATAATATAAATTCCCATTAGATTAAGCCAATTGATAGCTATTGTCCTCTTTGCAAGGCAGGGTGATTGTAATTGTACAGGGACAGGCTTATTTTCTAGACAAGTTTACCTTTACAGCAGGCAGTGTGCTTGGTATGTGGTCAATGAGCAAAGTGACCATCGCGGGGTCTTGCTGGGCTACCCAGCAGCTTAATTTCACACGAACATTCCTTAAGCCTCGGCTTATTTGATCGTTAATGCATGAAATGATTGCCAATAATGTAATGGGCTTCACCATGCAATTAACACACATTCATGTTTCCCAGACTTCACCATCCTCTCAAGTGAATATTTCACTGGGCATTGCTTGGTTTCAATCGTTTTTCTTTTACGTGTATCAACATTATAACATTAACATCTGCATCCTGCCATGCATTGTCAGAATAAAAGACCAATTTCTTACATTTAATGTCTTTCTTTACATGTGTTTTATCATAACTCTTTATTAATTTGAATACATTTTCACCTATACCAATCTTAATTGCATGCCTCCGCAAACAAATGTCCACTTACAATACTGTAGAATTATAAGTGCAAACCCACATAAGTCACTTCAATAATGAAATTAAGATTTCAAGCAAATTTAATATTAATAATCCTTTAATCTAACCCTTCAATATAAAAATGTCAAAATTAAATATTTATAGTAATTCTTCATTACAATCAGTATGATTCTCAGTTTAAATTGAGCAGAGAGATTAACAATTTGCAACCGTTCATAAAGATCACACGCATAGTCACATGCATTCATAACGATAACAGAAACTAGAAGAGCTTTTTTGGGTTAGATAGCGTGAATATATAAATGTGTCGTTAAAACCCGCCACCACCCGACACAGCCAACTAGTAAGGGTTGTCACGTAAACAGAACATGCCAATTCGTCACGAGTACAGCACACACCGGTGTGTTGGAGGCCCTTGAAATGACAAGTGACTAAGGACACGAAAATTACATTACAGTTTTGCCAGTTCCGATATATATGTACATTTTGCTCTAGTTCTCGACAGGTGTGGCTCAAACGCTTAGTGACGGATATTGTTTGTGGGCCGTTTCTAAATGGTAGACCTCAAATGCTCGTGAGATGTTTCTGGTGTAAAGTTAAAGGCCCCATAAGCCGTGGGTTTTCAACTCCTGCTCTAACACAACGCACTCGGCGGTTACCTGCATGCTCCGTGTGACCTCTCACGCATCGTTTGGCTTCAACGACATAGGATCATTAAGAGGGATTTCGTTTTCATTCTTCCTAGGTTCATTTCTGAGTCACAAATAAACAGCAATTAAGCTAAGAGGGAAATATCCATGTGAGAAGGAAACAACTCCATAAATCACTGCTACAGCTATAAGTTCCCATTCTCTCTCTCCGCCTCCATAATAAGTAATATTTAAAAAAACTTTTTTTTAAACACGCTTTAATGAAATGTACCGTACTAGCAATGGAAGAACTCTACGACTCCAGGAAGTGGCTCCAAAGCTTGCTATAAACGGAAGGGACCGTGGTGATTGACAGCCAACGTCAGTTTACCGTGGACAATTAGAGCAAAGCCGAAACATAACATATAAAAAATAATGTTTTAAATATATTTATTTTTATGATAGAATATAGTGGTGTCATCAGTATGACATAAGTATACCAAGTTTGCAGTCGATACCACACTGGGAAGTGGGTTAAAATTGAGTTAGAAGATTTGAGAATACAACAACAGAGTGAGTTAATAAAAAGCGTGTCATAAAAATCAAAGCACCTCCAAGTGAAGAGTGTAGGGAGGCACCCATTTCCACAATCAGTCATGAGACAATGGTGGAAATGTTAACACTCATTTAGGGGAGATGGGCATCTCCATTTCATAACAAAAGATGACTTCTCACACGGTACTCTTTTATCAAAATGTATAGAACAAGGCGATTCTACTCCTGACCAGGCATTAAACTCGTGACCTTCTGGTTATATGTGAAGCATTGCAAATACAGTGCCGGCTGGCCAAATCTTCTCAGAGTAAACTATACGTTCTGTTGCGTTAATGGCAATGTCAGGCTCTGCACCACTCTCAACTGGGACCCATGAACCTCCAAGGAAGCACAATGCCATCAGGGCAATGTGAAATGCCACGAGACCAATAAGGATAAGTAAAAGGGTGGTCGTGACAGGATAAAAAGGTTGTTTGGTTAATCTCCTGAGTTGCATACCAGCCACCTCCACTAGCCTGGCAACAAATATTAAAACCAATAATGCAATATTAATGCACACCACTTTGTATATATGCTGGCTTAAAGCCTCCAAATGCCATGTCAATCATGGGGGTTGTTTAACTGTACCTCACCTTGCCAATCAATCAGTGTCATTTGGTCAAAGGCCAAGATCGCCAGTGGACAAAATGTGATCTTGGGTTGCTCGGTTCATGGGACAATGTGCAAACCACTGCTACACAAAAGCCATACTAAATTATATTTTGGGAAATTCCTTGAGAATATGTTGCATAACTTCCAACGCACAGGATAACTTGTAAGAGACGTTTCACGGTGTGGGTCACATCATATTTCCAGAGAACGTAACTGTAGCTACCCACATGGCAAGGGATGGCTATGTGATTTACGCCTTTTAAAATAATAGTATTAGTGAGTAAATTCAGAGTCTGTCCTTTTTTATTGAGGTTAATGTAAACCAAATGAGATGATTGTTTTTGCTTAAGGGGTAATTTACATTTAAAAGATGAAGCTTTAATCAACAGTCAAGTACAGCAAAAAAAATGAGAATGGTATAATTTTGTACTTACATGGTTTTGCTTCCACTTGGTGCAAAACACGCAATTTTCTTGTAGAATGCAAATGCAACAATCGCACCAATGAGGGCTACAATAATAATAACTGAAAAACAAACCACAACATTAAAATGTTAAACAGCTTTTATATTTGTTTTTATCTGAAGAAACCACCCCCCCCCCCCCCAAACTAGACAACCACTTGGGTTTCTGGTCATGTTCCCGGCACGTTACGAGCAGCTTGTGTGCGTGTGCACCAATGTGTACGCAGTGACAGAATGTGTTCAGCTCATTCATGTGGCCGCGTGGTTATTGGTCGATTTTTTTTCTACGTTATTTAAATGTTTATTCTGTTTTTATTTAAGTTGAAAGCCGTAGATCTTATATTGGTCAATATCTACTGACAACCCAACCACTGTTGGAGAAGCTTATCTAAGTGGTACCGGTACAGCTCTTCATCAGTCCCCACTGTGCTGGTCGAGAGAGTTAAGTGATCAAACTTCATCAGGGTGGCTAGTGCACATTGGTGAAGGTGGAGAGCATAGATAGACATGGCAGCACAGAAGCGTACTACACCATATCCAAGTGGTAATCGGTTTGAATAGGACTTCAACTGAAAATGTTAGCCAAGTACAATATAAGAGGGATGGTTGGACAAATGGAACAGGATTACCAGAGTCAATGTATCCGTCGATTTACGAACAATCGACTTACGAATTTTCGTGTAAACGCAATTGACAAATTACGGATACTTTTTGATTAACCAAATGTAATTTCACACGGCACGCGCCATGAGATCATCAAAGAAGAAGCACCCAGGAGGCTGCATCATCCATCCGCGACAGCGTCATGGTCTCGCCGCAGTGCAACAGTCACACCCCCACATCACTTTTACAGGCATTCCGACATGCGGATATTTTGCAGAGTTCCCTGAAAGTTTAGAATTTTAGTTTTAAATTAATTATTATTGAATCGTTGTAATATTGATTGTATTTATTATTTTTGGATTGTGTATAGTGATACAGGTGTGTATGTTTAGATTAGGAGTAGAGTTGGAATGACTGTCCAAAACACATCCCGAATTTTCAGTATTAAATTTAAGGGAAAAGCCAAATCCAATTAACGAAATTCCGCTTTATGCGTTTTTTTTTACATCCCTTTCATATATCGAGGGATACCTGTATAAGTAAAATGTATGCAAAAATGTCTAGAACTATAGAAAAACAATGGTTCCCTCTGCACTAAAGTGTCTGTACATATAATGGTGTCCATGAACATCTATACAACATGCTTTTCCGTGCAAAAAACTTTCCATCACATTCTCTCCTTGCGGCTCAAATATTGTTAAAAATTTACATGAATTTTTTTTAATCAGCTCTTGTTTGATTGCACTGCTGTTTGTTTTGTGGTGTTAATTATTAAATTACTTACCAGGGATAACAACGCAAGTAGCTCCAACTGTAAAGAAAACAGCACAAAAATGGACAGTTATTCGCATTATATAGAACTCAATCATTTATACTTTCTGCGTATATATTTTAATAAATCTATGACAAGACTGTGCCTGGCACCCATGAGAGCGTGCTAAAGGAACATGTACGACTCATGCACATTTTATAACCGTTTTAAAAGATTGAAAAAAAAATGCTCAGGGAAAATACAGGGTTCTCTTACTTGATGGCAAATGTATACAAAGGACACTCCAGTCAGGGCCTATTTGTAGTAAATAAAATACTATTCCCCATTCATACTCTTGGGTTATCCCAACGTTGTTGTCCTGTCATACAAAAAGAGCGATATTTCTCCAGACACATTTTATATCATATAACCATATTCTACATACCTACATGAACTTCAGTGCACTTTGTGCAGAGGTCAGCCTACTCATCCATCCAGCCATAAGACTTCTTTTGGAAGCTTCCTCAACGCAGTGAATGTGACAATGTTCACTTCTTTCGCTGATGCATAGTGACTTTCCTCAAGCTAATTTTGAGGGTACAGGTGGAAGTCATATGGACTGGTGAATATTAATTCCATCACCCAGATCAACCTGAAAATCATTTGATAGGGAATAAATCTGGGTTTCTCCCATAGGGTGGTGTTATGCCGTCACGTATAAGGCAACACACCCACGTAACAAGAATACTATTTACTCTGGAAAGCCTTGTTGAGTAACAAGCCCTTCAAGCAGGATTTTAGAGTGTAAAATTATCCAGAGGTCAAGAACCCTACTTGCTGTATCAGTCATCTACTGACAACCATGAAGAAATGCAGGTTGGGAGTGTCATCAAGATTAATTCCAAAAGGTCGTGGTGGATTTGAGGTGTGCGCACCATGTGGGTATATATGTCAGAGGGTGATGAAATATTTTTAGCAAGTTTTTTTTTATACCAGGTAAAGCCCACTGAGCTATATTCATATTTTTCAGAAACAACCTGGCCACAAATCGTGGCTCAATAAAGTGCCTCATCATGTGGAAATTTATAGCGGCCAAATACTCTAAAGGCAAGTTTCTAAATGTGGAAGGAAAAACCGGAGGACCCGGAGAAAAATCCACAAAATGACAGGGAGAACATGAAAACTCCAAATATACATGCGTCATGGACATGCAAACTGCAAATATAAATGCGTCAGGGTCGGGATCGAACCGACGACCTCCTGCAAATCAGGTGAGGAAGATAACATCTCGCCACCGTGCAAATAATATAATGGGATGAATCTGAATCCATATTTGCAACTTTCATAGAATTCACCAAATCCAAATCTGTAGGCCGAATTAGAAGCCCCATTTGTGCTGCCAGTAGCCAGTGTCTGTTTGTTGCAGAGCGAGCATATGAGCACACCTCTTGACAGCACCTCCCACCCAATACAAGTGTAATGTTGGGGACACATCAAACATACAGTTCAAAAGCACTGCAATATTTTTATGCACGCAATTCAAATACAACAGAATACTTCATGCCGTATATCAAATAAGCCATGACCAATCCACCGCTGAAAACCTAAAATGCTTACTATAATCTGAGACTAAGGCAGTTGTCATGGTTGTTAACAAGGTGAGAGTTAAAAACAGATATCATGGTGCTTGCAAGGAACAGCCCACACTCGCTTTTCTCTCAGCTGCTGGAGCACAATATCAGCACAAGAGAGTGGAGAGATGCATCCGGGCAGGCTTTTGGACAAGGCTGAAATGTGATATACATCATGTTCCGGGCCACCGCATACCAGAGGTGGGACAAAGTCATTGTTATGCAAGTCACAAGTAAGTCTCAAGTCTTTGCTCTCGAGTCCCGAGTCAAGTCGAGTCAAAGATGAGGCAAGTCCAAGTCGAGTCTGAAGTCATCAAAATCATGACTCGAGTCTGACTCGAGTCCAAGTCGCATGACTCGAGTCCACACCTCTGAGGTGGGACAAAGTCATTGTTGTGCAAGTCACAAGTAAGTCTCAAGTCTTTGCTCTCGAGTCCCGAGTCAAGTCGAGTCAAAGATGAGGCAAGTCCAAGTCGAGTCTGAAGTCATCAAAATCATGACTCGAGTCTGACTCGAGTCCAAGTCGCATGACTCGAGTCCACACCTCTGCCGCATACACTTACATGCACAGTCAGGCGAATGTGACCACTGCTTGTTCTGTTGGCAAGTAATTTCAGAGTTAACTGGAAAGTAACATGTCCTGCACTTGTACGAGAATCTATATCCACAGACATATGTAGGCTTGTCTTTGTCATGTCCTTCTCTGTCTTCAATCCCAGGGGGTCGATCACACGAACCTGAAAACATAAAAACAGTGATAATGCAATGAGCTGAAAGTATTTGTGCGAAGCCTAACCTGAAATGGTTTACTCCAGATAAGGCACCCTCCTTGTAATGTGTTATTTTAACCTGCTGTCACAAGTAAAGCCCCATTGTGGTACTGCAAATCTTAGGATAAGCACTGAGAGTTCTTCTAATATAGAAGGCACGATTTCAAAACTTTTAATTAAGTGGACTGTAATATAGTATACCGATGCAATAAAATATGTAGACTCCAGCAATGGAATTTGGAAGCGAGGCTCAATTTCAGATTAGATTTGTCTCTCGTGGATGTCCCATTGCTAAAATAAGCACAGAAACATCATTCATTGGTGGAGTAAATTAGGGCTGCTGCGGATAAGGAAATACGATGTAATATACAATATATGATTTACGATAAATGTATCATACGTTTTGCCAAATATTGTTACTGTATATGATTATTGTTGCTAAATTTAAATGTATTACGTATTATATTTCCCAACAAAATGTATGAAATAAACTCAATAATTAGTCGTGAATAGCCATAAGAGAGAATGGGGATTATAAGTAATCATTTTCACATTTCATGTAATTGTTTAATTAGTTTACTTGTAACTGACAGCGTCTGCATTATAGATAAGCAGGCAATACACGTATAAATCTATATAATAAATCTCCTTCATACATCTGTTTCTTTAAAGTATAATATAAAACTTACACAACCCATCGGCCTGACAGCCTTCAGGGAGTGAATAATGCATCGATTCAATACAATAACAACTCTGGATGCGCTTTGTCAGTCTCATCAGCAGAGGCAGGCTTGCTTGAATATATGCTGGTGAACCCACATGATTTAGGCAAAGACCCTCTTTAAATATATGGGTCCGAGTTCACAATTCTAAAGAACTGTACACTGCAGATATTAAAGTCGCAATGCGTAATGACTTCTGAAAGCCTTAAGTTGAAGGATCTGCAGTTGAAGAACGTAAGTAATTTTTATTCATACTAGAAGTACAGAAAGATTAAAAAACAATACAATCATGTGAAATATAATTACAAAATTATGGGAAACAGATATCGCGATAATCGTCACATCTGATATCATATCGTGCAAAATTATATCACGACAACACTAATATGAATCCAGAATCCGTGAAACCCAGAAAATGTGAAGTTTCTTACACTGAGGCGAAACTTCCGTGCGCGGAAGAGATGTTGTTCTTACTGTGTAAAACGAAAACATTTGGATATTTTTTACAAAACATTCCATGGAGAAAAAATCCACATGAACACACAGAATCTCCCCAAAACATGTAAACGGCGAAAATTGTTTCTCATACATCAGCGTCATTCATTCATCATCATCACGATCCATGGGCAGATAGCTCGTAGGTGTCCACTCCACATTTTATCATTCTAATGTCCGACAGAATTCACCAAGTACCTGTTAATACTGTGCACATGAAGTGGGTTCACGTTGAAAAAACGTAAAAAAAACCTCAAAGATTCTATACACCTATTGATATGTACACACAGCAACTCAATTCTTGTTATTTTGTTAAGAGTGCCTAAACAAACTTGAAAAGGAACGCATTGTTGCAGTCTGTGCAGCTCAACTCGATGTAAAAATTACAAGTTCAGCAATTCGAGATAAGCAATGAACAATGCTCATTACTAAATGCAACTTTCTCACGCAATAACACAATTGGATTCTTGAGCATTTGAGTAAAGCGGAGGACGGGACACACCGCGAGGTAGAGCCCACGCTTGCTTTGATCAAAGCTGCTGCTGCAGCGCAATGTGATTGGGAGAGCAATGGAGCAGGTAGGTTTATGGACCAGGTAAAATGTGCTACACAGCCAACCATACATATGTTCCTGGCCACCATAAATACTTACACACACAGCGAGGTGAAGGTGACCACTGCCCATTGTTTTGGCAAGAAATTTCACCATTTCCCACCAGATGATAAGTGTCATCGCACATGTATGACACTTTGTCTCCATATGCATACAGAGTCTTCGCTTGTTCCTTTATTTTCCCATAGGTGACTGTGGCTGGAGGGCCACATGTGACCGCTGCATGGCACGTGGAAATATAAATAGTAAAAATGCAAAAGGGAATCGGAGCATTCCAAATAATCAGATCCTCCTTGAGAAATATCACAGTGCTTAGCTACGTTGTTGCAATCTTAGGTGACATGTATGGTCATGTTTTGGTGAGCATCAAGATTTCTTCTCAAACAGAAGCCAATGTTTCAATATATAAACTCGAATGAGAGCTTTGTGATCTTGGTACAGTGAACCCTTAATATTGCGTGGGTGACGTTTCTGGAGAATGGCATGAATATTAAATTCACCAATATTCATACTCAAAGCTTTTGAGGAAAATAGGGTTAGGGGCATAAATATATATAGTTCAAATGTAAATATATAAACAATGTTTATATATTAATGAAAACACTATAGGATTAGTATTTAACTTATGGTCTTTATGGTTGTTGCCATCATATCCGCAGCCCCAGCTTCCCCAGCCTCCCACTTCCAGCCCCGCCCATCCCCCCCCCCGGCTTCGCGTTCTCTCTCTCTCTCCCTAGCGCTGATGACGGACGCTTGTGTTGCGCCCGAAACGTCGTGATTTATTTTTATTTTCTACCCACGTGACTTTACCGAAGGAACCAGAGAGTATGGATTCCTGCAGTCTTCTAATCTAGATCAAATCTAGTTTTAAGTTACCTTTAATAATTATGAACATAAACATTTAAAAGTGCAAATATCAATGGATAAATTACTATTTAAAGCTTTCGTGACTGCAGGGATTCATCTTCTTGGTTCTTTCGGTAAAGTCACTTTACCGAAAGAACCAATTTGCAGATGTGTGGCTAATGTGCAAAAGCAATTATAAAAATCAAGAATATTAATGGCTTACTGTATATCGGTGCACATTGGACTTTGATGCAATTGAACTCATCATCCCAGAATCCACTCTGGGTTTGTTAAAATAGGGAGCTATCATTTTCAGCTCAAACATTGTCAGTTTAGCAAGATCACTGCAAATTTAATGGAGTAACAAAACTCGCGCAAAAACTTTCAATTCTTTGCAATTAGATGTATTACCTGATGAATAGACATGGAGTTCATCATTGATAGGGATGGATTTCCGATTTATTTTAATCTGGCCCAGTTACAATATTTTGGATTCAGGTTTCAGGTTAGCGCAGGTTTCTCATATGGCACGGTTGTTATATATAATGTACCGATTCAAAAATAAAATATCTGAAAAAGTCCTTTAAACATTTTTAGTTTAAATTTCTTAACCCGAAACTCATCCCTAATAAGAGTTCACTCCTGTCGTTTACTTACATGCACACGTTGGAGGCTGTGTCCACTGATCTTTTTCCCTACAAGTAGCCGTTTCACTGCCCTCTAACCGATAGCCTTCGCGACATTTGTAGGACACCAAGTCACCGATGGCATACTTCGACTTCGGTTGCACCACGTCACCATTGCCAATCAGCGGAGGGCTGCGGCAGCCAGTAACTGCAGCAGAGAAAACGGTTCATACTTTATTTCTGGCCTTTCTTCCACTCCTGGCTCTACCTCCTGTTGATATTTTAAGTCCTCAATGTCAACTTCAGCTCTGTACGTAAAAATAGGTTTCCTATGATTGACCCATTAAAGCCAGCGCTCTAATACACGGCGGGGAAGGTCTTTTTTTCCCATGCAGGTTGAGACCATCACACAGTGATGTAAATTTTAAATGCACTACTTATGGCAATCACGTTTAACTCATATGTTCAGCTATTGTTCCACGTTCTTTGTCAGTCCGTTCTGGTGAATTTGTCAATGCAGAAAATATGTACGGATTGAACATATTCTTAAGGCACACTAGTATGCCGCTTTTCATTATAATTCTAGTTTGTTTCAAAAAGCGCTCCATTCTGTTTTTGCTCATCTCTATTTCATTATTTTGAGCCATGTTTGCTATACCCTAGACATAGCAAACGATTTTGTTTTCCAGTTGTGTCTCTCCAAAGATTGCGTGGTCAAAGTAATCACAATTTCAGCAAACCTGAGATGGTGAGTACTTTCAGTATTTATCTTTATGTTGTTGTTTCTCCAATCTCATATTTTAAATATATTCAGCTCACTGAACAATAACATTTATTTCAAATACGTGTTGTAATTGTGCTTATAGCCCACTGTAAGCAGAGTAATATGTGTAGCTATGGCAGTGGTTATTATTGTCATTAACGATGAAATACACTCGAGTATGATTACACCTCGCATGAGTGGTGTTGTGTTCCCATATTGGGCATCTTCACCAACCTACTACACTGACCAGCATGGTGAAGTATGATCAAAACACCCTCCTGCCTGTTACAAACCACAGCTCTGGATCCATCAGTTATGCTGCCAGGGTGGATATAGAAGTTGAGTGCTAAGAATCACGAGGTGTGAACAAAAGGCACATTTCAAGATTTCATTACAGCTAAACAAAAGACTAGCACACTAGACTAGAGTTATAGTCTGCTCGTTTAGTCCCTGGTTCCAATCATCACTCACTACGTATTCTGTACTGCCTACAAGAAAGTAAAAGACATTTTCCTGACCGAGCTTTCCAGCCTTCTAGACCTCCGTTCTCAGCAGTGATCACGGCTTTATTGACACCAGTGACCTTAATTTCCCCGGCTCCTCGTTTGTGGAGTTCAATTATCAGCTTGGCGATATCCTTACCTCCTACAATCAACTAATGGTTAATGACGGACCAACTCGCGTGTCAAATACGGGTTGACAGCACACTGGACCTAATAGTTGAGCCCAATTACAAATGTCAACTCAAATCACTTATAATTCCCAGTCTCTTAATCTTATAAAGGAGCATAAACCATCAAGGAAACTCCAGTCATCCTTGCAGCGCTTTCAGATGCGTTTCTGCGGCCGTCTAAAACGCTCCTCCTTCCGATATAAGGAAGCCACTGGTAGTATGCAATTTTTTATCTAGATTGAAAACTAATTTTCTTTACAACTGCTAAAAATCATCCGGGCCGCGGCATTTTGTACGTTGGAGAGTGAAGGTGTAGGTAGAAAGTCAGAAAAATAGTAGTCAAGGAGAGTTTAAACGAGGGAGTGAATCGGGCATTTAGCTGCAATGAGGATGAGGGGACCAATTTTGTAAATATAGAAAAGGTGAAAGCAGCAAGTGTGGGTATTGGCAGAAACGTGGTTTGAGAGGAAAATATATCCACCTCATAGTTGTCCAAGCGCTCTAGAAAATCCCCAATTACTCTCATTTCTGATTGCTTGAACTACACCACATTCTTCTTGTTACGAATGGCTGCCGATGTAGATGCAGAGCAATAACTCCAATTTCACATTCAGGTGGCCAAGCCAGACAATTGCACCAGGAGCAGTGGAGTGTATCACTTATGTCTCCCTCGTTGCAGAGGCGACATCACATTGAAGAGAAGCTACCAATATCCTCCACCGCTTTTGATTCAACATCCGACACCACAATCAGCGTCAATCGACTTCACCTCAGCCGCAGACACGTCAATGACATGTTAGCATCCGTTAAAACCCTGCAGCACCCATTTCTCTCATGACACTCATGACAAGTGGTAAGTCTAGGCAGCAGCTACTGCATCAAAGCACAGCAGACACCAACTGAAAACGATCTACTTGCACTCTGGACTTGATACTAGATGCATAACATACCGTCTTACCCAGTCAAGTTACCAACAAGCTCAACATGGCCTCACGCGCATCATACATAAATGAATGCATACATTTTGCAGAAAACCATCCGCGTTGACTCTGATCCATGCTAAATGCCCTTCTCCATCACAATCATTAGACAACGTGGCGCAATCACCTGGGCGAGTCTTTAATCACTCTTAAAAATTCTATACATTTTTAAGGAGAATACCAGCATCACCTCCAGGGAATCTCTTTTAGTCTGTTATGATCAATCCCCAGCCATTTCTTCTCTCGCCCGTTATTCTATACTCTGCCCCCTCCCACCCGTTACACCAAGGTTCTCAACCTTATTCTAAACTATAGAATAAATGTAATTTCATATGTTGCTAATGCTGCCGACTAGTGAGTCTATTACTTCTATCACTTACACCGGCAAAATTGCCACTTCTCCTAAAGTAACCGAGCTCTGACCGAGGACACTGCAAACTAACGCTCTATTACCAAATTATCAACCATCTCCAAACTCCTGCAGTGCCTCACCCTTTTCAGAATTACATTACTTCATCCCCCAATTTCTGTCCCCTTCTGTCTACCACCCAGCCCACTTTCTATCGAGACTGCTTTTGTCAAGACCACTGACATCATAGCCTTTAGAGCAATGATGGAACCAGAGTCGATAGTTGGCCTACAATATTTTAATTGAATGCTTAGAATCCGATTTCGGGGCACAACTATACAGTGGGTCACCTAATATCTTGGACTGAAGGTCTTATACCAAGTTTCACAAGTCCTCAACCTGTCATCATATCCACTGCAGGTGTCTCCTTCTCTGGGATCGGTCCTGGATCCTTTATTTTTTAAATCTTCATCTCCCCAGTTGGTCGCCTCATTGACAGTCATGGCACAAACCACGATACCTATGCCAAGGACACTCAATTATACTCCACTCTAATATTCACTTGAGGCCCACTGTACCTTGCAAATTGTAGCTCAATCTTACAACACTGGTTTTGGTCAAACCACCTCCTATTAAACGCCAACAAACCTATAGTTATTTTTCTAGCACCAGGCAACAGCATCACCTTTAACTCTACATTATCACTCGACAACCACATCTTCAACACAATAAAGACATTGCCACCACCACCTCAGGGGCCTAAGGCACATTCGCCCAATTTTCCCACAGCAAACTCTTATTTTAGGATTGTACACACTCGCTTAAATTACTGCAACGCCATCCTTACCTCGGGACATCAGAAGTACACCTCAACAAACTATAGTAGCTCCAAAACAACTCGTCACGTGCGGTCCTTGGCATTAGGTGTGGCCATATGGCTTCACTCAAATTTTGCACTGGTGACATCAAGGATACAGTATAAAATTGCTTTTGTGACACTGAGCTCTTTCAAGGTTTCCCCTGCCATACCTCTACACACTTCTCACTTGATTGACTTTAGTAAACTAACATGACTAATAATAATTCTCTATCCATTGTACCCACCATCTGGGACTCTTCCACTGCACATGTGCAGAAGGCAAACCTCACATGCCAAACTGTTCAAGGTTGGCATGTGAGGAACTTTGAGCCGTGTCCTGGCAACTCCCGAGTTCTCTCAATGCAACAATGCGTCCGATTCGGGAAATATTTGCGCACTCTAAATTGTTTATTATTAAAAAAGCTCTGTTCTAACAAATTCATCAACCAATCACACACCTGTGCAATAACACGTGTAACATGACAACTGTTGTATTGTGGAGAAATAAAGGAAGAAATGTGACTGTTCTACTGAAAAGGAGCACAAGTACTTACAGACACAGTTGACCGTGGCAGACCACTCGTTGTTCTCGGTGCACTGGATTTCACTTGGTTCAGCCCGATAGTTTGCTAAACATTGGTATCTCACAATATCTTTGTACTTATATACTTCTTTACGTTCACTCATCGCTTGGCCGTGGTTGATGTCCCATTGAGGTGTCGTGCACTTAACATCTTTTAAAGAAAGCATACACGCGCACACACACAAATAATACAAATACATGAGCACACGAAATAAACTGTACTTTTCACCAGACACCTGGGACAATAACTCTTAGTATGCACCTATTATTGGCAGTATGGCACTCGAGGGAGTGATGTGGTCACGACCATAGATGCTTAGTATTTACTATATCACTCATTTTTAGCCATGTTGACCTAGGGGAGACAAGATAGTTTCATATAGTGGCGCTTCATGGATAGAATCAAACTTCAGTGGTAAGGAATGTTGCGCTGTGTACTATCTACTATGCCAGTACTCCCATGAATACATATAGAAAAGGCACCACAGAAGCTATTTATCGAACTAACCCGATGGGTGCAAGGAAAAACTCAGTGAAGCACGATGCTCCAACGCTAGAGGGACTTGCATTGGTCGGGAAGAGTACGTTTGCTAAAGCAGAGTATGGGAAAAGGAGTCTCATATGTGGCTTTCCACCACCATGATTTTGTATGTTGACTTAAATGTGACGAAGGCTAACGAAAACATTGTTACATTTCAAATGCATTAAAAACTAAACTCTTCCTGGTTATTTACCAGCCTATATTCTAATCCATGTAACTGTAGATGCTTTCTTGCCAGTGAATGAGGCAAGGCGGCCATGTGGTCCCATACCTTTACAGATGGGCTTGGATGCAGACCATGTGCCACTCTCCAAGCAGTCCTGAAATGAGTTTCCTATAAGTGAGAAGCCAGCCTCACAACTATAAGTAACCCTTGATTGGTATTGATATTGGAGTGACAGCTGAAACACCAATTTCTCAGTAGCATCTATCTCAGGACACGAGACAGCTGTGAACAAAAACAAGAAATTGATGTGAACGTTGCAGACAAAACAATTGCTTATTCAATTTTCAATGAAACAGGCTAGGATTTCTGTATCAGAGCAGAATAAATAAACATGATTTTTTAAAGGTCATGGGTTAATTTATTAAACTCAAAGGTTACATAAAAAGCATTAACACCGACGTTAACGCGACCGAAAGTAAATTACAGCATGGACTTAATTTCCAATCCTTGTGGCAGGTGAAAGATATTATTTGAATACAAATTGGAGGCCTACATTGCTTGATTTCTGAGTTTTTGCTTATATGGTGTAAGATGCAAAGGGAATACATACAAAATGGGTGCAATTAATCTGTTGATAAATAAGGATGGCAGAATGCTATTCCCAGCTTAAAAGAAGATGCTGCTTGTTTCGTATCTTTTAGGATGCTACATTCACCAAAACACTTTAAACTAATTGCTACTTGCCTCAAACATTATACAAGACTTCTCCTAAAACAGTTTATTTTTTACAACCAAGTAAAATTACACTTACATGCCTTTGGATTAAACTGTAATAACAGCCATCTTAAGTACAAATGCACGGGTGAACATAAAACAGCTGTAAATGGTATCACATACGCTGGCAATCTGGTGGATCCACTGGATTCCAAGTCCCATCAGCCATGCATGTAAGTTGGTATGTTTTTCCTGTGAGCTCATACCTGCAGAACAACAAAACAGGAAACCATGCTCCAGGCCGCAAATGATGTACATCCTGTTCACAAATTTTTATGCCTCAGAATAATTTTCTTTTGATATAATTTCCCAAACTTATCACAATTCTTTCTAGATTTAAAGTTTTCGTGACTGCAAGGATTCATACTCTTTGTTTTTTTCGGTAAAGTCACGTAGGTAAAAAATTTGAAATAAATGAAATTAAATAGAATGAAAACAACTCAAATTAAATTAAATAACGACGTTTCAGGCGCAACACAAGCGTCCTTCTTCAGGTGGGGACAATGTAGCAAAAACACAACCGCTTCAGTGTGTCTCAGAGATGGCTGTGACGAGGAATTATATAGTCGCGGGGGGGGGGATGAGGGGAGGGCCATGGTGGGTGTGGGGGCGGGGTGTGGGCTGAGAGGCAAAGATGAGGCACCGGGGGTGTACTGGGAGGCAACGACTTGAGGCGAGACTGAGGCTTTGTGATGTAAATGGTGGAAGTAGATAAGCAAGCTAGGATTAAGCCGCATTTTGTTATGCTACGGGGGGCAGTAAATTAGAAATGTGTAGGCTAACAACGCGTGGGGTTGAAACTGAAATGTGAAAGCTAAAAAACAGCGTGTGGTAATGGTGATGGTAGTGTGTGAAGCTGGGGGTAACATACTGGGAAAATGGATATGGACATGAGAATAAATATAAACTGGCTGTCTAGCAGTAAACTGCACGGTAGCTAAAATTTGATGTATCATGTAATGGAATGAAGTATCCATTCAGATCTCTCACAGAGCAATGTAACCCTCCGTGTTAGAAAACGGTTCACGGGAATGCATATTACTTCAATTGTCCCCTGGTCGACACAGTTGGGGGTGATGGTGTACTTTTCCATTCGCTCTGCTACTGAGAGTGAGACTAGTCACTACAGTAAAATTTATATTTTTTATTCTGGGAGCCGAATTCTACCAAAATGAAGTGTGGAAGCATATTTAGTTATGGTTTTATGCAAAGTTATTGGTGATCGGTCTGTGACTAACAACTAACTCACTACACGTAGAGTAGTATAATCACAGCCGGCTGCCTGGATTCGAACCCAGAATCTAAGGTACCAGTTCAACAGGCAACTTTTTAGAACAAATTTTTTTAAATAAAAATCATGAAAATGGGATTGTCAATAAGATAACCAAGGCAAAGCAAATGTGCTGCAAAAAGTATAATACTCACCCAACATCACACGTATACGTAACGGTATCTCCGAAAAAGGTGCCGCCAGTGTAAGAGCCTTGGTCAATAGGTTTTGGAGAACATTGCTTACCTGTAATTATATAAGAACTCGTATTAAGCAAGAATAATACACATGCTTCATAGCAATCCCCATGAATCGATGTGGTTGTGTTGTGAAGTTCCAAGCAGACCATTTACACCAAAGTGATTATGGGGTAATGCAAACTTCACAAGCTATAAAATAAACAAATGATACCGTTTTTGGAACAAAATATTTACTCGTTTTGATTCCGGCTTTACTTCCAATTTGCTGATGCACCCTTTTAATCCACACATTCCAAAAAGTAATCATTCAGTATGCAACATATAAGCACTATCATGCTTTGCTTTCATATGTGCTCATCAGCAAATACAACCAATCCATGCCACTGCTTCATGCACTCCCATGACTCCTGCTGCTTTTGTATAATCAGTGTTAATCTGTAGCTCATACAAAACGTCTAACCATTCTGTTTTGGGGATTAAGCTCCACGTAGCTTATGCTCCTCGATGCTGGGCCTTATTCATTAATCCATGGTTGCACTGAAATCCTCCTGGTGTGGTAAAGTAGACCAGCAAAGGGTCGCCCGCGATGTCAAGGTAAAATGAACAATACTTACGCTCGCACCAATAGTTTAGCTCTTCCCAAGTCCCATTGGCCACGCACGTCAGACGTAATGATGAGTTTTTTGATGGAGAATAACCAGAATTGCACTTGTACTGCACAAATTCAGTCACAGGAAAAAATGTATTCGTCGAAACCGGTCGTCCATTGTTTACTCTTGGTGGTGGTCCACATCCATCTGATGAAACAAACACACTATTAAATGTATGCATCTACATCACAATTAATCAATTAATTTAAAACAGCAACTGCCAATACTTTGGCCACTCCGCAGTTTCATAGCTAAAAATCAGTGCAACTTACAAGGGTGCACATTCTGAAACGTGATTATATTATTAGCATGAGACAGTGTAGCGCCATGAGACACATTCATAATGAGTCATGTTCACATTGCAGGTGGTCTCTGTGTAGTGACATAGAACGGTCACTACTGTGTCGGCCCGTACGAAGGCTGGGGGCCCCAAGGGGGTGCCTGGGGGGTCACGTGGTGAAGGGATCCGGACCTTCCCAGAGGTGGGGGAAGTGAGGCGTGTCCTGGGAAGGGAGGCGTGGCCTGAAGAGAGCCAGCCACGCCAGGGCGGAGCCAGCCACGCCAAAGCAGATATAAGCGTGGTGTGAACGCAGAGCGAGGCTGTTGTACTGTACTCCGAAGTGAAGACATCATGGGTCGTCGTCCTGGGCCAGGCAGGCCGTTGCCTGCCTGGTCCAGTCTGTGTCGCATTCCAGAGTGTTAGTGAGTTGAGGAAGGTGGTCACCACCTCATGTACAGCGTTATGTTACTTACCGTTTAATAAATAGTGTTGCCTCCAAGCTGCGTGTGTGTGCACCTAATTCGAACCCACAACATTTGGTGTCAGAAGTGGGGTGGTAACATGGAAATTCCCCCCCCCCGATATGGCCGACGCGTGCTACTGGTTGTGACGCCGCGTCGGAAAGGCGGTGGGGTGGTAACATGGAAATTCCCCCCCCCGATATGGCCGACGCGTGCTACTGGTTGTGACGCCACGTCGGAAAGGCGGGGGGGGTGCTAACGGGTGACTGTCATGTCCGAAGAGCGGAGGCGAGTGTTCGTTGAGTGATGCCTCAGGAGGGTTTGGTTCTCGTCACAGGAGGCAGTATCTACCTGGCACCTTGGAGTCACCGGTTATGCCGACCGGCTATGGACTGGGGGGGGGGAGTGGAGCATGCGTCAGCTACTCCTGCTCCTCCTGTTCTGACTCCTGGGGGGAGGGGCCGTGCCCTTTGGGCCGCTTCTGGTTCCCCAGGCCTGGCCACATGGACTCGTTGAAGACTGGCTGCTCTACATGCCTTTCAGACTCCTTGCTCATTGCCTACGCCGTCGTTCCAATGGCCACACTCACATGTCAGTGCATGTGTAATGTAGTAACTCGGCGGGAGACGACTTCACGGGTAACACACTCTTTATTTTACCAAACTCGTTCACAGGTGACTAACACCTACTTTGTATCTCGGGTGACAAACACCCACTTAGTATCTCGGGTGACAAACACCCACTTAGTATCTCGGGTGACAAACACCCACTTAGTATCTCGGGTGACAAACACCCACTTAGCTACCCTGGCGACTAACGCCCAGAGCTACTCGGGTGACCAACACCCACTTAGCTACTCGGCGACTAACGCCCACTGAGCTACTCGGGTGACCAACACCCACTTAGCTACTCGGCGACTAACGCCCCTGAGCTACTCGGGTGACCAACACCCACTTAGCTACCCTGGCGACTAACGCCCACTGAGCTACTCGGGACACTCCCTGCCCGGGGTATCCGTCTTGACTGTGGGTCCCCAGCCCGACCCACGTGGGCGTCGGACCCCGGGTCCCACAGTCTCGCCTCCGAGCCACACAGGGCCCCGGTCCCTACAAGGACGGCGGGACTAGGGGTCTCGGGGCACTAGGTCTTCAGCTCCGTCTTCTGGTCTTCAACTGGGTAACTCTCCCCGAGTGCTCTCGCGCGTCCCCCTTTATACCCCACCTGCGGACGTCGCTGCGAGCACCCATCCTATTCGACCAATCACTGGGCGCTGGCTACGATCCTGTTTTCCCACATCTCAGCGTGCCTCAGCACCCACGCCGCGCCGCCCCGTCATCTGTCACTCCCGGCGCGCGCGTCCACACCACGCCCACAACGCGTGCCCAACCCCGCACCTCGCGCCGCCCCGTGATCCATCACTGTCACAGTCGGCGCACGTCAACACCACCACTACATCACCCCCTACCACATAGCTCGCAGCCGACCCGGCTGCTATAAAAATATACAAACCCCCCTGTGTGCCCCGTAACACAACACAACAACAAGAACAACAACTAACGTAACAACCCAACACAACGCGAACACTACCATCCGCAACCATCAACCAATGCCACCGCGACAACAGAACAATATATACAATCCGGCGAGTGACAATAGCAATGTGTATGCAGCAAGAAAAATAAATGGAAATTTTTTTTTTTTTTTTTTCTCTCTCGACTCGTGCAGCGTCCCATTCTTTCCGAGCGTCCCTACAACGGGACATTACCTCGGCAGAGGGGAACACCGGGCGAGCTCGGTGTCGAAAAAAACGTCTTCATGAAAATTGTTGTGCCCTAGCCCGAGTCCGCCTTGCCGGTCCGTCGTACGGCACCAGATGCGGTTGAACGTCCGGTGGTGCCGGCGGTTCAGGAAGACATCGGCCAGGCATCGAGGACCCGTGCGTGCCGCGGGGTTCAGGCTCCCGACGGTCAGCAGCCGTCAAGCCCGAGGCACCTGGGGGTGGGTCAGGTGGAGACACGTGAGGATCAGCCTGCGACACCTCCTTCCCCAAGTCGACGGTCACATCACACGCCCGGTCGTTACGGCACAGAACGGGGTCACACGGTGCCGCATAGGGCTTCAGTCAGGAGGGGTGCACGTACCAACGGCGTTTTTCCCATTTAATCTGTATACTCTGGGGTCGTGCAACCCGCACAATTTCCACCGGCCCCCTCCAAGGTCTCAACAACTTGGGGGACGTAGCCAACGGTGCATGTGGACAATGCAGCCAGGCCTTATCGCCTGGTTTCCAATCATGCGTATGCACCCTCCGCCCATGCAATCTCTCGTTCGCAATTTGCCGAGACCGCGAATTCAACCTCGCCGCCTCCCGCGCTTCAGTCAATTTGGCGATATTAAATTTGATGTGGTCTGCCAATTTTGATTTTGCACGTGGCTGGGAAATCCCCAGTTGGACGTCCATGGCCGGATCGGCCTCCCGCCCATACATAAGAAAAAATGGGGAAAACCCCGTCGCCGCATGAGGGGCCATTCGATAGGCCGCGAGTACCCCCGGCACCTGTAAGTCCCAATCAACCTGATCGTCGCAGACCTGTTGGCACAACATAGACGTAATCGTCCTGTTCAGACGCTCAACCATCCCGTCAGTCTGCGGGTGGTAGGGGGAAGTACGCACTTTCTTTGTACCCAACAGGTCGCACACCTCGCGCAACAAAACGCTCGAAAAATTCTTTCCTTGATCCGTCAGCAAGCGTTCGGGGGCGCCCTTGTCCAAAACATAGCCCTGGACGAAGGCGTCCGCCACCGCTGCAGCCGACTGGTTGGCGAGTGGCCATGCCATGGACCATCGGGTGAAGTATTCTACGCCAACCAGCAGGAACTTATTTCCCCTTGGTGTAGCAGGAAAGGGCCCCAAGATGTCCAACGCAACTAATTCGTTTATGCGCGAAACTTGAATGGATTGCAGCGGTGGATTAGCTGCCAATGGTGGCGGTTTTCTTTTGGCGCACCCTACGCATCCCTTAAGAATATTCGCCACGTCGTTACCCATCCCCGGCCAATAATAGTCTCGCTGGATTAGGGCGAGCGTTTTGTGAAAACCCAGATGCATGAGCCGTTCATGAGCTGCCAGAACGACCCTACCCCGCATAGCAACAGGCACAACGAGCACGTGACGCCGGGACATGTTGTCCCACTTCATCAAAAGGCCCTGTCTGCACACCCAGGAACCGACCCGCGCATCCCCTACCTCGGGAGCGCCAACTTTTCGACGTAGCGTAAGTAGGGAACCGTCGGACATTTGGAGACGGCCCCACTCAATGAGGGGCAACGACAACAGCGAATCCCTCCCCGTGGGGGCGTCGACTCCCGGCGTGTCAGTGGCGGCGAGCGCAACTCCCGGGGTGCCGGCGACCGGGGGTTTGCACCGCGCCGATCCCAACAAACATGTGCAGTCCGTGCACGGTGGCAACCGCGACAAGGCGTCCGCATTTGAGTGTCGCAATCCCTTGCGGTAAATCGTCGTGAATTGGTAGTCCTGAAGGACCTCCAACCATCGGGACAATTGGCCCGATGGCTGTGCCACGCGCATAGCGTATTGTAGAGCCGCATGGTCCGTACGGACCGTAAAATGACGGCCGTAAAGATACGGCCTGAATTGCTGTGTAAAAAACACAATCGCTAACAATTCACGACGAGTTACGCAATAGCGTTGTTCGGCGGGGGAAAGAACTCTACTACCGTAGGCGACCACCCGTTCAACCCCCCCGACCACCTGTGAGAGCACCCCCCCGATACCCGTGTTGCTGGCATCTGTGTCAAGCAAAAATGGTTGTGTGAAATCGGGGTAACACAAGGGGGGAGCCTGCACCAAGGCGTCACGAAGGGAGCAGAACGCAGCCTCCTCTTCCGCCCCCCAGTGAAACCGCACACCCTTAGCCGTCAAAGCGTGCAGGGGCCTGGCTATGGTGGCAAACTGCTTGACAAAACGACGGTAATAGGAGGCGAAACCAATGAAACTGCGAACCTCCGTGACCGAGGTTGGCGTTGGCCATGAGCTGACGCAGTGCGTCTTAGCAGGGTCCGTCGAGATCCCTGAACGACTCACGATATGGCCCAAATACCTGACCGATTCCCGAAGCAGAAAGCATTTAGCCGGTTTAAATTTAAGCTTAGCGGAACGCATCCTGAGGAACACCGCACTCAGTCGCTGGAGGTGCTCCTCAAAAGTTCGACTGAAGACGATGATATCGTCGAGATAAATCAAACAGGTATCCCATTGGAGGCCCGACAAAACCAATTCCATGAGTCTCTGGAACGTGGCGGGAGCGGAATGTAAGCCCATGGGCAACCGGTTGAATTCAAATAGGCCACCAGGTGTCCGGAAAGCGGTTTTAGGTTTAGACTCGTTATCGAGTGGCAATTGCCAAAATCCGGAAAGCAGATCGAGTGTGGAAAAAAACTGTGCTCCCGCCAAGGCATCCAGCGACTCATCCATCCTGGGGAGCGGATACGCATCCGCCATCGAGATTTTGTTTAAGCGGCGGAAATCGACACAAAACCGCAAGGACCCGTCCTGTTTTTTTTACTAGGACAATAGGAGCACCCCACGGACTAGAAGAGGGCGAAATGATATCGGCCGCCAACATATCATTAACCGCCGATTGCACATGCTCCTTCTCGGCTGGGCTGAGCCGGAAGGGATTCTGACGAATAGGGGCCGCGTCCCCTGTAGCTATGTGGTGGCGCAACAGGTCAGTGCAGCCGATATCGTACTTATGTTTGCTGAACACGTCAGCAAACTCGAGTAGCAAACCCCTCAATGCTCCCAATTGCACCTTGGACAAGTTAGCCGAACCGGCACACAACGAGTCCAACCACTCAGTCCCCTCATCACTTGGAGGATGCGACTCGACAGTGAAATCTGCTTGAGCCACGAGCCGTTCCTCAACGGGTAGCGGCGCGGCGTGAGCCAGCACCGTTCCCTGCGCAATTACGGCCGGCCGCGAGCCCGTATTCAAGACCATTACGAACGGCTCACTGTCCCCTCTCACCATGGTTTGAGCAACCGCTAAATCGAGGCCCCTTCTGGCCCTGTTAGACGGCCCCAACAGCACCCCCTGTGCCTCCGCACCCACCTCGAGTGGTTTCCTCAACCGAAGGGGTACCAACATTTGCGATCCCGGGGGCACCCGTACAGTGTGAGTTGCCAGCGCCTGCACCGTCGCACAAACCGTGCGTATTTTGGTAGGGCTCGTCAAGAACGCAACCCGCCGACCTGACGGAAGCTCAATGCAGGCCTGATCTATAAGAACTTTGATGGGCATTTTGGACAAAAAGTCCGTACCTAGCAAACAGGGAACGGCCAGCGATGATGATACAAAAATAGGGCCCGCCAATTTGATGTCACCAATGCAAATAGTCGCCCGAATCTGGCCGATGATCCCCAGGGATCCCCCATTCGCCGCATAAAATGGCACGTCTACTGGCAGAAGGGGTCTACTTTGGACGGGAAGAATGTTATAAATAAGGTCCGAGATGATAGTGGCCGACGCACCCGTGTCCACCAGCACCCGGACCTCAACCCCGTCAATAAACCCCGTCACCACGGACGACCCGGCCGACGCAGCCACTATCCTGTGGGCCAATTCGGACCACTCGACTGCTTGCGGGCCGTGTACGGACCCCCCTCGCCGAAGTGAACCCCCGGCACCCAGCCGCGAACCCCCCACCGCCAAGCGGCGACCCGAATGTGCCGTGTTTGTGGACCGAACGTGTGAGGTGCCGCGACTTGCCGGGTTTTGTTGGGATGACTTGTGGGCCTGGTCGTCGTCCCGACGTGGTCCTGTGGCGCGCTGACGCGGGGCCCGGCACCCGGCTGCGACGTGGCCCCGAAGGCCGCAGTTGTAGCAGACGACGAGGGACGTCGTAGGTTTCGGTTGCTCCAGCTTGCGGGATGAACGTGTGGGCGAACGACCTCCCGTTCTCCACTCCCCCGGACGCGATGCAGCGAAGGCCTGCTCCTGATCCGCAGCTGGCTGAGGTTCGGCGATCGTGGCGGCCAGTGCCGCGTTCCCCGCCCATTTGCAGACGACCCCCGGCTTGCGTTTGAGGACCTCGTACGCGTGAATGCTCGTGGCGATCGCCAGGGAGCAGATATCCATTTCGTCCGCCACATTGATGGGGACCCCCAACTCGTGGGCCAACGCCAGCAGCTGCTCCGTCACCATGGCGTCCTTCCCCTCCTTATCCATGCGGGGAAAAGCTGCGTCCGCCAAGGCGAGCAGTGCCGTGCGATAGGCGAGCGTCGTTTCTCCAGCCACCTTCCGCCGATCGTAGAACTGGTGGCGACACGTGGAGGGCGGTCCGAACACCTTCGCCATCAGGTGTAGTGCGGCCTGGAGCGTAGAGCGGGACGACCTTGCAGCAGATGTGAAGGCTGCAAGCGCGTCGTCGTCGAGCATCGCTGGCAACGCACGCAGGGCAGTGGTGTCGGACCACCCCGACATCTCCTGATGAGCGAGGAACCTTCGTTGGAAGGCTCCCCAGTCGCCCCCATCCGCCTTGAACGCCGACAGCGCGGGCAATCTTTGCTGGAGGACCCGATCGTCGTCGACGTCGGAGAGATTTTCCCGCGCTCCGCTGTAGTTGTGTAAAATGTCGGCTCGGTTGTCAGGCGCAAAATGGAGAGCTCCGGCGCGCGCTGATGACGTGGGCTGCGCTGAGCGGAGGTCTCCGGCCACGTGGTGTCCGTGTTTCCCGCCAATCGATGGCGGCCCCTCAAAAACGGCGGCAACTTCCAGACTTTTGGCGGGATCCCTCCAACGTCGCTTTCTCCACCAACCCCGCAGCCGTTTTTCCGCTCGCCGGAACAGAGATGTCCGCCAAGACAGCGGCGGCGGCGAGTAGCAACTCCGCCAACCGGGAGTGCGCGTCTTGGAGGCTGGTGTCGGAGGCGAGCGGAGCGTCGGCCATCACCGCGAAGTGCTGCATCGGCGGCAACTCCTCGTCCTCTCCTCCCGAGGTTGGTGTCCCCGGTACGCCGTCGTCGTCCCGACCTCGCTCGTGGGTACGGGTAGTCTTCCTCGTGTCCATACTTCTTGAAGACAGGTTTACTTCTGACGCCAGTTGTAATGTAGTAACTCGGCGGGAGACGACTTCACGGGTAACACACTCTTTATTTTACCAAACTCGTTCACAGGTGACTAACACCTACTTTGTATCTCGGGTGACAAACACCCACTTAGTATCTCGGGTGACAAACACCCACTTAGTATCTCGGGTGACAAACACCCACTTAGTATCTCGGGTGACAAACACCCACTTAGTATCTCGGGTGACAAACACCCACTTAGCTACCCTGGCGACTAACGCCCACTGAGCTACTCGGGTGACCAACACCCACTTAGCTACTCGGCGACTAACGCCCACTGAGCTACTCGGGTGACCAACACCCACTTAGCTACTCGGCGACTAACGCCCCTGAGCTACTCGGGTGACCAACACCCACTTAGCTACCCTGGCAACTAACGCCCACTGAGCTACTCGGGACACTCCCTGCCCGGGGTATCCGTCTTGACTGTGGGTCCCCAGCCCGACCCACGTGGGCGTCGGACCCCGGGTCCCACAGTCTCGCCTCCGAGCCACACAGGGCCCCAGTCCCTACAAGGACGGCGGGACTAGGGGTCTCGGGGCACTAGGTCTTCAGCTCCGTCTTCTGGTCTTCAACTGGGTAACTCTCCCCGAGTGCTCTCGCGCGTCCCCCTTTATACCCCACCTGCGGACGTCGCTGCGAGCACCCATCCTATTCGACCAATCACTGGGCGCTGGCTACGATCCTGTTTTCCCACATCTCAGCGTGCCTCAGCACCCACGCCGCGCCGCCCCGTCATGTCACTCCCGGCGCGCGCGTCCACACCACGCCCACAACGCGTGCCCAACCCCGCACCTCGCGCCGCCCCGTGATCCATCACTGTCACAGTCGGCGCACGTCAACACCACCACTACACATGCTTGATTCTCACGGGGGGGGCTGTGCTGGAGCGTAAGTGGGTTAGCCAGTTTTCATGTATATTCGTTGTTAATTCCCCGTTTTCTATGCGGTTCCCTTTTACCCTCGTCGATTCTGTATATATTACGTGATTGTATTTCTTATCGGTCGCCGGTCATTTATTGATGTTGCTGGTTCGGAGGCACACCTTTTCGATGTTTTACAGTTGTGTTACAGCCAGGGACGGCTGTGTGTTTATACAGGGGGGGGGTGATGTAGTGACATAGAACGGTCACTACTGTGTCGGCCCGTACGAAGGCTGGGGGCCCCAAGGGGGTGCCTGGGGGGTCACGTGGTGAAGGGATCCGGACCTTCCCAGAGGTGGGGGAAGTGAGGCGTGTCCTGGGAAGGGAGGCGTGGCCTGAAAAGAGCCAGCCACGCCGGGGCGGAGCCAGCCACGCCAAAGCAGATATAAGCGTGGTGTGAACGCAGAGCGAGGCTGTTGTACTGTACTCCGAAGTGAAGACATCATGGGTCGTCGTCCTGGGCCAGGCAGGCCGTTGCCTGCCTGGTCCAGTCTGTGTCGCGTTCCAGAGTGTTAGTGAGTTGAGGAAGGTGGTCACCACCTCATGTACAGCGTTATGTTACTTACCGTTTAATAAATAGTGTTGCCTCCAAGCTGCGTGTGTGTGCACCTAATTCGAACCCACAACATCTGCATAGCACCAATGTGGTATTTATTTTATCAAAACTGAAGTTATGGATGTGCAGTAAACTCACAAATGAGATGGTCATGAATTAAATTCTTAACCAAGCACTCTGCCACACCACTATCTAACCAGATTATTACAAATAGATCTGAATGTACTCACCAGGATCATACATATATGCACACTTACACTGAACTTACACAGAGCCACCACCCACAATAAATACATAACTGACCCAAAGTCTACACATTCCTTCAGGAGACTCTCAGATGAATGTTGAAACCAGTTTATTACCTGAAATACTCATTAAATATATATATATAGTCTTGTTTTCCACACTAAAACACGTAGCAATTATCGGCACCGTATTCACACAAAATGGTCTATAAAATCGGACTTCTCAAGGAAAGCTCTTCAGTGTTGAAACATTATTGAGGTTTTTTAGTTGAGCGGGGGCTCATTGGGATGGAGCACTGTGCTTCAAACGTAGTGATGACCTGATTAGGATTCCTAGCCACATGGCGAGTGACATCTTTACTAGTCCCGGGCATCCCCTTCACCAACCCACACAGACCGTAATAGTGAAGTATGGTCAAACAATCTCCATGACCAACATGGCATGACCATCTCACCGTGGATTAACAAAGGGGCTGTAAATGATTATAAATTGTAAAAATTGCTACAATTTTAGCTATTTCCAATCAGGCCACACCCTAGTACAGGAAACAAATAGAGACCTCAACTTTGTTCGTACATTAATTGGCCAAGATGTTTCATGCTGTCTATTTTATATATGCACAAAATACAATTGAATGACTAGAACGGCAACAAAACCTTTTACCTTGTGCAGTGACATGTAGAGCTCCAAGAAGAATGCAAAATAGCATGGGAATAAGCATCTTTTGAAGATGAAGAGTCATTCTAAAAATAAAATTAGAAAGGTCTCTCGTTAGTTTAAATACAAAATGTAAACACATTATACACCTACCCATTTTGTCCTTAAACACAAGACCACTGAATACAGACTTTTGATTTGCATCTCTCTTTTGTTCCGCTGGTTAACAAGTACAGTAAAACTTCTCATAGGCAAACTTCAGTCAGCTGGTTTCAACCTTCTGGAGTCTCAGGTTGAAACCTGTGATGAGATGCAAAATGTCAAAACAGGTCCAGTTTGCTTTCTTAAAAGATGTTCGATATTATTAGTCTGCTAAGCCAATAAGGCAGCAATGAGCAACCTAGACTAGCTTGTGGGCCACATGAACAGCCACATGGGCTGCAAACTTTAAATCGTGCTCGTGCACGCACATAAGCCTAAATATACTAGGCCACAATGGGAAACTCCATGGACCGCATGCGGTCTTGCAGGTTGCCCACCATTTGCAACAATGTCATGGACTAATATATATTTTCTATGTACTAAAGTAATCGTGGTTATATCATAATGCAGTTTCACCAAGGTGATCCATTTAAGTAGACACTGCACTCGTTTACAATTACCCACTTAGTTTTTTTCTCAATTATCATTGAATGATGTAAACAAATCGCACCGTCTATGTTGGGCAATTGTATCCAGAAAGTGTTGACTCAATAAGTGTGATGAGCTAGATTGGAGAGATGTCAAGGCTTTGAATTACAAAACCGAGTTCTCTAATTTATCCCTATTAAGGTATTGTAGTGGGGTCCCCCTATATAATAAGTGAGCATATAGACGCATCTGCATGCTGGACTTGTTTATTGTAATACATGACAGGTTGTCTCTGTCACTGGCTTTAGTTTCAGTTCAACTTAAGTTCGGATTATTTATGATTAACATTACTTTGTTACCACTCTGCTGTTAGTGGTAACCAAGTACTTAACTGTTGCAATTACTCTTAAAGCAATATTTAATTATTTATTAATGGAAATTATAAAAGGCATTAATAAGGCCAATAAAATAGGTACTGCATTCTTTCACCAACCCACACCGATCAGTGTGGTGACGCATGGTCACGTTTCCAACCAATGTTAGTGCAGTCTAAACCAAACAATGCCGAGCTAAAGCCAGAATTAAGAAAAAAAATTTGGGACGTAAGTTGGTCTCGATGAATTGTAAAAGGAGAACCCCAAAGACGTATACAAAATCATTGCATGGCCCGCGAATGATGGTATAAATATCCAAATGGCCCTTGGCAGAAAAAAGGTTCCCCACCCCTCGTCTACATCAAACCTCAGCCCTACAAAGAAGGCGAGTCAGATGTCGAAATCTGCGCAGATAGTTACAGGCTGCGAATCAGTGTGGGTAGGGGATCAGCAGAGAGCAGCAAAAACATAAATTGTAGTTCGTGTCAACTCCCCGCCTTTAAAACCCACACTGCGACCAGCGTGAGACTTGGTTAAGCAACCCACGGGGAGGCCCTCATCTAGCAGTGGATTGACACCACCACCACAATCATCATCAGCAATTAACTGCTGGACGAAGGTCCCCCCCCAATGCCCCCGATGGCTGCAGACACCCCCTCTGATCCTGGGATGTAACCCACCAAATACAGAGGCACGAAGCGATTCCATCGCTCCATCTCCTCGAGTCACACACTGCTCGGCAGAGGTCGCAAACGGGTTTTGATTCCTTACCCGTACCCGGCCGCACCAGGGTCGCAAACGGGTACCCCCGTACCCGGCCGGGTACGGATAGCCGGGTATCAGGTAGGGTACGGGTATCGGGTACCCGGTTGCGACCTCTGCTGCTCGGATACGATCACACTAGAATGATATGCTACGAACGATTCCACCACCGAAGTACACGAGTGTCAACATCGTAATTTCAACATCATAACAGTGCTAAAACGCTGACAACTTGCGACCTTAGCTGCGGGCACCATTAGGCCTCAACCCACCACCCCCCTTGGCGTCTCGCGTCCGCCATCCCCTCCTCGCATCGCTCACCTCACGGTTGTCGCCGATGTGGCCGCGTTTGGAGGTCGCTTCGCCGCCCTATCGCGACCGATGTTGACGGATGGACGCGCGATGTTTTCTAGGGCGAGCCGACGCCCCAAGCGCCGTCGTTGGCGCTTGCGACAGCCCGGAAGGTGACGTCACTCCGCAGCGAGTGGGGTCTAGCCACACTAGCATTTACAACGGCCGGCGCGATTGGTTGTGATAGTTCGCATAGACGACCGGCGGAGAGAGATCGGATATGGTAGTTCGCATGGGCACCGAGCGCGTCGGGCGGGGTGACTCGAGGTCACGACAACAACGGAAGTGGTCGCCACCCAAAGGCAAGAAATGGGTCAGCAAGAGAGCCAATCAGCGCGCGTCTCGGGGAGCACGTGACACTTTGACGGGGGGGGGGCATCAGAATCAGAATATTTATTTATATTCTTGGTTCTTTCGGTAAGGTCACGTAGAAGTGAAATAATAAAATAAAATTTTAATTCTTTTATTCTTTCCCTTCTACGTGACTTTACCGAAAGAACCAATACTATGAATCCCTGCAGTCACGAAAGCTTTAAATCGAAATGTATTTATTTATACTGCAACAAACCTATCAACCCCTTATTACAGACCAATTCAGACCTATCACAAGGGAGAAACACAAGCAAATGGACAAATATTTTTGTTGCCCTATTTCAGTTTCATTTATATCTATATATATAAAAGGGACATTTGTGAATTATGTGTCTGTTCAAAATGTTTAGCGTACTTCCCGACATGCAACAAACTTCAAGTTTGCCATGTGGGTACTTTCCAGACTACACCATGCAAAAATTATAAAAAAATACTCTTGTATACTATATTTTTTTGGGAGGGGGGGAGGCTCAATAATGCATATATGTTGCACGGAAAGTGAGCTGTGACGTCACATCTGTGATGTGACCCGTATGCGGAAGCGTAACGGAGTGTGCCTGCTGATCGCGGGTAAAGTGAAATACTGTACAAATGTGTTTGGACAGGGGTATTGGAAATTGCATGAGCAGGGGTGACTCCCAATACATTATCAAAAAGATCACCAGCTTCAGAAAAATGAAGGTTAAAATTGTCGACTATTTTTTGGGACTGAAATTTTTATTTTGGGACTGAAAAATAGTCCCCATTTCGGTTAAGCACAACGGGCAGATTATCTGTGTTGGATGCCTTTTCGATACATTTGATTGTTTTCCAGAAGATCCTGGCATTGCCATGTAATTCCAGGAGAGTGGAGGAAAAGTAAGCATTTTTTGCCTGACGCATTTTTTTTACACGCATCTATTCCTTAAAATCCTGTATTCTAGCCAGTCATTGACCAAATTACTTTTCTGAGCACATGCCCAAGCCTTGTCCCTAGTTTTCATTAGCTTAGTAATAAAAGCATCAAACCATGGTGGGCAGTTGCCTTTAATTTTAAATCTAACCAATGGAGCATGTTTGTTAAGAATTTGGAGAAACGTATACCTGAAGGTCTCCCAAGCCGTCGTCAGGTTAGGGATATCAAAGACCTTGTCAATATCCGAGTGAAGCACATCATTAGTAAATTAAACGGCTGTATGTCTCGTGGACCTGAAAACTCAATTTCCCTGTATAACAATACGGGTAAACTGTATGGGTTGACAGCTATTCGGCAAATAGAATCCGATGAGCTATAAAGCTATTTTTCACAGATGTCCAGAAGGAGGCATGGGTTAAGAACGTTTAAACAACAAACAGTTACAAAAACATGATAGTAGCGCAAAGTACAAGGAAGGTAAACTAATCACCCACACACATACAAATAAAACTAAACCATCCCCATCTTACCAGGCAAAGCCCACTGAGGTGTTAACTCTTTTTTCAGAAGCGACCTGGCCACAAATGATAGCTCAACAAAGTGGCCCATCATCATTTGGACGTTTTTTGCACCAAAATAATCAAAGTAATTTCAATACATGTTTCTAAATGTGGAGGGAAAACCGGAGGAGCCATTTTGCGGGAAAGCAGTTTACGTGTTCTGAAATCTAAAGAGCCTGAATCGTTATTTACAACGTTTTTTTATTAACAGATACTCAGTAGGGGTGGGCCAGAACGTTACAACAACAAAAAACATTACGAAAAAAACACGATAGGAGTGCAAAGTATAGGAAAGGTAAACAAATCACTTAAACACATACAAATAAACTAAACTAGTTGTCGTCGTGCAGATTATACGAAACAATCTAGTATAAATAATAATGAGGCATCATTATTATATTTTGGGCCTGATCGTGATATGTGCCTAATCGGCAGAGTTCAGTTTTCTTGAATTAAAATAAATTATCAATTATGATTTGAAGCTTTCGTGACTGCAAGGATTCATATTCTTAGGTTTTTTTCGGTAAAGTGACGTAGGTAAAACATTAAAATTAATAAAAGTAAAATAAAACGGAAAAACCTAAGAATATCAATTATGAATCATAAAACTGTATTGGTCGAGAAAAGACGACGGATTAGATATGTAAATACAGTACAGGGGACTAGCGGTCACAGGGGGTAATGACAGGGGAATTAGCAAAGGAAGAAACTAGGGGCCACAGGGGTGTAATGACATGTTAATTTACATAGTAGGCACAGGAGGTATGACAGGGGAATTAGCAAAGGAAGAGACTAGGGGCGACAAAAAGGGGAACGATCTGGGGTCTACGAGAAGAATCGAGAATAGGGACTGTGGTCAAGTGATAGAAGGGACAGGTGTGGATCACACGCGCGTGCACCTGCACGGGCACGCGCGTGCACCTGCACGGGCACGCGCGTGCACCTGCACGGGCACGCGCGTGCACCTGCACGGGCACGCGCGTGCACCTGCACGGGCACGCGCGTGCACCTGCACGGGCACGCGCGTGCACGCAGCCACCTCCGCATTTGGGGTGGTGTACGTGGGGAGTGGGTGGGATAACTCCAGGCGGTGGTGAGCCAGCCACTAGCCATGTCCCTCAGAGAGGACGCTGGTGCGGGGAGGCCAATCACCCAATCGGCGGCAGCCCAGCGAGAGGGGGCCGAGGAGGAGAGGAGAGAGGAGGAGAGGGGCGTTAGCCCCCACAAATGCTACATGATAAACAAGCCATTAGATAGACAGTGTAAAGAAATACGAGAAGGCAATTGGGGAAAGTGGTGGAAAGTTCACCAATGACCACCAAGTAGTATCATCATCACACCCAAATTCAGCGTCATTTTTTGGTGTTTTGTTGTATCTGTGTTATTATTTATTCGTATCATTGTACACTTTAAGTATATGGATGCTATGTGGTTACTCTACGGGATTAATGTTACGAAACATTTTTATTGCCTTCCCCATGTTCAGTTGGACACAGCAACCTAACGCCCCTTCTTCCCTTACAAACACAGTACACAGTATCTACATTTACACATTCTACTTTTGTGCAGATTATCAAGAACCCAACCCTTGCGGATGTCGATGCTTTATCGTACTGTTTTTCTCCTGGCATTCTTGGGTAATAAGTCTCCCTTTTCTGTAGCACCCTTTCGACTTGAGAAACAAGATGGCCATATTAGATATTTTCACCGATTGCTGTCTTGCGGCCAGCGTCACCGCTTCCTTTTTTTGTCGCCATTTTTGTTGGAGATCTTTTTTCACCACCGTGAATCCAGTGCTTTCTTGCCCCCCTTTCTTTGGTGCACGTGTTTGTATGTATTATCTTTCCGGATCCATTCCATACACAAGTCCAAACCACCCTGAGTCGTTTCTTGTATCTTCTCTATCAGTGTTACCTATTGTTCCAGTTGTTCTCTTATTGCCTCTTCTTATCTTCTGTAGTCTAGACACACTTAGTATTATTCTCCTGTAATACGTTATTTGGTATTTCTCAATCATAAAAAGCTTCTTTACCAATTCACTGCTCATCGAAGGCCTCCATGCCATGATAGTCATGCAGTTTGTTTTACCATATTTTACCACGCCAGTCACTCTGGGTTGATGTTGGGGGTGGGGGGCAGAATTATTCAAATATCACTCACCACTGATATTAGGCGTAGCTGGGAACCAAACTCAGGGCGCGAGATTCATAACACAATTCACTAGCAACTGCCCCACCACTCCACATTTTATCACTGATTGCACACTTCATAACAGTTAATTTAGCAAAATATTTATTGCCATATTAAACACTACAGTGTATTGAAATATTGAACACCGTAGTCCAACGTACAAACATTACAATCAGCCCCTGAGGTCGTAACGGGTTTCTTTTTAGACTTTTGTTTCCCCATGTCCTCTTTGCCGTTCCCGTTCTGCTGTAATGTGCACTGATGCCTACTTTATTGAGGGTGGCATTGGCACAAAAAAATAAAGATTGATTTGATTGAATCACTTCCACAAGTAACCACGTGATATTTCAGCTCACATTGCTGATGTACTTATAATTAACTCCAGTTCTGATTCTCAACAGATATGAAACCGCACTGCTCGCAGTTTGTAGTTTTGCCTGTATCTTTGTCAGCTGATATATATTTGTAATGTACAAATATCGCGCTCAGAGTTTAGCATTTCAAATTACTGTTTGCTTTTTGCTTTGCTAGTGGAGTTTTTTGGTGACCGAGCTGAGATACAACAGGATGCTGTTCTCATGAGGCGGTCTGGATTGAAACATCAACTCTCAAGGAGGCGTTAGCTCGGTGCACAGCTGTGGACATGAGTCATCTGAGCAAGCCGTCCGCTTTCGTAATGAGAGGCGTCCATTTCCACTAATCCCCTATGCATTTCATGCACATGAATTTGCATTGCTTGGTGAGTCTATCGACCCCATGTTTGCCTGGTCTAACACAGCTTGAGTACATGCTTGGCTGCTTGCCCATGAAAAGCCTATCATAGCTGGGCATCATGGGTGGGATTAAGTACAGTTTCCTGCCTCTGACTCATTGCCGGTGGCATGTGGACGTGGACGGAAAACAATAGTGTGAGGTAATAATAGGGTTTTTCCCCTTTTTTCTGGAAACAAAACTAAAACCTTTTACGAGTAATCATTTGTGCATTAACTACAATACTTGTGGTCAAAATGCAAACAAAAAACACACTGATAATATATGCATTGTCCTTGAAACTGATTGGTCCACACCAGAGACGGCTTTATTTTGAGCCTCGTCTCAATTGGTGCGAGACCAGAGGACGCCAAAAGGGACATGAAAACCTCCTGAAGCCCGATTTAATTGGGGGAGAGCATTTCCATTTTTGGAAATGTCTGGCATTCTGAAAACAATTTAAAGGTTAAAGATTGCTCCATTTGAATTATATTTACACCATTAATACATAACTTCATAGCAAAATAATACAATTCTAAATACATTGTAATATTTATGATTTAATAACGCATACAAATCATGACTACAGCTGAATTCACGTCACCATAACCTGGAAACGTATGTAGAAGGCTTCAGGTTAATTGGATTTTTAAGGCTGAAGATATTTGCTTATGGACTTGGAGAATTAGTTTGGTACATTTTGTAAAATGCATGTAAAGCGCACGTGCCTGAAAAAGCAAATGTTTGTGCAATTGAGTATTTACCTATAAAAGGCATTCTTTGTCTGCCTGTCTGTCCGTCCGTCTGTGTGTGTGTGTGTTGCTTATGACCGGCTCCAGTTTAACAGCAGATGTCTCACTCCGAATCAGTCGAGCGGCAATATCTTTTCATCGGTTGCGTAACGCTGTGTTGAAGCTACCTGGTCTGTCGCTCCGCACGAAGCTTCAGGTCTGCTCGGCCACAGTCATTCCCTCCCTTCTCTACGCTTGCGAAACGTGGACCCCCCTAATGGAGCATCTTCGCCGGTTGGAAACATTTAGGCTGGCCTGTCTACGATCCATCCTGGGTTTAACCAGGCTGGATTGTGTGAGGAGCTCACAAATCCTTGAAATATCTGGGCAAAGTCCCATCGGTGAGCTCCTCCGGCAGGCAAGGCTGCGTTGGCTGGGTCATGTAGCCCGCATGCCCAGCCACCGCATGCCCAAAGCAGCTTTTGTTCGGCCAGATCGAGGGGGCTAAACGGGCGCGGCACGGGCTAGAGAAGAGATGGAGTGATGTGGTACAGGAGGACGTGGAGCTGAGTGGACTTGCCGATGACTGGTACCAGCGGTGTCAAGATCGGCCTCTGTGTAGGAGGCTCGTGAAGGACGCTACTGGGCAGTTGGAGGCAGTCACCCTCCAACAACAACGGAGGGCGGAGGAGCGACGCTCACAACAACGAGCGGAGCGCCGGGTGGCTAAAGCACAGCAAGTTGGCACAGTAGGGGGCACAGGTGGTGCATCAGCCAGTCATCTCAGTCAGTCGACCCGTGGCACCTGGGTCTGCCCCGTGACCTCCTGCCAGCGGGCGTTCGACACTTCACGTGGCCTCAAGGTGCACATGGCCTGGCACAAGCGTCGTGGTGACGTCACCGCCACTTCGTGGCGAATGGCGGTTGTTGTTGTTGTGTGTTCGCACACTTGCGAAGTATTTGCCTCTCAAACGGCAAGGTATACATACAAAAAATTGCCCGGTACCACGCCGTAAGCTCCGCGGTGTGCAAGCGCTATTCCTTTTTCACGTCCCACAACGTTAAATTAGTTAAATTAGCGATTTAGCGCGAGTTATCTTTATTTATTTATTACGCCACTCGGCTGACCGGGGTTGCCCCTGGCAACGCAAATAAACTATAAAGGTAAATTCATCAAAGTTTAATGTCCCCCCCACCCCAATGTGTGCACTTACTACTATAGAGTCCGTAGATATTAATATTATAGCGCTTAGATAGTGTTATTGTTTTGTTTGGGCGGGGGGATGGTGGGGGGGTAGTGGCCCAGCCCCCAGCCTGCCAAGGTGCCACCTCGGCCGGCTGGGCAATCTCGACATTATTAATGTAAATATTACAATCTTAATGTTCGTGTGCAGATAACTATGATTTATATTTCTTGCTTCTTTCGCTAAACTCACGTACATAGAAACCTATGATTTTTAACACGTAGGCTTTCGCGACCAATATTATTCATAATCAACATTTTGGGTTTAGATCGCGTTATTTATAAATGTGTCGTAACCCTCCACCACCCGACACGGCCAATCAGTAAAAAAGTGCCACGTTGTCAAAAAACAAATAGTTCATTGCTTTAGCCCACCGGTGTGTTGAAGCGTGAAACCACAACATTTACAATTTGAGTACGACGTTTCGCTGGTAAATTGCACCCAGCATCATCAGGCAATTACTGATTGGCCGTGTCGGGTGGTGGAGGGTTACGATACATTCATAAATAACGCGATCTAAACCCAAAAACGTTGATTATGAACCTATGATTTTATTAATCACTTTGGAAATATTACAATATTTTTGTTGGTGTGCTGACTAATATTTCTACATTAACTTGGTAAATAATAATATAATTATTACAATAATCACCTTACTCTTTGGTTCTTTCGGTAAAGTCATGTAGGTATAAAATAACATAAATCACGACGTTTCGATCGCAACGTGACTTTACTGAAAGAACCAACGAGTATGGATTCCTGCAGTCACGAAAGCTTTAAATAAACTATAATCACCTTGCAAATATTACATTCGTAATGTTTGTGTGCAGATAACTAATATTTATCTTTCTTGCTTCTTTCGCTAAACTCACGCACATAGAAACCTATTTTATTTGAATAATCACCTTGCTAATATTACATTAAACTCACGTTTATAAAAACCTAATATTTACATAATCACCTTGCAAATATTTCACTAATTATGTGTGTGTGCTGACAACTAATATTACTATTTCTTGTTTCTTTCACGAAACTCACGTACATAGAAACCTTTTATTTTAGTAATCACCTTTCAAATATTTAAAAAAAAATTGTTTGTGTGCTGACAACTAATATTTCTACATTTACTTAGACACAATAATAAAGAAATTATTATTTAATAAGTCCTTGTGTGTGTGTAAGTCCATGTGCGTGTCTGCAACGATGTTAATGTGTGTACGTCCGTGTGTGTGTGTATCAGTCGATGTGTGTGCGAGTCGATGTGTGCGTGAGTTGATATGTCTGTGTGTCAGTCGATGTGTGTGTGTTAGTGAATGTGTGTGCGTGGTGTGTGTGTGTACACAACTCATTTAACAATTAGGTTACTAAACTTTTACGTAATAATGTGTGTGCCTAAGACCATGTGTGCGTGAGTCGATATGTGTGTGTTCATCGACCATTGTGCCTAGTTTTGCGCGAAAATCCCATCCACATTCCTTCATCATTGCCCGGTGCTTGAGTGCAGGGGCTTATTTACTCCGCGAGTTTTACGCAGTAGGAGGTTTTCGTGGCGACGTTCACCTTAAGGGTGTCGGCGGGTGCGAAATTCAAGCACGTGGTTGTGGTGGTGGTGGTTGTTGTGGTGGTGGTTATTGCGGTGGTGGTTGTACTGCTGGTGGTGCTGGTTCTGCGCCGCGGTCGTGCATATTCGTACGGCACGCACGTGCAGGGAGTCCCCTCCTAACGTTTGTGGGAGTGTACGCAGGGAGTGTGTGTGGGTAACCCCAGGTGGCCGAGCGCCAGCCACGAGTCATGTCTCACAGCGAGGCCAAAGACTCGAGCGGCAGTGGCTCGGAGGGAGGAAGGAGAGAGGAGTCGGGGATCAGCAGCCCGTCACACACACACCCCCACCGGTCAGTGCTGCCATTTATGTTGAACTTCTTTCGCACCATGTGTAGCCAACCGTGCCATGAGCTATACGAATACCTTCTTCTTCTTGGTTCTTTCGGGAAAGTCACGTAGAATGGAAATAATAAAATAATAAAAATAAAACATCATAAAATAATTCTCTCGACAGACCTGTTCTTCACCTGAGGACGGCTGCTTGCGCTGTGGCCGAAACGTCGTGAGAATTATTTTGTTTTATTTTTATTTTATTATTTCCATTCTACGTGACTTTACCGAAACAACCAAGAAGATGAGTCCCTGCAGTCACGAAAGCTTTAAATCGAAAAATATACGAATACCGTCCACTGTTTTCACCTTCGCCCTAACTTGCGACTTTTTTTGCCTCGTTGGCATAGTCAGCCAAATCGCCAGGGATGTGCCAGCCAACAATTATTATTTTCGTTTGGTCAAGTGAATGACGGTAGATGTATTATACATTTAAGAGATGCAGTACTTAATTGAAGTTGGTCTCCACGTGTATGTGTACCTCTTCTATTAACGTGATTGAACGCAAAATAATCTGGATTCATAACGTGATTAAACATGTGCATGGTATTTCCGTATGCTCTCATACTAACGTTTGTATTTGTACTGTATAGCACAGTAAATACCTCAGCAGCTCAAAGCGCCTTACGTTAACATCCCATCTCAAACAAAAGTAGTTTCTTGAATGTGTGCTCCCACTGGATGCTATAATTCTGAGATGAGTAATGGTTGATGTTTTCTCCACGAATGTTGACCGTTAAGAAAAGTTGGCGTGGCAAAACACACGGCTACAAGGGATGTGATGGTCTGTGGTAGAGAATGACGGAGCTGCAGCCATGGAGTGGAATGTGTCCAAAAATACATCCAATGTGGAGATGGAATTTTTTATTTGGTTCGTGTGAAGGTGCTCGGTGGATTATTACATCGCAGAATTGTGAGATCGTGATAGCTTGGCGATGCCTAAATCCAAAAGTGGCTTGACCATGGGCTAATGATTGTGTGTAGGGAAAGTTTAACTGCGCGTAGCGTTTTATTGGCTCAATGTAAATCATACACAGGCACTGCCAGAGGGCTCAGGGCTACACCACGCCATGCAAATCGTGGGGATTGTTTTAGTCATACTTGACAATACCGGTCAATACTGCATGGCTTGGTGAAGGCGGGTATCTAGACGCACAATGATCTATTTCTGCAATGCCCTCTGGCTGCCCACCACATTCTCGTGCATCCAAGCATGGTGGTCACCTATCATTAACTCGCAAGAAATATATTGAGTGTACAGTATACGTAATGTGTTCAAATCGTACCAGTTGGCCTGTGGTCGCATCTACGTTTGGCCTACCTGCTGCACTCAATAGTACAGTATTTGATCATGTGCTTTCACTTCCTTCAGTAAACAAGGAAGGTTATGGTTGAAGCAATTTTTTTTATCGACTTTACGGAATGGGGTTCTCCCCTACCACCCCTCCTCTTGAATGCCCCAGCCATTTCTCGTTCGGCCTCTGGATAGGAGCTTGGGCTAATTTTTCACCTTTTGTTGGGCATGAGACGTGGGCTAAAGCAAGTTGATTTGGGTGGGAGACAGCTTGAGCGGGGAGTGGTGCATATCGTGTGCCATGTGTTGGCCTTCATATGTGCTACTTGCTAACAGCACTTGCCCCAACACTTAAAAAAAACTGCTATAATATATATGAACACAGGGTAAATAAAGGCGGCAGCTATGGGTCCCATGGCCCAGCCCCATGTGAGCAAGGAGCCGAGGGCAGAGGTCGCAAACGGGTTTTGATTCCTTACCCTTACCCGTACCCGGCCGCACCAGGGTCGCAAATGGGTACCCGTACCCGGCCGGGTACGGGTTCCCGTTCCTTACCCGTACCCTACCCGAAATGAGTGACAAACGGTTACTCACCAGTGACTCACGGCCTACCCGTACCCGTACCCGGCCGCACCAGGGTCACAAAACCCGGCCAGGCACGGGTACGGGTAGCCGGGTATCGGGTAGGGTACGGGTATCGGGTACCCGGTTGCGACATCTGGCTGAGGGATGGCTGCCGGTGGCCGCAAGGATGTTTGTCAATCATGCCTAAGGCGCCCTCTGCTGCACACTATTAAGTACTGGGAGGAACTTTCGCGGTAACAGGATGGCGAATACAGAAATGCAAACTGATTTCATAAACTGATTTCGTACGAAAATATTTGTCGTATATGTGCCAAAAATGCATTACACTTGCTCACGATTGTATCTAAATTGCAATACATTGTATCGATACAAGTATACACCAGAACTAAACAATCTACCCGATTGTTGTGCAGTAAACACTGGGAAAGAGCCACGCGAACAAGACTCCTCTCAAGGAGGATGACACAAAACTCCAATAACCACACCGAGGCTGCACGACCTACCAACTGCGATTGAGCTGAATGGACGCACGACATTTATTTCTGTTTGTCGGAAGGAACAGGACTAAACGTGTTACTTGTTTACTTAAAAAATGGGAGTTTTTTGCCAGTATCAAAGTCTTGTATGAAAAAATAATAGGCTTTACCCTTTCTGGCAATAAAGCAGGTGTTAAGATGTTCAAACATCAAATAGAAACATTTTGCAAGGGATCAAGTGCTGCAAATCTTTTCACGGACCGGGGGGGGGGGGGGGTTCATCATTGGGTCTTTCCCCCTTTTCAAAGAAGCTCTCCAGCCTAGGGTCAGCTTGTGGGCTTACCAAAACTGTGCTTGTGTTGCAACCATCATCAGGTTGCTTGTGTTGCAATCGAAACGTCGTATTCTATTATAAATTTATTTTATTTATTTCTACGTGACTTTACCGAAAGAACCAAGGAGTAATTCCTGCAATCACGAAAGCTTCGAATCTAGTTTGAAACATAATCTTTTCTTGAGAATGGAGGAGGAATCCAAAATGTATAATATTTATTTACGAGCCTTTTGCCCGTCCAAGGACGGGTGTATTGCAGTAAATCTGATACTTGCAAGCGTAAAGCAGACCGCGACGTGATATCCACTGCATTAATGCGTGTGCAGTTTGTAAGGGCGCGGTGACACAGACCTATTTCATTTAAAGGTTATAATCCCTTGTTCATCATGACGTCCTTTTTACTTCGATGTCTCAACAGCGTCACGGAGATCGCGTGATGACGTGAGGGTTCTGCCTTTGTAGTGAGGGTTGTAAGTGGACGCCGAGGAGGGGGGGGGGGGCGCCTCGCCCCCCCATGTGGAGTGACGTCAGCCGCTAATTATTATGAATCGGGGGGGGGGGGGGGTCCAATTGGAAGACGTCACCTCTTCATGAGTATTAATGAGGGGGGCTGTTCGATGTGGAGTGACGTCACCTGCTCATGATTATTAATGAGGGGGGCTGTTCGATGTGGAGTGATGTCACTTGCTCATGATTGTTAGTGAGGGGCGGGGAGTACTCCATATTGAGTGACGTCACCTGCTCATGAATATTAATGAGGGGGGCCGGTCGGTGTGGAGTGAGGTCACGAGCGTTAAGGACAGACATCCCTGGGTGATTATAGTCGGTATTCTGGAGGAGGAATCCGATGAGCTATAAAGCTCTTTTTTTCACAGATGTCCGGTCGGGGCTGGTACGAACGTTACAACAACAAACTACAAAAACATGATAGTAGTGCAAAACACAGGAAAGGTACTTATTATTAGGTTTTTTCCGGTAAAGTCACGTAGGTAAAAAATTAATAAAAGTTAAATAAAAATAAAATAAAAATCACGACGTTTCGGAGGCAACACAAGCTTCCGTCTTCAGGTGGAACAGTCACAGCACGATAGCTGTATCAGGAAAGGTAAACAAATCACCCAAACACATACAGATGAAACTAAACAATCCCCATCAGAAGCGACCTGGCCACAAATGATAGCTCAACAATGTGGCCCATCATCATTCGGACATTTATAGCAGTAGAATCATCTACATAGTCTCTGAAGCCCTTTCGCAAAGATGTCCAGGATGGGCGGGTCAGTATCACCACCTCAACGTTACATTTTAAATTTCGATTTAAAGCTTTCGTGACTGCAGGGATTCATCTTCTTGGTTCTTTCGGTAAAGTCACGTAGAATGGAAATAATAAAATAAATAAAATAAAACATAATAAAATAATTCTCACGACGTTTCTCGACAGACCTGATGACGACTGCTTGCGTTGTGACCGAAACGTCGTGAGAATTATTTTATTATGTTTTATTTTTATTATTTTATTATTTCCATTCTACGTGACTTTACCGAAAGAACCAAGAAGACGTTACATTTTAGGCCAACTGATCTATGTGCCTCATGAGCTGGTTTCAACTTGCCGGGTCTCATCAGCAGTCATCAGACCTGCTAAACCGTTTGCGGTTTAACCGTTAGCGGTTTACCAGATGTTATTGGTTAAGAGCACTCCCTCAAAACGACCGCGCTCTGCCGGTGGGAAACAATAATGACATTTTTAAATTGGCCAAACCCTCATAGTACTGGACCCTGCGGATACCCTGTCTTTTAGAGACTCTGTAAGATTTTCCCGAAATAAAATGACTTCGTATCATTAAATTCAAACCAGTCCTTAACTATAAAGGGGCCGTCCATAAATGACGTCACGCACATGGGGAGGCGGGGGGGTCAGACATTTGTGACGATGTGTGACGAGGGGGAGGGGGTTTGAGAAATGTGACGTCACATCAAAATGCGAAACTTTTAATAAATATAGACAACACATTCTACTTAATTAAATATACGTTTTAATAAATGTTTTCTCCTACAACATCAGAGTGCAGCGCCACACTAAATACGCACTACAATGACAATAGTTTAAAGCGATTTGATGCATGTTTTATATATATTTTTTGGGGGGGGGGGGCAAAGCTTTGTGACGTCATATTTCAGGGGGGGGGTCTGAGTTTTTGTGACGTCGTGTGACGAAGAGGGGGTCAAAAATCGCCCAAAATCGCGTGACGTCATTTATGGACGGCCCCAAACCCGCTGACTCAGAACCCTGCCACGGCGATTTTGATTCCAATGGGCCACACAGCCACGTCTCACAACGCCTACAACAGAGATCGCGAATGTCCTCCGAAGGCTCCGGTTTCGTGAACAAGTGGCATCCACTCAGCACTCGATCATCCGATTCACGATCAAATTGAACATGACCGCGCGAGTTACTTGACCATTCTTCACCACGCTGATCGGTGAGGGACGAGAAGCCACAGACGTGGGAGCATATAAGCGTGGCGTGCCTCTCGTATGATTGTCTGTGGTAACTTTCTGATCCGCCCTTACTGGACATCTGTGAAAAAGGGCTTTATAACTCATCGGATTCCTCCGGTATAAATACAGATCCTGAGATAGGCTGCTGCTGCTGCTCTTCATACTTCTGCCCACAACTTACTGTGTACCACCACCACGCGTGCCATGCCGTGCCTGGCCGCCTTTGTCTCCCCAGTTTTACGGCCCCGCAGCAACCTGGCTCTCAATCACACGTGGCTTTCGAGATCAGTGTAATTTAGTCAAAGGCACTCAAGTATACAGTACTGTATTGAGACGAAAAACAAGTTTAGAGAAATCATGCATATGCATGGTTTACGTAACGCTTCCCAACATGTGCCTGACTTATGAAATAGATTTAATAATTCATCAGCTGTATGACAGCCGATGGGTATTGCTGTCAAACCGTCTTTTGTGTAATTAAAAGTCTACTTTGCCTATGGTGTGTGTCTGAAAATGTTTGTCAACACTTTGACGTGTTTGTCCGGTGTTAAATAAGGTAAACTAAACGTTAGATTAGAGGTTCTTTCATTCTGGATAATATTTACGAGAGCTGTATAGCGCCAAGGGTACGGACAGAGCTAATACAATGACGCTTTCAGTACCACGCGCAGCAGATGAGTGTATACTATGTGTGTCTGTGTCGTGTTTTTGTATTGCTTGTTATCGTAACGTTCTGGCCTGCCCCTAAAAGAGCTTCATAGCTCATCGGATCCATCCAGTATAAACATTCCCATTCTTCTGACCACGTGCGTGCTTTACCGTACCTCGTTCCTGTGCCTGCCAAACCCCCTTTTCAAAAACCCACCTACTCCCTCTGCCCTCGCTCACATCGCCTGCGCAGATCCCGCATCATCCAGACCGACCACGGTGGACGTGCAGAATGAGGGAGCAGGAGGGTGAATGAAAAGGAGGAGCAGGCGACTTGTGGAGTTTCCGCAAGACCCGCCGTCATCTCAATCGATTTCAACACACAGGTACGATGCACCTCCCCGCACGCGCCTCTGATTAGGACGGTTGTTGGCTACGTACGGTGTGAAAGAAGTTCAACGTACGTGCAATCATTACGTGGGTTTATACAGCGTCGTGTGGCGGCCGCATCTTGAGACGTTGTCCAGAAACAAGCGAAGAGTTGATCGATTCTTGGTGTAGAATTGTGACCACCGAATTGTGACAATACAATGATGCATCACCGGGGAAGTGCATCGCTGTTGTGATGACGCATCGATTAAATTGATTTCATAACGATTCTTCAGTACCCGCGGGTATTCCAAGGCTGCAAACGTGGTCGGGATGTCATGTTCATTGTGTCATTCAATTACCACTTTACAAAGAGTACAGTGTGTTGTGTGTATGTATGTTGAACTTCCTTCACACCGCACGTAGCCAGCCGTACTGATCGGAAGTGCGATGGGCATGGCAATTGTATGGCATCATTTTCACAACCACAAAACAACAAACGACTCAACATTCGTCAATGCCTTAGTATTTCATTTTTTAAGGACGGTTTTATTGACGAATGTGTTGAGTGTTTCGTTCACCGTGCTTGAGTAACGTCGCCTAAATGTTGCTAGATATAAACAGAAGACGCTGGCAAGTCGTGTATATTTTGTACCCAGAATGGGTAACACAATTTAATAAAATATATTACTTCACAATTGTAACAATCGGTAACTTTTTAGCTTACACTCCTATACTTATTTATCCTACAACGTCATATGGAGCTCTCACAACCTCCATTTCCTCTACAGGCTTAAGTGAATTCCCACTGCCATTTCACCTCTTTTCATATCAACTTTCATCTTTTTTTCTATCAACTTTCCAACTCCATAAATTGCCCCAACTGGCAGCTCGCGCTGCTACCCACTCCACCTCTCACACCAGAGGTCGCAAACGGGTTTTGATTCCTTACCCGTATCCGGCCGCAGTGACAAACAGTTACTCACCAGTGACTCACGGCCTACCCGTACCCGTACCCGGCCGCACCAGGGTCGCAAACGGCTACCCGTACCCGGCCGGGTATCGGGTAGGGTGCGGGTATCGGGTACCCGGTTGCAACCTCTGTCTCACACCCACGAGCTATAAGGGGCTCTGTCCACTCAGTAGTGCCGACAACGTTCAACATTCAGCACCACGAGTCGCGCGTCTTCATCCCTTGCAGTTCCCCGCTTTGGTGTCACATCCCTTTATAATATAGCCCCCCTCGATTTCTCTTTACATACGGATTGTGCTTCACTCCACTTTGTGCACCCAACTGCTAACGCAGCATCACCACGTAATTCAGAATACTGTACGGTATTTATAGTTCGTTTCAAATATGTATTTATGTCTTGTGTAACTGACAGCATCTGTGATGATCGCACTGCAGGTTGTAAAGCTGCAATCGTTTTAGAAGACTCATGGCACGCGTTGACGTCGAGTGAAGTGCTGTTGAAAACATGTGAAGTTATCTTTATTCGCACTGGAAGTATAGTACAGTAAATTAAACAAAGTCAAACATTCATGTACTGTATGGAAAAACATACGACCCTAACGGTAAACTAATGCTGAAACAATTACAAAGTTACGAAAACTAAATTCGCAAAAAGCCCGACACGAATTGATGAATGACCACAATTCGGGGTCACGATTTCATTTGAAGAATCGATTCTGTTTGTAGCATTGCTAATTCACCGGCCTCTTGTGGATGCGGGGATCATGTGTGGGTGTGTGGGTGGCCCAGTGGTGATACTCGTGGCTCACGTGAAGAAGTACCTGGGTTCGATTCCCGACTCGGGGGCCTTTCTGTGTGGAGTTTGTATGAAACCCCCCTTGTTCCACATGGGGTTTTCTCCGGGTTCTCCAGTTTTCACCCATGGCTAAACAAACATAATGTAACATGCATTGCCCAAACATCCCCACGTATGTATGTTGAACTTCTTTCGCACCGTACGTAGCCAACCTTGCTAATCGGAGGTGAGAGGGAAGGACAACAAACTAAACACAAAATATATTCTAGATTTGAAGCTTTCGTGACTGCAAGGATCCATACTCTTTGGTTTTTTCGGTAAAGTCACGTAGGTAAAAAAAGGAAAACAAATACATTAAATCACGACGTTTCGGAGGCAACACAAGCCTCCGTCTTCAGGTGGAACCGTCACTGTTACAGTAATTTTTGCTGAAAAAAGCAAAGAGTACAAAATATATTGCCTGTAAAATACTAAATTGGGATTACAGATAGCAACATTGTTCCGTCCTGCAAAACTTGGCAGGACCCTCTTGAAAAATAATCTTAAGGCTCAGTGAGGCTTTCCCATGTAAACGTGTAATAATAATAATGAAGTACAGTATAAAAATAACAAAACAATAATCTTGTACCGATCCATGTACTGCGAGCTTATGAATAAATATAAATTGTAACATTTCTCTCATGTTCATTCATGGCTTGTGGGCTTGTGTGTGCTTGCGCGTGCAGTTATATAAGGGTCCGGATATGCCTCCCCAAAAAGACACCGTCTACTTTCGAGATGGATCGCGGAGGATTGACTTCATTCTCGCTTACGATGATGAACTTCATTCTACGAAAGCAGTGAATGATCGGGTAAGAATGAAGCACTTTAAAAAAAATTAAACCTCCATCTGCCTGCTCCTATCACTACCACCACCCAACCACAGCAAAGACAAAGATCTCCCGTTATAGCCTGACAGAATGTTCGGGAAAGTGCTGTTAGCGAGCACCTATGAAGGCCGGTACGGCACACGAGGGGGTGGGTGGCCAGCACCACGCACTGCCGCCTTTGTCTCCCTTGTGGTAGACATTACGCCAGGTAATCGTATGAGGCTGAGTCGACCTAGGTGAGGCCCAGGACCGGTTTAGATAATCGTCACTGGTGCTGGTGACCGTGAGCGGGAATCCAACTTGGGTTGCCGGGTTTATAGCGTAGGGTGCTGACCGCTACACGACCGCTTGACACCAACATATAATTCGTAACTTGCATCCCACAAACCCGGTCCCTGACACTTTAACTGTTATATATCTATACGTATAATTGTAGATATCTCTTCCCCAAATTGTATCCCAATTGCGCTATTGGCGGTACGTCTTGAGACAAACTGTCCATCCAGATATCTTGCCAAGCGATGGATGCATCCCGTCGTGTTCGAGAATGGCTCGTGGTAGTCCATACTGTAGAGGGCAGCACGTGCCGCATGCCAGTGAAACTGATACATGAATACATTTCCATAGCTGCCAGTCTTTTGTTTGAATTTATTTAAGACTAGCTGTACTACCCGGGACTTGGATCCACCACGCCCGGCCGCCTTTGTCTTCCCAGTGGCGATGTTCACACACCACAGCAGTTACTAGTTTGAGGCTGAGTCGACCTTGGGGAGGCCCAGGACCGGTTAAAATAATCGTCACCGGTGTTGGCCGTAAGCGGGAATCGAACTCGGGTCGCCGGGTTCGTAGCGCAGCGCGCTAACCACTACACTACAATGCGTTACGCTTCCACATGCGCGGGTCACGTGACATGTGACGTCACAGCTCACTTGCCGTGCAAAAAAATCTATGCATTATTGAGCTCTCACCCCCAAAAAAGTGTATTTTTATAATTTGTGCATGGTGTACAGTCTGTACCCAAATGGCAAATTTTCAGTTTGTTGCATGTCGGGAAGTACGCTAAACATTTTGAGCAGACACACATTCACAACTTTGCCTTTTATATACTGTATATGGAGATTAAGTGGAGAAACAACTTCAATATAAGTTGGTTCTCCACTTTGTTGTTGCGCGTGAATTGTTGACTGAGCTGAGACCGTAAACTTACTTAAACTGTTATCGAAGAGAGAATACATTTTTATCACATGCAGCAGCTACCTGGATTAAAACCCAGGATCTCACTCATGCCAGATGAGCACTCTGACCTCTGAACCACCTTTCCACCTTCATATATAACTTTGAATCTCCACAGTGTACATCCATTAGGGGCCGTCCATAAATGACGTCACGCACCTAGGGGGGGGGGGGTCAGACATTTGTGACGATGTGTGACGAGGGGGGGGGGAGTTTGAGAAATGTGACGTCACATCAAAATGGCAACTTTAAATAAATATAGACAACACGTTCTACTTAATTAAATCGACTTTTTAATAAATGTTTTCTCCTACAACATCAGAGTGCAGCGCCACATTAAATACGCACTACAATGACAATAGTTTAAAGCGATTTGAAGCATGTTTAATATTTTTTTGGGGGGGGGGAGGCAGAGCTTTGTGACGTCATATTTGAGGGGGGGTCATCTGACTTTTTGTGACGCCGTGTGACGAAGGGGGGGGGGGGTCAAAAAATCATCCAAAATCGCGTGACGTCATTTATGGACGGCCCCTTATACAATTCTGTCATCAACTGCATACTTCCACGCTACACACCGTACCCTCTACTCCACAACTCAATTCGCACTTCCACACCCTGTTCCTGACCCCCAATACATGAAGCTGAACCACACGGCTCAACAACAACAACCAATGATCTTTACATCTCAAACTCCACCATGAATGGATCACCTCCACGTTGCACACACTCATACTCACATAACCTGCAGTGTGTTTCATTTCGATGTTATGCTACACTGCACACTGGCATGTGAAAAACTATTCTTAGAATAGAGGGCCCTGCATTAAGATGCTTGGCAAATAGCATGTAATCAGGATTGTATTTGGGTTTGTGTGCAAGGAAACCCACCACCTCATGCGATTCGTGGCATTCAACACTGACATCTCCTGGGCCACCTGGCGCACCCTCAATTCGACAATGTTGAGCAAGCCCCCTGGTGGCCACGTATCCAATAATGAATCAGGTTCTATTGTGTTAAGCTTCTGAGGTATGATTTGTAATTTTTTTTAGTGTGAATTGGTCTAACAGCATCACGGTGGCACACTGGTTAGCGCACTGTGCGATGAAGCTTGCGACCTGAGATTGATTCCTGGTCAAGGTTAACCAAGAGTGAGCTATATCCGAAACAGTCCTGGGTCCCCTACTTAACCAATCCGCCCTGACAAGCGTGCTGAAATATGGTCAGATAACCCCGATAACCAATGCAGCATGGGGAGACCACCATCCGGAAATTGATTGACAAAGGGTTACGTAAATTATTAAATTGTTAAAAAAGCATCACGTTCAAGATATTTCAACTTCAAGTAATTATTAAGAAGGCCTACTGAAGTTCAGTGACGCTACCTTCCAGGGCATATCCGTGCGAGGCTCTGGTGAAGTTACTTCACCTCTTGAACCCCAAAAGTAACGCGAAATGAGAGCAAAATTACATCTGTGCTCGATTTTGTTTGGCAGACGAAGAGGTCCGAGTATCAGGCAAGGCTGCTGAAGATGGGGCTGGAGCTCGAGATGGAGCCCAAGGAGGTAAGTCCTCTGCGTGTCTCTTCAGCTGTGGATCACACAGTGTAACGAGATGAAGGTGGGAAGAGTGTGATTTCTTGATCACGTCACTGCTGGCAGAAAGTGCTCCGCTAGAAGTGAGTGCTTGGGAACCCCCTCTGGAGGGCATTCAGCCTCCTCTTCCATGCTCGTCAGATGTCTCTGAAGAGATGGGAATAACTACACTTTACACCGCCACACAAAATCCGCCGATTGACAGTGGTTTAGCCATTTTTTTTAACTGCTGAATGAACAGAGGCGGGTTGGGGTGATATCTAAGAACCAGTCCGTGGTTTTCCAGTTCCGTGATGCCACCCGTTAGCACAGACGCGGCGTGTCCACGAAATAACGTAGACACCGTGATTCTCAATATAAAGGATTTCGTATGTGGGTGTGGGGGGTGTGGGGGACTGGTGGGGGAGGGGAGTGGTGGGTCGGAGGTTGCGAATAAGATGATGGTGGTGCGATCATGGCCACTCTCGCAAAGGAGACGGCGGTTGTTGTCCCCTTGAGTTCCCACCAACAAAAAATAATGAAACCGAACTCGGTGCCGTTGACCAGGAGTCGGTGAGCGGACGCACCGTCTTCGTGAAGGTGCACGCGCCGTGGGAACCTCTCAGCATCTACGCTGAGATCCTGCACGTCCAGGCAAGGGGCTCACTTAACAGTCATTATAAAGATGACGCTGGTGGTGATGGTGATGATGATTCTTATGGGTGATTATGATTGTGTTGATCATTGTGATGATGATGATGATCATTGTGATGGAATGTTGTGATAATTGTTGATGATTGTGATGATGGTGATAATGATTGTGATGATAATCTTTTCTTGATGACCATATTGATCATGATTTTGACAATAATAATTTACGAATTTTAAAAGAGAAACAGACATATACAGACAGATTAGAAAAACATACATGATAAAAAAAGATAAATGTTAGAAACATATTTACTGTTAAGATAAGTGGGCTTGAGCAGAACATGTCATGAGAAGCGATGATGATGATGATGGTTGCTGATCGAGACCAACGATAGAGTGGCAGCTAAAGAAGGGAATGTGCCCAAGGGGATGCCAAATGTAGAGATGAGAGTGGCTCGGTTGCAGGTGCTCATGATATGGACAATGGTTGGGGCCTTGTAATTAGTGGGCGGGATAGGCAGAGAAATTGGCATTTGCCAGATGGATTGTTGCATGGTAGGAACGGTGAGGGATGATAACTTGTGGGAGATCTTCATCCATCAGATGACTGATCATGGCTGATGATGTTGCTTTATGATGATGAAATGTAGCAAAGACGCAGTATAATTTCACGTGCTCGTGGCAATGTGTTTCACCCGTTCAAATAAATCAAACAGGTGCCACTCGGGGAGAACGACCTCGGCCAGGTGTCGCGTTCGGATTGCGGGCCGCTCGGTTGCCTGGGCAAGCTCTTCCGCCTGAAGCCGGGAGCCGTGCCGGAGCAGCCCGACTACTTCACGGCGCCCTTCCGGCGATCGCAGCAGGACGTCTATCCCATCACCGATCGCGACGCCCTCATCCCGCCGGCCGTACGCAGCCAGATCGTACGTGTGCTTCGAGATTGCCTTGGATTAGGGGTTGGTTTAAGGGGTCGGTTCAAGACCGAATTTCTGGGCTGGTGGCAGTTGGAGAGGCGGGAGGGGGTCGCGTTTGCACAGTTAAGTCAGTCAACCATAGCTCACCCAACCATGCGTGTGATGTGTAACATGTGTGTGTTGTGTGTGTGTGTTGTGTGTAATACATGCTCTTGCAGGTCCACCACATGCTGCTTTATTGCCACGTGTCACAGGACAGTAAAACGACTTTCAACCTCAACCGGATGATCTCCAATGGCTGCTACACGGCTGCTTACCCACTGCACGATGTAGGTTGAGTGGGGGGGGGGTGAGGGGGGTGGAGGGGAGGAATGCTGTGGAGGGCACATGGACACCCACACGGGAGGCCCATGTGCGACACCTATACTACTAAACTAATTTATTTTTATCTTACCAGGTAAGGCCCATTGAGCTACATAGCTCTTTTTCAGAAGTGACCCAGCCAGAAATTAGAGCTCAACGAAGTGGCTTATCATCACGTGGCAATTTATCGCAGCCAAATGCTCTAAACGCGTGACGTTGATTCTAAATGCGGAGGGGAAAACCGGAGGAGCCAGACAAAAATCTACACGGCCACAGGGAGAGAGACACGCAAACTCCAAATATACAGGCGTCAGGGTCGGGATCGAACCCACGTCCTCCTGTATACCAGGCGAGGTCGTTAACATCTTGCCACCGTGACAGTAGCGTCCCGCACTCTTGTACAGGACACTACTACAAAGTCCAAATCTCACCGCAGACTTAACTGCGGTGTGCCCATTTCTATGGCTGCGCCGGGAAATCTAACCAGCGACATCTGGATTGCAAGTCCAGAGTGCTAACCCTTACACCACGGCAAGGTTTCGGGATGGCAGAGTGGGGAGGCTGTTTGTGTGCAAGCAGTGTCTGATTGATGATTGCGTCCCCCCCCCCCCCCCCCGTGGCAGGGTGAGTACGAGCACCGGCCCGAGGGATCGGAGAAGCGGAGCGACCGGAAGACGCTGTGGCGTGAGTGGGCCAGAGCCGGGCGCTCTTTCAAGGAGCAGCCTCTTGACCTTGTGCGGTAAGGTCATGCCCGATTCACTGCCGGATGAAGGCCTTCCTAAGGCTTGGCCGTCGCTCATGGACTCTTGATAAGAACAATAATAGTAAACTTGGTTTTTGGGCAGGCGTTTAAAAATGAAAAAACCTAAATATGATTTAACGTAAAGACAATTCATTCCATATTGCCGGGAATGGGTCACTTTGGAATGTGACAACGAAATGTACAACAGTCAAACTGCATTGTGAAAGAATAACTATGGGGGGCGGGGGAACTAAATAGACGCAGTTTATTCCATCTATTTTGCTTATTTAAGTAATCTGCTGGAAACCATCTGTGTATGTGTACAAGGAGCTCTGCATGTAATGCAGCTCTCTAACAATTTTGGTCAAAGGTTTGACGACCCCAGCCCAGGTCCACTTACTCTTTTTTAACAGTTACATTTAGTCGAATCCAACTTTAGTTGAATTCAAATGGTATTGTTGAGTAGGATTTAAAGTGTAAAGCTTGGAGATTACAATACAGTTTGGTTTATAATACGGGTTTTTGGGTGAGATCGCGTAAATATCTAAATGTTTAAACCCGCCACCACCCGACACAGCCAACTAGTAAGGGTTGTCACGTAAACAGAACGTGCCAATTCGTCACTAGTACAGCACTAGTGTGTAGTAGTGTAGTGTGTAGTAGTGTAGTGTATAGTAGTGTAGTGTATAGTGTAGTGTACTAGTACAGCACCACCGGTGTGTTGGAGGGCCAAGCCACAACATTTACAATCTGAGTACGACGTTTTGCCAGCAATTACAACTAGCTTCATCAGGCGACAGCCAGTTTTGTGGATACATCCTCCTGTTTCGTTCCTTAAATAGAGCGGTAGATATGATGGCAACACTTGTGTAGCATATGAATGCAACAGTATTTCAAGACGCCGTGCATAAACATTATTTATTCTATCGAGGAAAAAGAGAAAGTCCGTTCAGGGAAAAAGGAAAAAAAGGAATTGTCTCAAGCCTGGACGAGAACAGTGAGCAGGGAGTTGACAGCGAGGATGGCTGGGGGGATACAGTTCAAGACGAGAGCTTGCCCACATCGTCCCCTCTTGCCACAGCCCCATCTGCCCATAGGTCCTCGGCGCAATTGCACCACCTGCATATTCGATAGCTACGGCCACCGGTGCCGTGCATGGTAGGTGATGTTTGTGCCGTGCGCGCGTGTGGTGTGTGTGTGTGATGTTGTCGGCACAGCTCGTATTTCGGGGAACAGGTGGGACTGTATTTCGCGTGGCTCGGCTTCTACACCAAGATGCTGAGCATTGCTGCAGTCGTCGGCCTCGTCTGCTTCTTCGTCGGGGCTTTCAACAAGGACAATAACATCACCAGGCACTGGCCCCAACAAAGTCAAAGATCCCCCGTGTAGCCTTAACAGACTGTTGGGGCAAGCGCTGTTAGCAAGCGCCGATGAAGGCCGGCACGGCATGCGAGGGGGTGGGTGGCCAGCACCACGCCCGGCCGCCTTTGTTTCCCTAGTGGCGATGTTTAATACACATCGCACCAGATACTAATTTGAGGCTGAGTCGGCCTAGGAGAGGCCCAGGACCGGTTCACATAATCGTCACTGTTGTTTGTGGCCGTGAGCGGGAGTCAAACCCGGGTCGCCGGGTTCGTAGCACAGCGAGATAACCGCTACGCAACCACTCTCATGCCCGACAAAGACAAAGATCGCCTTGACAACAACAACACCCGCCATTCCCAACCAGGTGGCGGTGACGTCACCACGGCGACTGTGCCAGGCTATGTGGAAATTGAGGCCATGTGAAGTGTCGAAAGCTCGCTGGCAGGAGGTCACGGGACAGACCCAGGTGCCATGGGTTGACTAACTGAGATGACTGGCAGATGCACCAGCTGTGCCACCTACTGTGCCAATTCGCTGCATTTTAGCCACCCGGCGCTCGTTCATTGTTGTGAGCGTCGCTCCTCTGCCCTCCGTTGTTGCTGGAGGGCGACTGCCTCCCACTGACCACGATCCTCCTCCACGCATGCAAGCACACACACACACATACACGCATGTGTCAAAATACAGAGCACATTGAACAATGAGTGTTAGCGAGCACCTACTAAGGTTATTACAGACATGCATATAGACGTGTAATACACTTGCACGTTCTGTACGTTCCAATGAGATGCTATCGTGGTGTAACGGTGAACACACTGGAATTGCGATCCAGAGACCAATGGTTCGATCTCACAGCGCGGCAGTTGAAAAAATGGCCGCGTGTTTTCCTGCCACCTCTATCTGCCGAGCGGTATTAATGGAGACACCACACTTAGTCCATTGGTAGGTGGCATGTGGGTGGGGTAATATGTTAGTACTCACACCGCTTACAAGATGCCTGGTTGGCATGGAAGTGCAGGCCAAATACCCTGAGAGAAGGGACTCTCTAGAGCTCCCTCGAGTGGAGGACCTTCCACCAGCAGCAACGGGAGCGAGCAATTGCAAGGCTGCCCCTTTGTCTTTGCACAACTACACCTGTAGTACATGAGAATATACAGTATTCCCTCGTTATTCACAAACTTGCGATCTGCGATTTTGGCTGTCAGCGAATGGCATCTTGAACTCTACACGACTGCATCGCGAGAGAGAGAAAGTGATGAGATAAAGTGATGAGCGGGAATATGATACGAGAAAGACCAGAGTGGTGACCTATGGCCAAATAAACTAAACGAAACTTTTTTTTAAAAATTTACCACCAGATAAGGTTCATTTTCAGAAGCGAACTTGTCACAAATAATAGCTGAACTATGTGGCTTATCATGTGGAAATTTAAAGCAGCCTAATACTCAAAACGCATGTTGATTCTAAATGTGGAGCGATAAACCCAGAGGACCCGGAGAAAAATCCACACGACCACGGGGAGAACATACAAACTCCAGATATACAGACGTCAGGATCGGCATCGAACTTATGCCCTCTTGCATATTAGGCGAGGAAGATAACATCTCGCCACCGTGGTGCTCTTAGTACAAATACTATAATGGGATGAATCTGAATCCAGATTTGCATCTTTTATAGAATCCACCAAATCCGAATCTGTAGGCCGAATTAGAAGCCCCATTTGTGCTGCCAGTAGCCAGTGTCTGTTGGCGGCAGAGCGAGCATATGGGCACACCTCTTGACAGCACCTCCCAGCAAATACAAGCGTAATGTTGGGACAATGTTGAGTTGAACATTTAGCTTACATCAAATATACATTTTAAAAGCGCTACAATATCGGTATGCATGTAATGCATAGCATCTGGGAAGGTCCTCATCCAACTGTGGATGGACACAACGGCTGTAACCGTTCCTGTAACATAATACACCGCAATGATGACACACCACGAATTCAACTCTTTCCTGGATGCGAGTTTTACTTTGGCTAATGCCAGAAGTTGGCACCCACCTTTTATTGCAACCTTGTTTCAAGTGGGGCAATGCCAAACGCAGGGGGTGCACAATACAATGGTAAGCACTGACTTAAGCCAAATTGTACTTCTCATCCAAGTATAATGTGACCATTGGCGCGTGCGTGCGTGTGTGCACACGTGGGCGCGTGTCTGTGTGCGCAGTGAAGAAATCTGCAACAGCTTTAGTGAAATCCTGGTCATGTGCCCCCAGTGTGACAAACGATGCACCTTCTGGAGGTTAAATGAAACCTGCGACTCTGCTCAGGTATCACACAAACACAACATAGATGCTCCCCTTGCGATTAGGATAAGTATCGGTCATTGGTGTCGTGCATCATGGTCACAAAGCAAGCCCATGTTGCTGAGATTGTAGCATCATACTGGTAGGAACCTCCTGGTTACACCAGCCCACAGGGGATTATTGTGTCCGTCGTGCAGGGAGGGGCTGGGTGGAGAGGGAGGGGCTGGGTGGGTAGGGGAGGGTGGGGAGGGTGGGGCTGGGTGGGGCTGGGTGGGGAGGGGAGGGGCTGGGTGTGGAGGGTGGGGAGGGGCTGGGTGGGGAGTGTGTGGAGGGGCTGGGTGGGGATGGTCGAGGTGGGAGGGGTGGGGCTGGGTGGGGAGGGGCTGGTCACCCCGTGGTGCCCTTATAAAACTCAACGTTTAACCTACTCACGCCGGCTTGTGCCCGCCCTCACAGTCGGGCATATTTGCGGAATACACCACGCCGCCGTTGACCCTGGCCATTGACCGAGCAACCCAACGTTCCTTCCAGCTCCCTCCGCAGGAATGTGTTTAACCATGATCAAAGCATATGATGCTAAACACTACGCTGCCATTTGTGCGGCTGTTAAAAAGACAGAGATCCCCCCTATAGTTGTCTACAGACTGTTGGGGCAAGTGCTGTTAGTCGGCATCTCTTCAGGCTGGCACGGTGCACAAATGCGTGTTGTGGCCAGCGCCAGTACTGGTTCTTCACACACCGCACCAGGTGCTCAGTCGACCTCGGGGAGGCGTAGGACTGGGTCATGTAATTGCTGCTGATATTGGTATTGTAGTGTAGTGCACTAATCACGACGCCACTGTTGACCACTGGATGTTTTAAACACACGAGCACGCACATATAGCGAGACTGTATTTAGTTTGAGCAAATATGGCTTATTAATGGAATAAGCCAATGCTTGGGCACATATGTGAAAGTGAATGCACCATCACATCCCAGCGTGGATGAATCCGATGCTATGGTCTTTTGTGAGCATTTCTCCACTATCAAGACAAGTTGACAAATTATTTTAATCTGTATTGGGGTCCTAATTGGTGAACATATCACGACCAAGTAATTATTTCCTACCACTTTAACGTGTCCGAAATGTTTGTCTGCAATCAAGGAACTACCCAATGCATCTTCTTTCTTCTGTCACATTTGTACCGTTTTATTTTATGCATTAGTCGAACCATAAAAAGCGTACGTGAATCGTGCACGATCGATTCCCCACCTGCAAAATACCGCAAACGATGAATATATATTAATCAGGTCAATGCATCGTTATTTTGTTGCTGCTGCTGTTAATATTGAACAGATGTGGATGCTCAGTTGGTACTGTACCCAGGTTTAATTGTGACTAACACCTCCGCTCGTGTCGGTGCAGAGTTCGTCTATTTATGAAAACCCGGCCACCGTATTCTTCACACTCTTCATGGGACTTTGGGGTAAGTGATGCTGAACATTGGCGCGCATTTCCCAGACACAATGACAAACGTTATTGCGATGATGATAATGATGATGGTGATTTACATACGTACGACTATGTCTAGCAATGCCCCTATTTAACGACGATGTGAATGTACATATCCCTTTTGTCAATCCACTGCCCGATGAGGGCTTGCCCACAACAAGCTGATCTTGGGGGCTGTTTGACCATACTTCACGTTGCTCAGCACGGGTTGATGAAGGCGCGGAGCGTAGATGTGGGCATATCGTCGAGTACAACAACACCTTGTTTCCTACATCGCCCTCTGCTGCCCACCGACTGAGCTCAGTCCACAGATGCCTATGACGATGACAGCAGTCACCCAATCCCAGCACTATCCAGGGCTCAAGCTCAATGAGCATCCTAGATCCAACGACATCACGCATATTCTGGGTGATTTAATTACTTCAGTCTAAAGCTCAGAGTTGTCGTGTTCCCTGGTGATTCGTGAAGGGGTTTGTGGCATCTTGGTCATAGTGCATATGATGGCCTGTTTCTTTGATGGTTGCACATCATGTCAGTTATGTGCCCAGGATAGTAAAATAAAAAGTCACTTTGATGGTACATGCAACGAGTCAGTCTTATGACGGTGTAATTAATAAATCTATGACGAGAAGGGCAGCATTATTACCCTCTTCCTCCTCCCATTACGGCAGAAGGCAATAGTGTATTGGGGATGCCCTCCAAACAGTGAACAATGTGTGAGTTTGGTGCCCATCGTTGATATGTTTACGTTTCAGTGTTTTGTGTGCGGCATAAACATTTTCCAGATGCGTTTTTTTTCAAGTGTTTATATTGTTTACAACTTGTTTTGTATCACGCTTGTTTACCAAGGAACACCTCTTTGAGTATCATGATCCTTATTCAGGAAAGTCCTGCTAGGTTTGCGGGAGGGGGCGATAATGGCTCTGTATTTTCCAATTGACTAATTTGCCGGTAATTTTCATATTGGAAACCTATGGCCATGATGCCGGCACACAATGGCATACGCTTGCAAATGGTGTTGTGGGATGTTCAACGTCCACTGTAATTCAGATACACCGGCAGTATTAATCAGGGCGGCCACTGGATTTGAAGCATGTGAACCTCTCCAACATGATAGCTCGACGGTTCAGAGTCAAGAGGGCTGAGTTGGCAGCGCTGAGATTCTTGGTTCTAATCCAGGCAGCCGCCTCTAATTCAACCAGTTTCTCATTTACAATGACGACATGGAGACAACTGAATTACCAATGACGCATGAAAAACTCTCAGCACATTATATTTGGATCTGAACTTAAACTAAATCCCAATTCTGAGAAGAAAAAGCGTAAATATCCATTTGCCCTGCGACAAACATACATTTTGGTTACAGGGCAGTTGGTATAGTGCTGCCCCCTGCCGTGTGGATCAGAGGTCATATGAAGGGATTTCAGAGGTAGCTCTTTGATAATCACTTCCTTGTGCCATTGTCTAACTAAAAAAGTAATATTTAAAAAAAATTATAACACGCTTTTATGAAACTTACTAGTAATGGCAGAACTCCACGACTCCAGGAAGTGGCCCGAAGCTTGCCATAACGTAAGGGAGCGTGGGCAATTACAACCAACGTCAGTTGAGAGTGGACAATTAGACCCAAGCCGAAACATAACATATAAAAATGAATTTTTACAAATATATATTTTATATTTTTAATGATAGAATGTAGTATTGTCATCAGTATGACATAAGTATACCAAGTTTGCAGTCGATACCACATTGGGAAGTGGGTTAAAATTGAGTTACAAGATTTGAGGATACAATAACGACAACAACGACAACAACAGACAGAGTGAGTTAAAAGAAAGCGTGTAATAATAATAAAAAGGTGGCACGGCTCTGCAAAAGATGCATTCTCCATCACGTGACATGACACGACACCCATGGCACATTTTATAGGTATTTATGAAAGTAAAACAAAGTACTGATTTTAAGTTACTTTGAAAATACCATGTAAAAGACTGCATTATGTAACTTCTGGATTATTCGGGAGTCGGATTACTTTTGAAAGTTGCCCTCCCCGTGTGTGGCGTGTGATACAGCCACAGTGTTCCTGGAGATATGGAGGCGCTACCAGACGGCGCTCGCTTTCCGCTGGGACCTGACGGAGGAGGAGGGCGATCCGATCCGACCTGAGTATGAGGCTCGCTGCACCAGCAAGAAGCTCAACATCGTCACCATGGTAACGCTTTCTGTCATCCCCACGACGGCTACCTCATCACACACCTCTATGTTGTGCCGTTGGATATGTCACTTTTACTGTTTTCTTTCATAACAGTTGCTGGCGTTTTCGCCGAATTTCTATCGCGATTGTGCTTTTGCCGTCATGTCGTGTAAAGAAGAATCCATGATGAACTTTCGCAGAGCAGCGCGTCACCCCATGTTAGAGAGAGGTCCACAGCAACAATTATTACGTCTGAGACCCCTTCAAGTGACCACAATAGGGGGCAACATTTTCCCATCCATTCCCATCCACTCTGCTCAGAAGAAATCTTCATGATGGTCAAACCAATCTTTAAATGTATTTATTTAAAAAGCTGACATTTGGCCAATTTAAGTACAGAAACTAATCTAATATTAAAGGATTTTCTTTTTTCTTTCTTCAATAATTACCAGGCTGATCGATCATCCCACTACACTTGAGAAATCTGTTCAATTAGAGGCAGCTGTCTAGAGTCTAATGCAGAATCTCAGTGCTGCCAACTCAACGCTCGGACCTCTGAACCACCCGACCACCTTGCATCATTGCAATGCTTAACCAGTGTTGGGGAGACGAAGGATGCCTCGTTAGCCCACATTAATGGGTCTCACTAGCAGCGCTTACTCTGTCAGCCTCATGCATTCAAACTGTGGTCTCCGTCTGTGCGCTCGTGCATGGAAGTGTAGTGGTGAGTGCGCTGCGCTACGAACCTGGCGGCCCCAGTTCGATTCCGGCTCACGGTCTACACCATTGACGATTATCTGAACCGGTCCTGGGCCTCCCCTAGGTCGACTCAGCCTCAATTTAGTACCGAGTGCGATGTGTAAACATCGCCACTGGGCAGGCAAAGGCGGCAGGACGTGGTGCTGGCCACTCACCCCTTCGTGTGCCGTGCCGGCCTTCATAGGTGCTCGCTAACAGCACTTGCCCCGACAGTCTGTTACCAGCTATACGGGGGATCGTTGTCTTTATTTGTTGGTGAGTGCAGGAGGAGGAGCCCCACGTGCCCAGGAGAACACTAAGGTTGCGCTACTGCTTCTCCGGAGTCATGGTGTTGTTCTGGGTGAGTCTGCCAATCCAGCAACAAGCACTTACATTGAACTCTCCTGCTCCTGACCCATTGGAGCTAGGGCCTAGTCACCTGGAATACTCCTGGTGTTGTAAAATGAAGCAGGATTGAGCCTGGTTACTCGACGAATGGGTAACCATCTCCCACAAAAAAAAACAGGTGTTGTAGGCTGCTGCAGGGCTATGTTGTGGCCAGCAGAGGAGTGTACTTAGATTCTTCATTCTATCAGCGACTGGCATTGGTCGGCGTGGTGAAGTATGGGAAAGGGGTGGGGGAGTCGTTGTCCAGTCGTGGATTCAGATAAGTGCCGATCCCAGTCCCAACAACCACACTGGCCTCCACCAGCCAGAGTGGCTCTCATACAAAGTTCATACTTCTGGTGATCTATTGAGTGATTACAACATGTTAGGCTATAAAGATATATGCATCATTTTATTATTTACAGCCCTTCGTCAGCCTAATCAATTGAAATCTCCACAACTGGCCCAGACCAATCAATCACGCGACACTTGATTTTTTTCCAGTAGTGCCAAAATTGAGTCATTGTGGGCCATCATTCCCACCTGCTACCCTTGTCAACAACCCGTCTTGCTTGGGACCTTGATATGAGCCTCGAAGCCAGATTGAGGACATTTCCTCAGCTGTCATCCTTGGCCTTGGCCTCGGGGTTTATGGTCTCAGTCCGAGGACTTGGTTTAGAAGCAACGGCCTTGACACTAGCTTCAGCCTTCAGGGCCTTGACACTCATTGGTCTTGGCCTAAAATGATCCTGGCCTGGCCCTCGGCTTGGCCTTGCAGCTTTTGGCTTCGACCCCCGGTCTTGGGCATCGCGGATCCTGGCCTCGAAATCAACATTTCCGTTTTATAACAGGCACATTGCAGCTAGACTTGCGCGAGGCCCTCATGGTACAGGTGGGTGGCTTTCCACTGGCTATTTTCCGTGCTGAGACAGAAGCAAACCGTAAGACTCTAGCCACACAAGACAACTGAACCTGGCTTTGGGTCAAGCAGGGCCAGAGTCAAGGTTAATCATTTTCATCATATCTTTTTTTGCCAGTATCAAAGTATGAAAAATAAAAATAGGTTTAACCCTTTATGGTGAATTTTCAAAGACAATGCATATATCAGTGCATGTTTGTTTGCATGTTTTACTACAAGTACATGTGTCTAATGCAGACTTGATTCTTGGTAAAATGTATCTATTTGTTGTTTGAACATCTTAACACCTATTTATTGCCAGAAAGGTTCAAACCTATTCTTATTTTTTAAATGTTTCATCATACATTACATCAGTCTGTTCAATGAAATCTCAGCATTACACATTCATTGCGTGTGATGTCAGTGGCATGGCTCGGGGTTCTGAAGTGGAAAAATGAACTGATACCTCTTGAGCCAGACTGGGCTAGGTCAACGTGGCTGAATCACAACTCGGTTGCACTGTGGAAAAAGAGCTAAGAAGACTCCATCGATCTCACCCACTCCAATGTTGTCTCGTGTTCCCGGCAGATCCTCTTGATCATTGCGGGCATTCTGGGTGTCGTTGTTTACCGACTCTCCGTGTTCAGCTGCCTCTCGTCGAGTATGCCCAAGCGCGTGTCCGAGATCAAGGTGATCGGCTGGTTGCTGACACCGGATATGGTCGCCTCCATCACGGCCTCCGTCCTCAATATTGTGGTCATAGTTCTCTTGAACATAGGCTACGACAAGATGGCTATTATCCTCACCGACCTAGGTAGGTGTCATCGCCATCGTGGTTTTTATCGGTGCACTTGTTGTATGCCTCCAGCGGCAACACGTACCGCTACAGCTTGAATAAGATGACCTCCGGCCTAATTGGCGGATATTTGCTTTTGTTGATTATTCTGACCTCTGAGCCACCTCATCTGAGCTGACAGTGGCCGGTTGGGGTGGGGAGGATGGTTTTTGCAGGAAAGCCTTTGATCGGTGCCTGCTTTGATTTTTACGTGAAAGGGAAATGTTCATGTATATGTATGGGTTTAAACCTGCAACGCATTTGATGACATAGTTACATCGCAATTCACTGATGGTGTACACGAGTAGTTGTCAACCTTTTTTGGTTTGTATGCCCCCCCCGCCTCCCCTAATGCACGCTAATATCTAGGAGCGTTCATAATTTCCTCGACGATATCAATCGAACTTTGTGGACATTCGTGTGTTGTTTTTTCCTCCTTTAGCAGCCACACAATCATTATCCTTGACCCACTGGCCATCACCCTCGTCTCACGAGGGTGTCCTGACCATGCCCACTTTTACAATCATTCAGTATTTGATATTCCCTTTAATATCCGCTATCATAGTTTAAAACTATTTCTTGCTCGTCTTGCTCTCATGTTACATTTGCACAGTTTTTTGTATTTGTCTGTGTTTCATTTTCCACATTTGAATACATTGTTGGTTAGTTGTGCAATATCCCTTGAGCACCTTGTACTCGTTGTCTCCAATTTTTGATGTTTCTTGTCTTTGTTTTGTTGCCGGTGCTGTGATCACGTGCCACGGATCTCCCTTGCAAAATAGCCTCGCAACTGACTTAAACGGCATCATCCGTGTAAAACAGGAAATTAAACTACATACATTTTTTAAAAAATGCCAAACCAAACGTTTAACTGGTACCCATGTTTGATGCACGCGTGTGTCCACACTCACAGAGATGCCCAGGACGCAGAGAGAGTACGAGTATCGACTGACGTTCAAGAAGTTCCTCTTTCAGTTCGTCAACTACTACTCGTCTTGCTTTTACATCGCCTTCCTCAAGGGCAAATTCGTCGGCTACCCTGGAGATTACGCGTACTTTAGAAAGTGGAGGATCGAGGAGGTGTGTGGGTCAGAGGTGTTGGGCCTAGCAATCATTTCTATACCTGCTTGTACTACATTCACCCGATTTTTTTAGTCTTTTGTTGCTATTTTTCTTCACAATTGCCTTTTAATTGTGCTATCGGTGAATTAACGAGGTAAAGGCATCTGCACTTGTGGAACTTTAACCAGCGACGGGTGGCTAGGGCTGACAGGGCTTTTGTCTCCTCAAACCTTAACGTTCGCAGCTCTGGCGTTCACACTGTCGAACCGATTTGAAACCAGAGTCGGCAGGAGAACACAAATGTCACCAGTTAACGCAACTGCTGAACCAGTTCTCTTGGCCGTGTCAGTCCACCACGTGCTCTAATGATGTTGTTGAGGTGGGGGGGTGTTGGGAGGGGAGGGAAGATGGAGGCGAGATATTCATCCGCAGCATCTCCCGTACTGTACCCCTTGTCGATGCGGAGATGAATCTTAGCGGCTTCAAAGCGCGTGTAGCCGAAACATCACCTCCAGTGGGCCGGAAAACAAACCTCATTAGGTAAGCCATGTATAGCCGAAACACGCGTTCAATAAAACAGCATTGGGCAAGGTGTAACTGTAAGTGCATTGATTTAAGATAGATAGATATTATTTATTCTAGCAGTAAGAGCCCAATAAGCTGATAATTGTTTTTTTTACCCTTTTATCTGACAACAAAACTGACACCTTTTTTTTACAAGGAGTCATGTTTGCATAGACGACAATACCTGCAGTCATAATGCAAACAAAAAAAACATAACTCTGATAATGTATGCACTGTCCTTGAAGTTGATTGGTCCCCACCCGAGACAGCTTTCCTTAGAGCCTAGTCTCACATGGGTTGGACCAGATGACGCCAAAAGGCGCCTTTTGTGGACCAAGAACTTCAAGGACAGTGCACATTATCAGAGTTATGTCTTATGTTTGTATCATGACTGCAGGTATTGCGGTCTATGCAAACATGACTCCTTGTAAAAAGGTGTCAGTTTTGTTGCCAGATAGAAGGGTAAAAAAACAATTATCATATTTTTACTGGCAAATGAGGTTCCCATAAGGCCATCACTTTTTAAATATTCAATTTTATGTTGAGAAGAAAGTGAGAGGGTCATCAACGTCTGTTGGGTATCCTAATGTGGACCTCCCTGTATTTGACCCTTTCCCGTTCCGATGACGTACGTGCACCTCATCAGTTTTAACTTTATCGGTACCGAGGCTCCCACAAGGCTATGCGGGAAGGCGTCGCACAGTATGGCGCCAGCTATTATAGACTGCAGTCGTGTCTCTACGGTTCTCTGCGGTGAGCACAGTGTCTTGAAAAACAACGGCGCTATGCCTCTCCAAATAAAATGGACGCTGAACCTCTTGCACGTTTCGAGATTCCACGGTGAACGGGACACCCACCCTGCAACTTTCAGACGTCTCGGATGGGAAATGGGTGAATACCTTCAATGTTAAATTTCGATTTAAAGCTTTCGTGACTGCAGGGATTCATCTTCTTAGTTTTTTCGGTAAAGTCACGTAGAAGGGAAGTAATAAAATAATAAAAATAAAACATAATAAAATTAAATTTTCACGACGTTTAGGCCACAACGCAAGCAGCCGTCCTCAGGTTCTTCACAATGCAAGCAGCCAGCTGAGGACGGCTGCTTGCGTTGTGGCCTAAACGTCGTGAGAATTGTATTTTATTATGTTGTGGCCTAAACGTCGTGAGAATTGTATTTTATTATATCAGGTTCTTCACAATGCAAGCAGCCGGCTGAGGACGGCTGCTTGCGTTGTGGCCGAAACGTCGTGAGAATTGTATTTTATTATGTTTTATTTTTTATTATTTTACTAAAAGATCCAAGAAGTCCTTCAATGTTGCTCTAAGTCGACTCTCCACCCCAATCCCCTCCTCTAGTGTCCCCCAGCTGGTTGTCTCTTTGAGCTAACCAGTCAGCTCACTGCCGTGATGGGAATGAAGCAGATCATTGGCAATGTCCAGGAGGTCATTGTCCCGTAAGTGGCGCGCAAACACACTTGAGCTGGAAAATCTGATTTTATACGACATCACTCGATAGATCAATTAATGCAAGATTTGTAACACGCCGTATTCAGCGAAAAAGCTGAGACGAAAGTGCAAGTTATGCCTTCCATTACTGAAATAATTGGAAAATATGACAAAAGTTGTAAAAAAAAAAGTCTCATCTTTGTTCGCTTGGCTGCCACTGGATGGGAGCTAATGGGAGTGGATTCTGACATGAGCCAAGACACCCCCTTGGACTTGGCGTTCAGAGGGCTCCCTCCCTTCGGGAAGCACTTTCAGAACGACTGCTATTTTTAAAAAGGCCTGAGTCATCAATCTAATCATGAAACAAGAAGTCGATTACAATGTTTAGTTGAACAATCAAATTAATCATCTAATCATCCCAGTTCTAGGAAAGCATAAGACAACGATCCCCCATGTAGCCTGCACAGGCTGTTGAGGCAAGTTGCTGTTAGCGAGCAACTAATGAAGGCGAGCACGGCTAATGACGGGGTGGTGTGGCCAGCACCAGACTTGGCCGCGTGTGTCTCCCCAGTCCTGATATTTACACACCGCACCAGGTGCTAAGTTGACCTGGGAGAGGCTCAGGGCTGGTTCTAATAATGATCGTTGTGTCAGCCGCGGGCGGGAATCGGGATGTTCACCGAGGCCAGGAACCAAATTAGGAAACACACACACCTGCTCATCATACACGTGTTTGTGTCTGTGCATCATCTTGCAAGTGCATATTGGGTAATATATATATTGCTAAGAGGCTTCCCATGCCATGCAGGGTAATGGGGTTAATTTGACCATACTTCACCACTATTGTCAGACTGATGGCCTTAATCTAAGTTGTCTTGTGGTTGTTGTTTGACCTGCATCCCACTGGGACTTTTGCACACAGCGTTGGTGTACGGTGCTTTTTCTGCAATATTTTGCTGTCTTTTCTTGGATTTTCTGTTTGCACATAGTCACATAGTCACTTTAAGATGTTTTCTTGTTCATGTTTTTGTTTTTTGTTTGTTGCGGTTGCACCCAATTTAAGAGACGAATGGCTAACAGGGCTATACCTAATAAATTAAACTTGAACTTGATGTGTTGGTGAAACGGAGCCCAAGGACTGATTCAGATACCACTCGCCACCGATGTTAGCCATAGCTGGGAATCAAACTGAGGTCGACCGTTCTGAGCACTGTGCACAAACCACTGTGGCACTGCTCCATACCAGGTTAGCAGTTAACACCGCAGTCAACTGTTCCTACAAAGTTTACCTTGGGCTATTGCTGCATCAAGTTTCATTCGGACAGTCCCATAACTTTAGACAAGCAACGTCCATGACTGACAGCTGCTGTGTAGGTTTAAGCGTTGTTCTGTCTCACTCTCTGGTGTGTTTTTTCGTGTTGCACCGCATGTTGTCCAGCACGATGTCTGATGTTTTGCTCGACATGCTGGGAGCTTCCTGTGGTACAACCCCGGAAACACATTCGAGAGCTCTTAACCCTTTTATAATTTCGAGACGTCTACAAGTTGCAGTGTGGTGTCCCGTTCACCTCTGAATCTCAGAGCGCACAAGCGGCTCCGTGTTAATTTTATTTAGAGAGGCGTAGCGTCGTTGTTTTTAAAGACATTGAACTCACTGCAGAGAACGGTAGCGACACGACCACAACTCTATGATAACTGGTGCCAAAACGTGCTGCACGCCCTCCCTCCCGCATGGCCTTGTGAGAGCCTCGGTTTTTTATTCTGGTTTCGTTTTGACGACGTACACGTGTACGTCATCGGAACAAGAAAGGGTTAAAACAGACAACCTCAAGTTGATGATTAAATGTGTCCGTGCGTACTACGAGTGTTCATCTGCGTGTCTGCGTGCGCGTCCCCCCCTACTTCCCACCAATCTCCAGATGGTTCAGCAGTTGGTTGGCCAAGTGTCGGGCCAAGAAAGGGCCTCAGAATGTCCACACGCGCTGGGAGCAGGACATGGGCCTGCAGCCGCAGAGTTCCCTCGGACTCTTCGACGAGTACCTCGAGATGGGTATGACCAACTCAGGGGGATCGCACTGCTCAGTCAGCGGTGCATTGTAATTTATTTGGGTAAAAACACAAAACAATTGGATGTAATTTTATTGGACAGTATGCGTACAGCTCTTTGTCAATCTGCTGTGCGGGTTTGAGTCATCTGACCCGTGTTTCTAGTTGGTGAAGGCAGGGAGCACAGACGTGAAAGAATACTATGCCGTATGCACAATACAACGGATTTTGCTGCACTGACTTCTGTTGTCCACAATGCTGCAGCCTACAACAAGTAATATCAATACTCTAAAGCCTGACTCCCACCACCATCTGGCCCAGAATAACTCCCTAACATATCTGTGGGGGGGGGTGTTCCTTTGACTAAAACACATTAAAATAATTGTAAAAAAATGTTGGGACGCTTATAATTATTCCCGCATCAGAGCAATAACAGTGTATGTATGTGTGTGTGTACCCTGTTTTCCCCAACGTCCTATTCTCTCCCCGCCTGTCCCTACCCCCAAATTTCCGCAGTGATACAGTTCGGCTTCGTCACGCTCTTCGTGGCGTCGTTCCCACTTGCGCCACTGCTCGCACTCCTGAACAACATCGTCGAAGTGCGAGTCGATGCCTGGAAATTTGTGACAAAGATGCGGAGGCCTGTGGTGTCACGAGCGAGTGGAATCGGTGCCTGGGCAGACATCCTGGGCATCGTTGCCACCCTGTCCGTCATGACCAACGTAAAGTCACCAGATTGTCAGCTCCCTCACTCGCCGCTCCCATCTGGAGAGTGGTGTAACATTCTGTGTCAGTCGTGGGGGTTCTTTGACCATATTTCACGCTGGTCAATAGTAAACTTAAACTAAACCATGTTTTGTTGTACCAGGTAAGGCCTCCTGAGCCATGCAATATAGCACTTTTTCAGAAGCGACCTGGCCACAAATGATAGCTCAATGAAAGGCTTATCACATGGACATTTATAGCAGCCAAATATCCTAAACGTATCTTGATTCTAAATTTGGAAGGAAAAAACGGAGAACCCAGAGGAAAAATCCACGCGACCACGGGGAGAACACACACACTCCAAATATACAGCAGGTATCATCCGCCACCTCCTGTATACCAGGCGAGGTAGTTAACATATCGCCACCATGGCGATATATTGATACGGTTTGGCGAAGGGCTGGAATGGGGACCAGGACTGGCTAAGATATCACCCACCACTGACATTAGCCGTAGCTGGAAATTGAACGCAGGTGGCTGAGTTCAAAGCACAGTGTGTGAATCACTGCACCACCACTCCCCCCAACCCATCCCATCCACCCCTCCCCAAACGTTGTGACTGGTAAAGTTTGAGCCCTGTGATTGGTTGCTTGTGCCACTGTTGGCGGGAGGGTCACAAATAGAGGTAGTGCTAGAGAGACCCTCTACGAGATATTTGGCCTACTCTTCCACGCTGACCAGATATGTTGCAAAACGTGGGAGTACCCAGACTATAACTAGCCCATTTGTACTATCGGGCGGCCAAAGGCTGGGGTGGTTTAACAAAACGACCCATCGCTTCAACTGCTGCATGAGATTGAACTGGTGACTGTTGGTTTAACACGTAGGCTTTCGCGACCAATATTATTCATAATTAACGTTTTTGGGTTAGATCGCGTTATTTATAAATGTGTCGTAACCCTCCACCACCCGACACGGCCAATCAGTAAAAAAGTGTCACGTTGACAAAAGACAAATAGTTCACTGCTTTAGCCCACCGGTGTGTTGAAGAGTGAATCCACAACATCTAAAATGTTTGAGTAGTACGACGTTTCGCTGGTAATTACCAGAGGTGTGGACTCGAGTCATGTGACTTGGACTCGAGTCAGACTCGAGTCATGAATTTGATGACTTGCGACTCGACTTGGACTTGCATAACAATGACTTTGTCCCACCTATGAGATGTGGACTCGAGTCATGTGACTTGGACTCGAGTCAGACTCGAGTCATGAATTTGATGACTTGCGACTCGACTTGGACTTGCATAACAATGACTTTGTCCCACCTCTGGTAATTACATCCAGCACCATCGGGCAATTTGCCAGAATGGTGAAGCCCTCACTTAAATAGAGCAGCAGGGTGACCGGGAGCAAGTGAGGGCTTCACTATTCTGGCAAATTGCCCGATGATGCTGGATGTAATTACCAGCGAAACGTCGTACTCAAAAATTGTAAATGTTGTGGATTCACTCTACAACTCACTGGTGGGCTAAAGTAGTGAACTATTTGTCTTTTGTCAACATGACACTTTTCTACTGATTGGCCGTGTCGGGTGGTGGAGGGTTACGACACATTTATAAATAACGCGATCTAACCCAAAAACGTCTATTATGATGACTGTTGGATTGCCAGTCATTGCGCTACGCATTACGCCATAACAGCATCCCCCAAAATTGTACTTGTGACAATTCTTGCAATTACTCAGGACAGTTTTGGGGAGTGAGTGGATGTTGGGAACCGGTGGTGTAATCACTGTGCATGCTTATTGACCGCTACCGCTACGTGTCTGTGGGCGAATGCCATAGGCATGCATCGTGGCCTTCACGTCGGACATCATCCCACGGTTGTTGCACCATTACGGCTACTCGGCAGGGCACGGCGAAGGTTCGCCTACCGTGCACCGGTACACTGAGAACAGCCTGTCCATATTCAACATCAGCAACTTGCAGGAGCGAAGTCGTCCCGACAACCTGCCACCCTGGTTTGACCCGGCAATCCACACAGTGTGCAGGTTTGTGCAGCTGAATGCAATGCTCTCATTTCGGGGGGGGGGGTGGGTGGGTGGGTGGGGGTGGTGCTCTCCTAGTGGATGTGATGCCCGGATTTCTGGGTATGCTGCCTAACAGATGTGCGATCCTTATAGGTGTGGTGTTGTAGTAGATGTGACATCATTCTGGGTGTGGTGTCTGAGTGGATACTGGACATCTGTGAAAAAAAAGAGCTTTATAGCACATCGGATTCCTCCAGTATAAATAAAGATTCTGAGTGGATGTGACATCATTCTGGGTGTGGTGTCCTAGTTGATGTGACATCTTTCCTTCTGGGCGTGCTGTCCTCCTGGGTGTGATCTTTTGCTTGTTGTGTGTGATATGGTTGATTTGATGTAATTGCTCAATGTAACACCATCCTCCATATACCAGCCATCTTAGTGATGCTGTCTTATTTGTGACGTGCGTAACAATGACTCCATGTATGACCATACAAACTGTTAAATATATATTTTTAATGAATTCTAGCTGAAAGGACACCTTGCTAATGTGTGATTTTATTTATTTATCCAGGAGGGCCTCTTTGAGTCCAAAGATGCCTTTTCAGGAAGGTCCTGCATTGAGAAATTTTGCCAATTGCTAATTTTTTTTATCAGTATACCCAATATAACCATATTCGCTCAATGTATAATATAGCCATGCTCGCACATAACAGTAGCACTCAAAATGCACCTGATTGCCACAGATCTCAGCAGCTGAGCAGGCTTCTTGAGTGTGGATCGTGCCTGGATTGGTGACCACAGGTGTTCCACGTGACTGCATTGTCGGCAGAGGGTATTGCAGCAAAATCAGTCGTTGTACTCGACTATCTATATTCCTTGCCTTCACCAGCCCGCACTGACCAACGTGAAGCATGATCAGAATAACCCCCACAACCTATATGGTGTAGGAAGGCAGTAATCCAGAAGCAGACTGACAAACAGGCTGTGAACGAACATACGTACGTAACCATACTTGTTGAATTAGTGCCAATTCTACTTGCTATGCACGTTGCTCAGGACAGGCCGTGGGTGCTTGTGGTGTCATTACACGTGCGCAGATACAGAGGATATCGCTACCCGCCAGATCATCCCCAGGCGTACTCCGTCACCACGCTGTACTGGCACATACTGGCGGCAAAGCTGGCTTTTGTCATCGTTGTGGAGGTACGTATCTGCATGCACTCACGTATTCGTACACATGCATATGTACATTACAAGGCAAAGTTGTAGCCATGAAATTCCTTGCTCATGTCACTCTTAACTATTACCAGGTAAGGTCCACTGAGCTATATAGCTGTTTTTCAGAAGCGACCTGGCCACAAATGATAGCACAACGAAGTGGCTAATCATGTGGAAATTTAGAGCAGCCAACTACTCTAAACGCACGTTTCTAAATGTGGAGGGAAACACCGGAGGATGCGGAGACAAATCCTTGTGACCACAGGGAGAACATGCAAACTCCAAATAGACAGCAGGCGTCAGGGTCGGGATCGCACCCACAACCACCTGCATACCAGGCGAGGGAGTTAACATCTCGCCACTGCACCGCCCCCTCCATGAGAGGGCGCGCGAGAGAGACCCTCCTAATTGTATTTAACGTCACGATGGAGTGCCCACGATGTACCCCAGCCTCCTGATCGACTGCCCAGGGCAGGGGGTCGGCAACCAAAATAACAAAAAGAGCCATTTTTTTTATTCGATAAAACAAAAATCAATATTTCAAGAGCCGCAATGCAGTGCTTAAAGAGTTGCATACGCCTCCGGAACCGCAGGTTGTCGACCCCTGGCTTAGGGTGCACCCATCTATACCTGCTGGGGGTGGGGGGACTGGACAGAGGCTGGGGGGATTTTAGAAGCTTGCTCATTGTTTCCACTGATTCGCCAAGAGATCAAACTGAACCGGTGACCTCTGTATTGCAAGTCCAGTGTGTAAAGCCATTGCACCACGGCAGCATCCTGCAAGCTTCATCGTGAGCACTTCTTAAGGTCAGCAGAGCAACTTATTATCAGCGTCATGAGGTCATCACAGAAAATGCCACTGATGCTTTCACACCTCGCCCATTGCATCATGTTTTCCAAGATCACAGATAATTGTGGTAATACAATACAATGTATTTATCTCGTCCAAAAGAGTCACCGTGGGTCTCCGGAACTCTTTCGCAAGGATCCTATTGGGAATGCGGTCTAAATTTTCCAAGTTTAATATCTTATTCACAAAGTAATTAATTGTAAAAAAAAAAAACACCAAGCAACATCGACTCCTGTATATATGTATATTGAACTTCTTTCGTACCATACGTAGCCAACCGTGCTAATCGGAGGTGCGAATCCTACTGGCAGACTGATGTTTGGAGGCGGGTCCTGCATACACCTTGTATCATACTGGGACAGCTGTCATGGGGGTCACCTTGGCTCGACTGCAGCAGGGCATTTGAGTGGCTGAGATGAGTAGTGACGTATAAGGCGCTTTCAGTTGCTGAGGCATTGAACAAGCGCCTCTATACAGCGCATGCAAATCCTGAAACTGAAAATCCTTTGCTTGTGCCGTGGATGCATTCGCAGCACCTGATATTCTTCACAAAGGCCTTCATCGCCCACGTCATCCCCGACACGCCATCCCACGTGCACGCCTGCGCACGTCGCGAGCGCTTCATCGTGCGGGAGATTCTGCGGCGGGCAGAGCTACGTCGCCTCCGCAACTCCTTCTCCTCCTCCTCCGCCTCGCCGATGATGGCGGACATGGGCCTGCTCCACCGTCCGCCGCACACGGACATTTAACTCCGCAAGAGCAGAGCCGGGATCGAAATAAATAACGATTTGGACATGGAATTTGCGATGCAGGACACACCTGAAAAGGTGTGCTGCAATGAAATGTCTTTGTAGATAAATGTTGTAATAATATTTGTTGTAAAATTATTTTAAATTATTAATATTTAGTCAAAATTACTTAAAAGAGTGTTAAATAGTATAGCAACAAAAGTTACGTATGAATGTAAAATTACTTCCGAGAGATTAAAGTTTATGTACATTTAAATATACATTTTAAACGTTTATTATGGAAACGCAAAATGACCAAAGTGAATAACATGTGAATTCATAAAGATGGCAATTTTTATTTAACATTACAATGGCTATAAATAAAGAAAGTAACTGGATTTAAATATCTTTATCCGAAAAGATAAAACATTTTATTGGACCTTAAACATTTAAAAACGCAAAGCCGAATTAAATTGTTGCAATGCAAAACCCATTTTCTGAGTTCATCAGAAGCTCCTGAAGCCGGCCTAGTCACAGAGGAATGTCCTTCATACTGAAAATACTTCCTAAATATTTACGTTTCATTACATTAACTTAACATGTAATACGTTTCATCGAAACATGTTAATAATTTAAAATGTACTTCTATTAATTTTCTTAAACACTTAAAACAAAAATCACGTGCACTGTAAAATGTTAAACCAGGTCACAATCGTGAAGCCGAGGCGGAAGACTGATTCTTCAAATCCGAGAAACGGAGGATGATGCTCATGGGTTTGAAGAGTTTGTGTTTTTGTAAAATAAATAAATAATGGTTGCAAGACACAGCTGGAGGCCCAGCAAATCACGTGGATGATTGTGGCGATCAAGAGCACGGGTTTAACGGAATTCCATACAACAGATAAGTAAGAACATGCTCTCTGTAGATCTAAAATTGCAACCGCACCAAAATTACTAATTTACAATGGTCATTGAGCACACTTGTTCGTTTAAAGAAAATAAGTTGGTGGTCATGCTGCTGCTACAGCTGTGTTGGCAGCGGTGCACAATTAACAATAGCAAAAAAAAACACATTCGTCAATAACACTGCCTTGTATTCTTGGTTCTTTCAGTAAAGTCACGTAGATAAAAAATACATTTTTAATACAAAATAAAAATAAGAAATAGAAAATAATAAAAGGAGAAAAGCACGATAAAAATAGTAAAATTAAATTACAAATAAATTTAAAAAACCCACGACGTTTCCATCGCAACACAAGCGGTCTTCATCAGGCGGAGAGAAAATAAATATAGGCGACGTTTTGAGCAACGACCCTTCTTCACCAAAGCCTGAGACGTCGCCTATTAAATACGTTTTCTCCTTCGGCCAGTGTTATTGACGAATTTTCTTGCGTTTTCTCATCTTCATAACCACATCTCAAACGTCCTATTCAAGGCGTGCACCTTGCCCTACCGAGGGTTGCTCAGTTAGAGCGTGAACGCCGCTCCGGTTGGAGTTGTGTGGCTTCTTTGAGAGCGACGCTTCTCAACCGGTCTCTCACCTTATGGCACTCACTCCCGAGTTGCCGGATCTTCGCAGCATACCACACCAAGCTATGCCTCAAGGCAGTGGTTCTTAATAACTGTTACTGCAGCCTTTCACCCCTTTGGTTCTCAATTATAATTTTTTTAAATAATGTGCTCATGCTTAATTTGTGTTTCGATGATTTACCTTAGAAAAAAATCTGGCCACGTCTCACGCGCCCCCAAGAAAGGGCATCTCGCACCCCCAGTGGGTGCGTGCACCTCTGGTTAAGAACCACTGCCTCAAGGAATCAGCGAATACTGAACAATTGGTAGGTCGATTTAAAGCTTTCGTGACTGCAGGGATTCATCTTCTTGGTTCTTTTGGTAAAGTCACGTAGAATGGAAATAATAAAATAATAAAACATTATTAAATATATTATGTTTTAAAATATATTATTTTTATTTGTATTATTTCCATTCTACGTGACTTTACCGAAAGAACCAAGAAGAATTGGTGGGTCCTAGAAGTCCTGTAAAATCAGGAGGGTCAAAGGCCTTGAGCTTTTATTTTCCGCGCCTCTGGAACTATTTTCGAAGTGACATCACGAATGCTGTTGGCGCAAATGAATATTTTCAATCGAATGTAAAAACAATTGCTTGAGTTACCTTTTTGAATTTGATTTATTGGGCAACAGCTTTTAGAGATTTTATTGTTCAGAAATGTAAAAGTTTATTTTCCCAAGTATAGCTCATTGCGCTGTGTTTTTTTCCAAGGGCGACGTGGAATGCTTTGCATAGAGTGTAGAGCACACTGTTACGGATTGTAATCGGTCTCGGCGTGGTCAAGCAGCTGATACTTATCCTATAAAAAAAAAATTCTGAACAATTACCTGTTCCTGGAGTTGTTTGTCATTCAACGCTTTGAACAATCAATACAAAAAAACACCGATGCAACCACAAGCAATATATTTGAAAACATTTAATTTGAAATAATAGCAAGTTCAGATCGCCAGCAAAGTGTGCCAAACACTGCACCGACGTTTCTCCCCCAAACTGAAATTATCTGGCGAAAAAAAGGAGCACAAATTTTAGTTTTACCAACACAGCATTTGCATGCTAAGCAACTGGTATATAGTTTAATATCAATGGCATCTGACTTGATAAACGAGACGACACAAACTTCACGTCTAAGGTAACTTCTACGCACGGAACAACGAAGTCCTTATCGGCAAAGATCCTCAATGATGGGATGCGGGCCAGGGTTTCACCACATCCAACGCCTCAAGCCACCATTTAGCCACCCCCTGGTTTTTCCTTAGAATGACAGGATCGACGTGCAGCCGTCTCTCTCTGTGGGTGGATGAAGCCCCAATTGGTTGCCTGACCTGACAGGGCGTGTTTCACAACGAACAATTCACCAATCCGGCCAGAAAGCACCTCCCACACAGGCGGCCCACGCAAGCTCCTCCAAACCCCGAAGAGTCACAGATCAAAACTTAAAAAAGAGGCAGACATTCAGCGAGAGGCAGTGCGCATGCGAAGGAGGTGGCTGAGAAGCTGTTAACAGCGGGGGGCAAGCCAGCAAGCCACATTAGCGAAGACATCGAGTCTGCATAGTCAGCACAGTGGCCAAGCCGGTTGGGGGTGAGATTTGGCACGTGGTTAGTAGAGAGGGCATTGAGCCGATTGGACTTTGTTGTGCTGAGCTCGTGCCAACTGGCAATCGGGAATGAGTGCGAGACGAAGGACGAACAATAGGGGACATCTCTAAGGTGAAGAGGAGTTAGTGCTATATGTGAGTACGCCAAGAGAAGGCTGAGTGGTTGAGTTGGGGGGTGGGGGTGGGGTAGGGGGGCTAGGTTTGCGTTCGGCAAAGCCAACAAAAGGAGGAGACCGTTCTCAACCCCCTCGTCGCCCTCTCGTCAATTCTCAACCATGGTGGCCAAGGACTGCCCCCACTACACGGGAGGCAAGCGGGGCATCGGGCTGCTGGAGAGAGAGCACAGCTGCCCACTCAGGGAAACGCCAGAGGTATGTGTCGCGCGCACGCGCATGGACGCACGCACGCGGACGCACGCGCACGGACGCACGCACGCGGACGCACGCGCGCGCACGGACGCACGCGCACGGACGCGGACGCACGCGCGCGCACGCCAGCTCTGGTCAATGAGACCCCCTGGGCGGTGTTTTGGGGGGTGCATGCACAAAGTCAGGTGGCGAGGGGCACGGCGACAACAAATAATTGCGGAATGGGTAAACGTCGCAACCTGCTTTTTGCGGCGAGATGTTAACCACCTCGCCTGGTACGCACGAGGTCCGTGGGTTCGATCCCGAAGCTGATGACCTGCTGCTGTATATTTGGAGTTTGCGTGCCTCTCTCTCTCTTCTCGCTCTCTCTCTCGCCCCGTGGTGGCGTGGATTTTTCTCCGGATCCTCCGGGTTTTTCACTCCACGTTGAGATCAACATGCGTTTAGGAGTTATTTGGCCGCTTTATATTTCTACGTGATGATAAGCCACTTCCTTGAGTTACCATTGGTGAGCAAGTCGCTTCTAAACAAAAAAGAGCTTACCTGGGAAAATATCAAAAGTTGAGTAGTTGAGTTTGTTTTTTTGGTCTGTCGTGTAGTTACCGGTATTCTGCTCTGGCTGATATCACCCGGGATATCCCCACCGTGTGTTTGGGAAACTTTAAACATACCTCGCCACCGGTGTTAAATATTCTACCAAAAATCCCCTAACCTACATAGCCAACTGCGAAAAAAAGTTTTAGAGCTCATCGGATTCCTCCAGTATGAATACAGATTCCGATTGCTGCTAGTGCTGTTAGCGAGAACCTATTGTGGCCGACACGGCGCAACCACACTCGGCCGTCTTTGTCTCCCCACTTCTGATGGGGGGGGGGGATTGTTTTTGTTATCGTTCACACATCAGGCAGTGCCGGATTATCCTAGTAGCAAAAGTAGCTGCTACAAATGCCACGGCCCTGCACTTTCAAGGGCCCCGCGCTAGATGCTTTAAAGCTATGAATTCCTTCTAGATTTGAAATTTTCGTGACTGTAAGGATCCATATTCTTTGGTTCTTTCGGTAAAGTCAGGTAGGTGAAAAAATAAAAATGAAGAAAATAAAGAAATTAAATCACGACGTTTCGATTGCAACACAAGCAACCATGAATTCCTGTTCAGTGATTCTGCACTTGCTCTATTACTATAGTACTATACTGCCTTCAACTTTTATGAACGACTGGGTATTTAAGGTTAGCGATTTGTCATATTATCTCGCTGTATAGCAAATGAAAAAATACAATTGCTTTACTATGCAAGTAAAAAATTTAAGTGTTTTAATATAAATATTTTTATTTATGGCCCCTTTATAACATATGCTACAGGCCCCGCACTAGCTCAATCCGGCACTGGCATCAGGTGCTCATTTGAGGCTGAGTCGACCTGCGGGAGACCCAGGATCTGTTTCAGATATTCGCCACCGACGTTAGCCGTGGCCGGGGTGAACCCAGGTGGTTCAGTGGCGCAACCCACCGCCCCCCACCGCCCCCCACCCCACATGCACACCAGCTCACGCCTGTGACGCCACAATGCTGTGGGTAACAACTCAGGTGTCGGTGCAAGGGCCGGTGTCTGATCGAGTGAAGGGACCCCGGGTTGGCACACGCAATCCGTAGGACGTATCTTCATTAACAGCAGCACGCTTTGCGTCAAGCTCGTGGCAAGCTGTGATACCGCCACGTATTTTATATTTTAGATTGAGTTAATGTTTTAAAGTCATGAAAAAAATTGCACACGAACGACGCATTCACGCAAGCACCCGATGCTCCGTTTTGAAGTTTTAAAATGAAACATCTTTGAATTGAATTATGTTTTGAATTAGATAATTTTTATTTCTTCATTAAAAGCTTTTATCATTTTACATCTGGAAGACTTCATTGAAAACGACATTTCGTGTGAATATTCTCTCGTCGTTAAGTAGATGGCCTTGCTGGGGGTTCGGTTCGATGCGGACTTTCACCTGTTTGGGATTGCGGGATCGAGATAAGGCGACGTAGAGCTGCTGACCGTCTGAGAAGACCGCCGTCTGCAGATCGATTCCAACGTCATTGAACGTCTGTCCCTGCGCCTCCGTCGTTCATGCAGGGAGCGCGTGGGTTTGCAGCGCCCCCTGCATGAAAACGACGGAAAGTGCAGCGTTCATCACAGATAAAGTTGTGCGCTTATATAAGAGTATTACAAAAAAACAATGTTGGTAAATATATTGGCTAGAGCTGTTGCTCAATGCTCAGCACACTGCGCTATGCGGTGTAAAACCAGGCCCTCCCCCATCCGAGTTTTGATTTCGTGTCCACGGCTCACATCAGCGGCGAGTTATAAATCTGATATGTGAACGGAGGACGGGCTGCCCTGCTTCACCGACCCACACTGACCGGTCAACTAACTTCCATGGCCGTGACACGGCTGGATGCATCGGCAAAGGGTGTAAACTATGAATATTATGTTAAACGCCACCGATATTGAAGAGTGATTTGTTTAAGGAGGGCCGTTGCTCGAAACTGTCGCCTATTATACATTTTCGTTTAAGAGCCCCCTGTTTTTGACGAATGTGAGATGTGTTTTTTATTCCCTCTGTTTACGCTAAGCCAGCGAAAACGTTTATGTGCCCGGCCACACGACGTCACCATCGCGTGAGTGCAAATATGGATGCGTAACGTGTACCATGCACACGAGGGTGTCTCATTTCATTAGCCCTGAGCCATATTATCATTGTTATTAAAACGAGATCTCCCAACAATACACGCCTATGGCATGAATGCAGGGGCACCAGTGTTGAGTTTCATGATGCTGTTCATCTGTTTTTTTCACCCCCCCCCTGCCACTCCTACCCCGTGCAACTCCACTTATCCGTGAACTCGCCTAACTTCACTTCCTCACAGCCCTATCACGTGTGACTTATTATCCAGGGGGGCCCGCGGCAGCTCCTATTCCTCACCTCCGATTAGCACGGTTGGCTACGTACGGTGTGAACGAAGTTCAACATACATACGTGTATATTATCCACGACCCCATTCTTAAATTATCCGCGATTGTCCGCATTTTTTTTTCAAAGGCAGATTTACGGATATTTGTGGATAAGTGAAGTTGAAGGGGCAGATTCATACGATTATCCGCGTGGGTCTTGGCCTGCCCCCTTTTCTGGTATGCACTTCTGGAAATTACATCATTAGTCCTATTAACCGTAAAATTGTTCACGGATAAGTGGAGTTCATAAGCAAATTAATCCTTTTATCCGCAACAACCAATATTGATTTTCATGGATAAGTGGAGTAAATTTGCGGATAATATCGCGGATGAGAGGTGTATTGCACTGTCCTGCATTAACGATGCATTGATTAATCGATTAGTATAAAATCAAAACATGACTCTTTTTACATTCACATATGTTCTATGTAATTGGTTCATGTTTCTCGAATCAACCGAAGCCAGGTAAGAGCCCATTGCAACCTGGAGTACAGTTGAAGATTGAAAACGCAGTGTGAAGGTGTGAAGCCTTTAATACACCGATCGATACAATTTACGCGAAAACTCATTCATGGTGCGAAATATATTTCAACAAATCAGTCAACATCTTTTAAACCGATTTTGCATTCTTCTTGACGTTCATGAAGGGAAAGAAGACGGCAAATATTACAGTCGTCGATAAATTATAAGGAAGATGTTGCCGCTGTGTAATGGTCAACGCACTGGACTTGCAATCCAGAGGTCGCCGGTTCGATGCCATCTCTCGGCGTGGCAGATGAACCAACGGTGCCAATTTCTTAAATCCCTGCATCTGTCCGAGCTATAAATGCTCTGATTTATAGCTCGGACAGATGCAGTGCGTGCATTGTCTTTGTGCTGTTCGCCTCTTGGCGTTCTGTGGTCTGACACTGGTGAGGCAAGGTGACAAAGAAGGCTGTCTCTGGTGTAGGCCAATCAGTTTCAAAGACTGCATTTATCACTCTTTGGCTCTTTCGGTAAAGTCACGTAGAAAGAAAAATAAATTATATCATAGCATACGAGGTTCCGATTGCAAAACAAGCAATCATCATCATCAGGTACAAATGAAAGAGAAAGCAAACCCAGTAAACTTAGAAATCGAATGCAATACAACACAGGGAGTCGGCTAACATAACAGTCACCTGGTTGATTACGTTCTTCCAAAGACTGCTAAATTTGAGAGAGAGACAAAACACAGACACGGAGACACACAGACAGACACATAAGCAGAGAGAGATAACACAGAGACACACAGAGAGAGACACACACATAGGCACACAGACATAAGCAGAAAGAGATAACAAAGAGACACACAGAGAGAGACACACACATAGGCACACAGAGAAAACTGTATTTATTATCAGAGCATGTTTGTTTGAATGTTCACCATAAGTACGTGCAGTTAATGCAGACTTGATTCTCTGCAAAAAGGTTTCTATCTGGTGTTTGACCATCTTAACACCCGCTGCTTTATTGCCAGAAAGGGTAAAACCTATTCTTTTTTTTCATACAGCACAAGTGCGTTCATTGTCCCAAGTCATCTGGGTAGCGTGGAAGAGTAGGCCAAATCAAATGCCCTCTCTAGAGCTGCCGCTTGTGGAGACCTCTACTGCCAGCAGTCGTGTGAGCAAGTGGTTGCAGGGCCGCTCCTTTGGTGCTTCTTAAACATTCCAAATCAAATAAAAACCTTTCTCGTTATAGTTAAATCACTTTTGTTAGCAACATTTTGAAAGTCAAATGGAGTTTGACTGGCTATAAAAAGGCATGTATATATACACACACTATATACAAAAACAAATTCCACCATTATCCCTTTGTTGGTGGATTTATTCTTTAGTTTTGTTCCAAAGAATAAACTACAGCTTCCCGTAAACCACTCTCGACTACATATTGTTCATTTTATTTTCAAGAACTGCGCCATTGTTTTCCAAAATACGTGTTTGTTCAAGTCCGGTGGACTGGTTTCTAAAGAAGAACTGAAATATACTTTTTTTTCTTCTTTTCAAAACCGTAATACAGTAGTAACACAGTGTCCCTTGGGATTGTCAGATATTTTTTTCAACTTTAATTTCAGCAGCCCCCGTGTCGCTGGGGTCAGACTGGCCGACATTCAGGAAAGGGTGGCGGCTCTGGCTTTTTCCTGAGCTCTCTGTTGTGGCTGGCTGGCTTGCGTGTTTCTGGGGTGGGGGGTTTAATTCTTCTTCCTCACGTAAAATTTCACAGCTCGTGTGTTTGCATTGCGGCGGGGCGCAGCACTTTCATTTGTTTCTGCAATAAAATTGTGTCACCGTGGCCAAGGGGAAAAAAAAATCTGCAGATCAAATTGATCCGGTTTATTAACAAAAAATGTTCATGAGCAAAAGGTAATACAGTACTAGTCGAAAGTAACTGCATTGTATCACACCATGGACAAGTGCCAACCAGAGGGTTTTTTTCCCACCATGGTTGAGAATTGACGAGAGGGCCACAAGGGGTTTAGAATGGCCCCCACTCCTTCATTGGCTTTGCCAAACGTACACCACGCCTCCCACCTCAACCACTCTGCCTCCTCTCGGCCGTACTCAACTCGCATAAAACAACGAACTCCTCTGGTCAGCCAGTGGTTACTGCGACGAGGAGAATCCAATGATGCTTGTTCTCGAGCCAGTGTTGAAACCTCTCCATGACTATGGCAGGGAGAACGGAGACCAGGGAGAAATAAATGAGAAACACATTTGAATCACTTTTCTCACGAAAAAATGAATGAGAGTGATGGAAAAAACCCATAAACCCATCACCATTTCAATGAGTTTGAAAGACTTACGTGTTTATGGGACGCAAACACACGGGTCTTTAAAATAAACTCATCGAGATGCACTGCAGTAACAACATACACGATAGCATTGATGGATATGAATATGACGCTACATTTACAATGATCTGTGTTGAACGTATGTCTGGCCAAAGTTGGGCATCTGTGCTTTTTCTTCTACATCAAATGCAGTCGACGGCATGTGCCATGTCAAACGCAAATGCCAGACACTTAACTCTCTGCGCTTGGCTTCAGGGCTCCGACACCTGGTCTTAAAGGTAAAAAAAAAGAAGTGAAAAAGCTTAACTCTTGCACGGTATAACGCTGCATAAGCCCTTCGCACACATTTGCCAAACCTGCTGGCATCAGTCTCCGTGCGCGCTGCCTAACCAGTCTCAGCTGTGTTATATCAACTTTCGTGGATCCGATCTATAATGTGGCCTTTGTATGTTCGAGACCTACGCTCCAGTCACATGTTAGTCAGCGCATGGGTCCCGTAAAAAAATGGCACACAAGTTGAAGCGTCTGCAGTGTGACCTTTGTATGGACGATTGCTTTGCATCGTTTACTGTTTATATTCCCCCAATGCGTTTGTCAACAGAAGGGACAAAACTCACTGTGTTAAGTCAGTTTAGTTAGGGGGTGCTTAGTGTTTGGACCTTACATTTTTTACCGAAATGACGACACCGTACAACGTCGCATATCCGACTAGCCAGGGACTGTGGTGTAGGCGTATAGTTGAACCTCTGCAGAAAATGTGCTCTGAAGAAGGACCATTGCTCAAAACGTGGCATATTATATGTTTATTTATTTTAAGGTTGCGTTATTGGTGAATGTGAGTGTTATTTGTGCCTGTGCACCACTGCCAACGCAGAAGCATATAAGCAGCATAGCCAAGTAAAGTTACACGGTCTACAAATGCTGCATCTGGGTGTGGGCGGTTAATTGGTATGGGGCGGATATGCGATGTCGTCCAATTCTTATTGTACCTGCGCGTTTGTGCGCACAGCTCTGTACGGACACATCCACGTTGGGTTAGCTACCAGAGGAAAGCTGCCATCCAGATATCTGCAGTGCGCATTAGTGGGAATATATTGGCTGCTTGCATACAGCAAATTAAACTGCTTTCGAAAAATGTTTCCTGCACACATTATTACTGGGCAACACTTCATTTTTTTTCTTCTTCTTCTTCCACGTGATAAATCGGAGCGTAGGCACAACAGTCTAGCAAAACCACCCCTTACAAAAACTCCCGTTTGTAACAAAAAGGACTTGAGAAAGAAGCTGTAACCTTAAGGAGAGCACGCAGGGTTGAGTAACATGAGACCAGAAAGGGCCCTTGTTTGAAGATTTCCCCCTGCCCCACACACAAAGACAAATATCCCCCGTGCAGCCTTAAAAGACTATTGGGGCAAGTGCTGTTATCGAGCACCTATGAAGGCCGGCACGGCACACGAGGAGGTGCGTGGCCAGCACCACGCCCGACCGCCTTTGTCTCCCCAGTGGCGATGTTTACACACCACACCAGGTACTCATTTGAGGCTGAGTCGACTTAGGGGAGGCCCAGAACCAATAATCGTCGCTGGTGTTGGCCGTGAGCGGGAATCGAACTCGGGTCGCCGAGTTTCGTAGCGGAGCGTAGCGCTAACCGCGACACCACCGCTCCCCATGCCCACACACGCGCACACACATCTCTGCGTCCCATACTAGACGGTCTCATGTTTGCAGCTGTCAGACAAAATATTGTGTTACAAAGAAACGCCAGCGGGTTTGGGGTTTCATTTGCTCAGCGTTAGTCTTGCCAAACGTTGCGAGCACACACTTTTGACAGATGGCCACAGCCTCTCTCTCTGTTTCACACACACAACACACACACACACGGCAAACACAAACAGAGTTGCTGCTAAAAGTAGAGAGAACTGGTGTGACTATTGTCTCGTGGCAGGTTTAAGCGGTTTCAGTTGGGGCTCCTCCATTCGAGATCTGGATGGTTGCTAAAGCTCATGGTGTGTTGGAGGTGTACATTTAAAGCATTACTGTGGTGGAAATTAAACAGAACTCGGCTAGAATTAACAGCGCGGTGCAGTTGTTGTCTGTGGTCGGATGGAAAGCGACTTGTCAAGTCAAACTGTGAGATGCTGGACCGCAGGAGGTGTCCTCGGAAAGAATTCAAATCAACGTGTCGTGACCTTGGCTCATACAAGCAATGGGGTGGCCCTCGGCTCCGTTGGTGGCCTCAGAGCCAGTGATGGAAATTCCACATTCCCACGAGAGGGGCCATTTCCTATTTTGCTTACGAGTGTTTAGAAATGCCGATGACAAAATCACCCGGAATGCACCCACGGTCTCGTCTACACTCTCAGCAGCCAAGCAGGTTTCAGGTTGGATATCGCTTGGTACGGGAGAGCACCGTGCATAACAGGTGTTACGGGTTGCAGGCGCTGTGTGCTTGGAAAACATGCATTAAAATCCCTTGTACTGTGTACAATGCTCTAACGGATATACTTTCTGCCTTCAACTCACGCTGACCAGTGTGGTAAAGTCAACAAACTCCCTCATCTAGCAGTGGTGAAGTATGGTCAACTAACTCCCTATACATTTACAGACGTAAAAGGGTGTTCTTGGCCATGGCCCCGACTCCCCTAGGACATATAATACAGACTCGCTCTTACACGCACAACAAAGACAAAGATCCCCCATGTAGCCTGTAACAGACTGCAGGGGTAAGTGCTGTTAGCGAGCACCGATAAAGCCCGGCACGGCACACGAGGGGGTGGGGTGGCCAACACAACGCCCGGCCGCCTTTGTCTCCCCAGGGGATCGATGTTTACTACACACCGCACCAGGTACTCATTTGAGGCCGAGTCGACCTAGGGGAGGCCCGGGACCGGTTCAGAAAAATCGTCGCCGGTGGTGTTGGCCGTGAGCGGGAATCGAACCCGGGTCGCCGGGTTCGTAGCGCAGCGCTAACCGCTGCACCACCGCTCCCCGCACACCCAGGCTGACACACGCACGGCCACGTGCAACACTCAGACACACACAGAGAGTCATGGACACACTCACGCACACTCATCTGCAGACTCGGGCTAACGTCACTAAAACCGACATCAGCCAACCACACAAAGCACTCGCGCAGACATAAACGCAGACGTATTCATAGTCACAGAGGCAAACAATCACGCTCGCGACCGTACACCCACAGGCAACTCTCTCACCGAGTCAGATCCGTATCTGCGTGTTTATTACAAACAAGTCGAGGGCAGCCTTCTCCCTTCTCCCCACCTGGACGATCGGGCCAAGCAGAGTTTGCGATTATCTGCCAATGCAATTTTACGGGGCCGGTTTGCATCGTATCTGACCGAACCTTTGCACATTCGGTGCTGGTGCTAACCCTCAGCGCTTGCTTATCCACTTTAGGCTGAGTTGACCTAAGGGAGGCCCAACCGGACCAGATGTTTGCGGCGAGCCGTGACTTGTGGCGTGCGGCACGGGGCAGGGCATCGAACCGAGGCTCTTCCCCGCGCGCGCAGGCCAAGACGCGACGTGGGGACGTGAGGAACGGGGCCACAATTCGCGGATTCCTAAAACTGGCAACGGTCCCTCGCCCCGGCTTTGTTGCTTCTCGGTGATTGCGCAAACAGCTGAGGCCATAAAAACTAAAAATAAAAAATAAAACCCATCCACGATTGCCATTGTCACGCGGCTCGCTGCCTTAGCCGGCCAGCCGGTCAGTGGAGGCGCACTTGGGCCCTCCCCTCCCCCCTTTGACCTGTTCTGGAAAGGCCATTTGGTTTGATGGCAAACACATTGCTGGAAGCCTTCATCCGCTGCTGGATGAAGGCTTCCCCACGTCAGCGTGAGTCATGGGGGAGCGTTTTTGTGACCAGTGCAGGATGGTGAATAGGGGGAGTGTAGCTATGGAAGAGTAGAGGTGTACTGCACAACAATGGATTTTGTTGCACTGCCTTCTGGTACCCACCGTGCGGTCCCCTGCAAGTCATTTGGCAGCATGGTTGGTGGTAACCCATCCGAGCATTATCCAGAGTCAATCCAGCTTCTCTTCTGTAATGAGATTTGAATTGTCACCATGAATGCCAATGGAATCCTTTGAAAAAAAATATATAATGTATATGTACCGGTGTTAGTGTGTTACCATTGAGAATTAAGTATGTCCACCTGGCGTGGGTTTCCACAAAGGTCAACTCAGCCCAAAATAAGTCTATTGTGTCTTGGACATGTATATTGGGAAAACAATGTGTCTGAGAGCGGTGCTAGTCCACCCATTGTCTGTGTATGCTGTTGTCTCATTGGAAAGTTGCTGACGAACAACACTTGCCATAACAGTCTCTATAGGCTCAACGGGGGATCATTCTGTGTGTGTGGAGAGCAGTGGGAAGTGGTCGTTTAATGGTTAGCGCACTGCGTCTACAAACCCGGCGACCCGAATTCGATTCCCGCTCACGGCCAATAACTGTGGTGAATATTTGAGCCAGTTCTCGGCCTCCCCCAGGTCGACTGAGCCTTAACTGAGCACCTGGCTCAGTGTGTCGCCATCAGAACTGGGAAGATAAAGGCGACCGGGTATGGTGCTGGCCACACAACCCCCTCATGCGCCCCGCCGGCCTCAATAGGTGTTCGCTAACAGCACGAGCGGCAGCAAGTCTGTGAAAAGCTCTGCGACTGCATTCTAAACGTTCATACACTTTTATAAACTTTCTCGTTTTTGTTGTTGCATGGGCATGCACACGCACACACACGCGCGTTGGCAAATAGTCGTCCATGTGTTTGCCTTTTGTGTCGATGCGTGTGCGTGGCGTGTGCACGCGCAGGCGCGCGCTCGCATTGGCTGCGTGTGCTTTCTGCAAGTGTGTCCCGTGTTCTTGTGGCTCGCCACTAATTACCCCCCCCCCTCTCAGCCCTTCCTGAGCTCCGTGCCAGGAAAGCGTTCACTCCTTGTTGGGCTGGGGGCTGCGACTGGGGCCGGCGGTGGGGAGGGTCCCAGCAGGAAACCTGTCTGCACACGGCTCTGTTTGTGCTGGACGACAATCGCCTCCAGCACTCGATGGGTCGGAGACGAACACGACTGAGGACGGGCACAGGGTGATCAATCCCCAACAACCCTTGTCGGTCATGGACTATCCGCCGCTGGGCCGAAACAAAAAACAACAATCTCGTTGGTCCGTGCGGTGTTCGTCGCCTGATCGTTGCGTTCCTCGGTGTCATTCCGAGCAAGCAGCTCTCCAAGCTTTTTAGCGGCGTCATCAGCACCATGCTCTATCTACTGCTGCGTGTGGATAAAAACTAATTAAGCTCTTAACTTGCAGATCACAATAATCTGGCGGTCTCGCGTAGCAATAATCCATCGAGCTCCCGCACACGACCTGATTGTGTCATTCCACTGCTGGCGGGCAGAGCCTCCGCTAGAGGGAGCTCTAGATTGCCCCCTCCAAGAGGGTATTTGGCCTACTTGTCCACGCTGGCCAAATGTCGTGGAAAAGGTGGGAATACCTACACTTGACCCCACCGCACGCGAGCAGCCGATTTGACCAACCGTGGTTGTTGCTGCTGCTGGTGGGGGTGGACCCCCATCTGTACTACCAGGTGGACACAGGCGAGGGGAGTTTTAAGAAACTTTGTTGAAGCTGCCCCGCCGGGAGCGCGAAGCGGGTCCGGTGGCCTCTGGATCGCGAGTCCCGGCGCGCTGACCGTAATACCGGCGCGTGCTCACCGCGTTGTTGCTCAGGCGGGCCAAATAACGTGTCCAGTGTGCGGTCGCGGGCAGACACGAGTGGGACTGGATTCCAGGCAAGAATCCGTAACGTCACGCCCACTATCTGGAACAACACCGAACTCTGGCTGGCAAGCATCATTTGCGCTCTAAACAGGGGGCCACTTCAATTCAAATACCTGCGCGCTCTGTGCTAGGGCACTAGCAATTTGTGGCGCCGCTAGTGTGGTTTCTGTGGTTACGCCCATAAACACTGTTTTTGTTGTAATTTATGAGCGCTTTATTTTATAGTTCTGCTGCACCAGAGCAATGCTATTTTTACACGGATAATTATTGGGGTGTTTGTTCTGAGGTCCAGTAAACTCTTAATGGTTGCTGGGACCCCCCCCCACCAAACCAAAACATTTGTTGATATGAATCTCACTCATCACTCATTAACCTCGTTTGGTTATCGATAATGACGTTCAGAATCACACGCGTGCCACGTGTGTACGGTGTCTTATTTGCTTCTCCCGTGGAGCCCCATTACTGAGGCCACTGGGTCCATCAACTTACGGCAGTAGCAGCAGTCCATCATCATCATTGTATCCCATTTATTGCTGATGTTTTCATGTTGATCCTCTCCAGCATCGTGCGTCCTACACTCCAGTCCATCGTTTTTCACAATCGTCCTCTGCCTCTTCATCTATTACCTTTCACTCGTATTGTCATCCCTTTTTTTTCTGGATTCCTGCTTGGGTGCCAAGCCTTCTCACAGGATGAGCCGTGCCACAGCAGAGAAATAAAGAATTGGCAGCCCACGGCATGGGAAACAGATGACTTTCGCCCTCATAAAGGACTCGCCAGCAAGCGATAATCCAGCTTCGGGCTGCCAAGAAAATCCCAGCTTGTTACCTGGGAGAAGGGAGACACGGATAAACTGTGAAGTGCATTGAAGGTGCAGCGACTCACAGGTCGGCAATACATCTCGTTAATGCTGTCGCAGAAGCCCAGATCGTAAAACATAACTTATAAGTTGGTTCAGCCGCCGTCTAGCTGCGGGTTAGAAATTCGTGCTGGGAACTGGGAAGGATTGTGAGTCAACGCAGCCAATTCATCCATCAGGGGTCGGTACAATTTGTACCATTTAGTGGCATGTGGAATTTACACAGCTTGTTTTACTGCAAAGGACCATCCACCAAGGCGACGCAGCGATGAAGTAATCCCATTTGCAGGAGATAGGTGAATTGTGATGGTGAGGGATGGTGATGGCTTGGGAAAGCACCCAGCTGTGGATATATCATGGCTGTATGTATGTTGAACTTCTTTTGCAGTACGATGCCTCTACACTGCATGCGTTCCCGAACCCACATCTTCCTCTTCTGTCTCGGCGTGTAGTTTCCAGCGTGCACCTCTCTCTCTCTATCCTTACTTGTGCCCTATTCAGCTTTTGTTCCCTTTTATTTTGTGAATATCATTTGAACAAAAAAAAATTACACCGATGTAGGTTGAACTTCTTTCGCACCGTACGTAGCCAACTCTTCTAACCGGAGGTGCATGATGATTTCACACTCTACCTTGATAGACCCACATATCATGGCGGCTTCTAATGGTATCAGTGTTTGGCTGGCAAAATCATGCGCACACATTCCAGATGTGTGCACACCCCTTCACAAGACACCTATGAAGGCCACAACGGCACACGAGGCTAAGAAGACGTAGGGGGGGCCCAGGACTGGTTCATTCGTCACTGGTGTTGGCCATGAGCGGGAATCGAATTCCGATCACCGAGTTCTTGGCGCTAACCGCTGTGCAACCACTCCTCGCGCACACCAAGACAAAGATCCCCCATATAGCCTTAACATATGTTGGGGCAAGTGCTGTTAGCGAGCACACACACGTGCTCAGACGCACGCACAACAGAGTGTACACTTGTTTCTAGGCAAGACGGCCCTGGCTGTCGCCAAAGTGCATTTGCTTAAAAACAAACTCCAAGCTGCCAGCCGTTTGTTTGCACAACTTTGAGAAAATACCTGCGCAAAGACTGAAACTGGCGATTGCCGACTTTTTTCCCCGTTTGCCTGTGAACTGCGCGCCAGAATGGTGCTGCTGATTTGTGCCCGCTGCCTCTACAAACCCGGCAAAAATGGGTTCGAATTCCCTGGTTTTCGATGGATACATTCAGTGGCGAGTGATTATTTTAACTGGCGCGGCTCGGTGCCCCTATTTTATTTACCGAGCTGCAACGGCGAGTGTTGACGAAGTATGGTCACACGGCCAACGTGACCAACTCGGGCACGAAACGAGTAGCCCGGTGTGCAAAAAAATGGATGCAACCGGGAGGGAGTATGCAGAGTTCTTGATTAAATATCACGGACAGAGCTAAACGGACGGAAGGCCACGATCGCGGACACCTTTGAACACGGACTCGGCACAGAGAGGGTGACAAAGGTGGCTCCGGCGTGGTTCTGACCACACCACCCCTGCCTCGTGAGCCGCGTCCACCTCAATAGGTGTTCACCGCACGGGCACCGATCCTTGTGTCAGGCTACGCGGGGTAAAAGATGTGCGCGTCTGTGCGTGCGCGCTCGCTCGCGCGATCACCCCATGTGCGCGCGTGGAACATTTTCATTTAATTCGGAAATATTTTTGGACCCGCAACTGGCTGCGTCGGTGTCACGCGAGACGGAACCCGCGCTGCTCACGTGAAAGTCAGGGCGGCAGGCATCGCGTGCAGACTTCTATTACTGTCTGCACGCATAAAGTCACTTTGCCATTCCGTCAGGTCTGCTTGCATAGTCGGGCCCATCCCACCCTGGTGCGTGCCTCCCCCCCCCTCTCTCTCACTCAAGTGCTGCTTCTTTAAAAAGAGATCTTTTTTTTTGCTCAACACGAGCATCAAAGTGGTGCTCATCTACTTTTGACAGCCCCGATCCAGTGGTGGAAATTCCACATTCCTCTGGCGGGCGCAGTCTGCCGATGAACTTTTTTTTGTTAACTTCCCCATAAAGTGGTACGCGTTTGTTTTCATCGACCCCCGGAGCGATGATGGGCTGAGTAACCCCCCCCCCCCCACCTTCAACTAGAATTTGAAATGCTCTAAGAGTTCTGGGTTAACGTTTGAGACTAGAGCTGGCTTATTGGATGACTGAAGTAAATAGATTACTCTACCAATGATCGGTTCGATTGCTCGACTAATGGGACAGCACGCAAGTAACCTCTGTTCCTGGATGTAGCGGGGCTTGATGGGGGGTTTCCCACCTTCAGGAGGCAAGCATGTGGGGATATACTCTTAGTTATTTCGGTAAAGTCACGTAGGTAAAAAATGAAATTAAAATTAATAAAAATATTTAATTTTTTTACCTACGTGACTTTACCGAAAGAACTAAGAGTATGAATCCTTGCAGTCACGAAAGCTTCAAATCTAGAATCACGTGGGGTCAGCCGCGAGTTGGAGCCCGAGTCAATCGGTCCACATACAAAGTAATTGCGTGATCTTCAGTCGATTCATCGACGGGTCGGTCCCAGCCCGCTTGAGACCACACCTGGACGAGAGCCGTGTGCTGTGAGCGTGGTTACGATTACCCCGCGTCCGGTGGTTAGAGATTTTAGTTTGCCAAACCCGTGCGTGCGTGCGTGCTGGCAGGGTTGGAGTCGGGTTTATGAACGTCCGTTATTGGTGACAGAGGTCTCCTCTCAAGGCAATGTATTCGCGTCCGTACGTATACACGGAGACAAAGGCTCCCTGTGTATCTCCTCAATAGACCTTAGACTAGGATATGCAGTTGCCGAGTACCTACTGGGGCTGGCACATGGGCACACAAGGGGGTGGTGTGAGACGCACCACACCCAGCCAAAGCTGCCTTTGTCTTGTCCAGCGAATAAACAGGGCCGTGCACTCATTTACAGCTGAATTGACGGGTCTTATAATTTGTGCCACGAACAGCACTTGCCCCTGCAGCCTATAGGGTGATGGAGACAAAGACGAAGTTTCCCCTACCCCTCGCCGCGCAGCCTTTGTAGACGGTTGAGATGTAAATTCTGTTACAGAGCCCCAGCTGGGGTGGGTGGCAATCGCCCTAATTGGGACCACACATACGGTATTTTGTTAATTGCATTAACCAGGTAAAACTCATTGAATGTTTTCGTCGTCGTTGTTCTAACGCAGAGCTCCGTTTTGTTCGCCTTTATCACCCCGGTGCCGGCCACGCCAGTTCTTCAGACTCGGCTGGGTGGGCCAAGGGAAACCAACAGGGCAAGTTCGGGTGTCACTTGCCTGATTGACGTTATGACTCGGAGATCTCGTGACCATTGTCCTTTGACCCCACCCCTTGGCGTGTCGATGTTTATGCACAACGCCCGGGCACCGAGGCTCTCCCTTGGAAGAAAACAGACTTCTGGCCTCAAATCGACCGCTTGAATTATATAACACAGTACTTGACAGCCTTTTGTCAAGGGCTTCCTCCCCACGCCGTCGTCCCTGTCATGGGGTTTTTTGTCGTTTGTTTTATTTGACCATACTTCACCGCATTATTCGGTGTGGGTTGGTGAAGAGCTCTTACCTGCTTATAAACATTGTAGGGCATGTGAGGTTCAGGTTACTTGGTAGCTGCTATTGTGATGGAATGAGCAACAGCTGGAGAGATGACAATTTGGAGCATGATGCTGGAGGCCAAACAGGAAATACATACATAAAGCCATAGAGTCGTTTATTTTGACCAAATCGCCCGGAAGGTGACCAAAATAATCAGAGCTCGGAGCTAAGCAAAGTTGAGCCTGGATAGTGCTTGGACGGGTGACCATTACGCGCAAAAAGCAGGTGCAGTAGGCCTTGTGGGCAGTAGAGGGCAGGGCAGCAAAATCGATCATTCCGCATTTCAGAATCCCGCACTGACCAGCGTGGTGAAGTACGGTAAATTTACCTCTCTCACGGCCCACAGGTTGTGGGGAGGCCGTGATCCAGCAGTGGATTGACAAACAGAGCATGCTTGTTCATTTACAGGTATTGTATGATCACAATGGTGACAGCGGTGAGTCACCGTGGGGTATCATTTTCCTGAAGTGAGACAAACGTGCCGACTCTGAGACCCGGAGGCTGGCGTACGTGGGGCAGGTACCGCATGTCGAGTCCGCGTCTCGTCTGCGGCTGGCCGCAAAGATTCGGAGGCAGCGAGACACAAAAGAAAAATTCTGGCGAAGGGATCCCATCTGCTTTTTTGGCAGGGCCAGACATGCCTCACCCTTCCCAGCCACCCACCCATCTCACACACCTCTCATCCGCCCCGGCACAAAGCAACCCACCCACCCATTTCGCACACCTCTCATCCGCCTGGCTTACAACACCCACCCACCCATCTCACACACCTCTCATCCGCCTGGCTTACAACACCCACCCACCCATCTCACACATCTCTCATGCGCCTGGCTTACAACACCAACCCACCCATCTCACACACCTCTCATCCGCCTGGCTTACAACACCAACCCACCCATCTCACACATCTCTCATGCGCCTGGCTTACAACACCCACCCACCCATCTCACACACCTCTCATCCGCCTGGCTTACAACACCCACCCACCCATCTCACACACCTCTCATCCGCCTGGCTTACAACACCCACCCACCCATCTCACACACCTCTCATCCGCCTGGCTTACAACACCCACCCATCTCACACATCTCTCATGCACCTGGCTTACAACACCAACCCACCCATCTCACACACCTCTCATCCGCCTGGCTTACAACACCAACCCACCCATCTCACACATCTCTCATGCGCCTGGCTTACAACACCAACCCACCCATCTCACACACCTCTCATCCGCCTGGCTTACAACACCAACCCACCCATCTCACACATCTCTCATGCGCCTGGCTTACAACACCCACCCATCTCACACACCTCTCATCCGCCTGGCTTACAACACCAACCCACCCATCTCACACATCTCTCATCCGCCCCGGCACAAAGCAACCCACCCACCCATTTCGCACACCTCTCATCCGCCTGGCTTACAACACCCACCCACCCACCCATCTCACACATATCTCATCCGCCTGGCTTACAACACCCACCCACCCATCTCACACATCTCTCATGCGCGTCGGCACACCGCACCACAGCACACCACCCAGTCCACCTCCTGCGCAGTCGCGGCCACCTCCTCCACCCAAACAAAGGCGGGCTTGTGCGGGCCGCGGAGGCTCACGCATGGGAGCGCGTGAGCCAGGTGTTTTCACTCTGCTCGTGACGACGAGTTACTCGATACCGCTGGGGGAGGAGAGCCGATGCGGGTTCGACGGAGCGATAAGAAGTCGACCAAGGCTGTCGATGAGAGTCGCGGGCGCTGGGTGCGCCGAGGGATACGTGGGTGCACTCCGGATGAGCGAATTTGTTCACGAGAGGGGACAAGAGGTGCGAGAAAGCCCTTCCGAAATACATTGCTTTGCTCGCGATAAACTACCTCTCGCCTGCTTAAATAAAGAACGGGGAGATGTACACGCATATACCGCACGTGGGGACCTTCATCCAGTAAGCGGACGAGCAAAAGGCTGCAAATTATTAAAGTTAATGATTTTTATCATAGCGTCATTTTCGTGGGCTTTCAACAATATTATTTTTTTACGAGCTTAGACTTTGTCATTTTTAAACGCATGCCCCGACTGCAGTGCTCCACTACGGTCCCCATAATCTTGTCCAGCTCACTCGGCTCAACGTTCACAAACCAGAGAAGGATGGGCCTAACTGTAGATTAGAAAGACATTCTAGATTTGAAGCTTTCGTGACTGCAAGGATTCATATTCTTAGGGGTTTTTTTCGGTAAAGTCACATGACTTTACGGGAAAAAACCTAAGAGTAGAAAGACATTGTTCGCGCTGGTATTTGCTGAAGCACATTGCAGTGAATTATTGTTTGATTGCGTTTACTTAACCAGGTTAGAAACTCATTGAGACAAGCCTCACTTTGTCACGGGTTGACCCTGTGTCAACAAGTTACGACCGATAGATGGGTCTGGGAGTTACTCTCACTGCAGTATATACACGTATGCTCGTCGTCAATCTGCTGCTCAAAGTAGAATCGGGTTTAAGGACAATTAAATATTGGAAACGTTTTTTTTAAATATATATAAAGGGGAGTGATGCAGGCCTGAAATCTCCTATTCGTGCCACTGCTGGCGGAAGGGCCTCCACTAGAGCAGGGGTCGGCAACCATCGGCTCGGCAGCCACGGGTCGCAGAGCCCTGACCATGGAAGTCCACTTCACCGTGGAAGTTCATTTTGCTATGGGCAGCGGTCGCCAACTTGTGACTCCGCAGCCCCATGCGACTCACGAAGGAACTCTTTCGTGATGATTATTTATTCAGAGCCGTCTTGTATTCACTTGAAATTGCGGCTCTTGAAATATTGTGTTTTTACCGAATTTGATAGAGATGGCTCTTGGTGTGATTTTGGTTTCTGACCCCTGCACTAGAGGGAGCTCTAGAGAGCCCCCATTCTAGAGTGGGAGCTATAGAGAGCCCCCATTCTAGAGTGGGAGTCCTAGAGAGCCCCCATTCTAGAGTGGAAGCAATAGAGTGCGAGCTCGAGTGAGTGTCACTCGAGAGGAAATTTTTGAGCAACTTTTCCACGCTGGCCGGACGTCTTGGAGGAAACGGGTGGGAGTGCCCACACTTTACCCCACCGCACCGGTAACTGCCGATTCGACGAACTCGAAGTGTTTGTACACACCAATATGCCCCCCCCAAAAATAAAACTGCGGCACATTCCACTGTAAATTAGAGACAAGCGTGCATCTATAGGCGTTCCTTCTGCAGGTAACAACCACTGGCTTTTCAACTCTTTTTTTGGGAGGGCATTAAGTTTTGTTGCATTTTAAAACCTCTTTCCTTTTTTTTTTATCCCACAAAACGATACTGACACATACCGGATGGACACAATGGTGGTAACAGACGTCGCCTAAGCGAGCCGGGGTTAAAGTGCGAGTTGTGGAACCGTGCGATGGGCTTCGCAAAGTGACGAGGTCTCCGGGGGTGGCTCTCGGATTTATTGATCCACGCGTACGGTGGGGGAGTTTGTACATTTTCACAAAATATAAGTGAGACGGAACAACAATGTTATTTCATCCAAGGCGAGAGCGTACAAACACCATTTTACGCTTCCACGGAAGTTACTTCTGTTTATCCGCGGCGATGTGGGGGTGCCATTGTTGTGGATGTCGTAAATGATTCGCGATTTTTCGCGATTTCGCTCCACTTACCCGTGGGAAATAATCGCGGATAATGGGGAGGAGAGAGTTGTGCACAATAGGGTCACACCAGGTAAGCGGAGTTGTCCCTGTGTAAAGAAAAACGAATTGTCAAAGTGTGTCGCCGTAATCGAGTAAGAATCGGGTAATGCTCGTCCGCATCGGAAGTTCTGAGGCAGTCATTGAAATTCCACATTTCTCGGGCAGGAACCAGCCATTTCACTCTTTATGAGGATTATTAAACGTCTTTTTTTTTAACTGTGATGTGCTATCGCACAGTTTTGGGACTCGGAGCTCAGCCACCAAAGGGAAAACACGAAGTCAGATGATGTTGGCTTCACAACAACCATTGCCGTATTACCTGAGTTAAAAGAAAATTCGGAAAATAATACACGCCCCAAACTTTTGTTTTAAAAGTCCGTACAGAGTGAAAATTGCATCTTATAATCCGGATAAGACTGTAGCGCAAGGAAACCGTGGCGAGGTGAAGTTTGCGTGGCGGTGGTGACCTCTTGACCTTGGCCACATAGTTTCACCTACAAAGGGTATGACGTGTTTGTGATAAAGGACAGCTGATCAAAGTATGAACCGCTGATAGAGTAATCAACGTTCTGGTGGTCGGTCAGTTGATGGCTCTCCGAGAGAGAACACACTGGAACACTGGAGAAAGTTTCGGGGATTATTTTGTTTAACCAGCTGAGAGCTCAAGAGACCAGGATGGAGTCTGTTTTGCAAAAGTGACCCAGGGTATTAGTCTTCCGGTAGGGGGCGGCGATTGCAGCTTTGTACTTTATAATCCCAATGGGTTTTCCCCTCCACATTTATAAACACGCGTTTAGAGTGTTTGGCTGCTGTACATTTCCACGTGATTAGCACCCTTCGTTGAGCCATCATCTATGGCCGGGTCGCTTCTGAAAAAGAGATACACAGCTCAGGGGGTTTTACCTGCACTGTTCGAATTTGGACCCTGACTCTGGCACACAATGGCCTACTCATAGGCGGCCTGGGATTGTGCTCATTTTTATGTTGCTGCACCCATGGGCGTTGCACACAAAACCCTCCTCCCTTGAGTGTTTTAAACACAGCAGCCTCTGCTTAGCCACCAGCCCGTCGCGTGGTGAAATGTTACCCTTTTTGCAAGTTGCGTGGGTAGTGAAGAAACAAGGTAACCATGCGCCAATCCCACCCTGATTGGCAATCGTCATTACGCTGCAGCCCTTAAATACCAAACTCATAGGTAGGGCACTACATCACGTGACTTATTGGGGACTGAGGTATATAGGCGGATTTGTGAAAAAGGTCAGATATGTGAACGTCGCTAGGTAATGACAGTTACAGCACCACACGCTAATGGGCTACCGAACAAAAATGAAGAGCAAAGTTTCTGTACGCATGGGGCGGTGCTCGACTGTGCCTTGAGAAGCGAGCGAATCTGCGTGCGATTAGGAACGCGTGACCGTGAAAAGGTCAGATTTGTGATCAACTATAGAATGACAGTTACGTCACCGTGGACAAAACACAGCACTGGGTGCGAGGGCTGTTTGTGATCGTCGGGTACGTGACATTGTACTGTAGTCAGCCATGGGGCAATGATGAGGGAGGGACCGAGGGAGGGAGTGAGAGAGGGAGATGAGTAATCGGAATAATAGACACTCGGGGTCAAAGTGCGGAGGATGAACGTCGATCAAAAGTCGAGTTATCAAACCCTGAAGCGACCGATGGGGATGACTCCTGCGGTGCTTTTTAGCCGAGTTCAAATCCCAACTGGGGATTCACTCAACCCATCATCCTTCCCAAGTCAATAAAACGACTACCAACTTTGTGAGACTCGCACACTGGTGGCTGTCACGTGAGGTCACCGGTTCCCACCACAGTAATGTAGAAAACCACCACTGGGTTGGGGACACCAGTGGGGAGTTGAGGTCCACACCATTGCTTGTTTGAGCGAGGTGGGGGACACTTTGCTCCGACGTCTTTCCACGCCACTCCTCCTTCCGTCCAGCATCTCACAGTTTCACCTAAAAGCTGGCTGATCATCCGGCCACGCGCGAGAAGAACTGCGTAAGTCTCACGCTCTGTCCCACAAGAGTACTTCGAATGGACATCCTCAAACACCAGATCCCACGTTATCACCGTCATTCCATCAGACTCCCCCCCCCCCCCCCCCAGTCAGAGTCCAACGTTCGTGTTCTGCGTAAACGGGTCCCCGTGATTAAACTCATCTGACCCTCGCGTCCATGTGGGTGTCCTGGCTCTGACCGGACTGGTACGATCTGCTGATATTTCTCTTGAACATGGGGGGAACAGTGGATCACCCGCGGGTGTTTTTTTTAGTTGGTGTAACCAACACGTGCGACACGTTTCCAAGAAGTTGCGTGGCATTTCCCCATCTCTCCATCCGCCCCAAAATCTCTCCCCCCGCCCACACACACAAAGACAAAGATCCCCCGTATAACCTGTAACAGCCTGTTGTGGCAAGTGCTGTTAGCGAGCACCTATGAAGGCGGGCATGGCACACGAGGGGGTGGGTGGCCAACACCCCGCCGACTTTATCTCACCAGTGGCGATGATTACACACCGCACCGGGTACTCATTTGAGGCAGAGTTGACCTAGGCGAGGCACAGGACCTGTTTAAATAATCGTCACCGGTGTTTGCCATGAGCGGGAATCTAACTCGGGTCGCCAGATTCGTTGCGCGGCTCGCTAACCACTACACCACCGCTCCTCTCTCACACACACACGCACACTCACAAGGGCATGCTCACACCTGCACTGCAACACCTGTGCCCGATTGTTTTTTTCGTTATGTTATATCCCAGGTGTTTTTTTATTCAGTGAGATATAACATGCGGAAGGCATCAACACAATGTGTAATACAATGGCCTCCTTGTGTGTGTATATTATTGTTGTGCCAAACACTGAGATAACATGTTTCAATGCTCTAAGGCAGTAGGATTATCATGCACGGCTCATTGTAAGTCCATGGCTTTTAGCCTTCCCATGCCGTGGGCAGTTGTTTGACCATACTTCACCACACGGGGCTGTGCAGGGAGGGGTAACACGAGTTTCCACTGATGGTAACCTTGATTAGGAATCAAACTCAGGTCACCGGAAGCATGGTTGCGGTGTGCTAACTGCTGACCCCACTAAATTATGAATACTGCACTCCAATATTATGTGTACAATGTGGCACGGATATGTACACGACAGATCATACGTAAGTGCTCGTTAACAGCACTTGCCCCAATAGTCTGTTCAAGCTATACGGGGGAATTTTGTACGTGTATATGTGCAAAATAATTACGTCACTGACTGTCACTGGGTTTAACCGAGCACACAGTGCGGTACAACGATCACATATCCAACAGGCTCCATTCCCCGGCCCCACACACACACACACCAAGATTGACGATTCGTAGCTGGACTTGGTACAGACCTCCACTGGGTCTGCCCAGCCCTTTGAAAATAAGTACCGACTGCAGCGTGTCACTTGCCAGCACCGAGAGGAGACGAACGTTATCGGGCAACCGTGTGCCAAGCCTGCTGTCCCACCTTATGTCAGGCCAGCCCTAATAGGTGCTCGCGAACAAAGACGTGCTGCAAATCCGTGTGAAAATGCGCAAGAGGCCTTTTGACTGCTTTGTGTCATGTTTGAATAATAATTTTGTCAGAAAAATAAATGCTGAGCCGGAAACAATTATTTTATTTTTCCGGTGTTGCAAATGTCCAGCATGGCAATTTTTTAAAGAAACACAATTATCCGCCTTGACCAATTAACCACTTAGTCTTTGTGCACGGTCGAACCGTCATCGTCTATACATGTTCACACATCTGACCTCTTCTCTTATCCCACCAATACCTCAGTCCCCAGCGGGCTGGATGTTGCGCTGACATTATAAGTGTGGAACATTTACTGGATGTTTAGTCTACAATTCACTCAACTCAACCGTAGCATCAACAAGCAGAGTTGGCGATATAATCAGAGAATACAGTAAATGTCTAGAAATTAAGTTTTTTTTTACCTTTCCCTTCCTGGGGGGGTTTCTTTCAATTCGTAGAGTTGTCACAAAAGGCGGATTTTTTTCTCACTCTCCATGGGGCATTACCGACAGCAACGTCTTGTGAGACGATTAACTTATAGAGAGACAGTCTCTCTTGGTGAATTATTACATTGGAGGATTGTGCGCCACGGTGGTGAGATGTTAACTACCTTGCCTTGTATACAGAAGGTCGTGGGTTCAATCCTGACCCTGATACCTGTATATTTGGAGTTTTCATGTTCTCCTCGTGGTTGTGTGGATTTTCTAAGGGTCCTCCGGTTTTTCCCTCCACATTTAGAAACATGCTTTTAGAGTATTTGGTTGCTATAAATTTGCACATGATAAGCTACTTTGTTGAGCTATCATTTGTGGGCAGGTCGCTTCTGGAAAAAGAGCTATATAGTTTAGTGGGTCTTATCTGGTAAAATAAAAATAGTATTAAATGGCGGTGGCTTGAGAAGGTCTTGAACCAGCAATGGATTGACCATAGCTGCTGCTGCTGATGATATAGTGACAGCACTGTGTCAGGAATATTGTTGTGCTCGTAACCTTTGATGGGAACGAGCGGTGGTGCAGAGCGTCACACGTTGCGCTACGAACCCAACGACCGATTCCCGGACGCTGCCAACATCAGCAGCGAGCGATGCTTGAACTGCTCCAACCTGCACTGACCAGGCTGGACCGATGGACGCTCTCTAAAGTAGTATCATTATTATTTTACGTTTAACGTATTTTCCGGGAACGTAAAATGCCGGTTTGCGCTTTGATTGCCGTGCGATCCGGGTGCCGTTTTGAGTGGCATTTGTTTTTTTGTCCCAGCTGTAATTGCACACTGGCTACCAGGGTGACACACACTGCGGCTTGAAGGCTGAGCCGTCAGCTGTTTGACGTCTCTCCATGAGCGAGTTGGCTGCAAGGGCAGCTTTTGTCCGACTGCTCACTGCCCTCCCTAATCCCAATGCCTTGGGACCAGAGTCCAGTTCACACTTCCACATTGGCCTCACTCCTGTGTGAGTGAGATGGCGCTTGGTGGTCATCGCACACACTCCGGAGTCAGGTTGAGGTCAGTGTCCCAACGCTGGCTGGTTCAAAACTTTGTGGCCATCAGACCTTCCGATCCACTCAGAAATACCTAAGAAAATTGCTGCTTCTCCTCTCCCTGTGCCCTTAATCCGACCTGACGCCATCACCATTATCAGCCTCCCAAGTTTCCTGCCTCTTCATTCGGCATCCCACCAATCTCTATATAATGGGAGGGTCACCCCTTTCTTCCATGTTGGCCACGTGGTCTGAAAAGCCTTTTACCGTCTCCACAGCTAACTGCCTCTTCCTGTTTACAAATTGGACCTATTTTTATTGCACTGTTTATGCCATACATCTCCATTGAGTTGCACACACTGCAGTTCTATTTGTAGTTGTAACCTTTAGTTAAGGCTCACAAACACAAATACACAGTCACAGTATTTATTTCTACTTTTGCACTTAAAACATATGGCGCTCAACTAATGCCTGTGAATGTTCGTGAATTAAGTTATCCCCAAGTCCTCTAATCACCTCCCCACGTACCCTGCCCAAAACAAGTCGTGAGAGACAGATTTATTGTGAATTCACCTCCCCCTCCTCCGTCCCATGGCATTGTATCACCGTATTCTCCAGATTATATGAGGCTCCAGAAAGCAAGAAGCACCCCAAACGTGTGCAACGTGTCAATAAAGTGAAAATAAAATCTGGTCGCACGCACAAAGACAAAGATCTCCGGTATAGCCTTCAACATAATGTTGGGGTAAGTGCTGTTAGTGAGCACCTATGAAGGCCGGCACGGCACACAGGGGGTGGGTGGCCAGCAGCATGCCAAGCTGCCTTTGTCTCCCTGGTCACGCACACAGACACCTACCAGATTTTAGAATTTACCCCCAACTTCTTGGTTCTTTCAGTAAAGTCACGTAGAAGGGAAATAATAAAATAATAAAAATAAAACATAATAAAATAATTCTCACGACGTTTCGGCCACAACGCAAGCAGCCGTCCTCAGGTGAAGAACAGGTCTGTCTGGAAGACAGCGTCCTCAGGTGAAGAACGCTGTCTTACCGACAGACCTGTTCTTCACCTGAGGACGGCTGCTTGCGTTGTGGCCGAAACGTCGTGAGAATTATTTTATTATGTTTTATTTTTATTATTTTATTATTTCCCTTCTACGTGACTTTACCGAAAGTACCAAGAAGATGAATCCCTGCAGTCACGAAAGCTTTAAATCGAAATTTACCCCCAACTCTTGCTTTACATTTTTAAGGGAAATAAGCGTGTCTCGTTACCCGGAGGTTGTGGTTGTTCAGTCTTGTTATTGAAGTGTATTTATGTATAACTTGCGGGACTTTAGTTGCACGTTAAACCCACCAAATGAAACCAAATATGGTCATCAGTGTCCGGCCTCGTGGCTCGGTAGTAGAGCGAGCAACTTCCAATCAAAAGGTTGCGAATTAAAATCCTGGTTGGAGGTTGCCTCTGCCCATCATCATTTCAGGGTCGATAAAAAAAGTACCACTTTGTGGGGAAGTCAACAGTGGTTGCCCTATGTATAGACTCCCCCTCACCATAGGAACGTGGAATTTCCACCAACACTTTGACTGTCGTCATCAGTAGCGTCATGCACCGCAGTGTCCGCCCTCTGAAAGTGCGCTTGTCCATGTTCGTGTGTGTGTGTCTCTCTCTCTCAACAGGAGCCGAGCCACAAAAGAGTTCGCTCCAAGTCTTCCCTCGTGAACCTCATCTTCCCCGTCAAGACCGCCGCTGCCAAACACTTTGGCCGATCTTTACAGGTGAGGCCCAAGATGCAGGTGCGGCGCTCAAAGCCGTCAGAGCGACGTCCTTTCTCTCATCGTCCCGCTTAGTTGTGTCGGGTACTCAGCGAGATGACGATAGCGTCCGTCACCATCCTGTGCTAACCAGCGTAGTGAAGTATGGTCAAACCCTCCCGCCCCCCCCACCACCCCAATCACCAACGCACCTACATCATGGCATCAAGTCCTCGACAGCTGTGGGTTTGATAATTGTTTTTTTACCCTTCTATCTGGCAACAAAACTGACACCTTTTTTACAAGGAGTCATGTTTGCATAGACCACAATACCTGCAGTCATAATGCAAACAAAAAACATAACTCTGATAATGTGCACTGTCCTTGAAGTTGATTGGTCCACACCCGAGACAGCTTTCCTTAGAGCCTTGTCTCACATGGGTTGGACCAGATGACGCCAAAAGGCGCACAACTCAAAGACAATGCACCATCAGAGTATGAGACTAGGCTCTAAGGAAAGCTGTCTCGGGTGTGGACCAATCAACTTCAAGGACAGTGCACATTATCAGAGTTATGTTTTTTGTTTGCATTATGACTGCAGGTATTGCGGTCTATGCAAACATGACGCCTTGTAAAAAAAAAGGTGTCAGTTTTGTTGCTAGATAGAAGGGTAAAAAACCAATTATCATATTTTTTACTGGCAAATGAGGTTCCAAAGCTGTGGTTTTGCCAACTACGGCATCGGCTGGGATGGTGAAGGAGCAGGGAGGTTCCAAGAATCACCGAGTACGACCAGGATTCCCCGCATCATGGGGTTGTGAGAGGTCGCGGTGGTGGCAGCTTGCAGAGGCCTTCATCCAGCAACAGATTGACCAAGGCTGACGATGGCTCTTGTCGGGAATCATTAATGGGGGTTTCGCTTCGTCCCTGCTGATGGTGACGAATCGTCGACGACTCACCTGCTGCTGTCAGTGAGACTTGGGATGAGGCCACACACGGAGGTCGTTGCGGACCAAGGCATTGGACCCCAGCTGTCCATGCAAACTGATGGATGGATTGAAACTCTCCTTTGAATTGTTGTGAAGAAGACATAGCTACACTTGTGTTTTTTTTTAAATATCTGTGGTGTTCTATTCGTGAAGTGCGTTCGGCAGAGGTGAAGGAATGCCCTTCCGATTTGGTGGATTTCCTTATGTCACTCATAAGATTTGCGCATTTCATCACCGTGTGGAATCTAATCTCTGAGTTTTCTGGTGAATAAGGAATCCACACAGAGATGTTGACCATGCGGTTTTACTTGGGCTTTTAAGAAATATATAAAAGACGCGCTGACATAACTCTGGGTGGCAGGGGGTAGAGCTGTACCGCAGAGCTCCGTACAGTTTGCTAAAGAGCTCAAATATACAAAAGATGATACGTTTCAATTGACTCTTCATCCGCTGTGGGACGTTGTCCCAACTTCGTCCACTCACTTTCAAACAATGCACTCATTTTCAAACATCACAAATAAACCGCTTTGACCTCCGATTATATGATATGGATTTCTATAGCCTTCTGCCATATGCTAATCCCCTGTCCCGCTTGAAAACCTGGTCTCCTGGTACTAACGGCTCTGTGTACTCATAGATTAGGACATCACGTTGAGGACGCTCGGTCTAAAGTCTAGACGACGAGGCCGCTCCCATGCATTTGTAATAAATAAATAAATGTAGGTAAAAGGTGGCATAATTGAGGTGTGTGTGTAGGTGGGATAATTGCACGTTTTGTAACGGTGGAATGCTGAATTCCTTCTGTGGGCTGGGCCGTAATGACAGTGGCTACCTTCTCACACAAAGAGCCCACGATTCCACGAGGCGAAAGTCATGAATACGTCTCTAGACCGTGAAGTAAGGAGTGGGTGCGTGGGCAGGGTGTGTTTTTATTGAATTCCTTCAGATTACATGTAAGAGAGGCCCCTGATACACACCACCCTTTCAAGTAGACGATTGATACCGTTATCCATGGGCAGGGGAAGGTTGATATCTCATAGGATTGGTGCTGCCAAAACTTCATTATAATGGAGGATGTTGTGGTGGTTTTTAAAATTATTATTCTAAAGTCTAGTTTTTTTTGGAAACTTCCTTACGTGTGCAGTATCGCGGCCGAGAGGAAGTGCTGATCGCTCTTAAGCGACATCTGAACCGTGGCCCACAATCGCACGTGACACGGTGCACGTGTCGAATGTTTTACTTCTTATGGCGTGTGTCGATTCACTCGCTCCCATCTTCCCGTTAGCACGGTTGCCTACGTAGTCCAAAGAAGTTCAACATACATACGTACGCGCATGCAGAGGTGCTCGCGTGCTCTGCTCAGGTTTTTCGCGGTCGCGCCGTGCGGCTCTCCAAGTTGTCACCGGTGTTGCGACGTTGCGCTTCGTGCGCTGGGGTCAGCTGCATCTTCTGTTTACAAGCCTCAAATTCGGCGGTGGAAATTCCAATTTTCTATCCTGCGCTCCGGCGTAATCTCGTGAATAATTACTGCCGACTTCCTATCGAGTGGTGCTCATTTTAGTTGCCCCCCCACCGCCCCCAGAGGCATGAGAGGAGGGTTGCGTCACCCCCTGACTAGGTTCGGAACTGTCGACCGTCTCGCTATGAGACACACACTCCTAACCGCAGTACCCTCGGTCACAAAGGGGAATTTTCTTGAATTACATTTTTATATATACAGTATATGAGAAAAAGGAAACATGAAGTCATTGTGTTATGCATGTGTACACGTGCTAAATTACAATTGTCTTTTAAACCTACTTGGTGGGCAAGTGTACATTTTTCTGTTTCAAGTTTCACTTCTTTCAGGTGACAAATTCATGAACATATATATCGTAAGTTATCGTCGCCCGTAGTTGTATTGAGGCGCGGTTCTTTCATCCGTTTTCAAAATAGCCAGCTTCACCAGAAGAATTCGGAGAATGTTGAAGAAGGCCCAAAGTTAGAAGGCATCTTTATTTAATATCTCTCTCTTTTTTTCCTTTTGAAATCGTGAGCCAAAGTATGCGAGCAGGTGTGCCTGCGGTTAGCCGAGCAGAGGAGCAGGGGGAGAGTAGACACTGGCGGTGCTGGGGGAAGAAACTGGGAGGGATCGGTGTTCAATTTGTTAACAAATTTAGTGCCAAAAATATTCCCCAATTTCATGTTTATTATTAGTATTATTAAATATTTTAGTCAGCGATGCTGATATGAGATTAACCAACTTGAATAGAGATGAAAAATACGATCATTCTGCAGTGTTATTCGAGACAGCCAGGGCACTGGGCAGGACAAACGAACGACGGGAATTGGCTCGATGCGATTATAAAAATGGGTGACAACTCTGCGTCTCGCACACCGTCGTTATTAATAATAATTGAGTGGTCTACATTTTTGACTGCTTCGGTTGACTCGGTTAAGATAACTACTGAATGCAATTCACAAACGAAGACTATGACTAACTTAACAAAGATGCTGACTAAATTAACCCTGGTCTACTGAGGGCCCCCGTTTGCCGACACACTTTCACAAAGGCACACTAGCACGTACAGAAATACAAAGATCCCCCATATAGCCTTAACAGACTGTTGGGGCAAGTGCTGCTCAAGAGCACCTGTGAAGGCCGTCATGGCATACGAGGGGGTGGGTGGCCAGCACCACGCCCGGCCGCCTTTGTCTCCCTAGTGGCGACGTTTACACACTGCACCAGGTACTCATTTGAGGCCGAGTCGACCTAGGGGAGGCCCAGTGCTGGTTCAGATAATCGTCGCTGGTGTTGGCCGTGAGCGGGAATCGAACCCGGGTGGCTAGTCTCGTAGTGCAGCGCAGCGCTAACCGCTACACTACCACTCCCCGCGCACACACAGGCATAGCAACACTCGCACACATCGCACACAGCGCGCTGGCCCAAACCTCGTGCACTTCCTTGCATTGTTCTCAATCATTGTTCAGACAGGCGACTATCAAAAAAACATAGAGACATTCGCAAAAAAAAAACACATCGCAGTCAAAACAAAATACAAAAACATTGCCAAGGTCTGGCTTTTCTTACAGCATTTTGTTTCATCATCATCATCATCCTAATCGGCCACGGTCCATCCACTGTTGGATGGATTTCCCCCCAAGCCGTCGTCACCTCTCACCACCCTGCGATGCGATAGTCCACCTAGACCTGCGCACGAGCCGATGCCGTCGCTCCATCTCCTCCGTGAATCCGTCTAATTCTCTGGCCCGCCACTCAAAGTGCTCTCGAACCGTCGGCCATCTTACATTTCAGCGAGATGTTCGTGCAGGCTTTTGTTTCATGTTTGGATGTGATGTGTGTACGGTTTGGGTGTGATGTGTATATAGCTCTGCTTCAGTGGGCCCCAAGGACTGCAAACAGGAGTTCCGTGAGTGCGGCACATAAAACAGGGTGACCTCTGCTGACCTCTGCGCCTGTGCATTAAACAGGCAGTGCCTTCTGAAAGGGTGGCGTTTGTACGCAAACGGTGCATGTCCAGCCGATTTGTTCAGGACTCCTTTTCCCGATTCAGGAATTCTGCCGGGCCTCGTGTGAGCTTGCCTTTGATCTCGCGCGCGGTCAGACTAAACACACAGAGCCGCACAATCGAGTCAGGAAACGCGGCAAGGCACAATTCTGCCGAGTCACTCGAATGTGTGAAGCCCCCCTCTGTGCGTGCGTGCGCTCTAAGCCCTCGAGTGCAAATACGCAGGACAAACATTCAGCCTTTTTCCACCCCATGGCACCATCGACACAAACCCTTCTTCACACTCGCGCCTTCCACTCCACAGCCTGTTGTTTATCCACTGCTGACTAAACGGTGTCTAGGTAAGCACCTTTGTCGTCGGCCCATCTTAGACAGTTTACAATGTGGATTTATATAGTGTCAAAATGTGACCGCACCTCAAGGTGCAGAACACATACGGTGGGCTTGTTTATTTGATACAGAGACAATCCCCAGCCATAGGCAGAGGTAAAACGGTCTTGACAGCGTGGGGGGCTGAGGGAAGAGAGCCCCAGGCAATGAGGCCACCAAAGCAGAATGCATGACCTCCCACTGAGCAAAGGTTGCAATAGGGGCTATGCGACTTGCTTATACAGATAGTGCATCGATAAGGGAGTTGAGAGGGATGAGAGGGTTAGGGGTAGGAGAGTGTGTGGAGGGGAGTAGAGTGAGATGAGAGGGGAGAGGTAGGAGAGTGCGTGGTGGGGAGTAGAGTGAGATGAGAGAGGAGAGGTAGGAGAGTGTGTGGTGGGGAGTAGAGTGAGATGAGAGGGGAGAGGTAGTAGAGTGTGTGGTGGGGAGTAGAGTGAGATGAGAGGGGAGAGGTAGGAGAGTGCGTGGAGGGGAGTAGAGGGAGATGAGAGGGGAGAGGTGGGAGAGGTAGGAGAGTGCGTGGTGGGGAGTAGAGTGAGATGAGAGTGGAGAGGTAGGAGAGTGCGTGGTGGGGTGTAGAGTGAGATGAGAGGGGAGAGGTAGGAGAGTGCGTGGTGGGGAGTAGAGTGAGATGAGAGGGGACGTAGGCAAGGGAAAGGCCACAGAGAATCTCTGAGACGTCCAATCTTGAGCGAGGATTGGATTGGTTCCATGATTTGAATCCCCACCACACCCCGGTGATTTTCGAGTGGAATTGCCAACGAGCGCAAGTCGACCGTGAAGTTAATGGTAAAAGCCTCCCTCTGATCTCATTCATAAAAGTAGGCCATTGTGTCACGGGTTTTTTCCGACATTAATAATATTTTAGTTTCTAAACCAGCTAAGTACAACGGCATATATATTATAAGGCTGGGGAGGAGGGGGGAGAGAGGTGATGAATCGTCGTTAGTGGGAGATAGTGGAAAGGGATGGTTATTATGGTACGATGCACAGAGGTGGTCATTCATGCGTTAAGGATAACGAGGGGAGGGGCTTTAACCAAGATTGCGACTGGGGGAGAAGGGAGGTCGCGGTGCAGACAACGGGGAGACTGAGTTGCAGACAGCTGGAGCAACAGAGGAAGAATAGATGCCAGCTCCCCATGAGCAATATAAGGAGAACTCCGTTCTCTGCCTCCACGTGGTTCATAAAAAAATGTGTTCAGCCCATGTGCCTGTTGGTTTTCCAGACCAATAGTGTCAAGCAGCATCTTTTAAGCAAGCTGCCAACTCTAAACCGGATTGGTTTATTCATTAAAACATTTCTGAGGGTTTTAATTGACTTAATAATTGTTGTAAATAGGATGTAGCCCTTAACGTGATTATGGATATAATTATTGTACAGTCTTGTGAGATGCAATTGGCATGAATGACGCTATATATATTAAAAACTAAATATTATCCCAAACCTTCTGGGTCTCATCAGCAGACTCAAGCTTGATTATTGTTTGTTTACCCTTTTATTTGTCAACAAAACTGACGCCTTTTTTTTTACAAGGAGTCATGTTTGCATAGACCACAATACCTGCAGTCATAATGCAAAAAAAACATACCTCTGTTAATGTAAAAAAGGTGTCAGTTTTGTTGCCAGATAAAAGGGTAAAAAACCAATTATCATATTTTTTTACTGGCAAATGAGGTTCCAATGGAGAGTCAAGCTTGTTAAGCAAATGCTCATGGATAACCAGCTGTTATTTGCAAGAGCACTCCTTAAAAATAACTATGGGACCCCATTCAATGCAAATGAGCAGTTCCTTAATGCGTTGCCACAGCAGCCTTTGGCTGATTCACTTTAGGAAGGCTCTCGGCTTAGGCAGTGCATAGGCCTGGAGTCCAAGGTAATTTAAACAAAAAAAAAAACCTAATATGCCCATGTACTAAAATCGCACTTGCTCTCTGAGAGAGGGGCTCACAACCTTACAAGCGTTCACAGCGGTACCGAGCTGTCGGGTGTGTGTAGGCGGTGCAACTGCACTGGGGACCCACGGTCCAAAGGGGACCCAGGCACCGGCCTACGAAGAGGGGCGAGGGGGGGTTCAGGAGGGGGGGGGTGACACCAGAGGTCGCAACCGGGTACCCGATACCCATACCCTACCCGATACCCGGCTACCCGTACCCGGCCGGGTACGGGTACGGGTAGCCGTTTGCGACCCTAGTGCGGCCGGGTACGGGTACGGGTAGGCCGTGAGTCACTGGTGAGTAACCGTTTGTCACTCATTTCGGGTAGGGTACGGGTAGGGAACGGGTACCCGTACCCGGCCGGGCACGGGTACCCGTACCCATTTGCGACCCTGGTGCGGCCGGGTACGGGTAAGGAATAAAAACCCGTTTGCGACCTCTGGGTGACACGCACCACGCTACCCCACTGGCCTAACACCCGGCCTTGTCTCTCGCCCTGGTGCGTCCTGTTCCCCTTCCGCGCTGCAGCGCACGACGAGCGTGCGCTCGGTGGAGCAGCCCCCCGCTCAGCAGAAGACCCCGCCGGGGAAGAGCCCCCCGGCCCTGGTGACGCCGCCCCAGGCGGGGCCCCCGCCTCGCCGCTCCAACAGCCGCCTGTGGAGCGAGACGTTCACGGCGCGCGACGGCGACGCGCTGCCCTCCTCCGAGATCAAGCGGCAAGAGGTGAGCGTCTGTCCGGCCGGCTCGCCGGCCCGCACGGCCGCACGCCGATGGAGGGATCGGCCTCTGTAAAACTAAACTGTGAACTCATTTTGATGTTACCGGATAAGGCCCGACCGAGCTATGCAGCTCGTTTTCAGGCGCGACGCGGCCGCAAATGATAAGCCCGACGGAGTGGCTTGCTATGCGGAAATTTATAGCGGCCAAATGTTCTAAATGTATGGCTTCTAAATGTGGAGGGAAAAACTGGAGGACCCGGAGAAAAATCCACGCAACCAGAGAGATATAGAACGGGCAAACTGCAAATATACAGGCATCAGGATCGGGATCGAACCCACGACATTTGGCCTACTCTTCCACGCTGGAAAAAGTGGGAATACCCACGCTTTACCCCACCATGCGCGACTTGCCGATTGACTGACCACGGTCTACCCAGTCGCACTGCTGGCTGGAAAGAGGTGGGGAGGGGTGATGGTTTAATCTCCCACCGTGGTGGTGCTGGGCACCTGCAATGCTGGGCTGGGTGGAGGAGGGTTTTGTGAATGTCACAACACCCTCGTGTGTAGGTGGCGGTACAGCAAGTCGTGGTTTGTGACCAATCTCTGTGAGTGTTTTGAATGTTAATCCCCAACATTTTTGGGTTTGCAAGCGCACTCCTCCCGTGCTCAAAATACTCGTTTGGCCAGAAACGTCTGGCCAAACTTGCCAATTTTACAGCACGTAGGCTTTCGTAAACAATATTATCCAGAAAATGTTTTTTTTGGTTACATTACGCTATCTCACCCAAACTCCCCCCCCCCCTTATATTATGGATAATATCTAGATTCATGGAGGCTTTCCTGGATATTTATAAAAAAAAATCTACTGTGGTCATTGGGCAGCTGTATGGCCCTTAGGCCACTTTGTCTGACCACTGAGCCATTATTCACACCTGCTGGTCTTGAGTGGCAATTACCAAAGCACAGCTGCTGCTGTTGCTTTGAAGTGGATGTTGAAGACCATGTGAAGTCTGTCAGGTCCGTTGTATATCGTTTTATGTTCGAAACTTGTCACCTTCAAAGCGTATCTTTCAGTAAATAATCGCAGGTGAAGTTATTAACTGTCGTTGTGTCAGAGCAGGTGACGCACCTCCGATTAGCGCGGTTGGCTACGTACGGTGCGAATGAAGTTCAACATACATCGGTGTAATATTTTTTCGTCAAAAAGTTGCTCACAAATAAAAGGCAACAAAACCTGAAAAGGGCACGAATAGGATGGAATTGGAACACGTGGATTAGAGAACGTACACAGAGTAGAGGCATCGTACTGCCGGTTCAGAGCAGGAAGTGGTGGGCTTGGGCAGGACACGTCATGGCTCGAGGGGGCGATGACCGGCGGTCGAGACTAGCGACGGAGCGGCAGCCAAAGGGGTGAAAAAAACCCCCGAGGAGAACGACCTGCACGGAGGTGGCGCGATGGAACTGCCCCGCGTGCGTGTGCGTGGGATGTATCGTTGCATCACAGAACTGTGTGCATGCATGTCCAGCTTCTTTCGCACCGTACGTAGCCAACTGCGCTCATCGGAGATGCGAGCTGAGAGATTGTGACGGCTTAGGGAGGTCTTCTTCATCCGGCAGTAGATTCGATTAATAGAATCTCGGTGAGCTTCCGCCTGGCGTATCACCACCAGTCGACGTCATTTCTCTCCCCTTGCGTAATTGTTGACCGGACGATACCAAGGGCCGGCCAGCCAAATACGCCGTGCTCAGCGCGTGGCCGGCATCGCGCTACGAGGGCTGAAGCTACACCTGCTTCACGGTGAACTCTTTTAGAACGGGGGGTGGGGGGATGGGGGGGGTGACGGCAACACCTGACGGGTTCCTGCGCCGTCAGGTGTGACTCAATAGTGACGTTGCTCAACCCCCCCCCCCCCACCGTTCAACCGCCCACGAGGTGGTCCCTCTGACCCCCTCCTGCCCACGCGCTCACCTGCCCCGCCCCTTCCCATCCAGTCCACCAATCAGACACCCGCAACACCGGGGGGGGGGGGCTGTCGTCATCCGCACCTCGGAGGTGAACAGGCCCCGCCCACCGCCCCCCGCCGTGACAGAGCTCGCGCTGAGAGAATAAGAGGCACAACGTAAATAAATGAATAATGAGCGCACCCACCACGGACTTTGGGTGCTTGGCAACTGCAGCCAACTCGTTTGTGAGGCGTGGCCCCCAGGTGCTTCTCGCCCCCTCACGGGTTTGGCTGCGAGAGGGCAGTGAGCCAACTTTGCAGTTGTTTTTCTTCTTCTTCTTAATTTTCACCAATTTTATTAGGGCTTAGCGTGCGCAGTGGTTCTGTGCACGGCGCCGTGAACCTTGGCCACCCGGGCTCCCCCCCCCCCCCCAACCTGCGCTAACCCGCACTGACCAGCGTGGTGAAGTATGGTCAAACTTCCCACCCAACCGACACGGTGTTGGGAGCCCTTCGTTCCGTAGTGGATTGACAAAGTTCTGTAAACGTGTTACATTTTCACGTTGAACTCCTTTGTGATATTTTTTTAATGAGTATTTCCGCATAGAACAAAGTGTTTTTCCAATACAGATATCCCATGTATCCTCCTGGATTACATCCACATCACTCAAAACGATCAGAATCCTGAAAGAGTGTTTTCTAATCTTTACGGGCTTAAGCTTTGCACCATGAGTGACTGACTCTGACTTGCTGTGGCTTAAACCCTTGGAGCTGTGCTTCAGTGAAGTACAAAACAAAAAGACATTTTTAATCTTACCATGCTGTAATTAATCAACTCATTCGACAGCGGTCAACGAGGTAAAGGCGCAGCCCTCCAATGTCTGGCTCTTGCCCACGGCTGGTGGAAGGTCTTCCACTAGCCGGAGCCCTGGAGAGCTTCTTCAGAGGGTATTTGGCCTACTCTTCCATGCTGGGCAGACGTCTTGGAAGAGGTTGGGGTGCCCACGCTTTACCCCACCGCACACGCGACCTGCCGATAGACCAACCGTGGTGTGGGAGAGGGGAGGCAATGCAAGACACTTGGCAATTGCTTCAGATTCAGAGCGGAGAGACTAAACTGTGGACCTCTGAATCACAAGTCCAGGGTGCTACCCGTTACGTCGCGACGGCATCCCCACACAGCTGCAGAACCTCGTTTCATATCAGTTTGGGCCCCAGGATCCCTGTGCTGACGATGAGGTCATCAGCCACTCTGAGCCACCGAGAGCCACCGTTTTACGGTTGCTATTTTAATGCCACAATCATGACAACTCTGTGTGCTTCTACGTTGCTCCCTGCTTTGTCACCTCGTCTGAGCACTCTGTTTTGTGTTCCCCTTCTCTCTGCCCCCTGATCGCCGCGTGAACCCCTTGTTCCCTTCCGCAGACCATTTTCGAGCTTTTCCAAGGTGAACAAGCCCTCATCGAAGACCTGCAGCTCGCCAAGAAGGTATCGCAACGTCACCCGAACAATCCCTCCTCCAGCCGTTCCCCGAGTGCGGATGCTGAACTCACAGCCGCGTCTCTTTGGGGCGCCACGGTGGCGAGATGTTAATTACCTCGCCTGGTATACAGGAGGGTCGTGGGTTCGATCCCGACCCTGACACCTGCTGTATATGTGGAGTTTGCATGTTCTCCCCGTGGTCGTGTAGATTTTTCTCCGGGTCCTCCGGTTTTTCCCTCCGCATTTGAAATAATGTGATAATTTGGCTGCTATAAATTTCCACATGCTATGCCGCTTTTAATAAGCTATCATTTGTGGCCAGTTCGCTTCTGAAAAAATAGCTATATGGCTCAGTGGGCTTTACCTGGTATAATAAAAATTGGTATTTTTTGTTAATGCCAGACTCTGCGAGCCAGGCCAAGTCGGGAGTCAACCGCTAATCATTTCTGGGAGGCATGGCAATAATCTGGGGTATCAAAGAACGAGTGGCGTTGTTCCCTAGAGAAGGCCATTGTGTGTTAGTGTAAGGGAATATCGCACAATAGAAAATTACGCTCATCGAAGGATTAATACGGAAATCAATACAGCACCATTCATACATACACACACACACACGCATGCACACGTATATACACTCTATGTGAGCCCATTGAGACTGAAAGTTGCCCCATAAGGTGTGAGCCGTGTAAAAACAATTAAACGTAGCTCACGGCTGCTCTGCAGGTGTTCGTGGTGGTCGTGTTGTACGGCTCCCCGGTGTGTTTTCGGGTTGCATCGCGTGTTCATTCCACTTTGTGTACGACGCTTCACCCCACCTGCCAGGAACTTGAACTCTGTTCCGGACAAAGCTCCCGGCACGTGGGGCTAGACGCCGTAGACATCATGCCGAACAGCACATGGTACAACCCGAAATCTCGTCCATGACAGAGGTTTTTTTTTGGGTTAGATCGCGTAAATATAGATGTGTTGTTAAACCCGCCACCACCCGACGACACGGCCAATGGGTAAGGATTGTCAGGCAAACAAAACGTGCCAATTCGTTACTAGTTCAGCACACCGGTGTGTTTGAGAGTAAACCCACAGCATTTATAATTCGAGTACCGAGACGTTTCGCCCGTAATTACAACAAGCCTCATCAGGCGACAGCCAGAGTTGTGGAGAAATCCTCCTGTTTCGATCCTGAATAGAAGGGGTAAATTACAGAAAATTAATAACATACACATTCAAAGCATGGTATGGCAAAAAAATTTTTTTTTAATATCTAAATAAATGTGAACATCGGTAAAGTCACATAGAAGGGAAATAATAAAATATTGTTATATTATGTTTTACTTTTATTATTTCCCTTCTACGTGACTTTTAATATTATGTTATATTTTTTTATTATTTTATTATTTCCCTTCTACGTGACTTTACCGAAAGAACCAAGAAGATGAATCCCTGCAGTCACGAAAGCTTTAAATCGAAATGTGAACATGTTCAACAATTAGACTTGGCACAATTTTAAAACAATCACCAGCATGGAAATATGGAGACATTAACACTCCAAGTGGAATACACCAACTATTACAAATAGCCTCTGGAAGTTTGTTGAAATCTGACGTTGTTGATATTATTTCCAAAGTGGAATGTAAACAACATTGTTCCATTTATGAGAAGGATCGTATGCAAAAATAATATTTAGCAGAATTTGTGCCTTTTTGGAATGTACTAAAGGAATTTAGAAGAAGCTCATCTTAGGTTGCTAGTCTTTGCCTGTGGCGTTAAAAGCGCGGCAAGGAGGAAATCTACCGCGTCCGAAACAATCTCCAAGACAGAGGTCGAGCGAGTTTGTGTTCGTGTTATCGACGGTGGGAGATAACCCGTCACATCGGAGAGCCCTCGGTGACGTGCGGAGAAGCTGTAACTCGAGACACGAAGCTCAAGGATTTGTGGAAAAAACGATCTGGCCCGTTTAAGGCTCCAGCACAAGATGATTTTCGTACCAAATTACCAGGGCCAATCGCCGGCTTCATGCTGTGGCTATCAAGTTGAAGACGTATTCTTGGTTCTTTCGGTAAAGTGAAAAAAAAAAGGAAATAATCTAATAATTTAAAAATAAAACAATATTGTTTTATATTTAGATTCTTTTATTATTTCCCTTCTACGTGACTTTACCGAAAGAACCAAGAATATGAATCCCTGCAGTCACGAAAGCTTTAAATGAAAATTTAAGTTGAAGACGGTTGGGCAAAGGGAAACGTGATTCATTTCTACAGAACGATCCAGTTTTTTTCTTTCTGTTTCAAAGTAATGTCTTGGAAGCGTGTTTAAAGTTTAGATGGTCATCAAACCGAATTATCTGATATAAATGGGAACCCCCTACAGTTTTGACAATTTCTCACTCGGTTGATTTCGTTTCTTAATGCGATAGAGACAATTGCGTCCCATGTAGTTGGACCATCGCATGCAAAGGAAGGATTTACTCTACTTTGTGTTCCGGCTTGGAATGTGGCGCTGGAATGTAGAGGCTCTGCTTAGGTTTCTCGTGTTTGCCTGTGGTTGAAACAAATCAGCAGGCCCCGTTTTACACAAAAAAACAACCCCTTAACAATAACAACTTGCGAGCAATTCAGTCGTCTTCTTATCGACAGCGGGAGATAACCGGTAACGCCATAGATCTCTCAAGGACGCGCAGAGACGCTGTTATCAGAGATGAAGCGGGTGATCGGATTTAGACCATTTAAGGCCACATGCAGCATGGGCTGATTTGAATACCAAATCTCCACAGTCAATCATTGCCATTTAGCTAAAACCATAAAGGTGTCGCCCTGTAATATCCAATTGATGCCACTGCTGGCGGTGACGCCTCCACTAGAGGGAGGAACTAGAGAGCTTGTTTAGGGGGTATTTGGCCTACTCTTCCACGCTGGTCAGACATCTTGGAAGAGGTGGGAGTACCCACACTTTGCCCCATCACATACGACCTGCCGATTGACTAGGTAAGAATTTGTGAACCCATCCTGATAGAGGCGTAGATGTATAGGCAACAAGTTGAAGATGGGTGGGTCAAAGAGAAACATAATTCACTTCTGCGTAAGAACCCCATTTACGATAATTGGTTTTTTACCCTTCTATCTGGCAACAAAACTGACACCTTTTTACAAGAAGTCATGTTTGCATAGACCGCAATACCTGCGGTCATAATGCAAACATGACTCCTTGTAAAAAGGTGTCAGTTTTGTTGTCAGATAGAAGGGTAAAAAACCAATTATCATATTTTTACTGGCAAATGAGGTTCCCATAGTGTTAACGCCATTTACATTTCACATTTGTTAATAATGTTTTGAAGTGTGTTGAAGTTTACACGGTCATATAACCAAACGCCCCAATACAATGCAACAATGCAATTTGAATGTACTGTATGTAGCGTCTGAATGCAAATACATCTTAAGAAGACATCGTGCAGCACAGGGGGGCATATTTGTTACGTGGAGAAAGAGTCGGTCGTGGGCAGAGGAAACAAGGAAGTTCTAGAGCCAGGCTTCAATAGAGGCGGGGAGTCAACAGCACGGATGGCTGGTGGTTCCACGTAAATTGTTAAACTAAACCACAGTATGTTTAATGTATGACTCGTGAAGGTCAAGCACTTTATTTAACTTGCGTTGGGGAGTGAGCAGTCTATGCTTCCCTTTACCACATTCATAAGAGTCACCGTGGCCTGTTTGTGTTCTGAATCACGCAGGCTTACCACGACCCCATGCTGAAGTTGGGCATCATGAACGAGGAAGAATTAACAAAGATATTCGGAGACCTCGACTCGTTTATTCCATTGCACCAAGGTAACAATGAACATTACTACAAGAACCGAGCAAGCTTGGAACGTTGGGCCGACGTTGCTCGAACGGTTCCAACCACGTGCTAAAGTTGGCCCAACGTAGCACGTTTACTGGGAAGACATAAGACGTGACGATGTAACAGCAGCCTAACTGCGTGGCACAGTCACAGGGTTGTGAGTTTAAATCCTCTTCAGGATAGAACATTCTTGGCCCTTAATTTCATGCTGGTCAATCAAATTTGTACCATTTCGGGGGGAAGCAAGGGCGGTTGTTCTGATGGAGGGACTGCGATTACCACTCACGGCTCAGGGTTACTGACATTGCTCACCTTTGAGCAGAGACACAGTTGCACTCTTTGGCTGTGAATGATAATTAACACGATGCAGCAGCATCGTTTTAGACCTTCTACAGTGTCAGGAACGCACGTGGTTGCGCTCGGATGTGTTTTCGTGTGATGGCCCGTGTTGTTCAGCGTTATGTCCGCCATTTCGCACCACGTGTTTGCAGCATCTTCAGGGACTGAATTGAGCCATTCACCAACATCCCTTGAATTTTAATGCGATGACTGCTGCTGCTGATGATGGTGTTGCCGGATCTGATCGCTTTACCGCCGATGCCGTCTCTTCCCGCAGACCTGGTCAGACGTCTGGAAGAGGCTCGTGGTCCCGACGGCACCGTGAAGGAAGTGGGACAAACCCTCGTCACGTGGGTGAGTGTTAAGAGACGAGGCCTGCACAGCTGCGGACACGCTCTGACAAATTGGATACTCACTCTTACATCACTCAATTGGAATACGCCGCGTAGCTTCATCGCTTCCCATACCGGTAAGCCTGATGCCCGCTGGCGGGTGCTGCTTTGACCTTGCCCCACAAGGGGACAGCTGCCGTGGGGGGGTCCCCTTGGCTGGACAATGTCAGCTTATTGGTGTGGTTGTGACGAGACATAATTGCGAAGGTGCTACAAATTGCGGCCGCTACGTGCAAATCCTCATGGCTTAGAGAGCGGCTGGAAAACCATCCTAAACCAAACTATTTTTATTTTACCATTTAAGGCCCATTGAGCTATGTAGCTCTTTTTCAGAAGTGACCTGGCCACAAACGATAGCTTAATGAAGTGGCTTACCATGTTGAAATTAATACCAGCAGCCAAATACTCTAAACGCGTGACGTTGATTCTAAATGTGGAGGGAAAAACCGGAGGACCCGGAGAAAAATCCACGCGACTGCTGGGAGAGAGACACGCAAACTCCAAGTATACAGGCGTCAGGGTCGGGATCGGACCCACAGCCTCCTGCATACCAGGCGAGGGAGTTAACATCTCGCCGCCGTTCCTGCCGTTGCAGCTGCCGTGCCTCAACGCGTACACCAGCTACTGCGGCAACCAGGTGGCGGCCAAGGCGCTGCTGGACCAGAAGAAGCGCGACCCGCGCGTGCAGGACTTCCTGCAGCGCTGCATCGAGTCGCCGTTCAGCCGCAAGCTGGAGCTGTGGAGCTTCCTGGACGTGCCGCGCTCGCGCCTCGTCAAGTACCCGCTGCTGCTGCGCGAGATCGAGCGCCACACGCCTGCGGAGCACCCCGACGTCGACCTGCTGCGCCACGCGGTGAGGGCCCTGCCGCGGTCACTCTGATTGACAAGGGGTGGAGCTACATGACGGGGGTGGAGCTACATGACAGGGGGTGGAGCTACATGACAGGGGGTGGAGCTATATGACGGGGGGTGGAGCTACATGATGGGGGTGGGGCTACATGACGGGGGGTGGAGCTACATGATGGGGGGTGGAGCTACATGATGGGGGTGGAGCTACATGACGGGGGTGGAGCTACATGACAGGAGGTGGAGCTACATGACGGGGGTGGAGCTACATGGCAGGGGGTGGAGCTACACGATGGGGGTGGAGCTACATGACGGGGGGTGGAGCTACATGATGGGGGTGGAGCTACATGACAGGGGGTAGAGCTACATGATGGGGGGTGGAGCTACATGACGGGGGTGGAGCTACATGGCAGGGGGTGGAGTTACATGACAGGGGGTGGAGCTACATGACAGGGGGTGGAGCTACATGACAGGGGGTGGAGCTACATGACAGGGGGTGGAGCTACATGACAGGGGGTGGAGCTACATGACAGGGGGTGGAGCTACATGACAGGGGGTGGAGCTACATGACAGGGGGTGGAGCTACATGACGGGGGTGGATGTGTGTAAGTTGAACTTCTTTCGCACCGTAAGTAACCAACCGTGCTAATCGGAGGTGCGGGGGAAAGACAACAAACTAAACACAGAAAGCAGTTGGAAGCGTCCTGCCATCGATATTTAGCCACCCGCTGCGAGCATCTTCGCCGCACTAATCGAGTACTGGAGGGAAATATTTTCAATCCGGTAATGGCACTCCCGTTTCTCCTTGTCACTGCAAGGGCCCCTTTGTGCACAGCCAAGACGCACGTTACTTGTAGCCATATTACTTGTGAAACCCAATGCGGCCCTCGGTGAGGAGAGGGCTCCTCAACCCGTGTTGTCAGGTCATCACCCCTGAGAGGTGGCTGAGTGGGATCCGTGAAAGGCAAACAAAACGTGGCCATACTTGGCATCGGGGAGAAGCGGCAAACTGGTAGGAGGCTAAGCACACTCGCCAACCAAACACCAGCCCTACCCCTTAAGCTAAACAAACACCACCCTCTCGCACAATCCTTCCCCTTATTCCGCCTGCCCCTCTCCACCTCCCCACGAACATTGCTCCATCTGACCGCAGGTCAAGGAATAGAACTTCTAGGCGAGCGTGTTAAACATTTGGCCTCCCCCGTCGCCCGTGATGACGCACGTGCCTTCCCATGAGCGCCGAGCTGATGCTGCTTCTTTGTCCCCCCCACCCCCTTCCTCCCTCAGACGGAGATCGTCCGGGGCATCCTCTCTGAGATCAACTTGCGCACGGGCGAGTCCGAGTGCTGCTTCTACCGCGAGCGGCTCGAGTTTGTGGACGCGCGGCACCGGGACCCGCGCATCGCTTCGGCGCGTCTCCTGCACTGCCACGGGGAGCTGCGCAACCAACGTGGCACCGTGAGTGCCCCCACGCACACTGCACGGCTCGGCGAGTTGGCCGGGCGGTAGCGCATTTGCCGCTCGTTGTAGCAGAGGATTCGCGCTTCAAGCCCTGCGGCCCGCCCTAGTTAATGCTGCGGGCGTGTTCACCGAAAGAATACACTCGGTGCCTGCTTCGCCGTGAACAGTTGAAGATCACGTGATGTTATTTGAAAAAGACTCGGTCATGTGCGCAGGCGTCATGGTCAAAATTTGCCAAATTCGAAAAAAATTACCTGCAACTTATTTAATGGGATAAAACCACATGGCAGCATCACCGCTTTCCGGCAGACTGTGCCGGTCTGTGAAGCTTAGCCTCTTCGCGATAGCTTGTGCTACGAGAGTGATGCGAATACCAAATGTGCTCTTAACTGTTATCTCCTTTTCACTTCTCTCTGCCCACCGCGGCATCTTTCGATGCGTGATGTTTGACATCCATTCATCCTGGTCACTTGTTTCATTAATTTACGTCGCAACATCCGTGTCAAAGACCCATGACCACATGATCCAGGATGTGCCCGATCCCATAATATACCGGAAGCTCGGCAGGGGTTGGGTGCGAATGGTGCATGGATGGATGACCACCATGCATAACAGGTGCCATAGGTTGTGGGGCTCGGTTTTGGCCATCGGAAGGGCAGTACAGCAACATCAATTGTTGTACTGTGCTTCTGTGCTCCCACTTCTACACTCCACCTTTTAAGGAAAACGCACTGGCCAGTGTGGTCAAATAACACCCCACTATCCGCATGGCATGGAGAGGCACTCATCCAGTAGCGGATTGACAAAGGGCTGTAAATGTGCATTCAATAAAAAAGCTAAGTACCCCCATTTTTCAAACGGCAATGTAAATAATGCTCGGTTGAGCATGGAGCCACTTAGACCTGAAAATACATTCCAGGTTTTTACTCTGGCATGATTACCAACAATATATACATCATTTGTATTGATATTGATTGGATACTAGCCGAACACACAAGCTACGGAAGCACTTATTTACACGCACACGGCACAGAAATGCACGAATCTCATTGGACTAAAACACACTTTATTTACGCATGTACACGTGTGCGTCCGTGCACGTGTGTGTGGCGACCCAACAGAAGCTGCACGTGTTTCTGTTTGACGAGGTGCTGGTGCTCACTCGCCCTGGCGCCCGCGGAGAGAGAAGTTTCTACCAGGTGGGAGACGCCGTGGCCTCGCCAAGCAAACTTCCTACCCGGCACACGATCGATAGTGTATTTATTTATCAACGTTTAGCAGTGCAGAAACGAGCCATCGAGCCGGTTGGCTCAGGTTTGATGATTCAATTAAAGTCTGCAACCCCCCCGTAATTTTGGCTGTTAATGACACTCACGTCATTGTCGTCATTTGCAATATCAGACGATCAGGTGACGGTGTCTCATGGTCTCAATTTTATAATGACCTTCGACTTCGAGCACTTCAACACCGACGTTTGCCATTCCTGATCCGTGCAGCCCAGCTGGCTTTGAGAATGTCGCTCATAGTAAAGCTGCTACTATTACCGATAACGATGATACAGTTCGATTACCTTTTGGATTCGTCGAGCATCTAAATCAGTGGTCGGCAACCAAAGTAAGAGCCTTTTTTTTCCAGTTCGGTAAAAAAATGTAATATTTCAAGAGACGCAATGCGTCTCAATAATGTCACGAAGCAGTCCTTAAAGAGGGGCATGCAGCTCAGGAGCCGCGGGTTGCCGACGCCTGCCCTAAATGCAACCGCATTTTAAGAACTCGCACAAAAACAGCGGGCGCAGTTGGCCATTAGCAGAGGAAAACAGATGTGTCTTGAGCCAGGATGGGGGCAGGGCTCCACTCGGTGCCTCGGTGCGTGAATTGCGCACCTTGATCCGTGTCTTTGATCATCGCACAGGTGTTCCGGCAGCCGGTCCCCACGGCGGAGCTCCGCCTGGAGGACATCACGGAGCCAGGGGGAAGAGGCTCCTTCCGTGGACCCTTCGGGCCAAACGATCGTGGTGAGAATTCGGACGTCGTTTTCTGTCGTTGCCTTTGATTCCACTGTGAGTCAACGCTCATGGTGGCACTGACGGGAATGATGACACTCGTAGCCGTAGTAGTAATAATAAACAAGAACCATTTGTTTTTTGAAAGAGCGCCATTTACAACGGGGCATCTCATAGCACTTTATATCTCATCTCAAACATTTGAATGGGGCACCCCAGGTGGCAGATGTCTCTGTGTGGCACAAGATGTGACCTCAGCACCACGCCTGCAAGCGAGAATTAGTCTGGCAGCCGGGGAGGGTGGTGGGGGGGGGTGACAATCGCTTCGTCTAATCCCGATGATTGAGTAATTTGCCGATGACGCCGGCACCGCGAGTTTGACAACTCTTCACGGTGACGCCGGTACCCCCAGGCAAGAACGCGTTCCGCGTGGGCGTGGGGCCCATGGGCCGAGGCCACACCCTGCAGGCCGACAGCGCCTACAACAAGCGGCGCTGGCTCGCGTGCCTGGGGACCGCCCTGCACGGACGCGCCCAGGGCACGGGTCCCCCGCCGAGCCCCCCCGAGATCCCCGCCGACGACAGCGGCCCCCCGACGCCCGGCGAAGCGTACAGCGACGCGGAGGAGGCGCCCGGGTCGGTGCGCTCCGACATGGAGCTGTCCCTGGGCGGATTCTCCGACTCGGAGTCCGAGGTGAGGGACACGGGAGCCGGAGGTGAAGGCGATCGCGGCCGCCCCTCGTTGTGACGCGGCGGTAGACGCGACGCGTTTGGCGAAAACCGCGTTCGACGACGAATTGCCGTACTGTGATTCCTCGCACTGTGAAATCGGCTTGCAGTCATGCCGTGGCGGGACAGAGAACTGATGAGGGTGCGCCGCCGCATGATAAGCCACTTCGTTGAGCGATCATTTGTGGCCAGGTGGCTCATCAAAAAGAGCTGTATAGCTCAGTGGGCCTTACCTGGTAAAACACAAATAGTTCAATATTTTTTTATCGTGTCGTTTCAGCGGTCCGAAGTGTCCTCCGTCATGGACACGAGTGAAGTTCTCCACATGACCTCCTGGCGAGGCCGCGAGGGCCCTGGGTTTCTGGACGAGATGTCCAGGGACTGCTTATCCGACCGCGAGGAGGTCTCCAGCGGGCAGGAGGACTGAAGGGAAACGTCCTGTCAAGGGGGTCCTTCACTCCCTCCTCTTCACACGACAGCCTCCTATTGAATCATCACCCGACGACTTTCCACACACAGAGACGAATGACCAGCATTGACAACATTACCGTTGTTGATCAACGTTGTATGACAATAGAAAAAGAGGCCGACGGACGGTATGGGTCCTTTTTTTCTGGCTCCTATAATACCCCTTTTCCACTGGCACAGCCGAGCCGAGCCAGCGCGGAGCCCTCACGGTACTACGGTAGCTTCCTCCCACTGGCAATTTGCCGCGCCGAGCTAGAACCAAACCGTGACCCGCTGTAAATCTAGCTCCGGGGGGCCAAGCAGGGCCAGGGGCGGGGTTAATCACACGTGCATTGCGTGCGACGTCAATCGGTGCAATTCCAACACAGCGTCACCGCGGCATCTGCGCGCGCCTCGACTCGTTCATTGCGTTAGCGACGTCAGCGGCACGGCTCGGCTACTGCAGTGGAAAAACAACCTGGCTACTTCTCGGCCGCGCCCAGCTGGCTCGGCCTGGCGCAGCTACTGTAAGTTGTCCAGTGGAAATGAGGTATTTGCTGTGCGGTGTCGACAGAAGGTATTGCCACACCTGAAGTGCCTTCAGTGATATTAACCAAGAGGCTCGAAGCGCCCCGCCAACTGCTCTTGGGGTTCTTAGTAAAATGCTGATCTACGCATTCATAGTCATGTTTCTTTGTAATATTTTAAATGTTGGATGTTGGGTACCGTATTGCTGTGAGTGTTAAATACAAAGACCGCAAAGCAATCAATTGTTCTCTTTTAAATCGCCAGTTCATCAAAACTTCAAAACGGGCAGCTGGTGTTTTAAATGACAACGTCTTTGGTTGGATTTTTAACAAGAGGACTGTGAGATGGAATGCCATCTCTGTAATTGTCGTGAATTACGTTTTTTTTATTTTAATCACAATCTCCCTTAAAACAGTTGCTTGCAGTCATGAAGAGGTTCTGTTTCAGTGACCAATTACCTCTCTGGTTTAATTTGCCAGCCTAACTCTATGGATTGCCGTGAGCGAGTTCAATCTTCCGTAGGTGTTGCACTCATTATTTTGGGCTACGACAGCCTTTGCGCATGTTTCGCTACCCACATTTTAACGAGGGCGGAGGGGAGAGGAGGGGGGTTCGTGTAGACATCGGCTAATTGGAATCGCCGTTAAATTGTGGCGGCGTAGTACAACAGACGCAGATTGCATACTCCTCTAGACGCTGTGGATCATTCGTAACGCCACCGCAAATGCAAACGCAGTTGTTTCACGGCAGGTTTTTGTCAATGAATTTCACCCTTCCACTATGCTAGTTTGAGTGTAGTTTCTCATCTGCCAGTTGCACGCAGCGCTATGGGGGCGGGTTAGAATGTGAATGTTTATCACCGATGGCATCACACCTCGCGTGTGAAACGAGGCTCGTAGGCATTCGTTTTTTTAGTGCACGAGCCACCAGGGATGTATAACCTCACGGTTTCGTAGACTTTAACCTTCACGAACAAAGGCTTGTCAAACCTTGGGCATTTCTCCAAACACCTTAAGCCATGCAAATATAAGTCTAATAGTGCCACATATGCCTGTGCCAAGACCAGGAGCCTAACGAAATGCAAAACAAGCCAATCAGACTTTACCACAGACCGAACGCATTCCCCCGCGCCAGCAGACGGAGCCAAGATGAGGCCACGCAGTCCGATCTCAGTGGATATCTGCAGACAATCAGGAGACTTTTATTCCACATTATTCTTGATGCCAAACATCTGGCGCCGGTGCTCATTCGAATGCGAAGTGCGTACGTGTTTTTTTTATTTATCTCCGCGTTGTTGACAAATGCTGTACGGGCACAGTGGGCTTTATTTTATTTATTTTTTGTAATGAAAACTTTTGTGTTGTGGGACGACATTCAGCCACGTGACATGTGATGCCAGTGTTTATCAATTAGGGTGCCACTCAGGGTCACACCTCCTGCTCTTATTCTTTTGCCTGTTAATCTGGAGTGTTGCGAGTGTCAAGGCAATCCCTCAATATTTCCTGGTTGCTCAACATCGGTGCTAAATTCGTTCTGGTCGATACCCACCGTGGCATCGAAGCAAAGAGGAGGAGGAGGGGATCCTGAGCAAACTGTGGATATGAACCGAGTAGAATAAGATTCTCAGCTGCTGACTTTTCCACGAAAAGTCACAACTGAAACTTGACTTTTCCGTTTGCGTATCGAGTGGCTCCCTACTTCCTCCATACATGGTATGGAATATCATGTAATGTGGTTTGTCTCCGCAGTGGCATTGTCAGCATTTGCTTTGGTCCGATATCCTCCTGCCTTTTTAATATGGCAGTTTTAACGACTCTTTGCGAGTTTCCCAAAACGCCCGACAAATTGGGTGCTTTAAAGCGATAATAATCACGACCCAGACCACGCAGTGCTGGGTGGAAGCAGGTCAGCACAATAGCCAACTGCATTGCAACGAGTTACATTCGAACAGAGAATATTTCAGGGATTCCTTAAGGGAAGTGGACACCGCGATGGTGGTGTGAAGGTGAAGGCTTCTCTCTGCAGGGCATTGAGCTCCGATCGAGTAATCCATGCCAAACGGAGTAACGATCAAAGTTCTGCTCGGTCACCCTGGAAGCGTGGAGTTGGCAAATCCGATAATCTAAGCAATCGATCGTCAGTTCGATTGCTCTACTAAACGGTCGATGAGAGAAAACAGTGGGGTAAATAAAGTTTTACCTCTATTCCCTGCGTGGGCCGCTGAATGTGGAGGTGATGGAGTGAGCACCAACAAGGCATCTGAGCGAGCGGCGTCTTTGTGGCATGCCAGCGTCGTGAATAGCTTTGCAAATGTATCTTTGGCATTGAGAGTCAAGAATTGTTCGTTCGGGGCATTGGGTTCCATATGTATGTACGTACGTGTGTGCGTTTTTTAAGCTTGTTTGTGCTTATTAAGATTCCACTTTCTTGGAAGGGAAATTGAGCCAAAGGATTAATCTTGGTTGATGTAGAGTATTCGATGATTAATTAAGTGCAAACCGGCCTGTGTACAAATACACAATCCTATGACGATATAGCAGTTGGAATATGTACAGGAGCCGTAAATGATTTCACTGCTCATTGATGCAATTTAAGAGGGCTGATTAATGTGCAGATATGAACTGGGTATGACCACCAGAACCAGATATGGCCCATCGCTGAGAACTCAAAACCGTTGAGACCACCACTGGTACATTTTACATGTTTACCGATTATCTTAGCGCATTGTGCCTACTTTACGTTCAAATGGCAATCCGAATTTACAAGGTAATTCAATCAAAAGCAGTTTTAAATCGAAATCATTGTATTATTGACGCAGTATCTGCGTAAAATAAGAAAGCATTGGTTGAAGTAGAAACCTGAAAACAATTGGTCCTTAAGTACTAGAGGTCACTAAATAGCCACATTATGGTATTCCACTCCAGTAATCTTAGCGTTGTGTACCGGCGACAGACAACATCTACTGTAGCAAAGATTTTTTCGAAATCTTGCCTTGAAATATATTAATCTAGTCAAGATTTGAGTCTTAAAGTAGATTTTAAGCTACAAGTGTATATAGTATCATTTGGCATCTGGGGGTTGTTTGCGTAGGGGTTCTGTAGCATTCACGGATTAATCAGAACTCTATCCCGCAATTTGAAAAACGTGCCAAATAGGTAGGGTAAATACCTTGCCATGCTACTAATTTGCAGAAGGTCCTCCACTGCAGAGAGCTCTAGAGAGCCCCTCTAGAAGGTAGTGTGGCCTACTCTTCCACTCTGGCTTGAGGTTTTGGATGAAGCGGGACTACCCACACTTTACCCCACCAAATATACGACTTGTCGATCGACACGTCTGCTGATGGATAGGCTTCCGCGCCAGTAGATCGAATCAAACCGGTGACCTCTGGATCGCTGGCCCACCGCACTGCTAACTAACCCTTAGACCACTGCAGCATCATTGCCAAATTAGTATTCCCTTAACAAAAAAGAATGAGACTTGGAGAAAAGGAGTATTATGGTATGGGGTGTGTTCGTTGCCAGGTTTTCAGCTGCATGAGTTAAGAGTCAAGGTAAGACTGATTAAAATGAAATTCCATTCTGTACCCCTTTGCTGTTTCTCCAGAAGAAGTTTTTTTCAATGAAAAATTACAATGGCATTTTTGTTTGATGGCATAATCTCAGCTGACATTGAAAAACCGTGTCTAAATACTCTTCCGTCATGCGATACCAAATCGTGGTTCATGTGTTAAGGTCGATTGAACAAGACTATTATATTTTTTTATTATAAGTTGTATAATTTGGCGTTGGCACAAACTAAACATCACGCCTGGTTAATTTGTCTTATCATTGATAGAGTTCTTTTTAATGAAATTTTATTTTAATTTCTTTTAATATACAGTACTACAAAGGTAATTAGGTTGTTAGCTCTTAAATACATATTTAATTTTTTATTGATTTCTGATGGTATATTTAATCAAGCATGCAGATACCTGCAGTTTTAAATTAGCTCGTAAGTTATTTTCACTTTATATAGTAAAAGTACTATATATATAAAATGAATACGTGAGGGTTTTTTTGGTGACAATTTTCAACCATACTTAAGACGATGTTGAGAGGGAAATGAACAAAGAATTGTAAGACTGATAGAAACTGAGAAGAACAAGTCTGTGTTGAGTATTTATAATGTTTGAAGGGCTTCCAATGGATTTCACATCTCATTTTTATATACGGTACAACATAGATCTGTCTTCTTGGTTCTTTCGGTAAAGTCACGTAGAAGGAAAATAATAAAATAATAAAAATAAAACATACCAAAATAATTTTCACGACGTTTCGGTCACAACGCAAGCAGCCGTCTTCAGGTGGAGAACAGGTCTGTCGAGGAGACAGAGGCTGAATGGCACGCCCCAGGCTTGGAGCGACTATATTAATTAGATCTGGTCCGCCAGGCACTAACGTACAGGCGGGCACATGGCAAGATCATATACGTGAACATCCATGGAAAATGACAGCGACACCATGCATATATGCTGCACTGGGATGTGGGCAGTTCATTGGTCAGGGAGGATATGTGACGGTTCGGATATGTGACGTTTATAATGTCTGCTTCCCATCTCTTAAGCAGCACCACTGCATGCAGGGTAACGCGTGTAAATGTTACCTTGGTTTAAAACTTGACAAAGAGGTTTGGCAGTTTTCGTTGCCTTTTTCCCCGTGGTGTGGTGAATCGATGTCGTAAATTGGATTGTTGGAAGACGTGAATTAAGGCGGCGTGGCTCAGTTGCCATGAAGTTGGCGTCACGAAAAAAGTCATTGCCTTGAAATGCAATTCGCCGAGAAAGACTTGGAAAGTTGGCTGCACAGTAAGAGAAGGTGTTGTTCAGGTGGTCTGCGGATGTTATTTGGAGGTGCTTGGAGCACCGTTGGTAGGAAAGGAATGCACTGTACACTCTATATGGCAGGTTGTCTCAAGTCCTACATCGCAAATGAAAAGGGTGCAGACTCGTACGTGACTGCATATTACACTCCAGTCGTAACTCACAACGTGACTTACTTTCAGCCTGGAGCTGTCTACAGAGAATAATATCTGCCTCCCAGTACTACTGGTAGTGGCAACGCTTTAAAATACAGGAGATCTTCCTTTTCAAAAATACTAAGACCACCTGTCATCTATGTACGTGTACCGCTGTATCGTGTAATGGTAAGGTTCGTCGTGAATGAAGGTATTGGGAAAGGGATGAACGGGACAAAACAAATGAACGGAAACACTGCTTCAGGTCTGCATTGAAGTATTATTATTTGCCAAGAAACACAATTTCACCTCAGATGAGTTGAGGTTCTAGGGTTATTATAGGAAGTGCGTGTCAAGAGGCAAAGATTTACCACTATCATAAAACACAGCGGAATTATCAAACAGTTTAGTTGTATTTTAGTGTGAATGCAAAACACTCGGCATCTACAAAACAGTGCTTATTTTTACATGAAATTACTTCATGCTGGCCTTTTGCAGTGGTTCTGTGACTTTGTGTCCAATGGTAAAAAAAAAGGTATTTTGAGAGTACAGCTTTGGTGACTCAGAGGACTGATGTCACGTTTGTGTGGTAATGTTTTGGTTGTAATGTTTTAGGGAATGTTTATTTTTAGTTAAGAGGGAACGACTTCAAATGGTCCACACAAGGAGCAGGTGGCTGATGAGAGGCACCGCACATCAAGGTGACTGACTGGGCCATCGGCCAAACAATGGAGAGAGGAGGAAACAAATCACCTCTTAAATTTCAACAACCACGTCTCCACTTTCAGATGGAATTCCACCCTCCCCAACCGGCCCCCCTGATAAACTTAAAATTTTTCACAACAAATGATTTTTCATCGCCACTTTCGTTACAAAGTGCCTGGTTTTGCTCTCGATGTACACTGGCTTGGAGCAGTAATCGCCACGAGGTGCTTGTTCAGTTATCCTCCCCCCCCCCCCCCAGGAGGTGATTTCAAGAGACAGTCTCGGAAACGATTTCGATGGATTCCTGAAGTCAAAATTCGATTCCAATGTCACATTGACAAATGCCACGATTTACAAAGCGTGTTTTATGACTTTGGCGTCCATTTTATCAGCAGAACGATTCAGCATGCTGCTGCTGTACAGCGTTGCAGTGGCTGCACGCGTGCAAGTGACTCGTGTGTTTTATTTTACGATCGTAGGAAGTGGTTGAGAGATAGGCGACAAGGTGGCGTCTTGATTTGTTACTGACTGTGCTTGGGTTGCTTTCTTCTTCTGTATGGGGCATGTACATTTGTAAAGTACACTGTAAATTGTTACCAAATAAAATGTTGGAAAATCGTATTTTTGTTTTTTTTATAAAGTCTACCTTGACCGTACAATTTTTGTGACCGTGGTCGATCTCACGGATGCCACCTCCAGGACCTAGTCTGGTTATCAATGGCACGTGACTGTGGTGTGCGTGCCAGCTCTCCCTCTGAAACCTTGTTGTTTGGAAACTATAAAAGCCGAAAAGATGTTGTCACACGCATAAAGCTGCGGGCACTTCATCTCAAACCACTTTATGGTGCAAAGCACCCAAATGTGTGCAAACTCTTGGCACCAGCTAGTATAGGGCACTCGCGGTTGTGGGGAATTTACTGGTGCTGTATAGAGCAGTGGATTAACCATTGCTGCTGATGAGGAACACCTGGATTCGAGAACATATGCAGGTTACAGTTGTTTGTGATTCAAACAGCTAGGAGACATACGTGGGCCCAGGTAGGACGTCTCACGGATAGAAGGGACGATGACCGTCGGAGTGGCAGGCAAGGGACGGAACGAGTCTTAGAGAATGCCCACAGCTCGCGTTTAGGTATTTGGTGGATTGTTACATCGCAAGATTCGTGAGATATGGTCGACGGCTTGTGGGGGGCCTTCATCCAGCAGTGGATAAACCAAGGCTGATGGTGATGGATTCAGTTGCACGGGTCGACTGTACTCTAAAGCGACAGACTTGGCTTGTGTTAGCGTCAAGTGCACATGTAGATATCCCCATGAATTGTTATCATCATGTTGGATGAGACGAACCAGAAACCATGATGTGACTTATCAGTGAAACCCGCGACATAACGAGAAACTAGAACTGGCACGATTTGTCGGCTAAATATTATAACCAACTACTTGCGTGGTTAATTACTCGGGCACCTTGAAACATGGTGGGAAATTCCATCCTGCCTCCTGAAAGCAGGAAACCCCCGAAACACCATGCCCAGCGTGACACGGCAGACGATGTCGATGATGTCGTCACGAAGCCCCGCCCAACACCTCCCGTCCAGCAGCACACGTGGGAACACAGGTAAAAATGTCAAACGATCAGCTGAATTATAAAAAAAACAATAATCGGTGGAGTAATCGATGACTTTAATAATCGGTTAGCCCAGCTAAACTTGAAGGGAATATTTGACCATGTTGAAATAAGCGTGCCACAAACAGAAAATAGCTTGCAGCCAATATTTAAACAACTTCAACCTTAAACCATTTGGAAATATCAGATGAGGTATAGTAAACGGCGTCGACCTGAAATTAATGATAAACTTCATCAGCCATACTAAAATCAATTCTCCCCAAGCCATCGTCATCAGCATCTTGTGATTCAACAATTCAACTCACCACCACTGCCCATGAGCAAGAACCAAAAATACTCAAATTCACCGTACAAGCTCCCTTTCATGCGCGACCTCTACTCTCTGTAACCCTGAAGCTGTTGGTGAAATGTCCTCCTCCGTAATACACTGCCGTTCTCTCTGTCGCCCACACGCTCGGTCACTTGTTCCGCTGTGCGCGGATGAGTCTGCCGATGGAATGGCAGCCCAAAAGGGGTGAACACCATTGAGAAGAGGGTGACCATCGTGAAGATGGAGAGATGAGATCAGTTCGTGTGTGCGGAGTCTGCAGGATGGTGAAAAATGACCATGCCACAGAGAGGCCTTCATCCAGCAGTGGATATATCGTGGCTAATGAGGGTGATTATTGTAATTGCTGATGGTGAGGATGCTGCTGCAGCTGCAGGTTACGCTACACTTGCCACACGTATGTATGTTCAACTTCTTTCGCGCCGTACGTAGCCAACCATGCTAAATCACACGACACTACTCCGCACCTTCCTTGTATCCACGTTTGTGTGCGGATAAGAGGAGTCGCATGACAAACTCATCCTGTCATTCTGAATTAATTTCGCAGATTAAGATCAGTTCTTTTCTCAGTTAATAGGAGGCGATCTTCACTCAACGGCAATAGCTTTACTGTGATTATGAGCGAGGTCATGGTGACTCGTGAAAGTGATGCCACCACATATCATCATCATCACTCCCCTCTTTCTGATGAATCAGGCATGTGATTAATCATTAACTGAGTTCGCAATTGAGGCTGTTGGGAATCTGAATACCCATGCCAACAAACCTATACATGTGTAGTGAGCGACTTCCGAAACACGTCGTCTTATTTATTCTCACACTTTAAGCACAACAGTGGCGATACATCGATGTAACGTTCTACGTAGCTACACAAAGCCGACCCTTCTCCACAACCCCATCGGTCGGCGTCCAACTACACAGCGGTCTGATGAGCGCAGCGACGGCGACGATGAGAGCCTTGCAGAAGATCGGCCACGTGGCCGGCACGACGAAGAGAGAAACTGATGAAGACCACAATATAGTTCTTAATTTATTATTTTATCTTTATACGTGACTTTACCGAAAGAACCAAAGAATAATTCCTGCAGTCACGAAAGCTCCAAAATTAAGATTGAACCACAATATAGGCCGGTGGTTGCCCCAACTTTATATTCGTGATATTATTCTCTACTTAATAAAGTTCCTTTCATATTGAAGCGTATCAAATCGCTGTACATAAAAATAAAACTACACTCACGAGTATAGATACAATCCTAAGCAAAATAGAAACCTGATAATATCAACGACGACTCTCGAAATTCCAATAAAATGAAGAACTATGATAAAAGCAAATAATCATTGCAGAGTAATCCAATCATACAACAAAATATATTCATACTCTTTGGGTTTTTCGGTAAAGTCACGTAGGTAAAAAATAAAATAAATTAAAACTAAATTAAATCACGACGTTTCAAAGGCAACACAAGCTTCCGTCTTCAGGTGGAACCGTTACAGCCAGAGTGACTGATGAAAAGCTTCAAATCTAGAACAAAATATATTGTTTTTTAATCTTAGGTTACAGGGTAAGCCTGTACAAATAGGTGAGTTTTAAGACGTGATTTTAAAAGTGAAAGACTCTGAATCCCCAATCGACCGAGGAAGTGGATTCCACAATCCAGGATCCCTGGCTACAGAAGACTCCGTCTCCCATCGAACATCACAGCAATCTCGTATTTGGAATGATGAGTAGATCAGAGTCAGCTGATGTAAGTTTTCGTCGTGGTATATTAAACTTGAGCAGATCGGCGAGATATTTAGGGAGCCAGCCCATTCAAGGCCTTTAACGTGAGAATTGGAATTTTGAGGTCAACTCTGTATTTTACAGGAAGCCAAGTGCAGGGACGAAATAATAGGAGTGATATGGCCATACGATGTAGATCTGGTTAAAATCCGAGCAGCTGAGTTTTTTAAATATTGTAATCTATTTAAAACAATCTTGATTTGAAGCTTTCGTGACTGCAGGAATCCATACTCTTTGGTTCTTTCGGTAAAGTCACGTAGGTATAAAATAAAATAAATCACGACGTTTCGGGCACATGTGGGGGTCGCTAGCCCCCGAGATCCCTCCCTCGATAATGCTAACGGCCGGGCTAACATCATCAATCGCCCCCCCGCTGCTAAGCGAACCGCTGCTAGGTTCCTCACCCATGGTGTGGGAGCCGTCGCCCGAGGATTCCCCTCCACCGCGGGTCCGCGTAGCAGGCATGGTTAATTACGTACGCGCACACCCACACACAGCTCCACACGCGATACCCACTCTTGCGCCGCTATGCGCCGCGCTGGCCGCTCACGTTACGATCGCGCACCTGGGGTACGCCGATTACGCACGCCGAGAGCTTACGCAAGTAACGAGCACACGTAAGCGGGGCACACGCCGACACAACGACTCAGGTTGCCGCCGCCGTGCGCGCGAGACAAACTGTACAACAATGCGCAGCCGATTACGCGCTCGAGCCGCGGGGTTGGGGGTCAGGGGACCACCACCGCGCCGCACTTTACGCAAGTAACGAGCACACGCAAGCGGGGCACACGCCGACACAACGACTCAAGCCGCCGCCGCCATGCGCGGGAGACAAACCGTACAACAATGCGCAGCCGATTACGCGCTCGAGCCGCGGGGTTGGGGGTCAGGGGCCCACCACCGCGCCGCACTTTACGCAAGTAACGAGCACACGCAAGCGGGGCACACGCCGACACAACGACTCAAGCCGCCGCCGCCGTGCGCGCGAGACAAACCGTACAACAATGCGCAGCCGATTACGCGCTCGAGCCGCGGGGTTGGGGGTCAGGGGCCCACCACCGCGCCGCACTTTACGCAAGTAACGAGCACACGCAAGCTCGCACAAAGCTAACAGCTTCACTGCGCACCGCGGTTTCGCACACGCGAGCGGGGCGCACGCCGACACGACGACTCGTCCCCTCCCGCACTCGCGCGTGCACGTCAACACAAGTATCGTACAAGGACGATTCTCCTCTCACACGGCTGCGTAGGCACGCCAACACACAAAAGTGCTCTCCCCGGGCGTTAACACACACACCTCCGTACCCACACAATCGTACAGAGACCACGGCCTTTACGCATACAACGACCACACACCCGCGAATGCAGTGCACGCTAATACCACGTTCAAAAACACCCAACAACACGGTTTTGTTACTACGCTCGAGATTTTATTAGCCCTTGTTAACCCACCGAGCCACCCGTGTGTGTGTGCGGGCCAGCAAGGCGCTTCTAACCCACTCTCTGGTGGCGTGCAGCCCTATTCTATGCTGCGCTCTCTGTTAAACCGCTTTCCTACTCGTCCTTACCCCAAACTAACCCTCTGCTACGGATCCTACTCTCCGCTCTGAGGTGTTGTAAGGCGCGTAATACGATACCGTCTGTAGTTCTTGGTGACCTTGTGGCGCTCAGATCGCCCTGCAGACAATCTAGCGGCTCGCCCGATGACTCCCTCGTCGCTGACTCCGTGTCAAAACTCCAGAAGAAGAGACTTCCCTACTGCCCCTGCGTTTTCTTTTAAACTATTCACATCAAAGGCTAGGCGCCCCCGTCCCGACCGCCTTGGTCACTCGACCAATCCTGAGCCTAGGATTTCCCGCTCTTTTGCGATCCCGCCGGCCTTTGACCTTTCGACCAATCAGTCGCCCCGGGTCCTGATCCCAGCTATCTGCCCTGCTGACCCGTGTTTGTGTTTGTATGCGTTTCTAACTGCGGGGCTCTCTGAGCTCGCAGTGGTCGTGCGATCTCAAATCCGCCCACGGCGCCGCAGTGTTACTTGGCCTGGGAAGGGTCCTGTCCAATTCCCTGGCCCTGAGAAACCGTGGGGTAACCCCCCGAGGGGGCCCTCGGGTGAAAACTCAGGGTAGGTGACCCGACCACGAGGCCCTACGTGGGTGCGGGTGCGTGCTTATGTGGGGGGGGGGTGATGGGGGGCAGTGCGGTGGTGGAAGCCGGGCGGCTCCCTGGCTCGGCAGAGCGGCCCCGTCGCTGTGGCACCACACACAACACAAGCGTCCGTCATCAGGTGGGAAAGCTTTTAAAAATGCCAGCAGGCAAGGCATTAAGAGGAATCTAACATAGATTAAATAAAGGCATGCACCATCCTCTCTCGGCATCAGGAAGCGACAGCAAAAGTCTTAGTCGAGTTATGTTGCGTACATGAATAAACTCGATTTTGGTAATATTATGTACATGAGAGTAAGCTCAAATCCAACATTTTTTAAAAAGAAAATGTATTAAAACCCCCATAACAATGTTAATATATATGTTGAACTTATTCCGCACCGTACGTAGCCAACTGTGCTAGGGTGGGGGGGGTCGACAACGAAACACAAAAAGCAGTGCTAAAGAAATTCGGTTTCAATCTAAATTTAAAAGTGCATAGCTCCAGTGGTTTCCTAATATCGAAAGGAAGAGCGTTCCAGACGGCCGCAGAAGCGCATCTGAAGGCGCGCGACGCAGTGACCGCCTTTGTTTGATCCCGAGCCAAAAACCGCTGCTGGGAGGATGACCGGAGTCCACGTGATGGTTGATGCACAATAACAACAACACACAAATAGGTGCTGCTCACAAACAGCAGAAGTCACACCCCTCCCCTCTCCCTCCACCATCTACAATTGTGTCTTTGTATCACTGCTGCCTGAAGCGGACGGCTACACTTTCAACTCTTTTACTGGTAGGATCGAAGTGAACCAGCCTACAATAGATTATATCGTCCGTCCGTCCATCCGATGTCCGATTAGGTGTAGCAACATCGCCCCCTACTGCAAACACTTGGCAGGACCCTACAAAAACCTTTAGACTCAGTGAGGCTTTCCTGGTTAAACAAGTGTAACATTCCCTTATAATTCCCAGAGATAGTTTTTAATTAAAACATTTAAATTAATGAGGCTTTCCTGGCTAAACAAGTGTAACATTCCCTTATAATTCCCTGAGATAGTTTTTAATTAAAACATTTAAATTAAAAATTAACTCACAGCGGCCTAAAGCCTACAGCTAGGCCTAAAGCCTAGAACTAGGCCTCAAACTCTCCCTTCGTATCGTACCCCCGCCATTTCATTTTATTATAGCCATTCATTTGTTCGTTCCTACCAGCCCACCCCACAGGGACCTGTTTTAAGTTGGTGGTCTCAACAATAACACGACCAGGTGTTCAGCCCTCTTCTGAGTAAGGTGGTCTAGAAGAAGGCCGAGTGCATATTGTGCTGCATGTGGTGGACACGTGACACGCACGCAAATGTCTGAATGTGGGTCTCTTCTCTCTGCCGCGTGTGAGAGCAGCACCCCTCCTCCTCGCGTGGCGCTTGGCAGCTTCTCTTTCATTCTAGATTTGAAGCTTTCGTGACTGCAAGGATTCATACTCTTAGGTTTTTTCGGTAAAGTCCCGTAGGTAAAAATTAATAATAAAAATAATAGAAATAATAATAGAAATAAAATAATAAATCACGACGTTTCGGAGGTAACACAAGTCTCCGTCATCAGGTGGGACCGTCACAGCTAGATGTACTCTATCAAGTGAGGCAAAAATCCAAGAGACAAGCTCTTAAATACAATTTCGATTTAATGCTTTCGTGACTGCAGGGATTACTCTTATTGGTTCTTTCGGGGGGAGGGGGGGAGGAGCTTATCTGAATGTGGTAGCCAATCAATGGAACGTGTTGGGGGGGGTGGGCGGGGCTAAAAGAGAACAATCGGTGCACTCGACTTGGGGTTGTAACCGGTGTTGGCTGACAATCCAAATACACAAAAGCAGTACTGTTAAACGCTGGGGATGTCAACACTCGGTAAAGTATAATAGTACCTGTCAAATAAGATGGTACAAATATGTGTTAGTTAAATCTTTTTTACATGGTAAATAACATCTTTCCAATGATTACTCAGTTTGTACCCATGATCACGGTTGAGGTTATGTCTGTGTTGGTATATCTTCTCTTTGAGCGAAGTGTGTGGCGTCAACTCAAGGCGTTTAAATGGAAATCTCCTGCAACAGTGACACCAGCTGGCAGCGTTCTACGCTTCACCCAATTCGTCCTGGGGCTCTTATCTCTCGCGACGCCTGCTTTGCAGTCGTCATTCGCACGAGCAGTTAGTCTCAAGGACTCTCACCAGTGCCGGATTATCCTAGTAGCACAAGTAGCTACTACACGTGTAGTAGCTACATATGTAGTAGCTACGGGCCCCGCACTTTCAAGGGCTCCGCGCTAAATGCTTTTAAGCTATCATTTCCGGTTCAGTGATTCTGCACTTGCTCTATTACTATAGTACTATACTGCCTTCAACTTTATGAACGACTGGGTGTTTAAGGTTAGCGATTTGTCGTATTATCTGGCTGTATAGCAAATGAAAAAATACAATTACTTTACTATGCAAGTAAAAAATGTATGTGTTTTCATATTTACCTGGGGTTTTTTTTTATTTAGGGCCCCTTTATAACGTATGCTACAGGCCCCGCACGAGCTTAATCCGGCACTGACTCTCACATCCCAGGATCATGAGAGGTGGTTGACGGCCTTCATCCGCCAGTGGATTGACCACTGCTGGTCACAGTGATGGTGAGCCGGCCTTCACGCACTCAGCGAATATTTCGCGGGCAAGGCCGTGAATCTGGTTGGCTGCATGTGGATCTCTTTAAAAGCGTGCACTGCACACGACATATTACTTTCCAGCATTTGACCTTGGGAACTTATTTTTGGAATGTAATGCATTTCGCAGCTTCCAACTGACACGACATAAATTACTGTTGATATTGGAGACTGTCCATTGTAAACCGAGGAATTAAACTTGCCATCTGGTAAACCAGAAAATCCAACCACAGCTGCGCCGCAGTGGCAGTACAACCCTACTTTCAATACACTGCTGGATGAAGGTCTCCACATCATACCTGTCAACCCATAAGGTTTAACCGTATACAGGGAAATTGAGTTTTCAGGTACATACGGAGTACAGCCGTTTCAATACGGGCATTTTTTTTATTATACATTTTTATGTTTCCCCTTGTGATGTAATTAAGTAGAACGTGTTTTTTATTCTTTATTATTTTTTATTATTGTATTATTTCCCTTCTACGCGACTTTACCGAAAGAGCAAAGAATATGAATCCCTGCAGTCACGAAAGCTTTAAATCTAAATTTAGAACGTGTTGTTTATATTTATTTAAAGTTGCGCATTTTGATGTGACGTCACATTTCTCAAATCCCCCCCACCTCGTCACACATCGTCACAAATGTCTGACCCCCCCCCCTCCCCAGGTGCGTGACGTCATTTATGGACGGCCCCTAAGGGGTTGACAGGTATGCCACATTGCTCCGTGGGGGGTCATGGTGGCTGTTTGACCATACTTCATCACGCTGGTCGATGCGGCTTGGTGAAGGTGTGAAGCATAACGGTGGTACAGTACAACAGTAGGTTCTACTCCCCTGCCCATAATGTAGTCCCACAGGCTATCACACCTGTTGTGCATGGTGGCCACCCATTCAAGCACAATTCAGGCTAGAACTTTGCTTAGCTTCCAAGATCTGAAGAAATCGGACGTATTCAAAGTGATTTGTATGATTAAATATTTACGAAAAGGGGGAAACGCCTTCATAATGACAGTAGTTGTTTGATCGTCATTTAAACGCAGCCAATTAAACTTAAAGGTATTTTAACGCTGTGGCAACTTCTGATAAAGTGGAAAATTCCCATGGTGAATGCAGACCATGAAGTAACAACATGATAACACGAGGTATGAATGGGTTATACCATGCTATGTATTGAATCGTCTATTACTGGAAATTACCGCAATGATTACACGAAGCATCGACAATACTTTGTATATTTTAATGATTTCATGTCATACGATTAACACTTAGATGGTACAATCCTGAGTATGAGGCTGAAAGTTACAATAAAATATGTAATGATATTTAATTCTGGACACTTCTAAGCGCAAGTCATTTGTATAAATGTTGTAGTAAAAATAATACGTGGATCGTGGATGGGGCTATTTTGCTGACCGCAGAGGGCAGAGTAGCAAATCATGATGGTTGTCGTGTACTATCTCCCTTCATATATGATCTGCTTCGTCACCAACTCACACCCTCCAGAATGGTTACCTATGATCAAAACAACGCCCACGACCCACACGACGTAGGTAGTAGGCCCTCATCCAGCAATGGATTCACAAACGAGCTTTGCATGGACCTTTTATATCAATTTGTCGTGTAGCTAACTTGCTTTTACATGGCGAGACAAATTTCAACTTACTTGATTCGCATCAGCGAGATTCAACTATAGTTTGGTAGCAGGCACCGATAAACACCATGGGTCTCATTCCCATCTTCACGAATATTTGATGTACTCCCCAGGTTAAACCCACACAGATGGAAAAGCAATGTAAAACAAATCCGAACGTGCATATGTATTCATTCAGAATTGCAATTTGTTCTAAAGGACAAACTAATGGAAATAAGTAGTGCAGAACCCAGCGAGTTTGGTTGCCGTTCGGCTGAAAGCATCGATGGAGAGATTTCTGAATCACCTCTCTCCCTCACCATCACCAAGCTCCATTTGTGAAGTTTTGTTACACCATCCCCCACAATTAACATGGCCTTTAATCAGCAGCGGATTGACATAGGTGCTCGCATTTCAATTTTTTGCGAAGTGGTGGAGACAGCATCAATAAAAGTTAAAACAGTCACACATTGAGCGGGTGGTGGCGTGACTAACCTTGGAACATTTGCTCCAGCACAACCCTCTCTTGATTTGACCGTGGGACAGCGTATAACTTATAAACAAGTTTGATTTATTTTTTTCCACACGAGTTGGCACGTGACAATTGGAGAAATCTATTTACACACATCAGTTTAACCGAGGGAATGTCCTATAAAGGTTCAACATTAAATTCGCCCAAGCTGATCTGCTGCCAAAATGTGTTTCAGCGACTTTAAAATTATTAAGTATAAAAAAACGAAGCCATAGATGGTCCTTGGGCTCGCAAGGCCATATGTAGCAATAAAACCTTTTTCTCAGGGGGATAAGGGGGTGCAAACAGATTAAGTGAAGGATTCGATTTAAATCCCCTAAATTCACATCTCCATTAATCACCATACAGTGAAGGCTCCTCTTTATCCATGACTCTGTTTGTTGCCTGCGACTATTATCCGCAGCCCCAATACGATCGGGGAAATCTCCCGCTGTTCGTAAGTTTATTTATCCTGTTCACCATGAAATGTTTTATGCGCATTACATTCTTCATATGATCTGCATGGTTCACGAATAAGCGTTTGATGCATTTTGGGGAATGCCAATACGGTACGGTGACACAAAAAAGAAAAAAATCGTGGATACTTTCAAATTAAAGTTATTTACAAGCAAGATACAAAAACACCGATATTAAAGTCAGTATATATAATCTTGAGTTTAAGTATTCGTGAATGCAGCCAATATATACAGTATTTTTCAATCATAATATACTAAGTACCAGTCTAACACATCGGCTTTCGCGACCAATATCATCCATAATATAGTTTTGTTTTTGTTTTATCGCGGTCGAACCCCAACCCCCCCTCGACGACATTATGGACAGTAAGTGCCATTTATTTGTTTTTGAATACATCTAATTTCAATAAAGGTTTAACGTTTTTGTGTTGAGTCCATTTACTTGGTATGAGTACGTTGTGTTGTTGATGTTTGTATTTTAAACTTATTCGCTTTCAACTGTTTACTTAGTAATATAAAAATGTATTTTGGCCCATATTCTGCTTGTTTTCAATCCCAAATCCCTGTTTGATTCGTGTTTCAGTTTCTCTGGTCATGTCTCCTGCTTTTAAATAATTCTGGCATGTTTTGACTCCTGTTTCTATGGTTTCTCATCCCCCACAATCTCCTTTCCTTGGGTTTTAAAATTACGTGTATGTGTTTTTTATTGTCTCTATCCCATTCATTTTATTACCCGCGAGCAGAGGTGGGACAAAGTCATTGTTATGCAAGTCCAAGTCGAGTCGCAAGTCATCAAATTCATGACTCGAGTCTGACTCGAGTCCAAGTCACATGACTCGAGTCCACATCTCATAGGTGGGACAAAGTCATTGTTATGCAAGTCCAAGTCGAGTCGCAAGTCATCAAATTCATGACTCGAGTCTGACTCGAGTCCAAGTCACATGACTCGAGTCCACACCTCTGCCCGCGAGCATGGATAACTTTTAGTGCTCACCACAACCACCTCTGGATAACTCATCTTCATCTCTAAATCGGCTCAAACCTTCTTTAAACCAATCCCCCTAATCCCTCTCCTCTCCCCACCCACTGTTAAACACACACACTGCTTCGTGCAGCCTAGAGGCACTTACATTTTCTATCTTCCTGACCATTTGCTCCCCTTTCTCTGTTCCTTTGCCACAATTTTCCTCTTCTTGGTTCTTTCGGTAAAGTCACGTAGAAGGGAAATAATAAAAATATAACATAATAAAATACAATTCTCACGACGTTTCGGCCACAACGCAAGCAGCCGTCCTCAGGTGAAGAACAGGTCTGTCAGAAAGACAGCGTCTGAATGAGACAGCGTCTCATTGTCGCTTCCTGATGCTGAGAGACTGGTGCATGCCTTTATTAGATGTATGTTAGATTCCTCTTAATGCCTTGCCTGCTGGCATTTCTAAAAGCTTTCCCACCTGATGACGGACGCTTGTTGTCCCCGAAACGTCGTGATTTATTTTATTTTATACCCACGTGACTTTACCGAAAGAACCAAGAAGATGAATCCCTGCAGTCACGAAAGCTTTAAATCGAAACATAATTTTCCTCTTAATTCCCATTTTTTTTCTCTTCTCTTCCATTTTTATATTGCCATACATCATATCCTTCACTCTACTCCCCTTGCCGTGGTGTGTCACAGGTAAAACGTTGCTTGTGATGAACCAAATAAACACGAATAAGAAGTGGTGGTACGGAGATGCAGAAGTTAGTGCACTGCCTATAAGCTTTATTCCTGACCACGGCTAGCATCAGCGGCGAGCGATATCCATACGGTTCTGGGCCCACCTTTCGCCACCCACACTGAGTAGCATTGGTGAAGTATGGTCAATAAACCCCCATGCCTAACTTGGATTAACAAGCAATGGATTACCAGAGGGAAGATTATTATGAATTATGATCAACCTCCTGGATTAATAACCCTTATACCTATCGTGTTTGAGGCTGCATGTAACATGATCCACAGATAACAGAGTCGCGGATAAGAGTTTCACAGAATGTGAAATGAAATGCACCATGCAGGATTATCCTAGTAGCAAAAGTAGCTGCATATGCTACGGGCCTCGCACTTTCAAGGGCCCCGCGCTAAATGCTTACAAGCTATGAATTCCGGTTCAGTGATTCTGTACTTGCTCTATTACTATATTACTATACCGCCTTCAACTTTTATGAACGACCGGGTGTTTAAGGTTAGCGATTTGTCATGGTCCTCGACTTACGACTCAAGTTCGTAAGTCGGGGACCATCCAACCCCAGCACCGCCGCGGCTCAACCAGGAAGCAAACCGCAGGCCGACACCCACCGAACGACGCTGAATTTGGCGTATTCGCCGAATACGAGATTCTGATTCCAGACGGCTTCACATATTTTCATTAAAAAAAAAGTTATATCCTTGGAACGGGACACCACACCCCCCCCCCTTCTGCCCCCTAACCTCATCATCATCCCCCACCACTGCACGATTAATTATAACGACGCGAACTTCGGCCTGCGATGAGCGAATCAGCGCGCCGGGCGAATGAGCCGCCACGTTTCGCGTCGACGCCAGCGGCGCGTTCCACGGAGCGCCGATCGTCAATTTTCCGTCGTTTTCGGTCGTTTTTGGTCGTTTTCGGCCGTTTTTGGGCCGTTTTTGGTCGTTTTCTGTCGTTTTTGGTCGTTTTCGGTCGTTTTTGGTCGTTTTCGGTCGTTTTTGGTCGTTTTCGGTCGTTTCGGCCGTTTTCGGTCGTTTTGGGCCGTTTTTGGTAGTTTTTGGTCGTTTTTGGTCGTTTTCGGTCGTTTTCGGGCCGTTTTTGGTCGTTTTCGGTCGTTTTTGGGCCGTTTTTGGTCGTTTTCGGTCGTTTTTGGTCGTTTTCGGTCGTTTTTGGGCCGTTTTTGGTCGTTTTGGTCGTTTCGGCTGTTTTCGGTCGTTTTGGGCCGTTTTTGGTCGTTTTTGGTCGTTTTCGGTCGTTTTTGGGCCGTTTTTGGTCGTTTTCGGTCGTTTTTGGGCCGTTTTCGGTCGTTTTTGGTCGTTTTCGGTCGTTTTTGGTCGTTTTTGGGCCGTTTTTGGTCGTTTTGGTCGTTTTGGTCGTTTCGGCTGTTTTCGGTCGTTGTGGGCCGTTTTTGGTCGTTTTTGGTCGTTTTCGGTCGTTTTTGGGCCGTTTTTGGTCGTTTTCGGTCGTTTTTGGGCCGTTTTCGGTCGTTTTTGGTCGTTTTCGGTCGTTTTTGGTCGTTTTTGGGCCGTTTTTGGTCGTTTTGGTCGTTTTGGTCGTTTCGGCTGTTTTCGGTCGTTTTGGGCCGTTTTTGGTCGTTTTTGGTCGTTTTCGGTCGTTTTTGGGCCGTTTTCGGTCGTTTTCGGTCGTTTTTGGTCGTTTTCGGTCGTTTTTGGGCCGTTTTTGGTCGTTTTGGTCGTTTCGGCTGTTTTCGGTCGTTTTGGGCCGTTTTTGGTCGTTTTTGGTCGTTTTCGGTCGTTTTTGGGCCGTTTTTGGTCGTTTTCGGTCGTTTTTGGGCCGTTTTTGGTCGTTTTTGGTCGTTTTCGGTCGTTTTTGGTCGTTTTTGGGCCGTTTTTGGTCGTTTTGGTCGTTTTGGTCGTTTCGGCTGTTTTCGGTCGTTGTGGGTCGTTTTTGGTCGTTTTCGGTCGTTTTTGGGCCGTTTTTGGTCGTTTTCGGTCGTTTTTGGGCCGTTTTCGGTCGTTTTTGGTCGTTTTCGGTCGTTTTTGGGCCGTTTTTGGTCGTTTTGGTCGTTTTGGTCGTTTCGGCTGTTGTCGGTCGTTGTGGGCCGTTTTTGGTCGTTTTCGGTCGTTTTTGGGCCGTTTTTGGTCGTTTTCGGTCGTTTTTGGTCGTTTTCGGTCGTTTTTGGTCGTTTTTGGGCCGTTTTTGGTCGTTTTCGGGTCGTTTTTGGGCCGTCGTCGTCTTCGTTGTTTTTAGCCATCTGAACACTCCAAAAGGCGCTCGTTTGGCTGCACTCAATCGCCTTTTCAGGTACACTGCTGTGCTGGCAACGTACAGAGATCCCCTACGTGTAACAAGCCGTCGTGGCAAGCGCTGTGAGCGAGGAAACAATCTACAATGGTGGCCCACACACAACGCCACGAGGGAGACAAAGGCGGGTGTGTGTGTTGGTCACCCACCCGCTCGTGTGCCGTGCAGTGCCGACCTTCATAGGCTCCCACCACGCGCTAATAGCACTTGTCCCAGCATAATCTTATGTTTTTTCGGTTAAGTCACGTAGGTAAAAATAAATAATGGAAATGATAGAAATAAAATAATAAAACACGTTCCTTTCTAAGTGGGCAGGTACTACCTTACTCTTAGGTTTTTTCGGTAAAGTCACGTAGGTAAAAAATTCAAAACGTCGTGATTTTTATTTCATTTTTATTTTACATTTATTAATTTAAAATTTTTACCTACGTGAATTTAACGAAAAAACCTAAGAATATGGATCCTTGCAGTCACGAAAGCTTCAAATCTAGAATTAGGTACCACCCCCCCGCCGCCCCCCCCCGCCGCTTCCCCCCGCCGTCCCCCACCGCCGCCCCCCCCCGCCGCCCCCCACCGCCGCCCCCCACCGCCGCCCCCCCCCCCGCAGCCCCCGCAGCCCCCCCCCACCCCCCGCCGCCCCCCCCACCCCCCGCCGCCCCCCCCACCCCCCGCCGCCCCCCCCACCCCCCGCCGCCCCCCCCACCCCCCGCCGCCCCCCCCACCCCCCGCCGCCCAACCCCACCCCCCGCCGCCCCCCCCACCCCCCGCCGCCCCCCCCACCCCCCGCCGCCCCCCCCACCCCCCGCCGCCCCCCCCACCCCCCGCCACCCCCCCACCCCCCGCCGCCCCCCTGCCCCCGCCGCCCCCGCAGCCCCCCCCGCCGCCCTCGCCGCCTCCCACCGCCCCCGCCGCCGCCCCTGCCACCGCCCCACCCCCCGCCGCCGCCCCCCACCCCCGCCGCCCCCGCCCCACCCCCGCCGCCCCCGCCGCCCCCCCCGCAGCCCCTTCCGCCCCCCCCGCAGCCCCTTCCACTCCCCCCGCCGCCCCCACCCCCGCCACTCCCCTCCCCACCTTACCTTGCCAAAGCCTAAATACAAGCTCGGAGGTTGAATTGAAACAATTACGGGATCTAGCAGCAGGAGGAAGCAATCTGTCGTGGCGTTAACAACGATTGCCATGATGACCTCTTTATTTTACTTGAGGTATGTTCATTAATGAACTATAGCTACACTACGTACGAGCCCATATGTAATAGAACATTATAATCAGCATCTTCCTTTCCCTAAATTCTTGGCCAGTAAATCACGATCTTCATTTCCCATTGCAAGTCACTTTCATTCAGGTGCCCTCGGAATGTTTTCTTCACGAACTCTCCTATTTATCTCCCACACCGAACCCCAAGAACTCGGAGCCGCTACATGCATCGGAGAGCAGCCCGGGCTGGAGGAGGAGTTGGTGGGCACATGGACACAGAGCCACGGCCATGGCATCAGACACCACGAAAGCCCTGCAGGGAGCCTCAATCCTTGCCACCTACAATGTCCTCTTACAGGTGCGGGTGGCACGCTGGCGTTGCGGTTATTAATAGATGTGTTTGCGTTTGTTGTTGGCTGAGCGTCCCAAATGTGCTGTACGTCTCGAGGCACAGAACGTGGATTTTTGTTCCTCCATCTTAGATGCATCCACAGACGGTGCTGCAGTTCTTGCTTTGACGCCATACAGAAGTGATGTAGAGCAGTGGAGGAATATATATGGCCAGCGCACAGGATACGGCCCTGCGTGAACATATCGAATGGCCATACGAGGCTTATCACTTAGAAACGGCCCAACAATCATAGTCGATACTTCTAGCATATCGGCTGGACTAATCAGTTGCTAGAGATGAGTATTTCACACATCGGAGTTTCACATTTTTTTATCATGTCAATGCAAGGGCCTCTTGAATATCAGTCGACACATGCGTTATATTTGTCATTATTAGATAAAATGTGGCCTGTAAATATTTTCGGCCATCAGTATGGACCAGGTTCCCGACCACTGTTCTAGAGAATGTTGGTAGACAAGGCCTCTGCCTCACATTGTTCACGGTTCTAGGCTAGATTCCCATCTTGACGAAGCAGCTGAAATGCCGCTTTGTTGATAGGCATGCAACGATGCATTGATTAATCGATCAAAACCTATTTTATGCTCGCGATACATGCATAAAATCTTGCATGTAGATTTGTTCTATTTGTGCGCAATTTTATCATTTCACACGAACATGTGGCGAATGGTTGAACAAAGTAATGCAGCGTTGTCCCCTTGAGCTTCCATGCCCCCTGGTGTTGATCTGCAGCAATTTCAGCTACGACGCGATCAGGTCTCATCAGTACTTGGGTGGGTGACTATTACCGCAAGAAACACCAGTTCATTGTAACAGAGTGATACCATCCACTTGCAAGAAAGTATTTTTTTTATCTCAGAGCTTAATGATTTCACTATACAGTACGCCAGCTCAATGTGTTAGATTATTAAACGGTGTGGCTGGTTGTCTTGAAACCCCTGGTTTTCTGGGTTTATGTGTGACACTGCATATGTGCTGTGCTCTGTACAATTCTGCTTCTTATTTCTGTTGGCCCTTCAGGGTTCACTGTTATACTTGTGCAGAGGTGTGATGTCCGGTAATAAATAGTGAAGATAATAATTGTGGATGCTTTCGCTTGCTAGGTTCAGCAGTACTTTCTGTCTTTTCCGAATGCAGCTGGAGAAATGAATTCCCTGTGAACATTAAATACCTCGTGATACTCTTCAAAGATGACAGTTGCATCAAAAACCAGCATTATCATTTTTCTAAAAATGTATTTTGTTTCCCTAACGGGTCAGAGTAAAGTTTATTTTCTTAACCAGGTGAGAACTCAAGAGACCATGATAGTCTCATTTGCATGAGTGAGCTTGGTCGCCAAAGTAGCAAAACCAAACAAATTAAAAAAAGTACAGGCATTAAGCAAATGGAGTATTTGGCTGCTATACGTTTCCATGTGATAAGCCACTTCGTTGAGCTATAATTTGTGGCCAGGTCACTTTCTAAAAAGAGCTATCTAACTCAGTGGGCCTTACCTGGTAAAATAAAAATAGTTAATCGTTTATTATTTTGGAAAATTGTAATATTATTGCACAGACATAAATAATGATTAAATAGTACAGATGCTTTTTAGACTAATCGTCATACAATTTAAATTAAGTTACAAAAACATTAAGATATAGAGGGTGAATTTTGTACCTATATATAAACAGACAAGGATATATATATGGAGAATTCAAGTGAAATTATAGCAAATCCACAGTTTAAGCATGACATTGTCATTTAGATGGAAGAATAATTTGAAAGATTAAACATTGGTTGTTACTCGTGTCTCAGTGGTATTCATCTTAGTCGACCCAACTTGGATCCTATGTGACTGGAAATACAATAACAAACATTACACTTGTTTCCATTGTGCTGTGCACACGGTGTCAGTGTATTAGTGGTCATTGCATAGTTATTGTCAGCCATGTTTTAGAGGTAGTAATTTGAAAGGTGGCTAATTTAATATTTTCTAATACATGAGTATCTAGGTCAGTGAGACTACACAAGTCTCATTCTGATTCTGTGATTGAGGAAATAGACAAAATGCTAAATGTATGTGTGCACAGTGCGGCGCTTTATACGAACACCCTGTTCGCAGCAGACACCGTGAGTGAAATGACGCAACATAAATGGAGCAAAACCTGCCAGTGATTCAGTTTGGAGTTATAATTTGTCCTCGATGTCACTTCTAGTCAATTGCAAGCTCATTGTTGGCCAATCAGGAAGCGAGTAAGCAGGCCTGGTGCTGTCTGAGATCGTGGCTGCTGTTCTTTTGGCAGAAGTTTGAGCAAGCTCAGACTTTGCTTTATCTGTAGATTCATCAGTGTGTCAAATTCTGTTATGGGAGGTGAATTGGCAGATACTGGAGCCACGTGCTCTTGCCTAAAGGGCAAACAAGTCGAGGCATGATGCTGTGCTCCACGTTAGCGGTGGCTGCTCGCATTGACAAAAGCGTTCAAACAGGAAACGTCAGGCACCGTGACGGGAACAGTTGTTGTGCCCCTTTCCCAGTTGGCTATTTCACAATACCTAAATCATGATGCACAGTGCTAATTTATCACCGCCAATCTCAAATAATTAGGAAATATCTGCAGGGTACGAGCTGTGTCGCCTTTATGAATGCGCAACATGTACGTAGGACCCCCATTTCATGAAGAGGAACCCCAACATTCTCTGTCTATATTGGTCTCTATCTCTCTCTCCTCTTCATCTCGTGTCTCTGTTTCACTTTGTCACTCTCTGTGTCTGTGCTTCTTTCTTTGTCTCTGTTCGTGTTTATGTCGGCGTGTTTCTCTCTCTGTCTGTCTCTGTCACTTTCTGTCTCTCTGCTTCTTTCTTTGTCTCTTTTCGTGTTTATGTCGGCATGTCTCTCTGTCTGTCTGTCTTTTGGACGATCTGCACAGTTCTGAGTAATGACTGCTTCTCGTTATACGTTGAGGGACTGTTATTCCATTGTTCATACTGGCACGTTTATGGGTAAGATAACTGTGATTTTATTAGGGAATGATTGCACACATGGAAATTAGAAACCATATTTGTCGGTACGATTCTATGAAAGCCCCTGTCAGTATAATTCCATTGTGTGCTGTTAAAAGTAAAACAATATCCTGTGGTTTAACTATTAAAGAATACATCTAATGACTTATATTACTCACGGTGGGGTGGTGTTGTACTCGTATGAGTGTTAAAACTATTGGCATAGGTATTTGGAGAGTGCCTACACGATGAGTATTTTATTCAGATCACTGAGTAACCTTTGCTGTCATTCAGAGTTCTAATCTGGATTTAAACCGCCTGTGGTTAAACCAGGCTCTGAAGTATAGCGAGTTTGATAGTTTCAGCCTCGTCGCCAATGCTAGCATTGGTTACTAGGTTGAGACTAAATTGGGATAACTTCCAGCTTTGAGAAATAATAATAATACCATACCTGTTTGACTATTATTCAACAAACACCAATCTCATAGCAGTAGTGTGTATAGATCAAACTGCAGGTTGGATAGTTTTTGAGAATAAGTTCTGGGAAAATCTCTTGCATCACCATTCTCTGACTCTCGGGGCTGCACTGCTCAGTGGTAATTCTGAACGGATTCTTTATTCTTCTGACAATGCCGAGCATCGCATTCGGAACAATAATCAAAGCAATATCAAAATAACAAAAAAACCATGGCGTATTGCGATGGCTAAATGGTTTAGGTGCCCGATGCGCTTGCTGCTGTACTGAGTGACCACTGCGGGTAAAAAGATTCCGATTAAAATAACGTTTGATGGTACCTGGCTCTTATTGTGGTCATCGGCAGTTGCTCAAAAACTGCAGAGTAAAACCCCATCAGGAAAGTATTTTGTTGGCAATCTGATCCAAAATCTATTTAATTCAGGGAACATGGTAAGCTGTGGTGTATGTTTCAGGTCAATTAGTTTAGGGGTTTTGTAGAAATTATAACACCTGTGAAGTATCCTCAGATGAATGAATAACATTTCCCAGGCATGGCATTAAGTATCATCTTGGTTCCTTAATGTTTTTTTACAGATGGTTGGGTGGTAGCAGACATTACTGTTTGTTGCAAAGAAAGTGGGAATGTTCTGCCCTCTACTTTGTGGAGCGGAGTTTCACTTGAAGGGATTTCAGAGGTAGTTCTGTGGTGTCTGCTTTCGTGAGCAGTTCCCTAACACAAAGGGTCGCTCTCCTCTGCAACGGATATACAAATGACTTCTTCTCATCACGTGACACATGTAGAGCATTTATGATAAAATTGGGAAAAAGGACAAAAACTAATAAAGTAGTATGTCGAAAGTCTCAACGAGGCTTGTGCGTCTGTGTCTTTGTCTATACAGAGGCGCTCACTCACGGCACTTGCCCCAGCAGTCTGTTAAAGGCTATATGGGGGACCTTTGTCTTTTGCAGGTGTCCTTCCGTGTCATCACATTCGTGCTTAACGCTTTCATCCTGCGACACCTCTCCAAGGAGGTGCTGGGGGTCGTCAATGTCAGGTGACCTTGCTCACTTGCTCACTTGCTCATCCTGGCTTTGCAGCGATCTACCACGATGCTTTATTGGGTTTCGCACACACGATGCTGCTTGGTCAGAGTGCGAATATGTGTGCGCCGAAGAGGTGGCTACCTACTACCAAAGTGGGCTGCTTGGCAGGTAATCGGCTGACAATTCAGAGGTCGGTTTGAATTGGTCATGGTGGCTGCTCAGAATAACTTAGCGCAGCAGTTATTGTGTTTGGCTGATATGTGTCTGAGCCCTGGCTGAAACTGGAGTACCATTGGTTTCAACACTTGCTTTTACACCCCTTTTAACAGAGTCAACAAGCGGGGGCTTTTTAACGGCACGTGCTCTCTTTTCTGAGAAGCCACGCACTGAGAATAATCAAAAGATTTATGGCACAGATGGTTTTGTTCAATCCATTCACGTAAACATATTTTGAGCCACGTCAACATGTGTGCTGTGTCAGCGTGCCTTGCTGCATATTTAACTTCAGTCCTTAAACTTGCACAGTGGCAGTCTGCTGAAATCATACTATATTAGAAAAACAAGTTGGCTGGCTGTATTTCTGCCTGGATTCCTGGCTGGCCCGTAGCCAAGTGCTCGCTGTGAACTGAGGGAGAGATGTAGAGGAGGGAGGTGAGGGAGGGAGATAGAGGAGGCACATATAGGAACGAGTATGAGACGGAGAGGAATGTTGAGGAGAGACGGGGGGTGGGGGAGAGAATGAAAGGGCGTGAAATGGAGAGGATAGGGAGAGCAAAACAGAAAGAGGCGAGCGAGGGAAAGCGACAAGCAGTCGGAGGAAGGGTTATGGAGAGGCAAGAAAGATTGAGATTGGAAATGTAGAGGTGGGAATAAGGAGATCAAGGGTGAGAGAGAGAAACAGGTTGAGAGATGGGGGGGGGGGGAAGTGTGTGAGATACGGTGGAGGGAGGAGAGGAATATTAGAGGATAGGAGAGGTAGAAGAGGAGACAGAGAAATAGAGACAAATAGAAACAGATGAGAGGGAAATCGAGATACATTGGATACTGTAGAAAGAAGGCAAGAGAAAGGTAGAGAGATACAGGGCTCTATATAAGATAACAACGTCTTCTTAGTTCTTTCGGTAAAGTCACGTAGAAGGGAAATAATAAAATAATAAAAATAAAACATTATAAAATAATTATCACGACGTTTAGGCCACAACGCAAGCAGCCGTCCTCAGGTGAAGAACAGGTCTGTCGGGAAGACAGTTGTGGCCGAAACGTCGTGAGAATCATTTTATTATGTTTTATTTTTACTATTTTATTATTTCCCTTCTACGTGACTTTACCGAAAGAACCAAGAAGATGAATCCCTGCAGTCACGAAAGCTTTAAATCGAAGGATAAAAACTTTTGCTAGCTGGCTTTCTTGCTGTGAGGGACAGACAGATGCAGGCTGCTGGGATATTTAACTAAAATGTTTCGCGATGGTGAAATGGTGCCTGGACGTATGGCCTGCCTCATGCGATGGTCGCCACCCTGCGAACACAGAACCCATGGATAATTTAACTGCTTTTGATTGGCTCGTGGGGTATTGGTCTATTCTGCTGGATGATAAGATCCAACCGTTCATGAAAAATTTCCCAAAAAACTTCAAACTTGAAAATATTTTCAGGAGGTTTCTCCATTTGGGATATTCTTGATAAATAATTAAAATCATAATAAACCTATGCTGTTAAATAAAATTCACAGTTCTTTGTCAATCTACCACTGGATGAGGGCCTCCCATATATGTCGCAGGGATTGTTCGATCATACTTCACTATACTAGTCACAGCAGCTCGGTGTAGAGGGGGCCCAAGACTTATTCAGCTATCTCCACCAATGTTAGCTGTGATCGGGAATCTAAATCAAGTTGCCAGGTTCACAGCGTCCTAATAATTGTGCCATTGCTCCATCCATGCTGTAAATTATTCACTTAAACATATTCGCCAATATAAAATATTTCATCCACTGTTGCCTAAATATGTACGGTATGTATGTTGAACTTCGCACCGTACGTAGCCAAACGTGCTAATCGCAGGTGCGGTTATGATCTTGAGTCATCGATGCAAGAAGTATCTCATTGCCGTTCAAGACAAGCGGATGTGTTGATCGCTAGGCAAAGCAGCAGGTCGTCAATCTCAAATCGACTTTCGCCCTTCTTTAGCGAGAACCATAGCGATAGACTTGCGCCCGCGTGTGTTGCTCCTGCGGTTGCCTACACAGGCTCACATTGCTCTACTCCACCACCGTGTTCCTGGCGAGGGAGGCGTTCCGGCGTGCCTGCCTGAGCCGGGCATCTACCGCCGACTGGCGTTGCGTCATCAACCTCCTGTGGATGACGTGAGTTCCCTTTTCCACGACACCGTGGCTCCCATTCCGCACACACTCCTCTTCCACTGGCACATTAAAGCCAGTGTGGTGCTTTCACTGTACGGGTTGATTTAAAGTCGCCATTTGTCGTGCTATGCCAGAAGCAAAGCATGATACGCCGGCCTTACAAGAAATTTGAATCCAAGCAGGGCCAGGAATGTGGTTAGGCAGCGTCACTGCATCATCTGCGCACGTCTCGACTCGTTAATTGAGTGTGATGTCACCGGCATGGCTTGGCTTCTGTAATGAAAAAGAAACCTGTGGCCTATTGAGCCACACTGGGCTGGCTGGGCACGGCTCTCGATTAGAAGAATCTTGGTTTTCTTTGCCGTGCCACAGCCTTCTTTAATTCCAAATAATTGTTGCTACTAATATACAAAGCACATGTTGGAATCAGTTTAACACGTAGGCTTTCGCGCCCAATATTATTCATAATCAACGTTTTTGGGTTAGATCGCGTTATTTATAAATGTGTCGTAACCCTCAAACCACCCGACAAGGCCAATCAGTAAAAAAGTGTCACGTTGACAAACGCAAATAGTTCACTACTTTAGCCCACCGGTATGTTAAAGAGTGAATCCACATTTACAATTTTCAACTCAAAAATGGTAAATGTTGTGGTTTCACGCTTCAACACACCGGTGGGCTAAAGCAGTGAACTATTTGTCTTTTGTCAACGTGACACTTTTTTGCTGATTGGCCATGTCGGGTGGTGGAGGGTTACGACACATTTATAAATAACGCGATCTAACCCAAAAACGTTTATTATGCACATGTTGGATTACTGATGCCATGTCTGCGGTGAAGCACTCAGTTCTTACCTACCTCGCTGTATTTAATATGATTCAATATAAAGCAGTCTGGCTGATTGATGATCCAGCACTCACTGATTCACTACAGCCACTGTCTGACCGGTGGTTAGTCACATCCTTATCAATAAAAAAAATTAACCCGTAAAAACAAAGTTTTTCACTATAAATCCTTTATATGCGTGTTCAATGGGCCACAACCCAGCCCACATTGGTCTTTGAAACGGGCGACTAGAGTCCTCTCGTCCTCTGGCTTGAGATGGCTGCCACCTATGGGTCAGATGATTGCCTGCCACCATTAAGCAATTGGTAATTAAATATAAAAAAAAATTCCTAAAAAGTGTAAAATTTTGGAAAAAAAATTTCACGAACAGAAATTGTCACGCACAACGAGTCTGTGTGCAAAATGTCAGCTCGATTGGATCACGGGAAGTGGGTTAAAAAACGACCGAAAGATTTGCACGGTCGTAAGCGCGCAAGCAAGCAAGTGAACTTAATATAAAGGATTTAATAACTACCATGGTTACTTCCTGTGAATGTCACTCATTGATTCTTTCACCCTGTGGGTCATATCAACATATTTACCAACACACCCACCCACCTACCTGGTCACTCACCCAAGCGCTAAAACTGACTGTTTAATCTCATCCATACTGTGTTCACTCAGCACACTGCAGGTCACAACACTTTTCTGCTTCTTCTCTCACACTTGGGACATTTCCTCCCATGGTCTCTTTCACCCAAGTTCTTCTAATAACTTTGCTCAATTCAAAGAACATGCTCTGCTCTTATCCATTACATCGCCGATGGATGCACCACACGTGTGTGTGTGTGTGTGATCGTCGTCGCTTGCGTGCTGACTAACCGCATGGAGGGTTCCCCGTCCGGTGTGGTCAGGGTGCCGCTGGGGGCGGTATGCGCCGGAGCGCTGGGCTACGTGTGGACCAGATGGCTTGAGGCCCCGGACGTGGAGCACGTACCCGCCTACCCGGCCGCCGTGTGGGTGTTTGCGGTCTCGGCCGTTGTGGAGCTGCTGTCAGAGCCGCTCTGGGTGCTCGCCCAGGCGCACATGTTCGTGCGACTACGGGTAAGTGCCTAGCCACTCCGACCCAGGCACACACGCTCGTGCTACTACGGGTCAGTGCCTAGCCACTCTGACCCAGGCACACATGCTCGTACGACTGCGGGTTGGTGACTAGCCACTCCGACCCAGGCACACACACTCGTGCAACTGCGGGTCAGTGCCTAGCCACTCTGACCCAGGCACACATGCTCGTGCTACTACGGGTCAGTGCCTAGCCACTCTGACCCAGGCACACATGCTCGTGCGACTGCGGGTTGGTGCCTAGCCACTCCAACCCAGGCACACACACTCGTGCGACTGCGGGTCGGTGCCTAGCCACTCCGACCCAGACACACACACTCGTGCGACTGCGGGTTGGTGCCTAGCCACTCTGACCCAGACACACACACTCGTGCAACTGGGGCTCAGTGCCTAGCCACTCCGACCCAGGCACACACACTCGTGCAACTGCGGGTTGGTGCCCAGCCGCTCTGACTCAGGGTCGGGAGCGGATTTGTTCCTTGATGCCTGCACTTCGAGGAGAGGTTATCAGTGAAAGTAGCACGTTGGCGGAACAGTTCTCATTTTAGTAGTTTGTTACAGCTCTCTCAAGATTCCCTGAAACACCATTGCCACGATACAATTGAGATGTGTATGTAAAAACCTGCCAACCTTCTTAATTGACAAACCTGCAAAGTCCCCTGTTTTAAGAAATATCAAAAGCCCAGCATGTAAAATGCCCTAATACATTTTTACATACAAAGCAATCCAAGCCCTTTATGTATGTATGTTGAACTGCTTTCGCACCGTACGTAGCCAACCATGCTAATCGGATGTGCGGGGGACGGACGAAAAACCTAACAAGAGAAACCCTTTTTTTTTTTAACAGAGTCAACAAAGCTCCTTATTTGCAGCAGCCCCCAGACCTCTTACTTTAAAGAATCCCTCCTAATTCGCAAATGGGCCTTGACCTGAAACGCCTTCCCCTCTCCCCATACCTTGTGAGTCACAGGTGTCTGCGGAGAGCCTGGCGTTGGGCAGCAGGAGCATCCTCACCGTGGCGTTGGTGTTCCTCAGGCCGGACTGGGGCCTCTGGGTTTTCGCTTTTTCACAGGTGCCCACATCAGACACAATACAGGACACCTTGACAACGCTGGGAAATTCAGCATGATACGATAAGGCCACTTTAAAGGTATTAGAGATGCACCATAAGGAGCGTGGCTGTACTGAATCCTGATGCTAATGTTAAACAGCCCTTATGAGAGTCACGGGGCCAGCACCACTGACATTCTGAATTTGATTGAAGATTGTCGAGTTTATTCTTGTAGATTAGTTCCTTAATTGCTATTAATAATGATTATGCTTGTTTACCTTAGAAAGCCTCACCGAGTCTCGTGACTCTTTCACAGGAGGCTCCTTCCAGGTTTTTGGAGCCGGGGGCGATGATTGCCATGTATGATCCCAATTAATTTATTTGTGGGAAAGTTTTCAAATTTGTCAAATTTTGACCCTGACGCCGGCACACGTTTGCCTACGTCAAGGGATCTTTAACATCCGCAGTGCAGCAACGACGAGCATTCTTACGGTTAATACACCTGACTTAAAAACCAGCGCACCTGCTGGTTTCCAACCATGAACCTTTGTAACAAGCGGCGAACACGCCATCGCTAGGCCATGTCACTGCACCAAGTTAATCATCATCAGCCACGATCAAGCCACTGCCAGATGCAGGCCACCCCAAGCTGCTGTCACCTACCAAGATCATGCAACAATCCATTCGGCACCTGCATGCCATTATTGTCATCGCTCCACCACCCAGGGATGAAACATAGACATTAGTTTCCTCGCTGAAAATTCCTGTGGAAAAGAGGGAAGAGACGATGAGATACTTGGGTGCAGAAGTGCATCTCATGAATATTGATCTCCTCTCGACAGTGCTCCCATTTGTAGCTCTCATCTTTGTTTCTCCTTCATCTCAGTTATCCGCATCTCTTTGTCTCGGCGAACCACATCTCTCGGAGGGCCATAACTCTGCAAGACCCTCCACGAGTCTTCGTTTGTCACTTCTAGCCCACCAGCTAGCAGCTGAGCAACCCTGTGCCAGACCATCTGTGTAGCCCTGCAGCATTGCATATTAACTGTGGAACCCCGTGCTGTGTGCAGCTGATGTATGCAGTTGTCCTGTCCTTCTGCTACTACCGCTACTTCACCCGCTACATCGGCTCTACAGCCGCCAAGGATAGCCACTTTCCCATCACCTCTGTCCGCCAGATGTTCTTCACTTGGGGCACTCAGGTGAGGCCACACTCTGCACTGCTTGCACCCACATGTATGGCACGTTAAGCAGCCAACGACGACAGCGTTTCACTATGTACTTACGTATGTTGAACTTCTTTCGCACAGTACGTAGCCAACCTCGCTAATCGGAGGTCCACATCAAAATCACTGAGCCGTTCGCTCAGCGTTATGGCCTGTCTATGTTAAACAATCGGTTGCGCAACTGATTGCAACTGGTTGCAGAGGATGTCCACATGTAAACGATTTAGGTGCACGCAACCAAGTTGCACAACTGATTCCCCGGGTGTGGATCCTTTTGAAAATTGCAATTTAATCTCAAGACGCTAGAAAATTTCAACAAATATACTACATCAGGATGGAATAGGACAGGGAAATGAATGAGAGAGGGGAGAGAGTATCACAGCAGCACAGCCTCGGACCAAGCATTTGAGGCCCAGCAGCAATAATTATAAGTTATTGGGGTTTTGTGCCTGTGAATGGGGATGCTTGTTTTGCCTTTAGCTATCGGCAGATTTTTTGCTGGATCACCACAAGTGGAGCTTCGCACACAAACCATGGTTGATTTGCCTTCTGACTCTGTTCAGTCTGTTAAGAACATGGCCCATTGCCCCAAGCGTTAGTTTATGAGCACTGTATTTACATATAAGCCAGTGTCGTTAATCACCAATCGTGGCGAATTTATGTTAGCCTGTGCATTTTATTAAGTCTCCAGAAGTTACTGGGAGACGTGATAATTACACTGGTCAACAAAAAAAACCCTTTTTTTTCTGGCCTGGACTATTGCAGCTGTTTTAGACTAATTTCAGGGTGCTGATTCCAAATCTGATCTCAGATTTGCTCTATCACATCTCATTTTTATGCTATCGGCATACCCCATTTTCATTGATTTTATCCGAAATTAACTCTGTCACTTATGATTGCAAGTTGTTGCGAATCAGTGACTGCTTTAGTGTTAAAATATGGTGCTGTATTTTTAGGTTAGTGTGTTTATAATATAATTTTATGTAGATATCCACATTTATTTAATATTTTTCTTCTGCAGTTTATGGAAAATGTAATATTTGATATCTTAAAAACCTGATGTGATAGACACAAAACTGATGCCAGATTTGGAATCAGCACCCCAAAATTACCCTAAAACCGTTGGAATACCTTATGCCATAAAATGTGTGTTGACCAGTGTAATCGATGTTTTGAATCTGTGCAAGCTAGCCAAATGGAAAACATGATGACCATTCTATTTGACTGGCAGATCACCTTGACATATGCTCTATCTCAGGGTTCAGCAACCAACATAAAATTAATAGCCATTTTTGTTTGTTTATTTTGTAAAAAAACAACAACCTCAATGCTCCAAGAGCCAGCAATGCATGTGTAATGACGACTTGACACACTTCTCTTGAGATGGCACTTTATTGAAGACACGTTCACTTGACATCAGGCGGAGACCCCCACTGCAACAGCCCCGAGTCTCCCGCGCATCTCCCTTTTATATACCAACTGAGGCCACGCCCCCCTTCTTGATCCTTCTCGCTGACTGGACGCTCGCTCTACCGTCCTCTTCCATCACCTGATCACGCTCCCTTCTCGAACATTCCCGTAGCCACCAGTCCCTTCTTACTCACAACTGACTCCCCTGTCATTACATCCCGTGGCCACTAGTCTCTTCACACTCACAGCTGATACCCCTGTCATTACCTCCCATGGCCACGAGTTCCTTCACACTGCAGACTGACTCCCCCGTCATTACCTCCCGTAGCCACCAGTCCCTTCTCACTCACAACTGATACCCCTGTCATTACCTCCCATGGCCACGAGTTCCTTCACACTGCAGACTGACTCCCCCGTCATTACCTCCCGTAGCCACCAGTCCCTTCTCACTCACAACTGATACCCCTGTCATTATCTCCCATGGCCACGAGTTCCTTCATACTGCAGACTGACTCCCCCGTCATTACCTCCCGTAGCCACCAGTCCCTTCTCACTCACAACTGATACCCCTGTCATTACCTCCCGTAGCCACCAGTCCCTTCACACTCACAACTGATATCCCTGTCATTACCTCCCATGGCCACGAGTGTATTCGAACTGTAGGCTGATTTCCCTGTCATTACCTCCCGTGGCCACTAGTCCCCTCGCACCGCATGCAGGCTCTATTGTCATTACACACGTAAATAATGCCACAAAGCAGTCCTTAAAGAGCCGCATGCAACTCCGGAGCCTCGGGTTGCCGACCCCAGCTCTATCTTCATCATCATTGTCTTCATTATTACAAATGGAGAACCTTTTCCTGGAAGCACTGGACCACGGGTGTCTGTCTCACCCGCGTAGCCTGTGCGACTGGCCTGTGAATGGCCCGTGTGATGTGCCCACTATAACCGCGTGTTTGTGCTGTGCAGCCATTTGATTGGGCGCTCGTCTCTTTGACTCGGAGCTTCATGATGCAGTCCTTCCTGAAGCAACTTCTCACTGAAGGTTCCCTTGCCCGTGTTTATCCTCTCGCACAAAACACATGTATTAAATAGTACGTTTTACATGTTTTAAAGTGTGGGGCCTTTTTGTGTAGATTTTATTTCATATAAAGCAAGCTGAGAAACCTTTATTGATGTGAGGTGTGAAAAAAATGTGAAATGTATTGATTATTACACATACAGCCCTTGTGTCAATGAGGGCCTCCACAAACCTTATAGGTCATGGGAGTTATTTGACCATATTTCGATTTAAAGCTTTCGTGACTGCAGGGATTCATCTTCTTGGTTCTTTCGGTAAAGTCACGTAGAATGGAAATAATAAAATAATAAAAATAAAACATAATAAAATAATTCTCACGACGTTTCGGCCACAACGCAAGTAGCCGTCCTCAGGTGGAGAACAGGTCTGTCGTTGTGGCCGAAACGTCGTAAGAATTATTTTATAATGTTTTATTTTTATTATTTTATTATTTCCATTCTACGTGACTTTACCGAAAGAACCAAGAAGTTATTTGACCATACTTCACCACAGCAGTGAGTGGTCCACGAACCCTTGCCTCAAACACGAAGGCTTACAGGCGTGTGTCACCACACCGAGTGAAGATACAGTCAATGTCAATTGTCTGATGATAGAGCCCAATAGAGGCAACTACAGACACAGTTCTGTAATATCATCTTCTGGAAGTGCGTTGATGCACTGCTCGCTGTGAATGCTTGTGATGCCTGTTCATTTATCCCTGGGAATTGAAATGCCATATGCATACAATGTTGTGTTTTGTTCAATTATGTATGGCCAGACTAAGACACCTAGCTTCACTCCTCAAAAGAACCTGGTTTAATCGCAGGTGGCTGTTTGGATTCAGCATGAGGGTCTCGTCATTGCTGGCTCATTGGAAGGGTCCATAAGCCTTTGCCTCCTTAACCATCGAGTCACATGACCAAGTGTGTGTGTGTTTGCCTTGTTTCTCTGCTAGGGGAGAAATACATCATGACTTTCTTCAATGTCCTCAACTTTGGAGATCAAGGTTGAATGCTGATTTTTTTTTTACTTATATGTAACGTACTGCGAGTGGTTGGGGCATGTTGTGATGTCGCGGTGTGCTGCGGTCCACTGCGGGTTGTTTTGGGAAGTTGTGACATGTTGAAAGACGCTGCACGTTGTTGTGAGGTCTCGAGGCGCGACGAGAGACGTTATTAAGCATCGTAGTAGCAGTGCTAGTGAACGATTATTTCACCAACAATCTGTTAAGATGACATGAAACAAACTCCGATCTGCTGTGGTGCCCAGGGTTAAATGATCATTTTTACGTCAAAATTATTCAGGTTAAACAAAGCATAAGTAACACATCTGAACAGCAAAACTAGCAACTAATGTGAAATTGTACATTAACTTACGAATTGTTATAAATCTAACCATGAATTAAACCAGATGTTATATTTGTCATCAAATATAAAAAAACAATACGGATGATGCTGTGGTGTAATCATGAGCAAACTGGATTTACCATCCAGAGGCCACAGGTCCAGTTAAATCACCTGGCGTGGTCGTTCAAACAACACATTCCTGCGGAGGGAGCTGGTAGGAACGTTGGGTTGCTCGGTCAATGGCCAGGGTCAACGGCGGCGTGGTGTATTCCGCAAATATGGCCGACTGTGAGGGCGGGCACAAGCCGGCGTGAGTAGGTTAAACGTTGAGTTTTATAAGGGCACCACGGGGTGACCATCCCCTCCCCACCCAGCCCCACCCCTCCCACCCCCCACCCAGCCCCACCCTCCCTCCCCACCCAGCCCCTCCCCACCCTCCCCACCCAGCCCCTCTCCACCCTCCCCTCCCCACCCAGCCCCTCCCTCCCCACCCAGCCCCTCCCTGCATGACGGACGGACAGACACAATAATCCCCTGTGGGCTGGTGTAACCAGGAGGTTCCTACCAGTAATAGTTGACATTTATTAAATCCCCTACCTCTGTCCGTCCCTGCAGAAATATAAATGGGCACGCCACAGTTAGACGATCGGCATGGTGGGGTAAAGTGTAGGTACTCCCACTGTGTCTGGCCAGCAATGAAGAGTAGGCCAAGCGCCCTCTAGCGGGGCTCTGTAGAGCTCTCTCTCTTGGACGCGCTTCTGCGAGAGGAACTGGTGCCAGGGAGCAATTGCGGAGCTGTGCCTTTGTCATCTTTGAGTCGAGTCACGTTAATTTTTGTCTCCTGGTGCTCCAGTTTTTCCCTCCACATTTAAAAACATGCATTTAGAGTATTTGGCTGCTATAAATTTCCACATGAGAAGCCACTTTGTTGAGCGATCATCTGTGGCCAGCTCGCTTCTGAAAAAAAGCAAAGTAGCTCAGTGGGCCTAACCTGGAAAAAAAAAATAGTTTATTTTATTTTCATTTACATATGTGTTGCACCTTTCTGGCACAAACCTAACCACTCAAAGCGCCACCATCACGTTTACAACAATACGCGATGCGCTGTGGAGTGCTCCAAAGCGCCGCGAGGCTGTGAGAGTTGCCGGCTCGTGCTGAGATGAAGCGGCGGTCTGCGCAGGCATCTACGACGTGGTGAACAACCTGGGCTCCATGGTGCCGCGCTTTGTCTTCATGCCCATTGAGGACAGCTTCTACGTCTTCTTCGCTCGCTCGCTCAGCCGTGGAAAGATTGCCATGGAGCAGAACGAGGTGTGGATCGGACTGCGCATTTCGCCTCCCGAGTTCATGTACACACGATTCTGCGCGTGATGTCGGTGTGGGGAGCGGTAGTGTAGTGGGTTAGCACACTACGCGATGAAGCCGACAACCCCGCTCACCGGTGATGATTATCTGCATTGGTCCTGGGCCTCCCCAAGGTCGGCTCAGCCTCAAATGAGTACCTGGTGCGGTGTATAAAAACATCGCCACTGGGGAGACTGGCCGTTAGACGTGGTGCTGGCCACCCACTCCCTCGTGTAGTGTGCCGGACTTCATAGGTGCTCGCTAACAGCACTTGCCCCAACAGTCTGTTAAGGCTATACTGGGGATCTTTGTCTTTGTAGGCTTGTAATGATTTTCCGATTCAATTGTTTATGATGTCACGCGTAGATTTGCACGAGGAAGAATAAGTCATTGGCAATGAATGCAATTTTTTTTGTAAATGGTGCCTGTAGGCTATGGCGGAGCAGAGGAAGTGGAGACAAACATGATACCAAAACAGATCTCAAAATCGAGAAGATACCGATAAGACACGTTTACTTTGAATCGAGTTGTGATCCTCAATTGTCACAAATCAATAGGTTTGGGGAGGTTTGGGGGGGGTGGGGTTGGTGTATTGTTCCTTGGCTGCTAGGGTAGTGACTAAATTATGGCCCCAGTGAAACAGATTTTAATTTAGGACATGCGCAGCACCAGTGGTCATTTATATTTTTATGTAGCCTACGTACAATTGGCCTAAGTTGAGTATCCGGTGCAGTGGTCTGGTCAACATCAGTACTAGGGGGTAACAAAGGCAATCGTACGTGTGTGTTGCTGAACTATTGACCCCTTCGCGTGCTATGTAAGCCTTGATAAGCTCTTACAGCACTTGCACCAACAGTCAAATATAGATACGTGGGAAACTGTTTTGTTTTTGTGGTGATTGACTTGCTGTGCTGTCCACCCTTTTTTCTGTATTCCTCATCATACACAACACCAGGGACAATTGTAATCTGGAACCTGGCCTAGACCTCTAAGTCAGCTCAGCAGAACAAAACAAAGTAACTGCTGTAGTGTGTGAACAGCAGCACTGGGGAGACATAACGCTGGCGGTGATGCTGGCCCCTCAGCCGGCGCGCGTGCCTCCTCTGCCCTCAATAGGCACTCGCTAACAGCACCCTTCCCCGTGCGGCTTTGCTGGCAGGATGACATCGCCATCGTGGCCAAGGTGCTGCAGTCGCTGCTCAAGCTGGTGCTGCTCATCGGAGTCACCGTCCTCACGTTCGGCTTCTCGTACTCGTACCTGGCGCTCGACTTGTACGGGGGATCGCTGCTCAGCTCCAGCGGCGGTAACCAGCAACGTCTTTGCCGTGTTTCCGATCCGTCATTCGGCTTTACTTAATTAAAGGGTGCTGTGGTGGCAGACTAATGCCCCTAGTAACTCTTGCAAATGAAACTCTCCTGGTCTCTTTGAGTACATACGTGGTGAAAAAGAAAACTTGGAATTATCTGAACAGGGTCACGTGGCCATCATGGCAACATCGCAGCATTTTTGTGGCGTTAACAAGCCCACGCTAGCGCATTTGCCGCATGTTGTAGCATTTGGAGGCGCACCGCTTTGCACCTCTGATTAGTGCCTCCGATTAGCACGGTTGGCTACGTACGGTGCGACAGACGTTCAACATACATTGTTGCAGAGGTTCATAGTTTGAATCTGCTTATGGGTGTATGAAACGTAAATAAGTATAACCCGTAAAAACAAAGTTTTTCACTATAAATCCTTTATATGCGTGGCGGCTAGAGTCCTCTCGTCCTCTGGTTTGAGATGGCTGCCACCTATGGTCAGATGATTGCATTGCACCATTAAGCAATTGGTAATTAAATATAATATTTTTGTCCTAAAAAGTGTAACATTTTGGAAAAAAAATTTCATGAACATTAATTGTCACGCACAACGAGTCTGTGTGGAAAATGTCAGCTCGATTGGATCACGGGAAGTGGGTTAAAAAACGACCGAAAGATTTGCACGGTTCTAAGCAAGCAAGCGAACTTAATATAAAGGATTTAAAAATACACGCCTTCACATTGGACGTTAATGATCCCATCACGTCAGTCGCATTGTGTGCTGGCATCATGGTCCAAATAAAAAAAAAATGGCCACAAATTACAAAATTGAAATTTCTACACAGCAATCGTCACCCCCTACTGCGAAAACTTGGCAGAACCCTCCTGCAAAAAGTTGTGAGACTCGGCGAGATATTCCTGCGTAAACAATCAAAATAATTATACAAACGCACGGGATGGTTTAAAAAGTGAAGAGGCCACCGACTGAGATATTCAAAAAATATTATCATGTACAGTAGTCCCTTGAAGAAAGACATCATCGGCGCAGTCCACAGCATGGGAGATGGGGCTGCGTTTCTTTCATGTAAAAACTCATCAGCCGGCCATTAGCGGCAATGACCACGCGGCTGAGCCATGTGTAGTAGCTGTATGGTGTCGTGTCATTTTGTACATTCTGACCTGAGTGGTGAATTCTCTTGAGCAGGGCCGGTGTTACTGCGCTGGTACTCCGCTTACGTGCTGTTCTTGGCGCTGAATGGCATCACAGAGTGCTTCGTGTTTGCTGCCATGAAGCAGAGCGAAGTGGACAGGTGAGAGACCTGCTGGACTTGGTTGTTCTTGGCCAAGGTCAAGCACTCGTGGCGAGCGCTCTTGGCGGCAAGCAACACACCTCGCCATTGCTTCTCTTCCTTCTGCTCCGACCCATAGCTGTAACTACATAGGCACCTAACCAGTCTTTTTGGTTCTTTCGGTAAAGTCACGTAGAAGGGAAATAATAAAATAATAAAAATACAACATTATAAAATACAATTCTCACAGTAGTGAGAATTCTCATAGTGAGAATTGTATTTTATTATTTCCCTTCTACGTGACTTTACCGAAAGAACCAAGAAGATGAATCCCTGCAGTCACGAAAGCTTTAAATCGAAATTTAACTAACCAGTTGTAAAGTTAATTATAATTACGATACAGAAGCGTTTTTATAGTTGAAATTCCAGTTATATTATAACTGAGATTTATTGTGATTACAGTACCTTACACGTAATATTCCGCCTTTGACATGTGAAATCAATGATTGAATTGATCAAAATACTGTGCGGGTTGCCAAATCATTTAATCTTGCTAGCCATATAAATAAATCTGCTCTCAAGATTTGCTACCTTAGGTGGTACCAATTACTGCTCTGACTCAAGGATTATAGATGGAGCCTCGGTGCTGTGATAAGATAATAGCCCCCTCTAAGCTACGTGCCCACTTCAATGTGTAATATGATTTAAATTTTTATGACGAGGCATGTGTGTCATAACTTATATATTTACTGAAATGTTTTTCTCTTGAGAAATTCCAAACAAAATCGCTCTCAATTCAACCTTTAGGAGTGACCAGAAGTCTGTCCAGCCACTACAGTTCTTAAAAACATCTTAGAATATCTATTTATGCTGGAGGAATCCGATGAGCTATGTAGCTCTTCTTCACCACACATGCCCAGTTGTGTTGTTCTAACCTTGTGTTGCTAGTGGCTTTGTTCCGCTTGGCCCTGAAATGTTAATACTGATGCGGGCAACTACGCAGCAAGGTTACTCCGCAGCAAATAACATCGTGATACCGTTTCCACGCGTGTTCATGTTCGCGCACACGTACACGCAGGTACAACATGAAGCTCCTGGTCCTCTCGGTGGTGTTCCTGGTGCTGTCGTACGCGCTGACGCGAGCATTCGGCTCCGTGGGCTTCGTGCTCGCTAACTGTCTCAACATGGCCCTGCGCCTGTACTCCAGCCTGAACTTCATCGTCGACTACTTCCGCGACACGCCGCACGAGCCGCTCGCCGCGCTGCGCCCCAACCTCGTCCTCGCGTTCACATTCTTCTGCAGTTGGGTCATCACCGCCACCTCCGAGGTAGCACGGCTTCACCATCGCCGTCATCGTCAATGCCATCAAAGGGCCGTGACCTGGTCCAGCTATAGCACATTCGCCGCTTGTCGTAGCGGTTCACGGTTCGATTCCCGCGGCCACCCTGATCTTATTCTGCGGGCGTAATACCCGTAATTATACACTTCATACTGGACATTAAATGTCCTGTGACATTCATTCGAGTAGACTGTTGCTTACCGGCATCACGGTCAAAAGTTGAAAGACTAGAAATTTGGCGGCATGTGGCCGCTCTATTCTTATTCTAGCTCCTGCGGAGAGCTTCTCAGCGTTTTGCACCTCGCCCCTCTCCCCCTCTGATCACTGATGTCCTCTTCTCCCCACCCCCCCAATGTGTGCAAATACTACTGACTATTGTATGATGGGTGGGTAGACATATATGCCTACAAAAGACATTATTTTTGTGGGGTGGGGTGGGAGAGTGCATTTTTATTTTGGTGGTGGGGGGGGTCGACAATTGTTGGAAACCTGTTGGATAAACTTTTACCCACACATCTAGTGGGGGGGAGATCCACTTTCGATAACTTTTAGATTCAGGCCTTCTGAAAGGCTCTCATAATTTAGTTGATGGACAAACGTAACGCGGGCTTTTCTAATAGATTACCCGCAGATTACTCAATTGGGATTACACGCAGCAACCATTGCCCCCTCATTTGTAAAAAAAACTCGCTGAGGCTTTCTTGGGTAAACAAGCGTAAACAAATATATTGTTACTAGCTGAAAAGCATCTCCTGGTTTCCCTCTTGTAGATGCATTCCAAAGAAAAAAGGGCGCACAAAGCGAAACCGCACGAGACGGCTGCCTGCCGAGTAGCGCACACAGCACACGTCCGAAAGCATAGCCGCATGTGAATGAATTCAAACAGCGTATAACAGAATTGCGTTGTATCTACACAAATAATGTACTCCTCAGAGTAAATTTCGGGAGTGTGTTTGCCTCTTCGGAGCGTATTATAGTCCAGACAACACGGTAACAAAAATACGTTTTAGGCCATCAGCCTTTTTGGCTTTTCAGACCAACATTATCCAGCAGCATTTGTCTAAGCAAGTAAACTCTCCACTGGTTTCGACCTCCTAGGTCTCATCAGCAGAGTCGGGCTTGTTTAACAAATACTGTTGGATTATCAGATGTTATTTACAAGTGCATGACATATAATCTGTAGGACCCTGTTCAACTCAAAAGCAATACCGTACTCACAAACGCATTATGAGTTTCCGTGGAGCATTGTGGGTAAAACCATGCTTTCCCCAGTTGTGCTGCATAGAGTCTGATGTAGATTCTGATTTTACTGCGTGTTCTTTGCATGATGTCCGATGTTTCGCTCCACGTGCAAGGATCTTCTCCAGGAACTGAAAATTACGAGGTGCAACCCGAGAACGCATCAGAGATCTTCATTACTCTTTGGTTCTTTCGGTAAAGTCCCGTAGGTATAAAATAAAATAGATCACGACGTTTCGGGCGCAACACAAGCGTCCGTCATCAGGTGGGAAAGCATGGTCTGCTGCTGAGGCAGACTGTTTTTAAAAGGGTTGAAATGGGTGTAGTTCAAGGGTCATAAAGAAGCGGGCAGGGCTAGTGATGTTAATGTGAGAAATTAGCATGTTAATGTAAAAACGAAGAGTATTGCAATCCAAAGGCATGATGGCACAATCCAAAGGACATGAGAGTGCAATCCAAAGGCATGAGAGTGCAATGCAAAGGACATGTGAGCATGAGAGATCTAAGAGAGAGGCATAGAGAGAGAGACACACACACAGAGAGTCGGAAATATCAGCTGACATCGGCAGGTAGGATGGAAACATAACAGTCAGTTAAGACTTTACCTGGTTAATAACGTCCTTCCAATGATAGCTCAGTTTGTACCCATCTTCTCGATTGAAGTTGTGTCTGTGTTTATATATCTGGATGGCTTCATGAACAAATCTCTGAAGGTAGCTAGTTGGTTTTCAGATCTTCATTGTTGTTATATCCATTGCAATTACAGTTCCTTTGTCATAATGATCACCACTATCATCGTCACTGAGTTTGGTAATCGTCACAGATCCACTTTAATATTGCTCTGTTGAGCGAAGCCGCACAACGCACTGGGTACAGGATTGGTTAACGTTTTGTAAATTTACAGAATTATTTTCAAGTTTGTTTGATCGTACCTTTCCAGGGCTGAAGAATGCCTTTTGTAAATCTTCCAAAAGTCTGCCAACTGACATTTACCACTTGACATCCTTAAATTTCACGACCGTTAAATGATCATCCTATGCAGAGACTGACCCTGCCATATCAATTTGACGTTTATACCATTGGCTCAGGGTCACCATTGGAGATGAGTTTGTGTGAGCAGGAATGTTGCGGGGACGCTCGTGCTCATCATCTTGGTCTCGTCGCGTCTCTTCTCTCTGCAGTGGGTGCTGTGCTGTGACCACGGCAAGGCCCCACGCCTGCTTCATGTCACCCTGGGAGCCGCGTGCCTGTCGGCCGTCGGCATCGTGACTCACCGCACCGAACGTGAGCTCGTCTCGTTTGTATGGCATCAGTTCCTACCCGAGTTTTTCAAAAAGAAGCAGAGCTGACTCTCAACCACCATCTCTCTCGCATATATATGGAGTTTTTTATTTTGAGTTTGCTTGGCTTTCTCACAATGGTCGTGTGGCTTTTTCTCCGGATCCTCCAGTTTTTCCCTCCAGATTTGGAATCAACATGCATTTAGAGTATTTGGCTGCTATACATTTCCATGTGCTAAGCCACTTCATTGAGCTATCATTTGTGGCCAGGACGCTTCCAAAAAAGAGCTGCATAGCTAATTGGGCCTTACCTGGTAAAATAAACACAGTTAATAGTTAGTCTCCCACTTCGATCCTCAGGGCCCGGTTACAAGAAATTAAATGGGTTTCCCTTTTCAATTCCCATCTATTTTGCAACTTGATGCCCTGTGGACCTCTTTGTGCCTATGGGCCCCAGTTCTAGTTGCACTGGCTGCACACGCAGTAGCTAAAATGCTAGCTCCAGTTTAGCAATTGGGGGGAAATACAGTTGAACCCGAGCAAGCAACAAAGCGTTCACAATGTCAAAGGTGAGACGTGATTGAGATTCGTCATTGCTTTTGCAAGTGAGACCATTGCGGCACTGGTTAAATATGATGGGGTTTTTGGTGTTTTTCTTTTTATTCAAATTCACCCTTGGCCACTGGCACACCGTGGCCTATTGCAGCATGTTCTTGTGACCTCTTTAAAGACCCAGTTACTGTGCAAGCCATCCACCGCTGCTGACATTGTGAACCCGGTTTGCAGTTGCCGTGTTACTTTACTGCCACGTATTTTTTCCGAACGTTGACATTTTTAAAACTGGTCGCCAGAACAGGCTGCCTTTTGTTAATGTAAGCTTTCTGTTAGAATACTTTCAGGCTGTGGTGGCATTGTTGCTTTGTGCATTATTTTGCGATGCTCTGCACACATTTTACCAGCTCATGGCAGGTGAGGGTGTGGGCCTGCATTGAAACGCATTTAGGCAGTGCCAATTCCTCTGCCTATCGAGTGGGGTTGTTAAATTCCATTTTATTTGTTGCATGACCGGTAACCGTATGAACAAAAATACGGTTACCTGTTTGCGCTGCACAAATAAAAATGCCTCGCAAATAAACTGAACGTGTCCACCTTTTTAACTGAGAAATGTAAGGAGCTGCCAGAGTAGTTGTAACAATTGAGTAACCCGTCCCCCCCCTCCCCCCTCCCCCCGCTGCCTCTGTCCATCCAACAGTATAAATGGATTTTGATTTAAAGCTTTCGTGACTGCAGGGATTCATCTTGGTTCTTTCGGTAAAGTCACGTAGAAGGGAAGTAATAAAATAATAAAAATAAAACATAATTATTTTATTATCAACTGTGGTGAATCCATTTATACTTCTTCTTGGTTCTTTCGGTAAAGTCACGTAGAAGGGAATAATGAAAATAAAACATAATAATTATTTTATTATGTTTTATTTTTATTATTTTATTACTTCCCTTCTACGTGACTTTAAAACATAATAATTATTTTATTATGTTTTATTTTTATTATTTTATTACTTCCCTTCTACGTGACTTTACCAAAAGAACCAAGAAGAAGTATAAATGGATTCACCACAGTTGATTGGCCGGTCACTTGTGGTGTGGGTAATGTGTAGGTACACTTCCAAGACGTCTGGTTAGCATGCAAGATGAGACCACATACACCTCGCGTGCACAAGCGAGAGCAATCGCAATTGTCGCTTAGGCCACGATGCCATTTGTACATTCACTTGTGTGCCAGTCAGTGCATTCGCTCCTCACATTATTTTGGAAGCGGTTACCATTTGCCAACTTTCAGAACCGCTAATCGATTCAGTTCTTACTGGCTTTCGTTTAACAACCCAACCTAAAGAGGCATCAAAACGGATGTTTATAAAAACAGCTCTGGGTGCAATTGTGGCATTAGAGTAGCAAGGCTATACTGTACTGAAGATCCCTAAAAAGGGTGAAACCGTTTTGCAGATGCCGTGTTACTTAGCTACCACCAGAATTTTAAAGACCAAAATTTTCCACCACTGATGTCCACTGGCTCGGTTGGACTGCTGTGCACTCGTAGCAGTGTTCTCTAGTGAGCTCACAAGGCATTGTTGGGGGCTTTCCCATAATGCAGTACAGCCTAACTATGGCCACAGTTCTAACTTTTGTGTCAATTGGTGGTTTAAAACAATGCTGTGTGCTTTACACACACAACTCTTGTTTAATGCCACCTGGAATGCAACACACGATTCATGCTATGGCCCAGTTGTGCTATTTACTGACTAAATTACTTTTTGCATGAATACTCTTGTATTTTCTCGCCTCCAAACACTTTTCTGTCTAATAAGTTTCTTGTCATCGACAGAAAGCGCTAGAATTTGTTTAATTATTTTGCTGTGTTTGTGCGTGTTACGCAATGATCTAATCTTTGCAGTACTACTTGTGATTAATTCACGGATTTAAACAAGTAAAATTCATTCCACAGTGATTACTTCACAGCTTTCAATCGGCATTTTGTTTTGTTTATTGTGATGTTTTATTTGTTTGCGGTGAGAGCAGCAGTTACAGCGTCCCAGTTTAAACACACACGCAGGGAAGCCAAGGTGGTGGGCGTGTAAAGTGATGAACGTACAATAATAACACCAAACACTTTCATCCGTTGTCACGGACGTCTTCAAAATGCAAATCAAGAGAGAAGATTTTGCGCCAGCGCATAAAAATGCACCTTGCATCACGTGCACACAAAATAAACGCCATACAGTTTTCACCCCCTCGATTAAAGTGCCCGTTTGCAATCATGGTTGAGGAAGCAAACGTTGATTTCTTTAAAACGTACTAAGGTTTTATTAATTTTTCATATTTTTACACCTTGTTCTCGTTTCGTTGTACAACACACCCTCCATTGTTCCAAAGTCTCCCTTGCAAGAATAATGTTGTCTCATTGGGCTCTCACCTGCGCGGAATAAAGAAAATATATGTACAGTTGTGTGAAAATAGTTTGGTAAGTAGCGATTGATTATGGGAGTGTGTAGAGTTGCTTGATGGCGCATTGGGGGCTTGCGGGTCTTGATAGCCACCCGTTTGATATCGAATAATTAAATGTATACACCTTACATTTATTTGCAACTTGATATTGAAGGACAAATCTATTTGTATTAAATATTTCTCATGAAATGAAAATAGCATAGAAAGAAAATTGTGGCCAAGTGGCTTTGTGGTCAGAGTTCCAATCGGCGCAGCCACCCATGATTATAAACCCACTTCTCGGCTGAAGTGAGTACATGGCCTTGGCATATCCAGAAACGACTGCTTGATTTGGCAAAATTCAACTCTCCAATGCGATGGACATCTCTCTCTATAGCAGGGGGCGAGGGGGAGTACAGCGCCCCTCGTGTGAAGTCCCTTGCAGGAATCTCAGAAGTAGTTCTATGATATAAACTTCTCCCCGTGCTATCCTATATTCTTAGGTTTTTTTCGGTAAAGTCACGTAGGTCAAAAATTAAAATTAATAAAAATAAAATAAAAATCACGACGTTTCGGAGGCAACACAAGCTTCCGTCTTCAGGTGGAACCGTCACAGCCACGACAGCTGTATCAAGTATATATAATATACGGAGTGGTAGCTCTTGTAATCTCTCATTTACTTGATACAGCTGTCGTGGCTGTGACGGTTCCACATGAAGACGGAAGCTTGTGTTGCCTCCAAAACGTCGTGATTTTTTATTTTATTTTACTTTTATTAATTTTAATTTTTTTTACCTACGTGACTTTACCGAAAAAACCTAAGAATATGAATCCTTGCAGTCACGAAAGCTTCAAATCTAGGGCTATCCTATCTAAAAAAGGGTGATACACTGCTGTGTGAAATTTTCGAATGGACATTCCTTTATGTCACGATGTAGATAACGCAGTTTGAATACAATTCCTTAAAATAAATATTTAATCGCTAGAAAAGCTTTTTTTCAGTTGGGGTGGAATTGTTTTCCGCAAAATGATTGGCAGGCTGTAGTGTGAGCTTTGTTGACTGATGGTTTCTTAAAACAAATCCATAATATTTATATGTTTATATCGAATGTTGTTATAAGCTTTCATGCGGTTTGTGTAGGTGATGTACGCCACTAGGCCTTGCCGCACAAGCTGTACTGTTACACACCTAGGCTTTGTGTCGCCGTTGTATCTTGTATACCAGGAGAACGACGCGATTGTGGTTAGAGCACTCAACTATGGTTACTGTGCGCAAGATTTATTCCTGGCTGCACCATCGGCACTCTGAACCTGTCGTGTGTGCCTTTAGGTCCGCATAACATAAAATATGCGTTTCAAACATCGTGTCGATATCAGCATTGGAGAGACAAAGGTGGCGGGGCAAATGCCTTTTGCTGTGGCAGCCGTAAAACAGCTGTTCGCCAACATCACTTTTCCCATCAGACTATGTATAAATTATACACGTAAAAATATATATTTCTTAAATGCTTAAGCCAAGCTATTTACAGCTCATTTACAGGAACCCACCAAACCAGATCACAAGATTACAATGGTGTGGTATGGTTGGAGTGGGGTAGAAAACCGATCGGCAGCCCAGGTAAGATGGGGTTGGTGTCATGTTATATTATAGTTTGTCAAAAATTAATTGAAACAGAATAGGCCGTGACTAAAAACAATGTAACAATCTGCTGGCTCTGACAAAATGCAAACGACTTTGTAAGCTTGTAAACTGAAGCAAAAGCAGTCTTCGGTTAAACGCTGTAAAGGTGAAAAGCTGCTCAATAAAATGCTTAATATTGACTTAAACGGGCATCATTGAGTAATTTGTGTAGATATTAGGCTGTACATGCAAATAACCATTGTAGTTTAAATGCAGGTTTTTAATCCTACATCACTGTATACTAGATGCTTTGACTTTGATGGTAAAAACTATCCCAATGTATAAAAATACATTTATTTTGTTATTAATGTTCCCCACGATGGCACTAACGATTACTTTGAGTTACGTAATACCAATGTAGACTACTAATCGGGATGGCCAGCTCTGTATACCCGGTAAGCTTTTATTATTCATAACCTTTATCTAAAACTCGAGTACCCAGCTGACGCAGCCCCCATCATCATCAGCTGCATCGTTGCTGCAGGGGTGATAAAAAGAGTACCGCCTGGTGGTGGTTGCACCATTTCATGCAAAGTAAGCAGTGGTTGTATTGAGAAACTGGTGCCCACCACAGTAATGTGGCCAACGTGGCATTTTTTTTACCGCTGCTTCAATTACTGAAGGTGGAAAAATACGTTGGAGTCATTAACATTGATTCTGAAGAACCCAATACACGCATTAAATCACGTGCGTAAAGGTTGACGTATTTTTATTCGTTATACGTTGTGTGCAATGGGTTCGTCACTTCTGCAGCCGTTATAAGCGCTGCTATTCAATGACTATCGAAACAAATCTCAACTCTGAATCTCCAGGTGGTGGTTATGAATCTCACCACCCCGACTCAATACCAGCACAGGCATGCGCTGCTTGCAGGTCGGTGGATGAATGTGAACCGGACTTCAGTAAAATGATGCAAAACAATACAACATACTGCTGGATTATAAAACTCAGGGGTAGAGCCCTGGCACAGTCGTTATAAAACTGCATACTATGCACCCGGTTTTCTTTGTACAATTCCTGACCGTGGCAAACATCAGTGGCGAGTGATATCTGAACCTGTCCTGGGCACCTCTACCCACCAACCCACACCGACCAACATGGTGAAATGTGGTCAAACATCTCCCAACGACGGACAAGGCGTCAGGAAGGCCTTCATCCAGCAGTGCATTGACAAAGGGCTGTAAATTAATGTCGCGATTATTAAAACCGGACAAGGATGGTGGCTGGAACTTAATTACAGAGAGGCCTCTGGTCAATCATCACCAGGCTCAGGTGATATGTAAAGTAGGGCTATATATATATAGCCTTGCAGGTTCCATTTGGTCAGCAGCTTTTCGAGGTGGCGGTGTTGTGTTATGCTGATCCAGAGATTTGTATTACAGATGCGTCACTGGCAAAACGTGGGCTAATACGTGGAAAACTGTACGGGCTCAAATTTGATCTGCACTGGGTTTACGTTTCACAGACCATGTCACAGGATCTGCCATTGTTCTGTGCAAACACAATCCACGTACTATAAATATATAGTATAAAAAAAGCCCGTGTATTATTCTGCATGTGTCTTAATGGATGCCTCAAAACAAATTTTAATTCGTTACATAATTATAATCGCAGCATGAGCCTGACTTGGTGCCTTCAATTATTCGCACAACAGTGACGAGCGCTGTCTAAACATCTGACCCAGTCCTGCGCCCCCCCACCTCCAATTTCATCGACCCGCGCCCGCCAACGCGGTAAGGAATGGTCACACGACCCCCATGACTGACATAGCATGGGAAAGCCTTCATCCAGCAGTGGATTGAAAAAAGGATGTACATTATACTTTACAGGGAATACATACTCTGGTTCTTTCGGTAAAGTCACGTAGGTATAAAATAAAATGTTCTTTTAGGTATGAAATAAAAATTTCTTTTATATAAAATATATTATTTTATACCTAAAATACAAATTTATTTTAGAGTATGGATTCCTGCAGTCACGAAAGCTTAAAATCAAGATTTTACAGGGAATACTTTCTGATAGGAAGACCTCAAACTTACACACACGTACACATGAAAAACACAGTTCTGGCATGGGAACCACAAGAGCAGGTGTCCCACATTTAGTAAATATATATCAAAGGCTTATGTTGAGCCCTTAATTAAAAAAAAACACTGTTATATGCTTCCTACTATAGTAAGCACCAGAGGTGTGGACTCGAGTCATGTGACTTGGACTCGAGTCAGACTCGAGTCATGAATTTGATGACTTGCGACTCGACTTGGACTTGCATAACAATGACTTTGTCCCACCTATGAGATGTGGACTCGAGTCATGTGACTTGGACTCGAGTCAGACTCGAGTCATGAATTTGATGACTTGCGACTCGACTTGGACTTGCATAACAATGCCTTTGTCCCACCTCTGGTAAGCACCGTCACAGCAACAAGTAGGGCTTTGAAGAAAGTGATGCAATGCACAAGGACAATTGAAATTAGTTATTTTTCATATGACAACTATTGCTTTGTGGAAGTTTGGTTTATGTCCATCATCAATGCCATAAATCAGCATTAGAAACATAACAGTTTAACGATTATATTCTTGGTTCTTTCGATAAAGTCACGTAGAAGGGAAATAATACAATAATAAAAATATAACACAATAAAAATTCTCATGACGTTTCGACTGCAACACAAGCAATCATCATCATCATCAGGTGTGAAATCCACCGCCGTCGGCGCCCAACTTTTTTCAAATTTTCTTTCTGTGGATTTCACACCTGATGACGATTGCTTGTGTTGCAGTCGAAACGTCGTGAGAATTTTTATTGTGTTATATTTTTATTATTGTATTATTTCCCTTCTACGTGACTTTACCGAAATAACCCAAGAATATGAATCCCTGCAGTCACGAAAGCTTTAAATCAAAGTTTAACGATTGTTTACAATGATAATTTATTTTTTAAGATGGCCATGTGCAGGAGTCGCATGGATTGTGGCATCCCAAAACTGAGGGACGGCGGCGACACGGGGACACCTTCACCCAGCGGTAGATCGCGATAACCGACGATGATGACCCCGCAATTATTTTATGACCAGAGCTTCCAGTGCTTAATCCACGCCAGCCTCTGCAACCCACGTGCTTTTGACGCGGCACTAGGTCTTGGAAGAGGATACAACGCGCGCGAGCGATAAGACCGGACGGTGTGGAACATCGCTCTTGCTGGTGCGGGTCGTTCACACGCGGCTGTCTGGCTTGAGTTTGGCACCGTTTCCAGGACAAGACATGAGCGGTTCTTTCCCACCGGCCGCGCCAACGTCACCCCCATCGCTGCTGTCAGCCGTTCCTTCGGTGGCCGCTAGTGGAATGGTGCCGTCGGCCTCCGTCCCACCATCGCCGCCCAACCGGCGGCTCTCGACGGCGCGGTGCGCTGCCATGGCTGCGTACACACAGCCGTAGCCCGCCGCCGCAGCCATCATGACGCAGAGGAGCCCGCACACCACTCCCGCCACCACCACAGTGGTTAGGGCGTAGCGCACGCTGGGCTGGCGTGCGCGTACGCGGTGGTGGAACATGCACGCGTCGTTGATGCCGCGCTGCACCGAGCGCGGGGACAGCGTGCCGGGCTGTTCCATGGCGAGTGCCATGGGACCCCCCGCAGACAGATGAGCCGGAGCCCGGCGCTGCGCCGGAGGCAGCAACTCCTGCACCGATAATGCCAAGGGTTCTTTGGCGGACAAAGACTGGGGCATCTGCGCCGGCATGAACAGAGGTGGTGGCTCCTTTGCCGAGAAGGGCGAATGTTGCTCCTCTGAAGGTGGCGGCGGTGAGCGTTGTGCCGAGGACGGTACGGTCTCTTCTGCTGAAGGTGGTGGGGGTTTGTGTTCAGAGGACATGAAAGGGTGTCCTTCACGCTGATCGTCCTGCCTCCCCTCTGCCTCGAAAAGCAAGGACTCGGAGAGCCTCTGTGCCCCGTCGGATGTGTTGCTGTGGGTTTCGCGCACAGATGATTGGCACCAGGAGAACATATCGGAGGACAGTTGCTGGAGTGGCCTGTTCCTGAGCTCCCTCGGTGCAGAGCACGACAACCTGTCCACCTCCCCGCCTGCACAACCACACACACAAGGCAAGCGTATAAGCCTTGCTGAACAGTTACTCGTGTCGTACCAAGGTAGATTGATTTGTCAAAAATAAAGACAAACGTCATTTTCACTCTGGTCTTGATTTTGTTGAATGTCTAAAATATCTGGATTGTGTTTAGAGATGTAAAAAGCTTCCCCGAATAAAGGTAATTAAAAATACGGGAGTATTATCAACTAACGCTCGGTGATGGTATATTAGGAGTCGGTGTATTATTTGACTTGTGTGCTTAGATCATGCAGTGTTAATTAATATTATTGGGTCTTTCGGTAAAGTAACGTAGATAGGTTTGTGTTGCGATCGAAACGTCGTAGTTTTTATTTTCAATTTTCTTTGAACCTATCTACGTGACTTTACCGAAAGACCCAAGAATATGAATTCCTGCAGTCACGAAAGCGTTACGTCAAGATTTAGTGTTAAGTAATGTTAGCTTTAACACGTAGGCTTTCACAACCAATATTCATGATAACGTTTTTTGGGTTAGATCGCGTATATGTAAATGTGTCTTATACCCACCTCCACCCGACAGTTAATTAGGTTTGTCACGTGAACAAAACGAGCCAATTTGTTACTGCATTAGCACACCCCGGTGTGTTAGAGAGAAAATCCACAACATTTACAATTAAGTAGGACGTTTCGCTGGCGATTACAACCAGCATCAACCGGAACCCAAAAAACCTGATAAATAAAGTTTTACTTATTTGACAATTTCATGATAAGTCAAACGAAGGCACCCTAACGAGAGACGTCCTGTACTGTGTTGCATGGAACAGTGGCTTGTGACGGAGGTTTATATAATATCAATCTTCCCAGTGTTCACCACCAATAAAATGCAACTATTTAAGTCCATCAGCATATGGCAGCATTTGTTAAATCGGACAAACTGTAGACTGGCTTCTACTTAATATGCCTCATCAACAAGTTTGTGGCCAGTTTAACTATGCTTGCTGGGTTACCTGATGTTGTCGGCAGGAGCTTTCCATGAACAATTTGGAACCCGTTCAGTGCAGTGCAGCTAAATTGTACAAAATTATGCACGTTGTGGGTAATGATAAATAAAACAGTTGATTTATTTCACCATTGATTAAATTATGTTTTGTTGGTGATAGAAACCATTTCGTTCTATTAGCCAGCAACATGCATTTAATAAGTGAAACTCTGGACTGGCTCCGACTTTCTGGGTATCAGCACCAGTGTGCCGCCCTCTTCTGCAAATGTGAGACGGTGGTCTGTTGAAAAAACCCATCTCGCACGCCCTGGGTGGTCATGCGATGCAAACCTCGAAACGTGAGCCATTCCAGCCACAGCCTCAGCCCCCACAGGGAACAGTCGCACTCCCAGGGGTTGTACTCGAGCTGCAGCCACGCCAGACGGCCCAGCGGTCCCAGCAATCCGCTGGGGATGCTCGCCAGACGATTAGCGCGCAGGTCCAGCTTCTCGAGGGCGGTGGTGCCTCCGAACAAACCCTCGGGCAGCCGGGAGAGCTGATTCCAGGCGAGGTCGAGAAAGCGCAACTCCCGCGAGCGTTGGAACAGCTCTTCGCTCAGCTCCTCCAGGCGGTTGTGCGATGCCCGCAGCGTCACCAGGCCCGGAAACGCCGAGAGCGTGACAGGTGACATCTCCACGATGCGATTGTAGGACACGTCCAGGTGACGCAGGTGCGGAAGCGGCCGTGGGGGGTTCGCCCGCCCGGCACGGAACCCGTCCAGCTGGCGGAGGGCGTTGTGACTCACGTTGAGCGTCGAGAGGGAGCTCAGGCGCTGCAGAAGATCGAAGAGGCCGGACCCACGGATTCTGTTGTGGGACAGGTCGAGGAGGCGGAGGGAGGGCAGGCGGTGTAACGCGTGCTCCCGCACGCCGCGCAGCGCGTTGTGGCTCAGGTTGAGCGAGAGCAGCGCCGGGCAGCCGGAGAAAGCGTCCGGTGGGAGGATGGAGATGCCGGTATGGGACACGTCCAGGGCTTGCAGCGAGCGCAGGCGGAGGGCGTCGAGCACCAGCGGGGCAGGGAGGTGGCCCAGCAAGAGCAGGGCTTGGGTACCCGGCGGCAGTGCGCTCGAGTTGACGTGCCCGCTGCAGGCGAGGGTGCCCGGGGATGGGCACGTGCAGCCCTTGGGGCACGGCGAGGCCGGCGACGCGTTGGAGCACAGGGCTACGAGAGCCACGATCGTCGTGGAAACATCTGGCGGTGGGAGAAAACGACGAAGAACAGCGGCCGCTCACCTTGAGCGGTTTCGCGTACAAGCCGGCAACGAGCTCGTGAGAGTGTCACTTTTTTGCACTCAAATGAGACAAGATTTCGGTGGGAATTTGGTAATATAAGATCACTGTCACCATTTACAAACGCTACTTAAGACAAAATAAAGTTTGCAAATCAAATAGAGCGAATGCATTACAATGACAGCTGGGAGCAAAGTGCAGCCTTGCCAATGTAATTTGTTCATTTTCACTACTTTCTATTGGAGCCGAAACGCAAATTCCACATGTGCATGCATTCGTGCAAACATGACACACAGTAGCACACAACACATGCATTCCTATGTACATCACGCATATAATGGATATTCACGGGTATGTTATACATTCGCTAACGCATACAACGACGAAAACGTGCGTGCGAGGGTTTATCTCACCGATTCGCAACATAATTCGGTGTCGAGTAGACACTTGGAGCTGTGTCCCGGTGCGCGTCTTCCTCTGCTCCCTCGTGTGTGGCGCTTGCGACGCGTGCTCCTGACAGTGGTCGGTGTCAGTGCGCGCACAAAGACAACGCACACGCACGAGCGCGCACACACAGACAACGTAGTTAATCCCACAAGCCAACGCGAGCAACTCTCAGCCCGCCCCCCCCCCCCCAAAAAACACCCTCCCGTCAACTTTAATGCGAGTAGCCCCCCTTTCAATGCTCTCTGTGAAACGCTGGGCCAGTCTGGCGTCAAGCCAACACCACGGGTTCTCTCCTCTGAGCTGTTTAGGCCCAATTGTGGTGATGTAACTTCCCACGTCTCTCCAGTCTTCTCAGTTCTCACGCGGTTGGTTTTGCCAACAGAATGTTGTGTGCATAGACGTCTATTTGGGAATTTAGGCCAGATGTTTTTCAAGCTTCATCGGTTTTTTTTTGTCCAGGTGCTGGCACATGCCAAACTCTCACAGATGGAATTTAGCCACATTTCCAAATGCAATCCACTGCTCTTAGTGAATCTACGCCTTTCATTCATGGGGTTGTTTTACCATACTTCATGCTGGTCAGAGTGGTTTGATGAAGGAAGGTCAAGGACTGGTTCAAATATCACTCATCACTAATGTTCGCGATGGCCAGGCTTTTGTACTTTTGTCCCCGGGTTTACAGTGGAGTATGATAACATTGGCTCTTAAAGCTACACCCATGGATTACTGCAGGGTATTATTAATATGGGTATTAAAAACAAACAGGTCACATTTAGTAGCTCTGCACTCGATTATCTATGATTGGACTCTACCCAAGAGCAATACTGGTATTCTGAATGTAAACACCAATTGAAATTTAAATTGATTCAATGCCAGAGTACATCTTCTGGTCGTCACAAGTAGCTCCAGAACTTTCATATATTTACGTTTGTAGTAATTTGAAAAGCGTCTCAATGATGGCTGCAAAGGATGCACTCAGTGTCATGCATTTTCGTTTGCAGAGATATCCTGATGTTAAAATTGGGCTTTAAATATCGACTGCTGTATACACAGTGCTATTTCGGGACACCTTGACCAGATCACAAGTCTTATTGCTCTGCGAACTGGAATTTCTCGTCAAAATCAAAGTGTATCCCCATATTCTTTGGGTCTTTCGGTAAAGTCACGTAGATAGGTTAAAAGAAAATAACAAAAAATGTTATAAATTGTTACTTTTGCTATTTTATTTGAAACTATCTACGTGACTTTACCGAAAGACCCAAAGAATATAAATTACTCCAGTCACGAAAGCTTTACGTCAAGAATTGTATCCCCATACTCAAATAGTAACAACAATAGGACCGTGATCACGACTATTGGCAGTATTGATCCAACGGAGGAAATACCATGCAACATTATCTCCACAGGAAAGCCAAAAGACATCAGAAAATCGTGAATTCTAAGCTGGATATAAGCACACCTTATAAATACATTTCTCATAGGCATCACATCCTTACAATGCACTGGTGCGGAGAAGGCAATTGGCAGCTTCTGATACAAGCACACGTGGCCTTTCTCCCAAGGGGTTTGCTTATGTCCACATTCTGCTGTTTTAATTTTTGATATTTTGAATTCCTCCCTGCCCTGATGGAAGAGCTCTTTGATGTGTTTTTGGGGTTGTACCACAAGCTGTTCAGCAAGACGTGTGACGTTGGACCCCACGTGTTGGGAACCAACCCGCACGCGTGCACGCGCTTAAGCGGCAGTCATGCCATCGAATGCCTACAGAGTAGACTGGACATGAGCATGAAATTTTAATCTATGGAGTGGAACTCAATAACAGAATGTTTCTGGATCAAATACGGGACCTCTGCATATCTGATCGCTCTCGTCAAAAGCCTCCTGTTGATTAATCCCTGTATGCAACAAGCGCCGTGCGCCGTGTATAATCCAACCCAAATCCCGCCACGTGGTGCACTCAATTCGATTAATACGTCAACCCTCTCAGCTGATCCCCCTGCAGCTATATGTGAGGATTTGTTTGTATTCGACATTAAAATATATATTGTTGACCAGGTGTTGTCACAAATATGCGCCTATTGCACTCAAGTTAATGTAAAGAGTCGATTTAAAGCTTTCGTGACTGCAGGGATTCATCTTCTTGGTTCTTTCGGTGGCCGAAACGTCGTGAGAATTTTTTTATTATGTTTTATTTTTATTATTTTATTACTTCCCTTCTACGTGACTTTACCGAAAGAACCAAGAAGATTAATGTAAAGAGGTCAAGTTTCAGCCCTGCAATTACTTGCCCATCCCACTGCTGGAGGATAGATCACCACGGCTTAGAGGGAGCTCTGGAGAGCCGATCTAGTCGTGGATATTTAATCTCTTTACTCGTGCTGGACAAAACCTCTTTGAATAGGTGGCAGTACCCCCACTGTACTCCACCACACCCGACCGACTAATCAACTGTGTTGTAATTCTAGATTTGTGTTGCACGCATTTAGGGCCGTCCATAGATGACGTCACGCGATTTTGGACGATTTTTGCCCCCCCCTAGTCACACGGCGTTACAAAAAGTCAGACCCCCCCCCCCCTTAAATATGACGTCAAAAGCTCTGCCCCCCCTCCCCCAAAATAAAACATGCTTCAAATCGCTTTAAACTATTGTCATTGTAGTGCGTATTTAATGTGGCGCTGCACTCTGATGTTGTAGGAGAAAACATTTATTAAAAAGTCTAATTAATTAATTAGAACGTGTTGTCTATATTTATTTAAAGTTGCGCATTTTGATGTGACGTCACATTTCTCACCCCCCCCCCTCCCCTCGTCACACATCGTCACAAATGTCTGACCCCCCCTAGGTGCGTGACGTCATTTATGGACGGCCCCTTTATACTGCTGGGTGGACGGAAGAAAGGGGATTTAATAAACTTGCCCCACTGTGTGCCATGCTGGAAGAACAAATTGAACTAGTGCCCTCTGGGTTGCAAGTCCAGTGCGCTAACCACGACACCAAAGTAGCATCCCTTAAAACTAACGTATTAAGGATAAATATCACGCCAACCGGAAATTAATTCTAGGGATACATTTCAGAGTTCAACGCTATCGAATGTTATTAATACAACTAAAGTAATGTATACTGAACACCTCAACAATGTGATTCTCCTGTGTGTATTTTGTTGATGGAAATGTTCTAAATCAGCCCGAATACGGAAAACACACGTAATACGTTATTAACCATATGTGTGATGTCCATATCAAGTAATCAGTTAAACAGCATTTTATATAATACATGTTTTGAATGTATTTGTAGATTTTAAATCCACATGCTGCATGCACAGTTAAAAGTGCAAACACAAAATTAGGCTGTACCATGATGTTTCATAAACGCCCTTACACTTAGAAATACCACACATCTATATTTTACTTGACTGTGTACTTCATAATCTATTTTTTGGGTCAGATCGTGTGAGTTAAATCTGTGTTGTACATCCTCTTCCACCCGACAGTCAGTTAATAAAGTTTCCACGTGAACAAAGGTGCCAATTTATGACAGCTTCAGTACACCCTTATGTTGGAGAGCAATGCATCACCTACTTGCTGATGTTTGCATCTCATAAAGTATGATTATTATTTGCTTTGAATGCATTTATATGTATCCATATATTGTATGTCCACGTTGCTGTTATTTTCCACATATGCAAGGATGACCTTTGCTGGATAACAATCTGGCATTATATTTCATCACCCGTCTTATTTCTCTATGACGGTCTTGCCAATTTTTTTTAAAGAGTTTTCAACATTTATAAACAAAATGATCCCGTTGTACGTACCTTGATGCCGTTTGCAATTTACCTCAGTACAATAGATTAGATAGTGAATAAAAAAAAAATTATCACACTAAATAATCCATCGTATTTGAACTCGCATTCTCTTAATACAGAACACAGGCTGTAAAGTAATAAGTACCTAATGTTTGGATTGTATGAGGCTTGGAAGCGCTAAATTGTAAAACATTGACGACATAGTTGCTGGAATAAACCCAGCTGATACAAGGCACGCTGCTTCGGAAACAATAATTTACAGCAGCAATGCTGGACAACCACACTTCACGAGGCAGACTGGCACAACAATACTGGACGTCTGTGAAAAAGAGCTTCATCCCTCATCGGATTCCTCCAGTCGAAATGAAGATTCTTTAAATGTATTTGGTTGGGTAAATGTGAGTACTTCGTGCTCGTTTAAAGCATCTCGTTTTAAACAGGAGGCTCTTCCTGCAGCTCAATACATGAAGCAACACACTGTTAAAAATATTTTCACGAAGCATTTCATTTGATAGACAGACTCGCACATTTCCAGGGCAGTACCGCATTGGAAGAAGCACCACTGATGGTGCATTGTCTTTGAGTTGTGCGCCTTTTGGCGTCATCTGGTCCAACACCATGTGAGACTAGGCTCTAAGGAAAGCTGTCTCGGGTGTGGACCAATCAACTTCAAGGACAGTGCATACATTATCAGAGTTATGTTTTTTGTTTGCATTATGACTGCAGGTATTGTGGTCTATGCAAACATGACTCCTCGTAAAAAGGTGTCAGTTTTTTGCCAGATAAAAGGGTAAAAAACATCATCTTGGATCTTTCGAAAGAACCAAGAAGATGAATCCCTGCAGTCACGAAAGCTTTAAATGGTAAAAAAACAGTTATCACAAGCACCACTTACTTGCGTCACCGTCGCTGTCTTGTCCTTTGCACTGCTTTGTTGTTCTGGCTGGTGCGGTCTTCACACCTGTCCGGGGGTGATTGCCTCACATCTTTGTGCGTGCCCACTTCCTACAACGATCCCACCCTGACAAACACTCAGGGGCAGCTTTCTTCCTCTACACCAACCCACCGACTCGCACACGCAAACCCACACAGACCTCGGGGCTTGCCCATGAGCATACGCCTACCTGAAACTAACCCATGTTGCTGTACCCCTTAATATTTCATGATGGAGCCAGGGCAATCTTGTGGCTGACACTATACACCAGCGTCCAGTTATAATTCGTGGTGTGGCAGGGAGGTTGTGGGAAGGGGGGGAGGGGGATTGATGTGCTATGCCCCTTCGGGAAAACGCTTTTACTGCACATTCACCTGTGTGTGTGTGTGTTACCTGCTCTTTGCTGGCGCCTGGCAGATGGGGATGGGGTGATGTGAGTGGGCACATGCGGGGCGAGATTATAGCGGCCCTCATCTTTAAATATTTAGCGACTATATGAAACCGGCAGCAGCAGCAGCAAACACAGTTTTGCTTTCCACCATATGTGAAAAATTTGATATACGGGGCGGTATATTTATGTATCTCGCACACCGTGGTACGGTGATTAGTGGCTCATAGAACAAACTGAGTGATAGCCGCTGCTCTCGATGTGTTTGTGGCTGCTATTTAACCTACCGGAGGCTCATCTCCGTTTATAAATGCGAGTATTATTACCCAGGGTCTGTTATGGCTGCCATTGGCCTCTAAGTGATTCCTTTACATTTAATATTGTACAACGCCACGTGTGTCGACAAGAGGGCCTTTCGCGGCCACTTTGAGATGACTTGTACGTACTCATTAATTTTCCTATATTTCGCGATGAAGCTATGACATTGGATTTAGGGAATCGGAATATGAATAAGTGTCACAACGTATTATTATCGACAATTATTGGCATTAAACAAACACATTCCTGCGGAGGGAGCTGGTAGGAACGTTGGGTTGCTCGGTCAATGGCCAGGGTCAACGGCGGCGTGGTGTATTCCGCAAATATGCCCGACTATGAGGGCGGGCACAAGCCGGCGTGTGTAGGTTAAACATTGAGTTTTATAAGGGCACCACGGGGTGACCAACCCCTCCCCACCCAGCCCCACCCCTCCCATCCCCCACCCAGCCCCACCCTCCCCACCCAGCCCCTCCACACCCTCCCCACCCAGCCCCTCCCCACCCTCCCCAACCAGGCCCACCCTCCCCTCCCAGCCCCTCCCCACCCAGCCCCACCCCTCCCACCCCCCCACTTCCCCACCCAGCTCCTCCCCACCCTCCCCACCCAGCCACTTTCCACCCTCCCCTCCCAGCCCCACACTCCCCACCCAGCCCCTCCCCACCCTCTTCTACCCACCCAGCCCCTCCCTCCCCACCCAGCCCATCCCTGCACGACGGACACAATAATCCCCTGTGGGCTGGTGTAACCAGGAGGTTCCTACCAGTAATAGTAGTAGTGATAGGTGGGGCGATAATAACGAAGTAGTTGCAGTGATAGGTGGGGCAATGATAACGTAATAGTTGTAGTTATAAGTTAGGGCAGTATTTACATAGTAGTAGTAGTGATAGGTGGGACAATATTAACATAGTAGTTTTAGTGATAGGTGGGGCAATAGTAACGTAGTAGTTGTAGTGATAGGTGGGGCAATGATAATGTAGTAATAGTGTGATAGGTGGGGCAATGATAATGTAGTAATAGTAGTGATAGGTGGGGCAATGATAATGTAGTAATAGTAGTGATAGGTGGGACAATGATAATGTAGTAATAGTAGTGATAGGTGGGGCAATGATAATGAAGTAATAGTAGTGATAGGTGGGGCAATGATAATGAAGTAATAGTAGTGATAGGTGGGGCAATGATAATGTAGTAATAGTAGTGATAGGTGGGGCAATGATAATGTAGTAATAGTAGTGATAGGTGGGGCAATGATAATGTAGTAATAGTAGTGATAGGTGGGGCAATGATAATGAAGTAATAGTAGTGATAGGTGGGGCAATGATAATGTAGTAATAGTAGTGATAGGTGGGGCAATGATAATGTAGTAATAGTAGTGATAGGTGGGGCAATGATAATGAAGTAATAGTAGTGATAGGTGGGGCAATGATAATGTAGTAATAGTAGTGATAGGTGGGGCAATGATAATGTAGTAATAGTAGTGATAGGTGGGGCAATGATAATGTAGTAATAGTAGTGATAGGTGGGGCAATGATAATGAAGTAATAGTAGTGATAGGTGGGGCAATGATAATGTAGTAATAGTAGTGATAGGTGGGGCAATGATAATGTAGTAATAGTAGTGATAGGTGGGGCAATGATAATGTAGTAATAGTAGTGATAGGTGGGGCAATGATAATGTAGTAATAGTAGTGATAGGTGGGGCAATGATAATGTAGTAATAGTAGTGATAGGTGGGGCAATGATAATGTAGTAATAGTAGTGATAGGTGGGGCAATAATAATGTAGTAATAGTAGTGATAGGTGGGGCAATGATAATGTAGTAATAGTAGTGATAGGTGGGGCATGTCGATGGAGGAAATCTTATCCAAGCAGAGCAGTGACATCTGAAAGTCGCTTTGTTAATAATAATAATTGGAGGGGGTGGTGGAGGGGGTGGTGGGGGGGTGGTGGTGGAGGGGGTGGTGGGGGGGGGGGTGGTAGTGGACGGGGTGGTGGTGGTGGAGGGGGTGGTGGGAGGGTTGGTGGTGGAGGGGGTTGTGGGGGGGTGGTGGTGGAGGGGGTGGTGGGGGGGTTGGTGGTGGAGGGGGGTGGCGGGGGGGTGGTGGTGGAGGGGGTGGCGGGGGGGTGGTGGTGGAGGGGGTGGTGGGGGGGTGGTGGTGGAGGGGGTGGTGGGGGGGTGGTGGTGGAGGGGGTGGTGGAGGGGGTGGTGGAGGGGGTGGTGGGGGGGGGGGTGGTGGAGGGGGTGGTGGGGGGGGTGGTGGTGGAGGGGGTGGTGGGGGGGGTGGTGGTGGAGGGGGTGGTGGGGGGGTGGTGGTGGAGGGGGGTGGTGGGGGGGTGGTGGTGGATGGGGTGGTGGGGGGGTGGTGGTGGATGGGGTGGTGGGGGGGTGGTGGTGGATGGGTGGGTGGTGGGGGGGTTGGTGGTGGAGGGGGTGGTGGGGAGTGGTGGTGGGGGGGGTGGTAGTGGTGGAGGGGGGTGGTGGTGGGGGGGTAGTGGGGAGTGGTGGTGGGGGGTGGTGGGTGGGTGGTGGAGGTAGTGCTGGTAGGGGGTGTGGTCCTCTTTTTGGCGCGAAACTCCTCCGGATGCCATTCTCCGACTGCGCGCCCGAGCCTCTCCTCGCTCCCCATTGGCCGCGGTGCGCGCGCGCTGCCTTCGCCTCGTGCGCCCATTGGTTGGAAGGGAGAGGGCGCCAGCCAATGGCGAGGCTCTGAGCGGTGGCGCCGCGCTTGTGCGGACTGGTAAATGTAGCAGGGCCCCTCGTCAAAGGTTGGTTGGCGGTGGCTTTAACGATTCGCGCTTTAATTTTTGTGTTTTTTTAAATCTTAAAAAGTATTAAGTTTCAAACGTACGATTAGTTAACGTGCCAGTGTAAAGATGGTAATTCCAAGTATTTGATTAATACGTGTGTGTGCGTTGTTTTAAATTGTGGGTTGTGTACAGTGGTTCGCGCGGTACATTGCATTGTGGTCAAAGTTGTTTGTAAATAATTTTGTTTAAATCTTTTGTTGATATTTTTTAAAACTCTTGTTTGAGAATTGTTACTGGGTGGGATAAGAGCTACACTTCGTGGTGGTCGTGATGCTGTGTTGGATTATAAAGAACTTTAAATGTGTTATAACGTCTTACAGTCGTAAGCAATTAATTACAATGAAGTTTAATTAAGTAGCGAATCGCTACTTCGTACATTACATAATGTTGCATATTCCTGGTATATGTTGCTTCAGGAGTAGAAGTTCATTCTTGTGACCTGGGTCACTCGCAAATGAGGACTCATCTTGGTCTCTCTGAGTTCTAATCTGGTTAAAATACTCCTAAAATAACAGAACTGCATACTATGTATACAGTGTAATTTAGAGTAATGCAGTCATTGGAAGTACTACTCATTTTATAATCTATACAAAATACCCGTATGGTTTGGCCATGGACATAATATAAGTTATAATTCGTCTAAAGGTGTGGTGTCGTGGACTACTGTGTACAGTACACTGCTACAAGTATACATACAATTCACACATTAAAGGTATATTATAATATATGCTGGATATTTATGCACCTTTTAATTTATAAGCAGCCTCAAACTTGCAGGTCAGTCAAGTATGAATTGTGCACTTCAAAGGTGTCGTGTTGAAGTAATCATAAATTCATATAGTTAATTTGCATGTTTGTTTTAAAGCTTCGCAAATGAATAATGCAATGTTTAATTTCCTTACACTTCATTTCTTTCCAACACGCAGTGTTTAAGTGCAGTTGCTGCATTGTGGAGTGAACTGGACAAGCGGCGTTGACTGCCATAAACATGGAAGGTATGTTTAATTCCTATGTAGTTCTCTCGTATTATAATTGTTTTTTTTTACCCTTCTATCTGGCAACAAAACTGACACCTTTTTTACAAGGAGTCATGTTTACATAGACCACAATACCTGCAGTCATAATGCAAACAAAAAACATAACTCTAATAATGTGCACTGTCCTTGAAGTTGATTGGTCTACACCCGAGACAGCTTTCCTTAGAGCCTAGTCTCACATGGGTTGGACCAGATGACGCCAAAAGGCGCACATCTCAAAGACAATGCACCATCAGAGTATGAGAGCTCGGGGTAAGCATTTTACACCATTGGAACTCTATTAAAATGTCCCATCTTTCTCAGGGCCACACTGTAAAGTGTGACCACCAACTAAAATCAATTTACTTTGCCTCTTTTCTGAAGAAGGGCCATTGCACAAAATGTCAGCCCTCTATATTTGATATTGAAATTCAGTATTAACGATAAATGTGATATATTTGTTTACGTCTTGCTCTTAAATGCAGAAGGTTTCTTGTATACCATGCACTGCACAGACGTTTAGCATGAGGACTGTATTCTTTCAGGTACAAGTTAATACATAATTTTCTACTTGGTAATCAAAGTCCAGATGGTCAGAAGGTTAAGGGAAATGCAGCAGTGTGTAGCGAAAGACCAGATTTAATTAAATACCCCTCTCAATAAAGTAATTTCTTTATAAATAAGGTGCATGCATGTCAATCATTTCACCAATGTAACCTTAAAACATATACATAAGAGCAAAGCTGCTATCGTGTAACAATGGGCAGGTGTCTTAAATCACTTCACCTCTGTCCACCCGTAGAAGTAGACCATATACTTTCTAGAGGGACTCTAATGGAAACCCTTTTGCTAGGAGTGCCGTAAGCAAGCAATTGCAGAGCTGCACCTTCACCATTTACCGTTCTGTATACATAAGCACAATATTTAAACGTCATGTGAATCCACGGCCAAGCCACCTCTGACAGCGGGTGTCCTCGCAGACAACGAAGGGGATCTGGATGTCCTGACTTCGCTGCTGGAAGAGGGGTCTCCGCTTTCCAATGACGTGGACGGAGGTGACACCCGGGTCAACGGAGACGATCTCCACGATGATGGAGATGACGCTCAGCACAGCGGAGGGCCCCATCCACCATGCAGTGACAACAATGGCACTGAGGCTGAACTGAGCGCCCTGTTTGATGCCGAAGACAATGATGCGGAGGACAGCGATGCTTTGGTCATTGACATTGGTGAACCCGAGGAGTGTGGAGATGACATCCGTAAAGCTGATGGTGATGTTCCTGCTCCATGCCGGTCTGCGGTTTCAACTCCGCGCTGTGATGACGGCAAAGAGAACGTGCGGCTAGAGGAGAAGAGCAAGGAAGAGTTGGCTGGTACGTGCATTGTTCTAATTATCATTATTAACATCAAAATAATCTACAGCAGTCACGAACTACAAAATGTGAGCATATTAAATATTTTCCAAGAAATGTTGGGAGAAATTCTTTGCTATTTTTTTTATTGATGTGTGTGAGTGCAGATTTTTACACGAAGGAGCGATGATGCTGTGTCAACTGCACCTTTATTCCCATGTGTTTGTTTCGGTAGAGGAGCTGCGTGTGATGCAGGAGAAAGTGCTGAGACTTCAGCAGCAACTGCAGGAGACATCCCCACCAGGTGCTTCCAAACGGCTCTTATTTATGACCAATGCACATTCATGTAAAAATTAATCTTGGTTTTTTAAACATGTTTGCATTCATATCTGTAATCCAGTTGTGGTATTTAAGGTTAAGCAAAGATATGTGGCAGCAATTATGGAAACTTTACAAACATAAGCCATTATTAATTTTGGACCTGTAATTTAGTTATAAGTAACTTTGTGTTATTTAACACATGCAACATTGCCTACTATAGCCAATAATTTCAGTCTTTAACATCCATGTTAACATTAGATGGTGCACTTTGGCAATTCTGTGGCTAGCGGAATATAATCGGCTCATCATTGTGAACGAGTTAAATTGCTGATGTTGCCTACTACATGTTTTTTTGTGATGAAATATACTCGTCTTTTTATCGTAGTGGCATCAAGTGGAGTTTCATCCCAGCGGAAAGTCGGTGTCAAAAAAACAGAAGCTGCCAAGACTGCGCATGTCAAAACTAAGTCCCGGCTCGCACATCAGCCTAAGAGCGGAGGTCAGCATGGGATATGGCACTGGTCACTCACAAGAGACAGGTCAACCTGACCACACCAGTATTAAAAGTTAAATACTATCATCATAATTGTAATGTTGGTCACCTGTTGCAAAGCTTTTTCTTTCGCAAGGAAGACCTTGTTAAAAAAAATTCAATAAGAGCAGGTTTCATTTCTTGAAAATATAGTTGTGAGAACTTTGCAATGTTGTTAATTGTGCTGTGACACCAGCATAAAAAAGTCTATTCGCAAGTGTTTGCATGGTATGGCGATACTACGAGCTGTTGTACAATATAAGGTTCACGATAATATGATTGTCCGATATTGCAAAGTATTATATTGTAATTATGCTTAGTCGTTTGTTTTGGAAATATATCCTGACAAAATAGTAATTAAATAAATGAATAATTTGCACTTAATAAGCACCTTTCATTTTTTTCCAAGGTGCCAATTATACTTCTCAATGCATAGAAATTACCTGTTCAAAATTATTGCTTTTTAAAAGAAAAATTCTACCTGACATTCATGGCAAGTGTTATTCAGACAGGTTTTGGCCCTTCCAACTTCAGCATAATGAAATAGTGAAACAACCCCCATGACCAACACAGCCTTCACTTAGCAGTCGATTGGTAAAGGGCTGTATATGTTTTTGTTATAAATAAGCAGTGTGGGCAGTCATAGTGTACCATCATGCCGTATTTATTCTGACATGATGGATTTAACGCGGGGTTCTGCATTCAAACGAGGTCGCTGTTGCCTAATACCTACGATGTGATGGCCAGGGAGCTCTACTGCCTCCAAGGACCATACAAAGACACCAACTGCAAGTCAAGCAGGCACTTGTCCGCAGAGCCCGATGTCAGTGACCGCCAGCACCAGCGCTGCAGGTGGTGCGACTGCAGGGAAACGGAAGGCCCCGACCACCCTGAGTCCACCTACCACTGCCAGCAGCAGCAGCAGCAGCGGGATGCAGGAAAACACGGAGGTGGAGAAATACTCCGGGTACCGGATTAGGTGAGTGTTCACTGTGGATGCCAACGCTGGGTAACAAACGTATAGATTTCTGTCAGACATTTGACAATAACCAGGTGCTGCTGAGAGAATGCTGATATGACGCTTTCTGGCTACCAAGTTTTGAGATTTAGCGGAAGAATCTTGAGTGCTGGTACAGTGGCCAGAAAGTCAAATGGTAGCACGGTGTGAGCAGGATCTGTTGGTCGATTGACTGATTCATACAGCTCTCAATTCAGTTCCAGTGGTTTACTCATCTACTTTCCCTCTATTTTACTCAGAAGAGACACAATATGAAGTCATATTTTGTAATACGTGGTGGCAGAGGCATAATGATTCTCCACCCTCCCATTTTAGTTGTGATTCAATTCTAAAAGTGTTTTTTTTTACACATTGCTGCACCATAAGCCTCTCGTGGCTTTAGAGGTCGTGTCAACCATTACATATAATATTTAAGAATATATCGTTTATTGTGTGATTTGATGCACGTCTTGTGAACTGTCTGCCCTTGTAGTTTGGAGCTCCCTTACCCTGGCCATTCTTTTTTAACAACCCTAGTTTGGCATGGCACAGTGTACCAACCGTAATACTGAAACTTAATGATGCAACATACTTATCACATTACCTTACAATTCACATCTCAGTATTTGAGAACCTCGTTTCATATCTCCAGGCCGGCTCGATTCATTTCCTGAAACTTTGTGGTGCCATTGCTGTGATGATTATTATGATGATTTGAAAGTTAAAGTAGTTTCACTGTTGTTTTTTTTAGGAGGCCTCTTATCTCGTCTGTGGACATGGATAGGAGGATGGCCGGCCGGCGTATGATTCGCCTCTCTCAGCTGCCAGACAAAATCACACGCGATAGCTTGGATAACATTGACTGGGTGACCATCGGCGTGATCGTACACAAGCACACTCCGCAGAGCGTGAGCAGCGTGAGTCCACGCCACCACATGCACCGCTTGAGAGAACATACGAATGGGGTGGCTTCCGTGGGGCTAATGCTGATGCCCATGTCAGAGCACTGATGATGCATTTACATGAACACTGCAAACTGGGCTCTGTCAGCCCAGAAGTAGCCTCCATGCTCTGATCCACAAGGCTCCCTAAGCTTGGCCCCGACACTAACAAGGCGGAAGAATTTAAACACATTTTCCTATTGTTTCCTCTTGCCAGGAGATCAAATCGAACCAGCAATTGCTGTATTGCAAGTTATTTGTGCTAACCACATCGCACCACAGCAGCAGTCTTACTTGTAAAAAACATGCCATATGTTGTTGCACCCAGTTTACAGATGAAAAGGGCTACCTGCATTTCAGCCTACACACACGTTAATGGCTATATAGCACTTGGTGAACTCTAACTTGGTTTAAAATAACACACTCGAGCTGTTTTTTGCCTGGCCTTGAAGGGAGTGAACTTGACTCCTCGTTGATGATGCGCAGGGCAAGACATTCAGCGTGTGGCGTCTGATGGACCTGAAGAACATGGAGGTGTCTGTGTCACTGCTGCTTTTTGGAGAAGTCCACAAGCAGCACTGGAAGACGGACCAGGGTTCTGTTGTGGGCCTCCTGAACCCCACCCTCATGAAGCCCAAGGAAGGATACAATGAGGTGTGTGGCTAACGCATATTTTATTTTTGTACAATGGAAAGCTAAGATTCACGTGATGTTTATGTGTCTGTTGGCTTCTATTCCTGCAGATGTGATTGTATTGGACGCAGAATGACTTGCATACTTGCCTACATGACTGTTATAACCACGTGGGTCATTGAATCAAACTTTTTTTTTACAGGGGAAATCTGGAAGGTTAAAAAACAAATTCTACGAAATTCATGCAGATAAAAAGAACACATTATAGTTAATGTTATTTATTTCAGCAGGTAGGGCCCGATATTCTGTTAGGCTCTATTTCATAGGTGTCATGTGAGGGTATAGATGTTTTACATTACAGTTCTTCGGTACAATCACGGTTACATAGGCCGTGTTATAAACGGCAAGTATCGGTACGTACTTTACATGTTACAGGAAAAGGGAATTGGTGGAAAATGTAAACAAATAATGTTGGAATGGTTTGTCAAAGGTGATGACCAGTCCATGGATGTTACTGGACCCACCACACCGAGACCTTAATTTATGCTCCTGTTAATGGAGCTTATGCCAACATTTAATCTAGACTCAGAGCATTTTTAGCATTACATACATGCAGTAGGGAGGAGTGATGTAGGAATGCACTGATATGATCTTAGTGACCGATAAAAATGTCAAACTTCTAAGCAATATAACGATCTCATTTGTGGTATTTTGATAGTTTACTTAATAAGTATTGGTTATAAATAACTCTCCTTTTGTTTATGGGAGTGTAGATGGTCATGTAAGCATGTTACCAACCCAACATATAGATGAATTGTCACAGTTTTATTGAATAATTGATTCTCTTCACCATTTTTGTGAATGTATTACCTCTAGTTGGCTCTCGGTCACAAAAAACAGTTACTTTCAACATACAGTATATGAATCTAAAATAACGATACAATACAAATGATTGGATGAATGTATCATGAGCAAATCAATGCATCACTACGCGCCTAGTTCCAATGTTGTGTTTATGCTGGCAACATTTAGTTTGGGTTTTTCCTGTCACTGCTACAAGCATATTCTGCCGTTTTGAGCTCTGAATATTCTGCTGGAGCTTTCTTTCCTTCTTGTGCTAATGTTGTCAATTTTCCCTTTGCAAATTAATGTTTGAAATGAGCATGTCTTGTGTGTGTGTGTAGCTGTCCATCTCTGTGGACCATCCCCAGAAGGTGATGCTAATGGGGGAGGCGAAGGACTTGGGCACATGTCGCGCAGCCAAACGCAACGGGGACCCCTGCACTCAGCTCATTAACCTGGTGCGGACCCTCGCACTCGTCACCTTCCATTAAATTAACATTGGGACTTTGAGCCGCATTGATTTGCAGGTTAACCATTTGAAATCTTAAAAAAATGTAAATCTTACCTTAATTTGTCATCGTTTACTATTTATACTGTTACCCCTACCCCTGCAGTACATCTTGATTTCTGGATGTGCATCACAAGCAGAAATCGAACTTGGGTCACTACATTTTAGAGCGGCTCGCTATAACAAAGTGCTGTTAACCTCCACTGCCTATTCATACGCAACTTCACATGTGTGCGCGTGCTTGTACGGGCATTAACCGCCGTATCCCCTGCCTGCAGATGGAGGGCGAGTTCTGCCAGTTCCACGTGCAGTCGCAGTACCGCAAAATGAGCTCGCGTCGCTCCGAGCTGCAGGCAGGCTTCACGGGCCGGGAGCCCACGATGCTACGGGGCCGAGGGCGCGGGGCCCTGGGGCTCAAGGAGAGGATCTGCCAGCAGGGGTTCCACTACGGGGGAGTCTCGTCCCCCGCTTACGCTGCCAGCGTGTGAGTAACAGCGTGCGGGGACACGTCTCGTCCCACCCTACCCTCAGTATGTCCACACGTGCGCATAAAACGTGTACCTGTACAGCCGTTTTGTCACTCCACTTACGGAATGAGGGAGTTCCCAGCATGCTTTGTGAGTCGTGGAGATTATTTGACAATACTTTTCCACCCTGGTCATTGCGAGTTGGTGAAGGTCGGATGTCTACAATGCCAGCAATATTTTTTTCTGAACCGCCCTCGGACAACGTTGCCCCGCAGCAGTCTTTGACCCCTGCTTTGTGCATTGGTGGCCAACGATTCAAGCAATATCCAGGCTCGGTTCTGCTTAGCTGCTGAGTCATAATGAAATTGGGTACTTTGCAGGTGAATTGGTCAAAGGCAATCTGTATATACACAGACACGAATCAGTATCCTTTCTTTATTATTATAGGATGTTATTAAACATCTATAATGGAAACTAGGAGATGGTATGGCCAGCACCACACGATACCTCCTGTGTCTCCCCAGTGCTGATGTTTGCACATGGCAATAGATACTCATCTGAGGTTGCTTAAATCTGGGTGAGTTTCAGAATAGGATCTTATCCATTGATGGGGATTGAACCCAGGTTCTTGAGATCCACAGTACAATGCTCGGACTATAACACTCATAAGAACGGAACACGTAGGGTGTTGCTTATCTGTGTTGGTCGCCCGATGTCTGTGGTACGCATTCTACATTCCCATGATTAGAGAATTTTTGCGAATGAATGACCAATTTCATTTTCACAGTCATTTATTTTATCGAGCATAGATGGTTGATCTGTTGAATTGTCCCTTGAAGAGGATTTGAACTTGAATCCTTCAGATTGTGAGTTGCACTCTAACCATAGTGCGGAATTCAAAGTGATTTCCTGAACAAATAAGTATTGAAGCAGCGCTCATTTTGTTTACATTGGCTTACATATCTATTGTGGGGCAGTTTTCTCCATTGGACAACCAATACTGAATCTTGACTTAAAGCTTTCGTGACTGCAGGAATTCATATTCTTTGGGTCTTTCGGTAAAGTCACGTAGATAGGTGGAACGTTCAACCTATCTAGGTATTTAGGAAAACCAATACTGACTTTCCCACAATTGGTACTCATGATATCAACTCCAGAGATATTATGGCCTAAATCGCCCCTCAGCCATATGAGCGTGCAAGCTTCCGATTACCACTGAGCTACCAGGCCAGTTTCACGTAAAACCAAATAAAAACTGTTTCTGTACTCAATTTGACAAGGCATGTGGGTGTTTTCTAAAAATCATTCTGGCGCAAAGATAGATTTGAAGGTGTAAGGACACACACTTTTGTTAATTAAATTAAAATCTTCCCTAAAATCTAATACTCACTAAATAGTCGTGAAAGTTTAGGTTAAGTAAAGTTTATCAATTTTAAGTCGCCCTTGTAAACGCTACATTAATGTAATTACCTTCCGGTGTGATGTTGTCTTCCTCGTCTGGTATGCAGGAGGTCGGGGGTTCGATCCCGACCTTGCACATTGAGAAACATGCGTTTAGAAGACTTGGCTGCTATATATTTCCATGTGATAGTCACTTCGTTGAGCTTTCATTTGTGGCTGGGTCACTTCTGAAAAGAAGCTAATAGCTCAATGGGCTTTCCCTGGTAACATAAAAATATTTTAGTTTGTTTATTTTTTAGCGATTTGTATGTATTTATGTTGAACTTTCGTACTGTATGGAGCCAACTGCACGGTGCCTTTACTTTCCTATATGTTGTACTCCTATATTCTTTTTGTATTATTTGTTTTTGTAATGTTCTGACCCACGCCGAGTGGACATCTTTGAAGAAGAAGAGCTTTATAGCTCATCGGTTTTCTCCAGTATAAATAAATATTCTGATTCTGTATTTACCTCCTGCAGTGCATCTTCCACACCTTCCAAAGGCAGCAAAAGCACACAGATGTCACTGTCTGGGTTCGTGGTGCGAGGCGCAGATGCTGTGCTGCTGCAGGCAAAGCAGAACTTGGGTTAGTATCTGTCAAGCATGGATAATAACTGCTCGCTCTGTAGGTTATTTAACTTCCATAACGCATACTAAAACAGACACTTCTCAGTGCTATTCATGGATTATGCTGCAATTGGGGGAAAAACTCAGTTGAAAAAATACATTTGGGCACTTGAAAGTTTAAAATAGTGAATGGCAAAGCTTTTTAACTTTTTATTCTGTGTGGTTAGAAATGCTGATGTTGTAGACTTACAGCTAATTTAGCAGTTTCCTTTCTGCTTACATATTAAAAAACTATCCTAGCAATATTTTCTGTTCTACACCATTCTATTAATTTTGAACATATATTTAACACCTCCTTAAATTTAACGAGGCTTGTGTTCATGCTTCCAGACCATTTATTGTCCTTATTTGTATTACTGTAAATTGTTTCCTAAGTATTAATCTAATTACACTTCATTATCTTAGTTTAAACAAGTGAGACACCATTGCTATTCATGACCTGTTACAATAAAGAACTTGGAAAATGTATTTACATAGAACAAGATGGTAAGTTATTGAAATGTATTTGCTGACATTTCAAATATAGTTTTTTTTATATGGCAGTGGTTTTGTTTTGCAGATCATATCATTTTAATGTCCACTTTAAAAGACAAACTTTAGGAAAAAATATCAATTGACAGGTTAAAGAGAAGCCATTTTCTTCAAATAACATTGTTCATTACTTAGCTACTCAGCTGCCTGTAATATAATTGAGAGTCGTATGACTATTTACTTTGTGTCTCACTTGAGTGATTTTATGATATGTGATTGTATGTATGTATCTTAAACTTCTTTCAAATTGTACGTAGGCAACCGTGTTAGTTGGAGGTGCGGGGGAAGGACAACAAACTAAACGCAAAAAGCAATTCTAAGGAAATTAGTTTTCAATTTAGATTTACAAGTTGCATAGCTGCAGTGGCTTCCTAATATCAGAAGGAAGCTTGTTCCAGATGGTCGCAGAAGCGGATCTAAAAGCATGCGATGCAGTGATGGTCTTTGGTAGATGGTTAGCAGAAATCCGCTGCGATGATGACCGGGGTTCGCGTGATGGTTTATGCTCTTTGACGAGATGAGCGAGGTATTGTGGCTCATTTGTGGCACGCATTGCGTGTGTTTTTGACTGGGCATCTAGGTATGGTTCCTTCCAGTGGCAGCGTGACTGGTTGTTCAGAAGATTTTCAGGGCCTATTAAAGGCTCCCACACCTGGGGCACTCAATCTGAAGAAGCATCTGGTACAGACCTCCACCACAGGTGAATAAAACACAGCCCATACTGTAATATTTAAACAAACAAAGAAACACACACGTCTCACAGTACTTGCCCTCTAAATTTAACGATGCTTGCTTGCTTACAAAGGTCTCTGCAGGCATATATTTGTATTAAAATGTATATTGCATACACACTGAAACACAAAGGATGATGAAAACAATGTTGATAGTGAGATGCAGGAAAGTGTACTACCAACCTAAGATTGTGCTAATGTTGGAACCGCAACCTTAGTGGGTTAGAGGTCAGACAGCTGAGCTGGCACTGCTGAGTTCCTGGGTGTGAATCCAGACAGCTGCCTGCTATTAATCTGGGTTCTCGAAATGTTGTGAGTTGATGGTCTCCGTCCAGTCATCAGTGACTGCACAAACAAATTATCACATTACATTTGAGTGTACATAATTTGACTAAATGTCAACTATGAGATTTAAACGAATCAGTTTAACTGTCACGCATCAAACATTACTGTCGGTGGCAGGACAAGTGGGAAAATGCTGCCCCCTATTGGTGGAACCAAAGGCTGCCTGAAAATATCTCAGCTCTGATATTTACTTTAGTGGGCAATTCTCTCACAAAGGTTTGCTCTGCTCAAGATGTCGGAATTGATACTGCGACACATAACATGAAGCCAATCACACAATCGGGATACATTTCGGGAAAAAGACAAATATTAGAATTCAGTCGCTAGCAAGGGTTACTAGAAACATAAAATACAGTGTATGAGCTATTTTTTATATTATATTCTTGTTATATCTGTACATTTTCTCTTGCATAATACATGCACATTTTATACACACGTGCCATACAGTATCATTTTACGCACACACACAACACGGCAGTTGTATATTTTGAGTGCGTAATGTTCGGCCGTTTGCAGCTGTGTTCACACACGTGTGCTGTTCGTATGTGCGGAGCAAGGTGCTGACGGGAAGCCGAGAGCCAACGTGCAGTCAATATCTGCAGCCGAGCTGATTAGGCAGCAGAAGAGGGGACTGCAGGATGCCCGTCGCAAGCGCAGCGAGGACCGAGAAGCCAAGTGCGTCCAAAGCCACACAGCCATGTCTTCTCTTCCTAACAATGCATTAATTCCTCGTGCTTAGTCAGCGTATGACCTCTTGCGACAGAAATCGCATGAACTGCTCTTGCTGCCATACTATGTGGTTTTGAGTGATTTGTTTGATCCACGTATCACCTAGGGCGACCACAGGAACGGTGCCATTCCTTTGAGGGTCACAGTACACTTCGAACATGAACCACCAAACCGAAGTGCGCAATTATTTTAAATAAAATGGCTTTTTTAAAAAGTAATTGGTTTAAAACTAACAGGACCCTGCGGGGTGGGCTGGTAGGAATAATACTAATACCGGTACAGGGATATCGACCGCACACACACGCGCGCACACACACACGCACATACGCGCACACACGCGCACACACGCACATACACGTACACACGCACACACACGCACACACACCGCACGCACACACACACACGTACACACACATGCACGCACGCACACGTAATGAAGTTGTGTTGCTACGCTTCCAGTTCGCCGTGAATAACGATCTGAAGCCCAATAGCGCCCATTCATCACGCCGCTCGAGTGGGCCGGACACGCACACACGCACGCACACACACGCACACAGTCACACATATACACACACGCACGCACACACGCACACACAGACACGCACACACACACGCATACACACGCACACACACGCACGCAAACACACACGCACACGCGCATACACACGCACACGCACACACATACACACACGCGCACACACGCGCACACACACGCACCTCTCACCTGCAAGGCAGCGGTCGCCGCTTCTCCTCCCACATCTCTCGTCGCGGCAGCTGTAACGATGGTGCAAGTTTGTTTTTATCATCAATTTCTCCTCCACCCCTCCCCGCCACTGTTCACCCACCAGAATAAATGAGTTCGCCCATAGTCAGTCGATCAAAAAGTTTCGCCGTGAGGCGCCGGAAGCGACGGCCATCTTGTTTAATTCACAGATCGCAGGGGGAGCGGGCGGCCATCTTGTCGGACAGGGTCATGCCAAGTGTTTGCAGTAGGGGGCGATGTTGATACACGGACAGACGGACGGACGGACGGACGATATAATCTATTGGTGGTCTGGTCCACTTCGTTCCTACCAGTAAAATTTTCCTTGAGGTTAACCGCACATTTATCAATGGGATTTAGCTAGGCAGCAGGGACATAAGCTTTTTTATTTGTCCAGGAAAGCCTCAGTGAGCATCAAGACTTAAAAAGGAGGATGCTGTATTAGGATGTTGGGCCTTTTCCCTTTATTCATGTTTTTGGATAAAATATCAGTATAGGTTTGCAAAAAAAACCGACAGCTATAGAAAAGTTTATTCTTTTATTATTATTTAAGCCTACCTATATAGACTATTTTAAGTAGACATTTATGAAATAGATTTTTAAATATGTATAAGGAATTGTATGGTAAAGACCTATCCAGAACTCTCACATAAAGCAGATTATTGCTGCATGAACATTGAGCCCAGTGAAAATGACGGAGACACATACCCAGCATCGGGGCTTCAACCTCCAATGTCTCTGTAGCTGACATGAGTATTATGAGTCCCTTGAGAGAGAGAGAGACTCGAGGTTTGAATGCAGGATCGCAATGGTACCAGTTTGGCACTTTGGCACGGTCATTATAAAGCTTATTAAACTGGCTAACAATCACTATATTTATTAATTATTCACAAAATATATATTTTTTTCTTACGTGTACAGGCTTCTTCAGATCGCAGATGCCCCTTCTGCTTCGCGCCCCGAAGCAAACCCAGCGACTCCGACGGGCACGACGGAGAGGCCAGTCAGACCCGAGCCAGGTGGCAGCATATCCTCTTCACCGATCCCCTCGCCATCCACCTCGGTCAGGACTCCGCGCATCGGCAGCGGACTCCGAGATGGGGACGAGGTTTTCTTGTTTGACTCGCCTCCACAACCGAACAAGCGAGCGTCAAACGCCGATAGGAAAAAGGTGAGGACCCCCCCCCCCCCCCCGCCAAACTCTTGACGGCACTGGTCATGCATTTTAAAAAAAAACGTACTCGCCGTCAGTTCCAGTGGAAAACGCCGGGTGGTGACACACCAGTATTGCGGCGCATTGCGGGCGTGGTTTGTGCATCGGGGAATGTCATTTTTGGCTGTGATATTTCCAACTTGCAAGGCTATGGGGTGGTCAGTAGATAACATATCTCCCTGGACATTTGGGTGTTGGTCGACTTTATTACAACATTACAACAATGTTTAGTTCTCTACTTCAGGCAAACACTGTTTTTGAAGGAATTTGCCAAATGTCCTCATGCAAAACCTTTTTAAAAACAGTGTCCTGAGATTATTTGAGGCTTTGCTGAATATATAAAGGGAATTCAATTGGCAAGTAAGTGGTGATTTTTCTTACCAATAAATGGGAGAAACTACACAATTCTTCCAACAATTGCATCGGGTATCAGTTCAACCTCAAATGGCCCAAATCTCTTATTAGAAATGGTGGAGATGTGGTCTTATGTTCACAGCTGCTGCTGGATTGTTTTTATCAGTTAAGATGAATAATGAGCACACGTGCTGGTCGCAGCTGGCTGCTGTGCATAAGCTGCGGGCCAATGGCAAGCAACTGGAAAAGCAGAACCCCAACGCTGTGAAGCGGAAGGTGGCCGGGGAGACTGTGCGAGCCGTCCTGCAGCGCACGGAGGAGGACACCGCCTCCTCCCCAGGTACTGAAGAGTAACCGTGCGAAAGATTCTCCAAATAATAATAATATGCATTTTCCCCCCCTATATGTTAAGGCTAAAGTTGGGGCAGGTTGGGGAGTGGAATATGTTGCCTTCCGGAAGAAGGGTTTTAATCTAGTTATCCAGCATAATTTTCCAGAAGACGTGTTTCTCCCCATTTTAAAGCCGTGCATGCGTAATCTTCCAGGCATCAGCTCTCCCATAGCACCCATAATCTCTCGATTAATACAATTTTCCTTTTTTAAAAAAAATGTCCCGAAAGTTTTAGGCGCGACTTACTTTCCAGAACTTGCTTATAATCTGAAGCATATATGGTATAACCCCACCTGGACTTTGAGACCCACATGAATGGGGTGTTTTGGTCAGCTGATGGAAAATTAACTCGTTGCGCACGTCAAATCCACTTAGCTTCAACCATTTGTGGCACCGCTTGGCTCAACTCAAGTCTCTCTTTTCCCCCCGTGGCTGTTGTTTCTCAGAAGAGCAAAGCGGTCAGGAACCGGCTTCCAAGCGAGCACGGCGGAACTCGGAGCTCTTTAACTCACCCGAGTTCCAGCAGTTGCTGGCGGCGCGGTCCAAGCACTCGGATAAAGTGCGGCAGGTGCGTGGGTGGCTGCGACGCCGTCGCTGCGTGATCGGTGTGCACGCGGTGCCGCTACGGACCCAGTTGTCTTTTGAGTTTTTCATGATGACCCCATGGGTGTGTGGGCGGCTGTTGGTGTCTCATTTGTTGTGGTCGCCTTAAATAGGATGCTATAAAAAGTTAATATGTATGTATGTCAAACTTCTTTCGCACCGTACATAGCCAACCGTGCTAATTGGAGGTGCATCTTAATTAGTAGTAATTAAGTTATTTAACAAGGCGGCAGCCTGCCAGTTCATGGCACAGGCCACCATATTGCTGTAAACGTTATTGCAAATTAATAGAGAATATAATTTGTTTATCCCGTAGATCATCTGTGTAGTCACTTGCCAATGATATCCAAGCAAAATAAATTCACGTGCCCTTTTGCCTCAATATCACTCCTGTACTTGTGTACGTGTCTATATGCCTGTTAATTAGTATAGCCGTGTAGTTTTGTGGAAGTCCCTTGATACCTTTTCACCTGAATATAAGTCCAGGGTGCTTCAAAAAAATTGTTAACACTTATATAGGACTATCGTTTTTAATGGAAAAAGAACGGATAATACACTGTAACATGTTAACAAATGTATATTAATCGCTTCAAAAAGTCAAAAGAGTCGCCACTTGTTCACCATCATTGTCGACACATGCCTGGAATCTTCTTCAGGTGGCCTCCAGAGCCCGGAGGCACATTTCTTGTTGTTACAAATTCTCAGAAGTGTTAACATTTTCTTTGAAGCACCCTTGCATCTCCTTTCCCTGTATTGCTGTAGCCCCATTTGTCATTGTCACCGTATCTGCTTGCCTGTCATAATAATTGCCATCGTCCTCGTTTGAATAAGCGTCTTCCACGGTGTTTTGCCTATTTGGCGGTATGTTTATCCACACCCATAGGCAGAGGATGACCTACAAGAGCAGTACTTCAACGTTCGGGAGAAGAAGGAGCAGATGGAAGAGAAGATGAAGAACTTGAAGGAACAAAAGTGCCGTGTTGTGAGCTGCAAGCAGGTGTAGAATCATCAAAAAAAATTTTTACAAAAGTTTTTTAATTACAATTGCATTTCTATTCTTAGGTTTTTTCGGTAAAGTCACGTACCTACGTGACTTTACCGAAAAAACCTAAGAATATGAATCCTTGCAGTCACGAAAGCTTCAAATCTAGAATACAATTGCATTTTAATTGAGCATTGTGTTACAGCTTAGGCCACCAACTCACTACACTTGAAAATGTATATTAATTACTGGCAACTGTATTTGAACCCAGGATCTCCTTGCTGCCAACTCAGTTATTTGCTACTGTGTTAGCCACTTCATTGAATGACATATTTACGAGCTCCGCAAACTGTATTTAAACCTAATCTTCCTTGTGTCCCCTGTCGTCCCTGTCCCCTCTCGCCACAGTGCAAGTACACGCACTACAAGGCGCTGGAGACGTGCGTGCAGCAGATGCACACGCTGTCATGGCACGACGGCGTCAAGCGATTCTTCCGCTGTGGCCAGTGCAGCCACCGCACCGTGTCGCTCGACAGGCTGCCCCAGAAACACTGCAAGTACGTGCCTGGTGGCCCGTGTGCTGGCTGTGACTTCCCCCAGTGCTCTGTGAACACTATGCCACTGCTGGTGTGTGTGTGTGTGCTCACCCTTCCAGGGCTGTGTGTGTGCACTTTACTGTTCCAGTGCTGTTTGTTTTCTTGAGCTGTTTTTCCTGGTGCTGTGTGTACTATGGCTTGTCCCAGTTCTGCATATGCTGTAACTTGATATAGTATGTGGTTGTGTCGATTGTGGTTTATTCCAGTGTTCCGTGTGCACTTCAGTGTGTTCCATTCCCTGTGTGTTTATGTACCATGTGTGCTGCACTCTCTGCAGTGTTTGTGCTGTGGTTTTTTTCCAGTGCTACGAGTGTTTAATGTGGGTACTTTAATCACTGTGTATGCTGTGGCTTTTATGCCAGATTTATTGTTTCATTTTGTACTTGTACGAACATTTTAATTCAAATATTAATCAAGTGAAAATGTGCTGTCATCTTGCAGAAACTGTGGGCAGTTCAAATGGGAAAGGGACTCAATGTTGAAGGTTTGTGAATGAGAATGCATGAGACACCCACACAATTAAGACTTCTCTTTGATTTGACAGGTTGATTGCCCTACTTTATATAAAAAAATAAACAACTCGTTTTTAGTGTTTCGATAGTATTGCTGTCTTGATGGTTTATTAAGTAAACTCTTACCTCCATTTGATAAAAATCGTAGGTGAGTGAACATTTTCAGATTATCATTAATTTTGTTGATATAGCCTCCCAGTAATTTTTGAACCTCAAGTGTCTACTGTTTTTTCTCAACTGCCAATTTGCGGTAATAGGATTTCGAACGAAAGGTTAGCAACAACATTTGGAGGATTGACAACAGTTGTTGCATTACTAGTTTGAGATGTTTTCCTTCAAACACATTTGAAACGTTCTTGGTGGCTGAATACCTGCCGCAAATCAGTACTTTGATGGTGGTGGTTCATCCTACTTGAATGTTTGTTTCTCATGTAATCCATCAATTAGAATTATTCTCCCCCGGCACTTCTTGCTTGCTATATTGGTCTCCGTGGGCATGTACCAGACAGTGACTGTGATTTCGTGTGTCTGCCGCACAGGAGAGGAAGGGGCCGAAGATCGGAGCCGAGACCTTGTTGCCACGTGGCGAAGAGCAGGCAAAGTTTCTCAACAGCTTGGCCTGAGTGTTTGCAGGGATAATTTCCAAGATGGGATGATACACTTTGACATCAATGATGTTCTCCCGGCAAGTGTTCAATACCGTTGAACTTTTAGTTCGGTGTGTGGCTATCGAGTGTGGAGACAGTGCTTCTGTACTGAGCCTCAAGGGTTGGAGGGGGCTCAAGTGCTGGGCTACAAAGATGGTAACGATTGAACAGGGGCGGCCCCCATTTCATTCCTTTTATCAGGGCCACTGTCAACCACTGGTGGTTGCATGCATTTCCACACTGCACTGTATTGACATCAGCCATCGGGAGTGAAAAGCAGCTGAGTGTGCGGGTGCTGGTCCCACCGTCCCATCTGGTGTGTTGTGCCTGCCCAAATAGGTGCACAATCATGATGCTTGTCATAGGAATTCCACCGTGCTATGAAGCTAACAATGTGTATCTGTTACTCTTTTTTATGATGTAAGCCATCATTTTACCAAAAGTGTAGCGTGTGAAGCTTCCGCTGTATGAAAGGCCCGGTAAAAAACTTATAAATACTTGGCGGGAGCATTGTAATTGTAAATAATAGCTTTACTATCCTTGGAAGTAACATGTTTGTGTTTATGTAGTGTCTTAAGTACTGTAATTTTAAAACAATTAGGATTTTTTATGTGGGAAAACCCATAACATTTATTTGGATTTGAAAATGTGAAAAATTATCAAACTCCCCAAATAATTTTCCCATTGACTTTTATATTAGTATTTTTGTATGTATACATTCTAAAAATGTTTGCATGGCTACCGATTAATTAAATCATTGCTCTCTTAAAACCATGTATTGGTCACCATCTTATTATACATCATGCTGGTTGTACCTCTATTTGATTAATAATTGCAATGTGTTTTATTGGTACATTCCAGTGTGTGCTGTAATGCAATTTCTGTGGATAAAGCCGCTTGATATTTTGGTTGGAACGTAGCAAATATTGGAGCTTGGTTTTTTATCGTTGAAGTAAGCATTTAATTGCCAATGCATTGAAAGTTACTTTTAAGATGTCTTTGACCCTGATTTCCAGATTTTAGGCATGCGGTGTAAGTCAACATTTTTATTGGGTGCAGGTCACTGGTGGTGTTTGTACTTTAATGAATAAATGTTCTAAAGTTAACCAATACGTATTTCATAGGTTTTGTTTTATCATACTTTAGCTGTTAAATGCAGGTGTTTCTTTCAGGGCTAACATTTCCAGAAATTAATTTTGGTAAGTTAACGTAATTATATTGTCTGTTATCTAACTACAGACCATTGGCTATATGAACTAGTTTAGGTTTAAAATTTACTCAGCCTTAAGTGACCTTGCGCAGTGAGATACACACATCCAGACAGTAGCAGCACCACTGCCTCAACTGGCTGTGCCAGTTGTAATAGCTGCTCGCCACTAGCATTGCCCCATCAGTTTAAGCAGCCTTGACAAGGGGCTCTTTATCACCTTCACATGTTGAGCACACGGTGTTTCGTGTGCCACTGTGGTGTAGAATTTGCCAATGTAGTGTGGAATTTTAAGGATCAAATTTGCTAAACTCGCATGTGTATGGGCACAGTAAAAACTGGTGAAATGTTAAAAAAATGCGAGTATTTTAACGTTCCAAAAAAAGATTTATTCACGTTTTGTAACTAAAGTATCACACTAAAGCAGGAAGCAATTCAAATATGAAAATTGACGATGCAACATTTTATGCTGAGACAAGCTTTTAAGAAAAACTGAATTTAACATACAAGCAAAAACAGGCTTGCTGATATTTGTTGCAAAAATGTATACCATTTAGACAAAAAACTTGTGTTGGTAGTTCTGGATGGATAATTGTGGTCGTATTTAGTTATGAACATTACAACAGAAACATGTTTTGTGCAAAGCTATCAATATCAATTTGTGTAAAAGGTGCACTTAAAGGGACCTATTTCTGCAAGCTCTTGGGTCTGTAGGTGTGGCTATTTTAGACCAACAAAATATTTCGCATCCAGTTCGTGAGTCATTTGCACCATCACTCATCTGTGAGTTTAAATAGGATAACGGTTGCGTATTATGTTTGATCACTTTTGGATTTGACCCAATATATAAAATCCAATATAGTGGGTACACGCTAGGCCACGATTTAATAATCACAAATTTAAACTTCGTAACTGGACTGATTTTGATGGGAAGTAGATTATTTAAAAGCTATCATCCAACCAGAAATGGCCATGTGTATCCTACCACAAGTATGCAGGTTTTGTTGAATGTGTTAAACTGCAAATAATGCGTCCATTGAACATTAATATTGCATGCTCATGCGTTGATTACTTTGTGCACGGTTTATTGATATTAATCATCTGTTTAGACTCAGCAGTTGGCAGCATATCTTGGGCTCCGCTGGTGATGTGCATAGCACATTGTTGTCGAGTGCCTCAGCGGATTTCTGCTGGCTCTTGCGTCCTCTTGGTGTGGCTCAGTAGGGAATGTGGCGGTTTAAGCGGTAGGAAGGGTAGAGTCCGTCGTAGTGGTATTCTCTCCACGACTCGGTCGCCTCCCGGGTCTGCTCGTACGTCTCTGCGGAGGACAAACAGCGCAACTGAGTGACGGACTATAAACCTAACTGCCACGGCATTAAGCTAAAAGTTTGTTTAACAACACGTGGCTTACAGCAGTAATACTTTTGCCATATTGATGCTTCATGCGAAATGCGATATTTCAAGTTGACAAACAACTCTGTAGTGGCCACCGTTGACGTCAGTTTTATTTTGCACTTTCTTGGCACAGCAACGAGTTAACGTGTAAATGGTTGCAATGATACCAACTTTGCTCCACAGCAAAAAAACACCAGCGTATGACTACCACAAGGATGGAGCAATGAGGTCAGCTCGTGCACAGGAGTGAGATGGATTATGACATCACGACGAGGAATGGCATTGCCACGTCTATCAGTGAATAGATCAGCATGACGATTGTCTCAACTCTAGAAGCACAAAATAACTGCATTTCAAATATATAAATAAAACAAATCAGGCTATGATACTTTGATAACTTGAAAACACCACCACTAATAATCCTGTCCATTAAGCTACCATATTTCTGCAGTTTTGAAATGTGAGAGCAATGTGATCCAGATGAAGATATGTCTGTGGGTTGTGACTGGCCACTCCTTACCAGATCGTTCTTCCTCAGCAAAGTTCTCCCGTGCTTTGATCTGCTCCTCACGGTATTCCGTGCGGCGCTTGTCCGCCAAGAGGCTCTGCGTCTGTTCCGCTGTCCCACACGCGTGCGCATCATCAATGTGACCTCGAACCGAACGGTCACGAAGCCCTGGACCTCCGCCGATGCACATTTAAAAACGAAACTGCAGCGCTTTGTTTGCAGGCTGCTGCTGGAGCGAGGGTTATGATGGGCCACAGGGCTCACTCGCTCGCTCACTCACTCACCGATTATCTCACGCTGCAGCTTGACCGAGCGGCGTGGACGGAGGAAGCTGGCTGCTGTCTCCTCTTGCACAAACACCGCACTCGGATCTGCAAGCAGGTGGATAAAAACCATAGTGCAGGCAGTCCCCGAGATACGAACACACCGACTTTCGAACAAAATGCCGTGAGATATTATTTTGACCATCCAATTTGTGAGCGTTTGGTTGTGCTTTTGAGTCCCAGAATCCCATGTGATGCACAAGTGAAAATAACATTTATATTTTATTTTCGTGTTTATTTTATGTTTTACTGGATTTACTATACAGTAGTATAGTATTACATGCAAATGTATATTTATTAATGTAACAATGCTTCCATTTTTTTGTTGAACCGTATCACATTTCATAACACTAACTGTACAAATAAATATTGAGTTCCGAGATAGGAAAAAATAGACTTACGATTGGGCCTAAGGAACGTAACCCGTTCTTAAGTCGAGGACAGCTTGAATAGTCATAACGCAATTTATTTATACAGGACAATCTCGTTGAGTAAATACATTTTTCTGAAGAGTACTGAATTGGGATGTTTGACTAGTTACATTAAGGAGCTTGGCTTTTAATGACATTGTATTATACATTAAGCATGTGCCCATACTCAGGTGAAAGCCTAATAAAGTATGCATTTTCTCTTGCATAAAGAATACCTATATATTGATAGTAGTGTTAGTTGCTGATAACCTTCATGTCCGACGTTTGAGTCTGGCACCCAGTAACTTTTAGCATTGATGTAATGGTTTGTCATCTAGCCATTTGTCAGCAAATCGTAGATATTGGGACCATTGACTACAACCAAATCAGTGCATCCTTTGTGTCCATACCCAGGGCATGTGCTCAGTCTAAACAGGTTCTCTTTCTGTGCACTTCTTGAAACTGGCCCCTCTAATAGTGACATCTTTTACCCGTTTTTGTATTGTGTTCACGAGTTTAACTCGCGTGTTGTTAAAGAGTGAAGCATTCCTGTTGGATTCCCCGAATTGATAATTCTAGGACACCATGAGATGCGTGTTCTTGTGTCTCACGCTTAAGTTGTGGAGACACGCGCGTGTGTGTGTGTCTGGGTAATGTAATCCATTTCTGACCCCAAGACATTTGGAGGCCCGTCTTTCCGGAGCATCCCTTAATACGGAGAACAGGGAAATTCACTGAGTTGCTACCTCGGCTGTGAGGGTTTTTGTAAGTGTCTGGTGTTCAGGTCACGGTGGTGGTGGTGCTACAAGTTGCGTTACCTTGAATTGCCTTCATGAGTGTAGCTGCTCTGCCCTCCTGGATGCCTGTTAAGTAAAACCGTGGCATATTTTAAGCAGTGTCGGGTGAATGCAACAATAACCTGAGTGGATTCACTCAAAAACAAGGAATGATGAACACACACATACACCGAAGCAAACCCTTTCACCTATAGCATATGACATTTATTTGAATTACAACCTTTGCCCATCCACTGCTGGATGAAGGGCTCCATACACAGTGTCACTCTTGAGTGTTTGATTAATGATACTTTGCCGCGGTGGTCATTGCAAGTTGGTGAAAGGGAGGAGTGCCTATGACCGGGTCAGGAATCACATTTTCAGGTTGCCGAGTTCGTAGTGCAGTGAACGAAGCAGTTGGATAATCGTCATCAACTATGATTCATTCACCGCTGGATTAAAGTCTTCCCCAAGGTGCTGCCATCATCCCACGTGGGGTTCTGCGATGTGACAATCCACCCGGGACTTGTGCCCACACGAGCCGATGTCATCCCTCACTTGAATACAATTAAAAAGAAACATGACCCATGTTATTGCAACACTATATTGCAAGTATGTATATTATTATAAACAACTACATTTTAATTAAATGTGTAAAAAACGTATTAAAACATTTAATGCATTTACAATATTGCAAGGCGAGATCTGAAAAATATGCTTAACAAAAATGCATGTTTATTTGTAATTACATCATTTATAACCATAAGAAAATGCTCATGATATACGGAAATGTACTGACTATTGAACTGTACTCATTGTAACACCAAACCCATGGGCTTTCCTTAGAAGATTTTTTTTCATCACGATGAGCGTCCTCTGAGACGTATTCTCCTCTTGTCTGCCACCCCATTGTTAATCTCAACCATCGAGCATCCTCCAGTCTTGCGATGATAACCTGCTCTAGCCCACTTTTCTCAAGAGTCAATATGAAGTCTCTAGCTTCCAGTATACGGCTTCCAATGTATGGGTTCCTCTCCCAATACAATTCTAAGAATGCTTCTCTTCTTGATTTGTGCACCGTTCCATTTTCTTTGTCCATGTCCACGTTTATGAAGCACGTGTCAGAGCGGATAATATTGACTGATGATATATTATAATTGTATTCCTTAGGCACATTGCTTTTCATCATCAAGCTTTCCAAAGCACTCCAGCCCACAGTTGTCCACCTGATTATGAAATCAGTTTCATCTCTGTCCACTTTGAATAACTGACCTACGTTTAGCAGCCGTCTCCGTCTGAGAGTTGTTGATCAACAGTTGATGAACGCAACTCATTTACCTTGAGCTCAACTTTTCAGCCTTCTTTTAAGCTCCTTAACAATTTCTGCAGTTAATTCCCATTGGATATTGTACCGACTCATAGGCGTATATAAATGCACGCCTTCGCTTCTCAGATACAATTTACGAAAACATCTTGTGTTGCTGTAAATACTCAGAATACACAAAGTACCAACATAAGTATTAAACGACAAGGTGTGACGTGCTTTCCCACAGGAAGAAAGGATATTAGTTATCCATTATTTCGCCCAATTTTGCATTTAGACAGTAATATTGCAGTAATGACATTTGAGTTAAGTTTAAGACTTTTTTCTTTAAAATCGCATGCCAATTTGCCCAGATGACAGTTTACAGTGAAATTGTCATCACACCATTGGCTCTGTTGTAGGTGGCTGCTGTGCCCCATCCGATACAGAACCCACGTTAGGGAGCCTTAAAATAGGCATGACTGAGTGCCATCTGGTCCATTGAGTTCAATCATGAATTACACATTCTAAATAAAGCAAATGTACCTCCTAGACATCTGTGAAAAAGCTTTATAGCTCATCGGATTCCTCCAGTCTAAATATTCTGATATCTCAACACAAATAATATGTAAAGAATATTGTCAGTGAGAAAAAAAATCACGATATGACAGCTGGTCAACTAATTGTATAATTGAGCTTTATACAAATATCGGGTTTAGGGTAGTTCAGCTTTTTTACGTAACATTTTTTACTCATTGAATTTAAATGAATTGTCAATGTATGAATACTGTGTGATAACGCTATCACTCGTAAAATAATACAAACTACTCACTATACACAGCACTATTTTATTTATTTGAATACAATTAAAAATAAACATGACCCATGTTATTGCAACACTATATTGTAAATATGTATCTTATTATAAACAACATTTTAATTAAATGTGTAAAAAACATATTAAAACATTTCATGCATTTACAATAGTGCAAGCCGAGATCTGAAAAATATGCATAAACAAAAATGCATGTTTATTTGTAATTACATCATTTATAACCACAAGCAAATGCTCATGATATACGGAAATGTACTGACGATTGAACTGGACTCACCAAGCCCATAGGCTTTCCTTAGAAGCTTTTCCTTCATCTACAGCTCAACTCAGACCTGTCGGCATGCGTAGCTCACATTCATATTAAGTTCACCAATAAACGGACAATGTAAAACTAAACTACTGTATTTTTAGTTTACCAGATAAGGCCCACTGAGCTATGAAGCTCATTTTCACAAGCGACCTGGCCACAAGTGATAGCTCAATGAAGTGGCTTATCACGTGGGAATTTATAGCAGCCAAATACTCTAAAAACGCACGTTTCTAAATGTGGATGAAAAAGCCGGAGGATCCGGATAAAAATCCACGCGACAACGGGGAGAGAGAGAGAAACATGCAAACTCCAAATATACAGGCATCAGGGTCTGGATCGAGCCCTTCCAACTCCTGTATACCAGGCAAGGTAGTTAACGTCTCGCCACCGTGGCACCAACGTGGCGCCCCAATGTGGCACTTGAGCTGCAGGGGTGAGTGGTGCTGGGCCTCCGTGAGAGGACGACTTACAGAAGAGCGCAAGGACGAGCAGAGAGAGCGCTGTGCGAGTCATGGCTCCTGCTGGTCCCTCCAAACCAGCCGAATGTGTGCTCATCTAGGCTACACGCCTCTCAAGGTGCGTGTGTGTGTGTCTGTGTGCGTGTGTCTGGCATGCAGATTATATGGCGACTTGGCCAAGCAGTGAGAAGCACAGATTGGCCATGATCCCAGTAGTTGCCGATGAAAGTTTTGCTCAAGTTTTAGAGAATGAATTTTTTTCATACAAGTAGCTCACATCTTCACCTTTTATGAAAAAATTCTAAGATTTATACATGTGCCGAAGAGCCCAATGGTCAGATTATTCACAATTTGATCACTTTGCTGTGTGATCTAGCACACTTCAATGAGGAATTACGACAGCACACTACCATCAGTAATATTACTTAAATATCCTGGGTCAACATCTTTCAATGTGATAACTCAAATCTCGCGTTGTGTTAATGATTTGCAACTCAATTTTAACAATGTTACGTATCCATTTGATGACATGGTATACTCGGTCAATAAAACAAAACGAAATACAGTTATGAATTTAAACACTTTATTAAAAATAATTTCCAACTCCTTTATAGTTAGGTATTGCATCTTTTAGAACTCAAATCTACATTTACGTTTTACAATTAACAGCATTTGCTTTATATGCAGAAAACATATCATTGCAAAATCAAAACCAAGAAAGTGTCAAGTTTTAACCCCTTATTGTCCAGAGGAAACCTTGCTCAAAAGTGCTGGAACAGTCCCCATCATCGTTCAACAAGATAAACATTCGAGATGAAACTCATTTATGGTTTTACCTCAGAAATTACGCACCTCAAATGTCAAATAAAATAATAATGCTCTTCCATAAGTTTGAATGGTTATTTTTTTTTTACTTTTTGCTTGCTAAAACATCTAATGTGAAATGCGCTAGTCACAACAGCCAACAGAATCAGAAACTCATGGAAGCATTAACGAATTACTTAAAACATGTGAAAACATTTCAGAACACAAAGGCATTGCAGACCAGAATATCAGCTTATGTAGTGGCTTTACGAAAGAGTTCTTCACCTGTCGACCCATATGGCCTGCAGAGAGATATGGCTCGCCAAGACGGAGAAACACGGATCTGAGAGATGCACGAGAGATAATATAGCTGCAGACAAAAGATAAAGATTAGTGATATTATAGCATGAGAAGCAAGGTAGAAGTGAGACCTGGAGAAAAGAGGTCCAGATTAGTTGTTACATGTACAGACGTTTTGAGGACGCCACGTGACGTCAGATGAGGAGACCTGGTTCGCCAGCATTTGCATAAAATTTTTACCACTCCTCATGTGAGGTTTGCATTACTTCCAAGTACTTCTGTTCTGCTTGAAGATGGGATATCCAGTGTGCATGTCATCAGTGATTGACCCCAAATATTGACTAGGATGGTGCAGCCAATGGCTTTAATAACTGCTGCTTTATGACTATTGGGTCTGAAATAGAAGATCCATTTAAGGCATATTAAAGGGGACACAAATTATTGGGTGGCAGGGATTCTAAGTGGTGTGAAGGCACATGGCGGAGCCCCCTCACAGCTGCAGCCTCTCTCCATTCACGAGCCGTCCCTTGATGCGCCACACGTCCTGTGTGCAGTCAACGCGGGCACCGTCAATCTCACAACTCCTCAACCAAATGTATAAAATAGTGCAGAGGTAGTGGTTATGCACTGAACAACTGTGAAATACATTCATGTTTTCGCGTATCATTATTATTTTGGTATATTGCGGTGATGATGGGCAATCCTGAACTAGTTAGTGAGCCACATGAGCAGCCCTTCACCTCAACGGGCCGCACAAGTTTGACATAGTGCTTGCGCACTCATCATGACCCAGCATAAAAGCCTAAAAACACTTGAATCTGAAGCTGGTCTCCCCTAGATCAACTCAGTCTAAAGAGAGTCTTTGGTGCAGGATGCCAGCATCAGCAATCGGGGAGACAAATGCAGCCATGTGCATGTAGCCTGACCAAATGATCCATACTAACTGCAGGTCTCAGCAAAACGCAGCGACATGGAGAATCTTTGTCCTTATTCCGAGTGCTAATGTTGACACATTGCACCAAGGTTCTATTTTAAACTGCATTAACCTCAGGGCGACTACGTCCAGGTTCAAAAAGCAATCAGCAATGGTGTTACCTACCACACCCAGGAATAAAACATGGGCTATTAGGGTCGTAGTGCAGTCTGTTGACCACTTTGAAAACAAATATTCCCCATGTAGCTTTACAAACTGTGTGGGCAAGTGCTGTTAGTTAGCGAGCGCCTATAAAGGTTGGCACAGCACACGAGGGGGTGTCGTGGCAAGAACCACACCCGGCCGCCTTTGTCTCCCCCGGTGCTGATATTTACACATTTACACATCAGCACCAGATACAGATTGAAGGCTGGGTCAACCTAGCGGAGGCTCGGTAGAGGTTCAGATATCACTCCCCACTGACATTAGGTGGCCGGGTTTGTAGTGCAGCGCCTTAACTACGACACCAATGCTCAGAAAAGCGTTCAAAACAGAGTTGCGTACCGAGAAGTCGAGCTCCGTGATGCCGTGGCGTTTCCGAACAATGTCCTTCACCTCATTCTCAATGTTCTCCTGGCTCGTGCCCTTCACCTCGATGTAGTTGCACTCACTGCTCGCGTAGTGGCAGGAGATGGACTGCGCAGATTGAGGAAACAAAAAGGATGTTATTTATTTATCCAAGAAAGTTGTATCCGAGTCTCACGAGACTAACTTATAGATGATCCTGCATTGTGATGCTTGACCGATTTCTGAATGGGTAGTGTAAATATTAACTAGAGAATACACGAAATGAGGGGATAACGTGACATTAAAAAATCCCTACTGATAGGTCAGCCACCTATTTTCTGTATTTACATTTAATATTCACCTTCCAGCTCTACCAAAGTCTCAAAAACGATTATTTACGTGATTAACCCATCCATTAAATACCTGCTTGCATATGTTTTTAGTACCCCAACACACCACCATCCTACTACCTGCCCACACCAACTGTAGTCAGTTTTATTCAAGCATGAAATAGAAATAAAAATGTCACCCATTGGCAATTAACTCAGCCGTTTACAGTGGTTTTCCTTTGGAAACCCTGGCCCTTTTATGCAGGATGCCCAATTTCCTCCACTGGACCATGGCCACCAATGGCGATGAGCAACGGCCAACTTGACTTGAGACATGAATAGAGTGCAGCGCTTTCGTGACTGCAGCAATTCATATTCTTTGGGTCTTTCGGTAAAGTCACGTCGATAGGCTCATCTGATCCTCCTGATGACGAGTTTTTTGTTATTTTCTTTCAACCTATCTACGTGACTTTACCGAAAGACCCAAAGAATATAAAAAAAAAACTTGTTTCAGTGCAGATGACGGTAGTGGTGGAAGTGGCCCCACCTTGCGGAAACCATCAGTGTTGTTCATGCCGGATCCGTGGATGAGCAGGGGATGGAAGAACACGGTGTCACCCTCCTCCATGTCCAGGTGAACGCGCGGCATCGTCGGGTCATAGTCCCGCACGCCGTGATACATCTTGTTCACGCCGCCCTGCGTGCATGCACACAAAGATCCTTTAACTCACTGCTGGGGCAAGCGCTGTCAGTAAGCACCTATGAAGGCCGGCACGGCAAACGAGGGGGTGGGTGCTGATGTTTACACACCACACCAAATACGAATTTAAGGCTGAGTTGACCTAGGGGAGGACCAGGACCGGTTCAGATATTTGTCGCCACTGTTGGCCATAAGCAGGAACTGAATTCATGCTGCTGAGTTCATAGTTCAGTGCACTAACCACGACAAAGATCCCCTGTATCGCCTCAACAGACTTTTGGGGCAAGTCCTGTTAGCGAGCATCTATGCAGGCCGGCACCACACCTGGCTGGCTTTCTGCCTCATGGCGATATTCACACATTGCACCAGATACTACTCATTTGAGGCGGATTTGACCTCGGGGAGGCCTCGGACCAGTTCAGATAATAATCGTCAGTGATGTTGGCCATGAGCGGGAATCTTACTCGGGTCACTAGGTTCGTAGCGCAGCACGCTGCACTCCCACACACACGCATGAGGATGCCCATTTGCTGAGTGCACAAGTCATCTGACTGGCTGCATGAGTCCACCAAACCAGCGATATGAGAATAAACAATTTACGAACATTACAATTTGCTGATGAGGGGTAATGAAGTGAAAATGTGTAAATTTACAAGAGGCTTTTATTTTATTTAAATGTGACCCTGAACCACCATAATTTTTAAAATTGTTGCTGTGGATAAATCGTTACATGCCTCATGCGGGAGATAGACTCATTGGTTAAGCTCGCCAATGAAATCTGCTCCATTATTGTCAAACACACACTTTGATGCGTGTATTACAAGTGAAACAATCGATTTGAATCCATGAATGGATACACAGTTACGTAGCGGTGACACACGAGCGAATGCACAAGGGAACGGGAGGTGGTGCTTTGTGCGACTATCGCGAGTGTTGCCGCTTATTGGCGAGGAGGCTGCTTGCCCTTGCCGCACTCACCTCCCACTCGGGGTAGTCGTGCTGCTTGAGCTCCCCCTTGTGAGTGCCGGGCAGCACCACCAGGCAGCCGTTCTGCCGGTTGATGGTCTGCATGGCGGTCCACGAGCACACAATGCGGTCGGCCGGACGGAAAGGGAAGTAGTGCAGGTCTTGGTGCATCGGGTGGCGTGACGTCTTGGAGCCTGGGAGGGTTGTGTGGATGGGTGGATTTGGAGGTCAAAATTCTCAGAAAAAGTTTATAACCTGAGTAAATAACCCTTTGGGGTCTACACAGTTATTTTCAAGGGTCATGTCGCATTCTTCCTATCTGTATCACTTGTATGAATGCGTAGCAACTTTAATATTAAAACTGTCTCTTTGAACGCAACATAGTAAGTAGTAACCAATGAAAGGTTCTGCTTTCTATCGGCTTAAGTGTCACACTTCACATGAGCCAAATTACATGGTTCAGTAATGATCGGGATCATATATTCTATCGAAAGTATAATTGCCGATTTGGATTTAGTACCAGTAAAAACCTGCATCAACAAACTTTTGTAGAGTTTGGGTTCAAACTTTTTTGTCCAAAAATGTTGAGTTAATAAAATATTGGTGATTGGAATAGTTTTTAGTTTTAAGCATTGACTCCACTGTATTAATGCCAAATTACAGATTTCTATCCCATCTAGAACATTCTATTAAATATAAAGAGGCCGGTAGCATCAGTGGTCATGTGCTCTGATAAAATCTCAGTGATCTAGTTTGGATTCCAGGCCACGGGCACTAATAGTAATTATTGTTGTTGATGCAGCTGGCTCAGGCCTCCTGTAGTCGATTAAACATTAAAAAAATGTTGATAGTAATTAATATTTATAAGTCCACAGACATTTGTATATCAGAGGTGAGTTTATCTGGCGATTATTGTAATTTAACACTTCATCAAAGTATTACATTTATACCCTTGCAATGCAGCAGTTATATTTAATGACATTAATAGTGCAATATTTAAATCTACCTATTGCACAAGTTTGTTATTTTTGTGAAGTGCAGTTTCAGAACTGGAACAAGTTTCTCTTTAAATCAGGAACTGACATCTTTAAAATGTCCAAAGGGTCTTAACATATGATCCAACAATTTAAACACATGCAAATTAAAAGCAGTCCTAAAATGTGAGCAAATGAAGGGAGGATGAATTATTACCAGGGTCAGGAGGTTTGTTGATGAGCATCGTGTGCATGGCCATAATGTTGGATCCTGTGAAAGCTTCCACATACTGGACGACCTGCCAGTTAATAAACATTCAACTTTAGTCACGAAATAAACACTTTGCACATGTTTTAAGGTAAAAATCTATTTCATTAGCTGTCCTGAAAATGAAGAGTAAAGTGGTTTCACTTGGAACAGAACTCTTGCCGACTTTTCACAAGTGTCTCAATGATTAATTCATGTCAGGCTACGTTTTCAAGTCAAGGCAATGCACAATGAGTGGTAACAAATGTGAGCGGTTTAAAAAAGTCTTATGGTATTCTCTGGTAAGCACAGCTTGACCTGGTAGCAGAAAACCCCCACTCAATAAATGAGATGTAAAAGCTGGATAATATGAGCTCCATTGACCCAGCATTGTGTTTGCGGTGGTGTTTTTTGTATCTGTGCTGTGTCAACAAGAGGCAGGCACATGCCTTTGGATGCTCGCAGTACTCGAACAGAACAGGATCATTCTGGAAATCTTGGACCTTGGTGATAGCTTTTTGGTCCGGGACAAACTCGGATTTGGCTATGGCAATGTCTCGCATGACCACCATGCCCGGTACGGTCACCTCCAGACGGCAAATCTTTTCAAACTGGTTCCTGTGTGTGTAGAGGGCACTGCTTTAGTAGGGCAAGTGAACAATAAGCCTTTTAAAAAGTGCAGCTTAAAATTGGATGCACAACACTGGCAGAGCACTTCTTAGGACACTTTTACAAAACAAAGCAAGCTGAGATTCAGTAATGTTCAGAGACTGCTTGTGCTGCTTGGATGGTAATAAAATGTGTCTGGAGTGTTGTGGGTAATGCAGGAGTGATAAAGACCAGGCTGCATGTGGTGAAAGTTTCATGTATGCAAGCCAAAATGTATAAAAGCACATCATTTGTTTAAATTAATAACCTGTATTTATCCAGATCCGTCTTCGGAACCAGCCCTTTGATGACGATAAAGCCATTCTCTTCGTAGAATTCTCTCTGTTTCGGTGTCAGAATTCCATTGTCCAAAGAGTATCTGGGAAGGAGGGTAAAGGTGATTATTATTACATCAACAAGCTCCGATTTAATTTGTCTTGCCTTAACAATTGCATGCAGTGTTATTACTTGAAATCAAACAAGTGTCATGAGTTGTACTTTTAATACGTACCTGAATTTGAGTGGGATGTTGGGTTGGTGCATTGCCTGAGTAGCTCCAACATGATTGGGGCTCTCATAACCAACTTAAGGAAAATCCACATTAATAAATATTAAACTACAACTTAATGGACTATCACTATATATTCACATCTTGTATTAAGCATGCTGTTCATACAAAGTATATGGTATAACTCTACTCTTAGGTCATTAAGTGTATCAAGATTCTGTCTCAACACCCTATGTTGTCTCTCAGAATAAGGTATCCATGCCAACCGAGATTCCTGATAACAGCCCAGTCACTGATAAATGCGCAAAAAAAACACTTTAAATTTGTACTGCCACAAAACATAGCTACATACATTTTTGAAGGTCCAATGACATCAGAGAAAAACTTAAATTATTGCCACTGCAGATCGGATAATTTCAGGCAAATGACACTGATGCAAGTTTTGTTGCCCGTGGTGTTGTGAAGCAGGGCTGTGCACTGCTGTATGTGACCGACCCTACAAGAAGTACTGATAACAAAATGGCAAGAATAGTCAAAGATAAAGATACAGCCCTGTAACTGCATGGTCACGCCAATACTGGCGAAAGGGGTCACCGTTAGAGGGAGCTCTAGAGAGTTCCCTTGATGGCATCTGGCATACCCTTCCATGATGAGCTCTTGTCTTGGAAGAAGTGATAGTACCTACGTTTTACCCCACCACACATGATCTGCCGGTCGACGGTGGTGTATCCATTTATACTGCTGGGTGGGAACAGAGGCGGTGGGATTTAAGAATCTTGCATTGTTTAAACTTCTGCGCCGGGAAAATGAACCAGCGATCTCTGGATCACAAGTCCAATGTACTAACGAATATTTCATGACATGCCAAAAAATAACTTATATTTAGGACGTTTTTCAAGGGTCTACATGACCTATGATGAGCTTATGAAAGAATGGCCAAAGTTCTGTAGGTGGATAGGCACTGAGAGCGGCACTAGTTTATAATCTGTCAGCCTTTGGACCCATGATGTCGTGCAATGCACTGTGCTCTGCATGCGGTTTTTGAAAAGTTGTATTACTTTTATTGAAAACAATGGAAGTTAAATTATGCAATTATATACATATCTGGATAAAACACAAAGTAATGTGGTCAAATTAAGCACACATTTAAAATGAGAGGTTTGGCATTTACTATTGATAATACGTTTTACCCATACCATGTGTCAAATATGATGTAACCATAATACTAATGCTAATTAATTACCCATAAAAAAGTGTCACTGACCCTCAAAGCTCTTGTTCATGAGGGTCCTGCACAGGGATATTTGACCAATTCCATAAATAAGTATTTGGCATATGATGGGGAAACCAGAGAACCCATGGAAAATCCACAAACGCAAAGGTAGCATTCAACACTGCCAAATCCTGGCCACCTCGCAGTCTAATGCCTACAACACCTGGCAAGCCCCGGTAGCCACCCATCCAAGTACAAACCAGGTTCAACCCTGCATAGCGTCCGAGACCAGATGACATTAGTCGAAATTAGAGTAGAGTACTTTGGTTAATAACTAAACACTATATACATACAACTAATGTTGTTGCATGGTCTTAATAAAATAACCACATTCTTTCCAAAGGTTGTATTTTAACCAGTACCGGGCCTCCTGATATTTAATGCATGCAAAGCACTTTGTTAATCAACTCCTGGATGAAGGCCTCCGCACAAAATGCAGGTCGTGGGGTTTATTAGACCATACTTCACCACGCTCGTCAGTGCGGGTTGAAGGCAGGACGCATAGAAGCTCAGTACAACAATGGCTTGTCCTCATCTCTGCTGCCAACCATGCAGAAGACCCTTTAACAATCTGTGTGTGCATAGTGGTCGCTCATTTGAACACTATCCAGGCTCAAAGCCTGCTTAGCTTTAGAGGTGTGCTCATGACATCTGTAGCATTACGGCTAATTTGGTGTTAACTGGTTATAAAAATGTTAAAATTGAGACAGCATCCACACACAGCCGTTGTGGCCGAAAAGTCGTGAGAATTATTTTATTATGTTTTATTTTCATTATTTTATTATTTCCCTTCTACGTGACTTTACCGAAAGAACCATGCGTTGTGGCCGAAACGTCGTGAGAATTATTTTATTATGTTCTATTTTCATTATTTTATTATTTCTCTTCTACGTGACTTTACCGAAAGAACCAAGAAGATGAATCCCTGCAGTCACGAAAGCTTTAAATCGAAAAATTGTAAAAGTAGGTTTAAACATCTTGATTTGAAGCTTTCGTGACTGCAGGAATCCATACTCAACATCACTAAGTGCAGTTACAGTGACAAGCATCAACCAACTTGCGCTTATTTACAAGGTGTCAAATAATGTGGAGTTTAAAAGTACTCCTGAATTAAAACACTTGTTTGTGCAGTGTCTCTTCTCCCGCAGCTGTTCCCCCAACAAATGCAATCCCGATAATAATAACATCAATCGCATTCCACACGACTCCATATGACCCACGTGTAACAACAACAAGACGCGAACTTTATCCCGAGCCGCTGAGCGTGACCGCCCCAGTTCAAGTTCATGTATTAGGTGTAGCCCTGTGAGCCATTCGGCTCTTAAATCGGGTGCAACCGCAACAAACAAAAAAATGAACAAAAAACATCTTAAAGTGAATATGTGACTAAGTGCAAACAGAAAATCCAAGAAAAGACAGCAAAATATTGCAGAAAAAAACACCGTACACCAACGCTGTGTGCAAAAATCCCAGTGGGATGCAAGTCAAACAACAACAAGCACAAGACAACTTAGATTAAGGCCATCAGTCTAACTCTGTACTACAACAAACAAACATCACCAAAATAAAGCCATGAAAGCAATGAAAAAACAATCATAGGAACTGTGACGGAATTTTCACAATAAATGGCATAAACAACATGTACTACCAAAACCTTGCAGCCATAGCTGGCTGCATGAGCCATTCCAGTAGTTGCACACACACACACACAGCGGTAACCACGAGGCGACGTCGCGAGCAATGGGTGAAGGATACGAGGGACAGCGTGGACTGTGGACGTCCCTTCAGGTGTCCGAGGTGAATCAGCAGCCGGGAACTCGCAGCGGCCATCATCGCTCGTTCACAAGCTCGTCTCTACACCCCTACTACCGCCCCAATGTTACGCTCCCCGCTGATTGGTCGCGGCGCGTTCACCACGTGCCGCGCGTCGACCAATCGCGTGACAGAGCTGACGTGACTCACAAAGGGGGCGGGGGGGGGGAGAAGAGGAAATAAATGGCGGCCGAGCAAAATAGCCGGCGCCATCTTGGTAAGGGAATGGAGTTTTAATGTTTATATGGAAGATAAAGTATATGTATAGCAAACACACTCACATGAACCTTTTCTTATGATAGTTGAGCGAAAATTTCGTTTGCTCGAAAGATTAGTCACTAACGCGGCTCTTGCGCGAATTTTTATTTATTTTTTCATGTGCAGGTACCTTGTGCTTGAAGATTCTCAACAGACAGAGATGATGGTCGACGTATGAAGGCAACGTTATCACAGTTAGCATGGAAAGTTGGGGGCAACCTTGGTCCAACGGTTCAATGACATGTCAACGTTGTCATAACCTTGAGCCAACGTTGGAATGACGTTGAACCATCGTTGGTAATTGTGCCAACATTGAGCGAGCCAACATTGGCAAAATTACGCATTGTTAGGTAATAAAGTTCGAAAGAAGTTCAACATTCAACATACACAGAATAACAGTGCTCTGTTTTACCGACGCAGGAAGGGACGGCCACACTTTTAACTATTTTGAATTGGTGGTCTCAACAATATGGCCAAGTGTTCACCTCGTTGTGTGCTCTATGCAAGGCTGAGAGCATTCGTTGTACATGCAATGTGTTGGCCATGACCTGCACGCAAGGCATGATGGGAGTCGTGCCTTCCTGCTGTTTGTAAGCAGCACATCTTTAGGTGTTATTTATATCTCGGAAACTCAGCAGGATTGAGCCTGAATAGTATTTGGATGAGTGGCCACCTTGCGCAATAAGTTATTTTAGTGTGTCGGGCTACATGGTGGGCAGCAGAGGGCAGTGCAGCAGAATCCAGTTTTGTATTGTACTTCTATGCTCCCATGTTTCAGCTCCCTGCATTTCCCACCCGCATTGACCAATGTATTGACAAACATGGCTGTAGATGTTCATATACGAGGTGCAGGGTTGTTGATCGAATGCCATTGTACATAGTTTTCATGATATCACATTATTGCTTGTTTGAAATGATTGGTTTATGAGTGATTTGTCTGCCCAGTACGGCAGATTGTGATCTTCGTGAGCTGTCGTGGGACAGCAGCAGTGAAGATAATCGAGGTTTTGTTGTGAGACGTTGGTTCTTAAAGTCGAGGGATAAATCCATGTGGGAGGATTAATTGAGAGGAGAGTAGCGAGAGGGATGGAGTGTGCGTCTGTAGAAAATGCTACTTAGGGAGATTACTACACACCGAGATATTGAAAAGTGCACAGCTGCGTGTGGGGAGGCTTGGACACGTGTGTGTGTCATGCAGGGTAGGCTTGAATCTTACAGGGTAGGCTCGTACACCCCTAGCTGCCACTGCTATTCAGTGGCCTAAAATACAATGTTTCGCTCCGGATGATCGCTGCAAAGTATGATCTGTGTTTTGATATAGTGTGCTGATCTTAAAGGTCCATTGAAAAATGTTGATACTCCGACTGATGGCTCCTGCTGTTGTGGAGTGACTCATGCAGCCAGCTATGGCTGCAGAGTTTGGTAGTACATGTTGTTGACGTCGTTTATTGTGAAAATTCGGCCACAGTTCCTATGGTCACTGTTTCATTGCTTTTAAGGCTTTATTTTGGTGATTTTCGAAAAGTTTTTTGGTTTGGCCATGTTTGTTTGTTGTAGTACAGAGTTAGACTGATGTCCTTAATCTAAGTTGTCTTGTGGTTGTTGTTGTTTGACTTGCATCCCACTGGGATTTTTGCACACAGCGTTGGTGTACAGTGCTTTTTCTGAAAAATTTGGCTGTCTTTTCTTGGATTTTCTGTTTGCACATAGTCACTTTAAGATGTTTTCTTGTTCATGTTTTTGTTTGTTGCGGTTGCACCCGATTCAAGAGCCGAATGGCTCACAGGGCTATACCAAATAAATTAAACTTGAAAACTTGAGTAGTACAGGGTAGGCTTGAATCATACAGGGTAGGCTTGAGTCATATAGGGTAGGCTTAAATCATATAGGTTAGACTTGAATCATATAGGGTAGGCTTGACTCATATAGGGTTGGCTTGAATCATATAGGGTAGACTTGAGTCATACAGGGTAGGCTTGACTCATGCAGGGTAGGTTTGAGTCATACAGGGTAGGCTTGAATTATATAGGGTAGGCTTGACTCATGCAGGGTAGGCTTGAATCATATAGGGTAGGCTTGAATCATACAGGGTAGGCTTGAATCATACAGGGTAGGCTTGAGTCATATAGAGTAGGCTTGAGTCATATAGGGTAGGCTTGAGTCATATAGGGTAGGCTTGAATCATACAGGGTAGGCTTGACTCATACACGGTAGGCTTGACTCATACAGGGTAGATTTGACTCATGCAGGGTAGGCTTGACTCATGCAGGGTAGGCTTGAATCATACAGGGTCGGCTTGAGTCATGCAGGTCAGGGCGCCATAGTGGCGAGATGTTAAATACCTCTCCTGGTATATAGGAGGTCGTGGGTTCGATCCCGATCCTGATGCCTGCTGTATATTTGTAGTTTGCATGTTCTCACCGTAGTCGTGTGGATTTTCTCCGGTTCCTCCGGGGTTTCCCTCCACGTTTAGAAACATACATTTAGAGTATTTGGCTGCTATACATTTCCACACGATAGGTCACTTCGTTGAGCTATCAATTGTGGCCATGTCGTTTCTAAAAAAGAGCGATGTAGCTCAGTGAGCCTTACCTGGTAAAATAGAAATAGTTTAGTTTAGGGCCTCGATTAAAAACTAATTTGTTAAGAACTGCTTTTTCTGTTTAGTTTGTAATCCTCCCCCGTGTCTCCGATGAGCACGGTTGACTACGTACGGTGCTAAAGAAGTTCAACATACGAGTCTGTCAATGTCACCCTACACAAGACCTCCCTCCCCGACTCACATCCACACAGCATGTAAAGACCTCTGATCAAATATGGGACCTTTCTAAAGTCACAGACGATTACACGCGTTATTTTCAAAGTGGTATCCGTGGTATCGATATCGTTAAAAATGTATTTGTACGGTTGGCTCTGAATCACTGGGGCTTTAGAAAGCTTCGGTCCACAACACTTAGCCTTTATTTAGTAGTGTCCAGCAGAGGGCGCCTATAAGGCATGATTGAAAAAATCGGTCATGAGACCCAGCTGACGTGTCTGTTAAACTTGTTTTAAAATCATCATCATCATCATCGATATATAAAAGGGATATGTGTGTCTGTTCGAAATGTTTAGCATACTTCCCGACATGCAACAAACTTGAAATTTGGCATGTGGGTAGCTTCCAGACTGTACACAATGCTAAAAGTATAAAAATAGACTTTTATAATTTGGGAGGGGGGACGGGGGGCGCAATAATGCATATATTTTACACGGCAAGTGAGCGGTGACATCACATCTGTCACATCTGTGACGTCACATCTGTGATGTAACCCGCATGCGGAGCGTCACGCAGTGTGCCTGATGACGTCACGCATTCCCCCCCCCCCCCACCCTCCGTACGCATATGAAATCCAGACCTTTGAAGACAGGAAACTCAACACACTCGTCAATAACACTGCGGCCTTGAATTGCTAAATATGTATAATAGGCAATTACCATTTTTCATAGCAAAACAACTCTTGTTATAAAAAAACAACTATTGTTATAAACATTTATAATAGGCTATTACTATTTTTCATAGCAAAACAACTCTTGTTATTGACGAATGTTTTGTTGTTGTGTGGTTGTGCACTCCTGTCGAGGCAGCATCCCCAAATACAGGCAGACCTCGCTTAGCGCTCAAGATGCGTTCCTGGAGAAGTGAGCGCTAATCAGCACTAATTGGTGTCATTATGCCATTATACACTGTTACTTGTTGAACGTTGAAGTCAAAGAGTTGGTTGATCACGCAGATTTGGGATGGGGGAACATTTACCACAAGATGGCAGCACAGCAATGTTTCCTGGAGAATTGAGTGAGGCTTTCTTCCCGGTTAAGTAACATTCAGCCTTCAGTTTTTTTTTACAAGAATTACCCGCAAATGACGTTGGTGAAAGAAGGGAAGTTACAGCAGCGAATAAATCATCACGTTGCAGACACTGAGTAGCAAACACACTGGAGAAAAACAACCTTCAAGTAGTGCATGCACCATTCAAGTAACACCAGCAGGTAACACACACGTGCAAGAAAAAAAGGGAGATCTTAAATCAAGGGTGACGTTTAAAAAGGTCAGGGATTAAAGCCAAAGCCACGACATCTGCTAGCCACGAGTGGGCTTCAGGAGAGAGTTCATGTGATTTGCTCGTCCTCCGTTGTGGCACATGTGAGTGGTGTACTACGTGGTGCATCGTCTGGGTTTCGTGGCTACAATCGTACTTGTGTGTGGTTTGTCTACAATGTATACTCAAGGGTATCCTATGCATCTCTATGTGTTATGAAGAAGGGTCACTGCCCAAAACGTCACATATATTTTTTCAGGTCAGTGTTAATCTATCCTATTATTAGTGTGTGAGCCTCTATATTGGGTGTACTTTTCGGTCAATAATTTGATGTGCATGGCCACATTCAACATTGTGGGCTTGTCTTTAATCTTACATTAATACGGTGGTGTTTTTGGAAAACCGTTGGGCTTGGCTGACTGAACAACATTTTTTCCCCCACACCCGATGTCAGGACGCAGGATGGAGCTGCATCTTATAATTTACAGGCGTCACAAGTAGGCAGTCAACGCGTGCTCCCTTCCTGCCTTAAGCAACCGTGGGGTTGACTTCTGACCACCGCATGAGTCACCCCGCTGACGTCACGCCCAGTGACGTCACGCCTCGCCGGGTGTCACCAAATTTGGCCCGATTGCATTCCCCACCGCGGATAAGGCGCGCCGCGTCCCGGCGAACCAATCACAGCCGCGCTCGCTTCCCCCGCCGCCGCCGCCAACCCCCCCACCCACCCCCACTGCCTGTCACGCGCTCTCCAGCCAATGGGCTTGCGAGTGCCCGGTGAGTTATCGGCGCATCCGTGTTATGAAATCTAAAAGGCGCGCCCCATATAAGAAAAAAAACTTTAAATTGGCTGTTAGGAGCGGTGGGTGGTGGGTTGGGTTGGTGCGCTGTGGCTGAGCTGCAGGAGGACGGAGCTCACGCAGCCTATCGATTGATCGATATAAAAAAAAGAAGCAGTTGCCGCGTACCGTAAATAAAGAAGGCGGGAAATTAGCCAGGGCTAATTTGTTGTTTGCCAAGTGCGGTGGTTTAAGTTTTTATTGCTGCGGGTTTCGAGTGGCCGTGTGGGAGGGTTACGGTTCTAACCCAGCCACGCCGCAGCACCACCACCGCCTTGTGGCGAACATTAATTAGCAACGCGTTGTCTGCTGCTGTGTGTTGGGGGGTAGGGGGTTGCCATCCTTATTAGTTTTTTTTCATTTTCCCGTTTTTTTTCAAAAAAAATCAAGAAGTCCGTCCTCACACCCACGACAATGTCTTCGGACGTGAAGGAAGGCTTCTGTCGGCAGGAGTTGAACAAGACCGTGTGGGAGGTGCCGCGCAGATACGTGAACCTCATTTCGGTGGGCTCCGGAGCTTACGGATCGGTGTGGTAAGTGTTGTTATTATTAATAATCAACGTTGTTATCATCTTCGTCGTCGTCGTCGTCAGATTCCATTCCGATGGACGTGTTAGCGGCCCTAATGCACGGCTCGTTGACGCGTCCCTGTTGTGGTCACCACCGTTATGATGCGGACGCGTTGCAAGTTGCACTGTACGTGGTGGTGGTGGCGTCTTGGTGGTGGTGGTGGCATCTTGGTGGTGGTGGTGGCATCTTGGTGGTGGTGGTGGCATCTTGGTGGTGGTGGTGGCATCTTGGTGGTGGTGGTGGCATCTTGGTGGTGGTGGTGGCATCTTGGTGGTGGTGGTGGCATCTTGGTGGTGGTGGCATCTTGGTGGTGGTGGCATCTTGGTGGTGGTGGTGGCATCTTGTTGCTGGGCCGCTGTGCACCACGTGGAGGAGGAGACTTGAAGCCATGCAAGTTTGCAAAAATTGGCACTCACTCGGTGCATTTTCTGCTGTTTTCGTAAAATCGAAGTGCAGTGTGTTAATGTGCCGTTGTGTTTGTGCGAGTAATTTGGGGTTTTTGGACTAGGCCCTGCCATGAGAATGTGGACAAGTGCCACTTGTTTTGCTGTGTGAAGATGAGCAATCGCTCCCACACCCCGTTTGGGCTTTGAGTCATGTTTAATTTGACTGGAGCGTATGCAACGTTTAGCTTGCAAAGGGGACACTTAATCGTAGAAGTATTCATTGAAAAAACAGTTGTGAGTCAGTGTCATTACCTGTCATTAATGCATTTCAGTATTGCAATACAGTACTGGTATTACTATCATATTGTTCAGATGTACAGTCGTCCCAAATGCTTGTCGATCGCATCATCCACGGGCCAAACTTATTATCATCAACTTTCATTATTTTAATTAGTATCATTGCACTACGATTGCAATATGGTTATCAAACTGTTTTGGCGCGTTCCCTATGGTATGGTGCCACGATTCTTTGGCCAAACTGCTGCGAGCAAATGTTTCGAATTTGTGTAATTGAGTTTCCACGAATATTCGTACGTAGATAATTAATCTTGTTTTATGTTTTTTTTTCCTCTGTGCTAATTGAAAATCTGCAAAGTTATGTTGCCAAATAAGTCTTTGCATCAAACTAGAGGAAGCCAATGTTCGGCATTTGCCCATGTTATGCCTTTGTTGTTGATCGAATTGTCGAGTTTATTTAACCAGGCGAGAACGCATGTGGCCAGGAGGGTAGTCTCATTTACAAAGGTTATCTGGGAATACATTATATGGCTTGCCATATTACATTAATTACTGTTGCATTACTATGTCATTGGTTGGCGTCCGGTTCCATCAACTTGCAGTGTTTGGGAGTCGCACCAAAGCTTGTGCCTAATGCGGTGCTTTGTTTTGATAACTTCCTGGTGTCCTCACGCCTCTATAAACTACTCTCGCGAGCCATACTCTTTGGTTCTTTCGGTAAAGTAACGTAGGTATAAAATATAAATCACGACGTTTCGGGCCCAACACAAGCGTCCATCATCAGGTGGAAAAGCATGGTCTGTTGCTGATGCAGACTGTTTTTAAAAAAGTTTAAATGAGTGTAGCTCAAGGGTCATAAAGAATTGGCCGGAGCGAGTGATGTTAATGTGAGAAATTATCATGTTTCTGACTTTTCATAAACCTTATCAAGCATCCTACCCCTCCTCACCCAACCCACACTGACCAGCCGTGACGAAGTTGGGGTCAATCGGTCGTCGCCCAGCAGTGGGATGACACGGGATTGGATTTCATTCTTTTATAATGGGTCATAGATTTGCGTTACGTAACTCATTTCTGCGGCGATTGTCTCTTGCCTACATTCAGTAGACCGTCTCATTGCTAGGCAGCCACAGACGTATCGCATCAAACTGCATGAATGCCATTGTTTGGGATTTTCACGACTCTTTGTTCATATACAGTGGCATTGTTGCCACTTTTTTGTGTCCTTGCACGCGTAAAGTTGCCCATTGTCGTTTCCATTTTTAAACGGCAGGGATAGGCAAATCATGGGCAGGGGGTTCTGACTCTGGCCATCTTTGCACATCAGTCAGCAGATGCACGTGCAAGACACGGGGACAGATTTAAACAAGTGAATGGACCTGCAATATAATCTCACCTGCGTGCACTCGGGACATTTTAATAGGAGCTCTGCTTTGGGCAAATTTATATTTGATTAAGCTTGGCAGTCAACGCTCGTGCCCATGAACTTGGTGGAGGCTGAAATACCCCCGAAAACGAGATGCGTGCATCGCTGGTTACGTTAACACAACGAAGCACATTGTAACAGAACGCCTTTTGTTCCTAGGGAGGTCCACGAAAATGAAAGGCACATGCAGCACACTACAATAGTGACGATCGTAAAATGAAAGAACGCGCATGTCACCGTGTGTCCAAAATTATTCGGGTACATGCACGGAGTGATTGGTGCATATACAACATCGGTGATGATGCAAGGGAAGTATGACTTGCATCGAGCATAATTGAGTGCTCTAGGTAATCTAATCGCTTGAAGATAAAAGGGAGAAATGTTATTGTGCCAAAGCAAGGCTTGATACTGCGACTTTGATTTCAGCATTGTTGTGAATGAACGTAGTCAATACTATAATTGAGATAGTTACAGTAGCACTTCATTTGAGATTGCCAGCTGTAAAAAATCACGTCTCTGACTGCTGAGCCAATGTGCTTTAGTAAAGTGCATTGTTAACATTTAGTCCGCACATGTCCATTGTCTTGAGTGCATTTTAGCTTCCATTGTATGATACTTGCATATTTGGTAAGGTGAGTACTGTATTGGGTGTTTGTTTGTCAACACATTTCAGTTTAATTCTGCAACTTGTTTCCATTCCGCGATGAGTGTGCATCACGTGCGTGTTCGTGGCTTTTTGAGCAAGATGGGAGCATTTCATTTCTATTTAGGCCACATAGGGTTTAGGAGCTTTGGGGGGGAGTGAGTAATTTATTCACTTCGTGGCCACCGCTTTGCAATGATTCATTAAGCATGTGGGCGACGAGGAATGATGCACTTTTGTCGCGAGAGAGCGCACATGCGCGCGTCTCGTCAACAGCAAACGGGAGAGAGATCTTAAAAGGACAAACGACGTAGTTGTCGTAGCATATGCCCCCACGTTGCAGGGCTTGCGCCCTCCTGTGTTATGTAAATGTGCCGAGCTCGTGGAGTGAACGCTAGCAACAGGAACACACTGTCCTGTCTGCGGCCCCCTCCTCCCCTGTGCGCCAGTCCTCCTCCTCCTCCCCCCCAGCTCGTTTAGACTGAAATAACCTTGATGGGGCTGCACAAGTGGCCCTCCGGAAAATGCATTCGTTGGTTATTGCACCGATGCTTTGTGTGGTTTTTTTTTTAAAGTGGTCCCATTTTTGTGACGTTTCGGAGTTGCCAGCCTTGCTCTGTTGCGTTAGAAGTCTTGGGGAGGCGTGGGGGCCCCATTGCAAACGACGATGTCAACTCTTAAGCGTTCTTTTTTGGTGTTTTTTTTTAGTTCTGTTCCGTGAAATCGTTTGCACAACGTGTCCTGTCATAATTTAGAAACTGCAGAGAACTGCAATCCCTCTCCACCATTTCCTAAAGAGCTTGGGTTTTTTTTCTTCATGTTTATTTAAAACAGCGCTTTACTGTTGTGCGCGCTTGAGGGTTGCACAAGGCTCCAACTTTGTTGTACAGTACAGTGGCACTTGGTTGTTGCTGTTACTAATTAAGAGTATATGTTGCATTCTGTGCTGTGTGCAAAGGAGGCATGGAATATTTATGTCGCAGCCATTCTCAATGTCCTTTTGTGCTTGCCGGGAACACTTCAAGTGCACATTGATTTTACGCATTTGTGGATAAAGATGCATGAACCTGCATCAGAACTTTATTGACTGAATACACAGCTCCCTCTTGACTTGCCATCAAAGTAACTATCTTATCAAATTTGCCCTAAGTTATGCTTAAAGCGGTGCGTTTCTTAAACCTCTCTTTAGCATTGTTTGCATAATGAGTAGCACAGCGAGCTCGTGACGTAATACAGTACAATTATTGACCTTGCTCGGCTTGTATTTGTAAAGTGTTCACGACATTTATCGAGTCAAAACTCTTAGAGTGCACCAACTTCACGCAAATTCAACATTCTAACATCCTTTTTTTTGTAAATTTTCATCTGCTGGAGTAATTCTTCCTTTGTTGGAAACCACCTGCTCTTCTAGCCTTTTGTAGCTGCAGTTTTCACTTCCACGTGCACTCCGATTTCATCAGTGCTTCTCGCCCACATTCCACATCCCTTTTGCGCACGGTTACCTCTCAAGGTTGCTGGTGTGTCCACTGGTTTTGTTCCTAAGTTGCCATGCTCTCCAGAATCTTACACTGCCAAAGGCTATTAATTTTATTTTATGAAAGGCTTGTCATCCAATCCATGTTCTGACTATTAGCTCGTTGCCATAACCATTGAATCCAAACATCCCTTGTCATTTGTAGCGAGTCAACTTCGTTGAAATCTTTCTAAATTGCTTCGACACTTTACCACCAGTGCACCGATATTAATAGTCTTACAAGTATACTGCCATTTTGAGTACGATTCATCATACGCTTATTTCTTCCTTAATATTGGCTTCTGTTAAGCTGTCTGAAGATATTTTTGCTTGGCGATTGATTTTCTCATTACTCGTGGTTTTTATTTTAATTCCAAAATCAATTAAATGGTTGGAGATGCTTTTAGACTAATGACTTGAAAGTTTCCCTTGAATTAGTAAATTCCCCAGCTCACGTTGATTGTTTTCTACCACTCTCATTCAATTAGCAGTTGCAGCACCTCTTGTGTATATATATACAGCAAGGTGTATACAGCATTAAGAGCATGATATATTAAACACTGTTAATTTGTCATTGACATCACAACGCAGACAACTTAGCCATGCAGCTGACAGAGCTTGCCGAGATGAGATTAGTGCTGGGGTGGTGCAAATGTTCAAGATAACTTGCTCCAGAGCTTAAGCCACTTAACTAGAGTGTGTTTGTGCCCTTGTTCAATACAAATATCACAACTTGGTTACTCAATCGTGGCAACATGTTTTCATTGGATTGAACAAGCTGGAGGACAGGAAGGATGCAATTGAAAAAAGTGCTTTCTCCGGTGCCATTGGAGGCGCGCGTGACGACCGAGACTGCTGTGGTTCCTTTGCCGTGGCAGCTCATCGCTCGACACCAAGACGAGCATGAAGGTGGCCGTGAAGAAGCTCTCGCGACCTTTCCAGTCCGTCATCCACGCCAAGCGGACGTACCGCGAGCTGCGACTGCTCAAGCACATGAAGCATGAGAACGTGAGCCTTGCTTGCCCGAGAGACGATGGCGTTAACGTCGAGTGGTGGACGTATGAGGACGCCAAGTAGTCGCGCGGACCTCAATGAAAGTTTAATTTATTAATATTACTATTTCCAAATGACTCAATGCTATGGATTTGCCGGTTCGTTGTTTCCGAGGCCCCTTGGGTGCGGCGTGCCCAGTCAGGTATTATCTGTCCAGAGTGACCCAACCCTTCCATTGGATTCCATTATCCTGTGCCTTAAATTGTATTCATTTGAAAGGGTTTAGGAAATATATTTATTTATTTACATAATACATTTGCTGGTGAATGCTTTGTATATTGCACGTCTTATTTATTTGCAGATGATGGGATGCAGGGGGTCGGTAAAAAGCTTGCTTTTTACATGAGATTCTCTGCAAACATTTAAAGAATGTAATGGTTACAAAATATACACATTTTCACTCATTGCTTTTTGACGAAATAATATTGCGTTCGTTATATTTTTGGAAAAATAATATTGCGTTCATCATATTATGCAACTGCTAGAGTCCATCAATATCGGTCTGCTATGCTTTGCTTTTATGTTTACGCAAAGTGCAGTTTAGAATATTTTTCCACAAGACCGCTTTTTATTTTTATTAAAAAAGCAAACGGTCTTCCTTGCAAGCAAACCACAAGTAATGCTGCCTTGCTATCAGATGTCCTCAGGGCACCTTGATTTGATATTTAGCGCTCAGGCGTGTCAATTATCCAAGCGTCAACCTAGAGACGGCTTATCTACCCTGTCCGTTGTTGTTATTCTACAGCCAGACGCTGTCGAGCATTGCGTTGCACAAGGGACGTGCAGTGTGGGATATGCATGTGTGCCCTTTTCAAAACAAAACGCCTTCGCTCTGAGTTTCGCTGTAGGATGCGTCGCGTAACAACACTTCCGTGCTGGTTTGCATGGATATGCAATGCACAATTTAAACACATTCCTGCAGAGGGAGCTGGTAGGAATGTTGGGTTGCTCGGCCAACGGCCAGGGTCAAAGGCGGCGTGGTGTATTCTGCAAATATGGCCGACTGTGAGGGCGGGCACAAGCCGGCGTGAGTAGGTTAAACGTTGAGTTTTATAAGGGCACCACGGGATGACCAGCCCCTCCCCACCCAGCCCCACCCCTCCCACCCCACACCCATCCCCACCCTCCCCACCCAGCCCCTCCCCACCCTCCCCTCTCCACCCAGCCCCACCCCTCCCATTTTTGGATGCAGACGGACACAATAATCCCCTGTGGGTTGGTGTAACCAGGAGGTTCCTACCAATAATATATATCCTTGGACGCTCTGGTGGTTGATGAAGGTTCTCTGGTGCTCATGTGCGAACGTTGCCAAAGGGCAAGGGTGCGGCGGCAGTGGTAGAAACGTGTTTATGTTGCGGATGAAAGAACTGTGCCTTGCCTGTCTGCCATTTGGAGTTCTGCTCGTGTGGCAGTAGTGATGCTGCTTTTTATTTTCCTGCAGGTCATTGGTCTAATGGATGTGTTCACCCCAAACTCGTCGCTGGAGGAGTTTGACGACCTGTAAGTGGATGCGAGAGCGAGGGCCGTGACGATTTTAACAAGGCGTTGCGTGAATGTCGCCCCTGCTGACATGCAATAAACTCATATCTGATCAATTGTCCCACCTTGACGTCACACCGTTGTAGCCTGAAAACATTAGAAAACATTGTTTACCTGTGGACGTTTGCTTTTTTTCTGCTACAGACAGCTGTGTTTTGGCTTCTGAGCTACAGTTCATGATGATTTCCCTGTATATCTGCTCTGGGGATGCTTGAAACTCAAAATATATATTGCTTATTTTCCATGCTGCTTTGCAACATAAATAATATTGTCCATAGTATATGTTTACACGTGTTGCTCTATATTTCTTCCCAAAAGATTGTTATTCTAAGAATCTGTAGGTTTGTAAGCTACTTTTAACGTGCGGTCGTGTAGAAGAAATTATCAGCGGCTCATTCTTGCATAGCTAGATTGCAGCTATGCTTGAGCAGGCTGCTCCAAGACCACAACTGTTTAAATGAGTGGATATGAGTACGGTAATGAACTCTGGTGCTTACTGTAAGCAGCCCGCCAACTTCCATGCCGAGATTCAGACCTTTGCACAAATTTATGTTCTGAGGATGTTCGACTTGGTAATTTTCACCTGCATTTTATTTGTTATATATAGGCATTTTCAGAATGAGATTTGAGTAAATTGCATGAATGAGCTTCTATCACGTTGAATCAACACTGCCATTCACATTTCACTGCAACATAATGATCTTCAGTCTTTCGGCGGTCCAGGTCATTTTAACATTCACTCGATAAATCTAATTTGTATCACATTCAATCCAGCACTGCCATCATCATCATCCGTAGATAAATGTAATATCTCCCGAGTTCTTTACACTAACTGGGTAATTTTATCTTCGTTTTACTTAGTATTTTGTTTCCCAGGCCACCTATTCTTAATCGGTAATTCTCAAATGTTTTGTCTAGCTTAGTACTTCAAACCTTGTTTTTGTCTGCCCCACATAAGCAGTTGCTTATTCACGCATGCAGCGCCTGTCCCAGCTTTTCGCTGCAAGTGGGTGTGTGCCATCCCTGGCCAGCATGCGTGTTGGCACGTCCCATTTAATGATAGGGGGGGACGCACTGTGTGCCAGACTCCGTAACGTGGCTTCATGGCACGTTCCGTCCTGTGAGGGCTCTACTTTGCCCGTCTCGGTTAACAGCGTGCGTCCATAAGTTTGTTGCAGTCAACAAAATTACCGCAGTCTTTCCAAGCCCCTGTTCAAATGGCCCGCTGGTCATTACCTACTTGCGCATCCCTGTCAGTCAGCCTTCAGCCACTTTCTGCATGTTATATACGTTAGGTCTCAATCCATGACCCTTTTGTCCGCATCACAGATGCTCAGTTGGGTCCCATTATAAGACATTCAGCACAGCAAAACTGTAGCAAATTCATCACAAACATATGGTATTTGTTGTTGTGCTGTCATACTAAACAAACCCAAAAACCAGGACTGGTGCCGCTGTCCATGAATTTCACAATCTCTAAGAATGTGCAAGTTGGTCAGAACACTCGGTAGAGATAAACATGATGTGAATGGCAGCACATGTGTCAATATGATATCAGCGTCAAAACTGCTGCAAAAATAATCGTCTAGATTAGAAACTGGATACTGACAGTGCATTCAAATGGCAAGATGAAAGTTCCAACTTTACATCAATTTAAATTATGAAAACGGTAAAATTGAATAACATGAAACTTTTAAGCCTCGTGCTTTTAAAGAAAAGAAAATGTGGTGTGTATACACTGGTACTGGTGGGAATAAAGTGGTCTGGCGTGGTCAGCACCACGCCACTCTTATCTTGTAACATTCCAGCCTCAACAGGTGCTGGCTTTTACAGTATTTACGGTTGGCAGTCGTCGATTAAAGAGCTTGGGGGATATTTGTCTCTTTTATGCGTGCATTATGTAGGTATCTTGTGACAGATCTGATGGGCGCTGACCTCAACAACATCGTGAAATGTCAGAAACTTACAGATGACCACGTGCAGTTCCTGGTTTATCAGATCCTTCGGGGGCTCAAGGTGCGTTTACAATTACTCACAGGTTTCTCAGTTTAAAATGTCATTACGCTGTTACTTAACAGCTTGTCCTGATGATCTAGCCCCACTTAGGAAGGTTTACTATTAATGCTGTCAATGTTATGATGTCCCTTTCATGACAGTTTCAGCTTTCTCCTGATTGTATTGCACTTCGCAGACCACATTTTTATCTTTGAAATTTATCTTTTGATCGGCTCATTTCAAGGTTATGTGTCTGATTTAAATGTTGATACCCCTGGATGTGCCAAAACTTCATGTATCTACCAGAAACCCCCCCACGATGTATAAACACTCCTTTGTTAAACACACGAGCACATTATAGGCTGCACACATTAAGTGGATGCAAAGATCATGTTTTGGAAAATGTGTTTGAGATAAGCTGCACTCTTGGAGTTTGTGAATGTTCATGCTCGTTCCAATACAAAGCTGGTCTCTACGTGCCACTGTTAAAATGCATGCTTTGAGAGTGCAGTCGGCTGTGAAGCTGCTCATTACACGTTATCTCATGTGCATCGGTTGAGATTCACATTTTTGGGCGCAGTGCAAAAGAGTCGCTCTAAAGTTACAACACTGAAATAGCACTCTCGACAGAAGGGGGTTCCATAGGCTAACTGCCTCGGTGAGATCGTAACAATGCATGATAAGGATCTTGAAAACATGAAGGAACTTAACATTGTAATTTATTTCCCATTATTGTTGTGGCTATTGTTTTAATGGCATTTGTATTGTTCTCTTGTAATCCCCTGTGCAGTACATTCACTCAGCTGGGATCATTCACAGGGTAAATCTTTTATTTATTGCCTCTTTGTTTGTAATTTTTCTATATGATTGTATTTTAACATGATTGTATTACATTTCTTGTGTGTTAGTCTTGCTGATGTGCAGTATTCTCATTTTTTTATTTTTCAGGACCTGAAACCCAGCAATTTGGCAGTGAATGAAGACTGCGAGCTAAAAGTATGATTGCTTCTGATGCAAAAAGTCCTGCACGCACATTCCTAGAGATTTACATACATTTATTGCAGAGTAGGCGGAAGGCTTGTGTTTTTGAAGGCCTCCACCTTACAACAGCAACCTTATGCATATTTAGACAAATGTGTTTTTTCCCCTAACATATAATATAGATTACCACAACCAATTAGTAGATTTCCTTATCACAATGAGGGCTGCCGTGTATATCTCTGGGCTTTTTTTTTATTAACATGCATGTCTTCAAAACTAGAATAATTGTGCTGAGACATGGAAAAATGCTCGTGGCTGTATAAACAGCCTGTGCATTAATGTATGTAGCTGTTAATGAGCAATTAGTGTGAAGTAGACTAAAATGTCATACAAAAGCTCACTGCAAACAACCTAATCATACTCGGCCAGCCAAATTGTAACTGCACTTAATTATATATCCATTCAAAAGTGTCAGATCTGCAGAAAATACACGCACATGTCTCATTGTAAAAGCCCCAAACCCTATCATGAAAATTATATACGTGTAAAAAAAAAACCAGTCTATACTTTACTGCTGTTCTCAAGGTTGAACTCATGACAAATATAAAATTATTTTTACAGTTTTGCATTGCTAAAGCGCATGCGCCACGTTTCCGTTTGAGTAATTCTGCATTTTTGCGGAATTTACTGGTCAATAACCCCTTAAACCGTTGCAAGGGCTCAATGTCTGCACACCATTTTCACCCTCCACTCCCGTACCCTTAACAGATCCTTGACTTTGGGCTGGCGCGGCACGCGGACGATGAAATGACGGGCTACGTCGCCACCCGCTGGTACCGTGCGCCCGAGATCATGCTCAACTGGATGCACTACAACCAGACAGGTGCTCGATAAGATGGCTCGGACACCCACGTTCTTGGGAACATGCAGCTCACTTGCCTCGAAATACCAGTAGTTTCACAATGTTTTTCTTCCTATTTGAAGATTGTTTTCTAATTTGCATTTAAAATGACACTGTAATCTGTTCAGTGTATTGTTTCGCAATGCAGTTTTGGGGGCATATGGTTAATTTGTAACTGCATTCTTGACTAACAAATTCAGCATGCTTTCATTTGTAAGTATATTTGACGATCTTGATGTTACTAATGTGGTACATTTCTGATGGCATAATAATTAACGTCCGTGTGACCCAATGGCAAACTTAGAGTTGTGCTTTAAAAAAGATGAAGTTTACTCATGCTAGGTGTGGTTGGAAGCTCAAAAAGTTAAATTTTCTTCCTGATCGAATACTAAACCAGGCACCGCTGGGGATCCTCTAATTGAATCTCACGCTCCAAACTATTATTAAACAGGTCTCTTTTGTTACTGCCTGTTTTGTGTTTGGGACATACAGGACTATCAGAATATTGTTAATTAAGTTTATGAACATTCTATCCTCATCCAACATGCCAACGGTTGTTAAATGCTTCTATTTGCTCTGTTCCAGTCGACATTTGGTCTGTGGGCTGCATCATGGCTGAATTATTGACGGGAAGGACGCTCTTCCCTGGCACAGATCGTATCCTTTCTGGTGATTGGTGACAAAGCTTAAATTTTAAACGCATTCATCTACGCTGGTAAGGTATGGGTGTTTTATGTCGGTAGAGCTTTTCAATTGGAAATTTCTATTGAAGGTAACTGAATTGGAAATTTATTACATAAAATAAGGATTTCAGTTATTACTGAAATTCTAACAGGATTAAAACGTAGTTTTTTTTACGTTCTTTGTTATGTTGTGAACTTGATTTTTACATGTACAACCTTGAGAGCATTGCTAACATAGGAACTGTTTTACATGTTTTATGCTTGTGTAATTTTCATTATTGTATTTTGGGCTGTGATACGCACGCTAGCATATTCTTGTGAATGGTGATGACATCACGTGCAATTTATGCAGCAGGTTAAAGCAGATGGTATCGTTATGGTGATTTCCAAGAACATATCTGGCTAGTTGTAAGCATTGAACCACAGAATATGCAGCTATCTAGCACTGCTCGTATCGTTTGTTTTTGAGCCATAGGCATTGTCATTGTTCATACTTTCCACACAACTTCCTGTGGCTCACTCTTTTTTGGATTCTAATTCAAACGGGTGTAACCATTGTGCCAAGGGAGAATTACCCTTAAACTCTTTGCAATTGGCACCATGACTCATCCCTATGTCTTGGAGGGGAATATCTGAACATGACTCACATGTTGACATCCTACTGAGCCACTGTGGAGACGGGGGTCATTTGACTGTCTTGAAAAAGGTAATATGAAACTTTGGGAATTCTTTGGGTCGCCTTACTTTGTGTACATTAATCCATTAGTCTTGTGAGACACGTGCTTCATAAAAGGTTTTGTAACAGTCATAACTTTCCAGCAGTATGCCTTGCCCAGTTGAGGTTAGAAATGTGTAACCAATCAAACTTCCTTCGGCATTTATTTCATATTTGTGGTTGTGATGGAAAAAAAAGGCAAGCGAGGGTGGTGAGGCTTGGGCGTCGGTCATGTTGCAAAATGTGACCGGGAGGCATTCATTGAACAGAAAATGAACAGCGAACACTATTCGAGAAAGATGATGCCGTCTTGTTTTTTTTCTTTCTATACTGAATGATTAACAGTTTTTCATTTAACTTTCCCCACTGGAAAGAGCCACGATTTTATTACCAACCTAAACAGTAGTGGTTTTTACTTGTGCGTGTATTTCTCTGCGTGAATGTTTACGATTGTATTTCACTGGGAACCTTCATAATTTACAGTACGTGAATGCTGGCGATGGAAATTTAAACAGTCTTGTAAATTTAAGGGATTTATCAACAACACATTGTAGAAGATGGCAACAGTTATATTCGTGAATTAATTCTTGTAGATTTATTATTGAAATTTATAGACCTGTCTGAATATTTTGAGCGTTATCTCTTTGCACGTGTGGAATATGTGCTGCTGTTGACTTCCACAAGCAACAAAATCCCCAACAGGGAGTTTACCACACCTTTTAAAAATAATCTTGAAACGCCCTGAGCAGTTCGTGTTTGAACAAAGTAAAACATTTTTTAACAATAATAACGGCATGTGTAATAGCAGAAGTCATTGCAAGTGTGAGTTGGTGGTGGAAAGAATGCGGCTGAATTCTATGTAGGTCACCGGTCATTTTCAATTTCATCTCTTTATGAAGAGCTAGCACGGAACGAGGGATGATGATGCTTGACATGCCGCATAGTGCCGGGATGCTGTTTTGATGTGTTTTATTGCATGAATGGGTTTGAATTTGTGAGGTTGGTTTCTCCAATGTGCAATGTCATTGTGACCCAATTTTTTACGGCGTTCCATGCCCTGCTGTGTTGTGTTTGCCAGAGGGAGAGCATTAAGCAGCTACAGGAATCGTTATTAAAAGATAATTATCTCTTTGATATGCGATTACATCATCTATGATTTATCCACTGCTGGATGAAGGCCTCCCTAGGTTATTGCCCTTCATGGTCCTGCGATGCCACAATCTATTTAGCTTCCATGCATGACCTGATCTCATCGATTCATCTCCACGGTGGTCATCCTCTTGAGCATTCCTGCCATTCATTCACCAGTTTTGTCCATCTGCTGTCATCCCACTTGGCAATATATTTTTAACAAACTCCCTTTTCATAACAGTCAATATGATGTCTAATTTGCGTTTTTTATCTACGAGCTATGTGTTTCTTGTTATGTCTCTCGGTGTAATTTCCAGCATGCATCTCTCCATGCTACTTTATGCACTTTTCAGATTTTGTCCTATGTTCAGAGTCCACATTTTTTTTCGCAGATAATATTCATTGATGGAAAACTTTTTTCTTTAACCACATTGGCATATTGCTTTTCATTATAACATTTTTTTTCAAAAGCACCCAATCCTGATCTCGCTGACCTCTTTATTTAATTATTTCGATATCAGTCTGCCTTCAATATATTGTAAATCTCTACTTTAATGCTTACTTTAGAAAAGACCATGTGCTTTGGTAAACGTTCATAAAAATGACCAGGAATCAACCTGTGATGTAAAAAAAATGTGCGGCTATGAAAATGCTGACCTCTGGGGCACGTGAATTGCTTCATCTGTGTTCAAAACGTAGCCTGTGGAGTGATGTTCCTTGTAAGTGTGTTAAAAAGAGCAACTTTGACGACAAGTAAAATCCTTGTCGTGTCTTTGTTGGGAGTTGCATCATCATCAGGTAAACCGGGTACAGTGGCACACGTCTTTAATCTAGAACTTTGGAGGAAAACAAGTTGGGGGGGGGAAACTAAAATCGTGCATACTTGTGGATTATGTCACTTTCCAATGTGCGTTTTGTTATCATATTTAAATAGCAGTACAGAAGCCGATGATGGGTTGATATTCGGGGGAGGAAAATATTTTGGTGTCTCCAAGTTTTAGGCAACTCTTGGATCAATTTGCCCATTTAAGTTCTTGATAACGACACTACATTATACTTACATTTTGTTTATTTTGGATTATCTTTATGAGTTATAGTGCCCCCCCCCCCCGGACCCCCTTTGCAGATGGACAGACGGGGCTAACTCATAAAGCGTTTAACCTTAGTTTGAAATAATTTAAAAAGGGTTTGCAGATCACATAAATGATGGTGTGTTATCCCCTCTTATTTGTATGTTTCTCCAAGCACTCCAGTTTCCTCCAACATGGAAAACACAATCTTAAAAAAAAAGACTTCACCAAACATCCCAATGCACGACCCACTTGACAAGAGTCTTGATATTTAGTCTGGAGTTCCTGGATTAAAACATTTTTAAGGTAAAGAGGTAAAAGTGCCCTGCTGTCAGCTTGGGTGACCTCTGGTGGTGGGAGCGCATATTGTTCTGCAATGGGAATCACTCGTGCGATTTGACACGTGTAAGTGGCAAAAGAACAAAGCAACTGGAGGATTCGTAGCAGCTGGAGGAAGACCCCAGGCAGGGCTCTCTCCGAGTCTTCCTTCATGCTGCTCAACCCACACTAGACATCGATCAGCTCAAGCTCATTATGCAGCTGGTCGGCACTCCATCCCCGGGGCTGATGCAGAAAATCTCGTCCGAGTCTGTGAGTGGGCCTTTTCTGGCAGCATCGGGCATCCGTTTGAATAGTTTCTTGCTGCGGATGTATTGATGTTGAGAACAAAAAATCAATCCCAGGGTGTCACGTTGCATGGTCTATTAGCATTTGCTAGCTGCTTTTTGGGTAAGCTTGTTATGTTAAGCAAGCAGCCCTGAGGACATGTTAGAATAACACTGCTTGTCTCCTTATAATACAAGCAGTCTTATTCTTGCAGATACACTAAGTATAGGTGTCCACAGGTATATAACACGACTTGTGCTCAAATGCACATACCTTTGACCTGCTTGTATCTAGACAATACAAGTGGATAGGCAAACATACCAACAGAGGCCCACCGTGGCTGGGCAATGAATGGCACCGGGTCTGTGGTTTCCATTTGTCGCGGTGTGAAAACACTAACAAATATTTTTTTCCTTAGTAAGTGTTATTTCCCATTTGCTTATGCCTCAAAAGTACAGAAAATGGCTATTATTCCCCACAAACTTTGCTTTTGTGACCAGGACAGTGATATTTTGAAATTTACTATTTTACAGAACATTCCAGATATATTCAGTGCTGAGTAAACTTGGAGTAACTTCTAGAACATTCTATAACTTTCCAGTAATATAAATAGTAGTGTAATTACGGGAGCCTTAAGTCCACAACTTTATTTTCAGCTGCCTAAGTGGATACATATCTGCATTTTTCTGAGATGGCATCAAGAGGCTGCAAGCATCCGGCAGACGCATTTTGCGATGTCTGCAGCCAATTTATCAAGACGAGCTAAAAAGTACTCTGTGGAAGCATCTGCTAAGATGTGTGAGGCCTACAAGGCGTATTTCGGCATGCCTGTCGGGGATCAAAACAAACCCTGGGCACCTCATTTCATCTGCGAGCATTGCAAAATAACTTTGGAAAGTAAGATGGACAATTGTTGCTCGGAATTTAATGTTAAAAAATGTGTTAATTTTTAAAATTGTTAAAGTTTTTAATAACAAAAAATGGTTTACAATTTTCAATCTTATTGACAAAATATATCGTATGAAAAATGTTGCGAGAATCACTTACACATTAGGATGGTACAGAGGGGAAAAGAGAGCTATGAAGTTCGCTATCCCAAGAATTTGGCAGGAAACCCCCACTGACCACTCAAGCAACTGCTACTTCTGCATGGTGGACCCTTCCAAACGTCGTACTGGCAAGAATGCATATAATAGCCATTTTCTATACTTTTTAGGCATAAGCAATTATGAAATAACACTACCCAAGAACAAAAATTGTGTTTACATAGTGAAATCTGTGCACGTTACAAATTCTACACCGTTTTGAGATGCAATATTCACGAAGAAAGCTGGATAAAAATACAAAAATTTCTTGCAAACACCTGCATGCATGCAGATGTTTGCAAATATAAGATCGCTTGTAGTTAAGTCATAATCATTATTGATATAATACAAGCACTCGTACTTGCTGACACCTACATGGGTAGTGTATCATTTGATATAGATATGTTTTTGAGCTATATCCTGTACATATATATGTATATATGGCATTCAATCAAAACACTTAAGGTATGATTTCTGGTTCTTGTCCGTTCGATGTTGATTCCGAGAAGATGCTGATTTGCATGTGAAAAATCTTTGTGTGCAAGCTTAACAGAATGGCTTTGTTGGACCTACGCATTCTTGCCGTGTTGAGAGTGTGCACATTTTGCATAGCCAATTTTGACTCTGTGAAAATGATCAATGATGTTTACTGGATGTTGCTATTTGTTTCTTCAACCAATCCAATTTTATGATCTCTTGCACAATGATCAATCCATTTTGACTGCCACTCATTTCATATTACAGTGCTACATTTAGAAACATAATGAGCCCAGCATCCAGTTTTTTCAAACGTTCGCTGCTATAATGATTTCCAGTCAAAGATACTTTTAAAGGTATTTGAAATCGACTGGTTTTCATAGAACACCCTTACTGGCACCTTTTGTTCCTTATTTCTGCATTTAAACTGAAGATCCATATCTTCTGCCAAGTTGGAGAGTGCACTGAATAGGCCAGACACCTGTGCATCCTCGGTATTGTGACTGTGACTTGCGCATATAAGAGCAGTACCTGTGCGTCTTGAAATGGCAGCAGATGCGCATTTGATTTCACATTTCAATGAGAATGGCTTTTTTTTTGTAACACGTGGCTTCATTAATCTGTAATTTAAACCACTACGCATCGAATCGTTCATAATCTCCACCGATGCCGCCGTGTGTGTCACTTGGTTTTATGGCTCCTTAACACTTCCCCCCCCTTCCCCTCCACGCGTGGCCTAGACATTAACCAGCTGGTAAAAATCCTGCAGCTCACGGGCACCCCACCCCAGTATCTGATTGACCGCATGCAGAGCAAAGAGGTGAGGATGTCCCCCTACTGTCCAACATGAGCACCGGCGTCTTCGGGAAGAAGAATAATACGGCCAGTGACTCATCTTCTTGGTTTTTTCGGTAAAGTCACGTAGAATGGAAATAATCAAATAATAAAAATAAAACATAATAAAATAATTCTCACGACGTCCTCAGGTGGAGAACAGATCTGTCGAGGAGACAGTCTGAATGAAATAAGACTCTGTCTCCTCGACAGACCGAAACGTAAGAATTATTTTATTATGTTTTATTATTTTATTATTTCCATTCTACGTGACTTTACCGAAAGAACCACGAAGATGAATCCCTGCAGTCACGAAAGCTTTAAATCGAAATTTAACGGCCAGTGACTGTTTTGATGCTCTCATCTGCGTCTAGAGAAGCAGGTGAAGTGATATGCTGTCCATGTCATTTAAACCTTTTCATTTGATGAATTATTGTTATGCTGGCTACCACCTATGGCCATATCTCCCAGAGAGCTAATCTCTTATCAGATTTCAGAAGCTAAGAAGGGTCGAGGGCCAGATTGGCCTTTGGATTGGTGACCCCAGTGCACACAACAGTCCGCAGGGCTACGTTGTGGGCAGCATAGGGCAGTTCGGCAAAACCCATTATCCTGTACTAAACTACCACGTTTATGCTGCCCGCCTTCGCTAACCCGTACTGACAGCGGGATGAAGTACTGATCAATTAACCCCATCGACCGACGTTGCGTGAGGAGGCCCTCATCCAGCAGTGGACTGAGAACATATCTATGGATGTATATACCTGCTACATGCTTCAGTTGTGAGCTGAGCTAGCTTTTAGCATTGGTGGCAAGTGGTGTTTTACTTAGGATTAAATATTTCTCTCATGCTCTTTGCCAATTATATTAAAACAGATGTGGATGTAGCCATAAGTCTTAATTTACAGCTTGCTCTCATGGAAGCAAAATATTGTGGTTGATGACAAATCAAAGCACTAAAATCATTACTTAAGATTAACATGCCTTGCACTTGCATGACAACTAACATGTTCATATTCCCATTCCTTGCTCTTTCGTTTGCCCCCCCCCCCCCCCCTCTTGATGTGAATTTCTGCTTGGAGGGAGCCATTTGTCTTTTTCTTGTTTCAGGCCAGAAACTACATCCAGTCTTTGCCTTATACGCAAAAAAGGGACTTCAAGGATGTGTTCCTGGGAGCCAACCCACTCGGTGGGTGTTCACCACTAATCCTGGGGAAGCACACTTAACTCACGAGACCACATGTTCTTCAGTGATTGGCTTATTCAGCTCCTAGAGCAAGGGTTCATCAACTGCATTGTCTGGCAGGTCACGTTATAAAATTGCAATTATGTGCTGTGAGACCATGTGAGGTTCTGCCGTCAGAGTATTTGGTTGCTATACATTTCCACATGACCAGCCACTTTAACGAACTATCATTTGTGGCCAGGTCACTTCTCAAAAAGAGCTAGAAAGCTCGGTGTGCCTTGGTAAAATAATAAAATAAATAGTTTATAGTTGTATACCATCTGTGTGAGATAACTAATCTATAACTAGTCTCCAGGTCTCATATCTCTTGTAGGTCTCTCCTTCATCTCACAAATATTGATAGTGTTAATGGTGGTAATGTTATTGCTACTAACTGCTGATGAAGTTCAAGACTTTGCGAATGTAATTACGATTCTTGAGGTAGTTATATCACAGCGCCGAGTTGGGACTGCTGAGGTCCTGAGTTAGAATTGAGATAGCCGCCCGCGATTTAAATGGATTCTAAAGTGTTGCAAATTTATGGTCTCGGCCCAGTCACCCATGATAACATGAAAAACTATATCGGTTTATAATAATAGGGTTTTTCCACTTTTTTCTGGCAACAAAACTGAAACCTTTTTACAAGGATTCATGTCTGCATTAACCACAATACTTGCAGTCAAATGCAAACAAAAAACACACTGATAATATATGCATTGTCTCGATTTAAAGCTTTCGTGACTGCAGGGATTCATCTTCTTGGTTCTTTCGGTAAAGTCACGTAGAAGGGAAGTAATAAAATAATAAAAATTAAACATAATAAAATAATATAATATTATTATTATTTTTATTACTTCCCTTCTACGTGACTTTACCGAAAGAACCAAGAAGATATGCATTGTCCTTGAAACTGATTGGTCCACACCAAGGGACGGCTTTCTTTTGAGCCTCGAACCAATTGGTGCTCGACCAGATGACGCCAAAAGGCGTACAGCTCAAAGACAATACACTATCAAGGTAATGAGGGCTCGGGGTGAGCATCTACATCATTGGACCTCTTTTGCCAGTACCAAAATATAATAATAGGGGAAAAACCCTATTATATTTTGGTACTGGCAAAGGAGGTCCAATGATATAACGGTTTATCTTGCAATTAACATCGAAGTCATATGGCAGAGCGCGTGGTGAGATGCTGCCCTCTACTGTTGAACAGGTCACCTTTGAAAGCTGCTTCTGTGGACCTTCCTAATGCAAACGTTTGCACTCCATTGCAAGAGATCCGAATGGATACTTAGTCTCATGACAATGACATTAGGACTAATAGGGCTAAAATTGGAGTAACATGACACTTTTCTCAATTGATGCATGCGTCAAAGTTAGTGTGTAAATATGAATGCTTTCCGATTCATATTTGGTTATACAAATGATACCACGATACATTGCGTAGATTGATGACAGCATTACGACAATTTTATTTATGAAGCATCTAAATACAACCATTCATTAAGATGCTGATTTGAGATAAACGTTGAAATACGGTGCAGCGGAGCCAGGGTAGAGGGAGCGTGGCCTGCACCAGTTGAGTCCAAAGCAGGCGCCAGGAGTTGGGGATCACCGAGGAGGAATTCGTTGAGTGCTGGTGCTGACGGAGTCCGGAAGGGACAATTAAACAGTTGATCCCAAACAGTAAATTGAAGACATTGGGCATGTAAATGTGCATCGCTTAATGGATTAAAATGGATTCTTGGACTCGATACTTGCCCAAGCATATGGGAATCAATTCATGATTCGATTAATCTAAACCCTGCAGCCACTAGAGGCATTAAATTCCCCACAATGGCAAAAAAAATATTAATCATATCGTGTCCCTAAACTGTGACTATTGGGGGAGTTAATCTCTGCATATATTCCGAGATTCACCCGCTTTGATTCAATAAGCGTTCAGTTTGTCTCCATTTCATGATCAATACTTTAGTCTTTATTTTACAATATTTGAATTATCTTCTCCATTGTACAGTTTTGTTCACTTAATTAGCCTAAATGTAACATTACAATTTGCATAAATACTAAACGATCAATTCTTCACACAATCAGATGCATGTATCATGAGCATTACACTTTACTTCAACAATAAATCGATACAGCATTGACTTGTTTATTAAACCCAGTCCTAAGTGGATGCTGGCGAAATGATCCATCCACTGAAGGTGCATCGCTTAGTGCGGAGAAAAAACAACTAGTTCATCTACGAATCGAAGCATCAACCTTAAACTTCGGAACGGATGCATTCTTTTATGGCCCATGATGTAAGTGAAATTTGTCGAATTGACCATGTACGTAAGTTGAACTTCTTTCGTACCGTACGTAGCCAACCGCGCTCCTCGCAGGTGATGTCAATGATCATGCAGCACAAAGCACGCTGCTATTGGGGCTTCTCTTACCTCGTGTCTCTCACGTGGCCCCTGCAGTGGTGGACCTGCTGGAGCGCATGCTGGTGCTGGACACGGACCAGCGCATCACGGCGGCGGAGGCCCTCGTGCACCAGTACTTTGCTCAGTACCACGACCCCGACGACGAGCCCGAGGCCGAGCCCTACGACCAGTCGTTCGAGAACCAGGAGTTTCCCGTAGAGGAGTGGCGGAGTAAGTGATCGCCCCCCCCCCCTACACCCCTGCTGTACCTCCCTACCAGCGTATTCTTTTGTTTACAGATTTAGTTTTTCAGTTTTTCCCTTCAATTATATTACAGCTGTACTATTGGTGTCCTGATGTGCGACAAAGACATTAATTCTATATAACTCGACACTGACAGCTATCGGTGTATCAGCCACTGTCAAATAACAGCCTCCAGAATTTTGTCAAAGAACAATTTCAGAAGTCCCTTTTTAATCGACTTCTTCAGCAACACTTGGGGTACACATCTAATATGCCCTGCAGGTGAATTAAACATCGTTTACTTTTTAATTCTCAGAATTAGGAATAAGCCAAATCAATATATATTATGTAGGCATTGGTGCCGGAGCTGACACCATCAACTTGCTACACTTGAGAAGTCAGTTTCATCACATGCTTGCCCGAATTTGAATCTTAGTGGTGCTGGGGACATTAAGTTTTTAGCTGGGAAGTGTCAATGAGGAGGCTCGGTGGGACTTTGTAGAAGACTGGTAGAGGAGTTTGATACATTTCGCAAATAATTACGAAACCTAACAGAGGGCCTTAATGAAAATCCTAATTAAAGGCAGCCTCGTACAATGTTTATATCGGGACATTTCTTAATGAAGCTGCATTATGAAGTTTTATTGAAAAGGTGCATTGAGAACAAGACATGTAAAGAGTTTCATCAAGAATTTTCATAAACGAAACCCCAGCGATAAATCTTTGCGCGGTATATATGTTTGTGTGTTGAACTTCTTTCGCACCGTACGTAGCCAACCGTGCTAATCGGAGGTGCCATTGAGCATGCACTCCTAACGAGTCTGGGAGTGCACACTTAGGTTTTGTTGAGCATGTGTGCCTGGACGTGCGTGACTAGAAGCTAACACAGCCCACAAGAGGGCAGTACATACCAGCTTGTGCGTAAAACACCAAACAGTGCTGTTAATCAAGAATCCTTGCCATGTAAGCAGTAGTTTAATGGTGCAGTCAGTCTGCTTACTTGCCTATTTTTGCGTGCTCTTGTACTGCCTTGCAGCTTTCTTCACTATGCAGAACTGCATGTGCAGAGAAACGTATTACTCCTAAATTGGCATTTAGAAATGAGAGGAACATCTTGACCTAATAATTTTAAAAATTATGGTGAAAACTCATTTTGTCGATGACGGTTTGTAAAGGCTATTAGCCCTTTTGTGTTTGTCCACGGCGTTTAAAGCAACATCTCGGGTAAAATCGATGTAGTTCTTTTATACTTTTTACCAGATGTGCAAAAAATAGTCTGCACAGAAATGGGACTTTTTTTTTTACTTTGCCACTGAATTGATAGGACACGGTTCTATAAGCAAAATGTTCCTTTTTGCGCCCCCTCTGGGATTTGCCCCGGATTGACCATGACTTTGAATGGGGGGCCAAAAATGGGGAATAAGATGTTAAAGTGAGTCACCATGTTTAAGGGCACAACATCAAAAATAGAAATGTGGGTGCATATCCGACTGGCCACAAATGAGTAATAACTACAAAACACCACGTGTCAGCACAGACAGCTGTGTAGCCTGTGGCAGTAAAATCCAGTTAAGATTTGAAAGTTTTCATCCATTGAAGGGAGGTTATGGCTTGAGTGCTATTACAGGTTTCTCTCGCGTCAAGCCGTAAATGTGTTACGAAAAAGGGCGCACAAAGCGGCTACTATTTTAACTATTTTAATTTTACCAGGTAAGGCGACCTGGCCACAAATGGTAGCTCAATGAAGTGGCTTATCTTGTGGAAATTTCTAGCAGGCAAATACTATGAACTAAATGTGGAGGAAAAAACTGGAGGACCCGGAGAAAAATCCACACGACTACAGGGAGAACATGCAAACTTTCTATACAGGCATCAGGGTTGGGATCAAACACAACTTCCTGTATACCAGGCGAGATAGTTACCATCTTCGCCACCGCGGTCCCTTCGCATCTCCGCCACGAAGCGAAACCGCACGAGACGGCTGCCTGCCAAGTAGCACATGCAGTACAAACTATTTCATGCGTCCAACCGCATATGAGTGAATTTAAACCGCATGTAGCATATGTTGAGGAGAAATTGGTTCGCCGAATAAATGCAAAATCACACAAACTGAAACCGCATAAAGCAAGGGAAACCTGCATTTTGAGACTATTGTGAAGACATTTAAATTTTGTGTTACACTTGCTGGATTCAATTCACTTGAATGTTGTCCTTGATTTAACCCTTCGATGCAAGGGAGCAGAGATGAGAAAATGATTGTCAAACTTTTTTTGGAGAGAGGAATGAAAAACATCTACGGTAATCGTTTCAAGCCAACAGGGACATGAATATAATGAACACATTTTTCAAAAAGGAGTTTTAGATTCAGATGCAAGAGACCAAATTAAGAAATTAGATTGCCTTGATTCACATGGGGAAAGCCACATAATGCCAAAGATGTATCTGTCTTCAGAATATTCAACACATGAAGTCACAGCCTTGTGCAATGCAAGTTAGATTTCAACATAGCCAGTGAGAGCATAAAGTTTATCAGCCAAAGTAAGATGCATTCTGACCACAAGTATTGTGGTTAATGCAGACATGATTCCTTCTAAAAGGTGTTTTTTTGTTGCTAGAAAAAAGGGGAAATAACCTATTCTCATATTTTGGTACTGGCAAAGGAGGTCCCATTATGTAGATGCTCATCCAGAGCTCTCATTACTCTGATAGTGCATTGTTTTGTGCTGTACGCCTTTTGGCGTCCTCTGGTCTAACACCGTTTGAGACAAGGCTCAAAAGAAAGCTGTCTCTGGTGTGGACCCATAGGTTTCAAAGACAATACATATATTATCAGAGTGTTTTTTTGCAGTTTGACTACAAGTATTGTGGTTAATGCAGACATGATTCCTTGTAAAAGGTGTTTTTTTGTTGCCAGAAAAAAGGGAAAAAAACCTATTCCCAAAAGTAAGATTGTTAATGTAAAAAAATCCAGTTCATGAGGTAAGATAATTATAGACTGATTATTCTATGGTTCTTTCGGTAAAGTCACGTAAATAGAAAAAATAATAACAATAAAATAAAAAATTTAAATAAAGTTAATAAAAAATAATAAAACATCACGACATTTCGATCGCAACACAAGCGGCCGTCATCAGGAACAGGGAGGTGAGCCTGAGGGCAAGCTGTTTATAAAGGTTTAGAGATGGGCGGGTCATCTAAAGGGGCAGCTAATGCTAATGTGGGAGAAGGCTCATCACCGGCAATACCCACATTGACATTAGCTGACCCGCCCATCTCTAAACCTTTATAAACAGCTTGCCCTCAGGCTCACCTCCCTGTTCCTGATGACGACCGCTTGTGTTGCGATCGAAACGTCGTGATATTTTTATTGTTTTTTTATTAGCTTTATTTTTATTATTTTATTGTTATTATTTTTTCTATCTATGTGACTTTATCGAAAGAGCCATAGCATATGAATTCCTGCAGTCACGAAAGTTTTAAGTCAAAAATTTTCGACTGATTATAACCAACAGATTAAAATCCGCTATGGAAGAAAATGAATATCACTACAATAATAATGTAATGGACAGTGGCAAAGAAAGAAAAAACCTATTTAAAATGTACGATTTGCGCAGAATGTTGCAGCAAAATTGCAGCGCATTGCAGATTACGGGATCCACACAAACCCGTCAACATGTTACCGTGGAATTTGAGCACTACTGTAAGTGATTAAAAAGTATAAATCAGAAGAAAAATCAAGCAAGAAGACAGATTATTTGTAACAACAGAGAATGTATGTTTCAAAGACTATAGGATAACTAAAAGCATGATCAAAAACAAATAGTTGTATCCATCTCATGTATGTCACCCGCCGTGACGTGGATCAGAAGCACAGCGATTGACACAATGCAACAAAGTCTGAACGGAATGCAAATAAGCGTGGAGAGGTGAATACTGGAAATCACACAGATGTAAAGAGGAACATGGTTTAGAGAGTATATGCAAATTTGAGACCTCATAGTGACTGTTAAAGAAGGATTGGCCAGGACAAATCACTAGAAGCAATTTAGCATTCGAGATTGGTAACGGAATGGCAGAAAAAAAATTGCGTGCCTGAGAGGTTCACCGCATAGATGGAGCAATAAAATCGGCTCCTGCAGCAATAAAATGGAATGTAACATTGCATATCAGTCATCGCTCACGGCCTTGACAGAGGTCTTCATCCAGCAGAGAATTGACAACGGCTGATGATTTTCCTGGAACGGTTAATCGAATGTACCGCTTTTAAATATCTGTAATGTACTAATTGTTAATGTAACTTAATAGCAGGCAATTTAGAATAATATTTGGGGTATTACAACTGTACTGAATAGACAACTTTCCATTGATCACGTGCATTTCACAGCAGCCTCAGTGAGTCTGGTCGGTTACAAGTACTTTCCTCTTTCTACCGTCTTGCCTTTTTTTTGGAGAGGAGATGGACTTGGGGAGGAAAGTATTATAGAATGGCTCTCCTTTAGATGAGCTGTTTTACTTTCTACTTTCGCCACGAGAAAACGGTTTGGTTTGGAATACTGCACACTCAGGTCAGGAGAGATTGTATCTGAGAGGGTGCAAAGTATGCAGTCTGACCAGTTTTAACGGAATTCATTTAGCCTATGGCCCTGCAAGTGTTTTATTATTATTATGTCTATTTAGCCAGCAAGAGAAGGATCACATATAAGCACAATGCACCCTTAATCCTCTTGCAAGTGGCCCACTAAGGATTACTAAATAAGGGATTTGAATTTAGCTTTGTGCCCTTTTTCCGGGCGATTCTAAGAGCATTACAAATATTTTACTAAACTTCTGGGGATAAACTACTCACCTTAGTGAAAAAGGAAAAGCCGACTCCTGGACCACCAGGACAAGATTGAACAAGCAGGGCACCACAGAAAACTTTGTCGTTAAAATAAACACAACCTTAAGAGCCCCTGTAATAGAGTAGCTAAAAAAGATAACACAACTTTTATCATGTACTTGGAGGATTTTGAAGTAATAAGTAGGATTGTGTGAAGTGGGGCAGGTTCTTGAGGAGTTTGTATTGTCTCTAGTCCTGCGGGTTTTGTCCAATAATTTCGTTTAAACCACGAATATCATCTAAATGAAATCGTCTCATTCTTTTATTGTCACTCAGCAATAATATTTCACTTTTGGGGACTACACACAGTTTCAGCTTCTTATTTGGAAAGTTTATATTTTCCCAAAAAGTAATAACTTGTTAAAGTTGGGTCATTGTAAGTAAACTGATTTTTTTTGCCAACAATGGTGTTGTATGATGTACAGTTTGTGCCCCTTTATGATTTGTAGGTTTTTTTACGTTGCAGTGAAGTTAGCTGGTGTAAAGAGAAAATAAGGCACCTGAATGCAACATTGCCAGATTAGCTGCTGTGTAGCCACATGTATAGTGTGGGTTAATAGTTCAGATACCATTTATATGCTAAACTTTATTCTTAACTACAAAAGAATTGACGTATTAACGAATGCGACTCCAGTTGTACTGTGTGTGTGCGTGTTGTAAATAGTATAAATGACCACAGGTTACCTTTGATCATCTGCCGCCCACAAGCCAGTACACAATAGAGGTGCTACTTGACCACTGGCTCGGCATACTCGAAGCTTTGAGACCCACTTGTATATTAGGGTTGCGTTTTGTGTGTTTTTAGGTTGTGCACAGCATATTTGATAAGAGCGTGAGGAAGGTGGTAACCCCATTGGAAAGGGAGAGACTTTACCAAAGGGCATCTTGGCCATAATCTCAGTGGTTACTCATTAGCCGTGTTTTATGCTTGCCTGCCATGTCTTGATTCTCGCTCTTGTCTGCTTCACGCAGGACTTACCTACGAGGAGGTCATCAGCTTCGTGCCACCAGACCTTGAAGACCTCGACATGATGGATGCGTGACAGCAAATCCGCAAACATGCACACACAGGCTCACGCACACTCTCACGTGCGCTCGTAAGCATGCACAGCATTCTATCAAAACGGTCCTTCATCCCGATGCAGCAGTTGGGTGGCATCATAACGACGGTGTCTCTTTAAGAATAGGCTCCCTCAAAGCCCGGATGCACATACGCAGCGAGAAGGGTTACAGGGTATGGTGGTGTGTGGTAGTTTTAAATATGCACTGACAGTTAAAACTTAACCATGGAGCAGACTTCCGTTTGGGAAAGTAAAGAGACTACGTGGTACGCTAATGTCTCACGTTCGGGATTTAAAGGGACATGTCCTGTGCAGTCCATTTGTCGGCCAGAGCAGTGGTAATTCGTGCTGCCTTCACCCTTTGCTGCTGGCAATTGCATTCAGAATAAAGGACATTTTTTTGAACGGGCAAGTTTCAGTATCCTTAATAGAAGCGCCCAGTTCGGCTTTACGGGGGAGCATTAAAAACTAAGAGTTTGCCCTTAATTTACAGCCGTGATGAGTGTTGCCTCACCGGCAGGGATTGACTCGCTGCGGGTAACCACCTTGGCCAAACCACGCCACCCCCTTGCTACAAGACATGCACAGAGAGTACTGAATACAGTGCATCATCCATATGTTTGCCATTGAGCGCGGCGCTACCTGTACCAAAATGGACATGCACTTTCACGCAACAAGCCGTGGCTGCAGCAGAAAGTATGCTCAAACTCAAGTACACACTCACACGCACGGTGTTCTCACTGGTATTACTCGTGTCAACGTTACAGACAATCACAAAACCGTTTCCGCAGGCTGCAACTAACCTTGAGTCATCCTGAATTTCACATATATGTAAAAACCGAGATGTTGTAAGAACATGCCACTGAACATGTGTACACTGGCTTACATGTTTCGCAATATATGAATGGTATCCTCGAACACCAGTGCATATTTTTATGACATTAGTATTTGGAGATGGGCTTGAAAAGTAAGCCTAGCAATAGGATTGTGTGACTTCTGTCTTTTTGAAAGTTTTGACAATTGCTCATGTGTGTGAAACTTCAGGTAATTGCGAAAAATGTTAAAACGAAAACACAACTTTAACTGGTCGAATTTCCAGTCGACTGGTAAAAGCGGTTTGGGTTTGTTCAAGCTCTGCGTGTTCCTTGACACCAGGGTATATATGTTGAACTCCTTTTGCACCGTACTTAGCCAATCGTGCTAATCGGAGGTGCGGTTGTACAAACACCGTTCCTCAATTGTATCTAACATTCAAGTTGTCTTGTAGTTCTCCTGTTAATGACTCCCATCCCCCTTTTTCCTCTTTGGCCACCTGATCCTCGGAGAAAACAAAGTCGTAATAAGGAATGCAGATCACCATGCGGCTGGCTTGCAGGTTGCCAGACAAGAACGTGTTCAATTTGCTGGAAATGGGGTGTCAGAATTCTACTGCACCCTCAATTTACAAACACTCTTGTGTCCTTTTGTCGTGGGAGTAATGAGCATGCTTGTTCCATGCCTTTTGACGAGCTTACAGGGACGGCTGTCAAAAACACCCACCTATAATCCCAGGATGCTTTGCTTTATATACCACATCACAAGTGCCTCTCTTTCCTGTAGACGGTGTCACGGCCAGTGTGTTGCCACTTTGATGAGCCATGTTTCGTCCTATTTTATCACAAAGCAGTGTTGCTTCAGTTTACATAATATTGCTAGTTTCCAGCCCAATGCGCCACAGCAATATGCCATCACTCAGCGTTTGTCACCCGTCTTAGGCTTTTTTTGTGTATTTATTTGACTTCCAAGCAGTGGGTAACACTGCTATGTCTTACCAATAGGCCATATATCACAGCATGTATTGGGCCATCTCCAGTTTGCTGCAGCCTGCTATCTATTCACTCCTGGCCTTCCATTCAGTGGAAAGGCAGGCAACAAGTAAAAGCTGTCGCATGCAGAATTATTTATGTTTAAAAATGGTCTCCACCCTTAAAGTGTATAACACTTTGCTACTTTGGGGTAGACGTTAATGCATACTCGTGCAAATGGGTTTATTGTTTTATCAGTAGTAGTTCATGGATATGTGTGGGTTTTCGATTTTTGCATGTGAAGTTAATTCCTTTTCGTGCAGCATGCTACAATCAAGTTGTGTGTGTACTTCATAGCTTGCAGTGAAGGAGCCTCGTCTCGCCGCTCTCGCATCTCACTGCAGCGGCCTTCATTTGTGTTGCGCCCGAGAAAGAAAGTGTGCGCTCTGTGATACAACGGGCAGCAATTACATTTCTGGAAATGTACTGATCATTTATTATTCGGGCTATATAAGCGCGCGTGTGTGTGTGTGTAGTTGCAGAAGCTGTGCAAGTGTACATATACACAAGTATGAAAAAGAAACCACAGAATTGTCAGGATAAAATTCTTAATGCAAATGATGAATGTATGGCCTTTTATTCTGACCGCTCTCTGTTGGTTTTATTTTTTCCGCTTTTGCGTCAAAGACCTGTCAAGTGTAATACTAGATGCATACACTGCACTGTATACACACCGGGTCTGAGCTATGTTGACAGAATCCTTTCAGTGGTTTTATTGGGGGGGGAGGGTTTACATCGCCAATGTCCCCTTCAACTAACAATAGGGGAAAATACCATGGCAGTGTTTGGGCCGTTCAATCAATACGTTAATCAGACTCGTAACGTTGTGCAGTTTACAATATCGCGTGTGTCACAGGTTTCGGAAAGTCCACAAACAGTATTAATTTGATTTTCAAATGAAACGCACTGCATTTGTGTGGAGTTGTGAACATCAAGAACATGAAAAGTCAAAACTTGTATGTGTTGAAAGTCTGTTGCCCCTGTTAGAACGAAGTTGTCACGTCTCGTGCGCTCAGATGTCTTGCGTATGTATAAACTGCGCCAAGCATCAGTCTCGCTATACAGTATGCAAAATGCGTTTGTATATGTATATACACGTACGTTTAACGTTGATTTTAGTGATCTATTTGACTTCTTTAGTTTCGGTTTAAATGCGTCATTTATTTGCTCAGAATCGTTGGCCGTTCGCCACTTGTATCCGCCACTGCTTACACGAGTATCGCTACGAGCAGACTTGTTTTTGGGGGTACATGTCACTGAGGCCCCAAAACCCGAAAGAAGAAGTAAGCAAAGCTCGCATCCTCTCTGATCTCCAGGGAAAGGGGAACCCCCCCCCTATCAACTGAAACAATGACTTCGGAGTACAGCATTTGCATTTTGTTCTGCTCCCATTGGTTTGGTCCGAAGGTGGTGCCCTTTAGTGCTGCCTCCAGTAAGCCACTTCCGACCATATTTTGTTGAGTTTACCACGTGGCAGGCTTTCGCGACCAATATCCATAAGAGTTTTTTTTGGGTTAGATCGTGTAAAAATATAAATGTGTCGTTGAACCCGCCACCACCCGACGCAGGCAACGAGTAAGGGTTGTCACGTAAACAGAACGTCGCCAATTCGTCACTAGTACAGCACCACCGGTGTGTTGGAGAGCCAAGTCACAACATTTACAATCTGAGTACGACGTTTCGCCAATAATTTCAACTAGCTTCATCGAGCTAGTTTTAATTACTGGCGAAACGTACTCCGATTGTAAATGTTGTGGCTTTGCTCTCCAACACACCGGTGTGTTGTACTAGTGACGAATTGGCACGTTCTGTTTCACGTGACATCCCTTACTATTTGGCTGTGTCGCGTGGTGGCGGGTTTAACGACACATTTATATATTTACACGATATAACCCTAAAAAAAACTATTTTGTGGAGTTCTTGCCCATTCAAAACGTGCACATGTATTTTCCACTATTGCAAGCTATCGCCTCTACGCGTTACCTACCACAAGGCATATTCACTCCCCCCGTTGAATCCATTTAACAAATGAGCTCTTCGGCAGCGTACACGTCGTCGCAGAGCCCATGCGAAGTACATGTACTCGTATATCTTGTTCTAGTGTGTTTGTTCAGGCGTTAGCGCCACCAGCAACAACACGCGCACATCTAATTGCATGCGTTCTGCTTATGTTGATTGAAAATCCCCTCCGTTCATTGCTTGCCAATACCGAGTGTTGCACTGCGTTATTGAGTGTCTGCCAGTATACGACGAGAGAAAGGACTGTATTTATATGCAATAATATCGCCGTCTCCTGCCTTCCGTTTATATATAATCTGTGTGAATTTTATTTAAATATTTGTTCTCCCCCCCTCCTCCTCCCCATGTCATATCCACGCTTCTATATTGTTTAGTTGATCAGCCATTACTTAAAAAAAAAGTTTCACTCTGTGATGTATATTTTTTATTTCATAGCAGAGGTTAATCTTTGCGTGTGATTAACGAATAAAGTGGCTGGTGCTTTTATGTTGCGCAGTCTTATTGTTGTACGCTTGTGTTTTTGACTCGTTTTCTGTAAGGGTGCCTACATTCTAAATTGTGTTTTTTTTCTGTCGCATCGATACATGAGGGTGACGTTACGAACAATAATGTATCGATACGTAACAGCTGAATGGTTAAATCAGATACTTCTTTTTTAATCATCAAGGTTTGAAGTCCAGATCGTGCTTGGATCGTTGGCCACCACGCACAGATTATTACGGAAACGATTTGACGATGCTGCGTTGGCTGCCAGTGATGCCCTAACCACAATGAACACAAACTCCCCAACACATTTGGTCAATAACACTGGCCCAATGGTCATAAGCTCATAGATGTGATGTGAAGGGGTCATTGCTCAAAACGTTACCTATTTTATATGCTTCCTTGTAAGGCCACAGTGTTATTGACTGATGATTATTCTAGGATTTTCGGAGCTATGTTAGGACTAGCAGAGGGCATCGCATCAATAATCCGTTGTACTGTAGTTCTAGACTGCCACATCTATGCCTCTCGCCTTCCCCAACCCCACACTGACCAGCGTGGTGATGTTTGGTCAATCTGCACGGCGTTAGGTGACCTTCGTATCCAGCGGTGGATTGACAAAATACATTTTATAGAGGTAACGGAGTTTAAAGAGAACGAGGAAACTGGACCACGGAGTGTTAAGGTCGTTTCAGACAATTTGCGGTAATTATTTTATTTTTTAAAAAGCTATACATTCGCACGATACAAGCCACACATAACTCGCTCCTCCTTGCTGCAACGAACCGCGGTCGCGGACAAATGCAGAAGTATATTTAAACAGTGTCGGGAAATCCAGCGTCCGCCCCCCACTGTGGTCTAAGTTTGGAGTAAAAGCGAAAGAGGAATTTCGTTATTTGGCAAATTATTCCACTCGTCCGAACAGCCGCGGCTAACGGCACGGGGTAAGCGAACACGTATTTACGGTAAGAGCGGAACGGTTTCGGGGCAGTGTTTGTAAATAAGAGGTTTGTTTTTGGGTTAGATTGTGTATTTATAATATAACACGCGTCGTTAAAGCCGACGCAGCCAATTTGTAGGGGTTTTCGCGTTAACAAAACGTGGCAAATTCGTTGCAAGTCCAGCACACCGGTGTGTTGGAGAGTAAAGCCACAGCATTGTGACCATTCGAGTTACTGTGACGTTTCGCCGGTAATTGCAACCAGCCTCATCAGGCGATGGCCAGAGTTGTGGATACATAATCCTGTTTGTACACAATACGGTATTGATGCCGCACGTTCGTTCATTCACTGCGAGAGATGCGTCCGTACACCTCCACCAACGCATATTGCATACAAACACTCACATAACCATGACATTCACGCGGGAATTATTTATTTTCGAATTAATGCATTCGGAACGTAGTGAACAAATAGACATGTTTTTAGTGATTGAATACTCGTGTTGTCTCTATTTTAATTGGAAATACGGTGATGTACACAGTCGTTGGCATAAAAGACAATACAATACGGCGTACAAACCTCAAAGTAAACATATAACCACATTAGTCACAGACGTGTAAGTACAGCACACAACAAATATAGCTCACACGACCACACCTATACACAAAGACAAAATATCTCAGCCTCAACAGACCTTTGGGGGCAAGTGCTCTTCGGGGTACCGATGGAGGCAGGGCACCACGCCCGCCTGCCTCGTGGTGACATTTACACATCCGCACCACGTACTCGACCACCACCACCACATCTACTCTCATTTGAGGCCGAGTCGACCTGTGGGGAGACCCAGGACCGGTTCAGATCGTCGTCAGGGAGTTGAACTCGCCGGTCGCCAGATTCGTAGCTCAGCGCACTAACCACTGCGCCACCACTCCCCCCCCACCGATATCCACACAGGTACAGAGCCACACACCGTCACCACCACCACCCACCTGCGTCTCTCTTCCATTGGCTGTTCCATGACGTCTTCACCTGTTGAATAATTTAAGTGTCGGCACATGCGGTAGGGCGCGGGCGGGGCGTGAAGTGTTCCTCCAACCATTGCACCTCAAGACACACGACCACCTTGTACACTCACGCACTCGTCCACTTTATTCACTCATCCAACTCACCCCACTCGTCCACCCCACCCACTCATCCACTCACCCCACACGTCCACCCCACCCACTCACCCACACGTCCACCCCACCCACTCACCCACACGTCCACCCCACCCACTCACCCACACGTCCACCCCACACCACTCATCCACTCACCCACACGTCCACCCCACCCACTCACCCACACTCCACCCCACCCACTCATCCACTCACCCACACGTCCACCCCACCCACTCATCCAACTCACCCCACACGTCCACCCTGCTCGTGTTTACCCAGCGCGATAACCACTGCGCCACCGCCGCTCCTGTAAACACCGTCGACGCAGGAGGGTGTCTTTCGTCTTCTCACCATCATCATCACCACCACCACCATCATCCTACCTGCGCCTGCAGGTACAGGGTGACCCATCTGGGCCGTGAGAGATGGCGCAAGCGTCGTCCCGCAGAGGCTTCTACCGCATCGAGATCAACAAGATGGTGTGGGAGGTGCCCAAGAGATACAGCCAACTCTTCACTGTCGGATCGGGAGCCTACGGGACTGTGTGGTGAGCGAGCGCCGACTAGCAGCAGCACACACTGACTAGGCAGCAGCACACACTGACTAGGCAGCAGCACACACTGACTAGCAGCAGCACACACTGACTGGCAGCAGCACACACTGACTAGGCAGCAGCACACACTGACTGGCAGCAGCACACACTGACTAGGCAGCAGCACACACTGACTAGCAGCAGCACACACTGACTAGGCAGCAGCACACACTGACTGGCAGCAGCACACACTGACTAGGCAGCAGCACACGCTGACTGGCAGCAGCACACACTGACTAGGCAGCAGCACACACTGACTGGCAGCAGCACACGCTGACTAAGCAGCAGCACACACTGACTAGGCAGCAGCACACACTGACTAGGCAGCAGCACACACTGACTAGCAGTAGCACACACTGACTAGGCAGCAGCACACACTGACTAGGCAGCAGCACACGCTGACTAGCAGTAGCACACACTGACTAGGCAGCAGCACACACTGACTAGGCAGCAGCACACACTGACTAAGCAGCAGCACACACTGACTAGGCAGCAGCACACACTGACTAGGCAGCAGCACACGCTGACTAGGCAGCAGCACACGCTGACTAGGCAGCAGCACACGCTGACTAGGCAGCAGCACACACTGACTAGGCAGCAGCACACGCTGACTAGGCAGCAGCACACACTGACTAGGCAGCAGCACACGCTGACTAGGCAGCAGCACACGCTGACTAGGCAGCAGCACACACTGACTAGCAGTAGCACACACTGACTAGCAGCAGCACACGCTGACTAGGCAGCAGCACACGCTGACTAGCAGTAGCACACACTGACTAGGCAGCAGCACACACTGACTAGGCAGCAGCACACACTGACTAGCAGTAGCACACGCTGACTAGGCAGCAGCACACACTGACTAGCAGTAGCACACGCTGACTAGGCAGCAGCACACGCTGACTAGGCAGCAGCACACACTGACTAGCAGTAGCACACACTGACTAGGCAGCAGCACACGCTGACTAGCAGTAGCACACACTGACTAGGCAGCAGCACACACTGACTAGGCAGCAGCACACACTGACTAGCAGTAGCACACACTGACTAGGCAGCAGCACACACTGACTAGGCAGCAGCACACGCTGACTAGGCAGCAGCACACACTGACTAGCAGTAGCACACACTGACTAGGCAGCAGCACACACTGACTAGGCAGCAGCACACGCTGACTAGGCAGCAGCACACACTGACTAGGCAGCAGCACACGCTGACTAGGCAGCAGCACACACTGACTAGGCAGCAGCACACGCTGACTAGGCAGCAGCACACACTGACTAGGCAGCAGCACACGCTGACTAGGCAGCAGCACACACTGACTAGCAGCAGCACACGCTGACTAGGCAGCAGCACACACTGACTAGGCAGCAGCACACACTGACTAGGCAGCAGCACACACTGACTAGGCAGCAGCACACGCTGACTAGGCAGCAGCACACGCTGACTAGGCAGCAGCACACACTGACTAGGCAGCAGCACACACTGACTAGGCAGCAGCACACACTGACTAGGCAGCAGCACACGCTGACTAGGCAGCAGCACACGCTGACTAGCAGCAGCACACACTGACTAGCAGAAGCACACACTGACTAGGCAGCAGCACACACTGACTAGGCAGCAGCACACACTGACTAGGCAGCAGCACACACTGACTGGCAGCAGCACACACTGACTGGCAGCAGCACACACTGACTAGGCAGCAGCACACACTGACTAGGCAGCAGCACACACTGACTAGGCAGCAGCACACACTGACTAGGCAGCAGCACACACTGACGAGCCAGCAGGTGAGTGCTTCAATACGCGGCAGTACAAGCAAGCTGTGTGCGGACCTGTTTTGACATTGTTTCATCAGCAGCAGTCGGGCTTGCGATAACCAATGCAGGTGACCTGCCATATGTTAATAGGCAAGGACTCCTATACATCAAAAAATGGATTCTAGGTGTGAATGAGCAATGAACATTGGTGCATCGGTAGCAACGATTGCTTTTGTTCCGATACATCGATGTTTTAATGTTCACCTGTGTTTTGCTTTCCATGTTGAGTTTTTACTGCCACAACTTTTTTTTAAAGCACTGATACAGATACAAACTGGACTGTTATATTCTTATTCTTAGGTTTTTTCGGTAAAGTCACGTAGGTAAAAGATCAAATTAATGAAAACAACTAAATTTATTTTTTTTACCTACGTGACTTTACCGAAAAAAACCTAAGAGTATGAATCCTTGCAGTCACGAAAGCTTCAAATCTAGAACATGCCTTAATTTTTCATTCAACATTTTCCGGAATGCTTCTAGGCCGGCCCAGAATAGGGAATATTGGCACAAGGCACTACTACCACTAGCGTACAAGGTGTGCATATCCCCGGTAATCTTATAAGAATGTCCCCCCGTGTTCCTATTGTCCTTTGAGATCGAAATAAATATAATTCGGGCAAAATGAGGCAAGATGGATGTGGCGTGCCAAAATAATGAAAACCGTGTTTCAAACATCAGCAATGGTCATTCCACCGCTGCATGAATGCCTCCCCCACTGGGGTTACACGGATAGTATTGTGGATTAAACGGCCGTTTATAAATTTCTGTAATTAAAACTCACGAGGCAGAGGATATCCACCGAGAAGATGGAGCGATGAAATCGGATGGCCAGGGTTTTGGTGTGGATGGCAGGATCATGAGAGATGGCGGCAGCTTGCGAAGGCCTTCTGTGATGTGTCATCATCTGCCTAGCCACCTGCACATGAGGCTGATCTCCTAGCGGCCTAGCCCCATCATGCTTGGTGGACGTAATCTCAAGCACGTTCCATCCCTCGGTTGCCAACCGTGGTAATCGGAGGTGCGGGGGAAGGGCAACAAACTGAACACACAAAGAAGTTCGAAAGAAGTGAGTTTTCAATCTATTTTAAAAGTGCATAGACCCCAGTGGCTTCCTAGTATCGGCAGTAAGAACGTTCCAGACGGCCGCAGAGGCGCATCTGAAAGCGCGCGATGCAGTGACCGTCATTGTTCGATGGCGAGTGAAAAGCCGCTACTACGAGGATACCAAAAAAGCGACCGTCATCTCGATGTGTCCGCTTGCTTAAGTTTGAATGATGTCATGAATGCGTGTTTGTTATCTTTTTCACGTCTTCCGCTTTCTGTCTCGCAGTTTAATTCCAAGCGTGAATTACCCCCTCCTTCTTTGCACATGTCGTAGGTAGAATAGGTTTGTGAGTGATTGATGATTGGAAACTTTCTCACTGTGGATGCGTGCATGCATAGAGCCTGTAATTTTATATCACTGTGTTATCACAGCAGGACGTATAGTATTTGAACGGGGAAATGAATTAGTAAGCATGAAAAATGTATCCTCCACGTGGGTCATGAGGACTGGAGTTTGGAAAAGCCTTGTAGAGCCAATGGAACGTTTTCCATTGAAAGCATCTACACATTCCAATATGTGCAGCCGATGTGTAGGGCATTGTGTGAACAAAGCTATTATTGTACATAAGTAGACCGTGTTATGAGTGGTTTAGTCTGTAGCACCAGGCCTTTGCACGTATACAGCACAGTGCAAGTGGCCTCTGCTATTTTCTAGCCATCTATGTTGACCTTTGTAGCACGTGACTTGCACTAGAGTACAGTTGTTAAACATCTATTGTATGTATTACATTGTGCGGTTTGTGTCGTAATCTTTATTTATTCAAAATATTTACTGTGGAGCAGTTTGACCAATGAAGAGCCCATACACTTAACTCACAAAATCAGTAATGGACAGACAGCATTATTATTTTGCTGCAAATGTAGTACCATATTGCTGGCTAATTTGCTTTTAATCGCAAACTCAGAGCCATCAAGGGCACATATTGACCTGCAGTCATACGTGTCAGTCTCTAAGGTCCACTTTTACATGCACATTTTGTAAAAGCAAACGGATGGCAATGGTATGACTTTTAAGATACACTATATTGTTTAACTTTTAAGTTCCATTACAAGTTGTGATTGTCTTTTTCATGTATCTGACTTTCTAACCCAGGTTGTCAAGACTTGAAGAAAGTACTTTTACTCTCGATGGGTTTTCACGTGTCTATAATGCAGCAGTGGGTTAACACAATCCTGACACGTTATTTGTACTCTACAATGCAGCCTGTAAATCGATTTGTAAGTTGACAGGAGGAGTGGCATAATGGTTAATATGCTGTGCTATCAATCTGGCTACCTGTGTTCGATTCCTGACTACGGCTAACATCAAGTGACAAGTCGCATCAGACCATTGTCATGGGTCTCCCTTTCATTGACTTGGTCTTTAATGAATACCTATTGCAGCGTGTGAACACTAGCATTGGGGAGACAAATGTGGCCGACCACTGTGCTGCTTACACCACCCCTGGGTGTGCTCTATATATTTCCTCGCTCAGTGGCATGGCTATCGAGTGTGCACAGGTGGTGCAACTGCACAGGGCCTAAGGGCCAGAGTAGCCCGAAGAAGAGGAACATCGGGCATCGTTTACCGTGTCGGACACCGTGCACCAAGGCCCACGCCAACGAGGCGACGCCACGGCGCTTACGAACAGCACTCGCTTGCCCCAGTGCTCCGTCCGCTTACAGACCGCACTTTCGTTTTGCGCGCGCGCAGTTCGTCCATGGACTTGGTGACCGGCAGCAAGGTGGCCGTGAAGAAGCTGTACCGACCCTTCCAGTCGCGTGTGTTCGCCAAGCGGGCCTACCGCGAGCTGCGGCTGCTCAAGCACATGAAGCACGAGAACGTGAGTGGCAGCTGCGTGGGGTCATGCGTTTGAGCTGGAGAGTGTTAGCGTGGGTAAAGGTATCGTTCGTGGGTAAAGTTCAAAGTTCATTTATTAGGTATAGCCCTGTGAGCCATTCGGCTCTTGAATCGGGTGCAACCGCAATAAACAAAAAACATGAACAAGAAAACAGCTTAAAGTGACTAAGTGCAAACAGAAAATCCAAGAAAAGACAGCAAAATATTGCAGAAAAAATCACCGTACACCAACCCTGCGCAAATATCTTGATTTGGCATTCTTGATTTGAAGCTTTCGTGACTGCAGGAATCCATACTTTTTGGTTCTTTCGGTAAAGTCACGGAGGTAGAAAATAAAATAAATCACGACGTTTCGGGCGCAACACAAGCGTCCATCATCAGGTGGGAAAGCATGGTCTGCTGCTGAGGCAGACTGTTTTAAATACATTTTAAAATACCTTTTTAAAACAGTCTGCCTCAGCAGCAGATCATGCTTTCCCACCTGATGATGGATGCTTGTGTTGCGCCTGAAACGTCGTGATTTATTTTATTTTATACCTACGTGACTTTACCGAAAGAACCAAAGAGTCTGTAAAGGCATTGTTCACAGAATCGGCCGAGCAAAGACGCCGCCTCGGGCGTTATTATATTGGGCAATATCTAAATTACTCTATTCATTACGCTTTGTAAGGAGGAATTACGTTTTTATTTTAAACAATCAATGATAGCGATTGGTCCATGTGGAGAAAAGTTACTACTGAGATTTGCCGTTCCCTAGCCAGGAGTTTGATTACAGTGTTGTAATAATAGTGTGATGATAGCAATTTACAGCCCTTTGACAATAAACTGCTCAATGAAGGACTCCAAAAGTGTTTCGGTCTTGGGGGCATGTTGGATCGTACTTCACCACGCTGGTCAGTGCGATTTGGTACGGAGGGGACCCAGAACCGGTTCACAAATCACTCCCCACTGAAGTTATCCGTGGCCAGCCATTATTATTGTCATGATTAGGCTACAAATATAAAAATGATCACCACCCAACTTCTCAGACACGTTTAACTTGACGGTTCTATTGAGCATCTTCTGAAGGATGTTTTAATGTTGTTGTCCCATTATGAGTAATGTGTTGCTCACGCGGTGCCGACTCAACACCACTTGCCCTTGAACAGTGGAGCTGAAAGGGGGCTTCTGTCTTCGTGTTTATGTTTTATTGCAGGTGATTGGCCTGGTGGATGTGTTTACTCCGAATGAAACACTGGACCAATTTCAAGATTTGTGAGTTGTGACCACACACTAATTGTGCAATGCAACCTCTCATCAATGTATATTTAAAATTACATGTTCATAAGTCCTATACACACACACACACATATGTATTTAAGACTAATAAAGTGCATGTGCGGTGTCGAATACACCATGTAATCATTTCAGGACATGTTAACCTAAGGGAGGAACATACCAGTTTCAGACACCGAATTGCCAGAAATTTCCCCGTAATGTACGGTGACGTTACTCTGTGAGTTCACGTGAACGATAACGTACGGAGCAGCAACAGATGAGTCGTGATAAGGGGGCGACTGTGAACACCAGTGAGCGTGTGGCTGGAGTGAATGGGTGACCGCGTGTTGCTTAAACGTTCAATTCTCTCTCTCGGACTGTGTGCAGCGAGTTGGGGGAAGGAGTAGCCCCACCCCAGATATGACAACAGTGTGTCGCCCTCGGCTTCAATTGTGCCTTGTGCAGTCACAGTAATAATTGTTCTGAGTTGTACACCTTCATTAGTGCTGTAAGTTGCTGGGCACTTGGCGTTTTGGGCCTTGGGGTCTGTGCTCAGAAACTATAAAAAAAATATTAATGGAAATAATCGCAACCCCTCTCGTAGATGGTGATGTGATGTTGGGGGCGCTATTGCAGGTTAACCGGTGCGAGGTTACTCCTGTTATCTGCAGGGCTATCAACAGATGAAGCGGTGTAATAGGATGAATTTGCCTTCCAACTCGGGCGACTCGTTTTATTCACAAATAATGGCAGATAAGAGGGGGAACTTAGCGCTTCCGGGAGACCACTTTTGGGTGACTCATCCATGGATAAGTATGGATAATGGGAAGAGTTATCCACCAACTCTGGGCTACTCCTCTTAACCACGGATAAGTGTGGGTAACAGTAAGAATCAATCCGTGGGTTATAGGATTTTCCATCGATAAAAGGGGCACGGATACGATTCACTGCTCCGTATATCTCTACCCACGCAAAGCATGCAATCCTACTTCTAAACAGTCTGTGCGTTAATCCCACGTGAAGCACAGGTCAGTAGAGCCGGGGCACTTGCGTTTGCCTGTCAATGGCACATGCTGTACTTGAGCATAGCGGTAGGACAGTGGGGTAGTGTGTGCGGAGTGCGCAAGAGTGGGGGAGGGCTGGGGTCAGACTACAAAGGAGGGGAGGTCAACTCTGCCCCAAGCAAGTCTCTAGGCACTGGCAAAAACCAAGCGTCTTATCGCCGGCAGAGCGGACGCGATGTGAGCTGTCCTCCAGCCCTACCGGCATCACGTCTCTCACCTCCCCCGACATTCCATCGCCCCCCCCCAAGTCCCTGCCCTTTTACTCTAAACAAGTACTGTACGTGTAAAGTTATTTTGTCAGTCCACTGGTCGATGAGCGAACCCCAATGCTGTGCAGGCCATGGGGTTTCTTCTTTACCGTGCCACACTGATCGGTGCGGGCTGGTGAAGGCGAGAAGCATAGACTTTGGAGCGTAGCACAGGTACAATGGGATTTTCTGCGCTGTCCCCCGCTGACAATGCAGTGTCGCAGCCCTACAATGCCTGTCTTCATGCATGGTGGTCACCCATCCAGACTTGATTCAGGCTCATCCCCGCTTAGCTTCTGACTAGATTGGGCGCCATTCCAGGTAACGTGGACAAAGGCACCAGGCTAACACTGTGCTGTCATTCAGAATCGGAATCTTGTATTTATCCTGGAAGAATCCGATGAGCTGTGAAGCTCTTTTTCACAGATGGTCCAGTAGTGGCGGGTCTGCAAGTTACAACAACAATACAAACAACGGTCGGAGTGCAAAGTAGAGAAAAGGCAAGCAAGTCTCTGTAAATAAATACTCTATATATAGTGGACTAGCTTTCCTACCCGGCTTCACCCGCCCGGCCGCCTTTGTCTCCCCAGTGGCGATGTTCACACACTACAGCAGTGACTCGTTTGAGGCTGATTCGACCTAGGGGAGGCCCAGGAGTGGTTCAAATAATCGTCAACGGTGGTGGCCGTGAGCGGGAATCGAACTTGGGTCGCCGGGTTCGAAGCACAGCGCGCTATCCGCTACACTACAATGCGTTACGCTTCCACATGCGTGGGTCACGTGACAGATTTGATGTCACAGCTCACTTGCCGTGCAAAAAATATATGCATTATTGAGCTCCCCCCCCCCAAAAAAACTAAAGTTTATTTTGATAATGTTTGCATGGTGTACAGTCTGGAAAGTACCCACATGGCAAATTTCAAGTTTGTTGCATGTCGGGAAGTACGCTCAACATTTTGAACAGACACACATAATCACAATTTGCCTTTTATATATATGGAGAAAGTATAAATTGCAGAAGTACATACACTCCTACCGATTTTTCAAAAGGTGATGGGCAGTTGTAGTGCTCAGGCTCTGCACTTCACACATCTGGGAGAGAACACCTTTCAATGTAGACCAACATGTGTTGCATTACAATGTTATTAATTATCCAGTTTCTCGACTGGCGAACCTGGGAGACTTGTTGATGTCGAAGGTTAGATTGTGTCTGGCCCATGTTTTTTTAATTAATAACAATGGTTATAATAATAATTTACACTTCTGAAGCGCATTTGGCCTGAAGGTCACAGGGCTCTGTAATACAGGAATTTTTCACTCTTGATTTTTTTTACACACATTTTTTTCCCCACAATTTTATTCCAATTGTGCCGTCTGCATCACGTGATGGAAAAAAATCCATTCAGACCTCTCTCAGAGCAGTGCAAACCTTTCGTGTCAGAAAACGGCCCACAGAAGTGGTTACAACAGAGCTACCTCTGAAATCCCTTTGAGTGACCTGGTCCACCCAGTAGAGGAAAGCACTTTCCCACCCACTCGTCCACATGAGTGATGTTTGTGATCGTTGAGCATGACAGTCAAACCTAAATAATTCTCAGAGATGTGCAGAGTACAAAACATTGATCACTACACTTTAGAAGCCAGTTTAATCACAGCCTGCTGCTCCAATATCAACACAGGATCACAGTGATGCCAGCTGTGATACTAACATCTGAGCCACCCAGCCATAGCTTCCCAACCCAGTATTAAGCTGTAACTTATTCTTTGGTTCTTTTGGTAAAGTCACGTTGGTATAAAATAAAATCACGACCTGATGACGGACGCTTGTGTTGCGCCCGAAACGTCGTGATTTATTTTATTTTATACCTACGTGAACCAAAGAGTATGGATTCCTGCAGTCACGAAAGCTTCAAATCGAGCTGTAACTTTATACGTGTGAGCCAGTAGAGTGTATAACTTGTTTTATTGAGAAGATGTATCACCACTGATAAAGCAATCCTGGAGGTAAATTAACTTCTTCACTGTTATCTTAATTGTACACAGCACGTGGCACGTTACTCATTGACATAAAGAGTGCGTACGAACATTTTTTGAGTGCAGAAGTCATAAAAGAATACTTTAATAGACGAGCCTTGTGCTCACTGTTATTGCCAGAAGATTCCCTCCGGCAGAATTTGTGGAATGTGACCTCAAATTCCGCGCAGGGCCCCTTGTGGACTAGAAGACCGAATATTTAGCAAATGAGAGCGTTCATGCAGCAACGCAAAGAAAATCAAAGTGCAGCATGAATAAACACACTCCCTACATCATCATCGCCCTTTTGTGCACACTGCAAAATGATTATAAGGTTGTCTTCATAAGCTCCGGTTGAAGTAATTTATGCATGAGGTCTCTCTCCGTCTGTTTGTAATGGCGGCGGGGGGTGGGCACTATAGCTTGTGAACATGATCCAATATGAATGAGACTTTAGTGTGATGTTGCGTTGTTATTAGGGACTCGCCCTATTGAAAACTGGCAAAATTGATCAAAGGGTTGCTCAGAAACAGAGAAATACAAACCAATTTTTGACAGCTACCCATCAGCTTCCATACTGCGAATTAAATATTTACGAGAACAAACGCTTGTTGCAGAATCCATGGTTTTTCCCCCTAATTTTTTCTTTTCTACAGCAGCCTTGCCAGCCACTGTCGTGGAAACAATGGCACCGTAAACAAACAAGCGATATAATATAAAACATAGCGATGATTGGTTGTATAGACTGTTACTAATTTTTGTACCAAAGCCGGAGGACCCAGATAAAAATCTACGCGACCACGGGAGAACATGCAAACTTCAAATATACATGTGTCACGGTCGAGATCGAACCCACAGCCACCAGGCGAGGTAGTTAACATCTTGCCACCGTGGTGCCCAAGGACAAGTGACGGTTCAAAGATGTTATGTAATCAGTTTACCGTGGCGGAGATCCAGGCCACGGCTTAATATCGCTTGTCACTGATGAGCATAGGCACGAATATTACCTGGGTCGCTAATGCTAACCATTCTGTCAGTGCTCCACACAAATTAAGACCTTAAGACCGCAGCAATACATTCAATTGTACCGTGTTTTTTTTACGACTCAAGCAAATGCAATGACCTTGAAATAATAACATCAGAATGGTCGCTAACGTGAGGGGTCCATTCATTTAACTCATTTACCTGTCTGTTTAAGGTTATGCCTTTTGGATAGTTTTTGTCCTTTTCAGTGTTATTTGTACAAGGGCTGGGTTATTTTATGTAAAGGTCTGTAAATGGCACTGTATAAAATCTAGTTTTTTTTGTTTGGGCAGGACACTAAATAAGAGGGATGACAGCCAGAAACCGGTGCCGACAATTGGCCAAGCTCAGTGATCTTCCAGTAGGGGGGGGACACACAATTGAGTAATTTGCGGGGAATTTTTTAATGTTGGCACATTTGGAACCATACGCGAGCGTGCAATGACCTACTCTTGCAAAATATGCCACAGGGTCTTTAACGCCCGCTGTGAAACAGACACCGCGTATTTTTTAATCCTTTATATTAAGTTCACTTGCTTGCTTGTTTAGGACCGTGCAAATCTTTCGGTCGTTTTTTAACCCACTTCCCGTGATCCAATCGAGCTGACATTTTCCACACAGACTCGTTGTGCGTGACAATTAATGTTCGTGTAAATTTTCCCCCAAAATTTTACACTTTTTAGAACAAAAATATTATATTTAATTACCAATTGCTTAATGCTGCCATGCAATCATCTGACCTATAGGTGGCAGCCATCTCAAGCCAGAGGACGAGCGGACTCTAGCCACCACGCATATAAAGGATTTATAGTGAAAAACTTTGTTTTTACGGGTTATACTTGTTACATATACATCCGCAGTATTAATTATAGCGGCCGCTGGAGTCGATCCGTGAAACCTCTGCAACCAGCGGCAAATGCTCTACCGTTAGGCCACGTCACCGGCTGAGGCGTTGCAGTATCAAGGCCAATATGCCACCCATGTGGAAATGTATTAGTCTGGAATTCAAGGCCTGGACCCATGAGGTTGAGGCCTGAGCCACAAGGCCAAGCTAAGGCCAATGCCTTTCAGGTCGAGGCCCATGTTGAGGCCAGTCAAGGGCAGATCCTCTAGGCGAGTGTTCTTTACTAATTTTTAGAGGGGAGCACTTTCGGTGTGAGGGCCGCCACACATTTGAAGCCACCAGGTTTGACAGCACAGTGGGGGTGTTTTCACATTTGTGTATTGTCGGGGGCCACACGCATGGCCACCAGGGGCCGCCGGTGGCTTGCAGGCCGTGCATTGAAGAACGCTGCTCTAGGTTGACGACAGCATCAAGTTCGGGGCTTCTAAGGCAAGCCCTGGACTGTGGCAACAGTCCCGATGCCAAGGTGAAGGACTAACGCCGGCCTCCTGGCCAAGGACTGGTGTCTCAAGAGCCAAGACTGCAATGCATTAACGACAACTCATTGTAAACGAATGCTTCCCACAGCTACCTGGTCATGCCCTTCATGGGAACGGACCTGAGCAAGATCATGAAGCATGGGAAGCAGTCGGACGACAAGGTTCAGTACCTGATCTATCAGATTCTCAAGGGACTTAAGGTGAGACAATGCACACCACAAATCCCCCCTGACCTGACAGCCACATTGTGAATGAATGGTTGATTCACCGCAGCCAACCAGATTAAGTGGCGTGCTATTAAAGCCAACGAGATGGCTCCATGAGCACAGCAGCTGGCAATGGGGCCATAGTCCCGGAATTGTGGGTTCGGTTCAAATGTTACAGCAGCTCTTTTGCCCACTTCAGCATTCGTTTCTTGCTGTGGTTGTCCCACCTGATGACGGTTGCTTGTGTTGCACCCGAAACGTCGTGATTTATTATTTTATTATTATTATTATCGATATCATTTTATTATTTATTTGTATTATTTATTTTTACCTACGTGACTTTACCGAAAAAAAAACCTAAGAGTATCAGTTCAAATGGTTGTAATTCCCCTGGGTGTCGGGAATTCTGCCGTGGTGCAGTGGTTTGTGCTCTGGACTTCGATCTCCTGTCGGGGAAGTTGAAACAAAGGTTGCAAGTTTCTTAAAATCCCCTCACCTCTGTCGACCCAGCAGTGTAAATGGGTTCAGGGTGCTTGTGTTGGGGTCAACCTTCTCCAGACGTCTGGCCATTGTGGAAGAGTAGGCCAAATACAATCTAGAGGTGTGCTCTAGAGAGCTCCCTCCAGCGGAGGACCCTTTGGCCAGTAGTGACGTAAGCAAGTAATTCCAGTTGCTGCACCTTTATCTTTACCCTGGGTGTCAGTAGTACAGTTACAAGAAACGCCACCTTATGAGGCTGGGTCACTTTGGTGGGAAGTTGACGATGGTTAAAATAATAAAAATAAAACATAATAAAATAATTTATTTTTATTATTTTATTATTTCCCTTCTATGTGACTTTACCGAAAGAACCAAGAAGATGAATCCCTGCAGTCACGAAAGCTTTAAATCTTTGACGATGGTTGTCATACGAGAAGCTTGTCCCGTAACACACAAATTAGGATATTACGTCCCTGGCGTAGGACTGCCGAAAGAGATGGCTACCATCCAGCACTCGAAAGGTCATGAAAACACTCGTGAACTTTTTCAAAGAGCCAAAGTTATCGCACCAGTGTGAACTTGGCAGCAACATTCCGGCCGCGCTGCCACCTGCCCCTGCAAACATTAGAGTGCTTCTCTGCCCGGTAGGAGCGGCAGGGTTGCCAAGTCGACATTCGTGCAATGTCGAACTGCCACATCGAGAACAAAAGCCGAGAGACGGAACCGCATAGCGGGCAATCGCCTGGCACTGCAAGGGGTTTGAAGTGTTTTACCCTAGCAGGCACGTTCGGATTGAAACTGAAATGTCAATAGAACACCTTCACCGGCAGGCTCCCTTGCTAGGCAACGGGGCAGCCTTTGTGAGTGTTTGACAACGTCTCATGCCCACACACAATCACCCGCCAGGGGATATCAATCGTCTGGCTTTGGTTATTTGCTTTCGTCTGGAAACTGTTTGCGCTACATTAGGTTCCCTCCAGCCTTATTAATTGGGATAGCAGCTCTTTGAAACCTGTGAATTTCACAGATCGGTGATCGTTCATTAGATATTAATTAAACTTGTGTAACTAGGGTTCAATTGGTGATAATTAGCAAATGCTACTTTTAGCACAGATAGCATTGCTGGTGTTACAAGGGTCCTCGAGTGATTTGCTTTTGTTATAATTGACTGGTAGGGTATTCCTGAGAGTCGAAGCCGCGAGGTTTATCGCTTTCACTTTTTCTTTACTGATACAATACCAAAAAAAAACTGTGCATGTTTCAACACTTCCCAGGTCATCTGAGTTGAAACCCCATGGAGACGAGCATAAATAAATGTTGATCAGCTACATACATTCAAACAGTGCATTTACAAAAGGGCCAGCCTTTGAATATTAAGGAATTTGCTGTCAAGGGATTGTCTGTATCACACGCACCTTAGTTATTTGCCAGAAAGGCCAATTACACAGCTATCCAAAATGACCTGGCTTCATAATTTATGACTGCGTTTGCAATACATAGTTATGCTGCATAATAGATGTGAGCTGCTTGCATCTCATTTATAGACAGTGCTAACCCCTCTACAAAGCAGCGGCCGTCTATTGCATGAATTAGTCATATCACATAAAATGGGCCAGGTCAGAGATCCCATGATTAATTTATGATCGGCTTTTAGGAGGAACGCTGTGACGGTATAACTGTTTCTATTAACACCGGCCGCCACGGGACCTTTAATGTGTCCAAGGTAGATGGGAACCTTTAGATTTCTAATCCGGAATTCTTTTAATCGCTTTCCAAACGAAGGTTGAAAGCGTCGGCGCATTAGCGCCATCCGTCCGACCTTCCGTCCGTCTGTCCGCGCCTCTGTCTGTAATTGAATAGGGGGGGGAGTACAATAACTCTCATGAGGATGATTGAATATGAACCCAACTGTGGTGAAGGGCTGTGTTCCTATTATGGACTGACACTGAACACAACTGGACACATTGAGCAAAGCGTGGCCCGTGCCCTCCCTGGCAGAGCCGTTACCGGAGCCCCCCGTTGTATGTACGTTGAACTTCTTTTGCACCGTACGTAGCCAAACGTGCTAATCGGAGTTGCCGGGGATGGACAACAAATCACGGCCTACAGATTCCGTGCCGCTTCCTGAGCACCTGACACGAACTCTGCCATTATTATCATTATTGATCACTATTATTGATAATCATTGTTATTGCTAATTACATCATTTGGATAAATGCCTGTCAGGTAAAGTGTATGAAAGATTTTTTTCCCCCTTGTTTAAAAAATCGAGTCAACTCTCAATTATCCAGGATAATGCGTGGTGAGGGGGGGGGAGTGCCCGTATAAAACGGAAACGTAGATATCACCAAATCATATCCACATTAGGCAATACCAACGTACTCATTGTTTACCTACCTGGCATGATGGGGGGGGGGGGGGTGAACGCAGGATGTGTAATATACGTTTACTGTTCGTGAAAGTAAACGCTCCCTTGCTAACGCGTTCACAGTCCCGTCGACGCAGAGTCACCGGCTCTCGGACAACGATTGGGGGACAACTCGTAATTAAACCGGCGTGCGCTTAGATGTGTGTTTTTTTTTAGCACGTACTCGGTTTTCGCAGCCAGTCTTGTGATTCACGATAGATGTTTGGGTAAGGCCACGGAGCGATCTAACCAAATTTGTGTGGTTTAGACCCCTCCAGCACCCGACGTGGCCAAATAAATAAAAGTCGCGTGCAGCAAGCGTTTAACAACACGGCATTCTTACGTCCAAAGTTAGCAATGATATACTTTTGGAACTCGTCATTGGGTTAGTGAGTTGGAACGATAATAATTTGGCGTGTTGTCAAATGCTTGCACACCACGTGACAATTGAATTCGTTTGGCTGTACTGGGTGGTGGGTGGTGGATGGGTTCTTTATTGTAGATGTTTGGCCAGATCATGATGTGGCCTAACCCAAACATCAATTATGAATCAAAGATGTTTTTTGTTCACAAGCACAGTTAATCTGTAGCAAAGAATCATCTGCTCACAGGTAATAGGGAGTTCACTGTAAATATGAGTGACCGTGGCTTGCTTTTTTGATGTCCCGTGTACATTAATAACTAACAAATCAGACGTAACTTTGTGAATGCTTTTGGTATTCAATAATAAACATCCATAGGTGACTTACAAATGTATCATTTGATATTTTTTTAGTGCATCATTCTTGAAAAGATTAATGAAACAAGCATACACAATGTGCACATTTTTTACCCTATTAATAGTATAAATATACAGTACTGTAAACTTGCTGCAGAGTGTATCTAAATGTATGGTTTTTTTTTATTTATTGATACATCACGTATTTTCTGTTTTGTTTTTAACATACAGTACATTCATTCTTCTGGCATCATCCATCGGGTAAGTAGCGCATACAAACTGCCGCTTGTATGTGGAAATGCGTTCACGTAAAAAACAACTTGGTGCTGAAACCATGGGAATCTGATGATTGCCGTTATATAAAAAACGACGATGCCTTCCGGGCGAGTCCAAATTGATCGTCAAAGTTAAAGTGATTTAGTGATAGGTTTTTACCCTTTCAACTGGTACAAAAACTGACACCTTTATACAAGGCATCATGTTTGCAATAACCACAACAACACAAGCAGTCAAAATGCAAACAAAAAGAAACAACTCTGATAATGATAATGATATGCACTGTCCTTGAAGTTGATTGGTCCACACCCGAGACAGCTTTTCTTAGAGCCTAGTCTCCATTGGTGTTGGACCAGATGACGACAAAAGTTGAAAGGGTAAAAACCTATCTCTATATTTTGCCACTGGTAAAGGAGGTCTCATAGTGTTAAAGTGATTTGTTTAACACGTAGGTTTTCGCGACCAATATTATCCATAATAACGTTTTTTTTGGGGGGTTAGATCGTGTAAATATAAATGTGTCGTTAAACCCGCCATCACCCGACACGGCCAACGAATGAGGTTTGTCACGTAAACACAACGTGCCAATTAGTTACTACATCAGCACACCGGCGTGTTGGAGAGCAAAGCCACAACATTTAAAATTTGAGTTTGAAGTTTCTATGGTGATTACAACCAGCTTCATCAGGCGATTAGCCATAATTGTGAAGAAGTCTTCTCGTTTCTTCAGTCTTAAATATGAATGAAACAAGTGATTTTCCGCCGACATGGGCAGGGATGTCCTGCCGAAGCGGTGCGTGGCTTCTCTCACCTCCCCCACCGCCACAATGCTATGGGCTGCTGTGATTTCACTTACAGGAGTTGGCCATTGTGTTCTGGCGTCAGGGTCCAAAATTCGGCCCACTTTGAAACTTGACCTATGAAGTAGTGAACGAATGCAGCATTTATGAATTGCCGAACGGACGCTGAGGTTGCTGTTGGCGTGGTTTAGCTACGTCATCAAAATGTGTCGGTGGGAAATAATTACAAATTTCCCTTCCTGCACCGTGTCTCGCTGTGTGTAACCCTAGGATCTCAAACCGGGGAATCTCGCTGTAAATGAAGACTGTGAGCTCAAGGTACCGTGACACTTTATGGCCAAGACTTAACGTTTTAAGCAGTAAACTTGGTCATTTACATGCTTTTAACATCATCACAGTTTTGGTAATGCAAGTTGGCAAACATACTCCTTTCTTCTTGCCGTTGATCATTGACTAATTTTAGAGTTCGCTTTGTTATTTCATATTTGGCAATTGCTTGAAAGACATTTTTCCCATACGGCCTGCATAGGCTGTTGGGGCAAGTGCTATTGGAGAATATCTGTTAAGGCTGGAATGGTGCAAGAGGGGGTGATGTGGCTTGCATCATCCCCGGACACCTTTGTCTCCCCAGTGCTCATTAATGGTTGAATCGACCTAGGGGAGGTCCAAGACCGTTTCGGATATCACTCGATACTGCTGTTAATCAGGACTAGGAACCACACTCGGCCTACCGGGTTCGTAGTTCAGCGTGCTACAAACACACACGAATACCAGATATCTGAGTACCAATCCAGAACCCTGAATGTTATTTGGTTTTTAGTCTCCAATTGGTCCACTGACCCTAAAGATAAGTGTGCCTGGGGAAGTGCGTCACCATCATCACTGGGCATGGGGGGGGGGGGCGTGTGGTGTCAGTGTCACACCGCCGTTACATGTGGCAGAGTTTCACTGTTTTAGGAAAAACCCACGATGCACTGCAGGTTCCACTCATCCATGTGTCTTTCCGGCAGAAATAATGCGGTTTTGTTGGTTCTTGCGAGTTCATTGTAGAGACTGCTGGCTACATCAAGCCCTGTACAGTAATTAATGTGTGTGTGTGTGGAGTGGCAGGGTAGCGTTTAGCGCGCTGTTCTACGAATCCAGCTACCCGAGTTGGATTCCCACTCACGGCCAACACCAGTGACAATTATCTAATCGGTTTCTGGGCCTCCCCTAGGTCTACTCAGCCTCAAATGAGTTCCTGATGCGGTGTGTAAATATTGCCACTAGGGAGAAGAAGGTGGCCTGGCGTGGTGCTGGCCACCCACCCCCTCGTGTGCCGTGCCGGCCTTCAGAGGTGCTCGCTAACAGCACTTGCCCCAACAGTCTGTTGAGGCTATACGGGGGATATTTTTCTCACTACATGTGCATGCTCCTCAAAGTGCACCTAGCCTCGCTCGGGCTTCGTGGCGACATCACCGACACTTGGTGGTAAACGACAGCTGCTGTTTGTTGTCATCGTTGTTGCACCCGTCTTAGATTCTGGACTTTGGGCTGGCTCGCCACGCCGACCAGGAGATGACGGGCTACGTGGTGACACGCTGGTACCGCGCGCCCGAGGTCATCCTCAACTGGATGCACTACACGCAAACCGGTAGGGTTAGCGGGGGACACTCTGCAACCACTCGCAACCACTCGCAACCACTCGCAACCACTCGCAACCACTCGCAACCACTCGCAACCACTCGCAACCACTCGCAACCACTCGCAACCACTCGCAACCACTCAACATCTGGGACCGGGCACATCCATCATGTTGGCGGCATTTATAGCATTTGTGTAAGGCGTAATGGTGGTCCAGTGTTAGCACTTGTGCCTCACTGCAAGAAGTGTCAGGGTTCAATTCCCTGATCGTGTGCCGTGCTGTGTGGAGTTTCTATGCCTTCCCCTCTTCTGCATGTTTTTTTTTATCTGGGTTCTCCAATTTCCCCCAAAGTTGAAAAAAACATACCATGTGATTGGCATTGACCAAACAGTTCAATGCCGAACCACTCCTCCACTGCCCTGCAAATGACTCCATTGGGATTACACGTAGCAACTTCGCCCCCTACTGAGACTCAGTGAGGCTTTCCTTGGCAAACAAGTAAAAGAATAATAGCATAGATATGGGAAAATACACAGGGAATGTCTCTTGTGTTGCTGCGACCCTCACCACACAGCATGCGACCCTCACCACTCACCACGTGACCCTCACCACCCACCACGTGACCCTCACCACCCACCACGTGACCCTCACCACCCACCAGTTTGTGTGTTAGCCTGATGTGATTGGATGTCTCTCCCCGGCCTCACAAACAGCTCTTTCCAATATCGCACTTCTGTCTATTTGTGGTATGATTTTGAAACGCGGTTGTGAGGCTTGCATGATTTGCCAGGCTATTGTAAATCGTAGATAAGATCAACAGCGCCAAGGGTCAATACGATGAAATTACCGGGCCATAGGTAAAACAATTTTCTCAATTTCAGTCTCGTTTGCATGAACGAAATGTCATCGGCTTTCAAATCAGTATACCTGATTGGCTGAAATTGGTGCAACAGTTTAGGAAGAGTTATCTGGGCAAGTATACATACATATTAAAATACATGTAGCAAATCAACCACTTATATATTGATAACACAGACAACAAGGCCACATGCTTTATTCGTAAAACAGCCAAATCTGTGGGCATGTATTTCAGTGAATTCGTAGCTAGGTAAGGAAATACTGAAATGCAAAAATCCGCACATTTTCCTCCACTAACCGAATTAATGTTTTTATTTTAATAGGATGACACTATTAATTTTTAATCATTATGGTTACCGAACTGTATCATGGATGCAACTCCCCCTCTGCCAATTCCCATGGCTCTCACTGCACCTCTCACGCACACGCGCATTGTCCACGCTCATTAAATGCGTCGCTGCACCACCACACCTTTTGAGATTGTTTCACGCCCAAGCTCGGCTAAACCGTCAAATGAATTGTGCGCCGCTCTCCCCGCATCCCACCGATGCCACTTGTGTCCCCGCTTCAAACTCTGTTGAGTGCCTTGCGATGCCTGCCTCTTGAGGCCTGGATCGCAAAAGCCAGATTAATTGCAGTGTCGTGTAAATGAACAGCCCTTTGTCGATCCCGAGCCTTGCTTCCACTCCGCGCTGACGTGGGAGTTATTTGGCCTTACTTCACCCACACTGGCTCACCGTGGGTTGGCGAAGGTGTGTAGCACATAGAAGTACAGTGCAGAAATTGATTTTGTCTTCTTCTGCTGCCCACCACGTATGACCACAACCTATAAACTACGATTAAACTATTTTTTATTTTACCAGGTAAGGCCCACTGGACCATATAGCTATTGGTTCTTTCGGTAAAGTCACGTAGAAGGGAAATAATAAAATATTAAAAATAAAACTATAAAATTCTCACGACGTTTCGATTGCAACACATCACTTTACCGAAAGAACCAATAATATGAATCCCTGCAGTCACGAAAGCTTTACATCGAAATATATAGCTCTTTTTCAGAAGCAACCTGCCACAAATGATAGGTCAACGAAGTGGCTTATCAAGTGGAAATTTATAGCAGCCAAATACTCTAAAGTATGCTAATTCTAAATGTGGAGGGAAAACTGGAGGAGCCGGAGAAAAATCCACGCGACCACGGTAAGAACACGCAAACTCCAAATATACGGGCGTCAGAGCTGGGATCGAACCCACGACTTCCTATAAACCAGGCAAGGCAGTTAACACCTCGCCACCGCCTGCGACTTGCTGTGCATGGTGCTCGCCCATCCGAGCTTCATGCGGGGCTCTCTCTGCTGAGCGCTGGAGATGGAACGTCGCTGTGCACCACGTGCCGGGTGAATTGGTCGAAGCGTCTTGCGGCGTGTGCTGTGTTGAGCCTGTCCCCTGTGCTCTGCAGTGGACATCTGGTCGGTGGGATGCATCATGGCGGAGATGATCACCGGAAAGCCTCTGTTTCCTGGGAATGACCGTATCCTTTGGAGACCTTTACCGAGCGGTGGAGAGTGGTGGGACAGCGGTTGGGAGGAGAGAGTTTTGTCCAACCTGTACATGTACAGCACATGTGTTTTTTTGTTAATCCACTACTGGATGAGGGTGTCCCAATGTCATGCGGGTTTTTTTTTGTTTGACCACACTGGTCCAATACCACTTGGTGATGATGGGGGAGGGCAAACCTACAATGGATTTTCTGCACTGCCCTCTGCTGCCCGCAAGGCCCATTGCACCTCTGCTTTGCGTAAGGTGGCAGTCACTCATCCAAGCAATATCCAGGCTCAAGCCTGCTTAGCTTCCGAGATCTGATTTAGATCAGGAACATTCCGGGACATTTTTCTACAGGTGTTGACTAACAAGCGTTGTTTTTCATATTAGTTCAATTTTTACCCTAAAATTTGTTGCAAGAACCCTTCATGTCTGCTGTAGTTTCTGTTCATATTCAAATTGTACTGATTGACCCCCTCTGCTTTTAATCAGTGTCAGTTTTGTAACGGTCACAGTTTTTATCGAATCAATGCAGACGTTTCACAATTATTGGGGTCATTTAACCACACGTTCACCTGCAACATGGCATCACTCATCATCGTAGTATCATCATCAGCCGTGATCTATCCACTGCTGGATGAACGCTTCGCCAAAAATGGAAAATTGTCATCAAAGAAATGGGACCGGTCGCTTGAAAATGTTTTATCTGACCAAATGGCTGTGCCTCTGCCTCGTGTGTGTTTTGTTGCGTCATTGCCGCCCGTACAACTCAAAAGCACTTCGGACATTTACGCAGCACAACCGCGAAAGCCTACGCAATGGTGAATACAATGTTTACACGCACATGAAATACCTCATTCGTGGAATGATGTCTCAATTACAGTGCTGTATAATCTCATTATTTTCGGAAATCTCTCATAGCTCCTGCTGCCCTCTCTATTCTCAAGCCCACACTATTTCTGTCTCTCTCACTTCCCCAAACCTCCCCCCTCTCTCAGCTGCCTGCCAATCAGACAGTGATTATAGTTTTCTCCTTCTCCCTCCTGCTGTTCCTGCTGTCTAAATTGGTAATCCGCTTTGCTGTCTGCACGTACGACAGCCCCCCTCGCTTGACGTCTCAAAACATTAGTCTCGGATTTTTACATTATTTTTACATAAATGGACATATACCATGTGTTACATTCTTTACTTACAACGTACAACACCGTCGACGTGTGTTTGTATAATTTTTTTTATAATGTCTTAATCACATACTATGTGATGTCTAATCAAGTCTCCCCTCTAAACGGTTCTTAGGAGTACTGTATTTTTATTTTTACCCCGTGTATAATCCGACTCTTTTGTACAACGTCTCTTCTGTCTCAAGAATATGCCGACGTCGAGCCCTTGGTTGGTCCACGGCTGGGTGGGGTCTCCTCTTGCTGTGCGGGCTGTGCGGGTTTATTTGACCACACTTCACCATGCTGGTCAGTGCGGATAGTGAAGCTATGGAGCACAGATGCGGGAGCATAGAACAGTACAACAATTAATGTTATTGCACTGCCCTCTGCTGCCCACTACGTAGCCCTGCAGTAGCCTCTAGAAACCTGTTGGGGATGTTGGTCACCCATCCAGACTCAATCCAGGCTTAAGTCTGCTTAGCTTTTAAGATCTGACAGGTGATTTGGTCACAGGCCTCACGATCCTCATTATTCCCAAAGTATTTATCAGTAAGGTCCATTCTACTGCATTTGGCTTGGGACATTTGGAAAATTTCTTATTGAATATTTTGTATTGATCTCCTGTGAATATGGTTACCAACTCTGACTGAAGCTATTCCCAGAGATTTTTAAACTAAATTTATTTTCTTTATAAAAATACCCTATTATTGTTAACATCTCCTGCATTGCGTTCAATAGTCACCAAGAGATCGATGCCTTTTTCCAGTAGAAACTCCCGGACAATCCGGGACGGTTAGCAACCCTGCCTGTCAACAAAAGTGTATACCGAGTTGTAGTGTTTTTGTCAATGACAACGGCCTTGACGAGGGCAACCAGACATGGACCAGCTGATGCTGATCCTGAAGCTGACGGGAACGCCTCCAAAGTACCTCGTCGACAGAATGGACGAGAATGTGAGCTGCCTCTTGCACTTCATTACCCGGGGTCCTCGCACTTGCCACTGGCTCCAGATCACGTTCTACGGTGCTGCGGGTGTCTTGAGCAAAGCCTCCAGGTCCAATAATTATTAATGCGGTACTGGAGCTGGGCTAATCAATCATTCATTGTCGATTAGTGCACAGGTTATCGGTTCGATTTCTCGACACAGTTGGATTACAAAGATGGTCACTGCATCGCACACTTTCAGTTGCGCTTCTGTGGACGTCTAAAATGCTCTTGCTTCCGATATTAGGAAGCCACTGCACTTTTAAATCTGAATAGAAAATTAATTTATTTCAAACTGCTTTTTGTGTTTAGTTTGTCGTCCTTCCCCCGCACTTCTGATTCGCACGATTGACTACGTACTTTGCGAACATACATACGTACAACACAGATATAATTGGAGAAACAAAGTCTCACTTCTGTTTACATATGTGCCGCTGGAAGGGAGGTGATGGGCGGAGTTTTGTGATGTCATCACCATTGTTAGCTGCGTCATCGCACTGAGCATGACTTGTAGGGGGTTTTCTGCCTTTGTGAGGCAGGATGTTGGGGTAACGTTCGTTTTTAAATGGGCTCGAGTAATTAACCAAAAAAAAGTAGTTGAAAACAATGATGAGTCAATTCAAGGACCTAATTGACTCTGTCCCAGCTCTAATAAATACCCTAGAGGGTGCATCACTCAGGGTTGAAAACAGGAAATGACAATTATACACACACTCGCATCAATTTTCAATGCTATAGCCGTCAGCACGAGTATGCTAATGTTTTGCGTGATTTATAGGCAGGCATGGGCATCCCAAATGAAACTTACATCTTGGTACCTTGAAAACATTTCTACAAATGCAGAACAAATTATTTGTTGGTGACACTGCTGCTGCGTTGGCAGTGGTGCACAGGGAGAATTAAGAAGAAGAAAATCTCAACGCATTTGTCAATAACACGGTGGCCTTAAAAGAGAAAAGATGTAGAGTCGGCGAAGATTTGGGCAATGCCACATTATTCGTAGCACAAAGCCATTGATTTCACGTGTTTGTATTCAGGTTTTTTCGGTAAAGTCACGTAGGTAAAAGTACATAAAAATAAAGAAGTAATAAAAAATTTATAATAAAAATAATAGAAAAAAATTCTAGAAATAAAATAATAAATCACGACGCTTCGGAGGCAACACAAGTCTCCGTCATCAGGTGGGACCGTCACAGTTTAATTTACTGTATTATCTATTTATTTATTATTATTTATTTTTACCTACGTGACTTTACCGAAATAACCTAAGAGTATGAATCATTGCAGTCACGAAAGCTTCAAATCTAGAATTCACGTGTTAGATTTGTATGTAAAACCATTGAAGTGTCGAGTTTTATTTGTACACAAATGCCGAAGTGTGCTAACATCTCTGTGCGTCGAGAGCGAGCAGTTGGCTCTAAACGCCGATTCGAAGTGGGCGATTGGTGCTGCACGGATTTGATGGAACTGTCACTCGTGTTTGTGGTAGAAGTGGCTCGTGACGTGACGGTGGAAGTGTTTGTCTGTTTTACACGAATGCCTCTTCGTCATTGTAACCCCGAGTGCTTAATGCTGTTGTCACTTTCTTGTTGGGTTTGTTGTTGTTGTTGTTGCAGGCAGCCAAGTACATAAAGACGCTGCCCAAGATGGAGAAGAGACGGATTTCCACCCTGCTCCCAAACGCCAACCCAATAGGTCGGTCGCTGTTTACTTGACAACTTGTACAACAGCCACGCGGTTGGCGAGTTGAGCTGAGTTGCGTTGTTGTGGTGTAATTCCCAGGAGCTGCGTGCAATATTTCAGGATGTGACCAAAATTATTTTTTTTTAAACATTGTTAACCCTAGGATGCAGCAGCAAATATGATGTCTTTGATATACTTGTTAGCAGAGGTGTGGACTCGAGTCATGCGACTTGGACTCGAGTCAGACTCGAGTCATGATTTTGATGACTTCAGACTCGACTTGGACTTGCCTCATCTTTGACTCGACTTGACTCGGGACTCGAGAGCAAAGACTTGAGACTTACTTGTGACTTGCACAACAATGACTTTGTCCCACCTCAGAGGTGTGGACTCGAGTCATGCGACTTGGACTCGAGTCAGACTCGAGTCATGATTTTGATGACTTCAGACTCGACTTGGACTTGCCTCATCTTTGACTCGACTTGACTCGGGACTCGAGAGCAAAGACTTGAGACTTACTTGTGACTTGCACAACAATGACTTTGTCCCACCTCAGAGGTGTGGACTCGAGTCATGCGACTTGGACTCGAGTCAGACTCGAGTCATGATTTTGATGACTTCAGACTCGACTTGGACTTGCCTCATCTTTGACTCGACTTGACTCGGGACTCAAGAGCAAAGACTTGAGACTTACTTGTGACTTGCACAACAATGACTTTGTCCCACCTCAGAGGTGTGGACTCGAGTCATGCGACTTGGACTCGAGTCAGACTCGAGTCATGATTTTGATGACTTCAGACTCGACTTGGACTTGCCTCATCTTTGACTCGACTTGACTCGGGACTCGAGAGCAAAGACTTGAGACTTACTTGTGACTTGCACAACAATGACTTTGTCCCACCTCAGAGGTGTGGACTCGAGTCATGCGACTTGGACTCGAGTCAGACTCGAGTCATGATTTTGATGACTTCAGACTCGACTTGGACTTGCCTCATCTTTGACTCGACTTGACTCGGGACTCGAGAGCAAAGACTTGAGACTTACTTGTGACTTGCACAACAATGACTTTGTCCCACCTCAGAGGTGTGGACTCGAGTCATGCGACTTGGACTCGAGTCAGACTCGAGTCATGATTTTGATGACTTCAGACTCGACTTGGACTTGCCTCATCTTTGACTCGACTTGACTCGGGACTCGAGAGCAAAGACTTGAGACTTACTTGTGACTTGCACAACAATGACTTTGTCCCACCTCAGAGGTGTGGACTCGAGTCATGCGACTTGGACTCGAGTCAGACTCGAGTCATGATTTTGATGACTTCTGACTCGACTTGGACTTGCCTCATCTTTGACTCGACTTGACTCGGGACTCGAGAGCAAAGACTTGAGACTTACTTGTGACTTGCATAACAATGACTTTGTCCCACCTCAGAGGTGTGGACTCGAGTCATGCGACTTGGACTCGAGTCAGACTCGAGTCATGATTTTGATGACTTCTGACTCGACTTGGACTTGCCTCATCTTTGACTCGACTTGACTCGGGACTCGAGAGCAAAGACTTGAGACTTACTTGTGACTTGCACAACAATGACTTTGTCCCACCTCAGAGGTGTGGACTCGAGTCATGCGACTTGGACTCGAGTCAGACTCGAGTCATGATTTTGATGACTTCAGACTCGACTTGGACTTGCCTCATCTTTGACTCGACTTGACTCGGGACTCGAGAGCAAAGACTTGAGACTTACTTGTGACTTGCACAACAATGACTTTGTCCCACCTCAGAGGTGTGGACTCGAGTCATGCGACTTGGACTCGAGTCAGACTCGAGTCATGATTTTGATGACTTCAGACTCGACTTGGACTTGCCTCATCTTTGACTCGACTTGACTCGGGACTCGAGAGCAAAGACTTGAGACTTACTTGTGACTTGCACAACAATGACTTTGTCCCACCTCAGAGGTGTGGACTCGAGTCATGCGACTTGGACTCGAGTCAGACTCGAGTCATGATTTTGATGACTTCTGACTCGACTTGGACTTGCCTCATCTTTGACTCGACTTGACTCGGGACTCGAGAGCAAAGACTTGAGACTTACTTGTGACTTGCACAACAATGACTTTGTCCCACCTCAGAGGTGTGGACTCGAGTCATGCGACTTGGACTCGAGTCAGACTCGAGTCATGATTTTGATGACTTCTGACTCGACTTGGACTTGCCTCATCTTTGACTCGACTTGACTCGGGACTCGAGAGCAAAGACTTGAGACTTACTTGTGACTTGCATAACAATGACTTTGTCCCACCTCTGCTTGTTACAGGCTCTTTCACAACACATTGTTACATGTGCGGGAACACCCGTAGATGCTTTCTCACGTCACTGTTGGTGGAAGGGCCTTTACTCGAGGGAGCTTTTGAGAGCTCCCCTTGAGGGTACTTGGTCTACTCTTCCCCAACTGGCCAGATGTCTTGTTAGAGTGTTCTGCATTTCAGGGCTGCCTGCTCGGGCGAGGAGGCTTGTAGCTGCAAGCATGTTTCTGTGTTGCATAATGTTGTCTTTCTGATTACCTTGTGTAGCTGTTGTTTAAGCACGTGCTGAAAAAATCGACGTATTTTTTTGGTTAAATCTTAAGTTTCATTTATGGGTAGTAACCACCTGGGCTTGCTTGGCAGGGCATGTGGTCGGATTGCTTTCGTTTCTGAGGGGGTCACTGTTTTGTCAACTGATTTTTCGATCGGATTCAAATTACAGGACTAGGTTACCGCTGTAATGGTCCGCTTCCTGCTGTGCTTCGCTAGACTCAATACCAATGAACTTCATACAGATGGATGAATGTATGAACACATTTTTCCTTGCGTTCTTCCTTCTAGGGTTGCCACAATTAGGGCCAGATTAACGCAGGGCCTTTATGGGCTGCAGCTCAGGGCCTCTGATTATCAGAAGCCATCCACAAATATATATACACACACAGCTTCATAATATTTGGAATGCACTACTACAGCACTCTGATACATCCTGTGGTGTAAGTTGTTATTTTTCAGCCTGTAGCGTCACTGTGTACATTGCTACCAGTTATAGGCCAACATTTAAATTGTCTAGTTCGTTTTAACTTTGACCTGGCTGTCCGATTCGTACATCATATTTAAAAACTTTTACAATCTGAGTAAGACATTTCACTCGTAATTGCAACTAGCATCATCAGGCGACAGCCACAACATTTACTCAGATTGTAAATCTTGTGGCTTTGCTCTCCAACACACAGGTGTGCTGTACTAGTAACGAATTGGCGTGTTTTGTTTACGTGACAAACCTTACTAATTGGCTGTGTCGGGTGGTGGTGGGTTTAATGGCACATTTATATATTTAAGCGATCTGACCCAAACAACCTCTTATGGATGATATTGCGCGTGAAAGCCTACGTGTTAAACCAGAGTAAGGATAATAATAACAAATTAACGGTGCAATTGACACCACCAGTTGCCTCTCCACCTTCCCGTCTCCCGTGCAGCCATCGACCTTCTGGAAAAGATGCTGGCGCTGGACCCCGAGCAGCGGCCCACGGCCTCGGAGGCGCTGCAGCACCCCTTCTTCTCGGAGACGCGCGAGCCGCTCGAAGAGACCGAGGCCGAGCCGTACGACCAGACGTTCGAGGGCGTCGAGCTGGAGACGAGCGAATGGAAAAGTAACGGCTGAGAGAGAGAGAGAGCGAAGGGTTCGCTCTCTCTCTGTCCGCTCCTCCCGTCTGCGTCTCCTCCGCTGCCTGCTCCTCTCTGCTCCAGCTCCGGCTCCTCCTTGACCCCCCCCCCCCCCCTCCGAGTTCGTCTCTGCTCCCCCCAAAAAACCACCGCTTCTCCTGACCTTGCGTCGCGGCGCAACGCTTGGGCTTAGAACGGTTGAGCTCCGTGTGTGGGCACAGCCACGTGCAGGCGGTAGTTCAAGCTCCTGTTGTTTAGCCAGGCGAGAATGCAGGAGACCAGGATGAGTCTCATTTACAAGAGTCACTCGGGGTATTAGTCTGCCAGTAGGGAGCGATGATTGCTAATGTAGGATTCTACATTGAGTCGTTTGCGGGTCATTTTCTAGTTTGACATATTCGAACCCTGACACTGGCACCCAACGGCCCACTCTTGTGAATTATGTCAGGGGATCTTTAACGTCCACTGTGAAGCGCATAGCTTGTGTAATTATTATGATCGCTACTACAATATTTACACCCGCAGTATTAACCAGGGCGGCCGCTGGATTCGAACCGTGAACCTCTGCAACAAGCGGCAAACGCGCTTCTGCTGGGCCGTGGGATCCATTCTGATAACAAAAATGTGATTTTTTTACGCTGTTAAAAGACCAAATCACCCTGAATGTACCCGACCTCAACAGATTTCACAAGCTTGGTAGTTCTGCGCCTGGTTAGCCCTCGAATGAGGGCCACGAGGTGGCCAAGGTATGGCAGTACAAGAAGAGACTTTTAAATCTATCTGTGCATTTTTTTGGTTCTTTCGGTAAAGTCACGTAGAAGGGAAATAATAAAATAATAAAAATAAAACATAATAAAATAATTCTCACGACGTTTCGGCCACAACGCAAGCAGCCGTCCTCAGGTGAAGAACAGGTCTGTCGGAAAGACAGCGTCTGAATGAATAGGTTCATTCAGACGCTGTCCTCAGGTGAAGAACAGGTCTGTCTGTCGGAAAGACAGCGTCTGAATGAACCTATTCTTTGAGACGCTGTCTTTCCGACAGACCTGTTCTTCACCTGAGGACGGCTGCTTGCGTTGTGGCCGAAACGTCGTGAGAATTATTTAATGTTTTATTTGTATTATTTTATTATTTTATTATTTCCCTTCTACGTGACTTTACCGAAAGAACCAAGAAGACGAATCCCTGCAGTCACGAAAGCTTTAAATCGAAATCTATCCGTGCATTGTTTTGAGCGTAACGCCCCCTCGTATGCGTGGGGTTTCTTCGAGTATTGTGGCTTCCTCCCACGTGAACCCGAGCGAGCGCTCGTTCACGGAGCTTCTGACCAAATATCCCAAAGTCGTGAGACTCGCTGACACTTCCGTGGGTAGATAAAGGGAATTATTTTTTATTACTAAATTGCAATATTTTACATTTGGTGTGATAATAGGTGCTCTTCCTTTCATTCGTTTGGCGCCGATCAAAGAATTTCACCTTGAACGGCACAAAACGAACGCCCCCAAGCCTCCATTATGAAAACCAACAAAACAGAACAGAGGGGAGCGGGAGTGCAGTGGTTAGCACACTGCACTACGAGCCCAGCGACTCGAGTTCGATTCCCACTCACAACCAATAACAGTGACGAATATCTCAGCCAGTTCTGGGCCTCCTCTAGGTCGACTCGGCCTCGAATGAGCACCTGGTGTGGTGTGTAATCATCACCAATGGGGATTCAAAGGTGGCCGGGTATAGTGCTGGCCACCCACCCCCTTTGTGTGCCGTGCCAGCCTTCATAGGTGCTCGCTGACAGCACTTGCCCCAACAATCTGTGAAAGACTATATGGGGGTTCATTGTGTGTGTGTGTGCGTGTGTGCAGGTCTGATCCATGTCGAGATAACGACCTTTGATCCAAAAAACCCGCACCAGCTGGCAACATAGAGCCTGGCTTGGCCCGGCACGAGCGTTCACCCTCCGACGTCCACTCGCGGCCACCAGCGAACACCCGGGGTTCATCGACACAGCAGACGCTTCGTGATTGTCAGTTTCGCACACACAAACATTTTGTTGATTAAACGAGTATACTTCAGGTGCGGCGAATAATGTAACAGCTTTGAGCTCTCGCAAAAACGGATTTCCTTTGCCTCATCGGCATGCCAGGTTTTTAATGAACTGCATCGCTGACATAACACATTCTCTCCAATTCAATTACAGTTCAAATGTGTGGTGTACAACACAGAATACCATGTCAACAGTTGCAGGCAAATATGCATCATACATATATCTACACACACACTTATATGCAACTTAATTTGTCAGTCTGTTAGCATGTCTGTCTGTCGCAGCATTTTCTCGTGTAATTATCTTCTTACATGAGTCGGTAAGGATACATTCTGACTGGAAGAAACCAGGAACCTATGTGTACTGAACGTCACCTATGTTTGAGCCGTGACCTTTGACCCGGGTGAAAAAAATGCATGCTAATTGAAATGAGTGGTGTGCTTTCTACTGGACAAAGCGTGCTATTGCAATAGTCGTGTCATCGATACGGTACTATATGACACTTTACTTGTCATAGTCGACTGGTGAGTTTCTGATGAGTGCAATTGGTGAGTGACTGGTTAGTGGTGAGTGTGTCAGGTGAGCGGTGAGTAAGGGTTGCCACCTTTGCTAGTTTTTCCAGGATCGTCCTCTCTTCGAGGTATCTACTGCCCTGGGAAATCTGTACGTCTTCCCGGGTAAAATAAAAGTCCCGTTTCTTAAAAATCAGTTGCATAGAGATGGATCGTTCGAGACTATGCATTTACATGTAGTCCTCCACACTCGTGATTGTGAGATATACATCTTTCCATGATATGTCCCCGTTTCTTGTACCTCAGAGGTGGCTGTCCTTCCGCTGAGAGGTGAGCTATCCACCCTGCCTGTAGGGTGGCCTGCCCTCTCGTTATATACATTTACACGACACAGTATCATTGGAAATCCATGCCTTGCATACCCTCTCTCTCTGTTGACTGTGAATCGGAAATTAGGCTTTGTCTCGTGAAGCCGGCGGCAATTTAGTTTTTTTTATATTCTTTGGGTCTTTCGGTAAAGTCACGTAGATGGGTTCAAAAACAATAAAAAAAATGAACAAAAAGCTACGACGTTTTGATCGCAACACAAGTGACCGTAATCAGGTGGACGGTTGCTTGTGTTGCGATCGAAACGTCGTAGTTTTTTTATATTTTATTTTTGAACCTATCTACGTGACTTTACCAAAAGACCCGAAGAATATTAATTCCTGCAAGCTTCAAGTCAAGATTGAGCAATTCAGTTGTTTGTCATTGCATTCCGGTCAATTATTGCCTCTGCAGATGTCTCCAACACTCCCATTGAACGTTCCAATTGAACAAAAAAGCACATAGTCTGCCGTTTTGCTAATCTGCAGGGTGAGGGGTTTTATACGTACGGCATAACCCCGTATAAATAATAAAGTAGGCGATTGCATCGTGACCTGGCCCAGCATTCCTGTGGTGTTCTGCAGAACACCTTAGCTCTCGGTATATTGTCTTAATTTCACAGGGGTATTTTCAGTGAACAAACGAAGTAGTGATTATTTACAAAGAGGAGCTGTGCACTGTTTCTCCTGTACAGGTTTAATATCTCTATGAGCGTCGGTCATTGTTTGTTACTCGAGTAGGGTGGTGGAAAGGGTGTAAACACCATCACATCGAACAGGGTCATCAACGCTTAAAACTCACGAAAGACCTTGTTGGAATTTAATCGTAACCCGCGTTAAAGAAAATTCCGAAGCGGTCTCCAATGAATCATCATCTTTTTTAAAACGTAACAGGACCTCTGTTTTGTTCTACATCAAACCAGTTCGAATCTCGCCTTGCCATCTTCGCCCTCCATCACCCGCGTGCCCCCAGCATACACACCGTGGCTCGCACGGTGACAATTTAACGCGTGAGCTCGGAGGGTGATGCATCTAATATTGATGAGGCCAATGCCGAACACAAGAGATTGCATTGCCGTTATCTCGCAAGCGCCGTTTCCCATTTGTACGTCTCCATGTCGTGTACACTGACGTTTCATTACTTTTTAATGATACGCGAAGCCATTTTGTTAAAAATAAATAAAACGTGAAACTCTTTAATTAAATGTTCTCTATGAATTTTTTTTGTTTTGTTACGGGTGTTGAGCGGATGTATCGAATCGTGTACGTTGCATTGAAGTTAAAGCCACTTTGTTATTTTGTCTGAGCAACTGAAAAAGTCTTGATATTATTGTACCCAAAACACGGAGTGTTGATGTAGCGACGAAAACCAGCTTGTGTGCAGGTACAAGGTGTATCGTGAGAGATGGTGGCAGCTTGCGGGGGCCTTCATCCAGCAGTGGATCGATCAAGGTTGACGATGATGAATGCATTTTTTCCCCCTTCACAAAATATCGTTTTGTCCTTTCTGGGTGCCATATTTATCGGATGAGAAGCTACCTGTGCTGACATAGGCAGGAATGAGAATGAGCAAAAGTTCACGGAGGAAATATTTCCAAGCAGAGTTCTGGCTATAAAAATGCATTCATATATTAAAGGTGTCACATGCCGTGCATTAATAAAACCATAACTTACTGGCTACCACTCCAAGGTCATTGAGCCATTGCGATACAAGGGCCGCTGTGTTTTTACGGAGTCTCGCGTGTGCTATTTGCGGCTGAGTTATGCCCATAACATCGATAGCAGACACGACTACGTGAGACGGGCATATTTCTTTGCTAGGTGGGTCTGGTGGTGCCCTTGAGGGGGCTCTCTCTCTCCACGCTGCCGTGCTCGTGCCAGATTTATCAAGATGATTTGGAATGGCCATCCAGTGCAAGGGGATTACTTAACGAGAAAGAGAGAGAAACGACAGAGCCCATAAACAGTATTCGGGCATAATAGTCTCCCAACCTCTTGGGAGCCACTGCTTATTTTAAAAGTAACAAAAGACCGGGTTGAGTGCTATTTACACAACACTGTGTGTGTGGGGGGTGGGAAAGTTAAACGAAAATAGAGAAACTGACGGGGGAATTCGAAGGACAAAGGAAAGTGTGCTACTGGTTTGAAGCTTTGCTTCTCTGAATCGCACACGGGGTGAGCCGTGAGTTGTGTCGCACACCCGCAACGCGCCAGATATTTCACTTGCGGTGCCACTTGCGGTGGCATGGATTTGATGGATCCAATTTCCTTTTGTGGCCAATAACAGTGAAGTGCGTGATCACCGTTTGCAATGAATGGGTCATGAAATACAGTAAATCCCTCTTTTGCGATATAAATACATTAGCACATCGGTACTACAGTTTTGCTGCCATAGGCAATAACAATGTATGCCCTGGCCCATAAACAAGAATTCAAAACTGTGAAGGCAAGGCTTGGTGGATCACACTGATCTGCGAAGCTCCAAAACCCACTGAGCTGTAAGATGATCATGACGTGAAACGATACGGCCCTGAAATGACTTGCTTACTCCACTGCTGAACTAAATAAATTCATAATTTGCTGTCCCAGGTAAATCCCATTGAGCGATTCGCTTTTTTTTTCAGAGGTGACCTGGCCACACACAAAAGCTCATCGAAGTGGCTTATATCATATGTGGGATTTTCTAATCGCCAAATACTCTAAACGCATGTTTCTAAATAAGGAGGGCAAAACTGGGGTGCCCGGACAAAACATAACACGGCACTATGGGGAGAGCCAACACATGGACTCCAAATGTACAGGCGTCAGGGTCAAGAACGAACTGACGACTTCCTGCATACCAAGTCAGGGAAATAATATCTCCACCATCTCGTCACTGCTGGTGGAAGGGCCTCCACTAGAAAGTCCTCTAGAGGGTATTTCGTCGACTGTGATTACCCACACTTTGCCCAACCGCATTGCGCTGTGGTGTACCCATTTAGATTTTTTGGGTGGGATTTGAAACTCTCGCATTGTTTTAACTGCCGCGCAGTTCGAATTGGACCGGCAGCCTCTGGATTGCAAGTCCAGCGTTATATATGTGAGAGCACGGGGCAGCGCTCATGACATGGTGGCAGTGCTTCATAATCAGCCTGAAACAGTCTGGAAGACTGTTCCAGGACTAATTTTGGCACACCACTGTGAAGGCAGCAAGGGTTGGTGGCTTGCCGCACAACATGTTGTGAAACTATTTACACCATTGGAACCTCATTTGCCAGTAAAAAATATGATAGTTGGTTTTTTACCCTTCTATCTGGCAAGAAAACTGACACCTTTTTTACAAGGAGTCATGTTTGCATAGACCACAACACCTGCAGCCATAATGCAAACAAAAAACATAACTCTGATAATATATGCACTGTCCTTGAAGTTGATTGGTCCACACCCGAGACAGCTTTCCTTAGAGCCTTGTCTCACATGGGTTGGACCAGATGACGCCAAAAGGCGCACAACTCAAAGACAATGCACCATCAGAGTATGAGAGCTCGGGGCAAGCATCTACACTATGGGAACCTCATTTGCCAGTAAAAATATGATAATTGGTTTTTTACCCTTCTATCTGGCAACAAAACTGACACCTTTTTTACAAGGAGTCATGTTTGCATAGACCGCAATACCTGCAGTCATAATACAAACAAAAGAACATAACTCTGATAATGTGCACTGTCCTTGAAGTTGATTGGTCCACACCCGAGACAGCTTTCCTTAGAGCCTAGTCTCACATGGGTTGGACCAGATGACGCCAAAAGGCGCACAACTCAAAGACAATGCACCATCAGAGTATGAGATAGAAGGGTAAAAAAACAATTATCATGTTGTGAAACTCCCTTCCCGTGGGTGTCGAGGCGGTGCCATCCGCTGGCTCACCAGGAGAAAGAAGTACAACAAGTGGACTAATCGCCATCTGATTCCATCTTTACAGAGGATTTGTGTTTCTCCCTCATGCGCATGGGTTTTGCTTCAGTTTTCTTCCACTTGTAGGATAAATAAGTACATTACTAATTATAAACTCCTGATGGTAGTACAGAAAATGGGTTCTTGGTTGCATCAGCACAGATGTTTAAGTGTTAACCCCTGCTAAGTGAGGGTTTGCTCTGGGTACTTAGTTTTTTCCACTTGCAAAACACTTCCCAAAATGTTTCTCATTGTGCTGTACGGCTCCTCTGAAAACAATATATTGAGACTTGGTGGTATTTGACTCGATAGAAAATAGAAGGAAAAGGTGCAGCCCTGCAATTCCTTGCTCACGCCACTGCGGGTGGAAGGGCCTCTAGAGAAGCCTACCTAGAGGCTATTTTGCCTACTCTTACACGCTGGCCAGACGTTTGAAGAGGTGGGAGTAGACTAACTTCCTTCACTCTACCGCTGATTGACTCTCTGTCGCGTATCAATTTATTCTTCTGGATGGACAAAAATGTGGATATTTAGGATGCTTGCCCATTGTTTAAACAGCAGCTACCGGACCTCCGGTAGATCAAATCGAACCAGCAAGCTCTGCATTGCAATTTCAACGTGCTAACCTACAGAAACTCCATTCTTGGATAAATGGTATTATTATTAAATAAAATGAGTGGTGTGGCTGAGTGCATTGCCACATGGTAGAACTGAAATATAAGTATGCAATTTCTGTACGTAATGTATTTATTTATTTTCATATACCATTATCTGTCCACCGTTAGGTCGCGGCTCCCCACGTTAGGAGCACAGCCTTGAATGCTACCTACATGGTTACACTAAACTGCTGGCATGAATACAGCACACGTTGGTGTGGCGTTTTCATTCCATCGCTGCTTGGGTTGTGTCCTATGAAAGATTAAAATGTAAATTTCTAAACCAGGTCAGAAGCTTTCGAAATCACGTTCTAATTTACAAGTTGAGACTTGTGAAATTGATTGGATGGGGTTGACAATGCATGCTTGAAGTCCTACGTATTTTAGTTGAGATTGCTGGATCGCTGACAGATGGAGGTAATGAGTTGCGATACAGTCCTGCAAGCCAACGGAGTTGCTTCAGATGGCAGTACAGCAAATTCGTTTTCTGACCTGCGAGACGTTCCACGAAAAAAAAACTATACAAATGTATTTCCAGGCATTCTAAAACAGGAATTAACAAAATGGCCTGTGTATTCAAGGAGGATTTAATGAGTAAACGTACTGGGCTGATACATTACTTATATTTTATAATGGTTTACACAAATGTGACATTGCAAAAAGAAATCTGTTTTTGACCACATCAACAAGAATTTGCATGACCTCAACTAATCTGGGAAGCCAACCAGGTTTGAGCCTCGATAGGTGCTTGGATTGGGTGACCCACCATACCCACACAGGTTACGATATTCCGTCGTGGGCAGCAGAGGGCAGTGCAGTAAACTATATTGTAGTGCTGTTATTCTCACAGGTCTGTGTTCCCCCGTCTGCGTTCCCCCAACCCAGCGTGGTGAAGTATGGTCGAATATGGGAGGCCTTCATCCAGCTATGTGTGGGTTAAACGGTACATGCACAAAAGAAAACGCACGTTGCGAAGAAGACTTACACCAAACATCTCCTTTTTTTGTTCAGCACTGTCCACCAACCTGCTACCAGATAGGGGTAAAAATAGCACCTTTATGTGCTGTGAAGAAGGGCCATTGACCGAAACGTCGCCCATTACATATTTTGTTATTTTAAGGGAGTGTTGTTGACGAGTGTGTTGAGTCTTGTCCGTGCATCGCTGCCCACGCAGGCTCAGCAAGCAGCAGCAAGCAGCAGCATCATCACCACCAAATCACGCGTTACCACGTGGGGGCAGGCAAGGTCTGCCCGTGGTGATCTGATGCATTGTGGGTAAAATGATCATCCGTATGAAAGGGATGAATAGGGAGGGGAGGAGGAGGAGGTTCAGTGGAGAGACAGAGAGGGGCAGAGCAGGCGGGAGCAAGCAGAGCAAAAAATCGCATCACCACCGACACCACCACCTCCACCAACAATATCACCACCACCACCACCATCAACCACCGCGGAGGCGGGCAGATACATCATCAGTTGGGAGATCTTCTGCTCACTTTCTCTGAGATGTACACATGAAGAGGGAATTCGACAGCTCCACTTAAACTGCGCTCGCATGGAGAGGTATTGGACCCGTGGATCGTATGCGTGCGTGTGCCTTCCGTCCCGTGGACTTGCGCGTGTGTCTGTGACCCATGGATGTGTTTTTCGGGCTTGGCTATTCGGCACGCAAAGTGGTTCAAACATTCTCGACACTGCGATGCATTCCATCCGGCCGGGACGTTGAGGATGATGCGATGATGTTACCCCCCCCCCATCCCTCGGTTCTAAAACAATTGTGTCGGCTTTAAGGAGCGGCGTGAGTGAGTGAGTGTGCGCGGGGCACCTCTCTGTGTGTGTGTGCTCCCGATGATGCCGCTCGAACAGTGCCTATTGTTGCACTTGGAGACTGCCAGATGGCCAGGCTCGGTGCACAACAACCGAGGCAGCGGAGGACAATCGTAGCAGCGCATTCTCCTGCTGGTGATGTTCATCGTTCCACGTGAACTTTTAGCGGACGCCCGCAATGTTTTCGACGGCAGCATTCGGCAACACTTAACGCGAATTGGCGGAGTTCGATGCGGTCGATGGATATTTACAGCGGGTATAGGTTTCTTTTGTGTTTTTTTTTGTTTGTGTAGTTTTGGGTTGGCCGTACGTACGGTGCGAAAGAAGTTAAACATCCGTCACGCTCGTCGTCATTTTCATCAGCCCATGCTTCATCCACTGCTTGATCAAGGGGGCATTATTTCCATCCCTTTCCACCAAGTAGCCGTCTCTCGCAATCCCACGATGTTAATCATTATCCACCCGAGCACCTGCACAACGACTTTAGCTGGTTTCGTTGCTCCATCTCTTCGGATAGAACTCCTCGATGCTTCTTCCATTGTGTTAGACAACGGGGAACAATGGCACGTGCAATACGGTATACGAGCACACGATATCGTAGTTTCACATCGCTGTATGGATATACCCTTGATGTTTTCTTCTTTTGCTTAGAGTGCATTCAGTGTACAAGGAATTCGTGTGATCCCCATTGTTTAATAGAGATAATGTTTATCACGTGTGGACTACAATACTATGTTGTGTGTGGACTGTGTTATGTATAGACCGTATTTGTTCCGGTTGTACCTGTACAAGAAATACCGTGATGCCCTTCATACTGACTTGTTTGTTCTTAATGAACATCATAGTGTTGTATCAATTGTTAATTTTCATTCACATGAGCAGGACCCTAAAGAAATTCTGTGTTGGTAGCAAGCGGGGAAAGCCACTTTAACGAACGTTAATGATTCTCCTCTGACGTTATTGAGACGTACAGACCTACCTGGGTAACTGTGTACACACACGCACGTTATTTTCGGCTGTTAAAACAATTACCTATGTCGGAAAGTCATTGAGACGAAGCAAATTTCACGTTTACAGACAATAAAACGGTGGTGGGAAATTCCACATTCCCAAGACGGGGACCAGTATGTCCGTGTAACAACCACATGCAAGAGTCGTTACACATGATATTGGAGACGCGGGGTGGCTCTGCTGTTAGCGCACTGAACCCGGCCACACCTGAGTTTGATTCGCGGTCACGGCTACCGGCAGTGGCGAATGTTGTCCGTTGCCCCCCCCCTCCCAAACCAGCACTGAGCAGCGTGGTGAAGTATGGTCAAACATCTTCTTGGTTCTTTCGGTAAAGTCACGTAGAATGGAAATAATAAAATAATAAAAATAAAACATTAAATAATTCTCACGACGTTTCGGGCACAACGCAAGAGGACGGCTGCTTGCGTTGTGGCCGAAGCGTCGTGAGAATTATTTTATTATGTTTTATTTTTATTATTTTATTATTTCCATTCTACGTGACTTTACCGAAAGAACCAAGAAGATGAATCCCTGCAGTCACGAAAGCTTTAAATCGAAATATGGTCAACCCCCCCCCCTCCCGCGACCCAACACTGCGTGGGGGAATCTACATCCAGCAGTGGATTGACGAAGGGCTTGTGACACGTGCGTTGTGAGGACGAGGTAATCTTGCAAGACATCGGTATTAGTCGAGACAATTTTTTTTTTGGCTTTACACGCGTGGCGCCCGTCCGGCACAAATAAGCCATTCGAAGCGTCATCGATACACCCGTGATCGAGTGTGTGTGCATGTGTCTGATTTTTTTCTAGAGAAAAAAAAAGCTGGACATTTAATTGTCAATGATTTGCGAAGACGCGGCGTGTTTTGTTGGCCAGCTGCCCCTGTTCAAAAATTAATGTTTTCCGCTGGATTGATGGACTGTGGACAACAACACGCACGGAACCGTGTGTGTGTAATTCTGCACCGTACATATGTTGCGGCAGTAAAAAAAAACACATACTTTGGCTATACTAGATGTATGCAATTTCCTGAAAGGCTTTCCCATTAGTAGGTGGCAGACAAAGACAAAGATCCCCCGTATAGCCTTAACAGACTGTTGTGGCAAGTGCTGTTAGCGAGCACTAAATAAAGACAAAGATCCCCCGTATGGATTTAACAGACTGTTGGGGCAAGTGCTGTTAGCGAGCACCTATGAAGGCCGGAATGGCACACGAGAGGGTGGGTGGCAAGCACCACGCCCGGCCGCCTTTGTCTCCCTAGTGGCAATGTTCTTGTGCACCTCACCAGGTACTCATTTGAGGCTGAGTCGACCTAGGGGAGGTCCAGGACCGATTCGGATAATCGTCACCGGTCTTGGCCGTGAGCGGGAATCAAACTCGGGTGGCCAGGTTGGTAGCGCAGCGCGCGAACCGCTACACTACCGCTCCCCACAGACAATACACCTACACACAGCAGTACCTGCCGCGAGTGTGTGAAAGACGTCTTCTAAAATAAAATTCAGGTGCTTCCGAAAGTGGGAAGTGTGAGAAGCTGGGAACGCAATCCACCAACAGCAAGGTCAGCGTTGACGATCATTCGTTATGGGTAACGGTGCAGCCCTGCAAGTTGCTTGCCTCAAGCTCCTGCTACAGGAAGGGCTTCCACTACAGGCGGAGCTCTCGAGAGCCCTCCTACAGAGGATGGCTTCTGCCTTACTCTTCCACGCTGGTTAGACGTCTTAGGATAGATGGGAGTACCCACACTTTACCCCACCACATTACGAGCTGCCGATAAACTTTGCAGTGGTGTACCCATTTATTATTCTCGGTGGACATAGGGGCGATGGGAGTGGGGGTGGTGGTTGAGCATTTAAGAAGCTTGCTCAATTGTTTTAGCTGCCGTGCCGGGAGATCGAATCAAACCGGGGTGACCTCTGCTAACCACACAGCCTTGGGTTACTGCCGTCCTAAATTTAGGCAACGCACGCGAAACACTTTTGGCATCCGCTCATTTTCGCCCAAGCTTTGGTGTCAGACGACAATGACGGAGAGTGAGAAAATGACACCTTTTGTGTGTTTTTTTTTGCAGACGCTCGTATTTATGGCTGCGTGATGACTGAATGGCTTAAGCTGTTTGCAAAGTGGTCTTTGGCTGACCTGCTTCTGCCACCCCCTGTCACTGTTGACGTTGTTGTGCCACGTATTTATCACCGAGTGATGCATTGCTGAGATAATGCTGGCTTTCCGCACCTATTTATTTGAGCAATGAGCAACGAGCTGGACTTTGAAGACCACTCTGTTCCGTTCAATAAGGTTTCGTATCATCCAAATGCGGCGTGTGTGTGTGTGTGCAACAATGCGGGGTGGGGGGGCTGCTGTGGCGTGGGTAATTTGAGCGATCTTGTACGGGCGTCTGTGTCGCATCACTTTTTCGATTCGCGTTCGATTAAAACGAAAATGGAGCAAAACTGCGAGGTGCGAATTAAGCACCCAAGGGAGGTGCTTGCTTGGAATTAGATTGACGGGGAAGAGAAACGCACGGATCGTAGAAAAAATGCAAGTCGGAGACGTCGCGTTAACTGTTCAAGAAAGTAAAGTGGGCTTGGAGGATGACGCATCTGCTAGAACGGGGGGGTCTGCAACCAAAATAACAAGAAGAGCCCTTTTTCGAATTCGGTACAGAACTCAACATTTCTCGAGCTTGCAAAGCATGTGAATGTATACACAGACGTGCATTACGTCTCGGAAGCGCTCCGTGAAGAGCCGCCGTGCGGCTACGGAGCTGCAGGTTTCCCCGACCAACCTGCACCAGAAGGAACGATGGCGGATAGACGAGACTGGTGATGGAATGGTGGTCCAAGGAGGGGGACGCTCCTGAGAGGGGAGGATGCCCATTGCAAATGGAGCGACGAGATTTGTTCGTATGAAAGAGGGGCGAGTGAGATGGGTTTTGGCATCGCAGGGTCCGGGAGGATTGGTGACGGCGTGGGGAAATGTCTTCATCCGGCAGTGGTTTGAACATGCCTGATGATATTGCACCTATCTGTTTAATGCTGCGGGTGTAATGAACCTAAATTGCGCGCCGTCTGCTTCACCGTGGAGGTTAAACATTCCCTGGCGTCATTCGAAACGAGTGGGCCTTTGTGTGCAAGCGTCGGGGGTCCAAATTTCCCAAATTCAGAAAACGATCGGCAAATTTCTAATGGGACCCTTTTTTTCCCCAATACTGTATCAAGATGCTCACCTTTTGGTTGGCCTTTGGTTTCGAGCACTGATGAGACAACGCTATAAAAGGCCATTCAGTTTCAAGGACAATGCATGCATTATCAAATCATATTTTGTGTGCATGTTTTACCGCCAAGCATGTGTCGTGGTTAATGCGGATTTGGTGCCTTGCAATAGGTTTTTGGCATCTTAACACCACCTGTGTTTATGCCAGAAAGGGTAAAGCCTTTTTTATGATCTGCAAATAACTCGATTGGGTTTATACACAGCAGCAATCATCGCCCCCCTACGAACATGGAAATGCCCGTTTTCAGGCCTGCTGCTGAGTGACCTTGTGCCCACAGGGACAGCTGCCACCTCGGGGGGCCCTTTAACATGTTTGAGATGTGATGTGGAGCACTCTTGAGATGCCATGGTGTAAAGGGCGAAAAAAAACAATTGGTGTTATTATTTGTGTTATCTGTAATGGTATAGTCACTTATAAATGTTATTAACACTTTTTTTATTGTATATACCGTACAGGACTATGCATGTAGGTCTTTTACAGCATTTACTTTCTTCATAGAACATCAGAGTTGCCAAGTAGAGCACAAGTGCTATGAACGGTTCCACTAGGGTGGTCAACGCTGCCTACTCTTCAAAGTTTTTTTCAAAAAATATTGTTCTGAATTAACAAAACTTGCTGTTTCAAAAATAAAAACATCAGTCGGTCCCCTTGGTGAACAATTGTGAATAATTTGCCTACGCAATATGGGCATGACAAAAGAGCTCATTTTTATACGTGCGAGTCACTTCTAATTATGGTGATCACGGAGACGCTGCAGCATGCGAATGGAATTTGATAAATAAACCGTCAGGACATGGCACAGTGGGGTGACTGGGCGCTATGCTGGTGTTGTGGCTATCGCGGATGTGGTTAAGTGGTGTGGTGGTTTAAAGTGGTGGGTGGCGTGGGTTGCCTTTGTGTGTGTGTGTGATTAATCGGGCAGCCCTTTCTGCCCTTGACGAGTTCGTCCTTAAGTATATGCATATTGCAGGGCTTAATTTCTCATGGAAATATATTCCACACCTCAGCTCCGGACAGTTGAAGTCTACACACATGCAGCCCTTTTGTTCATCAACTGCTGGGTCGTCGGAGGTTTTTGGACCGTGTCACTGCGAGTTGATGAAGCCATTCATTGCATCTTAAATCCATAGGTTTCGTTAACCGTTTTGCTATAGACTGAATAACGATAAGAATAGGGTTTATACCCTTCCTGGCAGTAAAACGGGTGATATAGATGTTCGAACACCAAATGGATAAACCTTTTGCAAGGCATCAAGGCTGCATGAGCCATGCACACTTGTGGCAAAACATGCAAACAAACATTGCTCTGATATAATTCGATACGGCATTTTCTTTTAAACCGATTGGCCTACACCAGAGACGGCCTTGTCTCTATGGCTTTGTCTCATCAGTGTTAGACCAGAGAACGCCGAAGGGCGAACGGTACAAAGACAATTAAAGTATCGGAGCACTTACAGCCCGGGTCAAACAAAAAGTGTCCCATAGACATGTGTATAACGAATGAATACAATTGTTATGTCTATGCTGACAAGACGGGTCTGTTTGAACTTCTGGTTGATATCGTTTTGGAGTTAAAATGCCAAAATATATTTATGACTATATATTATCCGCTTTGTAGAAACATTTTAAAAATACCTCTGTTTTGACAGTATATATACACACGCGGTAACAACGACACTTGGCACAGTAATTTGCATGTCCTCGGCAAGATAAGAATGAGTAAGATTCCGTCTGTTTTTCAACAAAAATGTTTTCCCCGCTTTCATTTTAATTTTGGGTTTTTCTTCTAGTACCCGCTGGGCCTGATGATTTACGTCGTTGAGCGCGATGCTGTGAACTAAAGTGAACGGTAATTGAATGATTAAATGCTGAATCGCATACGCTCCTACTTGTACCTTGGGGCAGATCTGTGCTCATTGTGCGTGCTCCATTCACGAGCCCACTAAATGTCACAAAAACAATTTGTGCCAACAGGACACACTGTTTACAATGTCGGCACGTTATGAACAGCTTCCTGCCCAAGCAATAAGCCCTTAAGCACAAGTGTTTAGTCTATTACAGCATCTGTGAATTAATTTATATGCGAGTTTGTGTGTGCGTGGGGAGCGGTAGTCTAGTGGTTAGCACGCTACGCTTTGAACCCGATGAACAGAACTCTATTCCTGCTCACTGCCAACATCGGTGACAAATATATGAACTGGTCCAGCGGCTCCTCTAGGTCGACTCGGCCTCAAATGAGTACCTGTTGTGGTGTGTAAACATCGCCACTTGGGAGACGAAGGCGGTCAGGCGTTGTGCTGGCCACCCATCCCCTCGTGTGCCATGTTGGCCTTCATAGGTGCTCGCTAACATAACTTGCGCCAAAAGTCTGTTAAGGCTACACGGGGGATCTTTGTCTTTTGTTGTATGGATCGAGTGGAGTGGTTATGACACTGGTGAACCCTGCAGACACCTGAGATTTGATTTCTGCTCGTGGCCAACATCGGTGGCGAATGTCTGAAGCGGTCCAAGGTTTCCCAGAGATGCTTCCAATGAAGAAGGTGCCACAGTGGTGAGATGTTAACTACCTCGCCTGCTATACAGGAAAGCGTGGGTTCGATCCCAACCCTTGACGCCTGTATATTTGGAGTTTGTGTGTCTCTCCCCATGGTCGTGTGGATTTTTCTCTGGGTCCTCTGATTTTTCCGGTTTTTCCCTCCACATTTAGAAACGTGCGTTTATTGTGTTTGGCTGTTATACATTTCCACTTGACAAGCCACTTCGTTGAGCTATCATTTGTGGCCAGGTCGCTTCTGAAAAACAGCTATCTAGCTCGGCGAGCCTTACCTGGTAAAATAAAAATAGTTGGTATAGTTGACTTGGTGCGGTGCTTGAATATCCCCACTGGGGAGACGACGGTGGCAGGGGGAGTGGTGCTAGTGACAGCACCCTCCACGATGTGCCGTGCAGACTCGCGCAGGTGCTCGCTAACATCCCTTGTCCCAACAGCCTCTGTCGCCCGGGGGGTGGGGGGGGGGATCTGTGTCCTTTTTGTCTTTCCTTGTTGGTAGGTAAATAACACGTTGCTGTGTACGACTGCTCTGACACCTTAGCCAGCACAGTTGGTTTGTTGATCCAAAATTAATAATGCAAATTATTATTTTTTCAATGAAACCGTACATGGAAATACAGAACGTATTTTTACTTGTAAAAATTACCGTATGAATGGCTTTCGCCAACATATTAATTCGCTCATAATAGCAAGTCCCAAGCATTGATGCTCTCAAGCCATTGATTAAATTTCACATTCCTGTGGCTGGAGCCAAAATATCCATCCAAACATCAATGTTGACTTATGTGCTGTTAACAATTCTATGAAGATGTAATTTATTGCTTGAATACAGAAAAGGTTACTAGCCTATCCCAGTGACTTATTTCCACATGACAGCCTCCGTTTTAACTTTGGCCGAGACTCAAGTTTACGTGGTAAGGTTTGCTTAATTGTGACAGTTATTAAAGCTATGTTACGTCTCAGGCTCTCTATATTCTTTATCTACATATGTCTGAAATCTGATAATTTTTTACCCTCTTTTTGATCTGTTTATTATTTATCCTGTTTGCAGTAAGTTCCGACGTCTGTTTACTGTCAATACGTTTTGTTTTTACCTCTTGTTAGTTTGCACGCTCCCACCCTGCTGCCACTGCCAGGAGTCTTGGGTTGAGGTCCTCCTTGTAACAGAGCCGATGAGCTCAATTGGGCTTACCAGCTGAAATAAAGTCTGCGCTTAGGAGTCTCTATTTAACTCTGTAACTCTACGGCATTGCCACGTCCTGCAGCTGCCACCGCTGCTGACGGTTTTGGGCAGTGGTCGTACTTGTAGCGGAGCTGCTGATCTCCGTGGGCCTAATCACCAGCTGTAATAATAAGAGTCCGAGCGAGTCTGAATTGGTTGAGTGAATGTGTAATACGTAAATTTTAAGACGGCATGCGGAGTTCTATTTAATGCAAGCCAGGAAACGATTTTCAGAGCGTGCGTGGGTTTTTTCATGCCGTGCGGAGGAGGTGTCTTGCGCTATCGGTATTCGGCCATAAGCGCTCATTACTGAACACTCTCCCAAGAGCGGGTCTCGCGAGTTTACGTATTTACTTTACGGTGCGATCACGTAAAAATGTGCGTGACATTAAATGAACGGCAGTTCGTTGTTGGCCGATACTGCATAAACGCACGCACATCGCGAGTGTTTTATTTGTTGTTCTGAAGCGTCGCAATCGGCGCGTCCTGCGCTGGTCAGGCTGCGTGCCGTTCGTTTTGTTCCGTTGTGGTCGACACAAGACACCTACACTGCGTGGTTGTCTCCCCGCCGTCTGTATTTTAAAGGAGTCTGTTTTTCACAAATCAGAATGGGAGGCTCCAGTTGTGACCACCTTTGCTTTTGTCAAAATCTATTTGTTGATCCGTCCTCCAGCAAGCCCGAGGCTGGCCAGGGTGGCCCTCGGTCACCCTTCGCTCAGTTTGTAGTTGCTTATTTTCCTGCAATGCCCTCATTGTCTGGAACTCCCACCAGCCATCTGTGCTGTCGGCTGCTTACCCCCTGTTTCAAGTCAAGGCCCAGGACCTTCCTTTGTTTCTCTGCCTATGACTTTTCATTAATTTTATTTTACCAGGCAAAGCCCACTGAGCTATTGGGACTTTTTCAGAAGCGACCTGGTCACGAAGGATAGCTCAACGAGGTGGCTTATTGCGTGGAAATGTATAGCAGCCAAATACTCTAAACGCATGTTGATTCCAAATGTGGAGGGGGAAATAGTGTTGGACCTGGAGAAAAATCCACAAGGCCACGGAGAGAACATGCAAACTACAAATAAACAGGCATTCCCGGTCTAGATCGAACCCATGACCTCCTGCATACCAGGCGAGGGAGTTAACATCTCACCACCACGACGGCCTAACTGACTGCAACTAACTGCTTTTCTCTAAAATAAGTCTGCCCGCTTTTACTGTTCCGTGTCTTGAGACACGGCTACATGTAGGCCAGCGCCTTTCAACCGTCTGGAACCACTCGCGTCACTGTCAACCCTCCAAAAAAACGTTGCACGCCACCAAACACGAATAACATAATTTTCTAAATTAAAGCTACCTCTATAAGTGCTGTGAAATTATCATTAAAAAGGCACAAATCATTTTACTGGCATTTTATTAACTCTTCTAAATAGTTGTGCAGATGTTTTGTGAAAAAAGAAAATCCGCGGTTGGGAACTGCTGATTTAGTTGCTGTATATATCCCAATTGTAATTGGTATGCCACAGGACTATATTGTAATCCGTTAAGTTATAACGTTTATTGGGTGTTGATGTCTATAATCTGCATTCCTCTGAGATGTCCAGCCTTAGTGGCTCAGCGGTCGCGCGAGCTGCTCCCGATCGGAAGGTCACGAGTTCAAATCCTGGTTTGGGGGGGGGGGGTGACTATTATCCCTACAGGGTCATTAAAATAGGTACCATTTTATAGAGAAGGCAACAAAAGTTATCCTCTAAATATACATACAGTACTAACCCCTGCCATGGGAATGTGGAATATCCACCACTGGTTTAGGGATGTAAACATTCTCGATGCTCATTTGAGCAGGAAATATGTTTTGATCAGGCGATTATACACGGCACCATGCAATACGGTCCACATCAATATTGGGGAGATGAAGGCAGCTGGCATGACTGATACTGGCCCCACCACCCTCAAGAGGAAGAGGCATTCGCTGATGTCACTCAGCCCAACAGCCTATTTAGAATATCTGAACTGAGCAACCTGTCTCTTTGTATGTCTCCGTGTGGTGGAGCAGTGAGGAATCAATTGCGCTACAAACACAGCGACCCGAGTTTGGGTCTCACTCATGGCCAACAGCAACGATGAATATCGGAACCGGTCCTGGGTTTCCTCTCTTTCGACTCGGCCTTAAATTATTACCTGGTGCGGTGTGTAAACATAGCCACTTGGGAGCCAAAGGTGACCCAGTGTGGTTCCATATATGCTCTCACCTATACACAGACTAACAGTCGAACAGAGGCTGTTAGTCTGTGCATTTAGGGTTTGCGTGGGATCTCTGTTTTGGTTTGTGTGTGTGTATATACACACTGTATGTATTCAGTGTGTGATGTGAAAATGTGCTTGTTAATCCATATGTATACATATACACACTTTGTTCATTTGCATAACCATAGTGGTCATACTCCAATTACATTTCAAACACACTTTGTACAGAGGATGGTTGAAATATACACGTTTGTTTTTATGTAAGAGCAGGGATGTGTGTGTTGGGGGTGGTGTTTGATGGTGCAGTGGTTAGCACATTCTGTTGCGAAACCCTGTGACCTGAGTGGAATTCCTGGCCACAGCTATCGGTGATGACGTTGCATCTGAAACTTTCCAGGTCTTCTCCAACATTGACTATTAAACCTTAAGCAAGTATTGTAATAATAATGTTCTGTGTGCAAACATCAGCACCGGGTAGACAAAGACGGCGGCATGCGGTGCTGGCCATAATACCTGTGCTGCTCCTTGTGCACTGTCGTCCTTAATAGGTGCTCGCTGAGGGCTACATGCGGTTATCCCTTTTGTGGTTATGTATGCATTGTGCCATCGCACCACGTCTTCAGGAGGGTCTGTTCGCACCCGCCAAAGGTAGCGAATTTCCGGGAGGCTCTACAACCTGGACACGCGACGAGCGGTCAGCCCCCTCGCGCCATCCAGCCTCGCCCAACTAGACATAGCCACGCCCAACTAGACATAGCCACGCCCATTCACTCGCTAGTACGTTCACTCAACCAGTGCCCTTGGTTCTAGATTTGAAGCTTTCGTGACTGCAAGGATTCATATTCTTAGGTTTTTTCGGTAAAGTCACGTAGGTAAAAAATTTAAATTAATAAAAGTTAAATAAACAAAATAAAAAATCAGGACTTGATACAGCAATCGTGCTGTGACGGTTCCACCTGAAAACGGAAGCTTGTGTTGCCTCCGAAACGTCGTGATTTTTATTTTATTTTTTATTTTACTTTTATTAATTAGAATTTTTTTACCTACGTGACTTCACCGAAAAAACCTAAGAATACAGTGCCCTTGGGTCTATCTGACTTTGACCCCGCCTACAACTTATTACTCTGCAAGCCGTGCCCACGACTGCGGTAGCCCTGCGCTTTGCACATATCGTGAGCACGGGACAAAATCCTTAATTTCTCTCGTGCTTTGGGACGACGGCGCAGCTTTTGTGAACCGCTGGGGCACGTGGGGGACGCGTGGGTATCTTTACGGCAGCTAGGTGACAGCTGTTTTTATTTACGTTTGAACGTCCGCCCTTGGGGGCAGGGAGTGGAGGCGCTGTGGATTCCGCGAGTTCTGAACACATGGGATGGGCTGCGGGGGGAAAGGGGTTGTGGCTCCGTCTCATCCATGAGCTCACCTGTGCAAAGTGCACCTGCATTCGCTGGTGATTTGCTGTGCCCGCACATTTCTGTCGATCTCGTCACCCGCTTGTTTAATTCCAGCGGGCACTTTGCCGAGGTATCGCTCCGAATTCATATCGTGACCGTGTGGTGACCGGCTCGGTGAAGTGTCATGCCCGACCGCCAGCCTGTTCGTGCCTTTGTGAAGCCACCACGTACGTAACCTCCTTCCTGGCTCAGGGCGTGTACCGTAGTCTTATGCGAGTTGTGAGTCGCATCAGTACCCCCCCTCCTTGGCGTTTAACATCCGTTACGTCTCATTCGCCTGTGACCAAACCACGAGGAATGCGCCTGCTGATTTAATCGGATCCATGGAGGCCAAGCAGGGTGTGGAGCCTGCTTGAATGTACGACCACCTTTGCACAAAACCGTTGTTTTATATCTGTAGCTGTTTTTACACCACAGCGCTGTACATGAATGTGTATATAAATAATGTGCAGACCTTTCTAGATCCACTGCCGGATGAAGGCCTTCCCATGTCGTCTCGATCATGGTTGGAGGGTAGTGGGGGGGTTTGACTATAATTGATCACTTTGTTGAATGTGGTTTGGGTGCAGGAGCAGTTGTTATCCCAAGGGTTGGTTTAGACGTCACTCATCGCTGTTGTTGGCGATGGCTGGGAACCGGACCCAAGAGGCTGGTTTCAAAGCTCCACCCATAATCACGCGACATTATTGTGCTTTTAATTCTTCTGTCAATTAATCACAAAGGTAAATGGCACTAATGTGTGTAACCACTGGCGTTTTGGACCCTAACGAATGATGATGGGCTGTATTGTTTGACATAAAAGAGGATGGGTAATCTCTGTGCACACATTGCTCGGGTTCACAAGTGACTGGGTCGGTTTTTTTTTTGTTGCGGTGGTTGTTGTCGCCACGCGAAGCTCTCCGACGTGCCCGTCGGGTCGTCCTCCACGTGGTTCGGCAATCGCGTCCGACTTTTCGCTTCCAGGTGCTGGAGAAGCTCCCAGCGCCCGGGAGTGAAACGTCTGACGTCGCGTCGAAACGACGCGTGGCACAAAGCCGACCACGCGCTGTGTTCATTCGAAATCGGTCTTGACGCTTCTCTTCTTGCAAATGCCTCGGTTTCTGCTGGCGTTTATCAAAGTGTGTTGGCTCGAACGTTGGCATGGAACGCTCTGATGTATTGGGATGAGCGTGGGTGAAACCTTGTGCAGTATTTGAAAATTGCCCACAAGTAAATTGTGTCATTATCGACTCTATAATTGCGGGCATTAGCCAAACTAATTGGTTCCCTTAGTGTGGATGAGGGCACCCCATACACACGGTTCCCAGAGGCAGACTTTAGGGCAGTGAGCATCGGTGATGGCCACTGTGCTGATGATTATTATTGATTATTATTGATTATTATTGAGGACAAGACCGATCCACAGTTGTCTATCACTGCATCGCTGCTGCTCATCACTTGGTTTCATTTTCACAAATTAATTTTGATGATGACCTATGACAGAAAAAAATCCACAATGCACTTTTTCGGAAAGTTCTGATGTTTTTTTTCAAAATGCACGCAAAGGCTGTGCGATTTTGACACATTCTCACGTGTTGTTTGAAAGTGTACAATCGTAGCAGGATATACAGATAATATTTGGCAACTCTTTGCCAATCCACCACTGAATAGAAGAAGGCCTCCCCACACTGTGTCGATCATGGGGGTTGTTTGATGATACTTCACAGAATCAGAATATGTACTTATACTGGAGGAATCCACTGAGCTGTAAAGCTCTTTTTTTCACTGTGCAGGTTGGCGTGAGGGAGGGGGCCCAGAACTGGCTCGGATATCTCTCCGCCACTGGTGTTAACCGTTGACGGAAACCAAACCACCAGGCCAAACGGCTCGTAGTTCAGTGCACTAGCCACTGCACCGCCGCTCCCCTGCAACAATAGCGCTGGGTAGCTATACGATGTCTCCCCACAAAGGCGACGGCAAATCTCGGAGTGCACTCACCTGGTTGATAATAACGCGAATGGGTGCGTGTGTGGGAGAACTGTGTGAATGCGTGTTCATTTAACAGTTTCTCCCCACATGGTGGCTTTTTATGCATTGAACCCTGACCTCAATTCGAGAGAGTGCTTCTCGTCTCTCTGCGTGTAGCCCATGTGGTGAGCGCAAACAGCTACAGCTTTTGGACTCCTTGCGAGGGCTGATGAGAGCACATTCCTGCTGGAGCGAGCCATGTGGTGCTTGTTGTAAAGGGCCCCGGCTCACGACCCCTAAACCCCGTGGCTGTGACACTTAAATTGGTGTCGGGGTGACTCGAGAGACGAAAACTGAAGAGGAGGGGAACAAAAACGAGGAAACATCGTCGAGGAGAACTGCTCCTATCCTCAAATTTTACCCACAATGCCTCCCACCAGCAGTTGATGTAAGGTTCGTGCAAACAACACCTATTATTTGCGGCCTTATTCCTGTCAACTGCGTTTTTTTCTCACCCATCCTGCATTGTGGAGCTTCATAATTATCCACAACATCTTTCTGGATAAAGAGGCGCGGATAAGTGGAGTGACCTTTGCAGCTAACCCCGTGGATAATAGGATCTGCGGTATTGATATCCCACATGGTTATGGACAAGTGGAGTGCTTCCATAACCAAAATTTTAGGAATTTGAATATCCGTTCGTTTGGTGTTCGACAGATTTGGTGTTGGGCCATTTTCCTTCTGTGATAAAACGGTTCGCACAACAACAAAAAAACCCGCCCTCGAAAGATTGATATGAGATGATAACACAACAAAGGCAAACAAATGTTTTCGAGAGACACAAGACATTTTTTTTCAGCGTTTGCTTCGGCGAAAAAAAGAAAGAAATCGACATGAGTTATCGGAGCTTTGCGTGCACGGCGCATGCAGCTGTTTGCTGTCATGCTTGTTTATGTTGCGTCTGCACTGCGCGGAGTCCGCGCATGAGAATGTGTGCTATGGGCATGCTGTGCTGTTTTGCGCGTCTGCTGAGAGGGAAAATAACGTCCTGGCTCCGGCTGAACATCACGATGGCAGGAAATGGCGTGGGGGGAGGGAGAGCATAAGGAAGGCGAGTGGGGGATGGAAAAGAGTGGAGAAAGCAGGAGTAGGGCGGCGAAAGACGCGGAGAGGCGGCGAGAAGCCAAGGGATTGAGAGAGAGCGGAAATGGAATGGAGCAATGGAATTGGTGTCAGTTCCGGTACGCGGAGGGGGATATCGAGTCGGAGTAGCGCTGCAGCAAATACCATTTCCTTAGGGGACCCGGGCAATGTAGAGAAGCCAAAAAAGATACCGGTTTTGGCACTCGAAAAGTTTTTCTGCCGAAAATTACGACTTTTTTTGGTTTCCAGTTGTTTACCAGCGTTTTTTTTGCTGTCGCAAAATTGATGAACGTGGTTTTCTTTCTGCATTTGACCCCCCGTAGTCAAACTTATGGTTTACACTCCTGGGACTTGTGTCCGCTGATCGCATCGACACAAACTCTTCAAGAGGCAGCCGGAACATTTTGTTAGCTCGAGTCGGGGGCCCTACAAATGTTTGAAGGCAGTCTTGGGATGATACGAGACCCAGAGACCAAAGTTAGAGAGAGCGGGCGAGAGGTGGGGGGGGGGATGTTTATAGTTTAGGAGTGTGTGGGGGGAGGTCAAACTGCAACAGAGGTAGCTGCTTATTGGATCAGTTGCTTAAGAGATGAAGGCAAGAGGAGGTGGAACAAGCCACATGGTAGGCAAATCATGGATCCAGAGAGGAAAACACAATTCAAGGGGGACTGCAGTTGAGGAGAGATGGCGAAAGAATGAGGAATGGGGGTGAGCAGTGCTTTGCCGCCTCTGGCAGACAAGTGGGGATTTTCGATTTTGTTCTCACAGTGCAGATGTTCGTATTTTTTTAATGTTTTTTTTAATACAGACGTGCCTTGGCTTGTCAGTCCCCGGGGCTCCATTGTGGGGGCTGGAAAGAGACTGCTGTGGGCTGCGGTGAAGGATAGTCGATGGACTGGTTCATGAAGCCGCCCCCCCACCCTCCACACATGCTTGAAGGGATGGCAAAAGCCTCGTCGTTCTAATGACACGGCAGCGTTGCCAATCACCGCGAGCCTGCTCATCAAAGTAATCCAGGCGCACGAAGTGTGACCGCCCTGCCACTGATGTGAAGCAAGGCTTTTCGCGTTCTCTCCTTTGAACCTCGTTTTCGCAGGGCTTCTCTCACGAGACGGATCGTGGTGTTGAAACGAGGGCGAAGCGCCAATTTTTTATCTTGTCTTATTTGGCTCCAGCAAGCGCTACTTAATTAGAGTCGTGATTTCCACCCAGGGTTAAATGGGGGCCCTTGGATCAGCGGTGTCTGTGGGAGTGTGTTACTTACCGTGTTATTTTCTTTACTTGGCATTTCTAAAGAACATAATCTCCTTTTGTGCATTCGCTTGGGAGCAAGCCACAATTTTGTTCCGCAGATATCCTGTTATAAATCGTATTATTGTTTGTGAACATACAAAGACGAAGCGTGTCCACCGTATACCCCCCCGTAGCCATATACAGGCTGTGTCGGCACCTAACGAGCGGCACTGCATGGCGCACACAAGGGGTGGGGTCGTCAAAACCACACCCGGCCACCTTTCTATCCCCATTGGCAGAGTTGACTGCACCAGGTGCTGCACCTATAAGACAGGAGTCGGACCAAGGGAGGCCCACGAAAATGTCTCCCTCCATTGTCACCGACGCTGGCTTTGGACGGGTTTCCTGGTCTGTAGTACAGGGTGCAAACCACTACTCCCCCTGAATGAATGTATGGTACACACAAATACAGCGTTATGTACACGGTACAATATATATAATCTATTACCCACTTGTTGGATATGAAGCGAGTGTAAATGCTGCTGCCTTTCGTGCACGAGTTATCTTTGGACACCCAGATTTCCTCCCACATTTGCAAGGGCTAAGATGCCGTGTTATATACAAAAATAAAGTTTTTTATGGCATTGAGAAGAAGATATTGTACAACAACTCAACACATTAGTCAATAACGCTCTGGCCTTAATTTTTTATTATATATAAAATAGGCGACATTTCAGGCAAGGGCCATTCTCCATAGCACATGAATCACAGTCCTGTATTTTTGTACTCGACGGGTTGTTTCCCAGTAAACTAATATTATATTTGCAGACGTTGTTGTGAAATCAATGGCATAATATCAAACTCCATTTAGGTTTGCAGTGACTTGGCAATTTTTGATTATTGTTTTTTTACCCTTCTGTCTGGCAACAAAACTGACACCTTTTTTTACAAGGAGTCATGTTTGCATAGACCACAATACCTGCAGCCATGGTTGGCAATTTTTGTTAAATCAAAATTTTCCCATTTGTGTCATTTGTGTGACCAGATGAATAAACGTCCATTTGCAACTATCGCAATGAGCAGTGCACTACCTTGTGACGATTCCGATGGTTCACAGAGTGCGACGTTACGAGGTGCGAAATGCGAGCGGGATCTTCCTGTCTTTTAACGAAAAAAACTTCACCGCTCGTGATCTTGGAGCGTTTATTTTTTTATGAGAGAGGCGCCTGAATACTATGATTAGTTAAACGCACATGCAGTAGAATCGAGACTCCATTTGGTCTCGGCAAAAGCACAAATCTCTTCGTCCATAATCCTGATTGGCTTTCCAGACTCCAAGATTATCAAGCAGCATTTGTTTAAGCAAGCAAACTCTGGACCGGTTTTCACCCTCTGGGTTTCGTCGGCAAAATCGGGCTTGTTAAACAAATGCCGCTGGGATTACAAGATGTTATTGGCAAGAGCACTCCATTGAAATATTTAGTTTTGATTCTTGATATTAACTGAGCAGAGGAGGCGCCCCGGCTGACGGAGAACAACATTCTGACGTGGAGATAGAGCCACCCACGTGTTTCGCGCAGGATTTCCTGGAAGGTCATCCCGAGTGCTGCTTGCCACTTTCCATGACTTAATCGTGAAATGCTCCTTGGCATGGCTACGCTTTCCGTCCGCGAGTCTTCTGCAGGCTATCGGTCTCTGTCGAATGTGCACCGCCTGCTCTAACTTGGCGCTGTGTGTGTGCGTGCGTGCGTCGAGCGAATGCATCGACTTATGCTGGGAGCGGTCTCAGTACTGTACAGTACAGCGTCGCATATCCGCCCGTCTTGTATCCGCCCTGACCAATTAACCGCCCACACCGAGTGCAGTATTCGTGCTTGGCATAACGGTCGTTTTCTACAGACATTCACGAGCCTCAACTTTTCCACGTATGCTATTTTTGCTCAAATCCACTTCAAAAGCGAGGCGAAGCATCTTAATTCAGCAGTGAATTGACAAAAAGTCCGTAAATAAAATAAGATCAGCGGCGCTATTATGTGACTTCCGCTCATTGTGTTAAAACATAACGCATTCGTCAATAACGCCGTCATGAAAGGGAAACATTTAAATAGTAAGCATTAACGTGTCGGGCAGTGGCCCTGTTTTATAGTGCATAGATGGATCTGTGGTGGAGACATTTCCACCCAGATGGATCGGCGTGATTGCGTTGAGAGACGGCCGGTGTTGCATCTTTGTTCTTTGTGCGGCGTATGCACCACTGCCAGCGTGTGGCATCGCAAACATTTCTTACGTTTGTGCCTCTCGGGCCCCAACTCCCGATTGTGTCGATCGCTCGGTTCCGCTGTCGTGTTTATCTGCAGAGTGGGTCTCCATTCACGGACGCTGGGGAGCCATGAAGGCTTTTAGAGCTATTGGGGCCAGAGCGCAAGTCTCAATACCACGATCCCAAGTGACCCATCCCAAACTGGCCGATCCATTAACGATAGAATCTTTCCATTGAAGTTAATTGCTCCTTTTCCACTCTGAATCCATGCTTGCATTGATCACTGCGCCAGCACACAACTTGATCTGCCTTTGTAGTCCTGTAGTAGAAATATTAGACCATCGATTATATCACTGGATAAGAGCTTTGTGAAGGTTTCATCCAACAGTAGATTGACAAGGGGATGTAAATGATCGTTGTTATATTAAAGCCCATTGTAGGAGGTGGAGTGCTGGTGAAATGGATACTCACTGCACTATGAACCAAGCGACCTGAGTTTGATTCTGGCCTATGGCTTAATATCCATGGTAAGTGATAACCGAAATGCTTCTTGGTCTCTCCGACATGCTGTGACTAGCTTGGTGAAGTGCGGTTAAACCCCCCTATAACTCACATGATCGGGGGAGGCCTCCATCCAGCAGTGGATTGGCAAAGTGACCTTACATTATTGCTGTATTGAGCCAATTGGGACCAGGAAATAATTTGTTTTTAAGGGTGACCAAGGTGAAAGCAAGTACCAGAATATTAAAATAGCAAATTCGAAATCTATATATGCATACACACACAAACACCATCTGGAAATTCCAATGAAATTCAGATCTAATAGCATGCAGAAAGTAAAAAAGAATTAAAGGGCAAAATGTGCATTTAATTTTAACTTCATCATTTGCATCCATGCTTGGCTGAAGGAAATATAAAATTATATATGTAAACATTCTTTTCACCCTATTGGCAATCCGCTGCTGGATGATGCCGTGTCGGTCACGGGGGTTGTTTGACCACACTTCCCCACACTGGTCGGTACGGGCTGGTGAAGGGTGGGTTTGGGGGTGGTAGGGGTGAGGACAGGACTCGTTGACGACCGATCTTGGAATCAAACTCAGGTTCGCCATGCTTATAGCAGAGTGTGCTAACCACTGTGCCACCCCCACCCATCTCAAATGAGGTGTAATAGTTGCTAAATATCGCAGAGATGTAATGTAACGGACGACTCGTTGACGACGATACTTACCAAGGTTATACAAGGTGGCCTCTGAAATAATTTTTTTTTTTACAGACGAAGAGGCTGGTGTTGGTCAGCATGCGAATCACTGAGCCAGTTTCCACAGAGCCGACAGGTCAATTAATTCCACAGAGCCAACAGCCACCCCACTTATTCCTGCTGGGAATTGCCAAGGAGCTTCATCCGTTATAACTCGGACGTTAATGTCTCTGTGATATCACCCTTCGATGATGTAGGCCATCCATACTCGAGCGTCGTAACCCAAACCCCAGAGTGGAACATTTCTCAGAAATACATTGCAATTAAAAGAAATTGCCTCCTTGTAACTGCGATTGCCCCGGTAACTGTTTTTTTTTCCTGTGAAGGGGATAATGAATCTCGGTGGGATCTCACCTCGTTAAATAAGCTAGCTGACTTATTTAATTAAAGTACAGTCTGTGATTAAAAAAAGAATAATACAAAACTGTCGGCTTCTAAATACACACGAGACGTTGCTGAAACACGCCAAGAGAAGACAGACGGATTGGAGAAGGCCTCTAACTACAACCTGTAGTAGAGCGATCCCTGTAACAAAACAATTATTGTTCCTGGGTAAAAAGTGTTACGTCCTAATTGCTTATGCCTCAAAAGTACAGAAAATGGCTTATTCCCCACAAACTTTGCTTTTGTGACCAGGACAGTGATATTTTGAAATGTACCTATTTTCAATGAGAAAACGTGGTGTGCATCTGTGTCTTTGGTTCACATAAAGTCCTGGTCACAAAAGCAAAGTTTGTGGGGAATAATAGCCATTTTCTATACTTTATAGGCATGAGCATTTAAAACAATAACACTTAGTACCCAGGAACAAAAATTGTGTTACAGAGTGTTACGAGTTCAAATTCTGGTTGAGGTTTGAATCGGCCCATTGGCCCTTGGCGGTCGACAAAATTGGCGCCCCGCTTCGTGACGAGGTCAACAGTGGTCACTCTATTTAACAGACTCGCCCCTGCCAAAGGAATGTGGACATTACACCACTGGCTCGGGGTTGGTAAACCGGAGCTGACCGTAGCTAGCCTCTGTGCTCATTTGCGCAGAAACATCGCTTTGACTTCACCTTATTTGTAACCAGGTAAATAGTCCTGCGTGACCACGAGTCTCTCGTACGAGAGGTGTCTATCACCGCCACGCAAGCACTCGCAATGTGCGGCACGGCCTGCGATTCAACGCCGCCTCCAGCGAGTTGTGCGCGCAAAGCGGCGTGAGTAAAATGCGCGGTATTGTTTCGGGCGAACATCGGTGCGCGATTGTGCCGAGAACAGTGGCTGACGGACGTGTGTGTCCCCATTGATCGGCCACGGCTCTCCCATCATGCGCTCTGGGTCGGAGGCAAAGGAGCTCGACGCCGCTGCGTTTTAAAATCGTTGTTTTTCCACGCCCGCGCGCCGTGCCAGCAGCTCGTGTTATCGGGCGACGCACGCACCCCGCGCCGGCGCTCGCGATGGGGCCCTGCCCTTGGGAAGAAACTGTTTTACAGGGTTTGTTTTGAAACGTTCGAGTGTTTTCTGTCTCGTTCGAGCCCGCAGTGGATGTTCTCGGTGTTCGAAACGCGCACGCGTGCGTGTGTACGTGCTTTAATCATAAGACAAAGATCACCAGTATAGCCTTGACGGACTGTTGGGGCTAGCGGGTTGGCACGCTGAGCTACGAACCCAGCAACCCGGGTTGGATACCCGCTCACGGCCAACACCAGTGACTATTATCTTAACTGGTTCTGGGCTTCCCCTAGGTCGACTCGGCCTCAAATTAGTACCTGGTGCGGTGTGTAAACATCGCCATTCGGGAGACAAATACGGGCGGGCGTGGTGTTGGCCAGCCACCTCCCCGTGCACCGTGCCGGCCTTCAGAGGTGCTCACAAACAGCACCTTGCCCCAACATAGGCTTAAGCTTCTACGGGGGATCTTGATTTTAGTTTTACTGTAATCATAGGGAGCGGTTGGGGGGGGGGTTAGCTGTGACTACGTTCTGAACCCGGCACCCCGAGTTCCATTCTCGGCCACGGCTAACATCACTCACGGCAAGTCAAATTGATTTTGCTGCTCGAATGGCGCATCGAGGCGGTGCTCAATTTCCATTTACAGCCCTGAACAAATGATGGATATTTTAACATTCCTCTATCCGTAGGACAACCAACTGTGACTGTCTCACAGAGTGGCGCTCGTTTTCCGTAGAGATGATGGGCTGAGTCGACACCCCCAACCCAGGATTTGAACTTGCAATTTGCGAGCCGCTCGCTCTGCCGCTGAGCCACGTTGGTGGTGATTTTCTACGCCAGGCTTTGGCTTTTCCAAAGCCGACAGGCCTTGATTGAGTTACCCCGGTGTGGTCTGTCAACATCGGCTCTGGGGAGTCGAAGGGCGGCCGAGCGTGGTGCTGGCCACGTCGCCTCGTGCACCACGCTGGCTTTTGTAGGCGCCTGCTAATCGAACTTTCCCCAGTAGCCTTAAAAGGTTTATACGGGGGATATTCTCCTTTTGGTTTTGTTGTTTCTTTGTTTACCGTGCGGAGATGCAATGAGTCTCACGGCCAAAGTCGAAGGTCGTACTTGGGATGCTTGCCATGTTTCTTATTTGTAAAAAATGTTTATGTGGATCAAAGCCAAAGTGCCTCGAGAGAATGTGCACATACAATGGGCTGTAATTCTGTTAATTAACAATTTAACATTTGCGGTTATATTCATAATATTTTTGTAGGTTGCCTTGGGATAACTTTTCTGTGAAAGGCACAGCAATTATCTTCATTGTTTTACATGTACAAGGTGGTAACATCGGTAAAGGTACAGTCCTGCAATTGCTTTTTAATGCCGTTACTGACAGAGAAGGGCCTTCAATGGAGGCAGCTGTAGAGAGCATGGACGAGTAGGCCAATATACCCTGCAGAGAGGTTCTCTCTCTCTCTAGCAGAGTGTTTCAGCTTGCCCTTCCATGCTAGCCCTTTCATCCTGGAAGAGTGAGATGGATTGAGGCTGGCGACACATTTGAGATGTAGACACACCATCAGTACGTGCCATGGCAAGTGAGAGTGCGCGTGTGAGGTCGCTTTGAGTGTGAATATGGACATGGGAATAGAAAAGCCCAAGTGGCCGTGCTTGTGGAGAACGCAGGATCCACTCGGCGTTTAGTCCAAGGCGGCCTCTGAAAATTTCCGTTACCTGCGGCAGATTGCAATGTAAACTCACTGCTCTACACCAGTTCAACAAGTGCCTGCAGAACAACTTTTTGCACGCAACAATTTTTTCCGTGTCATGAAATGTTATTGATAGTTTAATGTTTTCCGAGTTTGGTGCATTAAGAAATTAAAACTGTTTTTTAAAAAGCTCTTGACTTTTTTTAGTTTCGGTCAATAGATCATTTAAGTTGAGTTTTTTTTATCACTTAAACTGTAAGCAATAACTGTATTCTGTAATCCGTTTACAGTATCTGTAAACGTCTCACTGGCTCTCAACTCTTCTTTCGGAGGGTCCTGCTTGAGACCCAATTTCTGGCCTTGCGCCGAGCTAATGGCATTTACGAGTTCAATCTGACGCGAGATCCTCACACAGCCTCGCGCTAACCCAGTGCACTGTCACCGTCGACACTCGAGAGACCGAGGCATCTCCACTTCTACGGCGAAGTCCCAACCCAAGCACCCTCGTGTGGCCGTGCCAACTTGAATTGATTCGTGCTTATACTTGAATGTGCATGCGCAGCCCGTGTGCCGAGCCACTGCTGGTTGCGGGTGTCGTTTGACCCGCACTGAACCACGCGGGCCCGTGCGAGCTGGTGAAGGTGTATAACACAGGCTTGAGAGTGTGGAAGTACCGTGAAGCATCACAGTGGATGATGCTACCCCACCACCACCATTCTGGCTGTCCACCAAGAAGCTCCACGGCCTATAAAACAACCTGTTGCTTGTGATGGCTGCACATCCAAGCACTACCCAGGCTCCGCTTGGCTTCCCAGCGTTGATGGATTCTGGCTCGTTCCGGGCGATTTGGTCATCGGCCGATCTTCGTAGTGTCCTCTCTTGATAGCCCTCAACCCCGACAGTCTGTTGAAGGACAGTTGTTGCTCGTTCCACGCATATGTTGTGTGTGTTCTCAAAATGTGAAATTTGCGTTCGAAAAGGAGAGGGTGCTGTAGGTGCTGGTATTTTGGATGAAATTGGGCAATTATGTGCCGTCGACTAAATTGCCAGGTTGCCGCTTCCTGAATGCTTGCCGAGCCAAACAGCCGCTGTAATACTAAGCTAGCAAAGCGATTCGCAATCTATACTTGGCGTACGCACAACGTTAATAGTAATAATAACACGGCAATTACTACCCCCAACACTGCTGTCATGATAACGGTCTCAGTGGGAGGGGCTCTGCCCACGAGTCATTGTGATGGTTACGACCCCAGTCTCAGTGGGAGCAGCTGCCGAGTGAATGCAATGCATTGTTGGCAGATCTTGGAGATAAAAAAAACCTTTTGAGACCATTATATAGAAATGTCTGCATTTCGCGAACAAGCATTGACCGGCATGGTGAAGTATGGTCAAGCAACCCCCATGACTGACGCGGCGTGTCGAAGCCTTAATCCAGCAGTGGATTGACAAAGACACGTGAAGCATTGGGATGGACAATGAAAAGACCAATGAGCCTACATTCAGCCATGCAAAACAAGGCATTGTTGCTACCCTTGTTTGCTCAGAGAGACTCACTAAAGTTCACCTCTTAAAAATTTTTTGCCCTAAGGGCAAATGGAGTGGCTCAGAGGTCAGATCGCTGAGTACCGCGGTTCGAAGGCAGGCAGCGGGGAGATGAACGACTCACAATTGACCCCATCACATGGGACCTATACCCATCTATATTGGTAGGTGGAACAGAGGCGAGGGGGTGGGGGTTATTTAAGAAAACCTGCCTGTTGTTTTAATCCGCGTGTTTGGCGGGATATCAAAATTGTGAACCGGCCATCGCTGGGTCGCATCTCCAGTGCGGCTAAAACCGCTGGTTCGTGCTGCGCCACAATTGCAGTGGAGAATGCGTTCCCGTGAACACACGTGTGGCATTTCTAGATTTGAAGCTTTCGTGACTGCAAGGATTCATACTCTTAGTTCTTTCGGTAAAGTCACGTAGGTAAAAAATGAAATTAAAATTAATAATATTATTGTTTTATTTTTATTAATTTTAATTTCATTTTTTACCTACGTGACTTTACCGAAAGAACTAAGAGTACACGTGTGGCAGCCGTTCAAGAGAGAGCGGGGCCACGTGATGGCTTTCTGGGAAGCTGTGTGCAGTCCTTAGAGATGCCTCGTTCCGGGTAGTTTTCAGAGAAAAAAAAGTATTTAAAAAAATCCCCCCAGCATATTGCAGCTGAGCAGCTGGGCTTCAGACTACGCAGTGGTAACCGGAGCTGTGTGTGTGTGTGCACACTCGCTCGCTTATAAAACCATTGTTTTCAAACGGAACTGCAGACCATGCTTTTGTCACTCAGTCTGTCCATGCCACAGTCCCGGAGATGATGTTAACCATGGTGGCTATGCCTTGTTATTAAGGCTGGCCTGTCCGATTTACGGTCTTCAAGTAATCGATTACTCTACCGATTATAATTGGTTTGATTGCTTTATTTAATCGGCGTGCGTGGATATAGTGGCAAAACAAAGTCTCGTCTGTCTTCCACCATGTGCTGCTGGACGGGAGGTCATGGGCGTTGTTTGTCGGGGGTTTCCTGCTTTCGGGAGGCGGTAGGGTGTTGGGGACGGCGGCCGCCACCTTTCATGGGTTGCCGAGTGGACGTACTACAAGAAAGTCGTTGATTTTAATGTTTTGTATTTGATCGACTTAATTGACCAATAGACCAGCCCGGGCTGTAATGACATTGATGGTGGTGGTAATTCCTGTGACTCAGGTTGTTACTCAAGTACACTATGGTACACGATTGTAAACTGTATCAGTATTGCTCACCCCCCCGCCCCCACTCATGGACTTGGGATCATATTTCGATTTAAGAGTTGATTATCTCATCAAATGTATTGGGGTGACTTAAACACGCCCTGTGTCTGCATGGGTGACATCAGCATGGGTTACATCAGCCCGTTACCATACAGTACTTCCGCCGTGTATGTAGTATTAATATCATCACAATGCATGTATTGTGAGCGTAAGAATTGCTATTGATGGATGCATGTATTGTTGAACTTCTTTCGCACTGCACATAGCCAACCGTGCTAATCGGAGGTGCGGGATGGATGCATCGGTGCATGCTCGGTGAGTTCTGCTTTTATTATTACGATACAGTCGTACCCTTTAGATGAACCATCCAAATTTAGTGAGATTTGAGTGGGGGTATAGAGGGGGGGGGAAGGACCATTGAAGCGTTAGTATGCAGCTATTTTTATACTTCCCAAAGGCACAATCTGTCTTTAGGATAATGAATGAACCAGTGTTCTAATAACCGCTATAATTAATGATGCAAACAAACTTGCCATTCCGGATCCATACGTTCCATGCCAGGATTTGTGACGAGCCTTGCTTGCTTGGGTGTGGCCACGTTTTGTGAGAATCCACGTAAATTCCAATGCATTTGACATTGAGCCTGACAGCCACTCCTGACATTGTGTTGGGGATTTGGAAAAAACCGGTGCAGCTCATTGGACCGGAAATATTGCAATGAACGTAATTCGTTGCCGTGGCTTTCGGTGTTTAAACGGGCAAACAGCTGTACGTGTAATTTTGTATACTGAGAGACGAAATGCGTGGAGCGACGGACAGAGGAACAACATGGATGAGAGAGCATCCGCAAGCCGACGGCATCATCCAAACTACTTGGAGAAGTAAAATGGGACTTGGGCAAGACACGTGACGAAGCGGGATGCGGGGACGATGGTCACGCCGATACTACCGGAGTGCCACCCAGCAGGACGTCCACCAAGGAGACGGAGCAACGAGATCAGCTCGTGTGCAGGTGCGCTGTGGATTATACAGCGTAGATGTGGTGGTGGCTTGGTGGGGGGGGGGGGGGCCTGCATCCAGCAGTGGATTGACCCATGGCTGATGATGATGATGAGCAGGTAATCGTGTACACGCCTGGACTCTTATTTTCTCCCTCTGGACTGCATATTTATTTATACATTTTAGGAGCCGGAAAGCATTAATGGAGGCTCACGTTGTGCTCATTTAACATTGGCGATTGGACGCAAGCAACTCTCTTTTTGCCGTTCTCCGGTGGGTTTAGTTTTTTTGTTGCTGTTCAGGCAGAGCCTTACAAATGCGGCGTTGTGCTCGGAGCCAGTCGCATAAATGTTCTCCTTCATCGCAGTCGCATTCATTGCTTCAGATCTGTTTACGTAGCCGCCAGTGGAGCGCCTAAATGTGTAAAATATTGTTGATTGTAAAAAAAAATTTGGAAGCAATGGTAAAAATGGAACTGCGGTTGGGAGACATTCTAAGTTCATGTAAAACAGCACGCGGACACGAAAATGACAACCAGAACCGAAGAGTTTTGTTTCAGCGTCCGTGAAGCTGGAAGCAAGGGTCATCGTTGGCTCTCAAAGTGATAAATCATTGAAGGGGGGGGGGGGGCTGGTGTCTTGGAGGTCGAAAGCGCTGAGCTGTGGCACCAACTGGATTCGAATCCAGACAGCCGCTTGTGATTGAATCGGGTTTTTAAAGTGTCACGAGTTTATAGTTTTCAGCCCAGTTACCGACGACAAGCGCAATATTATGCTGCGATTTTTCGCTTGAATTGGAAAAAATATTTTTCTGAAGAGTACGCGTCTCGATTTTAATGCCACGCAATAAGAATGTACATGGCAGGGCATGTGCGAAAACGCTTTGGCGCCAGTGTCATTTAAGGAGGTCACTTTTGAAGGAATCTCAAAAGTAGCTTCGTAATGTGTCCCCTTCGACTGGCTGCTCTGAAAGATGTTCAAACACCAAATAAACACGCCTATTGCAAGCCGTCATCAAGTCTGCATTGACCGCACGTACTTGTGGGGGAACGTGCAAACACACGTGCTCTGATAGAATATCAGCAGTGTCTTTGAAGCCGATTGGCCGACACCAGAGGCAGCCTTATTTATGGCCTTGTCTCACTACCGGTGTTAGACCAGAAAATGCTAAAAGCGAACGGTACAAAGGCAATGCCACTATCAAGGCATTCGGAACTCTGAACATCTTCTTGGTTCTTTCGGTAAAGTCACGTAGAAGGGAAGTAATAAAATAATAAAAATAAAACGTAATAAAATTATTCTCACGACGTTTCAGCCACAACGCAAGCAGCCGTCCTCAGGTGAAGACCAGGTCTGTCGGGCAGACAGCGTCTGAATGAAACACCCCAGGCTTGGAACCAAGAAGATGAATCCCTGCAGTCACGAAAGCTTTAAATCAGACTCTGCCTCTCTCAACTTACGTGTCCACCTGCTGCTCATCTGAAAACGTATTTCTTAAAGACATTTCTCATGGTTACTGGGCGTGGTGGTAGCGTGTCCACATAGTCAAGTGAGTTTGAGGTAGGGTTGGTGGATTATGTAGAGATGTAACCCCTGAGACACCCTATCTGCAGGGCCAGTGTGAGGCAGGAGACAGTAAGTGGGTTTTGAACAGGCTGTCTGTGTTCAGTTTCAGTCCTCTCAAAGCGTGAGTGGGTTTTCTCTAACATGTACGTTTTCTCTCACAATAATAAAAATATGTTATCAGAACATTCCGAAGCAGAACTCTCCTGGAAATGAGTCGAGACTCCCTGTGATTTTATTTATTTGATGAACACAAAAGTTAATTGATTCCCAATGAAACCGGACTTTGCTATCATTTTTTCACAACTCGTGTACATGCATGGGCACTTTATTCTACTGCTGGATGAGTTTCTCCCGTTACCTCGCGAGTGGTAGGGATTATTTGACCGAAAAATGGCTGGCGCAACACGACTTCATAATTGCGAGTGAAATATTTGGTATGCCGTGCAGTCCAGTGGCTCTGTCGAACTCAAACGCGACTGTAAACTGCCGGTTCTCCTCTCTCTCCCTCTCCACCGATGCCTCAACTATGGCGGAGGGGTCATCATCCCGTGCTTATCTCCCCACGTGCCTTTCCCTAATTACACAATAACGGCTCATTGTGCGAGGCACTGCTGGCATGTACTGGTTGCCCTTAATAATGATGTCACTCTGGAAGGAAATGTCTGCTTGTGATGCAGAGAAGACGGTGGCCTTGGGGGGAACACGCGCAAGTAGTTGCTCGCAAGAGTTTGAAAGAAACAACGGCGGATGAGTCTGCGCGTCTCTCCTCTCTCTTAGGTCCTTGCTGTGTGTTGGTGAAGTTACCCACAGTGGTTTTTTTGGGGGGCTTTGACAACAAACAGCGGGAGTTAATTTGAGCCGGGATAGTCTGAAAAACGATCTTCCGGGAATTACGGTGGCACGCCACGTCCATCTCGTCTTATTTCGTCCTCGTGTTATTGCGGTGGTCTGTGCGGTGGTATGCAAAACGTGCACGTGGATAGTGCTCAGGAATACCAGATGTCTTCACGGGCACCACGAGGATTATTGTGAATGCTAGGACCCCATATTATGAAATAGTGGGTCATGGCCTGTAAGATCACCAGTTCACCAGCATTGATTCAAGCAAGCCTCACTCTTATGGTGAGAAGATACCAGCGCGCACCGTTTGCTTGTCTTGAAACACTGCTGCTGACATGCACTCCCAGAAGTCCGTGCAGCTGATGGATTGTGCAAGTGATTTTATTCGTTTGTGGACAGACGGATATGTGCAGGTGGTGCATTCTCTGCTGATATACAGTATTTAGGATTATTATGGATCGGCATACAGTACTTTGTACTCTAGTGATAGTGCCTTATGCCACTAATTCCACTCCCAAGCCAGCCCATGCCTCATTTAGGAATCTCTCGAGTGAGAAATGCTCATAACGATGCACGCGGTCGGGCTGCATTGTCAATGGCCACTCGCTTCAACAGTTTTTTGCATGCGGCGCCGCATGGGCATCGAACATCAAATCTGGTCACGACTCTGCTGCCTTTTGTCTTCGTGCCCAACGGGCGCTGCACAGAGGCCAAGTGGCGCGGGGCAATTGATCTCGACGGGCAAGGGTTTGGCTTCTCGCTGCCCCCTGTTGTGTGGAGCACGGAGGCTCGTGCTGGAATGCGGAGTTGACGTTAACTCAAACAAGGGACGACGTAGAGGCGGCTGACGTAATTTTTCCGTACGCAGGATAAAATGTCTCCAAGTGACGCAAAGCACGCGTTATTAATGTAACCGTGTAAAAGTATTTTTGGGGGGTTTTTTTTGACGTCCGGTATGAAGCAAATTGCGCTCGTCTGTCGCTGTGAGAATATTAAAACGTCCTGTGTAAAAAAAAAAATTACACGTTGTGCGGAATTTGAGGAATCGAGGAGAAAAACATTTCAGACGCATGCTTGTTTTGTCAAAATTCGAGCACATAAAGTTGCCTTTTACAAAATTTGAAGTGGATTTTTTTTCTTCTTTATTCTATAATCGGGCAAAAAAAAGGCCTTTCACCACGAACAAGCCAAGGCTCCCCGTGTGTTCTTCATTGGAAACACGATATTCGTAATACGTTCGCACGTGTGGCTGCCCATAACTTTACAAAACAATTGCCACCCGTTCCGTCAACCCCACACACACGCGCACACGCGCGTGCGCCCACTGACTGCGGTGCCGTTTTTTTTTCGTTCGCCCCGTTTGGAAACATCTTCAGATATGGGCACGCACGCTCTTGAGGTGGCCACTTGCCCGCGCGTTGGGAGGGCGGAGAGGGGGGGAGAGGACGTTGCGCAGACTAAGACGAAGCATGCGTGGAACGCCGTGCCGATTTCTCACGGTTAAACGCCGGCTCGGCTTGGCCCAGGCCGGCCGGTTTCTGGGGGGAAAAAAAAATCAACGCTGCGGTGGCACCACCGGTGGCCCACACCACCTTTCTCCTACTGCTCCATTCCTCTCGCAAACTCCTCCGCAAGTCTTTGCCACAGCAAGTCTTGTCGGCAGCAAGTCCTGTCCGCACAACCAGCGCAGCCGCGACTGCCCGCACACCAACTGCTGCTGCACGAACATCCATTTAGGATCAACATCACGTGTTTTGGAGTATTTGGCTGCTATGCATTTTCACGCGATGATAAGCCACTTCGTTGAGCTATCATTTGTGGCCAGGTCGCTTCTGAAAAATAGCTACATAGCTCGGTGAGTCTTGCCTGGTAAAATGAAAAATAGTTTATAGTTTGTATAGTTTGCTGCTCATGCGTATACGGCGTAGGAAGTGTGAGTGTAGCGGTTAACACGGTACGCTATGAACCCGGCGACCCGAGTTCGTATCCCGCTCACGGCCAATACCACTTATGATTATCTGAACCGGTTCTGGGCCTTCGCTTAGGTAGAGCACCTGGTGTGGTGTGTAAACATCACCACTGGGGAGACGCAGGCTTCTGGGCATGGTGCTGGCCACCTATCCCCTCGTGTGCTCTACCGGCATGCGTGGGTGCTCCCTAATAGCACTTGCCCCAACAGTCTGTTAAGGCTATACAGGGGATCTTTGTGTGTGTATGCGGGGCGGGGTGCGTTGGCTCATCAGCAGTGCATTGGGCTCGGCTTTTGAAAGCTGTCACCGGCTACCCTCATTACAGCTTTTGTTATGCACGATGCAGCATAATGCTGTGATTAATACGGTTCATTTAAAATTCCACTTGGGGGTATTTATAGTTAAGCGCATGTGAGAAATGCTTTTTTCCTTTGCTGGATGGCCCAGTTCGTACACCATAGGATTTGTGATAATAAAGTTGTGAGTTCAAGGCCGGTCTTGGATGTCATCATCCTCTGCCGGGTCAGTAAAATTAGCACTACCTTGGAAGGATGCAGCATGGGAAGGAGGAGTGGACGGTAGTTGTTTTGGTACGGATAGGAATGTGGAATTTACTTCACTGGTTTAGGACACTGAATGTTCGTAACTTTAATTGTTTGTCTGTATCTTGGACGTGCATAAAAGTTAATGCAGTACGTTGGGTGTAGTTTATGTTCCGTATAAAATACGTATGATTGAGTTGGCGTCTGATTTATGCATGGTGTACAGTGGATGCGTAATGAATATTTTTACATGTATCGTTAAGTAGCTGCAGTGTGTGCTGAGGATATAAGCATTCAGTGTTGCATGCTTGAAATTAAATTTGACAGAGGGAACACATGGATCAGAAAACATGCGCAAGTTGGAGACATTGTATAGACCGCCAAGTAAAACAAGTTGACTTGGGCCAGACATGTTGCTGTGAAGGGATGGTGGCTGGTGGTCAAGACTAATGATGCAGTGGCAGCCAAAGGTGGGATCACGCCTGGGGAGATGGAGCGATGAAATACGCTCGTGTGCAAGTCTGTGGTGGAATGTTGCATCGTGACACCATGAGAGAGTTGGTGGTGACTTAGGCGGGGGGGGGGGGCTTTATCAGTGGATTCATCACAGCCGGTGATGATGACAAACTCATTTTTGTCGGGCTCGTAGAAGGGAGCATATTTGAAGCCGTCCGGTATTTAGAGCTGCGGTTTATTTTCATGGTTGATGAAAATGACGCCGTTTGCATACCATGGATGTGTGCGCAATAGACAAACACATACAAGGTATTTGCACCGAATTCCTGTCCTGTTCGGACTGCGCTTAGCTACGCTAATGCAATCTGTAGGCCAAACTGCCTCCAAGGCAAGACTTGGCAACGTGGATGGCGGTAATGACAATGATTACTTTAATGTGCGCACGCACGCACGCACGCTTTACGCAGCATTGAGCCATTGCCAGCGGCAGCGCAGTGACTGATCCAGAGGGACACGGGCAGGCCTGGTCACTCGGCACTGGGGCACCGATGTAAACATGGGCCACGCGGCGTACGCGGCGAGGTGTATGGGGCAGGATGTACGCATGCACGCAAGGCCGTATCGGGTGCGTTTGAGATGCTCCGTTATGATTTGCTGGCGTCCAGCGCGCACGAGGTACCGCAGGTGCACGTGCACTGACGGATCGTTGCCTCGGAGTGGAGAGCCGTAGGTGCTGTCACTGCGTGGGTTTTCGTGGTTGAGCTGTCGAGCTCTGCGATGTGTTTTTGGGATGTTCCGCGCGCCGGATAGATGACAAAATGGGAGAGGGACGGACGGGACATATGCTATGAACGAGGCTTGCATGGTTTTCATAATTATGCATTTTAAAACATGATCACTCGGGGTGTCAGGGGGGACGTGGGGTCGTGAATTCTTCCACGCATTTCATTGTCTCCATTCGACACCCCGTTTTTAAGTCTCGTTTCAAACGTAAGTTTGCTTTTCTATCAACTCTTATTGTCCACGAGTTGCTTGCAAATTGCTGCCGTCAACATTATTTGTGGCATTATTCCACAAACAAACGCGTGAAATAATCTCACCGCCCTCGTCTGACTGAGACGGCATCCCCCCCCCCCCTTCCTTGTACTTGTATTAATCTGTGGAGAAGCCTGCAACAGGTTTCGGACGCAAGTTTGAAGTCAAACGCTTGGCACGGCTTAGCGTGATGTGCTCGCCGGGTGCTGCGCGCACTCGGGGTTAACGACGTTCGATGTCGGTGACATTTCCCCTCCGCCGAGGGCACCTTTGCTGACACGTGCACCTGGTGGCTCAACTGCGGACGGAGCTTTTCATTTTGAGGCCTCGGGCGGTGGAAAGGGGGTGTGGGGGACGTTCTGTGCGCTGAGTGAAAACCGCTCGTGCAAAAGTTCAAGTGTGACGGCCCCGAATCTTCGCACTGCCAAAGAGACGGGTCGTCACGAGCGGGCATCCCGCGCCCCGCTTACATGACGGCGGAGGCAACCGACGGAGCTGAATGTTGAGTGCACGCTGCTGGGGGTGTTGTTGAGCAGTGGCGCAGTGGTTAGCGCACTGCGCTATGAAGCCAGTGACCTGAGTTTGCTGGCTGTGGTTAGCATCGGTGGTGAGCGATGTGTGTGGTGTGTGTGTATATACATATGAATTAACTGATCCTGGGTTTTACCCCCCCCCCCTCCTGCACCCACCCAACACTGACTTGTGAGGTGAAGCATTGTTAACTAGCCCCCCAATAAAGGACACTGTATAGGGAGGCCTTCATCTAGCAGTGGATTGATTAAAGCATATGTGATTAATTACTATGTAAAATAAAGAAGGTCCTTCATAAGTCTGTGAATTGAAAGTATGATACAGCGATTCACGGGGGTTGGTCCCATTTAATTTGCTTTTTGAACACGTGTGTGTGCCACCGATGGTTTTTACATGTCGGAAGAGGTAGCGTTTTGTTCATTGTTTGCTGATTTAAAACTATTTTAGTTGGACCGAGGCAGTGGCACACGATGTCCTACCCTGAAGAATGCTTGCAACGCCGATCTGTGGGCATCGGCTTGATAGCAGACGGTGTGTTTGAGTCAACGAGCATTCTTTGGTGAATGAACCTCAAGCTGCTGTGCACACACACGGAGCAATACTCCTGAGTGTGGCACTTTTCCAGTGTGCAAGCTAGCACGGGGTAACGTTGAACGCCTTTCATCCTATGCAGCAACTGGGGCCCCTACGATGGGAATGTGATTGTGTCACTTTTAACCTAACCTGGTTATCGTTAGGTAAATGTTTAATGTGCAATGTAATTGAGGGACTGTGTGTGTTGCGTGTGTTGCCTTGGTGTGTGGTCTGGGACTGTTTTTGTTGCTGTTGTTGTGCTGCCTTTGCCCAAGCTTGCATTTGGTGTTGATAAATCGTCAGGCATTAATGTACGTGTGCAATTTGTACATTTCGATTTAAAGTTTTCGTGACTGCAGGGATTCATATTCTTGGTTCTTTCGGTAAAGTCACGTAGAAGGGAAATAATAAAATACAAATATAAAACAATAAAAATGTTCACGACGTTTCGATTCCAACACAAGCAATCATCAGGTGTGAAATCCACAGCACGAACATTTTTATTGTTTTATATTTGTATTTTATTATTTCCCTTCTACGTGACTTTACCGAAAGAACCAAGAATATCAATTTGTACATCTTTACTTTATATGTATGTAGAGTCACTTGTTTACCTTTTCCCCGTCTTCCACTCGTAACGTCTTTTGTATTATTTTGCCTCTAACCAGAGGTGTGGACTCGAGTCATGTGACTTGGACTCGAGTCATGAATTTGATGACTTGCGACTCGACTTGGACTTGCATAACAATGACTTTGTCCCACCTATGAGATGTGGACTCGAGTCATGTGACTTGGACTCGAGTCAGACTCGAGTCATGAATTTGATGACTTGCGACTCGACTTGGACTTGCATAACAATGACTTTGTCCCACCTCTGCCTCTAACTGGCTGACCCGCCCCTACCAGACAACCGTGAAAAATAGCATCATAGCTCATCGGATTCTTCCAGGATAAATAAAGATTCTCATTCTCATGGCTAATTTCCATCACTCGCTTGGGAGGGAGGGGGGGCGCAATCGGAGATATAAACGCGACCGCATTGCTCGCTTAACTCCCGAGCCATCTTTGAAGTTTGGCTTTGAGTTAGAAAGTCACGAGCTACGATAAAAAGGACACCGCCTGCTTTGTATCCGATTTAAAAAAAAGATACGCAGGAGACACGGGTCCTTCAAGTTAGGAAATCTTAGCAAATCTCTCTGCTTAGGACAAAGGATGAGGTCAGTCCTGCGCACGAAGAGCGCTCCTCAGATGACACGTGATATTTGTAGGGCATGGGGGGGGGGAAAAGGGGGACCCGAAAAAAATTACCCCAATGATTATAATCATTGGGGTGTTAATTATCAGTGGTTAGAGCGGGTGCACTCGATGGTAATACAGAACTTCCATTACGCCATGCAGACTTGTGACACGGACGTACAATTAGAGTAGAACAGCGCTATAGATTAGCGGGGAGAGTGGTATTGCAGCGACGGAGATGAGGAAAGGAATTGGCGGCACCACGCAAAACCCGCTTTCTTGATTCTCTCATCAGTGAGCAAAGCAATGGGGGAATTGGCTTCGAGGGAGCTTTTGAAACGGCTCGCGGCGAGACGAGGTGGAGGAAGCTAATTAGCGTTGAGTAACTACAGTAATGATGTCTTTCGCACGCGTGGGAAAGTCTTAAATTAGTGAGTACTGATGGAGGGGGAGTGAAGCTCGCGATGCTCTATGGCCATGCTACTTAAAGGCAATTTAAGGATTAACCCATGAGGTTTCAACGTTGCTTAGCGCCATTGCTTCACGTACGTTTAAAAAGGTACTTTTTGATGGTATCGTTTTAACGGGACCGAACTTTGCCGAGCAAAGCGCTGCTCGTACGCAAACGTGAGGGTACCGGAACCTCTACGTTTCACGACCTGGGTAAAAATAAAAACAATTTTCTCGTGCACATTTCACCGCAAGTTTAAAACATGGTGGCCTACGCTTACCAAATGCTTCCTGGCTTCTTTGTGACCACGGTTCGTCTGACAAATTTTTTATCGTTGTACGCAGTCGGCAAAGAGCTGTGTCCAGTGAAGCCCTTCGATATGATCTTGACTTGTTCTGCGTGCTCTTCGACATGCGTGTCCCACAGTTCCTGAAGAAGCTTCCAGGACGTGGAGTGAAACGTCGGATGACCCAAATGGAAAGCACATGGGGGGGAGAGTGATACGGCACAACCGTGAAAACCTACGCAGTTGCTTCTTAGCTCTTAAAATGCGGGTCCAAACCGCACCGCGGACCGGAAAAACCTGGTTTTAGGGAGAGCTCCACACTTTCTGAGCCCTCTGACCACTGCAGAGAGCCGGCCACCCACTCCCATGCCACTCCTTCCTCTCAACTCCTCCGAGTTCTCGGCGCAAGCGGTGACCCCCCCCCCACTTCTCGAGTTGCTACGACCTTAAAAGAAACGCGCTACAGGCCCAGTTGCAAACCCGACGTTTTGAATCACGTGGTGTCATTAATTGTGACGCCAGAATTAACTGCACGCGCAAGTGTCACAGCGGGACGGACGTTTGTGCGTCTCCCCTCGGTCACGTGCGTCGTTTCGCCTGGCCGGGAAGCTTGGTAATGTGTCCCTCCATTAATTCTTATTATTTTGTCTCTAAGCCGACGTGAACGGTTGTCTTGGCAGGATGTGGGTGAATGCGCCGATATACGATAAGCCAGCACTGTAAAAGGCAAGGGGGAACAGCATTTTTGTCTTACGATCGCACCATCGCGCCCGGCGTTTATCGTCGCCGATGATAATCGCGTCGTGAAACCCAGCATTGTTTACATATATTGCTGCCCTGGTTGAGGGCGCAAAAGGAAAACAAGAACGGTACATTTTATCCCTCGAGCTTGGGACACTGACGGTTGTACGTATGTACGTTGAACTTTTTTCGCGCCGTACATAGCCAACCGGTGTGCACAGGAGTGGCGCTGTGTGTTTGCTCTACGTAAGGGTGGTCTGGTGGTGCAGTGGTTGTGAGTCTTGTGACCTGAAACCAGTCACCAGAGTTCAATTCCCCGGCCAAGTCGAACATCGGTCGCGAGTTGGGTTATTTAATGAGAACCGATAAACCTGGTACCAGTTTCTTAGAGTTGCTCGTTTGCAATTGTACAGTACATACAGTAATTGGTTAACTTAAGGAAATGCTTGTGACACTTTGCGTGGGACTTATCTAAAAATCATATTCCAGCACTTGTCATGAGCCAACTAAGGCAGTTGGCAAATTGAATCAAACTCGAGCTGCGCTGGGTGATGTAGAAATTGTACGTGTCAAATTATTGGAAGCCATTAAGTATTTTTCATTTACAACTGTCATTACATTTTATATATAAAAAAAACCTTAACCTTCCGAGACATTCGTGAGCAAACTGCACTGACATGCCAGCGCTCCGTCTAAACGTTTGTAAAAAGCACAGCGTTGATGGAAGGGGTCTACGATGCTCTCATGATTGGCAGCTGCCTTTTGTTACCGAGCACGTCTGGGTTTGAAAAGCTTCTGAGAATCGTTCAATTGCCGTGTTTCTGAATAGACCAAAAAAAAAAAAATCTTGAAAACCGAGGCAAACGTATTACCCATCGAGGCGGTGAGCACCAACATTCGCGAGCGGATGTTTGGGGCGCGCATTTATTGTGTCAGATTCGAGGAATGCGTCGCTGCCGTAAAAAAAAACAACACATCCGGCTGCTGATAGAACCTGGCAATCTGTGCTGTGTGCCATGCAGCTCGCCATACATTTAGCGGCCAGGCCGTGTCAGTTTCGCGTTGTGAATTCGTTAAACGCCCTGGTTTCAACGTCTCGCAGCAAGAGAAAGGGTGGTGACACTGAAATGAGTTAAAGTGACAGAGTGACACACAGTATATTGATATTGCATTATTGTTGAGAGCATAACCAGAGGGTGATGGGAACCTGAATGGGTATTGGGCAGCTCCCAAATACATTCACTTGTAAGCCCTCAATGATTGGTGTGCACATCTCACCATGATTAGCCATGATAAATCCACTGCTGAATGAAGCCCTCTTTCAGCAACCGCCACCTTTCACTGTGCTGCGATGTAAGAATCGGCCCTACACTAGCACGTGAGCTGGTTTTGATTGCTTCCTCTCAGTGGTTGGACATCCTCTGAAGGCGTGTTCCCTTATTTTGCTGCCACCGTTATAGTTTACACCTCGGTCATCGTCCCTGCTCGTTGCATCTGCCTCCAGGTACTGTACAGTTACAGGAGGGGTGTCATTAATTCACCCCCCCCCCACATCCGGCGATTGGATAATTTTAAGCGATTTGGGAATGTGATTTGATTCTAGAATGTACATGTTTTTAACACGCTGGTAAGTGTAGCGGCCTCTCGTGGCGGCGGGGGTGACATGAACCCATTACAGCATATACGTATCGAAAAACGTCACTTTTTGTGTCAATTTGATGGATGTATCATGAACCTATAAAAATCAATTTTAACCCATGAATGGATGCGTCATTGCATGCCCTGGTTACGTTGGTGTCTACCAGCGAGATTGGCTTAAAAACAGCTCACCTGGTAGACCAGCAGGGTGTTCCCAGTTATGAGACAGTGAATTCAAATCTGGGCCAGGGCTAACCTAACCCATTTATATCTGTCGTGTTTTTTTAAATGAGTACCACAAGATAAACAACCACTTCTTAGGAACGCTATTGGTGATTGTTCTACGGAGAGGCTGGCCGCACCATAGAAATGTGGAATTGACACCACTGGCAGAGGATCATCACTGGAGATGAGCACTGGGGCTTGGAGGTAAAAAAAAAACTTTTTAAAACAAGAGCGAGTTTTTTTTTTAATATATGGTGATGAGTATATTACTTTACTCTTGTCACGGTTTGCCTGTTAATCGTTTGTGTGTGTTCTCCACGCATACACACTGCAACATTGCGTGTGTTTGAATTCCTGCTGAGGGTGTAATGTGCGAGAGCCGTGACATTGGCTGCACGAGGAGGTGCGTTCAAACAAGATGTGATCCTCGTCAGGATTTCCATCGGCTTGAAGCATACCTCCAGCTAAATACTTTACAATGCGGACAGGAAATTTGTGACGGTGCTCCCAGTCAAGGGCAGGAAAAGGGTCCTCTTCCCCATCCATTCCCCCCCCACCCCTTCCATCAGCTTTCTGTACTAACCACCACCACTAACAACCACCCCACCCCCATCGCAGGCAGGCCCCCCTCCCTGCTTGCTCGTTTGGCCTCTAGATTTTGTCTACAGCTGCCGTCGGGGCTGCCGGGTCGCCGCTGTCGCTCCCCGTGTGTGCTCGTCCGTGGCTGAGCGAATGTGTAAATAGGGCGGGGGGGGGGGAGCATCGCAGCTCACATTTGAAATGCCACGACACCGCAACAACAAAGGCAGCGTGTGCCGTGCCCGATGCGGTGCGCGGCAGCTTAAAGATCTCCGGCCAAGGAACGCAGGGGGGCCCCCTTCTACGTCGGCGTTTCGTCTCCCGAACGCGCCGGGTTGTTTAAGCGCCTGCCGCGCTGTAGCTGTCGACGAGGTAGGTCCGCTGCTTGAATTCTCATCTTGGTCGTGAACATTTACCTATTTAATGTTATGAAACTGTAGAAGTGGAGACTGTGATTTTCAAATATGGTTTTTGATTTGTTACTTAAAAAAAGAGAAAACCGGGTCGCTGTGTTGGCAGGTTGTGTGGAAGCTGACCCGACGGTCTTGGTGGTGGTTGGGAACTGTCTGGCCTCTCGGTGGTTAATTTCCGCGGTGGCAGATTGAGCACTGGCGAATTCATCTTGATCCATTGCGTGAGCCGCGCTTCAACGCCAAGGTCACACGGTGGTGGCGCAGCGCCGACCGAAATAGAAAATTAAGTGGAATCTGATGACAATTTTTTTTTCCACCTCTGACAATGACCGAGTACCATATTAGGGTGTTGTCTGGATTCTCACAAGTGGCTTTACCTGGTTTTGGACAACAAAAGTTACCGCGCTTTACTCGTATTATATACGTTACGTAACGATGCATCGACTTGGAGTTAGATTGTTGGGCATTTACCGTCTGCGAGTGCCTATTGTTGATGCCAATGTGGCCAAAGGTCATTTGCATTAAAAAATTGTCATGTTTTGTTTAGGTGAGTGCCACTAATAAAACTGAGACAGAAGAAACAAACAAGAAGCAAACGTTATGAACGAGATTGTGAAAATATGGCAACATTACAAAAAAAATCTGGAATTGAACTGTGCGACCCTTATTGTCTGACGGTTCATCAAAGACTCGTAGGTGAAGTTAATTGTTACATAGCTAATGTGTGCTGTGTATTTTACTTAATCTGTGGGTCATCCAACGCCACAACTCGAAAGCCAATTGAAATCTCACACTTGGCCTCTGGTCCTCCCTTAGATCAACTCCGCTTAAAATGTCTGAGTACCCGATAAAGAGTGTAAACATGAGCATTGGGGAGAGAAACGTGGATTCGTGTCAACGAGCACTGTGTAGGCCCACACTACGATCTGGTTCTCCCTGTTAAATCACGTTTATTTGTTTAACTAGGGGACAACTCAAGAGACCAGGATAGTCCTAAGAGTTTAACTCTAATCCTAGGATGTATAATGTATGTTGAACTTCTTTCACACCGTACATGGTAATGGTAAAGGTGTGCAGCCCTGCAATTTCTCACTCGCGGCACTGCACTGCAGACTGAAGGGTCTCCACGTGAGTGAGCTCTGGAGAGCCCCAAAAGAAGGGGGCATTTTGACCTTGGGTAGAGGGTGGAGTACCCACACTTTACCCCACCACACACAGGCTGCTGTTCGACTCACTGGAGTGCAACCACTTATGCATAATCAGAATCTTTATATATACTGGAGGAATCCGATGATCCATGAAGCTCTCTTTCACAGATGTCCGCTGTACTAACGGTTAAACTGCGGCAAAATAATGCTGTATACAGTACCATTGTACATTTGTGAAATGCAGCAGTGAGTACCAATGGGTTAAATAATGGGATTGTTTTCACGTGGGTTTAAGTAATTCTTTTTTTTTCTTGGCTAATTGTGGTACTTGTTGAGCAGAATTGAACGGTCTAAATTCCCGACTTCATCTCTGTGGCGTCTGACCCTGGGAGTGTGGAATTCGGCCCAGATGTCACTGGCTCGGTTCCGTGGGAGTGTTTCCACTCCCCGAGATGTTTTAATGTTCCCTCAACTTTGAATGCTTAACGTGGCTATTTTCGTTTATTTTGCTTCCGCTTGAAAAAGGTCCCTCCGTACCCATCTCGTGACTGGCTTCGCTTTATGCAGCTTTTTAAAAAACTTTTGTGTGGAATGCTGCGGCTGTTTTGCTGCTGCTACCCATGCATATCGAGTGGCAGAGATGAGACGCTGGTGCGCGTGTGGGTTGTCCAAAATGCACACCGCTCAAGTGAGCATTCGTTTAGGGGTCTCCGTTGGCCTCTGCTCAGCCTCAAATAAGTAACCTCCTGAAGCTTCCCATGAAGAAATCATCGCTGCGGCTGAACATGGTGCCATCTGTTGAGCATCGTGTGCCGTGTAGAGTTGAAATATAATCCGTGTATCATAAATATTGTAATATACATACCCTCACTGCTGGGGTGCCACGGTGGTGAGATGTTAACGCCCTCGCATGCTATACAGGAGGTCGTGGGTTTGATCCCGACCCTTGACGCCTGTATATTTGGAGTTTGCATGTTCTTCTCACCGTGGTCGTATGAATATTTATCTCGGTCCTCTGTTTTTCCCTTCACGTTTAGAGACACGCATTTAGAGTATTTGGCTGCTATATATTTCCACATGATATACCACTTCGTTGATCTATCATGTGGCCAGGTCGCTTCTAAAAAATAACCATATCGTTCAGTGGGCTTTACCTGGTAAAAATGTTTAGTTTAGTTTTAATAGTTGATAGGATGAAGGCCTATCCATGTTGTTCATCATGGGGGTAGTATAACCGGACATAAACACCCTATTCATTGCGAGTTTAAGTGCGTGGGGACCAGGCCTAGTTCGTTGAGACGTCACTTGCCACTGATGCTAGCCGTGGTCTGGCATCAATCTTAGATTGCCAGGTTCTCAGCGCGGCGCGCTAACCACCGTACCGCCACTCTGCACACTCTATCATTTTGGTACCATCACCACCACCACCATTAATCGCCGCCCTTTTATTCTCAGTGATTCATTAACAGTACAGTATTTGTCCATTTATTAATGTTGGCCTTCCCAACTGTGCAGGAACGCTAACAGACACACTGTCCTAAAAATGTCCCATATTTGCCAACTCTAAACCACAGTTGGCTTGTTCAATGAAAGACAGTGCGGTGCTTATAACGTAAAGGGTTTAGGAGCCCAGCGTTGCTTGTTTTTCCTTTAGAGAGAAAATAAGCAAAGCCATTGACAAAGGATCTCTCTTTGCAAGGAGAATCGTGGAAAATGCATATTGGATACTTTTATATGAACAGCACGGTATGTTGTGTATGAATGTATGCACATGTACTGATCAGCTAAGGACTTGCCACATTGACTTTACATTTAAATATATATTATATGACTTAAATGCATGCTCTGATTCGTGTTCTAAACATAGTAGTACTGTATTTATAAACAGGCACACCACACTGATATGCGTAATAGGGACAGCTGTCACCGGGGGAACCCTGTCAAATGTTTGACACGGGATACGATGTAATTCGCTTTACAGATGCCCCAGCGTATAGGGAAGCGTTATGTCAAACACAAATCGGTTGTTTTTAAAGCACACTCGCATACACGGTTAACGATTTTAAATTACAATCTGAAGTTATAACTTGCACGTTATAACTTATAAAAGTGAAAGTTTTTTTGTACATGCAACACTCCAATTGGATGTTCAAGCTCTTATCCGATTGGCTCCCCATATTCGGTAACCTCCTCGTTGGCGGAGGCAGTGAATGCACGTGGCAGCTGGAAGCACTTATTGTGTTCGACTGAATCTCACCGCCCCAGATGTTCACACCTCAGCAACATTCTCAGCCGACCATGTGACTGCGTTTCAGTTGGTCAGCCGTGTTCCCTCTGAAGCCCGGCCTTAATAAATCAGGTGACCTCCTCCTCCTCCTTGGCAGCACGGCGTGTGGCAGGGGGCAAGAATTCACGTTTGGTGCGGTGTTGAGTGACTCTCGGCGGGCAATTATGACTCCGCCATTAACCCGGTGTTGAATAGCATGCCCCCACACTCGCCATTCCCACCAGCCAGACACCGTCACTGGCTGGCCAGTGACATTTCTCATCGTAGTCGTTGCTGCTGCTCCTGGTGTCAGTCTCTAGCTTGCCACTGTTGGGCAAAGTTTCCTCCTTTTTTTTGTCGCTGCTGTCCACCGGTCTGCCTCTCCGGGCTCTTTGACGTCGGCTCGCCATCTCTTCCGCCGTCCTTCGCCGCTTCTTTTCCATTTTGACGTTCGAAGAGAGACTGTGACCTGCCCATGACCTTTTGTAATTGTGAGTTGTGACGCGCAAAGTTCAGGCGCCGAACGCAGTGAATTTGTGCCTCTTGTGCGGAATCCAATTCCTTTTGTACTTGTTGGAAACTTGGTGGCTTTAAGATGGGACAATCGGTGGGTGGCACATCGTGTATTGGAGTGTGTGTAGTGTTTGGTTAAAATCAGCCACTTGGTGACAACGTTAACAATTATGGGTATAACAATTCATTCCTCCGTTCTCCCCCCCCCCACACACCGCATCGGAAAAACGATTTAATTGTCGCGAATCGATTGAGCAATTTTCTTTTTTACATTGCGGTGAATGTAGCAGCATCTAGTGGCTGCAGGTGTCACTTAAGGCCGCTTACATACAACATATATCAATGGAAAATATCGATTCTTACACACACAATGACATGTATATCTTGAGTCTTAATCTATATGAATCGGTGCATTGTTACACTTCTACCATGGATGCAAAGTAGCCTCGTATTCGATTAAATGTTGAGTAGTATACACCTGCACTGCCAGGAATTTGCCAATGTTGGAAATTCCACATTTCTCTGGCGGCGGGAGGGGGCGGGGGGCAGCGTATTAATATAAGATTGTCGACTTCCCACGTTTATACATCTTACACGATCAATGTCCAACCTTGTGACGGTATCTTCATCACGGATGTTATCAATCTTTAATTGTCGTGCCTGCGTCTATGCTGATGGCGAGTCTCGCGTGTGCAGCACTAGCCTGCCCCGTGTCCCCTGCACCATTCTGCGCAGCATCATCCCCACCCACGGGATTTTGTGCCACAAAACCGGCCATGAGGCGGCGGGTGGGGGGCGGTTGCCTTCAGGGAGAGTGAACCCCCGTCACGGTAAGTGGCACGAGCTGGCTCCATCCCACAGCCGCACACCTTGGCACTTTTTAGCTTAAGTCTGATCGAATGATCGCGCTCGCCCACCGTGTGCTGTTGTTGTTGTGTTGTAGCGGATTCTTGCGCGTGGCTGGTTTTTTGACGTCGTTCACATGTCGTCGATCGCGGGGACGTGCGTCCGTGCCTTGGTGGCAAATGTGCAGGAGTGATTACCTGGCTCACCTCCCCGAAAGGCGGACACGTGCCACGCGTGCACGCCGCTGCCGTCGTCCGAGCGGGTTGTGCCACGACTTTTATTTGCGGACCGTTAATTTTGATGTCACACTTTTGGTGGAGAAAGGACGCGGCTGTTTATCATTTGACACCACGCGATGTTAATTCGTTGGCATTGCCTCCTTTTTGCAATTGCCTCAAGTCAAATTTAGATACACAGCGGGTTCTTTTTTTTATATATACCTGGACACTGTTTTAAGGCTGGCCCTGTGTGCATTACAGCTGTTATGGCCAGCTGTATACAGTATGTCATGCAGATCACCTTAACCATTAAGGTCTGTTAAAGTCCCCAGTGTGTATAGGTACTGTAGGTGTTGCTAAGCACCTCCATGCAGATGAACGCACCTAAACACAACGGTTGTTAAAACAAAACCATTGTTTGAGGTAACGAATAACCCGGGCAACATTGTTTATTGTAAGGGGATATAGGAGAAGGTGTCCCGACATTTGCCTGTTGTGAGATTCTTCTCTCTGTGGTATTTAAACAAAAAAGAGTCGCGAGGAAGGGCTCCGCTCACATTGGGGGGGCAGATAAGATACGAGTCAAAGTTAAAGTCTCGAACCCAAACAATTTTAGTTTCAAATGGGAAAGCTAACGAATGCGGCGGGGGTGAACATCGCTATGTATTTTTTTTTACAGCTAATCGCAATGTTGACAGATGTTTACATGTTTTGTAAACCGCTGATGCACATGGAGGCTTTGTGACATTGCTGCGTCGGCTAACTCTCGAGTCCGATCAGGCTCGAGGTCTTGGGAATAATATCTTGATTGCAAGATGGCAGATGACCAATATTACTCGGACTAATTCTAGGGTTCAACACGCACGGTTGACTTTGCAGCAGCTGAATGTCACGAACAATTAGCACGTGCGCCCAATTAACACTGAATCGTTGTGGCAGACGCATCAAGCGGCACTTTGCTTCCCGGCTTGTGACTCTGATCTAAGTCTGTGCGATACGTGTATCCAAACAACACTTCTTTAGCTCCGCATATTTGCCAATAACAGCGTGACGTTGAAAAGAAAATGAAATTTAAAATACTTTTGTTTGAAAATGGCCCTTCCTTACAGCGCATAGAGATTGTTGTAGAGAGGTGGTCGCCGCCTCTGTCTGCTGTGAAGGAGGGTCATGGCCCAAAATGTTGCCTCGAGTGTTCTTCCTTTTAAGGTCACGAGAGTTCTTGACAAACGTGAGTTTGTATGTTATTTAGGCTTTTTGCACCACTGCGCTAATGCTGTACTGTATCGCCAAATGATTTGGTCTCCAGCTCAGATCATTCACAACATATTTGGGGGGGGCTCTGCTCTGCTTTCACTGACCCAGATAATGACACAAAGCCCTACTGACATGAGCTGCCAGCCCCTGTAAGGAGATCATCGGTTTATTTTGTTCTCGCACCAAAGTACTTCCGTTTTGAAATCGTCTTGATGTTGCCCTCCTCGCAACAATGGACATTGTAACTGAAGTACAATACGTGATGTTCTTTTTCTGATTCTCTTAAACCCGGGGCGGGGCAGGCCGGGTGTATTTCCCGGGTGTTGGTTCGTATTGTGCCATCGGACACGCCGAGAAAGGGCCCCTGTTGGCACGTAGTCCGTGACGATGAGTGAAGGGGACTGATCCGATGGCTTCAGATTTCTCGCCCGCAAGGTGCGGCATCGCCGTGAGAGGCTAAAGCAGGAGCACTGCTGCTGCTCCGTCTCTGCACTTCGACTGAATCGTGTGGGGTTTTTTTTAACGTCCCCAGTTTTTTTTTTGCTGCAACACTGCACGCATGTTTTTTTTACCAAAGGCTACATGAGTCACTTCCACAGTCTGGGAGCTTGGTGTGTGGGGGTGGTGATATAGCGGTGATGGGGAGGGAAGGGGGGAGGGGTGATGTGGCAATGGGGATACATTTTAAGGTTTGACCCTTGACAGGAAAGTGCACAAACAAAACACTTGCGGTTGAAAAAAAACCATGCACGTGATCTAATCCCGTGAGTCCGAGGCGGAGTGACGTTGCTTGTCGACGACTGAGTTCAGATTTTCGGTCCGCCGCTGGATTGTGAAGGCTTCCATATGTCTGCCGCCATACATCTGTTTCTTTGTGGCAGCTTCCAAGCGCACGCTTATTTAATTGTTCCAGCTCTCTCTCCTTTGGTCCTCCGCTCGTGTTCTTCTGTGCCTGTCTCTCCATCAATAGATTACTGTGCCGCATTAGTTGTTCACATTCTTCAGGGCTCTTTGATCCATGTCTCTGTCAGCTTGACTCCTTGAAGCAACTCTGTGAATACATACTGCGGTACATATACGGAACCATTTTCTTTCCGGTATAAATACTCTATTTGGCGTTGTGTTTTTACGCATTAAAGCCATGTCCAGCCATTCTCAATCTACCATTGGATGAAGGCCTCTCCCCGCCGAATCCAGTGATGTGGGGGCTTTATTTTACCATACTTCACGCTGGTCAGTGTGGGTTGGTGGAGGAGGGAGTGCAACACCGGTTCTGAAATAATTTGCCACTGATATTCGTCAGGGCCGGGAATTTGACTTGGGTCACTGGGTTCATAGTGCAGCTTGCTAACCATTATACCACGAACCCACCACACGAAGCAATACATGAACCTTCAATTTCGCGAGTGAGAGGGGTACTAGAAGCATACGTACGGTCTTTTTGCCATAGTGACATGTACATTAAAAAATAATAATCCAGAATGCAAATGTCTAAAGGACTGGCAAATTGCAATTCTGAAAGGCGAGGAAACAAAAGCTGCTGCGTTGTTGCTTGTTGGTCTGATCACATTTCAAGCAGCAGCAGCAGCCTTGTACAGCCACCCATTTTAAAGTGAATTCATCTTGACATGACACCTTATGAGGCGAAGTCTTCGTAAGTGAGAGCTGCACGTGTTGTTAGACAACCAAGATGGGAAGGCGGTGGCAGTACAGTAAGTATGTGCATGAGCCCATCTGCCGCTTTTGATGTTATCCCCCCCCCACTGTGGTCTGATTTTGTCCTGCATGCAAACACTCCTTGACTAAACATCTCCATGGGGCCTTCCTCCTGAAAATGCCCTGAGGCTCAGCGAGACTGCTAGCTATCACCTCAATCATCTCTGCCTCCTGTCGTCTGCTCTGTCTGTTTATCTACATCCCTTAATTGATTTGTGGAAATCGCTAAAATTCATCCTCCTATACACACTAATCCATGCATAAGTAGTCCCCAGAAGTGGTCTCCCAGAAGTGCCAATGCCATTACATTTTCTGCATTTTATACCCCATACACACTGATATCCACGTGGATAACAGAAGTAATTTCCATGAACGAAAGGCGGATATATAGAATGTCAATATCGCTCCCAAATCACTACAGATAAGAAGAGTTTAGCTGTATTAATATTTTACAGGCCCTTGGCAATCTACTGGCTTCTTTGCACCTTGTCGGTCATGGGGGTTGTTTGACCATACTTCACCAAGCTGGTCACTGCGGGTTGGGGAAGGGGCAGACAATTGGACCGGTTCAGATCTCGCTCACTGCTGACTTGAACTCGACTCACTAGATTTAACCGCTGTGCCATCGCTCCCCATTTTATATATCATCGCCCGTTAATGAAATACAAGCAAGAACAACAATCTTGCGTGTGTATTGATCCCGTAAACTCTTCCAAGCATGCGTTTTGTCCTCGGAGGTGTTTTTGTTCGTATCTTCACGAGAATCGTTGCCCGCGTAGGCCCACATTGGGACAACAGCGAAGGGCTTCTGGATGGTGGCTCTGTCGCCTTGCAGGGCGTGTGCCCAACTCGGCTGGCAGGGCCTGGAATGCCAAGACAGGTCCCCCCCCCTCTGCTCTGGTTTTTGTCTCCACGTTTTTGGCAACCTTGTAATCGATTCCGGCCGCATTTTCCATGGGATGATTCTCAAAAAGCAACACAACTTTCGAACAGAAGTTGTGTTCAATGGGATCACGTGCTCGAGTCATGCGCGCTGTGTCCACATTCTAGACTGACGAAGCTAATGGATACACGCGATCCACATTCGTCGGCAGGGGGTTTTCTTCCAAAGATCGTGCATTTTACATTCGTCCCACTGTTCTTATGTTCAGACTTTGTTATGCAACTCCAGCAGTAGTTTTAGGAAGGGCTTCACTGGTTAATGCTTGCAAAATGTTGTCCCACCTCCCCCGTAGGCCTGCGGCACGGTATTCTCTCAAATGTGAAATTAAGTGTGGGCTCCCTTTTATAAATATTGCGGTAATTATGGGATGCGTTTGGGAGGGGACTTTCTTCCCGTGAGCACAAAGTTCAGATCTCATCTGGGGGGGTGGGGAGGTATGGTTATCTGCGAACGTTCACGGGGCTAGTTGGTTTGCGGTTTTTCATTATTGTGTGTTTTGTTGTTTATTAACTGAATGGCATGGTGTCCATCAAGGGTGCGTTTTTATCAAAGCAATTTGTCGGACCAGTCGCAACAATGTGTAGATGGAACCCTTATCGAAATGCAAGGCTAAACCCCTCCATTATGTCAATATTGGGAGAGCTCCGTGCTGTTTAGGAAAGTTTCGTGAGATATAATTTACCCTCCCAGCCCAATAACGCCTGGTGTATACATATTTGCCTTATCAGGATCAACGTGACGCAAAATGGTTTCTATCGCACACATTCCCCACTCCCGTTCCCTGCCTCCCCCATATGAAGCATCGTGTCGCGCTCGCGAAGGAGGTCCCATAGCGTGACAGCACTCAGAGTTGATTCATCGGTTGAAATGTATTCTTATGCTTGTGATACACGACATAGAATCGTGTGTGCGTGTGGGGAGCGGTAGTGTGTAGCGGTTAACGCGCTGCGCTACGAACCTAGCGACCCGGGTTTGATTCCCACTCACGGCCAACACCAGTGACGATTATCTGAACCGGTCCTGGGCCTCCCCTAGGTCGACTCGGCCTCAAATGAGTACCTGGTGCGATGTGTCAACACGCCACTGGGGAGACAAAGGCGGCCGGGCGTGGTGTTGGCCACCCACCCACTCGTGTGCTGTGCCGGCCTTCATAGGTGCTCGCTAACAGCACTTGCCCCTGCAGTCTGTTAAGGCTACATGGGGGGTCTTTGTTGTGTGTCACAGCTGCTCTGTTCTAATTTAAACCATCATCACCATCGTCGGCCATGGACGACTATTCGCTGCTGAATGAAGGCTCTCGCCAGGCCGTTGCCATCTCTCTCTGCCTTGCGATGTCGCAATTTTCAGAGCTCCTGTGCTCCATCTCTACGGTGGACGTCGTCTCGGGTGTGGCTGCCACTCGGCTGTTTAGTCTCAACCACGCACCCCCCGATTAGCACAGTTTGGCGACGGTCGGTGCGAAAGAAGTTTAGCATGCATACCACCACCAGCCACATCGGCTGACGAAAGAGTCAATCTAATAGCAATGTAAATTAACTATGGCATTTGATTAACATACCGTAGTGAATTTAATTAATTCACGTGAACCCTCGTGTGAATAGAGGCCCAACATTCCATACATTGGCAAAAAAAACAAAGAATCGATTTTTTTAAATTGAACTGTTACGCCCAAATTCAGAAAATTATTGAAACTTGAAATGGAGGAGAATCGTTTCACGGAATACTGATGACGTGACTAGGCCTCTATGACAACAACTGCATGGAATAGTCTCCCCGACCTCGCCTCCCCCCCACATTAATGTCTCATTCGTGTTCTTATTGGCCTTTTTGTAGTGATAAGCCAAACAGCTGTAGATACAAAAGCAGAGACGGAGTAGATGGCTTTGATTGTGCAGCCCATTGGTGACCAGGCCTGGACCATAAAACTCAAAGCACATGAGAAGAACCTGGTTCATCTCGAGTGACCGCCTGGCGCTTGAACTCTGAACCGCTGCGGTGTTGGCTCCGGCCTCCTACACAGGCAATTACCTCCTGATCTACCCGACCACCCAGGGCCTTGTTAATTAGCATATTGTGTTACCTCGTGCAACTGGCTCAAGTGTCACATGAGCTGGGAAAGTTACTTTTTGCTTATTTTCGAAAGAAATATTTAAGCTTGCTTTTTTTAACTAAAGAGAGTTAACTTCATCCAGACTATGCGAGTCACCCATTTTATATGTGGTCATCTGTGTGATGTCCCTAAACAAGACACCTCTTAGAGTTCCCCACCTATCTAGAACATCACATGGGTGGTGCAGCCACCTCCTCCTCCACAAGTGGGGAATTGGGAGGTGACAATTGTGACTGTCGTGTCGTTCATTCCACCTCGTATCACGTTGTATGTTCTTGCACGTGGGCCTACGGGTCTCTCTGTGCGAGTCCGTGGTTCTCGATACGAGTCTACGTGTGTCCAATCGTGACTGCGGTGAAGTGCGCAACCCCATCGCTCACATCACCCATCATTGTCCAATCTTGCACACTTTTCCAGGCCGTACAAATGGAATTCCCCCTGCAAACCTCAGACAACCATCGAATGGCTGTCCCAAAGCGGCATAACGCTTATAAACCCGTCCATTGCTTTTCCAATGCCACACAAAAGAAGGACTGCTTATTTGTACCAGCAGCAAAGCAATAACAAGGCTTTGTGCCAAAATACAAAGACACTCCTTTGAAGTGTGGTTCCGTGGAGGTGGTGGCTGGTTCATGCACTGTATTTGAAAAGCCGCCTTTCTTCACAGTGCGTGTGTGCACCAATCGCCTAGTTGTATTAAACCCACCGCCAGCTTTCTCGACATGAATTATGTACGCAGAAAGCAGAGCTGCGCGTGCATAAAACATGACCGCAGCTAAGGTGGTGGTGGGGGGGGGACAACGACTTGAAGTGACCTTAATACAAGGAAGTGCAGGTAAGCTAAAAAAATTTGACCACTGGAAAGGCCCCTCCGAATACTGGGACGGGGGTGGCTTTCTCATCGCTCTGCATTGTGGCGCTTTGTTTGGTGGGGTTTTTGTTGTTGTTGGCGAGCACCGACGCAGCAAATCGGCATTTATTTAGCGTTGTCAGTTTTGGGGAATGTCATCTTTGGCAGATCAACGTTCATATGAGGCTGGCTTCACGCAGGGCTGGGTTTTAAAGAAATAAAAGGTTTTTCATTCTTCCTGGACTACTGTATGGCCACGGGGTATATGTGTGTGTGTGTGCCGTTTTAGGGGCTTGCCAACAGCGTTTCACCCAACTGTCTGAAAGTGTACACTGGGGTATCTGAGTGTGTGTGTGTATTGCGTTTGTGGAGAGCAGTAATGTAATGGTTTGTGTGCTGCGCTACGAACCCGGCGACCCGAGTTCGATTCCCGCTCACAGCCAAACCATTGTGGATTATCTGAAATGGTCCTGTGCCTCCCCTAGGTCAACTCGGCCTCAAATGAGTACCTGGTGCGGTGTGCAAACATCGCCACTCAGGAGATAAATGTGGCCGAGCGTGGTTCTGGCCACACTCACCCCACTTGTGTGTCCGTTGTTGGCCTTCGTAGGTGTTCGCTAACAGCACTTGCCCCAAAAGTGTGAGGCTATATGGGGGTCTTTGTGTTTTGTGAGGTGCAGTGGTTTGTTCACTGCGCTAAAATCTCCGTGGGTTTAATTCCCGGTGATGCACGACATTGGTGGCAAGCGGCATCCCAACCTGTCTTGAGCCTCACCTTAGGTTTGCTCAGCCTTAGTTGACTGTCTTGGGGAGACAAAGGTGGTCGGACATGATGCCATGGCTCCCGCGTGTGCAGTGCGGTGGGTGCTAGCTAACAACGCTTGCCCCTGTGGTGGTGTGTGTGAGGGTTAATGGGGATCTTTGGCTGCAGATTTTCCTATGTTTAGAAGTACAAAATGTGCTCTGTAATGTAAACAAAATGACTCTATGAACTGTCTCCGACTCGTATATTTTCAGGGTTTAATGCATCTGAAGCTGTCCTGGTCTCAGCTCTGGCAAGAATCTCTTCCTGCCCACACTCCGTCAATGTTGGGGAAGGCTTCGGGGGGTGGGGTGGCATGCTGAAACATATTCAACGAGAAATTGAGCCCCCGTGTGTGCATTGTTATTGACAATGCAGCATACAGCTAAGGTGACGTGCACTACTACCGAGCCACACTACACTATTCGGTGATGACAATAGCAGCTCGGCCGATGCATCGTCTTTGCGCAGTCGGGACACATTAGCTTTGCTCATGGATTGTTAACCAGTTCCATTCAATTCATAACAGTTAATCCATTATGAGTCATGTGAGCCCAGCCTTGCTTTATACGGCGTGCCCCCCCGTGTCCCATGGCGTTCGCTTTCAGCGAACGGGGAAGTTTAAATTGTGCAATGAACTGCGCTGGAGGCAGCTGCAGAATTAATTTAGCCAACACTTCAAGAGTCTTAGTTCTTGTTAAAAAATAACCTTTGGAATCTGTGAAGGCTTAGTCATTGGACGTCTTCCGTTCTAAGTCTGACTGTCCTGACTAAAATTCCCGTTTGTCGTTGACTGAACTTGGACTAAATAGACTAAATTGCTGACTAAATAAGCATTGCTTGACAGCTGCTTGTGGCAGGGCCCCCCTGTGAAGTTGCCTGTTGGTTCTTGAGCCACTGGCCCTTAAAGGGATCATTGGTACTAACACTCACAACAACGTGGGGATGGTAAATTATAACCGCTGTTTTCTTGGAGCATTTTATCTCTCGATGTATAATAGCACGGTCACTAGGGTTGCTTCTTTGGGGAAAAAATGTAATTAAAGAATGGTATTGATAGAAGTGTTGACGGTGAATATCACTAAAAAATAACGAACGTAATTATAAAACATCTAGGGAATGTGAAAATAAATAGCACGTGTCCCATAAAACAGACAAAGTATTTTCGCAGTCTTCTGCCCGTCAATGGTGCAACCTGGTTGCGTTTATTCCACCCCAGGTGTTACCTCGCCAACCCGGGGGGTGGGGGACCGCCTTGCACGCCCATGTGGACTGTGTTGTGTTCGACGAGCTTGTGTTGCTGCCACAAACACGTGGCTTTGTGACCGTCGCCGGAAAGGCTAATGGATGTCGGCGCTGCTGCCAGGGCCTGGCACTTCACGAGCCCCCCCCCAGCACTCCTGACCCAGGGAGCCGCACCCAAGGGGGGGGGGGGGTACCCCTTTGCGTTATCTTCGCGCGAACGTGCTCTGTTTACACAAATGCCGCGGAAGTTATTTACATTCGATGAAATTGCTTCTTTTTCACATTAAAATTAAATTATCGTAAAAAATTTTTAAAACTAAACAAAAAGGAATTTGTTCAGTATACTCTTACTGTACTCGGTAACGAGTGGTGGATGGAAAGCTTTGAGATTAGTTTATTAAAATGTTAAATTAAAAAAAAAAGTACAACTAAACATTTGCTATGTTTTTTTACATGACGTCCATTTACTTGTAATCTACAAACTTGGAGGCCAGGTTGCTGGATTACACTGGGATGCAACCCACGTGAGACGCTCTGCTGATATGCCTGTACGAAGGCAGTACAACAAGTTGTATTTAGACTTGGAGTCCAGATTTGCTTTAAAAGCTGTGCACATTATTTCTCCGAATTATGGACATGTTTCTAAGAACTTACAAAAGTACAAATAATTAAAAGCCCTCTTCATTCCAAAGCAGGACCATCTTAAAAAAGTGTCTGAGATTCTGTAGCCTTCCTGGGTGATCGCATTGTTGTTGTGGTTTAATACATCGCTGTGTGAATAACACATGCACACAGCCCTTATGTCAATCCACTGCTGAATGAGGGCCTCTCCGTGCTGTGTGGATCGAGCGGTGACTACAGTTCACCACGCTGGTCGCTGCAGGTTCGTGAAAGCAGGTAGCATAGATGTGGGATCATAGAGAGTCAAGTACAACAATAGATGTACTTTGCTGCTCTGCCCCTTGCTGCAGACCACAGCTTCGCAGTAACCTGATGTACATGGTGGGTGCCCATCCAAGCACTGTCTATTCTCGACATGCTCATTTTCTGAGACCTGGCGGGATATCGGGTACATTCCGTGTTATCTGGTCATCAGCATGAATGACACAGCGGTGGAAATTCAAAACGAAATCAACATTGTGCGTGGTGTGTCTTTTTATATTTCTGGGGCGCAGCGGTGACGAGATGTTAACTACCTCGCCTGGTATACAGGGGGCCATGGGTTCGATCCCAACCTCTGACGCCAGCATATTTGGAGTTTGCATGTTCTCCCTGTGGTCGCGTGGATTTTTATCCGGGTCCTCCGTTCTTTCCCTCCACATTTAAAAACACGCGTTTAGAGTATTTGGCCGCTATAAATTTCCACGCAATTAGCCAATTCGTTGAGCTTTCATTTGTGGCCAGGTCGCTCGTCTAAAAGAGATGTAAACCTCAGTGGGCCTTACCTGGTAAAATAAAATGTTTAGTTTTAGTTTAAATGTTTTAAATGTTTTAAACTGCCCCTGAGATTGTTTTTGGTTCTCTTTAAGGCTTTGCCTTTTTTATTTTGTCGTGGGAATTTTCAGTCCCCGCTCTGAAATTATATGTTTAAATATTCACCACTGTGATGTCAGAGTCACGCGCAATCACTTCCTCTTTTGTCAACAGTGATGCACATTCCTTTTGCTTTAAGGTTACACGCTTCGCGCTGAACGATCTATCCAATGAAAACTAAGACTAACCAAACCTGGCGTGACTTTAACCTCTGTGTGTGTCGCCCCTTTATATGAGACAAGATGCTTCCCGTTGTGTAGCGGTGAGCACAAGTGCTTGCAATCCCGAGGCTATTGCCGGTTCCATCTCCTGGCACGGCAGTTGAAACCATGGTCAAGTTTCTTGAATCCCTCTGTCTCTGTCCATGAAGCAGTATAAACTAAACTATCAATTGTTTGACCAGGTAAGGCCCACTGAGCTGTATAGCTCTCATCAGAAGCGACCTGGGCACAAATGATAGGTGAACGAAATGGCTTTTAATTAGAAAGTTTATTGCACACACATAATCTCACCGCATGTTGATTCTAAATGTGGATGACCCGGAGAAAAATCCACACGACCACGTCGGGGAACATGCAAACTCCAAATATACAGGCGTCAGGGTCGGGATAGAACTCGCGATCTCTTGTATACCAGGAGAGTTATTTAACATCTCACCACTGTGGAGACCAGTATAGCTCTTGGGTGCAACACAGTTAGTCGATTGGCAGGTCACGTGGCGTGGACCCTCTGAATCTCCCTCGAGAAGAAGTCCTTCTGCCAGCAGTGGCGTGAGAAAAGCGATAGCAGAGGCTCCACCTCCTTTCTGTAGGTAAGTATAAACAAACATTTATGGGTCATGAAAAGGTCAACTGGCTAAGCCAATTTAGATTTTCTTTTTTACTAAGAAGGCACATAATGGACTGCTTTTTACAAAAATGGTGTCATGGGGTTTAGCAGTCACTTAGCAGCAGATTGGCACTTTGGGAAATTCCCCACAAGAAATAGCAAGAGCGGCGTTAGTGGGAATCGAACCTTCACTTGCATGCACACACTGCCTCAGGGACGAGCGCACTAACAGCCGAGCCATTCTTCCATTCAAGGTTTTTCTACATCCATAAAAAAAATCATTTTCAGGAATGATGAACAGGGTAATTAAACATAACAACAGGCTTTATTTTTACTGTTACTGAGAGGAAAGAAGGGTTATCGATATTTCAGTTTAATGGCCATTATGGAATATTGACTGAAAGCGAGAGAATTCAATGATTAAGCTTCAAAAACTATATTTAAAGCCAATTGGCTGAAACATGTTGATATTTGTCTCCCTTTGGTGTCGGCTAAAAACAACCGCATTATTATCTTTAATGTTCAATGCTGAAGAATTTAAGGCCATCTCGCCGTGCACCTACATCTCCTTGAGAAGGCCAAACTGTCAAGTTGTCTCTCCTTTTGCTGATGGGGAAAAATATATCTATCAAATCTGTGTTGGTGTAAATTAACCTTTTATTGCGTAAGCGCTCTGAGGCAGCAACTTTATACGTTTTAGGAACGGTGGTCGATTAATCTACCACCCCTTGTACAAATAAATGTTTCTCCCTCTCTCCTTCCCTGAAAGTTGTCCTTGGAAACTTAAACAGTCTGCAGCCTTGGCGTCTCATTCTTGCTGATAAGTTTCACGTGAAGAGCCGAGTTGCCCGACAAGTATTGTTGTTTGCTCATATTCATGTTCAGTTGACTGCTGTTCAATTTTTTTCACGAAGGTTTTCCCATGTTGCGAGTCTCTGTTGTTGCCTGATTTGTTGTATTAATCTTGCTGGGACTCGACATTTAGTTGAGTTTAAATAGTTTTAGTCTTACTCGGTGTTATCAAAACTGTCACGGAACTTTTACGGCGTTCACAAGAATTTCAATCGTCTGGATCGTGAACTTAACCCCCTTTTCCCACATTTTCTGTTTTGAAATGACGAGATGCAATACCCATGACTTCAACATGTTTTCTAATTCCGGACGAGGACATTGCAATGGGTGGGGGGGGGCATGGAGAAACAGGTTGGCGAGACTTGGAATTGGAGACGCTGCGATGTTATATTTTTTTCGTTCCGCAACATTCCTTTTCGATCCTCGGAAGAATGGAACCAGTGATGAAGTGTCGTGGCATCAGTCGTGATGACCTCGTAACGGTAATTGCAAGGACGTTGCTGTGTGCACTCCCCGTGAATGTATTGAGCCGTCAATGATTTCAGAGCTTGGGTCAGCGCAGCGTGAAACGTGGCGTGTGTAGACAGCCCGGTGTCCCTTGGCAATCGGCCACCACTCCCCAGACTTATTAGCGGTGCAAGGAAAGGAAATATAAATTCTGGGCCCCGACAAAATGTTTTGAAAGAATCCATACCGCCAAACACAATGGGAACCCGTGCGCTTAATCGGCAGATTTTGAAAAAACAAAAACAGTCGGCACTTTATTTTATTAACACAAGCACGGAGAAACTTTTAAGTCATTAGAGGTCGGCACGGTGGTATTATTACATTGAAATGCACGCTATCTGCGAGGCTTTGACCCAGTTCACACTTGGTGCCTAAAGCTAAGTAGAGTGGTGTGAAATCTAACACCGCTTGGTTGATTGCTGACGGACATTGATTTTATTGACAAATTCGTCTCCTCCCGGGCATGTATCTGCATTGTCCGTCCTGTCGGTCCCCATCGATCCAATTTAGCGCCGCTTTCATCGCGCGGAAGCCGATGAATGGGCGGTGAAAGGAAATGAAATGCATTTTATAATCGTGCTCCGTGTGGCCGGCTTTACGTGCGGCGCTTGCTCGCAATTTCTACGCTCTGATGCGGAGAATTTTTGCCGTCCCGGATTGTGAAGCTCCGCACTTCTGCTGCGGAACGGCGCTGCAACAAAAAAAAACCCCATCAATCTTAAAAAAAAAAGAATCCCTCTCTTAAAACTAATGTGGTTTTCGTGCGGTATACGCGGCGAGGTATTCATCCCTACTACAAACGATCACCCTCTACCTACAAATGCAGCCGCTGTCGACGTGGCTTCATGTCGCGGTATTTCACGAGGCCGTGACGACGCGCCCACGATATGCGCCGACGTGCCGCTAAGGCTGGCGAGACAACTTAAGCCGTTGCAGGCTTGGGTAAGGAGTCCCTTGGGTATCGCTCTGCGGCTGGTAATGCGTGCCCGCATGTTACGTGTATGGCGCGAATGCAACGTGTGTGAATATCCTTGAAAATGCCAGCGCGTGGGTGCGTATGTGCGTCTGTGCGCATCTGTGTGCGTGTGTGTGCGTGCGCGTGTTCTCGCACGTGTGCACAGCTGGGCCAGGCTGGGTTACGTGAACTTCGTGGGAAAGTTGTTAATTTGATTTTTACTCGCCCAGGGAATGTTGCTAAATCTGCAGGGTCAGTTTGAGAGAGGGCAGAGTGGGGCGGGGGATGGGCGGCAGGGGCGGGGGGTGCGGGGATATGTGAGGGTGTCTACAAGAGGGACGGAGGAAACTCGGCGGTGGCACCGGGGGTGGCTTCGTTCCATCAAAATTAATTACCGAGTGCACTTGCACATTCATACGAGCTGGACATTGAACAGACTTCCTGTGTTGGGCAGGCGGGTGTGCGTTCATTCGCTTGTTTAAAGAGCCAGGAACTTAGAAATGACATTACCGAAATGTAACAAACAACTCTTTGTGGGCATTTCACAAGGGGGACGCTGCAAAAACAACAACTCCCACCCAAATCACGCTCGTGGCTTTGAATTTAATGACGCGCTTGTCTTACCTCTTAATAATTTGTGGTTATTATTCTAGAAACAACACCCCCATACCATGACAGTTTTTTTTTAAATAACTATACTTCACCTCGCTTGTTTGTGAGCTTTCAGTGAAGGGGTGTTGGGTAGGGCTCGTTCGGACATCATTTGCCACCAATGTTAGCCTGGGTTCAGGAATTCAACTCGGGTCACTTGAGCTGATAGCGCGGTGCGCCAACTCCATCGCTACCATTTCACCCCACGAGGGAAATACTTTCGGTAAAATTGCACGAACGTGGGACGAATTGGCTTGAATCACCTCTTAAAAAAAAAACCCGGTGAAATGATGCAGCCCAGAGTTTACTTAGGCCTCATGTATTTCTGCCCTGTTGCGCAATGATTCCGTCATGCAAATGCAGTCGCACAGACGCCTGATGTTCATTCTTACCGATCAATTGCATTCGTCATCCCAAATGATTGGTGGGGGGGGGGGGCGGCACCGTACAAACAACTAGGATCGCAATGTCGACACGTTGGGCTTATTGAATAGACAGCATTGACTATTAATGTGCGCGTGCTGCAAAGCCTGATAGTCTGGGGCACATTCCTGGCACACGGGCAAGATCAGCGAGCGGTAAGCGGTACAATATCTGAACCCTCCTCTAAAAGCAATGGATGTCCTCTGCGTGTGTAAACATGAGGACTGAGAAGGAAATCGAAAGGCATTGGGTCAAGACATCAGCTAGCCCCACGCCCCCCCCCCTCACCGTGTGTCCCGACAGCTGTAATAGTTTCTCGCTGAACAGCACTCGTCTATCCTGTCTCTGTGTGGCTCAGGGAGGGAATCTTTGTGTTGGGGGGGGGGGCTGAATAATGTTGTATCCTGCTGGTCCGTATTGGGCTCGCGCGAGTAATTGTGCACAGCTCGTAATATGCAGGTGGCGTGGAATATATTATTTGGCTTGTGCGCAGCTGGAGATTCATTCTCGCAAATATGTGCCTGTCAAGTACGTTATATACGCACACGGCTGTGAAATATTGCTTTGTATTAATAATTGATGTTGACCCGCGCACACATTCTTTCCGTCTGATGAGATTCTTATCGGCTGAGAAGGAAGTTAACTTACTTAACCTGTACACGTGGCTGATCTGGCAGATGCACTCTCGCTGTTCCTTTACGTGTAAAGATAACGCGTGTCGTTGTAAGTGGGGTGTTATCATCGCACCTGTAGTCTGCCGTATTTACGTATCTATTTTTAACGAGCTACCCTTGTGGCAGCCAAAGCAGTGGTGTAAATGTATTAAATCCCCCCCCCCCACACACACACACACACCGTGCCCACCGTCACATTTGTCCACCCAGCAGTTTAAATGTGTTCACCACAGTTGGTCGATTGGCAAGTCAAGTGTGGTTGGGTAAAATGTAGATACTGTCACCTCCTTGCAAGACATCAGCTCGTCATGGAAGAGTAGGCCCCATACCGTCTAAGGGGGTTGGCGGGTGGCGTTCTCTAGAGCTCCCTCTTAACGGAGGCCCCTTTCACCAGTTGGTCGATCTGCGTAAAGGTGTGTGGGTATTCCTACTTCTTCCGAGGCGTCTAGCCAGCGTGGAAGAGGAGCCTAGCATCCCCTGATGGGAGTGGCTTCTCTTAGAGGGCCTTCCAGTCGAGGCCCCATTTCCAATAGCAGTGGGAGGCCCCATCTGCCAGCAGTGGCTTGAGCAAGCAATTGCAGGGCTGCGCACATTTTGCCTTTCACAGAGAGGCTGCAGGGATCGCCCACAAGAATGTCGACGGGTCTGTCTGCGTTGTCGTTGCACCCTTTATCTGCTCATACGTTTCCTGTGGCTTTTAGTCAACTATTTCTCTCCCACACCCCCCCCACCCCCCAAAACAAATTAATAAGTGATCGTTTTCAGAGAAGGAGAGCTTTTTTTGTACTAATCTCTGTTATTATTACATGCCCTGAATCGTACAAGAAGGGCTTTTAAGGATGGTAATCTTCCAGATGGCGTGCGCACACCCGCGCGTGCACGTTAGTACGGACGCGTGTGTGTGTGTATGTATGAATGAGTGCGCGTGTGCGTGCAGCAGCCGTCCATCTGTTTAAATATTTCATATTGTCCCATTTTTAACTAAAGAGGTGCCAATGGGGATTGCCTGCCACCCAGCAGACTCTACGTCGTTAACAGTCACATTTATGACACCCTATGCACTCGTCAGATGAGAGCGTGTTGGTGTAACTGCCAGGATTGGCACGCATACAAAACCCATGCCCGATGCAAGACATTCACGCATGAACTTAACACACACACACACAGGGTTGCATGACAATTCTCTTGTTAAGATAGAAAAAAGTGTACGGGACTACGTTGGTATTCATGTGCAAGAACATTTAGAAAAATCATGCGTACACACGTGGATCAAGTAACGCTTTTCCAACGTGTTTGCCATTGGAAGTATTTAATTAGCAGCCTGAAGCTGACGGGTAGCTGTCCGTGCATGAATCCGTTTGTACATTTCTATAAATTATTTGTGATATGGTTTGTGTCAAAGCGTTTCGGGCAACTCTTTGATAAAATTGGCTGATTTTTTTTAATAATTCTGAATAGCAAGACATATATACTGTGGGTTCGTTAATATTGGAGCATCTTTATATCGTGACCCCCCCCCATCGCCCCGCCATTAATGACTGCTGGACGAACGAACAGATGGCATAAAGGCTTTCGATCTTTCAGTTTGAGAACGTTAACTCGGCACCTTCGTCAAGGTGCTAAGGGTTTTTAAAAAAGAAAAAGTATATCCGGCTCGTGCCTGGACGGAGAAGTTGCAGCACATAGACAGACTATGGACGAGCGATTCTTTTTTACATTACATAACGGAACTGGTTGACCTAGTTACGTGTTATCGGCGGTTAATTCCGCTAGAGCGAGTAGGATAACGTATACAACTTTGGATGGAGAGCGAAAAAAGAACAATGTGCCCGCCGGCTTGTCGGTGCCAGTCCTGCTGCTGCCACTCATTGGACGTCACGTGAGCGGTGAATTCGATGGGTCTGCGCAACATCGCCGTGGCGGGTGGGGATGGCCCGGGTTTTGGTGCTGGTTCCCGCTCGGGTTGCCGTGGATATGGCAATACCACGCCGTTTACACCACGCCGTTCGCCCCTCCGATTAAGCACGGTTGGCCTACGGGTGGTTCGCAAAGAAGTTCAACATGAATGCATATTTGTATCACGTTGCATAGTTCCTTTCAATTTTTTGGTATAACTTGACGAATTACTGTACTTGTGGAATCGCACACAATGATTACGGGTCTAAAAAATGGCTATATACGGCATTACCCATGAAACACGCTTGCCTTGCTGCATCTCAACATGAAGTAAGCCTCGACTTTTGTAGCGCTGTTAATTTAATGATTTTCTTTTCTTGTGTAACTGACAACTTAACGATTGGAAGTTGCATATAATTATAAAGCTTGAGTGAACTGCAGTTCAAGAATGTGCAAGTAATCTTTGTCCATACTGGCATTACGGAAAAGCACTAAAACCACACGATAATAATTTAAGTACAATATGATATATCGCGATAATCGACGTGTGAGAATTGTTATCGTGGCCAGTTGCAAAATAAAGCCACCTCTGCTGTCAATGATTTTGAACAGAGACATTTACCTGACCCAGGGGTCATGGTTACAAGCGACGCAGTGGAATAAGCGAGGCTCAAGAGTGGCTGCTGCCAGCAGGCAGTTTGCGGAGGCCGGGTGGTTGGTGGCATTGACTACATTGGCAGGGTTTGGTGAGGTTTTGTGGGAATGGCGTCGTTGGTGGGTTTGGCAATGTTGGTGGGTTTGGGTTGCAGGAAGAAGCCAGGGAGGGCTGGGGAGGAGGGGGCGGAGAGTGGGCGCCAGGTTTCCCACGACCTGGGAGCACACGTCAGGGTTATCGCCTCGTGCTTTCCTCGGGCACACAATGGGCGGCAGACGGCGACCCTGAGAGACCCACGCTCGCCACCCCCCCCCCCGTCTCACTTCCGTCCTTGCCCGGCCTCAGGGCTTTCCTTTTAATCTTCCCGGCGAGATGACAAACCTCTTAATTTGCTGGGGCGTTCGTTTATTCAATCGGCGCTTTCAGCCGGAGCGGCGGTTTTTAACGGATGAACATGCAAGATTTGTCCACGTACGTGTGAACACTGCCCGGAGTCAAGCCGGCGCTGGATGAGGAGCGCTCTCCATGCTGCGTGAGTCACAGGGGGGCTGTTTGACTATACGCCACTAAGCTGGTCGCAACGGATTGGTGACGGTGGGGAGGATGGTTGTGTGGGACCATAGAAGTACGGTACAACAATGGATTTTGCTGCACTGAACCTCAGTCGTCCAAAATACAGCCACGTAACCTATAACACATGTTAGGCACGTGGTCTCCCATCCAGGAACTGTTGAGGCTCCACCCCCCTGCTTGCAAGATCTGATGAGATCTGGGTGCATTATATTTATAGATATTGTGTAGATTTATGATATAATCATGATTTTCATGAATTTTGTCGATTTGAAGTCCTATATTTGGTGGTTGGAGGGCAAACAAGTTGAACATTTTATTTTGAGCCTGCTCACATTTTACACACAACTCTCTGATGTCTCCGGCACACGTAACATACACGTTTGTTTGTATAGTAGATACAGCGCACATGTGTAGCATAACACGCCCGCATGCCTCCTGCAAGCCTGCACTCTGAAAAGGCACGAACACACAAACACACACACACGGCATGCACAACTATCGCTCGAGTAATGAGCGAATTCCACCGGGGCCCCCAGCTGCCAATGTCCATCTTGTCATCGCGATGGGGGCCAGATGTGGTCGTTTAGCTGTGGGAGGTGCTTGCTGATAGCACTCAATGGGGCTGCGTACGTGTGTCTGTGTTTGGTGAGGGGTAAGTGTGAGATGTTATTGCGCTGCACTACGAACCCAGTCGTCCGAGTTCGAATCCTGGCCACGGCTGACATCCGTGGCGAGCATTTAAACGGTTTGTGGGCTTTTTTGTGGGTCTACTCGGCCTCAAATGGGTACTTGGTGCGGTGCGTAAGCATCACCACTGGGAAGACAAAGGCGGCCGTGCGTGGTGTCGACCACACCACCCTCTCGTGCGCGGTGCCGGCCTTCAAATGCCCTGCTCGCTATCCCCACTTGCTCCAACAGTCTGTTAAGGCTACACGGGGCGTCTTTGTGTGCATGTGCTCGCGGTTGAAGCGGTGTGGGGGGGGGAGGTCTGGATCTGGATCCAGTGGGAGCCAGGAGACTGTGTCCCTGGCTCGCGGTTTGCTGTGCTGTGCTGTCCCGTCGTGAGTGAGTTTGGGCCAGAGGAGTGGGGATTAGTTGGGGGGGGGTCACAGGAAGCGTTGTGCAGACGCGGCGGAAGCCTTCTCTCCACAGAACAATCGCCCCCCGTGTTTATATCTCAGCGAGCAGAGCTCGTGCAGCCCCCGCCCGCCCGTCCGCGATGCAGCCCCCCGGTGCGCAGAGACGCGGGGGATCGCACGCACACAACTCGCATGGGGAGACGCGTGCGCGCACGGAAAAGCGCAGGCACATACTCGCGCGCCGACACGTACCACGTCCTCCGGACACGGGCCACGTACGAAGATCCCCGTTGTCGCCTAAACAGGACTGTTGGAGCATGCGTGCTGTCAGCGAGCGCTCTAATTCAAGTTGGCACGGTCCACGCGAGGGTGTTGTGGCCGAATCGCCACGGTGTGTCCATCCCCGTCTCCCACTGGGCAGCTGTGAAAACGAGCTTCATAGCTCATCGGATTCCTCCAGGATGAATAGATATTCTGATTCGGTGTCCCACGTGCCGATATCCACACACAGCACAAGGGGCTCGTATTAACTTGAGCTGGGGGGAGGCCCAGGAAAGTTTCAGATGTCACTCGCCACTGATGTTCGCCGTGGCTGTAAATCAAATGCAGGTTGCCGGGTTCGCAGTGCGTTTGTGCACTGACCATTGCACCACCACTTTCACTTCGGGCGCACGCACTCGCTCATGCGCCAGCCATGTACACGCACGCACAGACGTACTGACACACACACAAAGGCAGGGGGGGTATACCCACTCGCGACTCGTACGCAGACACCGAACGCGCGCAGATGCTTGCAAAGAGTGTGACGCCTCTAGACTTGTACAACGTCCATCCATCCATCAGTGTCGGCTGCAGGTTCGGAGGTTGATGGTCAATGTATGCCAGCACTTCCTGACCGCAGCAGCTCTTGTGCTGCTGCCCGTACAACATTCATTCACTTTCAACATGCGTAATGAGTAACAGTTGCATAATGGAATGTTTGCGTAGACGGCCTCGTTTTTATGCCTTATGATACAGTGTTAAAACATTTTCAGCATCTGGATAGGCTGTGCATTAGCCTCTGAGACAAACTTAACAGGTAAATGTTTCGCGCGGATTAATAAGCACGCGATACCCACTGTCACATGGGTGGTGCATTTCGAAGGCTTGCAAGTTCACATTCTGCCATTCATCGCTCTGGAGTCCATCAGATGTGTAACTGCTTTGTGGGAAGTCGCCACTTGCAGTAGTCGCATCCATCGACTCGTCCCCAGCAGAGAGCAATGGGGAGTTTCCACCCGTGGCTGAGGATTTTTCAGATCTGAGAACTGCCCCCCAGTTTTTCGAGGAGGAAACCAACACTTTGACTTTTGACTGCGAGTAGTAGTAACGCCATAGCAGCGACGATGATAACAACAAAAAAATATCGCCCGCTTGGTCAATCCATCGCCAGATGTGGCCTCCCCATGCCGTGTAAGTAATGTCGGGTTGTTTGACTTTACTTCACCACCCCGGGCAGTGCAGGGTGGTATAGGAGAGGGTGCCAGGTCGCATCACTCGCCACCGATGCCGGCTGTTGCTGGCAATCGGTACGTTAACCACTGCCACCGTCCTACCACAGTGATAAAGTGCGACAGTCATAATTGGAGCGTGCATTTCCGTGTGCTGCCTTGCAGGCGTAGGGCCATGCAGCTGTCAGCGCTGCTGCTGCGGCTGCTGCTGCTGCTGCTGCCGCTGCCGGCTCCGGCGCGTCCGTCGCACTCGCCGCTGCCGCGCTCCTTCCCCGACGCCCGCCCGCTCACTCACCTCGCGTACAGCCCCGACACGGGCGACGTCTACGTGGGCGGCACCAACCGCCTGCTGCAGCTGACGGCGCTGCTCGCCGACAAGGCGGAGGCGGTGACGGGGCCCGTGCCCGACAGCCTCGAGTGCCTGCCGCCCTTCCCGGACGTGTGCGAGGTGCGCGAGGCGGACGACGCCGTCGTGCTGCTGGCGCTGGACGCGGCGCGGGGCCGCGTGGTGGCGTGCGGCAGCGTGCACCACGGCACCTGCACGGAGCGCGACGCGGCCAACGTCAGCCGCGTGCTGTACCGTGCCGACGCGCCCACCTCGCTGCAGGCCGTCGTGTCGGGCGCCGAGGCCGCGGTGGGCTTCGTGGCGCGCGCCGGCGAGCGCGACATGCTCTTCGTGGGCACCGCGGGAGGCCGGCAGAAGCTGAAGCCGCTTTCCATCCGCTTCCTGCCGCCGGCGGGGGGCGCGGGCGCGGGCCCCGGCGTGGGCGACCCGTTCACTCACGACGACGAGTACTACCTGCGCGGGGAGTACTCGCAGTTCGACCACAGCTTCGTGGCGGCGTTCGAGGCCGGCCAGTTCGCCTACTTCGTGTTCCAGCGCAAGGAGCCGCGGTTCGCGCGCGGGGACCCGCGCACGTTCGTGGGCCGCTTCTGCAAGAGGGACCTCAACTTCCTGTCGTACGTGGAGGTGCCGCTGGCGTGCGACGCCTCCGGCCCGCCCGGCGAGCCCGGCTCCGGGCGGCAGCACGTGCTCGCTCGCGCGGCGTCGCTCGGCCGCCTGGGCTCGGAGATCGCGTCCGGGGCGTCCGGGGCGGCCGGCGAGCAGGCGCTGTTCGTGGCATTCGCCGAGGAGGCGGCGGCGTCGGCGGGCGCCGCGACGGCGTCGTCGCTGTGCGCGTTCGCCGTGCCGCGCATCAACGAGGCCGTGGAGAAGGCGCGCGAGGCGTGCTACCGCGGGGAGGACGCCTCGGCCTACGTGGAATACGTCAGCTCGCTCGTGTGCACCAACAGTCACGTCTCGGTGCGTAGCCGCTTCGTTCTTGTCGCCGGTTACGCCTCGCTCTCTCGGCTGTTGTTGTCTTGGCGCTGTTGGGCAACAAGTCTCGTCCTCCCTGTTTCTTCGGTGCCATCGCTTCCTCTCCCAAGATGCTCTCCAGCGGCAGCCTCCAAACTCTTTGGTTTCACCTCGCCGTCTCTTTTTCCGTCTTTTATTTTGCTTCTTTCACCACCTTTTCTCGGACTCCATTCTGTAGTTGATTCTTTCAGTTACTCATTAGTTGTTCTCATGACTTGTCTTTCCCGTTTCCCCCTGATAGCTTTTTGTTTTGATAGCAGCATTGGTGGTGGCACCTGTTCTTGTCCCTACTCCTTCATTCCTTAACCTATCTCTTTGCCTTGCTCCAAACATTACTACAGTATCATAACATACTTATTTTGTATTTACCTTTCGGGTTATGTGCATGTAGTGATCTTCGCTAAAGATGCCAAAGATCGCCACGTGAAAATAACCGTAATTTGCCAACGGTGCATCAAGTTGTCTTTTTGTGCAGCCCCATTGGCAACTCGAAGGAGACCAATTCTCAGCACTTGAGAACCTGGTTTGATCACAGGTGGCTGACACCCAGACTCGAGCTCAGAATCTAACGGTGCTGTCCTGGATTTGGCACAGCTGTTGCCAGCTCCCTGGCAACCAAGCTGGCTCTCTGTCTGCCTGTCTCTTTGTTTGCCTCCGTGATCTATTTGTGTTTCTGCCAGTATGATCCTCTTCTACCAGGGCTGATCGAATTGTAGCCAGCAGGTCCAAATCTGACCACCACCCCCCCACCCCCCGAGCTCTTTAAGATTGCCCTCAACATGACCTGACCCTTCCCCGCTACAAACGACCCTGCACTGCTTTGAAATATAATTAATTGAGCTCGCGTCATTAACGCGAACAAATGTGTAGCGTGATGAACTCGACTGCCCGACTCGGCAATCCCCCACATTGTCGTCGCCGCTCGACGTGCAGCGGAGGTGGGGTGGTCGGCAGAGTTTAGGGGTCTGGTGGGGGTGGTGGTGAGAATGTCCGCTTTGCATCGCGTCTCCGCGTCTCCATGTCATCTCGCTCTTCTGAATTGCATCTCCCTCCTGTCGTCGCTTTCCTCGACCTCGGCTTTGTAAGTCTACGCACGTAGCCAACCGTGCTAATCGGAGGTGCGGGAAATTTGGCGGTGTGATCTCATTGTTTTCTGTTGCTACATCTGTCATCTGCATCTCTTCTCACCCATCCCCACTGCATCTCTATCTCTCATCTGTATGTTCTCTACTCTCCTACGTCTATGCTCTTTGTCCACACATCTTTCTATTGCTGCATCCTCAGCCTCTTGTCTGTGTCTCTTGTGTCTTTTGTGTCATCGCAATACGTCTTGGTTTCTTGTCTTTGTTCTCTCATTTCACTGCACGTCCGCCGAATTGTCTGCATCTCTTTTGTCGTCCTCTGTGTCGCTTATTTGTCTTGTGTCATCTCGTGTTCGAGAAATGGCTTGACACTTTCTGTGAGTTCGGTCTTGTTATTTTAACCTTTTATATAGCCTTTCACATTTTAACAATGTATAATTGGAAGATAAAGAGCAATCTCATCAATATTCCATGCTGTAAATGGAATGAATGTGGCCTTCGTTAAAATGACAGGACCTTTTGATATCGGTGTCACGGCCGGACTGGATGTCAGGATTTTTATTTTTTTTAAAAGCCTAATACAGGTATCCCTGGGTTTACGAAATTTAGCATTCACGCAATTGACAAATAAATTACGGACACTTTTCGATTCGCGGAATAACATTTTTTGCGTTCGTGAAATTTCACACGGCACGTGCCGCACTGCGCCCGCTGAGCATTTTGGTTTCTCTCGTCGCTCGTCGCCAGAGTGGGCAAGCGGCGGAGTGCGGCGTCGACCACCTGCCCAACCCCATCGTGGGTCGCCAGACGCTGGTGTCGCCGGCGCTGGCCGTGTTCCCCGACGTCCACCTCACGGCCGTCGCCACCACCCTTGTCGAGCAGCGGTGGACGATCGCCTTCGTGGGAGACTCCGCGGGGCGACTCGTGAAGGTGCGACAAGCAGCCCCCCGCCCCCACGTGCCATCGCGGGGCTCGCGGTGGAGGCTAACCCCTGCCCGCCCGCCTGCTCGCTTGGCACGGCGTGGAGGCCAACTCCCCGGAAACACTGAAACAGATTAATTGTGCTTGAAACTGTCCACACATTTGTGGCGAAATGTTTATTTATTTTTGTGGGGCGGGTGGGGTGATGTGGCTGAGCGGTAGCCCGTTTGCTGCATGTTGCAGAGGTCTATGGTTCGAGCCCAGCGGCCACCCTGGTCAATACTGCGGGTGGCTTGAGAAACGTGCGTTTAGAGCAGTGGTTCTTAACCTGGGGTGCACGCACCCCCTGGAGGGTGCGAGATGTCCTTTTTTGGGGGTGCGAGAGACATGCTAGATATTTTTAGAAGGTAAATCATCAACACAAATTAAACACGGGCACGTAAGTACAACTGCTTAATTTCATCAAACCTATGTATTTATTGACGCTATGCATTTTTTTACGATTGAGAACCGAAGGGGTGCACGGCTGCAGTAAAAGTATTTGGCTGCTATAAATTTACACGCGATAAGCCACTTTGTTGAGCTATCATTTGTGGCCAAGGTCGCTTCTGAATAAAAGCTGTATCGTTCAGGTGGGCTTCACCTGGTTGAAAAATATTAATAGTTCATAGGATGAAGGCCTATCCATATTGTTCATCATGGGTGTTCTTTAACCGGACATCACCACTCTGGTCAGTGCGGGTTGAAGTGCGTGGGGACCAGGCCTAGTTCGTTCAGATCGGAGATATATAGCTGAGTGGGCTCTTACCTGATAAAATAAACATCAGTTTTTAATTTTAGTCATAAATGCGCGCCGTCTGCCTTCACAGTGGACGTTAAAGATCACGTGGTGCTAATCGAAAAAGGGTTGGCCACGTGTGCTGGTGTCACACCCTGGCCGACCTCTATACGCGTCTGTGAAACACAGCAGGACCTGTGTGATAACCCTGCACTATAAGAATTTTGCAAGTACAAACTGTAGGGACTTCTTATTATTTGTTTCCTAATTTGGCCGAAAGTTTTGCATTCCCCTGAGGGTTACGTTCGCAATGGTGATGCGTAGGCAGAGTGGAACACCAGCGACTGAGGCTGCAGTCTTGTGACGGTGCAAGATGGATACTTAAAGGCCTTTCGGAATTTCTGGGTCATCACACAGCTTAGATCATCTACTGTCTAAATCTCAGGAGCACAATAAGAATGTGACTGATGATGAAAATGCTATTTTAGTGTAGATATTTTAATCGCAGTGCTCAAGTGTGGAATTTTAACCAAAGGAAGATTAATTTGATGCATTGGCAACCTGAGGAACCAGGTGGGAATCGTTATTTTCTTTTTATTAAGTACAATTAAAAATTGTTACTTTTCAAAGATTTGGCTGCAGTTATAACGTTGACATTTTTAACTGCTCTACACAGTCAACTTGCTAAACCAAAACCCCAAAAAATTGGAAACCGAAACGAAAAGTGCAAAACAGCGCAAGACTCTCCACTGCCTGCTGGCAGGGCGCCATTCCTGAAATAAACATTCGCCCGTTTTGTGCCTAGCAGTGGCTGTAAACGTGTCGCTACGGTAACAGCGAAAAAACTATCTGGCCATAATTACAGTCCGTCTGTCTTTCAGCAACACCCGCCCCATTAACCAAAGGCAAATAAACGTCCTTCCTTCGCCGATTTTTTTGTTTTAATCTGACAATGCGCGACACGTAAGGATCTTTTCAAATGGAACGCCGTGCCGTGTGGCCGGCGTGTCTTTGTGGCCATTGCTGTCTGGATCCGGCGTCAATGCCAGACACGGGGCCTAACACGGCGTGGGCTTTCTGCCACCGCTCCACCACCACCGCCGCCGCCGCCGCCCATGATTTACTCCTCGGCGGGGGGGAGAGGGGAACGGTGGCGAGGGTAACGGGACCCCACCGTCCCAGAATGGGCGATTTTTTTTTTTTACCGTCGCCGCCGCTGCTGGTGGCACGATGAACGCGCGTTGCTGGGTGGCGTCTTGCGTTCGTGCGCACGCACCGCAAGACGCCACCGCTCTGTTGCGCCAACGATGTCGGCGTTGTGACAGACGTTCCCAAGGCTATGGGTTGGTGTGGGTGGCTCGGAGGCAACACTTCGATCGTGAGCGACTCGGAGCTCAGACACTCGAGACAAGGCCGGGTGCTCGTGTCCCAGGCCGAGAGTCTTGTTCCTCTTATTTGACGATGACCCCTTCTGATTCCACACTGTTTGATTTTTGAAATAGAATTTTCTTAAAGGTTGTTCGAGCCACCGGCGTGTTTACCTGAAAGGTAACAGTAGAGGTTATTTGCCCATGTCGGTGGAAACATTGTCATTTTTCGTGCCCTCGGTAACATGTCTGTGTGTCTGTGTGTATTTGTGTGTGTACTTGTTTTGTCTGTCCTTGATGTTGTGTGTTAATCACATGGAACAGCAATAGAGCAATAGTTGTCAAACTGCATGCACATCTATAGCAACTGATTATTGTACAGAATGGGCCACCACTGTATCTTCTAATGCATATGTAGTTCTGGGAAGATGACTTCTGGGCATATGTATTCCTGGCCACACTACTACATTTTATATTTGCCTCACTGACTGTATGTATTTGGTAACAACACATGCCCTGCACAGTATTCTATAGAGGCTAAACAAGGAAATCTTTGTCCTTGTGTTTATATTTTTACTTGCAAATCGTGCACATGTGAATGCGTGCGTGTGTATGGATGTGGGTATGCAGGCACTTTCATTTCTGTGCATGTCTATGTGTGTGTGTGGGGAGCAGTGATAGATTAATTACCGACTGCACCACATTAACCTGGATTTGATTCGCAGCCGTGAACAACAACATTGGCATGAAGTCCTTGAGCTTGGATTCTGCGGCTCTTCTCCTAGTTTGGTGCAGGCAAGGCGAGAGGCGCCTGTGACCAAATCTCGGAATGCGTCAAATTGTGTCGGATTTCAGAACCCAAGCTCGGTTGACCCCAGTGGACAGTTCTTGGGTGGTGGATCATCAGCGGGACAGAAAAATGTTGTGTTGTACTGTACTTCCATGCACCTACACCGATACACCCCCTGCCCCCGCCTTCACCAACCTGCACTGACCAGCCTGGTTTAGTGTCGTCAAACAACCTCCACAGCCTGGACGGTGTGGGGAGGCCCTCATCCAATATTGTGTTGAAAATAAAGATGTACGTGATAGAGGTGTGTGTGTGCGTGCATTTGCGAATACATTCGTATTGCTTTTGGACTGCCCCTTGCATTTATCTAATCACGAGCGTAAAATGTGTATATTTGTAAAATGTGTTTAGCATATGATATATGTATGTATATGTGTGTGTACTAGGTGTGGTGTTTGGGCATGGGCATGGAAAATGCCAAATGTGGCTTGGCGTTGTGCTTCTGGCCCATAGCACCCTCGCGCATTCTAATCCAGCCTTGGCAGATCTACGCTCATCAACAGCACTTACTCACTTGGCCTATAAGGCTACTAAACAGGGACCTTTCTGTGTGTGTGTGTGTTCAGGCGTTTCATGTGAGGATTGGTGGCACAGCGGTTAGCGCACTGCGCTACGAACCCAGCAACCAGAATTAGATGCCTGCTTACGGCCAATACGAGTGCCGATTGACTGAACCGGTCCTGGGCCTCCCCTAGGTCAACTCGGCCTCAAATGAGTACCTGGTGCGGTGTGTAAACATTTCCACTTGAAAGACAAAGGCGGCCGGGCGTGGTGCTGGCCACCCACCTCCTCGGGTGCCGTGCCGGCCTTCATAGGTGCTCGCTAACCCCACTTGCTCCAACAGTCTGTTAAGGCTACATGGGGTGGTCTTTGTCTCTATTTTTCAGGCATTTCTACGCGGAGCCGACAAACCCCTTGGCAACTGGACTCTTCACCAGGCCGAGTCGGCCATTAACAGAGACCTGGTGTTCGATGGGACACAAGAAAACCTCTACGTCATGTCTGAGAGCCAGGTGACAACTCCACCCCCCACTCCCCGGCTGCAGAGAAGCTCCACACGTTCTCGATAAGTGCTCAAGGACGAGAGGCAGTCGTGTCCAATGATTTCGATGCAGCCCACGCGTCGTAAATCTCGTCCTACCTTCTGACAGATCCAGCGGTGGTTGTTTTGTCGACAGCCTGCTGCTCACCCAGGGTCTACTCTTGCAGTCTCATCATTGAAAGCATCTCTGGCTTTGGGACTTTCGTTTGGTCATGGTCCTCCTTCGTCTTGAATTTATTTGTAGCGTACAAATCGCGGTTGGTGACTGACCACAGGCCCGAAGAGCCAGTATGCAAAACGGCCAGCAGCACTGTTGCATGTGTAGTGGACAAGAGTTCAAACGTTTCTTGCATTGAGCACGGTTGGTCAGAAGTTTAGATACAATTTAGTTGGTTATTAAATTCGTGGTTGGTATGTATCTTTTGTTTGTAGCACAGCATTATTATTACCATCACTCCTGCTTGCAGATTTGAAATGCTTGCCCATATGTGTATCGGTATTCAATTCAGATAAATTCCCTTCACTTAAATGTCTGAGAACCCGATAATAACAATATGCAGTTGTTTTGCGCGATCGTTAAGCGCATTTGCGCGGCTGTTTCAGCTTTCAAATTTTAAATCGATGCGCTAGTGTTCCGTGTAAAAACGGGGATGGACAGCAAGCTTTACAGGCGTCCATAAATCCCATCAGATAATTGTGAGTGGCCATTGCAACGGTAACAATAGCATGTTTAAATTAAAAACTCAACGCATAAACAACGTGAAATCAATTAAATCAGCCTCCCCTGACTCTCTTCACAGAGACAAATAGCCACGCAAAATAAATGTTTAAGTGAAACACAGTAATCCTGTTTGATTCAGCCCAGCCAAACACTGGAACATTTATTCGAAAACGAGATTTAACGGCGATCTATTTACACAGTTGATGAGAACGTTCTGATGGAAGCACGTGTAGGTTTACTCAAGGATTTCTGCGAATTGCCAAGGACGTTGTCTTCCCTAACACCCCTCCCCCCCCATGCACCACCACCACAATCTGCCTTTACACGTTGACCAATCTTCAACGACGTCCAAATGAACACGTCGCACGATAACCCCATCCCCCGGTGATCGGCGAGAGTGGGAAGCCTTCCGCAAGACAGTGTGTGGAGGACCCTGGGTTTTAACCCATCCTTCCTCCGTGGCGGTAAATTCCGAAACGGATTAAAGCAACACATAACCCGAAAAAAAAAAAACTGCTCACATCTCGTGCCAATGCAACCGGGGGTCGTGCACCGCCGAGCGCCATCCCGCCCGCCGGCCGCCCCCCTGTGCACGTGTGAAGCTTCGGTTATGAGAGGCGAGGCTTTAAAATCACGGTTGCCCGCGTGCTGCCGTAGTCCGTTTCCTACGTCGAAGCCGCCGTGTGTGCAGGAGGTCTCGAGTGACCATCACCCCATTGGCGTGTTTTTTTTACGAACGTTGCATTGGAGCAGTGTCGCGGTGATGCTCATTCGCGTGTGCTAGCGTCGTTGCGGCCTGCCCGTCAAGTTTGAGTGTCTCCTCGTTCACGGAGCGTAAAAGGTGCGTCGGATCTTCTTCATTCCCGCGTTCTCGTCAACTGTTGGGCACGACTTCACAATGCGCGTGACTACAAAGACGGTGGTCCTCGATAAAAAACGTCACGAAGCCGCGTGCGGCTTCCCGGAGCCGCAGGTTTGCCAAACCCCTTTGGGGCTAGCGTCTACGTACGAGGAGCGCGCTCCTCGCCGCAGCATTAACCCGCGACCGGCAGCTCACCGAGGCTATCGACCGGCGAGTGGGGCAGCGCGGGGTGACCTTCGCGCTTGTTGCCGTCTTTGCGCCGCAGGTGGCGAGGGTCCCAGTCTCGGACTGCGGCCGTCACAAATCGTGCGCCGGGTGCGTCTCTACCGGAGATCCGTACTGCGGGTGGTGCGTGCTGCTCGGGAAGTGAGTCTCGCAGGGAAGGGGTGGGGGTCACCAAGGTCATCGTTTTATATTTGTGCCGCGTGTGCCCCCCTCCCACCCAACCCTGCCCCCCCCCACCTCTCCTCTGCCGCATCTCATTATAAGACGTTGAGCCGTGACATTGGGGGTCGTGCAGCTTGGGCCGTATAATGCAGAGCGTGTCTGCAAAGGACGCTTAAAAACCGCACGCTGTGATTGCCTGTCGGAGATGGAAGTGCGGTGTTAAAAGGTTTATGCAGCCTAAGTGTTCTTATTTCCATGAGTGATTAATTCATTACAGTTAATGTGTTTCATTAAGGCATTGATTGTTATCTTTAATAATTATAATTTTTTCATTTACCAATCCACTTCTAGGTGAAGGCCCTCCCCACACTGTTGGTCGTTGTGGTTTATTTTTTGGCCATTCTTCACCACACTGGTTAGTGTGGGTTGGTGTAGTGGGGGCCCAGAATCCGTTCATATATCGCCCTACACTGATATTGGCAAATGGTTAGGAATTAAACTCGCTGGGTTCATAGCACAGTGCACTAATCACTGCACCACTGTTGCCCTCGATTTTACTTTGGAGCAATATACATCATGTTGGCACCTGCTTTAACCATCACTGATGGTAATATTTCTTGGCTGTATTCCCTGGCAAGAGCAGCTGCCTGTAGAGAGACCTTCACTTTTGAGTTATAAAATACGAATCCTTATTGCACAGTGGACTGCGACTCTTTCCCGTAAGGGCGAAAATTCCACATTAGATTCGGCATGCTCCGTAAAATCGAGCCAGTTTGAATGTTGAGCCTAGGATTCCGCATAAATTCCTCTCTGAGCCCTGAGCATTCCACTTGAATCCAAACATTTCTACAAATCCGACACGTCACCTTGCAAAGTCGAGCGCGAGGCCAAGCTGTAGGCAGCCGGGGGCATTTAAGGCCATGGCATTTCCAATTATCACTGCCCGTGAAAGACGTTAGAACTGTGCGTTTCATTCCGCACGGTGCCGAAAATGAAGGCGGAGCCGGAGCAGGAGAAGATAAAGAAACCATTTATCGCGAGCACATTTGAGAGCTGTAGGCTTGACGAGAGTTATCTTGAGTTGTTGCCGATTGCAATTATAATAAAGATTATAATTTAAAACCGAAGTTAATCATGGAAGTGAGACTTCACCGAGTGTGGAGTGCACAGCTGTTAGCAGTCGTTTTTTTTTCCCCAACAGTTATTTCGCATGACACAATTTTTGCAGGGTTGTAAATTGGTATGTAATGAAAGGATGGACACGTTTTCAATGTTTCCACTCTAAAGTGGCTGGCACGTCGACGGTCGCGAGGTGCGCAGCAAAATCCCCCCCCGTGCAATCGCCTCGGGGGGGGGGAAAGCTCGCGCCAGCCAGGCAACCTAAAATCCCCGCAAAGACCGGCAGCGCCAACCGTGTTCCGCGAAACCGCACGCGCGCGCCGTCGGCCCTCGCTAGAGAGCGAGCTGCGAGCCAAAGCCGCCACGCGTCGCCCACCGCCCTCCGCCGGCGCCCCGATAACTCGTTCCCGCCGGGTGGCCGCGCCAGGTGCACCAGGCGTGCGGAGTGCCCCGAGGCGGACGTGCAGGACGCGTGGCTGTGGAGCCCCCGCGGGGAGTGCCCGGCCGTGAGCGGCGTGTCGCCCCACAGCGTGAGCCGCCAGCATCCCCAGCAGGTTCGTGCATAATGCGGTTGTGTGTTTGTACGTGCGGTGTGTGTGTGTGTGCGCAGTGTGGTGTGTAGACTGACGTGTATGTATGCGTGTGCGTGCGCTGACCACTGATGGCATTATGGTAGTGTGGGGGTTAGCGTGCTGCGCTGTGAACCCGGAGACCCAAGGTCTGTTCCCGCTCATTGCCAACATCAACGATGCATATCTACACTGGTCCTAGGCATCCCCTTGGTCAACTCTGCCTCATATGAGTAGCTGGTGCTGTGTATAAAGATCGCCACGAGGAATTACCACGGTTGGCTGCGTACGGTACGAAATAAGTTCAACAAACATGCAAAGGTGGCTAGGAAGATTACTGGCCACCCACCCCCCTCGTGTGCCGTTCCAGCCTTCATATGTGCTCGCTAACAGCATTTTCCCCCTGGCAAGTGCTGTTAAGGCTACACGGGGGATCTTTGTCTTCGTTTGTATAGAGCGGTGACGCAGCATCGATTCACATGGACCCTGATATAAGGAATGAAGTTTGGCCCTCAGTTCGATTCCCCCCCCCTCCCCCCCTCTTCATAGTCTGATGTCTTGGCCCCCTCTGGTCTGTGGGCCCCAGTGCCCTTGGCCCCGCCTGGACACTCGACACAGTTCCGCCACCAGCGGCATAGACCCACACTGTGCCGTGTGCAGATCCCGTTCTGCTGCGGAGCTGTAGCGCCGACGATTAGCACGGTCGGCTACGTAGGGTGCGAAAGAAGTTGGAGCATACATACACGTCTGTGTAATGTATTGTCTGTCAGGTGTGTGTTTGTGTGTGTTGGGGGGGGGGAGCAGGTGCATGATGGTGGTTTGCACAGTCCCATTGACCCAGGTTCGATTGCTGCCCATGAGTGGCACCAGTGGTAATTAACGAGCGCACCCGCTGTAAGCTTCCCCTTGGGTGGACTCGGCCTATAATGAGCACCTGGTGCTGTCTGTGGTCGGCATCAGTGATGGGGAAACAAAAGGCGGCCTGGGCATGGTGTTGACCACAGCAAATCCGGAGTGTGCTGTGCTTGGCTTACCTGGTGCTCCATAACAGCCCGTTTGCCTCTTGCTTGGAACATGCCAGCCTTCATAGGGGCTCGCTAACAGCACTTGCCCCAACAGCCTGTTAAGGCTATATGGGGGTCTTTGTCTTGTTTGTATATGTAGAGCCCTTTACTTATCCACTTGTGTGTATGTGTATGTTGTAGCCAACCGTGCTAATTGGAGGTGCGGGTTACAGGGACCATTTAACTTCACCATGCTGGCCACTGTGGTTTGGTGAAGGCAGGCAGTGTAGACTTAGATGTAAAGTACAATAGTGGATGTGTTTGCTTTAGTTCCCTCTGCTGCCAACCACATATCCCCCTCGGCCTATAACAACCTGTTGTGCATGGTGGTCACCCATCCCAGCACTATCTGGGCTTAAACCTGCTTAGCTTTCAACATCTAACAATATTTAAAGAGTTAGGGCTCATTCTGTGCGATTTGGTCATTGGCGTGTGTTTGAATGAGAATGCAATTATCTTATCAAGTACTGTGGAGATGTCTGCCACAAGCGTTTTCCTCTTTCGTTTGGTTTCGAGCCGTTCGTTCGCTGTCGGTCCCCGCTGTGCCCAGGTGACGCTGACGGTCGCCCACCTGGTGGAGGTGACCAACTCCGAATCTCTGCGCTGCCAAACCGCGGGCCACTCCACCCCGGCCACGATCGCCGGGAATCTTGTGCGCTGCCAGAGTCCGTCTCCCGACCTCCTGCCGTGGAACGGGAAAGGTATCGTTCTTCAAGCCTACGCGACAGTGGCACAAGGCTTTCGAGTGTGCGGGTGGTGGCACAACTGTCCTGCGGCCCCGCGGGTCGAAGGGGGATGGTGGGGTGGCAGAGCCATAAATATTCCGCTCTCTCCCCATCTCTCCCCATTGGGTCCCAAGATAGCGCGGTTGAAATATCTCGGAAAACTTTCCGCTGCGTCGGCAAAATCTCAGAGAAATAAATTAAGAAGGGAAATGTTTATCTTGTCTTGGAAAGAGTTGGCTGGGTGATCCAGCAGTCGGCGGTTATACGATGGCTCGTAAAATGTGGAACTATCCCAAGTGACTCGTATGCAATGCCAGAACTTGTGTGGGTCACGGCAACGGTTGGTATTTGAACCTGGCCTGAGACTTCCCCAAGTCGGTTTGTTTCTCTTTTTCCAACCCGACTTATTAAAATTGTGCCATCTTTGTGCTATCGGCGTCGTGTGATGAGATGGCAAATCATTGATACGTGTCGGGGAGCGTCTGCAGAAGTTTTTTACACAGAATTTCTCCTAACAGCCCTGCAAAAGCGGCCTTTATTCTTTACATAGCAGGTGTCGCACTTCCCTCAACACTCTGCTGTGAGATTGTGGCGTGACATAAAGACCGTATCTACACATAAGAGTTGGAATGCATTCAAGTTAAGTCCGAACCAAATTACACGTGGTGGGTTTTTCATGCATCAACGATGACTTTGCTCGGACGTGAACTTGCACACAACTGGGAAGCAGGGTTAATCACGGTCGGCTAAAACCCAGATTTGAACCCATTATTATCTGTCGTGCTGGCTCCGCACTAACTAATAAGCCACCCAGCCACCCCTAGCTATCCTATTAGAGTATTTGGCTGCTATAAATTTCCACGTGATAAGTTACTTCGTTGAGCCATCATTCGTGGTGAGGTCGCTTCTGAATAAGAGATTTATAGCTCAGTGTGGGCCTTACCTGGTAAAATAAAAAGTTTAGTTTCGTGTATCCTTACATGTTATCTGTTGTGGTGTGTCTTCTTGGTTCTTTCGGTAAAGTCACGTAGAAGGGAAATAACAAAAAATAAAACATAATAAAAGAATTCTCACGACGTTTCGGCCACAACGCAAGCAGCCGTCCTCAGGTGAAGAACAGGTATGTCGGAAAGACAGTGTCTGAATGAACACCACTACGCTTGGCAGCGTATATTTAAGCTGGGTTGGAGGGGGAAGAGCGCCTTGACAAGGTTGTGGTGTGGTTCCATCATTGCCAGCACTGGCAGTCTTTACTTGATATATAACTTGTCAGTATCTAGTTTACTGGACTGGATGGCTTAGGAATCGTATGTCGCACCACTGAGATAGCCTGGCTTGGAATCCAGAAGCCAGCTGTGAACACATCCGGTTCTATAACGTAGTGGGTTAATAGTCGCACCGATGACTGCACAGGTACATTTAAGTGTAGTTTTCCACTTAACTAGGCGAAATAATTAATACAATTATGGTTTCATTGCCATGGGACAAGTATGTCTGTATAGCAGGGTGTGTGGGAAAGTTAGTGTGACTAATGTTGGATAAGAGGTCACCTGAAGTGATCGTTGTAGTACTTGTGAGATTTCCATCCTCGAGAGATGCCTGGCCAGAGTTCGGCATGGACGCTGTCTCCTGGCACAATGCGGGCAGCACAATTGGAATAAAATTGATGAAAGATGGATGGAAACCCCCCCACTAAATTAACTCATAATACAATAAAGCACTTTGAAATTGCTTTCACTTGTTTATTTAGACATGTATACCATATTAAGAAATGTGTACTGGTAAAATGATGACACCACACGTGGTACCCATTTCATTTCTTGGCCCACGGACGATGGGGAAACGAAAGTGGCCGGGTGTGCTTGCTGCTGGCCCCCACCAACTGTGCCAGCCTTATTTGGCACATGGCAATGCAACAGTAATAGTAATATACACTCTCTGTTTATACAGGAAAGCATCATTGAATCTCAAGATCCTTTTTTAGGAGGGTCCTGAATTTGGAATGTTTGGCCATTTCCATTCATAATGAGTGGCATTTTTCGATTTAAAGCTTTCGTGACTGCAGGGATTCATCTTCTTGGTTCTTTCGGTAAAGTCACGTAGAAGGGAAATAATAAAATAATAAAAATAAAACATAATAAAATAATTCTCACGACGTTTTGGCTACGCATTTCACAAGTAGTACTAATCACATACCTGAATTTCCCATAAATATGCTAAATTCCTCTTGATATGCAAATTATTTTGTCAAGGCGCCCTTCCCCCCTTCCAACCCAGCTTAAATATACGCTCCAAGCGTGGTGGTGTTTCATTCAGACGCTGTCTCCCCGACAGACCTGGTCTTCACCTGAGGACGGCTGCTTGCGTTGTGGCCGAAACGTCGTGAGAATGATTTTATTATGTTTTATTTTATTATTTTATTATTTCCATTCTACGTGACTTTACCGAAAGAACCAAGAAGATGAGTGGCATGTGAGAGGAATATCAGAGAGCATGCGCACGTAACAGAGGGTATCGCTGAAAGCTCCACAACGGGGAGATTGAATAGTCCAATGCCGTACTACCATCTCCTTCCGACCTCGCAGACCAAGCCTAGACCACCGAGTATTCCCTGTCACCCATCCAAGTACCAACCAGGCTCAAATCTCTGCTTGGCATTCCAAGCTTTGACGAGATCTGGCACATTCAGGTTGATTTGGTCACAAGCAGTAGCCCGCCACTTTAAACGGAGGACCTCTCTATCTCTTCCCCACTGTGTACAACCGAGCCATGCCAGGTTTTTTCTCTCATTTAAGTACCCCCCCGCCCCCCTGCTCCCTCTACTCCCTTACATAAGTTGTTCTTCCCTCGCCTACCCCTCCCCACATGAAAACACAAATACCCCGCTCGCGGTCCCCACTCGGTGGGGCAACGAGCCCAATCTCCTCCCTCCTCTAAATCCAGGAGCACAGGGTTTTTGGACTTATGTCCCGCGGAGTTTCTGTGCCCCCCCCCTCCTCCTCACCCCCACGTCGCGGCTTGTTGTGCACTTTACTGCGCTCCTACTGACGTATAATGAAAACATTTTTTTAAAAACCCGAGCCGTACTGCTGACTTCGCACACCACAAACAAGCATGACGAGAGTCATTCTCCGAGCCACCTGGCCCTGCTTGGCCCCGAGCCAGATTGAGACGTTTATTGCGAGGCCGGAATTTCACGGTTTGGTTCTGGCTCGGCCCCGGCAAATTGCCAGTGGGAAAAGCCACACCGGCATTGCGAGGTCCCAGTGCTGTTGCGGCTCCTATGTGCCAGTGGAAAGCGAGTAGGAAGTAAACACTGTTGATGGCAATGCCCGTGGTTGTTGGTGCTTGTGGCCGCGCTATGAATCAGGCGACCCGAGTTCGATTCCTGCTCACGGCCAACACCAGTGACGGTTATCTGAACCGGTCATGGGCCTCCCCTAGGTCGACTTGGCCTCAAATGAGTACCTGGTGCGGTGTGTAAGCATCGCCACAGGGGGGATGTAAATGGCCCGGCGTGGTATTGGCCACCCAGCCCCGCTTGTTGGCCTTCCTAGGTGCTCGCTAACAGCACTTGCCCCAACAGTCTGTTACAAGCTATACGGGGGATCTTCGTCTTTGTTTTGTGCGCAGACCACGTGGAGGTGGAGGTTGCCGTGCGGCATGGAGACATCACGTTGGTGACGGCTCGGCTGCTCGTGTTTGACTGCTCGGCCCTGGCGCGGCTCAACCCCCGAGCACCGTAAGTTGGGAGTCCGTGAGCCCAGCCCAGCTGGCCGTAGCCTCCTCACCGCCTCTGCCCCCCCCCCCGCCTCTGAGTGATCGCTCTCGTCAAAATATAACAGTTGGTTCCCTAATTGTGGTTGGTTTTCTCATGAGAGGACAATCGTCTTTGTTTTCGTAAACACCCTGCCCTTCCACTTACTGTACGTCGTGCTTGTATTTATCCGGTGAGATGACAATATGGTGAGAGTTCTCGACTCTTGACGCACAGTTAAGAAATTAAGCCCGCACCTCCGATTGGCACGGTTGACTAAATACCGCGCGAAAGAAATTAATCGTACACATACATACATACAACATGCGTACAACGCACAATCGTTTTCAAATTTGGGCGGGCGCGGTTGCTCCAACCAATCATCCTGTTAGGGGCATAAAACAAAAAACGAGGACCGCTTCATGGGAAATCGCGGTGGGTTGTGTTACGTATGGACTGGCCACCTCCAAGGGAAAGGTGGAATATCCAGAGATGGTGTTCCGGTGGTGATGAGCAACCCACCCCTTTGTTGTTTGTGCAAGGAGACGGACACGCTGACCTTGTTCTTTGTCGGTGTTAGCGGCGTGCGAGTCAGCCGATACTCATTACTCATCGCATATTCCCTGCAGTAACGACTGCCGCTGCAAAGAAGGCAAAGACAATGATCCCCCACGCGTAGCTTTTAATAGACTGTTGGGACAAGTGCTGTTAGCGAGCACCTATGAAGGACGGCACGGCACACGGGGGGGTGGGTGACCAGCACCACGCCCGACCGCCTTTATCTCCCCAGTGGCGATGTTTACACAGGACGATAACTGCTCCACTACCGCAGAGAAGAATCCACTGAAACACAAACGCCTCTACTGCTAGTCACACGGTTGCTTCTTTGGGCTGGGAGATATTTTGACTTTGTCACTTTCATCATCTGCCATGATCCATTCACTGCTGGATGAATATCTCAGCAGGTCGCCACCATCTTTTACGGTCTCAGGGTGCAACAGTCCATCTTGGTCGTGCACACAACCCGATCGCTTTATCTCCACGGTGGACGTACACTCAGCAGAGGTCGCAAACGGGTTTTGATTCCTTACCCGTAACCGTACCCGGCCGCATCAGGGTCGCAAATGGGTACCCGTACCCGGCCGGGTATGGGTACCCGTACGCTACCCGTACCCTACCCGAAATGAGTGACAAACGGTTACTCACCGGTGACTCACGGCCTACCCGTACCCGGCCGCACCAGGGTCGCAAACGGGTACGGGTAGCCGGGTATCGGGTAGGGTATGGGTATCGGGTACCCGGTTGCGACCTCTGACACTCAGCCTGTTCTCCCCATTGGTCGCCGCTGTCATTAGTCTCGACCACAGGCCGTCATCCTGTCCAGCCAGGTGTGCTTTGCCGAAGCCCTTTTCATCGCAATGAATTCGATGTCTTGAACTTGCATATGTCCTTTAGTCCAAGTGTTCCTCTCCCTGAGTTCCATGCGTGCATCTTTTTGCTTGCACTTTTCATCTTTTCCATTTTTATTGTTATCATCCACGTTTCTGACCTTTATGCCCGTAGCAGGTAAAATTCACTGATTGGCTAAGTATAAATAGCTGATTTTAAGAAACAGCAGAATATTTATTTCCAGAAGAAGCTCCCAGCACGCAGAGAGAAACGTAGGGGCATCGTGCCGACCAACAGACGCCCATCTGATCGCCGCTTTCCAGCATGTCCGCAAAACCCTACGCAGTTGTGCACTTTCGTCTTTGGGCACACGTTGCTGGAGAGTGTTCATATTTGTTCACTGTATTTGGACGGATATATAGACTGCTTTCCTCCAATCCAACACCCGCCCCCCCGCCTCCTTCCCACCCACCCGGCACCCGCACACCCTTCCCCCCGGTGACGGTGTGAGGAAGCTGTGGCCTGCCGTACCCGCTCACAAACTGCGTACTTTCCTTGGCGCGGCGATGATGAGTTCATGGAAATTTGTCCTGGAGCACTCGGCCGCTGTCTGGGCTTGTACGGGAAGAATGCGCGTGTGTGCACGCGTTGTGTGCCGAGCTCTCACTGCCCCAGAGACCCACACCCAACGGAGCCCAAGGGGCCGCTGACTGCCAGACGCCATGGAACATTGGTGACCAGAATTTATTAGCAGATTATTACAAAAAAGTGTTTTTAATCATCACGGTTGCGGAGGGAGTCCTGTGCCCAAAATTCTCAAACGACCAGCAACAAAAGGCGGCATTGAGAGGCGTCAATAGGTTCTAATTGGTACGCTTATTTTGACTTGAGCGAGGTTACATGGACTTGGGAAAACTGACTGCGGGAGAGAATTCTAAATTGGCGCGGTGTGAGGGGACACAGTGGAAAGAGAAGCGTTTTTAGGGGGACGAGATTGAGGATGCGCTCATCCAATACACGCACGTGGGAGCGCCTGATTGGCTTGGGTTTCTGTTCAGACGTTGGAAAAACGTAGCGTAAATACTGCCAACCAAATTAATTTCTCATATTTTCCTATAGTAATAGCCAGCATGGTAGTGAAATTATATGGAGCATGTCATTGTATACAGTGCTACGGGTGCTGGCTGGATGCCTATACTGGACATGAATGTCTAATTTGAATACCATTTGAACCCTACGTTTATGTTATTTAGGTCACTACCCCTTGATTATCAATTGTATGGGAACGATTTTGATGAGTAGAATGGATAAGGTTTTTCATAAATGTTTATTTTATGAAATCAAGATTATTTGCAATTCCTTGTGATGAGTAATTTTATGGTCAATTAAGCAACTGTAAATTAAAGTAAAGTAGTTTTTTTTAGATGCGGTGGTTAGAGCGCGTGAATTTTGGGCTGCGTGTTTTCTCTGCACGTTCACGCTGTTCGCGTTCTGAGCTGCCGATTGAGAGACATTTCAGTTCCTCCTTGAATCTTGACTCAAAGCTTTCGTGACTGCAGGAATTCATATTCTTTTGGTCTTTCGGTAAAGTCACGTGCATAGGTTCAAAGAAAATAACAGGCAGGACAGTAAGTTGACCCAAAGAATATTTCTCCTTGAACTCGAACAAATGCGCGGCGGACGTGTTTTTGATGCGACGACAGCTTTACCGCTTGTCCGGTGGCCAGATGGAGAACCAGCCCGTAAAAGTTGAGACTGGTTTGTGAATCGGGCGGTGAGCATGTGCAACTGGTGGTCCTGAGCCAGTGGAGGGAAATTCCCAGTCGCATGGCACGGAACCGGGCAGCGGTGGCACGCACGCCTGTAATCCAGCGCTGTGGAGACGAGCGAGGGTTTGTGGGTCACACAAATGTTGTGAAACTCCATTCCCGTGGGCGTCGGAGAGGCGCGCCATACCCTGGCTCGCCACGCGAAGGCAGGACAGTAAGTTGACTAATCGCCATCTGTTTTCCATCTGTGGGTTTTCTCCGGTTTCTTCCCACATGTACAATCATTTATTAATTAGCTGAAAACATCTTAAAGAAAAACCCAATGCAGGACCCTCCTGACAATCGAGTCCCGTGATTCAGTGTGGCTTTTTATTATAAATAAATAAAGCAAGGGACCAAGCTCATGAAGATAAACTTCTGGATGTTCTTACTCAACCATCCCTGGAAGATTATGTGATAGGTTTGACCCCGCACTGTGATTTTTAATCTTAATTTTGGAGCTTTCGTGACTGCAGGAATTATTCTTTGGTTCTTTCGGTAAAGTCACGTATAAAGATAAAATAATAAATTAAATAATAGCATACGACGTTTCGATCGCAACACAAGCAATCATCATCAGGTATAATGAAATAGCGACATAAAATCTAACCAGAAAACTATAGACAGACATATAAGCAGACAGATATCACCAAGATACATAGAGCGAGCAACACAGGTACAGAGATTGTGATTTTTAAGTCACAATCTCACAATTGGGAGAAGCCATCACCACCGGAACACAGCAGGGCAGTGAGCCGGCACTGCCGAGGTCTGTGGATGCACTGGGTTCTCAAGTGCAGCAAGTTGAAGGTCTTAACCCAATCCGTGATCGCTGCACCAACAAACCCCTGTCACATTGAATAGAACATTTTTTTTGTTTAAGTTGGTCAAATTACATGTTTGGGAAATTATTAAATGTCACTTTTTTACTTTCGTGCGATGAACATTTCACTGTGGCAGTGTGTGGGAAAGTGGACTGCCTCGCGTGTGGATACTAAAAAGGTGACTTGAAGGGATCTGTGAAGCGGCTATCGGCTCTCGCCTTTGACGGGGGCATTCTGTAACATGTGGTGCGCACGACTGTGAGAATCCGATGGTTACTTTGTCTTGAGACATGACACCAATGGCGCTATTTTTCATTTAAATGTGAATAGAATAAAACAAAATTGCTAGTGTCATGGGACCTTCTTTGCCAGTACCAAAACATACTAATAGGGTTTTCCCCTTTTTTCTGGCAACAAAACTGACACCTTTTGCCAGTTTTGTTGCCAGAAAAAAGGGGAAAAACCCTATTAGTATATGTTGGTACTGGCAAAGGAGGTCCCATAATGTAGCTGCTCACCCCGAGCTCTCATTACTCTGGTAGTGCGTTGTCTTTGAACTGTGCGCCTTTTGGCCTCATCTGGTCGAACACCATATGAGACTAGGCTCTAAAGAAAGCCGTCTCTGGTGTGGACCAATCGGTTTAAAAGACAAAACATAATTTATCAGAGTATTGTTTTTTGTTTGCATTTGACTGCAAGTATTGTGGTTAACGTAAGCATGATTCCTTGCAAAAGGTGTCAGTTTTGTTGCCAGAAAAAAGGGGAAAAACCCTATTAGTAAACATTGCTAGTGGTTCTGTTCGTGGAATAAAATGATTTTGTTTTCATTTCTTGGTTATGGTCAGAGCTTGAACACTGGGGTTCAATACCTGGGCCCTTCCATGAAAGTATCATTTGCAGGAGCACTGTGCTGTGCACACTGTGTTTGTGTCCCACTCTATGCTTTGTGGCCCTGGAACCAAGATTTTCGTTCGAGTAACCCCGCAGAGACTGATGAGCGGGGATCGCTGTGTCCTTGTGCAGTTGTGCTGCATGCTCTGGGAGCCCCTGGCCATGCAACTGGTGCGTGGAGGAACAGACGTGCACCAGCGGAGCTTGCAGCCAAGGAGATATGATTGGCAATGTAAGCATGCAACCCACTTAATATTTAGTGCGTATCATTAAGGACGTCTGTATTTTGCTTTATTTTTTTTAAATCTGTTTAACCTTTTACAATCTCTTTTTTTTTTATCTACCACCACTTTTAAAACTCAATTCTACCTTTTGATCTGTTATATCTATATTTTTTTATCTCCAGTGTGTGCTACTTTTGTTTTTTCTTATTAAACTTTCTCTCTTTTCTAAAAAAAAAAAACCTATGTGGGGTTGATAATTGGTTCTTTACCCTTCTATCTGGCAACAAAACTGACACCTTTTTACAAGGAGTCATATTTGCATAGACGCAATACCTGCAGTCATAATACAAATAAAAGACATAACTCTGATAATATATGCACTGTCCTTGAAGTTGATTGGTCCACACCCGAGACAGCTTTTCTTAGAGCCTAGTCTCACATGGGTTGGACCAGATGACGCCAAAAGGCGCACTTGCCAGATAGAAGGGTAAAAAACCAATTATCATATTTTTACTGGCAAATGAGGTTCCCATAGTGTAGTCTATGTGGGGTTATCGCTCAGACTACCACCCTTGCCTCGGTCCTTCAGCCAGTGGCTTGAAGGTGCAGCATCAATTCTGTAACGCTTGCGATGTTCAGAAAGTTTCTCATTTTGCTCGACCACACAGACCATCGTCTGATGCAATGATTGATTGAAGGCTTGCAGGCAGGAGATCACCAGACAAATCCAGGTGTTACAGGCAATGCCTGCTGCAGTGGTTGTTTGTATTTGATGACAGCCCCATAGCATGACCTTGTTTAAAGGAGGTGGGGGTGGCGGGGGATATAAAAACTTAAGATTGTGGGAGGACACGACACTGTTAATGTAAACAAACTTTGAACAAATGCTAAACGCTAAACAGAGTGAGTAACGATGCAATTTCCCCTTTGCCTGTCGTGCATTCTGCGCTCAGCTCTCCCCGCCTATGTAAATACTGTATTGTACCAACATATTTGACCTGACCCGAAGCTTTTAGAAATGGGGGTAGCTGAACTTTTGGCAGAGGGGGGGCTCAGTCTTCTCAGCCCCCCCACCCCGCTACAGGACCGAATGATGATGATGACGCACCAAGTATTGTATTTGTGTTTGCCATGCCATGTGGAGCGTAACTGCAGTGGCTGGTTAGATGTGGTGGGTTGCTGTGTCGCGCGGTGTCCTTTGTCATGAGCTGGGAAGCGTGCCAGCATCCCCCTCTGTGAGTCACGCATCACCTGCCCGTGCATTATGAGATTATCATGCGGTGGCATGAGACTGTAGCAGGACAAAAGTCTCTCTCCTGTTCTAGCCAGAAGCTGGGATGGCACCAAATTGCGCAGAGCAATGAAACATAATCCTGAGAAAACAAATTAAAAATAGAAATGATAGAAAAAAATATTATTAGGTTTCTGCAAAACCAGAAAATCCAGTTTTTGGAAACTGGGATTCGTTTCAGATCAAAGTTATTATGACAACATCCATCTCTACGCACTTGTGGTTAGAACCACATGCGGGTTCTTCTGTACTCTGGAAGTCATCTGAAATGTACACATTCATCCATTGAGCAATGAAAAAACCCCATTAACGACTGCATTTCTGTATGTCCCTTTACTGTTGCGTAACCAGCAGCGTGAGAGCAGTGATTCTGATCTGGACATGAAAGGCCCGCAAGCCTGCCCTCGCCTCGAGGCGCTGGTGAAGCCTTCCCTGGTCCTGGCGGGGCGGCCGTGGAAGCTCTCTCTCCTCGCCAAGCGACTGGGCCTCCTCAAGGTAGCGATGGCCAGGACAGTCTAGTGGTTTCTGAAAAGGGCTGTCCATTGGTGCCCTGAAGCTTTCGTGAAAATCATTTTATTCCGGGTTTTTAAATGTGTTGTGGCCACATCGATCAATCCGTCAATCTTTACGTGTCAATATTGCCCTCAATAAAATAGCATCGGTGCACATTACAACAGAACAGGAACCGCACAGGAGTATAGAACAACAGCAATGAACAAACTCGTCACGACCTCCAGCGGCTACATGATATGGGGGAAAAGGTGGAGTCAGCTGAGTAGTGGGTGGGGCCAGCTCAGTAGTGGTGGGGCTAGCTGCGTAGTGGGCGGGGCTAGCAGAGTAGTGGGCAGGGCTAGTAGAGTAGTGGGCGGGGCTAACCGAGTAGTGGGCGGGGCCAGTGGAGTAGTGGGCGGGGCTAACATAGTAGTGGGCGGGGCCAGTGGAGTCGTGTGTTGGGGCTAGCAAAGTAGTTTGCGGGGCTAGCTAAATAGTGCGTGGGGTTGAAACGGGGAGTAGGTGCAGCCTATCAGCACTAGGCAGTGCCAGTTTCAGCAAAGATTAAGCCATTCACTGTGGGCATGAGTAGGGATTGAGTGGGTGTGGCGGTATGTAAATGTGTCTCGGTTATTTTTGATTTGCAGGTTTTATTTGAAGGGTTAATGCGACCCTCTGCAGCCACTAAAGATACAACAGTCACCACACTGTAAAACATTTAAAGTCAAATCGCTGATACAATAAGATGCCTGTAATCCACGCGTCTCTTGTTGGCCAATCCTATGCAAATCTACTGCATTTGTTTTTGTGTCGTGTATTCTTGAGCACTGTTCAAGAGCTTGATGGTCTGCCTGCAGTATGACGAGTACTCCATATAGGGCAAACAATGGCCACAATCTACTGCATAGGTCCATGTCTGTTGTGCCATCTCGGTCTCCGACGTGTATACAGGTTATATTGCTCGGCGGTATATCCGACATTTCTCTCGATGAGCTGAACTTCATATCCCGAAGAAGCTCCCAGCCTTGTGCAGTGAAAACGTCCAGACACCGTGCTGAATAGCACGTGGTACAACCCGACCAAAACACGCCGTGAGAGCTAATTAATACGATCGCCATTTACTGCCGCTTGTGTTTTACTGCCGCTTGTGTCTGCCCGCAGGCGGCGACCTACGAGTGTGCCGTAGCCACCGACCTGGGAGTCGTCGTTTCGCCGGCCTTGGTGGAGAATGTGGAAAAGGACACGTGGGCTTTGAGCTGCTCGGGAACGGTGAGGCCTGGCCGGAGAGCCGGCGACAGACTTTCACCGGCATGCGCACGCCCAAGCCCGCTGTTCGGTCGGAGAGGTCGGCCCCATCCATCAGCGCCTGGACGCGGTCTCTGCGCACCGATTCTCCCCCTCGCCCTGCATCGTTGTCCAGCTGCCTCACCGCAGGACGAAGCATTTGTCTTCCAGTTCTCTAACTCGCACAGCTTGGCCCTCCTGGAGCTCGCTCCTTCCATCTGTCTTTCCATCTGTCTGTAGCCGTACTCGATTGAGGAGGCTCGTCAACCCTCGCCACCATTTTCGCGAGAGTCTGCTCTCCCGATGGTTGCTTGAGGTTACAAAGTCTAGGGCTTCTGCTTAGCAACTGCAATAAAAAAAAAATGTGAGAACCTGGCGGGCAATGTGCTCTCGCCGCTGGGTCAATTTGCGCGGTGTCAATAGGCCGTCCCCAACAGCTGCCCTGGTGATTTCTGTAGAGAATTACGAAAGAGTGACGGCGCCATAAATTAAAACGGCCCCGTAGAATTATCGGTCGGAAGGCATGTTAATTGTGTTCTTGTACCATGGCACGAGTCCCATTGTTTAATTTTCAGAAATACGTGTACATTATTTTCCTCGTGTAAATCAATTTTGTTAGCCTCGTGATTTTCCCAAGAGAGAGTCTCACATGTGGCTTACCAAGTTAAACACAGGGAAACCAGTGTCATCATCCGTGAGCAGTTTGTGCTTCTGATGAAAGCGCCGAGAATGCACCAAATATCATCAGACCTTCGAAGGTAAGCAAGTTTGAGCCCTGGATAGTGCGTGGAAGGGGGGTGACCTCCATGTGCAAAAGACAGGTTCGGTAGGCGTTTTGGGCAGTAGAGGGCAGTGCGACAAAATCGATTGTTCTGCACTTCCGGTCACCTTCAACAGCCCACGCTGAGCAGCGTGGTGAAGTATGGTCATGTATCCCTCAAGACGTGGAGAGGCCCTCGGTCAGCGGTGTACTGACAAAACGGGCCGTACATGTACGCAAGAAATTGGCATCGGGGTTATAATGGACTTTGATTCAATCAAGCCATATCCATTTATTCAACCTTTAAAGAGTATTGCAATAATGCACCTATTTGCAGCACTCTTCATTGCTCCCCCAGCAAACATGGTTCTGCTAATTTCCCAGCACATCAAAGTCTCATGTAGGAAAAACTTTCTGGAATATAAGTTGCACTGGACCCCGGACCTGATGCGGTTTACTTGAAAAATTCATTGAAGACAAGGCAAACACTGAAATGCATTCACGCTCTGGGGGCAACCATGATATATCTTGGCATCAGGATGTTTGGGAGGGGGGGGGTAAAATCATAAATCGCAAGGCTGTGCAAGCTTCCCACACTATTTGCAAACTCTGTAAAATAACGTGAAAAATACAAACACAATGGTCCCGCCAAGCCAAGACGAAGAGCTGTGCGTAAATCTAGCACAGATGTGCGCGCGTACGTGCTTGTGGGCGCATGCTTGTGGGTGCCCTGAGGACACGACGAGGCGAGGACGGGGAATCATTCCTCTATCTGTGTCCCTCGAGAGAAGACCCATGCGTCTTCTGACAAACGTACACTGTGCTGGTTGGCCACACGGCCAAATACTGCTGATGCTAGAACAAAAGCCGTTGCTTCATCAGCAGCGGCTTTTGGGGGTTGTTCACGCACCAAATTGCATCTCGGCGTGCTCGCTCACTCCCAGGCTCTTCTGAACTGATCGAATGCGTCCTGCAGCGGGAAATCACGTTGCACAACTAACTGCTAAGGATAATGGCGTTAAAACAATCAAATCAATAATTCGGGCAATGCTCTTTGCTCAGCCAGGTGAGGACTGATTGAGATGTACTGCCTCTCTTGTCAGCGGGACATCAGGCTCACTAGTCACGTAGGTTTGATCCGTTGTGCATTCGATGTGAGTTTTAAACATGCAAAATTGTACCTAGAAACATCACTTCGATGCCTATCCTACTAAGAGTACCATCACGGGACATCATTTTGATGTCTTGTGATGTTGCTTTTGCTTAAAAAGAACATTTGAATCATCATCATCATTTGAATCTTTACGTTAATTTAAAATTTTTACTAATGGAACTTTCTGTAACAAAAAATATATTTAAGTGATTAATATTTAAAATTACCAAAGTGATTCAATTCGGTGCACAAACGGTGAACGCTCTTAACATGTAATATGTTTAAGTCTGAAAATACTAAAATACGGAATAGAATCTGAAAATCTCATTTCCAAAACACCACAATCGGAAACTAATCCCGAATTTGAATGTGTGCATGCCTGTATTGCTAATGCTTTTGCGTGGACTTATGCCAAGACAATCTGCCTTTCAGTTCGACTATGGCAGTGATTCCGAGGAGCTGGAGGCACCCATCTCTGTGCGGTGGTCAAGCGACCCGCAGAAGTCCATCGATGCCCTCGCCAACCGTAAGCATGGCGCTTGCGATTAAGTAAACTTAGTAAAGCTACACGTGCCAGATTCACGTGATGCTGAATGTTTAATTTAATCCATTGTTTGTCGATAAGATACTAATGTCTCCATCACTAGCCTTTTGGTAACACATCAAGGGGTGAGTTTTTGGTTGTCTTGTCAAGTTGTGATTCTGCCCACGAATGTGTTTTGTTTCTGCTTGTGTTGTGGTTATTGCACACATGATGCCTTGTATAAAGGTGTCAGTTTTTGTACCAGTTGAAAGGGTAAAAATCTATCACTGTGTTTGTTTCTGTTGCGATCAATCATTGGGGGGGGGAGGGGGGTGCACGTATCCTGTTTACAGCCCTGAGCCAGTGATGTAAATTCTACATTCCAGTCGTGAGAATGAGTCTGTCCATAGGGGAACAACAACCATTGTTGAGTTCCCACAAAAGTGGCACTTGTTCTATTTTCCCGGAAATATGATGCGCCGAGTCAATCCCCGAGAGGGATTTGAACTCGAAGATTTCCGATTGTGAGCACTGTGCTCGCTCTAACCACTGCCACCACCCAACTGGTCAAATCTAACCCAAGCAGATGAAGGAAATAAAAATATACTGGCTGCATAATCCGAAATGAAGAGGGGTAAAAGGAATCATCGCGCAGTGACTAAACCTCCTCTTTCTCTCTCTCTCTTCTCACAAACTGTTCCCTGCCATTCGCCTGGCCCCGTAGTGACGCTGTACAAGTGCGGGGTTGGCAGGAGCGACTGCAGCCTGTGCCAGGCGGTGGCGCAGGAGCGTGCGTGCGTGTGGTGCGGGGAGCCGGCCGCCTGCACCTTCAAGGATGACTGCGGCTCTCCCTCGCAGGATGTGTGCCCGGCCCCCACCATCACACGCGTGAGGCCCCCCTCCCCACCCCCCACCTCCACCACTCCTGCGGCCTCCAGCTCCGCATCCGTAGCCACCTCTACCTGCATGATATGACACCACTAAGTGGCTGTGAAGTCACCACGGCGCCTGTGCCATGCTAGGTGCACTTTGAGTCCACGTGAAGTGTCGAAGGCCCGCGGGCAGTAGATTTTAATAAAAATCTTAACATTTTAAGGATCTCAAACAAAAAAAAAAACTCGCGTCACAGATCCGCTCCACACATTCAGGACACGCTGCACTATTTACCACGAGCAAACGGTGATTGCTTGCGCTTTTTGCACAGCAGCTTGATGACCCTCTCCGATCGCGCGTTGGGTTTGTTACCCTGGACCCAGGTGGAGCCAACCTCGGGCCCACGGGAAGGAGGGACGCGGGTGACCATCTCCGGGGTCAACCTGGGAAAGGACGTCTCCGACGTGGAGGCTGTGAGCGTCGGTGGCGCTGCCTGCACCATCCTGCCCCAGCTCTACCAGGTGTCCGTCAGGTAAAGGCGCCGCTGTCGCCTAATCCACCCCGCCAGCTGCCTGAGATTTGCAACCGTGTTGGTATTCAACCGACAAAGCCTCATTGATTCTCAATAGACTTCTTTTCTCTCAACGAGAGCGATGTTCGGCCAATTCGTTTTTAATTAGCGTTTTTAATTATTGGTTTTAATGAGATTTATCCTTTAATTATGAAGCTTGGTGTCAATGCATGCCGCGCTGTGCTTGATGGCCTTACAATTATGAGGTGGCATTCTGATGAAAGCCACTGGTGGCACAGTGTGTGTCAAATCTTGTCATGCAGCCAAATATTGACACTCGTTAACTATATTAACTGAAGCATTTAATTTATTCATTTGACTCCATTACTGTCGGTTAACATACTTGCTTAATGTACACAGGTCAACATGTAAATTGTCAAACCATATACTTTGATAATTTTGCAAAAATAAAGTGGCAATATGAAATGTGTTTCAACCGAAAGACATCGCTGCGGATTAATCAAACCTCATTAATAAATTACGGGAAATCGCACTGCAGCACACGTTCGGCCAAATGTTTCCGCGGGTGAAATGTTACGAGGCTTCTCCTGTGCACTGCGTGTTCACTGCGAGAGAGACCTCACTCTTGTGTACCGTGGGGTTGTTGTGCAGGATCGTGTGCGAGACAGGCCCTCTGCCGGACTTGGGGCCCGTTGACGTTGGGGTGACGGTGAAGGGCAAGGAGGCCGCGTCACTCCCACAGGCCTTCACGTATACGGTGCGCACCGTGGCCTGTCTGTCCATCTGTCCGTCCGCTCATCTGTATGTATGTACGTTGATATTCTTTCGCGCCGTACATAGCTAACCTTGCCAATCGGAGGTGCGGGGGAAGGACAACGCACACCAAACACAAAAAGCAGTTTTAAAGAAATTATTTTCTAGATTTAAAAATGCATAGCTCCTGATATCGGAAGGAAGAGCGTTCCAGATGGCCGCAGAAGCGCATCTGAAAGCACACGGTGCAGTGAACATCTTTGTTCGATGGCCAGCCGAAAGCCTCTGCGAGGATGAAAGGTGTGTGGTGTCTGCCTATATAATTGTTTGTGAGTCTCTCCATTTGACTGGCCGGCTATACCGGCCAGAACAGCTACTCGTCTGTTCATGTGCACGTCTAGCCATCCATCTGTTCGTGTGTGTCTTGTCTGTCTATTATCCTGTCGGTCTCGCTGGCTGCCTGTATGTGAGCATACTAACAGTAACAAAAAGTGTATCATTTGTGTGACGTTTGTACCTGATGGGATTTAATTAGTCACCCATTCCCTCAAAAGGCAATGACAGGGCAGTGCAGTCAGTAGAACTGTGGACTCACAATCCTAAGATTATTAATTCAAATTCTGGCAATGTTCAACTTAGCCAATCATCCCTCTGTGGCCGATAATTAATGTAAGAACCAGTCTGTGACGGAAGCTTGCATTGGTAGCATTAAGCATAGATGGCTTCCTACCATCGCGTTTATACCACTAGCTCACAACTGGCCACAGATGGGGCCCTGCCAAACGCTGAAAAAGGAGCGTGGGGACGCCGAATTGTTTCCTTTTTGTTATCGCCGAGTGTTTATTTTATTTGCGCGCTCGTTGAATTTCCTTTGCGTATTTTCAGGACCCACAGCTGAGCGAAATGAGCCCTGCATGGGGCCCCGTGTCTGGAGGAACGAGAGTCACCATTCATGGGCAGCACTTGGACACCGGCCACGAAGTCGATGTGTTTCTGGGAACCACTCCCTGCAGGTGATGGCAAGAATCGTCAGATAGACGTCACCCCCGGTGACATATGTTACTCCGGTGGCAGTTTGGCCTGGATCCATCGACTCTCAGCTTAGCACCAGGATGTGTCTTGTCTCAAGTACCCAGGATTCCTCATTACTGGATTGGCTGGTCATTCAGAGGGCTTTTACTATGTTCAAACACTCTGGAATCGGAATTTTTTTTTATCATGGAGAAATGCGATGAGCTATGAAACTGTTTTTGCAGATGTCCAGAGTGCTGAGCCAGCGCCGTTTAAATGCCTGTTCTCAAGTATCAAAAAATTGTTACTTTCAATCCGCTCAACAAATTTTGCGTAAAAGGGGTTTATTCCAGCACTGAGAATTCAGGGCCATGTTAAAGTAGTGTCCCGAGTGTTGATAAAGTCGTAATTGAAGTTACTTCAGAAAGAGTTGTATGACTTCATTTGCAGGGTCGTTCCCCGACACATGTTGGTACACTGCTCACTGTGACCGTTATTGAGTATAATTTTTTTGAACCTCATTAAATGGCTCCAAATAACACAACCGGAATACAATTGTAAACAATAGGAATCAATGCCTGTTACTTTTCCAGTCCGATTGGGAAAAAATGTTTGGTTGCACGTGTTTTGTGCCGAGAGGAGTGGTGGCGCAGTGGTTGGCGTACTGCGGTACGAACCCAGTGACCTGAGTTTGATTCCCACTCATAGCCAACATCGGTGACGAGTACAGTATCTGAACTATACTCTTAGTTCTTTCGGTAAAGTCACGTAGGTAAAAAATGAAATAAAAATTAATACAAATAAAATAATAAAAAATCATGACGTTTCGGAGGCAACACAAGTCTCCGTCATCAGGTGGGACCGTCACAGCCAGATTTGCTGTATCAAGCTTCAAATCTAGAAGTATCTTAACTGGTCGTGGGCCTCGCCTCGGTCGAATAAGCCATAAAAAAAGTGCCTGGTGCGGTCTGGAAAAAATCGGCACTGAGTAGACAAATGCGGCCGAGCGTGGAGCTGGCCACACAAACCCCTCGTGTGCCGTGTTGACCTTCTTAGGTGCTCGCTAACAGCACTTGCCCCGACAATCTGTTAAAGGCTATACGGGGGATATTTGTCTTTTTGTGCACACGTCTGTGCGCGTGCAAACGTGCGCATGATTGCATGCACGTGTGGATTTGTATCCTCTGGGACACGAGCTCAACTTCTTACAAATTTCCCGCTCAACACCTGCACCAGTGTAGCCTGCCCATCCCCCTGGGTTCTGTAACTACGTTGAGGCCACAGTTTTTAACATCAGGAAATGTGGACGAGGCTTGCGCACTCTTTTCAATGGGAAATGTGCGCAAGTGTTCCTCCCCCCCCACCCCCCACCCACCAAGGAACAAATAGTATTTTATTTTCAAACATAAAGTACATTTTGCAGATTTAGAGTTCAACGTTTTTTTTGACACCTCACTAGAAGCATCGTGGAATGGCGAGAGCAGGGGGGGGCGGGTGGTGGTGGTTTAGCTGTGGGGGTGTGTGGAGAGGCGGCGGGGGGGGGGTGCATTGTTAAAATTCCAGAACATGCTGCGGGGAAACGTGCAACACAGATTCGGAGACGAGGCTTCCAGTTCCAGCCCTGCCTCGACTCATCCGTCGGACGTAGCTAGGGGAGCTTTAGGGAGTGGGGGAGCGTGGGGGATTGTGGGAGGGGTCAGGCAGCAGGATGCTGAAGCGAATGTGAAACACATGTTGGGGAGGAGAGAGCGCCCGGAGGAAAGTTGCTCTTGAGAGCTCAACCCGAACGCCACATGCGTAGACGGGCAGGGAGCGGGGGGGGGCAGGGGGTAGTGAGCACTTTCTAGAGGCAACCAGCGAGGTAACTGGGTGTCTGGAACCGCCAGAGATGATGATGCCGAGATGCCTTTTTAAGAGTAAAAATACTCAGAAACGTGAATTCGCAAACGGAAGTAAGGGACAATCGTTGGAACAATGATGGATCGGTCCCCTCCTCCCCCACCTTGCCGAGCGCTCCGAGTGACATCATCGGCCATGCTGCGCTCACCTCGTGTGCGGTGCTGTCAGAGCATCGATTTTAGACCACCACCAACTCAAAAAGCTAAAGTTGTGGCCAGTAGAATTTGTGATGGCTGCGGGACAACGGGGGACGGTTGTATGCTGGGTTTTATTCCTCTCGGGAATCGTCGGTGCAATAATAGCCATCGTTGCCTCCTGCTGCTGCCTTGTGCCGCTGCAAGGCGGGGGGGGGGACTCTGTGTGGGACTAACCCTCCCTGATCGCTGAGAACTTTTTTAGCGCGATTGGTTTTCGAGTGCAGTTGTTTCTGTACCAATTGGATCCCACGCTGAGGCGCAATTGAGTGTGGTGTATTTTGCTGTTATATTGCGTTTTGGAGGTGTAGAGTCGGGGACGAACTCTCATATTTAATTTTTTTCAGTTTCATTATCACGTGATGTGCTTTGTATATTATGGGCGAATTAATTGGTTTAGGTATAAAATTAGTACATCATTGATACAATGAACATAATTACATGATGAGGACACCTTTGACCAACTCAATTATCAGTTTAGTTGGTGAGCAGACGGATAACAACAAACGTTTAATTCAGTCTCTTTATTTATTTAACCAGGCGAAAATCCACTGGGATTCGTTATCATGTTGGCAAGGGACTGGTTGTAGGCCACTTATATTTAGAAAACATTTTGAATATTTGCAACAACGGTGTGTTGTTTAGCTTTTTTGAATCTGCGACTGGATCGTTGCAAGGGGCATGGTAATGGTTCCTCACCCGCCACTGCGATGCCACGAATTGTCACAATCCCAGGCCGTCGTTCAAGTCAAGAGTTGAATATATTTGTCTGATTTTTATTTGTTTGTAATGGTTGTGTGAAGTCTGTACATTCTCGTTTCCTCCACATACCGATCATTCTAAATGCAACTTGAGCATTTAAATCCCCTTCTGATTTGCACTCATGCTAAATGACTGGTTCTTGGGGACACGGTTTGAGAGATGTTTGTTGTCCGTAAAAAAAATATTTGAATTGATGCATCATTACGTTCCCGATAATTATACCAACACAAAAATATCCTTCTCTTGCTTTTGACGTTGCACCTTCTCGAGCATCCACTTCAAAGGAGATGGCACACTTTGGGAAATTCCCCATGGAAATTGATTCAGTGGTCAACTTTATAGAGAACTGGCTTTTTTTTTTACCCCTCACAACTCGTGATGTGGCCGTGAACGATGTGAGATTTACCACGGCGTGAGTAAAAATTCGCGAAATCTCTGCCATTTATGACGCGCTCGCACACGTGATAACCCAACCGCTGGCCCCTTACCCCCGCGTGGACTGTGCGTTCCCGTCTGTTGCAGGCTGGAGAGGTGGCAGGGCGGGCAGCTCGTGTGCGTGACGGGCGCAGCCCCGGATCCGGGTCGGGTTATGGTGCGCGTTGAGTTTGGTCCCATGGCGGAGAGGACGCTGCTGGAGCCGTTTCAGTACTGGCCGAATCCCGTCATCGTGTCCTTGTCTCCACTGGAGAGCTTCTACAGGTCCTGGCATAGAACGCCCGCCGCCGCAAACACAGCAGCCAGCTTCAGCCTCACCGTTACCGAGAACGCCACCACCAATTTCAGCAGAAGCAGTTTAGCCATCGCCACGATGCCGTCAGCAGCACAGCAACCACCATCACTGCCACAACAACCACCGGCTTCATGAGTGCCGTCCCCACAACCATGGGGTGTCATCGGCACTACCGCCAGCAACATAAGCATGATCAGCACCACCACCATTACAACTAAAATCAGCACCACAATCGTCGAAATTGGCAATGGCATCATCGTGTTACTTTTGTATTGTTATTAGTGACAACCTGATGAATCATCATCGATCATCACAGTCGTCATTGGACATGATGATCACTATCACAACTATCACCACAAAGACAAAGATCTCCCATATACCGCCTTACCAGACTGTTGGGGCAAGCGCTGCTAGCGAGCACCTACTGTCACCACACTCGCGCGCACACACGCACACACACACACTCGCACTCACCTCCCGTTATGTTCGTTGTTGTGCCGACAGTGGTGGCCGCAATATCACGGTGTTGGGGGAGCGGCTGGACTCGGTGCAGAGCGCGCGTATGTTGGTGCGCGTGCGTGGGTCCGGCGCCTCCTCGGCCTACGGCGTCCCCGCGGCCCGCGTGCGACGAGCCCTGCCCGCCACGCACGCCCAGCCCGCCCAGCCCGCCCAGCCCGCCAGCGTGAGAACCCCCGGCCACCTTCTTCAGCGCTCTCGCGCAGCTTCGCCAATATGGCGACTTCGGTTGAAATCTCGAATTCTCGCGGATAAGGATTTTGTATTCGTTGGCCGCTTAAATACCCCAGCGTCACAGAGCACCATGCGTCGCCAACATCTTGTCGTCATCATCACCATCCGTGTTCAATCCACTGCTAGATGAAGGCCTCTCCAAGCGGCCACCAACCACCTTGCACAAATCCCACGATGGGATAATCCACCTAGCACGTGCACACGAGCTGATTTAATCGCTCTCGATGCAATACACTCCCGAAATGCGTCTTGGGACTTGGCGAGGCATTTTTGGGCAAATGATTGACATTAATTTGATACCCATGAACTCATGGTCTCGCCGGTGCTGAATCACCAAGACATCGGTGCACGGTCCTGCCACTATTGGCATGGCTGCAGGTGGTGCCTGACGTGCACCTTGGCCCCCTGCCTGATTTATTTTCCTCCAAGTGACTTCTGAGTGAATTTAAATTGGTAATTAAATATGTTCGTTGTTAGAGCATGCCCGGTACTCAACCATGTTGCATGTGGTCCCCCACAATGTTAAGTCGGGGTTTGTATCAGAGGGAAATTAGCAAAGTGCTCTTTACTACGAGGTGGACGTCATAATTTCTGCCGCATTATTGTCTGCAAGAGTAAACGGTGGTTTACCATTCTTCATCATTATCGTCATCAGCCATGGTCAATCCACTGGAGGCTCCTAAAGCCGTCCACAACTCACGATCTCGGGATCAAACAGTCCGTCCAGCACCTGCGCGCGCACAAGCTGATTTTACCGCTCCAGTTCCACGGTGGACATCCTCCCGGGAGACGGACCCCTCCTTTGGCGACCACCCCGTCCGTCGTTAGCCTCGACCGCTGATCGCCATACCCACCTCGGCGACGGGTCCTGCCCAAGCTCATTTGCTTTTAGAGTTTTTTTTTGTATGTGTCACGTCTAACTCATCCGATATTTATACGTTTTTTCCCGCACCTGTGATGTAAGCATATACACGTTCCAGGAGGGTCTCCACATCTCTCTTGTGAAACTGATCACGTGCCTCAGTGGGCTGTCGAGGGTACCGTACACGTCCTTGTGGTGATAGAGGGTACATACAACCGGTGTTTCTCGCGGGCAGTAAGCTCTTGGCATTTATTTATTTATTGCAAGCAAGTGAGAGCCCTCCCTGAGACAAAAAATATCACTTCATTGGGACACCTGGATTAAACTCAATTACAGCAAAATACTGTACAACGTTCGAAGCAATTGCGTCGTAGAACATAATGCTATTATTATTGTTTACGTTTACAATAGGGGGGTAGCAACAGCGGTTGAAACGGGGCCGGTATCCGACAGTATAGCCAATCCCGGCACTTCTCAGAACGCCAAATGTGTAAACCAACACCTTTCAGAACAGTGCCTATTCCTGTACTACGAGGTTTCCGCAGAGGGGAGACGATGGTGGACATTTACATAGCAAGGAGATCTTTTATTGCCAAGTCCGGGGAATATTGTTCTTCTGCGGTCTGTCTGTTTGCTTCTGAGGAACCTTTCGCATGCAGATTCCGAAGCCTCTTAAGTTGATGCATGTGGGGGCGTGTTGTGGCTGTGGATCAATTATTGATCACCTTCCAGGCTCTCAATCCTCTTTGTTAGATGAGTGTATAAAGCCACGTGTAATGTTAGCTTTTGGGTTTTACAGGTTTCTCTCCATCCCCCCCCCCCAAACTTCCACCCTGTACTTGGCAGAACACAATTAGCGAGAACTCTCACTCGCACTGGACCGTGGCCAAAATTGAAAAATGTTCAACCCTGCCACCCTGTGGCTCCAACATCCGGCGGGTTAAAGGTTTTTTTTTTGGGTTTGCCGCTAATGAAAGGCAGATGCGTTGTTCTTATGGGACAAAATAAATAGCAAAGAAATTGTTGGATTGTAGTGATAAGCAAAATGAAACAATAACGATTAATTCTCTTCTGCTGAGCGAGTGAATTTGTATTCCTCTGCACGTCAAAACATCGGTTATGTATCGGATGTCAGGATTTGCAAAAATAAGTTTGTGACGGGGGGGGGGAAACTTGAGATGGGAAAATAGTTGGAGAAAGTCAGAGGGAGGCACTGTCATGAATAATTCAACAAATGTGTTCGAGCAACATTTGTGAATTTATTTCATACAAGACTCCCACGTTGTAACTTTCCACACGTCCATGTTTAAACACGGCTCTGCTCGGGTAAACTACTTAAGTCCTCCGGCATGCGCTAACTTTCCATTCAAGACAATTTGATGGACGTTCATTTATGTAACGCCGTGGTAATTTGACTGGACAGGCAAGTTGAAATCCAACACTTTTAATCCGCAATCGTGTTATTGTACAAGTAGTTGCTGATAATTGGCATGTTTTACAGGCATTAAGCAGTTCACATATAAAAACACTATAAAACATTGTTAGTAACGTTACAAATAGTCATCGGTTGGACTATGAACAGTCCCAAAGAATTTTGTTAAGCAACTTTGCAGCCTGTTTTGGCCATTGACCAGTGAACCGAACGTGAAGTTTAACAGGACTGGCGTCGTCCCCACAGAGTGCTTGCTTATCTTGTGTTTTTTTTTTAAATCGACTCTCTAAAACCACGCGTTATGTCGATTTTTACTTTTGTTATTCTCACGTTACATGTCTGCGCCCACGTATGCGTTGGTAGAGACGCAAAATGCCCGCAGCATTCGGCAATCGATGCATCATTGCGCCCATATAGTGTCTATACTCTTAGTTTTTTCGGTAAAGTCACGTAGGTAAAAAAATGAAATTAAAATTAATAAAAATAAAATAATAATAAATCACGACGTTTCGGAGGCAACACAAGTCTCCGTCAGCAGGTGGGACCGTCACAGCCAGATTTGCTGTATCAAGTGAGGCAGGGATTCCAAGATGCAAGTTCTTAAATACAAGTTAAGGGGGAGGAGAAGGGTGGGGGAGCTTATCAGAATGTGGTAGCCAATGAATGGACCGTATCGGGAGGGGGGCGGGGCTAAAAGAGTGTCTATTAAATTGCTCGTTTCTGATTGGCTGGGATGGCAGCACGATGTCTTCACTTGTATGCCACGGCTCCTGGCACTTTGCCACCCTCTCCCGGTTTTCCCAGGATCGTTCTCCTTCTGCAGGTAGCCGTCCCGGGACATCTGTGAATCTACCCGCGACATTAAAAGTCCCGTTTTTTGACCGTTACCAAAAAGACAGCATACCACTCGAGGCGATGCTTATTCTTTCTCCCCTCTTCTGGTATTGTGAGATGTTCTTCTCCTTTCCGTGATATTTTGTTGTACCTCGGAGGTGGCAAAGTTACCTGGCGACAAGTCTCAAGCCTCTCTGCTGATGACCAGTCCTGCTGCCTAACGGACCCTAACGGAGTGTAAAAGTTGGGCTTGCACCCGAGCGATCGGCTGTGCAACGTGAAATTCAATACGTTCGTCAATAACTCGGAGGGCTTAAAACGAAAATGTATAGCAGGTGACGTTTCGGGCAATGGCCCTTTGTCAAATTAATAGAGAGGCAAGAGAGATAAAGTGGACGAGAGTTACAGACTGCACTTTACACCGTGGGGCCTGATGAGAAGTCGTTGCATGCATCTGAGTCGCTTATATGTGGACGTATCTGCAATCGGTTGCGAGCATTTGCTCAACCAGATTACTCATGGTGGAGACAGACTCTGTCACTCGATCCGCTCTGCGGTCCGTAGCGTCGTTTGCGCAACTCCGCTCATAACGCGAACAAAGCAGTTGCGGGGCGACCTTTTAAGTTGTGCGCTTTGAAGAGCGCGACTCGATCTCGCATCCGACGGCGTTTCGTTCGCGGACGCCCGCAGCTTACCTGAGCATCGGTGATGATCGCAGGAGCCCCCGTACGGCCGCTGCACGGTGCAGGCCGAGAACCGCATGCTGTGCCTCTCCCCGGACGTCCGGGCCGCCCTGACAGCCGTTGGCGGCGGCAACGCGGGCCACGCGACCTCCGCACCCGCGAAGCTGCAGGCCGACGTGTTCATCCGCATGGACGCGCTGGAGCTCGCCCCGGACGACGGGAAGCCCTTCCATTACTTCCCCGACGCCGAGATCTTCCCGCTGAACCGAGACAGCCCCAACTCGCCGTTCCGCCACAAACCGGGCAGCCTCATCACCGTGGAGGTGAGCGCGCCGTGGACGTTGTCGCGAACGGTGGTCTTTCGCGCCGATCGCCGTCGTCGCTATCGCACAGCTGAGCTTCGCTCCCACCCCCCCCCTCCTTTTCCCCCCACCAGCTCCCCTAATGGTGGCTGAGAGGAAGTGTGTTATCGTCAAACACCGTCAGTTTGTTATTTTATAAACCTTAGGTTAGGGTTCGGGGCAGAAAAACAGAGCGTTGAGGTTATGGTTGTCATCAGAGTGCAGTGCAGCAGTACCATTGATGTATTATACTGTGCTCCAATGTCTGTGCGCCCTGTCTTCACCAACCTGCACTGACCAGTGTGGTGAAGTATGGGTAAACAATTCCCATGATATGCACGGCATGATGAGACCCATTCCCCGATGTGGATTGGCAAAAAATCTGTCCGTGTACAATTTGTGATTGAGTCCAGACCTTTAAACTCGCCAAACAACATCTATTTTTATCTCTGCAGAGAGCTTGGGGTTTGCACTGAAGTTCTCAGCGGTGCTGTTATCGTGTTGTGCCACAAGCACACCATGAATCCCAGGCCTTGTGGCCCCCTTACTTGCACTGCCGTGCAATCATTGGTTTCTATTCTGAAGAACTCAACTCAATTCAGATGAAAACCTAATGTAAAATTGGGTGTCTGAGTAGGAATGCAATTCAGGATCTTAATCCTATTCTATTAACAAAAAGAAATACCAAAAAAAAATCGTCATTTCACATGGCCGCCTGACCACCTGATTAATATTGTAAAACAAACATGTCCTAAAATGTATCGCGATCGTCACGAATTGCGAATGTCCACACGAATCTCCCTCCACCCCCACCGTGCACGCATTGACGGCGAGCAGGGACATGAACTGGACCGGGCGTTGGGCCAGGGCGAGGTGAGGGCCTTCCTCGGTTCGGCCGAGTGCGTCATCAAGACCCTGTCTATGCAGCACCTCTACTGCCAGCCGCCAGCTCAGCCACCCGACGGACAGGAGCCCGCTCAGTTCCGGGTGAGCTGGCGAGACACCGACCCAACACGTTCTATCTTTTTTTGCTTCTACGCGTTCTTTTAGTCAACAGTTTTTTAAGCCCTCTTCTTTTTTTTTCCTTTGCTTCCAGAGGTCACCAAAGACCCACGTCGTACGAGTTCTGTAATGCGTTTAAATGGCTGGGCAATTAATCAAATTCGCCAAATGTGTGAACCCTGCCCCTACCCTGTGGCCCGACCTTGCCGCTGGCGGTGGTGCCGCAGGTGGTGATGGGAAACCGCGAGTACCACCTGGGCGCCGTGGAGTACGAGACGGACTCGGGCGTCGTCTTCCCACTCGAGGCGCAGATCGCGGCGGGCGCCGGCTCGGGGGTCGTGGCCCTGCTCGTCGTCATCGTCATTGTCGTCTACAGGTGGAGGAGACCGGGATGACCTCTGACCTCCTTCTGTGGCCACCCTGATTGGCTCGCCTCCTTCCTTCAATACCCACCACTACGTGTGGCATAGCTGTTCCATTTTCTCCTCCCAGCCAAATGAATGTACTCGTCGTTGTCGGCATCTAAATGATGTGAGTCTAAGCCAGGGGTCGGCTAGCAAAATAACAAGAGGAGCCATTTATTTTCAAATTCTGTAAAAAAACAACTCGCTATTTCAAGAGCCGCAATGCATGTGAATACGAGACGAGCCTCAATATACGACGTGTCACGAAGCGGTCTTTAAAGAGCCGCACGCGGATCCAGAGCTGGCCCCTGATCTGAGCAAACTCTTCAGGGGTGGCCGGATGCCTCGGTGAGAGGCGCAAGGAGGGTATTGGATGAGTTGGCGTTGGATCCTCTTGCACGTGGGTTGGCTTCGCTTGATTGGTCACAGTCCCCTGAGATGCATCCGCTGTGCCCCCCCCTCTCCGTGGACCCATCAGGAGGAAGAGCAAGAAGGCTCTGCGTGACTACAGGAAGGTGCAGAACCAGCTGGAGGACCTGGAGATCAGTGTGCGCGATCAGTGCAAGAAGCAGTTCTCCGGTACGGCCCACACTTATTCTCAAGGCTCGCACACCACGTTAATTTCGTTTGTGTGCATCAACTTGACTACTGTGTTACAAGATGAAATTAAATTTCGATTTAAAGCTTTCGTGACTGCAGGGATTCATCTTCTTGGTTCTTTCGGTAAAGTCACGTAGAAGAAAAAAAATAAAATAATAAAAAGAAAACATAATAAAATAATTCTCACGACGTTTTGGCCACAACGCAAGCAGCCGAAACGTCGTGAGAATTATTTTATTATGTTTTATTTTTATTATATTCCTTCTACATGACTTTACCGAAAGAACCAAGAAGAAGATTAAATTATTATATCTTGAGGAATATAACCCCACCGTGACCCTCATGTAGATAAAGGGGCCGATTTAAGTAGTTGCTTAAGTAGTTCCGTGACGGATTCGAGACACGGCTTACCTACAAGTGTTCAAAATGAAATTGTTTTCTTGTTACACGGCAATTCTGATACAATTCGGGGGGGAAAAATCGGCAAATATAAATCTCTCCACGTATTGCTGCAATTGCACTGCAACCCTCCTCACCTGTACGCTCTTACCCACAATGCCCCGCTGCCCCCCCCCCCCCCCAGACCTGATGACGGACATGGAAGACATGTCGAGCGACCTGGTGGTGACAGGCATCCCGTTCCTCGAGTACCGCACCTATCGCGAGCGCATCTTCTTCCCGGGCCAGGAGGCGCCCCTGGCGAAGAGTCTGTCCGTGGCGGATTCACGCCGAGCCACCATGGAGCAGGGCCTCTTCCACCTCTCGAACCTCCTCAACAGCAAGCTCTTCCTCACCACGGTGAGTGGCCCCAGCAGAGCTGCTCACGCAAGCGAGGGTGGCAGCGTTGCCGAGATTGGTCGCATACCGGGCGAAGATTTTATTTATTTATTTTTACTACCAGGTAAGGCCCACTGAGCTATTTCATTCTTTTTTTCAGAAGTGACCGGACTATCACAAATGATAGCTCAATAAAAAGTGGCTTATCGTCATGTGGAAAATTGTAGCAGCCAATTACTTTCAACGCTTGATTTTAATTGTGGAGGGAAAAACTGGAGGACCAGGAGAAAAATCCATGCGACCACGGGGAGAACATGTAAACTCCAAATGTCACAGACGTCAGGGTCGGAATCGAACCCACAACCTCTTGTATACCAGGCGAGGGAGTTAACATCTGGTCATAGGCCAGCTGTTACACACGCACACCGGGCTAATAGGGACGGCATACCTCTAATGTACATGGAACGATCAGTGATTATAGAGTGTAGCTCACCCAATGGACAGCACGGTTTTCTTCTGAACTCGTTTGATTTAACTGGGCACAATGTAAATTGCCCGACGTGGGAACGTCTTGGCCAGGACTTCTGGCGGTGTAGACATAGGTTGTCATGACATAATTTTTCACAATTCAATACGATATCAACTTTCACCGTGTGACTGACCGCAATATCAGTGCCCCATGTATTTGTAATTGTATTGTTATTGTGCTTTGTTGTACTCCCAGTACAAATTAAGATTCCTTGAAAGTTATTCAGCTGCATTTGCCTCAACAAAAATCTGTCGTAAGGCTCCTTATCATTGCGATGGATAATGCATTTACTGTCGGTAAGACAACTAATTAATTTAATTTATGTATGTTGAATTCATTTCGCACAGTATGTAGCCAACCGTGTTAATCAGAGGTGCAGGGGGAAGGACAACAACATTAATAACATTTACATGGTAAATGATGATGTAGTATCATTGCCATGCTCGCAACCACTGCGGAAATTTATTTACAAACCGTTAGTTTGATTTATGACAGCCAGTAATTGACAACTTAAATCTTTGCACGTGTTATTTTTTAAACGTGAAATGCAATACTTAAGAAAAGTAATATGAGCAATGACAATCACGATATAAGGATATTTATCTAAACGGACGGCACCATTATCCTGGATCTTCTTATACTCTGCGATACATCGTAGTATCGCCGTACCCACAGCAAGCCTCGTTCATGAAGCCATTCACTGCCATCCATCGTGAACACTGCTTTGTAACAGAAGAACAGATGTTGAGCCAACGTTTTAGGTGAAGGTCCTTCTTCAGGGCAGTGATAGGGCATCTGGAAAATTGTGGTGTAGATGGTGACCGAATTTAACAATTTGGTGTGCACTGATTTTGACCATTGCCTGAAATGCATGGCTTGGTTGTGTGATCGCTATTTATGCGCCGTTGTTTGTTTATGATAATGCTGGTGGAGTATTTTTAGCCAGTGTTCCTATTCCCCTGTTGATGTTCTCCTTGAATTTTATTTTAAGTTTTACGACTGCATTCTCATGTGAATGTCCCACGAACAAACCACCCAGAGGCAGGTCTCATGAGAGAAGGCTCTCCAGACAGATTCGCTGACATAGATTAATAACAAATAATAATACAACAAAATTCCTTCAATATATCTGGATATGCCTCACTGAGTATGGAAGACTCATATTTTTAGGAGGATCATGCAGTGGGATGTTTGGCCAGTTTCACCAATAAGTGGTTTGCATTTGGCCGGAAGCCCATACACATATGGAGATAAAACTTTAAACTCTGCACAGTTAGATTCAATACATTGCTGTACTGCCATTACCTGGCCACATTTTGAAGGCCATGCTAAAAACACCTAGTAGTGCCAAGCATTCCTCTCATTCAATTAATAACTGACCGGGCTTTTACATCTGCTTGGCTTCTGAGGTCTGCCGAGCTTGCATATTTATAGTGATTTGATGGCAGGCATAAAAACAGAAATTAATTTACAGATTTACAGTTTTTCATTTACAAGCACATCACTAAATTACATTTAATACTTGGAGGCTTGGGGCTAAGTCAGTGGTTGTCACTGGGACCTCTAAAACCCTGATCCCGTTTTTCCTTCTCGCGGAGAAGTCAGCCCGCCCTGACCGGGGCGATACTCGGGTTTGACACGCGATGCGAGGTCCACAATGATCGTACCGTCCGTTTTTCAAAACATCGTTATCGTGATTGTCTTTGCTCATTTCATTATTCAAAAAATAAACGACTTCCTGACTGAATATTTATGGCATAAGAAACTCAACGGGAGGTCCGTAATTAAAGTTGTAAATAAATTGTGATAGTCCGTTTTTATAATGAGTGATTGACTGCATGGCGATTATTTGACACCATCTCTTTCTCGTAGGTCATTGAGTTGTTTAATTATTCTTTACTGGACAGCATGTGCATTTTTCATTCAGAAGTTGCAATTACGCTCATAATTACGACAGGATATCTATGGGACCTTTTAGGCCAATTGCCTATTCTTATTTTTTCATCATAATTCTGACAAGGTTATGCGTTTGAATAAATTAAGTTGCCTTCAATCTTACTGGATGCACAGCAAAGCAAATCCATAAATTCAACCACAGAGTTATGGGGAGCTGATATCATGACATTCCTCACATCTTAAAATTTTATTGGTATTTTAAATATAGACAGTTTATTACGTTTGCTACTGTATTTGCTCCATGCTTATAGGGCAAGGCTATCACGAAAGAAGGCGCTACGCTTCAGACACGATCTGCAGCTTCACAGACACGATCTGCAGCAGCTTCACAACGTTGCTCTGTTTAATCCCAACTGAGTAATTTGTGGCGCGTATTTCCTCGGCTAATTACTCCCGCATTAGTAACCGTGGGCGGCCTGCCGGATTCGTACCGCAAACCAGAGGTCGCAAACGGGTTTTGAGTCCTTACCCGTACCCGTACCCGGCCGCACCAGGGTCGCAAACGGGTACCCGTACCCGGCCGTACCCGTACCGGGTACCTGATTGCGACCTCTGGGATGAAGCCATGTTGCAGGCGCGGGTGGGTTGATTCTAGGAACTTGAATTGTGAGAAGAGACAAGACGTTGGGAAATGAGTGAAATGAGTGACAAACAGTGAGTCACCAGTGACTCACAGTCTACCCGTACCCGGCCGCACCAGGGTCGCAAACGGGTGCCCGTACCCGGCCGGGTACGGGTAGCCGGGTATCGGGTAGGGGGTACGGGTATCGGGTACCCGGTTGCGACCTCTGCCGCAAACCTTTGCAACGAGCGGCGAACGCGCTCCCGCTGAGGCTTGCCACTGCCCCCGTAGTGTGAAGTGTCACATCGCGGCAACCGTAATCGGGACCACCCCACTCCCCCGGGTTCCCTTCCGGACTCGGATCGTCAACCCTGCAGATGATCCACACGCTGGAGGGACAACCCAAGTTCTCGGCACGGGACCGTGGCTGCGTGGCGTCGCTGCTGACGGTGGCGCTGCAGGACAAGCTGGAGTACTACACGGACATCCTCAAGACGCTGCTGGGAGACCTGGTGGGGCAGTACGTGGCCAAGAACCCCAAGCTCATGCTGCGCAGGTGAGCGCCTCGCCGTTCGGACGGCCTCCTCGCCCGATCGTTCATCAGCCCCCCCCCCCTCTCCTCCCCCATCGTTCATCAGCCCCCCCCCCCTCTCCTCCCTTATCGTTCATCAGCCCCGCTCCCCAGTCGCCTGCCAGTAACGCGAGCCCATCAGTCTGCTCATAAATTCACTAACCGAGGAGGTTTTTTTTTTTGGCGGTTAATTAATTTCCATCTCTTACAATTTCTCAGTGAGCACACCCATTCATTTAATCAGCGCTTAATTTGCAACTTAAGCAATCGTTTATTTAAGCACCCATCCGTTTATTAGACTGTTCATTCGTTTTCACACCTGTTGATTAACTTGTCGCTATTCATCATGCGCGCAGCCGTCGAATCTAAGCCTTCCTTGAATTTTGCCCTCAAATTTGTTCATTCACCCACTCATCCCACTCGCCCACGAGTCAAATCATTAATTCACACAACCGTTTCCACACTCATCACACCTGCCCATTGGGGAACTCCACGCGTTCACACGTGCGTGTGCGCACCCCCCTGTGCCGTGTGGCAGGACGGAGACGGTGGCAGAGAAGATGTTGACAAACTGGATGTCTGTGTGCCTCTACAAATTCCTCAAGGTGAGGCGCTTCCAAAGGTCCCCACGGAGCAGTGATCCAAGAAATAATACGAGGATAGTAATTGAACTAATGATGTACAAGCCCAATGTCAACCCACTTTGCTGAAGGCCTCATGGGGTTCTTTGCTCTATAGAATCAAAATCCTTATACAGGCTGGAGGAATCCGATGAGCGATAAAGCTCTTTCTCACAGATGGGCAGATCAACAAGATCCAAGTTGCAACAGCAAACAATCAAAAAAATTAACGGAGTGCAAAATAGAGAAAATGGCAAGCAAAGTCACTTAATAAATTTTTTTTTTTTAATGAATTAATTATTTAAGTCCGATGTTTTTTTTTTTAAGGTTGGACAAGGCAGCAAAACAACAACAAAACAGCACCACACCAAACCAAGATAACGCCACACAGCAGCAGTCCCTCACTAAAGTGGCACGTTCACATTGAACTATCGATACACAGTTAATGATTATAATTACAAATCACATTTGCAAATGTGACTGGCTCAGGGCTGTAAACAGGAGATCAGCACTGTCTCAATGTTCACTTTAGTATTTTATATAAATACTCTTTGGTTCTTTACATAAATATACATGCAAATTTTAATCCTTTAGCCTTTCCCGAACACCCCTGCAAATTCCCATACAGCCAACATAAGCGAGGCTATAAGCACACATTGTTTAACTTCACAGAATGGGGTAAAGGCGTAGAATGTGCCGCATCATCGGTTTATTTTGTTTCTCTTAAAGAAGGCGGTTTATTTTCCGACCATGTTTGTGGTCCCTAGGGAGCTGGGCCGCCTGCCTTTGCGTGCAACTGGCGTTATCGTCCGTCCGAGGTCTACTTTAGATAGTTTCCATGTCGCTGACACCACAATGAGGCAACAACATTCCGGGGGGCGGGGGGGGGGAGAGGAGACAAAATAATAGGGCCAAAAAAACGAGTCAAAATAGCTCTAGCAGCAAGCTCACGCTTGCAATATACCACAGTTATCTTGTTGAACAGCTATTGAATTCATTTTATCGCACGCAGGATTAATCTGCAATCCGGATAATCCCACCATGGATCATCGGCGTATTTGTGACATTTTTTTACTTTTCCTAAACCATTCCGGAAGGAACCCCCCTCCTCCATTAAACTTTCCATTGACGCCCCCGCACCGCTGGCTCGCGGGCCACCGTTGACCATTGTGTGGCGTCGGTCGTGTTTTGTTCCGCACGCGTGCCACCACAGGACACGGCGGGCGAGCCCCTGTTCATGCTGTTCCGCGCCATCAAGCAGCAGGTGGAGAAGGGCCCCGTGGATGGCGTCCTGCGCAAGGCCAAGTACTCGCTGAACGACACCCGCCTACTCGGCGAGGACGTCGACTACCAGAGTCTGGTGGGCCCATGGGCGACGCGTGGGCGGGGATGAAGCCGCCGTTGCCATGATTGTCTCTACGCGATCTCCCACGTCCAATTACAGGGACGCGGTGAATTGAATCCATGCTCTGGGTGATATCGTGGATGTCATGCTCCAGAGCGCAGCATTTTAACGTCTCGCACTGGCTGGTATAAACTATCAAGCGACATTTCTTGTACTATTCCACGTTTGTAGGATATTGATGTTTTGCGTTGTGTAGTAATTTCCCCTCGCCCGAAGGGTTGACTGCATTTCACGTAGTTTATCGTACGATTATACCACCGTGATAACGTGTTGACTCTGTGTTTATTGATGAAATGTTTTCATTCGGAAATCTGCAGCTATAGTAGGACTGCAGGTTTGGGTGAGAATAATAACCCGCAACAAGCATGCTAGAAGTCAAATCCTTAATATTTTTTTCCACGCTAATTAAAATTCGTGAACTATAGCCATCGTGCCACTTGTCCAGATCCATACCATAGATTCGAACAAAGCGATTTTCCAGTCACGGAAAATCTTTATGGAAATTCCATTTCATACACGTTGATAATTAATCATTGTCTCTTCAGCCTGTCCGAATCATTATCTCTGCAACTGATGGTGCGTGGGTTCGAGACGTTTTATTAACTTCATAAAAGTAAGTGGGCTCGGGCAGCATGTGTCCCTAGACAGAATTCACAGCTGGTGATCAAAACTAGTGAATGTCCACCGCCCGGGATTAAGCGATCAAATCGGCTTGTGCACAGATCTCGGTTTGATTGTTAAAGCTGCAGGAATATGAGAGCTGGCGACACCTTGGGGGAGGTCGTTATCATGGCTCAATGGTGAGGGGTTGAGTTTAGTTTTGGGATTGAGCCGGTGTCTCCATTGCTGACCGACTGGCAGGTGATTAACGCGACGGTGGAGAACTCGGGGGAGGAGGGTCCCGTCCTCGTGCGGGTTCTGGACTGCGACTCCATCGGCCAGGTGAAGGACAAGATCCTGGACCAGGTGTACCGCAACGTGCCGTACTCGCAGCGGCCCAGCGTCGACACCGTGGAGCTCGGTACGTCACCACGATCACGCTCACCGCTGCCGTCACCACCACCGGCACAAGTCTGTGCAGTAGAGGCCCCTTGAGGGAGGCCCTTCAGCCAGCAGTGGCATGAGCAAGCAATTGCAGGGCTGTGCCTTGGCCTTGTGCATGCTAAACGACTCTTCACGGATGCGCGTGCCGTCGGCAGAGTGGCGGAGCACGTTCGCCGGGCAGTTCACGCTGTCGGATGAGGACCTGACGTCGGTGGTGCAGGGACGCTGGCTGCGCATCAACACCCTGCGGCACTACCGGGTGAGCGGCCCCAGTCAGGGTATCCCCCCCCCCCCCCCGACCTCCCCCACCACCCGGCCGGGTACGGGTACCCGTTTGCGACCCTGGTGCGGCCGGGTACGGGTAGGCCGTGAGTCACTGGTGAGTCACCGTTTGTCACTCATTTCCCAACGTCTTGTCTCTTCTCACAATTCAAGTTCCTAGAATCAACCCACCCGCGCCTGCAACATGGCTTCATCCCAGAGGTCGCAATCGGGTACCCGTACCCTACCCGATACCCGGCCGGGTACGGGTAGCCGGGTATCGGGTAGGGTATGGGTACAGGTACCCGTTTGCGACCCTGGTGCGGCTGGGTACGGGTAAGGAATCAAAACCCGTTTGCGACCTCTGCCCACCGCTCACTCCGACAGATGCAACCGACCAATCAAGGGGGTCCTGCTCCCGATCCCGGGGTTTCCAGGGTGGGCCGCTTCGCGTTTTTAAACCGATCCCCTAATGCAGCCGGTGCGTGGTGGTCTTTAGTGCCTGCAGTCCATGCTAATCGGGGATGGGGGGTGGGGGGGAAAGGCTGGTGGCTCACACGGACATGGAGCTGTGATTTATGCGAGTTGTCCACCTGCTGGGAAACAGGGTAACTGAGATACAGTACAGCAAGTAGGTTTATTGGTAGACGTGGACTGAATCACTTCCACAGCCCGCCGCCACCACACACCCCCAAAAGATTCGAAGAAGTGTTACAATGACACATATAATTTGCACGAGCTATGAGTACTTGACTCTTGCCCACCAGGTTCGAAGCGTGCATCATGAGTGTAACAATTTAAATTGCTGCATTGTTGCATCATTGCACAATTATGTAGAGTGTGGAGTTTGAATATTCTCCTCGGAACACTGCCAAAGTGGATGGAACAAAATTATTTTTCAGAGAACCAACACGTGTGTGTGTGTGTGCATATAGCCTTAGGGTTTCAATGTCTCCAGTGTACATATTTGTCCTTGCTTCCATCATCGGTTATGCCCCTGCTCGGGAGAATATTTCGACGCATCTACATTTTGTGATGCTCATTAGCGGGAGCTCCTTTAGTAAAGGCCGGATATTTATAACTTCAGGTCACAGTCCTTCTCACTGCTGATTGGAGACCTCCCCTCGTGGGGGTTGTTGAGCCATATTTTACCAGGGCTGGTCGGTGCACGCTGAAGGTGGAGGTTGCGGGGTCAACGAGGATTGGCTTTGTTATCCCACCCCACCGCTCATGTTCGCCTTGGTTGGGATCAAACTCGTACATCCGGGTTCATGGCGCGGGGCACTAACCGCTGTGCCAACCTCGCCACAAAGAGACGAGTATATGGATTCCCTCGCTCCGAGTGTTGCTGCATCTCAACTCTCACGGTTCTCCATCTCCCCTGATCCTCTCCTCCAGATCCAGGAGGGAGCGCGCATGTTCCTCGTCCCACGCTCGCTGGAAAACCGGGCTTGCCCACAGCCTCACCGCGACCTCACAGCTGGCGCACGTGAGCCTCACACACGCACAAAGACCGGACATCGAGCCCCCTTGTAGCCTTAGCAGACTTTTAGGGCAAGTGCTGTTTGCGAGTACCTAGAAAGGCCAGCACGGTACGAGAGGGTGGGTGGCCAGCAGGTCGTCTGCCCGCCTTTGTCTTCTGAGTGGCGATGTTTACACATCGCACCGGGTATTCATTTGAGAGCGAGTCAACTTAGGGGAGTCCCAAGACCGGTTCGGATAATTGTCACTGGTGTTGATTGTAAGATTAGAACTTAGGTCACCGGGTTTGACAGAGATTCCCCAAGTAGCTTTTACACAGGCTAGCGAGTACCTATTAAATCTACCAAAGTGCACGCTGGGGTGTGGTGTGGCTAGCATCATGCTAGGCCACCTTTGTTATTCCAGTGCTGATGTTTACACACCGCACCAGCTACTTAACTAAGGTCGAAGTTGACCTAGGACAGGCCCAGGGCTGATTCAGTTTATCGCCACTTATGTCAGCCGCAGCTGGAAACCAATCGCAGGGCGGGCGGATACTTGGAAAGTGATGGCAGTGGCTTCATCAGAGCCCCCTTTATTGCACAACAGCTTTGTAAAATCCATGCTGTTTTCCAGGTGAACTTATCTGGTAACAGCTTATAGAGTATTGTGTTGTATTTGCATTGCATTTCTAAATTTAAAATTTGTACGTCTAATAATGGAAAGCAGGATATGAGGTTATGTAGTATTTTATTCATGCGTATGGAAATATATTCAGGAGCTAAATGCCACTGTCGAGGTCTTCTAGCCACGCGGAGAGAGTTTGTGTAGTTTTGCTATTCTTCCTCAGTTGAAAGAGCACAGACTCCAGTGGTTTACTGCACTGTCCATAGTTTGAGTTGCATGGCCACAATCGCACTAATATGGCTCATCACCTGCAAAAGAGATGATTTGAATGAGCGTGCGTGTCCCTGTGTGTGCGTGCTGGCGTTTGTGTGCGTGTCCCCGTTTCCTCGTGTGTTTTATCCCTGCGTGTGCGTGCGTGCGCGTTTGTATGTCCCTGTGTGCATGCGTGCGCGTTTGTATGTCCCTGTGTGCGTGCGTGCGCGTTTGTATGTCCCTGTGTGTGCATGCTGGCGTTTGTGTGCGTGTCCCTGTTTCCTCGTGTGTTTTATCCCTGCGTGTGCGTGCGTGCGCATTTGTATGTCCCTGTGTGTGCGTGCTGGCGTTTGTGTGCGTGTCCCCGTTTCCTCGTGTGTTTTATCCCTGCGTGTGCGTGCGTGCGCGTTTGTATGTCCCTGTGTGCGTGCGTGCGTCCGCGTGCAGGCTCGAGCTGCCCGTCGGATCGAGACGACGAGGACGGCGTGAGGAGGTGGCACCTCGTCAAGGCCACCGAGGAGCCCGAGATCCATGCCGGGCGACGCAAGGGCAGCATCCGTGACCGCGCGCAGACCAAGGTCATCCCAGAGATCTATCTGATGCGGCTTCTCTCCATGAAGGTTTGTCTCATCCCCGAGTGTTGCCCTGTGCATGGAAGATACTTCCCATTTTTATATATGTAATAAAGGACTCTTTAGGCGATGTAGGTCTCCATTTGTCCTTTATTGGGTTCTTGTCTCGCACCCCGCGATGTCCGCGTTCTGGACCCGCGCCTCTTCTGTCGTGCGCCCCGCGCACGCGTCGTGTGCTCCGCACACCCCGCAGCCACACCGCTGCTCCGTGTGCCCCGCACACTCTTCTATCTCCTCACACGCCGCTAGCTCCACACACTCCGCTAGCTACTGCTACCCCACGTGCACCGCTGGCCGACGGTGCCATGACTCCGACCACGTGGCAAATGGCGCCACTCTTCCGCCACCACCCAGCGTGGCTCTCCCCTATTTCTACTCTCTCCCGACTCCCAGATCTCTTCCGGCTCTCACCCTATATCCTCCTTCTCACGTGACCCTGACTCCTCCTTCCCGCACTGCCCCTGTCTCCGCCCCCACTCACCCCGACTCCCATTGGAGCCGAGGTGAGCAGTGGCTCCTCCCACACGCCCCGTCGACCAGGCTCCGCCTCCCCAATACTCCGGCCCGTGTGAGTGGTGCGGAGGCAGCGCCCACCCTGTCCTTGCTCGCATTACATATATGTGTGTGTATATGATATTTTCCATTGGCAAAGTGGTACAGTTCAATTGTGTGTGTTTTGGTGTATTGCAACGGTGGGGAGTGGTAGCACAGAGGTTGGCGCGCTGCGCTGGTGCAATGTGTAAACATCGCCACGAGGGAGACAAAAACGGACAGGCATGGCAATGGCCACCCACCCTCTCGTGTGCCGTGCCGGCCTTCATAGCTGCTCACTAACAGCACTTGCTCTTACAGTCTGTTAACGCTATACACGGGATCTTTGTCTTTATTTTTTTGTATACATACGCATACGGTGCACATTAAATCAGGGATGCCACCGGTTCGATCCTTCGGCGTGGCAGTTGAAACAAAATAGGCACATTTATAAATCCCTCTCTCGTCTCGGTTTAAGTCTAATACTTTGTCGCAAAGACGCGAACACGTCGCGTGGAACGGTGCGCGCGGTACAACCCGAAAAAAGCACACCTGCGAGCCGCCGTCTCCGACACTTGGCTCACGCCGCGTCCGGTCTCGACCGCTCGTGTGTGTTGCGTGCGCAGAGCATCCTGCAGAACTTTGTGGACGACCTCTTCACGGTGGTGCTGAGCGCACGGGGCGCCGTCCCTGTCGCCGTCAAGTACTTCTTCGACTTCCTTGACGAGCAGGCGGAGAGGCACGGCATCACCGACGCCGAGACCCTGCACATCTGGAAGACGAACAGGTGCGAGAGCCGCCCTCCGTACATCTTTCTCTCCCTATAATAAATGAGTTGCATTCGATGCGCAAAGCTGTCGTGAAGGAGCTATGTTTCACAGATGTTGTCAGTAAGGCTTGATGTTGCTGTGATATTTATCTCCTCTGCGCGAGTTGGTAGTCACCGTGTCTTCTCTACGCGAGTTGGTAGTCACCGTGTCTTCTCTACGCGAGTTGGTAGTCACCGTGTCTTCTCTACGCGAGTTGGTTGTGACTCTTGTCTCCGTGCCCGCAGCCTCCCGCTGAGGTTCTGGGTGAACATCCTGAAGAACCCTCAGTTCGTGTTCGACGTGCACGTGTCGGACATCACGGACTCGGCGCTCACCGTGATCGCCCAGACCTTCATGGATTCGTGCACGACCGTCGAGCAGAAGCTTGGAAGGGTGAGGGATGTGGTGAAGGGGGGGGGGGGGCAGGGTGGGGGGCAGTGGGCAGCGCGCATCGGGGGGGAAGTTACCACATAATTCAGCCCGAGGCACTCAGAGCCAACGTGGAAAAAAATCGGAGACAGCTGACGAACGCTCTGCCTTTGTGCCAATGACTCCTCGTGTGACCCAGGGAGCCGACGGGCAATCACAAGTGTGCCAGTTTGATTTGTTTATTGGTTGGCGATACCAAGGGCAAGCTGCTGTGGTAATTTCTATGGTCCAAATGCTTCCAGCAGATATTGTGGTAAAGTCGGCAGAATGAAAGATCAAGAAATCCTTGTGCTCTTGTCAAAAGTTTTTAGGTGGGTGCAGTGTTGGTCGTATGATTTTTTTTGGCTTGTTTTTTTAGGTTAAACATTGGACCGGAGATATATAACGAATTAGGGTTAGAATATAAGTAGGACATATTTCCCCGTGATTCCACCCCATCGTGATGTAGGAAACTAGAAGGGGAGCTCAGCTGCCAAGCAGGAGTGTGTGGGGAGCAGGGAAGAAGCCAGGGGGTAAGAGGAAAAGGAGATGGATGTCCAGCAAAGCGAACAAAGTGGAGAAAGGACTGGGATTGTGTGGATCACAACAAGAGGGGACCAGAAGTCAATCTCCCTTGCTTTAATTATTTTTACGCTTCAGCTCAAAGGCTTGTTTTCCCATGACATTAATGGATGGCAGAGAATACTGATGGAACAGCCAGTAGTGGTTTTAGATGAGGATTTTACACCTGTAAAATTCAATAATTTTTTCAGAATCCCAGACTGATAAAAACAGGAGCTGACCATTCGATAACACTTAACTCCAAAACGTGTGAGGTTTCATAAATTTTTTTATCGGAGTTCCTTTTGCTCTTTAAAACCAGTATGTTAGCAAGTTATCCTGAATTAGTGCAGATGTTATATTTCGGGGAGGGGGGGGGGAATGTGTGTTGCTGTGTGAGAACAGAATGTGAATGGGCAGTGTTCGAATGAAATTTGTTTGATGTGTCTACAATTGCTGGTAATGGTTAAGGTTATGCGAATGCTGATGTGTGACCCTGTCTCCAGGATTCGCCAATCAACAAGCTGCTGTACGCAAGGGAAATCCCACGGTACAAGAAGATGGTGGAAAAGTAAGTGTGTATTAGCATGTGTGCGTACGTGTGTATGATGTGTGTGTGCTCTGGGGAGGGGAGCGGTTGTACAGTTATATCGGTAAGCGTGTCATGCTACGAACTAGGTGGCCCGAGTTTGACTCCTGGCCATGGCTGACATCCGTGTTGATTAATTATATGACTCGATCCTAAGCCTCCCCTAGGTTGTTTCAACCTTAAATAGAGTACCTGTTGTGATGTGTAAACATCAGCACTCGGGGAGATAAAGGCGTCCTCGGCAAGGCACCGGCCACACCACCCCTCCTCATGTTCCGTGCCGGCACTAATAGGTGCTCGCTAACCAGAACTTGCCCCAACAGCTTGTTTCGGCTACATGGGGGTATTTGTCTTGTTGTTGTCTTTGTGTTAAGGGAGCATGTGTCACGATGGGTAGCATGCTGTGCGGAAAATCTGGCTTGAGAAACAAAAGGCGCTGTGGCTCTATGCCTGCTGCCCCCCCCCACTCCTTTGTATATAAATGCCATTCCTAATAGATTCTCTCCAACAATATTTTCTCTGGCAGTCTATCGTGGTAAACGAGATTAAAATGTATTCATTTATGAAAGGTGTTTTCGAGTTGTTCAGCGCAATGTTTCTAGGAATAAAACACGATTGTCCCGCTGAGTAACACAACTGTTCATCATGCTGACAGTTTGTGCGCGCTATACGAATGGTGTGGACTCGCATGGTCTATCTAAGGCTCGTGCTCGTATGTGCAGTGTAGCAAGTAGGCATGGAATGTCTCACGGGGAACCTCCCTCCTTCCCTTCCATGCAATTCGATGGATTGTTACAATTCATGGTCGGGATTTGATTCAATAATCTATCATTTTTTTTTATATATTTGTATTGTTTCTGGTTTTATCTTTAATATTTGGACAATGTTCAGGTTCAGTTACATTTCTTTTTATGCTTTAATCACCCAAAAGTAATAATTTGCATTATAATGGAATCGTATGATTCAACGCATTCATACCGGACATGAGGGCGCATCCATTCTTATCGATGCATACATCACTCGTATATGCCTAAATAATAGAGATATGTAAAGCATAAACATCTCATTTACATTCGAATGGAGGAACGCTGTGGAAGGGTGGACAGATGGACCGTGGGGAGGTGTGGGGCGCCTGGGTTTAGGAGCGGGTTGCGCTGCAGGGCGCGATGACGGACGCGGAGGTTGCGAGCGAGGCTCACGAGGGAGCCGCGTCTGGCTCTGACACCCTTGACGAGGCCCCTTGGGGGGCCCCCTTGTCTCTGGCACACAGGTACTATGCCGACGTGCGGCAGATGTCCCCCGTCAGCGATCAGGAAATGAACGCTTTCCTCGCTGAGGAGTCGAGGGTACGTTTCCTTCAATGTCGATTTTGTCCGTCTTTGTTCGTCTGCGTTTCTTTTTAATTGCCAAATAAAATTCCCAGTGCCAGTTAAATATTAAAGCTGCATAGTGCACTGCTGGAAATGCCCTGTCTTATGACATCAGATTAGTTATTCATAACGATCGGGAACGACTGCGAAGATGTTTGTTCCGATGTAGTCTACACCCATGAAATGTTTGTGTTCACCACGTGCTGATAATGCATGTATACAAAGCACTCGGTGTGTACATTGCATTTGCGCTAGATTTTACACGTACATTCATGCATCTGCATGTACGTCCATGCACCTGCATACATGTAGACATGAATGTGTTAAAGCTTGGATGATTTATGATGTTTGCTGATTTTCAGTCAAATTAAATGTTTTTTTTAGACAATTCCCTTTCGCGATTGGCAAACTGAACTCATATTTCAATTAGACCTCTACAGAGACGGTGTATTTATCGACTAGCGTTATATAATAAAGTAAACACGCAGACAGTACATCTTCTTCACACATTCGTCCCTCTGCACTAAAAATAAAAGTAGCGTTCACTTTCCATCAGCCACAAGGCCTTCTTGGTTTAATCGATTTTTTTTGTTTTGACGCCAACCCGGACTTGTGCAGAACAACGGAGGAGAGCTGAACACAATGGTGGCCTTGCACGAGCTGTACAAGTACATCATCAAGTACTACGACCAGGTGAGCTGCGGCCTACGTCCACGGGAACGAACGCCCGTCCCATGAGCGGTTCACGCGCTGGCAGCCACTCGGTTGCAGAACTTGACATGGCCGCTCCGCCTGTCCCAACAATCTGCCACCTTCCGAGGCCAATGCCTATGGCCAGTGCTCGCCCCCTGCCTTTCTCCCTCTTCGTAACCCAGTCGTCTTAGCCCTCTGGCTTGTGGGTCCCAGTGCTGTTGCACCGCCTGTACACTCATTTTCTACGCCATGCGAGTTAATCGATGCGTCGTCGCATTTTTATTGCACTGCCTCGTTGTAATGTATCGCGCGACTTAACGAGCCCGCCCCCCTGCCGCACCCAGCTCATCACGGCGCTGGAGGAGGACCCCGTCGCGCAGAAGATGCAGCTGTCCTACCGTCTGCAGCAGGTGGCAGCTGCCCTGGAGAACAAGGTCACAGATCTGTGAGCCCCACGGCAATCGTGCAGACTGCGACCCTTGACCCGGGGTCTCTGGGGCTCAACGTTGCTAACCCTCGCCACGACAAGTGGACCTGGACCACCCTTGTCGCTCGTGTTCTACACATCCCAAGATCGTCGATGAAATCGGCGGTTTTGCCGTCGACCCGTGCGCAAAAGCTCTGTCGGCCGTGGAAAAAAACTCGCCTAATGTGGAGCGGAGGGAAGCTGTGTACAAGTAACAGTACTGTGATTGTCCAAGTGTGAAGTGTGTGTATCGTGTGTGTGTAATGCTGTGTAGATATGTCTTAGTTTACAGAGTAATTCATTAGTTTATATTGTGTGTGCGTGTGTGGGCCCACGTGTGTGGTGTGATTAGGAAGTGGTGTCGTTGTGGTTAGCGCACTGCAGCATTTCCAGTGTTCCAGGTTCAATTTCAAGCTATGAACAACACAAGTTGGAAGTGGGAATTGAACCTGGATTTGTCCTCCCCTAGGTTAGCTGAGCCTAAAATGAGTACCTGGAGCAGTGTAATCAATAGCACTAGGGGAACAATTGAGGCTGGGAGTGCTGCTAGCTTTGCCGTCCTTAATATGTGCTCGCTAACAGCACTTGCCCCAACAGTCTAAAAGGCTAAATGGGGGATCTAGCTTGTGTGTGTGTATATGTATATATATTTAGCACCGAGGGGGTTATATATTGTGTACTTAGTGTATGTGTACCACATGCATTATATATACATATTTAAGTATATACAGTACGAGCATTCTATATACACTTCCAATTACTTTAGCAATAAATGTGCGTGTGTGTGACACTGAAACTTAATGCATTTATGTACATATGTCCTCCAAAACAGTAAGGCATAGTGCTGCAAACACACCCTTCCCTTCACCAAATACAAACGTCACTTAAGGCTGTGCTTCCACATAATGTAGGGTCCTGGCAGAAATAGCGTAAGTTAGATCTATGATTGTTCAGTATAATGCATTCCATGTTGTTGAACTACAGGAATATTCCTTTTTCCACTGGCACATCCGAGACCGCGCCATACAGAGCCAGCCTAGCACGGGTCAGGAGGCAGGCTTTTCCACTGCAGAAGCCGAGCCATGCCACTGACATGGCACGCAGTGTGTAACATGGAGACGGATGACACGCCGTGTTTGAGTTGACTTGCGCGCAGATATACATACATGCACACTGTTCAACGCTCCAAGGCTTTCGACTGCTGGATGCTATTTTATTGATTTTCTTTAAGTGGTGATGTTAGATGCATTGCACATGTCATTAGCACTGCCACCTGTGAGGGCCCTGCACTGGCTCGGCTCAGATTTGCCAGTGTAAAAGGGGTACAAGTGGTCAATCAAAACTGGGTACTAGGGCGCTTCCTCGGTTTAAGATGCTTTCTCGCAAGAATCCGAGCTTGTATTGCTGCTCATGTGTTGGATGCAATGCAGTGTAGGCACCGATGAAGAATCATAAAGCAAAATCAAAGCTTGCAGGGAGAAACTAAACGGAGATGCAATGCTGACTAAATTGCCTTATTTTTGTTGTATGATTTTAATATTCTTTTTATGGGATTTAATAAATGTTTTAAATGGTGGGACGACAGTATCGAGTTATGAAAGCAATTATAATGGAGTGGATTGCAGATGTGCAGAACTTAAGGAGGTTTAAATACCCAGCAGTAAATGGTAACGGCTGGCAATAACCAATTTAAAAATAAGCACAACCCTTTACAGGGACTCTGTCTAAACAGATGAGAACTCGAAGGCTCATTTATTATAGATAGCTAAGTATAGGGTTAAGTTTTGGATTTAAACAAAATGGTATTCGTAGTTGAGGATAATTTGTATTTCAGTAATAATTTAATGTATCTTCATGCAAAGGTGATGTTACCTAATGCTACGTAACACCACTTTGGTGGAAAATTACGTAATTTTACATTTTGGATAAAAAAAATAATTAGATCAGAACTTTTATATCTAGGCTCGATTTTGGTATTTTCCTGATTCATCCAAGATAATCTCTAGTCCAGTGAATCACGCTTGTGACTGGGCAAATTTGGCCAACGTGGCTGCCATCTCCTGGTGATTTTTAAAGGGATTTCAGGACAAACTCTCTCCGTCCTAAAACAGATAACTTTAAAGACCTTGAGCATTAATTCGCAGATTATCGTAGAATAAAAGTTAAATTTGAAAATTACCGATATCTTAATTACAAACACTCCTGTAGATGAAGCCGTGGTATCCATGTCTCCTGTGTAAAAGATACATTTGAATGGGCATTCAGGTAAAGATCAGTCATATTTCAGCCCTGCAACGTTGAGACCTCAAAACTCTATCAAAAGATTGGTAATATTGGGTTTTCAGGATTTTTTTTTCTTCTTTTGGTAAAACACTACCACTTATCCAAGTGCCTTCGCTGGTGGATTCTTTTTCAGGGCTGGTTAGGCAAAGTTAATTCTGCAATAATTAGTTTCATAAGAGAAAAACATATATATCACGTTGCTTGGAGCATTAATTGCATGCGTTTACCTCTCCAACCAACAGTAGACAAGTGGGTATGCCAGTTTGGTCAAATACGCAGACCGCTTGTGGTGGGGAGTCTGTTGTGGGTACCCCCACCTCTTCCAAGATGCCTGTCGAGTATAGAAGAGTCGGCCAAAATGGACCCATTGGCGTGGAGCTCTGGAGCATTCTCTGGTGGAGGTCCTTCTGCAAGTTGTGGTGTGAGCAAGGAATTGCGGGGCTGCACCTTTAACATTCACCCCCTTTTATAGACTCGACTATTTAGGAAAAACTCCGCATACCGCGATGTCTTCCTGCAACTGCTGTGTACGATGACCTGAAGGAAACTACATGGCAGGATCGGCACATTTCCTTCAGTGAAACCCTAAGAGGGGTGGTGGGGGGGGTGGGCAGCACACATTGGAGTTGGGGCCACTGGGAATGATTGTGGCCACGCTAATCGTCGAATCACAATCCGTTGTCTGCCTTTTCGGGTACCAACGTAATATTTACCCCTCTAGCTTGTGGTGTGTTGTAGCTTAAAGTAAAAACGCTGCTTCCAATACATATATATTCACGTTTATGTTTCCGTGTTGTGGTGTACGCAACGTACAGTCCTGTACACTCAACCCATGCCACTGCCGAGGTGGCTGGAGACTGTTTGGAAAGGGGGGCTAGTGCGGCAAAAGTCAACACATGCAGGTTCTCAAATGAAAGCGTTAGGAGGGCTACGGTGACGAAACCTTGCGTATGAGCGCAGCCCCTTTACACAGCCCCGTGGTACTGCCCTAAGTGACCAATTAAAGCACTAGGTTTGTGTACGTGTTGCACTATGCAGTCTCCCTCTATTTATGCCGCCAACTTGGTTGAAGAAACCAAGAAAGGGATTTATAGCGAAGTTAACCTTTCCCTGCGCAACATTCAGGTAAGAATACCTATTCAGGCAAGAAAGCCTAGGCTAGCAATGTTGACGAGTCCCTTATGTTTTCTTTTTTAAACCAGGATGTTTCCAATATAATAAACAATATTAAGTTCCATTCTTTTTTCTTTTGCATACGGTGTTTATTAGCAATGCTGAATGCAGTCATTTTCATCTCTGAAATATTTTTGTACATATATTTTGTATTTAAAGTAAATTGAAATTGTTTTGTTTTTATATATAATGATTTGTACAGAGAGAATAGATCCAGATAAATAAAAACGTTTTATGAGCTTTGTGAACATATAGATCCAAAGTGTCCAATAAACACATTTTGCGGCAATTCTGAAATTGTTACCGTGTGATGTTTTGATGCTTTTCAAAACCTGCATCCTCTTTCATTCGAAGATTGTATCAAGTGGTCGAGAGTTTTAAACACTTAACATTGTTGAACCTCAATGTCAATGTGTTAAACAATTTCCATATTGAGTAAACTACTTAAGTTAAAGCAATTAAGGATACGTGCCTGCTGCTAAGAGATATTGTGAGGTCCTTAGTTTATCCGAAAAAAATAAATGCCGATTGAAATATTCCTGCTGTAATTCTTCTTACTTGTGCATTTCCAGGATGCTGATAGGAACCTCTTGGAATATGGTACAGATTTGTCAGTTTTTGTTAAGGTCATTAAATACAAGTTAACTTTAATTTCTCACATTATACCCTTCACTGCAAGGTTGTATCAACAGCATTGAGACAATTGTACTTAGATGACTAATAAAGACTGAGTGGTAGCAAAAGGATGGAACCCATCAGAGCACTTCTACCAAGGAGATGGAGTAATGAATACAGCTTGTCCAGGTTCTAAGTAGATTATTACTGGACGGTGAGGTCTTTATCCAGCAATGGCTTGATATGGCTGATGATGATCTAGCTTAAAAGCCATAACTATAAGACTATCATACAAGCATTAAAAGGCTCCTCAGAGGAATCATTGCTTTCCATTATGTATTACTCATGTCCCATAACCAGGGTCCTAATTTTAAATAATTTAAATAAACGAAATACCCTTAGGTGTAGTGTGAAATTCACAAACATGTTCCACTTAAGAATGAGTGCTACACATTAGTCTTGTTCAGCATTCACCACCCGGGTTCACCAACGGAACCACACGAAAGCAAGGCGGCCACAGTATCTTGCATGGCAGTGCACTCACAAGGCAGTCCCCATCCTTCGCGAGCCACTAGGCATTGGCGGGGAGGTTTGTCCTCAGGCCCAGCAGAATCTTGACGGTGCGGGGCGACAGCTTGTAGATGCCCATCTCGTTGAGCGACTTGAAAGCCGTGTGCTGGCTCTGCTCGCCGTCGCTGAGGTCGTCGTCCTTGCCGCCCTCGTTCGCCCACGAGTTCAGCACCTCGCGAAGCAGCAGCGCGGGTCCCACGCCCAGGGTCAGCACCAGGCACGCCTCCTTCACGCTGATGGCCCCACGCAGCACGGACGAGAAACAGAAAGTTGGCATAGGGCAGAATAGATACGATTCCTCACAGATAGATTTTCTGTGATGGGCTGGCTGGCACAGTGTGGATCTCCTCAACCTTCCATTTGTGAGTCGAGTGCTCTGGTACACTGGGCCTGTGAGGCTCTGATGCACCTCTCCATAACGTATTTATAGATGTTCAAGTGACAAGCATGCGAGATGTGTTATTACCTCGCTTACATTTTTATGGGATCTTGTGAACGACGGTAAGGTGAGCTGATGCCCAAGGAGAAGGGTGATGGCTAGGCATGTTACACTGCAATGATTCTTCGACTATAAACAATACAGCTCATAATACATATCCAAAAGTGGGAATGTTAGAATTGATGATGTGCAATTTATGCAATTGATATGTTACATTTAGGCTAACTGAACAAAACTGTACAAAATAATATGGTCAAAACAACATATTTTGAATGGTATGGTGACAATTGAATCGGTGAGGGTGGTAAATTGTCACATCTAGTGGGAAATCACCTGTACGTCACAACTAGTGGGAAATCAGCTGTATGTCACAACCGTGGGAACCAGTAAAGGTTCTCATGTCACTCACTGCTTGAAGTAGTTCTCTGGCCGCTTGCAGTACTGGGCGAACAATGGGAAGAGGTTCCGCATCATGTCGAATTGCAGCTGGGCTGCTCCACCTTCGTTGAAATGGTTCGCCAAAATCACCTGCGGGGAAATGTTACGTGAAAATAAATAGTAATGAAGTCCTCAAGGCAGGCTTCGGTGAATTTTGAGAGACCCCCTTCAGGAGGGCTCTTGCCTTGCGAGAGGTTTGTTTACTTATTTGTATGTAAGATCAAACACTCAAATCCCACAAAAGGTCAGGAACCTACTTGCCATGCTCAGATTCTAGCTTCACAGATTTGATGAGGATCTACCCATCAAGGTTTTTAAGTGCTTTACCACAGGCTGGCTAATTACACTATTAGCCTGTGTATAAGACAGCCATTCATGTTCTTGAAAATGAAGGGGCCAGCTGAATGATTTCTTTATTTCGGTATTTTCCTGATTGATTCCAATTGTACTATTTATAGGCATGTCATGAGACACCCAATGTGTGAAAGAGGTGCATAATATTTCACAAGACTTCATCTAAAATATACTTCAGTTGACCCCGTATCCTGTAGACAGTTGGAGGTCACACACTACCATTAGTTTAGCTATAAGACCGTTGCATAACAACTAAACCGATAGTTTTAATTATTTAACCAGCTTAAGTCCAAAACCAAACTTCATGTTTTTTTGCGTGGTCATTAATGACCGGCTGAAACCAATTGGCTACGCTTGAGAAACCAATTTAATCAAATGTGGTTGAAACCTGGATGTGATCCCAAAATCTCAGTAGTGCCAGCTGAGTGCTGAGCCACCTGGCCACCTTAGAGGCCAAGCATTCTAAAATGCACTCTTCTCGTAGACTTTTTTTAATAACCCATTATTCTTATGATTATTAATTATTATGGTTTTGCTTTACATAAAGTCCTTCATGCAAATTGTATCTCACATTTGTTGAGGACCGACAACAGAGAAGCTGGAAAGGCAGTTGGGCGGTGAGCCAGCACCAACAATTGCCCAAGCTCTGCAGTCCCCTTCATACTATGATTCTATTGAGACCAGGTGACCAGAGTTTAAACGAGCGCAGCAAGGCAAGATGTTCGTCGTGGGCTGTGCGGACCTCCTCGTACAAGAAGATGTCGAGCTTTTCGGCCACAGCGACCCAGAGGGTGGCGAAGAGCTCCGCAGACAGCTGGCGCTCCATCTGCAGCAGGCGGTCGCGCAGGGCGACCACAAAGGGGCACGCTGTGCTCGACAGCGACATGGTCACCTGCTCCACCTGGGCCGGTAGGCTCAGCCACCTGCAGGATTGGTGATACAGCAAGTGAGACTGTGTACAACCGTGAGTCAATGATAGTGTACATGGCCAGGTTAAATCTATACAACTGTGAGGAAATTATAGGGTATTATGGACAGGTTAACCTATTCAACCATGACTGAATGATAGTGTATATGGCCAAGTTAATCTATACAACAGTGAGTGAACAAGAGGGCATATGGCCAATTTAAATTATACAGGAGTGAGCGAATGATAGGTTGTATATGGCCAGGTGCATGTATAAAACAATGAGTGAATCATCGTGAAAATGCATGGTCAATGGTGTGTCAAAAATAATTGCGAGAGCATGATTGGGTGTGTATATTAAACAGTAAGCAAAAAATATAATTAAAGACTGGATAGGGTATATGTTGTGCGTTTAGTGAGAGGTCAATACAATTCGTGTACAGCAAGGCATATATGCGAGCGGGCAATACAGTGAAGGCACACACACAGGTTTCCATGTACAATAAGGAGTGAATAGTGTGAATGACCAAGTGGTTATGTATACACTATCTTCTTGGTTCTTTCGGTAAAGTCACGTAGAAGGGAAGTAATAAAATAATAAAAATAAAACATAATAAAACAATTCTCACGACGTTTCGGCCACAACGCAAGCAGCCATCCTCAGGCGAAGAATGAAACACCCCAAGCTTGGAGCGTATATTTAAGCTGGGTTAGAGGGGGGGGAGGTGGGAAGAAGAGCGCCTAAACAAAATAATTTGCATATCAAGAGGAATTCAGCATATGGAAAATGCGTAGGAGGTGGGCGGGGGGGGTTCCAAATCAATACTATGCCCGTGCATTATGCAGGATTAGCAGCATCAAAGGGGGGGGGGGGGAAGGGGGGGAGCATTAACAAAGGAAAGGAATGTTAATAGTATGTAGCTGTAGTTACTAAACAACCACGTAAAAAACTACAGTATAAACTGCATGACAAACTAAAGTATAAACTACATAGCATCATCAGTAAACTTACTATACTCTACAATAAGCTGAGTTACTAACAGTAAGTAATACATGAAAAATTCTACGTTGTAAAAAATTATATAATATGCTTCCATCTAAACTTTATTCTCTTACATCACACGCGTCTATACCGTACTATATACTTCCATAGGCAAAACCAACATTAAATTACATACTGTATTGCTATAAACCACCCTATACCTTATACATTTTTAATATAACACTATGTATTATTCTACCCACCCTAATGTGTATCAAAATGGTTTATTACGTCCTTCCAGTGATTCCAGAATCCATCTTCTCGGTTAAAATTGTCTCTGTGTTTGTAAATGTGGATCGCCTCATGTACGAATCTCTCATGATAGCCAGATGGCTTGCAGAGAACCTCTGTCTTGGAGAAGTCAATGTCATGTGAGCCCACTGAGTTGTAACAGTGATCTGCCACGGCTGAGGTGTTTGTCCTACAGTGTTTCAGGTCAGCTTTATGTTCACGGATGCGGTCCGAGACATGTCGTTTGGTTTCCCCAATGTAACTGCTACCACAGAGGCAACTTAGTTTGTAGACACCAGGGTGTCTACAAACTAAGTTGCCTACATCTACTCGAGCAATTATATCATTAACTGGTATGTGTCTAGGTGTGACTGCAAAGTTTAGTCCTTTAGCTAAAACGGATTTCAAACCTTCAGAAATAGGACTGTTACTGCGATTAATTACGACTTTGTTAACATCTAGCTTTTCAATGTGTGGGTCCGGTTTCTTGTTTGAGAGGCGGTTGAATTTGGAAATCAAGTTGTCCTTACATTTAGTCGACATAGCGGCAGCTGAAGAGGCAGTCATTTTTTCCACATGTTCCCAATCCGATGTGGACATTGTTGCACTCAAGGATAAGTGTGATTTGTAGAGTGTCTTGTCTAACTGATCTAGTTCGGTGCGCGTAAGTCTGATTTTCTCTGAGATAAGAGCTAAGCTAGTTCTAGACAGAATTCGTTTCGCATTAGAAGAAGTTACAGCAGCAGATGTTAGTGTAAATGCGTTCGGTATTACCTTAGAGTCGCGGCATCTCTTCAGAAAGGTGAGACTCGATTAGCTGAGCCTTCTTGTCCCGGAGCTTGTTGAAGGATCTCAAAGTTATGTGGAAACCCTCCCCGTAGAGGCGGTTAAATTTCGATTTAAAGCTTTCGTGACTGCAGGGATTCATCTTCTTGGTTCTTTCGGTAAAGTCACGTAGAAGGGAAGTAATAAAATAAAATAATGAAGGTCCCCCCCTGGTGAGACACTGCTTAACCAATACATACTTCACCTGGAATGGAACCTTCTACAAGCAAATTGAGGGCACCCCAATGGGCTCCCCCTTATCTCCGGTTGTAGCCAACATCTTCATGGAGAAATTTGAGACGGACGCCATCCAGACTGCGACTCTACGCCCGACCTTATGGAAGAGGTACGTAGACGACACTTTTGTCATCTGGCCACATGGCCGGCCTGCTCTAGACCAATTTCTCGACCATATCAATTCCATACACCCAGCCATCAGATTCACCATGGAAGTCGAAAATGATGGCAAGCTACCCTTTTTGGATGTCCTAATCAAAAGGAGACCTGATGGTTCAATGAGCCACTCTGTCTACAGGAAAGCCACCCACACGGATGCTTATCTAAAACCGGATTCCCACCACCATCCATCCCAGAAGAATTCTCTCATCAAGACTCTATATCATAGAGCCCAATGCATCTCCGACCATGAACACATTTCCAGTGAACTCAAACACGTACGCCAAGCTCTTAAGGCTAATGGTTACTCCGACTACACAATCCGCAAAGCCATCACTCCAACCACCAAGAAAGATCCTGTTGAGGAGCCTTTCAAGACCATCACCTTACCCTACATTGCTGGGGTCACAAAAAAGATCTCCAAAATCCTGATTAAACACAAGATCCAGGTCCGATTCAACACAGTACATAAAATCCGTGATCTGGTACCGTCTGTAAAAGATGTGGTTCCAGACATACAGTACCCTGGTGTCTACAAACTAAGTTGCCTCTGTGGTAGCAGTTACATTGGGGAAACCAAACGACATGTCTCGGACCGCATCCGTGAACATAAAGCTGACCTGAAACACTGTAGGACAAACACCTCAGCCGTGGCAGATCACTGTTACAACTCAGTGGGCTCACATGACATTGACTTCTCCAAGACAGAGGTTCTCTGCAAGCCATCTGGCTATCATGAGAGATTCGTACATGAGGCGATCCACATTTACAAACACAGAGACAATTTTAACCGAGAAGATGGATTCTGGCTTAGCAATCACTGGAAGGACGTAATAAACCATTTTGATACACATTAGGGTGGGTAGAATAATACATAGTGTTATATTAAAAATGTATAAGGTATAGGGTGGTTTATAGCAATACAGTATGTAATTTAATGTTGGTTTTGCCTATGGAAGTATATAGTACGGTATAGACGCGTGTGATGTAAGAGAATAAAGTTTAGATGGAAGCATATTATATAATTTTTTACAACGTAGAATTTTTCATGTATTACTTACTGTTAGTAACTCAGCTTATTGTAGAGTATAGTAAGTTTACTGATGATGCTATGTAGTTTATACTTTAGTTTGTCATGCAGTTTATACTGTAGTTTTTTACGTGGTTGTTTAGTAACTACAGCTACATACTATTAACATTCCTTTCCTTTGTTAATGCTCCCCCCCTTCCCCCCCCCCCCTTTGATGCTGCTAATCCTGCATAATGCACGGGCATAGTATTGATTTGGAACCCCCCCCCGCCCACCTCCTACGCATTTTCCATATGCTGAATTCCTCTTGATATGCAAATTATTTTGTTTAGGCGCTCTTCTTCCCACCTCCCCCCCCTCTAACCCAGCTTAAATATACGCTCCAAGCTTGGGGTGTTTCATTCTTCGCCTGAGGATGGCTGCTTGCGTTGTGGCCGAAACGTCGTGAGAATTGTTTTATTATGTTTTATTTTTATTATTTTATTACTTCCCTTCTACGTGACTTTACCGAAAGAACCAAGAAGATGAATCCCTGCAGTCACGAAAGCTTTAAATCGAAATGTATACACTAGTCAACAATTGTGTCAGTGCATGATGAGGAATGTGTATAAAAATCAATGGCAATATCACCAAGAAAATGGCTTTAAATGTACTTTCTTATGCTTTTCTGTATTTTAATCAGCTGTTATTGTTAGTCGAGTGTGAAAACAATACTGAAGAGGCAAATCGGTTTAAATCCAGTGCAGCATTAAATAAAATACGTTGAAACCAAGCTTCGGCGCTCACCTCTCCCTCTTGTACAGCTGCGCTTTCTCCTTCACTTCCTTGAACATGCAGTCGCCCACCTTGGACAGCATCTCCTGCTGCAGCCGGTGCAGCAGGCGCACCGTGTCGTCGAACACGGACGCCTCCAGCGACGCCAGCTGGCCCAGCTGCAGCTCCGACATGCGTCCCCGCGCCGTCGCCCTGTCGCCCGCCTCCCTCGACACCTCCTCCAGGTAGGCCTGCTGCATCTGTAGGAAAAACTGCACGCCCCCCCCGCATCCCCGGGGGAGACCAGAACCAAAAAGCCACGGACACACGCAAAAGCGGTGAAGGGTCAACGACAAAGTGTCTCCCTGCTTCAGCACGCTAAAAACGGCACTCTTGGGCTCGGTACTGGCGGTGGCGTTATGGTTAATGCTGAAAGGGGAGGAGACGATGGGACGCACCACGTTGTCGGACCAGTCGGAGAGCACACTGGTGACGTAGGCGGCGGCGTTTAGCACGGCGCAGTAGCGCGTGCCCAGCGGAGAGTGCGCTTCTTCCTTCATGACCTGGGTCAGGCGGATGCGGAAGTCGTCCAGGAGGTCCATCTGCAGCTCGAGAAACTTGAGTTTGTGCCACATCTGGGGCAACCACTTGTAGCGGTCTGCAGAGGACAATGTGCGCCACATGGTTCCCAATGGGGTGGGAGAGTACAGAGAGGTTTAGGAAGACAGGTGGAGCGATTATCATTTGCTGCCATCTAGAAATTCACTACACCTACTGGCTCTGATTCTGATATAGAAATCCAAAATGTGCTGCACATGCTATGAGATTTGATGAAGCATGTAACAAAGCTGTAACAATGAGTTAGAATTGAACTCAACAAGGTGCACAGATAGAGTTGTGCAATTGCGATCGATTATTTACATTGCATGCAAATGATAAGCTAAAATATGTTCAGGTTTAATTTAGACAGCACAAGGGATAAAAAAGCAGACAGGAAAACAAAATGAGACAGGAAAATTAGATAAAGAACCAATACTTGAATCTGAGTGCATCCCTGAATTGTGATGTTTCATCGAATTGCAGTGGATTTGTGGAAAGGGGGTTAATCATTGTTTCACACAACTAAAACTCCTTAAATCAGGTCTTTCCGACCGATACAAGTGGGCGAGTCGGGAGTGAGATCTAGGAGCAACGTTGCAGGTGGTGACCCTGAGCCCCCCCGTCCCACCGGTTGTCACTCACCCGTGATGACCTGCAGCAAGGTCATGAACATCTCGGCACAGTCGGGCACATGTGCCTCCTCCAGCTCCCCCACGTCCTGGTACTGGCAGCTCCACGCCGCCTCCGACGACAGCATGGAGTCCACCTTCTCCAACGAGACTGCCGGCACACGGGACAACAATCACCCATGTTAAAGTGGTACGTTCCATATCCTTCAAGTAGTTGGGGGGAGTGGGCAGTGTTTCATTTTGGGGTATACCATTTTGTGGACATTACTCGTATTATCTTACATTGCTCGTCAATTTCAACTATTTAACCAACGGTTAAAAAAGCAATACTGAAACAATGTTTTTAAATATCTTTGAGTATATTATTAAGATAAAAGTTAAACTAATGTAAAAAGTTATCATTCTATTATACGATTTACTTTTATATCATTAAATAGAACCAGGAATTACTATTTTGATGACTTCTCAAGTCTAAAGCAATGCTACGTGTAACACAATAGCAAATACAAATTACATGCATGGTATGAAACTTACTACATATAAAACTCACTGAGATATTTCCAGTGCAGTGCGCCCGCCCCCCCACATTTCAATGCCACATCTCGGCACCATCGATAACTGACTGGGGCGGTGACATGACCCAGTGGGAGCACGTTCGCCACTTCATGCAAAGGTTCTCGGTTCGAATCAGGCAGACTGACCTAGTTATTACTGTGGGTGTGTTAACCATAAAAACACACCGTCTGTTTCACAGTAAATATTAAAGATCCTCCGATATCATTCAAAATGAGTAGGCCATTGTGTGCTGGTATTATCGCCCAAATCTGAAAATGTTTATAAATCATCCACAAATTACTCAATTGGAATGTCCCATGTAATATCACCCCCGACTGCAAAAGTACTGCAGACTGTCTGTGAAACATAGTGCTTTTGCAATAGCCTTGCGATATAAGAATGGCGCGATTACCAAATGTTCTAAATTATAATTCTTTCCAAATGTTTGGCTGAAATTGTGCATCTACACACACACACGGCAGTGCTATCTGCATGTAAAAACGACGCGGGTGTTTGCCACGCGACGATGGCACGTTCGTGTCTGCGTTACATTTGCGCTCAACGGCGAGCCACTTCTGGAAGCAGGCCTCCTGCGAGAGCACGTGCAGCACGCCGGGCAGCGCGGCCGGGTAGCCGTGCGCGGCGCGCACCTCCCGCTCAAACAGCAGCAGCTCGTCCACCAGGTGACAGAAGAGGGTGTCGTCGAACAGCAGGCGAGGCACGTCATGCGCCGCCTTCTCCATCACCAGCAGCATGAGCCCGCGGATGAACTCCAGCTGTGGAAGGGAGAGGAGCGTGATGTTGGCGGCTCGTGGTTCCAGTTTGGAGACAATTACAAACTCTGCGCCAGGTTTCCCTCACCTCAGCCAACTCGCGATAGATTATGACAACTTCCAACGTTTGCTTTCTCTACCACGGCGTTTCTTAAATTCGAGTCGTTGCGCCCCAACGCACAGTGTAGCTTTTGAATATTACCATCAGGTGCAAACAATGTGTAGCCGCTTCATCTGTATATTAATGATACATATTTTATTCAGAGAAACTGCACCGTGGTCGGATGGAGAATAAACAAGAACTCTGTTGATAACAAAGTGTTAATAGCAAATGAGGTGATTTTTATAACATTGGCGTGATTGCCATAAAATAGTTTGAAAGCCTCGCCACTGGAGTTTATCTATGGGACCATTTTTTAAGAATAAAAATTATGAAAGTTTTGTAGTTCCCATAACCAGCTAAAACCAAGCCAGCATGGTTCACAAACTAGGTAAGTAGGTTCGGAATGGATTCCTAACAGCGACATGACTGGGCCAAACCAGCACCAACAGGGGCATGTGACCTACTTTTAACGAGACATGTGGCATGCTTTGCAAATGGAACTAAACGTTTTTGGCAGGGCTGCCCCCGGAAGTAGTCATGACATCATGGGGTCAAATGTGAAAGACACACATGCTCAATGGTATCAATTTCAGGTCCATGTTTTTTTTTAAAGAAGATTAAAACAGGTCAGCAAACTACAAAAACATAATTGTTGTTGATAGCATAACCTAGCAGAAGAGAGGTGCAGATACGTATTTAAGACCAATCATCGTATTTCAGGGCGTGGTGGTGCACATCTGTAATCTAGTGGTGCTCTGGAAAGCGGGTTAGTGAATCACACAAACAACACTGTGAAACCTGCAGTGGCTGTGCTGTGACCAGGATAAGGGCAGTGCAATACACATTAGAAGAGGCACTAAGCAAAATGAGTAAACGACATCACATACATAAGTATATTGTTTTAAATGAGAGTACGACCCCAGAACATTGTGATAACAAATGTGATGTGGCCTAATAAGCCTGCACAATCCGTGACAAATATTGTAAAGGACAGGCAAACGTGGAGGGAGTTAACAGCCGAGCCAACAAGTGTTGCCCCAATGACCATTGCAGTTAATGGAGAGATGACGATGAGAAAATAAAGTACCGTTTTCAAGGGTCACTGCCAGAAAAGTTATCCTATTATATAGATATTTGCCATTACAAGTAAGTTCTATTCTATTCTTCCATGTGTTAATATGTTCAGGAGTTTAATGCCAATGGCGAGGTCTGATAGCCACAAGAGGGCTTCAGGAGAGAATTTGTGTAGTTTTGCTATTCCTCCATTGACGGAGCGCAGACTACAGTGGTTGACTATACGGTCCATAATTCGAGTTGCATGGCCACGGCCGCAATGTGGCTTGTCTCATGAAGGGGATGTGGCACATTGGTCTGTTCATCGATGTTCCGATGCAGTTGATGGCAGACCAGTGTCTTCAAGGAATGTCGAAGCCAGAAGGAACGATGTTTTGGTCTCAAATGAGGAGTTTAATCTGGACGTCCGCATAGTTCCACTCTGTTGATAACGAATTGCTAATAAGTGTTAATAGCAATTGAGGTGATGTTTATAACGCTGGCGTGATGGAATTAAAATGCTTTGAAAGCCTCGCCATGTGAAATATGTCATTAGTAACATATTTAATCAATGTGTAGCTGGTTTAAACTGGCCACCAGTGAAATACAAACACATGAGCATGTGCACCTTTGCATCGAGAGGGGAGTTTGCCTTGAAGAGGACGTCCTGGATGGTGGTCTCCAGGAAGTCGCTGTGGTGCGATATCCACGTCAGCACCTGTGTGAGGTACCACTCGGGCTACGTCGTCCACAACGACAACCGCAGGAAGAAAACAAAATGGCATTGGGATTAAATAATGACCGATTACTGCCTGGTTATTATATGGTATGAAGTAATGCATTGTACACATGTTAATTGTATTGTGGCAGTCTGGTGACATACAATGCACTGGTTTTATTGGGTTGCTAGTTCAGGTTTGTGGGTTCGTAGTTCTAGTTTATGGGTTCTAGTCCAAGTGTGAGGATCTCGAATCTGGTTTTGAGGTAATGTGTTTCTGCGTGTAGGGTGTTCATGGTGCAGCGTGCTGATCGACGTTGTGTTCACGTGGAGTGGACCATGAACGGCAGCTGATAAGGAAGGTGTTTTGTGATTTTTTTAAAATCAGGCTAAATATGAATTTTATAATCTGTTGAATATTTTGAACTGAGTATACATTTTATTGTTTTGTGTAACTCACATTTTATTTATGTAATGTTCACTTGTGAAGCGTGCGATATTAAATAAAGTTTGAAAAATAAAAAATACTATTAATCTGTCTAAATTTAGTTAAATGACGTAACATTCAACTTATGCTATGTAAATGTACAGCCCTATTATAAATCCGTTGCTGGATGAAGGTCTCCCCATGCTGCATGGGTTATTGGAGTTAATTTTCATACATCACCATACTTTACACAAAATAATCATTAGAATTGTTATATTGAAACCAGTCTAGAGTTTGCTTGTACAAAACCAATGCTGTTGAAATTATGCACTCAAAGGCGGCCATGGGACTGATGATTGTGTTAAAATGACTTTTATATTTTGTATGTGAAGAGACATATATAAATGAGTCATTGTCTGTTTATCTGTGACCTTGCTGGTCAGAGCAAGTTGGTGAAGGCAGGGAGAATAGATGTGGGAGCATAGATATACAGTACAAGTGGATTTTGCTGCACTGCCATCTGGAAACCACCATTCTGCCTTTAACACTGGCAAATACGAAAAGGATTGGTTTAACTGTTCAACTGACAGCAAATAGCATATTTTTATAACACCAAGCAGTATTACCATTTACCAGTTGACAACAACATTTCTGTTTCATATTAATTGTCTCTTCTGTGGCAATGGTGACACCTGTTAAGACGATTCCACATACCAATTTGGTATGACATAAGCACAAGCATTGTTTACAATGCATTCCGCGAAAGCTAAACAATCACAAATAAATGTTTTGACAAGGTAAAGATGAAACCTTTCTATTGCAACAGCATGGTGTGATTATCTTCCAATAATTGTAATACAAACTAAAACATTTCCTTTCAAAAATATTTCGTCTGTTCCTTCGTGTTTATATATATGATGTGAAGGCGTGCAAAGTAATTTACCTTGCTCAAGTCGTTGGTCTGCTTGTTGCCTTGGAAATGGTATCTAAAACGCTTCTCCAAGGGCGTGAGCATGAGCTGGAAGGGCAGGGCGATGGGTGGTATCTCTGGGAGTGCGTACTCTTCTGGCAGGCGCCTTGGCCTCGATATAACCTCGTCCCTGTGTCGGGAACATGCACAGTAGTATCAGGGGAAAGGTCGACAACGATTTCATGAAGATACGATCTGAAACATAAGAGACTTCACCTAGCGCGTGCATCCCTGGTTTATCCAAGACCAGTTTGAAGCTAAGTTAAGAGGGAAAACAAGATTTTTAAATAACTCTGAATCATGCTGCCATAACCCACTGCATTGACGTATTCTATTTATAGGCATGGTAAGGCCACTAGGGTTCTCGAGTCACTCACCCAACCGCAACCATAATATCTATATCTTATTACTGAAGCTTAAAAACCATGTCTGACAGTACAGGCCATAACCTCGGTACATAACTACAAATTACAGCTATATAGTTTTTGTATTACTTATACTGGTAATCACACCAGCTGGTAGGTCAACATAAAATCAGGCACATGGACTTATTAGCTGGCAGACATGGAGAAACCAAAAAGGCAAAAAATAATAATAACAGGTATCTACGCCCATAGATATTTAAGCAGTAAAGCGAACCAGTTGGTTAGGCATAAGATCATGCACCCATAGAAGTTAAGGCATGTGTGAATGCAGTCATGGCCATCGGTATACATAAAATTGGAGCCTTACTTTTAGACATAAGCAATTGCAAATGTAAATAAAAAGAGATAGTATGAAAGGAACACAGACGTATACATAATATGGCAAAGGAATTTTCTTCTGTGATGCAGGACACTTGAAATGTAATGTGGCGACGCTATAATTACGGGATGTGCAGCTGCAGGAGGTGACAGAAGAACGTCTCGAGGTTAGCGTGCAGCTCCTGTGTGTTGGCCCCGGGCGTGAGCGGGGTCACGAGTCCTTGGTGGGTGCTGATGAAGGGCCACTGCAGCTGCTTTAGCACCTCCTCGAAGTCACTGTGCAAAGCGCATTGAGAAACGCTCGTATAAGTTATGGGTACAGCAATGCAGATTGACATCCTCTATTAAGGCTCGCGATACTTGCACTGGATTACACACCAACATATCATTTATGGAAATTATATGTAGTTACATTTAGGCTAATGGGGCAAACAAGAAATGAGGGACAATAAAATTAGACAAATGCAAAACTAATGCTTGTATGGAATCGAGGCCTTGAATTATAAAATTCCTGGGTGAGGAAGGTAATATTGTTACACTCATAGAATACATTATCATTAAAACCCCTGAGTTGTATCATGCTTCACAATTACTGGACTGGTGCAATATCTGCAATACAATTTCATGGAAAATAATAATATAATACAATGTAATTTGACCATCTCTTTTAGCAAACGGTATAGTGGCTTAGGCCTGCGATCCAGCATTCTGTAGGCAAGGGTTGATGGATCACCCAGGTTTCTGAACCTCTCAAACCTGAGGTGCCAAAAAAATGGCAGGACAGCAAGTATTAATCTGTGTCAATATTTTAGAATTATCCTTTCCATATGCATGGCATTTATCTGGGTACAACGACTTTATTACACATACAAAACTCCAAAAAATTACAGAATATCCTAATCAAGGACCCTTGGTGAAGACAATATCCTGATAAAAAGTGAGAACATTATCATACCAAAGAACATCTAAATAGTCGAATGTATGTACAGCAGGTTCAAATTACCTACACAGGTATGACTATGTAGATCCTCATTATATACAAAGGCTGGTGAGTTATATCATGCAGCAAAGTGAACCATGACATTGATTCAATTATATAATAGCTCTGCCTCTCACTTGGTGAGCTTCTCGCGGAGGATCTTATGCCAAAAGACGAGCGTGGATCGCACGAAGCGGCGCAGGTGAGTGCAGGACGAAGGCTGCAGCACCCGGTCCAGTTCAGACATAGACACCAGTTTCTCCAGCGCCTCCCCAATGCTGTTGGTCATCAGGTGCTGCTGTATCGAGTCACTGTGCGTGTCGGCCACAATGCCATTGGCCGCAGTCAGTGTAAAAATGCACAAGCACACACATGAACAAGTCATTAATAGAACGATTTCAGTATTAGCAAGATATTTTTGTAGCTATAGATCCTGAACAGAGGCCTCATAGTTAAATTCTAGCAGAGCAGCCAGCAACTAAGAGCATATATGATTGTATATCAGATATTAACCTTTTTTTATAATCGGCAAAGCTTATAGTAACTCAGAAAAATGTTATGGGAGAGGGGTCCAATTTCAAGCACTGTGAGAAAAGAGTATGGATGAGAGGAAACCGTCATTCTGGTAGAAGTTCTGCACAATGGTCAAGACATCAAGGGGTAAAGTTCATGAGAATCAATGACTGTGGCTAACATCAGTTGTGAATGTATAATTGAACTTATAGTCGGCTCTCTACATGAACGTCGTATATGTGGTTACAAAACCCACGTCAAAGATGACATGGGGAGAATATTCATCCAGTAATGGATTGACAAGGACCGGACAAAACAATATTCTTATCACTATAGTACGTGATCTAGTGTGGTTTATTGATTGACAACACATCAGCGGCTCATCACCTAAGCTCCTCGATCTGCGAGATCCACTTGAGGTAGGACAGGTAACCCTCCAACTCGTCCACCTGCCCGATGAGCCGTGCGATTGGCTCGGCACACGGCGCAGTCTCCTCCACGTGTCGCTCCACTTCATGGGCCAGCCGCTCCCTCCGTTCTCGGAGGGCCTCCAACTCTCCCACCGCCGCCTCGGCCTCGTGCAGGGCCCGCTCCAACCGGCGTGGCACCTCCGAGCGCGCCGTCGCCACCTGCGCCAACATCCCGCACACGTTATTGATTGATCGACGGTGGGCCTACCGTGTGCAATCGTCGTCGTCATCATCAGCCACGATCGTTTTTCACTGCTGCATGAAGACCTGCTGAAAGCCGCCACCACCTGCAGAAGCATTCCACGCGGGTACACAACATTTATTGTGGTCGACAGTTGCCCAACCATGCCCCATACTTCCACATGGCACGGTTGGCTACGTACGGTGCGAAAAAAGTTCAACATACATGCATACGTGTCCGATCATTCATAGATTTGAATGCTTCCTGGGCTGTTTGACCCGAATTATAATTTTTGGGACTGAGAGAATCAAAAATAGGCTATGGTCAGCCGTCACAGCACTCGTGCTGTCAAAGCAGTGTCAATGTCAATACATTGACACTGCTGTTCGACAATGAAGTCTCCAAAACGCTATAACGGCCCAGGTGACCCAAACTTTACCGTCTTTTCTATCATCAACAAAACGTCTAACTTCTACTAACTCACACCGGACATTGTCCTGTTTACCTCACCGTGTAATACAGGACCTCATTTCGGAATCACGGTATAATGAGCACCCTGTGCCCGCTATTCTATTCGTGCGTACGATGGCAAATAAGTTTCAGTAGCAAGGTGCCAAATGTTGAGATCTGCTGCTAGCCGCGACGGAGACGGCATCAGAGACGAGAGTTCAAAGTTAATTTATTAATAGCCCTGTGAGCCATTCGGCTCTTGAATCGGGTGCAACCGCAACAAACAAAAAAATGAACAAAAAACATCTTAAAGTGAATATGTGACTAAGTGCAAACAGAAAATCCGGGTACCCGATACCCGTACCCCCTACCCGATACCCGGCTACCCGTACCCGGCCGGGTACGGGTACCCGTTTGCGACCGTGGTGCGGCCGGGTACGGGTAGACCGTGAGTCACTGGTGAGTAACCGTTTGTCACTCATTTCCCAACGTCTTGTCTCTTCTCGCAATTCAAGTTCCTAGAATCAACCCACCCGCGCCTGCAACATGGCTTCATCCCAGAGGTCGCAATCAGGTACCCGATACCCGTACCCGGCCGGGTACGGTACGGGTACGGCCGGGTACGGGTACCCGTTTGCGACCCTGGTGCGGCCGGGTACGGGTAAGGATTCAAAACCCGTTTGCGACCTCTGTGATGATGGTAGTGGGGGTTTGTCATGATTTGGCCAACCTGCTCCATGAGCTGAGCCCTCTGCGAGCCCAGGCCGCCCAGCATCTCGCCCAGGCGCTTCAGCTTCTTGGTGTCGGCGCCGAACTCGCTGTCCACAAACGCGGCGACGTGGGCGGGCATCGTGAGGCCCGAGACGGACACCAGGTCCAGGTCACGCGTCTGCTGCTCCGTAGTTACTTGGTCTCTTCCCGCCTCCACCACCACCGCCGCTGCTGCCGCCGCCTGCGTCTCAGCCATTGCCGCCGGAGTACGACCCCACGAAGGGTGACGTGTTGGTGAAGGAATCGATTCTTACGTTTAAAACGGAAACGGAATCGATTCCAATGCGGACCATGAAGGGTATATGGAGTGTCGTGGTGGAATCTAATCGTGTATGGTTGCTAATATAATCGATTCTCAACGCGCGGTTGGGCACTTGGAGATGTTTTTTTCTCACAAAGCCACGTTTTTACAAATTGAATTAGCGAATAATTTTGAATGAATGTATTGTTTTTCTCTAACGACAGGAATCAAAACGTTTGAATATCGACCAAAGCAATACACTAACCCGATGTTTCTCTGACGTATTAAACAAACCAGTTGACATGTGTGTAATTCAATGGATGTTTTTTCACTGTTTAAATAAACGCTTTAGATGCACATATCCCACATTTAAATGCTATAACCCTCTTTGTTAAGTAGTGAAAGTAACAAATGGTGATGGAAAGCCTGCTTAATTGCATTTTGAAGGCTGTTATTGTATTATTTGCTGGAGCTTTATGCAATGCATTAGAATTTGACCGTTAGAGGGCAGTATTTAGCTATTTTGTTGTGTTACTTTCAGTAGTTTTAATTTTATGTAACTATTTTTAAAATTTATTGTGGGTTTTTTGCTTTATTTTCTTTTCATTATTTTCATTGTATTATTTTTTTTCTATCTACGTGACTTTACCGTAAGAACCAAGTATATACAGTTTTGTTCTTGCGTAATGAAAGATATTCAGGAGCTAAATTCCAATGTTGAGAGGTCTGCTCGCCACGAGAGGGCTTCGCGAGCGTTCTTGCAGTTCAGCGATTGCTCCACTAACACTTGTTTACCAATATGCTGTGAAGGACCATAGCCCGAAACGTCGCATATTCTATATTCTTAAGGCAGTGTTATTGACAAATGTTTTTGTTATTTGTGCATCACTGCCAGCACACTAAGACACAATGTATACAATTAAAGGGCAGTTTGTTTTTTTGGTAAATTTAACCTCTGACTGTGCTAAATATGCTCACGATTTTGTAGTGCCTTCAAATGTGATTGCATTTAGATGCTAAGCCAAGCGAAATTTGAATGGCCATGCATTTCCATTGAGCATCGTAATTGTTTTTACATCTTGTTTACCAATGAACTGGTAATGGATTCGTCCAATGTGATTCAAATACCATCTCACTGATACATCATTGGGCTCTTAAGACTACAGTTATACTGCCAGTTTAAATTATACATAAAAAATATCGAACATTTTACACGATTTGTTTGTCAAATGTCTATTACAAAACAGCCTTGTCTCAACTGGCACTTTATTGAGTTTTCACGTTTCAATAGTTCAAGCTATGCACATGACCAAAATGCAAACACACACCTGTGCTCATGAGTCATGATTTTTAAGCGTCAACAAAGCCGTAAAGCAACACGCGAGCCAAACAACTCAAGCCGCACAAACAACAAACACGTCGTGCACTGGGCCAAGTCAAAAAGGCACGAGCCGGCCACGTGGCCACGTGGAGCCGGGAGGCCGTCGAACAGCCCCCGTGCAGTTGCCGTGACGTCACGCGGTGGGCGGGGCCTCCCGCTTCTCCCAATGCGTGACGTCACCCGAGCACACGCCCGGCACGCGGACCGTACCACATCGAGCAGGCGAGAGGGGGGCGGGGGGTGTTGTTGCGATAACGGCGCGTACCACTTTAAATATATCTCTTAAAAATTATTTTTAAAAAATTGCTAATTGGCCCGAACAAATTAGTTAACGCCGTTTATAAACGTTCGATTTTTTTTAAACTTTATTTTTGCCTTTGTTTGCTTTAATCCGGTTTGCGTTTGACCGCAGTTTAACGTGTGGACGGGGTTGGGGGGTCCGGTGAACACGTGCGCGCCACGTGCACGTGCGTTACGGTGCCAAGAGCAGGAGTTGCGCCGCACGTGCACCGACGGTTGCCCGCTCGACCAGCCCTAGCAGCCCACCCCGTCTCCTCCACGTGGGTGCCGGGCGTCCGCACATCCTAAAGGGGGCCCTTGGGACATGCCCCTTCCACTCCCCCATCCGGTCGCTTTCTCGCTCGCTCGCTCGCCCTATAAATTGTCCACCGGCACAAGAGGCGACAGCAGTGGTTAAGCCAGACTCGAGCGGTAACTGAGCGAGAGACAACGGCAGCAACAACAGCAGGGTCTTAAATACGCGAGCACGCATTTTTCTTATTCGCGGGGGTGTATGGCCACGTAGGCCTCTCTCTCTTTTTTTTTTGGTGCGCTCTTCACAACGAGTCGTCGAGGCTGTAAGGAAGGACATATCAGATTGTTTTAGTGGAAGGGTTAGAGAGAGATAGAGCTTCTTCATTTTAGCTTGACAATGCCGCGCGAGTTGACGCAGACGAGGCTACAGAAGATTTGGGTGCCATGTGGCAGCGACGCGCCGGCCAAGGAACCAATACGCCGGGGCAAGAGCGGTGAGTGCGTGCACACATTACCGCACGTGTCATTAGGCGATCCCCCCCCACAGTCTGTTAAAAGGCTATAAGGTGGGGCGATCTTTGTATCATCCACCATCTGTTCACGTGTCCATCACGAGCCACTTCTTCCATGCGCCACGTGTCCATTAATAGGCCATCGTTAACGTGCGTGATATTTCAGTCGGTGTCCCGTACGTTCATAAATTCATGATTCAATTTGTCCGTGTGTTTATTCCGATCATTTACACCATGCGGTCGTGTTCATAAGTCGTGTGTCATAAGCATTGTCGACGCGTATCGTAGCCCAATTTACTGTGTGACATCTTCATAATGCGTAATGTATCCCTCGTATTCGTGTACTCGTAATGATCCATAATCTAATCCGGATCAAGTGTTCGTTCCAAAGTTATGTATCCGTCTTAACCCCACGTGTTGTACATTCATTATCCAATTAACAATGTGCTGAATGCACAAAGTAGAGCCTTGTCCTCTTGATCACCCCTCCCGTGTGCCCACCACGATCCAGTCAACGGTGCTTCTTGTGGATTAATCAATAAGTGACGTTGTCAATCATGATCGTCATCATTGTTATGCACGTGTCATGTGATCCAGTCCTTCTTGTCCTACCGATTGATCATGCACAAGGCCTAGAGTATATCGGTTCCTGAATTATTGTTACTGTATCCATCGTGATACAATTAAGCATGTTATCGTTATCCATGCGCCCAGGTATTAATCGTCCCAGACCATCATCGGCCAAAGGATAACGTACGGTACTTTAGTCACGGTATAAGTGGTATATTTGGCTAGAAAAAGATTCCTTTCATACACGCTACACACTCTACCCACCATCAATCAATGAATTATAAAATAAATATAATGGCCATCTGTACTTGAGAGCGATTTCAAGACCTGCATTTTAACATGTATGTTCCACATCAATGGGCTACCATCTGCTTTAACAATGCCCATTATTTCATCACTCACAGCTTTCTCTGCAGGGTCTACATTGATCCAAACACACTTTCGGGAAAATGGCATCGTGGCAATTGGCTTTTAGTCACAGTATTGAGCATACTTTGCCTAATGTGGCTGTATATCATCATCCTTGTCACAAATGGCAGCATCGTTAGCCATTAATCCACTGCCAGATAAAAGTCATCCCATGCTCCACCACCAGCCAAGCCACCTCTTCCCCGCAGTGCTGCTGAAATCTAATTAAGCCCACGTCACTTAATACCGTAAGCAATACCGCAGTGTGTATCCATGTGCAATCTCGTGTATGTATATATACACAGTACACTTGTACCAGGTTTATTTTAACAGTTCATTGAGGAAAGTCTTTTGAAAACTAGGTATGAGAAATTATCACTGCCCATGCCTTCTGCACCCACCTATGACATATGCCATTAATTACCCACCCAGCCCCTTGCCTCTTGTTTCAGAACTTTTAATCAGCATCTGTCTCTTCCATCAGCTCATTAGCGATATAGCTGATGAATTTCCACCATGGTTCTCTTTAGCCAGCACATTAGCACCGCTTTACAGGTCTGCAAGCGACACTACAGGCAACACAGCCCTGCTGCTTTGGATAGAACGGGATGTACAGTAATGCTCTCTTGATGTGCCCTTCAATGAGCCTTGACGCAGGGTGAAGCCGTTCATGTGTCTGCAGTGGGCTGAGCGAATGTTTTCATTCTCACCACGACGCAGAAATTACGGGAAGAAGCGGCGGCGTGCAGATGTAAGCGCGCACTGCGTTACGAACCTGGCAACCTAAGTTAGATTCCTAGCCATGGCTAGCATCAGTGGTGAGTGACACCTGAACCGTTCCTGGGTGCCTGCTTCCATCAAACCGCACTGACCAGCGCAGCTTGGATGAAGTATTGTCACAAAACGCCCAATAAATGACAGAGCATTGGGAGGTCTTCGTCTAGCAGTGGATTGCCAAAGAGCTGTGCATTTATGCATGTGTGTTGAACTTATTTTGCGGCGTATGTAGCCAACCGTGCTAACTACATAAATGTGAGAAGCGCAATGATCGCAGGACCTCCAGAAGTTTGGGCACAGAGTGTTCAAAAGCTGGGTTCACACCACCCCTGCCGTACCTAAATGTTTCAGTACAGTTTTAAAATACTTGACTGCCATCCTCAATGTATTTTTAGTCTGTGCTTGCGAATCACTGCCAACGGGAGCCCTTAAATTTTATTTTAATTTGGACGTGACGTTATTTGATCTCTGCGCAGGTGCCGTTCATCGCCCTTAGTCAGCAAATTAAATTGGCTCAGAATGGCACCAGCAGTTCCAAACACATTCGGCACTGGTCTTAACACGCGATGCAACAGTTTCTGGTTTGATCTCCCGTCATGGCAGCCAAAACAAATGATCAAGTTTATAAAATCCAGCTGGCAATGCTTTAGATAAACATAAGCCATGCACACCATCCTTCATAGGGGTTTGTAGTCATCTGCTGACGTCTGTGGACATAAGAGATCCCATGACACAGGCTGGAAAGAACCATTGTGCAGATGCCTAAGCCAGTTTTGTCTGGGAAATCACACTGAGATTAAATTGGTATTGCTCCCCCACCAGAGTGCGTGGTGCAGCGGTTGATGCGCTGTGCCAGAGGTCGCAACCGGGTACCCGATACCCGGCTACCCGTACCCAGCCGGGTACGGGTAGCCGGGTAGCCGGGTACCGGGTACGGGTAGCCGTTTGCGACCCTGGTGCGGCCGGGTACGGGTAGGCCGTGAGTCACTGGTGAGTAACCGTTTGTCACTCATTTCGGGTAGGGTATGGGTACGGGTAGGGAACGGGAACCCGTACCCGGCCGGGTACGGGTACCCATTTGCGACCCTGGTGCGGCCGGGTACGGGTAAGGAATCAAAACCCGTTTGCGACCTCTGGCCATGAGTGAGATTCCCAGTCGTGGCCAACATCAGTGGCGAGTGATATCGGAATCTTTCTTGTGCTCTTCCTTGAAGCTGCACTGACTAGTTTGGTGAAGTAACGCTTAAGCATTCCCCGTGACTGACACGGCATGGGGGAGGCCTTCATCTAGCAGTGCATTGACAAAGGGCTGAGCATTGTAAAATATATCTATTACCCTACTATTATGGTATTTGTGCTAGTCCGCAGTGAAACTGTTTAAAAAATATGTAACACACCTATGTACTCTCACCTGGCTATAAATGAGGTTCATCATGCTAACATGCTACTTTTGTTCGGGGACGACCAGGGGCGCGTGTTTCTGCTCGGAGCGTTGGTTTTAGGTCTTTATTTGGTGCTGCTGAGGTCTCGAGGTGTACGGTGTCCTGAAGTAGCACGCAAGAGCATCCGTCGAGACGTTCAGAGTAAAGACAACAACACAAACGCGTATCGTGGGCTGTGTGACTCGACACCACGCTGAACACTCGGTTTCTGGAGATCGCTTTCTGTGCCCTACTCTTCAATGTCATCATGCAGTCTCTCCATATGAAGTCTCAAGTCCATTAGGTTTACAGTACAGTATTTATAGAGCTGAGCCACAATGCAGAAGAATACGTGTGGCACCAATGTACTGTATAGGAATGGTAGCACCGTCCACAAATATATTCTTCGTGTGTGAGCATGATTTTGTTTACTGGGGATGTTAACCAGGGATGGATTCACAGATTGATTATCTCTTTGCCATTATGATGCACGAATAATGTGTGGTATCATAACACGTATGAGTTCATAATGTCAACAAATACCAATTATATGTTCACAGCAAGTCCTCACCGAGTCGTACGATTTTATTATTTATTGTGAGTGTCCAGCATTGGGATGTTTGTCAAATTCCATTGCTAGTGTTTGGCATGTGGTAGAAAACCCAGGGCAAATGGAGAAGGCCCGTGTGTGCAAAGACATAACACTCAAACCTGTGCACATGGACAAACCTCAGCAATTCACCTACAATGCAGGGTATGCATTGGTGGTCACCCATCCAAGCACTAACCACGAACCAGGGCCCAGCCTTCCTTAGCTTCTGTGTTTGAGCGTAGTCGGGCTGAAGGTAGATTCGATCGTAGGCACAAGGTGATGTGTCCATAAAAGCGCACACATCTATTTTAATAGGTGGGCTAGTAACATTCCGATGTTACTGATTAGAGCAGGTTTGCCAGATATCACTTGCCTAATTGGTAACCCGGTCACAGTGTGTTTCGGTCACTTTCCTTGGCATTGATTTAATGCCTCGTGAACCGTTTAAAATGTTTTGTATTGTACACCGTGTACCACGTAACGGCGTTCCTTCCTCACCACCCTTCACCTGGGAGGGACTCTCTTGTTACAAAGTTTCCCCGCCGGTAATTCGGCACCAATTCTTGCCTATAAATCCTTTATATGCGTGGCATCGGTTTTATTTTGTTATTCATTTCTGTTTTTCTTGAGTAAGAGTTTCATTTTTATCACATTGGTATTTTAAATTAAATATGACATTTTTTTTTTCCTAAAAAGTGGAAATTTTTGGGAAAAAATTTTCACGAAAATAAATTGTCACGCACAACGAGTCTGTGTGCAAAATGTCAGCTCGATTGGATCACGGGAAGTGGGTTAAAAAACGACCGAAATATTTGCACGGTCGTAAGCGCGCAAGCAAGCAAGCGAACTTAATATAAAGGATTTAAAAATAGCGTTCAACGTCGAGTGGATCGATGAGCCAGCACTCGCTTGCTCACCGGTGGTCCGTTGTCTCTGTATCAACTCTTCTATCGCTACTACCTTCTTTGCTCTTTGGTTATTTTTTATTTTATATTATACCTACGTGACGTTACCGAAAGAACCTAAGAGTATGGATTCCTGCAGTCACGAAAGCTTCAAATCAAGACTACTACCTTCTTAATACAGATTTACATGGCGCCTCATTCCAAGGGGATTGACAACCATTATAAAATGGTATGTAAGATGATAGTGGTTAAAATGAAGGGTGGAGGTTAGTCAAATCTGGTGGTGTAGTTATTGTGATAGAGAATAAGGAGGTGTTGTGGTAGGCCTGGTCGTAGCCGGGTGGCAGGGGCAAGGAGTAGTGGGAGCATGGGCTAGGGAGAAGATTTGTGTTTTAAGGGAGGAAAGGAAACGGGCTTTTGAAGAAGATGGTTACAGTTCACATCAACTTAATTTATTGATTCCTCTTCCCCCTGTTGAGGATTTGGTCTACGCAGCTCCGTTTGGCATGGTTGGCTACGAATGGTGCACGATAAGTTCTGCATACATACTACCAGGCTGAATGTTTCACCCCACACATTGTGTACATCTATCACACTCCTGGTTACAACACTTCTCTTTCTGCTTATTCCCTCACACTGCTCAACATTATAGTTTCCTTCCCATCATATAGTTTTTCCAAGTTCTTATATACAACGTTTCTTAATTAAAAAACATTAACTTTTACACCTTCAGATGTGCTTTTTTGTTGCTGGCCACTTGGCATTTGGGCCTTTGGGTCTGTGTTCAACTGAGATAATAAAACATGTAAAAAAAACTAAGATATCGGTGAACTGTGAACTTTGGCATATGTAGATTTTTTAAGAGCTCAGAGTACCAGGCTTGGGCACCACAATATTAACGCATCTTTGAAATAATTGGCACAAGATGTTATCAAATGCCGATTTAGATTGCGACAGGTAAGATTCGGGGAATGTCCCAAATTGACCGAGATCGCTGCATTATCTGTACCCTGTCACCTATGCCCCAGTGCTCGTGCAACGTCACAGGGTCTTGATGAGTGACTGGAAAGGTGCGAACGTCTGCAGAGTGCCCATTCAGTGCACAGCACTTTGTTAATCCACTGCTGGATGAGGGCCTTCCCATGCCGTGTCGGTCACCATGCTGTTCAGCGCAGGTTCAGTTTCTCTTTGCATCATTGTAATACTGTATTTCGATTCAGACGCTGTCTTTCCGACAGACCTGTTCTTCACCTGAGGACGGCTGCTTTGTGTTGTGGCCGAAACGTCGTGAGAATTGTATTTTATTATGTTTTATTTTTATTATTTTATTATTTCCCTTCTACGTGACTTTATCAAAAGAACCAAGAAGATGTAATACTGTACTTCTTCTTGGGTATTGCTTGGTGAATAGCAACTCAAAGATCTATATCCCCAGTTTGAAATCCACGTGATGGCTCCAGGTGAGACTGAATGCTGGCAGTGGTTCACAATGTGCGCTACCGTTCGGTCAAATTGCTGTACAATGCTGATTATATTTGATTTACTTTTATCAATTTGGTGACCAAGGTCACTCTTGCAATTAATATGATCCTGTTTTCTTGAGTTTTTAGCTGGTTAAACAAATACACTTGAAGGGATGGCCCAAGATCGGCTGAGACATCACTCGCCCCTGATGTTAGCCATGGCCGGGGAATCGAACTCGGGTGGCAGAGTTCATGTCGCAATGCCCAACCACAGCGGCACTACGCAGTCCTCTCTGGAAAATGAGTCTTGACTCGGTAAGGCTTTCCTTGGTAAATACTGCACATTACTACGAGTAAATTACATTATCAATATGTTGATAGTTCAGCATGTGCTGTAGCAGTCTCCCAAGTGTCTTATTTTTTGGACAGCCTTGTGTAACTCAGCATTAGTCAATCGGACTCTTATTAGCCCACCTAACCTCCCAACACTCGGGCCTGTTGACTCTACTGAGCTGATTCAGCCCTTTGTGTAGCCCTTCCGTTTGTTTCCAGTCTCCGCTTACAACGTGCACTCCAGATTGATTGTGTTTTGAGCTTGGCCAGCGGGTACAGAAGATGATCAAATTGAGTGACTTGAACTCGATTGACACTTGCTCCACTGACGTGTGCAGCAATTGATTTGTGTGATCGATTAGGGAGTAACTGGGTCAAGTTATATGCAATTAGTACTTGGCAATTCAGAGCTTCACAAACTGTTGGGGCAATTGCTGTTAGTGAGCACCTACGAAGGCCGACACGACACACAAAGGCGTGGTGTGGCCAGGAACACGTCCGGCCTCCTTTGTCTCCCCAGTGCTGTTTACACACTGTGCCATGTTCCTAGTTTATGGTTGAATTGACCTTGGGGGGGAGGCCCGGGCCGGTCAGATAATCGGTACTGATTTTATCCATTGTCACAAATTCAACTTTGTACATCAGGTTCATAGTGCAGTGTGCTAACCACTATGCTGCCACTTCTTCTTCGTGTGTGTCCTTTGTTACCATGGGACACACACACACACCACACATTCTGTCTGAATTTAAACAATCCTCTGTAGCACGGGACATGTTCAGTAACCAGTTTAACATGTAGGCGTCTCTAGCTGTCGCCTGATGAGGCTGGTTGTAATTACCAGCGAAACCTCGTACTCGAATTGTAAATGTTGTGCGTTTACTCTCCAACACACCGGTGTGCTGTACTAGTGTAGTGACATCGTTGGATGTCACTGTGTGAAGCCGGCCTGGGAGAGGCACGGCGCGTGATGTATCGACATCGCAGACACCACTGAAGGTGGATGCAGCACCGGCCCTAGCGGGGCTCGGTGAGCACTGACTGACATTGACGGATGGCACCACGCTCTGCGTGCAGTGCCAGCCCTTACAGGATAGAGGGCGAGAGTGCCGAGCACGGTACGGGGTTACAAGGGGGCCATGGAACTATGGTTGAATCCGGAGGACACGTGACCGGAGGTATCTACCCGGGGACCCCCCAAAGGGGGGCTGGGGTGATCACGTGTCCAGGTGGAGATCCTTCTCGAGATTTTGGAGAAGGTGGGCGTGGTTAGGGGCGGAGCGAGCCCCGCCACACGGGTGATAAGCCGGAGCCCTCAGCAGCACCGGCTGCTGCTGTCGGCCTGAAGAATCGATGTTCCACGTCCAATGTCCAAGAAGAATCCTCAACACGTGGACCTGGACCCAAGCTGGGGTCCCGTCCATTGTAGCTACTCCGAGTGTAATTAGTGTAGTTAGCCTGGTGGACCACCACCATGGGTTGTTATCTGGTGAAGGGGCAGTTACCCCTTCGTGTTCGTGTGTGTTGGTACTAATAAATGTGTTGCCTCCAAGAGTCCGTTTGAACCCACTCCACTAGTAACGAATTGGCATTTTTTGTTTACGTGATAAACTTTACTAATTGGCTGTGTCTGGTGGTGGCTGGTGTAATGACATTTATATTTACGCGATCTAACCCAAAAGCACCTGTTATGGATGTTGAGTAACCATTAGGGTCATCGGACAACGTTATTTGTATTCGGAAAGGGGGTGAATTGGTTCTCTCGGCAACACAGTTCGCTCGTCCGGTGGGTCACGAGGAACAGAGTTGTGAGATGCTCAACTGTGGAGGACAATATGCACTGCTCTCTCGAGACCGCTTTCTGTTCCGTTAGACGTTGCGTCGCTCGCACTTGACTTTGCCGTTCAGCTGCGTCTGGCCCCAGCAGAAGACGGGTCGGACAGATCCAGATTCCACAAGCCCCTCTCGGGTTTCCTGTTTTTACTCACTGGAGGGTTCGTCGCATGGCCAGTGGGCGTTTATAGAACAGCCCTTCGGTAAAGCAGCCTGCTATGTGCCTGTGATCGGGTTGCAGTGTCCCCTTAGGTAATGAAGGGAACATCCGTCTTGCTGGGTGGCATTACCGGTTACAGCCTGTGGCTGGCATTCCCAAGGTCGCAAGTTCAAATTCTGTCCGGGGGTCAACTCCATCTTCTCGCCAGAGCTGATAAAATGAGTACGGTGTCAATGACAAGCGTTGTAGGCAATGGCCGAGTGGCCCTTATTAAGGCACAGCAGAGAGAGATAGATACCTGCGCTGTGAAGAAGGACCACTGCTCAAAACGTTGCCTATTCGTTCTGTTTAATGCAGTGTGATTGACGAATTCGTTTGTTATTGTCATCTGTGCTTGTGCATCACTGCCAAACAGTATCGCCAAGTAATTTGTTTTAAGTAACAAAATAGATAAGCAGACGTCTCTTTCCTTTATACATTGCTCACTGCATCTGATTTCCAGATAATATGAATGTGTTATACTGTTCATTAACTGCAGTGTATTGGACGGATTTCACATCTCAGTGAACATGTGAATGTGTTTTTATTATTCAAACAGCAGCATTTCTTTATAGCTGAGGCCAGACACTCTGCCAGGATTAATGAATTGTCCTGCTGTGGTTGAATGTCAGAAATTCTTAATGAATGTGCCAGTAAAGCCTTTTGTCATTCCGCTGCTGAATGAGGACCTCCCCACGCCGTGGGGGTTGTGGGTTATTTTGACCGTAGTTCACTATGCTGGTCAGTGAGGTTGGGTGGACGCCGGGGACAGACACGTGGGAGCATAGAGGTACAGTACAACAATTTGTATTGCTACACTGCCCTGTGCTACCCACAACAGTGGACACATCACCGCAATGCTTAATAGGTGTTAGGCACTAGCCAGGCTCAACGCTGATTAGTTTACGAGATATGCTAAAATCGGATGCATTCTGCGCGATTTGGTCACGCGCTTTATTTAATAAAATGGGTTAAATCGCTTTGGAAAGTTCATTTTTTTAAAGAAAACTAAGCGACCACATTGATTCCTTTGCGCACTCGTTTTTTGGATAGACTGGTGGTTAAGCAGGCACAGTGTTGCATTGTCGTCTTTATTTTTCCAACTGCTGAGCAGTGAGTAGTCATTCGTTGTCCTATTGGTCGGTGATGAGTGCCAGTACAGGAGATCAGTGGCATCGTCTGGTTGGCATGGACGTCTGGTTGGCATGGACGTTGGTACAAGGAATAAAAAGAGGGTTGGGGTGGGCTGTATCCAATTCCTCCCCTACCTCCCCTCCCCTGCTCTTCGTAGTCTGGTGTCTCGACCCCGCTGAACCCGTGAGGCCTGGTGCAATTGCACCACCTGTGTACCTGATGGTTACGTGGCTGGCATGAGTGTAGATGTTATGCAACTTGAGCGTGAATGTGCCAGCTCTTCAGTAATTGGAATGGCATAATGAGCGTGAAGTTCAATCTGGTGCCATAAATGATAATGCATGCATGTTGTTTGCGTTCCATTTTATTTTTACACGCTTTTATTCAACTCGCTGTCTGTTGTCGTATCCTCAAATCTTGTAACTCAATTTTAACCCACTTCCCAATGTGGTATCGACTGCAAACTTGGTATACTTATGTCATACTGATGACAACACTATATTCTATCATAAAAAAAAATAAAAGAAAAATATTTGTAAACGATATTTTTTATATGTTATGTTTCGGCTTGGGTCTGATTGTCCACGCTCAACTCACGTTGGCTGTAATTGGCCACGGTCCCTTACGTTATGGCAAGCTTCGGGGCCACTTCATGGAGTCGTTGTAGTTCTACCATTACTAGTAGGGTACATTTAATTAAAGCGTGTTTATAAAAAAGTTTTTAAATATTACTTATTTCCAATTGTATTTGTGTGCCAGAGTATACAGAACTGTGTACACCAGGTTTGAGTAGATTAGGCAAACACTGCTTATTATTACGCGTGATTAAAACGGCATGAAGCTAATTAGTTATCCGACGTTAGCCCAATGTCTCAATGACGTCACAGCGTCTCGCTATGCGCCCAAAAGAAATTTGGCCAAGATCGCAACTGAATGGAATGTCCGATAGACCTGTTGGAACGAGTTTTTTTTTGTAGCCGACCGACCGAGTAAGTCGAGCAAGATTAGAGACACGATGATAAGACATCTTGACTTTCATTCAAGCGTAGTTGAAGATATTGTCTTCAAAAGTCTGACCTTGCTAATCATCACAGTTGTTTTATGTAATCTAGACAAGCGTTTCTTGCTTAAGTCATCTGTGTGACAGTGCAGGCTACTTGTGTGTATGTCCTCTACACTGATTATGACACAAAGACCAACTTAACAAGTGTGTGTTAACATTAGCCACTGGTTTCCCCACGCTATTGATAATGGTTGAGATGAGACTCAGCTACTTGGGAAATTGTATTTTGCATGATCCTGGTTTGCACAATTTGTCCAATGATTGAAAGAGGGAAAATTAAAGTCCTTGAGGGGTATGGTGGTAGCCCCAGTGCGGTTATAAATTGTTGCTGCTCACAGCGCTAGTGTGTATTTTGTAGTGTGCAGTCCCCTCTTCATCCTCCACCGGGCTGAATATCATTGTCTGTTAATGTCCTGCACATGTATTTATGCCCTGTTATCATTTATTCATGTCCTCAAAAAAGACTGATAAATCAAACATACGGAAGGTACCTTTTTTAAGATAACCAGTGCTGACTTCATCGGAACACAATAATGTAATATTGTAGATCATCATCTCCCCACTGGTGGCCACGCGGTGAACGTAAAAAGTGAACTGGTTTTGTCAACCGAGTATGCCGACTCTCAACAAAAGCCTACTTTATGGACAGTGAGATTTTGTGGGTTATCAGGTTTTTATTTCAAGGACGCCCCTCAATTTTGCCAACCCGCACAGGCCAGCATGGTGAGGTGTGGTCCAAAAAAGACACCACAATCATAATATGTATTTATATACTGCAGGAATCGGTGAGCTTTGAAGCTGTTTTTCACAGATGTCCAGGAGGAGCGGGTCAGAATGTTACAACAACAAACGCTGAACAAAAATATGATAGGAGTGCAAATTATAGAAAAGGTAAACAAATCACTAAAAATATACAATTAAAACTGACCATTTTTTAAAATGAAACATTGTATAGGGAGGCCTCCCAAACGACTGTAGATATGTATTAGTATTATCGTCTTCATAAATGGATAAAGGCGAAGGATCTGCTGCTGTGAAAAATTGTGAAGCCCAAAGGTCTGCATCTTCCCAACGGAACCTGTGATGTAATCGAACGTAACAGTGGTGAATATTCTTGTCCATGGGCTAGGGTGGAGGGGGGCTCTCGAGGAGAGGGTACTGTGGCGTCAACAGGGGTTGAAATAAAGAAACCAGAGATTGCCCTGGTGCGTTCCAAACCTGTCCAGTCCGGTCTTCATTTATCATGAGGCCAGGACATTCTGTGGGTTTCTCCGAAGGGAGCAAGGCGCTGCCCTTTCTGCAGGCTGTTTACAAGCATGAGCGATCGGCAGCCTCGCACTAAACTTAAGTGAACTCCCCGGCACCCGTATGTTTTCCCTACACACTGAGATCTCCTTTATCCTTGGTAATCATCATTGTCTTCATAATTGGCAACCCTTTACATATTAGCCGTTTAAGTATTTTGGTGGCGCAGAGTTTTTGTGACTTGCTGAACAACACGCATTGAACAATGACGGTAAAAACATCTACACATAGCTTTATGCTGTCAACGTTCAATGGTCTGTTGCCAAAAACCAAACTTATATTTTTTATTAACAATTAACTTTATGTAAGCAGCAGCTTGATACACAACACATTGAACACAGCCTTTATCCGTTAACCTTAAGGTGCAGCAGCCCTTAAATACTGTACACCGTTCCAGTCGTGTCGTGTGAAAGTCCCGTATAATCGGTGACATACGGTATACTTTACTTGCTTGTGAAAAATTACTTATTGGTTCCTTTTCTTTGCATGTGTTGCTGTTGTAACTTGCTGACCTGCCTATACTGGACATTTGTGAAAAAAGAGCTTCATAGCTCATCGGATTCCTCCAGCCTAAATAAAGATTCTGATGTATCGTGGTATTAAATGTTTCGTGTGAGGTCGTGTGAGAGCACTGTAACATGTAAACCAGAGATATTGTGCCTGGGTCTTTTTGAGCCCAGCCTGCATTCTTAGGGTTAAATTAATTTGTTAATCATTTTATTTGACAGTTTCCGGGACAAAAGCAAGAGCTGTTTGGAATAGACGTCGCCCCGTATTCGGGACTGTAAAAGTAAAATGGTCTCTGTGCCATTCTGTGTCGGTTGAAAAGCTGCGTTTGAATCATTGTGTTTTTGCTGTCTCTCTTTGCTTGGCACCACCATCATCATTATCAGCACCACCATCATCAATACCATCATGATCACCACTACCATCATCAGCATCACTGTCAGCATCACCAGCACCATCGTCGTCATCATCATCAATATTATCGCCCTGTATTCGAGGCTGTAAAAGTAAAATGGTCTCTCTATGCCTTTGTGTCCATTGAAAATCTGAATTTGAATCGTTGTGTTTTTTGTCTCTCTTTGCTTGGCAGCGTGCGTTCCACGCCTCACAAACTCCCCGACCGTGATAGTCATGGTTGGGCTGCCTGCCCGTGGCAAGACCTACATGTCCAAGAAGCTGTCGCGCTACCTCAACTGGGTTGGCATTCCCACCAAAGGTATGATTGAGGCCCTCTTGGCTTGAGATCTTCCGCACAGGCCGTGGGAACATTGACATTGGGCTGTGCTACACAGGGGCTTTTGTGGCTAAAACATAGTATGCAGTGTAATTAAATAAAAAGGCACACTCGGCAACATACAAAAAATACTTTTCTAAATGACAAATTGTATTATTTGGGAGCGGTAATTGAATCTAAGTTTTGTTGTGTAATTATTTAAAATGAATGCATGAATTGTATTAATTTAAAGGTTTAGCTTATGACATTTTTTGTAATTTTCATATTCTAGTGGAATATTGCGAAGCTAAGCAGGTATTTGAGCCTGGATAGTGCTTGGATGGGCGACCACCGTCAGAGGTCGCAAACGGGTTTTGATTCCTTACCCGTACCCGGCCGCACCAGGGTCGCAAACGGGTACGGGTATCGGGTACCTGATTGCGACCTCTGGGATGAAGCCATGTTGCAGGCGTGGGTGGGTTGATTCTAGGAACTTGAATTGTGAGAAGAGACAAGACGTTGGGAAATGAGTGACAAACAGTTACCAGTGACTCACGGCCTACCCGTACCCGGACCCGGCCGCACCAGGGTCGCAAACGGATACCCGTATCTGGGTATCGGGTAGGGTACGGGTATCGGGTACCCGGTTGCGACCTCTGACCACCGTGCATACAGCAGCAGTTGTAAGCTGCTGCTGGGCTACTTTGTCAACAGAGAGCAGTGCAGCAAACTCCATAGTTGTGCTGTGCTATGCTCCAACATCTCTATTTCCCACCTCCAACCTGCACTGACCTACGTGGTGAAGTCTGGTCAAATAACCTCTACACAAAACGTACGGCATGGGGAGACCCTCATCCAGCAGTAGATTGACAAAAGGAATGTACATGTACACATTGGAATATGTAGAGTGAGGTTCTAGGTTAAAGGTGAATCACACTGAAATTAAATGTGGAATTGATGTAGGTATATGTGCACATACTAATCCATTCTCAATGTCTTGCCGTTATGTTTTTTAATGATGAGTAAAACACACGTGCATTTGTTTTGGACTTGGACAATTCACACTGCCAAGTGCAATAAGTTAAATCACATTAACTTTTAATGTTGATTTGTTGTTTTGCATACAATGCAAACTGGATATTTGTAAAATAAAAACAACTGACTTGCCCAATAAACCTTTGGTAGGTTCAAACGTGTGCCATATGCACCATTCGGTGCATATTAGGATGCTTGTTTACCCAAGAAAGCCTCGCTGACTATCACAAATCTTTTTCAATCGAGTAATTTGCGGGTACATTTTCTAATTTGCACTACAACGCAGGCACACATTGACATCACGGGATCTCTGACGTCCACTGTGAAGCCCACGGGGTGCATGTTTTTGGTTAATGCACTCGCAGCATTAAGTACGTGCGTGTGTGTGCGCGTGACTTTGTTTTTTAGCGTTCAATGTTGGGCAGTACCGCAGGGAAGCCACGCAGCTCTACAAATCGTACCAGTTCTTCCGGCCAGACAATGAGGAAGCCATGAAGATCAGAAAGTAAGTGACTAGACTGTTCGCTATGAGTCACGGTGGAGAAGTGACCCTTTGGCCTTAATCTTACGGGAAAAAATTTGCTCTGTGGCGCAGGCAGAGATTATTACGAAAAGCACATGATATCGGTGCTTTAAATTAACAGAAGTGCTCTTGAGAATTGGGTTTTCTGGTTAACACGGCATGTGTATTTATTATAAAATGTCGCGTATCGTGGTTTCATTTTGGGTCACTACATCATTGGTGGCTTCATCCGATGAGCACGGTTGGCATATGTACGGTGCTAAAGGAGTTCAACATACATCTTGTCAAAATCCAACAGGCAATCTATGTAGTATTACATAAAAAATAAATTGCGAACCACTAGAATATATCAGTTGTTAATGTGTCTATATTAACTGATTTTGCTACGTTTAACAGACGTGGCTTTTGATTGGATAATATGAACTAGGGTGGACAGTGACGTGGTCTGTGGTTATCGCACTGCGCCTTGCACCTGAGTTTGATTGCCTGCCACGTCTGTAACATTAGCCATGTTCGTGAGTGACAGTTGTTATTGATATGTGACCCTAAAGGCCAGTTTGTTAACATTGATTGTTATGCTCATGACGTATGCATCGCATTGTGTGTATGTAATAATTTGGCAATTTTTTGGGTTATATTTGGTGTAGGTAATGGGTTCATGTGACCCCTACAGCCACTAGAGGTGCTAAATTCACCCCAATTGATTCTTCTTCAATTATACATGAGCTTTACTTAAAACACGCTTTTATGAAATGTACATAGCAGCCATCCACCAGCAATCGATCCTCACATCGTAAACATGAATGTACTGGAGTAATGGAAGAACTCCACGGCTCCAGGAAGTGGCCCCGAAGCTTTCCATAACGTAAGGGAGCATGGGCAATTACAGCCAACGTGAGTTAACCGTAGACAATTAGACCAAAGCTGAAACATAACATATAAAAAAGAATGTTATAAAAAAAAAATGTTTTGTTATGATAGAATATAGTATTGTCATCAGTATGACATAAGTATACCAAGTTTGCAGTCGATACCACATTGGGAAGTGGGTTAAAATTGAGTTACAAGATTTGAGGATACAACAACAACAACAGACGGAGTGAGTTAAATGAAAGCGTGTAAAATAGTCAGGTTGAATTGAGGCAATTCGTCTAATTTAAGGACTGCTTAATCGTCAAATATTTAACATGCCTATGAAATAAAGTTGACTTTGTTTTGACCAGGTGAGATCTCGAGAGACCCAGGTTAGTAATATGCGCAAGAGCCATCTGGGTCACCAAAGTGAGAAAAGCAAAACAAAATAATGCACAGCAATGAAGAAAATAGAAATCGCATTGTGCCCACAGTGCACTGTGCGTTTTAAAATCAGCACTGGTGAGACAAAGGTGGCCGAGAAAACAGTGCCACTATATCCCCCATGCTTGTCAACCGGTTTGCCTGCCTTAATGGGATCTCGCTAACAGCACCTGTCCAGCAGTCTTATCAGGCAAGAACGTTGGATCAAATTGGCGAGGCCTCTCTCAGTGAAGTATTGTGTTTCTTCGCACAGACATTGTGCCCTAGTTGCCTTGGAAGACCTCCACAAGTATCTGAAGGACGAAGGCGGGCAAGTTGCGGTGAGTGCACGCAATCTCGTGGCCAAACCCAAAGGATCATTCGCCAGAGCACATTAACCCTTTGACATTCTCGGTGTAGTCTGTTTGTCTAATTTTTCATACGTAGTTAATTCCTTGTATTGTGGAACAGTAGGCCCAGAATATTACTGGGTTCCGCTTCACTGCCTGTGTCGACCTCCTGATAACGGGTGCCCACCCATAATCGCATCTACAATACCCTCTTGCCATGTTCTATTCTGAACTTCCAAGTTGTGTAATCTGTAGTTCCAATAATGTCATATTATCTTCGATGTGTTCAAAGAGAGACGATTTTTTTAAATTTACTTTGTTAAAATGCATCTCCTTGATGTATACTTCATAATCCATTATTGGTGCCTCATTCGCCGATAAAAACATTAAAGTTGACCTCCCTGCTCACCAAAATAGGTTCGTGTTGTTCATCAAAACTTCATCAAAACCCTACTCTGCTCCATGCAATACTTCTGACATCCTTGGCCTCCTTAAAGTTGCTTTGTACAATTGTTGTATCATATCTGTAACAAATATATACAATCTACTGCTGGATTAGGGGCCCCTCCCCACGCAGTGCAGGTCGTGGGGGTTATTTAACCATACTTCACCATCTTGGTCGGTCCGTGCTGGTTCCGTGAAGCGGGCAGGATGCATAGAAGTCTGATCGTGGAAGTACATTGCAAAAATTCACATCCCTCTGCTGCCCACAATCCCATAGCATGTATAGACACGAGGTGCTTCATCGCAGCGTTATTCCAGCTAGGGCCCAAACCTTGCTTTGCTTCCAAGGCCTGCTTTGGTCACAGACGACAAATGTGCGGGTATGAAGTATCTGAAATGACACGAGGGGAATGAAAGTGGACAAGCAATGCGAGCCTCTCGCGTGTGCACCCTTTGTGTTCTGGCCCCGCAGGTGTTCGACGCCACAAATACGACACGTGAGCGCAGAGAGCTCATCACCAACTTTTGCAACGAGAACTGCTACAAGGTACGGCCAGACCGTGGAGCCCCTTCGGCAGTGCTTGCAAGATTCTCGCACCAGTGCGGAAGCTAACAATAACGATAACTAGTTCTTTCGGTAAAGTCACGTAGGTAAAAAATGAAATTATAATTTATAAAAAATAAAATAATAATAATTTTAATTTCATTTTTTTCCTACGTGACTTTACCGAAAGAACTAAGAGTATAAATCCTTGCAGTCACGAAAGCTTCAAATCTAGAAATAACGATAACAACACCCTTTATCATACTGGGAGGGTCGGATGAATGGATGGTCACATCTAAAGGACATGCAGGCTTCTATCCTACTATCATACTATATTTAAAAAAGGTGTTCTGGCTGGGCTGAAGGGAGGAATGGGTGGATGGCCATGTCCAAATGACGGTGTGGGTTGTTAGTTTTACCGTAAAAAGCCTTTCTGAGTCTCAAGGTCCATGTTCCGGATGGTCCAAATTTGGACTGTTTGACCAATGAATTTGATCACTGGCATGTGTGCGGAGCCCCGATGCAGAATAATCTCATGCATGCGAGGGAGGTAATAACATACCTGTTGTTGGATTCACAAATGCGTTGCTGAGGCGAGGCAGGTTGGCTCAGAGTGAGGAGCACTGATTAAGTGCAGGACGTCGATGTTCTCAGCCTTGTCACCAATGACTGAACAAAACCAATCGTGTTACATTTGCTTTTGTACTTTACTTGGCTGCAATTACACCTCGTACAGGGCACATTGGCAGGGTTTTGCGTGATTAAATGCATGCGGCTGGTTAACTTAAGTTCGGATGGCCAGTGGGTCGATGGACTGAAATACGTGATGTATTTACATGGAGATGCAGTGACGGTTTTTTAGCCTCGCGTCCCAAAATGTTCCGCTACAGAACTCATCAATGGTCTCCATAATAAAATGGTATTACAATAGCATTGTATTGGTTTTTACGCCAAAATCAAGCGCTTGAACTTATCACACGTGTCAATGCATTTAATGCACCGAATGCTTATCTATTACGGTGATGATTATTTTGTAATGACGGTAGAAATAAACCTCTTTACAGCCACCACTTTTAAGAGATTAAATCAGCCAAAAATCCTGCCCGGCTTGTCTTACCGCTAGACAAACGCATTGGGTGGTGGTTCTTTTTTGGTTGATTGGCAGGATTACCGCCCTTGGGGGGGGACATAGGGCAGGGAAGGGCGTAATTCATTAAGATTGGATACAATAACAAGAATTCGCCATTTAAACAACTCGGCCACCCGAAGCTGGAAATCCCAGGATTATGTAAATCGCCCCGGGCTCGGGGAAAACGACAGGAATCCTAGCTGCGTGGAAATTAAGTCGTGAACGCTTTAAACGCAAATCAAATTGGCCAGCTCCGCATGTCACAGAGTGTTCCTGTCCTTTTAAGGACGGTGTGGATTTGCATTTGCACCAGGGGCAACACCCCAAGAGGTCGAGTCGTGGTTTCCTTCAAATAATTGCTTCACTTACGTAACAAAAATACAATACGTGTGTGACGAAATTGGATTTTTTGTTTTTGTTCATCTTTGTTGTTGCGACGTAATTGTAAACTGCAAGCAGGCATGGCTGGCTAATCTGGGTTGCATTCAACGTAATCCTTCCTCTCCGGTTATAGTCCATTGTTGCTAATCTGAATTAGTTCATTCAGAATTTGCTTTGACTGTGGGCCTCTGATTTGTACAGTACGATTGCATTATTACAAAAAATATTTATTTCTGAGCGTTGGGCATTAATAAGTACTAGTTTGGTCAGCATTTGTTATGAAAGTAATTCTCACAGTCTACGTGACCTAAAGCAATAAAGCATGTAGTCCACGTTTACTTACTAAATGTTGGGGTAATGGTGAAACAATTATTACCCCTCCACCAAATATTATCAAGTCAGCCAGTAAGTGAACTCCATCTTCTTGGTTCTTTCGGTAAAGTCATGTAGAATGGAAATAATAGAATAATAAAAAATCTGTCTTATCGACAGACCTGTTCTTCACCTGAGGACGGCTGCTTGCATTGTGGCCGAAACGTCGTGAGAATTATTTTATTATGTTTTTTATTATTTTATTATTTTCCTTCTACGTGACTTTACCGAAAGAACCAAGAAGATGAATCCCTGCAGTCACGAAAGCTTTAAATCGAAAAATTGAACTCAATCTTTGTATATAAATAAATATAGCCAATTACCATGTTTGGTCTTCCTCAGTGCACAGCGGTCTCTAATAACTTTACTAAATTATCTCAGTCTGTGTCTTCATTCAAACTCATTAAATTTGTCTCGTCATAGTCACTCGTGTTTGGGTGTTGGTGTGAAAAGGCGTCCTTGTCTTCATGCTTGGTTGATGTCCATCCTCTCATAGTCATTGTTGACGAATACAAATCAAACCCTTTGCTGAAGAATGTTTTTATCACTAATCTCATAAACCCTAATATTGGTCTATTGGTAGCGCGTTCTCCGCACATTGCAGAGGTTCACGGTTTCGAATTCAGAGGCCGCCCTGGTTAATACTGTGGGTGTAATGGCAAAAAAATGTGTGTCTTATGCGTTGCAGTTGACGTTAAACTATTCGGCAATGTCATTCGCCAGAGTAGGCCATTGTGTGCTGGCATCGTGGTACAAATTTTCCAAATTTGAATAAAATACCCGCAATTATTCACTTGTAATAATATTTAGCAATCATGGCTCCCTCCTGCAAAATCTTGGCAGGACCCTCCTGAGGCTCTCTTGGGTAAATAAGTATAATTGTCATAATAATACCCGTGGTGTTGCATATATATCAACGTATATATTTTTAGCTGTGTCATGTATGATTGTACATTTCAGGTGTTCTTCGTGGAGTCCCTATGTGACGACCCTGACGTCATTGCCACCAGCATCACCGTACGTGAACTAAATCGAACGCAATCTGACAATATTTTATGACTTGCATACAAGCATCTCTACACCCGTCTTACCTGCCGACGAAGGAATGAATGAAGTCCATATTTCCTGTGACTCGACACCCTCCTTGCAGGAGGTGAAGGTGAGCAGCCCCGACTACAAGGACTGCAACAAGGACGACGCCACCGTGGACTTCCTGAAGCGTATCGAGTGCTACAAGGAGACGTACCAGCCTCTGGACGATACCTGGGATAGGTAGGTCATCACTGCTCCAAGCTTCCCCCCTCCCCATGCCCTCTCTAGCCTCCTGCGTCACTCGTCTGGCCAGGCAGCGATTTGCGGCTCACTTGACCCAGACGCTGGCCTTCAGTCGCAGCAGCTGGAGAAATAATCTCTCTTAATAATAGTAAAATATCATGATGTCATGATGGACCAAGGCCTAAGCCGTCGATGCCTCCACACCTCGTCGCCAACAACGCTTTCTACCCTTCGTCAGGTCTCGGCAGTTACTGCACAGGAGACGCTTGACCTCCCAGGTGTGTGCTGCTGACAGTCTCCCACCATCTGCTCTTAGGTCCTTGACCTTGGTCGCCGGACACGTGGAGAGTAATTATGTCATTGGTGTTATGTTCAGGTTGTTTTGTGATTTTATTTTTTTATTGTGATAGTGATGAGGGGCGTTTATAAACGTTACGCAAAATAATCAGTGGGTTCTTATATGACTGAACAATAAAGGCTGATATTAATTTGTCTTCCACATCATATGGGCTAAAAATTCACGACCAATTTTAGTTTTCGACATAATATTGAAGAAGCTAATTTTTCGGGCACTCGCATTCAAGAACAGAGAGTGACTTAACGCCGAATACAATTGGCAATGTGCCTACATCACGTTATGCCTCTTCAGCCCCAACAGACAAATTACTTATTAACCCGGAAACTTGCAAAACCCAGAGACGGTTGAAAGCCACGTTTTGTAGAGGGACTTGAGGATGGACGGCGGATGCTGAAGTTCAAACTCGTAAAATATTCCGCCTGTCAGACAACCCAACACAGTGTCGGGGGGGGGGCGGGTGTGCATCGTTGCGATGTTCAACTTTCCTTGACGTTGCCCCTGCCGTGTGTCCTCAGGGAGATGTCGTACATCAAGATTTTCAACGTGGGCCGAGGCTTCCTGGTGAACCACGTGCAGGACCACGTGCAGAGCCGCATCGTCTACTACCTGATGAACATCCACGTGCAGCCGCGCTCCATCTACCTGTGTCGGCACGGGGAGTCCGAGCTCAACCTCAAGGGCCGCATCGGGGGCGACCTGGGACTGGCCGATCGCGGCAAGCAGGTGGGCACCGTCGTCGACGATGACTTTGTCACCATCGCCACTTGAAATATCATCGCTATCGTTTTCATCATGATAATGGGGTGGTAATGCTTACCATCACAATCGTTTACACCATTGCCATTGTTTTTTTGTTGTTGCATTTTGCAGTCACAAAAACTTCAAATCTAGAAAGAACCTAGCTTGCTTATCTACTTCCAACATCTACATCACAACGCACCAGTTTCGGCTTTTGCCTCCCAGCGCATCCTTGGTGTCGCAGCTTTGCCTCCCAGCCCACACCCTGCCCCCACACTTACCATGGCCTCCCCTCCCTCCAGGCCCCGTGACTATATAATCCCTCGTCACAGCCATTTTTGAGACACACTTAAGCGTTTGTGTTTTCGCTACGTTGTCCCCACATGAAGAAGGACGCTTGTGTTGCGCCCGAAATGTCGCAATTAAATTTATTTTAATTAGTTTATTTTAATTTTTGACCTACGTGACTTTACCGAAAAAAACAAAGATCCTTGCAGTCACGAAAACTTAAAATCTAGAATGCTACATTTCAGTTGGAGCTCTGTATGGAGCACAAAACGCGACGTTGGGCACGGGGTACAGAAACTCCACGGACATAAGTCCGAAACGCGGTGCACCTGAGTTTAGAGAAGGCGGGAGATTGGGCTCGCAGCCTCATCATAGCCATTGTTATTACCCCAATGAAAACCGTCTTTGTCATGCCAATTGTCATCATCATAGGCAAAGGCATCATCCTCAACACCACCAGACTTGATATCCCAATTTATATGTCTTCAATTTCACTGTAATTGTGCTTGCCACTATCATCATTGTGGTCATTCTCACCATCATCTTCGTCACCATTGTCATCACTTTGACTGCCTTCATCTGCACCATCGTCATCATCGTCATCGTCGTCAGCTTCACTGTCTCATTACAGTTGTCTTCCTGTGTGCCATCCTACTCGTGATTTTTATGATCCGCCCTTTGCTATTGCATTGCACTGTAAGTAAAACAATGACAGAAAACATGCTACCGTCTCTCTTGGTCTCCTCATCTCCACAGTTCGCCCATGCGCTGTGCTCCTTCCTTTCGGAACAAAACATCAAGGACTTGAAGGTGTGGACGAGCCAAATGAAGAGGACCATCCAGACAGCCGAGGCACTGAACACCACGTATGAGCAGTGGAAAGCCCTCAATGAGATTGACGCCGTAAGCTCTCCACGGATAAAACCATTTAGAAATGGGGGGTGGGGGGGGGGAGAGACATGTTTATGCGTTTCCAGGTTGTACCGCGTGACGTCCAACACGTGCTGGGAGCTTCTGGAAATGAAGCTTCTGGAACGGAAGCTCCCCAGCACGTGGGATGAAACGTCAGACATCGCGCTGAACTTGACGCGCCGTACATATCCATGTATGGATGTTGAAGTTCTTTCGCACCGTACGTCGCCAGTCCTGCTCATCGGAGGTGCGGAGGCAGGACAACAAACTAAGCTCGAAAAGCAGTTGTAAAGAAATTAGTTTTCGGTCTAAGATTTGAAAGTGCATAGCTCCAGTGGCTTCCTAATATCGGAGGGAAAGATCCTTCCAGACGGCTGCAGAAGCACTTTTGAAAGCGCGCTCATCGGACCGCCATGGAGCACAACTGCGAAAACTTACGCAGTGGTTTGACATGTACGCTTTCGCGACCAATATTATTCATATTAAAGGTTTTTTGGGTATAAATGTGTTTTTTTTACATTTTGTTTGTGTTGCTTGTTCTCTCTTCCAGTTTAACACTTTTGTTGGCTCAGTTTTTTAACAACACATACTTACACAATCTAACTAAAAAAAAAACCTTGATTATGAATACGCAGCGGCGTTTGTGGCCATTTCACATTCTGCTTCGCGTTTAACAGCAGCTGTTGTTGTTGCTTTTTCCTCCCGCACGGTTTGTGGGGCAGGGAGTGTGCGAGGAGATGACATACGAGGAGATTCAGTCATCGCATCCCGACGAATTCGCGATGCGTGACCAGGACAAGTTCCACTACCGCTACCCCAAGGGGGAGGTGGGTGTATTTGCGTGGGCGGGGACGGTAGCGTCAGAAGTGGTGGTGAGCACATTGCACGATGAATTGTGGTCAGGAATCGACAAGAGTTTGATTCCCAACCTAGGCTAACATCAGTGGCGAGTGATATATCTCGGCCATAAGGTTGAGGAAAAAGACAAAAATCTGATAAAAAGGAAAACATAAATCAAAGAGTAATGGGTTTTTTTTTTAACACAGTTGATGATCACATGCCCAAAGACCCAAAACATGTGGCCAGCCAACACAGCACGATAAAAGTTATAATTGACAACAGTTAACCCGTTTCTTGAATTGAGCTGGGTTATCATGAGAGCTTGGAAAGAGAGGCTGTAGGATGGAATTGTAAAGTGAAGTAATGCGAGGGACGAAGCAGACGGAGAATTGTTTCGACCCGCAGGTTGAACGCAGTGTGTACAAAACCACAACCTGATAGGGTCGCTTACGTACGTTTACTTATCCAGTCGTGCATGTGTGTGGGCGCTCGTGCCACAGTCGTATCAGGATGTGGTCCACCGGCTGGAGCCGGTCATCATGGAGCTGGAGCGGCAGGAGAACGTGCTGGTCGTGTGCCACCAGGCCGTGATGCGCTGCCTGCTCGCGTACTTCCTCGACAAGTCCTCCGGTACCAGTCGCGCCTCCCTCCCCCTCCCCTCAACCTCCCGCCCCCTCCCTCCCATCTTGTCTCGTGTTCCAATTTTGTTTGTGTTGCTTGTTCTCTCTTCCAGTTGAACACTTTTGTTGGCTCGGTTAATCGAATTGACATTAGCAGATCACTTGCGTAACAGTTGGCATACTTTCTTAATTATTATTACACGCACAATGGCGTGCATGTCTTTTAAGTGTAGGAACTATTTCTTAACAGAGAATGGTACATTGGTACATGTGTATTTAAATACCTTTCTATACTTTGGTCTGTTTTAACTGTCACCACCATGAGATGCTAGCCAGTTGATCGCCTTGAACTAACTCTCCTATGTGTACCTCCGATTAACACGGTTGGCTACGTACGGTGCGAAAGAAGTTCAACATACATTCGTACAGGACTGGCTGTCCTATATCCGGACTGGCTGTCCTATGGAGATAGTTCCTCCCAAAGATAACGGTTGCCAACAATACTGTCTTCGCCAACTACAATGGGGATCTCAATCTTTCCATAAGTATGCGTATACTGAAAATCAAAACAAAAATATACGCAAATTGCGTATTAAATGCATTGGAATTGGTTATTTTAATAGTGTATATCTTCACGCTTTTTCTCCACAGCTGAGCTTCCTTACCTGGAGTGTCCACTCCACACTGTGCTCAAGCTGACGCCAATAGCCTACGGTAGGGCACACCACACTTAACGTTTAAATTGTTTGTGCTCACCAAATGCATTAAATTGTGCTTTTAAGGTCACCGATATGTCCTTTTGATATGTGTCTATAATATTGCAGTTTATATAAGTTAATAATGGAATGGAAACTGAAAAATGAGTTGAATTGGATTGCAGGTCCTTGGGTTATCTTGAATGGTTAAGATATTTTGACTTAAAGCTTTCGTGACTGCAGGAATTCATATTCTTTGGTTCTTTCAGTAAAGTCACGTAGATTGAAAAATAAAAATAAAGTGAATAAAAATAAAAACACTAATGTAGATTGTAGCCTGGTTCTTAATCGGAGTGAGTACTGGCAATCTAATGTAGACTGTAGCCTGGTTATTAAGCTGGGTGAGTGTACTGGCAGTATATAATGTACAGTCTACATTATAGACTGCCAGTACACTCCCCAAACTTAATAACCAGGCTACAGTCTACATTATAGACTGCCAGTACACTCCCCAAACTTAATAACCAGGCTACAGTCTACATTATAGACTGCCAGTACACTCACCGAGGTTAAGAACCAGGCTACAGTCTACATTATAGACTGCCAGTACACTCACCCAGCTTAATAACAATTGCTACAGTCTACATTAGACTGCCAGTAGTACACTCACTCTGATTAAGAACCAGGCTACAGTCTACATTTAATTTAAATTTTTTATTAATTTTTTTAACTCACTTTATTTTTATTCTTATTTATCTATCTACGCGACTACCGAAAGAACCAAAGAATATGGTTAAGATACGCTCCCACAAGCGATTTAACTCGCCCCCTGCTGGCCACTCTCTGCACGGCACTTAAAAGTTCAGACTTACAAACGTTTTAAGTTTTGGACGTTCAGGTTTTTAATACCCCGATACATTCATTGAATTGTGAAAATGTAACAGGAATTGTAGGTGGGAGTGAAAATTATCAATCGTCCAAACATCATAGCATCTTTTCTATTGTCAGTGTTTTGTGTTTCTAAACGTGGAACTCCGATAAACACTCAGACTGATTATTCAACGACAGGTCATTGTTTATTGAATCTGTGCCTGCATATTGGCGCATTTCCCCTCTTCTCAGGTTGTCGAGTGGAGTCGTTTTTTCTCAACGTGGAGGCTGTGAACACGCACAGGGAAAGACCAGAGGTGAGGTCCCCCACCTCCACATTGCCGAGCCCGGGGTCTAGCCTCTCCAATCAGCCATCGTCATCCAACTTACTCGCACCACTTGGGTACAAATCCCCAAAACGTTTATTATTTAACACATTCCTGCGGAGGGAGCTGGTAGTAACGTTGGTTTGCTCTGTCAATAGCCAGGGTCAACAGCGGCGTGGTGTATTCCACAAATATGCCCGACTGTGAGGGCGGGCACAAGCCGGCGCGAGTAGGTTATATAAGGGCACCACGGGGTGACCAGCCCCTCCCCACCTAGCCCCTCCCCTCTCCACTCAGCCCCACCCCTCCCATTTTTTGATGCACGACGGACGGACAGAATAATCCCCTGTGGGCTGGTGTAACCAGGAGGTTACTACCAGTATCATCAGCCATGATTTAACCACTACTGGATGGCAACGACTCGGGGAGGCGTTCCACCGTTGCCGTCCCTCGTGATCTCACGATGCAGCAATCCACTTGGGCCCCCTACACAGGAGCCGATTGTATTGCTCCATCATCACAGTGCTCTTTTCAAGCACCGTTGGGCTGCCATTCAATCGTTAGTTTTGACCGTCGGCCATCGTCCCTTCCAGAAGCGCGTTCTGCCCAGGCCAACTTAGAATGTTTTGATAAAGTAATCGTTCCGTGCTTATTACTTGGACGTCGGCAACGAAAATAAAACAAAAGCTGAAAGGTGCTGCAAAGAAGCATTGGGGAGTGGAAGCTTGGAACTATACTGGGAGATGGAAGTGGAATTTGTGGGTCAAACAACAATCTCAATTCGAGACCTCACACTGACTCTTATGATGTGTAATACGGTAGGATAAAACATTTCATTTTGTATACATTGCAGGTGTATGGTCAAGTTTCAAGTTTATTTTAACCAGGTGAGAACTCAAGAGACCAGGATGGTCAAATTTGCAAGAGCGATCTTGGGCATTAGTTTGCCAGTCGGTGGCGATGATTGATATGTATAATCCCAGTTGAGTATTTGCGGGTAATTTTTTAAATTAGTCAATTTGAATCCTGACGCCGGCACAGAGCGGCCTATTTTTGTGAATGACGTCAGGGCATCTTTAACATTCACTGTAAAGCAGACGGCATTTTATTGTGGTTATTACACCCGCATAAAAAAAATCGGGACAGCCACCTGGATTCGAACCATGAACCTCTGCCTCTACAATAGGTGGTAAACGCACTACCGCTGGGCCATGTCACTACCCTTAATCTGTAGATGTCTTAAGTTAATGTATAGATGACTAAACCTGGGCCGGAGTCAAGTCACCTTCATATGACATCGCTCAATACCCATCAACAGGTCCTCTGTATAGATGTAAAATGTATTTTCTAAGAGCTCCATTGCTGGCTTTTAGTGACCTTCATCTCATGTCATGTCCACCAGAGGCCGTAGCGGTTGACCAACCGTGCATTTAACGTCCCACGATTTTAATGAATTCTATTCACTCCCACCCGACCGATTGCGCAGAACGTGAGTGTCTCACGCAAGTCAGCGGAGGCTCTCAAGACAGTGCCGGCGCACGAATGAGGGAGCGGCCCACTGCCTCCCTCCCTCCCCCAGCAGCAGCCGCCCCTCCCGCCAGCTGGATCCTGCTGTCCATCTCGCCCGCCGTCTCTTTCGCCTTCTCAAAAGTGCCGTTCTCTTTTGTCCAGCTGTGGACCGCAGCCATGGGGCGTCGCAGCCAGATTTGAACGTCGTGCGAGGACTTAATTTACAACGCTCATAAAGGGTTCTTGAGTCTTCATTAAAAAGCCACTTATGTGTTTTTATTAATACTTTTATACCACTGGAAAGAAATTACTTTTGCACATGATTAAGAACAAATTTTTGTTTTGGTCCGCGTTGAAATATGGCACAGATTAAATTAGATGTTTTGTTTTAATCGTGTTAGAGTTCACTATTGTTTTACACAATGTGTGAGTGTATATAGGGTCTATGTGGGTAATTATTTTCATTGTCTTAGACTACTTTGCCAGTACGTGTGGCCACATGTTCACAGCCAAATTGAACATGTGATTGTGCCATTTCCAGGGTAGAAGTGTGAGAGGTGTGTGGATTTCATCCAGTGTTGCTCCCGTGACATTTCATTGATCATGGGGTTTTGTGGTTGCTAGTGCTCAAGATAAAGACATTTTGGAACCGTATTCCTCGCCATTAATTCTTGAAGCTGGTACAGGGTCTCCTGCCAAGTCTAAATTTGTGTCATGATCAATACATACTCACACATACTATAATGCATAGTCTTGTATCAATCCATTGGGGAATTAAATCCTCCCCATGCAATTCGGCAGTAATGGGGGTTGTTGTTTGATTGTACTTCACGCTGGTCAGTGCGGAATTGGTGAAGGTGGGTGTTCAGGATCGGTTCAGATATCGCTCGTCACTGGTATTAGCCATGGCTGGGAATTGAACTCGGGTTTCTTATGAATGCTCTTATATGTCGGCATGATTGGTGTGCCTACTCTCCCTAGTCATGACGTCTATCTCTGTGTAGGATTTTGCACGTGGCCCTTCAAAATGCCAGTGACTGTTTAGCCAGAGGGCTTCCGGATTAAGTAGATTTGAGTTTGTTGGATTGGTTAGGTCTTGTACCAGAAAAAATAGTTTATGCCTCATGAGTTGGTCCCAAATCTGGCAACTGTTTATCTAAAAAAACTATATAATATTATGAGTACTTGCATGCATGGTGATTTGACAGCGATTATATATATTTTTTTCAAAGATCCTGCGGTTTATGTTCTGGTGCTGCTGGCTGCACTGAAGTTTATGTTGTGACAGGGGATAGAGGCGGAAGGCAGGGAACATTTCATTTCTGCTTCAAAACTACTCATCTATGCGCACAAGTCATTAAATGACCAATGCCCTAAAAAAACACATCTGCAAATTTGCGTGAAATAGTGTTTATACAATGTGCTGAATGAGATATACTGCACAGCATACAATTAATTTTCAATATACATACACGGGTGTATGTATGAGTATAAGCGGCCATTATCACCTGTGGACATTCTCAATCCACTACAGTTGTCCCATAATGCTAGATTTAAACTAATGTTAATTGTAATCTACAGCACTTTCTCAATTGCCCGCTGGATGAAGGCCTCCCCATGCCGTATCGGTTCATTGCCGTTTTGTTTGACCATACTTCTTCAGACTGACCACGCTGCTGGTTAGTGTGAGTTGGTGTGTTGGGGGGAGAGGTCCAGGACCAGTTCAGATGTCGGTCGCCACTCACGTTAGTTGCGGCCGGGAATGGAACGCGCGTCGCCAGCTTCAGAACGCAGTGCGCTAAACCACTGCGCCCACACAGTTGACATTATCTGATGCGAAATACGCCTGTTGACTTTTGACAAAAATCGGCGACATGGGTACAGTTGATGGTTACTATTCACTCTTTCCTTTAATGTGAAACTACACAGAACGTTTGTCAGATTTCATTGGCATTTTCACAAGTGGAATGTCACTGTGGCGTTGAGCCGTGACATTGCTGTTGTACCTTACGATATTGTGATACAATGCCGCTATCGCCCAACGCTGATCAAGGCAGGCTTGTGGTTATACATAAAATAATGTATGACGTTTGAATTTCAGGGTTTCTGTGCAACAGAATTTATATATATATAAGCTAAGGTTAGTCTAGAGCGGGTTATTTGTAGTTCTAGATTTGAAGCTTTCGTGACTGCAAGGAATCATCTTCTTAGGTTTTTTCGGTAAAGTCACGTAGGTAAAACATCAAAATGAATGAAAATAAAATAAAATAAAAAATCACTGATTTTTTATTTTATTTTCATTCATTTTCATAAAATCAAAAATCACTGATTTTTGATTTTATTTTATTTTCATTCATTTTGATGTTTTACCTACGTGACTTTACCGAAAAAACCTAAGAAGATTATTTGTAGTTGTCTATTGCATAGCCTTCGTGTTTGGTATACAAAATGTGATAATTGAGTCTGTAAATTGAGTTTAAGTGATGTGATTTTACTTTAAATCAGCTGTTAATATGCGTATCATTAGTGCTGGGAAAGGAAATTGTGGTGTAAATTGTCAAAAATTTTCATAGAAAATAAGGCTTTCGAGTTGACCGCATTACAAATATTTTTGAGACGGTCCGTGTAAGAATGACGCAGGCAAACGTAACATTACATTGAAGACTGCAAATATGGGCTGCCTTCAGAAAACCATTGTGCCCATGCGTATTTTGTGAGGTTGTTTTTTTTAACAGCTTCACAGTGCCTGCTGCATTCGCATATATAACTTGCTTGATGTCATCGTAATCCACAACCAAAATCTGTTTCTTGCAGGGTTGGGGTGTGCGTTTTGAGGCCACGCTGTGCGAGTGATTGTATGCGAAATGAAATTCTTCTGTTTAGTTAAAATTATTTGCGAAATGCTTATTTGGATATTTGGGATAAAAAGTCATCCCTGGATGGTAGTGGACATCTTGGTTGAAAGTCGAGGTTGGTTGTTGAACTTTAATCGAACTACCTCTTCTGTAATGTAAGAAGCAATAACATGAAGATAAATACTTGTCAATTGTGTTAGGAATCTTGAGTGATTTGAAACGGACATCTGTCGCTGCAGGATAAGATCATTTCATCTTGCGTTGGAAAGTCTAGCAAACTGTTAAGTTTGTATGGTTAGGCTCCAACAGCTGTAACACATGGAGAAAACCAATTCCTTAAATTGATTCAATTGATGTGTGTCCATTGTACAAGTCATATCCACGTGCAGATTACACCATTGGTAGAAATGAGGTTTAGTTTTTTTTCTAAGGGGTTGGTAAAAAGTATTGGGAAATCGGAGAAGGGAAATGTGGTGTACATTGGATTTTAATTCTTAACGCTTGGGCTTGTAAGAAGAAAGTGGTGAATTTTATGTTTCAATCTAACTTAAGTGTAGCATTTATTGTAATAACTAACCAGGTCATTAATCTTCATGTTTTTAAACCACTTCCCAAAACAGCTGAATGTAGAATATAACGTTATTTATAAACAGACACATTTGGCAAAAAAATCCGTGAAGACAAATTACTGAAACCTTTTCCTTGACATTTATTTTGGGAAAAACACAACTCCAAATAAAAACCTAACAAATCCTGTGGATATTATTAAGATGAAACCCATTTTAAGAGGTGATTGTGTAGTGCTTTAGGCATACATAGGCAGGATATTGCACCGTTGATACGCACAGTAAGCAGGTTGCCTTAGCGAATTGGCTGGTGCTACATCCAGCAAATATATAACTGTTGAAATGCAAATCTGTATTGTTGTAAAGGATTTTCTTGCATCGGGGCCATCCATTGAGTAGGTACGCAAAAATCTGTCAACTTGTCCCTTCCCTGTACGCACGCATACTTTTTACACCCCCCCCACCTGCCTACGTACGCCAAACGCACCCCCCCCCCATCCTATAGAACGGCCGATATTTAATCCATGCAGAAACGATGAAGGATTAATAATATTAACGTGTTTTAAGCAAACAGTCCACCGCCGGCTGCATTCAAGAATTAAGTTGCGCACCTTTAAAACGTTTGTCTGGTGTCTGCTCGGTTCAAACGCCGACTGAATCCAGTCGGACAGGTGACGCATTATAGGGGTTTCGTCAACATGTCGGTGTCAGGCTGAAGCACAGCAGCGTGATAGCTGCAGTCTGCTGGGCCGTCGTCTCAAGATCCACAGCGTCGCTGGCGTGATGATCATCATCATCATCCAGCGTTTGATTGTTCTCAAGGTCAGAAGACTCAGGAGTGTGACTGCGCTAGTGTTGTTTTACAGCGGCCTGCGGCAGCTAAAACCTTGAGCCAGCGGCAGTGCAGCGAGGGCAGATTGCAGGATGTGTGACCCATGGGGCAGGCTGCCAGACTGTCAGACTCACTGCTGAGCTGCGTGATGGCTGCAGTCAGGGGCACGGTGACATGCAAGTGACACCTCTCCCACAGTCCCACGTCTCCCGGCAGTACTTGTTGTCTGACAGCTGAAGAAACTGAACTGTGGCTCATTTGAAGGCCAATGTAGACAAATTATTATCGAGGCTTCACTCACCCCCCCCCCCCCCGTTTCCTATGCGTACGTACTAAATGGATGGCCTCATACTGGCTTGAAATTACACTTATTTAGTGTTTTTTAACACAAACGTGGATAATGCAGCCTTATCGCTTAAGGGAATCACAATGGGTATATCAATGCATTGACTGCGAGCGATTGTTAAGCTCGCGATACCGCCAACAAATAGCGCGTGTAATGGATGCTTTTAAATGTGTATGTGTCTGTGCCTGGTTAATATTACCGCTGCAGCCACAAAACATTTAGTCCACCCAGTAATGTAAATGGGATACACCTGTCGATTGGCGATTCACATGGGGTGGTGTAAAGTGATGTCTGGTCAACGTGGGAGACTGACGATTGCTGTTTATAGGGGGCCCTCTGGAGAGCTCCCTCTTGTGTAGACCCTTCCACCAGCAGTGGCATGAGCAAGACTTTGCAGGGCTGCACCTTTTTCAAACGAGCTTGCGTTCGATGTGGCTTTGGTGTAACGCAGCGGCCTTGCTCGTGCCACTGGCAGGAGGCAGGGATTCGGCCACCCACTTCCCTGCTGAGCAGCTGTATTGGAGGCGGAAATATCCAAACGGTCCCACCCAGACCTATTTTAATCCACTTGGTAACTGTTTGGAGATGTCATAGTTGTGCAATGTATACAAGAATGCCATATGTACCACTTTTTTGTATGCATATTTTAAGTTATGCTGTGCGTGGCACAATGTGTTTTTAGAAGCTTTACGGGAACGTCTGCCAACAATGGTTGATGTAATGCTGCCGGGAATTGTGAAATTCATCACAACCGGACCTTGAACGTTGGAATGCTCGTGGCCGGGTGCATTTTTATAATCCTGTTTGTTTGCTGCACTCTTGGTTGGGGAGCAAGTGCTGGAGTTCGACTGCTTGTATGGGTCATGTCTCGGATGCATGGACTTGCAATGTCTAAAAGCAATTAACGCAACATACATTTTTACTGATTTATTAATGGTGCAATAAACTTCTTTTTTTCAAATACACAAGCATAGCGATGTGTTTTCATTTATGATTAAACTTACGTCAAACATTTTTGCCATTACATGAAAATATTTTGCAAGTAAATGTCCCGTGTTTGGAAATAAATGAGAATGTATTGGCATTTTTTAAATTACATTGGCATCCCGTCATTTCACTGGAATGAAGGCCTCCTCAAGCTGCGGCCATCTCACATGATCCTGCAATGTAATCCAATATATAGTTAAAATCCAATATATTTAAAATCTAATTACATCATGTTTTTTATCCAAATAAATGTTTCGCTGTCTAGTTTGTGGAGAGGCAGCCAAGAAATGGAACACGTTCCAGAGTCCACCCACAAAGGAGATGGAGCAATGAAATCCACACAAAGCAATGAAATCCACTTGTGTGCAGGTGCTCGCGAGATGGGATTGTTACATCACGGAAACCATGAGGTGGCAACGGCTTGGGGAGGCCTACATTCAGCAGTGGATTAATCATGGCTAGTGATGTGTAGCAATGCCGAGACCATAACAGCTCGGCAGAGAAAGATAACTAAGGTAAGATCATGTTTTTATTTGCTACATTGGAATTAAACTTGAAGGTGTGCAGTGACAGCTGGTTACTCGGGGTTTGAGTTCATTTTTAAGGTGCGTTATGATGGAATGGCTAACTCCCTGATGTGTGGAACCCAATTTGGCATTGGAAGGAGCCCCCAGCACTTTTAAGTAGATATGCCGAACAACACAGGCACAACCACAAAAAACCTACGCAGTGGTATGATGGAATACTTGGAATGCAATGTAATTGACTCCCATCCGTGCACCTAAGGTCAATCAATGCAATATGTGCAGATTCCCTGCATGACTGGTTTGCCAGACAGGCAGTGGGGTAGCATCAGTGCAGAATAAAAAAAACTAATTAGGATTGGAATGAATTCCAGTTGTTCACCCACCTGCCTGCCACTCGCCCAACTGAATCGAAGGCAGGGCTGATTACCTTCTTCAACTGGAGTCACAATGTGCCGGTGTTTGCTTCTACGAAACGTTTTTCTGTTGCAGAATGATTTTAGATATAGGAACATTCACCTGTTTATATTTATATCAATGTAACCTAGGCGAATTACTGCACGTGCATGCATCTATTCAAATCAACGGGGATATTTGTGTTTGCTTTACAATACGGGCAGATACGTTTGGTATTTGAGCCATTCTCTGAACGGAGATGTGCTTAGGTGCTATGTGCTTACTGTTTGTACAAGCTTGACAGAACATTTCTAACTTGAGTTTCGTTACGCATGACACAATGCACTCCCTGTCCCCCCCCCCCAGTGATTTGATGGATCGGTATCACCGTTAAGATTTTTATTCGAGTTGCAATAAGATACAAAAGATTGATTTAATCTCATGATTACAAGTTCACTACTCATTTGTAATTTTGTGTAACGCATGTGCCTATGATCGCACACTTTTCATGACTTACATAATCAGTTATCGCGCGGGTGATTTGACAGAGGTATCATACGAGTGTAAAAATGGAATCGATCCATCGTTAGGTGTGCAATTCTCATCAACATCCAGATGACTGAGGGCGCATATCGATACAAACTAGTCATTATTGTCACCGGTTTCACGGCCACTGTAAGTGCCTTTGCACTGCCTTCCAATGAAACCTTCTGTTTGACACCAGGCCGAACCAATTTGCAAGAAACATAATTGCACTCACGGCTAACGATGTGCTTCTACGAAATGAGCAATGTTTGCCGTGTTGGCGAAACTGTTCTAATTTGGCTGTGAAGCTCGCAAAAACACATGAGAATGTATGCTCGTTTCCGAGGTCGTTATTGTAATACTGTACTGTACATAAATTCTACGGCTGCACTTTCGGCTGCTGGAAGGTGTGAATTGACCCTCGTTGGAGCATCACTGCTGCCGCACTGCATTACACACGGCAGTCGCTCAAGCGCGGGTGGAGGCAAATGAAAAAACATTCACAATCTCACACGAGGCTACAGGTAATGCAAGTATCTGTTTCAACACTGTTTTCAGATGTATTTCTTGTATATAATGTAAATTTGATACAAATAAAAACAAGTTATACGACAATTGTTTTCCGTAATTTAAATCTAAAATCAATTCTACACCACTTTGCTTTGTGTTCCGTAACAGTGAAGACATTGACATTTATTTGGATGTGCAAGCTAAGACAACGTTAATACAGTGCACTGGTCTTAAAATCCATACATTTGTTGTGATGCACTGTTGAAAGTGGTGCACGAGCACAAATAACAAAATCTCAACACTTCTGTCAATAACACCGCCATGGACCACAAGGACATTATAATAGGCGACGTTTTTGAGCAATGGACCTTCTACGTAACGTCGCCGATTATATATTTTTTCCTCTTTAAGGGCAGCGTTAGTGACGAATGTTGCCTGTTAAAAAATCCCATCGGAGTTTTAAAAAATAGACTTTAGTATTATTTTGTGACAATTGAGAAATCACGATGGGGTAACTCACTCAGGAGCACCTCAAGACAAAATATTCAAGGTGACAAGGTCAAGAGTTAAAATCCCACTCAAGGTTCCTGCAATGTTGCTCAGCCACTGTTATTCCATTGGGATTTTTTGTTGTAATCGGCCCTAACAATGATCACCATTCCACCATGACCTATCAATCTATACAAGAGGCTTTCTATCCCCCGAATCTGGAGAAAGCCTCACACTGGCACACCAAGCATTCACAGATGTCATCGTCAAAACGATAGACAGGCCGATGAACCATTTGTAAGAAAGTCAACAGTGGACGCATTACTCAGATGTTGGGGCTCCGACCACAGCAATGGTGAAATTTTCACCACTAGTTATGGATCACGGTGAGGTCGTGTAAGATGGGAGGTCAACAATGGATTCTTGAATACATTACTGGAGTCTTGAATCCATTGCTGAGAAGCTGGGAGTGTTACCTCCTGGCATGCCTGGGTTTTCAACAGATAATCTGGTTTCCTCCCACGTGACACTGATTAATTATTAATTGAAAAATTGGCCAAACATCCCAATGCAGGACCCTGCTGAAAACCTTGAGAATCAGTAAGGGAATAAACAAAATAAAAATGGAATGTAAGAAAATAAAAATTGGATTTGCACTCTGGGTATTGCTAATTAGCTCAAGACAAGATGTGACTATTTTTGGCAAAGGCATCATGAAGATGTCCAAATAAAAGCTATGCTCTGCTATACAAGATCTCAAATATCCAACCATGAGTCTGGTGCCCCTTGATCAGATCAATAAATAGGACATCACCAGCTCATGTAGCCAAGAAAGCAAGCACCATGGGAATTCGTAGCTAAACCTCAGTCTACTGGAAAAGAAGAGGTGAGGTATAGGTGACGAAAGGACAAAGACTATTTTGAAATCACCACACTTAAAAGGAACCAACCAACCAAAGCACACATACAAAGGTCCCCCATAGAGCCCACACAGGCTGTTGGGGCAAGTACTGTTAGCTATCACCTAATAAAGGCTGGCACAGCACAGGAGAGGGTGGTTGCGTGGCCAGCACCACACCCAGCTGCCTTTGTCTCCCCAGTGCTGATTTTTACACGTCGCACATGGTACTCATTTACTGTTGCGTCCACTTTGAGGCTCAGGACCGGTTCAGATAATCACCACTGATGTTAGTTGCTGCCGGAAACCAAACTAAGGTTACCAGGTTCATAGCGCAATGCGCAAATTACTATACTACCACATAACAAGGAATTATTCCCCCTATAGCCTTCACAGGCTGTTGGGGCAAGTGCTGCGAACGACTATCTATGAAGGCAGGCATGGCTAACAAGGCTAGCATCACGTCCGGCCACCGTTGTCTTCCTAGCAGTGATGTTTACACACTGCACCAGGTACCCATTTCAGGCTGAGTCGACTTAGAAGAGGGCCCCTAGGTTGCCAAATTTCGTAGTGCAGTACGCTAACCCCTGCAGTACCGCTCCCCAAACAAAGACGCGTACACACGCACACACACACCCACTCTACTTTCACGACAGCCTTGGCATGGCGTCGCATTGTGTAAAAATCCCACGCGATCTGGTAGGTGTTCGCCGCATGGTATTTTTGGTGTCCCCATCTGGTCGGTCAGATGGTATTCCCTGTTTTCGATGTCCTATGCCTTGAGCAGTGGCAGCAGGTTGGGCTTGGCCGTTGCTTGGGCGAGAGCCATTGCGTAGATATGGACCTGGGCATCGATCACCATCCCCTTGTTGGACATCTCTGCGTGGAGGAACCAGGAACGAGGCAGGCATTGTACCTTTAGGAACATTATTAGCAGTCTCTCACTGCCCAGGTTTATGTTTTGCTGTGGAGGATTGCTATAATTAATGTTGGGGCTGGGTCAGTGTGATCGTTAACTGTTGTCTAGGTTTAGGTAAGTGCCAGACTTCCCTCCCCACCCCCCTCACAATGTATTCCAATTGTGCTAGAGTGTTATGGGATTAATCCATTCAGAAATGTCGCAGAACAGTGCACGTTCGAGATATGTTGTGGCAGAGGTGGTTGGCCCACAGCACTTTGAACTTGGCAACCAGAGTTAGCTTCCATCCACGACTAAAGCCAGATGAGCGTTATCTGGACCGGTCCTGACCACCCTCCCCCACTTCACAAAGCCACACTGCCTGGCATGGTTAAGTATGGTAAAACAACCCCCAAGACCAACACGGCATGAGGAGGCTGTCACCTAAAAGTCAATTAAACAATGGGCGATACACTCTATTACGAACAGCGTAAAAAGGGTTAAAACCACTCTCAACATCTACTTTCAAAATGTAAGCAGCAACAGTCTTAATTGCATAGTTCACTCTCTGCCAGAGAAAATCTCCAGTAACTCATGCACTTGCCATTAATAAAGCAGGAGCAAAAACTCCAAGCCAATGCCTCTACTTCCTTCCTGAATAACTGCGCACTTTGCAACGCAGACAGGGCATTATTGCACTGGCAGATAGACGCGTGAGTTGAAAAAGGGGAGAAAGCATATTTTGAGGCTCTGAGCATATAAATAATTACCCCCAGCATAAACACACACTCACCTGTCAGCTTTTGCAGAAGCTCATTGACTGGCACCAACAGAACCTCAATAAATTCTGGGAAAACAGAAAGGACAAACGGATAAAGAACACACCAGTAGCATTGTTTCACTGTTACCAATTAACCTTCCGTAGTATAAACGAATTGGTGAGAAAACGTGACTAGTGTCAGTGATGAAGCTGCTGCCTTATTATACCTGAACAATACACAGTGTGAGCTCCTGTATTTTATATATTTTTTCAATAAATAATGAAGAGTATGAAATGGAGCCTCGTAAAAACAGGCCTACGTGCACAAGCTTCTCAACTTAACTCTGGGTTGAATGTCTTGTTTGGCAAACCTCCGTGTATATCGGGGCTTTATACAACAATTACATTTATCAACACTCGATTGTATAATTTTTCCGATGCTTTTAAGTCTGTGCCTGGTAGATTTGTAGTTTTATTAGGCTATGTTAAATATATTTAGTGGAAATATTAAAATACTTAGTTTGCAATAGGTATTGGGTAATGAAGGACACATACCTCCTTCATCTGAAAAAGAAGGAAAGAAATTTACATTACAGAGGATGTTTAAAGGGCAGAACAGCAAAGTCCATTAATGTACCATACTATGCTTCCTTGTACATGCTCCCTGCCTTCAGAAAGCTTCACTGACCAGCATGGTAAAGTATAGTCAAATAATCCCCATGACCCACGTGGCATGGGGTGGGGGGGCTCATCCAGGAGTGGATTGACAAAATGGTTGTACATGTCAAAATGTCCCTGTCCTCCAGCTATATTCGTTATCAAAGTGCACCATCTGCTTAAAAGTGGATGGAAAATACCCTGTGACATCCTCATTGTTAGGAGTGGACAGATGTGTACTAAAGCCATATCTCAAATGCAATACTTTAAAGATTGCCCCAACTTAGCCAGGTGGCTCAGGTCAGAGTTGAGCTGGCACCGATGAGATCGTGGATTTGAGTATGGACGGCTGCCCAAGATTCAACTCCTGTTGTATGGGGACAGTGAGATTGTCTCAACCCAGTCACAAATGACTGCACAACAAAAACATTATTGAGATTTGCACTGAATTTGCCTATATTTCAGCTCTGAGAATTAAAGAGTATCGGTCTGATTGCAATGCGATGAACAACTCTGTCTATAGCACACGAATGGCAAAGTGCTGCCCCCTATCATGGCTTCGAGGTAACAGATTTTATAAGCAGTGTGTTGTGAGATCTTCATTGGACCGTGTTCTCATATGGGGTGATGCGCTGCACTCTGAGCGTTCCAAATGGATTTTTCTTCCCGTGGCATGATGCCAAGAGCACAATCAGGATACAATTGCAGGGTAAAAAAAATGAAGAAATGTTTTCCCCATGTATCTTACAAAATAGTCTCTCGACTTGATCAGTCAGCAAAGTCTCCCTTGTGAGAGATTAATAATTTCATTGAGCTCTCACTAAAATGTAGTGTAAGGCACCAAATAAAAATACAACATTATCATTACTCGGACCAAGATGCATTATGATGAGCATCTCCAGGATGCCCAGAGGGTAAAGCAAAAGTGACAATTCGCCCTGAGCCTAACACAAAAGAGGGTGCCACAACAGACCTGCATTTTCGTTTTAAAGGAATGAGGGGGTTTCAAGTGGCATTCTGCCCTCAGCCTCTAGCCCCCAGACCTCCAGGAACCTATGGACAGCCCTGACTGCTATCACTATCGTTCCACCAGAATCCATGTTAACATCGTCATCACTACTTCAATCAGCCATTAAAATCATCAACTAGGCGTGGTGAGACACGCCTGTGATCCAGCATTTTGAACGCAAGGTTTGGTGAATCACACTGGCTTGTGAAATGTGCTGGGCTGCAAGGTGGCCAGAAGATTGCAGTAGAGCAAGTGTGTTCATGAACCCATGTGTCTGGATCTTTGAATGTTATCCTCTCTCATTGGTGGATTTTCTCTCTACTCCAATTTCCTCAAATAATAAATACACTTCTGGACCATATATTTTCCAAACATTCCAATAAGAATGAGTCTTCAGATACAGTTAACTACTGTTTTCCCGAGTAAATCAATATAACGATTTATTTATTTACTCATAATCAACGTTTACCTTAACATTCATCAACAACAAGTTACAGTCAACTTCCGATCATCCATGGATGGATTACACTGGTCAACACACTTTTTCTGGCATAAGGTATTCCAACGGTTTCAAGGTAATTTTGGGGTGCTGATTGCAAATCTGCCATCAGTTTTTGTCCATCACATCAGGTTTTTGAGATATCAAATATTGTATTTTCAATTAGAAACTGCAGAAGATAAAATATGAAATAAATGTGTATATCTACATAAAATGATTTTTTTTTTGTTGACCAGTGTTATCCAGCTTGCGGATTAACCGTGCTTGTGAAAAAATAAGGAGCGAGCGGTGGGGACGACTCACCAAGCTCCTGTTGAGGCCTCCGGTTTTCAGGGTCGTCCCCGTTGATGACGGCAGAGACGAGCAGCTCGGTGCAGTTGGAAATGCCCGGGTCGAGGCACAGAACTGCATTGCAGGACAATGGCAATGCTTCATTCACAAACTGCACTCCCGATGCAAAGAGCCAATGCCTCGTTCACAAACTGCATCCTAGATGCACTGAGAAAATGCCTCAATCATTTACTACCATAACCCCGGAGTTATATGAAGCTATGGAAAGTAAGATGTACTCTGAACTCGTGACTGGTGTCAGTAAGGTTATACAACTCTGGTCACGCACATACACACACCTACTAGATTATGAACTTACATTTTAAAATAGAGGAAAAAAAGCATGTCTTATAACCTGGAGAATACGGTACAACCCAGACGTGCCAAAGGAGGCAGGGATCAGCTCATTTTCCATGCCTGGTTATTATGTGGTAGCAGAGCACACACCTTGTCAGCTAAACACACATACATCACTTTCATATGGCATCCTTCAAGGTTCTATCTCAAAAAATACTCCAGTCTGATAATTGTTTTTTTACCCTTTTATCTGGCAACAAAACTGACACCTTTTTTTACAAGGAGTCATGTTTGCATAGACCACAATACCTGCAGTTATAATGCAAACAAAAAAACATAACTCTGTTTGCATTATGACTGCAGGTATTGTGGTCTATGCAAACATGACTCCTTGTAAAAAAAAAAGGTGTCAGTTTTGTTTGCCAGATAGAAGGGTAAAAAAACAATTATCATATTTTTTACTGGCAAATGAGGTTCCAATGGTGTAAATACTCCAGTCTGTTTTTCAGTTTTGCAGATGAGAGCGGTGCATTGTACAGCCCTACCAAAAAGGCAAAGCGATGCGCACATGTTGACAAATGTTTTTATACTCGATGGTGTTCAAGCTAACAACTCTCCACGTGAAGTCCAGATATCAGAGGTGCCAGCTGTATAGCAATAACCTCCTGAGTGGCTTCGCTACTCATTCATTGACCGACTGTTCAGTTGCAAATTGATTGAAGAAATCCATTCCATAATTACAAAAGGTTTTCACCTTGGCCAAAAAAAATAATATTTCTTAATATGGTTTTAGCATTTTTTTCACTAAGTGTATTTCAATTGAAGACCTGCAATGCAGAGAGTCACCCACTGAAAATTATCTTGCAAATGCAAGTGTCTTGATCCTGCACACAACAAGTAGGTGGAAATGCTGCACCAGTAAAACGTGCAGCTATTCTTGAAACGTCTTGCTGCATTTACGGAGGCAAAATTAAATGACTTTTTAGAAGTAGCTGCCAGTCGGATATGCAGACCTGGAGATACGCCAGTGATCTCAGCGTGATAGCCGGTCTCCTCCTGTAGCTCCCGTAGAGCAGCTTCCTGCACCGTCTCCCCGCTGTCAACCAGGCCTGCACCGCACATCCCATACACACCGCACACACCAAGTCAGCGTCTTAACACAGAACTCTCCTTTCCTGCGTGAGTGAGCACAGCACTCGTACACACACCCTCATGAAACCCCAGAACACTAAGATATACATCGACACAGCGAGAGCTAGGGTGCAAGGGATGGAAAGTTTCAAGTTTATTTTCAAAAGACCAGGATAGTTATTTTTTGCAAGGGTGACCTGGGGCATACGTCTGCCAGTAGGGAGGGATGATTACTATGTATAATACCAATTGTGCAATGTGTGTTATAATTTGGCATATTTTTACTCCAAAAACGGTACACAATAGCCTAATGTTGCAAATGATGGCAAGGGATCTCTAATGTCCAATGTGAAGCAGACGGCATGTTTTATCATGGTTAGTAATAATAAACATCAGGGCGGTCGCTGGATTAGAACCGTAAACGATTGCAACAAGTGGAGAACGAGTTACTGCTAGGCTGTCACCGCCTTTAGATACACATCTCCCTTAGCACCTCCCCCGTGATGGCACAGGAGAGGGTGGAAAATGTCTTTTGGATGGGAAGGGAAGGCTTAAAGAAATCGGTATTTTTCTTCCCTGCACCCCCTGTCCCAGGCAATGTTGACTCTTTAGGACTAATGGTTTAAACAAGCCCGAGTGCCTTACACGTGCAGTGTAGTGGTCATGAAATGTGCAATGCTTGATGGGAGGACTGGGCCAATGATCAAGATCACCCATTTATTTCCAGCTCGCATGCACTCTTCTGCCCAACAGGTTTCTCGTCATTTACAGAAAGGGTGATGATCAGAATTTGAGGATTTGCATTTAAATGGCTCTTAAATGCCTAAGTAACTCAATCTCATCTCAACCATTCCAAGGCCCTGCTGCAGTCTTGCCAAAGGGACCCCTGGTGGCAGCTTTCCCTATGGTGCTCTAGGTGTATGCATAGCCGACCTGCACATGGGAATGTGTCCTATTTGCAAATCATGTGTCAACCAGAAGTAGGGCAATATTGCTGTGGTTTTTTTCTTCCCAATTAAGTCATTTACAGGTAATTGTTCAAAATTTGCAAGAAGAAATGTTAGAATTAGTGGTGTTCATGGTCAAACGACTAACTCACCGGCGGGCAGCTCTATCGTGTAGCAGCCCATGGGCGGCCGGAATTGCTTCACCAGCAGCAGGCAGTCGTGGTGCAGTGTTCGCTTGAGGATGGCCATGATGGTTACACCTGTACGTGGGAGGGGGGGGGGGGTGTGCGGGGTGGTGTAGAATGAGCTGCAACGCAACAGCTAAACATATATATTTCCTTTAGGCTCAATTGCACTCACCATTGCCTATTTTACAAAAACCTGTTAAATTCCCCCGGGCGTGCCGGTGTTGACTTGTCGCTGCGTGGCCACTGGTTGTTTTTGTCGGACAACATGCATAGTGCAAGTGAGTATCCATGACAGCCAGCCCCGCATAGTGAGCAACAGTTGTAAGGGACTTGGCTTTATCGTTGGGTTATCATGCATTTAAGCCAACAAAATCATTGTCTACAGTGCAATGAAAACACACTGTTCTAATTGAAAGCAATCCTATCTTTGCTTGTAAAATAAAGTTTTCATGTTTTAGGGTCCCTGAAAATGCCAACTGAGATACGTTAGATTGTCAGTGTGCATCTATGCAGAGTGTTTGCGTTTCATGATTTGTTTTGACATGGAACACGATGTATTTGTATTTTGCAATCTGACAGTGTGTTTACTCACAAAGCATTTGCTATCTCGTGTTTGACGACATTTGTGCTGATAACACAAAGTTACGAAATATTAGTGAACTGAAAGTGAACAAAACACCACTAGATAGACAAATTTGGGTAATTGCTCAAAATTAACTAAAATTACCAGACAGCTCTTCTTTGAAAAGGTCGTTAAACTGAAGATGGAAGGGCCCCTGTGAGATGTCATTGCAAGGGGTGGCCGGCAAAGACGGCACGGGTAAAAGCGGCACAGTAAAGACATCACAGTAAAATGTCACGAGTAAAAACGGCACAGGTGAAAACTAGAAAAAAATGGCACAACAAATAATCATCGAGGTTTAGGGATAATCATCTCTTTAATTCAGATCTGAATATAACTGTGAGCACTGTACTAACAAGTTATAAGTAGTCCTGTTTGATAGTGACATTTTTTTAAGTTTTTACCTGTGCCATTTTTTCCTGCACTTTTCTCCTGAGCCATTTTTTTTCCTACGACAGTTTTCCTCGTGCCATTTTTGCCGACGATTAATTACGAGGCGACGCTTTGCGCAACGGGAGACGCCAGTGGCGGTCCTCACCGTCACTGCCGCAGCTCGCCAACCTTGTTGTCCTTTTCACGGTCTCCCAGGTCCTGCAGAGAAACCCGTTCATGAGATTCACCGTACAATTTCACATCTGACTCTGAAATAGGTGCACATATATATTTAAAATTACTCTCCCCCCATTGAAATATGGTGAAATTGTCAATGTTCGGGGTCAAGATTCAATGCAACAATAATTTACCTACTGGCCACGGTGGAGAATGCAGCGCTTCTAGTAGCTGCAAAGGGTCTTACGTGAACCAATTGCAACTTCGTCAACCAATCATATACAACATATATGGATGGGTATTAAGAGATTCTTACGCACACAATTCTACGTAAGTATCGTGAACGTAAGAATCGATTTTAATCGATGGATCTTTACACATTTACTAAACACACATAGTGCTGCTGATATAGGCATTAAGGCAGAGAGAAAAGTACTCATCCCAAAATGGGCCCCTACAGAGGGAAATAACATTGGAAGAGATACTGTATAGGTTAATAGTATTTTTACTATAGCAACCGGTGCTGAGCATAATACCAGGATTATACATATTCATGTAGTATTTTTTAATCTACGGCCCACTGTCAATCCACTGCTGGATGAACGTCCTCCCCATGCATGTGTCAGTCATGGGGGTTGTTTGACCATACTTCACCGCGCTAGTCAGTACGGTTTTGGTAAAGAGGCCCAGGACCAGTTTAGACAGTAATAATGTTAGCAATAGGCAGGAATCCAACTCAAGTAGCTTGGTTCGTAGTGTCGTGCGTGAGCCGCTGGGCTACAACTCCAGTATTAACCATATTATTTTACAGTAATGCAAAGGAATTCTTAAAATATAAATGTAAAAGAACAAAAATCAAGACTTTGAAAAAGACCTTATTTGTCCTTTTGGATCCGAGTATGTTGTCTGTTCCACTTTAAGCCATTTTCCAGTCCAGAGAGCCTACGATGAGATTAGAGGAAGGTGTTTCTGGATGCCATTCAAAATTCTTGCAATCCTTTGTGAAATTAAACATTGTGATGCTGGAATTACCGATTCAGAAACTGACTCACCTCTTCCTTAACCACCTTTGACTTAGCAGCATGAGGACCATCTTTTTTCTCCATTCTCTTCCTTAAACTGAAATTTAAAAAATACTGTTGTCATTATCTTATACCCATAGGTGATCACCATTGAGCAACTGATGTAAAGTTGAATAATATTCAAGAAAGGCCACATTTTCCAATTTTGGCCCTCTACATTTATGGTCCAGAGGTTTATTGGTTTCACTCGTTGGCCTGGGATAGTCTAATATTCTGATTTGAATGAAGTCTCACACCAAACACGTAAATGTATGCAAATCGTCATCTTCAGTGAACAAAGTAATTCAACTTCCATGGAATGTGACACTATGTCTGACAGAAAACAGGCAAGACTTGCTGCGGTTACTTTAATGCTGCAATACACGTACATTTTCCATTTACAATAAAGTGCACCGCGTATCCATCCGACTGTTGCAAATACACCCTGACCATGTAGCCACCCACACTTCGTGCAGTATGTGGGTGGGGTAACTGTCATCTTTGCAGACGTTCACAAAATCCGACCTTTTCACAAGCTTCAAATAGAGATTTTCACAGAAAGTTTGAATGTATGTATGTATGTTTCAAATTGCTCTTACACACTATACGTAGCCAACAGTAATGGATTGTTAACCACGCAAACATTCGCTTACTGCCAAAGCATCGAGCACTGCCCCATGTTTAAAGCAGTTTTCGCAATATTGTACAGTAACCTATTTGTACGTGGCGTAACTGAAATTTTCCATAGATGTTCTCATATCCCACCTTTTGAAATATCTGCCAGAACTTCGGTTTCCAGCGGGGAAGATATGCAATGTTGTACTGTATTAATAGCAGGTACATTGGAAGTCCTGTATCTCAATATAGGACATAGGTAAACATAGTATACAAACGTGGTTTTGATGGGGGTAAGTTATCTAATTCTAAATCCCTCTTTTGTCACTCCAACGCTGGATGAGAGCCCCCCCCCCCACAAACCACGTAGGTCATGATTTCACGAAACTTCACCATGCTGGCCAGTGCAAGGTTGGTGAAGCAACTCTTCTACTGTGTACTGGTCAACATGAAAAATGTCAATGTGGCATTTGGCAGGAATACCCTAATGCGTTCCAGCTGTAACTGGCATTTTATATCAATGTACTTTAGTGCTTTCTTTGGGATTTGATACCATTCAAACCGCTGAAAACACAACAAAATCGTATTACAAAATATATGTATGTGCACACGGTTTGACAGTGGTTAAATACATTGAATAATAATAATATTTGAACTTTCCATCCGTTTCACCCTCGTGACACACGTGTATTTACGTTCATCTATCAAAGCTTTGCCCAACCAACAATACTTTTGCCACTGAAAAAACTAACTTTCACCTGTCAGATGCAATCATCAACACGTAGAACGTTGCACATCCGACATGCCCACATCTTTGGGAAAGACGGGTTACACCCAACGTACACAGATCCTGCATTGGGTGTAGTAGCTTCATTGATCAGGGCGTAATATGCAGTGTTGCACCCGAACACCCCATTCTGAGTGTTTACATTTGAAAACAAGACGAGAGGGGTTACGCCTCTCATTAGCACGAGCTGGTTCGTGGTGAAAGGCAACAATGCATGCCCAAACATTACTCAATGTCACGCATTACAACTGTATAAAGGTGCCTATACACGAAACAACAACGTATAATGTACATGAATTAACAGGTCCATTAACAAGTGCAAACAAATAATACGGTTACTGTCAATGAGTGAAGTAAACATCGTGACGTTTCGGCCCACTGCCCTTCACCAGGAAATCAGCATTTTGTGTCACGGTGCGGCTTTTGAAACCCTGGCCAAGTGTCTTAAGTCGTAATCTTTGGTTATTTTGGTAAAGTCACGTCGGTAAGAACCAAAAAGTATGGATTCTTGCAGTCACGAAAGCTTCAAATCAAGATTGTCTTAAATCGTGCCGCAGGTCGCCATGTCCATGTGGCGTGTGGTGGGGTAAAATGTGAATAATCCCTCTACGAGACGACGTCGTCTGGCAGGCGTGGACGAGAAGGCCAAATACCCTCTAGACCTCCCCACTCAGACAGAGATATTTCTCAGTGGGGAGGAACCCTCGGGCGGTGTGAGCCACCCATTGCGAGAGGGCTGCACCTTAGCCTGGGGTGTCAATAACTCCACGTGACACATAAGGGTGGCGTGGGGCTTAGTAATATTAATATAACAAGAGGGTGACTTCGCCTGCCTCGATGTTTCAGCACCACAGGACAGGGTGGTCCATATGTCTTGTGACCCCCCCTTCCCTCATCAAATTCATTCTCAAAAAGGTTTTATTTAAAACAGAAATTAACATGCAAAAATGTGTGGGGGGGGGGGAAGATGTTGGCGTCAATTAATTAGGGGTCACAAAACATCTGGACCACATTGCGTATAGCCATTACTCGAATTAACAGCACTTTCGTGCCAAATAGGCCATCTAAGTCCTCCAGGCTAATCAACTGAAATCCGTGATTATTAAACGATGCATAATCAAAGAATACGCACCGTGCTTACGGTGTCACAATGTTTGCTTGTGATATAGCCAAGCTAATTAACACGACGTCGTGTTAATTAGCTTGGCTCAGTAAACCCAATAACAGGAGGGCAGTGCGAACACAAACAACACACTCGACGTTCTTCGCAGTCGCACACGCAGATATCGCATTAGTAACGCGTGAACACGGGGGTAGCTTACGCCGCAGCTCACGGGGTTGTTGTTGTGACGAGGAGGGACGGTGGAGAGGCCGAGGTAGACGCGGAGTGAACACAGAAAGGCGGCAGGAGGAGGAGGTGGAGGGGGTGGAGGAGGAGGGTCACTGGTCAGCCTCTGCTGCCGGGTCACTCGCACGGCGCGCGCTGTGACACCACGTGACGTAGCCAGAGCCGGAAACACCCCCCAATCGTCCTCGGCTGCCCCCCCCCCCGGCCTCAGCTGCCCCCCCCCACCCTCAGCTGCCCCCCCCCACCCTCAGCTACCCCCCCACCCTCAACTGCCCACCCTCAGCTGCCCCTCCCACCCTCAGCTACCCCCCCCCCCACCCTCAGCTACCCCCCCCCATCATCAACCACCCTCAACCCCCCCCTCAACCACCCTCCAACCCCCCACCCTCAACCACCCTCCAACCCCCCCCCACCCTCCAACCCCCCCCTCCCTCCAACCCCCCCCTCCCTCCAACCCCCCCCTCCCTCCAACCCCCCCCTCCCACCATCAACCACCCTCAACCCCCCCCACCATCAACCAGTCTCCAACCCCCCACCCTCAACCACCCTCCAACCCCCCCCACCATCAACCACCCTCAACCCCCCCCCACCATCAACCACTCTCCAACCCCCCACCCTTCAACCCCCCACCCTCACCCCCCCCCCCACCATCAACCACTCTCCAACCCCCCACCCTCAACCACCCCCCTCCAACCCCCCCTCCCACCATCAACCACCCTCAACCCCCCACCCTCAACCACCCTCCAACCCCTACCCTCCTACCCCCCCACCATCCTCCACCTCTCAACCCCCCCCCACCATCAACCACTCTCCAACCCCCCCCACCCTCAACCCCCCTCCAACCCCCACTCATCCCTCCCCCCACCACCCGCTACATCCGGGTTCTGCATGCGCCGCGTCACTTCCCGTGCCCCCAGCTCCTCACTGTACCTCACTTACCTCACTGTACCACGGCGCGCCTCTCAACCCAAACTCATGATTTGGGCTACTTCGCCGATCTGCTGTCGTCTTATAATTCCACTGCGACAACGGATATCTTGCTGGCACGCTCGTTGTGATTCCAAAGACCGGACTTTATTCTATACGAGACAAAGCTTTTCGCAGCCAGTTTCCGCTATTGTGGAATGAACTTCCTCGGGTCATTCGGGAATCCGCGCCTTGTTACATTTGTGTTTTTTTTACTTTTACACGCGTCTTAAAAGTCACCTGGGAAGAACACGAAGGTGTCTGGCCTCACTGCCCGCGACTACCGATCGGAGGGAACATTTTTTTTTACAGAAGGGAGGGGGAGAGTCTAATGTAACCAAACACAACTTAAAATAATAACATACACGCGCCGACTGTATTTAACATTCTTACAGTTCAAGTTCATTTATTAGGTAAAGCCGTGAGCCATTCGGCTCTTGAATCGGGTGCAACCGCAACAAACAAAAACATGAACAAGAACACATCTTAAAGTGAATATGTGACTAAGTGCAAACAGAAAATCCAAGAAAAGACAGCAAAATATTGTAGAAAAAGCACCGTACACCAACGCTGTGTGCAAAAATCCCAGTGGGATGTAAGTCAAACAACAACAACCACAAGACAACTTAGATTAAGGCCATCAGTCTTACTCCGTACTACAACAAACGTGGCCAAACCAGTAAACTTTTCGAAATCACCAAAATAAAGCAATGACACAGCGATCATACAGATCCACAGGAGCAACGGTGACCAATGTGTTTACAGATAAAGTGTGGTGTCAATAGTCCATCCCATCCCCCATGTACCTGTCTGCTCACGTTGGGTTTAGTAGAAACGGGGACTAAGCTCTCACCTGGTTCTAACAGGCTTCCTCCACCGCTTAGGCGTCGTGTAAAACGCGTTGAGGCTTTGTGCGACATGCGAGTTTGTTATTACACTACAGTATGTTCATTCCGCGGCATGGTGAACCAAATCATTTCAACCGCGAATACGAAACCAATGGAGAGATGATGTGGGGAGGGTGGTGGATCGGCCACTGAACGGCACGGAAAGTTCTCGTCTGCCCCAGCTTGCGAACAGTGAAAGGTTCTTTCCTTCTAGATTTGAAGCTTTCGTGACTGCAAGGATTCATACTCGTATGTTTTTTCGGTAAAGTCACGTAGGTAAAAATAAATAATAGAAATACAATTATAAATCACGACGTTTCGGAGGCAACACAAGTCTCCCGTCATCAGGTGGGACCGTCACAGCTAGATTTACTGTATCAAGTGAGGAAAAATTCCAAGAGACAAACTCTTAAATACAAGTAAAGGGGGAGGGGGGGAGGGGCTTATCTGAATGTGGTAGCCAATCAATGGAACGTATTGGGGGGGGGGGGCGGAGCTAAAAGAGAACACTCGGTGCACTCGACTTGGGGTTGTAACCGGTGTTGGCTGACAATCCAAATACACAAAAGCAGCACTGTTAAACGCTGGGGATGTCAACACTGGGTAAAGTAGAATAGTGCCTGTCAAATAAAATGGTACAAATATGTGTAGTTAAATCTTTTTTACACGGTTCTCCCCTTGCCCTTTATCCCCAAATGATGCGGCACCACTTGTGATTTTGCCATGAGTACATGTCAAACCGGTTGTGAAACACTGCAGTAGAACAGCACGTTCTGTGTTGTGTAAACCCAAAGTCAAATATTTAATTACTCTACACTGCTATCTTGACAGTATGTTGACATCTGTTCAAGCCTCGTGTAAATCACGTTGAATCCCTAGCCATCTATATCTACATTAGCTCAAGGTTCGCGTACATAAACAATTGCAATTATTTATATACGCGAGCCTTGAGCTATAATAATTACAACAATAACACAAGCACTGCAGCTCGCTTTATATATATGTGAAGATGTTGTCGGTCAATGAATGAGTGTTTATATGCGAGAAGAAACCGGAGCACCCGGGGAAACCCCACTCGTGCAAGGGGGAAACACTCTATCCCATCCAGACTGAATTCGTGGACCCCACGTGTTCGCTAAGCTGCATTCTCCTGGCGAGCCAGGGTATAGCAGCTCGCCCAGGGGAAGGGAAGTTGCACAACGTGTGTCACAGTGCTGGATAATTATAGGCGTGCACCATCACACGTATGTAAGTTGAATTTCTTTCGCACCGTACGTGCCCAGCAGTGCTAATCGGAGGTGGGAGAGGGGGGAGGACAAACTAAACACAAAATGCACAAATTTCGATTTAAAGCTTTCGTGACTGCAGGGATTCATCTTCTTGGTTCTTTCGGTAAAGTCACGTAAAATGGAAATAATAAAAATTAAACATAATAAAATAATTCTCACGACGTTTCGACCACAACGCAAGTAGCCATTTTACGTGACTTTACCGAAAGAACCAAGAAGACAAAATGCACACTTCACACTTGCCAGGAGGGTTGAAGACTTCTGTGTGGCCATCTCCACCAAATCTCTTCCCTCTCCTCTCCCCGCCCCCTGTGAAAACACACGCTGCTCGTCCCCCTCTCTGCCACCCCCGATATTTTGACCAGGTGATTCCTAAATTGAGCAGCAGGAATTCTGGAGCGCTGGACAGGTGATTCCTACTCCTGTCCAGCGCTCCAGAATTCCTGCTGCTCAATTTAGCCGTGCCCTCTTTGTCTGCCTTGGGCAACAGCAGTGTCAAGATCGGTCTCTGTGGAGAAGTTCATGAAGAATGCTGCTGGAGAGTTGGAGGCTGTCGCCCTCCAGGAGCAACGGAGGGGCAGACGAGGGACGCTCACAAACAACGAGCAGAGCGCCGTGCGGATAAAGCGCGGAGACTTGGCACAGTGGGGACCACAGTTGGTGCATCTGCCAGTCATCTCAGGCAGTCAACCCATAGTACCTGGGGCTATTTCGTGACCTGTCAACGGGCCTCAAAGTGCACCTAGCATGGCACAAGCGCCGTGGTGATGTAACCGCCACTTTGTGGTGAACTGCGGTTATTGTATTGCAGTACACCATGAGAGCCTTTAATAAATCCAATGCTGGATCGTGGTGGCGGGGGGTTGTTATTTGACCTGACTTCCCACTTGCCAGGAGGGTTGAAGACAATTACCGTACATGTACAGTACTTCATGGGAAAGCCAAGCTCCGTAATGAAGCATAGCTTGTACAACAGCATCATTAGACCTCCTTTGCCAGTACCAAATCATAATAATAGGGTTTCCCCCCCTTTTTTTCTGGCAACAAAACTGAAACCTTTTTACAAGGATTCATGTCTGCATTAACCACAATACTTGCAGTCAAATGCAAACACAAAATACACTGATAATATATGCATTGTCCTTGAAACTGATTGGTCCACACTAAGGGACGTGTTTTTTGTTTGCATTTGACTGCAAGTATTGTGGTTAATGTAGACATGAATCCTTGTAAAAAGGTGTCAGTTTTGTTGCCAGAAAAAAGGGGAAACACCCTATTATGTGTACAACAGCAGTATGCAATGTATCCAATAGAGGGCGGACGCGACACGTCTAAGACGGATGAACGACTTGTGTCAACCTCACTTGATAGTAAATTGTTGCACTCAATTCATTCGTTCTCTGGCAGTCATATACAAAGCCGGGGTCAATTACGGTTGTAATTTTGTGATTCGTAATGAACTGCAATCACAAATGTAAGTGTAAAATTTCGATTTAAAGCTTTCGTGACTGCAGGGATTCATCTTCTTGGTTCTTTCGGTAAAGTCACGTAGAAGGGAAGTAATAAAATAATAAAAATAAAACATAATAAAACAATTCTCACGTTTCTCAGGTGAGGACGGCTGCTTGCGTTGTGGCCGAAACGTCGTGAGAATTGTTTTATTATGTTTTATTTTTATTCTTTTATTACTTCCCTTCTACGTGACTTTACCGAAAGAACCAAGAAGATAAATGTAAGTGTAATTTCAGCTAACAACGCGGCTGGAATTGTAATGTCAGTTGACCCCAGGTCTGGTTTTGTGCGCCCGCAGTCAGGGATGTGCATCCGATTAGACAAACTCGCCATACAAGTGGTGGAGAATCTGCGACTTCATTTAATACGACCCGTGGCCATATGAGACCACTTCAAAACGACATTAAATCAAGTACAGTCCCCGACTTACGATCATAATTGGTTCCGTTTCTGAGACCCGTTCATTAGTAACATTTTTCATAAGTCGGAACACGATACATATATGTATTCACGGCAGACACATTAGCCGCACGAATTGGGCACGAGAGGGGATTATTTGCGACCTGGTAAAATTATTTAAACACTGCACCGCTGAAGCTGTTAGTCGGTCATGTTTGCTAAAATCTAGTATTGATGGTGACCTAAGACAACCACGATTCATTTATTTAGGAAATGCTAATGGTGTTTGCATATGCGTGAGTGCTGTGTGCTGTTAACAAATTGTGTGTGTTCTTTAAAAGTCTCACGCCTGACATGCAGAGATTTAAAAAAATGAGACTCCGGTGACCAAAAGACCAACACCTACATCATAAAGCAGTTAATCTTTAATCAGGTATTGGCGCCACCCTTAGATCTGGAACCAGTTGTTACGTTGCTCTATTGGGAAGCAGAGGTCATGTTTTAAGATCATTAACGAGCAATGGCCATTTCCCTCAATGTAGGCGCATACCAGGGTGCATTTGCGTGTTTTATGAGGCTCCGCTTTTGGGCTTACAACATCGAGCATGCGGTTGAAAACAATGCCTTGTTTTGCAAGGACATACCAATAACCAATTTGTCAATCCAATTTCTGGATGCGAGCCTCCTACGCCGTGATGGCCGTGGGGATTTGTTTGACCATACTTCGCCACTGGTTATAACCCTATTGAAATACCACTTTGAATCGGCAAGAATTTAGTCAGCGATGCAATGTCCATATGGAGGTAGAATGGGATATATTTATCTTCTGGATAAAGATTATGATTTTGTATATAGACTCAGAACAGATTTTAGACAGAGACGCAGTCTGGCCCGTCTATTGGACAATATTCATGTGTACAGCACTATATTACTAGTGCATGACGATGCATCGACTCATTGCATTGATGTTCAAAGCTCACGTGAGTAATATAAATGTTTTTAAATTATTGACTGATATGTTGTTACATTTCCATTGCATAGCGCAAATAAAAACTCGACAGAAAAAACGAGTCGATTTATTTTGGGTAAGAGTTCAGAAGCGCGTTTTTAAGAGGGGCCCAATAAGAAAAACGAGATGGCAACACGAGATAACAATAATCGAATCTTGTTTTCATCTAATCGCGACCATGAATCGTAACAGTTCATCAAATCTACGGGAAGGTGAAAGCGGTCATCCTTCAGCTGTGTCGGTTCGTGGCTCCAGGTTGAGAAGGCAACATAATCCACCTAGGGGGTTTCCAGTCGCAGGTGACAGACAACAGCGTACGTGTGTACTTACTGTAAATTGATCACTGGAACACAAAGTCAACGTTGTGGTTATAATGATGAAGCCACCGGTGCTGGGATCCCAGCAGCCAGCTTTCTCCTGGGAACCTGCAAAGCCACTGTCGAATGAGTCTCTATGTGAATCTGTGAGTGTGCGGTTGTCTGTGTGAGTTTAAGGGTGTCTATTTGAGAGAGCTCTGATGATGATGAAGCCACTGGCAGCGCATTCCAGTTTCTCTGTGGGTTTTGGTTTCCGACCCCTGGTCTAAGTGATGCGAATCGATGAGTGTCTGAGATTTTGTGTCTACGAGCGAGCGAGCTCGATGGAGCCACTCCTTAGCATATTTCAATTTTATCAGCGAATCCACCTGAACGCATTATCACCTCCGATCAGCTCGGTGGTCTACGTACGGTGCTAAAGAAGTTCAACATACACGCCTGAGACCAGAAAATCCGAGGTGGACTTTGTGGAGTCATTACAACCCCCGCTGACCCTCGTGTATGTACAATTTGGTCCTGCATGACGTACATTGAAAAGGTTAACTTGAGCCTGTTCTGGACAAGGTTCATGGGTGTCAATAAACAAATATAGAGCACGTACAGCCATGTTGTTAATCCACTGCTGGATGAGGGCCTCCTTATGTCGTGGGGGGGGGGGGGGGACGTCGAGGTTGTTTGACCATACTTCACCACGCTGGTCAGTGCGGGTTTGCTGAAGGTGGGGGGCACATAGACGTGGGAGCATAGAAGCACAGTGCAACGCAATGTTTTCAATATGTAACGAATTACAATTTTATATTCTTTGGGTCTTTCGGTAAAGCCACGTAGATAGAACAAATAATACAAATAATATCACGACATTTCGATCGCAACACAAGCAATCGTCATCAGGTGAAAATATAGCGGGTGAGCTGTTGGGGCTGTTGGAGGGAGCGCTGCTAAGGCAGAGAGTTATAAAGGTTTGAGATGGGATTAGCCCAAGGGTCATTGGGCGGGGCTAGAGATGAAATTTGCATGTCAATGTAAGATCGGATAAATCTTTACAAACGAAGCTGTGGGGGTGGCCATTGTATTGTGAGAGATTAGCATGTCAATGTAAGAAATTTGCTTGTAAATGTAAGCTCGGAGAGAGCTCGGAAAGAGCCATCGCCACATGGAGGTGGAAATAGATGGCAAGCCGCCATTTACTCTATAAGTCAATATTATTTAAATGATATAAAACACGATTATGGGAATACAGTATTAATGGATCGCTCGTTGTCAAGCCACTGTTGGATGAAGCCTTCTCCACGCCGAGGCAGTTATGGGGGATTTGACCATACTTCACCACGGGAGTCCGTGCGGGTTGTTGGTGGGGGCCCCAGGACCAGTTCAGATATCACTCACTATTCGATGTTATAGCCGTGGTCGAGAATTTAACGCAGGTTGGCTGGGTTCATAGGTCAGTGCGCTAGCCACTGCGCCACCGCTCCCCTCCTATACGCCACTGTATTAAGGAAAGCCAAGGTTGACACACACATATGAACCTTATGGCTCTCGCATAATGTCCGTGATGCAGTCAATTTTAGCCTGTTGACGGTCGGCGATGCGGCTATCGACTCATCTCGATGAGCTGTACACGATGCACCACTACAATGCGTACGAACGTTGAGGGTTTCAGCGCAATCGTCCTCGCTGCGTTTCGACATCGCGGAGTGGCACCGATTTCGGATCGATTGGTATCCCAGTCGCGGAGTTAAGTAACACCCCTGGAAAAAAATTGTGTCCTAGAAATAATCCATTTAATTGCCTCGGCTACTCTGTATTCTTTGGTACCCCGGTGTACCGCCATAATGATTATATGACTTTACATAACAGGGGAGATGCACAGGACACCTCCTCATTGTGTAATCTATCACGACATCTATTCCCAAAGTCAACCATTCGCGATGATGCAAATCACGGCGCAGTCGTTTTGCTTGGTGTGTGCATGTTATTTGCGGAGAGAGAACAAAAACCGAGTGAAGCATTTGTCCCTCGGTATTTGCAAATGATATGCTTCGTAAGCTATATGCAATTATATATAAACACACACAGTGCTGAGATTGTATCATTAAAAGCCTTGACATGCCTGTATGCCCGCGTGCATGCAAATGCGTTTCACACACACAAATACACCTTCGACTCGAGTACTGTAACCCACAAAAAAATTTCATCATCCTGATAATACTCACAAAGTCTGACATCGCTGCGAATAAACGCACATGTTAATAGCGGCCCTGTTGTCGAACCACTGCTGGATGAAGGCCTGCCCACGGCATGCGAATCGCGGGGGTTTATTTGACTACATCACGTAGAAATAAAATAGAATAAATAATAGAATACACGACGTTTCGATTGCACCACAAGCAACCGTCATCAGGTGTGAAAGAATGCAAGTTCGGAGAGAGACACACATACAGAGAGAGAGACAAACACAGACACGGAAAGAGACACATACACAGAGAGACACAGAGACACACATGTGTGTCCCTGTGTCTCTCTCTCTGTGTTTGTCTTTCTCTGTGTTTGTCCTTCTCTCTCTGTGTCTCTCTCTGTGTCTCTTTCCGTGTCTGTGTTTGTCTCTCTGTATGTGTGTCTCTCTCCGAGCTTGCATTCTTTCACACCTGATGACGGTTGCGTGTGTTGCAATCGAAACGTCGTCTATTCTATTATTATTTTATGTCTACGTGACTTTACCGAAAGAACCAAAGAGTAATTCCTGCAGTCACGAAAGCTTCAAATCAAGTTTGACTACATCACTTTAGCGGACCATCTTCTTGGTTCTTTCGGTAAAGTCACGTAGAAGGGAAATAATAAAATAATAAAAATAAAACATAATAAAATCATTCTCACGACGCTGTCTTCCCGACAAACCTGTTCTTCACCTGAGGACGGCTGCTTGCGTTGTGGCCGAAACGTCGTGAGAATTATTTTATCATGTTTTATTTGTATTATTTTATTATTTCCCTTCTACATGACTTTACCGAAAGAACCAAGAAGATGAATCCCTGCAGTCACGAAAGTTTTAAATCGAAATTTAGCGGACCAGTCGTAATGTGCGTCGGTCAGCATGATTGGGTTTCCCCATCTGCACGCAACGTGCGTGTCCACGTGTTTACAGCAGCGTTCGCTGCGCGTCTGCCGCTCTATATGTGAGCGCATACGTGCACGTTAATGACACTTGTTCCCACACCCTATGTGTATGCAGTGGTGGTACAAAGGCCACTTGGGGTCACGAAAGCAGAACTTTCCTTGGGATGCTGCGTCACCCGTCACAGATTGTATTCTGGACACCCGACGTTTTCCTTCATGATACGAGAGTTATAATAATAGGGTTTTCCCCCTTTTTTCTGGCAACAAAACTGAAACCTTTGTACGAGGATGCATGTTTGCATTAACCACAATACCTGCAGTCAAATGCAAACAAAAAACACACTGATAATATATGCATTGTCCTTGAAACTGATTGGTCCACACCAAGGGACGGCTTTCTTTTGAGCCTCGACCCAATTGGTGCTCGACCAGAGGACGCCAAAAGGCGTACAGATCAAAGACAATGCACTATCAAAGTAATGAGGGCTCGGGGTGAGCATCTACATCATTGGGGGAAAACCCTATTATTATATTTTGGTACTGGCAAAGGAGGTCCAATAATGGAGATACGAGAGTTGTTTGAACGAATTAAAGGCAACGCACTCTATTAGCAAATAGCATAACACGTATGTGTTATAGCGTCGTTAGAATAATGATACATGAAAACAACTAGATTAATTTAGTTGTTTTCATTTTTATTATTTTTTTACCTACGTGACTTTACCAAAAAAACCAAAGAGTATGGATCCTTGCAGTCACGAAAACTTCAAATCTAGAAATACTGAGACATATACAGGACGTGTACTTATTTTTAGAATCAAGAGTTAAGGGCTGATATTTGGTGGTGCACCATTGTTTAGGTATCAATCCCATCACCCCCTTGAATTATTTGAGACCCAAAGTGTTTGGCTTCGCCCGCGTATGTCGAAGTGCTACCGATTGCCCGTGTCCGTGTGTGGGGAGCGGTAATGTAGCGGTTACCAACCCACTGACGATCATCTGAACCGGTCCTGAGCTTCCTCCCCGAGGTCGACTCAGCCTCAAATAAGTATCCGGTGTGGTGTGGCGTAAAACATCGCCATACAGGGGAGACAAGGGCGGTCGGGCACGGTGTTTGGCCACCCACCCACCTCGTATGCCCTGCCGACCTTCATAAGCACTTGCCCCAACATTCTGTGTTCAGGCTATACGTGGTGGGTGGTGGGAGGAGGAGTGAATCTTTGCCATTTTTCAGGCTATACGTGGTGGGTGGTGGGAGGAGGAGTGAATCTTTGCCATTCGTGGTCACATACTCTTAGGTTTTTTCGGTAAAGTCACGTAGGTAAAAAAAATAATAAAATGTATCACTTGATGCAGTAAATTTAGCTGTGACGGTCCCACCTGATGACGGAGACTTGTGTTGCCACCGAAACGTCGTGATTTATAAATGTATTTCTATTATTATTTATATATTTTTTATTTTTTATTATTATTTATTTTTACCTACGTGACTTTTACCGAAAAAAAACAAAGAATCCTTGCAGTCACGAAAGCTTCAAATCTAGAATTCGTGGCCGCACCAATTGAAAGAACGTGCCACCACTGCATCACAAAGGGCATCTCTACTCCGCCCAGCAATGGGCGGTGCCTTCTCCCGCATCAATGGGGGGGTGGGGGCGTGTTGAGAGATCTGATCATGACAACCAGACTCGCTTTGCTCGCTACATCCACCAGGGCAGCAAGCCGTGGCACACGCGCTAAAGCCAGCCAGCCAGCCACACCAGTGTAGCCCGGGCTCACGCGGCTACCTGAATGTGTTGTGGCTGGCGCGTTGGGAGGATCGAGGCTGTTTGAGCAGGGGGTGGGTGGATGGGAACGGGGTCATTCTTGCGCGCAGTCGGCGGTGTCGCAGCCTCTTCAAAGCGAAAAAGAATCCAACGTTTAAACCTCTGGCCGCAACTCGGAACAGGTGTAGTAGGGTAGATGAGGCTCACCTGTGAAGCCCCCCCCCCCACCCCCTCGTCTGTGTTCTACCCGGCGAGATTCTCGTGTGCTGCAGCCAGGTGTCGTGACGATGGTGGCAATGGCGTGATTCAACAACGTAAGCTGCGGATGAATTGATCGCAGGGATTGATCGATCAGTGAATGAATGGTTGCTGATCTGCGAAGAGGCATCGGGTGCTTGTGCGATCGGTCTTATGAAGTCGGCACTGATATTCAGTAGTTTATCAATTAGGTAGCAATCGACACGCAAGTAATAAGATTGCGAACAACCGAAAACAATACTGTCAACGTAATTGTATTTTTTTCTGCTTATGTATTAATGATAGGCTAAAGACTCATGCAGCCTCGAGACACGAGTCTGTCAGCAGTTGGAGTTGTATCAGATTGAGAATTCCAGCTGTATCCAGAGGTGTAGGAGGATATCCGCAGACTCCATAATCATCATCATCAGCAGCAGCAGCAATATCAACATCGCCCCGAAGAGCAGAATCGGAAGCGTTATTCAACAGCATAACCTGCAGCAGCGAAATCATCATCATCATCAGCAACAACAGCGGCTTCACCACACTGGTCTCTCAAGGCTCGAGCGATGAACATTGAGCATCACCAGGAGCTGACTCTGCTCTACCCGGCCATGAGGGTGAAGGGGGCCTTCTCGCCCTTCCGCCGCAAGAAGGTGCTGCACCGACACGTGAGGACCATCTTCGACAGCACCGGCAGCGACCCGAGGTTGCGGGAGGAGAAGGGAGAAGGCCACGAGTTCCGACCCTACACCAATCCGCAGTTCTGCGACCTCTGCGGCGAGTTCATCTGGGGGGTCTACAAGCAGTCGCTACGCTGCCGGAGTGAGTAGTGGTTGAGTGTCCGTGTGTGTGTCCGTGTGTGTGTGTCGTGTGAGAGAGAGAACGTGTGAGAAAGTGTGTGCGTTGGTAATTGTGTGAGCGAGAGTGTGAGTGAATGAGAGGATGTGTGAATGTGTGCATGTGATTGAGTATAAATGAGAGAGTGAGTGAATGAGATGGTGTGTGTGTGAATGTGTACATGTGATTGAGTATAAATGAGAGAGTGAGTGAATGAGATGGTGTGTGTGTGAATGTGTACATGTGATTGAGTATAAATGAGAGAGTGAGTGAATGAGATGGTGTGTGTGTGAATGTGTACATGTGATTGAGTATAAATGAGAGAGAGAGTGAATGAGGGTGTGTGTGTGAATGTGTACATGTGATTGAGTATAAATGAGAGAGTGAGTGAATGAGATGGTGTGTGTGTGAATGTGTACATGTGATTGAGTATAAATGAGAGAGAGAGTAGTGATTGAGTTTGTATGTGTCCGTGTGTGAGAGAGAGAGAACGTGTGAGAAAGTGTGAGTTGATAATTGTGTGAGCGAGTGTTAGTGAATGAGAGTGAGTGTGTGAATGTGTACATGTGATCGAGTATAAATTAGAGAGTGAGTAGTGATTGAGTTTGTGTGTGTCAGTGTGTGAGAGAGAGAACGTGTGAGAAAGTATGTGCGTTGGTAATTGTGAGCGAGAGTGTGAGTGGATGAGAGAGTGTGTGAATGTGTACATGTGATTGAGTATAAATTAGAGAGAGTGTGAGTGAATGAGAGGGTGTGTGTGTGAATGTGTACATGTGATTGAGTATAGATTAGAGAGAGTGTGAGTGAATGAGAGGGTGTGTGTGTGAATGTGTACATGTGATTGAGTATAAATGAGAGAGAGAGAGAGATTGTGAGTGAATGAGGGTGTGTGTGTGAATGTGTACATGTGATTGAGTATAAATTGGAGAGTGAGTGAATGAGAGGGTCAGTGTGTGAATGTTTACATGTGATTGAGTATAGATGAGAGAGTGAGTGAATGAGAGGGTGTGTATGTGTGAATGTGTGCATGTGATTGAGTATTAATGAAAGAGTGAGTGAATGAGACGGTGTGTGTGTGTGAATGTGTACATGTGATTGAGTATAAATTAGGGTGAGTAGTGGTTGAGTTTGTGTGTCCGTCCGTGTGTGTGAGAGAACGTGTGCGAAAGTGTGAGTTGGTAATTGTATGAGCGAGAGTGTGAGTGAATGAGAGTGTGTGAATGTGTGCATGTGATTGAGTATAAATGAGAGAGTGAGTGAGTGAATGAGAGGGTGTGTGAGTGAGTGTATGTATGACAAAGAGTGTGAGTGATCGAATGTGTGTGTAACTGTGTAAGTGAATGTATGTTTGAATGAACGCATCTGTTGGTGTGTGAATGAGTAGACGTGTGAGTGAATTAATGTGAGTGTACGTGTGGAACTCCGTATCAGCCAGTTTGTGCGAGTCAATGTGAGGCTGCGTGAGTTGTGTGTGAGTGAATTAATATTTGCTTTCTAACAGCACTTACCCTAACCGTCTGTTAATAATATACGGGGGATCTTTATCGTCGTGTGTCTAGTTTATGTGTTACACATTTGTACTTGCATATGCAGTGCAGCATGTTGTGTTCTATGGGTGTACCTGTGAATGCGTCACAAAGTGTTCAACTGCATATGTAAATGAGTGTTGGCTTAATATTTACAATGAATAATACAGGTGTGTGGAATTAATCTCTTGCTTCATCGCTGTGATTATACAGATCAGTGACGTGCGGTCAGGTCAATGGCTGGGGAGGCACTGGCTCGTGTCAGAGCCAGATTCACACACTGAGGGGGGCGTGTCCTCACGGAGGGGGCGTGGCATCACTGAGGGGGCGTGTCCTCGCTGATGGGGGCGTGTTAGACACGTCCCCCTCAGTGAGGCAGATGTGATAGCTGCCTCCCCTGGTGCTTTTTCATGACGAGACCAGCGAGCCTAAATATCTTTGTACACATACGTGAAATAAGTTACCTGGAGTATGGAAGGCGAGGACATGAAATGAAGGGGTCTACAAACATTACATTGTTGACATACTGAGATAGTAACAGGCACGCGCGTATTGCCCGCGCTCCATCCAGTTACTGAGGGGTTGCGCAATCAGAGGGGAGGCTGAGCTCGTCGCTGCCTCACCTCTAGTCTATAAAAATGATTGGAATCGTACAGAAATAATCTTTTTCTAGCACAGATCAGTGGAAAAATCTTAATATTTATTTGATTTGATTTTTTTTTACTTTTCGTAACAGATATTTTCATTGAAGTATTACAGGTGAGGCTCTGCCTCCCCTGCCTCCCCTGCCTCCCCTGCCTCCCCTGACCGCACGTCCCTGATGCAGTGTCCAATTAAAATCACATTTGGACCTGTGCTTTTTGCACCATTTAACTCCATCCATTATTGCAAACGGCGCTTGTGTTTTTATCAATAACACCATCAACCAATAGGCACATGGCTGATACGGTACAATACAAACCTGCCGTATATTACGGGGAAACTCGTTTTATCCAATGTGATAGGAAGCTGATGGGGGGAGGGGGGCTGCATCCTACTTTATGTGCTTATCATAAACACAGATAATGTTACATTTACCACCACATCCTAAACACAGATAATAGGTTACATTTACCACCACCTTCGGCTCACTCCTGTCCGTGGCGTAGATTGGTTGGCGTGGGACCAGGTGCAAGGAGAGTAGTGGAGCCCTCCTCTATTAAATTATCCAACCTCCCCTTCTGTATAACTCAGCACCTGGGTCTTCCTAGCCCGTGGGCCTCAGTGCAGTTGCACCGCCTGCACACTCGATAGCTGATTGCACATGCTCCTGTTTTCCGTGCGATGGCTTGGTTCATACGAAGCGTGCGACGCAGAGGTGACGGGAAGAAGGTACGTGGATCACTCGGGCTCTGCGGATGAATAGGGACGCTCGTATAAGAGGGCATCGGAAATGAGGAGTATCAACCTCGTTGCAATTGCACACCACACAGCGCTTGGCCCTTCACTTGCGAGGCGTGTTTTGCAATCCCCGTGGGCGCTTGGGCGATTCCAACACTGCCGTGTACCCTTTAATTTAAGGCTGTCAGTTACAGATGGCATTTCTGAAAATGAAAAGGCCAAGAAGTGTTAATGCTGAGCTGCAAGAAGTCAGTGGGTAGATATGTCACAGTGAAGTCAATACACCCAGACAAGTATTTTTCATAACTTTGTTTTGTCGGCCCTACCAATGAATCGCTTTGAAGCACACTCATTCGTTCTTTAAGCCACGTGGAAGGCAGTCTGTATGATTCTGAAGAGGGCGATCCCTCACTTATAATAATAATATTACCCTTTGCCCAGAAAATACTTACAGAGTCCTTAGGACTATGCATGAGAATCCTGCATTGAAATGTATGGCCAATTCGGGTGGTGGCGGGTTTTAATGACACATTTATATATTTACGCGATCTAACCGAAAAATACCTCTATTATGGATGATATTGGTCGCGAAAGCCTACGTGTTAAACTCCATGAATGACACAAGGGAATAAACTAAAGTACCTGGAGAGAAGATAGATTCAAGAATCCATTGTTCTACTGGCCACCTTGAAAACCAAACCTATTACACCTGGTATGGTCAGGCGCGCTCTCCCCAATATAGCTGGCTCCTCCTCACACGTCAGTCGCTCTCTCTCTCTCATCGAGAGGGAGCGAATACTGTGCACGTGAGAATTTGAAATAATTACTGTATGATTAATAACCGGCCTGAAAGCCGCTTAGCTTCCGAAATATGATGAGATTGGGCATGCTCGGGTGATTGGATCATTGGACAAATGTAGTGTGCACATGTAGCCCATCGTAATCATGAACCGTTCTCTATCCACTGCTGAATGGAAGCAAGGCTTCCTACACTGGAGAGGCTTTGTGCTGGTGAATGGGTGGCATGGTACCCAAAGGTCCTTATTTTTCACCTTGAATGCAGAGTTGTACATGTCCAGTGGCTCAGTTCCGACAGTCACCTGGTATTTGTTTGGTGCATTACAGCTATTACCATATTCTTAGGTTTTTTCGGTAAAGTCACGTAGGTAAAACATTAACATTAATAAAAGTAAAATAAAATAAAAATCACGACGTTTCGGAGGCAACACAAGCTTCCGTTTGGACTGCTTTCTGTAGTTACTGGCCTTTGTCAAGTTGGATGAAGGCCTCCGCATGCCATATCAGTTATGGGGACTGTTTGAATATACTTCATCATACTGCTGGTGAGCGTAGATTGGTGATGGGAAAGGTGCAAGATCGATGCAGATATCACTCACGACTATTCCGAGTCATGGCTGGGAATCAAACCCAGGTTTCCGGGTTCATAGGCGAGTGCATTGACCATCACTCTCCCCTGCCTTCTGTATACCCATGTATATGTACACCCCTTTTGTTGATCCACTGCTGGATGAGGGCCTCCCCATTCCCTCTGGGTTAGGCAGTGGATATTAAATACCCTGATTCATTGTTCGCAGCTATAGGCCATTTTTTTAGCAGTGTAATGAAGTCTCAATGCAATTCTCCAGTGAGACCCCCCCCTTCTTGTATAATGTACCATCATGGATTGAAATCAATACAGAAAATCATTAATAATCTATTAAGCCATTGAATGATTTAGTTTTATATTATGATTCATGTTTCAAGAGTACAGACCACAGCTGAATTCGCAAAAGCCCTCCCATCAACAGCAATTATACCCAGGCCCATCAAAGTCATTAGCTAATGCATTTATCCATATTTTGTTTGTGTGTGTTTGAAAAAATATTTTTTAAAATTTGCAGTCCCTTGTCAATCCGCTGCTGGATGAAGGCTTCTCCTGCCATTTTGGATATTGGGGTTGTTTGAATATACCTCGCCCCGATGGTCAGTGCAGGGTTGGTGAAGGCTGGGGGCCCAAGACCGGTTCACATATCCCTTGCACCTGATGTTAGCCACGGCTGGGAATTTAGCTTGGGTTACAAGGTTTATACCACAGCGTGCTAATCTATGTGCCACTACTGCACCACCACCTCCTCGTGTATATGGCATATGATAATATTGTGTTAAAACAATTTTGTAATTTTTTTTATTTTACCAGGTAAGGCCCACTAAGCTATATTTTTATTTTTTAGAAGCGAGACCTGGCCATAAATGATAGCTCAATGAAGTGGCTTATCATGTGGAAATTTATAGCAGCCAAATATTATATACATGTTCATTTTGAATGTGGAGGGAAAAACCAGAGGATCCGGAGAAAAAAATCCACGCCACCACAGGGAGAACATGCAAACTCCTAATATTCAGGCGTCAGGGTTGGGATCGAATCAACGACCTCCTATATACCAGGCGTGGCAAATAACATCCCATTATCTTCTTGGTTCTTTCGGTAAAGTCACGTAGAATGGAAATAATAAAATAATACAAATAAAACATAATAAAATAATTCTCACGACGTTTCGGCCACAACGCAAGCAGCCGTCCTCAGGTGGAGAGCAGGTCTGTCGGGGAGACAGCGTCAGACGTTGTCTCCCCGACTTTACCGAAAGAACCAAGAAGATGAATCCCTGCAGTCACGAAAGCTTTAAATCGAAATTTTACATCCCATTAGGGTACTAAGAAGGTATGTGTAGGACTGTCCTACCCCCTATTTTTTCCCTGGGTACCTCGAACATGGCCCAAATAAACACAGCATGATCATAGGTTCATCATACGGGTCCTCCCTTCCGACAACGCTCTCCATCTCCCCAAACAATTATAGGTCATCCTTCCTGTTTAACAATACGCTTTCTGCAAATCCAACACTTGGATCCACACATCCAGTGGAACAGACAGTGATGCATATAACATTACATGCAACGGTTATACTCTGCATTCAAATTGAATGTATTATAAAAGGGTCAACCATTTATTTTCATAATTGTGTGTCATTATTCCTGCGGTGTTGACTGACGTAAACTCAATTATTGATACACGGTATTAATTTCCATGGCCTGTAGAGAAAGCCAGGCTGTACACGTAAATATATTGAACCAGGTATCATCATCATCATGTGGATGTTCGCTGTATCTGATAAATACGTGCAGTGCAGTATGGTACAGTATTAGCATTCATTCGTAGACACAAAGGATAGCGACATTTACACGCCAGACATGCTTCTGTAATCAGTGCCAGTTCTATTGGTCAGTACAGGGCTTAGGATACTAATGGATTAATTCAGGGCTTGGTAAACGATAGAATGCATGCGTGTACATTTTTCGTGACAGTCTGAGTTCAAAGGCACATCCTTGGTGACCCACGAGTGTGTACCCATTCTCCACCCGATGCAGCGTGTATTTGTAGGCATGTTTATTTCAATGCAGAGAACACCCATTGGAGACTGGTCTCTCTGTATGGTTAAATAATTTAATGACGTGTCAGTTTTCATCTTCCCCCGAACGGAGAGAGGCTGCGGCTCCAGTCTTTGAGTTGTTTTATTTCGACTTAGAGTTCACTGGGGGAAAACCCAATGTACCAAAGACATTTTTCCCCCACTGAAATGAAACTTTCGCTCAATTCATTCGTTTGTTCATTTTCCTTAAGGCAAAAAACCCCTCAGCTTTGGAAGTTAATGTTTTACCTCCGAAACATTAACTTCCTCATCTTCAGACCCCAGGTTACTGTTTGCCAATACCGTACAGTCCAGAAATACAACGTGATTGTCATACTCAACATACTTTCTCAGTCACAGACAAATTGGTATGGCAATGAAAACACTCATTAAGCATTTGGTCAAATATCAATATGCAGGATACTACTGAAGCGTATTTCAACTCCATGACATTGATTATTATTAATAATACAGGATATTTTACAACGTACAGTCTAGTGTGCAAATGCAATTATTTGATGTATCAGCAAGTCACTGACATTGGCCTTGTACTGCGCGATCGTCTGTATAATGTGGTGGATTTAACATGAGTTTACATTCATGCAAAGCAAGGTCATTGATGATAAACCACCTTGAAAATTGTAATTAATGTTGTAGCTGAGAGACGGGTGGAGTGGTGGTGCAGTGGTTAGTGGACTACCATATGAACCCGCGGACCCAACCACGACTAACATCAGTGACGAGGGAGATCTGAAATCATCATGGGCCCCCACTTTACCAAATCGTAGTGACCAGTACCAGGAAGTATGGTCAAACAACCCCAGCGTGTGGAGACCGTCATTCAACAGTGGATTTGGATGGTTGTAAATTACAATTACTGTATACACTTTAGATAAACAGCCTTTTAAAAAGGCTTGCCAATTGCTTGCATTTTCCTGTCTCAGCATTATTTTAGCGGTCATACCATGTGTGTTATTTTACAATTACGAAATGCTGACACGGTAAATATAAATTCCATTATGGAATATATATATACTGCTTAAAGCAAGGGACATACATCTCTGAAGCAGCAAAGTGACATTGGGAGATTACCTTCCTTTTCGTTTTACTCTGAGCAGTAAATAGAAGATGGGAAAATGTATGAAGATTGCAGTCGTTCAATATCAAAGCAATGAATCCATTAAAAAAAACACAGTAAGTCATTTCACCCATGTCCTATAAATTCATACAGGAATCGGTCTACACAAGCCTTAAATCTGAATAAGAACCTGCAGTGCAGGTTTGTAAATTGTCAATTAAATAATGCACTTTTTTCATTTGATGTATAATGTAAAAGCTATACCAGTGTAAGAACATTGGTGTGGAGTGGTTAGCACACTGCACTATGGACCAGACACTTAACGCGAGTTGGATTTCATTGGTGATGAGAGATGTCAGAACCAGTTCTGCCATTCTGCCAAACCCCTTGACCAACCCGCACTGACCAGTATGGTGAAATATGGTAGGATATCATTAAACCATTGAATTGAGAATGGCTGGAATTCATTATAATTTCAATCTATAATCCAGACACTTCATATTTTTAGATTATTGTTCACATTAAAATCGGATTATTTATGAATAAGCACTGCATGGGGTTACAACACTGGACCAGATTGTGCAGCTTAATTAGATCGTGCGTTCTTAAGCCGTTGATGAACAAGACAAGGCCTTGGCCGTTTTGCTTGTTTGACACCACTGCCTTCTGTCTTGCTTACAAGTTAATGTTGAACAGATTTGGAGGCAAGACGGCTGCGTCTCTCGCGAGCCAGCATGCACTGTACAGAGACACACACGTGGCCAAATGTCAATTTCAGTATGACAGCTGAACTTTCCGGAAAGTCGACAATGGTTATTGTATAACGCGACTCTTCCCGACCATATGAATGTGGAATGTCCACCATGGACTCGGAGTCTCCAGTGGACATGTATGCTAACCTAATTCCTGTTTGACCAGGAAGACAATGCTTTATGTTGGCTCGACTCCAAATCATGTTTCTGGTTGTTACCGGCTGTACTGCATGTTGATGTACATGATACCTGACGTTGTTTCTCCGTGCTGGGAGCTTTCAGCTGACGAAGAAGCTCTCGGCACCTGGAGTAAAACGTCGGACATCGTGCCAAACATCATGCGGTACAACCCGCATACACGGGACAGAGTTATAAAGCACAACTGCGAAAACCTACGTACATAGTAGCATAATGTTACTGTGTTGATTTATAGAAAAAAATATTTGTCGTTCCGCTTATAGCTGACAAGCCAGAAGTATGGCAGAACAAGGATAACTCGAAACGCAATAGTATGGTAGTACACAGATGAGAAATATCACCAAAAATGTAGATTTTTCAAAAAGCAAAACAAAAAATTCCGGTGTGACCTGACCTGCAGAGCACAAAAAAAAAGTTTGACGAAGTGAGAGGTTGTTTGTGATTTGATGGAATACCTAAAACATGACAATACCTTTCAAATCATTAAATGACCATTCATTCATCATCACAATCATATATACTATTAACGACTCTGATCCGTGATTCCACTCTTAAACTCAAGAAACAAAAGTAGGGCAAGAACATTGCCCCATTTGCGTACACAACAGTGGTGGCGATACTGCGTCTCAAGCTGCCACTTCTGCAGCTGCCACCACGAAAGTAAAGCCGTGCAGTTTCATCGGATGTTTTACTCGTGTGAGTATAAAGAGAGAGATGGCTTCATTCTACCCCATTCAGATAAAATTACCGTCGGTAATTTTTTGCACAAAGGTAATTTTCGTACGAACAAAACGCAGGTTGACCCATTTAAACATAACCCACGAATTTAAACTAAAACTTATAAACTATTTTTTTTATTTTACCGGGTAAAGCCCACTGAGCTATATAGCTATTTTTCAAAAACGACCCAGCCATAAATCATAGCTCCATGAAGTAGCGTATCACGTGGAAATTTAGAGCAGCAAACGACTCTAAACGCATGTTGATTCTAAATGTGGAGGGAAAAACCGGAGGACCTGCAGAAAAAAATCCACACTACCACGGGGAGAGACATGCAAACTCCAAATATACAGCAGACGTCAGGGTCAGGATCGAACTCACGACCTCCGCTATACCAGGCAAGGTCGTTAACATCTCGCTACCGCGGCGCAGAGGGCTAAAATATCCAAAATTGGATGTTTAAAATAGCCGGATGCTGTTCAACCATAGTGCAAAACGATCTCTCACAGATAGGCAACACGCGATAGCTGAGAACATGTATAGACAACGAGCCCATAAAAGACAAGCGTAGTTGAGATAATCCTTTTTGTACAAATGCCTGAACTACGTTTCGGAGCCCGCATTCAAAGATACCTAGATATGCGCACAGTTCGTCTCAAACCCAAGATGTTTTGCACTGCAAGATAGTAAAGCCGCAGCACATAGCTGAGAATAAGCAGATGCATTGCGTAAAGTTCCCCACGTGAAACTGAAGCCAGTGCAAACCTGCCGTGGCTCAAAACCGAAACGTAATATCTGCTTACCGAGTGTACAATGCACATTGTGCTCGTTGAAGGCGCCAGGCTGCACGTGGTGGACCTTAATTGCCCATGCATCTCCAATAAGGATCATTGTTTTGTCCACTTGACTTCCACGTCTTTCATATTGAAGGGATTAGAGGCGGCCATGCACACTGGAGCGGGTGTTAATGCAGGTGGGGGGAGGAGGGGGGGCGTTTGACCCTCATTTCCCCATTGCGTCCCTCGCTAACAAAATACAAAGCGTTGAAATGAAAAGCGATCGGATGGAGCACTGCGTAGATGTTCGCGGCGTCTGTGCTGTACACATGTGTTTTCGAGTCGTACCGCGTGATTTATTAAGCACGATGTTCGATGATTTCGCCCCACGTGCTGGGAGCTTGTTTCAAGGTCTGATAGCTCCCGACGTGTCGAGCAAAACATCAGGCCATACGTACGACAACATGCGGTACAATCCGAAATGACATCGGAGATAAGATCAGCTGTTTTGTGGCTTCAAAATGCCCAGTTTGGGACGTCTGATTAGGGGCTCTTGGTTTAACAACTTGCCTGCTACCACGGAACAATTTTATTTTACTGCACATTTGATAGAGCTTGTCGAATAAGTAGTGCTTTTTTTCTTGTTGGCAATAATTGACAACGATAATATTGCCAACAATGCCATGATGTGCCATAGCTTGTGGTTGCGTGTTTGTTCTACAGGTCACTGAACAAAACCTACACTGCCGTTGTTATGAATGATGGTAAATAATGTATTGGCCTTTGTCAATCCATTGCCGGATGGTAATGGAGGCTTTTTTGACCATACTTGATTGACCACGTTTGTCAGTGAGGGTTGGTGAAGCAGGGGGCGTGGGATCGGTTCACCGTTGATTTTAGCAGTGACAGCGAATTTAACTTAGGTCACTAAGTTAGTGAGCTAACCACTGCACCACCACTATCCCTCCACCTTCTGTAAACATGTACATTTGCAACCGTTTTGTCAATCTACTGCTGAACGAGGGCCTCCCCATGCAGTGCGCTAACCACTGCACCACCGCTCCACTCCCATAATGTGTAATATAATTTAAAAGTCTATTGATCAACGCGCCTTATATCGAGCAACATTTCCCAGAAGTTGTTTTTTTACAAAGGTGAACTATCGACTGATTTTGTCTGGGAATAAAACTGTTTGCCAAGTTTGTAGTTCAGTGTGCAAACCACTGGGTCAAATGCACTTTACTTCAGCAATTAGTTCTGCAGCACACACTCATTCAAGCTGGTCCAGCTTTCCTCATTCATCTCTATCAGCTGTATGGGTAACGCTCAGCACGTCTGCTGCTGCTGCTCAATCAGTTTCAATGCGGTCAATAGTTTCACTTCTCCCGGCATCCCCCTTATGTTGCAGCGGATTGCAACCTGATGTAAAGCAGACGTTGCAGACGGCCTGACATTTTTGTGCTGTGGTCCGAACTTCAGAAATGTATGTTTATATGTTGAATTTATTTCGCACCGTACGTAGCCAACCATGCTAATTGGATTTGCGGGCAAGGGCAACAAATGAAACACAAAAACAGTTCTTAAAATTGAGTTTTAAATTTAGATGTAAAAGTGCATTGCTCCAGTCGTTTCCTAATATCGGAAGGAAGAGCTTTCCAGATGGCCACAGAAGCGCATCTAACAGCTCGCGGTGCCTTTAGTAAATATCCTCACCATCATCCAACCACTGCTGGATGAAGTCCTCGCCAAGCTACCACCATCTCTCATGATCCTGCGATTACCTTCAGTTACTATAGAGATTGATAAAATAGAACTGCTTTCCCCAATGGGAAATGGATTTTAATCAACGTTTATGATACAGTTTGGTAGATGTATCTATTGTAATGAAGATGCATGCATTGGCTTCCTTTCAACTCTCCACATAGTGGACTTGCAGACCAAAAGTATCCAGCGAGATTTATTTGAGCAAAGCAAACGTTGGGCCAGATTTGACCTTTGGGGTCCCATTGTGAGAGTCAGGCTTATTGAATAAATGCTCCTCTACCAAACCAGATGTGCTTGGCAAGAGCACTCCACCTTCACGATGGGGTCCTGTTCAGTGCGAAAAGCACTATTTATACGTGGAGAAACAAATGGAAGTCTGTAGTAAATTTGCGTTATTACTCCTAATGACCCACAACAAGCACACAATGAGTCGTTATGCATTGTGAATAGCATATATTTGGCGGAAATAATAAACCAAAACAAGAAATGTTTATTATCCGCTTCCTATGAACGTGAAGCAGTCGCTGCTGGAAAGCATGCGCCTTGTGAGCGTCGTGATGCCAGTTTATTTTTCGACATTATCCCCTCTGCTCACCCACAGTCCGGCCATTCACGGTCGCCGACAGTCACCGTAATTGCGTTCCGAAAAAACAACACACAATATGATTTGTATGATTTTGTCCGCCGGTGAAAATGCAAACCCGGACTCGAGTTGTAATCCGTGGGACTGGACTTTGAGGAACACTCGTTCAGTGGGCATTCCGAATTGCTGCAGCCTCATAGGTTCGAAGACTCAAGGGGGATACTCATACTCTTTGGTTCTTTCGGTAAAGTCACGTAGATGAAAATGAAAAAAATTCATAAAATGAAAATAACTCAATTAAATCACGACGTTTCGTCATGATGACGGAAATTCGTGTTGCCTCCGAAACGTCGTGATTTAATTGAGTTATTTTCATTTTATTATTTTTATTTTTCATCTACGTGACTTTACCGAAAGAACCAAAGAGTATGGATCCTTGCAGTCACGAAAAACTTCCAATCTAGACTCAAGGGGGAGTTCCCCGTGCATTTCGGCAACTATAGGGGATACTTCAATATTGTCCACGGCGCATGGACGTGTTGCTTGTGGTGCTTTACAAGGTAATAGCACATACACACAGAGAACAAATGATCGGGTGATGCTGCTGCTGTGGAGTTGGCAGTGGTGCATAAGCACCACAAATAAAAATCAACATATTCATCAGTAACACGACGGTACCTTTAAATAAACAAACATATATATAATTGGTGACATTTCGCGCAATGTCAGTTATGTGTTATGATGAAGGGCCAATTGCCAAAAATGTCACCTGTTATATCTTATTTATTTTAAGGCCACAGTGTTATTAATGAATGTGCTTAGTTTCTATCTACATATATAAGCAGAACTATGATTTGTCTCATAATACTTTATATATTACTTTTATATATTGTCAAGGCGCCCCTTCCCTGTCCAACCCAGCTTAAATATACGCTGCCAAGCATGGTGGTGCCCATTCAGACGCTGTCTTCTCGACAGACCTGTTCTTCACCTGAGGACGGCTGCTTGCGTTGTGGCCGAAACGTCGTGAGAATTATTTTAGAATGTTTTATTTTTATTATTTTATTATTTCCCTTCTACGTGATGACTTTACCGAAAGAACCAAGGAGATATTAAAATATGCTTAAGTCCGTCGCCTATTGGGCTTTCCACACAGATATTATCCAGCAGCCTTTTTATTTATATTTGGAGATGCAGAACGGAGTTCTGCTTATAATTGCTATTCCCTATAATGCTCAAAGTAGCGGGTACTGAGTTTGTGTACAAGATTGCTCTTAGCATTAAACATGGCCCCATAGATTTTGATTTAAAGCTTTCGTGACTGCAGGGATTCATATTCTTGGTTCTTTCGGTAAAGTCATGTAGAAAGGAAATAATAAAATAATACAAATATAAAACAATAAAAAAATGTATTGCTGTGGATTTCACACCTGATGATGATTGCTTGTGTTTCAGTCGAAACGTCGTGAGAATTTTTATTGTTTTATATTTGTATTATTTTATTATTTCCCTTCTACGTGACTTTACCGAAAGAACCAAGAATATGGCCCCATAGCTTAGATGGAGTACTTTTGTCAATACTGTAACATCTAGTAACCCAGCAACATTTGTTTGGCAAATCTTACGCTGCTGATGAGACCCAGAACGTGAAAACTGGTCCAATAGATTTCCTGCTTAAACAAATGCTGCTCGATAATATTGGTTTGAAAATCCCAATAGGCCTTTGGGCTAGAGCTTTTATTTATTTATATGTAGAGACAGAACATAGTTATACTAATACTTACATGATTTCCAACTTCCAAAAATAAATACCACGTGTCTACTGCAGCCATAGATCTTTGCTGTCAAGAGCTATCTGCACTAACCTGCTTGACTAGGAAACTGTTAATAGCGTGCGTACATCCATGCAAGGTTTTGCTTTGCATAAGCAAACGCCTGGATATGCAAAGCATTTCTGCCCACATTGCTGCATTATCCCCAAGCAAGGTAATTCAATCTGGGTCATAATGTCTTGGTCACAGGTCACCTGCTACGCTCATATACATTGCCAATGGCGTTTCAAGGAAGGTTGACTCTTGCATTAACAGTGTCTGAAAATGTTTCAGAGCTGGTGCCATAGTAACCTGGCTGAATGTTTTAACAAATGAAAACAACAGACAGAACTGTTGGGCGAGTTCTTAACGTGCCAAAGAAAAAAGTTGGAATTTGCGCAGTGGTGCACAAGCATACCCCCCCCCATCACATCTCATCCAGAGCACTAGCGAACCATAAATACTTTTTACTAGAGTAACGTTTTGGCCAATTGCTCTCCCTTATTCATGATAGAGAGAGCAGAGAGATGGACTGACTTATGGCTTGAGATTGCTATTTCCACTCTGGCTTGAAGAAAAACGTAGATATTCTAAGATAGGTTAAATTTTGATTTGAGATTTGAACAGTTTTCCATTGGAGCGGTAGGTGTTGAGTGTCACGCAAACCTCCCCCGGAAATCAACAATATATACGACTAAACTTATTTACTGGACACTTAACATGCCTGTCAACACGTACGGTTTAGCCCGTATTCTTGTCCAGGGAAATTGAGTCTTCAGGCCCATACGGCGTACAGCCGCTTCCATACGGGGGCAATGGAAATATTGTTTTGCTTATTTGTTTGTGTTTCTCCCTTGTGATGGCACTTTGGGATTTAATAAGGGGCACGGGGTGACCAATAAGGTCTGAATTGGTCTGTAATAAGGTTGGCACTGATAAGGGGTTGTTGACAGGTATTATCAAATATCGCTGCATAACTGCATGATGAGAAGAACCACACTGACACAGGGCTCGTCGTTGCGATAAACGAGCCGTGCCCTGCATCGTCACATTTGCCGCTGTCGTTTGAAATAAGTATGTGAATGTGTCCGAGGCTTAAACGTAAACGTCATCCACTTATGTATTACCGTACTTCTAGATTTGAAGCTTTCGTGACTGCAAGGATTCATATTTACTTGATACAGCTGTCGTGGCTGTGACGGTTCCACCTGAAGATGGAAGCTTGTGTTGCCTCCGAAACGTCGTGATTTTTATTTTACTTTTATTAATTTTAATGTTTTACCTACGTGACTTTACCGAAAAAAAACTAAGAATATTACCGTACTGTAGCCCCACGAACATACGTGGTATAGACCTCACAGACGCGTACACACGTAAGCCTGTGGCCCCAATTGCTCAAGCGGAGACGATGACTAACACTGGCGCGTTCCCATTACCGCCGTGCACGTCAGAAGAGACCTCATGTGATAAACCGTTAACGACAATTTGTATAATGATGGAGCCTCCTCTCGCCGTATGTGTGGATACATATTAGTAGTGCAGTTCGGCTGGTTAAGTGTGCTTCTATTGACATGGGGCCTCACATAAAATATCTAGTAAGGCGTAATGCCACTTTAACTGCTTTATTTAAGAGCCTAATTTACTTGTCGTGGTTTAAGGCAATTTCAGGCGATACAAGGAGCAGACGACGTGTGTGTGTGTGCATGTGAAATAGTTGTACCGATGATGAACACTATATAACCCTCTTATGTGGCCAATAAAGATCAAATTAAATTAGTCGATATCCACACCGGCAATGCCATGGTTTCAATGTCGCTCTGGGGGGTGTTTTCGGGACGTGTCGCTTTGTTGTTCGGCACGACGTCTGACGTTTATCTGCCACTAAAACACACGGAACAATCTGAAAAATCATCTGAGGCTTGTACAGCACAATCCTGAAAACGCTTGCGTATACGTAGTCGAAACGTGTGATAACTTTTAAATTAATCCACAATGGCCAACTTGTAACTAGAATATCTTCCCTGCGATGTTATGGTGTCCCTCTGCATGATATCTTGGTGGCTCGAAATGAACAATTTTAACATTCTAGATTTGAAGCTTTCGTGACTGCAAGGATTCATATTTTCAGGTTTTTTCGGTAAAGTCACGTAGGTAAAAAAAATAAATAAAATTAGTAAAAGTAAAATATTTTATTAAAAAAATTTTAAAATTAATAAAAGTAAAATATTTTAATTTTACTTTTATTAATTAACATTTTTTTACCTACGTGACTTTACCGAAAAAACCTAAGAATATGAATTTTAACAATGTTTGAAAAGTAATTTTCTCTACTGCCGATTCCAAACACTTTATACCTGCAGCAGTGTTGTTGTCGGGGTGGTTTTATGTCCCAGATAATTTTCCATCATTGTTTTGGCATCATATGATTTTAAACCTGAATAACTTGGTCGATATTTAGATTTCACTGTAAATATACTTTTGAGGATCCCACATATATATACGCCTACCTTATTACAGACCAATTCAGACCTTATTGGTCACCTCGTGCCTTTATACATCTCAACGTTCATCCTACAACGTCCCATCACAAGGGAAAAACACAAACAAATAGACAAAAAAACACTTTTTGCTCTTATTGAAACGACTGCATGCCGTATGGACCTGAAAACTAAATTTCCCAGTACAACAATACGGGTAAACCGTATGGGTTGACAGCTATGTATATGCCAGGTACCATTGGCAATTTTCAGTGAAGATTTCCAGTTCAATGATCTAGAAGAATCAACTTTACATGTGCACACTGCAAGGGATGGGTATTTGTTGCAGGTTTGCTTAAACATAGGCTGGCTGAGATGGTGACGAATACCAGAGGTGTGGACTCGAGTCATGTGACTTGGACTCGAGTCAGACTCGAGTCATGAATTTGATGACTTGCGACTCGACTTGGACTTGCATAACAATGACTTTGTCCCACCTATGAGATGTGGACTCGAGTCATGTGACTTGGACTCGAGTCAGACTCGAGTCATGAATTTGATGACTTGCGACTCGACTTGGACTTGCATAACAATGACTTTGTCCCACCTATGAGATGTGGACTCGAGTCATGTGACTTGGACTCGAGTCAGACTCGAGTCATGAATTTGATGACTTGCGACTCGACTTGGACGTGCATAACAATGACTTTGTCCCACCTATGAGATGTGGACTCGAGTCATGTGACTTGGACTCGAGTCAGACTCGAGTCATGAATTTGATGACTTGCGACTCGACTTGGACTTGCATAACAATGACTTTGTCTCACCTCTGACGAATATTCTTTGGTTCTTTCGGTAAAAGTCTCGTAGAAAAATACTAATAGATCACGACGTTTCGATCGCCACACAAGCGGTCAGGTGGAAGGACGTACCGCTTGTGTGTTGATCGAAACGTCGTGATCTATTATTGTTATTATTATTTTTATTATTTTTCTTCTACGTTTCTTTACCGAAAGAACCAAAGAGTATGGATTCCTGCAGTCACGAAAGCTTCAAATCAAGATGGTGACGAATGTTATGGTTTAGAGCCACCTTGTCGGGTTCAGTTTTGAAGCTGGCTAGGCTATAGGCGTCACACATAAGCTTGCACAATGCTTTAGTCTCACAATAGCCGGAATGATGGCATACTTTAATGCAGGTGAGCATTCCTCACCGGCAGCCGTGTTGGATTCGGGTCACTGCCGACTTAGCACCGCACGTACTGTACACGAGCATTCTTGTAATGAGCGTCTTTCTACTTGCACGGTTTATGTTGTTGGGAACAGTGTTCCTAAGTCTCTTGTGGCTATTCATATATTAAAGTGTGCATATTTTTTTAAAATAATAAGTTTCTAACATTTAGTGAGCCAGTGCCGGGGCATGGTATTTTGTGATTTGTTTTTATTTCTTCGCCGATTAAATATAAATCCGATTATCTTATCGGAGCCATGTTAAAAGGGTGAAAAAAACCCCATTATTCTGGAGCTACCTCTGGCGACAAAGCATCACATGATGCTTGGGAAACTCCCTTGAAGTTTATGCTACACGATCACCGTTGGAGTCACATCTGTAGACGTACGGCTAACACGCATATGTCGGCCTAACTTAACACTTAGATTTCCACAGGCCATGTTGTGATTCGCAGTGCAATTCAGGGTTAGCCCACGTAAATGATGTGGCCAATCTTCTTTCGTAAGACCCTCCACCACCAGACACACAGCCCATCAAGTTATATTATCACGTGTGACAAGCATTTAATAAAAAAAAGTAGAGGAAGTAATTCAGAGGAAGTAATTCAGACGGTCAATGGTACAGTGTATAATAACAAATAGTATAACATTTATATGCTTAATACAATGTACAAAGTAATATATAGTATCGTAATTGTTTAGTAAACATATAGCAGTGTGATACACATTAGGGTGGGTAGAATAATACATAGTGTTATATTCAAATGTATAAGGTGGTTTATAGCAATACAGTATATAATTTAATGTTGGGTTTGTCTATGGCAGTATATAGTACGGTGTAGACTCGTGTGATATAAGAGAATAAAGTTTAGATGGAAGCATATTATATCATTTTTACGACGTAGAATTGTAATGTATTACTTACTGTTAGTAACTCAGCTTATTGTAGAGTATAGTAAGTATACTGATGATGCTATGTAGTTTATACTTTAGTTGTTTATGTAGTTTATACTTTAGTTTTTTACGTGGTTGTTTAGTAACTGCAGCTACATACTATTAACATTCCTTTCCTTTGTTAATGCTACCCCCCTTCCCCCTCCCTTTGATGCTGCTAATCCTGCATAATGCACGGGCATAATATTAATTTGAAACTCCCGCCGCCCACCTCCTACGCATTTTCCATATGCTAAATTCCTCTTGATATGCAAATTATTTTGTCAAGGCGCTCTTCTTCACACCTCCCCCACTCCAACCCAGCTTAAATATACGCTCCAAGCTTGGTGGTGTTTCATTCTTCACCTGAGGACGGCTGCTTGCGTTGTGGCCGAAACGTCATGAGAATTATTTTATTATGTTTTATTTTTATTATTTTATTACTTCCCTTCTATGTGACTTTACCGAAAGAAACAAGAAGATGAATTCAGATTTCGTGGATGTTACTCTGACTTCCTGGATCTTCGTCCTGAAAATGTTTGGCATACTCTCAAGCGGAATCTCATCTCTATAATTGGTAAATTCGCTTAAATGCTTGTACGTCACATGACAGTTTAATTTGTTTGGCAATGTCGAGTGGTGCAGGGTCTTATGACATAAATTTGGCCAGAGCACTATGTGCCCTAGCGTAAAACAATATATATATTGCCTTCTTTTACAATAATAGCCGTATGCTCAACACATTAAAACACAGCTATATATCCGGTATTATGCCACATCTACATGCTGTATTATTTTCGTTTAAATAAAACTAGCAACCCAGCCAGCAAACCTTTTAATCTTACTCCACTTTTCTCTCACTTTCTCTGTGCTGTACATCCAAAATGTTCACGATTTCTGGCTTTGTCCGTTTCTATCTGTGTCTCTATTCCTCTGTCCTCTCTGATACCTCCCCCCCCCCCCTGTATTCCTCTCCTTCATCTCTTCCCCTTCCCTCCCTCCTATATCTCACCCTGTTACTCTCTCCCCTTTCCTCGCCCTCCACTCGCCAAATTCCCATCTCTCCCTGTCCCATCTCAATCTCTCTTCATACCCTTCCCTAATCCGCTCTCCCACTTCTGTATGCAATTGTACAAACTTACTCTACATGCACAAACTAAGATTTGTCAGTCCACTCCTAACTGAGGACATCCGAATATCTTGCGGGCCATTCAGGGATATTTGACCATATTTCACCACAGCGGTCATTGCGGGTTGTTGAATGTGGCGGGAGTGCAGAACGGCACTGAATTTGGCTGCACTGCCCTACGCTGCCCACAACGCACACTCCACCTGTCGTATGTGCATGGTGATTACTCACCAGGTCCCACCCTGCTTAGCTTCCTAGATCTGACGAGATCGGTCGATATGCGACGATGTTTAAATCAATAACGCTGGGCGTGTAATTGGTGAGCCCAGGCCAGATGTTTTATATGTCGGTACCACTTGAGGTGGTATATCTTTAGTGGTTACAATTTCTTGATGTGCCCACCAATAGCGATGTATGTGGTAACCGTTGGAAATGAGTGGGTTATTCTAACATTCACTCTTATTCACCAAATAAATAAATTGGTACGACTAAAGTTCTCTGGTACATAAGACGGTACCAATTTCTGATTTGGTAACTCTCCCCCCACCACCGCAGCCATGAAATATTCGCGGTCATCGTTTAATTCACAAATTGGTTCTTATTTGTCTCGTTTGTATCGTCTTATACTTTTTATTTATCTTCTGTCGTATTTTTGTACAGTTGTCTTTGTTCCATTTGCCTCAACGAGTCGTCAACATATAATTTGCAAAAGTCGTAAGCAATCAATTCTTCCGCGCGCAATCCGACGCATGCACCATGAGCTCAACTTTCAGTTTCAACGGATGCATCGTTACACGTCCAGCTAATCCGCACATCACAAACCAGCTTCGCGGACTCGTTTAAACTTGTGTTTGGAAAGCACCCGTGTACCCGGTGCTTTCCTAAAATAAAAATAGAATTTCCGAATTGCTGCGGGGGCATTCGGCTGCGATTGAACTGCGGGTACCACAATCATTCACGCGCCCTCTGCATGGCTACACAGGTGTGGAGCACTTGCCACTTGGAGGGGCCCATCGCAATGACGAGATGTCAACTACCTCGCCTGGTATGCAGGAGGTCGTGGGTTCGAGCCCGACGTTTATGTCTGTATATTTGGAGTCGCGTGGATTTCTGTCCCGGTACTCCGGTTTTTCCCTTCCACATTTAGAATCATGCGTTTAGAGTATTTGGCTGCTATACATTTCCACGTGATAAGCCACTTCGTTGAGCTGTCATTTGTGACCAGGTCGCATCTGAAAAAGAAGCTAAGAGCTCAATGGGCCTTACCTGCTAAAATAAAAACAACTCGATCCTAAATAGCCAAAACACCATCAGCTGGCCTCTCTGTCTAAATAGACACCTGCCCTCCTTCATCCACTTATAACGTGTCCCTTGGTCTCCTCTGGGCTTTGGAATGGCCTGAGACTTTAATGAGGTCTCCTGCGAGCATTCGCTTAGATTCCGACAGATTTAAATGACTGGGATCCCGCTATCCCTGCCACATTCACGAATGGAAGCTAAAAATACTGCTCGAATGAGATTGACCACCTGCTGAAGCAGTGAATTATTTTCCAATTTCAGTGAGATATGAATGGATGAGTGGGCACGTGTCTGTGCGTATTCTAGGAAGTGTGTTCGTGTGCGCGTTCCTCGGTCCGTGGCTTATACTCAGCATGTGTTTCTGTATGCGTTGTCTGTGAATCCAGTTTCATTGCATTGATTATTTCACGTCTTTTCATACAAACTCTAATCTGTCTGTGCGTGCGCGTATCAGTGCGTCTGTGCATTCTAGTGTTTTATGTGCATTTTTGTGAGCCTCTTATATATCAATTAATAAGTTAATAAGACTGTGTGCCTGTGGATCTGTGCGTTACATAGGTGTTCACTGCTACTAGTACTTGTACCAACAATTTTCAAAGGTAAGCAGGAGTTATTTCTGCCTGTGGATGTTACATTAGTGAGTGTATGTGGGAGCGCGATTGTGGATCCAGTGACAATGAAGTTCTGATCACGGCTGACCTTGGTGAAAAGTGGTGTCTGAACCGGTCCACAGGACCTCCCCTATGTTTACTTAACCTTAAAAGAGTACCTGGTGAAGTCTGTGAACACTGACACGGGGGCTATGAAGGCGGCCTGGCTCGGTGCTGGTCACACCAACTCGCTTATGCGCCGTCGGCTTTAATGATGTAAATTTTTAACACGTAGGCTTTCGCGACCAATATTATTCATAATATACGTTTTTGGGTCAGATCGCGTTATTTATAAATGTGTCGTAACCCTCCACCACCCGACACGGCCAAACAGTAAAAAATGTGTCACGTTTTTCAAAGGACAAAATCATTCACTTCTTTAGCCCACCGGTGTGCTGAAGAGAGAATCAACAGCATTTTAAAATTTGCGTAGCACGACGTTTCGCTGATAATTACAATCAGCTTCATCGGGCAAGAATGGTGAAGCTCTCCTGTTGCTTCCGGTCTTAAATAGAGCAGCATCAGGGTGACGTCATCATTTAATTCAATTCAATCTGGTGCACTGATTCGAGGCAAGGAGGGGGAGGGTCTTCTTGGTTCTTTCGGTAAAGTCACGTAGAAGGGAAGTAATAAAAATGTTTATAAAAAATAAAACATAATAAAATATTAAGTCACGTAGAAGGGAAATAATAAAATAATAAAAATAAAACATAATAAAATATTAAAACTTAATAAAAGATTATGTTTTATTTTTATTATTTTATTATTTCCCTTCTACGTGACTTTACCGAAATAACCAAGAAGATGAATTCCTGCGGTCACGAAAGCTTTAAATCGAGGGGGAGGGTATTGTAATTATATAGATTGGTAATCATTCAATTGTTATTCATTGCTATTTGTTTCCCTTATAAGGAATTGTAATTGTATTTAATAATGTAAATAATGTCGGCCTTGCTCACGCCAACAGTCCATTGAGCTGTAAGGCGCACGCATCTTTGTCTTCGCTTATCACTGCAATGCAAATAACGTCGTCTTTACACAACGAGAGCAGGAATGCGTTTATGGCTGGAGCCGCTGTGGGGTTTGCATCACCACGACACACAATGTCATCTTCATTCAAGCGACGAGACAATGCAGTTTGAGCGTTGAGTTTATTTGATTTGTCACGCGGATGATCCCGTTTAGCTCGTCCGCCCCGGGCTATATAATACGGGGCGGCGGGGGGATCCGTGGTGCGTGAGCATAACAAAAACAACAACAATAACACTATGGGAACCTCATTTGCCAGTAAAAATATGATAATTGGTTCTTTACCCTTCTATCTGGCAACAAAACTGATGACGCCAAAAGGTGCGCCTTTTGGCGTCATCTGGTCCAACCCATATGAGACTAGGCTCTAAGGAAAGCTGTCTCGGGTGTGGATCAATCAACTTTAAGGACAGTGCACATTATCAGAGTTATGTTCTTTTGTTTGTATTATGACTGCAGGTATTGTGGTCTATGCAAACATGACTCCTTGTAAAAAAGGGGTCAGTTTTGTTGCCAGATAGAAGGGTAAAGAACCAATTAACAACAATAACGTCAATATTGCAGAAAGCGAGTAAAGTCGTGCCTTCAAGGGAACATTGCACCGCTTGCTACATGTGGATGGATACCGCGTCTGTGCGAGCGTCTCCAGCGCGTCTCGCGGCTGTGTTTGGCGCCAGAGACTTTAACGAGATCTCCCGCAAGAGTTCGTCTCGATTTACTCAACTTAAAACGACCGAGGGGGTCCCAAGAGCCCCGGGAGAGTGCCGTGAATTAAATTTGGATTCACGAAGCGTGCGAGTGCTTAGTTAGCCAAGTACGGTGAGCCATTGAGAACTAATTATTTCCGACTTATTTTATTTGTTGACCAATCACACCTCAAAAGCATCCATGTAAAACGTTCATGCATTAAATCATAAACAGGGCAATGTCTAAATTTCAATTTAAAGCTTTCGTGACTGCAGGGATTCATCCTCTTGGTTCTTTCGGTAAAGTCACGTAGAATGGAAATAATAAAATAATAAAAATAAAACATAATAAAATAATTCTCACGACGTTTCGGCCACAACGCAAGCAGCCGTCCTCAGGTGAAGAACAGGTCTGTCGAGACGACAGAGTCTCAAATGTCTCTTTTTCGACAAGAATAATAAAAAGAAAAAAATTATTTCATTGACCCTGCAGCATTTTTTTTTGACCCGCGTTTCCCAGCAACATTTGTGGAAGCAGCTAAACTCTCGATTGTTTAAGCAGGTGAACTTTCAATTGTTTAAGCAGGTGAACTTTCAATTGTTTAAGCAGGTGAACTTTCAATTGTTGAAGCAGCTTAACGCTCACCGGCGGGCACCATGCTGATACGTAAGTTGAAACCGATCCAGAGTGTTTCTGCTTCGGCAAATACTACAAAAACACTTTTCAGAGACCCAATAGCAGAACTTAAAATGTTTCTTTATTTTATTTTCACGAGGTGAAACACTCCCGTGTGTTTTTTGTTACGTTGCCCACAATCCACCACGACAGCACATCGTGAGTTTAGCTCGAAATCATTACATTCATCATCATCATAATCAGCCACGCTCAATCCAATTACCAAGCTGCATCGTGTACAACATTCTTTGACATGCGTCGTCACGGGCTACAGCAAGATCCGACCATGACTATCCAGTGCTCGCTGAGCTGCATTGGCTTCTGGATGCCGAACGAATACATTGTAAGGTCGCACTCATTACGCACAAAAGTGTTTGCCACAAATGAACCACAGTACCTTGTTGATATCCTCAAGGAGCATCATAAACCATCACGCAAGCAGCGGCTCTTGGCTAACCATCGAACAAAGATGGTCACTGTATCGCGCGCTGTCAGATGTGCTTCCGTGGCCGTCTGGAACGCTCTTCCGTCCGATATTATGAAGCCACTGAGCTGTGCACTTTTAAATCATCTAGATTGAAAACGAATTTGCTTACAACTGCTTTTTGTGTTTAGTTTGTTGTCCTTCCCCCGCACCTCCGATGAGCACGTTTGGCTACGTACGGCGTAGAAGAAGTTCAACACACATACATACACTGCTGGATGAAGGCCTCCTCCACGTTGCCGTCATCTCTCTCATGATCCTGCGACGTCACCATCCACCCGGCACCTTCCTTGGTGGACGTCCCATCCCCTTGGCTGCCACTCCGTTGTTATTCTTGACCATAGACCCCGTCGTCTCTTCTAGCGGCTTGTGTCCTGCCTGAGCCCACTTACTTTTCTCTTTATTTATTAATCGTTAGTGTACTCTTCGGACTATGAGGCTAGCTTACAGCGAAGGTGCATCATAATGTCGTCTGTGTGACGAGATTTGTAAGACGCTGGGCACAAAGTTTGGGGTGCGTCTTGTAATCTGGAGAATTTGGTAGATTTATGTATTTCACCTGCACATCTTGTCTCGTCCACGCGTTTATCTCTCCGTCTCTCTACGTAATTCCAAGCATCTAATTCCATATTTTCCCGTTCCCTACATTAATTTTAAGCGTTTTTTCTCTCTCTCTTCATTTATATCGGCCATTTATCTTCCGTTAGCTCCGTTGGATGATTCCAGGGCCAGCCAGCTCTCGGCAAGCCAGTTTCAGCGTTCTCGTTCTGATACCTCATCTTGAGTGTACATGGGCTCACATCTGCTTGCTCAAGGTCACTAAATAATAGTGCGATGCACGTCCCAACAGTGGGCCATTGTGGTACGGTCCCATGGGTCATAGACCAGACGCAAGGAAAAACCCTAACCCACGTGCAGGTACACTCTGAAATAAAAGACCGTGCGGAGCCACTGGAAGCAAGCAGCGAGTGAGTTTAAAAGAAGTTCCATTGTGGTCCCCAAACAGATGTAATTGACATATATTGTGAGCAAATGAGTTACTGGTCACATAATACCAAGGTGGCAAAGTTAAAGACACAGCCCTCCAATGACTTGCTCAGACAACTGCTGACGAAAGGGGAATCCGCTAAAGGAGAGAGCCTCCTCTTTCCAGCTGGCCAGAAATCTCGATATACCAACTCTTTAACCCACTCCTTGCAACCTGCCGATCTATAGTAATAAAGTAGCAATGTTCAGACCTCTATCGATCCTCCCCATTCCGGGTCAACTGTGGGAGTTGTTTGACCGTACTTCATTTTTTAAAAAATCCTTTATATTAAGTTCGCTTGCTTGCTTGCTTGCGTGCTTGCTTGCTTGCGTGCTTGCTTGCTTAGGACCGTGCAAATCTTTTGCTCGTTTTTTAACCCACTTCCCGTGATCCAATCGAGCTGACATTTTCCACACAGACTCGTTGTGCGAGACAATTAATGTTCGTTAAAAATGTTTTTTAAAAATTTACACTTTTTAGGCAAAAAAAAACGATTTTACATTTATTAAAATACAACTCATTAATGGCTTTGGCTGAACGTCACAGTGTAGGAGCCCAGAGCGTAACCCCTCCACAGGCCGTGGCGGAGTAGCGCAATTGGTAGCGCCCTCGCTTCCCATGCCAAAGGTCGCGGGATCGATCCCCGCGTCCTCCACAGGCGAATATATTTTTTAAATCCTTTATATTAAGTTCGCTTGCTTGCTTGCTTGCGTGCTTGCTTGCTTGCGTGCTTGCTTACGACAGTGCAAATCTTTCGGTCGTTTTTTAACCCACTTCCCTTGATCCAATCGAGCTGACATTTTCCACACAGACTCGTTGTGCGAGACAATTAATGTTTGTGAAAAAAAATTCCCAAAATGTTACACTTTTTAGGCAAAAACATTTTATTTTACATATATTCAAATAGAACTCATTCACAGTATAAGAGCCCAGAGCGTAACCCCTCCACAGGCCGTGGCGGAGTAGCGCAGTTGGTAGCGCCCTCGCTTCCCATGCCAAAGGTCGCGGGATCGATCCCCGCGTCCTCCACAGGCGAATGTATTTTTAAATCCTTTATATTAAGTTCGCTGCCACGCATATAAAGAATTTATAGTGAAAAACTTTGTTTTTACGGGTTAATTTTTTAAATCCTTTATATTAAGTTCGCTTGCTTGCTTAGGACCGTGCAAATCTTTCGCTCGTTTTTTAACCCACTTCCCGTGATCCAATCGAGCTGACATTTTCCACACAGACTCGTTGTGTGTGACAATTAATTTTCGTGAAAACATTTTTCCAAAATTTTACACTGTTTAGGGAAAACAAATTAAATATTGAATTACCAATTGCTTAATACTGGCAGACAATCATCTGACCCATAGGTGGCAGCCATCTCAAGCCAGAGGACGAGAAGACTCTAGCCGCCACACATATAAAGGATTTATAGTGAAAAACTTAGTTTTTACGGGTTATACTTGTTTACTTTTATTAATTTTTTACCTACGTGACTTTACCGAAAAAAACCTAAGAATACGTACTTCACTACGCTCGTTATAACGAGTTGGTCAAAGTGGGGAACGTGCTAACCACTGCACCACCACGGCACCCCGGTTAAAAACATATCACCGATGGAATAAAATGTGTGAGATTGTGTACGTAGTGTGCATATTATGGGTGTAGTGATTGATCACTGGTGATTCGATTAATTAATGTGGCATGGGGGTCATCATTCGATCCAAGAAATGTTTTTATTCTTTAATATTAAGGTCACTGCAATGGTCATGTAAACAAACACCCATCATACGAAACACACGTGATTAGAAAATATTGATTCTTACACATTGTACTTGGATAGGAGTACCTATTGTGAGGGTAAGACTTGATAGTAATCATCGATGAATGTGTGCATCGTCACTCTGCTATTGAACAGCACGGTATGAGCAGTGCGTGTGCACGTGAGTCCACACGCTGTATACGTGACCTACTTGTGCAATGCTGCTTCATTATGATCATGTGCAAATACAATTTTGTGGTTGTTACCTAAACATTCATTTCCAACGATGAGGTCGTGAAATTGTGTTGATAAAATAAGACGTTGCATTACAGCCAATGGTTGCGCAATAGCGTATAGCGTGTGCACAGTTGGCAGGAATAATATTGCACCTTCAATTATGCTGGCAAATCAAAACGTTTGGTAGGAAGTACATATAGGCTCCACGGTTGCGAGACGTTAACTACCTCGCCTGGTATACAGGAGTGCGTGGGTTCGATCCCGACCCTGACGCATGTATATTTGGAGTTTGCATATTCTCCCCGTGGTCACGTGGATTTTTCTTCAGGTCTCCTGGTTTCCCTCATTTATAATCAACATTCAAGCATTTGGCTGCAATATAAATGTCCACATGATAAGCCACTTTGTGGAGCTATCATTTATGGCCAGGTCGCTTGGTTGAGTCCGTTCTGGCTAGAGTTCATAGAGTATTTACCGCGTACGGGAGTTGTGAAGCGGTGTCAATGTGGTTGGCACGCTGCGCTTTAAAAGCTTGTGACCTGTGTTTGAGTCCTGGCTTTGGATAAAATCCGTGTCTGTTAATATCTGGACCCATCCTGGGTGCCTCCCCTTCACGACTAACCCGCACGAGGCAGCGATATAAAGTACGGTCAAAATTCCGCACGACCAAAAGAGGCAGGATAATACTTCATGCTGCAGTGACTGAGGCTGTGAATATTATGGGAGACCAATGGTTAAAAACCAGAGGTCGTTGGTTCGATCTCTTGGCGTGGCAGTTGAAACAATGGTGCAAGTTTCTTAGATCCCCCCCCCCCCAATGTCTCTCTCCACCCAGCAGTATGAGTGTCAGCACTGCAGTCGATTGGCAAGGTTGTGTGTGGTGGGGTAATAAAGAGTGGGTACTCCCAGCCCTTCCATGACGTTTGGCCATCGTGGAAGAGTAGGCCAAATACCCATCAAGAGGGGCTCTCGAGAGCTCCCTCTGGTGGAGTCCCTTCCCTGGAGCAGCGGCGTGAGCAAATAATTGCAGCGCTGCACCTTGACCTTACACTGATTAAATATGCCACTGTGGGATGGTGGCATTGGGGATGTTCAGCAGAGGACTCTATTCCCCTCTGATCCATCCATCACGGTAGTTCTCGTGGGCATTGTGCCGTAGAAGGCGATGTCTTTTAGATGAGACGTCAAGCTAAGCTGTCCTGTGCACATTAAAGGTATTGCGTCTTCTTCTTTGTTCTTTCGGTAAAGTGACGTAGAATGGAAATAATAAAATAAAATAAATAAAATAAAAATATTTTAATAATATAATAAAATAATATATATATATTTTTTATTATTTCCATTCTACGTGACTTTACCGAAAGAACCAAGAAGATGAATCCCTGCAGTCACGAAAGCTTTAAATCGGTATTGCGTCTGTCTGATAGATCAGGTGTTGTCCCATGGCTAAAATCCCTCCTTGTCTCGTTAATATTTGTGGGGCTGCCGAGATTGAGCGTACGTACGCTATGCCGCAATAACGAAGATGGATGTATCGCACTGAAGACTTAATTGCGTACTTGTAAATGTGCATAGGGGGTGGTGACGCAGTGGAGTGGTGACGCAGTGGTTAGCAAACTGCTCTATAAAGCAGGCAACCTCGGTTCGATTCCCAGCGATGGTTAACACGAGTGGCAGGTGACATCTGAACCAATGGTGGTTCCCACTGATCACGTGTTGACAAATGGGCAGACAACCCCCATGGCCAATTTGGCATTGGGGAGGCCTTCATCCAGCAGTGGATTTACAAAGGGCTTTGAAATTTATAAATGTATTTAATGTCCAGATGTTTTTAAATGTATATTTACAAGGCATTTACAAACTGTCATACGTAATGTAGTGTGTCTGCATATACTTCACATATTTTGTAAGATACTAAATTAAACATGATAGCAATGCAGCAATTGCGATTCAAGGGAAAGTACAGTATTATCACTTTCTTGAAAGCACCTTAAACGCACGCAAAAAGACACACGCACTTTAAGAGCGTTTTAATATGCTTTGAGTATGACCTACTGTGTTTGGCAACCACCGTAACAGTATTTAGAAAGCTTCAGAGCTTCGCCAGACCAGTTTATGGCGGCTAAGAGCCGGTCGTTTAAATTCTATAGACAATGACAAATTCGAAAGCCACCAAAAATGATGGATTTGAGACAAACCCGCGCCTCTCGCCTGGACGAGCCTGCACACGGAGCAGGGTGCGGTGCAACCACCAGCCAGGCACTTCCTGCAGGTAAACCCACGTCTGTTCAGAAATCTGCGGAAGCCAGAAATCTGCGGAAGCCTGAAATCAACCAAAGCGCAAACGTCTGCATCGTTTTGGCATAGTTACGACTGAAATTCGGAGTTAAATTCTGCAATCGTAACGAAGGTGGGGGGTTTTTCTTTAAAGGTTTGTTTAAAAAAATGTTTTACAGCAAAGGTGTGATTGACAAAAAAAAACTGCGATGCTCTAGTTTTCCATGCCGGCCCCAATTAAAAATAAATACATTCTCCCCCTTACAACGAAATCCGTCTCGCTGAACCCTGGTTACGTGTACACAATGCGAAGTTGACCCCCAACATTGCATGCCACACACACTGTACACAGCCAAGATGTGGAGTGTGAATGTTTGGAGCAGTGAGCGTAGGAGTTGTGATAAAAAAAATGTTTTTTATATCTTGTGGCCGAGGGAGTGCCCAAGCTGTACAGCTCTCTTTGCCCGGAGTAAAATGGGTTCGTACGCCTACTACTTTTGGAATCGACATGGATCAGATGTAAGACAACGTTGTACATATATAAAAAAAGACCAGTCTCTCAAACTGTCCGGTATTCGTGAGTCGTGATCTACAGCCCCTTTGTCAATCCACTGCTGGATGAAGGGCCTCCCCATGTCGTGTGTTGAACCATACTTCACCACGCCGGTCAGCGTGGCTTTGTGATGGTGGGGGGGCAGCAGCGGCTGAAACGTCACTCACTCAGTGCTGATCTGAGCCACGGCCACCAATTGAACTTAGGTAGCCAGGTCTATAGCACAGTGCAGGAACCACACATTGCACCAGTACTCCTCCACAACAGGCGCATCAGATAATTTTAATAATAGGAAAAATAAACGTGTTTTAACGTATGATTTGTAACTTATGCGTTTGACCTTCGCAAACCAACATTCAACACGACGTTTTTTTGGGGGGTCTGTGACAACCCAATACAACTGTTTCAAATGTCATTAAAAGTCGCTCGAATTATTCGGTTCTCAGCAAATGGTCTGTTGCGCGGCAGCAGCAGCAGCAGCAGAGACAATATTTTGCCTTGGCGTGCCCCGCGTAATTTCCTTAATCTCCCCGTGTTATTGAAGTGACAAGGTGTAACTACTCTCACGTGACGCCGCCCGTTCCAAGCAAAACACTCGCGCCGGCCGTGCCCCGCGCGTCAATCGAACGCTGCGAGAGACAACATTTCACACCCGGTCAGGAAGGTATTTATTCGACGGGGTCTCGCCGACACAATGGCTATGTGCAACTCCCGCTGTCTCGTCGTGGGGCGTTGTCAGTCCACTGGTGGACGAAGGCCCCCCGTCCCCACGCCGTAGCCATCCGTCTCGCTCGGCGGCGCTGCGATGCGATGGACAAATGTCGTTCATCTCGGAACGTCGTCCGTCTGGGGGCAAAGGCTCTCTCTCTCTCCTTTGCCTGCCTTTCCGTCAGGATCAGAATATTTATTTATACTGCGGGTGGAATCCGATGAGCTATAAAGCTCTTTGTCGCAGATGTCCAGTAAGGGGGGGGGGGGGGGCACGGTGGTAAGAACGTTACAGCAACAAACAATACGAAAACACGACAGTAGTGTGTGAAGTATAAAAAAGGTAAACAAATCACGCAAACACAAACAAATACAACACTCAACCATTCCCAATCCGACCAGGCAAAGCCCACTGAGGTATCAACTTATACTGGTAGGAACCTCCTGGTTACACCAGCCCACAGGGGATTATTGTGTTCGTCCGTCGTGCATCCAAAAATGGGAGGGGTGGGGCTGGGTGGAGAGGGGAGGGTGGGGAGGGGCTGGGTGGGGCTGGGTGGGGAGGGTAGGGAGGGTGGGGCTGGGTGGGGGGGGCTGGGTGGGGAGGGGCAGGTCACCCCGTGGTGCCCTTATAAAACTCAACGTTTAACCTACTCACGCCGGCTTGTGCCCGCCCTCACAGTCGGGCATATTTGCGGAATACACCACGCCGCCGTTGACCCTGGCCATTGACCGAGCAACCCAACGTTCCTACCAGCTCCCTCCGCAGGAATGTGTTTCTTCACAAGCGACCTGGCCACACGTGATAGCTCAACAAAGTGACCCATCATTATTTGGACATTTATAGCAGCAAACTAATCTAAATAGTCTCAACGCACGTTTATAATCGTCGCTCGTGTATCAGCCAACCCTCCTGCGTCTCGTGCCGGAATAGGCCACCATATACAGGAGAATGGCACCAGCGATAATCATGTGTGCAGCATTTCATAGTCGTATGACACATGAATGCACGCACGTACATACAGGAATGCAACACCAGACGCGCACGACCGTCCAAGTCTCGGCGTCTTTACGAGCTCAAAAGGAGAGCCCCGTGTGTGGGATACGATCCCGTGCTCTTCTTCACATCCCTCAGCACTCTTCTCACCCGTGAATTGATGTTCCACGCACGTGCACACAGACACACGCACGTGCACACAGACACACGCACGTGCACACAGACACACGCACGTGCACACAGACACACGCACGCGCACACAGACACACGCACGTGCACACAGACACACGCACGCGCGCACAGACACACGCACGCGCGCACAGACACACGCACGTGCGCACAGACACACGCACGCGCGCACAGACACACGCACGCGCGCACAGACACACGCACGCGCGCACAGACACACGCACGCGCGCACAGACACACGCACGCGCGCACAGACACACGCACGCGCGCACAGACACACGCACGCGCGCACAGACACACGCACGCGCGCACAGACACACGCACGCGCGCACAGACACACGCACGCGCGCACAGACACACGCACGCGCGCACAGACACACGCACGCGCGCACAGACACACGCACGCGCGCACAGACACACGCACGCGCGCACAGACACACGCACGCGCGCACAGACACACGCACGCGCGCACAGACACACGCACGCGCGCACAGACACACGCACGCGCGCACAGACACACGCACGCGCACACAGACACACGCACGTGCACACAGACACACGCACGCGCACTTGCACACACGGTTGATATTTGTGTGGAGGCACTGAAGCATCCCAAACAATGCTCGCAGCAAAAGATGTGACAGCCTTCAAAAAATAAATATCGAGTCGTGTGAGCCCTGTATCTTTTCATTTCACGGTTATTGACCCGGCTTTGTAGAGGTCTCAGACGCATCGATTATGGGGACTCGGCATTGATAGATCAGTGTGGGAGGCTGGCACAGTGGGTAACGCCTGTGCCTCACAGCAATAATTCTCTGCGTTCAATTCCCGACTCGGGTGCCTTTCTGTGTGGATTCTGCTTGTTCTACGCCTGTTCTGCATGGGTTTGCTCAGGGTTTTCCAATTTTTCTTCCATATCTGAATGTTTTGTTTCAATGTAACCGGTATTGGCAAATAATCCCAATGCTGGAAAATAACTGAATCAACAAATTTAATAACAAAAGATTAATCTCCATTCTAATAGCAACTTATCCTGCCAAAACAATCAGTAACACAGCGAATAAGTATTTATGCATGTACTGTACTGTACTGTATGGTAAAACTCGGTGAATGTGGACAATTGCAGTGTCCAGTATACAAGATTGTAAGGTTGAGACAAAGGTAAAAGTGCAGCCCTGAGTTTCACTGCTACACGCAACTGTGCTTGTCACAAATGAACCACACTACCTTGCTGACCTCGTTAAGGAGCATAAACCATCACACGAACTCCGGTCATCCTCTCAGCAGTGGCTTTTGGCTAGACATCGAACAAAAACGGTCATTGCATCGCATGCTTTCATATGGCGGCCGTCTGGAACGCTCTTCCTCCCAATATGAGGAAGCCACTGTCCTTCCATCGTACCTTAGATTAGCACGGTTGGCTACGCAAAGTGTGAAAGAAGTTCAACATACCTACCAAGTTCAACATACATACCAAGTTCAACATACCTACAGTACATACGACTGGCTACAAAACCACACAGTGACCTCATGAGGTGTTGTGGACAATCGGTCATCTCCCGGGGTTTTCGGAGTGCACACACACACACACTATTTTTTGCCACCCTCTCTCTCTTCTTCAACCTTCAAGCTTACCGAGGTGACGTGCTTCATTATTTGCGCATTCTCGACACGTTTGATGATTTTTCTGCAGCGTTGATGGATTTTTTTCTCTCTCTCTCTCTCGAGGAATGCCAACAATGGAATGCGCACAGCGGTGCCGGACTTGAAAATCGTTGCTGGTCATGTGATCATGAAATTGTTTTGTGCGTGTTTTTTGGCGAGTGATTGACTGGCTGTGAATCGTAAGTTAATTGTGTTTCTCAGTGTAAAGTAGGCCAATCAGCAAAATGCAAGATTTCACGTTGAAATTTCACAATTGAAAGCACATTTTTGCACTCAGGATGGAAAATAATGATAATAATTATTAATTGCAGCGCTTTGTCAAGACACTGTTGGATGAAGGCCTTCCTAAGCCACGCCTGTTATGGGGTTCGCTTGACCATACTTCACCACACTGCTCAGTGTGGATTGGTGAAAGGGGAACACAGGACCAGGTGAGATATCACTTGCCCCTGGTAGTGGCTAGGCCCAGGAATCCATCTCAAGTTTTTGATGTCGCAGCACAGGGCAATAATCACTGCGCATTGCTGCACATTCTTACGTAAGCCATTCAAAAGGATATGTTTAATTCAACATAACGTGCGTTACATCGTGTATAATGTAACCCGTGTAATACATTTGACCCCGTGTACGCACCGATAAGCATATGGAAGTAATTAAGCCGATGCCACAACACAGCTGTGAGCTGCGAGTTTAATTAAATAGGTTTGTGGAACAAAACAGAAAATTACAGTATTACGCTATGCAACGTCGATGGGTGTTTGTATGTAGCGTGGAATGACGGAATGCTAAATACCATTGCAGTTTACGCAGCGTATGCTGTGAAAGCAGGTAAGAACCCAATGAGCTACAGAGTGGAATATTGTTTATTGTGCTGACATGGGCCCTGACGTTTAGAGGGAATGCTCTTGGCAAGAACATCTGGTAAACCGGCGCTATTTGTTTAGCAAGCCAGACTCTGCTGATGAGGTCCAGAAGGTCAAAACTAGTCCAGATCTTGCTTGCTTTGGCAAATGTTGCCAGTCAGCATAAGTGGAGAAGGCAAATAGGCTGATAGACTAAACAAATGTTTTATTTTTAATGTTGAAATACAGAACGGAGGTAGATTTATTAATTGTATTTCCATTTAGATAAAATATCTCCTACCCAAGAAAATCGGCTCTATTTCAACAATATTATAAATATAATAGCAATCGGTATTAAATATTAATCATGGTATCAGTTATCTACCAACTTTCGCACCTCCGATGACCACGGTTGACTACGTACGGTGTGAAATAAGTTCACCAAACGTACAGACATAATCCCCAACAGAACGTGAACCCAATGCAATATTTAGCGTAAGGAATTCTGACTTTGCGGCCCTTGGCACGGCAGCCCCGCATTCATCTCTTCCCCTGTGGCTCCTGCGCAAAAAGCGTGGCGGCAGTGTGCGTGCCGCCCGCCTCTGTCACAGACGGGCCTGGCTGCCGTGCGGCTATTTAGGGAGACACAGCCCCCCACCCCACCACCGCCCCCCCCTCCAGCATTCCCGTGCCCTGCACGCGCTGTTTTGACTGCCAAGGGGCGGCCTCCTCCTGGAGGGAGGTTCAGAGGTCGCAACCGGGTACCCGATACCCGTACCCTACCCGATACCCGGACAGGTACGGGTACCCGTTTGCGACCCTGGTGCGGCCGGGTACGGGTAGGCCGTGAGTCACTGGTGAGTAACCGTTTGTCACTCATTTCGGGTAGGGTACGGGTACCCATTTGCGACCCTGGTGTGGCCCGGCACGGGTACGGGTAAGGAATCAAAACCCGTTTGCGACCTCTGGGGAGGTTCGATCTGCGATAGCGGGTGTGCATGCGGGAATTATGGATTCCCCTGTGGCCAAAATAGGGCAACTCTCAGGGAGATGTGCCATTGCCATCATTATCGTCATCATCATCGTCGTCATCTGTGGGGCGGCAAGGTGGCGGATGCAGTAGTAACACTCGGGCCTCGCAGCAAAGGGGGGCCTGGGTTCGATTCCCGACTCGGATGCACTTGTGTGTGGAGTTTGTATGTTCTCCCCCTGTTCTGCATGGGTTTCTTCCGGGTCCTCTCATTTCCTTTCATAGCTAAAACAATATATATGCGATGTAACTGGTTTTGGTCAAACAAATCAATGCTGAAAATTACCTCCTACAATTCGTGATCTGATCCCAGCTGTGAAGGATGTGATCCCTGACATGCAATACCCCGGCTTCTACAAACTAAGCTGTGTCTGCGGCAGTAGTTACACCGGGGAAACTAAGCGACATGTCTCGGACCGTGTTCATGAATATAAGGCAAATCTGAAACACGGTAGGACCAATACCTCGGCCGTGGCTGATCATTGTTTTAATGCGGTGGGCTCACACGAAATTGATTTCTCTAAGACGAAGGTACTTTGAAAACCCACTGGCTATCAGCAAAGATTCGTTCATGAAGCCATCCACATATACAGACACAGACACAACTTCGATCGAGGAGATGGGTATAAACTGAGCAATCGTTGGAAGGACATTATCAACCAGTTTAAGTGATAACTGGCTGTGATGTTCCCATCCTACCACCATCCGATGTTAGTTGTTATTTTCGGCTCTTTGATTTTACATGAACAGGTTAAGTTTCCCACACCAACACAGCCGCCACCTCGCTCGCCGAGCTCGACGTTGCTGCTCGGCATGTTCCATCAACATGCTCATCTTTCACATTAACATCACTAGCCCCACCCATTCCGTTGGGTTACACCCATTTTAAACCTTTAAAACAGGCTGCCTCAGCAGCTTACCCCCTCTCTATTTTCTTCCCGATGACGAAAGTTTGTGTTGCGTTAGAAACGGCGTAGTTTTTAAAAAATATTTTTTTGGCTATTTTCTTTGAACCTACCTACGTGACTTTACCGAAAGACCCAAAGAATATGATTTCCTGCAGTCACGAAAGCTTAAAGTCAAGATTTAAGTGTAATCAAATAAACGACGCAATTTTATCTGTCTGGCGAGTGTCAAGAGGGTTGGATGCCGTGGTCGTGCTGTGATGAACAGCGTTAAGAGATGTGTCACGTCCACTGCGTGTCACCTACTCAAGCGGCAGAGTACAGGGTAGACTTTCTTTTTCTTCACCGTTAACATCCCATTCCCCGGGCAACGTCATCCCTCTCGATGTCCCCCACTCGTCACGGTCTCTTGCCGCCTTCATCCAATGGGCTCCTCCAATTTGTCTCATTTCATTCTGCCATCAGCGAGCCACACAGTGCACACTGATTGTCTAATTTGCATGTATTTGTTATAAAGAAGAGCCATCGCCCAAAATGTTGCCTCGTATGTATATATTTTTTCATTTTAAGGCCACAGTGTCATTCATGAAAGTATTGAGTAATTTCCATTTAGATGCCGAAGGCTTTTTTGTTTGCCGGATTGTATGTGAAAATTGTGCACCAGAGTCAGACAAGCATAAATTATGCTTTAATGCTGTGATGTCCTCGTGGATCATACGGTGAAATGTAACCACATCACAGTGTCAGATTGGTCGACAGGAAATGTTTCGTCTCTTTTATCTTCATTCAGAAAAAAAATACTGTGATATATTTATACTGTATCTCCATGTATAAAAGCTCTCAGATACCGAATTATTCAAATGTCCCTGCAGATGCATATTCTTAACTGGCCTGGCAAGCACTAAATTCTAGATTGTCATCCATGCGAAGCATTCTGCTGATGCCTTCAAAAATCAAACTCAATTCGGACTACAAGAGTGGCTCACAGCTCGCTGCCATGGAACAGGGCTTCAGCCGAGTGATGCCGAATAAGTGGCCTTGTGTTCCCATAGATTTAAAAATGGTAATTGTGCCCAAGAATCCTAAGCATGACGAGGGTTGCGGTACATGTCCCACCATCTGCCGTCATAACAAGCAGGCGCACGTGACAGTTAAAACGGGAATGCCAGTCATTAAGGCACAGGGCTGATGATAAGCAGACACCCTCTCCAACCGCCCACTGGTTTGGTGCCACACAGACCTGCCAATCTTAACACGATAGCAGTTTTCAACGTGTAGTCATCGTGCCCTCCTCACTCTGTACGTTATTTTTTTTTATTAAAAAAAAAATGCTTTGTCTCTTTTCTTTGACGCTATTCCAATGTGTGCTCCTGGGATCAGGAGATAAAATATTAATTTTAAACTCTCGCAGAGCAGTACATTTCCTGTGTGTGGCAGAGTGAATGGGCCCTGGAAGCAGATTTCAAACGACCCATATATATCTGCTAAAGTAGACGAGCAGACAATGTCTCCTTCACAAAGCTGTCTCCCCACATAAAACATAATTTTTAACACAACCTAGCAGCCCCACAACCTTCTGGGAGTGCATAATTTCAACAGAATTTAACCAATGAATGCTGGTGAACTGCGAGATATAATAGGTATCTTCATTTAGATACAGCTGTACAAGCAAATCCTGGACTGGTTTTCTCATTGTCTCAGCAGAAAAAAAAATCCATTCAGGTTGTGTACATTTTTTTGTGTGGAGAGGCTGGTACGTTACGTGAAGACGACGTATTTTGCACGCTTATCTATTTTTTTTAATTCATATTCTCCACAACGATGCTAATGATCATATTGTGTGATTTATGCACGAGCTTGCTTCACATGCTCCCGACAATGGAATGTGCACGTGCGTGTGCAAATAATAATCGGAAGCAGCTATAGGAATTGTGAACTGTGTGCAGGTTGACTCAGCGGGGAGTTCGCTAACCATCCGCTGCTTTCTGATTCAAAGAGATGCAATTTTTTTAAACCCAAGAAAACATGTTACAAAGCGAAGCAACACAAAAAATATCGGGTGTTGGGAGAGAAGGGGAGGGAGGATCATTACTCCTAATTGGGGCCTTCACCAGCAGCGGAAGCTTCACACTTTCCCTAGAGGGCAGCTTTGAATACCAAGATACAGCATTGTTTACATTTGAAAATGGTCCTTGCAAAACATGGAACAACTGTTGTATGAAAAATAAGAATACGTTTTACCCTTTATGGCAATAAAACAGGTGTTAAGATTGCAACACAAGCAATCATCATCAGGTATAAATGAAATAGAAAGACAAATCTAGTATACTTATGCAAGTATTTAATTTATTATTTTCTCTTTATACGTGACTTTACCAAAAGAACCAAAGGTGTTAAGATGTTCAAACACCAAATAGATACCTTTTGCCAGGGATCATGTCTACATGTGCCACGCGTACTTGTGGTGAGCATGCAAGAAAACGTTCACTGATAATAACAATATCTGCATTGTCTCTGAAACGGATTGGCCTACACCAGAGACAGCAGCCTTCTGCATGGCCTCGTCTCACCAGTGGCACACTAGAGAACCCCAAAAGGGTAGAATCGATTCTTATTTTTCATACTTTGATACTGCCAAAAAAGGTCCGATGATATAACTGTTGTATTTTTAAACATAAAATATATATTAAGATTTTTTAAAACTAATTGCACATACCCCCTCGAACTCCTAATTATTTACACCTCATATCTTGGCGGGAGGGATGTTGCCACAGTGGTGTGATGGTTAGCACATTCAACTTGCAATCCAGAGATCAGTTTAACACGTAGGCTTTCGCGACCAATATTATTCATAATCAACGTTTTTGGGTTTAGATCGCGTTATTTATACATGTGTCGTAACCCTCCACCACCCGACACGGCCAATCAGTAAAAAAGTGTCACGTTGACAAAAGACAAATAGTTCACTGCTTTAGCCCACCGGTGTGTTGAAGCGTGAAACCACAACATTTACAATTTGAGTACGACGTTTTGCTGGTAATTGCATCCAGCATCATCGGGCAATTCGCCAGAATGATTGGCCGTGTCGGGTGGTGGAGGGTTACGACACATTTATAAATAACGCGATCTAAACCCAAAAACGTTGATTATGAATCCAGAGATCGCTGGTTCTGTTTTATCTCCTGCCGTGGCAGCTGAATCAATGGTGCACGTTCCTTCATTTCCACCTCCCCTCTTGTGCATCCAGCAGTGTAACTGGGTACAGCACGGCGAGTCGTGGTGGGGTAAAGTGTTGGGTATGCCCACCCTCTACCAGGCGACCTTCCATCAGCAGTGGTGTGAGCAAACATTAGCAGGGCTGCTCCTTTTGCTTTCACTTCAGTGGGGCAATTTAAAGATTATCTGATAATCTGAAGCCAAACGAACATCCCAGGTAACACATTTTCGAGTTGTCTCATCTTACGGCTGTAAAAAAATATTCTACGGGATGAATTTGCATGAAGAGTTCTGCATTCAGATTGCTGCAGAGTTATCACGCTATGGAGTTGTTTTTTTCTAAATGCAGCAGTCCGTCACCTCCCTATCTGAGTTGTTGGCAGTTACAGTTTCCAGATTCAAATTTACCACTTCTCTCACCGTCAATTTACAAATGTCCTGTCTGTTTTCGTAATGGCATATTCATACTTTAACGGGTTTCTTTAATGGAAATTGCAGGCCATTGTGATTTACAGGCTTGTGTGTACCTTGCTTTAAAGCGGTTGTATAAATTGTAAAAAAAAGGAAATCACCTCTATCAGGGATGTCTCCGCAGTGTGAAGGCTGTAAAAAAAGAAGTGAATGAAAGTACATTGTCATTATTTATCCTATTTACCGGAAAGGTGACCTTGACGCCTGCTGCAGTAGCAGCAGCCGATTTGCCGGGCGCTGTGTTTTGATGCGATCAGCGGATTCGCCTGAAGCCACGAAGGGCACCGTTGTGAACGCTTCCATGGCTGCGCAACGAACGGCAGAAAATTGGGCTCCCGATGTATATATAAATATAAATAAATAAAAAGTGAAAACGCGTTCCCACAAGGAAAAAAACACCGAGACTGCTCTCCTTGAAGGAATTGCAGCGATTAATTAATTCCGCCAAAATTAACCGCTCCGTTTGCAAATGGGATGACCTTCAACGACGTTTTAATACGTTCCGGGTGTAATGCGAGGGCAACGCTGCCGGAGGCGCGTCACCGTCAACGCACCGGGCTTGCAACCCAGTGGGCTCTCCGGTTCCATCTCCCGGTGGCGTGATCGTTGAAACAACGATGCAATTTCTTTGTTTAAATCTCCCACCCCCCAAACTGTGGTGTGCCTCTCTGGGCACACCACAGTGAGTCGATCAGCAAGTCGCTTATGGTGGGGTTCAGGTGTGGGGGTCCTGCCACATCTTCCAAGGTGCCTGCTAGTGCGGAAGAGTAGGCCCTTCCGCCAGTTGTGGCTTGAACAAGTTGTGGCTTGAACAAGTAATTTCAGGGCTGCACCCTTTGCCACCTTTATCTTTATTAGAACATGTGTGCTTCTTGTGTTTATATACAGTGATGCTACAATACACACCCGTTTTGCCTTAGGGGCCATCCATTTAGTACGTACGCATGGAGGGGGGTTAACCCAAATGTGTACGCTTGCGTATGGGGGCTCTACTCACAATGTACGTACGCATAGGAAACGGGGGGGGGGGCGGTGAAGCCTCGATAATAATTTGTCTACATTGGCCTTCAAATGAGCCACAGCTCAGTTTCTTCAGCTGTCACACAACAAGTACTGCCGGGAGAAGTGGGACTGTGGGAGAGGCGTCACTTGCATGTCACCGTGCCCCTGACTGCAGCCATCACGCAGCTCAGCGGTGACTTTAACATAGTGTGGCAGCCTGCCCCATGGGTCACACATCCTGCAATCTGGCCTCGCTGCAGACTGCCGCTGGCTCAGGGTTTTAGCTGCCGCAGGCCAGTGTCAAACAACACTAGCGCAGTCACACTAATGAGTCTTCTGACAGTGAGAACAATCAAATGCTGGATGATGATGATGATGATCACGCCAGCGACGCTGTGGATCTTGAGACGACGGCCCAGCAGACTGCAGCTATCACGCTGCTGTGCTTCAGCCTGACACTGACATGCTGACGAAACCCCTATAACGCGTCACCTGTCCGACTGGATTCAGTCGGCGTTTGAACCGAGCGGACACCAGACAAACGTTTTAAAGGTGCGCAAATTAATTCTTGAATGCAGCCGGCGGTGGACTGTTTGCTTAAACACGTTAATAGTATTAATCCTTGATCGTTTCTGCGTGGATTAAATATTGGCTGTTCTATAGGATTCGGGGGAGGGGGGGGGGGTCAGGCGTACGTACGCAGGTGGGGGGGGGGGTGTCAAGTTTCGACAGATTTTTGCGTACCTACTCAATGGATGGGCCCTTATTATATGATAATTTAATTTGTACATCTCCGTTCGAAGGATTGTAGGAATGTAGAGTAGAATGACACTCTACAGGATTATTCTAGTTCGGCATACCTGGTATTCTAGCGACGGTGCCTTATGCCGACAAATCCCTGCTCGAAGCCAGGCTCTGAGTGTTCCGAAAAATATCGCGTGGGATATTGAATACTCTTCATTCTAGAGTTGAAGCTTTCGTGACTGCAAGGATTCATACTCTTAGGTTTTTTCGGTAAAGTCACGTAGGTAAAAAAATAAAATAGTAAATGAAAATAGCTAAATTAATCTTCTTGGTTCTTTCGGTAAAGTCACGTAGAAGGGAAGTAATAAAATAATAAAAATAAAACATAATAAAATAAAATAATTCTCACGACGTTTCGGCTACAACGCAAGCAGCCGTCTTCAGGTGAAGAATGAGATATTACTTCCCTTCTACGTGACTTTACCGAAAGAACCAAGAAGATGAATCCCTGCAGTCACGAAAGCTTTAAATCGAAATTTAACTAAATTAAATCACGACGTTTCGGAGGCAACACAAGTCTCCCTCTTCAGGTGGGATCGTCACAGCCAAATTTACTGTATCAAGTGATGTTGAATCCCAAATTACACTTCAGGGATGGGGGTCGTGGCTGTTCCTGGCATGCACATTGGGCGAGAGCCAGAGTAGAACGCACGATGGATAATTGAAGGCGCTGTCATTACTCACTCGCCTTTTGCCCGTCCATGGATGGGTGTATTGCAGTCAATCTGAAACTTGCAAGCGAAAACCAGACCGCGACGTGATATCCACTGCATCAATGCGAGTGCAATTTGTCGGGGTGCGGTGACACAGACCCATTTCATTTTAAGGTTACAATCCCTTCTTTTAGTTGTTTTCATTTATTTAATTTTATTGATCGTTTTACCCACGTGACTTTACCGATAAAAACCCCAAAGAGTATGAATCCTTGCAGTCACGAAAGCTTCAAATCTAGAATCCCTTCTTCATCATGACGTCCTTTTTACTTTGATGTCTCAACAGCGTTACGGAGATCGCGTGATGACGTGAGGGTTCTGCCTTTGTAGTGAGAGTTGAGTTGACGCCGAGGAGGGGGGGGGGCGCCTCGCCCCCCCCATGTGGAGTGACGTCAGCCGCTAATTATTATTAATGAGGGGGGGGGTGTCCATTTGGAGGACGTCACCTTATAATGATTATTAATGAGGGGGGCTGTTCGATGTGGAGTGACGTCACCTGCTAATGATTATTAACGAGGGGGGGGGGGGGGTCCATGTGGAGGACGTCACCTGTTCATGATTATTAATGAGGGGGGCTGACCGACGTGGATTGACATCACGCGCGGGACACACGGACATGCTTGGCTCATATAGTAGGTACTGTAATTCTGTTCAGGGTTTAAATGTTGTTCATCATTGATTGTGTCACGACCACCCCCTACCACACCGCCCCGTCCCTTTAAGCCAACTCGCACTGCAGAGGCGCATCCATGCAACACACAGAGAGAGAGAGAGAGGCTGCTTCTCTCATCCTCTCAGACAATTCCAGTCCAGTGGCAGCACAACGACTGCGCTAGCTGTCAGCTCCGCAGGCTTTTACCGATGCAGGTGCATCTGCTGCTGCTGCGGTAAGCCTTGTGTCACGCACGCAGGAATTGCAGACTCCCCAGTATCGATGCGGCACCACCCCCCACGTACTCGCTGTCCTTACGCCTGACAATCTCAATGAGTTATTACCACGAGGTTAGCCGCTTGTAGAACGACGGCATCCAAAATAAGAATAAAAAAATGACACGGTTTGTTTGCGAGCAATTTCACTGCGGTTCCACGCCATTTAGCCTTCTCCTGCTGCCGGCGGCGGCGGCGGCTCGAGGCTATCGAGCGTGGCACTGCCGTCTCGCGGCGGTGCCCCCACCCCCTCCCGTGTGGTGGCCTGGCAGTGCACCAGGGCGAAGGGCAGGGGCTGGTCGGTAGCCAACTTCGTAGCCCCCCCTCCCCCCCCCCCCAGAAATACCTCGTGGGGCAAAAGCAGGTGTACGATACGAGCTCACACCTGCGCTCGCGCGTGTGTGTGTTGTGTGTTCGTGTGCGTCTTTGTTGTAGGGAGCTGGTGAGTGTCGTGGTGGTGAGCTTCGTGGCGCAGATACATTCGGGGCTCTTTGACTTAGATTCTCAGCCACGGCTTGCGTCAGTAGGCGATTGTCTGAACCGATTATTGGCCTCCCATAGGTCGACTCGGTCACAAAAGGTAAATATCAAAAACTGCAGAGACAACGGCGGCCTGTTGTGGTACTGGCCTCACCAACCCCTCAAGTGACATGCTGGCCGAACAAAACAGCACTTGCCCCAATAGCCTACGTGGGCTACACGGGGGATATTTGTCTTTGTGCGTGTGCGCGTGTGCGCGCGCGCGCCACTGGGCTGGTTTGACCGGTCCCCCCCCCCCGCTCATTGAAATACGCAAATAACGTGATAAAAATCTCTTCCAAAAACAAAAGAGAAATTCCCAGTTTCTATGTTGAGGTCGAAAGTTCCTCTTATTTTCGAAACTTCCTCTGAATCACGATTGCAGCATCTTTCACTTCAAACTTTAAATATCACTTTCGTAGTGACTTAATCTGCAAATGTTTATTGTTTTAACTTTACAGATCCACACCAATCACAATTTACATTAACGTGCATTTTATGTTATTCCGTGAATTACATCGTTTTAAAGTTTAACTTAGATTTACAGTGTTCAGTACACGATTATTCTCATAATTTTACATGTCCTCTGGTATTGGCTTAAAATAATATTTTTTACAGCCCTTTTTAAATCCACTGCTGGATGAGGCCTCCTCCACGTACTGTGTCCGATTGTGGGGGTTATTTTACCATACTTCACACCCGCTGGTCAGTGGGGATTGGCGAATGGGCGACGACCGACCAGCAACGGTTTAAATATCACTCACCATCGGTTTAAATACCACTCTCCATCGGTTTAATATCACTGACCACTGGTTTAAATATCACTCACCATCGGTTTAAATATCACTCACCATGGGTTTAAATATCACTCACCATCGGTTTAAATACCACTCTCCATCGGTTTAATATCACTGACCACTGGTTTAAATATCACTCAACTCCGGTTTAAATATCACTCACCATCGATGTTAGCCGGGGGAATGAAAATTAAATGAAGTCGCCACCGAGTTGATGGTGCAGTGCGCTAACCACCACACCACCTCTCCGCCTCTGTATTCGTTTATCAAGATGCAGTACAAACATAATCCATTGCTGTGTGAACAACATCATCGTCGTCACGATCGTGTTAGCACATGTCCGAGTCGTTGCCCTTGTCTTCTGCAGAATAGCTGTGTGTCCTCTAGTTTCTCGACAGTGAAAATGATAACAGCGGCATCATTCTTGCCCGTGCAGGTCTTGGTGAAACGATTGTAGCCCTGTGACACCAAGTGAGCACGAAGCCCCCTTTTACAATGCCACACGGTAGACCTCTGCGTGATGCGGCCATGGTGCTGCATAATGGTGAGCTGGTGAGCATACTGGACCCGGCAATCCGGAGATCACCGGTTCATTCTCCTGCTGCGGAAATTGAAACACTGGTGCATATATATATTTTTTAATCCCACACAGCCTCTGTCCACTCAAAGTGTGAATGGGTCAGGTCAACCACAGATCAGGCAACCGTCATGTTACGTGGGGTGGGATGTATAATTCATCAAATCACCAGGGGTGATTCTTTACACCCCGACGGCTGCTGTTGCTGCGACTGATATCACTGCTATTTATGCTGCTGCTACTGCTGCTGCTACTGCTGCTAATGACGACGACGATATTACCACTTTTGATAATCCAGTCACGATAATAAAGTGGATTTCAAAATATAGCTGAGCCATGGGAACGTGCACCGACTTTAGGAGTCAGACCTTTCACGAAACATCGCATGCCGTTATTGCCCCCTAGTGGAAAAACATCATTGGCCCATCGTGAACCGCTTGGTGTCACACTCCACTTAAGATATTCAACTAAAGTTTTTTGTTTGTTATTTTACCAGGCAAGGCTCACTGAGATGTGTAGCTGTTTTCAGAAGCGACCTAGCCACAAATGACAGCTCAACGAAGTGGCTTATCATGTAGAAATGTATAGCAGCCAAATACTCTAAACGCGTGACGTTGATTCTAAATGTAGAGGGGAAAACCGGAGGACCCGGAAAAAAAATGCACACGACCACGGGAAGAGAGACACGCAAACTCTAAATATTATGGCGTCGGGGTCGGGATTTAACCCACGACCTCTTGTATACCAGGCGAGGTAGTTAACATCTTGCAACCGGGGTGCCCTTTAAGGTACTGGCAGTCTTACAGAGAAGACTGTTATAAATGTGCAAATGTATCACATCTTACAGCTTACATAAAAATAATCCATAATTATTTACTGGCTTTTTCACTTTAGGCAAATATTTAAATTTGCCGTGCTAAATAGAAAAAATAAAAGCCCTAATATCATAGTACAACATCGTGTTTTAATGTTATTGCGTAAACGATTATTCGAATGTGAATTGATAGAAAAAATACAGTACTGCGTTAGTTGGATAGCTGGTTGGGCAATGACGACCATAATACTCCAGTCAATGCCGGATTAAACTGGTGCGGGGCCTGTAGCATTATGTTATAAAGGGGCCCTAAATATAAGAAAACATTCATATTAAAACACACAAATGTTTTACTTGCATAGTAAAGTAATTGTATTTTTTAATTTGCTATACAGCCAGATAATATTTGAAATCGTTAACCGTAAACACCCAGTCGTTCATAAAAGTTGAAGGCAGTATAGTACTATCGTAATAGAGCAGTGCAGAATCACTGAACCGGAATTGATAGCTTGAAAGCATTTCGCGTGGGGCCCTTGAAAGTGCAGGACCTGTAGCAAATGTAGCTACTTTTGCTACTAGGATAATCCGGCACTGACTCCAGTTTAATGAAGATGCGGCTGAGCCAGAGAACGGCGGATTTGTTGATCGGGCAAGAGGGAGCAATGGACCACCCCATTGACCAGAGTAATAACAATTTGGCCACGAGAGGGAGTCAAATGACTGACAAAGCATTAACAGGGCCAAACTAGTGTGGCGATGACAATGATGCTGGAACCTCTCTGCATTCTAAATTACCTCGCAATTGCCGAGCAGAGTTGCCACTTGTCCTGGCTTTCCCATCTGCCTTGGTTTTTTTTATTGAGTGTCCCCTGTTTAGGGTAGCTGTCCTAGAACATCTGAAATAAAAGCTCCACTTTTCGTCTGTGGCATAATAACTCATTTGTATAATAGTCCACTCAAGACAGTGCGGTCACATGTAGATCTCCCCTCTTCAGGGGTTGTGAGATATTCTTCTTCTCATTATGTCCTGGTTTTTTTATTCAATCAATTACGATTAGAACGTTTGGCTACGTACGGTGCGAAGGAAGTTGAACATACAGTCGGTGGCATCACTAGGGTTTGTGTCACCCAGTATGGTAACCAGAGGTGTGGACTCGAGTCATGTGACTTGGACTCGAGTCAGACTCGAGTCATGAATTTGATGACTTGCGACTCGACTTGGACTTGCATAACAATGACTTTGTCCCACCTCTGAGATGTGGACTCGAGTCATGTGACTTGGACTCGAGTCAGACTCGAGTCATGAATTTGATGACTTGCGACTCGACTTGGACTTGCATAACAATGACTTTGTCCCACCTATGAGATGTGGACTCGAGTCATGTGACTTGGACTCGAGTCAGACTCGAGTCATGAATTTGATGACTTGCGACTCGACTTGGACTTGCATAACAATGACTTTGTCCCACCTCTGATGGTAACTCGTGGTGTCAACCCCCAAGGACCTCCTCCCGTACCAGACCATACAGAATCCTTAGTAATGCTTGTTGTACTAATGTTACTCGTAAATCGTAATTCCCCTATATCACTGAATGTAATGGCAATAGTAGTGGAGAATAATAGCCATGTTCTGTACTTTTGAGGCATAAGCAATTAGGAAATAACACTTGCTACCAAGGAACACAAATTTTTTTGTGACACAGTAATTATTATTGTTATTATATAATTTTGTATTGAACAAGGGCCAATATCTTAAGGAGAATGGGTGCTTGCCTGCAACGTCTGGCAGCCTGACTGTTGATGAGACACTGCATTCTAGATTTGAAGCTTTCGTGACTGCAAGTATTCATACTCTTAGGTTTTTTCGGTAAAGTCACGTAGGTAAAAATTTAAATTAATCAAAGTAAAATAAAAATTACGACGTTTCGGAGGCAACACAAGCTTCCGTCTTCAGGTGGAACCGTCACAGCACGATTGCTGTATCTTACTTGATACAGCAATCGTGCTGTGACGGTTCCACTTGATTTTACCGAAAAAAAACCTAAGAGAATGAGACACTGCGCCGCTTCTCGGTGGCAGCCCCAACAGTCTGGAACGATATTCCTCTGTACATTCGCAGCATCACCTCAATCGCCTCCTTCAAGAGAGACTTAAAAACTCACCTCTACAATCATGCTTTCCAGCGACTCTGAGCTTGGCTCCGCACCTCTGAGTTGCGTCCACTACGTCTGCAAATTTGCGCGCGTTACAAATTGAACTATTATTATTATTGTACCGCATCAATACTGCTGCAATTATTGAATCTCAGAAGGCCGTAGGTCCGGGTGGGTGGTGTCATGGATACTTTTACATTTGATGCACCGGAGACGACACTGTCGTCTCATACTAAATGTGAATGCGCGTGCTGTCGCCCTCGCTCGTGAGTGCAGTCTGCAAGTTCACGTGCCACCACCGCTGCCGCGAGCTCATCCGACTGGACTGCCAGAGGCAGCGCTCCCAGCTGGGCAGCACCTCCGAGCAGGAACTCGACGAGGTGAGAGAACCGGGCCGTGGGGGAAATGCTGCGGCAGGCATCGCCGGAGCAAGGGGGTGGTTGGAGGTCACGTGGGGTGGTTGGAGGTCACGCGGGGTGGTTCTACCCTGTGACCCTTTCCTCTTAATGCGTCGGCCGTTTTTCTACAGGCCTCCTGGGCTATAACAATAGGTTTTACCCTTTCTGGCAATAACACAGGAGGTGTCAAGATAACAATAACACAGGAGGTGTCAAGGAGGTCTCATAGTGTAAATGCTTTTACCCCGAGCTCTCAATACTCTGATAGTGTGCTGTCTTTGAGTTGTACGCCTTTTGGCGTCATCTGGTCCAACACCATTGGAGACTAGGCTCTAAGAAAAGCTGTCTCGGGTGTGGACCAATCAACTTCAAGGACAGTGCATATCATTATCATTATCAGAGTTGTTTCTTTTTGTTTGCATTTTGACTGCTTGTGTTGTGGTTATTGCAAACATGATGCCTTGTATAAAGGTGTCAGTTTTTGTACCAGTGTCAAGGGTAAAAACCTACTACTATAGGTGTCAAGATGTTAATACACCAAACAGAATTCTCATTCAAGGAATGCTGTCTGCATTAGCCACACGTACTTGTGGTGAACATGCAAACAAAAAAACATGCTCTGATAATTATATATAGCATTGTCTTTGAAACTGATTGGTCCACGCCAGAGACAGCTTTCTTTAGAGCCTAGTCTCAAACAGTGTTAGACCAGAGGGCGCCAAAAGGCGAACAGCACAAAGACAATGCACTATCAGAGGGGGCATTTATATCTTGGGGCGAGCAGCTACAATATGGGACCTTTCCTGGGGCTAGTTTTTAGCTGTCGAGCGAGCGCCGGCGTTCACGGCAGGCTTGCCGAACGGCGCCACCGCCACATCAGCCTCGAGCGTGGAGCGAGCGACGTGGTTTCACGCTCCTCCTTGCTCGCTCCTCCTCGCTCTCCGTATAACCCGCTCGCTCCTCGTGTTCCTCACGCCCACTGTTCCTCACTCCACCTCACTCCACCTTGGCCGCCACCTCCTCATCACCGCCCCCTCCTCCCCTCCCCCCCCCCTTCATTACCTGAGACTTGGCAACTGTGGACTAAAGCAAGTTGTTACGAGTGGCAGCGTGATTGGGGAGTGGTGGATGTCGTGTGCCGTGTTGGCCTTCACGGGTGCTACTTGCTAACAGCACTTTCCCCAAAATACTGTAATACTCTACATATCAAAACAAGCTAAATCATTGTTCCTCACTCGTTTTCAGAGTGGGGGGGGGGGGGGGCCCACTTTCGCCGATAAGACATCGGTGTGAGGGCCGCGACACCGCTTGCAAGGGGGAGGGGTGTTGTCACATGTTGTGCATTGCCAGGGGCTGTACGTCAGGGGCCGCATTAAAGGCCACCACCAGGGGCTCACAGTGGCCCGGCCGTGTCATGAAGAACACTGTGGTAGGAGAACCGGGCGGTGGGAAATGCCGAGGCAGACATCACTGGAGTGGCCTTGGGGGGGGGGGGGGCACAGCCACGCTCTGGAGGTTGGGGTGGGGGTGTCCGACTCACGAAGGGTTCCCGCTGGTTATTGGTTACATTGCGGATCGGATCGGTTACTTGATAGTTTCCTTTCATTGGTTCAGTATCCATACGAACATTTTCGATCACATATTCTGAACGTACACCAGAACACACAATGGACGCGTGCGTGCAGTGAAGGGCGGGTGCGATCATTAATCTGGAGAAAAGCAACAAGTGTGCACACGATTGCCACGGTTTGGCTATGCACCGTGCGAAAGAAGTTGAACACATGTACGCACACAAACATTGGTGGGTCAGCCAAAAGCAATCACAGGCGTTAAGGACAACAATGAAAATGCAACTTTCGTGGCGACGACTTTTAAAGGAGGCGGAAAGGGCAGGGCGCACTGGGGAGTGGTGGCTGTGTGGGCAGGGGGCAGCTTGTAAAGGGCAGGGGGCCACAGAGACTGTGAAGTGGTGCAAGGATGGGAAGGAGGAGTTGAATAATTCAGGAGAATTGTCGAGGCAGTGCCTCCCACACCACCCACCCACCCACCGTGTGTTTCATTGCTTTGCTCTGATCACTGCGCTGGCTCTTGGTGTTAAGAGGCACCTCGCCGGTTTATAGATTTTACAGCGACACGGTGCTTGTAATGGCCTTTGGCCAGGCACGACAGTGTTTGAATCACAGAGGGTCAGGTCTCCTTAAAAGGATGACATAACAAGGTACTGCGAGCCATCCAAAGCCCCAGGTTTTCATTTTAATAGTGATTTTATGGGCTGAGACTTCCCTGGTCGTCGCAAAACTTGGCTGTGGGAAAACACGACCAAATGGAAAGGTTATTTTGTCAAGAAATGTATGTTTTTTTACATTTATATATTATTGTTCCGTAACAAATACAATACGTTCTTTAACCCGCCCAGCTTTCTGTGAAAATGGATGTCAAATTATGTACAGTATAAATATTTTTTGTTATGGCACAGTCCCAGCGTCTTGCGGTAAACTAAAACTACACGCGAGACATTGTGCGGCCACGTAATGCTACGTGTCAGTGAAAATTGTCGCCGCAGTCTCCGAGGGATATCAAGAGGGAGAAGGGGGGGGGGCAACAACAAAAAATCTGAAACAGTTAACAAAACAAACATCCAGCGGCTTTCCTGCCGCAGCGTTATAATTGTGGGAAATTTTGCATCCACGGGACAGGATGCAGATAGCTTGTGGTGCTTGGCTGCAGATTTGCCGATTCTGTCACTCTTGAGATGAGGAGAGGCCTCGGTGCTGAGTGGTGGGGGCCTCCTGCACAGTTCAGCAAGGAACTCCAAATTTCACAGCAGGCGATAGACAGAGGAAGAGGCCCACGAGTGATGGTGTGTCTTAGTTAAAGCCAACTCATTGCATCATCAATGCCAGTGGCAGCAGCAGCAGCAATGGAATCACCATCATTGTCACTGTCGGTAGCAGCAGCAGCAGCATCGTCAACTGATAATTAATTAGTTGAAATAAATAAATGTTACCTGGCTCTTCATTAACCATCATCATCAGCCATGGTCAACCCACTGCTGCATGAAGGCTTCCCCAAGCCGCCGCTGCCGCCACCCCTCGTGATTCTGCGATGTAATAATCAACCTGGCACCTGCACACGAACTGATTTCATGGCTGCATCTCCCCAGTTGACGCGTTCCATTCTTTGTCTGCTACTGTTGCAATTCTTTCCCATCGGCCATCATCATTCTGTATAGTGTCAGTGTCTTGTAAAAGTGATAATGAATCTCAGTGTGCTTTCATCTGCGGAAATAAATGACATCCATCAATCAACAACCACAATCGCACAGGTGTCTCTCGTAAAAGCGATCGGTTGTCTCAACGGGTGCTGCCACCTGGTTCAATAACGCAAACGTAATTACGTTGAGTTAAGGTGACTTTACTCGTAAAGAAGACGTAAAAAAGGACCAGACAGAAACGAACAAAGACCGGTCAAAAAAAATTGTCAGGGCCTAAAAAAAAAATGTATAGAGGCGTGCGACACCTTAGAGCAATGTTCCGACACCGAAACATTTTCAGGATATTTTCTCAAGGCTACACCTACCTGCAGATTTCCGCTCTTCCTGTGTTAATGCCATGCGATTGACGTCCCAAGGCTGCGGCTTCTGCTACGTTTGCAAGACCCCCCCCGCCTCCTGGCCCTTGTCACCCCCAGGGGGGTTGGCTCACCAGAAGGGGGGAGGGGGGGGCAGCACTGGGCGATAAAAACGGATGGGGCTCTCAGGCAGGGATGGACGTTGTTTTTTTTACGCGCAGTGTGAACACTTCTCTTTTTTTTCATTTCCTTCCCCAACCTCCCAGGGCAAGCCAAGCCCGGCTACCGCAACCAGATTTTGTTTGAGTAGGAAAAAAAAAATCCCAGCAAAAGGAACTCTTGCGCACGCTCTATGGGAGTGGTCCTTTGTTAAACTCATCCCTGTTTGTGTTGCCCATCCATCGCTAACTTGAAACTCGTGCGTGCCGGAATCCTCACGCATGGAAACACGTATGAGCCGAGCTTCAATTCTGATTCATGTTCAAAGTGAAATATTGTTCTGGAAAGCCGAGGGGCTGATTTAACTACTACACGTATATTTTATTCATACGTGACGGTACAGGACACGGCATTCTGCCGTATACATGAAATATGCAGAAGCACGGTTTATTGCAGTTTCTGCATTTATTTGTGTTTGGGGTTGACCACAGCGTTCCTGTCAATGTCGGTGTTTTTGCACCTTTGTTTTTGCGTCAAATCATGCTTTGTTGCATGGCTATTGGGTCATGACTTTTGAGGAGTTGTGTTTAAGGCATGGGTTGCAGTAGAAACGGAGCCAAACAAACATTGTTTATTTAGAGATTGTTTTCACAATACGAGCTTAGTTTACTTCTCGCATGCCATTAAGCAAGGACCTGTGTCCATAATATCATTTCTTTTCTGTTAAAAGGAAAGGTTCTGAAAATAGGGGTGGGAAAAAAATCACACTTACACTCGTGCGAGAAAGCATTTGGTTAAGTTGTTATGTCAAGATAAATGAAACTTCATTCATTCCTGTGATGTCCCCCTTACCAACGTGGTGTGACCAGTCAATACGCACGCACCAGCAACGGTGCTTAGACGGTCAGCTGTGCACGGCTCCGAAACCACCGCATGAGCACTGGAACTGCTCACCAGAGTCTGAGTTGATCTGCGCGAATGAAAGAGACGAACATTTACCCCTTGGCTGTGCGCGCATGGCTGATGTGATTACAGTGTTGTGTAGGAGTTCCCGATAGCCACATCTGTCCTGCCACCTGTTGTGCATGATGTCATCCGCTATGGCGTAACAATCTACTGCCAAATATAGCGCTCAGCGGTGACGTATTCTGAAACTGGATTGCATCAACTGCGTTGCACAATTGACTTTGCTCAGGTTTTCAAGGCTGAATTCGAGAACACGTACGCGACTTGAAGACGACATCGCGTTGACTGTTAAGCAAAGTTAGTGGGCTTGGGCAACACGTTCTTCTCAGGGATGGTGACCGGTGCTAGTGGTAAAGTCTAATGATGGAGTGGCAGGCAAAGGAGGGAACGAATCCAAGCGGGTGTAAACCATGCAGATGGGGTTGATGAATTTAGATAATTTCCAGGGGCTGTATGGATTTTTGTAATGCGACACCAAGGCAGATGCCAAAAGGCTTCCGGAGGCCTTCATTCAGCAGTCCATAGATCATTGCTGATATTGATTTGAGATTACATTCTATTAGTGTCACTGATGAAATACGATAAGTGTCTTTTCACTTATATGTATAAGTCTGAAGAGCCATTTAAGCATTTATTACAAGTATGGGGAATACACACAAAATGTGGGAATCGTGGCATTAACATTGGGCTAAGATTGATTATTGTTTATCGACACGGCATCCTTGATACGAGTTCCTCATAGGTTACAGTAAAATAAATTCCACTGCCAAAATAAAAAATAATTGCTTATTTATTTAACTAAGGAACACTGAGCCCCATTCTGTACTTTTGCATGCTACAGTTTTGGCATGGATGAGAGAAAGGCAAAGCTAACTTCTTCATTTTACCATAACTGATCATGGCAAAAATATCACCGTGTGAAAATCCACCAAAACCATTAATAGTATCTATAATTAAGTTATTAGCACATACACACATGTTTTGCACGAACTGTAAATGCATGCGATACGACACATTTTTAAATATGCTACAGCAGTACACTGTGTATCAAAAAATAGTCCCGAGTTCCTTATCAAATGAGAATAGAAGCTGCGCTTATCTTCTGTGTACAGCTCTGAGCCAGTGGTAAAAAAAAAATGTCACGTGTGTTGAACTTCTTCCGCACCGTACGAAGCCGACCGTGCAAACCCGATGGTGGGAGTGAATCTATCCACAGCACAACCACTGTTAGCTTCCCCGCAAAGTGGTGTACTGATTTTGTTTCAACCCGAGGGGTATGATGGGCTGCGTCAACCACCAACCAGAATTTGAACTCGTAACCTCACCACTGCTGAGCCGCTTGGGGCCTTCCATAAATGACGTCACGCGATTTTGCACGATTTTTGACACCCGCCCCCCCTCGTCACAGGGCGTCACAAAAAGTCAGACCCCCCCCCCTCAAATATGACGTCACAAAGCTCTGCCCCCCCCCAAACCATATTTCCATTTTGAAAATAAAACATGCTTCAAATCGCTTTAAACTATTGTCATTGTAGTGCGTATTTAATGTGGCGCTGTACTCTGATGTTGTAGGAGTGTTGTTATGACAATTAGTGTTGTTATAACAATTCTATATTTATTTAAAGTTGCGCATTTTGATGTGACGTCATATTTCTCAACCCCCCCCCCCTCGTCACACATCGTCACAAATGTCTGACCCCCCCCCCCCCTAGGTGTGTGACGTCATTTATGGCCGGCCCCTTGCTCTGTAGATGATCCACCTGGCCAGCGGTAGGGCTGGTCATCATGTACATTGTACACAATCAACATGAAGGGGAGTTGTGGTGTCGTGTTTGACTCACTGCCCTACAAATCCAGTGACCTGAGTTCATTTCCCGGCCTTGGCTGACATCAGCGGCCACATCTGAACTCGTCCTGCCCCTCCTTGATTTTGACAACCTTTGTTGTTGAGTGTGGTGAAGTATGCTCTATATACATATAGTATGTATGTATATGATTGTATAATATACTACGTATATGATGACTGATATTAGTGTTTACAACCCTTTGTCGATCGCGGATTTCGTTTGGCCATAGTTCACTAGGCTGTCAGTGCCAGATTATGATGGGGGGAGGGAATCTAAAAGCCCATGGTGACTCGGTGAAGCTTATCAGGTTTAATGTTGCAAATGACAAGCTTATTAATGTACAGTAACTCGAAACGGCCAATGGACTAATTGAGATTGATTAATTCATCTTATTTATTGTACTACCCAGCGTGCCTTGCAACAGCACGTAATTATATTTTTGTTGTGACAAAAATGAAGGGCAGTTCCTGTAGTTCCCGTAAGCACGGCAACCATTTACATTTGTTTTTCCATTTTCCTATGCGTGGGGGAGGGGGGGGGTGACCATTGTCATTGTCACCATAAGGCGATCATTGTCCGGTAAGAGCTAAAGGCGCAGCCCTGAAATGCCTTACTCACGCCACTGCCGGCAGAAGGACCTCCACTCGAGAGAGCTCTGGAGAGGGAGGGGGGGGTATCTTTTGGCCTACTCTTCACGAGGTGACCAGCCCCTCCCCACCCAGCCATTTTTGGATGCACGACGGACGGACGGACACAATTATCCCCTGTGGGCTGGTTTAACCAGGAGGTTCCTACCAGTATATATATTCATTTTATTAAGTCAAAGAATGTCAAGTGCTACAATGAGCACGATTTTTGGGACTGCAATGGAAAAACCCCTTTCGCAAGGCAAATCGGTTACAGACTGCAGACCTCAACTGGTGGCAAGTCGCATTCCTTGGCTGCCACTTGGCAGCTCATTTGGTCATGAGATCATCGCTCGCTCGCCACATTCCACGGAGCAGTCGCGAGCGGACAGCAAAGGGAATGATGCAATCGCGGGGAAAGCACCGGGCACGGCTACTGCAACCTCGTTTTTTTTAAAAATGTACGCACGTTTGTTGAACTTGCCTGCTTATATTCGTTCAAGTCTTTGACGATTAACTCGACACGGGGTAGCGTTTTTTGTTCTAGATTTGAAGCTTTCGTGACTGCAAGGATTCATATTCTTAGGTTTTGTTCGGTAAAGTCACGTAGGTAAAATGTTTTAATTAATCAAAGTAAAATAAAAAATAAAAAATCACGACGTTTCGGAGGCAACACAAGCTTCCGTCTTCAGGTGGAACCGTCACAGCACGATTGCTGTATTGATACAGCTATCGTATTGATACAGCAATCGTGCTGCGACGGTTCCACCTGAAGACGGAAGCTTGTGTTGCCACCGAAACGTCGTGATTTTTACGAATTTTTTTTATTTTACTTTGATTAATTAAATTTTTTTACCTACGTGCCTTTACCGAAAAAACCTAAAAATAGCGTTTTTGTTGTTTACAGTCGTTTTGGGCCACGTCAGTCAACGCGATAACCTGTGCACTGACTCATCCATTCACTCAGCCATGAATTCATTCACAGGCGTCATTTCCCTGTCCTTTACAAGGGCAAGACTCGGAGCCGTTGTTGGTTGGGGGTCTCCTGCACCTTATAAAAACGTTAAAAGAATAACTATTGGACGATGTGTTAATAGATACATTATTGGAGAGATTTTTAGAAGTATATTTCTTTTATTAATTTGAATGAAAGATATAAAAACAACAACCTTTAATGATATTCGAGTACAGTAATTATAATGATTTATCGCCCTTCTTTCAATCCACTGCTGGATGAAGGTGAACCCACGTCACGTATGATGTCATTGTGGCTATTTGACCGTATTTCACCACTTTTATCAATGAGGTGGAAATGGGGATCATAGACGTGGGAGCATAGAAGTACAGTACGACGATGAAGTTTGCTGCACTGTCTTGGGCTTGGTGTTTGCCGATCCAGGCACTGTAAGTGGCTTAACCCTGCTTCGTTGGCGACATCTGACAAGATTGGGCACATTCCGTGTGTTTTGGTCATTGGCAATCATTCATAACTACTGTAGTTTCTCTCATGTTCACACATACACACCCACCACTGTGCATTGCAAGCTACCCTACACATACACCCAAGAGGGGTGGCCTCCGAATTGCTGATGGGATGTGTAAAAGATACTTGCATATTTTACGTGCAGGAAACATTTGTCTTATGTATATGTTCTCCACAGCGATGCTCATGATTGTTTCGTGTTTTGTATAATATAATTTACGTGTCGAACTAGGACCCATATCTGGCAGGTCCTTGCCTATAATATCTAATAGTTCACCAGCGTTGGTTCGAGCACGCCTGCCTCTGCTGAGGATACACTGCATGTCGAAAGCGGTCCGGAGATTTACTTGTGTTGAAACGATGCTTTCTGAAATTATGCATTCCAAGAAGGCCGTGTGGCTGATGGGATTTTAAACAAATGTATGTGAAGGTACAGATATGTGAAAGAGACACATTGACAAACGTTTTTATCACAGTCAGTCCTCCCACGTGACAGCACCACTCTGCGTGTGTAATGCATGCATGTATGTTGAACTTCTTTTGCACCGTACGTAACCAACCGTGCTCATGGGAGGTGTGGCGGGGGCAACAAACAAAACGCAACACGCGCATAACCTTGTGTTAGATGACCAAGTTTCAAGGTCTTGGCCATGTTATTGTAGATTGCGCTTGGAAAATTAAGACAACTACACACCGGGTTCATCTTTGTTCGGAATCATCAGTACGGTTTATCGGGACAAGTCCTCCCTGATCACTGTGCGGGCGAAAAAAAACTAAAAATATTCTTGAATAACATTGCATTCTAAAATGGAAAATATAAAATCGCCAACTTTTCAGGCAATGGGGCTTGTTCATAGATTATGATTTATGTGCTATTAACAAGGGCCATTGCCCGAAACGTTACCTACTATATATATTTGATGATATTATATATGTACATATATTTATTTATAATAAAAATATGCTTCTAGCTTTGAAGGCTGTCCTATTGACGAATGTGATGTTTGTGTTATTTATGCTTGTGCACTGCTGTCAACGGCAGTATCACCAAATTATTTGTTGAACGGTGGGGACGGCTCGCATCTTCTTTCTGGATGGAAATAAATTTACGAATACTAACATTTTTTTTCGATTTAAAGCTTTCATGACTGCAGGGATTCATCTTCTTGGTTCTTTCGGTAAAGTCACGTAGAAGGGAAGTAATAAAATAATAAAAATAAAACATAATAAAATAATTCTCACGACGTTTCGGCCACAACGCAAGCAGCCGTCCTCAGGTGAAGTCTGAATGACAACCCCAGACTTGGAGCGTCTATTTAAGCTGGGTTGGAAGGGGGGAAGAGCGCCTTGACAAAATATTTTGCATATCAAGAGGAATTTAGCATATATACAAGCTTATATATATGCTAAATTCCTCTTCATATGCAAATTATTTTGTCAAGGTGCTCTTCCCCCCCTCCAACCCAGCTTAAATAGACGCTCCAAGTCTGGGGTTGTCATTCAGACTCTATCTTCTCGACAGACCTGTTCTTTACCTGAGGACGGCTGCTTGCGTTGTGGCCGAAACGTCGTGAGAATTATTTTATTATGTTTTATTTTTATTATTTTATTACTTCCCTTCTACGTGACTTTACCGAAAGAACCAAGAAGACTAAGAACATGAGCAGCTGGTGATTTGTGGACGGTAAAAAATGCAAGGTCTAAAAATCTAACAATTTACAGAAATTGATGTAATTGGTTTGGTTGTCACTCGACTGCAGTCGGGAGGCCTACGGTGTCATCGCTTGTGACCTCCTGCACCCACCAGGCCCCCTCTAGCATAGAGCCTCGTGAGTAGGGGTCAACCATAGAGAATTGAGTCACATGAGGTTCAAGAGCTTTTTTTCTTTCTTCAAATCAATAAAAAAAAGTTTTAGTTGTTTTATAATAACGTGGCTGATTTTAATCACATTTTTATTTAAAGTCGTGATTGTTAATGAGCCATGATCTATACAATGCTGGATAAATCCTCACGTATTTACACGGAAAATCGCTTGTTACACATTGCTTCAAATAACAGTGCCACTGTGGAAATGATCACGGTTGCACTGTGTAGCTCTGATAAGAGTTTTCGGGTATGTACTGCGTGCTCTTTGGCACGATGTCCGACGTTTTGCTTCACGTGCTGGACGCTTCTTTACGAAATCGAATTCTTCAGGAACTGAACAATGAGCCGACCAGCCAGATCATACAAAAAAGTGCCCATCACGTGTGGCAAAACGTTGAGCTCTTGCTTACAGGTTACAATGCTAATAATCAGTTACACATTCTAGAAAAAACCCAGTGACCAATTAATGTCCCCGCGTGCCGAACATTGCATTGGCCTTGTGCACTGGATAGTGAGATTAATTATTAATGTGCCCAATCACTGCCCGGAAACCATAGCCATTGGAGGAGGGCTCCCTCTTTGTCCCAGAAGAATTCTGGCTTATCCTGGAGCTGTGCATTCTGCGTGCATTTGCATTGGTTATTAATGAATTAATGTACGGGTGGGTTTCCTGTTTTTCTTGCAATCAGCTTTGTGTTCCAGTTTTACTAATTCATGGAAATATAGGAATCGATGATGAACAGATGTTTTTTTTGGGATCGGCAGAAGGTTTTCTTATCAAAATTTAAACAAAAAAACCACGGAAATTCTGCATGTGTGGAACTAAAGTGGTTTGGCGTTAATGTACTGAGATAAAAGCGTATACAAAAAGTACGCCTATATATTGATATGACATACTGTATCCATGCAATGCATTACATTGAGCAGGACAAAGGAGGGTCGGTTACACAAACACACTGGCAACCGAGGGATGGACCTAAGAGCAGTTGGCGGGAATCTTCTGACAGATCGCGGAGATTGTTGTGTGTCTATTGTGCAGCAGTTTCGGGATCTGGTGGAGGGCAGAAAGCGTTGGTGAGGAGGTGTGGTCACAACACCGGCTTTAGGCCACAATGACTTCTTGACCTTAATTAGAACATTTGCTAAGTACAGTACAGTATGGCCTTGTTGCATTTTGTCCAAGATGTAACATCTGCCTGTTTGGTACAGGGCCCTATTACCTAACTACTCAATCGAGAAGCAAATTCTGCTCATGTTTCCTAGTAAATTTAAAACCGGTGGTCCGAGTGGTGGGTCTGGGTTGATATTCTTAGGTTTTTTCGGTAAAGTCACGTAGGTAAAAAATTAAAATTAATAAAAGTAAAATAAAATAAAAATCACGACGTTTCGGAGGCAACACAATCTTCCGTCTTCAGGTGAAAGACGGAAGCTTGTGTTGCCTCCGAAACGTCGTGATTTTTAAATTTTTTTTTAAATTTTACTTTGATTAATTTTAATTTTTTACTTAAGTGACTTTTCCGAAAAAACTTAAGAATATGAATCCTTGCAGTCACGAAAGCTTCAAATCAAGGGTCTGGGTTGTTTAATGCATTGCGCTTAGAACCTGGCGACCCAAGTGTGGTTGCACGGCTACCATCAGTGGCAGGTGACATCTGAACCAAGCGTTCTGGTCCAGGCCTTTGCCAACAACACTTACTGATCAGCGTGGGGTATGGTCACATAGACTTGTGGAGGCCTTCATCCAGCAGTGGACTGACAAAGCACTGTAAATTATAATTGTCTTTTGCATTTGCGACCTCGACATTGGTACGCGAGTGGCTTTTGTCTGCACTTTCATGTCGAGAAGCTCTTTTATGTTTATGTTGTCACACGCGTCTATGAACTCTGCCAAGATGACTGTGTGCCTCTGTCAAAAGAACCTATTGACCCTGAGCAAACCGACTCGATGCGGAGCGACAGACTGCCGCTCCGTTATCCAGGCACCCAAATTAACTTTCATTAACCTCAACTTCTGCCGAACGACCCTTCGGCAGGCGCTCATTGTTACGCGAATAACAGCAGCGCGGCTGAGTTTGGCGACGGCGTTCTCCTTGCCTTGGCCAGAGACGCGTGTGGCGCCCATTTGAAGAAGACGAAAAAAAAATCTCAAACGTTGAGAAGCTTCAGAAGGAGAGTAAAACAGAGCCCCGTATTGTTGCTTAGTGCTCTGAGCTCAGAACTCAGACCCATGTGACAAATGTTAACTCGGTGCCACAGGGAGAGCGTTACAATCTGGTTTCGTGGCCCCAGGCTTGGCCATGGTAAAGAGTGATGGCCAGGCTCTGAATGTGGACGTTTGTGTGAGCATGGGGAAGCATGACCGAGCTGCGTGGTGTAGGAATGTTGATAGTCCTTTGTCAATCCACTGCTGGATGAAGGCACCCCCCCCCATAAATGTTGGTCAGGGAGTTGTTTGACCATACTTCACCACTCTGGTAAGTGGTGGTTGGTGAAGGGGGAGGTCTATTGGGTCATGTCACTATCCACTGATGTTCGCATAACGGGTAGCGCAGTGGTATATTAATCATGGGTTGTGAAATACAATATCGCATTGCATTCATAGACTATCTGAGCAGATTATACACGGTATATTTTAAAAGTTTGTCAAAGAGAGTTTAGTAATACTTATTGTATAATCAGTGTTTGGTGTTTGTGTAAAACGATATACTGTCCAAATGGAGAAGCGTAAGTCCTGGACAGCAGGCATATTCCCTTTTCATTGTTAATTGTATGTACGTCAAACTCATATGTTTACACATGCAAATGTTGTATGGGAGTATACAAGCAACTGAATACTCCAGTGCACGGTACTGTACATGGGCATTACTTGAGGGTGGGTGGTGGTGCATTGGTGAGCTCAGCAGCGGTCTATTCCTGGCCACAGCTAACATTGAAGTGAAATCCCAACCGGTTGTTGGCCTCCACTTTCACCAAAGTGTCCTGCCGACACGGCATTCGTACGTCCCAGCGACCTTTACGATTGACAGGATGGGGGAAGCCTTCATCGAGGAGTGGATTTACAGAAAGCTTCACTCAGTGTAAACCGAGAGATGAATTAATCCAATCGGGTCACGTGAAACATTACATATTTCTTGCAAACGCGACCTGGGTTATACAGTAATAAGAATTAAAACAGTAAATGTTCTAACGGCACTGCGCGGGACTAGAATCTGTCGTGACATTTTTCATGAAAAACTAAAAAAAACGACCTCAGCCCTTGCACCAAAGTGACGCCAACAGACTCGTGTTATTTTTCAAAAACATGATTACAAGTCGTCCAAGCTCTCGTCGCATTTCCATGGGTGGGGGTAAGGAGGGGGCAACGGATAGGAAAACCGTTTGGTCATCGGCAATACCGCAGTTGGCGGGTTGGCTGTCGTCTCGCCAATTACAATTTAACTCGTGCACGCCCAGGATATACAACTACTGCCAGTGACTCCGTCAATCCACACGGGCTGACGAAGCCAATGCGTAGGCAGGGGAGGGGGGGATGTGCGAGTTGAGTGGGTGTGGGGAGTTGGCCATGGGGTGGGAAAAGTGGGGGCGGATGACCATGATTGGTCGTTTCCCTTCAATCCCATTGGCCGCGGCGAAATGCGAGAAGGAGGTGACCTCATTGAGGATTTTATTCATTTATTTCTGCTCTGCCCGGGCGTGGGGCCACAGAGCCACGAGTTTGTTCGCTACCCCTCCTCCCTCTCTCTGTCTCTACCCCCCACCGGCTTTTGAGTCAACGCGTGGCAGTCGTGGCAGGAAGTTCACAAAACGACAAGAGGCGTTCGGAGCAACGTTTAACAGATTTTCGCAGTTTTTTTGGGAGGTTCTCGTCTTCACCGCGGTTCTTTCAAGTTTAGACGTGGTGTGAAGAATTGTTGTGAGCGAGAGAGGGATTTAGAAGTTTGTTGGTTGTCATCTAAGTGTGCGCGTTTTTCTTTGGTCTTAACGCCATAAAAAAACCGGTTTCAGAGAACACGATTCGGTGTTTTGGAGCATTGACGTCAATTATTGCAAGGCACACATAAGGTTGGCTCTCTAAACAAGGGGCTTTATCAGTGGTCTCGCAGGAGTGAATACACACAGTTGGGAGTATTTTTTTTTTAAACCACAAACGTCTAGGTATACAATTAAACGTGAGCTGGAGGAGGAAATCAAAAAAGCCGGCATGTCTTGGAGCAGCACCATGAGCAGTGGCTACTCCAGCCTTGACGAGGACTCTGAGTTTGAGCAGTTCTATACGGCACGCACCTCCTTCCTCTGGAAACCCAAGCGAAAGCCTCATCCGCACAAGGTGAGAGAGGGTCACGATCTGGCCCCAAGTCGGGAGCTGGTGGAGAGGGCCCCGGACGAAGTTTTGTGCCCATTCACGGGGTTCTCGCTTTTTTTTAATGTGTTCGTCTGGCTGCCTTCTCGATGTACAGGGGGTCAAGCGGTGGAGATATGTTAATGACCTCGCCTGGTATACAGGAGGTTGTGGGTTCAATCCCAAGCCTGATGCCAGTTGTATGTTTGGAGTTTGCACGTTCTCTGCATGGTCGCATGGATTTTTCACCGTCTCCGGGTTTTCTTTGCACATTTAGAAACATGCGTTTCGAGTACTGTACTTGGCTGCTATACATTTCCACGTGATAAGCCATTTAATTGAGCTGTCATTTGTGACCAGGTCGCTTCTAAAAAAAGATCTGTATAGCTCAGTGAGCCTTACCTGGTAAAATAAAAATAGTTTAGAAGTTTTAGTTTAATTTCGCGGGTTATGTTTAAACGGGTCAACCTGTGTTTTGTGAAAATGTTTTGGCTGTTTAAAAAAAATTCTGAAAGTTTGAGACGTGGGAACTGTGTGCGATTGGCATTTATGTATGTTGTTTTGTTCTAACTTTGTACATTAGGCTTGCATTGTCTGTCCTTCACTTGTTGACCCATGGTACCCATGGTACTCTTAGTAGAGAATTTAAGTCTAAGTGCGCTCTCACCTAGTAAAATAAAGTCGATAAATCATCTCTCAGCACGATAGACGTATGCTCCATTGGACATATGTTTTTTGCTGTAACCAAATTTGGTCGTAATTTTCTCCTGCCAATGAAATGTATTTAATCCGCCAAAAGACTCTTGGCATTTGACTTGTAGGTGGGAAAAAATAATGAATTCTGCTTCTTGTTAAAAAAAATTACTACCAGGATTTGAGTCGGGGTCATGTCCCTATCTGTGATTTAATAGCTTAAATGGTGGAATAAAATATTACCTGCACTTCGATGAAAAGGTTAAACAGAAGGGGTATTCCAATGCTTATAATATTTTATGAAAACCATTTCTCAAGAAAAGTTAGTGCTTGTTTCTTCTCGGAATTAAATGAAGGTTCTTACGTGGCAGAATACCTGTGTGCTTTTTAAACTGGTGAATGAGTTTGGAATATCCAAGTGACCGGAAACGGGTATGGGTTTAGTCTTTCATGAAAATTCTTTTAGAAACATGCATTTAGAGTATTTGGCTGTTGTATATTGCCACATGATAAGCCACTTAATTGAACTATCATGTGTGGCCAGGCCGCAAATGAAATATAGAGCTATATAGCTCAGTGGGCCTTAATTGGTAAAATAAAAACATTTTTTTTAATAGCTTGGTGGGGATATCACCAGTGACGTCGCTCATCAACAGTAATTGTAACGCGGGTGTAGCGTGGTAAGCGTGGGGCCCGGTGCAATGAGTGGATTGAGCCCCCCATTGGGGGGCTGGCCGCAGTTGCACCGCCTGGCCACTCCATCGCGATGTGACACTTTTAACACAAAGGCTGACGGATTGAGTCTTGTGCATCCGCGCGAGTATCATCACTGAGTCACATGAACCAATGTTGTATTAAGGCTGCCGCAGCTGCCAATGAAAAACAACCACCATTGCGTAGTGGTGGCGATGGGAAACGCCGCAGACAATTGGCACTGAAATTACAGTACTCAACTTCCGTCGTAATAAAGAAGCACGCTGTTTACTGTCGTGTAGTGTACATCAATAAAATACCGTATATGGACAGTGATCCTTTAATCTTGTGTTACGCTTTTCAAGAATGACGCAGAACCAACTTCCACAGGCTAATGAAACATTGGCCGGCATATTGACGTGCTCCACTGCATTCCCCAGCTGTGATCTAAGCATTGAGGAGATAAGTTTACAAGCGATGGGGAGGGGTGGTTCGGAGGGAAAGAGATGTTAGAATGAGAACAAGTAAAATGAGCAGCATAGAGGATGTCTGGTGTGATGATTCACGTGGTGAGAGCAGTGGTCGTTCTTAAAGACAACAGTCGAGAAGGCCAAATGTCATTAAATTGGCCGCAGTTATTTTAACACTGGAGTGTGTCATAATGTTTCGTTTCTGGCTTCCCATTGAGCGTAACAATCACGACGATCGTGACCACATGTCTACTCAATTGCGAATCTCTTCAGAATATTTGTGAATGGGCTCATTCGTCAATTTGGTTACGTTTGGATCGTTTTGCCTGGTGGCTGGGTCCTCTACATCACAAACGGAGTTTTGTTTTTCAGCCAGTGTCACGAATGTAATTACAGTGACACTTATATAATTTTGTGCAAATTAATACTACATTGCAGAATCCGGTTTAATTACAACTGGTTAAAGTACACCACTGAATCATTACTACTTAGCATAGGAACATTTTCAAGGATTTTTTTAATGGGATCAGATGTAAACCACAAGTATCAGAGCAAACGGTAACTCTCCAATAGTACACAAGTAATTCAAACATGCTATTGTGTAACAAGATGTGCAGTGCTCTAGAAATAGTAGCATCAAAACTAAACTTAAAAAAAACCTACCATAGCCCCTCTGATAACACTGGTCAACACACTTTTTCTGGCATAAGGTATTTCAACGGTTTTAAGGTAATTTTGGGGTGCTGATTCCAAATTTGGCATCAGTTTTTGTCTATCACATCAGGTTTTTGAGATATCAAATAAAGCATTTTCAATGAAAAATGCAGAAGAAAAATATTAAATAAATGTGGGTATCTACATAAAATTATATTATAAACATACTATCCTAAAAATACAGCACCATATTTTAACACTAAAGCAGTCACTGACTCGCAACAACTTGCAATCATAAGTGACAGAGTTAATTTCGGGTAAAATCAATGAAAATGGGGTATACCGATAGCATAAAAATGAGATATGATAGAGCAAATCTGAGATCAGATTTGGAATCAGCACCCTGAAATTAGTCTAAAACAGCTGCAAAAGTCCAGGCCAGAAAAAAACGTTTTTGTTGTTGTTGACCAGTGTAATGTGCACACTGCCCAAGACAACGATGAGTGGACTCTTCCAAAGGGAGTTAACCTCATCGGGATGTGTGTATGTTGAACTTCTTTCGCATTGTACGTCGTAGCCAGCAGTCCTTATCGAAGCATGCTTATAGCATGAGACACATGTTGAAGGATGAGCGTGCAAATCATGTTAACTACCTCGCCTGGTATACAGGATTTTGTGCATGTTCTCCCCGTGGTCGCATGCATTTTTCTCCGGGTCATCCGCTTTTTCCCCACCACATTTTGAATCGACATGAGTTTAGAGCATTTGGCTGCTATACATTTCCACGTGATGATCTGCTTCGCTGAGTTCTCATTTGTGATAGCAAGGTCGCTTCTGAAAAAGAGCTACATAGCTCAGTGGGGCCTTACCTGCTACAATAAATAAAGTAGTTTCGTTTTAGTTTTAAATCAGGAGTCCTTGCACCCAGCAGCCATGTCCCCCTAAATCATGCGCAGCATTCCATGTAGAGCGAGAGGACCCCTCTGCGGTTGGTGGGGGGGGAGGTGCAAAGTTTTTCCCCGATCTGTACTATTTCCTTTTCGTGTAAGTGTGGCATGTACAGTCCAGCTAGCCGAGGATCCCATGCTTTTTGCGCCAGCAATTTACGAATCGTGCCCAGTAAACCCGTGGTGGTGTCTCCCTTTCGATTCGATTGAACTTTTCCCCAAAAGATGCCCAAAAAGCGGCCGGTCCCCTCTTTGATAACGGCTCAATGTTCCTGTTTTTTGCGCCGTATCCCAGGAGGCCAAGCGAGTGTGTACTTGAGCCGGGTTCTATTTTTCGAGTCACGCATTCCATGAGGACATTTTTTTTAAACGTGGAGCGGCTGGCTCGATGGTAGCCCTTTGGCGCGTCCGCTCACCAAGGAGTTGATGGCTTCATGCCCACAGGCGCGTCTGTAAGAAATTGCTAATGCACACGCTGCGTTCGCAAAGTGGACATTGCGACATAGTTCGTGAAAAAATAATCGTTGATTGGGTTTTGTCTCCTATTCCGTACCCCAGCGGTGAAATATTTCATTCAGTAAGTTTGAAACATATTCTGATGTGTCCTGTTGTAGCTGATGGGTCTTTTTCAGATTTACTTGAATTGTACTTTAGAGTTTTGCCATGAGATGAAAACATCCTTTTGGAAATCTCACAAAGCGGCATCCTTCCACGTGTCCAATTAATGGCCGCAAAAGGCATCCCTCATAGAACTGCAGTCTGTGCAAATTCGCTTTGTTCTCGTCTTTTTCTTCAGTTGTAATTGTGCTGTTGGAATCATGTCACCGAAGATTCCATTCGGAAATTTCTCAGAGCAGCGCATGGAAAGGGTGGGGGGGGCTATTCCACAGAACTTCTCCCCAAACATCCTTCAATTGGTCCTGTTCTCCTCTACATAGTAGGGGGCTACACTCTCCCACACGTTCTGCCAAATGAGTGTTTGAAACATGACGGTCAACGCGATGTTTAAACATTCTCGAAGCTGAAATTTAGCCACATTAAGTGCGGTCATCGGTGACCAGGCTCTTCCCGTCAACTCACTGCGCTTGAGAATCCGCTTTAAGCACGTGTGGCTGAAACACAGATTTGAACCCAGAATCACAGTGGTGCCAACTTGTGTGACTATACCGTATGGATTTTAAATAGCGACTCCTGAATTAGTGTGGTTAAATAGCGTTTTTTCAGACATTCATCATTTTCTACCCTTGATTCTCACTAAACTGAACAATACTCCTGAATTACTGTGGTTAAATAGCATTTTTTCAGACATTAATCATTTCCTACCCTTGATCCTCACTAAACTGAACAATATGCTGATGGAAGAATCAATAGTCCAGATGTATCCATTCTCAGTTAGCTGTACAAAGTAGAATAATAATTAAACTCTGTTAAACAAGTTTTCAAAGTCCTCTGAGTGAAAACGGCACCGAGTACACATGTCTATTTACCATGGGTGTTAATTGCCATTGTGTAGGCATTAATGAGTTTCTCTTCCACATTAAATATGCGTTAACAAATGAGCGATAATAAAATCTGTCCCGAGTTAAATTCGAGGCAAACAAATCCACCAGCGAACAACGCACAGACCAATGAAATTAATTAAAAAGGCTTACTCCCAAGCTTCCGTGGGAAAACGACTGGATGCCCTTAACATCCTGATGAGACTGGAGGCCCTTGCCAGCTTTAAGCTGTAAATGAAACGCCGACATCCCTTTCACGATGTGATTAAAGGCTGCGACACAATGCAAACTGTTATTGGCTGCCATCCGGATGATCTCAGATGTTGTCTCATTCGTTTGACGAACAAAAAGCTGCCCACTGGCTGTGACTCAGGTGTGAACAGAGTTTGGGATATGGCACGGAAGTATGTACAGTCCATGCCCCACGTGGAGTGAAACACAGTTTTTGGTTGGTTTGTGCAGAGAGAATGCAGCTCTTTTGATGACTTCCTTTCACCCACAATGCCTCATGGGTAACGAATAATGTATTTTTGGTATCCGAGTGTTGCTCTTTGCATTGAAGGGGATTTCATTTTTATGTGGAGTGCTCTTGCCAGGGACATCTGATAATTCAGCAGCATTTGTTCAACAAGCCTGACTACTGATTAAACCCACAATGAGGCTCACCAGTCCTCATTTTGTTTTGCTTAAACAAATGGCGTTTGATAATGGTCTGGAAAACCAATAGGCCGATGGATTAAAATCTATATATTTTATTTATGTGCGCCTGTGGTATATGGAGACAGAATCAAGTTTTTTTACATTTGCTTTAATGTGTCCTGCTGTCTTTGAGTGTGGCCCCATCAATAATTGAACTTCTATTTTCCCCCAGAGGCCAGTAACCGTGTCGCTAATATGTTTGCACGTTTGGCAGATATTTGGGTGTAGGCTTGCATTGGCCGTGCACTGTTTACATTGGTGTGAATTTACCGAGGTGGTTATTGGCTCGGAGTGAATAAACAAGACCATGATGTACGTTATTGCTTTCAGGAAGCAGCGGATTGAAATATACACGCGCACACGTACTGCCGCTGCGCGCGTTCGCAGATGTTACGATTTGCCTTGAATTAGCACTTACATCGAAATCGTTGCTTTTGGTCACGATTCAAGGGAGGGCCTAGTGTTGCCACCTCGGACACATCAGGGGAAGAATATCTCACAACACGAGAAGAGGGGAGAATCGCATGTAAATGCATTCTCTTCAGTGGTGTTGTTATGAATGCAATTGGCAAAAACCGGGACTTTTAATGTCCCAAGAAGGTTTGCAGATTTCCCAGGACAATAACCTCATGATGTAGGACCATTGCCTGGAACGTTGCTATTATATATTCCTTTCGTCTTAGGGCTGTGTTATTGATGAATGTGAGTTTTTTTGTTGTTATTTGTGTTCATGCATCACTTGCCACCCCAGTATCACATCAAAAGGTTTATCCCAAAAGAGTGATGATCCTCGTGAAAACCCGGGCAGGTGGCGAGACTCTAAGAGAGTCTACGGCGGATCGACACTTTGTACGGAGGGTGGTTGTGCTCATTGCAAGCCACTTTCCCCGTCATTGCAAGCCACCTCCCGGATGTCGAGTCATCGTAAAATACGCGGGGGACATGGTTTATTTCACGCTGTGCTCTCTTTGCCCGCATAAAACGGCGAGTCGGATGTTGGTCTCCAGCACGTGCGCCGCATATGCCGCCAACACAGACAGATCGGTTTCTAAGAGCCCGCGACTAGCCAAGCTTGCATTTATGTAGACGGCCTGAAAAACAAAAAAGGCGACGTTTTGGGCAATGTGAAGAAAGGTTATTGACGAATGTGTTGAGTTTGTTATTGTTATTTGTGGCATGTGCACCACTACCGACTCAGCCGCGGTGTCACAACGTGTAATTTGTTACATTTAAAGTTTTTTTTTTCAGTTGAGCACGTGTGCTTTTCTTGTTCTGGCAGATAAAGGGATTAGGTGTGCTTTTTTGTTTAAGGTAATTTTGGTGTTGATCTTATCATCGTTGGAATCTTGGCTTAAAAGGCCCCAGATTATACTTGTCAGGGTGTGGTGGTGGTGGTGCTTGCCTGAAATCTTGTTCTTGAAATCGGAGGTGGTGTTTGTGGCACACAAAGGGGCGTCGCCTGTGACAGAGACGCTTGCTTGCAGTGCAAACAAGGTGGTGGTGTCTGAAGTTGGCAGTATACCCAAGTAGGTTTATGACGGGGCAGAGTTTGGGTGTGTTTCCCTTTGTATCTTTGCAGGCTCGCTCCAGGGTATTCGCATATGTACAAATAATCAATAAAAATAACTGACCACATATAATCCCAAACAGGGCCCATTTGGACGACTTATAAAAATAAAAATACATTTCTCTTGAGCATGAATGAGTGAAGAGATAACAGAGACATCTTGTTAAGCCCCCCACCCTACAGAATCCTACTCTCTTTAATAATCCTTAATGTCATGGCCATTTAGTGAATACCTCTCCATAACTCAACTGTAAAAACTCCAAAAGTCAAAACTTGAGACTCGCCCAACCCATCGGCGGCAGTGGCCGACCCAAGGAATGGCTCCAAGTTTACATTATCCGGCCACTGCCCATCATCGTCACCCGCCACCGCCATCATCCCCGGGACACATTCTGTCACCACTTGGTCAAAGCCACCACCCGATACATCCACCCCCACTCCTTCCCAAAAACAGCTCCGGTCCCAGGCGCCCACACGCTCCCAATCGCGCTTGAGCGCACCTCATGCCTCGGCCTTGTTTGGAAGGCAGTGCTTTCAAGAAGTTCCAGGCGAGTATTTATAGAAGCGAGGGAACACGACCGAAGGCAGTCGCTTTAATGTTGTGCGCGTTGTGCCTTTCAAGCTTGCGGAGACGGGGCTGGGTTTATTGCGACGAATGGTAAATTCACCTTTGGCCGCGTTCTTTTACAGTCTTTGCTGATGTAATGGAATTGACGCGCGTGTGTGTATTTGTCTGTAATTAAGAGAAGTTTTAAAATGAATAACAGTGGCGTAGTGGTTAGTGCACTTGGCTGTGAGCCCGGCAATTTGAGTCTGATTCTGGGCCACGGTTAACATCAGTGGTGAGTGATATCTGAACCAGTACCCCCCCCAACACATAACATGCACTTCACCAGCGTGGTGATGTATGGTCAAACAACCACCACGATGGGCTGTAATTCATCATCATCCTTGTTTTTATTTTCATTGAAGTATTCACAGAAACAGGTTTGTTTTGCATAAAAACAACCACCTCGTGGCATCTTAGGCAACGCTGTGTTTTTTCATATCCTACGTAAACGTTATGCGATTAAAACATAAAATTGCAATCGCATTTTTTTATTCCAACAGTGGAATAACTACGTAGGCTAAATAAAGTGTCTTTCCAGATCACGGACAGCTTTCATACCATGCACCTAAATGCATTCTTGTTAAGTAGTAAGTACCCTTATTAATCATTGCTTTATTATCCTTTCTCCCAATGTGTATGTGTGTGAATATATCTATAAAAAAAGCCAATGAAACTGCTGCCAGTGCTGATAAGTTTATAAGGTTTGTTAAGTCGTGTTGTTGCTTCCTTTAGACGGGCAGAATCGTGGCGGCGACGGACCTTTCTCACAGCCGCCCAGTAAATTGCCTCATTAAAGCATACGCCCGCCGTGAACGAGAAATTATGACAAGGACTCTTCATAATCTTCTAAAGCAGATCATTGTTTTTCATCGTCTGAGCCCAAAATGACAAAATGTACGTTTGTACGCACTGTGAAACTACCGGTCCAAATAATAACCTCGGAGCTGCCATGGATATTATTTGGGATGCCCCCCCCCCACCTCACCACTTCACCGATCTGCACTGACGAACGTGGCGAAATATAGTCACGCAATCCCTATTACCAATAGGGCATGGGCAGTAATGGATTTATCAAGTCCTGCAAATGATAATTACTGCATTATAATTATTAAACCAGATAACTGGCTTTGAAGATGAACTCTGACAATCTAAACTGGGGACCCTGACCTGGTAAATAGCTTCAATTTTAACATTTATATTCAATAAGCCTTTTTTCTCGGGCGTGCTGTGTGCTTGGGCGAACATATTTATTTGTGGGTGTGTGAGCTGAGCATGTTGTTTGTAATTGTGAACAGCCCTTCCGCCGGTCGCGGTGTATATTACAAAGTGATCGCTTCATTGTTTTCAGAGCGAGGGCCCTCCTTTTGTCAAAGGGGCCTGGCATACGGAAGCATCTGCTTCCCGCTTCCAGGAGGATATGAGAGCGAAATATGAGGCTGCTGGGAGCTGGGTTATTGGGTTCTGAAACCAGATGCTCGCAGCCATGTGGCTCACGTCTGGGAGAGAGCCAGAATCACATTAATATTACATGACTAAAATAATGACAAGGTGGGGGGGAATACAAAAAAAGTGTTTCTCTTGTGTTTATGTCTCGTGTCTGGTCTGCGGCATTACATTAAGAAGGAACCGAGAGCTGAAACAAACTTCAAGTATACATTGAGGCAGGGCAGCTGTTCTCAGTGGTGCATGCGTGTACAGTGCTCATGTAAGGGTACGGGGCTCGAGGGCACGTGGTTAAATAGCTGACTGTTTAGCAGTTCTGTCCTACGTGTCGCTCAGAAGCAACAACGAATTTGAAGTGGCTTCCATTCATGGGTGTTGGCTCCTGCCCTGTTTACAGTGATGCAGATTCCACATTCCCATGCCAAGGCTGAGATAACCCACGGGACAACCATCATTGACGTCACACAAAGTGGTGCTCATTTTCTTGACCCTGAAGAGGGGGGTCAGCCGATCTCCAGCTGGAAATTAAGCTCGGCAAATGTGTTTTTTTTTTACTATACTTCACCGTATTAGTCGGTGCAAGTTGTTGGAAAAGGGGAGCCTAAGACCAGTTCATAAATCGCTTGCCACTGCTGACCACAGACCGGATTAGAACTCAGGTGGCCAGCCAGGTTCGTGACTTCCTGTGCTAACCACTGTGCCACAACTTCTCCCAGAGAGCAGTTAATAAGTACAGCACTCGGCATATTTACTGAATGAAACTTTATACCTTTTTTGACCAACATTTCTCTCAATACTAAATTTAAAAAAACACACACACACACTCACCTCTGTGTACAAAGTTAAGTCGCACAACTTTTATTTAGGATGGTGTACCGGATACATTTCATAAGTATTTTTTTTTATTTCAGTCAATGCTTGTGAAAAAGTTGTGTGTGTGCATTATTAATGGCAGGTTAATTACAAGAGCTCATCTCATGTGTGATTCCAGGAGTTAACACAAGTTGTTCCAAGCAGGAAGAGAGTAAATTTTAGAGCGAAACTGATGAAAGGCAATACCTAACACACTATTGATTTTCCATACATATTGCATGTACATGCCGGACACTATAGTGGGGCATTACGAGTGGGTATTGACTAACATTAGAGGCCAATGTATGTCTTTATTATTACATCGAATAAGAGTGGGTGTTATTTGATCCCGTGATCCGCACGGCAAGGGGTAACACTCATTCAGTAGGGGGTGATGAAGGGCTGTACATGTTGTGATGTAATTGAGTTCGTCATAAAAAAAAATACGAGCAACTTGCAATCCTGACGAACATCAGTAATTTGTATTATATTAAATGTGCAGAAAATATGCCGAGTGATTGCTGCGTGCCTTCAAAACGAGTGCATTCACATCTTGATACAGTAAATTTTAGCTGTGACGGTCCCACCTGATGACGGAGACTTGTGTTGCCTCCGAAACGTCGTGATTTATTATTTTATTTCTATTATTATTTCTATTATTAATTATTATTTATTTTTATTTTTACCTACGTGACTTTACCGAAAAACCTAAGAGTTTGCATTCACATCGGCGTTTCAACTTTTGATCGTTTCTCATTTTAAAATATTCCAACCCGGTTTACGATATCAAATAATAATACTAATCTTCGTACATTGACATTTGAAAGCCTACTTAAAAAAAATCCACCAGTATTTCTCATCAGAGCTGCATGCAAACAATTGCCAATAAAATAATAATAACAACATGCTATCAGGTCTTCAGAGGGGGACCCGCCTTGTCCCCTAGCGGCGAGGCACATCTGTTTCCAGGTAACACGAAATTTTTTTTTTGGCTCGTGCTCACTCGCTCGCTCCCCACCGGTTGTGGGCAGCTACCGGAGCCCTCGCCGGTGCCACTCAAACGAGGGCTCCGCCACTCAAACGAGGGCTTCGCCACCGCCCCGCCGATTCCCGTCGCGTGTCACCGCCACGGCGCTGACGTCAACGGCTCCCCCGAGCGTCGCCCTCACCGCAGCCGCCAGCGCACGCCAGTCACGCACCGCTCTGCACCCCCTCCCAACAGATTTACAGAACACGACGTGCTCCGGTGCCTCACCCCTCCTGGAGCCTCGCCCCTCCTGAATCCTCACCCGTGTGTGTGATGGATCTCTCGGGGCTGTGTAATTTATTTTCTGGCTTCAAAACCCCACCGGCTTGTGCAGCGCCTTGTTTAAGACGGCTTAACATTGCACTGGGGGTTTGGGAGGAGGGGCGTATATGTGGGCCGTGTTGGTTTCTCCGGGAAAGTTTCAACAACGGGCGTTCACAGTCACGGCACAATGCACCTCTATTCCCCAAGTCTGATGTCCTCCAGGCCACGCGGCTAAGAGCGACAGTGCCATTGGCGGAAGGGAGGAAATAAAAAGAAGAAAATGGGTCAGTGGGCGATCGGTTTTGTAGAAACTCTATGGAATTTAGCATTTAGCTCCGTGCACAAAGCATTTAATGTGGTAAATCGGTCAACCTTAAACAGGCGAGTAATTTGCTGGTATTTTAATGTCACAATCCCGGTCGCCTTTTGTGAAGCGCATATTTTGGGCGGCGCAAACATCAAGCGTTTAAAATGAGCTTCGTTCATGCTCTAGGAGGGATTTAGTGAACCTTTGAAAAGCCAGTGGGTTTGGCAAACGTTACAGAAATGTTGAGATGGTTCAACTATGAAAACCGCAAACTCGGTTGTCATGCCACACACATACGTGCTGTTGGCTCATTTCTATTCTTGTGTGGACCCGCTCACAGATGGGAGCCGACCATTTCGGTGTTGCCTCAAGGTGGCCGTTATTTCTCGGTGCGTGCTGCCGTTGAATTCATGTTCAGTAGATTTACGATCAGAAGTCGCCTCCCTGCTTTTGTTCCCAGGTTTGGCTTTTGGCTGGGCCCGGAATATATAACGTAAATAAATTACGATTATATTAACAAAAACAATCGCTTTTGCTAGATATTGAGCATAATAATTACGTTACAGGTGTCGCTGTTATGACTTACACTTGCCGTATCAATATCTTATGAGTGCTGTAAGATAAACGTGCAGCCTTGTAATATCTTGCTCATGCACTGCTGGTGGGAAGGGCCTCCAATAGAAGGAGCTCTAGAGAGATCCCCTCTTGAAGAGTTTCTGTCCTACTTCCACGCAGGGCAAATATTTTGGAAGAGGTGGAAGTACCTATACGCGATGCGACCTGCAGATAGACTTAAGCGTGGTGCGCCCATTTATTCTGCTGAGTGGACAGAGGTGCGTGCATTTTAAGAAACTTTCCCACGCCGGAATCTCGAACCGGCGACCTGGATTGCAAGTTCCATGTGCAAACCGTAACACCATGGCAGCATTCCTTCTGCCAAAGCACATTGCACGGTTAGCGTGATTTAAATGATCGGCGTTGACATCGGTGATGAAATACGCAATTAATGAAAGCCATTCTAGATTTGAAGCTTTCGTGACTGCCAGGATTCATATTCTTAAGTTTTTTCGGTAAAGTCACGTAGGTAAAAAAAATTAAATTATTAAAAGTAAAATAAAAATAAAATAAAAATCACGACGTTTCGGAGGCAACACAAGCTTCCGTCTTCAGGTGGAACCGTCACAGCACGATAGCTGTATCAAGTAAGAGAAATTCCAAGAAAACAGTCCTTGTATATACTGGTTGAGGGTGGGAAAGCGATGGGTATTACCTTGTTATCTCGGCATCTCTTGAGGAAGGCCAGCGTCTCGAGAAGCTGTGACTTCTTGTCTCGTTTTAATTTTAATTTTTTACCTACGTGACTTTACCGAAAAAACCTAAGAATAATGAAAGCCAACTTGCGATTGCAACCCGAGCCACGAATCGAGCCCACACTGTGCCACCCCCCCCGGCCCCCACCGCCGCCCCCCTTGTGCCAGCCCGTCCAAGGCTGCCAGCGAGCGTGTGGCCACCAATGACAATGCCACTTCTCCTCCCCCCTACAGGATGGCAAGGTGGAGCAGGTGCAGAGCCAGGTGCTGTCGCGGGAGGAGATCGAGCAGAAGATCAAGCTGTACAACGTGCGCAGCAGCAGCAAGACCAGCATGGTGCAGGTGAGATGAGGCCTTGCACCTGTCCCGACAGCCCCCCCCCCCACACACGTGCGCGCGATCCAAGCACCACGCCGCGTTTATTTGCGAACGGCCCGCAGCCATGGTGCATGGTTACAAGGCAATAACTTCACCGTGGGGTGTTTTTAATGTTTATGTCTCGCATGTGGGTCGTCTCCCATGCTTCGCACGTCGTCCACCGTGTGTTTCACATCAGAAGTACTGATTCAAAATCAGAATCTTTATTTATACTGGAGGAATCCGATGAGCCATAAAGATTCTCACGTATTTCGCTGCCATGTGAGAATTGGTTCTTTTATAGGACACAGCAAGACCTCCCAGATACTGCTCTCGTACAATTGTTTTTTTTAAACACAAAGATTCCTCCAAATCAATGCGCACATACAACCACGAGGAAAACATTAACACGGCGTATCATTACCACCTCCACTCATCCGTCGGTCTCGCGCTGCCACTAAGCAATCTTCGACCACCGTTCGGCCAGTCATATTTTATCGACCTGCTAACTTAGGAACTCTGGTGTTGAGGCACAAGGCTGGGTCCCTTGTGAGCTCGTACCCAGGGTAACATCCAGAGTGAGGACTTAAGTTTGCATCCAAAATCCCTTCCTATGATTCCCGAGATGAAAAAAAGTACAGTCATCAATGTATGATCTTAACCCGGTCATCAATGTGAACATACACAAAAAGCCGTATCATTTTATAATATTTTTCCATGTTATTTTCTCTGGCTCGAAGTTGACACGAAAAAAAGACCGTATGCGCAATAATATATTTAAGCTCTGTGAACACTTATTAAATATTCAGAGTTATCCTGCTATCAGCAGCAACTCTGCTCATAATTGCCGTAATAAATATTCGCCAGTGACATTATGCCACGCACGCTAAAGCGGGGAAAGGTGCAAGGTTTTAACAAAAGATAATTGAACGGCGTTTGCAGTCACGGCACCATCATTACAAGCTACAACCAACAATAATCACATAATTACGTGATCTCATCGGAGTGTTTGCTTGAAATGTTAAATTGCTTTCCCTATAAATTGGGATAGTTAATTACTATTTTCTAATCATTCGAATAGTTAAGCAAAACAGCCCTTTGTCAAGTCCTCGCTGGATGTGGATTGAAGGGAGTTTCCAGCCTTCGCGAGGAGGGATATCATTCATTGGAACCGTAATTTTTAAAGGGGGTTGAGTAATTGACCACACACAAGTACAAACAAAAATGTGATAGGGAACATTTTTGGCAATGGCCCTTTAGCAGTCTTATTGCCATGTTGAGTTTTGTGTTATTGATACTTTTGTGCACTGCTGTCAATGCCAATGTAGACCCTGACAGCTGTATATTTAGAGTTTGCATGTTCTCCCCATGGTCACGTGGATTTTTTTTCCGAGTCCTCTGGTTTTTCCCTCCACATTTAGAATAAATGTGCGTTTAGAGTAATTGGCTGCTATACATTTCCACATGGTAAGCCACTTAGTTGAGCTATCGTTTGTGGCCAGGTCACTTATGTGAAAGAGCTAATATTTCAGTAGAGTTACCTGGGGGAAAAATATAGTTTAGTATCACAAGAAAAGTGTAAATTTTGAAGACAAAGTAATCAAATGCAATATTTCATCAATTAATTGACTTTTTTTAAAGGTTGTCTTACCGACCTTCTCTCCGTTGCACCCGATTCAGCGGTTGCACCCGATTCAAGAGCCGAATGGCTCACAGGGCTATACCTAATAAATTAACTTTGAACTTTGAACTCTCCGTTGGCATGTTGCGCCCGCCCGCAGCAGGAGAACGGGACGTTCACGGGCTTCATCAAGGTGCAGCTCAACCTGCAGAGGCCCGTCTCCGTGGCGGACGACGGGCGGGCCCACAATGCATTGCTGCAGCCCGTGGCGGCGCCCGGCCCGGCGGGGGGGGGGTGGCGGCAGCGGCACGTGCGAGAGCACGGCGCGACGCACGACCTTCTACCTGCCACGCGGCACCGAGAAGCAGGTGCACTTGAGCAGCACCAACACGGCGCGCGAGGTGATCGAGGCGCTGCTCCGCAAGTTCCAGGTGATGGACAACCCACGCAAGTTCGCCCTGTTCCAGCACTCGGGGCCAGACGGGCAGGGTAAGTGGTCGGTCGGTCGGTCGGGAGACTTTGTTTTGTCGAAAGTGCGGGGAATTTAATAGAAACGAGTATTTGGCCGATTTAAATTTGCACGTGATAAGCCACGTGGTTGAGCTGTCATTTGTGACCAGGTTGCTTCTGAAAAATAACAACTATATGTCCTCGGTCGGCCTTAGCTGGTAAAATATAAATAGTTTATGGAATTTGTTTTACAGGGTGTCCGCAATGTGCTGTTTGCTACCCCCAGTTGTGTAAATAAGTAACTTTTGGTTGAATAGATGTTGACTGAACGTAAATTGGTTGAACCAAGTTAATATTAAGACAGATTGTGATGGGTCACACAAAGTTGTCAACAGCACAGCATTCACCGCCTTCACTTTTAGCTATCACTTATCTCGTGCCACCATCATTCTAATGATGGATACTAATTCTAAACCACATTCTCTGTGATATTTCTCTTGTAGCTGCCATTTATATCACATTGTAACAACACAAAATAATTGCAAAGTAATTTCAAGCCATGTCTGCAATGGGGGTTGTTTGACGAAACTTTACCACGATGGTCAGTGCTAGCTTGTGAAGATGGGGGGGAGGAGACCAGGTTAGATTCAGATATCTCTCGCCACTAATGTAAAAGCTGTGGTCAGGAATAAAACTTATGTCACGGAGTTCATAGCGTCATGTGCTCACGCCGCGCCCATACATAGTTAAACCAAACATCAATGTAGGGGTCACCTAGCGGCAACAGCATTGAAAAGCACCCTGTACATTGTTTAAGGCCTGTGTAATCAAACGGTTAGAAATCATTAAGGTTTGACCACCAGGTTGAATTACTAATGGCGTTTAAAGTAATAACATGACCGCTATAAAAGCAATTATATTTTACAGGCTGCAAGGAAATTTGATATACTTATACTTATATATTTTAATATATACTTAAAACATTTAATTGGTTAAACTTCACAGCCAGTGAATGTTATCGAACCTGCAAATGTTCACAAACTGTTGAAGCCAAGCCTGTTATTAACATCATGTGACTGCAGCCGGGTTGTGTAACGGCTCTAGGAGGGGGACTGACGTTGAGCTTGCTACCGAATCGGCACCATGGATAGGAATTTTGCAAGGGCACGATTAGTGTACATGTCGGCTTCTAAAATTAGTTCATCGTGTCTCAAGAACATTTCTAACTGTGGTGCTGGATCATTCGGTGATAATTTCCCCATTGTTGTTTGTGCTTGGGTTAGAGCATTGCCTGGTTCTTGGCTTACTCCTTACCCAGGTGGCTGTTCTCAAGTATTTCTCCGGATATTTTCTCGAGTCTAACTTTTCTGTCGACAATTACTTTTACGTCTTTCATGCAAATTGGAGTGAGCCGGCACCAACAATTGCTCTGCAGTTCTCTGTTCGAATGTTTTCAGTCAATTAGTGAGTGTTTTATACTCTGGGAGTAAACCGGAGCACCCAGAGAAAACCCACACGTGCGAGGGGGCAACACTCGATCCCATACAGATGATATCAGTCCACACTTCGTTGTACTGAATTCTGCCACCAAGTCGGGGTATTGCACCTGAATGTCCACGGGAAGGGAGTCTCGCAACATTTTGTCATGTGTGCGGTGATCCACCAACACTCGCCCCTCCACAGTGCAGGATCACAGGCCACGTGCATAGCCACCACCGCCCGGCTCTCATGCAGTCACGTGATCTTAATATGTTGCACCCTCCCCGTATTTACCATCCTAGGTAATCGCCTCATTACCCCCACTGCGTTAAAAGCGGGATAAATATATATCCAACTCGCAAACGTAAATGCCCCTGGTTTTGAAAAATATGCAAGATCAGTTTGTAAAATACATGTCTTGCAAAGGGGATGATAATGTATCCAAATAGGGATTGCCAGATGCATTTGGAAATACACATCCATCTTGCATTGGGCACTGCACAAACCAGTTGATACACATTCTCCGTATTGGAAAGGAGATGATGTGTTGACACCCAATAAAATACAGGAATCTCCTTTACAAGATGCGGACGCTTATTCGCACACCTCCCACAGCAATGCTTTTTAATGGGTACAACAGGACTCCTTTTGTTGATTCATCTCGATAGATATTGCGAGGCGTATCTGTTGGTACACACGTGTTGCCTTGCAGAAGAGGTACGATCGTGATGTGAAGCGTGGCGGCGGGGGGGCGCTGGGTTTGGGGAGCCGGTCGATTGCACGCGGTTCGACGCGGGGCTCCACGCGCGGCAGTCTCACGTGGTCTCTTTCTCCGTTGTCCGCGCCGCCACAGTGTCCAAGCGCAAGCTGAGCGACGAGGAAAACCCCCTGCACCTGCGCCTGCTGAACGGACCCGACCAGACGGCAATGCGCTTCGTCATGCAGGAGAACGAGACCGGCGAGGTCATTGTAAGTCATCGGCCGCCGTGACGAGATGTAAATTACCTCGCCTGGTATGCAGGAGGTCGTGGGTTCGATCCTGACCCTGACGCCTGCTGCTGTATATTTGGAGTTTGAATGATCTGCCCCGTGGTCGCGTGGATATTTCTACGGATTCTCCAGTTTTGCCCTGCGCATTTAGAATCGACGTGCGTGTTTGGAGGATTTGGCTGCTATAAATTTCCACGTGATAAGCCACTTCGTTGAGCTATCACTTGTGGCCAGGTCGCTTCTGAAAAATAGCTACATAGATCAGTGGGCCCTAGTTGGTAAAATAAAAAAAATACACGAGACGCGGGGATGTCTCGTGCACGACCACGCCGCTGTAACCAGCCGGCCACCTTTGTCTCCCTGGTGCCGGTATTTACACGCTTCATCAGGTATTTATTTAAAATCTCAAGACTAAGTCGAGGAGGCCAAGACAGGCCCAGGCATTGCTTATTATCGCTGCGGCTAGGAATTTGAACTTGGGTCACCGGGTTTGCAGGAAATTGCACTCACCATTACATGACCAAATTTCACACACAAAATAAGCACAAAGACCCTCTAGTCATGGAGTCTGTTAGGGTCCAGTGCTGTTGGCGAGCACCTATCCACGCACCAAGTTCTCCAATATATTCTTGTATCTTTTATTTGTAAATGGTTTTGTTAGGGAGCACTGTTAGGCTAGCATGGCGCATGGGGGGATGTTGGAGTGAGCACCACGCCTAGCCGCCTTTGTATCTCTCACGCTGATGTTGACGTGCCACTCAAAGAGGTACCCATTTGAGACTGAATTGACCTAGGGGAGCCACAATTCTGGTTCATGTCCCATTTGACATCTGCATTGTACTCGATCGAACTTGGGTGCAAATCAGAATGGTAGAGCAGTTTAGTAATTCCTACGCCACCACTGTCGCTGATGTGCGTACACGCGTACGCACTCGCACTGTTGATATAGTTTGTTATGAATGGCCCTGTGCCCTTGTGTTCCCATTGAGTGGCTCTTTGACCCGATGTGCCGTGTCTCTCCTGTTACAGTGGGAAGCCTTCACCGTCCCAGAGCTGCAGAATTTCCTGCGGATTTTGAAACGGGAAGAGGATGCGTACGTGCTCAAGGTCCAGGAAAAGTACGGCGGCTATCGCCAGAAGCTGGTGGAGGCTCTGGCCACACGCAAGCCCGGCTGAGCCTCCGCCCGACCGCAGCGGAGCCTCGCGAGGTGTCGTCTCGCCAGCGTCGCCACGGGAAAGTGGTGGAAAACGTCGGTGAAGAGAAAACCCGCTGGGAAGAAAAGTCACGACGACGACGACAACGACGACGACCTGCACCCAATTCTGAATTTTAACGTGACGTGGTGGTGTGTGGGGGGATTGGGTGTGGGGTTTGAGAGGAATGTATATAACATCGGGGGGAGGTGTTGTGGTCTGTAAGGTCATGTGATGTAACGCGTGTGTAGGAAGCGCGGAAGATCAATGGTGTGCGGTGTTTGGAATATGTATGTATGTATCTTGAGCTTATTTCGCGCCGCACGTAGCCAACCGTGCTCATGGGAGGCGCAAATAGTGTCGGTGTGAGATGCGGGTGGCGTGGGTATGCACTGAAGGGCGAGAGTGCGAGTGCGAACAGGCTAGCGCTTGATTGAGGAGGTGCACCCTTGTGGGCCATGTCCTGCCAATTTGCTCTCTCCGCAAGCGAGATCAAGAGAAGCACAAAAGGCCGAGGGATGGGGTTCGGTGGCCGAGGTTAGGGGTGATGCGAGGTGCAAAACTAGTCGTCTGCGCTGCGGAAACTGAGCTGAATGAAAGTCATTTCTATGAAATTGCCAAGGCTGGGAATTTTTCACGCGAAAAAGTTGGTAAAGTGGATTCCTTAAGAATCTGTGTGGAGTTGAGTGAGTTTTAAGCAAAAAAAAAGGTCAATGTATAATTGCAGGGAATGTTTATGTTTAAATGTCTGTGAACTGTGTGCTGTACTGTTTATTATATGAACCCCCCCCTCCCCCATTCCCTAGAAAATTTACATTTAAATACTGCATTAAGAAACAGAAAAAAAGACAGATTCAATACTTCACGTTTTGTTAAAAAATGTATCTATGGGATGTGGGCGTTGCTGGTATACCAGCATTTACTGCCCATCCCTAGTTGCAATGCGCAAGGAGGTGGTAGTGCCGTGGATTTGTCCGTGCCCTGCTCCAGTCGTAGCAGCCGGGCTGCCCTCTTCCCCCCGACGCTGTTCAATAGGAGTTTCAGGATTCAGGTCCGGCGTTGATGAACGAGCGGTGGCAATAAATATCCTGGGGTCGGGGGTGACGTGTGGGGTGGCATTCCCACCACACAGGTCGCAAGTTTGGGAGGTGCTGCTGGAGCTGCTTTGGTGCAGTGCATTCTGGAGACCGTGCGCGCACTGCAGCTGCAGGACGCCCCCCAGGGATGGCAGGGGTAGATATTTATACTGGCGAGGTGCCAATAGAGTGTATCGTTGTCCTGGATGGTGGCGAGCTTCTTACGTGTCATCGGAGTTGCGCTCATCCAGGCAAGCGTAGCGTACTCCATGACACCCCTGCCTTGTCCCTTGTAGAGGAGCGGAGAGGCTTTGGGGAGAAAGTAGTTGGGGCCGCTTGCTGCAAGATAGCCAGCCCTCTGACCTGCTGTTGTGGCCATGGTGTTTATGTGGCTGGTCCAATTGAGTTATTTTTTTGATAATGGTGACCTCCAAAATGTTGATGGCGTGGGACTCTGCGATGGTAATTCCATTGAATGTCAAGGGAAGGTGCTTGGGCTGTGTTATTGGCCACTTTTCAGCCCAAGCCTGGATGTTAACCTGGCCCTGTCAATTGCTAAATTGTTCACCATTCTTGGCTGGGTGTGGTAGGATTGCAGAGCTTTAACTTTGTTGGTTGTGGGATCCCTTATCTCTGTTTATAGCATGGTTTTATTGTCGAGCAAGCAGGTAAAATTGTGTTGAAGCGTCTCCAGGTTTAGGTATGTTGCTGCTGTTGGCATTGCCCTTCTCTATACTCCTCGTTGAACCGGGGTTGGTCACCTGGCAAGATGGTCATGGAGGAGTGAGGAATATGTTGGGTTATGAGGTTCAATATCTTGGTGGTATACGATCCTGTCGCTGATGATGCTCCACATCGCCTCATGGATGCCCCAGTCTCTCGAGCTACTAGATCTGCTCGCAATTTGTCCCCGCTTAGCACGGTGGTGGTGCCGCACGAGACACGATGCTACGTGTCCTCGGTGCAACAACGTGACCTGGTGTCCACCACAAGGTCTGTGCGGTGGTCACTCCTACCGATGCTGATGGGCAGATGCATCTGCGAGAGGTAGATTCGTGAGGACAAAGGTCAGGTTAGTCACTCCCCTCGTGTTGGTTCTCAAACCGCCTGCCACAAGTCCCGGTCTGGCAGTTGTGTCCTTCTAGACTTGGTCAGTGGTGGTGGTGGTGGAGGACATTGAAGTCCCCCCACCCAGAGGACATTCTGTGCCCTTGCTGCTCTTAGTGCTTCCTCCAAGTGATGTGCAATATGGAGGAATAGTGACTCTCATCAGCGTAGGGGAGGGGACGGTAGGTGGTAATCGGTAGAATGTTTCCTTGCCCTTGTTTATCTTGGAGCCATGGAACTCCGTGGGGGTGCAAATGTGACGTTGAAGACCCTTCGAGATTATTCCCGTGTGCGGCTTTAGACCCAACTTCTCGTGGGTCTCCTGCCTGGCTGGTGGCAGAAAGTTTTGTGCTAAAAGTGGCTATAAGTGGGATTGTAGAAAAATATGAACAGATTATATAAACAAAAGGAATGTTATGGATGTGCAATACGACAAGGTGTTCTACGCTGGTTCTGATGAACTCATTTGCGTGGCAGGTTTCGAGACTGCTTAGATTAAGTCGGTAGGAAAAAATTTAGGTCTTAGAAGTGAGGAGTGGAAGGGCTTGGGGAGGGACCAGCCTGCTAGATCACAAGGGCTATTGACGACACTACTGGGGTTGGAACGAGTGTTGTCTCTGCCATAGACAAGCGCACGCACACACGCGGTAGCCGGGAGGTTTATTCACCTTAATCTTGCATGCGCGAGGGGAATTCTTCTCCCCGTAGGTCGATATAAGTTAATATGGTATTTAAATAAGTAATACAGTTCAGTAAACGGATACAACTGTAAATGAGAAGTAAATACGAGTAGTTTTGGTAATAGGCTGTTTTATAAGCAGCAACTATTGGGCTGTTAGTGAATTTAATTCTGCTTTAAGTGCCAAGCCACTTTGCAATCAATTGAAAATGTAACTTGAGTTTTTGAAATATGTTCTGAAAATGTGCATGTCCGTGTTGGGTGTTCCACATTTTCAGCTTTTGAGTGGCTAAACAACAATTGTTGAAAAATGATTCGCTAAGAAAGCTTGACCCGATGCGTGACAACGATTGCCCAAATTGGAGTAAGCGTTGCCAAAATCTGAACAGGTGGAACTCTGTGCACAGTGAATGTCAATGCCTGTTCTGTCTGTCTCGTGCTCTTCGTGTATCGTATGGCAAGGCTTGAGCAGCAATGTTTATACATGTTCACGTCGAGGTTGGCGAGCGAGCAAGTGGACGGGCGGCTGTCGGGGAGTGGCCTGGTGAATGTCTGAAATGCCCCCCCTAACCCCCCCATGTTCGTACAGTTGTTAAAGGCTCTGGGGAATGGAATAATGTTTTATTTTACTTTACGAACGCGCCGCGTGGGCGTTCACCTGTCAAGCTGACAGCCGCCGCGGTTAATGTTACGTCGGAGCCCCCGTTGCAAGCTGACCAACCTTGACACGTGGCGATGCGGCGAATGAGGTTTTAAACGCGACCATTTAAGCTGTTGCCAGCAGCAGTTTTATCATTAATCACGGGGATTAGAAATCTGCGGCAGCGCCAATGTTGTTCATCGTCATTGGTTATGACCATCATCGGCCACGATCCATCCACTACTGGATGATGGCCTCCCCCACATAGCGGTGTGGATCGTTTGACCATACTTCACCACGCCGGACAGTGCAGAGTTATGTGAAGGTGGGCGGAGTACAGAACAGCAATGGACGTTTGCTGTACTGCCTCCTGTGGCCCACACAAACCTGCTCTCCATGGGCACGGTGATCACCTATCTGACGAGCAGTTGCCGCCACATCGTGCTCTAACAAACGAAACCGATGAAGAAAATCGAGTGAACAAAAACTCGCAGAAACAAAATTCGTGGGTGGCGGTGGCCGCAGCGGCAGCCCCCCAGTGTCGTTTTGTGTCTCTCACAAACTTGAGTGACTCAAAGGATGGAGGCGTTTTTTGTTGCTTGTGTGTTGTCGTCTGGACGTTTGGTTCATTCAAGGCGGCAATACTTGCGATGCATTGAAGGCTCTCTCGTAGGCTCTTCCCTGGGGGAGGGTGGGGGGTTACAGATGATTAATTGCACATGTATTTATCAGCATTAGCTGCGAACGGTGGGAAGGAGTCGTGGCTGGTGATAATGTGAGGGTTAATGAGGGGTCGACACGAGGGGTAATTGAGATCTTGGTGTTTAATTGGCCTGGAAATTACATTATCCGCATCTAACGTTCTTAGGTTCTTTATTCATTAGGCATTACATTGGTGCAGACACCCATTAGAATGTATGGTCATGTTACAATAACACAAAAAATCCTGTTTGATCTTTTAGGCATGTAAGTATGTTGAACTTCTTTTGAACCATATGTAGCCAACCATACTAATTGGAGGTGCGATCTCTATGTAGGCATTCTGATAGCCGATTCCTACAAAAATATTGAGATTGATCATTGTTTATAAGCCTAATTCGTGACAGTTCACCCACGCTAATATTTAGCAAAATTATCGAGATTCATTTTTGCAAGGAGACCAATCAAACTTTATAGGGCGCGGTAGCATGCAGGGTGTGAATAATGTGTTCGGCACAGTCTATACATAAATATCCAGTAATGTATGCAATGCGTTACATAGGTGAATATTATTTATAGGGTGTTGGTTTATAGTAACGTAGCATGATTTTTGTTTTGTTGTAGCAAATGGGCACATCCCCGCTGTAGAAAGAATTGCAATCAAAAGTGACGCCTTAATTCTCTGGCTCTCCTATTCACCGCGTCTCTAAGCAAATATTATATTTAAAGTAAAAACATTTACACGAATGTTTTACGAAGACCCACATTTACAATTCTCGATTTTAAGTGCACGAGTTGTCAGAGAGCAAAGGCTACGACTATTGAGTGAATTATAAAAGAATAGCTCGTCAGAAAAAATAAGTGGGGGGAGAATGTGGCAACACATTGCCTGAATTTAGTAATGCTGAGAAACGCGATTTAAACTCGTACAGTTGTGTACAATTATCATTTTTCTGACAAATCAATAAGTGTTTTTTCGGTAAAATATGCCAGCGTTCGGTTCACTTGGGTGTTTAAAAGCTCCAGGGCCAATTAAATCAATCAAACTGTCAAGAGCCAACACCCTTTCATTCAATTTGCAAACGAAGTTGCGTCCATTAGTCCGCAGTTCTCGGAAGCAGGAGGCAAGTGCGGTCATGGCATAGTTGGTGGGGGGGGAGTGGACTCTGAGCAGCATTCGGTGCCCAATTTCAATGCATTCTCTCTTAAAGAGAGGCCCCACGGCTTGCACTGCTTGCCAAGCCGTACAGAGGTGGCTTTCACGTCGTTTTTGGCTTGGGGCCCATGTGAGAGGGGACACGTGGAGGCGAGGCCGGCGGGGGGGGGGGTTGACAGCTGGGCAGCAATGCACGGCAGTGAGTGGGGGGGGGCCCATGCAAGAAGCCCCACTCCAGTGCCTTATATGTACATGCAATAAGTCACCGCGTGGAAGGCAAAGGCTTATTTGGGCAAAGTCGGTGTTGGGCAGCTTGGCCGCGTGCGTTGCACTTATCTGTTCCGTGGCAGGCATTTGATGGCCGCGACGCAAATAACACGTGGCCATCCCAGCAGCGACCATATTATTATCATCCCTGACGTTGAGTGCTGCATGCCACGGCGTGACGTTTGGGATATAAGGCTCCGCTAATCTCCGTTATATGGGTGGGGGTCCCAGGTTCCTGGGCCCATGTCCCATCGAGCAGTGGGTGTAGGGGCCCATGTGGTGTTTCACGAATATTTGGTGATTCTCCACATATTCATAGGTTTTTTCGTTCGGTAAAGTCACGTAGGTAAAAAATTAATAAAAGTAAAATACATGTGACCGTGACGCCGGCCTGCAATGGCTCTCTCCAGCAAACGTTGATGTTGTTTAGACTTGAGTGAAACTGCGGGCGGGCGATCATTCTTCTAAAAATGAACATAACACTGTACTTTAAATTACAACATTTTGGCTACCACAGTCTTCTTGCAGATGTTGCCAGTTACAATTTCCTGATTGCACTGGTGTATTTTTTGTTGTAAACAAAGTGGTAAACAAGAGTTGCACTGTTTTAACTTTGGCTTTAAGTGACGCCGCAGTTGGTGCCACTTTAAAATAAAGTGGTGGCCGTGTTGGAGGGGCGTGTGGCCAATCACATGCGAGTGTTATTCATTAAATTGGAATGATTTTAAGTGAATACATTGAGATTATAAATGACGACTTGAGAGGTGACCCTTCGCAACCATGAATCGTTTGGAATTCACGTCGGTCTCGCTTTTACACTCGCATGGATTTGGTTTTTACGATGGCCCTTAATTGAACCTGTCATTGCTGCATCCAAGTTAACATATATCGAGCGTGTATATAGAGCGATTAAAATAATCCCCGTAGGTAATGTTTACTGTTGAACAGTATATATAAATAAATGGTACTAGATGGAAAAAAAAATCTTTAAACGTAGAGGCAATTGGGGAACAATGTTATTGCTGTTTCCAAGGAATTCTATATTGGTATTATTTTGTAATAAGTTACTGTATTTGTATATGTTTGTCCCTTGTTCTTTCTGTTGCTCACAAATGCGTCTCACCCCCCCGACCCCCTCCTTGACCAAAGCCTATTTATAACGAAGGAAGTGCGTTTTTTTTGTATTGAACTTGCGTTGTTGAGAAGTGTATGGCACGCGCACTAAAGGACAAACTTTTAACGGTGCCACCTGTGAAAATAAAGCGTGCAGCAGGCCTTTGCACTGTTTCTAATAAAACGCAATAAAAATGTTTTGCAAAGAAAAACGAGCGTTGCGGTATTTGTTTAGCGTGTGCCTGAACGTGCTTGGAATACGACAAAATCGCCCATCACAGATTTGCCCATGTATGGTACTGTGGATTGTTCATCGCGATTAAATTGTATGGATTCTGCTCCAGTCGACACAATAAAACAAACATAAAAAATACCGGGTTGATTGTAATTTGCGGGCTAATCGCTCGGTGGCTTGAGCAATGATGTGACAACCTTCCCCCGCTTCATTTGATTGGCTAATATCAGCAAGATCGGTGATTCCGTCGCCGTCCGCTTTCATTGTGACCACTGCTGCAATGGTTGTCAGCACGCTGGACTTGCAATCCAGAGGTTGCCCGTCCCACTTCCCGCTCTGGAAGTTGAAACAGCGGCGCGTTTCTTAAATCTCCCACCGCCTCTGTCCACCCAACAGTGTGAGGACATCACAGTTTTGCCAAACGGAACACTTTGTTATTTTACCAGCTAAGGCCAAACTGAGCTATGTAGCTCTTTTTCAGAAACGACCTGGCCACAAGTGAAAGCTCAACCAAGTGGCTTATCGCCTGGGCATTTATAGCAACCAAATACTCTAATAAACGCATGTTGATTTTAAATTTGAAGGGAAAAACCGGAGAACATGCAAACTCTAAAATATACAGCAGGCGGCAGGGTAGGGATCGAACCCACGACCTCCTGTATACCAGGCGAGGTAGTTAACATCTCGCCACCGTGGCCCCTGTCAGTTCTCTTCTTAGGTTTTTTCGGTAAAGTCACGTAGAAAGTAAAATAAAATAAAAACAAAATAAAAACAAAAATCACGACGTTTCGGGGGCAACACAAGTCTCCGTCATCAGGTGGGACCGTCACAGCCAGATTAGCTGTATCAAGTGTTGATACAGCTAATCTGGCTGTGACGGTCCCACCTGATGACGGAGACTTGTGTTGCCCCCGAAACGTCGTGATTTTTGTTTTTATTTTATTTTACTTTCTACGTGACTTTACCGAAAAAACCTAAGAAGATGATTCCTTGCAGTCACGAAAGCTTCAAATCTAGAACCCTGTCAGTTCATTGGCAGGTCGCGTGCGGTGGGGTAAAGTTATGGGATTCTACCGGCGTGGAAGAGTAGGCCAAGTACCATCTGAAGGAGCACTCTAGAGCCAACCTGGTAAAGACATCTGTCAGCTGATGGCACGAGCAAATAATTAACTGCAGGGCTACAGTTTCACTTTCACCTACATGCCAACCAAACGATTGTACGTGCGATAGTGCAGTAACAATTAGGCAACATATACACAGTTCAGCGTGTTTTATGCCATTCAGTAATGTAGAATGAGAGACCTGTTTTCCCAAAAGGGTGTTCGTGGTTTCTTCCATTGGTGGAATATGGAACACGTGCAACCCAAGGTCTTTCATGTCCGGATCTCTTTCAGCCTTTGAGACAACATTAAACGGCGTGGAGACAATGGAAAAAACAGAGGCCCTGCTTGAATGACAAGCATCCACATTTGTGAAAGGAGTATAGGGGTGAGCGTGGAATAGACATTCTGAAGAGGGAATGCCCTTTGGAAGGGATTTTTTTTAATGTTATGGCGAGAGCACACGTGTTAACACTTGTTTAAACTTAGAGGCATGTGCGATGCGAAGTCTGTTAACATTACAATTGCAGGGGTGTTCAGGAAATTAGCGAGTGTCTACTTTAGCACGAGGACGCAAGCAGCCAGCAAATGGTGTGCGCGTTCAGAATACGTGTGTGATTAAACGTCACGGGCGCCTAATAGGCAATTCAAACTGGGGTTACCCCTGATGGAATCAATTTAAGCGAGTGCGTTGATTCCTCAAGAGGACTTTTCGCAACTTCTGAGGTTTAATGTGTCAAATTAAAAGCTCCCCATGATTACATTTCCTATATAAATGACGTCGAATATCCGGACGTCATTAATCCACACGAACCAATTAACCGCCCAAAAATTAGGGCGGTTGGCAACCAAAATAACAAGAGCAGGCATTTTTATTTTTTAACTCGGTAAAAAAAGAAAAGCCACCCTCAATATTTAAAGAGCCGCAATGCACGTGGTGAATCCGAGACGAAGCTCCTTAACCCGAATTAATAACGCCACGAAGCCAGTGCGTTTAAAGGGCCGCATGCGGGGCTCTGGAACCCTTGGCCCAGACCAAGCGCAGTTTGTGTGCTCGGTGTAGCCGTCAATGTTTATGCAGTAGATGTTTACATTTCACAGTTACGTGCATTATTAATCTCATGTACGCTCCCTTTCTATAGCACAGTGAGGCACGTTCTCGTGGTTTAAAACAGGCTGCACACTTGTTTTGTTGTCCAGTAACCTATTTGTGCATGGTGGTATAACTACCGGCGAAACGTCGTACTATGAATCGAATTGTAAATGTGGGTTTACTCTCCAACACACCGGTGTGCTGAAATAGTAACGGATTGGCGTGTTTTGTTTACGTGGCAAACCTTACTAACCGTAACCGGCTGTGTCGGGTGGTGGTGGGTTTAACGACACATTTATATTTACGTAAATCTAACCCAAAATTACCTATATTATCGATATTGGTGGCGAAATCCTACGGGTTAAACTGGTGTAACTTATTTACTCGACAGGGTTTTACCAGATGTCCTGTGACCCCCCAAATAATTGACCCCTGACATTTTAAAATCCTTTATATTAAGTTCACTTGCTTGCTTGCGCGCTTACGACCGTGCAAATCTTTCGGTCGTTTTTTTACCCACTTCCCGTGATCCAATCGAGCTGGCATTTTGCACACAGACTCGTTGTGCGTGACAATTGATTTTCGTGAAAAAAAATTCCAAAATTTTACACTTTTTAGGATTTTTTTTTTATATGTAATTACCAATTGCTTAATGGTGGCAAACAATCATCTGACCCATAGGTGGCAGCCATCTCAAGCCAGAGGACGAGAGGACTCTAGCCGCCACGCATATAAAGGATTTATAGTGAAAAACTTTGTTTTTACGGGTTAATTTATTACTTTTGCTTATTCATTTCTGTTTCCACACCCGTTGGCATACAGCAACAGTATTAGCGTTTAGAGAATTAAATGGGGGTCCCAAGACATCTGGGTCACCGTGCCGATGTTCACATACCCGCCCAGACCTCAGTCCCCAGTGGGTCACGGAAGCGAAATTACACCGCACTGTCCTGCTAATGACAATTTCCTGGTAAAATACAATCGGCATTCGAGTTTTGTTTTGACAAACGTCTTCCCCACACCAACTCCACCACAGAATGTTTCGTGCGCAAGCAGGATTTCCTAATTTACTGAAAATCAAAGAAGATGGTTTTGATTTTGTTCATCAGTGTACCAGCAATGCCAAGAAAAACTCGTCTGGTCGGCGTCATATTTGTATTTCCCCAGGGCAGATTTAATTGCTGCTTGTTTTCATTTGCATGGGAATGCAGGATGAGACGTACATTAGGCACAGCCTGCCACTATAAATATAAGTTTGTTTTGTTCTGTAAGCACAAGGGCACAGTGAAAACAGCCGACAAACAAAAACACTTTGGGCAAAGTTTACAGGTTTCTTGCACGCTACACTAATGATAAGGTCACTGCTGTACATGCGTCGAACATTGTACAATGTATGCACAATTCAACGACGATCCAATTGTGTATAAGCTTTGAATTGTTGTATTTGACAGCGAGTGCGTGTCTGTGAACTGTGCTTCTGTCCTGTCGATGTGCCTATTCTCGTGAATAGTTCAACACTGACCTTAGGAGAGGAAAATTGAAGTGACCCATCAGCTCCAATAAGCCGGCTCAATGGTGAACATTCTGGTCATCTGAATATCCAGCCACCTAAAGACTAATTGCCAGATGAAACAAACGTATGCTGCTGCTCTTACAGCTCTTTGTAATTCCACTGCTCGATGAAGGCATCCCCATGTGATGTCAGCCATGGGGCATTATGTATATAATTGGATGGTAACTCGGTGATAGAGTTAAATACTAATCTATGGCTCTCAAATCTTCTAGGTACATAATACAATAAACTGCAGAATCAGAAAAGCACTTTCTTTGTTGTCTACTCTAGCATTCAAAAAAATTAAACGTAACCTTATAATTCGTTACAGATGGTCTCCCACTATATTCCAACGTAATCTATTTTGTTCATTGGCCACTGGGTGTGGTTACATATACACACGTTCATTTCTATGAATTGAGTTTGTTGTAACAAGGCTCCAATTGTACGATTTAGCAGCAGTCATATACACTGGAGTGTAGTTAAATGTGAAATTTATACATTTAATCTAAAACACACAAACAGTCATTGTAAACGATCACATTTACAACAGAATGAACACAAAACAGTTTATTCTTAAAATTAATACATTACCCCACCTACAGCACAAAGAATAAAGCAGTACAACACAATTGTATTTGTATTTCTCAGTTTTGCGGCTATTACCATTACAATTTAAGTCTAGATAATTTAATAAGTACATCAAGTCACCCTGTTCATACATAAAACATATGATTCAAGGAGTTAAGGTCCCTCGCAATTTGGGACAGCTTACGTTACAAACTTCACACATATACCGCATGTAAACGCACGCGCATGAACACGCGTGTGCACAAATACAACGCACAAATGCAGGCGCCGAGATTGTGAAAGCTTTGTTACTCTATGTTGAACTTTCTTCACACCGTACGCAGCCAACCGTGTTAATCGGAGGTGCGGGGGAAGGAGGAAAAAAAACAAGACGCAAAAAGCAGTTCTAGAGAAATAATTTTTCAATTTAGAAACGTCTTTGATGAGGTGAGCGGAAGTGCTCAAGTTGCCAAAATAAGGATTGCCTCCACTGTTTAAAACGGAACGATTGACCCGACTGGCTAACCTTTGAATGCAGCAGCTTATGAAACTCTTAAAACTAGCTTGGTCAATATGCACAATTTTACTTAGCGAACACACGTTAAATGAAGATGGCCGAACAAAACTGAGCTTTACCATAATATGGCACAGCAAAGTAGGCATAGTACAGCTGAAGTTGACTGGATTGTCTTGTGAATAATTGCCACTAAATAAAAAATACATTACCACAATAACCTGCACACCGTACAATTTAAAGGACTCTCACAGCCCAGGTCTCAGGCAGATAACTCTTGAATAATACACTTCTCACAAAAAAATATAGAAATTGGGTGACCTCATTTTCGTGGGAGCCTTTGTTAACATCACTGTCGCTGAGCACACGGCCAAAACGTTTAGCAGCCAGCAACAAAGAGCACTCGTGAAGGTGTGATAAGAGTTTAATACACATTGTGTTTAAGTGGGAAAGGGGAGCATTACATCACCAAAAGGCAACCCGTTTGCCCCAACAGTGCCCACCCAGGGAAGAATGTTAACTGGCTTACAAAAACCTTTTGTATCCAATCCAGTGTTTCTGTATGGAAATTAAACTAAACTGTTGTGTTCTGGAAAAATGTGCCAAATGTTAACCAGCCCAAAGGAATTTAAATTTCTCTGGCGAAAATTTAAATATGGTTTAGCGTACTCTGCAAGTACATTTAAATACATTTCCTAGATAATACCTCTGTACTGTACTTTTATCATTTAGGCGTATGCAAGTTAGGCTCAAAAGAGACGCATGTGGCTGAAGTGTTGGTGTGAAGGCTTCGTTGGTCCACAACACCCTCCCGTGAAACTGGGCAGCGATGGGTGACTTTAGAGTATGCGGCTCGACAACTTGGTGTGGTTGAATTAACATTCACGTCAGTTAAGAAATCTCAGAAAAGAAAATTTTAGAAACTAAAGCCAAATGGGGAGTATCCTATAAGAGTCCTAACTATATCAATTGGCTATCTGGAAAAGTAAAACGCCAATTATACAACTGCAGAATGGTATCATTTTATACTCCGACACCAATGGAATCCAGTTGAAATATTGGTCGGTTTGTATGTCAGCCCATTGTGGCAATCGACTCCCGGATTTATCGTGTGGGTCGTAGGGGTTATATGACCATACTTCAGCACGTTCGTCATTGGGGGTTGGCGAAGGCGAGGAGCACAGAAGTGGGAGCATAGAAGTACGGTAGAACAATTGATTTTGCCCACAATGTAGCCTCGCGGCCAGTGAAATTTGTTTTTGCGCATGGGTGTCTCCCATTCCAGCACAATCCAGGTTCAACCCTCCTTCACTGCTGAGATGCCACAAGATGGGGTGCATTTCCGGATCAATTGGTTATTGGCATTGGTCATTTTACCTGCTCGACTCAATATTGCAGTCTTGCCGTTCATAAGTGACAAAACTAAAATTACGAAAATATGGACTAATTACTTAAGATATTCACGGCGCCGGAGCTGTAGCAATCAAACTGCGAGTGATCAAGGCTCACAGTGGCCCACCGTCTGCAAGTGTTACATTTTACAAGGCGGAAAAGCTTTTCACAGATACAAAAACACAGAGTGACTCCCTTTAATCCAGTAGCAATAGTAAAAAGAAACAGATATCTCAACATTGTTGACGCATGTTGGATTTTTTAAAGCAAAGTTAATTCGTTGCATGTGGTTCCAAAACAAATTGTGTTGGATTCATACAACAGGGGGACCTTTGCTTGAAAACAGTCCTTCCCATAAACTTTCAAATATGAAGCTTTGCCAATAGCTGGTAACATTAGTTCAGGAATAGACCGCTCACTTTAACGTAGGCCACATTAAAGTGGCCGAATGCCACACTTCGAGTTATCGGAGAAAATAAATAATTTAGACAATGTCTAAAGTAAGTGCAACTTCCAAACCTACAATAAATACATGTTTTTCACTCAAGGTTTCCATCCGCTCTATATCCCTGTCAAAGGGGGCATGGGTATATAGGATTGACTTAGAAAAACATATTAACTGCTTTGAATTTAGTTTCAAGCAATTAAAAACAATTGGGATTTCTAGTTACAATACCCGTATTCATATTGTGAATGTCAAGATCTTTCACGTGTAATGCAAAGACAGCGGCATAATTCGATATTCCACTGATATTAACGCCAGGGCAACGGGAAATTAATCAATTTGTTGACGTCTTGTGCATTGCCTAAGTGGTGTTATCGAACACGAAGCTAACCGACCTGCTAAAACCATTTAACATATCTCCCTAGTGCCATGTATCTCCCTTCACTCTTATGCTCTGCTTAAAGTATAACAAACTGTACACCATATTGCAGAGTGGACACAATTTTCACTGCTCGTCAACACTTACTACGTATATGCATTTAACCTTGCGATGTTATGAACTGAAATAATGGTACAACAGCGCCCTCTGCCTGCAAAACACCTGGATGTCACACCGACATCGCAGGCGATCACATTCGAGTGGCGGGAACACTAAATAGTGCATCAACGCTCGCCACGACCATCATAATCGAATGCATTAACTATTCTGCACTGATCACATGAGAGCAAGGGCAATCTTTCATAGCATTTCCATAACATATACCACGACTATGCTTCACCACAGACTGCATTTTGAATGCATGTTTTCTACCACCTGTACACGCAAAGTTAAGCAAGACGACACAGTAACACCGATGGCCCTGTAATCCATCTGGGGAATCTGCACGAGAAGTTGGCACGAGTACCACCCTAGAGTAGATGACTGTCAAAATTCAGGTGGGTGCGGCCAGTACCTTTACCCCCTGCCATACGTCTGTATGTTGAACTTCTTTCGCATCGAATGTAGCCAACTTCGCGTTTGGCAGATATATATGCACACTAGTTCGCCTTCACACCTGCAAGTTGTGTCTACTCTCTGGTTCATCTGCGTTTGCTTGGGGTAGACCTCTCTCAATTTCTGAAAGGGATACAAAGGGTAGGCTATATGTGTCACCAAGTGGCTGGGACTCACTTCCTTTTACTCGCTCCGCGATGATGAAATGGCCTGAACGTTCTGATGTATGGCGGCAGGGCATCAAGGTGGCTGAATCACGTGGAAAGTGATGCAAAAGCCACTCCACAGCCGTAGGTTTCAGTTAAAAGGACGCATTGGCATGCTCCCTTAAAGTTGTGAAAACATTTGCTATGTGACTATTATGAAAGTGACACATTGCAATTTCCAGTAAGATTATACGTGCCTTGCAACAAACTATTCAAGACCACTTATCTATGCTCTTGACCGCACAGAGTGTCTTTGTTTAGTTGTGATAATAGTTATGACTGGAAAATTAATCTAAAGTTAGACGTTTTGTAAATAAAATATCCTAAAATGTCATGTTAACTGAATCCCAGGCATGGTGGCCTCAAATGAATGGCTTGTGTTGTAATGCCACGTCCTTTAGTCTCCTCTTTGGTTACAATCGGGGCGGGCATCACAAATCACCACTGGGAAGTCCACATGGATGCGTGGGTGATCCAACCGCACCATGCCCTGTCAGAAAGTGCACGTGTTTCACACAAACATACACAGACACACGCACACAGCAGAGCTTGCATTATGAAAAGGCGTGACCAAAATAGAGTACTTTGCCAAACGCAATTACATTTGTTTAATCAAGGCAAGAGCCCATTCATTATCCCTCTTCAAAAGAACCATCATTTATCTCATTTAACAATAAAGGTTATTTTTGTAGGGTATGTAGAGACAGTTTCCAAGTCAAGGGTTGGACTTACAACAATAACAATGATTTTTTCTTGCAAATTATCACCTACTCGATTTTTAATGTACTTACTTCAAGTATGTGCGCTTTGATTGTAACATTATATAGAAAAATAAATAGAACAGGTAAAAATGTATACAGCTATCCAAAATAAGTATTCCACTCACAAACTCAATAATAGTTGTTAGCTCTTCATAGTTTTGCCAAAATGTATTTACTATGCGGTGAATGACGAGATATAGGTTACACGTGACAAATTCCATCCAGCCACAGACTGCTCAAATCAGGATGCTTATATGAAAAACAAACACAGGACAGTGTTGGTCGTGGGCTGTTGAGAAATAATTTTGCTTTGGAGAACAGGAAGTAACTCACCAAATAAAAATGTACACAATCGTCATTAAAATATGTTTAATTATTTATTTTGCTTTTTAATCGAAACTCTGTTACTAACTTGGCTGTTTCTTTAATGTCCAACTTTAACAAGACAACATTCTATTGAAGGCCAGCTGAAAGTACTATCCAGATGCTGGAATTGAACTACTCATCTCATGAACGCTGATTCAGTGGCGATCGCATTGTGTACGAGGTTACCCAGGTACTTGAAGAGTGTTAGGAGTACTAATCCGATTATGTGTGGGATTAAATGTCTTGTTATTTTTAAAATTAATTTTATCCATGTCATGAGATGTATTAAAGATCTCAAGTGACTTCTGGTTCACGCAGTAGAGGGCAGTTCATTCCCACCCACTCTGCATATGAGAGTTGTATGCCAGACCAATATTTTATTTCTTAGAGCTGGAACTTAGCCAAATTATTTGCAGAACAAAATATTACGTGATGGGTATTTGCTTTTTGCAATCATTGGTGACCGAGTTGAGATCATCAACACGCTACTATTGCTCAAGATCTTGGTTTAATCACAGGCAGCTGCCTGGATTCAAAGCCAAGATTTCAGTGGTAACAGCTCAACGATTTGACCTCCGAGTCACCGGGTGCACCTGTGAGGGATTTATAGGCACAAGCTTGACTTGATGGGCCAGTCATTCTGCTCACCTGCGGAATGAGATTTTGGCACAGCCGGAGCAACTTGGCTCTGCGCTTCCCATTGCTGTTCACCAACTTCTCCTCGTAAAACTCATGTGCCAGGTCTCCATCCTCATCAAAGTACATCGAGCTGAGTGGTTACACAACAGCACACCGGTGGTCAATGGCAAATGAGTACAATTTTAAGACGGGCATTAAAGCTACATTGCATTGCTATCTGGTGTGAGCTTTGAATGCTGATATACATTTTAACAAGAGTGTAATGAAGACAGTCCAAACAAGTGTTATGAGACTGGCTCGATTCGTGAGTAAGTAAATTAGTGTATGTAAAGCATGGGTGTGTGGCTGGATTAGGTAAACCTGCTATATTACTGTACACATAGCACAGTAACTACATTGTCACTTTAGGGGCCATTTTTATGATGGAAGTAACACAACACAGAAGATCGCATCCATTTCAAAATGTCCATAAGGTTCTTGAGGCTGGAATGATTAAGTTCCAAAGCAGTGAATTACAGGATCTCCTTAGAAAAAGTGTAAACAGCAGGAAGTGAGAAGCAATGCAACAAAAGCTGATGTCAGGAGGTATTGCTGGGCCATAGCAACGACAGCCGAGGTGAAGTGTGTGTATGTTGAACTTCTTTAGCATAGTACGTAGCCAATTGTGCTAATCGGAGGCGCGGAGGGTGTTGAGCCTACAAAAGACTTTAACAGCAGACTTGAATACTGTAGCTAGAGGCATAATTTCCTTGTCAACAAGATATAGTCTTTCATACAGTGCATTTGAAGAGCTCTTGATTCCAGAGGGATGACAATGGGCCAAATCCAAACCCGACTCGGATTTTAATGAACGATCTTTAAATTAATTGAGTTTACTTATTTAACCATTACTTTCACATGGCAACATTGCGGTAGTGATACTACTACACGTGTACATTGTAGTACTGTATCGCCGTCTTTAGCAGGGCCATTTCCACGAAGAGCTATTATCTTAAGCAGCATGTATTCGGTACTACTGGTGGCCTTAATGATGACAAGGTTGAGGTCAAGAGGTCATCATTGCCAAACCTTGCCATCACTTTCTTCCCTGTGCCGGGACCTTGCAGTTGTTAACACGACCTCCAAGATCTCCCCTTACTGTATTCGACATGTTGCTGTGTTTCCATCTGGCATTCAATGCCCTGTAACATGTCCTCCTCCATTCTATGCATGTCCCACCCAACTTAATTTCCTCTCTCGTGATTACATCCACACAGCGGAGATGGCAGTCCTACTCATATGTTAAAAGCCATTGTGGACTCAGAACAGAGGCAATGTATAAGAATTGCTTTTACCCTTTCTGGCAATAAAACAGGTGTGCTAAGACGTTAAAACACGAAACAGAAACCTTTTGCAAGGAATCATGTCTGCATTAACTACACATTGTGGTGAACAGGCAAACAAAAACATGATCTGGTAATAAATTTGCATTGTCTTTGAAACTGATTAGTCCACACGATAGACAGCTTTATTTCAAAGACAATGCATAGATTATTACCAGAGCATCTTTTTTATCAGCATGTTCACCACAAGTATGTGTGGGTAATGCAGACATGATTCCTTGCAAAAGGTTTGTTTGGTATTTTAACACCTGTCTTTATTGCAAGAAAGGGTAAAACCAATTCTTATATTTTGATGCTGGCAAGGAAGGTCCCAGGAAGTGACTTGTCACATTCTGATTTTCTGAACCTCCAAGTTTTGTTTTACTCCATTTTGCCATAACATGCACAGAACCCTCTGCTAAGGAGCTGCACACGAAGGCTTCGAGACAAACAATCGACCCCTCGTCAGTAATTCGCACACTCGCTGTCAACACGCATCATCGAATATTTCATGTCACGCGTCTCTCTCACGTCCCTCCGTACGTGTCTCTTTGCCTCTCTCCTAACCCGCCCAAGTTGCTTGCCCACATCCTTCGCTCAAACTCACATCACCTTCCACTAACTACCACCTGTAACCGAACGCCCGCAGGCCAACAACTCGATAGAGAATCTAACAAAACCTTAAAGCGTCATTCACTCGGGTCCAGTACTATATGACGGTAACCATTTAATTCAGAAACGTCCAAAGTTGTTTACCATTTCCCTTCAACCAGATTCACACCATCCACCATCACCTACAGTCCTACACACATGTAACAACATGTATCCTATCCTTCCACAGAATTCACTGTGTTCGCAGCTGTACTCTAAACACCTTGTCATTGTGGCACTGTAACGCTGGCGTTGAAACAGGGCATTACAGCTCCCTTTCTCTGCACACTTAAAACAAACACACCATTATCACGCCCGTGGCCCAGTTGCAATCCGAAACGAATGTCCCCACCGCTAACACCTCAAGTGAACGTCACACATCCATCACTTAAGCTACAAGCCTCACACCCCCCCCCCGCCTTCCTCACCTTCGCCTCGTGAGCACCAAACGCGGCCTAGCCGAGCATCGGACCCCGGCCTGGGCCACGCTCCTCCCGGGGCTCTGCGACGCCTCGGCCCGGCAGGTCGAGCAGCCCGAGCAGCCTCGGCCCCCGGGGCTGCATCGCTGCGTCTTGCGAGTGCCGTTCGGGGGGGCCGCGTCCACGCCGCCATCGGAGCGCCTCTTGGGGCCCCGTGAACTGCTCCTCCACAGGCGCGAATTCTCGCCGCCCATGGAGGACCCCCGTGGGTTTTAATTTGGCTGGCGGTGGTGATGTGGATGGTGGTGGTGGTGGTATGGCTGGCTGGCTGGCCCGGTGGGTGGGTGGCGATGGCGTGGATGGGTTTGGTGGGGGTTGTTGATGATGATGATGGGCTTGGTGGTGGTTGTTGTTGAGGGCTTTGGCAGATCGTGGCGACGGTGGCGGTGGTTGTTGTTGGCGTGGTGGTCGTGACGTTGCCTTGACCAATGGGAGCGCTTTCCAGGACGCTCCGCCCACAGAGGGCGTGGTCTGTGTGTGGTGGGGGAGTGGTGGTACAGCGGTTAGCGCGCTGCGCACATGAGACCCGAGACCAGAGTTCGATTCCCGCTCACGACCACCGATGACGATTATCTTGAACCGGTCCCTGGGGCTCACCCTGGGTCCGGTCCCTGGGGCTCACCCTGACACGTGGCCGGTCGTCTCCTTGACACACTCCTATGTCGCTACTGCAACAAAAGCTGCTTCCGTGGTCGCCACTCATACGTTATGCATCCGTTGTATTGAGGCAAGGCCGTAGCCATGTAGTCAACATTAGGGGGGGACCAAATCTTCCAGAGGGTCTGGGGGTCCCCCTCCCCCCCAGAAAAAAAATGTAAATTTTAAAACGAATTTCCTGTCTAAAATATAAAAAAATCACTATCACATAGGATGGACTTTTTTTTTTTACAATAATGTCTAATAGTGTATTGTATTACATTGCTCTGTTTTTTCTTTTTTTTTTATCTTTTCTTGTTTCACTGTATGTAATGGCAGACAGTGATTAATAAAGTACAACCATAACCACAATCATATAAACAGAAATCTATTGTATAGCAATATATTGGGGGGGAAATTTTGAGCATATTTGAATATATATTATAATTACGGCCTTGTATTGAGGGACCACTGCTGTGTGATTGTTATCTTGGTGTGGTCAGGGACTGTTTCGTTGTTTTTGCTGCCTTGCCCAATCTTCATAAATCGGACTTGCATAAATAATGTGTTATTTATAGGAGTGCAAAATAGATCAAATGTAAACCACGTCACGAAATATACATACGTAATAATGCATGATGTATGTATATTTCGTGACCTGCTTTTCATTTGATCTATTTTGCACTCCCATAGTTTTTATAATATTTTTGCCGTTGTAATTGGCTGACCCGCCCATACTGAACATCTGCTAAAAAGAGCTTGTTAGCTCATTGGATTCCTCCAGTCTAAATAAAGATTCTGATTCTGATCCACCCACGTGGAGGACTTGGTCTGCCAGGATGACTGTTTGATACTCTCCTAGCCATACTCACCCATCCCCCTCACCTACTCACCAGGCTGTGTCATCTCATCCATACTGTGTTCAACCATCACACTGCCGGCCAAAACGCGTCTCTCTCTCTCTCTCCTTCCCTCGCACTGCGAGACTTAGCAATTCTCCGCCATAGTTTTTCAACGTTATATTTAGTGCTGTTTGTTGCTGTCCACTTGGCTGTTTTGACCATGGAGCCTGTGTTCAGCAACCGTGATAATCAGTGGTTCTCAATTATTCTGGTATGGCGGCCCCTGATCAAGACCAGTGGTCCCAGCACCTCCTGCCAGGTCACCAAAGCTGCAATACACAGAGAGGTCACATGTCCACGCCTCTAGTCAATGCGGTGTTAGTAAAGGTATTTGTTTTGTGTTGCGTATTCGTGTGTTTTGTCGCCGCATTGCCGCTGACGTTTCCTGCGGACATTGCAAAATTACCTTGCACGGTATCCATGCCACAGCCTGTCACCCACCCCCTGAAAAGGTGCGACCCACGGATTGAGCACCGCTGTTTAAAAGGCTTATAAGCTTAAACCAGGGATGGGAACCCTACAAGGCATGCTCTTCCGATGAGACTCAGAAAATTTAAATCTGCACACGGTTCACCGCGTAAAAAAACTGCCGTTGCTTTACTAGATCTTAAAATTCGTGTTGGATTCTGTAATTTTTCACTTGGAAACTGATTTTATTGTGTTTTCTAATTCATGTTTTCATGTTCTCAATTTGTATTGCTCTAATTTTCATCCATATATACACGTTTGAATAGTTTGTCTTTAATTTTTAAAATAAGTATTATTCAAGGCCCCAGAACCCCAAAGATATATGTCATTGTTTTCTCTTGGCTCCATTCATTTTGACTCGTGTCTTATTTTTAAGGGACTTTTGCCTCGTCAATCCACTGCTGGATGAAGGCCTCCCCACATCACATTGATTGTGGAGTTTTATATGTCACCATGCTGGTCAGTGTGGGTTGGTAAAGTGGGGGGGGGGGGGGGAGTTCAAATATCCCTCGTTACCAATGTTAGCCGTGGACAGCAATCAAACTCTGGTCGCCGCCCCTACAGTGATCCATTACCCAATGGACTTCCCCCAATGGATAACCGAGACACCACATCCAGTATAACTTTTGTTGTTGGTGTGGCTACTAGTCACGTGTCTAGTCAAGTCTATCAGTGACCTGGAACATATTCAATGAGAAATTAAGCTCTGGAAAATATTGCATGTTTTTATTTTCGGAGAATTCGGAGAATTGCACGTGTTTGATAAATTAAATACAATAATTGTTGGAGGGACTCGACTGGAAAACACATGTAGGCCTTTTCCTAGGGCAATACTTATCAAAGCTCGATAATACAAATGTTGATATAAAAAAGGCAAACAAGCAGAAGATAACGTGCTTTTGGAAAACTGAATTTGATAATGAAAATTTAAAAAACCAATGTGCCTGAAGGTGAACGTTTTATATCAGTGCATATTACCCACTGACATGGATCAAACATGGATGCTGAAAGAGAAAATTTATCAAAATCTGGGCGGTGCACAATAGAGCATGAAGAGATAACGTGCTTCGAAATTAAATGAGATACATAAAGAAGAACATGCAATTTAAAATAACAATGACGTTTAAGGTAAGTAAATGGGCTTGTGTAGAACACATCTTTTGAAGGGATGATGGGCAATGTAAAAGTCCAATCATGGACTTTCAGTCAAAAAACAGGAATGTATCTAAGAGGACGACCACTGCAGAGAAAGAGTGTGCAGTAGTGAGATGGATTGTGGGATTGCCGTTTCGTGAAGCATTCTATGGCGTGGGGAGGCTTTCATGTAGCAGTGGATGCACAATGGCTGGTGATGATGAACTTAAAAAAGTTATATTTTGTTGCCATAAAATGGTGTTGCACTGGCTGGTCTATTCATAAGTTTAGCACAGTTCACAGAGTATTCGATTTTATTTTACTGTTTAATCCCTCAGCATACAACAGCTTTTTCTATTTCTACCATGTGAGACCATAGATATAGATTTTTGCAGTTTTAAAAGTCAGTGTCACCTTCAAATATAGTGGTGTGGCAATGCACAATTGTCTCAGAAACGAATGCTTTCAGGGCAGCACAGCCTGGGTTGACCTCTTATTTTACCCGTTCGATCATGTTCAACAGGAAGTCAAAACAATCGGCTATTTACAAAGTGAGCATACTTGCTAAACTGCCATGGCCACATGAAAATGACAACACACTTGTTTAAATAAAGTAGCCCCATGTCAAAAGTGTGGGTATGCATGAAATTACGATATTAGTTTTATGGATAATGTTGATGTAAGATACAAAGGGGTAATGTGAAATTTGGGAAGGGGTTTTCAAAAACAATTGCATGTTTTTTTTTTGTAATTTTAACAAGTTGGTTAATAACATGACTCAATATTTCGGTAAAGTCACTTAGATATGTTCAAATAAATAACAAAAATAACAAAAAACTACGACGTTTCGATCTCAACACAACTGCTTGTGTTGTTATTTTCGTTATTTATTTGAACCTATCTACGTGACTTTACCGAAAGACCCAAATAATATTAATTCCTGCAGTCACGAAAGCTTTAAGTCAACATTACTTAATTTTCAAAGTGTCCTGATAAGGAACAGATTCCTAACCATCTTCCCTTTGTGTTTTTTGGGTTGTAACGTGTATTCGGTGGTATAGGGGGCCGTCCATAAATGACGTCACGCACCTGGGGGGGGGGTCAGACATTTGTGACGATGTGTGACGAGGGGGGGGGGGTGTTTGAGAAATGTGACGTCACATCAAAATGCGCAACTTTAAATAAATATAGAATTGTTATAACAACACTAATTGTTATAACAACACTCCTACGACATCAGAGTGCAGCACCACATTAAATACGCACTACAATGACAATAGTTTAAAGCGATTTGGAGCATGTTTTATTTTCAAAATGGAAATATGGTTTTGGGGGGGGGGGCAGAGCTTTGTGACGTCATATTTGAGGGGGGTCTGACTTTTTTTGACGCCGTGTGACGAGGAGGGGGGGGGGGTAAAAATCGTCCAAAAATCGCGTGACGTCATTTATGGACGGCCCCTAATCTCAAAACACAACAGAGACTTCTGCAGTGGATTCCTAATCAGGGTTTCATAGTAATTACCTAAACTCTTAAAGGATTTAAATAATTTAACACATTTGGAATATGTAAATCTTCAAGAAAAAAATACAGCCTATATGTCTTCTTTGTACAGTTTAATTAACCAACATGCTCATGATGACAGTCAAACATCACGTCAGAGACATGGAACTAAGCCGAAATAGTTATTCGTGTATTTATTTGATCCAAAAAATTGGTGCAAAGATGTCTTGCCATGACCCACCGATCTCATTATATAGTGCATTATATTCTGAGTAAGTTAAACAGGTATGACACATCTTTATATAAGCATCACTGATACTTGATATGCTGTGCCATATGCTTTACATGCTTTGGAATTTGTGAATATTTTACTTAATCGAGTTTCTCTCTTTGGACCTGCATTTGGTTTGCACGTTAGGTTTAAGCTGCACTGTTCCCACATGTTAAGAGCCAGGCCACCCTTTTAAAAGATACTTGATGTCTCAGTCAAATAAAGTTACTGATGATAATAATATTTATATGCAAAGTGACAGAGGTTAAACAGAATAATAAAGTACATTGTTATATGCACCATTGCAAAATGTGTCTTTACCTACAGTTGTGATGTATTTCAGGCATCTCTGTCTGTGATCCCTGTTTGTTACGCTCCCAACCATGGAAAATCTGCCAGGAAGAACATGAAAGCAATGAAACTTCCTTGCCAGTCCACTGGAGGGCAGGCATGGGATGCCATTCACTGGAGCCCTGAAAAGTGAATACGTATTTTCTGCTTCAAAGATCCTATGCTTCAGCTGCTTAAGAGCTCAGGCTGCTTGCATTATTGGCAGAATTCATGAAGAGAAGAAATATATCCCTTCCACACTTGTGGCTTAATGATTGGCACTCGGTGGGTTTTACAGAGACTTAAGATTTATGCACCAAATCCTGTGGGCAGATACCATCATGAAATGTTATACAAAGCATAATATTATTATTTCTCAAGGCTGGAATTCAACATACTTCTCCAAAGCGACCACAGCCACTCACATTTAAACTTTAAAACAAATCAACACTTACATCTCTGTGGGAGCAAACTGGTAGCTCTAAAAAAAATGTTCGATAATGGGGAATTGAAATAAAAAATAATGCCCTTTATTCATCATTATAATAATCCTCTTTTTTACCCAGGGAATTCTAAGTCTCTGGACTATTTTTTCAGACAGGTCCGTATTTGGATGTTTGTTCAATTCCAATTCCGTGAGAATGAGTGTTTAGCATGTGGAATAAAACCAGAATACCAGGAAAAAACCCATACATATGGGGGGGGGGGGGGGGTATAACAGTCTAAGCTTAGCATTGATAGATTCAATTCACTGCTGTACTGCGAATTCCTGGCCACCTTGCAGCCCAGAACATGTTTATTCCCAAGCAGTATGCCATCCACGCACGAACCAGGCTCAAGCCTACTTACGTTAAAGATCTGACGGAAATTGGTGCGTTTAGGGTGTTTTTGGTCAAAGGCATGGATCATAAATTGCTCAAATTGTCATTCAGGCCATCGTGTGATAAATAAAGCAACCTCGCGAATAAATTAACGGAAAGATGAAACAAACTCTCTTTTTTTGTGTTAAATGTGTGTATGTTGAACTTATTTCGCACTGTACGTAGCCAACCGTGCAAATCGTAGTTATATCAACGATCTTTCACTTAATTAAGAGGACACTTATAAATGTGTGCACTATATGTTAATAAATGCTGTGCATTTGTGTACTGCATTTCTAAACTACGTATAAGTGAGGCGATGCAGACTGTCACTTTACCATAATTATTTTGAAGCGTGATTGTATACACAAAATAAATAGAGCGTTTGTGTTGGTGATTAATTCAGTGTATTCAAAACTATAGGACTGAGTTTGAGTTTTAATATCTGCCCTTTCACTACTGTACTCTGAAATAGAGCATTTTCCCAACACGTTAGCCGAAATATGCAATGCACAATGTATTTGCTGTAATAAAGTGTGCACAATGAATGTGGTGAGTTTAACATGAAACATATTTTTTGTTACATATCCATCAATAAAGATCATCAGTCACGGTCTATCCCAGTGTTGAATGAAAGCCTGCAAAAACGCCGTCTCTCACGGTCTTCTTGCGATTCCTCAATCCATCTCACTTCTGCACATGATATGATCTAATCGCTCAATCGCCACGCTGGTCATTCACTTGGGGGAGGGGGGGGGGTCCCTCTCCTTTAGCTGTCATTCCGTCACTGGTCTCGTCAATCAACCATCATCCCTGCTAGGGAGGCCAGTTATCATGCCCCTCCAAATCAACCCATCACTGACACACGCTGACATCACAGGCAACGGCACATGGCCCACGCTGTCTGATGGTTACGCGTTGCACGCTCGGCTATATTTCACCACCATAGGATGTGTAGCGATGCATCCATTCTCACGTCCACTGCACGTATGTGATTAACGAAAGGCCGCTGAAACACCATGAAAACTTAAGAACGATGCTGACAGCACGCACATCTCATTTTTACTCGAAAATCAATAGGAGTTACACTGCAAGTAAGAGTTTGGAGAGAACACTGTTTGTTTTATAGCAATTGCTTTGTACAAATATGTGTGTGTGTGTGTTTTTATTACTGCATACACTATTGAAGAAGTGAGCAAACATTGACCTAAAAAGAAGAGGTTTTATGACTATGGCAGCCACCGTCGTGTTATGGTACAGAGAAGATGGCGCATAGCCACCGCATAAGTGCGAGCTGGGCGAAAAATGTAACAGAATAAATCATTGAAAAAAATATAATATCTCAACTTTACCTTTTACATAGATTAAATAGATTACGTTTGCATATATCGCATTTCAAAGCACACTCTTATTTACAAAAAAATTACTTGATTTTCTTTTGCTGTAGTACTGGTATTGAATGGATACGAGAAGGCTTTAGGTCAATCCTAATACTGTGTAGGTATTCCTCTTTTGAGGCACCACGCTGTCCAGATATGTTTGGTACTCGTAGATTCAAATATTGCCTAGGGTATTCTCTTCGTACCAAGCAGTGAGTGAGTGTACTTAACAAGCATAATAACATTATTGTGGTGACAACAGATAGGACAACAAGCTATGTATGCATGCATAAGGGACAACTATGATGACTAAGATGTTAATGAAGAAGTGAGCGTACAATGTTTCAGCCAATATGCTTTACTCACGATAATCATGTGTGATTCAAATCAAACAAACGAGAGTTCGACAGCGCTCACATGATTTATTCCACACAATGATAAAAAAAAATAACCAGCAATGTTTTAAAAGTTCACTGAACATGAGCAAAGCAGTCCATATATGCTGAAAAGTATACTCACAAATGGATATTTATGTTTATGACGTTAGTGCATTAAATGAATAAGTCGTGTATTTTTTTAAATAGCTCCAAAGAGAACCTTACACGCCCATGGAGAGCCGGGAGCCTGAAAGACTATGGATTTGGCAGGGATATGCTCTCGCAGCGAATCTCGGGGATTAAACGATTTTCTAAGGCAGAAAAATAAACAGCCTCTTTCCTCCCCATTCCCAGGCTGAGAAAGTAAGACGTCAAAGGCGGGATTAGTGTAGGAGACATCAGAAATGTAAATTAGCCACTACGCTCTTGTTTGCCGTGCGCCTGAAGAAGTGCAATAGTGTGCATGTGCGCGTAAATGTGTGGCTGCAAGCGAATTTGGGAATTTTTCTAAGGGCTTGAAAAAGTGTGCAGAAGGGCTAATGGGATAATAGAGATGGGGCCCAATCTGGTGTCTTTTTGTGCCACCTTGAGGCCATCAAGGTGCCCACAGACAATCGGTTTAGGCCACCCAAAGTTTACCGATCTCTGACCACCGCAGTAGATTGTGAGCTCGTGGCTTCACTTTACTTCCACAGCACCTCTTCGATCATCGAGCAGTACGACACAAGCGATCCAACACATGCATTACACGGAGCGCAGAACATTACAAGTGGATGCGACGAGAATCGAACGATGTTGCTTCCACAAAGACGTATTGCGTTTGTGCAAGTATATTATGATTTGGAGCAGATGGTGATCGCTGCTATTTTTAGACAACTCAGTGTCCATGAGGATGGCAAGGGTCGGTGTGTCCTGCTTGGCAAAGTGCTGCTTGACCTGCTATCAGACCAACACATCTCATGAATCAGCTGATAATGAATCACGACGGGCACAAAGTGTACGTGCCTTTTTCTGATTGGACCCACCTCTTCTAAGAAAAGTATTCACTCTAATACACTCTAATTAACTGACAAAAAGGCATGGCTGATGTTATCAGCAGCCAACGAGCAAAACAGTGAACACGTAAGCCACGCCAGGTTGAAATGCATACTTAGGCAATGGCCGCTAGGAGGCACTGTTGGAAAGGCAACTTAGTCTTCCACGCGCGGGAGTGAGTGATGCAGCCTCTTACTGGATGCGATTTAGATACAGGATGTCGTGGGGCGAGTGAGTTCTACAGGGGGCTCCGAATCTGGCTGAGAGCCCCCCCCCCATTGATATACACTCAAATGTAATAACCAAAGGAATTTACCAATGTTTGACTCATGTGCTTGTATTTCTCACAGGTGCAAAGCGTTTATCGCTTGAAACATCAAGCCTCTTATGGTGTCTGAAAAGTGAATTTGAGACTTGTGCTCGGAATGTTTCTGGTTTCCTTTCCTCGCCCCATCATTGAATAATTGTGTTAAATGTGGTTGTGTTCATTGCATTGATCTGCAAATACATTAGTTGAAGAATTGTGCTTTTATAATTGTGTTGTAATTTCGGTATCAATCATGAAATTGTAATACGACATTAGACTGCATTTACTACATAAATCATGAGATCGTGTGTAATGAGTAAATAATTAAACGGTTATTGCTGTAATGATCATTAAGTTGTATTCACTCGATTCATCACAAGATTATAAGCACATCATTAAGCATCATATAATTTATTGATTAATAGACAATGGAAAAAAAGTGCTTGGGCCAAATATCGGAATAACAATAATACTTTGAAAAAATCGTAATTTTATTCCATGTTCCTATCCACATTTTTTTCAAATTAATGTATAACCTTTGTCTCCTCAGTTAGTAAGTGAGCACTGACCTAAACATTTGGAGATGCTTATCCTTTGCAACTACCCAGGCTTATAACAATGAGAATTAAGGCTTACAGAGCCATTGATCCATCCCATAAAAGCATTCGATTTTTTTCACGTTTTACTGCCCTTTGTCAACCCAGTGCTGGATGAAGGCTTCCCCCCATGCTGTGTCGGTTGTGTGGGGTTGTTTAACCATACTTCACCACGCTGGTCAGGGTGAAGGGACGGGGGGGGGGACAGCGAAGTGGTGAAACATTTACAATGCAAATGCATTTTCTGAAGAAAAAAAACATTCTTATATATACACACATTTGACGTATATGTGTTAGAATTGATGACATTCGAGAACTGTTAATTTAATTAGCGCAATGAGTTTATGTCATCCGGGAACAAGGGTTGCAGTTATATTGTCAAACAGAATCGATCACATTTCTTCCAGAGTGCAAGTCTTATGTGTCCGCTTCCAGTGAATGGGGGCTATGCAAAAGCTTTCCCTGGCTCAAGATTTTCATTTTATTTGACAAACTTTTAATTGTCTCGAAACACTTTTTGACCTTTCATCGTCAAAGAAAACAATACGAATGTTCTTCACATTTACACATGTTGACAGGGCAGTCCAAAAGTTTTCATAATAGGATATTAAATGCGTGGACTCATATTTCTATATTTGAAAAAAATACCGGTCAATAAAAAAAATCAGTTTGATGGAGCAGCAGGCTTCTAATCTGTCAAAACCCTCAGTCAATCTTTGCTCACATTACCTGGAATTTCCTTCCTCTGGCCATCCACCCTGCTGAGACCTTTTGCCAATTCAAGCCCAGGCTCGATACTTTCTTCTTCAATTTTGCTTGTCTGTGTAAAATGTCTGCATTCACACATCTACCAAAATGTCTTCTCGAGTCCTTTTCTAGCATGGTTCCCTCCTCTAAACCCCCCACCTTCTTCGTCTTCAAACTCGTGATGCTCAAATTTATCCTACCGTTTTTGTGTTATGAGATGTGGGCTGCATTGAGTTCACTTGCAAATTCAAATTGTGTTGGATTTGATCAGATTGTGAGTTTGTATCACAGTTACTGGGTACCACCAAGTGAGCACCTTTTCTTGGGAAGTCAAAAGTGGCTTTCTTAAGGAGAGTCTGATCCATAGCATATGAATGCAACCTTTCCATCATGCGCACAGGTGCATCAATTACAATGAACAACGCCCAATTCAAAATTTAGTACGACACAAAGACGTGTATGTAATATAAAGTATATCATTACAACTGCACCTCAAGATGCAGTACAAAGTGGGGGATGTGTGTCATAGGAATAAAGAGGTTATACATGCCGTGTGTATAATAAGAGGATACATGGTGAGCAATAGACATACGAGGAAAGTATTGAGCATGAATTTGGACGAGTGGTGTATATAGTTTGGATGGTCAATGGGAGAAAATGCATTCATTTGAATGCATATTTTTGTTAAGTTTAATTTAATTTAATGCTTCATTACCACAAACATGTCACCATATACCCATGATTAGCTCGGTGGAATTTTGGCATGACATTTTTTTCAAATATTTCCACTACTCATACATACTTCATATGCTGTGTAATATAATTTTCAAGGTACGAGGCAATCATTGCAACCAATCATTTCAAGGTTTACATTTTCCAAGAAACTACAGTATAAATTATAATTAGCGTTGTCAAGGACCACAAGGGAAAGGGTGCCCATAAGCACTTGCTTCGTATCCGTCTTGTGAGGCAGTGGTCAGGTTCAAGTGTGGCCTGGCACTTGGAGTCGGTCCTTGGAAATGTCAGCGTTGTGGAGCACATGAAGTAATTAAAACATTCACCCTTCTCCACTGTTAATGGTAGCACTTTTAATTGCCTTCCTGTTTAATAATCAGAGAAAACATGTACTGTTGACCTCCACAATGATGATTCTGCTATGATGAGTTTTTTTGTTTGTTTAACATTAGCAGGATGTGTCAACTGTTCACCAAAAATAAATACGAAAAAGATATATACGTTCAAAAAATGTACGCTATTGTATATTTATCATGATTATACTTACATTTAATGACCCATCACTTACACTTGAGCCAAGCAAGAAATGCATTAATGAATGCCCCTCAAGCCAATTTCTGCACTCAGTTACTGGTTACACTGATTACAATCAAAGTGGTGCAAACAATACGATTCCGCAAGCCTTCATTTGTGCTTAAGCAATCACGTTCCTGTTTTGGTCCTCACACACACAAAGGAAAATCAACATGACTGGCTTGGTAATGGAGGGTAGGGCGTTAATATTGCTCGCCCAATTGAAAACTGTATCTCCTCTTGAAAAGGAAAGGCATCAAGGTGTCCGAAAGGATAATCACAAGGTTCGACGTTTGACACTGCTGCTCTTAAATCAAGAGATTGCTCAATCTCGCAGACGGGTCTGTGCGAAGAGCTCCAATGGGGAGGGGGGTAGGGGTGATGTTGCTGGTGATGCTGCTGCTGGTGTGAAATCTGTGATCCCGGCCAAAACGCGTAAAACGTCCGCATGCAGTCCCACTGTCAGTAGCAGCTAAAATGTGGCAACACATTGAAGCGAATAGCCGCCCAAATGAATCGTCCTCATTCTCTCTCTGCTTCTTCTTCTCGTGCCAGCCGTGCGGCAGCCTCACAGCGTGTGGTGTCGGCCGTCTCACTGAGCCACCCCCCACCCCCAACTCTCTCAACGGGCTCATGGGAGACACCACGCTGGGTTCGCTTTGGGGCACAGCACTCCCCTGTGGGGGGGGGGGGGCATTACTGAAAACAAACATTTAACGATTCAACGAGTCCGACTGTACACAACACTTTGTGCGAGTCATAACAAAAGGCGGCCTTCTTTGCCCGCGAGCAGGGAAGAGGATTGCGTGCGAAACTCCACTGACTTCACCGCCGCTGATAAATTATGAATTTGCTGTTGCGCGCGGGAAGATATGCGTGCCGCATGTAACGGGATGTCGTATTTCATCGACGTCAGTCTCCTGCTGTAAACTTAAAGCTTATCAGCTGGAGCGTGAAAATATTTCATAAAAAGGATGATGCAGTTATAAAAATGTCACGTGTCCATCAGGTTGCATTACGCCGTAATAAAAACTGTATGTAACATTTTATTGCGTGCTGACAAGTCAGGGCAGATGAAAACTTTACCGTACCATTGTTTAACCACGATAAAAGATGGGCTGCTCACAATCTTATCCAACGTCTTTTTTTTTTATCACGAAAAACACCTCAAGGACATTGCGATAACCGATTTCTCATTTTAGCGGAGGATTTTATTTTCGGGTAATTTTTGTTTCCCAGGATTGTTGAGCCTTTGGGTGCAGTGGCTCTTGCCAATGTCGTGGTTCTAATGGGAAGCCAGCACTTCACTCATTTGTTCTCCTACAAACGAAGGCTATAAAAGTAACCAATGGGCCTCTTGAATTAGCTCAATGCTGGAAAAAGCACACGCCACCACTTGCACTGCCACTGTGTAAGTATGGCTATGTGTGGAACGCATTCAAAATTGTCCATAATAAATATTTTTGGGTTAGATCGTGTTCATATATTCATGCGATCTAACCCAAAAACCTCCATTATGAACAATATTGGTCGCGAAAGCCAACGTGAAAAAAATACTGTATCACATTTTAGTTTGTGTGTGCTTTGCGCTGTTGATGCGTGGTACTGAAGATGCCGTCTTACGGACTTTGTCAGCCTTAATAAGTCCTTATCGCACAAGTCCTTCAAATATTAAGAATCTTTGGTGACTCTTCCATGCGTGTGTAAATGGGAGCTGCAAAAACAAAGGGTTAATAACACGAATCATGTGGCATGAGTAGATATATTCAAAATGGCATATGCTGTGTGCACGTCATACAAATGACGAGAGATTTGCTTACTCGCATATGCAAATGTAATGGCATGCTGTGGGGATACCTTTATCACGAGAGATTAAGTCCTTGAAATTTTTTAATTTTAATTATCCTGTCCTTGGTATGTTTCAGTAACACTTTCACGTGTTCTATTGAGATATGACAATGGACATTGATTTCCCATGGCCACAGAGAGTGCATTTATTGAGGTTAGAACAGGACACCCCATACAGGGATTGTGGGACTAACAATTTCTGAAATGACCTCATACTGAGTTTTGAAGTAATAACGCTTGGAAATGAAAATTGATCAAAGACATGGATCAATGATTTGTAAATTAGAAGATCATAATATCATGAGTTATCCTTCATATTTGTGTTTTTCATTGTAGCGACGTATTTTTGTTATATTGCAACCATTATTACTAGTCTTAAATAAACAATGACTATACATGCATTTTTAAGATTGGTTATACCCAATGTCAATTAAATAATATCAACATTTTGCAATGAAATAAACCGATATCTGCAAATACAAATGCAAAGATCCCCCGTATAGCCTTAACAGACTGTTGGGACAAGTGCTGTTAGCGAGCACCGATTTCTGCTCCCTTATCCACGCAAGCGTAAAATACTTTTTTTGGCCATCACCCCATGTCCTTTCCAGAGCAATGCGATATGCAGACCACATCTGTATTGTACTATTCCACTGAGTAATTGCTGGCTTAATTTTAAAATAATCCTTTTTCATTTCAGCTACATACAAGGCACATGTATAGCCATTTATTTTTTGTCTAATCCATTGCTGGATGAGGGCTTCCCCACAAATGTGTGGATCATGGGGGTTACTTCACCATATTTCACTATGCGGCTCAGTGTGGTTTGGTCAAGTCGGGCAGCATAGACACGGGGGAATAGACGTACGGTACACGAATGGGTTTTGCTGTACTTAACACATTCCTGCGGAGGGAGCTGGTAGGAACGTTGGGTTGCTCGGTCAACGGCGGCGTGGTGTATTCCGCAAATATGCCCGGCTGTGAGGGCGGGCACAAGCCGTCGTCCGAGAGCATATCCACTGAAGAGATGGAGCAATGAAATCGGCACGTGTGGATGCTGGGTGGATTGTTACATCTTGGGCTGAAGGACGAACGGAAGTGGCTTGGAGAGGCCTTCATCCAGCAGTGGATTAACCATGGTTGCTGCTGCTGTTGATGATGAAAACCAAAACAAATGAAGACCCTACACACTCGGCAAATAATCCACATTTGAGGAATAATATGTGTGATGCTCAAGTAGATTTTCACTCCAGTCACTCACTCACTTGTGGTCAGTCACCTCAGAAGGGGCCGTCCATAAATGACGTCACGCGATTTTGGACGATTTTTGACCCCCCCCCCCGTCGTCATAGGGCGTCACAAAAAGTCAGACCCCCCTCAAATATGACGCCACAAAGCTCTGCCCCCCCTCCCCCCCAAAAAATAAAACATGCTTCAAATCGCTTTAAACTATTGGCGTTGTAGTGCGTATTTAATGTGGCACTGCACTCTGATGTTGTAGGAGAAAACATTGATTAAAAAGGCTATTTAATTAAGTAGAACGTGTTGTCAATATTTATTTAAAGTTGCGCATTTTGATGTGACGTCACATTTCTCAAACCCTCACACATCGTCACAAATGTCTGACCCCTCCCCTAGGTGCGTGACGTCATTTATGGACGGCCCCTAATCACTTTTTAAATCCTTTATATTAAGTACCACTTGCTTGCTTGCGTGCTTACGACCGTGCAAATCTTTCGGTCGTTTTTTAACCCACTTCCCGTGATCCAATCGAGCTGACATTTTGCACACAGACTCGTTGTGCGTGACAATTTATTTTCGTTAAAAAAAAATTCCAAAATTTTACATTTTTTAGGAATTTTTTTTTATATTTAATTACCAATTGCTTAATGGTGGCAGGCAATCATCTGACCCATAGGTGGCAGCCATCTCAAGCCAGAGGACGAGAGGACTCTAGCCGCCACGCATATAAAGGATTTATAGTGAAAAACTTTGTTTTTACGGGTCAATTTTTCTATCGCTCCTGCCATGGTTGCTGTTCACGTGACCTTCATTCCTCCACGCCTGTTGTGGACTCGGTCGACCAGACTGACAGTACCGACTCATCCATACTGCATTCAACCACCGCACTGCAGGTCACAGCACATCTGTCTGCTTCTTCACACAGCTCGACTTTGGAATTACCTCCAATCATCTATTTTTCCCAAGCTCGTATACCCTTGCACAATCTAAGAGACGTATAAACTCGTATCTATTACAACGTCCACGACAGTGCTGTTCGTTGTTGGCCTCTTTACCTTTTGGTCCTTTGGGGTCTGGGCTTAGCAAGTGTGTTAAAAAAAATTAACCCGTAAAAACAAAGTTTTTCACTATAAATCCTTTATATGCGTGGCGGCTAGAGTCCTCTCGTCCTCTGGCTTGAGATGGCTGCCACCTATGGGTCAGATGATTGTCTGCCAGCATTAAGCAATTGGTAATTAAATATTTAATTTTTTTTCCCTAAACAGTGTACAATTTTGGAAAAAAATTGTTCACGAAAATTAATTGTCACGCACAACGAGTCTGTGTGGAAAATGTCAGCTCGATTGGATCACGGGAAGTGGGTAAAAAAAACGACCGAAAGATTTGCACGGTCGTAAGCAAGCAAGCAAGCACGCAAGCACGCAAGCAAGCAAGCGAACTTAATACAAGTAAACCCGTAAAAAGAAAGTTTTTCACTCTAAATCCTTTATATGCGTGGCGGCTAGAGTCCTCTCGTCCTCTGGCTTGAGATGGCTGCAAACTATGGGTCAGATGATTGTCTGCCAGTATTAAGCAATTGGTAATTAAATATTTAATTTGTTTTCCCTAAACAGTGTAACATTTTGGAAAAAAATTTTCACAAAAATTAATTGTCACACACAACGAGTCTGTGTGGAAAATGTCAGCTCGATTGGATCACGGGAAGTGGGTTAAAAAACGAGCGAAAGATTTACACGGTCCTAAGCAAGCAAGCGAACTTAATATAAAGGATTTAAAATATATTCGCCTGTGGAGGACGCGGGGATCGATCCCGCGACCTTTGGCATGGGAAGCGAGGGCGCTACCAACTGCGCTACTCCGCCACGGCCTGTGGAGGGGTTACGCTCTGGGCTCTTATACTGTGACGTTCAGCCAAAGCCAAGAATGAGTTCTATTTGAATATATGTAAAATATTTTTTTTGCCTAAAAAGTGTAAAATTTTGGGAATTTTTTTTCACGAACATTAATTGTCTGTCACATCGAGTCTGTGTGGAAAATGTCAGCTCGATTGGATCACGGGAAGTGGGTTAAAAAACGACCGAAAGATTTGCACGGTCCTAAGCAAGCAAGCAAGCACGCAAGCAAGCAAGCAAGCACGCGAACTTAATATAAAGGATTTAATAAAGGATTTTAAAAGAAGGTGGTTCATTCAGAACGGTCGCCTCTCCCATAAAAGTCGAAAGTATACAGTGTCGCTGTTTAATTTTACAGCGGCAGACAATGCTTAGGTCAGGAGGGAAAGAGGAATGGACACTGTGGCTCACTCTCAGAACAAAGCAATCAACCAGCCACACAGTTCTGCTCTTGGCATGGTCAATACTGAAATTAATGATTGGCTACTGGTCAGCTGTCTGCAAAGTGGGGATTTTTGGTCATGTTAGGGTAGATTAGAGTAAAAATATATTGCACAATTATGCCGCACATTACCCGTGCATGATCTGTCTTTTTCGGTATTCATTAAATAGGCAATACAACTCATTGTACATTCCTGTATTCAATTTCAATTACTGTATGTCATTTTCATATGAATGTGTAATGTGCGCCACTCAAAGAATTGTTGAGCTAAAATTACCAAAGTTTAACGCACGGTCACACAAAGCAACATTACCATTTTAATAACTGTAGATATACAGTGCATGCAAAACAAAACTAATATAATCTATGCTGTATGCAATATTTAGTATTTCCCAGGTATACCATTACCGATTATTTTGTGACACAGCACTCACTGTGAAATAACGGGTAAGTTTGGTCTGCGCCTTTTTTACTACACGCTTTTATTTATTATTAACTCACTCTGTTGTTGTTGTTGTTGTTGTCGTATCCTCAAATCTTGCAACTCAATTTTAACCCACTTCCCAATGTGATATCGACTGCAAACTTGGTATACTTATGTCTTACTGATGACAATACTACATTCTATCATAAAAAATAAAATATATATTTTTAAACAATCTTTTAAACACGCTTTCTATTAACTCACTCTGTCTGTTGTTGTTGTCGTATCCTCAAATGTTGTAACTCAATGTTAACCCACTTCCCAATGTGGTATCGACTGCAAACTTCGTATACTTATGTCTTACTGATGACAATACTATATTCTATCACTTAAAATAAAATTGATTTTAAACAATCTTTTTATATGTTGTGTTTCGCCTTGGGTCTAATTATCCACAATCAACTGACGTTGGCTGTAAATGGGTCGTTCCAGTCTCGGAGTGAGCCACAGTAAGAATTAGAAATTGCCCCACCACAGCCCAAAAGCCTTCAATGGATTTGTCCCCCCCCCCCTCGTGTCAGTTCAAGAATGTTCTTTTGTTGAACAATTGACAAAATGTTGTAAATTGGTGCCTGGTGTACTTTCGCATAGCAAGGCAAAGCAAGACGGTGCACGGTGCGTGTCGCTACGCCAGTGCGAATGACAAAACAAATTATTTTCCAGTCCCCGCAATTTTCACGGCACAGCTTGACCTTTCAATTTAATGTGGGTCAAAGGCAACTTTTGTCATGGGATTTGAATGTGTTGCGCACTCGTCACTCTAATATTCCCGCAAATGGACATGCGATGAGGATTTACGTGACACCCAGTGAAAGTACATTGGAGTGTGTGTATGTGAAAGAGGCAATGTTATAGTACCCGCATTGATTCAAGCAAGCCTGACTCTGCTGATAAGACACTGTTATGTCAGAACCGGTCCGGAGTTGAAATTATGCACTCCTAGAAGGCCGTGCGGCTGATGGGTGTGTACAACATACTGTACCTTTATTTTTTCATGTGAAGACGGATATGTGTAGGAGACATATTTTATGATAATTAATTTGGATGTTTTTATTTTCCACAGTAATGCAAACGACTATTTTGAGTCATTTATAATTTATTATATTACAGGATATAAGATCTACAATGATTGTACGGTCCATTTTTCTAAATATTGCAATGTTATTGGTCATTTTAGTTTCCTGAAATATGACACTTTCTGACAAAATATGTTTGCAATAACAATTTGAATAAACAAATTTGCTAAATGAATAGCTATTGTCCTTTAAATCTGTGGTTTGCAAAATGTTTTGTTGGTGTAAACGACGACATGGAAATTTCGATTTAAAGCTTTCGTGACTGCAGTGATTCATCTTCTTGGTTTTTTCGGTAAAGTCACGTAGAAGGGAAATAATAAAAGAATAATAATAAAACATAATAAAATACAATTCTCACGACGTTTCGGCCACAACGCAAGCAGCCGGCCTCATGTGAAGAACAGGTCTGTCATTCAGATGCTGTCTTTCCAACAGACCTTTTCTTCACCTGAGGACGGCTGCTTGCGTTGTGGCCGAAACGTCGTGAGAATTGTATTTTATTATGTTTTATTTTTATTATTTTACTATTTCCCTTCTACGTGACTTCACCAAAGAACCAAGAAGACGACATGGAAATTATATGATGTTATAATTTTCGTAAGTCATTTAATTATTTAAGTAGTCTTCCATCATAATTAGTCTTACAGCATAACTGTGAGAAGTGTTTTACTGTTGTAATCTTGCTATTGTTAGACAACGTTTGGCAGACTTACGTTGAAATTTACTTCGTGCAGGTTTATGTTGTCGGGCTTCAAAGTGAACTGGAGGTAATACGTAACTTTTAAATTCATCTTTATTGATATTAGGAGAATAACAAGGCACAAAACAATAAAAGTTGAAAATACAATTACAAAGCTATGAGAACGTGAAATTGTCGTAATCGTTGAATGTTATATTGTATCGTATTGCATTGTGAAAACCCTAGTTCATGCGTTCCAATCCCCGTTAACCCCATTCAATTCCCTGACGTGTGCATTAGTGGCACTTGGGCCTCACTTTACGTAAGCATTTCATAATATAGGTAGAAACAAACACACTCGTAAATAACACTGTGGCCTTAAAAGGAAAAATACTGTCTAAAATAGGTGACATTTAAAGGCAACGCCGCTTCTTCTTAACGCACAAATAACGTGTGCACCTGCTGCAGTGTGGCCAAGATCAGAATCTTTACTTAGACTGGAGGAGGAATCCCATGATCTATGAAGCTCTTTTTTTACAGATGTCCAGTAGGCGAGCATTAGCAAGTTCAAGTTTATTTATTAGGTATAGCCCTGTGAGCCATTCGGCTCTTGAATCGGGTGCAACCGCAACAAACAAAAAACAAAAACATGAACAAAAAAACATCTTAAAGTGAATATGTGACTGAGTGCAAACAGAAAATCAAATTAAAGACAGCTAAATATTGCAGAAAAAACACCGTACACCAAGGCTGTGTGCAAAAATCCCAGTGGGATGCAAGTCAAACAACCAACAACAACCACAAGACAACTTAGATTAAGGCCATCAGTCTAACAATCAAGACCAAGTGTGAGTGAGGCTGGGTCCTATGCCTCGATTTCCATGCCACAATGTGTATAGCAGGTGCTCGCAAACGACACTTGCTCAAGACGACCTAGTTTTATGTGTGCAACGCATGTTGTAATATAACATGGGATCATTCTGGATTTTTCATCTTCTTAGGTTGAGCCCCAATAAGCACAGACCATCGCATTGCTTCACCAGGGATAGTTCATCAGACTGTTAAATAAATCTTGATTAGAACTTAACTATAATTCGATATTGACATTGGGAGGATTTAAATACACCAATTTCTATATTAACAACTAACGTCTTCCCAGCTGACACCCATTTGCTAATTCCACCGTTGAGCACACGTAAAACAAACTGTGAAAATACCCAAATTCCCCTGTTTATTGAGCGTACGCATCCATCACTAGTTGAGCTAATGGTATCACACTTAATTCGCACGAAAACCTATGTGAGCTACAAGGCTGTTAACGCATCATTCATTCTTTGCTTACGGTAATTACCACTTAATGCGTGGGATTAACAGATGGTTTGGATGGTGTTGTAGGCAACATAGGTTCTAAAGTGTAATGTTCATCGTACATTAAGTGAATGTGCGTTGCAATAATACAAATAAACATTACTTATTATCATATTAGAATAAATATCCATGCAGAACGAAAAAAGGCAAATTGAACACAAATTAACTGCATTATTGATTTAAGACTTTGTTGCAAGGGGAATGCTGCCGTGGTGTGACAATTGGCACACTCGATTTGCAATCCTGAGGCCACTGGTTCAATCTCCCGGCGCTGCAGTTGAAACAATAGGTACATAGGTTAAAATCTAGATTAATAGGTGCATTGCGTTACCCCTCCTCGCCTCTGTCCGCTCAGCAGTATAAATGGACACGCCACAGTTAGTCGAGAGACAGGATCCATGTAGTGGGGTAAAGCGTGGGTACTCCCAAGATGTCTGATCAATGTGGTCGAGTAGGTCAACATATCCTCTCGAGGGCTTTCACTAGACTTGTGCAAAGCTTAATCTAGTGGAGGCCATTCCATCATTGTGGCATGAGCAAGTAATTGCAGGGTTGCACCTTTTACCTTGTTTTATGTTTGCATCTTAGGGAACGGCAAGCGTAGGGAACTGCATGCCAATGTAATAGCTCATGCAGGGCGAATCTGAGCAAACACCAGAATTATTAAGAAAAGGGGAATCCATGATTTTACTGCCAGGTTGAGAAGCCTCTGTGTTGACAAAGGCTGTTCATTTTTTTGGACATATCCTCCACAGAAAATAATTGGCATACAGATGATGAATGAATCCATGAACTCGAGGATGGATCCACAAATTCAAAGCCTTGCCAGTGCTAATTCAGGAGTCTGACACGAAGGGCTCCGCACACCATTAAATTCAGCCGCTACGATCTGTTTTAGTGCACAATGGGTCCATATTAAAATAAAATACAATGTGATGCATTAAAATGCATCAGGTCCTACGCACAAAGACCTAACTGTTGAACACAAGGATGTTCAAACAAAAAAAATATATACATTCAAAGACTGCAATCTACTCACAGTCAATAAAATGTGCAGTCGCAGAGTTTGTTTTTATTGTCTCTCAACCACATTCGAAGAAATTACATTTCACATCAATTTGACAGCTGCTTCATTGAATATTCTGTTCTTTAACCAATGCATATTTTCTAGACATTCAGAGCAAAAAAATAAATGGATCGTAATGAAAAATAATTGAAAGCACTTTGTTTCCACATTTGTATCTGTCTTTAATAGTGGGGTCAATGGCAAAGTGCAACAATGTAAATACTATCATTTGGTGCCTTAAAATAGCGCATTTGTCAATATGTATTTGTCAATATTATTCGCTAAACATCGAAAGCAGGATCCACTTGCAAGAGTCTTGTAACTCAGTTGGGACCTCTTTGGGTAAATACAGGATTAACATGACCATTCAGGCACTCTGGCCAGCATGGAATGCTCGGCCGAATACTCCCTCGAAGCATCTTCCACCAGAAGTGGTCCGAGCAAGCAATTGCAGGTCTGCACCTTTAACCTTTCGAGGTGGTATGGCGAAGTTGCACCAGTGCCAATTATACTGGTCAATAAAAAAAACATTTTTTTCTGGCCTGGACTTTTGCAGCTGTTTTAGACTAACAGGGTGCTGATTCCAAAATTGTTCTCAGATTTGCTCTATCACATCTCATTTTTATGATATCGGCATACCCCATTTTCATTGATTTTACCCGAAATTAACTCTGTCACTTATGCTTGCAAGTTGTTGCGAGTCAGTGACTGCTTTAGTGTTAAAATATGGTGCTGCATTTTTAGGATAATATGTTTATAATATAATTTTATGTAGATATCCACATTTATTTAATATTTTTCTTCTGCAGTTTTTATTCAAAATGCAATATTTCATATCACAAAAACCTGATGTGGTAGACAAAAACTGATGCCAGATTTGGAATCAGCACCCCAAAATTACATTAACACCGTTGGAATACATTATGCCAGAAAAAGTGTGTTGACCAGTAATCGCAGGAATAAAGAGAGTCACGAGTTAAGAGTCGCAGCCTAAAGAGGCACAGTCTGCTTTATGCACTGAAGCGGTCGGAAAAATCCTGCGGTGTCGCTCCATTGGGGGGTTGCTCCAGCCCACAGTTGCTCCGCTGTTTGACAGGTTCTCAACGATTGAAGGATTGCACCGTGGTAGTTCACTACCGCAGTTGGTTACATTCATGTGTGTGTGAATGCATTGGGATTGCTGATGTGTTCGGGCAATACACGGACCAAAATAGCATTGCATTGCCTGTAAACGAAACACTCTGACAGCAGCCATGGGCTTTTCAGGTGTTTTAGGTGTGGGAGCTGTATGCGTGACGGGTTTGTCAGGAGGTGCAGGGAAGGACAACAACACTAAACACTAAAATCAGTTCTAAAGAAATGCGTTTTCAATCTGGATGATGTGGTTTCCTAATATCGGAAGGAAGAGCGTTCCAGACGGCCACAGAAGCGCATCTGAAAGCGCCCGATGCGATGACCGTCTTTGTTCGATGGCCAGCAAAAAGCCCCTGCGAGATCAGCAAGGTATTGTGGTTCATTTGTGGCAAGCACTGTGTGTGTAATAAGTGCAACCTTATGATGTATTCTTTCGGCGAGCACTGGACGGACAGGGTCCAATCTTGTAGTACCCGCCACGACAAGTGCCAGATTTATTTTTGTAAACACCGCAGTTTGGAAATGTTTTTTGCCAGACGTCTCATAGAGTGGTGAGTCGCAATCATCAAAATTGGCCAAATATCTCTTGTGAAAAAGAAATAGCCTTTGGAACACGTAAAGTTTGTCTGGGCAAACAATTGCCATTAAACGTGCACACGTCCAGGCCTTGTGTCAGAAGGCTGCTGGATGAGGCCCTTCCAACGCCATGCTGGACATGGGGGCTATTTGACCAGACTTAAAAAGGCTGATCAGTGTGGGTTTGTGAAGGTGGCGTGTATTTACTGTATATATTGTTTAACACGTAGGCTTTCGCGACCAATGTTATTCATAATCAACGTTTTTGGGTTTAGATCGCGTTATTTATAAATGTGTCGTAACCCTCCACCACCCGACACGGCCAATCAGTAAAAATGTGTCACGTTGACAAAAGACAAATAGTTCACTGCTTTAGCCCACCGGTGTGTTGAAGCCACAACATTTACAATTTGAGTACGACGTTTCGCTGGTAATTGCATCCAGCATCATCGGGCAATTCGCCAGAATGGTGAGGCTCTGCTGTGTCAACGTGACACATTTTTACTGATTGGCCGTGTCGGGTGGTGGAGGGTTACGACACATTTATAAATAACGCGATCTAAACCCAAAAACGTTGATTATGAATTACTGTATATATGTCAGTTTATGTAAATGTTAACCCATAACGCCTTTGTCCCGTAACCTCCTGCCTTCGAGCCTCTGACACAACATGTGGCCTCAAAGTGCACCTAGCCTGGCACAGGGGTTGTGTTGATGTCAACATGACGTATTGACGAACGGTGGCTGCTGCTGTTATTATTATTACGTGTACTTATCTGTTTATACGTTTGTATACATGTTTGTGTGTATGTATGTACAAAAATATTTGCTCGGAAATATTCGTTTACATTTTCTATACCCATTATCAGTACCAATATGTAAAACAACAATTCTAGGGCTCTGATATGAAACTATTTGCATGCATTATTCTGCTGAGTATATTCGCAATTTTATGAAGACACGTCTCGTTGTCTATTTCAGTGAGAGCGGGGTATTTCTCGATTTATGTTGTAAGGAAGCCTATTGGGTGTCTACACTAATTGTGGAATCCCATCGCATTAAAGCCGCATGGTGCCAGCCGTGTAATAAGAGGTAATTGCACATCTCCTTTCAGTCTTAGGGTGAACCTGTGCATGATTAATGAAAGGATATATTGCAAAACAATGGGAAACCCTCCACTGTCACACTGCTCTCAGTAATGAATTGTGATATATAGACCGAAATAAAATAAAATATCGCTACTCATTTCGTCAGTTTAAAATTTTAAATACACATGTGCAAGGTGTTGTTATAACCTAATTCCCAAACACTGTTCGGCTGAGATGTATCAAATTGTAAGTGCCTTGTGATAATCTGCTCAACGTTAGTGTCACATTTTGGTTATAAAGTCACACACAACACTCCATGGATAGCACCATCTCGTGTCTTAATGACAGCGTCAAAAGGTAGGGAAGCTACAGTAATAAATCTGCCGTAAAAAAAACAACTCAACAACTCGTGAAAGGGGATTCGAATTAAGATGCATGATGCCGTTCCCTGCTTTCAAGTAAACGTATGTATCTATGTAGAACTTCTTTCGCACCACACATAGCCAACAGTGCCAATCAGAGGCGCGGGGGAAGGACAACAAACTAAATCATTATACTTACACAACATGACTACAGGTTCACACAGCGATAGCCTAGCTCTGTTTTCGTAGTCATATTTAATGTTCAGGTATTCGACTCCAGTGGAATCTGATGCAGTCACCCAAAAACTCCCACACGCAAAATGAACGATGTTCATTGCATTAAGAGCTCAAACATTGTTGCATGTAGTATTACGGGAAACATACAAATGTCATACATCTGGGCATTTTTAATACATTAAGGTGATCATATAATCATGGAGATGTGCTTATCCAGCATTAATATTGTAGCTAAGTTTAGATACATGGGTGTGTGTACACTATGCACATTGAAGGACTTTGGACTAATTGAAAAGTTGAACACATTGCCAATTAAGTCCACATAGTGAACAGATGGCATTTGTGTACGTTTAGCCATTGGTTTAAATGTTGGTTCTTTTCAAGCTGTCAACATTATATAACGTACGCTCCAGACTATAAGACACCCCGGAAAGGAAGATGCATCCACAAACTTGTACCTGGTTCCAATAAATAGCGTCACACATACCTACAAGATTATCGGATGCACTCCCAAGTGTCGTTTTAAAATAGAGGGAGAAGTTGATTTTTACCGTTGGCACAATACGGTCATAGCCACCATCTGCTATGGGTAAAGGGTTGTGGTTATGATGCGAGGAAATAGGGTTGTGGTTACCAGACACAATTTGAAATCACATGTAGGCATTAAGTGAAAGGGCAAAAAGACAGGCATTTATCTCAAATAGTTTATTTTAAACAGCAAACGTATTTCCACTTTGGCAATATCACATGCTTTGGAAATACTTTTTGACGCCATTAAGAATTTGTATTAGTCAGATTCGTATCTACATTGCACTTAAACCAGTGGCCAAATCCCATTCGCAGAGCCTTCCCAAGGACAAGCAGTGGCATGGCAACGGTGCTACTTTGTGAAATGTTGGCCGTTCGGTTTACGATGATATCAGACTCACTTAGCATCACAATACTCGCTTTCCATTTCCATTACTGTATTGTTTGCCTGCATCTCTTTGCAAGGATTTACGGAACGTCAAAATGGGCAATGAATCTGTCATTTTACCCGTCCCGCTTTAGCTTTTTTTTACAGCGTAGAACTAAACCCTAAGTTACTACATATCAGTCTTATTGTGAAACCGTGTTGTAATAGGCTCACACCATAAGGCATGGCCATGATAGGCAAGTCGCTAGGAGAAAGAAAAAACAAACGAGTTATTGATGAACTGGGTGATTAAAGAGGTGTGACACGTATCCCTTCTACTGCTGTGCAGTCTATCCACATTTCTTAAAGTTGATTTTTTTCTTTCCAAAGGCCTAAAAAAAACCTGTCTCTGCAATTATTACTTTGAACTCTGTTCACATCTGCAGACATTTCCACATCATATATACAGCATACATATAACATTTATTGAGTGTGAAATTTAAAAAGGCGAACAGACATGAGGTTCCGTGCAACTTATTTTTCTTTCGGTGATTAGCTGCCTCAAGCTTCAATTCAAATCTTGACTTAAACAGATTTCTTCCTGCCTCAGCAGTCCACCTGCTGTAGTTTTTCACCTGAAGACGATTGCTTGTGTTGCGATCGAAACGTCGTGAGTTTATTATTTTATTATTTTTCTATCTACGTGACTTCACCGAAAGACCCAAAAAGCTTAAATTCAAAATTAAGGCCAAAAGTGAACAAATAGCACATGCAAGATTTGAAGCTTTCGTGACTGCAAGGATTCATATTCTTAAGTTTTTCGGTAAAGTCACTTAGGTAAAAAATTAAAATTAATAAAAGTAAAATAAAAATAAAATAAAAAATGATTTTTATTTTACTTTTATTAATTTAAATTAAAAAAAATAACCTACGTGACTTTACCGAAAAAACCCTAAGAATATAAATAGCACACGCGGTGAATGGTTGCATTGCCACGAACCCACGGTGTACAGCATAGCATCAAGCCCTTGCTTTATTTTCTCAAGCTACACCAAAGGGAAGGTGTGCCTCCTACATTTTTTACCCTGCGAACCACACGGGGATATGATGGAACGTTTCAATTCGGCTCTACAGTACTTTACTCTTTGGTCGTTTCGGTAAAGTCACGTTGGTATAAAAGAAAAGAAAATAAATTAAATCACGACGTCTCGATTGCAACACAAGCAATCATCATCAGGTGGGAAAACCACAGCAAGAACATTTTTTGCTGAAGTGAGAGAGAGAGAGAGTTGCCGTGGTAAGAGGTTATATAGGTAAGAAAGGGGGAGAAGCAAAGGGAAGAGGGAGGGGTGAGGGTGTGGGGTAGGGGGAGGGCGAGCGCTGCGTGGTGTCGTAGTACCCTACTTCAGCAAAACTTTTTCTTGCTGTGGTTTTCCCACCTGATGACGATTGCTTGTGTTGCAATCGAAACGTCGTGATTTAATTTATTTCAATTTATACCAACGTGACTTTACCGAAAGAACCAAAGAGTATGGATCCTCGCAGTCACGAAAACTTCAAATCTAGATTCTACAGTACTTTGTTTAAACGTATTTCAGCGCGGCAGCTCCCACCTGCCCCGCAGCTATATTATTATTATAATAATAAAAAAAATACGTGACAAAATGACAGCACTTTAACATGCAAATTAATTGATTTTGAAGAAATCTGATAGGCTCTGTGAGCACCAATGTGCATCTGTCACCCTTAATTGGGACTAATGCACATATGTTCAAAGCCATCAAAATACAATCAACTTACGAATATGGGGGGCATCCGTTTTGTTAATTTGTTTCAGCTAATTTAGACTTTCATCAAGCAAGGCTGATAAGACAACTTCCGTGCAACAACACGAATAAACTAACGTTTAAGTCTGGTTGGAATTTTGGTGTAAATGAATGAGACTGATAAAAATATCGATGTTTTAGAAATTAATGCAAATGTATTTACATTGTGAATGAGTCCCACTTTATACCAGGTGATCCGTTTTTATGGCCTATGACTAAAGCAACTGGATTGTGCCCGATCTCATGAGCCTGGATAGTTGTTGTTGTTGTTATGGGTTTACCACTGTGAGCAACAGTTGCTGTTGGCCACCGTGCTATACAGTGGGCCCCAGCGGGTAGGGCTGCAGAAACCCATTGTTGTACTATAATTCTGTGCTCCCCTGTCTATGCTTTCACTGACCGGCATGGTGGAGTATGGTGAGGTGTTTACACCATTGGAACCTCATTTGCTAGTGAAAAATATGATAATTGGTTTTTTACCCTTCTATCTGGTAACAAAACTGACACCTTTTTTTACAAGGAGTGATGTTTGCATAGACCACAATACCTGCAGTCATAATGCAAACAAAAAACATAACTCTGATAATATATGCACTGTCCTTGAAGTTGATTGGTCCACACCCAAGACAGCTTTCCTTAGAGCCTAGTCTGACATGGGTTGGGCCTTTTGGCGTCATCTGGTCCAACCCATGTGAGACTAGGCTCTAAGGAAAGCTGTCTTGGGTGTGGACCAATCAACTTCAAGGACAGTGCATATATTATCAGAGTTATGTTTTTTGTTTGCATTATGGCTGCAGGTATTGTGGTCTATGCAAACATGACTCCTTGTAGAAAAGGTGTCAGTTTTGTTGCCAGATAGAAGGGTAAAAAACCAATTATCATATGGTGAGGTGATCGAATGTAGCCCGCATAGCTTGAGGCAGAGGGGCTCTATGTCAGCAGTGGATCGTAGGTTGCCGGGCTATGTAGTGGGAAGTAGCGGGTAGGGTCGTACATCATGTCTGTCAGTGACTGTCCTGTGAACCTGCTGAGCTGCATGATGTGAATGTGGAATTTTCACTGCTGGCTCGGGGTCAACAGTGAAAATGCATGCCGGGCCACATTTGTTTGGGCAGTGAGGCAGGCTGGCTTGTTGAACTCCCCTATGTTAACAAGTGCTTGCGCAGACACTCTCAAATTGTTGGCATACGACACTTAGTGTTAAGTTTTTATTTTGTAACAGAAGTCAAGGGCTGAACTATTTTTCCAATGGCAAGTGAGAGGATGGATATCTCGTTTTGCCTCTGTGCGTGATCTTCAGGGTAGTTAATTTTGATGCACGTTGCGTGCAGGAGGATAATTTAGCTAATGGGAAATAAAGGAGGGGCTTTAATATAATTCAGCAATCAAAACACACACACACATACAGCCATCACCACACAGGTTTACGAGCAATTACCGTAGAATGATGTCAATTACCACGCAACAATGGTAGATATCGAATTAGACGTGGTTTTTATAAGCAAAGTGACATTTGTTGTAGGCACTCAGAATACAGATATCGTTAATACGAATCTAATTTCTAATGGTTTGAAAAATCCAACAGTGCATGGAGTAAATGCCACATATATATCATACGTATGAATAAAATAAAATAATTGTGTTTCTCCTATCACCATGTTGTTAATTGCCATCTGTTTGCGACGCTGGGGCTATTTTTCAAGCTGCTCGTCTGGAAAGTGCTGACACTGTTAAACACGACTTGAACACCACAGTGAACTGCTGGCAGTACATTACTCTGCTGTAAAAATGCCTCTCATTTCCCAAGCCAGCTGTTTGCACAGTTAAGTTGGCACTGGCACATTCGGACACACACGTTTGATGAAGTGTAATGGGCAAAAAACGAGATTTGTTCTACACGGCAATATTATCTGCCGTTCACCCCCCTTGTAACCCAAGCACCTGCCAACATCTGAACGAAATTCAGCGGGAATCTGAACTATGATTTAACTAGTTCAGGCCCTAGGGCACATCCGTATATAACGTGAACTATTCATCGGTACTCGTGAAAAGAAAGGCCTCTTTGAAAAATTACAAAATTACCGACCTTAAACATTTTCTTGTCCCCCCCCCCCAGAATTGTCTTATTTTTGAGGAAGCTCTCCAGGGACATCTGTGAATCTTCCTGGGTTTGCAGGTGGTAGTGACGCACTCAGAGACACTAGTAGTAAGTAGGAGGTACTCTCGTGACTGCAAGGATTCATCCTCTTAGTTCTTTCGGTAAAGTCACGTAGGTAAAAAATGAAATTAAAATTAATAAAAAAGAAAAAACAATAAAATCACGACGTTTCGGAGGCAACACAAGCTTCCGTCTTCAGATGAAACTGTCACGAAAGAACTAAGAGTAGGAGGTACTCTATTATCAGCCTCCATAGGTTACAAGGGATGACTACAACTCTCAGTCAGGACAGCTGGCAGACTGCCCCTGAGGACGCCGAGAAGGTGAAGACGTTGACGAAGACTCCAGCAGCCCGACGGGATTCCACTCCAAGCAACAGCCCCCTCTATCACCTTTCCCCTATGTCCCTCTCTCACTTATCACGTGACCTGCTGACACACTGAGCTGCTGCAAGTGCAGGTCCCCTTCACTGCCAGCAACCCGCGCGATGCGGCGTAGTGACCCATTCGATGTCTCTTTGGTTCTTTCGGTAAAGTCACGTATAAAGATAAAATAATAAATAAAATACTAGCATACGACGTATGTCACTGCATATGTACGTGCAGTATGTTGAACTTTTTTCTCACCATGCGTAGCCAACCATGCTAGTCGGAGGTGGACAACAAACTGAACGCAACGAGCAGTTGTAAAGAAATTAGTTTTCAATTTAGATTTGAAAGTGCATAAAAGTTGTGTACTATTACACCAATCAAGGCAATGCATTTACATGCAGTTCTGTCTTCCAGAATTGTGAGATATTCTCTTTCTACCCACGCTATTCCCTGTATTGTGTACCTCGAAGGTGGCAGGCATAACTGTGCTATCAAAATCTAAAGCGTCATCATGCTCATTTGAGTTGTAAGGTAGTGCTCATTTCCTTTGGGGACCCTGAGCAAGTAGACGTTTAACCTTCCTTAGTCAGGGGCCAGGATAGTATTATAGTTCCATAATATGCATTGCATGGTTGATCACAAATGTGATCGGACTTCTCTGGTGTCTGTGCTTGTCCATCCACTGTCAATATGTGGTCTATCCACTGCTGCATGAGGGCCTCCTCCGCATGCATCAGCACACAGTGCAAGGTCGTGGGAGTTATTTGACCATACTTCACCACACTGGTCAGTCCGGATTGGCGATGGCAGGGATCAGCATGGAACAGCACAACCATGGGTGTTTCCGTAATGCCCTCCGCTGACAACGTAGCCCCGCAGAAGACGATGCCACTCTGTTTTAATCATCATGGTGGGCACCCGTCCAAGCACTGTCCGGATTCGGGCACATTCCCTGCGATTTGTTCGCAGGCATGGTCCACGTCCGTAGGGAGTTCCATCGTGACGTTACTTTTTGAGGCTTGCCTTTCACACCACACTATAGGGGTATACTTTGAAATAAAAAAAATGGTATACGAAGTATAAACGTATTACTGTATATGAATTAAATGAAATACATTAAGTTTATTTTCATAGGAATCGTCAAGAAATGTTCGTCTTTGGTGAAATGTATAGTAGGCTGCAGCCATGCATGATTTTGTGCTCAACGGTCCATTTAAATGAAAGTCCTACCCTACCAGCATTGATTGGTTTAGCTTCAGTATCAACATGGGAACTTCTCTCTGTAGAACCCTAACGACGTCACTGAGTGGGGAAATGCGTGCTGTCACCACACAGCCACATTTAACGTCGCTATTAAAAGTGACAATGTTTAAATCAAACAGGACGTGTTACGTACGAACAAACCCTGGCCACCCTAATAAGGCTCCACTGTGCAAAGATTTTCCAACCATAATACCCAGCTGCGGCAACATTAAGATGCACTGTGGATTCACAACAAACCGATTGCAAAAAAAAATATGTGTTATGTTTACAAATCTCGGAAAGAAGATTTGTTTCCTCGGAGTAATTTGCCTGGTACTGTACAACCTTAAAATATGACTCGGCGAGTGACAGGGTTAATATGTGGAATGTTGCGCGCAATTTGATTTTGGAGGGAAAAAAACAGGTTTCGGTTTTTTGCACAAATTGTAAAGGACATTTCAATTTGAAATATTTCTGATTGAACTATTTCACCTACGGGACTAATTTTCATTTCTTAACTGCCATCTGTAATAAGATGCCAAAATAAGATTCCGTATTAGCATGTTGGGGCTTGTGGCTTTCGCAATAATTTTAGCTGCGATGTGAGGCTATTTGCTGCGAAATTATTCAACAGCTGCAAGGTGTAATAGCTATAAAATAAGATGAAAACAACCTAAATATTTTGTATACACTAGTGTGGATACTCTCGCTCTTTCAAGTCATCTGGCCAGCTTGGAAGAGTAGGCCAAAATACCCTCTTCCAGCAGTGGTCTCCCACCTGTGATCCACGGGCCACTTGCGGCTGTCTTGGCCTTGTGAATTAATCGAAATAACTCTTAGAGGTGTGCTTTTTTTTCTCCACCAAACACATTTATTTTTTACTGCAAAATTTATTTGAGGTTTGACAGTGGTCCACATTTCTAGGAAAATCTCTCTAGTAGAGGCCCTTCTGCCAGTAGTTGTGCCTTAACCTCTTAATTTTCAACCAGGCTTGTGACCTGGAATCCAATTATTTCATTGGGATAATTGTACAAACAGTAAGCCATAACGGGGAGCATATTACAGCAGCTATTGTTGATCACTGCAACTTTTAAGTTGCTGCTAAAAACACTTTTTAAATTGCGCGCAATCTTTCAGTAATGAACCATTTGGAGTCATATATATATATGTTTGCAGCTCACGCACGTGCAGTGTTATTACAAAACCATCTTGAGTGTTGGCCAGCCTTCACTCTAAATGGTAATTTTTTAAATTAAGGCTTTTTGTAAGGTTACCAGAAATTTGATTTCAGTGGTGGCATGAGCCAGAGTCACTTGGCACATTTTTGGTGTCAGTAGCTTGTACAGTTAACAGGAAAACTTTGGAATAAAAAAAAGTAAACGGACATTCACATGCAAACAAAACTAGCACTGAAAGCTTCACCTCTCTTTAAAGGAGAAGGATGACGTATAATATGCCATCCACGGTAGTCCTAAACGGCCTGGGTGGATTGGTGTTTGCCCAAATGAAAGTCGAACTATAGTCAGCTCTCCAGGAAAATCTTTGCAACCTCAAATTTGTGGCACCCCCATGGTTCGTGATATCTCCGGTAATCCGCAGGAGCAGAAGATCCCGAAATCAGATTTTTCCCACAGATAAACCGAGTCCGCGTGGCTAAAAAGGACAAAATCCGCGAAATACTGTGGTGGCGTGAATGTTTTAGGAGTGGATTTTAGGATTATCCCCCTGCGGTGCACCACAGATGAGAGGATTCTTGAGTAGGTCCCCACACATCACTGTGGATTACTGGAGGCTCTTCTACCAACAATGGCATGAGCAAGCCACTGGAAGTGGTAAGACACAAATTACAAAGTCTCTCTCCAAGGTTGAAGTGGTAACGGTGAAGCCCTGACATTGCTTGCTCATATCGCTGTTTTCCACGATGTTCAGACGTATTAGAAGAGATAGCAGTTCCTACACCTTACTCCCACCACACACTTGCCGATCGACTGTGCTGTACCCGTTTCTACTGTTGGGTGGAGAGAGTCAGGTGCTACTTCGGAATCGTGCCAATTGTTAAATCCTTTATATTAAGTTCACTTGCTTGCTTGTGCGCTTACGACCGTGCAAATCTTTCGGTCGTTTTTAACCCACTTCCCGTGATCCAATCGAGCTGACATTTTGCACACAGACTCGTTGTGCGTGACAATTTATTTTCGTGAAAATTTTTGTTCCAAAATTTTACACTTTTTAGGATTTTTTAAAAATATTTAATTACCAATTGCTTAATGGTGGCAGGCAATCATCTGACCCATAGGTGGCAGCCATCTCAAGCCAGAGGACGAGAGGACTCTTGCCGCCACGCATATAAAGGATTTATAGTGAAAAATATTGTTTTTACAGGTTAATTTTTGACAACTCCTGTGCCTGACGGTGGAATCGAACTGGTGGCCTCTGGACTGCAAATCCAATGTGTTCATTGTGACACCACTGCATCATGGCCAGGCTACAAATGGCCCCGTATTAATAATTAAGAAATTTTAAGTTAAATCTAAAAACGTCCTTTTTAAAACCTGCTTTTACTTAATTTGATTATTCTCTAGTGTTATTTTCTTTATATGCTTTCGCTAGCAATGTATTATAAGGCAATTTTGTTTTGTTTGGAAATTGCTTTCATTGATCTTGTGATTTAGTCTTTTAACAATGTTTTATTTTTACCTCTAAAGCACTTTCAATTGCATCTGTTGCACGAAATAGTGGCGTAGAAATAAAGACTTGATTGATTGAAGAAGGAGGGCCATTGCCCAAAACGTTGCCTCTTCGGTATTATTTTCTTTTCGAAGGCCACAGTGTTATCGACGAACGAGTTGGCTTTTTTGTTTTAATAAGATTGATAATTGTTTTTTTACCCTTCTATCTGGCAACAAAACTGACACCTTTTTACAAGGAGTCATGTTTGCATAGACCACAATACCTGCAGCCATAATGCAAACAAAAAACATAACTCTGATAATATATGCACTGTCCTTGAAGTTGATTGGTCCACACACGAGACAGCTGTGGACCAATCAACTTTAAGGACAGTGCATATATTATCAGAGTTATGCTTTTTGTTTGCATTATGGCTGCAGGTATTGTGGTCTATGCAAACATGACTCCTTGTAAAAAGGTGTCAGTTTTGTTGCCAGATAGAAGGGTAAAAAACCAAGTATCATATTTTTTACTGGCAAATGAGGTTCCAATGGTGTTAATGAGATGGAGTTTAACGAGAGTTCCTGATCACCCCTCTTTGACATGGCTTGCAATTGGCTGCGAATTCATCCGGTATTGACGATTGTCAAACTTGACGAGACTCATTTCTTATGGCGTCTTGGTTGTATGCAACTGGTTTGGTACAATGTAATACATTTGTGGTTTAATTGCGGTCGTGCGCTTGCAGTGTTATCAGGGTATGAAGAAATTGCACACTGTACATGTGACAAATGTAAAGATGTTATATGTAAATGAATACATATATTCAAAGAGTTGTAAAATTTACTGAGATCATCAAAACCCATTTATGTATGACTATGAAGTAAAACAAAAAAAACATGATTTAGAATGATAATTTATCAGACATGTCAATCCACTGCTGGATGAAGGCCTTTGCAATCCGCCACCATATCTCACTATCCCGTAATATAATAATCCACCTAGCACCTGCACACGAGCAGATTTCATCGCTCCATCTCCTTCACAGACATACTCTCCAATACTCTGTATTCCTTGGTTGCTGCTCCATCGCTATTTTTGACCATCGGTCTTGCAACGTGTCTGGTCCAAGCCTAGCGACGTGTCCTGTCCAAGTGTGAACGATGTCAAACGCACGTGTTCACCTTTCTGTTTCGCAATGTAAATGCAATCACGCATATTTTCTATACGTTTTTTTTGCACTTTTCAAGTTAGGATCAAACTTTTTTTGATTAATGACGATGTTTAAAAAAAAAAGACATATTGAATACAATTGAGACGTAATTCAACAAACATCATACACATTTTTTTTTTTAAATGGAGGCACGCAACGACACATTCACATCTCAAGTAATGGAACCCCTCCTACCCGAACAAATATGGGTAAAACAATGCTTTTATGTCTGTAATAAAACACCAAAAGTGAAATACAGAAGCCAATATTGAGCCGACACTGTCCTTGGCTTGAGCATGAGGGAGGGAGAGAGAACCCTCCCGTAGCTTTAAAGAATGATGGACGACACAATTGTCCACTTTATTAGGTGTTGCGACGTTTGGTCTCCGCGATAACGGAGCGCGTAGCTCCAGATTACGTGCGCTCCGGCCCAACGTTAATGACGCGCGCGAGAGACGCATCAAAACCACCTCCTCCGTCTTCCGTGCTTGGTTTGAGAATGCACGCACGTGCGCACGATGACGTCAGAGTGTTACACACGCGAAATCGTCGTCCGCGTATGTGTACGTGTGCGTTAGAGTCACACCAACTACCCAATGCAAGTGGGTATGTGTGTGTGTGTGCATAACGAGGGGATGTGTTCACGATTTTTCACAATAATCCGTTAAAATTAGAAAATTGGGGCCTTAATATGAAACTTCAGATGATTCGCATTTAGTTTGTTTGGAATAAATCCGAAAATGCGACTTCACAGGACGTGACCGTTTGCTTAAAGTGTTAAAATAAATTGCACTGAACTTTAATTATGAAAAGGTTAAAACGTTTCAATTCAATGTATTGCTTTACTCATGGAACCCCATGTTAATAACTAAAATTAAATCCGAAACGCGTGCCTAAAATGTGGCCACACTCATAAGAAGGACAAAGATCACCTGCTTGTCACGAGTGCTGTCTGCAAGGCGGGTAGGTAATCTGAATTTACGACCAGGTGAGTGCCAATTGAAGGCGACCTGGGTAGCAAAGGCATCATCAGCCATGATCAGTCCACTGCTGGATGAAGGCCTCCGCAAGCCAAACCACATGCATACACTTGAGATTTAAATCAGCGCATATAAGGTTGCAATACTCACCAATTAAGAAAAGATGTCTAAATTATATGTAACGCTGGCCAAAAACAGGCTGTCTTTATCTCCAAGCACTGATGTTTAAAACCCTGCTAGGCACTAATTGTAGGCTGAATTTATCTGAAGGAGGCCCAGTACTGGTTCAGATTCCACTTGTGCATGCCACGTTTAATGAACCTAGGGCATTTGTATTGGAGTAAAAGGAAATGTGCAGCCCTGCAGTGTATTGCTCATGCCACTGCTCCCAAGTGGGCTAAGAGCTTCCTCTATAGGGAGCTCTAGGGAGGGCATTTTGTCCCACTCTTCCACACTATAATAGAGTTTTTTTGGGTTAGATTGCGTAAATATATAAATGTGTCGTTTAAACCCGCCACCACCCGACACAGCCAACTAGTAAGGTTTGTCACGTAAACAGAACGTCGCCAATTCGTCACTAGTACGGCACACCGGTGTGGTGGAGAGCCAAGCCACAACATTTACAATCTCAGTACGACATTTCGCCAGTAATTACAACTAGCTTCATCAGGCGACAGCCAGATTTGACACATTTATAAATACGCAATCTAACCCAAAAAAACCCTCTTATGGATGATATTGATCGCGAAAGCCGACGTGTTAAACTCTTCCAGACTAGCCAAACATCTTGTAAGAGGCAAAAGAATCTGCACTTCACTCCCTCCCGATCGTTTAACTGTGCTGGAACCATTTAGACTGCTGGGTTGACAGAGGCGGGCGGGATTTAAGAAACTGCTTCTACTTTGCCAACTGCTTCAACTTCCCGTCAGGAAGATTGGAGAGACGACCTCTGCATTGGACCTCCGGTGTGGTAACCGTGAGACCACGGCAGCAACTACTGGTTTGCAGTGTCGTGTATGCAGTACTCTGTTACTGCTCCCCACACACAACGACAACTATTACCCTTATAGCCTTAACAGACTGTAGGGGCAAGTGCTGTTAGCGAGCACGTCTGCAGGCCCGGAACGGTACACGAGGAGGTGGGTGGCCAGCACCATTCCTGTCCGCCTTTGTCTCCCTAATGGCAATGTTCATACACCGCACCAGATACTCATTTGAGGCTGAGTTGCCCTGCGGGAGGCCCAGGACCGGTTCTGATAATCGTGACTGGTGTTGGCCACGAGCCGAATCGAACTTGGGTCACCAGGTTCGTAGGGCATCGCGCTAACCGCTACACTACTGCACACACACACACATATGGACATGCGAGCACATAAAGTCACATATGTACATGCAATCAGATCTGAAGAGACTAATGTATATTACAAACGCACGCACACGGTGCATGGTGCACCTAATTTATTAACCTTTTCTCTGTCATTCTCTTGCCAATTACAGAGAGATAAATTCAATTTTTAGAGGCCGACCAAGATTTCCCACAGCAGAATCCGTCATGCGATGGACAGCTCATGGATCAAACTGCACGCTTCCTTACCGACACATTAGCATATGAAAAAATAATCACATACAAATAACAAGGACATTCAGTTCCTACATCAACCCTGTCTGCTCAGCTCTCAGACGCCAAGACCCTCTCTGGTCAATACGCGTGTAACATGTAAACAGCCCTTGTGTCAATTCACTGCTGGATTGGAGGGGTCCTTACGAATTGTGCGGTTCATGGAGGCTTTTCGATAATATTGCACCAAGCTGGTCAATACAGGTTGGTGAACGTATGGGGGAATAGATGTGGAAGAATATAAGTACAGTGCCAACAACGGGATGTTCTGCACTGCTCTCAACTGCCCACCACTTAGCCTCCTCGCCAGGCATATGGCACCGTCTTTATGGAAGGCGGTACATTGTTTAAGGACCATGCAAAGCTTAACATCCGTTTAGCTTCTGAGATCTGATGACATCGGGTGCAATCCCGGTGGTTTGAAAAATCTATGAATTTGACATTTTAAATACACGCACATAAACATGGCATGTAAAATACAATCAATCGAGGCCCACTTGGTTTGTTTAAGAAATTTATTTATTTAACTGTTTTAAAAAAATTGTAGCTCTGAATTAATAACAATACTTTAGCAATGAAACAAATATAATATTAAGATATTTATCAATAATTTCACTTCATTCAACCGGGTAACACTTCTCTAAGCTGCATTATCCATTTATTACTGAATAGTCATCATCAGCCATGATCAATCCACTGCTGGATGAAGGTCTTCCCAGACTATTGCCATAATCCTGCAATGTAATCATGCACCTATCACCTGCACACACGCTCACTCTACTGCTTTATTTCCTGAGTGGATGCATTCCAGTCATTGGCTGCCACTCCGTGACTATTCTTGACCATTAATCGAATAAAAGGTGGTTTTAAATGTGGAACTTGGTGTACAGCACTGAAACAGGATGACCTGCCATTAAAGGCACTGCCCCAGGGTTTGAAATGTCCAATTTACACAAGCCAATAGCACTCGAGAAATCACCGGCTGGCCACAGGAAGTGATCGTTTTGTCGTGGCTGGTACTTACTGGACTGTGTAGAGTGCCGTAAGGAGCATATATCTTGCCGTGACTGTGTATCTAAATCGAGCGAATTAATCTCAGGACAATACTTGATGCGCAGATGATGTTAATGATGGATAGAAACGGAACAACACCGATGAAGCCATGCTGTAGGTGTCTAATAAGGTGTCTAATACGGTGTATAATACGGTGTATAATACGGTGTCTAATACCCCCGATGATTTATCACGGTGCATTTTGCAACCTTAAAAAAAACCACACACACACACACCCCGTCTTGCAACGATGTGACCTAACTTTTGCACGTCTTGGTTGAAGAGCGCTTCATCGGAGCCCCTTCTCACAGAGAAGGAGAAATAGCCAGCATATGTCCACACGGACGGCGCTCTTTCTTAGCCACTTTTCATAGCCGATACGCCTAAGAAAGGGGGGGAGGGGGGGGTGGTAAATGTAATGGCTTTGCAATATGCTGCAAAAGTGAGGAAAAGAAAAGAGGTTTCTAAATACGGTTCCGAAGGCACACCACTTTTTGTGCAGCAGGTGTGATTAAAAAGGCACAGGAAAGGATTAAGAGCTTTTACAGAGTGGTTTAATTCAGTGCGGTCCACATGCGGCCCAGTGTATCTCTAACCTTTTCCATCTCCGCAGCTTTTTTTGGGGTTTTTTTTTCCCTCGGCCCGTCCCCACTCCATCCCTCACGGACAATGGGGATTACGGGAAAGCATTGAGGAGAAGTCGCCACCATTGGCTGAGACCGTCTGCAAGGAGACTAGGGGGAGGGGGTGGCTGAAGGGGGGGGGGGGCACATTTCACGCTCGAGCGAGCGAAATCCCCACGCTCCTCGGGGTGGCCCGGGCTGAGGGGTCAGTGCAGGAGAGAGACAGAGAGACCGCGGGAGGGTTTATCCCCACAGCAAGCCGTCATCCTTGCCCTGCGTAGAGCCACAAGGTCATACACGTAATTATACATTTATACAGAGGACGACGAATAATTGGCCCGGCCTGAATGACCATTGAAACTGTTGATTAATAAAATAAACTTTTGTTGCTGTTTAATTAATAACCTCAAGAAAAGGCATTCGGGACAAATAACTTCGGCCTGCCAAAACGTTGATTCATTTGTTCCGTGTTGAGTCATTTAATTTATGTTGCAAGTTTGGTTTATCAGCACGAAAGTACTCTTAACACTTTCCAAGGTTATAATTAATAATACAATGTTCATTTTATATAGCGCTATTCATGCTAATAGCATCCCCCACCACTGTACATTAATTATATAAAAGGACCACATCCCATATACAGCGTCTGCCAACCAAATGAAAACCCTACAATCAATCAAAATCTAAAATGAATAAACAAACAAATAAATGGCACCAAAACAAAAATCACGATCTGAAAGTGTTTGAAAGACCCATTCACATCTCGATTTAAAGCTTTCGTGACTGCAGGGATTCATCTTCTTAGTTCTTTCTGACTTTACCGAAAGAACCAAGAAGACTCATTCACATGTTACACCTGCTGTAAAACTCAATTTAATGGCGTGTGGTGGGGTAAAAGCGGGAGTGATCCCACCTTTTACAAAAATGTCCAGCTATCAGAGAGGAGTAGGTCGATTATCTCCCCCCCAGAGGGTCCCCCGCTAGAGGGTGAGCAAGCAAATGCAGGACTGCGCTTTTATCTATTTGTTTTATTTTACGATAGCCCTGCTCTGTGAGCAGTTAGGTCCAACTTGAATCGTATCGGGACACTCCGTGGAAGATTTGTGGACACTTGCTCCATAAGTGGAAAATTAACGAGAGTCCAGTTTGTGACTGTGAGGGTTGATGCGACATCTCAGGCAGAGCAAACATTTCGTAAACGACTGCCCAATCCGATCATTCAACGGCGATATGAAACAAATCTACACGGCTACTCCTGAAGCAGTTGAATACATATCAAATCTCGACGTGAAATTGTAATCTGTTGCAATCCTCAAAATGCCATACGGAAGAAGAAGTTAGGGTGCCAGACAGTCACAGCCCGCTGTGATTGTAGAGACACGGGCTGCTGCTCACATGTCCACACAAGTCAATGTTTTGTCTCTGTGTATTTCTAGTCACTGATAGTTTGTCATGACACAGAGTACACCTCGGGGTCAAATTGCAACGCAAAATATATATTTTTAGTAACGCTGAGAAGGTAAACAAACATGACAATTATTTTGATAATGATGATTCTTTCCTGATTGTTTTGATGAGAATGATTATGAAAACTGATTTGATAATGCCAAATTGGTTATTTTTTTCAGGATCCTTCATTGGGCTGATTGTACAATAACATTAATGAGTGTTTGGTTTCATTTGGAAGGAAACCGGAGTGCCCAGAGCGAATACCCCCACATGAGGGGGTGACATTCACTGTCCTATCTTGGCCACCTCATAGCCAGAAGTCGCAACCGGGTACCCGATACCCGTACCCTACCCGATACCCGGCTACCCGTACTCGGCCGGGTACGGGTACCCGTTTGCGACCCTGGTGCGGCCGGGTACGGGTAGGCCGTGAGTCACTGGTGAGTAACCGTTTGTCACTCATTTCCCAACGTCTTGTCTCTTCTCACAATTCAAGTTCCTAGAATGAACCCACCCGCGCCTGCAACATGGCTTCATCCCAGAGGTCGCAATCAGGTACCCGATACCCATACCCTACCCGTACCCGGCCGGGTACGGCCGGGTACGGGTACGGGTACCCGTTTGCGACCCTGGTGCGGCCGGGTACGGGTACGGGTAAGGAATCAAAACCCGTTTGCGACCTCTGCTCATAGCCCACACAGGTTCACGCAGGCAACACCAGGGAAGCCCTGGTGGTCACCCATTGCATCTCCTAGCCTGGCTCAACCCCACCTGCTTACTTTCCAGGATCTGATGAGATCAGGTGCATTTAGTCGTGTCAACGAATGGCTAAGAAACTCAAAGAATCAATAATTTTTTTTTACCAATATGATGTGTCACAGTAAAACGTGATTTAAGTGAAAAGTTGTTTTGTTAAGGTCCTTGTAACGTGTAGCAAATGTATCTCTATTGAAACATGTTTAGGCATTCCCTTGCCAAGGACATGGAACAATGTAAAAAATGGTCAAATGTCATGCGTCTGTAGGGGTGTCAGCGGAAGGATTCCCACCAATAGGAGGGTTAGTGGGAGGGGTAATCGAGTAAATATAAGGGGAGAATGGGCGGGAAGAATGGGCCTTTGGCGGGAACAAGATTGGGACGGCTGGGGACAGGTGTGGTTGGGAGAAAATGATTAAAAGACGAACCCCCTACAATCTTGTGTCAGCTCTCCTTTACACGTCTATGGTGACGTCTCTGCTATGTTATACGAGAGTGCCAAGGTTGTATTCTGGTCTGAAACCAAATGACCTGGATTGTACCAGAGCTTGTCAGATCTCAGAAGCTAATCAGGTTTGAGCCTGGATAGTGCTTGGATTGGCGGCGATGTATTAAACAGGTGCTATCGGCTGCTGTTTTGTCAGCAGAAGAATAAATCAGTATACTCCTTTGTTGTACTACGCTATGTCGCAACCTGCACAGGCAGGCATGGCAACGTATGGTGACGTTTAAAATGTAAGCTTCACGTTTATTTTAATGACACTGCAAGATTGACATTGGGTAAAAGTCTGCCAGCAGGGGGCCCGGTGATAGCTGTGTATAGTCATCTCACCACGGTGGCGGGATGTTAACTACCTTGCCTACTATACAGGTGGCCATGGGTTTGATCCCAATCCTGATGCCTGCATATTTGGAATTTGCGTGTTTCTCTCCCCGTGGTCGCATGGATTTTTCTCCGAGTCCTCCGGTTTTTCCCTTCACATTTAGAATTAACATCACGTGTTTAGAGTATTTGGCTGGAGTAAATTTCAACATGATAAGACATGTTTGGCCAGGTCGCTTCTGAAAAAGAGCTATACAGCTCAGTGGGTCTTGCATGCTGGAATAAAAATAATCTAGCTTAGTAATACCGATTGAATATGTACGCAGTTACTTTTCAAGCTCAACAAATTTGACACGGGCACACAAATTACGTACTCTTGTGAATTACGTCGCTGGATCTTTAACGTCTGCTGTGAAGCGGACGGCGCATAGTATTGTTTTGTGTGGTTATTACACACCGCAGTATTAATTCTAGATTTGAAGCTTTCGTGACTGCAAGGATTCATATTCTTAGGTTTTTTCGGTAAAGTCACGTAGGTAAAAAATTAAAATTAATAAAAGTAAAATAAAAATAAAATAAAAATCACGACGTTTCGGAGGCAACACAAGCTTCCGTCTTCAGATGGAACCGTCACAGCACGATCGCTGTAATTTTTAACCTACGTGACTTTACCGAAAAAACCGCAGTATTAATCAGGGCGGTCGCTGAAATCGAACCGCGAACCTTTGCAACGAGCGGCGAACGCGCCTCCGCTAAGCCGCGTCACAGCCCAAGCAACTCCTCCGACCCACGTGGTGTTAGGAAGCCCTCAGCCAGGAGTGGACTGACACGTCTACAAGGTTGTATTCTAAGCCCTGAATGCAATTCGTGGAAGTGAACTTGGGAAGCCATGGGCCACCAAATATGAGTGCATTCTACCATTGAAATGAAATGCAAATGAAGGCTTAGATACCACTCATATATTTCAGTGCAATGCAGCACGCACTGACTTGATGATGACTGTACACATTAGCAGATGCTTTGAAACGTCGGTAGCTTGTAAGCCTTATAATTTGATTTTTTTTACATCAAAACGCTCTGTATTGAAAACTGCCACCATAGTTATCACAGATAGGTTTAAGATAATTACATTGACCAGAAGCCCTGATTTAACATTAGCTTCCATAAGTTCGGCATCACATCAATTTGAATGCGCACAAAATTATCATAACATCGTTACGGGTGCACGATGAATTCCCAACGATGGTGCGGAATATTTAGCGGGAGAGTTTTGCAATAATAATTAGACCCCAAAAAAATCGTTTCATGAATAATTTTCCTTCGCATAATTCTGTTTGGTCCCTGCAGTGCATATCCTTACAGTACAGGGTGCAACTTGTCCAAGCGCGTGCCATTTATGTCATGCACGAAAATTCGGGCCTGTGACCGCCGACATTCTCGCTCCTGCGGAGGGCTTCTAAGCGCCACGCGCCTCGCCCGTCAGCCCCACATATCCTCCCCCCCAATGTGTACAGATACTACTGACTCTATTGCATGTACTGTAGTGTGTCGGCATATATGTGGGGGGGGGGGAGTGAATATTTTTTTATGGGGGGGTTCCACTTTCTATAACATTGTGATTGAGGCCTTCTGAAAGGCTCTTATAATATATTTGAAGGACCAACGGACTGATGGGTTTTAATAATAGATTTGTATTTCAAGTATCCATGTATTTTCAACTGTGTTGCCATACCATTTATGTTTGATCACGTGCAACGTTGCACTTAAGACATCTCCCACAAAAGATAGGCTTTAAATATACAGCGTTGCGTATTGGTCGGCAAACAGGGAGTGTTCATAATCCTGTACAGAAAGCACGCGCAACTTTACCTTGAGTCCGTTGAGGTAAACATTGCTGCAGAGAAACCTGGAAGCAAGCTTGCTTTGTTGCTGTCTCTATGGAAACAAAACCAATCCATCCACGTGCATTTTCGCCAACATGTCTGTAACTTGAATGAATATTACACCATCAGTCAACATTTGAATAATATATATTGTATTCTGTTTACGTGACAACCCTTACTAATTGGTTGTGTCGGGTGGTGGCGGGTTTAACGACACATTTATATTTACGCGATCTAACCCCAAACAAAAACTGTATTATGTATATATTTTTAAATTGGTGTGATAAATTTGTGTATGTTCTCTTAACAAACTTTACAGCATATTTTCATTAATATAATCATCGACCATGTTTTATCCACTGCTGGATGACAGTCTTCCTGCACCATCGCTATGTGGGACTACTTTCTGGATTGAAATTAGCATAATTGTTTACCAATTGTTCACACACAGATGAAATACTCCCCATTGACGAAATGATGCCTCCCTCGTTGTTCTGTTTAAAAAGAGAAGCAAATCAGATTTGAAGAATTACAGACCCATTATCCTCTTGGTTCACATACATAAACTGTTCACAGGGTTTATGGAGACATCAATACTGCTCAATTAAGGGGCCATCCAACCGTGACTGAAATCTGATTTATTAAGAAACGTTATTTCAACCGTCGACCACGTCCATGCTCGCAATCAGATTATAGAAAATACAAAAGCAAACTTTTTAAAAATCCTTTATATTAAGTTCACTTGCTTGCTTGCTTGCGCGCTTATGACCGTGCAAATCTTTCGATCGTTTTTTAACCCACTTCCCGTGATCCAATCGAGCTGACATTTTGCACACAGACTCGTTGTGCGTGACAATTTATTTTCGTGAAATTTTTTTTCCAAAATTTTCCACTTTTTAGGGAATTTTTTTTTTCATATTTAATTTTAAATACCAATGTGATAAAAATGAAACTCTTACTCAAGAAAAACAGAAATGAATAATCAAATAAAACCGATGCCACGCATATAAAGGATTTATAGTGAAAAACTTTGTTTTTACGGGTTAATTTTTATTCAGTAGAAATTCATGTAGCCATGCAAAGTTTCACACGCCAAAAGTCGAAATCATGTGTAAACATGGGGCAGATACATTGTACATGCATATATATATACATACACTCGTACAAAACAAAACATGTTTTTGCAAATACACACACTCACTCACATTTGGACGGAAATGGGAAAATTAACATGTGAGAATAAGCTGACATGCGCCACCTCTGAATTCGAGTGGCATTAAACTCGAGAAACAATCTGTATGCTCGCGTGTAATTTCTGAGAGTGTGAGCTACAGGGAGATGAGCTTGAGTTGACATTCCACTGCTCCGTTTTTCCCACGCGCCTGGTACAGAGAGCACACCACAATGACCGCCGTGACATTTTTTGTCATCTGTATTGTGCCGTGGTTTCTGCTCCGCGCTAACGGCGGAGGAAATTTGAGTGTGATGACTCTCAGAAGGCGAGCCCGCAAGTGCCGAGGCATTTCATCGTGGGAAGGATCACAGGAACTTTTAATGCTACAGGGCATTTGTTAATCAGTTGTATATGCTGGCGACCTTTATTTTATATGTCATGTTTCTGCGGTGTTAACCCTTTACCTTATCGACGGACTTTACTTTCAATACATAAGCCTACGATCGATTGCTTGTGTAAATTAAAAATAAAAATGGTTAATGTTTACATCTCCAGTATAAGTTTGGTTAATATTTTTACATATCATACATATATGGTTTGTGTTGTAATCACGAATGTCTTACATTCTATTGAATGAAAAAACTCGTTAAAAATGCAGTGCAATAAATTAACTTTAATTCCAGAGTTCAAGGTGTGTTTGGATAAGCGATTTACATATTTCTAAAGATGCTCTTTCCAGGGCAAAATGTCATACGTAATTAAATCCTGTATTGAAATGCAAAACAGATCCATATTTAGATCAAGACACCAAGAAATGCCATGCCATGAGAGCCACTCTGACACAAAAACACTTTTACACCTCTATTGAGACTTTAAAGTATGCTTAATCCACTATCAAGAGCAATATAATGTTTTTTGCTAAAACAATTAAAGTCACTTGTCAAGATTCGGAGGAGTTATTGCAATGCATGGGACAATTTACGAAAAAATTGCATAAAAACGACGAAAATGTGTTGTGGGTTTAGAATAACTATGTTAGTAGATACGTCTAGTGACATCCAACATGATTTTGTATGATTTGCTGTTGCTGAATGGGAGGAAAAAACTCATTATGAGGAGATTGATGAATCTAAAAATACATTTTTGAGCTAATTTTGATTCTTTACAACGGGGCATTCGAATCAGCCACTGTTCATGATAAATCAATACCTATTAATTTGTAGGAATTAGCAGTGGGAGAAAATTGAGCCAAATCATGGATTTGTATTGAGCTGCTTGGGATTTTAGGTCAGATGGCAGGGGTTAACAGGTTCACTGTTTATTGACGGACAGTATTGAACTTTTGCTTTCGTCAGAATGTACACAATTTAATTTTAATGCCTCAATTAAGTTTAACTAATGAGCAAATTCGCCTTTATGCGTGGGATTGTTGGTCGTAAGTTTACATGTACATGATAAAATAAATTTCAGTATCAAGAGTAAAATTAGTGTTTTGGCAATGATGCACAACCGCAAAACAACAACTTACTGATTAATGCGTTGGGGATTTTTGGATAGATTACAAAAAATTATTGAGCCATATCACGCAAGATGTTGTTCTGTGCTTTGAAATCTGAGCATCGTATGTTGTATGTATCTTGTACATATGTATGTTGATCTTCTTTCGCACCGTACCTGGCGGGGGAAGGACAACAAACTAAACACAAAAAGCAGTTTTAAATCAATTAGTTTTCAATCTAGATGATGTCAAAGTGCATAGCTCCAGTGGCTTCCTAATATCGGAAGGAAGAGCGTTCCAGACGGCCGCAGAAGCGCATCTGCAAGCACCCGATGCGGTGATCGTCTTTGTCCGTCATCATGCTGAATTAGGCCTTTAAATGCAACATGTTACATCGTGCAGAGACCTAATTTATGTAAGGGAACTTTCTCCATTAATGGTAAATACTTAATACACTCAATCATGAGGCAAATTCCAATTGTGTTAAGTGCAGTATGGAAACTGTTGTGATTCACCCATAATGGGGTGGGGGGGGCAATGAAAAGCGTTCCTTGAGCTGGATTAGAGGAAGCCACAAAGGGTATTTACATTTGTGACTAAGCCGAGGATCACTATAGAGATTATGAAGTTGCAAAAGTAAATAAAGAATTAACAATGCAGGGCTTTCCTGTGGCTCTGTGGGCAGTAACCACCCCCCTCCCTCAAACAGCATCGTTTGTGTTTGTGTCAGCAGGGAGCGATCGGCGTGTGGAGGAGAAGCGTCTCGTATCCATTGTGGTTTATTTATTGTCCGCACCAGCTACGTCTAATTTAGTCTCGGGTAGGAAAAAAAACAGTGGAATGCATTCAGTCTTCAGACGCCCTAATGAAGTCGTGGGTTATACATAAAACATCGAGCAGTAACAGGAGTGGGAATCGTTTGCTTACCGCTGGTCCGTCCCTCCATGCGCAGTGTATCAGTGTTTGTGCTCGTGCTCCCTGTGTACATGTGCCTGGATTGTCCAGGCGCGCCTGGTCTATGTGAAAACTCATGTTTCTTCAGTTATATATGTATGTGCATGTGCGTGTGTGTGTATGTACGATAGTGGGGAGCGGTGGTGGAGTGGTTAGCGCGCTGCGCTCAAGGCCAACACCAGCGACGGTTATCTGAACCGGTCCTGGGCCTCCCCTAGGTCGACTCAGCCTCAAATTAGTACCTGGTACGGTGGGTAAACATCGCCACTGGGGAGACAAAGGCAGTCGGATGTGTTGCTGGCCACCCACCCCCTCGTGTACCGTTCCAGCCTTCATAGGTGCTTGCTAACAGCACTTGTCCCTACAGTCTGTTAAGTCTATAAGGGAGATCTTTGTTTTTGTATGTATGTATGGGCACATTCCCTGGGTCATGTAGCCCGCATGCTCAGCCATCGCATGCCCAAGCAGCTTCTGTTTGGCCGCATAGAGGGGGGCTAAACGGACACGACACGGGCTCGAGAAGAGATGGACGAGACGATGTGGAGCTGAGTGGATTTGCCGAAGACTGGTACCAGCGGTGTCACGATTGACCTCTATGGAGGAGGCTCGTGCAGGACGCTACTTGGGTAGTTGGGAGGCAGTCGCCCTCCAACAATACGTGAGGGCAGAGGAGCGACGCTCACAACGACTGGAGCACCCCGCGGCTGAAATGCAGCAAGTTGACAGGGTAGGGGGTACGGTGGTGCATTTACCGGTCATCTCAGTCAGCCAACGCATGGCACCTGTTGGGTCTGTCCCGTGACCTCCTCCTGTCAGCGAGCCTTCGACACGTCACGTGGCCTCAAAGTGCACCTGGCCTGGCACAGGCGCCGTTGTGACGTCACCGTCACTTAGTGGCGAATTTGCGGGCAATGGTGGGGGGGGGGGGGGGGTGTGCGGTCGTGTAGCGGTTAGCGCACTGCGCTACGATATTGTCGAAGCGAGTTCGTACAATAACAGTGGGCCTCGCCTAAATCGAATGAGCCTTGAATGAGTAAGTAAACATCTGATGCGGTGTGTAAACATCAACACCGGCAGACATAGTGGCCTAAATAGGTGCTCGCTAACGTCACTTTCCCCAACCGGCCGTTAAAGGCTATACAGGGTGATCTTTGCATTCCTACGTGTGTATGTGAGGCATTCAAAACATCAACTGGATCATGGATTTTAGCTTCGCAGTTCCATCTCACCCATCAATCCTCTTAGTGAAAAGTTGAAACACACAAAGGTTAGAGAGGCCAAAAGATTAACCTAATTTTTTGGTGACAAACATTCTGAAGACGACATGGCAGATGCTGCCAGCAATTTACCCACGGTTAAACCAAAACACTGATAGTTGCATAAACACATTTTCAAAGCATTTTATATACAAGGGATATTCATTTGATCTGGAAAACTACTGCACACATTAATTTATACACCTCAATTTCTCGACTTAAAAACGAAATATATATTGTTGACGTCAATAAAATATACTTCTGGATAACGTTAACCTGGAAGGCCCATGAGCTGATGGAATAAAAATAATAATTTAATCTTGAGAGATGAACATAAATCGGTGATCAAATGTTATATTTATTTTACACATGATGCTTGGTGTAACAGTGATTAGTTAGCATGTAATGCGATAACCCCCCCTTCACCCCTCACTGACCAGTGTGGTGAAGTATGGTCGAAAAGTCACCATGATTGAAATGGCGTGGGAAGGCCTTCATCCACCGGTGGACTTAGAATGTTCATAATAATTAAATTTGCATCTGATCTTGTAAATGTAAATGTGTCCAAAACCCACCTCCACCCGACACAGTCAATTGGTAAGGGTTGTCACGTGAACAAAACGTGCTAAATAATTACTACTTCAGCACACCGGTGTGTTGGAAAGTAAACCGACAACGTTTTCAATTTGAGCTAACGATGTTTAGCTGGTAATTACAACCAGTTTCATCAGGCGATTCCCAGAAATGTGAAGTCTTCCTGTTTCCGGTCATAAATAGATAGTAAGGTGATGTTATCACCGTACTCCTACAAGTGCAAAGAATCCATGGGGGGGGGGGGGGGGGGGGTAATGTAATGTATTTATGTAAATTATAATGGGTTTAAATTTCGATTTAAAGCTTTCGTGACTGCAGGGATTCATCTTCTTGGTTCTTTCGGTAAAGTCACGTAGAAGGGAAGTAATAAAATAATAAAAATAAAACATAATAAAATAATTCTCACGACGTTTCGGCCACAACGCAAGCAGCCGTCCTCAGGTGAAGAACAGGTCTGTCGATAAGACAGAGTCTAAATGACACGTCTTAGGCTTGGAGCGTCTATTTAAGCTGTGAGGGAGGAGGAAGAGAGCCTTGACAAAAGAATTTGCATTTGAAGAGGAATTTAGCATATTTATGGGAAATGCAGGAATGCGAATAGTGCTATTTGTGAAATGCGTTTGGTTCATATTAAATTGTAGAATACATGTTACCGGTTGGGTTAATCACAGTTAATCAATATCATGACATATTGAAATTTATAGGATTGGTCGCGAAAGCCTACGTGTTAAATGGAATCAGAATGGTTGTAATTTAAATTTGTTATTTCTAATGCTCTACAAGAACGCATAGTGAGTTAAAATGAATAAATGCTAAAGCTTTAAATGAGTGAATTCACTCATTGATGTTTGCATTTGTCTTTTTATAGCAACGTCACATTTTATAGAAAGAATACAGGACAATTTCTTAACTTAACGACCATCACTATTTCACATGTGATCTGCGATGTTTGTTTGTCGTGTGGCCTTGTGCATTTGGAGGAAACTTGCTGACAATAATCGCGATGATGACAACACGATTGCATAACGGTGCAAAGAAACCACGACACAAAGAAATATTATAAATAAATATCACTTGATAGTTGTGGTTTGAAGTGAAAGTGTTTGGACATTTCGAGTCGGAGACAAGAACACAATTCTACAAAGGCTGTCAAACTGTATTCAGATAAACGTAGTTGAATCTCAAAATAATGTAGCTATGACTTACAACCGAATGTTCTTTCATATAGTAATTTCGGGTTCTATTAAGAGGCACGCAGCTTATTTTTTCCCCAGTCACTCCCCGAGGATAATTTAAAAGGAAATGAAAAAAATTAAGCATTTTTACCATGACACATGGTGTCCTGGTCTTTCGTGAAGTGCTTCCCGAGATATTTTATCGCGTGGAATCGGGCTGAACGGCAATGCCTAATGCCCCCTCTGCGGGCGTCTTGCTTGATTATAATAATTATTATTTTCGCAGCAGTGGTGGTGCCGGACCATTGTGGGCCCTAAACAGAACATTTCTTTGGGGCCCTCGCTTTCAGTTCATGAACTCCTCGTGAGATGACGGAAGAGATATAATAGACAGGAGACAGTGAGGTAGTGAGATGAGATAAATGTCGACAAAAGTATTGATGTAGCGAGGTAAGAGAAGCGATACGGATGACAAGATAGAGATGAGACAGATCATCTCTATCTTTTTATGTTTATTAGGATCTGAATTTTTTCTGCTATTTCGTCTACCCTCTAGCTTTTCATGAATCCGGAGCCTCTTGAGATCATCAAGGCCCTAAACGTTTGCTTCGATTGCGAATGCCTATCACTGCAGCATCAAGTGGCCCCAAACGAGAGCTGCAATCAACAATCCCCATAGCTTTGCTCAGGCTGCAAACAACATTTAAACAACGTTAAATGTATTCGCGTTTATTAAATCTGGTGTACGTACAAGAGAGTATCGCATTATCCCCTGATAGTTGTACTTCCACCCACCGAGGAGATGGAGCAATGAGCTCAGCTGTTTTGTAGGAGCTACATTTTATTGTTTGGCTTGGGGAGGTTTCCACCCAGCAGCGGATAGATCACGGTGGCTGATGAAAAACAATTAATTTTAATTCACTCTGAATGCCTCTCAGCCAATCATATGCAGTAACGTGTGTAGCCATTGGCAGACAGGTTCTGTCTCGCTGCAGTCACGACGAGACGAGACGCGTCACTGTGTCTAGCCCATGGACAATGTTACTGGCCAAGACTCCACAGAACTGGTGAATTCCATTCCACGAGACCAACACAACCTCATTAAAATCCGACATCCCATTCCTACTCTATGGCTTTCCGTCCGTGCGCAACTACTTGTCTATGCCAATTCATTTTCCACCCCCCTCGCACTTGTCAGATAACGAATGTATTCTCTGCATGTTTTTCTTCTTATTGTTATTCGAATATGCTGTTGTTTCCGATGGAGTTTTTCTTGATTTTGATTGTTGGTGGTTGATGTATTTTTTGTTTGCGCGGGTCCCTATGCAACTGATGGATGGAACAGAATTTGTAAAACATTTCCGTAAAATAGAATAAAAAAAATTTGTTCACGTAAAAAAAAACCCATTCATTTAACCTGTTATTCATACCACATTATTGTTCGATATCGCCAATAATTTATCTAGAGACATTTTTGAAATGAAAAAAAAATCCATCAAAAGCAACGTGGGATTTTCCGAGTAAATGTTAAAATTCCACCATTGTTTAACATGTCGAAGGTCAGAGCATAGGAGTCTACGGGGTGATGTGTGTGGCATAATTAGGCATGACACGTGCTCGCCGAAAATAATTAGCACACTTCACGGGGTCGGTGCCTAATAATGACACGACGCTTGAAAACCCATAACCCGAGGACATTGAAGTTCCTCCGGGGGCTGACATTAATGATCAATTTCAAATAATTCCCATGCGAAGTGAACAGAGATAAAACCTTCAGTGTTGCAAAGTGAAATATATGCAAAAAAGGACAATAGATTAGACTGGCCGGGCAGCGTTGCATGCGGCATATTTGGGAAAATCTCTTCTTAGTTGATTTACTATACATCATTATTTGTGGAAAGACTGAATGTATGGGCGGTGCATTATTCAAAAATAACTACATATTTAGCACCGTCTGCTCATCTTTCTGGGTATTTTCATGCAAGGCCATTAGTTCTTTCGTTTATCTGACATTTCGGAGTGTCTGCAAGGGTAGCCTTATTGGTGTGAGTGCTCCCAGCATACATACAGACTGAGTGCCAGACGTTTTATAGTTTTTATTTTTTGAGATCATAAACTTCCTTTTAGTCTAATCTGCCAGCTTGCCATTGATGAAATGTAGTGCTCTTTTCGTGTATATATTATGAGAAGCATATTAACGAATTGTCATTGTTACCCGTCATACTAAAAATAAAAAAAACACCTCTTCTTAAAAATAAGCTCTGAATGAACACTTAGTTGAAGCTGTGTATCATTTCTGCCATACTCTGTCAGCCTTGGTTGAATGTGTTATAAATGACCTTCCATGCATGGCACGCCACTCATATACAACAAACATTTTAAGGATCACAATGTGCTTGTTGTTGTCTAAAATTGACAGCTGTCCGTCTGGCCTCGGGGAAACCCGATAACAAAAACTTTTTAAATCCCATACCCGGGGCAAGAAGTATTGATGCATGCATATGTGTGCCTCTGTTTCCAAAATTCTCTTTTTCTTTAGAACCAGAAGGTCCCTGGCATAGTTTGTGAGAAACCTCGATACCTAGGGCAGAATGCATTGACATGTTTATGCTTTCCAAATGAGCTATTGAACTGGATGACCCAGAGTGGACTTTTCCAATATAATCCTGTGGCCACTGTGCACGAGAGAAACACAGCTTGCATGAGCCACACCTGGGGTCAAATCCTGCAGATGCTCTCTCTAAGCCACACCAGTCCAATCTGGCCCTGGGCTATCTTCTTTGGCAGGGGGCCTCAAATCTGCACAGACACAGACTTTCTAAAACACAGGCTTTTCCACCATGAATTTTAAAGCAAGGAATACTAATGCCAGGGGCTCCTTTCACCCACACACTGACGCCTCATGCCGGTTCATTATTGCGAATTAAATGTGGAGAAAGAAATAGGAATATACCGTGCCCCTTTCAAATTATTTTACGTCTACGATTGGTTATGCGTCCAGCCTGAATGATTGTGTGCACTAGGGCAGGCGAATAAAAGGCACACACGCGAGCATTCGCTCGCACGCACACCAATGTGCATACATGCGCACACAAAGCCAAAGATCCCCCGTACAGCCTCTAACATACTGTTGGGGCAAGTGCTGTCAGCGAGCACATATGAAGGCAAGTACGGTGCACGAGGAGGTGGGTGGCCAGCACCACGCCCGACCGCCTTTGTCTCCCCAGTGGCGATATTTACACACCGCACCAGGTACTTATTTAAGGCTGAGTCGACCTAGGGGAGGCCCAGGACCGGTTCAGATAATCGTCACTGGTGTTGGCCGTGAGCGGGAATCGAACTCGGGTCGCCAGGATCATAGCGCAGCGCGCTAACCACTACACTACCGCTCCCCAAAAGGACACACACACACATATATTAATATACATACACAAGGACACACACACACACGTAAATAGACACACAAGCAAGCCAGGCATTGTACGGCATCTTTGCGTAATGCTGCGTTTTTACGTCATTCTGAAGCTTACAAAGAGGTGGAAGAACTGCTTGAGGCAAACCGAGAGAAACTGTTTCATACAAAAAAAAAATATCAAAACAAACTGGGCTGTGTGTTGAGTGCTTCTCCAGATGACTTAGAGCTGATAAACGGGGTGGCGCGTGGCTTGGTGATGACACTTTTCTCAAGCGATGGATCACACAGAGACAACAGTGTAAGGAGGACGGTTGATTGGTGGCTTGTTGGGCAACCATATAATTTATATTATAGACAGCGTTTCAATATAGACTGCTGTGCACGCCAACGTACAGTGTGTAAATGATACCAATAGCGATTGAAATTTGTGTCGGGGTTTTTATTTTTTGAGCGGTGTTTGGGTTTCGATGATTAGGAATACTAAACAGACGTTAATGAGGTTTGTCACTCAAAAGCCAGTTCCTCTGGCTCGAACACATCTTGCATATTGGACCGACCACCGGTGTTGATTGCCCACAAAGTGGTGCTCATCTTATTAGCCCCGGAGTCGTGTAGCGACGAGTCAACCTCTGCCCGGGAATTTGAGAGTGCAATTTCCTCATTACGATCCCAGCGCTCTTGAGCTTCGTGCGACGCAGCCAGATGGCCAGGTGACCGTGCAGCAGTAAAGAAGAGAAAATGGCTTCCGCACAGACAATGATGTAATTTCATTACTCTTTGGTTCTTTCGGTAAAGTCACGTAGTTCTAAAATAAAATAATTAGAAAATAAAATAAATTACTCTAGAAAATAAAATAAAATAATTTATTTTATTTTCTAAAATAATTTATTTTATTTTCTAAAATAATTTATTTTATTTTCTAAAATAATTTAGTTAGAAAATAAAAGAATTTATTTTATTTTCTAAAATAATTTATTTTATTTTCTAACTACGCGAAAGTCACGAAGTTAGAAAATAAACTACGTGAAAGTCACGTAGTTAGAAAATAAAATAAAAGAATTATAAATAAAAAAATATTTTATTTACAAATTTATTTTATTTTCGAATTTATTTTATTTTCTAACTACGTGACTTTACTGAAAGAACCAAAGAGTATGGATTCCTGCAGTCACGAAAGCTTCAAATCAAGATTGTAATTTCAGCCACTGATGGCTAAGCCCTGTACAAACACAAGGCCTCGGCATACAGACGATAAATGGCCGAATGATCGGGCATTCTTATTGCACCGAGGTCATATCGAAGAGCCAAGCCTAGGAGACCTCACTTGAGTAAGATATACAGGATAGCGGTTCTCATTTGAGATTGGTTAAATCCGAAAAGGAGCTAATCACTCCCCTCTTTTTTTCCTTCAGCCAAACCACACACGCACACATATTGCTTTTGGGCTTTAGTTACCCGGCTGAAAGAATATGGTTTTGTCTCGTTCGTCCTGGATTTGAAATAGTATTAAATTCATGCAGTCCCTTATTTATTTTATTCCTCTGCTCATTATTGTAATGTATGAATACATTATACATTCATACATGTAAATGTTGGCAGATAAAGGATATATCAGGTATGAGATATGTTGGCTGTGATGGTTCGCTCCACGTTCGTACGGATTAACTGCTTGTGAGTGGGCACATACTGAGAGAGGAATTTTCTCAAATGTTAATAATAACATGTTGACTTAAAGTTTTCGTGACTGCAGTAATTCATATTCTTTGGGTCTTTCGGTAAAGCCACATAGATAGAAAAAAATGACAAAAAAATGTATCACGACGTTTCGATCGCAACATAAGCAATCGTCTTCAGGTAAAAAAAAACCCAATTGCTTGTGTTGCAATCGAAACGTCCTGATTTTAATTTTTGTTATTTTTTCTATCTACGTGGCTTCACCGAAAGACCTAAAGAATAATAACATGTTAACATGAGAATGTAAAATAAATGATAATAAAACTAATATTTACGTTCACCCGCCTCTCCCTCAATACATTGTAAGAACACCTGCAATTGGTGAAGATTCCCATGGTTTAAATACTCGCATTGCTACATCCCATACGTTCGGTGGTAGTCAATGGCACCTGGTGAAAAATATGAAATGGGTCACCCCATCTAATTTCCACTCTTTGTAACGGAGCAGCCGGATCACACCGTGGTGCAATTGCACCGCCTGTACACTCCGGTTGTAGCGAGGGAATACATCAGTCATATATTTATGCTTCTGAAACACTGCGCTGTGCATCAGTGTTGATCCGGCTGCTCAAGGTGCTAAGTGGTATAACACCCAGTCCCAATTAATCAATCTGGAAGTATTCAGAACATTGCGTTCATATTTCAGGAAGTTATCAGTACAGCTATGTATTTTAAAAAGTAGGAATTATGAGAAAAAAACAAGTTATCCTTTTTAATTGACGATAAGAGCCGCAGAGATTTTAAGTAAAAGCTATATATGAATGTGCTGTTGTTGTTGTAAAGTATTTATAATCCAGCTGGGTCGTTCAGCGGTAGAGTGCACGACTTGCATTCCAAAAGGTTAAAGTTCAAATCTATGCTGGTAGTTGAGTAGTACCACTTTGTGGTGGAGTCAATAGTGGCTCTCCTATGGAACGGCTCATCCCTGCCATAGGGATGTGGAATTTCCATCACTGGCTCAGGGCTGTAAACATGAGATGAGGGCTACTCCATGCTCACTTAAGGGCAAAACCACGTTAACTCTACGTACGTATTATGAAATATAAGAATGTAAAATCATTGAGTTGAGTTATATGTGCTCATTAAAATGTTATTGACATGTTCAATAATTTTGAAGACTTTTTGTCGATCCCCTAACTGGATGAAGGCATTTTCACCCCATCAAAGTCATGGGGGTTGTTTGACCATACTTCACCACGCTGGCCACTGCGGGATAGTGGAGGGTGGGAGCCCAGGACGAGTTCGTACATCGCTAGCCACTGATGTCAGCTGCTGCCCGGAATTGAACTTCGGTCACCAGAACCATAGCACAGCAGCATGCTAACTCATCATGAAGGCCAATACCTTTCTCAAATAGAGCCAATGGACATTTGCATATACCACTGTTTTTCACAATCTAGGAACAGTAAAGGCAAATTAAATTGAATCAAAACGAGAAGTACACTTCCAATATGAGCACTGCTATTTGAGCCCAGGCACAGCCAGATAATTCATAATTGTAGAAGATATTTTAATAAATCTATATTAGATTAGGCATATCAGAATCAAATTTGGTTAATCCAGCGTGGCAAATCAATCGTGTAAAGATAGACGGGCTACGGATGACTGTGCCCCATTTTTCAAATAGCTGAAGGTTTCATGCCTTGTTTTTTGAGTCGATGCACCGCCCAAGGTCACCCTGAGCGATGCGACTGTTGATAGTCAACGGAACATTTCTCCTGCACATTGCGGCCGATTGTTCTCTGCTGCTTCTGGACTATTTGTACGGAAAAAAAAGTTCACATTGTTGCTGTTAGATGTCTCCGTCATGTGGCTCCATGTCAAAAAATGCCTTTCCGCTTGCTATCATTCAGTGGCATTCGCATATTTTTTTGGGCTTTTAATCACATTGCCCAATGTTTTTTTCCCCACATCTGAATAGTTTTTTTTGTGTTGTTTTACCAAATGCGATATGCCAATGGTCTTTGTGGAGGAAAAGCTTTCGTTAGATGTCTGGGAAATTCGTGATGATGGCGGAGTGGCTCAAGACGGCCACAGTGGCTCTCAGTCTCTCGTTCATGCAGACTCTCCTGCCCTATCGCTGTGCAGCAGGTCAACATTCAAAATACCGCCTTGGCCACAGTGATCATCATGAGCCTTGTTCTAGCCACTGCTGGATGAATGCCCCACAGATCGTCGCCATGCCTCAAGGCCTTACGGTTCAACAATCCCTCTGCAATTGGCTGATCCCATCGCTCCATCTCTGCGGTGGTTCTAACATCGAGCGTGGTCTCTCCTTTGACTACCATTCCATCGCCTGACTCATCTATTGGGTATCATTTCTTCTTGTCATGTGTCCTGTCCAAGGGCAATTACCTTATTTTTGTAACAGTCAATATGATGCCACTGATCCGCATTCATTCTCCGATCTATATGTAGTGTCAACGGTTTAGAGACAGAGTTTCTAGGAGGCACTTTCTTTATTAACAACTTTCACGCTCTCGTCCACACACTCTCCACAGCAGCTCAGCCTAGCACGTACACAACACGAGCCGTCTAACGCTGACGGCGCTGACTGAGATAGCCAACTACTATCTTGTAGCACAATATCTATCAGAGACGTTCAGCGGCGACAGCAATGACGAGACGAGTCCACTCCCAGAACCGGCAGCCCTGAGCCACCCACTCTTGGCTCCTTTTATGCTCCCAGCGCGGCCCTGGCTCCGCCCTGACCGCGCCTCCCTTCTCGAACCCGTTAGCAGGTTCAGGGCCCTCCAGATGGGGTCCTCTGTGACCCTTGCCCTAGTCCCTCTGCTCTGCCCACACACAGCCGTGCACACGCTCACCGACGTGTGTACCGTCTGTCCCCCACAGCTGCCAGCGCTGTCCACCAGCCGGCGCTATGACACTACACATGTGTTCTTCCGTCTGTTTCTAAGTGTAATTCCCACCATGCATCTCGCAAGAATATAAATTATAATTTCAACTTGTAACATGCATAGTGTTCGCTCACATCTTGTAAAGAAAGAACGACTCAGAGGTGCGAGGAACCACAGACACGTAGGGAGTCGGCCACATGATGAGCCGGTGCCAACAATTTCCAAAGCCCTGCGGTCCTATTTCGATTTAAAGCTTTCGTGACTGCAGGGATTCATCTTCTTGGTTCTTTCGGTAAAGTCACGTAGAATGGAAATAATAAAATAATAAAAATAAAACATGATACAATTATTCTCACGACGTTTCGGCCACAACGCAAGCAGCCGTCCTCAGGTGAAGAACAGGTCTGTCGAGAAGACAGAGTCCTCTATATATAAAAGCACTATTGGCCAATCAATTAGAGAAAACCCACAAGTGCGAGGGGGAAACGCTCTATTCCATACAGAGGGAACTTGTGGAGTCCACATTTTTGTTGTTCCGCCTTCTCCTGACTAGTCAGGTTGTGGCACCTCCTCAACGCCCACAGGAAGAGAGTTTCACAACATTTGTGCGATCCACCAACCTTCGCCTCCACAGTTCTGAATTATAGGCCACGCTTGCCACCAGCTTGCATTCTATGTCCTCTGTCGGAGTCAATGATTTAATTCCACATGCCATGCACTGGTTGAAAACTTTCTTTATTCGGCACATTCAGATGTTGCGTTTCATTGTTAAATTACATTTTCCAACGACACCCCATCCTGATTTCGCTCACCTCCTTATAAATTATTTTTGACACCAGTCCACCTTAAACAGTTGCCCTAGACATGCAAATAATGTTGGATTTTCCAGTTGTGTCACTCGCACAATCATTTCCTTTTTTTTGCCAACTAATCATATATGGCTTTTGCTTTGCTCACAGCACAGTTTTGCTTTTTTTTATGACTGTAGTCATAAATCGTGAAAATATTCACCATTTCTCTTCACGCCTTTATCCCTTCCAATCCAATATGAGCAAAAAAATCTGACAGTAAGTTCAAATAAATTACATGTATCAGTACCAATTTAGGACGGGTGAATTTTGGGGAACGGTACTCGACATACCTTATGCATAAGAAGAGGATTTTAGGGGCAGGCGAGGCTACCGAGCCAGCAGAATGCATGGGAAAGTGTACCCCCTACCTAATGTGTTAAGGAAAAATAAACCCAACACTTTTAGGATTTTTGGTAGGAGTCCTGTGAAAAACCTCCTGCAACACACAGATCATTCACTCCTTGCCTTGATGCCGATACTACACCACTTGCTCAGTCCACACTTGATATTATTGTATTAAATATTCATATATTCATTTATTTCACAACTCTTATATTGAGGCTTAGTTGTGTTGTTAAGGGAAAAATCAGGAATGTCATCAATTCCATTTTTAATATTTATTTGAACAATTTTTACCTGATGATTTACATAATCACGTAGCACTCTTGTTTGTCGCGCTATGTCCCTTGCGGAATATATTTTTGTGGGGAGCTACTTGATGTTGGCGATGAAGATGATCATCCATAATACCTTTTTATGCACTCCGGTACATGTCTCTGTAAATGACTAAATCAACAAGTTTGATTAAACCACTTCTGGAAGTAGACCAGCGAGTATTTTCGGCTTTTATTTTCTTTCATCACAATATTTCATTAAATATTAATGGGACATGGAGAGGAAAATTGACATTTAACTGGGGAATATTGATATTAACAATTGAATTACTGGCATGAAGAATGGCTAGTGCACAATAAAAGCTTGACGTTAAGATTGGTGCTGAATATTTAATATCAGGAATTTACACGGTCATCTGAAGATGGAGCATAATAATTACAGAAGTCACCTCAGCTCCTGAATCACTTATAACAAGTGTTAAGTAGTTTCCACAATCACATTAAGAATTAAGCTTGTTTTACTTTCTTTGTAAACAGCTCATTGCAATCAATTACGTATTATCAATCGTTACTTATAAGCAAGTGAAAATATTTTAACGTAAATTATATATGTTATAATTGTTTTTATATTACCAGGTAAGGCCCACTGAAATATCTAGCCTTTTTAAATCAGAAGCGACCTGGCCACAAATGATAGCTCAACGAAGTGGCTCATCACGTGGACATTTATAGCAGCCAAATACTCTAAACGCATGATTCTCAATGTAGGGGGAAAAACTGGAGGACCAGGAGAAAAATACACATGGCCACGGGAAGAAATACATGCACACTCCAAATATACAGGATCGGGATCGAACCCACGACCTCCTCCATACCAGTTGAGGAAGTTAACATCTCTCCACTGTGGAACCCATAAAGATGGCCAAACTTGCCCTTTACAAATGATGATTTCCAATACGAGATGCAAGAGATCGACACAGTGGCTAACGGATTGCATCCATGAACATGACGATCTGGCTTTGAATTTCGATTTAAAGCTTTCGTGACTGCAGTGATTCATCTTCTTGGTTTTTTCGGTAAAGTCACATAGAAGGGAAATAATACAATTATAAAAATAAAACATAATAAAATAAAATTCTCACGACGTTTCAGCCACAACGCAAGCAGCCGTCCTCAGGTGAAGAACAGGGCTGTCGGAAAGACAGCGTCTGAATTCAGAATTCAGACACTGTCTTTCCGACAGACCTGTTCTTTCAGAATTCAGACGGTGTCTATCCGACAGCCCTGTTCTTCACCTGAGGACGGCTGCTTGCGTTGTGGCCGAAACGTCGTGAGAATTTTATTTTATAATGTTTTATTTTTATTATTTTATTATTTCCCTTCTATGTGACTTTACCGAAAGAACCAGGAAGATGGATCTGGCTTTGCTTCCTGGTCATGTTTAACAGGAGAGGGGCGAGTGATTTCTGAATCGGTACTGAGTTCTGCAGTTCACCAACCCACGCTGATCAACGTGGTGAAGAATGGTCAAGAAACTTCCAATGACTGACACAGCATGGGGAGGCCTTCATCCAGTGGTCGATTACAGTCCACAATACAATTAGCATTCGCTTGACATCTAAAAACAGACCCCATCTCAGGACACTGTACAGGAAAATGGGACCTCTGCATCGTGTATTGAAACAGTGAGAACAATAATTATTTTATTTTAAAATATATAAATCGGCATAAACGTGTCATCTCGAATATTTGAAAGGGCACCCCCAGTGTCAGCTGTCCCTGTGTATACAACGCGATGCAGCGCGTGGCCTCCACACGGGCATAAGTCTGCCAGTAGGGGGCAATGAATACTAAATGTAGAATCCTAAATGTGCTCAATGTGCGGTTCATTTTCGAATTTGGCAAATTTGTTCGATTTTGGTCAGCACACAATGCTTTCCTCTTGCGAATGAGGTCGGGGGGATCTTTAACGTCCACTGTCAAGCAGTCGGTGCACAGTATTACGGTTATTACAACCGCAAATTATTACGGTTATTACACCCGCTGGGCTGTAAATGATTACTTTATGAATTTTAAATGCATCATATACACTGGATGCTTTCTGTGGTGTAATGGGTAGCTTACTGTGCCTGCAATCCAGAGGATGCCAGTTCGATTCAATCTCCTGGCGTGGCAGTTGAAACAACGGTGCGAGCTCTCAATGTCCTCATAGTGGCATTGTCTTTGTGCTGTTCGCCTTTTGGCGTCCTCTGGTCTAACACCGTTTGAGACGAGGCTCTAAAGAAAGCGGTCTCTGGTGTGGACCAATCAGTTTCAAAGACAATTCATATACTACCACAGCGTGTTTTTTTGTTTGCATGTTCACCACAAGTATATGTGGTTAATGCAGACATGATTCCTTGCAAAGGTTTCAGTTTGGTGTTTTAACATCTTAACACCTGTTTTGTTGCCAGAAAGAGAAAAACCCTATCATCAATGGTGTGAGTTATTTAACCCCCCCCCCCCCCCACTCTGTCCACCAATCAGGATACATGGGTTAGTTGACTGACAACTCGCATGCGGTGGGATAGAGTGTGAGCACGTCCACCTCTTCGTACGGAAACTTGCCAATGTGGAAGAGTAGGCCAAATACAATTTAGAGGAGCTCTCCAGAGGCTCTTCCACCACCAGTGGGGTGAGCAGGTAATTGCATGGCAGCGATATCTACATTATGAAAACAAACGAATTACATTCATTTTCATGATATATCGATACATATCAAATTACTGTGTAAGTGGAAATGTTAATCATGTTGTAGTATCATGTTTTTTTGTGCACTAGCACACTAATTCATTATGCATGGTCATTCACATTACTATGAACCACTTTGCTAAAATATCTTCTGCATATGTTATCAAGTTGTATTTTAACATATCTTCACCAAATACTACACTTATTCTTACGATTATATTATTAATCAGTGGTCAATAATTATAGTGATGGATTTCCACATGTTTTCCTTGGATTCAGGCCTAAACTAATGACTCATAGCTTTGTCCGTTGCATCTGCAGTATTTTCCATAAAAAAAATCTAGGCATATTCATTTGCATTCCATGTACAATACGTAAAATAACCACCCGTGTAGCCATAGGTCTGGCACCAAGAACACAGCGAAAATATGCAATGATTTCCTAAACACAGCAATGACACGCATTCCCATATAGCAACGTTCCAAATTAAGCAGAATTAGCTTGGTTTACATATTTTTTTTTCTCTTGTCACCGCTTGGTTTTCCATGGCGGATCATTTGAAAACTAAAAGCAGTCTGTTGTTGAATCTGACCTATACGACAATCACCGTCAAAACGTTAAACAAATAATAATAATAAGAGACGAACAAGCACACAACACAAGAGAATGATACTCCGACGACAGAAACAACAGCAGCAGCAACAATTTCAGTGAATAAAATAGAATGCTTAGTTATCACAATGACCGATTACATAAACAAGGGGGGAGGTCTAATATTCCACGACTTGCTAATGAGCGCAGGCATATTTCCATGTAATTTTTTATCCACGCGAGCTAAGTAGGCTGCACTTATTTCATTTTTATTAAAAAGTGTCAGAAAAGCTAAACAGTGATTTGAAAGATGTTCCAATTTGAAATATGTCTCCTTTCTCTGACACTGTTCGTGAAATCCCGTTCGCATCATTAGCACTCGTGGCTTTATCTCTTCTCGGAGATGATGGTGTGAGATCTGAGGATTGACTCTTTCGTTGCTCATTGGTGAATGAAATGCGGTTGCTGCATGAAACATACCCTTTGACTTGCAGCGGTGATTGCGAGCGGTGGCGTCTCAGGCATGGTCGGCTTAACTCACCAAACCACAATTCCAATTCGACTTTTTAGAATTGTTACAATTCAACGCAGACGCTGACTGCAGAATTAAATCTCTCGATTTAAGACGTTTATCTTGTGTCCCCTAAATTTTCAGCCACACACTGATGAATGCATTTACTCCAGCTCCGCATAAGTACTCATGCCATGTATGTGCATATTATATGTTTGTGGAACAATTTCAGATGTAGGAATACGTGTCATAAATAGTATCCAATATTTCCATATACACATATACATGTCGATATTGGATGCTGTCGCGGTGTGATGGTTAGCGCAATTAACTTGCAAAGCCAGAGGTCACTGATATTGTCTGACCCGCCCCTCCTGGACATCTGTGAAAAAGAGCTTCATAGCTCATCAGATTTCTACCAGGATAAATAAATATTCCGAGTGTGATTCTGATCTCCTGGCGTGCAAGTTGAAACAACAGGCAGGCGACCTAAATCCCAGATCCTTTGTCCACCCAGCAGTATGAGCACGCCACAAAGCCAGTCGGTGGGCAGATTGTGTCTGGTGATTTAACGTGTGAGTAGTTAAACATCTTCCAAGGTGTAGTGATAGGATTTTACCCTTTCAACTGGTACAAAACTAGGCTCTAAGAAAAGCTGTCTCGGGTGTGGACCAATCAACTTCAAGGACAGTGCATATCATTATCATCAGAGTTGTATATTTTTGTTTGCATTTTGACTGCTTGTGTTGTGGTTATTGCAAACATGATGTCTTGTATAAAGGTGTCAGTTTTTGTACCAGTTGAAAGGGTAAAAACCTATCACTGTATTTTGCCACTGGTAAAGGAGGTCTCATAGTGTAAATCTTCCAAGGTGTTTGGCCACCTCCGATTAACACGGTTGGCTACGTACGGTGCAAAATGAATTCAACATACATTAGTGTCGTGAGCAAACAAGTGCAGGGGCTGCACCTCTGTCTTTACATTTAATGCAGAGACACACAAGTAATCATGTCTAAACTCCGGAAGATCACTCAGCAGGGTATTAATGGAGACCACAAGTGGTCCATTTTCACACAAGGTCCCCCGGTGGCATCCTGGGAGAGAGCTGAGATTGAACACGCCATCCTAAAGCGTGCACTTAAGGGTACGCGGACACATTTATATTCACACGGGCAGCACACGAGTTTTTAGCATGGGCATGAAATTGTACCCTAATTAAACATGCAAACAGTCAGAAATTGATACAAAAATGTATTTCTGCCAAAACAATAGGTACAGCGCAAACTCCCATACTGTAGGTGTGTATGCTTACTGTGCTCGCATTATAAAGATGATCATTAAATTGCACTGTGTAATTTAGTCAAAATGCCGATTTAAAATCAGCAGAAAATAGTATGGTTTAATCGGGACAGTGGTGTCTGTTGACTGCGCTTAGTATTTATTAAAAGTTCCACTGATATTATGCGACGATCTATGCAGTTGCTCATATTTACCACATATGTACCATTGGGCATATGAATTGCATTGTATTATTATGTAATATAAGCATGTACCATTGCGCATACCAATTGCATTATATTATTATGTAATATAAGCACTGGCAAACAGGAATGTAATATTTTCAGATTAACTACATGAGTGGGACTCTGCTTCATGCACAGGACAATAGAACACACTCAGTCAAAATGTTCCACAATGCATTCGAATTCACATTCAACTAATTCCTTTGGGCCAATATAGTCCGAGGCAGCAGAGGTAGGCCCAGAAATAATTTCTTGAACCTATTACATCCGAAGTCTGTCTGAGCCATTCATCCCTGAAACATAAATTCCTATTACAACGTTTTATTTAGCTCCACTCTTCAATCGTTGTCAGTCAAATGGTATTTCTATACTTTTTTTTTACAAAATAGCACTTGGAGTTTAAAGACGGCGTTTTCAAATCTGGCTTCTGAATTCATGCTTGTCAGAAAGATCCTTTTGCTAAGAAACGGAATTTATGTACAAGTGCTTGCTGGATTAACATTTAAATGTGATATTAAATTAAAATCATGTCAAACATAGATGCTAAGAAAGTGCACGTGTCTGTATATATATATTATTTTCTGTTTATTTATGAAACATTTTACGAATGTTTTCCCCTTAGCCACAAAAGTCTGTGTCCCAGGACTTTTTCACGAGGGTCTTGCATTAAAAAATGTGGCCATGGCCGTGACTGAGAGTGTGCATTTGGAAGGCACCTGGTGTAACCAGAGACAACTCATTAATATGAGAGGGTAATGTTACATTTTACGCAAAGATAGATTCAATAATCTATTGCTGTCATGTCATCTCCTGCCCACCTTGTAGTGTATCTATAGAGATGTGTATATGTTGTGCTGTTCATATCAACACATAATGCATTGTATTACTGCATGTTATTTCTACCAGCCATTCATTGCTCTTAGGGTCTAACAAAGCTAACCAGGGTGAGGGTATTTGTCTTTGTATTACTGCATTACCTGAATATATGATTTCACCACACATACCTGTGCCGATTGACATTTTACTTGACATGGCTCCCGGCTCGGTTTACTCGGTATAAATAAGTGCGTGTGTGTCCTGCAGACAAAACCTCGTACACTGCACCACCAGCCTCACGGGGTGGACGCTAATAGCACTTGCACTCTGTTGTCTACCCATACATGGACAGCTATTTTTGTCAATCCACTGCTGGATGAGCGCCTCTCCATATAGGTTGCAAGGGCTATTTAAAACTACAACTATAAACGAAACTATTGTTATGTTATCAGGTAAGGCCCACTGACCTATATAGCTGTTTCTCAGAAGAGACCCGGTCCACAAATGATAACTCAAATAAGTGGCTGAAAATGTGGAAATGTATCGCTGTCAAATGCTCTAAACGCATGTTTGTAAATGGGGAGGGAAAAACCGAAGGACCTGGATAAAAATCCACGTGACCACGGGGAGAGGGAGAGAGAGAGACATGCAAACTCCGAATATACAGGTGTCAGAGTCGTGATCGAACCCACGACCTCGTGTACACCAGACGAGGGAGATAACGTCTCACCACAACCCTTCTCGTTCTAGAGAGACCCCTGTAAAGGCCATTTAGCCAAACTCTTCCATCTTGGCCAGACGTCTTGGAAGAGGTGGGAGTACACACACTTTATACCCACCTCTCATGCAAGCTGTTGATCGACCATTTATACTGCTGCATGGACAGATGTGGGGGAATACAAAAAAAACTCGCACCATTGTTTCAACTGCCGCCGTCAGGAGATCGAACCGACGACCTCTGGATTGCAAGTGCAGTGTGCCGATCCATTACACCATGACAGTAGCCCCCTGTTGTAGCTGTTGTCTATCCATGCTAAAGTGGGCTCCGTGTATACGTGTGTTTTTGGACGCATGAAAGGAACACCGTGAAGTCAAGTGGGGGAGCAGGCACACAGGCCAGCAGACCACCAATTCCATAGATGCACATAAGCAGACAGACAGATGAATTTTCTAATTTGCTGCACGCACAGGGAGCAGCTTCATGTCCTTTGCAGCAAGGGTGCGAAGGTTTGGGCACGCACGCGCGCTCACACACACACACAATACCAGCAACGCTATTAATAAACACGGCGAATCCATTAAATGTTGGTTTATTATGATTTATTGTCCTTTCCAGGCTCCGTGAAATGTGATGCCTTCGTCAGGATTTGTTACCTAATTTAATCCCATAGCTTTAAGCAGATGCCGTTGCATTGCCTGCATTAATAATGGGAATAATTTGTTCACCGGGGAAAGCCTCACTGAGTCGTGAGAATATTAAGATGGGTGCTGCTTAGGATTGGTGTGTCTGGGAGAAAAACTAACACCACAACACAATAGCACTCCAAACTTTGTACAGTTTTAAGCAAATTTAATTTAACCAAGTCAATTTCTCAAGAAGCCAGTGTAAGATAATTTGCACGAGTGACCGGGTCATCAACATAATGTAAAGTAAAACAAATAGGATGAAGTGCAGTAATGAGGTAAATACAAACAATGCAAATAGAAATCAAAACAAAGGTAAACACACAGGTAAGTTAGCAATATACTTGCTGTCCTGTCTAGTGGTAAAAAAACAACAACATTGAGGTTGATTGCCTGTAGCAAATAAATAAAGTAGTCCACCACGTAATCCCATTCAGTAATAATTAACATGTATAAAGCATACTTAATTTGGAGCTTTCGTGACTGCAGAAATTACCCTTTGGTTCTTTCGGTAAAGTCACGTATCAAGAGAAAATAATGAATTAAATACTAGCATACGACGTTTCGATTGCAACACAAGCAATCATCATCAGGTATAAATGAAATAGAAACACAAATCTAGTATACTTAGAAATGTAATGTAATACAGCAGAGAGTCGGATAACATAACAGTCAACACAGAACCTGTCTATATGTCTCTGGTTCTGTGTTTTATCTCTCTCTCAAATTTAGCATTCTCAGGAAGAATGTAATCAACCAGGTAGGGTTTTGACTGTTATGTTATCCGACTCTCTGTTGTATTACATTGCATTTCTAAGTATACTAGATTTGTGTTTACATTTCATTTATACCTGATGATGATTGCTTGTGTTGCAATCGAAACGTCGTATGCTAGTATTTAATTTATTATTTTCTCTTGATACGTGACTTTACCGAAATAACCAAAATGTATAAAGTAATCGTTCTCAGGGAGTTAGTTAATACTAAACAATAACTTACAGTTTGTTATGTTTGTCATGGGTGCTGCTTAACCATACTTCACCATGCTGGTCAGTGCAGGTTGTTGAATGGAGAACACAGGACGGATTCAGATATCCCTTGCTACTGATGCACAGGCCTCTGCACTGATACCACTACGCCACCGCTGTAGTTACAAATTATTATTCGTTCAAATATTGTTTAAGGGTAATTTTTAAATATTCGCTATAGATAATGACACTTGGTTTCTGTAACAGTTAGACTGATACCTAAGCTTTCAATTCATCTATGTTATTACATTCATGCCTTAACCAATGGAACTGTCCACATTATGTCCCTGCACAATGTAAGAAAACGAACATAACATGCAATTAGAAGTTTGATGTAAAAATTAAGTGACCTATTTATAGAAAAAAAACAAGTCTTATTTGTCAAATCGTAGCCACAACTTACATTTCCTGTGCTCAAAACCCACGTGCTGTGCACTCTGAACGTTTCAGTGGACACAGTTGAACGTGAGCAATAGCTCGATGCCATCAGATTGCCGGGACAGATGTGGCTTAATCAAGCATGGGGAATGTGTCGCATGCTCCTGGATTTATTTAGGCAGTAATGATTTCAGACTCGGCAAAGATTGTTATTTTTTTGGCTCCATCAGAATTCTAACGATGTCACGCTAAACACAGAAATTGTGAAAAGTAATTATGGGTCCCACTTTTACTACTTTGCAAAAAGCGCCATTTAGAAAGTCAAATTTGGTTCTGGCAAACTTCCCTACTTTGCAAAAAGCACAATTTCGCGGAAATTGCATTCACACATCTATTATCCTTAAGACAAATATTGCCTTTTGGAAAGGGGGAATTGAAAAAAGGCATGCCTAGCTTCACCTGTCCCTCATATATGAAGGGTTTTCCCTTCCTCTAGCAGCACAATCATCAACAAACATCTTAACTCGGAGTTATTCCACTCATTGTCCGACAGATTAACAACGGATTCACAGCTAATTATGACCGCTCATATCAGTGACAATTAAGCCACAAACAGCGTCCTTGTGCATCAAGTGCCGCTTCTCTTAATCTCCACTTCCACAGGATAAGTCACAGCAAATCACGTAATTTAGATGATGTTTCTTCTCCAAAAAACTTAATTGAATCTCAGTGGGTTATTGCTTTATTAAATAAAGAACGACGAATTAGCGATTCTAATAGAGTGACTATATTATCTTACCATAGCTTTGTAAGATGTTGTACCCCTTTTGAATACCCTTACACGTCTCGCAGTGCTTATATTTGTAAACTCAATGAGCTCTCCTTCCACTTAAATAACCTCTCTCATCTGCCTCCACTAAAAATTAACAATGCATCAAAAAGGAACATATTTGTAAGCATTACTTTCAAACAATGCTGAAAAAAAATTAACACGATTATTCGTTTCGTAATAATAATACAAAAATCAACACACATTGAATTTAAAAAGGACATTCAGAGGTGTGGGGGAATACATTTCAGAAAGAGAGCAGTTTTCATATTCTAAACTACTAAACCATTAAAACTTTTATTTTTATTTTAGCAGGTTTGGCCCATTGAGCTTTAAAGCTGGCCACAATTGATAGCTCAACGAAGTGGCTTATCATGTAGAAATCTACATCATTTCTATATCAGCCAAATATTCTAAACACATGATTCTAAATGTGGAGGGAAAAACCGGAGGGCCCAGGCAATATCCACACGACCACGGTGAGAGAGACACACAAAACTTCAAATATACAGGTGTCAGGGTCATGGATCTAACTCCTGCATACCAGGCGAGGTAGTTGACATCGCACCATCGTACCACTATATTCTGACAGAAGGATGGCACTCGACGCGGATGTGTGGCGCAATTCCTTCCGATAGTAGGAAGCCACAAGATATATGCACTTTAAATCCAGATGGAAAACTCAATTCTTGAGAACTAATTTTTGTGTTTAGTTTGTTTCCCTCCCCTCGTTAGCAACAACAACCGCCATTAGCTACTATGTGGCGGTGACGTCACCACGGCGCTTGTGCCAGGCCGTGTGCACGTTGAGGCCACGTGAAGTGTCGAACGCCCGCTGGCAGGAGGTCACGGGGCAGACCCAGGTGCCATGGGTCGAATGACTGAGATGACTGGCCGATGCACCACCTGTGCCCCTTACTGTGCCTGCGATTAGCACACACACACACACGCGCGCGCATACCGACAGTGAGAGAAGAGGAAGGGAATTCCAGACTTTGTAGCCGCGACAGAGCAGCGACGCTCACCTCGTCTGGAGACTCGGGGGTTGACACGGAGGAGGAGGAGGCCGCTTGATGCCGATCGGGGATTGTGAGATGGAACGGAAGCTAAGCAGACCGGTTGGCCCAGCGTGTGTGCTTTGTAACAGAGGACGGTGACTTTGTACAGGAGGCGATGTTGAAGCGGAAGCCAGTGAAGATGATTTGGAAGGTCTGAGGAATGGACGAAGAAGGGTCGCGTCATGAAGTGTGGTTGAGGCAGTTTTGAATGCAGCACACAATCTATAATTCCGTAAAGGACAAAGGCTTGGGTCACAGTAGGTTCAATCCCACAGGTTTTACCCATTAGTCTCCTTGCCTTTTGTCCTCAATCCCTGAACCTTTTCATTTTAACACTGCCACGGTCAAGGGACATCACCCGGTGATTTCTGAAACAAGCGAGACTGTGCCAATAAAGGCACGGGCATGTTGTGGCCTATATGAATTAATCATGGCAATCTAGTTTAGGGGCCTGATGGCAGCTTCACCATCACGATCAGGCAGCACTTTGGGTGACTGCTTGCAAAGGCATCATTATCCACATAGCTCAATTAATTGATTCACATATTTAAAACCTGGGTACCAATGTCACAGTTAACATCAGCCGCGAGTGATATTTCAACCAGTCAGTGCCGCCCTTTAAGTCACCTGCACTGACCGGTGTGATGAAGTATGGTCAAACAACCACCATTATCAACATGGCTTGGGGAGGTTTTTTTACCCAGCAGTAGATAAATATAGAGCTGGAAAATATTATTATAATCATCATCATTATATAACAATGCATTGAGAATTGAGATGCAATATTAGCTTCCAAGTCCTGAATGACTAGACAACACACCTGTATGAATATTATACTGGTTGGAACCTCCTGGTTACACCAGCCCACAGGGGATTATTGTGTCCGTCCGTCGTGCAGGGAGGGGCTGGGTGGGGAGGGTGGGGAGGGGCTGGGTGGGGAGGGTGGGACTGAGTGGGGGGTGGGAAGGATGGGGCTGGGTGGGGAGGGAAGGGCTGGGTGGGGAGGGTGGGGAGGGGCTGGGTGGGGAGGGCGGGGCTGGGTGGGGGGTGGGAGGGATGGGGCTGGGTGGGGAGGGGCTGGTCACCCCGTGGTGCCCTTATATAACTCAACGTTTAACCTACTCACGCCGGCTTGTGCCCGCCCTCGCAGTCGGGCATATTTGCGGAATACACCACGCCGCCGTTGACCGTGGCCATTGACCGAGCAACCCAACGTTCCTACCAGCTCCCTCCGCAGGAATGTGTTTCTCCTAAACTGGATGCCACAGCAGAACCATTCTTTAAACCAAGAGCAGTGGATCACACCTATAATCCAACCTTTCGGAGGCAGGGGTTAGTGGCTCGCAGTGATTTTGTAAACCCCCTAAATTCACTCGGCTGTGAAGTGACGAAATGATCACAAGGAAGCCAATCCTCTCTTGAATCCTTCTATGGAATGCCATTCCCTAATATGGTCGTTCTTTTAATCTGTCAACTCCAATTTCCTCCCACGTGCAAAATACACGTGGATGGACTTGGTAAATCACAGCTTGACACTGTCAGGCTTTATTTGGTGGATGTTGAACTTCTTTCGCACCATACGTTGCCAATCATGCTCATCAGAGGTGCGGGGGAGGGGAATTATTTTGATCACAATGGTAAAGCAGACTGACTTAGAATCAATGTTTCTCTATAACTGCTCATTTTAACGGTGCAATAGAAACAAAATGAATGATGATGAAGATAATGGTGAATTTTAATAGGAGCTTCATTCTACATTTTCATGACCACATCTGCAAAAAAAAAAGTTTGAGAAAGGCCAATTATTAATCACACAGTCACAAAACAATGGCTGAAGGCTTGACGCAAGTTAGCAAACTATGTCTTGTGACTCTGGTCCAATTTGAAATTGGAGCATTTCTCCTGGGTCTCACTCCTCAGCTATTGTCCATCTCAACATCCACAGTCAATTTATGAAACGCTCATATCAATCCCAACAGCCGAGCCAAAGTCCACAATGCTCGCTCAGAAAGGTTATCCCCATTGAGATGCGGTGCACAACTCCAAGTGGAGAAGACAAATGAAAACAAATAATTCGTCCGTGCAATTTGTTCCTCAAAGCCAGGTGGACTTAATGCCGCAGGGCAGTTCAGTCGGGGGGGGGGGGGGTATATAGGCTAACGCTGCATGTCCCTGATGGGCCACATGTAAGTATGTATGTTGAACTTCTCTCGCACCGTACGTAGCTATCCATGCACATAGGAGGTGCGGAACATGTTTCCTTAGCTTACCGCAACGCATTTCCTCGTCGCATCTAGCAACATGTTTCCTCAACTCGTAGTGTGGAGCGGCAGCTGCTGATCAATTGGATGTCCCCCAGCCACCATCCCCCGTAATGCAAAACCGCAGCCAGCATGGCACCCAATAACAGCATGCGCTCGTATAACCTTCCTCCCCATGTGCTCGCCGGAGAAGCTTTAAGTGAAGACCCATACGCCGTGTCAAGCCACAGGGATGAACTGTGTTGTCATATGATATACCGGGGTGCATCATGCAATGACAAGTGCTATTCCAGGTAAAGGTTACACGTCGGGTCATATACCGCTGCTCTAAGATTCTATTCACCTGCACGAATCACCCAATTTGTGATGCGCTGTTGTTAACACAAGGCGTCTGGAACGGAGGTGATGGCTGATCGCTTGTGAATATGAGGACGAATGCCGACTCGTGTTGTTAACCTTGGTCTGGCAGAAAAGGTCACGTGCTTTAATGCCTTGCCTCACAAGTCTCTCCTATTACATCCAGAGGGCATAGATCTCAATAGGAGATCTGTCCCATGTTGGGCATATTTTCTCATTGCATATAGTGTAAATGAGACATTCTTATACATTACAATATTACAATAAGACCATTGTATGTATGCTGAACGTCTTTCTGATCGTACGTAGCCAGCTATGCTAATGATGTTACAATAAGACATATTCGTAAAATATACACCTATAGGTCAATTTAATGTATTTTACTGCTATATCTCACTAAGCTGGGCATCTTATGATTAAGTTCGTTTTGCTTGGGAATTCCTGTAATACACGAGGTGTGCATTACAATGGTAATTGCGGATATAACTACTTCATACAAAAATAACTACATTCCCAAGTAAATTGTGAAAATGTTTGACTTTGTTGTAGACCGCATCAAAGGGCAAGGCGCAGCCCTGCAGCAGCTTTCTCGTGCCACTGCTGGCGAAAGGGTCTCCGCTCAGGGGAGCTCTAGAGGGCATTTTAGTCTACTCTTCCTCGCTGTCCAGACGTACTGGAGGAGGTGGCACTGCACACACTTTACTCCACCACCTGCTGATCAAACTTACTGTGGCGTACCCACCCATATTTTATACTGCCAGGTGGAGAAAGGGCATTTAGATTTGATAAACTTGCCCAGTGCTCCAACCGTCGCGCCGGCATGTCGAATCGAACCGCCAATCGACTAACTTATATGCAGCACATCAATGTAAACAAATATACCGTACATATAAAATGAGGGGGCAATTAGCGTGTTGCTGAAGTCTTAACATTTGAATGATAGTACGATATGTGTACGTTTGGATTGCAAGGGGAAATCCATTACATTGAAACTTTTAACCTTGATGCACTCAGTTTCCCAGCGTGTCATTGCAGCAGCTCACGTTATCTCGAACGGTGGCTAATCCTCTCTGAAGACATATCCGAACAGATGCAGCAGGCAGCCAAGCTCGCTGTATGACCACACAGCCAGTATCCAGTGTTCGCACATCAAGCGAACGTGCAGCTGATCCATGGCGATTTAATTTTCATCTAATCAGCTCAATTTTAATCTACCGCTGAAAGTAGAAACTACCCGTTCAATTAACCTCACCACCTCTCAATATTGAAACAACTGCAGCAGAAAGACTTTGCAGGGAGCAGTGAGGACATTCAATTCCCAACGGGACAGGCTTACCCATCCAGAAAATGTCTAATTTCCAAAATGAATCAAGCGTTATTGCTCTTTGCCCGAGACAAACAATGACCGTTGTGCAGAAAATACATCTACTTAAGTGTAGGAAGACGGGGCATTAAAGTTTTAAGGAGCGTCGGCGTTTGGCACGCGATGTAAGCGACGAGTGAGTGTTTGCTAATTACGTCTGCCATTTAAATGCACGGCATTAGCGGTGGCGATGCGGCAAAGTGAAAAAAAAGAAGCATGAAGTGTATCTGTTGATTCGCAGAAGCCCATGGGTCAGTGCCAATTTTCATAGCCATAATGAACAAAATTAAAGCTAATGCACTTTAATACTAGGGCAGGTGCAAATGCAGCATGATTGTCAACTGAGTCATATAGTTACTGGCTTGGAGATTCAGTGGCAGGCGTGGTGGTGGATGATAGGAAACTCATCACAAAGTTTGAATGCACTGTTCAGGTTGGTGTCCCATTGTTGTGTGCCGTGTGGATGGAGAGCATTGCAGTCAACAAGGTTGCCTCCGAGCCACGTTGCATGACGCTCATGATTCAATTGCTCCATCTGCCCATTAATTCCTGCAGAGCATTACTTGAAACAAGTTGCACGCTGTTAATTAGACGTTAATGTGACATAATTTACAAAATTTGGACAACGTGTATTGGTATCATAAGCCCAAGTTACAAAATAACTAAAGTACAAATAAATATATAAACCAAGCATAAGTGTTTTCAAGAGATGCTGAATCCCAATTGACTCTCGCCGGGTAAATTATGTCCGTGAAAAAATCAATTTTAAAATTGGTCCGGCTTTTAAAAAATATAGACGCATTTTTCTTACAATAGCTCCTTTAAAAAACATGTTGTTCAAATTATTAACGAACCCTGTAGGGTGATAACACTTATGCAGCGGCCAAACACATTTTTTTTCGCAGCAGAGGTGACATTGTGTTGCTTGCAAAGGCAATCACCTGCGCTGCAGACACATTTGCTATAGCGTGGGTGAACACAGCACATCATGATGATTTAAAATATCAATCGCATCAATTCTATGGACCAGTGGTTGCAGATGGGCAAAAATAAACTGCCATGTATTTTTTTTTAAATAGCAGCATCGAATGTGGTCATTTTTTTCGAGGTAACAAACTGCAGAACAACTGTAGACCATATTTCCAAGAAGTTTCTACAAGTAGTTGTAAGAAATATTTTTTCTACTCGTGAACGTAGGCTCTGCTGAGCATGTCTGCGCCACTGTAATATGAAGGTGATAAATAATTGAGATAAAAAACTATCTGCCGTAGCATCTATGAGTGACTTGTTGATGAAATGCACCTTTGCTTGCATCTCCCCTCCATCTCTTCCCCTTGCACCAACTCTCTTATTTGTCTTTTAAATAAAGTGAACGATTTCACAAAAATTGCTATTCGAGAGTACAGTGCTGTTTTGACAACAAAAAAACGGATGTGAAAACTTAAATTGTGAACAAGAACGTATAGAGCAGATGGCGTGGACACTGCAAGCACATGGAACGATGGCCAATTCATCTGTGCCTATTCTTTGGGTCTTTCGCTAAAGTCGTGAGAATTATTTTGTTATGTTTTATTTTTATTATTTTATTATTTCCCTTCTACGTGACTTTACCGAAAGAACCAAGAAGATGAATCCCTGCAGTCACGAAAGCTTTAAATCACGTAGATAAGTTAAAAGAAAATAACAAAAAACTACGACGTTTCCATCGCAACACAAGCAGTCGTCATCAGGAAAAGGGGGTTAGCTTCTAAAGGCAAACTGTTTATAAAGGTTTAAAATGGGCGAAGCCCAAATGTCAGCAGCATGGGCGGGTCAGCTAATGTTAATGTAAGTGATGGGCAGCGACCGCGATTGGCGGTGGGTTTCCACCAATTAAAGGGCTGCCAGGTAAAAATTAACATGTTAATGTAAGATCGGTGAGCGGCCTCCACGGCGAGCGCCCTGAGGTGGCTATGTTAATGTGAGAGATTAGCATGTTTATGTAATTTTGCAGAGCCACCGCTACGTCGAGGTACGGCGCGCAAACGTGGCTGTGTTGGTGTGAGAAATGTAACCTGTTAATGTAAAATCGGAGAGCGGAAAATAACAACTAACATCAGAAGGTGGCAGGATGGGAACATCACAGCCAGTTATGACTTAAACTTGTTTATAACCTTCTTCCAACGATTGCTAAGTTTGTACCCATCTTCTCGGTTGAAATTGTATCTTTGTCTGTATGTATGGATAGCTTCATGAACGAATCTTTGTTGATAGCCAGTGGGTTTGCAAAGTACTTTCGTCTTAGAGAAATCAACATCGTGTGTGCCCACCACGTTAAAACAATGATCAGCCACGGCCGAGGTATTGGTCCTACCGTGTTTCAGATCTGCCTTGTGTTCACGAATACGGTCCGAGACATGTCGCTTAGTTTCCCCAATGTAACTACTGCCACAGACACAGCTTAGTTTGTAGACGCCGGGGTATTGCATGTCAGGGATCACATCCTTCACAGATGGAATATAAATTGGTGGAAAACCACCGCCAATCGCAGTCGCTGCCCATCACCTACATTAACATTAGTTGCTGCTGACATTTGGGCTACGCTCATTTTAAACCTTTATAAACAGTTTGCCTTTAGAAGCTAACCCCCTTTTCCTGATGACAACCACTTGTGTTGTGATCGAAACGTCGTAGTTTTTTGTTATTTTCTTTGAACCTGTCAACGTGACTTTACCGAAAGACCAAAAGAATATTAATTCATGCAGTCACGAAAGCTTTTAGTCAAGATTTCACCTGTGCCTCGTTTGATCACCTTGCAGCTGCTGGTCACTCGATCGCTTACGTGTTTGAGTTTCCAATTTTCAGAAAGGTAATGGCTGTCAAAATACGGAATCCTTTGTTAAAATAAAATCGCTTTAAAAGATCTATTTAGAAATGTTCTTCAAACTCCGTCATAAGGAAGATTGATCTGTGAGTTAACCGTGACATATTTTTTTCTCGGTCGAGTTTCTGCCGCTGATGAATTTGTATTGAACATGTATGAAAAAAACAACAACATTCCACGGTTATATCCGTGGTACAATTTGGGAATTAATTGTAAAAGTCCTATGATAGCAGTCAAGGAAATATGTAATTTTTTTCTGTTTAAAATCATGTCAGGTTTGAATTATGTTTGCCATGTGCAGTTGCTCATTAACATAAATGAGTTAGTATAATTGGTATGTTACTGCACTATGATCATTGCGGCTTAAATGATTATTACACCATAATTGCAATGCATTTGCATATTACTGTAATATGTCAAAAGGACACTAATTGTCTTTTTTGTATGTATGAGAGGTGATTTAACAGTCTGTGGCCTGACATAGATGGAGTGAAGCCAGTACAAAGGGTGAATAAATAATTAAAGTATCATTATATTTACATATCACTTTTACAGAAGTTTTAAATCATCTTGTTTGTGCGCTAACTAATTAAAGGTAGAATTCTGTATAAAAAGAGACGAGAAAAAAAACCAGAACGAAATCCAGACACATTTATAAAATCCTCCATATTCGCCAGACCTGTCTCTGAGTGCCTTACACACGTTTCCATAGTTTCAAACAAATCACAAGCAAATCTGACATGTTCTAGTGACAAGGAAGTGTTGTGTACTGTTGTAGGAATAACCCGATTCTAGTAGCAAATTTGGCTGTCACTTTACCAATTTTTGGTGAAATTGATGGCCGATTTAAAACACAATCAGAAAAAACTAAAATCCATATTTTGTAATTCACAAAGGGTGTAGAGGGTCACCCAGGACCAGTTCACTTATCACTCGACGATAGCAGTGTGCTAACCACTGTGCCACCGCTCCAGCGTTTTACTGCACCAGAGCACGGGTTTGTCGAGCATTGTGCGGATGTCTTGCACGGTGACTTTACAAAGCATTGAATTCTTCCTGATTAGATTTTGACAGGATGAAATTACGTGGGTGACTAATACGTTTCAGTTGCTTTCACCATCATTACACAACAAGAGATCAGCCCGCGTGTGCGACTGCGGTGTTTAATTAGCGTGGGCTCCGCAACCCTTTTCAATGGAACTCTACCCAAGAGGGCTTTTTGCATGCTCACAAAGGACCTCTGCAGGTACATTAGCACACACCCCGAGTCGAGTGAATGGCACCTTGCTGAGCACGTGTTATTATGCTGGTGGAGAAAGAGAGAGCTTATCTGTGTTTGTTTTATTTCATTTTTGCTGTTATTGATTTACATCGTCACGACGTGCTATCTCACTGGTGCATTATAATGGCTTAAGGTGGTGTACAAAATGTACCTCGCTTCTGTCCAATGGACATCGGGTGTACAATTCATTCACAGGTAATGCCTCCCTTTCGCTGATGAAGGAAGATGAGAAAGACTTGCACCACAGCGCATGTAAAGTGCATTACATTAAAACAAGCCTGCTTAATTCCTGTCTTCATGTCAATCTCTGGTCCTAGCTAGCTTCCAGTTTTTACCAACAATCACACGCCTGCAGTGTGCATCCATTGAGTTCTGAATGTGAATTGTACTAAAATACGCCTGTGTTTAGGAAATATACAGATCGATATTGCAATGCATTGTATCGTATCGTCAATGATAGAATCACCGTGAACGCACCTGACCTTTGTCAGATCTCAGTAGCAAGTTAACCACCACCACCAGGGCTTGCCAGGTGCTGTAGGCATAGGGCTGCGAGGTGGCCAGGAGATGGTGGTGCCGAGTGGCACCACCATCTCCTGGCCGTGCAGGGCTTCATTGGCTCCTCCACTTTCCAGAGGTCGCAACCAGGTACCCGATACCCGTACCCTACCCGATACCCGGCTACCCGTACCCGACCGGGTATGGGTACGGGTAGACGTTTGCGACCCTGGTGCGGCCGGGTACGGGTACGGGTAGGGAATCAAAACCCGTTTGCGACCTCTGCCACTTTCCTACCGCGAGAAGCCAAACGCCCTTCCGTGAAATCAGCCATCCTGAGTGAATGATAGTCTTGAGAGTAAGGGAAGTTGTTATATCTAAATCATTGGCATTGCCAGTACACGTACAGCCGTTTTGTCAATCCGCTGCTGGATGAGGGCCTCCCTACTCCGTGTTGGTCGTGGGGGTTATATGACCATACTTCACCATGCTGGTCAGTCTGGGTTGGTTACTGCGGGGAGAAAAGATGTGGGAGCATGAAACTACAATACGACAGTGAATTTGGTGCACTGCCCGAATGCACAATGTAGACCCGCTAGTTATATAACAACTTACTACGTGAATGATTAAGCGACTGACTTTACTTATTTATCCAGGAAAACCACGCTGAGCCACAGCCATCTTCTTTAAGCAGGATCCTGCATTGGGTGTTTATTTTAAGATTTTTTTTCAGCCAATTATCGATGACTGTTCATACATCTGTTGGAGGAAAACCGGAGTGCCTGGAGAAAACCCGCACGTGCACGAGAGAAAAACACTATCCCCATATAGATGGAAACAGATGGCGATTAATCAACTTGCTGTACCGTCTTCTCCTGGAGAGCCAAGGTAAGGGACTTCATTGACACCCACGAGAAGGGAGTTTCACAACATATGTGTGAGATCCACCAAGCTTTGCGTCTACAATGCTACATTACAGACATCCGTAGCCACTACCGCCCAGCTAAATGAAACATAAAATGAACAAAACAATGAAACATTTTCCACATAACTGGTAGTGGTGACGCTATGGCTCAAATGACAAAATTCTATTCTAGGATCTATCATCGTGCCACAGTATTGCATTTCAATCATTATAGAGGAGGATATGGGATTTTGAGGGACCTCAAAATCCAAAGTTCTGTGCTGCTGCCTGCAAAGCCCCTGCAAGTATCCGGTTCTGCCTGTGTACACTCAACTACAGCACATCAATATTCTAAATTCCTCTTGAGATGCAAATTCTTCTGTCAAGGCGCTCTTCCCCCTCCAACCCAGCTTAAATATACGCTCCAAGCCTGGGGTGTTTCATTCAGACACTGTCTTCCCGACAGACCTGTTCTTCACCTGAGGACGGCTGCTTGCGTTGTGGTCGAAACGTCGTGAGAATTATTTCATTATGTTTCATTTTTATTATTTTATTATTTCCATTCTACGTGACTTTACCGAAAGAACCAAGAAGATGTAGTACAGTGGATTGTTGAACTCATCTGCGTGGACATGTGAGTGTTACGTTGTGGGGCTTTGTCCAAGTATGTTTTTTTAAAATTAATAGCAACAATGATGTATTATTTCTGGTAAATATCAACTAATACCAAGTTCAGTGCTCGCAAGCGGGGCAGCCTCATGACCCCCAACCATCATGGATCTGTCACTGTGCGAAACGCCCCTTTAAAGGAATTGGCCAACCATCCCAATGCAGACACTCCCTGAAGGATCCCCGTATTAATACACGTTATTTGTTTGCTAATTTATGAATTCATAACAAAAACCTCGTGAATAAAATGGCGAAGATCAATAAAAATTGTGGCAGAGCAACCAAAGTTTAAACCAAAATCGATCACTTTTATAATAAATTAAGAAAATAGATCCGTAGTCTTGTTGTACAAAACGGGAAATTCTAGATTTGAAGCTTTCGTGACTGCAAGGATTCATACTCTTAGATTTTTTCGGTAAAGTCACATAGGTAAATTTAGCTGTGACGGTCCTACCTGATGACTGAGACTTGTGTTGCCTCCGAAACGTCGTGATTTTTTATTTTATTTCTATTTTTATTTCTATTATTTTTATTTTTTATTTTTTACCTACGTGACTTTACCGAAAAAACCTAAAAAAACTGGAAATATTTGGAATGATACAGGAGGTGCAAGGCAACGTGTGGCTTTGCAATGAAAGTGGAATTTGATCAAGAATTAAATAATAACGATTCATCCCTCTGCGCAAGCATGCCACACAAAGTAAAACAAGATAAACTAATCTTCTTGGTTCTTTCGGTAAAGTCACGTAGAATAAAAAATAATACAATAATAAAAATAAAACATAATAAAATAATTTTCACGACGTTTCGGCCACAACGCAAGCAGCCGTCCTCAGGTGAAGAACAGGTCTGACTCTGTCTTCTCGACAGACCTGTTCTTCACCTGAGGACGGCTGCTTGCGTTGTGGCCGAAACGTCGTGAGAATTATTTTATTATGTTTTATTTTTATTATTTTATTATTTCCATTCTACGTGACTTTACCGAAAGAACCAAGAAGATGAATCCCTGCAGTCACGAAAGCTTTAAATCGAAAAGAGCAATTAAAGCAAATTTTATATTTCTTGAAAGTTAAATGATGGTTTAGGCCAAGGGGTCGGCAACCTGTTGCTCCAGAGCCGCATGCGTCTCTTTAACGACTGCTTCGTGGCGTTATTGATTGAGAACCACCGTCTTGTATTCACCACTAGAAATATCGAGCTTTTTCTTTTATACAGAATTTGAAAAAAATAATGGCGCTTCTTGTTATTTTGGTTGCTGACCGCTGGCGTAGGCAATAATAACACAGCCCTGCAATTGTTTTTAGCTCGCGCTACTGCAGGAGAAAGGGCCTCCTCCACTCGAAGGAGTGCTGCAGGACCCCTCTATAGGATATTTTGGCCTACTCTTTAATGCTCGACAGACGTCTTGCAAGAGGTGGGAGTGCACACACACGTTTTACCCCACCACACTTTCGCACCGTACGTAGCCAACCGTGCTAATGGGAGGCGCGGGGGAAGGACAGTTGATTGATACTGGTGGTGTATTCGTTCGTGCTGCTGAGTGGACAGAGGTGGGGTGGATTTAAGAAACTTGGTCTTTATTTCAACTGCTACGCTTGGAGGTTGAATCGGTGACCTCGAGATTGCAAGTCTAACGTGCTAACCATCGCACCACGGCAGCATCACTGATATGAAACATGCGCACATTTCACATACACAAACCTCCTCCGTGACGGCCAATTTAAGGGGAACAAACAACGTGTGAGAAATTTCAGCGATCATTTCTAAAACAGAGTCAGCCTAATCTTAATTTTGGAGCTTTCGTGACTGCAGGAATTATTCTTTGGTTCTTTCGGTTAAGTCACGTCTAAAGATAAAATAATAAATTAAAATAATAGCATATTACGACGTTTCGATTGCAACACAAGCAATCATCATCAGGCATAAAAAAAATAGCAACAAAAATCTAACTAGAAAACTATAGACAGACATACAAGCAGACAGACATCACAAGGGCACACAGAGAGAGGACACATATCGGCACAAAGAGAGGGGTCGTTTCTGTGACGGTCCCTTAAATATAGAGAGGGGGGGCGGGGACGGAGAGAGGGAGGGGGCACAGAAAATTAGCATATCAATGAGTGGACGGCAACGTGCTGCTGCTGCAAGTAAGATGACGACGTGGCACGGGCACGCAAGCTTGAAAATTAGGAGAAAGGCACACTAAAATTAAATAACCTAGCAAAATATCGAAAAGTGATGTAATGCAACACAGAGAGTCGGTCAACACACAATTAACGCATAGCCTGGTTGATTCCGTATTTCAAAGATTGCTAAGTTAAAATTTTAAGTGTGAAAATTCCAAAGAGAGGACACAGGCAGAGAGAACAAATAGCCAGAGGGAGAAAAAAGGATAAGCTTAAAACTTCCCCGTAGAAGTGGTTCAATCTTAATTTTGGAGCTTTCGTGACTGCAGGAATTATTCTTTGGTTCTTTCGGTTAAGTCACGTCTAAAGATAAAATAATAAATTAAAATAATAGCATATTACGACGTTTCGATTGCAACACAAGCAATCATCATCAGGCATAAAAGAAATAGCAACAAAAATCTAACTAGAAAACAGAGTCAGCCTAAGCGGATAAATAGCAGTGACAACATTTTCAAGTGACACCTTCATGCGTCATATTTACGGCATGTGTGCAACAATCATTGCGATGTATAGGTAATTACCGCTAAAGCACAATGTGGTTAATTAGCTAGCAATTTGCAAACTCCCTTTAATGGCAGTCGGTGATATTTACATGTATTCTAGATGTGAAGCTTTCGGGACTGCAATGATTCATACTCTTAGTTTTTTCGGTAAAGTCACGTAGGTAAAAACATGAAATTAAAATGAATAAAAATGAAATGCAGTGCCTTTAATTCATACAGCAAATCTGGCTGTGATTGTCCCACCTGATGACGGAGACTTGTGTTGACTCCGAAACGTCGTTATTTTTATTATTTTATTTGTATTAATTTTATTTTACATTTTTTAACCTACGTGACTTTACCGAAAAAACTAAGAGTATTTACATGTATGTTAATAAATTGTTTTACCAGCCATTACCAACCCAAGGTGCTGTGTGGTAGCTGGAGCGGGGGTATGAGTGAGTGAATGACTTCAACATTGAAGATGCGTCATATAATTTCCCATGAATGTGAAATTGCAGTTTCAATTTACAGCATTACTAATATTACAAGTGGAGCAGTTGCACCGCGGTTAACGAATTACACCATGAACCCCCAAGACCTGAGTTTGATTCCGCTGTACTGGTTTCTCTGAATTAAAGGCACTGCATGCCAATGTTGGGCACATTGATGAGTACTCTTAGTTTTTTCGGTAAAGTCACGTAGGTAAAAAATGAAATTTAAATTAATAAAAATAAAATAATAAAAATCAGCCAGATTTACTGTATCAAGTGAGCCTCACTTGATACAGTAAATCTGGCTGTGACGGTCCCACCTGATGACGGAGGCTTGTGTTGCCTCCGAAACGTCGTGATTTTTATTTTTTTAAATTTTTTTATTAATTTTAATCTCATTTTTTACCTACGTGACTTTACCGAAAAAACTAAAAGTATGAATTCTTGCAGTCACGAAAGCTTCAAATCTAGAAACATTGATGAGTGCCGCGCTATTTGCATTCTCCAGCTCTTGGATGAGTGGGGGGAAGTGGCACAGTGATTTGTGTTCTCTACGATGAACCAGGCGACCTGTTTTTTTTTTATTTGCCAGCGTTCGTTCATATTAGTGGTGAGTGATTTCTGAAGTAGTTCTGAGTTCCCTCTTTACACACCCTACTGACCAGTGTGGTGAAGTATGGTCAAACAGCCTCCATGAATGATATGGCTTGGGTGACCCTCTATCCATCGGATACTTATTGAGATTCATATTACATGTGATTGTTAGAATTATTATTAGTTTTCTGTAGAGTTTGAATAGTACTGAGATTTGTTTTTTTTTATTCCTGTTGAAGTCGCTTTGCAATTTTTGGGGAAAATGTCCACAGTGTGCATTTTGCTGTTAAGTAGATGTTAAAAACCATGACACCATCATTCATTATAAGAATACTTTTTTTTTAAAATGGAACTACAGTATAACCAAACTAATAAAGGTCCCAATAACACGTTACTAAATCAGTGGCATATGGTTAAAAAGCAGGGTCATTAACAAAACAATGGAGCGGACACTGGTAGTGTGCCGATAATCGTGGAGAGGTGCACACTTGAAGTGACGTTGCGAGACAGAAAGAGACGCGAACAAATGGATTAAAGGATCAACATGGAGTGAGGACATCATTCAAACTGTTAAGGAAACTCATTTGGCTTGGGCAGGACGCATTGCTGGAAGGAACTATGGCCGGTGGTCAAGAATACTCATGTATCTTCTTGGTTCTTTCGGTAAAGTCACGTAGAAGGGAAATAATAAAATAATACAAATAAAACATAATAAAATACAATTCTCACGACGTTTCGGCCACAACGCAAGCAGCCATCCTCAGGTGAAGAACAGGTCTGTCGGAAAGACAACGTCTTTAAATATTTTAATTATTTTATTATTTCCCTTCTACGTGACTTTACCGAAAGAACCAAGAAGACGAATCCCTGCAGTCACGAAAGAAGCTTTAAATCGAAATATTCATGGAATGGCAGCCAAGGGACGGAGCTCGTCCAACAAAATCAACCGAGGAGATGGAGCGATACAAATAAGCTCGTGTTCAGGTGTAGATTTTTGCATCTCAGTATCGTGAGAGATGACAGTGGCTTGGGGAGACCTACATCCGGTGGTGGATTAACCAAGGCCGCTGCTGCTTATTACAATATTACTCAACTGCATGTAAAAGGTATGAAGGTCCCTATGTAGCTATGAGAACCCAGGCCTACCTTGCAAAGTAAATAACGTGTCGGAACTTGCGCTCTCCCACGATTAGGTAAGGGGATATAAATAGAAATGAATCTTCCTGAATTATGCAAGCTCATGAATGAGAATGGTAACGTACATCTGTCTCGGTTTCTGAAAACGTGAAATTTGTCACAGATGGGGGGGGGGGCGGGGTGGTTTGGTGTCGTGGGAACACCTCTGGCGTTTGATGTTCATTGCAGACGGTGGCCCAGGCATGTATGAAACCGTGCTAATAAGGACCAAGGCAATTGATGACTTAATGCATGTGCTCAAAACATGCAGTAGCTTGAGATGGTGCGAGAAACCTGTTCTAATTAAAATATCTGCTTATTTGAAACCTGTTAGGATATATATAGTTTAATGGATTACTGTGACATGCAGACATTTTATTTTATTTTAGACCAAATGATCGGAGGTACATTACATTTTTTTAAACTAGATTGGTTTGATAATAAGAATTTAGATATTACAGTGATCCCTCGTTTATCGCGGTTAATGGGGACCGGAACCCCTCGTGATAGGTGAAAATCCGCGAAGTAGGATTGGCCCCCTAGGAATTTCCGTATATGTGTGTGTGGGTACCAGAATGTTTAAAATATGTATATTTATACTTTATATATATATTTTACTTAAATCTATTTATTTATAAAACCTTAATATTATACATTCACTCTCTCTCTCATACGATACGTATTATGGTGTTCTACACTCACCAATGACAGTAGTATCTTGAGACTTGACTCCAGTAATGACGACGATGACACTGACGATGACAATGACGACGATGACAGACCTGTGCAGTTCGATGAATGTGATGATGAATGATGATGATGATGATGGTGTTACTGCACAGGTATAATGAGGCCTTTAAATCAATTCGAAAAATCCGCGATGCACTGAGGCCGCGAAACTTGAACCGCGAAGTGGCGAGGGATTACTGTAATCTCTTATTTAAAACCAGACGAGAAGCTGCTGAGACTGAAGTATATTTTATTGGAGTGACCTCCGATGAAGAGGAAATGTGGAGCATTACCAAACACAATCAGTCATAGCATCACTGTTGGTCACATCATAACAACACTTAAAATCATGTAAAGGTGCATCCCAGAATACAAGCAATAACATTAGATTGCCCGATGAATTTCTGCATCGCAGTACTGTGAGCCTTCATCCAGCAGTGCCTAGATAATAGCTGCTGATTATATATATTTTTTCAAACACACCCGCAGATAAAATAACAAATGCCAATATACTGCTCGAGTGTTTGGATTAGTTGGGCTTTACCAAGCTCATGCACGAATTGGCATCTTCCAGTAATTAGTGCTGCTTTATTCACTTACTCCTCTTCATCTCCTATGGGACATGCGGCTGCAATGAGCCCTCTCGATCTCTTCCTGTCATTGGCTCCATGCTGTGCCTATCCCCACCAGAGGTTCATCTGGAGAAGTTTTTCGGTGACGGTTCTTCTCTGGGTGATTTTTGGCCTCCCCGCTTTTCTCAGGGCAATTTTAGGGTGCGGTTCTGTTCCATTCCTAGGACATGCCCCCCCTAGACATTGCAGTCTTCGTTGTTTTATCTCCTTTGTGATGTTCTGGCTTCGGGTCCTCAAGTACAATTAACGATTGAAAATTATTGCTGCTACCTTATGGGATGAGGATCAGCACCTCCAAATCTGATGTCATGGTTCACTCCCGGGAGACAGTGGATTGTTCTCTCCGGGAACAGCTGCCCTTAGCGGAGGAGTTTAAGAACCTCGGGGTCTCTTTCACGAGTGATGGTAAGTGGGAGCGGGACATCGGCCAGCGGATTGGTGCGGCTTCCGCAGTGTTGCGGGCACCGTATCGTTCCGTGGTCCTGAAGTGGGAGCTGCGTTCTGGAACAAAGCTCTCGGTTTACAGGTCGATCTACATTACCACGCTCACCTATGGTCATGAGCATTGGGTAATGACCAAAGAGTTGACATCGCACGTACAAGGGGCTGAAATGAGGTTACTCTGCAGGGTTGCCGGGCTCACTCTCCGTGATCGGGTGAGGTGCTCGGTAATCCGTGAGGAGTCTCAGAGTCGAGCCGCTGCTCCTCCGGTTCAAGAGGAGCCAGTTGAGGTGATTTGGGCACCTGGTAAGGATGCCCCCGGTAGACTCCACCTGGAACACGACCGTGCACGTCCCACTGGGCGAAGACCTCAGGCCTGGTCCAGGACACGCTGCTGGTGGGACTTTCACACTCGGCTGGCCTGTGAACGCCTGGGAATTACCCCAGGAAGAGCTAGAGTCTATGTATAGTAGTGCATAGTGGTGTAGTGTATAGTAGTGTATAGTAGTTTATAGTTGTGTATATTGTAGTTGTGTGTAGTGTATAGTGTAGTAGTATATAGTAGTGTAGTGTATAGTAGTGTATAGTGTACAAGTGCTGGAGTCTGTCGCCAGTGAAGGGGAGGTCTGGACCGACACTACTCAACTTGCTGCCGCCGCGACCCTCACCAGGACAAGCGGATTGAGAAACAAACGAACAAACGTTATGTTTAATGCGTGTCACTGATTTACACGGTAACTCTTGCGGGGGTGCTGCGATGGCGAGATGTTAACCACCTCGCCTGGTATGCAGGAGGTCGTGAGTTCAATGCTGACCCTGACGCCTGTGTAATGTGTGTCTGCATGCTCTCCCCGTGGTCGCGTGGATTTTTTTCCCAGGTCCTCTAGTTTTTCCCTCCGCATTTAGGATCAACATGTTTTTTTAAAAAGTATTTGGCTGCAATTAATTTCCAACACGATAAGCCACGCCGTCGACCTATCATTTGCGGTCAGGTGGCTTCTGAAAAACATCTATATAGCTCGGTGGGCCTTACCTGGTCAAATAGAAACTAGTTTCGTTTTAGGGAGTGGCACGGTCGTAGGCCTCTGATCCCGCGTGAAGCTACACGTTCATGGCCAAATGCACGCTATTGATGGCTGTTGGGTGGTAACCCCCATCCTGAGGTTACTAGTCGTAAAGCAGATTTAGAGGAGACCCCTAAAGTGAGTTACACTTAAGTGGCAGAGCGGGAGGGGGGTGGGACGCTCCCATTTGTCTCGGTGACAACATTAGGCTCATCATAACCCTCCGTAAACAGAAGGCAATGGGCTGGCTGCACAGCAGTGCCAGAACCACGAGGGGAGCATCTTGACCTTTTTTTTTTGTCGGAAATATCTGGGCTGGTTATACGTCAGTCGACTGAGGAATAGCTTTCTTTCTTTCTTCGTAATTTAGATTTGTGAAAGGGCTAAAGTAGCATTCGAAGGGGTTGTTTTCCACACTTACAGATATGTTGCCGACAGTAAAAATTAAGTGCAGGTTGGATTCAGTGCTTCGCTATTCTCCTTTAATCACTTGCGGGGTGGTGGGTGGGGAGTGCTGTGGCAGTGGTTAGAAGACGACGCTATAAACCTGGTGACCTCAGTTTGATTCATGGCCACAACTAACATCGGTGACCAGTGGTATCTGACTCAATGCTGCCTGCTTGCTCACCCGTCCCCTGCCCCCCGCCCCCACCTGCCTGCCCCCCCCCCCCTCTCTCTCTTCACCAACCCATATTGACCTGCGAGGTGGAGGATGCTCAAACAAAGCTCAAAAAGGAGGCCTTTATCCAGCAGTGGCTCAAAAAGGGCTGGGGGGGAAGAAAAAAAACATCACAAAGAGTGCTTCATCGTCATGATCATCCTCATCACACACTGCGTAACGAGGTTCATTATACCATTGGAACCTCATTTGCCAGTAAAAATATGATAATTGTTTTTTTACCCTTCTATCTGGCAACAAAACTGACACATTTTTTTTACAAGGAGTCATGTTTTTTGTTTGCATTATGACTGCAGGTATTGTGGTCTATGTAAACATGACTCCTTGTAAAAAAGGTGTCAGTTTTGTTGCCAGATAGAAGGGTAAACAAACTATTATCGAGGTTCATTATGACAACCGGTACATTCATGAGGAGTAGTTGACGTTCTTTTCTTCTTCTCTCTCATTCATTGCAGAATTGCGATACACGGAGAGACCCCTGCAGAAAAAGGCAAAAACATTAATTAAAGCAAATAAACCGTCACGTCAGCATCACGAAAGGCTGAATGCTACTCGTCTGCGAGCTTGTTTACTTGAAGGTATTCAGCCAAAATCAAGGTTGTGCTATAGCTAATGGAAACATCTAAACTTTATAGGTAAGATGGCAACGGGTAATCACGATCTCCTTTCTGTATTTTAGAAGATTTACAATTTTTTTTAAATCAAGCAACGATTTGCGGCGACCGCTCAGCTGTACAACGTCACTAGTGTATCGTGATGTTGCGATATAAGCACACGGTATGTCAGCATGTCGCATCAAACGCCTTCACAGTTCAGCTTCACGCACAATTAGTGCTTTTGCAATCACACAACTTCAAATATTAAGTTGCCGGGGACAGTAATTGAATATTTCAATTTTGTGCATTCATTAAACTTTCCGCGTGGGTGGGGAGGGAGGTTTTTTTGGGGGGGTGGTGGGGGGGGGGTTCTTTCCTTCCCCACCGCCCGTAGTTTTTTTTTCTATGAATTTGCACGGTCAAGTAACCCAGGTCTGAGCCGAATCCTTGAGATTTCCGCGTGGAACGTAATCAAGCTTGCTCTTTCAAGTGGCTGCTCGCACATTCAGGGGTTTACACACGCGCACACATCTCTGCTCCAAAACTGCGGAATTGTATCTATGCCACGGTGAGAGCGGCTAAGAGGAGGCAGCAAGGGATTTTAAAGCTTTTTTTTTCTTGCCAAGAGTTTAATTCACTCCGGGTCGCCTGCTGCCCGGTGTATCTGTAACCTTTCCCATCTCCCTCTCTCCCCCCCATCCACACGCCCGCCCGCTCACCCGTGCATCTGTGAACATCACACGGCTGTGCCCGGTTGGCTGGTGACACCTGCGGACAATGGGGATTACGGGAGAAGAGGGGAGGGATGCGGCGATTGGCTCAGGGCAGTCGGATGAACAGAGGGAGAGAGGCCGCCGAATTTAATGCTTCAACGAGTGCAATCCCTGCTCTCCAGAGAGGCGGCCGTGGCAGAAAGGATGGTTGAGAGAGAGAGAGAAAAAAAAGAGCCGGGCATAAAGGAAGTGCTTGGAAGGATATACATTTATAAAAAAAAAACTAAAAGGGACATTCACATGTTTTCCCAATCTGTTTCAATATTCACACGCATTCGACAGTAGCTGCGCGATTTTTGCATGACAATGAGGACAGGCAGCTTCCCTTTAGTGTAAACTTGTTTACGGGAAAAAAAAACCCCACGTGAGTGAGTTGCGTTTCTGAAGTTAAACATTATGAATAAATATTAGAGACAGCTTCATAATACAAAAGAAAAAAATTGCGGAGCAGCACTGAAACTGGCTCTCGAACAAATGCCCCACACGCTGACGCTCGCCAAACATTGCTCACATGCCATGTTCGCGTGCCATGGTCGCTTATCAGAGCGATATATGGAGAGAAAGAAACACACACACAAAAGCGATGCGGGTAATTTTATGAAGGACACCAAGCCCTGCCAAGATATGACAGAGCCCCTTTTTTGTAAATGTATGTTTTTGTGATCTCGTGATCGGGAGCAATTTTAAAGGAGTCGCAGCTCGCTTTGTTCTGCTCCAGTGGGCAGGATTGCGTGCGAATCGAGACGGGCTTATACCTCACTGCTTAATAATACATCCACTCCGTTCCACGCGGGCCTCTTTCGCACAACGGAATGTCAATATTTATTCATCTGCGGCGCATGAGGCTTGTTAAAATTACATGAGCGAGCAAATTCTTTTGACAGTGTATTACTCGCTGCTTAATATTTTCCAGCAAAACAACACTGTCACCGCCAATAGACTGCTCAACAAGTTAACATTGACGGATTTATCTCATTTATTGAGCTGCCCATGATAATGTTGCTTTGTCTAAATAACAAAAAAAAGTAATTCCATTGAATGTAATATTTTCCAGTGTAATACAAACATAGTAATAGTTTGCATTCCCTTCATCCGCTTTGCCATTCAAATTGAACAACTATAGGCGAAACGATGGCAATCATTCACAATATACATGGGTATGGATTTATATAAATACACGCACACATATACTGTATAGACATGGCTAGGTGGCACCGCACTTAGTCCATGGTGCCATAAACTCGGCGATCTGAGTTCATATCCCAGCCATGGTTAACATCAGTGGCAAATAATATCTGAAATATTTCTGGGTCCCATGATCACCAACCCGTTCTGACCAGCGTTGGGAAGTATGGCAAAACAACCCACACAACCTACATGTCGCGGGGAGGCCTTCATCCAGCGGTGAATTCACAAACAGCCTAGAAATTCTAATTTCATTATTATTACTATTTTACATATACAGGATGTCCGAAAATGAATATACAAAAAAATACGTTGAGGTGTTTTATTGTGATTTGCGATACTGACGTAATTTTAATATCACTTTTACGTTTTTTATGGTATTGATTATATATTCTCGAATTATTAAAAACAACTTCTACATGTGGTCCATCGTTCGCTATAACCAATCATTTACGATAGCCAATCTAATTCGACGTTCAAACTCTGAGAAAACATTTTCCAACACAGCTGTAGAGATGGATAACGACACAGCAGCATCAACAACAACACCACGATTTAAGGTCCCTTGGTTTGCTAGTGTAAGACTTTGCTTATAAAAAACCCAGAGATAAAAATCTAATGGTGTTAAGTTGGGTGAGCGGGCAGACTTATTGTATCAGAAAATTGGGTTTCTCCTGAAACAGAAAGTAGCAAGCAATATTCACAAAAAACTAAAACTTATAAGTCGAGTGCATACATTCATATCAAATTCATGGCAGTATCTTGAATAACAATAAAACTATTCAAATGATTTGGGTCTTTCGGTAAAGTCACGTAGATAGGTTCAAAGAAAATAACAAAAAATTATATATTTTTTTGTTATTTTCTATTATTAATATTATTATTATTTTATACTTTTTGGGTCTTTCGGTAAAGTCACGTAGATTTTGTAAAAATTTTCTTCTATCTACGTGGCTTTACCGAAATACCCAAAGAATAATAATTCCTGAAGTCACGAAAGCTTTAAGTCAAGATTAAAATAATTCAACTTTAGTTTTGGTATATTCATTTTCGGACACCTTGTATAATACTGTATATTCACAATGCACACATCTGAATTTACATACACAAACACATTAACTAGGATTCGTTCCATCTAAAATGTAAACGGAGACCAGGATTTATGCTATGCCAACTTATTATTGTTTACCCACGTGCATCAATCATCACATGACAATCCTAATTAGCAACGTAAAGAAGACAAGTCACTGGTTGAATACATTTATCCAAGAAAGTACAATAGCCCAGAATAAATCTAATGACCACAACGTTAAGGACCATACTGCCACTTTAAAATATGCAGTTACTCTCTTTTTGCGGCAAGAGAACCAACAATATGATACGTTATGTGGGTGGAAGGTTTCAAACGGCCACGAATTAAGGTACATTAATTTTGCATGCTGTCAATGTTTTTATTAATGCTACAAACACTCTGTACTCTCTGTACAACAAGTTAATGAGGGTTATTCCCAGGGCAATTCAGAACACCATTCGTGCAGTGCTGATTCTATATAATGACTATTCAGCAGCTTTCTTTTTTTGTCCCAACCAAGAACTTGAGTGCCCCTTGTGGATACATCACATACATACTTTACATAAACAGCAGCAGAGTTCAAGAACATCAGCGTCTGCGCTGCAATGCCTTGAAAATAAAACTTACTTAACAAAAATATACATAGCTTCGCTGGCTTGTCCACAATTAATGATACACATAGGGACACTAATATATCATCGCCCTTTGTAGAGCAACCGCTGAATGAAGGTTTCCCCACGCCGATGTCAACTCATACGACTTGGCCCGTATTTTTGTGCAGGCAAATTGAGTTTTCAGGTCCATACGGCGTACAGCCGTTTCAATACGGGCAAACTTTTCGTCTATTTGTTTGTGTTTCTCCCTTGTGATGGATGAACGTTGAGATTCATAAGGGGCACGGGTGACCAATACGGTCTGAATTGGTCTGTAATAAGGTAGCGCAACTGATAAGGGATTGGCAAGTTTGCGTGTACGTCAGCGGGGATTTTGTTGTTGTTGTTGTTGTTGCGATGCTCTACGGCGCTGGCCTGTGTCAGTTGCTGTAGGGGGACCCTGAGACCGTTTCAGATGTCACTCAAGACTGATGGTGGCCGTGGCTGGGAAGTAAAAATCAGGACGCCGGCTCACAGTGCTCTAAGGGGCCGTCCATAAATGATGTCACGCACCTAGGGGGGGGGGGGGGGGAGTCAGACATTTCTGACGATATGTGACGATGGGGGAGGGGGGGTGAGAAATGTGACGTCACATCAAAATGCGCACTTTAAATAAATATAGACAACACGTTCTACTTCATTAAATAGACTTTTTAATAAATGTTTTCTCCTTCATCAGAGTGCAGCGCCACATTAAATACGCACTACAATGACAATAGTTTAAAGCGATTTGAAGCATGTTTTCTATGGGGGGTGGGGCAGAGCTTTGGGACATCATATTTGAGGGGGGGTCTGACTTTTTGTGACGCCGTGTGACGAAGGGGGGAGGGGGGGTCAAAAATCGTCCAAAATCGCGTGACGTAATTTATGGACGGCCTCTAAGCATCCCTCTACTCTGTTTTACATTTACTAATGGGAATATACTATCTTTGGTGGTTCATCAGCCAAAATGTGTTTAATAACCATGGGTGATTAAACAGAAAATTATGTATAGCAACAAAATAATTAGGCACATACTAATTCCACGATCAAGTGAATCCATTACGGCAGAAACAAATAGATGGGCTCTTATCTTGTTAAGACGTTAAATGCATTTTATGTTGACTGAAAGGATTTTCACGTGATGATCAATTTAACTTCACAAAATGAGCCGTCTACTTATTTTCATGAAGCAGACTTTACATTTTGGTGGAATTCCCTAGCATGCACTATAAATAGGGGCACGCTATTATATAATTTCACATATCAGAATAAAATGTGCCCATTATCATCAGCCATTTTCTTTCCACTGATAAATTAAATGCACCCCCACATCATCAACATTAACCCTGCGATGCCACAATCCAGCTAGTGGCGTCTGCTCCGTCACCAGTCTCGCTTATCATTGACAATCCATCTGTAGTAGCTGTTAAGCCTTGCCTAGCCCACCTACTCAACACGTCTCTCATTTGTGGTTTGTTGTTGTGGTTGTTCTTCTCTTTCAGTGCAGTACCCAGCAATCATCTCTGCCACGCTGCTTTGTACACTTTCGCATTTTGTTTTGAATTCTTCGTCATGTGACATTTGAGCCACGTGTCATGGCAGGTGATATGCACTCATTGAACACGCTCTACTTTAGGCATTGTTGTCGCTTTTGATATTTAATTTAAATCCACTGCATTCTGCTCTTGCGCCCATATTTATGTCACTATTTTTTAATCCCTACCTGACTTTCATATGGAATGAGTTGATGAGCAACGTGCATATGTTCATGTGAAGGTTTGTGAGTGAGCCAGGGAACGGTTTGAGAAGCAGCCTGGGGAATATCTGAAATTTGACTGATCGATGTGACCGTGTGGTCCATGGTATGAATTCTAGATTTGAAGCTTTCGTGACTGCAAGGATTCATACTCTTAGTTCTTTCGGTAAAGTCACGTAGGTAAAAAAATTAAAAGTAAAAAAAATAATAATAAGGAAAAAAAATACATAAAAAATTATAATAAATAATTTCGATTTTTAGTTTTTACCTACGTGACTTTACCGAAAGAACTAAGAGTGTGAACCATGGTATGGAGTTGTTGACTGCAGTCACGCTCTGGGCTATTCTTAATCGGAGTAGGAGAGATGGCCGCATTTGCCTTGGGGTGCTTCCGACTTCACTAATGTACACAAGAGCTACATTTAATTGAGTTTGTTGTCCTACTCCCGCAACTCCAATTAGCACGGTTAGCTACGTACGCTACGAAACACAACATAATTTGCCTAAACAAGATAACTCGCTGTACCATGTGCCACGTAATTCTACGACTTAGGATTCCCTCCATTAGTGACACAAATGACCACAGCCTCCATGGTATGCTTTGAACCTTCGAAACTTTGTTCTGTGTTCGCTATACGGTACTTTGAAGTGGTCCCCAGAAACATAACATCCTCCTTCAATGTATAAAAGTTTCATAAGCGCTTTCCCTTCATTGGCATTCACCAACATAACTTTGTTGGGCCATCAATGACCTCGAATGCCAACATCTGCAGAATTACTACACCATCTACAGCTGAATGCCATTACTATACCTCACGGCATGATCATCATTCCACTGCTTCGTAATGTCAAACGTTCATTTACATTCACGTAAATATCGCCACGTGACATATTTAAATTTTAATTACGCATATTTATAACGACCGTGTTTAATCTTATTGTTTGTTCCTTTGCATTGTAAGTTTCTTATATTGTCATTGTAAATTACTGTACTCACTTTGCATTCAGCTGGTAGTCTTGTTTGTATTCCATTTTTGTTTAAAAGCGATTTATTTATTTAGTTATTCCTTTGCAATATTTTCCCCCCATGCTGGCTTTTTGCAAAAAATGTGTTTAGTGTCTCCTTGTAAAAGAGGAGTGTTTACGACAATATGTTTTAACCCCACCCTATTTGTAATTTAGGATGCATTGCTTAAAGATGATAACATGCGAAACCGAGTGTCGACACAGCCTCTGTACCCTGTCTCTTTGCATACCCTTTTTTAAGCGAGTGTAATATTAACAATTTACTTTTAAGTGAGTGTAATATTAACAATTTACTTTTAAGTGAGTGTAATATTAACAATTTACTGCTGGCTGAAGGTCCTCCCAAGCCATTCAGTCATGGTGGTTGTTTATTCATATTTCACCGTGCTGGCCATGGCAGGTTGGTAAAGGATGGAACCCAGGACTGGTTCAGAATCTATTGTCACTGATATTACCCGTGGTGCGTTAACCAATGCAGTGCGCTAACCACTGCACCGCAGTTCCTGACCTTAGTGTCGAATGCAGAGTGGATTTTGTATATTCTGAACAGTTGGTTATGCTAAAACTATTCCGTAAAGCTAATAATTACATAAATAAAACACACGTGGCCATTTCTGGAGCAGTCATTTCTGGTAGGCTTCATTTCAAAGTAAACAAAAAAAAGCGAAAATAGAACACCTGGCAAATGGCTTTCAACAAAATCAACACACATTGGCTTTCAGCACACTGAATTGTGATTACCAGCGACCTTGAGTCCAACAGGGAGCAGTATGAGCACACTCTTCAACTTAGAGCATGGTGGATACAAGCAGCCCGAGCGAGCACTGTGCTACGCGAAACCCGCGAACGCGACAATCAGAGGCTCAGATATGTGTTCTATGGGGGCGATTTGTCATCGTTGGTCCCGAGCAAAATGTCTTAACCAAGTTGGTCGGGCATGTAAGAGCACTGAGCCAAAGCCGCGTGGGTTTGAATCCTGGATTCCCACTTGGGAATAAAGCTAGTTTCTTTTTTGTTACAAAACGATACAATGTGGAATTGTATAGTGTCTAAATGCGTCTGTATCTCAAGAGGTCGCACAGAAGCACGTGGAAATATTAAAGATGTGGTGGGTATTATTGATCCATGTCGAGTTAATTGTCTCAATTGGGTCAACAAAGGCTGCCCAAAATGTTTAATCCATTGTGCAATTATGGGTTTTTACTGAATTTAGTGTGCCCAAACTTTGAGCAGAAATGTATATAACTATGTATATGGTAAGTCTATAGTCTCAAGATCATACAATATTTATTTTAAACCACAACCCAGGTTTTCCCCCCAGCCAATCATCCTTCAGGGGCCGATAAAACATCTACCATAAAGTGAACACTATTTGGTGCAAAGTTAGCAGATATCATCCTATGGGAATAATAATCCCAACAAAAGAAACCAATAAATTCCAAAAGTCGCTCAGGAGCTACATTTGGGTCGACTGTGTATGTATGAACAAGATTTGTTCTTGGTATAGAATTGTCTTCACAAAATTGATAAAAAACTAAATAAATATTGTTTTTTTACATTGAGTGGAGCCCCATTAGTTTTGATGGCATGTTTTTGTCAACAGCATCTGGTGACCCAGCAGATTTGTTTAACAAGCCAATGTCAGCTGATGAGACCCAGAAGGTCAAAACCAGTACAGAGTTTACTCGTTTTTGAAATGCTGTTGGATAATACAGTCTTGGTCTTGAAAACCAATTGGGAAATGGACTAAGATGCATTTGTATTCACAGTTGATATGTAGACACAGAAATGAGTTCTGCACGTGTAGGCTTTCACAGAATGAAAAGCAGTATCACTGCCCGGTGGTTTTCTGGTGAAAAGACAGAGAAAGAAAGAAAGAGCAGTGATGGCATTTAATGTCAGACACATCAGAGGATAAAGTTTTACGAAATCTTGTTTGAGTAGATAAATTGCATTGCAAACGGTGGAATCAAATCCAGGTGCATAGAATTTCATTATTTGTAAAGAAAAAAACATTCCCACAAAATATTATTTAGCAGATGTAATCAAAATCGTCGATGAAATTGTTTTTTTACTTCAAAGAAAAGCACAAATTGTCTTGTCAGGTGCAATTTGTGTAGAGTGGCTTGAAATCAGTGCTTCTACAGCGACACAATAGATGCTGTATATGGTGTACATGGTGTATATGGTGCATGTTAATTGCTGTGTATGGTGTATATAGTGCATGTTAATTTCCTGCTTTAAAGATTGAGCGGAGGTGAAAAATGTGGCCTTTCTTTCAGCCCGCATTCAAGGTAGTTAGACGTGATTTTGAGGAAGTAATACAACGCGAAGGTAAAGGCGCGGCCCTGCAATTACACGCTGACGCCGTTACGGGAGGAAGAGCCTCTCCGCTGGAGGAAGCTTTAGAGAGAGCGCCTCAAGAAGACAATTGGCCTACTCTTCCAGACTGGCCAGACTTCTTGGAAGAGGTGGGAGTCCCCACTACCTACAACTTTACCCTGCCACGCGCGAACCTACCCATCAACTAACCGTGGTCTTCTCCCATTAGATCAGGGGTGGGGAACGTCTGGCCCGTGGGCCGTATAAGGCCCGCGAAATCATGTGGTGTGGCCCTGCCAAGGCAACCACAGGCGGGACTCGAAATTCAATAAATCTAGGAGCAAACCTGGAAAAGCAGTTGCGAGTAGCAACATCATCAATACCAGCTACCATCACACGCCTCGCCAAAGAGAAGCAGTTCCAGCCATCACATTAGGGGCGAGTTAATTAAATGTTTGACCAAATATAACAGGCTCATTTTTAAGTTGATAATTTTGTATGGTCCGCGAATGATGTTATAAATATCCAAATGGCCCTTGGCAGAAAAAAGGTTCCCCACCCCTGCATTAGATGGACGGAGACGGCGAGATTTAAGTAAACCCGTCCAATTGTTTCAACTGACGCCGCGGGAAGCAGTGCGCCTTTCGTGACGAAACGTTGCCTGCGAGCGCGACCGTCGTGTTTGCGAGCAAAATCATTCACTGCACAAAGTCCCAGGAGCAGGCGTTGATGTTTTATTTAATCTCAAGCTACTTTTGTTTCATCTTCTTGGTTCTTTCGGTAAAGTCACGTAGGTTCCAATGACTGCTTATTTTGTATCGACGCACGGGTTCTACCAGCGTTTAGAAAGAAAAAAAACCAAACAACAATACTCGATGCTCTGCTTGATAACTGTGAGTGACAAAGGCAGCCAGGCGGGGAGCAGGCCACCCAGGCCAACCAGGCCACCCAGATGCTTTGCGTGGCACTCCTGCGCTGAACGCCATCGACGAAACTGGCCTAGCACCTGGCTCGGCACTCCCCCCGCCACCGCCACCACCGCCGCTCATTCTTGGGCAGTGTTTGTGTTTTGTTTTGTGCGTGTGTGTATGCGTGCATGCTTGGGCATCGTAGTTTCGCGGGCTGCTTGGCAGGTGCGAAGTAAACAATGGGTCACGGAGGAGGAGGATGCGGTAAGAGGACGTAATGACGAAGAGATGGCTCCTTTTCATCTGTGGCGGCATTCAGAAGGGCCGATTGGCACGACGTGAGGGCCGCGTCGCTGCGTTCCGAAATTATTCTTGATTGCTACCGCTGCCACCGCTGTCAGTCGATGTGTTTCACAATCATTGCTTTACCCAGTTAGGAAAATGCCATTTCTCCAAGACTAATATGAACCTACGCAAACTGCTTTGCCATGATATTTCAAACCTTTACAAAAAAATGTTCGTCTTGGGAAGTTTTTTTCTCTCCCCCCCGTTATACTCTAATGATGAATTAATCATCCAGATTTCCTGGAGTTCCACTCTGTTGTTCCCAAAAACAGATTGCTGAGGACATTGGATCAGCAGATTGACAGACGAGCCTTGTGGGACATGTTTTTTTAAAACAATAAATACTTCGAAAGTAGTTTTTTTAAAGACAAAAAGTGGTTGATTAGTATGTTCAAATGAAAGCAGAAAGTGCATATTTATGATTTAAATGCTGTTTTTAAGGTTATGGTTACATGATTTTACGGTGGCATCTCACGATTAATTTTTAGTTTGAGTTTTGTTAAAATAAAATAAAGCTTTGTGTCACTGGGGATGATGATGCTGTTTGTTGCCCTTCAACCCTGCACCTAAGGTTGGCTATGTGCGGTGCGAAAGAAGTTCAACATACATACATACGAAAGGGATGAAATATATAAAATGCCAAGCATCCTCTTCTGACTGAAAATACAATAACGGGACTAGGTGAAAACAAATGCCTCTGCCCGCCTTTGGGGAGCGCATGAGAGTGCATACATGGCACTGGCAAAATCCTTATTTGACATCTGAGTGTGGACCATCACAAACAGTTCACAAGCCCCATACATGTTTCAAAATAAATCAGCCTCAAGAAAAGCCAGAAGTATGACACAGAGGATGCTAGTGATAAAATTACCCCGTAAATTACTCAATTGGGATTATACGTAGCAATAATATAATCACCCCTCTCCTAGCGGACAAATGCTCCAGGTCACTCTTCCGAATGAGACCACCTTGCTCCCTTGATTTCTTACCTGGTTAAAACAAAAGAAATTCGGAACAACGGCACAACTTGGGATTATTTAAAGAGCTCAGAGAAAGGGACAGCCTGACATTTCTACTGATGGAGTGGCCTTCACAAGAGAAAGCCGTGAAGAGCTCCCTCAACTGGATACTTGGCCTACTCTTTCGTGCTGGCCAAACATCTTGACAGATATATGGGTACCCACACTTTACCCCGCCACGCGCAACCTGCTAATCGACTAACTGTGTTGTGAACCCATTTGTACAACTGGGTGAACAAAAGCAGTGGGGGCATTTTTTTTTTTAACTCGCACCATTGCTAGAGCTGAATCAAACCGGGCGACCTCTGAATTGCAAGCGCACTGACCATCTCCCCCCGAATGGATTAACGCTTCTGAATAAACGAGTACTTACGGATTGCTCTGACTGCTTCCTTCACCGTGTTCTCGGTGTGCACCCGAGGGCCTCCACGCCGCCACCCGTGTGTCCATCTCGTGCTCGGCAGGCTCCAGAAATGACACTATTCGAGGGGGCAGCGTGGCGGCGACCCTGTCCTCATTAAATAGCAACCCTGGGTCCGGCAGCTATAGACCAGCACGCGGAGGAGAAGTGCATCCGTGACTTTTCAGAAGTGGTTCCGACCTGCACAGACGAAACGCAGGCGTACGCTTAAACATACACACACACACGCGTGCCTAGTGGTCCAAAGGTCTAACAGCAAGGCACCGCCCATTTTGCTACAGCTTGTTTTAAGGACCCATTATTTTACATGATTCACATTGATTGTGTTTAATGCGTACGGAGTATGTTGAATGAGTTATTGTGCCAGAGTTAACCTGCAGAGTTATTTCAATAAAAGGAGAACATGTTTCATCTTCTTGGTTCTTTCGGTAAAGGCACGTAGAAGGGAGATAATAAAATAATAAAAAGAAAACAATAAAATACATAAGAACATGATAATTGGTTTTTTACCCTTCCATCTGGCAACAAAACTGACACCTTTTTTTTACAAGGAGTCATGTTTGCATAGACCACAATACCTGCAGTCATAATGCAAACAAAAAACATAACTCTGATAATGTGCACTGTCCTTGAAGTTGATTGGTCCACACCCGAGACAGCTTTCCTTAGAGCCTAGTCTCACATGGGTTAGACCAGATGACGCCAAAAGGCGCACATCTCAAAGACAATGCACCATCAGAGTATGAGAGCTCGGGGTAAGCATTTACACCATTGGAACCTCCTTTTCCAGTAGCAAGATATGATAATTGATTTTTTACCCTTTTATCTGGCAACAAAACTGACACCTTTTTTTATAAGGAGTCATGTTTGCATTGACCACAATGCCTGCAGTCGGAATGCAAACAAAAAACACAACTCTGATCATGAAATTGATTGGTCCACACCCGAGACAGCTTTTCTTAGAGCCCAGTCTCACATGGTGTTGGACCAGATGACGCCTTATGGCGCACAACTCAAAGACAATGCACCATCAGAGTATGAGAGCTCGGGGTGAAGCATTTACACCATTGGAACCTCCTTTGCCAGTATCAAAATATGATAATTGTTGTTTTTACCCTTCCATGTTTGTTACACGCGCAGAAGAGCGAGAGATGCCAATGACATGGGGAGGCTTCCAAGCAGCAGTAGGTTGATCATGGCTGATGACGGTGACAGTTGTATTTGGCTACCCCATTTGTAAGGTAGATTACGTAAGCTGGGAGAAGCATGGTCAAGGAGGAAACATGCCCGAGAGGATGTTCACTGCAGAGAAGAAACGATGCAATGAGGTTGTGTACTGGTGCTAAATGGATCGTTGCACCGTGAGCCTGTGAGGCATTGCGACAGCTTGAAGAGGCCTTCCCATTGGCCATCCTAGAGAGTGGAGGTTAGAGAGATTTACCAGGATTGCCGAGTGAAACCTATTGATGGATACAATGCTCGCGGTGCTTTTTTTGAAGTCATTATCTTCGCCACCCATGGCCCACAATCGATGGAAATCACGTTTATTTATTTATTAAAAAAGTTTTTTTTTTCTCTCCTTATGACCTCTAAATTCAAATCCTTGTCTGCTGAAGGAACAAGGACATTGTCATCTCATGGCTAAAAATACAGACCTTGGGTGGCGGGGCGGGGGGTGCACGGAATGAGGGGCAGTGGAGACGATCGGGGGAAAAGGGCTGAGACAGCGTGAGAGAAGGGAAAGATAAGACTGATAGAGCACCGTCGGTTCCTATTGCTTTAAACCAGCCTAACCAGAACATCGAGCAAAATAGCTGGAGGACAAACAAAACACGGGCACACTCACCCGAGAGAGAGGAGCCGTTCCACACCGCGGAAAGTGGCATCCCAGAAGGGGCGTCTCAGGGTGTTGGTGCATGGCATTCCAATCAGCTCGCCACGACAGCCAGCTAGCACCGGCCACGCGCACAGGTACACACTTCTATTGCCAGATGTGGAACCCACGTATGGCGACCCTGTGGCATAATGGAGGACCGGCGTGAGCATTTTGTGAATATACACCCAGTCAAAATGAGTTTGATTTATTGATAATTTCAGAAAGCAGATTTTCATGTTATTCGGGCCAATTTTCATATTTAATTTCATGTTTTAATATTTAGTATTTGAATTTACAAACAATGCTTTAACTTTAATTGTTTATGTATTCAATTAATTAATTGTAATAAATATAATTATTTAAATATGTAAAATGGTTAATAATTCACATTTAAGTTATGACATGATGTCCCATCAGTAAAACAATAATTGAAACGTAAAAGTTTACACATCTGTTATTTTCCCACCGAATGTGCCGAACATGCGCTATATTTTTGACGGGACGTGATGACACTTTAGGTTGATAAATCTTTGCATCCACATTACTTCGTGTGATGTACATTTTTTGGCTCAATCTCTAACAATATTTTTTTTGATCGTGTGAAATGTCATGTGTAGGCCTGATTTTTGGAATGTTCAGATTAATAAAAAAAATCAGGAACGCATAATTACTGTCTATATATTCGTCGTGTCTAATTAGATTTTGCATGTGCTTATTTATAAATGTGCATTATATCTCAGTGGCTTAATATGCAAAAGGACAGTCAAGAAGTTTTGATAATCAGATGGCAAATGGTGTCACAATAGTGTGAATAATAAAGTATAACAAATTGATATACAAATTATGATCATTTATCTAAAGAGGGCTTTTTCGTGCAGTGGTCAAATGGTTATTTTAAGAGGCGGCTTTTCAGCACGTTAATTAAAGTTTACATTTTCAGCTAAAATAGCAGCAACAACAACGTTCCACATTTAAAATTCAGACATCAAAGACAGTGGTGATAAGTTGAAAGTCGATTTCAATTGTCACAAAATGCTTTTGGAAATATATATGAAAATCAGTTGAAACACAAAATCTCGAAGAAGAAGAAAAAAAGTCGCATGAAAAAATGTGTTAAATCACAACGTGTATTTTAAATGTGCCTTTCATGCAAGTGTAGACGAAGCTTTTGTATTGCTTTGACGCAACTTTTTTTTGGATTACATCAATTACTCAATACAAAGGAGAATCGCTTTTAAATTGTACAACTCCCATTCCCATTTTGGGAAACAACTCGCCGGCCAAAAAAAGAGCTTTGAATCATAGCTCTACAGAAACTCCTCTAACAACCGATCAATCAGGGCGCTTACTGCTGCTCCCCAAAGTGTTCTTCCCATCGACACAGCTACAGCAATACACACCAGCTTGTCAGCTCACGCTGCGAGCGCTCTCTCAGCAAAGTTTTTGTGTCTGCCCACACTGACGTGAAGATGTGGTGGTGCTCAGGGCTTCATTTCAGCTGGAGCTATGCTGAGTTTCAGAAGATATCCCTGCCCTCTTGACACTCTGCTACATCTCACATCTCATCTCACTCCCTGCACTCTCCTACCTCTCACCTCTCATCTCACTCTACTCCCTGCACTCTCCTACCTCTCCTCTCCCCTCTCATCTCACTCTACTCCCTGCACTCTCCTACCTCTCCTCTCCCCTCTCATCTCACTCCACTCCCTGCACTCTCCTACTTCTACCCTCTCATCTCATTCCACTCCCTGCACTCTCCTACCTCTCCCCTCTCATCTCACTACACTCCCATCCACGCATTCTCCTACCTCTCCCCTCTCATCTCACTCCACTCCCTGCACTCTCCTACCTCTCCCCTCTCATCTCACTACACTTCCATCCACGCACTCTCCTACCTCCCCCCTCTCATCTCACTCCACTCCCTGCACTCTCCTACCTCTCCCCTCTCATCTCACTACACTCCCATCCACGCACTCTCCTACCTCTCCCCTCTCATCTCACTCTACTCCCTGCACTCTCCTACCTCTCCCCTCTCATCTCACTACACTCCCATCCACGCACTCTCCTACCTCCCCCCTCTCATCTCACTCCACTCCCTGCACTCTCCTACCTCTCCCCTCTCATCTCACTACACTCCCATCCACGCATTCTCCTACCTCTCCCCTCTCATCTCACTCCACTCCCTGCACTCTCCTACCTCTCCCCTCTCATCTCACTACACTTCCATCCACGCACTCTCCTACCTCCCCCCTCTCATCTCACTCCACTCCCTGCACTCTCCTACCTCTCCCCTCTCATCTCACTACACTCCCATCCACGCACTCTCCTACCTCTCCCCTCTCATCTCACTCTACTCCCTGCACTCTCCTACCTCTCCTCTCATCTCACTCCACTCCCTGCACTCTCCTACCTCTCCCCTCTCATCTCACTCCACTCCCTGCACTCTGCTACCTCTCCCCTCTCATCTCACTCCACTCCCTGCACTCTGCTACCTCTCCCCTCTCATCTCACTCCACTCTCTGTACTCTCCTACCTCTCCCCTCTCATCTCACTCTACTCCACGCACTCTGCTAACTCTCTCCTCTCATCTCACTCCACTCCCATCCACGCACTCTCCTACCTCTCTGCTCTCATCTCTACTCGCCTCCACGCACTCTCCCACCTCGTCGCTCTCATCTCACGTCATTCTCCGCCACGCACTCTCCACTCCAGGAACCAATATTTTCTGTTCAAACCCCCAGTCAACATTCAACTCACTTTGAGGCCACTCATTCCCCTCCGCTGCCCTCAAGGCTCGAACTCCCCCCCATCATCTGCGCTGGTCTCTTGTGTTGCACAGATGATGGTATATCTGATGGCGTGAAACGATGGTGGAGATGGTGATGCGATGATGATGATGTGATGAAAATGATCTACACCGATGGTCGTGTTCGCGATGAGGCCCTGTTTAAAGCAAACACGCCCACTCGTTCTGGAGGTGTCTTGCGATGCAGTCGCATTTGGATGCAATGTCAATGAAACGCACGCACACACACACGTGCGATATTTGTTCAGCAGCCTTAAATATACACGAACGCCCTTTTTTTTTGGTGGCACGCCAAAGTAGTCACTTGCACGGGCGCGCCTCCCATCTGGAAATGACAGATCTCCTCGTTTGTTTGTGCTGCGCTCAAATTGTATCCGCACGTGTGTGGTGGGCGGGACAGCTCTCGAGATGTGTGAGAGCGACTGCTTTCTTCGTCAGTATAAAAGCAGTGGTTCTTAACCTTTACTGCAGCCTTGCACCCCCCCCCCCCCTTTGCTGCTCAATCGTAAATGTGTTTTTTTATATAATAAGGTTTGATGAAACAAAGTAAGTTGTATCTTCTTGGTTCTTTCGGTAAAGTCATGTAGAAGGGAAATAATGAAATAATAAAAATACAACATAATAAAATAATAAAAATAAAACATAACAAAATAATTCTCACGACGTTTCGGCCACAACGCAAGCAGCCGTCCTTGCGTTGTGGCCGAAACGTCGTGAGAATTATTTTATTATGTTTTATTATTTTATTATTTTTCTTCTACGTGACTTTACCGAAAGAACCAAGAAGATGAATCCCTGCAGTCACGAAAGCTTTAAATCGAAAAGTAAGCTGTACTTACGTACAGGTGCTTAATGCGTGTGTTCGATGATTTTACCATCAAAAAGAAAAAAATGTGGCCATGTCTCGCACATAACAGGGGTTGTGTGCATCCCAAGTTAAGAAGCATTGGTGTAAGATATTAATTGAATTAATATCGTATTCCCACGCGGCTACATACCATACAATAATCTGCCGTACAATACAATAATGGATAAGTAATGAAATTGACGATCACAAGGGATGCAACACTCATCGGAATCCATTATGATGGTGATTTAAACTCCGTGCATAATTTGTTGAATTGTCACTCGTGCAAAGGATTTTTTTTTAAATGTTAGGAAAACGTTTCTCTTATCCTAACTATGTAAACATGTGTTGCCACTTCTATGTTTCCTAATTAAATACAATCTGTGTTTAGTGTCCCAATGCATTCATTGAATGCTATTATATTCTAATACAAGAGAGCTACGTTACCATTTTATAGCTATAATTGAAACGCAATTGTGGATTGCATTTTAATTACGACTATGAACAAAAAAATGCAATGCAGATTTGCAACAAAACAATATCGGTTAATGAAAGTATATATTTAATTATACATATTAACACAGTCGCTGAGTACAGGGCCCAAAAGGTCCAAAACTTGAAGTGTCCTGCAACAAACAGCACTACCATAGTTGTAATCTACAAGAGTTAACACGACTCTCGTAAAAAAAATGATTGTTATTACTCTGGCTCTTTCGGTAAAATCACGTAGGTATAAATAAAATAAATTAAATCCCTCTTCTTCTTGGTTCTTTCGGTGAAGTCACGTAGAATGGAAATAAAAAAATAAAAAAATAAAACATTATACAATAATAATAAAATAATTCGTTGTGAGAATTATTTTATAATGTTGTATTTTTATTATTTTATTATTTCCCTTCTACGTGACTTTACCGAAAGAACCAAGAAGATGAATCCCTGCAGTCACGAAAGCTTTAAATCGAAATTTGTTATTCTTGTTTTCTCCCGGAAGCAGCGATCATCGTGCGTTAACAGAGGTGGTGTGGTATCCAGGGTCCTTCCCATCTGCCCGGCCCCCCATTTTTGTGGCTATTCGTTGGCGGGGTTCCGCAAGAATGGCGAAAGGTTAACGCGACTCTTGAATTGGAGCAAGGTTGTCTTAAGAGATTGGGAATGAGAGACGACGGAAGGAAATTCCAAAGTAGGGGCGCTAAGTGGAGGAAGAAATCCGAAAGAAAAGTGAATTTGCCAGCAGCGTGCTGCTTTAACACGGTGTGAATGTCTTGAAACAGTGCGGTAGACCGAGTTTTCAACATAGGTGGAGAAATGAACGAATTAAAAACATACAATAGAAAGCACGTAATTTGTCCGCATCCAAACTGGCTTCAACATGAGACTTGCCGTGCAACACACGGCCGTCGTGTAATTTTCTGAAGGGTAACTAAGATGGACACATTGAGAATTAGGTGAGTGCCATTGAAAAAAAATCCACAAAAAACGTTTCTGCACATGGTCACGATACCATATCAAAAGCACCAAAGCTATCCATACAACCATCTTTCGTACCTTTAATGTTTAATTTGAAACATACAACCATCTTTCGTACCGTTAATGTTTAATTTGAAACATTTAAGATGGAACTGCTCGTGGCTATTAAAATTAGCAATGATGCATTTCCAGATGTTGACAAGCCATACATGAGCACGAAATGATAATACACGACTACATAAAACTGCAAATGTGTGAACTGTCCTTTCAACAAATGTCCTCATTTGGTTACAATTTTATCCTGAATTTATGACACATTTTTTAAAAAAGTAATTCATGGTAAAGGTACAGTCCTGTAATTTATTGTTCCCACCATTGCTGGTAGAAGGACCTCCACGAGATGGATCTCAAGAGTGGGAAGTTGGCCTACTCTTCCACATGCCATCTGCCGATCAAATAAATGTGGTGCCACCCATTTGTATGTGTACAGAGGCAGCAGGGGGATTTAAGAAACTTGCAGCTTTGTTTCAACTGCCATGCCAGGAGATCGAATCAAACCAGTGACCTCTGACCTGCAAGCCCACTGTGCTCACCATTACACCTTCGATGGATGGGCAGAGGTATTTGAGAATCTTGATAATGTATTAAAGAGAAGACAATTTTCAATCATAAAAGCACAGGACAGGGAAGTTTATTTAGTTTTGCACTGAAATGTATATTAATTTACGCTCCGTCCTTGACCCCGCCAGTGGGAAACACAACTACACCACTTTCGGGGCAAATTTAGCGCAGATTTATGCCCTTAAATCCCACGAAGGTTAAAGAGGCAATTGTAGGTTAGCAGAACGAACACGTGGAAAGCTCATCACCGCGACGTGCCTCAACTCACGCGGGACTCAAGCTGGTTTGGATTACACCTCCTGACACAGAAGACGCCTTTTTGGAAATGGTCCCAAAGCACCCAGGGTGTGTGCTTCAGAGGGAAAGTGTCTTCGCACTCACCCTTTGAACAGCCCAGGAGATTTATTGAATGAGTTTAACTGGCCAGGATGTCCCTTGCATTTGTACCGCAAACCACAGGCGTATATTTGACTTCGAGGTTGATAATCAGATTCATTTGTACACGTAAAAAAACACAAGTGTCTTGGAATTTATACTCTTATGTTTTTTCGGTAAAGTCACGTTACTTTGATTAATTTTAATTGTATTTTTTACCTACGTGACTTTACCGAAAAAAACCTAAGAGTATGAATCCTTGCAGTCACGAAAGCTTCAAATCTAGTCTTGGAATTTGCTTTAAAATTATATATTTTTTTTATGACGGCATAGGTGCATCCCTGCAATTACCGCCGGTGGAAATGATTTAAAGAGCCACTCTAGAGGGTATTTGGCCTACTCTTCCATTCTGGCCAAACGTCTTGAAAGAGGCAAGACCCCAGCACGCAGGTCACCTGCTGATCTGCTGTGGTGAACCGATTTATAATGCTGGGTGAGCACAGGCTGGGAGATTGAAGTAATGTGGCCACTGTTGCAAGTATTGTGTGATAACCACTACACGAGGGCAAGATCTTGATTTATTTAATGTATTATACAATACATTAAGTAAACACAAAATCAGCATCCGTTTTTTTTAAATCGCCAAATACTTTCAGAAACATTACGTTTATTAGCCTTCTGGGCTAATGTTTCCACGCAGCCTTGGTGTAAAGCAGGCAAACTCGGGACTGGTTCTGAATTGCCTCTGAAAGTTAAAACCAGAGCTACAAAGTGCTGATGAACGTCAAAATACTTGTCGAGTTTATCTGCTCAAGCAAATGCTGCTGGAAAAAGGATTAGTCCAGAAGACCCATAGGCAGGATGGACCCGACATGATCGTATTCAAATTTGTCATGGTGAATGATACCTTCTGTCTATCGATTAATTAAATCTACCAACACAATGCATAATACAACTTCAGAATACGAAATCGTGGCACAACGTGCCCCAAAGTCTAAATTAATTATGCCTGCATTGGTACAATATGTTCATACCTTCATGGACTCTGTGCTTCCTTTTAAGTATACCCCCACGTGCACATATCTCCCTATGTACGTGATTAGACTGACTGAAAGTACACATTATGCACACTTACACAGGGGAGCTTCGCTTAGGTCTTAACGATTTTTTTACAAAATGTTCCGGCTTTCACGTGTTGTTTAGTGGAAGAGTCAACCACAGTGCCTGGAATTTGTTTTAACACCTAAGAGCACAAAGCAAATTATGTGCAAATAGGTCTGAGGACCCACTTACTCTACTAAGTGGAAATTGAAGCCAGCTGCCATCGAAGATATGATCCAACAACTCTGCCTCCCAGTCCTATATTATGGGTATGTTATGCAACACAATGTATATTACACCGAGATCCAGAATGAGGAACACGTGCATCTAGAGAACATACTCAGTTTAAAGGCTTTTAGTCAACACTGAGAAATGTTAATGGGATTTGGATGGATACGTTTCTCGAATGGATAACGAGCAATGGTCAAGCATAATTACGGAGTGGCAGACATGGGATGGAGCACATTTAAGAGGATGTGTGAGTGTCTGTGCAGGTGCCGGATGGATTGTGAGGAATGGCAGCAGCTTGTGGAGGACTTCATCCAGCAGTGGTTTGATCATAGCTATTAATACTGAATACAATTCGCTTTCCATTTCAGCTACGGTACTGTATGCGTCTGTTCGTTTTATAGTCTTTCTCGGACCAAGGGTTGGCCGTGAGATGGACTCCCCGCTACTTGACACCAGAGCGCTCCATCTTCAGCAGTTCTTGTGAGGAGTTGTCCGACACTGAGCCATGTCCAAGCAACGGAATCGTCAATCCAAGTTTTCCCTGGGTTGATCTCGCTCTTACTTTCCTGGGACAGAACCTATGATATTGTTCAATCAACATTTTTATTTTAAAAGTCACGTAATTATTTTTAGTCAAGGATAATCATTCCGAGTTCATAGTTTATTTGAAGTCATGAACTCTCTTTCGGTGTTCAGCTCAACAAAATCTTAATAACTCAATGCTGCTCCAGTCACTCTCGTTTTCAAATAATCGTTGCTTTTTTTTCATTAAGTGCCCTGGGCTTAATGATACTGATCGAAATTAAATCAAAAGCTGCCCAAGCAAGTAGATATAATGGCTCCCATGCATTCTGAATTGAAAGAAGTTCTAGGCTTTATCTGCCCTCACAACGGTTTCAAGTTGCATTTGTATGCCTTTGGGGTAATGAAGAATGTTTATATGCTTCACAGAAATATTGTTCTCATAAAACTAAAAGTTACAGCATCGTTTTTATTGACAGCTTGAAGAGTGTGGTGAGATTAGACTCTAAACTAGTATCGCCATGGCAATGTCTGTTCTGAAATTCAAGCACGGATGTTTAATCGAGTGCTAAAGTTTGGTTTACTCTTTTGACTTGAACAAAAAAAAAACTGAATATCGGGCGGCAGCGCTGCAGCACCTTATCAAGGAAACATAACACTCGCGCGCACGTTATAGGCTTAATTTAATTTCAGCGTCTGCAAAGGCTATTACATTGCCTAAGACATTCGGCCGCAATTACGCCAAACGGCCTCGTGATTACACCGCGCAATTTGGCGTTACGTGAACGTCAAAACACAACGGGTATCTATAGCCACTGTTCCTTGTTAGACTCCACGCTACCCTGTCCTGCCCTTTCAATCACAGTCGCAGTTAATGAGCCACACATGGGAGGGAGGGAGGGGTACATAAACGGACGATGGTTAAAGCAGTGAACAGGCAGCGGAATGCAGAAATTAATGCAGTTACGGCCGCGAAAGCCTCAAGCTTCCTCGGGCCTACAATGTAATGCAACGCGCACACGAAGCGTAACATGCACTGCGTAAGTAAAGTCACGTGGATAACCCTTTGTCAGTCCAATGGTGGACGAAGGCCTTCAAATGCCGGGTTGGTCAGGGATACATTCGTGTTGCTGCTGTATACTTCACCGAGCTGCTCAGGGCTGGTGAGTGAAGGGAGGAGGCCAAGGAGAAGTTCAGATCTTACTCGCCACTGATGTTAGCAATAGATGGGAATCGAATTCGGGTCACTGGGGTTCATAGCACAGGGCCGAACAGGACCCTGCGGGGTGGGCTGGTAGGAACGAATAACCAAAGAATATAAACACAATGTATTATTACACTTGTTAAGCCAGGAAAGCCCCACTGAGTCAAAAGGTTTTTGTAGGGTCCTGGCAAGTGTTTGCAGTAGGGGGCGATGTTGATACACGGACGGACGGACGGACGGATGGACGGACGGACAGATGGACGGACGGACGGACGATATAATCTATTGGTGGTCTGGTCCACTTCGTTCCTACCAGTATAACCACTACCTCCAGCAGATGGACATGCTGATGGCATGTGCCGGTGCCAGGAATGCCCATGATTGGTCAGTTTTGTTGCTGTTGAAAACTTTGCAAAAGTCTCGCAATCGTAGACCAAGGGATTTGATAAAGGTGGCACAAATGTCAAACAACATATCATGCAACGTCAGTTCCGAATTCAATATTTAAAATATGAATGAGAAGAACTGGGTTTAACGAGTGACACGAAATGCATTACACATTAATGTAGTATAAATATATGCAGTTCATGTCTGCATGCGGCGAATGCTGTGGCATGTGCAATGCACTTTCAATTTTGCCAGGGGGGTGGGGGGGGGGAGAAACGTAACGGGGTGCAGTATGGTGACTCATTGACCTTTTTTGACGGCAACATGCACCTCATTGTCTCAATGATAGGGGTTACACTTTTTCTTGCCATGCCCAAGATCACTTTGGTGCTGGAAATAATTGGGCACTGACTGGAAAGGGAGATAACTGAGTCATTCTAAGAATGCTATTTGCAGATTGGCATAAGGATAGAATTGGGACGGCTCATTAATTCAGCTGAATGTCAGGAAAGATATATTTTTAAGACTACCGTATGCATAATGAGCAAGACCGATGCAGGGATTTGAGAAAATATCAACGGTACTTTAATTATTACAATGTTTTTTTTTTACAAGTTGTGCCTATGTATGCCATTGGACAAATGTGAAACGTATATTGTTCCCGTTCCAGAATGGTGGTTGCCAATGGAGTTATCGTTGCAAGTATTCAGTTGAAAAACAAAAAGGTTTTTGCTAATTAGTAAAACTATTTTTAAAAAGATTTGCATTATTATAAAGCACGCCAATTGCCTATCTTTCCTTACTTGTCTTCCTACAACGTTAAAACACTATCTTCACGTAATTACATTTTAGTTTTTGTCCATATTCTAGTTGTTATTATCTCATTAACTTATTATGTAAATCGTTTATTCTTTCATTTGTTTTGCTACACTTCGAACATTTTTATGGTGCGGTATTTAAAAAAAATTACAGTCACTTTCAATCGACTGCTGGAATGGGGCCTTACTTTCTCTCCGTGTTGTCAATGGGGATTGTTTGACCATACTTCACGATGTTTGTCAGTCTGTGTTGGTGGAGTAGGGCTGCCAAGAACTAGTTCAGATATCATTCAACATCCACGTCAATCGTGGCCAGGAATACGACTTGTATCACCGGGTTCGAAGCGCAGTGCGCTCATCTGTGCACCACCACTACATAACACGATTTAGTTACTTTAATTAATTGTTTTATTCAAAGGACTCTAATTTCGAGATACATTTTCCTTAACTGTTTTTACAATGTTTAATAACCCACAGTAAGAAGCAAAATACTGTGATTCTGATCGTCTATTCTTTACCCAGGTATCTCTCGCATAACGTCAAGTAGTTCCCGTGGCCCACTACTCGTACAATGGCTTTGTTAATTCGGCAGGTTTTGAGATTGGAAGAACTTAAAGCGTTATTTAGGCCGAGGGAGTGAATTGTTGGATGTTTGAAAGTTGGGTTTCCATTCATAACGATGACACCATTAGGTGGAAGTGTTTGGTCAGAGTAAAACAGAATCTGTCAGGCAGGTGAAATAATATGTATGGAATATGGTACAACTGGGAAGCGCTACACAGAGATGGCAAGTCTTGCCAAGAGAGCAGAGCAACATTTGTCAGGACAGAAGGCAGCTGCAGAAGTGTCATTTTCTCAGAACACTTCTCTCGGTTCGCATGTTCACACCAGCGGAGGTGATGATGTTGAAATTGTTTCAGCCGTGTTAACACGTCACCAGCCTCAACACGAAAAAATAAAAACGACATTTTTTTTTGTGATGCTTAAAACAATAAGCAAAAACCTAAAAGAAAACAAATGGATAAGATTATTTGGCTGTTCGTAGCAATTATTTTAAACACAAGACAGAGTATAACTGGCAATGTTTTGTTGCTGCTTCCAGCTACAGTTAGTTTGTTCATTCTTCTCAACTTTAACCTTGTTTCATAATACATCGATGGAGGACTCTTCATCAATGTATTATCATCAATCATCAATGTGACTCTTCATCATCATCATTTGTTCACCACCAACTACACAACACTATTTAGTTACTTTAAGGAATTGTTTTATTCAAATGAAAACTAATTTCGAGATACATTTTCCTTCACTGTTTTTACAATGTTTAATAACCCACAGTAATAAGCAAAATACTGTGATTCTGATCGCCTATTCTTTACCCAGGTATCTCTCGTATAACTTCAAGTAGTTTCCCTGGCCCACTACTAGTGCAATGGCTTTGTTATTTCAGCAGGATTTGAGATTGGAAGAACTTAATGCGTTATTTAGGCCGAGGGAGTGAATTGTTGGATGTTTGAAAGTTGGTTTTCCATTCTTCATCAATGTACATTGTGAATTTGTTTAATACTTTATGGTTGACAATCCGTGAGAGTCTACGAATAACTATCTCCAAAGGCTAAGAGTTCATTTATTTAGTGCAAAACAACTTTCGTTCCCCTTTCTACGTTTGAAATCAAAACAAAAATTCACGACATCTCCTGCTCAGGGTTCAGCTTTGATCACTGTTGCCCTTTCAATCTGCGACCAAGGCTCGCGCGGTCGTGAGCTGAGAAAGCTTGGCAGTCCATACAGACAGCACATGTCCGGCCCGCTTACAATGTGTGACGATGCGTGCCAGTGCGTCAGCTTCTCTCAACTGACACCCTGCCCCTCTCCCCGCCACCCCGAGCTGAAGACGCAAGCAAAGTGTAGTGACATAGGACGTCACTCCTGTGGTCGGCCCGTACGAGGGCTGGGGGCCCCAAGGGGGTGCCTGGTGGCGGGGGGGGGGGTCACGTGGTGGAGGACCCGGACCTTCCCAGAGGTGGGGGAAGGGAGGCGTGGCCTATCGTAGCTCTAAAGTGAGCCACTTGCGCTCACAAAGTACTGCACCCATTACCACGTGTCTATGTGTATATATGTGTGTTGAACTTTTTTCGCACCGTACGTAGCCAACCGCGCTAATCCAAAGTGCTGGGGGGGGGGGGTAACAAACTAAACACAAATAGCAGTTCTAAATAAAAATGCGCTTTCAATCAAGACTTTAAAAGTGCATAGATCTCAGTTGCTTCTTAACAGCGGAAGGATACTAAGATGAATATAGCCCCCCCCCGCCCCCCCATATTACGAGGGGCTTTACAGCAATTACAACATCCCACCACGTGCTCATTTGAGGCTGAGTCGGCCTAGGGGAAGGGGGGAATAGGAGGGTCCATTATCCACCTCTCCAGACGCACCCCTCACCCGCTCTCCCCTAAAGCGGCGTGCCCCATGGGATATTCCCTTACAGAGCGCCACACTTTGTACGTGTACGAGTCAGCAGCTGAACTCACAAGATGCCGGCACGGTAAAAGGCGAAACACAGCTTGCCTTACAACTTTCTGCATCTGTTTTGACACCCACTCGACGTGCCAAGATGCCAGGGCAAGGGGTATTTTGGTCACACCTCACCTGTCTGCCTTTGTCAGCAGCTTTCTGCTCTCTCTCTCTCTCTGTGGGTGTCCAATCATCGAACGAGGGGAGGTCACTGCAGCTGAGTTGTAGCTGTCAAAACAACAACAACAACAACAATCGTGAAAGTTCAATTCAAAAACATAGATATGCACAGATGACTGTGTAATCACATTCAAGTTCGTGGAATTGTATGATCGCTTATCATTGAGGTCTAAGTGTGGTTACGCTAACCTCTTCAAAGATGTCCTTCGGTCAGCAATGGCGTGAGCAAGAAATTGCAGTGCTGCTCCTTGACATCTAGATTTGAAGCTTTCGTGACTGCAAGGAATCATCTTCTTAGGTTTTTTCGGTAAAGTCACGTAGAAAGTAAAATAAAATAAAAACAAAAATCACGACGTTTCGGAGGCAACACAAGTCTCCGTCATCAGGTGGGACCGTCACAGCTATGGACCGTCACAGTAATCCCTTTTAAGGGATTACATCTTGAATCATTGCCTCACTTGATACAGCTAATCTAGCTGTGACGGTCCCACCTGATGACGGAGACTTGTGTTGCCTCCGAAACGTCGTGATTTTTGTTTTTATTTTATTTTACTTTCTACGTGACTTTACCGAAAAAACCTAAGAAGATGCTCCTTTACATTTTAACACTTATCGATGGCTAACAAAGGACAACACTTTTAAGGTTGTACACCTTAAATTTGTGTTTACTAAAAACCGTTTTTTTATTTAAATATAGTACCTACGATTTAACTGCTGAGTATGAGTTTTGTGAACGTTAGGAAATGTATTAAAATTAGAAAACATGGAATATGAGGGCCAAATTAATAAATGTTCTATTCCTTTCATAATTGCTTCTGCCTCAATGTGTGTTTCTGTAGCTCAAACTGTTTTTGCTCCATTTAAGGTACTTTCAACAGCTGACACTTCCAACAAAAATCCATTATATGCCTAGCAAGCAATACATGGGAGAAATTGCAATGTAATTACAGGTCGTTTTCATGTTTCAGAGTTGTTTTTTAACACCGGCAGACAATTGTCAGCAATTGCGTTTCCAGGCAATGTCACTTGGTAAAAGAGGGGGCAGCTCGCAATCGGATGGTTGTAGGTTCAAATCCTGGAAGGGGGTCAACAGCCCATCATCCCTCCGAGGTTGCTAAAACGAGTACCACTTTGTGGGGAAGTCAACAGCAGTTAAAGAGATACATTTTCTTCAACTGTCATTAAAAGAAAGAATCACCCGTGCCGTAGAAATGTGGAATGTCCGCCACTGGCTCAGGACTGTTCAAAAAGAGATGAGTGCTGCTTCAAAGCTCATTTGAGCAAGACATCACTTAGATTTATACGAACGATAATTGTTTGAAATGGTGAATGACTCGCCAGAGCCTTTAACATCAGCACCAAGGATCGGTTTGGTAACTCCCAGCAGAACTGTCGCGAGGCGGCTGTAGGGATTTGATTGTGCATTTTACTCAAACTGGCTTAGTGGTAAGGCTGCTGACCACAAGGCTATCCAACTGTTGAACTTAATTAAATCTATCAAGTTCTTTATTTTTAACCAAGGCAAGAACCCATTTAGATGCTGTATCTGTTCTGCAAGAAGGGCCTTTGTTGGAGAACCGAGGCATCATTAATCACGATTGTGATCACGAATGTTTATAATTAATCGGCAATGATGTCGCCACATAGCCTAAACACTTTAATGAAGCAAAATAGAAAATCAATGGTAACATCAATTCAAACAATATAAATTCAGTAATACCCGGCTAAATGTATACTTATTACATTGCAGGATCGCAAGAAATGGCAGCGGCTTGGGGAGGCTTTATACAGCAGTGGAACGATCATGGCTGATGACATTGATGACATTTACAATGCACATTATTATTTCCGTAATTTTAAAATCGTAACAATACGGCGAGGGTATCGAAATGGACGATTTACGATAACATTAAATATTGTGTGCGCATAATAATAGAATTAGTGGTGCTACACTCTAGACATTTGACCCATACCATTCCGAAAAAAAAACCCAGACTCAGCCAACTGACACGCAGAGGGTGAGAACTTACATCTGTGCCGGAAACTGTCTCTCTAAGCCATGTCAAAGTGCGATACAATCATGAATCACTGGCACTAAGTCAAAAACCCGGGTCACGGTTAACCAGGGGCAGGGTTATAAATACATTCAAAGCAATTTAGCTTCAGAGAGGACAACAAAAGCAATGGGAGCACCCATTATGTTGCTGCTCGTGTGCCACGCCGCTGCCCGTCAGCCGCTTAAAATATTTTATGGCCGCGTTCGGTGATGCCTCGCCGTGACATTAATTTGATTTGTATGGCTAAACTGCCACTTGGACAAGAAACCATTGATTCCGTCCCGGCCACCACAACCGTCTCCCCTTTGACATGAGCGCCGGCCATTTCGCCGGCCCTTGATATATCGTTGCGGCAGCTGCCACCTAAAATGTTCTTAAACCGCTTCGACCTCCCAAGTTGGTGTTGGCGAGAGACTACGGGGGAGGAGGTCACGTGGATTTTTCCCTCCGCGTCTTCCGGGTTTTCCATCCACATTTAGAAACGTACGTTTACATGGCTTTGGTTGCTATATGCATTTATACACGATAAGCCACTTCGTTGAGCTATCATTTATGGCCAGGCCGCTTTTGAAAACGAAGCCAATAGCTCAGTGGGCTTTACCTGGTGAAATAAAAATACTGGTTACTCACTGGTTACAGTAAATCTAGCTGTGACGGTCCCACCTGATGACGGAGACTTGTGTTGCCTCCAAAACGTTGTGATTTATTATTTTATTTCAATTATAATTTTGTATTATTATTTCTATTATATTTTATTCTTTATTTTTTACCTACGTGACTTTACCGAAAAAACCTAATAGTATGAAATAAAAATAGTATATTTCAATAGTTTTTATTGATTTTCTTACCTTTCCTATACTTTGCACTCCCATCGTGTTTTTTTTGTATTGTTGTTGTAACTTTCTGACCCGCCCCGACTGGACATCTGTGAAAAGAGCTTCATAGTTCATTAGATTATTCCACTATGAATACAAATTGTGCTTCTGGGTACAAGACAACCTGGAGGGGTGGGAGGGGGGATGGCAGGGGGTGGGGGGTAGGGTGACGGGGGGGGGGGCTCAGGTGGCGGGGGGGGATGAATGGCGAGGTGGGGGGGGGGATTGCACTCGATTCGTATGGACAGTAAAAAAAAGAGACATGGCCTATGTGGACAATTTGTGGTTTATGAGTGGAGTTGGGGGGTAAGGAATGGGGAGTATGAGGTGATGGAGGGATGAGAGTTGGTGGCACGTGTACAAGAATTCACAACCTTGACATAGACCTTACCTAGCATCCGCTCAGAGTCTGGATGACTCCGGGGAGCTGGGAAAATTGCTTGCAGCTTTGCGCTGGCACGTCTGAATTCAAAGATGAAAAATGCATTTAAAAATAACAAGATGGTCTGTCTGGCTTTTTGCTTGGGACCACGACACACAGCCGAGGAAAAAAAAAAATCAAGATTTCTACCTCTGGGCTATAAGTTTCTCTTGCTATTTTTGCATTTTCCTGCTGCACTTTGTGACCACTGCTTTGACATTGAAAAATGCCCCTTGACAAAAGAGACTGCGTTTGGATTTGCGCCAGGCAGGGCTTCAAATTATAGATTTCAACAGGCAATTGCTTAAAAAAATATATAATGCGAGCCGAGTGTCTATCTCAGGAGTCGGCAACCTACGGCTCCGGAGCCGCATGCGGCTCTTTACGGACTGCTTCTTGACGATATGTACGTATGTACAGTATGTACTCAGATGCATTGCGGCTCTTGAAATACTGAATTTTGTACCGAATTGGAAAGAAATGGCTCTTCTTGTTATTTTGGTTGCCGACCCCTGGTCTATCTTTAGCACTTGTGCCATATGCCAACTTCATAACCTCTGTGCTGGGTTTTTTTCTTCTTCTAATTACTATTCCACACATTGTGTAAATGTATGCATATTATCTGTATGTAGCAGTTTTGTAGAATTAAGAAAAGAAGATATTCTTTCAGCAGTTGCCGTGGTGTTAGTAGGTGTGACATTACGATGTCAATTCGTCACTTTCTTTAGCTGCAGCAATAACATTGCCTTAAGGAAGAAGCACAAAAGGGTGGCCAAATAAAATAAGTAAACATGTTTGTTGTTCATCATTTGTTGGAATCCAAACTGAAGAAAGTAGTGACGAGTGTAGAAAAGATAGTTCATATTTTATTGTTTGGTAAAAAGCAATTTTAAACAACCTCAAGTTGGATTTGGGCTATTAGCTGGCAAACAATGATCGACTCTCAAATAGTCTTTCAGTTTACTCTGGAGCAGAGGACATGCTTTTGGACTGCCCTGTGAATATTGCACTTTACTTACAGAAAAATGGAATTGTTTGTTAATCCGCTAAGTACAAACTGCCTCTCTAAAAAGCACGCTGACCACTTTAGAATAGATTATTTTGAAATGAAGCATCATTGTCACCACATCCCAAAGTGACATGAACAAAGCAGCCATGCAGGATGACTTGTGACATTTCGCCCCGCTACTCTTGGGATGTTTGCTAAGTTGGGTTTAGCTTGGCTGTTTGGAGCCTTTGGCATTTGCATTGAATTGTAAAAATCTTTAGCATGATCTGGTGTAGCTTGGGCCACTTGCAGTGACCCATCCTTTCTAAGTATGCTGTTTGCAATGATATTTATTGTATTTGTAAAAATATATATAATTATTACAGTTATCATTCATGTGCTTGGGTCTGAGTGGCTTTCTGCTCGGCGTGGCATGTCGAACCATGAAGAAAAGTAACAGGGCTTTGTGTAGTACAAGTGCACATAGCTAGAACGGATGATGGTCGATAGTCCAGAATAATGACGGAATGGCTCCCACATAAAGGATGAATTCGGCTCGTGTGCAGAGTGCTAGGTGGATGAATTACATCGCCGGATCTTGAGAGATGATGGCAGCTTCGGGGAGACCCTTATTCCAGCAGTGAATTGACCATTGCTGACGATGACATGGACAAATGAGATATTGATAAAATATACGACGTGACCGAGTGTATGAGCATCTTCCTGCAGGAGGTACTTGAAAGACAAAATAATGTTATTTGGGGATGATTGATCGGAAAAATGATTCACAAATGCTACTCAAACGTGCAGAAATTGTATCTCTTCGCAAAGTGACTTTATATCTGACACTTTCCTATAATAATCCAGCGGAGAACAAAAAAGAAACGGTTTTGCCAGCGCGTTCATTTCCCTCGGAACGTTCAAGTTGAAGCAGTTTCCATTCCAATACACAATCATAGATCACAATTAGCTCACTGCAAAAAAAAAATCCACTTGCAAATTTTCCTCATCAATGACGAGGCATCGCATTTCAGCAATGATAATCGGCGCGTAAGCTGCTAATGCGAATTGACTCGAGTGATACAGATTTTTTTGTAATTGCTTCCATCTGCGTGATTCACATGTTAATAAGGGGTTTGCGCAGAAACTATGATAACCGAATACAAAAAAAACCGTTAATATGCACTGCAAGGCTCAATGCATTAATTAGGTCATTGGGACACATATTATAATGGGGAACAGAAGAGAATAAAACGCAGGCCCCTTTCCGCCGATGTTTCCAGGAATCCGTTGTTTACGCACGACCCGCAGAAAAATATAAAAAAGGCAGCCGAAGCTGGGCCACGCAATACGACAGCGTGACAAGCCAGCCCGAATGTTTGAAAACCGAAGCGGACGCACAGGACTGATATGGCTGACAGTCTCGACGCGGAGGAAGTGATGTGGTCAAACTGTTGCTCTTTGTGTTTCTGCGCTGACGCCAATTCTTTACTTAGCATCGCTCTCGTGAAGTGGGTCGTGTCGACGCCTTGGCAGTACATCTTGCCATCCCTCCAAAAAACGAAACACGTCCTATGAGAAAATAAATAAACCTGCCAAATAAATAAGTAAACAAAAAAAGAGGTTGTGGATTCTGCAACTAAGCAGATATTTTTTTTTTTGGGGTCTCAAATTGAGTGAACATTGCAAGCGTTGCATCAGATTTGTATGCCGATGATGTCTCAATTGGATCAAATATTTGTTTCGTTTTTTCTTTCACCGCAACAAAACCCCCGCTCGTCAAGATGCACTTGCATTGATTGGTGATGTCAATGGTTATGGCTACTGAGGGTGGGTTAAAGAGAAGGGTAATTATGTAGGAGAAATGATAATAACGATGCCATTGACTCAGCAGAACTTCCACCGAATCTCAAGATCGTTTTTGTTATTGTTCAAGAAGGGTTCAACACCGGAATGTTTGGCGAAAATAAAATGAGAGAAGACACCATAGGTACAGTCGTCCAACACTCACCACTAGTCTCTCCTGGTCAACTTATATGTGAATGGACGTTGAATTTTTGTCGCACCGCACGTAACCAACCATGCTAATCGACTTAAACACCTTGGCAAGCCCCTGCGGTCACCCATCCAAGTACTAATGGTACATATTAGGTTTGGGCAGGTCAGGATAATTTGACCGAGTACCCATGCATTAAATCATTGTACTGTAAAACGGTTTGCATGATGCAAGACAATAGTAACATGAAAAACAGATTTTCATGCAATTTAGCTACATGAGTATATTCAGCATGTGTAATACATTTTCAGGAAGAGTTGTTTAATTGGGCAATACATCTAAATCTGTAGATATATTAACATTTAATTCTGTTATTGAATATAAACTCATCAGGAGTCATAAAAACAAATTTACAGAAATATAAAAAAATGTGCATTAACGTATTTTTACTACGCAGTTTTAAATTGTATTTCTCAAGTAACCTGTGATGTTTTACCACATCACATAAATACATTTAAAAAATAAAAAAAAAACATAGGTATCGTGTGCATGTTTGCTTTCTGCATATGTGTATGCACACATATCCACATAACTATATGCATAAACATAGTATCGCTCTCTGCAAGAAATGTATTTTATCACTTTAAAACCATCCTTGCAATGTTCCGTTTCAATCTTTGGAAATGTGTCCCTTTGAGCATTGCCGTTTGCAAGCTGTTGTATTTCCGCTGTTCGTTAATATTTTAGTCAAGTGACAAAAAAATATTTTTTATTTCATAGTGCACACAGCGAATATCTGAAGCTCAAAGTTTTCCTCCTGAGGGCGCGTTAATTTCAGCTGCAGCATCAACTCGGCGCCATAAATGTTGTGCCAATTCCATAATTAAATTTATACTAATGAGGAAAAGCTGGGAAAAGGTTTTTCGTAATAAAATATTTTATATTGCAATTATTACTGCAGCTAGCGGAGCAAATGGCCACCTAGGGAAATTTTAGCGTGGCAAAAAGTATTTGCGCCGAGCATAAAATAGGGGCAGTCATACTTGCGGTAATTTATTTATTATGCTTGTTTACCCAGAAAAGCCTCTAGCTGAGTCCAGTGACTCTTCTTGAGGAGGGTCCTGCCAAGTTTCTGCAGCGAAGAGGGGTGATCGCTATGCAGATTTCCAATTGAGTAATGATGGCGCAGTCAATAGCCACCTGGCGATCACAGTTCGATTCCCAGCTACGACTAATGTCTGTAGTGAGTGATATCTAAAACAGTTCTGTACGCCACACCTCTCCACCAACCTGCACTGCCCAGTGTGGGGAAGTACGGTCAAACAACCACCACGACTCACACGGCATGGCGAGGCGTTCGTCTAGGAGTGGACTGACAAAGCAGTGTAGATTATGTTTAAATTAGTTTTTCTATACCGTCTTAACTTTGCTTAAAGTGTGAACAATAAAGCACAGTCTTTGCGTTGGACATTATCTGCAGTATTATGCAATTAGATTTTGACACTCTTTGGAATCGCAATATTACACTACAAAATTATATACTGCTTGCACTGAGATTGCATTGCATATTAGAAGGGCAGCCAGAGAAAAAACGATTTCACCAAATGTATTCACGAGAAGATTAAAGTTGAAATGATAAAAAAATTGGTTTGGAGAAATATAATCGGAGAAAATATTAAACATCTCATATTATCATAAGTACACATTAATTATAACAACTAATGGCAATGAACTATGAGCAATAATCAAAATACTTTATGAATAAATATGCATAATATGAGGAAAAAGAAAGTCATATAGGACCAACCTTCATCAAACAATTGACAATACAGTACCTCTCAGCGGGATTCAACTTTAAAATATATCTGAGGTCAATGATTGAGGGTGGAGCTGGCTCAAAATGAGGTTATTAAGTGGTGTAGGTGAGAGCAGGTTGGATTGCTTCTGAAAAGCTGAGCTAATAATGAAAGCACACATACCCACTTGCTTGGCCAGGACATGTTGCTAGAAGTCATGGTCACGGATGGTCGAGGCTAATGATGAAATGGCAGCCCAAGGAGAGAGCGTTACAAAGGATATGCCCACTGTAGCAATGAAGTGACAACATCAGGTCAAGTGCAGGTGTGAGGGAGAAATTTTGCATCATCAACAACAACGCTGTGATAGACGGTGATGATTCGGGTAGGCCTTCGTGCAACGGTGAATTGCATGTAAACATATAAGATTATTCCACATGGAACACATTTGTCAATAACACTGTGGCCTTTAAAGGGGAAATATATAACAGGATATGTATTCGGCAATGGGCCTTCTGCGTGGGACATGAGGAAGGGCTCATTGAATGAAATATCGCCTGTTGTCGTGTTATTGAGGAATGCGTTGAGTTTTGTTGTTGTTATTCATGCCAACACAGTATCACCAATGTTTATTATTGTATATTGCTTGCCACCTGCAGAAAAAAATAAAAGAATGGTGCTCACATTTTGATGGTACCTACACCTCAAATGTGTTTTTGGCCATAACATTGGGAGCATTGTGATGTCCCGTTCACATGCAGGGTGCTTCAATTTTTTTTAACATTGTTGAGAATTTGCAACAACACCACAAGAAATGTGCCTCAGGGCTCTGGAGACCACCTGGAGAACATTTCCAGGCACGCGTTGACAATGACGGCGAACAAGTGGAGTCTCTTTGACTCTTTGAAGCTATTAACATTACATTTGTTATCATGTTACAGTGTACTATCCGTTCTTTTCCCATTAAAAACGAAAGTCCCATATAAACGTGAAATTTTTTTTGAATCACCCTGTATTACATAAGTGTACAGTGTATTAGACACTCTACGCTGTTTGGCGGGGCCTCATTTTGGATTAACTGCGGACAAATGAGAGAACGGTTGCATAAGAGAACGGTAATGTATTCAGGTGAACAATGAAATGAATCGACAACGGTAAAATGCAGTCAACCTAAACAGGCCATTACCCACGTCCGCTTTAAGCCCAGGCCGTTGCTGATGAATCCAACACACAACTGTTGGAGGTCGATTGCATTGATGTTGCTTTAATTATTTCTAGATTTGAAGCTTTCGTGACTGCAAGGATTCATACTCTTAGCCTCACTTGATGCAGCAAATCTGGCTGTGACGGTCCCACCTGATGACGGAGAATTGTGTTGCCTCCGAAACGTCGTGATTTTTATTTTTTTTATTTTTTATTAATTTTAATTTCGCTTTTATTATTGCACGTCAGGATCTTACACGAGTGTGATCGAGTCAAGTAGTGGCTGGGAGCCAAGCTCACGACCTTTGAACAATGACGAGCATTGTCCTGCTATCTTTAATTTGTCTGCACATAGCAGAGACAACAGCGACACGGCCCACATACACAGGCGCGCACAGTGGCGTTTGAATTACGGGCAAAATTTGGGTGATTTACACCGCATTATCTCAAAGCTAACAATTTATGAATCTGCGGCGTTGACAAAAAAAAAACGGCCGCATCGCCGCGGCACGGTGCGAAGTTAAATGTTATCGGAACGCTTTCAGCCCTATCCAAAAGGCACGTGGGAGGCATTATCGGCGTTGATATGGACCGCGACAGGTATATAGATGTATTCTAAAACGCGCCTAGGTGATGTATTGTTTCAGTTTCATTTATTTGGTATAGCCCTGTGAGCCATTCGGCTCTTGAATCGGGTGCAACCGCAAAAAAAAACATGAACAAGAAAACATCTTAAAGTGACTATGCGCAAACTGAAAAATCCACGAAAAAAACACCGTACACCAACGCTGTGCAAAAATCCCAGTGGGATGCAAGTAAAACAACAACAACCACAAGACAACTTAGATTAAAGCCATCATTCTAACTCCGTGCTACAACAAACAAACATGGCCAAACCAAAAAACTTTTCGAAATCACCAAAATAAAGCCATAAGCAATGTAACAGTGATCATAGGAACTGTGACCGAAATTTCACAATATACAATTACCTTAGCCGCTGGGCACACACGGTGAGATCTGAGTACATAATGCAGCGGTGCAACAATGAATGGTGGCTCACAAGAGCTCGAGTGCACACGAGGAATTGTATGCTTCACGATTTTTCTTTTAATTTTGGAGCAGCACTGGTACAATGAGATGCTAATGTACACACGCACGGAGAGCAAATGTTTGTGTTGTCCATTCATCCAAGACAAAGATCCCTCGCGTCGTCTTATCAGACTGTTGGGACAGGTGCTGTTAAGGGATAAGCACCTATGAAGGCGGGCACGGCGCATGAAAGGTTGGTTGGTCAGCACCACACCCGGCCGCCTTTGTCTCCTGCAGTGGTGAAGTTTACACACCACACCAGGTATTCACTTGAGGCCGAGGCGACAGAGGCAAGGCCCAGGACCGTTTCAAATAATCCGTCACTAGTGTCTGCTCAGAAGCATGCACGGATACGTCCATGCACCAACACTGACACACACACAAACACAATAACAAATACCCATCATATAGCAATGCAGGCTGGGGGGACAGGTGCCATTAGCGAGCACCGCTGAAGGTCAGCACACGTGCAGCGTCAACACACACACGCACACAGATGTAGGCACGGACACAAGCATGCACAACAATTCAGAACCACGCACAAAGACAAAAAGTCCCCTGTATAAACATACAGAGTGATGGGGCAAGTTCAAGTTCAAGTTCATTTATTAGGTATAGCCCTGTGAGCCATTCGGCTCTTGAATCGGGTGCAACCGCAACAAACAAAAAACAAAAACATGAACAAAAAAACATCTTAAAGTGAATATGTGACTAAGTGCAAACAGAAAATCCAAGAAAAGACAGCAAAATATGTGCCATGATCAAGACCACCACGCACACACACTGCCACGTTGCCACGTATGTATACATACGCACAGACACATACAACCACACAAGACAAAGATCCCCCATGTAGCCTCGGCAAGCTCTGTGGGGCAGATGCTGTTTTGCGACCACCTATGAAGGCCGGCACGGTACTGTACACGATGGGGTGGGTGGCCTACACCACGCTCGACCGCCTTTGTCTCCCCAGTTTCGATGTTTACCACAGCAGGTACTCATTTGAGTCTGAGTTGACCTAGGGGAGGCCCAGTACCGGTTCAAATAATCGTCACTGATGTTGGCCGTGAGCGGGAATCGACCTCGGGCCACCGGGTTCGTAGCGCAGAGAGACCGCTCCCCATTTACAACCACACACCGGCACAGAAACGTACAAACTATGTTGTGTATGCACATGCACGCACACATAGACTCGCAAACGCCGACCTGGAGGACACAAAACACAATATTATGGATGCTCACATACTCATGCATACAAGACACAAAACCTGATTTGTATTCCATAAAACGCCATTGCATGTCGGATGCTGTAAGCAGGGGTTTGCAGAATGCATGTCCACTCTTTCCCCAGAACTATAGCTGGTTTAGAGCCAGCTACACCGTGTTCCAAAATTATACAGCTTGTCTTTTGTGCTTGCCAGCAGTATTGGCCAATTATTGAACATTGTAAGTTAAACCAAAAAACACAACTCGTAATATATGCAACTAAATGTGAGGCATACATTGTGCATCCGATTACATACGTCATTTATTATTACATTTTGACTTAAAGCTTTCGTGACTGCAGAAATTTATATTCTTTGGGTCTTTCGGTAAAGTCACGTAGATAGGTTCAAATTGATAAAAAAATAAAATAAACAAAAACGACGACGTTTCGATCACAACACAAGCCATCGTCATCTCCTGGTTATCTATTACACAACTACCGCAATCGGATTACCGTACACGAACATAAGTTGGAGATAAAAAAAAGTCTAACCTATTTTTAAATCCTTTATATTAAGTTCACTTGCTTGCGCGCTTACGACCGTGCAAATCTTTCGGTCGTTTTTTAACCCACTTCCCGTGATCCAATCGAGCTAACATTTTGCACACAGACTCGTTGTGCGTGACAATTTATTTTCGTGAATTTTTTTTCCAAAATTTGACACTTTTTAGGATTTTTTTTAAATATTTAATTACCAATTGCTTAATGGTGGCAGGCAATCATCTGACCCATAGGTGGCAGCCATCTCAAGCCAGAGGACGAGAGGACTCTAGCCGCCACGCATATAAAGGATTTATAGTGAAAACTTTGTTTTTACGGGTTAATTTTTTCTCACCGATCTCACGAGCACGGCTGGACGGGAGGTGATGGACGCAGCTTGCGTGAACGTTGAACTTGTTTATCACCATACGCAGCTAACCGTGCTAATGAGAGGTGCGGTGAAAGGACAAACAACTAAACACAAACAGCTTGGTGACATCATCGGCAAAATCATCTGCATCCCGCTGCAGGGTTTCCCTCCATTGCGAATCAGGATGTTGGGGTGGGTGCTACATCTTTACAGCGGTTAGAGTAATCAACCAGAACACAAATATTCGATTACAAATTGTAGTTGATGAATGGACTTAATCAATTGGGGAGTGGTGAGCGAAATGCACTATGAACCCCGTGACCAGGAAATTATAATCCTGGCCACAGCTCACATCAGTGGCTAGCGATTTTTGGGCAGGTTTGGCCCTCAATCCTTCACCAAATCATGCTGACCAGCATGGTGAAGTATGGTCCAGCAACCCCAACGAGGAGCGGTATGGTGTGGGGGAAGGCTTCATCCAGCAGTGGTTTGCCAAAGCGCTATGAATTAGTATTGAACTATTATTAAACGTACGCACACCAACATCATGCACCATTCTTTTTGTTACAACGTTTCCGAGAAAAGTTTTATAACCACAAATGACAGTGCGTAAATACTGACCACAAGCGCAGAGTTACTCACAAAATAGATACGAATTGAATTGATGTTTCATTAACTTACCAACAGAGACAATTTTGGATTTCAAATAGCAAACGGAGTAATCAAAGTACAATTTATAAAACCTTGCAAAGGCCACATATTTTATTTCAATATCAGCCACCGGAAAATACGATTACTGGGCTTTTCAGTCTTCCCACTTTGCTGTTTTGATGGATATGTGCAGCGGGGCTTCTGTGAAACCGAATATCATTGGCTTCTCCGTTTGCAGTTCGAAACGGCTCTTCATCTACCAATTTAAATGCTCACCTCCCTGCAAGGAAACGGGGGCAAGCCTTTATAGTTTACGTCATGGCGTGTTCATGCACAGGATAATAAGTTTCACTTTTTTGTGCCTGCAGGAAGTAATGGATATTGGCCCAACTGTGTAATACATGTAGGGTCTCTATTATATAGAATATAAAAAAAAAATCCTTGCCTGCTCTGTCTGCTTATAGCGTATATTTGTGCTCTGGTTGGTTTCTTGAAAGCGAATACCCAAGTTTGTTGATGCTGCAAATATGCATATGTGTATACATGTGTTAGGAAGTGTTTACGTCTCGTTCATAGCTGCTCATTAACAGCACTTTCCCTAAAAGTCCATTAATCATTATGGGGTATTTTTAACTTTGTATGGCAGTTATCATGCTGCACAAGAACCCGTTGATTCGAGTTCAGTTCCCACTTACGGCAAACACCAGTGATGATTATCTGAACCGATGCTGAGCCTCCCCTAGGTCGACTCAGCCTCAAATGAGTACCCAGTGCAGTGTGTATACATCGCCGCTAAGGAGACAAAAGTGGTCGGGTGTGGTCCAAGCCATCCTCCCCCTCGTGTGCCAGCACGGCACACGAGGGGGAGGATGGCTTCATAAGTGCTTTCTCGCATCACTTGCCCCAAAAATCGTCTAAAGCTATGAGAGGGATATTTAACGTTGTCTTTGTTTGTGGCATAGTGGGGACACAGGTGGTGGTTCATCTCAGCCTGGGTCTGTCTCATGACCTCCTACCAGTGAAGCTTCGACACCTCACATGACCTCAAAGTGCGCCTAGCCTGGCACAAGCGCTGTGAAGATATAATTTAGTGAGGAATGCTGGCTGTTGCTGTTGTTGTATACACCCATTCATTCAAGGCCTGCAAGGCATACTCTTTGGTTCTTTCGGTAAAGTCACGTAGGTGTCAAATAAAATAAACCTACAAGGCATATTTCGGAATGCCTGTCGGGGATAAAGGCACCTAATTTCACCTACGAGCAATACAAAAAAAGCTCTGGTAGGTAAGATGGACAAATGGTCCTCGGAATTTTATGTTATAAAATGTTTAACATTGTAACAGTTTTAGTAAAAAAAATGTTTTACAATTTTCAATGTTATTGAAAAAATATATCACGCATGAAAAATGTTGTGAGAATCTCTCACACATTAGTCATGGGTGAAATACATGTATTTTTGTAGGATGGTACAGAGGGGAAAAGAGAGCCATGAAGTTCGCTATCCCAAGAATTTGGCGGAAACCCACTGACCAAGCAACTGCTACTTCTACATGGTGGACCCTTCCAAACGTCGGACTGGCAAGAATGCACCTGCTATCACGTATTCGGACGTTCCTTCATCCATCGCCCCGGTGCCACACTGCCATGAGCTCCCCGTACCCACTCCTCTGGAGAGAGAACAGCCATCTTTAGAAGAGAGCAGCAAGTCAGAGAGCGAGGAAGACGTTGTAGGTCCAGATGACAATTTCAGAGGTGGAGCTGAGGAGAGAAACCCATACTACCCTAACCAAAAAGACCTCAACGATTTGATCAGAGATTTTGGTCTCACCAAGTCCAATGCCGAGCTTTTGACGTCGAGACTCAATCAGTGGAATTTGTTGGATAAAAGTGTGCAAGTCGCAGATCAGAGGAAGCGTCACCAACCTTTTTGCAGCTTCTTCACCCGTCAAGATGGGCTCTGCTTCTACCACAATGTGACCAGTTTGTTCAAAACAATCGGAATCGCCTGGAACCAGAATTAGTGGCGCCTCTTCATTGACAGCTCATCCAGGTGCCTCAAAGCCGTGCTGCTCCATAATGGAAACAAGTACCCGTCTCTTCCCCTGGCTCACTCGGTGCACCTCAAAGAGGATTACAACAGAATCAATACCTTGCTTGACGCCTTAAAGTATGATGAGTACGGCTGGGAGGTCATCGGAAACTTCTAAATGGTGGCATTCCTGATGGGACTCCTAGGTGGTTTTACCAAGTTTCCATGCTATCTTTGCCTTTGGGACAGCAGGGACACCAAGGCGCACTACCACAGGCGGGACTGGCCACAGCAGACCGAGTTCTCTGTGGGGAGGAACAACGTCAAGTGGGAGCCACTGGTGGACCCCCGGAAGGTGCCACCACTGCACATCAAATTGGGCCTCATGAAACAATTTGTCAGAGCTGTAGATAAGGAGTCGGCAGCCCTCAAGTACCTTCAAGACTTATTTTCTAAGCTGTCTGAGGCAAAAGTCAAAGCCAATATCTTCGTCGGACCACAGATAAAGAAGATCCTGGAGTGCAATGAATTCCCCAAGAAGCTCACTAGTAAGGAGAAAGAGGCTTGGGACAGCTTTGTCGCAGTGGTTCGTGGCTTCCTGGGCAATCACAAGGTCGAAAACAATGTGGAGCTGGTTGAGACTCTGGTGAAGAACTACGGCACAATGGGCTGTAGGATGTCCCTCAACGTCCATATCCTTGATGCTCATCTTGATAAATTCAAGGAGAACATGGGAGCGTACTCGGAGGAGCAAGGCGAGCGCTTCCACCAGGATATACTGGACTTTGAATGCCGCTACCAAGGACAGTATAACGAGAACATGATGGGAGACTGTATTTGGGGGCTGATTCGTGAAAGTGATTTAGAGTAAAATCGTAAATCTCAAAAAACTACTCACTTCTAAATCTTTTGTTGTCATTTTTGTATTACTTTAGTATAAATACATGTAAATTTTTATTCATGTTTTTTTTCTGACTTTATGTGAACGAAAATACATAAATTCTCCCGTTTTCGAAATTTAAAATAGGCATAAGCAATTAAGAAATAACACTTACTACCCAGGAACAAAAAATGTGTTACATAGTGTAATAATCATCAGCACATGCTGTGTTGTTTTGAAGCTTGGAGATGAGCAGCTGTGTAGAGCCATTCCAATTAAATAAGTAATTCACAAAAATAGCCTTTTTTGATCTACTGCTGGATAAAGATCGCCCCATGCTGTGTCGGTCATAAGGGATGTGCGGCCATACTTCGCCATGCTGATTTGCACTCGTTGGCAAAATGGGTGGCCCTCTGACTAGCTCGGATGTGGTTCACCACTGGTGTTAGCCGTGGCCAGAAATTGATATCAGGCCGCCGGCTTTGTAGCGAAGTGCACTAACCAAAACGCCACTTCTATCCGCCAGTCCAATAAACCAGCAAGCATAAATATCCCTGCGCTCATCTGTGTGCCCAGAATTGCCTTGCAGTGCCTCTAATCCAGAGAAACCTGCCCCTAGATCAGTACAAGGGCGTTTAGTCACATCCGGCATAATCATGGAGGCTGCTTGGCCCGACGGGGTCAAAGCCGTGTCAGGAAACTGATCCAAAATCCTCTGAGATGTTGGGTTCAAGCCCTGGAGCGGAACAGTGAAAAATGAAGGTCACAGCTTCAGCATGCAAGACTTCTCACGTGAAACGAGTTTGATAGTGTTGGCTCGGTCGATTATAAATCCATACAAAAAAGAGCCGTGCAAAAAAAAATGCTAAAAATATATATTTACAATATAAACAGTACGAGCACAAAAGCAGCAGATTTAGAAGCCCCTAAAACTGTGTAGGTATATAGAGCAAAGGTTGTTAGCCCCAGAGTAAGTTGGTGTCTTTGAATGCGAGAGATTTAGCTTGTTATCTAGGCTGTGGGGATATTAAAACCATTTAGTGCCAAGTACACATGACGTTGATGAATAAATGAATGAAGGTTTTGGATTGCTTCATTTTGCCATACTTCACCACACTGGTCAGTGTAGGTTGGTGGAGGGGTTTGCATGGTAGTGTTGTCCTTGATAAGTTCAGAATTAAATCTTAACTAGTTTTTATTTTACCAGGTAAAGACCGCAGAGCTAATAACTATTTGTAGAGGTGACCTGGTCGCACACAACGGCGCATCAAAGTGGCTGATATCATCACATCTGCGAATTTATGGTCGCCAAATGATCTAAACGGATTTTTCTAAATGTGGTGAGGGAAACACCGGGGAACTCGGAGAATTTTTTTTATCCAACTACGGGGAGAGACAACACGCAAATTCCAAATATACAGGCGTCGTCAGTCAGAATCGAACCTATGACCTCCTGTATACCAGGTGATGGAGATTAAATCTCACGACTGCGACGTCCCTAATGTCGGCTATGTTTGGGAATCAAACTCATGTCACTGGCTTCATAGCATAGCACAGTGCGCTAGCTAACACAATGATACATTACTCCAATTTAGTTTGTGTAAGAGTGTTAATGGGTAAATGTGAACTGTTAGAATATACCACGGATTTATTTTCTCTGGGTGGCTGGGTAGTCAGTTTTCATGGCGTTGATCCAGTGACTTGCAGTGATTTCTGCACAATATTCATGACAATTCAGCGGCTGAAAAAAATTGATCGCTAAAAATAGTTGAGGAATTATTCATGAAAGCAAATAGAAGACCCACTTACCAAAATGGCTTGCTCAGCTCGTTCCATATCAGTTGAACTTAGAGGTTAAATGAAAGATTTAGTATTTGAGTTTGGACTCTTTCGAAAGGGATTTGCTGAAAATAAAGACTCCTTACAAAGTCAAACACATCTCACGGCACACGTCGCAGGGGCTTGATGGAGCACACGTGGAACGCCCATGACACATCCACTGCGGCCCTGGAGAGCCTACAGCATTCATCGCTAAGTCAACAGATTGCTAGGGTATGCCGGTTCCAACGCTAACCATGGGGCAAAGACGGCCACTGCATCGCGCGCTCGCAGAAGTGCGTCTGTGGTCGTCTGGAATGCTCTTCCTTCCGATATTAGGAAGCGACTGGAGCTATGTACTTTTAAATGTAAATTGAGAACTAATTTTCTTGACAACTGTGTTTAGTTTGTTGTTCTTCCCCCACACATCTGATAAGCAATGTTGGCTACGTACGGTGCAAAAGAAATTCAACATACATACATATCCACCTTGCAATGTTGTAAGGTATCTTAGCGCACACAAATGTACAGCCAATGTAAAAAAATCGATGGTGTTACTATGCTGTCGTCTAAATCTGCCAAATCCTAAATGCCTCATTTGTAGGTAACATGTTGCTTTACACAGATGTGGAAATACAATGAATGGAATATATGTATTTCATAACAAAAAAACATTTCAAACAACAAAAAATCATTAAAGATAGATTTAAATTACATGCATTCCAGCGTCTGAGCTCTCGATCTACTCCCCCCCTCACCTCCTCATTCAGCCCCCCCCCGCCTCTCCTCGCCACCCCCACATCCAGCCTGTAATGGCTATGAGCCTTAGGAATCACAGCGACCATTATTGCGTGCCGCACGCTTCATGGTCGAACGCAGGAGCAAATTGCTGCAGGGTGCCAAGACCAGGAGGGGGGGGGGGGGAGTCCTACAAAGTGTCAGCCTTGTCGTGGCCTGCGACATCACAAGCCACTCTGTTAATTTCTGCCGCGGCTGGGCTCGTGACACATCTGCTGCAGGGACACCAACTGCAACGCATCACCGCTCTGCGCCCAGACGGAAGGCCCTCTGAATGAAGGCCCTCTGAATGAAGGCCCTCTGAATGAAGGCCCTCGCAATGAAGGCCCTCTGAATGAAGGCCCTCTGAATGAAGGCCCTCTGAATGAAGGCCTTCTGAATGAAGGCCTTCTGAATGAAGGCCCTCTGAATGAAGGCCCTCTGAATGAAGGCCCTCTGAATGAAGGCCCTCTGAATGAAGGCCTTCTGAACGAAGGTCCTCTGAATGAAGGCCCTCGCAATGAAGGCCTTCTTAACGAAGGCCCTCTGAATGAAGGCCCTCTGAATGAAGGCCCTCTGAATGAAGGCCTTCTGAATGAAGGCCCTCTGAATGAAGGCCATCTGAATGAAGGCCTTCTGAATGAAGGCCTTCTGAACGAAGGCCCTCTGAATGAAGGCCCTCTGAATGAAGGCCCTCTGAATGAAGGCCCTTTTGCCACTGCCCGACATGTCTCCGATCCTGCCCGGCAAAAGGGAAAAGCAAATCAATAAATAAACGCCGCTAATTACCACATTCCGGCTAACGTTGGAACTGAAAATTGCTGTCCCGATTTTCTTTAAGTGCAAGTTGTTTTTATGGATGCTTTGGTGTTTGCTCTTTGTTGTAAGAGATGTTTGCACGATGCGTCATTGGTAGCGTTGATGTTAGCCAACAAAAAAATGTGTTGTTCTTCTGACGGCAGAGTACAACACTGAACGTGTACATTCATTGCGTTGTTTAAACACGTTTGCAATTACACCTACGGTGATTAAAGCATGCTTGTATAAATTACGTACAATGTTGTTTTTTATTCATAATAAACAATCTGTTTATTGTAATATTTAGCATGAATAATGAACAGCAAATATAGAAAGTTGTTTACACAACAACAACTGAAAATTCCGTCAACAAATGGAAACATAAAGCATCTAATGTTCAGATATATATTGTTCTTATTCCTATTCCAACTGTTATCATTGTTAACACATCAAAGCTCGGATGTGTTAACGCTGCTAACAATATTATTTAAATGCAGGTCCAGTTTCGCTGTGAGGAAAGTGCTTTCACTGCCACTGTTTAATTTGGCCACAATCCCATTCTCAAAAACAGGCCTCCCCTGCCAAGTGCATTGTGGCATCCGTAATGTCATGTGGATCAGGCATGCAGGGCGGCCGGCTTGTGACCCAAGCCACAAACAATGATTGGCCTTGCCCAAAGACACAGTATCAACTAGCAAGGCTTATCCGTGCTGCCCCAGCCAAATATTAAATGTGAAACAGGGCGATTAAACTGCACGCCAGCCACCTCAGGCTACGTCCCACGCAAATGGCCCTAGCCTCCCTGCCTGCATCGCTGCATAACATTAATGGGACCCAGTTCGTTTTTTTTACGTTCCCTTTTTGATGTCTTGATTTGGATACGATATGCTTTTTTCACGTGGAATTCACATTGCTCTAATGTGCTAATGAAATATTTATAAAGGACATCATCTGGCTAGGGTTAGTATCAAATAGGTTATTGACCGACAAAAATAACCAGCTTCCCCTTTTGTTCGACACATTTCATTCCATCAATAGAGAGTCCAATTACACTAACTGTCAATGTACCATCTGTACCGTTCAATGTGCACCCGTCAGCTCGCTCGACAACAGAGTTCGTTTTGTCCCAGCAACGGAATTATTGTTGCTCTTAATCTTTGCCAACATAGATGATTATGATCGCACTGTCTCAATCACGTGACATCACATTTCAGTTACACAGTTTATAGTGGCGCAACAGAAATTCATTGACAATATATTATTTCTTCTTGGTTCTTTCGGTAAAGTCACGTAGAAGGGAAGTAATAAAATAATACAAATAAAACATAATGAAATAATTCTCACGACGTTTCGGCCACAACGCAAGCAGCCGTCCTCAGGTGGAGAGCAGGTCTGTCGGGGAGACAGCGTCAGACGTTGTCTCCCCGACTTTACCGAAAGAACCAAGAAGATGAATCCCTGCAGTCACGAAAGCTTTAAATCGAAATATATTATTTCGCAAGCTCACAATACACAGAATTAACCTCGTTCACTTTGTATGCTGTAATACGGGGTAGGGTCGTGGTTCGGTAGTGTGCGCACAGCACCGTGAAGCCAGCCACCTGAGTTCGAATCTCATCTATTGCTAGCATGTATGCCGGTCATTGGCCCTGTTCATTAGGCTCTCTACTGCTCAGGGCCCATGTTCAGCCAACCAATGCCCACACCTGGGACAAACGTGACAAGCATAAGCCACTCTGTGGATGTGGCTAGCGACAGAATATGATATCACACACTGTCGACGAGTGTTGCCTGAACCAGACTCGACGGAACGTCTCAAGGGCCCTCCCTTCGTGCTGCCAATGAAGCGGCTATCGCCTGGCTCGGCAAGACGAGCAGGAGACGAAATAAAATTGATGGCATCAGTGGTGCGTGATCCACGGCCTTCTCGTCTGCAACTCGCACTGCGACCGGCGGGGTGCGGCGTGGTGAAACAACCTTCGGTGAAGGAAAAAGTCAAGTTGATGCTCTCATTCAGCAACGCATTGACCAGCGGTTGTAAATGATCACTGTAATCATGGTAATAATTTATTCTTGAATCAAACTGACCCTGAATTATTACAATGCATCACGTTGCTGGAGAGGCGAATCGTTCCACACATAACAATGGTGGCAGGTCCAGTTTCTGATGAATGCTGAATGATTGGTCCCATAATAGGAGTTCCAGGCTCAAAACAATCCATTAACGACTGCATGCAGTGAGTACAATTATTCAGCAAATGCATTTCCGAAAGCATATTTCTTTATGATCTGATAAAGTATGCTAATTCCGAGAGGTATTGAATATAACAATGGTAAAAAAAACAAATCACACACACCAGAATAAGTCATCTTAATGGGTGTTTAATTTCGTTTCCTAAAATAGCATTTTATTTTCCAAATGTAATGTCATCAGCATCGGTGCAATCTTGAAAATGAAATTAATGTCTTACTGAAAACGCGTACGAACACGAGATAGTTGTAATTACCCTGCCAATAGCTGATCCATACTCATGATTCTGCAACGGTGTGTTCTCTGTGTAAAACCCATTAAACTGGCCCATGAATAATGCATATTCACATGGTTCGACTCTCTTTACTCATGGGGAACAAGCTATGATTATATACATCTGATTTGTTATTACAGGACCCCCCGTTCAAGGACTCTCGTCGTAATGCAATATGTTAAAAAGGATACATCAGACATGCCAATGAGCAGGCGAATTTCATTGACCACAATATTTACACACTGAGTGTCAACTCAATCTGCGTAATGAACATTTTAATTAATCTGATACAAAGACAAGCTCATTTATATAATGAACTATTCATTGTGATGAATGTGGTTGTGCATTTTTTTGTAAATACAGCTATGTTGACATCCTGATTTCATCAACACATTCATTAACATCATTATGTAATAATGTATCATGCATTAACAACTAATCTTTGCCATTCATTTGCATACTTCATATTAATTACAACTTATAATCATTACTTTGTTGTGTTGTTATTCTACGAACACTCCTATCATAATAATTTCCCGAGGGGAGTTATGTTTTTCTTTGATAGTTTGAAGTGCAGTGAGGCCACGTGGCATAATTGTCTTGTGGTTAAAGTAATTGCCAACCTGCTTGACACTGATGGCCAAAATTCCTACAAACTCTCAGGGGAAAGTTATCAAAGTATGATGCCTGCTGCAAAGTGCACATTAAAGACTCCATGACCTCGTGACAAAATGTGCTTTTTCTCTCTCTCTCTCTCACAAATCCACACTGAACAGCGTTGTGATATAGGGTCAAACAACCGCCAGGGCCATCGAAGTTAAAGCATGGGCACCCACTATCCCCAGCAGTTCCTGATCCACCAGCCATGGCATCAGCTGGGAAGGTGAAGGAGCTGGCATGTGAGGAATCACTGGGTAGATGGATTGATACAATCAGCTCGTGGTGCAGGTGCTGGGTGGATCGTCACATAACACTACCATGAGGGATGGTGATAATGTGGGGAGGCCTTCATCCAGCAGTGGATACATCGTTGCTGGTAGTTTGATCATGATGACCTCTGCTGCCATTGATAGATTATAAAATTTAAAACTGTCCTGTGACTAAATTGCTCTGTAGAAAAAAAAATCCCTCAATATATGATATAATTGTACTTGTGAAATATTGTATGGCCTCTATTCAGGCAATAAATAAAACTGAGCGGAAACATTTATCATTGCTGTTATTAATACTTCTTTTGCAGCATCATTGTAGGCAGGGAACTGCTCGAATCCAACTTGCATATATCGCAGGAAATCATATTCTGAACAATTTTCAAGTAAAAAATAAAAAAAGAACCAAAATCTGCTGACTATTCAAAAGTAAATTATTAAATTCCATAAAAACATAATTTGCTTTGATTTTTCTTTTAACATTACAGACGCTAAACATAGGAGCGTCTACATTTTACAAATGAGCAATTTTTGCGCGCAAAAACACAAGCGTATAACGAATGAATATTCCTGCAACAAACTAAACATTAAAAAACGCCATTACATTCGAATGTCACACCACGAGCATAAAAAAAATGTGGGTGCAATTTACGAACGCATAACATTTGGACTGAGTCGCATTAGCATATCCACCCATTGCCTCGATATCTTTGTTTGTGCAGAAATTGCAGATGAAGCCGGGCTGTTGTGCTGATAATCTTTATGCAAATCCGAAGCTCCTTTTCCCTTTGTCAAAATGCAAATGGTGTTGTCACATTTCATTTGTGCCCGAGTGTGACTTGCAACTCTATGCAAATACGTGGCGTGGCCAACAGTAAGATGGCTCCTTCCTGTGAGCCTCAGCATGCAAGAGCCTGTATTCATTCTGACGGTGAACTGTGAACTCGTGCTGCCAAGCAACTAAAACAAGGTCTTGGGAGCGTGAAAAATCACTGCATGGGAGCGCGGATGAGAATCCGTCAAAGTAAAATGTTTCACGGACACGGCACCGTCGGCTGTGATTCAATCCATCGCAATAAATTGGGTTTGCGCTCCTGCAACACACAACGCGATGTGTTATAGGTATTCATTCCCCGAGTGCTTGGCTGCAAAGTTGGAGAAGGTGCCTTGTAAAACTTTGCCAACGATTCATCTTTGTTTCCCAAACGAAAAACGTCGTCCTGATGCATCGCTGCATCAATAATAAAATAGAAATAACTTTAAAAAAATAGTAATACAAAATCCGTACTGCTGAAGTTGACGGAAATCTGAAAGCATTCGTCAAACTTAGCAATGTTCAGCATAATTAAATTACATCTGTGGCAATAATTATTGTCATGGCTGAAGTTTATTGTGCAAAAATGTACGAATTCTTCTACTTGACTATTCCTTCCCAATAAAAAAAAATGTTGACTTGAAAAATTTCCTGAATAAAATGTGACACACTGCCTGTTATAAAGAAGCAGTTAAATACATTCACGCAGAATTAACATACACGACGGTCATCTCCTGTGAACACATTATAAACATACATGTTTGTATGATTTTACAGGAATAGACATGATACATATGTTTAGTTTTACAGCGGCCCACATACATTTTTTTTAATATGAGTTTACAATATTGAGACTCAAAATTGAACTTCACATGCTTGGATTTACATTGAGAGATGTACAGAGAAAGACATTGATTAGAGCATACACGCAGGCACATTACACCATTCAAGCTATTAAGCAAAGTTATTGGGTTGGCAGGAAACATGACCATGACTACAGCGGGTATGTACGTTGAACTTCTTTCACACCATACGTAACCAACCGTGCTAATCGGAGGTGCGGAAATGCCTCGTGGTCAATAATAATAATAATAAGAAAGGAATGTCAGCCATGGAAAGGAACGTCTTTCTATGAGGATGTCACCGAGGAGATGGAGTCATTATTATATCAGTTCCAGTGCAGGTGCTTGGCGGATGATGACATCACGGGATGATGTGGAAGCATTATGAAACCTCCTTTGCCAGTAGCAAGATACAGTAATAGGTTTTTATCTGGCAACAAAACTGACACCTTTATACAAGGGATCATGTTTGCAATAACCACAACACAAGCAGTCAAAATGCAAACAAAAAGAGACAACTCTGATAATGATAAGCACTGCCCTTGAAAAATTGATTGTTCCACACCCGAGACAGCTTTTCTTAGAGCCTAGTCTCACATGGTGTTGGACCAGATGACGCCAAAAGGCGTACAACTCAAAAACATCGCACTATCAGAGTATTGAGAGCTCGGGGTAAGCATTTACATTATGACGTGGAAGCAGCTTGTGGAGGCATGCACCCATCAGTAGATTGGCCATTGCGTGATGATGAATAATTATAATAATTGGTTTTTTACCCTTTTATCTTGCAACAAAACTGATTCTTTTTTTTTACAAGGAGTCATGTTTGCATTAACCCCGATACCTGCGGTCGGAATGCAAACCAAAAAGATAACTCTTATAATGTTTGCACTGTCCTTGAAATTGATTGGTCCAAACCCGAGACAGCTTTTCTTAGAGCCTAGTCTCACGTGGTGTTGGACCAGATGACGCCAAAAGGTGTCAGCTTTGTTGCCAGATAAAATGGTAAAAAAAACAAGTATCATATTTTGCTACTGGCAAAGGAGGTTCCAATGGTGAATAATGATACTTTACCTTTGTTTGAACAGATATTTCATTCTAGTCCAGCAGCGTGCATTCCACACAACAGCAACAGCACAATACACACATTTTCTTGGTTCTTTCGGTAAAGTCACGTAGAAGGGAAGTAATAAAATAATAAAAACAAAACATAATAAAATAATTCTCAGGTGAGGACGGCTGCTTGCGTTGTGGCCGAAACGTCGTGAGAATTATTTTATTATGTTTTGTTTTTATTATTTAATTACTTCCCTTCTACGTGACTTTACCGAAAGAACCATAAAGATGAATCCCTGCAGTCACGAAAGCTTTAAATCGAAAAATACACACATTCACATAAACAAACAAAAACCCGCTGAGGGATAAGTTGTGAATGCACGAAGTATCTTAATACGGGTTGAGCTTACTTAATAGACACTCTATGCACTCTGATGGCTCATATGCAAGCACGACCTCTTCAACTTGCCACCTTCAACAACCTCCTCATGTTTTTGTGACGTGCTTTTTTGGAATGTGCAGTGATTTGATGTGGGGTTTTAGCTTCGGTCTGCACAGATGTTGCTGCTTTTAAATAGTTTTGTCCACAACTTAAAAACGACTCCGAAAAGGTTCCAAATGCCAGCCGTGCCCCCCCCCCCACCGTTTTTACACAAATGTTAATTATTTTGTTTGTTTTCATTACTCGGCCATGTGTGTTTTGTTTTCAGACAGGATTCAATTTGTGACCGGCTCACGATGAGATTATTGATTTACATCGCTGCGTATTTAATGCACAAACAGCATTTGCCGAGAAGGAATCACGTGATAATGTCATTGCTGCCCTGCATGCTCTGTGTATTAAACTGTGCACGAATTAGTACGTGCACACATTCACATTACAAATATCATAATGATAAGGCAGATAATTTACACTTTTTCTTGGTTCTTTCGGTAAAGTCACGTAGAAGGAAAAGAATAAAATAATAAAAATAAAACATAATAAAATATGTTTTATTTTTAATAAATGAAATAAAATAAAACATAATAAAATATGTTTTATTTTTATTATTTTATTATTTCCCTTCTACGTGACTTTACCGAAAGAACCTAGAAGATGAATCCCTGCAGTCACGAAAAATTTAAATCGAAATCATTTACACTGTTTGGGAGCATGTTAGTTTAATGCATATTGTATCTCTCCCACATTTAGTTAAATCATTTAACTTCATGATGACAATGCATTTATTATTTACATCAGTTTAAACATATTGTAGTTGTTTTTTTGTTGTTGCCTACTTTGCCGCTACTTAACTTTGGACCCCACGCACTGGCAAATGTATATATGTATTTACTTACTTGTTCATTCCGGAAAGCCACGTTGAGTCGTAGAACTCCGGAGGGTTTATACGTGTGGGAGGAAACCCGGAGCACTCAGAGAAAACTCACGCATGCGAGGGTGCAACACTCTATCCCTGCTAAGATGGAACACATGGCGATGAGTTCACTTGGTTGTACCACCTTACCCTGGCGAGCCAGGATATGGCATCTGGATGCCCATGGGAAGGGAGTTTTGCAACATTTTTGTGATCCATCAACCATCACCTCCAAAGTGCTGGATTATAGGCGTGTGCACTACCACCACTCGGATAACATTGGGGTTCCCAGTAGAATTGGAGTAAATTTGAAATCGTTCTAGAGTCTGCAAGTGATGGGATATTCCGATACCGTACACCCTGTGTACATCTTCCAGCTCTTCATGGCCAGGGAAAGATGCTCTGTAGAATGTCTCATCAGAGCCGATTCAATGCACCTCATTGTCAGCACACATGGGGCACCACCTTCCAAATCTCCTAGCAATCTCAGCGCTCTATCCACAGCACTGTTTTATGTTTTACATAATACGCCACACACCGCCGAACCAAAATCCAATACCAATTCCTTTTGTGTGTGTGTGCACGTGTGTTTTCTTCCCTCGTGTGAATTCCACGTACAATAGCAATCATCATTGGCTGACACCATCAAACTCGCTGCGCACTGAAACTCCTTCCAACCCACAAGGTGATGTTCATTTTTCGCTTGTCTGCTCACAGGGCTTGAACCGATGCTCCCGTGCTGCCGACTCAGTGCCATTACCTAGGAAATAAACCCAGAGCCAGCAGCCATCGCTTTGGCAAGAATTTCTTTTTCGAGCTCTCAACCGCATGATACTGAGCAGCGTCAGTTGCATGAATTACCGAGGGCGGATTGACAGCAATGAATATTCGTTTGTCCTGAGGTCTTTTCTGCTTTCACAGTAATTACCAATCACAGCAGCTGCATCCATGGAACTATTTAAATTCCGCACCGAAAATAAACCGATGGCCAACAATGAAGCCATCGAGGCAAAGCCTGATATGTGTACGCAATCATCTCACTTTGTGCAAATTATCCGTGAAACTGTGGGGCTCTTTTTATTATTATTATTGGATCCACTTTACTGCAGCACAAGTGTCGGAGTGGGGCAATGCATCCACAGCTTCTGTGTACAAGCACACGGGAGCGCAGCGTTACATTACAAACACAAACCAACGGCAGCCTGTTGAGGTGCAATATCCAGTCCCTCCAGAAAAACGCGATTATGCGATCGCAAGATTCCACGCAAAATCAGCCAAAGTCCGCATATTTATGCGAGGGGCGCGTTTTTTCAAATACGCCGCACTTTCGCCGCATAAATTGCAGATTTCCGCGCGCAAAATATGCGGGCTTGCATGATTTCATAATCCCCGCATTTTCGTTGCAAAAAGTCACATATATCTTAGCAGAAAGTTGAAAAATGTTGCGTTTACTTCACACAAGCGCAGCCATTTCCCCTGTTGCCATGGGAACGTTATGAAGTGACGTCACTCATTACGCGACATCATTGAAAAGCTGCAAACCCCGCGATGCCAATGAAACCATGATGAAGAGTTTATGCAACTTTACAGTTGTAAGATTGCACTTTTTTGTTAGTAGTATGTAAATTTACATTACTGTAAGACTGTACTGTTACTGTATTGCTTACGTTACTGTGCACTGAAAACACTTATTTTAACAGAAGATGTCTGTTTTGTATAGCTACCTCTGTAAAACAGGAAGCACACATTTTATTTTTTAATATTTTATTTATTCATTTTCACAGAAGTTGTAGCATATTCATTTTGTAAAGCTACAAAACTTGTTCGACTCAATGTTTTGTAAGTTTGAGCCATCTGTTTGTTAAGGTCTGAAATAAAACAAGATGAGAACTTAAATATTCCCAGCACTTTCTGTGATGTAGTATGCTTGCTTATCATAGGAAGTAATAAGTTCCCGCAATTTTTGCAAGTTCCCGCAATTTAATCGCATAAAATTGCATAAATATCCCGCATATTCCATCGCATTTTTTGAGAAAACGTGCCGCATAATCAACGAGTTTTGCCCGCAACAGTCACCAAAAAACTCCGCGTTTTTCTGGAGGGACTGAATATCTCTCGTGTGAGGGATGGGCTGCTGGTAGCCTAAAGGTCACTGCGCTTGCCACGGAACCAATTTGCATGGAGCCGCGAGGGTTCGATTCTCACAGCTGCCGATTAATCTCTGCAGGGAGTTGTTAAAGCGTGCCCATATGGGCGCAAGCGGACATTTGAAACTTTGCGATGCCATTAATGCCAAGCCCGTCAGTGGTGGAATTGAACAAATATCCCAATGCAAGACCCTCCTGAGAAGAAAAAAAAACAGTCTTGAGACTCGGTGAGACTTTGCAGTGTAAATAATTGGACATTGGCTTTTAAAAAAATAGGCCATGATGTGCTGGTGCATCTATGCTCAACAAATTATGCACAAAAATACATTTACGAATGCAGAAAATTATAAAATGTATATGCTTCTCCTCTGGCCTAGCTGTAATATATATGTTTGATGAGTTGCTTGAATGATTGTTAATCATTTGAACAATAGCAAAACATTAAAATAGTAGCAGTGGGAGAGCCCAAGGCAAATAACATTAATTTACTTCAATTAAAGCAAGATGCGACTTAATAACATTATAATGTATCAATATGGAAGCTCTGTTTAGTTCGGTCTCAAATGTGCAATTTTTGTAACCCACTCACTGCCACAGGCACTCTTTGAAAGCATCCATCACTGAAGAGGGCTGCCCTTTACGATCATTTTATATTTATTTGTGCCTGCAGTATGTATGTTAAACATTAATCAATAACAAGTCAATGATAGGCAATGTATTATACATCGCAATTGAATAATAACAGTAATGCAAAAGAAATCATGACACAAATGTGATCATTTCCGTCAACGAACTAAACTGCAGCTTCGATCAGTAAACGCAAGTTTGGCAATTGCACCATAATACCAACATACGCAGGTAAGCTGTCATGCAGGTGCTAGGTAGATTGTCCACATCGCAGGGATCATTATGGATGGTGGTGGGTGGGTGAGGCCTCCATTCAGAAGTTGATTGACCGTTCTTGCTGTTGCTGATGATAATGATGACCTAAATACTTGCGAGTGATGATATACATCAGACATTCACATTTTTAAAATGTGCCATAGAAATGAGTGGGCAGCTATGAGATATGAGCTGTAAATTCAATGCAAACTCTCACTATTCGTGCTATCCCAAGATGGCTTTTCCAGGACACATTAATATCCAAGCATAAAACAACATATTTAGCACCACACAGTAAAACAACAAAATCAAATGACATGTGCAAACACCGAGGGCTTACATTTGCACTCACTATTTTCCAGAACTCCGCTGGCTGGCTTAGAGTCAGCATTATTGGCACAAGGCACTACTAACAGTGTACAAGGTAAGCCTATCCATGACAATCCTCTATTATTGCACCCTATATTCCCATAATCCCATGAACAGATTTATAAGTATAATGAGGAAATTTAAATTCAGCACTTCTGACAGCTCTTAAGAGTTTCCCTGCCAACGTGTTATATTCTTATGCATTCATTAGGAGTTACATGTAGTAATTTAAGTTAAAAAAATATATACGTGCGAAGGAAAAAATGAGCGAACGATAGCATTGCCGCACATTTGTTTCGTTCACTTCTTTTGTCCTTAAATGTATCACCGCAGTGCGTTCATTTTACGTTAGTACCAGTCGTAAGTTTTAGAAAGCCATGGCCAGTAGATATGCCACAGCGCAACACGTCGTATGCACTCTCAGGATAAATTATAATACTCCTCGGTAATGCCATGCTTGCGCTGACATGAAATTTCCTACAATCAGCGGCTTCCCCAGTTGTGTTGTTAAGCATTATGGTGAAAGCGTGCAAATGTGCCGTGCTTAATTGGCACTCTCGTCACGCACGCAAATGACTATTTGTTTATTCGTTTTCGTTTAATTTATTTACACCAACGGTGATGCGTTACATTTCAATTTCACGAGTTAATTTAATGGTGGGATTTTTATTCTTCTCTCTCTCTCTCTGTTAATGTTCAGTGTGCCACTGGATGAATCATGCTCTGTTGTGAACGCATCAATTTTCTTTGGCTGGGGATGGTATTCAAGATTGTCATTAAAATATGCTACCCACACTGGCTGTTGCCCGTGTCAACGAAAATTACATTGAAAGAAATGTTACTCTTTATTTTTGTGGTCCAAATGTTGCTTGACAGTCATCTCATAATGAATGACATCGGCATTTGGTGCATGATTCTTTATTGTGTTTATCCCTTGTGGCAATCCTATACCTCATTAAGCCCTTGACACATTGTGTCAACCGTGGCGCTTGTTTAACCATGTTTGCATGTACGTCAAACTTCTTTAGCACTGTACGTAGCCACCCGTGCTAATCGGAGGTACGGGGAAGGACAACAAACAAAACACAAAAAGCAGTTCTAAAGAAATCAGTTGTCAATCTAGATGATTTAAAAGTGCGTAGCTCCAATGGTCTCCTAATATCGGAAGGAAGAGCGTTCCAGACGGCCGCAGAAGCGCATCTGAACCAAACTTCACCACGTTGCTCAGTGTGGGATGGAAAAAGGTGGAGGGAAAAGGGGGGTGGGGCACGATGCGGGTATCAAATGCTGCCCGTGGTTGGGAGTCAAACTCAGGTGTGGTAACCACTGCAGCACCCCAGTGCATGATTCATGTTTACATTTAAGATTGGATTACAATCCCCATTTTTAATCAATCGCTCTTATTCTGCCGTCATTAAAGCTACACCACCACTGACAATAACCCACTTCTTAATTTCAAATAGATATCATCCTCTTTACTATTTTATAAATTGCTGTAAAGCATCTTGGTAAAGGAGCTTTACCAAGATAAGCTAAGAATGAATATCAGGGTCAGACTCGAGAAAGGGTTGGGATTGCTCACAGGTTTAGTGTCAGCATTCTGGATAAGGTTAAGGGTTATATTTAAGCTTAGTATCGAATTACTGCTAACATTTGAGATACGGCCAGGGCTAACAGCAGCGTTAGATAATTGTGTGTGGTGACGTTTTGAAATGTCATGAGAAAATAACATACTATTTTATTGTTTATGACTCCTCTATATGCCCAATAAGATACACGTAAATAGTACAATACATATATATTTTGCTTTGCATAAAGTGATGGATTGTCAGGCAAGGAATGGAACGTGTTTGGGAAGATTTCCACTGAGGATATCGCACGATGAAATCGGCTTGCGTGCAAGCGCCATGTGGATTAATTACATCACGGGATCTTGAGCGATGGCGATGGCTGCCGGAGGCCTTAATCCAGCCGTGGATTGTGACCACGGCTGATGATAATGATGATGCCTTCCCTGAATCCATTGTTGAGATATTTCACAAAAAAAAATCGCAATTCATATGCACACTTAGGGGAGCGACATATGCACAAACACGGAACACAATCACAATAACAGAATGCATAACGTTGACGGCACACGCAGACCGACACTCCTCAATCCGACGCCAAAGACGAGCACGACTTAATCACCTTTCTGCTGCTCCAAAAGCGAATGCGCATTGCAAATGGAATACTATCATCACATGTCCACTAAGAGCCCATCAGCTGCGCAGAGAGAATGTGCACACACGCATCCCTCACGGCGTGCCAGGGAACGGGCTGCACCTGCGATTATCACGGTTGGCTACGTACGGTGCGAAAGAAGTTCAACACACACGTAGGGTACGCACGTGCGTGCACATACGCCCGCGTCTGCGGAGGAGCCGAACCTTTGTGCGTACCGCACATTCAGCTTTCGTCACACTCGGCTCAGTCCGCTTTTGACTGGAGCCAATTAATGTCTGTGGCCCATCTGTCTTTCTGTCACTTGCTGTGGGAGGGGTGGGGTTTTTTTTTCCCAACTTGGGTTCAGGAACAATGAGAGAGAGAGAGAAAGAGGCATTACAGTAAGAGGGGACAGGGGTGCACTCGCTCGCCCACCCGCTCGGGTGCACGACAGAAGGTTACGTCACGAGCTAGGCTTGACCTAAAAGGTGGCCTCGATGGATCTAATAAGTTCCTTCTGAAATATTGCACGCAATAGATTAGAGTGAGGGGTTGCATGCTAATACACACCGAGCGCACGGCGCACGGGCAGAAAAAAACAACGCCGTAATGCATGCCACACATTTGGCAGCTTTTGGGAATGTGCAGGGAAAGTACTCTGTGATTATTTACAACGATAATATTTGTTCTAAAATTATTTATTACACGCATACGCCCATAATAGCCTACTAAATCACGTAAAAAAGTGTTCAATCAATTACAGCATTTTTAATTAACGCTCGGGCTTATTCTGTCAAGCAACTAGCTGCTTAGTTAGACAGGGTCGGAGTATGAGATTTTTTTCAGGACAAGGCAATGTTTGCTTGCTTGCTTGCTTTGGTGGAATGACTATGGCTGATAAAAGCTCCCCGCACTGTGTTTTTACTTATTTGATAATGAGCACATTTCCACACAGCTATCCACGCCCTAGCGCACGAAAACAGAGGACAAAGTCCGGCACACTTCCCTCCTTGACCTCCAAGTGTTTGTACGAATTTTCATAAGTCAGGGTTACAAATTCTAGATTTGAAGTTTTCGTGACCGCAAGGATTCATATTCTTGGGTTTTTTCGGTAAAGTCACGTAGGTAAAAAATTTAAATTAATATTAATAAAAGTTAAATAAAAAATAAAATAAAAATCACGACGGAAGCTTGTGTTGCCTCCGAAACGTCGTGATTTTTATTTTATTTTTTATTTGACTTTTATTATTTTATTTTTGATTTTTTACCTACGTGACTTTACCGAAAAAACCCAAGAATAGTCAGGGTTACAGTTTGATTACAATATATATATACACATTTTAGAGTTGATGCAAGCCTATTCCATAAAACACATACAAAAAAACACTGCATTGATTCTTAGACGTGTCATCTACGCACGCATCGATTGCATAGTGAAATGCACAATATATATATTCATTAGTTGAATTGATGCATCGTTGCACCCCTCTTATTCAAAGTGTTTAGTTTTTCTCTTCCTTTCTGGTGAAAAATCCCACGAAGCCACACGTTGAAATGTAATGCCACTGATCGCTGCACAAAATGCCATAAAGCCCTCGCTCACAACACTGAGCTCCCGCGAGCTGCGTCTCCGTGCCAAAGGGGTGACTTGGTGATTTTCACGACCCTCCGCCACTCTCCCTTCAGCGCCAGGCTCGCACCGTCTGGCATGTCACCGCGGCTGACAAGTTGCAAATGGTAAAAACAGTCACGGGGCCTGATGCTACTCCAGGGGGTGGGGTGGGGGGGGGGTGATGCTTTGTATGTCTCGTGGGCCCTTCTCTGTGAGAGATGGCCACACCTCTGTTAAGATGAGTGTCCCCCCCATCCCCCGCCTCCAGGCAATTCCCTTGATCACCGACGCCCACCAACCCCCGGATGACACGAGCTCAGCTAATTAAGTATTGGTAATCGGCGCGTGCGTTCGGCTGTGACGCTGCAGATGATGGAGCTGTGTTGAGAAGCAGTCGCCCCTTGCCCCCCCCCCCTCCTGTCCAATATCTGGTTCTGCATTAACATCCTTTCATCTCTGCTCATCTAGAGTTTTCATGAGAAAAAGTTTATTTTGCCATTTCAGACTTGCTCAAGAAAAAAAATACGAGCAGAGTACCCCCAATGGATTTCGCTGCGCTTCTCCCCGCTACCAAATTACATAACCCTGCAGCCAATAACAAACTCACGCTGTGCATGGGGGGGTTCACCCATCAAAGCGCCTTTCCAGAATCAGCCGTGCTTAGCTTCTGAGGTCTGATGAGATTTGGCCCATTCCGGGTGATTTGCTCACAGGCTCTTCGGTCCACAGCCCCTTTGTCACTCGACTGTTGGATAAAAGTCGCCGCCACACCGTGCCAGTTGTGCGGCTCGCTTGACTCGACTTCACGATGCTGGGCCATGCGTGGGTTGGGGAAGGGGGGGGGGTTGGCCTGCTGAGAGATTCTAGATTTGAAGCTTTCGTGACTGCAAGGATTCATATTCTTAGGTTTTTTCGGTAACGTCACGTAGGTAATTTTTTTTAATTAATAAAATAAAATAAAAATCACGACGTTTCGGAGGCAACACAAGCTTCCGTCTTCAGGTGGAACCGTCACAGCACGATAGCTGTACCAGTATATATATACAAGGACTGTTTTCTTGGAATGTCTCTCACTTGATACAGCTATCGTGCTGTGACGGTTCCACCTGAAGACGGAAGCTTGTGTTGCCTCCGAAACGTCGTGATTTTTATTTTATTGTTATTTTACTTGTATTAATTTTAATTTTTTACCTACGTGACTTTACTGCTGAGAGATGTTTGCCATTGCCCCGAATAGAAACTCAGAGCACAGTTGGCAAACCATTGCACCGCCGCTATCATCCCCTCCCAGGCTTGCTTCGTGAAGGCTCATGCCGCCGAATGAATAATGTTATCGTATTAAAAATGATACGTAAAAGCTGCAACAGCATTAGCTGCATCAACTCATTGGCCACGTATGAAACTACGATGGACGCAAACATTCCACTTCAATTGTAGCCGCATCACACAGCTGATTTTCTGACGAAGCTTGCCCCAAATTCACAAAGCACTTCATCCACGAGTTCAAAATCAACAAGGTATAGAGGGTACTGCACTATGTATAATAGAACATAGCGCAGCAACCCTCTCGCATCCGCCTAATCCACCACCTCCCCCCTCTCTGCCTGCATCACAGGACCCGAAAGAGTAGCTCCCCCCAGCCGAAGCCTCTTTTGCAGAGCGTGGCACCAACTCCCATAAACTGATCCTCTCCCTCCCCGCTCTGCCCCCCCTCCAACCCAGTTGTGATTAAAGACGAGTAACCCTCGCCACAAACACGTAAGCAGACGGGGCACGCTCCACTGTTACCACAACTGAGTTTATCGGTGTATTGATTGGGTTATATCTACGCGTGAAATAAAGGTCATTATAGTTTACAAAATACCGTTATGTGAACCTAGGGCAGTGATCGAAAGCAGATTGGCTTTAAAAGGATGGAATACAGAGGAGGATGGAGTGCGTGTCCAAGGAAGATTGGAGATGACAATGTTATAGGAGAAAATGTATGCGTCTGAACAAGGAAGTTTTCAATCAGTGCACATTGCAAGCTCAGACATCAGGATCAGACACATGGACAGTGATAAAGAACAAGGAACAAATGCTAACAAAGCACAAAGAATCATGGGGAGATGCGTGCTTAGAATTACACTAAGCGACAAAAAAAAGAAAGCTTGCATTAGGGAACAGACACATATCCTAGATATCATATTGCCGATAAAGAAACGTGTATGGGCAAGGCCAGGATACATCACGGCGAGATATGATGATGGCTGGTGGATGAGACCTGGTGGCAGAGTGACAGCTAAAGGAGAGAACGCATCCAAATGATGAGGTCAGCTAACACGCAGTGCACGGATGTAGCAGCACTGGACAGTAAGGGTTGGCAATAACTTTACAAGCCATTCATCATGCAGTAGATAATAGCTGATGATGACTGACCTATTGTATATGTAATATAATAATTACGGCGGGAGACCACTTGACGGGTAGCACACTTTTATTAACATTCACTTTAGCCACAACGACACGTGTAGCCAACTACAGCCTACGCTACGCGTTCCACCCGGCTACACACACGCGGGCTCTCCGGCCCCGTAGCTCCCAGGGGAACTCCCAGACCCACCCCGGCTGGGGTATGGGTCCCGACCACTGGGTCCCACAGCCGGCCCTCACACGGACGTCCGGCCCCGGGTCCCACGGTCTCGCCTCTGAACCACACAGGGTCCCGGCTCTTACAAGGACATCGGGGCTAGGGGTCTCAGGGCCCTATCTCTTCCTCCTCCTCTTCTGTCTTCACTGGTTACCAACTCCCCGAGTGCTGCTGTGCATCGCCTTAAATAGTCCTCCGCTCCAGGGGGCGGGGCCTATGCGGACCTCGGTGTGGACATCTGCCTGCAGACCGCGATGTAGCCACACCCGACCCGCTCTCACACGATCCCCCCCTGTCAGCGCGTACCGCCACTACATATATACACAACCTGTAGTGCATGATGAAGTTCAGAATTCATGCCACCTAAAGATAGAAAAATTCTAGTTGTGCCAATATATTTCTACGGCTAATAAGAATGACGTATATGATAACCCTCTCATTTGAAAAGGTTATCGCGTAATTCACTGGTGCTGTATTAGTTACATCAATAATTTTTGGAACCACGGATGTTGTGTACCCTGAGGTGGTACTGACAAGTGGAATATTTGGTTTGGGGTCATGGACTACCAGGGATATTGCAGATTGACGGCGAGGTTGTGTGTCCACGGTTATTCCACGTTTGTTTAGAGCTCTGTTAATTGAGACGTGACCATAATCATCGTCATGATGGGGGGGGGGCAGGTAATGTCTCTGCCATGATGCATTAAAATGTATGACAGCGATGCCCCAGAGACATCGTGAGAATGTGCGTATAATCATTTTGAATGTTCCCTTTTTTCATAAATTAAGCTTCAGACTTTGTCAGATTGCCCGGAACACACAGAGCCTGTGTGTGCGTGTGTGTGTACACAGGATAAGAGCAGGTTTTTTTTGGCGCGTGTTTTTTTTGTTTCACCTTGTAGACACATTAATTAAGTATTCTGTCCGTCGACAGATCCAAGGCACAATTTCCCCGTCCGTGTTGCTCTGTCATGCGCCGCTCTCTTCATTTGTCCGTACGTCCTTCCTTGCTGGAGGAAGGACGCGTGACACATCAGACGCATACGTCACCCATCGACGGAAGGGGGTGGGTGGGGGAGGGTTCCTGTTCGTTATTATTTTAAATTGGTCATAATTTATCACGTGTACAAAAGGGCACACCGTGGGGCTTGCGACCCAGAGGTTACCGGTTCCATCTCCCAGCTAACCAGTTGAAACAGTGGCACACGTTTTGTCCCCCCCACTCCCCCCTGCCTCTATCCACCCGGAGGTAAAGATGCATATCACCACAGTTAGTGTATCGGCAGGTCGAGTGTGGCGGGGTAAAGTGTGGGTACTACCATCTCTCTAGAAGGGTTCTCGGGAGGAGCTTCTGGCAGCGGTGGGGTGAGCAGGACATCGAAGGGCTGCAACTTTCTTTACCTCCACACGACGAGTCGATAACACCGGCGACCTCGTGGCCGAGTTATGATAATGACACCACGGATTTTGGACGTAACTTCACGGCACAATGCACACCTTGGTAATTCCTCACATTACTGCAAAGGCGAGTGCTTTGTAGGCGTTGAACTGTTTCGGAAAATCATCGCTGGTCTCATTGACTACAGAGCCAACCGGACAAAACGGGTCCCGACTTCATAGGTGAGGCTGCTGAACTCACAGAGGCACCAACCTCCACTGTATCGCTTGATGCCAACTTCAAGTGCGCAATTGAATGAATGCACTGAAAGCTATTATTCATTCAGCCGTGCTGCCAATGCAATTTCTTCCTACCCGCAAATGGTCTCCTCTTTATTCAGAACACCTTGCATGAGATGTGAAAACAATTACGCAGCATGAAAAGTTATTGTTACATTAAGAAGATTTACGTAGAAATTCCTTCTCTAGCTCCGCCCACTTACCCTTGGGTTGGGCCCACCAACAATCCGATATAAACTCTTGTTGCAGCAGCTCTTTCTCCTACGTCGGCAGTCCTGCTGCTGTGTTTGTTTTACACCTGAAGACGGTTGCTTGTGTTGCGATCGAAACGTCGTGATCTATTATTTTTTCTACCTACGTGACTTTACCGAAAGAACCAAAGAGTATACATGAACAAGTTTAAGATATTTAAGGTCTAATGTTAATAATTTAAAAATTTTAAATAACTAAAATATATACTTGTAAGGGGCGTGCTTGTCTTTCATGTTTAAAGTGAGGGGAGTGGTGGTGCAGTTTTTAGCATGACGCACTGTGAACTCACCGACCTAAATTTAGATTTAAAGCTTTCGTGACTGCAGGGATTCATATTCTTGTGGATTTCACACCTGATGATGATTGCTTGTGTTGCAGTCTAAACGTCGTGAGACTTTTTTATGTTTTATATTAATATTATTTTATTATTTCCCTTCTACGTGACTTTACCGAAAGAACCAAGAATATGAATCACCGACCTAAGTTCCATTCCTGGCCGTGGAGAGTGATAAATGAAATTGTCTTTCACCAAACGCACTGACAAATGCTGTAAGGTATGGTTCAAATCATTCCCATCACCAACAATGCTCGATCAGGTCTTCATCCAGCAGTAGAGTGATAAAGATATGTACATTGTTATTATGATTAAAGGTGCTCATCTATTATTGTTTTCATTTAAGTGGTGTCACACTCCGCTGTTTTTTTAACAAGAAAATAATTGTGACCGCTGCAGTGAGCATGTGGAAGCAATGTGGTGTCCCATGTAATGACTTGCCAAACACATCGGTGTGCGGAATACATAAAACAAGAATGAATAATAGATGCACACACATACAGATCGCTAGATAGATACATATATGATTCATAGACAGATGGACACACAGAAGGCGTGCAGGCCGACAAATGGACGAACAAGGCAGCAAGCAAGAACATGAATAAGTGAAGAGTTTCAAAATTTAATCAATACTTAAAATGTTCTCATTTCCCGTGGGCTAATTTCCTTGCAGGGTACATGACTTTTCTAATAGTGCAGCAATAGAGCACAATGCCTGCGGATGACTAACAAGCGCAACATATTCAAGTTGATACTCTGCAATAACAGGATCTACACCAACGTCTATCGACACACGTGCATATATATAAGTATTTGTGATTCACAGCCCTTTGTCAATCCACCGCTATTCAGATCAACGCCTCGCCACACCATGGCGGCCATGGCGGTTGTTTGACCACAATTCACCACGCTGTGCAGTGGGCTTGGACGAAAGTTGAACCCCCAGGACCGGCCGAGATATCATTCGCCACGGAGTTCATCCGCAGCTGCGAATCGAACTGAGGTGGTCAGGCTGGCAGCGCTGTGCACGAACCACTGCAACCAGCGTTCGACCCCGTATATAAATATGATGTGTATAATATTTGACTATCTCAGCCTTGCTGCTGGTATGTGTGGTGCATACAAACAAGCGCCGTGTAATTGCTTTCAGGTATTCGTTGAACACAGAGGTATGAATGGTGAAAACAGTACACGACATCGCAGGCAGATACCGTTGTGGAGAATCAGAGGTGTTACGCGATATTCAATCATCCGAGTGCTGCTCAATGGACACTTGCTCCCTCTGGGGATGTTACACAAAGCGCCGGCACCCCAGGAGGCCGATGAAGACGTCTTGCTCACGCTGGTCAACACACTTTAATGCGGCGTCTGCGGCGGAGCGAGGACGACTGGGGCCTGTGAGGACGACGTGGGTAATGCGGGCGGAACAATGCTGAGAATGTAGCTTTAATTAAGGGGGCAGATTAATCGGGATGGCTGAACGCGATGCTGAATGGGTCGGCTTGTGTGCACAAGAAGAGGCAGCCCGGGCTCCTATCCCTCTCTGTGGAACTCTTAAGCGGCACGCCGGGCACGGGGTAATCCGCACTTTGCAAAAAAAAGAAGAAGACCCGTGAGTGCTGGCGTCAGGATGCCTTCCAGGTTTGCTTTGCAGGAGGGCCCCGACTAGAGGCACCAGAGGTCGCAAACGGGTTTTGATTCCGTACCCGTACCCGGCCGCACCAGGGTCGCAAATGGGTACCCGTACCCGGCCGGGTACGAGTAGCCGTTCCCTACCCGTACCCGTACCCTACCCGAAATGAGTGACAAACGGTGACTCACCAGTGACTCACGGCCTACCCGTACCCGTACCCGGCCGCACCAGGGTCACAAACGGCTACCCGTACCCGTACCCGGCCGGGTACGGGTAGCCGGGTATCGGGTAGGGTACGGGTATCGGGTACCCGGTTGCGACCTCTGATAGGCACCTCGCCAAAAGTAAAGCCCCCGTGCAGCCAGTCATCGCGAGGGCGTTTTCCCGCATACGATGCCTCGATTGTTTTTTTTATGTACGCGTGTAAAGAAAATAAAATAAATTGTCGATTGTCCATATTTATATCGATGTTAGACGACGTAGAATGTGTTGGAGGCGCGTGAGCGTGTGCTCTGATTGGCAACTGCAGTCTTGCAGGAAACAGGATGACGGCCAACAGGTGAGCAGATAATGACACTGGTGATTTGACATCGTGCCGTTGTGTAATAAAACAATGATTACACGGTGTTAGCCGATTTGAAAAATTACGACAGAGGACCTTTGCGTCCTATACAATCACAATTTAAAGTCAACCAAATCGTACGAATAAATGTATTGATTGGAGGAGTTGTGGCGCGGTGGTTTCGTGCACTGCCCTTTGAACCCGGCGATCTGTTTTCCATTGCTCGCCACGGCTAACACCACGTCCCGAACGCCGACTCCCGCTCTGACCACCCGTGGTGAAGTATGCTCAAACGATCCCCGTGACTGACACACCTTGATGAATGTGGGGACCCCCCCCACCCATCCCCACCCCGGACAGGATCAGATGTCGCTCCAGATATCACTCGCCGCCGACGCGTTACCGTGGCCCGGACTCCAACAGGTAGGCGGTGTAAATTTCGATTTTAAGCTTTCGTGACTGCAGGGATTCATCATCTTGGTTCTTTCGGTAAAGTCACGTAGAAGGGAAGTAATAAAATAATAAAAATAAAACATAATAAAATAATTAAATTTCAATTTAAAGCTTTCGTGACTGCAGGGATTCATCTTCTTGGTTCTTTCGGTAAAGTCACGGAGAAGGGAAATAATAAAATAATAAAATAAAACATAATAAAACAATTATCACGACGTTTCGGCCACAACGCAAGCAGCCGTCCTCAGGTGAAGAACATGTCTGTCGGAAAGACAGTGTATGAATGGGACACTGTCTTTCCGACAGACCTGCTTGCGTTGTGGCCGAAACGTCGTGATAATTATTTCATTATGTTTTATTTTCATTATTTTATTTCCCTTCTACGTGACTTTACCGAAAGAACCAAGAAGAGGTAGGCAGTGGCGTCACAACGCTGGGGATTGTGCTCTGCCATTGCACCGCCACTCCGCCCCTGAATTCAAGTTTACGCCGGTTAATTGGAGCAGAGTTGACGAGCATCTCCTCCAACAGATTCCCAGGAAGAAAAATTAGCAGCCTGCATTGACTCACGCGAACGTGCATAACGAAGACAAATATCCCCCATATAGCCTTACAGACCGTAGGGGCAAGTGCTGTTAGCGAGCACCTATGAAGGCCGGAACGGTACACGAGGGGGTGGGTGGCCAGCACCACGCCCGACCGCCTTTGTCTCCCTAGTGGCAATGTTTACACACCGCACCAGGTATTGATTTGAGGCTGAGTCGACCTAGGGGAGGCCCAGGACCGGTTCAGATAATCGTCTCTGGTGTTGGCCGTGAGCGGGAATCGAACTTGTGTCGCCGGGTTCATAGCGCAGCGCGCTAACCGCTACACTACCGCTCCCCGTATAAGACACGCACACACACACACTTTCTCACATGTGTGTACACAACAAACAGAGCTGGCTCCCGTTCCTGACCTGTAAACGTCCCATAAATCTAGATAACGATTCCCTCGTTTATATCCAAAACAGCCACCTTACATATGCCCACGCACCATCCGTCACACTTAGGACCTCACTTTTAACAGCGACGTCTGAAGCCAGGCAAATTAGCAGATGCATTCGCATCGGGGTCTTTATTCCGTCCGCCCTTCACAACGCTATTTCCCACCCGCTGGAAACACGTTATCTGAATCGTGCATGCATAGTCTTAGGTTTTTTCGGTAAAGTCACGTAGGTAAAAAAATAAAATTAATAAAAGTAAAATAAAAAATAAAATAAAAATCACGACGTTTCGGAGGCAACACAAGCTTCCGTCTTCAGGTGGAACCGTCACAGCACGATAGATGTATCAAGTGAGAGAAATTCCAAGAACACAGTATTTGTATATATACTGGTTGAGGGTGGGAGGAGCCAAGGTAGGCCCTGAATATCATTTTTGTGAGGTTCGGTGCGGCTGAAGCACGCTGTTAGGAATGAGCCTTTGTTGTGTAAACTAGGTGCGGATTATGTAAAGGTGCGTGTAAAAAGGACTGAGCCTTTTTGTTATGTAGACATGATGCGGCTGAAATCCCTGCCAGGAAATGAGTCTTTGTTGTGTAGAATGGTTGACCTTCTTTCGCAACGTACGTAGCCGACGGTGCTAATAGGTAGTTCTTGCAGCATTGCCATGAAGGAAAAACATTCAATTTTAATACAAACGTTTAACGTATTCCTTTTTTTTTGTTAGGTTACCACAGATCTTCGAGGAGACGTACGGAGAGGATTCCACGAGTCCAGCAAACGGTACGAATGCCAGCGCGGGGCGGAGAGCAGACGTAGTTGGAGGCCTCACACGCCACACAAGGATGGTGCACACTGAACCCCTTGCACGATGCGACTCAAGTGCGGCTCAGGAGTGGGGAGTTGGGATCAACAATGATTCATATTTCTCCATAGGGTGAAAGCGCATCTATCAAAGAGGGCATGTTGTCGATGTCAGATGTCACCCGGTAATTCGGCAGCTTGTGTTTAACAAGGCTGACTCTTATTCTTGGTTCTTTCGGTAAAGTCGCGCAGAAAGGAAATAATAAAATTCTACATAATTATATTTTATTATCATCTGACATCGACAACATGCCCTCTTTGAAAGATGCGCTTTCGCCCTATTTATTTATTTATTTATTATTTCCCTTCTACGTGACTTTACCGAAAGAACCAAGAATATGAATCCCTGCAGTCACGAAAGCTTTAAATCAAAATTTAAGGCTGACTCTGCTGTTGATACCCAGAAGGTTTAAAGCGGTCCACAGTTTGCTTGCTTAAGTTTGGTCGAGAAAAGCAATAAGGTTGATGGAATAAAGTGTATATTATTATTTATACGTGGAAACACAGATCGGAGTACTGCTTGTAAAAGCTTTTGTCCAATAATCCTCCACAGCAATTCGTAATGAGTTTGTGTACTTTACAAGGTGAATATATCTGCAGTGAGTGTCTTAAATGCAGCAATTACAATCTTCACCATTAAAGCTTTATTTCTCAACACGGTAAGATGCCATTAAAAAGTATCTTTAGGAAATAATCATAAAAGAAAATGCATTAATACGGCAGCAGGGTAGAATGTTTGTGTTGGTTATTCCTTTATTATTCTCAAACCGTCAAATGTTACCATTCATTTACATTGAAATGTGGAATTGTGGATTTTAAGATATTATAAACGAAACAACGAGCCGATTAATCAACTCATTAAACTAAAACATTGAAATCGACGAATTGTTTGTGGTCGATTATTCGCCACCCCCCCCCCATTTTAAATATTGTGGCTTCCTTGACATCCTGTCTTCTGAAGGCAGGAAACCCCCTACAAGTCACGTGCTGACGTTGATGCCATCACCAAGCCCCGCCCATCACCTCCCTGTCCAGCGGCTCACGTGGGAACAGAGGTGAAACTTCCCCCCCACCCCCAACTATGTTCACATTTTGTGATTAGTTGATAGATTGAATCGGTAATAGATCGAGTAGTCGATTATCTAGATCACTCGATAGCTTTAGTATTATTACTATATCCACTTGCCTGTAGGATCGAGGATAACTTTAACTTTTGATCACAAAATTCCACGATAATTGATGACACGAAAGAATTAGCGGAAAAAAAAATCCCTGCCTATGGTAACCAGCGACAGCTATTAACCAAGAAGTTGTTATGAGCTGGTGTTTTAAATGAGCAAAATGACAATTAATTGTTTCCGAGGACACAATATTAAAAAAAAAACGAGTTCGCGATGATCGCGGGTAATTGAGCCTGCTGGGAATACACTATCGTGACAACGCGATAAAGGAACTTCTCACAAGAGAGCCATGTTAGAGACTCAAGCAGCTAAACTACAGACACCTGTAAACTAAATTAATCAAAGTGCACACTCGGATGTTTACAACGCATCCGCTTAGCTCAGAAGTACAATAATAGTGTGTGCATGTTGTACATTAAATATTTTTAAAATTATCACACACTTTGCTTTTATCCACATGACGATACACTTTAGACCACAAACTAGTAAAGAGGTAATCCCCAGGTTTGAAGTAATTGCTTTTGCAGCTTCAAAGTGGCCCAGTGGGGAAGCCAGGCAAGAGAACCCAAAATCCCATTGCAGGGCTGATCACGCGCTGAAGTGTGGACGACACAAAAGACGGAAGAAAGGCATCTGATGCTCGTTCTGGGAGACTTGAGCATGTTTTAGAGCAAGGGTTTTAGCCAAGAGATTGCACGGGCTAGACCACGTCGAAGACGGAGAGAATTTGAATTAACATTGAAGAGATGAGGCTCAACGTAAGTGCTGGAAACAGTCGGGCAGATGTGTGTAATATATATGCTCTGGTTGGTTACGAGCTCAAGTGGAGGCAATGCATAGCAAAGACAGACTGAACCCTGTATGCCCGATGTACCAGGTCATCATAAACAGATGCGCAGCTGTAAGCTGGTGTTAAATATTGCATAACATTACACTTTTTTGAGAGGTTAATCATTTACTTATGAATAATATATCCATAGTTTTTAAATCCATAACTGGCCGAATGCTATTACTCACACAAACACATTATCGCCATTCACCCGATGTTACTTTATACTCTTTGGTTATTTCGGTAAGTCACGTAGGTAGAAATAAAACAAACTAAATCACGACGTTTCGATAGCAACACAAGCCAACGTCTTCAGGTGAAAATCGAGTATGGATTCCTGCAGTCACGAAAGCTGCAAATCAAGAATGATGTTACTTTGTTCTTTATGTATAACTTATCCATCCAGGAGAGCCACGCTAAGTCGTAGGACTCGATTTCAGGAGGATCCTGAAACATTTGGTTATTAGTCGAAGATGTTTTCAGATAATTAATGACGAGTGTTTGTTGTGTAAGTGTGGAAGAAACCAGAGGAGTTGACAAGATCCCACTCGTGCGAGGTAGTTGACATCTCACCATCGTGGCTACAAGAATAACTTGCCAAACAATTGCCTGTAAAGTTGGGCTCAATATAGATGTGTAGTAGAGTTCACGACTCTTGGACGCCGGAGTTGGAGGCACACGGGTTTATGACACACAGCACGGTTGTGGCATACAACTCTAGAGGGGGTGTCGGCCCCCTCACCCGGCTAGCTGGGGATACACGCGCTAGCTACTTTCTAGCCTGCCTCCTAGTCCTCCTCTAACGGGCTAGGGGAGGCTATCTGGCCCGACACTGGTAAGTCGGGCCCGGTACCCTGAGTCCCCGACCAGCGCTGACAGGAGCACCGGTTCTGGATCTCGGGACCACGCCGCTGGCTCGGTCCTGTTCGGCCCTGATAAGGACGGCGAACCAGGGGAGTCCAGGGCTCTAGCTAAGACGTCTTCAGTCTTCACTGGTTAGCTTAACAAGAACCCCGAGCCCTCCAATACATCCCCTTTTATACCCAACCCCCCGCTGAGGGGTGGGGCCCCCCCGGGTGCCTGGCGCGGACGTCGTAGAGAGCACCTCCCCTGTGCACTCACGTAGCCCCGCCCACTGTGTGTTTGCCCTAAGCTGCCATGCATAACGGGCTCTCTCTCTAACACCCCTACATCACCCCCCCCCCCCCCCGCATAGCTTGCAGCCGTCCCGGCTGCCAACACACAAAAAAAACGACAATAAAAGCGCATTTACCCCCTGACCGCGCGTGTGCCTCACTATTTTTCAACAATAACAAGAACAACAACAAGAACACAACAAGAACGCAACAGCAAGAAGAGAAACAACCCGACGCACCCCCCCCGAATAAATACGAATTCCGTAAAAACAGCCTATATACAATTTGCAGGGAATCCACCACACACACAACACACAATGAACACAACCTATGTACACCTCTTCCGGCCTCACAACAGTCTGCGCATTTTAGCGCGCGTCCTTGCAGCGGGCCCCTCACACGGGGTAACCCCGGGTGGCGGACCGTCAGGTGGCAACTGTCCGTCTTGGAGTGAGTCCTCATCCGACGCCGCTTGACCCTTGGCCTCCCCAGGAGGGGTGATCGGGCGTGAGCCCGTCACTCCTGATGCACCTGGAGGTGGCACATCCGGCAAGGCATTAGATGAGAGCGACGGAGACGGACCCAGTGAGTCGGTCGACCCCCCACATGTTTGGCCACGCGTGTGTGAAGTGGGGATGTGTACCGCAACGAAGGGTTTTAATCTAGAGGGGTGCACGAACCACCGCCGCTTTCCCCATTTGATGCGCACGCACTGCGGCCGCAAAACCTCGACCACCTCCACAGGGCCCTGCCACGGTCGCACCAGCTTAGAGGAGGTTGCAAGTGGCACCTGGGGACAGTGCAGCCATGCCTTGTCCCCCGGCTTCCACTGCAGCATGTGCGCCCGACCCAGTCTGAGCCGCTCATTCGCTTTCTGACGGAGGTCAGAGTTTTGCATGGCAGCATCCCGTGCCTCTGTTAATTTGGCCAGATTCAATTTTACATGGTCAGCCAATTTAGTTTTTCCCTGCGGCGCGGGGATCTGCAGCTGGGCACGAACAGGCGGGTCAGGTTCGCGGCCGTACATGAGGTAGAAGGGGGAAAATCCCGTAGCTGCATGGGGGGCCATTCGGTATGCCGCCAAGACCCCTTGAATTTGCAGGTCCCAATCGGTCTGTGAGTCCGAAACCTGCTGTGACAACATTGACGTGATGGTGCGATGCAGACGCTCGACCATCCCGTCAGTTTGCGGGTGATACGGGGAGGTACGAATTTTCTTCGTGCCCAGGAGCTCACAGACTTGTTGGAGTAGTTTGCCGGAAAAATTTCTGCCCTGGTCGGTCAGCAGCCGCTCCGGAGCACCTTTGTCCAGGACATATCCCTGAACAAAGGCCTCCACGATGGCTGATGCCGACTGGTTGGCAAGGTGCCAGGCCATAGGCCAGCGCGTAAAATACTCCACACCAGTCAACAAATATATATTGCCCCTGGGGGTGGCGGGGAATGGGCCCAAAATATCCAGCGCGACAAGCTCATTTATTCTGGACACTTTGATTGATTGCAAGGGTGGGTTAGACTCCCGTGCCGGCGGTTTTCGTTGCGCGCACCGAGGGCATGACCCCAATAAATCCCCGACATCCCTCGTCATGCCTGGCCAAAAAAAATCAAGTTGTAGCAAGGCGAGGGTCTTTTGGGTCCCCAGGTGTAGGAGGCGCTCGTGAGCGGCCCACACCACCTTGCCCCGCAACCCAGAAGGGACCACCAGCCGGTGTCGATAGGATTTCCCGTCCCAATGCATCAGCAGACCTTGCACCATTTCCCATGCGTTGGCACCACCCCTCCCCCGCCCAGCACCGCCGACGCGACGACGCCACCCGAGGAGGGAGGTATCCTCCATCTGGAGGCGCCCCCATTCAGTGACGGGCAACCCCAACAGGGAATCTTTTCCCTGTTGTGCGATCGAATTAGTAATCAATGTTTCGTCGTCGTCGGCGGCCGCCAAGACCGGAACCGATATGTCCCTCGGAGGCCTGCAACGTCCAGACCCCAGGAGGCATGCACATTCGGAGGTGGTTGGCATGCGTGACAGAGCGTCCGCATTGGTGTGGCGAACGCCCTTACGGTAGGTGGTTTCAAAATCAAAGTCCTGGAGAATCTCCAACCATCAAGACAATTGTCCCGATGGTTGTTGAACTCGCAGGGCGTACTGTAGTGCCGCATGATCTGTGCGGACAGTGAAATGCCGACCGTACAGATATGGGCGATACTGTTGGATGAAATAGACAATTGCCAACAGTTCCTGACGGGTGACACAATATCTCTGCTCCGCAGGAGACAACACCCGACTACCGTACGCGACCACCCGTTCCACGCCGTCAACCACCTGGGAAAGCACGCCCCCAATACCCGTGTTGCTCACATCGGTGTCAAGCAAAAAGGGCTTAGAAAAATCGGGGTAAACCAAGGGAGGAGCTTTCACCAGAGCGTCCCGAAGGGAGCGGAAAGCAGCCTCCTCCTCCTGTCCCCAGTGGAACCGAACCCCTTTTGACGTTAAAGCGTGTAGGGGTTTCGCAATTGTCGCAAAATCCGCGACAAACCGTCGGTAATAGGACGCGAAGCCAATGAAACTCCTGACCTCCCCCACCGAGGTGGGAGTCGGCCAGGAGCTGACGCACTGCGTTTTGGCGGGATCGGTAGCAATACCTGAGTGTCCCACGATGTGTCCCAAATAACGCACCGATTCGCGTAATAGATGACATTTTTGGGGTTTGAATTTCAAATTAGCAGCCCGCATCTTTTGGAAAACCGCCCGCAACCTCTGGAGATGTTCGTCAAATGTTTTACCAAAGATGATAACGTCATCCAAATAAATCAAGCACGAGTCCCATTGCAATCCAGCCAAAACTAATTCCATCAAACGCTGGAAAGTTGCCGGCGCTGAGTGGAGTCCCATCGGCAACCGGTTGAATTGGAACAGGCCGTGCGGTGTACGGAAAGCAGTTTTAGGCTTTGAATCATCGTCCAGTGGAAGCTGCCAGAATCCCGAAAGTAAATCCAATGTGGAGAAGAATCGCGCTCCCGCCAAGGCGTCAAGCGATTCGTCCATCCGTGGGAGCGGGTATGCGTCAGCCACCAAAATTTTGTTAAGGCGCCAAAAATCAACGCAAAACCGCAACGAGCCGTCCTGTTTCTTAACTAGGACGATCGGCGCTCCCCAATGGCTGGTGGAAGGAGAAATGATGTCGGCGGCTAACATGTCATCAACAGCCGATTTGACATGGTCCTTTTCGGCGGGACTTAACCGAAAAGGATTCTGGCGTATCGGCGCGCTGTCACCCGTATCAATATGGTGACGCAGCAGATGGGTGCAGCCCAAATCGTATTTGTCCCGACTGAAAACGTCGGAAAATTCCCGCAGTAGTGCTTCAAGTTGGTGACGCTCTGAATTTGACAGGTCCGTCGATCCCGCACAAAGCGCCTCGAGCCACCCTTCATCGCTGTCCGAATGTGGTCGCGGCGCAGAGACAGTGCTCACGTGATTCGCGACGGGTTTTTCACAGGGCACCGGCGTTGCGTGAGCAAGCACGGTCCCCTGTGGGACCACCACCGTCTGCGAGCCCACATTGAGGACCGCGATGAAGGGGTCTCCGTCCCCTCTTACTATGGTCTGGGCCGGAAGTAAATGAGGTCCACTAACCCCGGCCCTAGACGGCCCCAGCAGAACCCCCTGGGCCCCAATGCCCTTAGCGAAGGGCCGCCGAAGTTTCAAAGGAATCAACATTTGTGCCCCCGGAGGAACGCGCACCGTTCTATCTACGAACGCAGGCACCGTCGCGAACGCCGTCCGACTCGTAACGGGGGATAGCAGAAACGCCATGCATCGGCCCGACGGGAGCTCAATGCATCCCTGGTCGATTAATATCCTAATCGGCATTTTGGCCAGGAAGTCCGTCCCCAGCAGGGACGGAACCGCCAGCGAGGAGGAAACAAAAATCGGCCCAGACAATTTAATATCCCCGACACAAATTTGGGCTCGAATTTGTCCAATGATGCCAAGTGAGCCCCCATTCGCAGCATAGAATGGCACGTTAACGGGCATCAAAGGACGGCTCTGGACAGGGAGAATATTGTAAATCAATTCCGAAATAATGGTCGCCGATGCTCCCGTATCGACCAGGATGCGCACCTCAACCCCGTCGATGTGCCCCACAACGGCCGACGACCCCGACGATGCGGCTACAACACGATGGGCCAACACGGATCACTGGCTGGGTTCGATATGAGTACCCAGAGTGGTGCGTGTTGGTGCGATGGTGCGCGATATCGACCCCCCATTCGCTGCGGTGTTTGAGTGTGTGACGGGCGTGTGCGTGGGCCAAACATGGGGGGTGCCGTGACTCGCCGGGTTATGATGATGGAGCTTGGGAAGAGGGCCGGCGTCCCGTCGAGGTGTCGTCCCCCGCTGCCGAGGAGAGCGGCACTCCGAGGCGACATGGCCCCGGATGCCGCAGTTGTAACAGCGCGGGAGCGCTGGCGACGACGATGGATGGTCGAGATGGCTCGAACCGCCCCGGTCCGCCCGTACTCCCGCTCCCTGCTGCCGTTGATGGTCGATGGCGCAAATCTCTTCCGCCGGGAGGGTGGCTGCAGCCACGGCACGCCCGCTCGCCGCCTTGCTGGCCTTCCGTCGTTGCGCGAGCAGGTTTGCGTGGAGGAGTCGTGCCGCTTGGAGGGAGCACATCTCCGCGTCGTCTTGTGCGACGATGACGATATCCAGGTCATCCGCCAGCAGGAGTATCTTTTCCGTAACCATGGCGTCGACCCCTTCGATGTCCATCCGTGGAAAGGCCGCCTTCGCCAGTGCCAGGAGGCTTGTGCGGTACGCCAGGGGCGACTCCTTTGCCCCCCGCTGGTGATCGTAAAAGAGTTGGCGACAGTCCGACGGCGGACCGTATACTGCAGCCAGCAGCTGCATCGCCGTCTGCAGCGTGGAGCGCCTCTCCTTCGGTGCCGATGTTAGAGTGGCGAGGGCGTCGCTGTCGAGGAGTGCCGGCAGCGCGTGGAGAGCCTCGGCGTCCGTCCACTGCGCCATTTCCTGGTGAGCGAGTAAGCGCCGCTGGAAGCCGCCCCAGTCGCCTTCCTCGCCCACAAATTCTTTGAGTGGAGGTAGTCGCTGATGTAACGCAGCGGCTGCCGTGGAAGGTTGCACTCCCTCGTCCCCCTCACCCGGCTCTGCCTCGGCGCGAACAACCGATGGCATCGCCGGTCGCACCCGTGGTGACGTATCGTCCGTTGGTAATGACGCGGCAGGTACTGTATGCCCGCCGTTGGACTCGATGCTCAACCCGGCCACGCCCTCAACAGCAGCTGCGGCGATGGCGGGATTTTCAAAGTGGTGCTCCGTCGAAATGGCGGGAAGGCGCTGTGGCCGCCGGCTGCCGTCGCCCCGTGGCGGTCCAGCAGCCCCCAGCTGTGTGATGTGGTCCAGCATGGCGGCAGCGGCGTACAGCAGCTCCGTCAGCTTAGCGTGCGCCTCCCTCAGCCCCTCTGTCGACGGCTCCCCATTCTCCTGTTGCTGCGGTGTGGACGCATCCGACCCCGACTGCTCCGTGTTTTCTTCAGCCGTCCCGGGCTCCCCGACTGCAATGGTGTCCACCCCCTCCAGTACCCTGACTCGAGCTGTCCGGCGCGTGTCCATGTTCGTAGATCTTTACTTCTGACACCAGATGTAGTAGAGTTCACGACTCTTGGACGCCAGAGTTGGAGGCACACGGGTTTATTACACACAGCACGGTTGTGGCATACAACTCTAGAGGGGGTGTCGGCCCCCTCACCCGGCTAGCTGGGGATACACGCGCTAGCTACTTTCTAGCCTGCCTCCTAGTCCTCCTCTAACGGGCTAGGGGAGGCTATCTGGCCCGACACTGGTAAGTCGGGCCCGGTACCCTGAGTCCCCGACCAGCGCTGACAGGAGCACCGGTTCTGGATCTCGGGACCACGCCGCTGGCTCGGTCCTGTTCGGCCCTGATAAGGACGGCGAACCAGGGGAGTCCAGGGTTCTAGCTAAGACGTCTTCAGTATTCACTGGTTAGCTTAACAAGAACCCCGAGCCCTCCGATACATCCCCTTTTATACCCAACCCCCCGCTGAGGGGTGGGGCCCCCCCGGGTGCCTGGCGCGGACGTCGTAGAGAGCACCTCCCCTGTGCACTCACGTAGCCCCGCCCACTGTGTTTGTTTGCCCTAAGCTGCCATGCATAACGGGCTCTCTCTCTCTAACACCCCTACAGATGTAAGCAACATAAAAGTCTGTCGAAGATTAACCTGGGAGGGAGACAGTTGCACATTGCAGTAGAATATGTATAAGTGGGACAATTACTGAAAGGAGACTGGGATCAAAATCACAATATAAATAGGTGAGCTACAGCAGATTCGAGTGCGTTTAGAAAATAATAATACCAACCCAGGAATGCCTCACCGAGACCATGACTATTTTTCAGAAATGTCCTGCCAAATGTTCACAGTAGGGGGCGATGACGGCTATACACAATCCCAGTTGAGTAATTTCTAAGCAATTTTTTAATGTTTTCAAATTTTGACCATGATGCCACCCACTAAACTACAAACGATTTTATTGACCAAGTAAAGCCCACTGAGCTATTAGCTATTTTTCAGAGGCGACCTGGTCACACATAACAACTCATTATCATTAATGGGAATTTATAGAATTCAATCATCTCAAGGCATTTTTCTATAGTGGAGGGAAACACGGGGGGTACCACGATAAAATGTACGCGCTCAGGGAGAGAGAGAACACGCAAACTCCAAATATACAGGCATCAGGGTCCGAGATTGAACTCAAGACATCCTGTGTACCAGGCGAGGGAGATAACATCTCACCACTGTGGTGCCTTCGATTGTTCGTGCTCTTCTCAAGCCATGTTGGAATGTTGCTTTTAATTTTTCGGTGACATCGTCCAGCGGTAACACGCAATGGCTTTACTCTTGCGAACCATGTCACGTGATCTTGAACGTGCACTGTGAAGCAGAGGGCGACACCCGCAGTATTAACCAGGGCGACCGCTGTAATCGAACCGTGAACCTCTGCAACAAGCGCAATCGTGCTATCGCTGTGCCATGTCAACGGTTAGTGAAAGGCAACGTAAACAATATGCCTTTAGAAGAGCAAATTAAGTTCGTGTTTATTGCAATGACGTGTGGATCGTGAACGTGTGAAGTGACAAAGAATACGGAGGCGTGAAACGTTAACAACGAAACATGGAGAGGTACACGCGTGGCATTACACTGAGAGACAATGAGAAACAAGTGGATTAGAGAACATGCGCTTGTTAATGCCGTCACATTAGCGTACGACAAGTGTGCCTTGGGCATGACACGCAGCGAGCAAGCGATGATGGCCGACGATCGAGCAACAATAACGGAATTGAAGCCAAAAGAGGAGGCAGGGACGAGAAACTCGTCCACTGCGGAGATGGACCGATGAAGGTGCTCAATGGATCATCACATCCCAAGACCGCGAGAGAGGGCTTTCATCCAGCAGTGAAGAGATCACGGTTGATCATGTGATGAGCAAATAAAAAGGGCATATTCATACACTGACTTTGCGTTTATAAAAAGTGTATAAACTTTTTTTTTCCCCTAAACTCATTTTTACTTTCAACGTGAGCTTGCTCCGAATAACACATCTCCGAGTGGCACTGCGGACACAGACGTCATTACCGTCACCTAGCATCTGTGTACGTCCAAGCGGCTCTGAGTCGCGGACTTATTAAATCGAACGACCTATTTAAAGCGTACCAAAAGTAGAAGCGAACAAACGCATCCATAAAAAAAACATCGCCGTGACAATCAACGCACGCCAACGTATGATGCGTCATTTTCACGTTCGCCAGAGGTGAGCACAACGGGAGAAGACGGGGGTGAGGATGGGGTGGGAGCTGGTTGTGGAAAGATGAAAAACCCCGATTTAAAGCTTTCGTGACTGCAGGGATTCATCTTCTTGGTTCTTTCGGTAAAGTCACGTAGAATGGAAATAATAAAATAATAAAAATAAAACAAAATAAATAATTCTCACGACGTTTCGGCCACAACGCAAGCAACCGTCCTCAGGTGAAGAACAGGTCTGTCAGACGCTGTCTTTCTGACAGACCTGACGCTGTCTTTCTGACAGACCTGTTCTTCACCTGAGGACGGCTGCTTGCGTTGTGGCCGAAACGTCGTGAGAATTATTTTATTATGTTTATTTTTATTATTTCCATTCTACGTGACTTTACCGACAGAACCAAGAAGATGAAAACCCCCCTTCGTGTGGGTGGATCTAGTGATCCCCTACCCCCTTCCCTCCCTTAAAGCAGCACTGAGCAGTGCTCACACACAAAACAAGACATCGGGCGAGTTTGAGACTTTGTCAGAATTACGCTCGAGTTGCACGTGTTGGTCGTCAAAGCGTCAAGCGCGCCGGGTGATGGTGTCGCGTGTGGTGTTTCGTTGTTGTATTGTAGCTGCTGCTGCTGCTGGCGTTGTAATTCTTCTTCTTCTTCGAAGCGGGGACAGCCGCACGCGCGTCTGAGTGGGAGGAAAACACGGGGACAAAAGTGGAGGAGATGGTTTCTGGCGTGGGCGAGTTTCCCCAGGCCAGGAATTCACGCTGACACAGAAGCGCATCGTGGCAAGCGTCCCTTGACACCACCGCCGATACATTGTCACCACCGATGCACTAACCACCATCATAACCCACTACCCCCATCAACCTACCACCAACAACAATACCACGAACTCCTCACCACCACGACAACCACCGACAACCGCAAATTCACCACTTGCGCAAGACGATCAACACCAATCCGCTCCGTCCAACACCACGCTCACCAACCCACCACCACTAATTAATGTCACAACCACCACCATCACGACCAACCATCCATCACTATAGCACTACAAGCAGAACAGAGAGAGAGATCCCCCGCAATCCTTAACAGGCTGTTGAGCCAAGTGATGTTAGCGAGCACTTATGAAGGTCGGCACGGCACGCCACGGGTGTGGGTTGCCAGGACCACGCCCGGCCGCATTTGTCTCCCCTATGGCAATGTTTATACATCGCACCGGGTAATCATTTTAGGCTGAGTCGACCTTGGAGAAGCCCAGGCCCGGTTCAGATACTCGCCACTGGTGTTGAGAATCGAACTCGGGCAGCCGGGTTCTTAGCGCTAACCACTACACTACCGCCAATGACCCGTCACTCCACCAACCCACGCTCATTTGATCCAATCTTACTAAGCAATGCTTGTGAACACACCCACACACCCACGCGCGCGCGCGCGCACACCCACGCACGCACACAGGGCAGCCGTGTCAAACAAAAGGAGGGCCCGGTGCTTGCGAGCTTTTGTGCTCCCTCCCAGAGGAGAAGCCTCCTCCTCCCTCGGCTTCGGGTGTCCAGGACCACGGCTCGGGGATTCCTCCTCCTCCTCCCTCCTGCTGCTCCTCCTCCCTTCCCCGCCGCGCTATAGTTTGTCCGCCCCCGCCAGGGCAATCAGCGGCCAGCGTAGGAAAGTGGATTCCCGCAGTCACGGATCAGCGGTGGCTCCCGCTTGCTTCCGCGCCACCGGATTCGCGGGGGGGGGGAGGAGTGGGTTGTTTTGTTTTTGTGTTGTTGTTGTTGTTATTGCCTGCGCGTGCGAGTCATGGGGCGAACAAAATAATTGCCCCACCTCCACCTCGGCATTAATTAATCCGCTCACTAATAGGTATCAATGTCGGGGTTGTTGGTGTAAGGCACTACCACTAGGTACGCCGATCCATAATAGTGTTAATGATTAAGCGGACGTCTCCTTCACATGCGTGTCAATATATTACTCCATATTCTTATTTGCACACATTAACAAATAACGTTCACGTTAAGCCACGTAACATTGCATAACAATAATTCCCAGCCCTTTGTAAACCCACTGCCATACCGTGTTATTTGATCATTCTTCACCACGATGGTCAGTGCGGGTTGGTGACGGCGCGCGGAACTTAGGCTCATTTCAGATATCACACGCCGCTGAAGTTAGCCGTGGCCGATACTGGAACTCAGTAAGTATCAAGACGTCGCCAGTTTCATAGCGGAGCGCGTTAACCACTGCGTCACCGCTCCCTCGAGCCAGATGTATCGATGCATGCGAGCAATTCCGCGGCAACGGAATTACAAGAACAACGAAAGCATATTAGACACGGCGATGAATCGGGCTCTTTCACATACTGCACCGACCCGCTGTGTGAGAACACTTCAATGAAACCATTATAGCCCACGCGATGCTTTAGTTAAAGCTCGTGATTTATCAGGTTGCGTCCCGTGCTGTAATTCCGTTTCCATGCAATTGGCCGAGAGTGTACTGTATGTGACTAAGAATAATGCCATCTACTGAAGATATATTTAGGATAGAGTGCAATACGGTGAGAATGTGTCCTTCAGCCCCGGCTCATTCATCCTTCGAGATTAATGTCGAGGTCTTACAAAAAAAAAAGATATGTTTCTGTTTCCTACGCGAATGCTGTCTGTGCATTGGACAGTCTAGCTAGCGCATGTATTGTAGGAAACGGAATCTGCCATCACAGATGCGGTGTCATTCATGCAAGGTGGCCAGGAGATTGATAATTATTTTAACGTGAGGTATGATCCCCTCGTATTGGGTGGGATGTCTCCGGGTACTCCAGTTTCCTCCCCGGGTGACAAACGCTCATTACAGGAATTGATCAATACATCCCAATATAGGGCCCTCTTGAAAATTCATCATTAGATTCGATTAAGCTTTCCGGTATACATATGTACAAATGTTGAACTTATTTTGCACCGTATTTCGTCAACGGTATTGGTCAACCTATACATGCTGCCACATGTGTCTGCATGAAGCATTGTCTATGTTTCATGCAGGCACATGTCTAGGTTATCACAATGTGCTATGAACTGGAGCGACCTAAGTTCAATCCCGGCCACGGATAACATCAGTTGCGTGATATCTGAACTGCTCCTGAACTCACTCCCCTTCATCAATCCGCACTGACCAGCCGTGGTGAAGTATGGCCAAGCAGGCTCCCATGAGTGAAACAATGTGGGTAACCCTCATCCAACACTGGATTGACAAACGTCTGTAACATTGTGCAGCTCGGGGTGTATTGGGACCGATACAAATATCAATAATACGTTAAACCATGCGCACACACAGCTAGCTTAGCTTACAGCATTAAACGCATATTTCCACTTGCCTTCAATCCGCTTCTTAGTATAACTGCAGGAATTGCTCCTGCGGTATATATTACAAAAAACCTTAAAGCACCCCCACAGTGGTAGATTTAAATGGACTCGATTTTTGGAGTAATCCCAACGCCAAACACCCTTTTAGAGTAACTTCAAATAAGTCTGAGAAAACTTGATGCATGTGAAACCGAGTCCGTGTTAGGAGTGCGCGTTATTAACGCGGCGGAGATGGAGTGGAGATATTTGTTCGTGCGCAAGGAATGTGGACGGATTGTCACATCGCTAAACTTTGCGGTACTGCGACGGCCTATGGTAGTCCTATCTCCAGCAGTGGATAGACCACGGCTGATGATAATTATGAAATTCAACGATTGTCCCCCTCCACCACCAATCCAAAAAGTCAATAATCGATTTTTTATTGTTTTCTATTTTTTGTCGTGTGACGTTAAGCCGGCTGATTGAATTTGCATGTAACATTCGAAGAAAAAAAAAACATTCGCAACATAATTCTCATGAATTTAAACACGTGGCTTCTCGCGCGTACTTTTGGACGCACCGTCAGCGTGCCAACCTTACGAATCTATCTCGATTCTCTATTTTTAATCTTGATTCTATACTGAACCTATATTTAACCGACGGCTCGTCGTGAACACCGCTTAGTGGAACCGCAACACACGACCAATCGAGGCTCTGCATATTCGCGATCGACGCTAATTCGTCTCTGGAGGAGCGTTTGATGATCGGATTTGTGGAGGCAGCCGCAGCGTCTTAGGATGCTTCTAGATTTGAAGCTTTCGTGACTGCAAGGATTCATACTGTTAGTTTTTTTCGGTAAAGTCACGTAGGTAAAAATACAATTAAAAGTTAATAAAAGTAATAATGGAAATAAAATAAAAAATCACGACGTTTCGGAGGCAACACAAGTCTCCATCATCAGGTGGGACCGTCACAGCTAAAATGACTGCATCAAGTAGTCACATCGCTAAACTTTTCGGTACTGCGACGGCTAAAATGACTGCATCAATTAGTAATTTTAGCTGTGACGGTCCCACCTGATGACGGAGACTTGTGTTGCCTCCGAAACGTCGTGATTTTTTATTTTATTTCCATTATTACTTTTATTAACTCTTACGATGCTGTTTGAGCAAGGCGAAGCACATCGCGAGGCCGCGAGTCGCGCGTGCCTGTTACGAGGGGGACGCACACACGCGCCACTCGGTTGAAATTGTGGTGGAAATGAATAAACAACGACCGCGTACAAACACCATCAAGCGCGCGCCCCCGCTCGCTCGCTCGCACGTGGCATGAAGCAAACAGCGATTCCACGTTTACCGAGAAGTTGGCGGGCCTTGAGTCACGGCGCTGGCCGCGCGCGTTTACGCATATGTTTACTCACGACAAACGGGAATTAATTGGGGGGCGATGGTGGTAAATACGACACAGATCCGCATGCCTTTTATAGCTTACGCTACTCCTACTGCATGCTTGGCGTATGTGAGAATTGTAATTTTTTTTTAAATATATAAATGCTATTGCCCGATGGTCTTCACAATGGTCAACGCGCCCAAATGCGTAATTGGCGTTCAAACGTTGTCATTAATCACTGCCACGAGCGGGCGGGAGCCTGCAACAGGGGCCCCAACCCCCGGGACCCCAGCCCGCCCGCTGAGCCAGAGGTGTTGGGGACATCGCTGCCTTGTCGTCTCGCCTCGCCGCTCTTACCACCCCCACCCCCATCTCCACGAGAGAAGGAGTCCTCTGAAGGACGCACCTATCTCTCCGTCGTTAGCGCGAAACGAACCGTTCCTGTTTCCTCGGTGCGAGCGAGCAGCCCTTTGCACGTTGCAGCACTCGAGGAGCGGATGAGACGTCGCGAGTGATTCGACGCACGGCTGCGGCCGTGGCGAGCGTCTGCGTTGAGTCGTAACCGTGGCGAGTTGTCCGCTCGTACAGGGATCTGTCATCATTAACGGCGCCATCGTTAATTACGGCGCGATAGGTGCGGGCGAGAAGGTGAAGATGCATTTGTCTTGTGTTGGTAACTTGGATAATGTACGGAGACACATTGCTTTCGGCGTACGCTTTATACACTTGGCAGGGATATTGCAAAACAAAAGGTCTGTAGCTTAGTGTGCTCCTTTTGATTAATTCACATACAGCACTTAAACATTTGTGTATATTCTTACGTGAAGCTTTCTTTACGCAGTACGAATAATGTGCAACGTTCTATACGTCAGTATGGACGTTGTGTACAGGAATATGGGTATCTTTAACAGGAAAATATATAATACGAATCGCAGCATGCTTTGCATGTCAAGATGATATCCGAATGATTTTATATACAGTAACATGAATCAGTACAATACATGGTTATGTGTGGACACCAATGGAGCAATGCAATTAGAAGGCACAATTGCTGTTAACTTAACATACAAGGCCCTCGTGCTCCTGCAGCTGAGAGGCAATTTCATTATTATATCATCCTAAACGCTCCGGTAATTGGGCAGACAACTTCAATAAACAGCTAAGAAAAGCCAAAGAGATTAGGCGGACGAGGCTGGAAATGGGGGACAAGCACAATAAGATAAACGGCATTATTCACACTGCTGTATCACAGAATAAAAGTCCAACGTTTCAAACAATGGCCCGTCAAAGAGGCTTTCTCAGAGTAAGCGGCAGTTATTTTTTGTTTGTTATTGGGCAAGCGTTGGTGGTCGAAAATAAGATTGCGATTGTTTTGTACTTGCAGATAACCGTGACGTTAATTCACAAAGACAAAGATCCCCCCCCCCCCCCCATAATAGAGGTTTTTTTTTTTGGATGAGATCGCGTAAATATATAAATGTGTCGTTAAAACCCGTCACCACCCGACACAGCCAACGATTGTTCGCGCAAGCCGACGTGTTAAACAAACATCTCCCCGCATCGCCTTTAACACGCTGTTAGGACAAGTGCTGTTAGCGAGCACCGATGGGAGGGTCGGCGTGGCACACTCGGGGATGGTTGTGGCTAACACCACATCCGGCTGCCTTTGTCTCCACAATGCCGATGTTTGCACACCGCACTCGGTACTCATTGAAGGCCGAGTCGACCTAGAGTAGGCCAATGAACCGGTTCAAATCCAAACGCTCGCCGCTGTTATCGAACTCGGCTCGTCGGGATCGTAACGCGGTGCGCCAACACTGCGCCACGTTCAATAACACACACACTGCACACGTTTTTCTCATCATCAGCTCGAAGCAGGCACGCTTTCTTCAGTCATAATCGTTTCTGATGTCTCTCTTTACTCTCATGCGTTTAAAGCGATAGCTGTGAGAGCTCCCCCCCCACTCCTTCTCTTTCTTGACGGAGTGGCCCTGGCTACTACAGACAGGGGGGGCGGGGGGGGGCGGACCTTGTGTGCGTCCTATAGGTGCTGTGGCAGGGCGTGGGTTTGGGATGATGGATGGGGGCCGCGGGTCAAAAAGCACGACCCGGGTCGGTAGGGCTCCGCATGGCCGGCCCCAGCGTGGGCGGCGATGGGGGCCGCTCCGTTTTGCTTTGCTCAGCGGATCTGTCAGCGGGGAGGGTGGCGGCAGTGGTGTTTTGCGGCGGCCAGACGTTTGGGAGTAAAGAGGATGGGGACGTGCAGGGGAGAAACGAGGAAGGAGCTCGTGCGAGGTGGGTCAGGGTGAGGGGTTAGGGGGTGGAGAAGTTGTTTCTCCATCAACGACCCAACAGAGCCGCTGTTTGAAGCTCTCCCCCCACCCCCACCCACCCACGTGACATTAGCATGTGAACATGTGTGTCTGCGAACAGATTTTCTAAGACGTACACACGTACGTTTGTATGTTACACCCCTTGGTAAAGCCACAACCCTTGTTGTCTGTTATTGAGGTATGTGACCATACTTCACCACGCTGCCGAGTGCCGGGAATCAACCTACAGTCGTCCGATGTACACGTGTTGCCCTTTGTACTTCAACTGCCAGGAGACAATCTTCTCAGGTTATTGTTGTTGTTATTCATGGGGGTTTGGTTGACCAAATCATTCTCTTAGTTCTTTCGGTAAAGTCACGTAGGTAAAAAATTAAATGAAAATTAATAAAAAAAAATAAAAACAATAAAATCACGACGTTTCGGAGGCAACACAAGCTTCCGTCTTCAGGTGAAACTGTCACAGCAAAAAATCTGTCGTTATTTTTTATTTTTTTATTTTTTTATTAATTTTAATTTCATTTTTTACCTACGTGACTTTACCGAAAGAACTAAGAGTATGAAGCCTTGCAGTCACGAAAGCTTCAAATCTAGAATTGACCAAATCATTGTTTGACCACGACGGTCAGTGTGGCTTGGTGAAAGCGGGGATCACAGACGCGGGAGCATAACAAGTACAGCATAACAATGATGCTCCACTGGTCGCATGAAGACATGTACGTGTGCAGTTTAAGGAGTGCGTGCTAATAAGCCCCAAGTCACTCATCATCTTTCCCTAACTTCTCCCCGGTGAGATGACGGAGGCGCACGTGCACTGGTTGGATTCCGCTCGTACTTTTGTGAGAGTGAGTCGCCCACAATATTTTATTTTTCCCATCAAGAATGTGCTCCGCCATTCGCAGTGAGACATTCTCGGAAGAACCGCAGAGTCCTTCAAACAAAAAACGAAGAAGAAGAGGCACAGCCATAACAAAGATTTCGTAATGTTTAGTCTATTGCCCCCACATCCCTTTAGAAGTCTGTGGCGAATATTAACTTAAATACTCAATTTAAAAAAACTCCACCCCACCCTCCAATACGCGTTATAGGCTTTCGCTAAACGAGTCGCGGCGGATAATAGCCATGTCACGGCACGTATGCCGAAGTTTAATAGAGGTTCTGGTTTGAAGGTAGGATCAGACAAGCAAAATGTGGTTTAGGTTTGCGTTAATGGCTCTCACGTGCAATCAGTTTGGTGGACTCAGGCCAGGATTCAGGATTTTTTTTTAAATATACGTGCGTGGAAAATAAACAGTACCGGAGTTCGTAAGAGTGTCGGCCATATACTCGGGTCTGCATTTTTATTTGGGGGGGGGGGGCGAGGATTGGTGTGACAGGTGCAGGGAGATGTGGGGGCCCGTGTTGGAAAGATGACAAAGCCCGTGGTACTTTGTACATTGGCGGATGTTCTGGATTGTGCTAACCCCACCCACCCCCAGTAGCCGGAGATAAGAGATGCTCTCAGCTCGTTTAATAGGAACACGCGGACTCGGCTGTAATGGCAAACATTTATAACATCGCGTAAGCCCCATTTAAATGAAAACTCCCTCGGGCAATTAAATGTATAAATAGCTCTGCCATTCTGGAGGGATAATTGGTGACATCAGGTGTCAATGATGACGCTGCTTACAGGACGTGGTGACACTATATAGCCGGGGATGGAAAATATAATTCCCGATGCATTATGCCGATGACACCAAAATGAAAGAAGATATAACAAAGGACTCTAAACGTCCGTCAATTACCGCTGCCTAAAAAACAAACATTTATTTATGTATTCCTTCTCAGGAAGTGTTATCGACGAACACGTTGAGTGCTTTGTTATTCGGGCTTTTGCAGCGCTGCCAGAGCAGTAGCACGTGCTAATTTATTTATTTTCTAAAAGCGCTGCGTTGGTGACAGCGTGCCAGATATCGCCAGATCTCGGAAGCTAAGCGGGCTTCTCGAGTGCAGATAGGGCTTGTGCGCGAAAACAAAAAAAGCAACCCGATGCGTACGACTGCTGTTGTATCGACTGATGCGGGGATTTGTTGTCAGTAGAGAGCAGTGCATAAGAAACCCCATTGTAGCACTGTGCAATGCTCCAACGTCTACGTGCCCCCTTCCTTCATCAACCCGTCCTGACGAGCGTGCTGAAGTACGTCAAATAAACTCATCAACTAGTAACAGCGTGGGGGGAGGGGGCTTATTCCAGCAGTGAATTGATCGCGGCTGTCGATGGTACGCATTGCACGCACGACTTTGGCAAAGGCGTCCCACATCATCTAAAATTACCTTCGTACACGAGGAAATTATTTCTGGATTTTCTTCAAGACTGCTTAGCGAATAATCGGGCTCCCTAAGTCCACCTCGTATGAACACGTAGGCACGGCTTACGTACCCCCCCCCTGCAAAGGTCATGTTTCATTCTAGATTTGAAGCTTTCGTGACTGCAAGGATTCATATTCTTAGGTTTTTTTGGTAAAGTCACGTAGGTAAAAAATTGAAATCACCTTACCATATTAATAAAAAGTGTGCCTTTCCGGGCCCTTCCCCCCTCAACCATTATATATACGGAGTGGTAGCTCTTGTAATCTCTCATTTACTTGATACAGCTGTCGTGGCTGTGACGGTTCTACCTGAAGACGGAAGCTTGTGTTGCCTCCGAAACGTCGTTATTTTTTTTTATTTTTTTTATTTTACTTTTATTATTTTTTATTTAAAGTTTTTACCTACGTCACTTTAACGAAAAAACCTAAGAATATGTGATGTTTCATATTGTCACCCTCATCCACTCACTGTTCTACCCTTATTCCGAATGCGCTGCGTTCAGATGGTATCCGGTTGTTCCACCGTGTGCTTTCCCGTGGCTTTTACCGTTGTTATTTGCTTGGCTATGATAGGTGCCCAGCTCAATATTAAACCAATATGTGACACACAAACTGACGCGGGCGGCTTGTCTTAATTCGGTGCGGTCACTGCAATGGTCATCTTGGTTTCGCTTGCACGTATTCAAGATCAGCCGTGGTTGAGGATGCTATGGTTATTATCAACTTTAACACTGTTTATATCCCTTTCTCAAGACACTGCTGATTGAAGCCTTCCTCCCCCCCTCCGCGTCGGGAGTGGGTTTATTTGACTACGCAGGCTGGTGGGAGAGATGAGTGGGGATCGTTGCATGGATCGCTCGCCACTGATGTTATCTTAGCCTTGACCCGGAATTGAACTCTGAGTTCCAGATCTTACAGGGACGTGCGCGCGAACCACAGCGCCACAGCTTCACCCAGCTCAATACATTGCTCTTATTTTACTTTTATTAATTTTAATTTTTACCTACGTGACTTTACCGAAAAAACCTAAGAATATGAATACATTGCTCTTACATGATTCGCTCGTTTTAGAACGTGGACATTGATCACCATCCACGCGAGCCAATGCAAGCATTGTTCACGATGAATGTGCTACCCCTTAGAGGTGCAATCGTAATTAATAATAGACCTTCATTGATAGTTAGATAAAAGCTCATTGAGTCCAGCAGTTATCTTTTTCAATGGAGAACTTGGTTTGAAAAGAGTTCAGCCGTACGGATTAAACATTACGTATACAATGATGTTAGGAATCTGTAATCAATGCACGTTTGTTTTAACAGCTCAATAAATGTCCTTTACCCAGGAGAGTCTCGCGATTTATTTCCAGAAGGGCCCTGCTGCATAGGGATGTTTATAAAGTTCAACGAATGGGAGTTTTGCCGTCAATGTGATAATTAACTTGCGAAAACCTTCGCATTCTTGCGAGCAATACTCAAAGATCGGCCCAGGTAGATTCAATCCATTGCTGTACCAGGCGTAGCTTTCGAGTGTATTCCGGCTGATGCTGTGGTAAGGATATGTTTCGTATATTAGAAATGGAGAATTGGATTGGCGCAATTTCCGAAATCGACTTTTACCATTAGCTTATTGTAATGTACGCAGGTCAATTTCAAATGTGACCTTTGCTCTGTAACATCATCATTCACCAGACGCACACCATTCAGTTCAAGAAACGTATGTCCTCTTACCTAGCATGCCTTCACTAATAAACAACACATGTTATGATACTGCATTGGCAGTGGTGCACAAGCACAACAACAAAAAACAACCTCAATATCTTTCGATTTAAAGCTTTCGTGACTGCAGGGATTCATCTTCTTGGTTCTTTCGGTAAAGTCACGTTGAATGGAAATAATAAAAAAATAAAAATAAAACATAATAAAATAATTCTCACGACGTTTCGGCCACAACGCAAGCAGCCGTCCTCAGGTGGAGAGCAGGTCTTTCGAGTAGACAGAGTCTGAATGTCGAGTAGACAGAGTCATTCAGACTCTGTCTACTCGACAGACCTGCTCTCCACCTGAGGAAGGCTGCTTGCGTTGTGGCCGAAACGTCGTGAGAATTATTTTATTATGTTTTATTTTTATTATTTTATTATTTCCATTCTACGTGACTTTACCGAAAGAACCAAGAAGATGAACCTCAAAATCCTTCAATTACACTTTTATTAAAGGAAAACATATATAGGCGACGTTTCAGGTTATGGCCCTTTTTCACAGCATACAAATAGAGTGGATACGAGTTTAAGTACGGCACTTCACACCATGGGGTCCGATAAGAATGCATCTATAAAACTGCTTGCACGTTCAGTCGCGGTGTTTGTTACACATCGCCGTGGCGTGTTGGGCCTTCGGTGCGGCCGTGCTCGGTGACCGTAAATTAAACAAAAACAAAACAAGAATAGAAGCTCACGCGCTTTGGTAATTCTGCATCGAAATCAGTTAGCGGAGGCAGCAATCGGACCGTGGCGCCAGGTGGCCTGTGAGCTTTGGCCACCGACAGGACCCTGCTACATGCCCCACCGCCCATTCAATAAATAGCTCGACCACTCGGCACGCGCGGAGGCTGCACAGACGCCGGGTTTTTTTCTATCCCCCCCTCCCGCCCCAACAACACACTCGGGGTATAATTGGAGTGGGTCGGTATGCGGGGAGACTGGGGGTGGTGCGTCGGTAAACACACGTGCAGGAGGGAGAAGGTGGGGGGGGGAGCGGGGGTCTTGCCGCTATGCGTTAGTTCACAGCTGGAAGCGCGGCTTCCACACTCGTCCAGAATAAACACGCGACAAAATGTGAGCTGTTGGTTTGCGCACCTTTACACACATGCACAAACACGGCGTTGCCCACTCGATATTTTCCGGAACGCCGCTAAGCTGGCTTGGAGCATGGATTATCGGCGTACGGCACTATCACGGGAGTGCAAGGTACACTTATCCATAACAATCCTATATTATCGTGCCCTACATCCCACTAATCCTATGGACCGGTTTAGGGCAAACTGAGTCGAGATGGATGTGGCGTGCCCAACATAATTCCTGGAGAAGCGTGCCGGACTGTTGTGGCTAAAATTAAAAACACCGTGCACAAACGTGTATATATATACACACACACACAAGGCGATCCACGAATAGATACCTCATCTATAACAATAGCGAGAAAGAAACGCAGTCTATCATAAATATTCTCCGACCAATACAAATACACTTACACGTTGTAACACTCACTGTGATACACCTTCGTCCATCATAGCTATCGATATCACAACATTCAATCGCCTACTGAGAAGAAAGTAAGATGGTAATTGAACATCAGCGGGGTTATCTATAGAGGGATTGCGCATTTGCGCTCCATACAAATAAACACACGTGGTGACGCCCTCCTGTGAATCCAGAAACTTGAAGGTCGGGATTGGTGGATCGAGTTGAGACAAGAAGACACGCCGAGGTGCCAGTATGGGGCAGTACAGCAAGTAGGTTGTCTGGCATGTCTGTTTGTGGGAAAGTGTGCATGTTTTTCGCTGGTGTGCTTTTTTTTATGCAGCCACTGACGTCTCCTCCCATACACAGAACGTAAATAATTAGGAAATTAACCAAACATTTGGGTGACAAGATGACTGTCGTACACACGTGTAGTTGATGCTCCCAGTGCTTGTGTAAAACAAGTTTTAGTCAGACAATAAATACATTGAATAAAAGTTGTACCCACTTGAGGATGTATCGATGTATGCGTGTATTCGAAGTCTGTGGCCGATGCATTAAAATGGTGATGAGTGTGAGTCATGGAATATGCTTCATCACGCTGTCCAAATGTGTTAATTTAATCTACAAACACACCGCAATATTCATAATAGCATAATAGCAAATCTCCCCAGCCAGATATCCTCATGAATAAGTATTTTGGGAGTCAGCGAGATTTAGTTTTTGGCCCTGAGTGCATAAATATTTCATGTACTGTAATGTATACTGTTCTACAAAAGGCCCATTGTCCGAAAAACATTGACTACATTTATTTTCAGCTTCCTCTGTAAGACGATGACAGTTCCAAATTCGTATTCTTCAACACCGCTGCTCACGCATTTAATTACAAGCTCTCGTGGACGAGAACTTGTGTTGATATAGGTGCTTGTGGGTTTTCGCCAACCATTATACCCCGCGAGTCGGATATCCCCCTTTGACAACGCTGCTGCGATTTGTATGTGTGCGTGCGCGCGTGTTTGTATATACGACGTCCCCCTAGGATGCATTGAGCATTGATTTACTACTCGGCACTAACTGAACGCACCACGGCTTCTCGATGTGTGTGTGTGAGAGACTGCACAGCACTGTGGGGAGCGGTGGTGCAGCGGTTAGCGCGACGAACCCGACCACCCGAGCTCGATTCCCGCTCACGGCCAACAGCGGTGGCGATTATCTGAACCGGTCCTGAGCCTCCCCTAGGTCGACTCAGCCCCAAATACGAGCGAGACAAAGGCGGTCGGGCGTGGGGTTGGCCACCCACCCCCTTGTATGCCGTGCCGGCCTTCATAGGTGCTTGCGAACAGCACTGGCCCCAACAGTCTGTTAAGGCCATAATAGAGTTTTTTTGGGTTAGATCGCGTAAATATATAAATGTGTCGTTAAAACCCGCCACCACCCGACACAGCTAACTAGTAAAACTGGTAAGGGTTGTCACGTAAACAGAACGTGACAATTCATCACTAGTACAGCACACCGATGTGTTGGAGAGCCAAGCCACAACATCTACAATCTGAGTACGACGTTTCGCCAGTAGGGTACGGCAGAGGTGGGACAAAGTCATTGTTATGCAAGTCCAAGTCGAGTCGCAAGTCATCAAATTCATGACTCGAGTCTGACTCGAGTCCAAGTCACATGACTCGAGTCCACATCTCATAGGTGGGACAAAGTCATTGTTATGCAAGTCCAAGTCGAGTCGCAAGTCATCAAATTCATGACTCGAGTCTGACTCGAGTCCAAGTCACATGACTCGAGTCCACACCTCTGGGGTACGGGTACGGCCGGGTACGGGTACGGCCGAGTACGGGTACCCGTTTGCGACCCTGGTGCGGCCGGGTACGGGTAAGGAATCAAACCCCGTTTGCGACCTCTGTTACTCGCTCGAAAAGTCCCCTTCTTGGGGCTGGGACCCACTGAGAAACAATACACGGAGACAGCTCATAAACGCGGATCACTTGCCAACGCAGCTTCTGGCACGAAGCTGAACCGTGTCTATCCACTGCTGCGTTGGAGTGTCTGTTGAGTCCCGAACTATGTGACCTGAATGTAAAAGGGAACCAATCAACAACCCACATGCCGGTAACCTGACGTGTTGACGTCAATCGCTATCTATTGGCTTTAGTGTCGCCCTCCGTGGGAGGCGAAATACTTGGTTTGCTAGTTTGTAACTGTTAATCGCGAGACTTAAAACGGTTTAGAACTTATAGGCTGCGCCTGCCTGCAGCTACGTGTCAAACGAGTCAACCTGTGGGCCGTAATTTGTGGAGTCCACGTTGTAAAATGTGTTTTTTTGGATTATTTTAGGTAAAAATGTATGCTCGACCATATTTGTGCCAATGTATGATTTTATAGAACACCATTAGGATGTCTACCTCTCACGCACGGTCGTCTAATAGGCGCCGTACTTCTTAGAGACACTCCCAGTGTTTCAAAGATCCCCCCGTATATAGCCTTAACAGACTGGTGGGCAAGTGCTGTTAGCGAGCACCGATGAAAGCCGGAACTCTACACAATGGGATGTGGGTGGCCAGCACCACGCCCGACCGCCTTTGTCTCCCCAGTATTTCTCACACACACATTAATCACACGCGCGCAACGCATTCTGCTGGAGAATTGCGACTTTAAATGTGCAAATTGCTAAGTCAATAACCATTTACGTTGACAATGTACACGGGCACATACACGGTGCATTATAACAACCCTCCCTACACCCCCCTTGTTATTGAACGACAAGGCTGTTGGTACAAGCGTTGTTAGCACAACACCCATTACGGTTTAAGCTCACGCTAACACTCGCCCAGCCGCCTTTGTCTCTCCGGTTCTATGAGATTGAGACACTTCACCGAGTACTCATTTTGTAACAGATTAATTTATGATATTTTTTTGTTAAATTATAATAATATTAATAGCAACCACCTACCGCTATTTGTCAATTCACCGCGAGATTCAAGACTTCCCACGCGCCGTGGTTGGCCATGGGGATGGTTAACCATACTTCACTCTGCTGGGCAGTGCGGGTTAGTGAATGGGCGGTGGGGGGAGCCAGACCAGTTCGGACGTGAACCGTGGCCCGGAATCGAGCTCAGGTTAATTGGTTCCTAGCGCAGATAATTACATGATATATTGACGTTGAAACCGACCGGATTTGTTCATTCAAGGCCGAATTGACCTAAGCGGCAACACATGCTGTTACTGTGTTGAGATAGCAATTGTCACTGAAGCGTGCACGTTCAGGATTTGAACCCACGGTGGCCTGGATCGTAGCGCAGTGTGCTCGTCCCCCGCTTGCACGTAGTAGCTTCTTGGGTTATGGTTGTTCCCGCGAGCTATTCCGCACGACGTTTCGCTGCGCGCGTTGGAAGTCAACGGCTCTCGGCACGTGCACGCAGCACCACAACTCCAATGCACACAGCAGGGCTGTTCGTCACACAACCGCCGACATCCCACGCTGTAGTGCCAGCCGACATAACACTCCACACGCATTGCTCATAACAATGCTCACTCCCACCAGCATCCAACGAACCGCGAGGCTCTCTACAAAAGTGTCCTTACTTTTCAAAGAGAGGGGGAGTGAGAGAGAGAGAGAGAAAACCCAAGCATTTTTTTTCTAAGAAAGCATAGCTTCCGTCCAGTTGCATGTGACGGGGCTGTGCATTGGCTGCGAGCTGGCAGGCGGCATAATATCCGAGCACTTACACGCGCGCAGCCTGTTTATAATCACAGGAAATTAAAGTGGAAAGGCGTTATTCCCTTGTCGAATAATTAGCCTCATGTAATGTTTACTACTTTTTGTCATTTCTCCCCCCCCCCGCCCGCTCGCCCCCCGCAAGTATTTTATGTTGCTGACCTTTAATAATCCCGGGAGAAGAATTTGCAATTACACTCCAGTGCTTGTTCCTAGAATTCTCGCGCGCGCGCGCACACGCACGCACAGATGGTAATTATATAACCCAGGAATGCCAATATTGAGATCAACAGGTATCGTGAATGTGCGTAGGTTTAGATGTTGTGGATATCAGACACAAACTGAATGGCATTGGGGGGGGGGGGGGGGTTCCTGTTTGATGTTCGCGATGTATGATGAAGACTAAAGTTGATCGCCTCGCTGTTAATGAAACGCATTCCTGAGCGGCTGACGAATATAAAGGGAGCCTCGGATTATTGAGCAGCCTGCGATCCGGGTGATGTTATTAAATAAGCGAGCCTATCAAGCACTCAGACACTGGCACAAGTATCGAACGCCGTCGGCTTGATAGGCTATGGATCCTTTGGTATGATCGACACAGAAAGACGCAGACCCCCCCCCTCCCCCCGTATATTCTTAACAGACGTTTTGGGCAAGTTCTGTTAGCGAGCAGCTATTAAGACCGGCACGGCACACGAGGGTTGCGTCGCCACCACCACAAAGACAAAGATCCCCCGTATAGCCTTGACAGACTGTAGGGGCAAGTGCTGTTAGCGAGTACCTATGAAGGCCAGAACGGTACACGAGGGGGTGGGTGGCCAGCACCACGCCCGACCGCATTTGTCTCCCTAGTGGCAATGTTTACACACCGTACCAGGTACTCATTTGAGGCTGAGTCGACCTAGGGGAGGCCCGGAACCGGTTTAGATAATCGTCACTGGTGTTGGCCGTGAGCGGGAATCGAACTCGGGTCGCCGGGTTCAAAGCGCAGCGCGCTAACCGCTACACTATACACAGATGTACACGTGCAATGTATTGACGTTAAAAAAAAACGTAAAGGTATCTCTCTACCCTCCACGGTGGCCCCTCTGGGGGAGCGTTCTCTCCTTTAGCTGCCATTCAGTCGCCAGCCTCGCCCACCCCTTCCCAGTGATGTGTTCTGGTCAAGCTCACTTCCATTTCATAACAGTTAAGACCGTGTCTCTGATTTGCGATTGGTCCCCTTATCAACGAGCCCATCGCCGCTTGGCTCCCGTTACACAATCGTCCACACACACACAGAAAATCCCCGTACACTTATTTGCAGATCTGCGTGTAGCATCCGAATTGCATGCCAGGGCTAACGCTCCGTTATTTCCCTTCTCCGATCACGTGCAAGGTGCTCGCACGTGTGCACTGCAGTGCAAACACAAGCAGCGAAATGAATAATGTACGCGCGCCTTATACCAGGGCTGGTGCGTGCCCCGTCCTCCACTGAACTCCGTGGGTTCCGGTTCATTTATGGCCCCAATGAGGCGCAGAAGTCGACTCGGTGACAACCGGTGTCAAGGATTACATCTTGGAAAGCTGGTTGGGGAGGGAGAGATACTGATGTGTTTCAAATTCTCCAGCCAAGACACAAAGATACGTTCCACGGTTTCACGACGTACGCTATATAAGTATATAGTGTCCTAAAATAGCATCACCATCTGCTGTGTACGATAAAAAAACACAACACATTGTCAATAGCACTGCCTTAAAAGAAGGGCCATTGGGCGACACGTCTATTATATATATTGCCTTTTAAAGGCAGTGTTTTTGACGAATGTGTTGAGTTTTGTTCCTGCTGCTGCTGTTATTTGTTCTTGTGACCCACTAACAACGCAGACGCATCATCACAACATCATGTGCTCTGTGCTATCGGCACGAGATCGTCGTCGTCGTCATCATCATCATCATCGTGTTGACGACACGGGAAAGCTGCGATACACCGCAGTTAAATTTGTCCCCTGATTTGATGTTTGTATATCCACTGTGCTCCTCCCTTCGTGTGAGTGTTTTATTTCCTCTTAGCTACAATCCTGTCTCTGGCTTTGTCCATCAATCTGCAGCCCTTTGTCAATGCGATGTTGGATGAAGGCATCCCTACCCAGCGTCGATCATGAGCGTTGTCTGAGCATACTTTCACCACGCTGATCAGCTAAGGTCTGTGACTGGGCGGGTCTGGCTCCGTCCAAATATACATTGCCACTGATGTTAACCGTGACAAGGAATCGAACTTAGGTGGCCGGGTTCATTGCGCAGTGGGCTAACCACTGCCCTTTGCCTCTGTCCATCAATCCACACCCATGTCGCTTATCGACGCGCTACGCCCGAGTACACTTTTAGTATAATTGTTCATTTATGAAAGCAAAGTTTCTGCCAGCAGGTTTTATTTTATTTTATAGATTCGATGCAAGATTCCGAGACGCAATTTTCTGAACGTAAACCGCTCGAGCAATCGTAATTTTAAGAGAGGATGACGTTGGTCTGTGGGGAATTTCGCAACGCGTTGGAAATGTTGGACTCTTTGTGATGGATCGTTGCTGAATTTTTATCATAAATCGTATCAATGTCGTATGAATAGAGGTCCTCTCCTGGCCACTGTGAGGCTGTGAGTGACACGGTCCACCAATCAACTGATCTGTTTTCCACAAGCACTGTTCAATCTCCTGTGCGCAGTGGTCGCCGGGATCGCGTTGCAGTTTTAGCATCTGCCCATATATCTTGTGCGCAAGAGAAGACGTCTTAACGATGCGATTCCAAGGGTCATTATTTTCGGATAAACCTGCCATACAGGGGCATGAATGAGTTTCCACACTGCCAACATTTCCACCACCGTCTATCTGACAGAATGCAACCAGGAAGGCACAAATCCAATTAAGGCAATATTAACTCTTTTGTAGGTGCCGCCTTAGAATAAAAGCACCGGTCTCAAGTTTGCTTTGCGTTGGACCACGGCGTGCATATACACATAATAATAAACAACAACATTGAAATGCTATTGAGAATACAATTTAAATTCAGTTTTTTTTATTGCAGCAATCCCCACCACTGATTTATGTTCACAGATGAGTAATGCCACCCACACATCAACCTACAATGGGGGGGGGGAGGCAACACGATGATGTCTTTATCAAGGCCGGGTTTCCCTGTCGCGATTGGCTGAGCGCACGGCCTCCTCCTGCGTCTTCGCCCACGGGTGTAAGCGCCGCCCTTGTCGCTTCTCTGGCAGGAATAACTGGCAGCTCGGAGCGCGTGAAGCACCTCCCCTCCCCCCCCACACTATATTCCCAACCCATCGAGCCGCGCCGCGCCTGATCAGTTGCGCTTCGGAGCAGAGCCCAACACGGCCCAAGCTGGTGCGATGGAGAATTGCTCATCCGCCGCGCTTCTCGTCTCCTGCATGTGGATGTTGCTTTGCGGCTGCTATCTCGTCGGCTGCACGGCCAAAGAAGGTGAATACAGCGCACGCACACATTGAGCAACGCGCACACACACACAGAGCAACGTGTATCTCGCAACGAACAGTTAAACTTGTTTTGTTGCGGCGGCGGCGTCAAAGCAGCGGTGCGCGCTTTGATTCGTGCGTTAAAGGCTGCGCTGGTCTCCGGTGACCCGGGGAATAAGTTCGCGTGTGAACAACAAGCGAAGAAGCCGGTGCTCGCGCTTTGCCGAGCCTGCTCGGCTCACTCATGCGCGCTCGTGGCGCTGTGACTCGAGACGCTGGTCTGGCGCCGTTTAGTTAAATCGCGGGCACGATCATCTTTGACGACCGTGCGCGAGACGGGTTAAAGTGCGCGGGCGCGTGTTCAATGTTGGTGCGTTTGACGATAGCCGTTGCACGTCGCTCTTGTTATTGTTATCATTACGCGTAAACACCCGTCGACGTACGCTGCTCCAGAGTTACACGCCGCGCATCAGCGACGGCACGGGCTACGTGGCGCGTGCTGTCGCTTGGCGGTCGCGACTATCGTGCGCCCCGCACATCCCCTCACTTGATGCAGCAAATCTGGCTGTGACGGTCCCACCTGATGACGGAGGCTTGTGTTGCCTCCGAAACGTCGTGATTTTATTGTTTATTTTTTTTTATTAATTTTTATTTCATTTTTTTAACTACGTGACTTTACCGAAAGAACTAAGAGTATGAATTCCCGCACATCGTTTCGCGTAATCGCATCCAACTTTGGCGGCGTGCGTTTCGCGAGCCTCCCGGCGAGGAGGCTATGGGGGGTGGTGTTCTCGAAGGCATCGGCGCCACTTCGTGAGATCGTTTTTACTTCTCGGGCTCAATCTGAGCCGAGCGCGTTTGAGCACCGTGAAGAAGCGCGTCCGCTCTTCCTAATGGACGTGTAGGCGCAAACAATACGACGACGTGGTCAAGCTACGCGCATTCTCGTTGACGCTCGCGAGAAGAAAGTCAACGACTAATAATCGAAATGCCATTTACCGTTGCACGCGAGATATTGTCCTCGTTTGATCTACACTCAGCATTGTCCTGGAAGAGTACTCTAAGGCTACAATGGACGTGCGCATACGATCAAATGCTTGCAGCTTTGTGCATTGTGAAGCTAAAAATACGGCTCGCCAAATGTAGAATTGGATGTTTTACAGGATTCGCGTTGGCTGTGGTAAGAGTATTCTGCAAATGTCATTTTGGCATGACTATTATTCCTCCGGATACGTGCCTACTAACATTTTTCCGCTTTGTTCTTTGTGTCGAGGGCTGAAATTATAGCGTATACATTTCTCGTGGTATTATCGCGTCAAACGGCCCATTATCTTGTACATATTACGAACAAGACCTTCAGATGTCATACGATTTTGAACCCAAAGCGCACGCGGGTGTGTGTGCGGGCGTGTGGATTTTTTTGCACCCACTTACCTGCCGCTTTCATTCGTTATTTTTTAATTCTTTTTTTGCGCAGATGTTCCTCGTTCGCTTACACATATTGTTAATCACGGCGCGCAGAACGAAAGAGGTTTCGTTCGTATTGAAAGCTTCGCGTGGTGGTTGATCCCGTGTGTTTGCAATTGTAAATGTGGTCATTTTTTTTTTATTAATGTGCACGCCACGCACTCGAGTCACGGCCCCGTAAACAACACATCTGTGCACATTCACGAACACCTCCGAATATGATGAACTGATTTTTTTTTTATTATCTGAAAACGGGTTATGGTACGTTTTTATTCGCTGGTTTTCACTGCGCGTTAAGCCACGAAAGTTGGACGTTTTATTACGTTGTTAAATAACAATGAGTGTACGCAATATAATGCACTATTCAGGAGAAAAAAAAAGCAACAACAAACTCGCAGTTACAAGACTTTTTTTCAGGAAGGCGTTAGCATTGGGATGTTTGGACAATTCCATCCCCGCCTTTTTGGTGCGTGGGACAGAACTGGAGTGCACGGGGAAAATGTCTTTCCCCGAATAAGAAATCATGATTGAGTTCAGTGGTGAATTGATCAAATTACACGATGGGTGAAGAAACCAAGACAAATCGCCATCCTTCCATGTGTTCGTGTGTTCTGCGTGCCAGCTCTCGCTGATGGTGCCTCACAATGCCCCACTCACACTCTCGCCTTCAGAACGCGCACGCCGTGAAAGTAGTCCGAGCCAGACACAACATTCACATCCACGCTTGGTGAAGCTGAATAAACTTGCCCAGCAATTGGAACATTCACCACTGGGTCAGTCTAAAAAATAGATGATGGTTGCATTATAGGCTCGTGGGAACGACAATATTGTGATGTATTATCAAAGTGCTATGCCTACTAGAGTCGTAGAAATTAACTTTATAAGTGTAATTTTATATTATGGTAACAATAATACATATTGACAATTTTCTGCCAAGTGGATATTAAATAGGCCTAACCCATTGACAATTGCTACATTAACCCCTTTGTGTGCCTTTCTAAAAACACGTGCTACTCCGAGGTCTGGCCTCCCTTGTTTATAGTAAAACGAATCTCTTTGTGTTCTCACTTGGCTACATGAAGGACAGGACGTCAGTCAATGCGTCATTACGTGGTTGTGCTTGTCAGGAGAAGCAAACCATGGATCATCTCCTGAGATGTCCTGCAGCACCACAATGCACTCCTCGAATTTTATCAATGCCAACACCACAAGCGTTGGCCTGTGCAGAATATTGGCAAAATACCATAGAGGTTGGACAGGAGATACGACGAAGAAGATTACGTGGTTTAATTTAATCAGCCATTAACATGGTTCAAGATGGCACCTCCAGAAATGTATTGTTGATTAATTGTAAATGTCACGTGTGATATTTGGTAATTTTCTGTATTTTTGTTGGTACAAAAAAGTGCACAGTATCTCACTTGTCCAAATCTCTCCACCCTCTTCTCCTCTCCCATCACCGCAACAACAAACACCGCCCCCCCCCCCTCTCAACCGCCCCCTCCACCGCTCCTGTAACAGTGGATCTGCTCAACACGATGGGCATCCAGGGCGAGATGGGCTGGCGAGCGTTTCCTCCCACAGGGGTGAGTCACTGACCCCCGCCGCACCACGGAGAGCAGTGGGCGTCACTGCGCAGCACCTGCCCGACACACGCGCACGGACACACGGACGCACGCGCACGGGACACAGACAACGATCCCCTGTGTAGCCTAAGCTGGCTGTTAGCGAACACCTATGAAGGCGCGGCCGCCTTTGTCTCCCTTGCGCTGATGTTTAGATACCGTACCGACTCAATTTAAGGCCGCGTCGACCTAGGGGAGACCCAAGGCTGGTTAATCGGATACGAAGATCCCCCTTATAGCCCTAACATTTTTTTTGGGAGCAAGTGCTGCTGCCTATGAAGGCCGAAACGGTGGGTGGCCAACACCACACCAGGCCGCCTTTGTCTCCCTACTGGCGACGTTTACACATTGCGCCGAGTACTAATTTGGGGCTGAGTCGACCGAGGGGAGGCTCAGGACCGCGTCAAATAACCGCCCCCTGTTGTTATTGGTCGTGAGCGGGAATCGAACCTGGGTCGTGGGTAGCGCGGCGCGTTCACCCACTGCGCCACCGCTCCCCCATCCACGCGCACGCGCGCGTCCGTCACGCGCGCGACACGGACGCGCGCGCGTGTCGCACGCATCGGCTACAGCGGACGAAGCCGGTGGTGACGTTCACGCAGAGCGAGCAGCCCAAACGAGGCAGATGGGCACGCCCACACCGCCAGCGTGTGGATGGTAAGACAAAGATCCCTGCTGGAGGCCTAGGGGATTGACAAGGCGAAGTGCTATTAGCGAGCTCATACTAAGCCCCCCAGTGCAGTGCACAATTGTGCCCGGCCGCCTTTGTTTTCCCATTGATACTCATTTCGGGATGAGTAGAGGCCAAGGTTAGGTTCAGATTATTAGCTGCTAATAGTGTTGTGTATTGCCAGGAATCGAACGAACGCTCATTAATGGAATTGGCTGAACAGCCCAATGCAAAACTACTGGAGGGAGACTCGAGGGGCCTTTCCTGGTTAAATAAATGGCAGTGTTATTGTCATGAATATAAACCGGGTTGCCAGGATTCTAGTGTGTGTGTGTAGCACACCACGACTCATTACGGACACCCTGTATATAGTCAGCAACATTTCATCTGATTATGGGGGAAAGATGACAGCACAGCATTTTCTAAAAAGCAATTCTGATGCACAACACACTCGAAGAGGATTTGTCCTCTCAGCCCTCATCAGTCGGCCATAGTTACAAAATAACCAATGCCTAGATTTTGATGGAAATACTCAGAGCATGTTTTTCTCTGTGTGGTATACAAACTGCCTTTGATTTAAGAATCAGAATCTTTATTGAGACTGGAGAAATCCGATGATGTACGAAGCTCCTTCTCACAGATGTACATAATTTCACAGATTGGATTTGTTAAAGCAGAAATGTCTGTTTGGGATTACTGAAAATACATGCTTTTCCTGAGTGTCTAACTGCATTCCCTGGAGGAGTGGGTTAATTAAAAAAATATCGTGCTGGAATTGACTTGAACAAATTAATTTAGCATGCAACAACGTGTGGTCTCCACTCTACAGTACTGCGTGGTTATCCTCTGAATACAGCGCTTAACCAAGTTAGCACAAAATAAGGGTATTAATTAATCAAATTTCACAATGATTTGAGATGATTGCTGGACCGAATGAGATGGATCGCGCTTTCATGGTGGGGTGGTATCAGGGTCTGGAGCCAAACTAAATGACAACAAAGCACATGCCACGAAGGGACGTCTTATTTATTCAGTCATTTAAGGCTTCTCATACAGTATATAATATCCTTGAAACACATTGCCTCTCGCTCAAGACTAACTACCCCGCAGGCATGAAGCATGCACACTGGCACATTCACAAGCAGGAGTATGTGCACAGTGCTCGGCCATCAGCCTCTCACCATTCTAGAGTGACCCTGCCCGAGTAGGAATGCTTAGCTGGTGTAGGGTAACTGGTTTTCCTTTTTGCTATTTTGAATGTTACGCGATTACGGTCGGATAAAACCACAGCTAATTAAAACATGTGCTCTGGGATTTCGTGTTATATTGGACATTGATGGTGGCTATTACGCGCGCTGTACAACACACGCTTGACGTGCATTCGTAATGCATTCCACATCCTACAATCATCTTTTGATAGCACCGATGGCATGTGATTCATATGAAGCTTATCTTAAATTACCGGTTAGTGTGCATAATGTAATCGTTTGGAAGAAAAATTACGAATTTTTTGCGAATTAATGGCCAAATGAGTGAAACCTTAGAGGACTCTCATTTACGACACCAATTTGACTCTTTAATAAGGGTAAGTGAATATTGGTGGCATGGGAATTGACACTCCTATTAAAGCCGCATTAGTAGGTCCTCTGCCTGTCACGAACACCTGCATTGGGGTGGATGCGCAATGCACATGCAATATCGCTCCTTGCTGCAGTCAATCGTGCAGGAGAGAGAACTGATAAGAGTATCTAAGAGTCATCTTGGCTGCATTCGAGATAATTTTTTGTACTCGACGATAACGCTTAAAAGCCAAGCGTAAGCTACTTAAGATCCTAAAACTTGATGCACTCTTCTGCGACTTACCTTCACAGAAGGTCGCATGCCGCTAATGCTACCTGAAACACAATTAAGGCGTTGAAGTCACACATTATTTTATGATGCAGAGTGCACATCATGAGGATTGTGGTCGCTAATCAGCACTTGCCCCAACAGTCTGTTAAAGGTTACACGGGGGGGGGGACATTTGTCTTTGTAAACTAGCGAATTGTCATTGGTGTCCATCATGTTGATTGGGAATTGCCAGTAAATTGCAAACACATCAAATTGATTTATATTCATCACTCAATACTTGTTGGCGTATTTTTATGCATACCGTACATGTAGTAAATCTGGTCAGCGAAAAGTGGGAAAAATACTTTATGTTAAAATAGTTTTTAAGCTCTTTCAAAGGACCACATTTATATATAATTCATGTCATATATTACGATGTCACACATATGGAAGGGGTGGAAATATTGAAAATGACAAGTGTCTAGACAAATTTCATATCTTAGCCACGCAACTTCTTTTTGGCATTTTAAATTGACATTTTTTTCCCCAAAGTGATTCAGGTAGTTAAAATAACTACTCCCTTGATGCAGTAATGATGCACACCCTGAAAAAAAATCGTGTGAAATAATTGCCTGCGTTTGTTTTGCTCAGTGAGATTTTATTTTTAATCCACACCGAACAACGTTGACGCCATTGTACTAAAATCATTGTGTTAAATATGTGTCATTGCATGTGGGAGGTGAGTGCCATAGGTAGCCATAGGTGTTAGGAGAGAGGGGAGTGTAGGGAGATTGAGTCATGAAAAGAAGTTGAATATATATGAATTTCCGGGGCCTGTGACTGTGCAGAATAATGGATCGGTAGCTGTAAAGTGTGCTCCGCTGTGGGACATTACAGCTGACATTTACGGGTTTCTCAGCCCACACACACAACTATCGGGTTATGTAATATACCATAAGTGTGCTCGCACAACAATATTGGCTTGTAAGGTCATTGTGCGCTTGATCTCTGAATTATTCATTTCACGTCAGAAGCTCGGAAACAACAGGGTGTGTGTGCTTCCCAAAATAAGTTAACAACGCACGGCACGGATTCACACGCACGCAGGCCGATTCTAGGGAACCTTAAAGAAAACGTGGAGGTTGCGTGTAGACCGAGTGTCTGCATTAACGTGTCTGACAATGGAAGTACCGTACCATGCGCACTTAGTTTGTATTCGATCGGTAAAGCAGGCCCTTTCCTGTCGGTTCCAAACAACTCTGGAGCAACGTTAAATTATTCACAACTGTTTCGTGCGAAGGCGTTATGCTGGCCCTCTTGCACGAATACACATTGTGATGACGTTCATTTCGATGGTCAAAGCATACGGCAAGCAAACCGACGTTGAACACACGTAATGTTTAGCAAAGCCGATTTGTGGCACACGTGTATGTGCCAAGGAACATTCAATAGTACGATCACCAGAAATCAGAGGGCAGCCTTTTCACACGAGGGAAAACATATATACTGGTGTGAGTATTGAAAAGTACCATTGTTACAGGGAACTTTACTTATTGCTTGCATTTTATAAGCCTCGAGTGGCAATCTCGATATTTTCTCAGTGTTATTCCCCAGCTATTTGCAGAGATGTGTGGTGGGGGGGGGGGGCTCTAACATGTTTTATCTATTTTGTTCATTACCATGTGGAATATTGCAGTGCAGTAGCTGTAAACATAAATAAATGTTCGGATTTGCTTGTTAACTTCAGTGTTGAAGGTTAATGTGTAACATTTGGTCCTATTGCTTTTAGCTATAAACATATTGAACTAAATAACACAATGTGTATTTGCTTAATAGCTAGCAAGCACATGCATTTGTACGTTCATGAGCTTAAGAACTAGTTGCCCAACCTATAAACATACGTATCACATTAACATATTGTGGACACATTTCTGCCAAGTAACTGACGCCATATGACCTTGCTTTGTTGTCAAAAGTCATCGCAATTTCCCCGTCTCCACCTGTCATTCCCTTACTGGCAGAAGCTCAGCTTAGATTAGAACACCATTAAAGTATCGCGTATTGGGCTGAAGAGCATTCAACCATTGCCGGTGTGCTACAGACACTGGGTGATTGAGCGAAATCACATTTGAATTCCTGTAATTTTCACATTCAGCTCTCAGTGTCATTGTCAAGACATGTGCAGCAACGGGAGTTAATTTGTTAAAGGACATTTCGCATACCAAGGGGAGCTCTGTGATAGTAAATACCGTAATAGTTAAACTATCTAATATGTGGCTCTGTTGTAAAGTTTCAGAGTAAAGCATCACTCAATCAGATGAGATGTGGATGTACTTTTTTTGCATACAAATTAATTAGTTTAGGATAAATTGAGTGATTTATACTTTGGCCATGAAACTTAAGATCGAATATTTAAGCTTCTTTACAGACCGAGGCCAAAAAGGTCAAATTATTTTCAATAATATTACTGTTCACACCTTATGCACAAACACAATTTTAGCAGACAGAATTCCAAAATGAACCATTAACACGAGTAAAAGAAGCACCCACAGCGATTTAGTGTTTGAGTCGCTGCAATAAAGCAACAAAATGTGATCACTGGGAACCACAATTTCGCAGTAGCCATCACTTCCCAACACATCCCGTGTGCAACTCAGACATGTACACAACACACGCTGCTCTGAGCCCACCGTCAAACGCGCGGTAATAGGAGGGGCATCAGTTGCTCAGCGAGACGGGGAAAAATATGGAAATTGTCCCGTGTTCATTTGCGAAACAGCCATGACGCGGCTTTCATCATCGCCTGTACTTTGCGTTTGAAGCTATTGGTGGTAAACCTTTTGTCAAATGATCGCAAATCACTTATCACTGAGAGATCTTTATGCTTAATGTTTCATTTGTGTGTGTGTTTTTAAAGAATACTTTTCATGGCGCCGCACTGCACGAGAGACCACTAGGCGGGATACATTCAATCCTGTCGTCCTTCAAAAGGGCATTCCCTTTGAGTTTTCAACGCGGCACTTTGTCGTCCTATTAAAGCAAATTGAACATTTTTATGAACATAATGGGCATTATATAACATTACATGCCAAACGCATAATATGTATTTAAAACCATCTTCATCATATCTGATATATGCACTGCTGTATCAATGCCTCATCGTGTTTCCACAGATGATATTTACATTCTACAATGTATTCCCTTGTTACATACATGATTCAGGATTATTTATATCCACATTGCTCGCCTCGGTTTAGTATGAATATACACGATAAAAATAACACACCGGGTACAGCCAATTGTCATTCCACTGCTCGATGACAGCCTCCCTCCCCCACACAGTGTGATTTGACCATACTTCACCCAGCTAGTCGATGCAGGTTAGGGAAAAGGTGTGCGGGGTACTGGGCCGGTTCAGATGTCATTCGCCGAAAAATAACGTTAGCCATGATGAGCAATTTAATTCATCCAGCAACGGATAGTTCACGATGATATACGCGATGAAATGTATTAACCGTGGTATGTAATGGAATCCGAGAACGTCCTGAGCGCGTCAAACTTTTTGAAGGTCGAACACGTCTTCTCATTGTTGTGACTGCGACTCGGATCTTTGTTTGAGTGACCTCTTTCAATGCATTTGGAATCTAATTTTCTTTTGTCAGACATGTGTTCTGCGTTAACAGTCTGCTCACTTACCTGCTAACAAATGTGCAGGAGAGATTTCCAATTAAGTCCTACCTTGGGGTTTCCTTTCAAACGCTCTGCCCCTATCGCGGCTTGACTACAATGGGCCCAACGGTATCATACGCACCATGTTAAATTAGCAATTTTAGAGCTGCTTAACTACATGTCCGCCCTTTTGTGCTCAAAATTACACGATCCAATCGTCATTCGGAAATACGTCGAGATTAAAACGGCGTAATTGGAAGCCAGGCGAACACCGAGGCAAGTCGTACGATGCGCTGACCAATTGCGGCCAGATATTAATTCAGGTTAGTATTGGTCAGTGAGGAGCGTGCAGATTAGAGAACGGTACAGAGGTTATCGTTTTCCACTGGTAAGGAGAGAAAGTGAGCTTGGGCGTAAGACGTCGTTAGAAGGGATTATGGCTGGCGTGAATAACAACAATGTGAGTTGCAGCCAAATGAGAGAATGTGTCCAAGAGGGCGTCAATGCACCCAGCACGGGCATGTGCTGGGTGCATTGTTGCATTAGAGGACGATGAGAGGCTATCATCCAGTGGATAGATGACAACTGATGTGGCTGTTGATGATGATAGACACAGTAAACTGTATACTGTTTCCGCATACAAAACTAAAAAAAGTTGGCTTCCTAGCATCAATGGTGAGTGGTGGGACAGTGGTTAGCGCCAGGCGCTATGAACCCGGCGACCCGAGTGCAAACCCTGGCCACGGCTAACATCAGTGGCAAGTGAACATGGCTGATGATAACGATGTATGTGTGTGTGTATGTACGTTGAACTTCTTTCGCACCGTACATCGTCATCCGTGCTAATCGCAGGTGCGGGGGAAGAACAAACGAAATACACAAAGCAGTTGTAAAGAAATGAATTTGAAATACAGTGATGACAATCACTCATTCTGCGCCGTTTTCCCTTTCCACTCCGCGGGCGCCTTCTCACTTCCAGTGGGAAGAGATTAGCGGCATCGGAGACCAGAATATGCCGGACCGCTTCTACCAGGTGTGCAACGTCATGAAGCAGAATCAGAACAACTGGCTGCGCACTCACTGGATCCGTCGCGACGGGGCGCAGCGCGCCTACGTGGAGCTCAAGTTCACGCTGCGCGACTGCAACAGCATCCCAGGCGTGTCGCGCACCTGCAAGGAGACGTTCAACCTGTTGGTGCGCGAGACCGACTCGGACGAGGAGCCCGAGCTCCAGGAGGGGCTCTACTCCAAGATCGACACCATCGCGGCCGACGAGAGCTTCACGCACGTCGACGTGGGCGACCGCGTGCTCAAGCTCAACACGGAGGTGCGCGAGATCGGCCTCCTTAGCCGCAAGGGCTTCTTCATGGCCTTCCAGGATGTGGGCGCGTGCGTGGCGCTCGTGTCCGTGCGTGTCTACTACAAGAAGTGCCCGGCGGTGGTGCGGGAATTCGCCTCCTTCCCCGACACGGTGACGGGCACCGACTCGTCCTCGCTTGTCGAGGTGCGCGGCTCGTGCGTGCGCAACGCGGTGGCCAGCGGCGACCCCAGGATGCACTGCAGCACGGACGGCGAGTGGCTCGTGCCCATCGGGCAGTGCGTGTGCCGCCCGGGCTACGAGGCCATCGGCAGCATCTGCAAAGGTGAGGCGTCGGTGTCACGTCGTCGCCGCTGCGGCCCCGCTCCGCGTGCCGGACGGTTCTTCATTGGGGCGCCGTGCCGATTGGCACCGCGTTGCGACTGCGGTGCCTATTGGCACAATGTGAGACAGCGATTGGCAGATTATAGGTTTAACACGTAGCAGGCTTTCGCGACCAGTATAATCCATAATAGAGGTTTTTTGGGTTAGATCGCTTAAATATATAAATGTGTCGTTAAACCCGCCACCACCCGACACAGCCAATTAGTAAGGTTTGTCACGTAAAACAGAACGTGTCACTAGTACAGCAACACCGGTGTGTTGGAGAGCAAAGCCACAACATTTACAATCTGAGTACGACGTTTCGCCAGTAATTACAACAATAATGTACGGCCGGCATTGTCAATCCATGGCTGCTGGCTGGGTGAGGGCCTCCCATCGCCTTGCGGGCTGCGACACATTTGGACATTTGTCATCGTGCTCGGCAGTGGTACCTGTGATGTTGGTGAAGGTGAGGCGGGATGCGGGGCAATTGGTTTTGTCGCACTGCCCTCTGGTGTACATGCAGGACTTCCGATCTGTCGAGCGTATGTTCAGTTCGGTGGCTGCACATTCAATTGTTTAAAAGTAAAGAAAATCAGGGGAATTCAGATGTCAACGGGCGCACAGCAATGAACGTGGAGACTTCTTTGCAGGTGAGTTTTTTTTTAATCGACTTTTACTTGAGCCCGTTTCTCACTGCCTCACCGGCTTGACAATATCGCTGCTGTCAATCTGAGGATGGTTCTTCTATCCACGTACGGTTTCACGTAAATATCAACAATATAATTACGGGCATTCAACAGTAATTAACGCATTTAAAAATATTGAACAGTATAACACTAACTTCACATCAAATAAACTCTTTGGCAAAAACTACAGCACTGGATTATTTGATGCAACAGCTAACAAACAGTACCACAATTTTTTTTCTAGCAAGGTTCCTTAAAAACTATTTTTACCGGTACTCTCATGGACTCATTAATAATGTGAATGAATACAGCAGTCACTTTTAATAAAATAAACATTTAACAAATTCGTTTCTGGTCTGATCTAATTTATTCAACTTAAATGGTTTATTATACTATTATCATATAATTGGTAAAGGATTATTATGCTTTATGCTCGTTTGCCTCCTTAAGATAATTAATTGTTTCCTTCAAAACGCTAATTACAGCATATTTCCCTGTCATATTTGCTTGTAACCATATGCAAACTTGCAAACGAATTTTTTCAAAATCATGTAAGCTACTTAAGAATGTTATTCTGAATGCTTAAATATACAGTTAAAATATGTCGTGTGCTTTTATAGACTTTCACAGCTTTAAATGCTGTATTTATTTATGTCATTAATAATGTCAAAACAGCATTTTTACCTATCACATCTACTTTTGATTCTAGTCACACTTACAAACGAATTTTGAAAATAACTTAAACTATGTAACTATGAATGTTGACATTTGCGACTTAAATCCGTATTTTTTTTTCAAGATTTACCTCAGAATGCTACAGAGTTGTGTTCAATTCTTAATCGCATAACTCTATCCGTAGAAGTTGTAACCTTACCCTGCTATTCCCTACCTTATAGCAAAGTACCTTTACACCAGAAGTAACACTTTTACTTTAGCCCATTTCTCACTTGCCTCACTGCTTGGCAACATGGCTTCTGTCAAACTGAGATTAGTTTCCCGCCAAAATCAGTGGGTGAGACATCACTGTTAACCCATACGGTTTAGCCGTATTCTTGTGCAGGGAAATTGAGTTTTCAGCTCCATAGGGCGTACAGCCGTTTCAACATTGTTTTTGTCTATTTGTTTGTGTTTCTCCCTTGTAATGGGACTTTGTAGGATGAACGTTGAGGTTTATAGGGGAACGGGGTGACCAATGAGGTCTGAATTGGTCTGTAATAAGTTGGGCACTGATAAGGCGTTGACAGATATGGTGAGAGGATAGGAGGGCGAGGCCTGAATGTTACTCCGCTTGGGAAAGCATCGAGCCTCTGATGAGCTGTCTTGGCTGGGGATGCAGTTAATAGCATCCTGATGAGTCCAAGGATTCCTCTACTTACGAACGAGTTAGGTTCCAGAGGTCTGTTCGTAAGTCGATTTGTTCGTAAGTCCAACTTTAGTCCTGTCGATTCTAAACATGCTGTACGCCATGTACACGAAGTACGGGGAATGCCTTTAAAAGTTGTATAATCTCCTGTAGATGTAGATGCCACCACCGCCATCTATTGCGTCGCGGTTGAACTTACGACTTATGGCCCGAATAGGCAACTGGACATACGAACAGGTTTGTTCGTATTCTCTGAAAGTTTGTAAGTCGAACAGTCGTAAGTAGAGAAGTCCCTCCATTCATAATAAACGTTTTGGGGTTAGATCGCGTTATTTATAAATGTGTCGTAACCCTCCACCACCCGACACGGCCAATCAGCAAAAAAGTGTCACGTTGACAAAAGACAAATAGTTCACTGCTTTAGCCCACCGGTGTGTTGAAGCGAATTGCCCGATGATGCTGGATGTAATTACCAGCGAAACGTCGTACTCAAAAACTGTAAATGTTGTGGATTCACGCTTCAACACACTGGTGGGCTAAAGTAGTGAACTATTTGTCTTTTGTCAACGTGACACTTTTTTGCTGATTGGCCGTGTCGGGTGGTGGAGGGTTACGACACATTTATAAATAACGCGATCTAAACCCAAAAACGTTTATTATAAATAATATTGGTCGCGAAAGCCTACGTGTTAAAGAGGAGTCCCTATACAGTATTTGGATAGTTGGGGGAGCTTCCGACTCGAACTGACACCATGTGCCCCACACACACACACTGCCCATTGCACCTGCCTGTCACGCATGGTGGTCACCCACCATGCGCGATTCAGTCTCAACCTTGCCCAGCCTTTGAGATCTATATAGACTAAGAATCCAGACTCGTAGAGCTATTCTTTCGGTGTTAAAGTTCTGTTTCTATGTTATAGTTATGAGTTAGGAGTTAGAGAAAGTTAATATTATTCAGGATATGGTTTATAGCTAGGGGTTAGAGTTATGGATGAGGCCAGGGTTAAGAGTTAAAGCTGAGACTAAGGGATAGTGGCATGTGTTGGAGTCAAATTGCTTAACCTTTGGATAGCAACCAAAGTCTAGCTGTGACACTGTTTTTCATTGAAACACCATATCACAAGGTGACACGGCTTGTTTGACGCTTCTTATTCGATGTAATACATTTTATATTTTTATATTCAAAGCCCCTGGGGGGTGGGTTCCTTTTCCCCTTTTGCAATTAAGGCTTTCAAATCATCAGCTAAATAAGGGGACACGACCAGAAGTCGACACGTGGATCATGACTTGTGTACGTGCGGCGGGGTAAAATGTGGGTGAGCCCTGATGTAGTGTGGCTGTGTAGGCCAAACGGCCCTCGGAAACAAAGGTCCATGAGCTTGTAGTGGTGTGGGCACTGTGCTAGAGGTTGAACTTCAGCATTTTTTTTGCAATGGATAATTGAGGTCACACAACAAAAGGGTAGGCCCAATTCAATACCGAAAGTTGGAATATTATAATTTATTTAATAATTAACTCAAATGTCAAGTCATTAGATGATGACATTTAGGGATTATTGTTTCCTGGCTAGTTCATGGTATTTCACTTGGCAACCTATCAAAGAATATAAAAATATAGTGTTTAAAACACGATTGTCATGATTCAGGTAATTTTACACGACTGTTAGTTCATGCCTAATTTGTTCTCAACCTTGTTAAAGAAGCGTTTTTTCTCTAAATATGCCCTGTGGTTGTGAACAAGTAATGCAGACAAATTACACTTGAGACTGTAATCATTTAAAATATGATTTGAATTTCCGTGACCTTTGAAGTGACGAGCACCCAAACAACAGTGACACTGCCCTACTTTATCCACAAAAAGCCACGTATATTAATTATGCTTATCACTCAGTTTCTGCAGTATCTCATAAAAATATCTGAGAGATGTTTTCCAATTCACGATCGTTACTGAGGAGGCTTCTGAGAGTTGATGCCACAAAGGTGACTGGGCTAAAAACTGTAAACGCCAGATTTGTCAAGAGCTACTACACAGCATGAGTATCAATACACGTTTCTTTGTCTGGGATCTAACTGATGATGACATGTAACCATCTATACATACAAATTCACTACATGTATTGAAATTGTGCATGAACTAATTTAACATGTAACACTTCTAGAAATTGTAGTATGAGGCTATGTTTGGCCAAACAGAGTGAACAAAACAAAAAGAGACTCACAAACCGTTGAAAAACTCTACGAACAGAAATGGTAAACAGTGGACAAAAATAATAATTGAACCACGACCCTGAATCATACCAGTTCATTGAACGGCTTTAAGGGTAGGAGGTGGGTTTGGTGGGGAAGAATAATTATCCAGTACACATCCAAAAAACTAATAACACCAAAAGCGTTAAGCACAGTGCTGTCATTATACATATTGAAACGAACGGGCACCCATTTTGTTAAGTTATGCACAATTATATTTAGAATACGAATAATATGCAAAGTCTTCAACAAGTTTGAGATTGTAAGTTTTTCAAAAACAACGCCAACAAAGTTAAAAGCAAATAAACTATTAGCTGTACGTCACTAAAATGCATTATTCCATTTTCAAAACTTTTACTGCTCCTCATGTGTATGATTACACTTAAAATATACTTGTTTTACTATTACAATTAGAACAAACATCAGTTACAAGCAGGTGAGGAAAGCTCTATAGTTGATCGATTTAACAAGTCTGTGTAGATGATGATACAAACATGGAAACTACCCTTTTATTATCGCCATTCACGCACATTACCAAATCAATTCAATTTATAATGCGAAAGCCAATTAAAAGTATCTGTAGTATTTTACCCACTGTTTTATTCATTTCCAGTTTCATTACACCCCACTAACCACTTATCTCCAAGGAAGGCCTGTTTGTTTTGTGGAATATGACTTAGAGCGAGCCATTAATGTGATTTATGTTGTCATCACAGTGGCACACGGGAGTCATATTCTTGCCAAGAGTGCCACGTGAAGTTTCATGTCTGAGAATGAATGGGACAGCTTGAAGTCCCCCCTGCCTTTCAAGCTAACTTGTCACCAACTCTTTCACCAGGGAGCAATTGGACTTCAAACCACCAATTGCCAGACTTTGTCATGCCTGCGTTGCTGACGAGTCACACAGGGCAATTATCAAAGAAGCCACCTGCACACACCTGCATGCTCACTTGCACACGTGTGCTCTAATGCCCCTGATAATAATATAAAAAAAAATTCAGCCTTTCTCAATCCACCTTTGGATGAAGGCCTCCCCACGGTATGTAAATCATGATTTTGATTGCATACTTTGCCAGGCTGGTCATAGCAGGTTGGTGAACGTTGCACCCAGGATTAGTTTGACCACTCATGTTAACATTGGCTGGAAATTTAACCCAGGTGATCGGGTTCATAGCACAATCACTGCACTACCGCTCTACTCCTGAAATAATTTATTGCATTAAAATGAATGCTATATATTGATAAAACTTGATAACTGGTTGCAATACCAGTTCTGATTTCACTTGACAATGCTGTTAGTCGTGACTGGGAAAACTGGGGTTCCAGGTTCAGTTAGCGCTGCATGCTAACCACTGTGCCACCACTCCATTCTATGTGCCGTAACACACCTGCACGGTTGTGCGTAAACATGCGGCTGGTTATTGCGATGTATTAAGAACTTTGTAGCATACATTTCCGGCACAATCGTGAACTAGAACATTCTTTAAAATTGGCTCCAGGGAGTTTCATTCCAATGTTCCACTCCAAATTTCTGCATTCAACTCTCGTACCCTTGCCCACAGCACGACAAAGAAGGCCCAATTATGAAAAGCACATTGTGCATTTCGCACACGTCGATACAGTGTACGGGCTACTCTTACTTCACAGGACAAAGATTCCCTTTAAAGTGCTGTCGAATTTGGTCCACAGAATCCGAGCACCTGAGTGTGCCCAGGACAAAACTGTGATAATGGAGCCTTCAGCAGCAGCCAAACGCCTAGGGCATCTGTGGAACAGCGCCGTTTCCCAGAGTATGAGGGACCCTCAATCAGTGGAGTCTCTTAGGTTCCATCTTAAAAAACATTTATCTTCACTTTCATACTTGTCCATGTAGGTTATGTGCTTTTAAGGTTGTTTTAATTCTTATTCATTTTATATGTATTAAACATGTAAATTTGTGAAGGGTTGGGTTAGTTTATGTCAGGCACCATGGGGCCTCGTATAAATGGCGCTGTTAAAATCTAGTTTTGGTTCGTTATTTTAGTTATATGTCTGTCCAGTATAGACTGTTGAGGAGAGTATGGTTAGTGACGACTTATGAAGGGTGGCACATTGATAACCATCGCATGTGTATAATAGCTACGCGCAAATTGTAAAGCAATACTTACATTTTCTCCGGTGAGATTAAATAAAACTATTTGCATGAAAACAGCGGGAATATATTTTTTGTAAAATCATAAAATATATCCAGGATTTTATTTTTCAGTTAAGAAAACTTTTTTTTTAACATAATTTGCGTAAAATATTTTAAACCCAATTTCGCTTTCCACACATAAACGTACATACTAAGATCCATACCAATAAATGTAGTATTATTATTCTTATGGGATTTATTTCATACTATAAAACAGCTAAAAACAGCCCCAATTATAGCTTCGCAGGGCACAAACCTAAGCAAATATATTTCTTGAATTAAAGCTTTCGTGACCGCAGGAATTCATATTATTTGGGTCTTTCGGTAAAGTTACGTAGATAGGTTCAAATAAAATAACAAAAAATAATTTTAAAAAACGACGTTTCAATCTCAAGCGTTCGTCATCAGGAAGAAAAATATATTTATTTATACATTACCCATAAATTAGTGGCACTTTCTCAACTTTCAAATAACTGCCACTGCTATTCAGAAGCTAATTGATGGTACTCAGATGCAAAAATTGCCTCTTCAGCCAGGGCTGGGGGATTTTACAAGGAAACGTTAGGCACTGGATCAGCTGCGGTCTAATTGCCCGGCGATTCCAAACAATTGCACAAGTGATATCTTAATCATGGGTTTGGGCTGACGAATACAAAGGAGGCTGTGTTAAACCTCTTCTAGGTTTCCCGTGAACCCCCTACTCCTCTGTCCCAAACAAATTGTGGCCTCCCCCCCCCACCTAACGCCATGCCCCCCTCCTTCCCCCTCCTTGTCCATGCCTTCCATGAACCTCCCGACCCAGTGGCATCGCGTTTGTGAAGTTTATTTTAGAGGGCGAATTATGTTGCCGTAGCGACGAGATCAAATGCGGAGCACGATTTCGTTAAGGTGGAGGGAGGTCTTTTTGTTGTTGCGGGGAGACACGGTGGGCTGCACGGAGCTGTAACCCCGGAGATTAATCTTCCTGGCTCGGTCCAGGACTTGCACCGTCGGCGAGGAATGAAGGGACATACCATCCCTCAAAACCGCTTCATTTCAACTTCCTCTCCTTGGGAAAATGTGTGCGTTGACAGAACGCAGTCACTCATGAGAGGCCCTCAATATAATCGTGGGGAATTTAGTTTTGCTTATTTATTTAGGTAGTTGTATCCTCCCCCTCCCCCTCCCACCCCTTCTCTTTGAAACTGCCAGCGTACACACATTCGATTGCTCAAGTCATTTGGCGGTGTCCTAGCAGAGGTCAGTGATGGTGGGAATGTGGGGCGTAAGATCTTGATACAATCCGTGGCATTAAATTCTAATTATTGGCTACGGGGTCAATTGCATTTGCATAGAGCACCCATTGCCAGAGCATGATCTCACCTATTCGAATTAATGACATTGCACATTTGCACATACGTATATGTATCAACAACAACGACAAATACCCCCCTATAGCCTTAATAGATAGTGAGGACAAGTGCTGTTAGTGAGCACCTATGCTGGCCGACATGGCACGCAAGGGTGGCCAGTAATTGTACACATTGCACCAGGTCGTTATTTAAGGTTGAGTCAATTTAGGGGAGGCCCAGCAACAGTTGAGACATTATACACTATTATTGGTCGTGAGCGGGAATCGAACTGGGTCACCGGGTTTTTTAACACAGTGCGCTAACCACCGCACAACCTTTCCTACCCAAACATATGCTTCGTTTATTGTCCTTCCCCCCGCACCTCCGGTTATCACGGTTGGCTACGTATGGAGCCAAAGAAGTTGAACATATATACATACATACATCCAGTCGATGAAAGAGAAAATCCGGAGGAGAAAACAAGGGCGGCGAGAAATGTTTCTGCTGTGAGAAATAGGAAAAGTGAAAATGAGAGATGCCGATACACAGAGTGAGTTTGGTGGGGAAAAGGTGAATCGGAGAAGATGGAACAATGAAAAAAAACCAAAGCCTGTTGTGTTGTTCGCGTAGAACACGTGCACACAGCCACTCTGAGCGATCAACAACTCTGTCTCTCCTTGAGCTCCTTAGATCAGCAGGGTATTGAAATCGCCCTCTGTTGGCATAAACGCGTTCCAGGGGTACCCACGGGCAAAGGCACAACACTCCACTTACACGGCCACGGTGAAAATAAACAGTGCTATCGCTGGGCAGGGCTGCCCAATGTTCCGCCACATTAAGCTCAGGCGACAGATGCATATCTGGGGTCTTCATCTGCCATTGTGACGGACTGACGAGACGGCCCGCACTTGTTCCGCGGACTGTAGTACTATTGTTTAAGTTTTAGGCCGTTTAAATGCAATATACCCAAATGGCTGTCCCTGCCATAGCAACTCTGTTTAAACAGTGAGACAAAAGAAAGCTTTTAACAAGGAAAAAAAGAAGACCGGGCCGAGAGAGAGAGAGAAAAAACCCAAACAGAAACTGGCCCACCCGGCATGCTGAGTAACTCAATCCCGTGGCGTGTTTTTTTTTTGTTGCCAATCTCTTTCATCCCATCCTGGAATTTGGATTCCAAGGCTGGAACCTGCGTTGTGCAGGTGAGATAATGGTGAGTAATGAGAAGGCAACGTCCCAAGAAAACATGGGTAAACAAAGGAACAGAGAGTGGATGATCGTCCCTCGTGAGACATTCCAGTTTGGGGGATTTTAACGTCAGTGTGGAGGCCACCTGTAGGAAATATGTAAACACGGCAGCAAATAAAGACGTGGAATTGTATATGCGTCGGTTAAAAGAATCGCGAAGCAATCTCTCGTTTGAAACCAATTGCTGTAATCTGCGCTTATTTTATATAAAAGATGAACGATGGAGATTGTGTTATTCTTTTATTTTACCGACACTCTCGAAATGGTTATTCCCTCGCACCCTCAATAGCTTTGGCTGAAGTTTAAAATGCCCCATGTCATTGCCATCAGTTGTAGGTTAAGTACATAAACTATCCAATTTATTTCGCAAAAGGCTTGATTTTTTGTCTGGTTATTGCTTTGCAAATACTATATTTTAAATATAAATTATCCTGTAAGTAGCATCGATTTACCAATTTTACAGCAACAAGAAATGAAAATGAAATCAAAATTGCATTTGTAAATTGATGCGTGAAAAAAAAAACAGTCTTAGTGTTCTTCAATTTGTAAGATCACTCGGGTCTAAATTTTTACCACCTGATGACACACAAGCTTGCAAAACAGCAGGAAAACCGAGCCTCTGTTTGCATGTCCGAACTCAGCGATCGTAGCTTAATCAGACGAAGCAGCGATACTAAACAGCGCTTGTGTTACACGTCCAATAACCCGAGACCACGGCCGCTGTCACGACCCCTTCCCGCTGTTGTCGAAGCCGTAACTTAACGCTGACATTTTACCCCGCCGCCCAAAGTCTGTCCTCTCACTGAACTTTCTGAGCACGTACCTTCTTTCTTCCTCGCGCTGTTTACCGGGTGAGGGATCATCTCCATTGAAGGGGCTGATTGTATGTTTGCAGGTTTTCATTTCTGCTTTAATCATGCCCTGTGTCTGGTGTCGCCAGTTAAAGTGAACTTTGGCTCGGCAACATTTCCTCCAAAAACATTCTTCAGATGGCTGGGGCACAGGTGCGCACAAGTTCTTTGTGGGTATATAGACGTGTACCGTCGTCACTTTAAGTTGGAGCAGCACATCAAAGGAGGTCTATATTATTGATAAGAGCATTGCCTGCACTTGCAACAGGGCCACAGTGACACACGGGCTCCCTTTAATAGTGGATGCACACAGTTAAAGGGTACACGTCTTATTATGGACATAAAACATTATCCATGTCATGATGTCACCCGTGAGAATGTGTCACAGCCTGACATAAAATTTAGACGTGTGAAATCTGAATTATGACTTTTGTGTAAGTGGCCAAAAATATATATATCGCGGCTGTGAAACGACACGTGCAGGGAAATCATTCCATTTGTAAATTACATTGAAACCGGTTTTTTTTATTGGCAGAAGAGTAAAAATTATATATTTTTACTTAATATATTGCTGTATCAATGAGATAAGTAATAGGTAAACATTTCATTTATACCGTACAATATGCCTACGTACAGCCAATTGCTATGATATATTTCTAAAATGCATGTGTATATTGCATTGAGGTTACAAAGGGCAAACATTGACATTTATTTAATTTGTGATTTAATTTAGTTGTTTTCATTTTTATAATTTTTTACCTACGTGACTTTACTGAAAAAACCAAAGATTATGGATCCTTGCAGTCACGAAAACTTCAAATCTATAATTAAAATTGCAGCATAATTAAAACATCATTACACGTGATCATCGACACTGAAGGTGGCAACACAATGTGCCATGCAATCAAAGTTACGTATTCAATTTTGGATTTATAAAGTGCCTGTCGCCAACAATGACAAAAAAACCCGTTAGAAAATGGTGACTAGAAAATGAAACGCAAGGTTCGTTACATTTATGTGAGGGTAATGTGGGGGGTCCCATCTGGTGGATCCTGTTATCCACAAATATTCTCCACTTATTCGGATGAAAGGATTGTGGATAATACAAAGAAGAGTGGGGCTACTGATGAGGATAATAATCAGAAAAACAAGAGTTTTGTGTGGACCGTACAACTCGCGTGGATTAAGTGAGTTGTGATAGATTAGTTGACAGTTGACAGGAGGTCTGCATCATGTTTTGTTTTAATGCAATCTCCTTTTGCTTAATATTTAGTCTTATTCGAAATGTTTGAATGCAAAATTATATTCTCTCACATCTTATAGCATGACAATAACGTAGAAATTAAATAAATGGCTCTAAGGAAATGAAAAAATATATATTTTTAATCCATCACTGCCTTTGATGCAGACAAATTGCATGTTTTGCTGAAGTAATGTTTTTTTTTCTCAGCATAACTCGGAGGCTTCCCTGACATTGTTAGTTTAGCAGAAGTAATTGCCAATGCAAATGTGCCAACTGTGCAAGATTAAAAGCACTTTCCTGCAAGGAGTCACAAAATAAGTAGGCCTTCACATCATAAATAATGTGAACGGACTTAACTCTGTATCTGCGCATGTGAAGAGATTATTTTCAAAATCAATGTTCGCAGTAAGGCATATTAAGTTTGATTCACTTTCCCCATGCTCTTGGAAGACAATAGACTGTTTTGTTATTACCAGATTTTCTTGCAATATAAATGATGATTGCTAGGAAGTGAAATAATGATAGAGTGTTGAATATGTCCAAATTGATCAATTAATCAAGACCACAGGACTCTGTGATGTCTATTGATTTTTGAAGGGTTCAATATTTTGGTTAACCTGCTATATATATTAAACCAGCTTGCCAAACTGGCAAACTTATAGCATATCTAAAATGTATAGGGAAAATAAGTGTAGATAGGAATGGCTGAGCAAAATAATGTATTACAGGGAAGCAATACACCTACAATCTAAATTGAAAACTAGTTTCATGACACCTGTTTTTATGTTTAGTTCGTCGTCCTTCTCCCACACCTCTGATTAGCACGGTTGGTGCGACAGAAGCTACACATACATACATGAACGTGAATCTATCATATATCATCACCGTCATTGTAAAATATCGTCACGTTGATGAAAAAAAAAACACGTACATATGACAATGCCAGACCATAAGAATGGAAATCACAACGCATCTTTCGATGAGCTTATTGGTTATATGTATTTTATGTTGGAATAACATTATCGTTTTATTTGTACATATAACAAATGAGAACAAATTGACCCTGGCTAAAATAGCACATCTATTAGCCAAAGATGAGCACATCTATATAAATAATATTTCGTTCAGAAACCTAAGTTCAAACTGATAGGATATAGTTGATGTCATTTTCAAGTTCCCAGATCACACGTCGGATTGCTGCCAGATGATTTACATTGCCAAGTTGAGTTTCATTACAATCAAAATTTAGAGCTCAGACTGTAGACGTGAATACAGAATAACGATAATAATACAATAGCATGACCAACAGAAATTCTGCAATCACACGTTTTAAATCATGGTGTTTTTTATCTATAAAAAAAAGTAAAAAAATAAATGCTAGCATTGAGCAATGCTGCATGCCTCCCTAATTAAAATGTAAATTGAAATATCAAGGCTCAATTAACCCCTTTCCCCACAGAACGTGTAAATGAAATTAAACTATAATAAGCCAAGTTTTGGCAATCTGTGAGGTCCCATATACACAGCACGTATTCCAAAAAAAGTTGAATTGTTTTTTCAAGACAGTTAAATGACTTGAATATATTATTAAACGTAGATTGAACTAAAGTATTGTGCTACTGAGGAAGAAAAAAAACCATGTTACATGCTCATAAATTGCTATGTTTGTGAACAGAGTGATGGCCAATTCATGTTGATGCAGCGTGCACAATGAGTACAATATAGAATAGTATTCTGATTCAACTCGTACATAACAGCCAAACTATCTGTGTGTCGCTGTGTGTGAGGGGGATAGTGGCGGCGCAGTTAGCGTGCTGCGCTTTGAACCCGGTGACCTCAGTTCTATTCCCGCACGTGGCCATCGCCAGTGACGATTATTCGAACCCGTCCTGGTCCTCCCCTAGGTCGACTCAGCCTGAGTACTTGACAAAGGCAGCCAGGCGTGGTGCTGGCCACCCACCCGACTTTTGTGTCGCTCACTGGCCTTCATAGGTGCTGGCTGGCAGCACTTGGTCCAGGCTATACGAGGGATCTTTGTCTTGTGTGTGTGTGTGCATTGACGTGGGCTAGTGAAAGAGCATTCTCTTGAATACAGCAATAAAAAAGAGAATTAGACATTGTTTGTGTGAGTCCTATAACATAATCCTATGGACCAGCCCCTTTCAACCTGGGCAAAATAACAACGTAAAAAAACATCACCAATTACATTGATTTTGTGCAGAGGCATTCAGGTAAAACATTTTAATTTACATAGCTCTACGCTGCATTTAAAGGTTCACGGACCGATCGTCCGAATGTGTCCGTTGCGTTGTGTTCACGGCGTGTGTCCGATCTGCTCTGCTCTGCAGCCTGCCCTCTCGGCTACTACAAGGAATCTGCGGGGGACGAGCGCTGCTCCCTGTGCCCTGCGCACAGCTACTCGACACGGGAGACACCGGCACGCTGCTTCTGCGAGGCCGGCTATTACAAGGCCGAGAGCGACGCCGTCAACATGGCTTGCACACGTGAGAGAATACCACCGCGACCAGCGCCGACCATGCCAGCAAAGGCAAAGATGCCCCGTGTAGCCTGAACAGACTGTTGGGGCAAGTGCTATTCGCAAAGCGCCTATGAAGGCCGGTCATGGCACACGAGGGGTGGGTGGCCAACACCACACCCGACCACCTTCGTCTCCCTAGTACCGATGTTTACACAGCGTGTCAGGTACTTATTTTAGACTGAGTCAACCTAGGGGAGGCCCAGGACCGGTTCAGATTGTCGTCACTGGTGTTGGCGATGAGTGGTAATCGAACTCGGGTTTCCGGCTTCATAGCGCAGCGTGCGTTACTGCTCCCCACACTGATGCCAGCACCACCATCATCATAAACTTTATATCACTTATCCATTACCACCATCAACCCTTCGCCAAAACAATCATCATAATCATGTGCCGAGATGGAAAACATCATGTTCCAGCCATTAATTTATGTTTTTGCTCTTAATGGCACATCGTGTGCATAAATTGAAGAATCAAAGTCTGAAAAGACCATAATTTATAATAATTGCTCTTGACAGCATACGTTCAACAGATCATAGGCCCACAAATATAGCAGCGACTTTGTTACGATATTTATTCTCGTTTTGTTAAACAATTTGGAGACAACGCATTGTTAACATCTCGCAAAAATTGTCGATTGAAATCCGCTATACATTTGAAATCAGTGTTCATCTATGTAGCTTCCCTGACAGCCACAGACGAATGCACATTGCTTAGCCTCTTTCACATCTGCCGCTTTTGTTCATATTTACTTAGCGCCACCACTTGCCTTTTAACATGCCGCTTCATCAAACTGTTCACAAGCCTGGAAATGATACTTACTCCGTCTCACACATATCAGAGAGTTTTAAATTACCCTGGAGGAGAAATATACATAGAGGCAATGTCTTGGGACGTGTGCCCTTAATCAGGATTGATGAAGGTATGTTGTACCAACAGTGCTTATATTTCTTTTTTATCTTGTCTTTCAAATGTTCCTTGGGTACCGTGCTGCATGCAGACTCAAAAGTCCATACGTATTTTTAAAAACAAAAAATCTCAGTGACAAAAATACGCAAACAGCAAGCGTGCATTATTTATATTTGCAAAACGTAAATGAGTTTGTGCGTTCATTAACATTGACATAAAAGGCAACTTTTTGTTGTTGTCGCCTCGAGGCACGACTGCTCCTCTCAGCGAGTTCACAAACAGCAGCCACGCATCTTCTTGGTTCATTCGGTAAAGTCACGTAGAAGGAAAATAATAAAATAATAAAAATAAAACATAATAAAAATAATAAAATAATTATTTAATTTAAATAACACATAATAAAATAATTACTTTATTATGTTTTCTTTTTATTATTTTATTATTTTCTTTCTACGTGACTTTACCGAAAGAACCAAGAAGATGAATCCCTGCAGTCACGAAAGCTTTAAATTGAAAGCAGCCACGCAATAAAACAAAAACGTCCAAAACACCAAAACACCAACTCCCGCTTCTCCCCTCCTCCGGCTCCTCTCGCCAAAGTCACCGTATTTTCCGGGAAGGCGCACGCACGCACACACACGTGCGCACACACACACGCACACACACACACACGCGCGTGGTCTAGTGCCGGCTCTACAGCCGGCACTAGACCACAACACAACGGAGCACTTCGCGGCCTAACACGTGCCAATTAACGCCTCGGGATTGACAAAGTTCTCACAAACTCCGCAAGCACTCAGCCTCCGTGATTAATGCGCAATCGGCCCTTCCTTCGCCCTTCCAACGTCCCTTACGTCAGCCCGGTTGGCTTTTGTGGCCGGCCGGCGTTGGGGGAAGGGAGGATGAACATGGGCGCTGTGATTAACCGAGCGAATTTCTGGGCGGCTGGTGGCTGGTGGCTCTCGGGCCCCACGTGCGAATCTGCGCACTGCGCCAATTGTTCATTCACGGTCCAGAGGATCCATTTGCTTGGGAACCCTGCTGAGTTCATCAGTCCTCATCCAGCAGCCTTCTCTTTCGCTGCTACAGTTCCACTGCCCCGATGGGTACAACAACGCGGGGACCTTTCAGGGGAAATATTCTCGCACAGAAAGCAGGCCGTGTGGGGAGGGGGTGAATGAGAGTGTCTCCAATGCATGCGTGGAATTTTTCTTTGATTTAGTAGCCGATAAGGATGACTGCATCAATTGAACAACTTTTTCAAGACAGAAGTGTACGATTTAAACAAAAGGCACAAAACCTCGATTGGTTAAAGTGTACAGCTGCAACTTGCTAGACTATTTTACTATTCATTTGTTCGACCGTTTAATGATGGGGCTTTACATGCCATGTGGCACATAGGGAACGCTGGAAAGGATTTCGATTTCTACTCGAAAAAAGACATGTTAAAAAAATTACTATTTCTCGAAGAGTGCTTACCATGTCAGAAGAAGAGACTATCCTATTAAATATGCACTGTCACCAATCCAATTCCTTTTGCGGAGACATTTTAATTCCAGTGGCATCACTCTGCGTGCAAGCTGTGTGGCGAGCTAAACCCGAGCTCAGCATGAATTTCACTGAGACATCTCGCCTACGTTGGCCGAGGCTATAAAAAAACCCCATAAAACCACAGTCCCGGTCTGCCATTTGTCCAGGTCTCAGGAACAGCCCTTTCGGATCATTCATGACACGGAGCAATTAAAGCAACCGATGCGTTGGCCAGTGGTTGTAAAGCCGACAATAAGGCGACAGGAAGAAAGCTCCATGGGGGAAGAAAGTGCCAACGAACAGGGAGCGCTGGAGTATGGGGTGGAAGTTAGGGGAAGGCTGTTTGCAAGTTTTTTGGGTGCGCTGTGTAAAGGCTTAATGCGGGACAAGTGTTCCAGCAAGCCATAAACATGCTTGACTGCACAATCTGTTAAACTGAACAAGGTTGCACGAGCGCCTGTAGTTACGGCTTGTAAAATAAACAAATTTAAAACTTTGCATACATCAGGCCAACCCGTGCTGATTGCCACCGTCACAGTGGAAAGAAAAGTTTTATTGCTGCTGTCAAGGTCTTTTGTTTTTTTATGCTGGTAATTTGTTACTATGCTGGAACCACTACAGGCTCATACACACAGACAAAGGCACACGTATACTAGACACATGTAGAGGACATTAGCCAGATGCTGAATATTGCCTTGCGGCAATTTTACTCAGTGTTCCATGGGCCAAACGTTCAAACATCCAGGATAACATCCTTGCCTCACAGTATTTCAACCACCAAGTAATCGTCTCGGTTACATATTCTGTATACATACAACAATCCTGCATATGCAGGTGGTTGTCCTACAAATTATTTTCCAGTGTCAGGGTAATTAACCAACCTCTTTTAGGAACTAAGTTTTTTTTGTTTGCAGTGTCCGATCATTGAGATGCAGTGCTCTTTCCAATAACAATTGGCAACCCAGCAGCATTTGTTTAATGAGCCTGACTCTTCTGATGAGACCCAGAATCTAGAAACCAGCCCAGACTTTGCTTAAGCAAGGAAAGTCTGGGCTGGTTTCCACATTCTGCTGGGGAAACATTGGTTTGAAAAGCCGCTTTGCCGATCGACTAAACATTGATTATATTTACATGCAGAGACGGAGAACGGAGGTAGTCAGATATTAACCACCTCACCTGGTATGCAGGAGGTCGTGGGTTCGATCCTGACCCTGACGCTTGCATATTTGGAGTTTGCATGTCTCTCTCCCCGTGGCCGCGTGGATTTTTCTTGGGGTCCTGCGGTTCTTCCCTCCACATTTAGAATCAACACGCGTTTAGAAAGTGTGGCTGTGACAAATGTCCACACGATGACGAGCCACCTCGTTGAGCTGTCATTTGGGGCGAGGTCGCTTCTGAAAAAGAGCTACATAGTTCAGTGGGCCTTACCTTGTAAAATATATATATATATACTTTTATATCGTTCATATGTTCATGACACCTTCGATTATTCACCACGCTACCAGCAGGGCACATTGTGGCCACCATGCTCGGCACACTCGCCATCTCACAGGAGGTCGGAAAATCAAAAGGCGTCATTCGCTAACCACGTGGCATCCTCCAGGCCCCCCGTCGGCGGCGCGCAACGTGATCTCGAGCGTGAACGAGACGTCGGTGATCCTGGAGTGGAGCCCTCCCCAGGACAGCGGGGGCCGCGGCGACGTGAGCTACCGCCTCGTGTGCCAGACGTGCGGCGGGGGCAGGGACGCCGCCGTGGCGGCCGCGACAGCGGCGACGACGACAGGTGCGGCTGCTGCGTCGCCGTGCGCTCCGTGCGGGGACAGCGTGCGCTTCCTGCCGCGGCGCGAGGGCCTCGCGGTGCCCGGCGTCACCATCGCGCACCTGCTGGCGCACACCAACTACACCTTCCGCATCGAGGCGCTCAATGGGGTCTCGCGGCTCAGCCCCGCGCCGCCCAAGGCCGTGTCCGTGTCGCTCACCACCAACCAGGCCGGTGAGGATCACCGCGTCCGTGCCGTGATAGGTGTACGACGCCGTGCATATGTCACTGGTATTCGTTGCTCAGTGTCACAATGTGATAGGCTATATACGTACATGGTGGCCAAACAGGCTGCCGAGGATTGCCGTTCAATTCGACCCTGTAGGTTTTCGTGATTGTACTGTACAGCTTTCCAATGTGTTCGTCTTGATGTCCAATGTTTCGCTCCGTGCTCCAAGAGCTGGGAGCTTGTTAAAGAACTGAATATTGAAATCCGATGTCTGCCACTCAATAGATGGGATTTATATTTCCGTGTGATTTTACCATTGATTGTGCCTCCAAATGCAGGCAATGCAAAATAAAATGGGGGGTCCATTCTACTTTGGAATATTTCAGCTCTGAGGACTAAGGATGAGTATGCTGAAAAAAATGTGATAACCCAAGAAGCTCAGTGTCCAGAAAACGTAATCTTTTTTGAGCAGACTACTAAAGAGGATGAATGACAGTGAATTATTTAATTCATTGTGACCTCATCTGTGGAAAGATGACATAGGTAAAAGCTATCAAAGACAACTGTGAATTGGTTTATACATAATCAGTGTGGGTTATATTAAAATTCTAAACGTGGGATGTACATTTTTGTACAGGGCATCCTTGACATATACAGCAAGGACGTCCTGGACATAAATGGTTTGCAAGTGACTGGCATTCTCTATTGAGTGAGAAGGAGCGTTGTGTGGTGTTGGTTAAGAGAGGCCTAATGAAGGGATGTAAAACGTAGTTCTGATTTATCATCTTTCTGAGGTAATTCCTTGATGACATTTCACCATCTTCCACTAATTATGGAATGATACTTCTTATTACTATCATGTAAATCTGGTAGCAAAGTTGGGATCTTTGTTAAGTGTGATTTAATATAAATCAAAAACAATTTAAAACACTGAAATACAAATGCATGTACCTCTGTAATATACTAATGAACTTAATTATATATTTATAAAGTGCTTCTGTATTAAGCCATGTTTATCATATTCCAAATGTAAATTTATAGTTAATGCATTTCAAGTGTCTGTTGAAGTGTAAGAGGACACATTATTTCATTATTTTGTACTGTTGCATGGTTACATTTTATATTTCTTTTGTTGTGTATCATTTTATACCAATTTCCTTTGCAATGTTCTCTCTGGCTAACATGATGTTAGTTAAAGAAAAAAATTGTGATTAAATAATACACCCACATCCTTGCAGCAATATTCATTACGTCTAAATGCGCACACATATACACACACACTCGTGAGAAGGCCAGGCAGCACGAGGTCTTGGTGAATGTTTGTAAATTACAAAATAAAACCGTGGGCAGTTTTGGCCCATGGCACTTTTAGACAATACCCTACATTAGGGAGCCACCACGGGGTCTATGACATTAATTTTACAACATGGAGTGTATATCGGTAATGTGCTGCGGAAATTGCTAGGCAGCTATAAAAACTTGAACCGGCGGACCCAGGCAGACTTGCGTATGTTTGTAAATGGGCTGAATGAGCTGTGATTGTGAGCACAGGTAGTCACCCATGAATTTGGATCAGTCTCAATTCAGTATACATAATAAATGCTTATTCTCTTTGCTATAAAAGCTCCACATATGATAGCACATGCATGAGGCCCAAAAATTTAATTTTTTACTCTTTCAGCTTGCGTACATCATAAGCAGGGCAACATGCCGCCATACTGCCGTATTTATATATATATGTGTATAACGCGAATTGTTTTCCAGCACCTTCTGAGATCCTGGTGATTCAGAAAGAAGGGGAGACACGGGACAGCCTCACGCTGTCGTGGAGTGAACCCCAGCAGCCAAATGGAATCATTTTGGAATACGAACTCAGCTGCTGCCACAAGGTCAGTACTTAATGGATCGGTCTCCAATAATTAAAGCAAAAGTTTGAGAGAGCTGAAAATCACGCTACGCGATGGATAATCAAAGAGTGTTGTGTATAAAATATTTGTTAATATGGATTTGGAGTCACGTTATTATTAATTTAATGTTCTATTATTTGATCCAGTATGTCTGCAATTCTAATTGTATACTAAGCAGCAATATAATTCAAATCGAATTGATAGTGTTAACAAAGTATTAAACCAGTCATTTAAAATAAGCACGCATATATCTGAAACCTCACATGCATTTTTAAACACTCTGCACAACTGCACAGATTTTGAATTTGCACCAGAGCCCGTGGGATACATTTTAAACGCGAATTTGGAATCTTTTCGAAGAGTTTCCACATTACCGCAAAAATTGGAGTGCGACTCATCCCAGGGGATTTTCTGACAACAATTCTGAGCGAGCTGCCACATCAGTTGAGCAAATCGGCCGCAGTAATTGCAAACGCAAATGGGGTGTGGAGAGCAGGCATCTTCTGGCCCAAACTGGTGTCCCACAATGCACAGATGCCTCTCGTCTTAGTTTTAGTCCAAATGACAAAGCCCGCTTGCTGATATTTCACAGTGTGTCAGCTTATGGTCGGAATATTTTTTACATTTATGATGTGATTATGAAATACAAGTAAAAAATGTTTCATATTGCTCATTACCATTGGCATGTGCCCATTTCATTGTTTTTATGTGTTGGTCATATGAAGTTAATGCATGATTTTAATGACGACGTTATCAAATGATCACGGCCCTTACTGTGTTATTTTAATCAATCTGACCATCTGGCATGAAGCATTTTTTAAGAAGTAGCATACCGCGAACTAACTGGCTTGACAGGTCATCAAACCCACAGCAGTGTGGGAGGGCATTAATGCTAATGAAAACATTGTTTTTTGTTTGTACTTATTTGGGAATACAGAGACAGATGCTCTTAGTGAACAGTTGCTCCAGGGCATACTACTCGCACACAAGTCGATGGGCAGCAATGTACAATACCAGGCTGCCGCGATGCAAAGTTCATTGCCAAAACAACGCTAGTCCCTCATCGTAACTATGATACCTGCGCGGGTAGACATCTTCCGAAGGGTAGCACTAGCTGTACACAAGTTGACACATCAGGCATAATTTGCTTGGTTTTAAAACCGCCATAACACTGTTCGAGAAATTACCGTATAATGCGTCTCACCTTTACCGACAGTCTCAATTCCATGCAAGCCCTCAAATACGAGACACACCATTCGGCCAGGGAACTAACCTTTACCTCAGTTGTCTGCATATAACAACCATCGTGGTGGGGGGATGTGGGTTTGAGGGGGTGGGGTGGGGGGGCGAGGAGAAGTAGGGCAGAATGTATAGGGTTAAGAGGGTTTGTCAGAGATGTTATATGATCGCGTGCACATTTTAAATTCCAATTGGAGCCCAGCAGGTTACTGCTGTGAAGACTTGTTTCAATTTCACATGGCAGTGGCCCTCAAACCCACGGTCCTTAGGGACATCCACAGAAGAGGAGTCCCCCACATGGGCCAATGTTCCAGAGCGTGTACAATATTAGTGGCGTTTGTCGCACCATATTTGCAACCATGGAGGGTCTGCAAAGGGGAGGTCCTCAAGGAAGCATCACTGTCATTTACGATTCGGCACAATTTCGGCGATAATTTATGAGCAGACCTACACCTCACAATTCTCAATTGTCATTGGAATGCCATTGGACTGGTTGTAAAATAAATCACGTGACTGGTTTCATTTCTAGCAAGTTGTTCCAGTAATTTTAAAAGTGTGTTTATATATACATGTGCAAAATTAATGTGCTTTATGTATTTTATACTTGGCATAGTTGCATTATGTATTGTGCAAATATTGTCGGTAATAATTCACGTGTAGAAATCCACGAGCAAATTGTCACGGCGCGATACTTTTTGTTGCACAACTCGGCATCAAAACGTTTTCACGTCAATCTCCACAAAGCGCACGATGCACAAACCGGCAAACACAGAACTTCAATTCAATACCGGGATAACGTCTCATTCATGTGCGAACGCACAAATGGGTTGCACACACACACACACGACCAGAATGCCGACCACGCGGCGATGTCCACACAACGAATAAACACAGACCCGAGAGGCACCAGGCCGGCTGTCACGTCGCCACTGCACAGGGAGTTGCAAGCGCAACAGACCGCTTCGGCGCAAGCTGTGGCGTGGGCTCGAGCCCCGCGATCCGACGTTGCGCATCACTGCGATTCAGGACTCGAAGGAGCAGAACTGCACGCTGGTGAAGGCCAGCGCTCGTGGTGCCACCATGTCAGGGCTGCGGGCGGGTGCTGTCTACACGTTCCGCGTGCGCGCACGCACAGCCGCAGGCTTCGGAGCCTACAGCGCCCGGGTTTTCTACTCCACCAGCCAAGGTGCCTCTTTCTCACGGAATGTGATCTTTCAATTTAAAGCTTTCGTGACTGCAGGGATTCATCTTCTTGGTTCTTTCGGTAAAGTCACGTAGATAGGGAAATAATAAAATAATAAAAAATAAAACAAACGTCGTGAGAATTATTTTATTATGTTTTATTTATTATTATTTGATTATTTCCCTTCTACGTGACTTTACCGAAAGAACCAAGAAGAAGAATATGATCTGCTTGTCTGCCTGACGGGACTGTGTGCTTGTCTGTCTGTCTGTCTCCCTGTCTCCGGGTCCCTCTTCACCTCTCATCACCTTCTTTCCCATACTGTCTCTGTGCGTGTCTTTTTTTATACCAAGTCTGTCCATCTCAGTATCTATTTATCGCTCTTCATCTATCGTTTATTTTTCCTTTCTTCTCTGTGTTTTTACTGAGTTTGTGTATTTTTGTTTATTCCCTAAGATTATTTGCAAACTAACCTTCATGCACGAATTATTAACAGGAAAGGCAAACTCTTTTGGAGGTTGAATATAATTTTCGTAGACAAATCAGCCCCTCCAAATTTGTATTTTTAATGCAGAGAATTGTATGGCAGTTATGTAAACAATAGCAGTCCATCACAGTGGACATGATGCATCAAGGGCTGAACATTACTGTGTGCGTTCATGCAGCGCGTGGAGCAGTGGTGTAATTATAACGCACCTGGCTATCATCCTGGTGGCTGGGTTTTATTGCTGGCCATACACATCAGAGGCAGTGGGCAAAAAGAATACACGGTTGACCTCACCTTGGTGAACTAAAGCCTGAAATTTGTATGGTATTTTGAAGATCCGAAGTGCGGTGGCTGGGTATTTGCGGTGCTGGCTAAATCACTTTCTGATGTGGCACTTTGACCTTAATGGGCGCCCGCTAACAACGCTTGCCTTGACAGCCTGCGGCCTATAGTTCAATCAAATTTGTCACAGTGGAAAACACAGTTCGTAGTTTGAGGGTGGTGGATGACCTGAGAACAACAGCCTCTAGGTCAAGTCTAAAAAAAATGGTGTTTGAAAATTGTGTTTTTGGAATGAGCAGGCCTTCTAAAGTGGCTTTAAATATCCACCAACAAATTCACCTCTCTCTCCCACACCTCAAAAATACAAAAGTGCAGTCGAATAAACATAATAATAATGAATGAAAGTGCTACATAAAAATGGAAGAATTTTAATTTTGCTAGTTTTAAAATGGGTTTAAGCTCTCCTCTTTCTTGTAGACATTGATCACATGTTGCTGATCTCATTTAAGATAAATCTCTCGACTTTCAAAAGGAGTTGCTAACCTTTCTCCCGCCGCGTGTCTCCTGCAGCGAGCCCCCTGACAGGAGAAATGAAGGAGATCACCATCTTGGGGGCTTGTGTCTCCATGGTGATTTTGCTGCTCATATTCTTCATCGCCTGTTTCATCAGCGGAGGGTATGTGCCACATACCCACCGCCCGAACACTCCTTTACTTGAACCGCTGCCTTCATCCCCTTATCCCTCCAGCACTTTCCCCCATCTCTCTGTGTGTCTATGTGTGTATGTGGGGAGCGGCAGTGTAGTGGTTAGCGCGCTCCGCTGCGAACCTGGCGACCCGGGTTCGATTTGCGCTCACGGCCAACGCCGGTGACGATTATCTGAACCTGTCCTGGGCCTCCCCTAGGTCGACTCAGCCTCAAATGAGTACCTGGTGTGGTGTGTAAACATCGTCACTAGGGATACAAAGTCGGCCGGGCGTGGTGTTGGCCACCCACCCCCTCGTGTGCCGTGCTGGCCTTTATAGGTGCTCGCTAACACCACTTGCCCCAAAAGTCTCTTAAGGCTACACCGGGGATCTTTTTTAATCTTTGTGATTCAGCCATAAATGAATAGTTGCCAAGGTGTGCGAATATCAGCACTGGGGAGGCAAAGACAGCAGAGTGTATGTCATTCTGGCTTTGATATGTGCTCACTAACAGCACTTAGTCATGTGGTGGTGTGTAACGCTAAACAGCAGACCTTTGTCTTTGTGTGTGTGCGTGAGAAAACTAGCCGCACCACTCGATGCTCTTGAAACAGTCACGGACAGAGCTTGTTTGTTGCGGTTTTGTGGAACGTTCGCGAACGCCGCTTTCCGTGCGAAGCACATCGCGTAAAAAAAAAAAACACATAACCCACTGCATCATCGCGAGCTAAAACGTTTTTCCTCGAGCATTACCCTCCTTTGCACGGACTCGCAGAGGACCGCCATCGAAAGCGCTGCACCATCGGTCACAAACTCGGCAGACGCATCCTCGCCGCGCGTCAACTCTGTGGGAACTGCGGAGGCAATTTTGTGCCAGACAAATGAGGCCGCGGCTTTCACAATAGTGGGGCACTTCCATGCTTGTGTAAACAAGCAGTGAATGGCCCACTGCAGGCGAGGAGCTACATCTCTATTTGCTTATCTATTTATTCACTTGTTTGCGAAGTAACACATGTGGGAGGTCTTTTTTTTTCTTCCTGGGGATATGTTCCCAAGGAAATGTAGTGAAGTTTAAACAAGAGCAAGATTATCCGGGCTTCCTCTTCTAATCACACAGTGTGTGTGTGTAACCCAAAAAAGGCTCGCATATTTCAAACAGCACATTTACCACAAAGAGATAGGTTCATAATAACGGTGGTGTGTTTACTGAAACGTGGATTTGTTTTACATTTATATTTCATGTTAGCACGGTATTATATTCGTAGGATTGTTATATTTTCATGGTCCTTGTTTAAGAAGCCCAAACTTCTGAAGTTGGGGGAAGTCTTATTTCCATCAACTTTGTGACAAGGCATTAACTAGAAAAACGAATGCCCTTAAACATAAAGCGCTGCCCGAACATGATAGATTATATTAACAGCTGGATATTCACGTGAGACAGCTGAACCGATAGTGGCATTATTAATGTTCCTTGTATCAGTTGAAAAAAATGTGCCCCCGACCCCCTTCCTTCCATATAAACTAAATTGGCAATAATTTTCATCATGTCATCTCCAAAGATAAGAGCTACAGAGAACCGCAATGCAGTAAAACGTCCTGCAATTTACATTGCTGCTTGACTGGGATTAAACTGCGCTTTTAATATTATTATTTACTGCAAGTATCAGCCAAGAAGACATTTAGTGCCAATTCATAGTCAACCTTTAGCATTAAAGGCTTACGAATTGCAAAATCCATTGGATTGTCGTCTGCGAGAGTTCATTGGATTGAGAGTGTGAGCGCAAAAGGTTAAGATAGCTATTAAGCCATGCCATGCCGGCTTCATGCTTTTTCTGCATGCTTGCAGTACGACCCTGCTTCCACAGCTACTGCATTGTAGCTGCTTCCATTACGATGAAAGGAACTCGCTCCAAGCTGGAGTTTCCTGCCAGCATGGCAAAGCGGAAATAAATGAAGTAAGCGAGTGATGAATTATTTAATTGCTGGGGTGGTGACATGACCGAGCGAAAGACCATTCACTGCTTGTTGTGCAGAGGTTCAAGGTTCGAGCCCAGAGGCGCGAACCTGGACGTTAAACACCCCGTGATGTTATTCGAAATCGAGCAGGCTGTTGTGTGCCCAAGGATTGTTCCAAAATATTGCAAATCCGCAAGATTACTTGCACATTAGTCCATTGGGAAACGCATAGCAACAGCAACCCCATCTAGTGCGAACCTTGGAATGACTCACCTGGAAAAGAGTCTTGAGACTCAACGAGGCTTCACAGGGAAAATAAATGTAGGAGCATTAGTCGTAATAATATAATTGGCAATTGTGAAAAATGTTTTAGGAACAACGTTGCATTGGGCATTTTGGGTGAGAGGTTAAGAGCTGCAACTTTCCTCCTTCCCTTTAGACGTTGCCGACACACAAAAGGAGGCCACGTGCCAGACGAAGAGAAACTCAACTTCTGGAGTGGCCACAGTAAGTCCTTCGTACGCACAGGGTCCTGTCTAATACACGTGAACAGTTGGTGGAAACTCTGAACTAAAAACGTTGAGCACACGTGCACAAAAATGTAACTGGCACTGTACCGGTGTAAAGTATACCAAGATAATTGACAGTTTCATCATTGTGTTGATATAGCCTAAACATTGTGCTATGATTACAAAGATCACTTTTTTTGTTTGTTTCCTGAGCATGTTCGATGCAGCAGCAATTGACATCTCTGGCGGGTTTTCATCTAGCCAAGGAAACGTCATCGATTGGTTCAGACTTTTTTGTGGTCAAAGTTGCTTGTGTTAATATCATATAGGGTACAGTCTCTACGATAACCGCGGCTAATCTAGGATATGTTTGTATGTCTGGAGAAGTCCTCCTAGACTGCTCCACCAGTTTAAATTATAGATGAGTCATTTGAAAACATATACAATTTAGTTCATACGGAGGAGGTTGAAATTACCAAAAAAACACATTTCACCAAATTATTTGGCTGATTGGCATCTGCTGCTTTTCCATACTATGATTTGCAATGTCTCTGAACATGTTTTAAATTCATGCAATGAATAGGCATAAATTTACAACTTTGGTTTTCAACAGCATTTCCACATATAATATATGTAAATCAACACACTAGCCAACAACACTGCCTTAAAATAAAAAAAAAACATATAATCAGCAAAATTTATGGCAAAGCCATTCTTCATGTTTTATGTGCTATGAAGTAGAACAATCGCCCGGAACATTGTCAATTATATGTTTCACTTTTAAGACAGTGTAGTTGACGAGTGTGTGGAGTTTTAGTTTTTATTTGTGCACCACTGCCAATGCAGCATCACCAAAGAACGCATTTAAACTCCCCCATAAAAGTATAAACAGCTCAGCCGGACTTGAACGAAGCCAGCCATTCTCGTCGTGTGCCAACGCTCTGGCACTGTGACAGCCGAGTTGACGAGGACCCCCCTCTGTCTGCGCGAACAGTAAAACTGCGGAGGATAAAGACCTACGTGGACCCACACACGTATGAGGATCCCGCACAAGCCGTGCACGAGTTTGCCAAGGAGATCACCGTCTCGTGCATTTCCATCCAGAGGGTGGTGGGAGCTGGTAAGGCAACCAGGACTACATTCAAAAACAAATTCAGACCTTCATCAATCGACCGCTGGTTGAAGGTTTTTGTTTATTTATTGCTGTATCAGTCGTGGGGTTCTTTTGCCATACTTCACCACATTGGTCAGTGTAGGTTGGTGAAAAGGGGGTGGGTGGGTAGGGGGGGGGGGAGCCAGACCAGTTTGGACGTCAGTCGTCACCGATGTGAACAGTGGCCGGGAATCGAGCTCAGGGCTCTAGGTTCAGAGCGCAGCGCTTGCCACGACTGCGGACGCTTTACTGTCAGAGTTTTGGGGGTCCCCTCTTTGTGCATTGGCCTCCTTCCCTTCACTGATTTACCAGCACTCGTGCCCGAGATGCCCTATTGCTCCTCACTTTGGATGTTTAGTTAATGAGTTTTTCAAAAAATGGCAAGTCCTAATTATAAATCTAAATTCAAGTTAATACGAACAAAACTTTTAATGCCGGTACGCAACTGGCAGTAATGCACGCAGTTATGCCACGGCTTCAATGACCAATTTGCACGATAGGATGTATGGCAGTGCTGCAGTCTTGTACTCCAAGCAGTGTGTATACATTTTTTGGGGCCTCAAAAAATTCCGAGGCTTTGTACTGCACCCCCCACACCCGTCCCCGTATAAGGCCCCTGTGTCAATCCAACCCTGGACACAACACCTGCAGCCGTGACTCCTTCCACCTGGAGATCGCTGACACTGCTGGGACGTGTGTTTCTTACGAGTGTGGTGTACGTGTGCGTGCGTGTGCATAGAGTGCTAGTGTAGCGGTGAGCGCGCTGCGCTACGAACCCGGCGACCCGGGTTTGATTCCCGCTCATGGTAAACACTAGTGACGATAATTATCTGAACCCGTCCTGGCCCGCCCCTAGATCGACTCAACCTGAAATAAGTCCCCGGTATGGTGTGTAAACATCGTCACTGGGGAGACAAAGGCGGCCGGGCGTGGTGCTGACCACCCACCCCCTCGTGTGCTGTGCTGGCTTTCATAGGTGCTCTATAACAGCACTTGCCCAAACAGTCTGTTAAGGCTATACAGGAGATCTTTGCCTTCTGTTTGCAAAGGTATGTAAGATATAGGAAGTGGTGGGCTACTGATTAGCGCATTGTATTACAATCCTAGCAGCCTGGGTTTGATTTCAGAACACGGAAACAGAACAGGGGGCAATCGGTAACCAAACCAAGCCTAGCTCTATGCTAGGATTGACTTGGTTTAAATGTTTAGGTGCATAAATTACAAAACCAATAAAAATCCTCATCATGCACTGTTGTTGAGCATTGTCGGTAATTCAATAATTAGGCAGATTTAAAATATCAAATATTGTTTTCAAGTTTCTCAGTATTCAGGTCCAGGTGTATACATTAATAAACAAACATAAAATAGTGTAACATGCAAAACATGCTCTTGAAAAAGTTCCTTCATCTGCTTTTTGTTCATCTCACACAGTTTTTTTGGAAAAGAAAAATGCACATAATGTAATATTGGTCAAAATATGCTGATGCAGATCCCGAAACACGCAAAATATGTGCACACATCATCACTTGTGTGCACCGGAATTAATTATACTCAGCACACTTTATAAATGCCAAATAAAATACACGCATGACATCTCACGCTTAGATTTTATTAACACCACGAAGGATGGTCGCAATCACAGTCCTGTTGAGATGCTGATGTGTCACGGGGGGTCAGGGCTACCATGGTGAACTTGATTGTTACTGGACAGCTGCTGAAATGGGTGGATCATTACCTCACTCTCCTGCCTCCGTGTCACTCTAAGCGCTTGCGAAGAGAGGTGCTCGTTTTAGAATGAGTCAACCTCTGTAAAAAAAAAAATCTTGACCTAAAAAAAAGATGGATTTAATGCCAGTTCACTGAGCCAAGAGGGTATTTTGTAGCCGTAAAACATAAAAAATTAGGTTTAGACCACAAAATCCTTTCTTAAGATCATTGTTTAAAAAATTGCTCAATGAAAGTCAATGAGCCTTCCACTGGCTCTGGTACAGGGGTTTGAATTCTTTGTGAGTTCAGGGCTATGGCTTTTTTTATGAGAGTATCCTGGGGTGAAACCGGGGCATTAATCTGCCTCTGCGCAAGCCTTTGGGGCACTCTCTTTGCTGCCTTAACTGTTAACTTGTGCGACTAAAGGGATTATTGTGGGTTAACTTACCCGAGGTGGCCCATACCTAACCTTAACATTTACACTAGTGTGACACATCTCTTTGCAGTACCATTCACAAACAAATATCTCAACATACAGTCTATAAGTATTAATTCTAGATTTGAAGCTTTCGTGACTGCAAGGATTCATACTCTTAGGTCTTTTCGGTAAAGTCCCGTAGGTAAAAAAAAATAATATTATTTATTTTTAATACATATTTATTTGTATTAATGATCAATAAATAATATATAAATAAATATTGATATATATTTTTTAAAATAAATATTTATGTTTATTCATTTTTTATAAATAATAATAATATTTATTTTTTACCTACGTGACTTTACCCAAAATACCTAAGAGGAATATGAGTCTATAAAGTAGGCAGCAGCACTGGGTGCTCTGCACTATGAACTCGGTCATCTGAATATGATTCCCGACCATGTCTTACATCACTGGCCAGCGTGTTGTGTGGCCAAACAACCTTCCATGACCAACATGCCATGCGGAAGCCCTCATCCAGCAGCGAATTGACAAAGCGCTTTCAATCAAATCATCGCTGACGTGTATATATACTATTTCCCTGTTGGATAAAAACCCTTTTGTTTTTTCTTCGTCGCAACATGATATTGGTTGTGTTACCGTTAATTCACTTCTCATCCATCTCCCTCTTGGTCATCCGTTCAACAGTGTCCCCTTTCTTTGCTACCAGTCTGCTGCTAGTTTTTGGCCCATTGTTGTCCTCTGTGCCCAAGGCTATTTGCTTTGTGTAGCAGCCTGAGTGATGTCTTCGACACACACACATATGTTTGGGGGGTTACCAGAAAATGTAGTATGTGCTGCATGTATTTGCCTAATTAGTTATTTACTTAATGAGGCTGCATTCACGTCCAAAAATTAACTCATTGTTAGCTGGCCTCTCACCGTGTGCCCACTCAATACAACATATATATCACCTACTTTGCATACGAATTGTCCCTTTTATGCACGAAGCGCTCTTTAATCTCCATATGAATGCGTTCCTAAGTTATGTGTGAAAGGAGAAGATTGGGCAATGTATAGAGGCCTGCCCAGGCATGAGACTTGAGGCCTGCCGTCGAGAAACACGGGCGGCGAGGGGGGATTAACACTTACGCTTGATAATGCTCAGTTTAATTAACCATTTGCTGCTGTTAATTGAACCCCCCCCACCCCTGCATCGCTACCAGGAGAGTTTGGGGAGGTGTACAGCGGGGTCCTGCGCGTGCCGGGCCAGGCCGAGGCGCCGGTGGCCATCAAGACTCTGAAGGCCGGGTACAGCGAGAAGCAGCGCAGGGACTTCCTGAGCGAGGCCAGCATCATGGGCCAGTTTGAGCACCCGAGCATCATCCGCCTGGAAGGGGTCGTCACCAAGAGTGAGTCCACTAACAACAACAGCAGCAGCAGCAGCAAACGGCGCCTGTCGTCGCCAAAAATTACAATGACATCACTGCGGCGCTTGTGCCAGGCTAGTTGCACCTTGATGCCACGTGAAGTGTCGAAGAATTGCTGGTAGGAGGTCATGGGACAGACGCAGGTGTTATCGGTTAACTGACTGAGATGATTGGCTCATGCATCACCTGTGCTTCACACTGTCACCTGTGTTTTAGCCACCCGGCGATCTGCTCGGTATTGTGAGCATCGCTCCTCCACCCGACGTTGTTTTTGGAAGGCGATTGCCTCCATCTGCGCACTAGCATCCTTCACGAGCCTGCTTCACTGACAGATGAGCACATGCACACACGCGCAAATACCTGGCAAGTAACTACATACATGTGAATTGATTAAAATCAATAGGTGTGCTCGCGATATATTACGTGCACATATCTCACGCATGAGAAATTAATGATTTGAAAAAAATAATATTCAAGACTTCTTTGCGGTAACTCGAGATGCTACATTCATTGTTATATCAAAACAATAATTGATTCTTGAATCAAATCATGACCTAAGATTACAGAAATTCATCGAATCACAAGAGGGGTTCCGAATATACCGACACAAACGAATTATCTGTGATGTCATAGCACACATTCGAACAAGATCGCCAATGTACTGAGCCTTGAAAGTGGCTGGCATGTCACAAGAGAGGGTCAGGTGGCCAGGATTATGATACTTGGGGTTGCCCAGGACAGATTCAGATGCCGCTCTCCCCAGGGGGTGTGCTTGATGGCCTGGAACCTAGCCTGGTAGAAGCGCGGGAGATATCACCCCGCCACTTAGTGGCAACACAGGCGGTTGCTGTACGACTGGGAATTTTAATGAAGTGTGCAACCCGATGTGCCACTACTCCCCACCACAAATACAGTGTGCACGTGTACGCATGTGTACACAACACTGGTGGTGATGTTGTTGATGATGGTGGTGATGTTGTTGATGATGTTGATATTTTCGTTTCACGTACATTTTTCACGAAAACAATGCAAGTGATGGTACATTTCAACAAAGTTGCTTTAGTTCTCTGAGGAATTTGTTGCGCAAATTCATTACCGTGCGCTAGATGGGCAGAGTATGAATATCTTGTGAGTTTTAACGAAAGCAAAAAAACCCCAACAAATTGCCAATGCACTTCTAAGAATAGTGCCTCCTGCCCGTCTTCTGCTTGTTACACCGAGCGAAGAAAATTAAGCGTTGTTGTTCACTAACGGGGCGCTTGCATGCTAACAATGTCAATTAGCAAAGAAATGGTATTTGTTGTGCATAATTGGTCCCAAAAGAGTGCTGTTGAAGTTGTGTGGCTCCTCAACCAGTATATCGTGTCCAGGGTAGCTAAGGTCATTTTACTTATTACGAGGCACAAATTAGCTTTGGGAATGCACTTTGTGCAATATAGACATATTTTCACAGTCTATTATTTATTTGATTTACTCCATTAACATCTCTTGGGCTTCAAAGGAACATTTCGTTATTTCGTACGGCGTAAAATGAGTCGTGGTTCATGAAGTGCACCTTTTGTTCGCAATTATTGCGCTCAACCAGAGATTAGGCTTATTTATTGTTTCATCATCAGGCCAAGGAGGTCTGGCAAGAGCTATTACATTAAATTATCTCACAGTTGTCTTATTAGCAGGGATTGGCTGTCACAGTTGGCAACACTTATCTCTCTGTTCTGGAAGATGGATGCCGCACTTTACGCTGGGGATAAACTTTCAACAATGCTCAACGGGAGTTTGGGAGAATTCTGTTTGGGAGAACCCTCCCCCTCTCCCCCACCAATAGCTCGTTAAAATAGCATTTCCATTTGAGCAAATAGAACACTCCCGTTGGCCTTGATTACGCAAAAATTGTGACTCATTTCACACTCGCGGCTGTAGCAGCACACACTGTTTTTAAGCGTTCTCATGGAGAGAAAGATAAAAGGGTTCCCCATCATGATATCTTTTACATATACACAGTTACACACAAATATACACGCGTCTGTATCCAAATCCCCTTCATCCACACATTATCTTCACAAATATAAGATGTGCATCAAATGAAAGCTGCTGGTTTGCATCATGTGAAGACAAAAATCTATTGTGAGCGTCGTTTTTTGTTGTTGACAAAATCACCACTTCCTTGGACCTTTTAGGCATTACACAAAATATTAATATTTTTTTTGCCGCGATAGCAAAATCTTGCGATAATCCCTGGCGAGTGATAACGGCGAGTGGCGGGAAGTGACTGGCACGTGTCCTACGGAGCACAAAGTCAGTGCGTACATGTGCTAAGACACAAGCACGGAAATGCTCACACGACTTATACCACGACTGCGAGCAATAATTAGTTGAATGAATTGAAAAACAAATACATTCACAAGCAGTGTATTTAATAAGTGTGTGTGTTGCTGAAAGTGGTCTAAGCCACACCGGACCACGTTTAGGCTTTCTTACAATTCATCGAAGAAGCTCAGAGCAGTGGGAAACGTCCCTAGCCATTCTGCGCAGCTCCATTAAGTTCCGATTGGTCTAGCCTTTTCGAGTGTTCACCAAAAGATGAGTACAATGTACGTCTTGGCAAATTCAGTTATCGGTTGTGGTTTGAGCATTAAGTGAGTATGTTGGTTGAATAAAACAGAAAGATGGCTACGCTATGGATGGGAAAATGGTTTTGCGACTATAACTAAGAGCTGAATGGACCTGTGTGCATTACACACGACATACAATACACTCAACACGAACCTGGAATGTGGCTCCCAGTCACATATTGACGTCAGAACATCGACATTGAGTTTCTTCGCCTAAACCAAGGTCTTCCCTCTCCACGGTCTCAATTGCATCACCCTGAGAGGAATATGAATTACATGCAGCAGTTACAAAAATCCCCATTGGATATTCTTAAGGCCAAGTGGCTACCAATTTAAATGTAATGATACACTAATAACACGTTCAAGTGAGTTTTGTTGCTGGCGTACTCATTGTGCTGGTTCAGCACGCCTGCTCATTGATTCACAATGGACGCAGAAAGAATGCACGCTCTCGGTGCCCCAGTTAATATCGATGTGCATATTATTTATTTATTTACATTATTGGATACGATACAATTGAAACACAATATAGCGTCTCGATGAGACCATACATCGAGACTCTGTCCAGAAACACGAGGGCATATTTCGTTTTGTGAAAGAGGCAGCGAGAGGAAAAAGAGAGCTCATGATCCTAGACTTAAAGACGTGTAGGGAGTCAACACCACGAATGGGTGGGGGATGAGAGCTCGAGACAATGGTGGTAACAGAGGAATGAACGACCTCTCCCACTGAGTGAAGGTTGACAGAAACCCTCGGTTTCTGGAGCAGAAACTGTGTGGAGTGGAGCTCGAGTGAGATGAAAGGAGAGAGGTAGGGGGAGGGGCCAGTCCATAGATGATCTTGAAGATGGTGATTGTGATCTTGAAATTGATCCAATAATTAATTGGCAGCCAGTGGTGGGATTGGTGGGATTGGCACGGTGCTAGTGATAAGTCTGGCGTCGTTATTTTGGAGATGTGTGATTTGAGGAGGACATTGGGAAGAGCTTCAATGGTGAAGTCAGGGTGTGACGATGAGATGGAAGAGATTATCAGTGGCAGCTGGGATCAGGACTTGGTGAATGTGGGAGATATTGCATGAATGGAGGTATGAGGTCCTGCAGACTTGAGATGGTCACCGCATCACGCCCTTTGAGATGCGCTTCTGCGGCCGTGTGGAATGCTCTTACTTCTGCTATTAGCAAGCCACTGGAGCTATGCACTTTTAAATCTAGATTGAAAAATAACTTTTTTTCGATTTAAAGCTTTCGTGACTGCAGGGATTCATCTTCTTGGTTCTTTTGGTAAAGTCACGTAGAAGGGAAGTAATACAATAATAAGAATAAAACATAATAAAATAATTCTCACGACGCTTCGTCGTTGTGGCCCGAAACGTCGTGAGATTATTTTGATATGTTTTATCTTTATTATTTGATTACTTCCCTTCTACGTGACTTTACCGAAAGAACCAAGAAGATGAAAAATAACTGCTTTAGAACATCTTCTTGGTTCTTTCTGTTGATATGTAAACTCCTTTGTCAAGGCGCTCTTCTCCTCCCACCCAGCTTAAATATGCTGCCAAGCTTAGCAGTGTTCATTGGAGCGCTGTCTTTCTGACAGCTGTTTCTTCACCTGAGGATGGCTGCTTGTATTGTGGCCGAAACGTCGTGAGAATTTTATTATGTTCTATTTTATTATTTTATTATTTCCCTTCTACGTGACTTTTCCGAAAGAACCAAGAAGATGAATTCCTCCAGCCACGAAAGCTTTAAATCGTGTTTTAGAACAATTTAATGTGTTTAGTTTGCTGTCCTTCCCCCGCACCTCTGATTAGCACGGTTTGCCACGTGCAGTGAAAAAGAAGTTCAACATGTGCGTACATAAGTATGTATCAAAGAAGTTCAACATGTGCGTACATAAGTATGTATCAACATACATACTTATGTACGCACATGTTGAACTTCTTTTTCACTGCACGTGGCAAACCATGCTAATCGAAGGTGTGAGATGTGGGGACAGAACGAGAGCGTAGGATCAATGACACCTGCCAAGATTTTCCACACTATCGGCCAGTGTAACATCAGAGTTCAGTAGGAGCACACTCGAACCGGAGTCTCTCCCGAGAGTGAACTTTTTTGCTGATGAGTATAAGTTTTTGAAATGTTTAGCTGGAGGACGTTGAAACCCAATCCGAAATGAGAGTAATTCAAGGAAGAATGTGAGAGTGCATATTGTGGTCGGGGTCATGGGGTCGTTGGCGATGTAGAGCCGGTTGTCATCAGCGTGCAAACGCCGCTCTACATTACAACACGAGATGGTCTTGCAAAGAGGGAGGAGACGTAATGAGAAGAGCCGTGGGCTGAGAACGGAGCCTTGTGAGACATTGCAGGATGGGGGTTTGTGAATGTAGCATGCGCTTCTATTTTTAACAGCCCTCTTCCTGATTACGCTCCACCAGTTATTCTGCATAATCAAAGAGAATAGTGGCAGGTCTTGTGGAGAGAATAATGAAACTGTGAAATTAATCACGACTATTTTTAGCAGCTCTAAAGCACACCTGTGCTTAATTTATTAAACTTCTCTCTTTAAGGCAAGTATAGATCTTTGCTAAGAATATCTGATCACATATATGAACACAGCACACGAACCACCTGGCAGTAGCCACACTGCGATTTCTGGGCAAATTTACACCAGTAGTAGTTGGTATCTATTTACAATCATAATGCCAATTATTTACCAGAAGATACAATTTTTTTTAGTTTTGGTCCTGCATTGGGATGTTTGGAGAATACCACCCATGAGTGTTTGGCACGTTAGGACGAAACCAGAGGAACTGGTGAAAATCCACACAAGCCGAGGAACAATTTCTCAACACTGCCATCTCCTAGCCACCTCACACACGACCTGGCAAGCCTTGACGGTCACCCATCCAACGGTCATCCAGGCTCAACACTGCCTCGGCTTTCAGATCCCAGGTGCATTGCATATTTATGTGATTTTAGGTTTAAGCGTCGCCTTTGGTACACGAGAGATGATGTGGCCAACATCAGCAGTTTGGAGTGAATGACAGCCAGGAATGGTGCCTTTCCAGCCTTTATAGGCACTTACCAAAACAGTGCACTCAGCAGCAGTGTCTCCAGGATAAGCAGGGTATTTTTTATTTGCATGTGAGTCAGTGGCTGTACGTGTCATGGTGGGGAGCGGTAATGTCGCGGTTAGCTAGCTGCGAACCCGGTGACCCGAGTTCGATTCCTGCTCACGGCCAACACCAGTGACGATTATCTGAACCGGTCCTGGGCCTCCCCTAGGCCGACTCAGCCTCAAATGGGTACCAGGTGCGATGTGTAAACATCGCCACGAGGGAGACAAAGGCGGCCGGGCGTGGTGTTGGCCACCCACCCCCTCGTGTGCCGTGCCGGCCTTTATAGGTGCTCGCTAACAGCACTTGCCCCTACAGTCTGTTACAGGCTATACGGGGGATCTTTTTCTTTGTTGTGCGTGTCATGGGTTAGGGCACTGCACAACAAACCTGGTGACCTGAGTTTGAATCACGTTCATGGAAAATATCAGTGATGAATATCTGAGTAGGTCCGAGGGCTCAGTAGGTCGACTCAGCCTTAAATTAATACTTGGCAAGGTGCGTAAACATTGGCACAGGGGCGACAAAGCTGGGCGGGCATGGTGCTGATCACAATGCTCCTTCGTGCGCCATGCTGGCCTTTATAGGTGCCTGATTATTTATATATATATTATATTCACATATGTCAATTCTATTCACACTGAAGTGAAATTTAAAGTGAATGGAGACGATGAGAAATTAGGGGTTTCAAATAAGTGTGTATTTGGAATAGTCACGTGGGGATGATTTTAAAAGAATACTCAGATTGATTATCTCTGAATTAATACATTGAAAGAAAGTTTGAGGAAGTTATATCTAAAATACTGAATGTAATATATGTTTTGTCACGATTGAAACACAGCCCAAATACCTGCTTGGGTAAAGCCCCACAGTCACCAAGCCGTGTTCAATTTAGACACAAAAGCGTTGCTTTGCACAACTGCGGACACTTTGTTTCCGACGGTGCAAAGCGGTGACTGAACTCGTTGATTTTTTTCCTTCTCCAAATTGGTATTTTGTAAAAAAAAAAAAAGACACGTGGACAGGGGTGGCCACATCACACCGGCAACAAAGACGACAAAAAAATATATTCAACACTATAACCCCTTAATGTCCACGCCATCCCCCGCACCCCCCCCCCCGTGTTTGTGGCAATCGAGGTGAAACGGAAGGGCTAACGTCTCGTTAATGTGCAGGAATTGACCGGGTTCTTGTGCTTTGCCTGCAGCGACGCCTGTAATGATCATCACGGAGTACATGGAGAATGGATCCCTGGACTCCTTCCTCCGGGTAAAGCGCCGCGCCGCGTTCACGTGAATTACAGGGGGTGTCCGAAAAGTGTATCTCACCGGAATTGAGATGAAATTCCGTGAACCTGCTGTGAAGTTGAGACCTAATTCTCTTATTTTCAGCCTCTTGCCTAATCTCAAATCGAAGTTGAAACACTTACGCAGCCTATCTGGCATTGTTACCGGGTAATTTATCGTCTCGCTTTGAAGGAAGGCAGCATGCATTTCAAATTGAAAAGACACAAGCAAAAGCAGCTGGATAATGCAGAACAGGTGGCGAGCATAACCAATGTTGGAGCTTCATTACACTCAGCTGGTGAAATGTAGCTTCTGTATTCAATGTGGGCTCAACTTGCTGGAGTCGAATGCATTAGGAGCCCAATGGTCCTGTTTTAATGGGCACACAGTACGCACATATTCCAGGCCAGCTTTCCTAGAGACTAATTATGAATGACGACCACGGGACGTGGCGATAATTGCCAATAATTAGCGTCATAACGATGACCCGAATGCTTGTAAATGATGGTGATAATTCAAATTGTCACGGAAGGGGGCTTGTATTTGGCGATTTCCATGAGTGATACATGTGTTCATGTATGGCCGTGCACGTGTGTTTTCACATGACAGCTGATGATGAAAGTATTGTAATTAATTAATAGATCCATGACAAAGGAGGAAAATATTGATTGACAATCAATGTTATCGAGTGCAGTCAAATTTAATAGTGGGATCATAGTAGTCAGACGTATAATTTTACGTGGAAGGTTATATCTATGGAATAATTATTTACAATCCTCATCCCTTCTTCAAATCCATTGATAGATGAAGACCTCCCCATGCCATGCCTCTTATCATACTTCACCACACTGGCCAGTGTGGGTTGGTGACAAGGGCCCCCCAGTACCGATTCAGATATCACCCACCACTGATATGAGCCATGGCCAGGAATTGAACTTAGGCCATGGTGCACTAACTGCGCTATAACCTACACCACAGCTTCCTTCACTATGTATCATGTATGTATTTATAATATAACGACATCAGATGACGCAATATTCAACAAGGTGTCTTGATCATGTAATATCCAAAATCAGATTGAACCCTGCATGTTCAATTAATATTATCTTTTGAATCCATTTTGAATGGCTATGATTGTATTACATGCAGTACTATAAAGGCAAGCCTGGAGGCCTAGGACCCTTGGCAATACAGGCAAGTATTTGAACTGCTTTCTAAATTCGAGCAGATTGTAAGTGTCTGAATGGCTGTGCACAGGGACGAAACATCACAGATGTTATAAATCGTTTGAACAGAAACAGGACGGGCAGTTCAACGTGGGTCAGCTGGTGGGCATGCTGAGGGGCATTGCAGCCGGCATGAAGTACCTGTCCGACATGAACTACATCCACCGCGACCTGGCCGCTCGCAACGTCCTGGTGGACAGCAAGCTGGTGTGCAAGGTGTCCGACTTCGGGCTGTCACGGGGGCTGGAGGACGATCCGCAGGCCGTCTACACCACCCACGTGAGCAGCTCCCCCCCCCGCCCCCCGCACGCTCCTCGCACAGTCTGAGAACCAGAGTGGGGATGCACACTCACTCACTGAGACGCATCACCACCCAGCCTAGAGACTCACAGTGGAGATTCATAATCAATCACTGAGACTCATCACTACCCAGTTTAGAGACTCACAGTGGAGATTCACACTCACTCACTGAGACGCATCACCACCCAGCCTAGAGACTCACAGTGGGGATTCACACTCACTCACTGAGACTCATCACCACCCAGCCTAGAGACTCACAGTGGAGATTCACACACACTCACTGAGACGCATCACCACTCAGCCTAGAGACTCACAGTGGGGATTCACACTCACTCACTGAGACTCATCACCACCCAGCCTAGAGACTCACAGTGGAGATTCACACTCACTCACTGAGACTCATCACCACCCAGCCTAGAGACTCACAGTGGAGATTCACACTCACTCACTGAGACTCATCACCACCCAGCCTAGAGACTCACAGTGGAGATTCACACTCACTCACTGAGACTCATCACCACCCAGCCCAGAGACTCACAGTGGAGATTCACACCCACTCACTGAGACTCATCACCACCCAGCCTAGAAACTCACAGTGGGGATTCACACTCACTGAGACTCATCAACACCCAGCCTAGAGACTCACAGTGAAGATTCACACTCACTCACTGAGACTCATCACCACCCAGCCTAGAGACTCACAGTGGGGATTCACACTCACTCACTGAGACTCATCACCACCCAGCCTAGAGACTCACAGTGGAGATTCACACTCACTCACTGAGACTCATCACCACCCAGCCTAGAGACTCACAGTGGAGATTCACACTCACTCACTGAGACTCATCACCACCCAGCCCAGAGACTCACAGTGGAGATTCACACCCACTCACTGAGACTCATCACCACCCAGCCTAGAAACTCACAGTGGGGATTCACACTCACTGAGACTCATCAACACCCAGCCTAGAGACTCACAGTGAAGATTCACACTCACTCACTGAGACTCATCACCACCCAGCCTAGAGACTCACAGTGGGGATTCACACTCACTCACTGAGACTCATCACCACCCAGCCTAGAGACTCACAGTGGAGATTCACACTCACTCACTGAGACTCATCACCACCCAGCCTAGAGACTCACAGTGGAGATTCACACTCACTCACTGAGACTCATCACCACCCAGCCTAGAGACTCACAGTGGAGATTCACACTCACTCACTGAGACTCATCACCACCCAGCCTAGAGACTCACAGTGGAGATTCACACTCACTCACTGAGACTCATCACCACCCAGCCCAGAGACTCACAGTGGAGATTCACACCCACTCACTGAGACTCATCACCACCCAGCCTAGAAACTCACAGTGGGGATTCACACTCACTCACTGAGACTCATCAACACCCAGCCTAGAGACTCACAGTGAAGATTCACACTCACTCACTGAGACTCATCACCACCCAGCCTAGAAACTCACAGTGGGGATTCACACTCACTGAGACTCATCAACACCCAGCCCAGAGACTCACAGTGGAGATTCACACCCACTCACTGAGACTCATCACCACCCAGCCTAGAAACTCACAGTGGGGATTCACACTCACTGAGACTCATCACCACCCAGCCTAGAGACTCACAGTGAAGATTCACACTCACTCACTGAGACTCATCACCACCCAGCCTAGAGACTCACAGTGGGGATTCACACTCACTCACTGAGACTCATCACCACCCAGCCTAGAGACTCACAGTGGAGATTCACACTCACTCACTGAGACTCATCACCACCCAGCCTAGAAACTCACAGTGAAGATTCACACTCACTCACTGAGACTCATCACCACCCAGCCTAGAGACTCACAGTGGAGATTCACACTCACTCACTGAGACTCATCACCACCCAGCCTAGAAACTCACAGTGGGGATTCATCACTCACTGAGACTCCGTAAATTCAGCCATGAGACACATGACACGGAAATTCAGATTCAGAATTAAATATTAATCTTTAAAATGAAACCTATTTTACTGGGAATCCTGTGTCGAGAATTTATTTGCTGACAGTTCAATGAACTCCAAAACATATCTCAAGAATTAATTTTCATTTTGAGCGTCATTTATCCTGAATTTTTATGTTCAACTGCAACAGTTTTCATGTTAATGCCACTTAATTTATACTCACCACCCCCATCAGCAATGAGGCTCCAAGTGGGAATTGAGACCCACTCTGACTTAGACTCATTACCTCAAACCTTGTGATACACTGGGTATGAATTCACACTCGCAGATGCTGAGAATCAAAACTCAAAGCCTGAATATACTTGCAGTGGTAATTCAAACTTCAGTCTCACTTCGCCGTCACGAGACTGGCAGAAAACTGGACTCATATAAATTGAGTTGATGTAAAACTATAGTCGATTCCATTTAACCATCCATGCTGAATTTAATATACATTTATTGATAGTGGTCACCGATACATTCCCGACATACATATTAGAAGACCATTCCAGTGCCCAGCACTCAGAAAAGTCAGCTACCGCGTTACATTTGCAATTACGTAATTTGTAAAACCATAGACGATGCCGTTTAACCGTCCATGTTGAATGAAATGTACATGTACGGAGTATATAAGACTTAAAAAAAGAAAATTCGTACACTCATATATATGAACAAAATTGCATATAATTACATGCAACTGTTAGATATGTGCACATTTGATATTAATACTCTACAAAACACAACCCCATAATTTATGTATGGCTGAGTCGAAAACACGTATTTATTATTTAACTTATATATTAAACATCTACAAGTACAGGATAACACAGAACCAGGGTACACAATGTCCGGATGGCCAGCAAATACAATTATAACAACACAAGCCCCAAGTTGTAATTTGAACACGGCAGAGAAACAAGAGAAGGGGAAGAGCACACAGGGAAGGTTATAAAGCCGAGAAATGCCTTTAATGATATCAACCAGGCTTATGTCTGGATTTCGAAGAAGTTAATTGCTCGAAATTGCAGTGCTGAATTGCTGTTACTATGCAACCACCGTGTGCTTGTCGAAGCGTGGGATGGAGAGCGGGTGGCACTGCTGCGACATCCACCTACTTTAAATTCCCCATCACAGCTGTGATGATAACCGGGGAATATGCCGCATCACAGGAATATTTGCCCACGTGTGTAACATTCATCGTGCACGCGAATACGGCGAGCTGATGCAACGTCGTTGGAAACGTGTTGCCGACGCGCAGGGCAGCAAGATCCCGATCCGCTGGACAGCCCCGGAAGCCATCGCGTTCCACAAGTTCACGACGGCCAGTGACGTGTGGAGCTTCGGCATCCTCATGTGGGAGGTCATGTCCTACGGAGAGAGACCCTACTGGAACATGACGAACCAGGATGTAAGTTGCCCCAGTGTGTGTGTGTGTGTGTTTTTTTTAAGTGTCGCTGCCGACTGACAACGGAAAGGTGCATAGAAGTGACTGTCAGTGAAGGCAGCAGTTACATTGTCTGTAAGTGGCTGATACACAATTACCAACCTTTTTCGCTGTCAGTCAGCTTATACATTTGTCCATGTGTTTATTTTGTACGTATGTGTTTCTTCTCCATCTATCTGTCTGCAGGTTTGTTAGATGACTGCGTATTTGTGCATCTATTTGTCCATCTGCTCATCCATTCCGTCTGTCCATTTATGCACTATGTATTTATAATAGTAGCTAAGCACAGAGCTAAATTACAGTATGAATAATTGTGGTGGTAGAGCATGATAAGCCTGCATTTAGAAAAAAAATCCAACACATTCCCTTCATTTTAATATGTAGAGTATATGAATATATATATATCAGAATATTAATGAGTGAGGTTTGTAAGCTTTGACAGCATGTCATCACTTAGGTGTCATTCCACCCTACAGCCCAATATTGGAAAATAAAAAATGCTTAGAAGATGTCCTTTCGCATGCAAATAAATTATTTGATTGCAGACAGCAAGGAAAAAAAAATGTATTCAGAGCAAAGGTTGATAATCGGGCGGCCTTCTGCTACGAACAGAGGGTCTTTTTACATGGCAGCAAAATTATTTCCAGAAGATTAGGGTTGCGGTCAGGCAAGTGAAGGGTTCACAGTACAACTCCCGCTTCATGGCGCAGGTGATCCAGTCGATCGAGGAGGGCTACCGATTGCCGTCGCCCATGGACTGCCCGCCGGCGCTGCACCAGCTCATGCTCGACTGCTGGCAGAAGGAGCGCACAGAGAGGCCTAACTCTGGCCAGATCCTCGTCTACCTGGACAAGCTCCTGCAGAACCCCGCCAGCCTCAATGTCCCCTCGCAGAGCAATGCACAGTAAGTGTGCGCGTGTGTATTTGTCTGTCATCGTCATCACCGCCGTCGGCCGTGATTAATCCGCTCTCGAATGAAGACCTCCCCAAAGCCATTAGCCATTGCCATCTCTCACGATCCCTGCAATGCAACGCCCCACCCAGCACCTGCGCGTGAGCTGATTTCATCGCTCCATCTCCGTGATGCATGTCATCGAGGGTGCATTCTCTCTCTTGGCTGCCACTATCATTATTTCCAACCACCTGCCATCATCCACTCTGATGACACGTCCTGCCCAAGCCCACTACTTGTTGCAACGTAAATGTACTTCTGGCTGCAAAGCCTGAAATTTGCTCCGTTTGCCGGGACTGCTTGCCCGAATCATTCCTGACTTCTTTTACCAGCTGCAGAGAAGTCTACGTGTTAAACTGAAATATTGTCCGGGGTGAATTATTGTATAGTTGTTTATGTATTAATGTGGTTAATTATTTAGTTACATTAATTATAACAATGTATTTAGCACGTGGTAGTCTAACGTGATGCACTCTCTTAAAGGCTAACTTAAGAAAGACTAATTAAGTATACATTCATAGTATTGCATTCTTTGTTTCTTAACAAACAGGTTTAATAACCTCAGCACATGGCATGCCCCTGTAAATGAAGTAACAGAGTATTTAATGCCCACATCACAATATTCAACATGCTTTGTTAATGCCATGGTAGTGACCTTAGTCCAACCTCGAACGCATGTTAAACAGCTCAGTGGTCAATGCACTGACTGCTAGACCTTCTGTTCGCACTGTGCTCATCAACAGATTATGCAGGATCTCACTACCCTGCTGTAGCTTCCTTTGGCCTCTCATCTGCCTTCAGGCCATAGTTTGTCCTATACTGAGGGTCCCACACCACTAAACTGGAGGCCCCTCCAGCCATCAGTTTCAGAGAGATCAACTCATGATGTTGTCCCTCTCCCACGACGAGGACGGCACATGCTGCAATGTTGGAGATTGCATGAGTCTTCAATCAATTATTCAATCTTTATTTCACGTGCCAAAATCACCCAAGGAGCATAAACCACCACGCAAACTTTGGTCATCCTCACAGCAGCTTTTGGCTAGCCATCCAAAAAAGACGGTCACTGTATCGCTTGCTTTCAGATATGCTTCTGCAGCCGTCTGGAACGCTCTTCCTATCAACATTCGGAAGCCACTGGAGCTATGCACGTTTAAATCCAGAATGAAAACGAACTCCTTCATGCTTTTTTGTGTTTAGTTTGTTGTCCTCCCCCCACCCCTCCAATTCACGCAGTTGGCTATGTACGTTGCGAAAGAAGTTCAGCATACGTACCCCACTCACCCACTCACCCAATATCACTCATCCACCCACACGTAGAGCAGGGTGCGTGTCTGTCCATGACACCACGGTTCACTGCCGTCCACAGGGTTTCGGATCCGCTGCTCGGCCAGGCCGTGCCGGGTTACACCACCGTCCGCACCGTGTCCGAGTGGCTGGATGCCATCCACATGGCACGATACCGTGACAACTTCTTGGCTGCCGGCTATACGTCCCTGGAGGCAGTCCGGCACATGACGCTCAGGTGGGTTCCCCTCCCCCCGCCCCCAAGCAGATTGGGTACCTTGATGCCATTGGCCACACAATACTTGGCTGCGCACGCGACCGCTAGCGCTGAGCGGTGTGTTGAGACCAGGTTGAGTTCTACGTTGAAATGCGCAGACTACCGGCATGCCCTCATTGCAGGGGAAACAAATACGAATGGGCATTGTCAGTTGACGATTATTATATTTTAGTCAATATGACTCTTATGTGTGAAGCGTGTGCTAAAACAATGCTTAATACCCAAAGATTAATACAACGAGCATGTAAAAAAACGAAGATCCTGGGTTTGAATCTTGGCTGCCATCTTTGATAAAAACCTGGTTTTCAATTAAGGCGAGTTGTTGGCCCCAGACTGGTCACCAATGACTGCATGAAAACAAGTTAAATTACGTGATTTTATTAATTCGGCATCTTTCAGTTCTGAAACATAAAAGGTTAAGTTTGATTGACATGAAGAGCAATCTTTGCTGCCCAATAAAAGCATGCACTCCTAATATAAGTAAAGAGACCTATTGAAAATACCTTGAGCAATCCTCTGACACATGGTGATACACTGTTAGCTGCAACATTCGAAATCGACTTTTTTCGTCTTATCTCATGACACGCCGCCGATAGCGCAGCTCGAATAGAGCTGGATAAAAGTGAACGGGGAGAAATCTAATGCTGAACCTCTCTGATTACAGTGACATTCACAGAATAGGAGTCACGCTGGTCGGCCACCAGAAGAAGATTCTTAACAGCATTCAAGTGATGAGGGCCCAGACCCTGCCAGCGCACAGCACAGGCGTATGAGGGAGTCACGCGGTTTCTCCAACAACACGGCAAATGAGCGACACCCTCTACTGACCCACTTCTCTCGTTCGCGCTCCACTCGCTTGCCCAGCGCATCATGGACTCTTCACTCACTCACTCACTCCTCACTCACTCCTCACTCACTCACTCACTCACTCACTCCTCACTCACTCCTCACTCACTCACTCACTCACTCCTCACTTACTCACTCACTCCTCACTCACTCCTCACTCACTCACTCACTCCTCACTCACTCACTCCTCACTCACGACGCCACGACGAAGAGAGAGGCAGCACTCTTTGTGGCCCATCGGTGGTGTGTCTTCGGAAATTTGAAACGTATTTATGGGGATGGTGATGCGTTTGCGATGGGAATGAAGCGTCTGCAAGGGTTGGCATTGGATGTTCCATCTTGGCGGGTGCTTCTCTGAAGGCACGGAGCTGGGAATCCATGTCTCTGCCGCATAAAGAGACACACCACTATGGTTGACAGAGTGCCGTGGCTGAGCTGGCGGGTCATCGGACGTTGAGAAGGAACGAAAGGGGATTTGCTCTGTTACCAGACGGCATGCCAGATTCATATTGAATCCGGCTAAGCAAGTGGACTTGTTGGTGTTTTGTTGGAAAGCACATGCTTTGTTCCCTGATCCAGGGATGTGCAAAATGTCTGAAGGACGCTTAGTCTGTGAGATTTTTTTTTAAGCAAAACGCTCTGGGTCAAGGACACTTTATACTGCTTCTGTAAACTTTGGTGTCAATTCTGAAGAAAAAAAACTGCTCTTGGTTGTGGTGATATGAAAGTGTGGCTATTTGTGTATGCTCAGCTATTTTGTTATGATGTGTCTGTTATGCACAACACGCAGCTCGTTAACACATCCGCAATAGATTAGGCCGTCATCTTTGCCATAGCCACTCGGACAACATTCATGTCATGTTCTGCCTCGGCGAGTGCCATTTGAATGGATGCGCCGTGAGCTATTTCAGCACAAGCTGTCTGCAGGGTTCATAGGCAAAGCTCTACATTCCTTCCACTGCATTACATGTCTATAAATTCACAGATGAGACCAAGGTAGGATAACCTGGATGAAGACTTCAGTGTGGATAAGGCCAAAGTGACCTGCCTTGGCTTTAAAATCCCCACACGATGGTCAGCCCAAGGCGTTAATGTACATGCATAGATACGGCAGCCTTTCTCGAATGACCTATTTTGCCCACACCTGCCATGAGGAATGTGGAAGCCCTCTGATAAATCACTGAAGCAAATGGAATTGGGAATTTAGATCTAGGTTCCGACAATATCTGGCCACATACATTTATCAGTACTTCTTTACTGCAGAGGAAGCTTTGTAACCTTCGCCTGCTATAGCTGAGCGCAGAGTGCACATCAAATATCGTAGAATTGCTTTACAAACCTTCCCATATGATAAACCTGGTTCATATATATATTTTTTTATAGAACGTTATAAATAGGACACACCTTAAGTGAAGTAATTAATCTGAAAACCGTAACAATGAGCGATGGTTAATGACCAAACTCATTTGTATCACCAAGTCACCACTTTAAATACGACAATTGTCAGTGCATGACAATTTGGAAAGCACTTTTATTTAGGGAACACTAAATACATTTTAAAGAAATTATTCGCACTACTAATAGCTACAGCTACAGGGACCAGTTACTTAATTAACAGTGGGAAATAAAACCTGTTTCTGCCCGATGCAGTAACAAATGCTTAAGCTCTTTGCAGCCCAAATGTGTAAAGTGTGATGTGTGGAGAGCGTTCGACTAATTCTCCCGATGTAATTTGGCTGCCTTGGCTCTTTGTTCCTCTGAGCCTCTGGCACATTAACTGAAATACAAGTAACACATGATATGCAATACCTTGTAACCTGACGAGAACAATGGCACCACTGAATGGAATATCAACACTCTAGGGAAGCTCTATTTTAAAGGCTTATCGGACAGAGAATATTTAAATTGGTTTTATCACCACCCAGGATAACACATGGTCTGCAACATGCGCATACGGGAGCTTTAATCCGATTCAGGATTATGAAAAATGGCATCACGAGAGAAGAGATTAATATCAACAAGCTACTGCAAAGCGACAGCGTTACATGATCAGTAACATGACTTTTGTTTAAAACGATAAGCATATTATTATTGTTGCTTATGAATGAAATGTATATTAGTGTAAAAACATAGCTTAAATTAATGCACACACAGACAATACAAACATTTACACAAAGCCAGCAAGTGCGAGTCTCAATTAAAAATGTTTAAAAAGTGTCAACTCCAACAAATGCTTTGCGTGTAACTGACTTACTGTAGATAATAATTGTGCTGAAAAGTGTGCATAACTTATGATATTGTACATAAAACAAAAACTTTGATCAAGATGTAAATGTTATGGGGGTAGATATAGGATTTATTTCGAGCCTCGATGTTTGTGTTTAGTGTTTGGAATCTATCACTTTTTTTGTTGAGAGCAATTAGCACACACTTTGTGTCGTGATATTTCCGTTCATAGAAATCGCAGGCACAATATTTCTCCATGTGCTACTATAGCCTGAACAAAGCCCTCGTGCCTACCAGTGACATCGGTCATCAATGGATGTTGAAAACCACCCAATGCGTCAGTTTGTAGTTGGTCAAGGCATGTCGTTTTTAAGATTAGACTTGAATGTGACGGAGGTCCTTTGTATACATTATTTTGTATTTCATTTTGTATTGTTTCCTGCTCCCACTACCCCATATCTTCCGCTACGTCTATATTATCTTCATCTGGTTAGAATGCTAACACTATAGATTTGAATAACGATGATAATGTTAAATAAAGCAGCAACAGTAATGATGACTAAATGAAATCTTTATTTATTATAAGGCTGGATTCTGTATAAGGCCTGGTACTGCTCAAGTTTTGTAAAATATTTTTGTATAATAAATGGTTGAATGGACCTGGTGTCAATGTGTGCCTCACTTGTTACATTCTTCAACGTATAATTAAAATAAACAAAAGTCTACTCCGACTTTAGCCCTGAAGCACCCTGCCACAGTCAAGATGTCCGCATCTTCAGATCCAATACACGTGCAATGTCTGTAATCCGGCTGATGAAATCTGTATGAGAATGGAACAAAACTGGTGGCGTTGGAATGCTTGAGGAAAGGCGTGAAGCTTCGAATCGGGCAATTTCTCGCGAAAACCAAGACTTCTTAACTAAATTCTACCCACATCAACCAAACCAGATTCTGTGCACCATGCTATCTGTTCCTACGCAGGCCAATTGAAATGGTGCATCAGTCGGATGTGGAGCGTGGGCAGCAGCAATTGTATGACAAGTCCACAAAAGAACAGCAGCAACAATACAAAAATAATATCTGTGGTAATGAGTACGCATACATTATGCAGATACGTGTATAATTTAATTGGTTTAGGTTATTAAATATATGATTTTAATATGCATTCAACACAGCCATGTCAGAGGTAGCTGAGTGGCTCAGAAGTCAGAGCACTGAGCCGTTGTGGCTTAGATCTGAGGTCGGAATCCAGGCAACCACCCCTCACTAATCTGGGTTCTCAAGTGTAACGGTACATAATTGGTTTCTTTTGGGTCAGATCGTGTAGGTTTAATGTTAATAAGCGCTATAGCCCTCCACCACCTGACACGGTCAACCAAATCAAGTTGTCGCATGGGCAAATGTGGCTAACTGTTTTGTTGAAAATCAAGGAACAATTTTGACCATTGGCACTTATTCCGACCTAACCTAAAAGTAACTATGAATCATAATATCGGTCGTGAATGCCTACATGTGAAATTAAGTATAACAAGTTGATGGTCTCAGCTTAGTCACCAACTTTATCACCAAAAAATATTGCATAAAATTCGGTTTGTATCATAGTTTTACTTTAAAATATTTGACTGATATCCAATGGACATTCTTTGGAAAGCATATCAATGATATATTGAAGTGCTCAGAAGATGTAATTTCTCCACAACTCTGGCTGTTGCCTGATGATGCTCGTTGTAATTTCTAGTGAAACGTCGTACTCGAATTGTAAATGTTGTGGGTTTCTCTCCACACCGGTGTGCCATACGAGTAACGAATGGGCATGTTTTGTTAACGTGACAGAGATTACCAATTGGCTTTGTCGGGTGGTGGCGGGTTTAACAACGCATTTATATTTACGCGATCTAAACCAAAAACCTATATTATGCTCAGAAGTATTTCTGCAACATTATCTTCCAGGGCCATTTTCTAACAAATCATGATACATTGCTAGCTGCAGAGTTTAGACTAGAAATAGCCTCATGTCATGAATGCATGCTGATAGCAAACTTGAAATACAATTGTGAACAATACGAAAAAGTGCACTTGATGTGTAAAACTTTTTTCAGACTGGTTGAAATCTCTAGATTAACTCCTAACCAAACCATACTTGGTTCAGTCCACTTCGAATATAAATAGCAAATTGATGCAAAGTGAAAAACCAAAGTTTTGTTTGAATTTAATAAAAGTTTCCATGGAGAGAGTCTCCCAAGCCCTGAGCTGTTAGTTAATGCTACAATAATGAGACAATTTCCCACCGGGCATGCCCAGAATATTTACGTTTTCAAAATGCTCTCTGTGCAATCACAATTTGTAACACATACAGTAAAGCAAAACGATTGTAAAAACATGTATTTTGTTTGAATAAAATAATTATAATCAGTAAATACAATTTTCTGAAATCAATTATGTGTGCTCGGAAAGCCTTAAAACCAACCAGCTTGGATAGGCAGGAAACTAAGCAGCTGTCTAGATTTTTTTCAAATGCATGAAATGGACAATAACTTTGCAATCAATTTACAAAAGAACTCCAGAATATTCAGAGGATGGCTTGTCACTTGTGTTTTCATTTTTGGTGTATTGTTTTTCATAAAACATGCGTGTGTATATATATTTAACATTATTACCAATCTACCAAATAATAGTTCATTCCCCTGTAGTCGTGGTAGTGCATGGCTAATTTTGACTTGTATGACATTGACATTCTCGTTGTACGTAGTTATTTACTTTCTTGCTTATGAAAAAGTATTTTTTTTACCAGGAATGACCATGCAAGAATTGAACCCAGCTGCTAAATTGTACTTAGCACATTCTTCCAAGATGGACATTGGTCCCACTGAGCCATCACGGCTATCTCTGAGTATGTTTTTATTTTTGGTATGTGAACACACAACGGTTTATTTACTTATATATGTATATTAAAAAAAAACATTTGTAATATTTGACAACATTTTCCAGGAGGCACACAAACACTGGCTGCTTCGTTATCTCTGGTAAGTTTATACGACACGACATCTTTTGATCTCACGGGGAATCTGGGAGACTTGACCTACTGAAAGACAATCATTTATCCGTACGTACATATATGCCAATGGCAGAAATTTGTGCGAACGCGCGCGCGCGCACACACACGCGCGCGCATATGCACACGTGCACGAACCGCATATTCACACCCAGAGATTACACATCCATCTGCAGGCGATTATGGCGGTTGGGAGGACATTGCGGCAGACGTTAGAAAAGAAAATGCTGTTCTCCTGAGGATCAATTTTCTTGCATTTAGCACCCATACAAATCACGGGGGAAGAAGCTTGCTGCGTGAGAAAGGAGCGGTCAGAACAATGCATCCGGCGGGAATGTTTCCCCCTAAATTATTCATCCCCGGTGAGAGCGCCTGCCCGTGAATAGGCTGTCTGCGATCCCCCAAAGTCTGCCCATCCAAAAAAACCTAAACACTGCGAAAACATTCAGTCATGTACGATATCCGAAAATGCATACGCAATAATAATAGTAGTAATTTACAAACCTTTGCCAAATAAATCCTGAATGAAGACCCCCCCCAGATGTCATGTTAGTCATGGTGTTTGTTTGACCAATACTTTACCATGCTGGTCAGTGCAGATTGGTGAACGTGGTGGGGAAGGGTGGTCTTGGCCAGTTCGTATACCATTCACCGATGATCTTAAGCAGAGCTGGGAGTTGGACACAAAAATCTGTATTTGTAGCACAACTCACCAATGTGTCACTGTTCACTTAGCTATATATACACACACTGAAAACTGGAAGAAAAAATCCTTAAGGAGCTCGAATGAAAAAAAAATCAGAGTAGAATTCGTATTATCTAAGTGAATATATGTAGAAGTGCTAAAAAATGTACTTGTTAATATCAAACAGTTACATTGAGACAGCAAGCGGAGAGCAGACGCATCCGAAGAAGAGTCAGGCAAGTATATACACTCTCACCAAAGCGATTTACAGCCTCATTTGAATATATTTTCTGAACATTCTATAGAACAAATGAAGGCATATGCATACAGTACATAAAGGAAGTAATCGCCATCGCATATTTGGTGATAACAGTGCATGATAACAACAAATGGAAATTAATTACAGAACATTTTTTAAGCGCTAAACAAATAACGCCACAACAATTGGGCTCAAGACACAGATGAGAAAAACAAAAGTGGCGTATAAGTTAGCTGACCTGTAGAAAATATTTGTTGGGGTAACATAACTGACATACGCAACAGCGCACGTGTTGAACGTGGAGCAGAATCGACATTATGATACAATAATTTGCTTTGAGTGCAAGTTAAAGTACGTTTGGCTATGTTAAATCTGATCATAAAAGACAACATATTGATGTTAATTCTGATAATGAAAGACAACATATTAACGTGCCCAACGAAGCGAGGTATTAATTCGTGAATAGTATCCGCTGTGGCATAAAGAGTGAAAACGTGGACACTGAGAAAAAAAAAACCCGGCACAACAAGTGAAGAGTACACAAATCTGCATGAAGCGATAATGCTGGGAAGGACGCATGGACACAGCGAGAGGGACTTGGGTAACACGACTAGAAGGGCTGATGGCTGATGAATGAGGTTGATGACGGAATAGCAGCCGAAGGAGGCAACACGCTCCAGATTATGACCACCGCAGAGATAGAGAGACGAGATGTGTAGGAACGAGATGTATCATGGTATTGCAGGACCATACAAGAGGGCAATGGTGAGCGTAGGTCTTTACCCAACAGTGGATAAAACACAGCTTATGATGAATGTTTTTTACTACAATGTATTTGATAGTCACTTAGGAGCTAGCAACATGTAGGACAGATGGGGATAAACAACAACGCATTGAAGTTGTGCACACGCAAATCGTGGAAGGGCAAGGTGAACATCAGTTGTGTTGTTTTCAGGCACATTTCAAAGTCTGGATTATAATACGAATGAATTTACAGCCTTTGTCAATACACTCTTGGATGAAAGTCGCCCCACACCATGCCATTTATGGGGTCTCTTTGACCATATCCCCCTAAGCTGGTTAGTGCAATATTCATATTCTTACATTTTTTCGGTAAAGTCACGTAGGTAAATTTTTTTAATTTAAATTAATAAAATAAAAATAAAAATCACGACGTTTCGGAGGCAACACAAGCTTCCATCTTCAGGTGGAACCGTCACGGCACGATAGCTGTATCAAGTACGATAGCTGTATCAAGTACAGCTATCGTATCAAGTGCAGCTATCGTGCTGTGGCGGTTCCACCTGAAGACGGAAGCTTGTGTTGCCTCCGAAACGTCGTGATTTTTATTTTATTTTTATTTTACTTTTATTAATTTTAATTTTAATTTTTTACCTACGTGACTTTACCGAAAAAACCTAAGAGCATGAATCCTTGCAGTCACGAAAGCTTCAAATCTGGTTAGTGCAAGTTGGTGAAGGGGTTCAGATGTTACTCACTATCAATGTTAGTCACGACCGGGAATTTAATTCATGCTGTCGGGTTCATAATGCAGCTTGATACCCGCCGCACCGCTGCCAGAGTTTCCACCGTTTTCACAGATTAAACCTGGACATATTTCTCAGTCGTCCGAGGTCTATGAAAACTATGCAGGCTACTGCCACAAAGTTCGACACAATACCACCACATCTCGGTACAAGTCGTTTCCTGCCGCCCGAACACAATTGCTGACTCCCAGACTCTCTCGGTCAGACCTGGACAGGTGGCAACCCTAGACACCAGAGGTCGCAAACGGGGTTTGATTCCTTACCCGTATCCGTACCCGGCCGCACCAGGGTCGCAAACAGGTACCCGTACCCGGCCGTACCTGTACCCGTACCCGGCCGTACCCGTACCCTACCCGTACCCGGCCGGGTTCAGGTAGGGTACGGGTATCGGGTACCTGATTGCGACCTCTGGGATGAAGCCATGTTGCAGGCGCGGGTGGGTTCATTCTAGGAACTTGAATTGTGAGAAGAGACAAGACGTTGGGAAATGAGTGACAAACAGTTACTCACCAGTGACTCACGGTCTACCCGTACCCGTACCCGGCCGCACCAGGGTCGCAAACGGGTACCCGTACCCGGCCGGGTACGGGTAGCCAGGTATCGGGTAGGGTACGGGTATCGGGTACCCGGTTGCGACCTCTGCTAGACACTGCCACATCCCCCGTGGCTTTTAAAAGATGGATAAAAGTTATCATTGGGCTCCAGTGAAAAAATTGAAAAGGTCTCTCTCTATTATTACTGACATGACAACTGGGAGTGCTATTGGGCAGGTGTGGCACGTAAAATACATTATGGGTAAGAAGATAGCGTTCATTTTGGTAGGAGGGAGAAATGGATGGAAATTTTGAAGGCCCATATCTCACTAGGCCCTCTGTCTCATGTACACAAATGCCCAGTATGTTCCAGCCTGTAACCTTTATCATAACGACACGCACACAAGCACACACAGCTGCCAAGGGTGGCAAGACAGATGGGTAATCTTGTTCTAAGCCCCCACGCTGTAGAGAATGCCTACGAGACTACAATAGCGGCTTCTATGCACCCAGAATATATATATTTCGTTGCAAAAGCATGAGATACAGAACATATTCTGTGGTACAATGTGACTGGGAAGCAATTCCTTTACCTATCAAATTGCCTCCGTTTGTAACTACTTCACAAAATTGGAGTATTTTGAGAACATAGCGCCACCTGAGCAATTAAAGTACTTTTTGTGACACGTTAACTGCTTCAACATTGCTCTGAAATTCAACGATGGCTTTCTTATCGTCCATCTCATCAGTCATCTCTCCCAAGTGGTGTCCTGTCATAAAAAAAAGTCCCAGCTCAAATGCACACTCCACTGATGTGCCTTTATCGTATGAAATATATATGTACAGAGGGATCATGGATATTGAAATTATATTTCAATTGTGTGACCATCAATACACTTAATGTATTATACAAGTATATTGTACGAAGGAAATTTGAGTTATTATGCCATGATATTAATAAATTAGGTAAAGTTGTACTTTAAAAATACATGTAGGGAAGTTTCATATTTAGAATTTGTGATTTTAAATTTATATAATGTGGATGTGATCGAATGTCCCTTGTATTTAACAATGCTAATGCATGTCCTCTAAGCACAAACGGATACAATTTAAAAGATTCAAGCGTTAAGTAAACTGTAATTCTATATTTTGAATAAAAATGCTAAATGACTTCGCCTTTTCGTCACACGACAGCAAGATTTGCATGGGCTTGGCGCAAGTGTCTCAGACCGTTAGCAAGATTTCCATGGACAACCGCTAATGTACAAACCGGTGATTTATTAAACCGTGAAAGAATGAAGAAAAAAAATCTCCCTCGCTTTCAACAAGTTCAGCAGTTCTGCGTAGCCAATTTCTGTCAGCTCGTTCGAAACATCGTAGATAATTAGAGGGTGCTGCATAGACCCTTGTTTTTAAACACAGCTGGCACAGTCTGGCAGGAGCATGGGCTATTCTCCAACAAAAAATGACACACGCTCCAGTTATTTATTTTACGATTGGCACAACCGTTCGGAATATCAATATTCTTTGTGGCCACTTTCATCGCATGGTCAAAAAGACCATTTACATACAGCGGTTTTGTGTTGAACAGGATCCTGTCGTCTGGACAAAGTGCTCTTGCCAATAACATCTGCCAACCCTGGCAGCGGCATTTGTTTAAGAAGCCTGTGAGTCTGCTGATGTAACCCAGAATGTCAAAGCCGGGCAAAGGTTTTCTTGCTTGAAAAACAAATTCTGGTGGATAATATTGGTCTGGAATGCCCAATAGGCCAGTCGACTAAAACACATTTCATTTGTAAGTGGAGATACAGAAAGGAGGTATGCTTATTATATGATATTTACAAAATAATCCGTTATGCGCTGTTGTGGAGCGTTGTAGGTAACACATCGATAGAGAAAACTTCCGTCTGTCCAAAATAAAGGAAAAAAATACGTAAAATGTGTATTTTTTTCACCATCCTAGCCAATAGGGATTCTAGGGTAAGTCTGCTTAAATAAATGATGTTATAAAGCATTAGTCTGAAAGTCCCCTCGGCTGATGGAGTATATTTCTGTTGTTGTAGAGAGACGGATGTTGGTGTATTTATTTATTGCATAAGAATCATTTTATGCACAGGGTCAATGGTATATGTGAACACAGGATGGGATTATTTACTCAAAAGAGGTTTTTAAAAAAAAACATTTATTCTATTGAAGCCACCCATTACACGCAGAATTGAAACGTGTAGGGCTGGGGCAAAACGACTGGGTGGTGAATGGTTGTTGTGGTTGGGTGATGGGAAATGTAGGATTGGTTAGGTGGGGGTGAGGGTGAAGACGATTAAAAGAAAGGTGAAAATTGGATGTGTTTGGTGGAGTGGTCTTGGCCTGGCTTTATACAGCCCTGTGACTTTAAACGCCATCAATAAATATAGCCTACTTTTGAGATAATGAAAGTCATGCATTGTATATTAATTTGTCCATTATCACCATCTGTGTGGTCATCATCACTTTCATCATTTGAAATCGTCACGAATAAGAGTTATCTATTACATTATGCCAAGAACGCTGCTGGGCAAAGCATACATTCACCATGATAGTTGCACGCGTATTTCAACATATTATCAGAATAAGAAACTATATTTATTTAATTCGACAATTGTGTGTCATAGTACTGCAAACGGAAAACTGGAAAAACAAACTCAAATGCTCGCTGGGTCCTATAAATCAATGTAAGCACGAGTGTCAGTGAGTGAGTGAGTGGTGGTGCAGTGGTTTCCTCATTACGCTGTGAACCTCTCGACCTGAGCTCAAATCCCAGACGCAGATAAAATCAGTGGGAAATGGTCTCAGAGGGTTTCGACCTCCCCTAGGTCAACTCTGGCCTTACATTAGTAGCTGATACCTGTTGCGGTGTGTGCAAGGTGAGACAAAGGCTGACAGGTGTGGTGCTGGCCACACCACCTGGTGCTCACTAGCAGGTCTTGCTCAAACAGTCAATATGACCATCGTGGGAATTGACGTCTCTTCGTGTCTGTGTTGGGAAGCAGCTAAAAACCCGGTGACCCCAGGTCGAGTCCCACTTAGGCACAACACCAGTGATGATTATCTGAACCGGTTCTGCGCATCCCCCTGGTCGACCCAGCCTCAAAAGAGTACCTTTTGCATTGTGTGAACATTGCCGCCACCTCGTGTATCGTGATGGCCTTCAACGGCGCTGCTCGCTAACAGCACTTGCCCTAACGGTCTGTTAGGGCTGTAAGGGGGGTATTTGTCTGTGTTGAGAGAGTTGTAAGCGCACTGTTATATTTCTGATGATCCAGACTTGATACTCAGTCATGTGGATCAATGGGGTAACCATTTCTGAACATGGCCTAGGCATCTTGTAGGTCTACTCAGTCCAAACATGGGTAGCTGATGTTCAAGTATGGGCATTAGCACGAGGGAGAAAGCGTACCAGCATGGTGTTGACCTGGCAATACCACCTGGTGTGTTCCATGCTGGTATTAATGGCTGCTCAATAACAGCAACTTTCCAGACAGTCTCCATAGCCGAAATCTTTCTTTTCTGGATACGGGAGTGTGAGCGCTCAAAGGTACGTTTGTGTGTGTCTTCATGTGTCTATGTGTGTGTGTCCGTTTGTGTGTGTGGAGCAGTGGTGCAAATGTTAGCACGATACAAACGGCCTTTTTGATACACAGCACTGACACACAATACCAGTGCCAAGTGGTATCGGAACCTACCCTGGGTCTCCGATGGGTCAAATCAGCCTCGAATAAATACCTGGTGCAGCGTGTTAACACCAGCACTGGCTGAGACAAAGGCTGGCTGAGTGTCTTGGCAGCCAAACCACCCCATCATGTGCCTTTCTAACTTCAACAGCGACGCTAATAGCACTTGCCATGACGGTCTGTGCAGGTTAAATGGAGAATCTTTTGCTGTGTGTATGTCTGTGCATGTGTGTTTCAGAAGTGCGTTGTGACCGAACGTCAGAGATGAACCCAAGCCACTGAGGTTTGATTCCCAGCCCCATATATCACTGACAAATGGTGTCTATGTTCACAACGAGGGCCTCCCCAAGGTCCACTCAGCCTACATGAGTAATTTGAGAAGGATGTGTTTCGCCAATACCGGGGGAGACAAAGGCGGCTAGGCGTGGTGCCGACCGCCCTCCCCTTGTGCGCTGAAGCAGCCAGAATAGGTGCTCAGGAGCAGCACTTGACCCTACGGTCCAGTGAGACTGAAAGAGGGACCTTTGTTACAGCCACGGGGCTTTATTCTCGAGTTAGAGAGAGCCCAAGCTCACCTCTGAGCAAAAGCCTGCGGCGACGGAGGATCCCCGTGGCTGTGCGGGACAGGGCCTTCGAGTGTTGCGGAGGGCAGATTAAGTAACAGGCAGTTCTTTTGTAAAAAAATTGTGAACCTCCTTAGGCCTGTGATTTCTGAAAGGGATAAAATGTAGTCAACCTTGACGAGGCACTGATACGGGCAGTCCAGAAAGGTTAGGTAAGCCAATGGGCGCATTTTTGTTGAGACCCTAAGTTTCGACGAGTACTATTAATAATTGAAGTAAAAAAAAAAATATCTGCATTAATAAATAAATGCCATTGTAAATGTATGATTTGCCCTCAACCATTGATCACTGAAAATGAATGACTGTCGACATCGCAATATTTGTTTTTGTCATCATATTTCCAATATATATATATTTTTATATAAATATTTGTTTCTCACCATGCATACGTACATCTGTTATTACCACTCACCTCCAGTCATTGCCACCCACCTCCAGTTAGTGTCTTTCTCCTCCATTCCACGATTTAGCATTTGAGGACTTTCCCGAGTTCTCGTCAATCGGCTGTCTCAAGGTCTTCATTTTCTCGCACGAAGTATTGTCTACGCAGGTTCCCTCATTTGGCCACGGCTGACCGTCCCAGTAAGTGCTGGGGATGGGAACATCCGAGATAACCACGAGTGCAAAATAGATATATGCACTGGGGCACTTGGGTGCTTAGAGAGGGAATGGGCTCTGGGAAGTGTAATTTGAATGCAAAATTTTCTGCAAAGCTGTCTTCAAGCTTGTTGTAAAATGGGCGCAACAGCTTCCAAATTGCCTCAATCGATCGTGCACGCTGGATTTGGGAGACTTCAAGGACCCTATCAGGAATGTCACATGAAGTAAGTCATCATGTCAGAAGGGGGGAGTATATAATCATTGTTACAAGAGACTGCATTGGCAAAATGGGAAAATGTAGAGGAAATGAGATAGGACTTCAATTTGATGGGTCACTGGACACTGACCACGCAGAGAGAGAGAGATGCAAGTAGGGCTATATAAGGCAGCATGGCTCTATAATAGGGTAGTCAATCGCTTATTCCATTTTTTCACATTTTATACTTTACTCCGCATGATAAGCGCGTCAGTGTAAATGTAACATATTGGAAGAACGAGCACAGAAGCACGTGTAAAACCAACAGGCTCAATGTTGTTCTAAATATACCTTCCCACATGTTCCCGTAATGAACCTCGATCATATCTTCATGCACATAAAAAAAAAAACATACATAAATGTACGAAGTAAAATCTGTAGCTAAATTATTCATTAAATCTTTCGCCATGTATACGGTGTTTTATTTATAAACTAGAATTTCCTTTACCTTGTTGAGTGGATCTGAGGTCATTGTATTTATTTAACGAACACCCAACTGAGTTCACGAACCAAATAACGGGAGAAATCGTTGTCCGATCTGGTGTCACCCTAACCTCGAATCCGTGGCCTTGCACGCCGTGTTCACACCGACCAGTTGTGATCAAGGAACAAAAGAGAAAGTCTCTGCGCTGAAATGAACATCTTTGGCTGTCCAGCGGACATCCGCTAGACAGCCGCTGGACATCCAAACAGGAGGAGCTTGTGTGTGAAATGATTTTGTTCTCAAGCATCATTAGGTCTTATAAGGAGCTTATGAAATTATTGTCTTGTATATATTATTCAGCGAGCTGCCAAAAAAGATTATTTTTTAATCGCTATTCGCGATGAGCATTCGGCGGAGAAAAAAAAAGGATTAAACTTTTGTAAAGAAGCACAGGACCGTTAATTAAATGAAAGCAATGCTGTTGTGACATCTTAAAAAACCCTCTTTCATCCATTGTGAGGCTCAAAGTTGTTGATACCAACAGACTTCTCAAACGTTGTGCCACACCTGCTTTTAACAACGTGAGATGAATTTTTGCAACCAGTCTGGTCACGTGCTATGGAATTCCGAAGCATTTTCTCTGCAATTCCTGGAGACAAAAGAATCATCACTCAGACATAGCTCCATTTTGTGCTACAGTGACTAGGATAAGTGATTTTTTTTTAATACGCGTTTCAACGCTTACCCTCTAAATATCTGCATTTAGCACATTGAGCAAAACTTGAGCATGTGTCTGCATGTGAGGAATTTTGCTTTGTATATTTTTTTATGAATACATATGTGCAGAACTATGTTATTTCCACACTGGAGCAATTCACCTACTCAATTGTTGAGTTTATTTCAGCTACAAATCCTGTGTCGAACAGGTGCATTTTAATATCGGAGCTGCACGACTATACTGTAATGTTTAATTCGAGCATGTGCAAAGTGCCACGTGCCGTGATTGTATCTCAAAGTATTCAGAATAATTCTAGATTTGAAGCTTTCGTGACTGCAATGACTCATATTCTTAGGTTTGTTCGGTAAAGTCACGTAGGTAAAAACATTAAAAAGTAAAATAAAATAAAATAAAAATAAAAATCACGACGTTTCGGAGGCAACACAAGCTTCCGTCTTCAGGTGGTACCGTCACAGCCACGACAGCTGTATAACTCCTGCAATCTCTCATTTACTTGATACAGCTGTCGTGGCTGTGACGGTACCACCTGAAGACGGAAGCTTGTGTTGCCTCCGAAACGTCGTGATTTTTATTTTTATTTTATTTTACTTTTTAATGTTTTTACCTACGTGACTTTACCGAAAAAACCTAAGAATATTCAGAATAACTTTCCATTGCTCCACGCGGTGTGCGCTCACAGCGCCGACTTTGCGAAGCCACACACACACACCTGCAATTCCGGCAAATCTTTTCTCAGCACTAAATGAGGCAAACCTGTTGCTGAAACGTAATTTTCGAATCCTTTGAAATTTGCAACCCACCGCCACCCAACCACCCAAGCGTTTTGACTTCCCACAGCCTCCTGAAATCCCACATCACCTCTTTCCCCTGCCTAACAACACAGGGGGCAGCTCTACTCCCAGCCACACCCCAGAGCTTTCCCAAGCACCCGAGCAAATTGAGATAGGCAAGCTGTAACAGACAGGATAGGTAATTGATGCTGCACATTCGGCAACCTGAATTTGTGTGATGGAAATTGGGTTGAAAGGCGGTGTGACCTCAATTTGAAGGGTTAGTGAAATTATTAACCCTATTGGCTTGTATAGGGCTGTTTGGGTCCATTTAGAGGCCCTGTACTTAGCCGTGGATTTTTTTTTATAAAAACCTTTAATATGTAAAATTCACTTTCCCCATTCCAAAATGCCTCCAACCACCTCCCTCCCCCTCCATTAAATCTACCACACAATGATTTACAGCTGTTATACTGTGGTAAATCAATTATACATTTTAAACATTCATGTTTTATGTTTTTTTTTAATGGCAGTAAACCATTACAGCAACAAAAAAATAAAGAATTGTGTTCAAATGAAAAAAAAACTTTTACAAAAAAATACATGACCAAGTCAATTAGTAGGATTTCTGTAGATACAAACGTCATGAAATTAAATATTTATCAAACACAGAATAATTTAAGTTTCAAGAGCAGCTGTGACCTTCATTTGATTTATTAAACTAATTACTCAAGGTGGTTTCCCACACAGATGAAAAGAAACCCCATTTTACTCGTGTTAAAGAGTATTGTGCTCTGCCCACTAAATACATATCCCCTTGCGTCTAGACCTCCAACTTAAAGTACTTGGGAATCTCCACATCCGTTGCAAGTTACTCTTGAGACGAAGATCTTCTAAGAAGAGCTCTTTTTAAAAAATAAAAAACCCTTTGCCTCCAAACTACAGAGCCAGCTATTAATCACCAACATGGTACTTGCTCAGGCTAAGAACTCCTCCACGTAATGTGTTGCAAACATTCTGCCTCTCCTGAAAGAAAAAATTCAAGTGCGGTGCTCATCGAGTATGATGCTTCCCAATTAATGTATGGATCACCGCATTTTGTTATGTTTGCCTGAGTGGTGCTCCCATTAGGCTATAATCATCTATAATGTGGCAATACTACATTAGTCATCCTACAGACTGGCTCCTGCCATGGGATTTGTGGAATTTTTACCATGGATGCTGCCACAATTTGTTTAACACAATGAGACTCTTGCTTCGATATTTTTATAGAAATATTTCATTGTCCGTCACACTTCTGGACAATGGATGTTTCAGTGTTTTGATTTGAAGCTTTCGTGACTGCAGGAATCCATACTCTCTGGTTCTTTCGGTAAAGTCACGTGGGTAGAAAAAAATAATAATAATATATCACGACGTTTCGAGCGCAACACAGCTGCTTGCCCATCGCCATATATATAACCTTGTTGTAACAGCTCTCTCGCTGGTTTAGCAGTTCCACTGCTGGATAATTTTTTCCGCTTGTGTTGCGATCGAAACGTCGTGATATATTATTTTTTATTTTGTTTTATTTTTCTACCTACGTGACTTTACCGAAAGAACCAAATAGTATGGTGTCAGTGTTTGTTAAGAATGAAGTGGCAATGCATTTGCGTGTGTGTGCTTTAATGCTACTCTGCCGACAGCCCATACCATTGATACACCCATATAGTGGATTAAGTTTGTCACGTAAACAGAACGTGCCAATTCGTCACTAGTACAACACACCGGTGTGTTGAAGAGCAAATCCACAACATTAACAATCTGAGTTCGAAGTTTCGCCAGTAATTACAACTAGCTTCATCAGGCGACAGACAGATTTGTGGAAAAATCCTCCTGTTTCGTTCCTTAAATAGAGGGATGGATGTGATGACGTCACTTGTGAGCCCTTCTTGTGCGAAGGGGGAGGGATTAATGAATGCATATAAATTACAATGGGTATCCATACTTATTATTGGTTCTTTCGGTAAAGTCACGTAGAAGGGAAACAATAAAATAATAAAAATATAAAACAATAAAATTCTCACGACGTTTTGATTGCAACACAAGCAATCATCATCAGGTGTGATAACCACATCAATTTTTTTTTAAAGTGCCATTTTTTAAAAATACATACTTGTTTGAAAATTTCATAAAATCTGGAATCAAGCCGTGGAGAAGTTTAAAAATGACTCAGTCAATGCAGCATTGATGTGAACGCACTGCAGAAAGCCCAAGGGTTGGGAACATTATGCTGTGGTAAAGAGTAGGGAGTCAGACCTCTGGCTAGTGTGATAGATTGGACTAAAAGTGAGGTTACTGTTTCAGTCACGGGCACATTTTTACTCTTAGCATTATAATTTGTTTTCTGTTGTAATGGTTTTTATCATGTCATCAACACTACATGCTTAATGTCTACACAACAATGATGTTCTGATGCATACTCTTTATTTTTTTTGGTAAAGTCACTTAGGTTAAATTACTGTATCACTTGATACAGTAATTTTTGCTGTGACGGTTCCACCTGAAGACGGAAGCTTGTGTTGCCTCCGAAACGTCGTGATTTAATTCATTTGTTTTCTTTTCTAACCTACGTGACTTTACCGAAAAAAACAAAGAGTATGGATCCTTGCAGTCACGAAAACTTCAAATCTAGAATGTTTTGATGCGTCATATAAAATAGTTTAATAATAACAAATCATGCATTTTCTGAGTAAGACATACTTGGCTTGGTAAAGGACTTTAAATATCTACGAGATTGTAGTTGCAGATCCTCTTATTTCTGAATGAGAAAAAAAATCCCATTTCCTCATGCACATTTTCATCTGACTTTACTGCGTTTAAAATTTGAAGAAAAAATACTGCCCAAAGGCTATTTCATTTAGAAGAAAGTACAAAAGTGATTGTAAATTTTCCATTTGTAGTCACGGGACATCATGTTATTTCAAAATATAAGGGTGGCCACCAACTGCCCTTTTGAAGGCTACATGTTGTCATTAAAATTACCCTCCTGCCCCCTGTTTAATCAATTCTGGGACACGCTCATACATTCATCATTTTAAACATCTTTGGACTACGCATTAAAATGAATTTGTTTCGCATCATCCGCATCTCCACCACCAACCACCACGACCACAATCAATTAATGTAAAAATCCCAGTTGTAAAATTGTAAAACCTTCCATTATGCTCACTGTTGGCGATTTCAACCAAAATGTCGAGATTTTGAAGACATGCATACTGTAGTTTGATCTCTTTCAATCTTATTTATGTTTAATACATCTCATGCACAGCATACGAACAAATTGTGACACTCAGCATTTGGGCACAAGTCAGTTTCGACCAGAATGGCTGCATAATTTAAAAACGTGGATTCAGTAAGTAAATACTGGCACGCAAAAGCTCCCAGTAAGGGTGGATGCAGCCGTGTTTTTAACTTGGCACAACATTGTTTGCAATCAGAGATCCACCAAAAACATTAATTCCCAAGAGGAACCCCCACGAGAAATTGGAAAGAGCAGTTGGCATGCACAGCCGTGCACTTCTAAAGACACAGACACATGTACAGTAAGCGGTATTCAAAGAATTTGGTTCTGAATATGCAGCTTTCCAATGTACCAGCTTATCTGCCAATGGACAGAATGTACGTTAATATACCCTGCAAAAAATTGGAAAAAAGGAAATGCTAGAGCAGGTCCATTGCATTATAATTTGAATAAATCAGAGACTGCAGACTTGTATAAAAGCTCATTATGCATTGTTACAAAGCGTAATGAGTAAATGCATGCATAAGTAGAACTCCATTCTGGGTCTCCATATACTGTGCATTATAAATAAACAATATTTTATAGAATTGGCTGAATTTTTTAGTTCATTGGCAAGAGCACTTCATCTAAACTATGGGGACCGTATGGGAACCTCATTTGCCAGTAACAATATGATAATTGGTTCTTTACCCTTCTATCTGGCAACAAAACTGACACCTTTTTACAAGGAGTCATGTTTGCATAGACCGCAATACCTGCAGTCATAATACAAACAAAAGAACATAACTCTGATAATGTGCACTGTCCTTGAAGTTGATTGGTCCACACCCGAGACAGCTTTCCTTTGAGCCTAGTCTCATATGGGTTGGACCAAATGACGCCAAAAGGCGCACAACTCAAGGACAATGCACCATCAGAGTATGAGAGCTCGGGGCAAGCAGATAGAAGGGTAAAGAACCAATTATCATATTGTTACTGGCAAATGAGGTTCCCATAGTGTAGATGCTTGCCCCGAGCTCTCATACTCTGATGGTGCATTGTCCTTGAGTTGTGTGCCTTTTGGCGTCATTTGGTCCAACCCATATGAGACTAGGCTCTAAGGAAAGCTGTCTCGGGTGTGGACCAATCAACTTCAAGGACAGTGCACATTATCAGAGTTATGTTCTTTTGTTTGTATTATGACTGCAGGTATTGCGGTCTATGCAAACATGACTCCTTGTAAAAAGGTGTCAGTTTTGTTGCCAGATAGAAGGGTAAAGAACCAATTATCATATGGGGACCGTGTTCAACACATTGACTTGTGCTAACCCAGCAGGTGCATTTGTTCAACAAGGCCACTATTGATAAGACCAAGAAAGTCAAACCCAGTCGAGGGTTTTGCTTGCTCAAACAAATTATTGCGAGGATAATATTTGTCTGGAAAGCCAATATGCCGATGAACTAAAATTCCTTATTTGTACAGGTTTCCCTCGCTTTATGCGGGGTTCAGTTTGTGCGCTTACGCATTGCATATGCGGACAAACTATTTCTACCCAAAATTCGCTATATTCGGTTTGACCTCACTCATATCAGGCAATGCGGATAACATGCTTTGTTTGAACTGTATACACTGCTCGGCAGGCAGTTGTCTCGTGCTGTTTCGCTTTCTGCAGCCCTTATTTTGGAATGCATCTACCGCATAAACAAGGGAAACCTGAATGTGGAGATGCATAACAGAGTCCCCGCTGAGAGAATGCAGAATATCTATATTGGGTACACAGTCAGAGCTGAAAGCTTGTTGAAGGAAGCTCTGAATGTAATGCTGCTGGTGAACGTCCATGAAGGGGAAAATGTAAATTGCCACTTTACAAGTTTTAAAAGGGAAGTGGAAGGGTGAGGAGGTGGGTGGGTGGGGGGGGGTCTATATGATTGAATGAAAAGAAAAGCACAATGTCGCACAGTATGTAAGAAACTTGAATCAGGAACCTGCCTTTAAGCAGAAAACTTGAGAGACACGATCGTAATGATAGGGTGGCACACCTTGGTTTTAAAGGAAAGTGACGATTAAACAATGATTGCATGCTCTCAAACATTGTCTGAGTGTTTCTAGGTTCAATGAGCATTTCTGTTAAGTAGAAATGCTAAAATATTACAAGTGATGTTGCTTTAAACGTTTAATGATGCTTCAATATTATAACGTGGAAACTTAAAACGACACGTTGATTTTAATACAAACGAGATATAAACCTCCGCTTGGCTTTCTGCAAGTGAAATTGAAATGGTTTATTCTCATTTTCACTTTTATCTGGGTATTCGTGTGTTCAATATTGCAACTCACAACAATAGGTCGTGAGATATATGTTTAATGTATTTTAAATAAGAGATATAACTCGAGTTATACCATATTCTTCAGATTATAAAACACACTTGATTCCACTCTAGTTTAGAGAAAAAGTTAGGAATTTGTCTTAAAATTTGCAGGTGTGTGAGAGCGACAAGTTTGTATACTTTTATGTACACTGGACACAAGTTTTGGGTGTGTCTTACTTTCCAGAACCATCGTTTATTCAGCAAAATACCAACAGTCCATTTTTTTTTGCAGATAACATTTGAAAATAATTCATGTTTGTAATTGCATTCTTATTACTAAATTAATTCATTTCGGAGAAAGTTTGAATTGTTTTAAAGGGAAACCTGTATTAGTCCATTGGTATTCATGAACCAACGTTTTAACGTAAAATTTACTTTACTTAAAACTTCACAAATGAGGCGTATCCCACACAATTGTCTGCCTGCTCTGCGCAAAATCCTTTGCAACCACACTTGGTGCACAGCTGCATGGTGCACGTTGACGAAGCATAAACAAATATTGTCGTAAGTACAAGTGGCACAGGCCAATCAGGAGTGCCATTGTGGATCACTCTAGCACATCGCTAAAGGAAACACAATCCTAACGGGAAGCTTATGAACAAAAGCATGGACAGTCACGCATGATACATGGGCAGGCTGAACATTGCTCAAAGGGTTAATGTGTAACCTTGGTTAAGCGGTTAACAACCTCCAGGGGCAATTTGTTGTTTTGACCAATGGCCTGTTGAGAGCCTTCCTGCGACCACCCAAGGGAGCCAGCCAACTCGTGGGAGCCTCCGAGAGACATCGTGGGTCCAAGGTCGTCAATGAAAAGGTATCGTCGATCTAGCAACTGTGGAGACGAAGTTTTCAAGCTTGTAGAGACAAGCAGCAACAAACCGGATTTCCATCATCATGAACATCCACGGTCAATCCACTGCCGGACCGAAGGCTTCCCGAAGCTGCCACCACCTATCACAATCCCGTGATATAATAATCCACGTAGCACCTGCAATGAAAACGATTTCACAGATTCATTTCCTCAGTGGACTTCTGCTCGGCATGCGATCTGTTTGAGTGGCTGCCACTCCATTATGATTCTCGATAGTTCCTTCTCGTGGCATGTTCTCTCACTTTGTGACATGTCCTTTCACTTTTCTTAACGCCATAGTTTTAATTATGTAATTAACCCGGAGTATGATCTCTAAAACACGTGTTCCGCTTTCTGTCTCTCAATTCAGTATAAGCATGCAAACACAATATTTCCAGCAGTTTGTTTTAAAATTATCATCCATTCTTATACTAAAACGTCAAACTATCAGCATGGTTCAACGTGTGTTTTTAAAATATATTGTCCAGAAATAAAATAATTCTTATAAACCTTTGGAAAATCTATGTTTAGAGACTTGTGTATACATGCTTTGTATTTGTTAGAAAAATATGATCCAAACTCATGATATACTGGCTGCTTCAAAATGTTTTTAACACAGATATGCGACTATCGTTTTTAATGGAAAAGGAACGGATAATACACTAACATTATAACAAATGAATGTTAATAGCTTCAAAAAGTCTCTACTTGTTCGCCATCATTGTCAACGCATGCCTGCAATCTTTTCCAGGTGGTCTCCACATATATATGACAGTTAATGATACAAGAGCATTTGTTTTGTACAACACAGAAGGGTTTCTTGAATTACACACACATTTGCTACTGCTCACGTGCACTTCCATTACATACGGCTGTCTTTAACAGTTAAGTTGACTGCTACAATGAATGTCATTTGTGTTAATATATTATTTTCTTCAATATTCCTCAATATGTACAAGCTGACCACTGATTACGACAAAAACTCAAGTACATGGGGCAGCATTCATGGACTGTCAAGCGTAAACGGCAGAACCTATTAATGTAATGTAAAGGTACTTTTTTTAACCGCAAAAAAAATCCCGTACACAAAGAAGCAATTATTCATTTTAAGAGCTCATATTCACAAATAATTAAACGTCGCGAGAGAAGACAGATTAATTGAAGCGCATGTGTGTGTGTTTGGCCGAGTCTATGAGGCTGGGTCACCATGACCAACTGGCCGAGGTATAATAGCATCAGTCAGCATCGTACAAACGTTACAAGAAGCATTAGCCGACGCTCAAATACCGCGCCGCACATTGCAACGCTGCCGCGAATACTTACGTAAGCGCGACGCAGTGTTCTTAAGTTTTAAAATGTATTTTCGACGATAAATGTTAAGAAAAAGCCCACCTTGCAATTTTTTTCGAATTCCTGTGACAGTGCACTGGTGTGGAAAAGTCTCGTCTTTTACATTTTTTATAAGCAACATCTCACCTGCCATATATCTGAGCGTAACGTTTTGTTTTTATGCCTTCAAGGACAAACAAACACGTGGCTTCACAAATTCATTTAAACGTTGAAAATAAAAAATATTACATGTTGTGTGAGCGGCGCCGTACAAATTCAGTGTCTAATTTGCAGTAAAAAAAACTGAATGCCACTGAAAAGTGAGAAGTATTCTATTGCAGATGACGTAGGCATTGCATTTTCACTAAAAAAAAAATTCCCCTCATGTAAAAATGACATTGCCTGGAAAATAACATTGCATTGGGATGTATGACTCATACAGGACACGTAAGGTGGACGGTGAAGTGCTAAATCCCACTATTTGTGTTGCAGTTTAACAGCTGCACTGTGCAAGGATTGTTTCATGGAGGGGTAATTTTCCAGGGGGGGAAAAAATCTGTATAATGTTTTCTATCCGCCCATGCATACTGAGTCACACAGGGTTGAACGGTGTCAATAATGATTTATGCCAATTCCCTCTGTATTTAAGAGTCATATCTCAAATTCCTGATATGGCACACATATACATGTCTAGAGCTATGTGATAGATATATGTTTTAATAAAAAAAATCCACCAAAGCATACCATCTCGTGTAAACTGAGCATTTAAGATCCTGCATCGTAATTCCCAAATCACACAGAATGCTGCTGGTGTCAGAAGCTAAGCAGGTTTGGGCCGAGATAGTGCTTAGATGGGTGACCACGATGTGCAAAAGAGACACGTAATCGGCCTTGTGGGCAGTACAGAGTCGTGAAGAAGATTCATTGCGCTTTTGCGCTCGTCCCACCACCATCACCAAGCCACACTGACCAGCGTGGTGAAGTATGGTCAAAATATCCCTCATGAGCCGCAAGGCATGGGGAGGCCCTCATTCAGTAGTGGATTGGCAGAAAGGGGCTGCAGATTCACATGCCGTTATTTCTCAAGTGAAGGCAATTGCACGCGCCTGTTGCATCCAGAATCTACAACTTTGCTCAGCGGGAGGTCACTCATTCCCGTTGCTGCTCCTAATGTCTGAATCTCCCTTTCTCAACTATCCATGCTGCCAACTCTTTGGCTCTATTCAAGTGTCAGCTCAAGACCTTCCTCTTTACCTCTGCCCATGACTGCCTCTCTCGATAGATTACTTAGTCCCACTGTTTAATGTATGGTAACTTGAGATGAATTTCAACACTATATACGTTCAAATTGTATTCTAATATTATTCTTGTGTTAAGGTGTTTTACACTGCCGTTTTTTTACGCTGTTGTTATTGCCATATATTGCATTCATTTGTTTTTGCCAGGTCTCTCTTAGGAAACGGTTGGTACTTCTCAATGGGATCTCCCTCGGCTATAAACACAATCAATTCACGAATGAATCGCATGAAGTGTAATGACACGGCCTGGCAGTCGAAAATATAACTTACATACAAAACAAATCACAAAAACAAAGTTGACATAATAGTCAGTTAACTGGCCATCATGTTAACATTGAATCATGGCTCAAGGTCATTTATAAAGCCATGAAATTACAACCAGTGGCTATCATAATGTCACAACGCTGACACTAATATACAAAAATATGTATGCTGACATTTACCATGTAGCCTTTACGTGTGCCTCGTTAATTCTTGTCAGCACTTAACCACGATGCTACACACTCATTTGTGGAAACAGAATTCGTCAGATTGTGCTATTAAGACTGCAAGATCTGCTACACTCCTAGCTGTATTAATGCATTGACGTCATGAAATTTTATTTTTATTGTCAGCAAACCTTTTGCCCGTCCAAGGACGAGTGTATTGCAGTAAATCTGAAACTTGCAAGCAAAAAGCAGACCGCGACGCGATATCCTCTGCATTAATGCGTGTGCAGTTTGTAAGGGCGGGATGACACAGACCCATTTCATTTAAAGGTTATAATCCCTTGTTCATCATGACGTCCTTTTTACTTCGATGTCTCAACAGCGTGACGGAGATCACGTGACGTGAGGGTTCTGCCTTTGTAGTGAGGGTTGTGAGTTGACGTCGAGGAAGGTGGAGGAGGCGCCTCGCCCCTCCATGTGGAGTGATGTCAGCCGCTAATTATTATTAATGGAGGGTGCTCCATGTGGAGTGACGTCACCTGTTCATGATTATTAATGAGGGGGGCTGTTCGATGTGGAGTGACGTCACCTGTTCATGAGTATTAATGGGGGGGGGGGGGGGGCTGTTCGATGTGGAGTGACGTCACCTGTTCATGAGTATTAATGTGGGGGGGGGCTGTTCGATGTGGAGTGACGTCACGAGTGATGCACACAGATATTATTTGCTCATTATACTGTAGTTGGTAATAATAATGGCGGGGGGGGGGGGGTCCATTTGGAGGACGTCACTTGCTCATGATTATTAATGAGGGGGGCTTTTTGATGTGAAGTAACGTCACTTGCACATGAGTATTAGTGAGAGGGGTGGGGGGGCGTGTCCATTTGGAAGACGTCACCTGCTCATGAATATTAATGAGGGTGGCTGGTCGATGTGGAGTGACGTCACAAGCATTAAGGACAGACATTCCTGGGTGATTATATTAGGTATAAGTGGGGATGCCATTTTAGCATTACACGCATGACATGGTTATGCACACACAGGTCAAGTTGTGGATATTTTTTTTATGTTTTGAGAACTTTCATTCCCGACTGATGCTGTTGTATATCAAAATGGGATAGCGCAATCAACGTGTGTCGATACGTTAATTCGTTATTTACTTGCAACTCTTTCTGGGAGCAACTTTCCAAGTTAAAGTTCGCACCAAAGTTCGTGAAAAGTGAACAACCAAGCAACCCTGAGCGTAGTTGGACTTCAAATGCCAATCAAAAGGTGGGCACAGTTGGCAGGAATATAAATACATGTCACACCATTGAAGCCATCACTTCGGGTGCAATGAAGCAAGAAGGCAGAGGATTATGGAATATTCAAGAACACTGTACCCTGACTCATTTGTGTGCAGGCTCACCACTGTCTGCTTAAACATTCCCAGCGAGAGAAAGACACACGCGCAGAGGGCTTGAATTGGCAGGCGGCGGACTGCACACACACTTCTAGAATTTTCCAAATAGCGGAGTGAAATAAGCGAATACATGGGGGCTTTGGAGACATTTCACAAAGGAACGAGCACGTTTTGGACCACGTCAACGGAACATGAAGCGGGCGTCGTGCTTTGGTCCCGTGCCATTGACTTTGGCTGAGCTGTAACCTCCCCCCACTGGTGCAAGGAGCGAAAGTCTCACGTGGAATGTCCCCCGGGGAGAGTGCGTTTGACACGAGCAGCAGATGGTTGGCGTGGGGTGCTAGCAGGAAGTACTGGGTGTTAATCAATGCGTAACGTGCATTCACCCCAATTACGGACGCAGCACTGATTAAACAGCAGCATCTTTAATCAAAAACGTACCTGAAAGGAGGGAGTGTGTGTGTGTGTGTGCGTGTGTGTCTGGGTCATGTAGTCCGCATGCCCATCCACCGCATGACTAAACAGCTTTTATTCGGCCGGATCGAGGGAGCTAAACGGGCGTGGCACGGGCTAGAGAAGAGATGGAGGGATGTGGTAGAGGAGGACGTGGAGCTGAGTGGACTTGCCGATGACTGGTACCAGCGGTGTCAAGATCGGCCTCTGTGGAGGAGGCTCGTGAAGGACGCTACTGGGCAGTTGGAGACAGTCGCCCTCCAACAACAACGGAGGGCGGAGAAGCGACGCTCACAACAACGAGCGGAGCGCCGGGTGGCTAAAGCACAGCAAGTTGGCACAGTAGGGGGCACAGGTGGTGCATCAGCCAGTCATCTCAGTCATCTCAGTCAGTCGACCCGTGGCACCTGGGTCTGCCCCGTGACCTCCTGCCAGCGGGGCGTTCGACACTTCACGTGGCCTCAAGGTGCACATGGCCTGGCACAAGCGTCGTGGTGACGTCACCGCCACTTAGTGGCGAATGGCGGTTGTTGTTGTTGTGTGGCAAATACTTTGTTAGGAGTGGTAGTGTAGTGGTTAATGCGCTGCGCTACGAACCTGGCGACCCAAGTTCGATTTAAGCTCACAGCCACCACCAGTGACGATTATCTGAACCGGTCCTGGGTCTCCCCGAGATAGACTCAGCCTCAAATGAGTACCTAGTGCAGTGTGTAATCATCACCACTAGGGAGACAAAGGCGGCATGGTGTTGGCCATCCACCCCCTCGTGTACCGTGCCGGCTTTCATAGGTGCTCAGTAACAGCACTTGCCCCAACAGTATGTTAAGGCTATACAGGGGATCTGTGTCTTTGTCTTTAGCAAATACTTTAGAACAACTCACATTGATGCTTTGTAATAAACATCACAGATATCCAAATAGTTTTGGGTTGAACATTTTTAAAGACACTTTAAAAACTAATCATTGAGTTTTCTTAATCAGCATTTTTTCCCCCATGAATTATCGTTTGGGAATTCCGCAAGAACAGTCAATGACTGCAGAGTGACTGAATCTTACACAAGAGTTTTAAAATGTGCCTATAGTGAGCAATATTCTCTGAACAAACTAACGACGAGTACATATCTTCTTGGTTATTTCGGTAAAGTCACGTAGAAGGGAAATAATAAAAAAACATAATAAAACAATTCTCACGACGTTTCGGCCACAACGCAAGCAGCCGTCCTCAGGTGAAAACCAGGTCTGTCGAGGCGACAGCGTCTGAAATTTTAAATTATTTTATTACTTCCCTTCTACGTGACTTTACCGAAAGAACCAAGAAGATGAATCCCTGCAGTCACGAAAGCTTTAAGACGAGTACATAGTTGTTCCAAGTCAATGACGGACTGAATTTGTCCATCCACTTCACGCAATGTATCAGCAATTATGCATTACACGGACTCTAGAGCTGGGTGATTCTCACACGTCCCAATCCTGGTGAGCACTCTGCACAATGCACTTGGCGACCTGAGATTGATTCCTGGTCTTGGCTAACATACGTGGTGAATGACACCTGGACCGGACTGCTCTCTTTGATTCTCCAGTGTAATTCCATAGCCTATCAAATCCATGGGGCAACTTCCTATGTGTATCCACTGCTTATGGCCTATAAATCCTCAGTCTCCTCTTCCTCAAACTACCACTGACCAGCATGATAAAGAATGATCAAATAACCACGTGACTGCCACAGCCTGGGGAGGACTTCATCTAGCAGTGGATTGACAAAGGGCTTTTGAATGTTAATGATACATAATTAATGCACTTGTGTGAAACAGAGCAGGTAGAAGCGTCAAGATTGTCGCCGCTGTTGCAAAACTGTGGCTAATGCTGCCGACAGCAGCAGCACTGGATGGTTTCATGATCACCTGGGGAAAAATTCTGCCCACCAAATTGGCACAAGACATTGGTTTGCAAATTGAGAAGTGATATTATTAATAATGTTAGCTCATGATGAACATCCTGCTATGAAAAATGTCATTTACACACCTCATAAGTAAGGCACATTTTATGATATATGTATTTTTAAATCTTTAAAGTTCATCTCATGTTGATATATTACAATCAAATTATAAAAAAATATCTTTAGGTTTATTGTATTTGTTTCTGTCCATCACCATTTTAGAGTTTGATGAAGCGTCGAGTTTTAGGACAACGTCCATAAATTGCCAATGCAATGCATTTCATAGCTGTGCTGAAAGCTACATCCTATTCTGAATTAATCTTGATGCTTTTGATGTTTTCATAGTACTGACTCATTGAGTTGTGATCGTGTTGCCAATGATATCTTAATCGTTGGATCCGACACAGCACAAAGCGATGCCCATTGGAAATTCCGTTTTCTTATTTTTTTGTCAAAGTCGCACGGGTCGATTTTTTTTCTTTGCCAAGGAATTGAGTTGCCATGGAAACCCTGCCAAATGTGCCCTGTGTTGCCATCGCGTGGGGCTTGAGGACACATTTATCCGTTGCCTCGGTGATTAGTCTGCCCTTTTGTTTGCCGGGGAGACATGCCGCACAGAACATGTCACACGACGGGCTTCGGCCTGTTGCAAGAGCTCACAGCCCGTCTGTGTAAAAAAAAAAAAACCCACCCCCCCACTGTTATCACGTACAGCTTCATTTTCAATGCTGTTGGGGGGGCATTCGCCAGGGCCGTTATCTGGAGCCGAGAGGTCTTAACTTCATTTCGCTTGCCTTATATTGGCGAGCAGGAGCAAGCGGATCTCTTTAACGTGGGTCTATACGTGCAACCCCCCCCCCCCCCCCCATGTGCAAGTGCGTTATGAACGTGTCTCCAAAATGTGAACGTGTTGCCTTGAGTTGGCCTGTGGGAGTAATACGTGAGGTGGTGTCATGGTCTTTGGCAAAAATGGACGCCAGTTATAACTACGCTCTGCCAGGAATGCTCTTCGAATCAGTTCCTTTTAGTCGCAAGATTTCTCAATCTCCAGTGAGTTCAAGCCATTTGTTGAGCAGTTGTAAAATACTTGTCGTCTCCCAAGGCTCGAGCAGCTGCACAATCACTCGCGTTTAGTAGAGTCTGTGGGGAGATGCCTGCCAATATGGCCTTTAATGAGGGTTCACTGCGATTGTATCTACTGTAAAAAAAAACCTAAAATTTTGACTACACGTGAATACACACATCACTCTGCCGGTTCCTTTATTTTAATCAAGTGAGAGCACTTTGAGATTTACAAGTGGTATTTTTTTTTATAGTGCTTGAGTACAAAGGCAAATGCAAGAATATCAAAGCAATTGCACAAAAAGCAAATTAAGTGTCAGCTTTGAAATGAAGAACTCTTTAAAAAATTATTGCAAATTAAAATAACATGAAACCGTCTAGAGACTAGATGGGGTGGAGCAGTGGTGCAATGGTTATCACACTGTGATATGAACCGATGAACTGAGTTTGAACCCTGGTCATGGCTCACATTAGTCGCAAGTAAAAAACTAAACCGATACTAGAGCCACCCATTCATCAACCCGCACTGATAAGCTGGTGAAGTATGGTCAGACAACCCCTATGATGGACGCAGAGTGGGAAGGTTTTCATCCAGAAGCAGATGTACAAAGGGTTGACATATTTTTTCATTATTACAGTGGTTATGCAAACCATAGCCATGATATTTCTCGCTCATCTTCCAAACCAAATAATGAATACAGTGTATCACAGAAGGCTAATTAAGAAGAAACAGCATTTATTGGTAAAATGCACGCCAAATAAATCAGCAAAGCAACACATGAATGAAAGAATGTTCTCATAGATTATTATCATGTATTAAAAACAAACCTTCATTTTTTTCCATTGTCTTTTTTACCATTGAAAAAATCCCACATCATCTCCAGACAATAAAATTATTATTACATATAAATCATCGGACGAATAAAAAAAACCACATTGAATGTTTAGCAATGCTCAATATTTCAATACGACTCGTGCCAACTAAATATAACCGTTACACTGGGTATGTTGCAACTTACTCAATGAATCACACATCCACTGGAAATACATTCTTCTTCTAATTCAAATATATATGTTATGCTGTTCAAAACAGAATTACGTCTTAATTTCTCTGAACTTAATTTGCCAGTGAAAGAGATTTAAGTAGAGTCGTGGTGCATCGGATTTACCCATCAGGTTGGGGCAGGCAAACAGTGTCACTGCTCATCATTGGCTCAATCCAAGTAATCTTTACTCATCTTCCTCTACACACTCGATTAAAGTGAACGCTTACCATATGAAACATCATCAAATAATAAATGCAATAATATTCAGATTATTTCCACAATTTGTTATGGAGAAATCTCAAGACCTTGATCAAACTATAAGGGAGCAGGGAGATTGAGGAGGACAGGAATTGCATTTGAATACAAGCTCAATGGTAAGGGAAGTTACTGTATGAAATTCTGTAATGGCATTAGTATGCCACAACATTGCACAGTTGCTTCCCATTACATAACCTGGACAATGCACAACATATCATGCAATTGGTGTGGTATTCACTCACAGGCCGTTGTAAAGAAAGGTCAGAATATTTGTAACCCATATTTCCAAGGATCAGTAAGAATCAACCAATTATATTTTAATGGCAACATTTATGTGATTCTGTGAGTTAATTTATTCATTGTGAATTACAGGTTCTGAAAACCACTGGCATTAAAGGCTAGTTAGAAAATTATTCAAGTTTGCACCCTATTGAATATTCATACATTTTTACATCCATTAGCAAATAACATTATAACGTTAGGAACACTTCCAAAAGGACTGTAAGTATTTTTTTCCCCCAGCAGACAATGGACTTGACATCGTCAATTACACATTATCAATAAATTACAGGCAAAGTAAACGCATCCGTCGTTGCTCCGTGAAATTAACACACTTATCAAATGCGTGTGATACTTCCATGCTGTTTTGTAAATACCACTACTAAAATGTCAAATTCTAAAAATGTCATTAGCAGTGAGCAAACACCAGCAGAATCAAAAGTATGCAGGCAAGGAATGTAATTTATTTTATTTAAACTTAAAAAAAAAATCTGCTTCTTTTTCTCCTCATTCTTCACAAGATGCCTTTGTAAAAATTCACAATGGCAAGTTGTGTAGTCTACCGGAATGGAATGCCGATTGCAACAGACTTGAGAAGCACATTGCACGGGTCTAAAATGCGTGCAGTGTATCCAACACGGACCGCCAACGGTAAAGAAAAAAAAAACACAGTTTCTTCTCTGAATGGGAGATCCTAGTGGGACAGGGTTAGGGGGTTAGTGGCGCAGTAGGCTAGGGAATGCAAGGGGTGCGGTTGACCTTTCCTCACGGCCACCTACACCCCGATTACAAAGAGAAGTTTATAAGTTTGGGAATAAATGGCACAGTAGTGACGGAACGTGTTATATTGACATGCTCATCAGTGGGTTTCATGAATATCAATAATAACAACCCTTTGTTTGATCAGGAAAGCCCGGAGCACTTTTTGCCAATTTCGTTTCCGTTTCAGGACATGTGAGTGCAGGACAAGCAAAACATCCACATTAAAAGAGAACACTTTACACTCTGCACACGTGCTGTAGTTAAAATAACCAACTTGCTGTACTGCCTCATCTATGAACCCTCTTTTTCGGCATGTCAGTCTCTAATGCACTTGATAGCTCCATCCTTTCATGATCCCCCAACACCACCTCTGAGTCGCTGGATTTGGAGGCGGTGTTGGAATGTTTGGCCTTGTGTCAGACACGTGAGTGTGTGTGCGTGTGACAATATGTTATGAGGAGTCAATTGAGAGGACGGTGATTAATGACATAGCTCTTGGCACCCGTAGACCTCGCAGGGTGTGTGTGAGGCTCACAAGCTGCAGCAGATGCAAAGGGATTGATCCTTATTGAGGAGCCATCATTCTCCATTAACAATAGCGAAGGACCCTGCAATGCAACAAAGCCACAACACGGACATGACACTGGAAACTGCGCGTATTGTGCGACCTTCGTTTTTGACGGTGGGGGAGGTCAAAGTGAAAACTGTAGCAAAGCATAAATGAGCCACTTCAGCTGCGTCATCGAGGCCGATTCCTTTCTATAACGGCAACGCTTTCGAGGTAATCTCGAACACGTTTAACACCTCGTATGGTTCCGAAATTAGACCACGACAACCGATACTCTTTCGTCGCGTACTTTTGAAGCATTTTGTTTCATGACGGATTTTATTCATTCCAGATCCACGGTCACGATGTGGGGATGAAGGCAAATTCATAGCACTCTCACTCCATCAAATGATCACATCTGTGTGATGCACTGCTTTCAGTCACGAGCTGTTGGTAAACGGAGGAAGAAAGTCACACACATGACTTAATTCCTCTGCAGGGAATTTTGGTTTTGGCCTTACGGACCTTCAATTAACTTTGCTGCGGATAGTCAAGTGTCACAGGGTAGTGCACAGCTCACTATGAAAGTTCGTGTTGTAATAATGATTTTGTCTCATGACACGATGTCAATATGACAGACATACGCATGGGGGGACATAGCAAGAAAAGACAACTTAGAAGGCACCATGTGGCGATATTGGATTCCATGGAAGGAATCCAGTGAGGGGGTGAGGGGGTGAGAGCTCAAACGTCAAGTGGCAATGTCATCTATATGACAACACCGAGTCTGGTTCGGAGAATTGAAGTTGTCTGTGATAAAATGGAATGCTTTTAAGTCGGAAAGCTAAACAGCTCCTCTTATCAAAGAAAAAACTCACCAAGTTCATCAATAACACTGCCTTATAACAGACATGTATAGAGTCATTGGCTGGAGTTGCAGATACAAGCCCTTCTTCAAATAAGCAGAGAGAGAGTAGATTTGGAGATTGCGCTTTGCGCGGTGATGGCTTGAAAACTTTGAAGTTGATCAAATAAGTTTTTTAATAAAGTACAGATTTTGCTATTTGCAGACATGGATTGTACGTCAACCTAGATGGTTGCATGTATTTGAACGAATAGGTCCATTATGTATTAACATCTAACTAATAAAATAGGTAGGATAAAGTAATGGTTGTATGTAATATCTTATCTTAACGTAATTTATATAGCGCCTTCACCAAGGCGCTTTACAGAGAATTAAGAACGGTACGTAGAAATGTAATGGTGTATTTGATTAAATATATGTCATATGCCTGATTGCAGTTTACATTCAAATCATGTATTTTAGTATAGACAGTTGATTTAATGTAAACTGTGTATTTTTAATAACATAAGTAAAATGCAACTTCACATTCCAAAACACAATACATTGCCATTATATTACACGTACGACTGCAATACGTGGAAGTCTTAAATATATATGAATTCATAAATACGCATAAATATCTGGTTCTTTCGGTAAAGTCACGTAGGTGGAAAAATAATAGATCATGACGTTTCGATCGCAACACAAGCAATCGTCATCAGGTGGGACAACCACAGCAAGAAACACATTCCTGCGGAGGGAGCTGGTAGGAACGTTGGGTTGCTCAGTCAATGGCCGGGGTCAACGGCGGCGTGGTGTATTCCGCAAATATGCCCGACGGTGAGGGCGGGCACAAGCCGGCGTGTGTAGGTTAAACATTGAGTTTTATAAGGGCACCACGGGGTGACCAACCCCTCCCCACCCAGCCCCACCCCTCCCATCCCCCACCCAGCCTCACCCTCCCCACCCAGCCCCTCCCCACCCTCCCCACCCAGCCCCTCCCTCCCCACCCAGCCCCTCCCTGCACGACGGACGGACGCAATAATCCCCTGTGGGCTGGTGTAACCAGGAGGTTCCTACCAGTAAAACTGATAACGATTGCTTGTGTTACGATCGAAACGTTGTGATCTATTCTTTTTCTACCCACGTGACTTTACCGAAAGAACCAAAGAGTATGGATTCCTGCAGTCACGAAAGCTTCAAATTCGGTATGTATCAATTGATGCATTCATTTGTTTGCCTTAAGTCTTCATGCAGTGACAAGGTGTGTGAATAACATTTCTTTGGGAAAAAAATGAATCAGGCCACAAAAACAATAAAGAAGAAGTTATTAATATTTATAAGCACGTTCCTTCTGTTGATTCCTTTTCCTCCACTTCAATATATATGCATGTTTATTATGTATTATCATAACTATTTTGTTGAGAATACAAAACACACACACACACATATATATATTAATCACATATCTCCTCAGTGCAACGTGTGAGAGATTGGCTACAAAATAAAGTTCACAGCTTCCACGAATGTTATAGGAAGCTTTGAGCGTCATTAATGCTGTAAGAGACTGCCATGGCTGCAGGAAAGAGCACCCCAAACACGGAAGCCACGGGGCTTCTGGGAAGTGTTCGTGGCTTTCATGCTGTGTGATCATAAAGTCACCAACTCCTTGAGAAAAGTCTGCCGTTCAGTTAATGGTCAGAACCACAGGGGAGTCCGTTCTTGTAGATAAACATCCAGTCTTCAATCAAGAGACACCAAAAGGCATCTGAATGGAAAGGAGAGTTCTCCCAACAGAGCGGTTATACGCATGAGCTGTGCACATGGGTTGTGGAGATCATCACGATAAATATAAGGGTTTTTTTTTCCACACAAATCATCTCAGCGCTATAGGTGGGAAGTTGGCTTCAACATAAGATTCACAACTAGCTAGGAATCTTTCAGTGTCCCAACATGGAAGCCACGAATTTAGGATTGACTTGAAGGTCCTCCTTCTCACTGACAACGCACTACATGCGATTTGCTCCTGACGACATCCGTCCACTCTTTCACTGCTACACACCGGCCCGCGACCAACGATCCTCTGACACCCAACATCTGACCAACACATTCCATGAGAATCACAATAATTCTGCGCTTTCAAACATTCTCAGTTTTTCAGTTTCAGTTTCATTTATTTGGTATAGCCATGTGAGCCATTCGGCTCTTGAATCGGGTGCAACCGCAAAAAAAAAAAACCAAAAACATGAACAAGAAAACATTTTCAAATGACTATGCGCAAACAGAAAAATCCAGGAAAAAACTACAAAGTTTCGATTTAAAGCTTTCGTGACTACGGATTCAAATTCTTGCTCAGTGGTGGACAGGTGACTCGGTGAGTCAGAGCTCTGAGCCATCACTGCTGAGAATCTGACTGTGAATCTGGGCCACTCACTCATGATTAAACTGGGTTCACGAGTGTAGCCGGGTGATGGTCTCAGTCCGGTCACTAACATACGTACAATCACAATCATTAGTTTAGTTTGTTTCACTTTATGTTGCTAAGTAGTTCTGCCACGTCATCTTCTGGGACAGTGCTCTGATGCAGGGTGATACACTGTTCTCTAAAACTAAAACTAAATCCAAATGGAAGCTTCTTTATCTCACGACATGACATGATGCTGACAGTGTCATGCGGAAACATAACGTAACAAATTATTCCACTGAATGGATTAGAAAGCGATTCTTCTGCACAAATTGAGTATTTTTGTTTGTTTCCACCAACATCACAAAGCTCGTTCAAAGGTCAATAACCGGGGTCATGGAAGTCACGGCATAATTGAAAGGTACTCTCGATGCACATCCACGTGCTTATCCGTACCCGAGGACAGGTTGGCTACCGTCCCATAATTTACCCGTGGGAGGCAGGTAAAAGGCTTAACCTTGCAAAGATGAAAGGTGCAGGATCACTTCTGACTGTGATCGAAGAGACACGACGGTGACAGGGACTTAACCTGGTCAACCTTTGAAAATGACCCTAACACTGCCTGCACTTGCTCCACGAATGGCTTTCTCAAAATGGCATCATTATATGAAGCGTACAATAGGTCTTCATTTGCTATAACCCTAATACAAGGTGGAGATAACTTATATAAACCCTTTTTGCATAGTTATAATAGTGGTCAAAGAGCATTGAGAAGATTAAACAAATATTTATAATGATAGGTTTAGGCATATGTGGAAGCTTCCTGTTAAATACCAATGGTATGAAAATTCTATATGTTACAGAGAGTGGATATATAAAAATTGAAATTAATGTGTCAGACTAATGTATTATTAATTTCACCAATCTTAATGCATGTACCATGCGTATACAATGCTCGGAGCTATGAAATAATTAAATTTTATAATAGTTCAGCAAAATACCACTCAAACGCGGAATTACCAATCTTTGTGATATTTTTTTTCCTTTCATTTATCATTAGCGTGGAAAGTGAATGTGTTTTTTTTTTATTATCAGGGGATGGAAAGCCGACATCACATTAGATTCAGGAGCAGAGAGACACTCGCTGACTCAAAGAGGCTTTCAGCTAGGCAGCTAATAGCATGACAAAATCAAGGGGTCAGTGATATCTGGCTATTTTACAATTGCACCTATTGTGTAAAAAGGTCCAGGGTAAGTGTGTGACATACCAGGCTGAGAGCAGACTGATCCAAAGGGTGTGTAAAGGAAAACTGTTGCTTCAGTTAGGCGGCACTAAAAGCATTTAGCTCCATTTAAAGATTATAGTTAGACCTTCAACAGGATTTCAACACCCAATGCAAAACCACCTTTTTCATTTCCACTGATTACAAAATAAACAAAAGCAGACTTAACTAAACTCTTCCAGTGGACATTGGAAGCTACTGGTATCGTACGAATTCACCAAATTCTCACTGTGGGTGTATAAACAAGACCGACATGCTGCACAAAAGAAAGGAGACACATTAGCCAATATCACATCTTCAGAAGCATTGCATTTTACTCCTAGGTATAGTGGACGTCTGTGCATAAGATAACAGTTGCAGATATGGATAGACATTTTTGGCAATACGTGTGAACAGTCTATCCATCATCTCTTATTCAAGCTATATGTGCAATGAGCCATTCAGCCATCTGTTGCCAATACCACATTAGCAACATGCAGTTGATTTTGTGAGAAAAAGTCATTGTCATTATCGTGGCTTTAGTATGTGGGTGAATGATGTCACAAAATCAACAGGAATTTTGCCATCAATTAGAGGGAGTGCTTGAAGGTATATTCTACCAGCCCAGCCCCACAGTGATGTTTATCATCAGCACATGTTTGTTCAACAATAATTGGTTAGTTCAGCAAATAATCCCTATGTTATTGATAGACTTATAGACATGTTTAACTGTGTTTTTTGTCCACAAACCTTTGACTGAGCAAGCATACTTGGGTACATCGCAATTAGCAAATCTGTAGGTCACGTGTGGTGGGGGGGAAGTGTGGGTACTCTCACCTCTGCCAAGATGTCTGGCCAGTGTGAAAGAGTAGGCCAAAGTACCATGTAGGCAGACCTATCTGGCGCTCTCTCCAATGGATGGCCTGCCAGCAGTAGGCATGAACAGGAGATTGCATGGTTGCACCTTTACCTTTATAGATTAATTATATATCCTGTACAATAACTCATATAAAATGCTCGAGAAGGTAGCTGACTGATAACAATGAGATATAAACGGTGCGTTATGATTAGTAAGTACATTGATAAACGCTCAACTCTTACAGAAATGTGTTATCACCACGGTATGAATACATGTATGTACAGTTTTCTACATCGAGCACTTCATATAAACCTGTACGATTCAAACTAAAAATTACATTCGGCTTGTGCAAAATATTGTGTTTTGTCTGCGTCACGGTTTGTGTGCCCAACCAAGTACATTTTTAAACAACTTTTCTATTGTTACCTCTCTATTTTCTTGCACGCCATCTGTGACTAAAGACGTATGAATCAGTCCATTCATTAATTTTTCAAATGTCAAAACCGATTGGTTACATCTGCGGCACGTAGAATATCAGAGCTACATGTTAATGTCTTTGCGGATTATTAGCATATGGTGCACAGCACACAACCGCCGTTTTAATTAACATCCGACAATTTGGCAGTTGTTTTCGTTGAAATATTATACAAATCACGAGCTTGGAAAGATTTCAGGAGTCATATTGTTTCGACAAAAGCCAAGCGAAAAAGTGGTTTCCTGCTCAAATGAGTATTGAGGCAGTGGTGCTCACCTCCTGTTTACAGCCCTGGGCCAGCGGTGGAAATTCCACATTCCTATGGTGGGAGTGTAAACATGCAATTTCACCCTTTTTGAGACACAAAAAAACACAATTTGTATTATCTTGAAGTCTGTGCTGCCAGAGCAGCAGTGGGGTGCACTCAGACCAGCTTGGCTAATCCTCAGAAAATGCTCAAGAGAAGTAAAATAGGCCAGTGTTCATTTACTGGTATTTCTCCTTTTTCCCACATTCGTGAGCCATGTAAAATATTGGCAGCCAATGACCGACCCTTGCAAGTGCCGCATGTATTGCGCGAGCAATGTCTTGCATGGAAGTATTATGAATGCATTGGTTTTCAAACCGCGTTTCCAGGTAGAAGAAGGTAGAAATCCACGTATGCAATTAGTAAATAAGCACCCAGTTTTAGCTCGAGGCCAAACAATGTGGCCCAGTGAGTGGGTGGTTACATTCAATTTGTACGGGCTTGGAAAAAAAAAAGATTAATCATGGCCGTTGATGGACAATGAGAGATTTTGTGACCTTTAAATGCAGGTGTGAATTTAAATGCAAGTGCGTAAACTGAAACGTGGGGTTACATAGAAAAAAAACAGATTGGTGTAAAAATTATCTCTGGCCTTGATAAATGAGGAAAGACGAACGATTTGAAGGAGAGACATAGATGGCTGAAATACAATTCTTTGCTTAAAAAAAATGTGTTTAGCATTATTGTTATATAATAGAGTTTTTTTGGGTTAGATCGCGTAAATATATATTTTTCATGAAAACAAAACATGCCAATTCGTTTGTTTAAGTGGCAAACCTTACTAGTTGTCCGTGTCTGGTGGTGGCAGGTTTAACGACACATTTACATTTACGCGATTTAACTAAAAAACAACCTCTACTGTGGTTAATATTGGTCGCAATAGCTTACACGTTAAACGTTATTGTTACATATAGCCCAGATTTGTTAAATGCTTCTAGATTTGTTTTTTTCGGTGAAGTCACGTAGGTAAAAAATAAAATAAAATAAATGAAAACATATAAATTAAATCACGACGTTTCCGAGGTAACACAAGCATTGTAATTGAATTTAGGTGTTTTCATTTATTTAATTTTTTACCTACGTGACTTCACCGAAAAAAAATATTATGGTTGTTAAATGCTATTTAAAAAATATATGTATTTTCTGATCTAAGAATGATGTTGCCCAGGTGGTCCATTGCTCAAGATGCAATGTTTTCCGCGTGTGTCAGGTGATTATTTTAACCTCCAGTTAAATAAAGGATTCCCATCGAGAAGGATGTTTTGTGCTCATCCAGGAAAACCGCAATGAGCCTTAAAACGTCTAACACGTAGGTCGTAGTGGACAGTAACGTGTCGCGCACGCGTGGCAAACAAGTTTGGACATCATGCCGGATAAACACGCGGCGCAAACCACGAACTCAACGGTGGACACTTAAAAGCGTCTTTCTTAGGAGGAGTCTATTATTGGGATGTTTGTCCAAGGGTCCGTCCATAAATCACGTCACGCGATTTTGGACGATTTTTGACCCCCCCCTCGTCACACGGCGTCACAAAAAGTCAGACCCCCCCTCAAATATGACTTCACAAAGTTCTGCCCGCCCCCCCTCCAAAAAAATAAAACATGCTTCAAATCGCTTTAAACTATTGTCATTGTAGTGCGTATTTAATGTGGCGCTGCACTCTGATGTTGTAGGAGAAAACATGTATTAAAACGTCTATTTAATTAAGTAGAACGTGTTGTCTATATTTATTTAAAGTTGCGCATTTTGATGTGACGTCTCATTTCTCACCCCCCCTCCTCGTCACACATCGTCACAAATGTCTGACCCCACCCCTCCCCTCCCCTAGGTGCGTGACGTCATTTATGGACGGCCCCCAATTGCATTCAACGTTGTTTTGGCATGTGGGAGGAAAAAGCAGAGTTGCCTAAGGAAGCCCACGCAATACGAGAGATAGGACTTCGAGCTCAGCGCAGATGGCTTCTATTCACTTGTTGTACAACCATCTCCTGGATACCTCGTAGCTCGTATGGAGCTTGTCGAATTTGTGCGATCCGCCCATCCCATCACTGGCACGTTGTCACCACGTGACGGCATGGAAACTTTGCAATGATGAAACGTTGCAATGCAGATTCAGTCAAATTATTACTCTTTGGTTTTTTCGGTAAAGTCACGTGACTTTACCCAAAGAACCAAATAGTATGGATCGCTGCAGTCACGAAAACTTCAAATCGAGAGTAAAATTATCGTTCAATATTATGTTTTACCAGTAGTGTGTTTATATATATTTAGAAATAACAACAAAAAACCCAGTTATTCTCTATCCACCAATAGGCAAAGGCCTCTCCATGCCACATTGGTTATGGGATAACGTTTTAACGAAGCTTCATCACAATTAAACGGAATATTTAAGTGATACTATTGATTTTGCAGTGGTTCACAGGCAGAAATAACAAATATCAATAATAGTTAAACATATGTGAATGGTAACATACATGATGCTAGGTAATGTTTTGGGCAATGGCTCATATTCAAGGTAAATGTCACCGGGTAGCACGTGATGTTCACCACGCCGGTCATCACGTGATGTTCACCACACCGGTAATCACGTGATGTTCACCACACCAGTCACCACGTGATGTTCACCACACAAGTCATCACGTGATGTTTACAACACAGGTCATCACGTGATGTTCACCACACCAGTCATCACGTGATGTTCACCACACAGGTCATCACGTGATGTTTACAACACAGGTCATCACGTGATGTTCACCACACCAGTCATCACGTGATGTTCACCACACAGGTCATCACGTGATGTTTACAACACTGGTCATCACGTGATGTTCACCACACCGGTAATCACGTGATGTTCACCACACCAGTCACCACGTGATGTTCACCACACAGGTCATCACGTGATGTTTACAACACTGGTCATCACGTGATGTTCACCACACCAGTCATCACGTGATGTTCACCACACAGGTCATCACGTGATGTTCACCACACCGGCCATCACGTGATGTTCACCACACCGGTCAGTGTGGGCTCGTGAAGGCAGGGACGGGCAGAAGTTTTTATTCCAATCGGCACTGGTGTTAGACGTCGCCCGGAATCAAACTGAGGTTGTTGAGTTGTTATTTTGATTAACCAATAAATTACTGTTCACTATTATTCACGTAAAAAAAGTATCTCTCGATAAAGGGCAATGGCCGTGGTAACAGCAATGAACTGGAATGAATGAAGGACATTTAAAAATGAAGCGAAACACATAAGTGTCGATCACGGACACATATTTTCGGCAGGTCATATCTTTTTCACCTGAAGATCAATTATATTAATATGACATCGTGTGATATATTGTGAGCAATAAGGGCTTAAGAATATTATCTCGCCTAAATTATGCAGTTAAGAATTTCATTTCTCAACACCTTTGTACCCTAAAGCGTAAAGCATGTAACGGAAGATTGATTTTAAAATCAGCCAAGCTGTTAAACATTAAGCTATGTATTGTCTATGTTTCATGTACTCTATAAGTTGAAGGGCATGATCTGAGAAGTCTTACCAGAACTCGATTCACACATTTACACCCGGACAACGTTAGGCTAAAATCGTGGCTCTCTTGGTGTTCATTAGCATGATGTCCTGAACATATGTGCAACAGGAAAATCATGTAACAACGTAGCAAAACAAATTAGTGGACAATACGTCTCCTTCACATATCTATCTCTCCATGGACAAAACTAAAAAAAGTATTTCTTACATAACCGAATAGCCACACGGTTATTCTGGGAGTGTAGAATTTCACCAGCATTGTTCCAAGACCAGTCAATCATGGACTTGTTTTGTCACGCTGTCTCATCAGCAGTCAGACTTTCTCGAACCAATGCTAGTGAAGTGGCGATCTTACAGACAAGGGCAACATTAAATTTCGATTTAAAGCTTTCGTGACTGCAGGGATTCATCTTCTTGGTTCTTTCGGTAAAGTCACGTAGAAGGGAAGTAAAAAAAGAATAAAAATAAAACATAATAAAATGAAATAATTCTCACGACGTTTCGGCTACAACGCAAGCAGCCGTCTTCTGAAGACGGCTGCTTGCGTTGGGCAACATTATATAATGTATGGACATTAACAAAAAATGGGCTGCGAAAATGTATTTGGCAATCAAAAGGTCTGAAAGTGACATATCAAACACATTTATTGGGTCGTGCCACCTGTTAAACTCATTTATCTTCTCTCAATATAAATTAAAATTGGCAACATGTAATTGTACCGTTTTTTATGCGTAGTATTGGCACTATGCACTGCTTGGCTTAATTCTACACTAAATTTGACGAATGTCTCACGCTGTCTTTGGCCTCACATTTCAATGGCTTTTCCCAAGTCGTGAGAATTATTTTATTATGTTTTATTTTTTATTATTTTATCATTTCCTTTCTACGTGACTTTACCGAAAGAACCAAGAATAAGTATGGATACCTATTGTAATTTATATGCATTCATTAATTCCTCCCCCTTCGCGCAAGAAGGACTCTCAAGTGACGTCATCACATCCATCCCTCTATTTAAGGAACGAAACAGGAGGATTTTTCCACAAATCTGTCTGTTGCCTGATGAAGCAAGTTGTAATTACTGGCGAAACGTCGTACTCAGATTGTAAATGTTGTGGATTTGCTCTCCAACACACCGGTGTGTTGTAAGAACCAAGAGGATTAATCCCTGCAGTCACGAAAGCTTTAAATCGAAATTTTCCCAAGTTCTCCCTCACTCAATCTGGCCTCATTTGATTGGTATAAAACAGATGAATTAAACTATCATGAAATATGTAATATGCATAATTCAACTCCATTTATTTACTCGTTAACATACGACAATACAACCTCGATATAACCAACAATTATTTTAAAACAAATATTATCTTGCTTGATTGATACATACAAATGTGGCTTAAATATAAAGTCAACACAAGGTTGGTGTTACTTTCTTGATTTGAAGCTTTCGTGACTGCAGGAATCCATACTCTTTGGTTTTTTAGGTAAAGTCACGTAGGTAGAAAAATCAAAATAAAACAAAAAATAATAAATCACGACGTTTCGATCGCATCACAAGCGGTCGTCCTCAGGCGGAAAAAAATAATCCAGCAGTTCTACGTCGTGATATAATATTTTTTTTTCTAGATTTGAAGCTTTCATGGCTGCAAGGATTCATATTCTTGAGTTTTTTCGGTAAAGTCACGTAGGTAAAAACATTTTCTTGGGTTTTTTCGGTAAAGTCACGTAGTTAAAAAACAAAAATTATTGGTTTTTTTTGGTAAAGTCACGTAGGTAATTATTTTTTTACCTATGTGACTTTACCGAAAAAACCCAAGATTTTTTTTTTTCGGTAAAGTCACGTAGGTCAAATCTTTTTTTACCTATGTGACTTTACCGAAAAAAACCAAGATTTTTTTTTACCTTCGTGACTTTACCGAAAAAACCCAATAATTTTTTTTTTACCTACGTGACTTTACCGAAAAAAACAAGAATATGAATATATATTATTTTTTGTTTGAGTTTTATACCTACGTGACTTTACCGAAAGAATCAAAGAGTTTGGTGGCACTTCTTTTAGCACTCGGATGAGTTACCACTGATGCATACCTGGTGTTATAGGCGTAGGGATGTGAGGGATGCAAAGTGCCAGCAGATGGTAGTGCATGGGTGCGGTTCACTGATGCATTTGATTCACTCACTATACAGCATTGAGTATTTTTGAGCATTGAATATATGTTTGAAGCTCTGAGTGTTACTCTAGTTTCCTCCTACAAGGCAGACACTCATGAATGATATTGGCCAAATATCCAATGCAGGACTCTCCTGAAAATATCTTTAGACTCAGTGAGGCTTTCCTGTGTAAATTATTTGCCTTGAAATGTATAGCATTGTGTCTGAATTGAGTTTGATTAAACTTTACATATTTGTCAATAACACTGCCTTAAAATGCGGTTTGGACATCATAGCACGTTAAACATGACTGAATTGCAACTTGCACACATCCAAGTTCAATTTCGTTTGAGTAATGGGCAATACAATAATGAGAGAAAATGATTTCCTTCATGCTAGCCCTGGAAAATTCAGATGTAATTTATCTTGATGGATAGACCATGTGATATATTAGAATTGTATTTAACATGACTTTGTGCACGTTCTAACATTACTAAAACCTCTAAGACGAACCCATTAACATTTTAAGTTAGGTTAATGTAAGTTGTCCAGTCATTGGTGGAGCGATGGTGCAGTTGTTTCTCCACTGTGCTATGAACTCGGTGACCCAAGTTTGATCCCCAGCCGTGGCTAAATTCAGTGGCGAGTGATATGCCATTGCCTCCCTTACCTACCTGCAATGACCAGCAGAGCGAAAGTGTGGTAAAAATAACACCCTCATGGCCAGGATGGCTTCGGGAGGTCTTCATCCATTTGTGGACTGACAAGGACGAGAAATGATTTATAAATTCACCAATCACAATGTACTGTCCAGTCCTTTGTCAATGCACTGCTTGTTGAAGACCTGCCCACACACACTCAACCACGTAGAGTGGTTGACCACACTACCGCCACGTGGCGAGATGTTAACTCCCTCGCCTGGTATGCAGGAGGACGCGGATTTGATCCCGACCCTGACGCCTGTATATTTGGAGTTGGCATGTTCTCTCCCATGGTCGCGTGGATTTTTGTCTGGGTGCTTCGGTTTTTCCCTCCACATTTAGAATGAATGTGCGCTTAGAGTATTTGGCTACTATGTAAATATCCACATGATAAGCCACTTCGTTGAGCTATCATTTGTGGCCAGGTCGCTTCTGAAAAAGAGCTCAGTGAGCCTTACCTGGTAAGATAAAAGAAACGGTTTCATTTTTGTTTCAAGACTTCACGAGGCTGGTCACTGCGAATTGGTAAAGAGGGTGCTCAGGATTGGTTCAGACATTTCTCGCCACTGATATTAGCTGTTACCGGGAATCAAACCCAGGTTACTGGGTTCATAACACAGCGTAATAATTGCTGTCCCACCAATCCACCTACCAATTTGACTAAAATAAGTATGTATATATTAATATAAACTATTTATAAATTCTTCTTCTCTTCTTCCATGCGTTTATCCAACTCATTTGGGGTCCGCTGCCTAAATTTGACATAGCCACTTAATCTAAATTCCTAAGTTTAATATGTTGCATTCATTAGTATGAAATTGAAATAATTCAATATCAATTAATTTCCAAATCCAAAACTTAGCTTTAGATTTACATAGTTATCAGCACAGATCAAACTTCATATGAGTCAAACATCAGCTGTCTAGCCGAAACAGAACATAGCATCTATATCAGTCACTTACTCAATCACAGTCCTGTGTATAAAAGATATGCACAATTACTGTTAAGCAGACTCAGGAAGAATACCTTGGTAGAAGGAATAATGGCCAAATGGATGTGACTTGTGACAGAATGGCAGACAAACGAACAAAAATATGCCCGAGAGGACAACCATCACAGATACGGACTTGCGAGATGAACTTGTGCAAAAGAGAGGTGGATTGTGTAATCACAGGACCATGAGGGATGGTTCTGGCATGGAGAGGGCTTCTTCCAGTGGCTATATGATGGTAAAGACACAAACAGGACCCTGCGGGGTGGGCTGGTAGGAATAATACTTAGTACCGGTACAGGGATATCCACCGGGTATAGAGGAGTTAAAGAAAAAAATACTGTATTCTAGTGTAACGTTAATTAAAAGTGTTTGTTTTGACAAGAAACGCTGTGAGATTTGAAGACCCCCCAACACCACCCTCAACACCACCCCTCCCACCAGCCCTCCCACCCCCCACCACCACCCCCCACCACCACCCCACTACCCCCCACCACCACCTTCTGCACTAGGCCTCGCGAAGCCTGCCGCACTAGGCCTCGCGAAGCCTGCCGCACTAGGCCTCGCGCCGTGCTTTTCGTGCACAAATAAGGCGATTAAATGTATCTCGTCTCTGTTTTAATAAATGTTTCTTGTATCTGTGTTAAAAAAAACGTGCTGCGTTTCAGTAAAGTAATTTTTTTTAAATAAACGTGCTGCGTTTCATCTCTGTGTTAATAAGCCTGCCGCACTAGGCCTCGAGAAGCCTGCCGCACTAGGCCTCGCGCCGTGCTTTTCGTGCACAAATAAGGCGATTAAATGTATCTCGTCTCTGTGTTAATACATGTTTCTTGTCTCTGTGTTAAAAAAACGTGCTGCGTTTCAGTAAAGTAATTTTTTTAATAAACGTGCTGCGTTTCAGTAAAGTAATTTTGAAGCGAAGTTTAAAGTTTTGCCGTGATGCGCCGGAAGCGACGGCCATCTTGTTTAATTCACAGATCGCAGGGGGAGCGGGCGGCCATCTTGTCGGACAGGGTCATGCCAAGTGTTTGCAGTAGGGGGCGATGTTGATACACGGACGGACGGACGGACGGACGGACGCGGACGGACGGACGGACGGACACATTAATCTATTGGTGGTCTGGTCCACTTCGTTCCTACCAGTATAAAGCGCACACATCTATATGCACAAAACACACACACACACAAAACGTGGCTTTATTTCGCATCAAGATTGAGTGGTGACACAAGAGCTTTAAAATGTACCTAGAGTAAGCAATGTTCTTGGGACAAAATAACACCAACTACGCAGTTTTCTTGGTTCTTTCGGTAAAGTCACGTAGAATGGAAATAATAAAATAATACAAATAAAACATAATAAAATAATTTTCACGACGCTTCGGCCACAACGCAAGCAGCCGTCCTCAGGTGAAGAACAGGTCTGTCGATAAGACAGAGTCTTTTAGTGCTCAGGTGAAGAACAGGTCTGTCGATAAGACAGAGTGAAGAACAGGTCGCATTCCTTAAGGTGGCAGTCACGTGAAATAATAACAACGAAACCTCAGCTGGCATCTCAATCAACGCATTCTAGAAAATAGTGGTGAGAGCGGTAGTGCAGTGTAGTGGTTATCACATCGACGGACCTGTTCTTCACCTGAGGACGGCTGCTTGCGTTGTGGCCGAAACGTCGTGGGAATTATTTTGTTATGTTTTATTTTTATTATTTTATTATTTCCATTCTACGTGACTTTACCCAAAGAACCAAGAAGATGAATCCCTGCAGTCACGAAAGCTTTAAATCGAAATTTAACTACGCAGTTGTTACAAGTCAGCAAAACGTCTGAATGTGTTCGTCTCTCCCGCTCAATGTATCGGCAAATTACGCACCACACCAAGCCTAGAGCTGACCGACTAACGCAATTCCTATGCTGCACCGTGAAGCGGTGTGATCTTCGGCCTTCCCTAGCGTCAGTGGAGAGTGATATTGGAATCAGTCCTCGGGTTCCATTCGCCAAACCCACACCAGCCAGTGTGGCAAGCGATGGTTAAACAACCCCCACAACTGACATGACGTGGAAAAGTCATCATCCATTAGTGGGTGGACAAAAGGCTGGCTATTATTATGATTGTTACTTTTCCATAATAAACTAGACCTTCGTGAAGTAAACATCGACCCACTCATATTAATTTGAATGAAAAAAAAAACCCCTTGCAAACAGGCACTTGATTTTTTTATTCAACGGAATTGAACACGCTCTTATACTCACAGAGCATTCGAAACATGCTGATTGAAGCATCCGTTCAGGTTTCGCTATTGTCACACACGACGATAGTAGCTTTGTATCACGCACAGAGCTCAGTCTGTCCTGAACGCAATGTACAAGTGCCTTCATCACAGTCGTGCCAGTGGACACGTGGCTACCTAAAGCCAAGGTGATTGTTCGACGTATTGGAACGCTGGAGGAACAGAGCTGGTTATGAAAAAAGAGTTATGGCTGTGTTTGTGAAAGAGGTGCATATTTAATTGTGCGCTACTATTGCAATCAAGTGATTCAGTAATGTGCTCATATACACATTTTTACACAATCCAAAGCACAGTGTAAATTAATTCATTGTGAGTCCATTCAGTGTACCTGGTTGAAGCAATACAAAAACATATATTCAGTCACGATAGGTTGTTTAAATGTTGATACATTTGTATTTGTTATTTGTACATGTAAAACAAAATCTAGCACATTTTACCTTTGCTCCACAATTATGTATTCATGAAAACATCATTCAAATACTAATTTCAGCTGTACAATATTACAAATACAATGTATAATGATATATAGACGGTGATGTAAAACATTTCTCTCATACGTTTTCTTAATTGGAAGTGTAGTAGTTCATGAAGGTACATGCAGCAGTCAACACGCAAAGATTGACTCTGCTAGCTAATCTTTTTTTTCCCCAGGGAATGCACAGTTGGGGTCCACGTAATTAGTTTGTTGATTCATAAGAGAATTCGAACGCCTAATTTGTCAGTGCAGGTGGCCTCCCTAAACCACGATTAAAAATCTGTCTCGCCGGCCTGCAGACCTGAGCACTCACTGCCAACTTCCCAAATGGACATTCAACATCACTCCTACTTGTACTGTCAATCGTGAGATTGCAGGAACCACATTTTCGTCATCTCTAAAGCAAGGCATTGTGCTCAGACAGATTCAAGCAAAACGCGGCTGTACGGTGGCTCCCAAAAGCCCACTCCCTGAGATTGACTTTGGTTCAAATTTCCATGACAGCAAGCCTCTTGCATTGATGTGCAGATTAGGTGTTTATTCATATGCAAATAATATACTGTACTACACACATTTACCAGACAGCAGATGTAAAAGGCTGGACCAAGTTGAGCTGCATATACTTGGATTTTGTAAACCAAAGTTCGAGGCGAATGTACGAAATGTACTCACCAATGAATGCAACATTTGTCATTCAGTCCCAGTTAACAATGGCAGAAAATTACACGATGATATGAGTTGTTCTACTGCGTATGGGTTTTTGGGATTGTACTATAGTCTCTCTGATGTGTTTTCGGGTTGTACCATGTGTTGTTCAGCATATCAGTTGTATGGCTCTGTGTGCTTGGAGCTCCTGCAAAGAACTGGATATTCAATACTGAATATTCAATATTCAATTGTGAATATTCAGCAATACTCACCCGTAGCAGCTCCCATCAATTGCAGTGAAATGTCAGACACCATGCAGCATAATAAAAATCCATATCAGAGAACAATGTTTACACTGGTTTATTGACTTATCTGCTGCATTTTCCTTGCCTGGATTAATGCTCAGGCAACATGGCTCACAATCACTGGATTGCAGATTTATATTCTTGGGTTTTTTTGGTAAAGTCACCCAGGTAAAAAATTAAAATTAAAATTAATAAAAGTAAAATAAAAATAAAATTAAAATCACGACGTTTCGGAGGCAACACACGCCTCCGTCTTCAGGTGGAACCGTCACAGCACGCTCGCTGTATCAAGTAGATTTAGTTCTATATGAAACATAGCCTCGCCAGTTGGTTTAGATGCCTGACTCACATGTGTCATTAAATTGCACAAGTACCAGTGGACTGTGCAAAATAAAATCCTGAGTCGCATTCCTTTAGGTGGCAGTCACGTGAAATAATAACAACGAAACCTCAGCTGGCATCTCAATCAACGCATTCTAGAAAATAGTGGTGAGAGCGGTAGTGCAGTGTAGTGGTTATCACATGCACTATGGACCCAGGGAAATTAATTTGATTCCTAGCTATGGCTAACGTAAGTGACAAGCAATGCATGAACTGGTCCTGAGTCCTTGCTACACCAAACTGCATTGACCAGTGTGGTGAAGTATGGTTTAAATAATTTCCATGACAGTTGTAGGGAGAGCTGCATTTATCAGTGGAATAAAAAACGGGCCGTCACTAATATTCTTTATTATTCTAGAAAACACGTCTGGAGGCAAACATGGTCGAATGACTTTTTCCAAACTGTTGTGAATACGTAAGTTGTGCAAAAGCAAAGTCAGTTTGTTGGTATTTTCCCCTCCTGTAGCACAAAGTTGTTATACTTTTCATTAATTGATATGATTCAAATGTTGTTAATCAACTAAGTGAAAGTGACGTAACTCATATAATTCCTCCCTTTGAGTTTGTACTTTTATTAATTTTAATTAAAATTAATAAAAGTAATAATATAAATAAAATAATTAGAATTTTATTTATGTTATTACTTTTATTATTTTTAATTTTATTTTTTACCTACGTAACTTTACCGAAATAACCTAAGAGTATTGATAAATCATCTCGCGTACCACTGGGACATTGCCACGTGACCCTGGGGGTTCGCGTACCCCTGGTTGAGAAGTTGAGAACCACTGCGCTCGGTTATGCGGGAGCTTGTTCCAGAAATAGGCTGTACAATACATGAAGGAGTATTATCCTGAATGTACTGCACCTATTTAGTTCAGTAAAGTCACTCTTTGTCGTGTTGATGCAATACACAGATTGAATTTTGGCCTTCTTCTCACTGAGGTTTATATAAAGTAACACTAACTTATTCTTTATGTCTTTCGGTAAAGTAACGTAGAAAGGTTCAAAGCAAATAACAAAAAAGTACGACGTTTCGATCGCAACACAAGCGATCGAAACGTCGTAGTTTTTTGTTATTTTCTTTGAACCTATCTCCGTGACTTTACCGAAAAACCCAAAGAATATGAATTCCTGCAGTCACGAAAGCTTTAAGTCAAGATTCAACACCAACTTCTCGTGAGTAATTTACAATGACATACTTTGGCGCTAGTCTCTGCACGTTATCTACTTTTTTGATAAGCACCTTCAATCCCATGATTCAGCCATTCAGTCATCCAGACACCCTATCAGTCAACCACGCAGACGCCCCCATGCCTTCGGATAATTTAAATCTTAAGTTCAATACACACCGAGAAGCCACCCAGACACCCACATAGCTCTCCCACCACACATTCATTCCAATATCCAAGCAACCAATGATCTCTGTGCACAACCTGCATCACATTTATGCCATAATTCGTTAGTTTTAATGAAACCCAATTATAAAATCACAGTCGTAATGGAGACAGGGGTGGCTCAGCAATCTAGTGAGCAGCTCGCAGTTGGAAGGTTGCGAGTTCAAATCCTGCTTGGGGGTTGACTCAATTAATCATCACTCTCGGGTCGGTAAAATTGGTACCACTTCATGGGGAAGTCAAGAGTGGTTGTCCTATCGATATACGTGCCCCTGCCATAGGAACGTGGGATTGCCAGGACTGCTATGAGAGAAGAGCACCGCCCGATTGCTCATTTGAGCAATAAATGACTTAGATTTATGCACGTGATAACATGAATATCCATTAGAATTAAAAAAGATGGGATTATTTTACTCACTACGCAACCCAGAATGAAATACATGGCTTAATGAAGGTTTGATATTGTTGGGTCTATCGGTAAAGTCACGTAGATAGGTTCAAAGAAAATAATAAAAATTAACAGAGAACTACGACGTTTCGATCGCAACGCAAGTGGTCGTCTTCAGGAAAATGGAGGTTAGATTCTAGTTTTGATTTTAAGTAGCGTCTAATTTAGTCAACATTGACTATTTCTAGATTTGAAGCTTTCGTGACTGCAAGGATTCATACTCTCAGATTTTTTCGGTAAAGTCGCGTAGGTAAAAATAAATAATAATAATAATAATAATAAAAATAATAGAAATAAGATTTCTATTATAATAAAAATAATAGAAATAAGATTTATATTATAATACAAATAATTGAAATAAGATTTCTATTATGTTTATTATTATAATTTTTTACCTACGTGACTTTACCGAAAAAACTATTACAATTGATGTATCTCAATAGCGTTTGTTTATTTAAGATACAGAGTCTCCTGCTCCGCCAAGCCGATGCTACGGGGCAATCGAATGTCATAGGCAAAAGTTATCCGCAAATCAATCTCGGCCCAATTTACTTTGCAATGCAAGTTCCGTTCGAAATGAAAGAACGTACTGAAATAATACGAGGAAATACATTTGTATTAGCTCGTATGACCATAAACCTGTACCGTCATTACTTGTACCGCACAAATGTGAAAACTCGCACCGCGCGTCACATTCTCGAATAAAAAAGAAAAGACCCCTACGAATGGGCCCATTTCGCTCTCGTTTTGAGAAAATCAAGCACCATGTGAGTCACGCCGTTTCAAACCGCCCGTAGAGCGCCGACAGAGTTGGCATCAGGGCAGCGTGGGGGGCATTACTCCCTGCTGCCCCCCCACCCCCTCCACCGCCCCCCCACCCCCCCACCGCCCCCCCCACCGCCCCCCCCCCACCTGCCCCCCCCCACCCCCACCACCGCCCCCCCGCCGCCCCCCCCCCCCCGCCGCCCCCTCCCCCGCCGCCCCCCCCCCCCGCCGCCCCCCCCCCCCCCCGCCGCCCCCCCGAGTACGATAGCAGCACCGACGAGGAAGCAGCCTAAGCCTATCAGAGTTTCGTATTCATAAAACCAGGTTTTAATTCCCCGAAATCGGGTTTAATTGTATTAAAGAAAAAAACCCGATGTCTGCCGCTGGAAAAATCGGGTTTTTTTTCACCCATGACGCAGCGCGCTCTCTCTTCGCATTGTCGTGTTTTGTCTTTTCTACTTCTTCCGTTCTTCGCCTCCCAGCCGGCATTTTCCGCAGCACCTGCCGCAGAGCTTCCCAGCGTCTCTGTTGTCGCCTCTGGCTAAAGGGGGTGGCCTCCAACAGCGACGAGGCCGTCGTTGATTTCCCGACCACGAGGGTTTTGGCTTATTTTTTTGGTGGAGTGGCTTCCAAAGTCTATAATTGGTCAACAATTAATTTCATGCGCAATCCCCCGCCCCCCCCAGAAGACTGAAATCCCCTCCTTAGCAGTCGCGGCTGGTCTGCTGTCACTAGAATTGTACCACCACTTTGAATAACCCCATTCTTCATCTCAAACCACGATCCTCTTATATACAATTTTATAATCGCTGCAAAAGCACATTGGAAAAGGCGCCGTGTAAATGTCGATAGCATGAGATAAGATGTATTTCCATGTACTGTATCGAGATAGTAAAGCCAAAAAGATTCCAGTTGTCGTTTCACATTTTACAGATTGACTTGCCTTCGTTCCCCTAAACCGACAGTAACAGCTGTGCAATTGTCATGTTGTGTACTTTAGATGTATTGTACTGATTGACCATTTTTAATTTAAAAGGTGAAAAGGCAGTCATGTTACATTCGATTAGGTTGTTACGCGTTTGTGGGATGACCACTGTTAAATTCTGGGGATGATTATTTTTGGTGGATAATGCTCATCATTACCCATGGGACAGAGAAACTGACTTTTACCCCCACTAATTTACCCCTTAATGGATATTGCCTACATTAACACACTCACACGTAAACACTTTATCAATTGTTAAGGACCACTGACGTGATGTATTATTTTTACTTGATAACCCTGGCCACGTAATACAACATACAGCACATTCTTTATAACAAATCCAGCACGAATGCTAGCGTGCAGCGGATAAAAAAAGCCTTTGTCAAAACCAAACGCCTACATACACAAACTATTTTAACGCTGAAAAAGCAAGCATAACCATTTCCGAGGAAGCCCATTAATCATCAGTCGGGCATGGGACGCGTGATTTCATCCACAGAGTGATAATTCGAGGGGGTGGTGGTGGGGCTGGTTGAAGGGACTGGCAGGGAGCAAATGGCGGAGAGCGAGGAGGGAGGGAGGGCATATACACGGAGTCAGACGAATTTCTTTAGGTGGACTGATCTGGGAAGAGCAGGAGAGAAGATGATGGATGGTGGGTGGGGTCAGTATGTGACCTCAGCTCACTGGACTTCGGGGACCAGTGAGCTCAGCTGCCGAGGACCAGGGATCGCTTTCATTTGGACAACGTGAGAATGAGGGCAAAGGTCACGTGCATGCTAATGAGATGAGAGCGAGGATACGTGCATTATTATGAGCGCGAGCTATTTATTGTTTAACATTGGAATGTAGTTTCTTGGGAAACATCCGCAAAGTTTGTGCTCTGGGTCTGTACTGCACGACAAAATCATTGTCGTCTTGGATGTGATGTTTTTGCTGACATACTCGCCCGTGACGTTATCATAGACACCTGCAATGAGTTACCACCAGAGAGTAATATGGTTGGGGACATGCTTCCCAATTACAATAGAATTCCACTGGCAAAAGGGGTTGTCTTCTTGTCAATAGTTCCACGTGGTGTGCCAGCTACGTTTCAGCGAGAATGCTCTCTGGACCGCAGTGGCAAAACGCACTGTCACACCCCAATGGAATGGTGTTAATGATAGATCAATTTTTTGCTGTAATGTCGTCAACCAATATGTCACATACGCTTTCGGCAATTTCTACACATTTACACCTCTACCAGTGAAAGACCAGGGGAGGGATTAATGCAGGGTGCGTTTGGGGCTATAGCCTTGGGCATCGGATATTGAGGGGCCCCTCTAAAATATAGATATAACTTTATAATAATTGAAACGCAATACTGCAGCACTATGATAAATCCTATATTGTAATTTGGTCATTAAAGCAATAGCATCACTGTGTGTATATCTACCAGTTATGTGCCGACTTTAAATAGTTTTGTTCATATTAACTTTGATTTAACGATGCAATTCGTACATCGCATAAAAAAAACTGAAATTTAAATAACCAAGGGTGGATAACAATGAATCGTTTGACATAGGGCATGGGTGGTGGTGGTGGTAAAGACAATAAACAGAATTAATAAATAAAATGGTACAAAATAGGGCACCCCAACAAACGAAAACAACCTCCTGGGACTCCTTAACAATTGAATCCAGCCCTGTGCCTTTGACTGATTTTACCATGTTTGTGTCACCCGATTGTTTTAATTGGTTTCTTGTGTTTTGTGTTTGAGATGTATTTAATGACATGAAACATAAAAAAACATATCAGGTGCATTTACTTTGAATTAATCATTCACAGCCCGATAAGCACATGGTGGTTTTTTGGTATATTGGAAGTAATTCGATACGTACACATTTCCTTGAAACGTTTCTAATGAACATTTATGTGAATTAGAAAACTCAAATCTGCAAATGACAATAAACCCCATAAAACCAGACAGCCATTATTGTTGTTAACACAACCATAGACAATGTACATGGGTTACTGCATTCATGAAGGAATATTACTATTCATAATGAATTCATGGCACACACTTCTGTTTATTGGAAAACCTGGAATGGTATACGACTCAATACGAATCATAAACATTGTAAATGGTCACTTTTGTACATTTCAGCTACAATGATTCACTTTTAATTATTAGGAATTCCCCTTCACTTCAGCTTTAATAGATCTACCTATATACATATATCCACTCTAGACTCTCATTCACTTCACAAAAGAAGATACCTTAATTATGCATTATCGTCATCAATCGTGCATGATTTAGAGAGAGAGAAAAACGTGCAGGTTCGAGACATGAAGGGACACTTTGAAAACAGTAAGAGGGCTTGGGTAGGACACGTTGGTAGAAGGGATGGTGACCCATGGCCAAGAATAGTGACCAAGTGGCACGCAAGGAATGGCACGCGTCCCAGAGAACGGTCACTGTAGAGACGGAGCGACGAACTCATCTTGCGTGCTGAGTGGATCATTCCATCATGGGATCACAGGAGACAGCGGCGGCTTGCAGAGGACTACGTCCTGCATTGGATTGACCATGGCTGCTGCTGATGATAATGAAAGCATGAAAAAAAACAATAGATCACGACGTTTCGATCGCAACACAAGCAATCGTCATCAGGTGGGACAACCACAGCAAGAACAAACTACTGAAGTAGGGGCCTACTATTATTTTTCTTCCTACGTGACTTTATCGAAAGAACCGAAGAGTATGAAAAAAATAACCAGACAGTCATCTCAAGGCACATTAAATATATTAATATGATTGCACCGAATGTGTCGTAATAGACCAATTTAAGTATTCTACGACATTACATTCATTGTTGAAGTGATATTCTGTGAACCACACAACAGATTAAATATCTGTTGGTTTAACACAGAAGCAATAACAAATACGGAGACCATATCAACTTAATTATAGTCCTATCTCATTCGGCTAATCGTTAAATGGTGCATAGCTCAATAAAAATAACATTCTAAATTATTTATTGAAATGAAGAGGTAATATTCTCAGCACATTGTATTCTCAAAGAAGGCTGTTCAAAAGTTTGTGGCTGCAGTCCATAATTGCTACGAACTTCCTTAAGAGTAAATGTATGCAGAGAACACAGGGACCTCGCCAGATATTGATAATGAAGTTGGTCGCGAAAATATCTAGGTGTTTAATGATTCATGAGTTTGCAGAGCAATTTAAAATGTACTTCCTAAATTAACTGGTAGCCAATTAATACTTTTGTTCGGTGTTGTGAAATGTTCCCTTTTTAAAACAGATCATAAAGTGCCCGAATATAATGGAGAATACATTGACTCACACTGGAATACAAACTTTGATGGTTCCATAAGACTGGACTGTGACGCCTGTATCAGGTAATTATCTCTCTCTGTGTATATCTTAAACTCTGCGTACATGTAGAGCCCTTTGTCACTGCTGGTTAAGGGCCTCCTCATGTCATGTGGGTCGCGGAGGTAACTTGACCATATTGCATCACTCCGATCAGTGCAGGGTTGGTGAAAGTGGGAATGCAGAGGCTTGGCTGCAGGGTAGAGTACAAAAACAAAATCTGATGCAATGCCCTCTGCTGCACACGAACTATATTCTTGAAATGAAGAGGTAATATGTGTTATTATATGTGTCGTACAATGAATGAGGCTCTCATTTGCACCTTTACCTTACAAACAATGTAAAATGCCATTCTTGCGCATGGCAATGTGTTCAGGGGCTAAATGCCAATGTTGAGGTCTGATAGCCATGACAGGGTTTCTGGAGAGAGTTTGTGAAACTTTTTCATACAGAGTGCCAACACAAAGCGGTTTCACGTAGCCCAATTATGCAGATCAATAGTCGATCGTTACGTTTAGGTAATTTGCATTCTAGTATGGTTAGTGTTCACAAGGTGTGTATAATTGCTGCACAAGACTGACACACAAACTATACGCTCACCTTGGCAGCAATGCTGGAGGGAGCATTAAGAGGTCTCTGCGCAAAACAGACGAATACTTTATTCTCACTCCAACAATAGCAAAATAATCTCGGTTTTTTGTTCGCAAATTATTACCATTGGAACGTGTGTGATATGCCCATCCACATCATCAAGCGCATTCTATATAATTTATTATTGACCTTGGGAGGCCTGAACGGTCATGCATCTGCCAATATGTCAAATTCTGTTACAACAATTGAAAACACATTTTACAAAAAGCCTGCCAATTGAAAAGTAACAAACTGTCAAACGCTGTTCATAATAGAAGACGGAAAGCAATTTATGGCGGCGATATTGCATTGTTCGCTCCTCTGTAAGAAAAAAAAAGAAGCGACGATAATTATTGTTTAAAAGGCCCCATTTGAATGTCAGGCAAGCTGATTAGCTTAGCGGGGAGTGGACAAACTATAGCCCGACAGGGAGGGCTCGCCGTCGGGGAGATGCGGGGTTGTTGGGTGGGTGGGTTGGGAGGGCTGGCTGGCTGGCCGGGGTGCAGGCGGAGGGGGGGTTGTGGGCTCGACGGGGATGGGAGGTTGAAAGGGCGGGTGGGGACACGCGAACAAAAGCGCGTGGCGCTCACTGCTCCTTTGTCGCGCTGGCGTGTAGGGAGGGGGTAGGAGTGTGTGGGTGCGCATTCCTGTCTGTCACCTACTCGCCACACGCGACCACCCCCTTCCTCTCGTCTCTCCCACACGCAGGGGTGTGCGTTCGCTCCCTCTGCGTCTCCTCCGCTGACAGCAGTGGCTATCGTTATAGGACTCCAACCTCGCGGCTCCCAATCGATTCTATCATCATAATCGGCCGATAGGAAGCACGCGGGCCACCCCCCCCTCTCCCCACCCTGATGACGGACGAAGATGATTGTTCATCAACGTGCGCGGTGATTGCCGTCTGTGGACCACAACACAGACAAGTGCGTGGCCTCTGTCAATACACGAGATGTTCACTATCTGTAGCTCCATCTCTACTCTGCTTGGATTTATTGTCGCTGCATTTTGGCTGCACTTCGCGTGTGTTTTTGGGTTCGTCGATTGATTGCCGTCGTTTGAGTTAATGTTGTTGATTTATTGATCTACAATGAGTGGGTGGCAGGCTAGGCTAGTGTCTGCTCTACATATTCAAGACACGCTGATTTGAAGTTCCATCTCCGCGCAATGTTTGGTGAATTCTCATCGTTTCGTCTCACCAACTTGTTCTCTGATTTACAACGTCTCTCGACACTGAACATAAGAATATATACGACTGTGTGTCACTTCCCTCAGCCTAATTCCACTTTCGTGCATTTGCATAGAAATGTCTACCTTTCGCTGAACAGAAGTGCACCGCTGAAATGTTAAATGCAATTTCGAAAAACGCAGTGGGCTAATGGAGGCAATTTATCAGGGAGAGCTGGCAGCGCTTCACTCAGAATGCCCATTTGCTCAAAGAGGCAAAAAATGCATCACAGTGGAAAGACAAATTCATTTCCTTTAGATGTGTTCTCCTACATACTTGCATTTAACGTACATAAATAGTGGCTGGCATTTACCCTGCAACCCTCTCCCCTTGACTTGGAACATTCAGCATTGAAACATTATTAAAAGTTTCACGACAATGTAATATGCAGAGTTATCGCTCACAGTGTAATGTTCCTTGCTGCCTGTAAATTTTTGAACTTAACTTTTTTTTTATTTTACCAGGTAAGGCCCACTGAGTTATGTCTCTCTTTTGTTAGAAACGACATGACTATCACAAGTGATAGCACAACGAAGTGCCTTATCATGTGGACATTTATTAGAGCCAAATACTCCAAACTCGTGTTTCTAAATGTGGAGGGAAAAACCGTAGGACTCGGAGAAAAATCCACGCAACAGCGGGGAGAGAGAGACACGCAAACTCCTAATATACAAGCGTGAGGGTCCGGATCGAACCCACAACCTCCTGCATACCAGGCGAGCTAGTTAACATCCCACCACCTTGTCGCCACATAGTTCAATGCCACATAGACTTCTGCCCCCCCTCCCCCACCGTCCTTAAGTGAACTGCAATTATGAATTCCACATCAATTATGAATGATGCGCAATGTAAAATGTTGAAATATAACTAGGAAGGTGTGTGACACTTTGGATTTAAATTTTTCTGTTGTCAAGAGGTAACATGTCAAATTCAACCACGTGTTCAGTCACAAACAAGAGTGGCGTATCTGACAATGCTGTTGTGAGGTTTCAAATAACGGTAAGGCCTCTGTGTAAAGCCACCTTTAATTAAGCAAATAAAGTATGGGGTACGCCATGGCAAGTTGCTTAATGAAGACAAATCATATTCGAAATGGACACGTCATGCTCAAATTGGCAATATAACTAAGCAAAATCATACCCGATATTAACAAGAGGGTATGGAGAATGCACAGACTGATACTTATTACTTCAATCTGATACAAAATATCGTCACACTTGGAGACATGTATCGTATTACTTGAAAAAAGTAGATTGAATAGGCCAATGGCCAACATCATTGCCATTGGGCCCATTATGTATGATTTATAGGTTACATTCCTCATGAAGGCATCATCTTATCCCGCACCTCCGATTAGCACGGTTGGCTACGTACGGCGCGAAAGAAGTTCAACATACACACAAATATTATGCGTCGCGTGTGCCAATTAAAGTCTCAGCTCAATTCAAGGATATGGAAATTACTCATTAAATATTACACAATTCCGAATAACAATGTAAACACAACTATCAACAACTGTAATTTGCATCCCAAAGATACCTGTGGTTCATGATAAACAACAAATATGATATTTCATTAAAGCCTAACCTTGCTCTGGGTGGCTTTTTAAGAGATGTCCTAAAGTAAAAAAAGGAAAGAATTATTTTATTATGTTTTATTTTTATTATTTTATTATTTCAATTCTACGTGACTTTACCGAAAGAACCAAGAAGATGAATCCGTGCAGTCACGAAAGCTTGACATCGAAATTTATTTGATCAAAGATTATGTTGCACACTATTTGTTGAATCTTAGCATACAGAAACGGTCGAATACACTAAACTACATGCGTTAACACACATAAAATGTGTTTACAAACGCATCAGTGTACCCCTCTATATAAAGAACGAAACAGGTGGACTTCTCCAGAAATCTGGCTGATGAAGCTAGTTGTAATTGCAGGCGAAACGTCGTACTCAGATTGTAAATGTTGTGGCTTGGCTCTCCAACACACCGGTGTGCTGTACTAGTGACGAATTGGCCACGTTCTGTTTACGTGACAACCCTTACTAGTTGGCTGTATCGGGTGGTGGCGGGTTTAACGACACATTTATATATTTACGCGATCTAACCCCCCCCAAAAAAACCTGTATTAGAAGTGCGCTTGTATTCATGCGGCGTGACACAACTAATATGGTACAGCGCTTAACACGGTGGTTGCTGACCTCAGCGGTTAGCAAACAGAAATGCACACGAAGGGACCTGACTTTGATTACCACCCTAACGCCAGTGGCAAGGTGTGATTTCAACCACTCCTGGTTCAAAATCCCCCCCATCCCACTTGACCAACAACGGCACTGCCCAGCTTGGTGAAGTATGGTCAAACAACGACATGCCGTGTGGAGGCTTTCACGCATCGATTGACAATTGCGCTGTGCATCCATCAAATCAATGAATGAAATTAAGAGTAGTAAGGCACGCAGAGGTGTGCATACATAATTTAAGTACCATGTAGAACAAAAAAAAGAAAAGCATCGCCATCTGGGACGTGATATAGACTCGTCGAGATGTCCTATTGCTCTTTGTTGTACACTTACTCTCCATGGACACTGAATGTCCATGCTGCGCACTGAGGTTTCAGCATCGAAATGGCATAACAACATTTGCAACTCCAGTGTGAAGACACGTGTAAGATTCAATGTCCCAGATTTTAAGCTTTCGTGACTGCAAGGATTCATACTCTTAGTTTTTTCGGTAAAGTCACGTAGGTAAAAAAATGAAATTAAAATTAATAAAACAAAATAATAAAAATCACGACGTTTCGGAGGCAACACAAGTCTCCGTCATTGGATGGGACCGTCACAGCCAGATTCGCTGCATCACTTGAAGCTTTCGTCACTTGATGCAGCAAATCTGGTTGTGACGGTCCCACCTGATGACGGAGACTTGTGTTGCCTCCGAAACGTCGTGATTTTTATTATTTTATTACTTTTAATTTCATTTTTTTACCTACGTGACTTTACCGGTAATACGTACGCTGAGGGCCGCCTTCAAACAAACTGCTCCGTAAGCAGACATGTTGATTAACCGTGTGCAGGATTACTGTAAACAGTCGAGCCCCAAGAAGCATTAAACAATTTAGGAACCACTTATAAATAAACTGAGATCGTGCGAGATAACAGCACCCTTGTTGTGCAAACACGAATATCACCAACTGCTCCCGCACAATTCATGGAAAAATGGCACGTTATTCACTGGCGCGTGTCACATTCAGCCAACATGCATGCAATATACAAACTGCTGTAAGTTGCGGCTCATGAGTGAGGTCAATGCACCATCGTTGTGAAGCTTTTGAAAGCTATTTTTGATCATTGCAAGTGGCTCTGATGTGGGTAATTTACCAGCTGACACCCGTGTCTGTGTGCCGGGACAATAGAGAATTGCATCTCGCTGCTTTGATGCCCGCTTGACCTTCCCTGCGAGGCTAAACGTTTATCTCCCTACCTGCAACGGTGCTCAGTGCTCAACGAGGAGCAGGGAAGGGTGAAGAGGGATAGATTACGAATCCGTTATGTATTATTTATTGCTGCTTCAACAACTGCGAATACGCTAATGGTAGGATCGAAACACAATTCATAGGCTTACAAATATAAAAGGATTTGATTATACGTTTTACCGGTTACATGTATCGGCTGCCGTTGTGTGAAAGAGTAGGCCAAATGACCTCCAGAGGGCCTCTCCAGAGCTCTCTCTGTCTAGCGGAGGCCCGTCTGACAGCAGTGGCGTGAGCAAGCAATGCAGGGCTGCACCTTTAACCTTTAACCTTTCCTAGTGCCTGGTGGCAGCCTTCACTCACTTTATATTAACATTAGCGTCACGATTTTTTTCAAATTTGCACCAAAAATGTAGTTGTTGAGAGTGTGATGTCGTATTCGGCTTCAGCACCCTTCGAACCCGTGAGATACAAACATTACTCGTGCAAGGTTTCAAGCTTAACATTCATGTTATGGTTTTAAACATGTTTCTAGTTCTAAGTGTAGACGTTATATATTTATACCAATTGTCAGGTCCATAGCTTTTCCTGACTCATTACTCACATCAGTCACTAACTTTGAATCACCACTGTTTAAACCTGTTAGATATGCATAACTATTTATAATACTTTTCATATGTTTATCAGTATTCACATTTTGGTAGGAATCCATATGAGTTGAGTGGTGGCGTGCACAATGCAAACCTTGTGACCTGAGTTAAATTTTCGATTTCCGGCCATGGCTAACATCAGGGGCAAGTGATATTTGAACCGATAATGGGTGACTCTCTCACCCATGAACTTCACCTTCCTGCACTGACCAAGGCAGTGATGTATGCTCAAAACAGCCCTCATGACGTTGTGAGGCCTTCATCCAGCAGTAGATAGACAAATGGTCGTAAAGTATAACTAGTATCGTCAAATAACCCATAGATGTATGCACTATGGGTGTATGCATGTGGATGCATTGATGTATTTATTTATTAAAATCTGCTTTGACCAGATTCAAAGTAAATTATCTCCAGTTTTACTGCAATACAACATTTTTGTGGTTTAACAGCAAGACAAAAGTGTACAAAATGAGTAAAATAGATGCTAGATCTAAATAACATATCCTGTACTACATAACTCTGGTAGCGTCAGTCTGAATGTCACACAACAGCGTAAGAATATTTCACAGATGTCTTCTCTCCATTGGTGGAGCGTTGCACATTTGAAAGGCCGTTTCCATGGGGTTTGCCACTAAGTATATCTGATCCATGGCAACGTTGAAAGTCTGCTTTCCTGTCTGGCAGGTGAAGTGCTTGACATGACTATTACGCAACTTGCTTGACCCAGGCAACATTCTTTCATCTGATGATGCCATTTTGAAGTCAATCAACAAAGTTGAGGACAGTTTTAACAAAAAAACAAATTGTTGTGATACTGCAATGACAGCGGTGCACACGTATAAAACAAAACAATCTTCTTGGTTCTTTCGGCAAAGTCACGTAGAAGGGAAATAATAAAATAATAAAAATAAAACATAATAAAATACAATTCTCACGACGTTTCGGCCACAACGCCACAACGCCTTGCCTTGCGTTGTGGCCGAAACGTCGTGAGAATTGTATTTTATTATGTTGAATTTTTATTATTTTATTATTTCCCTTCTACGTGACTTTACCGAAAGAACCAAGAAGATGAATCCCTGCAGTCACGAAAGCTTTAAATCGAAAAACAAAACAATTTAAGACGTTCGTTGCCCTATAGGAGAGGGAGGCCCATGACCAGTTCAGACAACTGCCACTGGTGTTAGTCGTGGCTGGTAATCAAACTCGGGACATCAGGTTCATCACGCCGTGCGCCAACCACGACAGCTCCACCCACACTTGCACACTTGCACAAATTACAAACCTGCACACCAAGAGGCACAAGCAAGCACACGCACGCGGACCCAGACAGGCTAAAGCAGTAATTGGGCTATGAGGAATTATCGCATTTCTTTGCTTGGAAGGCAGTGGCCAGAAAGAGCAGAGGGGCATATCCCCCTACTCTGGACACAAGGAGGCTATTCACTGTCCAGCGCTGCCCGCACTCTCAATTCCACGCTTTAATTAACGCTGCGCTCTCATCTTTTGTTCCAGCCGCCTACTCCATTCCGCTCCCCACTCCACCTTGCCCTTCAGGCTTGCTCTTTGGTTGAACACAAGAGCCCAAGAGAGATTGATACCATGAGAGTGTGTGGCAGGGGGTAGTGAAGGGAGAAGACTAGAAGACGAGAAGGAGGATGTGGGAAAATTAAGTGAAAAAACTCCACAACGGGGGAGAGAGATGGATGGAGGGAAACACGCAAAGGAACTTTTAGTTACTATTTAATAAATACCAAAGACGACGAATGGGGAAACCATATTGTCATTGGATGGTTAGTGAAAATAGACTGCTGTGTAAATGCGTATTTATGGGCATGTACATTGCAATGTCACCAGAAGCAATAAACAAACACTGCAATTGTGATTGTATCGCTCTCATCCATAAATATATTGTAACACACACACATTCATATGTATAGAGCATAACTACTGACCATGCAATGAATCATGCGTCTTGCTGTGCATGCGTGGTAATTGAGTTTTTTTTTGCTCAACACAAATTATAAAAACGCAGCACAGGATATTTAAAATGAAACAGAAAATGCTATCGAAAGTCACGTCGCATGACACAACAAAGTGTAAACACTCTTACAGTTCCGATTTAAAGCTTTCGTGACTGCAGGGATTCATCTTCTTGGTTTTTTCTGTAAAGTCACGTAGAAGGGAAATAATAAAATAATAAAAATAAAACATAAAATAATATAATAAATTAATATTTTTTGTGTGTTATATTTTTATTACTTTATTATTTCCATTCTACGTGACTTTACCGAAAGAACCAAGAAGACTCTTACAGTTGTCACGCATTATGGACCTAAATGGAATTAGATTGTGTGCATTTTCTGTGTATTATATTACATGCGCTCCATTTACCATCCACGAACGTGTGTTCAGTGATCTGGTTCATCATTTTTGATTCAAGTGACACTAAGTGTGAATACTGTAGTGCAGGGATGCACATACAACAGGGAGTGTGATTATCCGCCATCATGATTACCAGAACATTTTGAGTAATTAAGCTCAAAGAACACTCGTTAATTCATTATCCAATTGCCTCGAAAACAATAGCCTGAAAATGAGCCGCTATCCTGGCATTGTTCAGGTGATGCACATTAATTGCGCACCTTTTGTCCGCGAAGAACAGTGGCGCTGAAAACAAGAGAGTAAATGGTAAGGGGCTTTTACAATGCACGCAATGAAAATTGGAATGCATGTAAAAAGTTGCAGCATGCCGGCCTGGATGAAAGACAAAGGGGCATAGAGTGATGTGCTTGTGGGAAGTGACAGACAGGCAGACTGACAGCCACTGGGGGTTTGACAGCTTTATTAAGACTGCCAGAGCAGGGGGTGAGAGCTTCACTCGCGAGACGCCACACAAAGCCCCGATCGCGTGATCAACAAAAGTGCATGGCATTCGATGCAAGCAGTTTTTTTATTCAGTCATATCCTGAACATGTCTCCCGAGGCCACACACTCATCGTTCCATACCGTATAGTTTAAATCAAGCAGGGAAAGTGTTTTTCCTTCTGTTTTTTTGTTTACTTGATGTACATTGTGTTATGTTTACAACGACATCTCCAAAGTAAGAGTAATCTGGTGGAATACATTGGTATTCGTTTTTGTTTTGTGCTGAGGTTAAAGTAAAAGGCGACATTTAAAAACACGTAGCCGCAAGCCAACCTACATGCAAATTGCGCTTTCAAATGTGTCCCAAAAATGGTTTCGACTCGGGAGAATTGATTTGCCATCAGAATAAAATCAATGAGCTCTACTGGAACGTGTATAATTGGTAATCTATACTTAACACAATTCACTCACACTAAAAGTTCCATTAAATGGAGATAAATAACGATTATTCAACAATTCATGTCCACTAAATAACAAACTGTGTTCGTGCAATGGTATCGTTTTGATTTCAATTTCCCAGCTATGCAGTGCAGTCTACGTTCAATACATTTACACGAACGAACAAGTGCGTTAAATCCAGGACAGATGTATTGTAAATTCTGATTTAGTAAATTAATCATCATCATCGTCGTCGTCAAGCATGATTTATCTATGCGGGAGAAGCCTCCCAATGCTCACCTAATACTACATGGTCCTGTGACGCCACAATCCATTTCACTTCGGCACACAGGCTGATGCTCTCTCCCTGTGGTCGTCATGCTACTCACATTCTCTCCTTTATCTGCCATTCCGTCATCAACCTCGTGCATCGGCCATCACCCCCTTCATAGTGAAGTGTTCTACCCAAGCCCATTTACTACTTCATTGATATTTCGATTTAAAGCTTTCGTGACTGCAGGGATTCATCTTCTTGGTTCTTTCGGTAAAGTCACGTAGAAGGGAAGTAATAAAAATAAAACATAATAAAATATTATTTTATATTATTTTATTTTATTATGTTTTATTTATATTATTTCATTACTTCCCTTCTACGTGACTTTACCGAAAGAACCAAGAAGATACTTCATTGATAGTCATATGACATTCCTGATTTGCTTTTGTTACGCGATTCATGTTTTTCTCCCATGTTTCTCAGTGTAATTACAAACTTGCATCTCTCCGTGCTTCTTTGTGAACGTGTCATCCTCTCTTCCATTTATGTTGTTTCCCAGTCGTGTCCCTTTAACAATTATTTCCGTGTGTTTTCAGTGTTTTTGTACACAGCCTTTGCTTTGCTCAGATTTATCCTGAGTATAACTTTGCAGCCCTCTTTTTTCAGTTCTTCAATATATTCCCGTAGTTATTTTACATTGCTTGCTGGAATGACTATGTCATCAGTACAAATGCGGTGGTTAATATTCTCTGCGTTTACTTTTAAGCATGTAAATGGAAGTTAAATGAAGTAATTTAGCAATAGTGTAATTATCCTATAGTATTTATTTGTTCTTCCCCAGTTCTTGTATAGGTTTCCGCACAAAACAGCCCAATGCTGAAAAATGACCTCCAATTTTCTCAATTGAGATTTCACACACAGTAACACTGCCCTCTACTGCAAAACAATTGGCCGAATTTTCCCTTTTCACAGAGAGACTCTTCCCTCAATTAGCGTGACTTTAAGATGTTTTACTCAGCGCAGTAAGCATAGAAAGATATATATATATCAAATAGTGACACTGTTTTCCATCCCAGATGGAGATATGACGGTATTTATGTTAGAGTGTTAGTCTTAGTCTACCTGGGAATCAGTTCAATGGTTCAGGAACACTTAAAGTAGAGTTGCTTCGCTAACATTCAAGCTGTAGAACCATTGCAAGCAAAAGATCATTAAAATGTCTTCCCCAACAAGAAACGATATTTATTGTTTAGGTCGTTATGACTCGATAGTAGATATATTATGTTTCACAACTTTACGATGAAATAGCATTCTTCTTAATTCGTTTTTTTTCACGCAATCACGATTTACATACATTGCAAGTTTAAAAAAGGTATCCTGTATGCGGAAAGTAAATTCAATAATTTTATAATAAAACAGAACGCTTTTTAAAAACACCACTTTATGTAAAGCCCACACAATCCCATGAACCATCTTGCACCATCGTAATCATGTTCAGAGCAATTGCACACTATCTATTCTAATTCTAAGTACCACCACAAGCCTTTGCATGTCGTCATGAATTTAAACAAAATGTGATTGCGATACAAAAATTAAATTAGAAAAATCAGATCAAAGAAGGGGACAATGCTGCTACATGATGGCCAATGTAGCAAATTGTCCTATAACCACTTCCATTGTATCTTGAGATGTGGAGGACCGTCTGACGCACATGAAAGCACACGTGTATACATACATGTGCATACATATATGAATGAGGCATTCACTAGTTATGGGAAGGGACAAACAGCCTGTGTGGCTCGCTGGGATCTCCTGGGTTTCATGATTTATATTGCGTGTATGTTCGTATGTAGGTTGAACTTCTTTCGCACCGTACGTAGCCAACCGTCCTAATCGGAGGTGCGGGGGAAGGACGACAAAATAAACACAAAAATAAATTTTACAGAAATTCGTTTTCAATCTAGACGATTTACAAGTGCATAGCTCCAGTGGCTTCTTAATATCGGCAGAGCGTTCCAGACGGCCGCAGAAGCGCATCTGAAAGCGCGCGATGCAGTGACTGTCTTTGTTCGAGTGGCTCGCCAAAAGCCGCTGCTGCCAGGATGACCAGAGTTCACGTGATGGTTTATGCTCCTTAACGAGATCAGCAAGGTAGTGTGCTTCATTTATTGCAAGCACTCTGTGTGTAATAAGTGCGCCTCGTAATGTATTCGTTAGTCAACCGGAAGCCAAATGCAGCTCGGCGATTAAATGCATGCTCTTATCACGCCGTGTGTCCACACCTTCGATATGTGTACGCCAGCAAGCGTTAGTGCTGCCAAATGTAAGCATGGTTTTGGCATAATAATAATAATAGCGCTGTAAATGCTTGGCATTGTAGAGAGACACCCAGGCCGTGCAAGGGAGTTGGGCAGTACGTGGGGTATTTTGTCCCTGAATCCCCGATGACTGGAATGTGAGTCTCTCCAGCCTAGCGCATCATCGCCACGCCGTGTACTTACGTTCGGAGGCCAATTTCCCCCCAGACGCATTGCTCCATATCACTTTGCAGCTGCATGCATCCATAAGCCCCGTGTACTGCTTATTACGCCTGCGCGAGATGAAAACAATGAATGCCGATAACAGTCAGGCTGTGGTGTTGGCCACGCACCAAAACCATTTGCGTTTCCAGCCACCCTGGATTCAGTTGCCCCTTGTGTTCTCCAGGTGGCTTCACACACTGGGTCTTTTGTCCCTTAAACTGGGTTTAATGAATCACATTATTCAATTGGACGTCATGTAATTATTTTATATGTCACATAATTAAACCTGGAAGCACATTTGTAAATTTTTTCTTGTCACACAAATATTAAGAAAAATATTAGAATGTCACAATTCTGTGAAATAATTGCCACTTTTACGTTATATATATTTTTTTTGCTAAGAATAATCATGAAATGCAAGATGATGTGCTTAGAGTCTGTTCTCGAAATTAAATTTCATACGTGTTCTTTAGTGCAGATGTTAATACATTGCATATGTGATGCCTTTTCTTTCATTGGCTTCTTTGCAACTGAATATTTAATGATGGCCTCACGATGACCTGCTGTAACACCTGTGGGCATTTCGGTGATTTTACATGCTCGTGAAAATGCAACCCGTACGTCTCAATTATATTTCTGTTGCATAAAATACAATGTACATGGCATGCATATTTCTGAGGCAATCTGACCGACACGAGATGCCTTAACCACTCTGCACAATCACCTCAATGAAATTGAGAGCTGGCATTCCTAGGGGACGTGCTACAGGCACGACGCGATGTTTTGAAAGTGACAGAAAATAATGAAAGCGACCATACGCAAGTTCACAGCACATTTGATAATTATATGCATCTAATTAAGTACCTTTTTTCTTCCTTCCGCTAATGATAGTGACTCGCGGCGAGGCTAATCAGTCACATTAATGAGATGTGGCTGTGCTGATAACGTGCCGGTAATTTGAAATGCTCGCCACAGAATTTATCTGCAGCAAAACAGGCGACACTAATGTAAGTGTGGTTCTGTTTCCCATTAAAAGCACGTAATTGCTGAAATAAATGTATGCGACTGCTTTGGTTCTTACTTTAAGCGGATTTTGCCCATTAACACAAATCCCACTGTCTGGTGCTGTATGGACCCAAGTTAATTGAGTGCAAAATGTTGCTGAATAGGAATCCTGCAAGGAAACTCTAAATAAACAAATTCCCTGCCATATGCGGTGATTATGGCTTAATGACATAAAACAAATGTGTAGATGGCATTCTAATGTGCCATATGCACTAAGAATGATAATTTTATTTGCTATGTTCATTTTAATTCTATACAACACGTAAAATGTTATCTATACGCACACACGGCTTTAATTTTAAATGGTGAAATAATCAATGTATCTATATATACGAATATGCATTTCATGTGATTAAATAATTGACTGATCTATATACATGCAAATATTATTTTAAATGCTAAAATAAAAAAAAATACCCACTGATGACAGAGGGCAATACATGTTATCTTGAGAGGTAAGATAACTTAAGAGGCATGTTTTTTTTGTAGAAATGTAAAAAAGTAACACAATAAATGAGCAGTGTTTCTTTCACATATCCGTCTCAAGCCACATCATATAAAAGTACTTCTTACACTCCTCGTCAGCCACTCAGCCTTTAGGGAGCGCATCATCTCAGCAGCATTGTTTTGCAGGCGAAGACCCTCCTGTGTTTACAATATGCGGTCCTAGACAAGTAAGTGGGCATGGGCAGGACATGTCAATAGCAGGGATAATGTCCTGTGGTCGAGCCGGACGATGCAGTGGCAGCCCAAGGAGATATCGCACCCGAGAAGATGTCTGCCGGGGGTATGAAATGATCAAATCATGGAATTGCGCACACCCAATTAGCACGGTTCGCTACGTATAGCGCGACAGAAGTTCGACAAACATACGTATGTACATGCAAATAAAGTCGTGAGTACATTCGGTATTCGCGCCATTCGTTTCGTGCAAGTCAAACGCGGCTGTCTCTGTAAAGCATTACATAGTCTTTGAAACACAACTGCGAGGGATGGTTGGCTTGGGAAGGCCTTCATCCAGCAGTGGATTGATTATTACTGACAACGATGATGTCGGTATGCTGTACATACACGCACACGTATATCTTACACGCAAAAGCAATCTTGATCTAAACCAGGTGAGAGCCTGGTTGAGACCAAAATCATCTGTTTCAAGGGATAATAAATAAGCCGACAATATGCCTCCTACCCATGTATGCCTCTGCACATAAAATATGTTTTACATATCTCATTGGCCACGTGGCCTTCTGAGAAGCAAACATTGTTTGGCAGAATATTTCTGTGGAGACCTGGGACACACGAGAATGCAGTGAGCATACACAGTTGAACCAGACATCAATATGACCAAGATGTTCGTGAACAAAAATGAAAAGTAAATACTGCACATATATACACACACATGTAAAAAAAAAATCACCATGTGTTCTAACAATATACAATACACAATAATTTTAGACAATTGTTAATTAATTCTTAATATTTGTAATTCTATAAAGTCACATAATAAAACAACACGGAACATACGAAGTAAAATATGCATTCAGCTTTTTTGTTGTATGAGGAAATAACGTGGATGTGCCTCCAAGACTTTAGAGTTAAAGGGACTTCAGCGGAGGAGTTAACTGGCTGCACATTTTGTTTACGGCATGGGAAGCATTGCACAGGGACGTGCTTTGCAATACACACAGGTCACAAAAGCGTGTAATTTTACATTCCTTTGCCGCGGTCTCTCTTCTTAGTAAAAATAAATTTACGCCCCTTGCTGGAACATCCAACGTCCTGTGTGATCTGTTTGTAATTGTGGTTGAAGTTGGAAGTTCTGGCGTGAATTCCAATAAAGCACAGGTCAAGTGTGTAATTCGTAAGGGCCGTGATTTATATACCCAAAAGTTTATTTGAAAATCAATGCCTTTGATTTTCACATCAGTAAATTATTCAGATCAAAGCGTTACATTTCTGGTATTACTTGTATATGAATCACAACATGTTATTGAAATTAATAAATGCAGCGTGCAGCAATAGCAATTATGTGTGTATATATGTAACAAACATACTCGACATCGGTGGGCAAAATTTGCCCAGTTTTATATCTTAATGAAACATGTGCACACTATACACCTAAGTGTCCTTCCCCCAGCACCTCTGATGAGCACTGTTGGATACGTATGGTGCGAAAGAAGTTCAACATACGTACAACATATTCAGGCTGGAATGGCGCACAGAGGGGTGGTGTGGGGAGAACCATTTGCCCAATCACTTTTGTTTCCCCAGTGCTGGAGTTTAACCACCCACTGTAACGGGTGAGGCTAAGGGGACTTGGGGGAGGCACAGGACACATTTAGACATCAACTGCCACTGGTTTGAGCCATGGCCGAGAATTGAACTCAGGTTACCGGGTTCATAGTAGCAGTGCAAAAAAAACCACCATGTCACCATCGAACCCGTGCTTCATGAATGACATAAGATACATGTAGAAATAACCGGTTGTATTTTATTTTAAATAAACTTATTTTTTTAGCTTAAGCATTATTAGCATGTATATATATAAAACAAACATGTATATTCATTCTCAAGAAGACAGAAACACAAAACATTTAATAATTGGTGGATTAATAATTAGTCGTATTATAATCCTTACAACACGTGAGGAAATTGTCTTCAGCAGTGCCTTTTGTTAGCTCAGTGGTAAAACATTAAACTGCAGTCAGCCAATTGACCGATTTATTGTGGCGGGGTAAATTGCGAGTATTCCCCGAGAGTTGGCTATAAAAACGAAAGTCCCCTGTGCCTGTAGTTGTGAGCACATCTTCAAGGCAAACCTGCAGCAAGATAAGGATGAGAGGGGTATCGTATAAATACAGTAATTAATAATTTACACCCCTTTGTCAATCGACTGATGGTTGAAAGCCTCCCCATGTTGGGTCCTTCAAGAGGATTTTGACTTACCATATTTCACCACGCTGGTCATTGCGTGTCGGTGAAGGGGTGGGAGCCAGCAACCGGTTTCAGTTATGGCTTACCAATGATGTTAGCCGTGGCCAGGAACCAAACACAATTGGCCGGGTTCATAGTACACAAAAGGCTTCGAGAGGTCCGTGTTGTGGACACAGAGAGAGGTGGGGGAGCAAGTGGGTGGCAGTGAAATATGATTCATAGCAATCAGTAAATGTGTCTGCGACACACAAGCATAATAGCCTTCTGTTAGCAGGCATGCCCCGTAGTGGTGAATGTGGAACATCTGATGAGATGCTAATTCTGGTCATGTATCCTGTGCACATCAGGGACAACGCAGCAACCCTCCCTCGGCTCGGCACTGGCAACTGGGGTATGGCTCCCCTGGGGTCATGTTACTGGGGTCAGCGCAAAGTGAAACGGGCCTGAAATGCCGGTGACAAGCTCTGGGCCTCTATTAACGTGTTGCGCTGGTTGTGGACTATTAATCAGGCCCGAGACAGCGGTTGTTAGGGAATGCCTGTCAGGGCAAAGAAGCAGGGAGGAGCTTGGCTATAAATAAGCGGTGGCAACTGGTTAGATTATGGGGCCACCGACGACGCTGACGGACAACAGCACAAACGCACGCTCTCGTCTCGTGTGACCTCGTCTGCCGCAGGTGAAAAACGGCATTGCGCAATCAGCGGGCGTCGCCGCTGAGAATTGCCGGTGAACGCTGCTGGGGAAACGGCGGAGCGGCGCAGAAAAAGGCGGGCGACGGGGCAATGCTACTAATGATAATGATGATGACACCCAATTAACTTATGGGAGAGGAGTGAAGTCAACCGGTTAATTCATTGGCATCCCCCGTTGGACTTTTACTGAAATGTTAATGGCATCAAGAGCACACCTTTTGCACAAGCAGTTAAACAGTAAACCCGTGAAACAGTGTTTCAGTTCAACACTTAAAATTGTTGCCTGTAATGCTGTTGTGAGACGAGTAGAAACATCGGTGTTTTTTGTTCCATAAAAGAGCAGTAGTGAGCATCTGGGTATTATAATTCAGGACACTTTCCAAAGCATTAGCTTACGATTAGCACGGTTGGCTATGTGCATTGCGAAACAAGTTCAACATACATGACCTTTGTGCAGAATATTGATGCATATGGTACATATTTGCTGAGTGGTAAATAACACAATATAACGATGGGTAGATTGAATTGTGATTGAATGTAGTTAGCCTCGACTCTAGCCACAATATAATCAATTTGCTCTTTTCCAAAAACCGATGCTATACATTTCTGACCCGAGCTTTAATGCGAGATCTTAAATGAATAATGAAGTGAAATAGCAACAAAAAAAAACTCCAACACGTGGATAAAAAGAAATCAGGTCTCAAAATGTATATCCATTGATGTAAATGATTAGAGTCTCTTTCAGCTTTGTTCAGATATTTTCAAAATATTTTGCGGTGACCATTCATGTGATTTTAACAGCCATTTCGTAATGTACACGCAGTTTATTTTTTTATACGAAGGCATTCTAATCATGAATTTCACATATTATTTACACAGAAAATTAATATCTATTTTGGTCAACACTTATGAAAAGTGAAAAATGTTGAAAAGGAAATGCACCTGCATGCAATCAACCTTTACTCTCCACCGTCGTAATAGTGGCAGCTTATGATGGGAAAAAAAAAATCAAAGGCACAGTGAGGGATTTTTAAATCAAGCACTTCTGACCTTAACCTGCTGTATGGCACTTGTTATATCTCAAAGGGTATTTTTTCCCCTCTCTGCTTACCCAAAGCCACCATGGTGTTGCCAATCTGAGGCATCAAACTGAACGTTCAACTCCAGAATGCCAAGGAGCTAATTCCGGAGCTGTCATTGCAAATTTACTTGAAAAAAAAAATAATCTTTGATGAGTGCCTCCCAGCAAAAAATGCATTTTCACGTATTTTTTTTTCGTGCGGACTTTCTTTCACATCATTAGTGTGCACCTTGTTGATGAATAGTTACTGAGCGGCTTTATCATTTCACCGCACCCCTTAAATCTCCATACCCTCGGGGCCAATCAGCTCCTGTCAGCTGTTTCAATTCAAGTGTCCTTTTTCACAACACTCTGCCCATGACGGGCATTACAAACCTTTACAACCAGTGCTGAATTTTAACAGCAGATGAGCAAATAGTCTGTTCCGCCACATTAATGAGTGTCACTATTGAGCTCTTGGGTATCCATAATATAATGCAATACTCTCCTTGACTCGTTTTAACAATAGAACATCAAAAATAAAAAACAAAAGTGAAAAATGTTTTGCATGGCAGAAATGAGCTCGGAGCAACCATCATCCTAATCCTCATCAGCCAAGTTCAATCCACTGCTGGATGAATTCCCCCTCGTTCCCCAAGCCGCCATCAGCTCCCATGATCTTCTGATGTTACTAGTAATCCACTTAGAATATCCTGCTCTTATGGCGGGGGTGAGTCGATCCATAGTCAGCCACGGGTGACTTCTCACAACGTGGTACAAAATGTTGTTTTATCCAAAGAGGATGAAGGGTTGCAGGTCGATGTGAGCTCACGGCCTTCTGATTTAGATCTCTACAGTCTAAACACTGGCCCACCTGGCCAGAATCAATACCACCAGCCCACATGCGCTCAACTGTAACTTTTGACAATATCTACCAAACACATCTAAAATAATAAAACATTTATATCACATTATGCACACTGCCTCTCGTGATTTTTACATCTGTAGGCTAATGTGGGATGTAGACCGATGCAATCAGCTCGCGTGCAGGTGCTGTGCGGATTATAACATTGCAGGACAATGAGAGATAGCCTGGGGAGGCTCTCATCCAGCAGTGGAATGATCATGGCTGACGATGATTGATGCAAATGAATGTGTGCATTGCAACGCTTTTGTCTGACTAAAATGGAAAAAAATATTGCTGACAAACGCCGGTCAATGTAGCAAAGACTTCTTGTCTGCAAAGGCATGAGATGCGCTAATGCAGTACTGAGGATGCCTGTTTCTTGTCACACTTGTATTGTGACTGTTTACCAGATTGTGTACTACTTTTAATATGTGCATGTCTTTTTTTACCACTTGTTTATCGCCACTGGGGATCAATACCACGGCTGCACTCATTAGGTAATCACTTTTACTGCACAGCAAAGCAGCCAATGCCACAGTCCAAAACAAAATGCGAATTGTCTTGCGAAAAAAAGAGAGAGAGAGAGAGAGGGGGGCTTTAATTCTTTGGCACCACGGCACTGCCGGGCGGCTAATGTTTGCCTGAGCTGAGCCACGAATCCCCTCTGATGCTAACCGACAGCAGATGTGTTGGAGACATGTGAACCTTGCCTGGCGGGTGCATTACCCAAGCGGCGACGTAAAATTAGGCACCCCCCCAAAAAAAAACCATCTGTCAGCCTCGAGTTGAGTGATCTGCATGTGGATATGCTCCCACAACGTGTTGCCTAAAGTACATTCATGTGTAGTTCTCGTAGGAGCAAGGAGCGGTTTAAATTAACCCAAAGAGAGGCGGTGAGGTTTTTTTTTTACAACTGCATCGTAGCAGAGGATCGTGGAGCAGACACCATGGGTGAAAGTTAGTGGAACGTTGCGACTCAATAAATTTTTTTCCCATCGCGTGCTTAAATACAGACAGAATACGTGATAATGTCTGTATGGATATGACGTTTTTGGATTAGAATTCAAATTAATCTTTTTTTTTATCAGAAGGAAAAATGCTACAGCGGTGTCATGGTTCGTTCGCACACTGGACTTGCAAATCCAGAAGGTCGCCGGTTCGATTCTCGCGGCAGTTGAAACAACGGTCCCCTAACGAGCCAGCTGAGACAGAGGAGCAAGTTTCTTAAAATCTCCCCCGCCTCTGTCCAGTCAGTAGTATCAGCGGGTACAGCACAGTTATTCGATCGACAGGTCGTGTGTGGTGGGGTAAAGCATGGGTGCTTCAGCCTCATACCAAGGTGCCTGTCCTCTCGCAGGGGTTTCATAGGGCGCCGTAAATTTGCTAAATGTATGCGGGTAAAGTCGAGATTTGTAAACGAAACAGAGTGGTTAAATGGCAACAGAAGCCACGAGTGCACGGGTTTCTCTGAGTTTTGAGTCTGCACATTTGCATCGTATCTCGAGTGAGCAGGTCTCCACTAGAGTTTGGCTGTGCACCAAGGCTGGCAACTATGCAAGGGGAACATCGCCACCATTCGCGCTGAATGATAATTTGTATTGCAGCAGGTGCATGCACTTTTAAAACACTTGAACAATTGCTACACGGGAGCGCTGGCACAGTGATTAGCGCACAGTGCTTATGAAGCAGGTCACCCGAATTCTTATTCCTTGGCAAGGCTAGCATCAGTTGATATCTGAACTGGTCCGATGCATCTTCTTGGTTCTTTCGGTAAAGTCACGTAGAATGGAAATAATAAAATAATAAAAATAAAACATTATAAAACAATTCTCACGACGTTTCGGCCACAACGCAAGCAGCCGTCCTCAGGTGGAGAACAGGTCCTGGGCTTGGAGCGTCTATTTAAGCTGGGAGGGAGGAGGAAGCGGCTTAAAGCGTCTATTTAAGCTGGGAGGGAGGAGGAAGAGCGCCTTGACAAAATAATTTGCATCTCAAGAGGAATTTTAGCATATTTATGTAATTTTACACTATGTATTATTCTACCCACCCTACTGCACACCACACTGCTGCATATTCACCATACAACTACGACACCATGTATTACCTTGTACATTGTATTAAACATTACAATTTTATACTATTTATTATTATACAATCCGCTATACACTATACCATTGACCGTCGCGTGAAAGATACTAAGAGGAAGCAGCGAAATATGTCAATGGGAGAGTGGCGGTTGGAGACTTGCAGCGGAGCTTTAAATCGAAATTTGGTCCTAGGCACGTCTTCGCCAACGTGCATTGACCAGAGTGACGAGGCATGGGGAGGCCTTCATCAAGCAGTAGATTGAGAAAGGGCTTTCGAACTAAACCGCTTTATTTCAATGATTGCAAAGAGCCGTCTCAATTATTTAGTGAACGCATCTGCATGTCGCTTATTTTTAGAATGGGTGCTCCTACTTCGGCGGCTAACTGCAGGTGGAAAAATTTGGCAAAAACAACGACGCACAATAACCAATCGTCTGAAATGACAAGACAGGATGATACAAAACAAACCTGCTACTTTCTATTAGAAAACTTCATACCAATGCAACTCAGAAACATGAAGAATGCATGGGAAGAGTGGGTGTAACAATGAATCGATTCCTTCTGCTTACAATACGTGCATTGGATCCCCTGAGTAATTTTTTTGTTTGTTTTTCAATTAGCACGTGTTGTATAAAATAGGTTCATGGGACTCCCTCCAAGCTACTAGGCGATGCTACGGTTACCACAACGTGTTAAAAAAAAAAAGTGAAATAAATTGCTGAAATAGAATCATGACCCTGAAGTGCGACAATACATAGAATCGCGATGAGACCCGAGTCGTTGTGACTTCTGCAGGAGAGCCCACAGCAGTAGGACGTGCACGTGGGTGGAGGTCCGGCTATACCTTGACTTTCGTCGCTTCGCTCTTTCGGCCATTCTCAACTATCACCACATTTCCAATTTCGTCCACGCGGCTTTCCTTTTTCGTCAGATTTCATCCCGAACTTTCCAGGACGTTCGCGCCCCGCGCCACGTTTTTCGTTCGGTTTTTGGATAGAAGTCGTTCAGTGAGCATCTCTCATATTTGTGTTTATTCATATATTATTTGAGTGATTATACTGTAAACAATTCGTAGTTATTTTTGTGATAACAGTATAATACTACAATGTTCATAGTTATTTTCGTGATTATAAAACACGTGTATAGTATTCATACTGTGCTTAATTTTGTGATTACTGTGGAATATGTATTTTTATGCTTTAATATATTTGTAGTAAACCTCCTTGAGACGGCTTCCGGAATCGGTCCTTTTTATTTTCAACTTCCACAGTTACACTTTACACACACTCCCCGTTGCTGGCAGACAACGGAGAGAGGGCAGACTTCTCGCCAAGTCCCCACCGTGCACGTGGCACCCAGAGCCCCGTACGCGCGTGACTCCTGCTCTTGTCGTCCCCAAGTCTGCTCACGACTGTCCTCTCTCCCTCTCTCTTAATCCCTTCGTCACGTGGTACCCCCCAGCCAATCATCTATAGACAGCGTTGACCGTTCCCGATGGTTCCCTGTCAATCCCGGGACCACGCCTCTGATCCGGCTCCCCATTAGCTGAGGCCCCGATTGGCCAGGCCAATCACCCCTGCTAACACGCCGCGATCACGCCGAGGCCATGCTCCCTGGCTCATCCCTTATTGGCTACAAAGCAGGACCGGCAAGCCAATCCCCACGTGAACCCTCTACGGCTGTTATTACATATTCATAATGGGTCCTAAGTGTGGTGATAGTAGAGCTAAAAAAACCCATAAGGTTCTCAATTTGCAAGAAAAGCTTGACATAGTCAAACTTAACGAGCATGGCTAAATAAATAAAAGTGCGAGGTGTTCCTGGAGGAGAGATACTAACATGGAGGATCCTCTGGACACAATGTACTTTTTCTCCAGGATTAGAGCTCTGCATGATTTTAAAGCCAGTCTGCTAAATTTCACTCACTATGCAATTTCGTTTTGGAATTTGACAATAAATTTGAGCAATTTTAACAGAGATTTTTTTCTTTTACAAAATGTGTCTTGAAATGTTATTACATTCCATAATTGAACCAAAACCCCTAAATATTATGAATTACATTTTTTTAAGAGCAACACTTTAGAAGCTGTTTTACACGAACTTGCTTGCCACAAAATATAACTGAATATCCAATTATAAACAAGCCAGTTTTTTTGGTTTATATTTATTCAAGAACACAGAATACAAAGTAAATTTCAAAGAGGAGGGAAACCAGAAAATAACGTGGAACAAAACTGGAGCGATACAGCCTCAATTGTGGACCTAACGCGGCCGTGTGAGCTCTCTGTGCTACCGGAGTGAGGGTAAAGATCGTGAGCAGTGTATTTAAGGGGGGGGGGGGGGGAGAAGATGGAAGAAGGCGGAGAGAAGGACGATAATGTAACCAACAGAACCGTAAATAAAATAACATAAACGCCACGTAAAAAAGTTTGGCATTATTATCGTCTCACAGGAGCAGCAATCATCATGTGTTAACAGAGGTGGTTTGCTATCCAGAGTCCATCCCTTCTTTCTAGATTTGAAGCTTTCGTGACGGCAAGGATTCATACTCTTATGTTTTTTCGGTAAAGTCACGTAGGTAAAAAAATTATGAAAGTAATAATAGAGATAAAATAAAATAATCTCTATTTTCTGTATTATTACTTTCATTAAATTTTTACCTACGTGACTTTACCTAAAAAACACAAGAGTATGAGTATCCATCCCTTCTCCCTGGGTATTCGTGCTGGAGTCTGCAAGAACGGGGACCATATGGTCTAGTACCCCCTTTCTTTCCATTTTTAGTTCGTGGCCAATATGTTTCATTCTTGCGAGAGCGAGGAGAGTTATGTGCCAGAGACTCCAAGGGGTGGGAGAATTCATGGACTTTCCAGTTGGCCAGTATGATTTTCCTTGTGTGTCACAATGTAGAAGGCCGACAGCAGAGCATGCTGGTGATTTGACGCTCCTTTTGGTTTTGAGCCTCGCAAAGTTGAGTCCGCTGAAGGGCTCAACTCTGTGCCGCAGATCCGCTTAAAGTAGTCCGTAAATGTCGCGGTAATGTTTTTAAACATCAGGTCGTGTCCAGAAGGTATGTAGGTATGTCTGCACCGTGTCTTCTGTGCATCTAGGGAGGTCTGCAGAAGAGTTGGTGAATATTTCTTTCCTGTCATTAGTCATATAGGTTTCAGTGGCAGTGCCCTGGAGGCTGTAGTTAGCTGAGGCCCACCATATATGGGTCTACTTCTGGTAAGGTAATATCTCGTCCTATAAGGCTTTCCCAAAGCTTTATAGTCTTTGGTCTTACCCGGTCCCCCTTTCCATCGATCAGGTGGTACACCTCTGCCAATCTGTATTTTCCCTTTTCTCCCCCAGCCAGCCCAGGATGGGATGGGCAGAATGATCCAGCTTTGGTGATGGCATCGCTGATCTCTAGGTATCTAAAGAAATCTGACCGTGGGATGTCTTGGTACGCGTGTAGCCGTTCAAATGATGTCACCCTCCCTTCCTTGGTTAGGAATAAACAAGCCAGTCTAAGGAAATAAAATAGTTCATTTCCCTTACATAATTTGTGTGGCAGGTATACAGTTTAACCTGTAAACCAAACAATAGGGAAATTGCTTTGCAGGAAAAACAACATTCAACGTTAATCGTTAATAAAGCCTTAAATACATCACGTATAGTAGGCTGACATTCTGGGAAGCAGCCCTTCTTCATCACACTTTATACTGCGGGTCCCTGAGGAAACTGGGAGCCGTTAAGAAGGTTAACAAATAAAGAGATATGAGCATTGTACTCTGAGTAGACTATCAAACCCTGAGAAAGTGAAACATACAGACAGCGAATTGATTTTATCTAAGATTAAACCATATTTGGGTCTCACAACAATCATGGAAAATGTATACGAAGCATCTTGTGTTTCTACAGCATGGCGCCAGGTTTTTCGTGTTGACTATCCATGGGGTCTCGAGGATGTATGTGGTCACGTGAGCCAAGGTGTTCAACATTTAGAATATTCATTGTGATATATAAAACACAACCTCGACACATTTGTGAATAACGCTGCCTTTAAAGAAAAAAATGTATAACAGGTGACATTTTGGACAAAGGCTTTTCTCCATTGAACATTTATGTGCTGCGGCGAAAGGCCATAAACTGTGTTAATTGTGCTTGTGCACCACTGTGAATGTAACATTACCAAATAATTTGATATAGCAATTGGCTTAATGAGGCCTTTATCCAGCAGTAGCTTGATCATGGAAATTGTATGTCATTCTGAAATGATTACAATTGAATTAAATGATTATAATTGAAGAACCAAGAAGATGAATCCCTGCAGTCACGAAAGCTTTAAATCGAAATATAATTGAATGATTAAAGTTTACATAGTGTCATGCTATTTGTATCTCAAACACGCTGAGCATTGCAACACACCACATCAACGTCATAATATGGTACAAGACGCAACACAAACACAATACAGGGTATGGTGGTGAACACAACACGAATCAGAGAGAACACCACAGATTCTAGATTTGAAGCTTTCGTGACTGCAAGGATTCATATTCTTAGGTTTTTTCGGTAAAGTCACGTAGGTCAAAAATTAAAATTGATAAAAGTTTCGGAGGCAACACAGACCTCCGTCTTCAGGTGGAACCGTCAAGTGAGATACAGCTATCGTGCTGTGACGGTTCCACCTGAAGACGGAGGCTTGTGTCGCCTCCGAAACGTCGTGATTTTTATTTTATTTTTATTTTACTTTTATTAATTTAATTTTTTTACCTACGTGACTTTACCGAAAAAACCTAAGAATATAAACACCACAGATACACAACACGATACAGGGTACCGAGATAAAAACACTATACCAATAAAATAACTGCCTTTTGTGTTTATTTTGTCGTCCTTCCTCGCACCTCCGATTAGCATGGTTGGCTACGTACGATGCACAATGTGTTCGACATGCATACGTACGAACACGTTTGCGAAAGTTTCAGAGAATAATAATGACAGTAATACATTGCTTTTAATTCAGAAATGAATCTATAACCCTTTTGATGGTCTTTCGTCGCCAAGAACGATACGGAAAATACCTTCAGAGTGAAACAAAGGAAACAAAAAGTAATTGCATGCAATGTGCATTGTAATATGCAGGGCAGCAGGTGGGCATGATTGCATTAAGCTATAGGGAACGGTGGCCGATTGTTGCATTCGGCAACATAATGGCGTTCACTCGACAGTGCATTCCAAAGCAGTCATTACCAAGTCACAGAGGAAGGAGGGAGGAGGGGTGAGGCAGACATTAATCATTAATACTTGGCAGAGCACACCATTCACCATGGGGCTTGCTCCTTGATCAGCTGCTGTTGTAGATAACAGCCGCGCCCGCCACTATTGAGTACATCCAGCACAGATACTGGCCAGTTGACCCCGGAGTGCGCGAACAAATCGGGGGATCGTTATCGGAGCCTTGCAGTCGTCTCGTTACCGCTTATTGGGATCCTGTTTCATTATTTTCGTGGTTTCAGCAAAAAAAAGGGGGGATGCGATATAACATCTCAATTCAAACTAAAGTGTCGTGCCTATAGGGAATAACAAGTGTGCCACACGACAGTTTTTGCTGGCGTTTGCCTACTAAAGCAAAACTCTTGCGCATATGGCACTGCCAACTGTTAGTGTCAAATCGGGGTGGCACTGGCAAACTGCGCTGAGCCAAGCTACCCCCCCCCAACCCCCATATGCTTTGGAACGAAGGCAAAAAAAATAGATGCTGAATTTTTGCAGAGACGAGCAACTATTGGAGGGTGTTGTTAGCTTCGCTGGTGTGCATGTATTTTTAGAGCGATAAGCCTCGATGGCTTTTGGGGGTCAAAGACCCCACACACGCATACATATCCACGAGCAAACAGATGCATGGGTGATGTTGTTAGTTTCTCTTGGCTGGCAGAGTGTGTGAGGCGGTGGCGGGAGGGGGGTGGGGGCATGAGGGGGAATCCCAGCTATGCTGTGCCTCCCACAGGGGACCTAAACTGACACACGACACACGCTGCCCCCCTCCAAAGATCGTCCGACATAAATCAGGGAACTAATTTTAGGCAATTACACACATTTACAAACATATATTCCTCATCATTAGCCGTGATGAATCGAAAGATGGATGGAGTCTTCCCCAAGCCACTGCCATCTTTCTCTCTCTCGGGTTCTTGTGATGCAACAATCCTTTCAAGTATCTTGCACATGAAACCAATTCCATCTTTCCAGCTCCTCAGTAGATGGCCTATCGGATGTGTTCTATGCCGTGGCAGTCACTCCTGCATTATTCTTCACCATCGTCCATGACCTCTTCAACTAGTGACGTGATTTTTTTCTCCCAAGCCCACTTCATAGTATGAATGATATCAGTAATCTGCATATGCCGTTTAATCCATGAATTAATCTTCGTGTGTTTCAATGTAACTTCGAGCGTGAATCTCTCTCTTCACGTTTCTTCGTGCACTTGTCAGTTGATCTTTTCATGAATGACCATGTTTGCGAACCACAGGTTGCAGCTAGTACACACTGATTCAAAATGTAAAAAAGAAAATACAATATTTAGTTTTCAGTTGTAAACTAAAATAAACTACACATGTTATTTTGCTTCGTGTATTTACCCAAAGTTCAATATTTTCTGATTTGATTAAAATCCTGAGGTCGCAATGCAATCTCACCTGGCAAAATAGTCTATCCATCAATCGACAAACCATTGCAATGTGATTGATACGAATCTTAAATAATTCTCTAAAATAACAACACAGTTTATACTCAAACATAAACCACTCTGGTTTTAGAAAAAATATATAATTATAATTATATGCCGTAGGTCTTAAAAACAAACAGGACGGCACACTATTACACATTTTTTAATCGACACGAAGCAGAAATATAAAGCAACCTTGTGGTACGTATTGAGATGATGCAATGAGTTTCTCACATGACCACCTTTGCCTCTCCAGTTCCCATGCATATAGAACACCAACACTTCTTCACACCTACTCAGATTCCGCTCGCTGCTGATGTGGATTGATGATGAATGTATTTTGGCTTGATAACATTTTATAAATTTCAAATATAACGAACACCATTACACCATAAATTCCCATCACGAACATGCACAAGACCCCGTCGTAGCTTTTAAGAGGCTGTTGGGGCAAGTGCTGTCAGCGAGAAACTATGCAGGCCGGCACTGCACACGAGGGAGTGGGTAACCAACACCATGCCCGGCCACCTTTATCTCCCCAGTGATTTATGTTGACACAATGTACCAGGTACTCATTGAAGGCTGAGACGACCTACGTGATACCCAGGACCAGTTCAGATATTCGTCGCTGTTATTGGTTGTGAGTGCTAATCGAACGCGGGTCACCAGGTTGGCAGCGCAGTATGCTAGCCACTACACTACTGCAAAGACAAAGAAATCACCGCATAGCCTTAGCAGACTGTTGGTGCGAGTGCTGTTAGCGAGCACCTATGAAGGCCGGCACGGCACATGGTGGGGTCGGTGGCCAGCATTACGCCCGGCCGCCTTTGTCTCCCCAGCAGTGATGTTTACACACTTTAAGCGAGGGGTGGTCTAGGAGCGGCTCAGATAATTGTCACTCGTGTTGGCGGTGAGCAGGAATGGAACTCGGGTCGCCGGGTTCGTAGCGCAGCGCGCTAACCCTTGCAGCTACTGCCAGCCACTACACTACTGCACACTCACGCACGCACGCACGCGCTGATGACCGTGTGGTTATCCATTCTTTGAGGGTGTAGACAAAAAAAGGGGTTGGATCAAGCTCGTGGGTGCTTGCACGGTGACCAAAGACACCAGCAGCCACTTGCCAGACCCTTTGTCAGTGTCAAAGGTCGGGGGCCTTTGGCACTGCCATTGGCATTTCATGTTAATTTTACCCACCAGCTGCTACGGTGATGCATCAGAGACGTGTGTAGCAGGAGCGTTTTACAAGTTGCAGATTCAGGATTTGCGGCAGATGCGGAGCATTGTGTGAAGAGGTGGGAGTCAATTGTTGCGGCCAAACAAAACGCAGCAATAGTAATTGGCTTATGTACAATGGGTGTCAAAAATAGATAAATCAATGTCCCTAACAAGTTATTTAAGCCGACCGGTTGCCATGCTTATAAAATGCGCGCGTGTTTAAAGTGTATTCAGAGAATTTGCTCACAACCTACTTTACTAGTAAACAATATAATTGAGATTTTAAATAGCTGACAATGATGACTGCATTAGAGTACTGGCCAAGATGAAAACCAAATTTCTAAATATCTCCACTAATGTGTATTATTTCATGCACACATACAAGTCAATCAGCTCAGCAATATGCACTAACCAGATAAGCGTGTATGGAACGAATGGTAATTTTTTATTCACCGTCGCATATAGTAATTGTATAAAAAGTAAACAACAACACTATTACATTGTATGGAAATTGTGATTTTTGTCCAGGGCAGTTTTTGAAAAAAAAAATGACAAATGGATTTGCAGGGAATATAGACTCAAAGTCAGTGCGCCAAGAGTATGCAGCACATTTAACAGCTGTGTTCCTTACTCTACACCGGCATTACCGTTTTGAATAACTGCTTATTTTTTTTCGATTTAAAGCTTTCATGACTGCAGGGATTCATATTCTTGGTTCTTTCGGTAAAGTCACGTAGAAGGGAAGTAATAAAATAATAAAAATAAAACATAATAAACAATTCTCGCGACGTTTCGGCCACAACGCAAGCAGCCGTCCTCAGGTGAAAACCTGGTCTGTGTTGTGGCCGAAACGTCGTGAGAATTGTTTTATTATGTTTTATTTTTATTATTTGATTACTTACCTTCTACGTGACTTTACCGAAAGAACCAAGAAGATGCTTACTTTTTCTAAGTATGGCAGGATACAAAATCAACAGTTTTCAAATGAGTTATCGTTGAATGCTAAGCGTTGTCAACCAACCCAAGGAGACAGTAGACGCTGTGTGGATTGCAGCGTCACCTTCACGATATCCGTGGATGGCGTCACCTTCAGTTACGCGTTTGATGCTGTGGACTTCACCTCGGTCACAGTTCACCGATTCTTTGATCTTCCATTTGTGTAAGGTGCACGCGCAGCTCCCATGTTGGGCTCGAGCGTGGTTTGGCGAGGGCCACAGTTGTCGTGGGAGAGAGAGAGAGAGAGACCAGTCCGGTGTTTCCACAGTCGGGTCCTCAATAAGTTTTTTTTTTGTTTGCTGAGCAGAACACATTCATAATAGTGAACCGACGAATTCCGAGCGAGGTCTCCTTTCTCGCATTCAACATTCAATCTAAAGTTTGCTGTCCTTAAAAGCAACCCGATTCATTTAAGCGCAAATCACTGCACGTCTTCTCTACCATTTCACATCTTTAATCCAGCCTCCTATATTCTGATGCCCTCTATTAACTGACTGTAAATGCCACGGATGGATTTGATTCTATTTTTTTTTTATTTTTGAAACCGAATACTAAATCTCTTTAGTAGCTTCTTATAAGTGAACCAAAACATGAGTATATTACACCAACGCATATGCAGGTACTCATACGATTTACAAAGTAATACACATATTTGTTAGACAATAAGGAAATACTAATATGAATTGATTTGGCCATTTGCTATTTTCTTTAAGACGTGAGCAATGCCTTTTAGTCAAAACTTTGCAATTTGATGTAATCAATGCACTTGCACAGATTTTAAATGTAACCTTTTACACATTTAGCGTTAAAAAAGACAATGAAGATAGATGCAAAAGATGTATAAATATTCACTCGAATGCAAGCTTATCGAGTTAAATCTTTATTTTTTATAGAACGGATGCAAAAAAAAATATGTGCAGGTTAGAACAAGTAAGCCATTCAAAAAGTCCCCATTTTTTTCCGTTCCTACGCTGGCACACTCCCTCCCATTATTGCCCTCTGCACCCAGCGACTGGCGGCGATTCACTCCTAAAGCAGAGGCTTGTTTGTACCCAGGAAAGCCTCACAAACACGGCATGCAGAAACTCACAAAGCGACGGCGAACTTTGGCCGTGCGTAGAATTCTAATAGGAAATGGTGCGGGCATTGCTTAATCCTGCGTCGTAATGCGTACGATGATAACACGTTGTTGTTATTATTATTATTCCTGGTGCATTAAGACAAACATTTATTATAAGCAATTGGCTCAAATGCGGCAAAGATGAATGCCTAATCTGATGGTGAGAATTACCTTTTAAGCAGGTCGCAAGGCCCAGGGTTCACTCTCATCGCTCATAAATGTGGGGCAAGATGCATCTGAGATTTGCCAACGCTCTACCTTGAATAGCATGAGAAAGATCGTCCATTTACACTACTAATTGTCCACACAAACAGGCTCCATCTATGTTCTGTTAGCATGATGTTCAATAGAATTAGCGGAGTTTTTGGGATCGATAACCATCGTTGAACAAACCTGGTGTGACGATAGGATTGGGTTTTCGGACTAGAGCCTGGGGCGAGGCTATCGCATAGCGTTTGTTACCCAAAGTTCATGCCAGCGATGGATTGGATCGTTTTACCTTCTCTATGACCACCTCGTTGACTGCCTAGAGCTCTTGAAAAAAATCTCGAAAAAAATCGCATTGCCTACAGAACAAATTAACAGGTTGAGTATGTCCACATCCTTTATTTGACATGTCAAGAAAAATACGTTGATTTATGGACAAATTAGCGGTTTCTCCTTTCGTGACTGCAGGAATTCATATTCTTTGTGTCTTCGGTAAAGTCACGTAGATAGGTTCAAATTAATGAAAATAAAGGAGACAAAAATTACGACGTTTCGATCGCAACACAAACGGTTGTCATCAGGCGGAGAGAAAAGGGTGACGGCCGTTTGTGTTGCGATCGAAACGTGGTAGTTTATTTTTCATTTTATTTTAATTTATTTGAACCTATCTACGTGCCTTTACCGAAAGACACAAATAATAGCTGTTTCTCGTAATGCGGTAACATATTTTGAGCATGTAACGATGGGGCAGTGCTTAGCAGAGGTGGAACAAAGTCATTGTTATGCAAGTCCAAGTCGAGTCGCAAGTCATCAAATTCATGACTCGAGTCTGACTCGAGTCCAAGTCACATGACTCGAGTCCACATCTCATAGGTGGGACAAAGTCATTGTTATGCAAGTCCAAGTCGAGTCGCAAGTCATCAAATTCATGACTCGAGTCTGACTCGAGTCCAAGTCACATGACTCGAGTCCACATCTCATAGGTGGGACAAAGTCATTGTTATGCAAGTCCAAGTCGAGTCGCAAGTCATCAAATTCATGACTCGAGTCTGACTCGAGTCCAAGTCACATGACTCGAGTCCACATCTCATAGGTGGGACAAAGTCATTGTTATGCAAGTCCAAGTCGAGTCGCAAGTCATCAAATTCATGACTCGAGTCTGACTCGAGTCCAAGTCACATGACTCGAGTCCACATCTCATAGGTGGGACAAAGTCATTGTTATGCAAGTCCAAGTCGAGTCGCAAGTCATCAAATTCATGACTCGAGTCTGACTCGAGTCCAAGTCACATGACTCGAGTCCACATCTCATAGGTGGGACAAAGTCATTGTTATGCAAGTCCAAGTCGAGTCGCAAGTCATCAAATTCATGACTCGAGTCTGACTCGAGTCCAAGTCACATGACTCGAGTCCACATCTCATAGGTGGGACAAAGTCATTGTTATGCAAGTCCAAGTCGAGTCGCAAGTCATCAAATTCATGACTCGAGTCTGACTCGAGTCCAAGTCACATGACTCGAGTCCACATCTTATAGGTGGGACAAAGTCATTGTTATGCAAGTCCAAGTCGAGTCGCAAGTCATCAAATTCATGACTCGAGTCTGACTCGAGTCCAAGTCACATGACTCGAGTCCACACCTCTGGTGCTTAGCGCACTCCCCTATGAACCCGGTGACCTGGGTTCAAATCCCGGCCACTGGTAACATCATCGGTGGATGAATATTTGATCCGGTGTCCTCTTCACCACCTGCACTGACCAGCGTGGTGAAGTATGGTCAAACAACCCACAATTACTGACACGGCGTCTGGACGTCTTTCACCCTTGGATTGATTGCAGGCTGTAAATGATTTGCACTCTTTTAGCCAGAAACTTGTTGTTACAAGTTTAGGGATGATGAAGACCCAATAGGGTGAACGCAATTTTAAGCCAGATGGAAGCGTTGTCTCTTGTTTAATGCTCATAAAGGTGACGGTCAGTTGCTATGGAACAAAACTGCATTCGGTGATAATTGGCAAGCGTGACCTCACCGGAAAGACTTAACAGCAAAGGCGTGTCTGACGATCATAAATCAGGCGACAAAGAGGCGAGTGGCCATTTATTTGTGAAGGAGTCATCATCAGGCTGAACCAGGGTGACCCCACTATCCCGCGACACCACGCGACCACCAAGATAAACAAATGGGGCGAGCTACTGCGACAGGGCAAAGCAAAAGGGGACAGGGTAACACCTCCTTTGCTTCACTCCTACGTTTGTTTTGTCACGATGTGGCAACATCGAACTCCTTCGCGGCCTTGTTTCTCCCAAACTCCCTCCATTGCAAAACACTGCCTCCTCCCCCCCCCCCCCCCCAAACTCACCATCAGTCACAAGAGATGACTCTGTCTTTCCTCTACGTTGCTCCTCAAGTCGTCAATGTCAGACAGAGTCGTTTCAGGATTCGATCTTGCTTCGTTTAATCGCGTAGCTTATCCACAGTGACTGCCGGACTGTGTTAATTTGTTCAGCGCTGGAATTAGTTGAAGGACCGCCCATTCGGTTTTGGTCCTTGGGCAAAATTCAGCGTACTACAAGCTGGTCAGTGCAGGTTAGTAAAGCGGGTGTGGCAGGACTGCTCCAGAAATCATCTTGCTACTGATTTTAGCAACGATCTGGAATTCAATTCGATGCTCCAAGGTCAGAGTACGGTGTGCCAATCACGGTTTTAGCGTAGCTTAGGTTTAACTGTCAACACTCCACCTTGTAATGATGTACGTATAGACCTCAATTCACTCTGGGTATTCACAATTACGTGTAAGCTATGCAAATAGATATTTTGAATATGCTATATGCAAAGATTGAGATAATTCAATACATTTTGGGATTGGAATGAGGAATGAAAGTGGAAAGTGTTCATTAGAGGTCATAGTCAACAGGGACATGAGGATAATGCACACCTCTTTCAAATGGAAGAGATCAAGACAATAGTCATGGAGGAACCCAAGTGGATAAATTATAAATGAAATTGACTTTCTACAGGCAAACTACAGATCGTCAGAAATAGCTTTGTACTTCAGCAAATTCAACACAAGTCAGCACAAAGTAAATTCTACAAATCAAGACATTTAATGTAAAAGTATAGTTCACGAGGCAGGAGTATTTAGGCTAATTGTAAGCAAACTCCTTGAGAAACAAAATCGTGTAATGGACGTCACGACTAGGCAAATAACGAACAATGTAATGGGCAGTGTACTGAAAGCTAAATCAGAGAACACACGCGTGGAAAATCATGTATACTCCTGGGTTATGGACCGTTTCTTCTTCCCCCAACGTAAAGTTGTCCTCAGAAGCATTTAATAAGAGACCATGGCGGTAGAGCACAGCAAGATGTGTGCTAACGTAGGCCACGAAGAGGCTCGGATAGTGGCCCTGCCGTGAAGGACACACGTTGGCCACCAGGGTCTCGAGGTTTTTGCGCGCAAGACGTTCCCTTTAACGCTGCTTTGTGTCTTCAAGTCTTCTGCCACCCTTAGTGGCTGGCTTCCAATACAGACCTGGTCTTCACCTGAGGACGGCTGCTTGCGTTGTGGCCGAAATGTCGTGAGAATCATTTTATTATGTTTTATTTTATTATTTTATTATTTCCATTCTACGTGACTTTACTGAAAGAACCAATAAGATGAATCCCTGCAGTCACGAAAGCTTTAAATCGAAATTTAAGGGAGAACGGGTTTTGTCCGAATCCCCAAAAGGCATGCTAAAGAAAAGGAGAGATATGGAAAGGGATGAATATACAAAAATAACTATATAGACCATTCGAAAACGAATGAAAAACGTAATGAGGAGACAGCACGGAATTACTGAAGATGTCATCAGAAGCAATTCGAGCATTAAAACAGAACATTGGAGATGATTGGTAATTCGCAAATAGCCCATAGAGAGCAAGATGGAACCAAAATGCATAGTAGAGACAATCATACATTTCATATAACCCAGACAACAAATTATTTCTGGAGGAAGACGAGAGAATTCCAAATGTTTTTTGGGCAGTGCATATTACCTGCTTTGACATACGAACCAGAAACTTTGACAATGATAAAGTAAATAGAACCGAAGTTTAAAATTATGCTGTGACGCATAGAGAAATCCATGGTGATAATTAGGAGGTTGCTCTCCTATCTTACATTTACATGCTAATTTTTCACATTAACATCACTAACCCCGGCCACTTCTTTATAACCCTTGAGCTACACCCATTTTAAACCTTTTAAAACAGTCTGCCTCAGCAGCAGACCATGCTTTCCCACCTGATGATGGATGCTTGTGTTACGCCCGAAACGTCGTGATTTATTTTATTTTATACCTACGTGACTTTACCGAAAGAACCAAAGAGTATGGATTCCTGCAGTCACGAAAGCCTCAAATCAAGATTACACTGAATGACATCATGAGAAACACGTGGATCAGCGGAAACATCATATTGGCTATTAATTAAAAAAACCAAGAAGGCTTGGGTAGGTGACATCACTGCAAGGGATAATGGCCGATGGATGCAACTGGTGACACAGTTAGCAACAAGTAAACCCGTAAAAACAAAGTTTTTCACTATACATCCTTTATATGCGTGGCGGCTAGAGTCTTCTCGTCCTCTGGCTTGAGATGGCTGCCACCTATGGGTCAGATGATTGTCTGCCAGTATTAAGCAATTGGTAATTAAATATTTAATTTGTTTTCCCTAAAAAGTGTAAAATTTTGGGAATTTTTTTCACGAACATTAATTGTCTCGCACAACGAGTCTGTGTGGAAAATGTCAGCTCGATTGGATCACGGGAAGTGGGTTAAAAAACAACCGAAAGATTTGCACGGTCGTAAGCAAGAAAGCAAGCACGCAAGCAAGCACGCAAGCATGCAAGCAAGCGAACTTAAAAGGTGAAAACATGTGCAAACGGATGACCACCACTAGAGATGGAGCGATGAGGTTAGTTTGTGTGCAGCGGCGAGATAGATGGGGATTGGAGAACCACGATAAATAAGTGATGGCATGGGGAGGCCTCCACACAGCACTGGATCGACCAGACCATGGATTCTGATCATGATACTCGTTTTGTATAATAAGCAATACATTTCTATGTAAGGCGAATGCTTATATTCATGTATTCTTTGGCTCCCTGTGAGGATTGTCCTGTTGGACTTTAAAGATAAAAATGCATCACGTTATTTTACGCTTTGCGGGTGACTTCATTATATCCTTATGTTGTGGCTTTCAACTCTCAAGCCACGCCAAGTAAATGTCACTACTTTACAGGTACACAAAAACAACACTCGCATTCACTGTTGAACACACGTCGTTATGAGATGCGAGTGAGGAACTTTACCCGCTCAATTCCTTTTTCATGTTTCATTCTTTCCGCGTCAACTAAGATGATGCCTGGAGTATTCATCCATTCACACAACCCCACTACTCCCCCTACTGGTAGATTTCTGGAATCTGCAATTGTGAAAAGCAAGCACTGAAACAGACACAGCTACTGCATTTTTAAACAATATCAAATACAGTTGTTGGTCAAATGCATTAGTAATTGTTGCCTGCATTTCACAATTGTCTTGGGGAGTCGTTAAATTTAGTTCAATAACGTATTCAAACCTTTTGCTGTTTATTAAATGGTTATTACATTGCATTCCAATGAGTTGGTCCATTTATTAGCAAATGCGTTTTGTGAGAGTATACAAATCATCATCATCATGAACTTTATTTCGCCAGACAGGACCCCACTGAGACATCCAGTCTCTTTTGCAAGGGAGATATCAGTCGAACAATTGACAGCAGCACGGAAGCAATATAAGGCCCCGATTGTAAAAAAGAAAACCGAAGACGGTGACTGAAAATTCAATTACCCAACCGTCTAACGCGATTGCAAAAGCATCCAAAACATACCAATCTCGCAGAGAAAGAAACGGAGCAGCAGCAGCAGCACGAGCCTCAGCCAAGCGAGGTGAGAAACCCCAGCGATTAAAAACAATTGCACGTCAACTTTTCGGACACATTTAGAAGAAGCAAGATACTGGTACATAAAGCAGTATGTGCACATGCACAGCATTAAACAGTATAGTTTATATATATGCTAGTTTTACAACCTCCTTATGAATCCATAATAATAATACAAACTTTTAGGGGGGGTGGGGGGGGCTAGATTGCGTAAATATAAATGTGTCGTTAAACTCGCCACCACCCGACACAGCCAATTAGTAAGGGTTGTCACGTGAGCAAAACGTGACAATTAGTTACTACTTCAGCACACCGGTGTGTTGGAGAGTAACACCCACAACGTGTGTAATTATTGTGGATACTATTGGTGAGCGAAAGTCTACGTGTCAAACTGATCCTCACGAATGTGAGAACTATATGTAGAAGCAGCCAGTGGTGGTCACGTGGCTAAGGAGGTCATTACCAGGTCAGAGCACTGAGCTGGCAACAATCTTCAAAATCCTGGCGTTGAATCGGTAATTGATTGGGTTCGCAAGCGTACAGAGTTGTCACATGTAGGTAACCAATAACTGCAAACACGTAAAAAAAAACCTCTAATTGTAGTCCATGCGCTAGAGCAGAAATCGATACCACCAAAGTTAGAAACATTAGAAACACATTCAGTTGTGCCAATTTATGTATATGGCTAATGAGAATAAAGTAACCCACTCATTTTAAATCGTCAATACGTAATTCACTGTTATTGGCCACATACAGTCATTGTAACTGCTAAACTTATGTCACCTTAGCTGATACCAACAAGTAAAACATCTGGTCTCGGCTCATAGACAACACTGGTCAACAAAAAAAACAAATTCTGGCCTGGACTTTTGCAACTGTTCTAGACTAATTTCAGGGTGCTGAATCCAAATCTGATCTCAGATTTGCTCTATCACATGTCATTTTATGCTATCGGCATACCCCATTTTCATTGATTTTACCCAAAATTAACTCTGTAACTTATGATTGCAAGTTGTTGTGAGTCAGTGACTGCTTTAGTGTTAAAATATGGTGCTGAATTTTTAGGATAGTGTGTTTATAATGTAATTTTATGTAAATATCCACATCTATTTAATATTTTTCTTCTGCAGATTTTATTGAAAATGCAATATTTGATATCTCAAAAACCTGATGTGATAGACAAAAAACTGATGCCAGATTTGGAATCAGCACCCCAAAATTACCGTCAACCCGTTGGAATACCTTATGCCAGAAAAAGTGTGTTGACCAGTGCAATCATGTGAAATGGTACAAGGTGAAGGGATACCTCCACTAGAAGAGCTTCACTGCCACCAAACAAAGCGAATTTCCATGGTGTAGAATGGCCAGCACACTGGACTCGCAATCGAGAATGGCGGTTCAATCCCAGCCCCCCTGGAACATCCGGTCGCGTTTTGGGCGGTAAAGTTACGGGGATGCTCACCCCTTTCAAGACAGACGACCAACGTGGAAGAGTCGACCGACTACTCTCCAGAGCTCCCTCTAGGGCAGGTCTTTCCTTCAGCACAGGTGTGAGCAATCAAGTCATTTCAGAGTTGCACATTCACATTTTTTTCTTACTCACTTATACGGCCGAAGTGCCACTTATATGCGCCAGCGTTTGGTAATCAGTGCATTCATTACCAACATTCCACTGGAAATTATTACCGGTTCCTGACTTTCGGAACTGGTGGTTGATTCTGAGAACGGTTACCGGTTTACCGGTTCTCATTTAACAGCCGTAATTCTTACACACACGATTTGATGGCACAGTGGCTGCTCGTGCACTGGGCGGTGAATAAGCTTGAGTCTGAGTTCGATTCCTTGCCACAGCTAACACCATTGGCACATACAATCTGGCCGGGTTTGAGTTGGTAATTTTAGCGTTATTTTGTACACGTACAGCCCATTTGTCAATGCATTGTTGGCCGGGGGTGGGGTGGGGGTTCCCATATGGTCCAGGCAGTGAGGGTTATTTGACCATATTTCACCACGCTGGTCACTGTGGGTTGGTGAAGGTGGTAGCAGTATAGAACAACTATAGATTTTGCTGCACTGCCTTGTGCTGCCCGCAATGCCTACTACGCCTGTTGTATGCAGGGTGGTCATACATTCAGGCACTATCCGGGCTCAACTCTGCATATTTTATGAAATCTGATAGGATCGGGCGCATTCTGAATGATGCGGTCATAGGCTGTTGTGTTTTAATGGGCAACAAAGTTTTTCAAGCACCCATATAAAAAGTCAAGTGGTCGTGGAAAGTGACTGTGAGGAAATAAACTTCGATGACATTTTTATCCATGAGTATTTATGGCATTAGAGTGCAACGCTAAAGAAAAAAAGAGAATAAAAAAAACTCTTGACAATTACGGTGATGTGACGAGCGGTGCAAATGATTTACGTGTGTGCCCAAGCTCAGACTAAATGACCACTGCTGAACAACGTTTTCCCCAGTGCAAAAACACAAACATAATGCGTGCATTTTTAGTGGTAAAATAATATAATCATACCGACTTGTATATAACATAACAACGTTAACTGCTTAAACATGTGCAGGAAATTATTTATTGATTACAGAAAAATCATTTGCGTACTTCCTGAGTAGCAAGTGTATTTTATTTCACATTTTTCAATGTGTTCCCTTTCAGTAAATGCCAACTCATTTAACAAGTCACCTGTGCTGAATCTTGAAAGATGGGTTTTAAAAAAATTCGAGCGAGGCGGTTGACGTTCTTCCCCGTGATTTTATTTCGTCGAAAGGTTCCACGAGGAAATACAGTACATTCCTATTTACATGTATACATTTGCTAAAACAATGATAATGTTTTTTTGCCAATAGTTTTTCCCAATTTTATGTGAATGTGAAAGAGTCCATGGCGCTGTGTTTTTTTTGTCGATTACTAAATCTTATTCCAATTCTGCTATCGACATTACACCACTAGCCAAAGTATCAATATGGATTTCTCGCAGACCAGCGGCATAGTTCTGTGTCAGCAAACAGTTCTTGTAAGGGACCGCCCATAAATGACGTCACGCACCTAGGGGGGAGGGGGTCAGACATTTATGACGATATGTGACGAGGGGGGGGGGTTTGAGAAATGTGACGTCACATCAAAATGCACAACTTTAAATAAATATCGAATTTTTATAACAACACTAAATGTCATAACAACACTCCTACAACATCAGAGTGCAGCACCACATTAAATACGCACTACAATGACAATAATTTAAAGCGATTTGAGGCATGTTTTATTTTCAAAATGGAAATATCGGTTTTTTTGGGGGGGGGGGCACAAAACTTCGTGACGTCATATTTGAGGGGGTCTGACTTTTTGTGACGCCGTGTGACGAGGGGGGGGGGTCAATAATCGTCCAAAATCGCGTGACGTCATTTATGGACGGCCCCTAAGGTGAAATCACGGGATTACTTTCGTACGGGGCCGCATTTGCCCTGAAATGTTTGTTTTGTCACGTGGTAGTCAAATTATATTTTGAATTCTCAGAGCTGGAACTTTGTCAAAATAAGTGGAAACCCAAATATAATAAGTGGATATTTTTTGTGTGTGCAGTCTTTGGTAACCATGCTGGGACCATCAACGCACTACGCTGAATAACCCAGTTTGATCACAGGCAGCCACTTGAATTTCACCCCAAGATCTCAGCGGTGGTGGCTCAGTGCTTGAACCTCCGGCCACCACCCATGGCATTGTTTTTAAGTTCAACTCGCTGTGTGTAAATGTCACAGGTTTGACTGATATAATGTTTACAAATTTGACAACAACCATTGTGCAGGGATGCTGACAAGGCATAAACCACCAACCTGGCTACACGTGAGAATGTTTTTTTTTCTTGTGGAAACCAAGGATTCAGACTCAGGAGCAAAGCAATGCCAGTCAAGTTCCCAGCGCATACATCGCATTGTCAACTCCCCAACAACTGAAAATGATCATTTTTCAACAACAGAATAACTACTAAAAGTGAAAAAGTTCAACTTCCCCTGAAGAATGTTGGGCACGTCATTTGTCGCTAATAACTCGAAGATGGAATTAGCAATGATTCAAAGAATTAAGGAACACAGACTGCTATGGTTTGGTCATGTCAGTAGAAGTTATCCAATCAGATACCTAAAAAGGACAATGGCAGTGTTAGTGGAAAGTGATGGAGGCAGGGGATGACTGATAACAAAATATATATTGATTAATGAAGTTATGGAGGTATTAGAACAGAGAGGAGTGGCATGGAAACGTCAGCGAGAATGGTGGGATGTAATGATGAGCACCGACAGCGAAGGACTTCTTGTGCTGCCAGAAATACGTGGACCCAGCGGTCTCCGTGAAAAGGCTCTTTCGGAAGAGAAAGAAACAATGGCTCAACAGGGAAAGTGAACGGAGCGTGCACGAAGCATCTGGATATGCAGCAATTCCTGTATATCGTTGTCACAGAATTAAATGGCAATCTTCTTTGGGTTGCGAAGACTTCTAGAGATACATTACAAGTTTAACTTAGGATAAATTAATAACGGTAAAGAGTGGAGTATTTATTAGGTCCTTATCAGTCACTGCATAGCAGCAGAACATTGTTGGTGAAAAGGAAAGGATACTCACATGTAGAGCAAACAATAAAAAAAATAAGCCACCACATGTGGAAATATAGCAAGCCACTTTGAGGCATTGAAAAAAATCTATAAAGTGTGATATTTAAATGTATCTAAAATAAGTCTGCTTATCTTGACACAATTGAAAAATAAAGAATGAAAAAATACTGAGATATTACATTTTAAACATTTAAATTTGAGGAATTCTTAATGATGAAAGCATCAGAAAGAAAAACAATCCAAATATCCCACAATGTAAAGATTAAAGATACGAAATTATATGAAGGCATTGAATTAATTAGAGATGTGCATGATTGACATCTCTGACTTGCCATAACCATGTGCAGACTTTAAGGAATAGAGAGGTCATGCCTGTCTGACAGACGCAAAGGAGACGGGGGGGGGGGTTGGAATTAGGGGTGAGGAGAGCTCCTGCCTGTTTGTCTGTTATCTGCTGAAGACTTCGGGCTGACTGACACAATCAACCCTCTCAGGAGCAGAGGGAATGGAACGTTAAAATTCATAAGGAGGTGCGAAGGCAATTTCCTTGACACTGTTACAAACTGAGAAGAATGCCAATCCACTAAATGGGCCTCCATGTTATAATTAAAAGTGCGAAGGTGATGCAAAAAATAAAAATGTAACTATCTGTACTTATTCGTAGCTTTTGATGTTGAAATGGCTGTATGTGGAATAAAGATCTCTAAATTACATAATTGAGCAAATGTTTTCACCTAACTGTAGAAATTGTTGTATATGTAAGCTCTCACGAACAATGTTACGATTTATACTTGTTTTTTGGGGTTGGATCATCGTGTAGGTATAATATAATTTGTGGGTAAAATTTTTGCTTGCTTTTGAACATTCCACTGACAAGTGAAATGGCATATGTTGCTCTACATGACAACTTGATTTGACGTCCTCTGTCAGGTGGTGGAGGGTCATCATAATTTTTTTTTTACATTATACCTACACAATCTAACCCAAAATTAAACCAAATCTGAATGTGCATATTGTATGCGTAGTGTAATAGCGCCGGCTGGTGGGCAGCAGCGGCAACTGTGGTGGACAGACAGCACACACGCCGGTGAGCGTGTGCACGGTGTGTGGGCAGAGCAGAGGAACTAGGGCAAGGGTCACAAAGGACCCCATCTGCAGGCCCCAGGAACCTGCTAGCGGGTTCGAGAAGGGAGGCGCGGTCAGGGCGGAGCCAGGCCGCGATAACATTAAAGGAGCCGAGAGCTGGTGGCTCAGGGCTGCCGGTTCTGGGAGTGGACTCGTCTCGTCGTTGCTGTCGTCTCGTCGCCGTTGTCGCTGTCGTCTCCGCTAGATATTGCGCTACAAGATAGCAGCTGGCTATCTCAGTCAGCGCCGTCAGTGTTAGACGGCTCGTGTTGTGTACGTGCTAGGCTGAGCTGCTGTGGAGAGTGTGCGGACGAGACCGTGAAAGTTTTTAGGAAAGAAGGTGCCTCCTTGAAACGCTGTCTCGGAATCGTTGACACTACATGTGTATAGAGGTTTAGAATTGCTAGTTTAAACACTTTAAAATGCTGTGTGAGTGTGTAAACTACACAGTCCACACACCGCTGGACACAATTGCCTTATCTTGGTTGATTCATCATGTGGAGTTTTGGCTATCGCCACTGCCAGTGATCGGTAGAATGACAGCCGGTTTCGCATAGAAACGGACCAATTTGTGCGCATTACAACCCAGTAGGTGGGGTTAGAGCAGAGGAATTGGTAGAAAAATAAAATTATGCCATGAGTGGGAACTTTTCACCGTTCTACGGAATCGAGTCAACCCACACCTTGGGGGTTTGTGCCGGCAGCGCTGAGGAGGTGTGGCTGCCCAATTCAAACTAATTCACGTCCGTATTTTTGTCTACCTTTTTCACAACATTTGTGTGAGCACACGTGGCCCGTACGTCCATCTGGATTGGCTTGAGATTTGGTTTGCTGCATTGGGCACCACCCATTCGGAAATGGTGAATCGGACCAAAGACTGTCTTGTGTGTTTAGCAGAATAGCATTTGCGGAATTTCAGAGTAATGCTGAAAATCAGCAAGAGTGCAAAAATAAATGCGACATGAATCACATCGTATGCACGTTTTCTAACAACAACAAAAATGTCTTTATATTGCCTGTCCTCTTTTGGACATCAACAAACCATAAATCTCAAGCTCAAAGGTGCAGGGCATCTTTTACGCTTACGGCAACATCACCAGCACTGTTTTATTGGTCCCTTGGGAAAAAGCTTGATATACTTACAGCTATGAGACAACAGCAAATATAAGCACATCAGCCTGGTCACTTAATGCAGCTGCTTATGTGAGAACAATATTGTAGGGTCCCCCCTCCCATGTATTCCAATTGTGTTATCAGAATCGTGTTACGAGACAAAGTATCCGTTTGTATATTTCACCCCGTGTGTAAGAAAATGGTGATGGAATATACTTTTTTTTTACCAGACATCTCCCAAAAAAAATCCTCTTCGTAAGGCTTCATATTCTTGAGTGCATAGGGGTCCCATTTGAACACACACTGTGCTGTGAGATTGTTTTCATCACGAGACGGTAAAGCCTAGATATATTTTTTTTTGAGGAGGGGAACTCTCAGCGCTGGAATTGAACCAATTCAAATGTAAAACCAAATTCAATTTGATGGGCTGGGGAAGGGGGGGTGGGGGCTTTCAGGCACCGAGCAGGCACTGTTGAGATCATGGGTTTGAATCTGGGCAGCTAACTGAGTAAACTGGGTTCTTGAATGCCCATTTACCATTTCGTTATTAGAACAGGCAGACAAGTGTGCATAAACACATTTCGGGTTGTGTAAACTAGAAGGGAAAATTGCGGTCCGTTTGGTTTTGGTGACGGCGCAATGTCTAGAATATTTAGTATATAACGATTTACACAACACACTCACAATTTCTGGAACGTGTATTTTTCAGCCATGCAGTCAGTTATGTCAATTTTGATAAAGTGTGGATTATTGTTCCATTAGACGGTGCCCAGCTGGGACGTTTGACTTGGATTTTCCAATTAAAGTCACCCCAGGCAGTCAATAAGAATTTTAAGTGAGGTCATATTACATGCACTGCAAAGTCGATCTTTAACAAAATATATATCAAACGGCTTTTGGGGTATTTTCTATCATCACATAATTGGCAGTACTTTGTTCAGATAAAACATCGCTTGCATGACCTAGCCAAACATCTTGTGTTGGCTATTATGAATTCTCAAAGCAATTTATAAATAGATATAGTGCATTCAGTATGACATGCGGCCTCTCGGAGTGTATGGTTACAATAGCTATATTGAATTTTAATGAGTTGAACTTTAAATTACGTATTTTTTTCGGGACTGTACTTTTCCCCCATATATTAGACATATTAGAAACATGTCTCTTTGTTGAGCTATCATTTGTGGCCAGGTCGCTTCTGAAATATAAGTGAATAGCTCATTGGGTTTTACCTGGCGAGCCAAAACTACTCTTTGATTCTTTCCGTAAAGTCACTTCGGTAGAAAAATAATAGAACACGACGTTTCGATCGCAACACAAGCAATCGTAATCAGGTGGGACAACCACAGCAGGAAGAGACTGCTGAAGTAGGCGAGAGATCTGCCGTGGCACGAGGTTATATAGTAGTGTATAGTGTAGTGTATAGTAGTGTATAGTGTAGTGTATAGTAGTGTATAGTGTAGTGTATAGTGCAGTGTATAGTGTAGTGTATAGTAGTGTATAGTGTAGTGTATAGTAGTGTATAGTGTAGTGTATAGTAGTGTATAGTGTAGTGTATAGTAGTGTATAGTGTAGTGTATAGTGTAGTGTATAGTGTAGTGTATAGTGTAGTGTATAGTAGTGTATAGTGTAGTGTATAGTAGTGTATAGTGTAGTGTATAGTAGTGTATAGTGTAGTGTATAGTGTAGTGTATAGTGTAGTGTATAGTGTAGTGTATAGTAGTGTATAGTGTAGTGTATAGTGTAGTGTATAGTGTAGTGTATAGTAGTGTATAGTGTAGTGTATAGTGTAGTGTATAGTGTATAGTGTAGTGTATAGTGTAGTGTATAGTGTAGTGTGTAGTGTATAGTGTAGTGTATAGTAGTGTATAGTGTAGTGTATAGTGTAGTGTATAGTGTAGTGTATAGTGTAGTGTATAGTGTAGTGTGTAGTGTATAGTGTAGTGTATAGTAGTGTATAGTGTAGTGTATAGTGTTGTGTATAGTGTAGTGTATAGTGTAGTGTATAGTGTAGTGTATAGTAGTGTATAGTGTCGTGTATAGTGTTGTGTATAGTGTTGTGTATAGTGTAGTGTAGTGTATAGTGTAGTGTATAGTGTAGTGTATAGTGTATAGTGTTGTGTATAGTGTAGTGTATAGTGTTGTGTATAGTGTAGTGTATAGTGTAGTGTATAGTAGTGTATAGTGTAGTGTATAGGCCTCGGCAGTAGGGGGGGAGAGAGAAGGGGGGGAGGAGGCGGGGCAGAAAGTGGACGCCTGCAGCCGATCTATCCCAGTGCTGCTGCGGGGTCCACTTTCTGCCCCCCCGCCTCCTCCCCCAAACCTTCTCTCTCCCCCTCCCTACTGCCGAAGCCTATTATACATTAGACTATACACTACACTATACACTACACTATACACTACTATACACTACACTATACACTACACTATACACTGCACTATACACTACTATACACTACACTATACACTACTATACACTACACTATACCAGGGGTGGTTTCTTCATTAGGGCGATTGGGCGACGCACCACCAATATCATTCAACCACAGAGTCACGCTAGCCGTCACTGTGCCTCTGGATATAGTCCAATCAGCGTCATGTCACGTTCTGTGGAGTACCGCCTCTTTTTGGGCGATTTCACTCCGGCTGAGAATCGCCCAGAGTGGCCCCATAGACTTACATTCAAAGATGTTTTTTTTCGAACGGGGGGCGCTGCAATGCATTCTCTATGGCTTCCGGGAGGGCTCGCACTAACGTGCTTACGTCATCACACGTAAGCACGTTTCATCCAACAATATTATTTGTCGCCACCTAGTGGAATCTTTAATAAAATAAACTTGAGTGGATTGTATTAATAGTGAGCATAGAAACAAACAAGATGTATTGTAAGAGTCACTTTATTTTTCATTAATATTAAAGAAGTGAAGTTGCCTTTACATGCTTAAGCTGTTAATTTATCCTTTGCATGGGTGGACCTTATCCTTATAAATCATCCAGACATTTGCCCTCCCTGAGAGATTTTGCAGGAGCCGCCACTGCACTATACACTACTATACACTACACTATACACTACACTATACACTACACTATACACTACTATACACTACACTGTACACTACACTACACTATACATTACACTATACACTACTATACACTACACTATACACTACACTACACACTACACTATACTATACACTACACTATACACTACACTGTACACTACACTATACACTACTATACACTACACTATACACTACACTATACACTACACTATACACTACACTATACACTACTATACACTACACTATACACTACACTATACACTACACTATACACTACACTATACACTACACTACACTATACAATACTATACACTACACTATACACTACTATACACTACACTATACACTACTATACACTACTATACACTACACTATACACTACTATACACTACACTATACACTACACTATATAACCCCGTGCCACGGCAGATCTCTCGCCTACTTCAGCAGTTGTTTCTTGCTGTGGTTGTCCCACCTGATGACGATTGCTTGTGTTGCGATCGAAACGTCGTGATCTATTATTTTTCTAACTACGTGACTTTAACGAAATAACCAAAGAGTATGGATTCCTGCAGTTCCGAAAGCTTCAAATAAAGATTGAGATAAAATAGTTTTATTTGTTTATTTTTGTGTGATTTGTTTACCTTTCTTGTACTTTGCATTTCTGTCGTGTTTTTGTTTATTGTTTTTTTGTTGTAATGTTCTGACCTGCCCCGACTGGACATCTGTGAAAAAGAGCTTTATACCTCATCGGATTCCTCCAGTATAAATACATATTCTGATTCTAAAGATGTGCTATTATGATAAGCAGGCTTGTATTGAAATATAGCCAAACGTGTAATTTGATTATATTAACGTCATACTTTTAATAAGATAAATATAATAGACGTCTACATAATATGTGCGTGCATATTTTGTACGTAATTGCATGGACTGCGTCTGCATATGTCCTGTATGTAGCGAAAGCCACATGCGATTAATTACAATGATTTAATTTAGGATTTGATATAATCCATTGGCTATTCTTTTTTTATATTCACTTGATCGTATTTATTCCTTTGGTAATTCCGACCAAACTGGCTCAGTTGCAAGCCTGATGACAATTGAAATTTTCAGCTAAACTATTGAAAATATATGTACTCCACAGTTTCATCCTCATATCTTCTGAGGGTTAATGCCCCATGACAGATGCCTTCCATTTTATTGTTGTTGTTGCAATCTTGAGCATCTCTCATGGACAGTCCTGTACAGCTGCTCACATTCTCACACTATTTTGTTTCGTGTTTGTTTTTCTCTCCCATTTCCCCGCTTTGCAGTATCTTTTCTGTCGTATCTCCAGACGTACCCTCCGTGTCACGCAAATGCCACTTTCCTTCTCGTCAGACTTCTCAGGAATTCACGTTTCGATCACTGATTGAATCCCCCCCCCCCCAAACCCAGTTTGTTATTTGAAATGTATTTATTTATTTATTTAACTACGTATGATATAGATGTATATATATTATTACCAAGGAGTAGTAGTTTAATCGGTAAGGCATTTATGTATTTTCCTTACCCGGGGAGATACTGTACACGTGTTGGTTAGAATATTAGAATTCTCTCCTATTCTTGCATATGGCCAAATTTTGAAGGGAGATAAATGGCAATGTCGCAGTTCTGTTTTCCATGGGAGGGCTTCAGAAGATAGCTCACGTGGTTCTGCCATTCCTCCTCTGTTGAATGCTCGCAGACGACAGTGGTTTATCTTCTTGGTTCTTTCGGTAAAGTCACGTAGAATGGAAATAATAATAAAATAATAAAAATAAAACATAATAAAATAATTCTCACGACGTTTCGGCCACAACGCAAGCAGCCGTCCTCAGGTGAAGAACAGGTCTGTCGATAAGACAGCGTCTGAGTCTACAGTGGTTTACTCGATGGCCCGTTGCTTTGGTTGCGTGGCCAGTCGCAGCTAACACCGGCCTCAACTCCGAGTCGATGTGCACCATTGCTCTCTTTTAGCGTCGCCTCCCCCCCCAACCGTTCCATTCCCTGGCTACCACATTCAGATAAGCCCCCCCCTCCCCTTAACTTGTATTTAAGAGTTTGTCTCTTGGATTTGTTCTCACTTGATACAGTAAATTTAGCTGTGACGGTCCCACCTGATGACGGAGACTTGTGTTGCCTCCGAAACGTCGTGATTTATTATTTTATTTCTATTAGTTTATTATTTATTTATTTAACCTACGTGACTTTACCGAAAAAACCTAAGAGTAGTCGCACTGTGGCTTGTCTTTAAATTCCCACGAATAAAAGAGAGATGTGCACATCGGCCTGTTGCATGTTCTGATACGGTCGATGATTAAAACAAGTGTCTTCCGAGCAACGTCAAAGCCAGGAGGGTGCTATCTTTGGGTTTTTGAACGAGTTGTTTATTCTGGACGTCGGCGTTAATGTCGCAATGTTATTCCTGCATGCCGCTCGTCTGGCCCCGCACGAAGCCTCTAAGAGTTTGTTGTTTATCTGGGCGATCGTCTGTGTGGCGAGCACATCGCTGTTTGTTTCGCCCACTCACCTCTCCAACCTCTTGACAGGGCAATTGGGTGCCCTGATTGCGCGTGTGTTATTCATGTCCCCGGCTCCAGTGCGCGTCGGTTGTATTTACCTGCTCAAGAAATCGAGCTTGTATTCTTAGGTTTTTTCGGTAAAGTCACGGAGGTACAAAATAAAATAAATTACGACGTTTCGGGCGTAACACAAGCATTAATAAGAGTAAAATAAAAATCACGACGTTTCGGAGTACAGCTGTCGTGGCTGTGACGGTTCCACCTGAAGACGGAAGCTTGTGTTGCCTCCGAAACGTCGTGATTTTTATTTTACTTTTATTAATTTTAATGTTTTTACCTACGTGACTTTACCGAAAAAAACCTAAGAATATGAATCCTTGCAGTCACGAAAGCTTCAAATCTAGAAATCGAGCTTGGTTCATTGCATTGCCGCACCGCAAATAGACGCGCTATTGTCCCCATCGTTACAATGCGCCGTGCACGTGTGACTGTAACACTGGTCAACAAAAAAAACACATTTTTTTTCTGGCCTGGACTTTTGCAGCTGTTCTAGACTAATTTCAGGGTGCTGATTCCAAATCTGATCTCTGATTTGCTCTATCACATCTCATTTTTATGCTATCGGCATACCCCATTTTCATTGATTTTACCCGAAATTAACTCTGTCACTTATGATTGCAAGTTGTTGCGAATCAGTGACTGCTTTAGTGTTAAAATATGGTGCTGTATTTTTAGGATAGTGTGTTTATAATATCATTTAATGTAGATATCCACATTTATTTAATATTTTTCTTCTGCAGTTTTTATTGAAAATGCAATATGTGATAGACAAAAACTGATGCCAGATTTGGAATCAGCACCCCACAATTACCCTAAAACCGTTGGAACACCTTATGCCAGAAAAAGCGTGTTGACCAGTGTAATCATTTGCTACTATAGAACTGTATCCCATGGGTGGGTATATTAATCGCATCCTTCAAATACTCTCCCTTATTTTAATTCTGTTATGGAATGTTGACCGATGGTTGGTTGAGGATAGTGATGGAATGACAGGCAAGGAATGGAATGCGGCCAAGAGGATGTCCATCGAGATGACGGGATGATATCAGCTGATGAGTCCATCTGCAGGGACTGGGTGGATGAATATTTTTCGGGATCTCGGGAGATGTTGAGAGCTTTTGGAGAACCTCATCCAGCAGTGGATTGACCATGATTTTCTCATGATGATGGCACTGGACCACTCAGCAACTGTCGGTGCAAAGGCCCAATCAATGTTGAAAAGCAAGATAATATAACACGTCTGTTCTAGTTATCGATGTCACTGATGATTTGAGATTAGAATATATATGCTCTGAACCCTTAGCCCTGTTCACAAAAATTATAATGTTGCTTTGGTTAATTCATGAGAACCAGACAGGGGTTAATTAAGGGTAGACATTCGGCTCGTAATACAAGAATGGTTATTAACTCAATTATAATTGCCCAAACGTCGTAGCATTGAAAAGGTTGTGGTGGCTTTTCAAGAGTGAAAAAAGCCTTTGATTCGTTCTTGTGTAACCCTCTTGATAAGTTTAGCGACGCAGGAATTAGCTGAAGTAATGTTTGCTACAGTTCTATGATCTTGCCATGGCTCTGGGCGGAATAAGGTTGGCTGCATGGCCTCACTGCAGGACAATTTAAATCGTCTATGTAAGTTTTTATATGAAGGGGATTCTATTGTTGACCTCTTATTGAACTTAGAGCGCATCGTTGTTTGTCAGCTTAGCATCCTCCTTCTCTACTCCTATACTCATTTTCTTGAAATGACATAGTTACAGTAAAAATATTCTTTCTGATTTATTGATGATAAATGAAGGTTTTTTTATATAGGAAGGACGCAGACCTCAAAAATGTATTGTCAAATTGTCTATGCGTATTTCTAATGTTCCTTGTGTACTGTGACCCAGTTACTCCTGGCGAGTTTGATTCATAACGATAAAGGAAAATGAAAGCATATGAAAGCATGAAGCTTCCTTCTTGCTAACAAGACCATGGGATCATCTATATCCAGGTAACAAAGTGCGGGAGATGATTGGTCAAAGTTTAAGAGTTCTATGCACAAGTAGGTGAAGCATTATTGACACTAATCAGACTTTACGGAACATATTTCAAATTAGATTGAAAGCTTTTGTGACTGCAGGAATCCATACTCTTTAGTTATTTCGATAAAGTCACGTAGGTAGAAAGAATAATAGATCACAACGTTTCGATCGCCACACACCTGAGGACCTGAGGACGGTTGCTTGTGTGGCGATCGAAACGTCGTGATCTATTATTTTTTCTACCTACGTGACTTTACCGAAAGAACTAAAGAGTATATATTTCGATTTAAAGCTTTCGTGACTGCAGGGATTCATCTTCTTGGTTCTTTTGGTAAAGTCACGTAGAAGGGAAATAATAAAATAATAAAAATAAAACATAATAAAATTATTCTCACGACGATTCGGCCACAACGCAAGCAGCCGTCCTCAGATAAAGAACAGGTCTGTCAGACGCTGTCTTTCCGACAGACCTGTTCTTCACCTGAGGACGGCTGCTTTGCGTTGTGGCCGAAACGTCGTGAGAATTATTTTATTATGTTTTATTTTTTATTATTTTATTATTTCCCTTCTACGTGACTTTACTGAAAGAACCAAGAAAATGAATAATATATATTTAATATTGTTATTAGCGTGACGATCGTTACACAAAACCCGTCACGCATATGATGAGCGCTTGTTTTATTAGTCCATGAAAAAAAATACTTGGATAGTTTCAGCTGTTCAGAGAGGCAAGAGGTATAGATGGAGCACTACTGAATCAGTGAGAGCCCATCATTGCCACGGCCTAAAGCGCTAACGTCTGTTCCCCGTGTCTATTTTCACCCTCAACTCAGGCGCCGAGTGGACTACGGCAATTTTCAAATCATTCTCTGCGAGGGCAAAATTGCCAGGCTGAGAAGCGCGCGAGGCCGAGGGCATGCGTGTTCCTTCGGTACCGGTCATTTTGGAAATTATTCCCAAACAAAAAAAAACCGAGACGGCGTGAATTTCACGTCTTGCCCATGGCCAATAAATCATTGCAATCAGCGCTCTGCACACCTGAGGCCACTTGTGTTACAGGCTCTGATTACTGCAAAAGCAAAGTTCAATGGCATTTTTAAAATGCCAATGAAAAATGAAAGTGCTTAACATTTTAACCAGTTTGTCTGGGTCAACCCTGAATTTAAATTAACTTCTGGAAAAATGAAACTGCTCTGTTCATTGCGGGGGGGGGGGGGGGCACATTTAATAAGAAATATTAATTATTTATATTTTAGTGTCTCAGATATAATTTAATGACAGTCTGTACCAGCGAATGATGTGCATTTGTTGCAGGATTTAGCAAGCTCAAAAGTACGTCATCGTTTTGCTTAACGCTGCTTTTGATAACTAGGTGTGTGAGTGTTAACGTTTGCTCGATTCTGAACCCTTACGGAAAACGTTCAAACCTGCAGTAGATTTCATTGCGCAAATCTTTGCCCTCTGAGCAATGGGTCAGCTGTTCCACACTGAAGGCTATTTGAACACAAGCCACCAATCACACTGTGAACTTTAATTCATTCAGCACACATGACCTGCAATACTAACAATGCCTCCATTATTATTATTATTCCATGCCACATTCTACCTTTTGAGCAATATGGCTACATTGCACATGTATGCAAAATACAAGGGTAATTTGCTCATGAATACAGTACTATAGTCGAAGAATAACCCTTTGTGTCAAATTAATTCATACGATTATAATAGAATGTAAATACTCACCCTCTACAGCCAAAGTCAAAGCCAAAAGCTGTGGCTTTCTCTGTAGAACAACTTACCTGCTACGTTTCACATTTTTTACTTTGCATGCTGCTCATGAAAACATTATTTTGCAATAATTGTATCTGCTAGATAATGCACGCAATTATACAAGGTAGTTTAAACAGAGATACACAAACCAAAGATGATTCATAACAAAAATACATGGCCACCATTCTATGCACAGCGTTCTAAGTTTTTTTTTAATTTCCTTTGCGCAAAGGGATATTTGACAGATTGAAACTGCTCAGCACAATTGTGAAGGTTTTCCATCGACATCAAATGCATTATCAGGGTTTGTTGCAATGTGCCTGGTTATTTTCACAAAGACACTGTGACATTTGTGAGCACGGCCATGGTAACAGATGCTTGCTTTCAAATATAATGAGAGCTTGAAAATGACATTCATATTTGTTTATCTGAACGTGTCTGGCTCCGCACTACAAAAGGGTGAAACAATTTACGTAAAAATGTGAACTGCGGAGATGCGTTTGCTTAATGTGACAAATTATCTTGTGGAGGGTAAGGGTCTGGTGCCGATATATAATCATGAGAATGACTCTGAAATTTAAAAAAAAAAACATTCGTTGCCTCAAATTCAAAGTAACCAGAACTCAACGCTGAAATCCCCAATGTGTACATCATGTTGAACCGATGCCAATCTTGACTAACATACATGCAGATGAGTGAAGCAGTGGTTATCACAGTGTTATGAACCCAGGGGGGCCTGCGTTTGATGCCCGGCCATGGCTAACATCAGGGACAATAATAGCTCGTCTATCCTGGCAGATCACAGAGCTTGGGAAATGGTTGGTGCCGGTTTCTGGTTGCCATCCGACTTGTCTGTGGTTTCCCGTCGCAACGAATTAGATGGATTGAATGGCCCCCTGTCGTCAGTAAACACTCTGATATTCCTCGGCACGCGCTTGACCAACCTGCACTCACATGGTGAAGTATCGTTGAAAAGCTCAATTTACTGAAAAGGTGTGGGGTAGGCCTTCAGGTATATGAGAATATTTTAAAACATTTTCATGGGCACCATTGTATCGTATGTACTTTGTATATTAAATTCCCTAAGTGTGCAATTATCCCACACCCACTAATGGTATCGTACATCAGTGAGCTGCAATGCATAATAATATTGTCTGTATTCATATTCACAACACTTTATGCATGTATGTTGAACTTATTTCGCACTGTAGGTAGCCAACCGTGCTAATCAGAAGTGCGGGGGAAGGACAACAAACTAAACACAAAAAGAAGAACGTGTAACCATTATGCCTTTAAACCAAACACCAACGTTAACATTCCCACATTAACCCAGCCTCAAACTCCCATCCTATCCACTACAAAATTATGCCTTTGAAATTCCATTACTTACATGTTTTCCAAATCAACTTTGAACTCTCGCTATGTAGTGTGTATTATTATTATTGTCCGTGTAAACATAACGAATGGCAAGGGGCAGGTTCATGGCTGTTTTTCTCTTAAGTCAAACTGTGGCCGGGCAAGAGCCACCTTCCGTTGCCGAGGTTTAATATGAAACAGATGCGCGTTTGGTTCATTGGCAGGACACAGAGTGAGAGAGGCATTTTCATCATAAACATCTCGACGGCGAAGCAGGGCGGATGCGAGATGTGAATCTCCTCGTTCTCCAGCCGTGCCCAGCGGGCTCCCAATGTTACACTGCGACAAAAAGGACGTGGCGTCACGAATGCAAGGCATTCCAACAAGCGTAATCCGCAGTTTCTGATGTGGTCACGGGCAGATTCTTTACAGATGGCATGAATACTCTATTGAATGAATAACCACTTAGAATTGGAATCGACTGCTCTTTTTGTGATCGATCACGGCACCATCCAACCAGGTTGTGCAGTGTTAAGTGCACCTGATTCATGTTCAACGGCAACATTGGGACAATTGACTGATTGGTCAATTAAGTCAATTAATCGAAGAAAAAGGTATTATCACCTTAAATTTCGATTTAAAGCTTTCGTGACTGCAGGGATTCATCGCCACCAAGCTTGGTGGTGTTCATTCGGACGCTGTCTTTCCGACAGCCCTGTTCTTCACCTGAGGACGGCTGCTTGCGTTGTGGCCGAAACGTCGTGAGAATTTTATTTTATTATGTTTTATTTTTATTATTTTATTATTATTTCCCTTCTACGTGACTTTACCGAAAGAACCAAGAAGGTATTATCACCTATTCATATGTGGTTGATTACTCGGGCCACTTTATATGGCGGTCGACCCCGCAACCTACCTCTCAAAGGCAGCGAAGCAATGCTCAGTGTGATGCTGCTGATGATGCCAATGATGTCCCCGAGGCCCACCCATCACTTCCTGTCCACCCGTCATCACTTCCTGACCAGCGGTACGTGTGGGAACAGAGAGGGTGCGGTTCTTTCCCTCCCCAACAATTTTCGCGTGACCTGATTGGTCAAGTAATCAAACCGTTATTCGGTAGAACTTTGCATGACTTAGCCAAAACATAAATATGAGTCAAATGAAAGTACACATACAACCAGTGGCGGCTCCTGCAAAATCTCTCAGGGGGGGCAAATGGCTGGATGATTGATAAGCAGAGGTGGGACAAAGTCATTGTTATGCAAGTCCAAGTCGAGTCGCAAGTCATCAAATTCATGACTCGAGTCTGACTCGAGTCCAAGTCACATGACTCGAGTCCACATCTCATAGGTGGGACAAAGTCATTGTTATGCAAGTCCAAGTCGAGTCGCAAGTCATCAAATTCATGACTCGAGTCTGACTCGAGTCCAAGTCACATGACTCGAGTCCACATCTCATAGGTGGGACAAAGTCATTGTTATGCAAGTCCAAGTCGAGTCGCAAGTCATCAAATTCATGACTCGAGTCTGACTCGAGTCCAAGTCACATGACTCGAGTCCACATCTCATAGGTGGGACAAAGTCATTGTTATGCAAGTCCAAATCGAGTCGCAAGTCATCAAATTCATGACTCGAGTCTGACTCGAGTCCAAGTCACATGACTCGAGTCCACACCTCTGCTGGTCACTGCCTAGTCCAATCCCTGCAAGTCATGGCAGCCTCCCGTGATCATCCATCCAAGAACGAACCAGACTCAACCCAGCTTAGCTTACAAATCCCACAACATCGGCGAACATATGTGGTGATTTGGCCTCAGTATAAATCGCCTTCTGCGTGGGACCTATGGTTAAGGGATGTGGTTTTCGTGGCTAAGTGTTTCGTGGGGTCAGAGATAGCGTTGTGCATGTCAGTCGTTATGTACTGGAGTATAAGGCAGGGATTGTATTGTGGAGATTAGCAACCATTATATATACGGGGTAGTATTTCTTGTGATCTCTCATTTACTTGATACAGCTGTCGTGGCTGTGACGGTTCCACCTGAAGACGGAGGCTTGTGTTGCTTCCGAAACGTCGTGAATTTTTTAATTTTTTAATTTGGTTTTATTTTACTTTTATTAATTAAAATTTTTTTACCTACGTGACTTTACCGAAAAAACCTAAGAGTATGAGATTAACAGAGTATACCCTGCTTGTAACGTGTGTCCAATAAAGAATTTGGGAAACTTGATTGGAAAATTTATAAAATGTCTTGAGACGCAGTGAGCATTTTTTGGATTAACCACAAGTAGCATCAGTGTAACACCTGTGTGCTGAGTAGTCACTAATTGGCGCGTTGTTTTCGTGACAAACCTTGCAGGCTGTGTCGGGTGGTGGGTTACAACAACGCGATCTAACCAAACAACCTTTATTATGAATAAGTATGATGCTTCAGATGCATTATTTTCTTGCGTTTAAAGCTGAAGGGGGGATATGACGGTCATTTGAGAGCAACAACAGGGTTTTTTATGGCTTATGTCTGACAAGGAAATTGGTGCCGTGAAAAAAAAGAAAATAAGCCCCTGACAGCAAGACCCCGAGAAAATATAATACTTTAGAACCTTGCAATAAGTGGCATTAATATTGAAAGACGAGAGAAAGTTTCATTTGAAGATGTTATTGATGTTCGCATGTCACTCGATTTACAGAACAGGGCCAAATTATGAAAGAAATCTTTTTTTTCTATTTAGATAGATGAGAGAACATCAAAATCAATTCATTAAAGTTCGTTTGCATTGCTTATTTAACCGCATCTGCATTGCAAAACATGAAGACCTCATGGCTTGCATTGATAAAAAATCTCAAGCATATTTAATCAGAATGATTTCAATGCAATATGTGAATGCAAAACATAAACGTCACCAATGTTAGCCATGGCTCAGAATCAAACTCAGGCAACTGGATTCAAAGGACAGTGAGCCAGTCATTGCACCCCCCCCCTCCACTATATGTGCGTATGTATAATTTTAACGTGCATCTAATAAATTATGATTAAAAACATTAATTCACTATCGTAGTGTAGTGAAAAAGTGGTGGTGGCATTATGAGGACTTAATGCACTTGTTAAATAAACACGGCAAATAATAATTATGATGATGACTTTATCTCCAACGCAAGCGTGTTAAAGTAAGCACCCATATAATAAACGCATTTATGTATGTATGCGCATAGTTCATTATTCATATGCAACAGCATTCCGTTGTTAATTGACTAACGACGCTGCTGATGATGGGTCCTTTGTGAATGCATGCAAATTGGCGCGGGCCAACATCGCACCGTGGCACGACAGTTCCTCGCGGTGGGAGACAAGTCGATTTGGAACCGAGTGAATCTATTATTTAACGGTGGAGCCCGAGCGAGTCTGGATCTCACGCCACGCTCGCGTGCAGGAGAGAGGCGCCTTATTTCGCTACAAAATGGGAAATGTCGCTGATTGCGGGATCACCCAGACACTGTGCAGCGGGGGAGGGGACGGGGGTTTGACGCAGAGAGCGGCGCACGGGCAGAATGCCGATGCTTTTGCTGCACTGCCTTTTACAGTGAAATAAATCATGCTCTTTCAGCTGTTTTACTTCACCTGCAGCCGCGAGAAGTATGTGTGCGCGCGTGTGCGTAGAAACAGGAGGGCAGAGAGGCCACGCTCACAACAACGAGCGGAGCGCCAGGTGGGTAAAACGCAACAAGTTGGCACGGGGGGGGGGGGGGCAGGTCGTGGATCTGCCATTCATCTCAGGCAGTTAACCCATATCATCTGGGTCTTTGCCCGTGACCTATCAGTGAGCCTTTGACACGTCACGTGGCCTCAAAGTGCACCTAGCCTGGTACAAGCGCTGTGGTGATGTCACCGCCACTAAGTGGTTATTGGTGGCTGTTGTTGTTGCGGCAGAGACAGGCAGGACCACTGGTTGGGAAAGGAATGAGGCAGGGAGATAGGTAAGCGAGCAGACAATTCGAGAGGAAGATATTGTATATCATTCATTGCATCCCTTTGTTAATCCAATAGATGAAGGTCCATCTTGCCATCTCAGTCTTTGGGGTTGCATGACGATTTCTCAACCTGCTGGTCAGTGTGGGGGTTAAAGTATCACTCGGCACTGATGTTAGCCGTGACCAGGTGTTAAACTCACGTGGTCAATTTGGCAAGGGCAGTGCACGAGCATCCACACCACTCCTCCCAGCAGGATTTGCAGTCATCATTAGTATATTGTGTGGACACTGAAATTTGGTTGTACACTAATGCCCATGCATTAGTAGGTGTAATTTGGCTGAGGTCAGAACGATTGGTTGAGGGGTCCTGAAGTAATTAAGAGGTATTGTGATGGTTGAAATGCTCACTGAATAGAGTGTTTACTCGATTGCTCCTGCACATATGAGCTCGTGTTTTTAAAGCCTAAATCTTCTTATCAATTTAGTAATGCTAATTTCCAAAGAAGCCCTAACCTATTTGCGTGAGAATTTATAATACTTATCTTCAGGGATTTATTTGCAGCAAATGTTTACAAATCATCAATCATATAAAACATGTAACTACGGTGGAGCTTTAATTATTACCCCTAGATGGTTAATTTATTAAAGTGGAGATTCGAATCAATGTTGGTTGCCGTGATCATGAAAATGAATGCAAACCATTCCGAGATCTTTCCGTGCTACTCTTTAGGAGTTAATTAAAAAAAATGGGGTGAATTAAAAATAATTTCTATGTTGGGTAATTATTAATGGCCATTGTGGTATATAGTCTGTGCAGATATTAATTCTAGCTAAGCTTACGATAGAGGTAAAGTATTACAGTGCACTTGGTGCTGATTTTAACAGCTTCTCCCACGTGGAATTCACGATGATAAATGGCCTCTTTTCACATTTAAGTTCTATGTTTTTAAACTTCAAGGGCCATCCTGTGGCAGTTTCAAGTTTCATAGTTAATGCAGGAAACTAGAAAAAAAAGTTCAGGTAAACAGACCTTTAATGGTTAAATCTGTTTATTATGAGAATTGTGCATTTCAAGGTTACAACTTTTAGATGGTATCCTTAGCTCAAAAAAATGTGGCTGGCTGGTGGCGTAATTTTTTTTATTGTTTAGAGATCATGAAGGGTATATGAAGATGAGATGAAAAGACATTTGAATAAAATATTTGTTCTTCAGTTCAGAAAAAAAGACTCAAATAGCATCTGTTCGTTTGGCCGTTTAAATATTTGATAGGAATGTTCGCAAACGGCATTTCTGCAAATACTGCGTTGTTGTATTAGTTATATATATTTAATTGTTTTTGGGAATTCACGAAAATAAAACAAAAAAGTTCTCTGTTTTCAAAAACACACGACATTTTCATGCATCTTAAACCTCAACGCACAAGGCATTATAACTTGTATACACAAATTATAATTGTTTAGATGGTGTCGTGGCCAGTTGCATAATACATCTTGCTTCACAATTTCTCTTTGTTTGTTTTTTTCAAACCAAAGCAGCATGAAGTACAACCTATAACGAAACCACTGCAAGGGCTTCATGCAAAACTTAATTTCCACATTCGCCTGAACGGATTGAATTGGGCGGTATTAGTAAGTATGGAAAAGGAAGACCAGATAATAATTGCGGGTTAGTTAATTTCAGTGCGAGAATCACTTGCCTGTAATGAACATGCATTTTCACTGCAAGGCATCATTAATAGCCACAGAGAAGAATGACTTTCAAACTTTAAAGAATATTTCCTAAACTTGTAGATTATTAAAGCTCCTTCCATTCATTAATGGACCACAATTACTCATTCAAATTAAGCTGCACGAGGCCTCCTTTACACGGTTGGTGTCAGCCTGCTGGCTGATTAAGTGCCAAGAAAGGTGACTTGCAGAGAAAGTTATTGTAACTCACACTTAGTAACTCACTCATTTATCGCAAAGAAAACAGCCCACGGCCACCCTTTTCGAATTTTACGGTATTTATCAAATGTATTATAAAGTTGCTTCTTTCCTGCAGTCTTGTCAAATGGAAGGGCTTTAATGGTGGTCTGTGTGGTCAGTGGTCTTGCCACCAGGTCAAATAATTCACAAGTTTATATCCAAAATACAACTATGTGCCATTAAGATACTGCAAATAATGCTCTTCATGTATACACTGGTGAAAAAGAAAATGTTGTTAATCAAAATATTTGGGCTTGCATTTTTATACAAATTCAAAGCGTGGACTTTAAGTCTGAAACAAAGCTCACACACCCATGGACCAGCTTTCAGATACTGGCATGAGAGGTGGGGGAATTGGATTATTCAGGCTCGATAATAATTTGCATTTAAAGACATTACAAATTGCTCAGTAATACAGAGTTATAGAAAATGTTTGAATTCATGAGCACCATTTTTCCTTATAATGGAATATTCATTTCGGTTTCTAATTTCTCGCAAGGAAATTGTGACCAGCATGTTGGCGCATAACTTAACAAATATTAACTTACTCTGGTAAAGAGTGTAATGATCTCACCCAGAGCATAACACATATTATGTCACCATCAAATGGCAGCATGAATGGGCATGCCATGTGGTCAGAATGCCACTCAATATGGAGGTCAACATTTATTCATATACAAATATATCTCTGGGGTTTTACAGTGTTCTCTTTCGGCCACCAATATAATTATTAATATTATTGCTTCATCACCATCAGCCATTATCTAAGCACTGCTAGATGAAGGCCTTCTCAAACCATCACCATCATGAGCTAGCGTTTTTCTATCCATCTTACTCTTGCACACAGATCTCATCGCTCCATCTCCACAGTGGTCGTGCTCTGGGATGCGGTCCGTCCTTTGGCTGCCTTTCCATCACCAGTCTCGTCCAACTGCCACCATCCCCATCTAGCCATGACGTGTTCTTCCAAGGCCCATTAAATTTATTTATTAATTTTCAACATTATGCATCTGATTTGTGCTTGTTTCCTGATTCCACGTGCTCTTTTTTTCTATCTCACAGTGCTGTTGCTTACATAGTGTTACATATTTTTGGTCCTTTCATGTGTTACATTTGTTGGCAATAAATGCTGCTTCATGCCATATATGACTCGGTAAAACAGCAATGGTAACAATAGATATGGTCGGGACGAAGCGTGTTGTAAATATATGAATGTTGTGATATACACTGAGAAAACTCAACATGCATTTTCTTTCATATCCTATTTTAACTTAAGAGGTAAAACAATGACACCTCTGATCTTCAAACCTGACGATCTTCGTCCAATTCCTCGTCAAGGCTAGAACTGGTCCTGCACCCTCCGACGCACCCACCCACACTGACCAGTGCGGTGGAGTATGGTCAAACAATTCACATGTCCGACTTATCATGGGGGCAGGTGCTTCAGCAATGTATTGACGAAGGGGGTGGACATTAATTTCAATTTAGCTAAAAGCATTCTGCATCGATACCCGTGAAAGCTAGCGGGGCAGGAGGATTCTGCAACAACTGCTGGGAAAATTTCGATTTAAAGCTTTCGTGACTGCAGGGATTCTGCAGGGATTCATCTTCTTAGTTCTTTCGGTAAAGTCACGTAGAAGGGAAATAATAAAATAATACAAATAAAACATTATAAAATAATTCTCACGACGTTTCGGCCACAACGCAAGCAGCCGTTCTTCACCTGAGGACGGCTGCTTGCGTTGTGGCCGAAACGTCGTGAGAATTATTTTATTATGCTTTATTTTTATTATTTTATTATTTCCCTTCTACGTGACGTTACCGAAAGAACCAAGAAGAAGAACTGCTGGGAAAGTTGGCGTGGCTATGACTTTGGCATTCAGTTCATGAAATCTACGGTGTATGCACCCACGGGTTAATACATTTGCCAGTGGACAAGGCAGCCACATGAGTGGCTCATCTCAGAAGGCACTTGGCTGTAAGATCTAGCGAGATTTTGTACTTATCTCACTCATGGCGCCAGCAGCGAACAAGATCGGGTCTTGAATTGCAAGTGGCCTGTGCACACACGGATTCTTCCGCACTCCTGAGTTAACGACCGGGAGGTTTCATCTCACCTACCTGTGATCTTACATCCATCAGTGCTTTGATTAACACATCAGCTTGCCTATTAAACACACAGTATTAAAAGTAAAACAATACAAACAGAACACTCTCATATTTATTGGTGTGACTTTAAACTGAATTGGGATTTTCTTTGATGTCAATTTCTGGAACAAGGCTCCATCTGGACAACAGGAGGTATATGGATTCTGAGCTTTGAAGACCGGCTTCTGTGTGGTCCAGGATAGCTACCCCAAAATACATGAAAGGAATTTCAAATGTGGGGAGGGACCGTAGGGAAGAGTACTGCAAATAATTGTTATGAACATGGCCCTGGTGAATTTATTTTCAAAATAAGTTTTGTTGTTATCTTTTCATTTCAATGACCTTAGGAAATGTTCTTGTCATGATATAATTTAATATTCAGAATATTTTATCAACGCATTGGAATCCAACTATGATCATTATCATCAGCCATGATCAATCCACTGCTGGATGATGGCTTCCTCAAACTATCACCATCTCTCACGGTTCTGCGATGTAAAAATACACTTAGCATATGCAAACATAAACTATACCATAATTTTTTTTATTGTAATAGGTAAGGCCCAATGAGCTATCTAGTTATTTTTTACAGCAACCTAGCCACAAATGATAAATCAACGAAGTGGCTTATCACGTGGAAATTTATAGCAGTCAAATGCTCTAAATGCATGTTGTTTCTAAATGTGGAGGGGAAAACAGGAGGACATGCACAATATTCACGCGACCACGAAGAGAACATGCAAACTCTATACATGTATACCAGGTGAGGTTGTTAACATCTCGTCACTGTGGCACCCCCTTCCCCTCCCACATTCTTATTTCAATGCTCCCTTCTCTTCAGTAGACACCCCCTTGGATGCGTTCCAATATATCAGAATAAATATATTTTGTCATTTAAGAAACATTCTTACGAGTGTCTTCGTGTGTCCTGTAGACTACTGCAAATACAACCTAAAGAACCCAAGCAGAATGTCAGGGTAAGTAGTATTATCACTCATTACAAGCACCAATTTGGGCACCTTTTTCAACACGGTTCTAATGCACCAGGTGATGGCTATCTAACTCAGTTCTGAAAGCACTCTGCTCAAACGGGCATGTTCGTGACATTGTTGAACTTGTGAATATAAATTGGCATATTATAATAGTGGCCTTATTATGCTGATAACAGGGGGAGTGTTACAGCAGTGGGTATGCCAAGGAAATATGAACCTGGCATCCTGAGTTTAATTGCCTGTCACGGCGACCAAACTTCAGTGGTGAGTGATATCTGAACTCTGGGAAGTCCATTCACCAACCTGCATTGACCAGCGTGGTGAAGTATGCTCAAACAACCCCTATGATCAAAACAACATGGGAATACATTTCATGTCTCACTCTTCTGACTGGTGTTTTTAAATGTAGTTGCATTCACACGGGATATAAATATCCAAATAGGAATGTCAATTACATCAATTGTTTTTATTTTGACCATGTCCATGAGTGGCCCAGCACGCTGTCGATTTGTGTGATGTCGAAAAAGAAAAGCATAATTCCAGTCAAGACTTATTTTTTTTGGATGCCTTCTCAATGTTTTTTTTTTCCCACCCCACCGACACTGTCTGGGTTACTGATCGTCAGGTTACTATTCCTTAATGGGCAGGGTTAACGCTTGGTTGTTTAACTCTGCCGACGAATCACTTTGCAATGTTTTTTTTGGTGTGTGAGCGCATCGGCGCTTCTGTGGCAAAGGGCAGACTCACAAAGACTCACGCTCAAGCCCTAATTAGTGAACCCGCGGGAATCTGTAATTGTATGAAGCGATTTGAAGGTCAATGTAGTGATTACTAAATGTCGTTCCGTTGCTTGTTATTGCTGCTATTCTGAGGCTAGGATGGCGATCCCAATAAGGGCACTCTCAGGAATTATGCAAAGGTGCGGGTCGTCTCCAGCAGCAAATCAGTACACGTGCCCCCTCTGCTGACTTCTTCAAGTAAGTTCTGATAACTACAGCGGTATTGAATTCCACCGCCATTACACTTCGTGATCCATTTACAGACACCCCTCTGATTTCTGATGGACCGGTTACTTTTTTTCTTATTCAGATTTGATTGACTATTGCCACAGCGATGGTCGATATTTTAAAAAGCAGATTTAATATTTTGAAAGATTAAAGCAGCCTCCTGGGATTGGTGGGAGACATATGAAGGCTTTAAAATGTAAACGATGTATCTGCAATGTCTCATTATTTTAGTGGGGTATCTATAAACGGACCACCCTGTATTGTCTGCACTCTGTTTATGCCCCACTAGGTGAAGCAATTTTCTTTCATTGCCACATTTCCATGGTCACTGAAGAAAATATTAAACTGAAGCAGACATTTTTGCATATTTGGCTCACTTCACAACACAATTGTCTCATCCCCTGGATACTGCCGGTGCAACATTGGAAATATTGTATCGCGCTAATGTCACAGCTAACATGCTGGGTGCATGCAAACGTGTGCATATTTAATGCCAACATGCAGCCTGGTATGACTAAAATGCTTTCCAAGAAAAAAAAATGCACACCAAGTGTTTTCCCTCTCCACAATTGTCTGAAATTGTATTAAAAGTGTCTGCGCTGACAGGACAATTCAACACTTTCATAGCTTTCATCGGAACTGTTAATATGATTAAACTTAGCTTTACTGCATATTATGCGCTTCATACATATTCTGCAGAGTTAGAATCGGTTACTTTCTGGCACGCATGTTAAATTGCCATCTAGCAATTACATCTTACTAACTCAGAGCCCCTTTGTCAATCCACTGCTGGATGAAGGCCTCCCCGTGCCATGGCATACTTCACAACGCTGGTTAATGCGGAATTGTGAATGCAGAATATCACTCGCCGCTGATGTTAGCCATGGCTGGTAATTGAAATCGGTTCATTGTGCAGTGTGATGATATTCACTGGTCCACTGTTCTTCGCAGTCTCCTGAAGACGAGAATAAGCTGTAAAAAATTTAACACGGAACATTCAAAAACACAATTGCACACATTATTAAGCATAATTTAAATGAATCAACCGTTTTATTATTTAACCGTGCATTCTTGCAATCCTTTGTCATCGTGGACCTTGCCCTTGCAATCCCCATGACATCATTTAAGCTAATCAGAAGGACTTGTCTGGAGAGACTGGCATAGCATTTCAAACACAACCAACGCTGTGTATAAATGAAGTCCATTTCCAATACCGTTTAGTATGTATCGCAGTTTTCAATCTATCTTTGAGAGCGTTGCAAATGTTTGAGCCTCTTTCTCCTGCCAGGAAGCTGCTTTGGTAATGCAGGAAGCACAATGCATGGCTGCATATAATAGCCAAAGTGAATTCACTATGTGCCACTGGTACACGGCGATAGTTATTTATTTATTTATTTTCTCTCCATTTTGGAAATGCAACTTAAATTGTAGGTTGTCTCAAAACATTTTTTGTCATTCTCAGATGCTGCTGATAGAGTTAAAGTGCAGGGAGATTCATTTATAAATACCCCACTGATTTATAATGACCCGCTTTTCTTCTCAACAGGTGACTGAATAATAAATAATTTGAAAGTGACGGCTCCGTATCTGACAGAGGAGCGGGTTAGAATATTTAATAGGGGCATTGATATTTATGGGAGACGTGTAGAGGTTTCGAGATAAAATGTTGTTTTCTCTATATATTATCTCTATTGTGTTGGTCAGGTATCTATGAATGGATCATCCTCTCTGTTATAATGGAATTCAATGCAATTTTACACAGGAGTGTTAAGCTATTTAATGAGTGCATTGAGACTGATGGGAGGCATGTAACGGCTTTGAAATAAAATGATGTTCTCTCTAGCCTGTATTTTCTTCATATTATTTCAGTCTGGAAACTGTGCATGTATCACGCTGTATTTAACAGTGCATTGTGATGCAATGTACAATTAAGTCCTGCGGGACTGGGTGGAAACATTTGGTCTGCTGTGTAATCACAATAATAATAATATTAAAAGTCAATGCGAGTGACCTCCAGGATTATGAGAATCCAAGGAGTTTGGTGCTTTTCACTTTCACTTGGCACTCCATGCGGACACCTAAGCTTGCGACTCTTTTACGTGGGGGGGGGGGGGGGCACAGTGCGTCCAGTGCCCCATGAGGGATTTGGGTTTACTGAATGGACTGACGTGGGCCACCTGCATATGATAAGCCGATACAAGTCTGCACGCAAGCCTCAAGGGTATTCCCACAGAAGAGTCCGAATGGCAACCATGTTAATATGCAAATTCGGCGCAGTTGGAATGCGTTCCATATTTCCCCCGCAACATTTTTCAATCGCAATTTGGAGCACGATCATTATTTTTTTTCATGATTTTTTCAGTCATCATTACCGTAAGCCACTTTTTTGTAATCACCGAATTGGCGATCACTAGCAATTAAACTTAAACTATGGCATCAAGCAATCCCTTAGCTTTGAAGTGGCAAGATAATCCATCTTATTCAAGTCCACATTATGCTAAATGTCTAACGATACATGTCTTCAAAGAGGATGCAAACACATCAACGCTTATTTATATTGCCACGTGTTAACTGGATAATGACAATGTGTTGTGACATCTTACGTGCTAGGACACTAGACGAGTTGGCAATGCAAAGGTGCCATTGTAAAGTGTGTGGTTACTTGTCTTCAGCATGTTCAGATATTCAATAATAAATACGTCGTCGTATTGATAGGACTACTCTTAAGACACTAAATCCATTCTCACAAGCACTAATGACTCAAGTAAGAACACAGAATCGGAGAGACATAGGCAATGGCAATCTCTCTCAATATTCTAACCGTGGTCTGGCGCTGAAAAAAAAAGTTATCTGCTCACTGCATAATTCATGAACCATTAAATGTGTAGCAAAACAGTGCACAACACAGCTAACCAGAGATGGCAGGAGCAAGTCATGCATATTAATCTGGTTTTCTCGCACGGTTGCTCCATATCCTGTTGCTCACACGCAATGCCTCCCCGTGGCGCTGTAAGTTTGTGTGGTACCAGAAATCGGAACCGCTTTTCACCGCCAGCCAAAACATTCTCCCGTCTGATGATAGGCGCGTGAGTTGTGACTTACTCGATTTGCGATACATTTAAATAGTGAATATTTTAACCTATGCATCTCGAGCACTGCTTCATTTCACCACTCCACCACCCCCCCCAACATCTTGAAATAAAATTATATTTAACATTTAAAGCATTTCATTGGAAACGTATACAAGGTCACATTTACTAAGCCTTATAATACTGGGTAGTGGTGCAGTGGTAAGTGCACGTGGTTCACATGCAGATTTGTAGCGCTGGGTCGATTAATCCATTTTGAAGATTAATCGACCTAAATTATAATCGACGGAAATTTTTTGCGCCCAATTGCTTGGGCCTCATTAATAATGTCGGCCGTCCTCACATTAATCCATTTTGAAGATTAATCGACCTAAATTATAATCGACGAAAATTTTTTGCGCCCAATTGCTTCGGCCTCATTAATAATGTCGGCCGTCCTCACATCCTGTCCCCTACAAGCCACGCTCAGGGTGACGCTGCCAATGGTCACAATGAGGTTACCAAACCACTGCCCATCACCTTCCATCTAGCGGTACATGTGGGAAAAAGTAATCGTATTGACATTTGGTAAGAGTAATCGATAATTATCTAAAGGGTCAGATAGCCCAGCTCTAATCAGAAGGTTGTGAGTTCAGACCTTCATCCCTGCAGCGTCAATATCGATAAAACAACTTTTTGGTGAAATTCAACAGCGCTGTGGAAAAGTGGAATTTCCACCGTTGTTTCACGGCTTTTAAGAGAAAACGAGGTACCATGTAGTCGCTTAAGTTAGAAACTACTGTAACTTCATGAACTATAATGGAATATATCTCGATATATAACATATATGTATGTATATTTTCTTTGTCTCACATTTTATTTTAATTTTATATGGGACATTGTAATTTTTTTAAGTATAATATTTCCAATGTTATTGATTGCTTAAGTATTTTTTTTATTCGCGCCCGTATGATGTCATTTTCTCAACTGTGTTAACTGCGACGCAACTTTTTCAACGGATGACCTTTAACCCTGGTCACACGCAACACCAAATGGTTCTTTCATATAAAAAAAAAATCGTCAACTTTGCACATGCAGTATTCCCCTTTACACATTTATCTTGGCTACCTCATGACTTACAATAACACCACAATTAGCAAGACATTAAGACCGTACTATATGTATAGCGTATAAAAATAAACGAGTACTGCCCACACAATAATTTTTCCCCAGTGTGTCTACCGCTCCCCATGGCTACAGTCGACGCAAACTGCACCGCAGAAATATGCACGCAGCCAAAGTGTAATGGGTTCACATTGCTCCTCCGTTCGCAGGGTCGAGGGTGAAGTGATAAGCCTCGTTGCTCCTTTCGCTCCCCACTCCACGATGTCACCCCACATTATGCCTGCACACTGAGTCGCCGACAAACCCAAGCTATATTCTTTTGCTCCATTAAGGCATTAACGTTCACTGCAGTGGGCTCACTCAGTGGGCTCTTCCTTGATGAAAAAAAAAACTTCTAAAAAATGCGGTGCATATCGACAGTGAAGACACGACATCGGACCTGGGATGGCACCTTTCTCCACAGTAGACCAACCCCGAGCTCATTTCTTAGTCATCGCTAGGTCGATCAAAACTCTGCCATTTACCGCAACACAACACCATCACGTGTCGGTGCCATTCAATTCCTGTCACCTGAACGCGGATGCCAATTCCTGGACTGTCCAAGGTTCAACCCAGACAGGTGGCAACCCGACAAGGGACCGCTTTATATTGCAACTGGGCCGTCAGCAACAATCCCCTCTCAGCCATTCTCGACGGGGTCCATGGGTTGTGCTCCAAGTAATCAAAACGCGAATGCGTGGCACTTTCTAAAGTGCATTCTGCTTGAGAGAAGGCGTTGGACACTGATTGAATTCATAAGAGTCGGAAATTCTTATTTTTCCTGCGTGTGTAGGTTGTTTGCAGCATGGTGTCTGTCGCTTTGCCCAACGTGACGGACCACTGGACGTCATTCCGCACCACAGGCAGTGCTATCAAACACACATTGGATAATTGTTGCTTTTACGACTCAAACCCCAAAAGTTTAGAATTGCATGCAGCTCCATTAAGAGGTGGTGGCATTTGAACCTCTGAACCTCTTCCATCTGCTTGCATTGGTGGCAGATGAGGCATACTCAACATATATTTAATCCAGTTTAACATGTCGGCTTTTGCGACCAATATTATTCATAATAAAGGTTTTTGGGTTCAATCGCGTAAGTATAAATGTGTCGTAACCGTCCACCACCCGACACAGCCAGTAAGGATTGTCACGTAAACAATTAGTTACCACTTGAGCCCACCGGTGTGTTGGAGAGTAAATCCACAACATTTACAATTTGAGTACGATGAGTACGACGTTTCACGACCAATAATATTTTTAAAAAAGGACGATGATGCTGGACGTAATTACCAGCGAAACGTCGTAATACTAACCCAAAAACTCTTATTGTAAATACTTCATCCACCCAGTGCAGTAGGTGAACGCTAAATTATGCTCATAATATAATCTAAAGCCCTTGTATCAGTCCACTGCTGGGTGAAGGCCTCCTGATTGGCGTTCAGACGAATCTGTCATGGCGGTTGTTTGGCCATGCTTCACCACACTGGTCAGATCGGATTTAGTGAAGGGCGTGGAGAACCTACGGGTTTGTTCAGTTGTTTCTCGCCGCTCATGCTATCCACGGATGGGAAATAAATTCACGTCACCAGGTTGAATAACAACAATAATAATACATTTCGATTTAAAGCTTTCGTGACTGCAGGGATTCATCTTCTTGGTTCTTTCTCCCCGACAGACCTGGTCTTCACCTGAGGACGGCTGCTTGCGTTGTGTCCGAAACGTCGTGAGAATTATTTTATTATGTTTTATTTTTACTATTTTATTACTTCCCTTCTACGTGACTTTACCGAAAGAACCAAGAATAATAATACATTGGAATTGTAAGGCGCACTTCATCCGTAGATGCCATTGCGCCGTGTAATGTGCAGTGTGTAAACCACGTAACTATTTACGACATCCCAAAGAGTTCCACTCAATACAATAATTAGATTTGATTAGTCTTGCGCAGGGTGAGCAGTGCAGGGTTCATCAGGCCATCTCCAAGAGGCAATGAAAGGTGCACCATCATTATCCTGGCTAGCTACAGATCATGAATTAATCAGAGCTCCATCTATGGTGCAGTGCACTCTGCAGCACGTTCTACCTCAGGGTGGTTTCATGAACACGGTTTCAATACAATATTATTAAGTATTATCATTACCATGCATAATAAATATGAAGTTCATTTTCATTATGCCATTTGCCGGAGGCAGACCTCGGCAATTTTGCTAGATTAGCTGTAGATTGATTTAACTCTAGTTATGGATAATTGTATTAATTTGTATTCTGAATATTATACTGACACACAAAGGGCTGTTCCTACGAAACATGCCATGTGACTTTAAACACCCATTTCACAGCAGATGGTGTGCATTGGAAATTCCCCACAGAAATTACCAGGTGGCTGTAGGAATTGAGCCATCGACCTTTCAAACTGGGTCAGTGGCAAGAACGCTGACCACGAGGCTGCCCCATCTGGCTTCTAAATATCTTCATCCTACGCTGTCTCATCTTGTGGTCAGAGTAGTGGTGATGGTTATGATGGGTTTTTGTTTAATGTATCAAGGTTGCTGAACACAGGCCACAAAGGGCCCAAAATAGCAAATACTGTAGTCACACCTACAAACAGCACGATTGATGGTGCAACAGATCGGTGTAAGACGTTGCTTGATCTGAGCAAGATTACAAGAACATTGGAAAATAGACGATTGGAGGGAATTCCGCATTGTAGAAGTGCCAGGGAAAAAGTAATAAGCATAACCCGTAAAAACAAAGTTTTTCACTATAAATCCTTTATATGTGTGGCGGCTAGAGTCCTCTCGTCCTCTGGCTTGAGATGGCTGCCACCTATGGGTCAGATGATTGCCTGGCAGCATAAAGCAATTGGTAATTAAATATAATATTTATGTCCTAAAAAGTGTAAAATTTTGGAAAAAATTTTTCACGAACATTAATTGTCACGCACAACGAGTCTGTGTGGAAAATGTCAGCTCGATCGGATCACAGGAAGTGGGTTAAAAAACGATCGAAAGATTTGCACGGTCCTAAGCAAGCAAGCGAACTTAATATAAAGGATTTAAAAAGAGAAGTGGTTTGACCTGCAGTGTGTCTGTCTGCAGAACTTCTTTCGCACCGTAAGCAGCCAACCGTGCTAATCGAAGGTGTGGAACACAGTATGGATGATACAAAAGAAGTTATATTTAAAAATACTTTTTTATAAACACGCTTTAATGACATGTACCGTACGAGTAATGGCAGAAATCCACGACTCCAGGAAGTGGCCCCGAAGCTTGCCATAACTAAAGGGACTGTGGTGATTTACAGCCAACGTGAGTTGAGCGTGGACAATTAGACCCAAGCCGAAACATGATATATACAAAAGGTTGCTTTAAAAAAATTAATAATGATAGAATATAGTATTGTCATCAGTATGACATACGTATACCAAGTTTGCAGTCGATACGACATTGGAAAGTGGGTTAAAATTGAGTTACAAGATTTGAGGATGCGACAACAGACAGAGTTGAGGATACAACAGAGTGAGTTAAATAAAAGCGTGTAAAATAATAAAATAGTCACGCTGGTAGACGGAATCAACGAGTGAGGTTCTGCTCAACAGGAATTCGCTGTCTCACGTTCACTGACGGTAGTCGGCACAGCCAGAGCCGGCCCAGCCACTAAGCGACCCTTGCAATTGCAAAGGGCCCCGTGGCCAGCAGAGGGCCCCCTAGAGTCACTGCTAGCTAGTGGGTGAAAAAAATCATACATCAAAGGGGCCTCCAACCAAATTTTGCTTAGGGCCCCCAAAGGTCTAGGGCCGGTTCTGGGCACAGCACTCGACTCGTGCTATGCGATGTGAAGTTCCTGACTGGGATTGACTCCGCGCTTCCTGACTCGGTATTGGTAAGATGAGCACATCCGAGTGACCGTGGGGTTGTCATCGCCGGCTAATAGTCGCCACGAGTGAAGACAAGAAGCTCCAGTCATACACAGGACCCTGGACAAACAAACACGTGGGTGCCTCAAGGGGGTCGTTAGCAAGGCATGGGGGGTAGTGCCTGACTCCACGTGTGTTTATCTGTATCTTTCTCCATTTGGCTGCGTCTCTCTGTGAAGATGGCGGTGTACAGAACGAGAAAAAAAGATTCTAGATTTGAAGCTTTCGTGACTGCAAGGATTCATATTCTTACGTTTTTTTCGGTAAAGTCACGTAGGTAAAAAAAATTAATAAAAGTAAAATAAAAATACATTTTAATTGTTTTTACCTACGTGACTTTACCGGAAAAAACCTAAGAATATAGAGAAAAAAAGACGCTGGAGGGTGACACTGACGGCTGCTCTGTGCTTCCAGTGTTCAGGGGCCTGCTTAAGGCGCGGCTCCGGCTGGAGCACGCGTATCACACACATGTTGGTGATGTGCACGTCTTCTTCAAACGCTGGGGAGCCGGAAAAGCCCCCCTCTGTACCAGCGTGGACGGCACCCTCGTGGTGTTCACCTTCTGAAGCGCTCGCTCGTCACCGTGGCGTGCGCGATGCCCACCACCACCACGTGACTTTTATTTCGTGTTGTGCGCAGTGCTTGTAGCGACACAGCGCGGCGATTTGTAGCGTTTATATTTCATTTGTTTGCTGGTGACTTTGTGTATTTCGAATCGAAATCGCCTCCAGTGCTGTTGCTGCTGGCGGCAATAAAAGTTGTTTAAAAGTCAAAAAGTCTGTGTCTCCTTCTCTCTCTCTCTGTATCCATCACTTAAATAACTTCTCTGTCTGCCTTTTTGGGGTGCCTCTCTGTATTTGTATATGTGTTGCCTCTCTATATGTTTGTTTCTCTATGTCTCACTGTTTCACTGTGTTTTTGTTTCTATGTGTATCGCCATGTTTCTCTGTCTGACTATCCATGCTTCTTTGTACCTGAACTTGTATCTGTTATTAATATCCCTTATATATAAGGGATGGAGCGGTAGTGTAGCGGTTAGCGCGTTGCCCTACAAACCCAACGATCCAAGTTTGATTTCTGATCATGGCCACACCGGTGACGATTATCTGAACCGGTCCTAGGCCTCCCCGAGGTCGACTCAGCATTAAATGAGTGCCTGGTGAAATGTGTAAAAATCATCACTGGGGAGACAAAGGCGGTCGGGCGTAGTGCTGGCCACCCACCCCCCCCCCCCCTCGTGTGCCGTGCCGGCCTGCATAGGTGTTCGCTAACAGCACTTGTCCCAAAAGTACGTTCAGGATACATGGAGGGATCTTTGTCTTTGTTATATATGTCTTACTCTGTCTACATTTGTCACTATTTGTGTCTCTTTGTGTCTCTGTGTTTGTATTTCTCTCTCCATGCTTTTCTGTGTCTATATCTTCCCCATTTGCAAATTAATGGCAACCCTCAGACATTGTTAGTGCCCTTGAAGCTTTGTAACCTGGGCAACCACTTTGATTGCTCACCCTTGAGGTTGGACTTTAACGTGTCTACTTCCTGATGCTTGTGAGGGCAAAGGGATTCTGATTTCACTTGATGTGTACGAAATACGAATTCAACCTCAACAGCCTCTCAACATAAGATGAAACAAAAATGTCACCATCACCATCCTCATTAGCCATAACAAACTCACTGCTGGATAAAAGCCTTCCCACATCATCACAAACACGCCTCCCATGCACTGCGGTGCCACGAGGCATCTTGCTCCTGTGCAATGAGCCAATTACATCGTGCCATCTCATCGGTGGTCATCCTCCTTTGGCTGTCATTCCATCACGAGTCTCAGCCATCGGATATAATTCCTCTCTCGCGTGATGTGTCCTGCACCAATGCCACTTACTTTTCTCAACAGTAAAGAAAACGTATTTAATGTGTGTATGATTTCTAGTCCATCTGCTCCACTTTCACTCTCTCAGTTTTGATCTCAACCGTGCACATCTCCATGGAAATTTGCATACTTTTAATATTTTCTTTCACGTTCGTTAGCCGAGTCAATGTGTTTGATGCTACTGTTATATGTGATGGCAGGTGATATGTACTCATTGGAAACCGTATTGAAAACTCATATTTACCACATATCTACCATCAGTCATATTCTTAAAGAGATACATTTATATCAAAAAATATTGTGCATGGCTAAACATTTCCTTCAGTGAAATTATATTCTGCGACCAAAATTCTCAACAACAAGGCCTTAAAGAAAGAGACAATCCATAATCATTATCAAAAACATTTATAAAGTTAGAACAGCTGCATTAAAAGTGCATATGAAAAGCAACAACATACTAATTATTAGAGGAGTCAGGCAAGGAAATGTGCCGTTGTCAAGACTCTGTTAAACGATACAAGAAGATATTTCCTGAAAATTGGAGAAATAAAGGCACAAAGGTTCAACGTGAAATTATTAACGAGCTCTGAATCTCTGGCGACACAGTACGACAATCATTGCTAATTAACTACAGAAACGCATTGAAGAGCTGAACAAAGAATGCTGTAAAATTGGCCTAGCACGTGAACCATGCCAACGTTATCGTACAACATTTTTCGTGAACAAAGGAAAACACACTCTTAGGGTTTTTTCGGTAAAGTCACGTAGGTAAAATTAAAATGAAAAATTAATTAAAGTAATAATATAAATAAAATAATAATATAATAATAAAAACATAATAAAATCATATAATAATAATTTTATTTCTATTATTACTTTTAGTAATTTTTAATTTTAAATTTTTACCTACGTGACTTTACCGAAAAAAACCTAAGAGTATGAATCCTTGCAGTCACGAAAACTTCAAATCTAAAAGAAAACACATTTATTTGGAGGGACACAACTGAAATGCATCCATCGGAGGACCATGCATGAAGGCAGCATGGCATTATCATGGAAAGTTAAAACGGATAACGAAAAGCAATAAAGCAATATGCCTAAAGTAGGTAACATGATAGCTTAACATGTGGCTCAGGGTTTAAGTGAATGGATAGTGCAAAGATCAGAGCACTGAGTTGGCACGACTGAAAACCTGGTTTTGAATCCAGGCAGAAACCCTGTCTTGCACTTAATTTGGTTACATTCCAGCTCAGTAAATGAATACACATGTATACACATATACATGAATTATATACACACAAACATATCAATTTACCTGCCATTCAATGAACATTTATTTTTAACAGGGTATGTTGGAAAAAGGTACCCTTGTGTGAGGGCATCTTCGAAGCAGTTTCCACGAAATCTTCTTCCGCTGGCCGCTCTCTACCGCAAGGGCTCGCTACGCGCTGCGCGGGTTTCCAGTCGAAGATGTCATTGCATGACGATGACAAACAATAACCAAGGTACGTGTGGTTAATGTAGACTTGATGTCTTGCGAATGGTGTTTTGAACATCATAACACCTGTTTTATTGCCAGAAAGGGTGAAAACCTATCCTTGTTTTTTCTCCCCCATCATCTCGATACTGCCATAAAGGTCCCATTGATATGACGTTGACAGCAGAATTGTGATACACTTTGGAAACAGAGAGAGAGAGAGGCAAAAAAACACGTTGATCGTGAACATTCACTTGCGCGGGCATAACGGGCGCTTGGGGGAACGCAAAGTTCATGGCAGTGTGACACCCAACGTGCATTAGCACTGCAGCCAGTGACCTGTAACCACTGCTGCTGTGCTTCACGAATGCTCTGTATTCTTCAGCAGATGTGCCTCAAAGCTCAATCCTTTCACTTGATCGCATTATTTTACTTCCACCATCGTCAGCGAGAGCCTGGGTTGGAGCCAATCGCTTGGAGCCAACTTTAGCAGTTCCATTTTCGTCTGGGGTCAGATTATAGAGTTCGCTTACATCTGCAGATAGCAGGAATGTAAATATACAAACAAACTTTTCCGTTATTTCATGTTAACCTTCTGATGTTTGCTCATTTCACTTAAAATCTACTGATGCAATAGGGTTATTAAATCCCCCTTTTCCATTATATAACATATGTCTCACCCGCATACATATGCATATGTAAAGCATCACAAAGTCTAAATTCCTTGAATGGAGCACTGCTTATCATTAGAAGTGGCATCATCGTGCAAGCCGAGCCTATCTCAAGGTCCCACATTTGACACAAAGCATTAGGAAGGCAGATGGAAACAAAATTATACTCCGGTCCCGGACAATTATAACCTATCAAAGAATCAACATTTGCGCAGACAAGCCCAACTAACGGGACGGACATGGTGGCAGAACACACAGCGTGTGTCCCTTAACGAGATTTCTAAGCGGGAGAAACGATGTCCGCTGCAGACGCTCAAGACGATGTCGCGATCCGTGTTATTCTTGGCACGGCGGACAGCGAGCAAATGCGAGCCAACAGCTTCGCTGGGCGCTTAGAGTGGTCGGCTATTGCTTCAGAGGCGGCAGTGGCGGCGGGGAACACGGATAACAGAGGCGGCACGAAGGTTTCATAACAGCCAGCGGTGGGGAAGAATAAGAAGGAGAAGGAGGTGGTGGCATGGCTCGTGCCACGACAGTCAGTGTATGGGGGGCATCTCTTATTGATGGGGCGCAAGTCCGCAGGGGAGGAAAAAGCATAGAGGGGAAATGTATTATTTATCGGCAGCGCGTGCGAGAGCGAATGCCCGGCAGGCGAGGAGCTCACGCCATCGCGACTCAAGCGCCGGGCGTGTTTGAGCTGCCGCGAAAATTGCTTGCAATCACGCACAACCCAAACACACAATCCCCTGGATGTGCCCGCGTGAGACAGACACCCCCACGTGCCTCGGCCCCGAGGTTACACGGAGAGCATTAAGGCTTTGTGCTCCCATAAAGATGGTGAAAAATAATAATCCGAGGCGTAAACATCACTTGTATTTATATCAGCACGCAACTCGCGTACGTACTTTATACGTGAATGTGTGTAAGTTAAATAGGCCAGTTCCGCTAAGCTCTACCGCTTGCTTATGATGGGGCTTTGCCCGTTTTAAGGAACATTACTTATTTATGGTTGGTAATTAATTTGGCTCCAGCAGATGCAATTGTTGACTCTTGCGAAGAGCGTCATGGGAAATTTAAGATTCAGAAGCTAGCGGTCAGGACAGAAGGCACGAAGTCTCCATCCAAAGATTGTACATCCTCTGATAACATCCCCACAAACCGGGGCAGCGGGTGCTCCGATTGTTATTGTAACGGCAAAACAACGTTGAAGAAAAGACCAGGGTGCCACCTCTTTGTCTAACGGCCACGCATTCAGCAATCCAATTGGGGGGGGGGGTGGGGGGGATCACTGAAATTCCACAACCCACATAAAGATTGTACGTTTAACTGCATTAAATGTAAGCATATGATCTATTTTTTTTATTTCAGAAATGAATGAAGTTTTGTAAAAGGAAATTGCCTCTTTATGGACTTTTATTGGCCCCTGTAAAGGCCTGTCAATTCTGGCTACAAACTCTGAGAATATTCATCACAAGCATTCTCTTGAGATGCCCTATTTTGGATTTTATTTTTCTTCGTGACACATTTTATTGGATTTTGGCAAATCCTGCTGATCACTTTAGAAGTAAAGGAAGGTTACTCTCGTGGAAATGTGCCAATGAATGCGCTTGGCTCTCCAATAAAAACAAGAGACGTTTCTAAAGAAGAGATGCTATTATAAAGTTAAAGTCAGAACAGTAGGAAATAAAACATTAACATTTTATTTTTAAAATAATATTAATTGTATTAACAATTTTTGTTGTTGATATAATATATCTCATTCCACCAAAATATGTGAGAGAATGTTTTTTTTCAACACAACAATAGATTGAATTTAACCCAAGTAGCACAGGCATAATGACAGACAATGGAATACGATAATTTTCTCTAAACTATTCTGACTTTTGTAACAAATACACAAGGAGAGTGGCACTTTGGCATTCCGTTTGAAAGACCTTTAAAATGTTAATGAACTTAACGAGTTATCCAAATCTATGAAATTAAATAAAAGATTAACACCTCAGCTTGGTTATTCAAAATAATGGCAAACACACTTCAACATCTTCTTGGTTCTTTCGGTAAAGTCACGTAGAAGGGAAGTAATAAAATAATAAAAATACAACATAATAAAATAATTATTTTATTATGTTTTAATTTTATTTGTATTATTTTATTATTTTTATTTTTATTATTTTATTGCTTCCCTTCTACGTGACTTTACCGAAAGAACCAAGAATATGAATCCCTGCAGTCACGAAAGCTCTAAATCGAAAAATACACTTCAACATCATAAAGGGTGACTTAAATTCAAAAGTAGTTGCAGGGAGCAGAGATGAGGGGATGATTGGTAAATTGGGATGCCCTGGTGGCGCAATGTTAATTACCTTGCCTGGTATACAGTAGGTCGTGGTTTCGATCTCGAACCTGACTCCTGTATATTTGCAATTTGCATGTGTCTCTCTCTCCCCCATGATCGCTTGGGTTTTTCTTCGGGTCCTCAAATTTTTCCCTCCACATAAAATCAACAACATGCGTTTAAAGTATTTTAATTCTAGATATTTCCACATGATAAGCCACTTCATTGGGCTATCATTTATGGCCAGGTCGTTTCTGAAAAAATGCTGTACAGCTCAGTGGGCCTTACCTTGTAAAATAAAAAATAAAAAAATAGTTTGAACAGTTTAAAAGTTTAAATTCATCATCAGAGTGGGGGAACGAAAGGAGAAAATCACGCGGGCTCACAGTCCACTTGGGACATGAACTTGACGATCACCGGATGAAAAAAGAATTGGCTTTACACTCTCCGGCAATAATGAAGGATGTGTTCAAATACCAAATAGATACCTATTGCAAGGCATCATTGAGCACACATGCTTGTAGTAAAACATGCAAACAAACGTGCTTTGATAATGCGAGCATTAAATTTCGATTTAAAGCTTTCGTGACTGCAGGGATTCATCTTCTTGGTTCTTTCGGTAAAGTCACGCGGAAGGGAAGTAATAAAATAATAAAAATAAAACATAAGAAAAAAATTCTCACGACGTTTCGGCCACAACGCAAGCAGCCACAACGCAAGCAGCCGTCCTCAGGTGAGGACGGCTGCTTGCGTTGTGGCCGAAACATCGTGAGAATTATTATTATTATGTTTAATTTTTATTATTTTATTATTTCCCTTCTACGTGACTTTACCGAAAGAACCAAGAAGAAAAATGCGAGCATTGTGCTTGGAACTGATTGGCCTACACCAGACACATCCTCCTTTGTGGCCTTGTCTCACACGTGTTCGACCAGAGAACGCCTTCAAGCGCAGAAATCTGGTCACACACACAGCTACTGGACGCGATGACGTGCCCGAATTTGTTTTGAAATACAGGGGGGATAAGTCGGTCTTAAAATCTGGAGAATACAGTATTCAAACCGATGCTACATATACATTTACAATTACACGAATGCCATCTACTTGTTTTAATTATTAACATGAGTGGAAGACATCCAATTACAGAATGTCAAGTTGCTGTGCATTTATTGTTACATTTTTCGAACCCCTTTTGTACTTGTAAGGGGCTTTCTAATTAAGAATGACCAATTTTAATTGTATCTCTTTCACTAATTTTCATTATATTTTTTAAAGGAAGTTTTATTGTAAACTTTTAACTTTGAGGATCGAGATTTTCAAAGCTGTCACTTTCTAATTGAGCATATATTAGAGGGCATGAGTATTTTAATATATTAATAGAAAATTCACATTTGCAAGGCGCATTTCATCCAAGCATCCCGATGCTCCATCGTGTATGAAAAGCAGGAAATACGACAGAACCAGCATGAACAACCAAAACTATTGGGCAAAGGACACTTTAAAGGGGTGAGTTTTTAGTGCAGATTTAAATAGCTTTACAGATTCTGATTGTTTTATTATCAGAGGCATCGCATTCCATTGTCTTGGAGCTGGACTGGCAAAAGCCCGAACGGCCCAGGGACGGAGCCTTGATCTCGGAACACTAAGAAGAGAAGATCGGAAAATCTCAAGGACCTGATTGGGGTACATGAGTGGATCAGTTCCTGTAAGTAATGTGGAGCTAACCCATTCACTGTCTTGCAGGTCGCAGTGCTTTGCGATCTGTGTGGTAATCTCCCAGCGCCCTCGCTCCCCACTGGTCGCACATGCGCAGTACGGCATCAGGTAGCCGTCAGCCACCACGCCCGGCCCCCTCGACTCCCTTGATCGCGTATGAACAGTTGAGATCCGTTGGTTCGGCGTGTCGTGAAGACGCAGTAAAGCACGAAAGTGAGAGCCGTGGAATGAGCAGGGTTGAAATGTTCCGTATAGCTAACATCTAAATGGATTTGGTAGGCAATAACACAATTGACTGTCATGAACACCACAGATTATTACATTGTTTTTTCATTTCATAGCAGGTACCTCGTGAGAAAAAAAACCGAGTCTTGAGTCTTTCATGGATACATACAGTAAACGGCATTATTAGTGTACAAAATTGACACGTTAGATAAATATGAACTAAGCAGTACGACTGTTCTGGTGAATCTCAGAGCAAATACTTTAATAAAGAGAACCCGTGCATATGTTTCATTTCACCAAAATGCAATGACAGTTCAAAGTTGAATTATTTATTTACTCTGCCACTTATGGGATTATTTGGTGAAAGTATCGTTCTCGTGGGCTGAGGGTGACCCTCACCGTCAGGGGAAACAGATCGTCTGTTTAATTGCTGAAACTCATCCAACTATCGCCCATGGTAACACGTTCACGGAGCAATGGGGCCTCACAAACGACTTGTGGCTTGCATTGCACCGTGACATGCACCATATATTCCACTATTTGGCAATGCGGTGGGATTTTATTATGCATAACAAACCTAATTCAGTTTAAAGTGCCCATAGGTAAGTATTGGCGTCTGTAGCAAATGCCTATTTTAAGTAGGGTGTGAGAGTTGTGATAATACTGTGCCGTTAAAACGATTTCCACATGTTCTTGGTTCTTTCGGTAAAGTCACGTAGAAGGGAAATAATAAAATAATAAAAATAAAACATAATAAAATAATTCTCACGACGTTTCGGCCACAACACAGACCAGGTCTTCGCCTGAGGACGGGTGCTTGTGTTGTGGCCGAAACGTCGTGAGAATTATTTTTATTATGTTTTATTTTTATTATTTTATTATTTCCCTTCTACGTGACTTTACCGAAAGAACCAAGAAGACGAATCCCTGCAGTCACGAAAGCTTTAAATCGAAAACGATTTCCACATGGTTTGGTTTTGAGACATTGCGCCCTTAGAGCTGTATCTTTGTCAGATCTTTTGGACACGATGATTAGCACAGGTAGTGTCTGCTTTGGTAACATCACTGAGGAGCCCAAGGCTATCTCTTGATAAGGTCACGTTACGGGTCGTCATAATCGTTGTCTTGTATAAAGGGCCACCCACAGCTTAATACGTCTCCTTGGCTAGATAAATACACATCTACCTGGTATATTAAAAAAACAGAAGACGTCTTGTCCCTGTTGCCAAAAAAAACAACTCCGATTGGAAAATAGAACAAATGGATCTCGGACGATCTCTACTTTAATACAGATACGTCTTGCCCTGGTAAAGGTAACTTCAGCCACGGGTATAAATTAATAATCAAAGCATAGCAAAGAATATACAAAGCACCTTCCACATACGAAATAAGCACTCTGTACTAATGCACAGCTTGCTTCTTTTGCTCTATGCTTGGCCTGAGGCCAGCAAGCATTACTGGAATTTCATGCTAACTGAACACGTACATTGATGTCACATTAAAGAGCTAAAAAATTGTTTGGCAAAATAAAAACAAAGTAGCAAGTAAATAGAAAATACAAAACGGGGGGGGGGGGAGAGAAAATAAATTGCGTGGCACGCAAAAATTAAATCGATCGAAGATGCACAGCAATGAGCGAAAATGACTTATCGTTCTGTGACCACTTTACCCTGCCCAGTCGAGCGGGTTCGGTTGAACGTGCGATGTCGCGTTAGACGGCAAGTTGCACTTTATTGGGGTTGACAGATGTCCAAATTGTGTTTTATAAAGTCAAACATGTTTGGGGAGGGAAGATGGAGACGGCCTCGCGGCGTTGTGATGACTAGCTTTTAAGATAAGAGCCCGCAACGGTCGCTCTGCCTATCTAGAGTTTGATCTGTCCGCGGCATGACATTGGTGCTCGTATTATCGCAATGGCATCGACTCCAATCACGACGCTGACAGGCGGAGGCAGGCAGGAGAGGTTCAAGGGGGTGGGTGACGGAGTTCAGGGTGGCGGGGGGGGGCGGGGCTGGGGGGAGGTTAGTTGAGGAATGTGTATTTGTATTTTTGGCATGCCCAGGAGCCATTGCCAAAAAAACTGAACTGTAATCGTTTGCCATTCGTAGAACTGTACGTGTATATATATGTGTTGATGTGAAGTTAATATACTGCTAACGGGGATTAGTTTTCCATGTTGGTCAACACGATTTGGTGACGATGGGGAACATAGACCCTGGAGCGTTAAAGTACATCACGACAATGGAACTTTGTTGTGATGTCCTCTGCTGGTCACAACAGCAGCCGAAAACACCAGCTTGATGTATGACGGTCACGTATTCAAGAACTATACAGGTTCAGATCTGCTAAAGCTTATAGAGCTGACGAGATTGGGCACATTCTGGGTGATTTAGCCACAGGAATTACTTTTAACAATATCATTGCAACGCAGTTCTCCTTTGCTAACGAAGATAATGCATCTCAGTGTGGTCTGAATAGTCTGACGTATTATTAATAACGATAACAATGATGAAATTACACATTCCAATAGAGAACACAACGATGAATTTAACTGAGTCGGAGGATGTGCACGTTTCCGCACATTGATTTATTTCGCACTGCTTCTTGTGGTTATTTTGGTGTCTTTCGTCCTCATCCTCTGATTAGCACAGTTGGCTACGTACGGCGCGAAAGAAGTTCAACATAGAGTGCAAACATAGACTCGCATAGACACCCATAGACTCGCATAGAGACCCATAGATTCGCACAGAGACCCATATACTCACACAGAGACCCATAGACTCACACAGAGACCCATAGACTCGCATAGAGACCCATAGACTCAAACAGAGACCCATAGACTAATACACGGATCCGTAGACTCACACAGAGACCCATAAACTCACACAGAGACCCATAGACACACACAGAGACCCATAGATACACACATAGACCCATAGATTATCATAGAGACCCATAGACTCACACAGAGACCCATAGACACACACATAGACCCATAGATTATCATAGAGACCCATAGACTCACACAGAGACCCATAGACTCACACAGAGACCCATAGACTCACACAGAGACCCATAGACTCACACAGAGACCCATAGACGGACACAGAGACCCATAGACTCACACAGAGACCCATAGACTCGCATAGAGACTCATATACTCACACAGAGACCCATACACTCACACAGAGACCCATAGACTCGCATAGAGACCCATAGACTAATACACGGACCCGTAGACTCACACAGAGACCCATAGACTCACACAGAGACCCATTGACACACACAAAGACCCATAGATAGACACATAGGCCCATAGATTCTCATAGAGACCCATAGACTCACACAGAGACCCATAGACTCACACAGAGACCCATAGACTGACACAGAGACCCATATACTCGCATAGAGACCCATACACTCACACAGAGACCCATAGACTCACACAGAGACCCATAGACTCACACAGAGACCCACAGACTCGCATAGAGACCCATACTTTGTTGCCCTTCCCCCCACGCGTCCCCGATTAGCACGGCTGGCTACGTACGGTGCGAAAGAAGTTCAACACACATGCACACATTTCCCTCGCACTCGCGCGGGCTGCAGAGCACGCAGGGTGAGAACAGATGGGCCGGGGAGACGGGGGATGGGAAAGTGTCCCCGGGGATCAAACAGGATCAGCAAATTAAACCAAAGGGGATTTAGGATCAGCGAAAAAAGTTGTTAGCACAGTTGGTTATAGCTACTGCCATTCTTTTTTTCTCCCCCCCCCCCCCCCATTCAAACTGGGAGGACTGTGTATGGAGGGAGAGGTGGATTTTTGGAATTCAAGGCATTTGGCTGTGAAATAAATGAAATGAGCTCAGGCGTTTCCAATAGTGAGTTTTTCAATAATGCCATAGCACATTCGCATTGAAAGTTACTTTTCAGCCGTAGTGATCAAAATCGTGCCTATAAAGCTATATTAAGATATACGTGGAAGCCATGAAATTGTAAAATACATAACACTTGAACTGTGCTATTCGTAACCCACAAGGAATGTTATTAATGGATTACCAATCCCAGTGTAGGTCATTCTAAAATATTGCTATACAAATCCAGGCCATGTTAATGGATAGCCTTACGAATGAATGTTACATTCAAGGTCAGTCATGCCGACCCTGTGTCATATTAATGGATAGCCGCAGTAGGCCAGGTCACATTAATGGAGAACCACGTGTCCTTTCCTAACCTTAATCCTGCCCTCTTTTGCTGCCACTGATTTATCACAGTATAATCCTTAGCCTGGGGTGGCGCAGTGACACAGTTGTTGGCGCATTGCAATATGAACCTGGCCACTTAAGATCGATTCCCAGCCATGGCTAAAATCAGTGGAGAGAGATACGTGAAGCTGTCCTTGGCCGCGCATACCTTCACCAAACTACACCGCCCATTGTGGCGAGGTATGGTTAAACTACTCACATGTTCAACACATCATGGAGAGGCATTTTGTTGCAACCGTATCTAGGAAGCCTAAGCCTGCCTCCCACACATCTTTACCACAGTTATAGCAGTGCAGTAGTGACATAAATTTATTTTGTGTGTTCATAAGGATCATAATGCATCAATTCCCAGGCAAAGGATAGTTTCTGTGAGATGAAGAACATTTGCACTTTTGCACACCTATTTTTGCAATTCAACATTCATGAAAAAGTTAACACCAAAATGTTATAGAACTACACCGAGTTTTGGCTTATTAGATTCATATACTCCATTTTTTTTATACAGCCTGCGATAATTGCAATTCCGCTATAAATCAGTGGCTATCATTTAAAAGTCAATGCCAAACCTTTCTGTCAAAGTCTAAAAAGCATGTAATGACACCTGCAAATGCCATGCATTTCAATGGTCTGTCATGTTGGGTATTATACAGAAAGATGATTGCCTTTTCTTACATGAGGCTGACAGACACGATGGTGTCTCACATGAAAAAGAATCAAGGCACGCAATTCAAAAATACTGCCTCTCTCATTGCGTACGCTTGGCACCACTTCGGGTCAGTGCACATATTGTGTAACTTTGATTAGGGCTTACATGTTTTAGAAAAGTACGCCGCGATGTGCACAGTTTAAACTGGCGGTACAATGGGATCAACTTGCAAACAATGATGAAACATAACGTGTGTTGACTCCTGTTAAGAAGCCGTCTAACTTCCAACTTACCTGACACTGTTCCATGGAAAAAAACCCATTGAGTGGTTACTCCAGAATGTCCCATTTCATGGTTCAATTGACTCTCGTGATTCAGTCGTGATTTAATTGAAAAAGCATTCAACGTGTTTTTTAGTTTTGCCATCTATTTTTGTTAACAAAAAATGCCACACGGTGCCCTTTCTGGTACATTAACAATAATGATAGGCGTCTTCTTGGTTCTTTCGGTAAAGTCACGTAGAAGGGAAATAATAAAACAATAAAAATAAAACATAATAAAATAGTTATTATGTTTAATAAAATAATTATTATGTTTTATTTTTGTTATTTTATAATTTCCCTTCTACGTGACTTTACCGAAAGAACCAAGAAGATGAATCCCTGCAGTCACGAAAGCATTAAATCGAAAAATATTAGGCGTGCGATGATTCACCACTCTCCACCCCGAAGCCTGCGAATATTCAATTAATCACCACAATTTGAGGGTTTTCTTGCTTCGGAATGGCAGGGAGTTGATCAGCAGCCTTTTATATGTTCACCTCGAGTTTGGTGTTTGAGCCAGTGGTTGGCTTTAGGAGTGGCCCGATTGGTGTCTGAAATACTGGCGGTGAATGACGGACAGAGTCCATGGGTTGAGAATGGTGGGAGCAGTTGCACTGTGGGCTACTCTTAATTATCCATCCACGTGGGAAAACGGGGCTGTCATGGTTCAATTGAATAATTGATTTAATTTAGTTTGTGCATTTTATTTCACTCTAAAATTGGCATAACATTAGTATATATTTTAATACATTATTCTAAAACGCATGATTCGATGCATGTATCTTGAGCATAAGAATCGATTTTAATTTACAAATCAACACTTAATTACGTGCCTAAATAGCAATATTCCACATGGGCACGGCCCTTATGCAGAGTATTATTATTTTGTTTACAAATCTCTTCGAGCAACCCAATTAAACATTTATTCTTTTATTAAAGTATCTAGGCCCAAATCATGTAGACTTTGTTTTTACGCTTGTGTGAAATTTGCTTTAGCGCTTTTGTCGACTTCACAGCTAACACCATAAACACCCACCAAAGGAACTCTCCATAGTTCATGCATCATTATTTGGCCTATTTTTCTTTGTAGAATTAGTGGAACACAATTCCGCAAAAAAACTCCTCCACAACCAATCAGGAACTGGAAAAGATTTCAATCCATCAGTCGGCTCATCCTACCAAGAGACCGAGCTGAGCAGTCAAGCTTTGAGCTGTGCTACGAACCCGGCGACCCGAGTTCGATTCTCGCTCATGGCCAAAAACAATGACAATTATTGAACCGGTCCTGGGCCTCCTCTCGATCGACTCAGCCTCAAATTAATACTTGGTGTGATGTGTAAACATTGCCACTGGGGAGAAAAAGGTGGCCGTGCATGGTGCTGGTCACGCACCCCCTCGTGAGCCGTGCTGCCCTTCATAGGTGCTCTCTACCTAATGCACCACCACTGACACACTAGCGCGGTGGTCTTCACTCATTTTCAGAGAGAGGGGGTGGGTACTTTCGCCAATAAGACATCGACGTCAGGGCTGCCACGCCGCCTGCGAGGGGTGTTCTCACATTTGTGTGTTGTCGGGGGGTGGGGGGTGGTCATGTCAGGGGCTGCACTAAAGGCCCCCAGGGGCCCCCCAGTGGCCCGTAGGCCTTGCAGCCTTGCATTGGCGAACACTGCCCTAATGCGCGGCTGGGACTTGCTCCGTCCTCTTTAAAAGTGTGGAATGGTGACACTGAGCCAAAGGTAGCTTAACACTTCCCACAAACAATTATGGTGACAGCAATGGTGATAAGAGTTCCGAATGAAAACGATAAAGGAAGATGAAGATTGGAATGAAACATGACGGTTTGATGTCGATGAATGATGATGACAAATGAAGATGATGGCAATGACACTGTCGCAACAATTAGAGCTACTAACCATCAATCCCCCAAATCACACGAACCCCTATCCTGTGGCGATCTGCAACATATTAGCTCCAAGGTACACACCACACAAGGCACCCATTTAAGGCTGAATCACCCTTAGGGGGGCTTCGGAGTAGGTGCCACTGAAGTGTGCCATGGCTGGGAACTGAACTTATGTGGGCAAGTATGTGGCACGGCATGCAAACTACTGTGCCACCATTCCCCATTGCAATGGAGACAACAAACGCACGCGCAAACTTGTACGGAGAGGGCGGACATGACCCCAGTGCTCTCTGTCCAAGCCACGCCGAAAGAAAAAAAAACATGGCTGATGCAATTCCACACAATGGCGGAAGGTTTCCACATATTTGTGGAAATCTCTTCTGACCACACAATTAACTTTTAAAACAGCCGTCATTCCACCAAAAAAATGGTCGCCAAAATAACTACATAAATTGGGCCCAGAATGTCTACCCTACATTCAGGCAGTCACTCCGAACTACCATTGACCTTTCATGACGGCCAGCAAGAGAAGCAAAACATTATTGGACTCCCCCTGTCCTTTTGGATTGCCTCATTTTCTGAGTGCAGGGCAATGAACCGGCAAAGCATTCATATATTCAGATGACTGGGCAGTGTGTTGTTGTAACGGCCCTCCTTCCCCTCTTCCAGGGACCCACTGGTTGATTTATGCTAGGCATGGTGCTCAGTGCAGGTAGCGTCAATGCAAGCACACACGGAGATATTTGAGAGATATTTATTTCGTGTCATGTTTACTTTTTGTTACAGGTCGTCGGCAAGCCACTTCTGGATGAAGGCCTGCCCATGCTGTATCGGTCATGAGAGTTGTTTGATCACAATTCACTAACCACACCACTGTTCCACACATGATATACAAAGTATTTATTTTACATACATTATGTACAGAAAATTTGGGCAAAGCGGTGATGCAGTGGTTCGTGAACTGCTGTATGAATCCAATCAACCGATTTAAATTCGCAGCCACGGCCTGTATGAATGGTTAGTGACATCTGAACTGTCCATGGGATTCCCTCCTCACTAACTCACACTGACCAGCATGAATTATAATCAAGCAACCTCCACAACCGACAGTGTGTTGAAGCCTTCATTTAGCAGTGGGATCAACAAAGGGCTCTGTTTTTTTTTAAGTTATTATATGCGAATAGCGATGGTCGTTCCGGCACATATGGTCGATTGCTTCATTTTTGTTGGGGCAAGGCTTAGCAATAAAGTATGAACCGTAAAATATGCCCACAACAGAGAGATATAAGCACAGAGTCCAATAACATTTTTTACAATAAAGGGCTCTTTGAACCTAGGGTTTCTGAGACCTTGAGTGCATTACCTACGTCCCAGATGTGTCAAAGCAAGAGGGTTAAATGAATCAGAGTTGCCCTGCTAGCCACCTCTACCTGAATACACTCCGCAGAACATCGGTTGCTTTCACATGTGTCTGTCTGTTTTAGATTCACTTTGAAGGTAAAAGGCGACTATCAATGTTCGGGTGATTTTTTGTTGTTGCAGAATCTCACAGGAGACAGATATGGTGGTTTGCTTTGCAGACATCCGTATAACTCCACGTGCATTCCAAACCGAGTGCTTCCACAAACATGCCGAGGGTTTTTTATATTCACATTGAAGCAATTTTCTCATGACACACCGGTCGGGGAGTGAATTGAGTGTGCCGATAATAATCGCACCGCGCTTCTCTGACTTTCATCGCAAACCCAATGCGATCAAGAGCTGAACAATTAAGACTTGGCCCGGCAGCCGCTGCACAAGGCAGGCGTACAGAAATTCTGGGCTATACCCGTCTCAGACGTGGTCCAGGGCTCCTGGGATTGCGTCGGCATGGGGATGAGCAGAGTGTCGGACTCCTACCACTAAAATCTACGAGCGCATCAAGAGGAAGATCCGTCTACCCCGTAAGCACTGGCAGGGAAATGCCGCGTGGCTGGAGTTTCATTGCCACTTCTTTCTCTGCCTGAGGAATTAAAGAACGATGTGATAACATTGTGTTTGGGAATCATGAAAGATTGTTGCAGATTGGAGAGGGTGTCATCAAGCAGTGTGTTTACCATGGCTGCAGATGATGATTAATATAATAATGACTATGACTATATTTTACAACTCTTTGTTAATTCAACGCTGGATGAAGGCCTCCCCCATGCTGTGTCAGTCATCCGAGTTATTTGACCATACTTCACCACGCTGGTCAATGCTGATCGGCGAAGGAGGGACCTAGGGCGAGTTGAGATAACACTCAGCTGTGATGTTATCTTCGGCTGGGGACTGAGCTCAGCAGGTTCATGGCGCAGGGCGTAAACCATTGTACCACCGCCCCACTTCGTCAGATGAATTGCAATGCCAACTATCACTATTAGCCAAGGTAAACGGCAGAGTATTTTCCAGCAGGCATGGTAATTGTTTGGATAGTGTTGCATTGGTGCAGCCTAGGTGCTGAATTATGACGATGCGTGCGTGTGTGTGCGTGTGGGGAGCGGTGGTGTATCGGTTAGCACGCTGCGCTATGAACCTAGCTACCCGGGTTTGATTCCCGCTTACGGCTAACACCTGTGACGAGTGTCTGAACCGGTCCCGGGCCTTCCCTAGGTCGACTCAGCCTCTAATGAGTACCTAGTGCGATGTGTAAACATCGCCACTGGGGAGACAAAGGCGGATGGGCGTGGTTTTGGCCACCCACCCCCTCGTGTGTCGTGCCGGCCTTCAAAGGTGCTCGCTAAAAGCACTTGCCCCTACAGTCTGTTAAGGCTATACGGGGGTTCTTTGTGGTCAGTACAAGTTGGTGAGGGGGGGTTGGATTTTGGGGGAGGGGGTGGGGGTCATGATAGATCAAGATGTTTACTCGCCACTGATGAGAGCCGTGGCTTGGGAATTTTTTTTCACACCAAATACTGCACTGTGGTTGTTGATATACCCCGGAAACCACTATCATTTAAAAGTTAATAATTAAATGTACGTGCATACGTAAACATTCCAACAGATTTTAGTGCACTAGAAATATATTAAAACGCTGGTGGCGTATACTTAGTTGACGTTGGTTTCTTGATATTTTACAACAACTAAAATTGCCAAAAGAAATGTGAACGAAACAACAATGTGTGTGTGGCGTCATCTACTATGTACGTGTCGCCTATCTTCACGATCGTTTTTTGGGGGCATGTAACCCAAACATTAGTTTAGTAATCAAATCTAATAAATGGGCGTTCATCAGACTGCTTGCTTAATTAACTGCTGCTTGAAGCTGAAATCCCAAGTGTATTCTGAACGGTCATTTAACAACTGCACTAATTTGCAACATAATTAATCACAAATTAAGTAGTTCATTTGCTCACGAATGAAAGCATTCATTGAATGCAATATTCTGTACAAATATTTGTATAATTAATTACTGCACACATACAGCATGTCCTGTACATTTGAAAGTGACCTTCGAGAGGAAAAATATTACTAATTTACAAATAAAAGGTAAAGGTGCAGCCCTGCAATTTCTTGCTCATTGTTACTGCTGTTGCCACCACTAAAGGGAAGCTCTAGTGGGCCCCTACAGAGGGCATTTGTATAGAGGCATTTAGTCAATGCTTCCATGCTGCCCAGACATCTGGGAAGAGGTTGGAGCACCCCACACTTTACCCTAACACATGCGGCGTGCCAGCTAACTAACTATGTTGCGCCTAAAATTTCGATTTAAAGCTTTCGTGACTGCAGGGATTCATCTTCTTGGTTCTTTCGGTAAAGTCACGTAGAATGGAAATGATAAAATAATAAAAATAAAACATAATAACATAATTCTCACGACGTTTCGGCCACAACGCAAGCAGCCGTCCTCAGGTGAAGAACAGGTCTGTCGAGAAGACATGTTGCGCCTATTTTGTACTGCTGGGTGGACCGATGGGGGGGGGGGCTGATTCAGGAAACTTGCACCATTGCTTCGACTGCCATGCCGAGAGATCAAAGGGAACCGGAGGCTAATGAATTGCAAGACCATTGTGATAACCATGACACCGTGGTGGCATCCATATGAATGTGTATACAGAGAAAATATGGTAAAAAATATAGTTCTGCACCTGAAAATATATTGCGGTCACGTTGATGTTTCGCTGTCATTTAGGAAACGAGGCTGATATTGAATTGAGTTTTCAAAAGACATCGCGTCTGGCGATGGCTGTGTCTGCTGCACAGCAAGAATGGCTGTGTCTGCTGCACAGCAAGAATGGCTGTGTCTGCTGCACAGCAAGAATGGCTGTGTCTGCTGCACAGCAAGAATGTGCTTTAAACTTCACGAACTCCAACCTCAAAGCCAGCAGGTCTCCTCTGAGACTCCGGGACCCTGTCACCCAACAATATGACCGCGACGGATGTGAAGTCGCACGGAAATATGTTTCGTCCAGACGCTGTCAGTTGGGAACCTTGGCAAGGTTAAATAAAGCATGGTCAAAGACATAGCTTCAGGCACTGTGCATTTACTATGCGGCTGGGGACTTAATTTGTACCTGCCTCATGTCACTGTCAAGATTGTATTTCACACTGAACCAAATCCAGTTCCGCTTTTTTTGTCTGCTGTGATGACGATCTGCATCGGGTTTTCCAAGTTACAAATGCCAGCCATGGCAAATCGGGTGGCGATGAACACATCGGCGAAGCATTCGGTCGAAATCCGATTTGCCGTGCCTGTAATGCAAGGGTGTAACAAACATCAATCGCAGTTAGGTGATACCAACTGATACAGACATGCAGCACCGCACACACAAACACTCGTCTGTATAGCGAGAGAGTAAGGGGGTAATGATTCACCCCACCCCCCACCACCCTCTACTCACCTCTGGAAATGTGATGAATTGTTCTTAATCAGGGCTGTAATTCAATTTAAGTTGTTTGATTTTTTTTCCCCACCCCCGTATTTCTTATAAAGTTGCATTCTATCCATTAATGTACATTATTTATGAGCATAATATTTGCATATACTGTGTATTAGTGTAACCAATTATACGTGTACATCACGAGCCTTAACTATTCATATTTATTATCGATTGGATGCATCATCTTTAAAGGTCACCTTTATCAACAATGGTGATATACGTGAGAACAATGTACGATGTAAGACGTCCTTTCTTTACCATCTCATTCAGTGGCTGCGAGGTGTTGCAATGCTGTCTATAGGATATCTTTATGACATAGGCTTTGCTTTAAAAGTGAAAGTGTTAGCACGTTGAAGTGGATACTATATAACGAAAGTAAGAACAAGTTCTAAAGTTATTTTATTATGCATTAAAGTTGAAAGTGAAATCCGCGTGCCATATCGCTATTTTGATTTAATATATTTTAGTACAGTAGTAAAATGTATAGGGTGGGTACATATTCCATGAAAAGTCTTCATCTCATGTGTTAGGATGATGTAGTTAATAACAGGCGCAGCACTACGGACACCTTGGCAGTGTTTTCAATTGACTTTTCAGTGTGGAATACAAATTAAAAAGGACACGGGGAAATGAAAAGTTAATCAAAAGGTTGGGGGAACGTGGGTCAAAGTGTCAAATTCATTTGACTGAAGATTAAAATATTGCATTGAACTCAAAAGTAATTGTCGCAACACAGCAAGATGAGTCTGGTTTTAATTCCTGACACGGGCACCTATCTGTGTGGAATTTGTATGATCCCTCTCTGTTCTGTGTGGGTTTCCTTTTCGTTGTTTCGTTTCCTCCCATAGTTAGGAAAGAAAAAACACATGTAATGTAACCGGTAAAGGCCAACGTTTCAGATTCTGAAGATTTACTTGTAAATTACTCAATTGGTTTTTAGCGTAGTATATCGTTTATCCTGCCTTCCTACAAAACTTCACAAGACTCTCCTGAAAATGAGTATCGAGGCTTTTATGGGTAAATTCGCGTAAATAATAGAAACGCAAATGAAAGGATGGCATTTGAGAGATCACTTGTGGATTTGGAAGGGCAAAAGGGTTATCTAGAACGAGTTGATCCACCTAAGGGTCAAAAGGTCAATGCTCAGTTACAAGGGAGGCAAAGGGCTCAGAGAGAATTACCATAATATTATAATTGTTAAAATGTGCACATTACAAATAAGCATACACATACCATATTCTCCGGAAAGCAAACATTGCCACGGGGCATCTTCTAGCCCGGTAGGCGTGTGCGTGCATGCATCTGTGTGACCAGATTTGTGTAACCTTGTTGTCCGGCAAAAACAACCCCCTACCTCCTCGTGGTGCCGGACGGCAATGCTGTGGTGGGCGGTGCCGTGGGAGGAGGGCCAATTTAGATTGGTTTTTCTCTTCATGGCGTTTGTAACCACCACAGCAGCCAAATAGGGGCTCTGGATGGGTGCGAGCGGCTGGTAACCCCTCCACCTTCAATTAACTACCACTAAACTACGATGCAAAAAACATATTAAGCTTGTGCCGGAGGCCCGGGGGAGACAGGCGTCTATGATGTATTCTGGCCAAATCCCATTTGACGGAGCCAGGAGACTGAATCCTTACCCTCAGGGCTTTTCCAGAAACAACAAAAAACCACTTTGGATGGTCACGTGGAATGTTCGAACACTCACTGTAGAGGAAAGGCTGCCACTCCTCTGTCGGGAGCTGGACCGGTACTGCCTGGATCTCTGTGGGATTCAGGAGGTCCGGTGGACCGGCTCTGGCTCCTGCCACCATGAGGGGTAGACAGTCCTCTACTCTTCTTCTGAACAAAATAATGAAGGGGGTGTGGGAGCGTGGCGGTGAGGTGTGGGAAGCTGTAAGCCCCAGGCTACTTTGGGCTCGCCTTCCCATCAACCAGAGGCGAGGAGTGGTTGTTGTGGTTACTTATGCCTCCACCGAAGACGAACATCCGTGGAGGGATGTAGGCAATGCCTATGAGGCAGATGCCTTCTATGACCTCTGTCACAGGTGCTGGCTAAAGTGGCCCCTCGGGATAGAGTGGCCCCTCGGGATAGTCATCTTGTTTGGTGACTTCAATGCCTGAGTTGGCAATGATGCTAGCACCTGGTTTGGAGTGATTGGAAGACATGGGCCAGATCATCTCAATAACAATGGTAGGAGGCTGCTAGATTTTTGTGCAGCCCATGGGCTTGTAATTACCAACATTTGGTACAGATACAATGGGAGGCTGATCGATGCCCGGGTGCGGTCAATGGATGGCTCCCTATTGCTCAACCATGTTATGTATGCCCATGATCTGGTAATTGCTGCTCACTCAGAGGAGGAGTTGGAGGCGCTGCTGCTGAACCTGGAGCTTGCCACTAAGAGGTGGGGACTTACCATCAGCCACAACAAAACTAAGCACCTGTCTGGGTATTTTGTACCATCGGACACTCCACCCCCACAACTCTCAATTGGTGATAGGGCAGTTATGGAGAGCGTGGAGAGTTTCCCATACCTGGGAAGTGTGCTCATAACCGCCTCCGGTTTGACAGCAGAGGTCTCACTCCAAATCAGTCGAGCGGCATTATCTTTTCATTGGTTGCGTAACGCTGTGTGGAAGCTACCTGGTCTGTCACTCCACACAAAGCTTCAGGTCTTCTCGGCCACAGTCATTCCCTCCTTTCTCTACGCTTGTGAAACCCCCTAATGGAACATCTTTACCAGTTAGATACATTTAGGCTGGCCTGCCTACGATACACCAAGGGTTTAACCAGGCTGGATTGTGTGAGGAGCTCACATATCCTTGAAAGATCTGGACAAAGTCCCATTGGTGAGCTCTTCCGGCAGGCAAGGCTGCGTTGGCTGGGTCATGTAGCCCACATGCCCAGCCACTGCATGCCTAAACAGCTTTTGTTCGGCCGGATCGAGGGGGCTCACCGGGCGCGGCACAGGCTAGAGAAGAGATGGAGTGATGTGGTACAGGAGGATGTGGAGCTGAGTGGACTTGCCAATGACTGGTACTAGCGGTGTCAAGATCGGCCTCTGTGGAAGGAGGCTCGTGAAGGACGCTACTGGGCAGTTGGAGGCAGTCTCCCTCCAACAACAACGGAGGGGGGGGAGCGACGCTCAGAACAACGAGCGGAGCGCCGGGTGGCTAAAGCACAGCAAGTTGGCACAGTAGGGGGCACAGGTGGTGCAACAGCCAGTCATCTCAGTCAGTCGACCCGTGGCACCTGGGCCTGCCCCTTGACCTCCTGCTCGCGGGCGTTCGACACTTCATGTGGCCTCAACGTGCACATAGACTGGCACACGCGTCATGGTGACGTCACTGCCACTTAGTGGCGAATGGCGGTTGTTGTTGTTGTAACCTTGTTAACACCGGGCACATGTTAAGGGCAAGTCTTACTTTCTGGATTAAAAAGGCACATCCATACATGGGGCAGCATGTGTTTGTTTTGTGCGAAATCACGTGCTACATGGGAGGTGAAGTAAGGCTGGAAAAATTGAACTATTGTTTAAGAAGTAGGTTTACTGACGTGACATATTTAGAGAGTTTGATGGTGGTATGGGAGGGTAATACAATGGAGAGCACATCCTCTCAAGACGCCATAGGATGTGCCAGTCGTTTACCAACATTACACAGAGGCTTCTGTAAAACATGAAAAAAAACCTTGTGAGCACGGAGACAGATTTGGTGGCATACTCCCACATTGATGGCGCTTTACATCTGACATCATTGCCCGTATTATGTCACAGCCCCTGCGCCTCACCCAGTGTCAGGAAACTCTGACCTTTCATGTTAATACAGGCAAGCCTGTAATCGTTCTCTTATCTTTTCCCGATAACATCTTTTCAAATGAGTGGGCGTATGTGGCTGGCTTGTAAGATGTACTCACATCCCAGTTTGCTGAATGTGTTCTGTCGAAGACTTCCCGCTGATCTGCGTTCGGCTTTAATCGCAAGACATTTTAAAAAAAATAAACTAATAACATCACCCGTGACAGTAGCAAGCTCTGTGAATCCTTTAAAGTCACACTTCCCCCACCCCCCAGCATTAAAATTGTAAGTTATTTGGCACCGACAGTTCTGCGTGCTTGGTGCAGCTGTCGTGATAATTGTTTGCTCGGCAGAATGTTTTTTTTTTGTTAATATGCATTTAATTAAAATGGAAAGAAAATCTCTTAACAGATCGGGCTTTTTTGCGTGTACGAGCGCAGATGTCTTGATCTGATCGTAATTCTTTTACACGTTGAATAGAACAGGCAAGGGGCGGTGCTGTGGTGGTGTGATCCCGAGCACATCGGATATGCAGAAGCCGTGGGTTCGATCTTGCGGGCGCCTCTGTTGTTAGAAGTTTCTTAATTCCCCTGCCTCTGTCCATGCAAAACTATGTATATATGTGTATCTTTCTGCGTCGCCTTATCGCCCTCTACATTCTCAATCTTTGCTGTCTCTCTCTGTCCCAGATGCTGGAGGGTGACACTGACGGCTGCTCTGTGCTTCCAGTGTTCAGGGGCCTGCTTAAGGCGCGGCTCCGGCTGGAGCACGCATACCACACACATGTTGGTGATGTGCACGTCTTCTTCGAACGCTGGGGAGCCGGAAAAGCCCCTCTCTGCACCAGCGTGGACGGCACCCTCGTGTTCACCTTCTGAAGAGCTCGCTCGTCACCGTGGCGTGCGCGATGCCCACCACCACGTGACTTTCCTTTCGTGTTGTGCGCGGTGCTTTTAGCGCCACAGCGCGTCGATTTGTAGCGTTTATTTTCATTTGTTTGCTGGTGACTTTGTGTATTTCATATTGAAATCGCCTCCAGTGCTTTTGCTGCTGGCTGCAATAAAAGTTGTTTAAACGTCTGTCCATGCAAAACTATATATATATGTGTGTATCTTTCTGCGTCGCCTTATCGGCCTCTACATTCTCAATCTGTGCCGTCTCTCTCTGTCCCTCCTCCTCCTTGCGCTCAATCCACGCTATCGCTGCTTTTCTCTTCTCGCTCCCCTTCACTGGAACAACCTCCCCCTCCACGTGAAGCAGTCACCTCCAGTCACTCGTTTCCGCTCCTCACTCAAAACTCACTTCTTGTCCCTCATAACCACCACCTTTAACTGTTCCCTCTTCATATTTCCATTGTATGGCTATCACTCATTCCCCATTCATCCATTCATTCATTCCAATCATCATCGTCATTATTTACTGTCATCACTTCCGCCTTCGCCGAATTTACGTATCACAGATTTGCCCATTGCTTCCTCTCATCTATTTCATTCACCTCATCTCCACCATTACATTCATATGTATCGCTCTTCATTAATAAGATAATATGGGTAGCTACACACGAGTCGATTGGAGTGGCAAGGGTGGAAGATGATATAAAATTTCCTTTGTAGGGGCTCTCCAGAGCTTCCTCGATTGGAGGCCCTACTGCCAGCAATTGCAGAGCCGCACCTATACCAGCCCTACCCCTTACTTATTCGTAATAATCGTTGTTCATAGGCGCACCGATTAGTAAAAAAATACGTATGGATGTTGAACTTCTTCCACACAGTACGTAGCCAATCGCGCTAATAGGAGGTGCGGGATACAATAACAACTACCGGGTTAAACCCCCCCAAAAATGGCCGTTTAATCCGAGTGTTCCATTATGAAATGTGGGTGTGCGGTGTTTTCTGTAAGGTAGAACGAAGCAGAGGTTTTTTGGGGGTATGGATTCAATGTTGGAAGCAAGAGCACAGCAATCCGCACGGACGCTCAAGGTTTGCCTTTGCATCGCAATGGAACGCATCTGGGGGGGGGGGGGGGTAGACCAACGCCATGGGCTCCACTGTTACCAAAAAAACGACAAAAATGAGCACACACCACGCTTCGTTTGTTTTTTTTCTTTCTTCCATAAACACCTTTACATATTTCAGTGGTTATTAGAAGCTTAGGGAACTTCAAAAAGTTTATAAGTTGCTTCATGACTATTTGAACAAAGTCAATTAAATATGATGTCAATCCTTCCAAGCAAGCAGTTTGCTTAAACATGATGTGTTCTTTGCGGTGAAGATTACAAAGAACTAAAATCAATTTTGACAACCAACCCTGAGTTTTTTTTTTATGTTAGCTACCGATACATGGCCTACTGCAATACGCATACACAGTGTAACATGAATAAATCCATTATATTCCATGCAAAATTAATCATGGATATTTGGACTAGCCATCAATCAGCAAGCATGCCTTTCCCTATGCTAATGTTTGCACACACACACACACATATATTACATATATACAGTGTATATCACATGCACACACTATATATGAAACGTTTGCAATACATTCGTTTTTCATCACAGGTAATTTTATTTGTAGGTCCAGAAAATGTTTGGACCGGAATGTATGAGGCTATCCTGCATCTGCCCCCATGTCTCTGATACTAATTGGGCATGATGAAAAGACATTTGGAGCTGATATAATGTCGGTTTTTCTCCACGTTATTACTATTTCCATGTTTTTATTAAGGCGATCGCTTCAAGATGTGAAGCGGACCCTGAACCTGCCGAACACAAGAACAGTTGCCTCTACAGAAAACCAACACTGCGGTAAGTAATTTTTTGATTGCAGGTTACATTTCTGGCTGCCACATGTCAACTGTTCAAAGTAATGAACAGCATTCGCCTTATACGCTCCATATGGTATTCTCAGAGTGCAATTATAGCTAAATAAGGGATTGTCTAGGTAAACCTATAAAAGTCGACTGTTAATGCAATTTTGCAGGGCTTGCGTGAATAATAACATTGCGAAATTAAATGAAGGTATTGCCTTGCTGGGAGTGTCGCATGTTGGTATATATTATTGCGTTCAGAGTCCTAAAGGATTGTGCACCTCACGTGTACTTTAATGGCACTCAGTGCCAAAACACACACATTACACAGAACACATTATTAGTTGCTCAAAGTGAATAATCAAAGCACCAATTTACCAGTATCGTAACTTGTAAACTGCCGTAACACCCGCGCACAGCATGCAAATGGGCAGTTGTCAAGTACATTTGTATTTATTCATTCAGAATAAGTAAGCAAAAGAGGGAAGGAGACGAGAATCTATTTACAGGTGAACACAAGCCCTTATTAATATATCAGCACGTTAGTTCATAGAGTAACATTTAGAAATCTCAACATGTATTGAATTGAATCAATAATACTGTATGCTCATAAATATGCTTGAATACCCTTCTGTAGATGGAAAGGAATTCTCCACTTAAAGATATCCAACAGGGACAATCCGTCAAAGTTAAAGATACAGCCGCATTTTATTTCAAAGTCCTCTGCACGTCTCCCACAAGTCTCGGGACACGTATTAAATAGTTTAACTACCTCCTCTGTGAGATACGGCGCCAGTGTCTTCACAGTTTCCAATCAGCCGTTGAGAAGAAACGACGAAGGGTCCTTAGGGAAACACTGAATGTAAACCCGAACATTTACGCATCACGTGACACATTTGACAACGTTTATTTCCACGTCGTTTGGTGAAAAACACAAGATTGCTATCAAATATTTAGAAAGCCGCTTGAACAATTAGTAGTCGAACTGCTTGGGAACTAATCATCAATTGTGTTCTATCAGATTCCGGCAAGCAGTGTCTTAACCGTATAGATTTAAACAGGGCTCGCTGTAACGCATTCATTTGGATGACAGGGTGTCACGGTGGTGACGTTTGTGCCGCAGAGTAAGAAGTTTCTGGGTTTGATTCCTGACTCGGATGCGTTTCTGTGAAGAATTTGTATTTTCTGTGTGGGATTCCCCCGGGGTCTCCAGTTTCGTTTCACAAAAGAAAAACATGAAATGTAACTTGGAATTGGCCAAACAACCCAATGCTGAACAATGACCTGCATATGACAGAACTGGGATTACAGATGGCAACATCGCCTCCTGTTGCAAACACATAGCAAGACCCTCTGCGAAAGAAGAGTCGTGAGACTCAATGAGACTTTCCTGGGCACACAAGTGCCACATTGATTGATAATGGGAGACTTTGTATGAAGAAAATGGGTGTTTTTTAAAGCATACATCACAGTATCTACAGATTACGCGGTGTTATTTTATTCAGCAGTGGCCCATTCGTCTGCACTTGCCAACATACGTCACACAGAGAAAGACGCAGAGCGAAAGTGATTGTGAGGCTGATTCTTACAGAATGCGAACGGCTGAGTGGGACGTGATTGGGGGAAGAGGAAGGAAACTCAACATCGAGGAAACAAGAATAAGAAGGACTAAATGAGCGGGGTAGAAGAAAGGAAAGGATGTTGTGGCTGGGATAGGGTGGAGGTGGTTTTGTCGACAGAGTGGGGCACGGTAGTGTAATGGTTAGCACGCTGTGCTACAAACCCGGCCAACACCAGTGATGATTATCTGAACTGGTCCTGGGCCTCTCCGAGGTCGACTCAACCGCCAATGGTGCGGTGTAAAAACATCGTCACTGGGGAGACAAAGACGGCCAGGGGTGGTGCTAGCCAACCACCCCCTTGCGTGCCGTACCGCCCTTCATAGGTGCTACTCGCTAATGGAACTTGCCCCAACAGTCTGTTATGTCTTTCCACGGGGCGGGGGGGGTCTTTCTCTTTGTCTTTCGGTGGTTTGGTGGACATGGAGCAAACCGAGAGAGGATGAAGCCTGGAAACATGAGGACGGAGATGCATATCCGTGCAACATGGGCACTGCGGGCCTCCAGCAAATGTGCAACAGAGGTGGTGAATGTCAACAGGAGGTTGCAGTGTCCTACTGCATTGTGATTGACCCAAGCTGATGTAAGAGCTGCGGGTGGAAATGCAAATGACGTACCGCTTAATTTTATAACCTTATCTAATTTCATATTTGTAATAATAAAAAAGCGGTAATATGCAGGGAATGATTTAGATGGCAGGGGCGTGCAAAGGATGAGGAATGGGTGACCACAGTAGAGGGTGCGTAGGGGTTATGAAAGAGCGGGGGGAGGGGGGGAAATAAAGGAAAGTTGGCGGTGAGGGCAGAGGAAGAGAACGGGCAATGGGAAAGAGGTGAGCTATGATGCTAGTTTAGCGGAGAAAGCCTCGTTGAGTCGCAACACTCTTTCTGAAGAGGGTCCTGCCAAGTGTTTATGTTTTGTTGCTGTCGGGAAATGATGTTACTATGCGTAATCCCAATTGAGTGATTTGTATATGTATATTTTCAGCATTGGGATGTTTTGACCAATACCAGTTACATTGTATGTTTTGTTGTTGTTGCTAAAGCTGTGGAAGGAAACCAGAGAACCGAGAGGAAACCGATGCAGAACAGGAAGAGAACACAGAAACTCCAAGCACAAAGGTGCCCCAGTCAGCAATTAGGCCCAGGCTCCTCCTTACTGTGCGGCACAAGTCTGGCAAAATGCGCCACCCCGCTGATTGTGCAATCGTGCGTTTAATTATAAACGCTCCCGATGTTTGTCACCGGTGACAGCTCAAATGAAGTCAACTCATTGATGGAGGCATCTAATAGGCGATGTGCAATCGTTTGCAAAAACATTGTTGTACATCATAAAGGAGGGCGATTGCGAACGATGCAATTCGAGATAATAACGTCATGCCATAGGCACTAATCGCGTCAGCAACGGTGGGAGCTAAACTGTGTCTGCTTAAAAAAAAATCCCATTACCTGCCTGTATCAAATGGTCAATACGGGCTATTACATCCGTTACATAGGAGTGCCATGAACATGGCTGCCATCTATGACGTACACACAGAACCGGCCCTAGACCTTTGGGGGCCCTAAGCAAAATTTGGTTGGAGGCCCCTTTGATGTATGATTTTTTTCACCCACTCGCTAGCAGTGACTCTAGGGGGCCCTCTGCTGGCCACGGGGCCCTTTGCAATTGCAAGGGTCGCTTCGTGGCTGGGCCGGCTCTGCGTACACAAAGACAGGGGGCTTATCGTTGGAAGGAGAACAGAGTGGAGATGTACATGTCACGTGGCTCTCCGTGTTGTGGGTGTGTTATCGCGCCCTGACAAAAGCAGGGTTTTCTGTTTTACGTCCCCGGAAAACAGATTTCCCAGGACAAGCAACCGCTACGATGAGGAGGAAGATCCTGGGAAAACCAAGACAGGTGGCAACCCAAGTTACGAGCCAAACTCTGTCCAAGAATTCGTGGGTAGGACATTCCCAACTGAGATAGAGGAACTCGGATGATATCAATTGATCCAATTTTTTTTTTGGTATTTCTCCCTTCTCCCCGCTGCTAAAATATGTAAGCACAGTGTTTACTATCCTAAAGTGTTCGTGCCACTCTGACACAAAACTATCCCTCCCATGCACGAAATTAAGTTACGTGGATCACTATTATCTGGGGGAGGGGGGGGGTCCATTCTGGCGTCACTAGTGAGTAAGAAACATTTGATTCTCATTACCAGCAAGTGTTGAAACAACTGTGCATTGGGCAAGGTTGTGAAAATCTGCAATAGCTCTCACGTTCTCAGTGACGGCGCGCTCTGCACCCAGACCTTGGGAGGCATCGGTTTCCCAAAGGCGCAAAGCCCCAAAGAAGATCTCGACAGCAACAACTAAAAAAATGAAACAGCTGCGGTGCGGCCGACTGTGACGGCGAGCTGTCTGTCACCGGGTGCAGCTGCGGAATGCCTTGCGGGGGAATTTCTTGCGATAATTATGTTACGGAGTTGCCGTGCGCGCCCGGCAAGTGTTGGATGTGCACAGCCACCCGAGTGAACTGTGACCTGATGCTGGCTGGTGGAGTGTGTTCTCTGCCCAGCTCCAAGCCTTCACACCCGCACACAAAGATCCCCCGTATAGCCTTAACAGACTGTAGGGGCAAGTGCTGTTAGCGAGCACCTTTTAAGGCCAGAACGGTACACGAACGAGGGGGTGGGTCACCAGCACCACGCCCGGCCGCCTTTGTCTCCCCAGTGGCGATGTTTACACACCGCACCAGGTACTCATTTAAGGCTGAGTCGACCTAGGGGAGGCCCAGGACCGGTTCAGATAATCGTCTCTGGTGTTAGCCGTGAGCGGGAATCGAACCCGGGTCGCCAGGTTCATAGCGCAGCACGCTAACCGCTACACTACCGCTCCCCACACACACACCCGCACACACACACCCACAAACACACCCGCACACACACACACCCACATACCCACAAACACACGCGCACACACACACCCGCACACATACCCACACACACACACCCGCACACAAAGAAAAAGATCCCCCGTGTAGGCTGAACAGGCTGTTGGGGCAAGTGCTGTTAGCAAGCACCTATGAAGGGCAGCACGGCACACGAGTGAGTGGGTGGCCAACACCACGTTCGGCCGCCTTTGTCTCCCCAGTGGTGATGTTTACACACAACACCAGGTACTAATTTGAGGCTGAGTCGACCTAGAGGAGACCCAGGACAATCGTCATTGGTGTTGGCCGGCAGTGTAGCTCACCGCTACACTGCCGCTCCCCACTACATCCGCACACACCCACACACACACACTCGCACACACACTCACACACACTCGCACACACCCACACACCCGCACACACACCCGCACACACACGCCCACACACACGCGCACACATCCACATCCACGCACACACACCCGCACACACAAGCACCCACACACCCACACAACCACACACACACACCCACACACACCCGCACACACCCCCGCACACACACCCACGCACCCGCACACGCACCCACACACCCACACACACACACCCACACACACCCGCACACACCCCCGCACACACACCCACAGGCCACCAGACAGCTGGCATCTCTCCCTTTGGTCTCAGTCGTTGCTGATTTGCTCGTCTCTCTCGCTCTCTCCTTTGAGTGAAGCGCGGCTCTCAGATGATATTTCCTGAATTTGCTCAATTGATCATCCAAGAGTGCTGCCAAACTGAGCTTCAATAAAACAACAGTTGCTTTTAAAATATTTTTTTCGTTAACTGCAGATGACAGATAGTTTGTAACGTGTTCATATTTTTTTTGGTTTCAATTGCATGCATGCATAAGCACATATATAAAAACATATAGTTGCATTGATGGCTTAGTTCTCCTGCAAGGATTTTAACTCAGTTGAACATGTAGGCTTTCGTGACCAAAATTATTCATAACGAAGGTTTTGTGGGTTAGATCGCATAAGTATAAATGTGTCTTCTTGGTTCTTTGGGTAAAGTCACGTAAAAGGGAAATTGTAAAATAATAGAAATAAAACATTTTTATAAAACATTTTATTTTAATTATTTTATTATTTCCCTTCTACGTGACTTTACCGAAAGAACCAATGAGATGAATCCTTGCAGTCACAAAAGCTTTAAATCGAAATTTAAATGTGTCTAGATTTGAAGCTTTCGTGACTGCAAGGAATCATATTCTTAGGTTTTTTCGGTAAAGTCACGTAGGTAAAACATCAAAATTAATGAAAATAAAATAAAAACAAAAAATCACGACGTTTCGGAGGCAACACAAGTCTCCGTCATCAGGTGGGACCGTCACAGCCAGATTAGCTGCAGCTAATCCTAAGAATATAAATGTGTCGTCACCCTCCACCACCCGACACAGCCAGTAAGGTTTGTCACGTGAACAAAACGTGCCAATTAGTTTACTACTTCAGCCCACTGGTGTGTCGGAGAGTAAATCCGCAACATTTACAATTTGAGTACGATGAGTACGACGTTTCACGACCAATACTATTCTTAACAAAGGGCGATAATGCTGGACTTAATCACCAGCGAAACGTCGTACTACTCAAATTGTAAACGTCGTGGATTCACTCTCCACTAATTGGCGCGTTGTTTACGCGCCAAAACCTACTGGCCATCTATACTTACGCTATCTAACCCAAAAACTTCTGTTATGAAGGATTTTAACTGCTCGTGACCACCTATAAAGACCAATAGGGACCGAGTGGAATTTTGCTCATCTTTACCAGCGAGTAAGCATATCTCATTATTGCAACTGATGTTCATGAACAGGAATCAAACCTGGGTCACTGGGTTAAATTAGCCACAGTACCAGAATTTCCACAGGCACACACATACGCATGCCTCTGCAGATATGACCTACCGACTACATGAACCCCGTTAAACACTTTATTTCTAGTTTATCATACATTGTATTATTTTACACCAGGATTCTGAACTATCAACATTTCAAAGTGTAATTGACAAATGTCTTGATTTTGTTGTTTTGTACACCACTGCCAATGTAGAATCCCAACGTATTTTGTGATTTGCATTATGACATGTCAGTGTATTACTAAATCAAAATAGTTTTCTTTTTACTGGACACTTATAATGTAAACAGTTTAAAATGTAACATTTACAGTTTAATAGCAGCCTTCTATCTAGATTTACTTTACCTAATCCTTTGACATAAAATATGCTCATACAATATCTCTAATAGAAATATTTTCGAAAGTTATTCAAACAGTCTCATATACAAATATCTATATGTGTACGTGTGTATATACAGGGTGTCCATAAGGTCACAATCCATTATTACAGAATTATATTTGGCGGCTTGAGCTATGTAGTGCTGCCGTGGTAGTATGGTTAATTCGACCTTCTGTTGAAGCAGTTAATAAGTATAACCCGTAAAAACAAAATTTTTCACTATAAATCCTTTATATGCGTGGCGGCTAGAGTCCTCTCGTCCTCTGGCTTGAGATGGCTGCCACCTATGGGTCAGATGATTGCATTGCACCATTAAGCAATTGGTAATTAAATATAATATTTTTGTCCTAAAAAGTGTAAAATTTTTGAAAAAAAATTTCACGAACATTAATTGTCACGCACAACGAGTCAGTGTGGAAAATATCAGCTCGATTGGATCACGGGAAGTGGGTTAAAAAACGACCGAAAGATTTGCACGGTCCTAAGCAAACAAGCGAACTTAATATAAAGGATTTAAAAAGATGGCAAGTTTCTTATTCCCCCCCGTCACAAACAGCCCAAGGGTGCCGCAGTGGCGACATGTTAACTACCTCGCCTGGTACATTGGAGGTTGTCGGTTCAATCTCTACCCTGACGACTTTATAGTTGGAGCAAGGCGTGTCTCTTTGCCGGTGGCCACACAAGTTTTTTTTCTCCGGGTCCTCCGGTTGTTGTCCTCCACATTTAGAAACATGCGTTTAGAGTATTTGGCTGCTATACATTTCCACGTGAAAAGCCACTTCGTTGAGCTATCATATGTGGCCAGGTCGCTTCCGAAGAAAGAGCTATACAGCTCAGTGGGCCTTTCCTGGTAACATAAAAGTTGCGACGTTTTTAAATGGGTATGCCACTGTTAGCAAGTCGTGTGTGGCGGGGTAAATTGTTGGTATTACCCCTTCCAAGACGCTTGTCCTCTCCAGGGTTTTTGAAGGACTCCCTCAATTGGAGGCCCTTCTGCCAGCAGTGGCATGAGCAATTAATGGTAGAGTTGCACCTTTACCTTATTTCGCTTGAGCTGTGTTTGAAAAGTTCACGAAATATTCGTTATACTGCATACCCAAGAATTTTAAATCCAAAATCTCGAGTTATCTTCAACAGCACACAACACAAGTGTTTGAAACAATCGCACCTGAAATGTTGGCGCACGCGTGGGACTTCTCAAATCTTTGCGCGACGTATGTCATCAGACGCTATGGTGGACATGTGGAGGTTTAGAGGGATGGAATTCATACATTATTTTGGTTATTCTACACAGTGTGTGCCTATGTAGTTTTATTGATGTCACTACATTTAAAATGTAACATTTACAGCGATCACCACACTCAATAATGCTAATTAATTATTAAGTAATAGTATTTTCAATTGACTGTGAAATAGAGATGTGCAATGACAAAATGTAACCTTATGTGGGTATGTGGGTATACTTGGGCTATTTTTATATATAGTATAAATTGATTATCTTTCATTTAATTTTATTTTTATTTTCTTGTTTTATTTAATTTAAATTTATGAATGATGCCCTGACTGGTGAGCATTTTAAATTTCGTTGTACTGGTGACAATGACAATAAACGATCTATCTATCTGTAACATTTCACTTCTTATAAAAATGTACGATCCGTTTGTGGACATCCTATATGAATATATATAAACACACACAAACCCAGTGTCGCACATATTTATTTATTTACAGCATTTTGGCAAAAGGCTAAGCACCACATTTTCAATGCAGTTATCCTGCTGTGCTCCAATTTTGCTTGATGCAGGGGGCTAAAAAAATTATAAGTATGCCCTAATGAAACGCAGCTGTCGTGAATGTTCACACACGGCAGACTGCATTTTGATCTGATTCTGGAGACTGCGGTACATCCATTGCCTGGGCTGCAGCCATAAGAACACAGACGTGCCTGCTGTCCTTTACGGCCTCAGCAAGGTGATGTCTGACATGGCGTTCAGGTCTGTTTTACCAATCCCCTTGTCACTGTTAACTCTGCACCGTCGCAGATTGAGATCCTTGGTGGAATTCTGGAATTGCAATCGGCTTCTTGCAAGGATCGGAGACATCCCCCGTGCCTCGCCCCTTCCCAATCTTCAGATGTTCTTCAGATGTGCTGCTATTCATTTTGACGGAAGGTAGACTATGCCAGAATAAGTTCTGAAACTTCATGAAACATTTTCCACCGTTAGCCTGAGGGATTTTGTTCGTAAAACTTTGGGATTTTTCTACCACCTATCTTTCCACCCCATCGTACCAGTTAATGCAATGATGGCAGAATATACGGGTTATTTTAGCCAACAATATATATTATTTTCATATAAATCAGTAAGATAAATTAAATTGTGGAATAGATGTCGAAATAGATTTGACAACATTTCATTCTTTACGTGAAAAATCAAGGGGATTTTCAAAAGGTTTTCCAAAGCCATACGGAAGGAAATTGAACAATGACAGCATTAAGCACTGGACTTAGTGGATGCCTGTTCGATCTCCCGGCATGGTATTTGAAACAATTACAAGTTTCGTAAACTCGCCGTCTCTGTCCAGTGTGCAGTATCCATGGGTCCATCACCACAGTGAATCAATCAAGAGATCGCGTGTGGTGGAGTAAACCGTGGGGTAATCTCACTGCTTCCAAGACATCTGACCAACGTGGATGAGGCAGTTCGAAATTCCCTTTTAGAGGTGGTCTCCAGAGCTCCCTCTAGTTGCGGGCTTGCGGCCCTTCTGCCCGTAGTGGCATGAGCAAGTTATTGCGAGGCTACACATTCAAATTAATCCACTTTTTTACTGTGCTAAGGCGGGTGTCGCGTCAACATCAAGTTCCATTAAAGCCGTGAGCTAAACTGTATAGCGTATATATGCAATACATCAGTCAGCTTGAGATTTTCCATAATCCTAGTATCCTACAAGAACCTTTCACACCACCGAGGGAGAAATATAAAAAAGTCCATCTCATAATACGCGCTCGCAAATAGAAAAACGATGACAAATGTGTTCCGTCTGTTGTGTTCCCGTGACCTGGCATGGAAGAGTACGAAAAACATCACTGGGGCAGGCGGCAGTTGGGAGCATGGCGAGATGGGACGACCACGCACGACCGCGAGAGATGCATGGATAAGGCCGGCAGGACGTGGTGTGGTCTGGAATGACAGCTGACACGCTGGAGCACTTGGCCGAGACCAGACTGCAGGAGTCGGTGGGGAGAGGGATGGGGGGGAGGTATCATGGGGGGCTCCACGTGCAACGAGCCTTTGCTGTGGATTGACGTGCAGAAATCAGACAGAAATCTGCTAGCAATCATGTGTAGCGCATTACTTTGACTAATGGGTGCCAAAAATAAAATGTACTTCACTTTCTGGACACAGTACACACCGGTGTGGGTGTTTGTGTACAGCCGTACTCGTAAGTGTTACGTATGGTCGTCACACATTCATCATGTAATAACACGTACATTATTTTTCTTCATGAAGGAAAGGAAGAGTTTATGTTTCAGCTCACGTTTATTACAAATTTATATTGGATATGTATTCACAATAGCCATGTCCAAACACACACACACACATATATACTCGCTAGAGTTGGACAATTGCCCCATGAATACTATCTTGGAATCACAATTGCATTCTGCCAGGTTGAATATGATTCTTATCAGTATTGTGTGTAGGAACGGTGGAAGTGTGGGTGGTAGGGAGGGAACGTGGGTGTCTAGCCGGCTGAATGGATTCACCACTAAAATGTATGGCTGATAATTAAATGAAATGTATTAATAATGATTATGGCCATTCCCAAAAAAGGTGACATTTGCATGCGTAAGTGTATTATAATAATGTAGCATCCTTATGTTGTATGAGGCTGCCTGCAAAGAAATTCTCATTCTGGCCAACTGAAATCAGTGAAGCTTAAATAACTTAAGCACGGCTAAAGTTAGCTAACTTATATATCCTGCTGTCGAATATGATAATGTGTTGTTGGTTAACTGAACACATCCCTTTTGGGTATCGTCTAACAGTAGCTATTAGACAAAAAAATACTCAGCACAAATCGCACTTAAATACCATTCCGGTAACAAATGCGGGAAATTCATCACTACAAAGAGTGAGTTTTTGAAACGTATCAAGTGCACAGGTTATATCCCATAGTCTCTGCCAATGATTCACCGTGGTATTAGGGATATGTTAAGGAATGGCAGGCTACTGGTTCAGCTGAAACATGACCGGCACTGATTTCATGCCAGGGGTTCTGCCTATTTTCAATTCACATTTAAGGGGAAAAAATCGCATCACACTGAGGAGTTAACTTTGTGTCTTGTTCCTATTTATTTTAAAGTGTCATATTAATAATACATGTCTTGCACAATATATGTTTTTATACTCAACATTTTTGTGGCGAACATTGTTTCTGTTTGCCACACGTCTTATTTTAAAACCATTAAGCAATGCAATGACGGCCAAAAGATAAACAAAACGATTGTGGTAGCGACAGAGGCACACTTTCAATTAGATTACCAGTAAAAGCAAATTAAACCACTAATGAGATAGATGCCATCAATTTCCATTAGGTTGTTGGCGTGAGAGAGCAGTTTGGATGAGCATTTTCTGATAGCCTCACTTTAAAACTGGAGCTGAAGATCATTTTCCTAAAGGCAGCCCCTCTTGATATCTTACTGATGCAATGCCGAGATGGCAGACTGAAATGTCTCAAGGACTTTAGGTTTGAGCACTCGGTGTTGGGAAGGGATTATGAAGATAGTTTGAGTTTATGTGGCTCGTGGTACGATAGAGCCTAAAAGTTTGTACACTTCATGTGAAGCATTTATTTATTCCGTTGCATGTTTCGAGTTGGGAATCACGACTAATTGTAAGCTTCGATGAAACCAACACCAATAAGTCGATGTGTAAATATATTGATATTCAGGAAACTGAGCTACTTGTCTTAAATTTATGAACAAGGAGAATTTAAATTCAAATCAATAATGTATGCAATGTGTCACGTGTATAGCGGCAATGATGTTATGGTTTACATTCTTTTGCGATAAGCAGCACTTTTACAATATGAAGGCATCTTCTCTTCTCGTAAAATGTGCTGTGTGTACTGTATGTGGATATATATCTGAAATCTATAAGAAAATACTTTTATTCCTGATCGTAAAGAATCTCGTGAGAATTGTGGTCAGGCTGCGAGACATTACGATGAGGTTGGAAACTATAATCCTCAGGACCAGCTAGTGTGGCTTGGCAGGGCTTGTCGTGGCAGGCAGCCCATACATTACAGCACCAAGTGCTCACTGTGGCAGCTGGGATGTGATTGACATCGTGCTCGGTGCAACAGCAGACCCAGCTTTTTGTGTGCGCGCCAATGCAGAGCAAACAATACGTTATATCTGCGATGCATTGCACGTTCGCTTCGCAATGTTTTCACAGATGCAAGCCTTAGGTTGCGAAGGGCAGCGAAATCTCAATATTTTGCTTGCAGAATGGTTTGTGTGTCCTCAAGTACCCCAAAGGGTATTTAAGCAGACGCTTCAACTCTAATTCCTGCTAGCTTTTGTGAGGACATTTTGTAATGATGAGCAATATGCTGCATTTTATGCATGAGAAAAACTGTAAATTGTGCATATTTAAAGCAACTGTTACTACAAGTAAAAGGATGTTTTAAAGACAGGCTCTTTGTTTGACACGAAACACATCTTTACGTCCACTATTATAATAATGTTTCAATTTACATATACACACACAGAATTATAGAACTTAAATTCGCACGAATAAATTTCAACTCACCTATACGCTTTTCTTCGTTTTAAAAATTAAGATGTAACCAATTATTCAAACAAAGAGGCAAAAGAAACACCTCCTTAGCAATTTGGGGGAAATATGTGGTTCATTGTGACCTTAGCTCAACATGAACAAAAAAAAAGCAGGTCCTTTTTTGCTGCCAGCTCATACAAGAATAACGTTCCATATTTAGGTGCAGATGTTAATTTTCACAAAACACACATATATGAGTTACATATGTGATATCTGGCCTCTGCTGCCTTCAAAGCTGCATTTCCTTGCTAGAAGAGGCCACAATTCTGAATCTGCAGTTACATGGGTGTGCGCCCCTGGGAACTGTGGTACTTTTGATGTGACTATGAAGGGCTACAACTCAAACACTTCTTCCACACGGACCGGATGCTAGTGACGCCGCGCCAATTACACCGGCGTTTGAACAAGGCCAGGCTTGTTTGCAGGGGGAACGTTCTGCAGAAATGCCCGAGCTGGAAGTAACTCAGCGAGCAATGAGAGATTTGATGACGCTTGTCAATCAAAATACAATCCACATCTGCCTTCACCTGGTCTGCCAGAGCACTCAGTGAGCTCAGACACCGAGAACAGAGCAGGTTTCATGGCAGAAACTACTTCCTTATCTCGCTTTCTATAATGACGCTCGCAGAGACTGGACGCATTTAAGAAATGCAGCCGGGGTTCCCCTATTCAGTTTTTCACGCTCAATCGTGCGTAAATGGCATTTGTTTTGTGGCAGTTTACTCAGAAAAAAAAATGAAGGCAGATACATTTCCCCCTACACTACAAACTGCTCTTTTGCACTCTTCATGAAAAATGTGTCTGTGTTCAGCTGCGTATTGTTATCAGTAACCCTTGTGTATATTTTGTTTGGCTTGAATGTAAGACTGATAAAGCAAGAGCTGGTGGAAAAGCATTTGAAAGCTTCTAGATCATGGGACCTCCTTTGCCAGTACCAAAATATGAGAATAAGTTTTTCCCATTTTATCTGGCAACAAAACAGGTGTTAAGTTGTTAAAACGCCAAACTGAAACCTTTTACAAGGAATCATGCCTGCATTAACCACAAAACTTGTGGTCAAAATGCAAACAAAAAACATACTCTGATAATATATGCATTGTGTTTGAAACTGATTGGTCCACACCATAGACAGCTTTCTTTTGAGCCTCGTCTCAAACGGTGTTAGACCAGAGGACGCCAAAAGGCGTACGGCACAAAGACAATGCCACTATCAGAGTAATGAGGGCTCGGGGTGAGCATCTACATCATGGGACCTCCTTTGCCAGTACCAAAATATGAGAATAAGTTTTTAAGTTGTTAAAACACCAAACACCTGTTTTGTTGCCAGATAAAAGGGGAAAACGTATTCTCACATTTGAAAGCTGTTTCACTAATATTAATAACACTATGTAACACAATTTTTGTTCCTGGGTAGTAAATGTTATTTCGTAATTGCTTACGCCTAAAAAGTATAGAAAATTGCTATTATTCCCCACAAACTTTGCTTTTGTGACCAGGACAGCGATATTTCGGAATTTACCTATTTTGAATTGGAAAACAGGCGAATTTGTGTCTTTTCGTTCACATAAAGTCAGAAAAAAACAAGTGAATCAAAATGTACAAGTATTTATAATAAAGTAATACAAAATGACTAAAGAAATATGTTGGAGTGAGTAGTTTTTCGACATTTACGATTATACTGTAAATCACTGTCACGAATCAGCCCCCAAATGTAGTCTCCCATCATGTTCTCGTGATACTGTCCCTGGTTGCGGCGTTCAAAGTCCAGTATATCCTGGTGGAAGCGCTCGCCCTGCTCCTCCGAGTACGCTCCCATGTTCTCCTTGAAGTTATCAAGATGAGCATCAAGGATATGGACTTTGAGGGACATCCTACAGCCCATTGTGCCGTAGTTCTTCACCAGAGTCTCAACCAGCTCCACATAGTTTTCGACCTTGTGATCGCCCAGGAAGCCACGAACCACTGCGACAAAGCTGTTCCAAGCCGCTTTCTCCTTACTAGTGAGCTTCTTGGGGAATTCATTGCACTCCAGGATCTTCTTTATCTGTGGTCCGATGAAGACACTGGCTTTGACCTTTGCCTCAGACAGCTTAGGGTCGGAAGAAGTCTTGAAGGTACTTGAAGGCTGCCGACTCCTTATCTACAACTCTGACAAATTGTTTCATAAGGCCCAATTTCATGTGCAGTGGTGGCATCAGCACCTTCCGGGGGTCCACCAGTGGCTCCCACTTGACGTTGTTCCTCCCCACAGCGAACTCGGTCCGCTGTGGCCACTCCCGCCTGTGGTAGTTCGCATTGGCGTCTACATATTTTGTAGTAATTTTTGTATTACTTTAGTATAAATACATGTTAATTTTGATTAATATATGTTGTTGTTTTCACACTTTATGTGAACGAAAAGAGATAAATTCGCCCGTTTTCCAATTGAAAATAGGTACATTTCAAAATATCTCTGTCCTGGTCACAAAAACAAAGTTTGTGGGGAATAATATCCATTTTCTGTACTTTTGAGGCATAAGCAATTAGGAAATAACACTTACTACCCAGGGACATAAAATGAATACAAATTGTTACACAATGTAATCTTTCATAGAGAGGTTTAAATGCATATTATTTGGTCCGTTAATGTATTATGTAGCCACGAGGGCTACTCATACAACGTGATGCTTAATAACCGCTCTCAGCTGCAAGTATTGATGTTCAATTCTAATTTAGACATGTTGTGTTTCTTATTTTTAAATAAAATGTAAAAAACAATTTTTATTAGAAGAATGGAAATGATAAAATATTTAATTCTTTCCTGTAACCCAATGCTCAGCCACCCTGCAGTTGACCCATTGATGATTAACACAATTTTGAAATAACCAATTGAAACTAAAATAGAAACTCTATTCCCTTTCAAACAATGCATCCTGTTACCGATAGGGTTGTTATTCCCTAACCCTGCAGCAATCAGCTTCTTGCCAAATAATTGCATTTGTAACGTATATCCTGTGGTAATGCTACACAAAACATTTTCTTCAAACACAATAAACTAATAAGGATTCTTTCTTTAGTAGAAAACAAAATAAATTAAAGAACAGCCAAATGCTCAAAACAGGCATTTGCATTTAAAAATACTCACAGAGCTGTGTACAGAATGCACTGTCTCAATCGCAAAGGTCAGACCAGTGACACTAATTGGGTTAATCCTCAGCTAGTTAACACGCATTTAAAAAGAGATGCGTAAAACCCCAAAATCCAGTAACGACATTTAGGGTCACAACTTAATTTTTGGACTCAGCCGGCGCCAGAAAAATAAAAAAGCCCTCCCATTTAAAGTGGCATTTGCCTTATTACTGCATTCTTGAGGGTCCCAAAGCTTTCATGTCTTGACACCAATCAGGTCACACCAGCTCCCGCCGTGAATGCCGCTGCAAAACGGCTGGGCCAATTTTCACAGAATTCTCTGTTTGCGCTGGGACTGTGCAGGACACCTGGTGCCCACAACAAGCCAGTCCTTTCAGGAGGCACGAAAAAAAGAAAACGAGGGCAGAAAAGTGATCTCCACGGTAGATCGAGTTGCATTGGGCCTCCAAGAGACTTCATGGAGTTCCTCCAGGGCTGAGGGCGTACGATCTCCCTGCTAATGTGTCCATTGTTACCTATCGGCAATGCAGGTGATGAATGATCGACCCACTCGGCTTACATTGGGAGCCGTTAGCAATATAGTATGAACTGCTGTATGTTTAAGCAGTGCAGTTGTAGTTCTCAAGGCCTGCACGGTGCTCTGCTTCCAATATTGCCTTCACAAGCAGAACCCTGCTTTCTTTATCCAAATTTTTATGAAAAAAATCTACATTGGCTCCATGTGAGTTGTTTACTTTTCGGTATGCTTGGATGACCGAGACAAATTTGGAATGTTCATTGAATAAACATTAATATTCAAGCGTGGTTAGTTAAAAATAAAATTACATTTCTCGTGCTGCTAGGAGGAAGCAATGTTCTAAGGAGGTCGAAAATAACCAATGCAAATTCAGCGTTTGCAATCACATGAGTGGTCGAAACTAAATGAACTTGAAATAGCACAATGGGGGGTGGTACAAATAAACATTTTTTTACGAGAGCATTTTATTTACTTTGGAACCCAATGAGACCACAAATGTCTGCACACGAATGGGTGTCCCCACCTTCGCAATGCAAATACCACACACCTCTTTGCACAATACCTGATATTGCACTGTGTTTGAGTTGTACGCCTTCTGGTGTCATCTGGCCCTACACCAATGGGGACTAGGCTCTAAAGAAAGCCGTCTCGGGTGTGGGCCAATCAACTTCAAGGACAGTGCATATTATCATCTTTATCAGAGTTGCTTCTTTTTGTTTGCTTTTTTGACTACTTGTGTTGTGGTCATTGCAAACATGATGCCTTGAATAAAGGTGTCAGTTTTGTACCAGTTAAAAGGGTAAAAACCTACTATTATTACCACACACCTTTTTGCACAATACCACGGTGGTGGCGGTGTCAGGCCACTCGGCAAGAGGCCCGTGAAGCAAAGCGGGCTTAATGCAAGCTGGGAAAAAAAAGAAGTAACTACGACGTCGGTTTATGACGACCACACTTTTGGGAAGAACATGAAAAGGATCTCCGTTACAAGTGGTTTACCACCTGTACATTCCATTCTCTATGAGGGGGTATGTTTTTTTGAACAAAGAAAACTCTTGTATGAAAGGAGAGGTTAAAAAAGAGTGGACCTTCTGAGACCAGGAATGCGTGACCTACACTGTCAATACTGCATGCCATGCTGCTCATCTAATGGCAAATTCCACCAGTGCGCATGAGCAGCCCGGCGCTCTCTCTAAATCCGCGGAAAGTGTTCATAACCTGCTAGCACGGGGCTCGAGTCATCGATTCGTTTAAATAAACAAAAAAGGTGCTCTTTCTAACCATGCTGTTCAAGACAGTTGACGAGCCATCTCGCTGCACAAATAACCGTAATCTTGGATTGTGGATCTTTAACGTCGATTTATTTTCAGAGTATTGAGTACAGTTCTATATTTCACGTTCCGTTTGTGATTGCCCCTATAGGTATATTAAGTTCGGACCAGTTTGTCCAAAGTTGTGGTTGAGTATGGAGCTCAATAAACCCTGCCCGCAAATACAATCCGGCACATCCTTAAAGAGACGTTAGTGCCCCAGTCATCTTGATGCATGTTGTTGCCGATGGCGCAAACGTGATTATACATTTTATTTTACAACCATTTGTCACACTACTACGGTCATGGGGTTGTTTTACCATATTTCACCACAGTGGTAGTGGAGGTGCATGAAAGGGGAGGCTCCAGACCAGTTCAGTTATCATCTGCCACTGATATTAGCCATGGTCAGCGAATTGAGTCCAGATAACCTGGTTCAGAGTGCTGGGTTTTTGTTGCATACTGGTGTGTTTCCGTAACTTGGAACAGGTTGACACGAAGCCACTAACTTAACCTGTAAAAATGATTAGTACAGTTGTAGGGAATACAAGAAACAAACTAATCAGACAATATGACACCTTAGTATTTGTAGTTTTGTTTATTAATTCTACTGGCCACTTGGCCTTCAAGGCATGATGTATTTTTCAGGAGCTTTGGTTTAATAAAAGGAAACTCTGGACAAGTTTTGAAATTCAGTGTCTCTTCAGCAGTCAGGCTTCCTAAAACAAATACTGGTGAACGTAACATATTTGTCGGCAACGACCACTTCCATCATATTTGGAAAATAGTGTGGATTAAAACTATAAATTACATAACACAAATTATAATTTGCATCATAGTGCACAACATATGCAACAAAAAATAAGCCGTAGGCCTGACTCGGCTGATGAGAAACTGCATGTCGAAACCTTTCTAGAGTTTGCTTGTATTAAACCAATGCTTCTGAAAAATAAAAAATAAACCCTTCCAAAAGACCGTGTGGCGGAAGTAAATGTGTAAAAAATATAAATAAATATTTTTTATGGAGGGACCGATTACATTGGTCAACACACTTTTTTCTGGCATAAGGTGTTCCAACGGTTTGAAGGTAATTTTGGGGTGCTGATTCCAAATCTGGCATCAGTTTCTGTCTATCACATCAGGTTTTTGAGATATCAAATATTGAATTTTCAATAAAAACTGCGGAAGAAAAATATTAAATAACTGTGGATATCTACATAAAATTATATTATAAACACACTATCCTAAAAATACAGCACCATATTTTAACACTAAAGCAGTCACTGACTCGCAACAACTTGCAATCATAAGTGACGGAGTTAATTTCGGGTAAAATCAATGAAAATGGGGTATGCCGATAGCATAAAAATGAGATGTGATAGAGCAAATCGGAGATCAGATTTGGAATCAGCACCCTGAAATTAGTCTAAAACAGCTACAAAAGTCCAGGCCAGATTTTTTTTTTGACCAGTGTTATGGGAAGGAGGCATATTGTCTGCTTATCTATGAGATGCCTGTCGAAAGCAGGCCATGAAAAATATATAACCTGTGTGTGCAGCACAACTCGTGCCACTTCGTGAGAAAAGTTCATCAGACATGCGGCCTTTAAAGCACACGCAACATTTGTCTGAATAACTCCCAGACATGTGACGTACTTTCTACGGCATGTATATGTGTGATTACAGAATGATGGCCAATAGGCCATAGATTGCTGTCAAATATGTGCAGATGTGTCTCAACACACATTAAGATATAAACGTTAATTATATATATTTTAAACGTAGATTAAAGGACATTCTGCGCGAGTGCCAGACTGATTTAATAAGTGGAACCAATTGTGTGACAATTGCTGGAATAGGATCTGTACCAGTGACTAATTCAGTGAGTTTTAAATAACCCAAAGGGCAGACAGAGTGACGGGGTTGGCTAGTCGATACAAAATGCTTCAAACACCAAAGACTATTCAACTTTAACAGGGCTACTTATGAAATACTTTCCTCCCTGATATACAGAAGCCTGGTCTCTTTCACTGATATCTTCACATGAAAACTGAGGGCTGGTGATCTTAAATGAAGCACCGGAAATTTTAAATGAACGCACTTATTCTATGATTAGGAGACTTCATAACACGGCAAACGTTAGGGTTGGTCTGACCTTTATTAAGAAGAAGAAATGTTTGCTATTGGAAATGTAATACGGGGTCTGGGTCTGAATAGCTTGCCTTTATTGCACAACTGCATTCATAGTAACTCTTCAACCCTCAACTCTGCAATATCACGTGTTACAGGCACCCACACACACACACAAAGATCCCCCGTATAGACTTTAACAGACCGTTGGAGCAAGTGCTGTTAGTGAGCAGCTATGAAGGCCGGCGCAGCACATGCATTTGTCTCCCAGGTAGCGATGTTTACACACTGCACCAGGTACTCAGTTGAGGCTGAGTCGACCTAGGGGAGGCCCAGGTCCGCTTCAGATAATCGTCACTGGTGTTATCTGTGAGCGGGAATCAAACCCAGGTGGGCAGCTTCCTAGCGCAGCGCGCTAACCACTACACTACCGCCCCCCACAATGACATCGATCCCCTTATAGCCTTAACAGACCGTTGGGACAAGTGCTGTTAGCGAGCACCCCGCATCCACATGCACACATACATACACATGCTTAGTCATGCATGCACCGGAATAACATTTTTGATTTCATGCCCACGTAGTCCTTTTTAAATGTTTCAGATCCATCACACTCAGTAATTTTATAGACATTGCTGGATTCAGCCCCCACCTACCAAGTCGCGTGGCCGTCTCTAACAGTCTTGAGATTCGATCCATCTAGCACCCGCACACGAGCCGATTTCATCGCTCCATCTCTGCATGTTTGTTGTATAAGTCGTGTGTTCCTTTTTGTCGCTCTCATTCTAATAATAAACGTGCAAGTCTCCAGCCGCCTTTGCGCACATTTCAGATTTAGTTTCATTTTTTTGTCAATATCCAAGTTTCTGAAATGTGTGACATACATAGGTAAATATTCGATAGTGAAACTAAATAAATAAATAAATAGGCCTCCTTCCTCCAGACTGCCCCACGTTGCACTGTTCTGTGCTGCATCGTGAGATGTGGCTGCCTTTAGACGCCATACAGAGAAGTACCTCGGTCTGCATTGGACACGGAAGGTGCGGCGACGGATATCGAAACAACGTCAATCAAAGCCATTTCCAGGGTAGTAGGTGGAGGCGAAGGCCCAGGTGACGGATACGAGAAAGGACAGACGAAGCTGTCAGCGACGTGAGAAAACCTGTCAGCCCCTTACCAGTGCGCTACCTTATTACAGACCAATTCAGACCTTATTGGTCATCCCGTGCCCCTCATCAATCTCAACGTTTTCTTTGGGTTTTTACTTAAAACACGTGGATAGGTTCAAAGAAAATAACAAAAACTACGACGTTTCGATCGTAACATCCGATGAACTTATCTATGTGACTTTACCGAAAGACCCAAAGAATATGAATTCCTGCAGTCACGAAACCTTTCAGTCAAGATTTAATCTCAACGTTCATCCTACAAAGTCCTATCACAAGAAAGAAACACAAACAAATAAGACATAAAATGTTTTGATCGTATTGAAACGGCTGTACACCTCATGGACCTGAAAACTCAAATTTTCTCTACAAGAATACATGTAAACCGCATGGATTAATAGCTATGGGTTGATGCGACGCAAATCATGTAGTGGAATTTATAAAGTGACGACGTATTTGCAAAACGACGTGGAAGTAGGAGATGCTAATCGGGGTATTACTGCATTGCAGGAACTATCTTATACTTAAAGTAAAACAAACAAATTACAGCTGTTCGATGACGGAAATAATAAGACATCATGGAGCTGAGCTTATGAGTCTATATGCAACTATGTACATGATGTGTTTATCATCACATTATTCTCAGAAGAACAGTGATTTACAGTTGTTTATCATTGGTAAATGTAGTGCATGCACACTTTTTTTACACTCTTTCGCCAGCCTTTTCAAAGCTGTTTAATCGGCTAAAATGTATTTCGACTGTTTTTTTTATTATAATAGTTGCAATAATATGTGCATCGTTTTTGATTAGGCCGAAAAGCACTTAAATCAAATTAGAATTTCCATAGCAATTACGTTTTCTGAAAGACACTGCATTTGGGCACTCATGTTCCTCAGTGTTCCCCAATGAATGCATCGGTTAACAGCGTCAATGAAGCATTCAATGCATTGTAATGTGAACATTTTGAAAATAGAGTTTGCTTTGTGACAGCCCAACTCTAGAATGCTGCCCAGCAATATTTGCATACAAATAACTTGGCCAAATGCTCTAATAAGAAAAACATTTTAATGAGCGGTGTAATTAAGCACATCCTCGTCCAGGAAAGGCAATAATAAAAGTTTGTCTGCATTTAACATTTATATGAACTATGTAATCGTCCAGATTTTTCACTGGTCAAAATTAAACTAACTAAATAAAATTTACATTTCAAAGCCGGCTCTTTTAAAACGTGAGCAACTGCTGTGTAAATTGTAGACGTGAATATTATTTATGTTGGAGATATATATTTTACAAGGTCCGCTTAGTGTGGGGTTCTTGTGTCGTATAACATTTCAATTTGAAATATGCATTTGTATGAAGTTATGCATCGTCATGCACACGTATAGATGCATAGTTTTAGAAGAATACTTCTGCCGGGCATTCATGTGTGTGTTCATGTGTGTGTTCATGTGCGTTCATGTGTGTGTTCATGTGGCACAAGCGTCGTGGTGACGTCACCGCCACTTAGTGGCGAATGGCGGTTGTTGTTGTTCATGTGTTTAATGGGGAGCAGTAGCGTAGCCCACTCTGCTACGAACCCGGCAACCTGAGTTCGATTCGTGCTTCCAGCCAACTCCAGTGACGATTATCTGAGTTGATGTTGTGCCTCCCACAGGTCGACTCAGCTTCAAATGTGCGATGTGTTACCATCAACGACAAAGGCTTGTTGCTGGCCGTCCACCCTTCGTGTGCCATGCCGGCTTTGAAATAGGTGATCGCAAACAGCACTTGCCGAAAAACAGTCTGTTCAGGCTATAAGGGGGATCCTTTTGCTTTGTCATATGTTTACTATCCTTCCAGACCATGGCTAATCTGCTCCTGGAGTCTGAAATGTTTGAACAAGCCAGGGCAAAGCCTTGTAGGTGAATGCGAGCAAGGACAGGGTGGGCGCTGCCTCCGCACCACTCACACGGGCCGGTGTATTGGAGAGGCGGAGCCTGGTCGTCGGGGTGAGTGGGGGCGGAGACAGGGGCAGTAAGAGAAGGTGGAGTTTGGGTCACGTGAGAGAGGGGATATAAGGAGAGAGCCGGAAGAGGAGAGGGGGAGAGAGAGAGTGAACCACGGAGGGAGCCACGCTGGCGGTGGGAGGAGAAGTGGCGCCATTGCCACGTGGTCGGGGGTCATAGGCGCACCGGGATCCAGCATACGCGGGGTGCGGAGATAGAGAGGGCCAGCGGAGTGTGCGAGGTACCCGAAGGGCGGTGTGGCCAGGGCAGGTGAGGAGAGGGCACACGGAGGGGCCGACGGAGACGGTGTGGGCGAGAGCCACACGGAGCGTGCGCGGGGCGCACGAACACGGAGACGGCGAGGGTCAGAGAGAGGACCGGCAGGTTGCGAGGAAAAACCCAATAAAGGACCAACGGAGAGCGACATCGTGTATGAAGGAGTCCTTTATTACATAGGCATCCACGATTCGTATTAATTCTGATAAATATTAAAAGTGTTTATTTTATTTTGTGAAACGGTGGCATTGTGGTAACCGCACCGGACGATGAACCCGGCAAGTTGAGTTAGATTCCTGGCCACAGCTATCATCCGTGATGAGTGGTATCTGAAATGGTCCTGATTCACACCCACCCCTTCACCAACCCGCACTCCCAAGCATGGTGAAGTATGGTCAAACAAACTCCATGACCACTAGGATGTGGGGATGCCTTCATCCAGCACTGGATTGACAAAGGGCTTTGGATTTTATTATAGTGATACAACGAAACACTTTGTTGTACGAAACTTGGTAACTGTTTACAGGAGACAGGTTCTTATGAAAAGCTCCACACGAAGGTGGACATATGCAGATGGTGTTATTCTTCAGATATCAAATCAATCGATTGTAAGCACTCGTGTTACGAGGGTACTCTCAGTCGTCAAAAAGCAGCCTTCATATGGGAAATGTGTTTCATGTGATTGCTGCATACACTGGTTTCTGAGACACAGCAGGAACGTTTGATCCCTGTATCTTCATTAGCTGGGAAATGTATTAAATTAATTATACCTTCAGCTGAAAAAAAATAATGTTACCAATAGTGTTACTGGTCAGGGCTTTACTTCCAAATAAGGCATTTTAAAGCAGTGCATTAACGGCATGCCAAAGGCACGGGTAGCTTTGTGTGTTTTATACGACCATCTGGATAACAATACCTCTACTTGCAACAACTGTAAGGCATCAGTGCATCTCCCAAATGCAATTACTGATCGAAATGAGAAAAGGCCAGCATGCCAGGCATTGAATCATGTTGGTTTATCTTGCATGCTTTCTGTCAAATCTCCACTTCTAAATCAAAAACTCATTTAATAGAATGCAGTGTGCCTGCTATGTACGAAGACAGAGTGAGCTAATAAGTGCCACAAATGAATAGTTACATTTATTGCATTATCGCGGTGGAATTTTTCTGATTGCTAATGTATCCAGGGAATATTATAAAAGCGAGCTGCACAAAGCGATGTCACTCACCGTGGAGAATATGCTCTCACTTTAAACCAGAGTACTAATCCATAAGTGACCTTTGATGTCCAGAAGCCCTTTTTTGTTAATGATGAACCACATCAGTTAATCCATTCTTGCTGTCTTTTGGGAGCGGCAATACCAATACCATTAGAGAATTTCTTCAATATTTGGCAGCCAGTTTTGATCTTGGGCTCCCGTCACTATGCCTCGCTGCAGCACAGTAATGCATAGGGGTGGCATTGAGTTGAAACAAGATATAGAATGTTCTGAGAAAACAAGAGATGTTTCCCCAAAATATGAGACAGTTGAGACAGCAGGTCACTCTCCCCTGCTCTCCCCTGTGGTATGGAGAATATGCCCACATGCTCTATTTGTTTTAATGCCCATCCATTTCTGGCAGTTCCAGGTAAAAAGATCCTTCATTGTTAACATTTTAGTGTCCCTGACGCCGGCCCATCCCAACGAACATCGGAGTGCTGGGGCAGGGACGGCGTGTCCACGTGTACTGGCTCTCCCCCCGACGACGGTGCGGGCAGCTCCTTGGGGGCTACGCGTTGAGATCCTGTGGGTGTAAAGGAGGGAGTTCCTTTGACGCACCGCTTCCCGACATTTTCAGCCCGGATCGTCGGACACACCATACGCTGGCCGCTCCGGGATTAGAGATGGATTGTCAGGACAGGGTAACACATACCGTTTTAACCTAGAGGGGTGCACGATCCAGCGATGCTGACTGAACCCGATACGCATGCACTGTGGCCTCCGGACCTCAACAACCTTGCCAAGGATGATATAACTTAGGGGATGTCCCTAGGGGCACATGTGGGCAATGCAGCCATTTTTTGTCGCCTATCATCCACGGAACTGCTCGTTCGCCGCTTGCCGGTGGGCCAAATTGCTGGAAGCGGCCTCGTGAGCCTCGCGAGCCTCGCGCAACCTGTCGAGGCTCATTTTCATAGAGGTGGGTACGGCGGCCCCCTTCTTGGATGGGCCCATGCCCAATTGAACCTACATCGGGGGTTCTGGTTCCCTCCCGCACATTTAATAAAAAGGGGAAAATCCCATTGAGGCATGAGGGGCCAGTCGATATGCAGCAAGGACACTGGGGACATGCAAGTCCCAATCCAAATGAGTCATGTTCACTTGGTGGCACAACATGGATGTGAGGGTGCGATCTAACCGCTCTACCATTCCATCAGTTTGAGGGTAATACGGCGAAGTTCTGATTTTCCTCGTGCCCAGGAGGTCACAGACCTCTTTCAGTAATCTAGAAGAGAAATTTCTACCCTGGTCTGTAAGGAGTTGCTCAGGGGCTCCATTGTCCAACACATTTCCCTGCAAAAATTCCTCCGCAATGGACGTGGCTGATTGGTCAGGCAAGGGCCAAGCCATAGGCCAGCAGGTAAGGTACTCCACCCCGACCAAAATATATGTGTGGCCCCTATGTGAAACTAGAAATGGCCCCAGGATATTGAGTGCCACCAGTTCGTGATAGATTGCAGTGGGGGTCGATCGTGCTGGGCCGGCTGCTTACGGCGGGCGCAGACATGACAACTCTTGACGAGAAGTCCCACGTTCTCTTCCATACCCGGCCAGTAATAGTTACGTTTAATTGTTAGCAACGTTTTTCGAGCTCCCAGGTGCATCACCTAATGAATTTCACGGACAAGCTTCCCTCGGAGGACCGTAGGCACAACCGCACAATATCTTGGCAATTCAACATCCCACCGCATGAGGAGGCCATCAGCTATGGCCAGGGACCTCGTTGATCGACCCGCGCGATGCGGCGTCGCAATCCCAATAGCGAGGCATCCTCCATCTGCAACCGGGACCATTTGTCATGAGTGAGGCCTAGCCCGTAATCCCCAGGTAACAGCCCACTATCGGATGGAGCCACCACGGCAGTTGCCACCAATTGAGGCGTACCCACAACTGCAGGCCTACAATGACTGGCGCCCTCTGTACAGACACACCTGCAACTTGGCAGAAGTCACAACAAGGCATCTGCGTTACCGTGGCACGCCCCTTTCCTGTAGATGACCTCGCAGAAATACTCCCGTAGTACCTCGAGCCAATAGGTTCTTGCGCTTCGGTCGACTTCGACATGGCAGTGAAGTTGTCAGTCACTTTTGGCACCAAATGTAGTGCAGTCCAACCACGCAGAGACGAGGAATTATATAAGGGCTGGCAGCCGCTTATTAATACACGCTCTCACACTGCATCTTACACTCACACTAGTGTAGGTGCACTCTATTCTCCATCCTTTACCTGGACCTGGGATAACTATATACGTCGAGACTACTTCGGCTACCGCTAGGCTCCCTCAGGGATACTGTATACATCGGGATCTCTTCGGCGATTGCTAAACTCTCTCACCCATCTGCCTGGGGCAGGGGATCAGCCAACACCGCCCCACGATGAGGAGAGAGACCTTTACCAGCCGATCCTTACCCTGGCTCCCCACGACGACCACGTGTCCCTCACGTGGTCTCCCATAAGAACCCTCTCAGTAACTCCTCCCCCTTAGCTCTGCCCTGCCCACTTTCTGGAAAGTGCTTCCCGAACGTCCCCCTACGTGGCCCGTGACGTTACGTCATCCTTGGCCTCGCATAGCCCTCCATGTACTCGGCCTTCCTTATGCTCATCCCTCATTGGCTACTCACAGTACTCCTCTACACAGATATAATTCCTTGCAAAAGGTTTCAGTTTGGTGTTTAAACATCTTAACACCTGATTTATTGCCAGAAAGGGGAAAACCTATTGTTGTATTATATGATGGGGATTCCGATGCTGATACTGATGCCAATTCCTGGTGTTGTTTACAGTAATTGATATTGGTCAGGGATGGGAGCTGGTGGTTCTAACATCAACTAACATCAGTGGCGAGCAGTATCGGAATTAGTCCGAGGTAACCCCTTCAATAACCTGCACTTTACCATTATAGTTAAACAATCTCCATGACTGGTATAGTATGGAGAGGCTGTCATCCAGCAGTGTAAACATAATTATGATAATTGTTTTTTTACCCTTCTATCTGGCAACAAAACTGACACCTTATTTACAAGGAGTCATGTTTGCATAGACCACAACACCTGCAGCCATAATGCAAGCAAAAAACATAACTCTGATAATATATGCACTGTCCTTGAAGTTGATTGAGCCTAGTCTCACATGGGTTGGACCTTTTGGCGTCATCTGGTCCAACCCATGTGAGACTAGGCTCTAAGGAAAGCTGTCTCGGGTGTGGACCAATCAACTTCAAGGACAGTGCATATATTATCAGAGTTATGTTTTTGTTTGCATTATGGCTGCAGGTATTGTGGTCTATGCAAACATGACTCCTTGTAAAAAAGGTGTCAGTTTTGTTGCCAGATAGAAGGGTAAAAAACTAATTATCATATTTTTTACTGGCAAATGAGGTTCCAAAAATTATGATTACCCAGATTTTACATAGGAATATATATTTAAATAGATGCTTACATGCATAGATGAATGCGATGCAAACGTGTTCGTTGAATAACAATGGAGATACACTTATTAAGACATAATTCATCTGTAGGTCATTGGAAGAGGCTGTCCCTGATGGCACTGCAGGTCTAGCCATGCGGTGTGTGGATGTAACAAAGGCAATATGACTGCACCTTCATGTGACAGCGTGGCAACTCTGTTTGAAAGAGGCTTCTGCAATTGATTACTTTATCCCCATGATCTGAAGGCACACTTGTCAAAAGCAAGCCAAAGTTTGTATCTGCTGGCCAAATTAGCCATCCACAACGCCAGACTCTGTCTCCAAATCCGATTAAAACAAAAAATGAAAGTATCTGACACTCCCTATTATTATAATATTCACAGTAACAGGGTATGCCACGAGATTGAATAATTAATAGGCAAGACTGGAAATTAATTTTCTGCCAGGAGAAAGTTGCGGAAGTGAGAGGATGATGGAGATATGATGGAGTGATACAATCCAGATGCTCGGCAAGTATATTGTAGAAATAGTAAATCGGGCACTGAGATGAGAATTTTGAGACTTTTAAAACAGCCAGATAAAACAAAAATGTATACAGTCGAGTTCTACTTATTTTTAGCCAAAATTATTGCAAGGCCTATTATTTGGGGAAGGTATCACAGCCCTATTCTTCCCATTATCCGTAAATAATCTAAATCCCCCCCCCCTTCCCCCACTGATGAGTGGAGTAAAATTACGAATAACCCCACAGATAATAAGGGGTGTGTTTTTGATCTCTGGCCTAAATCACCACAAATAAGCGAAGTTCTTCTGTAATAATGTTTATACAAAAGCAGCAGCAGCAGTCATTCGGAGTTTAAATGAAGGAAACTCCTGCAGTTTTGAATCCCACATTGTTCTACTGCAAGAAAAGAAAAAAAACTAATTTAAGGGAAACAAAATATATCGTTTCTGCATTTCTCCTGCTCTTAACCCATGAGGCCCTCGCAATTAAATGGCGTCCGCCTGGGTGAGCGGATTGCTCCGGCGTGCACCACACACGGAGGGGATCCCCCAAGCATTGCGAGTATTAAAGCGCCGTGGCATTAACAATTCACGGCACCAAAACGTCTAACTCATAGTAGCCGATGTCAAAAGGTCACATGTATTCATGTCCCCGGACAGAAGTGCTCTAATTAAATAGATTTTGTTTGCACAACATAACTGCAGTGTTTCTGGTTAATCCTCGTAACCTTTGGAAACGACTGCGCTCAAATGGCACACTTTGAAACGCTCTTAAAGGAAGAAAATAAAAGCATGCGTGTAGTGTTTATAGCCTACACAGTTTCCAGCCACCGTAGAAGCATAGGACAGTCTTAACTGTGCAGCTGCCTTCTGCCAAGTGTTTCCCAAACATAAGCCTCACTCAAGCAGCAACTGTGAGAAACGGCGACATACATTTGTCCGTTCTTTCGTGCACGCCATAACTTCAATGTCTCGTATCAAGTAATTCATCCTTTGTCTAACTCTTTTAAACGAGGGCATCAGAATGACAAAGACAAACAGGCAGCTAATACGTTTGCCAATAGAGTTCCCTGAGCCGCAGTGCAATGCTTGATAACGTTCCCTAAGTTTCCCACGCCGTGAAAGGTAAGAAATCTCCGCACAGAGTTCAGACCCCCACCCACCTCCCACCTCTCCTTCCCACGCTACTCAGCTCTACCTGCACCCGACAAGCCCCCACATGGCATGTTACCTGCAGCAGCAGTGCGTGCGTGCGTGCCTGTGTGGCAATGCGGAGTTTGACCGGTGCTTTTTTTTAAATCAAAGTTAGCATGGAACTAAATGTATTGTTCGTGCAGCAGTTTATTTTCATGAAATGTAACATCCGTTAGGGAGGGAGTGGTGGCTCAGTAGTTAGTGCAGTGCACACTGAACCTGGTGACCTGAGTTTGATTTATGACCACAGCTATCATCAGCCGCGAGTTGATATCTGCAATGATTCTGGATGCCCCTACCGTCGCCAACCAATGCTGTCGAGCATGTTGAAATATCGTGATAAACAATGCCGATCACCAACGCAGTGTGGAGGTCTCCCGGTCTAGTAGGGGATTGACAAAGGGCTGTGTGCCTGCATAGTGATTGGATTTAAAATAGCCACAAAAACAATCACGTTCACTCACTTTGATTATGTGATGGGATTAAAAGCCTTCATGAAGAGGGCTGCATCATGATTTAACTGTTTTAGTTTAATTTCGTTAACCCGGCCGAGTTGACACAGAGGAGCGCAGGTTACTAAAAAGAGGCATCGGAGTTAGCAGCCAGAAATCAGTGACCAAGCGGAGGACCAACGTGAAGAGTGGACAATGCAGGCCGTGGTGTCTCCTTTACAACAAATATTGTGCGTAGTCAAATGAAGGAAGTGATGGCGATTTGGGATGTCACCAACAGCACTGGTCATGATGACCTCTTGATTTGACCTTGAACACATATACCAGAAATAAATAAATGACAACGCTTAATTATTCATGGGGAGATCATATAACTGCTTTTCGTGTTAAGTTTGTTGTCATTCTGCCCGCACCATAAAGTCCCTATCTATTTTATTGAAATCAAAGCAATTTAGGGTAAATTATGCAACAATAAAATCAGAGGTATATTTATTAATAAAACTTAAGCACCGGATTCTACACGAGCACCGTAAATATCTCTGCACAGCTCAAAATCTGTCAGCTGCATTGGAGTTATTTTAGTAACTGCCTCCCCCTAAACGATCTCGTGAATCTTGTAGATCTGTAACTCAACGTTTGATACACCTCTGACTTGATGAAGCCCAGTGCGAAGAAACCCGAAGGCGTTTCAACCGGAGATGGAGCCGTCCAGGACCGGTTGCCGTCACGTCCAATCCAGCGATTTGGAAATCATGAATTGAGGTACACTACGCCCGAAACGATGTTTGTAGAATGACATGGAGCCCCATCTTAATGAAAAGCGTCACTGCCATCACACGTTGTTCTGCATTCATATGCATAGGGTCCTGCAAAGAAACATATACGTAATTATTCGTTCAATAACATAGATATGGACTTCATGGACACCCTGTAAATTGTGCACATAATAGGGGACTTAGCAGGGAATAGCCTTTTTTCCATAGCATTGTCCCAAAAAAATGGCTGTACAAATACGTGTATATATATTTATTTTATGACATTGATCAATTGAAATTCAGGATCCGTGAATTGCGCAATTTTCGCAGAGCCATAGGTGCCAGAAAAAGAGGCTGGCATAGTACACGGGTCACATCTGCCCCATGAGCACACCTGCTCCAATTTTGCAAATGAGGATTATTGTGCGAATGCCCTTGCCCCCTACTGGCACACAGGCAGCACAGCTTGGCTAACACGCCCACGATATTTATCAATTTTGGCGTTGCGACAATGATGCTAAATCTGGAGTGTTTTTTTTACGCAAACCCCACGTGATATGCTCACTCAGAGGTGACGTAGCAATGAGTAATTTACACATTATATGGGGTGTTTTATGAGCCATTTAAGATACACTCTTCCGCAGCTTGACACTATAAAACCACTGAGATATTTTATTGGTTATTATACTTGTACTATCGCCCCTAACTTGGCTCACGTATGTATGTGTACACAAAACGTACGTGTGATACAATGCCTCTGAGTGTGCTGACTTCTCATAAAAAATACAATATACACCAGGAGAGATTGCTCTTAGATAATTATTTAAGAGCAGTTCATAGTACATCATGGTCAAAGTACCGTAACCGTTCTAAAAATATGTGTATTTATTTATTTATTTTGGGTAACTTTCACGTATATCCTTCTTCAAGTGTGTTTTCTTTTAACCAAGTGAGAACTCAGCATACCAGGATAGTCGCATTTGCAGGAGTGACCTTGGGGCATTCGAATGCCAGTAGGGAGACAATGCTTGCTGTGGGTAATCCCGATTGAGTAATTTGTGGGTAATTTTCGATGTTGGCAACATGTGGATGTCCGGTTCTTCTTGTTCGTCTTTTAGCCTGGTGTATTCAGTCTGGTTCATCTAGTCCTGAGCAGCTGACATTCTGTGAGAAGGTGGTGATATAATGAATAATAGGGCACAAGACAAGGGTGCAGCCCTACATTTGATGTATCACACCACCGATGGCGAAATGGTCTCCGCTGTTGGCAGAAGGGATATACATACTTTGGTTAATGCTACATCTAATGAAATGTGATATCAATACTTGGTACAAATAGCAGGTAGTTAGACTGGTAATTTTGGGTCTTCTCGTGGCTCAGGCCCAAACTTACAGACGAACCAGGTGAAGCCACCAGCATGTTTGCCTGTGAACGTTTTGTTTCTTTTAAATAGTGTGAAATAATTGTTACATTATTATTCATGCAATTCTGTATTCATTTTAAGGACGCTTTATACCTTAATTTATTTTTGGAATAGTTTGTCTGGGGTTATTCGTTAAACAGGTGCAGTGGTTCGCGCACAGCGATATGAAAGGGGTGACCTGAGTTTGATTTCTGACAATGGCGAACATCAGTGGTGAGTGGTTATCGGAATCAGTCCTGGACCGCATCCTTCTCCAAACCGCACTGACCACAATGGTGAAGTATTTACTTATTGTTAAAATGATTAGTCTGACAATATAAACCCGGGGGGAAAATCCCCTTATTTTCTAATCAACAGATTGATGCCCGCAGGGCAGTGCTTTGCATCTTTCCTTCAGACTTGTGCTTGAGTACAATAATCAAACTCTCTCAGTTCTACATTTTAAAAAAAGTTGGTATGCATTTTAAAATGAAGGGCATTGTGTATACCACTGCATATTCAAAAAGTTTATCATTGTTTTGTTATTGATCAATGTAGTTTCCTAATGTAGACTTTGACATATGAGTAACTAAAGACTGTTGGCAATGATCACCATGATCGTTTGATTTTATTGCCATAGCTTGATCCCTTAAGTATTCCACTGATGTCTCATGGAAACACAATGGTATCTGGACATGGTAAGAAATATGAGATAGGACTGTTTTATATCTTAGCAGCTGTGGAAATGAATTAAATAATGTATCTGTTAATTCTGCCAAAGTGAAATTCAGCACTAAGAATCGTGGTCAAGAGGCACGATCTATATAAAACACTTCGGCCAAATAACTTTCATCAGGACGTTTAACGGTGTCTTTTGGACACGAGGTTAACGCAGTGCGAATTCTTTCACTTGTGTTAAATGTATTAATGCGAATGTGAGTGTCCATGGCCCAGACACATACCGGAAAGGGAAAATAAAAGTTTGCTTAGGTTACGGTTACGTGAAAGTTGCACTGCTTAAATACAGCAAAATATGGGGATGAAAAAATAGACTAACATTTAAGAGTAAAGATAAATGTTTTAAGATTGTTGTTCTAATCTTTACAGTTCATAATCATCGTCATCGTCATCACAAGTTGAAATAGTTACACTGAGATTGCTTGCATAACTCAATATAAAAATCATACGAAGAGTCAGTCAAAGCACTCCACTCTCGCCAAGCTTTCCATAGCAATTCTAGATTTGAAGCTTTCGTGACTGCAAGGATTCATTAATAAAAAATATTTTTAATTTTAATTTCATTTTATTTTACCTACGTGCCTTTACCGAAAGAACTAAGAGTATGTTTCCATAGCAACGTTAAAATACGTTTTCTGTAAATTATTTCAGAATTAAAGGCCAAAAATATAAAATCGAGAATAGTTACAGTTGAAGCAGATAATATGACTCTGTAACATAGCGACTGCCAAAAATAAGTCACCATTGTTCGTTTTGTTATTTCCTACATTTCGTTTGGTAGTTTTGCTGCAGTTGTGCCCTTCGTTGTACATGTATGCATACGCTGCCCCTGTCAATGCAGTCAACACCGATTGCTAATGTGGCCGTCTTACAGTTTGTCTCGCTTTAACTTGCTTGGTAGCAGCGCATGGCTGACTGGGAAATTGCAGCTTGAACTCAGACGTCACTTGGGAGAAGGCGCTGGGCTCAAACCAGTGCACTCACTCGATTCACAAGCATGTTGCCTGTTTTTTAGCTGAGTGCCTAATGACAAGTACGAAGCTTGATTAGAATTGAATCCTCATGGGTGGAACGCATTCCTGTGCTAATTAAATTAAAAGCTCTAATTTGATGGAGGGTTGCAATAACGAATGATGTTTTTGGTCACTTCAAACGAATTGCAGAAATACAGTTTTAAGATATCTGCAAAAAAGATTATCTGTTGTCTTCAACAGCACTAACAACAACAAAAAACATATGTGCACACGTAACTATTTTACAGGCATCGACAGTCTGCATATTCATGCATCTTAGCCCGGAGTTGTCAGTTGACTTTGCGTCCTCGACTGCTTTCCCCTGAGACTGATTGCAGCCCTACTGCAACATGAAAGCAATATAAAGTGACATGGCAAGGGTGTTTCTGTTTCCACATATCCTTGTCCCTCTGGCCAATGGCCAGAGCTGCTAAAATCAATGTGGACATGACTCAATCATTTTGGCAGTTGTGAGCCGATTGATTGTGGGTCCTAATGCCCAGCAATTGATGCATTTGTAACAGTCTTTTATAGCATAATTGTAGTTGCTTCCATTATTACAAAGCCTATTCGAGAACATAACTTTTCTTGCAATAGCACGGGTCACTTTGAAGATCGACACTTACGGTGTACAATTTCTCTGCTATTTAGATATTGAGTTTCACAGTTGTGATGCTTATTTTTAGAGCCAATAAAATGTAGTTTAAAAAAACAGTAATGCTGTGAAGTTGCCTGCTAAGTCAAGTCAAAGTGAAGCACACTAGACTATATAAAAAAACACCATTTAAACCAAAACCGGCGTTTAAAATCCTTCCTGATGTTTTGAAAGCAGCGGTCTAGCGCGCATTCATAGATGGGCTCTACATGTGCTGTTCGTGGAAAGCTATTGTACCCCTCATGGGTGAGAATTGGGGAGGGATAAAGAGAGCGGCACAGAAAGCGATGGACACGCACGGATTTCTACTTTAACGATGAACAGATGAACTGTGCAGACGACTTGCTCAGAGTTCTTGCTGTACCATGGGGCTTGGGCACACCATATCACGCCTGTTGCGTAGATTAAACACTTGACGATGCTGCCGCCGCTGGCAGTGGAGGACAAACACAATTAACAAAATAACAAATCAACTCAACACATGCGTCATTAACGCTGCCTGAAAGGAAACAAACATAGGTAACGACGACCCCTCTTTTGGTCTATGGCCCATTTTTAATAGCACGCAAAAGGTTTTTTTTTCGTTTAATTTTTTTTAAATGTATGACGAAGAAAGGGCCATTGTCTGAAACCATCACCGATTATATATTTTGTATATTTTGTTTGAATGTGTTGATTGTTTACAATTGGTAGTTTATGAGCACGCGCATACACACCCTGCAATGCAACAGCTAATGCGGCTTAATACAGAGTTTTAAAAAAACACTCAGCTGGAGCAACAAGCAGCCTCCTAAAGTAGCCTTTGCTCTTCACGCATGTGAATTAGTCAATTTAGTTGAAATGGTCCAAATCGTGTTTCATGACTGAGATCTACAAAAAGATATTCCCCAATCAAAAGTCAGGTCCATTTTATATTCCAAAATTAAAATACTCATAATAAACGGTGGTGGAATAAGTGCATTGATATGAATCATATATTGTAAATTGAACAGAAAAACACACTGCAATAAGACAATTACCCCGATTCAAATTTATGCCACTTAACAAATTAGAGTATACTCTTAGTTCTTTCGGTAAAGTCACGTAGGTAAAAAAATGAAATTAAAATTAATAAAAATAAAATTATAAAAAATAAAATCACGACGTTTCGGAGGCAACACAAGGTGGGACCGTCACAGCCAGATTTGCTGTGATGGTCCCACCTGATGATGGAGATTTGTGTTGCCTCCGAAACGTCGTGATTTTATTTTTTATTATTTTATTTTTATTAATTTTTATTTAATTTTTTTTACCTCCGTGACTTTACCGAAAGAACGAAGAGTATGAATCCTTGCAGTCACGAAAGCTTCAAATCTAAAATTAGAGCATGGCAAAAAGGTAGAGACGCAGTCCTGCAAAGTTTTGATCATGACGCTGCTGGCAGAAGAAGAGGCATCTCAAGAGAGTCCTGCCCGAGGATAGTCTGGCCTACTCTTTCATGCTGCCCAGATAACTCGCAGCACATGACCTGCCAATCATCTGCGGTCTAGATATTCATACTGCTGTATGGGATAAGGTGGGCGGGAGGGGGGGGGGTTAAGAAACTTGCCCAGGGTCTCAAGTGCTGCCTTCGGGGATTGAAACGATGGCTTCTGCATGGCAATTCGAGCGTGCTAACCACTCGACTGCGCCAACATCTCTACCTATTCCAGTGCATTGAAAACATTAACCTTGCATTTTTATTATTCCACGGAAATGTCTCGTGTTATAAATGAGGATGTTTTTTTTTAACGACTGAATGAATGTGAAAACCAATTAAATAATGTGAACACGCCAATGGTACACAATGCCCCTGGCCCCCAATGGAAATTGTCACGTCATCTCTATAGGAACGGTACTGGAAGGGGGGCGGGGGGCGGCAATTCAAAGTAACCGCTCCTACAAGAGATGCCAGATGGAGCACTCTTATTAGAGTGCCACACCTGGGCTTATTTGAACAGTATGCAGTGCGTGCAGGTGTGGGCAGGATGTACCGTGCCTTTTAAAAACAAGCTTGGCTTTAACGTGCTCTCTTCTAAACTGACATTTGTATACGAACGAAGCAACAGAACTAGTCACTGACTGATATGCCATATTGTATCGCATTTGTGAAGAGCAACGCAAATAAGCAATTGCTCTGATTGTGCAGGTAATGTCCAGAAAGGTGAATACAAATGTTTGGGACCACAGAGGTGCTTGGACTTAGGGCTCTCTCGTGCATTGTTACACCTTACGGTGTAATTATGTGATGCATGATCAATTATTACTCTGCGTTCATTTCATATAACATTAATTTACATGAAATACAACTTTGAATAGATCAGCATTTTACAGTCACAACGAATGAAACTGTGGGTTGGGGGCTGGGCAGGAGAGGGGGAAATAAAATTAATGGAAAAAGGAAATAGAGCCTTGGGTTATGTTGACAGCAGATTTATGTTATATTGAAATATTTTTTTTTGCATTCGGTCATGCTTTAGCATTGGGCTTAGCCGCAGACACTCCCAGGCTGTTACAAAAGCGAGTTATCACAAAGTCGGTCAGCTGTGGAAAAATAAACACGCCTCTCTGCCCTCCCTTCCTTCCCGCATCAACTTGCACACCACACTCAGCAGTTTTGCTGCTCCGTGTGTGCGTTCACTGGCAGGCTTCACATACAAATGCTCTAATGGTCCTCAAAGCTCTCTTTCTCAGTGTGCACCTCCGCCACCACTACCACCGCCACACATAAATATAATCGCGTTGCAAAATGGAAGAGTAAGAAAAAACGAAAATGCCTTCGAAATGGAATTGCGGCAATGCAAAGAAACATGGCTAGCGATGTGCATAGATGGGCCAAAAGAAAGTGAACGGGCACTTTATTTGCGTTGTTTTATAGACACGTTTAATTTAAAAAAAAATGTGATGAGTCTGCTGCGGTGTAATAGTTTGCACACTGGACTGGACGACTGTGAATCCGTTGAAACAATGGGGCAAGTTTATTGTATTCGCTGTACAAATGGGTACACCATACAGAGACGTTTCGGCGCTTCATGTGCGGTGGGGTAAAATGCCGGTGTACTCAACTCTTCCAAGACAATTGGGCAGTGTGGATGAGTGAGCCAAAATGCTTCCCAGAGGGTTTGTCTAGAGCCACCCTTTAGTGGAGGCCTTCCATCAGCACTGGTATGAGCAAGTAATTGCAGGGCTGCACATTTGCCTATTATTTATTATTTTTAAAATGTCTTCAAGAAGCACAACAAATGTAACCGTACCTCTCCATAACAAAGGCTCACCCTCTTAAGCCTCACCTTACCATATGAATAAAAAGTGTGCTGTACTTGCCCAGTCCCCCCACCTCTCCAACCATTATATAAACGGAGTGGTAGCTCCTACAATCTCTCATTTACTTGATACAGCTGTCGTGGCTGTGACGGTTCCACCTGAAGACGGAAGCTTGTGTTGCCTCCGAAACGTCGTGATTTTTATTTTATTTTACTTTTATTAATTTTAATGTTTTACCTACGTGACTTTACCGGAAAAAACCTAAGAGTATGAATCCTTGCAGTCACGAAAGCTTCAAATCTAGAACTAAATGACCTTTCCACAGCTGTATGCGCAGCATGCTGGGAAAATGAGGCCATTGCATTGCTAAGTAAAAATATATCCGATTCCTGTGTGCTTAGTTTTTTTTATATATATTGTTTCTTAAATTAATACTACATGTAAGCAAATATGTATATGCATTAGTGCAAATTTAGCCTGTATATGGTAAAATTGGGCTATAAAAAAACAATTTTCAGCGCAGTAAAAATACGGTTGAGCTATTTTTACTCCCATTATTGAATCACAGCCAGCCATAAAATAACAAAAAGAATCTACGCTGCAGGGCATGCGATATGGGAACAACAATTCACGGCTTCCGTAAATCAACGAATTGTTCCAATGAACATACACGGGTCAAATTACTTGTCTGCCATTATGGTGCATGCGGGTTCAAGAGCAGCGGTGGGCAGCCTCCGACACCGTGGGCTGCATGCGTCTCGTGGTGGCCCCCCTCGTGGTGGCCTGGTCTCGGCGTGTCTCTCGGGCGATGCGTGCGGTCATGGTTAGTGCACAAGCAATGGTGTCGAGCTTGCGGCCCACTGAGGTGGAGGAGGGCCGCTCACGTGGCCCACTGCGTATGCGTCGATGACACCTTTTTGGCAGTATCAAAATGATGAAAATGTCAGAGTAAGAACCACTCAACCCGAGCTATCAATACTTTGATACTTGCATTGCCGTTGTTACTATTCGTCTTTTGGCGTTCTCTGGTCTAACACTGATGAGGCAAGGCCGTAAAGAACGCTGTCTCTGGTGTAGGCCAATCAGTTTCAAAGACAATGCAAATATATTAGCAGAGCATGTTTGTTTACACGTTCAGCCACAAGTACCCTGTGTGGTTCATGCAGACTTGATGCCTTGGAATAGGGATATATTTCGTGTTTGAACATACGAACACAGCTGTTTCATTGCCAGAAGGCCTATTCTTATTATTTTTTTTACCATAGACGTATTCATATTCTTGGTACTTTCGGTAAAGTCACGTAGAAGGGAAATAATAAAATATATTTATTACTTTATTATTTCCCTTCTACGTGACTTTACCGAAAGAACCAAGAATATGATTCCCTGCAGTCACGAAAGCTTTAAATCAAAACATAGACGTATTATGTATGTTGAACTTCTTTCGCACCGTACGTACCAACCGCACTAATCGGAGGTGCGGGGGGGGGCAACGAACTAACCACAAAAAGCAGTTCTGCACTAATATTGGGATTAGAGGAGTCAACGGGACGCGATAGCAGATTCTTCACAATATTTGCAAGTCGCTAACCACATGGATAACACACTAAACACAAAGATGAGATCTTAAGAAAAAAAAAACTATCAATTTAAATGTCTTCAAAAACCGCAAAAATGTAACTGGTGGAATATGGCCACTAAATGACCTGCCCGCAGCTGTATGTGCAGCATGTTGAGTAAATGGGGCCATTTGGTGACAATTGCACAGCTAAGTAAAAATTCCTGTGTGCTTAGTTTTAATATTATATGTAAGCATATGTAAGCATATGTGTAAATTGGATGGCATAATACCCAAGGATGTCATGCACGGCGAGCTGGCATCAGGCACACACGGGTCACTGGTCGCCCAGTCCTGCGCTTCAAAGATGTCTGTAAACGGGACATGAAGAGCTGCGACATCAACCCAAATGACTGGGAGAAAACTGCCGGCTACCGACTCAGCTGGCAGCAGGCTGTGAAAACAGGCCTCAGGAGAGGCGAGGAGAAAAGACACACCGCTTGGCGGACCAAGAAGGAGCGACGTAAAGAACAAGCAACAAACACCTCTGGAGCTTTTCGATTTAAAGCTTTCGGTAAAGTCACGTAGAAGGGAAATAATAAAATAATACAAATAAAACATAATAAAATAAATCTCACGACGTTTCAGCCACAACACAAGCAGCCGTCCTCAGGTGTCTTCCCGACAGACCTGTTATTCACCTGAGGACGGCTGCTTGCGTTGTGGCCGAAATGTCGTGAGAATTATTTTATTATGTTTTATTTTTATTATTTTATTATTTCCCTTCTACGTGACTTTACCGAAAGAACCAAGAAGATGAACCTCTGGTGCTGCCACCGCATTCACTTGCAATTGCTGTGGCAAGGATTGCCACTCAAGGATTGGACTACTAAGTCATTCTAGGCGTTGCAAAACATACAGCTGACCTCGTAAGGAGCAAAAGAATCGTCTCTCGAGACACAAAGACCTATGTGTGTGTAAAATGCATTAGTACAAATTGAGCTGGTATAACTTGTCGATGTTGCACATCACTGTTCTAAAGTGAATGCAGGACTTCCATGAAGCTACGGCATAGAATGCATACGAACCATAAATAATTGAGTCTATATACACACTATACGATGCATGTATTGCGAGCGTAAGATGGTATTTCAATTGATTAATAATACAAACATGTCCTTAATTTTACTTTGCCTCAAAACGCCCCATGGCATTTTCAGGAGGTTCCCGCATTTGGGAAGCATGCTCAATTTTTAGCCAATTTCATTTTGCATTTTGTGGCATTTGGGAGGAAACGGGAGTATGAAGAGAAAACACACACACACGTACGTAGCATCTCATGGCCACCTCACAGCCCACGCCTACAACAACTGGTTGTTCCTGTGCAGTCTCTCATCTAAATACCACTCAAGTTCAAACCCTGCTTAGCTTCCAGGATTGTATCAGACCAGGTGATTCGTTCAATACGATATGAAACCGTTAATATTTATATAAAATACAAAGTGTGGAAGAGTATCGATTTAAAGCGTTCGTGACTGCAGGGATTCATCTTCTTGGTTCTTTCAGTAAAGTCACGTAGAAGGGAAGTAATAAAATAATAAAAATAAAACAATAAAATAAAATTCTCACGACGTTTCGGCCACAACACAAGCAGCCGTCCTCAGGTGAAGAGAAAACCAAGAAGATGTGGAAGAGTAGGCCAAAAAAACGATCTATGGATCTTCCTGTCACAGATGCTTTTCCTCCAGCAGTTTCGTCCCTAAAATGTAAATAATAAACAATTATATTGTAGAGTGGAACACGGAAAATGCTGTAAGCATTTACAAGTACAGTAACACTACACGATATACAATTGCTTCGTTTCGTGGTGCATAAAACATTGTGCCGTGCCACATTATTTATGGCATTAAGCTAATGGTTAGGCCTGCAGGACAGGAACAACAATGAACCCCAGACACCCAATATTTTGACACATTAGATATCTCTCTGTGGACAGGCATGCAATGGGAAGTAACACTAAATGTCTACAGCATAAAACCTTGCAAACACGTGGGTTATACGAGCTAATTGTAAGCAATATTTTTTCAAAATTGGTGACATCCAATTAAAAACCTTATTCATTTCCCTTCTGTGGCCAGGTGAAAGCCCCTTTATGGTAAGTATGATGTTTATTTGTTTAATGTATTTTCAACATGGGGGTACTTTTACTGTTTTAGATACGGACTATGGCACCAGTGCAGAATGGCCTCATCTTGGAAAAATGATCTCACGAAGATTTTAACATCAACCCTATGACAGATGATTCGCTCTGATAACTCTCAATAAAACGTTGATGTCCGATGGCCTTTTGGGTTGTACCCTGTGCCTGGAGCTTCTTTGCTTGCGGGACACCGTGTCCTCTTACGTGGTCGTACGACCCAAAAACACGTCGGGGAGAGCTGTACAGCGCAAATGTGAAAAAAAAAACTACGCCAGTGCTCTCAATCAAATAGTACAGCGGGTGCCTTCGGGGAAACAAACCCTCGGCTTGTAATTGGCAATCACCGTGTCAGTGGACCTCTCATGAAGCATCGTGCAGAGGGTCCCGCCGTGCTGTTCGATGCGGGGGCGGCGGGCGGGGGGGGGGGTTTCTTCGGCTGCTTCGCTGCACGTCCGGGCCTGTTCATCACACAATGCACCACCACCACCACCAAGGCCGTTCGCAACTCGAGGGGAGAGAGAGAGCGCGCACTGGAACAGAGCTTAGTGAATGGCATGCTGCATTAACACACGGTGTGTGCTTGTGGTCACATGCATTTCTTTTTTGGAGCACCCAGCCCCCAATCTCTGAGCAACCCGATTAGAGATGAGTGTAGCCTCACCCAGCCAAGGCTGTTTTTTTATTTAAACAATGTAAGCCCAACCCTGCCTGTCTCTCCCAAACCCCGTGGTGTGCACTCCTGACATGTTACAGCATTGGCTGTCAAGAAGCTTTAGAGTTTAGAGCATGCCAGGCGTATCCCCTGCAGGCGATGGCTTGATGCTGTAATTGTTGGTGTGCATGCAGTAGCATCATAACACTTTAGCTCGTTGAATTGTATACAAAGCATATATGGTACAAAAGACCTACTGTATGACACAGTACTGCACACAAGTTACATGCAGACGCACGCTGAGGTGCAAACGTGGAGACAAACACATAGACGCGATGTAAACGCGTAAAGAGATAGCCAACTGCGCTACAGCATACCTTGAGACAACGCAGAGAGATATTAACCGGTACAAAATACAACGCTAAGACAGCACGAGTTATATCTGCAGTAGGTTTCGTAAAAATGACAACAGTCGTATAATTAGACATCGTTCTGAAAATACTGGAGGCCTACTGAAAGTGACATAACATAAATTAACATTAATACCGTGAAAGCGAACGCGTCACTTAATTAAACCACGTCCCATCCCGCACATGCAATCTGCAGCAATTGTTTTAGAGTGCTCGGCTTTTGAAGGGTTCCATGCGTTTTAATTAAACCTTCAGAGGCAGGAGCTGCAACGATGGCTCCATCAACATTCTTCATGGCAATTTAGTGTGAAAATCCCTGCGTGGGGGTGTTGCACCTTGCAAGCATAGCGGCAGGTCTTCTGCTGCGCCGTCCCGCTGTGCGGCGAAATACTTGCTCATGAGAAACGACGACGACACCGCAAGCACCGCCAACACAACAGAAAACAAAACAAAACCACAACACGTGTGCCGAGCTGCATTGATCCATAATAATAACAACGAAGCTGCATTGGCTTCCAGTTGCCGAGCGAATACATTGTGAAGTCGAACTCACTGCACACAACGTCCTCGCGACAAATGAACCAACAATTCCTTTGCTGATCTAGGCAAGGAGCGTAAATCGTCACGCGAACGCCGTTCTACCTCGCAGCAGCAGCAGCAGCGGGTTGTAGCTAGCCATCGAACAAAGACAGACGCTGCATCGAGCGCTTTCAGAGGCGTTTCTGCGGCCGTCTGGAACGCTCTTCCTTTCGATGTTAGAAAGCCACTGGAGCTATGCACTTTGAAATCATCTTGTTTGAAAACGAATTTCTTCAAAACTGCTTTTTGTGGTTTAGTTTCTTGACCTTGCCCCGCACTTCCGATTAGCACCGTTGACTACGTACGGTGCGAATGAAGTTCAACATACGTACATCGCCGCTCATCCACGCATGCTCGTTAACCCCAACTGATAAGCACAAATCAGCCTTCATTTGGTACTCTGCTCAACATCGACACGCTCCAAGAAAAAAAAAAACACTCTGAGACGTGTCTTCAATGTCCATGAAATAATTTATGCTTATACGAACGAACAACGGCCATCTGATGAGCTGCAACAAAATCTCATGTTTGCATCATACTTCTCTGGTGAGAACTCCGAGACTTAAAACAATGATGATAGAGGAGAGCTCAGCTTGTTTGATTTAATGAGGTGAGGTGCCTTGTTGTAAGAGGCAATTTTCGCCATAGAATTCGCCATTATTGCTCCTGGAAACACCCAGGAGTCACCAGAATTAAATATATTTGGTGGAAACAAGCCCCTGAAATCAGCTTTCCATGGATTAAGCATTGCTTCCTCTCAATCTCAAATTCTCCTCCCTTCCCATCTTCCCTTTCCTAGTTATACATCCCTCCCCAATGTTTATGACTCTCTCGCCATATAATTCTACCTCTTAATTCCAACATCGACATCATCCCTCAATGCCCTTGCCTCCTGTTTACCTTGCTTTATCAGAATCTGTCTCAATTCTTCTCTGATATCTTTCTGCTGAAAGCCCATTTACTTGTTCATTTTCCGGCTAAATCGCCTTCTATCTGGCTATGAATTATATACACACACACGAACATGTAGCTAATTAATTATATAACCTCTCGGTTAAAAGCCTGACTGCATATCAACTGACAATGTCCATATTAAAAGAAGTCCTTTGATATTATCCAGTGATGTGTTAAATTAGGTAAAGAATACAATTACATTGAGGCGTATTATCCTGGTCTAGAATCTCACTCGGCCAAACAAACTTGCCAAATATCAAGCAACATGACAGTCTCAATATGCAATATATTCTTCCCTGCTAAAATAAAGTGTGCTGTTTTAAAAGGAATACATTCAAGGACGCTGGCTAAAGTGTCGTATCTGCACGTGTCAAGAGTAATTTCCTGTATTGGTTAACACGTTTTGTCACTCGACGGTAATGGAGAAGCGTGATGGATGCTCCGTGTGTTGTCTCTCTATCTTCCACGGCTGTAAAGATAAGCCACTGAGTAAGCGCAAACGAACAAGCAGCGAATCGACTAACGCCGTGCGCAATTAATTCAGAGGAAGTGGGGACACGAGCTGCGAGCGCCGCATTGAACGGAGCATTTACCGCAGACGCCCGTGTCGCTTGGCTCCCCCGAGTGCATCTTCTTGGTTCTTTCGGTAAAGTCACGTAGAAGGGAAGTAATGAAATAATAAAAATAAAACATAATAAAATAATGCTCACGACGTTTCGGCCACAACGTCGTGAAAATTATTGTATTACGTTTTATTTTTTATTATTTTATTACTTCCCTTCTACGTGACTTTACCGAAAAAAACAAGAAGACGAATCCCTGCAGTCACGAAAGCTTTAAATCGAAATTTCCCCGAGTGCAGTTTGGGAGTTTGTCTCCCATGTCGCTGGGAGTTGTAGCCGCGGGCACTGCCCGTGTTTTATCTGCTTCATGCCCGCCGGCTATTTTCACCATTTCCTTTATTTTAATTACACCTATCATGCAATCGGAAAGCGGACCCCCCCCCTCCATCACCTCGCCACGCATAGAGGACTTGCAGCGAAAGCCATGAAGCGCGCGCATACGCACGTGATGGTGTTGAAACAAAGCAAACAAAAATCAATTGCGGTCTAAAACATTCGATGACCCAACGTGAGGTTTAGCCAAGTAAAGCAACAATCAGATGCAGTGCGCACATCTCTCAGGCTGAACTACAGGTTGCTCCAGATGTCTTGCGCTCCCCAATTAATTTAACCCTACTTGTTTTCTTTTGCATATTAAATCGTGTTTTAAATGAACAAAACATGAAGTTTCAGAGAATTAAATGGGGTCACAATACATCTAGACCACCTTGTATTGCCTTTGGCAGTCAATTCGTGCCATGAATGCAATGTGATATGCACAAGCCTTTCCATAAGGATGAATGTACAATTAAAAGCTCGTTTTAATTCAATGATTATTTCACCATTACAGATAAATGCATGGAAAGATGCAACTTAAGAATGGCAGCATACACGAATAACACAGACATCGAAATATCGAGGGCATTGCTATGACAGAGATGGCCAAGTTAAGTTGAGCATTTTTTTAAACATTATTTACAGCAGAACAAAATTACTGAACAATACAAACACGTAATGTAAACAGCGCACTTTACTGATATTACATAAATCATGCACTTTATAGCACAAGCCATCAAACCTTGTTTTAATAGGAGTCATAAAGTGTAAGGTTACATTTTTTTACGGTAGCATGCTTAGTGAACACACACTTTAACGGTACGATGACACATGGAAAGTGCCTTTAAGTCCAGCAACAACTAGCTATACAGATGTAATGACAGGGTGCCACCTGTTGGCCTTGAAGGGTAATCACGGGTATGGGCAAGGTTATGTAACAACTAATCAGAAGGGGGGCGTATCTGGGTTAAAGGTGAAAGGTGAGGTGAGTCGGGAAGCTCTGGGAACCTGCTCGAAGGTTCTGGAAATGGGAGTGGTCAGAGGCGGGGCCTGGCCATGCTGAAAGGTATAGAAGTGGGATGGAACCAAAGGTTCAGGGTTGTTGCGGCGGGGTCCCGGGTGCTGGCTGCGTCGCTTCTCGCCGTCATCTCTCTCCGACTTCCGGCCGCGTGGAAGATCCTCTGCACGGCTCCCAGCGCCGTCATCGTCACACCAGTCAGTCAGCCGTGTGGTTGGATGTAGGCGATGGGGCTATGTAGAGAGGTCGCCTGTGCGTAGCTAAAGTAGAGACGTTTATCTTCTTGGTTCTTTCGGTAAAGTCACGTAGAATGGAAATAATAAAATAATAAAAATAAAACATGATAAAATAATTCTCACCTGAGGACGGCTGCTTGCGTTGTGGCCAAAACGTCGTGAGAATTATTTTATTGACTTTACCGAAAGAACCAAGAAGATGAATCCCTGCAGTCACGAAAGCTTCAAATCGAAATTTAGAGACGTTAATATATTACCCAGTGTTGTGCCCAGTGAGAGGAGACGCGTATATATATGTATCGGCCTGTGTGGTGCCCAATGAGAGGATAAATAAGAAGAAGGCCTCTCTACGACATGTATACGAAGTACCCCGTTATACGTGCATCCCTGCGAATCCACGATGCATGCAAGCTTAGCCGAGTTTAAACACAGTCATGAGGATGGCACGTAAACCCGCCAGCTCTTCCATGCACTGCCATGCATACCTTCCTTTGCCACTAATTTGTCTCACTTTCTTGAAAGTAAATATGCATATAAACTGAACTTTTTTTTAGAAAACTGTTGCAAGGAAGGGTATTTCAATGCAACCTACAGCATTGTCTGAAATGGCTTTAAACTGTAGGATGCTGAATTAAATATGATGCATGTTAATTAAGCAACTCACACGGTGAAAAGAAAATCAAAATAATAATTCTACACCCTTTATCCAGGTGACAGTCTACTGACATTCAATGTCTCACCTTCAAAGAGGCCCGGGTCGCCATAGTTGTGTAAGGTACAGTTGCCTCGTACATTTACTTGTGGTTATTTGTGGTTATTTGTTGGCAATATTTCTAGTTTAACTGCCATAATTCATATTTTTAAGTGCGATGTATTCATTATTTAATGTACACATTAGCTGCAACAAAACCTGAAAGTCAACAAATGTTGCATTAGTTTCTCTCGAAATCTGAATTGCAGTGATAATCCAAAACCGCAGCGTTCAGAGCACACACAAATGTACAGACCACAGCTTTTGTTTACACCTCAAGGTGCACACGTGCACTGGTATGGTGCGCTGGGACAGTGGTGAGTCCACTGCGTTACGAACCTGGAGACCTTATATTGATTCCTGGGTATGGCTAACATCAGTGGTGAGTGATATCCAAACCAGTCCTGGCCGCCATAACCCCCCAGTAGAGATGCAACGTCGGGCCAACGTTGGAATGTGGTCAGAATTTTTGGAGCAACATTGGCCTAAACATTGCATGTTTACTAGGTCTTTTACCCACCTGCACTGGCGAAATATGGTCAAGCAGCCAACGTGACTGGCACATTGTAGAGCGGCCTTCATCCAGTAGTGGATTAATGAAAGGCAGTAAATTACATATTAACAAAAAGTAAAAAAAGAACGAGATAAATGCCCAAAACAAGCTTAAACAACTGTAATACCTTTTTTTTGTAGCGTCTCTAAATGCAGTAGCAGCTACTGTGTGCAGTGTAGTCTGAGTTATTTATAGCTTGAGAGAGTCCTAGATATACAAGGGTCAAATTAAATTGATGATAATGTGGGCCGTAGAGGCTAGAATAAAACCGGGCTGTTTGGAATGAGAACACAGCACTCTACTGTGTCATTAAACACTACGTCTCTGCTACCGGTGCCTCGCACAGGCAGACGTTGAGAAAATATTAAGAGAAGAAAATAATGAAATAGGTAAAAAGGTCACCGGTGTTTTAACAAACTCCCCAACTTGCCAAAAAAATGTTCAATGGATAATTGCCGTTTTCCTGGGATATCTTTAACAAATCTTGAACCCACTTAAAGGGCGGTCGAAATAAAAAAAAGTTTTGTGTAACAAAGCAAATGCTGCCGAATGCTCTGCCATGACATTTTGCGTATACCAGCGTGGTCTACTGGTGGTTGCACAAGTGAGCGAGTGTTCTCCGAAGAAAGAAAAAAGAATGCCTGGCCTTGAAGTCTTGCCATGAAGGCATTGGGGGAGACGCCAGCCCGTGACCTCTTGACCTATATAATCTGCAGGCCTGGGGTTGTCCAGCTAAAGGGACCCCCCTGATTGTCGGTCTGCTTTAGCCATGCAGCTCTGCAGACACACAAACGCCCTTTGTGTCAACACGCAGCACCGCACTATTCTGTGCAAGTATCCACAACAAGCCAATCTAGCGTGAAAAAAAAATTCACAAGCTGCATAAGATATATGCCATATATATATCCAAGGTTTTATGATAAGTTCTTGGTATTTGCTGCCTGGAAAGAAACGAACAAAAACAGTGAATGCTGGCTGGGTGGTTCAAGGTGCCGATGCTGCTTCGTTTGAGATGTTCAGCCACCTGGCCTTGCACTTGATATATAAACCAATTTGCCATATTCTTAGGTTTTTTCGGTAAAGTCACGTAGGTAAAAAAATTAAATTAATAAAAGTAAAATAAAAAATAAAAATCACGACGTTTCGGAGGCAACACAAGCCTCCATCTTCAGTTGGAAGCTTGTGTTGCCTCCGAAACGTCGTGATTTTTATTTTTATTTCACTTTTATTAATTTTAATTTTTTACCTACGTGACTTTACCGAAAAAAACCTAAGAATATGAATCCTTGCAGTCACGAAAGCTTCAAATCTAGAATCAATTTGCCATATATAAGAGTTTGTATTGGCTTTTGGAACAAATAGTAATACTTCATAGCGCCATATACATGTTGAATGTAAAAAATGTGCAAAAATTACGTAAAGCAACTAATCTTTATCCCTGAAGCAGTGGTTCACACTTTGAATCTGGTGACCTGAGTTTGTTTGCCAGACACAGCGAACATCAGCGGCGAGTGGTGAAGTATGGTCAAATATTTGTCTTCTCGACAGACCTGTTCTCCACCTGAGGACGGCTGCTTGCGTTGTAGCCGAAACGTCGTGAGAATTATTTTATTATGTTTTACTTTTATTATTTTATTATTTCCATTCTACGTGACTTTACCGAAAGAACCAAGAAGATGTGGTCCAATAACTTCCATCATCTACAACAGTGCGTGAAGGAAGACCTTCATCCAGCGGTGAATTAACAAAGGGCTGTAAACTCCCCAAAAATATATAATTGTTTAAATATTTATCTACTGTAGGTCATTGCTTCGCATGTCGGTTCTGAATAGAAGAGGCAATTAAAACAAGATGTCCTGTGGCACAGAGCCACGCGGCAGGATAACTTGCTTGGCGAGATTGTGCTCAAGATCCTTGCGGGGAAGCGAGGCTCTTGCACCAGAACTCGGTGGGCACGCCTTGGCACATTGCACGCTTGTACATCTGTCTCTGCTCCAAACGAGGGGGGTGGGGTGTGGATGAACGCACGTATTAGTGCGCAACAAATGACCAAATGATAAAAGATTTCTGGTAAATGGGCAATTTCCAGTGCGGTTTAAACCCAGAACAAACTAAAGATAGCAGGGTGGGTGGGTGGGGGGAGTCGAGCATGTCAGCGCTGTTGCAGCTGGAAGATGGGCAACGGTGACCATTGATCTTCTTGGTTCTTTCGGTAAAGTCACGTAGAATGGAAATAATAAAATAATAAAAATAAAAATAATAAAATAATTTATTTTAGTATATTATATTATTATTTTATTATATTATTTTAGTTTATTATGTTTAATTTTTTATTATTTTATTATTTCCATTCTACGTGACTTTACCGAAAGAACCAAGAAGATGAATCCCTGCAGTCACGAAAGCTTTAAATCGAAAGGTGACCATTGATTTATAACCCACTACTACTATACATTTGCCAAAACACATTCTATCATGACGAACCCGTGGAAAACTACGCGTGGCAGGCGAGCAGCATTCTTCAGACTGCGAAGAGCTATCGGGTTGTGGAAGGAAACAATAAGACCAGTGGAAAATAGTTTTAAACATACCATTATACAGTACTAAACACCTGCCTCTGAAAAAGATGCTGGAAGGTGACACTGACGGCTGCTCTGTGCTTCCAGTGTTCAGGGGCCTGCTTAAGGCGCGGCTCCGGCTAGAGCACGCCATGTACCACACACATGTCGGTGATGTGCACGTCTTCTTTGAACGCTGGGGAGCCGGAAAAGCCCCCCTCTGTACCAGCGTGGACGGCACCCTCGTGTTCACCTTCTGAAGCGTTCGCTTGTCACCGTGGCGTGCGCGATGACCACCACCACCACGTGACTTTTCTTTCGTGTTGTGCGCGCTGCATTTAGCGCCACAGCGCGTCGATTTATAGCGTGTATCCGTTTGTTTGCTGGTGACTTTGTGTATTTCATATCGGAATCGCCTCCAGTGCTGTTGCTGCTGGAGGCAATAAAAGTTGTTTAAAAGTCAAAAGTCTGTCAAAACCCAGCATTAGAATTGGGTGCCCCACAGATATTCGATTGGCAGGTCCGGGGGGAGTGATGGGGTACAAAGTGTGGATACTCTCCCACCTCTTCTTGGTTCTTTCGGTAAAGTCACGTTGAAGGGAAGTAATAAAACAATAAAAATAAAACATAATAAAATAATTCTCACGACGTTTCGGCCACAACGCAAGCAGCCGTCCTCAGGTGAAAACCAGGTCTGTCGAGGCGACAGCGTCTGAATGAAACAGCACACGTGCTTGGAGCATATATATAAGCTGGGTTGGAAGGGGGGGAAAGGGCGCCTTGACAAAATAATTTGCATATCAAGAGGAATTTAGCATATTTATGGGGTATGTGATTAGTACTACTTATGCCCGTGCATTATGCAGGATTAGCAGCATCAAAGGGATGGGATATGGGAAATGCAGGTATGTGATTAGTACTACTTATGCCCAGATTATATATATGCTCCAAGCACGTGTCGACAGACCTGGTTTTCACCTGAGGACGGCTGCTTGCGTTGTGGCCGAAACGTCGTGAGAATTATTTTATTATGTTTTATTTGTATTATTTTATTACTTCCCTTCTACGTGACTTTACCGAAAGAACCAAGAAGATTAATCCCTGCAGTCACGAAAGCTTTAAATCGAAACTCTCCCACCTCTTCCGAGACGTCTGGCCCAGTGTGGGAGAAGAGGTCAAACCCCTTCTAGGGGGGTGCTCGAGTGTTCCCTCTGGTGGAGGCCCTTCTGGCAGCAGTGGCGTGAGCAGGTGATTGCTGGTCTGCACCTTTAGCACCTTTTTTATTTACAGTATAGGCAAAGCTATATTGTCATAAATGTCTAACAGACACACACAAGTGCATCTGCTTTTAGCTTCAGTGAGGCAATAGCAATAACAATTACTTTTATGTTGTACGGAGACACGTTTTTGTCGTGACCTTCGCAACATCAAACGTTTGCCGGTGCCCATTATTGTTTCGTTGTTAAAAGTGACATTTCATAATAGACTGCATTATCAGAGCTTTAAATAACTTTTGTGTTCACCTGGCTGGCTTGCTGTGCTGGATTTTTATGAAATGTCTCACTGAGGTGTGGCAACCAGAATGAATACAGGGACAGGCACAGATATATATATTTTATTTTTATTTCCAAGTATAATTAAAACATTTCAATTTGCCGATCAAGGTCAGTTTTGCGATAATTTCGCTTTATGAGATGTAATTTAAAGGGACCACAAAAGATAATACAATCCAGGTGGATGGCTAATTCAGAAGGCTGATATTTTCATTAAGGTGTCTTGTGATACAATTGAAATGTATAGATAATCTAAATAAATGAATGACTCAAGATGGTGTGCAGATTAGGAAAAGTACTGATCCAGCATCATGGAGACTTATGCTGAATGGAAATATAATTATAATAGTAAACATGTAGACCTTTGTCAATCTACTGCTGGATAAAGGCTTCTTCACACCGTGTTGGTAATGGGGATTGTTTGAACATAATTCACCACATTAGTCAGCACTGGTTGGTTAAGAGCACCAGGGCCCGTTCAGATACCACTTGCCAATGATGTTAGCCATGGCTGGCAACCGAACTCAGTTTGCTGGAAATATACAAGGCAAGAATATTTACTTACTGCCTCGGATGTGTGTCTTGGGATGTGTGACGTTAATTTGAAGTTTTGTTCATGAGATAAAATACTTTATAGTCTGTGATGTAACTTAAGCAATCGAACTCGTGTGGTTTCCATTCCGTTTAAGTTCAATACAACATCACAGCAGTGCTGTTATTGTAGCACATTCCATAAATATACTTTAAAGTTGTTAGTTTGTGGCAATCATCTATGTCCACATTTATCTCCCGATAGATTGAGGCATCGCCAGACTGAGGGGAGGCGACGGCTTCGGGAGGTCTTAATTCAGCAGTAGATAGATCATGGCTGCCAATGAAGAAGATGATGATGATTGATGATGATAATGATCATCATATCTCCTGGTTACACACATTACATCTGACGCATTAAAAAAATACTTTTCTTTAAAAAAATATCTACATCTGCAGTGAAATGAAAGGATAAATTCCTGAATCGTGAGCCAAAATTAAAAGTAGTGTTGTGATTGAAAGTTCCGTAAAACAATAAAAATTGTCTGAATTATATCCAATGGCTATGGTATTAAACAGTTAAAGCAAATGTTGTAGGCCTTGGCAAAAATAATGTGAACATTGCCACTTTATGCTATATTGCCAATGTTAGTATTTGTCGTAAAAGAAAAAAATTGCTCCTTCGTCAAATATATGCCACCAGCTGCATTAAAGCATGTGTAGCATACACGTAGCTATCAACTTACTTATTTCTTTATTAAAAAACTCCAACGTGTCACATCAGAGGCAAAGTCAGCTACCTATATACTGAGGCACCTTAACTTAAAAGGCACCTTAATAAGCTGGACAGGTTGGAATTTGCCATAATTAAACTGAGTCTTAGACAGGGGTGGGAGAGGGAGGATTTTCAGGAAGAGGGTTTAGGCCTGCACAACGGTCATTTTATTGCATTGTTCCAATGTTGATTTAGGAAGATTGCCAATGCTCGTTTTTTTGCCTCCATCGGACTAGACTTCATTCACAGACATCGCCCTTGTGTTTTAACCTATGCTCTGATCAATACACACTTTGACACTTCATACAACGAAAGTCATTAGAGCTGTCAATCAACTCAAAAGTCGAACAATGCTGTTAGTGAATCATCTAACTGCTCTACCCCAGTGGTGTAGCTGTCGCGTGTGCAGGTGGTGCAACTGCGCCAGGACCGACGGGCTATAAGGGCACCAGTCAACCAGGCTATGGAGTAGGGGAAGTTAGACAGGGGTGGGGTGGTGGGGGGGAACTGAATTCCTTGCACCAGGGACCTTTCCAATCATTCTTCACCACTGCTCTACAATGTGTAGTAATTCAGAGACACTAGTAGGAGGCACTCTCTCTTTTATTCCGGTCTTTATAGCCATAGGGGATAACTATATACCGGGTCAGGACAGCCAACATGCTTCCAGACCCACAGCTTCGAAGAGGCGAAGGCTACGACGACGGCAACACGACGAGTTCCACTCCAGATCGCAGCAGCCACGACTGTGAGTCGGAGCTCGCCTTTTATCCTCCCCAGCGTGGCCAGGCTCCGTCCTCGGCCAGGCGCCAGAGGTCGCAACCGGGTACCCGATACCCGTACCCCGGGTACGGGTACGGGTACCCGTTTGCGACCCTGGTGCGGCCGGGTACCGGTATGGGTAGGCCATGAGTCACTGGCGAGTAACCGTTTGTCACTCATTTCCCAACGTCTTGTCTCTTCTCACAATTCAAGTTGCTAGAATCAACCCACCCGCGCCTGCAACATGGCTTCATCCCAGAGGTCGCAATCGGGTACCTGATACCCGTACCGTACTCGTACCCGGCCGGGTAAGGGTAGGGTACGGCCGGGTACGGGTACGGGTACCCGTTTGCGACCCTGGTGCGGCCGGGTACGGTTATGGGTAAGGAATCAAAACCCGTTTGCGACCTCTGCCAAGCGCCCTTCTGGATCCCACCAGAAGGCTCCGGGCTTCGCCCACGGGTCCAACTGGTCGTACGGGCTGCGACCCCCACTCCCATTCTCAACCAGTCCCCAGCGCTACACGCTCCAGTGACTTATTCTATGTCACTACAAATGTAATCACTTGACCAAACAGTATACAGTATCCGTTTTAATACCTTGGTGGCTTTTCCACAGTGCTGAAGTTTGGGATGAAACAGTTGGCAAATTATATTTAAAAGCATCGCTATTAAGGCAGTTGCGTGGCCTTCTAGACTTGTACTCATCATCAGTATTTAAGAAAATATATTCTGGATTAGATTCGACCATCTGGGTCTCATCAGCAGTCAGGCTTGCTAAAGAAATACTGCTGGTTTTCCAAATGTTATTGGTGAGAGCACTCCCTCTTTAAACGATGGGATTCTAATGAAAATTAATTATCTTGCAATTTTAAGAGTAAAAAATGCTTCTGCTGTTTTTCATTACCTGTGCCAATTTGCCAAAATTATCATCTGCTACCGTCAGATAATGTTGAAATAAAATACAGTAATATATTTAACAATGCAGGCATGACGTGGTGGCGAACATAGCAAGACCCTCATAAATATAAAATCCTTTCATTACACTGAGTATGTAATGTAGTCTTCAACATTTGGCCGAAACCCTAAAGTTTGGTGGAGCTCATAAGACATGCAATAATTGACTTTTTTCGACAGGTGGTCAAATGACGGTGCAGCAACTTCTTCACCGTTAATGTGTTCCTGAGCCTAGCCCTGAAGTTTCCAACCAACTGCACGGTATGCCCAAGAGACCCTTGCCTAATTAGAAAGTTTTAATTGCAGCAGATGGCAGTGGTGACTGCTACGATTGCTGTGGTGATAACAGCGACTTTTGTTATGAACGTGCACAGCCGATGTTCACGCGTGTATCTTTAAAGATTAACTATAGTTTGCTGGTGCCGCTAAAAAACATTTGTCCGCTTTTATTTAATTTCACTCGTGATTTCCCAACTGCGTAGGCGGTGAAGCATTGGTTTATTTGAAATAGATCCCATGCTGCAGAGAGCACTCTGGTGTTATTACCGTTGTGTGTTAGCCAGCTGTCATAAAATGTGATCAGGGATTGGGGAAGCTGCTAAACTCCAAAGAGCTGTCAGGGCATGTGTAAATGTGTTATTTGAGCCATTTAAAAAATGAGTTTAATGGAACGGCGAAGCTTTCCTTCCTCATATAATGTTCTGTTAACGCATTAAAAGTTGTGCTCTGATTGAAAAAGCCACGGACTTGCCTTTTTTTAAATGGAGTGGTGGGATCGGCCAGGCAGCAAGGTCGCAGACGCTGTGGGTGTCACGGTGTGTGGACTTGTAGACTTGGCTAAGAGACACCCGTGAAATCTTAGACAAAATCGCGGTGCAGTATTTTTGAGTTTTTCTCCCTTTATTAAGGTGACATCATGCTGATGAGTGAACCTTTAATTAAACAAACAGCAGGTTCAGTACCCGGATCAATAGCCAGTCGTTGCATACATTTCATATATTTATAGAAGTTCAGTTTAGTTAAACAAATGAGAAATAGAGTTTGCCAGTACTACATATCGCGTGACAGTAATTAAAGATGAAAATAAAAACCCGATTCCTTCCTGGGTTGGCAGTGGTGCACAAACAAAAACCCCCAACTCAACACACTTGTCAATAATAATAACACTGCCATAAAAGGAAGAAAGAAAAAATCGACTTTTCAGGCCTTGGCTCTTTTTAAATCATTTATATTAAGTTCGCGTGCTTGCTTGCTTGCGTGCTTGCTTGCTTGCTTTGGACCGTGCAAATCTTTCGGTCGTTTTTTAACCCACTTCCCGTGATCCAATCGAGCTGACATTTTCCACACAGACTCGTTGTGCCAGACAATTATTGTTCGTGAAAAAAAAATTCCCAAAATGTTACTTTTTAGGCAAAAAAAATGTATTTTACATATATTCAAATAGAACGCATTCATGGCTTTGGCTGAACGTCAGAGTGTAAGAGCCCAGAGCGTAACCCCTCCACAGGCCGTGGTGGAGTAGTGCAGTTGGTAGCGCCCTCGCTTCCCATGCCAAAGGTCGCGGGATTGATCCCCGCGTCCTCCACAGGCGAATATATTTTTAAATCCTTTATATTAAGTTCGCTTGCTTGCTTAGGACCGTGCAAATCTTTCGCTCGTTTTTTAACCCACTTCCCGTGATCCAATCGAGCTGACATTTTCCACACATACTCGTTGTGTGTGACAATTAATTTTCGTGAAAAAAAATCCAAAATTTTACACTGTTTAGGGAAAACAAATTAAATATGTAATTACCAATTGCTTAATGGTGGCAGACAATCATCTGACGCATAGGTGGCAGCCATCTCAAGGCAGAGGACGAGAGGACTCTAGCCGCCACGCATATAAAGGATTTATAGTGAAAAACTTTGTTTTTACGGGTTTACTTGTTAATAGCAGAGAACCATTTTTATTGACGAAAAATGTCGATGAATACGTAGAGTTTTTTTTTTACTAATTGAAATTAATGATAGTATTAGCAAATAACTGGTCAATGTGAGGCAGCAATCTAAGCAACGATTGTCGAGAACAAATCACGATTAGGATTTCCCCAGCTTCCAAAAGTGTCGCTGAGCCCCCGGCCCAGGAATAGGTGTAAGTTGCAAGAGCAGAAAATGTCAGCCGGTAATACCCACCTTGCTGTCAGCAAGTATTTTGTGGGTAAATCGTGGTGTCGCATGTCCGCTACACGTGAGTGAAATGTTTAGGGGATGTGAGCGCTTGACCTGCTGTGAGTAAAAGCAGATCGAGGCTGGCGAGATAGTGACGCATTGCCTGAGTACAAACCGCGGAGGTGTTTCGTGTTGACGGTTCGTATTCAACGCCGACCCCCAAATCGAATCGGTTTAATTACACTGCAGCACTGGCTCAGCCAGCAAATAACATTGGCGTAGGCTTAAATGCAATCAAATGTACACATTTCTAGTGTGACAAGGAAATGGCCCTGTAGCGTGCGTTACAAAGACGTGAATTTGAAAAATATTTGATTTTTTTTTCTGTGTGTGCAGTCAGCTACAATTTTTCACCAAGTTACGTTTTTCCGCGCTGTTAGCGTTACGCAAACATGTCATGTGACAGTACCGCAAAATCATTTAAATTCATTGCCGCCAGCACATTAAATTCACATTAAACTGCCTGAGTAGCCAATAAGCCTGACACAAAATCATCATTAGGCAACATTGTGGGAAATGCCAATATCAAAAGAATGCCTCCCTCCCATATTCGTCTAGCCAGATAAAAACGAAAATGTATTTGTTTACAAAACCCATCAGCCGCACGGCTTTCTGGGAATGCATCTTATCAGCACCACTGGTTAAACACAAGCACACTCTGGAGTAGTTTTGACATGCATTGTCTCATCAGCAGAGATGCGTGCTTGAGCCAATTCTGATTAACTGCCCGACGCAAATAGTCTGAGCGTTTCCTGCTTTGCGAGTGTTACAATTGCGGTGTGGCACGTGGATAGGAATTGATCAAATCACCAGAGGGCAAAGGCGATGTTGTATACAACATCATTTTTGCGCTGTGGAAAGTCAATGCGTTCTCGGGCTTCACATTCCAAATTCTAGTTTTGTAAACCATCTTCTTATTCTGTCACGATGCTCACATGGAAGATGTTGCTATGGCAACCCGTAATAGCACTACTGTAACAATGTGAGCAGAGTTTTTTTTATCTAGCATTTGCAGCAGTTCAACTGTAGTGCATTCATCTTGCAAACATTATTGCTGGATAGTGGATACAATTACAATAACAATAACTTGCAGCACTTTCTCGATCCACTGTTAGATGAAGGCTTTCCCGTGCCATACTTCACCACACCGGTCAGTGTGGATTGGTGAAGAAGGTTGGGGAAAGGGGAGAAGGGGAGGGCAGGTTCAGATTTCAATTAGGGGCCGTCCATAAATGACGTCACGCACCGGGGGGGGGGGGGGGTCAGACATTTGTGACGATGTGTGACGAGGCAGGGTTTAAGAAATGTGACGTCACATAAAAATGCGCAACTTTAAATAAATATAGACAACACGTTCTACTTAATTAAATAGACTTTTTAATAAATGTTTTCTCCAACAACAGCAGAGTGCAGCGCCACATTAAATACGCACTACAATGACAATAGTTTAAAGCGATTTGAAGCATGTTTTATTTTGTGGGGGGGGGGGGGCAGAGCTTTGTGACGTCATATTTGAGGGGGGGTCTGACTTTTTGTGACGCCGTGTGACGAAGGGGGGGGGGGGGGATAAAAAAATCGTCGAAAATCTCGTGACGTTATTTATGGACGGCCCCTTAACTTTGATGTTAGCCGTGGCCAGGAAATAAATACAAGTTGCCAGATTCACAGCGCAGTGCGCTAACCAATCCGCCACTACTCCTCTTCGTGTATTTCAAACTCTGCTGAAAATGATCCATGTAAGACAAGACAAAAACCTCATTGGTCTTCTGCTATTTTATATGTATTTCCCAAAAGTTGAAATGGAGAAATGTATTTCTTATATATTTTAATTTGTGTCCAAAAAAAATCCCCATCACATTTGTATTCAATAAATAAGGAAACACCAGATTAACCAGTTATTGTGCTGTTACTGTATACTAAACTACAGCATGTAGGACACACATACTTTTTGTCAGTATCCTTTGATTTACATACATTTTAAAGGTAGAGTGTCAGTAACCTTTGCGGAAGACATATCACCCATTTCCTCGCGTGCTTTCAGGGGCTTTTACCATTGCCATACTCATTTGCAAGAGAAAATATTTTATACGACAGATCTAACATACTTAGATATGATAAATATAACTGGCTCAATGAAAAGAACCAAGAAGATCAATCCCTGCAGTCACGAAAGCTTTAAATCGAAATTTGGCTCAATGAAGCTCATATACACTAACTTGCGAGAATCAGAAAGAAATCTTGATGTTTCGGTAACTATTTGACGTTGTACAAAGCCAGCGCTGCTTGCTTAGTGGATTTCGCTGAGAAATTAAAGCATAGGAAACTTAACTCTCACAAGGCTCCGTCAGTTTCCTCTGTGCACCTCACCCCAGCCCACCTCTTTACCTACCGATTAACATTAGCAGGTAATCCATCTCCCGGGGATTAAACTATATTCTCCATAAATGTAAACGAAACTTTTATTTTATTCATAAGGCCCACTGAGCGATATAGCTCAACAAAGTGGTTCAACGTGTGGGAATTTATAGCTGGCAACTAATCTAAACGCATGTTTTTAAATGTGAAGGGGAAAAACTGGAGGACCCGCAGAGAAACCCACACGACCACGGGGAGAACATGCAAACTCCAAATATACAGACGTCATGGTAGGGATTGAACCCACGACCTCCTGTATATTAGGCGAGGTAGCTAACATCACTCAACCTAGGAAACTTGTTGATGAGCCAAAGTGTCTCCCTGTTCAGGTAAGCAAATGGGCAGCACTCATCTCTGTATGCAACCCAAAGCCAATGAGTATAAATGGTGGAAATTACACATGCCCATGGCAGCAGACAGTCCTGTCATATTTTAGATTTGACGTTTTTCGTGACTGCAAGGATTTTTTCGGTAAAGTCACGTAGGTAAAAAATAAAAATATAGCTGTGATTTTCACACCTGATGATGATTGCTTGTGTTGCAATCGAAACGTCGTGATTTTATTTACTTTTATTTATTTTTTATTTCAATTTTTATTTTTAGTTTTTATTATTTTTCATTTTTTAACCTACGTGACTTTACCGAAAGAAACAAAGAGTATAGTCCTGTCATAGTATGACCACTGTTAACTTCTTACAAAGTGGTACTAATTTTGTTGAACCCAAAGGAATGATAGGTCGAGTACACCCCCAGCAAGAAAATAAATTTACAAACCTTTTATTGCGTCTCATGGACTCCGACACATGACAACCCAGTGGGAGCTTGTACAGTGCATAATGTAGAGAGCCCTTTGTCCAGCCACTGCTGAGTAAAGGCCTCTCAACTCTGTCGGTCGTATGGGTTGCTTGACTGTACTCGCCATGGTGGGAAGAAGATGCTGTCTCCCTCGCCTGGTGTGCAAGAGGTCATGGGTACGATCCAGAACTTGAGGATGCATGCACATTTGAAGTTTGTGTGTACTCTCTGCCCCGTGGTGATCGCGTGGATTGTTTTTCGGGGTGCTCCGGTTTTGCGCCCCACATTTAGAAACGAGCCTTTAGATTATTTGGCTGCTACTATCAATTCCCACGTGTGGTGATGATGCGAGCCACTTCGATGTTCTATCATGTGTGGCCAGGTCGCCTCTGAAAGTAAAATTGTTTAGTTTGTTTAGTTTAGTTACCACGTTAGTCAGTGCAAGTTGGTGAAGGGGGAGTTGGGGGAAAGACTGATTAAATACAACTGCAGTAGATAGTATTGAAAATGTAAATCCTTTACGGCTGTTTGCAAACTATAAATGCGACCAAAACGTAGCTTATGAACCACACATTCTACTGTACTGAAGTTTGGATTTGCGGAATGAAAATCGAAATCGAATATAATAGATTGATAATACGTGTTAACAACAAATAGAAGTTTAACAGGAACTTTTCCTATGTCTCAAGCATGCTAAAACTTCGATTTAAAGCTTTCGTGACTGCAAGGATTCATATTCTTGGTTCTTTCGCTAAAGTCACGTAGAAGGGAAATAATAAAAATACAACATAATAAAATTCTCACGACGTTTCGGCCGTGATAATTTTATGATGTGATATTTTTTAAATTTTATTATTTCCCTTCTACGTGATTTTACCGAAAGAACCAAGAATATGTGCTAAAACTTGTTTTAGGGAGGCTGCCAGGCAACTTCAGGGTTAGAGCACTGATCCAGCACTGTTGGGATCTTGGGTTCGAGCCTTGGGTCTGAGTGTCTCTCAGCTAGTTCATAATGGCTGTGTCAGAGACATCGAGCTGAGATCCTGGGGTTACAATCCGGGCAGCCACCCGCGATTAACGCGGGTTCTTCAGTGTAACGAATTAATGGTCTCAGTCCCGTCAGAAAGAAATGTGGGTTTTCACTGAATTTGTCAAGAATTCTCTGGCTCTGAGAGTGAACACAAAAGCATCTACTTTAACAGCACCCATAGTGTGGATATCAGGTCATTTGTCGGGATCTCAGCAATAGTTTTGTGAAATCACCTTCCTTTTTGGCAATTCGTTTCTTCTCAAACACGACATGATGCACCGTTTTGCGGAGTTTTGAATAGACAATCCTTCTTCTTACGACATGGGCCCGAGAGATCAATTGGAACAAACTTGTAAAAAAAGACCACGACTAATAATGAAAAAAATATATTTAAATCATTGTTATTCGTACAGAATATGCTGCTGAAGACAGCGAGTGTGCAGAGTTACCTTTTAAAACCCAAAGTCAATTGTTTTGTTGCTCTGAGAGATTTTTTAAAGCCAGTTCCACACTGTGCAAATGAGCAAAGATCGATGTACTGCTAAATTGTTAGTGCCCTGTCAATAGACTGAAGTTCATGGAGTTTGTGAAACGTAAGCCCTCAATGCCTCCCACACGAAGATGACATGAAAAGAGAAGCCAAGACGAACTACTTTGGAATCTTTGGCTGCCTCAATCCCTTGGCTGTCATACGAAAGCTATCGGGTTTACAAATTTCTTTTGCACATATTGTGCAGTTCCATTTTCAAAAGCAATTACTTTCAACATCGTATTGTTAACATTGTTGAAGGAGTGATTGCGGGGGATCTTTTTTGTCAATAAAGATATCAGTGTTTTTTCGGTTGTTTTAAAATACAAATGTATATTTTGTATACCAGTGACCTTGTACTGTATGGCACTCATTTAATGAGTATAGTTGTCAGGTTGTAGCTACTAACTTGGGTGGTTCTTACAGTTGTCGTCAAGGCATTGAACACAAATTTTTCCACACAAGCCAGTATTGTGACAAATGTAATCTACAAAAGAACGTCTGAGAATCAAAATTCCTACTCCAACACAAGACGTGCTCTGTGATGTCGAGGCCACACCATGAAGCACACATTGAACGACTGCTGTCCAGGGTTTCCCGAACTCCGATCCTTACGATCAACCATGCAACGTATCTCTGCTTTTACTAATATCCTCCTTCCATTCAATACAAATTAACTCGTTCCATGGTGCACAAGCCCGACAATGATTGTTAAAAGCGCCCCACGCGACACGCTAAGAAATTAATAAGAATACAGGGTGTTTCAATGTTTTTTTTTACCACTTCTGAGAATTTGCAACAATACCACAAGATATGTGCCTCCGGGCTCTGGAGACAGCCTGGAGAGGGATTCCAGGCGTGCGTTGACAACGATGGCGAACAAGTGGAGACTCTTTGATTCTTTGAAGCTATTAACATACATTTGTTATCATGTTACAGTATATTATCCGTTCTATTTCCATTAAAAACGATCGTCCCATATAAGTGTAAAAAATGTTTGAAGCGCCCTGTATAATAACCTCGGGTTTCTATAGCACAAGGCATCAAAGCGCTGCACGTGAAGCTTAAGTTATGGTGAGGCTGAGTCGACCTGAATAAACACCAGGTGAGTTCATCTTCTTGGTTCTTTCGGTAAATTCACGTAGAAGGGAAGTAATAAAATAATAAAAATAAAACATAATTAAATAATTCTCACGACGTTTGTTATATTTTTATTATTTTATTACTTTCCTTCTACGTGACTTTACCGAAAGAACCAAGAAGATGAATCCCTGCAGTCACGAAAGCTTTAAATCGAAATTTAACCAGGTGAGTTTTAAGACGCGTTTAAAAAGTGTGCACAGAGCTCAGATTCCCGAATGGGTCGAGGAAGGGAATTCCACGATCGCGGAGCCTCCGTGTGCGTTCATAAGAACCAATTCAAATTAAGGTTGAGATCTCAAAAAGTGTGTGTGGGCGCGCGTTCCATTTTGCAGGGAGTGGTGGGGTAACGGTTAGCGCTACGCTGCGCTACGAACCCGGGGACCCTGAGTTCGATTCCCGCTCACGGCCAACACCGGTGACGATTATCTGAACCGGTCCTGGGCCTCCCATCCTCCCTCCCTCCCCCAGGTCGACTCAGCCTCAAATGAGTAGTTGGTGCGGTGTGGAAACATTGCCACGAGGCAGACAGATGCGGCCCAGCGTTGTTGCTGGCCACCCACCCACGCCTCGTGTGCCGTGCCGACCTTCATAGGTGCTACTCGCTAACAGCACTTGCCCCAACAGTCTGTTAAGGCTACACGGGGGGTCGTTGTCTTTGTGTTCCACGTGACACAAACAGCGTCAATTGCTTCGTGCTTCACGTGGCACGCGTTTAACAATCGGGCGCGTGCGGCGTGGAACGATTTCAGTCGTATTTGACTGGGGAGTAAATTTGGCAAACAGGGAAAAGCGTTGCGTGGTGGGTCGCGATGACTGGAGTTTGGGAGACCCTGCGCTACACCGATATACACCACACGCCGTTGTATCTTCCTTTAATTGCCCCATGCTTCTCATTCCACAGCCCTCTCCAAGCTGTTGCACATCCCCTTTCATTTGAGCCTCTCCCCACAATTCTTCCAGACACAAAAACGCCTCCCGATTCAACTCTCCATTTGTGGACGCCCCCCCCCTCCTCCATACAACGCACGGATGTCAAACTCCGCGCGCTACATGCCACTGGGCAGGTGGCCCGGCTCAATTGAAGACTTGGCGCGTCTCTCCCACCCCGCCACACCGCAATGCAGAGGGGGACATTCCTCACAATAGTCTTAGCACGTGCGCCCGCGTCAGTCGAGACTCAAACAAACCCCTGACCTTTTGAACCGATGCCTGCAAGGCAAATGCTCTTAACATAACGGGTCAGTGGTAATCTCTAAAACAAGGCTCTGGTTCTAAAGGGGCACGGCCTTCTTGCCCCGTTTCCTTGCCAAAGATTGCCGAGGAATTCCCCTCGGTTTAACATGACGGGGGATTATAAGTCGCACGAACTGAAAACAGGGCAAAATATTCAACGCAGTTCATTTCAATGATGCCGACCCATCGCTGAATTTCAAGGGGAAATGACACGCAGATAGTATTGGGATTTGTGAGTTTGTTTTCTCTCTCATTGAAACTACTGCAATGGCATACTTTTGACATGAGTAATGTGGGAAATGTTAGTTTATATAAGATTGCGACTGAAAACAAACACTTATAAGGTAAATTTTTCTTTAAAAAAAATATATATTTTTAAATAATTATCTAATATAGTTTGACTATGTGAAAGCAAATGAAGCTTTAGATGAAAACTTTAGCCGCAGTAATTATCAATAATAACGCCACAATTGGGTCTTGCAATGACTGAATCATGGTGAGAGTTCAGTTTAGTTTTAGTAAATAGTGTTAAAAAAATGTTTTATAGTTTTTATTGAACATTTGTTTTACTTACGTATGCAATATCTTTCAACGCGGTCATTGTGTGATGTGAAGTCAGCAAAACGACACAATTACTATTAATATTATTTAATACTGTATTTACAACAATGAACACAAATACAGAGGCGTCAGGAAATGTTTAGCAAAAATAATAATAATAATAGGAGAGCACACTTAATGCAGGGGGGGAAGTCAATGCTGTAAATAAATATAAATAATTTAAATAAATAAGCAAAACAGAACCGATTGTATTTTCATGAAGAAGAAAAAAATCCCAATTGCTGAAAGAAAAATAGCTACAAGATAAGGCACACATAAGGTAAAGATAGATAAATGTAGTGATAATCAATAATTAAAATGAAAGTTTAAACGTTCATCGTTGTTTAAGATACATTTTGCTTACCTAAACATCATAGGAGTATTTATTTTTTTACTCTGTATTACTTACAACTGCATATACAATATTGGTACCTTGACTTGAGGTCAATAAAAAGGTGCTTTTTTAAAGCAATGGACAACAGCGCAGACAATTTCAAATATCAGATCCATTGGTTAGCATGACAACTTTTCACCGATGCAAAAATTCCACGCAAATGTTACATCATTGTTAATAATATTGTTGGGTTGATGAACAATTAAACGTCACTGTTATTATTATAAGTGCACTTCTTTTGTCAAGATATTTTTTGTGTTTACCGATTAATGTCTATTCATATTTCCATTCCAATTTAAGTCAAGGAAGCACACAGGACAAAATTGCATAAAAGGTACTATAAAAGTAATTTTAAAAAAACCAATAAAATGATGAGTGATTACAGTATCTTTGGTAAAATTAAAATGGATATCATGAAATTAGTACATCGAAAGGCCACTTTGAAATGCTGTACAACAAAACACACGTACACGGTTTGATTGTCTCGCCTTTACACTAAATGTAAGATATATACACCGTACACTCTCATTTGATCGTTTTGTACATGTAGCTCATCACAAAACCTATTAAATGTTAAGTAATTAAAACTTACAATTATTACCCCATTTGTACACAATATCCCAATTATTGGAATGCAGAACGATTACCCCTGTATGAAATGATAAACATTAAGAACTCGCTTTCAGACGTACTTCATACATCGTTTAAAATATACACGCTGACCTTGATCCAACATGGTTAGAATGGACGTGTATTGTCCAACCAGCTTGCCACATGCAATGTACTGCAGAGCGAGTTCTGTGGATGTATTTGATCCACCTATGATCATGTGTGCAGCAATAGACCCGATATAAAATGTTTCACCATATTGATAGCAAAAGCATGACACATTTACATTATAATAGAAAATATTACATTTAAAATAAACAAAACAGGTAACCTAATTACCGTCTATTAAAAGTACTTTCATCAATGTGCCTCAATTTGCTGTGCAAATTGCATCCACATGAACTAAACATGCAGCTTTATTATTCGTTCAGGGCTAAAGTATGTACAGACGTGTGTTCACTCATTACTGTTACAGGACGTTGATTAGTAATCATGATAGTTGATGGTTTAAAAAATATTAACAAAGTGAACGAACGTGTTCCGTTCAGCATTTCATTTTTAAGATCTACAATCTTACTCCAACATTTTCGTATGCAGGGTAGTATTGCAGCTCTTGTTCATTCTTGTGCACGTGAAGTTTAGACTTGCACACACGTGCAACATAACGTCTCCCTAAATCACAATTGTTTTGCTTTTCTTTCTGCTCTGACGTTGTGAAACTTCTCTCTCCGACGCTCGTTTATGTCCGCACCGCATTGGCAAGCTGGACTCGGAGGGTCTGGATGCTGGTCATAATTCTCTTCTGATGTCCGGCTAGGGTCACTCCAAGTCTTTGTAGGTCACTGTAGGAGTCACAGAAGTTCATGTTAAAATGTAAACAGGAACAGACAATTTTCGATTTAAAGCTTTCGTGACTGCGGGGATTCACATTATTGGTTCTTTCGGTAAAGTCACGTAGAAGGGAAATAATAAAATAAAATAAATAAAACATAAGATATCTGTATTTTTTTTATTTTTTTATTTCCCTTCTACGTGACTTTACCGAAAGAACCAGGAATAGGAACAGCTAAATACACCGATATGGGTCACCGCTAAATTCATCACTGACTGCAGCAGCCCATAAGTAAACTCTGTTAAGTCATACTTGCTATTTATGCCCATTTATAAAATGGCTTTCTGCTTCCAAAATGCCAAGTGCCAAACTACATGTATGTCTCAGCAGTATGGACTGCATCTAAATGAGTGCTGATGTTAACATGATGTCAATGTGACTATGTCTCATTGTCCGATCCAAATGACTCACATTGACAAGTTGAACCAAGTTCCTTATGCAATCGAGTGGCAGTTTCAATATATTCTGGAACATGTCTACTATTCTTTGGTTCTTTCGGTAAAGTCACGTAGATAAAAAAAAGAACGTGAATAAAAATAAAACAAAATTATTTTATTGTTATGTTTTTGTTAAATATTTTTATTATTTTATTTAAATTTTATTTTTATTATTCTTTTTCTATCTACGTTATTTTACTGAAAGAACTAAAGAATATGAATTCCTGCAGTCACGTAAGTTAAAAGTAAAAAATTTAACATCTACTGCTCTGTATAAATAGCATAACTATAATCAATCTAAGCATTACTATGCATGTGGCGTCTGTTATACATATAAACATACATATAGAATGTTTTGTATATGATCTGTGCAAAACATTGTTGTTATGTACTGCATGTATTGATTATTGTTCCCTCCAAAGCAACTACAGTTGACGGAATGCCACACACCAGTGCATACAATCTACTGAGTCATTTCCATCAACAGACATAAATGGAACAAAGCACATTCATGAGTAAATGGATGGCTGCTTTAAATAATTAGTGAATGATACTAAATAATTAAAAGTTGCATCCATTTTTATCCTTGGCATCCCTTGTGAAGAAAGATTATTGTCTCGACGGGTTCTCACCCGTTACAATAAACATAACTAATTAATGAGTGCAATTAATTCAGACAATATCAGCAGGCTAAAATAACGTTGGGACGTATTTCCTTAAGGATTCTGCATGAAAAACAGGAGCCCCCGAACAAAATAAAATATTGGTCGGTGCCAATTCCACCGTCTTTAGCAAAGAAACTTGTGCACGGTGCAGCGAGGCTTACTCTGGTGTCATCTGTGCGACGGCAGGCCACGACACCAAGCCGGCGTTGGTGAAGTTCTCCTTGTAGCGTCCCATCTTGATGTCATCCAGCCACTCCCCCACCGAGCAGAACATCGTGTACTCCGGAGCCTTCCTCTCCAGCAACGGGTTCGACAGCCTGTCGACGTGCGGCGAAAGGGCCCGATTCAAAATTATGGGCGGAATTTTTTATTTCAAATTGTTAACCATAGCTTTGGATCCCACAAGTGCCTGGAAAGATGCAGTTTATTTTAACACTGTAGTCCACAAATAAGCATCATTGGGTTCACACAAATTTATAGGTCAGTTGAAATAAAAGTATTTAAAACAATTATTTTTATTTTACCAGGTCAGGCTCAATGAGCTATATAGCTATTTTTCAGAAGCGACCCAACCCCAAATGATAGCTAACGAAGTGGCTCATCACGTGGCCATTTTAAGCAGCCAAATACTCTAAATGGATGTTTATAAATGTGGAGGGAGAAACCGGAGGACCCGGAGAAAAATCCACGCGAACCCATGCCATTCTTTCTAGATTTTAAGCTTTTGTGACTGCAAGGATTCATACTCTTAGTTCTTTTGGTAAAGTCACGTAGGTAAAAAATGAAATGAAAATTAATAAAAAATAAAATAATAAAATCACCTGATGACGGAGACTTGCGTTGCCTCCGAAACGTCGTGATTTTATTATTTTATTTTTATTATTTTACCGAAAGAACTAAGAGTATACCATGACATCCTGTACACCAGGCGAGGTATTTGACATCCTGCCACCGGGGTACCCAAATTGATTTGCGGAGCAGAGGCAGGTCACCACTATGATGAGAACATTTAGTATTTGCACCATTATATCTGACAGAAAACAAGCTAGCCTTTAGGTAATGTGTATAGAAGGAGCCCTGCAATTGCTCGCTCACACCACTGCTGATGGAATGGCCTCCACTGCAGGGAGCTCTCTAGAGAGCCTATCTGGAAAGTATTTGGCCTGCTCATTTAGCTGGCCAGGCATCTTAGAATTAGGTCAGATATAACCCACAATCACGCCACCATGAGTAAGCTGCCAATCGACGACCTGCAGTGTTACTCATTTGTACTGCTGGGTAGACAGAGGTGGCAAGATTTTACTTGTCCTGATTTTGTTACATCTGCTGCATCCGGAGATCTAATTGAACCAGCGACCTCTCAATTGTCATCTCAGTGGCGGTCAATCATTGCACCATGGCAGCATCGAGCACTTTGCAATCACGGGGGAGGCAGTAGGCCACGCGCAGTGCTCACTCGACGCTGGACTGCGAGGTGGCGTGCAGGCTGACGGGGTTCTGCAGGAGCTTGTCCAGGTAGGCGTGGATCTGCGCGAAGTTGGGCCTCTCTGTGCGCTCCTTCTGCCAGCAGTCGAGCATGAGCTGGTGCAGCGCCGGCGGGCAGTCCATGGGCGCCGGCAATCGGTAGCCCTCCTCAATGGCCTGGATCACCTGTACGATGCAACAAAATGGTGAGGACCCTCGTGGCAGTGAAAGGCAGATATGGGGTGTGGCGTGCATTGATTGGCTATGGATATGTTCAACCGTTAAGACTGAAAGGTCGTTGTAAAATGTGGCCAGAACATAGGCCAGGTTTAGCACCATTGCATAACCCGTATGGACCATGAATCTGAACTCATTATTACGCCACTGCTGGATGAAGGCATATCAAATAACGTCATGCCTAGTATTTGTAGACTTAAAATATATTTTTGGCAATGAAGCACTGACAAAGCTAGGCTTAAATTAAAAAGTAAAAACACGCATAATTTTTTATTGTACATCTAAAATGTCAGTGTGAGAGCAACCATTTATATATCGGATGCATGCCGGCAGGTAAAATATGGAATCTGACTGTTTTCTTCCTCGTTGCCAAATTAAGTTAATTTGTGAGGTGTGATGATTCCAGGCTAGTGTGGACTTTTGTTAAATTCATAAAGAGCTGTAAAAAGGCATTTGTTTGTGATTTCCTGTGGCTCTTGTTCGGGATTGTTTTAGTTTTACGTGAATACACAGAAGCCGTAAATTATTTGTAATGTCAGTCAATAATTCATAACACTGATTAATATTGGATGTTTTTTGTTGTTGGCATTTTAAAATGAATTTAACATTGTAATACATAATACTCTGTGACACATTGAATGCAAAAGGGACTTAAATACACAACAAGAGTAAAGAAAATAAATACATAATGTATACATTATAATTAGTAACAATCAGTACTATCATAAAAATAACAAGAACAAATGATACATATCATGCAGCATACATGCTGGGTTCATTGTATTTTTTATACGTCTGGTTTAATACGTTTATAAACCACACTACGGAGGTGAATTCCAAAGGAGCTCATCATCCAGCAGGAGATACATTTAGACTGATGATGATGATGATGATAGACACCTTCTTGTTTCTTTCGGTAAAGGCACGTAGAAGGGAAGTAATAAAATAATAAAAAATAAAACACAATAAAATAATTCTCACGACGTTTCGGCCAGAACGCAAGCAGCCGTCCTCCGGTGAAAACCAGGTGCGTCGAGGCGACAGCGTCTGACTCTGTCTGACTCTGTCGGACTCGATCGCCTCGACAGACCTGGTTTTCACCTGATGACGGCTGCTTGCGTTGTGGCCGAAACGTCGTGAGAATTATTTTATTGTGTTTTATTTTTATTATTTTATTACTTCCCTTCTACGTGACTTTACCGAAAGAACCATGAAGATGAATCCCTGCAGTCACGAAAGAAGCTTTAAATCGAAAGATGATAGACACGCTTACAATTAAGGATTAACACTCACGTCCTGGTTGTTCATGTCCCAGTAGGGCCTCTCTCCGTAGGACATGACCTCCCACATGAGGACTCCGAAGCTCCACACGTCGCTGGCCGATGTGAACTTGCGGAAGGCGATGGCTTCTGGGGCCGTCCAGCGGATGGGGATCTTGCCGCCCTGCGCGCAGCAGAAACAACAACAACAACAGCAGCTCTTATCAGCTTCCATAATGATGCTAGCCATCTGTTAAGATCCTAGGTCTTAGTGAATCGCGTATCAGAAGTATCACTCTGAGACTTCGAGTGAGTCTCAGTGACTGAGTGTGAATCCCCACTGTGAGTCTCTAGGCTGGGTGGTGATGAGTCTCAGTGAGTGAGTGTGAATCTCCACTGTGAGTCTCTAGGCTGGGTGGTGATGAGTCTGAGTGAGTGTGAATCCCCACTGTGAGTCTCTAGGCTGGGTGGTGATGAGTCTCAGTGAGTGTGAATCTCCATTGTGAGTCTCTAGGCTGGGTGGTGATGAGTCTCAGTGAGTGTGAATCTCCGCTGTGAGTCTCTAGGCTGGGTGGTGATGAGTCTCAGTGAGTGAGTGTGCATTCCCACTCTGGTCCTCAGGCTGTGTGAGGAGCGTGTGGGGGGGGGGGGGGGGAGCTGCTCACGTGGGTGGTGTAGACGGCCTGCGGATCGTCCTCCAGCCCCCGTGACAGCCCGAAGTCGGACACCTTGCACACCAGCTTGCTGTCCACCAGGACGTTGCGAGCGGCCAGGTCGCGGTGGATGTAGTTCATGTCGGACAGGTACTTCATGCCGGCCGCAATGCCCCTCAACATGCCCACCAGCTGTCCCACGTTGAACTGCCCGTCGTTCCCCTGCAAGGTGAGAACCAAGGCAATGTGAATATAGCGCAGAAAAAAATACACGGTGATCCTTTTTATCGATATCACACTGAATTTCCCATGACCCTCTTATATATATTTTTCTAAACAGCTGATTGAAAATCATCAAAGCAATGGTTCCACATCTTTCAGAGGAGAGTGTAGAAGCGTTTCATATGTACACTGCGATTTGAGGCACTCATGTACCACCTTTAAACTCAAATATTGTTCTCTATAATCTATCCATATTATTACAGAGGGTGTCTATGAATGGATCACCCTGCATGAACGACCATTAATTCTCACACACAAACCTAACTGTTAACTGGGGAAGTTAGAATCTTGTGCAAGGAAGGAATTTAATTTCGTCCCAAAGGTTTAATTATACATAAGTATCAACGTTTTTGTTTTCCATTGAAATATAAATTTTAAAAATGCTGGCACGTAATAAACAATTAACATATATCATTGCATGCTGGGCACCTGTTCCAAAACGTTACACAGGCTCTTTTAATTATAACTTGGCAGTAACTCTTCGAATGATTAGACCCGCTTCTGGAAGCTATGAAAGGAAAATTTAAAACAATAAACTCTGCCAACCACAACCTCTCCCAAATCATGCTAAGCCAGAAAATAAGTACTTCTGGTCTCCTCCATTAAAGAAATAAAAATGAATCGCTACAACATGTTTGGCCATCGTAATTAAAATCAACGACTGCAAGGAGTTCAATGCAACACTAATTTTATATATGTTGTAATATATATGCAACTTTTTTTTTCAAACTACGTTAAATATATGCACACAGTATATCAGGTTACGTGCTGTTTCAGTACTTAACGGATGCAAGGATATGCAATCTGGTTTAGGTAAAAGACTACCCTTTTTGGTCAAAGAAAAAAGAAAGCACTCACCCTCAGGAAAGCATCCAAGGAGCCGTTTTCCATGAACTCCGTGATTATCATCACCGGCTTGCCTAGAGGCAAGGAAGGAAAGCCCATCACAAACATTGCCGCAAATAATTACTCCCGGAATGCAACTGGAGTGATAAGGAGTCCTGATGATCGATCGTATCTCAAAGTTAAACCATGACAACACTGTTAACAAAATAAAGGGCTTGTAGGCTGCTTTAAGTGAACTGACGGAGTGACGGAGCAGATAAAAAGAACGAGTGAGCAATGTTACTATCATGGCATAATTCTGCATCATGTGCTTTAAATATTAAAACAGCTCGTGTGTGTGTGCTCACTTCGGCTTAGAGTGTACGGCCGTGAGTGTTCTTTTTGCTCGCGCGTGTGGCGTGATTACATCCGTTTTTGTTCTTGTGTGTACATGTGCGCCACTCCCTGTCCTTGTCCTCGCAAGAGTGCCTGTCGATGCACCTGTATGTGCGAGCACATACGCAAGCCTAGGACTAATGTTTGCGTGGCTGTACTTATTCCAACCGTCTATAATTGCGTACGTCTGTGTTCATGTGTTGCCCAGCAATGTGAGTGAGAATTTGTGTAGAGTGACAGGGTTCCATTTTCAGCCATGGTTAACATCAGTGGCAAATAACTGAAGCAGTAATTTTAGCTGTGACGGTCCCACCTGATGACGGAGACTTGTGTTGCCTCCGAAACGTTGTGATTTATTATTTTATTTCCATTATTACTTTTATTAACTTTAATTTTATTTTTTACCTACGTGACTTTACCGAAAAAACTTAACAGTAACAGTCCTGGGCCTCCACGAGGTTGACTCAGCCTTGAACGAATTACCTGCTGCGGTGTGTAAACACCAACACTGGGACGATGAAAGACGGCCGAGCACGATTGTGACCACACCACCCTCCCATGCACTAGGCCCAACAGCCTGAAAAAGGCAGTGCTGTTGCCAGCACTCGGCGTGTTTGTTCCCGCGCGCCCGCTCGCCCGCTCAGTGCGCTCAGCGACTCACTCTTGGTGACGACCCCCTCCAGGCGGATGATGCTCGGGTGCTCAAACTGGCCCATGATGCTGGCCTCGCTCAGGAAGTCCCTGCGCTGCTTCTCGCTGTACCCGGCCTTCAGAGTCTTGATGGCCACCGGCGCCTCGGCCTGGCCCGGCACGCGCAGGCGGCCTCGGCACACCTCCCCGGACTCGCCTGCACGCCCGCCACAAACATTCATGTTCATCCCCAGATGACCTGGAAAACCCTCACCGTGACTGCAGTCGATATCAGAGCGCTGAAAGGGTCGTTGCCTAGAAACATCAGGCAGTTTAGCAGCGATGGTTAAAGAAAACCTGACTGCTGACGAGATGTTAAATGTTCAAACACGTTCCAAAGTTTGCTTGCTTTGAACGCCATGTTGCCGATCATAAGCACCCCCAACAAGCATGTGAGGCCAATGGTTTGTGCTTAAACAAAATACTTTTAGCTCTTAATGTGAAGAGACAAATATGGGAAAGGGGCATCATTGACTTTGTTATTGAGCCAGCAGTATTCAGTTCACCAGCTAGAATTGTGGTTGGTTAATTGAGATTAACTTAGTCCTCAGCGAAAAGCAATATTTGATGGGCTTAGCCCAGCCACTGATAACTTCACACATAAACCCCAATGTGAAAACATTGGGGCTTGTTTTGGGTTTTGCAGGCCAGTTGGTAAAGTTAATCGCCGAGGGATGAACTCATTAGTTTCACATTATGCAGACAGTAAAATATTCTCTCATCAGTCATCAGTCTAATCGTTGCATAAGGTAGACCGCACGAAGCATTTAGAGCAAAAGCCTGTGCTCATGTTTTTGGATGTTAAATAATGAGATAGATGTGCATTTCTGCCGCTATAGAGAGATCTGTTGAAACTCATGTAGTTGTCAAAGCGACAGTCGCTCGTGTAGCTGGCAAAATAAAATGAAAAATCTCAAGGGAAACACAGAACCAAAAAATGTATTTACTTTTTAATGAATTTTAGTAAAATAAAATAAAACAATGCTCCCAAAATAGACGTTTGGGTTTGCTTGAGTAGCACTGAAGATTGCTTTTACCCGTGTGTGTGCGTTTCTAATTGGTGCATTTTCAATACCCTTCATCATTGCAGTCATATGCTCATGCAACGGCTTGGCTCATTACCAAGATAATGAACTCCACGGTGGATGCGGTGATAATTGAGGGAAGGAAGCTCAGGGATGGGTCATGGGGGAGGGGGGAATGGCTTCACTGCAATCGCTTCATCTCTGTGCCGTTTATTGGCAACACCGTTGCCCATTGCATCTGTATAACGACGAACAAGTAGGAAGCTTCGCCCGCATTCTATTGCTTAAAAAAAACAATACTATAATTTTAGGAAATGTGACCAGGTGACTTTAAAACAAAAGGACATTGTAGGCGCCGGAAAAGCAGTGCTATCCAAACCACCTTTTCATAAATAAACGGACCACTGTTCATATTTATAACCATCAATACTTTGGTCAATACAGGATCTCAGTTAACTTACACTGCTTGTTTATTCAAAACGTGCCTCTCAATGTGTTAATAAATGAAGTCACACACAAGCACGTTTGTAATAGGGTTACCACCTGCCCTAGTTTTCCCAGGACCATCCTATTTTATTCTCATATGTCCCGGTATTTGTACTGCAGGGGTGGGCGGGGGTGGGAAACCGTGAGGACGTGAGCCTGTATGTGTGGCCACATCCAGGGCCTCACCTGATCCGATAACCTTCTCAATGGTTATCCAGGACGGCTCAATCTCGCGGGCAAATTCCTGGACGGCTTTATTGGGGTCTTCGTACGTGAAGGGGTCAACGTAGTTCCTCCGGTTGGGGAATTTCACTGCAAGGGCCGGAATGCAAACAGGGCACAGAATTAAAGGCATTCAACCCAACAGTGTTAAACAGGGGTGAAGATCGCAAAGCGGATGGGAATCTGGAATAAAATGGGTAGGGTGGGTGTTGAACACATGTGTTAATGCTTTTAGGAATGTCCTAATCACCCAGAGTTGGGCTTGTTTTAAATAGGGTGTAAAGGCAAAGAGGAATGTAAATCAGAGCAGAGACTGCACTTAACCATTAAGCATGTATATTTAAACGTACTCCTGCTCGCAAATGGAACTTTATATTTCTGTATTTAACCATATGATATTTAATTTAAAAAAAATTCATCTCCCTTTCTTCTGCTCCGTCATCGAGCAGTCTCGTTTCCTCCGCCTGCCAAAGCCACGTACGTGCCAGACGCGGCAGTATAAATGCCAGGGCAGATACAAACTCAGGACGACGCCTCTGTGCGCCTCTGTGCAGTCGGTGCGTAACCGGCTCATTGTCACACCGTGCGGATATCACAAGTGCTCAACAAGCAGGGCACGCTTTAAAAGAAGCAAAGCCGACGGAGTTTGCGTGCTTTTATCTGCCTGCCGTGGCTGCATCAGCGTTAACAATGTCTCTCAAGGGTTGGCAGAGACACCATGGGGGTTAAATTTCAATATCCTGCATGAGGTTTCTTTTGTGCTTCCACATCCACTCTGCTTGCAGGAATGTGGATATACTGTTGTCATGGAGACAAGCTGCGGAAATACAACTTTTGCAATGATCTCTTTGCATATTAAGATTGATGTCTGCATGCCAAATCTATTGCCCTGTATATTTTCCCGTCAGTTTATCTGAAAGCTATATATGTTTGCCATTTTTTTGTTTTTATTTTCCCTCTTCACCGATTTTGATGAAAAAACCTGACAGTGAACTTTTAAACGTCAAAAAAACACCCCAACGGACAATTTAGAGTCTTTATTTTGTTATTTTGCTTGGCCCAATTAATTAATTTTAACAGCCTTACATTTCGTATAAACATTTTCATCCTCAGCTAAATGCCTTGCTTTCCCAGTTAACATCTATATCTGTTTTTTTTAGAGATTAATCTTGAGCTAACCCCCCCCCCCCCCATTAGTTCCACTGTGGTGATGGTGCATTGATAAAGATGGAAGGAAGCTATTGTTGATAGTGGAAACACAGATGTCACTTTTTAATGTAAATACACTTTAAACATAATACGTGCAGCACCGAAGCATGCCAAACCACGTGCTGGGTAGCAACCAAGTCACAATCGTGTACAGTACCCGACATCCAACGTAACTGTACAGCCCTTTGAGTCAACAGGCGGATGGGTAACAGGAAGACGGCGTACAGCGTAGAGCAAGCCTAATGCATTGTGTCGTTGCAGCTCTGTATTCTGCCATCAATACAACGCTGTTTCACTCTGGGCCCACAGTGAAACTCGCATCAATTGCCATGCAGCAGTGACCCACAACATACAGAGATCGTTTGTAAAGTTTAAATTATTATGATAGATCTTGTATCGCCAATGACGAGAACATTTATTGAGCAAGCAATGTCAAAAGTTGTGAACAATGTTATGAAACTTATTACCATATTACCTGGATTATAAGACGAACTTTTATCCTTTTTTAATTTTAAAGCAAAGTTGTGGGTTCGTCCAATTATCCACTAGTTGCATACGTGTGTGACCAGATTTAAAAAAAAAGTTATTGGCACGGGGCACATGTTTGAGGTGGGTCTTAATTTTCGGATCATCTTATAATCGAGGGAGTACGGTAATTGCATCCTTATCAGCGTCACCAGCCTCACTAAGCAGTGCCCTTCGTATAATTTGTCTCAGATTTCCCAAAAATATGCTGATTGCCAACTTGGGAAGTGCTTGTCAAGCTGCTTAGCAGCCCATGGCAATGCACCTGTGGGGCAACATTACCAGTCAGAAACTGGATGCAGGCAGTTTGACAATGGGCTGTTTGGAAGCACGGTAATTTGGAAATTAATTTCGATCATATTTATCCCCAATTATAGAACCCCACTGTAATGCAGAGCTGACAATGCTAAAAGCAAACATATGCCACACAGTGCCATTAAAATTCCCTGTAAATCATACCTTCTTCATTCTTAAAGGGGTAATTCTCCTCTTCATCCTTCTGCGGTGTCATGTTGCGCATTTTCCTAGAACACAGTAATGAGATACTTGAAAATGGCTCAATGCTAAATAATGCTCATGTGTTAAAACGTTCAGGGGCTCACATTCCATAGTGTTGACCTTGGATATCATCGTGGTTTGAAATATTCAGAGATTACTTATTTCCACTGAAGGTTTATTTAGATATCAATTAGGGGGTCTGCGAATTTGCACAATGTGGCCCAAGACTATTGTAAAGCCAGAGAAAGAAAAATAACATGCCCTGCCAAGAATACTGTAAATAATGCCGTGTCTGTGTCAACGGAACCTAGTGTCAAGACAATCCTCCTTGCAGAAATATTTATCCAAAGAATTGAAATAGAACTCTAATAACTAAACACGAATTGTCGAAATTATGGCCAACGTATGTATTGTTCTATGTTATTGTAATAACCTGGGCATGGTTAATAGTTCATTTGAAGCTCAAAAATTTCATTAAATAGCAAAATATTATCAAAGGTTCGTTTAATTTATTTTATGAATAACGTGGAGTTTTATTTAAGGAATTTTTTTTTTCCAGAGAAAACAGTTCATTACTGTCAATGTTATAACCAAAACAACTTCATCTCATTCCAGCCATTGAGGGAAGAAAAAAACCAACAACATTATATAAGCTTCAGACCAAACAACAATATAACATTGGCCCATTGAAGAGAAGACAGATTGAACATCCGACACAGACCTAGCTCAAGCACAGCACATCGCTCAGAGACTGCCGCTTGTGCAAGCGCAGAGTGCTCACCTTCGCCGGATGCAGAACACCGTGAAGACGATGAAGGTGAGAAGAATCACGGCACACACGACGATGACGGCCACGCGAGTCGTATTGGAGTGTTCTGTCAAGCCACCAGAGCAGCCCATTTACATGTGCATCGCCAGCAAGAGCACCGCCACAATGTAATACAACTACTATATCTAGACAACATTTTTTTGTATAAATTAAAACTGCGATGGCAAATACAATTTTAAGCATTGTTTGCCGCTTTCTCTTCACTACAAAGCCGGCGATGTTATCTTGTCGACCGCTTAACACGTGGTTACTAGAAGACACCCAATTGCCCATCGTTTAAAACGATCCACCTTGCATCATTGGCTGTACCTTACGCCAGCAAAACTATAAAGCAGGATGGCATTTAAATGACAAAGGTGGTAATCTTGATTTGAAGCTTTCGTGACTGCAGGAATCCATACTCTTTGGTTCTTTCGGTAAAGTCACGTAGGTAGACAAATAAAATTAAAATAAAATAAAACAAAAAATGTTTTTTTTGTTTCATTAGATTTTTATACCTATGCGACTTTTCCGAAACAAAGGTGGTGTTTGGTTTCCATTTGTGATCGCCCAGTATTGGCCTTGTACCCAGTGTCCGTCGCGCTGTCCTGGCTGTGGAACTCACGGTACTGGTCGGTGTTGATCTCCACGGGGTCGCTGGGTTTGCCGAAGCCGGCGGCCGTGCGCGCCCGCACCTCGAAGCCGTACACAATTTTGGCCCGGAGGCCCTCGATGCTGGCGGACGGCACCTTGGTGTGCAGGATGTTGTAGCTGGTGTCCCGCTGGCCCTGGGAGAGGATGCGCGGCGCACGCGTGAAGTCCACCGCGACTCAAGCGACCAGGGCATTTGTCGCATGCACAACAACACAAGGAACCCCTCCCCCCACCCCAGCCCACTTCAGCACGTTTGGCTGTTAGGCCAATAACTGTTCGTGAGCATCTATCAGCGCTGACACTGCACACGCGGGAGTGCAGTACAAAGTACGCCGATCACCTGTCGCCGCCTTTGCCTCCCCAAGCACTGGTGTAGATGAAAATCACCCCATATTCTGCTCTGATGAGTTTATCTAAGGGGGTGGGGGGGGGCGGTTATACTTGCTGTGTACGGTTATTTCCGACATATGCCAGAACTGACATTGAAATGGAAGGGATTTTAGCACATTGCTTTAATCAGTTCAACTCCAGTTATAAGGAAAGCACTGTTGCACACAAACACAAAATTACAAATATAGCTATGCAGACTGTTAGGCCAAGTGAGCACCTATGCAGGCTTAGCACAGTCAGTGGCATACTGCGGTGGTGTGGCCTTAACCACTCCCAGCCGCATTTGTCTCCCCAGTGCTGATGATTTCATACTGCACACGGTACTCATTTAAGTAATGGAGGCCCCTGGACCAGTTCATATATTCACCACTGAAGTTATCTGGGGCCTGGAATAAAACTCAGGAGGGGGGTGGGGGGGTATGCGCTAACTACTGCACCACCGCTCCCCCAAAAACACAAACGCAGAGCTTGGTGTGTGTGCTAATTTACATACATTTATAGAGTCATGCATACATTTAGACCAGTACTGTTCGACCCTTCACCTGCAATTCCGCAAAAACAAGAATCCCACTTACATGAAATTCAAATTTGAGGTCACCTTACCAAGGAAGTTTTTCACACAGCAAACAGACTGTGTCAGTATCTCGAAGACTGACCATTAATTATAAACAAATATATACATAAAATAAAGCAGACACGCTTATATTACGATGAAATATGTTTTAAAAGTGCGGTTATCAAAAGCCATAAAGGTGTGAAAATGGCAACACATTAAAATAATGCATTTAAGACATCTGGCCAATGTGGATGTTTTGGACAAATTATGCTCAAGAGAGTCTTTGTAGAGCTTCCTTGAGTGCAAGGCCTTGCCATTGCGCATGGTTTAAAGGGGACAGATATGAAGATATGAAATAATTTCAATAAACCACAGCATGACCTTTCAAATTAATGTTAATGGGCTTTCCAAATAAATTTTAAACGAAATAAGTTTCTCGAATATAAATGTAAAATATTCCTTCTGGAAAAAAACAATTACTCATGCTCGTTCAGCACAGGCAGACTGATACTACACTGGCTTAGCTTATAATCGCCTGCATGAAAAGTACACTGCGTATAACGCACAGCATATAGAAAGAGCATGATTGTGTTTGAGGGATAGAGTGACAAAGAAAACAATGCCTTGGATACCAATGATGTTAAAAGATAAATGAGCCGAGGGAGGAACTGGGAAGTGGAGAGAGCAGGTGAAGGGGCTAAACATAACCCAGAGTATTAACAGCTGTATTCAAAGGCGGAAATTGAGTAACGTTTATACTGCACGGTGGAGGGACATGGAGAATAAGAGGTTTCATAGGCCGGTCCATATTGCCGCTGTGACAGCGTGACCATTTACAGACGCGCCCGTGTTACCGCTGCTGAAAGTGTAACCATTACGTCGAATGACGGGAAGGTATATGTCGGGTCAAACACACATATTTGTGTAGGGCTCTGACCCTGGGAGGGGCTCTTTCAGCGGCCGAGAGGAAGCTTAGAGAGGCGGGGCTGGAATTTTTTTGGAACCGAGGCGGTTGAGATTGCAGCATCGTGTGACAAAAATAAATAGATCAAAAAACAAACACATTGTTTCTTAGCAAAGAGGGAACTGCCGAGTTCTTCCCCCCCCCAGGGAAACCTTTTGGATAACTTCCTGCACAATTGCAATTGGCTATTTAAAGCCTGCCACTGAGCACTTGTCAATGTATTTCGATATAGGATATAGGATGCTGGACTTTATGTGGAACAAAGGCATTTCTATAGAAACAAATCATGCCCTCTTCTACGCTTGTATACCAATGCATACGTTTAAAATCGTAAAAATGTATTTATGTATTGCATTGCAATCAACGCCATTAGATTGTTACTATGACTATGATCACTGTCACTACAAAATCATTAATCATGGGTCGTAAAATTGCGTGACGACGCTGAAAATAAACTGAACAATGTATAATTTCCAAAGTTTCTAACTAACATTGTTTTACTCACATGTATATTATTCAGCTGTAAAAATTGAGTATGGCAGTTGATGCACAGTAATCAGTTGAGGCATCCCTGATCTCCAGCGACTGTCACATACAGTAAAAATAATTTATTATTTTCAAAAAGGGCAATTGCCCCGCTGCAATATTTTATGTAGAGCATTGTTTGCAAGAGTGACAATTACATTAATGTCAAGCAAAGACCGACAAATCATTTACTTCAAGTAAATACATTTATAAAACCTTAAACGCCCTCCGTCATTTATTTTGCTCTTACGACTTGCGCCAACCTCTAAGTGCAATTCGCTTTGATGTGCCCCTGTGCAGTGCTCATTCGAAGGTAGTGAATCACATGACTATGCTGCATTCAGTAAAACCTGTCTATTAGGACTCATAGTTTTTATATTATTATCGTCTGCATAGCGTTCCCTGCAGCATTGGCACTCGCACAGCCGAACCTTCTTTGATCATTTATTCATATCTATCTGTGTCACGTCTCAACCCAGCGCACCATTGTGTCGCTGGATATGTCTTAATTCCTGCACCACACAACGTTAATGTGGCATTGGGTGGCCTTTATCGAGCAGTGGAATGACAGCGCGCAGTAAACAAATTATATTAAAGCTACTGTGGTCATTGCACAATGTTGGTGGAGGCAGGTTTGACTTTTCGAATAACTTTGTACACATAAAGCCAGGGAAACAATTGCCACATGTCACGAAGAAAACGCAAAGGCCTGTGGGCTTGTGGTGCAGCGCGCCCTGTGCCATTACGTGCCTGGCTGTGGAATAAGTACACAGTGCAGGCACTATCCTTGACACTTATTTAGGCCTCTCAATGCGAGGCCCCTTTTATCGTGACTTCGGTTCCCAGATGAATGGCCGAACAGAATGGAGGCGTGCAATGCTAGCTTGCGAGTGTGATTGACATCTGGGTGTTATAACCTCCGAGTAAGAATCACCCTTCCCGTATGCTTTGTGAGAAGTGCAAATACACATTGTGGGCAAGGCCAAGGTACATTTCTGGCAAGCACATCGCCGCTGAGGGAAGCATGCCTCTCGCTTTGGCTATTGCAACAGTTTGAAGTCAAACATTAGACATGTTTGTCAGCTGATTGCCATGATTATCTGCTGCACTGAAATAAAAGCTATAGACTAGTGGTGGCCAAACTGTGGCCTGCAAGCTGCATGCTCCTCCCAAGCAGTTTCCAAGCAGCTAATGTTTTACATTTCAACTTTACTGAAAATAATGAAAATCTACACATTGGAGGAGTGGGCCGGAGCATTCAAATGCTGCCAGTGGAGCCAGACACGAGTACTCCCAAGGCGCTCCCACAGATTTCGAAATTCACCACTCCACAGCCAACCAGCACCACGAGAAAAAACGGCCGGTTGACTACCCCATGTGACCTGTTCAGCGTCTAGTGAATCTCAGTCATATGAAGATTTAGTTACGTGGACTCGTAGGGTCAGAAAGTTTGACCACCTCTGCTAACCGCTTGTTTCACCCTCGAAAGTCTTAATGAATAAACAATACCTTTTCGTAGTACTTGATTTCGTAGTCCAGGATTATTCCATTTGGGTGATCTGGTTGGAACCATGACAGCTTCACGTGGTCCTTGGTTTGCATCTCGTACCACAGTGACCTGATTTTAGATGGAGCTGGAACATAGGGACAACAAAAAGCAACAGAAATATGTATTATACAGTGTGTTTATGTTAATGAGTCAATTGTTAACAGTATTACACATTTTTTTTTACTTTACTCTCTCTCTCTTTAAAACTGGCAAAACAGCGGAATGTATTCAACATTGTTTTAAATCTATCATCACCTTTGTGGTGATAGACTGTTTCAGCAAAGCACTCCCACACCTCCATTTCCCACGTCACAAAAAAACATTTAAGAACAGAAATATGAGAAATGCTTTTGGAAAATGGCTCAACAAACTGACAGTTTTACATCCGCCCCCGTAATACCTGATCACTGCGATCACTAGCACATTCACCCATTTGTTATGACTCACACTATACACATACCAAACTAGTGGCCGCATAATATATGGCGTTTTTGGGGAGTTGTAAGATTCTGAAAAATATTCTCCAACTTTCATAAATGTGGATGCAACCTCAAAGCAAACTATCGGCGAGATTTGGCGTGATTTCGTTTGATGTTTTAATAAAGCCAAAGCAGATTTAGAAGCCATATCTCTGTGTGCCTATCACATTTTTCATGCATATCAGATTTACATGACTTCAATTACCATGAATTCTCTTTTCAGGTGATTTTATCATTAGTGTGTCGTTTGACACGTCCAGGTTGCCATGGCAGTTAATATTGCATGCCACTCTCCCCTGTTGTCACAGGCCAACATTTATGGCCATCAAAATCAACATCATTTCCGTCAAACCAAGCTCCTTATCAACAACGAATTTCCCGTTCTCGAAAAGCTATTTCATTTGAACAATCTGTTCATGCACAACGTGTAATTACACAAAAAGACCACGATAAACTTAAGAAGAAAAATCACACTGAATATAGAGATAGCTTTGTATTGCAACACTAAAGCTAACGTTTACAGCATCTCAAACACATTGCTTGTTTAACATTTATTTCACATCCACTTAATATACTGCATGTGTGCGTGCATTCTCTTTGTTAAAATCGCAACAAACTAGATTTCATTCCCAGCCAGACGACTCATCGTGGGTCTCCCCTCGAGGTCAAATCAGCCTTTTACTAGCACCTGGTCCTATACATATGTTTGTAAATAGGAGCACTTGGGAGACAAAAGTGGACAGGCATGGTGCCACCCCCTCTTGGGTCATACTGACCTTAATAGGTGCTCACTAACAGTATTTTCTCTTACAGTCTGCAGTTTGAGTCTATCTTCTTCTTTAGTGCTGCCTAACGGCGTGTGCGACTTCACGATGATATTGGTCCCGGTCTAGCACGGCGTGTAGAGTTTGTGCTGTTGTTAATTGTAGCCATGTTTTGATGTTACTGAGCCATGTCGTTTTTGGCCGTCCTGGTCGTTTTTTCCCTTCGATTGAGTCTATACAGGGGTATATTTGCCTTTTGTACGCATGCAGAGTGCTTTGTTACCACAATTCTAGTGACCTAGGCTACAAGTGGCAATTGGAATCTGCACCTAGCCTGGGGCCTCCCTTGGGTTGGCTCAGCCTAAATTAAGTAATTTCTTACGGCGTATTCTCACCTGGTACAATGCCAATCTTGCCAAAAAAAAAAAACACTCGCAAAAATAGCATACGCACAGAATATGAATTTGAATAGAGTGGTGATTGTTATCTTCATGTGCATTTGTAGACAAAAAAAATCAAAATCCCACCTTAACCCAGTAGTGCTGCAGTATAATTACACTCACGTGTTACAAGTATTCAAGGTGACGAACAAATCCCCATGATGAGCTTTTCTAAGGTTGGATATGTTAAATCCCTATGTAATGGTGCCAAATAAAACACATTATTCCCTACAATTATTAAGTAAATAGAAAATCCATATATAGTAGTAGCAATAACAATATTTTTTTATTGTACACCTGCTAAGTTAAGATGCTCCCATACGGAAGAACAATGACTGGCACATATACAAGACGACAGAGTATATATATGCAGTCCGGCATATAAAGGATTTGCACCTTCAAACAATCAAGCCGCTGACAGGGGCCGTCTCGCGAAATATAGGAAGTGCGGATCTGCGCGGGATTTGCTTTGGCTGTATGTATGTTGAACTTCCTCTTGGTTCTTTCGGTAAAGTCACGTAGAAGGCCCAAATTCCTTTAAATCCCTTCTACATGACTTTACCGAAAGAACCAAGAAGATGAATCCCTGCAGTCACGAAAGCTTTAAATCGAAATTTATGTTGAACTTCTTTCACACCGTACATAACCAACTGCACTGAGGCTGTCATCTCAGTTGAGGGGGGGGGGGGAAGGGTGGCTCTTTTGAGTGATGACACCTCGAATCTCCACAAGCTATGACAGGCCGTGAGTGGGGGACAGCTGCAGGCTCAGGACCGCACAGACAACAGGCCCCGACAAGACACATCTCTCTCGCGACGCCCACCAGTGTACCGCACCAAAACCACGGCCTCGCCCTGTGAATGAACACCCGACTCTGCCCTCCCGCAACCTGTCTTGCATTCCCCCTCGAGCCAAATTGGTGGTGATAAGTCACGGGTGGGTGAACGTCTATGAGCGAAGCAGGTTTGGGCTTATCTGCTTCGAAGCGTAGTATGCGTTTTAGATACACCTAAAATTTAAAAAAATAAAAATCTTATTTTTTTAGAGACAATCTTTTACGGCGAAATGTGGGATCACTTTTTACATTATATAATAATGTGACGTGTCCTCATGCGAACACAAGTGACGGTCGCCCGATGTCACGTGGCGCCACTTTCTTTTTGGTGGAAAAGCGTGAAACGCGATGGAACGGATGGCGACGTCCCCTCTGGTGATGTCGCACTTTCAGATCAATCCGCAACAAAACCAAGGAGATTCGGATTATCAAAAATGTTACATCCAAGGCCCGATGTTTCAATACATAGGCCAAAAATATGGAACACATCCCTAAGCCATAGCGAGCAGTCGCGGGCTGACCTGTACGCGGAGAGGCGAATATACGCCGAGAGGAAATGGAAGTTTACGACAAAAGGAGCTTGCTCTTGCCCATAGTCACTTTGTTCTCGTGGTTTTTTCAACAGGTTTTACATTTACAATGCACGCGCCGCGTTAACGTGACATTTCATGCCGCTGAATAAAACCACGCGCAGCAACTATCTTGCGTTCGCTCTCGGCACACCGTAAAACCCTTAGCTAACATTGCATTTCCCGCATTCATGGCGATTAAATGCCACACCCCTTGCAGGCAGCAAGATTACAGGGACCCACGACTAGTCACGGAGCGTTTTTCGACAACTTATTTCAACGCGTAAAAAAACACTCATTGCAGATATGCTTTTGCACAAGAGCTATGACTGCCCCCAAGAAGTGCTGACGCCGCTGAACTAAGATTCCATCATTCTTCCCCAATTTTGAATTAATAGAGGGCGTCAAGCACACGTTTAGTCGTGCATGATGGGGAAACGTTCAAGCTGGCATCAGGTAGGTGTGGGGCTGTGGACGATGGGGGGGGGGCGTGGTGTCACGTTTCCTGTTCGCCAGCTCTTTAATCATTTCTTCAGACGCCCGGCTGCCAAGGATGGATAAAAAACCTAGGCCATTCTCCATAACTCCTTTCAAGCATAAAATAGAATGTGAGATGATTATTTATATGCGAGCATTTGTAAACGAACTGCCACATGTCTGAAACTGGTATCGGGTTTTCTGGATATTTACAATTGTATTGTAGTCATCTGGTTTTTTTTGTACGTTCCAACATGGTCTAATGCCTGTTAAGTGAAGCTGCAGATGACATTTATTACGTGCAATGAAACACGAACCAGAATACACCCTGGGCACGGAGATTATATTAAGCAGCATCTTGACAAGGAAGTTTACATTGGGAAACAAAAACTATACTCTGTTGTATACGGCGTCTTTATATTGTATACAGTACGTATACAGCCTTGTTGTAAATCCACTGTTGGATGAGGGCCTGCCCACGCCATGTGGGTGGTGGGAGCTATTTGACCATACTTCACCACGCTGGTCAGTGCTAGTTGGTGAAGGCAAGAAGCATAGACTTGTGAGCGTAATGAAGTACATCATGGGATCGTTCTGCACTCTCCGCTGCTGTCCACAGCGTATTCATAGGTATGGTACATGTTTGTGGAATATGTACACACAATGCACTACACATCTTTAAACAAAAACAAAACTTCGCTGTTTACTTCTACGTTTTCAAAACACATTATATTCCACAAACAGTGGCTCATTCGCAGGGATGTAAATTTTAGACACGACCTGGAACTCGGCCTAATAAAATAATAATTAAATTTCGATTTAAAGCTTTCGTGACTGCAGGAATTCATCTTCTTGGTTCTTTCGGTAAAGTCACGTAGAGGGGAAGTATTAAAATAATAAAACATAATAAAATAATTCTCACGACGTTTCGGCCACAACGCAAGCAGCCGTCCTCAGGTGAAACCAGGTCTGTCGAGGCGACAGCTTAATCAAGCGCCTAAGACGCTGTCGCCTCGACAGACCTGGTTTCACCTGAGGACGGCTGCTTGCGTTGTGGCCGAAACGTCGTGAGAATTATTTTTTATGTTTTGTTTGTATTGTTTTATTACTTCCCTTCTACGTGACTTTACCGAAAGAACCAAGAAAATAATTATTGTCCTCACGGAATTATCACAGCTTAATTATCAAACCCTTATGCTGGGGGGGGCTCCTACGATCCACATTTCACCACACACTTCACTACGCCAACATAAACACGCTCTGTCGCATTTTCAGAAGCAGATGTAGCAATTCACTAGCACCGCTTAATCAGGCGCCTAAGTAGAATGCAACACCTTGTGTTGGTCAATGAAGAGCTGTCCAAGACTTTCATCAAATTCGACATGAAATAATATTCTTTAATTACTTCAACCCAATCCAAGCCATACTATCTTGATCGACCTATACCTTATCCCCTTTTTTTTAGCTTCATCCAGGAAAAATATTTTTTCAGGAGGATTTTTAATTGGTAAGTTTGGCAAATTCCATTTGTTTTGCACATGGGACGGAAAGCATGCAGATGCGTGGATAACACCCAAAGCCTGCCCAGATGGATTCAGAACCCATTTGCCAAAATACCATCTCCTGGCTACCTCACAGTTTGGGAGTTTGAAAACTCTGTCATCAACTGACCCTTGCCTCCAGAGTTCTGGATTACACACATATCAGCCTCTTAAGTCCAGGCATCTAAGCTGCTCTATCAACAAACTTGCCTCTCCATCAGAGGTCGCAAACGAGTTTTGATTCCTTACCAGTACCCGTACCCGGCCGCACCAGGGTCGCAAACGGGTACCCGTACCCGTACCCTACCCGATACCCGGCTACCCGTACCCGACCGGGTACGGGTAGGGTACGGGTATCGGGTACCCCATTGCGATCTCAGGGATGAAGCCATGTTGCAGGCATGGGTGGGTTGATTCTAGGAACTTGAATTGTGAAAAGAGACAAGACGTTGGGGAATGAGTGACAAACGGTGACTCACCAGTGACTCACGGCCAACCCGTACCCGTACCCGGCCGGGAACCCGGCCGGGTACGGGTAGCCGGGTATCGGGTAGGGTACGGGTATCGGGTGCCCGGTTGCGACCTCTGCTCTCCATTAAAAGTGGAGAATAAGTTTGAGACTGTCAAATAAAAAAAGAGCAAGGCAACAGGGCTTTTGGCAATGAATCTCACATTGCGAAATTCAGCCATAACCCCGGGGGGGCAAGAGTGAGGAGGATTTTAATTCCTTTCACAAATATTAAAAAGGACAACCACACCCTTCAGAGAGTATGCCGACACATGCCTGGAGAGTGTGTCAAATAGGAAATGGTTCGCAAACTTGCCAGAGATTGAAAGCAAGGTTCGTGCATGTATTTGTAGCCGTTTACCATGCACCAAAGTGAAATCTTACAACCTGGAAATCCACCTATGCTGCTATAGCAAATCCAGTTCAACTCCTAAAACAGTTGTGGGCTACACATATGGGAGAGTGAACAGTTGTCTGCAAACGTGCAGAGTGCACACGGGTCCAGGTAGCCTCTAAAATTCCTAACAGCGTGCTTCAGCTGCACCGAACCTCACAAAAATAATATTCAGGGCCTACCTTGGCTCCTCCCACCCTCAACCAGTATATATACAAATACTGTTTCTTGGAATTTCTCTCACTTGATACAGCTATCGTGCTGTGACGGTTCCACCTGAAGACGGTCTCTCACTTGATACAGCTATCGTGCTGTGACGGTTCCACCTGAAGACGGAAGCTTGTGTTGCCTCCGAAACGTCGTGATTTTTATTTTATTTTTATTTTACTTTTATTAATTTAAATTTTTTACCTACGTGACTTTACCGAAAAAACCTAAGAATATAGCCTCTAAAAGTCACATGTGTTCATCATCATCAGCGCTGACACACAAGTGAATTGCGATGACTTGGGGTAAGTGAGGGGGTAGTGTCCATACACAGAATTGTCATCACTATGTGAGCATTAGTGGTAAGAGAGCTGGCCACCACCACCACAGGCTGATAAAAAATCAAGTCTGTGACCTATAAGCGATCGAATCCTATCATTATCACCGGCAGCAGACTGAGTTGCTCAAATTGGACACCAAGGACACGCAAGAATGATGATGGAAGGGCAACTGAGCTGTCACTATCGTGCACACACGTGACACACTTTTGCCACGTTTCTTACAGGGCTTTGGCGAGACACGCCGCATGAAGATCTGATAAAATCCCAGGTGTTTGCCGGCATCTCATGTGTTACTGTTTCAAATGATTTTGCTGTGAGCTGTTGAAGAAAATGCACGCTGTTAGGTGTTTTGGCATTTGCTTCGTCCTTCACATACTCACAACATCACAATCACGCAAATCAAGCTGCTGTCGAATTATAATGATGTTTTAACGGTTGATTGCTCCATGGACGCACTGTTTACTGCAAGGTGGCCACACTTGCGTTTCTGAAGCCCACCGGGCAGGTGCTTGTAAATGCTAAAAGTAGAGCATGGGAAGGATGTTTACATGTTTACACCGTCACAAAGGTTGAGGTTCCTGTTGTTAGACGTGCCAATCATTGGGAGGATTTTGTAAACACTCCTGTGAATGAGGCTTCTCACCAAAACGTGATGGATGTGTGTGTAAACAGTGTGCAACACAATGCCAAAATGGTTTCCATGTGTGTGCTCTTACTTCTTACAAGAGCACTCTTGTTTTCTGTACCAACTCGAATGTTTATAAATTCATCCCGGCATTTGCATTAGCTCTTAAAGTCAGGTCTTACGGTACCGCTCGTGTATCCACAACCTCCCGCGCCTTCCGTAAGTCTGCTTTGCCTAAACATTTCAAAGATATTTTCCAGAAATGCATTTATTTATTTAACTATCGCAGTGTTTGCCCACGCAACGGGAAAACGCTGTACGGCACACGCTCGACATCCTGGATACAACAAAAAAAACCTATGCATAATTTGCGTGGAGCAAATTATGCTCAAATAAAACCGATTTAACTTTCTACAAGGGCAGGCAACGCAGGATCTTGCACATTACTCGTGTTAGCTTCACACCTCGACCAGCTGCTCACCCATCACCCACACCCCATGAGCAGACTAAGGCACACCATGAAACCTTAATGCCCATTAACCCTCCGTTAAACCGTAGCCAATGTGTCCCATTATTAATTAATTTGCAGCAATAACTAAAAATGCCCCGCGTCTATAACAAGTTCCGTAATTTATTCCAGCGTTAAAGTCGGCTACCCGTCGTCGTGGCGACCACATTATCAACTCGCGCCGCTCTGCTCAAGAGTTTAAAAGCGTTTCCATACTCCTCGGAAAGGCCCATGCTCAGTGTGACATCCATATTCAATTTCCAGATATGGTATAGATCCAGAAAAAACATCGTAAACGAAATACAGGCTCATGGGAAGGTACTAAAAAAAATTGAGATAATTATGGACCATACAAGCCAAATGGACATATTTGAAATATGTATTTGACAGCATGGCAATTTCATTTTACAACACTCGCTTGAATAAACATTTCCCCCCTCCACCCCCGCTTAATTGATACCTGCAGTGAGGTAGCCGACACGAAGGTGGTTTGTGTGTGGGTATGAGATATGGCCAGGCTGAAATAGAATGCATATTTACAGCCTTAGGCGCACACTAACAAAGTCTCCAGTCATCGCACGAGTCCAACAAGGCACGGTCATGGCGAGCTACATGCTGGAGCAAGGCGAAACAGAAAAGTCCGGCCATCCTACTCAACATTCTACACTTTGTATCAACACAACGCTCGCACGGCGCGCTCAGATCCAGAAAGACACGCACAAGTGCATTCATAAAGGGCCCCGCTTCCTGTTTCAATGCAAGCATCATTTCAATGGCTAGAGCAATGCCGTGCACATACCAAGTACGCACGTAGACACTTTCTCATGGCGTGTGACTCCATCTACGGAAGATTATCACCTTCGAACAGCTAATGCTGCAAACAAGACCCAGAAAGCTCACTGGATGGTCCGAACATTTCTTTACTTTTCAGCTTAGCAAGCGAGAAGAAAAATCTAATTTTCACATTGTAAAGCCTGGGCGATGGATCACGGTGCAATTACGTGTTTTGAGCGAGTAGTTCATCACGATTAAATTGCCCTTCAGCACATTTGCTGAAAAAAAGAAGCCCAGAGTGCATTTAATTGCTAGCAGGCACTCAGTGTGGTTGGCCAGAACTGGGAAATACTGCGGTTTACAACATTGAAAAGTGCAATTTGAGATTGCCAAAAGATGGTATTTTTATAATTGAGACATTTGTGACGCAAATACGAATAGTATCTTCTCAACTCATATACACGTGTAACATAAATGCACGTCCGATTATTACTTTTGGCTACTTACGGTGTGGACGAAGTTCAACATACATACAAGTGAACATAAATGCACTGCACTTGCTTATTGAATATTTGTGAATAAAAATTTAGCAAAGAGGCTATTGCCATCAGAAATATTCGATGCATGATCTTTAAAAAGCATAAGAGCAAAATAAATAATTGGTCCAAGTTTTGTTTTCCACATACAACATGACACAAGAAGTCAAACCTGCCATATTATATAGCGTCTGCATACACTTCCATATATGGCTTGTAGGCATATAACAGAAGCATCGATTGGTTAACTAAAATAGATCTTTATGCTCCCGATACATGAACAGAATCTTGCTAGCAAAAGTAAATTATTTTCAATTTGTGCAAAATTGTACGTAAAATTATATGGTAATAGAGTGATGAAAACAATGCAAACGGTACAGTGAAGTGAAGCCTAAGTGTAATCGATTCCTGACCCTGAATCAAGATAATTCACCCGAATTGCAGTGGGGGTGCATCGTTACATTCATAAAGTCCTGAAAATACGACTACAATACGACTTCGTTTAACAGCGTGTCTAAATACGTCACGGGAAACATACGTATATAAACCTATCACATTGTGACACCGAGCAAAGAATACCAGTGACATATGCACGGCGTCGTACAACTATGACGGCACGGACGCGGTGATCCTCACCGGCCTGGTTGGTGGTGAGCGACACGGACACGGCCTTGGGCGGCGCGGGGCTGAGCCGCGAGACCCCGTTGAGCGCCTCGATGCGGAAGGTGTAGTTGGTGTGCGCCAGCAGGTGCGCGATGGTGACGCCGGGCACCGCGAGGCCCTCGCGCCGCGGCAGGAAGCGCACGCTGTCCCCGCACGGAGCACACGGCGACGCAGCAGCCGCCCCTGTCGTCGCCGCCGCCGCTGTCGTTGACGCCGTCACGGCGGCGGCGTCCCTGCCCCCGCCGCACGTCTGGCACACGAGGCGGTAGCTCACGTCGCCGCGGCCCCCGCTGTCCAGGGGAGGGCTCCACTCCAGGATCACCGACGTCTCGTTCACGCTCGAGATCACGTTGCGCGCCGCCGACGGGGGGCCTTGTGTCAAGAGCAAATCGTTACACTCACGTTAATAATATAAAATAACAACAGCAACAACGGGCAGCGCTGAATCAAGAAATTGTCGGACGAAGGCGTTCGCATGCTGTTTTATTTTTGGGGATTGTTTGACCATACTTCACTATGTATGTTGAAGTTCTTTCACACTGTATGTAGCCAACCGCGCTAATCGTAGGTGTGGGGTGAGTGACTCTATGGGAACGCTGGGGTCTACTGAGGCTGCACAGTGGCCAGGAGATAGCATCGAAGTAGTGGGTCCTTGAATCTATCCATGCAGAGCTGTGAACTGTTATTAGCATGGTTGGCACCTCCGATTAGCACGGTTGGCTTCGTACGGTCCGAAAGAAGTTCAACATACATACATACGTACATACACTATGCCCTCGTATGTGTAAGTTTTCTCCATTTACTCTGCCAAAGCACTTTTTAATGGAATTTGCCAAAAGTCCAAATTAGGAGTCTCATGCAAAAACTGTCTTAAAACACACTGATGCTTTTATGGATAAATAAAGGATATTATGTGTATTATCTTGTACATGTGTACATAGGGACATTTACATTCCCCTACTTTTCTTAAGGGCAATCATTCAGCAGTGGCTTGATGCACGACTGACACACTGGAGTAGGATAACAGCCATGTCTTGTGTACCTAGAAAATCCTCAATGGACACGCCGTTGTATCGCCACGTCACAAGCAACCCAAACGAGAACACAGCTATTTTTTTGACTTTAATAAAAGTTTAGAGAGTCCTTCTCTATGAGGATGTGTGCCAACAGCCGCTCTCAGCAGTGCCCTGTAAAGTACAAGTGTCTCTTCGCACTGGTTTTAACGTCCCTTTAAACGCATCAGTATCAGCTGTTCCCATCGTGTTTTTTTATGTTTTTACGGTATTGTGAACCTCAGAGCAAAGTCGACACAGTCGCCTTTCATTGAGCATTGTGCAATTACCACGACTCCCTTAGCAATGGGACTTCAACATTCAAACTTGCGAAACGCATTCACAGTTATGCGTGTTCACTTTGTGTGTCTGTTGCTTTTTTTTACCATCCGTATACATTGGGTTCTTTTCACAAAGGCGTTATCAAATATTTGTTCAACATTTAAACACAAAATAATGCCAAAGCACTGCATATTAGGGGGTTGGCCAGTTGAGGTGGCATTTGTTGAGCCAGTTTACATAGAATGTGGATGGGGTCGAATCCTACAGCCGCATGGCACATTCTGTTGGGGGAACTTCCATAGTGTCAGAGCTATACAGGTTGATACTAAAGACCCCCTGACATCACTCCCGACATTATCCCACTGCATGCTAGTGCCGCAGTAAAACTGTGAAAAATGTCGAACTGCCGTGATGCAAGCACATCTCCCACGAGACTCAATTAATCTCATCAGGGTCTCACTCATATAAAAAATACTTTTTACACGCATTTCCAATCGTATAGATATTTTTTAAAGTCTATGTCTTGACACAGCTGGGTAAGCGTGAATATAACGCAAGTCACCACCATTCACCATTGACGCTGCTTTATACCAGTAAAAAAAAGTGAGTGGGGTTGGGCAGTCACGTGGTTAAATGGGACAATGATGGGCGGCGAAGAATAATGATGGAGAGTGGAAGCTGCTCGTGGGAAAGTGGACATGGAGCGGTGAAATCAGCTGACGTGCGAGCGTAACAACCCACTAGTTCATGCTGTTGGATTGTTACAACGCAGAACCACGAGCGATGGCTTATGGAGACCTTCATCCAGCAGTGGATCCATCATCGTTGATGAAATTACCGTAAGGGTACTCAGTAGGCTGAAGTTATGGACAACGGCGAGTCTTCACGGCAGATAGAGGGGGCAGAGAGATTGGCTGGACAGTGTAGTTGGGCCGACGGTGTCACTTACGTGTGCACGGGGAGCTGACAGGGTCAGCTTCTGCCCTGTAGTATCCCGCTTTGCACCCGCAGTGCGTGGATGCGAGTCGAGTGGTGAAGCTCTCTGGGGGACACAGGTCGCACGGCTGCCCTCCCGTCGTGTTCTTGTAGTAGCCGAGTCCGCAGGCTGCAGGCACACGGCACACCACACAACGCTAATACATGAGCCACTCGCAACGCAACACTAATACGCTAGCCACTCGCAATGCTCCAAGCGAGGCACTTCTGTGCTCCTTTAATTAAAGGACGGAAAAATATTCGAGAACATAATTGAGAAAGAAAAAAAACACGTTAACTTCACACTAAATAATGAAACATACAGCAGCATAGATTTCCACAGCTGCGCTCTATGGCTCTGCGGTGTGCCTTTGTGTCGTACTGCTGCATTGCTTGAAGCTCAAAGAGCTGTGCGAAATGTCGGGCATCGTGCCGACCAATACGTGGGCCACAACCCGAAAGCACTCTGGAGAGGAGTTAAGCAACAGCGTATGAGATTAAAATATCAGTTTGGCATGGACTCGTAGCAGAGTATGCCCACGGTTAAAATACGATGACAGTCATTTTACTGCGGTAATTGCATCTCAGCATGTAGGGCTGCTCTAACGACCCTGACGCACTGGACCACGGTGAGACGCAGACCGAGGGGAACCTCTTAATCCGTCAGCTCCTCAAGCAAGCCGTGCATCGTGGATGACCTCACCAGGGCTACACATCATCATCGTCGTAACCATCGTCGTCATCATCATCATGTGCCCGGTACTGGAGAGACATGCGTGTGCGGTGGCAGCAACGCAGAGGAAGATCTCAGCATGTCTAGTGGGACTTACTAAGTTATACGTTTCGTTGTAATTACCACATGTGTATGATGCACTCAACATTCCACCAATTGTAAATATGCGATTTAAAAGCTTCAAAAAATCACGAGCACACATTTCTGTTTTGCTGCCTGTCATGTGGAAACAAGAAATTTCCACTCGAGGGTAGGAGCCGGAAAAAGAATGAGCACCACTGGTCATTGGGCAGGAAGACACCTTGATTTGTTTCCATTTTAACGTGCAGTTCACGGACTAGGTAAAGGTGCAGCGCTGCAATTACTTGCTGACGGGACTACTAACGGAAGGGCCTCCACTAGAGGGAGTCACAGAGAGAACTTGGTCTACTCTTCCACGCTGACCAGACGTCTTGAAATTGGTGGAAGTAGCCACACGTTACCCACTGCACATGACCTGCAGATTGATTGAATGTGGTGTTAACCAAGAAATCCTGCCTGGGGGATTTAATAAATCTGACCATTGTTTCTACTGCTGCACCACGGGATCTATGTCCAGTGCGCTAACCATCACACCAAGGCAGCATCCACGCGTAGAGTAAAATTTAGTTCCATTCATGACAGTGATTCATTGCAACCAACACGCATGCAATGAGCATTGACTAAATGCTGTAAACACATTTTTTCAGTCTACCCAATATAACAGAACTTGCACACTTCAATATATTAACTTCACCAAGAAGGCATCAATAACTTAGAATGCAATAACAACACGTAGTTTTGCCAATTGATTTTTTAAAAAATATATATATATTACTTGTTGGCAAAATCTTGTTGGGGGAAAAAATAAAAAAGACTGAAGAACACATTAAATGTGCCGTCCTGGTAGAATACAAACCATAACCTGCACGCTGATCCCTCTTTTTCATTGGGAAAACCCCGATGTTGGTAAATCAGGTTCGGTGGAAACACTGGGGGGGGGGGGGGTTTATGTAGCATAGCAGGAAAATGTGACCGGGATCCGGAAAGGTTTTGTAATCGCTGGCACATTTCAAGTCCCTGCAGCCCCAGACGAGACAGCTCCGTGATCACTGTAGCAGGAACTCAAGCGGGGCGCGCTGGCGTGGCGCTGTGGAATGTCCCGCGTTATAGACATTCAACAAACGCAGCTCGGCAAGTGCACTCGAGGTATACGACGAAGGAGGACGAAGACAAAAAAAGGATTTCGCTCAAAAAACCACGACATCTGCTAATTCCCGGAGCTTTAGTGCACGGCGATTAACTTTGGGAGAGGGTGGAGAAATTCCTCGTTTTGTTTTCTCAAGCGCCGAGGGTGCGTTACTAACCACCTTGACACATAATGAGCTTTTCTCGACTCGAAGTCTTTCTTTTGATGCCCCATCCTTTCAAGGATGCTCGGAGATGCCAAGTCATTCTGAAAAGCCGAGTGCACAGGGCTGTTCCGTGACCACTTCCTTCATTATACTGCTTTGCTACGGCACGTGAACCTTGAACACACCTGTAGGCGTGCTTGCATTTCAAACCTTTAACCGGTCTCATTGAACAGCTCTCATGATCACTGGTACCCTACACTAGTTCTGTAAATATTAAACACGAGTTTATAGCCACGTGTCAATCCAATGCTCTGGAGGGTGAAGGCTTTGCCATGCCACCATCAGTCAATAAGGACTGTACGACTAAAATTCACCACAACTTGAGCAGGACTGGTTGGTGACTTAGGGTGCCCAGGACGAGATCAGATATCACTCGACAATGATGTTAGCCATGGCAGGGAACTGAAATCCGGTTGCCAGGTTCACATCATTGTGCATTATTTAATGATGTATGTATTACAGTAATCAAGACTATTTAGTCATACGAACAACACGTTGACGTGTCAAGGCATTTGTATGCCACTAGATTAAATTTAAGATAGTCTTTTACTATGATTGGAACACCTATATTTTTGGTATAAAATGAAACAGGTTGTACGAGAACCAATTAATGTTATTCTTACCCAAGCAATCAGTGCCCACCCAAACCAACTGAGAAAGGGGATCTCTTGTAAAATTTGTGGGTTTCAGTGGCCCCCCCCCCAAAACCTCCAAGTGTTGCCACTGCCTAAAGGGCACAGTGACTCTACCAAAGCCTTCGTTGGGATGTTTTAAAGGGGAGCAGCTCTGGGATCCGTTTGGCCTCAGATATTGTGTGAACACAGCAATCTTCTGGGGCATCGCATGGAGTCGCATTGAGAACAACATTGCCCGGAGCCGATGTTGTATTCACAATGGAGTGCGCTCTCATTGTCCAAGAGACATTACTACTGCCCTTTTGACATCTCTGAATAAGAATTGTCACCCGCAATCTCAACATCTTGCTCTTGATCGAAGAGTACAGTGCACGGTAAAATTACGCTGGTAAACCTCACATTTAGTGAGGCTCTGCTGTGAAAATAATAGCAGATTGAATACTGATTAATTGTCTTGCACGTGATTTTGGTACGTACAATGTATGCCTCCTTATGGCTTGACATTCGCTACACTGGATAACACATACCCACCTTAGGGGAATTATTTAACCGCATCAAGTACAATACAGTACTCTCAAAGCCACAGATTACAGTAAAGAAAGGGCCTATATTAAACACTGGACCAGAATAAATGTTGTGCACATTCGTATAAGAAATATAAACTTACGTTACATCTTCAAAGTGAAGGTGTTAGTTTAGCTACACAGTATTTATAGCATTGCAGTAGTATTGCATTTTCCACCATTTATGATTGCAACAAAGTATTCCCAAATCAATTCAGATGCAGCAGTGGATTTTTTAAAATATTATTTTTGGAATCTTACATGCAGACGCTACACCTGCGGAAGCCAGGTCCATACATCCCGGGACAAATTATATGTTTCCTCCAAGGAAAGGCGCAAGATGAAGGAGTGTATGCTTAGTTGCTTGAACCTGCCCATCTTATGTCTCATACCGAGGTCATCAAGACAGCTAAGATACTGGCTGACGGATGCGTTCATTTTCACGGCCTTATTTGTTAATGTGTGGACATGTGATACGTTTGTCTGTGAACTTGATTGGAAAATGCACGCCTTCTGCCCAAGGTTGAGAAAACATGGTGTGGAAGGAAGTCTCCGAAACTATTTCCTTGGTTTGTATGTGAGCTTTGCTCGGCTTGAGTACATGATTTTCACACCCACTCTTTTCGTTCTTGAGGCGAGGCATGTTTGCTCAGGCCAATGTTTGCTCAGGACCACCAGAGGTTACGTCATGTTGAAAGGATGGCCGCTCCTGAAAACCTCAACCGTCTGTAATGAATGTGACGTGCTTTGAACATTATACTGAAAGGGCCACATATTTCTTCTTGGTTTGCAATTGCGAAATAATCCCTATAATTTGAATACATATTCTCTTTTCATAAATATATGGCAAAGGCTGTTGATTTCCATTTTTCAAACAAATAAATCAATAGTTTTCATTATCGGGCCAGCAAAGATATAGAGCTTACAAAGACAAGTGATGCCTTGGCTTGCAAAACATGAAGCATGTCCGTTGCATTTCCTGATAATACATACCAACAATAAGCTTTAGTGTTTTAGGTCCTAAAATTCTATGAATACAGATTGTGACCGTCAGGACAATCATCTCAATACAGCACTGTAAGTTGAAATTGGTAAATATTTCCTACTGACGATAACACAAAACTGTAAACATATCTTTTGAAGGGGAACACTATGACCTTGAAAAAAAATTCCCATTTTCATTCTTTTTTTATCAAAGGGCTCTATTTAATCTCACAGATTCAAACAAAATAACTATCAAAGGTCACTTCTATGCTACACAATGCCAGATTGCATTACTACTTTATTCTCATAGATATGATTCATAGGATTTTTTTAAACTACACTTTTTTACGAACATGTTTCTTTTCAATGGAGGGAAAACTGCAGTACCGTACAGGCTAACAATGTGTTATCCAGAAAGGCCTTAGATATGTCATGTCTTGATTTGCCATCTGCACAATGTCTTATTGCACTTTACCAGCGCCCAACGTCAGCAATGAGTGCTGCGTATATCGTATGCGCAGAGTATGTGTTAACTTTGGCAGCTTTTGTATGTCGCAGAAGTTCATACACTCAAATTCGTTATGCAAAGAAAAGTGGAAGTTAATTAAAAAAAATGAAACCGTTTTAAGCTGCCCCTTAGGAAATACTACATTCCAAGAGAAAGTATGTGTTTTGCCATTTTACAAGTGACTGTCCCCTATCATTGAGTGTCCAACCACATTCTGTCAAAGCTGGCTTGTGTGAGGTTAACCAATCTAATAACTCCTCCCAGCGGCACGCTGCCCCGAGCAAAGGTAATTCTTAAAATTAATAATCCCACGACTGTCATTCCTGAGGTTTTCTTGACTCATATAATATATCAGCTCAGAGTCAAGTCTTTGACTCCCAACTGTCACTCACCTTAAGCATTTTTAACTTCATCGTGGGGAAATCCAATGCATGCATGAATCATGCTTACTGTAACACTATCATTACAGGTTACACAGCAGCATCGCAGGACTAAAACACGCCACCACATGGAAAGAATCTCACTTACATTGAACACTCAATGTTTCTCTGGCACACAGCTATTCCACCCATCAAAATTGGTTTACGCCCTGTGGACACTCGAGAAAACACACCCAGTTCACGGAAGCACAAAGCCATCAAAGGGGTTTGCACCGACACGATTGGAATTTCAAAATTGCTTTTTCTCCTCCAAAGCAGCTCACCTCGGCACTGGCTGCCCGCAGCCTCGTAGCCGGCGTGGCACACGCACAGCCCGATGGGCACGAGCCACTCGCCGTCCGTGCTGCAGTGCATCCTGGGGTCGGCCGCGGCCACGGCGTTGGGCACGCACGAGCCGCGCACCTCGACGAGCGGCGACGACAGCGCGTTCGCCACCGTGTCGGGGAAGCGGGCGAGGTCGCGCACCACTGCCGGGCACTTCTTGTAGTAGACGCGCGCCGACACGAGCGCCACGCACGCGCCCACATCCTGGAAGGCCAGGTAGAAGCCGGGCCAGGAGAGGGGCGGCAGCTCCCGCACCTCCGTGTTGAGCTTGAGCACGCGGTCCTTGACGTCCACGTTGTCGAAGTTGCTGTCGGCCGCGATGGTGCCCACCTTGGCGAAGAGGCTCTCGTCCAGGTTAGCGCTCGAGCCGGAATCGGCCTCGTAGTAGAAGAGGTTGAAGGTCTCCTTGCAGGTGGAGGCGACGCCGGCCATGCTGCCACAGTCGCGCAGCGTGAACTTGATCTCCACGTAGACGCGCTGGGCCCGTTCGCGAGCGATCCAGCGCGTCCGCAGCCAGTTGTTCTGGTTGGGCTTCACCACGTTGCACACCTGGTAGGCTTGAATCAGCGCCGTTTGGTTGATCTGGATGGCCATCTCTTCCCACTGTTGAATAAAATACATTTAAACAAAGTTCGCAATGTCAATCCAACTGTTTATGCAATATGCAATCCCATTCGTTTATATGAATTGCACTGTTTTTAATATGTCGCACGTTATAAAATGTCCCATTGTGTATTTTTAAAATTTGGCCAAGTTGAATTTCCAACATAGCAAGTTCCTTACTCTGATGCTTGTACCAAGAGGAAGGAATTGCTCTCGCTGGAATTCTGGAATGTCGCATTTGAAAGACATTTTCTAATTTGGGTCATTATACCAGCAGCATACAATAGTCTGACGAATCAACGTTGAATGAATGTGAAACAAACCTACACCCCACCCCTATATCCTCAGTGAACGGTATTGAAGTAAACCTTTCTTCCTGTTTTATTGTTCGTAATCCTAAACAAAAGACGTCCTAAAAAAAACTAACTGCTAGTTCCTGAAAATTCCCCCAACAGCCCAACAAATTCTCTCTGGTCAGGAAACAATACAGTGCTTTTCCTGCCAAGATTATGCCCTCTGCAAGTTTGTACAGTAGTCATTTTATAAGCTCGACAGATTTGCTGATAACCGCCTATCGTGAATACATAAGCGAAACCTTTCCACGAAACCGAATGCATTATTTGAATCGTTGGTTACAAAACTGATCTGTAAATTTGCATCGCCACTAACCGTCGACTGCTCCCAGCTCTCCCACTCATTTTGCTACCTCCAATGAGGAATTGAAAACATCCTGCTCAAATGAGTTCGCGTCCCTCTTCCTTCCTCCCTCTGGGTTCCCCATCCGCCCCGCACGACTGCACTCACCCCAGTGGTGGGCGTTGCTTCCCATCCGAGTTGTCCGAAATTTTTTGTTGTATCCAGCAAGTTCACTGTGAAAATGCAGAACAATTCGAAACATGCACACACAGGCGCACAGACGCACATTACATACCGTTTGTTAATTTATTTGAAAAGGAGATGCGTGCCATGACAGATTTGAATGCACTTTATGAGCTTTTTTCAAGTCATGGGACATGACTTGAAAGGCGATTTGCAAGTAGAAAAATCTGGTTATTGGACACTGGTTTGTGGTTTCATTATTTCCTCGTTAAATCTACACATGCTATGATGCATCTGCCTTGCAGTGGGAGGTACCCCAGAAGATTATTCAGTGTACACCTTCGCCACGGTAATTACAGGTTCATTGATCAGTCAGGTGTGTTGATTGAGGCAACACGTGCTCATTAATCCTTACAGGTGCCCAGTCCTACAGCTATTGGTGGTGATTATCCTAAAATAACGCACTAATCCTCTAGGGTACGGTCCTTTGAAAATCGGTATGGACCTCTCTTGGTCCGGGTGACTATTTCACACAAAATCCCATTAATTAAAAGGAATTAACAAAAATCGGATTTTGAAAGATTAAAGAATCATGCAAGTTGGGAAAACCTCGTAAAATGGCTGCGCTTCCAACTACAAGATGGTCCAGATGTCTTGTGCCCCCCACCCCCAATCAATTGATCCCTAACATTGTTTTACCTTTGCTTATTCATTTATATTTTCACACCCAATGTTTTCCAATATTATTACGTTTTAGAGGATTAAATGCGGGTCACAAGACATCTGGAACACTATGTACAGTCCTCCATCTGACTATTTGCGTCTCGGTTTTCTTGAAATGAATTCTGAAAAAGCTGCATTTTGCCCTGCCTCGAGCAAGCACTGAGCTCCCTGTCTTTATTTACCTTAGACCACCATGGGATTGTCTCCGTCGTTTATAATAATGCCAAAGCAGCAAAATAAAATTACACAAACCGTTTGACAGATCAATAACCAATGCATGCAAAATTAACTGTTACCATTGTACTCTATGAAAATATATTAAACCCTTTTTTTTGTTATAAATGTAACCGTTATGTAACACTACACAGCATACAATTGTTATTAGAGCCTTTGATTTTATAATGAAGCTAAGGAATGCAAAGTTAGTTGCTGGCCTTAACCAATTAAGAGCAAAGTTCGCTGGAATTAAAGGTCACAAAAGCGCACGGAATAATAAAATTTAACAGGCGAGTTTCCATTCCAGTTTCCAGGGGTAAACTATCCACGCGATATATAGAATGACTTTACATCAGAGCCTTAGTTTAATACTTTATACAGCATTTATTATATTAATAATAATAAAAACAGTAATATGGAGAAACTCGGTGGCTTTCTATTTCACTCAGGGTCTCTCTCAATGTGTAATTTAGTTTTTACAGCAACTTATTCTCAGAATCATGAGTGAAAAATTCCACAATTATTTTGCTGAAATGCATTTTACAGCGGCTTCCATATATACATACATGATTGAAAATCACAAAATAGTATTGTCCACATTTTTAAATGCACTCATCTGCAGTATTTACTGTAATGAACAATACCAATTAATTTCACGAAAGTCAGCTCTATATTGTAGGTGGTAATTACATTTTCCAGTTGATGATCCGAGTTCCATTTATATTTCTGGCATACTTTAAAAGATCTAATGAGCAAATGGCAGGGCAAAGTAAAAAATAAGAAAGAGGGAGTGAGATAAGGGGCCAGATAAAGACGGTTTCAACATCACACCAGTGCCTCTCGAGGTATGATTAGAGCATCAATGAATGGCACTTCATTTGAGTAAGTGTGATCCGGGAAAGCGAAACAGGCACGAGCTAAATTTGCAAAGGGTATAAATTCTGCATTGGGTCTTTGATGGACGGTTTTCTCCCTTCACTGACTCACTCGCTTGACAAGTCTCAACGGGCACTCGACACCAGATCCCGATGTGGCTTTCATCCCCAGATCACAACACAAAACCTCAATATGCGCACGTTACTATTTGTGGCATACCATGCAATCATTTAACACGAGTCACGTGCTACAAGCACACGACACTGTGGAGTGGCGGGTGAGCAATGGTGCAGTGGTTAGCGTACTGGGCTCTGATCCACAGCGACCCGAGGTTGTTAGAAGCTAGATCCTCGGTCACGGCTAACACCAGTGGCGAGTGATACGTGATTCAGGTCTTCGCCTTCCCCTCCCCCACTCCCTCCACGCACCTTCACCAACCCGCATGGTGAAGCATGGTCGGCAAACAACCCCTATGACTGACACAATGTGCTGAGCCGGGTATTCATCCAGCAGAGGATTGACGTTATTTACAGGGGAAAAAAATGAATAAATAATTTCCACCACGAATCTAAAAGAAACATTTAAAGTAAAGGATGGTCCAGATGTTTTGTGACTCCCAATTCGTTGATCCCTAACATCTTTTTTCCTTTGCTTATTGATTTCTGTTTTATCACCCATTGGTATAGAAAAACATGAAGCTTCAGGGAATGAAACGGGGGAGCAACTTCATCTGGACTCCCTTGTACAATGCATCTATACTTGGCATTTCAAAGACACATTACGCAGATTTATTTTCAAGTTTACAATACCGAATACCCTGGCTGCTCAATAAAAAAGCAAGTGGAACAAAAAAGTTAAGTATCGATGTAGGTTTAAATTGTTAAGTGTACGTTCGTGCCAATTTAAACTACTGCATATCACGATAACGTAAGCCTTTGAAAAAGCCATTATTCGCGATAATCACGTGAAGAAAAATAACCTCTTCACCTGGATTGCGCCAAAGAGCCACGGATGGCCATGCGCCCGAATTTCATTGCAGCTTAAATTATAACGCGACATCTCTTACATTCTCACGCGCCCGCAAGCGTCGAATGTTCGTCCTTGCTAACGGCCTCCGGAGGAAGAGGAGACCGTGTCCACGTGCGTTTACGATTCGCCATCAGCCATGTCCAATCCACTGCTGGATGATGGCACGCAACAACCCACCTAGCAGGTCAGCTGCACGCAGACCCGTTTCACCGCTACATATCCGACGCGTGTGAGTGTACTGCGTTTAATAAGCCCTCAGAATAAGTAGTATACTGCAAGTAAAATGAGTAAAAATAGATTGCCGTGGTGAGAGTGTGTGTACATCAATAAAATGATGTGTAATATATGACGTTAACAGGTTATGATTATTTTTGTGGGGTCACAATTGCAGGTAGGATGAACACAATGGCATCAAAGGACGGCATTTATCTACAATGCACATGCATATTCTTTGGGTATTTGGGTAAAGTCACGAAGATGGTTCAAAGAAAATAACAAAAAGCTCCTCCTTGTGACGATCGCTTGTGTTGTGATCGAAACGTCGTAGTTTTTTTACAAATTTTCTATGAACCATCCACGTGACGTTACCGAAAGACCCAAAGAATATGAATTCCTGCAGTCACGAAAGCTTTAAGTCAAGATTGAATACACTCGAACAGAAAACGACGCATCGTGCATACGCATCACCTGCCTGGCTTAAACAGATAACAATCACGGAAGCAGAGTTAGAAAATTGTATCAGTTTAACCAGATACCACTGACAATGCTTTGTGTTTAGTTTTCTGTACCCCCCCCAACACCACCGATTCGCACGGTTGGCCACGTACGGTGCGAATGAAGTTGAACACACGCAAGGCTTGACACAATGCGGTAGGTTGGACATCAGGGAATACAGCTATGCAGATTACAACCTGTGCAATAGGGTACATTTCTAACGATGTTCAGGTAGCAAATTAATGTAGCACGTGACATTCAGCTGCTGAGATCGCATCATCCATTGGGGCAAATGTGACTAACATCCCGCTGTCAATTATAATGAAACTCTTAACCGCTGGAGCTCTATTGTTGCACTTTGTACATGAATATGTGTTTACTTGGCGAAAGCGCATTCAATTAAGCATGAGTGTACTGGTAAAATTTTTGTATATTTACAGCGTATAGCATTGTATTGATACCCCCCCCCAAAAAACCAAGCCTGGATGGAACGTTGGCGCAATGCGCTATGAACTCGTCCTGCCAGAGTTGGATCACCAGGTCCTAGCCCCTCCAACACCCCAACTTCATTAACAAGATAGTGACCAGCGTGGTGAAGTATGATCACACAAGCTCCCCCGTGATCAACCGCGCGTGCGAAGACTTTAATCCAGCAAGTAGCTTCACAAACCGCTGACATTGCTCCAATAATGATTGCGCATTTCGTGTGAGAGAGTCAACAGTTGCGAGTACTGCAATGTTTAAAGCGCAGGCGATGATGTTCCGATGACAGACGATGATGACGACTGTGAGGGCAGTAGCAGTGATCGTGATGATGGTGACGGAGTGATGCGCCATCAAACACGTACCTTCGTTCGGAGGGTATGCGTAGCAGCAAGGGCCGGCGAGAATTACAACAGCGAAGGAGAAGGAATGCGTGATGAAGGAAGAACGCATCATCTTTGCTGGAGGAGGCTTGGGATTTAACTTCCGACAGCGCTGAGAATCCCTCCTGGCTCTGTCACGCGACTGCTCGGACACTTAAATCGAGACTTGTCTGATTGACTCTCGCCGGGGAACTCCCCCAGTCAATCAATCGGTCTGAAGTTAGGATGGGGACTCTTCTCAACACGAGAGACCACAGTGGGGGATCTTCGCGTGACGGTGACAATGGTGGTGGTGATGGGGTGGTTCGTCTGTGCTGACTTCTTATTGGCGGTGGTTCTTGGTGGTCGGACAAGTGGAAGTGTGGTGGTGGTGGCGGTGGAGGTGGTGTCTTCTCGTGTGAGCGAGCTTGCTTGGCGAGGAAGCCGAGCCGCGCACTGGCGCTGCTGCCTTCTTGAGCGAGCGAGGGTTTAACCCACGGCGTCACGACTCGCCAGTGACTGAATGAATGAATGGAATGACGGGGGCGTTTCGCTCCCATTGGGGGCGGACGTTCCAAATATGGGCAAAGACACTCCCAGTTAGCCCCCGTCCCCCCTCCACCCATCTGAGTCTGGACCCACAGGCAAAGATAAAAGACCCCCCCCCCCCATATTAGCCTAGACCAGAGGTCGGCAACTCAACAAAAAACATTTTTTTTTAATAAGTAAAAAAAACCCTCAATACTGTATTTCAAGAGCCGCAATGCATATGAATAGGAGACGGTGGTGCTTAATAAAGAAATAACGTCTCGGACTGCCATGGTCAACTGGACTCCCATGGTCAACTGAACTCCCATGGCCAACTGGATTTCCATGGTTAAATGAACTCCCATAGTGAACTGGACTCCCATGGTCAACTGGATTTCCATGGTCAACTGGACTGTCATGGTCAACTGGACTTCCATGGACAAAAAGAGCCATATTTTTCTTATTCGGAAAAAAACTCAACATTTCAAGAGCCGCATGCATCTCCGGAGCCAGAGGTTGCCAACCAGTATTTGGCTGCTCTACATTACCACACGATAAGCCACTATGTTGAGCTATCATTTGCAGCCAAGTTGCTTATGCAAAAAAAAGTTATATTGCTCAATGGGCCTTACCTGGTCAAATTAAAATAGTTTTTTCGTAACAAATAATACTACAGTTGAAAGGGTAAAAACCTATTACTATATTTTGCCACTGGTAAAGGAGGTCTCATAGTGTAAATGCTTACCCCGAGCTCTCAATACTCTGATAGTGCGCTGTTTTTGAGTTGTACGCCTTTTGGCGTCATCTGGTCCAACACCAATGGAGACTAGGCTCTAAGAAAAGCTGTCTCGGGTGTGGACCGATCAACTTCAAGGACAGTGCATATCATTATCATCATCAGAGTTGTTTCTTTTTGTTTGCATTTTGACTGCTTGTGTTGTGGTTATTGCAAACATGATGCCTTGTCTAAAAGGTGTCAGTTTTTGTACCAGTTGAAAGGGTAAAAACCTATTACTATATTTTGCCACTGGTAAAGGAGGTCTCATAGTGTAAATAATACTGCAGTTTAGTTATGTATTATACACCAATGATGACTCAAGATTAATTGCAGAAATGACCACTGCTTTACACTGGGAGAATGGGAACACTGCTATGAACGTTCCTCATATTAATTATACAGTTATGAGTGGGCAGTCTAGTACACTGTGTTGCACGTGCTGTAATGTGAATTGTAGGTGTGTACACTGTATTATTTTAGTTGTATCCCCTGTACGTACGCATGTGCGTGTAATAATAATGTGTGGAAGTCCAGAGTGCTGCATTGCAGATCCGCAAGTCTTAACTGCCCTTCCCTTCCTTGTTTCGACAACAATCGGAGCCCTCTGCAGTGGATTACTCGGTATATTATCCTAAAACCGCATCCCCTATTACATGTTGTGCATTGTGTGTGCATTCGAGGTCAGTAAATGTCTGCAACACGCTATGGGATTATCTATTGTGAATTGAGTTTTCCCTGTGTTTTGGGGTTAGACAACTTACAAAATAATTATTGGCATATATACAACAAAATAAAGCATAGCTCACTATATACAGTCCACTAGAGCTGTAGTTTGATGTTATTTTATTTTTAAATGCATGGACTGCAAAACGGATCTATAACAAAGCTTTTGTGTTAGTATCCTGTTAATTTTCAAAGTTGGCTGACACAGTCCGAACGGACGACGGAAAATATTTCATCTCTCGCTAGACAAAGCGCTGCTTGTTGAGCATCACGATTTGGCTTATTGGCCACGTTTGGAATGTGGTGACATAAAACACTGTGACTTATACATACACATTTAAACCAAATCTGACTTGAATCTTTACATGGTATTTTTTAAGAAAATGCTTTAGGTAGTCATTTACGGAAATGTAGCGGAGTAATAGACTACGCAGGATCATAATTATAACATTGATAATTCGTGATATTTCAAGGCGTCTAATAGATACATTGAAATGTTCAGTTCGTGAATCATCTGACATTTGGCAAAAAGACTCGAGCGAGGCACAGCAGACATTTTAATCATTTGACCTCTCTAGCCAGTATCAAAATATAATAGGTTTTCCCCTTTCTGGCTATAAAACAACTCTTAAGATATTAAAACACCAAACTGAACCCTTTTGCAAGGAATCATGTCTGCATTAACCACATATACTTGTGGTGAACATGCAAACAAAAATATACTGTGGTAGTATATGCATTTACGTTTTATTGACAGAAATGGGAAAACCTATTCTCATATTTTGATACAGGAAAGGGAGGTCCCGAGCTCTGAATGCCCTGAGAGTGGCATTGTCTTGGTGCTGTTCGCCTTTTGGTGTCCTCTGGTGAGGTCTCACACTGTTTGAGATTCGGCTCTAAAGAAAGCTGTCTCTGGTGTGGACCAATCAGTTTCAAAGACAATTACTATACTACCACAGCGTGCTTTTTTGTTTGCATGTTCGACAAAAGTATATGTGGTTAGTGCAGACATAATTGCTTGCAACAGGTTTCAGTTTGGTGTTTAAACATCTTAACACCTGTTTTATTGCCAGAAAGGGGAAAACATATGCTTACAATCATACATATATAACAACATTCGGAGATTATGATGTTTTCCTAATGTTCTGTATTTTCAGGAATGGGAAAATACAAGAATATTTAATCAACATGCAATAAACGACATCTGTTCTAATGAGCCACTTAACCAAGGGCTTTCGACTAGATCCTCCAATGTGAAAATAACCAATTCTCTCAATACACATCGCCATCTAGTGGTTAATTATCACGAGCCATCAACTTAGCCTTGGAGCCAATTGCTCTCAACTGTCGCGAGTGATGTGAGTACGTACTGCAACTCTGAAAGTGCTGTATTGTAGGTACTGTTGCTTTAACACGTACATTACACAAGTTTGTATGCATCTTATCAATTTGCTTTTATCTTATTAGTATTCTTGGTTGTAGCGGTAATTCTAGTAGCTACCAGCCTTATATATAATTTCATATCCCCTGTTTTTTTAAGTGCTTGTAACATTTTCTTGGTTCTTTCGGTAAAGTCAAGTAGAATGGAAATAATAAAATAATATTTTTTTCTTTTATTTTTATTATTTTATTATTTCCATTCTACGTGACTTTACCGAAAGAACCAAGAAGATGAATCCCTGCAGTCACGAAAGCTTTAAATCGAAATTTGCTTGTAACATTGTGTAAGCGATTAACACAATAGTGGACACTGCAAGTTAAACATGCAATGGTCATGTGAAGTTGTGGTCGGTGTGACGTGATGCATGATCAACAGTGCGTGGTTGTGATTTTTTTTGTCGCCCTGTAACCATGCTCTGCAGTCGCAACAAAACTATTTTATTTTCCAGGTAAAACCCACTGAGCTATTCGCTTCTTTTCAGAGGTGACCAGGCCACATAAAATATCTCATTCGTGGGGCATATATCATATGTGGGAGTTTACAGTCGCCAAACAATCGAAACGCACGTTTAGAATTGTGGAGGGCAAAACCGGAGGACCTGGTGAAAAAAATCACGAGAACACGACAAACTCCAAATTTACGACAAGCTTTACACATTTACCATTGCTTGCACGCTATGCTGTAACAGAGCTGAAGCTTATGTATTTTGTAGGCCTCGGCGATTTTCAATTTATCCCCATTGGGGCAGTCCATAAATGACGTCACGCGATTTTGGACGATTTTTTACCCCCCCCCCCTCGTCACACGGCGTCACAAAAAGTCAGACTCCCCTCCCTCAAATAAGACGTCATTGTAGTGCGTATTTAATGTGGCGCTGCACTCTGATGTTGTGGAGAAAACATTTATTAAAAAGTCTATTTAATCAAGTAGAACGTGTTGTCTATATTTATTTAAAGTTGCGCATTTTGATATGACGTCACATTTCTCAACCCCCCCCCCCTCGTCACACATCGTCACAAATGTCTGACACCTTCCCCCCCTAGGTGTGTGACGTCATTTATGGACGGCCCCATTGCACATGCCACTGTCTGGGCCCAGTCCTACGCAGATGTAACTCGTCTAATCTCAACTTGCTTTGTCAGAATCTTTTTTTTTTCTTTAAGCTGCTAGCTGGCATTTGCAGAGCCTTTTAATCCACCGCAAATGCGTTAAGATTCTGTAAGCATGCATTGTAAATTATAAACATGCCCATGCCATATGATGCTCTGTCTTTATTGCCCACCTTTGCTATCCCGACTGTGCGTTTGGTGTCACGGCAAGAGGTGAAGAAACCGTTAAAGAACTCACAGCAGTTACAATACCCCGACGCTGAAAACGCAGTCTCTGGAAGGAGTTATCTCTGAACTACATCTGAGATTCCTTCAAGTAACTTATTATCCACATCAGGGGGAACGCTTTCACCCGCCATGCTGCAGAACAACATTGTAGCATGGCAGCCAAACTAAAATGTTCTTAATTCTCAGAGCTGGAATTCGGTCGGATTGAACGCAAACCCAAATTAAATACGGTCGGTTGTTGGCGCTATCTTGGGTGGCTGGACTGAGCACCATCGACTCCCTGCAGCTGAGAACCCAGACACCTAGAACTCTGTGCTGTTTGATATTTCTCTTCTTGGTTCTTTCGGTAAAGTCACGTAGAAGGAAAATAATAAAATAATAAAAATAAAACATAATAAAATAATTCTCACGACGTTTCGGCCACAACGCAAGCAGCCGTCTTCAGGTGGAGAACAGGTCTGTCGACCTGAAGACGGCTGCTTGCGTTGTTCCTTCTACGTGACTTTACCGAAAGAACCAAGAAGATGAATCCCTGCAGTCACGAAAGCTTTAAATCGAAATGTTTGATATTTGTTTTAGTTTGCTTTACGCATGGTGTCTGTCGAATGCCACATAACAGCAGACGTGGTTATGGCAGGTGTTTGACATTTGCTGGCATGGATTTCCAGTGCCCTCTGGCCGAGTCCCGTTGGTGGGAAGTGTCCCCCCCAGGCGGGTGCTATAATAGCATCCTATCACGTTATTTAAATGCTCACAGTGTTAGCAGCTGCTCTCCTGCCAATGAACAGAGGGAGTGAAAGAAACAAATTGCTCAACACTGGGATATTGATTGTGACGAGTAAAAAAATAAGAAATCTAAAATGTGATATATTTCAAAAAAACATGTTTTGGTTCGTATTTAATTGCCGATACGATCTATTGGCGGAGCAGCGGCACAGGGGTTAGCGTCCTGTGTTTTGAACCCGGTGACCCGAGTTCGATTCCCTGCCACAAATAACATCACCGGCGATGCAATCGGAACCGGCCCTAGGAAATCCACCCCATTCATCAACCCGTACTGACTGATGCGCGGGGAAGTGTGTTCAAACAACTCCTCCTGCAACGGACACAGTGTGAGGAGGCCCTTTGGCCAGAAGTGGATTATAATCAAAGAGGCAATGGAAAAATCCATTGGAAATAATTAATGTCCCCTTGAAAGAAGCAAGAGCTGCTGCTTATCTATTACAAACAATTGATGTCACTATTGAAAAGGAGCAGCTGCTGATAACCCTGAATTAACCCTACATTATTGCTGAAGATAATTATGATCACTATCAAACTTAGAAGGGTGCCTTCAGCTCTTAATGGCTGTGTTTGAGTGCACTGGCACTTGTACTCAGACTTGGCAAAAAGTGTGTTTGTTAGATTCAAAAAAATACACCAGTCATCATGATGGGATCATTCCAGAAAAGCAAACAAGTTCACTTCATCTGCTGCAACGTCTATGTGGTACATTGAGGGATCGCTCAAATATTGGAATCCACATTAGTTATCAGGAAAGGGGGTCCCCTACGCATAATTAATGTGAAACCCTCCTCAAGACTTCGTGAGGCGTTTCTTTGGTTGAATATAATAACTTTTATTGTAAAAATTGAAGTCAGCATTGGTTCATGCTCCTAACAAGCACTGGATAATGAACTGAGCTAGTGGTTGAAATGTTGGTTCTATGTATAAAAATTAACCCGTAGAAACAAAGTTTTTCACTATAAATCCTTTATATGCGTGGCGGCTAGAGTCCTCTCGTCCTCTGGCTTGAGATGGCTGCCACCTATGGGTCAGATGATTGCATTGCACCATTAAGCAATTGGTAATTAAATATAATATTTTTGTCCTAAAAAGTGTAAAATTTTGGATTTTTTTTTCACGAACATTAATTGTCACGCACAACGAGTCTGTGTGGAAAATGTGAGCTCGATTGGATCACGGGAAGTGGGTTAAAAAACGACCGAAAGATTTGCACGGTCCTAAGCAAGCAAGCGAACTTAATATTAAGGATTTTAAAAAAAGATGCAGTATCCTTATATTGAAACCACTGAGAATGCCCCATCATTCTGTGCTCACCGAGAACTATTTTACATTGCACGATATGTCGAGCAGTGTTTAAACCCATAACTTTACAGACTTGGTTCTCCCGTTTTAGTATTATTTTTTCAGGAGTATGGCTAACAAACTTTATCATGTCGATTTCAGTATTTTGAGCACGATGTTTTGTCCTGAATATTCACTTGATTGATAAATTGATTATCTCCCTTTCACAATATTGTATTACATTGTATTAAACTCTTTATTACAATTGATCTTTCATAGTTATCAACAGCTGTGAACGTGGTTCTATTTCAGTAGGTGGTGCTAACCTGGTTTCGAACGTGTTGTAAGCTCGTGACCACCAGTACACAGCTATGAATGTGTGAGTCATTATTTTTTTTACTGTGGCAGTTGCAAAACGCATCTGTTGACAGGTGAGAGAGAGAGAGAGCACGTACAAAATGGGCTGATCAAATAAAGCGGTGAGCAACTAACAGGTCAGATTAGATGCAGTGTGGAAGAGACACTTTGCACGACACGATTTAGACATGACGTATGTTTATTGAGGGATTAATTTTTTCAACATCGTAATAGCAAGTACCACGATTACGTATGCAAGCATATTTGGCTTAATCAAGACAGGACTAAAGTTAAATGCAATTTAAGGTATTAAATATATAATGTAGATTAGGTTACAGAGGCGCTTGATTTTAATTATATACAGTATTAAGGAATGTTAATGCTGAACAGCTGCATGAAGCTGAACGTACAGGGTTCGAGTTACTCTCCTAGGAGACCTTGAGTTGGCTACGTCCTGACTACGATGGCATCAACAATGGCACAATGCACAGCGGTGTCCACTTTTGAAACACGGTGAGAATTGTTTAGGATTCCAGGGTGACTATGTGCTGTGCTGATAGCTTCATAGCCAGCATGTTAATGGAGAGCAGTGCATATGGGTCGGATCGCCATGGAGAGAGTGAAAAGATTGGATCTTAAATCTGAGAACCTTGAACTGGGAAAGAAAGTGTTCTACAATACTCAAACACTCTCACTCCATTCATGATGTCATGGTCAAAGTTCCATACTATATAGACTAATTGGCGCCCTGCGGCCTTAATTTGCCATGTTTATCACCGCTATATAATGTTTATGCCGTACAAAAACGTAGCATATTGAGCAAAGGTTTTACGAAAAACGTACCTTTTGAGTAAAAGGTATTATAAACTTAAAGATCACTACGCAACAGAATAAAAGTTCAATTCAGATGATGAGCATATCTTCCACTCGCATCGGAACTAAAATGGAATATAAATGGATTGTGAAACAACCTAACCTTATCTAAGTGCTGCTTGAAAGAAGCTATTGTATCTGTATTGATCGCTGAATGCATTAACATGTTATTGTACTGTACCCACATATCTCCGCAGACAGCATCTTTGTGTCTCACAGTTATTCCATGTTTTGTGCTCAAACTATTCCACCAGTTGAAATGTGGAGGTCAAACACATGGCACTCTTACTGAGGTTAAGCAAAAGCCCAATGATGTGTCGTCGCCACATGGAGTTCAATATTTTTTCAGTGTGCCCAAGCATGTAATTTGTTTTGTTGGGAGCTACTTGACACCGTTTGGTCGTTTTGAATGAAAGCATGGTGAAGCAATGTGCCCAAAAACCCTTCTTCATCTTCGTCATTTAGAACCCAAATTCCCCGAGATAAACACATTCCTGCGGAGGGAGCTGGTAGGAACGTTGGGTTGCTCGGTCAATGGCCAGGGTCAACGGCGTCGTGGTGTATTCCGCAAATATGCCCGACTGTGAGGGCGGGCACAAGCCGGCGTGAGTAGGTTAAACGTTGAGTTTCATAAGGGCACCACGGGGTGACCAGCCCCTCCCCACCCAGCCCCACCCCTCCCACTCCTCACCCAGCCCCTCCCCACCCTCCCCACCCAGCCCCTTCCCACCATCCCCACCCAGCCCCTCCCCACCCTCCCCTCTCCACCCAGCCCCACCCCTCCCATTTTTGGATGCACGACGGACGGACGGACACAATAATCCCCTGTGGGCTGGTGTAACCAGGAGGTTCCTACCAGCATTAAGCGCACTGATGGAGAGTACAGAGAGGCACGCTCTACCGTTAGTGAAATCTCACACTGCACCTGCCAACTTCTTAGAGCGGCCTTCCGGGGCGGTGGGGGTGGCGCTTGGCCTAGTTTGTTAAATGAGGGATGGTGCGGGTGGTAAGAATGTTGCTCGAGGGGTTGGGAGTGGCGGGGTGACGGACCTTGGCAGTGCTTCTTGTGGGAGAGATGGTGCTCTGTGCGAGTACTCTATTTTATTTTAAGGCAGGCTTATTCAACGGGGTAGACGGTGCTATACACCGTGGGTTGAAGGTTACACAGCAGTCACATTTTTTGGAACAATTTTAAATCGAACTTTTTGGAATACTGTATTAATGCCCTCTTCCACAGGACAAATGAGAAGCAAGTGCAATTTTGCACGGCTAATAACTCATCTGAATTACTATTACATACAATTGAAAGTGCATGTTGATTTCATTATAGTAATTAAATCCGCTGTACATGAAGTGCAAAATTGCGTGTAGTTTGCAGCATAATTTATGTCATTAATTTTACCTGTAAATAAATTACATTTCTTTGCAGGTTTCGGAAGGAAGACATCCCCATCAGGATTATGTTTGATGCAAGTATATGATTGTTTTTCTCATGTTGGTTGTTGGTAAAATCTGTCAGAGGCAAGTGCATATTCTTATTGTTTATTGTTGTACATGTCTACCATGGTTCAGAAAAACACTCCGACAAGCCATTAAGAGTTTTTTCTCCAAAAGCGGAGCCAGACAAAAGTGAATTCCACACGGATATAGCATCCGGGAAAGTTGTCTGCAGCTGTGCTTCAAAGAGTATGCTGGGCATGAAGAAATAAATTGAATGGAACATGTTTGACCAAAACATAGCTGCTAAATGCAGACACAACGGCAGAGGTCTTTGAAATATTTAAATTGTCGAAGTCGTATAGAAAGTGTATGTTTCGAGCCAAAGTGTTTGCCAAAAATGGAGGAGGCCTCTTTGTATGAAATTAAATTCTGGTCAGATTCAATAGATGCATTGGTCTATCGTGCACTACTTTCAAAAGGCCACCATTGGAGCTTTTAAGTGGTACACACTTGAATAAAATAATAATACGCAGTGATCAATGAACTCAATTGTATTTCAAGTAGTAAAATTAAAAGGAAAGGCAACTGATGTTCGTTTAAAAAAAATATTACATTATAAAGTTTCAGTAGAATATCCATTACTTGATCAGATATGTTGAAGAAACTTAGACTTAAAACTTTCGTGACTGCAGTAAATTAATATTCTTGGTTCTTTTGGTAAAGTCACGTATGAATGAAAGCATGATGAAGTTTAATTTGAAATATCATAACAATCCTATGGGTGCTATTAAGAAATTGTATTACATCGTCATAGAAGACAGCCTCTAGGAATAGTCTCCAACAGTATATGGCACAAGTTTTTATAAATAGGATGCTATTACCAACACCCTGCTGATGTTAAATATTATTATAATGTCTGTAGGTAGCATAGACTTAGCAATAAATTATGGCTTTGGCTTTGCATCTGCTGTTCTTTGTCTGTAATGTAAAGCCAATGATATATGGTCTGCAATGATACTGACTGGGGACCTGACAAAGACAAAGATCCCCGTATAGGCTAAATAGACTGTTGGGGCAAGTGCTGTTAGTGAGCAGCTATGGAGGCCGGGACGGCACACGAGAGGATGGTTGGCCAGCACCACATCTAGTCGCCTTTGTCTCCCAGTGGCAATATTTTTACACATCGCACTAGGTACTCAATTGAGGCTGTGTCAACCAAGAGGAGGCCCACGACCGGTCCAGATAATTGTCGCTGGTGTTAGCCGTGAACAGGAATCGTAGTGCGTTCCCCACTGAAGCATGCAATATTTCTTCTTCTTGGTTCTTTCGGTAAAGTCACGTAGAAAGGAAGTAATAAAATAATAAAAATAAAACATAATAAAATAATTCTCACGACGTTTCAGCCACAACGCAAGCAGCCGTCCTCAGGTGAAGACCAGGTCTGTCGGGGAGACAGCGTCTGAATGAAACACCACCACGCTTGGAGCGTATATTTAAGCTGGGTTGGAAGGGGGGAAGGGCGCCTTGACAAAATCATTTGCATATCAAGAGGAATTTAGCATATTTATGGGAAATGCAGGTATGTGATTAGTACTACTTGTGAAATGCGTAGGAGGTGGGCGGGGGGTTTCAAAGTCATATTATGCCCGTGCATTATGCAGGATTAGCAGCATCAAAGGGAGGGGATAGGGGTAGCATTAATAAAGGAAAGGAATGTTAATAGTATGTAGCTGCAGTAACTAAACAACCACGTAAAAAACTAAAGTATAAACTACATAGTTTCATCAGTATACTAAATATACTCTCCAATAAGCTGAGCTACTAACAGTAAGTAATACATAAAAAAAAATCATGCAATATTTATTTCCTAACAAAACTGACACACGAGCAATGCGACTTTTCTTTTTAGGTATCTGCTAAAATATTTAACCACAATGTTAGTAATTAAGAGTACGTAATCGATTAATACCAAATAATAATGTATAGCACTTTGTCAATCCACTGCTGGATAAAGGCTTCCTCGTGCTGTGTCAGTTGTGGGGGTGGTCTGGCCGTACAGTTTTCCCGCATGCTGGCCAGAGCAAGTTGGTGAAGGGAGGAAATCCGGGACTAATTTAGACACCACTTTGTTACTGATATTAACTCGGGCTGGGGATCACACTCGTTTCGCAAGGTTCGTAGTGCGATGTGCAATCCACTCCTTGTACCCCAATAGGCGATCTGAAAACGCATATTCTATCAGGCTAACGCTTTCGGCTAAGGAGAATGCAGGATTATTTACTGATTTATAGTTGAAAAATGCACTTTACATTTTGGCGCCTTAACTTTTACGAGGGTTGAAATATGAACAGTAAGGTCCTGCGGCATTAGGTGTGGTCTCTAACTATTAAGTCAGCCTTTCTGCACACTCTTTTTACTCCTAAGAGGGATAATAATCTGAAATATGAGCTTCATATTATTGTTATGGGGCAGTGTTAATGTTAAACGTGGTGATTTTGTTATAAATATGATGTTAAAAAGGCATGTAACGTATAGCTCAAATGTAATCTATTTATTTCTGAAAGTTACCAGAGTAATTTTAGTATATTCTACTGAATTGCACATATACATTGCATGGTTACCTTGGTAACTTCTCCATTTTTCTTTTAAAATGGACACATTGATTTCCTTTTCCTTTTAAAAGCCACAGCATGCAGAATAATGTACACATATTTATGATTTTTTTTTTCATCAAAATGTCCTTTTGTCACTGCTTTCATTGGCACAGCTTCAGGAATATAATTACTTGACATTAAAAGGGAAAACTAAAACTGTCCCACATAGAGTATTCTATTTCCACTAAAATACAATGCACTGGGCGGCGTTAGGGTTTACGCTGCCTCGCGACACAGTACTGCACTCACTTTGGCGATCCACACTTTCGTGATCCCCTTGTCATCATACACGCCCCGCTGTGGTCTTGAGGGGTTGTGTCAGGCTTTGGGCTGCCTATGACTTTGTGTAACGTGCATTACATGCAGCTTTGGCAGCAGGAGATGAGGTATCTACCAGAGGTGTGGACTCGAGTCATGTGACTTGGACTCGAGTCAGACTCGAGTCATGAATTTGATGACTTGCGACTCGACTTGGACTTGCATAACAATGACTTTGTCCCACCTATGAGGTGTGGACTCGAGTCATGTGACTTGGACTCGAGTCAGACTCGAGTCATGAATTTGATGACTTGCGACTCGACTTGGACTTGCATAACAATGACTTTGTCCCACCTCTGGTATCTACAACGTGGGCGCATGAGGGCGTGAAGGAATAGGGGGACGAAAGAGCGCAGGATGTCACGGTTGGGGTTCATTACCAATGAGACGTTTCCCAAGCTGAGATACTGCGTGTTCAAATAACATCTCAAGAATGTATTTTTAATGCCCTCCATGGGCAAGTTGGACCACATCTCTGTGCTTTTTTGGCATGAACAAACGGTATAAGTTGTACGCGTGAAATATGGGTCCTTAAAATGTGATCAGCATTTGAGAAAAAAATACATCGTAAAACTGCACCACAGCTTTGTGTAATACAGCACACGGTGTAAAGTGATTTAAAGTAACCATGTATTTATCTTGTTTAATTAGAATTAAACAGTCCTTTATATGCAGTATGACACATCCTTATATTGATAGCATATCCAGATTCTCGGAGAATGTCTTCTTAATATATTACGCATCCCATCATCACTGGGGTCACGGGTGAGGTCTGCATGCACTGGTTTGTTCCGGGGAAGTTACGGGGTCACTGGTCAGTGCCAGGATGTTGCTGCAGGTGCTCCCGATGGATAACAAAATATTCGCGTGTTCATGCGTCCATGCCCTGGGTTAAACTGATCAAGCTGGAGTGAGCTTGTGAACTGCCCTGTTAAATTTCGATTTAAAGCTTTCGTGACTGCAGGGATTCATCTTCTTGGTTCTTTCGGTAAAGTCACGTAGAAGGGAAATAGTAAAATAATAAAAATAAAACATAATAAAATAATTCTCACGACGTTTCGGCCACAACGCAAGCAGCCATCCTCTAACGCTGTCTTTCCGACAGACCTGTTCTTCACCCGAGGACGGCTGCTTGCGTTGTGGCCGAAACGTCGTGACAATTATTTTATTATGTTTTATTTTTATTATTTTATTATTTCCCTTCTACGTGACTTTACCGAAAGAACCAAGAAGATGAACTGCCCTGTTGTAAACTTGAGAGAGAGTTTACCTTGGCCTCAACTGCTCCCAGGCGCTGGATTCAACTGTGGTACGAACTTGTTGGTAGCCAGCGCTTGAAGCTGATTGCATTTGTGTCGTTATCGCACTCTGACACACACTGGGTGTCCAGTAAAGATGAAGACGAAATAAGTAAACTTACTTGAATTTGCATTTCCACTATTTTTATTTGGAAAAGTTAAGCAACGTACTATTTTCCCCCAAAACTTGTTTTTTTTCTCTCTCTCAATTCAACTGCCCACTGGCGACCAGTGTGCTGCGCTATACGTCAGTTGTTTTTGTAGTTTATTACATTTTTCGTCTGCTATCGAATGTAGTTTTCAACTTATTTAAACTTAAAGCATCAATTCATTTACGACCTATTTTCAATCCACTGTTGTCAGAAGGCCGTGCAATGCCTGGGGATTGTTTGACCATACTTCACCATTCTGATAGGTGTGGGTTGGTAAAGAGGGGGAGGGGTGTGGCGGGGAAGGGGGTATGCCTGGTTAAATCACTCATGGAAGGGGGGGAGGAGTGGTGTCAGGATTTAACTTGGGCCAGACACTCGCTAAAAAGGACGATGACCGATAGACGGAAATGATGACTGAATGGCAGCCAAGGAGGGAATATAGCCAAGAGAACGACCACTGCAGAGGTGGAGTGATAACATCACCTCGCGTGCAATTGCAGGGTAGTTTGGGGGCTCAAAGGGCCGTAATGGATGGCATCAGTGTGGGCATACATTCATCCAACGTGTATTAATAATGGCTGATGATAATCATACATTTTTAATTGTATTCTTGAGTAGCAAATGGTAATTATTTGTAAGGCCGTACACATGTTATTCGTCCCATTGATTTTACCCAAAAAAAGCCTTTACATCGAATACATTGCACTTAACATAACATAATTGTTTTTGTTACTTTCATAACCTCGGTATAAGTTTTTCTATATATGAACATTGTTAAATGTACACTGCAGTAATCCTGTATTTAGCTCGGATGTGCAGCTCGCAATCAGAAGGTCACGAGTTAAAATCCTGGTCGAGATTTGACTTTGCCCATCTTAATTGCTCTCGAGTCAATCAAACGAGTGGCATATTCTAAGGCATCGGCGTGTTTTGTCTTATGAATAGATTGACCATTGGGAATGTGGAATATACACCATTGGACTCAGAGTAATAAACAGAAGATAAGTGTTCTCCAATGTCCATTTAAGCAGAAAACTACTTTTTTTGTACGTACATCTAATGCTGTAGATGAAACGTTGGCTCTGAAATGCATACCTGCACTGCGTCTACTGGCTCGTGACAATACGCGAACATTAACAAATTAGCCCAAGTGTTCTTCGTCAGAAATTGACAGGGTTCACCTTACCTGCAGGCCTTTTTCACGAGCACTGTTCCCACTCATCATTATTGGACTCTAATGAGATGTGCTACCCCAGAGGGTATGTATTCGGAAGTATCCACTTGCTCGTGTGAAACCTTATAACCTTTATATGATGCAGGCATTTTCTAGTGTGGCACGATTCATCGCACTAATGGGTGGCTCGCGTTTAAGGAATGCAGGAGTAAAACCATTGTTCCATAATTGGGTGTGACAACGTTGCACTGATGTAATCTGCTGTCTCGTCTGCGGAGGGAAAGTTTAAATTCAAGCCTCGCTAATGACTCTTCCGGCGCCACTATAGGAAAAGTCAAGAATCGCCAAACGCTCTGACTTTGATGTTAATGCTGAATGCAGATGCTTGACTTCATTGGCCTAATTATAGGTCAGCATTTAACGTGTTTAGCATGGCTCGTGATTACCTCTATTTAACATCCCCGATGGAAGGCTGTGCAATATTTACCAATGTTTTTAATTCCATGTGTCACGTGGTAGTTGCTTTTGCCCTGATTTCTATTTGCTTTATTGCACGTACTTTAATTGATTTACCTTACTTTTGCCATGTTTGGTGACTCAGGTCATTCTTTGAAGACGAGACTATTCTGGTCCCTTCAGTTCTCACCTAGTTAAACAAAATACACTTGAAAGGGCTTTGATGTAAATGACATCAGATTTAATATTTTAATCCAGAGGTCACCGGTTCGATCTCCCAGCGTGGCAGTTGAAACAATGGTCAATATTTTTGTGGTTACTTCCCCCACCTTTGTCCACCCAGAAGTATGCATCAGCACATCGCCGATGGGAAATCGTCCGATCGTATTTTGGTGGGCTAAAATGTGGCTACTCCAAACACATCCAAGATTTCTGACTCGTGTGGAAGAATAGGCCCCGTCAAGTGGAATGCTTTTCTGCCACCGTCGGTGTGAACAAGCAATTGGAGGGTTGCACCTTTATGTAACATCCCCTGCAGAGGCCACTGATGTAAATTGTACGAGATTCCACATCGTAAGTGTGACAATGTCAATGGCAAAATTAATATAAAAAGGCAACGTTAATATAATTAAAAAATTCAGTGACACAAGAATATTACATTGTGAATTTAAACCATGTGTGTGCATTAGTAAATCTTAATGTCCATGAGTATTGGAAAACGAGACGTATTTTTCTCAAGTCCCACAGTGTACTGTAACTAGCCTCAGGGCTCTGATAACCAAAGCAAACAAATATAGGAGTGGGCACAGCATCACAGAGGGAACCATCTTAGATGATATCTATTGCTCTCGGCCACATACATATATCTTTCCAGTGGGCAAACAACATATTAAAAAAGTGTGCAACATTAATTGCAATTATAGATTAGGATATGTCTGACAATGAAGACTTGCAAGTTTAATAATAATTTCACAACGTGATTTATTCTATACAGTATACAAATAATTGCAAAAATACATAACACAGTTATACCACTGCATAGGTTTTAACGGTTGTGCTGCATAGCTATCTGACGTGTTTTACTGGTAGGAACCTCCTGGTTCCACCAGCCCACAGAGGATTATTGTGTCCGTCCGTCGTGCATCCAAAAATGGGAGGGGTGGGGCTGGGTGGAGAGGGGAGGGTGGGGAGGGGCTGGGTGGGGAGGGTGGGGAGGGGCTGGGTGTGGGAGGGGAGGGTGGCGAGGGGCTGGGTGGGGGGTGGGAGGGGTGGGGATGTGTGGGGAGGGGCTGGTCACCCCGTGGTGCCCTTATAAAACTCAACCTTTAACCTACACGCCGGCTTGTGCCCGCCCTCACAGTCGGGCATATTTGCGGAATACACCACGCCGCCGTTGACCCTGGCCATTGACCGAGCAACCCAACGTTCCTACCAGCTCCCTCCGCAGGAATGTCTTCATCAAGAACTGAACAATTAAATGTTCAAAGAAGCTTCCAGTACATGTGTAGTGACATTGATGAGTCACTGTCGCGCGTGCCGCTGGGAGATTGGTAGACAATAGAATTAGGGGTATTAGCCCGTTATACCAGTTGCACCTATGGGCAAGGCGCGGGGCCGAGGGGGGAGCCTGGCCACGCCGGGCAGGCTATAAGGCGAGCTCTGACTCAGTCGGGCCTGCTGCGATCTGGAATGGAACTGCGTCGTGCCGTCGTCATCGTGATCTTCGCCCTCTTCAAGCTGTGGGTCTGGCAGCGTGTTGGCTGTCCCGACCCGTTGGGTAGTTATCCCCTAAGGCTGTGAAAGCCGGAATATGAGAGAGTACCTCATATTAGTGGTCTGTGAATTAGTACACTACACACGTGGTGCAAAATGTTAGACATCATGCAGAACAAGACGTGGTACAACCCGACAATCAATCGGATAATCACATAATAGTTTAGTTAATTCGGCTCAGAAAATAACCTACGAGACATCCTAAGCAGATGCTACATATTGGATATTATTTCAAGTCCAGTGCTTGCAATGCACTTCTAAATAGCCAACGGTGTCAAACCTGCCCCCTCTAATCTGTGCTGAAAAAATAAATAAATTTCGATTTAAAGCTTTCGTGACTGCAGGGATTCATCTTCTTGGTTCTTTCGGTAAAGTCACGTAGAAGGGAAATAATAAAATAATAAAAATAAAACATAATAAAATAATTCTCACGACGTTTCGGCCACAACGCAAGCAGCCGTCCTCAGGTGAAGAACAGGTCTGTCGGAAACACCTGCGGACGGCTGCTTGCGTTGTGGCCGAAACGTCGTGAGAATTATTTTATTATGTAAAATTTTTATTATTTTATTATTTCCCTTCTACGTGACTTTACCGAAAGAACCAAGAAAATAAATAAATATTTAGACCACTTCTTTTCTGCGCACGCTATTATTACGGAATGTTTTCTCTCTCCTCACGACTCGTGGGGATGTGTGGGGAGGGGCTGGTCACCCCGTGGTGCCCTTATAAAACTCAACCTTTAACCTACACGCCGGCTTGTGCCGGCTTGTGCCCGCCCTCACAGTCGGGCATATTTGCGGAATACACCACGCCGCCGTTGACCCTGGCCATTGACCGAGCAACCCAACGTTCCTACCAGCTCCCTCCGCAGGAATGTCTTCATCAAGAACTGAACAATTAAATGTTCAAAGAAGCTTCCAGTACATGTGTAGTGACATTGATGAGTCACTGTCGCGCGTGCCGCTGGGAGATTGGTAGACAATAGAATTAGGGGTATTAGCCCGTTATACCAGTTGCACCTATGGGCAAGGCGCGGGGCCGAGGGGGGAGCCTGGCCACGCCGGGCAGGCTATAAGGCGAGCTCTGACTCAGTCGGGCCTGCTGCGATCTGGAATGGAACTGCGTCGTGCCGTCGTCATCGTGATCTTCGCCCTCTTCAAGCTGTGGGTCTGGCAGCGTGTTGGCTGTCCCGACCCGTTGGGTAGTTATCCCCTAAGGCTGTGAAAGCCGGAATATGAGAGAGTACCTCATATTAGTGGTCTGTGAATTAGTACACTACACACGTGGTGCAAAATGTTAGACATCATGCAGAACAAGACGTGGTACAACCCGACAATCAATCGGATAATCACATAATAGTTTAGTTAATTCGGCTCAGAAAATAACCTACGAGACATCCTAAGCAGATGCTACATATTGGATATTATTTCAAGTCCAGTGCTTGCAATGCACTTCTAAATAGCCAACGGTGTCAAACCTGCCCCCTCTAATCTGTGCTGAAAAAATAAATAAATTTCGATTTAAAGCTTTCGTGACTGCAGGGATTCATCTTCTTGGTTCTTTCGGTAAAGTCACGTAGAAGGGAAATAATAAAATAATAAAAATAAAACATAATAAAATAATTCTCACGACGTTTCGGCCACAACGCAAGCAGCCGTCCTCAGGTGAAGAACAGGTCTGTCGGAAACACCTGCGGACGGCTGCTTGCGTTGTGGCCGAAACGTCGTGAGAATTATTTTATTATGTAAAATTTTTATTATTTTATTATTTCCCTTCTACGTGACTTTACCGAAAGAACCAAGAAAATAAATAAATATTTAGACCACTTCTTTTCTGCGCACGCTATTATTACGGAATGTTTTCTCTCTCCTCACGACTCGTGCCGCCCACAGATTCCTCAAGAGGTCTCGTCGTTTCAAATGACAGACGCATATCCGTGTCACTTTGAAAGCGCCGTGGTGCGGCATCTGCCCAGTGTCAGTGTGGGTGTTCTTGACTGCAACCGGCTAACATAGCCGCAGGTTCGGCTCCGCACATCAAAGACGTTTGCCGGCGGGGCATCAGGCTGCTTGGAATGACCCAGCCAATTCAAGATAAACAATTTAGACCATGATTTAAAAAAAAAACTGTCATCCTTTTTCCGACGTGGCATTTTGGAGTGGGTTGGCGATTATTAGCCTGCACAACATAAGGTGTCTGGAGGCAGAAATCAAAGAATGTTCAGGTTTTTTTTGTAGCTTTACAGATTTCACTAGAAAATCTAAAAAAATTATCTTTTTGAGAATGCGAAGTCTTTTCTTTTTTACCACATTCTCAGATTTCAAATAGTATTTCAATGTGTTAATGTCCTTATGTTTGTGTTAGCTGTAACCAAAGCTGTGATACGTTCAATATCTTTTATGTTGAACACATTAGCTAAATTTATAGACATAAAGGTGTTCAATGCTCCTTGTATAGGAGAACTGAAGTGATGTGTGTCACGTGTTTGTGTGTTTGTGAGAGTTATTTGTTTAGTCTGGGAGATGGTTACATTGATTCGTATTTACGAACCTGAGCGACTGCCAAATTCTTACAAAATTTATGGATTATAATTTTTTGCTTTTAAAAGATCCTTGACTATTGACTTAGGCTCCTGATGGTCACCTGTGTTTTATTCTAGCCAACTGTCTCCAATATAAAATGGTAAGTAGCCCAGTTAGGGATTCTCCAAGGTAGACCCAAGTCTGGTATTGAGTACATGCTGTTAAAAACACTCGGGTAATTGATAGGATATGCATAGCATGATTCAGTAGCTACTGAGTAAGTTATACCAAGCCATCGATGTGCATGTACAGCACTTGGTAAGCTCTTCTAGGGGTGGAATGATCCATGTTGCGTTTATTAATATCGATCTGAAGTTCATGATACATGCATCAAATTACAAGTGAAAGAATCCAAGTATTTTTTTAAATTAATAATTGTGGAACATAATGGGTTCTCGTTACTCTTGCAACCACTAGAGGGTTCTAATCACAGAAATGTGAAACAAAAATAACGGATAATAAGATAATTGCTTTTTACCCTTTTATCTGGCAACAAAACTGACACCTTTTTTTTTACAAAGAGTCATGTTTGCATTGACCACAATGCCTGCGGTCGGAATGCAATAAGGCGCCCTTTGGCGTCATCTGGTCCAACACCATGTGAGGCTAGGCTCTAAGAAAAGCTGTCTCGGGTGTGGACCAATCAATTTCAAAGACAGTGCATGCATTATCAGAGTTGTGTTTTTTGTTTGCATTCCGACCGCAGGTATTGTGGTCAATGCAAATATGACTCCTTGTAAAAAAAAGGTGTCGGTTTTGTTGCCAGGCAAAAGGGTTAAAAACCAATTATCATATTTTGCTACTCGCAAAGGAGGTTCCAATGATGTAAAAAGAATGGATTTTTTAACTGAATCGTGACCCTGTAATGTGGCGATTCATGTAATTACTACTACATATGCATGCACGGTTGTGCTGCACAGCTGACGTGATTTTGGGTTGTATGCTGGGTGGCGCGATTTCCGACGCTTCACTCCACGTGCTGGAAGCTTGTTCAGTAACTTAAGTTTGGCGGTCAAACCCAAAAACACATCAGAGCTGTCGTGTATGGAATTCCCAGGCAGGTGGTTAATTGCCCCACTATTCTTGTTTTCGTGTATCTGCTATTACCAGAGCCTTTAATATTTAACAAATTCTAACGTTTCGATTTAAAGCTTTCGTGACTGCAGGGATTCATCTTCTTGGTTCTTTCGGTGAAGTCACGTAGAATGGAAATAATAAAATAATAAAAATTTTACATAATAAAATTACTTTATTATGTTCAATTTTTATTATTTTATTATTTACTATGTTTTATTTTTATTCTTTTATTATTTCCATTCTTCGTGACTTTACCGAAAGAACCAAGAAGAAAAATTAAAACTATATTCTTAGGTTTTTTCGGTAAAGTCACGTAGGTAAAACATCAAAATTAATGAAAATAAAATAAAATAAAACAAAAATTACGACGTTTCGGAGGCAACACAAGTCTCCGTCATCAGGTGGGACCGTCACAGCCAGATTAGCTGCATCAATCTGGCTGTGACGGTCCCACCTGATGACGGAGACTTGTGTTGCCTCCGAAACGTCGTGATTTTTGTTTTATTTTATTTTATTTTCATTAATTTTGATGTTTTACCTACATGACTTTACCGAAAAAACCTAAGAATATGATTCCTTGCAGTCACGAAAGCTTCAAATCAAAAAAAATTAAAACGTTTCACATTTCTACGGCAAGCGTTCCATCTCGCCGAAGGTCTTAGAACATTGAGGGATTTTTTTTTTGCTCGCACTCAGGTGCGGCCCTTGCAAGTGCTTGCTCATGCCACTGCCGACAGCAGAGTTCCACCTGGAGGGAGGGCTACGTGGTATGTGGCCTAATCCGGGGCATTGCAGTGGCGAGATATTATCTACTTCGCCTGGTATGCATGAAATCCGTGGGTTCGATCACGACGCCTGTCCTATATTTGGGGTACACGTGTTCTCTCTCCCCACAGTCGCATGGATTGTGCCCTCCGCATTTAGAAACGAGCGTTTCGTATTATTTGGCTACGATACATTTCCACATTATTATAACCCACTTATCATGTGTGCCCTGATCGCCTCGGGTAATAAAAAAACTCATCTCAGTGGGCTTTACATGCTTATTAAAATAGTTTGTTTCACTATTTCATGAGAGAGGTGGATGTATCCACACTCTTACACACCATACATGACTTGCCTGACAACTAATTTGTGAACCAATTTAGGCTGTAAAGGGGAGAGGCGTGCATGGGTTCTGGATTTTAAGAAACTTCCCAATTATATTCCAACTTGCTAACCATTGCACTATGGCAGCATCGCGTGTGATAGGAAATGTGATTTTTTTTTCAGGAAAGGCCAGGGTTCATACATTAATCTGAAATCTGCTGTTCTAAAATTCAGACGTGTTGTTCTACACTTACTGTGTGTTGCTTTAGAGGAGAATCGGTGGTGCATTTCCGCACGGAGAACTTGGTGGTCTGAGTTCAGTGTCCAGCCACAGTGAGTAGTTATATCTAAACCAGTCTGGGGCAGCTTCTCCGCTAGCCCGCACGGAGCAGCGTGGTAAAATACGGCCAAACAGCCCCCATTCGCTGGAAAAATGCAGCTGAAGATGGGTTATCTCAGATTTCTGAAAAGATCACTTCAAAGAATGCCAATGCTTACGTAGATGCGAGTGCACATTTGCTAAGCTTAGTAAAAGTATTTATATTGTTATCAGCATTGGGGTTTTTTTCCTACACAGATTAATTTCAGCTGGAGCTGTTCGGGGCTGCGTTCCAAATAATATTTGCGCACGTTAATAACGAACAATGTGAGATCTATGGGGGTGGAGTGGGGGGGGCCCCTGGAACATATTCCATGAGAGATTAAGCCACGGTTCTTTGAGTCGAAAAAGCCGGGTAGATATATGGTGCGAATGATTGTGTAGAGGAGTAAAATGGGGACGTGACGTCGTGTGTGCCGTCCAGTGCGATGATGTCACGTAACGTGACGTCACGCGCGCTGGGCGGCTCGATGACGTCATGTCTGATAGAGTATTTAAGGGAGACCCTGTGACCAAAGCAGGGTCATTATGGGAACGGGTAGAGTACGAAGGATGAAGAGGGAACCAGGGGTAGAGGGATCGAGTGGTGAGTCTGGGGAGAAGCCGGTGGTAGCCGTAGAGGTGCTTCTCTCTCCGGTCGGTGGAGTCGGCAGAGTCTTTGATCTGACACGAGAGAGAGACCGGAGCTAGCCGGGCAGGGACCATGACCCTAGCCCCTGGGAGTTGTGTACCCTTGTGTTAAGTTGTGAAGTCTGTAATAAACCTTTGGCGAAGCCCATATCCTTACCTCCGTCTCCGAATGTGTCCGTGGGGACTCCTCAACACTTGTATGCTATTCAAGTAACATTTCCAAAAGTCCCCAACATCGGCAATCTTTAGTTTCTTCACTCATTTCCATCGCCATCCCCAATCTGCAAAACAATCAAAATGTAATATTGGCCTATGCACTACCTCTGTGAGCACAGACGCTGCAGGGATTCGTCGCAGGGAACTTTCACCATGTGCAACACCTGCAGTTATATTCATGAAGTAGTAACGTTTTTGACAAGTGACAACTTAATCAAATTAGTTAATAAGCTTATATTTCTGCTTGTTCTAAGAAGTAAAGTGATACGTGTTGTAAAATGCAAAACGTAGGGATCGATCATTGGCAGGTGGGTTATGTACACAGAATGTAATACTGTGATTTTTTTTTTATAAAGTGAGAAAACCACAAAAATACCGTAATTTAAATTCTCGAAACTATTCAAATGAAGATGTAATTCACATACAATATTATACCATTTGTATTTCTCAAATTAAATACGTATAATTTTTAGCTTACATATGGGAACTGTTAAAACATTTGACACTTACATAATTGTCTCATATCAACACAGACCACCTGAAGAATGATTGTCTCAATTTTTATTGTCATTCATTTCCCCATGTAACTAAATGAAGTCATTTTAAAAAAATATTAGCCCTTTATAAAGACCTACAAAAGAGTTAATACCGTTTTTTTTACTCAACTCTGAGAAAATATTTCGGTATTATTAGTGGCTATGTATGTAATGAAGTTATTCACAATAATGCAATTACATCTGGCTTACACGGTGTGATGTTACCTTTTAAAAGTTTTCTTGTTCACACATTTCAACATCACACAAGCAAATCGCAAAAAAGAACCGTTCCCACTGTTTGCACACTCGAAATGAAGGACGTGGTCAGGTGCTCCATATCGAGGGCAACCACAGTTATTGTGGTCAATCTGTAAAATGCAACAGCACGTTGTGTCACACGCGGCAATCCGCAACCGAGTCGCCATTAACCACGTGGCTGGTGTACAAGTCCAGTTAATCAATAACCCTGCCAGCCACCCACAGGCCCAACTTAGTTATGGCATGCTGGTGAACGCACGTGCATTGCTGTACTGCACAGCACATAAGCACTTTCACAAAACCACACTTTACTCCCTTGCTGCACGAGGAAATACAAGAGTGGTCCATTCCTAATGTGCCACACCACCTATCAGCTCTTCTTAAAATACAAGTTGACCCTCTGTGTGCTTTCATATTTTATTTGATTAAGCGTGCTTAAGTTTTGATTGTTTTAGAAAACATATGCTGGAGTAAAAATGTCCCCACTTACAATTTTTGCGACTGAATTTAATTGCAATATGCTCCCCTGCTTTTCCCTGGAATATTTTTTTTTCTTTACACTGCAATTTCAAAATAAAAACATGAAGGGATTCGCCATGTTCAGGAACAATACACTGCAGAAATGCCATTGCACCAAACATCATAACTTACAGCCCTTTCTCCAAGGTCTGGATAACCATACTTCACCACAATAGCCATGCTGGGTTGGTGAGGCGCAAGGAAGACCTTGGAATAGTTTAAATATCACTTGTCACTGATGTTGGCTGTGAATCAACTTAGATCGCTGAGTTTATAGTAAGAGTATGCTAACCTTCGATTTAAAGCTTTCGTGACTGCAGGGATTCATCTTCTTGGTTCTTTCGGTAAAGTCACGTAGAAGGGAAGTAATAAAAAAAAATAATAAAATAATTCTCACGACGTTTCGGCCACAACGCAAGCATCCGTCCTCAGGTGAAGAAAACGGCTGCTTGCGTTGTGGCCGAAATGTTGTGAGAATTATTTTATTATGTTTTATTTTTATTATTTTATTACTTCCCTTCTACGTGACTTTACCGAAAGAACCAAGAAGAGGAGTATGCTAACCACTGTCCCACCGCTCACCTAATATGCTTTCTATTTGCATATTATTATTCGATTATAAGGCCATGGCAATGACACACGTTGAGTTTTTTTTTTCATGCTGTGCTAAGAATTTTTTTTTCTTCCGAATGAAACCCAAAATCAGATGAGAATATACATGGAGGGCATTTTGTCTGTTTATTTTCCCCTCCTCCTTGAGTTTATTATCTAATGTTACCTATTGAAGCCTCTTATCTACAATTCTGAGTGCATGGCATTTTAAATGAAGTCAGCCTTTCTGAATTACTATACAAAGTGTTCTGAATTACTATACAAAGTGTTCCGATGTATTAAATGTTTCCCTGGTTAATGGTCATTCCTTGTATATCTTTCCAAATATAGCACAGCATTACAACAAAAATTGGACCTTTAAAATATTAATGTCTGAAATGTTTCTTCTTTTTTTAGATTTTTTTTCTCTCAATGGAAATTGTATTTAAAACATGAAGTGTCTTTAAATATTTAGTTCTAAAAAAAAAAAGACCTGTGCATTGTTTTTTAAAAATATTTTTGTCATATATATTTATTATACTCTGGCACAAAATATCAAATTTGCTTCGTGGTTAAATAAAATGAAAGCTGTGTAAAGTACATTAAGTAAAGGGAACACAGAGCATGAAACACTTCACGGCGATCATGTCTGCACAGATGCCTGCAATGTTTTTTTTATTACATTTCAGTAAAACTCCTAAAAGCAAAGTTTCGTGACTTACGGCTGAACAAAGTCTTGAGCTATGCGCCCCATGCAGATGCAGCTTCCCCCCAAGGAATCTGGTCCCAGTATTGAAACAAGTAGGGGTGATAAATGAGAAATGGACTGCAGGTACCGTATTTCCCGCAGCCACATGCCAGCTGGTAATGCGATGCTGGCACATGCTGTGCAGTTGAAAACCTGGATTCTCGAGCCAGACTTCCAGCCACATGTCAAATGGAAAAAGATTACCCCCACACTACTTGACTTCCCCAGGTCGTTGGCACTCTCTATATACACACGTGCACACACATCAGCCGACTTCCACTCCTCTCCATTGCAACCGAATGCACCCTGACAAGTCAAAGATGACAATCTAGATTAGTCCCCTTTTTTGAGCTGAAAATTGGTTACAAATGAGACATTTATAGAGTTTGGCATTTTTTTGTATGGAGGAAGCTGAAATAAAGCTCTATTTGATACATTGGTGTAAATTAAAAAAGCTAGTTTTTGGAGACGTAACAAAAACTCAACACATTCGTCAATATCACTGCCAACGCAGCATCACCAAATAATCAGCTTTAATATTGCTCTATTATCCACAATCTGTAAGTACAGTGGATATTTAAAGTTTGGTAAACAAACTTGCGAGCTTATAGATTTTTCTCAGTGATTATTGTGCCTGATTATACGCTGCCTTTTTGTAAAACATTTCTTTTTATTAATGCTCTAAAGTGACAAGCAGCAGAATGGCTTTAAAAGAAATGTCCATTGCCAATTAGGCTGGATCGTAAGAGCCCAGTACATTTGTAGAGTGCCAGACCACTGTCAAAGAGCCATTTCCATTAAATACAGTGATGTGCATCTTATGATACGTTCTCACTTTAGTGTTGTGAATGCTGCATACCATATAATGGAATAATTATTATTCGTGTAAATCTATTGGGCATTTTTTTAGTAAAAGATAAGGGCGCAATTCTGCAATTGCATGCCCACGCCATTGCTGGTGGAAAATCCTCCAGCAGCGGTGTGAGGATGCGCTGGAGAGCCCCCGTAGGTGCAAATGTTCTCCTTTTAACACTGGCCAGATGCCTTAAGCGGTAGGGAGTTCCCACATTTCACCCCACCACATGGAACCTGGCATCGACTAACAATTGCGTACCTATTTATAAGACCGAGGGGACAGGATACAATATAAGCTTTGTACATAGTCATTGGTCAAAAATTTTGAACTTTTTTTTATAGACCCAAGACCCCCTTAAGTGAAGATTTTAATAATAACATTAGGCAGCACAAGGTGATGACCTAGTCATTCCTAATCGGACCACTCCCACTGAGTGGTAACTTTTTCTAAAACTTTTTGTTTTTAATACATCGAATACATTGCCCTGACATGTTAATAGAAAACACCATTTGAAAGGTGGATGACAGCATTTGAAAAAGTAAAGCATGGGCCACCAAAGATTTCTCAGAAATGTTTCAATGCTAACTTATTTTCTTTAACCGGGATACATTCGGTAACACAACAGTCGATCAACATGGACCTCAATTTCCCGTTTGCCCTCCTATGCCCCGTTCCCCTCACCAATAATAACAACAGCGGATTGTATTGGTGCACATGTATTCCCTGGAGCTAATAAAGCCGAGCCACATTATTGCTTGCTAAGTTTGAAAATAAGTTAATGTCAAGATAACCAATAAGTGTGTATTCCGAGAGACGCGTTAATAGTTGCAGGTTTAAATTTCGATTTAAAGTTTTCGTGACTGCAGGGATTGATCTTCTTGGTTCTTTCGGTAAAGTAACGTAGAAGGGAAGTAATAAAATAATAAAATAAAACATAATAAAATTATTCTCACGACGTTTCGGCCACAACGCAAGCAGCCGTCCTCAGGTGAAAACCAGGTCCGTCAGACTCTGTCGCCTCGACGGACCTGGTTTTCACCTGAGGACGGCTGCTTGCGTTGTGGCCGAAACGTCGTGAGAATAATTTTATTATGTTTTATTTGTATTATTTTATTACTTCCCTTCTACGTGACTTTACCGAAAGAACCAAGAAGAGGAGTTGCAGGTTTAATACGCTTTTTTGGTTTAATACAAATAGAGTTGTCTGGAAATCCGTTCAACATTCTCACCCATGATCTATCCACTGCTGGCTGAAGGCCATCGCACATCTTCTCCGTCCCTCATGGTCAAGTGCTAATTACCATCTTGGTGCATCAGTTGATCTCATCTCTCGATCTCCGCAGCACGTTCTCTCCTCTGGCTGCCATTTCATCGGCAGTCACGTTCATCGGCCATCATCCCTTCCGCAAATGTGTCCTGCTCAAACCCATTCACACGCAAATCAGATGTATGAAAAAATAAGAATAGCCTTTACCCTTTCTGGCAATAAAACAGGAGGTGTTAGGATGGTCAAACGCCAAATAGAAACCCTTTTGCAAGGAATCATGTCTGCATTAACCACACGTACTTGTGGTGAACATGCAAACAGAAAACATGCTCTGATAATATATGCAGGTGTCTGATTTGTGTATTTTTCCCTCCCTGACCCATGCATTACTTTGTCTCTCAATATAAATAGAAGCGTGCATGTATCTTTTCTTTGTGCACCTTCTCAGCTTTCACTCCATTCTCTCTTTATCAGTGCCCATGTCTCTGATCTGTATGCCTGGGCTGATTTAAAATAACAAAAAAAACTCTTTTTCAGATAAATCTGTGTTCGTTTTTCATTATTCTATTCGACCTTTAAAATGCTTTTGATATCGTCACTGCATTAGTTGTGTGCATGTGTGTGGGGGGGGGGGTAGGCGTTGGCGTAGTGGTTGGCACGCTGCACTACAAATCCGACAACCCGAATTCGATTCCAGCTCATGGCCAACACCAGTGACGATTATTTGCGCCGGTCATGAGCCTCCCATAGGTCGACTCAGCCTCAAATAATTATCTGGTGCGGTGTGTAAACATCGCCAATGGGGAGACAAAGGCGGTCGGGTGTGGTGCTGGCCAACCAACCCCCTCGTATGCCGTGCTGGCCTTTGTAGGTGTTCGTATAGCCCTAACAGTCTGTTAAGGCTATACGGGGATCTTTGCCTTGTGTGTGAAGGCTTGAGAGGCAGGGAGCGCACATGCGAGTGAAAATGTGGTGGTAAAAGCATCCCTCGTCACTCAGTTTCTTTCAACGGTCTCAGGCAGTGAGAGATTTCCTTTTGCTGGTGATGAGCGGTGCTCAGAAGGGGGTCTTGGTGAAATGCGTTGACAGCTGATTAGGATCGGAAGTGGACCAAGCTGGTTGCAATGATTACCACCATGATTTCGACAACATGCTGAAAAGATTAGCAGCATTGATGGTGTGTTATGGCTAGTAGGCCCAGTACCATTAAACAGGTATCTTCATCATCGCTATCGTCATGGTGAGCAGCAAGTATTTCCCACTTATTGCTAAGTGAAAGTGTCTCTGCGTTAGCTGTTTCTGATGTGGTACATAGCAACTATCCCAATTATGTATGTTTATAAGTCCCCTGCGTAGCCACTGAAATTATTAGCATTTCCTGGCAGGCAGTCTGTCTCTAATTAAAAAGCCAAACATTGTTGATGTATTAACTGGGTTGCAAAGTTTGTTGGTGTGTCCTAATGCCAGGATATAACCCTTTTATTGTTATATATTTTGAGTGATTTATCATTATCTGCTTGAATGTACACCACTTCCAAAGTAAGCAGCAATTAAATGCTGCGGTATCATGCCGCGAGCAAATTAATATCATGAGCGATCAACATTTCACATTATAGATTACTGCCATCTTCATAGCACAAGTTACAGCTTAGATAGACAGTAAATCACATTTGTAAGTGTTGTTAAACATCCCGGGAAGGGGTGGAAGCCTTGAGGCATGTTCCATTGAAAGACGGAGCCACAGTGTGATTTATCTGCTGCCATAGCATGCCACTTTTGTTTTTAAAGAGACTTGCATCGGTGACCTGCAAAAGGAAGAGGGGTGGGGAAACAGTCTGTCTAACCCTGAACTGCAGACTGAGCCTGTGGTATCTGCAGACATGGGTGCCACAGTGGCGAGATGTTAACTTCCTCACCTGGTATACATGATGTCGTGGGTTCGATCCCGACCTCAATATTTGAAATTTGCATGTTTTCCCTGTGGTCGCATAGATTTTTCTCCGGGTTTTCATCCACATTGAGAAACATGCCTTTTCGAGTATTTGGCTGCTATACATTGCCACATGATAAGCCATTTCATTGGGCTATCATTGGTCGCCAGGACACTTCTCAAAAATTATCTATATAGCGCAGTGGGCCTTATCTGGTGAAATACAATGAAAGAAATAGATTCGACTGCTCTGTGAGTCTCTAGGTATGCGGGTCTTTATGTAAGTGTGGTGGTCTCGAAACGAGTGTCTATCTACATAAGCGTTTAGGTCATTGTGTGTCAACTGGTGACTCCCCTTGTGTTTGCGAACGAGCCTGCACGTCCAGGCTGGGTGTGTTCTCCCACTCGCGTACCCATCGCTGCCACTTAACCCCTTTGATTTCATTAGCTCTCAGATTTGAACTCTCAGTTGCTCTCATCGATGCGAGACCACCTTGAGTCGAAGGTAAGGAAACACGCAGATGAAAGGTGAAACTTTGCACACACACATTAGTAACGACAGAAACTAAGTTCCTATAACGAGTAACAGAACATAGTGTTGTTTCATCATGGCACATCTCGCATGAAAAATGACGATGAATAAGATATTTAAGATTGTATGGGCATATGGTGAAAATGGGCCTAAATTATTTTGTGTGAGAGTCTTTGAAAGTAAGGAAGGAGGGATTAATAATCAGAGAGACCCAAAGGATATGGAACAAAAACAAAGGATCGCAAGAGACGGGAAGAGATGGAATGAAGTCGATAAGGAAACCCAACCCTCGACAAAATCCACTGCTGGATGAATGCTTCTCCATACTGCGTTGGTCTTTGGGGTTGCGTGCCAACACAGCGCTGCTCTATGCGTGGGAGAAGGGGGCCCCCGGAGCAGTTCAGATACCAGTCGCCAACGATGTAAACCATGAGCAGGAATCAAACTCGAGTTGTCCGTTTCAGAGTCAAGCAACGCTCGCCACTGCGCCACCACTCCAACAACTAAAGGCAGCACGTACGGACGTTCTAGTTAATGCGTATAATTGACGTCAATTCGTGGATTTGTTTAACTTAAAATGTTAAAAGGTTTATTTTTTCTTTTCTTGGCTGTGATATTTAGTGTTACTCCCTCTGGATTCTGTGTAATACCCAAATAATATAAAAGTTCTTGGCATGCCCAGTGCATTGTGTTCCCACGCCATGCACACTGTACAGATGCCCTGAACAGAGAGCTTTCTTCACAACGATCGAATACAATTAGATAGTCTGCAGAACAATAAACAGAGGCTGAATGGGGTATTGATTATAATCTGAAATAACTGCAAATATCATTGGTGTAAATGCTAACAAACATGTTCTGAATATGCTGTGTTTAGTATAAGGCATTTTAAAGACCTGGGGGAAAAAATATCCACCACGTTGCATATTGGTGATTATTTTTTTAAAGCGCATATTGCAGGACAACTGCTGTATGACCGACCTTTCCTAAATAATATCTAGATCATCAGATATATGAAGCTAAGTAGAATTGAACCTGGTAAGTACTCGGATGGGAAACTCCGTGGGAATACCAGATGTTGGTGGTTTAGGCTGCGAGGTGGTCAGGAGTTGGCACTAGAGAAATTAATTCTTGAATTAATCTGTGCGGAGCTGCGATTTCTAGCTGCCCTCTGTGCGCATTGTTTTTTTTTTTTGGGCACTCCATGAAAAAAACCCACACTAATTAATTTAATCTCATTGCAGGACCCTCTTGAATTGACGTGTTATTACAATTGATTGTGATTATTATTACCACTTGTTTACCCAGGAAAGCCTCACTCAGTCTGAAAACTCTTTCTTTCAGGAGGGTCCTGCCAAGTGATACAGGTAGCACGACTCAGTCATGCTTTCCTTCGTTAAATGAAGGGCATCATTACGCTTGCCTTCATTCATCAGTTGTACCTTTTTAATCTGCCAAACTTCAACCAATGCTGATTCAATACCATTCTGTCGATGGTCTTTGAGTGTGGTCTCAAGCTGCCCGATGCCATAGCTGGAGAAACCTTATTGTAAATTCCCGTTACGGAAGCGGCAGGATATGGCATGTAACTGTATTTGTTTTGACCATATTGAATTCCAGCACATTTGGAATATGCCAGTTGCTTGATTAATGTATATTATGGTGAGCAGGGCTGTGATTTTTGCCAGACAACAATGCGTGTAAAAACACACACAGTGTGGAGATGGTGATGAAAGGGCCTTGCTTGCAGGTGCGTCAACAGAGCAATTGCAAAGTGCAGCGGACTGCCTGAAACATCTCAATGTGAATTTTACGTCCTGCATTTTTACACCGACACACGCACGCGCGCACGCGCAAGCTCGTGCGTGCCTCGGTGTCATACTTTCCTTTTAACGTGAGGCAAATGTCATCAACGTGGTGGTGGTGGCGGCATTTTCTCACTTTTGTTGGGTTTTGTTGGGCTCGAGAGTGGCCACGCCTCACAGCTGTCGTTTCACATTAAAGCAGAAATGAACTTACAATGGATGAAAGGAAATACGTGCAAAAGAGTACCGTCGCTTCATCTTTCACTCACAACGCTTGTTTCCTTTACACATTCTTCTTAGATGCTTGTTTTGTGTGGTGTGTGCGCTTTTAAGGTACCGTGCCTCCGCATTGATGGCCATGCTCCGGTGACGAGTCGTCCGAATGCAACTTCTTCTGTTTCAGGGGAAACTCGTTCAGTTTGCCTATTGCTTTTCTCCAGGAGGCCTGGAACCTCGTTCGAGTAGAGCATACCATTAGTGTGACGAGCATGTATGTTGAACTTCTTTCACACTGCACGTAGCCAACTGTGATGTGGGAGGCAGGACAACACATTGACAAATGTGGATTGATTTTGACTCCCATCAGCTCTGGGTTCAGTATTGCACACCAAATGTGGTGTGTTTATTTGTATAATATCACAACACAATGTAGTTATCATATTAAGTACGTATGAAAGTCTCCCTTGGCATTGAAATTCTTATTCAGGATGGTCCTGAATTGGCATGGTTAGTCAGTTCTATTATTGAGTGTGTGTGTGTGCCATGTGTGCAAACTGGATGACTGGAGAAAACCCAACGGACATGTGGTGGTGACACTAAACCCTTCCATATCCTGGCCACCCAACACAAACACCTGGGAAGCCCCAACGGACATGTGGGGGTGACACTAAACCAGGGGTCGGCAACCTACGGCTCCGGAGCCGCATGCGGCTCTTTACGGGCTGCTTCTTGACGATATGTACGTATGTACAGTATGTACTCAGATGCATTGCGGCTCTTGAAATACTGAATTTTGTACCGAATTGGAAAGAAATGGCTCTTCTTGTTATTTTGGTTGCCGACCCCTGCACTAAACCCTTCCATATCCTGGCCACCCAACACAAACACCTGGGAAGCCCCAACGGTCACCCACCCACGTGCTAATCGGGCTCAATGTCGCATCGTTTCTGAGCACCAACAACAACATTGAGCACAGAGTGATTTTGTTACGGCCGAGATGTGACTCGATCGTTTGCAATGAATTCGCATTTGCAATCGGTAATAATAAACATGGGGAACATTTGACAAATAATGAGAACATTTTAACCGAGTGCTCCTTTCTTCTATGATGCATTGTTGAGTCGAAAGCACGCAGAGAAATGTTCTATCATGAATCTTTGTCCATTACATCTGTTTTTGGTACACGGTTTCACCCAGATGTACTGCTTAAGCAAACAATTCCACATTTGTGTGGTCCGAGAGGTGATCTGGCATCTGTCACATGCACGAATACCTATGAAATGTTCAGCCATTTGCTGAGTTGAATGGTTATCCATTGTTATATACATTATGCAAATTGGCACCATTGGGAGTATGCTTCATTGGCAACGCAGCCACATGCACTGTCAGATATTCATTCAGAAAGTGATTCAGAATTTCTGCTCAATCCACTACCAGGAATCCCTCTCTGTGCGAATTGCATAACAGTAGCAATTTACATCTCTTAGTCCAATCCACTGCTGTATGTATACCTCACAATGCCACGTCAGTCATGCAGGTTGTTTGATCATACTTCACCATGCAGGTTAGTAGGATAGGGGGGTAGGGCAGGACTGGTTCAGATATTATTTGCCGCTGATATTAGCTGTGGTCAGGAATTGGGTTTAGGTTGTCTAGTTCATAGCGCAGTGTGCAAACCGCGGCGCCACCACATATCCCCGGACATGTGAGTGAAATTGGCTGCTGAGGATGGATTATATCAATTAGAGAGACAGGATGGGGAAATGAGGTGTCGTCATGAAAATGATAGAAACATGCATATACAAAATATTGTTCTCGCTATTACGTGTTTTATAGAATAAAAGCATGTGCTAGTATACATATATGTAATGATTTAGTGATCGTTCGTATTATTGTAATGCTAATACAACACACGCTTACGTTTCAAATTAATTGTGCCTACATATATATCTACTGTTGTGTTTCGCTTTCTTCGTGCAGTGTTCACACACTTTAAATGCCCTTCCCTCGTGATGTGCTACACCGAGGTTGTTTAAGGTGATCACAGCATAGAAAACAATGAGATGTGAGTGTGTATCGGTTTATTGTTTCAGCCGTCTTTGTAAAGTTTGTTTTGGAAAATAAATATACGTGCACATCCGGTTGTCAATCCAATTGTGGGAGCAGGGTCTCGCCACAGCGTGTGGGCCACGGGAGTTATTGCACGACGCTTCATAACGCCAGTCAGTGTAACTACGTGACGCCACGTGCCATGGTGGCGAGATGTTCATTACCTCGCCTGGTATACAGGAGGTTGTGGGTTCGATCCCAATCCTGACGCATTAATATCACTGGTCAACAAAAAAATATATTTTTTTCTGGCCTGGACTTTTGCAGCTGTTTTATACTAATTTCAGGGTGCTGATTCCAAATTTGATCTCAGATTTGCTCTATCACATCTCATTTTATGCTATCGACATACCCCATTTTCATAGATTTTACCCAAAATTAACTCTGTCACTTATGATTGCAAGTTGTTGCGAGTCAGTGACTGCTTTAGTGTTAAAATATGGTGCTGTATTTTTAGGATAGCGTGTTTATAATATCATTTTATGTAGATATCCACATTTATTTAACATTTTTCTTCTGCAGTTTTTATTGAAAATGCAATATTTTATATCTCAAAAACCTGATGTGATAGACAAAAACTGATGCCAGCTTTAGAATCAGCACCCCAAAATTACATTGAAACCGTTGGAATACCTTATGCCAGAAAAAGTGTGTTGACCAGTTAATATTTGAAGTTTGCATGTTCTCACTGTGGTCACATGGCCTTTTCTCTGGGTTCTTCGGTTTTTCCCTCTACTTTACATTTTTTTTTATGTTAGACTCTTTAGCTGATATAAATTTCCACGTGACAATTAGCTTCACTGAGCTATCATTTGTGGCCAGGTCGCTTCTGAAAAAGAGCTCAATAGCTTAGTGGGCCTTACCTTGTAAAATAAAAATCGTTTAGTGTTTTTATAGCATGTGATGCAGTGACCGTCTTTGTACGATGGCTAGCCTAAAAATGCTGCGGAGATGTCCAGAGTTTTGTGTGATGGTTTATGCTACTTGACGATATCAGAAAGGTATTGTGGTTCAGCACTCTGTGCTATGGTGTTCCACAAGGTTCCATAAATGGCCCCATATTTTGAGTAATATTTATCTCCGGACTTGGCAAAATCATTTCCAGGTTTAACGTTGACCACCTTTTTTATGATACCAATGAAAACTAGCTCGCTATCGCCACGGACTCCACGAACACAACCTCAGTCACCTCTCACATCCTGCCCTGACACGGTCACATATTGGATTTGTTTAAACTTCCTCCTAAATGTGACCAAAGTGGGGAAGCGCTCACTCACTCATATGCACTGAGTGTTAAAACATTTGGAATGGTCATCAGGGCCTAATTATTCATGGAATATTTTCTGAAGCCCTACCACCGCCAACCCTTTAGGAGCCCACACACCTCCCCCCCCCGACTTGCCCCCAGACGGCTGTGAGTAAAATTAATCCCTGGATGTCATTAATTCCAAGCTCTCATTCTCCTCCCACTTATCTAAACAGTGCAAGAACATCATGCCTCAATCTACACAACATCTGCTGCATCCACTATGTCTTCACCACAGCTGCCAGTGAGACCCTCATCCAAGCCTTCATCACTTCCAGGCTTAACCACTGGAACTCTATGTTCTGTCGAATTAATAAATCACACATCTCCAATGGCTATATGATCCATAACTCATCGGAGGTTGACCCACACTTCTAAACATAACTACACCACCACAATACTCCGATATCTTTAATGACTCCCACATCAATTTCAATATCGCACTCACCTTCTACAAGATCTTCCATGGACTCGTACCAGCCGACGTTTTTCCTCTCGTCTCACTCTCCTCTCCATGCACTCCCCGCTCTAACAACAAAAACCTTCTTACAAAGTTCCAGGTCAACCTCCGATCGATGGGAGGTCACTTATTCTACTCTGCAGCCTCCAAAATTCTGAAACTCTCTTCCCTCAGCCATCTGAGCTCTCAACTTCCTAATCAAGTCCCATCTCAAGACCTTCCTTTATTCTCTACTTATGACTGAATGCCTCTTTCTCTCAATATACTTGCTCCTATTTTATCGAGCGTCTTGAGATGTGGTTTCATTTATATGCAATCTGAATCCGAATAAAAGTGATCAAAAGGAGCATAGTGTCCAAAAATGTCCAAAAGCTATGCGTTCATACGATATATAATAAAAACGTTTTGCTGGCTGGCTTCCCGACTGGCTGGCTGACACGTGGGCGGGCAAGTGTGTGGTAGTGACGTCACAATGCACATCTGCGCGGTGACCTAATGTGTCACGCTGACGTCACGGAAGTCCCCCACCTATCCCCCACCTATCCTCCACCCCGGCTGCGTATCCCCGCATACGTGCGATAGAGTGATGGAGAAGGGAGGTGTGGGTGGGAGATGAGGGAGGGAGGAAGGAAGGGGTTGGGCGGGGGGAAAGTGAAGGGTGTGAAATGGAGAGGAAAGAGAGAGAGAGCAAAATGTGAAGAGGAGAGCGATGGGGAAGTGACGGGCAGTGGGAGGAAGGATTAGGGAGAGCCGAGAGAGATTTAAATGGGAAAGGGAGATGTGGGAGTAAGGAGAGCAAGGGTGAGAGGTAAGAGCAACAGGGAGAGAGATGGGGGGGGGATGGACACAGTGGAGGGAGGAAATTCATATGGAGGGAGAGAGAGGTGGAAGAAATAACAGAAGAACATAGACACAGAAACATAGACAAATAAATACGTAAATATACATTTGGATATACACTACAAAGAAGGCAGTAGACACATTTTGCTGGCTGATTTCCCAAGGCAGTGCTGACTGCTAGTTAACATAACAATGAATTCACTCATTAATAATTCTCTTTTGTCCATTATTTGGGTTGTGAACTTAACACTGCATTTATGTAATGACAAAATAATACATATCGGAATTACCAAAACAATGGTTGCATGTATTGCATTCAACTTTCTCATCAGAGGAAACGTGTGGCAAGTTTATGAATATAGCCGTACGATCTCTTTCCAGCTAATCATCAAATATTATGAAAACCAAACTGATAACTTTCAAGCGTGGCTTTGTGGGGTTGGCTGGAAGAACACCCTGAGGCTCATTTGGTTACATATCTTGAAGGCCTTTGCTTAAATGCAAATCATTGTTTAGATATCCTTTGTACGTAGTTTTGTTTCCACTTTGATTCTTACAAAACAATGCCAACGTTGCATACTTTTCCAGACCCATTTGTATGTTACTCGAGTAACGGCACTTCCTGCGCAGTGCCGGCCCGAGCCTCTTGGGGGCCCTAAGCAGAATTTGATTTGGGGGCCCCCCTCCCACCACGCAGACTCATCTGTGCTAGAAGGTGGCCAGGGGGCCCCAAGCAGCCGCTTAGTTCGCTTATGCCTCGGGCCGGCCCTGTTCCTGCGTAGCCCACGGCAAGGCATCCAGCCCACACAAACAGATTGATTGTATGCAGGAACATTAATTTATGGAAGCAGGCTCTTACCTCTGTTTAATATGAATACCGTCCATTGTCTGCATGGTGAAGTGGTGTTGACACCGCGGCATTTATAAGTGCACTAATTTGCACAGCATGTTAGACCGTAGCCAAAGTGACCCGAGTGACATTTAACTTCAAAGACCTGGGTAATATACTTCAGGGCTTAATTGCCTTTACTTAAAATTCCAGCTTATTTTTAGGAAAAGCTGTTACCTTTATAAAAGCACATGAAACAAGTTGTTTGGTTATTAATTGATGCAGTCAATAATGAGCGCTAAATATTAAATTGTTGATGATGGAGAAAATAAATTGAGCATCTTAATTGCAGGATAAAAGCCCTTACAGAGCATATCACATGTGAAACAATTAACTATACTTACTGCCTCATAGTGCTGGTCTCATTTTCATTAAAAACGCCATGCTGTCAATTAACTGTTGGCATATGCATCCAGTACGTCTTAATTTGGACAATTAACACAGGTTAAACGCTGTTAACTGCAAACACTAGTTCCATTTAATATGTTTTTGACGAGTCTTGAGATAAAATATAGTGGAACACATGCCAATCAGATCATGAATATTTTGTGAAAGATCGCCATCTCAAATATCCAACGTGTTTTTTTTTCTTTTCAGAGCCAATTCATGCCTCAAATTTGGTGAAGGAAATCTGATATCCCGATTAAAAAAAAAATTGCAACAAAAAAAATACTGCTGAAAGTCAAACGAGTACAAATTCGGTCTGTTCCAAGAATGCTACCCTAAATTCACATAAAATACCTTTCAAATGCATGATTCTTAATGACTGAGGGGGCATGGGCTGCTTGTGGGAACCCATTTCTTGGCCGGGCACACGTCAGGTACGTGGGAGGTGAGTGCTACGGGAGGCGAGTGCTACGCCTGCCTGCTGCCTTTATACCTCCCTGGTGCCGAAAACACAGCGTGGGTGCAGTACAACTGCACTGGCCAAGGATAGCCGGAATTCCTTGGAACATTCATCTGCATTTGAATCCAGAAGTCTGTTTTCTCTGCTTCATGCATGCAGCAATATGTGTATGCCTGTTGAATTCCAATTAGTGTCCTGGGAAATGTTAATTTTATTTTATATAAACCACGTTTTAATTATTGGGGATTTATTTCCAGCAGCCTGTTGAGGTGGCTGTTCATGGGAACATGATAACATTACTTACATCCGAGGAGGCCTAGTTTTGTTTTGAATTTGCATAAGCTGCACTGCCCTTAATAGGACGGCTCTGCTCTTTTCAGAGGCCACTCTTGATTTGTCTGCTGTGACTTTGCCATACACCTCGCTACTCGCCCGCTATTTGCTGCGCTTCAGAAAAACGTTTCTTAAAAAAATGTAAATGTATCCTAAAGTTCTGAGGTGTTGAGCGTCTGTGGTCATAGTCAGAAACCATTGATGGGTCTTCCACAATTGAATTATATTCATATAATTTGTAACTTTTATATAATCTATATGATCCAGCGCTATTCATATGACCCAGGAGCACCACAGTGGTGAGATATTAACTACCTCGTCTTGCACACAGGAGATCGTTGGTTCGATCCCGACTGACCCAATGCATATTTGGAGTTTGCATATTTTTCCCGTGGTCACGTGGATTTTTTTCCAAGTGCTCTCGTTTGTCTCTCCACGTAAATAAAAAAAATTAACCCGTAAAAACAAAGTTTTTCACTATAAATCCTTTATATGCGTGGCATCGGTTTTATTTTATTATTCATTTCTGTTTTTCTTGAGTAAGAGTTTCATTTTTATCACATTGGTATTTTAAATAAAATATGCATTTTTTTTCCCTAAAAAGTGGAAAATTTTGGATTTTTTTTTCACAAAAATAAATTGTCACGCACAACGAGTCTGTGTGCAAAATGTCAGCTCGATTGGATCACGGGAAGTGGCTTAAAAAACGACCGAAAGATTTGCACGGTCGTAAGCACGCAAGCAAGCAAGCAAGTGAACTTAATATAAAGGATTTAAAAATGCGTTAAGAGTGTTTGGCTGCTAAAGATGTCCACGTGATAAGCCACTTCGTTGAGCAAGCAGTTATGGCCAGGTCGCGTCTGACAAAAGAGCTTCATCGCTCGGTGCGCCTTACCTGATAACATTAAAATTACATGTTTCTTTTTTTCACTGTTACCTCAACCACCTTATCAGATCCCATTGGGCAATGAGAGGAGCACCCTTGATTAGTGCTGTCAAGAAATACAATGGAATTTGCCAATTTACATTTACCTCGTAGCTTCTCTGTGGCACAATACATTTTTTATCATTTGTTTAACTTTGAGTCATTGGGTGCCCATTGAGATGCAAAGCAGTATCTCGTGAGCAATGGAAGCTACGTGGAATGTTATGCATAAAACACGTTCATTCAATATTTGCAGCCATGTAAGAAAGAGGCCCTGTCTGGGCCTTTTCTGAGAAAATTGAATATAGATAGATAATATCGTTATTGGTTAAATCTACCCATTATACAGATATCCCCATTTCACAGTATATATTTGGGGTGTGCTTTCAATTTTCAGACAAATATGAACAATCATAAATTCAGGCCCACATTCATTTTTTTTGCATTATCCAGATTTTTTTTCAAATTGGATCCATCCATTATTTTCCAAAAAAAAATGATCTCACGTATGCATGTATGTTGAACTTATTTCGCATCGTATAGAGTCAACTGTGCTAATTGGAGGTGCGTGACATCACCGAGGTTAGTATGCAGATAAAAAAATATATGAGGATGAACATGATTTGAAAATCCCCCAAAAAAAAAGTTGTCCTTAAAAATCTGAAATGTTTAAATCTTCAACTCATCCCTCGTGTACACATATAAATGTAATGTATAAACTAACGTTTTCTCTGGAGCACTGCCCACTGTTTTGTATCGTATCTTGATGTGGGTGCACGTAGATGTAATACAAATACAAATAGCATAATTTTGTATTTGTTACTGCCAAATGATCAATTTCACATTTATTTACTGCTATAAAAAATAAATGGAAAAATTGATTAATTATACGTTTAGAACATCTGAAATATAAAAATGTGTGGTACTAATGTTATGCTACATGATAACCAATACATTGTTTACTACTCCACTATCTCCTTTCTGAAAATGTATTGGCAAGAGCTTGTCTGTCGTGCGTTTCAATGAACAAATTGAATCTGCGGCCACAGCAATTGCAGCTGGGCGATTTGGTGATAGAGAAGCATTTATGAACATAATTGCCTCCTAAATTTCCTCTTGCCAACTTTTTGCTCAATACAATTTGCAGCCATGGCATCAAGTTCTCCGCCACAGTTGTTGGTAAATTGAAAATACTGGTTTAGCGATTTCCATAATACACAGTAATACCTCTATCCAGCAACCATGAATTTGCACGTTAATGTTCAAAATTCACCAAAGAGCTAAAGCAAGGACTTAATGTGATGTCTGCTTCTGATTGTGAGCCACACAGCGATGCTGTTTACTGAGCATCACACCACCCTGATGGAATTAGTCACAACTGTCCATGCACTGTAAACACTTTGGTCACACTGTTGCGATACATATGCTTGCCTTTGCTTAACTATCCTCCATTTGCATCGCTTGTGTTTATCGTAGTCGCTGGCATCTCTCGATGTAAATCTTTCGTGACTGCATTATTTTATTATGTTTTATTTTTGTTATTTTATTATTTCCATTCTACGTGATTTTACCGAAAGAACCAAGAAGACGCTGGCATCTCTTTCCAGTACTATTCCCACTTCACTCTGTCCATTGTTCCATCTGTCAACCGAGACAGCTTCCATTCCGTATGATGTTTGATGTAATTATTCTGCAATTGGTCACGTTGCTTGAGTATACACTGAATTATATTGATTTAATTAGCTGCAGACATTTGGAGTATCACGATTTTCCCTCATTGTGATTCAATAATTGTGGCGATTTCGGGGTCATAATTCGATTAAATTTCTTTTTTTACATGGTGGGGAAGGAATCTATTAGCCTCTTGTGGGTTGAGAGGTCACATGGATCAAATACATGCAATGTACACGACTAGAAAAACACATTGATTCTCACACAGATGATTGTAGCATACGCTTCGAAATAAATATGAATTCATTAATTAATGCATTGTCACGCTGCTTTCAGACAGCACTTCAAGTGGTTTGCCACATCTCATTATAAAGATAAACCTCTAAATATAACCTCTTATAGCTAGGGTTGGCTGAATGACGAGAAACTCAAACTATGTACGGTATTTTGTGCATTTATTGCTAAAAGTTAGCGTGAAGATGTTCGGAAGAGGACCGTTTCCAATCACTGCGTATTGCCGAATTTGACGTAAGGATCAGAAACTTGGACCCTAATATATAAAAGGGAACAAAGCCTGAAAGCGCAAATATTCAGCACAGAGATAGAGACATGCTTGGAATTAGATTGGGAGACAGGCTTAGAAGCACATGGACTTGAACAAAAACTATCAAGGACACTTTATGGGCTTGGGTAGGACACATCACTCTGAGGGATGATCACTAATGACAAAATTAGTCACACTATTTTTTGCGATACTGCCTTAGCATGAATAACAAAAACGCATTCATCAATAAGACTACCATAACAGAGAAATGTTGAAATATGAAACAGGGGACGATTTATGGTTGTTGTTGTTGTTGTTTGACTTGCATCCCACTGGGATTTTTGCACACAGCGTTGGTGTACGGTGTTTTTTTTCTGCAATATTTTGCTGTCTTTTCTTGGATTTTCTGTTTGCACTTAGTCACATATTCACTTTAAGATGTTTTTTGTTTGTTGTTTGTTGCGGTTGCACCCGATTCAAGAGCCGAATGGCTTACAGGGCTATCTAACCTATATAATTCATTTTTTGTCTGTCTATCTGTCTGTCTGTCCGTCCGTCTGCGTACGCTCCCTTGCGGGGGATGTAGCTCTCGGACCGTGGGGTTCGCCGAGATTAAATTTTGCAGATGGGCACGCCCCCGGCCCCGCGGTAAACTTAGGCATTTCCGATTTTTTGTCTCTAAACTTTAAATCGGCCCGATTATCGATTTAGTGCGATTTCTCTTTATTTATTTAAAGCTTTATTTATTTATTTAATATCGCCGACCGGCGCGGACCACGGCGGTTGCCCCTGGCAACGGGTAGCAACAACTTCGCTGCAGGGTGGACGCCATTTTTAATTCCCGTTAAAAATATGCGCACGCATTAACACGCGACTCTGAGGTAAATTCATCAAAGTTGCACGTCCTCTTCACTCCCCCCCCCCACCCCAATGTGTGCAATTACTATTATAGGGTCGGTAGATAATAAAATTATAGAGATTAGACAGTATTATTGTAGCGCGGGGGGGGGGGGTTAACGGCCCCAGTACCCAGCCTCAGCCGAATGGGCAATCTAGGCGAGGCCGGAGGCTCTGCACGGTACTAGGCCTCGACACGAAAGTCTGTCAGGCGTCGACTTTATGGTATAAACTCGATATACCCAGCGTTGCCCGGGGGAAAAATACATTTAAAATATTCTGAAAACTTTAAAACATAACATCCCAATGAAAATACAACTGTGTAATTAAAACTCTAAACCCGACCGCGCCAAGAATCGATTCTCGGAATCGCGAAAAGGAATCGAAGGTTGTAGATTCATTTAGAATCGCCTTATTTCCGTTTAATATTAGTTGGTTATAGAGTTGATATAAACTGCTACGAATGGGAAATATCCGGCGTTGACCGGGGCTAAAATATAATTAAAAACTCCTGAAAACTTTAAAACATAACATAACAATGAAAATAAAACTCTGTAATAAAAAATGGAAACCTCCTATGCGCCAGGAATCGATTCTTTGAATCGCGCAAAGGAATCATCGAAGGTTGTAGATTCCTTTAGGATCGCCCTTAACATGTGGTGAGGGGGAGAGTGGTGAGGGGGAGAGTGGTGAGGGGTAGAGTGGTGAGGGGGAGAGTGGTGAGGGGGAGAGTGGTGAGGGGGAGAGTGGTGAGGGGGAGAGTGGTGAGGGGGAGAGTGGTGAGGGGGAGAGTGGTGAGGGGGAGAGTGGTGAGGGGGAGAGTGGTGAGGGGGAGAGTGGTGAGGGGGAGAGTGGTGAGGGGGAGAGTGGTGAGGGGGAGAGTGGTGAGGGGGAGAGTGGTGAGGGGGAGAGTGGTGAGGGGGAGAGTGGTGAGGGGGAGAGTGGTGAGGGGGAGAGTGGTGAGGGGGAGAGTGGTGAGGGGGAGAGTGGTGAGGGGGAGAGTGGTGAGGGGGAGAGTGGTGAGGGGGAGAGTGGTGAGGGGGAGAGTGGTGAGGGGGAGAGTGGTGAGGGGGAGAGTGGTGAGGGGGAGAGTGGTGAGGGGGAGAGTGGTGAGGGGGAGAGTGGTGAGGGGGAGAGTGGTGAGGGGGAGAGTGGTGAGGGGGAGAGTGGTGAGGGGGAGAGTGGTGAGGGGGAGAGTGGTGAGGGGGAGAGTGGTGAGGGGGAGAGTGGTGAGGGGGAGAGTGGTGTGGGTGAGTGGTGTGGGTGAGTGGTGAGGGTGAGGTTGAGTGGTGAGGGTGAGTGGTGATTGGTGAGGGTGAGGGTGAGTGGGCAGGGTGAGTGGCGGTTGTTAGTGGTGATTAGTGAGGGGTGAGTGGTGAGGGTTAGTGGCGAGCATGAGTGGTGAGGGTGAGTGTTGAGCGTGAGTGGTGAGGGTGAGTGGTGATTGTTGAGGGTGTGATTGGTGAGGATGAGTGGTGAGTAGTGAGGGTGAGTGGTGAGGGTGAGTGGTGAGTGGTGAGGGTGAGTGGCGGTTGTGAGTGGTGATTAGTGAGGGGTGAGTGGTGAGGGTGAGCGTGAGTGGTTAGGGTGAGTGGTGAGGGTGAGCAGTGAGGGTGAGCAGTGAGGGTGAGTGGTGATTGGTGAGGGTGTCATTGGTGAGGATGAGTGGTGAGTGGTCAGGGTGAGTGGTGAGGGTGAGTGGTGAGCGGTGAGGGTGAGTGTTGAGGGTGAGTGGTGAGTGGTTAGGGTGAGTAGTTAGGGTGAGTGGTGAGCGTGAGTGGTGAGTGGTGAGCGTGACTGGTGAGGGAGAGTGGTGAGGGAGAGTGGTGAGGGAGAGTGGTGAGGGAGAGTGGTGAGGGTGAGTAGTGAGTGGTGATGGTGAGTGGTGATTGGTGAGGGTGAGTGGTGAGGGTGAGTGGGGAGGGTGAGTGGCGGTTGTTAGTGGTGATTAATGAGGGGTGAGTGGTGAGGGTGAGCGTGAGTGGTGAGGTTGAGTGGTGAGCAGTGAGGGTGAGTGGTGATTGGTGAGGGTGTGATTGGTGAGGATGAGTGTTGAGGGTGAGTAGTGAGGGTGAGTGGTTGTTGTGAGGGTGAGTGGTTGTTGTGAGGGTGCGTGGTGAGGGTGAATGGTAAGAGTGAGTGGTGAGGGTGAGTGACGGTTGTGAGAGGTGATTAGTGAGTGGTGAGGGTGAGTGGTGAGGGTTAGTGGTAAGGGTGAGTGGCGGTTGTGAGTGGTGATTAGTGAGGGGTGAGTGGTGAGGGTGAGCGTGAGTGGTGAGGGTGAGTGGTGAGGGTGAGCGGTGAGGGTGAGCAGTGAGGGTGAGTGGTGATTGGTGAGGATGTGATTGGTGAGGATGAGTGGTGAGTGGTCAGGGTGAGTGGTGAGCTGTGAGGGTGAGTGTTGAGGGTGAGTGGTGAGTGGTGAGGGTGAGTGGCGGTTATGAGTGGTGATTAGTGAGGGGTGAGGGTGAGCGTGAGTGGTGAGGGTGAGCAGTGCGGGTGAGTGGTGATTGGTGAGGGTGTGATTGGTGAGGATGAGTGGTGAGTGGTCAGGGTGAGTGGTGAGGGTGAGTGGTTGTTGTGAGGGTGAGTGGTCAGGATGAGTGGTGAGGGTGAGTGGCGGTTGTGAGTGGTGATGGGTGAGTGGTGAGCGGTGAGGGGTGAGTGGTGAGGGTGAGTGGTGAGGGTGAGTGGTGAGGGTGAGTGGTGAGGGTGAGTGGTGAGAGAGTGGTTAGTTTTGAGGGTGAGTGGTGAGGTTGAGTGGTGAGGGTTAGTGGAGAGTGGTGAGTGGTGATTGGTCAGTGGTGATTGGTGAGGATGAATGGTGAGTAGTGAGGGTGAAGTTGAGTGGTGAGGGTGAGTGGTGGTTGTGACGGTGAGTGGTGAGGGTGAGTGGTGAGGCTGAATGGTGAGGGTGAATGGTGAGAGTGAGTGGTGAGGGAGAGTGGTGAGTGAGAGTGGTGAGGGTTAGTGGTGAGGGTTAGTGGTGAGAGTGAGTGGTGAGGGTGAGTGGTGATTGGTGAGTGGTGAGGGTGAGTGGTGAGGGTGAGTGGTGAGGGTGATTGGTGAGGGAGGTTGGTGATTGGTGAGTTGTGAGGGTGAATGGTGAATAGTGAGTGGGAGTGGTGAGTGGTGAGGATGAGTGGTAAGGGTGAGTTGTGAGTGGTGAATGGTGAGGGTGAATGATGAGTATTGTCAATATGCACTGCTGTTATCATACCAGGTACCACCACCACAATATGTACTCCTCTCATCATAGCAGATACCACCACAGCAGTATGCACTGCTGTAATCATAGCAGGTTCCACCACAATATGCACTGCTGTCATCATAACAGGTACCAACACAGCAGTATGCACTGCTGTAGTGATAGCAGGTACGACCTCAGTCGGTATACACTGCTGTAGCGATAGTAGATACTGCTATCGAGTTGGTAGATACCGCTATAGTAAATACTAAAACAGTCAGTATATACCGCTACAGTCAGTCAATACTGCTACAGTCAGTATATACTACTATACAGTCAGTACATACTACCACGGTGAGTAGCTACTAGAGTCAGTAGATAATATTATAGAGTGAGTAGATACTGCTATACATTTTGTAGTTACTACTATAGTCAGTGGATACAACTATAGAGTCAGCAGATACTATACAGTTAGTCGTTACGAGTATATAGTCGGTAGATACTACTGTAGGCCCAGTAAATACTACTAATGTCAGTAGTTATTACAGTCACTAAATACTACTACACAGTCAGTAGCTACTACTGGCTCAGTAGATACTACGGTACAGTCAGTAGATACTACTACAGAGTCAATAGATACCACTTCCTCTGTTGTATGTAAGGTGTTGTTAGTATATATACCTACGAGGGGTAAAGATATTTTTTGAGGGGTGGGGAGACCGCAATTTTCGGAAACCTTTTGACATCAACTATTTACCCCACACTTTCTACAACTTTTTGGACTTGTGAAAGCCTCATATATTTGTTGGTGGAGAAATGTACAAACAGCTCACTGGGCTTTGACAATACCTTAGTATCTGTGTATATATATGTAAGGTTTTTAAGAAATATATTTTTCACCCGGGCAAAGCCGGGTACTTCCGCTAGTACCTAATAAATGAACTTGAACTTGAACTTGATTTGGGCAATGACCCTTTATAGCAGAGATGTGCATCGAAAACGATATGAATGCATGTTGCTGAACTTCTGTCGCAGCATACATAGCAGAGGTGTGGACTCGAGTCATGTGACTTGGACTCGAGTCAGACTCGAGTCATGAATTTGATGACTTGCGACTCGACTTGGACTTGCATAACAATGACTTTGTCCCACCTATGAGATGTGGACTCGAGTCATGTGACTTGGACTCGAGTCAGACTCGAGTCATGAATTTGATGACTTGCGACTCGACTTGGACTTGCATAACAATGACTTTGTCCCACCTCTGATACATAGCCAACCATACTAATCGGAGGTGCGGAGAAGAGCTATTGCCCAAAACATCACCTGTATGTTTCTTTCCATAGAAGCATTGTAATTGTTGACAAATGTAAATTCTTGAGACGTGGCAAAATGGCGGCCGAAGAAGAGAATCCACCCACGAGGATGACCACGGTGGAGATGGAGCAATGGGAGCAGTCCATGGGGGAGGAGGCCTTCATCCAGTCGTGCACAAGCAATGGTTGATGATGATGATGCTAATGACAAGAGCTCAAATAATGAACGCCCATGCATTTGGAAAACCTGACATATTCACGACTGGCTGCTCAGATTCAAACACAGGATTCATAATATAAGTTTTTGGGTCAGATCGCGTTATTTATAAATGTGTCGTAACCCTCCACCGCCCGACACGGCCAAACAGTAAAACAATGTCACGTTTTTCAAAGGACAAAATAATTCACTTCTTTGTGTTGAAGAGAGAATCAACAGCATTTTTAAATTTGAGTAAGACGTTCTCTCTCTTCACTATTCAACACACTGGTGGGCTAAAGATGTGAATTATTTTGTCCTTTGAAAAACGTGACACATTTTTTACTATTTGGCCGTGTCGAGTGGTGGAGGGTTACGACACATTTATAAATAACCCGATCTGACCCAAAAACCTATATTATGAAAAATATTGGTCGCGAAAGCCTACGTGTCAAACACAGGATGTCCGCTCAGGGACTTGGACGCAGGAATTGACAAACCTCGGCCCAACGCACCACATTCCAACATCTTTTCCCTGGATGTGTACACTTTTGGCGGAAAGATAACGGCACGCTCTGTACACTCATTGCTGACGTTTGGGCACACCGAAGGCGTGCAACTCTAGTTGAACGCGACATCCACTTCCCTTGGGTTGAGTGGGGTTCAACAAAGGTGAGAGATGTTGCGCAATGGGGCCACGCCCAGCCATCACGTTGACATCAATCACAGCAAAAGGAAACCTCGCGGCACAAATCACCACCGTGTTGAAAGCGTATGAACTGCAGCACACACTGGGCATTTTACCGTTGTCGTATCTTGCCTTGATGTTGGCAAAGCAATGGAAGGGCAGTCTCTATTTGATATACCACAAGGGATGCTACCACGGTGTAATGGTTACCACACTCGGCGTGTAATTCAGAGGTCGCCTGTTCGATTTCCCATCGTGGCAGTTGAAATAGTGGTGCAAGTTTCTTATAAAAAACCCCCCACGTCTACCCAGCAGTATAAATGGGCAGACTATTTTTAGTAAATTGTCAAGCTGCTTGTGGTGGGATAAAGTGTGGGTACTCCTCCCCACCATTTCCAAGGTGTCTGGCCAGCATGTGAGATTACGCCAAACGCTCTTTAGAGTGTCTCTCAAGAGCTCGTCTAAGTGCAGGCCCTTCTGCCAGTCGTGGTGTTAGCAAGCAATTGCAGGGCTGCACTTTTACCTTTAACCTGTACTGTATCTCATTGCTCAAAACACATTCCTTAAAAGTGTGGACGACAAAAAGCATATTCTACAAGCAATGCAATAGAGTGCAAGTGCAGAAGTTGTGTGTGTGTATCGTGTGCGAATTTCATGAAGCAGTGTGCGTTTTGTACAGTGTGCAGAATATGTCTTCTGCAGATAATAAGTTGCCACCTGCTGTGCCAAGGTGCGAGTACGAGAGAACATAGCCTGCAAGAGCATTAGTCATCTAAAGTGCTCGGGTGTAAAAGGTGGAACTTGCACAAGCACATCCTTGCTTTAGGTGTTTCTTAAATTGGCTACAGGAGAGCAAAAATACCAGTGTCCCTTTTCTTCCGTTCCCTCCCTCTCAAATAGTGATTCATTGGCAATGCTCCCCAGTTCTTGGATAAGAGAACCTGACTGAACCTGATACCGTCGTAATATGACGACTGTGATTTATAGCCGAACACAAACTATTTCGGGCCAATATTACGAATGCTCGAATGTAAGTGCGGAATATCACCACCATGTTTTCAAATGTATAAAGCCACCATTTAATATGTTGATGATTTTTATTTTGTCAAATGTGCCGACTTTCATTGGCTGTTCTTTTTTTAAATATGTATTACGCATGTTACTAATTTATTTACGTGCATAGTTTAGTTCAGTATTTACACCTCGATTTTTTTTCATCTCACAATGCAGACTACTTCCCAAGGAACACAGGATATTGTAAACACGAGAGGATGCTTTTCAATATAATTTCAAATAATCCACTTACTCAACCCCATCGATGCTTCACAACCCTCGGCAAACCTCTTCACATTATATTCCAGGCAAGCTTGAGCTATAATTGCACCCATGAATTGTAGAATAGGATGCTGTGGAACTTCAGTGGTTGAGTGTTTATGTTGAAACCTCATGGCCAAAATAATGTTTAATTCTCAATATTACATTTATGTGGCTATATTTATGTAATATGTATGAATTATATATGGATTTCATCAGTATCTGTACATGTACAGCCCAACCTGTCAATCCACTGCTGGATGAAGACTTGCCCATGGCACACTGGGCCATTGAGGTCGTTTAACCATACTTCACCCATACTAGTCAGTGTGGTTTTGTGACAGTGGGGGAAATACAGAACGGTGGATTACAACACCTCTTTCACTTCATGTTGGTTGCCCATCCAATCACTATCCAGGCTCAACCCCTGCTTAGATTGCAAGGTCTGATGGGATTGGGTTCACTCTGGGTGACTTGGCAAGAACTATAGCAAACATATACAAAAATCCTTTCTTTGTTGAACTTAGCATTTTTTATTTCCCCGCCCCCTAACCCAACCCCGCAATATCCAGAAAAAAACATTCTTTAATGTGCAGCACATTCTACATTATAAAGATTGATAAAGAAAACAATTATAATTGTGTGCATATTTTACACGCACACACTTTTTGTTTAATGTATCATGGAAGCAATTTTTTGTTTACGTCCGAGCGTAATCAAAGTGGGTTTTCACAGGACTTCCTGTAACCTCACCCTATTGTGTGAATGTCTATGGTGCGGTTGGACCGGTGGAATAAATCCAACAAATGATTGTCTGGCATCCAACCTGCAGCGTGACATTAGACAATTCACAACTTGGTTATGCCGGAGAGCAGTAGAGAACAACCCCCCCTCTCCCCCTCCTTAGTTTCGGTCTGTGCTTGGGCTGCGTTGAATACATTGTGCGTGACGTGCCAACCAATGGAAAATATTGGTAGCTGACCCTGCCACGCAGTTTTGTTTTTATTGAACTGTGGGTGTATGGTACGTGGATCAAATGGCACACGATGAATCTGGACCGGCTCATTTTTTTTTTGCTGCAAATTTCTACGAGGTTTACATTGCATTTAGTGCACGCGTGTGTGCACGAACGATGGGCGTGCTGACTTGTACTTGCTCGTTTTATTTCATACTGGAGTCTAAATGTAACCGAAGCTCGAGTTTCATGCATCGGCTAAACTGCAATGTAGCCCTTATGCTTGTGCGGTGAGTAAGGCGACTTTCTCTCAGTAGCAGCAAATGCATCTAAACAGGAAAGGAAGAAAAAAAAACACAATTTGTTCAAACCCTCGGTTGTTCCGTTGTGACTATTTATGGTAAAAGTGCAAGATTCACGCCCGGTTGACTGATGCCAACATGTGAGCACATGGCGAATCCGAAAGCGGAAATACTCTTTGTGACTTTACTTTTGTAGGCGTGGGACATAATTTTAAAGCCTTGAGCCTGGTAGTCCTGCAGGCCGACCACTTCCGTTGCCATCTCTGTGTTTGTGAGCGCATTGTGGCGATTGTGTGTGACCATGACATCAGCCCCCGATCCAAAGAATTGAGGATGAAATACAAGATCTGCACCCCGAGAGTGATTTTGGGGGAGTGAATGAATTATTTTTTTCGAATGTTGATGCAGAATAATCCTTCTAAAACCTTGTGCAGCAGCGACTTGGCAGACAACAATGCCATTTATCAGTCTGGGCACAATGAATGTATTATGTATCCTGCGGGTACTATACCACACCTTGGAACACAGACTGCCTAGGTTGCAGAATGACCCTCAAGATTAAATTGAGGGTGGAACAGTAATGTGTTCCGAGCTTTGACCAGGTGAGTGCCCTTTTAGCGTTAGAAACAATACAGCATCTGCGTGTATTGTCCATCTCTGTTTTACAGCTGATGGATACACATCGTGTGCTGTTTGCAAGGTCACCCTGTATGTGGTGTGGGCTTGTTTTGCAAAAGTGCAGAAATAGTGTGAAAGAAGGCAAGATTTCCAAAAGAGTCATGTTTTTTCCCCTTACATACAAATCGATATTGGCATATACTGTACAGATTTAACCAATACATAAACATGTGGGAGTTGCGTTTAACCGAGTTTCTTTTTAAACAATTCTAACGGCTTTATTTTGCATTGAATTTTGTGCATAATCCACGATGTACACTTATTTATCACAAACACATTATAGTGTGCATGCAGTACAAACATATTTATACTCTCAGAATTAAATTTACCGTTTACATGTTGATAGCTCTGTGTTTAGAAAAAAAAAACTTTCAAAAATAAATAAGTGTACCATCAAAGAGCAGAGGCAGCTAACCAGTTAGTGCCGGTGTGATTGATTGCCTTGTTATTAAATACTGAAAATTTTAATCATTGGCCTTTCCACACAATTTTTCAGGCAATCTTTTAACATTTGAAAGTGCTTTGGAGTGTCTGCGATTTAGCGGGGCCTGGGGTAAGCGAGAAAAGGGAGAAAAAAAAACTGGAAATCTTGCCAGGATAAACATTCTGCAGGAGGTGTACAGTTTGTTTTCATTACTGAAAGTGTAAAATTGTTTGCCTTCTGGGATGCATTTTAGTTCTGGCTCAGCTCAAGTGAGGCAGGGCCCACATTAGCCCAATGACCTGTTTGCGATCACTTTGTTGGAACCGCTGAAAGGGCCGGGCCCCAGTGACAGGCGCCGTGTGTCGCGCCTGATCGAGGGTCCGAACGGAGAATTGCAGACAGACGGGGCGGGCGGGGGGGTTGAGAAGGTGGAAAATAGGCCAAATCCATCTCGCCAGTGGGTGAAACATGTCATTTACTGAGGTGCTTTAATGTGGCTTGGGTGGCTGAGAAATGCTCCCGTTTGAAAATGCGTTTGGCGAACACGTAAAAAAAAATTACACCACGGTCTAATTTTCCCAAAACAATCGGTAAGTTTATGTACATGCGCTGTGTGGTTCATTTGAAGTATGAGGTGCTTTAGCAAACACAAGTTTCGTGACACAAAGTCACCCCGTTTGTTGGGCATCTCAGATTGTCTGCCGCTTTTTAATTTTTAGAACAAAAATTTAGAGAGCAAAGTTTTTTTGGAGAGCAAAATGATGAAGGTTTTGCCGTAAACATATGCAGGGTCTTGAAGCAGCATTGTTATTTAAACTTGGAGTGACGTCTGCTGCCATCAATAAGTAATGTATAATTTGCTAATGGGGATGTGTTCACAAATACGAATGTGACTTTTCACTGCTACCTGATGTATCGCAGCTGTAAGCTATAAAGTTGTACTTTGACTGCCACGAAGCACAGATATAGGTTGTGATCCATAGGCAAGGATTTTGGGGTGGGTCCACCTGTCTTGTTTTACGTCCTTTTTAATGTGGGAGCTGCAGGGTAGGCGGTCTCCAGCAAAGTGCTTTCAATGGTATACAATCGAGTGTGTAGAAAATTGGCGTTCACAAATTGGTCTACTGACCCTAAGCTGTCATTTGTAAATCGACTGTCACATTCAGTCGTGGCATTGTTCACATAGAGCACAGGTGTGGGGATAACTAGTGGATGTGATTTTACTGGGAAATATGGACGTCCACTGCATCGCGCACTTTAAGATGCTCTTCTGTGACCGTTAGGAACGCTCTTCCTACCGATATTAGGAAGCCACTGGAGCTATGCACTTTTACATCAAAATTTTTAAACTATATTTTTGAGAAATGCTTTTTGTATTTAGTTTTTTGTCCTTCCCCCACACCTCCTATTAGCATGTTTGGTTACGTATGGTGCAAAAGAAGTTTAACATAAACACGTGGAACATTTGTTTAGTTGGCTTGATTTATGTGACTCATTGCTGCAGTACTTGTTTGATTGGTTCGCTCGTGAAAAATACCAGCATGTGCTGAATTAGATATAACTTCAGGATGCACTTCCTGTTATTGTTTTCTACTTACAGAATACTTAAGAGATTTATGGAAACATTGCTTCATTTGCAACGTGTACAAATGTTATTTAGGAAAAGTTTTCATTTACTATCAAGGTCGAAACGCATCTTTAGCAATGACTTGTTACATCATGTACAAATAGGTCACACACTGCTGTACATGGGGAAACGCTTTACTGTACTTTAGAAGTAAACACGTCTGTGTAAAATTAAGAATACATTACTGTCCGTGAAAATGTCAGATTTATGAACATGGATAGAAAATGGCAGTTCCACCAACCATATTTATTTACTTTATATTGTTTATTATACGTTTCTATTTTACCAGGTAAGGCTCACTCATAACTCGATGTCAGAAGCATGCATACTTGCACTGGGTGTGGACATTTATTGGCCGTCGAGATATGCGACTTTGTACCACGTGTGGTTCTTCAGGAAGTCCACGTCTTTATAATGTCACACGGTTTGCAAGGTGGGTCACGTTCCTGTGCGGATGCGGTGTGTGTGTTTCACCAACAGGATGTTTATATCCCCACGTTTACATATCGTGCAGCATTGTCATACTGTAACCGATTCAATCAAAAACACACAACAACAAAAATAACCCCTTCCCACCCCTGTCAAATCAAAAGTGTACACAGTTTACTTTCTGACCCAAATAATGGATGCTGATGGTTTCTGAATGCGACGTGCCTTCACAGAGGCCACCTGCGGCTCTCCAATAGGTGCGTTACGTCTCCAGAAAGGATTTGGTGCGTGAATGAAAGCTCTTGTATTGCCGGCCCGGTATGGATGCGGGAACCCTGCTGTGTAGTGCCGCTCAGGCACGCGTTTTGCAGAAAAGCCCGGCCTGACACAAACGTTTTTTTTTAGTTCCCGCAGCAGAGATGAACCGGCTGCAAATGTGCACTGCCATTTGCTTCCTACCCAGGTATCCCCTCCGCCCAGCATGCTCGCCATACGGCGTGGCGAGCACACGCCCTCGTTGCGACCATCAAAACGCAGCTTCGGCTGTCCGCGGTGGTGTTATTTGTGCCCGCATGTTTTGCTCGAGTATTTTAATTGCTCTGGATCCATCGCCGGTGGGAAGGAGAGGTGGGAGGGGAGGGTGATAATGTGCTGCCACGCACGGAAATGGAAAAGTGTTTTTTGTTGTTGTCAATTGAAGACGTATTACGTGTGTTTTTTTTTGCTTGGCCTTGATTGCGTTTACATGCTAGAATTAATTAATAAACATGTTACTGCAAATATGCAGTACTCAGTGTTGAAGGGCTGTTGATAAATTATAGTTTTGCTTAATTAAACCTTCCTGGGTGCTCTGGAATTAACATGAGTGCCAATTGAAAGGCAAACTAGATATTTTATCTTTTGTTGGGACTCTGCTTAAAGATGTCGTACAAGTGCAATATTTTAGCATCGCGTTCACAATATGTTGCGTTAACCACAGGAGTGTTTTCCATCTTTTTGTTATTTTAAAAGTAGTATAGCTTTCTTTAAAGCCATTGTTAAAACAGAAGATCATTGTGCATTCAAAAAAAATCAAGCAAATATTACAATAGTTGCTGTTCTTGTGAAGTTGCCACAATGCAATGACCTTTAAAGCCACAGATTGATCTCTGAATGACAAAGCAAATGCATAAAATTGACCCTTGGAAATGCGAGCTTCACAACTTAAGTCGTTGACCTAACAAATCTTGCAGAAAATATCTCAAAATGTGGAAATGGCATCTCGGTTGGAAAACATTTACTTACGTACTAGAAGCAAAAACACACAATAAACTGTAATCACAACGTTCATTTTCACAGCACAATGAAGCCCCTTTACAATTCATAAAAGAATTTCAGTCAAAAGTCAATTTCAAACAGAGTGAGTTAATGTCAATGTAGGGTGTGAGCAAAACCCATTGTCCATTGACACTCATATTTGTTTGGCTGACCATGAGCTTCGTCTTGCATGTGTACCGATGTATTGATGTTTTGTTTTATTATGGACGGGAAATACATTTAGCAGTCCGTTTAACGGTTCCTTTACGTCACTTTTTGACCTTTTCCACAATTGTATTCAATTTGTGCTACCATTGTCATTTCATGATATTGATAAATTTCCACTTGAAAATCTGCGGTTAGTGTCGTGTAAGATGAGATCACATGAATTCTTCTGAGGTCACTTATGAACTCTTAGAACTATAATTTAGCAAAATTACGTACAAACAAATTCAACGTGCTTTTTATTTAGTTCTTCTGTGCAGTCATCGGTGACCAGCCTCAGACTATCAACTCGCAAACGTTTGGAACCCAGATGAATTAAACTTGTCTGCCTGGTTTCAATCTCAAGATCTCAGCGGCACTAACTAAGCTCCCTCATCCCTGGGCAACGCGGCTGCCTCCGGATTTCCCAACTGCCTGAAGTCGCATCCAAAGGCTTTACTTGCCAACCACTGCCCTCGTTGATAGAACAAAACAATGTCCGAAGGTATGTGATATACACGCTTATCAACGACAAACAGAAACATGTTTCTCCACTTACGTTTATTCAATTCATGCACCTTTTGTGGAAAAAGCTCGTGACCTTCGGTAAACGCTTGTCTTTATTGAACACACATGATTTAAGGCTGATGGTAAACATGGTCCATGTGGTTTCGTTCCTTTGGTCAAGAGCAAGTCTATTATGTTTAAAGGGCTTTTTGGAAGTGGTTGGTCATGTAGCATAAAGGCTAGATTGTGATAATGTGTGCTTGTATAAACTCATTTTACAAAGGATTTCAAGAGGGGTTGTTATTTCCCGTGGTGTAGAACGGTGCAAACAGTTTCCTCTTAAAGAAATGGCCTGCCGTTTTTTCAAACTAAAATTGTGTTTGTCAAACTAAAATTGTGTTTGTGAAATGATAATGCATGGCCCGGCTGTGTCATTGCACATTGATAGCGATTGTAACTCACAAACTGGAAGAGAATCCCACTTCACAGATAAAATGCCCTCTCACATTTTTTTTTCTCTCCAAAGATTGACCCCAGGGGTTTGTTGGACTTGATCTGACAGAAAATTACGGTCTATCTTGCCCACAAAAGTGTAGGATTGCACTGCGATAATCCGATATTCTTTATTCATGTGTGCTTTGTTTAAAGCTACTTTTACCCATTGTTACTTAATTATGTTCAAGCAAAAAAAGTAAATATGGCAGTTACGTGATAAACTGACAGCTGATAGGGCATACATTCCATGAGAATGAGGTTATGTTTTGCAATTGAATAATTGAATTCCGTCGCATGATAACCTGCATGCAGACGGATGTTTTTTGTTTAATGGCAGACATTACCTAAACGTCTGCAGCCCACATGGAAAAAATGTCGTAGATTGAGGAACACATTCGCAGACGCAGTGATCAATTTTCAAAGCAACTGGTAAAGCTGTTGGCCATACGTTCCTATTGGAATTCCATTCATCTTTAGAACATTGAGGGGCGGGGGGGGTCTACATCAGAAACTGATCGCATGCAACAATTCACCACCACCACGCTCCCCTCCCAGCAGTTGTATTCATTATGATAATGTATGGTCATAAGTAGATTCTAGAAATAAAAAGTGTTTTCTCGTCTCATTTGTATTGTTTCTCATGTTTCATCTTGTTCGCTAAATTAATCGAAAGTCCTTAAATGCAACATTGTGGTAATAAAGTTTGCGTAAACAGCTCAGCAACTGACATGAATTGTAAATGATCGATTTTCATGAATGCAATTCGATGAGTATACTGTGGGTCTAAGAATATTTTAATTGATGCATCTATTGATTGTTTTCATACCGAGTGAATACAGAAAAAAACAGTTTCGATTAAATATACAGCACATATAAATATTTGACTCGGAAAAGAACATTTAACTTCATTACAATAGTCAGCAGCACATTGGTTTTTCCATTGTGCCATGAACCCAGCGATCTGAGTTTGATTCCTGGCCATGGCCAACATCGGTAGCGAGTGATACCTGAACCCATCCTAGCCTGGGACCACTCTTTATCCTCTCACACTGACCAGCGTGGTGAAGTATGGTCAAATAGCTCTCATGATGAAAAGGCATAGGCAGACCTTTATCCAGCAGTTGGTTGGATACAGTGAGCTTTATACTACAAAAGCTGTCATTGCTATATCCAGAATTTAGCAAAATATGTTGCTGTGCACGGATTTAATGAACCTACATTCCATAGCGCTGAGACATGCGATCCATCCACAGTTTTGTGGCAGGTGTGGCTCCAACTCGATGAAGGATGGAATGTGCACGCAGGATAATTGTTCACACACGCATGTGTAATATAAACAGAGATGCAAATCCGTCACGTCTCGAAAAAAGAAGAAGATTAATCGAAAACCACAGACTAAAACGATTCGGGTGTCTTGTAATCTATAAATGCTTCCAATTCTCAGAAGTGTGCAGCTCATCATTGGCAATGCCCACACATTGCCAACGATGGAGGACACGGAAGTAAGTACAGCACGAACGAGGCACGTATTTTTCTGGCGCTGTCACAACAACGGTGGCCAATCGATTTCAACCTGCTTTCCCACAACCCCATTCTCTCAACGTTGTGAGTTGACTCACGCCCTCCGGAGTGCTCTCCCAAGCATGCGAACACTTAGCAATAAATGCCCGGTGGAGAATTGGCCTCGGCTGGTCAGAAATTACGTGCAAGTTGAAGGCGGCTGCTGCTGCTGCTGCTGCTCCTTGAGAATGCGATTAGAGACCGGTGTGTGTGTGTGTGCGCCCAGGGCCTTGGGTGGAGGTCCTCTTGGTTGCTGGTTTGTGTTAGGCTGAGGGACAGCTCGCCTCCGCGTGGGGTTAGCCCATCGGCTTGCACCCTAAAGCAAATGTTTACAAGCGAATGTCATTTTAGGGTTGAGGAGTTATTACAGGAATTATTTTTAATAAGGGCCCGTAAATTACTTTGAAATGGTTAATAACCTGTTTTTGTAACGGCATAACTACATAGTTCTTTGTCCTCACTGTTATTATAAACATTTACGCTTTTTAAAATATGATTATTGAAGCGACGGCGGGCAATGCTATCGTGAGTGAATGATGCGTGTGTGTGTGTGTATATATACACACAAATATATGTTTCTGCTGCGGTGATTTTTTTAAATTGAACATTATTCTAGACAAGCAAAGGGGGAATAAAATAAATAAATACATGTGACGGTAAGGAGCTGATATTAACCAGATCACCGTCCGCTGGCTGAGTGTGTGGACCAGTCGGAACTGTGCAAACAGACGGAGCAGGAACGCGAGCCTCTGTGTAACGTTTAGACCTCACTTGTAACCCATTCTATTTTCCGAACCAGTGAACAAGTATTGTGTTGTGGCATTGAACAGGTGATCGATTTTTTTTTGCTCTTGACAGGGGATTTGCTTTTGAGCAAAATTGCCTCGTGTTTTGTCCACATTTTACCCGAAATTATTAAAAAGTTGTAACAGAAAATGTTACGACAAATTGACTCATTCGAACACCCATTGGTGAAGTGTTGCCCGGTGAAGTGTGCATTTCTTTGTTTCTGAGTAGCCAAGGAAGTGTAACGTAAGACAATATGTACTATAAATGTTGTAATGGGAGTGCCAGAAAATACAGCCTACCTCGGCAATGCTGCGTTGAAAATATTTAACGTGAAAACAAAAAACACACGGCGATTGGTGCAACTCTATACAAGTCAATATTTGTGAACTGACAAAATATTTAGGAAACCTCGCATAAGAGACAGGCCTATGATCAGTGAGAGAATATTATTTTACTGAAACAGACTGCACAAGCTGGGTAAGGCTGGGCCATAAGTTGAATTATGAGTACAAGAAACTGTCTACTTTGTCTTTAAAATGTTCAGAGCTCTTGTCAAGATGAATGTATGTTCAGTATTTGTATTTTCCTTAGTCCACGGCTGCGATCTAACCTGCCTTGGCTTATTGATGATTAATACCCGTTTGTTCCCAGGGTATTGTAAGTGTCAGTTGGTTTGTCCTCATTTAATCATATTTCGATTTTGGATCATAGGGGCCACAACCTAAGAGAGTAACTGGCGATCGTAGACACGGCTTGTTGTGAAGCTCTCATAACCCCACTTGTGTTCCATTGGAGTATATATTCAATGAGCGTCGGTAATGGAGTTCTTATCAGCTGTGTTAATCTCACAAAAATGCCCCTGAATGGCCTATGCTATCCTATAGCTTGTTTACATTAAATCATTCGTGTAATGAATACTTTTTTTTTCGTCTGTGCAAAGTTAGCCCAATTTAGCTACAGCACTGGGTCAAAGCAAAGGTGCATGTGTTCTTTGCTTTGCAATGAAGTACAAAATTGCACTGTTTTTGATCGGAAATTGGAAGTTTAATATCGTTAACGAATGTCACCCAAGCTTGGCACCTGTCCATCTAATAATTAAGGGGTTCACTGAGAACTAGCACCCATTACTTCACTGTGTAGGTGTTAAACTGGTAAAGTGTTGGCATATTATTGGGCTCAGCACGTTTAATTTTCATCTCCGTTCTGCATTGCACACTATTTAAACAGAAGTATGTATATGTATTCCATTGACATCTTAATCTGCATTCCTATATGCTTGTCTCTTTTGTCTGATTAAACAGACTGAACCAGGTGCAGTGCCTTTATTGAGGACAAATCCAACACGATAGCTCAGGTTTGTCAAGAGTGTGTGGCTGCCAAATTGAACACAATTCATGTAGACAGATGCAATGCCAAGTTAACCCCAGCTGTGGCCATAGAGACATTGTTACGGTGGTTTACATGGGGTCAGTATCCCACGACATCTACATTTATTCTCGGTTGATTACTGTAGTAGCAATAATAAGAATAATAACTAAATAATTAGATAATGTATTGCCTATTGTCGACATACTGCTAGAGACAGGTCTCCCCAGGATGGGTCAGTCACTGGGATTGTTTGACCATCCTGCAGCATGCTGGTTAGTGCATGTTGGTGAAGGGAGGTGAGTCCAGAATCAGTCAGTTCAGATATAATTAACCAATGATGTTCACCATGGGCTGGGTATCGAACTCGTGTGGCCGAGCTCAAGTAGTACATTGCATTAAACGACCACTCCACCCCCAGGTAATAATATATTAAAAACAAAACGCAGTTTTTTTTGTTGGTTTATAAAATGTTTTTTTGTGAAAATGTTTCACGTGGAAGTCTGCTTAAAAATATAAACCACAATACACTTAACGTGAATGGATGCAAAATATGTATTTCTCCGTGCAATTGGTGTTATCCCTTTTAGGTGAATGTGCTGTATTGTGATGTATTCAGGCGATGATTTAATGCTCATTCGGGACACGTCGAGCGGAGCCTGCATTGCTGCGTGATCCTGCCGTACCCTCTGTATCTAGGCAATCGCTTTACAGGCAACTCTTGCTGCACACCAAATAAGCTCCGGCCACACTGGTCATTAGAGCTTTTCAAGACTTTAACAAATGTCACCTTTACTTTCACGGTGGGTCCTTGAGTATAATTTGAGCCATTTAATGCCACATTGTCACAATCTATTAGCTATGGGCTGTTGGTATCAAATTAAGCACAATCGAGTCGGACTGGGTGACACTTAGGCTCCCACTCTGTTTGGTTAGGAATCCATGAGAAATGCTAGAAATATTACTTGCTTTGATGTTTCTGCAGTACGTGTTTTTCTGCCTTTGTTTAAATATATTTGTGTTTTCAGTAAAGGCCATTTTTGGACAGTAGGTCAATTCCCACGGATCACGTGCACTTAAAACTGTGAAATTGCACTTGATTGAATGGAGCGTGTTATGCGAAGGGTGGTTTAGTAACCAGTGAAATGTCACGGGAGTGTGGGTTTTGCTGAGATGAAAATAGTTTTTTGGAATGCACAAGCAGCTTCTATGCACACAAATATAATGGCATTCAGTGTTTAAGTATATATCGCTTTTGGGTTAGAATTCTAATTGATTAATAGAATTTGTATTATGTTGCCACAACATAAGTTTAGTGCATCAACCAAACTTCATTCTATGCATTGACTGTACTCTTTTTGTCACTATAAATATGCTGCGTGAATAAAAAACAGTGAAACATATCATATATAGCAGGTGTGAGAAATCATTGATTCAATCAAATGTAATTGATGGATTTATTACCATCGTAAACCAAATGCATTTAGAATTGAGTTATAGTCTGCCTGTCCGTATTGTGCATACGCTGTCCCTTAATGCATTCGACCAATTCTGCACGCTATTTTCTACGATTGTCCTTGACTGCTGTATATCACAAAATCTAAGATCTCCTCTTGGCTAAGCAGGTGAAAGTCACCAAGGGTATCTCTTCAGCTGTCCTGAATCGTGCAACTTGAAGACTTGTGGTACAGAGTGCGTATTTATTTTCAGACAATATTGATATGCAGAAAATTGCCACCACATCCTGAGTGTGTCCATGTGGCTGAATATCCTATCTGCCACGAACATGATCTGCAAAATAAAATAAAAAATATCTTATAGCTAAATTAGATTAAAATGTCACTCCTCGTATCCTTGAATGGACACTCGGGATGCAATGAAAAACATACAATCAATTTTAGTGGCTTTATTTTGTGTTTTTAAATAACGTGACTGGTTTGCTTACTAAGGGTACCCTTTGAAAATGTTGCATTTGTCCAATCATTCCATGCCATGGTTATTTGATGTTTGCAATTTGTACGTATATCTACTCGCATAAACATGCTGCAATATTTCACGTTTTAAATTTCTGGATTAACAATGATTTAATAAAATGTCCTTAGAATTAATTCATAGTTCTGAGCAGATATGAAGGTTAGTGCTTATTTGCAATGCTTAACAATTCTATTCTGTTCCAAATTACCAAATATGTAATACGGTAAATATAGCCTTTGAAGGCCAGCCTTAATAAGGAGACGTTGAAAGGATAATTGTTAATAATCACGCTGCATTCTGTAATTGTTTGTTATGCATACAGCAATTGGCCGCATGGACAAATGGTACATTGTCATTGTTGAGCAAATTCATTGCTGCATGATGGCCGATGCGTACAATATTACTATTAGCATTCTTGCAGAGAATGGACAGTATACCGTGTAACCGAACAGCAGATGGCAATATAATGAGCCACATGCATTGCTGCAGGAAAATGAGACCCATTGTTGTAAGTGCGTGTACACGCTTGCGTGAGTGTAAATATTAATGAGAAGCAAAATCAGGCAAAAACAAACCCATTCCGCCACAGTATATGGCAGGAGATAATATGATAATTTGATAACAAGTAAATGGTTGAGGATTTAACGGATCAGTGAACTCCAAATAAACAAATGAGTGGTGCGACAAGCCCTCTGTGCTTATGCTGTAGCTAAGTTGATGTATCCACATTAGAGCAAAAAAAATCTTGAAAGGCATTTGGAGGATATACATAAATTTAAGCCAATAATACCACTGCTAATTTAGCTTGCATTTAATAGCTCATAAGACCACTCAGTGCTTGCTGCATCAATCTCAATTTATGCCCTTTCATGAAAGAGCCAGAACCTGATTAGTCTTGGTGCGGCATTGTTGGTTGTTAAGATCACCCTGTATCACAATCTTGACGCAATGGGGCTCAGTGGGTTGATGCACTTGTGATGGCCTGGTTGGTGACACACAGAAAACGCAATTCTAGATTTGAAGTTTTCGTGACTGCAAGAATCCATACTCTTTGGTGTTATTCGGTAAAGTCACGTAGGTAAAAAATATAAATAAATGGTTGTTTAAATTTTTTTTTTACTTTTTACCTAGGTGACTTTACCGAAGAAAACCGAATAGTATAGAAAACGCATTGATTGGGGAATGAATGTAGATCAGGTAAGTGGACTTGGGGAGGTCACAACCCCCTTTTAAGGGACGATGGCCGATTGATGAGACTGGTGGCAGAATGACAGCACAAGGAGAGAAAGTGCGCGAGACAATTACCAACAAGGAGATGGAGCGATGAGATTAACTCACTTGCAGGAGTGAAATTGATTATATGTATGTTGAACTTCTTTCGCACCATACGTAGCCAACCGTGATAATCGGATGTGCGGGATTGTGGCATCACGGTACCGTGAGCAATGGCGATGGCATGCGGATGAGGCCTTAATCCAAAAATGGAAAGATAATGGCTAATAACAATTATTGTTACGAGGGTTGCTGATGAAATATTACAAGCCACTCATTAAGAATCTACGCAATATTTGATTTTTGTGACCATTTCCACTTGTTCTGAGCTTTGATACGTAATTATTTTGACTTTGGATCGTACTAGGCGGAGGTACCCAATGTTCTTATGAAGGTGTTTTTGTTCATGCCTGCGCATTGAGGTGTGTATGCATGCACACACGTACAGGCGAGCGGGTCAGTAAAGGCACCGATTTAACAGTTCTCCCAGTGCTTTATGCGGGAGCCACATTTTTGCGAGTCACACCCCGCAGTTTGACTGCCCCTGCCTTAAGTTAAAAAACGGCTGCCATGTGGCAAGCTCGGCAGGTATCACGATGGTTTCCTGGCCCCCTGCAGCGCCTTTGTGTCCAGGTATGAGTCTGGCAATTTCATTGATTCTATATCCCATCGTGCCAGCGCTAGTTCAATTCTTGATGAGCACTTCTGCTGTGTGGAAAATGTTGTCGGAATCCGAGGCTCGCCATCCCGAGCTCTCTTTGTAATGCATTTTTACTTGTCTGCCCAAGAGTTTCCACGCTGACAAGTGGCAGTTGAGAGAGGCCTTGGCCCCCAGATATTTGAGTGAACACTGTAATTTTGGCTCGTGGCACTATGGCAGCTCTAAGTGCTGTCATCTCATTGTTGTAGCTCACATTTTTGACCCTGGTCCCTGATCTTTTGTACTAATATGCTTCACATTCTATTGCATCGCCAGAGGGGAGAATGCAAAGGAGAAATGCAAAGCCCCAATCGCCTGGTTGTATTTCAGTAATTCATTACTGGCTTAGAGTATCGTCTCTGCAGATATCCTACCGCCTTGTCCTGTTATTCTATACAAATCATTCACTGCTATTGGTTAATTACACCTCTCTGCTGAAACTCCTGAAATAAAAGAAAGTGTTCGCATCACTCTGCTCTGTATAATGCTCGCACATCTGGTTCTGGGAACCGTTTAACGCACCTGTTGTTCATTTCCGGCAATTGTGCCGATTGTGCACGAGTTGCAGTCTCAACGTGACTGCTGTATATACACGCATATCTTCTATGAGACCCCGTTTCACATACTTAATACTGCAAGTATAATGTCAGCCCTTACTCTTTGGTTCTTTCGGTAAAGTCACGTATAAAGATAAAATAATAAATTAAATAATAGTATGCTATTATTAAATTTATAATAATAATACATTAAATAATAGTATGCTATTATTTAATTTATGATTTCATCTTTCTACGTGACTTTACCGAAAGAACCAAAGAGTAATTCCTGCAGTCACGAAAGCTCCAAAATTATAATGCCAGCCCTTTGTTAATCCACTTCTGGATGAAACCCTCCAAACGCCATGTCGGTTAGATGAGTGGTTTCAGTTTAACACGTAGCAGGCTTTCGCGACAAATATCATCCATAATCGAGGTTTGTTGGGTTAGATCGCGTGAATATATAAATGTGTCGTTAAACCCGCCACCACCCGACACAGCCAACTAGTAAGGTTTGTCACGTAATCAGAACGTGCCAATTCGTTACTGGTACAGCACACCGGTGTGTTGGAGAGCAAATCCACAACATTTACAATCTTGAGTACGACGTTTCACCAGTCATTACAACTGGCACCATCAAGACAGACAGATGGTTTCATTGTACTTCACCCTGCTTGCTAGTGGGGGTTGTTGGAGCAGAGGCAAGGACCACTTCAGATATCGCTTAATTGTGTTTATCAATCTCATTGACCTACAAGAACACAAACTGTGATCTTTCACCCATATAATGTCTCATTGGGAATTCATCTCAGAACTATTAGTACGTGGAATATAAACTTGATTTGAAGCTTTCGTGACTGCGGGAATTACTCGTTTGTTCTTTCGGTAAAGTCACGTAGAAAGAAAATAAATTAAATGATAGAATAGTATATTATAGAATATTATATTATAGAATAGTATTCTATAATTGTTGTTATTTTCTTTCTACGTGACTTTACCGAAAGAACCAAACAATATGTGGAATATGTATAGTGTCTGATAATAATCTTACTTGGCATCTGATGTATTGCTATCTTTCCAGGAATTCGTGTAATGTCGACATGCATCTCAAGGGGTTCGCCTTGATGATAAATCATGCTTGAGGTTAGAACTAGCTCTGGGGTTTGCAGATGTGTACATCTCATTGTGGTGTCTAAAATGCATCCTTGTGTTCTATCCCCACTCCTGAGTGACCCCGTGAACACTCAGGAGTGCGAGTCAGGACCAACGATGTATTTCACTTTGGCATTCAATACAAACTGATGATGCTGTTTCGGTGCAGTGAGATATTATTACACACGTGCATCCCAAGGGGTGGGTACAAATAGATTTTCTTTCACATATAATTTCACAGTTTAAACACAAACTTCACTCACCTTCATGTGTTTTCTTCCCACAGTGTGCAGATGTAGTCTTTATAATTATTTAATGGGAGTCATTTTGAGTGGTCGCTAATTGCGGAAATGCTGATGGTGAGAAATATAAAACTTCCAGAAAGGTAACAATTAAACGGCTCTTGATGTCAAAGATCATTATGTATTTAGCTTTCGCTCATGATTAAGTCACATTGATATGCGTACATGTTGCATTCAATTAAGCCTTGCTTCAGGCTCGGTTGATTTGTTTATAAGAACTCTGAACTTTGGATTTGGATAATTACATACATTCTTTCCGGTGTTTAAATTTTTTTAAAAGAAACATTTTACCAGTAAGTAATGCTGCCATTCATGAAAAACACCACGTGAATGTGCCATATCTATTGGCAGGCCTCGAAAGCGACAGGGATGAACATTCAGCTCGTTTACTATTTACGGAAGGATGCAATTTTTTTGCGGAAGGAAAACTGATGCACAGCGGTGATATTGTTCAGCAAATACTACTGCTGGCAGCAAATAGCCGTGATGTTCGGAATACAAAGTAATTTTTTTAAATATCCACAGACAGGCACACCAACTATTTCACTTGTATCCCACTGTTAAGAATGGGTGTGTGTACTTGATTGTCAAGTGATTTTGTGCACTGCCTTTTCACTGGGAGGTAAATAATGATCTTTGGAATTGTAAGTAGAGCATCACTGCATTGAGTACTTGGCAAAATATTCTACCCGCACAAAGGGAGAGTGGAAAAACTATTTTAATGAGATGGACCTCATTAAAAAGCAATTGTAGCAATGTGATGTTTCCTATATTACAGCACGACTATGTTTTATCAGAAAAAAAGTTGATAAATAATTAGTTTTAATTCGTAAATTAATTTAATGTATGCTCATACATTTGTCAGTGTGTGTATGTACACAACAATAATGAATAGTCTATAATTTTCACCACGTTGTCTTTAACATGCATATAATTCCAGGAAACCAATGTCCTTTCCAACTGCCCAAAAAGAAATGTTCCCCTACCTAAATTAAATCTTAAACCGTTATTAATCTGGCAGACTAATTGGAAACATTCCTATTGCCTAAAAACAATACACTTTCCGTTAGTGGAATTAAATACAGGTGTCACGAAAATAAATAAAACCTCAAATGAAAACGTGAGTCAGGATTTTGGCAAGGTAGTTATCATATATGCATATTGTGTTTTTTCATAAGCATTCATGATTGTCTGATCCAGTATAAACTGGTCATTGAGACAAAACCAAAGGAATCACCATTGCCTTGATTTGCCTGGGGCATATTATGTTATCAGGCTGACAGCTGGCAAGTGGAGTTCTGGGTATTAGAACCCGATCGCAGTGTGGTGTTAGTGCCTTTGGGCATTTGCTGCTCAGCCAGAATGTGATAGCAGCTCACACAGCGGGGGCATGCGGTGGGCACCGGCAATGGTGCATATCTCAGAAATGCAGGGATATTGTGAGATACAAAGTGGTGAAACATTGATTGCTATTGCGAGTACAAAATGGCCTCGAGTGCGCATGCGTACAAGCCTGACAATGGCCGAGCTTTCAGGTCCCTTTTTGGAGTAAAGTTAAAACTACAACTGAAAAATAATACTGGTAGGAACCTCTTGGTTACACCAGCCCACCGGCGATTATTGTGTCCGTCGTGCAGGGAGAGGCTGGGTGGGGAGGGAGGGGCTGGGTGGGGAGGGGAGGGTGGAGAGGGGCTGGGTGCGGAGGGTGGGGAGGGGCTGGGTGGGGAGGGTGGGGCTGGGTGGGGAGGGGAGGGTGCGGACGGGCTCGATGGGGAGGGTGGGGAGGGGCTGGGTGGGGAGGGTGGGGCTGGGTGGGGGGTGGGAAGGGTGGGGCTGGGTGGGGAGGGGCTGGTCACCCCGTGGTGCCCTTATAAAACTCAACGTTTAACCTACTCACGCCGGCTTGTGCCTGCCCTCACAGTCGGGCATATTTGCGGAATACACCACGCCGCCGTTGACCCTGGCCATTGACCGAGCAACCCAACGTTCCTACCAGCTCCCTCCGCAGGAATGTGTTACGAAACATTCTTTTTTTAACCAGGTAAGGCCCACTGAGCAATATAGCTTCTATCAGAAGCGACCTGACCACAATTGATAACTCAACGAAGTGGCTTATGTGGACATTTATAGCAGCCAAATCCTATAACACATGTTTCTAAATATAAAAAAATGTGGGCTGTAAAACTATCGTCATCGTTAGGCATATAATGATTCACCCCCTAACCCTCCCAATGATTCAGTGACTTAACTCATCCCCCTACCCCCCTTCCCCATGAAAGATTCAATTCATTTTCCATGATTGGGTTAAATTATTTTTTTCAACAATTGAATTGTCTAATTTTATTGTTTTAACTATATTCTCATTTTCTTTCCTCTGTTAAAGGTTTGTTTGCTCCATTAGCCTAAATATGACGTGAGTGTGTGATTTGCAAATAATTTGTATTGTAACTTTAAAATAATGTATTCTTGTACATATTAATTGATACCTATAATTTGAGCATACTCAATTAATATATGCGTTGGAACAAGCCTGCTGATAGTACAGCAAGTCCACTTCACAGCAGAGAAGCATGCTTCTCTGCAAACACTTCCTGATGTAAGTGTTGGATAGCAGTGGAGTTTGAATTTTAGATCCTGGAAAAAATGTCCAATAACTAGCGGTGTTCGTTTCATGGCTGCCTAGTAGCCTAATGCTGCATTGCATGAAAACAACCAATCCATGTTTTGTTTTCCTCATTATAAATCGCTTAAGAAGTCAGTCTAAACGAAACATAAAGTAGAAGGCAATTACATCATGGGACCTCATTTGCCAGTACCAAAATATGAGAATAGGTTTTCCACTTTTTTTTCTGGCAACAAAAACAGGGCTTACGATGTTAAAACACCAAACTGAAACCTTTTACAAGGAATAATGTCTGCATTAACCACAATACGTGTGGTCATAATGCAAACAATTAACATACCCTGATAATATATGCATTGTCCTTGAAGCTGATTGGTACACACCAGAGACAGCTTTCCTTCGAGCCTCGTCTCAAACGGTGTTAGATCAGAACACCCCAGTTTCAAAGACAATGCATATATTATAAAAGTATGTTCATTGTTTGCATTCTGACCACAAGTATTGTGGTTAATGTAGACATGATTCCTTTTAAAAATGTTTCAGTTCGGTGTTTTAACATCTTAACACCTGTTTTGTTGCCACAAAAAAGGGAAAACTTATTCTCATAGAAGGGCAATGTCATTATTTTACATGGCTTACTAAAATCATTTGAATGCATGTGGTGGTGAGTGCATTGCGCTTCAAAAACACAGTGACCAGGGAGTTCGATTCTTGGCTGTGGATAACACCAATGGCTAGCGGAATCAGAATCAATCGTGGGCCTCACCAGGTCCACTCAGCCTTGAGATGAGTACACAGTGCCCTGCGTAAACGTAGTACTGGGGACACGATGGTCGTAACCCGGCATCGTCCAGAGCACGCCGCGACGTCACTTGCCATGCTGGCCTCAGTGCCGCTCGCAAATAGAGCTCCCTTCAAACGTCCGTTAAAGACTAAAGGGGGTATTTATTGTGCCAAGTATATTACGGGAAAAATGTTTAAAAAGCAATATATGCAATGTATTACTATGCAACAGTTTGGTCTCTGTTCCACACATCATCGACACATCCGAGCCCCTCGTTCTCCCCACCGCTTTGTTGCAATGAAAGTATTTTTCTTCTTATTTCCATTGCACCTCTCTTCTCTTGCCCCCAACACGTTTTGGGGGGGCCATGGTGGCGAGATGTTAACTGCCTCGCATGGCATCCTGGGGTTCGCATGTTCGATCCCATCCCTGACACCTGCTGCATATTTTCGTGTTCTCCCCGTGATCGTGTTGATTGTTATCCAGGTCCTCTGATGTATCCCTCCACATTTACAAACATGCATTTATAGTATTAGGCTGCAATACATTTCCACGTGATTAGCCACTTTGTTCAGCTACCATTTGTGATCGCCAGTTCGCTTCTGAAAAAGAGTTACAGAGCTCAGTGGGCCTTACCTGATAAAAATAAATTGTTCGTAGTTTAGTTTACGTTGTTTTGCTATACAAATGTCTGTGTGTGTGTGCGCGCGCACGCATGCACGTGCATGCACGATGTCTTCTCAGTGCTGAGCTGCGCACAGCTGTTGCATCTCATTGTCTGGTCATGCTGGCTCGTGATGGGATGATGGATGGACTGCCACGTGCCTGCTGATGCGGCCGCGACAGATGTTGGCACAGATGTGGTGGGGGGGGGGGTGCTCCCGTGTCCCCCAGCGGTCCCCTCGCACTCCGGTGTCCGAGCCACCAGATGACAGCTGCCCGCCGCGGTATCACAAACCCCGCAGGCACTTCACATGCAAACAAAACCCGACGGGTTATTTGGCTGTGCTCTCTCACTTGCAGTATATACACTCGCCAGCAGCATAACTCTGAGTGCTGTAGAGTATCGCATCATAAAATATAGACGTCGGAGTATTTATATTATATGAGATTAATGTACGTGCATTGGAATGGTAAACCTTCGTGTTGAACTACTGCCGAATGAGGGCTTTCCCAATCGGTGTGAATAATAGGGTTATGAAAATGTACTTAAACCTCCTGTTCATTTTAACACGTGGGCTTTCGCGACCAATATTATTCATAATATAGGTTTTTGGGTCAGATCGCGTTATATATAAATGTGTCGTAACCCTCCACCACCCGACACGGCCAAACAGTAAAAAATGTGTAACGTTTTTCAAAGGACAAAAAAATAACTTTTTAGCCCACCGGTGTGCTGAAGAGAGAATCAACAGCATTTAAAAAAAAATTGAGTAAGACGTTTCGCTGATAATTACAATCAGCTTCATCGGGCAAGAATGGTGAAGCTCTCCTGTTGCTTCGGTCTTAAATAGAGCAGCATCAGGATGACGTCATCATTTAATTCAATTCAATCTGGTGCAGTGATTCGAGGCAAAGAGGGGGAGGGTATTGTAATTATATAGATTGGTAATCATTCAATTGTTATTCATTATTCGTTGGGTGAGGGAATGGAATTTGCTACATTGTCTTTCTGCAGCCTCACAGAGCTGAGCGCAAGCACGTGCTTTGCGTGGTGGTCCCCCAATGAAGCACTCTCCAGGCTCAAAGACTGCTTAGCTTTCGAGATCTGATGAGATTTGGTGTCTAATTCATCATTCACAAACACCGTATTTAACGGGGAGAATATATTATAACTAGCTTGTGTTGCCCGTCCTAGGACGGAAGCTGTAATATTTACGAAAAAATTGAGCAGAGTATAATTGTATCTTGTGTAAATTCAATGGCAGTGATTCTTGCACAAAAGTATGTCGTCACACACTTCACTGCAGTTCACTGTAGCGCTATATAGAACTGACCTTCAATTTGTTCAAATTCACTGCTCTGATACTTTATTCTTTCGGTCACTGGGGTTGAAATAAATTGTAATTCGATACAGTATCTGGAAAATAACCGAGAAATGTCTATTTTACCTTAATGTAGAAGCATACATTAGACTTTCCTTTTGTCTCAAGTGCTGAAGAAATAAATAAAGACACCAAATCCACTTTGTTGCTGCGTATAATTATTTATTAGATTTACTTTCAATCAAGAAATGTCAAACTTAAAGCGAATTTGCGAAAAAAATATTTCCACTCGACCTTCAGCGTGAGTGTAAAAATTCACCCGTTCATGAATATTAATGAAGGGGGGAGGGTGCGGCATGTGGAGTGACGTCACGCGCGTTACACACAAACATACATTCCTGGCTCATTATATTAGAAATACTCGTAATACATTTTAAATCCTTGTTTCTCTGTCATTGACACTTAATGTCCCTGAAATTTAAGAGTCAAGTTTTTAAATAACAATTATACAAAAACTAAAATACTAATCTGGACTCTCTCATTTTCTTGTAGACTAACATATAAACGTAAATATGTTTAGATTTGCATGCAACGGCTAAATAATGATATTGTCTTGTTATGAATTAGTTTTATTCATTGTATTTGGTTGCATGGACACACTTCTGTTATCATTGTAACACAACAGTGAGCTTATTACTGTAGGTGGCTTGGCAATGCACATGTGGGGAACTGCTTAAAAGATTTCTGGTCATTTGCATTGAGCTTATTTTTGTGACTGTCAAATGGTGTCAGTCAACTGCTCGGTGCCTTACGTTTGAAGCAATGACTTTCACAAAGCTGATTGCTTCACGATTGTGGAAGTTCATTGTGAAAATCGACAACTTCACCTTGGGACTTCTGTTTTGGGCAACTCAACGTTGACATCTTGAAACAGTCAGCAAATTACAACAATGGAGTCATTAATTTCCCTGCCTTTTCCTGCCAAATGTCCTAAATGGTGATTAATGACCACCATTTCCAATATGGCTCTATTTAAACACCAAATAAAAGGGTGCTGCCGTATTTTTGTTTCGCATTTCTGGACAATAGTATTTAATTGTTAAAATTAGATATTGATTAGGTGAAATGTGTTTTTTTTATGGATACCCAATTCCACAGTGAAAATATAATTAAAATCATGATAAGTGAATATTCGCTGTTAGATTATCTTTCCATTAGATATTTTTTTTAAATGTATGAAAATGCATTTACATATTTACTTAGAGAGATACAAAGGACGATCACGGTTGTATATATTAAGATAAAACTAACACTGCCCGCTTATTTTTGCAGGATACACTCTGGGATAAAGGATGGGTCGGGGATGGCCAGACATGAGCACGCAGATTTGCGCAGTGACGTCCCTATCATGCAAGTGAGCCAGCCACGCAGCCATCCACCCAGCCAGCAAAACTTGTATATATATAATATCGTATGGTTCTCTATGTTGTAGGATTTAGGATGCTGCCCTAGTGTAATAGTTAACAAACTGGACTGATAACCCAGAGGTCAGCTGTTCTGTCTCCTGGCACGACATTTAAAACGGTGGCGCATTTAGTTTTGTTTTAAATCGATCCACCTCTGCCCATTGAGCAGTGTAAATGGTTAACCACAGTTAGTCAGTCAGCAGGTTGTGTGTGTTGTGGGATAAGGTTTTGGTACTTGCACTTCCTTCAAAAAGTCTGGCCGAGGTGGAAGAGTAGGCTTTGGTCTAGCAGTGGCGTGAGCAGGAAATTGCACGGCTGCACCCTGACTTTTATGTTTCTAGGGTGATGTAAAATTGAAAACATGGGTTTACTCGGCAACATTGGTTATCAGGGGACCATACATTTGGCCAACCATGATTACAGTTGCCTCCTGTGTTATCGTTGTTGTAAAAACAAAGTGCTTTCCTGGACAAAAAAAATCACAGAAATGAGTAAACCCTTGCGAAATTGATATTGATTCACTGTTGCTCTGAGTCACAACTTTTGAATTAAAAACAACCTCAGTATTCTTAAATATAACTGTACACGGACAGCCACACACACAAAGACATTTCTTTCTCAAGCAAGACATACACAATAGCCATTGTGAAAATACTTAATCCCCGATCAGGGAAATACTAAAAAAATGGAGACTTGCAACTCATCTTACGGACGAAAACACTCAACTTGTGCAGTGGTGGCAAGGAGGTAGGTTGAGTTTTATAATTCGAAGAGATAGCGTCAGTAATGTATCATTGCTGTGCTCTCTGTAGTTGTTTTTTTTCCTTTCATCTAAATGCATATACATGTAGTATGCGAATTAAAAATGATGCTTATGAATGGGATTCTAGTTTTTAATAGCTGGGTGAAAACGTGCGGGAACTTATGATGCCTTAGTAAGGCATGTAAACGTTGTTCTTTATAATAGATATTTGACCATGTCCTGTTGTAAAGTTAAATATCGATATCAAACTGCGTGCAGGTGGTGACTTGTTTACAATATGTTTCGCATCAAATCGACTATCCCTTCACGTGGTGATACAATTTGGCTTTCGTCGCATGTGCAACTTTAAGTGTACGCACTTTAATAAGTCGTTTGACATGTACCCGCCTTTGCCAATCCACGATGAACGGGGACTTCCACACGCTTTGCAGGTCCCGAGGATTGATTGACCATACTTCCCCATGCTGCTCATTGTGATGCTGGTAAAGGTGGGGAGCAAAGTCGCCACAGCATAGAAGTACAGTACAACAGTTTGATTTGCCGCACTGATGTCTACTGCACACCATGTAGTCCCACTATAGCTTCTGAGAACCTATTGAGTTTTTTAGTCACCCATCCAAATAATGTCCAGGCACAATTTTACTCGGCTTCCAAGATGCGATAAGAACGGACACTTTTGGTTGTTTGGTCATAAGGTTTAATATGGATATTGAGAAAGTATGCTGTAACATTTAGAAGAAACAACACGAATGAGGTGGCATCTCATTGTTACTTTAATACATGTTTTACAATGTGATAAATTTGGCACCTGGGTGTAGGTTGTAAATATATATATATTTTTTTAAATGTTTAAATAATTTTATTGGCATATGATTTCTGGGAATACTATATCCATTATTAAACAAACTAAGCATTGTAGCAGCCTGTTTGTTCTTGGCCTTGTTGATAAACAGTGTGTAAATCATGCCTCTAACGTTTGATCAATAGTATGGGTGGGTTTGTCTTTCCCGGGGGACCTCTTGTAACACTTTTTTTTTGCTTTCTATATGAACTGCTGCTACGCAATGGGTCTTTGGCACTGGCAGCGACATATTTATATGGAGCACTTAATGATCTGGAAGAAGTGATGTATGTCCCCCTGGAGAAAAAACATTGCTACAGTGAATGATCTCGCAAGAGTGACCACCACAGGCGCAACTTAATTGAGTTTTTATTCACAGTGTGCGGCGTTAAATAGATGGACTGTGTTTATTGCAGCTTAAATGTCACGCTAATGAAGACCTAAGCGAGGCGTGCGATCCTGAGATTAATTCACACAATTGTTAAATACTGTCGCACGTGTTTAGGACTCGTGCGTGGATTAAAATATCGGTTGAAATGAGTTTTGAATGAAGTACAAAACAAACAAGTATAACCCGTAAAAACAAAGTTTTTCACTATAAATCATTTATATGCGTGGCGGCAAGAGTCCTCTCGTCCTCTGGCTTGAGATGGCTGCCACCTATGGGTCAGATGATTGTCTGCCAGTATTAAGCAATTGGTAATTAAATATTTAATTTGTTTTCCCTAAACAGTGTAAAATTTCACGAACATTAATTGTCTCGCACAACGAGTCTGTGTGCAAAATGTCAGCTCGATTGGATTACGGGAAGTGGGTTAAAAAACGACCGAAAGATTAGCACGGTCGTAAGCAAGCAAGCAAGCACGCAAGCAAAGCAAGCAAGCAAACTTAATAAAATTAACCCGTAAAAACAAAGTTTTTCACTCTAAATCCTTTATATGCGTGGCGGCTAGAGTCCTCTCGTCCTCTGGTTTGAGATGGCTGCCACCTATGGGTCAGATGATTGTCCGCCAACATTAAGCAATTGGTAATTAAATATTTATTTATTTTTCCCTAAACAGTATAAAATTTAGGAAAAAAATTTTCACGAAAATTAATTGCCATGCACAACGAGTCTGTGTGGAAAATGTCAGCTCGATTGGATCACGGGAAGTGGGTTAAAAAACGACCGAAAGATTTGCACGGTCCTAAGCAAGCAAGCAAGCACGCAAGCACGCAAGCAAGCATGCAAGCAAGCAAGCTAACTTAATATAAAGGATTTAATAAGGGACTGCTCTGGATGTGGCGCACAAGTAAATAAAAATGACCGCATTTATCATTACAACTGCTTTGCAACAAACAGATATCGTCAAGTTAATTGTATTGTTGTTTACATACATGGGACATTTCTGGCACAAATCTGCCACTTCAACTCAAAGCGCCATCACATATAAGCTCAGCGTAAAATTCGAACATTCTAAACAAAAACATATATAGCAACTATCTACCGTTGTTTAAAGATTACAAAAATGCAAGTTATAGCTGTGAGTAAATTGTTGTAAGTGCAACGAAATGTGTTTTTGAGTTGTGCCTTGAATGTAGCGGTATACAATGTCTTGACGTTTCGTGCAATGGCCCTTCTTCAGAGCTGAGCAGGGAGACAGGGAGGTTGACTGACTAAACGTTGGAGGTCGCACTTTACGCTGTGAGACCTTGAGTACGATCAGATGAACAACTTCCAATGAACACACATTTCACACATTAATGGTCGATCACCACACACATTAACGGTTTATGCCAAGGGTTGGCAAGCTGTGGCTCTTTAAGGACCGCTGCTTCGTGACCATCGTCTCGTATGCACGTGCATTGCACCTCTTGAAATGTTGAGTTGTTTACCAAATTAGAAATTAATAATTGGCCTTGTTGTTTTGGCTGCCGACCACTGGTGTATGCCATGTAATGCTTGGAATTCAGAACGGCTCATGACCTTTAACATTTTATTTGTATCCGATCAAAGGTATTTTTATAACAATTATGTTTGATAAAGTTCCAGAAATAGTTTAGCCAGTTCATGTATTAATCTCCAAGGAAGTTCACCTGTTGGTAAAATAATTCAAAACAATTTAATAGAACGTACAAAAGAATCCCTAGACGCGTAATATGGATTGTGCGCGTGTATGGGGGCACGTGGACATGTTTAATGTTATATATCTTAGTTCTGTATGCTCGTTGGGCGAGTATTTGATGGTTTTTGTTGTCAAAGTTTAGTGTTTCGTGAGTTGAGACTCTTAAGCCAGATGTCAGAACAATGTGTAGTGTTTATGGCACCAAAGTTTTACCCTGATACAGAGGCAAACTCATTCTGCTTTAGGGGCTATTGAAATATGCCATCGGTCACAGTACGTTTATTTTATTACTTGGTACGCGCATTATCATTCAGCGACGCTTGCTTTCGCAATGGCGCTCGATTTGAAATGAATCCTGTTTCCGTTAAGGGAGCAGGGATGTGCTTTTGTTTTGGGTGGTAAAGTTTCCCAAGAACACGGCTGTGTTTTCAGCCCAAGTTACCCAGGATCGCTTGTCTGCCGCACAATATGGACACTTAATCCAGTGTCCTCGTGTTTACGGGTGGCTGAGCCAACTCCATCAACATCGACGCACAAGGGATTCTTTAACACAGCACGGCAACTCTTTAGTAGCCAAATGAGCCAAGTGAAAACACAAGTTGGCCTACACACATCATGCCAGATCATCTACTACGGGGGGCGGGGGCTGACTTTTCTCATTGTGTTAACCTTGACTTTGAGGGTTATTCATACAGAATCAGAATGGCTGTGGGTACCTGCCAGGCCACATCCAATGTACTTCCTTCCCTGTATCTGCAAAATGTGCATCGCTGCTTTGAGTGGGAAAAAAAATGTGTTTTAATTAATCTCCTGAACAGCAAAATACATTTGCTGTCCCGAGGACATTACTAATGATGGAGCTATGATAATGAAGGAAAACCACTCTGCCTCCTGCTATGTTAATATAGGCTCATGTTAAAGGGATAAATCTGTCTAATTTTTTTGTCTTCCCCCAATTATATTGCAATTGTGCTCCCATCATTATCTCATGAATCAAGATAACCATTCAGAACACTCACAGAGAGTTGCATCACCCTGTATCTGAGAATGGCTTGTCGAAAGATATATCACAAAACTACTTCTGAGATTGCTTTTCCACACTACACATGGTAATAAACCTGATCTTTTCAATTATATAGAGTCTCTATGAAGGCATAATCAATTATTACATTATTATGAGTGGATTACAATTCGAGCCAGGTTGCTAAGTCTATACACACTGGTAGTATAAAGATTATATTGCACGAGCATTATTCTTCTAAACGTTCGCGTTTCTGCCATGGCATTTCAGTGCTAGGGGATCGCTAACATATCAGGTGTAATTGTTTTCAATGTGCTCCTTATGTGGTGTTGAAGATGGCTCCAGTTTTTTTTGGTTCAAAAAGCCCAAATAACATATTGCCAACATTTCAACCTCACAGTTCAAACAGCTGTCTGTTTATAATTCTGTAATTATGGATGTAATTTTTTTGCAGATACCATGCACCTAGAAAATTAACGTTGTTTCTCTCCAATTTAAAAACAGAAGCGTTCTAGTTTTCTGCTTGGATTTTTTTGCTGATGTTTGCATTTATTCCTTCAGATTTTAGTTTGTAAAAGAAAGTATACTTTTAATATATGAAAGCTTCATGTGCTGACATGCATCCTTTAGGGATTTGCATTTATATCGCACTTAAATATTACAGCATCTTATCTCGTGTGTACACGTATTGTGTGTGTATGTGCATGGGGAGCGGTGGCGCAGTGGTTAGTGTGCTGCTCAACAAAACTGGTGGCCTGATTTCGATTCCCGCTCACGGCCACCACCAGTGAAGATTATCTAAACCGGTCTTGGACCTCCCTTAGGTCTATTCAGCCTCAGATGAGAACCTGGTGCAATGTGTGAACATTTTCACTGAGGAGACAAAGGCGGCCGGGCGTGGTGCTGGCCATCTACCCTCGTGTGTGCCTTGCTGGCCTTCATCGGTGCTTGCTAACAGCATTTGCTGTATATATGTATGCGCGTATATACTTTATAATGTGGTGTTCGGAGTGGTCATACAGGGGTTCACACGCTGCACCACAAACTCGGTGGCCTGGATTCGATTCTGATTTTGTCCTGGCCCTCCTCTAGATTGATTCGGCCTTAATTGTGTTTTGTAAACATCGGCTGGGAAGAAAACAGAGTGGCGTTGGCCCCACCACCCCCCTCGTGCTCCGTGTTGGCATGGATTGGTGCTCGATAACACCACGTGTCCTGAAAGTCCGTACACAGTAAAGTTCACGTGTGCATATATGCGTGCTACGCCACACACATAAAATACACGTACAAATGTGAATCACGTAAATAGTGCTTCACTTACAAAATTAATCTCTTAGAAGCAGCTCAGTTAAGCTCGGCAGTTTAAGGCGCAGCAAGCACTTCGTCAAAAAACAGCTTTGGAAATTAATCTTAGATTAAGAAAAATACTTTTGCGTTGGCCTAAATGTAGTTTCCATCACTCAAACCCACATGGCATGCACAATGTCCCCCGCCCCCCCCCCAAAAAAAATCTTGCGAAGCTTAAAAGCTGCATACCGTAATTTAGGTTCAATTAAGATTGCTGTGCAACCACCACGAGCAGTGTGTGTGTGTACTGCACGAGGGTGTCACAGCTTGCTGGGCTGACGCGTGCAATCTTGGGGTGACGGTGGCGCCGCCACACGGAGCTGCTCTTGGGCTCTGTCTGTAGTTATTATGAAAGAGAATGCTAATGAGTCGTGCCTGCGGTTGGAAGTGTTAATTTTCCGCTAGCTGGGTGTAATTATCTGTAATGGCACGGCGTGACTAAACGAGATGGACAGCCTTGGAAAAGCTCAACTGCTTCCCGTCAACTTGAACCCTCCCTTCAATCGCTTTCCCTCGCCCACCCCCCCACCACAGTGACCCATTCCCACCCTTCCTCTCTGCCTGTCCAGACTGTCACTGTTCCATCATATGGGGGGGGGGTGGGAGAGGCCTATACCCGAAGGGATTTCTGCGCGCCTCTCTCCCCCGTTCCCCGTAACGTTGACAATGACAGCACAAAGATTTATTCAAATTTTGAAGCTAATCAGAAAAGGCAGGTACATTATACAGTTTAGTTACTTTAATGCCTTGCCATTTAGCTCGTCTATCTCTTCTCACTTTCCATATTTTTTTTCTATTCGTGAAGCTAGAAAGTATTTTATTTATTTATTTTACCATTGCTGTTCATATGCTGATTAGCAATCTTTCCTTGCAGTAACTGGACTATGTTCAGCTCAGAATAGTTTTTTGGAATGTTTTTTTAATCACGCACAATAACGTCCTAATTTTTTAAACGAATAATATCATCATCCTCGTTTGGTGGCAGTCTGCCAGTGACATATCCAAATGTCTTCTATTTTCATTGTTATAGTTTTTTTTAAGTTTGTTAAGCTGCCATGCTCACATATGGCCTGTAAAATTAAACATTTCTGCGCTATGTCCTGCCAAAAAAATGTATATGAAAATCACAAGAGATGCCCTCTGCTGGAACAAGACGCCTTTTTTTCCCCCCCCATGCAATGCTCAGTAGGAGGTTGAGTTTCATGGGCTGAACTGGCTGCCGGTAATGCAGTGCAACGATTGGTCTTGAACTACAGCCTTTTTCAATGGCACTGTACATCCACCTCCACATCATGTGTGCTGGCACAGCAAGTAGCGCAGGAGGCTCAAAAGAAGCATGCGCTAACAAAATATGAACACTCATGGTTTGCAAAATCATCAACTGACACTTGGCCATATATGCTATCAGTGACCTACATGAAACAAACGACATTGGTATGAAAAGCCAAGCGGACAATGTTTACTATAATATATATCTTATGTATATATATTCACACACGGAATTTGAGTTTTGAATTTTTAGCCAAAAATTAGCCACAACACAAAGAGTTTGTGTACAATACTGCCTCGCAGAGGTGTGGACTCGAGTCATGTGACTTGGACTCGAGTCAGACTCGAGTCATGAATTTGATGACTTGCGACTCGACTTGGACTTGCATAACAATGACTTTGTCCCACCTATGAGATGTGGACTCGAGTCATGTGACTTGGACTCGAGTCAGACTCGAGTCATGAATTTGATGACTTGCGACTCGACTTGGACTTGCATAACAATGACTTTGTCCCACCTATGAGATGTGGACTCGAGTCATGTGACTTGGACTCGAGTCAGACTCGAGTCATGAATTTGATGACTTGCGACTCGACTTGGACTTGCATAACAATGACTTTGTCCCACCTATGAGATGTGGACTCGAGTCATGTGACTTGGACTCGAGTCAGACTCGAGTCATGAATTTGATGACTTGCGACTCGACTTGGACTTGCATAACAATGACTTTGTCCCACCTATGAGATGTGGACTCGAGTCATGTGACTTGGACTCGAGTCAGACTCGAGTCATGAATTTGATGACTTGCGACTCGACTTGGACTTGCATAACAATGACTTTGTCCCACCTATGAGATGTGGACTCGAGTCATGTGACTTGGACTCGAGTCAGACTCGAGTCATGAATTTGATGACTTGCGACTCGACTTGGACTTGCATAACAATGACTTTGTCCCACCTATGAGATGTGGACTCGAGTCATGTGACTTGGACTCGAGTCAGACTCGAGTCATGAATTTGATGACTTGCGACTCGACTTGGACTTGCATAACAATGACTTTGTCCCACCTATGAGATGTGGACTCGAGTCATGTGACTTGGACTCGAGTCAGACTCGAGTCATGAATTTGATGACTTGCGACTCGACTTGGACTTGCATAACAATGACTTTGTCCCACCTATGAGATGTGGACTCGAGTCATGTGACTTGGACTCGAGTCAGACTCGAGTCATGAATTTGATGACTTGCGACTCGACTTGGACTTGCATAACAATGACTTTGTCCCACCTATGAGGTGTGGACTCGAGTCATGTGACTTGGACTCGAGTCAGACTCGAGTCATGAATTTGATGACTTGCGACTCGACTTGGACTTGCATAACAATGACTTTGTCCCACCTATGAGGTGTGGACTCGAGTCATGTGACTTGGACTCGAGTCAGACTCGAGTCATGAATTTGATGACTTGCGACTCGACTTGGACTTGCATAACAATGACTTTGTCCCACCTATGAGATGTGGACTCGAGTCATGTGACTTGGACTCGAGTCAGACTCGAGTCATGAATTTGATGACTTGCGACTCGACTTGGACTTGCATAACAATGACTTTGTCCCACCTATGAGGTGTGGACTCGAGTCATGTGACTTGGACTCGAGTCAGACTCGAGTCATGAATTTGATGACTTGCGACTCGACTTGGACTTGCATAACAATGACTTTGTCCCACCTATGAGGTGTGGACTCGAGTCATGTGACTTGGACTCGAGTCAGACTCGAGTCATGAATTTGATGACTTGCGACTCGACTTGGACTTGCATAACAATGACTTTGTCCCACCTCTGAACGATTGGTCTTGAACTACAGCCTTCAGTGGCCCAGATCAGAGTTCACAGCACATGGGATTCACTTGCAGCCAATCTTTGCTCCATGAGCCGGATTTAGGCATGGAACCTCAGAGGTGGCACTAAGAGCACTGACGTTTTGGAGCTTTAGCCCCTTGAGCCATGTAGCCGCCCACTGTGAAAAGTCTGAGCCATACATAGGTCTTTGCTAAGGATTAAGAAATGCCAGGGGCACATAAAGGGCACACTTTTCCTAAATTGGTTTTCCCATCATTAGTTGCAAGATCAAATTAGGGACCGAGACGGTGAAATGAGCCTGCGTGTAACATCACCCCACCTTTCACCTCTCATTCCTTTTTTTCCCGTGGCATTGAGACTTAACAACACAACCCATTCCACTGTTAATTGCAGGAACCTGTCGTGTATTGCTTTCAAGCGTTGGGTGCTTTGTGGTCACTGTGCACTGTGTCAAAGGTGGCGGTAAATGTGATAACGATGTCACACCCTGGTCACATCCGCACACGCCACATTGGGGAAGCCACAACAACGGGGGGGAAAAAAAGTATAAACATCTCCAGTGGATTGTGTGCACGGAAAAAACACCGGATGGGCTCGGTTGCTTTATTTTGCTAGATTTAATACGGAAGCGGTGGTAATCCTTGTTGTGCCTCTTCACATGATTACACACCCCTTTTGGTATGCATCTTAGCCTATCTACAAAAGGCAGTGGTCAGCCCACTGAAAAAAAAACAGAACCACGGGACATCAAGTGAGAGCAGAGACAAATACATCTTGGATGCTTTACATCCAAGAATATTAGTGTTAAATTGCAAAGAGGATATGACAATGCATTTAAAATATTACACGTAGCCATATTCTTTATATGTATGAAATGTAATTAAATGGACTGGAAAGTACATTAAGTCTGCATCCCATGTCAAATACCTATTGCAATCTGCAATTCATAGAGCAGGTTTAGCTTGTAATTGCAGCCATAACTATACCACTTTTCTTGGATGACCTCAGAAATAAGGCACAATGTGAATTGATAACATGTAACAAAGGATTGTAAAAAAAACATTTGATTGGCATCGGACTAATTGTTTGAAGCTTCATATGGGGTCTGCGATTGGGCAAGAGCTCCATTTTTAACATTGCAGCAGAGGGCCAACGTGTGTGGAATGTTGCGGCATTAAAACAAAAACAAAACGCTCAACGATCTAGATCAGGGGTCGGCAACCAAAATAACAAGAAGAGCCATTTCTTTCCAATTCGGTACAAAATTCAGTATTTCAAGAGCCGCAATGCATACTGTACATACGTACATATCGTCAAGAAGCAGCCCGTAAAGAGCCGCATGCGGCTCCGGAGCCGTAGGTTGCCGACCCCTGATCTAGATCATTGGAGGAATCTGTGGGAGGCGCGCAAATGTAAAACACGGCAAAGTGCGTGTGCCCAGGCGCGCCGCTTTAGGTGGGTGGACCGCAATGAAATACGTAGGCGGACGAAAGCATGCCAGAGTGCATTCGGCAAGATGGACTTGATCGCGAGAAGTAGCGTGCAGTGCCAAGAGAAAGAACAGCCGTGGATCCGAGGGACACGCGCAGGAGAATGACACGTTTCTCACTGTGACGAAAAGTGCAGGACACATCACTGGAAGCGACGATGGCTGGCACTGAAGAATAATGGTGGAGTGGCAGCTAAGGCATGGGAGGCATCCGAGAGGACGTCCTTGTGGAGGTGGATTGGTGAGATCAGCTCAGTGCAGATGCTAGGTGGAGTTGTAAAAAAGGACGTTGACGACACACAGCTTGGTCTCCGTCTCTGCCTTTATTCTTGTTATGCCGCTCACACTCCGCCGGTCCCGATCGTGGACCGGCTGTTCCACTGGCGCGCCCCGCGCGCTCTTTCCGTCAGTTGCACTGCACTCCCCTCTGCTCCCGCACACCGTTGGCTGACGGTGTGCTTGGAGCCGTCTCCAGCCACGTGGCTGATGGCGCTGGAGACTTCCCACGGCTCAACGTGGTCCCACTTGACCTCTATGCCAACTGCCGCGAGCCTCTTACGGATCCCCCCTTATATTCCCCTCTCTCGTCATCCCGTCTCCACCTTCCACCACGCCCTTTCCGGACCTTCCAGATCACCCCTTCACCTAGCGCCCCCCCGGCTCCGCCCTTAGGCTCCGCCCCTGATCTTCCGGGCATCCGATTGGACCGGAGGTGGGCGGCGGACCTTCCCATACGCCCACCTTACTATGCCCCTCCCCCAATACTCCGGGCCGTCTGATTGGCCCAGAGCTGAGCGGCGAAACTTTGCTTATGCTCGCATTACAGAGTAATTACATTGCATGATTGTCAGATATGGTGATGGGTTTGGCGAGGCTTCATTTATCATTGGATTACTTATGGCTGATGATGATGATGATGCAACTGACAAACTACTTCTGGAAGAGAAGTGCTACCAAGTGACGCCATCACATCTATAACTCTATTTAATGAACGAAACAGGAGAATTTCTCCACAAATCTGGCTGTCGCCTGATGAAGCTAGTTGTAATTACTGGCAAAACGTCGTACTCGGATTGTAAATGTTGTGGCTTTGCTCTCCAACACACTCGTAATGAATTGGCACGTTCTGTTTACGTGACAAACTTTACTAATTGGCAGTGTCGGGTGGTGGCGGGTTTAACGACACATTTATGCGATCTAACCCAAAAAACCTGCATTGTGGACGTTTTATCCTATTGCACCTTTTCATAAGGTCTGAGGGAATTAACAATATTCGCATAAGATTAAATCCCACGGAGGCTGCATACAAACACTGCTTTGCGCAAAATAATTTTCTCTTGATGGTTCAAAGCAATACAGTCTCTGATAGAATTGAATCGATAAGAGAATAATACGCGAGGTTTGATGTTTTCAACACATACCATTAATTTGCATGAAAAAGGACTTGTTTAACAGCCAATTTAGATTACCAAATGAAATTGTGTTTATTTTCCTTTCATTTAGATGCATTGAGAGTTTACATACAGGCACTGTGATTTACGTGCACAGAGGACACAATGCACATGCAGAATCCACCTTAAGGGTGAGCTGATTGATACAATTTATGCAAGAAGTAAATGTTTTACGTTGATATACCCTTTTCAGAATAATTTACTTTCAAGAATTTGTTACCGCTGTGATTTTGACAAAATATATGTTTTATTTCGATTTAAAGCTTTCGTGACTGCAGGGATTCATCTTCTTGGTTCTTTCGGTAAAGTCACGTAGAAGGGAAGTAATTCACCTGAAGACGGCTGCTTGCGTTGTAGCCGAAACGTCGTGAGAATTGTTTTATTATGTTTTATTTTTATTATTTTATTACTTCCCTTCTACGTGACTTTACCGAAAGAACCAAGAAGATGTATGTTTTACTTTACTTCGTCAACAATTGCACTCCCCAATTTTATTTCAACTGCACTGCTGGCATTACGTTATGAGACATACATGTCCATCCATAGCTCTCGCACAGCAATGCATTTATCACTCCATGGAAGAGAATGGCCCACAGAAGAAGATGTCAAAGAACTTCTTCCGAGAGCCCTTAAAGTGAACTTTTACACACTATGGGTGGTGCACTTTCTCATACTCCCTGCGTTAGTTAACGAAAGTCAAACTGAAAATAGTAATTCTCAGACTTAGAATATCGCAAAAATGTCAGAATGTTTTAAATTAATATTTTTAAAAATTTCTAAATTTTCGTCACAAAATAATGTGTAACCAAGCCGTGCACCTGATTTAACCATAATGAGTGGCTACCCAGATCTGAAACAAGTATCTCAGTGGCACGAGCTCTAAGCAACCCAGTAACTGCAATCTTCATAATACAGGGTGTTTTAAAGAGATGGACCCAATGTCAAAGCAGTATATTTCAAGATGGCAACACGGTGCAATTACACCTAAGTTACAAACGGTTTAATGAGTTATCAAATTTTACTAACCATTTTTATAAATGCTCTATGTGCACTCCACCTGCTGTATGGACAACATCGAGACGATAGTTGAATTCGGGTCTTCTTCCACTGAAGTCACCGCTGCCGTGATTCTGTTTTTGAGGTCATCCAGATTAGTCGCTAATGGTGGCACAAAAACACGGTCTTTGAGTTATCCCCACAAGAAAAAGTCGCAGGGTGTGATGTTTGGGGATCTTGGGGGCCAAGAGTGTAGCGCCAAGTCTTGGAGTCCCGTGCGACCTATCCAACGTTGAGGCAGTGGCTTGCGAATGACTGAGGCTAGGGGCTGTTTGTGCACTGGGAGAGGCATCGAGCGGTAATCATTTGAAACTCTATGCCCCGCCCTCTCTATGCCCCGCCCTCTCTATGCCCCGCCCTCTCTATGCCCCGCCCTCTCTATGCCCCGCCCTCTCTATGCCCCGCCCTCTCTATGCCCCGCCCTCTCTATGCCCCGCCCTCTCTATGCCCCGCGCTCTCTATGCCCCGCGCTCTCTATGCCCCGCCCTCTCTATGCCCCGCCCTCTCTATGCCCCGCCCTCTCTATGCCCCGCCCACTCTATGCCCCGCCCTCTCTATGCCCCGCGCTCTCTATGCCCCGCCCTCTCTATGCCCCGCCCTCTCTATGCCCCGCGCTCTCTATGCCCCGCCCTCTCTATGCCCCGCCCTCTCTATGCCCCGCCCTCTCTATGCCCCGCCCTCTCTATGCCCCGCCCTCTCTATGCCCCGCGCTCTCTATGCCCCGCCCTCTCTATGCCCCGCCCTCTCTATGCCCCGCCCTCTCTATGCCCCGCCCTCTCTATGCCCCGCCCTCTCTATGCCCCGCCCTTTCAAGTGGTAAGAGTTTCATTCATGGGCGGTTCGTGGTTGCAGAGATATAGCGATTTCATATCGGGTCCATCTTTTTTCAACACCCTGTATAAATGTATATTCAGTTTGTAATATGCATAGCTGCCTGACTCAAATAATGAAAGGTGCATAAATACAGTATTTGCAAAACTTTTCAGAAATGGGCCTGTACTTCAGAAAGTATGTAAGGCAAAAGCTTTGTCTCTGTTTGGCATACTTTTAAAAGTTTGCTATGTGCTTTTAAAAGTCAACATTTAGGCAAATAAAATAACCGTACCCTATTTCCAAACGAGCAAAAGATGGAACTTTCACGACCAAGGATATATGTTATAACAAAGGCTACACTTAACAGTATCTTATATCCCTTGCTCAATTGAAGTAAGCGATGAGCATTGCTTGACTCACAATGGTTGCAATAATTAATAGTAGTGTGATATTCAATCGCTAACCACAAACCGTGTAAGTGAAACCCAAACAAGCATTGGATAATTTGTACATTACGCAGCATGCGTTCAACCTTGGTATTTGCTGCAATGGGATATCCCACAATGTTCATTTTCACTCTGCGGCAGTTCAAAATGAAACCTGACGTCCATGTGGTTTGTCATTATATTGTCATTAGAAACGCTATATGCTAAACTACAGAATAATGTTTTTTCTTCCCGGCATCTGGCACTGGTGCCCACCGAATTTCACAGTGTGCTGCAAGACAAACATTGGGCACGCTCAATGCTTGCCAATGTTGGTTACAGAGAGGAGCGTGGCTCATCTACATTGATTGATGACTGTTGGTGTTTACTATGGGTTTTATGCCTCACAGGGCCATTACCTGCCTAACAGGCGTGATTTGTTGTGTAAAGCATGGCAATTTCAGACAGATGGCATCAATGAAGCAGTCGCCACATGTATCCGAAATTTAAACAGCGATAATTTTGTTGGGTCTTTCAAGCTTCTCTGTGGAGTTTAAATTGCCCTTTGATATTTGGGGTGGAGGGAGATCTAAGTCAATTGTTAGTTGTATTAATATTATTAAGGGATTTTTTTTGCAGCCGAGTGAGCCTAGATTGAATGCAAATACTCACATCCATATGTGGAACGCTGTGAACAAAGGAGCTGCATATTTGAAACAATTGAAAACACCAGTTTGGTATGGTTTTATTTTGAAATGATAAGGACGATATCGTTATTTATATATTTACCGGTGTCTTTTAACGGTGCATTCAGCTGTGCCAAAAGAGCACAACAGAATAGCACAGTGCCGTTACTTCATGTCGATTCCAGGAACGGGAGGCAGCTGATTTGGCTTTATGTTCTTGCAGGGAAGAGCAGAGAAAAATGTGTGTTTGGAATGCAGCTCTTCAGATGGCAAACCTTAAGAAAAGTCCTCCACTGGTAGTAATCAGCACAAACAAGGATGCCAAAATATCATTACTCTTTTTTTGGAGGGGTTCCTGGCACCCCCATCTGAAAATTGTTCCCCACATTAGAAAGATAATACGCGAAACAAAGCTGTAAACTTGTGGAAGAATATTGGAGGCAGAACATAGGCACCTAACGTACATGCCATGCCTGCAGTTTTGTTTTCCAGACATAAGCAAACTGTCACTGACAACAGCACGCCGCAACATTGCATTGTGAAACACGCGCATTTGCAAGTACTAAGGAATTTTTGATAATTCTGTACATAATTAATACTAATTCACAGACCTTTGTCAATCCACAGCTGGGCGAAGCAAAGTGTCAAGTCATGGGGGACGTTTGCCTATACTTCACCGTCGCCTGGTCAGTGCAGATTGGTCAATGAGAAGCTCAGGACTTGTTCAGATGTCACTCACCACGAATGTTAGCCTTGGTCGGGAATTGAAACTGTTCCTGTGTCCATAGCAGGGGGCAATGAGCCACCAGGCCATCACCCCCCCTCCACCCCAATTTGGTTCAGACAACTTAAAACGCCAAAAGATCGATTTGCCATTTCCATGCAAATCTTTGTACAATATCGTTAATGAACAAAACAGGCCATGAACTATCGTATAGGCACAATAAGGAGAGCAAAGTACATCACGGTGCTGACATGGGAGTAGTGGGGCCACCTACGATGCAGAGCTCCTACCTCACCACCCATCACCTCGATTTCATTTTTCAATCGATCAGAGTGTCCTGCAAACGAATTCAATGTTGCACCACAAATCTAAGAGCACATCGGTGTTCAACACCTCACCGGCCCATGGGCATTGGCCAATTGGCTACGGTGCGAATTTTAGACCGATTTTATCTGCGTGTCCAAAGGGGTGTAGAATTCTTGCAATGTGCAGACTGAAAATGTGATTGGCCCCGCGCATGTCCATGTGCCTCTTCAGTGCAGAATGCTCACAAATGCAGCTCATTCGTTGATTTGTTTGATCCTTTCTGTAAAATGAGTGTTGAAGGGTTGGAAAAGAGACACGCACGCACACACACATTGAGGCTGACCATCTGAACCAATGTCACAATTGTGTCCGGCATGTGAGCAAACTTAACTATGCATCTGTCACAACCACAAGGGTGCTGCGGTGGCAAGACATTAACTCCCTCGCCTGGTATGCAGGAGTGCGTGGGTTCGATCCCGATACCAACCCTGACAGCTGCATATTTGGAGTGTGCATGTTCTCCCCGTGGTCGCATAGATTTTTCTCTGGGTCCTACGGGTTTTCCCTCCACATTTAGAATCAATATGCGTTTAGAATATTTATAAAAGTACACGTTATAAGCCACTTCGTTTGAGCTATCGTTTGTGGCCAGGTCACTTCTGAAAAAGAGCGATGTAGCTCAGTGGGCCTTACCTGTGCAGTCGCTATGCCACTACATCTGTAATAAAAACACGTGTTTAGTTTAAACGTTCTGGGCAGTGCCAGACATTCGACGCAATCCGCCAGACACGCCACTCTCGACGGCCTACTGCTTCATGTCCTTTTAAACACGTGCGCTACTCAGATGAGCTACTAACCACTGATATGTATCAGTATTCTTAGGTTTTTTCGGTAAAGTCACGTAGGTAAAAGAAAAATTTAATTAATAAAAGTAAAATTATTTTAAAATTATTTTACTTTATTAATTTTTTTTTTACCTACGTGACTTTACCGAAAAAACGTAAGAATATGAATCCTTGCAGTTACGAAAGCTTCACATCTAGAATTAATACGTATCAGTGTTTAGCGCTGCGTATACGCAGCACTAAACACTGCACCTATGGGCCAATTGATTTACGCTCTGCTGTTCGATGTCCATTCCAAGGAGTGTCTTCTGGCTTCAGGAGCCTTGTTGTTAGTTGTCTGTTTTGACTTGTATAAACACCGCTTCTAATTTCCAGCCCCTTGAAAAATACTGTGTGTGTGTAGCGCCAATGTTTTCCATTGCTAGAGTCTCACTAATATGAATGGTACATGTGCCGTGGTACCAAAGTGTGTTGTGTGTGTGTGTGTATGTTGGATGCTTCCATTGTGGTTATTGGTTAAAAACAAATGTAAGCGCAAGGTGGAGAGATGTTACCAGTCCTCGCACGCACGAAAACAAAAGCATAAAACGCCCCCTAGTCACACTCACCTCAGCCTCAACACAATCAGCCCCTGCTCACCCTACTCACCCAGATCAACCTCGCCACGTTTATCCCCACACAACACTTAAGCATCACGCTCAAACACTACATGCGCGAGACACCACGCACTACACAATGTACTGCACTACACACACTACATGTAACGACAGACTACAATATTTACCACATTTCACTTTAACCTACACTACGGTGCACAACTGGAGTGTACGTTTAACATGCACACAAACACAAACAAATACGTGTGTTAGCTCAGAAGCATGCCAACACATGCTCGAAAAAAGCATACCATCCACTAACTCACCCGTCCCCTTCTCCACCCTGATTCTGGCCTACGATGCCATCAATAGACCACAATCATTGAGGGCATTCATGATGGTAGACGGGCCCGGGTAAAGCTATGTGGCTGGGTGTCTGAGGAATTGTCTGTTCACCTTAGGGTGCGACAAGGATGTCCTCTGGCCGTTACATTCTTTAACATCTCCTTTGACCACGTAGTTCGAGAAGCATACCATGGATGTACCAGTGGAATTTTCATCTGGTACAAATTCAATGGGAGCCTTGGTGCCTGGGTGCGGTCAAGGTATGGCTCCCCAGCTATTTGGTCACCGTGTTATATATGCAGATGATCTGTTAATTGCTGCGCACTTCAAGAAAGAGTTGGAGACTTTACTGCTAAACTTGGAGTGTGCTGCTAAGATATGGGAAATTACCATCAGCCCTACAAAAACAAAGCACCTGCCTCCGTATGTTATCGAATACTCCCCTCCCTCCACTCCCCATGAGCGATGGAGCAGTTGTGGAGAGAGTGAACTTTCCACACCAGGGCAGTGTGCTTATGACGAGCTCCAGTTTGGCAGTAGAGTTCTTACTCGGAATCAGTCAAATGGCATTATGTTTTCATCAGCTGCTTAACACTGTCTGAGAAGCTACCTGGTCTATTGCTCAATACAAAGCTTTGAGTCTTCTCGGCCACAGTTATGCCCTCCTAGCGCTATGCTTGTATAACGTGAAGCCCTTCAAAGGAACATCTGTGCTGGTTTGAAACATTCAGGATGGCCTGCCGACTATCCAGACTGGATTATGTGAGCTCACATATCCTTGAAAGATCTGAACTCAGTCTCATCAGTGAGCTCCTCTGGCAGGTGATGCTGTGTTGGCTGGGTCAAGTAGTCTGCATACCCAGCCACTGTATGCCCAATCAGCTTCTGTTTGGCTGGATAGAGGGGGCTAAATGGGCACGGCATGGGTTAGGGAAAAGATGGACTAATGTGGTACAGAATGACGTGGAGCTGGTTGGACTTGCCGATGACTGGTACCAGCAGTGTCAAGATTGGCCTCTGTGGATGAGGCTTGTAAATTACGTTACTGGGCAGTTGGAGGCAGTTGCCCTCGAGTGAGTTGAGTGCCGGGCGGCTAAAACGCAGCAAGTTGGCATAGTAGTGGGGAGAAAATCTACCAGTCATGTCAGTCAGAGGGGCCGTCCATAAATGACGTCACGCACCTAGGGGGGGGGGGGGGGCTCAGACATTTGTGACGATGTGTGACGAGGGGGGGGGGGTTTGAGAAATGTGACGTCACATAAAAATGCGCAACTTTAAATAAATATAGACAACACGTTCTACTTAATTATATAGACTTTTAAATCAATGTTTTCTCCTACAACATCAGAGTGCAGCCCCACATTAAATGCGCACTACAATGACAATAGTTCAAAGCGATTTGAAGCATTTATTTTGGGGGGGGGGGGGGACAGAGCTTTGTGACGTCATATTTGAGGGGGGGTCTGACTTTTTGTGACGCCGCGTGACGAGGCGGGGGGGGTCAAAAATCGTCCAAAATCGCGTGACATCATTTATGGACGGCCCCAGACAACCGATGGCACCTGGGTCTGTTCTGTGACCTGTCAGTGAGCCTTCGACACTACGTAGCCTCAAGGTGCACATCGCCCAGCACAAGCGCTGTGGTGACAAGCCATGGTTGTTGTTTCATACAACGTGCTTCAAAAAAATGTTAACACTTATGCGGGACTATCGTTTTTAATGGAAAAAAAGAACGGACAATACACTGTAACATGATAACAAATGTATGTTAATAGCTTATAAAGTCAAAGAGCCTCCACTTGTTCGCCATCATTGTCAACACGTGCCTGGAATCTTTTCCAGGTGGTCTCCAGAACCGTGGTATTGTCGCAAATTCTCGGAAGTGTTAACATTTTTTTGAAGCACCCTGTGCGTGTGTGTATATATATGGTGGGGAGCGGTGATGTAGCGGTTAGCGCGCTGCGCTCCGAACCTGGCGACCCGGGTTCGATTCCCGCTCACGGCTAACACCAGTGACGATTATCTGAACCGGTCCTGGGCCTCCCCTAGGTTGACTCAGCCTTAAATGAGTACCTGGTGCGGTGTGTAAACATCGCCACTGGGGAGACAAAGGCGGTCGGGCGTGGTGCTGGCCACCCGCCCCCTCGTGTACCGTTCCGACCTTCATAGGTGCTCGCTAACAGCACTTGCCCCTACAGTCTGTTAAGGCTATACGGGGGATCTTTATCTTTATATATGGTTAAAGTGCAGCCCTGCGATTGCTTGTACGTCCCCAAAGGTGTTCATGTTCGGGGGTATTTGGCTTCCTCCTCTACTTGTCCAGATGTCTTGGAAGAGTTGGGAGTACCCACACTTTACATCCACTACATGTGATAAGACAATTAGTACATGGGTGAGAGTAGAAAATTGGTACCACCTAAACTAGCACAACTTTGGTGGTATCCATAGGCTAATATGAGTGAATAACTTGATAACCCACTAATTTCAAATGGTTATCACATCATTCACTGTTATTGGCCACATTAAGACATTGGCCCAGTAAAGTTATGCCGCCTCTAATCTGGGCCCATTAACTAAATATACGAACTGTGGTTTACCTATTCACATTCAGAGGTGGGGGGGTTTAAGAAACGTATCCATTGTTTTAACTAACTGCAGCGCTAGGCGATTGAATCGAACCAGCTGCCCACTGGCTTGTGTTGAACATGAATTGTGGCATTTTTTTAAAAAGCCATTTAAAAAAAAGCCACATATATAGCTTTACACTAAACACAACTTCCATGTATTTAAGTGTGACTTGTGGCAGTTGTAAAGTAAAATTTCTCCAGCACCGCCATTCCAGTGCATCGATGTGGTATACCACCGCCGTGCCGTTTCCAAGCTTTGTGTAAGGCACTGGGGGGATGGCTTGGATTGTGCGACATTGCAAAACTATCTTACCCGGGCAGGATAATCCCCTGCAGGTTTGGCTCAAAACCAGTAATCAGTTTCCCAGGTTCACGGGCTGCAAGCGGGGGGGAAGGGAACCGCTTTTAGCAATACACACTCATGTTTGGTTTTTATAGCACAACGAACACGCCAGCACTCGCACGCACATGTGCGCAAATACCATAAAGTGCAATTTCACAGAATGAGAAATTATATGAATTGAGAAATTGGAATTTATATTGCTCTGATGCGTGTGTGAACATGTATTTGTGTGTGGTAGTTTTTTTTCTCTTCTGTTTGTACATCTGGCAGACTGATATCCTTTTTGTTGGGTTTTAAAACATATAATTACAGGTAAACATATTTTAATTAGGGTTATTATACTATTATTTTATTTATTTCAACACCGATATAAAAAGTTTCATTATTTATTATTTAACTTAATCTTTTGTCTATCATCATGATGAATATCTACTTTTTTTCTTTTTGTGGGGTCACCTCAAATCTATAATTTATAAAAGTACCCCGGGTGAACCTGAGAAAAAACATAATTGATGAATGTTCAGAGATCACACTTATAATCTTCAGTAAAAAGTCCTGAATTTATTTTTTACAGATCATTCATGCATACATGAATGTCAATGGAAGTCACTTTGAACATGCATTAAAATATATTAAATAGCCCTATATGATTTGTTAAAATAAATATAATAACCATATACTTTTCAGGTTCCCTGTATATGTAGAATGATAGATACACAAGTATAAAGTTTGTTTACATTTTTAATACACGCAAATGTACATTCAGAAAAGCCAAGGAAAATGTTTTTGAGGGATACTCTCGTGTGTTAAACTATGCACACACACTCACATTAACCACTTTGCAGTAATGTAGCTTCTATCATTAGCATGTTCATTCCATAATATGTTTCGCAAAGTGTGGTTTCAAATGCAGCCAAACACTATTAAATATAATATTTAGTTGTGGAAAATGTTTGATCTCGCCCTATATGTGTGTATAATATGAGTGGAACGATGCTACGATTAAAAGATTAAACCTAGGCTCTTAGGCTAAACGACGTATATCATGCGCATTGTTTACGTGTTTATATTAATTTACCCATATATGTTGTATTCAATAGGATCATTGGATTACCATCAGCTACTAGATGCGCTCCATTCCCCCACAATGTTCAAAAGATCTCTCAAGAATAACAATTAATTGAATCAGGAGGGGGCCGATCATGACACCAAATGGCTTAAAGCAGGAACAATTTAAATACGTGCATTTCATTCATCAGTTTTATACACTAATCTAATAAAAAAAAACGTGGCATTTAATTATACTTAACTCGCTATCGCTTTTGTAATATATAATTTTAGAATGCAATTATATCTGATATTAATAGTGAGTATTAACATGTATTGGGAGTGTTTATTTTAAACATAACAAAAGAAAGTTAAACCATTAATCCACATCTTGCAGATTAAAAGCGCCGTGGGCCTTCGCTAGAAGTGAGAAGAAAAAGATCCTTGAAAATCCTGAACGGGGAAATGAAATGATTTAGTGAAGATTCGCGCGTGACTTGGAAATATTGAAAAGGGACAGATGTAGACTTGCCACTGAAAGACACATTTTTTTCCCTCTAATATATTGTGGGCAATGAGGGTGTGACCTCCACATTACTTCCTCTCCCACCCTGCTAACACAAAGCAGCGGTGACTGGCCTACCTTCTAAACCGCCGCTGAGTTGAGCAATACTCTTTGTGACACGCTCCTTTGTGCGGCAGCGACGCGCCCTTAGCACGACATGTGGCTTTGGCTGTGGGTTAAAATTGCACGCCACCGCGTGAATGTGCTGTGAGAATTCGCGTGAGCTCCTGGGTTGACGCACGCACGCAACGGAATGGAGACTAGGGGTCTTGCAGCAGCCTCCAGGGCATGAGAACTCAAATCCAGGTCCGCGTTTGCACGCCAGTCGGCTCGTTCTCTCGCTCGCTCGTTCTCTCTCTCGCGAGTCACACAAAATGAAAATGAGACGCACATGTAGTAAAGTATTGCATATGTGCATATCTTTCTAAACGGTGCTTGTGCTTACAATACAATGTTTTTTGGTTCAATGAAATATAACCTTTACCATGTTGTCAAAATGCGAGTTGGAAAGTACTGTACATCCAAACGCTGGCTGATACTTCAAGTCTCCCGTATTACTAACACGTTAAGTTTATAAAATTATAGTTTGCAGAAAAGTGATGCATTTTCATCTGTTGTCGTATTCCTACGATGACTGCAGTACATTGGAAATTGTTTCATTGTAATATAATTCGGTTAACTCATGTTTCTTTAATTCTTCGACTTTCCATCTGTTCAGCACCCTCAGCATGATTCATTCAGCATAATGTAGCATGAAAAATGCTCTGCATACGGATTGATTTTGATTTTCTCAGATTCTAAATATATAAAATAGCATGAGACAATCCATTATTGGTGGAGCGACAGTGCACTGCTGAGCACATTACACTGTGTGGTCAATTGGGTTTGATTCCCAGTCACGCTAACATCAGTAGCGAGTGATATCCGAAATGGTCCAATTCCTCCCCCTTCAAATAACCTGCACTGACCAGCAAGTATGGTCACGCATTCCAAATAGCCATGGGGCATCGGTCTGCCTTCATCCACCGGTGAATTTGATCAAGGGCAGCACATTACTTGATTATCATTCTTTTGTATTGTGTTCATAAGTTTGGGGCAACTCAGTACAGGTATTAAGTCGTACATATGTCACGTGGTCATATAGACATAACAGTAAGGAAAACAACGAATTATAAAAGATTTACATCAAGAAAAAAACACGAATAAGTAACTCAGTTTATGTTGCCTGCTTTATCGTACGGGTCAGACGTGTGGACACTGACAACGAAGATTAAACAAAAATGTGAAATCACATAAAGCAGCATGGCGAAGGGCACGCGAGGGATAACACTGAGATATAGGAGGAGGAGGAACACATGGATTAGAGAACAAATATAACTCGGAGGCATCGTATTGTTAGATAAGTAAAACCCGTAAAAACAAAGTTTTTCACTATAAATCCTTTATATGCGTGGCAGCGAACTTAATATAAAGGATTTAAAAATATATTCGCCTGTGGAGGACGCGGGGATCTATCCCGCGACCTTTGGCATGGGAAGCGAGGGCGCTACCAACTGCGCAACTCCGCCACGGCCTGTGGAGGGGTTACGCTCTGGGCTCCTATACTGTGACGTTCAGCCAAAGCCATGAATGAGTTCTATTTGAATATATGTAAAATAAATTTTTTTTGCCTAAAAAGTGTAAAATTTTGGGAATTTTTTTTCACGAACATTAATTGTCTCGCACAACAAGTCTGTGTGGAAAATGTCAGCTCGATTGGATCACGGGAAGTGGGTTAAAAAACGACCGAAAGATTTGCACGGTCGTAAGCAAGCAAGCAAGCACGCAAGCAAGCATGCAAGCAAGCAAGCGAACTTAATATAAAGGATTTAAAAAAAGGCGAGTGGGTTTGGGCAGGACACACACAGCTTTACGGGGACGCTGGGAAAGGCACAAGACCGATGATGGAATGGCAGTAAAGATACGGCACACGCCCCAAGAGGACGCCTACCATGGAGATGGAGCTAATGGGATTAGCTCGCGTGCAGGAGTAAGATGTGTGATGGCATCAAACGATCGTGATGTATCTATGTTGAACTTCTTTCGCACCGTACGTAGCCAACCGTGCTAATCGGAGGTGCGGGGTAAGTGATGGTCGGTGACCACATCGGGGAGACCTTCATCTGGCAGTGGATTGATCATGGCTGTTGTGAATGATTGTGGTGAATTGCAAATAATTGCCATACCAATAGTTACTCTTTGTTTCTTTCGGTAAAGTCACGTAGGTAGAAAATTATCCAGCAGTTCCACAGCTGGATATTTTTTTCTGCCCTAGGACGACCGCTTGTGTTGCGATCGAAACATCGTGGAATATTATTTTTATTTTATTTTTCTACCTACGTGACTTTACCGAAAGAAACAAAGAGTATGGATTTCTGCAGTCACAAAAGCTTCAAATCAAGATACCAATAGTTCCCTATCTGAGACACCGAGTGTGAATGTGGATTCGTGTTCACGCTGTAAGTGTGCAACAGCAAATACAAATAACGCAAATAATTTGACTTTAATATAAATTAGTAGATTTAATAATCATTTGTATTATTAAAGAATGTGTCTTGGACCCAATAGCTACGATTAGGTAACTATTCATTTAACTTTTTTTACAAAACAGGTTATCAGAAAATATTTTTTAAAATGTAATTGTCATGAGGCCCAGAGGTTATTGAGGAACTTATTGGACCCTTATTTTCTCTCTCGCTGGGGCCTCTCCATGTATGCGCAAATAAGAAGGGCCAATGCATGTATGTTTGAACATTAATTGCAGTGTTGTTGACGAATCTGAGTTTGATTTGTAGATGCAAATAAGACAAGAACGCTGTGAGTTGTGAAAGGCTGGTGCGGTAAAAAGCCAGCAGAAGTGTCAGCAATCTAAAGAAATGCCTCGTGAAAGCTGTGTTGAACGCAATGCGCACGCATCCACCGAGTCTAGAATGCAGCCGTAAACAGATAAGGAAGAAAAGTTTGCTGTGGGAAAATACTTTTCAAACGTTTTAATACATTGTGGGAAGAAAAAAACTCCATTATGCAAACCGCTGTGAGCAGCAGTGCTCAGGTAAGCATGCGAAGATAAGATGGGCTGACATTGGAATGCAAAAATGGTAAAAACAACCAAAACATCTGTATGATTACAGGTTTGTTTTAAATATGTCTCACGAAGTCAGTAGTGGTCCCCTGTCAATCCATGCAGCTGGTGTGCCACATCATCGAGACATGAAGCACATAGCATTGCGTAACGAAGCTGTGTGTGTGTGTCAACAACAAAGAGAACGATCCCCCATATAGCCTGAACATACTTCTGGGGCAAATGCTGTTAGCGGCACACAAGGAGGGTGGGTGGCCAGCACAACACCTGGCCGCCTTTGTCTCCCAACGTACTCATTTGAGCCTGAGTCGACCTAGGGGAGGCCCAGCACTTGTTCAGACAATCGTCCCTGTGCCAGAACACACACACACACACAGCCGGTCATACACGCACACACGTGTTCAGGTGTCAAGTCACGTATGGAGCCGTCAACGCTGGAACTGCGTAAGGCTCACGTGGCACAATTCAACAGCTTCCACGACAACGTGAAACGACTGCCGATTGGCCCAGTGTTGCTGTGCGTGGTCTTGTCAGCAGCAGTACCCTTAATGGTGTCAGGGTACACATTCAGAATTGCTGATGGTGTCTCAGGCCACCTTTTCTAGCTGTTCCCACCGCTCTCATCTTATCATCTGTATACATCCATATAACAAGTTTATGCTTACCCAATATATTTTACTGGGATGTCGTCGTGGTGTAAATGATTGGCACGTTGGACTTGCCATGCAGAGTCGCCGGTTCGATCCCCCACCGCGGTGTTTGAAACAATGGGGAAATATTTCGATTTAAAGCTTTCGTGACTACAGGTTCTTTCGGCTGCTTGCGTTGTGGCCGAAACGTCGTGAGAATTATTTTATTATGTTTTATTTTTATTATTTTATTATTTCCCTTCTACGTGATTTTACCGAAAGAACCAAGAAAATGGGGAAATACTTTTAAATCCTCCTCCCTCCCTCCCTCTGTCCACCCAGCAGTAATAAATGAGTTCATCACGGCCGCACATGGCGGGGTTAACTTTGGGGGACCCCCACCTCATCCAAGACGTATGGCCAGCGTGGAAGGGATGTCAACTACAATCCTGGAGCAACAGATAAGAAGAACGTGTGTATCGTTTCAGGTGTTTTGCACGTACAGCGCATGCAGCTGCCAATCATCCTCTTGCAAGTTACATCTAGGCTTGTGCGTCTGTGCCATGTGAGTATATACTACCTCCTGAGAATCGCAGAAAGTTGCTGTAGAGACCCCCACTTCTACATCTTTAGCAGCAGTGAGCATTGGTGACTATGCTGTACTGGTGGTTCTAAATGCAAATTAAACTAACCTACATTTGTCTGTCTCACTACTGCCTGTCAGTTGGACATATTTGCTTAATTTATTGAGGGTGACTTAAGACAAGATGATAACAATGCAGTTCTTCAGGAACTGCTGGTTTTTGTATAATGCATAAGGCTGAGTGCTTGTGTACATGCAGTGCTGCCCATATTTCCGTGTTGTTGAAACTATTCGATGTTTTTTGGCCCCATATTAATTGTTTTGTTATGATGGGTTTTTCGCATAATTTACATATTTAAAACCATGGGGCAATTGTGAGTCATGTATTAAAGTGTTTTATTTCAATATCAGATTATCTGCGTGTGTGAATGTGATAGCACGAGGGATGTGCTTTCGAACCCTGCGGTCCGAGTTCGATTCCCGCTCATTACGAACACCAATTACGATCACCTGAACAGCTCCGGGCCTCGCCTGGGTCGACTCAGCCTTAAATGAGTACTTGCTGTAATGTGTAAACGTCGCCACTCAGGAGACAAAGGCGGCCGGACGTGGTGCTGGCCACCCACCCTCGTGTGCTATGCCGGCCTTCATAGGTGCTACTCGCTAACAGCACTTGGCCCAATAGTATGTGAAGGCTATACAGGGGATCTTTGTCTTTGCATTAGGGCACCAAGGCAGAACATCCATAGCCGTGCATCTACAACTGTTTGCCTAACCATACATACACCAGGAAACAGAGGCAATCCGCGCAATGTGACAGCAAAAAAAATAATCACAATAATTTATCTTATGGTGAAATCGATGTCATAGCATATGTGAGTTGCAGCAGGCCGGTTGACCTTTTGTAAAAGCAGCTTCAGCCATGAGCTCTCATCAGCAGGGTGTGGACCAGCGTCACGGCACGGGATATGACGATACCCCCCAACTTGTACCGGCAAGCGCCGAGCATTGCCCGCATACAGTCGGTGCATTCTTCATTGTTCGCAAAGTAACACCTGTGAGTTCCACGGCGAATTAGCGCGCTGCAGCCGTGAACACGTCAGGTATTCACACGCACACAGAGAGAGAGAGATTGATTGCACCTGGAGGAGAGTGGTCGTACGCTAAGCGTCGATACAAGAGCCGGGCTGTTGCCTGGGCTCCCGTTGCGCAGAGGAGCTCGCCTTCGGGAGCTTAGAGTGTGGAGCCGGGTCGTGCGCCCTCTTAGAGTAACGATGTGGACTTGGGGTCAACACATCTTGAGGCGTACGCATTGTCGCGCCGTCATTGGAAACCCATGATTTGTTTTGCGGCCCCGACGTACTGCAATGCATTGCTTTTTTTATTTTTTTTTATTTCATTGACTAGCATGTTTTTGATGAATGTGGCCTTTTTATCCGTTCAAAGAAAACGTGTTGGTGCTAAACATTGTAATTTTTCTTGGAAAGCACGGCGCTTGGTATTCGTGGCTTTTCGATTTTTTTTTTGTCTTTTTGGCATTAAAGCAATTGGGCTTTGGAAGGAAAATGGAGCAACGAAGTAATTCTATACATTCATGCCAGGGTGTTAACTCGCTTGCCCATAGCTACCACCTGGCCATGATAATCAATGGGTACCAGATCAGAACATATTTGACTTTACTTGAAATGAGGTCAGTGTTCCAATTAAGGCTTTTGTTAAGGACGACCTTCATACAGTAGCGACCCGGCATTAATGAGCACGCAATGTGGTATGCGTGTGGCAAAACAAAAGTGTACATTTCCACACGTGTGTTCACATTGTGATCTTCATAGCTCGTTGGATTCTTCCTGTTAAAATAAACAAATATTCTGGTTCTGTCTAAGCATGGAAAACGTTGGTCACACACAGCAACACAGAATGCACCGTTCATTTATGAAACTCGCCTGGTGCAGCCTCGGCATGTTTAGATAAATAAATATTGGGTAATTTTGGCATTAGCAAGGAAGGTAGTAAAACACTGATGGATACATGTCAATACTCGTGGGCAATACCGGTCCATGGCACATATAAAGGTCTGCTGTGTTAAAAATTGTGAATGCAATTTCAGTTCTACGGTCAGGTTAGTTTACTGGTGATCTCTGAAGTGTGGATAAAGAAAACAGACCGTGTCATTTTCACTTACTATATTATAATGTAAATAAAAAGGTGCTCAGCTTCCGGTGTTGCAGGATATATTTGCGTGCGTTCGTGTCTTAGTGATCATTATTATTTTATTATTTCCATTCTACGTGACTTTTCCGAAAGAACCAAGAAGATGAATCCCTGCATTCACGAAAGCTTTAAATCGAAATGTAACTGAAAGAACTCTTCCCGTCATTCTTCTATATAACCTTGCATGAGCCAAGTATAATGCAATACTGATGAAAGTTGGCAGGATATCACAACAGGCATAACTGCTGCTCTGATGGTTAAACGGGGAAATGTGCATGTGTGTACTGTGTATTCTTTGGAAGGTGCATGTGCTATTATGGAAACCTGAAGATTAAAGCCGCAGGAAGTTGACTTTGGATGGCTGGTGCATGAGGCAATGGTCGACATTTGTGGATGGATTTAACCTGACAGGGTGCTTCCACAGAAATTATCTCATTTACAGCGGTCCAGTCACCCAGCAACACTCAGTAATATAAATACTTTATTACTGGTAGGAACCTCCTGGTTACACCAGCCCACAGGGGATTATTGTGTCCGTCCGTCCGTCGTGCATCCAAAAATGTGAGGGGTGGGGCTGGGTGGAGAGGGGAGGGTGGGGAGGGGCTGGGTGGGGATGGTGGGAAGGGGCTGGGTGAGGAGGGTGGGGCTGGGTGGGAGGGGTGGGGCTGGGTGGGGAGGGGCTGGTCACCCCGTGGTGCCCTTATAAAACTCAACGTTTAACCTACTCACGTCGGCTTGTGCCCGCCCTCACAGTCGGGCATATTTGCGGAATACACCATGCCGCCGTTGACGCTGGACATTGACCGAGCAACCCAACGTTCTTACCAGCTCCCTCCGCAGGAATGTGTTTAAGAAATGCAACTCTAGATTTTTACCTTCTGGTACAATGTGTCATACAACGACTTTGTGGTTACATTTTGGTTTTGCTATAAGATGCAATAAAATCAGACATGATATATTCACTTTGCGATTCCAATATATATGTACACACGATCACTATCCACGTCAAATGGGATTCACGTGATGTTGGAGATGTTTATTTCAATATAATACCACATTCAGCTTCTGTCATAGCTGTACCATGGTTATAAAAGTAACCGTAGTGGGTTAGTCGTTCTAATTTCCTTCAAGAATTAAGGCTTCTCCTGTTACTGTGGCTATGGCAAACCTCATCAAGCTGGGAGTGGTAATTAGGGGGCCCCAAGCTACACGCATTTTCAGAAATTAAAAACATAGCTGTGGCATTTCAACGCCTTCCAAATAAGGTTAAGTGTTGACAAATTAGCTCCGTTTCATGTGTCTAACTGTATTTAACATGAGGTCACGATGACTCTCATAAAGGTGATTGAATATAAATTACATTTGACTTTAAAGTTGTGTTGCTGTCTTAGACTGACTCAATACAAAACATTTGTCAAATTGGTAACTTAACACTTGCCAATAACAAAACATGGATAATGCTAAAGCCTCTTCAGCCAAGGCAAATGACGTCACATGCCATGCATGTGCTCACCACCCCTCGTGTCAGGAGCTGTGTGGTGTCATCTTAATTTGCGAATCGCAACGTAACATGAGCGAAGACAAACAAATATTAGAGAAAATTAAAAAACCCATGCATATGCAGGATTTTTCTGATGAATTTAACTGCACATTCACACTTGTGAACTGCTTTGAAGATATCTGAGTTTATTGTGTTAAGTTTCTCTACTTGGGGAGGAAATTACGTGAAGTTAACAAGTAAAATCTATTCGACAAACGTTATATGTAGCATAAAAAAAAAGTTTCAACACGAAATCCTTTTATGTTTTAACAATACTTTTCCGCTGGTGATCAAATTCCGAAAGCAGTTGTCAAAACTTCAATCAAAGCTTTATATTGCCACGTGAGAGCAATTCTGATACTGTAATAAAAAAAAAATCTATTTTTCAAGATGGGCTTGGCCAAGATTGTATAGGGGTGGCAAACCATGAATAGATGCTGACAGAAACATCCAGCGAAAAATCTGTTCTATTCACATCGCAGAATAAAGTTACAGCATAAAAATAGAATTACATCAAATAATAAAAGGGCTATAAAAAGAACACAAAATGTCAGAAGTAAGAGATTTCACCTTCAAGATGGTAACATTAAATTAAATTGCAGACCATTCCAAAGAGGGTAAATAGCGGAAATACGCAGTCACGAAAGCTTTAAATCGAGATGCAGTTTGTGTTCATAGTGCATCGAAATACATGTTGTTGTATCTTCTAATTAAAAGTAAGAGGGTTTTGGCAGGACACATTGCTAAAGAAGGGATTATGGGCCATAAGGGAGATGGAGAGAAAGTGGCCCGAAAGATTTCCTCCACGGAGGAGAAGCGATCAGCTCCCGTGCAGCAACGAGATGAGCTGTGGTTCTTGAGATATTGCATGACTGACGGATGGTGTCGGCAGCCTCTCAACCGGCAGTGGATATCTCTCGTGGCTAATGATAGTATTGATGAAATCACAAGCTTCCATCTCAACAATTAAATAAGTATGTTTAACGAGAGGAATATATATTTTGATAGTATGTGATGATAGAAATGTTATTCCTGCATCTGCTAATTGCATTCAGGCTCGTGACTGTGGTAATCTGGTCAATTGAAAAACAAAGCAACATGGAACACGATCCTTTTTTTTTCCACTGGACATGTATTTGCTGTCAGTGACTGGGTATAACAATAGATACGTAGATCTAAGGTCCAGACAGTTGTTGACAATATCACATCACAAAATACAATCACTAACTTACAGTATCTTCAACTGCGTTAACTGATACAGTTTTTTTTTTATTATATCGTAACAAAACAACTCGCGATTATGAAAACATAATCACTACAGCCAGGGCTTCGTTTCAGCCAGGTCCGTGCACAGCACACCACATCCATTATACCTGTTTCTGTGGCTGTGCCCACCTCGTGACGTGCCTACTCCAGTTCACCAGCCACCCAGAAAATAATCAGTGAGAAATTAAACACTGATTACAACCGGTGGAGTGGAGTGAATGGACGGTAATTTATTCCATCTTTTTTTTTTTACCGTGAAGTGGACGTCAAAGGCCACGTGATGTTGAGCAGAGCAAGACATTGTGTGCTCAGGTAGAGGTGCAGCCTTGCAAGTTATTGCTCAAGCCCGTTTTGGCAGAACGGCCTCCACTGAGGGGGAGCTCGAGAGGGCCCCCTCCCCTTTCGAGAGCAGTTTGGCATCCTCTGTCACACTTGGAAGAGGTGGGAAATACCCACACTTTACCCCACCACACATGACCGACGGATGGAGTAACTACAGTGTAATTTTTACATACTCTTAGTTTTTTCGGTAAAGTCACGTAGGTAAAAATGAAATAAAAATTACTAAAAGTAATAATAGAAAAAAAATGAAAAAAAATCACGACAAGTATCCGTCATCAGGTGGGACCGTCACAGCTAGATGTGCGGTATCAAGTGAGGCAGGGATTCCAAGATGCAAGTTCTTAAATACAATACAAGTTAAGGGGGAGGAGGGGGGGGGAGCTTATCAGAATGTGGTAGCCAACGAATTGAATGTTTACAATCATACTGCTGGGTGAATAGACGCGAGGGAATTTAAGAAATTCGCTCAAGGTTTCAACTGCCGGGCCACGAGATTGAACCGGCGTCCTCTGGATTATCATACACCACGGTTCGATACAATATCCCAAGTATTCTTAGGTTTTTTTTCGATAAAGTCACGTAGGTAAAACATTAAAATTAATAGAAGTAAAATAAAAAATAAAAATCACGACGTTTCGGAGGCAACACAAGCTTCCGTCTTCAGGTGGAAACGTCACAGCCACGACAGCTGTATCAAGTAAAAAAATGGAAAAAAAATTTACGTGATTTTTATTTTACTTTTATTAATTGTAATGTTTTACCTACGTGACTTTACCGAAAAAAAACCTAAGAATATGAATCCTTGCAGTCACGAAAGCTTCAAATCTAGAATATCCCAAGTATCCAATGTGAAAGCGATGTGCATGACACACTGCGACTCGGTGATTGCCACCGAGCTGGCATTGGCTCCTGTGTGCGGACATGCGTGGGAAATGACACAGGACAGGCCCTATCCTCCTATTGATAGTTGGCTTGAGCACGTAGATGCCGCCCCCCCCCCCCACTGTTGAGAAGATCCCACTACCCATGCGGCTTGTGTCTAGGTCTGCTGTTCTCCAAGACACTCAGCCTGTCGAGTGCCACTGTTCGCTCACTGGCGAGGTAGGCAGCAATTGCTTCATGCCATCACGGAGACCAAGGGGAGCAATTTCCGCCAGGCCCCGCACAAAAGATGGCCCTACAACGGGCCTGTTTTTCATTGCTAATGAATAAGGGGGCCTCACGTGGAATTCTGCTCCGAGTCTCCAGTAACCTCTGGGTGGCCCTGCACATAATATCAGTATAGCTGTACCATCTGTATATATGAATTTTGACATATATAGTAAAAAATATTTTTTTATTAAGGCCCCAATATATAAGCGCTTGCATGACTGCATCAGTTTCCACTGAATAAAATGCCTTTTCGTAGTCTACAACAAGCCGTAAAAAATGTGTATTATCGTTTGATATTCATCTGTATTTACTATAATCTGATAGAATGTATGCAGTCAATGGTAAAAAAAACCTTTTCTACACCCAGCTTTCTCGCGTGTTTGGTTGGCCTCCAAATCGTCCATTGTTCCGTTCACTATCATCTTCTGTAATAATTTATATACGTGTGATAGGAGGCAAATGGGTTTGTAATTCTTCAAATATTGTCTCCTGTTGTGAACTGAAGAATGATGAAGGTATCAACGCATGATTAAGGTATTGAATTTCACTTTAAATGTTTAGTAAATAGGTGCACTAATTTTATTTCAAACGTGGGCCCCACTTTTTTGATTGGCAGTTAATCCATATAATCTGAAAGCTGTCCTTTTATTCACTCTGGTTACTTCTTCACGTGTGACATTTGAATCTGCTCCTGTTCATCTATAGACATCTGCATAAAATTACTCTATATTTTATGATTCTGTCCACCATGAATTATGTTTCCATCTTGCCCAGTAGTGGCTACCATTTGTGATTTACTCATCATCAACATCCGTTGTTCTGCTTTTATACTCCCATTTTCAATCACTGTAATGTTCTCTAAGTTCTAGTCCCATTCATTTACCTTGTTATAAACGTTACAGTTAATATTTGTACCAATAATTTGTGTAATTTGATCTCACTGGCATCTTATGGAAATAAACTTATGTTATTATTCACCGTGGAAGTTGTATATTCCAGTGCAAACTGCCTTCACCCCCTTCTATTTTTTTCCAGTGTCACAGAGAATTTATATAAAAAATATATGCATATATTAAAATCCCAGCTCAGTCCTTCGAGTCTGTGAGGATGGTAAACATACAGAGAGACACTTGGGGCAGGAATTAGTGTCAGATTGAATGTTTATGTGGAGGCTTCAGCAAACATAAGAACCTCCATTATATAACGTCCCCTGTGCTATGCCCTGATTACACAATTAGGGGTAGTCATAGGGCTAGGACAAATGTTTTCTTCCCAAATTAAGCAGTTCCCTCTTGTATCCCTACCTGTTTCTTTTTTTTTCTTTCCACAGAAAGTGCCATTCATTGAGTGATGTACAGGCAAAGAAAGAGAGAGAGAGAGAAGGCTGAGGAATATGGGAGTGGAAGGGGCGAGCGATGTGCCTTTCTTTCTTTGGGCGCTGCCATTCTCTGAACCTTTGTGCCTTGCACGCGTGCACATTGACGTGGCCAAAATATTTCGAGTGCGACGACAACGGCACAAAACCAAAGTGTTTTCACAGAGATGTCAGCAAAGTAGGCTGCTCTACAGTGTGGAGACTGCAATGGTTCAAGGCCTTTACCTCCATCCACTCCATGAACCATATCTACATACCTAACCACAATTGCTCCGTTCCACATGGTAGGTGTGACTGGGCACTAGGCTCTGCAGTTTACTGGCATGTGTGACCATGCACGTGTCTGTTTTGTCCTTTGCTTTGCATGCCGCTAATGACGCACACATAATGTACGGTGGCATTTAAGTTCAACATGTATTTGCTATGCGCAAGTTTATTCTATCGATGCGCAGGGTTCGATTTTATCTCACAAGAAGCGCGCACAAACTTTGCTATTCACTGGAACTTGTCATCATGCACGTTAAAATTTGCCCTTTACTTTGAATGATGCACGTATAATGTACAATGGTAGTTAAGTTTAACAGGCGATTGCGACGAACACGTTTATTTTTTCAAAATCCAAGCGGTTAAATGCCATCTCACAAGCAGTGCACACAAAAATACAGAGAATGTGCATGTATTGCTTGAATAGCTGTTTAATTTCATATTGTTCCACTCTTAACTTGATAGTCTAAGATCCATCCCAACTTAATCAGAGTCGAATGTACGACTGTGTAGTTAGATGGTTGGCTGCTGGAAGGTGGGACTCATTATTAGGTTACAGTGATTCAGAGTTGGGAGCCCTCTGCTGGATAGCATCCACTCCCCTGCTGTTTAATGCTTCTGGCATTTATGGGATTAAATATTCTTTTCAGGTAATTATCGGCTTTGTTCTGTTGGTTAATCCATGGACAAATGGCTTTATATGTATGTAAGATTAATACATTATACATACCAAAAGAGGCCACAATGCAACACCATTTTGCTTTACATATCTTGCAGATGGGTGTAGAAGGAATACTGCTTTTTTTGGTCAATGTAACTGGAGTGAATGTTTTCATTAAAAAAAAGTAATTTGCAAAACTTGACGGGAATTTTATTGTGCAAAAATATGCCACCTTGCAGGATTGCTTTGTAAATTTAGAGGAGCGTGTACCACCCGCAATGAATTAAACCGCATTGGCAGGTAGCTAAATGATGTTAACATTGTTCATCGACCTATAATGCAGCATGCATGTGGTATCAGCATCTTCGGAGCCTTCATACGTAACAGCTTATGGAGGCCAGGATTTTAAAAAACTGCATGAATGCCTGGCAATTGTTGGGATAAAACGAAACCTTGTATTTCCTGAAAATATTAGATTTTGCTCAGAATGGATTGTTTATCAAGGCATTATTGAATGCTTGCAGTGCATTACATGCACTGGCGTGATGACCTTATCTGCACATTACAGACGTTGTATGAATCGTCCTGAAGATATAGATTGCTGCAGCCTATGTATGATGCTCAGCGATTCATGTAATGCATTTTGGCCGCAAAATATCGACGTGCAAAACCTTTGTAGACTTTAAATGTGCTCATCAAAAAAAAGGTTTCAGACAATGTACTATTAATAAGATTAAAAGTAGCAATAAAATACAGGCTCGACAAAAAGGATAATGGAAAAATACCATAGCTTGCAAAATTGCAGAATGTTTAATACATTTGTGACAATGAAGATTGATAAAAAAAAAATTGAAAAGTTTGATTTTGTTGCAGTCCGAGGACTGGTGTTTGAAACTGTTCTAAATCGGCTTGCAAGCCTTGTTGGAAAAAGTGTGTTTGGGATCCAAAACATACCATTTTTACACATTTATTTATTTCCATAACCACAATTACAACTTTAGCGAACTGAATAAATCATATAAAATAATTCTGGAATAATTGTGTAAATAATATAAGTAATCCATACGTACACTCAAAACAATAAACGAATACAATTGGAGGAAAAGGGATCCAAGAAGCACCATTTAAGACTCTATTTAAGACCGGGAGCCTCACCATTCTGGCAAATTGCCCGATAAAGCTGGATATAATTACCAGCGAAACGTCGTACTACTCAAGTTTTAAACGATGTTGATTCACTCTTCAACACACCGGTGGGCTAAAGTAGTGAACTATTTGTCCTTTGTAAACGTGACACATTTTTTTACTGTTTGGCCGTGTCAGGTGATGGAGGGTTACGGCACATTTATAAATAACGCGATCTAACCCAAACACATTCCTGCGGAGGGAGCTGGTAGGAACGTTGGTTTGCTCGGTCAATGGCCAGGGTCAACGGCGGCGTGGTGTATTCCGCAAATATGGCCGACTGTGAGGGCGGGCACAAGCCGGCGTGAGTAGGTTAAACGTTGAGTTTGATAAGGGCACCACGGGGTGACCAGCCCCTCCCCACCCAGCCCCACCCCTCCCACCCCCCACCCAGCCCCTCCCCACCCAGCCCCTCCCCACCCTCCCCACCCAGCCCCTCCCCACCCTCCCCTCTCCACCCAGCCCCACCCCTCACATTTTTGGATGCACGACGGACGGACGGACACAATAATCCCCTGTGGGCTGGTGTAACCAGGAGGTTCCTACCAGTAAAACCTTCATGATGAAAGCACCATATTTATTGAAGGAAATCCAAGGATAAGTATTCAGAAGGAAAAAAAATCTGATCTGCTTAGAAAACTGGATGCAGGTTTAATGCTGCATGCCATTCCGTGCACTCCCATTTAGGCCACGTGCCATTTTGGCAGAATGTAATTTTTGCGACTGCTTATGATATCATATTTGCACAGATGCAGTCGGCTTGAATGACATGTTGTGTACCCGTCCAAGTGTGCACAGACTCACGAGCCATTTTATAACATTTTATAAATACTCTACTCGACTGTGAAATACTATACAATTGGAAAATTTCAAATACAACTTGTGCAGCTTAAATAAAGTAAAATATGCGTAGCCATACACAGCAATAATAATAACATCACTAATGCAATAATAACAATAATGCCAATTATTTAACTTGAAACCCCTTAGTAGTAGGTTTTTACCCTTTTAAACTGGTACAAAACTGACACCTTTATTCAAGGCATCATGTTTGCAATAACCACAACACAAGTAGTCAAAAAAGCAAACAAAAAGAAGCAACTCTGATAATGATAATAATATGCACTGTCCTTGAAGTTGATTGGTCCACACCCGAGACGGCTTTCTTTAGAGCCTAGTCCCCATTGGTGTTGGACCAGATGACACCATAATATTATCATTATCAGAGTTGCTTCTTTTTGTTTGCTTTTTTAACTACTTGTGTTGTGGTTATTGCAAACATGATGCCTTGAATAAAGGTGTCAGTTTTGTACCAGTTTAAAAGGGTAAAAACCTACTACTATATTTTGCCACTGGTAAAAGAGATCTCATAGTTGAAACCCCTTGCTTGATTCTCAAGGCTTTTTTTCAGGTGGGTCCTGCATTGGCATGTTTGGCCAATGTCATTCACTGAGTGTTCGGCATGGGGGAGAACATCAGAGAACCCAGACACAAACCAACGAGCACTGCCTTCCCTTGGCCACCTTGCAGCCCCAGGACGACAAGGCCCAGCAATCCCTGGTGGTCTCCATGCCAAGTGTTAACCAGGCTCGCATCTGCGTAGCTTCCAAGCATCAACGAGGTTAGCTATAGGCAACAAAAGTGGAAATTGGTTTTCAGAGCCAGACCTGGGCTCCTACTTGGTTGATTCAGCAAATAATGGCACCTCGTGCCATATGTGAACATGAACATTGGAGATTCAACAGTCACCAAGTTGTGTGGCTGGTCATCCATCATGTGCTTTTGCCAGTCTTAATAATTGCTTAACCAACAACATTTTCCCTTGCAGTCTAAGAAGCTAAAGCGTGGATATTTGTATTTTTGTCCGCCTGTGTTTATGCATAGCATGCATGCAATAACATTATTTGTATTTTCAACGGCCATACATAAGCCGTGGCATTTTACACTGTTGTACACTTTATTGTACGTATATATAGAATACGAAAAAGTATACGTGGAAATAATAAAAAGGCCAACATTCTTTCACATCAATGAATAGAATAAAATCCTGAGAGAATTAGTTACGGATTTGTACAAATGCAGGAAATTGCCGTTGCAGGCTGGGGAGGATGTACTCGGAGCCTGTTTAGGGGTTTACGAGGTGTGGGGGCATCGCAAAGGGTTTGCTATTTTAGCAAGCCTTGAGCTCAGACCGGGATACTTAATGGGCGCAGCTTTGAAAAGTGTAAGTAAAAATGAGTTTTCTTTGTTTCCATTAGGGTCCGGATCGAAGAATGCCATGTTTTCATTTCGCTCCATTAGGGCGTTGTGTCGTATCACTTGGGCATGCCGCGAAGGCTCATCAAGATGCAGCATTTGCCAAGCGACCCACGGTGTTATCGTGCACCACGTAGCAGAATGGAATTAGAGCCTTGATTCAAGGGCTGCGTTAATTGCGGCTGGCGTACCCCCCAACCACAGCACAACTTCAAGTGCAATTTTTGTAAGTCTTGACGACTGAAAACAACAACAACAACAACACACATTAAAAGGAACCACATTTCGTGAGTCGGATATAATTTTATTGCTTCACATGTTTATTGTGTTTTGATTATATTCATTGGTGTCAATTAGTGGCGGTTACTGCATGTGTTTTGGAGAAATATATACCAGCATGTGTTTGGAAAAAACAGCGTGCACAAATAATGCTCGTGTAAACCTTCAATGAAATTAGCGTTGCAGTATTCTTCTAATGCCCATGTTGTACACAAAAGCGCATACATGAAAAGTCCTGCTCATCGCTGCTTTTTTGTTACAAATTTCCGAGTTTACAACCTGATGAAGCTCAAAGCAATTTGAGCAAATCCTTGCATGTTGGTGCTAAATTCAGTCTTGACACTTCTTAAGCCACAACTGAGGAGGAGCTCTATTGGTCAGAATTTGAGCAGTACATTGTCCACGTATAAATAATATCTTTGGTGGAGGGTTAACGACAATATTTTGAGATAAAACTGCAATGTGGGTGAGGATTTCTAGTATAAATAAATGGCATTGTGCGAGCCATGTTCATCTGATACATGTGACTTTATTGTGGTGTGTGTGTGCACAAAAATGTAAGAAAACATTTCCCCCGAATAGTCCCGAAGAGACTGTTGGGTCAAGTGCTCTGAGCGAGCACCTCCAAAAGGCTGGCATCACTCCCAGCCACTTTTGTCTCCCCAGTGGCCATCTTTACACACCGTATCAGGTGCGCGTTTAAGGATGAGTCAACCTCGGGGAGGCCCAGGACCACTTTAGATATTAGTCACTGGTATTGGTCACCAACCAGAATCGAATTCCGGCCATTGGGTTCATAGTGTAGCGCGCTAACTGCTGCGCCACCACTCCCCATACACACGCGCGCATGTTCCTGTATGAGCCTGTGTGTGCGTGTCTGTGTGCATACGTTGCACACAGACACGGTACTGTAGCCGTTCGAGTTAAATTCCCGCTCACGACCAACACCAGTGACGACTATCTGAACCGGTTCTGAGCCTCCCCTATGTCGACTCAGACTCAAATGAGTACCGGGTGCGGTGTGTAAACATCGCCACTGGGGAGACAAAGGCGGCCGGCGTGGTGATGGCAACCCACCCTCTCGTTTGCCGTGCCGACCTTCATTTGTGTTCGCGAACAGCGCTTGCCCCAACAGTCTGTTTAATGCTATTCGGGGGATCTTTGTCTTTGCATTCATACATCAGTGGACTTGTCATTGAGGATAATTGCAACCGATTTTTAAACAAAAGATCTGCATCTCAGTCAGTCATGTTAGTCATTACGCCAGATGAGTACATTAGTCACTGGCTATTTGCTCACTTAATTGTTTGCAGACTTTGAATATGGTGCTCTTATTTGGTTTGTCGTGGTTCATTTCTAAATAAACGCATACTTTAATGTAACAATACACGTATAATATGATTGCCCCTCTCCTACTAATATAACACATTTTCTTTCTGATTTTGGACCTGAAAATAATCAGCATGGAGTGAATTTTACATATGTTACGTAAATAATAGTTAATTCAAAGTTTGTTTGCATGAAAGCAGTTTTCGTGTAGAATTTGAGTGTTTTTTTTTATAGTAACCAGCCTGGTGGCTCGGCAGCAGAGTGAGAGGCTGCAAGTTCAACTGCTGGTTGGGAGTTGACTCATCCCATCATCCGCATGGGGTTGATAAAATGAAGACCACTTTGTGGGGGAATTCATAAAAGTGGTTGTCCTCTAGATAAACTCACCGCGGGCCATAATAACGTGGAATTTCTGCCAGTGCCACGGCTGCAAAACAGGACGTGAGCCCCGTTCTTGAGTGCTCCTTTGAGTTGGAAATCTGTTTGAAATGTCCTCATCAGAATTGTTCGTTTTTCACAGCAACATATTTTCCTTGACTAGCAGTTACTTTATTTGATGTTTTAAGTTACATTTTCTACAATGCCTTTTAATAACCGGTCATTATAATTTGCCTTCTTGTGTTTTTTTGACATGGGAGAATGTATGGGTGACATTTTTTTTCTCTCATTATGAAAAAAAATCACTTTTAACAAGAAACTACTTTCACATGACCTTTCAATGTCTTAATATTTTGATTGCCAAAGTGACTAATTATTTTAATTGTCGCGACAAAATTACTTTGATTGCAACAATTCCAAATGCAACATGTTGTTTGATTAGGTCTAATGATGGTAAAACACCAAGGTTAACCTTTTTTGTAAATCATTCATCAGGCTGGCTAGTACATGTAAGTGACACTTTGTAAAGGTAGCGTGTGAGACACTGAAGACGAAAGAATGCATTCTATACATTTTTTTAAGCCTACAAAGAAATATCAGACATCACTTAAATGTTTGTCATCGTACAGACGTCTTTCTTTTACCACGTGGCGGGTTTTACCGCTTGCAAGGCTGTGCATCGTGATGGATGTTCGACTAAAATGGGTTAGAAAAATGCAGTCAGCATTTTTTTTTCCAGCCTTGTAATTTATGATTTTGACATTTCTTAATCAGAACATTACACAGTAAACAACATGTAAGGTGTAATTTACATCAAATGAAGCCTTCAGATGTGGCGTAATGACAGGGTGTGGGTCGCTGAGTGGATTCTGAACAGCTATTAAAGTCACGCCGTGCTTTCTGGCACAGCGTCTTCTTTTACTATGGCGAACACACACAATCATCCTTGCCCAGTTCATTTAAAAGTTTATTTCGGGAACACGGTAAACATCACCTGTTCGGAAACCAGCGAAACAAACTAGATAGTTTCCAAGACTCTTAAAGATGGGTGTTTGCTATGAATTGTGCCATTTTTTGTTACTTTTTATAACACATGCATGTTTGTTGTATGTATTTTGAACTTCTTTCGCATCATACGTAGCCAACCGTGCCAATTGGAGGTGCGGGGGAAGGAGAAACTAAACACAAAAAGCGGTTCTAAATGAGTTTTCAATCTAGATTTGAATTTGCATAGCTCCAGTGGCTTCCTAACATTGGAAAGAAGAAGACGGCCGCAGAAGCGCGCGATGCAGTGACGCGATGCGGTTTGTTGCTATTGCGCAATGAGTTTGGTCGAAAGAACAAAGCGGAGGTAACATCCAAGTTGTCTCATTGGACTTACAACTTTAGTTGCGTTGATTTCATCGCCAGCCTTTCACTACGATGGCACTTGGTGCTTGTGGTGTGGACCTCCCCTGAGTCGGTGCAGAAGGGAAATTCATACCATACCCTGGCACATGGCTGGGCCAGACTTATCGCTTGCAGAGATGAAGCCCTGTTCTTTCGGTCATCCATTCCTTTGTGCACAGTTCAATGTATTCCTCTGTGTTCCGTGCAATCCACTAACAGGAGCTGACAATCCAGTCAAGAGAGATTAAAAATGATATCTTTGTCACTTATGTTAGAAGAGACGTATATATATATTTTTTTTCATTTGCCATAACTGAGCTATTCGACCCCAGTAAAAAAACAACTTTGTCAAAAATGTAGATGTCAAACGCCTTTTAAATCATTCTGGCTTTTTCAAACGTCGGAAGGTTAAGAACATCTAAAGGTTACACAATTACGTTTAACTTAATGTTACGGGCTTGTAGGCGATAACATAATACAATGGTCTGCACACTCACAGAAGTGCACCAAAAAGATTATTTGATTTCACTGAAACTCAGATGTAAAGAATCCATTTGCCAAAATGCACATGAGCGCGAGGAGCTCACACTTGTGTGGAAGTGCTATTTTTAAGTCCCCCGGGGTAGATAGGGAGAGATGATGATTCCTGTCGGCGGAATCTGAGAGGCAGTTTGTGTAGTGCTGAGTTTTTCATGCTCTCTGTCCACTCGCAGGAGAGGCGTTCGGGGAATTTGAGCCGGCCGGTGATGCATGATTTCGATTGTACCTGGCTTGGAGGGCTAAAAAGCGGCAAAGAAGTGGTCTTGGCGCAGAACGAGCAGAAATGTATTACAAGCCCGCGTGAATTCGCTGGGGTCATTGCATTCAGGAAATGAGGTGGATTTATGGGTCAAGCACATCCCAAATGAAGGGAATTATTGCACCAGGCTGACTGAAGTGGCCCTTAAAGCTGGATGTAAATTGCGAACATAATACAAACTAAGACCTGTTTCAATCGGTAAATGGGGCCACACCCGTGGCTGGTCTATGACAAAAAGGATGTTATCAATGTTGGCTATATACTAATATTCTGTGGAAACTATACTATATTTCCTAGTGAATGCATGCATTGGAAGTTGACTGATAAATACGTCCAATACTAGAATAGGAATAAGTAACCACAGTAGTAACGTTTTTTTATTTTACTTTTATAAATTTTAATTTTTTACCTACGTGACTTTACCGAAAAAACATAAGAATATGGGATTAACGTTATTGTAATAATCCATATAATTCAGTCTGTTTTTTAAGTTTATAGCAATTTATCTTCACTATAAACAGCCAATATGTACACAATTTTAAATGGGATGAACTTAATATGGTAGTACTCATTTGTATAGCTTTTTAATGGATTTATTTGTGAGTGCTTGGATGACTGCATCAGTTCCCATTTACCCAAATTCATTTTTATAATCTATAACAACCAAGCATAATCGTATTTTCAAGTCTCTCCAGATGTGATGGATAGTATTCCATGGTCAATCATAGAAAACTACTTTTTTTAAGTCAAGCATGGTTGGTTTAGTCTTCAAATCTATCTTTGTTTTGTTTTAACTGACCTTCATGAACGATCTATGAACATATAAGATCATAAAAATGCATGGGAGAACGGATTCAACATTTCGCATTTGCTGATGACATAGACGTCATAGCAACCAATGCTAATGAATCACGGGAGATGATTGAAGAAGTTCCCGAAGTAGGCTGAGAAGTTGGACTTAAGATACATACGAGCAAAACAAAAGTCCCATACAACACGTTGGCTGTACAAGGTGAAAAACGCCGCAGGATACATACCTATTGTATTGAAGGCAAATTGGGATCACTATCAGGATCAAACTGATTTAAAACAGAAGGTTAACAAGAGCAAGGATGGAGTGCTTTTGGAAAACTACATTTGACAATCGAAAGCAACATCCTAGTGTGCCCCAAAAAGACAGTTTTGAATCGGTAAATATTACCCCTGATGAGAACTGGATCAGACACATGAACACTGACAAAGAAAATGTAGGGGGGGGGTAACATTTCTGAAAAATTTGCAACGAAGCATGCAGAGGCAAATCCTTTGAAAATGCTGCACGATAGCAATAAGTGGGTTAGAATGCGTTTGAAATGCTGTCCAATAGCGTAAAGTAGCACACGGTGCCAGGGAGTGTACACAAATTAGAGACATGGTATTGACTAGTACGGAGGAGTAAGTGGGCCTTGGTAGGGATGCGTAACTCGAAGGGGGATGATGACTGATGGATGAGAGACTGACAACAGAATGTCAGTCAAATCGAGAATGTGCTCGCGGGCAGGGGAGGGTGGTTGGTGCGACCCCAGCGTGAAGATGGAATGACGAGACTAGTGACATGCGCACGAGTGAGATGGATCGCGGCGTTGTGAGACCACCATTTGGGATGCTTGCCGCATGGGGCAGGCCTTCGTGCAGCAGTGGATTGATCATGGCCGATGGTGATAATGGTGATAAATTGTCATCATTGTTTATGACAGGTATTTTTTTTAAAGCAAATTGTGAATGCTTACTTGCCAGCGGAGTTTTTTTTTTGTTCCCCATTGACATAAATGACAATGAAAATTTTAAATTAAATTGCAAGGGTTTTTTCTTAATGAGCCCAAGATAATTATAAAACTGCTTTTGTAATTGTGTGTAATAATTAGAGCTTGCTCTCAAATAGAATAGGATGTAGGAGTTTATTTTCTCTTCTCTTAGCTGTCTAATTATTTAAGTGGTAATATAAAACCTGTTATGTGATTGCCTTTAATCATAAACATCTGCAAAGAACATTACTTTGATGTTGATGCAGACACTTTGAGAAATTTATTATTATATTAAGTCGAGAGCATTTTGCGATCACATCTTACGTTTGAAGTTTTTTGCAAAGGAATTGCATTCAATTTGCTTCACACCTTCCATATCAATTTTCAGGAGTATGTATTTTCTTCGCAGAAAACTCTTCAAGTTGTATGACCTTTCAGTAATTGCTATTGCTCATAATTAATTCATTAAATAATGTCAAAATGCTCTTAGTGCCATCTTGCTTTCAATAAAATTACGCACGAAGTAAAGCTAAAAGTGCAGCTCTGAATTTTCTGTACTCACCTGCACCATTGCTGGTGCAGGTGCCTCCACTAGAGGGAGATCTATTGAACCTCCATAGGGGGTATTTTGGCCTACTCTTCCATGGAAGAGTTGCAATTACCCACACTTTTTCTAATCTAATTTATATTAATAGAGCGCCTCCACTCTAGGCACTTGCCGTAACTTACACGACGATGACAGAATTTAATTATGTCATTGGCGCAGGGGTGTACAAGGTTTGAGGAATGAGTGACAGCGATAGGCGCTACTTAAAGATCACAACAATGTAGGGGAGGCATGGGAAGAAGTGGAGCGGTGAAGGGAGAGAAGAGCAAGAGAATGGGCAAGAGGGAACAGCTGATACTTTAAGAGAGAAACGGAAGGAGGTTAAGGAGGGGAGACTGATTAATGTACAGGGGAATTGTATTCTTACGTAAGAAGTTTATTTTTATGCAAGAATAAACTTTTCCGTCGATTCACCTGCCGCACTGGGAGGTCAAACCACCAACCTCTGAGTTGAAAGTTCAGTGCACTGCTTATTATCATTCCATCTAAAAATCATTATACTTATTAATTGTACGTAACAAAATCAAATACATCTTCATGACATTTCCATAAAATGTGCTGCATATATATAATGACAGTTTGTTTAACGCAATAAACATTATCATCAGATTTTTTTTTATGTTCGTATGAACATTGTTATCACTTCATTGTCACTGGCGTATTGTTGAAAGGCTGAAAGAAAGCTGCTAGTTTTGTACGTACACGCGACCCTTTGAAGTTGTGAGACTATTCACGAGCTCAAATTTGGTATCAAGCTACCATGCTGTAACAACAATGCACTTGCAATCTAGACACAGAAGTGTCACGTGATCTCCCGGCATAGCAGTTGAAACTATGGGAACGCCGATTAAATGCCCCGCTTCTCTCCACCCAGCACTATAGTACGCCATTGAGTTAGATGGCAGAGAGTGCGTGGTAGGGCAAAGTGTGGGTGCGCCATCGTCTGGTCAGCATAGAATAGTAGGTCAGGCTCAGAGGTCGCAACCGGGTACCCGATACCCATACCCTACCCGATACCCGGCTACCCGTACCCGGTACCCGTTTGCGACCCTGGTGCGGCCGGGTACGGGTACGGGTAGGCCGTGAGTCACTGGTGAGTCACCGTTTGTCACTCATTTCCCAACGTCTTGTCTCTTCTCACAATTCAAGTTCCTAGAATCAACCCACCCGCGCCTGCAACATGGCTTCATCCCAGAGGTCGCAATCGGGTACCCGATACCCGTAGGGTGCGAGTACGGCCGGGTACGGGTACCCGTTTGCGACCCTGGTGCGGCCGGGTACGGGTAAGGAATCAAACCCCGTTTGCGACCTCTGGTCAGGCTCCCCCGAGACGAGTGCACGCACCCTTTGGTGGAAGGGTCTTCTGCCAGTAGTGGCGTGAGCAAACACTTGCAGAGCTGCACCTTTGATTTTTTTTGTTTATTGGTGGTGGTGGTGGTAGCGATAGTGGTGTTTATTCGATTTAGCTGCCAGTGCGGTCATGGGTTTTTCAGTCATGGAGTCTCCTGTTCACCTTTACATCTTTGCTGTCTTCTGCAAACCATGTGATAATCCTCTTTCTCTACCAATGCATCGGTAACCTTCAAACGTGTACGCAATAGATGAAATTTTAAATACTTGATTATAATGTGCAAAAGAGAGTTCAGTTCCATTTTTATATAAATAAATCACTCAATAATAATGAGAAAGCCATCCAAGCGGCTGGTATAAAATATATTTAGTTCCAAAGAATGTAAGTAACATTGCCTGACAAAATTAATTCCACGACAATATAACCCTCATTTATCCTCGTGGTGTGTTTTTGATGTATGTATTAAAATGTTAGTGTCCAAGAAGTGTGTACAGTATTTTTTATAAGTACTTGGATTATTGCGTCTGTGATGTTCAACTTTTTAACAAGAAACCACAATGAAAATTTAACGATGAAACCCATAACAATTTTAAGTCTAATCAAACGCATTTAAATACATCGTAGAACTCCTCTTGCATATAAAGTCAAATTAAAAAATGTAATGTAAAATAATTTCTGTTGACTTTAATGGCATTAAACCTGTTCAATCCTGCGGTATTATATGCCTGCCGTCGTTAAGGCTACGAATACATACCAGGTGCAAATGCGGTTAGTTTGTACATTTTTCCACAACTTGAATTTGGCACTTACTTGAGTCTGAACACAGACATCTAATGTTACACACAAAGATGCCCCTTTTTGTGAAGGCTGTTCTCAATTAATGTGCATTCTGGACACTGAGCAGCCTTCCAAAAGATGGAACTGATTTTATGGTAAATCTGTGAAAGTGGCACTGCATACGATGCCAGATTTTTGCACAGAACCAGGGTGTTATTTCGACGCGTGCGCTAATGCTGCGTGGCTGGCACGCACTTGGACTTGATTAGAGTGGCGGTATTTCCGTTCTGTGGAGCTCTTTTTTTCCCTTCAGCCAGAGAGCGAGTCATCTGCAAATCTTTACTGGCCTGTGTAGGGAGCGAGGGATTACAGCAGGAACGTCCGCGGGGGACTCTCTTGTGGGTCGTCGGCTTTCGCAATGGCCCAAAGCACACGGGATCCAAATTGCATATAATCGCCCCATATGCCAATTACTTTCCTCTAATCAATAGACAGTTCCTTTAATTTGGCACAATTTCGTTATGATTGGCAGCAGTTGCAAAAACCGCATTATATACAGTTACAACAACAACTGTAGTCTGTGTTATGTGTGTGGTTATATGATATTTATCTAGTGTGTGTGTTTATGCATGCATGAAAATATGTGTTTTACTTAATGCACACAATTATCGTTTACTTGATACATGCCTCTGCTGCCTTACAGATGCATGACATATTCATGCAAAGACATGTTTGATAACATTAATAATATTGGTTTTAGTTGCTGAAAATAAATGACAAACTCAACACGTGTTTCCCAACTGACCATTTTAGAAAAAAAAAACTTTATCTAATATCGTATTCTGGGATAAGATGCACTTTTCCCCCTGTACTTTAAAACAAAATTTGGGGGCACTTTTAATCCGGTAGCCCGGTGTATGCATGTGTGACCACGTTTACATAATGTTATTGCCACCAGACGCAAGGTTGGGGTGCGTCTTCGTTTCTCGAGTGTCCGAAAATTTAAAAAACACAGTAGCTAAAAATATACGTCTACATACAAACGCTTATGCAATATACCGTCATCATAGGCGTTTAAAAATATCACAACAGGAAGGGCAGACAGTCGTGACTCTAACTATTATAAATTATATTCTTGGATCTTTCGGTAAAGTCACGTAGAAGAGAAATAATAAAATAATAAAAATAAAACAATAAAATTCTCACGACGTTTCGGCCACAACACAAGCAGCCGTCCTCAGGTGAAAAACAGAGCTCTGTTTTTGTATTATTATAAATTAACCTGCAGCAGTCCATGCAGATACAGTAGCTGAATTTCACAGGTGTATGGATGGGTTTGTAAAGATCGTTAGCAGGCAATGTGGCTACGAATGGGAAAAGCACAGGCTGTGTACATCCACATTTTGACCCACAGAGTTGCAAACGTAATGGCTCGAATACCCTCTTACCTTCAATGGCTCAGTATACTTATAAACAAACATATTTAACAAACAATACAGACACGTGCAGAACAGGAATACAAACGCTCCAATTGACCGACACACGCGCGTGATCTCAGCGATCCCCAGCTGTGAACTCGGGGGCTGGGAAGAGACGGGCAGGATGGACGGGAGAAGGGTAGTCGTAGAAAACATAAAGAGGGATAGAGAAAGGAGGAGTGAGGATGGTGAACAAAGATCATATTCTTGTGGGAGGGCTTGGTACACGTCTTACATCCACGAGTTTGTGGGGCTGACCTAAGAAGGGGGTTATAATTTAGCAGCGTCTTCACTTTCAAGGTTCATCCTTTTGACATCATCGCTGGCTCTACAGCCGAGGGATGAGCATGGTAACGGCTCATAGTGCACCCTGATCGACTTCGGCAAAGTCATGCGTGTAATATTAAGTCAGCTCAACCTCCAAAACTGGTAGACTTTGAATTGTTCCCTCGGCAGATGGCGAAATCTACATTTTTAATCAATCTTTAAATGAAAAAGGAAAACACTGCAGAGGTTTTTATTTTTTATAATCTGAAGTAACTCGTGGTGAAAAACTCCAATGCATGAGCAAAATGCTTGCCTTCATACACATTTCTCTGGTGACTTGTTCTCCATTGAGCAGTGAAATGTGCTACACTTTAAACTGTTAATGCCACATAAATTGCGGGAATCTCAGAATGTATCGCCAGCACAGCAGATCTGCATCCTGCCAAGCATACATCACATCTGTTAAAATATATTTTTCATATATTAAAATAAGTAAATTAATATTTTTTTAGATGTACATTTACACGTGTTAATATTCCAGCAACATTTATTTTAGTTTTCTCTCTCTCTCTGTGTGTGTCTCTGTTTGTCAAATTCCACACTTAACTTCTAATTTAGCAATCGTTGGAGAACGTAATGAACCAGGCTATGCGTTAACTGTGCGTTAGCCGACTCTCTGTGTTGCATTGCATTACATTTAAAAATAAATGCTAAGTTTGTTTTCTCAAACTGCCTATTTCTCTCTCTAAAATTTACCAGGCTCTCATAGGTCCATTCGCTCTTTCTCTCCCCTGGCCGCTTCGGGGTGGATTTCCACACAACTATCTCAAAAATGTACCAGGTTTGCTGGGTCTTTCTCTCCCCCGGCCGCAGCGGGGTGGATTTCCACACAGCTCTCTCATTGACATGCTAATTCCTCTGCTCCAGCAGACCAACCTCTATCTCTGTTTAAGGCCTCGACACAGAGGCATTGGGTCTCTGTGTGTCTATATTGTATGTCTCTCTCTGTGTGTCTCTGTGTTGTCTCTATATGCTTGTGTGTCTGTCTGTGTGTCTCTCTCTGTGTGTCTCTGTGTTGTCTCTCTATGCTTGTGTGTCTGTCTGTGTGTCTCCGTGTCTGTGTTTTGTCTCTCTTTCAAATTTAGAAGTTCACTAAGTTTGTTTTCTACCTGATGACGATTGCTTGTGGTGCAATCGAAACGTCGTCTTTTATTACTTAAATTATTTTCTTTCTACGTGACTTTACCGAAAGAACCAAAGAGTAATTTATTTTGGTGTTTTGACAGATAGAGATGGTATATTACACACAATCGGCTTTGACATGTTCCATCTAACACTTCAAACGCACATGAGTTGGTTGTGTGATGTGAGGTCGTGGTGGTATTAGGTGGATAATCACAAATGGTTATGACTATTAGAAATGTCATGGCAGTTGACTCTAGGAATGGCCAATGTGTGGCATTGATAAACATCACGGGATTTTTACCTCAATGAAAACGTTACTTAAGATATGTAAAGGTGCAGCTTTGCAATTGCATGCTTGGGTCACTGTTTGTCAGAAGAGCTTCCACAAGAGGGTTATCTAGAAAGCACCGAGTAGAGGATTTTGTACACAATCTCTCATTAGCTGACGAGACATCGTGAAAGATATGGGAGGATGTACACTTTATCCCACCACATGCGATCTGTCAATCCAACTGACTGTAGTGTATACTGCTGGGGTTGACAGAGGTTAGGGTGGTTTCAGGAAAGTTGCTCATTGTTTCAACTGCTGCGCCATGAGGTTTAACCAGCAACTTCTGGATTACAAGTCGAGTGTACTAACCATTTTACCACAACTGCATCGCTACCAAATATAACTCATACTTCATTCATTTTGCATGGGTGACCTTTTTACCAACTCTATATAGTGGCCATGATTTCAATTTCACAGCTGATTTTGCCCACAAGATCATGCAATTCTCACTGAATCAAAGTGAGTTAATTATATGCCTATGTTCAAAGAGAAGAAAATCAACAATTATGGCAGGACATCCCTGCGTGACTTTTATGAATGTTGCCACTCCCCATTACCTAAAAAGTTGGCCCTGTCCATTTCCCGTTGTGTGACGGCCTTTGGTGGTTTTTGGTATTACAATTTTTTTGGTATTACTATTTTTTTCACAGTCACTTGACACTTTTATGGCTTTTGGCAGTGCTCTCCTGTTTCGGCAGGAAAGCCAGCTGTCGGCAAAACAATTTTTCAAGGTTGGTTTGGGTTCCTTTGGTAAAGTTTCTCGGGGTGCTTTGGACTCCTCCACTCACTGCCACTTACTGAATAGGGACACATATTCAAGTAACAGAATCACTTGCACACAATGCAACATATGTGCAATTTACACTTCTATCTTTGGAGTTCGTGGTGGAAATGTGTGAAGTGGTGCAGATGGGCAATTAAATTTAGTGTAATTCCGTAGCAGTTCTTGCAACTATTTTCTCTCTCTCTCTCAAAACCATTTTGTGAGAATTATCCATGCGTTATCTTTTTTGTTGTTGTGGGTTATTGCTGACAGGATGAGGTCATTTTATCTTGAAATACTTTTACTTTCGTATCTTGCTTCCGCCGTGGAGCATCCGGTCCAATGGAACGGTAACGTTCACTTGCACATTTATTCGTTCGTTTTTTTTTCTAATTAAGACAAAAACATGTCCAAGTGTAAGGTGATTTCAATGGGCTCCCTGATATCGGCCAAGGTCTTGCATGCCTCTGTGCCCATTCAAATGCTCGCCTTTCTTCTGGTGTGAATCAAGAAGGATGGGAGCAGGGTGGGGGGTGGGAGCTGCCAGGTAAACTTTCTCAGCCCTGCTTTGAACAACTTTTTGTGTCTCTTTACAATGTTGTGAAAAGTAATATCGGTGAACAACTTCATAGGAGGGGGGGGGTCTCGTTTTATACTATACAAATGAATTGGAGAGACTCCTCCAATCACATTGCTGCAAGCTGCCCTGGAGAATGACGAACAATACAAATAATGATACAGAATTTAACATATTGTGTTGTGTTCCAAGGTTAAATTATGATTTTTATCTGAATTAAAGGGCTCCATCGCGAAATTCCCTATCGCTGTTCTGGCACTCGTGGTAATGTGTTGCCACCACGGGTATCCAATGGTGTGGATTGTGCTTGCATGCAAAGCCTCAAGGTCTCCTGACACTCCGGCAAACACTGCGCTATTGTGTGTGTGTGTGTCCTTGCCAAATGAACCGCAGCATTAAATAAGCAAAAAAGAATTCACCTCCACCCCATCTTCGCTCCTCAAAAAAGAATTCTCCCCCTCCGAGCTGCATGCAGCCCAGCGGAGATATGGTAAATGAATGTTAAAGTGTACACATGCAGGCACATTCCAGTTTCCAACAGCCGAGTGGCATCCAAAGCCCAAGATTTTCATCCGCAGTGAATAAATGAAAGCATCTGAGCTTAGAATAGCATTCTCTAATACTCTTGGGACGAGGCGCAGTAATTAATCAAACTAATGGTGAATTTTTTGAGGAGGAACAAGGGACACGCGAGAAAATTCGTTTATATGTATTGATACTCTTCTATGCTTACATGAACAACTAGTTCAGCTCCCAAATGAGGTGGATAATGAAAACCTCAGCCTATCGGCCATTGTCTCCATCCTTTCGTATAGCATGGAGTTGATCAGCAGCATGTATACGATCATGTCAAGGTTGGTGAGCCAATGGACGGCTTCATAGTATCTCAAATGCTACCAGCGAATGATCAGAGTGGCCATTCGCCGTGTTACTATGTAGGCCTTGGTTTGAGATTGGTGGCCACAGTCGAACTGCAGGCTATTCGTAATTCTGCATTGGGTGTATGAGACAGTGCCGTAAAGTGGTTGGAAGGTTGCCTTAGATTCTCTAGATTTGAAGCTTTCGTGACTGCAAGGATTCATACTCTTAGTTTTTTCGGTAAAGTCACGTAGGTAAAAAATAAAATAAAAAAATACTAAAGGTAATAATAGAAATTAAATAATAAAATACAATTATTATTTTATTTCTATTATTACTTTTATTAATTTTAATTTCATAAAATATAATTATTTTATTTCTATTATTACTTTTATTAATTTCATTTTTTGCCTTAAATGTGTGGAGTGGAGCTCGTAAGTTCACTTACCAAGTGCATCTGGGTTTGCTGTATATGACCAGGAATGCGTTGGATTTTCGTGCTGTTATCCTCACCACAAGACGACAACATCCCACATGTATGTCCAGTATGTATTTTGAAAGTCTTTCGCACCATACATAGCCAACTGTGATCATTATTGGAGGTGCATAGAAATGTGAAATGAAAAAATATACAAATGCCACTGATGAAGAGTACTGGAATGAAAATGCAGCAAAGTTCCCCATAATAAGTCATTGCGCAACACTCGGCATTAATTGGCCATATGACTCATTCTGGGTGAATTGTTGCCTAAATCACCGACTAGCGGACATGAAAGTGATCTCTGTCTGCCTTTGGTAATTTCATAATTTCAGACTCTAGCGAAAATGAAAGTGTCCGTGTATTTAATACCAGTGACACACTTTAATTCAATTGAAATTCCTCTTGATGTCAAGCAAATTAACTTCGACATTTAATTTAAGTTTTGTACAACAATATGAAAACACAATACAATGTCAAACGATATTTAATTGCTTGGGAAACTTGAAAATAAATAAATTTTATGATGGGAAGATGCAAGGAATGCAATTCCGATGGCATTTTTGGCAGTGACACTCTTCATGTCACTCATAAGCAGGGCATCTTGCATACGAGGGCCTTGCGTGTTGTCTACGATTAAGCCGACCTATGATGTGGCCTGTGGCTTGAAGGTCAGAGATTTCAGCTGGCACCACTAAGTTTGAATCCTAGCAGCTACCTGTGAATAATCTGGTTTCTCAAGTAGTAGTGAGATGATAATTTCAGCCAGGTCATCAATTAATCCACACATGAGAAACATGATGAATTGGGTTCTGCTCTTAATGTGGATTCATTTTAGCTCTGAGGATTGAATATTAAATTTTGATTTAAAGCTTTCGTGACTGCAGATTCATATTCTTGGTTCTTTCGGTAAAGTCACGTAGAAGGGAAATAATAAAATTTAAAATATATAAAACAATACAAATTCTCACGACGTTTCGACTGCAATAAAACATTCTTGCTGTGGACCTCACACCCGATGACGTTTGCTTGTGTTGCAGTCGAAATGTCGTGAGAATTTTTATTGTTTTATATTTGTATTATTTTATTATTTCCCTTCTACGTGACTTTACCGAAAGAACCAAGAAGATTGAATATTAGTTAATGTGACAAAAGTTACTCAATTTCAAGGTGGGTGGGAAATACTGTCCCATACTTTAAAGGACAGAGGTCACGCTAGAGATATTACACACAGTTCTATAACACGCACTTGCGTGGGTCATTCTCCAATGTGGAAGATGACACTGCCCTGCGAGAATTCTGAAAGGATTCTTAATCTCGTGACATGGCACTGCTGGCGCAGTCAGGATAAACTCAAGAACAAAAACAATTACATTTTTTTAGTCTTACCCATCAATTAAGTAATGTTTTACACTTTTTCATATTGCGGTGGTACAGAATTTACATGTGAATACAGAAATTCGTAACACATTCATTTGTCCACAAGTTAAATTCACTTGAAGCTCGTAAATGTCACCAAGATATGTGGTCATAATGCCAAGAGTATTAATAACGTCCAGCATCTTGATGCGCAGTTCCATTCAGATGCTTTATAAATCCAAGCTATATTGTGATGCTTTTCATTAACCTGTTGAGTAGCAAATTACTACAATAACAATGATCATTTAAACTTGTAGTGTGCACAATAGAAACTCATTGTCGACGAGAGACAACTACTCAGGGATGCGAGGAACCACGGACGACCAGGAAGTCAGTAGTCACGTGGTGGGCCAGCACCAACACGTGGCCAAATGTGTTCGATTGTCTGGAATTCTCAGGAGCGGAAATAATTTGAAGCGTGGCACAGCGCTTCAATGCTACAATGTATTATTCTGCAAATGATGCAGTTACATACTGTTAACATTCCTTCCCTTTATGCTGCTGGTCCTGCATAATGCACGGGCAAAACATGACTTTAAACCCCCCGCCAAACCTCCTACGCATTTCACAAGTAGTACTAGTCGCATATCTGCATTTCCCATAAATATTCTAAAATTCCTCTTGATATGTAAATTATTTTGTCAAGGCGCTCTTCCTCCTCCCTCCCAGCTTAAATAGACGCTCCAAGCCTAGGACGTGTCATTCAGACTCTGTCTTATCGACAGACCTGTTCTTCACCTGAGGACGGCTGCTTGCGTTGTGGCCGAAACGTCGTGAGAATTATTTTATGATGTTTTATTTTTATTATTTTATTATTTACATTCTACGTGACTTTACCGAAAGAACCAAGAAGAAAACGAAATTTTGTCTGTCTCCACTTTCCACTGTGGTTTGTTTTCCTTTGTACGATGCTCATACAATCTGATGCATCAGCAAGGTATTCATTTAATTGCATTTGGATGTTCAGCAACATGCACCAACACCTGTAAAATATACTTTATTTATTATAAAAGTGAATATACAATAGCTGTTTTAAGGGGCACATTTCTTAGTAAATAAATGCACATGTTTCCATCATGACTTGTTTGTTCTTTGCAGCCTTGCTATATGTCGGCGAGTAGTCATCTGTAACAAGTAAAGAAAAGCATACATGCCTTTCGTAATGAAAAATATTTCATAGAATAATCTTTGATGTATAGCAGTGACCATAGCCTTTGTACTACGAGTTCGTATTTGTGAGAATCATAATGTTACAATGAGTTTCTTACAGCCTGTTTACTACAAAGGGCAGCGGCCCCTAAGTAAAATGACTCGCTCATTGCATTCACCCTGCTTCGTGTTTGTCTGGAGCCAACGGCCCATATGTTCGCATTAAATATTGTTGATTAAAAATATCCTCATATGTTCCTGTAGGAATATAATATTTCAATGAAGTTGATTTGTTTTCCTAACGATTGGTTTCAATTGCCTTTAGAAAGCTGGGGGAATCTTGATATAACATGAATTTGATTTTATTAGTTTATGTATATTCCCTCGTTTATTAAAAAAAAAATAGGACTGGGTATATTTCCACGTTGAGTCTTGAAGAGGTTTGCTATTCCAAGGGACCCTTTGGGTCCTTACCTATAGGAAGATCTGTTCGAAGGTCGGACGTGTGAACTGCTAGAGTAAATGACGCTTACACTACACACACATAAGTTACTGAAACATTTTATAACTAATAAAAGTCTTCAAGATTAAAGAGTATGTGAAATAGTCGAAATAATACCAAGCTCAAAGACTGCACTAGGGATCGGGGGGTTAATTGGTCTGGCCGGATTTGTGAAGGGTGGATATGCGACGTAGAATTTGGCACCATAACATTGCTTCCCTTTACTCATGAAAGTTGGGCATCATGAAAGTAGTGCCATCATGATATTCTCTTTTCGCATTAGCCTACATACAGCAATGCTTCAGTGTGCTTCGGGTTTAATTTTCCTAAGGGTTCAGCTCGTTTTTCCTTTTCATTGTTTTTTCCAGTGTTTTGGTGTGCGAGGAATAAAAGTGGATTGCATGGGGGACAAAAAAGCCTTATCCAGGTGCACAACTCGTTTTTCAAAAACCCACAAGCTTTATTTAGAACTTATGCCCCTTCAACCACCATTTTACCCAATAGGTGAGTATGCACGAGGTATGCAATGATTCACTCCTCTGATTATGGTAAACGTGTTCACGTTCTTTTAGTTTAAGCAGGTGAGAACTCAAGGGAACAGAAGAGTCCCATATGGAAGAGTGATCGTGGGGCATTTGTCTACCATAAGGAGGGGGCAATGATTGCTATACATAATCCCAATTGAGTAATTTGCAATTTTCGAATTTGGCAAATGTGGAGACTGATGCCGGGACACAATGGGCTGCTCTTACAAACGATGCCGGCGGGGGGGGGGGGTATTTAACGCCCTCCGTGAAACAGACGCGCGTATTATTGTGGTCATTACATCCAGAGTAATCATTAATCAGGGCGTCCGTTGGATTCGAATCGTGGACAAGTGGCGAGAAAGCCACCGCAAGAGGCAGCCCTGTGTGCTGCCTCGAGTGGCTGCAGAGGTAATGGGAGCCAGATAGAAATAAAATAAAATTAAAAAATATTCGATAAATGATCAAGCCACTGCTGGATGATGCCCGCTACCCACAACGTGGCAATCGTCGGGCTTTGTGACTATACTTCACCACGCTTGTCAGTGAGTGTTGGTGAAGGGGAAATCTAGTAACGGGTCAAATGTCACTGGCCACTGCCGTCAACGTAGCCGCGAATCGAACAAGTGTCACTGGGGTCATCGCGCGCTATGCTAACCGCTATGCCAATACTCCCACAACCACAGTATGCCAATCTTAAACGGTCGATTTGTACACGGACAAATCAATGTGTGTATCGTGAGCGTATTAATCTATTTGAATCTGTGGCTTGACGTGGATGGTCTGCATGCACAATCTGGCTCTATTTTTCTCTGATACTCCGGGCCATTATTATAGTTGTTAAATTTCACGCTTGATGAAGTAGTTTTATTTTTGAATTTGAAACTTTTACGTTGGGATGTCCACGCTTTTAAAATATAGTAAAATAAAAACCTCCAATCACTGTACAAGTACCACTATCGGAGTGTCGTTTTATCGGGGTAATTCTCCATGCAAGATCCTCGCGAATAGTTAACTCTGTTTGGACAATTTACATTCAGCATTGAACCGTCATGGTGAAACTTTGTAGGAAATTGACATTCGCTAGCAAGAAACTGAAACTGGCAAACCTCTCGAGTTTAATAATTTTTTCCAAAATCCTTGTAATTAATTATTAAGAATAAATTCCAATATCATGCACATGTGCCGTTTCCGAAAAAGATCATTTTTTTGCAGTGACCCAAGAGGCAATTTGATTCCAACATCTGTAAAAACTTGAAGCACATGTTTTTTCACTCTCTCTTGCAAAAAATAATAATTACTTAAACTGTTGCCCATTAAAAACTATACATTAGCTATATGAAGGCTTTTTACATTAACGTTCACAATATTATTCGATGGCCTGCTAGTACTTTATATGGACCTCCATATACAACTGTAAAGTTCAGCTATAGCATAATGGCATCTTCCGTCATGGCATTGGTAATAGTGCAAGGATAAAGATTTTACATAAAATGAAACGTTTCATGGTTGAGTCTGAATATGAAATGTCAAGGACCCATGTGCAGTTTCAGAAAATGTTTTTTTTGTAACATTTTCACCAAAGAAAATACACCACGTATTATTTTTTTGCCCAACATTTGTGAAAGTAAACAACTTCTGCCAAGATACGATTCGAGCCCATCGCATGCTTGTGCAGGTAAAAATAAACATAAATGAGCACTTATCAATTGTGTGTTCGGTACGACTAAATACGAACGCTTTGAAGAATTCAATTGATTTCACAGAAACCCACAAGTCAATACAGAAGAACCTGGATATAAGCACACTTCTTGGGAGCAAAACCAGGTGTGCTTATATCTGAAGTGTGCTTGTATTAGTAGTTTTCCTTTCCCTTCACTCGTGTAACGTGAGGATGTTTTGCTTTATGTCAGAACCGTGCTTATCTAGCGTTGCCATGTATCAATATTCTAATGTGCAGCCTTATCAGCTGGCTGAAGTTGACAAATCACAAACGGGGCCGACAATACGTTTAGAAACGTCTCTTTGCGGAAGGTAGGCCCTGCCCGCTTCAGAATTTGTGGTCTCGGCTGCGGTGAGGTTGTCCACTGCAATCTCGACAACAACAACAAGAGACACGGAGTGCGTCACCACGGCCGATCGAATCCACCTGCACGTGGCTCGCAGTAGTCTCTCAAGAAGCAGTGCGCGCCGCGTGTGCTGGCAATCAGCTTGTCAAGCATTCCGTGTTCGTGCTGGAGATTAGTAATTAGCTGGCCGAGCACCGGGGCCTTCTCCCAGCGTATATGCACGCACTTGCACGTGTGGTTCCACTTGCGTCCCACGGGGCTCAGCAGGCAAAGTGACGCGGGGTTTAATGGGGCAGCCACCTCTCTGCCAACTGCGATCTGTTAGCGCGGAGACCCAGAGCTCCAGCACCCCCCTCGGTGCCACGTCGGCATGTGTGGAAATCTGGGCCAGGATTTTGTGTGCGGTTTGGTTTAAGTTGTGTATTCGTGATGGCGCGTAAAACTTACCCACTTCGACACACATTAATGTTTCATTAAGAACAATACAATAGATTCCCTGCTCAAATGCGCATTTCAACGGTGCTCATCTCCTGTTCACGAGCCCCGAGTAAGTGGTAGAAACTCCACATTCCTATGATGATGGGTCGATATACCCAATGTATGATTTTTAACGCAAAGTGGTTCTTACTTTATCGACCCCAGAGAGATGATGGGCTGAGGCAACCCTGAACCGGGATTTGAACTCTCAACCTTCCGATTGTGAGCCGCTCACTAGCCGTCAAGCCATCTACGTGTGGATTCATATAAGAACGACGAGTCTATTATAAACACATTCCTGCGGAGGGAGCTGGTAGGAACGTTGAATTGCTCGGTCAATGGTCAGGGTCAACGGCGGCGTGGTGTATTCCGCAAATATGGCCGACTGTGAGGGCGGGCACAAGCCGGCGTGAGTAGGTTAAACGTTGAGTTTTATAAGGGCACCACGGGGTGACCAGCCCCTCCCCACCCAGCCCCAACCCTCCCACCCCCCACCCAGCCCCTCCCCACCCTCCCCACCCAGCCCCTCCCCTCCCCTCCCCACCCAGCCCCTCCCTGCACGACAGACACAATAATCCCCTGTGGGCTGGTGTAACCAGGAGGTCCCTACCAGTACAAGCCTTTACAACAAGCAGCTGGAGCTGCAAAACACGGTTGTTGCACTTGATAAAGCGGGTCTGTGGTGTGTGCATTGTCGACGGTCGCCGCTGGATAAATACCGTAATGAGAACGGAGACGGAAACACAACATCGCTCCAGCAGACGCATACGGATGTTAAACACAACATTTGGGTGTCTCGCGAGTTAATATTTTTCTTTCGGCAATCTCTTTCCAGGGTGTCTTTGCAATCTGTAACGAGGCTCCGTGATGGCATTGGGAGCAATGCCTCGGTGTGATACTGAAGCGGGGGGCATGCTTGAACGGAATGTTGTGCTCCGTTCCAAAACAAACAAGGAACACATTGAGGATGTGACGGGGCTCGGGGAAAATGTTCCCATTGTCCTGAAAGAGGCAAATGATATGCATTCATGCTCTACAAAACTAATTTAGAATAAGTCATAATCATTCCAAAGTTTAAAAATGAAATCGTGCCATTACTTTGTTTGTCCGCCTAGAAATGGGAAACAGCTGCAGTTTGTTTGGAGTAAAGATTAAGCCGAATGTAGTACACATGCGTAATTGCAGGGCAGCAACTGAATTCTGAATGGGCTGAATCCCTTGGCAAACATTAACCATATTTAATGGCACACAACTTGGGATGTATGATGCTTGTTTGAGGAAAAATGTAAAGAAATATCACAGAATAAAAACATTTTTCTATTCAAGTGAGAGTACAAACAACACAAGATGCTGTGCAGCCAATATTTGAACTAAATATTTTAAATATGTTGTTATTTACGTTGTTTTCATTCGCATTTTAACATGCGCTTGTGATGTAATTGCCAAACATTTCCTTGACTTGGATAGAAATGTTAAATAGCATGTTAGGTTTTGCTTTGTTAAGTTCAAATTTTCGTTAGCTAGAATATCCAGGCTGCTGTGTTGAGAGTTCCTGAACTTGATGTAATCTTGGCAACAGGTTTATAGAAATTGGATACTTAGGCCATTGAAAGAATTTGCTTTGGAAATATATTTTTCTTTTTTTTCTCCCCCCATGAAGGTTTCAGTCGCGTTATCTACATCTACCTTAGGTTATTGTAACCTCAATGAACTTTTCTCCAATGAAAATCACCGTGAAATGTTGAGTAGACTTGGCATCTCAACAAAAACTCTTCATTCAGCTTTGTTAATCAATTAGTTCGTTAATGTTTATAAACTGCTGCTAAATTCACATATTTGTGTACAGAGTGTATTTCACTTCACTAGTCCTAAGAATTATAGTAAATTTGTATAATTATCCTGACAAAACACTACTGACGTTGCAGTATTTTGCACATTTCACTATGAACCAAGCAACCTACATATGATTAATTGCCGTGGCTGATATCGGTAGTGACGAGCGTAGTTGTGCATAGTCAAACACTCCCCATGGATGACATGGTGTGGAAAGGCCTTCAGGAAGGCCTTCATAAAGCCAGGGGTTGTGCTACAGTGGATTGAAGGCCACCCTTCAGCAGTGGATAAAAAAAGAGCTGTCAATTGTTATATTTCTATGAATTAGAATTGAGAAAAAAGGTAAAACATCATCTGAACGGGAAAAAACTGATAATCTGAATAAATTGAGTCAAGAGAGTGTGTGTCCCCATGTTCGTTAAATGATGGCTGATGCTATTTTTTGCCAGGAATTACTCATCAAATGGTGGAAGTTCCACGTTCTCATAGCATTGATATGTTGACTGTAGGCCAATATAAGTAGATTTTCTACCAATGGTACAACCTCCCAAGGTGGTGATGATTTTACAAATACAGTGGGAGGATGATAATAATGATGACAATGATGATAACGATGATGATGAAGGAGATAATCCTACAATTGGGCATCCTGTTTCTCGACGAACTTAGCCTGTCCCAATGCAAATAAAAATAAGTATTGACTCAGTCGCTACCTGCTAAACTAGGGTTCGACATTGCATCTCATTTCTTTAAGCAAGTATTTTTTTTTTACGAATCCGATTTGCCATGATTCATATTTTGTATCTCACTTTCTCCAGGGTGTAACATTTTTATCTCAATAATTGCAGTTCAAACACTGTTCTATAACAGGATGTAGCAATTCATTATTTATATAATCGGTGAAAGTCGAGAATTAAAAATAAAGAAATCTTGTGACTAAAAGTAAGATGTGTAATAATAAATTGTGCTTGAGAAATCTTGCCACATTTCAAGGTGCTAATTATGAGATCCATAATAGAAAATCCCAACGATTTTTACGCCTCTTTATTTTGTCACAGCTAAAGAACAGATTGGAAGACAAACAAAAGGGGACTTTGTAGCCGGAACTTCATAAAATAAATTGTAATAAAATGAAAACTTTGCATACAAGCAATTCAGTATTCATCTTTTTGCGTTCCTTAAAAAAAAGCATGGCGGCCAGTGTGGAACTTGTTTACGCGATTTTGTCGACCCTTGAAAGCTTCAAACGTCTACAAAACTGCCGAGGAGAGGTGCGTTTGGCTGTAATAAATATCGGTGATTTAATGTGGCGGCAGATGAAATTAAAGGCTGTGCTTTTCGGGTTAAATATTTCACAGGAAAGCGCGCAGACGTGAGAGCAACGCCGGGTGATTTATTGTACGTCCGTGTGGACAGAGCTGCCTTTTGTTCCACGCTGACCAGTGAGAGAGGGGCCCCTAGGGATCCTGGGAGGTAGGGAGGAAGTTTGTGATTAGCTCTGCCAGACAGCGGAGGATGGCTCCATCGCGGAGTTCAAGTCTCCACAGTGAGGGTCAAGGGCATTCACACTCTGCAGCAACACAAGTGTGATAATCATTAAATTCATCTTCTTGGTTCTTTCGGTAAAGTCACGTAGAATGGAAATAATAAAATAATAAAATAAAACATAATAAAATAATTCTCACGACGTTTCGGCCACAACGCAAGCAGCCGTCCTCAGGTGAAGAACAGGTCTGTCGAGGAGACAGAGTCTGAATGACACACTCCAGCTTAAATAGTCGCTCCAAGCCTTGAGTGTGTCATTCAGACTCTGTCTTTTCGACAGACCTGTTCTTCACCTGAGGACGGCTGCTTGCGTTGTGTCCGAAACGTCGTGAGAATTATTTTATTATGTTTTATTTTTATTATTTTATTATTTCCATTGTACGTGACTTTACCGAAAGAACCAATAAGATGAATCCCTGAAGTCACGAAAGCTTTAAATCGAAATCATTAAATTATAATGTTTTCATCATCGTTGTCATGGTCATGGTCAATCCACTGCTGGATGAAAGCTTCCTCAAGTCTCTGCCACATTTCATGATCCTGTGATGTACTATTCTGTCAATGTTACGAACATGAACTGACTTTATTGCTCCATCTCCAACGTTGACATTGTCTCCCGGATGTGTTCTATTAAGTGTCTGCCACTGGAGTATTATTATTCCTCACCATCAGCCATCATCCCTTCTCGCCGTGATGTCCTCCCCGAACTCTAGTTTTAATTACGTAACTAACCCGAGTAAGTTCAATACCTATTTCATGCACTCCTGAATGGAAAAATCATGCTTGTTAATTATAAAATAATAAGTGATTAACTCACGTGAATATTGCGAATTTTGAGTACAATAATTGTAAAATAATATATCCTTTTTCCAATTTTTTTTTTATCTTTTATGTTGAAAAAAGATAACATTCGTTGAAGTACTAGGAACCTAATTGAACAGATGAAGCAACTCTTTCAACATGTTATAATTATTTTTAAAGATAAACATTTTTTATTATTTTTTAAATGTGCATTTTTATTGAACGTTCAGATCGCTCTTTGTAATATCATTTGCATGTTATTCCCCTAATTAGTCTGTTTTCAAGTTTGTTCTTGCGTTTACTGTTTTTCATTTATTTGTTGAAGGCACAATAATCATGGTGTGCTCCAATTCATGACTTAATCGGTCGATTTGCTTAATTCAATGTCTGATAAGTTGAATTTCATTGACAAATTTTACTGTTCGTTGTGGCTATGTATGTTTAGCAACAATGAATACGAATGTTTAACACGTAGGAGGCTTTCGCGAACCAATATTATTCATAATAAAGGTGTTTGGGTTAGATCGCGTTATTTATAAATGTGTTGCAACCCTCCACCACCCGACACGGCCAATCAGTAAAAAATGTGTCACGTTGACAAAAGACAAATAGTTCAAGAGAGTGAATCCACAGCATGTTGTGTATTCACTCTTCATCACACCGGTGGGCTAAAGCAGTGAACTATTTGTCTTTTGTCAACGTGACACTTTTTTACTGATTGGCCGTGTCGGGTGGTGGAGGGTTGAGACACATTTATCAATAACGCGATCTAATCCAAAAACCTATATTATGAATTAATACGAATGCCATTGTGGATCGTGTGCGTGCTATTCAAATGGGGCATTGCCTAACATGTCATGTGTTATTAATAAAGCATTGTTATCGACGAATGTGGTGAGTTATTTGTTACGAGGGTTGATAAGCACATCTTGCACATAATTAGCGTAGAGTTTTTGGTGAGATACATCGTGTGTGTTGACTGCAGAAGGCTGTCTTCTATTGCGCACAGCTTAATTAGCATGCAAACACTCTTCTGTTTGGAGTTTTTTTTTTACTTTAAGTGTTTCGCTCCCGTTTCTGGCTTACCCCAAATACTTGCTTCCCTCAAGTCCGGCCTCGATAGTTTATTTATTTTTTCACGGTACCCGGTATTCTCAAAGCAATCACCTATCCAAGGACTGAACAGGCTCAACGCTGTGTCGCGACCGAGATCTGAATGGCTCAACAGCACTCAGGGTGATTGGTGCTGTGAAGCTGTAGCGAGTTATTTAATTTGCACAGTTAAATGTGTTTTTCTAACAACATGTGGTTTATGTTTAAAATGTGGGGCAGATGCTGTGTGCAGCATTCTTTATGTGTGACATACACGTATACTTTTCAAACATCAATCCATATTCAAGGATAGTATTACAATTGCGTTGAGAAACAGAAATAGGGACGTACGGGTTAGAGAACATGAAGAGGTTAATGCATCATTAAAATTGTTGAGAAAACAAAGTGGTCTTCGGGCAGGACACTATGCTGGCAGGGATGATGATCAGTGGTCAAGAATAGAGATGGAGTGGCAACCAACGAATGGAACACATCCAAGAGAGAAAATTCATCAGAGGAGATAGAGCGATGAAATCAGCGTGTGCTGGGTGCATTGTCACATTGCAATATGATGGGAGATGGTGACAGCTTGTGGAGGGAGCGAGAGGTCTTTATTGGCATCGCATTAACCATGGATGAGTCTAATGATAAAGCAATTGTTTCTGCGATAATTAAATATCTGTGTCATTCACAAGTACGTGATGAATTAATGGAGTAGAATCTGTGAAAATTTTAATAAATAACAGATGGAGCAACGAGTTATTTTTTTCTTGATTTTTACAGTGCGAAAGAAGTTCAACATACATACACACGTCAGCTAGGAGGATTCGAGAGCCGATGCTGTCAGACGAAATGTGAGTTGCACATCTCTTCCCGCACTACTGTGTAGCAATTGTCAAACTGAACACTGGCGGAAAGCTACGAATTACATTGGAGAAAAGAAAACCCATACAGGGTATGTGCTCCTCCAGTAGCGAGCACATATTCTCTTGCTGCATGGCGAAGCCAGATTTTATTCGTATTAAAAGATTAGGATCAAGCTGCAAAAGTGACTCTCTCCATATGCGACATAATAGGAAAGGGAATTTATCATGCAACAATACTAAATTTGAAATTGTTTGGCTTGCATGTCCTTAAAATTAAGGTTCAAACACTAGAAGGCAATTTTTTCAAGCTTTTTTTTGGCTTCCTTTGTTGAATTTCATTGGAATTTCTGAAGGTTGGAAATCATTGAGAAAGTGATTGTTTGATGCCTTAAATGAAAGTGCGCTTAATTTAAAATGTATGTTGTGTGAAATCCAATGAACAAAAATGAAAAGCTAATTCTAAACTTACATTTTACTGATACGACGAAACAATATGTTAAAAGTTCTCAAAAGAGTCATTCTCTAGAAAGTGAAATATAACATAAATACATACAAATATAAAAATGTACCATTTTCGAACAAACACTGTTTGGTATTTTTGCCCAATGTTTCTGATGACACTATCGAGGTTTTATCACGTGATGTAGAATCCACGTGGAAATCTGCCATCGCAGTGCAGCCCATGCATCAGAGAATGTCCCGCAGAAGCAATTTTTCACAGAAAGCCTGAAAAATTCTTCAAGTCTCTTATTTATCCTTTACACATTATGGGGCAAACCTTCTCACATACTCTGCTGTGAGATTGTTGCATCATAGTCAAACCGATATATGTATATACATATTTTAATTCACGAATAAGTGTATCAAATAAAGTGCAAAACCCATACTTAATATGATGGCTTGTGCGGTGTCATTGTTGAATGGGCTGAGACCATCAACTCAATTGATTTGAGAACCTGGTTTAATCATAGGCTGGTTTAATCATACCCAGATCAAACCCAGCACTCTATCATGTGAGCCACATGGCCACCTGTTTAAAATGTGCCATCTTATTCATATTGTAAGCTCAAGATCTAGATGTCATTGATGCCACCCCAACTCACCAATACTTTCTATCCACTACCAGATTCCCCAGTTGCTGTTTCGCAGTAGACACACAGTGACCTCCAAAGATCGACCCGAACAGCATCCTACCATCTGGTTTTAGGTATTCCCCTTGATGGTGAACTCGTGGAGTCTATTCCAATGTCTGTCTCAGTGACCAGTCCTCCTTCATCCCATCCTGCAAATTGTAAAACATCACAGAAATATTTCAATATGGTTTCCAGAGGTGTTATAACACAAAGCAATTTGGTTATGGGCCCATTTTACATATCGCATATCGCTGCAAAATAATTTCTGTGAAGGGTTGATCGAAGCACATTTCTACGTAGAAAAATCCCAAAACCATAATTCAATACAAGTATGTTAATGCATATATGAATTGAAAAAAAGGCAAATAGTGCTTGATGGGGTTGCATTTTGTGAGATCCAAAGTGAAACTTAAACAATAAACACCTTATGGAATTTGAGTTAGAGTAGATCATTGTGTCTGTATGTCATAGTCCCAATTCAAATGAAAAAAATACTTCTAGTTGACTTCATCCAATATGCATCTATGGTTTGTACAAGAGTATTGCATTCCGCTATTCGTGTAACGCAACAGCATGCTGTTCCTTATCATAATGTCAAATGCCAAAGCAATTCACTGCTGAATTAAGCATGGGGTGGGTGCGTTTTTCTTGTTTTAAGCTCTGAATCAGCGGTGTAAATTCCACACTCTTATGACAGGGTGAGTTTATCAACAGGACAATTATTGATTTTACTGATATTCAAGACTGGAATTACATATTTAGCTTGTTACCCGTGTCTCGTCTAATTCCGAATAAAATGGCATTCGACTTTATAGCTGATCAGGTAAAATCAAAGCAACAGCTCCTGTATATGTATTGGTGAAAATGTATCTGTTCGTGTATATCTGTGGGCAGTCCTGGGGAGCGGTGGCGCAGTGGTAAACATGCTGACCACAACAACACCAGTGACGATTATTTGAACCAGTCTTGGGCCTCTCCTAGGTCGACTCAGCCTCAAATGAGTACCTGGTACGGCGTGTAATTATCACCACTAGGGAGACAAAGGCGGTCGGGCGTGGTGTTGGCCACCCGCCCCTTCGTGTGCCATGCCAGCCTTCAGTAGTGCTCGCTAACAGCACTTGTCCTAACAGTCAAGTAAAGGCTACATGGGGAATCTTTGTCTTTGCAGTCGACAATAAACCACCGCATCCTCGTGTCAAACATCCAACAGAAGTTTCGCCCCGTGGACAACTGCACATGAGCAATATGCATGAGGTTGTGCTGTAACTCCTTTGTGAGTCTTTTTGCCGAGTGGACAGGCTATGAATGAGACTTGTGGCGTTTTAAAGTATAATGCTTAAACAAAATATTGACTGTGCGAACGAAACTAGTTTATCTGTGGCCAGGAATCAAACTTGGTTCACTGGGTTCATAGGGCAGTGCGCTAACCATTTGTACCCCACCCCCCGTCCCCCTGAGAAAATACATGGCATTTTTTAAAATGTTTAAGAGGGAAAAAACCCTTCCTCCCCTACTTAGTGCCATCATAATTTGATTGTAAGCAGAACAGGTTTGAAAAATCATTAGAGATATATTTTTTTATTTCTTGGATAACAGGCATGTCTTCATGGTTACATGGTGCATGGTTAGCCTTAGCAATTTTAAATGGTGCTATTTTTGCATTAAACGTAATTAAGCTAAAAGAAATTGGTTTGGCAATTACCGGTGCTGCTCTAAATTATTTACTGCGATTTTTTTGTAACACAGGCGAGGAGGCTGGGCAGATAGGCCGGTAGGTATGCACGTTATGTTATGTATAGTTGGGGGGGGGGGCATGGCGACAAAATTACAAGGCTGGTGGGGGGCAGTGATTACCACCCCCGATGTTGTGAAATCGCTCCAAGCTCTGAGTGAACAATGGAAACTGTGTCCTTAAAAGTGATCAGCAGCGGCATCAGTGCAGGCTCACGAGGGGCTGTAATCAAAACTCAGTGCAGCACCTGTAACCACAGTGCTCCCATGCCCATTGTTAATTGAACATTGGAAAACCTCCACTGGGCTGCAAGGCTATAAATGCCTCCACTTGACTGAGTTCTTACCCATTAAATGGCATGCTCAGAAGACAGTGGCCTTGGCGCAACTCAAGCACGCGGTGGCCTGGCTGCTTCAGACCGCCCTTGGCAATGCTTGGTGACCGCAACTCGTGTGCTCTAATTAATGGTTAGCCACTGAAGCGATTGGGAAATAGCATAATAATTGTCTCGAAATTGAGAGCTAATTCCAGAGGATTTGCTCAATCAATGATGCGGCAATGGATTTTGAATGTCCCTTTAAACAAAAGGCAGCCGATTATAATTTTGAGACGCAGCCAAAAAGGCATGCCACGCTAGGCCTCCACTCCATTATTAGTGCGTGAATTTTTACTTGAAAATTGTGTGAGTGCAGGAATTCATATTCTTGGTTCTTTTGGTAAAGTCGCGTAGATAGAAAACACAAATTAAATTAAAATAAATTAAAGTAAAAGCAAAAAACCATGAGGTTTCGATGGCAACATAAGCGGTCCCCATCACGCGTCGTGGTTTTTTGCTTCTATTTTTAATTTGAATTTATTTTTTTATCTTATTTTAATTTGAATTATCTCTATACGTGACTTTACCGAAAGAACCAAGAATGTTAGTGCGTGTTTTTTAACAATAAAAAATTTCAACTTTTCGAGGACAATTGATGTACATTGTATTTTCCATAGTGTAATGGTGAGTACACCGGTATTGCAATCCAGAGGTTGCCAATTGCATTCCACCCCCCGGCGTGGCAGTGAAACACCCTGCCTCTGTCCACCCATTAAACGGAATAACCGCAGTTAGGTAGTCAGTTTTTGGCTAACCATTGAACAAAGACGCTCACTGCATCGCGTGCTTTCAGAGGCGGTTCAGGACCACTCTTCCTTCCGATATTCGGAAGCCACAGGAGCATATGCACTTTTAAATCTAAACTAATTTAATCAGCAATGCTTTTTTTTGTTATTTTACTTTTATTAATTTAAATTTTTTACCTGCGTGACTTTACCGAAAAAAACTAAGAATATGAATCCTTGCAGTCACGAAAGCTTCAAATCTTGAATGCTTTTTTTATTTAGTGTATTGTCCTTCCTCTGCACGTCCAATGAGCATGGTTGGCTACGTACGGTGCGAAAAAAAGTACAATATAAATACATGTTGTGGCATGTGTGGGACATCATATAAAATGCCCACACAATTTGTTTACATTTAATCAAACAAGGCACTTGTATTGCTGTGCATTCTTAACTATTAACGATCCATAAATATAAATTAGTTACAATGATAGACAGACATCGTTTAATAAACAGAGAACCCTTTACTGCAGCCAATGCGTTCAGTTATTAATGCAATTGTCTAATTTTATAGTAGGTTTGTAATCATGTGATATCATTGCACTGCAATAAAAAGTGCTGTTCAGAGCAAGGAAAAAACACATTAATGTTTTTTTTTGCCGAGCGTTACATTATTCTTAATAAACATGTAATATTAGCTTATACGGCACATTTAAGTAATTTGCATTTTGGTGTATCCAGAGATAGCTGTGTAATTAAAATAAGTAACTACATCACAAATAATTAATTGATGTGTAAATACTTCCAGAGCTACAAGCATGTTACAGCCCGTAATATTATAATTTTTTTAGTTGATCTATGCAACCACATAAAACATTTTATGTGTGTATGCAAATAAATCGCTTTTCAAGCTATATTTGTAGCACCATATCAGCTACATAGACCTTAATTTTTCATTATTAAAGCACACTAATATATCATACAACATTGCAACACATACACACACCACCTACAGTATTAACATGGTAAAACCATAGTGCAAGTATCATCGTTAAAGAAGGCTTCGTTTTTACGATGTTAAATAACAAAACAGAGATGTATTTTCGCGAAGCCAATGGGTGGTTTCATCTCGTTCTCATTGCAATGTAACGTGTCACCCCAGCCGCATGACCTTGTCTCTGGCGGTCCGTTATATTGCCCCTATAAAGCCAGCGAAGAATAACGGGGCTTCCGCGTCGACACTAAACGGTGTCGCGACCCCTTCGAGTTTTGTATTTGTTTGCGCAAGGTCACGTCCCACCGAATTAAGGAAATTGCGCGAATAAAAAGCTAAAGGCTGAAGAGCTCCGACCACGTAGTCCCAATGATGGACATGGTTTCTCTTTCTGCCGCCTACCTTGGCGCGTCAGTCTCGGGCCCGAGTAGATTATGGATCGCATAAACAAAATAATAAACACGCTCTCTCGTTCATTACGTTGGAGATTTGACTTGGCACATGCTTGCAAGGAAACGGCACGCCTGAACAGCTCTGCAATTGAAATGGGAGATTTTTTTTCTTACTACACAAAAAACACATTTTTTACGTGAAGTCAACGAGCTCTTCCTGAGAAAAGACTTTGACGTCCATTTTTATTTGCGGGCCCACCTTTGTTCAATTTAAAACGAAATGGATCTACTTTTGATGTTTAAAATGAAAAAGAAACAGATCGGGGCTAAATGATACCCGGCATACACAACCCTCGAGGAGTATCATATACATATATATTTGCAAATGTTGCTTGGAAAAAGGTGGAAAGTTTGAAAAGCGAGGGCATACTCTGTGTAGAAGCTGTACGGATTTTGGCATTGTGAGCAATTTGTTTTGAAAGCCAGGAGCCTTAATTCCTCACTTAATCATTTGGTGTTTTTATCTGAAAGGTAAAGCACGTGCATTGAATTAAATACGCCACTCACTTTGTCAGCATGTGAGTGCCTGCATACGCTAGAGCAAGGTTCCCTATCAGAGCTGTGAGACGGTAAAGCCAAAGCTTTTTTCCCCAACCATGATTGAGTGCATGTGTGTACATAACATATCTCACGAATCTCAAAAGTGGTCTGCTGTTAGTGTACCCCATTGCATGCTTAAATACGAGCAATTCATATCGGCACTTTTCCTTATCTCATCGCTTTTTGCTTCAACAGATTACGAATATATTTCACCTTTCAAATATAGACGTTACTTTTATTTCACTTTTTAAACCTGTCCCTGAGTTCTTAATTGAACTGCTTGGCCGTACACGGCCCCCGTGCTCGCGCGGCTCGTTAATTTGTTTGAGTTTTCACCGCGTGCCGTTTAGCATCGCCCTCTGGGAGCTTCTTCGAAAACAATAAATTTCCTGAAGAGGCTCCCACCCAGCATATGGAGTTGAGTGACAATCGTCGTACCGATCAACGTGCGCTACAACCTGAAAACACATCGGTTAGCTTATGCATGTTTACACATATATATAGTGCCTAATGTAGGAGGGACAACAACAGGGGAATTCAAAGTACGTGACTTTACCGAATGAACCAAAGAGTATGGAATCCTGCAGTCACGAAAGCTTCAAATCCAGATTAAAAGTTTGTTGTTTTGAAAAATAGAAGGAACAGAAAAGCCTAACGGAGAATGGTTTGACGACGTAAGAAATTGGTTCCAGAACGATTTGAGCATATTGGCATGACACAGAGGAAAGTGAAAAAAACAAATTATTAAATATGCAGTGGACACCTAAGTGCTATATGCCCATGGAGTGTGATGATGATACTGGTAGGAATCTCCTGGTTATACCAGCCCACAGGGGATTATTGTGTCCGTCGTGCAGGGAGATACTGGGTATGTAGGGAGGGGCTGGGTGGGGAGGGGAGGGTGGGGAGGGTGGGGAGGGGCTGGGTGGGGAGGGGAGGGTGGGGAGGGGCTGGGTGGGGAGGTTGGGGCTGGGTGGGTAGGGGCTGGGTGGGGAAGGTGGGGAGGGGCTAGGTGGAGAGGGGCTGGGTGGGGAGGGTGGGTGGGGCTGGGTGGGGGGTGGGAGGGGTGGGGCTGGGTGGGGAGGGGCTGGTCACCCCGTGGTGCCCTTATAAAACTCAACGTTTAACCTACTCACGCCGGCTTGTGCCCGTCCTCACAGTCGGGCATATTTGCGGAATACACCACGCCGCCGTTGACCCTGGCCACTGACCGAGCAACCCAACGTTCCTACCAGCTCCCTCCGCAGGAATGTGTTATGTATAATAGTAGTTTTCGGAAATAGAATACAACGCAGAATTTATGTTGGTCTGTGGACAATGTCATATCAGGAATTAATTAAGTTGTTTCATCACCTGGAATGTTTTAGGAAGAGACGTTTATCACTGCAAACTCATGAATTCAAATTAGACACCAAACGGTTTTGCCAGTGTCTCATATTTTCATGGAAAATGTAATTCCCGTTGATCTTGCGCGGGTTCACAATATGTTTTCAATGAAGAGAAGTCGTCTGTTTATTTTTGTGAAAGCAGCATTAATAATGTTACGATTGTCAAATGTAATAGCAATGTGCATCAATTTTACTTCTTGCATATTTAACATCTTTTTTGATTGACAGCAGATAGTTAAAGCCATGACACTCACCAACAAAATCCCATTATGTGAAGGAAGAGGCTTGATTATCATTTGTCATCACTAACTACATTACGGGACACATTCTCATGCATAGTCAATTACCCAGACTGGTATCTTAACCATTTTGCTAATGGGCCAAAATATGTTTTTTGTCAGTTGCTGTTTATAATAAATGCATTTTAACAAATTTCTATGAGAATGCACACATTGCCGTGGCAAACTGATCCGTTTTATGTGAATATTCTACCGTATGTTAGCCGATAAAAAGTACGTCGTTTTGATTTTAATATCACGTCCTTTAACTTCCTTTAAAATGCAGTGTGCACATGCGTATGAATATCTGTGTGGTGTTGAATGTGAAGGTGAGCGGGTTAAAGCAATATATCACAGGCCAGGGCTAAACGGAAAATGAGAAGGAACGGTAATGAAACTGATATCTGTAGTTTTCCTGAGACAGAACACAATTAGCTGCCTTTGTTGGTTGATTCAAGGACATTGCTAGAACACTGGGTGATGGTTGATTGTCCATGTTGTTTGCAGATTGTTGATTTCTATTTTTACGCGAAGATATTTTACCCGAATAATCTACAGCCTTACAAAGGTCAATCACCTAGCGGCTGCTATGATGCGTTGTGTGAATGCGTTCTAAGTATGTGGAATGCATGCTTAAAAGAGTTCAAATACGTCAGCTGTTGACTATAACGTGATACTAACACACTCATTGAAAATCAATGCCTGTGGGCAGGAACTAAATCGAGACGATAATAGCGTCTGTGTCTACTTAGTTATCGCCTTTGCCGCTTGTAATAATATACTCTCTTTTTTTACGGCCATTTCGCCGATTTCCTTTTTACAAATTCATTGCAAACACATGCCGACGTTGATTTGATAACGCGAACGGCACTCTTTACGATTTTCAATAACGTAGAAAATCCCCCCCCCCACCTCCCTCCAAACGAAAAAGATCTGCTGAAATATGTTGGAAGTTGGGCGACTTGCCGCATGGCAGAAAGGGTTTGATATGTTGTCGCCGTTCTGACTGAGAGGTCGACTATCGTTTTTAACGAACATGTTGTTGCTGTCACCCCGCGGCAGACCACGTGTCATATGGATGGGCCTCGAAAAGTGTTGCATGTGCGTAGATTTTAATAAACACTCGGCTAAGTGTGGGGAACTTTGTCCCCAGCCTTGGCGGAACAAGGCAATTTACTGATGACGCGTGACCCGCGTAGAGTGCAGACTTTCCCAGTATTAATTCGTTTCTGTTTGTTTAAAATGCCCCAAAACAAAGGCTCCCACAGGCACTTTCTCGAGTCATGGGTCTCTTTAGGACATGAACCAGGTGCTCAGACGTAGCACCTCAAGGCACAGGTCTGTGTGTGTGTGTACGAGTGCGCCAAGAGTCGCCGCATTTTCTCGTCGTTTCCGTGTGCTTTTGCATGCTAATAGAAATGTTACCTCCATGATAAATGCAAACGGTGGAATAAAACCAATCTGTGCTTGAGTTTGCGACAGAATGAGAGCTCATCACATTTACCCAGTGGGAGCGTCTTGTGAGATGGTCAAGTGGCAGCTGCAGTTGCTTTATTTTACCAGAAGAAAATGCATTTTAGCATCATGATGATGATGACTGTTTGTATATTGAATGATATGCTCACATAGCCTTGCATGACAATGAAGGTAATGTAAAAAATATATTTCTAATCGGGTGGTGCTGCTATCATGGTGAAATGTTTCGAACACACTGCACTTGCATTCCAGAAGGTCAGCGATTCGATTTACCAGCTTGGCAGTTGAAACAATGGGGCAAGTGTCTTCATTACCCCCCTGCCTCTTTCCACCCTGCAGTGTGCGTGGGTACACACCGCAAGTTGGTCAATCGGCAAGTCCTGTCTGGTGCGGTAAAGTGTGAGGGTGGTCCCCCCACCTCTGCCAAGAAGTCTGGCCAAAAGTCCAAGAATGGACCAAATTCTCTCCAGAGCGGCCTTCCTAGAGCTCCCTATAATGCTGGCCCTTTTTACAGCAGCAGCATGAGAAACACGTTTCGGAGCTGCACCTTTATTTAATGTATGTGCATGATAATTAATAATGTTTTCAAATTCTATTTAGCATTAAAAATATTATTTACAAAGCCGTGTACTTTGTTAAATTGCCAAATTAAAACTCGTTACCTGAAGTGCCAGAGAATGTTAATACATTGTATGAACCTATTAGGTATACAGATTATACTGTTATTTGAAATCGTTCGAAATGTGATTGAATAATACTGAAAATGTAACTGTACACACGGAGTTTAACACGTAGACTTTCAGGACCAATCTCATCCATAATAGAGGTTTTTTGGGTTAGATGGCGTAAATATGATTGTTATTAAACCCGTCACCACGCGACAGAATTTCTTCACAAATCTGGATGTCACCTGATAAAGCTAGTTGTAATTACTGGTGAAACGTCGTACTCAGATTGTACATATTGTGGATTTGCTCTCCAACACACCGGTGTGCTGTACTAGTGACGAATTGGCATGTTCTGTTTACGTGACAAACCTTACTAATTAGCTGTGTCGGGTGGTGGCGGGTTTAATGACACGTATTTATGCGATCTAAACTAAAAAAAATGTATTATGGATGTACACACGGAAATTAAAAAACTGAAATTTTGGTAAGCCAACGTTGGTTAAGCACTTAAAATTCAGGCTGTCACTTTCCGTGGTTGTGCTGGCTTTATTTCCCCCCAAACGTTATTTCCCCTGGTTTGTGTAAACAGAAAATGTGTTGTCATATGATGCATATCCACAGTTTACAGTGATAGAATTTAATGATTAACATGACTGGTAATTGAATCACCTCTCAAATTTTTGCTGAACCTAGTCACATAATTACATGAGCATTGGCTTGCAAATGTGTGCAGACTATGCCAAGCAACAACTGTGTTTCAAGTTATTGTGAGGATGACATTTTTCCAAATACTATATTTTGCAGGTTTGTATCCAAATGGGAAAACATATAAAAGGGTAAAGCTGCAGCCCTACAATACTCATGCCACAGCTGGTGTCAGGGCCTTTCCTTCGAGTGAGTTCTATAAAGCCCCCTCTAATAGTTATTTTGGCCTACGCTTACATGCCGGGAAAACGTCCTGGAAAAGGTAGGGGCATACCTACACTTTACCCCGTCACACGTAACTGCCTGTTCGACCGTGGCGTCATACTCTTTGGTTCTTTCGGTAAAGTCACGTAGGTAAAAATAAAGAAATGAAAAAACAACTAAATTAAATCACGACGTTTCGGAGGCAACACAAGCTTCCGTCTTCAGGTGGAACCGTTACAGCCAAATTCACTGTAATAAGTGGCGTTGCCAATTTATACTGTTCGGTGGACAAAGGCGGGGAATTTAATCAACTTGCCCAACGTTTAAACTGCCGCACTGTGAGATTGAACCGGCAGCCTCTGGATATACAAGTTCAGTGTGCTAAACATTTCACCACAGCAGCATCCCTCTAGTGCGATATGCTTATTAGTTATCACAGAGTTGGGGTTGAAATATTGACTTGTTTCGCGGTATATTATTCCACTGGCATATCTATGGATTGTAAATCTTGGATGCACACAAGGGTTATTCAATCAATTTGTATTACACATTGCTTGAGCTTATTGGATTAGATCGATGTACCGACATTGTGCCATCTGTAGCGATATACCTTCAAAATGTATGCGTGCATTTGACCTGTAAATGGTATTAAACTGCATTGGGCAGTTATGTTTAAATATATATTTATATACATACATATATATGTATATAAATTAGTTATTTAGTTGCTTGCCGTGTGTCCTAACCACACCCAACAGCTGCCATGTGTTGCACGCTGTCACCTATTGACGAGGCTGCCAAAAAAAAAAGAAAATAACGTTCCCGAATGTTTACACACCAGAACTGCCAAAGTGTCACAAGGCCAAGTAAAGCTATCCCGCTCGACCCATGCAGAGGGGGTTTGTGTCAGAAACTGGAGCAAACTCCATTATGCGCTCAATGCAAACGCACCAAATTCATCAATATAAAAGTAGCCGACTGCCATCATCTGTTTCCCATACTTTTGACAGTGACACAAATGCTTTGCATGCCTTTAAGTTATGCCCAAGTGTGTGGCTTAGTCACTAAGAACCACCCCACAAACCCCCACCCTCCACCCGCTCTCCTTCCTCCCCCCCCACTTGTGAAGTCATATCTTGCCCGTATTACTCGTGTAGAGTTACCCGAGCTGATGCGGCTGTACATTCAGTCACATACACACACACATGCTTTTCCTGGGCTCGGAGCGGAGTCTGTTTTACCGATGGAAACTTGTTGACGCACGTGCGAGCTCGTCTCGCGATCTGCCCGACGAGCGTTGCAACAGCGCTCGCTATTAAAGCACTCGGCCTTAACCTTTTCGGGACCCGCAGCTAGATTTCATTTCATAACCACCCGCCTGAGATGAAAATCTTTCATAATGGATTTCTTCTTCTTCTTCAAGTGAAAACAATTAAGTTACGGAGATCGCCGCAACAGTTACTCTTTTAATTCTCCGCCCTGCCAGCGGTGTAGTGTTGCATGAGAGGGTGGATGAAAGGTTAAACAGGTGGGGGGCTAACGCTGTCATTTCTCCGTTTCATCTCCACATTCTGGGGATGGAGAAGGGCTTAAGGCTCATTTGGCCAGACAAATCGGCACCGTGTCACTTAAAAGCTCGGCTACTGCTCCCGTTGAATGTGCCAGGTGATGCGCCAAGCGGGGGATTTGGCCTGTCGCTTGGCAAAAAATCCACGCCGCTGCCCGCCGCCCGTAAGCAAGTTGCGAGTAGTGAGCACTTGCGCGATTTGTATATTCAAACGAAGGGTGCGTGCGTGCAAATTTCTCCCAAGCCTGTTTGAGTGCAATCTGCAATTTGTCAGTAAATTCCCCAATACTATCTCCTTGCTTCTTTCGGTAAAGTCACGTAGAAGGGAAGTAATAAAGTAATACAAATAAAACATAATAAAATAATTCTCACGACGTTTCGGCCACAACGCAAGCAGCCGTCCTCAGACTCTGTCTTATCGACAGACATGTTCTTCACCTGAGGACGGCTGCTTGCGTTGTGGCCGAAACGTCGTGAGAATTATTTTATTATGTTTTATTTTTATTATTTTATTACTTCCCTTCTACGTGACTTTACCGAAAGAACCAAGAAGATGAATCCCTGCAGTCACGAAAGCTTTAAATCGAAATTTAATCCCCAATACTATTTAATCATTTTCAAGTGATGTTTTTTCCCCTTTAATTGTTCCCCAACTCAGCACAGATTTAGCGTACAGCATTTCGAATATGCCCCTGGCTAGCATTAGAATTTATACTTTTTTTTACATGTGAGAATGTAGCTTTTGGTGAGACAACACTCAAACGGCACTCCGTATACCTACCTAAGCAACGATTAAGGTGCATCAGGATTAAATCAATGATGCAAAGAGAATGATCAGGAGCAGGAACACGGTGATTTTGGAGAAAGTGGACCCGAACTGATAATGAAGGGCTATATACCGATATGCCCGATGAAGACATTTTATAATTGGTTAATATTTCCGGCGATAACACATAGATCAGAGACAAGGGCACGAGCATATAACATTAAATGAATGCTGAAAACTAGCCAAAGACGTATGGAATTGCACTAAGAGACGGGAGAATGAGCATGTGCATCAGGGAACAAACGCACATCAGAGATATCATATTGACGTTTAAGAAAAGCAAGTGGGCTAGGGCAAGACATAATGGATGATGGTCACAACAAGTGATGATGGTCACTAAACTGGTGGTGTTCTGACAGCCAAAGGAGTGAATGTGCCCCAGACGACCACTGGTGGAGATGGAGCGATGCGATTACATTCACGGTCAAGAGCGAGATTGATTATGCCATCGCAAGACTATGACAGCGGGCGATGGCAGGCCTTCATCCAGCAGCGGATAAGGCGATAGATGTTGATGATGATTATTGTATCGTCATTTTTCTTCTTGGTTCTTTCGGTAAAATCACGCAGAAGGGAAATAATAAAATTAAAAAAATTTAACATAATAAAATAATTATTTTATTATGTTTCACTTTTTATTATTTTATTATTATTAATAAAATAACTATTACTTTAATGTTTTATTTTTATTATTTTATTATTTCCCTTCTACGTGACTTTACCGAAAGAACCAAGAAGATGAATCCCTGCAGTCACGAAAGCTTTAGATCGAAATTTGTACCGTCTTTATCGGCGTATTTAATTCATAGGTGAGTGCAGCTCATTGATATTGGCCCTCCGTGTGGGGTGGTTGAGGATAATGCAACACATTCGGCTTCTTTTCAGAAGTTGTGCCTGGGGACCGTTTAAGGTCTGTAAGTGGATGGTTCACTGGTTTTAACTTCCCTCCAACTTGACAGCACGCTCTCGTCCACAAAGCTGTCTCCTCTGCGTGACCCTCCCATTTTTTGGGGGGGGCGGTGAGAGTATAACACGGGGAAATAATGATCAACATGAGATTTCACTGAGGTCATATCCCACTGCAATCTTAATTGTGTTGTGTTTGACTTGGAAGGTTTTTTTTTTCTCTCTCTCCCTTGTCTGCTATTAGCATGCACTGTGACATTGTGCACATTGCCTTTGCTGATGTCAAATACCCGGATGCCGCTGTTAATCAATCGGGCAGCCCAGTGGAACCCACGGCTAATTAGTCTTGCACACCACCATTAATTCCAGTCTCAAATATTCAAAGCGTGAACATTGCGACGCACTTTACCAATGCGTGCACGTGCGAGTAGAAACACACGTGACTTTATTGTGGTCATCACCCATCTTTAAAGTCGTCATTATTTGTATATTTGTACTCGGCACATGCCGTGTAAAAACGAGTTTCAACGTACTACTTAGAGGTGCCGCAATTAAAAGTGTGAACGCAAAAGCCCACATTTATCAAAAAAACTATTTACGTGGTTCAGAAATTCGTTTTCCAATTTACGCCAATACGCGGTGAGAAAAATGTTCATGTCCATTTCCACTAAGATAAAGTTTCGGGAGCCGACACACATTTTAATTACTGGACAATGTAATAAAAAACACCATTCAGAGTACACTTGAGATGTTGGCACAACTTGTCACCTCGAACACATAAAGCAATTGGCGTACAACAGCAAAGGTTCCGACATTGGTGACCAAGTGAAATCAAAACTTGGAACGTGATTCTGAGAGCACACAAAAAAGTCGATGCTAACAATATTAGCTGTTTGTATCATTAAAGAAGTTATGTGCCTTGGCACAGATGAGGTAGCCATTAACAATGTTAAGTTACAAGTTCGGTGTTTAGATCAATGTGCGTGGGACTAACTGCAGTGCTGTAATGCCCAGCATATATCACGCAGACACATCACGGTTAAAGAGTTACCATGGGTTTACTCTAATTTATTTGAAAGCATTTCCGGATTACGAAATTAGCTTTATTTTCTCATAAATAATTTTGGTATGGTTTAAAAGTAAAAAGCGTTGTTTAAGAACATCCGTATAAATAGAATGGGGGGTAAACTTGTAATTTGGTAATTGCACAAAATATGGTTTCATGGCCTCAGGGAGATATATTGTTATATACACAGTGAGCCATCATTATTGCATAATTGGATTAAAGAACAGCATGTTCATAAAAAAGGATTTTTGGAATATAGCAATGCACTTTCCAACTCCGGTATGTTATTTCAAAAGCCTTCGCATGCAGAATCAATGAGGTTAAAATTGTGAGCATTAGATTTTTGGAAAAAAATCAACTATAGAACAATGGAGCCACACTGCTTTGTGGAACATACTGCTGGTGCTGCTGCTGCTACATTTACTAAATGAGAATGGTTTTAATCGCAACTTCACTTACGGAGTCATTTGAGGTGGTCCACTGGCAGTCAAAGGAATGCATTGTTCCAACGGTTTATTTGAACAGACTCGGGTCCCACATCCTGACGTTGTTTAACGTGACCATCTTTTTTAAACAGTTGCTACGGGCTTCTTGCAGACGCAGCTCTTTCTTATATTTTGTTGCCTGACAATCACAGAGATGGCTCATACGATGTGAACGACACGTCGTTTTCTTTGTGCGCTTGCCTTTGTGATACCGATTGCGAAGCACACGGTCGATGCTTTTGAGCCAAATGTATTAACCGTATATGAATTGTGATTGTCTTGATTTTTCTTCCCTTCACAAAGATCTCCAGCATGGTGTATTATTACAATTATTTCGATGAGCAATAACACTTCACCGAACGAACTTTGAATAATCATATTCGCATATCTGTGTGAATGGATGATATTGATACATTAACAAAAACAACAGTTCAAAATTATTCATCTGGGAATACCGGTGGTTAAAAACATACACCAATCTGACTTCTTTGTGGAGAGAAGTGCACAAATAATATGACTGCTGCTGCTTATGTCCTAGCTGCACCGCGTGTTGTTCAGCATGATGTCCGACGTTTCACTCCTCATGCCTGGGATCTCTTTCAGGAACGGAAATGAGCAGCTCGCATTGTTCCCGTCGATTGCACAGCTTCACCGAAGACGCTTCTGCACCCCGGCACGAACGAAACGCGTGGCAGTAGCAGAAGAGACACATTGAAGAGCGCAAATAACCCTGAAAGCACAACCGTGGCCTTCTTTATTGAGCAAACCTGATTGAGAGGTGGTAAATGGTAGAGATTATCAGACGAGTGCAGAATTTCTTGTCTCCTCTGAGTAGGAAAAAAAAGTCTCTCTCTAACGTGCATTTCTGAAACTCGCTATCTTTTTTTGGCTTGACATTTCTCCCTGGACGCCTTTTGTTCAATTTCAAGAAGAAAAAAATGCTCTTATTCCACCCTTAGCTGGATGTGTGTGTGAGCGGCACTCGAACATGTGCATCGCCGCGGCGTGGTTTCCGATGCACCGCCTTCCTTTTAGGACGTGCATCATTTGCGACTCTCCTCTCTCGAGACCGCAAGACATGCAAATTGTACTGCCGACCCCGACCTCAGTCGAGTCAGCAGAATGCAACAATGAGACCCCCCCCTTCCACCCCGGCAGGCCACCACAGAGTTGGGGGTTAGATTATCGCGGTGAAACTCGGATAAAATTAGGCAGCCCTGGCTATTGTTGGACCACCATGCTTGTAGCGTCCCTCTCGACTCTTGGCCAGGAGCCAACCTTAACTGAATACAAAGGGCAGTTGCCGTGAATCAATCCTATGCCACGATCAAGGTATTTTCGTCATATTCTTAGGTTTTTTCGGTATAGTCACGTAGGTAAAAAATTAAAATTAAAATTAATAAAAGTAAAATAAAATAAAAAATATTTTTATTTTATTAAAAAACCTAAGAATATGAATCCTTGCAGTCACGAAAGCTTCAAATCTAGAATTATTTTCGTCATTTTGACCAAAGCAAATAGGAGAACATAGCGGCAGATAGAGCACGGGTGCGTGCATTTAAAGAGAGGACATGTCTCTGATCTGCAACAAAATAAAGAAAGCGATGAAGGCAACGGACGTCTGACGGACAAAAACCAGATGACGCCCGACCACCTCGTGGTGCGGTGCAGGGAAGCCCTGCCTGTCTCGCATTGGTCTGTACGCTCATCAGAGAATCCCCATAAGATTGGCAGCAAGCACCGTGACGGCAAAGGGTCGTCAATACCTCTGGAGACGGAAGAAAGAAAGAGATGAAGAGACGTTGGGTTTTTGCTGTGAAGATTGCAAAATGCTTATTGTCAGCAGCCATGTAAACATGGGGTGGTGGGGGGGGTATCAGAGGAACTGTGCACTCCGTGAGAAGCCAGTGCCACGCAGATGAATTGAGTGTCCCTTCCATCCCAGGTCCCCATCACAAGCTGTCACCCATCGCACGCTGCTCCCAGAAGGAAAGTCATCATCAGTCAAAAGTGCTCTCATTATTCTTTCTGCCTCCCTGCTGTAATGCATTGCCCGATCTCGACCCGATCCTCGGGGATAGAGCTCATAAATGCAGATCGTATGCAGGTTATTGGCGATTCATCTACTGCAGAACGACTATAACTTTAATTTGGCACGTTGCTTTGTTACTTTTAATTTTCAAATTTGCCCTCGCAAAAGCACCCGAGCTAACTCTCATCCATCTATTTATTTCATCCTTTAGATATCACTTCCGACTTTAAAAGCTGCCCTAAGTACATACACTCTGCTGTGTCTTCCCAGCAGTGTTCCCTCCGACAGACACCTCCAATCGTTTTGAAAACTTGAACGCGACCGTTGTTTTTCTCGTACTTTTGCTGCCAGTGACCTGAGTCAGAATCTTTTTTTATTTATACTGGAGGAATCCGATGAGCTAGGAAGCTCTTTGTCACTGGAAGTCCAGTAAGATATAACAGCAAAACAATGCTAAAATGATATAAGCACAGCATAGATGAAAGGTAAGCAAGTCGTTATAAATACATAAATAAATATCAATGAGTATAGAAGTACGAATTGCATAGTCGGTATTTTCTTTAAACGATCATTTAAAAACTGTTCGGCCCACTTCCACATGTCCAACTAAACTTTAACACGCCATACGGGGATGGTTTACTTTTCAGTTTCATACTTGATATGTTCTCGCTGTGCATTCTGTTTGTCTTAAACACATTCAAGTCCATTCAGACGAGGCCTGGAACAGAAGCAAATGGGTGTAATCTTCCAAAATTACGACACGCACGTCATCATCGCAAAATGTTGTTTGACCACGCTTGATTATGTCCTAAAAACACCATACACTTTCATGTGCCTTATGTGCCGTCAAAATTCGACGCCACATTAGAAAGTGAAATGTGTTTATTTTTCAGTCTTTCTGTATATATTGTACGATGAACCAAACCGGTCTACGTCAAGTAGCAGGGTCGGTGCTGTGATTGACAACAGCACGACTGTATACAGGAATTGCAAATGTGAGAATTGTTTAATGAATGAATTGGTGCACGGTTACATACTTATATTCTTTAGCAATTATACAGCTAATTTATATATATAATATTTAGAATGCGTGGCTCATGTAGAGGAAATAAACTGGTTTGAGAAGTAATTTCAAATTAGGTAATATCTGTTTAAAGCTTTCGTGACTGCAGGGATTCATCTTCTTGGTTCTTTCGGTAAAGTCACGTAGAAGGGAAATAATAAAATAATACAAATAAAACATAATAAAATAATTCTCACGACGTTTCGGCCACAACGCAAGCAGCCGTCCTCAGGTGAAGACCAGGTCTGTCGGGAAGACAGACGGCTGCTTGCGATGTGGCCGAAACGTCGTGAGAATTGTATTTTATTATGTTTAATTTTTATTATTTTATTATTTCCCTTCTACGTGACTTTACCGAAAGAACCAAGAAGATAAGTAATATCTGAATCACTAAAATTTAACAACTATAACTACCACAAACGAACGCTTCCAGGAGTCCATGCCACCGTGCAGCCGATGGAATGTGTTATTTTAGGGAGGCACCGTGTCTGCTTATTTATTTTGTCACGTATATACTGCCCGACGATGCTCAATGATTGTTTTATGACCTAAGAAAAGTACAATAGTGGCATAGGTAAAATAATACAACTCAGGTGGCCAACACACCCTTGTTTTTGGTGCACATGATGGGAATGTATTCATGTTGGCATTGCCACGCAGGTATTTCCGTGTGACTGCGACGTGTCCTGTCCCTGTGGTTGGCGTTGGGTGATGGATGGACTCGCTCCAAAATAGTGATGAGACATTTGGTGCAAACATTAAGCAAGGGCAGTATCTCTGAGAAAACACACATGCTGTTAGGGTCAACTGACTGAGTTGATTTTGTGAGTTATTTTCACCTTGCGTTAACAGTAAAATGAAGAGAAAAAGCATTCCACTTAAAGGGCATTAACTTTAATTCCCCCTTCCTGTACCAGCTTTAATTGGACACAAACTGTTGATCGGTTATTACAAGTTCAAATTACCATAATGTTCTACCATTGTACACTCAATAGTATTGAAATTCAAAGACTCGAAATGCTCGCCAAGTCAAATTGTTTGATTGCACGTTGGTAAATCTTATTAGATATCAACATGCACTCCTTTAATAACTCTTCTACAGAAACTTAAACGTTGATAAAGGACCTTGTGTTAGCTCCCGGAGGAACACCGGTTTGAGATGCTGGGATTTTCTTTCTTCTGGCCAGGGTGCATGATTACACGGGTGATGGAGGAGCCATTTTTTGCTGAGTTGACCTTGGCGAGGCCTTCAGTGGGAACAGAGTTTGGCAATTGGTCCCAGGTTGTTATGGTGCTGGTATGCTGCCATGGTGTACTAGTTATTATCACAACCCGACTTGCAATCACAGAGGGCGCCGGTTCAACTCAATCTGCTGGCGCGGCATCTTAAATAATGGGAACTATTTTGTATCTGCCTACCTCTGCCCATCCAATAGTATAAACGGGTTCACAACATATTTCGATTTAAAGCTTTCGTGACTGCAGGGATTCATCTTCTTGGTTCTTTCGGTAAAGTCACGTAGAAGGGAAGTAATAAAATAATAAAAATAAAACATAATAAAATACAATTCTCACGACGTTTCGGCCACAACGCAAGTAGCCGTCCTCACAACAGTTTGATTGATGTCTGGCCAGTTTGAAAGAGTAGGCCAAATTACCCTTTATGGGGGGGGGGGCTTTCTAGAGCTGCCCCTACTTTTTATTCTAGCGCTGTGGTGGAAAAATGGTGCCCCTGTCACTGTGCTACCTCATGTACGTGTAAGGAAAGACAAAACACTGGCTTGTCGAGACTGAGTCACCTGAACAGGTACACACAAAGGCAACAAGGCTTCGGATATTTTGACGGAGATGGGAAAAAAGTCAACCCAAGAATTTGAGACCCGGGGCTCTTTGACGTTGAAACAGACAGCTTAGGAAGGACAGACTTTAATGCGTATTTGAAAAATGGAATGATAACATCTCTGGAGCAAAGATTCCAATGATCAATTTACCAACAAAAATTGTAAAACAAAATCTCCCGGGGGCATCAAAATAAGAAATGGTGTGCCAAAAGCAAAGGCGATTTGCACGTGAAAAATTCATAGCCTTTGGAAAAAGGAAAAAAAACTATAATGTGAAACTTGACTATTGACAGAGCCACCAAGGAAAAGTGTAGTATGCTACTGAATTTTGCCATACTTGTTGGACTGAGGTCCCATGTGACTAGAGACATTGCAATATCTCTAACAATCTATTGTGAATTACGGCAGTATAAATAGCCACTAAGCGCTGCTTAAGAACATACTGGGGCTTAGTGTCCACAAACCGAATCACCTGGAATAATATCAATGACAACGGACAGCCCTTTATCGATCTACTGCGGGATGAAGACCTCCCCCAGACGCCATGTGGCCATGATGAGGGTTGTTTGATCATACTTGACCACACCGGCCGGTGTGGGTTTGATGAAGCAAGTGTCAAGCACCTCGAGAAAGGAACTCCAGTCGCCGAGTTCACGGCGCAATGCGCCACGGATCCATCCCCTGGCATATCGATGCATTTCTGACAGCAACTTAGAAGCTGCGAACAACTCAGAAATTAGTGCACGTTTTGGTGGGACCATGTTGGAAAAAAACAATGTATTATGATGGCAGATCACAGTAGTAAAATCATGACCTCATAACAATAATATTAATGAACATGAGTTAAATAGTCACGACGGCAAATAATTCTTGATCACCTTTGGGAAACAAACACAGTTCAAGCGCTGTAAGAGATGCTACCTTTTGTAATGCCACATTTTTTTGCCAGTTGCAATCTCATCTTGTTGGTTTCCAATGTTTATTTTGTTTCACGTCTTGAACAGTGAGCATCTTTTTTTTATACATATCAAAGGTTGCAAACAGGGCATGTGGCTTCGATCAAAGGCGGGTTTAAAGACGTTCACCAAAACAGACAGTTCGTGGTTCAGCGTTTGTTGGTGTAGCAGGAGACACTAGCCCGGGGTGTTGACCCAAGCGTGGGTAATAGGCATGATTATTTGGGTAATGCCAGAGGGGTCACAGCTTGATCAGTGTGATGCTATAAGACTCGTTGGGGTAGTAGCAAGGCACAATCCTCACAAATGTCGCCAGCGTTCATATGCAGCAGTGCCAACGCACTTTCATGGTGTGCACTCATTTGTGCACGTGACCCCCGTTTAATTCCCTGCCATGTGATTATCTGCACCGGTTGTGGGTCTCCCCTAGGTCGGCTCAACCTTAAATTAGTACATGAGTTCCGGCGATTAGGACGGTTGGCTGCGTACAGTGCGAAAAAAGTTCAGCACGCATGCATGTGTAAACATCGGCACTGGGGAGACAAAGGCGGCCAGGCTCGGAGCTGCCTGAATAGGTGCTCGCAAACAACACCTGCCCCATGCATCTGGTGAAGGCTTAAAGGCAGATATATGCCCTTGTATTCTTAGTGCACTGCTTTATGTTGTTGTTCAAAATGTGATACATATGTAACGTCTTATTATGCAGCAGTGTTGTCAAACTGTTTCGCATATCCCAGCGCCCCATTTTCCCCACTGCTTTATTGCAATAAAAGTAGCTCCCTCTCTCATTCCCATTGCAGCATAAATGACTGCTCACAACACCCCCCTTCATGCTCACACATACATATAAAATACATTCGTGCTGTCGGTGGCATGCCATTTTTCATTGCTGCTTCAGCAAAGATTATACATATATTATGTGAAATATATTGCACTGTGAGGTAGTGATGTATGAGGTTTGTTTAGTCTGTGTGAAATTTAGTGTTAGGCTACAATACGTTACAGCCAAGTCACATAAATAACACGTTTTATGTGTTAAAGTGCCCCCAGAGCTCCTTTGCGTTGTAGACCATGGGTGTATATGGAATGTTTATCTTGTTGAGCAGAACGAGAGAGAGAGAGAAAAACTATCCACGGCCGGCCAGTGTTGTAGCGTTAGATTTATTACTTTGAATACTATTACATTTGTTTAAAAGGTGCGTGATATTTGTTCAGGCCTTGTCTCAATGTTGCTGTGTGGATGATAAAATAACTGCACAATTAACATTCATTAACGTCTCACAGTCTAAACCTCATAGGGATCCCGCAGTCGGCAAATGGGTTATTTTTTAAAATTCTAAATTCATATTTGATTCGTATAGAACCTGCAAGGATTTCCTGCCGAGTTTCCTTCGGAGAGTTGCTAGTTTATATATTAACATTCGTGACTTGGGTGCTTTTGATTGTACATTTTGGCAGGATTGTAATTAGTGGGGGGTGGGGGGTGGGAAAGATTGGATGTAAAGTTTACCTTACAGAGGTACTACAATAAGAATGACATTGAAATAACAGACTTTTATTTTTAATTTCACAGTTTGTTAGTTTTAACATTGGACATTTGCCTATTGAGCGCAATGGTAATTGCTGCCTCAGCTCAGCTCCAGAGCACTCGGGGACATACACCGCCACATGGAGAAAGAAAATCAAAATTCTCGCATGTTCGGTGGTTTATCCGCCAATCTTCCTTGAGTGTCCTCGGTTGTTTGTTTTGGTTGTGCCGTCAATGTTTGAACATGTGGCTGACTGAGCTGTATGGGTGGCTTGAGGGAGTCATTCCTGAGTCAGTCCTAAGGCAGCACCGTTGAGATCTTGGGTTCATGCGCTGGGTGAAACGGGTATAATTGATCTTCGGATGTATAAAGGAACGAGTTCGAGCCTTCGTGGGGGTTACTCATATTCTCAAGGAGGTGAGGGATGCTGGACTTAGATTTGACCTGGGCTTAGGTTGAGAAGGGACAAAGAAGACGCAATGAGCCATGGAGATGCCACCGTTGGAGGGCAGAAGGGGTAGAGAGGGAAACTGAGGTGGAGATGGAATGATGTGGTGGAACGAGAGATGAAGACTGTGGATGTGACGAGAGCAGGGGCACAGAATAGAAATATACGAAGAAGAACTCATGCAATAATGGGGCTTCTGGATTATTAGAAGATAATTTATCGTGGTACATCATTCTCAAGTAGTGCAGTGTGCTTTAAGATTCTTAAAATGACATGGCGTGTTTAAAAACGCTTTCAACGTTACGGCAGGCTCGATGGGTTTCAGTAGAGTCAGGAATGATTGCACAAATAAAATACTCATCCTAAAATTATTTTCTATAGCTCAATTTGGGTTTTCTTCACTCTGAAAGTGCAAAGTGTGGTGGAAGACACTGAATGAAAAGGTTACTTACATTGTTGAACAGCATCTCAAAGGCCATGAAGAAGGCTGTCTCTGGTGTAGGCCAATAAGTTTAAAAGAAAATGCAAATATTATCAGAGCACGTTTGTTTGCATACCATAAGTATGTGTGGTTAATGCACACTTTATGCCGTGAAAAGGTATCTATTTGAAATTTGAACATCTCAACAACAGTCTTATTGCCAGAAAGAGTAAACCCTATTCTTATTTTTCATTATTTTAGAAATTGACAAAAAAAGGTCCCGTAGATATCTGCTGCTACATGAAAGGTAAAAATGTCCATCGATTAAGCCACTGGAACAAAAAAATCCCACGGTGTCTCCGTCTCAGGCTGTTCTCATCCAGGAGGGATATGCCTCTTACTGCCAGTGGGGGGTTCCAAAGAAGGAAAAACGATCTCTACTCGTAACTGGGTAGTACTTTGGTAAAAATTGAAAAAGACAATCAAAAAGCCCCACATGTGGCTGACTCACGCTTTGCTGGTCAGTGAATCTAAGCAGATGTGACCCCTTAAATGCGTCCGTGTTGGTTTTTCTGCCGGACGCTGGTACTCCTGGGCCAAAAAATGTGGCTGGAAAAAGCCACAGTTCCCGTTTGTCCCTCGCGCCCGTCAGATATTTCAAACCACTCGCGGCACGCCAGGCCAGTCCCATTCGACGCAAGTTCCTCCTCTATGAAAGCCACTACCAATTGCATAATTGACAACAGAGATAGTCTATCACTCTGCAGGACTACAAAGGCATTTCTACGTGAAGAGAAAAATGCCAAAAGAAGGAAAAGAAAGAAAACTTTGCTGAGAGCCAGACCTCTTTAAGCAACTCTATAGAATGTTTTTTTCACTCTATTGATTTGCTATTATATTTGCAACAGCTTTGTGTCATCTCAGTTGGTTCTGCGCACGTTGAAGAATCATTATAATTTCTAAAGGCTGTCAGGTTTTAAAATAAGGTGCACAAATGGTAACCGCTGGGTATTTCAAGCATGACAATTATGGAATTTGCAACCGAAGCATTTTGCGAGTTCAGGCCGGTGAATTTATATATATGAATTAATAAGAAACATAACTGTGTACAGTGGTCGATGGGAAAGTGTAGCCGGTCACTGATGACGTCTGCAGGGAATAAGCAATGTGGATGCAAATCAGGAAGAGTGAAAGCAGCCATTCCCGCTGAGTAAGCAATCAAAACTAAAGCTCCGAATCACTGCACGCGCGCTGTATAATTTCAGGCTGACAGGCCCTATATGCACGGGTCTAGAGCATGGCCGCAAACGCACGTGCCCGTGCGCCGTGCTTTCAGACACACTGCCACCATTTAGGTTTGATTGCGTTGTGCGCCATTCCCCCCCTGATAATTGGTGGAAATTAAGTAAGTATTATTTTTAGTTAACGACCCACCAACAGACGGACTGACCGCGGTGATGCTGACGGTGGGCACTTACAATAATTTGAGGCCTCCCTGTGCCTCGAGCCCATATTACGCGAGGATAAGTCGGGGATTACATTGCGTGCACTGGGACAAGCATCGTGCAGAGTTTCATTGCCAAAGCTATCACGTTTTTAAACTTGAGAGTGCAAGACCTATGCTCTTATTGTCCATGGTGCATTCGTAATTGCTATGAATGGGGGATCGTTATGTTCCTGATAAGCACCCCGAGGTTAGAGCTGTGGGTTCAGTCGTCACCGTACTGACCAGCATGGTGATGTAAATGGCGAGCTCAAGCTTTAATGCAGCAGTGGATTAACAAAGGGACTATAAATGATTGCTGTTCTAGTGGTATAAACATCGCTGTAAGCTTAAAAAAAAACATTCTTTTAAAAACAAATCTATGCTTTTGTGGACCTAATTGATTTTTTTTATCCCGTATGAATACGTTCCCAGTTTTAAGGAAAGGTAACAATGTGATTTATTATTTTCTGATAAGACAGGAAATGAAAGTTGAGCCCTCAAGAGATTTCCATCTTGCACATAAGCTCAGGGTGCTCAAAGCGTGGTGAGGAAGCACATACACCACCTCATCAGCTCATCAGAAGAGATATGCATTGTGTCATCCGATTTGCATATGAATGCATGACTAAATTGCTTTCTAAAGGACAAACCTGGATAAAATGGAATGCGTGGCAGAATGTTAGCTGTGTGCTACGTTTTAAGACTACAAGGTTGCAGGGGTTTGAGAATGAATTTGACAGAAATCGCGTGATTTGCTGCACCCATGTATGGACATTAGCATAACTTGTTCTCAAGGTGAAATTGATCATTTTCAGGTGAATAAAGATTATCTCTTTTATTCAAGAAAGTCTAACTGAGGCTCAAGACATTTTCAGGAGGATCACGCATTGCGATGTTTTGGCCAATTCCATTCATGAGTGTTTGGCATGTGGAGGGAAGCTGGAATACCCATAGAAAACGCATGCATACAAGGGGGATAACTGTCAAAGGTCCACACTAATAGGTCGAAGATTGCATTTCTATAATGCAACCTTCTCGCCCAAGTTTACAACATATGGTGTCCCAAGCAGACTCCCATCCAACTGCAATACTCACCAGGCTGAAGCCTTCTTAGCTTGCACAATTTTATGAGAATGAGTGCATTGAAAGGAATGTGAGTATTTGTTATTTGCCAAAAAGGTTTAACATTGAGCACGGTCGTGTGCATGCAGCTTCAATGTCAACTTTGCATGTTAAACGAATGGACAAATTCAGTACTGGAAGGACACACACTTTCATCACAGTACGTAACTGATGTTGTGATTGGTGCAATTCCCACCTATCCAATCATATTGGTTAACTGGCATTCAACACCAACCAATCAATGTGAGCCTCCACCAACCCAGTAATGTCTGGTTTATAGCACTGCTTGTATATATGTATACACATTATTTATTGTACTCAACTCGCATGGCCATTGCTACTCAGCCGGGATGCCCAAGGCAGAATGTGGGTGATGTGTGTGTAACTCCATATGCCGCGTGGATTGGAGTTGAAACCCACTACCTTAACTGCACGCGTTTTAAGCACAATGTGTGACGGGCTACAGAACGCATTATTTCGCTTGAGACAAAGGTGATGTTGAAGAGTTGAAAAAAATGCAGAGGTCGGGTGGCATGCTTTAATTGAGCACAAAGTGCTTTAATTGGAATGCATGCCTCGAACTCTTTTGTCCGCTAACAGCGATAAACATCACTTCAAACCGGCTCACGCTAAAATGGTACTAGCAGCTAAATGGATTGTGGGAAACCAAACTCCTGACTGCTGGATAAAAAAAAAAGTTTATTCTGGATCGAGTTCACATGCATGTTAGGAACACGGCAAACACGTAGCATTTTTTTTAATTCAATTTTATTAATTGCAATATGATGTGAAAATTAAAACGCGGTCATAAAATACAGACACAGAGGTACACAGCTGTGGTGGGAAGCAAATGAAGCATGCACACTGTGTTTCCCGCATGTATTTATTGAAGTGTAAATCTGTAATTACTGCACAAATGGACAGTAGACCATCACAAATCATCCACAAGGCATGCATTGCTTGTTTCTCGTATGCAAATGAACGGGCATGAAGATGGCATTTGTGATTTAAATTAGAGCTACGCTGCATTGTCCCGGAGTGATGCATCACTCCACGTGTTGGATGCAGTATGATTTAATATTGCTTTTTATGCATCTAACCCTGTATTAAAATTGGCGTGGGCTCTGAAGCTGCATGGTGTGGCTGTGCTGAATGAAGGTGTTGCTGTCTTGTGTGCAATTGAAAATTAATTTTCATCAACCTTTGTCGCACTGACAATTTAAATTGACGATTACATTTTTCAAAATAAATCTGGCTCCACCGGATTGCCGTTTCAATTTGAGGGTGTGAGATTTTTGTCAGATGTATTTGCAAACCCAGAAACAGGCATTTATTGGAAAACTAAATAGCACACACAGGTAATATTTTTCTTCACCGTAAAGGTGCTTGTACAAACTGAGATAATGAGCTCGATTTACATGCCACTTTTCAGCAGAATGATGGCCGACTCCAGGTAAAATCAGAAACATTAACCATTTGGCGATTCATGTGTGGTCAGTTTCTTACGAGAGTGGACACATTCCACCGCTCCTCGTCGCCCAATCGCGGAGTGGCCCAAAATGAGCGGGGTCTAGGAAAGCTTCCTCCAACATCAGGAATCAAACTCTATACGAAACTGGCCCTATGTCTTTCCGCTCGTAACATCAGTCAACCACACCACCTACTCATTCCCTAACCCTCGCGACCCACGCCACCCCTGAAGCCACAAGCCGAAACCATTCACACGCGGTCGGTGCAGCGAGGAGAAAAACAAACAGCTTTTATCGTCGCAAATTCTGGGAGATGTTTGTGCGGTTTATACTATAGTCTTGAGCAACTTTTGGAACTGATTATTTTTCCATTCCTTCTCTGGCTCCCTGTGTCCCATACGCCCGGGGAAAGAAGAAAAAAGCACGCCCATGTTTTGCAGCTGTTCTTGCGCTTCCGAGAGGACGCCTGGCTTGTTCCTGGCCATGCTTGAATGCTTGAGCGTCGATGTCGAAGTCAGGTGCAAGAGGTAGCTATGGGCGCGATCCTTCGTGCTGTGCTGCAAATGGACAACAACATGAAAGCCCAGATGCCGGTTAAAAATAAAGTGACATTTGCTCTGGCAATTAAAACTGCGTGTACTCCATTGTGAATTATAATATGCCTGTGTACTTGTGTGAGTTTTTTAAACGTTTGCATTTCAGTGTTATTCCTACAGTCCTTTGAATTTTCCTACGTCTCCCTATAAGTGTGCAGAATTTGAGCAAAAACGTTGGGAAGCAGCTGAGCAAAAACAGATGTTCGCCCACAAATGTTAGACATGGAAAATCAGCTTGTTTGAAAGGGCAGTTTAATGTATATTTTTGGTGCAAAACAAAGAATGTGCTGACATGTTTTCTGTGACGTTTGATTTTGTCTCAGGTCTTCCGAATGAGGATATGATACAAAAAGTATAAAAAAATACTATAATTTAATAAAGGTAAAAAAAATCTACAACCATTTGCAGTTTTAAGAGGACAATCTTTAATGTTATTTATACGAGAAAAATGCTCTCGTTTTGCAATTGTCCAAGCACACACACACCCCTCCAACGTTATTCCGAAGTATAACACAATCTTTTCAAATAGCGTTCCTATAAAAGTACACACTCTAAATTAAGAATGCTCGGTGTGTTTCCCCCATATGGTAGTGCTCAACAGCCGAATCACTTTCATGCGTATTCATCACATTACAAATAAGCCCATGTGGCACCCGATAAGGCTTATCTTGTCACTGGCATTGCACGGACCGCTGCTGTGGTCCAAGTCATTGGGCATATCTAATGCCTTTCACCCAGTGTAATACTTGCATTCGTAGGCTGGGTCCCATTGTGTGTTTTGTCCATGCATTCCATAAGCTCGGGCTACATGGTTCATGGTCAGCCAAAATTTCCCTTGTGCAGGTGGTCACTAATGCTCATGGGCAAGAACTTTTGCCAATGGAAAAACAGCCCACACAGTAAAACGGATGGTCTCCCAGTGCGTGCTGATTATGCGACTGCAAGTGAAGAGGTTTCCTCCTTCCAAGGGATATTTAGACGAACTTCCAAGTGAGGATACAACGCCATTTGGATTTAGTGCAAATATCGTCAACATGTAACTGAAGTTAAAGATGTTGTACAGAAACCACTGCGCATATGCAGTTGGTAGACACAGCCAGTTAGAGGCAAGGACAAACAATGGAAGGTTCTGGAGCCTGGACATGAACGGCGGCAGGGAGTCGACAGCACAGATGGCAGGGGGGTGGCATTTGTAAACTATAGCGGCAGCGGAGGAGAATGAGCTACGAGCACATGACTCTGCTCAGCACAAGGTCTCTGCCTAAAATGAATCAAAATACTACGCATTTTACACTGACAAAATGTTATCATCTGTGAATGTGACTGAGCATTCATCATGTACCGAAGTGCCCTATGAGCACTCAGAAGTTGGCTTTGGCCAAATGATATGCAAGACGCTGTGTCTCTTTTCAGCGAGTGCAGTCATCTGTGACGGGCAGAGATATTGTCACACTGTCTGGCCATGAGAACTTTATTTCACCTTGAGTGGACGCCCGGGGTTGAAGCTCTGTATCTCACTGGTGCTGGCTCAATACACAGGCAAAGATTATTGCTCGCCTACACTTTGAATATATTATTAGGAAACCTTTTAAACATTAGTACGATACAAGATTTGTTCACTAAACAGCGCAATGGCGGCCAAGGCACCGTAATGGTAGAATGTTAAAATCATCGCACATCCTGCATTATCTTTTTAAACCACTTATAGCTACGGATAATTACGATTTGTGTTGACACTGCGTAGGCATTTGCTGTCAAACCTGCAGGCAACTACTTCACACTCAGTTTGTCTTAAATGGTAAGAACCGGTACTGACTGCGCCCTCTTAACTGCCCATTGCTTTGCATCGTCCAGAGAACCTGCTCTGGGACCTTGGTTCACGCAACGGACTGACTTGCAAGTCAAATGTATTCGGTTCTATGTCCTGGCATAGCAGTTAAACCAAAAACTAAACAATTTGTATTTTATTTTACGAGGTACGAGCCACCGAGCTATGTAGCTCTATTTCAGAAGCGACAGGCTATCGCATATGATAGCTCAACGAAGTGGCTTATCATGTGGATGTTTAAAGCAGCCAAATACTCTAAACTCGTGTTTCCAAACATGGAGGGGAAAACCGGACGGGCCTGGAGAAAGATCCACGAGACAACGGGGAGGACACGCAAACTCCAAATATACAGGTGTCAGGTTCGGGATCGAACCCACGACCTCTGTACACCAGGCGAGGTAGTTAACATCTCGCCACCATACTACAGTTGACACAATGTTGTTCAGCCAGCAATATAAATCTGTAAACCGCATACATGTAGTCTATGTGCAAGACGCATATCATCAGAATTGCCTTGACATGAAAACTAACATAAAATAAAGTGTATTTACTTATTGTATTTACTACTTATCCTTCTTATGCTGTTCGTTGCCAATGTTTGGACTTAATTTCGCGCGCAATTGCAATTTACTTTTCTCGGTCTGTTAGCCACTGGAGTCATGACGGGTTTCTCTTTTCATTCCAGTTGCTCTACACCCCCCTTCCCCCTTGTACCGTTCCCGTTCTGCTGCAAAGTGCACTGATGCCTGCTTTTTTTAGGGCGATATTGGCACCTAAAATAAATATTGATTGATTGATCAGCAGGTCATGTGTGGTGCATACTCCCACGTCTTCCATGACGTATGGCTCGAGTTGACCAACATAGCTTCTTGAGAGGCCGGAGGACTGAACTGGAATGTCCTCTGTTGGAGGGCCTTCTACTAGCTGTGGCATAAGCAAATGACTGCAGGGCTACACCATTACTTTTTATGATGCATCATTCAAGTAACTCCCATTGTACACTGAATGAAAAGGTAAGGTTTTTTTTTTACTGTCGATGTACTACGATTGTATGGATTATTTTTGAACATATTAGGAAACTACTGGAGCTATGCACTTTTAAATTTAGATTGAAAACTCATTTCTTTAGAACTGTTTTTGTGTTTAGTTTGTTGTCCTTACCCCGCACCTCCGATTAGCACGGTTGGATACGTACGGTGCGACAAAAGTTCAACATACATATACAATAGTACAATTAGAACTGAGGCTTGATCAAATTAGAATGTGTAGCATTTGACTCAAAACTTGAATTACGTGAGCAGAGTCACTTTACTACATATTAACACCCAGTCTGAGAACACATTCCTGCGGAGGGAGCTGGTAGGCACGTTGGGTTGCTCGGTCAATGGCCAGGGTCAACGGCGGCGTGGTGGATTCCGCAAATATGGCCGACTGTGAGGGCGGGCACAAGCCGGCGTGAGTAGGTTAAACGTTGAGTTTTATAAGGGCACCACGGGGTGACCAGCCCCTCCCCACCCAGCCCCACCCCTCCCACCCCCCACCCAGCCCCACCCTCCCACCCAGCCCCACCCTCCCACCCAGCCCCACTCCACCCTCCCCTCCCCACCCATCCCCTCCCCACCCTCCTCACCCAGCCCCTCCCCACCCTCCCCTCTCCACCCAGCCCAATCCCTCCCATTTTTGGATGCACGACGGACTGATGGACACAATAATCCCCTGTGGGCTGGTGGAACCAGGTGGTTCCTACCAGTAAAAAACAATACTCCTGATTGCGGCAAGTATCACACAGAGTCATTGGGAAATTGACAAAGACTTGCAGCACTTAACCTATGCTAGCTCTGAATACTCACTCTGATCAATGCTAGCATCTTCCAACATTAGTATGCAACGGAATATAATGTACTTGTTCCCTGCTTGCTCATTGACCTCTGCATCAGATTTGAATTGTCTTTTTCTGGCTTAAAAAAATCAATTTGAGGTGCGTTAGGCACCAGTTCTTATGAAAGGTACACGGATCGGGAAATTATATTAGATCAAAGTGGCTCCGGGCTCTACTTCTCGTGTGCTGTGAGTGGCACGAATTGTGAGTAGGAAAAAAATTAAACTAAAAAATATATATATAAAGTAAAAATCATGTTTAAATAATGTACTTTTCAAAGCACGGCGTCATAGTAGTTTTATGAATTGACTCTAGATGTACATCTTGGTATTTTGTTTCCACGTGTCTGTTTATTGTTAAAGCTTCTTCTAATTTCATCCACATCCTGTTTGTACAGAAAACTGCTCCTCAGCCACCCCCATTACCTCCCCACCCGTTCCCGTCCCTCTCGCTATGCCTGAAACCGCCGCTGATGCGACACAGTGCGCGAACAATGCATTCACGCTGTGTTTAATTTGGCTGCGTGGAGGGACTGCAACGCACAAGAAATAAAAAGAAAACAATCATAGAATGTGTGCTCGCGTGTACCGCATACACTCACTCGCCATGCAAATGTCTGCAGTGCTGTCGACCATAAACATTCGCATAGATTACGTATACACATTCGGCTGCCACCCCCTCCCTCCTCAACTCTTCGAATTACGGCATGCTGATGTGATTGACCTTTGCACATTCATCTCTGCTCCAGCTCAATGCAACGCTGAAATTAAATTATGACAATGCACACAGTGGTTAGCAAGCAAAGCAAACTTGCATAATGGCAAGTTCGCGGTGACATGGCGCATCTGCCGGTGTCACGTGGCACGAAGAGCTTTTGGCAGCCACCACTGACGTCAAATAGTGCCCGCGTCTGTGTCGCGCACAGTCCAAAATAAATATCATGCCGTTTATTATCGCCAAAAGTGCAGACTCGTTGAACTGTGAATGGCATGCCAAGGCAGCAGCTGGCGTTTTTGGCACATTTTACGCGCAAGTGGATTCCGTTGCTGGACCGAAAAGTTTACTTCGAGTTCGTAACATTGGGTACTCTGGGGTCATGTACGTGAAGTAAGGTGTACGTGTCGCAACCAGAGACAATTGAGACAGTGGACTCGTAGAGTCATCTCAAGCACCACGTGGTGCAATGAACACACACCATCATCTAGATCAGCGGTGGGAATGTCCGGCCCGCGGGCCGTATAAGGCCCGCGGAATCATTTGGTGTGGCCCTGCCAAGGCAACCGCAGGCGGGACTCGAAATTCAATAAATCTAGGAGCAAACCTGGAAAAGCAGTTGCGAGTAGCAACATCATCAATACCAGCTAACATCACACGCCTCGCCAAAGAGAAACAGTTCCAGCCATCGCATTAGGGGCGAGTTAATTAAATGTTTGACCAAATATAACAGGCTAATTTTTAAGTTTATAATTTTGTATGGCCCGCGAATGATGTTAGAAATATCCAAATGGCCCTTGGCAGAAAAAAAGGTTCCCCACCCCTGATCTAGATGAAGTGCTCTAGCAAATAATATCTGGTAACCCAGCGGTTTGAAAAATAAGAATAGGGTTTTACCCTTTCTGGCAATAAAACAGGTGTGACGATGTTCACACACACCAAATAGAAACCTTTTACAAGCAATCAAGTCGGCATTAACCTCACGTACAAGTGTTAAACAGACGTGCTCTGATAATATAAATAAGCTATAAGTGCTCTGATGCGTGCGTTGGCTTTGTACTGTTCACATTTTGTCGTTCTCTGGTCTGACACCGGTGAGACTAGGTGATAAAGAAGGCTGCCTCTGGTGTAGGCCAATCAGTTTCAAATGGAACTGCATATATTAGTAGAGCATGTGTGTTTGCATGTTAACCACCAGAATGCGTGGTTAATGCGAACTTGATTCCTTGCAAAAGGTTTCTATTTGAACACATTAACACCTGTTTTATTGCCAAAAAGGGTTAACCCCTATTCTTATTTTCATATTTTGATAGTGGTAAAAATGTCCCGTGATACCAGCAGTGTTTGTTTAACCAGCCGGACGGCCGATGATAGCATTGGTCTGGAAAGCCATGAGGTCAACGACCTAAAGTATATCTGTATTAATATGTGGAGACACAGACATGAGTTCTGCCTATCCAGTACATGATTTCACCCAGCCACATAACACGATCCCACGAGGACAACACCTGCCCGAGGCGACTGGAATAAACTCCCCCTGTATATTAAGCAGTCCCTCTCGTTAACCTCCCTCCCATTCCTCTCTTAAAGATCACCTCTTCTCTATTTGCCCATTCTCATCCTCATCTCTCTCTTCGCCCCTCCACTCCTTCCCATCCCTCCCCCTACCCTTTCGTGATCCCTAAAACACCCTCTACCGTGCTCACTCATTCCTCAACCCTTGCACGCCCCTGACATCGATATCATTCTATTCTCTCGCCGTTTTCGAAACTCTGTTAGGCGCCTTGTGTGAAGGCGCTCGATAAATCCAATGCTGCTTAGCCCTCATCATCAGCACCGGGATCGTAATATGGGTGACCATACACAGACACACATATCCTGTGTAGCCGTACATAGCCTGTAGGGGCAAATGCTGTTAACGAGTGCCTATTAAGGTCGGCACGGCGCTGAGGAAGCGGTGTGAGTCAGCACCGTGAGCGGCATCGTTGTGTTCGCCCCCGTTGCTGCTGATAACACCAGGCACTCATTTGAGGCTGAGTCGACCTAGGAGAGGCCCAGGACCGGTTCAGATACTCGCCACTGGTGTTGCCCATGAGCGGTGATTGAACTCATGTGGCCGAGTTCGTAGCACAGCGCACTGACAGCTACAAAGGAGATCCCCCCCCGCGTGTAGCCTGAACAGACTGTTGGGACAAGTGCTGTTCGTGAGCACCCCTGAAGGCCGGAACGATGCACGAGGGGGTGGATGGCCAGCACCACGCCCGACCGCCTTTGTCTCCCGAGTGCCGATGTTTACACACCACACATCAGGTACTCATTTGAGGCTGAGTCGACCTAGGGGAGGCCCAGGACCGGTTCAACTAATCGTCGCTGGTGTCGGCCGTGAACGGGAATCGAACCCGTGTTGCCGCGTTCATAGCGCAGCGCGCTCACCGCCACACGACCGCTCCCCACTAACAGCTGCACGACCACCACCACCCACCACCACCACCCACCACCACCCACCCACCACCACCCACACCACCACCCACCACCACCCCCACCACCACCACCCACCACCACCACCCACCACCACCACCCACCACCCACCACCACCCACCCACCACCACCCACCACCACCACCACCCACCACCACCACCACCCACCACCACCACCCACCACCCACCACCACCCCCACCACCCCCACCACCCACCACCACCACCCACCACCACCACCCACCACCCACCACCACCACCCACCCCCACCACCACCCCCACCACCCCCACCACCCACCACCACCACCCACCACCACCACCACCACCCACCACCACCACCCACCGCCACCCACGCCCATGAACTCATCTCCGTGAACCGAGGGTAGTCCCTGTAGAGTACTGGTTCAGCTCGAAGTCGAATGCAGGTGTCCCAGGATTCGTGGCGCAGTGCGCTAAGCATTGTGGCACCGTTGCTCCTAGACTCGCGCTCGCTCCCACGTGGCACAATACTAACGGAGAAAGCCAGAGAACAACTCTTGACTCTTAATCCACACCGACGTGCTAGCCTCCGCTCTCCTGAGCTTTTAAAATGCTGATTTGCGTAGGTATCTGAAGACAGGTGCTTGGATTGTATTGGGAATTTACTTATGTACATAATTGTCCATCCGATTCCTCTCTTAAGTTTTTTCACCTACGTGAGCCGCCCATGTCACCATGAGAGGGGGGCACTTCCATTGGGATGATGGCTCATGATCACCTTGCTGTTGTTAATGACGGTGTGGTGCTGTGTTTGTGGTCATGATAATTAAGGCGTCGTTCTGCCACACAACATAAGCTTTTATTCACGTCACATTATCTTGCGTAAAATAGATATAGATGTCAGCTTACGTTGCTATATTGTACACGTGGTATGCTTTTTTTATGCACACTTAAAAAAAACCTAAGGTTTATTTATATATAGAAATAACGTAGATTTTTTAAATATAAAAAACAATCAGAAAAAAATTGAATTACAGTATGAAAATATAATGATATAAAATCGGGAATAAATCAGTATCATCCAATTGTTTTTAACAAACAAATTGTACTGTATATTAAGATTAAATATATGTTTGGGCCTTTTGTGTTTTACAGAAATATACGCTGCTTATGTGGTTTAAATACCATTATCTTCGCGATTTTAATTTCTAGTTAATTTCTACTATGTTACTCTTTCAGTTGTATCAATCTAAAAGCATTCAATGCAAAACATTCAATCAACGGCATGCAATGCAAACGACATGGTACATCCACACAGCACATATTTTGTACATGTACTTTATTAAGTAAGATATAAAGCCGCGTGTATACGAGGATATTAACTAATGGATGTGTTTATTTAAGCTATCAGCATGGTGTCTGCAGAATATGTTCACACTATCACTGTACACGATAAGGCTGCACATATTGTAAATGAATTACATTCAGATGACATAACAAAGTAAACAAAATGTGTTTGGACAAATTGGTGAATTCCAAAGGTTGCTTAAACAGTGTGTTGGGTGGGGATAATACAACCTCCCGGTTTAGACACAGTATGAAATGCGTGGATTTTCTTGTGGTCGTTAACATGTCTGCTGAAAAAATAAAACATGCGATAAAACGTTTACCTTTATAAAATATGCCATTGTATCCCCACGTTTCTATCCTTCATAATATACCATTCTCTCTGACTTTTGGTTTGCAATCCATAGGAATAGGTGATTGAATGTGAATAGCAATTTTTTTTTCTACCTAGGACATTCTCAATGAGTCTCAAGACTCTTCTTTTAGGAGGGTCATTCATTGAGATATTTGGCCAGTACCATGAATGAGTGCGTGGCATCGTGTGGGAATACACCAGACACATCGTAGATCCCAGAGGAAACTCAAACGTGCGAGGGGGCGACACTCAGCACTGCCATCTGATGGCCCTCTTGGAACTCTGGGCCCTTGGTGGTCTCTCATCCAAATACTAACCAGGCTCCAACTTGCTTAGCTTTAGAGATGTGATGTAACGAGATCGGGCGCATTTAAGATTACAGTATTTTGGTTGTAGGCGAAATAAATGTTATGATTAACATGAGTAAATGTCCCTGATATGCCTTCACTTATAGGTAAATGGGAACATTCTAATCAATATCCAGTTCTGTAGTAAAGAACCCATTAGTGCAAGCAACATTGTGGAAACGTAGAGCGAATGTGATAACAGTTAAAAACGTGGCTTTAAGCTCATTAAATAGCTGCTGCGGAGTTCAAACACAAGAAAAATAAGCCATCTCAGACATTAAAATCCCTCCCTCCCCAAGCCCAAGCCCTCCCCAACATATTCCAACTACAGGGCTGCAGTTTCACAGTCTATGCAGAGCTGGTATGATTTGAAGATGGCCGATGTTTATTTGGCCGATGTTTATTTGTGGAATCCACCACCTGGGTTCTCTGACATTTTAAGGCGAGGGCCAGCAGGTAATGTCACAGGCTCTGTCTGACTGGAGGATGAATCTGGTCACATGATACTCGTGACGCCCCGTGATTCGTCACCAATACCTTAAAAATAACATTCAGTGTATTGGGTACGACCCTGAGCACCATTCAGTATGATCAAAGGCATTCGATAGTTAATATAACCTGAGCCATTTGCTCATTTTTTTTATGAATGTTTTTGTGAGTACTGATCCTCCAGCTCTGGCGCTGTAATTGAACAATGGAAGCATCCTGACCTTAATTGGCATTGTGACTCATATGTCAGGTCACTCAACATTTCCTAAGAGTGCCTATTCACTGCGATGCCAAAAAGCATGATATTGCAGACATAAGCCCTTACTTTTGACCAAAAAGAACCACGTGAAATTAAATAACTGAACCCAAATGTAGTTTTTTTTTAAATAAATGTTTGTGATGAAATGTGACTTCCCCAAAGCATTATATTTTTTCTTCATTATAGTGTGTCCAAATTGGTTTGAAATTAATGTATTCTTACTTGAAAAATTACATTCTAATTGAAAAGAAAGCCCTTAGTCTATAACATGCAGTGACATGCGCAAACACATGCATGCAAACTCAAAAGAACGTTCACACATTTGCAAAGACTCACATTCACAGTGCGTATAATAAGACCTATCTGTGCGATTTAACGCACTTGTTAAAATATGCCACAACTATATATGTTTTAAAATATTTTCTTCACAAGAAGATAAGACACCGGTTTAGTGGATAATAAATTGTCTCAGACTAGTATTCACGAATTTGTTTGTATTGTTTATATAAATAAACACCTGTCTGTCAGGGTTGTTTGTATTTTTTTACATTCAGAGCTGGTTCAATTTAATATAATCTGCAAGGGAGCTGTACATCATATAAATAGCAGGCATTGACTTTTGAACTCAAGTTGTAAATTACGTGCACAAATACAAATGTAAACGAAAACCTTGTAGCTAGAGTCACTTGTAAAATTGACAAGTAAATGTATAGAAAATGGCACCCGCATTTCAGGCAATTTGCCCTTCTCAAGTTGGAGTTTTGTTTCCACGGCGTTATTCTTCCACATTCAAAACTATTTAGTGCCAGAGAGGTCACGTTTGCAACTCTGGGTTGAAACTATTAACATTATCCATCTATCAACCGTTCAATTTTAAAGTGCAATGTAGTCGAGGTACTGAATTGTCTTCGTGTGGTGTTGCATTATTGCTGATGTTGTTTTTCTGCCTTGCCAAACATTCCATTTGGTCTTGACAAATCTGCAGGAATGTATGTGTAATGAGCGACTTTCTCACACTTGGGCACAAACACTGGGTGATATATATAGAAACATATCTACATAGCTACACACAGCCGACCTTTCTACACAGCCTCATCGTCGGAGTCTAACTACATAGCTGGCTGACTAATGTAGCGATGACGACGATGGGAGCCGTGCAGAGGATCGGCCATGCGGCTGGATGATGAAGAGAGATGACGGCGAGCAGTGACGCAGCCAGGACCCGGTGTAACAGGCTAAAATAACCCCTGCCCCGATTAAACCCGGGTATAGTTTGGCCCAGGCCAGAGTATACCCGGGGGGATAAAGTGTCCTAGGCTAAATTATACCCCCCGGGGGTTTAAACTAGACTGGGCCAGACCATACCCCTCTAGGCCAGACTATGCCCCATGTGAAAGTTCAAAGGCAATTATCCACACAGAGAACAGCCGACAACGAACTTCAATCGATATCTAAAAAGCGTATAAATGGAAGTAAGAATCTCAATTTGATCAATTGAAGCATTTTTAGGGTTAGGGTTATTATTAAAGTTTTTCTGGTTGAAGCAATCAAAGTCTCTATGTGTTTACAGTTTTAAATAAAATGTTGGAAAAATTTAGTAGTTCATGTGTATATCGCTCAACACTATTACTATCATGGGGGTATGATTTGGCCTAGAGGGGTATAATTAGGCCTAGGCCATAATATACCCCAGAGTATAAATTGGCCTAGGCCATAATATACCCGGGCATAATCTAGCCTAGGCCGTTTTAATCCCGGGTATACTACGGGCTGTGGGTATACTACGGCCTGTTACACCGGGACCCCACGACAGCCCTGAACCTTCGGTCACGTCCCCCCTATATACTTCCCGGCGTGGCCAGGCCCCGCCTCCGGCCACGCCCCCTTCTAGAACCTTCGAGCAGGTTCACGACTGACCCCACCTTTTACCTTTAACCCAGATACGCCCGTGGTTACCCCTCCTGGCCGACAGGTCATTAGATATGTATGCGTTCAATGTGTGCTTTCAATGCTTTAATTTTAGTGACCTATTTCAATGTTCTCTATCTTACTCCAGTATTTTTTATTGGATTTTTTGTTGTTGATGTAACTCGCTCACCCACCCCTACTGGACGTCTATGGAAAAGGGCATAATAGTTCATCAAATTCCTCCAATTTAAATAAACATTTTGATTCTGATTTCAGATTGTGCTTCTTAAATGTGAAAAAACGGTGATATGTTTTGTACGACCAAATTAAAAGCAGAAATTCTTCAAGATCTGCTGTCACTTGTGTCCATCTACCTAAACAGTGACACCTCCAAATGCCGTGTGTGTGTGTCTCAAGAAATCCTTGGGGGCACGGCAGGCCAAGCAATATGCATCATTCACGCAATTAAACGCGATGCGGCAATGCCCGAGACGGTAGGTTTTTTTTGCTCAAAGTTCTTGGAACAGAGACAAAGGGAGAGCACGAATAAAAAATGGCATGCCGTAAATCACACTCGGAGGGATTTTTAAAACTCGTTTAACATTTTAGCACTGGAAAGTTTTATGCTCCGACTAAAGTGCATGGTGTTTGAAGGACATCGTGCGCCGGAAACCGGTCTATATTGAAACAACTCTAACCACAACTTTCATTCATGGCAGATTTATTGTGTACATTTTCCAGGGCACTATCAACTTTTAACTGGGCCAACATTTTTTGAAGAGAAATGAGTTCATGAACCGTAATTTTCCACAAATTAGTCGTGATATTTCACGTGGGGTTTAATCTCTGCAGATTTGTGCCCCTAAAGAAATGGTTGGTAAATGCCGTCAAGTCATTTGTGTGTGATGTTCTTTTCTATAAAGCACTCTCCACTCCAGCTCTCCCTTTGCCTGCTTGTCTTAACGTGTCATCTTAATGCACGGGCGCACAAAACGTCATCCTGTACACTACTACAAGAATGCTGAGTTTTTACACCTGGAAGCTGTATTCCACACATTTGTAGCTTTCCCGTGCAGGACTTTCAACAATGTGACCTTCTGGCAACCTAGTCGTGAGCTCAACTGATATATTGAGACTGAATTATATCAAAAGTGGTTTTAACCATTTATTTTGTTATAACCTGCAATTGCACTTCCAACCTCCAGAACCTGTTAAGTCACTGGCTAAAAATGTGCTGATGTGTAATAATAAGAAACAGCGTGTGAGCACAAAATGTGATCAATGTGGCCTTCTGTAACACGTGATTATAGTCCAAGCCGGTATTAATTCAGTAACTTAAAACTTGGATTCAGATGCTGTTTGCATTTTTTTGTTATAAATAATAACCAATAAATGCGAAAAAATGTGGATGAGCAGTGGTGCAGTGGTTCACATGCACCAAAATATATGCTAGATTCCAGGCCATGGCTAAAATCAGAGGTGGGTGATATTGGAACCAGTCCTAGACCCTTCACTTCACCCCAACTTCTTCACTTCACCCTAAGCTTGACCAGCGTGGTCAAGTATGGTCAAACAACACTGACATGGCCGTAGAAAAGCCTTCGTTTTGAAGTGGATGGACATTAGATTTACAAAAGGAAAAAATAATAGTTGTTTTTATTAAATGTAAAAAAGAAAATTGCTTTACATGTCCCAAAATGTCTCCTTTATTATCAGCTTCTTGTTTAAAATCTTTGTTGTCTCTGGTTTTACATTATATTTTGTGATGTCAACATGAGACTGTGCTTCTTCTGATCTTTTGACAAACGTGTAAGTCACCTCGTTCATTAAGTGCTTAGAATGACAATTTTTTTGTTATCTTGCCCGATGTTTATTCTAATGCCACTTGAAAGTAACACTGCTTATTTCTTGGCACGAGGGGCTGCTGAAATGGAAAATCTGGCAGGAGCAATGCTTGTTAAATTAATGCCCTTGAACAAATCTCGACAGAGCTTGGAGGCAGTGTTTGCATACATCTGTTTCACACTTTCAAAGATAATGCATACATTACTTCACCGTGTCATAACTGCAAATTGATTCCCATCAACAGGAATAAATCATCTCAGTTCCTTAAATCTCATCTACACGTAGGTTAGGGTAGACTGCCATGGTTTAATGGTCAGTATACTGGACTTGCAGTGTACAGGTCACCGGTTCTATTGAATATCCCGGCATGGCAATTAAAATAATGGTGCAAGGTTCTTAAATCCCCCTGCACCTATTTACCCAGTAGTATAAATGACTACACCCCGGTTACACACATGCATACTCCGACCTCTTCTAAGATAGCTTGCTGGGGTGGAAGAGGAGGCCAAAGATCTGCCCCACTGCCCTCGCCGGACAGGTGGGGCGCAACGTTTGCCCCCTCCACTCCCTCCTCCACCGTATCGATCGCCTCCCCCTTCCGCCCTTGTGCTGGCGCTCTCTCTGAGTCACGTGGCTGCAGCGCTGGCTCACCGCCGCACGGGGTTACTCCGCACACGCCCACCTACACCACCACTCATACGAAGACGGCTGCGTGCACACGCGCGCCCCTGCAGGCGCTCGTTTCACACAAAGGCTCGCGCTAAAGCGGCTGTGTGAATATGCGCACCAGGGGGTGGTCGTTTGCTACCCCCGCACCCGCCCTGATACTCGCGCGGCACGGATGCTCGGACGCGCCGCGTCGGCGGCCGTTTATGTTGTAACACACGCGGGCGCCTCACACACACCCTCAAATTACCAACGCCGCCTCGAGGCTCCACCCACACACACAGACATCACACTGCGCCGATACTCTGTACTAAAGTTTATTAACGGCGCAAATACCGACTACCCTGGGTGGAATATTTTGCGAGAAGAGCTTAGCCTGACACTGTCTATGAACCCAGTCACTCAAACGTCCTACCATGTACCTCGAAGCTGTACTCACGGCGTCGCACGGACGCTGTGACTTTACCGAAAGACCCAAAGAGGATGAATTCCTGCAGTCATGAAAGCTTTAAGTCAAGATTTTACACGAATAATTATTTGATTATAATCAATCATCACATTCCAGATACAATATATCATGAGCATTAGAATATATCGGTAGCTGTGAATTGATGGATCGTTACATTAGAACAGTTCTCAATTGTTTTAAAACAATCACTTAATGAAAGACCGCAGTGTATATTATTGTCAAGTTTAATTTAAAAAGTTTAAACTTTAAACAGTGCAATTATTCCATAAACTACAGGTAATCTGTTTTTGAATTAGTTTCATTATTGAGTCTCCTGAAGCATATAATGTTCAATCTTGATTTTAAGCTTTCGTGACTGCAGAAATGTATACTCTTTGGTTCTTTCGGTAAAGTCACGTAGGTATAAAAATGAAATGAACAAAAAATAAAATAAAAAATATGTGGCGAAGGGCAAGCAAGTGGAGTCTGAGCTGGAAAGGAATTCCATCCCCGGACGCAAGCACGTCAGTTGTGTTGATGGTGGAGAATCTCTCCTTCCCTAATCTCCCTTCGCCACATAAAGAACCTCTTGTTGTAACAGCTCTCTCGCTGTTTCAGCAGTTCCACTGCTGGATTTCTTTCTTTCCGCCTGAGGACGACCGCTTGTGTTGCGATCGAAACGTCATGATTTATTCTTTTTAATTTGATTTTATTTTTCTACCTACGTGACTTTACCGAAATAACCAAAAAGTACATATAATGTTCATTTAACACTTGTCAGATATATTTTATCCGCATTTTGTGTTAATGTTGGTTGAAAGAATGCATAACAAATGAATAATAATAATAATAAAAACTCACAATAAATAAGGATACATTCGAAATTTAGTAAAATAAATGGAAATGGTTGTGTGGGACTTCAATCCAATTCCTGTTTACTATTTAGGAAATTCTGGATGATAAGTATGGAAGATCAGTTTTGTGTGAGTCACATTTCTTACGATTCAAACACAGAATTGAAGATTTGGTATTTGGGGTACCTGTGACTTGTGTTCAATATTAGCACTTAGTCTCACCGGTGCTACATTACACAGAAGGCTTCTTCGTCAAGGGCACAGCATCCTTGGCAGCACAAGAGCCACTTCAAGAAGTCTCACCCGGCTGTGATGAATAATACATCACAGCAAAAACAGCACCGGTAAAACTTTGGCAATATACTGCCTTGAACATTTGCCAAAAGCTTCTATCCATAGTAGCTGTCCGTTTGTAAAGGAAATCTTGATCTTTTGGCTGATATTTCTGATATTTCTGTTAACTTTCTTCCCCGAATATGATTCATTTACCTTGTTATCGTTTAGACCGTGAATTTGGTGTTTCAGAACATTTATGGGTCTCTGCATGCAAGGCAAAATATATCCTAGTAACGGTAAATGCAGAAAGAGAAATGTTTATTTAACTTTTCATAACGAGGGGGTTGCTAATGATTTTCTTGAAATCTGTGAATGTTTAATTTAAATCAACAACTAGCCTGCCCTGAAACTGTCTGTACTTCAATTATTTGTATTTTAATTTAATGGACCAATCGCGGATGATGTAAAAATAAGAGTAAATTGTTAAAATACCAATATGCTCTTATTTCACATCAACTAATTTATGTATTAAATATATATTTACTTTTATCCTGCAAAATGCTGTATTCATTTTTCCAATAAAATGGGTGAGCTTCAGGGTCTTTTCAGCTGAGCATCCACATACGCAAATTCTCAGTAAAAAAGGTGTCAGTTTTGTTGCCAGATAGAAGGGTAAAAAACCTATTATCATATTTTTTACTGGCAAATGAGGTTCCAATGGTGTTAAATGTTTACCCCGAGCTCTCATACTCTGATGGTGCATTGTCTTTGAGTTGTGCACCTTTTGGCGTCATCTGGTCCAACACCATGTGAGACTAGGCTCTAAGAAAAGCTGTCTCGGGTGTGGACCAATCAACTTCAAGGACAGTGCATATCATTATCAGAGTTATGTTTTTTGTTTGCATTATGACTGCAGGTATTGTGGTCTATGCAAACATGACTCCTTGTAAAAAAGGTGTCAGTTTTGTTGCCAGATATAAGGGTAAAAAAAAACAATTATCTCAGTTTGTTGTTATTTATCTCAATAGAGAGCAAACTGTTTTGATCACGTGAGGGAACTAAATATTTTACAACAATAAAAAACTGAACATATTCGTCAATAACAGTGCTTTAAAAGAAAAAAATATATTGAATCGGTGATGTATTGGGCAATGCCCCTTTTTTCTAGCACGCGTGCTATGAAGGAGGCAGCGTTATTGACGAATATGTTGTTTTTTTGTTAATTGTGCTTATGCACCATTGCCGATGCAGGAGCAGCATTACTAAATAAAATTGTTTAATATATTACAGGAACATATTTCAGAAATTCCCCCCCTCCCCCCAAATATGGCTAAGAAAGTTGCATTCAAGATAAATGATATCAAGTGTGATACACATCTTTTTTGAAGTTGTTGAAACCAAGAGTTGAACAAGAGCAGATAATAAAGCACGTGAAAAGTGAAATTGGATACCGAATGCAGTGTCCCAATAACCCTGAATATAAACAATTTTCAGTCACTAAATGCATCCCAGCTATTGCTTCAGGATGGAAAAAAGACGGACAGTGACGAGTGACAAAGAAAACGAGACAAAGCTGAAAAGGATGCAAATAACTATGGAGAGATACATGGAATTCCTTTAAGAGATGAGATGAAAAAACAATTTGATACATATTGCCCTTAAAAAAATGTAATTGAGTTAGAGCAGGATACTGTTAAAAGTAACTCAGCTTTATGGAAGAGCCTGGTGATTGTAACGAAGAGGATAACCCAAAATATATGAGCGTGTATGTATTTGAACAAGGTTTGTAACTATGTGTGCCAGGACACCGCATTTGAATGTACAGCTACATTTTAATAATTACTTTACTTATACTCCAGTGGCTCTCATTCTCTATCCCATATTAACTGTCGCCAAAAAGTAAACAAAAAAAAGTCACGTAACTGTTCATATCTCTGTGTTGCAGGGCGATGTGCTTGTGCGATAATCACATATAGCACACACAACTAGTATCTCGCTCCCTAAGCTGCCACGTTGCAGCAGAAGCAGAAGATGAATGTAAAATATTAATTTACGGTCAATTTGCCCTCCGCTTTGTAATTGTGAAGTGTTCTGCGAAGGGTCGACAAAACAATTGCCCCTGTCCAAAGCTGTGCCGTTTGTGTTGCGGTTCATTTTGGGCCGTTCATGCATGAACGTGGAATTGGGGCCATCACGCAGAACTCCTGTTTCACACGCGCAAGCGCTCGCGCGCGCATCCACACACTTAGTTTTCAGCTGCAGATGCCGCTCTAATTGGGCCTGAAATGTCAACGTTGCTGTGACTGCATTTAATGGCTGCCCTGAGCCAAGATGGCCCGGTGGCATGTGGCGGCATGATGGATGCATTACTCCCTAGTTTGGCGCCGTGTGTTTTTGTTGGAATGTTTTTTTTTTGCAATAATATTGTTAAAGAATTTTGAAAAACACATTGTTACGTTACATTTATTTAACTCTGTGTGTTTCTATGCAACCCAAAGCAAACATGTGGTAACAACCACTAAGTCAATGTCTGTCTTCGAAACATGTTCATGAATGTAAATAAATGTCAATTTATATTATTTTATATATGTATTATATATATATGTATACACAAATCTGTCTCATTCCATTGCTGGATGAAGATATCTACGTGCAGGATTGACCATGCTTCATCATGCTGGCCATTGCAGGCCGATGGAGGTTGTGGATCCCTTTAATGAAACTGTTTTAATCCTATTAAAGGTACATGCACGCTTTAAAAGGGACATAAAAACACACTTTATGTGTTTTAACAAATGGATCGTAACAAATTATCGTTTGTGCATTGTGTGGCTGAAGGAAGCAAACGGCGAATGTCTATGCCTTTGCAGGTAAATGCGTGAGGAAGTTTATCATGACTCAATGGTGCCAGCTGGAAAGGAACTGGAAACTGTTGGAGTTTTCCTGGCACAGGTGGATGGATGGGGACCTTGTCAAATCAATTCCTCAAAGAAACACGAGGCACCTTGGTGCATCGAAGCTTGCCTATTAATGAAGCCTTGTGCATTGATGCCTTGCGTGTTGGAGTATTGCCTGGTCGGGTACAGAAACAGGTAAAGGTGCAGCCCTGTAATTTATTGCCACTTCTGGTGGAAGGGCCTCCATAACACTATCCTCCAGAAGATGGTAAAGCCTCCTGATCCCCGCTGACCACACATCTTGAGAAAGGTGTACGTACCCACGCTTTACCCCACCACATGCGGTATGCCGACCGACTAACCGCTGCACTGTGTTGCACCCATGCTGCTGGGTGAAAGAGGTAGGGAGATTAAATAGATTTGCCCTCTTGTTTCAACTGCCACGCCAGGAGATTAAATCTAACTGGCAACTTTTGGGTAGCCAGTCCAGTGTGCAAGCCATGACATGGTTACAGTACTACAGATGAGAAGTGGCTACTTCTGTGAAGGTATTCATTTGTTTATTGCTTTCAGCAAAATAGATAAATATCGGTACCTGCCTGTCAAAAATCATGAAAGGGATGGGTAGAAAAACACGGCCAACTTATCCCACTGAATTTGACGGGACAGGCCTGGTCACGCCAAAGCAAGCAACCTTGGTCGTTGTCTTGAACGGCGGCCCAGATATTTCTACCCTGAAGCCAATGGTCAGGAAATTCTATATGCACCAGTGAAGCAGCAACAGAACGGCCCCATGCGAGATCTGGACGATGGAAAGTTACCCATTTGACACCGAGGGTAGATTGACTTGGACAAGACCAACATTCTCAAAACCTTTGGCAGGTTTGTCTACTTTACAAAATAGAGGCGTTTCTGTACTTGAGACAAATTATTGTTGACATGGTTGTTGGAAGTAACAGGCTGATACAGATATTCTCAATCACGTGATATCAAAGATTGTCGAATGGCAAAATAAAACCATGCCTGCAACATTTTGCCTAATCCGGCAATGAAAAAACCCCATATACTTGACTTTGTAAGCCAACATTATGTGTTTGTGTTTGTTGTTAGGTTTCTGAGTAATTCATGACCTTGAAATAACTCGGTTTGAAAATAACCGCATATATATCTGGGTACCCCGAGTGGGAATGTTTGGCTGGCTGGACTGACAGCTCGTTGGGAGTTGGATTCAGTTACAAAAAATAATTTTAATGGCAAGTGTGGCACTTGATATGTTGACATGCTTGATTTATGGTTAAGTTCCTGCAGTCCAAAGAAGAAAAATCTACCAGAATAAAAATCAAGGAAAGGATTTTCATCATGCTGTATTTTCATTCGTATAATAACACCTATTTCACATTTTGATTGATTATTATTAATGTACAACAGATTGTGATATATTATTACTGAACTCTTTTGAAAGCAGTGACAGAATTTAATGTTACTCTGTTAAAGAGAGTCCAATTATTGATTTTTTTTCATGGGTATCCGTCTTCAACTGTTGTTTTTTTGTGAGTGCATGAAGGGAATAAATGTATTTATTGTGGGCACCGAGCTTTGAAGTTTTGTTTCATCTCACGCTATTTTTTGCCATCAAACTTGTCCCAACTGCTGTTCAGTTTGTGGGTCAAGGAATAACATTTGGCCATGTAAGGACCTCAGCTGGAACGTATTATGAGGATCAACAGAGAGAAACTTATTCGAGAAACACACCGGAACATGTCACCGTGGGTTCGCAAAACAAACGTTTTGCTCATGTTAGCAGCACGTGACGTTAAATGGTAGAGTCCTTTGAAAGCGTGTATGTCACACTTGAAGACCGCCATGTATACGAATTTCTCAAGCATCATATAAAATGATGGCTGGCAGATGGGGTAGGCATACGTTTTTCCATCGCTGGGCGTTTCTGATCAAGTCAGTTTGTTTACCCATAATCTTATAAAAACATAAAAAAAATTGTGTTTAGGAAATAATGAGGGGTAGAGTCAGGCGATTTGTACCGATAAATTAGCTAAGAAAGTTATGAGTCGAGTCAAGGTGGGTGGCCCATGGGATCGGCACGTTGATGACCGCTGTCCTCTTATGTGGTTCAGAGGAGAAGCCTTGGCCTGCCCCGGGTGTGCAGAATCAAGACGGGGCATTAAAAACTAAAATCAAACTATTTTATATTTTACCAAGTAAGGCCAACTGAGCTATATAGCTCTTTTTCAGAAGCGACTTGGCCACAAATGTTATAGATTTCCACGCAGGAGTTCTGCGTGGAAATCTATATCAGCCAACTACTCTAAAAGCATGCTTCTAAACATGGAGGGAAAAACCGGAGGACCTGGAGAAAGATCCACGAGACAACAGGGAGAACATGCAAACTCCAAATATACAGGCGTCAGAGTCGGGGTCTAACCCATGACTTCCTGTATACCAGGCGAGGTAGTTAAAATCTCGGCATCGTGACACCCATTCTAAATGACTTGCGACCTCCACGACAACCCCAAGCAAATCACCACTCCATTACTCTTAAAGCAGAAATGTTCATCCAAATGTGAGATCCTTGTGGGTAATAATAGCTGATTTGTGGTCGAGTGATGGGGATTCCAGCATTAATCCACCTATACGGTGAAATTGCTCGGAAATTCCCCATGAGATTGGATTCTATGCAACTCTAGGGGCAGTGCCTCTTCCTAGGAGGCTTGCTCAGTGTTAGCTAACATCGTATCCCCTAATGCCAACGGTTTTATTTTATTTTATGACATTTTTCACCAGTAACGGCTCACTGATCTGAATCAGTGCATCTTTAATTCCATCACACTGGGAACCGTACAGTGTTTCAGAATTGTCAAAAAATGTCATCAATATCTGACCATTATTCATTCACTTCCATTAAGCCAGCTGCCATTCCTCAGTCAGGTGTCGTAGCTAAATACAAATAATATGTTGAATCATTTGTGATTAATGGTTCGTATCTGTTAATACAACGCATGTTTTATGTTTACCAGTTAAATGCACGCATTTATTCCATGAAACTTCAAAAATAGTCCAGAAGCTGCCTGCTAAAACAATTTTTTCCAGAACACACGAGTGCAAAAGGCCTGCAGGCTGATTAAGGTACATTTCAGACCCATTCCTGTATATTCCTTATTCTAAACAATTCTCCACAACAGATATGATACATTCTGTACACTTTTGTGTACACTTTGGTGCACTGTGCCGAACAAGGCTCTTACCTATACCATTCAGCAACGTTGCATTCGTTATTTAACAGACTATAACTCTGCAGCGTATTTGTACTTTAAATGCTGCAAAAAAAATCTGAATGAAAAGTCATTTTATTTTCATGAAAAAAAACCCTCGTCTATTTATTTACTATTTGTAACCCATAATCCAACACAACAACAATATATTTTTACGTATGTTTAACTTTCGCACCGTACGTAGCCAACCTTGCTAATCAGAGACATCGTAGCACTGTAGTATAAGCCTACAAGGGGTGTATTTGTGCAGTTGGAAAACGATTTACTCAACACAATTCCTTTCCGCGCAGAGACCACACACAAGTTGTGCGACGTCTTCTGGACTGTTCAGAAAATTGAGTGGCATTTGGCAGAAAATGTCTCGAGAAGGGTTTCTGGCCGGTGTCTAGAACGATGACAAAAGTGAGAGTTAAACGCTCCTGGGAGGACGTCCACCACGGCGATGAGCCCATGCGTGGGATCTAGATGGTTTGTTGCATCGCAGGCCCATGATATGTTGACAGCATTGAGAAGCCATGCAGCAGCAGCAGATAAATCACGGCTATTGATCATCATCGAGTACTGCGCACAAGCTGTACGGTGTTTCATTGTGGAGGTTACATACAACTCCCTAACAATAAAATCTACATGGGTGGTCTTCGTATTGGCACAACCCCTCAAACAGATACAGATATGGGTTGTGCAGCTACTGCATATAGCTTGCGGATCAATGTGTTAGTCTTCTGGTTTTTAAGGGACTACAGACATTAGGGGTCGGAAACAGGGAATTTAAACAACATTCCTGCATAAAAAAATACTTAAGATCAACAATTGTTTCATTGGCAAACATCCATTTTAATAAACATAACAATAATTAAGAGTACATGTATTTATTCAAGAAAAACTCACTGAGTCTCAGCTTTCTTTGGGGGAGGCTGCATTGGGATATTTGTCTTATTCGTGAGTGTTTTGATTGTGGAAGGACGCCAGAATACCTGTAGAAGGCACTGCATACAAATTAATCATTCTAAATTCTCGGCACAGATTGATTCACAAAGCAGCGTCCTATATTGCCATTTGCAGGCCACCTTGTAGCTCAATGTGCTTGGGAGCTTAACACAATGTGCATGGAATGTTCGATTTAAAGCTTTCGTGACTGCAGGGATTCATCTTCTTGGTTTTTTCGGTAAAGTCACTTTGAAGGGAAATAATAAAATAATAAAAATTAAACATAATAAAATACAATTCTCACGACGTTTCGGCCACAACGCAAGCAGCCGTCCTCAGGTGAAGAACAGGGCTGTCGGAAAGACGCTGTCTTTCTTCACCTGAGGACGGCTGCTTGCATTGTGGCCGAAACGTCGTGAGAATTGTATTTTATTATGTTTTATTTTTATTATTTTATTATTTCCCTTCTACGTGACTTTACCGAAAGAACCAAGAAAATGTGCATGGTCCCACCAACCCTTGCCTGCAGAGCCCTAGAATATTATTGGTGTGTTCCACCAGACCATCTCAACTTAAAACGGTGCTCGTAAATCATTCCTAATTGATTTATGTGCTCATGCAACTTGATTTTATTTCACATTATATTTTAATTAACTGTTTATGTAATTGATATTTTATGCTTATTTTAATAGCATTCGCTCCAAAAATATATTAACGGGGGCCTTATTTTGTGTCGTAGCCAGTCGATACTTCAATAAAAATGGAAAGATAGCTCATGGGAGACTCGTATTCTCCTAATAGAGAGACATTATTTATATTGGGCATCGGTGACATGGCTGAGCAGTAGCACATTTGCTGCTTGTTACAAAGGTTTTCATTTTGAATGCAACGGCGGCCCTGGTTAATACTACTCGTGTAGTTAGCCATAATTATGCCCCTCATCTGTGAAAGGTCCCGTGAAATTATTCTAAAAAAGTGTAGGCCCTATGTGCCAGAGTGAAGATCAAAATCAACCACATTTTGTATTATTACTCACAGATTACAATGATTTAACTGAGTTAAACAGCACAGAAACATCCTGTAATGGCAGACTATATTCAGATTGTGAAACCGAGTGCCTTTATGTCATCTTTGTACCATAAACATGTTATGTATACCAAATGTACTTAATTGGTATGTATGTCTGTTAAACTTCTTTCACACCGTACGTAGCCAACCGTACTAATAGAAGATACGATAACAATTACTATTAACAGGTGAGCCCAGATTATATATAAGAGACGTCGGGAGAATTCGGCCACACAGCTGATTTCATTCCCAAAAAAATATTGTTCTCTTGCAACAAAAAAGAGCCTGATGCTGATGCTTCGTGACGTCCTTCGCAATAGTCGGGCCAAACTTTTAGAACGGGTCACTTCGGTTAACGGCAGCCACAAACTTTGAGCAGCTCGGCATGCGGGGAGTTCAACAGCGATCCTGAAAGGGCCAAAGTCTCTCCAGCAGCCCAGAGGTCACCCGTTTAATTTGGCAAAAGCCGTGGTTCACACAGAAAGTTTTTCGAGTTGCCCTAAAAATACTTTTTACAACTCTTTAGAAGGAACGCAATTCATCATGCCATGTTGTACTAGCGTTAGACTCCATTGCTCCCTTGTTCCCACATATTCTCATATGTTCCCCAGCTGTCTATCATTTCAGATCATTACCTTTGGTCAGGGGATTGTGGGGGGGGGGAGGCGGTCTTTTTTTTCTAGGGCTCAACCCCAATTTGTTTAAATAACAAAAATAAAAAAAGACCCTTGGGCACACGGTGCTTTTGCCGCGATCAGAATGTTTCGCTGTTGGTGTCCAAACGAAGCCGTTCGCCAGCGTAGACAATGTGCGCACTTTTCCACGCTGGAGAGAGAATGGATTCCTCAGAGTCCCTTAATTACTTTCACGTTCCCAGCACTCTGACACTGAATTGGTGACATTTACAGAAGGCCAATACATGCGTGATGGTTTCAAACGTTCTGAGAGTGGAATGCAAAAGTATCTGCATCGCACGCTTTCAGATGCGCTTCTGCAGCTATCTGGAACGCTCTCCTTCCGATATTAGGAAGCCACTGGAGCTATGCACTTTTAAATCTAGATTGAAAACTCATTTCTTTAGAACTGCGTTTTGTGTTTAATTTATTGTCCTTCCCCCGCACCTCTGATTAGCACGGCTGGCTACGTATGGTGCAACAGAAGTTCAACGTACATAAATACAAAAGTAACCACACGTCCTCACTATGTGTTAACATGTTCGAGAAATATTTATTTGTATGAACCAAAAGCATCAACGTCCTTATTATTGGCACCTTCAGCTATTGTCTCTCCAGTGCTGGATCATAGCTTTCCCTCGCTGTTGTCATTCGTCGCAGACATGCGATGCCACAATGCATTCATCTCGCGGCTGTGCCTGACCTGATCGCATTGATCCATCTCAACAGTGGCCATCCTGTTAGGTGCAGTCACTTCTTTTGCTGCCATTCGATCACCACTTTCATCCATCAACCATAATCCCTTCGATCAATGAGTTCTCCCAAAAGCTCACTTATTATCTAAACAGTCAACATGATGTTTCTAATTTTAATTTGTTCCCTGATCCGTGCATTCCTCTTTCTGAAACTCTCCATGCCTCTTTGTGGACTTTTCAGCTTTTGGGTCTATTATTTGTCGGTGTTCATTTTACAATTTATTCATCATAACTGCCAAAGGGCACTCATTGAAAATTGTCTTCTTCAGACACATTGGCATGATGCTTTTCGTTATCACTTCAACCTGCTCTTGTTTACCTCTTCGTAATTTTTTATAAATTTAACATTGATGTACACTGTGTAATGTCAATGAAAGAAATGTTCATAAACCGTTGTTTTTACTCTAAGCGGTTAACAGAAAGGCAGACCTGTATAAATCCATGAAACATAAACGATTTAACAGAAATGTGCCAAAAAACAGAAACAATTTCAGATTCTTGTGCCGTTCCTTTACATTCTATCCCATGTGTATATTAATAATGCACTTGATATATGCTTTCTTCAATCACTTTCCCTCTAGCTTCACCATAATCCAGGTTTCCATTCTTACCAGTCATATGCATTTTGATAACTTAATTTGCATTTAAATGTGCAAGCTTGGAATACACGAACATTCAAACCATGGGGGTTGTGAAGAATGATGTTTGGCCACCAATGATTAAACACATGAAATTATTATTGTACAGTTGTTACGAATCCGTGCATTAATTTACATGACACAGAAATAAGGGACCACTAAAGAGTGCGATTCTTTCCCTATCTTTCCGTTTCCCTCTCTGCAAAGCCAAGCGGGTTTGCTTTGATATCGCCAGCTTCCATTCCTGAAAGTTCATGTCGGGATCCATCTGTCAGTCATTGCGTGCCACGTCAACGTCTTTATTGAACCCCTAGGTGGCTTTATTTAATCGCTGTTTCCTTTTGAAGTGAAGCCTCGTGAGCTCTTTGATCTGCGAAGCAAACTCCAAACGAGCAACCGGAAATGCTTGCCTTTTTGAAGCTCATATCGTCCTAAGAATTCCCGCAGGAATTGATTGTATTAGAAGCACTTAGAAATGCCATTGATTAATTTTTTTGTGTGTGCGTGTATAGGCCGTGTGCTATAAATCCAGAGCTCTTGAAATCGCTGGGCCGATGAATTTTTAATACAGATGTCCACAAACTCACGGTGTTTTTTTTTTATTTTAAAAATATATTATAGTTTAATTTGCAGCCCATAATGTGGATGTTGCTATAAAATCTTTACTTCATTATTGCAGGAAATGTCAGGAGGCATAATTTAGGTGATGTACAACATGGCCCGGTGAAAGTCATAAAGCGTTGTCAAAACTTTTGTCTCTTGCAACAAATCTTTGTACAATTAAATTATTACGCCCATTTCAAACATTTATAAACAGTTTGCCTTGGAAGCTAACCCCCCTTTTTCCTGAAGACGACCGCTTGTGTTGCGTTCGAAACGTCGGAGTTTTTAGTTATTTTTTTGTTGTTTTCTTTGAATTTATCTCCGTGACTTTACCGAAAGACCCAAGAATATGAATTCATGCAGTCACGAAAGCTTTAAGTCAAAATTGAATTAAATGAATAATACATCAAGAGCAATTTCTCTGTATATTAAACATCTTTCCTCGGTAAGTTTGGACACTGGTATGATTACTCAGTAATGGTGGAAAAAGTGTGAGGATGTGCTCCTTGCAAAAGACAAAAATACATAATAGGTGACGTTTCGGGCAATGACCCTTCTCCATGGCACGTAAAAACCTGGACGTGCAAAGTTGAACTTTGAATGTGAAGTTTCACTTACAAATGACTGGGTGTTAACCATTCACAGCTCACTGACTGCTTCTAGTGTCTGAAAAGAAAATTGTCTTCCATTTGTTGTCTAGCTAATTGTTTTGTTTGAAGATTTTTTTTTTTACCTCAGACTGTGAGAACTTTCTTGGACTGATAAATGTTGTTTTAGTTTAAGAATGGTTTGGAATGCAGAGGTTAAGATGTGTTGATTGTTCTTCGAGGCAACCAATGATGGATAACCCAAACTAGACTTTAAAAAAATATTGTGAAGTGCGTAGCATGTTTCGCCAAGTGTTGGCCTAATAACAGTCAAAATCCTTCTTTTGAAAATAAAAAAGTGACGATACATACTTTTCTGGACGTGATTTCATAGGAACATTTCAGCACCTAACTCAAGATAATCGTGGCACGATACAATATTGATGTACAAACTATTTGTTCTTGTTAGAGACTTTAATCTCAAATATTTTGTTAGGGGATGGATACCGGTGGTTGGGGTGATGGTGATGAGTGCACAAAGGGAGCAATTTCCACCAAATTCCGTCGCTTACCCCACAAACACGGCACCTGGCCCCTGAAACAGTCTCAGTCTTTCACACGCTTTTCAAAGGGCAGCGTAAAGTGATCCTGAAAGGGCAGTGGACTGCACTGCGGCAGGCTGTGTGTGAATTAGGGCCAGCGCAGTCGACTATTGAAACGGACACTTGACATGGTTATCGCGTGATTCCCGCTCCGCACGAGTGGGAGGCCTGCATCGTGAGAATGACCTGCCACGGGCTTTTAGCCGAGAACCCCTCCCTATACGTTGTTTTAAAAACGCGTTATCGTTCAAAGTGGAATTTATTCGAACGTTTGAGTCTAATCCCGAATAAGCCCTCAATATGATATAAGTTACGGAGTAAAACGTGCGGAGGAAATTCTGCGATGGGCTTTTAAGAAGAAGAAAAAAAAAAGAATTACATCTCAGGTGTGGCCATTGCGTGTAACTGAAGAGGCTGGTGCTTAGGTTTGTTTCCAAAATTGAAAGCAAACTAAGCATGCACTTCACTTAGGTCTATTGGCCACAGCTGGTGCAGGGAATTTGCCAGCGCTCAAGTGGGTTGCTTAAATTATTTATTTTCTCTAACCCCTCTGCTTCGGTCCGGAGAGAAGTAACACCGCGTTGAATTGCTCAAACTATTTAAGCTGAATTATATTTGGTGCCGTGAACTCAGTGAACCGCATTCGGTTGCGGGCCACGGCTAACGTCAGGGGCAAGAGATATCTGAGTTTGTCCTGGACTGCTCCCCCCCCACTTCAGCAACCTGTATTGATCAGCATGGTGAAATATGGTCAAACAACCCGAATGATTAACACAGGCCTTCATTCTGCAGTGGACTGGCAAAGAGCTGTAAAGAATAACTATTTAAAAAGAATAATGCACTCGAATTAATGGCCACACTCAAGTCTAGACATCCAGTTAGCTTTTAATCTTAAATCACAACTGCGTGAAGCATTTTCAATAGGGACGTCATAAATACATGTGTTTCATACTCGCCAGTAAAGTACTTTAAACTATAATTAGTTGTGTGATAGTGCATTGGCAGCAGTACATGAGTTAAACTATACAAACCCAACACTTTCGTTAAAAACGCTGTCCTCAAAACAAATACGCAATAAGTAAGTTAGTGCATTCATAAACGGGCAACGCTCATAGCCTATAATATCGGGTAATGACCCATCTTTCTCTTTCTGTAATACAGGGTTTTTTTTGGGTTAGATCGCATAAATATAAATGTGTCGTTAAACTCGCCACCACCACCCGACACAGCCAATTCCTAAGGTTTGTCACGTAAGCGGAACGTGCCAATTCGTTACTAGTACAGCACACCGGTGTGTTGGAGAGCAAATCCACAACAGTTACAATCTGAGTACGACATTTCGGTTGTAATTACTGGCGAAACGTCGTACTAATTATTGGCGAAACATCGTACTCAGATTGTAAATGTTGTGGATTTGCTCTCCAACAAACCTTACTAATTGGCCGTGTCGAGTGGTGGCGGGTTTAACGACACATTTATATTTAAGTGATCTAACCCAGAAAAAACCTGCATTATGGATGATATTGGTCGCGAAAGCCTATATGTTAAACGTCCTCTCTCTGATATTTATAAGGGCTATTGCCAAAATGCTGCCTTTGATATATGCTTTCATGTTTTCCTTTGAGGACAGTCTTATTGATAAATATTTAGAGTTTAGTGTTACTTAAATAATTAGATTGATTCAATATCATATGGTTGAATGTGTTTTAATTCTATAGTATTTGACAGTTTTCCCAAAGAGTAAGCTTGGAAAAAGTTATATTCTCACGTGGAAAAAAAGAGCCCTAGAATAAACATACAATTTAGGGAACCAACATCGCTATGAGAACTTAACTGTCAGTCGGAGTGAATATGTCCCAAGGGGATGTGCTTTGCCTTATAAACAGATCTTTACAAGGCTACACACAGTGTAATAATGTAATAAAATCGAGCCGCTCTGAATGACCATTCCTTGCTTTATGTAAGTACGTTCAAATGTAAACGCCACTGATTGTTATCATTATTTGTCTGTTTCGGGAGTTAAGTTGTAAATTACATTTATGTAATGTGTGTTGTTAGTTTAAAATATGAAGACGTATATTTCGCACCTCTGATTAGCACTGTTGGCTATGTACGGTGTGAAAGAATGTCTACATACATACACGAGCACTCTGCTCAATTGCATTAAACAAGTATGGTTATGCGGAGCCTATATATGCATGAGAAGGTTGTGAGTTGAAATCCTGGTTGGCGATTGATTTAGCATATCATCCCCCAGGGGTAAATAAAATGAGGGCGGAGGGAAAGTCAACAGTAGTTGTCCTATGGATGGACTCGCCCACCCTCCCTCCATAGGAATGTGGAATTTACACCACCGACTCAGGGCTGTAAACAAGAGATGAGCATTCCCTAAATATGAATTTGAGCAAATAATCCCTTCGATTACATGTATTCAATGTCAGTTTCCGTGATGATTTTTCTTTGTGGTTGCTATGATCTGTTTCCACTCGCGATGGTGTTGTATGCATTGAAAGGGGAAGCATGTGCCTTGTTTGAGAAATGCATCTTGGGAAGAATGACACATAATTGGCTGGATTTCAAAATTGAATTCTAAATAACACATTGATTAGTAAATGCAATTTTACTCTCTATATATATACTCAAAATGGCTAAAATATGCATCAATACCAATCATGTTTATGGATGGTGCATGATTCTGCAAGCCTGAAGTGTGGTAGCTGATGCACGAGGGGATAACCCGTTTTTGCTCAGGTGATCTGTACACACATGAATATATATATCTCAACTCCCAAAAGAATGCATTTGTTTTCAGTAAAAATGTGATGACTGCCGTGTTTGGTTAATTTGTTATTCTGATGAAGGCCAATGCAAAGGGCCTCTTTCTATATTACCACCGGTTGCCAAGCACCATCACTCATCTAAGTGGTAGATGCTACGCATATTTATGCAAACCACTGTTTTGTGCAGTTACTTGATAAATGCCTATGCTGGCTTCATGAAGCTGCATCAACATGCTGCCCAGTCCTCCAGACTTGAAGTACTATTAACAGGTTCACAATGGAACACACAAGAGCAGTGTGGGGGACCTTTGATGTGGGAATGTGCATGGGATGACCAGCTGAGACTCTCCTGGTTCGGCAGCGGTCAGCATGCCCTGCAATACTGCTTCCCCTTGACACAGCACTCAAAGGCAGAACAAGCTGTAGAAATGTATAAAAACGTAATATAGTTTTGAAATCATAAGCTGTCATATTAGTGTCATAATTTGGATATTTAATGTTATTTTGTGCTTTGTTATTTCAACTACATGGCTATTTTTGAGTGTCGCCATGAGAAAACTTTCCAGTACACTTTGGAAGTTTTGCAGAACGTAAGATCCGTGCAAACTGTAGGGCAAAATTAGGTAGATTTATTCGTAATTTCAATTACTTACCCTGAAATAGATTGCCTTCGTAAATCGCATTTAACAGGTTTGACTTCAGTAAATAATCATTTTATTTAAAAACCCTGAGTGGGGACAAGCATTATTATTTAATGCATATTTCCATCCAAAATTAAGCTCAGACATAATTATTCACAAGCCAAAACAAACGTTCACACCCCAGCGATAATGTTTTCTCTGCTAAGAAACTCAACCTGGCATTTTTCACTTTAAAATCCTGTTTGCTTTTTCATCGGAGAGAATGTTTCCAAAAACAAGCCGTGGCCTACTGATAAACTGCAAACGGTGTGGTGAGAAATTATTTTGTAAGTAAAAAATATTTAATTTTGTTGTTTTATTTGCAGGCTGAGGTTGTTTGTAGCTTTAAATTCTCAATATTTAATCTTCTGTGGGCACGACGCATCCGACCTTATGTTTATTAAAAGACAATCTCCCTAAAAGCGTTTGACTGTAAAACGAAGGCGATAACATTGCAGTGAAATTCTGCAGCGATAATTGATCACATTGTCTCATCGTTGTATTGGTCTCACCCACTGCCAATTTATTTCTGCGAGTATTGCACATTAGAACAGTTGTGCTCTTTGCACGAGGACATTCATGTGAGCAAATGATCACCTGCAAGAATGGACTATATGATTCTAGATTTGAAGCTTTCGTGACTGCAAGGATTCATACCCTTAGTTCTTTCGGTAAAGTCACGTAGGTAAAAAATTAAATTAAAATTAATAAAAAATAAAATTAAAATCACGACGTTTCGGAGGCAACACAAGTCTTGTGTTGCCTCCGAAACGTCAACACAAGTCTTGTGTTGCCTCCGAAACGTTGTGATTTTTATTTTATTTTTATTAATTTTAATTTAATTTGTTACCTACGTGACTTTACCAAAAGAACTAAGAGTAATGGACTATATGGTCAACAGATTGCAAATAAATATTGTGCATAGCCCTGCACACAGAGGATGCAGTTTTACAATGTGCAGATGCCTACAAACAAATACGAATTGAGTGAGAAGTACATGCTTGTTTCATATAAAGAAGAAAATCCACATTCTGGCGTGAGATTAGATTTTAGCGAAAAAAAAAACTCGTTGGTGCCTGTAACCGAATAATGGCGAATGAGAACAATGGCATCAGAAGCTAAGTAGAGTTGATGCTGGATATCGCTTGGATGGGTGACTACCATGTATAACAGGTGTTATAGACTGTGGAGGCGTCGTGGAAAGCAGAGTGGAGTGCACTCAAACCCATTATATTACTGTACTTATACAATTCAATGTGCATGCATATAGCAGCGTCTAAAAACCAATCGCATCTCCAGATGCCTCACGGGGAAAACAAAACATGTTAGCTGTATGCACATGGACACACATGAGTCTACAGTCTTGACTTTCACAAGGGCAGAGTCTCAACTTCACAACATTCAAACGGCAAAGAATCCAGACATGCTTCATCTACGCTCCCCGGCTTCACCAACTCACACTGACCAGCGTGGTGAAGTATGGTCAATCAACCCCTGCGGAGCGACACGGCATGGGGAGGCCGTCATTTAGCAGTGGATTGACAAATGGCTGTACACACACACACACACCGTTTGCTATAATAGCAAAAGTGAGAACATGAAGTAAATTAAAACGCAATAGCCAGTGTCGTTACATCCGCAACAATTAGCTAAGAGCATGATGGAGATATCCGTTATGTCCAAGTGAGCCAATCTCGCGAGCAGGGCGCGTATCAATGAGAAGAGTGGGAGTTGACATTTCAACCAAGATGACTTTGGGATGTTGAGAGGCCCACTCGCCATCTGCCAGGATGAGCTTTTTTCCCCGATAATAATAATATATATAAAAACCTTTGCAAATCAATGGGCAATTGCAAAATATATCTAGAAATCCACTTATGAAAGTAAAATTGATGATATCTAATATTTACACTCGGCATTCTGCAGTTCTTGGCCACAAAACAGCAAACGCTGAACGTTTTGCACTGTGCAATTTTGTTTACTTATTTATCGAATAAGGCTGTGTCGATAAAATATTGAGTCCACTCAAATGGTTGGTCCGAAGTGAACAGGCATGCAGAATTTTAAGTAGTTACGATGTCGCGAAGTGATGAAAGCCATACAAATGAACAATAGAGTTTCGCTGGATTTCATTAAAACACACACTCACACACATTCTCATAAAGCACATCGACCTGCAACTTCATATCTCTGATTTAAAATAACCATTCTTTTTTCCCCCTTTCCAACTGGCCTACCATAGCCACACATTTCTCTAAAAGGGTGCACAGCTTTCCAGGTACAAATGTGACGAAAAAAAATGCACGAGTTTGTTTTTGTGTCTGCCAAACTGAATTGGCCGTTGTGTTTTTAGGGCCCGATTTGTTTTAATGCTATGCAGCCCAGGCGGCGCTGATTATGTGTTGAAATGGGGCTGCCAGCATTGACCCTCAAGTTTTTTGGCGCGTTCCTCAACAAACAAGTCGGATTGCGCTTAATATTTCATGTCGCTTGTACAATTAGCGGGGAAAATCATGTTTGCAGTGACGTTCATTTAAAACATGCAGACTGGCATTCAACAAGCCAGAATTTAATTAAAACCATTTGGCATTTAATATTAGTAGAGTTCGTTTTTTTGCTGTAAGTGTTCTTGTCACATGGAATATGTTTTACAGATTCTCCAGGAGGCTGTTTAGATATTGATATGTTTAGATGTATTGCGATTTCGCGCACTTCTAAATGTTTCCATTCACGCATTTGCAAAAAAAAAAACTGTTTTACTCTCGGCCAGGGATAACATTCGTGGTGAGTAATCTCTGAATCATTCTTAGTCCCCCCCACACCTCTTCACCAATCCACACTCTCCAGCATGGTGAAGTATGTCAAACAACTACCACGAATGGTCGGGTAAGGCAATGCCTTCCTCTCGCAGTGGATTGACAGACGGCTGTTTTAAATGAAATTGTTAAAACGGCTTTCGTGGAAATGCATTTGCAAAAAATCCTACGCATATTCGACTGGAATGTAAAACATAATTTTAGTTAGTTTTTTTCTTTGTATATATAGTATTTATAAGAAATGAGGTGGCACACAAAGGTCTGAACCTCATATTAAAGGTAAATACATCCAACAATAATAGCCACATTATTGTTCAACATGATCACCATCTTTATCAAGGCAATTTTCATATTTGTTATTGAGGCTTTTTGATTCCTTCCAGTTAGGACTTTTCTTCCAGACGATTCAGGTTTCCCTGCATAGCCCCCTTCCAGCCATCATCATCATCATCACCACCATCGTAATCACTCTCAATCTGCTTTCTATACGTGGAATTGGTGAAATCAATCACTGGGTGTCAGGTCTGGAGAATAGGCAGGATGTGGGAGACACTTTCAGCAGCAATCCTTGCCAGTGAGCGGTCGAAACCCTGCAGCAGTGCATGTTGGGACATTGTCAAGGGTATGGTTCTCATCTTTCCAAGGCACTTTTCTGTGATTGATTCATGCAGCGGTTGCATCAAGGTCTACATAATGTTGAGCTGTGGTCATCTCCCTATGGGGCATCAAGTCAATATGATGCGCCACACTTCTTGAATTCGAAAACATGGTACATATGATGTTTCCTGCAGAGTGCTCTGACTTGAACTTCTTGGGAGTTGGAGACGTTTGCTCTTTCGGTCATTTGGACTTGGGATCGTAATGCGAAGTACAGGTTTCGTCACCAGCAAACTGGTCCCAAGCTTTTTTCATCTCGGTGGTGAGATGTTAACTCCCTCTCCTGGTACACAGCAAGTCGTGGGTAGGAACCCGACCCTCATGCCTGTAAATTTGGAGTTTGCATGTTCTCGCCGTGGTTGCATGGACTTTTCTCCGGGTCCTTTGGTTTTCCTTCCACATTTAAAAACACGCGTTTAGAGTCTTTGGCTGCCATCAATTTCCAAACGATAAGTTACTTCGTTGAGCAGTCATTTGTGGCCAGGTTGCTTCTGAAACAGAGCTTTATCGCTAATCGGGCCTTACCCGGTAACATAAGATTAGTGAGAATAGTTTAATCGGGTCGAAGTTGTATAAGAAGTGATCACATACTCCTTTTTTGTAGGTAAAAAAAAACGTTACAAAGTTTGCGTGCATAGAACAGAACCAGAACAGAACTCCAAACGCAGGTCAGTGAAGAACATTTGGGTTCATCACCCCACTACAGTGGGGACGACGATCGGGGGCAGCAGATTCATGGGGAGAGAAAAAAAATTAACGCGATGTCCAGATCTACTATTCTCGTTTCCTCTATGAGACATCTCCTTTACCAGTGGCAAAATATAATAATAGGTTTTTACCCTTTCAACTGGTACAAAAACTGACACCTTTATACAAGGCATCATGTTTGCAATAACCACAACACAAGCAGTCAAAATGCAAACAAAAAGAAAACACTATGGGAACCTCATTTGCCAGTAAAAATATGATAATTGGTTCTTTACCCTTCTATCTGGCAACAAAACTGACACCTTTTTACAAGGAGTCATGTTTGCATAGACCGCAATACCTGCAGTCATAATACAAACAAAAGAACATAACTCTGATAATGTGCACTGTCCTTAAAGTTGATTGATCCACACCCGAGACAGCTTTCCTTTGAGCCTAGTCTCATATGGGTTGGACCAGATGACGCCAAAAGGCGCACAACTCAAAGACAATGCACCATCAGAGTATGAGAGCTCGGGGCAAGCATCTACACTATGGGAACCTCATTTGCCAGTAAAAATATGATAATTGGTTCTTTACCCTTCTATCTGGCAACAAAACTGACACCTTTTTACTGGCAAATGAGGTTCCCATAGTGTAGATGCTTGCCCCGAGCTCTCATACTCTGATGGTGCATTGTCTTTGAGTTGTGCGCCTTTTGGCGTCATCTGGTCCAACCCATATGAGACTAGGCTCAAAGGAAAGCTGTCTCGGGTGTGGATCAATCAACTTTAAGGACAGTGCACATTATCAGAGTTATGTTCTTTTGTTTGTATTATGACTGCAGGTATTGCGGTCTATGCAAACATGACTCCTTGTAAAAAGGTGTCAGTTTTGTTGCCAGATAGAAGGGTAAAGAACCAATTATCATATTTTTATTGGCAAATGAGGTTCCCATAGTGTAGATGCTTGCCCCGAGCTCTCATACTCTGATGGTGCATTGTCTTTGAGTTGTGCGCCTTTTGGCGTCATCTGGTCCAACCCATATGAGACTAGGCTCAAAGGAAAGCTGTCTCGGGTGTGGATCAATCAACTTTAAGGACAGTGCACATTATCAGAGTTATGTTCTTTTGTTTGTATTATGACTGCAGGTATTGCGGTCTATGCAAACATGACTCCTTGTAAAAAGGTGTCAGTTTTGTTGCCAGATAGAAGGGTAAAGAACCAATTATCAAAAAGAAAACAACTCTGATAATGATAATGATATGCACTGTCCTTGAAGTTGATTGGTCCACACCCGAGACAGCTTCTTCTTAGAGCCTAGTCTTCATTGGTGTTGGACCAGATGACGCCATTACTATTCTCGTTTCCCTCCAGGAGCAACGATCACCAGGCTCTCACGTTGTGTCCGTGTCCGAAATCCCGCCTCTCCCCCCCAGCCCTCCTTACTCCAACCACTCACGCCGGGTTCAATAGAAACGGGGACCACGTCGCCTCCCACTCCCATTCCTTCCCTTCAAGATTATCCTTCTTAATATCAGCATTTTGGAGAACCAAGGTGCGCACACCTAATTCGTTCCCACCCACGTGATCGTTCCAGACCGCCTCCACTGATCCAGCACTAACAATGCCCCCAAAGTGTGTTTTACCGGGGCAGCAGTGGCACGGCAACTTTCTTCCAAACCCGTGTCTCGCACAGCCCTTTGATGTTTTCATCATTTGCCGCAGTCCCAGGCCGCCCTGACCTGGGGTCATCTTTAAGAAGTCTTTCTGCCACAGCAAAAGTCTACAGCCCGTCTGTTTGCTGTTGTGTATGACGGTGTGTTGTCCCCCAATATGATTTTAAAGTGTAGATTTGAAGCTTTCGTGACTGCAAGGATTCATATTCTTAGGTTTTTTCGGTAAAGTCACGTAGGTAAAAAAAATTAAATTATAATTAATAAAAGTAAAATAAAATAAAAATTACGACGCTTCGGAGCCACTTTTATTAATTTTAATTTTAACAAATTTACCTACGTAACTTTACCGAAAAAGTGTGTTGGGAAATATCCTTCGGTCGAGTTGTGTCTAGCAGCACAGATTTGATGACAGCATGATGTCTGATTCCTTGATGATTTCAACAGCCACCACAGTATTCCTGCAACAGCATAAACAAGGAGCAAAGCAATTTAGAATACACTGAATGTGGAATATTACACGTGGACTATATGCAGCTGCAACATCAGTGGTCTGGTATTTATTCCACATGAGGCTGAGAACTTGTGTACTACCGTCGTTTTTGGTTTATTTCTCAACTCATTTTCTAAACACACCACCAGAAATATAGTGCAACAATATTTACCAGGCTGTTCGGCCAGTCTAACAATTATATTGCTTCAAACACCCAGCAATAAGGTTTGCAGTCTATTCCCAATTTTCTCACTGAATCGTAAGGGCGTGCAAACGCATCTGTGCAGTTACGTAACAGTAAATGAGCACAAGATGATGCACCCTGCCCTCTACCCCGTGTTTTTTTCCTCCTCGTATTTACCACACTTGAAAATAAGAGTTATAAGGTATCCATTTATAGAGGAAAGCCACAGTGAGTCGTATAAATCTTTTTCAGGAGGGTCCTGCATTCGGTTTTTAATGTAAGATGTTTTCAGCCAATTAAAGATGAGTGATTATACAAGTGGGAGGAAACCGGAGCACCCGGAGCAAACCCTGGCCCAGGAGGGGGTAACGATCAATTTCCGTACAGATGGAAACAGATGGCGATTAGTCCACTTGCTGTACTGCCTTCTCCTGACAAGCCAGGGTATGGCACCCCCTCGATGCCCTATGGGAAGGGAGTTTTCCACAACATTTGCCTGGCGATCCATTAACCTTCACCTCCGCAGTGCTGGATTACAGGCGCCCAATGCCACCAACACCACCGCCCGAAAAGACATTTCAATTTAAAATCCCTTGCACGGGCCTTGCACAAAGATACGAAGCTGTCAGTCCAGCACATTGCTAGCCCGCGTCTTTTCCGAGGGTTTAAAAAAAAAATCATTTGGCTCGAGTTATTTGCAAAGATAGCCGCTTGCAGCAAAACCGACAATGCCACACATCAGAGCTGCCCCCTTGGGCAGGAATTTCTGGATTCCAGCACTCGCATGGGGTTTATTTGAGTTGTGCTCTGCTATGGCTACAGGCGCTACAGCGTGCCACAGTGGCGCGGATTCACGGTGCGCTTGTTGCTAAGCTCACTCGCCAGTGGTTAGTTGTGGAAAATGCGTGGTGTGCAGTGAAACGCATTGGAATGTCACACACTCCCTCGTGTGTGTGTGTTGTCTCGTTGAATATTGCAAACTGCAGCAATGGTGGGTACAGGTAAACCACTGGTATTTTCTCCGTTCAGAACGTAGACTTTTGCACTAATATTCTTCATAATAAAGGTTTTATGGGTTAGATCGCGTAGAACAAGTGTGTTGTCAACCCACCATCACCAAGTAACTAATTGACAGGTTATGTTAACGTGATAAACCTTACTAATTGGTTGTGTCGGGTGGTGGCGGGTTAACGTCACATTTATATTTACATAATCTAATCCATAAAACCTTTATGATGGATATTTCATCTGCATGGATGCCAGGAATCTTTTATCTTGGGGCCCATTGAGAGAGACAATGTCAGTTCGTAGACAGTGCAGTACACTGCCCATATGATCTGCTGTAAGAGATGCCGTCGTACGCGTAATGAATTGGTCAACACACTAGAAACGCAGAGTTCGCTGGATCGATTCTATGTCCTTGCATGGCTGTTGAAACAATGGTGCGAGTGTCTAACATACCCCTACCTCTTCTTGGTTCTTTCGGTAAAGTCACGTAGAAGGGAAGTAATAAAATAATAAAAATAAAACATAATAAAATAATTCTCACGACGTTTCGGCCACAACGCAAGCAGCCGTCCTCAGGTGAAGAACAGGTCTGTCGAGAAGACAGAGTCTGAATGACCCTGTCTTCTCTGCTTGCGTTGTGGCCGAAACGTCGTGGGAATAATTTTATTATGTTTTATTTTTATTATTTTATTACTTCCCTTCTACGTGACTTTACCGAAAGAACCAAGAAGATGAATCCCTGCAGTCACGAAAGCTTTAAATCGAAAAATACCCCTACCTCTGCCTACCCAGCAGCACAAATGGCCACACCACGACATGTAGTCGATCGGCATGTAGCGTGTGGTGGGGTAACGTGTGGCCAAATCCCACCTCTTCCAAAACGCCTGGTCAACGTGGAAGAAGTCAATTAATTTGTCCTTTGAAAACGTGACGCATTTTTTTACTGTTTGGCCGTGTTCGGGTGGTGGAGGGTTACGACACATTTATAAATAACGCGATCTCACCCAAAAACCTATATTATGAATAATATTGGTCGCGAAAGCCTACGTGTTAAATTGAACGTGGAACAATAGGCCAAACACCCTTCAGACGAGCTCTCCAGAGCTCCCTTTAGCGGAGGCCCTTCTGCAAGCAAGGGCGTGAGCGAGCAATTGCAGGGCTGCCCCTTTACCTTCTTTACGTATTATCTATAACGACAGTAATCTTCTCTAAGTGTAGCGAGCTAATCCTCGTTGATGGATATGGTGCTGTTCTGTATAGAAGAGCGCGAACTACCCTGTCACTCTGTATTTCTCTCCCTCTCTCTCTCTCTCTTCCCGATAATGAAATGACCAAACACCTTGTAATATAAAACGAATGGCACGCTTCACAGTGTCACAGCAAAGCTCACACTCGGGGCCACATTCCTCCATGAGCTTTCAGGCACCCCCACCCCACCCCCCAGAAAGTGTACAGCACAGTGAATGCAGAAACTAAATTGTCCCTATTTTTTTTTACAGATATACCTTTTTTTTTAAAGAAATCTCAAACCACCCGAGACCCTGGCGTATAGCTTCTGCGTATATGCGAGGCTTGGACAAAAGTTGGAATAAGGTTTTGTCGCGGGTTTGGTGAGGTTATGTTTGGTTTTCACTGTACAGCAAACCTACCCATCTTCCCTCCCCACATCGACATCACCCACTGTGGATATTGGCAGCGGACTCTGTCGGGTTAATGCGGCGCGGCATTTTCGGGCATTATTTATTCCAGGCAATAAATAAGCTCGCGTTATATTGAGTAATGTGCGGTGTTTGTTGGTCTGTGTTCAAGTTCCCCAACGGCAATCCCCTTAGAAGGAGGGTGCAAGCATGACTTCCATGGCTCGGTACCTACTCGCTTAATATTTTATAACTGCAGCACAAATATGGCACATTGCCACCATTAATGTGCACGTACAGCCCTTTTCCACTGCTGGTGGGCAGCATAAACATGGGGGCACAGACGTATTGTACAACAATGGATTTTGCTACTTTCTCCACAATCTGCCCTGCATGTTAGTCACCATGATACAGGCTCACGCCTGCTTAGCTTCCGAGATTGTGGCACATTCTGGGTGATTTGATCATATGCTGTCTGCTGATAATGGTAAAAAAATTGTATTTCACCGAGAGAGGTTTTTATTTTTTTGCTCACACGTAAAAAATGATTTTCAGTGGAATCAAGAAGTGTAAGGGAAAATCTATGAGTACTGCACTTGCAGGCGAGATGAGTTTCTGTGGCTCAAAGCCAATGTAGCGACCGCGCGTGAATGCTAATGAGGTCTGAGACGTAAAGTGCTATAACAGAGCACGAACGTGCGTATCGTCACATGACACAGCCATGACGGGCACTGTAACAATGAAATCGATGTGTCGAGAACGTTACCCTCACTATACGTGCATTGAATGATACGCAAGAGCATCGCCTATAATGATTAATTCTCATATTACGCCAATAAAAATAACAGCACCATTTTAAACGTCAATGTCCCATTGCGACTCAGAGGCTACCTGGACGCAAATGCAAATGTTTGCACAAAATAGTACAAATGGGACCAATAAATGAGAGAGAAAAAATATACATTCTTCAATTGAATTGTATCTCCAAATGGCAAAGATTCATTCAACTGTTGAGAAAGCAGGGACGTAAATATTTACATATCAATTCACCACCGCAACCAAAGCCAATGAATACAATCTGTACGCGGTAATGTTTAATTTGGTCACGGCACACGTGACAATCTGCACAAAAGCGTGATTCTCTCTTTGTGTTCATGCTACTCAATGCAGCGTTGTTTCAATCATGGAGCTTAGTGTGAACAAACAACCAACACGTAGGGAACACGAGTGAAGTGGATCCAATTTGAACACGGTCTGAGCTGACAAGTGGAGATGCTGTCACGTGTAAAAGTGAACGGACGAAAAGTTCGGGGCATGAGTTTTATCTCCTGTCGGACAAATGTTGATTTTCTTGTCCTTCCTTTGTGCGCCAGCTGAATTCAGGTCACACCAGACTAGTGAATGAATACAGCCTTTGGCTTATACTTTGCAAGAGCGATGTTAATTGATAATTGTTTTTTTATCTGGATCTAAGGAAAGCTGTCTCGGGTGTGGACCAATCAACTTCAAGGACAGTGCATACATTATCAGAGTTATGTTTTTTGTTTGCAGTATGACTGCAGGTATTGTGGTCTATGCAAACATGACTCCTTGTAAAAAAAGGTGTCAGTTTTGTTGCCAGATAGAAGGGTCAAAAAACAATTATCATATTTTTTACTGGCATATGAGGTTCCAATGGTGTAAGAGCGATGTTCAAAACGCACTGTGTGATGTATGTAAATTGGTTTTCGAATAAAAATCACTTGAATTGTCAACAGGCTTATTTTAAACCTGTTGTAAGGAGAGAAAAAACACAGATGTGCTGCGTGATCGCTCGCAATTATTTCCAAGATCATTTTCCGACGCTGCTTGTAATTGCGACTGAATTGCGCGTGAAAGCGTTCTAATTACGGAGTCCCCGATCTTAGCTGTTACAGGGAGGGAGTAGTTGCTACGCTCACATGGCACGCTGAGCTGAATAATTCAAGTTTAAGGTCATTGAAGGAGACCGCTTTCTTCATATGCAGCCATGTGATAAATGTGCACGTGATGGAATCGCCCAATAGACGTTATTGCAAGGGGTATCAAAAGACAAATCTTAACCATTGTCTTAAACACCCATTGAAATACCGTTAAGTTGCCATCAGTGTCTTCCTGTGCGTGCTGGTAATTACAGACATTTCATTGTAATACCATGACTTGAATTTAGAAGATCTGATGTGAATGATTCCATTTTCGTCATGGCATAAATGAAATATGGAATAATGGCGCTTATCGTATGATAGATTTTGCAATTAATGCAAATCGTCTTACAATAATTCAACAACACGACAATGAAATCCATTTCCCAAGGTGAAGAATTTGCAGTTAAAATAATTGTTATCGACTCGGAGAGTATTTTGCAGTGAATGCACACCTTGTTTGGCTCTCAAACTCGGCAGGTATGTGTTTTGAATGCAGCATATAATATAAATTCCAGAGATTAACTCTCTCTCTCTCTCTGATGCAATCATCCACACCACCGATTTCTAGAGTGTTTATTAAAAAAAAAACACTACTTCTGTAGAATAGCCAACCCTGCTGTGATAAATAAGAAACCACATCAGAAAAATATATGGTATGTTATAATGTCTTTAATTGTTTACTCATGTGCTTGTTTATTTCTTGCCTATGCATTCACATACTTTACAAGCTGTCTGGTAAAAAAAGGCTCAAGATCGAGAAGTCCAGGATGTGATTAATTTTATTTAGAAGAATTCCGCAACGTTTTTGCAAAATGAGCCAACACCTGTGCCAAATGTGAGAACCATATTTCAATTCATGACACTTGGGGCACCTGAAGAGAGTTGCTCAGGAATTCCCCAGCGGTTTCATTTTTCTGCCACGTGGTGGCATTTAAATGTACCCTGTTCTCTGAAATGCATGTTAGACTAATCGACCGATACTCATTTTACAGATTTACTTTCAGAAATATTTTATATATACACATATGTGTAAAGGATTATTTTTTTTTGGTAAGATGGGGAAAAAAAGTCCATTATTTTTTTTCATATGGGAAAGATTTTTTTTGGAACGGAGGGAACTGATGAATTCGATCGCCAAAATTAAATGCCTTATCAGTGCCAATGAATTTTGCATTGTTGAATCAGCACATGTTTAAAAAATGTGTTAAATATAAAATTGCAGAATGTGCCCTGTGCTGAGAAAGTAAAACAAACACAAAAGACACGTGCAATTCTGACACGAGATATTGGCCAAAGTGCCATCATGTCTGCATGCGCATGCACGCATGCAGATTTTCATCTGCGAGTCTGTGCTCACCGCAAGTTTTATTAGTGCAGTGGCAGACACGTAATTCAACGTCGGGCATGAGCACGTACACTCGGATAGTCCAAAAATATGGCCTTATTTAAATGTTTCCAAAATGTTCCTCGTGAAAGTGGCGTTTTCTGCATTTGTTGTCGTGGCTTATTTTATATTCAGCTAGCGATAGGTGCAGATGCGAACTTTCAATTTTTAAGAGGTCCTCATGCTCATTCATGGGAGGCTAGACTGTGTTCTAATGCAGTAAACGTCCAGCTCTTACTGGTTTAAAAGGGTTGAAGGAGAACAATGTATCTATTTAAAAAGTTTTACTTTTCGTAAAATGGTGGCGTTATTAACGGGACTGACTTATGCAGCGCCGTGGGCTCTTTTTCTTCTTCGTCTTCAAATAAGTAATTTATTTTCCATCTTTGTGTCTTACTGTCAAGTAAAACGACAAGCAGGGGTGCAGTATTTCAGTTTAAGATAATGCCACGCTAATACGGTGCGCATTTGCTTTAAAAGCCAGCTATTGTTGCATTGTGTCCATAGGAACCCCCTCCGGGCAGACAAATTATAGGTTGAATATAGCACCTCAGTGGCTGGTATTTAGAATTAATCCGCAGAGGATTGACAGGAAGATGTGGAACCCTAGTGTGGCAGCCACCAGCCACTTTTTTTGCAGCAAGGAGTATGACAAAGATGAGATGTGTGTCTAAGCAAATATTCCAGACTCCAGTTATGCAGAAGATTTAACTGGCATTCGCTTACTGTCAGCGCTGTGCATACAATGAAGCTTGGAGCACCTTGCCGAGCTTTAGGAATTCAAAATTGTGGTGTGCACTTGCTATCTGGTGGCTCCTTCCAGGGCTCAGTGGCTGTAGAGAAATGATGACTTTATCGGAAATCGCACAGCACTATCCTGTGCATAAATTACACCAACGCTGTCAGCAACAGCGACCATAAATAAATACCTTGCAGAACGGTAAAAAAAAATGTCCAATCCGTAACTTGTATCCTAAGAAGACATTTAGGCAGAATTTTCCCCATTTTAACAAGAGGATTCCTCACCTTTAATTCTAGATTTGAAGCTTTCGTGACTGCAAGGATTCATATTCTTAGGTTTTTTCGGTAAAGTCACGTAGGTAAAAAATTAAAATCACAGTTCCACCTGAAGACGGAAGCTTGTGTTGCCTCCGAAACGTCGTGATTTTTTTTACTTTTATAAATTTTTATTTTTTACCTACGTGACTTTACCAAAAAAACCTAAGAATATGATTCCTCACCTCTTTTATTTTGATAATTCGTCTAATTTTCAAAACTCTTCACTTTGTGGCTGTCTCACATTACATAGTTTAAATTAGATATTTATATAACAGTAATAACGCACAGCCATTTGTCCATCCACTGCTCAATTAAAGCATCTGCACACTCTATTGGACATGGGAGTTATTTCACCATACTTCACCATATTTCACCATACTTCACCACGCTGGTTAGTACGGGTTGGTAAGGGTAGAGGCCTTGGATCGGTTCATCCCTCGCTTGCCACTGATGCAAGCCAGCGCCAGGAATGATAGGATATTTAATGCGCACCATTAATAATGTCAGAAAATAAACACGTGTAAGCGTATTTGTGTAACGTGTGTTGACTTGCTGAGCATTAATATTGAAAGCCTTAAACTGATTTTGAACCCCAATGGACAAAGCCGCCACATGCTGTATCATGTTAACCCCTTTTACACATACAGGATCTACTCTGGCAGTTATTGTTTCATTCGAAAGATAAACATTTATATATTTGCAGTTCTGTATATATTCTCCCAATTGTTTAGTCGAATACAGCTACATTTATTCTAGCAAGTTTTAATGAAACTTTGTGAAGTTTTGTTGCGTTTGGCTGTCACACCAACTCTGGTCAGCTTGGATTTATGAAAAGTGGCAAATGAGATGTAAGTCCGCAATAAATTACATTTGACCAACCATCTGCAGAGATTGTTGACATGCTGATAATATGCCTGTAATCCAAAACCAGATGGACATAATTGGTGTCTCCCTGAGAAAATATGTTTCAGCTGTGTTTGTGCCATCATTATACTATCCGGGTAATCATCAAGTGAACGTATGTTTGGGCATTGAAAGTATGTTTGTGTATACTGCACCTCTTTATATGCTATTAGTTTGACAGATTATTTGATTTTTTGATTTTGAAGCTTTCTAGCCTGTGGCTCATCATCATCATCAGCCATGGTCAGTCCAGTGCTGGATTACGACCTCCCAAGCCACCACCAAATTCCCAAGTTTGTTCGATCTAACAATCCACCTAGTACCAGTATGTGAACTTATGTAATCACTCCATCACCTCGGTTGACGTCCTTTCGTGTGCATTCCATTCCTTGACGGCCACCCCATTATCTTTCTTGATAGTAGGCCATCGTCCCATCTAGCAATACCACCTTCCTAAGTCCACGTAGTTTTCGTAATATCCATAATACAGTTTTTTTTGGGTTATAAATGATTTTGGTCGTGACAGCCTACGTGTTAAACTAGTTTTCATAGTAGTTTATATGTTGTCATTAACCTGCATATGTACATATTTTCCTCTTCCTATCTATTCAAAGTAACTCTGAGCATGTATCTCTCCACACTTGTTTTTTAGCACTTGCTAATGACCGTGTTCTCAAAACCATATACCATAGCAGCTCGCACACACTGACCCTTTAGCTCGTCGTTTAATATTCATGCACGATTGGAATAAAACTTATTTTTGTGTTTCGTTTGCGTCAACAGTTTTGTAAAAAAAGAACATGCAGCCACACTCCTACATTATTTGTACATTGTTGTTGTTTTCAATTGTGATTCCGATGTAAAAATGTCCTCGTTCATAACAATAAAATATTTGTGAAATATTTTCAGATTGCCCCTTCAGCACTGCCATTGTTCACATCCATGTTCAAAGGAGTCAATCCTAACCAAGAAGTTCACTGAAGCAATGCAAAATCTAAGCATTTGCATTTTGAAAATGTGCCAAAATTAAAGTAACAAGAATGAACTTTTAATACACATTTGCAGTGCTTTACCTATCGAATAATTGTAATGCTTTAATGTTACCCCTGTATATTATTAATTTAGACGCGAGGTAGATGACTGGTATTCGCTTGGGGCTAAATGTATCGCATTTGATCTACATAACTTCCGATCAAATAATGTACACGTGCTGCCAATAGAAATTACACTTATATGTGTTGAACATCATATATCATCATAATCTATGGCATTTTACCATGGGGGTGCATAATTGTTGATGCAAGGCATGTGCGTGCTGATGTTTAGCATGACAGACACGCACGCATTCTGGAAATGTAAATGTGATATGCTCTTGGCTTTTAATGCATGTAAATACAAAACAAAGGTAAAGGTTTAAAGCTTTCGTGACTGCCGGAATCCATACTCTTTGGTTCTTTCGGTAAAGTCACGTACGTAGAAAAATAAAATCAAATAAAAAATAATATATCACGACGTTTCGATCACAACGATCGCTTGTGTTGCGATCGAAACGTCGTGATATATTGTGATTTTATTTTTCTACCTACGTGACTTTACCAAAAGAACCAAAGAGTAAAGGTGCAGCCCTGCGATGTGCTGCTCACACCTATAGAGGGTATTTGGCCTACTCTTCCACGCTGTCTAGACATCTTGGTAGGGGCACCAACACTTCACCTAACCACGTGAGACATCTTGGTAGGGGCACCAACACTTTACCTCACCACGTGAGACATCTTGGTAGGGGCACCCACACTTTACCTCACCACGTGATACATCTTGGTGGGGGCACCCACACTTTACCTCACCACGTGATACATCTTGGTGGGGGCACCCACACTTTACCTCACCACGTGAGACATCTTGATAGGGGCACCCACACTTTACCTCACCACGTGAGACATCTTGGTGGGGGCACCCACACTTTACCTCACCACGTGATACATCTTGGTAGGAGCACCCACACTTTACCTCACCACGTGAGACATCTTGGTGGGGGCACCAACACTTTACCTCACCACGTGAGACATCTTGGTAGGGGCACCAACACTTTACCTCACCACGTGAGACATCTTGGTGGGGGCACCCACACTTTACCTCACCACGTGAGACATCTTGGTGGGGGCACCCACACTTTACCTCACCACGTGAGACATCTTGGTGGGGGCACCAACACTTTACCTCACCACGTGAGACATCTTGGTAGGGGCACCAACACTTTACCTCACCACGTGAGACATCTTGGTGGGGGCACCCACACTTTACCTCACCACGTGAGACATCTTGGTGGGGGCACCCACACTTTACCTCACCACGTGAGACATCTTGGTGGGGGCACCCACACTTTACCTCACCACGTGAGACATCTTGGTAGGGGCACCAACACTTTACCTCACCACGTGAAACATCTTCGTAGGAGCACCCACACTTTACCTCACCACGTGAGACATCTTGGTAGGGGCACCAACACTTTACCTCACCACGTGAGACATCTTGGTGGGGGCACCCACACTTTACCTCACCACGTGAGACATCTTGGTAGGGGCACCAACACTTTACCTCACCACGTGAAACATCTTCGTAGGAGCACCCACACTTTACCTCACCACGTGAGACATCTTGGTAGGGGCACCAACACTTTACCTCAACAAACAAACTCATCGCCATTGTTTCAACTGCAGGTCTTAATTCACACAAATACACGACAACATTTATTTGAAAGTGAAGTGCAAAACTGCCTTTACACTCTTCAACACTTATATATATTCCTAAAGCTAAAGATTATCTATTTTCATGAACTAAATCGTCACATACTGCACAGTTGTAAAAATAGTAGTTTACAGTTCGATAAATAAAGGAGGAATTCTGTTTGCCTGACGGTGTCTGTTTTCAAAGTTGATGACTATCAGAGCTGGAAAATTTAAAGAAAGCACAACTTATCATCATCATCATGGTCGTTCCACTGCTGGACGAATGCCTCCATAAACTGCCACTGCCACCTGCACATATATATGTTGAACTTCTTTCTCACCGTACATAGCCAACCGTGCGAATCGAAGGCACCGCTCACGACCCCCACGATGCAACCATCCTCCCGATGCCTGCACACATTTGGGATGATGGGGTGGATGTTGGGGTGGAGGATGATGGGGTGGAGGATGATGGGGTGGAGGATCATGGGGTGGAGGATGATGGGGTGGAGGATGATGAGTTGGAGGATGATGGGGTGGAGGATGATGGGGTGGAGGATGATGGGGTGGAGGTTGATGGGGTGGAGGATGATGAGGTGGAGGATGATGGGGTGGAGGATGATGGGGTTGAGGATGATGGGGTGGAGGATGATGGGGTGGAGGATGGATGGGGTGGAGGATGATGGGATGGAGGATGATGGGGTGGAGGATGATGGGGTGGAGGATGATGGGGTGGAGGATGATGGGGTGGAGGATAATGGGGTGGAGGATGATGGGGTGGAGGATGATGGGATGAACGTCGCCTCGGATGCATTCCATTCCCGCACACAATCTACTTGCAGGACTACACAACAACATTCCCCGATATACGTCGGGGATGCGTTCCTGAAAGTTGCGCACAACGAATCTCGAAACGACGTCCATCAGAGCGATGTGCAGGGTAGGTGGAGTGGACGGCTGAGAGGCGACAGATACGAGAAAGCTCGGATGATGCTGTCAGCGACGTAAGTGTGAGTTGAGGCGACGAAAATCGGCTCATGGTCTTAATTTAGGTGACGACGTATTTGCAGGACAACGTAGAAAAAAAATCCAGTCCGGAGGCAGCCGGGAAGAGCAATGGTGCTCAATACACACGTGTCCTCTCCAACCGCAGGAAACATTATGATGGGAGAAAGAGGGTTAGTTAGCCGGACAATTCAACCCGACGTGCTGGTGAGTCGTGTGTATGAACCACGGGACAAGGGCTGCATCAGCACGGGACAGTGGCTACGATGCCATGCAAATCGCGTGTGTGAATGTCGGAGTGGTCACGGTGGAGCTGGAATGAGGTGCGTTGCAGGCGCTTTGTTCACAGATGATAGAATCGCGAGCTCCGTCCGTACTAACTTGGGTCATAGTGAATGCAGGCACAACTCACTGAGGTAAAACACAGGGTTCCCAATGCTGATTTTATTTCTGTATCTAATTTCCCATGGATTCTCATGGGATTTAGAGGGGAAATATCCGTAGGGTCGCACATTTGTATGTCAGACGTGGCATTGTTATGTAAATGGGATGCATTGTCGTCTCAATTAGTCTTGTCGACCCCAAAGCTCATCAAAAAGAGAACAATTCGCAAACGCTTCTCAGTTCATTGAATTAATTGGCAATTCACTTAAAATGTCATTTAAGTAAAAGGTAGTAAATGGCAAAACAATATCAATTGTATGAGAACAATACGGTAATAAACACATGCATATGCATACATGATTAAGGCACTTTGCAGAACATTCGTGCCCCGAGACAATTACATTGCTGTTTGCCACTCTGCATGTAGTGGAGGATGTCAGTTTATTTCGGAAAAATACACACAACTAGATAAACAGGAATTGAGTCTGAGCAGTGTTTGCAGTGTGAATACCGCATCCATAAATTACCCAACTAGTGCCTGTGCAGCGAAGGCTGTTGAGGGGCGGAGGGGGTAGAGTGGTGGGGAGCTCTACGTTGAATAATGAGAAGGTTCTGCTTGTTAAAATCTTAAGATTACAATTCGCAGAGCAGAGCGAAAACATTTTATAATAGCGGATGTAATCTGGCGTATCCCACTGGTCATGGTCGGCGACAGTACAGTTCATCACGGTCGACTCTAAACAGTGTTTGCAAAAAAAATAAATTGAGGAGCACAAAACAACACATTGAGGAAGCTTTCTTTATTTGTTTTTTCCCCTCGCAGCCACTTCATATACGTTGAGGGACCTCCCCAAATCCCTCACCCACAGCCTCCACATGGCCGAACTTCTCACAAGACGACTATCACCACAATGCTCTCCACCGTCTGCCAAATCAGTCCCGGTTCAACTGCAAGAGCACCCCTTACAAACCCCAAGACCCTTAATGGAATTGCCAATGTCTACATCTCCCCTCTCATCTGACACTACACAGCCCTACGTTTCCCTCCGTTCCAGCAACCAAGGCCTTCTGTCAAAGTTCTTGATCAACCTTGACTGTGTGAGACGTTGCTTCCTCCTATGCTGCCCTCAGGTCTGGAGCTCCCACCAGGCCGCCCAGACTGCTAACTCCTTGCTCCTCCATAAAAGAGGGGGGGGTTTCGTTAGATCACGTAAATATATAAATGTGTCGTTAAAACCCGCCACCACCCGACACAGCCAACTAGTAAGGGTTGTCACGTAAACAGAACGTGGCCAATTCGTCACGAGTACAGCACACCGGTGTGTTGGAGAGCCAAGCCACAATATTTACACTCTGAGTACGACGTTTCGCCAGTAATTACAACTAGCTTCATCAGGCGACAGACAGATTTATGGAGAAGTCCACCTGTTTCGTTCCTTATGTAGAGGCGTAGATGCGGTGACCACGCTTCTGCGCTCTTGTTCCTGTTCGTGCCCAAGCTCAATCCTTTACTTTCTATTGTGCCGAAAAATACCCTCCCCCCATACTGCACATCCCATTCTTTTGTACAGCAGCTTTACAAAAATTCGATTGTTTTTGTTATACACGTATTAGATTGAATTATATTATATCTTTTTTAGGGTTTATCTGATGATGATGATGACGGTGATGAATCCAATATTAATAATATCGTTCAACATGCATGCAGACCTTTTTATTATTGAGATATATCGTTCAACATTTAATTTTAAATGTTCTTCCAGGATTGTATTTCGAACCAAGTAAACTCGTGATAAAAAAAAGGTCCAGAATGACTCTCAGTGCGGTGATGTTTCGGGTGGTTGTCATGTGTGTACAGACAACAGGCATGTCTATGTCTGGGTGGGCCACACTGCCTGTTGCCAAACTTTGTGTTTGCTTACGCGTCCAAGCAAAATTGTCTCAGGCACGGCCCTTCATTGCCGGGTTTACACACCAGTCCTTGTGAACACACGGTAGCTTCAAGTGAATATGTACTCTCAAATGAAAGTCGACGCTTGATTTAGTTGTTCGCATTGGTTTGACGGTGAATAATTCCAAAGCTTCACGCGGAAGAAAATACTTTCCATGCGTCTCAGCAGTTTACATCCACGGCCGACAGCTTGCAATGTTGTTTGAATTCTGTGCTGCATATGTGGGAGTGTGTGGGTGGGGGGGGAAGAGTCTTCTCATTTTCTATCATGCGAAGGAAAGAATGTTGTCTCTTCTACAGCTTTCCACTTTGGAAATTGGCTCCCGCTCAGGCCTGGAATAATTTTCTGCCATTCAGATTTGAAACGATTATCCCCATGCCGGCAGGTTGACACTTCAGTCAGTGCAATGTGTGTCTGTTCTGGCATACAGTGCATTACTGTGTTATTCTTTACGGGGGGGGTGGGGGGGGTTACTGTCCTTGCAAACATGTTATCTTTCTCATCAGGTTTAAAAATGTATAAGTCAAAGAATCACCGAGAACGATGTTCAATGGTGCCACATTAATGAACCGCATTTGCTGCTGCACCCTTCGACTGTGGATGGAAGGGCAAGAAGACCAATGTTCAGGAGACTGGGTTCGTTTATCATGAGAGCCACTGTTGTCTTAAACGAATGCCTTAATCTACTGTTGTCGCCTCTTTGTAGGTCAAGGAGACACTGCGGCCATTGCTGCTGATGCCACCACATATTGTAATCTATTATTTCTTTCATTCTTACAGTATCCCCCTCATCTCTGGCTTTACATCTTCCCCTGCCAATCACCAGCAGTGATTTGAAGAAAGCCTGACTGCTGATGAGACACTGTATCTCAGAACCGGTCCAGAGTTTGTCTGTCTTGAAACAATGCTCTTTGCATGTTGACGTCAAGCTTTCGTGACTGCAGGAATTCATATTCTTTGGGTCTTTCGGTAAAGTCATGTAAATAGAAAAAAATGTAATAAAAAAATTTAAATATAAAATAAAATAAAACGACGACGTCATCAGGAGGAAAGAGGATGAAAGCTTTTTTTTTTAAGTCAACAGCTTTCCCCCTCTTTCCTCCTGATGACGATCGCTTGTGTTGTGATGGAAACGTCGTAGTTTTGTTGTCTATTTTTTACTTATTATTTTTCATTTAATTTGTACCTATCTACGTGACTTTACCGATAGACCCAAAGAATAATGCTCTTGCAATTGTGCACTCCCAGAAGGCCGCGCGGCTGATGAGTGGTCTGAGAAAAGTGTTGTTTTTATTGTTGTATGTGGAGAAACGGATATGGGAAGGTGGATATGTGAAGGCTTGTTTATTTTGTTACCGGATAAAAGTGATGGTCAACGTGGGTTGGTGCAGGAGGGACCCATGGGTGGTTCAGATATCACTCATCACTGATGTCAGCCATGGCCGGGAATCGAACTCAGATCAGCAAAGTGTACTAACCAGTGTTCATTCACGCTCCCATCCCTACTTCTCAATCTAATAATAAGTCCATAATATATCATGTACAAACTTCGTGCAACGAGTCGCTGTAGTATATACATTGCTACCTAATGACAGAACGTAACTTTGTGCCATCACATACGCCCTACTTGTCCTAATGCACATAATTGGTCTGCCCTGTTAGGCCTCATTAAGACTGGCATTGGTAGATAGTTGCCTTCTTGTCCATTTTCTGCCCCAATCTCGGCTTTGCTGAGCTGATGGCCGTCACAAAGCCGTGTGCAGAATACGACTATTTCATCTTGTCGTCTCGTGAACGAGTGGAGATATTCAGCGAGTAGTTTTAGTTGTCTTTACCATTGGCGGAGCAGCCAAATTAAAAGTGACTCAATACGTTGGCTGCAAACGCCACTGTGGTTACGCGTTGAGCTTAGTAATTACAACATTCTCATGCACCGCACTCTTTACTTGGCCGAACATCATGTCAGTAGGACACCGTCGCTTTGGGTAATCGACGGGTGACATCAACCCGCAAGAGCCTATCATTAAAGTGTACACACCCAAACAAATGGACGGATTTTATCACCAGATGATCCGGCTGTCCGCATCACTTCAAGCATGCACAGCTGCTTTTCATGCAAATTCTAATGTGTGGGTTTTGGTATAACGACCAAGCTGAAGGTCACAATATTTCCCTCTCTTGTTCGTTCCCTCATTAGGCTCAACTTTGGAATTCCCTCCCTTTGTCTCTTTTCCCAAGCTCTTGTAAGTAACCTTGCTGAAGTCAATAATTGCGCTAAATCGTATCGATTAGAACTTTGAGAGTCCTGTTTGCTGCTGGCCGTTTAATGTGTTGGGCCTTTGGGCTGGTGCTCAATAACTATTTATGATAATATATATAGAATATTTTCCATGGAATTTATAATCAGCACATATTGTTACAGTTCTCCATCAATTGATAAAAAAATCTGATGCTGATATTGAATATACTTATAATATTTGTAATATATCATGTATTACAAATAATAGTACATGTGCAGTGAGTCACTTCAGAGACACTAATAGGAGGAGGCATACACGTTAATTTCATACTTTCCACAGTATAGGGGATAACTATACTGTATATAGGTCAGGACAGCCAGCACACTGCCTGACCCAACACCGATGAGGAGGTGAAGATGGGGACGAAGACTTGTAAAGGCGACGGGTTCCATTCCCAAACCGCAGCAGCCCCGACCCAGCGTCAGGGCCTCCCTTTTATCCTCCCCAGCGTGGCCTGGCTCCGCCCTCGGCCACGCCCCCTTCTGGAACCTACCAGAAGGTTCTGGCCTCTGCCTCACGTGTCCCCTCTGTCACCTTTACCCTACATCCGTGCTTACCACGTCCCTACTGGCAGACTGGCCACTGTATCCTCAAATGCCCTTCACTGCCAGCAACTGGTGCTACGCGCTCCAGGGCACACTTCACCTGCCCTACTGGCAGACCGGGCTATTACACCCATGATCCCGCTCTCTACCAGTAACCAGCAATTTGCGCCGTAATGACTCATTTTATGTCACTACACACGTGTTTAACGTGTAATATTCTATCCATTGTTCCAAAGAAAGCAGCTGTAGGCTGTGGTACAATGGCACTAATCATAAATAATAGCGTAAAGTCTTTTTCCAATCCAATGCTGGACGAAGGCTTACACCATACTGTGCCGGTCATGGGTATTGTTTGACCATACTTCACCACATTGGCCAGTGCGGGTTGTTGAAGGGACCAGAACAGGTTCAAATACCAATCACTACTGAAATGTAGCTGTGACCTGGAATTGAACCCTGGTAACTGGGTTCATAGTTCAGAGCACGAACCACCGTACCATCAATCTACCCCACAACAACAATAGCGTTAGATTTACATAGAGCATTTGAGGATGCATATACATCATTCAACTAATAGTTGAGAAATTAGCATGGATAATCATCATAATCGATCATAGTCAATCCACTGCTGGATGAAGGCCTTTCCAATTATCGTCCAACTTCAGGATGCTGTAATATAATAATATACCCAGCACCTTGCATGCGAACATGATTTCTGCGCTCCATATACGGGTAATTTGGAAAGTAATATTCTTATACATTCCTCCAAGACTCAGCAAACATGAAATTCGCAGACAAAAACAATACGATAAAAAAATCCACCTTATTAAGTGCAACGTGCAAAACCTCAAACACTTTTTAAGCGCTGTCATAGGTGTTTGGAATTGCACGTTGGCTGCCATTTGATTGGGCATTCATTTAAACAGAGCTTGACGCAGTAAAAAAAAAAGCCTGGCAGTCAGAAAGGCAGTGTTATTGAGCTGATGTTTCAGTAAAGCATTGAGTGAAAAAAATGCACGCGGAGAAACATACGCACACGCTTTGTGCGCCGTCTTGTTAAATATATAGACATTGTGCAGTAAAGTATGCTGTTGTTGTTGTAATACCCATTGAAATGAAAGTCTGTTTTATGTCCAATAAATATGTTCAACGTTGAAAAGAAGAAAAATGGCTGAAATGAGTTCAGCAAGCAAAAAAATATATAGTTTACATCCATTGCTTTCTTTGGCGATAGCATAATTTGACCATTTTCCAAAGGATATACATAAGAAATGCTGTTTATAATGTCATTTTTAAAAAAATTACTGTACCCAATAGAGTTCTCTTGACTACACATGCGCTTTCATTATTTTTGTTGTATTTCTTTAACCCAATTCAGACCCCTGTAAAAGCGTGTTTCCTCCTAATTTTCACAATGTTTTGGCCTTAAGGTTAGGGTCTTGTTCAAGGATTTCCTGCGCAAGCCGGTCGCTATTTCAATTTGGGTATGATTAATCGTTTTCGCGCACAGTTCTGACAATGGAGCTCAAAGCATGAGACATTGTCACGGGCTGAGCACGCAAACCAAAATGGCGCCCCCAGTGGTTTATTATTCTGAACCATGCAAGCACAGCAATGGCTCCTCTTTCTCCTCGCCAAGCCAAATACAAGTTTCGGCGTGTGCCCAGCCCTCTTAGCAATGGACGCGGTATTGTTTTAGCTGAAGGCTCAGGATGGGAGAATGGTTTTGGGGTCACCAAGACGATAACTTGAAACATTCCTATCAAATGCCCTCCATGTTACCGCTGTGGTTCATGCTCTTCTGACGAGAGATCACGGCTGCAATGGGACTCGCCACTGGACATAATACGACGATAAAATATTAAAACTGCGCACCTTATTCTTACATGTACGCATGAGAGGACTTCCCATGCTATGAGTGTCATAGGGGTCATTTGACCATACTTCAAAACACTAGTCGGTGCGCATATACATTGAGCATACAAGTTATAGTACGGCAAGTGAATTTGCTGCCCTGCTCTCTGTTGCTCACCGCATAACCCCAACAGCCCCATGACGACCTGTTTGTGCATGGCGGTCACCTTTTCAAGCACCAGCCAGGCTTGTCGCTTCCGATATTTCAGGAGATCGGGCGCTGTGAAACACTTGTTTTTGTTAAGTTCGTTGTCCTTCCCCGTCATCTCCGATGTGCACGGTTGGCTGCGAGAGAAGTTCAACATACATACATGCAGACCTCAATATTTCATGGACTCATTCTATCGCACCCACAACACATTCAAGGTGATTTGGTGAGAGTCATAAATTATGTGTCTGTATGTGTGTGTGTATATGCATGTATAATCGCCATTTAAATGGCGTGATCATTTCATTGCCAAACACAAAACATATATTTTAACATATCCTGTAGCTATATATAAATAAATAATGATACTTCTGATGTATTTGAAATAATTAATGCGCATTACTACAGGTCAAATGTGTTGTATATTATATGCATTCCGTGTTTAGAGGGCATATGGGCCATACATAATGTCACATTACATCATTATTGCGTTACTCATCATAAACATGCACGTATTAGTGTAAACGAATACAGGACATGCGTATGTACAATGTACGCGTGTGCAAGATTAAACCAACCAACAGATCACAGAAGAATAAGCAAAGATGAGCCTGATCTGAAACACGGCAGAACTGATTCTTCGGCCGTTGCCGATCATTGCTACAACTCGGCGGGCTCTCATGAAATTGTCTTTTCCGAGACCAAGGTTCTCTGCAAGCCTCCTGGCTACCATCAAAGGTTTGTACACGAAGCCATACAAATATACAAACACAGACATAATTTTAACCGTGATGATGGGTACAAACTCAGTAATCACTGGAAAGATGTTATTAACCACGCAAAAAAGACGTAATTACACTTTTTGGACCATCTTATCTGACAGGCACTATTTTAATTTACTTCACCGAGTGTTAACATCCCCAGTTATTTTTGACAGTACTCTCTTAATTTTTCAGCCTGCATTGGTATAAACATGGGCATTTTCGTTCCTTTGTTCTATCATGTGTATCAGACCTCCCCTCCCCCCTTTCTGCCCATTGTGTTGGCGTGCGCAGCAGCCGCGTCCAACCGGTCGCCAAATGTTTTTGTTGGCTCCCTCCCCCTCCCACCCCCCTCCCTCCCGATACGTTCCATTCATTGGCTACCACATTCTGATGAACTCCCCCCCCCCCTCTCCTCCCCCCTTCAACTTGCTTATAAGGGATTACATCTTGAATCATTGCTTCACTTGATGCAGCTAATCTGGCTGTGACGGTCCCACCTGATGACGGAGACTTGTGTTGCCTCCGAAACGTCGTGAATTTTAATTTTATTTTTGTTTTGTTTTATTTTACTTTCATTACTTTTAATGTTTTACCTACGTGACTTTACCGAAAAAACCTGAGAATATGAATCATTGCAGTCACGAAAGCCTCAAATCTAGAATGAGCCTGGTTTGTGCTTGGATGGGTGTTTCGTTGGTTGTCCTTCGCCCGCACCTCCGATGAGCACGGCTGGCTACGTACGGTGCAAATTAAGTTAGCAAATGCAGGTCCTAGCTACCAGGGCTTGCCAGGTGTTGTAAGCATGGGACTACGAGATGGCCAGGAGATGGTAGTGCAGAGTGCCACCCGACCATATGCGCGCATTTTTGTGTCCAGGATCTCCGCTTTTCTCTCACATGCATCCGTTCTCGTGAACGGAATTGGCCACGCATCTCAATGCAGGACCCTCCTGACAAGAGTCTCAAAATCCGCGAGGGTTTCCTTGGGTGAATAATTGGCATTATATATGACAGCATATGGGCTACAGCATCATCTTTAAAAGTTGCAGGGAGGGTGAATATTTCATGAAAGTCACTCTGATACAGGCAACGTTGCGTGGTTATACATAGGGGGGTTGTTTGATTGAGAAATATTATGCAGGAGTTCACTTAACAGGGTTTGTCTATAATGAAAATAATAAATTGCAACAGCGATAACATTAAATGTATACTAATTTAATAAACTTTGAGTGCGTTTTCTTTATATTTATAGCGTTTTTGCTGCACTGAAGTGGTCTTGGGGAAATTGATGCAGTTAATGATACGATATCAGTATTTAAAAACCAGACAAGTAATTAAAACAAATTAAATTACAGAAAGGCTTTGGAATTTCTTATAAGAAGCTGCCAACGAAAAGGAATTTTCAATAAACACACGAGAATTTGGCCACGGCATGGGTGATGAATATGCTCCAATTAGAACCTGATGAAAAATGACTTGATGACAGACTTAAACTGCAGAGTGATGTAAACACAAATAAATCTTTTCAAAGGTTTACTTCCTTACTTTCAGTCAATCTAAATAATTGGACGTACATGTTTACATAACTTAACGTATGCTGAAAACCACATGGCTGCAATGACCACACTTTAGCAACAAAAGTATCATTCAGCCGATGAAATGAATCGCTTTCCATTAATTAAATTAGACAAGTTATTCAAATAACCCTCATACACAGATGGGGGTTATATCTTGAATAAGGGTTTTGTGGGCGCATTTCCAACTTTCAGGTGTATTGTATACAGTACAGTATTGGAATGTTGACAGTATGAACTTTCCATTGAAGATATTGAGTTGGCTTAAGCTCTTCTTTCAGAGGATAGCGTTACGTTTTCGCACGGTTAACTTAAAAATAAAACAGAATAAAGAACCCTGGTACAATTGCTTGCGCACTGCGCTATGAACCCCAATACCTGACTTCGATTCCTGACCACAGCTAATGTCAGTGGTGAAGGATATCTGAATGGCCAGCGTGAGTTCAACGTGAATAGGCATTCATTCGGCAGTGGGAAATATATGTGTAACGTCTGTGCAATGCAGCAATCGAAGTTGCATACTTCACGCGCGTCATGGAGTGCATAACGCATGCAGCAAATTCATGTTCACATCAGTTACACGTGGTTGCACCACAGATGTGATTATATAGGCGATGCCCATTAGAAATCCTTTGTAGTGAAATTATACGTAGTTTTCCCCGCTTGGCTTTAAGTGCACCGAAAACAGTTTGGCCGAACTCCACTGCTGTTTGAATAAAAGTTCACTCTGCACCGTCACTGGAGCTGTGCCCCGGTGCCAAAAAGTATCCCGTTGTTCTGCTAAAGCAATTCGCTTCCAAGAAGCAATAACGTTTGCTGCGCCAAATGCACCTCTCCATTGTGCCCGGGACAGCTGAGACAGAGGTCTAAAGTGATCAAAGTGGAAGCTGCTAATAGACCGGGGTGGGGATGGGAAGGTTTTATTTTTCTTTTGTTTGACCGTGGAGCGGACTGGCATGACAAGTTGGTGCTTGCGCAGTCCTGATGATCGAACCCTCCCTCCCCCTTCCCAACTTCAAAGCAGCTGGATGTTGCGAGTCCAGGGTTTTCCCTTTCTCTGATGTCTCTGCTGGCTAGCGGGGCACTTGCCAAGCAAGATGAGATGATTTACATTTTTACGTTGAATTCCTAATGGGCGCTGTGCGGTTTTTTTTATTCAGACGAACACTTCGACGGTTCGACCGGAGAAAAAAAGATTATGCCGTGCAAATGAAACAAAAAAAATCTGTTTAGATTACGCTATTAACCCATTGCTTGGAATTCATATTGAGCAATGGCATCTGAGCGGTTAAGTCATCATTTGTGAACATTAACAATAATGGCGTGTGTCTATATAATATACGGTATACATAACCAGCAACACCGTATTTAATATACTTGTCGGTTTGTTAACAGTACGTTTAATGGCGAGTTGCGCTTTACGCTGTACAACTTGTTTTCTATTTAACCAAGTGAATTCGTTTATGAAGGCGACTCGTCAGACTGAGAAGCCGCTTTGTTCTGCCCAACATTTGGACAAAGTCTCCGGACGCATGCGTCATGTAACGCAGAATTCTCATCGTCTGCACGTACGAGCATGACATCAGGCTTTCAACCACTCCGCACAATCGCTGCGGCTCTCTTGGCATTGAAAAAAAACATTGAGGCCACCTTGCCTGTGGTCACACACATGGGGACCATTGTCCTGAGCGCTGGCGCTTGGTGACCCTCTCTGGCTCTAGAGTTGACTCAATGCGGTGAGCGGGCTTTGAGTGCTTGCGTGACGACATGCTGCTTGGCACGAGGATTAAACACCTGCGCTGCTTGGTAACGGATCACGGCACGGGGAAAGGGGAGGGGGGTGTTGGGGCCGTGGGTGGGTAGGGTTCAATTAATTGAGGAGCGAGACATCTCTGCTTCAATCCCCCACCATACTCAAACGCCATTCTGCTAATCCCCGTTGTACCCTCCTAAGTTGCGCCACTGTTGTGGCTGGCTTAGTGCGCGTGGCCCGGTGGGTTTCACGGTGAGCGCTGCGTTGTTGAAGATGTGGGGGGGTTTTTTCTGTCGTTAATTGGTCTACACGATGTCCATCCGCCGGTTATTGTGATGCGCGAGCGAAGCCCACACAGTTGGGACATTTGATTTAGAAGAGGGTTTGATGTTGAGAGGCTCTTAATGGGAAATGTGTAGCGCTTTATAATGAGCTTAATGTGATTCAAGATGGATGCTAGAGTTTAATGGGACTTGACGGTTCCAGGAACAGCAGCGGTACGGGCACTTGAATTGATATGCTGTAGCCACCATGCCAACTCTAATAGCCCCAGTGTTTTTGACCAAATTAGGATGTTCTAGCATATGGGGCGTATAGCAAGGTAATAAGCCCCTCTCGCAATTGGAAGGTCGGGAGTTCAAATCCCAGTCCGGGGAAGACTCAGCCCTTCGTCCCCCCAGGGTCAATAGAATAGGTACCATTTCATGCGGAAATCAGCAGTGACTGTCCTTTCGAATCACCTGCCCCTGACGTGGGAACATGGAATGCCCACCACTGCCTGTTAACTGGAGACGAGTGATGCCCGTGCAATTGAGCGGGAATCCACTTTGATTTGTGTTCAACATGGAACACTGAAGAGAGTAAAAAAAATGTATTCAGCATCAGCTTAACCTCCTCGATTTTCCGTTTTTTCAATACTCTAATATAGCCTCAGCTGACATGGACCAACTTTTCACGTCTGCCAATCAACATAACCTCTTGGCGCACGTAAATATTTTGCATGCATTTAATTAAAAAGGATTGGTAAATACTGTATTAATAAAAAAAACGGACTGTGGGAATGTAAACATTGGTATTCGGGGAACTGATATCCTAGTTGTCCTTTTCTCGCGGTGTTTACAGTCAGTACATTTTTATTTGCGCTATCAGAAGCAGTTCAGTTATATCTGCGTCGCGTGCCTGTTCTCACAGATGTGCGCATGCTGAGCAGGGAGCCCGAACAAGTAAGAGGTCTTCAATGCGCTCCGTGCCAATTCGAAATAATTCCAATTATTTACCCGTGAAAACTTTCACCGAGTCTCGAGACTCATATTCGGGAGGGTTTTGCATTGGGATGTTTTGGCCAATTCCATTATTTAGTGTTTGCACGTGGAAGGAAAACAGACTAACCCCTCCCCGCCCCCACAGATAAAAGGGGGTAACACTCAACGCTTCCATATCCCGCCCACCTAATTTCCCCACCACTACAACACCCGACACGCCGTGGTGGTCTCCCGTACAAACACTACCCAAACACATTTAGGGTGCTTCGGTCATGTAGCAGAGAACCTCCTGGAAGCTCAGTGTTGTTTACAGCAATATTCACAGCACTGCACAGATGTTTTTTGTTTGTTTAATAACAATATGATAAAAATGTACGTATGTTCGAAAGTTTATTTTCTAACATGCGTGAATTATATAGGCTTGTTGATTTGGCTAACTAGATAGATGATGGGCAGTCCATAATGATTTGAGACAGGAACACAGAGGTGACTGGCCTTATGATTGGCCGAGGTGTAAGTCCCATCTTAATCTAAGTTAAATACTAATTTACAACCTTTTGACAATCCACTGCTGGATAAAGGTGTGTTTGTGCCCTGTCAGTTACGGCAGTTGTTTGACCGTACCTCCCTGTGCTGATTCGTGCGGGTTGACGATCGGGTGTGGGTGCAGGCCCAGTTCTGATGTTACTTGCCACTGACGTTCGCTGTGGCGAGGAATTGAACTCATGTCCGTCGGGTTCACAGCACACTGCGCAAACGCACATCGCCATTACTGCGTATAATGAAGGGTATGTTCGTAACATCTGCGTTTCAAAGTTTTGTTTTTTCAAATGCATGATTCCCACAGTCACGTTGCTTTTGTATTTGTACCCAGTACCCACAGATGACAAGGGATGGACAATCACAATGATTTGAGATTGAGACAGTGATAGAAACAGTGTCTTCAAACTCTTTGGTTCTTTCGGTAAAGTCAAGTAGGTATAAAATAAAATAAATCACGAAGTTTCGGGCGCAACGCAAGCGTCCATCATCAGGTGGGAAAGGGGTAACACTCAACACCTGATGATGGACGCTTGTGTTGCGCCCGAAACGTCGTTATTTATTTTCTTTTATACCTACGTGACTTTACCGAAAGAACCAAAGAGTATGGATTCCTGCAGTCACGAAAGCTTCAAATCAAGATTCAGTGTCTTCAAGTTTGGCTCACTTTTTCCCCCATCTTTTTTAAGTAATCATAAAATGTAATGCATTGTTTCATGTCAATAGAAACACGATTGAGACTCTGAATAGTGCATTATACGCTTCCGAAAGCATATTCAATGCCCAAATGTTACATGACGTACATTTCAAAGTATGCATTTTTTATAACATCTGTACCGCAAGGACGCCTATAATATAGAGCCTAGCAGCTCATTGGTGCCCTTTTGAAATAAATAAAATCTATACGGATCTATCTATCTAAGTAACTATTGGAGAGATGGGAGCGCAGTGGCTCGTTCACTGAAATATAAATCCGGCGACTTGGGTGCAATTCCTGGCAACAGAGGACCTGAGCGAGGACGTCAGCTACAACTGACATCTGGGCCGATCTCTGGCTGCTCTGTCTCCTCGTCCACCGACCATCATTTGACTTGCATCCCACTGGGATTTTTGCACACAGTGTTGGTGTACGGTGCTTTTTCTGCAATATTTTGCTGTCTTTTCTTGGATTTTCTGTTTGCACATAGTCACTTTAAGATGTTTTCTTGTTCATGTTTTTGTTTTTTGTTTGTTGCGGTTGCACCCGATTCAAGAGTCGAATGACTCACAGGACTATACCTAATAAATTAAACTTGAAACTTGAATCATCGGTCAGTGTGGGGTTGGTGATCAGAGAAGAGTCGCGATATGGCATGGAGAACCCTACGCCGAGCAAGGCTGTAAATGATTATAACATGTAAGTGACTAACAAAACATTTAATGTCCGATTGATTTGGCCCACTTAGGCACAATTCTCTTGATTAAAAAATGTACCTGGGGAAAGATCTCAAGCAAATGTTAGTATGACCAATGAAGCCCTCCCTTCTATTCACCTCCCCCCCCAGACCCTCCCCCTTTCTCCTCTCTCTTGACCCCCTTACAAACACAACACTGAAGGTGAAAATGAAACCCTGAAATATTAGCCTCAACAAATTAGAGGGGGGGAAACTGGGTTCCGTTAAGGCTGCTCCCAAGCGCTAATGGCGCTGTACGTGAGCACCGGAGGGACCGTTTGACTTGGCGTAGCCGCACGTCACTACGTACACAGTCCCATGGTCTTGATTTCTTTTCTGCAGCGGCAGCAGCAGCAGCAACCAACGGGACTACAAAGGAAAACAGCTGAGTGGTGTTTAACTTTCTGTACGCGATTAACACGCCAACCCTTCACGCCAAGATAAAATGCTCTCCGTTCAGAAACGCAACTTGTGTGTGTGTGTTACATTAACATGTTTTCACAATTTCCCACTTATTCGTTATGCAAATAATCACGAGTATGATTTGTTGCGGGCAGAATTTATATTTTTCTTCAGTAGGGAATATGTCTCTTTTTATGTTTCTTTCAGGAAAATGTTTAGGAAATTTCGTACGGACAGCTTACTTTTTTTTTTACACTCTGTTTGGAAGTGTAATGGATTTAGAACAATTGTTAACATTCGTTTAGTTCTTTAGAAAATAAACAAGCGTTGAAAAATGAATGTGATGTCTGCGGCGCCCCATCAAACTGTCATCTTCACTTACCAGTGTTTAAATGAATCAAACGTTGAATGAGATGATATTTTATGACCAGGTAATAAACAACTAGTCATTGCATATGCAGGACATACATGTATAATTATTTATATATACACATACATATACCATGCACATACAGATTAGCTGAATGAGGCACATCACAACGATAACGATGATTTTTTTTTAAATATTTCGCCCTCCTATACGCCAGGACGGCTTAGATCGCTTTACGTCACAGCTCATCTCAGCAAATTTGGAAGGACACCCCCAGTGGCAGCTGTCACTGTGTGCATGAGGTGACTGCACCTGGCTCTCCAAATGGGCATTAGTCTGCCAGTAGGGGGTGATGATTGCCATGTATAATCTCAATTGAGTGAATTTGCAGTGTCATTTGCATATTTCGAAAATTTGGGCCCGTGCCCTGTAAAAATAAAAAAATAAAATGTCTTGGAAGACTAATTCTAGATTTGAAGCTTTTGTGACTGCAAGGATTCATATTCTTGGGTTTTTTCCGTAAAGTCACGTAGGTAAACAATTAAAATTAATAAAAGTAAAATAAAAATAAAATAAAAATCACGACGTTTCAGAGGCAACACAAGCTTCCGTCTTCAGGTGGAACCGTCACAGCACGATATTTGTATCAAGTGAGAGAAATACCATTAAAACAGTATTTGTATATATACTGCTTGAGGGTGGGAGGAGCCAAGGTAGGCCCTGAATATTATTTTTGTGAGGTTCGGTGCGGCTGAAGACTGCAGAAGATTCTGCCGCTCGCATTCGCAAGTGCACGACAAACCTTACCCGCACACACACCTTTCCAGCCAACCTTGTCGTCGCTGTAGCAGCAGCCTTGGCATATCGCCAAACATTCACCTGCAGCACCGGTGCGATATGACTCTCCTGGCGCCCTCGTGGTGCGCGTATCTTAAAAAGGGCCACTTTGTGAGCCCTCGTACAGGAGAAACGAGTCTCTGATCTCGGAGGGCACTTTCCACCCACCCACCCTAGATTTTGTTGACGTTTCTGAATTAACTGCAGATTGTATCGACAATTCTTTCATTTACTCGAGCATGTATGCCATGGGGGTGACACAGAAGTCTCGGAATGCTGTGTGTGTGTAAGTGTGTACGTACGTACATGTGGGGAGCGGTAGTGTAGCGGTTAGCGCGCTGCGCTACAAACCTGGCGACCCGGGTTCGATTCCCGCTCACGGCCAACACCCAGTGACGATTATCTGAACCGGTCCTGGGCCTCCCCTAGGTCGACTCAGCCGCAAATGAGTACTTGGTGCGATGTGCAAACATCGCCACTGGGGAGACAAAGGCGGCTGGGCGTGGTGTTGGCCACCCACCCCCTCGTGTGCCGTGCTGGCCTTCATAGGTGCTCGCTAACAGCACTTGCCCCTACAGTCTGTTCAGGCTATACAGGGAATCTTTGTCTTTGTACGTACATGCGCGTTTTTTTAAGTCTGAGCGGGTGGCGTTTCAGTGGTTTGAGCCCCGTGCCATTAATCTGGTGACCAGAGTTTGATTCCCGTCCATGACTAACATTAATGCAAAGCGGTGTCTGAAGTTGCCCTGAGCCTTCTCAAGGTTGATTCAACCACAAATACAACCTGGTGCAAGATGTAACGCACAGTTTGGGCGTGGTGCTCGCCACACGATCCCGCCATGCATAATGGTGACAATCTAAATGCTGACAATCTGACAATGATAGGAGCTCGCGAATAAAACTTGGCCCAACAGTCTGCATGGGATTCGAGTCTCTTTTGGACCAAAATAAAAAAAACACACATTTGTCGTGCTTTGACATCAGTACCGGAGAGAAAAAGGTGTCCGGGTGTAGTACAGGACCCACTAGACCTTTTAATATTGGATACCAGCTTTAAAAGGAGCTCACGAACAAACTTACCCCTGGAATTAACAGTGTTTACTTTTTCTATAACATGTTAACAAGGAATATTTATTGAACACATTTAAAATACACACATACGTACGTGACTTATTTTTGTTTGACAACTTTCAACGAACAGTTAATGTGTGCGTCGTTAAACAATGTGCAGTCATGTCTCGTGCCTGTCTCTGCGCTCAGCGATCCGTAACAACCGGGTGAATGCAAAGGCGTTCATTGCACACAGTGAGTGAGTTGCAGTTTTGACAGGCAATAATTACACAAATTAATGAATATTGTACACATTCCACTGAACCATGAGCAATCATGAAGCATGTCTGTCACTGCCGATGAGCGAGGATAATAACAGGGCGTATTGCTCCCTTGCATACCTAGAATCCTCGGGTATTGTGAAGGAAAGTCATGGATCTTATGATTCCCAGTGACGAATATTCTCAAGAGTTGCACGGGCTTCCCACACGGGAAGCCCGTGCAAGCCGGTTTTGGTGGTCAGACTAACCATTGGAATAGCATTGAACCACATCAATACCGGTTCGTATGTACGGATACGCAATTACAGGTGGTAGCGGTTAAGTGTGCCATTTCGAATAGTACTTTCATTCGCACCGTGTGTGCATAACAAGGTCGTAATTATTTATACATATTTGGGGGTGGACATCCCCCCCAATATTCAAGTATGCAAAAAATGTCCCCCCCAATATCTTGTTATAAAATAGATTTCTGTTTATATGATTGTGGTTATGGTTGTACTTTATTAATCCCTAATCTCTGCCATTACATACAATGAAACAAGAAATGGTAAAAAATAAACAACATAGCAATGTAATACAATACACGATTAGACATTATTGTAAAAAATAAATAAAAAGTCTATCCTGTCTAATCCCTAATTTCTGCCATTACATACAATGAAACAAGAAATGGTAAAAAAAAGTAAACAACAGAGCAATGTAATACAATACACGATTATACATTATTGTAAAGAATAAATTAAAAGTCCATCCAATGTGTCAGTGATTTTTTTTTATACTTTAGGCAGGAAATTCGTTTTCAAATTTAGATTGTTTTTGGGGGGGGGGACCCCTAGACCCCCTGGAAGATTTGGTCCCCCCCCAATGTTGACTCCATGACTACGGCCTTGGTGCATAATGTAGTGTAAGGGACGTGGAGCGTTAACAAAAAAAATGGCGGTACGGCTCGTCGGCTTTTCTGGGCAAGCTTGGTGGTGTTTCATTATTCACCTGAGGACGGCTGCTTGCGTTGTGGCCGAAACGTCGTGATAATTATTTTATTATGTTTTATTTTTATTTATTTATTACTTCCCTTCTACGTGACTTTACCGAAAGAACCAAGAAGATTTTCTGGGCACGTTCAGCTCGTGGCGCACATTCTCATGGTCGTGCCCCGCACCTGCCGTGAGAGACGTGGGCACTACGGGACTTGTGGAAACTCACCAAAAGCGGCGGAGCGTTGGCTGCTGTTCTGCTGAGACGTTTCGTCTCGTGTCTGTGTGTGTGTTTTCCTTTCAAACATTTTGGTCCCACGATCATCGTTCTGGAAATCGCTCTCGGACAGCCCTCAAAGTGGGTTGTCGCCGTCAATGGAATGCGATGTACGGCTCTCCCAAGTGTCTCAGGGTAAAGTTTCTTGTTCTGCCCTCCATGGGACATGGGCGGTGCAGTCTCGCCATGAGCGGTGAGTGATTGAAGCCGCCCCCTTTGCCCGAGCACAAGCTGCCTTCCACCCTCATGTGGGTTTGACGTTATATATTTATCTATCTATAACCTGGCGTTCGCATTCATCACAAAACTTCCTTCCTCGCCTCGGTGGCTCCATCGCGCTTTCCGTTCAGGTGCTTTCGGAGGTGCTCGTGTTTTGTAGCCTCACTTGGACCATCAAGGACGGCATTGTTATAACACCAGCAACAACAACACCCGCCATTCGCCATTAAGTGGCGGTGATGCGACTACAACGTCTGTGCCAGGCCAGGTGCACTTTTAGGCCACGCGAAGTGTCGAAGGCTCGCTGTTGTCAGGAGGTCACAGGACAGACCCCAGTGCCATGGGTTGACTGACTGACATGACTGGCAGATGCACCAGCTGTGCCCCCTACTTTGCCAACTTGCTGCATTGTATATGCCAGGCGCTCAGCTCGTTGTTGTGAGCGTCACTCATCTGCCCTCCGTTGCTGTTGGAGGGCGACTGCCTCCAACTGCCCCGTAGCATCCTTCACGAGCCTCCTCCACAGAGGCCGATCTTGACACCGCTGGTATCAGTCTATGGCAAGTCCACTCAGCTCCACAGCTGCCTGTACCGCATCAGGCCATCTCTTCTCCAGCCCGTGTCGTGCATGTTTAGCCACCTCCATCCGGCAAAACAGAAGCTGCTCGGGCATGCGGTGACTGGGCATGTGGGAGTGTTCCAACACTCATTGTTGCACGAGCACATTGACATGTTTGGTTTCTATTGTTATGGCATTGTCTAGTCTGCATCAGCTACAGCACGCTGAAGTTCACTCACATCCACACGCCTTCTCCAATAGAATGCAATTTAAAAAAAAATACTCTCCTGCAGTAGTTCCTCAATTCACTGCTTGACGAATGCACTCCCAGTGCTGTGTCGATCATGGGGTTTGTTTGACCGCACTTCAGCATCCTGGTCAATGCGAGCTGGTAGAGAGGTTGGCCCAGGACGGGTCCAGATAGTGCTCGCCCGCGCGTGTTAGCTGTGGCTGAGAATCGTACTCGGATTTCCTAGCTCAAAGCATAGCGCCCCTAATAAAGGCACTGCCTCTCCACACCTTGTTAAACTCAACGTTACCTCACAAACCACCCCATTATTCCTGGTGCTACAACCCAGCACATCCTCTTGACTTCCGTTTCATAAGGGTTCGTGCGTCACTCCTCCCAGAAGACAAAGCCTTTCCTTAATTCCCCATGTGCATATCCCTGATGTTTCACAATGCGTTTAGGTATGTGCAAGGGGAATGTGCACGTATATATATACATACAATCCTTGGGTTGATCAAGATTTAGTCATTTGGGGGTTCGGGGTGAAAAGTATTGCACTGTGTAACATCAGCCAGAATGCAGAGCAGTGCCATGTTAGTTAATACGCGCACCGCGAAACCTCGACTGGAGAACTGCTTCCCTGTGGATGTCAGATTTCTCCACCGGGGTCGTGACCTCACCTCACTCTTTAACCATCTCCGCACAAGTTGTTCCTTCCTGGACCGTAACGCGTGAGTTATCAGCCATTCTCGATTGATTGCCACACGACGGCTTCTCCGTGTTCAATGTTGACTTAAAGCTTTCGTGACTGCAGGAATTCACACTCTTTGGGTATATTCTTAGGTTTTTTCGGTAAAGTCACGTAGGTAAAAACATTCGAAAGTAAAATAAAATCAAATAAAAATCACGACGTTTCGGAGGCAACACAAGCTTCCGTCTTCAGGTGGTACCGTCACAGCCACGACAGCTGATACAGCTGATACAGCTGTCGTGGCTGTGACGGTACCACCTGAAGACGGAAGCTTGTGTTGCTTCCGAAACGTCGTGATTTTTATTTTATTTTACTTTTTTATGTTTTTACCTACGTGACTTTACCGAAAAAACCTAAGAATATGAATCATTGCAGTCACGAAAGCTTCAAATCTAGAATTATTTGGGTATTTCGGTAAAGTCACGTAGATAGGTTCAAAGAAAATAACAAAAAAAAAATTACAAAAAACTACGACGTTTCGATCGCAACACAAGCGGTCGTTATCAGGCAAAGGGTTCTCCGTGCTGTCATATTATCTCCAGTCCTAAGCAGAATTGTGTTTTTTTTTGTTGGTGCTCCTTAGACAGACTTTGATTTAATCGCTCCATCTCATCCCCCTCGGAACAGCTCCCCCTGGATGCATACGTGCATACGTGTGTACATATCCTTGTTGGGTAAACCGATGTCTTTGCGAACTGCATTAATTAATGCGTTATTGTACACGGCTAACATGAATGGCGAGATATATCACAACAGGCACCAAGCCTCTCCACTCACCAACCCGCAATGGCCAGTGCGGTGAAGATGGTCAAACACAAACAACGCCCATGACCGACATGGCATGTGGGAGGCCTTCATCTGCAAGTGGAGTGACACCGAGTGAAACGTAGTGGTAGTCGTATTATCATCATCAGCCATGATGTATCTACTGGTGAATGAGCACCTCCCTAAGATCATCACCATCCATCACGGTCTTACGATTCAAAAATACATCAAGTTCCTGATCTCATTGCTCCATCTCCACAGTGGTCGTCGGGGTGTATGAAATCATGAAAGAAACGTGAATTCATCAAAAATCACCACAATTTCAAATCCATCATGAATATAACAAGAAAATTTACCATAGAATATATTTTACCTCTCTGCATTGATTTTCGCTCATCTTTCTATGTCTTGTGTAAATCTTCTACGGTGTGTGACCTGCTTTGGCGGGCACTCTGTCACCGGTTCAAGTGCTAGTGAACAACCCTTCTAGTCACATGTTCTGTGCATGCCCCTGTTGTTTTTACTTTTCCTTACAGTCACAATGATTTATCTCACTTGCATTTGTTCTCTGATCCATGTGCCCCTCTTTCTGTCTCTCAGTATGATTCCTAAGCGTGAACCCCACGTCGTAGCGTCTTTGTGCGCGCGTTTCAGACGTTGTTCTACATTGTTTGTCAATGTCTCCTTTCTCTTTGTTTTTTTTCGGTAAAGTCACCGTCATGACGGTTGCTTGTGTTGCTTCCGAAACGTCGTGATTTAATTGATTTGTTTTCATTGTAATTTATTTTATTTTTTACCTACGTGACTTTACCGAAAAAACCAAAGAGTATGGATCCTTGCAGTCACGAAAACTTCAAATCTAGAATGTCTCCTTTGTTTATGATTAATTTGTTTTTATAGTTGGTAATACACAATGAGAGAAAGCTGCTATAGACCGTCCGGCATGGGGTGGCTAAGAGGAGTAAGGTAAGAAAATAAGAATACGCAATGACTAACATCGTTCCTCTTTAGGCACAGTGGAATGCTGCTTTTCCTGATCAAATTTAGTTTTACAAAATCACTTCAAACCGCCTCTCAATTTAGTCCCGGCACCAGCACAGAGTAGCCAAGTTTCCCGGAGTAAGTGCTGCTCTTGGGTTGGTTGGCATCGCTATTAACCTAACTCAGTCTGGCTCCACAAAGAAAAATATATATGAATGACACAGCATTCAATACTATTTACTCTTCTTCTGCTACTTTGTTGTAAAAATAAACTTTTTTTCGTACACTCATCATATATCAGGCAAGCCTTGTCGCCAAACTATAAAAAATATATGCACTTAATACTGGTCATTTTCGACAAGACAAGCTCTGATAGATAAATAAATAAAATGTTATGGATGGACAGCCACTATACGCTAAGGTTACCTGGTATTGTTTATCGTTTCCGTGCCTCGGGACTCGTGTACAAGGTCGTGTCCACTCCACGTGGGTGTTTATGGCCCAGACGGAAGTGTCGTGTCCAGGGACCAGCACTCTCAGACACAGCCTCCCTCGAAACTGCCGCACTGATACCGTCGTCCTTATTGCCAAATGACTCTCGCATATTTGCCAAGGTGAAACAGGTAACGAGCCCAAAAGAATAGTCCACCCCATAGTCAGTGCCGGATTAAGCTAGTGCGGGGGCCTGTGGCATATGTTATAAAAAAAAACACGTAAATGTTAAAACACATACATTTTTTCACTTGCATAGTAAAGTAATTGAATGTTTTTTCATTTGCTATACGGACAGTTAATACGACAAATCGCTACATTAAACATCCAGTCGTTCATAAAAGTTGCAGGCAATATAGTACTATAGTAATCGAGCAAGTGCAGAATCACCGTACCGGAATTGATAGCTTGAAAGTATTTAGCGCGGGGCCCTTGAAAGTGCGGGGCCCGTAGCATATGTAGCTACTACTTGTGTAGCTACTACGTGTGTAGCTACTACATGTGTAGCTACTTTTGCTACGAGGATAATCCGGCACTGCCCATAGTGGATTCAGTGCTGTGCAACGCTTCTTCCAGTTATGTAAAATATTCGTATTGTTGTTATATATTGTTATTATATATTTCTTGTTGCATAAACATGAGATAACCGTAAACGCTTGTTATCTTATTTATTTACGTTCGTGCAGAATTGGCCGGCATTCCCCCAGCGTTGCGTAAGATAATTGCACTATATTGCACTATGTGCATTTTTTGTACATACTTAAAACGCCTCAAATGAACACAGACTTGCAGATGTTGTGGTTATGAGCAACGACACATTCATTTCAAAAGTATATTTAATTAAATATTATGCTTGATTAATTACAGCTTACATGTTCCGTGTGTGTGTGTGGGGGGGTCGCGGTAGTGTAGTGGTTAGCGCGCTGCGCGACAAACCTGGCGCCCTAGGTTCGATTCCCGCTCACGGCCAACACCAGTGACGATTATCTGAACCGGTCCTGGGCCTCCCTTAGGTCGACTCAGCCTCAAATGAGTACCTGGTGCGGTATATAAACATCGCCACTGGGGAGACAAAGGCGGTCGGGCGTGGAGCTGGCCACCCACCCCCTCGTGTTCCGTGCTGGCCTTCATAGGTGCTCGCTAACAGCACTTGCCCCAACAGTCTGTTCAGGCTATACGGGGGATCTTTATCTTTATATATGTACATATGTAAGGGTTATGGTCAGGCAAGACAAAAGCATTGGAGAAACAAAGGCAACCATGTGTTGTGCTCACCACACCACCTCGGTGTGCGTGTACTGGCCTTAATAGGTGCTCACTAACAGCAGGTTATCTGGGGAAATGTTGTCTTTGTGTATGAGTGCATATGTGGGATTGCAGTGAGGAGCGGTCGTGTGTAGTGGTTAGCGCACCGCGCTACGAAACCGGTCTTCATATGTGCTCGCTAACAGCACTTGCCCCAACAGTCTGTTCAGGCTATACGGGGGATCTTTGTCTTTGTGGGATTGCATAAGGTGCTGTGGCGTAAGAATATGTGGACAGAAAAAAACGCAATGAAAAAACAGCTACGATTTGTGGGGGGTTTGTTTCCTTCCAGAATGCTAAATAAGCCCGCAGTGCGAGCGATGTACAATTACCCTCCTTGACAGCTGCAGTGCAGTGCTTTTTTAATTTACAGCCATTTCTCAATTGGTCGTTGGGTTGCAAGCCATCCCGACGCTGTTTTGGACATGCGGTCAGTGGTTTGGCCATACTTCGGCTTGCTTTCAAGAGAAGGGGGGCCAGGACCAGGTCGGATAGGACCAGTATCAGTCGCTCTTGATGTTAGTTATGACCCCGAAATCAACCCCAGGTTGTCACGTTCGCAGCGCAGCACCACGATAACGAACACGCCGCAGCTCTAGCCCAGCCAGTGTGGTGCTTGCGTGTGGAAGGTGTTGAGTTGCACATCGACAAACAATTTGAACAACAAAAAACTTTAAAGCGTACAGAAAGGCGTGGAGGGTAGGCCTCGGCAAGGTAAGGTAATTTACCCGTTTTACTGGGTAAAAGGGTTAAGGTAAAGGTGTCGACATGTCAAGGGGTAAGGTAAAGCGTATGGTAAAGGTAGCGCGGAAGAATTACCCGGTAGGGTAAAGGTAGCACGAAGTATTACCCGGTAAATACCCTGTTTACCGCTCGCTAATAGCTCCGTGGCGCAGTCCGAGGCCTCCATTTAAAATTGGAATTATCGAGAGTATTCTATATGAATAAAGCACTCTACCTAGCATTTACCTGCTACAAACCTTTTTCATGTGCAGTACCCTAGTAATTACCCTGTAATCAGATAATTTGTATGGGGTAAGAGTAAAAGGTAGGGTAAAGGTAGGCTCGTTGTTTTTACCTTTTACCTTACCTTGCTAAAGGGTAAAAGGTAAGGGTAGAGTGATTGTATTGTGGTAAGGTAAAAGGTAGGGTAAAGGTAGGTTCGTTGCTTTTGACCTTTAACCTTACCTTGCCGAGGCCTAGCGGAGAGGATTCGTGCTTGGAATTACCCTGATCGGGGAACAAAAAAATAGAGAGACATCATATTGGGCAATAATGGGAGGTAAGTGGGACGATGGTCAATTGACGAGACTGGTGACAGAATGGTAGCCAAATGAGATAACGTGCTTGAGAACACATGGTCAGATCACGTGCAAAAATTAAGATAGAGACAGCAATGGTGTGTGCAGGCCTTCATCCAGTGGATAGATCACGGCTGATGACAATGATTGTGTATTCTAACGTACATGCGTACCTGCTGTATTTTCAGTTTCATCCACGTCAGTGCTCGCAGGCAGAACCGATGGCTGTTGCTACTTAGGCAGTCCCTACACTTGCTCATTTGCAGTTAAATTATAAATGTATTGTTTTCTCACTTTGCTGCCCTCGCAACTTTCTGTTGGCGTTTGACTGAGCTTTCTAGTTGCGCACAGGAGCCCGAGTACAGTCGTAGTAGGTGCATTATAAATCAATAAGAGACCCGCACACAATAGTTTCGTATGCTACTTTGTACGTTACAAGTTGCGTGCTTTTCTCTCCACGTTGGAATTTATGTAAAATATATAAAATGTTACTCTTTGGTTCTTTCGGTAAAGTCACGTAGAAATAAATAAAATAATAATGATTGAATACGACGCTTCGATTGCAACACAAGCAACCATCATTGATGCATTTAATGTATTTCTCCGTGACTTTACCGAAATAACCAAAGAGTAATTCCTGCAGTCATGAAAGCTTCGAATCTAATATAAAATGTTATTGGTGCAAGCGTTTATTTGTGCACACACAAACACATTCTAATCGTGTTATTTCTCCAGTTCAATCCTTTAGCTTCTGTCTAGCTTAGTCTGCTATTAATGCATCGATAAAATGTTTACATTTTTCTCGCAATACAATCTCCAGCAAGACTTTCGTCATCTTGTTTCGATGCAAGTTCTTCCATTATTTGTTCCTTTCGAGAGAGAGGGAGATAAACACAAATTTGAGCCTTAACCTTTGATGTTTTGTAGCAAACCAACAAAAGCATAACTGCACTTGAACAAACAGGTTTGTGAATACACAAATACGTCAGCATTGACACACAAACAAGCACATCCACATCAGAGTAACAATGAAAATATCCCGCACTGAGAATCCTTGGCCTTCTTGCCAATATTAGCTTCATAACGTATTTTGGACGTGTTCCAGCAATGGAGACATTCTTTAGTGTTTCCACGGGGAAAATAAACTGAACAAAGAAGGCGAATAAAAAGAAAATGAAAAGGGCGAACGCCTGTGGGCAAATTGCCGAGCCTTTGGATGCGAGAGCTCGGACCGGACACGGTAATCGCCGCTTGCTCAAGTTGGCATAGTTCGTGCTCGCGCTTGAAATTACATTGAGAGACAAAAAAAGAGGAGGAACAACGTGGATCAGAGAACACGCACAGGATACAGACATCCATCTAACTGGCAGCAAAAAGTAAGTGGGCTTCGAGCAGGACACTTTGCTATAATGGACGATGCCTGGCCATCAAGAGCGACGATCGTGAGAGTAGCAGCCAAGGGGATGGAATGCAAACGGAGAGGGTACCATCCGCCCAGGAGATGGAGCGATGTAATCGCCCCGTGTGCAGGATCATGGGAAATGGCAACGGATTGGGAGGCATTCAACCAACAGTGGATCGACCACGGCTTCTAATGATGAATAAAGTTGTCCGAATGTGGCTGGATACTGTGTGCGGCCACTGTGACTTTCCTTTCTAGACCACACAAAGCCCTTCCCAAATTATGGTAAATTGAAACTGCATTCAGGCATCCTCGACTCTGCGGGGCTTACTGAGTGAAGGCAAAGTGCAAGTTGATACGCGGTCCAGTGGAGGGTTAATGGAAGTATTTAAGCCCGGGTGGGAAAGCATGTTGACTGAGAAGCTGGAGTTTTCCCGAATTTTTGAAGTCTGTCATCATCGTTACTGGGAAGGGGGGTGGGGAGGAGGGTTTAATGAAGGTGGTTGATTGTGATGCTGGTTCTGTTACGCCGTGGTGGCGAGATGTTAACGACCTCGCCCTGGTCTACAGGTAGCAGTGGGTTCGATCCCGACCCTGAAGCCTGTATATTTGGAGTTTGCATGTTGCGTGGACTTTTATCCGGCTTTTTCCTCCACATTCAGAAACATGCGATTGGATTATTTGGCTGATATAAATCTCCACATACGCCACTTTGTTAAGCTATCATTTATGGCCAGGTCGCTTTTGAAAAAAAGCTAGCTTAGTGGGCTTAACCTGGTAAATAAAAAAATTGTTTAGTTCATAAATTCCCAAGAAAACTATGGATAATTAATAAAATATCAAATTTGCACCGTGAAATATAGCTATACGTTTGGCATGCAACATAAACATATTTACATTATCTCTTGTTTTGATAAATAGTTTATTGAAAAGTCAAGGGTAATTTAAAAAATTGTAAACCTATGAATAGAGTTGTATATTGTTTATTGAATGTTATCATCATTACATAATAGTATAATTAGTCGCTAATTGTAAACATGGAAGCAAAGTGCTGTTGTTTGATGTCATGAATGCCATGACATCAAATAGATGCATTAAGACTCGGCATTGCACAAACCATAATGGCATTTTAATTTGGTGTTAGTATTTTAATAAAAGTCGAGTGAAAAATGCAAAAGCCACTTAGTGATTCTGGGGGGGAAATAAGTAATATTTAAAAATACTTTTTTAAAAACACGTTTTAATGAAATGTACCGTACGAGTAATGGCAGAACTCAACGACACCAGGAAGTGGCCCCGAAGCTTGCCACAACGTTAAGGACCGTGGTGATTTACAGCCGACATGAGTTGAGCGTGGACAATTAGACCCAAGCCGAAACATAATATGAAAAAAGATTGTTTAAGAATATATTTTTATTTTTAATGATAGAATATAGTATCGTCATAAGTATGACATACGTATACCAAGTTTGCAGTCAAATCGACATTGGGAAGTGGGTTAAAATTGAGTTACAAGATTTGAGGATACAACAGACAGAGTGAGTTAAATATAAGCGTGGAAAAACACATGAGCGAGTCTGATGATTAACAATCCATTTCCGAATAAGGCTGAGCACGTAAGGATTTTTATGGGGAAAATATTTGTGAACGGAAAGGGTGTTCATTATGTACATGTTTCTGTTGGCTGCGAACTCCGATATATGTTCAAAATCCAATTTTCTCACTCCAATGCCAAACTGGCCAATCATCCTCTTGTATGTGAAGCTATTACAGCTTCACTATAAAGTCAACTATTATGATGTTACAACGTGTTTGACCCTCGTATAGAAGTTGGTTACTGTTCGCCATTCATTGTTTTAAGTCTTCATCTTCATAGTCAGAGGTTATATTTGAATTTTCTTACATTTGTAGTGGCTTCAGAGCGTTAACGATAGCTGGGCAAATCTAACCAATGTACTCTACCTAATTACAAACCTCTATGTATGATTCCCATAAATACGACCGATGTATGTCCAACTTCTTTCGCACCTTATGTAGCCAACCGTACTAATCGGAGGTGCGGGCACGAATCCCGCTCCTCCATTATCTCTCCGTCCCTTCCATCGGTTCATGAACAACACATTCCTGCCATGGTTTTCTTTCTCTGGTCAGTATGACTGCTTTGCTCAATTTCAACTATTGTTTTTTTCTCCCTCCCTCTCTCTCTCTCAAGATCGTTTACTAGAGCCATCTATCACCTCCTGCTGAATTCTCCTTCTCCCGTTTCCTTCCTGTATTGTGTGCATCGTCAAGAACCACTGCGGGTCTCCTTTCCGTGACTTTTGTCTCGTGAGGTTGTGTTCACAATGAAACATTTTCTCGAATTGTCGTCCTTCAGTCTCTGATGTGTTCGTACTCTGAGCATCCTTCTCAGACACTTCATCTTGGCCACTAAGTTCATTCTTTCATCGGGCCTCCTTGCCGCCCACCACCCTGCATGATACAGCAACAGAGACCACCACCCTGCATGATGCAGCAACAGAGACCACCACCCTGCATGATACAGCAACAGAGACCACCACCCTGCATGATACAGCAACAGAGACCACCACCCTGCATGATACAGCAACAGAGACCACCACCCTGCTTGATACAGCAACAGAGACCACCACCCTGCTTGATACAGCAACAGAGACCACCACCCTGCATGATACAGCAACAGAGACCACCACCCTGCATGATACAGCAACAGAGACCACCACCCTGCTTGATACAGCAACAGAGACCACCACCCTGCATGATACAGCAACAGAGACCACCACCCTGCATGATACAGCAACAGAGACCACCACCCTGCATGATACAGCAACAGAGACCACCACCCTGCATGATGCAGCAACAGAGACCACCACCCTGCATGATACAGCAACAGAGACCACCACCCTGCATGATACAGCAACAGAGACCACCACCCTGCATGATACAGCAACAGAGACCACCACCCTGCTTGATACAGCAACAGAGACCACCACCCTGCTTGATACAGCAACAGTGACCACCACCCTGCATGATACAGCAACAGTGACCACCACCCTGCATGATACAGCAACAGTGACCACCACCCTGCATGATACAGCAACAGTGACCACCACCCTGCGTGATGCAGCAACAGTGACCACCACCCTGCATGATACAGCAACAGTGACCACCACCCTGCATGATACTGCAACAGAGACCACCACCCTGCATGATACAGCAACAGTGACCACCACCCTGCATGATACAGCAACAGTGACCACCACCCTGCATGATACAGCAACAGTGACCACCACCCTGCATGATACAGCAACATTGACCACCACCCTGCATGATACAGCAACAGAGACCACCACCCTGCATGATACAGCAACAGTGACCACCACCCTGCATGATACAGCAACAGTGACCACCACCCTGCATGATACAGCAACAGTGACCACCACCCTGCGTGATACAGCAACAGAGACCACCACCCTGCATGATACAGCAACAGTGACCACCACCCTGCATGATACAGCAACAGTGACCACCACCCTGCATGATACAGCAACAGTGACCACCACCCTGCATGATACAGCAACAGTGACCACCACCCTGCGTGATACAGCAACAGAGACCACCACCCTGCATGATACAGCAACAGTGACCACCACCCTGCATGATACAGCAACAGTGACCACCACCCTGCATGATACAGCAACAGTGACCACCACCCTGCATGATACAGCAACAGTGACCACCACCCTGCATGATACAGCAACAGAGACCACCACCCTGCATGATACAGCAACAGTGACCACCACCCTGCATGATACAGCAACAGTGACCACCACCCTGCATGATACAGCAACAGTGACCACCACCCTGCATGATACAGCAACAGTGACCACCACCCTGCATGATACAGCAACAGTGACCACCACCCTGCATGATACAGCAACAGTGACCACCACCCTGCGTGATACAGCAACAGAGACCACCACCCTGCATGATACAGCAACAGTGACCACCACCCTGCATGATACAGCAACAGTGACCACCACCCTGCATGATACAGCAACAGTGACCACCACCCTGCATGATACAGCAACAGTGACCACCACCCTGCATGATACAGCAACAGTGACCACCACCCTGCATGATACAGCAACAGTGACCACCACCCTGCATGATACAGCAACAGTGACCACCACCCTGCATGATACAGCAACAGAGACCACCACCCTGCATGATACAGCAACAGTGACCACCACCCTGCATGATACAGCAACAGTGACCACCACCCTGCATGATACAGCAACAGTGACCACCACCCTGCATGATACAGCAACAGTGACCACCACCCTGCATGATACAGCAACAGTGACCACCACCCTGCATGATACAGCAACAGTGACCACCACCCTGCGTGATACAGCAACAGAGACCACCACCCTGCATGATACAGCAACAGTGACCACCACCCTGCGTGATACAGCAACAGAGACCACCACCCTGCATGATACAGCAACAGTGACCACCACCCTGCATGATACAGCAACAGTGACCACCACCCTGCGTGATACAGCAACAGTGACCACCACCCTGCATGATACAGCAACAGTGACCACCACCCTGCATGATACAGCAACAGTGACCACCACCCTGCATGATACAGCAACAGTGACCACCACCCTGCGTGATACAGCAACAGTGACCACCACCCTGCATGATACAGCAACAGTGACCACCACCCTGCATGATACAGCAACAGTGACCACCACCCTGCGTGATACAGCAACAGAGACCACCACCCTGCATGATACAGCAACAGTGACCACCACCCTGCGTGATACAGCAACAGGGACCACCACCCTGCTTGATACAGCAACAGAGACCACTACCCTGCATGATACAGCAACAGTGACCACCACCCTGCATGATACAGCAACAGAGACCACCACCCTGCGTGATACAGCAACAGAGACCACCACCCTGCATGATACAGCAACAGTGACCACCACCCTGCATGATACAGCAACAGAGACCACCACCCTGCTTGATACAGCAACAGAGACCACCACCCTGCTTGATACAGCAACAGAGACCACCACCCTGCATGATACAGCAACAGTGACCACCACCCTGCATGATACAGCAACAGTGACCACCACCCTGCATGATACAGCAACAGTGACCACCACCCTGCGTGATACAGCAACAGAGACCACCACCCTGCATGATACAGCAACAGTGACCACCACCCTGCATGATACAGCAACAGAGACCACCACCCTGCTTGATACAGCAACAGAGACCACCACCCTGCTTGATACAGCAACAGAGACCACCACCCTGCTTGATACAGCAACAGAGACCACCACCCTGCATGATACAGCAACAGTGACCACCACCCTGCATGATACAGCAACAGAGACCACCACCCTGCATGATACAGCAACAGAGACCACCACCCTGCTTGATACAGCAACAGAGACCACCACCCTGCATGATACAGCAACAGTGACCACCACCCTGCATGATACAGCAACAGAGACCACCACCCTGCATGATGCAGCAACAGAGACCACCACCCTGCTTGATACAGCAACAGAGACCACCACCCTGCATGATACAGCAACAGTGACCACCACCCTGCATGATACAGCAACAGAGACCACCACCCTGCATGATACAGCAACAGAGACCACCACCCTGCGTGATACAGCAACAGAGACCACCACCCTGCATGATACAGCAACAGAGACCACCACCCTGCATGATACAGCAACAGAGACCACCACCCTGCATGATGCAGCAACAGAGACCACCACCCTGCATGATGCAGCAACAGAGACCACCACCCTGCATGATGCAGCAACAGAGACCACCACCCTGCATGATACAGCAACAGAGACCACCACCCTGCATGATACAGCAACAGAGACCACCACCCTGCATGATGCAGCAACAGAGACCACCACCCTGCATGATGCAGCAACAGAGACCACCACCCTGCATGATACAGCAACAGAGACCACCACCCTGCATGATACAGCAACAGAGACCACCACCCTGCATGATGCAGCAACAGAGACCACCACCCTGCTTGATACAGCAACAGAGACCACCACCCTGCATGATGCAGCAACAGAGACCACCACCCTGCATGATACAGCAACAGAGACCACCACCCTGCATGATACAGCAACAGAGACCACCACCCTGCATGATACAGCAACAGAGACCACCACCCTGCATGATACAGCAACAGAGACCACCACCCTGCATGATACAGCAACAGAGACCACCACCCTGCATGATACAGCAACAGAGACCACCACCCTGCATGATACAGCAACAGAGACCACCACCCTGCATGATGCAGCAACAGAGACCACCACCCTGCATGATACAGCAACAGAGACCACCACCCTGCGTGATGTAGCAGCAGTGCAACTACCCTCGACTCCTGCACCTCGACCTTGGTACTCATCGAGAAAAAAAAATCATCCATTAGAATTTTTAAAGCCATTTCAAATGGATAACATCATCTCATTTCCTTTACAGGCACAGGATGGAGTACAAAATAATAACCCTACATATTTCAGATGCCCGGAAAATATAGCTAAAACGAGTGTACAACTGTAAATATCGTGATTTGAAGCTTTCGTGACTGCAAGAATCCATTCTCTTTGGTTCTTTCGGTCAAGTCACGTAGGTATAAGCAGTTCCACTACTGGATTATATTCTTTCCGCCTGAGGACGACCGCTTGTGTTGCGATCGAAACGTCGTGATATGTTATTTTTTATACCTACGTGACTTTACCGAAAGAACCAAAGAGTATGTACATATTGTGTTGTCTGAATCTGCCTGCATACTCCGATGGATGAGTGAAGAAATCCTCTCGCAGACACCACCATTCATGGTACAGTGGTTGGGATATCATTACGAGTTTAATGAGAGGCCGTTTTTTAACTGCCCGTGTGAATATGCATAGCCTCAGTTTCAAACATCGACATTGTACGACTTTCATTTGCTGCTGCTGCTACTTTGTGCAGCTCGTTCTCCAAAGATGCCCTCTCCTCACAAGATGACAGAATGTCTTTGATATTAAGTAATGTTTTATTTATTTATGCTCAAGAGAGCTGCACGTCGGGAAGCCACGAGCAATAAGTTATTTAATGCTGACATCTCCATTACAGAGCGGTTCTACACGAGGGGAAAAAAGAAGCGATCGTGTCTGCAGTTGTACGGACAAATCGATGGCAGCACTGTGATAGTGCATTACAATTTATTATCACCCTCTTCGCTTTTCTCACAAATAATTAACTTCATGGTAATTAAAGCTGCAATTATCTGGATGGTTATGGACGTGTCTGGCTTTTTGAAGATGAAGGCGTCGTATTTTTTGTTGAAATGTTGTACGTATGTAATGTATGTTGAACTTATTTCGCACCGTACGTAGCCAACCGTGCTAATCGGAGATGAATGTCATTCAGAATTGACCAAAAAAATCACCAAGGCCAATGAGGTCTAAACCAATGTATTGCCTGCTGATAAATAGTACGGAAACTTCAGTGTAATTCACGTAATGGCGTGGGCATTTTTTGGTGAACTTTTGACAATGCACATAAAATAATATATTTTGTTCGTTTACACGAACGGCATAGTCGAAACTGCTTTAATAATTTCGATTTAAAGCTTTCGTGACTGCAGGGATTCATCTTCTTGGTTCTTTCGGTAAAGTCACGTAGAAGGGAAGTAATAAAATAATAAAAATAAAACATAATAAAATAATAATAATGCTTTAAGAATAATGTTTTAAAGCACGAGCAATATAAGATAAACATTCCCTTTGCACACAAAAAAGCACACGCAAGGAAACAACAATTTAATATAGTGTTTTATTTTAAAAGCAAAAAAAAGCAAGAAGCTGTCATTTAGACTAATTTTAAGCTTTAAATTAATTTCGAAATCCTTTTGAAAAATGTGAATTGAGCATAAAAAAAATTAATAAAACTGTGAAAGTAACATTGTCCTTGATTAAACGCGTAATCACGTGACACATTATAAATTATATTCGCCGATGATGTCATTCCCAAAGGGACATTTCATTTTCTCAAAACGCCCAAAATTCTGATCATTTGAAATTATATGGACCTTGGGATTTTTTTTCTTCTAAACTTGAATTTATGCCACCAAAGCAGTCAAGAGCTTTGCCAGGATTGTTTTTTTTTCTCTTTCTCCGTTAGGCAACTGCACCTGCCAATCGAGGTGGTCTCAACGTGTTGCCACCAAGACCACATTTGTGTTAACACCTGCAGCAGCTCCCTTCGTTCTTTCGAGCCCTGTATTGCCAGGAGTCACTCAGGGTATCTCACAGCCCACATTTAATTTCCACTGGCTGTGCTTAAAAAGCCTGAGGGGCTAAAGAGCAATGTTTTAAAGGGTTATATATATATGTTGGTATACATATTCACAAATGCAAAAAAAACCGGTTGATACTGCATATTAAATTCTGATATTTTTTTGCCGTTTGACAAAAAGTTTTTCTTATTTATTTTTGCATGAATCACTGACGTACAAAGTGCCAATTGTAAACACCGAATGCAGACGTGGAGCGAACGCCGAGTCATTTCGTAGATTAGGGCTGTGATTTATTTACTTATGTACAAATGCGTGAGATTACGTTGTCAAATACTTGGCGCGGCCGCTAAGTGCCGAGGGAGTAATCTCGTAGCGGCAATCGGTCGTAACGATGCCGGCTCACGCCGAGTAAAATATACACGCAGATGAGCACTCCACGAATCTGGCAGAATTCGCCGTGCGTCGCCCTACTGCTATGCAGAAATTAAAAATGGCTACAATGTCACCGTCTTCGTGTGCCACATACACACAACCAGGGACAGGCCCTTTGAGCGTAAAAAAAAACAAAAGAAAGCCAGGCCGAGGCTGGCCTTTGCCGCTGTGTATTCTCCAAAAGCTCTGGTAGTTTATCCGGGCCTTTGTGTTTTCATCAAACACCAAAACCAGAACAGATTGTCAAACACAATGCTTCTCTCCTCTTTCTGAGCGGCCCTTCATATTTACGGTGTTCACAGATCATGTATCCATTCCTACAGCGGATAAATCAAATGATGTGACATTTAATATGTAGAATAAAACAAAACATGCAAATACGAAGTACGTTTTTCTTCCTCCAGTATATCAATGTAACAATAAGTACACGACGAAGGCGATCCAGGTCTAGGTTTACATTTAGGATTAAGCAATAAACATAAATGTGCTGGAAAATAATTATCGAAAACTGACGGTCGCATGTAAGGACAATCAACGTTTCATGTGGCAAATGGCAAATAAATACACGTACATGAAATAATTTAAATAAATACACGAAACATGTGCTAGATCCTACTGCCAAGTTCTCCATTACCCAAAGCTTGCAAGAGGGGGGAAAAATGTAACCTGCCAGATGTGTTGTCTGCAACAAACCGAAAAAATATCGCCAAGCACACTTTCATAAGTTTTTGATAAAATGTTTTTTTGGTTGTTTTTTTTGTTGCAAATTTAATATACACGTAATAGATACTAGAAAAATATCAAATATTTATTGTAAACATGTAAAGGTCAGTAACTGATTGATAAAATTACTGATATTATTTTAGTTTTTTACATAAGTGCACTTCATATTAAGACGTTGAAAAGCACTTCATATCAAAGAAAAGCTTATGTTACACCTTGGGAAGCAATCACTTTCTGCAAAATAATGTTGAGCGATAACAAAAAAATCCATATCCTTTTTTTCCCACTAGAAACTTGTTTTCACCGTCATAGAACAACACACTGCGCGATATTTCAATGTCTCACTCGCTGGACACAATCTCCTTTTGCTGCTTTTGACGCACGTTCCTTTCCTCGGCCGTTGCGACGTGCTCCCCCTGGAAGTGACATTTCAATAGGCGTGCTCGTTGGTTTTCCTGGGTTTGGCCACGTGCTCACGTCCTCACGCCGTTGGCGAGCTGCGATCGCAGTGTCTGAATGCTGGTCATGATCCTCTTCTGATGCCCGGCCAGCGTCACGTTCACTTTCTGCAGGTCTCTGTGAAAGGCACACCGAGTGTCGCGGGTTACACACAATGCAACGTCAAGACTACAGCTCTCCTATGTGTTTTCAGGCAGGTGTTGTCGTCGCTACTGTGGTGCTATGATGTCCCAAGTTTCACTCCATGTGCTGCGAACGTCTTCCGAAGCTCAATTCAGTTCGGCACGTGAAAATAAATGTCAGCGACTGTGTCATGGTATGACCCGAAAACCCGTTGGAGTCATACAGCACAACTGCAAATACCCATGCAATAATACAACATACAACAACTTGCCAACACAATGAACACATTTTTGCATGTAGATAGATGTACATGTTTTGTTACCGATCTAATATAATGTTTTGCACTTGATTATTTTTTAAGAAAAAATATCCTTACTTTGCTTATTAATCTGTATTTGTTTCATTTTATCACTTCTCTTATGTAAAAGAGATGCTTGGCTCAGTGAACTCTCACAAGGTTACATCCGTAAATTTATCAACATTAACGCTTAACCATATCGTTGTAAATTCAAATTTTTCCAAAAAGGCGTTTAATGATTTTAACGAAACAAAGAGACCAAGACCACATAGATTCATAATAATAATAAAAATATCACAACTTTAAGTGGGATCTTCGAAACCCTAGCTTGTAAATGTTTTACTTTGCAAAGGCATTAAACAGAGATGAGTAATGCATGTGGGTGTGGGTGGTCGTGTAGCTGTCAGTACACTGTGCTACAAACCCAGCGACAAGAGTTCATTACCGCTCATGGCCAACACCAATGACGAGTATCTGCACAGGTCCTGGGCCTCCCCTAGGTCGACTCAGCCTCAAATGAGTATCTGGTGCAGTGTGTAAACATCGCCACTATGGAGCCAAATTGCGTGACGTACCGGCCTTCATAGGTGCTTGTTAACAGTACTTGCCCCAAAAGCCTGGTAAGGATATACAGGGGTTATTTTGTCTTGTTTGGTGGTGGTGGTGGTGGTGTCATTTGGCAGTGCCAACCCTTACTCTGGTGTCATCTGTGCGACGGCAGGCCACGACACCAAGCCGGCGTTGGTGAAGTTCTCCTTGTAGCGTCCCATCTTGATGTCATCCAGCCACTCCCCCACCGAGCAGAACATCGTGTACTCCGGAGCCTTCCTCTCCAGCAACGGGTTCGACAGCCTCCTGAAAAAAGTAAAAAATATAAAACGTAACCGTGAGACAAAGTGTACTTTCAGTGCAACTCAATTAACCCGGTCCGACGAGAGATAAAGACTTCACTTCTCATTAAAACAGGGCTTTTATTTAATGTTGCTTCATCCACGGAGGGATTTGCGCAGATAAATTAACTTGTGGTTTGCACAGGGAAATTGATGGACTCAACAAAGGTCACGATAAGAAAGTTTTAAAAAGGCATTTGGAGAGGCAATATCATGCAGTGGGTTGCACACCGCACTGTGAACCCAGTAACCCGAGTTTGATTTCCAGCAATGCCTCTCAGTGGCGAGTGATATCTGACCTGGGCCAAGGTCAACCTTTCATCAACCCAAGGTGACCAGTGTGGAGAAGTATGATCAAGCAACTTTAAGACAAACACAACATGGTGGAATTCATCATCCAACAGTGGATTCACAAAGAGCTATAAATAAATCCTTGAAACACGGAAGACATTCACTACTCTAAATGTAACCAGCTCTCACCTTTTAAAATGTCTCATCTGGTAAGTTCAACGTGTGAAAACTATCACACAAGATGCTCCAGTTTTACAAATTTGTGAAAATATCGTCGTTGTTTTTTTTCCCGTAAGTATTTTATTGGAACAAAAAAAAGATATTGCTGTTTTTGAAATGAACATGCAAAAAGGTTCGGGGAGATGTTTTACCACTCAGTAGTCTGTTTTAGTTTCTCCCCAGAGCTGTCACTTCATTGGTCTTGAGTTGTTTACGGCAATGTGTGCAGGTGCTGTTCATCTACCAATCAACACGGTGACCTTCTCTCCTGCTGCTGTTGCTGCTGCTCAGCACGCAAAGCCCCGAGACCTGCCTTGTCTCATGCCTGGGTCTGTGCCGCCCCTCCGGGGTCGCCTTAACCACCAGGCCTGTGTTGTCTACAACAGCAAGCGTGCCTGCGGGGGCTGATCATTGAGCAGGCAATTGAGTGATGGATGGCTTTCCGTTGAGTGCGCAGTAAATCTAGTGCCATCTCGAATGGGCCGTTTGAAAATCCCAACCTGACGCTTTCGTTTACACGCTTTATATACGAATAATAAAAGAGCAGCTTGTACTGTGAACGAATATTGCAAAAAATAATATTATTAATGAATGAACGGTTGTGCGGAGCGGTGGTGCAGTTTTGAGCGCACTTTGCTACCATGTGAGCTCAGTTTGATTCTCAGTGGCGGCTATAACATCGATGGCAAGGTGATGTATGAACCAGTCCTGGAACCCCCACTAACTCAAGCACTGACCAACGTGGTGAAGTACGGTCAATGTGTTGTGAACTATGTTGTGTACAAAGGACTGGAAAATTTTAATTTCAATTTTTAATCAATCTTTTATCCTGTTTGTCCAAAACGTAAAACCATTATCCTCTCATCACATTGCTACTCACGTTTCTCAAATACGGATGTTCTAACATGTAGAACAGCACAATGACTGTGGCACCTTGAGTACGTAAAAGTCATGTAACGTGAGCTCTATTCACTTCGGTCATCGCCACAGGGGTAATGCTAAGAGACCCTGACACTTCATACATTAATCCACCGCGCTATGAAAGTACCTTCACCAGCACCACGGCTAAATAGTTATAAATTGTCACGATTCAAGGTCACAATTTGCTTCACAAATGAATATTTTTTCGTTTGATTTTCATCCTCCCATTTATATTATTTCTTTACTCTTTGGTTCTTTCGGTAAAGTCACGTTGCGATCGAAACGTCGTGATTTGTTTTATTTTATTTTATTTCTACGTTGCGATCCAAACGTCGTGATTTGTTTTATTTTATTTTATTTCTACCTGCATTACTTTACCGAAAGAACCAAAGAGTATGGATTCCTGCAGTCACGAAAGCTTCAAATCAAGATGACTATTTCTTTGTTTGTCGTATGTCTGTTTGTACAGTTTTGCTCACTCCATATGCGCTTGTTTAAATGTATACCACGAGTATATACAAAATGTAATGAATTCTTAACGTGAGCCTGAGAATGCATTTTTGTCACTCAGGCAGTGCAAATGTTAAATGCCTTGTATATGCGGCAAATTATTTACCACAATTGCGGGTGTCCCGCTCATAACTGACTCTGCAAAGGCAGGCTATTACCCATTGCTCAACCCACCTTAATTATATTTATTTTGGCCTTTCCTTCTGCCAATGATCAAAGGTTCAATATGGCACAAGATACGCATCGCGTGCAAGGAAGCTGTTAACACGGATGGGGTGCTATAAGGTAATATCAACAAATTCCATCGCACTTTGCGCCTGTGCCGGTTTCCACGTGGTTAAGGAAATAAACCTTTGGAACAATAATGCAGTGCTTGCAGCAACACATGCTTTGTACACACTATGATGGCACGCTATCAATAAAAAAAAACTTTAAAAAAATCTACCATCATGATTTTTAAGAAAACACATCTTTTTTTAAACCCATATAAAGATTGACGAATCAGTAGTGGAATGTCTATTATCTCTGGCACATTCTGGCCAATTTGTTTAATAAGTTAAGGACTAATGAATAATGCAATTCAGGTCAATATTTATTCAAACAGTCTTAAAGCAGTGCAGACTGATTTAAAATTCTGCAGCGAAAAGACTAAAACTTTAGGAATACTTTTTTTGTTATACTCCATACTTTGCCAAAAAAATTTAATCTTGTATATCTTTTAAATTGCAGAACTGTTTTGCCATTCGTTCCAATTCTGACACTTTCAGAGCTGCAGTTATTGTGACCAAATTCATAACAGACTCACCCACATCTATTTGAACCAGAAACAATGATCTTATCCTACGAGATAATAATAGTGGGGACCGTGATGACGGTCATTGTACATAATGAATGGTGGTGCGGTGGGTGACGAAAATGGATGATGGATAGCCGTTAAAGAGCGACGCAATTCTAAATCTGGGCTCTGAGAAATGCAACCAAGGGTAACCAACACCGGTGAGTGCCACAGCAGGGCACAAAAACAGGTTCGGCAAATCGAGCGTGATAATAAACCCCATCGCTCGCCTCGGAACCTTATTCACCACATACCCACCGTGCCCTTCACCTTCAAGTTAATGTCAGTAGGTAAGGTCACTAGAGGACTGGATGCTCTTTTCTCACAATGCCATTCAGCCTGGCCCCTGTCTGCCGAACCCTATCCGCCCCCTTAAACACTTGCCCACACACTCGCAAGGCGGGGAGCGGTGGGGGAGATCGCCTTGTTTATTGCGCCACGGCCTCGGTGAGTATTAACGAGGGTCATCACGAGGCACTTAACGGCTTGCGGGGCTGGCCGTACCTTGTGTTCCACTTTGGTATTCTTAGGTTTTTTCGGGAAAGTCACGTAGGTAAAAAATTAAAATTAAAATTAATAAAAGTTAAATAAAAATTTAATAAAAATCACGACGTTTCGGAGTTTCTCTTACTTGATACAGCTATCGTGCTGTGACGGTTCCACCTGAAGATGGAAGCTTGTGTTGCCTCCGAAACGTCGTGATTTTTATTTTATTTTTATTTTACTTTTTTTAATTTAATTTTAATTTTTTACCTACGTGACTTTACCGAAAAAACCTAAGAATATGAATCCTTGCAGTCACGAAAGCTTCAAATCTAGAATTTGAACTTTGATAGTTGATCGGGGATGACTATTTTTGTTCATGCATTACTACCTTTACAGAGCCTGCATTGCATGTGGCACATATTTGCAAACTCGGTGACACAAACATCACGAAAGAAGACGATGAATATAACGTCATGAAATAAATAAAAATAATAATAACTTACAGCCCTTAGTCCATCCACTGCCAAATGAAGGCCTCCTTCTACGAAATAACTTACCAATAAATAAATTAGTTTGAATCAATATCAATCTACATTGACACAAATTGTTGCGTGTATGTTTTTACATAATATACGCGTATTGACTACACCGCAAAACAATTTGTATTATGCTGTTGGATATAAAGCACGTGAAAACCTGGCCAATGATGATGATGAAAAATAGGCTTGGGAGGCACGTATGAAGAGAGTAACAGGCAGCCCTGCAGGTGCATTCCCTTTGAGTGGGGGAGACTGCTGATGGGAGGTGAAGTTGCTGCCACAGAAAGTAGCGCTGGTTGCTCAGCAGGGAGTGCTCTCACACGTAGGCGAGCATTCAATCAAAGCCCCAGCTGGAAGCCAAGGGGCACGATGCTGCAGATTGTGCTGTCTTGTGGTCCAGACATTAAACTCAAATCCAGTCTGCGCCGAGGACATTAAACACCGCAAATCTTTCAGCAAAAAGAGCACGGCTGTTAACCCCCTTGTCCTGACTAAAAAAAAAAATGTCAAATACTCGCCGGGCCGAATCCTCCGAGTGAGCCAATTCTCAAAGTCAAGCTTTTAAAAATTCTCCCGTCAATGTTAAATATTTGTGTTGCACGTCTCTGCAAAAGGACGTGCACACATTCTCGATGGGAAATTATTCTTAACACGGCCTGTCCAAATCGCTCGTCTACTGCTACTGCCATGGTTACTGTTGCCGTGAACGCCACTCGTTGATGCCTCCACGTGTGTTGAGGACCCGGTCTATCAGACGAGGCTGCTACGTCTCATCCGTACTCTGTTCAACCACCACACTGCGGGTCAAAACAATTCCCCCTCTGATTATTATTCCCTCACACTGCGCCATTTTGGAATTCCCTCCCATCACCTCTGTTCCCAAATCCTATAATTTTGCTCAATTAAACAAACGCGTTAACTCTTATCTATTACAACTTTAATAGTGCTTAACATGTGGGTTTGTTGGGGCCAATATTATGATTCACAGTTGATTTTTTTGGGTGAAGCCAGCCCAAATAAATGTCGTTAAGACCCCACCACCATCCGACATGGCCAAACTATTTGGCCGGGTAACCACGTGGCCTAATCCAAGGAACGACGATTAATTTTAACAGCGCTTGGCATTCTGGGGCCATTGGGCTTGTGCGCAGTGACTGTAGTCTAATAAATGAAAAAATAAACCCACGAGAGAGAAAAAAAAGATGCGGTGCGACTCACTCGCTGCCAGGCTGTGCAACGGCGTGCAGGCTGGCGGGGTTCTGCAGGAGCTTGTCCAGGTAGGCGAGGATCTGCGCGAAGTTGGGCCTCTCTGTGCGCTCCTTCTGCCAGCAGTCGAGCATGAGCTGGTGCAGCGCCGGCGGGCAGTCCATGGGCTCAGGCAGCCGATATCCCTCCTCGATCGACTGGATCACCTGCACGGCACAGCCGTCATCCCGTCGTTATTGCCCCTGGCTCTTTGCCTGGTCGGCACACCGAGTGCGGGTAAGTCATCAGCATCATCACCACCAGGATGTGTGGCTCACCGATATTCCAAGTTCTTTCTTTGCATTGGACTATTGTTATTCTTAGGTTTTTTCGGTAAAGTCACGTAGGTAAAAAATAAAAATTAAAATTAATAAAAGTAAAATAAAAATAAAATAAAAATCACGACGTTTCGGAGGCAACACAAGCGTCCGTCTTCAGGTGGAACCGTCACAGCACGATAGCTGTATCAAGTACTTGAGCACTTGATACAGCTATCGTGCTGTGACGGTTCCACCTGAAGACGGAGGCTTGTGTTGCCTCTGAAACGTCGTGATTTTTATTTTATTTTACTTTTATTAATTTTAATTTTTTACCTACATAACTTTACCGAAAAAAACCTAAGAATATGAATTCTTGCAGTGACGAAAGCTTCAAATCTAGAATTAATTGACTATTGTACTTGCTCCCTTTCACCGATTTATTTTCACGTTAATTCGGTAACGAAGCCATTTGGAAACCTCAAAAAGCAGCAAACAAAAATGCCCGAGCATGGCTTGCAGAAGATATTTCAAAGGACTTTCACCCCTGCAAAATCCTTCAAGTGGCCTTTTTATCCTTTACACAGTAGAAGGCATACATTTCTATGCACCCTGCTCTGAGATTGCTTGTAGCTTGATGTCCAAACCGTTATTTTGAACTCTCAGAGCAGGAAATTAACCAAATCAAGTGCAAAACAATCGAATTTAATGATCGTCATTTTTTTTTTTTGCGCGTAGTTACCGGTGATCCAACCGAGACAATCGATTCGCTACGCTTGAGAAACCAGTTTAATCAAGGGCAACCGTCCAGATTCAAATCCAGGACCTCGACGGTGCTGGTTCATTGCCCTGTCCCATGAGCCATATTATTGTGTGCCCCACGTAACAGTGCATCACCTGGTTTGCAAGTAAATGTGGGAGACTGGCAGATGTGGAACGATGTACCAAGGGTGGGCTGTGAGGCATGGCAGCCTCTGTTTTTCCCCAACAGCTGGCAATGCATGCGTGAAATTTCTGAGCTTTTGTTATAGAGATGTGCGGCACTTCTTAGTTGACGTTCTTTGTTATTCGGTCCACGGCGCTGCAGCTTACGTGAGCCATCACTCTCCCCCCCGTTTCTCACCGCTCCTTCGCGCGCGAGTACAGCGCAACGCTGACGTACGGCTCCACTGCAGCGATGTTATCAGACCCGTAGTTCTGCCTTACACCTGGGTATATGAGTATTTTCAGGCCGTCTTCATAAAGGTTTTAACATGCGAGTGCGTAGAGACGTGCAATTTTACAGGACGAAAAAAATCCACATTTTGTTAGATTTTTTCCACAGTTAAATTAAATATACACTTTGTAAAGATGCATGATTAAGAAGTACACACATTGAATTATGCACATATTTATTTTCACTATGCCCAGGTTATGTGTGGCTCCAAAGTAAATGTGATGCTTTAATAGCTTAACTTACAATTCTAACTTCATGCAATATTCTGCATAGGTGTGCCACTTTAGAAGCATTAGTGAGTACAATTTAAGAGATTGCACATTCAAATCGATTCCATCAATCGCTGTGGGCAGGGGTGATCGGCTCATCAGCAGAGTTCTTGTATGCGGTTAAGGGACTGAGGATACTGCCGAGTGAATGTGAATTCATGAGCCCACTCGGTCATGATGTACAGACTTTTCATATCTCAAATGGGATACATCGCCGACCCAAGCCTAGTGTTTCGTATTAAAAGCTCCTGCAACAGAATTTCATATTCCAGCAGAGACAACGGACAAAATTGGCTTTTTTCGTCTCCTATTGAGCTCTGTTTCTTTGCACAATTGAGCCACTCGCCAGCGGTGAGACTCAATGAGGGTAATCCAATATTGTACACAAACTGCTGCACAGACGAATTGATCAGATTATCTGTCCTGCCAGGCTCTGATCGTGCCCAGCATGTCATCCGCAGCGGCAACTATATTAAATGAGAATCAGGTCGCTTTTGATTTTTTATTCCGCTGCCTATTTATTGCCGTTATTTATGTTCACTCACGTCCTGGTTGTTCATGTCCCAGTAGGGCCTCTCTCCGTAGGACATGACCTCCCACATGAGGACTCCAAAGCTCCACACGTCGCTGGCCGATGTGAACTTGCGGAAGGCGATGGCTTCTGGGGCCGTCCAGCGGATGGGGATCTTGCCGCCCTGCACGCAGCCCACAAACATTCGGTGTTCTTACGAGCTTGTGACTCAACATCATAACCACCATTGGCAGCAGCAATTATCAATCCGCTGCTGGATGAAGGCCTCCCCAAGTCGTTTATATCTCTCACGGTCTCACGATGCTACAGTCCATCCAGTAGCTGCGCTTGGCTTCCTTGAGTCACCGATTCATTTCCACTGCCTTTTGATGAATAGGGTGAAAGTTAAAAGGTGCAGGTCTGCAATTGCTCGCTCACACCACTGCGAGCAGAATGGCCTCCATTAGAGGGAGCTCAGGAGGGCACCTCTAGAGGGAATTTGGCTTACTTTGCATGAGTTTTAATTAATATCAACATTTTATTGTAATTACTGTACACACAACTAATTAGTGATGTTCAACAAAAGGCAGTGGTAATGAATCATCAGACACTCAAGGAAGCCAAGGGCCCTCCACTCTTTGAGGTATTGTTTTGGAAGGGCATAGAGCACAGGGATGGGGATTGGGGAACGCGATATTGTTGTGTATCATTGTCTTCTAGGTGCACAAAATCATTTCTGAGATAAAAAAAAATAGAAAATGGAGGTAAAAAAACTCCCAATCATTGTTTTTTCTTTGCCCATTTGGTGTCCTTGCATGTGGGGGGAAAAAACAAAATAACTCAAAGCCAGAGTCAAGTACGAGGGATCCGCTGCATACAAATGATGCAACTCATCTCGAAGAATGGTGACTGACAATGACCTCCTGAATTCACATCCAAGCCTCTCGGGTGGTGGGTCTCAGCAAGTCCCAGTGAATCTGCATTTTCACTCTGTGCCTCAGGCATGAGCCGCAGCAAATCTCAAATAATCTGAATCATCGCTTCACTAATTCAATTAATACGTATCATGAGTGAATCTCATCCCACGCCTCCAATTATCACGGTTGGCAACGAACGGTGCAAAAGAAGTCCAACATACATACATTTCCGATTCTGGTGTCAATGCTTAGGAAACACGAGTGTAATTGAGTGTCAGTGATTCTGGAATCGCATTAAGTCTGAGTGAATGTGAATCTCCACTGTGAGTCTCTAGGCTGGGTGGTGATGAGTCTCAGTGAGTGAGTGTGAATCTCCACTGTGAGTCTCTAGGCTGGGTGGTGATGAGTCTCAGTGATTGAGTGTGAATCCCCACTGTGAGTCTCTGGGCTGGGTGGTGATGAGTCTCAGTGAGTGAGTGTGAATCTCCACTGTGAGTCTCTAGGCTGGGTGGTGATGAGTCTCAGTGAGTGAGTGTGAATCTCCACTGTGAGTCTCTAGGCTGGGTGGTGATGAGTCTCAGTGAGTGAGTGTGAATCTCCACTGTGAGTCTCTAGGCTGGGTGGTGATGAGTCTCAGTGAGTGAGTGTGAATCTCCACTCTGGTCCTCAGGCTGTGCGAGGAGCGTGCGGGGGGCGGGGGGGGGAGCTGCTCACGTGGGTGGTGTAGACGGCCTGCGGATCGTCCTCCAGCCCCCGTGACAGCCCGAAGTCGGACACCTTGCACACCAGCTTGCTGTTCACCAGGACGTTGCGAGCGGCCAGGTCGCGGTGGATGTAGTTCATGTCGGACAGGTACTTCATGCCGGCCGCAATGCCCCTCAGCATGCCCACCAGCTGACCCACGCTGAACTGCCCGTCGTTACTCTGCACCGGGAGCAACACGGAGTTGGTTACTGAATAAAAATCGCTCACAAAGACCTGTGGAAAGCAGGTTTTCTCACGCAATTGAGAAAAGGAAATTTAGAATGCAGGGACGTAACCGCACACCGTAAACCACCGTGGCATGCCAGAGCTGCTCCCTTGCTCTCATATCGGACACTTGGAACATATGGTCTGGGTGGCAAGAGAAACGGCTCAGCTGCTCTTTAAGTTATTAAAACGCCCATGTAAGCGTATTCATAATGTGAAATTGCCTCCCAAAGGTGGAAAATTTAAATTCAAAATGCAATGTTGCCTAATTAATGCCGATCGTTTATTTTTAGAGCTATCATGGTTATTGTAAATAAAAATAATTTTACATCTCTTACCCGTAGAAATCCATCAAGAGAACCATTTTCCATGTACTCCGTTATGATCATCACCGGCTTGCCTGTAAAGGGACAGCAAGAGACACAGGTGCTCAGTTTAATATTGGCACATTTTGTTGAATTGAAATGAAAGCCCTTCCCCATACTAAGTAACAATTATGGGTCTGTCTGTAAGATATATCACAATGACAACCCCTATGCAGATGGCATGGCCTTTTAGAGGGCATTAGGATGGATCTGTACCAAGTGAACAGCACGTCATTCTTTGTCATGGGATAATTGTGCATTTAGGCATCCCGCTGTGCAAGCGTAAATACCCATCGTGTTGTGTCCATGTGTTTAGTTTATGTAAGGCCCACCCAGTGTATTTGTTTTGGTGTTTGTAAGTACACACATGAGCCTCCTTATTTCTCTATCTCCGTGCAGTCCAGGATGCATAAGTGTGTTGTACATGCTCGTTACGGTCTGTGCCTGCTGCTGCATGCGTGTGCCTTGTTACATGCGGGGAGCGGCAGTATAGCGGTTATCGCGCTGTGCTATACATCCGGCGACCCGAGTTTGATTTATCGCTCAAGGTCAACACTAGTGACGAATATCTGAACTGGACCTCCCCTGGGTCGACTCAGCCTCAAACGAGTACCTGGCGCAGTGTGTAAACATCGCCACCGGAGAGACAAAGGCGATCGGGCGTGGTGCTGGTCACCCACCCCCTCATGTGCCATGCCAGCCTCTAGAGGTGCTATTCACTAACAGCACTTGCCCCAAAAGTCTGGTAAGGCTATACGGGGAATCTTTGTGTTCGTATTCTTTGTGCCATCTTACACGTGTACAGGGATTTGAGCTAAGCTCCTTAAGTGCACTACGATGCTAGACACCGAGATTCAATTCCAGCACACGCACGCCAGTTACAGTTGATATCTGAGGCTGCGCTGGGCTTCCCTACAGGTTCACCCCAGCCTAAAATAAGCACCCGGCACGATGCTCGTCCAAGCGCTGGCGGGAACAAGCGTAAAAGATCTAACCGCCATTTGTGCACTTCAGCAGCATTAATACTCATCATTAACAGCAATTATGCCAGCAGTCAATCCAGCATAAGAGTGTTTTTTTTCTTCCAATTATATTCCATTTGTGCTGTTTGAATCAGGGAATAGGAACACTGAATTTAGATTTGGAAATCTGCAGATAAATGCCTTGAAAGATGACATTATAGAAGTAATTCTGAAGTCATATCGAATCCTGTTATTTGCACTAGGGTCACACATTTCAGTATCCTATGAAGACAATTCATCACCTTTCAAAGTGCATTTTTTTTCAGCAGAAAAGCGGGAGTCAACGAACTTGAGTTAAAAAAACCTCGTGTAATAATACTTAGTCACTGATGCCCAGCCGGAGACCACCAACTCACTACGCTTGCGAACTCGGTTTAATCATCAGTGGTAGTCCAAGTTCAAACCAAGAATCTCAGTGATGCCGCCTCGCCGCTTCGACCCTTGCGCCTCCCGGCCACCTCCAAGCGTTTGCGCATCTCTCGAGTCCACGCACGAGAGTGTGATTGTGTCTCACTCGCTCACTCGCTGCGTTCGTTCCCGTGTGCCCGCCCGCCCGCGCGCCCGCCCGATCGGTGCGCTCAGCGACTCACTCTTGGTGACGACCCCCTCCAGGCGGATGATGCTCGGGTGCTCAAACTGGCCCATGATGCTGGCCTCGCTCAGGAAGTCCCTGCGCTGCTTCTCGCTGTACCCGGCCTTCAGAGTCTTGATGGCCACCGGCGCCTCGGCCTGGCCCGGCACGCGCAGGCGGCCCCGGCACACGTCCCCGGACTCGCCTGCAAATGCGCCATCACCGTCAGGCTCAACAAGCTGCTGAGGAGTTTGGTCCACGTACGCTTTGCACATAGCCTCGTGCCGGACCGCCCGCTTGTTGTACGAGAGGCCCATAGGCTCTGCTCGCGTTGAAATTCACGACGGATCGAGATTTTAAATAGCTTTTTTGTTTACCATGGTTGCTGAACGTAGGTGCAAAGGCAACGAAGTTCAAAGGAGTTAGCAACAAACAGGACTGTTTGTGTTGTAATGAATGCGATTCATTAAGTTTCTGAATTCAGCAAGATTATAGGAACTCGGGAAAAGATTGGCCTCTCTTTACAACCGACAAATAGCCATCACCATCACCTGTCTCACTCATTGCCCCTCCTCTAGTATGAAATCCTAAGAAAACTGTATGATTCCATAATAATAATAAGCAAGTCTTAAAGCATCCTCTTTTGTAAAAACAAAAAGTCTGTTAAACATGTGCTACATCTCGTTGAGCTATGTAAAATCGATAGGATCTCAAAAGTTCTAAAGAACACAACAGGATAATTCATGAGGGTTTCACAACATAGCAAAGTGCTGTGGGAGGTGTGCCTTAGGCAGAATGCAGCTGCCAAGTTAAGTTTTGGGACTCCAAACCCACAGCCAGACAAGTGTACTAACTGTGCACAAAGCAACTTTAACAAAAAGCTGACGGGTTATGTTGACACAATTACTTTGGAGAAATCTGTAGGTCCATTATACATTGGTTGACACTGCAATTTGGAAATGCGTTTTTTCCATACATTACGCATAATACAGTACTACTTTTCGACATTAATTAGCCATTTCCTTCCAGTGTTCGTCCTTGTTATGAAGCTTATACTCGATACGATTCGGAGCTTGCCATTTTAGAGGCATTGATCTATACTTTTAAGACAGCGTGATCGTTCGTCGGGGTTGTGGGCACTGTGGACTCCTTGAAGATTCCTTGGCCGAGACGCTCATACATGGAGGGTTTTAAGAAATAAATCAATTGCAATAAAATATCAAGCTGCGTTGAAAAGGCCAACCTGACCGAGTCAATAGCTTATCTCACAGCCTGCGGTTGCTTTGACGCACTTTAAAGAGAACCAGCAAATGAAACAGAATTATTTTAAGCTCGAGTTGTGATATTGTAATATGATTAGTCCGTCATACACACACAAACACGTAAAGTAGACCGTAGTTTGTGACCTGGCAAGCGATCGGCAACAAATAAATACATGAAATATAAATATGCGACATATTTCACGATACGCATGTATGTTCAACTTTTTTTTTGCACTGTGCTAATCGGAGGTGTTTTACTTGACATAAGATAGGAAATGCAGCTGTGTTGGAAACTGTTTAATGTTGTACTACTATCGGGATATACATAAAAGATGACATGCATGTCTTGTATCAAATGCATGTTACGAAGTGCACATTGTAATCTGTGTGCGTGAATCCACCCTTTTACTTTTTAAATGACATTGGCAGTCTGGTCTTTCATCATACAACTACAGCGATCGTTTGCAAGACTGCTCAGCAATTCAATATACTCAGGGAATCAAAACTGCATGAGATGAGATGTAACCACTCCTAATTAGAACCTTCTGCCTTGAGCATTAATTACTTCTGGGTTTTCTTTGACAGCATACATTTTATTCGAGTTTATTTTGACAACCGTTAAAAACCATCGTTAATAACATTCACACTGAATAGCTTCAGGAGATGACACCATGATGGAACGCATACTACCAAAAGTTAACCAATATGGATTTCCACACTGCATCCTGTAAGAATATTAAAACCGACAACAAGTACGCCATCATAGTTGCAAGCTTGTCAAATTCGTAAAGAATGTTATTCGTTTCAAATCAGTAAGGATATTCTTTGAAATTATATATAAAGTCTAATTGGGACATGTTTAAAACAATGGTCATTCAGTTTATTTACAGAAAATATGCCACCAGTCTGAAACTGTTAAAGATGTTTCCTCTGATGCACACACACCCAACATCGTGGCAAGACAGGTGGCTGAATCTACTCGTAAAAAAACACGGCCTATATCGAATCGGGAGTCAAATCTGCGAATGTCAATAACTGGGAGAGGCATGATCGTTAGTGAGAATATGCTTGCGAGTATCACTGAATAGGAGGTGCAGGGTGGATGGGGCGGAGCTCAAACGCGAGAGTAATGAACACACTGAAAGCAAAAACAGATGCTCAGCGGCAATTACTTTTTGGGAGGTGAAATATTCTGCTCGAAATCTTATATTGCCTTTAGGTATTGCAGCTTGCTCGCTCATTAGTCAAAGCCATTTCACAGTCCAGCACGACGCCTCGTCGCAAAGTGAAACTTTTTAACGGGATTATTAAACCAGGTGCTGGTTTTTTTTTATTTCCACCACCCAAATGATTTGCTACAAATTTAAAGCTCAGATGTTAAACGCACTGGGGCGCGTAATTGTGCAATTACTGAGCGATTTAACGCTATATGTATTATGTTTTGCTTTTGGTCGTTAATGGCAATTAATAAACACTACATGTGTGCTCTATATGCCACTGTAAACAGAATCAAGGCTGAACGCTGAATTAATTTCTTGCATTGCGGATATTAATTGTAATATTTATCGCAATACAACGAGCAAATCTCACGGCAAAAAATAATTAAATAACTATTTTTCCAGGGACATTAGTTAATAATTGCATTCTACCCATGCCTGACTGGTAGCATTGATTGTTTTTTCTATATATAGTGGCTTTATTGTAATACAGATATGAACACGAATGGTTTCGAATGAAGGAAAGTGGTCATCAGATATTGCATTTTCTAGCTTAATTTTCATGTCCCAACCCTTCAGATGGCCAACACACCCTTCGTAGCAGGCTTCATCGCAACGCGTATTGGAAATCTTTGTCACGATCTTATCATCTCTATGGCGAATATCTCTAAGCAACAGTCATCTGCAGTAAATGTCCCATTTACCTGGAAAACTTTGAAGTGCCAAGAAAAGACCTCGTATTTTTGTCGAAGCGGTATCAAGTTGTATGCTCCCCTGCACAAATGAATTCAAGTTTTGTGGTGCTCATTTCCACCAGTGAATATTCCACATTTCTAAGGACAAAGGCCAGCCTCACTATAGGGTAACCATTATGTGCTTTCCAAAAAGTAGTACCTATTTTATTCACCCCGGAGTGATGATGAGTTGGGTCTATCTACAACTAGGATTGACCCCTAAACATATAACAATAATTTAACGCAATGTATTACTCAAGCAAAGCAGCAATCATACTAACCGCTGGGCTGTTTAGTCTCCTGTGATGTAGAAAATTATCTCACCTGATCCAATCACCTTCTCGATGATTATCCAGGATGGTTCGATCTCTCGGGCGAAATCTTGGACGGCTTTATTCGGATCCTCGTACGTGAAGGGGTCAACGTAGTTCCGTTTCGTTCTCAGGTGAACTGCAATATATTTATTGTTTCGTAGAACGCCATTCAATCACAGTGCACGTTATAAAACAAGGTTTACAAGACTGGAGAAGAGCCGTGCCCTCAATAGGATCGTAAAGACTGTGTAAACACTCACACGTGTGCACTGGCTTTGATAAGCTCGCTTTATCGTTTCACCACTCACCTTCATTTGGCTTGATTGGAAATTGCTCCTCTTCATCGCCGCGAGCAGCTATATTTCTTGAGCGTCTGCAGAAACACAATACAAATTTACTCCCAAGATTGTTACTCTGCCATTTCTCGAACGCCAAGACAGCGCAATGAAGGGGGCATCTTCAACGCGACAACGCACACTCCCTGCCTCGCACGAAGAAATACCAGTGTCACATTGATAAACATACACATTATAGTGTAACCGCGACGGACATCGCAGATTGGCGACACCTCAATGCCATCCTAGAATTACGGCATAAATATCCATTCACGATGACAAGCCTTACTCAGCGCAAGGAAACACACAACGCATCTGTGTACGTACATTGTAAACAAAATGTGCGCTTCCCCTCACGTGTTGAAATGGGCATTGCCAAAACAACAAAAATGTCAAAGAAGCTCCAGAAGGTCACCCACCTGCGCCGCACGTAGACCAAAGCCAGGACGATGAGAACCACGGCAACAAAGACGCAGCTTGCGATCACCAGGACCTGCGTCAAAGCCCCTGGATCTGCAATTAAAACAGATTAATTGACGGCGGCGTGGCATTTTGGGTAATATGTGCGCTGTAAAAATTGCCCGGGCGTAAATCCAAGAGTGAGATTAATTTTAAGCCCGAGTGGAAATGGAGGTGAACATTAGAGAGCACAGGGTTGTGTTGGGTCCCTGATGGGAGCAGCAATGAGATGCCCAGTGTCTCCACATTACAGTACAACCCTTTACACGTGCATGGCCAAGAGGAAATGTGCAATAGCACTGATAATCCTAAGTAATAATAATAATATATAACGTACACCGCTTTGTTAATGGATGAAGGCCTCCGCAAGCCATGTCGGTCATTGAATTTGTTTGACCTTACTTCACCAGGCCGGTCAGTGTGCGTTGGTGTGGGGGGGTGGGGGGTGTGGGCAGGACCGGTACGCAAGTCACTCGTCACTGATGTCAGCCTGTGGCCGGGAATCGAACTCATGTCACGGCGTTCAATGCGCAGTGCGCTAAACCATTGTACCCCCAAACTCCCCTGGTAACCTCAAGAAAGAATCTAAATCAGGTCTTTAAAATAAAAAAACATTCGGAATTGAGGACTATTTTTTTTTCGTTGTTGAGGCTTTACATATGGTGGTAACAGGAATGATGGCTACGAAATTTTGGCCGCTGCTTGATGCCTGCCCCACTTGCCCGAGGATATGCAGGGAAGGGGGCGATAAAAAAAATCAGGTGGTTGTTACAGACGCATTCTAATCACTGCCCTCCCGAACACCAGATTCTCTCATCTAAGCCTGCTTCCTAATAGTGCCACAAGAGTCAAGAATTAATAACATTAGAACATCTAAAAAGAGACAAGGTCATGCAGCCCATTAGGCTCATTCCTCCGTTAAATCACGATCCTTCAATCAACCCTTCCCAATGCTCACACTGTCCCAGGATTGCAAATTTAACTTGATTGTTATGCAAACCTTTCCACATTCTTCTCTCTCATTAATTCCATTATCCAGTTCTCACTATCCCCACCATAAATTGACTGCATTGCCCCAAAAGTATGAAGGTATCATTTTTCATTAAGGAAAGCGCCGTAATGATGTGGTATTGTACGCGCCGCGTGTCATCTGCAATGGCAAGTCGGCCCTTTATCACCACCAGGAATGTGCTCCAGTGAAAATGTAATCTTTTGCATCACAGAACAATATTTGGAATGAATGGTGTTGCCAGAAAGCACAGATAAATCAATGTGCATATGAACAGGCAGGGCAAACACTGTGCAATTCTATGCATATGCATGGACAAACTGTACATACGTTATACCGGGTACACACTTGCGTATGATGTTTAAAAAGTGGCAGCTATCAAAGCAATAGTGTACATTATCTCAAATACAAAAACTTGCCATTAACAGTGTTACATATGACACTCCATAAACAGCTTCCATCACTGCTACTCTCTCCAACTTCAATCTCCGATTATAGACATTACCACTAGTTTTCTCGATTGTATCACTTGAATATATAACTTTATTTGAATAAATAAATAAATAATAACCTGCCATGTATTTTGTTACATTTTTTATGTCCATATCATTCATGGCAGGGAGGAGCAAGTGATGATACATAAGCACGTATGGACACACAAATACAGAGAGCGCTGCCTGTAGCCCCCATCAACTGGTGAAGTTCGTGCTGTCAGCAAACACCTGTGAGGGCCAGGAATGGGGCATGAATGGGGTGGTGCGGCAAGCTCCACATCCACCTTCCTTTGTCTCCCTAAGTACACTCCAACCATGTACCCATATAAGGCTCAGTCAATCTCTTGCCTGCGAGTGAGAATCCCACTCTGGTCGCCGGGTTCGTACCGCAGCGCAATAAACATTACACTACCATTCCCCGCGAAGCTAACCGGCACGCTGCTGTTTCCCACGAAGCTAACCACGACAGTACCGCTCCCACAAAAGCTAACCCCTACACTACCACGCTTGATTTTAATCGAGACTGGGAATCAGTCTCGGGTTGCCGGGTTCATAGAGCATTGCGCTAACCACTATACCACCACTCCCTAGTGTAACGAACCACTACAAAGACAAAGATCCCCTGTATAGCCTTAACAGACTGATGGGGAAAGTGCTCTTAGCGAGCACCTATGAAGGCCAGGATAACACGAGGGGGTGGGTGGCCAGCACAAGGCCCGGCTGCCTTTGTCTCCCCAGTGACAATGTTTACACACCGCACCAGGTACAAATTTGAGGCCGAGTCGACCTAGAGGAGGCCGGGGACCAATTCAGAAAATCGTCACTGGTATTGGCCATGAGCGGGAATCGAACTCGGGTCGCCAGGGTTCGTAGCGCAACGTGCTAACCATTACACGACCGCTCCCCGCTAGATTATCACGCAGAGTAGCTCCATGTCCAGCCCTGCACGCACCCAGGCGTGTGTCTGCGCCGTCGGGACTCACCGTCCTCGCTGGTGTCGATCTCCACGGCTTCGCTGGGTTTGCCGTAGCCGGCGGCCGTGCGTGCCCGCACCTCGAAGCCGTACACAATGTCGGGCCGGAGGCCCTCGATGCTGGCGGACGGCACCTTGGTGTGCAGGATGTTGTAGCTGGTGTCCCGCTGGCCCTGGGAGAGGACGCGCGGCGCACGCGTGAAGTCCACCGCGGCTCAAGCGGCGTTGACACAGATGGAGCGATGATTTGCTCAAACGAAGGCGTTCATGTTAAGATGCTGCAATGCGTTAAATGAATTCGTGCCAAGTGGAAGACATTTGTGAGTGAGTGTGTGCTGGGGAGCGGTAGTGCTGCGCTGCGCTGCACTACGAACCCTATGTCCCGAGTTTGAATCCTGCTTGTGGCCAATATTAGTGGCGAATATCTGAACTGGCCATCGGTCGAATCAGCCTCAATTGAGGATGTGGTGCAATTTGCAAACATCGCCACAAGAAAAACAAAGGTGGTTGAGTGTGGTTCTGGCCATCCACCCTCTAGTGTACCGTGCCGGCCTTCATAGGTGCACGCTAACAGCACTTGCCCCAATAGCCTGTGTAGGCTAAATGGGGGTATTTGTATCTTCGTATTAAAAGTGCACAGCAGTGTATTCCTTAGTATCGAACATATCATTACAGTTCGGCTGAATAATACTTAAATGAAGGTTGGCATTTGACATGAAGACGTAGTAGCTTACATAGAAAATGATACGGGCATGCTCTCTCTAAAGATTCACCGCTCAAAGAATGACTGCGCTGCAACTGCGTGCGAACTGGCCCAGTGTCGAACACCCCGAGCCTCTGGGCCATTCAGCTGTCTAAACAATAGACATTTTCATTGGGGACCAAGCAATTGCATCTGAAGGTAATCTGGCCCAGTGTTTACAATTTATTACACACAACAGGATGTGGCCGAGAGAGGTATTTGAAGTGAACATGATTTTCATGGCATTCAGTTATTTTCTCATTTCCCAGCCGCACCTCCGATTAGCACGGTTGGCTACGTATGTTGCAAAAAAAAAGTTCAACATACATGCCTTATAGTCAAGCTATACATCCTGTGTTCACCTTGTCATGGAAAACACAGGCTGTCTGGCTTTGCAGGCTTTAGGGCTTGTGCAGGTGTGTGGCCGTTGCAGGATGCGCTCACCACTTCATAATACTTGACTTCATAGTCCAGGATGACTCCATTGGGTTTCACAGGAGCTGGCCAGGACAGCTGCACCGTATCTTTTGTGGGCCTGTCCGCGTTGAGGCTGTCGATCTTGGAGGGAGCTGAAAGGTGGGAAGTGATGTCAACATGTGTTGTAAAATAAGTAAAGTAGTATATATAGCTACATATACACGTGGATTAACTGCAGAGGTCGCAACCGGGTACCCGATACCCGTACCCTACCCGATACCCGGCTACCCGTACCCGGCCAGGTACGGGTACGGGTACCCGTTTGCGACCCTGGTGCGGCCGGGTACGGGTACGGGTAAGGAATCAAAACCCGTTTGTGACCTCTGGTGAACTGTACTGTGTTAGATTCCCTGCCACATAACCAGAACTGCCTCACCCCATACAGAATTCCACACTGACCAGCACGGTGAAGTATAGTCAAAAACCCCCATGACCAACTCAGTTTGGGGAGGTTTTTATCCATCAGTGGATTGATAAACAGCTATACATTAAATAATGAGTAGGTATACAATGTAAAATTGTATAATTAAAAATAAGGCAAAAAATGTTTACTTGTGAACAAACTGCATCACACATTACAAGCAAAATTATATATTTACGCACACCTATTTTCCTGCATCGTCTGAGATCCACGTTTAGTTGTTTTCCCATGTCCATTCATTGTATATTACAACCTCTAAATGCTCTTTGGTTCTTTCGGTAAAGTCACCTAGGTATAAAAATTAAATAAAATTAATCACGACGTTTCGGGCGCAACACAAGCGTCCGTCATCAGGTGGGAAAGCATGATGATCTATTTTATTTTATACCCACGTGACTTTACCGACAGAACCAAAGAGTATGGATTCCTGCAGGTCGCGAAAGCTTCAAATCAAGATTGAACCTCGAAATAAATTTAGATTTTAATTCGATTAATAATACCACTATTGTTATCCACACCACACTACTTGTCAATTAAATTTTAAACAACAGTTACAGAGCAAACTATAAAGCCACCATAGACATCTTTGCAGCGGAATGGAAAAAACAGCAACTACACACAACCTCCACGCAACTGTTGAATGGAGGTGAGTTTGAGCATTGGCATGTGTGCACAGGAAGCAACGTGATGACATACGTGCGCCTAGAACCATTTACAGCCAAAGTATGCAAGGCGCACAACTTGACTCAGCTGTACAAACACGGCACGATTTGTCGGTCAGCTTGAAGTGCCCCACCTATATGAGCTAGCCATGCTTGTGCCTTTCACACACACGCATGCCGACAAAGCAAACTCTGGAATTAGGTGCGAGTATAGCCCCCCCCCGCCCCCTGTTCTCTTCTTTCTCGTCGTTTTTTTCCATTTCATTGAACAAAATTTCTATCAAAAGCGTGGGAAATTGTGCTCTGTAACTCATCACACTGCTTGCTGTGTGCGCTTTACAGGAACAGTAATTTAAACACCACCCATTCGAGGTGTGTGGTTGCGAGTCGACCGGTTACCCTAAACTACTCATCTACTCACCGCATTTTTACAACAAAAGAAAGAGAGAGTGCAGAAGTTGTTGAGTGTATTGTTTATTTATTTATTGTTTGATCTATCTGGAAAATGAAATTCCACTAAGTTTTGTCTTGTGCAAGAATATTCCAGCATGTTTTTTTCTTTTTTACATCTTTATTCAGCAGCTCGCTTCGGCTGTATAAATGTCAGCCTCTTCTATTGACAGGCCTCTGAAAGCCAATTCAGATTTTTTTAAAAATTATCTGGCTGGCCACGAAGGTTAGTGGTTGTCTCCAGCTTAATTTTCAAAGTTGTGATTCGGGCCTTGCGCTGGACAGTAACAGCTGACTCTTCCGAATGGTGTGCAGTTCGTATGCCGCGGAGTTCCGTAATGCTGTTTTGTACTTCTGCAGGAATCGAACCTCCAACTTCATGCACACATCGGAGGATGCACCGAGCACGAGACTATCCAGCAGTCCGTGGTGGAGGGTGGCACTCGTAAGAATACTTAACTGGCAATATTTTGGACGAGGCCCAATTTGTTCCCATTTGCAGAATGTTATCTAATTATTGCAGGTGGCTACTTTGGCTCCAATGTTGGCAAGCAGTGACCCACTCTTGCGGAAAGTTAAGCGGGACCTTCAGGGGTCACTTAGCAAGCTGACTGATCTACAGGCTTAAGAATCCCTGTTGTTGTAGTCTCAGCAATGAGATTCCACAGACGAGTTCAAATCAGTGAACCTTGAATTTGAAACTGCAAACAGCCTCTCTCTCTCAGACTCTGCCAACGCGACGCCTCGAGCATTCTCATTGTTTTGAAACGTTAATTTATGATCCATTCAAATTAGGAATTTGTACCGTAATAAACCAAATAGAATTGCAAATTGCCAATTAAATAGGCCGCATTTTTTTCCTTAACCATGATAATAATGATCACGTCCATGTTATACTTTTCAGTGTGAATAATTGTATTTTGCCAGAAACTTAAAATACAAATTGGAGCGTACGCTTGCTCATTGCACTTGCTATGGAATGGTTGCCTCACCTTCCGTTTTCTATTTACTTGTTAAATGATGAAAGATCCTAGAGGAGGCCTACAGTGGTCAATGTCAAATAATTGTTAAAATAAGTAGACACTCCTCCTCGCTTGCTAATGCGTTCTTATATAACTAGATGAGAGCCCACTGCGATAATTATCTGGTCAATAACTTAAGTCTAAAACTCAACACATCCGTCAACAACACTGCCGTAAAAAGGAAAACTACGACGTTTCTGGCAATGCCCCTTCTTCACAGGACAAGGATAGGCCAGGGAGGTGGAGTGTGACCTCTCTATGCGCTTTGGAGAAGAGCCATTGCACAAAACGGCACTGGTGATAGAAACACTTTTTTTTTAGATAATGTTATTTGCAAAGTGTTGAATATTCTTTTTGTTATTTGTGATTGTGCACGACTGCCAATAAAGTATCACCAAATAATTTGATGTTAAACATTGATTGCTTTAGCTGTGCAGGGCTAGTTTAAATAGGGTAAACAATTTAAACATGCAGCAATTTTAATGAAGAGTCCCAGCGGGTGATGGAGTCTATGGTAACTTGCCAATAATGTGTCCATGGTGCCCAAGCTATTGAGTGGGGGTCATGTGAATTTTATTTCCAATATTTGCAAGTGGATAGAACATGTGGCTTACATTTTTCCACCAGCCCTCAATGCTGTTCCCACCGTACAGCAAAGCCAGCATCGGGAGTTTTCAATTGGAAAAAACCTTGGGACTTGCCATTATTCCTCCACCGCTCAGCTTTCAACAGCATATCCTCCCAGGCTGCCTTTACAGCGCCATGTAATATGTTTACATACCGATGTCAGGGTATCTAAAGATAAGTGACATGTATGAAGTAAATCTTATTGACCCTGGTTTATCAGTATTTTTGCTTAAATACTCGAGTGCACTGGGGAATGGCACTGGCAGAAGGGGCTCGTGTACTACATGACCAATGCCCCATAAACAGGCTACATAAAGCTCAGGGAATAGTGGTCTTATTTATTTTCGATTCGAGGTCGAGGTCGCAAACATCTCTCTGGGGCACTGTTAGCTTGTACGCCATACAGGGAGATGTTACATTCATGCACAATGGTCATCCTGTCTATAAAAAGCTATGACTTCTTAAAGGCAGCAATGCGCTTAAAACAAATGATAAACAATGGCCCGGTCTATGATTCAAGAAATATGGAAACCCCCCCCCCCTCTTCTTTCTGCCTTAGTGCGACTTGTTTTATAGATACTCGACTTACAGCGAATACGAAAAGATGATTGTATAGGTATCATTATGCCGTGATGGGAAAACGGAGCATTATAATGGACCGCTGATTCACGCATTATTCATGGAATCAGGTAACGCAGGTGGGAGCATCCCACTCATTGTGTAAAGCGGGCAAGCGGGAGAGGTTTAATGAGGTGTCACCTTGCTGTCCAGCCCCAGGTGAAATTCCTCCCTTTTATTGACCAGAGCTAAGAGGTTGGCCACTGCTTTAATCACTCGGTCTCCATCATTCATCAAACAGAAATTGGACGGATCATGTGACCATAATTTAGCATTTCTCAATGCGGCGCCCTCCCGCAGTCACTGCCGATGAACACCTGCCACACTCGGGCCCTCTTTTTTCTCTCCGCGCGGTCGGCCAGAGAGGCTGAAACGCAACACTGCGCGGCGTCGCGCAAAATGGATTCGGATGAAAAGGAATCAATAGTTAACACCGTCTTTTGTGTCATGCGTCCAGGCCACTGTGGTGACAGTCATAAACTTGGTTGCTAACCAAGTGAACAGTTCAAGAGGATTTAGTGACAGCCCCCCCCCCGCTCCCACCCAGCTCTCACAATATGTTTCACAGAATATCTTCTTCTTTTTATATATAATGACTAACCACATTTTTCACAATACCCATTGAGTTTTGCCATTTTATCAAGCTGTGGGGGGGGGGTGTTTCAAGAATATCATATTATTCAGGTTGCTATAAGTTACAGTGTGCTGTTAACTAAAGGAGAAACTCGACGAGTTTTCAAAGGAGGCCGCTGCATTCATATCTTAGGTGTGGTCAATGCATTACGTATTTGTGTGTGAACGGGCGCAAGTGCGTTAGCATGCGGGTGTGTTTAGGCAACGTTTAAATGGCCATAATTACAATCATTTTCATGGCCATTAGCAGCAACTATTGATTAAACACTGGGGCATCAAATGGACAAAATCTCTCATTTACAGAGCACAAAGTCCAGTCTATATCTGGCGTAGACTTGTCCAGTTTTCATTACCACAAGTGTCTTGAATGTATTATAAATAAATTAGCTATTCCAGTATACTTCAAATTTGCCTTTTTTCCACTTGTTGCAAGCATAACTCGAATGACGGCAATGAGACAACGGCACATACAATTACATCCTGGCAAATTCTACAAATGACAACACCATGGAAACTTGACCTTGAGTGATATTTGTGATGCATCATTGTTTTGTTTTAATAACCCTCTTCACTTCAGAATGAATTGTTACCAATAAATCATTCATAAGCCCCTGACAGGTGTATGCAAATGTATGCACGGCTCCATCTGATACCGTTATCAACGCCGCGGTCGGTGAATGGAAAAATGGAAAAAGGCTGGACAGCGTTATGTAACGTCGCTGAATTTTAAACAAATATTCTGCCCGGGAAAATTCATCAATTGATGTATGCCATGCAACAATCGAGAAATGCACAAACGTTGTGGCGCCAATTCATCCTCGAAAGCCTCTGTTGGTATCAGGTTCAAACCGCACCACTCACGGTGTTGCGCAGTATTTTTGACGAAGGTTGCAAACCATAGCAGCGACAGAATATCCGCAAAGTGTTCCTGACACTGGACACCCCCCCCCTTTGTTTTTGTTCCCTGTGTATGCTAACAATAAATGCATATCAGTTGACTTTATCTCCAAGGCAAGGGTTGAAAAGATATACAAAAATGTATTTTTTTACAGTATTTGTAAATACCCTGGAACGCATGGTTAAGAAGGATCAAAGCGCCGAATATAAAATGAAAGAGTCCATTAAATTGTATTTCTCGTTGAGAATTATCCCACTGGACCCTTACTTTAATGATTTCATCTTTGAAAATGGGATTCCCAAGTGACAACTAAAGACAAAGTTATCTCAAAGTCAAGCCATTCATAATTTCTAATTATTTTGGCAATATTATATTGGGTGGACAGCAAAACTGCATTCATACTTTACTGGAGAGATGTCATCATTGCCCACGACAGTTCTGCATTAAAATATCTTGTAAAGCTTGCCCATTTGTGCTAGAAGAAACTATATTTATTTTTGGAAAGACCTGAATTGTTTTTGTTGAGTTTTGCTTTCTCCTTGTGTCTCTGCACCCAATAGCATGACCGTCTATAGCACAGCACCAGGAAATACCATTCTATTGAGTTGCTTTACAGATACAAATTATAATGCTCAGAGGTCAAAGGCAAGGGTCTGTCTCCCTGCTCAAAGGATCATAGGGCAGTGCTCATCTCCATCGAGGACTCTGATCCAGCGGTTGCATTGCACCTTGCTATAAAAGGGGCAAGTCTTTCTATAGGACAACCAACTTAAAACGCACAAGGCCTGTTATTAACAACTAACAAATAAAACAATACAACATTCATCATTAATGCTGCCGAATAGTACATATATTCGGCTGACATATCAAGCATTGGCCATTCTTCAGGGCAGAGAGAGCTAGACCAGAAAAATCCAGATTGGATGTCCTGACTTTATAGATGGAGATTGTATTTTACACTGTGCAGCCCTGAGAAAACTAGGCAATTGCAAGTTGCCATAGGAAAAGTTTTGAAATGACATATGAGCAGTATTCTATTAAAATACACTCAACATCAAATAAATGCTTAATTTAAAAGCCTGCTGTAAAACACTTTCAGTGGCAGCCTTAAAATATCTAATGGACTCGTAAAGTCGGTGTGCACAGTGACTCAGAGGTCACGCGAAATGTATAACAGAGGCTTGAGGCTTAGCGGCATTGTGTGGTTGGCATGGGCCCGGTGCAGGGAATTAATGTGGGTGGGGCCGGTGGGGTTCCCTGATCAATATTCCCCGTGCTCTTTGCATGTAGCCCGGTGCCCAGGCCCCTCCTGCCTGTGGGCCACGGTGCAATTGCACCACCTATACACTTCATATCCACCCCACTGTTTAGGATCCACTTCACAGTTAACCCGCGCTCTTTCTCCAATAACAACCCGGGATCAATTACGCAAGCGAGTGCCGAGTGGGGTGGCCTCTGTGGGCTGGTTGGCCACCGCTGCTGCCTATCACGGCACAGACGCGGTGATCCTCACCGGCCTGGTTGGTGGTGAGCGACACGGACACGGTCTTGGGCGGCGCGGGGCTGAGCCGCGAGACCCCGTTGAGCGCCTCGATGCGGAAGGTGTAGTTGGTGTGCGCCAGCAGGTGCGCGATGGTGACGCCGGGCACCGCGAGGCCCTCGCGCCGCGGCAGGAAGCGCACGCTGTCCCCGCACGGAGCGCACGGCGACGCAGCCGCCCCTGTCGTCGTCGTCGTCGTCGTTGACGCCGTCGCGGCGGCGGCGTCCCTGCCCCCGCCGCACGTCTGGCACACGAGGCGGTAGCTCACGTCGCCGCGGCCCCCACTGTCCAGGGGAGGGCTCCACTCCAGGATCACCGACGTCTCGTTCACGCTCGAGATCACGTTGCGCGCCGCCGACGGGGGGCCTGAAGGCGGTCGTACAAGGAAGGCGATAAAAATTTTCCAAGTCGAAGTCAAGTCGGAGGCCCCTCCACTGACAGATAAGGAAAGCGAGATGCTGTTCTCCACTGTTGACCCGGAAGGCCACGATTCACTAAGACAATGAGGTGGCCGAACCACGACCCGTGGGTCACATGCGGGCTCCCGGGCAGTTAGAAGTGTGGCTCGATAGCGACGTAGCAATATCTTAACTTCTCAATAGAACTTTACATGAAAGGGGCAAAATCCGCGGAAGCAGGAATGACTCGGGGCAGTCGCCTCTGGCAGCAGAGCCACATACGAGTACTCCAGGAGCGCTGCCGCAGATTTTTTTTTTATTCAACACCTCACCAGCGAACCGGCTGCACGATCACCTCACGTGACCTGCTCATGTGTGACCTGCGCCTCTCAGCCATATGAAGATGTTGGTATGTGGCCCAAAATCTTCAGAAGCAAATTGTAAAAAAAACGACAATAGTTGCCCTTTGACAAATATGTAATAGCAACTTCCAATGAGATCAAAGAAATAGGTCACGTGACCCTCGAAGGTTGTGTGTTCCACAGACCAATGACTGTTCTCCAAACACGATTATCAACAAACAAGATGGAACTCCATCGCTCGATGGCATTGCCGTACCAAGTTGCAGAATTCACTCAGAGTAAATTAATTTCCTGTGACAACTTCTGGCGGATATTGTTCTAAAGTTGTCCTAGTGTAGCCTTAGGCCAGTGAAAATTACACATTCCCATGGCAAGAGTCTGTCCTTCCAAGGACAACTGCAAAGAGTTATTTGAATTTTGACTTAAAACTTTCGTGACTGCAGGAATTCATATTCTTGGTTCTTTCGGTAAAGTCACGTAGATAGAAAATAAATAAAAATAAAAGTCGTGGGGTTTTTTCATTTGTTATTCTATCTATGTGACTTTACCGATAGAACTAAGAATATGAATAGGTATTTCAACATAATATACTTTAGTTAAGCAAACACCTTCATGCTGTGCAATACAGGCACTGTAATACCAGACTGTGATACTGGTAATACAGGACAGAAATGTTCCTCCTGTCAATGTCACGGATATCGCCTTTCCTTCAGAGGCAATACCTTGGTATACCTTGGTATTGCCATATATTGAGCCTAAAAATGTACAAACTGCTCTGACTTGATTTACAGGCAGGCTGACACGTGCTCTCCAATGTGCAGATCCACCCAACAAGGTGAAGCAATCCACAGTGGGCGTTGCATGTAGCCTGGGACTGTGTCTGCCAGATTAGAAAAGGATTTAAAAGTTCCAAAACTGTCAGAGGAACTGTAAATCGGGTCACGGCTCGGCAGATATTTACACAGTCGCATTGTACCGAGTCAAAAATGTGGAAAATGTATCAATACCCCCCCCGCCGCCCCCCAAAATGTATTATCTAATTTGAGCGTTGGATGCAATTTCCGTCGAGAATCATGAACGACGCTGAAACTGATCACTTGCAAAGAGACAACGTCGTACAACACTCAAAGACAAGCGGGCAACGGAGTCGTGACGCAGTGTGCTACACAAGTCTGCTATGGATTACGTAAGCGGACCGCTGCGAAACAGAAACGTAATCGCATTTACACCTGCATGGGCCGCAGCAACCCCCCCTACAACCTCGGGCTTTGTGGCCGTGTGTGGAAACAGCGTGATATTTATTGCCCCCGGTGCGGTGGGGTTTTTTGTTTTCCCAGTTGGAAACCCTTGACCAGAAAATCCCGCCTGCTCCGTCAGCTAGAATTCGGCAATTAATTCGGGAATTTGCGCGACGAACCGTTTTGAAACAAATGCAAAAAGATGGAAGGAAGAGGGGAGGGGAGGTAATGCCATCCAGATATAAAAAGCCATTCGGGGTCTACCAAGGTTAAAAATCCACAGCGGCTGAGCCCTGCCTTGGATTTGATTGAGGGGTGGCGGGGAGCCGACTCAATTAGCAGGTTTTTTGTTGTTGCGTGGAGGGTGCAGACGTTGGCTTGTGCCCTGTTGGCACCGCGCTGAATATTTAATGAGAAACACAAATTATTTCAGAAACGTGATAGATTTGGGGTCAAGCGCTGGGGATTCCTGCATAAATCCAGCAGCGGTGTTAAATTACGTGTGGCTAAAGCGCACTTCTCCTGGCTTGTGCGCTGCTCATGCCTGCTCAGTGTGCTGCAGTAATGACATTGTTTGAAGGGGGGAAAAACAGCTTTGCAGGCTTTGAGTTATGGGTTCTGCCCCTCCCCACGCTTTTAGTCAAAAACACGTGTTTGTAAAATTTATTGTAATTTGCCCATCAACAAGTCCACTGGTTTCTTTCAACACCAACACTCCAACGATTTACTCAAGCTCGTTTGCACACTGCTGTGTATACACACTGCGCATGCAACCGCTTTAAAGAATGCTTTTGGTGGCATATGAGGTTAATTTAACTTGCACTGAAACTCTGAGATTGCTTTGCTTTCAGCTTGGTGCATCAAAACTGTATTTTATGATAAACAATGAGCCGTACCTATATCCTCACATTTTTTTTCTATTCAGAATTGGGCAATTTCGAACCTTCTCACAGAACTGTACGTAGTTGTTTGTGATTGCTTGCTTGCCTGGTTACTTGGCATCTGGAAGGCAGCAATGAGTGAGCGAGACTCAACGAACGGTGACTACAGGTGCAATCTAATGAGCAATCAATAGGCTTTGAAACAGGATGATGTTTGTAAGCATCTCTTTTTGTTGCACGCCGATTAAACATTCATTACGTATTGCGGTACTTTAAAGCCTTTAGGCCAGTTTTACATCCAGTTGCTAAATCCTGCTCGCATCAACGATCTGCCTGCTCTTACTTGTCACTTTAAACCTTAACATCCTAAGTGTTTTTTTATTTCAACTGTGCTCTCAATTTAGTTGATCGAACCCTTAATTGAGCCCATACATGTTTCACCTGCTAACGAGTCGTCCGTGAAACCTGCAGCACTGCGACCCTCTTAAGACTGGCACGTTGCACACACCGTCACCCCACGTTCACCTTCACAGCTTGGCGCGAGTGCGAAGCCGGTGGAAACACAAATGCATCATTCATCACCCCCCTCCCGGGGCAGCTGTAGCTTCTGAGAGCCGCGGTTTGGGTGACGGCAAGCCCATCGCCGTGCGGCACATTTTGACCCACGGGGCTCGGGAGCCGAGTCGGAAGGGGGAGGAGGAGGAGGTGATGGTGTCGTATTGCGCGGCGCGTGCGGCCGCTTTAAACGCCGCCGCCACTGGCCCTACCGAGGGGACGCTGGCCCCGGGCTACGGCTGGTGCGGCGGCGGCGGGGGGGGGGCGGCTTGACCGCTGCGTAGGTTACCGCGGTGGTGCCGTACGGCGCTCACGCGTTTTTTCTTCGTGGGTTGTACCGCGTGTTGTTCGGCACAACGTCCACACGTTTCGGTCGGCGGCGGCGGCGGCGTAACGTCTGACCTTTCACCCCGCACGCTGGGAACTTCTCCAGGAACTGAACCGCACCGACTTGAACGTCGGTCACTTTCTGAAGACGCTCCCAGCACCCGGGGCGAAACGTTGGACATCGCGCCCAACAACACGCGGCAACGACTCGGGAAGCGAGCGGCAGGGCCGTGGGGGGGCTCTCCTCGGGGCTCATGTACGCGTGCAGGAGGGAAGCGGCGCGAAACGTCGGACACCGCGCCCAACAACACGCGGCACGACTCGGAGCTCACGTACGTGTGCAGGGGGACGCGGGGCCGTCGCCCTCGGCGCGGTAGAAGTCGCTCTCGCAGACGCACTCCGTGGACGTCTCGCTCGTCGTGTAGCTGTGGTCGGGACACGGCGTGCAGTTTTCCTCGCCCGCCGACACCTTGAAGTAGCCCGTGCCGCATTCTGGGCAAGGTGAGAAAGAAAAATTTCGTTACATAATGTGAAGGTAACAGCAGAGCGCCGCTCACGGCACTGCTGGCTGAAGGGCCTCCGCTAAAGCCAAAGCTAGAAGGCACCACTCAAGGGTAATTGGTCTCCTCGTTCTTGCCGGCCAGTTGTCTTGGCAAGATGTTAGCTACCTCGTCCGCTATATCCAGGAGGTCGTGGGTTCGATCCCGAGTTTGCATGTTCTCCCCGTGGTCGCGTACATTTTTCTCCAGATCCCCCGGTGTTTCACTCCACATTTAGAAACGTGCGTTTAGAGTCTTTGGCTGCTACACAATTTCCACGTGATAAGCCACTTCGTTGAGCTATCAGTTGTGGCCATACCCACTTCTGAGAAAGAGCTACATCGCACAGTGGGCCTTACATGGTAAAATAATAAATCAAATATTTTCGTTTTTCCCCACCACACACGACCTGCCATTCGACTATCTGCGGCAAACCCATTTGTACCACTGCGTGGACACAGGCGCGCGGGATTTAAGAGACCCGCACCATTGTTTCAATGTCCGTGCGATGAGAGAGAATCACAACGGCGGCCACTGGAGGGCCAGCGTTGCTAATCGTAAAACACCATGGCAGCATCCACCATAAACGGTATCATTCATTGTAGTAGGTTTTTACCCTTTAAACTGGTACAAAACTGACACCTTTATACAAGGCATCATGTTTGCAATAACCGCAACACAAGCAGTCAAAATGCAAACAAAAAGAAACAACTCTGATAATGGTAATGATATGCACTGTCCTTGGAGTTGATTGGTCCACATCCGAGACAGCTTTTCTTAGAGCCTAGTCTCCATTGGTGTTGGACCAGATGACGCCAAAAGGCGTACAACTCAAAAACAGCGCACTATCAGAGTATTGAGAGCTCGGGGTAAGCATTTCCACTATGAGACCTCCTTTACCAGTGGCAAAATATAGTAGTAGGTTTTTACCATTTAAACTGGTACAACACTGACACCTTTATACAAGGCATCATGTTTGCAATAACTGCAACACAAGCAGTCATTGTTCAATAATTATATTTAGCAGCTTTAACTGTGTGATTGAAAGGTTGGCAAAATAGTCTTTGCAATGCCTGAACGTTTGAGCGGGTGGTGTTTCAACAGCAAATAACAGAAGCCATTGAAACAATCCCCACCTTAGATGTTGCCAACACCCGGGTGCCCTCTTAATTCTCATCACAACGTGTGTCGCCAGTAGCGGATTTAGAGAGATGAGCTTCATAAGATCACATCTTCATCCCACCGAGGGTTTATCGACCTTGCTCAAACTGCTGCCTAATTATAATCCTATAATGAAGGAATGATATCTTCCTGGGCACCCTGTACATTTCTGGTTTCCCACTATAATTCTGAGTAATGTACATTCATATAGAGAATCACAATCACTAAATAGTACAATGTTCACAACGGTCAGCGTATACCCTAATAATTAGAGCAGTCAGCTCTTTAACAAATAATTAAAATACGGTCCCTACGATAATGAATGTTTTATTACATTGCCTGAGGACCACCATGCAGAAGAGAGTGGCTCGGAGCTTAGTTTAGTTAGCTCAGAAAACAGTAACACAACAAATTAAATATCGAGCCGAAATCACCATTTAAATGTGCAATTAATTGTATCCATATATGGGTCATACCTTATGTACCACACACGGTGAAGGCTACATTGTTTTGACCTTTTTCCTGTATTTCCTCGTGCTCTGCTATATTATTTTTCTCAAACAAGAAGCATAATTGGCTTGGCACAAAGTGCTACAAAGTGATGGTTTAATAAATGTCAGCTCCTTTAAGACTGCTTGCTGAGCCATGTAATAAAGACTTGTTCAGTTGGGATGCCTCATTTTGTGTCTTTCAAGCCATAGGCTTTGCCAGCAGACCTTGGCACTGCTCGATAGGGGAGAGAAACACTGAATGCTGTATACTGTCCATAGCACATCACATTTCTCGTGTACAACAGAGTTTGTGCAGGCAGCCGATTTGAAACACCATTAGGCACGGTGGAAGATGTGGAGGTGAGGGGAGGTGAGTGAGGGGGGGGGCGGAGAAAGTCAGCCACGCTCATTTCTGCAGCGGCAAAGAACACAGGTGCAGGGAAGCCGAACGAGCTTTCCGTTTCCAGAGGTTGCTGCACATTGATCCTGCCATCCAACTTAGGCAGGGTGCGGCCAGGTCTATGAGAAATTGAGAATTTCTGAATTTGGAAAGACAATAACCCTCCGCCAGGGAAGATGGGGGGGGAACCCCAAGAATGTTGATGAGAAAGCGTGCACGGAACGTGCAAACGCTGTCGCTTCAGGAGTTCCCGAATGGAAAAACCAAACAAAAGCAACGGATGAGGCAGTCAGATTGGGACATCCTCTTTGTGCTGCTGCCGCTGCAAGATGCAAGTGGCATTTGCTTGAACATGGAGAGAGACGAGTTATTCTCAAAATTAATTTCACCGCGCTTGTCTAAAATAAAAAAAGCTTTATTTCCAATGGTAGGGTTGTTAACTTTATTGCTACCACATTTATGTTTCAAGTCACACCTTTAAAATTAAATGTATTCATATTCTTGGTTCTTTCGGTAAAGTCATGTAGAAGGGAAATAATAAAATAATACAAATAAAACATAATAAAATAAAATTATTAAGTTGTTTTTTTTTTATATTTTTATGATTTCCCTTCTACGTGACTTTACCGAAAGAGCCAAGAATATGAATCCCTGCAGTCACGAAAGCTTTAAATCGAAAATTAAATGTATTGTATTGCTTTTACAGTATATATTACATGCTCGTACAATGTGCACTATATGGTCGGGCGTATGTTATCGCAGGCTTATATAACATAACGCTTCGAGAAGTAAAATAAAAGTATATCAAGAGGAGAATAACGTTCGACATGCTGGGACACGTAAATTGTCGCGGGTGGGGAGAGAGTGTCAGGTGTGGAGAACTGCATGCTGCGTTTGGAATGGTGTCTGCCAAAGGGTCCTTTATTGGTACGCCTTTGCACAGCGAAAGAAATAAAAAATAAGCGAGGGGGAAAAAAAATGTCTGGCCAAGCAAAAAACCACAGGCTAATTGCAGGTAGGTGGAGGCTTGCAGGCCCACCACGTACACGGAATGGAATCCGAGTCAGCCACTCGAAGGACTGAAAGCGAGTTACGACAACGGCTCGGGGACTTTTACACGGAGACTTTTATGGCTCCGTTCATCCAAACGCAGATGCCACGGTTTGATTTTATCATTTATTTTTTTTAGGCAGAAATTACTATCGGGACCTCAGCGTGGTGTTATTATAAAGCACCTGTGGGATCAGCGGATGGTGATGACAGTACGTGTTTTTTTCACTGTTTCGTATTCCGAAACTGAAATGCGTGCAAATACTGCAGGTATATATTTTTTATTACTCGATCTAAATCTTCACGTATCGTGTTACGTCTGAGGAAAAGTGAAGAATTCATGAAGGCCTTTAAGTGGGTTCTAAAAAACTCTCACCAGGGCAATCGTAATTACAATTCTAATCATAGAAAACAAGTGAGTGGTCGGCATCTATTGCTGCCTGGAGTAGCTATATCTGCTGCCTTAATAATCACCACCATCGTGATCCGTGTTGCACAAATAACTTTTTTTGCAAAAAAAAACCCTGAACGCTTTCTCCAGCGATTTATGTTATATACCTTTTAACTACACAATGTTTACTTTATAATTATTCCTCAATTGAAAGCTATGCAACTACAATAACTAAATTTCGATTTAAAGCTTTCGTGACTGCAGGGATTCATCTTCTTGGTTCTTTCGGTAAAGTCACGTAGGGAAATAATAAAGTAAAATAAAGTATTTTAAATTTTTATTATTTTATTATTTCCCTTCTACGTGACTTTACAATAACTAATTTATTGCAGAAAGCTGTTCGTTAACAAATGCATTGAATTTCTAACATTCTGTTGCCCATTTACCCACCAGAATATTTACCATGGCAATAAAAGCTCTGATCTCAACACAAATACTTTATATCTATCTTAATATAGTGGCATACATTATGCTACTGGCTATATATACAAAGCATTGTTTTACGTGTTCTTTATAACGTCAGAGAAGTAAGTTTAAGGGGAGACGTTGTGAGTGCCGTAAGGACGCTGGGAGATCTGCGTTGTCGATGTGGTGGTTGTCAATGGCTTGCCACTCGCAGTCTCCCTCTGCTACCAACTCACCACAGCCTCACACCCGTCCATGCTCTTCCCGTGAGGCATTACATTCCTCAATAGATAAGGCATTGCTGCCCGTGTGTGTGTTGTGCACACTCATTTACCACAAACTATTTTCTAGCTGTGACCACACGCAGACCCATTTTTGGCGGTTGCCAGGAGTCCATCTTCACGACGCTTCCACGAGGCAGTCTCTCTCCAAGACTGCTCTCGCGTGCGTGTGTGTGTGTGCGAGCACTCTGCGTTTGCCCCCCACGGAACTAATTGATATTTGAGCTGTGAAGTCCCAGAGAATAGCTGCTGCCTCGTCCCAGCGCTTACTGACGAAATGGCCTCGAGGTGCCACGCATTGGAAATTTGCGCTCCTCTTGAACAGAGCAGTGCGATGATCGGCACGCATAGCTCAACGTTTCTGGGGCCGAGTGTTTTTTGCCCAAATTTCGATACAAATGCTTATTTCCCACCGGCACCTCAGTCTTGTGAAATTCAATCGTCACCACTCACACGTCGGTCAATTGACACTCGCGTTATCTTCCAGGCTCAGCACAACGATGGGCTTTCACTTTATACAGTAGCGTGCGGCAGTAAGAACTCCCACCATGATATAAAACCCACACTGTGTACAGATGATCGCATATCAAAGGGGAAACAGCACAACACGAAATCAGTACCTTGAGCGAGATAGATATTTACACCATCCTTCAGGAACTGTCCACTTGTGGGTACATTTTTTACAGCATTACCGGAATTTCACATCGCAAGGCTACTTTGTCATAAAAAACTCTTTATCAAAGAACTTGCTTGCCTTCCACTTGTATGCTTTCGACGTGACACTCTCTGAGTCACTTGGCGAGGCGGAAACACATGGCTAGGATGTATCATGTGCATTGTTGCTAGGCAAAATATTTTTTAAACAAAACAACACGGTGCTTTAGTGTTTCCTTCACTTCCTGCAGTCACCAAGGGGTGGGACAGGCCCGACCACACATGCATACCTTGCGTTATCACATATACTCACTCACGATGTGAAACAAAGACAAATATCCCCTTTATAGCCTGAACAGACTGTTGGGGCAAGTGCAGTTAGCGAGCACCGATGAAGGCCGGAACAGCCCACGTGGGGGTGGGTGGCCAGCGCCACGCCAGGCTGGTACTGGCCACTTTACGACACACCGCACCAGGTACTCGTTTGAGGCAAGGTCAACCTAGGGTCAACAGTGTTACACAAACACACAAAGATCCCCCATATATTCTAGATTTGAAGCCTTAACCTATGAAGGCCAGAACGGTACACGAGGGGGTGGGTGGCCAGCACCACGCCCGTCCGCCTTTGTCTCCCTAGTGGCCATGTTTACACACCGCACCAGGTACTAATTTGAGGCTGAGTCGACCTAGGGGAGGCCCGGGACCGGTTCAGATAATTGTCACTGATGTTAGCTGTGAGCGGGAATCGAACCTGTGTCGCCAGGTTCATAGCCCAGCGCGCGAACCGCTACACTACCGCTCCACAAACACACACACACACAACATTGCTCATGCATTCTCATATTAAAATAATAACAAGAACATTTGGAACAAATACAGTATCCACTGTTAAGATGTACGCAATTCATTTTGTTATCGAGCACCTATTAAGACTGACATGGTAAGCATTACTCCAAGCCACTTTCGCCACCCCAGTGCTGATGTAGGCACATTGGTTTCAGCACCACTTTTAGGATGAGTTATCAATTCCCTGTGTAGAATTCTAGGATTCGAAACAGGTCACTGGGGTCATAGTACATCACAGTATGCAAACCACATTGAATTTCTTCCACACCGTACATCGCCAACCGTGCTAATTGATCCCCTTACGAGCCACGTGCTGTTAGCGAGCACCTTTTAAGGACTGGCTGAGCATGCAAGAAGTGTGACCATCAACACACGAGACCGCCTTTGTCTTCCTGATTATTCTTACACACCACACTCTGTCACACCAAGGCACAGCCCAGGAAAAGATCAGGAACTCCAGAGTCCAGGGAGCTAACCAGCATGCAATGCTCCCAACACAAGGACACAGTTCCCCGGGTAGACAAATGGACCGTTGGGCCAAGTCCCATTGGTGAGCAACTATTAAGGCTGGCACGGCATAGAAGGGGATGGTGTGGCCAGTATCAAGGCTTGCCACCTTTATCTCCAAAGTGGTGATGTTTACATACTCGACTAAGTACACATTTATGTCTGAGGCGACCCAGCGGATGCTCAGAACAGGTACTGATACCACTGGCCACCTGATATTGTACATGGTCAGGAATTGTAATACAGCTCGATGATTTCATAGTGACGTGAGCTAACCACTTTGCCATGTCTCCCCACCGACACACACACACACACATCTTTTCAAGCCTTGCCTATATCATCTGTCAGCCACCACATCTGCCTCTGTTCCATTTGTATACTGAGAGTGACAAGCAAAGGATGCGTCATCCTTCGTGCTGTTTTTCTAAGTGGCCGCAAGCATTACAACCACAAAGCACATTTGAAATATGCCGTTTAAAAATTACTCAAATAATAGCCATGCACATTTGTTTGAGTCTGTTATCCTGATATTCGTTTCTGTGTTTTGTTATTTTATTTTTCAATACTGACATGTAACTGGACTCCTCAAGTGATGGATCACTACGAAAGTGTTGGCCTGCCAACGATTATATCCAGGGGAGGGACCTTTCAATTATTTAAAAAGCAATAACTTACACTGGTCACATAAAATAATGCATGTGATTTCTTTCGCAGTACTTAAAAAAGAAAGAGGATTTGTTTGAACATGCAACAATCAGCGATCTGCTGCGCAACGTCTGTGGATCTGGAAAAGCAATTTAAGGGGGGAAAAATGTTACACCATTATTTACATTTAATTTATTATTTAGCCAAATATGCACTTACCGCTGAAAATTATTTCAAGGGCATTCCTAGCTGGGAAAGTCCCCGTCGCCTCTCAATTCTGCCAAAGCTCTGACCTCATGCGAGCGGCATGCAATGGAGCCATACTTGAGCGAGGCCAAAATGTTGCCGGCTTAGATGCCAGGGTTAAACGTTGCCGCCCGAGTTTAAGATGTTTGCATTGGGATTTCGGAGCGTTTCCCAGAGCCCTTAGTCCACTTGACCGCACCGAATAAGCGTCGTGTGGTACCCTTGCCGTTGGTTTAACTGCATTCATAAAAAAAGGCTAAAGTTAGAATCTTGGACATGGGAAGGGAGGAGGAGTGGGATTACAGCGTCGGCGGCCTTCACACGTTGGCTTCGAGTGGGCATCCGTGCAAAGGTTGGACGACAACTTGTCTGACGCCAGGCTGGACTACAGCTTGTCTGACGCCAGGCAGAACATTCCTTCTTTTACGAGGGGTGGTAAATAACTAAGGATATTTAGGTGTAGATAAATAACATGGAAATAAGTCACCGTTTAATCTGCCGGGCCATCGTGTGACCGTGGATGGGTGAAAGAATGAGACGTCATTAATGGGATGGAGAAGATAGCCCGGGCGTTGCTCTTTTTTGTGTAGTGGAGAGGTGAGGGGGGGGGCAAAAGGGGTTTAAGAAAGAGCAGAGGTTTTGCTTGGAATAATTCCAGGTGTTCTCTATGACCAAATTTGGCAGCAGTCAGAGGACCCATAAAATAAGAGAACGTTTTCACAGGTCGCACCAGTTCAGCCACAATCACCTGGTTTCTCCTCGTTTGCATTTGTGTTGCAGTTATGTCAGAACAATCAATTTGCTGTTCAAATTATTTTGTCATGGGGAAATCATGCGATTCTTAAACGAAGGCTGTTGGATCTTATTCCTACTGCTGACCCTAAATATGAAAAAGCAAAACCTGGAGGTGGCTAAGTGGTTTCAGAGAAAAGGTCAATGAGCCATCACTGCTAATGTCCTCGGTTCGAATCTGTGCAGCCGCCCGCGATTAAGTTGGGTTCTCAAGTGCAGCAAGTTGATAGTCTCAAGCTGGTCACCAGCGACCGCACGAATAAAAGTCGTCAATACATTTGGTTGTCACTCAATTTAGTTAAAATTCCAGCTCGGCCAATTAAAAAAAATTGTTTTACAGGCATGCAATCAAACAATCGCACAGTAGGGAGTGTGTGGGTAAGTGTGACCCCTATTGTTTGATGGATACAAGGTCAAAAAAAAACTTTTTCTGCAGTCGTACCAACACACGTGGCACACTGCTGTGCAAGACTTCTGAATGGATAATTCGCCTCATGGTGCCCACAGCACAAATTATAATGCGTTTGGCAAAAATACCAAAAAATGCACAGTGTACAGGACATGGAAAATCTACAAAAAATGTAAAACCTCATGTACGGATCCTATAAATGTGGCATACAGCTGAAAGGGGAGGAGTCCAGGCTCCATCGGAATTGGGGTGAACAACTAAATGGCGAAAATATCTCCAGAGTAACTAAATGTCATCGTGAAAAGTAATTTCAAAGCGCTGCACAGTATGTGGTGGCAATGGACAGCTTTTGGAGCGTATAAAAGGAGCTACAGAGGTGTGGAAATAAACGTCCTTGGCTTTACTTTGTTTATAATTCCAAGGATTAGATACGAATGTCTACGACCGAGAAGTGGGCGACATAAACTTTTGACACGTCAGTCAACAACCGTCTTGGATTACGACCCAAGATGCGTGAAAGGGATTATCTCACGGATAAAATATGTGCGCTCTAAGTACAGTATATCTCTCCTGGCAGTCTATTTTAAAAAATGTATTTGCCATTGTCGGACCAATTCTGGGCACACATCTTTTCTGACTTTCCCCAAATATTAATGTACACAGAATGGATGTTAACAAAAACAATTCACATCTACCATATGGTATGTTGGAATATACCTTTCCACTCATCTTTCTGAAATGCATTTTTATACAATAATATAAAAAAACATTGAAATAATGGTCTGCCCTTTGCCAATCCACATGCCATGTCAGTTGTGGGGGTAGTTTGACCATATTTCACCACACTGGTCAGTGCGGGTTGGTGAAGGGGTCCAATTCAAGATCAGTTCGTGTAGCGATCTCCACTGTTGTTAGCCATAGCCAAGATTCGAACTCAGGTCAACTGATCCATAGTGCAGTCCGCGGATCTCCGCAGCACGGCTCACCACATTTCCCTCCATGATGCACCAGTTCAACAGAAATCGTTGCCTTAGCAATGCAACATAATTTAGATGTTCAAGATTCTCAAGAGCCTTTGTAAGTGCCTCGGGCTCAAAAACAAAAGCATTGCAACATAGCATAAAGCAAAAATGCACTTTACTTTAAAATGGTTGGCTACGTACGGAGCGAAATAAGTTGAACATACATACATGCAAATCTGTGCCAAAGCAGAGTATGCCGCAATATCATTCACGCATGTTGATTTTTGTTGTGTTTTATGTTTTCTTTCTTAGGGGGGTGGCGAAGCATTTGGCGGGGGCAGTGGGTGGTCGTGGGGGATGGTTTTACGGAGGACAGGTGCTTCGAGATTCTTTTACGGAACACTGCGGATGACGGAGCACATCTCACTCGCCTCGCGACGGCGCCACCACACGCCTGCAAAACTTAAAAAGGCGGGCGTCCCACCGGCACGCTCATTTACATTTCATTCCAGCAGCGATTAGCGGGGGGCCCAGGTGCCCTCCGGATGCTTTAGTCGATGCGCTCACGCTTCGTCAATGGATGTAAAAGGGATTTTAACAAATAATGTGATGGGCATTCAGTGCGTCTAATCTCAGCTGCTTGGCCGAAATGTTAGCTTTTTTGTGTAAAGTCTTATCTTCATGCTATTACTAAAGTCTTATTTTCATGCTATTTCCATGGTAATGCATCCATTTTACGTATCTGCGCTTTTTTTTTTACACTAAATCTGTAATATATTGAATTTGGTGCTATAAATATATAAACGTCTAAGACAAATACTATCAATCGCTGCCACTTCCCAAGGTTGTTAAATGTCATTTTTGTTTTACTTCTCGCACCAGTGTGCATTCATGTGTCGTTTGCACACTCACGCAACGGGGAGTTGGAAGGGGGGAGGGGTTACGAGTGACAAATGTGTGCTGTCTGTCCCACTCGCCAGTATTCGCACCTTCCAGTGGAGGCACGCGGCATTCTGTAAAATCCCTCCCGCCAAATGGCATGCTTCATGCCAACGTACTCAGCCTATGAACGTGATTAAAGTCACACGGTGGCGAGATGTTAACTACCGCGCCTGGTATACAGGCGGTCGCGGGTTCGATCCCGACCCTGACGGCTGAAAGCTTCGAGTTTGCATGTTCTCCCCGTGGCCGCGTGGATTTTTCTCCGGGTCCTCCGGTTTTTCCTTCCACATTTAGAAACATGCGTCTAAGAGTATTTGGTTGCTATACATTTACACACGACAAGCCACTTCGTTGAGCTACCATTTGAGACCAGGTGGAATCAGAAAAAGAGCCACATAGCCCAGTGGGCCTTAACTGGTAAAATAAAAATAAATGTTTTGTTTCATAGTTTGTCAAGCCAAGGCAAGTCCCTTGCCTCCTCCTCATGTCTGAGCAATGCCTGGATTGTCCATGCGTCTATCGTGAGGCTTTTGCAAGGTGCACGGGGAAGATGGAGCGATGAAAACACCCCGTGTGCTGGTGCCAGGTGGTGTATTACATTGCAGGGGTATATATGGACGTTGAACTTAGTTTGCACCGTACATAGCCAACCGTGTTAATCGGAGGTGCGATATAAAACGACATTGTACAAATGCGAAGAAAAGCATTTCTGCAATTTGGAAAGCATATCTAAAGTTTAGCTAAACGTATTGCCTTCTGAGTGACATTATATACGGGTAATACTATAGTCTGCGTCCTATATGCCATAGAATCCCACTGCAGGGGAGGTGAATGACTTTCTTCACTGGATTATGACGATCGTTTAAGTGTAAGCGTTTAGCACTAAACTTGAATCAATGCGGCACTTAAGCCTGACTCCTGCCCTGTGAATGAAACCAATCAACCTGTAAGCCATATTAATATTACGTAAAGTTTTGCTTTGGTGTACGTTCATACAACATGTTACTGCTGCATTAATGACTCTTGGGAAGGCTTTGGACGCATATCTGAGATTTGGTTGTGCTCGCATTTCCCTGACCATCAACTAAAAGGCATTTAGTTCAACCTAAGTGTACGCAGTGGTACATTTTAAAAATAGTTATAATATTGTTGCAGCTAAAAAAAATTAATATTTTAAAAGGCTGACATTGGCATAATCATACAGATTGAAGTTGGCTTCATTAGATGGTATGGTTTCATTTATTAACGTTCGTATGCACGCTGTTTAACAAAATAAAATAAAAAATTTATGTTGCAATGTTCATGTCCTTGGCAAGCCCTGTAGGGTAACAGACGATCTTTTTTTTATTTTACCGAAGATGAAATGACTTGGAAGGACCCACAATGTCCCCGCTGTTCCACGTCCAGACACGTTGTGTTATAGAGAAACGCTGCAGCAGAGCACTGTGGTCGCAACAAGTATGCACGTCACAGAAGTCAAGCCCTATAGTCGTCTGGCTGCATCTATCCCAAACAATAAAGAAACACTGAACTGAATAGGACATGTCCATATTTGTGTTTTGTTTAAACTGCTGCCCCCCCCCAGCCCCTCCCCTCGCCCCGGCCCCTCCCCTTTCCAACAGCATAACATGTTGATTTCTGCCACTCTTCTCAGCGGAATATTTGTTTCGCTAAAGGTTATTGCCCGGGAGGTTTGCTCCGGAGAGTTGTGAGAAGTTTCTGGAAGCAACCAAACAACACGAGCCCGCCCGACGTGATGGCAAAAACAAAGACGCAAACAATTTCAAACAATCGAGCACCGAGCATGACTGACTGCTCGGGTTTATCTCTCACATCTGCGAGCTTCCGCCGAATGGTTACGGATGAGCAAGTAGGTAAATAAATAAATGGAACGCTGTCATCAGTGAAACTAAATTAGCCTGGCTGGCTGAGCCCTCTCTGGTGTGAGTAGCATAATGAAGCGGTAATCAATGTAAGTGCAGTAATCAGACGGGACCTGGAATTTACAAAAACCGCAGCTGTGAGAACAATTGGGATTTGGCATCGCCCCTCTAAATAATTATTGCCAACCATGGCAAATTTGATAGCATTTAAATTCCAAAAAAAAGGAACGCATTTTAGGCACAAACTTTCTTAAGTGAGGAAAGAAAAAAAACATAATTTAGGCAAAACATATGTTCATGCATAATTATATGCCTGTACATGCGTGTTGTGCGTAAAAGCGCTGCGTTAATTCACAAGAGAATCGATGAAGCAATTTTTTGGTCCATTTAAAGTTGAAATGCTCATGATTTAATATGTGAGGGGAACAAATTTTTTATACATAATTGACACGTTTTAATAAATCGTACTAATTGGCTTCTACCATATTCCCCAGATAATAAGATGCACTTTATCACCCTGAATCTTAAAGGGAGAGTTGCAGGGGGATGGAGGATTGTGCGTGAGTGTGTGTGGCCACATTTGTATGACTCTGTTGACACCGGGTACACGTTTTGGGGGTGCATCTTACTTTCCTGAGATACTTGCAATCTATAAAATACGGTAAGAGTTGACAAAATATACGGTTTCCCTGGGAAGCAATATCTCAATCGAAAACAAATCAAAGGGCAGCGACTCTCTCCTTACTATGCTCGCACAGAAGGCGGCAACGCTGTTATAGGCCTCGGAAATATCGCAGTAACGCACGCTTGCACTTGACGGAATGTCTCGCAAAATGATTGCACCATCACAATCCAGATTGACCGTTCGCTTCGAAAACGGCCGGAGGGCACTGCCCTGAGTGGCGCTGTTGATTACATTCTGAATGATAAATGGGGGCCCGTCTGGGCAATAAATACCTCCATTCAGAAGGCGGCAACGCCGCAGCAGCAGCAGCGAATGGACATTACGGCGGGACCCCGGGGTCCCGAATAAACGGAAGTAAAAATCGCAATTAATAAATAAAAAATTGGCGACTCTGTCCCACCGCGCACATAAACGCCGCGACCCACCAGAAATGTATCTTCTCGTTCTTCACCAAGCACCCGTCGTTACCAAAATTGCCGTAGTCATAAACAAAACTTTGAAACGTTGATTAGCGCATCGTGTAGAGCTCGTCGAGAGGAACAGATTGCATTATCGTCCGCCTTCAACAGACATAAAATGACGTCGCAGCGCAGATTATACGAGAGCCGGGGTTTATAGGACCCCGGGATGCCGCCATAAGGTTCAAATGCCACAATAATGCTGCGAGATCTAAGTTCACTTGCGTTGCGAGCCATTTAGCTGATAATTAACACCGGCACAGTAAGATTGTCAAATGGAATAATGGACGTGCACACAGAGACGTCACGCGAGCCAGTCACAATGCTCATGTTTTCATCACTAAGATGCCCGACACTCAATAGTTTTTTTTTTAAGTATGATTATAGGTTGTCCTGAACGTTGGTACACTGTCCGATATTCAACAGATTTACAGCCGGTGCCTGCCTCCGTTGCATTTTGTAGTGGTTAGCACATTGAAGTTGCATTCCAGAAATAGTCGGCTCGTTTTGATCTCCGGCCGCGGCAGTTGAAGCAATGGTGAACGTTTCTTAAATCCCCCTACGTCTGTCCACCCAGCAGCATAAATAGCTTCACCACAGTTAATCTCGATCGGCAGGTCGGGGGTGGTGGTGTGGTGAAATGTGGGCACTCCCACCTCTTCCAAGACATCTGGCCAGCATCGAAAAACAAACGAAATACCACTGGACAGGAACTCTCTCGGGCTACCTCTAGGAGAAGCCCTTCCACTAGCCGTGGCACAAGCAAGCAATCGCAGGGCTGCACCTTTAACATTTTTCTTTTACCAATCCCACCAAAAAAAAGTATTCATGAATCTCGCTCTCGCATCCAGAGCTCACCGCACCGTTGTGTTGTTGAATAATCCCTGGAGACGCCGCCCTTGTGTCGCTATGCACATACTCTTGAGGGCCGTACTTTTGGAAGGAGGAATGCCAAGTGGCCACGGCACTAGTTGTTATTTTTGAAGAACTGCTAAAAAACCCTGGGGAATTCTGAGATGAAGGAAGATGCCTCTCTCTCTCTCTGCCTTGCGCATAATCACTCCCCGGCTTCGCACAGCAACTGCCGAACCTCCATACGGAAAGGGTCAGATGCAAGGGCACGTAAATAAACACGAGCGAAATTGGGATCTCATCATCACCAGCCAAAGTCACGGCACAAAGCGTGCAAATTCTTGGTCTTGCAATGCATTTCTGTGATTATGTATCGTATGTTGTGCATTTAATGTAGTGCATGCTGGAAAAGGCATTTTGTATATAAAAGCAGACCGTGACAGGCTGAATCATTTTTTTTTTACGATTAGTGGGGCAGTGGTGGCACAGTGGACGTCAACACTGCTCCCCGCTAATGCTATGTTTGAATGCCTTGGTTTTGAGCCTGAGGCACTTAGGACGGCACTTCGGAAGAATCTTAGAAATCTAAATTGTGTAGAATTGTGAAAGCAAGTGCTGTACAATGATTCCCCGTGGAACCGGTGCGTCGTGATCCACACACTGCACTCTGACCCCGGTGGCGGCTGCGTTCCAGTACACGGCCACGGCTAACATCAGTGACGAGTGACATCTGATCCTGTCCTGGGCCAATCTTAATTTGAAGTTTTCGTGACTGCAGGGATCCATACTCTTTGGTAAAGTCACGTAGGTAGAAAATAAAATAAATTAAATCACGACGTTTCGATTGCAACACAAGCAATCATCATCAGGTGGGAAAACCACAGCAAGAAATATGTTTCTTGCTGAAAAATGTTTCTTGCTGGTACTTTGGTATTTAATTTATTTTATTGTATACCTACGTGACTTTACCGAAAGAACCAAAGAGTACAGTCCTGGGCCCTTCGCTCAACCAGCTTCACTGACCATCGTGGTGTAAGCGTGGTAAAGAAAAACCCAAGAACGATGCAGAGTAGAGAGTCCTGAACGTTATTAAAATTAGTTATTCGACGCTGATAGACAGATATCTAGATAGAAGGTGATTGGTCACAAAGAGGTTAGCTGAGGTTTATACGGAACCTTGGTTGACATGGGTGGGAAATTCCAAAACTGTTTTTGCAATGGTGTTTGCATGTGGTCATCTGAGCTACGAGACACTGTGTATATTCAGTTGAGTGGTCTTTCTGAGTTTTGTTTTAAACCTCTTACGGTCTCAACTCTGGCTATGTAAAGCACCTTCTGTGTCACCAGAGCACATCTATTGAAGGTGCTTTGGTATGAGAATTAAAATAACACAGACACCATCGCTATGCTTTCAACGTCTGTATAGTTGAACATTCATGATGTTGTTTTTGATCATCTACATATATGCTTTCTACTGATCTCATCCTATTCCATCTATCCTGTTGATAATTGTGTATGAATAGTCTCATTGCTATTATGGCTTTAGAGATGTCTCTGTGTCTCTTTGCTTCTGTCTTTCCGTCTCTGTCTCTGTGTGTCTGTCTACCTCTGGCTCCCTTCTCATATCTTTCACCTTCTCTTTGTCTCTAGAGCCTTTCCTTCTGTCTCTGTTTCTCTTTCTCTCTCTCCCATCTTCCCTTTGTCCCTCTATATATCTCGATCTTTCTCTGCCATCTCTCGTCTCCGTGTCTCTCTTTCTCTGTCTCGCCTCTCTTGGCTTCTATCTCTGTCCCTCACCAGGCCACAGTGAGCATGCATATCCATATTTCTACAAATAGGATAGCATACTTTCATTGAATCAGTATTTAATACTCATTTAATGAAATTCTACTTTGTCCAATGGCAAAGCTGCATTCATCATTGCCATGCAAATTTGTGGGTCAGTAATGCGCTAAACACACTCTTAGGTGCCCACAATTTACTATCTGATAATTGTTATTACGAGTCATGCCATTAAAATTCATTAATTTGTATGAACTGAATGCTCTTTTTAAAAATATGAAACAAAAATCATTGAAAAGCTGTTTAGCTGTTAATATAATTATGACTGCTCTTTGCCACTGAAGTTGATAGATTGTAAAATATGTCCTTTGTTGACTTCTAGATTAGACATAGCAGTACTACATTGAACCACCAAAGTTAAACGAATACCTTTAATATAACTATAGAGATAACAAAAAATATTTAAGTAATATAGAGATCTCTTTTTTTAAACTATTAAAACAATTTGAAGGTGTATTTATTTTCGTAGCAAGAGTGTTTAGATCAGTGGTTCTTAACCTTTACCGCAAAACAATGTATAATGTTAGTAACTACATAGGTTTGATCAGACAAAGTAGGAGTACTTACATGCCCATGCTGAATTTGTGTTTTGATTATTTACCTTCTAACAGAAATTTGCCACGTCTCCCACCCACAGGGGATGCGTCCACCCCAGGTTAAGAACCACCGGCATAGATGACTATACTGGACAATGGAGAGACTCACCCCCACCATAGGAACGTGGAGTTTCCCCCACTGGCTCACAGCTGAGAATCGCTTTGACTTTGAGTAATGTGTGTCGGCAATAGCATAGTATTCCCTACATTAAGCAGTAGCTTGTGATGAACAATATGCAAAGTTTTCTATGATCCTGGAATTAGAGGAACCGGTGAGCACCAAATCATCAAGGGACTGGCATAGGGCTTCCAGCTGTACAGGTTTTCCCAGGATCAAACTCTCGTTCAGGTAGCTGACTTGACAAATGTGCAAGCCTACCTGGGACATTAAAAGTCGCTTTTTTTGACTGGGACTGCGGGTACTGCAATCATGACTTCGCAGCTGTTGAAATACGATACCTGCAGTGTACATTCATCACATACATATGTAATGCGGGCGTAAACGACCTTCCGGATGTGACGTCACGGGGGGAGGAGTTACGTCACGTGGGAGAAAGGTTCGGGTCTTTAAGGGGAGAAACCGGAAGAGGAAGGGGGGTTGTTGGAGACTGGACGAGGGTGAGGCCACGCAGGGCGAAGGCTGGGAGGAGTGGCGAGATTGCCACACACACTGGGAGAGAGGATTGGCACCGTCGGCCAGCGGTGACCAACCCAGGGAGCAGCGGCGAGGCTGCAGCGAGAGCAGCCAGCGAGGCTGCACGAAGAGGCAGCAGTGGGACTGCTCGGAGAGGGAGAGCAGTGGTGGAGCTGCAGCGAGGGCAGCCGGAGAGGCTGCGTGAGGAGATCAGCAGCGAGGCTGCTAGAGGCTACGGGAGCGACACGAGGAGACCAGCAGCGAGGCTGTTAGCGGCGACGGGAGCGACAGCAGCGTCGGCGCCGAGCGGAGGGTCTCAGAGGGAGAGAGCCGTGTGGGAAGAGTAGACGAACCCGAATAAAGGACACCAAGCCAGATACACTGGTGTTGGAAGTGTAACGGCATGTCGAAGCAACTAAGAAAAAATAATATTCCGACGCCATCATCTGCTTCTTCGTCCGACGACGACGACCTTCCTCCTACGATGGATTCAGCTGCGGTGGTGGAAGAGAGCCCTGCTGAAGCGAGTGCGGGAACGGGAGTTGAAGATGTCACCGCGTCGGCGGGCCCGTCAGCACCAACAGACGCGGATTTCTGATGGGAACAGATGGCGGAGCAGCTTGAGACTCTCAAGAACGTACTGGCGCAGTTATGTCACCTCGTCACGCCGAGGACGGCGATGGGGAGAGCTGAGGGTGGTCCACAGGCCGCCGCCTTGCCTTCGCTGTCGACGCCATCAGCCACGCGGCACGAAGCCGCCATCTTGCGCGCTCCGCGGCGGGAAGCCGCCATCTTGACCACGCCGCGGTTCGACGCCATTTTGAACCTACCGCCGGAGGAACCATCGCTTGAAGACGGCGTGCTAAGGAGTCGCAGTCGGCATCTTACTACGGTCAAAGAATTCTCCATCGGGGGCGATTGGAGCGCTTTCGCCTGCAGATTTTTGGCGGCGGTACGTTCTGCTAGGTGGACCGACGCTGAGGCTTTGGAAGTGTTGCCGACTCTTCTTGATGACGAGTCGGTCAGATTCTTCCGTTCCATAACGGCCGAAAAGAAGAAAACATTACGTGGAGTTTTTGACGAAATGGCGGACGCTTACGAGCCACCTGATGATGCGCATCGCCGATTTGCTTAACGACAACGAGCGCCCGAGGAATCGCCGGTGGCATATAGGGGTGCGGTGCTGGAGTTGGCTATGGCCGCATATCCAGAGACGAAGCCTGACCTGCTCGAGCCTCTCATCTTAGGGAAGATGCTTGAGCTGTCTCGGGATCTGGGGATTCCCATGCCTGTGTGTGGCCATGAGAAGCTGACTTCCCGGGCGGCAGCAAAATGTCTGGATGCACAGTTTAACCTCCATCGGTGGAAGCAAGTCGCAGCGTGGACGGGGGGGGCCCATCGTCGAGGGAGGCGCCTTGGGTTGGGACCCTAAGAAGGCGGTCTACGTGCCGGATGGGGGGGGCCCTCAAGAGCTGGCGGCCGCCTCTGGCCCATGGTCGGGCCGCGGTGGGCCGGCCCCGCACGCTGCACCACCGGTACAGGCCCGGCGGGATGCTGGGCCTGCGCTACGGCGCAATGGCGTTGACTGCTTCCGCTGCGGGCGTAAGGGCCACTACGCCAGGGACTGCTGGGCCCGCGTCCCGGGTCCGCCCCAGCAGGAGGCCTCGTCAACGGACGCGCCAAAGAAGGAACCGCCAAGACAGGCAAGTCGGTGCGCACCAGACACCCGGCAAGGCTTTGCACCTCACCCATCACCGTTGTCGTGCGATCCGGGTGTTGTTATTAAGGGGAGGCCATCGACGGGGCCTTGTCGCTCGGTGACGCAGTGGCGTAAATTGGCACGGAGGGTCGTCGCGGCCGCTACGGGTTTGTCCACTGTACCGGGGTCTATACAAGGGGTGGACGTTCGTATTTTGGTTGATTCTGGGGCGTCCGCGACTATTATATCGGATGTCATTTTCCATCTGTTGGGCATCCCACCGGGGGCCGTGTGTCCAGGTTACGGGTCGTGTGTCGCTGCGAACGGGGGTAGCATGGGCATTGTGGGCCAGGTGGACGCTAAAATATCTATCGGGGAAGTGTTGGCCTCAGGAACTGTGCTAATTTCAAGATATCTGGCAGTTCCCTGTTTACTGGGAACTGATTTTCTGGCTAAGATGCCCATTTTGATCAAAATTAATGAGAATTGTATTGAATTGCCGAGTGGCCGTCAAATCTCGTTTCTGCCGTCGCCCTGGGGGCGACCTGCTCCTGCCGCACAGGTGCAGGCGTTATCCGTAGTATCTGCTGACATTCCACCTGGCTCACAGATGCATATTCCTTTGCGGTATCGGAAGCCTCTGCCTGATCGGCTAGGAGCGGTTGGGGTCTTGTTGTCACCGTCAGCCACGATATCGGCCGGATTGGCGCTGGTTGGGGCGCAGACCATCGTTCGGCCGGACCAATTACCGTTTTTGCAAGTGCTCAATGCGGGTACCGAAAACGTGTATGTCCCGGCTGGCACGGTCGTGGCACATGCCACTACGGCTTTTACGGCACAAGATTGCCTGCACAGCCGGGGCGTGGTTGCTGGTGTTTCCGAGCTGGTAGCTTCGGATAATCGCTGGATTGCCGACTTATGTGAGGAAAATTCTTCCCTGTCCGAGGAACAACGTTGTGCGATTCGTAAATTGTTATTGACGTATTCGGATGTGTTTAGCTCCGACGATTTGGATTTGGGACGCACCTCGTTGCTTTACCATCATATTGAAACAGGGGACGCTGCCCCTATTCGGTTGAACTCGCACCGGATGAGTCCGGCTGAGCGAGAACACGTTCGGGGGGCAGTGGATGACATGTTGGCTGCAGACATAATATCTCCATCTAACAGCCCATGGGGCGCGCCTGTTGTTTTGGTCAAGAAAAAGGACGGCAAATTGCGATTTTGTGTTGATTTCCGGAAATTGAATAAAATATCGGTGGCAGATGCGTATCCCCTGCTGCGTATCGACGACTCCCTCGATGCCTTGTCGGGGGCTAAGTTCTTTTCTACACTGGATCTCTCTTCGGGATTCTGGCAGCTTCCCCTTGACGAGCCCTCACGGGAGAAAACTGCATTCCGTACGCCGCAGGGGTTATTTCAATTCAATTGTCTTCCGATGGGGCTGAATGCGGCCCCTGCCACATTTCAAAGGTTGATGGAACTGGTATTGATGGGGTTGCAGTGGGAGACATGTCTCATATATTTAGACGATATTATCGTCTTCAGCCGCACATTTGAGGAACATTTACGGCGGTTGGAGGCGGTGTTCACGAGGATGCGTTCCGCGAATTTGAAATTGAAACCAAAAAAATGTCACCTACTGCAACGGTCCGTCCGTTATTTGGGGCATATCGTGAGTGCTGAGGGGGTGGCCACGGATCCGGAAAAAACGGCGTGCGTCCGGGATTGGCCAACTCCGACCACCGTGGGAGATGTACGTCGGTTTTTGGGATTCGCCTCATATTATCGGAGATTTGTTCCAAATTTTGCGACGATCGCGAGGCCCTTGCACCTCCTTACGGGTAAAGGACGAAAATTTGGTTGGGGACCGCCGGAAGAGGCGGCTATTCAGGGCCTGCGCAATCTATTGGCTACGGCGCCGACGTTGGATTATCCGGATTTCGATCACCCCTTCATTCTTGATACGGACGCGAGTGACACAGGTATTGGCGCGGTGTTGTCTCAGTCTAAAGGGGGTGTGGAGCGCGTGGTGGCGTATGGTAGCCGGGTTTTGTCTCCCGTGGAAACCCGCTACTGTGTCACTCGCAGGGAACTTTTGGCTGTTGTTTTTTTCCTACGCCAATTTCGACCGTACCTGTACGGTCGTTCCTTTATTGTGCGTACGGATCATGCGGCCTTGCAGTATGCTCTTAAGATGGATCAGCCATCCGGCCAGTTGGTGCGTTGGTTGGACACGCTGCAAGAATTTTCCTTCCAAATTCATCATCGGAAGGGGGTGCGCCATGCGAATGCAGACGCACTTTCAAGATTGCCGCAACGCTCCCCTTGCGCGTGCGCGTCGGGGACGCATAGGTGTACGCCGATTCTATCCCCCCCTCAGCCGGTTGCGTTGGCCGTCGAGAGGCCGGATGCTCCGATGGAGCCGGGTCCGACTGACGGGGTTTTGATTCTGCCGCGGTCTGTGTGGATTCGGGAACAAATGATGGATGAGTCGTTGTTGTCCTTACGGAAGCGGTCTGCGGTGGAGAGTGGGGGTCCGGGTACGGATGGGGTGCCGGAAACCGCTCTCCGAGATGGTCTGCTCATGTGGAGGGAAGGATTCGAGGAACGCTGGCGTCTGGTTGTGCCAACGTCCCTGCGATATGAGTTAATTAGGACTCTCCATTGTGACACGCTCTTACATCTGGGTGTGCAAAAGACCTTATTGACGTTGCAACGTCATTACTTTTGGCACGGCATGGCGACAGATGTCATAGGGCACGTGCGCGCGTGCCCTGATTGTGCCCGGCGTATGCCACCTAAACATCCTTATGTGCCGCCTATACAGTCAATTCAGGTGTCTCGGGTTAATGAATTGGTGGCACTGGACATTTTGGGACCCTTCCCACCATCTGCGAGGGGTAATAAATATTTGCTGGTTGGAGTCGAGTACCTCTCCCGTTGGCCGATGGCCTGGCCGTTGCCCGACCAATCGGCCGCGGCTATTACCGAGGCCTTTTTATTCGGGTACGTTATGGACAAGGGTGCGCCGGAGAGACTCCTCACGGACCAGGGCCGAAATTTTTCTTCTAAATTATTGGCGGAAGTGTGCGCGGCCCTTGGGACTAAGAAAGTACGGACATCCCCATACCATCTGCAAACGGATGGTATGGTCGAACGGCTAAATCGGACATTGTCTGCCATGCTGTGCCACACGGTGAGTGAACAACAATCAGATTGGGATCTGCACATCCCTGGGGTGCTTTCGGCGTACCAGATGACGCCTCATGCGGCTACAGGATATTCGCCGTTTTTCCTTATGTATGGTCGGGAAAACGTGCCGCCGATGGATGTGCAGTTGGGAACCGGTGTGAGGGGACCTGGTAAACCACTCCCAGATTAGATTCAGGACACCGTTCGCCGGGTCACGGAGGCGCGGGAGGGTGCCCGCGTGGCTACGGCCAAAGCTCAGGCCCGGAATGAGCGGTATGCTCGACGTTCCAAGGGGGAGTGCCCCTGGAAGGTTGGGGACCTGGCCTGGCTCCATTCCCCGCAGGTGCGGCCAGGAACCTCTCCTAAATTGCATAAACCTTGGCAAGGGCCCGTCCGCCTCATCGAGGTTCCCAACCCGCAGTCGGCACGTGTTCGGATTGGATCTCGTTGCTGGTTTGTTCACACGTCGCGCTTGAAGCCTTATGTCGCTCCCCTACCGGATGCGTCATCTCCTGATGTTGCCTTGCCGGGGTCTGTTGCTGCCGACTCTCCCTTGCCTGCGTCCATTGATCTTGCAAGAGCGCCTGTCGTGCCTATTCCAGACAGACCGGCCGTGACACCGCAGGTGACGAGGGGCCCTGCTCGGGGGGTGCCTGCCAGGACTGCGGGAACTCCGAGCCCTGCAGCCCTTCCGACCCCGCTGCAAGCACAATCGCGGGACACCTCCGGGGCTGAGCCTTCGGGGACACGGGACGTTGGTGGGCCTCCAACAGCGACAGGAGGATTGCGGCCTGTCACTCTTAAAACCCCATCATGTTCCCGCTCTGCGGGAGGGCCACCGACCGTCCGGGACGGGCCGGCGACCCGCACACATTCTAAATCTCTTACGTTTCGTTGATTGTTATGTTGTGTTGTTGTTTTTACTGTTATAATTATTGCATGCTTCGTGTCCTTTAGTGTGTCAGGGTCAGTTCGACCGCATTACTGTTCGGAGTTTTGTTCAGCCGAGGTCGGCTGGGTTTTCTCTACCGGGGAGGGTGGTGTAATGCGGGCGTAAACGACCTTCCGGATGTGACGTCACGGGGGGAGGAGTTACGTCACGTGGGAGAAAGGTTCGGGTCTTTAAGGGGAGAAACCGGAAGAGGAAGGGGGGTTGTTGGAGACTGGACGAGGGTGAGGCCACGCAGGGCGAAGGCTGGGAGGAGTGGCGAGATTGCCACACACACTGGGAGAGAGGATTGGCACCGTCGGCCAGCGGTGACCAACCCAGGGAGCAGCGGCGAGGCTGCAGCGAGAGCAGCCAGCGAGGCTGCACGAAGAGGCAGCAGTGGGACTGCTCGGAGAGGGAGAGCAGTGGTGGAGCTGCAGCGAGGGCAGCCGGAGAGGCTGCGTGAGGAGATCAGCAGCGAGGCTGCTAGAGGCTACGGGAGCGACACGAGGAGACCAGCAGCGAGGCTGTTAGCGGCGACGGGAGCGACAGCAGCGTCGGCGCCGAGCGGAGGGTCTCAGAGGGAGAGAGCCGTGTGGGAAGAGTAGACGAACCCGAATAAAGGACACCAAGCCAGATACCGTGGTCGAGTCTTTTATTACTCATACATTTATTCAAGCAGACTCCAGTGCCCTTTTGCCACTCGCACCTCCGAGCTGCTCAAGCACGAGACCCTCGCGGTACGGGTGGTTTCCACTGGCTATTTGCTCTGCTGAACCAGATCGAAGTCGTGATATGCGGGCCTCACAAGACATCTGAATGTAGCTCAGGGGCCAAGCAGCGCCAGCCAGGACGGGGGCTAATGACACATTCATCGTGTGCGACACCAGTCAGCAACAATTTTAAAAACGGAACGTCACCGCATCCCGTGCGCGCCTCTCAGCTCGTTCATTGTGTGCAATCGAACCCGTGGTGCCTCCCGAACCATGCCAGGGCTTGCGCCGGGCGATCAGCGCCGGGGTGAGACGACTCACCTCTGCACTCGTGACCGGCGGCCTCGTAGCCCGGGTGGCACACGCACTGCCCAATGGGCACGAGCCACTCGCCGTCCGCGCTGCAGTGCATCCTGGGATCGCCGCTGGCCACCGCGTTGCGCACGCACGAGCCGCGCACCTCGACGAGCGGCGACGAGTCGGTGCCCGTCACCGTGTCGGGGAAGGAGGCGAGTTTGCGCACCACCGCCGGGCACTTCTTGTAGTAGACGCGCACGGACACGAGCGCCACGCACGCGCCCACGTCCTGGAAGGCCAGGTAGAAGCCGGTCCAGGAGAGGGGCGGCAGCTCCCGCACCTCCGTGTTGAGCTTGAGCACGCGGTCGATGACGTCGGTCTTGTCGAAGATCATGTCGGACGCGATGGTGCCCACCTTGGCGAACTTGCCGTCGTCGATATCCGCGCCGGAGTCGGCCTCGTAGTAGAAGAGGTTGAAGGTCTCCTTGCAGGTGGAGGCGACGCCGGCCATGCTGCCGCAGTCACGCAGCGTGAACTTGATCTCCACGTAGACTCGCTGGGCCGGGTTGCGAGCGATCCAGCGCGTCCGCAGCCAGTTGTTCTGGTTGGAGCCCATGTTGCAAACCTGGAAGGTCTGCACTGGGGTCGTTTGGTTCAGCATGATGGTCAACTCCTCCCACTGGAAAAAAAAAAGAGAAGAGATAGTTTACGACACATTGCCACATTTATATATATTCATGGTTATTTTTAAAAACTGCTTTCAAGTGAGCTTCACGAACATTTCTGAAACTCGTCAACGTGACATTGTGGCATTCGTGGGATCGCAAATTATAAGCAATCTGTTCAACGCATGTGCATGCGAGTGTATTCCAATGGAAAGTCAGGAAAAATAACTCAGCGGCCAATTGGCTCAAGGATGGAATGTTCAACAAAAAATCATAATCTAGCAGAAAACTCCCACAAAGAACCCACACTAGATTTACAGACTGACAAGTCATGTTAGAATTAACCGCACACACATGCAAACACATGCACACATATGCAAACGTGCACACATTCCTACCCGTCCCTAAGCACATGCACAGAGTGAGCTTTTCACATTTTCACAAACACAATTGCACACCTTACCAACGTGCAAATGCTGGTTGCCAAGAAATGAAAACTGAAAGTTACAGCAGTTCCTTATTGCTCTACCCAAGCTGTGGGCCGAATCATGAATTACATATGCAGAACCCCGACGGTGTTGAGTTTCAGCACTCGCTCCACACTGATCATGAAACCCGTTCTGTATATATTGCAGGATTCATTTCAACCGCTTCACCAACCACAGCACTAATTAGTTTTTGGTTCAACTTTCATTTCCTATTCGACCAGAAACAGCTGTGCATAGTGGTTGAGTGTTTTTGAAATTGTGTTTTCTCTGGAAATATATTTCCACTAAACTTTTTTTTTACCAAAATAGACAAACGTACAAACCACACATCTGCACACTATTGTGCAAAGCGGCCAGAGTTGGGTTGCTCCTACCACAAAGGAAACCGAAACATGAAACGAATCTTCACCAAGTAGAACTAAAATACAGTAATGGTTGCCTTGAACACAAAGAGCATATTTTCCCTCACGCCACAAAATGCAAACAACTGCCGATGCAAGTTCATTTCCCTCGCACATCGTATAAATACAAGTCAATCCATGTAGAGATATCTCACAGATTTAAAATCACCCTCTTTTACTTCCTTCTCAACAGGTGATTGAATTCTAGATTTGAAGTTTTCGTGACTGCAAGGATTCATACTCTTTGGTTTAATACAATAATTTTGCTGTGACGGTTCCACCTGAAGATGGAAGCTTGTGTTGCCTCCGAAACGTCGTGATTTAATTTATTAGAATTTTTTTCCTACGTGACTTTACCGAAAAAAACAAAGAGTAGATGATTGAATATCGTGAAAGTGATGGCAGGACACATTTCTCCAAGCCTGGATAGCCAATGTGCTGAAACAACCATGATGGGATTTGGACGCTCCATAAATCCTGAATCCACTGATCTATTCAGGAAGGTGTGTTGGTCAGAAGTTCAAAGTTTGAATGAATGTTCAACTCAATCTTGATTTGAAGCTTTTGTGACTGCAGGAATCCGTATTCTTTGGTTCTTTCGGCAAAGTCGCAACACAAGCGTCCATCATCAGGTGGGGAAGCATGGTCTGCTGCCGAGGCAGACTGTTTTAAAATGCTCAACTCCTTTGCACAGTAATATAGCAGTGCAGTCGTGTGTCGTTCACCTTTCATTATTTGATTGCAGATAATAATGACTATGTTATATTGGCTGGGGGAAAAAACTAAACGAAACTCCCAGCGCTCACGTGCCCTCCTGACATGTGTCGCCCAAATAAAATGCCTAGTCTGGGCACGTGCCCGGCTACTGGCCTTGTCGTGTCTGTTCTGGGCGCTATACAAATAGTGCCGTGATGTCTGTAGCACTTTTAAAGCCAGTGGCATAGTGGATATAATAACTCGTGGCTTGCTTGCCTCCTTTGAATAATTGAATGCCAATTAAACGCACATGCCGAAGATTCGCACCCACTTATCTCAAACGACCTAAACTGCTTTAGCTAATCTTAATTGGATTTTACATTTTGCGCGCAATTACATTCGGAGGCATTGTTTCCAGGGGGACATCGCGCAGTCTGCCCTGCGAATGTAAACTAAGCAAATAAATTAATAATGGATAACACAACTAGATATTAAAGATAAACAGAGGACGCTTTCGTTACTCAGATAAATTAACTGCACCATAAATCAATAAACTATACAGTACATTCACAATCGAATGTAATGGTGCCCTTCCGCCAGTGTCATAGCAACCATGTCAAAGCCGTAAAATCATCACAAGATGAGACTGAGTGAGCGGCGTGTTATTTATCAAGGGGGAATTTCCTGGGCCGTTTTCTCGTGTCCCTGCTCATCTGTGTTTGCTTTCGATAAGGGACGTGGAATAATAAAAAAGCAATACAACTGGCAGGTTATGGCACAGGTGGATGGGGCAGAGAGGGGTGGCTTGTTTGGGAGGAGAACTGACCAACTGCTGAACACAAGGAAGACAATTAGTGGGGAAAGTTTCAACATCACCAGGTGGCCGAGACCACCTTTAGTTGAAAACCCATTTCTTGAGAACTACTTTTTGTGTTCAGTTTGTTGTCCTTCCCCCCCGCACCTCCAATTAGCGTGGTTGGCTACGTACGATGCGGCAAAAGTTCAACATAAATACATGGCCCGCCATCCAAGCAAGTCTCCGGAAGAGCCCTTTAACTGCCATGCACCGTACCCATAGCCACAACACTCCCCCATTCCCCCACTGCAAATAGTCATTGGCGCGTTCAACTGCAGCGCAACTTCACTGGCCATTAGCGCACACATTTGGCCAAAGTTTAAAACCAGCGATATGCGATATTCCAGCTGGGGCTGGAAGCAAGGGGCCTCATAATACTCGACTGTCCCATTAAAAAAGCACTCGTCCTTTAAATGGTATAGAGTAACCGGTGTCCCTAAGGGAGGATCTTGTGCCAGTCCACGGGACAACATCATCCCTTGGAAGTAATGGTGAGCTCCACACCTGTGCATGCCACACCAGTCTCTCTGAAACTCTGCAGGTGTCGGTGGTGGGCGTACCCAATACTTGCCACGTTTTGACAAAGTGCTCGTTTGCTGCCGAGCATCATCGCCTTTTAATAGAGCTTCGCAAACGCCTCTACTTCCTAATAGACCAATTTCCCTAACTCAGTGCATTACCATACATACATACATTAGCATAATTTGCACATGAATGCATCTCAAACTAATATGGGAATTTGGGGGGGGGGGGTGTGCTGACATTTAAAACTATACCATTGTGGGTCCATAAAAATGTAACCGAGAAGATGCCTTGACTTAATACCCATCGAGCGCAAGCTTTGAATTTAATTAAGTATCATTGCGCTTCAATTATTTTCTTCTTAAAGCAGTTTGAGGTTCAGCAGTTATAACAAAGTAGAATGCTTTTGGTGGACCCGAAATAATGGTATCTTGTGTGCGCTCATTTTAAATGCAATGTTCATATCGTTCCACAATTTGCAGTACTCGAATCTGTTTTGAAAGCACGTGAAATCCTTTTACAGAAATGTTTAATTATATACAGCATGCGTTTTTGTGTATACACTGTTATTATGTATATTTGAAATGTGTATTTATAACCGTTCTTCATGCCAAACAAAAGTGCTCTTAAATGAAGGGATGGCCTTTCACGAGAGGTCAGCTGCTGCGTTAAGAGAGCAATCTGTCCTAGTGATCACAGCTGGGACTTATGGGCGATTGTTGTTGTTGACATGTTTCTCACAATAGCATTTCCCCAAAGATGATACATAGGAGAGAGAGAGGTGTAAATCTGTGTATCGATTGAGGGGAAAACTCAGTTTTGGCTGGCTGACATATTTCAGACTTTATCTTCGTTCACGATATACAGCGCTCTGGCGACAAACAAAAACCCATAATGCAATATAAAAAGGGTCCAGGCAGCTATAACTTCAAGACTTTGCTCCTGCTGAGTACTAGAGTTTGCGTTCAAATTATCGCTCTGCAGAATAACTATCCAATACATCTTCGTACGGAGCATTGAAGGTGCAACAATTACACGCATAACAGTTACGAACTCTACATTAATGAAGCGCCTCAAACGACAGCCTTTATTTCGATTTAAAGCTTTCGTGACTGCAGGGATTCATCTTCTTGGTTCTTTCGGTAAAGTCACGTAGAATGGAAATAATTAAAAAAAATGAAAAGAAAACATAATACAATAATTTTATTATGTTTTTTTGTTATTTTTATTTTTTCCATTCTACGTGACTTTACCGAAAGAACCAAGAGGATAGCTTTAATATTCACGAATGCTGCCAATTGCCAAATCAGGCTTGCCCGCTTACCTACCGGGATGCCTCGAACGGCATCTGCGCCTGCAGCTACAATGGGAGACCCCCACAGCCGCCCACTGTGAACCCTGCAAGCGGCATAACCTTCAAAGTGTGCGTAACACCCTCCCCGCCCCACCAGCAAGTTCCTGGCAAGGCACGGCTCACAGGAGGCACACTACCGTTTGCCGAAGATTAATTTGCCATCGCTTGTGCCCAGTCTTCCAATGTGTTTTAGGCCGTGGGTTCGAACGCAGGAATTTGGAGCAGGTGGGTAACAACAAAGCATGCTTGGTTTTCTTCTGCCTCCTAAGACCCGTAAATGCCACCATCCACTCGCTGCATCCCACAAAAAACCACACCAGGGGGAAAAAAATATATGCCAACCATCTCTTGCAGTCTTGCCTTATGCCTGTGATCCAAACACAAATAAATCACTCTGTCGTCAAAAAAGAAAGGAGCCAAGTTAGAAATGTTTATAATTAATGTGAATAATGGTACACCCACACTGTTTATGTACACCTTGGTACAGTGCCGTTGGTTGTTCAACTCAAGTGAATCGTATGGCATTCAAATGCTGCGCTGGTTTTAAAATGGATTGGTGTTCATTATAATAAAAATGAATAAAGCTGCACTATTCCCCATGTACTTTCAGACCATGTAAGACAGTGTTCTTTGTGCAATCAGTGATGCTAAATCATCCCAAATTATAGCGTGTGTGTTTTTTTCCCAGCGCTGAATGTGAACAATGTGTCTTTTGTACTCAAAAGTGGGCTTTCTTACACATCTTCTTTCGTGCGTGCAACAATGCGAGCACAAAGTTCGGCTGAAATTCCACCACCAAGAAGCGGTGACGTGGGAAACGCGTCCACGGTGGTAAAATTGCATGCTTGCTTGAGTCAGTCTTCACTTTTAACGGACATGAAAAAAATGCCTCACTTGAGCCGTAACAGCCTTAAACACAAAAGATACGGCTTAACAACACATTTGTTGTGAGCACCATTATCTTATTCAAGGGATCAGTTGTTGCTTGACATTCAGGTGAAGGAAACGGATCCTGTGCGTTATGGATTTTGTTTAATTTATTTTTTTCTGTTTGAGGAACACCCTTTATCTGTGGCCCTGCGTCATCTACGCGACAAATGCGGGCGTGTCTTTGCTTTTTACGTGAAAAATCTGAATCCCGTCATGTGCCGTCAGTTCACTCATTCTGTCCGCCCCATTGCCCCGGCCTTCACAGAGGCAGTTGGGACATTTAAACAATTTGGCAGCAAGGCTGTGCTGGGCACGGTGTCACATTTCACGGGTGGTCACGCACGCTCCTATTTTTCCCCATTTATCACCACATAAAAACGGAAACCCTGTAAAAGAAAAAAAAGTTTGCTCAAGAGTTGCGCTTATTTTTTTCCCCTTCTTCTTCTTCAGAATTCAGAGTACAATGACAACGGCGGAGTTATTTACACAAAACCGCAATTTCTGCATTAAAATTTCAAGTTTGAAATGTTCCGTATCATTTTTGTGTAACTTCCAGGAATTTATTTTTTCTCATTTTACGAACTATGAACGTACACGAGAGCGGTGGGGTGGGTCCAATTCCCAGGGCAGTGGGCCAAACCTGCACGAATTTAAACGGCGCAAATTAAATGGAAAAGCCGCACACCTGCGTAGTGGTTGTTGCTCAATGGGGAGCAGGTGTGGCAAATTTCATTTGGAATGCGTCACGTTGTGCAAGAGTGACGCAGAAAATCAAACCCCCTCCGAGTGCGGCCTGAGTTGGGAAACCCGCTGCTCCCTTCACTGTACCATGCCTCTATTGTGAAAAGGGGCGCTATTGCTTTCTGAAGGTGGGTGGGTGAGTTGGGGTGGTGCTGCAGGGGGTCAAAGCACTGAGCCGGCACAGTTCAGGTCATGGGTTTGCCTCTGGGATTCAGTCACCCATTATTAAAACGAGGCTCTCATCGTGAATTGTACATATGTTGAACTTCTTTCGCACCGTACGTAGCCAATGCGGATACTCGCAGGTGCGGGGGAAGGACAACAAACTAAACACAAAAAGCAGTTCGATAGAATTGAGTTTCCAATCTAAATGTAAAAGTGCATAGCTCCAGTGGCTTCCTATTATCGGAAGGAAGAACATTCCAGACTGCCGCAGAAGCGCAATCTGAAAGTGCGCGATGCAGTGCCCGTCTTTGTTCGATGATTAAAAATGGTATCAACTTTGTCTCAACCCCGTCTCATACATGGAGACCCATAGACTCAAATGGAGACCCATACACTTACATGGAGACCCATACACTAACATGGAGACCCATACACCCACATGGAGACCCATAGACTCACATGGAGGCCCATACACTAACATGGAGACCCCTACACTCACATGGAGACCCATAGACTCACATGGAGGCCCATACACTCACATGGAGACCCATAGACTCACATGGAGACCCATACACCCACATGGAGACCCATAGACTCACATGGAGACCCATACACTCACATGGAGGCCCATACACTAACATGGAGATCCATACACTCACATGGAGACCCATAGACTCACATGGAGACCCATACACCCACATGGAGACCCATAGACTCACATGGAGGCCCATACACTAACATGGAGACCCCTACACTCACATGGAGACCCATAGACTCACATGGAGGCCCATACACTCACATGGAGACCCATAGACTCACATGGAGACCCATACACCCACATGGAGACGCATAGACTCACATGGAGACCCATACACTCACATGGAGGCCCATACACTCACATGGAGGCCCATACACCCACATGGAGACCCATAGACTCACATGGAGGCCCATACACTCACATGGAGGCCCATACACTCACATGGAGGCCCATACACCCACATGGAGACCCATAGACTCACATGGAGACCCATACACTCACATGAAGACCCATAGACTCACATGGAGACCCATACACCCACATGGAGACCCATACACCCATATGGAGACCCATAGACTCACATGGAGGCCCATACACTCACATGGAGGCCCATACACTCACATGGAGACCCATAGACTCACATGGAGGCCCATACACTCACATGGAGGCCCATACACTCACATGGAGGCCCATACACTCACATGGAGACCCCTACACTCACATGGAGACCCATAGACTCACATCGACAGGGCTGTGATTAAACCGGGTTCTCAAATGTAGTGAGTTGATGGTCGCAACCCAGCTACCAGTGACTGCACTAAAAAACCATCAGATCACACTTCATTGTCCAATATATACGTAATAATTCGTTTGCAGCCCTTGATTAATAAACTGCTGGATGAAGACCCCCCCCCAACAACTAATCGGCTATGAGAAGTATTTGATCATACTTCACCACGCTGGTCAGTGTGGCTAAATGCCCCTTTTCACTCTCATTGACGTGCACTAAACGCACTTTGACAATATAATGTGTGGTGGAACGACCCTGAAAGGTCATCTTCCAGGGCCACTATCTGCCACAGGCTGGTGGCACTGTTAGCTGGAAGGTTTTCACAGATGCATCACTTTTTGTTTTATATATATAATGCAACATCTAAACTTGCACAACATTTCACAGACATAAATCACCGTGACTCTGTGTCTCATGACATTCCATGATTCCAACAGCACAACAGGAATACAACTGTGGAGAATTTAGTTTTAGCATCAACCAATAAAACAATAATATTAATAATAAAAAGGCCCTGCTTATTTTGGATGAAATTCTGTGCACTTACCCCAGTGGACGGAGTCGACTGCCATCCCAGCTCCCCCATTACTGTTGTAGTGTCCATCAAGTTCACTGCAGAATACACACAAAAGCTGCGTCAAGACGTCTTATTCCAAGAACAATAAACACACCGTGGGCATATGATAACAACACGTCCCCTGACATAAGAAAGCTGGTTCGGGCACGCGATACGATTTCGGTTACTTCGTAAAGACTTTACACGGCTGTCATTCGTTGACGCACATTCGTTACGCAGAACTCTTGAGTAGCGGTAAAGATTTAATTAGATTTTGTCTAATTGGGTTATTTATTTGAGGTTAGTTGCTCCAGAGTTTGTACTTTGTTACATTAATCGCTAACCTTTATTTTGGCTCGATAACTTGGACTATTTCCCAGGTTCAGTTGGAACCTTTTTTTGTTTATTATTAAAAGCTATTATTTATTTCTAGGTAAATTATTATCGGAACTTGTGCTTGCCAAGTCGATGCTATGCTGAAAACACACACACACATGTTTAAATCTATGTATATATATAAATAATCATAGTTATGATACAGTACATCATTATTCACATGGAAGCACACAGTAGATGCCCATTGCTAGTATATGTATTGTATAATTGAAGTGGGCATATTGGGGCCAGAAAATTAAAGAGTAGAAAAATGTTTTTTTTGTCTAGCCAACATGTACAAATTTAAAGCTTTAAGTATTTTTTTTATCAAATCTTTACAATCAACGACCATTTACATTCCCTGGACTTCTCTGCCTGGAAAAACACACATACTTGCTCTGCTCCCATAAGTTAAAACAACTCCAGTGAACCCATTTATGTTGTTTCATCAAACCGACCACATCAGAAAGAGTAACACACACGCAAAAATACGCTTGCATGATATAATACGAGCGAACAACGCAACGCGTTTAGGCCGTCGTCATCACTTGCTCGGCAATCATTGAATATGACACCAAAGCCAAAGCAACGAGGCACACACAAAGACGCAATCCCGCTGTATTTCAGCGACGTTCCGTACAGTTGGGCCATGTGTCGCTCATACCCTCCCCTCGCAAAGCATTCGTAACAGCGCCGAGGGTTTATTTGCATAGGCATTGCACGCCGCAGACAGGAAATTACACACGCAGACAAAACGATTTATCCAGGTGGCACGCCCTTATTTTATACATCATCGTCGACGGACTGGGAGCGTGATTCACTCAACAACTAGAAGTCACTTCTGCTGAGTAACTTTATTTGCTGATCCAACAGATTAAGCGGTGACCCCCGCCGGATGGGTGATTGCAAACTTCAACTTGAAACGGAAAAAAAAAACCCGCACTTAAAACAACTGAAAATTTAAAAGATAGAAAAGTAAAAGTTGTATTTTTAATTGCAGTATATTTTTGTTCAAACATGGGATTGTTGATGAGGTTAATAGGATTAACATACTCCTACAAAAACTACTCTATGTTTCCAAAGGCACAGCTAAATACAGTGTAGATAAAAATCATTGTATACGGTGCTCGAAAATTATCATAACATTTATTTTCTGTTCATCAGCCTATTGGGTTTTCTGAAGCATTTTTTCATCACTATTTAACACACAGAAATGATGGACCGGTTTCAACCTGCAGGGAATCATCAGCAGTCAGGCGTGTGAAACAACAACTGCTGGGTACAGCAGTGCTGATGAACATTGCAATCCTTCGATTTAAAGCTTTCGTAACTGCAGGGATTCATCTTCTTGGTTCTTTCGGTAAAGTCACGTAGAAGGGAAATAATAAAATAATAAAAATTAAACATAATAAAAGACAATTATATAATAATATAATAATATATTTTATTATGTTGTATTTTAATTCTTTTATTATTTCCCTTCTACGTGACTTTACCGAAAGAACCAAGAAAATTGCAATCCTTGTTGGCGATTTGAAACTAAGTTCTTATTACGCACAAAATAAAACAAAACCTTCTCGCTGATCAATTATAAAACAAGGAATGTGCTGAAATGTGCCTTGTGCTTTACTAACCAGATAACATGCTGTTCCCCAAGTGCCCAGTTTTACTGATGGTTTGTTTAAACAGAATGTGTGGCTTTATTCCACGTCAGCTGAATTATTACCGGCAGGAATTTACAGCAGGGCAGGCATGAATCAATCTAAAGTTCAACTTCAAACTCCTCGCTTATTCAAAACTTTACTCCCGGTCGTAAAAAAAAAGTGTTTGAAATGATCTGCAAGGGTGTTGGCTCGAGCCTGTGACATGAACAAATAAACTGTATCCTGCACAAATTCCTTTCTTTATCAGTGTCAGGTGCGTAATGCAAAGGGCATACAAGTACTGCTATGTCACGCTGGTCCCTATATTTGTGTACGTTGTGTTTTGTACAAATTACTCGCTGTCGGCCCTGATACAAATGTGCATTGTACTTATCCGATGTTCAAAACCGATAATACTTCACATGACTGTAATTTGAGTTAAATTTGACAGTGACCTTGACGCTAATGGACACGTCTTCCAAATAGTTTTGTGGGAATCATGTGGGGCCACAAACAAGCAGGACAGGATGCCCCCCTGTTGATTGACAGCTAATACTGATTTCGTATTGGCCCTACAGCAGAATGGTGAGTGCCATCAAATGAGTTTCAGACCTGGAAACAAAATCAGCATCCTCGTTTGATCAAGTTAAAGCTAAACTCAGAAATACTTCTCTTTTATGTTTAAAAAAAACCCTGTCTACACAATGAAGTGATGTATTAAATATTACCACTGTACTTACATTGAAATAATACTATTTGTGCATCGATTATATATCCCTGCATTTTTTTTCTGTGGCAATTCTCTACAAATGAGTGACCTGCGGTGGGAATCCAACTGTTACGACTTTGCAAAACGCCTCCGTAGCATGTGGGATTGCACCTGGCTGCACTGTAAAATAAAGATGGGTATGTACTCATAAACACATCCATCCCATGACTTTAAGCCCCATTCTAATGTATCAGTGCAAGCAATTTCAATTCATGACGGAGGCTTTGAAAGAAGCGAAGAGCGTAAAACTTTTTTTTTTAAGTTTTATTTTTTATGAATCTTCTGTATTCCTTTTATAGGTTTTCTAAACCTTGAACTTAACGGGCAGTCTACTAATTGTGATAGAATGGTCAGGTTGGCCAATATTGCAGTGCACTATCTAACCGAGGCTACATTTCAAAAGAATTAAGGGAGATGTATGTTCTTCTTGGTTCTTTCGGTAAAGTCACGTAGAAGGGAAGTAATAAAATAATAAAAATAAAACATAATAAAACATGTATGTTATTGTGGCTATTCCACTAACTATGGCTATCCATCCAAAATGTATCTTTTTTTTTCACTACAATAAAATCTTTGCAAGAATTCATAACCGCCGTCAGCATCGAAATTAAAAATCAATGCGCCGTAACTTTTGTAAACGGTGCTATTTTATATGGAGAGTGATTAATTCTCACGTTATTTTATTTTTGTGATGATTCCGCACTGACAATGTATGTTTGTACACTTTACACACAGAGAGGGGCAGGTAAACAGTAAAGGAATGTACGTCATATTGTATGTGTTTTATTTTTGTAGAGGGGTGTGCTTTGAGCCCAGTGACCTGAGTTCAATACCACAGCTAACATGAGTGGGATGTGGTATTTTAACTGACTCTGAGCACCTCCTTTAACAACCCACGAAAGCCAGAATGGTACAAAAATGGTCAAATAACCTCCCATTAACTGACACAACTTGGGAATACCTCAATCCCAGTAAATTAACAATGGGAATTAACTAATGAATTGCATTAATACAGTTAAAATATTCATTTTAAACTTCATTAATCAATTCACTTTGCCATTCTACATGTATTTTTTTGGCAAGAGAAAAAAATTTAAGCCAATTTCTGCTCAACTAAACATTAAACATCTCTCAGCTTTTGAGTACGGTATAAATAACCAGTGTTGCAATTTCCATATTATTCTGGCAAGGATGAGTTTATCCACAGGGCAACCACCATTGACTTACCACTTTATGATACTTATATTATCAACCGTGTAGGGATAAAGGAATGACTTGTTTCCCCAAACGGGATTTGAACTCAAGCCCTTATGATTACGATCCGCGCACTCTCTAACCACTGACCACATTTTTCCCTTTGACTGTTTAAATTGCCAGTGTGTGTACATGTTGAGCCCGAGTCATTGAGTGAATGCCCTTTAGTTTTCTTTAATTAAAGGCTCCAGTTATCCTCGGTCAAAACAAATCAATACTAACCGGCTCAGTAATCCGTCTGAGAGACAAAACTGGCTTTGCAATGCATCAATACTCTGTGGCTGGCGGTACGTTCATTCCTCCGGCAAAGTTAAGGCGACCAGACAACATTGCCAAACAAAGGACAGCGGCTTCGTTGGGGCGTCCCAGGGGAACGTTAACAACCTGTGTGTTCTTGCAGACACTTGCGTCGGCGATTTCTGAATTTGTCACGCTGAGTGCCGTAATGAACGACGACAACCCTCAAAGCTGCGTGAGCAGCAGCGCAGTTGGAATGCAGACGACTTTGCGACTGCTGCGGGCTACATTTACGTGGGGAATGTGCGATGCAGTTATGAACAAAACAAACACGATTAGCGATTTTTTTTTTTAAACGCAGGGGAAGGGAAAAATTGCCCTTTTACAGCAGAGTTTAGTTTCTCAGAAGGGACAAATATGTTTTTTTTTAATGAAACTAGTGTGTATTGTATTTGTATGCCACCACCATACGCTTAACAATTAAACATCTTTCCAAATGTCCTATAAACATGCTGCACATCATCTCGTTAAAAAAACACTCAAAGTCTACCGCTCATGTCATCAAGTGGCACAGTAATCTATCTGCTGTAAAGGCCCGCCACTGTTGAAGCACTCTCCTGTCACACAGATTGATGTAATCACTATCTAATTCGAGATTTCAAACTAATGTAATAGTCATCGCATTAATGTGGACTTTAGAATGCCAGGAGCCCTTGTTAGACTTGTACATAGTACACCTACATTCGTTAGACATATACACCGTTACATCACTCTTATCTGTGGCCCTATTATCTGCAAATCATCTTATCTTCGGGACCTATAGCGTCTGCAAAACCACCTATTATCTGTGCCCCTATTATTCCTAATATCCGCGATTATTCACATTGTTTGTGTAAATATAGAGTAAATTCGTGGATAAAATCACGAATAATAGGATCCACGATGTTCCTTGCCCACATCACCGCAGTTAAGAGGAATTCTACTGTTCTGCGGTACAGCGTTTGCAATAGATTTTAAAAGCTCCGCGTTACGTTGTGACGTTTCAAAACTGATTAAATGTTGTGCCTTGCTCAGTCTTAAAGGTGAACGCTTGGCTCTTGAGGTAGGTGCTGTTCGCTTGTGATGATGTAGATTATCTGGGTAAACAGGGCTATGCCTGGCGTCTGCACGACTTTGCCTGAGACTTTGATCAATGCAGTGTCATGCCGATGTGCCACTTCCAAATGTCCCCATCCCCGTAAGGGTCTGTCTGTTCGTAAGGCCATTCAAGGACACCAACTAACATCTCCAACATCACGTAACCTAGTTGACTTTACAAGTACAATAACTCGTATTGCACTCCTCCAGACACTACATTGGACCATATTTCACGTAGACAGCAACTTAAAAACACTTTATTGATAAGCTAACCCATATAATTATGGGTGTATATATATACACACAGCAGATTTTGGCTCAACTCTGATAAATACAAGAACAAAAAGGAAGATTTTACTCAATTGTGCTCAACTTTTTCAGGGTTGGATCAATTGCATTGCTTATAACGGATACAATAATGTACTTTATCCAGGAAAGTATAACAAGCCTCAAGGCTCTTTCTCAGGAGGATCTTACAATGAGATCTTTGGCCAACTGCTTTAAAAAAGCAACGAATTTTATTGCGTGCGATAAAGACAGTGTGCATGCCAAAATCTAGCGCTATGTTCTATATATTAATCTGCATGCAAGTGACATGTGCACACTAATGACAATTCCCCAAATTTAGATGTTTTTTTTTCAAAGTCCTTTACTTAACCGTAACATTGAGATTTGCTATCTGCAAGGCAAAATACAACCGAGATGCAATTAGATATAAAAATGTTGTATTAATTAATTCACAATAATAATTGACAGCTGTCAATCCACGGCTGGATGAAGGGGGTGAGGTTAGTGGCTAGGGATGCCTCGGATGTTACCGACGTTAGCCGCGAACCAAACGCCGAGCGAAGTGCGCTAACCACTGCACGACCGCTCGCGTTCGACACGCTGTTGCGATCTGACGTCGCGGAAAATTTTCTAAAATTACTCGATCTCGCAAATGACACGAGCCTACTGCCAATACTAACACCGAAGGGTCATGAACGTCCACCACCAACAGCTGTGACATCCCCCTACAACAATTCACCCTGACACATTAGCCCTACTCAGAGGTTGGCCTCGCCTGCAGACAAAACGCGTCTCACACACACACACGCGCGCACACAATGCCCATTTCCTAGGTGATCCAAAGCGGACACGCTGCAAACGGCACGCATGGCAGAGCAAGGCTGACAAAACCAACAGGCAAAGCCGTGCCGGTGATGCACACACGCTCAGCTGTGCCGCTGAACACGAAGCGCAGTGCGACACCACGGGGCTTTCTGCAGAGAGCAGCAGCAGCAGCGCTGCCCTAATGTGCGGGGACGGCGGCGAACGACTGATGATGACGGGGCTTATTTCTTCACGTCCGATCTTTACGAATGACCAAGCAGCAGCAGCGAATTACGAGATGCATTGCAACTGCTGCTCGAGGATGCACTTATACAATTACAGCCAATTTTAATCTGGATTCGCTGTTATCTGTGTGCGCGCGCGCTCTGTTAATGTTGAGGAGCGGTGGTGCGCTACGAAAAATCTACGCGAGTTCGATTCCCGCTCACGCCGGTGCTGATTATTGAAACGGGTCCTGTGCCTCCCCTAGGTCGACTCAACCTCAAACGAGTACCCGATGCAGTGTTTTAAACATTGCCACTGGGGAGACAAAGGCGATCGGGCGCCGTTCTGACCTTCGTAGGTGCTCGCTAAACACCCTTGCCCCAAAAGTGTGGCGAGGCTGTACGGGGGATCTTTGTATTTGTGTGTTTGTCACGTTAACACGCGATGCAGGTAAAAGGCGTTCAGCCCTCTGGCAATGCGTTTGAAACAAACAAAAAAAGGAGCAAGCCGAATAGTTTTCATGAAATCCACAGTCCGTTTGATTTGCGATGATTAATGACTTGCATTCGACGCTTGCTAAAAGCGGGCGCTCCAGGTTGTGCGTGTGTGCTGTTGTCTTTGTGTACGCAAACGATCTTGAGAAAGAGAATCTCGTGAACGTGGTCACGCACGGCAATCGAAACAATCTCGGTGGCATCTCACACGAAGGAGAGATGTAACTGACGCTAATTGACTCGCCCTAATTGAGGCTCAACGCAAAACAACAACGCAAACAAACACTCGTAGAAGTTTTGAAATTATATTAATGCATGAAGGAGTAATGCGTGGATAGCAGAGTTATTAACAAAGTTTAGAGTCGTCAAGTTGACTGTTACGAAAAGTGGGCTTGGGGAGGACGTGTCGTTCGGAGGAATGATGGCAGATGGTCCAGAATAATGAGGCTCAGCCAACAACTGGAACGGATCCGTGAGTACACACGTCGGGGAGATGGAGCAATGGAATCTATCTTAATTTTGGAGCTTTGGAATCGAACAATGGAATCTACTTGTGTACAGGTGCTAAGTGGATAATTGAATCGCAGGATCGCGACGGATGAAGAGGCGTTAACAACCCAGCAGTTGGCTTATCTATGGCTGATGATGAAATATATCCAAATCTTAACCCCTAACACTACTTATTCCATTTTTTCAATGCCTTATGAAAACGCACACAATATATCTCAAACTTCAACCTCATCCCAAACTTTAAACCCTGTTTCTAAAGCAATGCTTTACTCTCAATACTAATCTTACATCGAGCGTTAGCCCTAATGTATTCGCCGCTGGAGTTAAACACCCTTGCTGAACGGTGAAAGTTAAACATTTAAGATTGACTTCTGTGTCGCGCCGTTCTCTGGATGAGAAAACGCCGGCACTTTATAGAGCGTTGGCATTTCAACACATTCAACAGATTTCCTGGCACAAAGGGTGCTTTACCGTCCACAATGACTGGCTAAACTGCAGCCGTATCGTTTGGATGACTCACTGTCCGGGGATTTCACGGAAAATGCGAGCCCCTTGCCAACGTGTTAGTAGTATAAGCTATTACTAGCACACTGCGGTTTTGTGATCCGGTCAGACTGATTCATATGCCTAGTGTATAGAATCTGGTTTCCGCTGGCTTCATGTTATAAACATCGGATGTTGACTCCGGTCTACTGCTCACTGGTTGCGTTTCTCCATTTTTTTCGTAGTCACGTGTCAGATCGATGTCGGTCAGGTGTTCGTACTGAGAAGAAAATGTGTGTCGTGTATGTTGTACATATACGTCGCATCATTAATAGCATTAACCGTATACCTATAGGATATGTAGCGGCGATCAAATCAGTTCGTGTTCAGGTGCTATCGACGAATCATTATTATTACATCGCAGAATGGGTGACAGGTGGTATGGGATTTTGGATGTCTTGACCGAGGAGTGGACCGACCATGGCTGATGATAACAAAAAAAACAGCCCTACCTTTAGTCACATTAATCGAGCTTGACAATGGCACGGGCGTATGCGTGCACTAATTAACGTACGCTAACTAATGTACGTGTTCGACGACGCAACGATGACTCCTGGACGAAGTAAAGCAGTGCATGAATAAGAAAAAAAAAGGTGCGGTTAAAGTTTGAGTGACGATCTCTGCTCGCCTCCCGCGTGCTGCGAACGCGCTTGTGGGCCACCAACCCCCTCGTAAGGCGGCGGCGGCGGTGGTGGTGGTATTGGGAGGGTGCGGATTATACCTCGGGCAAGGAGACACCCACCCCCCTCCCCCCAGCGAGCTCCCACGACGAGCGCACGAGATGGAACTGACTGACGTGATGATGCTGTGATGGGACACGCTGAGCGCGTGGAACGAGGCCGATTAACGCGACTGGGTTGGATGTCGTACGCTCTCACAGCCTCCGCTAAACTCCTTACAGCAATGGAACACGTGCGTGTACCACACACACACACACGCGTATCACAGCAGACACGTACCTGGGATATACTGCATGTGGGCTACATGCAGTATATAACACACGAGCGACGTGCAGGAGAGATTCGTGATACAAAAAAAAATACATGTTGATTACGCAAAAAGATATTAGCCGGGGTCGGTCGTGATTCAAAGCGTCGTTCGATATCCACTACACCACCGCTCCCCCATATGGGGGGTGGGGGGAGGCGTGCTATACACACAATATAACGATACACATACTCGAGGTATGATCGATAACTATCGATAGCGATATATACAGGCTACACAGTACACTATACGTGCATGTACCTACTTAACACACAGCACGACGAGCTTCCGATAGACTTTCAGAGACGCACATCGCGATATGACGCAATTGGCGTTGCGTGTTAATATAATGTTCAAACCCACACGGGCACTTGGTCCCGCAACAGTTTGTTTGTGCGCGAGAGCGAGTGAGTGAGCGCTTAGAGGCTGTGCCCCGAGTGCGTAAAACGCCACTCACTCACTCACTTCCTTACCTTCGTTGGCTGCGCTGGACATCGCGGCGTTGAAGAGCATCCCCATCGAGACGCAAGCGAGCATCAGACGAGTGGCGATTTTTTGGTTCATCGTGCTCCCTTCCTGTGTATCGGCACAAGCCGTTCACCGATTAACAAATCTCAACCACCGTTTACTGGTCTACCGGTAAATGACAAATACAACAAACAAAAAAAGCCCTTGGCTAGTTGGCAAGTAACAAAAACAACGTCGAGTCCGGTAGCTGTCAGCCCGCGTGCTCTCGCAGAGTCAGGGCGCGCACAATTTTCTCCGACAATCTCGGACGGCAAGAAACTTAGCAAGGCGCACGCGAGAGACTAAAAAACAACCCCCAGCGTGCCTGCGTGTGCCCGTCCCCTTGCCTCGGGCGACTATGAATGAAGCAACCTTCCTCTCTCTTCGAACGTCTGTCGGCCGCCAACTCTGTCCGCCTCCGCCCCCACCTCTCTCTCTCTCTCTATACCCCCCCTCCCCTAAGCACCCTTCTCCATGTATGGAAACACACACACACGCAGAAAAAACCCGGAGGGGTCCTTTCGACTGCTTGAAGTCCCGCCCCGCCAGGAAGGGCCCTGCCTTCTTTTACCCTTTTACCTACAGCCAGGCTGGTGTCACAAAATAAGGAGAGGGATTGATGGGGGGGGTGGTTGAGAGAGAGATACAAGAACAAAAATCCACCACACCTCCTCTCCCCCCGTCCTCTTCTGTGTGCCAGTTGCCGCACCCGGGTCGTGTTGCTGTATGATCACTCAGAGCGCCGCCGCCGCAGCTGCTGCCACCGCTGCCGCTGATGCCGCTGCTGCTGCGATGAGACACCTTAACAATTGAGCCCACCTGAGCAATTACGGCTGTGAGTAAGAGAAAAGCTCTCTGGGTGTGCGTCCGTGGCAAAAGGGCGTCCTTGTTAGCTCGAACCGTGCAGCGTGTTTCAGAATCCTCTGTGTGTCATTCAGGAATTTTTAGTCGTTGACACGACGTGGGACGCGCCGCCACGTACGGTTTTTTTTGTTGCATTCGTTCACTTTGCTCAACGCGTGTGCGTGCGCGGTGTACACTGCCGCGGTGTCGATGCCCTTTGATGTCGCAGTCTTTATTTAAACAAGTCTGGACTTTTCTTTCATGGGTGATTGGAACTCGGGAATTTCCCACAGCTTATGCGTAGCCGATATAGGTGTGTTCGGGAATGCAGCTATTTTGTATCTCAACTTCGTGTATCGATGGTCATTTGAATACCTGAAAGTTCAAGTACATGCAGATTTTTTTTTCATTCCGAACCTCACCCCATCATGGGTCTTGGGAGTCGTTCTGTCATGTTCTTATCACACCAGTCGGTACGCGGGAGCATAGATGTATAATAAAACTGTGTATTTAGCTTCACTGCGAATTGATGCCCGCCACAGCCCCACAAGCATTTGCCGGACTGTTGTGCGTGATAATCGCCTACCCAAGAAGTATCCAGGCTCAAACCTGCTTAGCTTCGGAAAATCTGACGAGGTCTATAGCTCATTCCGGGTACAGTAATTTTGACTGCCGGTTAGATATGCACAACGTCGTTATACAGTCATTAATTAGTGTCAATCGCGTGTTAATTTGGTGTATCTCTAAGGCGCGCTGACTTTTTTTTGCGTGCGATATCCAAAGAAAAGTTGCGGATTAGAGGCAAGGACGCTGACACAGTAACTCCGCACAGGTTGTTCATAACCACGTGTCGTACTGCCCCCCTACAGGAAACATCGTTTGACGAGCACGTGGGCATCTCTCACGCACTTGATGGCGCAATCTTTCGAGTGATCCACGAACGCTTTTATGCAGCCAATTGTGACGATCGACATACGCGCCAACATCCGACGCAGCGGGTTTACTTTTCTTCGTTTTTTGAAGGCAAATACTATTCAGTATTGTTCATGATACAGCGTGTCCACCGTGAAACGCATCACTTATTAAATAATCTTAATTGTCAGCACAGTATTTAGTGATGTTGACAGTGGTGCACAAGTAACACACTGAACACATTCGTCAATAGCAATGCCTTTAAAGAACGAATACATAATAGGCGACGTTACGGGCAATTACCCTTCTTCATAGCACGTATAGAGACAATGGCCCTTCATAGCACAACGGACCTCCCTGCGTTATGAAGAAGACCCATTACCCGAAACGTGGCCTTTTTAAATCCTTTATATTAAGTTCGCGTGCTTGCTTGCTTGCGTGCTTGCTTGCTTGCTTAGGACCGTGCAAATCTTTCGGTCGTTTTTTAACCCACTTCCCGTGATCCAATCGAGCTGACATTTTCCACACAGACTCGTTGTGCCAGACAATTATTGTTCGTGAAAAAAATTCCCAAAATTTTACACTTTTTAGGCAAAAAAAAAATATTTTACATATATTCAAATAGAACTCATCCATGGCTTTGGCTGAACGTCACAGTGTAAGAGCCCAGAGCGTAACCCCTCCACAGGCCGTGGCGGAGTAGCGCAGTTGGTAGCGCCCTCGCTTCCCATGCCAAAGATCGCGGGATCGATCCCCGCGTCCTCCACAGGCGAATATATTTTAAAATCCTTTATATTAAGTTCGCTGCCACGCATATAAAGGATTTATAGTGAAAAACTTTGTTTTTACGGGTTATACTTATTAATATGCGTCCCTTCAATGTAATGCTATTGACGCGTGCGTATTTTTCGTAAAATAATTCGACAGCAGCTTGAACTGCGTAGTTGAAAGTATTCATTCTTTTACAGAACATCTCTCAAGGGTTATTATCTTCAACGGCACATAACAGAAAAAAATTAGAAGCAATCACAGCTGAGATGTTGGCGAACACCTGGGACTCAGTTCTCGACACGATGCGTCTCCAACGCCTTTTGGCGGTGACGTACCGTAAGCGGCAGCACATTCACCGCGCTTGTTGCAGAGGTTCACGGTTCGAATTCCAGCTGCCGCCCTGGTTATTGTTGCAGGTGAAAAAACAAAGAAATGAATATTATGCGTCATCTGCTTCACAGTGGACCTTAAAAAAAAGTATCCGATGTGATTGCAAGAGTAGTCTGCTGGGTACAAGCATCCAGGACCACATTTACCATGTTCTAAAATTACCGGCAAACTGCTCATTTGGAATTCTACAAAACAATCACCGCCCCCTACTTTCACTCTTGCAAACGAGACTCGCCCTGGCCTCTTGCGTTGTCACCTGATCAAACTAAACAAACGCGAACACCACGCGGACACGTGGAGGACAAAACGCATGCGGTGACATCTTCAACCGTGTAGGTTTGTCGACCTACCCCAAACTGCTGGCCAACTACAACGCTTCCATACGAGTGATACCGACAGAGGGACCCTCGGCCACACGACCGCCGCACCGCGATGAAAGGCGAGGAGGGATGATTCGCGCGACTGCTGAGCGCGAGAAGCTGCGTGAAGGTGGGGTGAAGGTAGCACGTTCGCTGAGTATTAAAATAATTCGTCAAAGTCCTTGTGTATCGTTTTATTTATATATATTTACATATGTATTACATATATATAGCCTATGGCCTTATGTATCCTGGTGTAACCCCATTGAAATTTCGTATATATTTCACAAGGGAGGTCTGGGAAAGTGTAGTTTATCGAGGCGCACGGTACGGTCATCTGTTCCTATAACATCTCATTTTGCGCCCAAGTTTAATATTAATGTTTTGTTGGCTGTTCCAACAGCACACGAAATGCCTTATGCTTGCGAGTGATTATAACATCGATGTCTTTAATATCAGCTCTACAGCATGCGGCATTGCTTTGATAATCTCCCGCATAAACGATCCAGCAGGTATGTGCCCGTTATTACCTGTGGGCACAGAGTGACTCAGTAGCAAACTCACACTCACCAATATTAGCCATCCCCTTCATCCAGTACATGAGTAGACAGTCAAATACAAGAAAAAAATGACAGCGGCGTTGCCAGTGTGGCAGGGGACCCGCAAGCTATTATCGTCAACTCTCTCCTGCATACAGATAGGGTGCACGGAGTGACACTAAAACCAAGCACCAGAAATGCATACGGGATATATGGCCTGGAGACTCGGAGCAAGCTGTCACAGCCTGCATGGCCAAGACCACGCAGCCGAGGAGGTTGTGCGTGGAGGGGACCTGTCAAGTGCCCCTTGGCACCGACACGCACACGTGTGCTGTTGTAAAAGGCCATCCCTGTGGAGCAGAACTCTGAAATTTTAACCCTCGTCCAGAAGGAACGCGCAGCCTATGTATAGAAATTGCACATTTCCAACGACTCAGAGTTGCAGCATTTTCTCCCAGCTTGGGTACTCTATCGAGGGTGTAGAATTTAACGCCACGATCTCCAGCATTCAGCCGACATGGCCATTCCTCCCACGGTCCTAGAGGTCTGCTTTTTTTCCCTGGCAGCAGGCGGTGGTGAGTAGGGGGGGGGGCGAGGAGGTGTTAGGATTGATGGCTCTGCTAGGCGCAAGTTGGCTTGCAGCTGCAATAATACCCATCATCATCACGAGCATCATCAGCATTTGCAGGACAGACTCGCGACGGCAAGCTCTCATTTGCAACGACGTGTAAATCTCTCCCCAATGCGACGTAAAGGTTTATGGTATTGTCATGTCCAACCGCAGTCCCGACACAGCACGTACAGTGTCCGTACACGGCCTGTGTCTACTGGGCGCAGTGTTACGAAGCAATGCCGATGGTCAGAAGCGTGCATGGCGTTTCTGTGGGCCGTCGCGTGCCGCTGAGGAATTAAACCGGCAGGACCTGAATTGATAATTTCAAAAATGGCACACGGCCAGTGTGATGCTGAGCTCCGGAGAAAAGGCTCGTTAATCATCGAGAAGTCGCTTTCATGGCCAAAACTTGAAGCAAGTAACACAGCGAAGTCTGTGGGAGCACCATCGGTCCTTAAGTAATCACGCCCATGTCTGCAAGCTCTAGTGGTATACATTTTGGTGCATTTAAAACGTTTACATTTTAATACGTTGGCTTGGTTGGGGCGGTAGCGGTATAGTTGAATACGTGTCCACACGGAAAACGAGACTACCACCTGAGTTCGATTGCTGGTCACGGCTAACATCAGTGGCAAGTGATATATGAAGCGACACCTCTTGTCAGCGTGAAGTATAGACAAAGACCCCCCCCCCCTCCTCCATGATTGACATAGAAGGGGGATACCTTAATCCAGCAGTGGTTTGACACAGGGTCCGAAAATAGAATTGTAAAAAGCTAGCTGGAAAAGATACGCTTGAATTTTGTTTAATGTTTCAACATTAAATGCGAAAGCTAATAAAGGATAGTCTATTCGCGTGGATCGTATCACCTACTAATAAATGCATTATATATCGGAAAATCGGTCTCGGGTAGTTAAACATATTTCATCGAGCGTTAACTGCGTGCGGCGAATAAAAACGAAGTTGTTAAACTTCTCCCCACAGACACAGCGTTAAATTATCGGTGGATGTCCGTCCGTTCAATAAGTGATCTCCGTACAGCAAAGAAGGTGCGTACGTTCCAAAAAAATAAAACCACACATTCCTGATCACTCGATGCATCCGCTGCGCCTTGGCCACTAACTCGAGTGGAGAGAGGAGAAGTTGGTGCTGAGAGAAGCAAATGGCGCGCAGTGACCTCTGCGTGGCTGGGGCAATGGGCCCTTGGTGCGAGGGATTTACACGGGGGAGCCACCACCCTGGCCAGCCCCCGTGCCTCCTGGTCGTGGCCTCGCCACCCCAATCGGCACGTGGCCTTCGGGCGCAAACTGCACCCACTCCGCGCACGCCGCTCGATAATTCCGCAATTATTTCAGACGAGGTAAAGGTGCCGCTCTGGAATTTTGCGAGCTCACGCCACTGCTGTGGGAAGGACCTGCACGGGAAGGAGCTCGAACAGAGTCCCCTCTGGAAGGTTTCTTTTTTTTGTGTGACATACGCTTCCAAGCTGTCCAGACGCCATGGGAGGAGGTGGGAGTTCCCACGCTGTTTGGTGCCTCGCCACACTCAACCCACTCAACCTGCTGCGTGGATAGAGACGGGAGGGAGTTTGTAAGTAACTCTCGCTTCAAGTTACCGCGTTTGGGATGAACGAACTGGAACATCTCTGAATTCAAAGTCCAGAGCGTTGAGCAATACCACCACGGCAACCATCCCTTGCTGAACGACATCATTTTTTTGAAAAAAAAAATTGATTAATACATTGCGTAACAAAGGTCTGGTTACATTTTCTTTGAACAGTGCTAACCCACACGCGTCTGCTTGCATGAAAAAGAGATGAGCGGTGGGAGAGAGTGTCATCTCTGAGGCGGATTAAAGTAGCAGCAGGACGTTGAAAGTTCAACGGAAATGCCTTAGGCGCACAAGGCCATCCCGTGGCACCCTCGCAACAACAGATTAACCACGGCAGTGCGTGCCGTGACAGCGACACTGCTAATAGGTGCAGACACAGGCGCTTTTGAGGCAGCAGGGAGAGAGAGAGAGAGAAAAGACGTCAAGGTGTGGAGGGCATGTTCCCCATTCGAGGTATTGTAGCTTCCCCATAGACTGACAAGTTCCTCGCAACATCAAAACAAGGATGGATATTGCAGGCGGTGTGGCGTCCAGGACTCTGCCCCCTCTTCCGTGGGATCGAAAAGCCTGCAGCGAAGATATTGACTGCATGGCTAGAAATATATCTCTCTTACAAGTTGTAAGAAATAGATCTCTCTCACACATTGTAAGACATCTCTCCAACATTGTAATAAATCTCTCTCACACATTGTAAGAAATATCTATCTCACACATTGTAAGAAATTTCTCTAACATTGTAAGAAATCTCTCTCACATTGTAAGAAATAGATCTCTCTCACACATTGTAAGACATCTCTCCAACATTGTAATAAATCTCTCTCACACATTGTAAGAAATATCTATCTCACACATTGTAAGACATCTCTCTAACATTGTAAGAAATCTCTCTCACATTGTAAGAAATAGATCTCTCTCACACATTGTAAGAAACATCTCTAACATTGTAAGAAATCTCTCTAACATTGTAAGAAATCTCCCTCAAATTGTAAGAAATAGATCTCTATCACGCATTGTAAGAAATCTCTCTTTCACACATTATAAGAAATATCTCTCACGCAATGTAAGAAATCTCTTTCTCACGCATTGTAAGAAATCTCTCTCACATTGTAAAAAATAGATCTCTCTCACACATTGTAAGAAATCTCTCTCTCACACATTGTAAGAAATATCTCTCACGCAATGTAAGAAATCTCTTTCTCACGCATTGTAAGAAATCTCTCTCAAATTGTAAGAAATCTCTCTCACAAGTTGTAAGAAATAGATCTCTATCACGCATTGTAAGAAATCTCTCTTTCACACATTATAAGAAATATCTCTCACGCAATGTAAGAAATCTCTTTCTCACGCATTGTAAGAAATCTCTCTCAAATTGTAAGAAATAGATCTCTATCACGCATTGTAAGAAATCTCTCTCTCACACATTGTAAGAAATATCTCTCTCACACATTGTAAGAAATCTCTTTCTCACGCATTGTAAGAAATCTCCCTCAAATTGTAAGAAATCTCTCTCACAAGTTGTAAGAAATAGATCTCTCTCACACATTGTAAGAAATCTCTCTCACATTGTAAGAAATATCTATCTCACACATTGTAAGAAATCTCTCTAACATTGTAAGAAATCTCCCTCAAATTGTAAGAAATAGATCTCTCTCACACATTGTAAGAAATCTCTCTCACATTGTAAGAAATAGATCTCTCTCACGCATTGTAAGAAATCTCTCTCACATTGTAAGAAATATCTATCTCACACATTGTAAGAAATATCTCACGCATTGTAAGAAATCTATCTCACATTGTAAGAAATATCTCACGCATTGTAAGAAATCTCTCTCACATTGTAAGAAATCTCTCTCTCACACATTGTAAGAAATATCTCTCACACATTGTAAGAAATCTATCTCACATTGTAAGAAATATATCTCTATCGCGCATTGTAAGAAATCTCTCTCTCTCTCACACATTGTAAGAAATCTCTCTCTCACACATTGTAAGAAATATCTCTCTCACATTGTAAGAAATAGATCTCTATCACACATTGTAAGAAATCTCTCTCACACATTGTAAGACATATCTCTCACGCATTGTAAGAAATCTCTCTCACACATTGTAAGAAATATCTCTCACACATTGTAAGAAATCTCTCACAAATTGTAAGAAATCTCTCACACATTGTAAGCCCATGTCCAATGGTGGCCGTGGTGGTTGTCCGCCGCCTATGAATAAGCTCCGGGTTTAAAGTGTCTCCAATCCCACTTTGCGGGTATCAGCTTCTGACCGCGACGAACACGCGATTGGTCACTCAGTACCGTGAGCCCAAGTCTCAAGTGCTGATTTCTTTTTGACAAACGGCACACAAGTAGCCGAAGCCTCGTGCCTCACCCCCCTTTGCTCTAAAACAAAACCGAGCGGGATATTAAATCTCCGTACGTGTGGCTAAGGATCGAGGAGCGGTGGCGCTGCGGTTAGCGCGCTTTACGGGGCAGTGAACCCGGCACGCCCAAGTTTGATTCTCGACCAAGGTCAATGTCTATGGGGGTGGAATATCTGTGCTGATCCTACCACCCCACCCTCCTGCGTTTCACCAACCAGCACAAACCAGCATGGTGAAGTATGGCGAAAGAGCCCCCCCCCCCTTCTCCTCTCTCCCATGGGAGAGGCCCTAAATCCAGCAGTGGATTGGCAAAGCGCTGCTGCAATTCATAATTTATTATCTATAAATAAGTGGCTGGCTGTTGGGCAATATGTGATGCGGTTTCTATAGAAACCGACAAAGTACTTGCTTCCTGTTGCGGTTGACGAATCATATAGAGAGGTACCTGATACACCCCGTTTAGTCGGGGAACGCATGGGGGCACGCCCCGGCAGTGAGGGCAGCGTTATGTCATGCGGATGTCACGTGACGGTGACATAAAGAATGGCATTGTTGGGCAGCACATGGATTATGGTTAAACAAGCAGAGCGCGTTACACCGACTTGTTTGAACCTGTGCGCGCGTTGTGTGTGTGTGAGTGTGAGAGCGAGAGGTGAGCATATGGACACGTGTCTGTTTAAACCCTGCTTAGCAACCCTTAATTAATATTTTGTCTACAAACAAAATATATCTAGAAAATATGATTACCGCATTATAAGACGAACTCCCCCCCCCACCACCCACTCTATAGCTTAGATCAAACGTTAGGGTGCGTCTTATAATCCGGTGTGTGCCCAGATTTGTACAATTGTATTCAACCAGACAGAATGACTGTCAGGGGCGCGTCTTGCTTTGTGGGTCGTCTTATAATCCAGAGAACATGTTGGCTACAATGAACACGTAACAGGCTGCGTTAGGATGCTATAATCTTAATTTGGAGCTTTCGTGACTGCAGGAATTACTCTTTGGTTCTTTCGGTAAAGTCACGTATAAAGATAAAATAATAAATTAAATAATTGCATACGACGTTTCGATCGCAACACAAGCAATCGTCATCAGGTATAAATGAAATAGCAACAAAAATCTAACCAGAAAACTATAGACAGACATATAAGCAGACAGATATCACCAAGATACATAGAGAGAGAGTAACACAGGCACAGAGAGGGAGATCGTCTCTGTGGCGAGGCCTTAAATAGACAGAGGGGGGCGGAGAGAGGGAGGGGTTAGAGAAGAAATTAACATGTCAATGAGTACGGCGACATTAGGAGAGAGGGAGAAACACAACCGTACAAAGTCTACAAGTGTCCCCTGATTAATATTGGCGCTTAAAATCGTATCGTTTTAATGAGATGTATATAGCGACTTTACCAAGGCGCTTTGCAGAAATTATGAAATTGTGCGTAGCATGACAATCACTCACAGTGAAGACTTGGAGTTATTGTGTAAAGTGGTGGTCTAGTTTTGATGCAGTTAAACAAGAGGGATTGATTAGGAGGGGGCTTGGGATATGCCTGGACGGAGTTTGGGGGAGGGGGGTGGCGACAAAAAGCTGAAAAGCAATAAGCCATCATTGCATCGGGAAGACAAAGGGGGACGGCGGGGGGCTGGAGCCAGTCGGGAGAAGGGGGCCACCGCGATCGTAGTCCCAGCTCAGCGCAGCGCCGACTGCAACGTCCGTGCAAGTGCAGCAGGCGGAGTGTGGCCACATCGGTTGCCGAATACAAAACGAACGTAAAATATTCCACAGCACGGATCGTTCGATGCGTTCACAACAATGAATTACTTATTTACAATAAATATTGCATAACCTTAATTATTTTTGCGCTACCGGAGTAATGGGGAGGAAAATTTATATTGAAATTCCAAACTACAATAGCCTATTTAAAAATGCAATTAGCCTATACAAGTCGAAATTCTCCAAAGACGAATACTAATGCGTCACATGAATCTAACTGGGGACTGGACGCACAATTGTTCATGAACAACAATAACTCTGGCACACACACTCGCGCGCACACACGCACACACAAGCTAACACACACGCACACACAATTGTGTAGCATTTGATTGTCCGGAGCGCTCAGAATGAGACTGCGTGTGATGGGAGATGATTTGCTGTGGGTATTTTTTTTTTTGGGGGGGGGGAGGGGGGATCTGTTCAACTTTCTGCATCACAACCATTCCGATCGCATGCGTGTCCCTCCCTGCATTATTTATTTTAGCCCGACTCTCACGCGATTTCACCCTCCTTCCTTATCAGTTATCATGCAGGAAGACGGTTATTTAATCCGCAGCTTGGAAAAAAATGCTGTTCGTTAAGCAACATTTCATTTGTTTGCCAGGGCATGGATGGGGGCCACGCTTGGCACTGGAAGCAAGGGAGCAGCATCGCAGTGGCCCTGATCATTTTAGCCCCGTCCTAATGACACTTGGTTAACTCTTAATTACACCGACGGCATATACAGCCTCCCTATTTACATAATAACATGGCTCGCAGAAGTGTTTACACAGCGTGCTGTGTATCACAGTGGCACAGGCGATGTGTTTAGATCGTGGTCATCAATATCATCATCATCATCATAATTAGCCATCTTCAATCCAAAATTGGATGGAAGCTTCACCCAAGCAGCCCCGCCATAACTCGCCGAGCACCTGTACACAAGATGATTCCATCGCTCTATCTCCTTCCTGGTGGTGTGCTCCCAGACGCGCTGTCACTCGACTAATTTAATCTTCACCCCCACCCTCACTTTGCGCAAGAGCGCAGAAGCGTGGTCATCACATCTACGACTCTGAACGAAACAGTTAGAAACAGTTAGACTTATAAGGAACGAAACAGTTTGACTTCTCCACAAATCTGGCTGTCGCCTGATGAAGCTGGTTGTAATTACTGGCGAAACGTCGCACTCAGATTGTAAATGTTGTGGCTTGGCTCTCCAACACACCGGTGTGCTGTACTAGTGACGAATTGGCCACGTTCTGTTTACGTGACAAGCCTTACTAGTTGGCTGTGTCGAGTGATGGCGGGTTTTAACGACACATTTATATATTTACGCGACTAACCCAAAAAAACCTTAATTATGGATGAATCTTCATCATTGACCATTCAAGCGACTTGGTCTATCCAAACCTACTTACTTCCCTTAACGATTTAAATGTAATATGCTCTCCAACCCATGCATTCCTCTTTCTGCCTCTCAAAGTATTCCAAGCAAACATCTCTGGGTGTTTATTTGCCTCCTGCAACGTCTTTGTCCCAGATGCTTCGTGAACGGCCACACACGTTCCCGAACTCGATGTCACAGCAGAGAGTAACGCACTGATCAAAGCTGCTCTACTGTTAGCGCATTGCTAGGTGCATTTTTTTATTTTCAACGTGAAATAATCCGAAAACCACTACCACCTGCTGCCGTGTCCCTCTTTATTTCACCTTTTTGTTTAGTGAGTGTGCAATAGAGCAAATGGGCATAGTGTAAGTACAACTATGCCACGTATAAATACGCACGACACGAATAGTCTAAAGTTTCGCAAAAACCCACGTGCGCAGCAGTATACAGCTGTCCAAGGTTCAATCCTACGTCCAAATCACGCCTCGTAAGCGAAGCAGGGCTTTGAGTCCTGACAGCCCCTAGGATAAGTGCCTGGATGGGCGACCACCGTGCAAAACACAGCAGGCGCTCTAGGCAGCAGAGGGCATCGCAGCAACATCCATTGTCGTGGTGTACGATGCTCAAACGTATTTCCCCAACCGCCGGGTTCACCAACCCGCACTGGCCCACGCATTGAAATATGGTCAAATAATCCCAAATAATCCCAAATAATCCCACCCGATCGAAATCCCTAAGTTCGATCACCCGATCGAAATCACTAATTTCGATCGGATCATTTGGGTTTATTAGTACTAAATCGGCATTTTGCGACCCCCACTGCCACTGTGTAGCATATTATTACGTGCCAGGGACTCTATGAGATGATAGGACAATAGTCTGAGTCCATAATTGGCAATAACGACAAAGCAGTTATAAGTGACTCACAGAATTGTGCGCAGTTGCCTATACAGTCCACACGACTTCCCTGAAGGCATTCACCTTCAGCGAGCGCGATGCCGATCACATCACGTGGTTATAATTCGACCCTCGGTCGATGGCTGCGCCATTGCCGCACACGCGTCGAATAAAAAAGCAAGGGACAAGTCCTTACTTACTAACAACTCCTTACTTACTAACAACTCCTATAATTTTTCATTGCTGGAGGGATTTCCCCCCCCCCCTACCTGACAATCCTGGCTCCTCCATTGATCCCACCCCCTGAATGGCGTGGGGAGGTTCTCATCCAGCAGTGGATTGACAATCACAAACCCCCAACTCTAACTCGCCCTAATGTGTGCACTGCATGCTGTGTATCACAGTAGCGTTTGGCTTAACGCACAGGTTATGTTTTGATATTGGCTCTACTCTCGCAAATATACGTAAGTAAACTATTACACACACGTACATGTATATATGTAACATATTCATTGATTAGTCATCGTTTCATGGTGACGATTCGGAAGTCTACGCCTGTATACAATTCAAGCGTGATTGTTCAGATTTTGAAATTGAAGTTTGATTGAAAAATCCCCCACCCCCCTTTCCGGTTCACCGACCCCGTCCTTATCTATAGCAGAAGTTGTGAATAATGGGGCTTGTCGTGGACTTTGAGTGGTGGACCTCAGCGGTGCACCACCGGTGTTTGCGCTGAGTAATCGCAGCGCACCCTTTTAGCACAACAAATTGTGCAAGGGTTGGCGGCGGCTTTTCTTTCACGAGTACAATCATGCAAAATGTTAATTAGTGATTAATTATAGGGTATAAATCACACATTTCCTCTTTAATTAAATTACGTTAGTTGGTTGCTGCTAAATCGCGAAATTGGAATGTTAATTATACTGTAATTCTATTTTATACGAATACACAATAGGCAAATTCATTAAAATGAAAAATGGTAATGACGATAATTGAATGCATAATTGTAAATACCATAAAGTATATTTTAATAGTGCATTGCTTAACATCGCTTATCACCGTGCATTGATGCATGATCGTTGCAGAGACGTTTCCAAACGAATGTTTTGGCCACCGAGGTTTACGTGACTGAGTTCATGACACCGGCCACAAGCACGGGCTGCAATCGATAGAGTACATCTGCGCTGACCAGAAAATCTGTCCGTACCACGTCTCAATAGCGCCCCCTCCGAGGCTGTGTGCACTGATCGTCACACGTTCGCTCCCTGTGTGTACCAAGCAAGTGCCTCTTATGCGTGGGGCGTACAAAGGCCACGCAAAAAATAAACAAGGAGATGGGGGGATTTCTGACACTTGACATTTTATTTGATTACTCACGCGAACATCGTGACACCGAAGAACGTGTCCAGTTTTTTTTCTTTAAGTGGGTAAAAACCCACAATTATTCGTCTGGTTATTCCAAGGTTCCTGCCCGCGCAAACAAATATACCGATACTCATTTTAACGTATTTACAAAAAAAACCTGTCAAGGCCGGGCAAACGTGAAAAATAGCGTTCTGAGATTTAACTTCCCTGGCTAAACACAAGACGAAAATTCATCAAAACTTCACATTAATGGTGAAAGAGCTAACATGCTGTTCTCACTTGCAGAACATGTTGTCAAAGATGGACCGTTGCCATCCCAGTTGACAGCACGCAGCCGATGTCCCACACTCAATCATCTCCACTTACCGGTAAATTATCTTTGTGGTAACCCACCAGAGCATCTGTTTATTTGTATGGAAAGACATACTTATCTGGCTCACTGATGTGAGTTTAAACAACATATCACCTTTTATGTTGTCACTCGGTAATATACAAAAAACATATTAAGTGGTACTGCAAGCGCACGTATGGCTTTCCATCAGTGCCCAGTCATATATTTAAACTTCAACCAATCTACGTTGAAATCTTAAGTCATTTTCTCTGAATCCCTATAGCTTTAGGGAGATTGCTTTTTTTTTGCTTTTGAGAGGCCAAATTGTAAGGTCACAGCAGTGTTTTGTGTGTAGTTTGTGCTGAACGTTATCTGTTGAAGTCATTATTGCGTCTATCCTCTTTGAAGAAGGGACCTCATATATATTCACACATTGCAGGTTACAGTATGTTATGTACAGTACTGTCTGTGTTTACTTTTATAGATTTTTCATTCGAAATAAAAATCTAACATTGCCCTTGTTACAAATCGGTGATTTTTTTTTACATATGATAGTAGGAGAACAACTAACATCGATCATACATTTGCTTGATTGGAATTCATTGCCTGTATTGATGGACATCTCTTTGTCAATACACTGCTGGATGAGGAGCTTCCCTCACCACTCCAGTCATGGGGGTTATCGGACCATTATTCACCAAGCCGGTTAGAGCTGGTTGGCGATGGTGGGAAACAAAACTGTGAGAGCATAGAAGTACAGTACAGTGCAACAAAAGTGTTCCTGCACTGCCCTCTGCTGATCGTCTGGTTGGCATAAATGCATTCCTGTTCATCGATTACCAGAGCTTAATTTCGGCCAGAGCTTTTCGCAGCTAAACTCTGAAAAACATTTCCCCCTATTGAGGGTATGGAGCAGAAAATGCCCCATGAGAAATGAAGCCAGGTTTTTGAACAACAAATGTTTTCAATTCCACGTGTGATTCTCAATTCCACACGTAATACATCCAGGCGTATTTGGCCAAGCTATGGAGTGCTATAGTATTGAATAGATAGAACGAGCCATTAGATATTGTCTCCCATGATGGTAAAATGAGCCCCATTGAACCTATGACGGGACTTTGGGAGTACAGCCTCCAAAAATCGCATGCATGAGTGCACGATATTATAGTAATGCATTACTGTTTTAGCAGATGGAATCGAAGCCGTGCATTTTTTGTGCCATATGTGCACCATGAGAAGAATAATATGTACTGAACTATATTGACCTCAATACATTAAGATGCTTCATTATTATTCTTGTTTGCCCAGGAAAGCTTCAAAACTTTTTTTTTCAGGAGATTCCTGCAAAGTGTTTTGAGATGGGGGAGAGGTTGCAATGTGTGATCGCAATTGGGTACATTTGAGGTCATTTTTCAGCATTGGAACGTTTGGCCAAGGCCAGTAACATTGCATGATTTAGCGCCCTAAGAATTATTCTTCAAGGGCGCTTTATAAATGTAAATTTGTATTATTACGTACAGTACTAGCCTTTTGCCCGTCCAAGGACGGGTGTATACTGCGGTAAATCTTAAATATTCAACAGAAAAAATTGTTCAGCTCATGATTATTAATGAGGGGGGTTGCCCCATGTGGAGTGACGTCACCGTTAATGGTTATTGTGGAGGAGTGCGGCACGTGGAGTGACGTCACCTGCTCGTGATTATTAATGAGGGGAGGGGTGCGGCCTGTGGAGTGCGCGACCTTCTTGTGCGTTCGTGTAAATTTCTACGCGGACATGAATATTAATGAGGGGGGGTGGACCTCATGTGGAGTGACGTCACGCGGGGGGGGGGCCTCGTGTGGAGTGACGTCACGCGCGGGACGGACAGACATTTCTGGGTGATTATAGAAGGTAATAATATATAGAGCTATGGGAGAAAACTGGACAACCCAGAGGAAACCCATGCAGAAAAGAGAGAGAATATACAAACCCCACACAGAAAGGCACAGAAGTCTCCAATCGAACCGAGAAGTTTCTTGATGGAGAGGCACAAGTGTTACGACTGCTCCACCCCACAACCCTACTTGTGTATTAATGGTGTTTTATTCTTGCACCTTTGCAGAGACTGGATTACAATTACTGTTAGCAGCGTGTGAAGCTGTGGCACAGTGGTTAGCGCACTTCAGGAAGAGCCCGACAACCTAAGTTAAATTGCCAGCGTTGAGAGGCCTTCATCTTTCGGTGGATTTACAAAGACTGAACAATAATTCTAGATTTAAAGCTTTCGCGACTGCAAGGATTCATATTCTTAGGTTTTTTCGGTAAAGTCACGTAGGTAAAAATTTTTAATAAATCAAAGTCACAGCACGATAGCTGTCTTGATACAGCTATCGTGCTGTGACGGTCCCACCTGAAGACGGAAGCTTGTGTTGCCTCCGAAACGTCGTGATTTTTTATTTGTTTTTATTTTACTTTTATTAATTTTATTTTTTACCATCGTGACCTGACCGAAAAAACCTTAGAAAACTGAACAATAAATGTATAAGTAACTGGGATTCTTTTTTTATTATTATTTCATGGAGAAATATTTCTTTATAGTGAATCCAGTGCATTCAATACAAAAAACACTGCCTTTATATAATGTAAGTTAGCATTTAGTAGCAACCAATATAAAGTCAACTTGCAAAGTGCAATAACCTTTATTAACAACTTTAATTAGGTACTACAGTGTGAAAACATCTCGCAGTGTGCCAGCTCCATCACCGATTAAAACTGTAACTCTTTGCTGCACATTTACCTAAACTATGACAACTTATGGAGGGACCATTTGAGATCTTTGTTCATAGGTTTGCATCAAAATTTTTACTTAATCACAACTGACGGAAAATGTAATGTAGAGCCCCCCACCCCCGCTCGCCACTACTCCATTCTTCAATTATGAACCCCCCTTTCCATATCCATGTGGAAAACCAACATTTGGACAAAAAAAGGAGACAACTGCACCTTGCCTTTTCTACCAATAGATCATTTCTACTCGGATAATGACATGTTCTTTGGGCAAGAATCTACAGGGACCCAACCTTTGACAAGAAATATGTCGGCTCAACTCCAGTGCACATTTAGAATAAATAAATCGTTCATTAAACTTGTCAGAATTGGCTCACACTGCATTCCCGCTCGAGGGAAAATAAAATAAACTTTGCACGTGTGTGAAGCAGTAATACCAGACATCATAATTTCCACTTACCTTTTTGAAAGAGCTGCTTAAAAAAAAAGTCAAACGTATACGAATGTTTTTTTTTTGTTACAGTGTTTTGATTTTTCACAAGGGAAACGTATTTCCACTCTTACGCATTCTGTGAGTCGGTGCTGTATTACATTCAGAATGCTGGATGATTAAATGCCATGTCAGCATGTTGTTTACAATAATGTAAAAATGCCTCCTCAAATACACTTCATATTAAATGGCTTTGATCTTGCCAAGATGGTATTGTTGAGATAATTTGAGCCGATATTTTCTTACTTGAGAATATTGCTGTTAAAATACAATTAAGACATCAACACACTGCTTTAATATTTACGAAAGCATATTATCGAATTCCAACCAGTCAATGATTTCCAAGTTACCCAACAGTGTCACAAATGATATGTACCGCAGTTCAATGCACCCTCTGTATAACGCTATGCTATATTAAATGAACTTCATATTCTGTATTTGAATTTGGTCCTTGTGTTTTTACACAGCATAAAGCAGATGAGCAGTGACATGCTATACATCAATACAGTGCAGATTGCACAAGTGTCTGTCAGTCAACAATCCTCATTGTGAAGTGTGTCTTGCACTTCCAGTCTCAATAAAAGCTATTCTTCTTGACGCTTCGTGATGCCGTCTTTGCTTGCGCAGCATGGGACAGGTTGAACAACTGGTCCCAGAGCTCCAACGGCCAGTCATCTGGCCAACCTTATGACTAGAGCAGGGGTCGGCAACCTACGGCTCCGGAGCCGCATGCGGCTCTTTACGGGCTGCTTCTTGACGATATGTACGTATGTACATAGATGCATTGCGGCTCTTGAAATACTGAATTTTGTACCGAATTGGAAAGAAATGGCTCTTCTTGTTATTTTGGTTGCCGACCCCTGGACTAGAGCATCCTTGAGTCTGAGACTGATTTGTGAGCAGGTGGCAATCAGCTGCCTCGCGGTCCATCCTTCCCAGTTGCCTGACAACAAATCACCCTGAAGGTTTTTTTTTGTCAGATCTTGCAAGCTAAGCGCATTGGAGTTTGGTTAGTATTTTGATGAATGGCCGCTTGGGAATAACAACTTGTTTGCAAGCATGAGCAGAGGGGTGACCAGCGAATGGCAAAAGAGCAATGTATTCTTGATTCTATTTGTGCAGAACTTTGACTGATACGTATACATACTCAGCCACACCCCCCAACTCCCCTCTCTCATATATGTGGGCTTTCTCCAAGTATGCCAGCTTCCTTCCACGTGCTAAACACTCATTCATGGAATGGATTAAACGTCAAATTTCTTTCTACAAGAGGGTCCTGAGACTCATTGAGGCTTTCTGGGAATAAGAAAATAGACTTTAACATTCGTCACAAAACAATCGTGCAGCCACCTCCACCGCATTGGCCAGCGCCAGACGTTTTAAGTGAATTAAATAACCATTTCCATTTCGTGCAACTGTCTTCTCGGGTTGGGTTATAATTTTTGTATGTTTTGAAAAATACATAATTTAGATCTCATTTTACACTAATGGTTTAGTTAAATCACCTGCACTAATTTGGCCCCCACACCCCCTCCATATACAACGTGCTAACGAGCGCGATATTGTTTTCGGCAAGGAATATTTTTCATGATGTCAACCTGCATTTTGTGCATTTTCTAAGCGATGAAGGTGCGATTCGATACCACCTTACACAATGCTGTGTGTTTGGGGGTTTCGTAGTCAAGGGTTCGGTGTAACACACCGACTTATATAGCTGAAGCCTGATACACTTCAATGTGCATTATTTTTTATTTTCCTATGAAACAATACCTGTTCAGAACGTGATATTCTTGGAAGCATAACCTTAGATCATGTGTACCATTCAGTAAAATTTTTGTCTAAGCCTAACCTATACAGTTTCAAAGGGTCTATATATGCTTTGAAATCCTGAAATCTAATGATGCTAGGCTGTAAGAAAAAAAAATGCCCCTGATCCAAATACCATAGCATCTGGCAGATATAAAAAGGTAAAAAGGCAAAGGTGCAATTGCTTGCTCCGTTGGTGCAAATGCTCCCTTTAAATGGGGATTGACGGAGCTCCTCGAGACGTCTTGGAAGGGGTGGGAGGACCCATATTTTATCCCACCACACGCGACCTGACAATAGACTAATTGTGGCGTATCCATGATGCTGCTTACTGGATGGAGTGGGAGTGGGGGGCATTTAACACAATTGCTAATTTCAACTGCCATGCCACGAGATCGAACTAGGAACCTCTGGGTTGCAAGTCCAGTGTTCTAACCATTTCACGAGGGCAGCATCATCGCAGACTTATAGACAAAAACGACAACTCGTTTAATGGTCTGGTATTTTATTGTTTTGGCCCAGGAGTAAGACTGGTTCATTGTTGGACAACATTGATAAATTACATTGCACAGAGGTTTAGCATTTTTCTAAAGGACGATGTGTATGTCCCTCTGGCATGACAGCACAGGCCCTATTGTAAATCTTGCCATCTTGTGAAGACCCCACAGGGCGAGAAAGGAAAAAAATGGTAAGGATAATGCCCCGAACTGTGATGCATTCGTGGTTAAAAGCTTCTGCTCTGCGTTGGAATGGCTGAGGGAAGAAAGGGGTTTTTGATTGTGGTGCAGCAACCCATAAACAAGACATTTAGCCTCAGGAATAGCCATTTTAGTCGTGGCTAAAGTCAGGATATAGGATTCTGCTGTTGCCGTTGAAACATTAGTGTCTTAAAGATGAACTAGTCCAACGCCAGGTTTGCGGATATACCAGGCTGGAGCGTGTGTAGCTTTATGTTTAAATATTTTCATGGCTTTGCTACTGTTGCTAGCTCGTGGAAGATGTATAAAACACTGCAGGCAGTGGGAAACTGCTCATTTTTATGATGTACCGTCGCTGAATAAGCAACGTTTTCAGTGACAAAAAAAACTCTTATTCATGCACATGGGAAAATATGCAGCCGTATTTTGCATTAATATGAAAAAAATTGTCAATGAATGTGTGACGCGCATTTATTCTAGATTAGATTTTTTTTTTATCGCTTGCTGAAGTTTTAATTTCATTGCAAAAGAGAGATATGCCTCCGAATACAGGATAATTTATTTGTTTTAAATCTGCATGTATGCATCTTAGGCATGCCCCCTCCCCATCCCATTACAGCGATGTGAAGAATGAATGTGACTCGGGTCACAAATCAATTAAAGTATTGAACATTTGTTTACTATTGTGGGAGGGCAGGGGGGTCGTGGGTGAAATCCCTTTAGGAGTTATCGTGTCTGATCAAATTCAAAACATACAACAAATATTGATGCTTATACGAATGTATTGAGCATAATCTATTTTAATAAATTCATTAATTCATATTTAAATGCGTAATTGTTAAGTATGCATATATTGGACATATGTGGGGGTAGGCATTTTAATGTTAAGATAACTTTTGTTATTTTACAAAAATAAATAAACTACGAAACTTTTTTTATTTTAGCAGGTCCACTGAGCTTTGCAGCTCTTTTTCCGCAGTGACATAGCCACAAATCATCGCTCAACGAAGTGGCTGATCACGTGGTAATTTAGAGCAGCCAAATCCTCGAAACGCATTTAACACGTCGCCTTTGGCGACCAAACCCCTATGATGGACTCTAAACGCATGCTTATAAATGTGGAGGGAAAAACCGGAGAAAAATTCATGCGACCACAGGGAGAACATGCAGACTCCAAATGTACAGGCGTCAGGGTCTGGGATCGAACCCATGGCCTACCTGTATACCAGGCGAGGTAGTTAACATCTCGCCACCGTGGTGACCATAGACATGGCATGAGTATATCGAAGCTCCCTCTGCATGTATCTGTCGCATATGATACATTGATGATTGTGCTGATATTGGTTTAAATCCCCACTAAAGTCAACATGTCACGAAAACATTTTTTTACTCGGAAAAAAATAATTAATACTTCATTGGCAACTCAACCAAAATAAACAACTGTAGTCATTTCAATAGGAACGTTTTGAAATCAAAATGTATTTAAACTTCAACAAGCAGCGTTAACCGTAACTGAACTAACTAATTTTGTGATGCTGCATTGACGGTAGTGCAAAATCGGTAAATATAAAAACCCAACACTTTTGTCAGCAACACTGTGGCCTTAAGGAAACATGTAAGAAGTGACTTTCGGGCAATGCTCCTTATTTTCATCGCACATAAATCAGGCTTTTCATTGCTAGACAGCATTCTGGAGCAGATGCCATTCCTTTAGTGGTGCACGTGGGCCGTCGGAATGTGTTAAGACAAACAGCCAAATGTGTGTTAAGCTTAACACAGGGGTGGGGAAACTGGTGGGTATTTATGCACATTATGGCCCTCGAAGAGACGTGAAAATTGTAACACCTCAACAGTGAAATCTAACAATGTTTGCACTATGTATATATTAGCAGCTGCCATGCTAGATTGGCCACAGCATGCTGGACTCAGCCCAGAAATGTATTTCTCCTTGAAAGCTTCTTGGCAAGGTTTTCAAGCTGACATTGCCATTGCTAAACCAGCAGTAAATATGGATCCATTCTATTGTCAGCTGTGTGATTGGTTACGGAAGGGTAATGCGTGGGCGCCTACGTCCATGTCAACGCAACTGGCCAGTGTGAAACAGAAGAGATAATCTTCCCTTCAAATGGGAAAAGTTGGCAGTCTGCGGAAGCATACACACGCCGTGCATATTACTGCTGTTCCACGGATTCTGTCACTGGGAAAAAATAATAATGACAAGCGAAATAGCAACTCAGGCGCAATGCCATGATGCTCTTTTGTAAATTACTTCAATACACAGGCTCATAGCCACCCATCTTGCTGTTGGAAATGTTTTCTCATCTCAACACATAATTTTTAACGGAACAGAAATTAGTTAACCCATACAGGATGCATAGTTCTTGTGTTTTTTGTGATTCCTACGTTATTGAATTGCCCCATAAAGACTATAAAGTCGTTTTATACAATTGTCAACAACTTCATGAGAGTATATTACTCACGGGAAACCCGAGATGACTTGATAAATGATGCAGAAAAATAACTTTTTTTTGTTTGCCTTCAAGCTTTCAAGAGCATGTTCAGTCCTCAGGGTCAGCTATTACCGTGTTATTGCTTTTTTTAATGACGGTGCTCCCACCAGGGCATTGAGTTGCATTATGCCTCACAATGCGAACATAAAATGTGTGAAAATACCGAGTTATGCAACGCAGTGTTTTATTATTGTAAATAAAGTAATGCAACAAAACCAACTTTGCCCACCTCGTTTAAAACAATGACCAGCAACAGATTTTACTGAAAAGTCAATCGCAAATCTGAGTGCCACAGATGCACACCTTGGCCAATTGACTGTCCACACCCAACTGTAACCGTCATTTTCTATAGACATTCACATATCTGACCTTTATATCTCAGTCCCCAGCGTGTCAGATATGGCACTGTAGTTCCAAGGGAAAATGGGAGGCAGGTTTGTTTGTGCTGCACGGATCTACATTCTTACACTAACAACAATAACAAATGCCATATCTATGGGATTTTTTTTGCCAGCATCAAAATGATGGGAAAAGAACAGGCTATACCCTTTCTGTCAATGACATCGGTGATACGATGTTTAAACACCAAATGGACACCTATTTTGCAAGGCATCAAGGCTGCATTAACCACACTTGTGGCAAAACACGCAAACACACATTATCAGAGCGTGTTTGTTTTTGCCACAAGTATGTGTGGTTAATGAAGACTTGATGCCTTCAAATAGGTGCGTCTATTTTGTATTTGAACAGCCTTAATACTTGTGTCATTAAACTTAATTTGGAGCTTTCGTGACTGTAGGAATTACTCTTTGGTTCTTTCGGTAAAGTCACGTATAAGGATAAAATAATAAATTAAATACTAGCATACGACGTTTCGATTGCAACACAAGCAATCATCATCAGGTATAAATGAAATAGAAACACAAATCTAGTATACTTAGAAATGTAATGTAATACAACAGAGAGTCGGATAAAAATAACAGTCAACACCCTACCTGGTTGATTACGTTCTTCCTGAGAATGCTACATTTGAGAGAGAGATAAAACACAGAACCCATAAAGGGTAAAACATATTATTTTTTCATTATTTTGAATGCTGCACAATAAGGTCCCATAGATATAACTGCGCAACCCATGTTGCGAATGCTTTGATATTTGCATCGCCTTTGTACTGATCGCCTTTTGGCGTTCTCTGGTCGAACACTGGCGAGACAAGGCCATAAAGAACAAGGCTGTCTCTGGTGTAGGCCAATCAGTTTAAAAGAAAAATGCATATATTATCAGAGCATGTTTTGTTTGCATGCTTTGCCGCAAGCACGTGTGGATTAATGCAGACGTGATGCCTTGAAATTGGTGTCTAGTTGGTGTTTGAACAAATGAACACCTGCGTTTATATCCAGAAAGGGTAAAGCCTAAGAGCAAATGCTTTTTAAAAACGGACGTCCCACCAAGGTGAAATCGGTCCGAATAATTAACCTCACCAATATCTTTAAACGAATGGTTTGAGTAACAACTCACAATTCACAACTGAATTTTGAAGCATGCAACTTTATCAGTGTTAATTCTACATTGCAGTGGATTGGAACGGATAACTGTTTCAAAGCGGGAATTTAAGGAGTTAAATAAAATTCACCCAAGTGTAGGAAGCAACCTTAAAAAGTCCCCACCAATGTCAATGTATTTCGTACCGTGACCACACGCTCCGCGCGTGCTTTATTGGGCATTTAACTTCCGTGCTGTTTGTGACCTTAACTTATCACTGTCTCTCATCTTAGCAACCAGCAGAGATGCTTGAATGGCATACGATGGACTTTTAGATCACTTTGGTGACAACAAACTTCATGTAAGTAGGGAGATGTGAAAAGATTGGAAATTCAAGCTCTGCTTACAAACTAAACCAAAAATAACAGCTAACGATTTCTTTAGATGAGAAATTATATCTCTATTCACAATTCCTTGACAGAAACACATTGTTTACACGTAGAAACTGCTGGACGAGTTGTTAAGTAGCTGAATAAGTTGTTTTTCACAGTGTATGGTAACATGTAAGAAACAGTGTGCTAACACCCGGTAAGACTATCAACAAGAGGCAAATATTCAATTACAGCATTGTCTAAATGGTTAACTGAAGAGTAACAATTTATCATTTTGGGCACATTAACAGTTAAAACTGTATCACCATATGATAACTACATGTTACAATTGCATACGAAGGCAGCAGGTAACACTTATGGAAATGTTCATATACACAATTTTAATGACACCACCATTGTTATTTGCATGTGAATACAGGCCTTGTGAGGTATCCTTGTAATTATAATTTTAAGCTGGGTAGCTGAAGGCTCATTCTTTGGAGAGAATATCAGTGCCTGTTGAATATTAATCATATTCATGGAGGAATCTTTAAAGCAGTGCACAGGTTTATGCACCACAAGGAGCTCTTACACTGAAATTGACGACACGGATAGTCAAATCTGCAGAAGCCTGAAATGTACCATTCATACTGGTAGGAACCTTCTGGTTACACCAGCCCACAGGGGATTATTGTGTCCGTCCGTCGTGCATCCAAAAATGGGAGGGGTGGGGCTGGGTGGGGAGGGGAGGGTGGGGAGGGGCTTGGTGGGGAGGGTGGGGCTGTGTGGGGGTTGGGAGGGGTGGGGCTGGGTGGAGAGGGGCTGGTCACCCCGTGATGCCCTTATAAAACTCAACGTTTAACCTACTCACGCCGGCTTGTGCCCACCCTCAGTCGGCCATATTTGCGGAATACACCACGCCGCCGTTGACCCTGGCCATTGACGGAGCAACCCAACGTTCCTACCAGCTCCCTCTGCAGGAATGTGTTTTAACAAAAAAATGTTTTTTTATCATCGGCCTTGGTCAATCCACTGCTGGATGAGGGCCTCCACAAGCCACCCCCATCTCCCACATTCATGCGATGGATCACTCCATCAAGCGCTCGCAGACAAGCAGATGTCGTCACTCTACCTCCTCTGTACATCCTCTTGGACGGGTTCCATTCCTTAGCCGTCACTCCGTCGTTGTTCTTGGCAATTGGCCATCATCCCTTTGAGCGACGTGTCCTGCCCAAGCCCATTTGTTCTACTTTAGTCAATGTCACTAACCTGTTGACGTTTTTCTTATCCACGGGGTGACCAGTAACGAAAGCTTCAAATCTAGAACCACGTGTTCCTCTTTCTGTTTCTCTGTGTAATTCCTAGCATGCGTATCTCCATGCACATTTTTGTACTTTCAAGTTTTTGTTCCATCTTCCTTGTTACGTCCATGTTTTCCGATCATCCATGTTATAGCAGATTAAACGCATTAAAAAAAACGTAGTCAAACACATGTTATTGTTTAAATTGCCTTGACTTGCATGCCATTGTGGATTCCATCTAAACAATTGTCTCAAATTTACATAATTTCGCATATCAAGTATCATGTTCAAGAAACACGTCCTCTTCTTGTTCAACAAAAACATTTTTATTTATCGGAGGATCGTTGCAGTGATCCCCATGACCAACTCGGTATGGGGAGACCTTCATACAACAGTCGATTGTACATGTTCTAATCATCTAGTTAAACAATACTCTTTGTTTTTTTCGGTAAAATCACGTAGGTAAAAAATTTAAATAAAATAAATCACGACGTTTCGGGCGCAACACAAGCGTCCTTCTTCAGGTGGGGACAACTTAGCGAAAGCACAACCAATTAAGTGTGTCACACATCAAGTATCATGTTCAAGTGTGTCACACTTAAGCGGTGTGCTTTCGCTAAGTTGTCCCCACCTGAAGGACGCTTGTGTTGCACCCGAAACGTCGTGATTTAATTTATTTAAAATTTTTACCTACGTGACTTTACCGAAAAAAACAAAGAGTATGAATCCTTGCAGTCACGAAAACTTCAAATCTAGAATTAGTTAAACAATGTCCATCAGGTTTTATTTAATACCAAAAGGGGATTCTAAATCAGAATGTCACAATTGGTTAGTTCGCTTACATTACAGTACTAATATATCGTATTTTCTTTGGTTGGAAAAAGCTGTACAAGTACTCTAGTTTTGAAATATACTGTATAATTATCATCAGCCATGGTCAATCCACTGCTGGATGAAAGCCTGCCAAAGCCACCATCATTTCCCACCGCAATCCTGCCTTTGCAAAAACGCATAAGCAGTGAACGTCAGCATTCGTGCTGGTATTGTCGTGCCATCTATTGATGGAAAACTGGAATTTCAGTTACGGATTCTTTGGTTGAAAAATAAAGGGCGGACAATGACAGCTTTTTTGGGATGACACAACTCGTGATTTCCTGCGCCGTCGGTTGACACGGTGTGAATTAAAACAGAAAATTACGCCTTCCATTAAGCTCATAAGCCTCTCGGCATATTTTCAGATGAACAGTAATTGAAACGTTAACATCTGGTGGTGTCTTCTTAGCGATATCAAATCACCGTTCACAAACTGCTTTGAGTGTATCTGTTCTAAGCTCACCTTAAATGTTAAATGACTGGTGATTGTTACGATACAGAGTAGCATTTACATAAACATTAACTTCAATACGTGAATTTCAGGGTTTTTTGACAGAATCAACACCGGTGGCTTGTCTATCAGCATGTATAAAAGCTTATTTTAAAAGGACGCACATGTCATCTTACGTATGAAAAACGGAAATTTGTGCCATTTTTTTCTGCTTTTTTATCGGAATGTGTGAAACCCCCGATTGCGGATATGCCACATAGTAGCTTTGTCTCAACAAAACGTTGCATTTTTTTAAATAATTTATTTTTAAAATAATTCCATAAGGGGTGGCCTGGTGGTAGTCATGCACAATCAAAACACACCAAAATACTTTCAACATTTTTTGTGAACATTTTATTGGCAAGTGTTGCTCGAGCTTTGCATGGGAAATCATTGCAAGATAATGCTGCCCCCCTTTCCTCTACATGGGTAAATACTAAGTTTTAAATAAAGATACTGCAAGGCCCTTCCACCAGCAGTGGTGTGGGCAACTAACTGCAGGGCTGCCCCTTTACCTTTGTAAACTGTGTAACGCTACTGGATGCATAGACTGATACCTGACTAAAAACTACCTTTTCGTTCATCTATTGCAGTAAGTTTGGATATATAGGTACTATGAGCGCTGCTATTAAATGTTAACACGGTACTTGCAATATTTAATCCTTCTATATCAGTGCAAATTTAAACATACGTGCTGTTATTTTATACATCTGAAGCTTTACCAACGTTAAGCAGAACATAGTGATACAATGTGTCAACAATTGTTCATCATATGAATGTATATAAGCAGAATAAAGCAATATGCTATTATAAAGTGCGTAATTACCATTTAAAGATTGGCTTGTTTACTTGTTCCATAGATGTAAAAAGTGTGAACGGTACCCCCACAACAAACCATGTAAGTTAATTCTAGGGTCCATAATTTTCCAGAAAATTTGCTGTGACGGTTCCACCTGAAGACGGAAGCTTGTGTTGCCTCCGAAACATCGTAATTTAATCAATTCATTTTCTTTTTTACCTATGTGACTTGACCGAAAAAACCCAAGAGTATAAACCACATAAGTGTATAGCATGAAAATACTTACAACTACCCAAGTGACACGTTTTATTAGAAGCAATGAAAATACCAAGAAAACCCCTTTTTAATAATAAAAAAAAACCACCAGCCTACCGCAATTTTACATTCTCAGAAAAAATATTCACACCCCCGCATCATATTTGTCTCATCTTCATTTCAGGTAGGACAATAGATTTTCATCAAACCACTCGTCAGTGAATTGCAGATGGTCCGTGTCGGATGACAGAAACACGAGCTTCCCAGCCTGGTCCATCTCCTTGAGCCCCAAGCGATCCTGCAAGCAACCCCAACATTTATAATGTGTAAAAGTCACTTTTGCCTTATTTAAATCCATCAAGTCTAAAACGCACGGATACTGCAGTCATTTTTATTCCTCTGCAATTGATTATGTTCATGTTTAAAAGGAAAGGCTCGCGTCTCAAATGTGTTCAGTCTGTTCCAGTTATCTTGGGCACATTTCAAACTGCTCGAAACCTCATAGTCATTATTTACAATATATGTAGTCAAATTAGCCTAAGCTCATATGACAGCCAATGGATATTACAAAGCATACAATGCACCTTGTACAATTTGGAAGTGCATTGTGTGTCTCTCAGACTGTGTGGCTCCGTTACAACTATGCTCATTAATTTCACTTTCGAGTCATTAAAACTATACTTTGGAATTGATTACGAATGAATGCGCCAAACCGCACAACGGAGAGTGTACTTTCCACTAAACAGATGCTTTAGCTCCTTTGGCCGCATGCTGACCAAGCACAAGTGGGAGCCCTCTGCCAGTTGCCGCACACAGACCACGGATTATAAAATAGCCCACAAAATAAAAACTCACTATGTATATGCTAATGTAGTTGTGCTTTGCAAAGGGCATAATGAGTCCCAATGCACTCTAAACGGATCATATCAAGTATGCAAGGTTAAATCCGCAACGTGATCCAACACAACACATTTCTACTCATTTTATACCGGTGATGCTGTGCTGTGCAAACTTACCTCTGTGTAGAGGGAACTGTCTTGCAGCTTGTAGATTTCCACCGCCTGTCCGGGCTTGTAGAAGCCAAACCACTAACATAGGCAGGGGAAAATCCGAGCACAACGATGTGATATGACTGAAATATGATTTGCGAGAGATGTCTCCAGTTGCAACATTTGCAGAATGTATTTGTTTATTAAGAATCAATAGAACAGTATGAATATGGCATTACAATCTACCCGTACGAGGGTCATTAGAAAGCAGTGGGTTATATCTATAATTGGATCACCCAATACTGTATATATGTTTTTGTTAGGTATCTCGTGTATTTAAATCATATTTAGGTTTGGTAATTCCAGTTTTTTAAATATATTTTTTACCTCTGACTCTTTTGGTTCAACCATTTGATCCTGGTTAAACATAACCATCACAAACTTGTTAAGTTTCTTCAAGTTTTCACGGTACGATGGGTTGACAACCTGTGAAAAATGGAAATCACAAACAAGGGAAATTAACTGTTGCCCACAACATTAAATGCTTGTGTAGCATGGATTCCAAAACTTTGCTTACATTTCAAATAACTAAAACTTACAATCATCAATAACACTGCTCTAATAGCAAATTATGTATAATGGATTATGTTTTCAGGCAAAGGCCCTTCGACATAGCAGAGGTCTTTTGCGTGCTTATGGACCACTGCCAACGTGGTATCGCAATTAGATTTTACATAAAATAACTAAACTATTACTGGCTTTCTGCCAGCCGTATCGAGACATTTAACATCATATTACATGTAAATGTGTATTAGTTATAATTTTTGGTCATATATCTGCAAGGTTAACACAGTTAAGACTATTAATATTGAGAAGCCATAAAAATATATACTCGGTGATATCACCGAAGCAGCATCTCACCCTCTCCTGATTAATGTCGGCCAGGAACACACTGTTGTTAATGTAGAGCTCTTCATTCAGCGAGTCGTGCCAGTATTCAGCTTGGACAATCCTATTTAACATGAAACAAAACATCCCATTCAATATCATCTTAAGCGGTTCCATCGTGACCCACGCACTATTGTCTCGACAGGCTGAATTAATAAATAAAGCATATTTTTAGCAAACAGCATCATATTTTGTCTGTCCTTGCAATATCAATGGTAAACCCTACGATTTCTTATTAACGCCACTGCTGGCAGAAGGGCCTCCACTAGAGGGCATTTGGCCTACTCTTCCATGCTGGCTGGACATCTTGTAAGAGGTGGGAGTAACCACACTTTATCCCACCAGACGTGACCTGCCAATCGACTGCAGCGTACCCATTTATAGTGGTGGATTGAGAGGTGTGGGAAAACCCCGAGATCAGACCAGCAAACAACGGATTGCAAGTCCAGTGTGCTATCCATTATACAATGGCAGCACCCCCTTATAAAACAAGGCGTAATTATATCCAACGTCAATCTCATCATCTTGACTTAAACGACTGCAATGCAGTAAAATGGAATTGCCACACATTTAATAACGTAAACCAGTTTTCACTTTGTATGTTAAGACATGCATTTTTCATGATATATTTTAAATACTTCAAAAGGTGCCCTACATCTTCTGGATCTGCGGCTGGTATGCTTCCTTGTTGAGCAGCTTTCTTATGTAGTCGCACAAGTGGTATTCCGCACCAGGGCACTTTGGAAATCCATAGACTCCTGTGGAACATCGTGTGTTGCATTTCAACAGTTCAAGCACTGGATTAGGCACCACCAATCATTTTAATCTTTCAAGAATGTAAAATCTGCACTGAATTATAGCCTATAATTCTACTTTAATATATCCATTGAGATTTTAATTAATACTCCAATTAAATATCGCAACATTTGTTATAATTTCACATCGAACTGCCTACATTTATAGGGTAGTAAAAATAAACTTAGATGAAAAAGGTACATTTCCAGAAAGCAGTTTTATTCTTTCTTACATTACTGTATTAGTGCAGAATAAATTAACAGCATTGAAAATACATTCAATACAAATATGCAAGCAAAAGCTGCACAGTATTAGGCAACAACTTAGCACATTAAGGCAAACGTGGGTTTGATGGCGATGAAGATTCAAACGAAGTGCTGATGACATAACGCACCCTGGTGCTGCCCTCCCACCGAGATGAGATTCCGCATGGGAGGGTCTGGGCAGCGCTGGGCAACCGCTCTCCTGCAGAGACAACAACACCATCAGTTCAATGCAATTATCGTTGAACCCATGCCCCTGTGTTTATTAAGAGAAGCTTTGTACCATCCACTCGCACATCTGGGCCGAGCCAGCGTGGCCTCTCGCAGTGGTGACATGGCCCAGTGGTAGCAGGTTGAACGCTTGTTGCAGAGTATATTCTTAGGTTTTTTCGGTAAAGCCACGTAGGTAAAAAAGTTAAAATTAATAAAAGTAAAATAAAAATAAAATAAAAATCACAACGTTTCGGAGGCAACACAAGCTTCCGTCTTCAGGTGGAACCGTCACAGCACGATAGCTGTACTTGATACGATAGCTGTACTTGATACGATAGCTGTACTTGATACAGCTATCGTGCTGTGACGGTTCTGTATCAAGTACAGCTATAGTGCTGTGACGGTTCACCCCTGAAGACGGAAGCTTGTGTTGCCTCCGAAACGTCGTGATTTTTGTTATTTTTTTATTTTTATTTTACCTTTATTAATTTAAATGTTTTACCTACGTGACTTTACCGAAAAAACCTAAGAATATGAATCCTTGCAGTCACGAAAGCTTCAAATCTAGCTTGTTGCAGAGGTTCGCATTCAATTCCGGCAGGCCGTCCTGGTTAGTACCGAGGGTGTATTGACCACGGTTGACGGTAAAGATCACATGACGCCATTCGAAGAAAAGTAGGCCACTGTGTGCCAGCATCATGAAAGAAAATTTGCCCAAGAAAAAAATACTCGCACAATTACTTGATTATGAAACGCATGGTAATCGTCACCCCCTACTGTGAAGATTTAGGAAGTTGAGACTTAAGAAGGCTCTCCTGAGTAAAGCAATATAATCAAAAAAATTGGTGGTTTCCACTGTCTATTTTCAGTGCTAAGCAGGAACCATAATACATTTGAATCTGGCTTGGGACCTAGCATGCAGGGTTAAAGACACATTCAATACATGCAACATCAGTCAGTACACCACGACAATGTAGTTCATCAGTGGGAAAACCTGGCACCTCCTGAGCCGCACAGACCTAGTGAAGCTCAGTTGTACAGTGGAAATAAAGTATTGGCTGTGTCACATATCAGTAATTTACCAGAAGAGCATATTATATAGTAGGCATGTAATGATTTGCCTCCCTTGTGATGTCATTAATTATTGCCATTCAGGGCCATGATTAAATCCAATAATCAAATCGGTTTTTTTTTACATCGTGAATGCCTTGGACAGGAAGATCAGTATAGAATGTTGTGCAGATCACAAAATGCTGCAATGGGTGGAAATATGTGAACGCCAAAGCATTACTGCCTTACCCCACAACCCTCACGATGTAGAACTCATTATGATGTTCAATGCAGTGCTTCGAGTGACTTCAGGAGTGACGCGAACCAATTACATACAACGTTCGTGATTTGATCCATCTGTTGTGAGCCTAAGCATCTATTTTAATCACCCAATGGATCATTACACGCCTCTATCTGTGAGAACATCCACTTTGAGAAAGAGGAAGTTGGTGGTGATAACACATATCAAAAGACCTGTTTTGAGACTTTCTATTTAACTTACAGGAACTGGCCTCCTTGGGAAAAGCCCATGGCATTGTATCCATTCTGCAGGTTAGGGTCCTTGCGCAACATGTGACAAACCAAGTCCACCTGGTCATTCACGTTCATGAAGAAGCCATTGGTCACATCCTGCACAATGAAAAAACATGGCCAGAGATGATAAATAAAAGTTCACAGTATTTTTATAACACGAACTCCTACTTCATAGCATCCGTAAATGTGATTTTCATGGGTAAGAGCTCATTTATAAAGGATTCAGTCCAATAGTAAATTTATCTTACAAATTTGTATTAATTCTTCAGATGGGAAGACATTTTTTTTTGTAACTCATACATACGTTTCAACCGTTTGTCAATACACTGCTGAAAACCTCTCCATGCTGTTAGTCATGGGGTTTGTTGGACCAAATTTCATCATGCTGGCCAGTGCGGGTGGTGAAGAGCTGCCGAGAACTGTTTGTGACGTCACTCACCACTGATGCTAGCCATTGCTGGGAATTGAACTCAAGTGGCTGAGCTCAAAGTGCTGTGGCCTAACCAATGGGTCACCCACTCCACCTCATACGGTATTGCAAATTAATTACCTGCAATACCTTGGTCTGAAATATAGGACAATCTGTGTTCAAACTTGATTTGAAGTTTTCGTGAGTGCAGGAATTACTCCTTGGTTCTTTCGGTAAAGTCAAGTAGAAAGAAAATAAATTAAATAATAGAATACGACGTTTCAATTGCAACACAAGCAATCGTCATCGGGTAGAACTAAATTTGAGAGAGAGACAAAACACAGACACGGACACACAAGCAGAGAGAGACAACACAGAGACACAGAGACAGACACACAAGCAGAAAGAGACAACACAGAGACACAGAGAGAGAGACACACAGAGACCCAATGCCTCTGTGTCGAGGCCTTAAATAGAGAGGGGGGGGGGGGCAGAGAGAAAGGTGGGTCTGTTGGAGCAGCCGCTGGAGCAGAGAAATTAGCATGTCAATGAGAGAGCTGTGTGGAAATCCACCCCGAAGCAGCCAGGGGAAAGAAAGAGCGAATGGACCTATGAGAACCTGGTAATTTTTTGAGAGAGAAATAGGCAGTTTGAGAAAACAAACTTAGCAATTTTTTTGGAAATATAATGCAATGCAACACAGAGAGTCGGCTAACACAGTTAATGCATAGCCTGGTTGATTACGATCTCCAAAGATTGCTAAATTAGAAGTTAAGTGTGAAATTTGGATTTTCACACATCTCTCTGTGTGTCTCTGTTTTTCAAATTTCACACTTACCTGATGATTGGTTGCTTGTGTTGCAATCGAAACGTCGTATTCTATTATTTAATTTATTTTCTTTCTACGTGACTTTACCGAAATAACCAAAGAACAAGCTGTGTTCTTCGTAGAGGTGTAGATTTCATATGTAAAACATCTTTTTAAATATGTATGATATATAAATTGGTGGTAATTTTCCAATCATTATGATTACATTTCACACATTGTTTTCGCTGTGCGGTGTTCTATTATTTTCCCCAGTGGTACACTAGTTTCTCATTTGTTATTACAAGAAAACAAGATTCAATGTTGAAGTAATTTAGATATAAATAGAATCAGGCAATGCAGTTCTTTAAAAATGGCTCAACTGTAAACATGATTTAATCAACATTAAAGTAATCATTGCCACTCAATTATTTTTAATATATCATGAAACATATGCTGATAATTACTGTTATTCATGTATGTTCTGTGCATTTTTACAATCCTTGTAGCATGCTAATTACGAAACAGTCAATTAATTTAAAAAAACAGTATGGCAAGTGCTGTTGTACCTGCAGCACACTATCTCCAATCTTAAGTGAAAGCACGTAGATGTTGGGAATTTTTTCCTCTATCATCTTCTTAAAGCTGCCCAAACTAAGCGGGTTGCAGCAGCTGTCACCTGTAATAGTGTGTGTGGGGGGGTAGGGTAAAAAAAAACAGACGAGACAATGAATTTGGTTGAATGCTGAACAACAAGAAAAATCAAGCATAACGCTCTCCCACATGAGTTTGTCTTCACAAGTATGTTTATTCAGTTATGATAACTTTACGTTCCAAAGCCACACGAAGAGATGTCACACGGCGTGTCACGCGTGCTGTCACAATACACTGTCACGTGTAATGTGGATTTCACCTTGACGATGTAAGGTTGTTTATTATTCTTTTAGCGCTGGTTTTAATCGGCACTTTTTTGGCAACCCTTTTTTAAAATGTGTTCGTTTTTCTCCAGGATAAGTCCCTGATAGCAACACAACTGTTACACTAAAGTATTGTGTACACCGGATCATCTTTACAAGATTAACCCAGACTCCGTTACACAGACATAAAGACAGATGGGGGCACGGCTAAAGCATTTAAGGCTCCCAAACCCAGTTGAATAACGTTCAAAACAAAGCTGCTGGGACAGGATGCAACAGCAAATGGAACAAGCATAGTTGATACAAGCATATTAGATTAACCCCAAAAAAACTGCATTTTGGATATTAGATAAATTTATTCAGCATGGGACAAAACCATACACTCAGTCTTAAAATTATCATTTGCCTAGACAATTCAGCATTGCTTTGTTGATGGCAATGGGATGGATGCTCATTGTACTGGGCATTACAATGGAAAGCCCCTGTTGATGATTCAGGTTCTGCTTTTTAACCGTAGCATTTATTTTCTCTGTGCTCTGCGAGCCAGTCACGAGGTTTGCCCACATCACTACAGTTCAAGGGGCTTTCCAAGTAACACGCTGACGCAGCTAACATTACAGCCTGCACCCATCATCCAACAACAGTCCTCATTGTTTATCATTCAGAAGTTCACGGTGTAGTAATCTGCGACACGTTTTACCAAACACAGTAATGTGGTTATGACATGCAGTTATATACTGGATACAGAATACCATACGACTTAAGAATACCATCAATAAAAATACACCGCATGCACACAGTGCTGCATCAGACTTAGAAAACCATATTGGATAACGATAACACACATCCTGACAAGGACACGTACACAAGCATCGAGTATAAGATGCTTTACAGTGAACAAACTACATGCACACACAGTATTACCATACACTGACAAAGGCAGACAGTATATAAAAATGTGATGATGTATACCAGAAACTGAGAATACTACAATATACACAAAGAACACATTCTGTACACACAGTACACCATAGACCAACCACCTGTAAGAGCATATGGGACTGTCTATCTCAGAGTATGTAATTTACTCTGCATTATCGACACACTCGTGTGAAATGCATTATGATCCACAATATTCTACCGGCAACATTAACTATTCTCCTACCGCAATGTTACTGTATGTTGAACTTCTTTCGCACCGTACGAAGCCAACAAACTAAAATCAATGAGCCGTTCTAAAGGAATTAGCTTAATTAAACAATAGGCTACATAGCAGTCCAATTACACTGCAATTAGCCAGGAAGTACACACACACGCAGCTGGTCCGCCTTTGTCTCCCCAGTGGCGATGTTTACTACACACCGGTATACATTTTAGGCCGATTCGACCTAGTGGGAGGCCAAGGACCGCTTCAGAAAAATCGTCACCGGTGTTGGCCGTGAGCGTAGCGCTAACCGCTGCACCACCGCTCCCCATTACACAACACACACCACACACGCGACACATACCCATGCCGTGCCACATGACCAGCGGGACCACGGAGGAACCATTGCGTCCTCCCGGTGAAGTCTTCGGCAGGAGGGAGAAGGCGGAGGAGCCTCGGGAGGAGAGCAGAACCGCCGCGAAGAGGGTCGCGCAGAGCGCGGGGAGACGCCGCGAGTCACGGGGCACGCAGGCGGCCATGGCTCTCTCAGTGACGCGTGCGGTGGGCGGTGACGTCACACTGGGCCAGCTGCCCCCCCCCCTATCACCTTTACCCCCCCACCTCGCCCCCACCACCTCGCCCCTACCTCGCCCCCACCAACTCGCTCCCCCCCACCTCGCTCCCCCCACCTCGCCTCCCCCCAACTCGCCCCCCCCCACCTCGCCCCCACCTAGCCCCCCCCCCCACCTCGCCCCTACCTCGCCCCCCCACCTCGCTCCCCCCCACCTTGCCCCCCCCCCCCCACCTCGCCTCCCTCTTATCATGGGACCCTTTCTTGCCAGTATCAAAGTATGAAAAATAATAATACAATTTTTACCCCTTCTGACAATACAACAGGAAGCGTTGAGATGTTCAAACACTAAAGATATATATATTTTGCAAGGAATAAAGTCTGCATTAACCATACAGGGTACTCGTGGTGAACATGCTCTGATGATTATTAAATGAGCATTGTCTTTGAAATTGATTGGCCTGTCTCACCGGTGTCAGACCAGCGAATGCCAAAAGTCAAACAACACAAAGACAATGGCACTATCAGACAATTTATAGCCCAGAGTGAGCAGCTATTTCCTGGGACCTTGCTTGCCAGTATCAAAGTATAAAAAATAATAATAGGTTTTCACCCTTTCCGGCAATAAAACAGGAGATGCTCGAACACCAAAGAGATACTTTTTGCAAGGAATCAAGTCTGCATTAACCACACGGCGCTTGCTCTCCAACACACCGGTGTGCTGAAGTAGTACCTCATGGCACGTTGTGTTTCCGTGACGAACATTACTAATTGACTGTGTCGGGTGGTGGTGGGTCTAACGACACAATCATTAATATTTACGCCATCTAACCCCCCCACCAATGAACGCCTACACAGAACACGAAGGGGTGGGTGGTCAGCACCAGGGCTGGCCTCCTTTGTCTCACATCACACCAGCTACTCGTTTGAGGCTGCTTCGTAGGCATTCGGTGATAACGCTTGTCTTCCCTTGCACTCAATTGTGACTTCAAACTTTCGTGACTGCAGGAATTCATATTGTTTGGTTATTTCGATAAAGTCACGTAGATAGAAAAAACAATAATAATAAATAAAGTGAATAAAAATAATAATAATAATAATAAAAACACTAATGTAGACTGTAGCCTGGTTATTAAGCTGGTGAGCGTATTGGCAGTCTGTAATGTAAACTGTAGCAATGGTTATTTAACTGAGTGAGCGTACTGGCAGTCTATAATGTAGACTGTAGCATTGGTTATCAACTGAGTGAGCGTACTGGCAGTCTATAATGTAGACTGTAGCATTGGTTATTCAACTGAGTGAGCGTACTGGCAGTCTATAATGTAGAATTATTATTGGGTCCTTCAGTAATAAAAATAAAATACAAATAACAAACCAAAAACCACAACGTTTCGATTGCAACACAAGCGGTCGTCATCAGGGAAAGGGAGGTTAGCCTCTAAAGGCAAACTGTTTATAAAGGTTGAGAGATGGGCGTAGCCCAAGTGTGTCAGCAGCATGGGCGGGGCAGGTAATGTTAATGTAGGTATAGAACAAGCAACTACACCAATCAAAGGGCTGCCAGGCAATCATTGCACCTCGCTCCACACACCCACACTGCTGACGGTGGAGGTTGACATTGAAACACAAATCAAGTCATGACCCAAAGTGGTTGATGACATCTTTCCAATGATTGCTGAGTTTATAACCATCCGCTCATGGCAGTGTGGCACTGGCGCGATGGATGAATGAAGGTCCGGATACGTGATAGCAGGTGCATTCTTGCCAGTCCGACGTTTGGAAGGGTCCACCATGCAGAAGTAGCAGTTGCTTGAGTGGTCAGTGGGTTCCCACCAAATTCTTGGGATAGCGAACTTCATGGCTCTCTTTTCCTCTCTGTACCATCCTACAAAAATACATTTATTTCACCCATGACTAATGTGTAAGAGATTCTCGCAACATTTTTCATATATGATATATTTGTTTAATAATATTGAAAATTGTAAAACATTTTTAAATAAAAAAACTTGAACAATTTTAACCCTTTTTATAACATAAAATTCCAAGCAACAATTGTCCATCTTACCCTCCAGAGATTTTTGCATTGCTCGCAGGTGAAATGAGGTGCCCATGGTTTGTTTTGATCCCCGACAGGCATGCCGAAATATGCCTTGTAGGCCTCACACATCTTAGCAGATGCTTCCACGGAGTATTTTTCGCTCTTGTCTTGATAAATTGGCCGCAGACATAGCCAAATGCGTCTGCCGGATGCTTGCAGCCTCTTGATGCCATCTCAGAAAAATGCAGATATGTATCCACTTAGGCAGCTGGAACTAAACTGAACTGGTGGGCTTAAGACTCCTGAATTTACACTACTATTTATATTACTGGAAAGTTCCAGAATGTTCTAGAAGTTACTCCAAGTTTACTCAGCTACTGAATCGATCTGGAATGTTCTGGAAAATAGGTACATTTCAAAATATCCCTGTCCCTGTCACAAAAGCAAAGTTTGTGGGGAATAACAGCCATTTTTTTTACTTTTCAGGCATAAGCAATTAGGCAATAACACTTACCCAGAAACAAACAAACGTGTTACAGTTTAATCAACGTCGCATGACGCATGCGCATGATGCACTTCACTCACTCGTCCACGCGTTTCCCCCACCCCACCCCACCCCTCCACCCACCCCACCCCTCCACCCACACCACACCTCCACACCCCTCCACCCACCCCACCCCTCCACCCACACCACACCTCCACACCCCTCCACCCACCCCACCCCTCCACAAACCCACCCCTCCACAAACCCACCCCTCCACAAACCCACCCCTCCACAAACCCACCCCTCCACAAACCCACCCCTCCACAAACCCACCCCTCCACAAACCCACCCCTCCACAAACTCACCCCTCCACAAACCCACCCCTCCACAAACCCACCCACCCCTCCCCTCCACCCCTCCACCCACCCCACCATCCACCCAACCCCACCCCTCTAACTCGCTCGCGTCATCGTGGCTGGTGACGTCACCCAGCCGACTCTCGCCACGCGGGCCAATGAGCGAGCCGCGTCTTGGCCAGAGCCTCCTCGGGAGGGCCCACGGTGGAGTCGGGGTCGCCTCAAGTCGCAGCGCGTCTGAACGCCCAACGCGAAGTTACCCAACGCCACTCGTGGTTTCGTCGTCGTCTGTCTGTCTCTTCTTCGCAGTCTGGAAGGTCGTTGCTGGCGTGCGTGAGTTGATGTTATTCAGCTCCTCGGGAGTTGACGGGAGGGTTACGGAACCGAGGGAGGGTAGGGGCCTTGTCCAGTCTGGTCAGGCCTGCGAATGCTAAACATGCTGCTGCTGCTGCTGTGACCACATTCCTCCAGGATTTGTCTTGGTTATCTACGTGTTGAACGTGGTACACTTTTTGTCACTGGCCTCGTTGTGTTGGATTTTTTTCCCCATTGTATTTGCGATTTTAGTTTGGATTTACCGACGTAGTCAATCGTATTCGCGGCACACGCGGTTCTCATCGTATCGATCGATATTGACAGGCCTTTAATAATGTCAATGGCGGCCTTTAATTATGCCAATGCTGGACACGCGTACGTAGCTAGTGTCACTGTTTAATGAGACTGGAGAAAAACCTCACATTTGAATCAAACGTTGTGCCTAGACTTTGGGAAACGCCAAAAAAAGTGATGAAACATCGGGGCGTTGTCATGTTTATTGGGCTGAGTCGAGACTAATGTAATCATCCATGCGCCTTTTAGAAATAATATTTAGAAACACATTTACAAAAACGGAACGGCCATACTAAGGTCACATGTATAAAGTGCCAGGATAAATATTAAGAAGAGTATTACAATGTGAAATGCATTTCGCTACGGTTATCGAAATATGTTCCAATAATTTGGGAATTAACTGCGAGGAAATGTTAGAAAAACTGAGTTTAGAAGGCGTAGGATACATTTTAGCAAAGGTCACGTACCACAAGTTCGCAAAAAATTGTAGATCATCTGTCAGAGCGACACAACTTGACAAGACAGCAGAGTTTATGTGCTTAGGGCAGCTATGGTAGGCACACTGGAATCGAGTGGCATTGAAGGAATGTAACGAAGTGAGAGCAGTACACCGACGAGATGTGTGCTCGGGAGATTATACATCGCAGGACCATGGGATATAGGCATTCAGAATTTGATTTAACATGGCTGATGATAGTTGCTGTGTGTACGTCATGTTTAAAGACCACTGTTTTTGCCTTGCGCCAATGTTTAGGCATGCAAACGCGAGACCGGTTTCCACTGTCTGAGACTCATCTGCAAATGTGACGTTTCTTTTCAGTAGAAGATTATTGGCGAAAAGCATCATGAGGAAGATTATTCTTGGTCCGAATTCCATCTATTTGTATGAGGGAGAGATGGACACCAACGATCTTTTGTTTTTTCACAAGCACAGGGATGTGTTTAAAAGAATGTGGCTTGAACAGGTAATACTGCCTTTCTGACATGGCCATATATAGATTTACATTGTGTTTTTTTATTTCTATTTTTTATCTCAAGTAATTAAATGTTTATGTTTAAACCAGCATGCCTTCTCATAGTCACATCTTAATAATTTATAAGACAAACATGTGTGGGGAACAAGGCAATGAAACCTACTGTGAGATGGCTTAATGTGATACTTGTTTGAGATATTTAAACGGTGGTATGGGTTTTAAAACTGTTCTCTGCATGGCAGTAAGATTGTACACATTTAAAGTTATTAAATAACTCAAAGCAGTAAAATGTATGTTTCGCTAAGTTTTTAAAATGTTAAGTTAACATTTCTGTTTTAATATAAACACCTGCAATGTAAAAAAAATTCAAACTTTCACTTTGTTGAACAGCTCCATTTGAAAACAGTACTGTCCTTTGTGGTCATGTGTATCTTACTCGTAAACATCTCATATGTATCTTACTCGTAAACATCTCATATATCTTAATAGTAAACATCTGATTTGTTCATCACTGAAATGTAATTGCAGGGGAACAGGTTTTGGAAAAGATTTCTTTTGGGATTCCGGACATTTTATGAAGACCTCTGTCCACAAATAGTAAGCCAAGCATCGACATATTCCAGTGCCCTCCACCCTTCTGCGTGCACAAATCTCTTTTTTGTATCCACTAAATACATCGACTGTATATAGACAAGTTTGTATTCACCATAACAAACGAACAGATGCATATGCGGTTGGATATGAGATCATTTTGTAACTATTTAATATGTGTTTTATAAATAAATCGTTCTTTTTTTCAATTATGTGCATCAGTATTTCTTGACTTTGTGTGCTCACATTTTGACTTTCAAAGAGTGTTTTAGAATGATATCTACAATTGATACTTCGAACCATATTTTTATAACAGTCATTCGCTATTATTTGTAAAGTTATTTAACGCTAAACAACTGTTTTATAAAGTATAGAGTGTTTAACATGTACGTGTGTGTTTTTTTGCAGGCAGGTGAAGTTAATGCTTATTTCCTATATGGCTGTACTTACATAGAGACACAGTTTTGTCAAGGTGAGAGGTGGCAGTTCAGCTGTTACATTATGATCGTATCTGTTTTGGACACGTGCTTATTTTTTTTAAATGTTCACACTAATCATGAGTTAGCGTTTCATTATTTTTGAGTGTACATTGCCTACATTTGACCGTTTAGCATTTTTGTACCGTATTTGATTTAAAATACGAAAAGTGTAATAGTCAATTAAATATTGTTGATGTTTTTAAATTTACAGATCGATATTCAAATGCAAGGAGATATATGGAGGACGTTTTCAACGTTGCTAAAAACAGACACAAGGCTGTTAATTGTACTGGTGGTTCAGTGGGTAAGGCTGAGATGTGTTGTCCTGCATCCACTATACACTGTTACATTGAAAATTAGCATTGAATACAAATCATACAGCTGTGAAAGAGGTACTCTGAGTGCTGGTAACTAGAAATGCATTATTGTAATATTGTTTCTTTTTGCACCTGAGCTACAATTATTTTCGGAAATATTTATATGCGATGTCGCCAGAAGATGGCAGCACACCACTGTGTTGAGTACACATGTAGTAGGTTCAATGAGACGTAAACGACGTAGTCGGAGGCACACTTATTTATTATAACGTTACACTTAGCACAGGCCAATGTATACAACACTTGAAGGGATAACGGCCCCTTCACCCGTCTAACAGGGAGACCCCACTAACTTTAGCCCGGCTAGCCTACTCCCAGGTCCTCCACTCGAGAGCTAGGGGAGGCTAGCTGATCCAGCTCTGGCCAAGCTAGGATCACGGCACCCTTAGCCACCAGACCGGCTCTTACAAGAGCATCGGCTCTGGGCTCTCGGGGCCACGCCACTGGCTTGCCCTGGTCGGTCCTTAGAAGGACAGCGATCCAGGGGAGTCCCAGGGCCTATCTAGCCGGTCTTCACTCTTCACTGGTTAAGCTGAATACTGAACCCCGAGCCCACCGGCTCGCCGCCTTATATAGCAACTCCCCCACGAGGGGTGGGGCCGTGGGGGATCACAGCGCCGTTACAGCCCCCCAGGGCTTACCGATTCGGACGTGGATGTAAGCATCCTTCCGCGTGCGGGCATAACCACCCCTGGTGTGTTTGTTCGCCCTCCCGCAACACCCCTACACATACACAGGAGTTCATTGAGAGTGGTATCTATTTGTGGATTTAAAATATTTGTACATAGCTCTGACTGTTGTCCCTTCTCATGTGTGGATTTTCTCACATACCAAACACTTATACATGGAATTGGCCCAGCATCATAATGATATAATCTCTCTGTAAATATATTTTATTATGTTTCTTTTCAACAAAACATACCCGAGTAAAATAAAATAAAAACCGTGGTCAGGTTTATAGCTGGCACGTACAAATATATTTGTTTGGATGAAAATAAAATGTAAGGTCATTCTGATTTTCTTTTTCTCAACAGCCTGGGATCCTTTTTATATGAAAGAAACTAGGTGAGTCCAAGCGAGCATTGTTTTGTTCACTTAATTGTGTATTTGAGTTGGCTACACAAATTTGGGCTTGTGAAATTTACTTCAGTAATACTGTAACTGTTGTCCTCGTTTCATCTGCATAACTTTTCAATATATGCCCTCTTATTGTTCTGATTGTGAAGCACTTTGTTACATCCAAGGTTGACTTGCAATGCATTATCTCTTGTAGTGTCCATGCAGTTCAAATAAGCTGCTGACCTTGTACGAGGGTTAACATCAGAAATATGTCGTCTCTAAAAACTTTCAAGAATTATTTTGGTGAAGGTTGTGCATTTTTTTGTATTTGTAGTTTAAACATCTTTACCCATTTTTTACAATTGAATATTGAATCTAATTTTATAACATTTAACTCTTTTTTTTATAGTTCACTTAAACAACTCATTCTAAAAGGGTTTGTATAACTTGGAATTGGACCAGTGGCACAATAGTGAGCACACTGCTATGATCCCAGCTGCCTGATTTTAATTCCCAGCCATGGCTAACATCAGCAGTGAGTGATATCTGAACTGGTCAAAGCCCCGCTTCTCCAACCTGCACTGACCACCGTGGTGAAGTATAGTCAACCGCAATGGACAACATCGCTTAGGAGAGACCTTCATCCAGCAGTTAATTGGGAAATGCCATATATTGAAATAACCGTAATTGTCCTATGAGCATATGTATTAGAAGAGTAAAGTGCTGTAATAATTCAATTTCTCTATGTTACAGGGAAACGTTTAGAAATCTATTTGGTTCTCCAGGTGCCCCTTTGACCCTTGAGACGGTATGTATGCCTCTACTGTGCATATGGCTTTTATCTAACCTTGCTCACAATATTCATGGGAGTTTTTTCTGGTACGCCCAGACTTTAATACAATGCTTTGTACTCCACTCTCTGCAGATGTGCTTCGTGTCTCCACTATTTATTCAATTTGGGAAGTCTGTGTGCAACTGCTTGAGGTATTGGATCGAGGCAGAGAAATGTGACAGCTCGGATGAGTCCTATTGGTCACCAGAGTTTGTTAGGAAGTATGGCATGGACACGGACTCTATAAAAATGTCAGACAGTCCTTTAAATATTCTCAAAAGAAATAAAAAATCCAAGTCTAAATCGAAGCAAGAACGTTCAAATGATCCTTCAACGGAAGATTTACACCCTGGCCAAGAGACACGGTTTTGCCAGCAAAACACCACCAAGGCTGCCACCACAACTACCAATTACTCTTTGTATACTCCAATACCTAAAGGTAATGCGAGTTAAGTGCTTGATTTTAAACATTTGTACATTAATATAAAATAGTAGTTGATACATTAGCGTGTTCCAGATGTGTGGAGCCTTTTAAGTTGTGGCCCTTGAGGTCACAGATTAATTTGTTCGCACAAAGTCAATATGGCTTATGCAATCTTAGAAGTTAAAGGACTAATGGTAGCCTAAAAGACACCACCAGCCATATTATTTTTTAGTACGAAATTTAAATGTGACTTTTTTTTTCAAGTGCATTTTTATGTAATTCTGTGTTTTTTCAGATACGAGAACAACGGAAACAAAAAAGGAAGACGTGAAGCTGTCTGGAGCGAATAGCGATGGAAGTGAGCCAACAGCAAAACATGTTAAGGTAAGCTTGAATGAGCAGCAACATGTTCTTGATTGTAATGTCCCAAGCTAATTGTATTGCACGAAATAAATACAGCAGAAAGGCTGCATGAGGCTCAATATGTCTGTCATGTATCGTAAACCAATTACCCTTGCGGAAATCTATGCTGACAATAGAATATGCCATCATTGTAGCTTGTATAGTAAAATGAGAAACCCATCTGCTCCATCTCAGTAGGCAACATTTCTAGAGTTCGAAAGAAACTGAATTGGTTTGTTTCATGAAGCAAACATCTTTATAATATAAACGTGTATTTTAGCCTTTATTGTTATAACTTTGTAAAGGTTTGTGTTTACAGCTAGATAGATGTTTTTTTTTATGGGATAATTTCACTTGTCAATTCTGAGTCATGTTGTTTATGCATTTATTTCTATATATAGAGCGTCGCATACCCATGGTTCCATGGTAATTGAATCAGGGCACATAGCATTAATAAATAAACAAATTAACTATCGAGTAATGGAATAGTAGTTGTCACTGTCGTATGAACCTAGGGATATTGATTCACAGCCATGGCTGGCATCAGTTGCAGATTGGTATCCAAAATGTTTCTAAGGATAATGCTTCACCCAATCCTCGCTGACCAGCATGATCAAGTATGACCAAAACGTGTTTGGCGGATCACATTGATCAGTGGATTCACAATGGGCTGTACATCTTAAATATAATTACTTATATTGATACAGAATGATTGAACAATAGTGCAAAATTGCTTTGAGATAGTGGCTTATGGACTGGTACTGAAAACCACTTTAATATTATTAACTCGTACTTTTGATTATCTTAAATGCAGCCTATGCTCAAAGGCCTCGCGAGTATAGCTCGTTGCCTTGTGTCTTTTTCCATCCCTCAGGAAAATGCCTCAAAGACGACTTCAACGGAGTCCAAGTTGGTGAAGGGGGTTCTGAAGGACTTCTTGAAGTTGGCCAAGAGGAAGAATTTTGATGCAATTGTGGAGGAAGACCTGAACCGTGAGGCCAGACTACGAAATAGGACCCCAGAGGATGTTAGTGAGTGGCCAGCACCTCGTCACATTTACTTGGTCTTAGCAAGGCCTGATAATCGCAGGCCTTGCTGGAAGGGTCTTGTCTAATGTTGTAAAGATATGTGTCCAATAAGGGTGCAATGATGTATTTATTTTCTAAGTATCGATTTTTTTATAGGATCCTGCCAACCACGAGATGCTGCTATATTTACCACAGCTGATTAGAAAATCGATTATTGAATGTAATGTTGACTGAATTGTGACAGTTCTGTTCATTGAATTGTGGTGGTGGGCGATTCATTTCCACCTTTAGTATACAACCACCACGTTTTATTAATCTGTTGAATGCCAAGCAAAAATGTTCAGCTTTTATATACATATTGATTATTATTAATGGTCTTCCAGGTGTAAAAGATGATCATATAGATCAAGACCTTCAGGTGAGCCTCTCAAAATGTGTTTTGTGTAGGTTTTGCCACAATTGTTAAAGTTTCTTATCAATGCAAGTGACAGAACAACATATAAAACAACAGTAGAATGGTAACAGTGAAATCCCTTCTGCTAGCATTGGCATGAGCAGTCAATTGCTGGAATATACCATTATTTGTATATTTTTACTGACAATGCATTTAATATACAATGACCATATCGGTACCAATGAATTGTATCGTGTGCAGTGCGACAGGTGGTGGAGGATATACTGTCAGAGGAAGATCATGTTTGCTGGTGTTTTAAAGATGCCACGGAGTGCCGCTGTGACAGCAACAGCAGCATTTTTTGCCAGTGCAGAGATAGCAGTGACGTACGAAAAAGCAACAAATCTGAAGGTTCGTGTTGACAGTGACAATAGGCAAAGTGCTTTTTTACATTCGTATAACCTTTTCCGTCCATGCGTGAATATATGTTTACATTGACGTGTACATGCGTGTCATGCTTAACGAGCATTCTTTCTACAAGGATTCGCTATAAACACATTCCTGCGGAGGGAGCTGGTAGGAACATTGGGTTGCTCGGTGAATGGCCAGGGTCAACGGCGGCGTGGTGTATTCCGCAAATATGCCCGACTGTGAGGGCGGGCACAAGCCGGCGTGAGTAGGTTAAACGTTGAGTTCTATAAGAACACCATGGGGTGACCAGCCCCTCCCCACCCTCCCCACCCAGCCCCTCCCCACCATTCCCACCCAGCCCCTCCCCACCCAGCCCCTCCCCACCCTTCCCACCCAGCCCCTCCCTGCACGACGGACACAATAATCCCTTGTGGGCTGGTGTAACCAGGAGGTTCCTACCAGTACGAGCTATTTGAATTTAGAGCAATTTGTTTGAAAAACGAGCATAATGTTTGCTTATCGAGTTTAGACCGATCGATAGATTTGCGTCCCGTGGCGACAGGGGATGCACGATGGACCGCAGCTGTTTACCAGTTGTCCTATGCTGAGTGCGCATGCTTTTCGTTATGTGGTGGAAGGGAACTTCGTGGTGGCACTAATGGGTGTTAGCGATTCGTGCGCGATGTAGCGGTTCGTATGCGGCGCTACGAACGCAGAGACCCGAGTTTGAATCCTGCTCACGGCTAACACCAGTGACATTGATCTGAATTGGTCCTGGTCCTCCCCTATGTTGACTCCGCCTCAAATGAGTACCTGGTGTGTAAAAATCGCCACTAGGGATACAAAGGCGGCGGGGCATGGTGCTGGCCACCCACCCCTCGTCCTGTACCGGCCTTCATAGGTGCTCGCTGATAGCACTTGCCCCAACAGTATGTTAAGGCAATACAGGCGATCATGCACTGGTTCTTCATGTGTGGTAAGTGTTACATTTGATAGTTTATTACGTCATTTGTATTTCTCACGTTAATAAAGTTGTTAAAAAGTGGAAGATTTGGGAACTTAAATGTAGCTCAGCTTTTAACGTGGGAGTCAATGGGAAAACGCCGATCGTTTAACGAGTTTTCGCTTACCGATACATTTTAACAAAATGTATATCGCTTGTTGAGCGAAGACACCTGAATTAATTCATGGACTGATATATTGAGATGCATTTAATGTTCAGGAACACTTAAATTTTATATATGGATGTATTCACATACCGATACAAATATTGAGCTCCTTTTAAAAGGAAACAATATGCTGTACTTTCCCTTCCAGTGGTGGGGAATCTAAATTAAATATCAATATAGTTGAGTCAAGTACCATTGATTTTATTACTATAATGTAATAACACCATTTGCAGCAATTGTAATGTAATGTGTTATTTACTTAACATAATTTTATAAAAACTTTAAAAATAATACATATCTTCAAGCCTCACATTAACAATGGGTTTCCAGTTACTGTTGTTTAACCAGGTGAGAACTCAAGGGACCAGGATGAGTTTCATTTTCAAGAGAAGCCCTGTGGCATAATTCCGCAAGTAGGGGGAGATGATTGCTAGGCATAATCCCAACTGAGTAATTTGTCAAATTTTGGGGCCTTACGCGGGTACACAATGGGGGCCACTCTTTTGAATAACGTCTGAGGATGTTTAACGTACACTTTGAAGCAAACGGCATGTATTGTTATTACGGTTAAAACACACCGTATTAATTATCGGCGGTCACTGAACTTGAACCGTATGCCTCCATGACAAGCTGCAAACGCTCCATTGCTAGGCTGTGTCGCCGCCCAGATTTAATTGTGAATGCTTGGTACGACCATTGTATTTTCAGTTGCATCCTTGGTGGAGAAGCTGATTGGGAAGCTAGCCGGCAATGATACCTTCAATGAGGCGTCAACAGCAAGCGAGGGGGAGGTATTGAATCTTTGTGCTTTTTCCACATCAATACTGAAGAAGCATCATCTTACACTACTGTTCTTTTATTGGAAGATGGTTGGCCATCATTCCTTGAATAACTCGAGAATAAATACAATATAATGCATTAATGTGCAATACACAACAACACAACACAATCTATTCTAACAGTTGTTTTGGCAAGGCAATCCTTTGTTGTATTCTTAGTCTCATCAGCAGTGTGTGACTTGTTAAATGTATTGGAGTTGCTCGGTTGTAAAAGCAAGCGGCGTCTGCCAACACCATGGGACCATTTCGCAAACGCATAATTTACTGTCTTGGTGCATCATGGGTAATGAGACATTATTGGTCCTAAAGCCTCACTGGCTAAAGAACCTTCATATTTTGAAATATTTTTCGTGATCGAATAGATTTTTTTTTTTATTAATCATGATCCACGAAGGCCACGCGTGATTTTTCCAAGTACACAGCTTGTACAAAATGAAGATTACATGTTGGGCAAATTACCAGGTTAATCCTTAGCCCTGGTAATTAGTTTTTACATCACTGAGAGGCTTATTTGGCTACTGTGAGCGAAGCCATCAGTCAAAACAGACAGTTCAATTGAACGATTTTGCCAAATATGCATTTTGTATTGTCATATGTTTAATAATTAGATATGCATTGTTTCAAGGTGTATTATAAAGGTCACTGACAGTTCTGCGTCTGATTTGAGGATAATGTTTTCTCTTTTATAATCAAACTATTTGAACTGGAATAGTTAATATTTTAAAATAGCTAAATTTACAAGAACAATCTTGGTCCAGCTATGGATGTAAAACGGTGTGAAACGTAATGAACAAAAAACGTGCGCACACATCTGACGTCACATTCTCTTATAGCCCAGCTCTGCCAAGTCAGAAGCTTCTACCAATGCATCGAGTGCTCCCACCGTGGATGGTAAGTGGCGGGCCATCAAAAGCTTCAAAACAAACTGGGAGGGCTGTAAATGAAGCATGGGAATGCAAATTGTGCTCTTGTCAAATGAAACTGCTCCTGCAATGGTAAATCTGACAGCCCACCTCGGCTGCTTGTGCTTTGAAACATTGTAGGGAAACAATAGAGCACAGGTGGTGTTCACGTTATTGCAATGATGGCATCAATCTTGTCTAGTTTAGTAACATTAAATCACTGATGGTTTTTTATGTTATGCAGGGAAAATATTGTCACATCGCTAATTTGTGATGCATATTTTAAGTCGTAGTGGCTGTTGATTGTCATTTCAGGACATTTCCCACCGTCTTCATTATAATAAAAAATAAAAACACGCAGCTCATGATCATCGCACTGGATGAGAACGATACTTCATGCCAAATCAGTGTGAGATGGTGAAAGCAGGGGCCTAAGGACTGGTGCAGATGATCATTCTCATGTTAGGTCTGGCTGGAAATAGAACTCGTTTTGCCTGGTTCATAGTGCAGTATGTGAACAACTCCTCCCCATCTCTGTATTTATGAGTCGCGTATTAGTTCTTCAGTGCAAAAAAACACTACCTATTAACCTTTCCATTATATCAAAGGTCAAGAAATACAACTTTAAAACAACATATGCAGGCTTCATTGTTCAGAATAAGGTCCTCATTCTATGTATGTAATCAACTGCATCATTATACTTGGTAAAACAAATGCATAATATGTTGATACATTCGTTAAAAGTGTTATTTCTGCTTTGTCAACATGACATCCCATTCCAGATATTGCACTCCAGGTCAATATGGATTACACATATATACTTTGGATGTTTATAGTTGCAGGCATAGACTCGACTACATTTGTGACATTGAAGCATTTCAGCCATAGTAGGACATTAAAATTTACATCGTGATATGTAATACAAGTAAATGTGTATTTGTCATTTTTGTTACATTACCAACAGAACACGGAAACAAAAAGGCCAAGCAGCGACAATGTGACCAATGTAAAGCCATGGAACCAAAGCCTAAACTGTTTAAGAAATGCCAGAGGTAATACATGTTAATAAACATTATTGTTATCGATGCACACAATGCACATGCACAAGATATTGCACAGCTCTCTAAAGCTACTTACATTAGCTCGAATTACCCATTGAATTGTATGATCTGCTGAAGCATGTTAGAGTGTTTTTAATGGAATAAAATTTAAGTCATTGGTAGTGCCTCATCTGAAATAGTTTTCATTTTTATAAATCCGTAATGTAACTCTGACTTGGTTTTCTCTCGCTGTAGGTGCTACGATGAACATTGGAATGAGCCTAAGTACTACTGCAGCCGTGAATGTCAAGGTAACCTTGATGCCGCTGTGTGAATGATGGTTGTTTTCAGTGGCATTTGTTGTGCTGTAAACTTAAGAAAATTTCTCTTCAGGTGAAAAAAGTACAAATATGATTTTGAACACGATAATATTAACCGTCGTCTACCAAATGTTGCATCGCAAGTGCTCGTGAATACGCTTGAAATCATTACAATTTCATTGTTTATCATTTTGGTTGAACTCCTGTGGGGGAAAACATTTAAAATCATATTCTTGGCTTCACACCTGATGATGATTGTTTGTGTTGCAGTCGAAACGTCGTGAGAATTTGTATTGATTTATATTTATATAATTTTATTATTTCCCTATCTACGTGACTTTACCGAAAGAACCAAGAATATCAATCCCTGCAGTCACGAAAGCTTTAAATCTAAATTTAAAATCATGTTAGGTGAAAAGATGCTGGTTATTAGGCAGTTAATAACCCCCCTCCCTCCCAATGAGAGTCATGTAGTCAAAATGTTGATTAGAGAGTGTTTAACTAGAATTCATGTTCATATCTTAAGTCTAACGTGCTTGGCTAGAAATATTGAGCGAGGTAAAATGTGAAACCCAAGTCCGGTTGGGGAGCAGTAATCGCTCACCTGCGTAGGTATTGTGGTTGTCCTCTATAGCTCTCCAATGTGTTTTTGCATTCTGCTGCTTGGTGTTCGGCACGATGTCCGACGTTATGCTCCACATGCTTTGTCAGGACAACATGTTATCTTCCCGCACCTCTGATTAGCATGGTTGGCTATGTACGGTGCGAAAGAAGTTAAACCTACAACATGCGGTACAAACTAACCATGCACGGGAGATAGCTATACGGCACAACCGGTGAATAACTACACAGTCGACCAAAAACGTGCTTCTCAACCGGATGTGGTTTCAAATTTCACCCCCACTCAGTATTTCTAGTGAAACGTTTTATACTAAAGGTGTGTTTGTTGGTTGTCATTGCAGTGGTAGCTTGGAAGGCTCATCGCAAGGAGCACGCTGCAGCAAAAAGAACCCCCCACTAGGGGGCACTGGGAATTACTGCACCACCAGGTTGGGAACATTTTGGAGTGTACAGTGTAATTTGTGCTCAACTTGTTTGGAGCTGAAATCCTGGACTTAATTCTAAGCTCAAAAATGTGTGGGGTGTGGTACAAATAACTGTCACCACTCAGAACGTAGACACGTCCACCTGACCCAAGTCAATGCACACTTGTAGCGTGCTTTCTCATCCCTCTCAAGTTGATTATGTTTAAACGGATTAAAATTCTCAAGAGACAATGATGTCTCATTGGCAAGAGTGAACTGGGTCACCAAAATGACAACATGAAAAACAGCAATGAAGCAAAATACTAATTCGCAGAAATGACTGTCACTTAATACATCTAAGTTAGTGCACCAACATTGAGCAATATTAAATGATGAATTTCCTGTAGCTTGGGCAGATAATTTTTCTACTGGTCAAACTATAATCACTATTAAGTCACGGATATTTTAAACATATGCTGGGTGGCTATTGTATCAATATGCAAACAGACGACACTGTCAAATTAAATTGCAAGTGAGGTTATACAGAATCGTTAGCTTGGCATAAAATTGTGATTAAAATGGGATAGCAATCAAGGACATTTTTTAAAGATTTTTTTAAAAATGTATTCTCTCTTGTAACCTTTTGTATAACAAAGTCAATGATTAAAGCTGAAAATATCAATTATCTATTTCAGTGGTTCTCAACCAGGGATATGTGTGGACCCTGGGGGTACCCGAGGTGATTTATAAATGTGTGAAATTTAATCATACATGAGAGTCATTGGTGAATAATCATGCATGAATATGCCAGTATGAAATAACTACGATAACATTAAAATCCGTATGGTAACCTCGAACGATATGAAAGACCTATCTGAACTCATTGATCGTAAACAATGTGGTTTCGAGGAGTAGCCAGCGAGTGAAAACAAATTACGTCACGCATGCAGATCGTTTTATTCGCTTGCAGTTACTAGATAGGATACCTCACAAAATGGGTAATTGATTACTATATTTTTGTTAATCGTTAATACATTTATTTTTTAGAACCATTTTGGGTCACGCAACTGGGGGGGGGGGGGGGGGTACTCGTTTGAAACAAAATTAAACAAGGGGTACAGTAGCCAAAACAGTTGATCTACTCATCTATTTCATTCATGCATTATAAAACTTTATGTAGTAATTGATGGCACTGGCAGGTATTTGGCCCATTAACAGAGAATTAGTGAGGGCCATGTGAAGTTTAGTTATTTTCTCACATGGTTCTCCTGGGCTTTTGCCTTCTGCTTTTGCTTCAATTTGTGTTAATGATTTCGTATGGACTTGTGCATAACGTGCATGTAAAACATCCCAACATTCAGCTAACTGCATTGATCCATTCATACCAATAGGTGGCATGCTTGTCTAGCCATCTGCTTCATTGTTTGCTCGGTCTGGAAGGGAATATCAGCCAAGCTGGTTGTGGTAAGATCTGACATTTGTGTGCAGAATGGCTTAAGTGCATGTTTACTTTGTGTGTAGTAGCAACTTGAGAATTTTCATTTTTGTCAGCAGTGTAAGTTTAACACGTAGGCTTTCGCGACCAATATCCTTAAATGTTTTTTGGGTTAGATCTTGTAAATATAAATGATTGTGTCGTTAAACCTGCTACCACCGACACAACCAATTAGTAATGTTTGTCACGTAAACAAAACGTGCCAATTAGTTACTCCTTCAGCACACCGGCGATGAAGCTGGTTGTATTAACCAGTGAGACGTCGTACTTATATTGTAAATGTTGTGCGTTTACTCTCCAACACACCGATGTGCTGAAGTTTACATGACATGGCTGTGCTGGCTGGTGGCGGGTTAGCAACACATTTATATTTATGCAGTTTAACAAAAAAAAAACAGAAAGAAATGTAAACTTACAAAGACTTTTCCATTCCATACCTAGACTCTATCAATAGTGCACATTTTAATTCCTTTAAGATGTATACGATATTTGACATCGTGCAGACCTGAATCAATCTGAGCTTTGCCATCCTTCAGAGTTGCTGTACGTTGGTAACTTTCTGATACTAAGCTTATATTTCTGGATGTGCAACATCTGTGAGTCGTTTTACTTGTACTAAAGTTAGTACAAAGCTCAGTAAATCTAAAATTAAATTTAGGAAAAAAATATTTTCTTAGTTTTGCAATTTGTATACCATTCTGTAAGTTTTTTGTCATAAATTCACTGTACAGTGTATTGAAATGTAACGTGGAAACTTTAAATAATCATAGGGTTGTCATGCTATACATTTTCACAATACGCTACGAAATCTGATTTTACGCTGTGACGATTATCACAAAATTAGTTCCCATAAATTCATGACTTGGTATTTCACATTTGTATGGGTTTCTTGTTGTACTCCAAGTGTGAATAAAGATTACATCTTATTTATTCAACTGCAGTTCATTCAACTTAAGTCTGCGCATGTCTTTCTAAAATTGGCCTGCTATATCTTTCATGCTGTCACTTACTAAACAAAAACATGTTATATAATGAAAATAATTACTACAAGTTTAATTTAGTAATTATGCATAGTCAGTTACGGCTGAAAACGCTTTATAGAGTAAGTAAATAGCTATTTACTGCTTTGACTTGATTATTCCAATAATATAATGGCAGGTAATATTTTTTTACAATGAGCACCGCAATTGCGGCAACCTTAATGATTAACGTTCCATATTTTGACTTAAAGCTTTCGTGACTGCAGGAATTCATTTTCTTTGGGTATTTCGGTAAAGTCACGTAGATAGGTTCAAAGAAAATAACAAAAAACTACGACGTTTCGATCGCTTGTGTTGCGATCAAAACGTCGTAGTTTTTTGTTATTTTCTTTGAACCTATCTACGTCACTTTACCGAAAGACCCAAAGAATATTAGCTCCATATTTTTTATTGTGTTAATGGGTTACAGCTTTGTATCGCAATGTATTCGCTAACATTTTGTATGCCATGTAGATGAGTGACAAATACAATGGCTTGTTTTCTGTTGAACTGTTGATTCTCAGTCTTTTTTTTATTGTTGCTGTTTTACAAAAACTGACAATTTTGTGTCAATGTGACCTGTGTATTTATTGTCTATCATTTATAAGTTAAAGGGATAGCTATTATGGGTAAAATGCATGTTTATTTTCAATGCAAAGGATACGTGTTTAATATGGTTACTTTTTTCATTTTATTTATCCTTTGGATCTTGCAGTGGTTCGAGCGTTTGCCCTTTAAAACATTTTTGGTTGTTAGCTTAGCTCATCAGACCATCAGGGTCGATAAAATCGGTTCCACTTTATTTTACATCGGCAGTGGTTGCCCTCGGTAGGGAGACTTTTCCTCGATGGGAATTTGAAATATCAGGCACTGGCACAGATTTTCTAGCACATGTAGTAATCACATTCTTATTGCTCATTTGTGCAGGGAGATACTGTGACTTGACTTTTTGCATATTGAATGTTCCAAATAGTTTTTTGTTTGTTAAATACCATATATTTATCTGCTGTTTTGGTATGGCAAGTGAAGAGTCAATATTTTGTTACCATGTACAGCAGAACTCAATAATCCACGGTGATATGGGGGCAGCATATCAGGGATCCCATCATCCACAATGCACCGCAGAGGTTAGTTCTGTAAAACGCTCAAAATATTCGAAAATTCATTCATCCTCAAAAAAAAGTGCAGATTGCAGGGGAAACATGGGCACGTAACTACTAGCAAATTCATCTGCCAGTGTGGCTCTGTGTTTAAAGAGTCTTTGGACTTTGTTTAGACTTGATATCCAAATGTACAAAATGCAAAATTCTTCCCTACTCAACAGATCACATCACCATAGCTGTATGCACTGATGAAAACAAAAACATTGGTAAATTAATAGTTTGCTTTGGTGTTTCACTGCAAGCCTATGTTAGCCCAGCCCACTTAGTACAGATCATGGTTTACACACAATGCATTTTTAAAATGCCGCATTTCCTCCTACCTTTCTCTGCAACTCTGCGATTCTCTCTGCAGCCCCCAAATTCAAAGACCTATCAGAGCTCCAATTTCAAAGAAGCAGCCTATTTGCAATGCAAAGACATGTAAAAATGTAAATTACTGTATATTAAAATACATTGAATACCTCACGAATTCGTAAATATTTTGACGCAGCTAGCGCGGTGTACCACGAATTATGGGAGGAATTTGTGGCTCTCGGAAGATATCCAGAAATGCACATTTTTTTTGTCAAGTTTCAGGATTAAAAGTACCAAGGATTTTGGGAAATGTGGGTTCAACAGAGTGTGGTAAGATGCAGATTATTAGGGTATTGGGGTCCTGTATTGTCCAAACAAGTACCATGGACATTTTAATGGAAATTTATGTAAGGACGCTTAGCATATTTAAATACTTTTGTAAGAATACAATGATTTTTACATTAGTATCCTGTTCTCAGATGCACAACCATAAATGCATTGCTTGCTTGCGAGTGCTTCGTTTTTGACTTGCACAGTGTGGATTTATTATGCGAATTGTGGTAATGACCCTAGTGTTATTAATATTATTTGGGTCTTTCGATAAAGCTACGTAGATAGAACAAATAATAAAAATAACTATCACGACGTTTCGATCGCAACACAAGCAATCGTCATCAGGTGAGAGATTGGCATGTAAATGTAAGAAATTTGCTTGTAAATGTAAGCTCGGAAAGAACAAGCACATTTCTTACATTGACATTCTAATCTCTCACAATACAATGGCCACCCCCACAGCTTCGTTTGTCAAGATTTATCCGATCTTACATTTACATGCAAATTTCATCTCTAGCCCCGCCCACTGACCCTTGGGCTACACCCATCTAAAACCTTGATAACTCCCTGACTTGGCGCTCCCACCATATAGTCTCAGCAGATCTCCCGCTATATTTTTCACCTGATGACGATTGTTTGTGTTGCGATCGAAACGTCGTGATATTATTATTTGTATTATTTATTTTATCTACGTGGCTTTACCGAACGAACCAAAGAATATGAATTCCTGCAGTCACGAAAGCTTTAAGTCAAGATCCTATTGTTAACTTTATATTTTGTCTGCCTGAATAAATATGTTTGTGTATGTTGCTTTCCTATGCTTGAATGTTGGTGCCTACAATATATTTTTTATGAAAAGTATAATTGCAACGTTTGTTTTGCCAGCATTTGTTGTCAAATTACCACAACATTAACGTTAAACCATACATTTGAACTACAGTGTGAAACTTTACGAATTTCAATTTGAAACCGGTATTCGGTGCGATTTAGCTAATATGGAGGAATATCAAAATCACGTGAACTCTCTTAAGCCCTCATGGCTAGCAGACCTCGACATTGGCATTTTGCTTCTGAACAAATTGCCATTCGCAAGAATAGCATGGCTATAACGGTGATTTAAAGGTACAGTACAATGTCGCATATCCGACTCGCTGGGGAGTGAGGTACGCGTGGATTTGTGAAAAGGTCAGATGTTAACATCTGCCATAAATGACAATTGCACAATATGCAAATAGGCAACTAGACGAAGCACAAGCCGCTCTAAAAAAGGGGAAATGCATTACTGTTCTTTGGAAGCAAGCCAATATCTATTTTTAAAAAAAGATTCAAGAATTAATTATCGCGTGTGAAAAGGTCATTTATTTTCAATGTCTATAGAAAATGATTGTGACAGCGTGCACAAATACTGCGCTGGGTATGGGTGGTTAATTAGTCAAGGGGAATATCCAGCGATCGGACATGCGACGTACTGTAATTGATCGTCTCGGTCATATTTGTTGCAGGCAACATACAACGTCGCGTTCAGCATCTGGCTTTACACACTTGAGTGACGGCGGCTTGTTTCACGCACCAAGTGTTCGTTGATCCTTAAATCCTTGCAGCTCTCGTAAAACTTTCTGCACCGGGATCTTTTGGCGTGCAAAGGGGACACCCCCCCCCCCAAAACATTTCCCAAATGGGTGATTAAAAAGGGAAGGAAGTGTGCGTTGCAAGCTGTGTGAACGTGGCAGGGAAATGGGCTCCTATTTCCGAACGTAAACAGGATTTCGTTTGCAGGATGCCTCTGGGCTGCACAAGACCATGGAGAATATATTGATTAATTATTTTCACCACAATCCATATATGTGTAGCCTTACGTACACATGGATGCATGCCACCTGTAAGTTGCACTATATTTTACGAGCAAAGCCTGAGAAAGTGGTGTTTTGCGTGCTGTTCCCAAAATAACTCCCCTCATGCTTTTGTAAGCTTTTTCTACGAGTTAAATTCAGTACTGTATGCTGATGTGAATAACTGCCTAAACATGAATTCACTGCTGGATGAAGGACCCCCTCCACGCTGTGCTGGTCATGGCAGGGGTTTGACTAGACTTCACCACACCGATGAGTTTTGAATGGTGAAAGGAGAGTATTGTGGTCGAGGACCAGTCCAGATATTCACTCACCACTGATATTAGCCGTGGCCTGGAATCAGGTTCGTTGCGAAAGGACATTATTTGATGGCGTACAACCGTGGATGTCGTGGAATTCGCCTATGTAGGCTCAGCACAGTAATTGAACAGGAAACCACAATTCCTGAAAGTTGCCACCACAGCCAATAACTTTTGTGGCAGGTACTGCACAATCCGTGAAGCTGGAAGCAGAATTTTAGTAATGCCAGAGATAGGTTTAGCACTGTGATTAGAGTAGGGTGAAAAGCCTATATTAAGGCAGACAAATCCCACTGAAAGACAACCAGTGGACAAGCCAGGACATGTGCTGTTGCCATTGCCGCTTGCCCGCAGAGTAATTTGGCTTAGTGCCACTCGAGCTTGGGGCCATTTTAGCATTTGACACGTGGAAGCAAAGCCTCAGAATGCGGCGCTAATTTTGATGCGTCGTGCACATTTTATTATTTCACAGTTTTGTGTGATGTGCATTTTTGGTGGAGAACACGAATCCTCCAAGTATCAATTCCAATTTAAAATCTCCCCGTTACAGTTTAAATGCATGAGAAACCTTTCACTGCGATTGGAGTGCATGTGTTTTCCACATTCCTTGGCAACGTTTCAAACCATTTATATATTTTCTTGCAATACCGTAATTGTTCTTATTAAAGTACAAAACGACTTTGCAAGGTTGCAAGCTTGTGTCTCTTGGCTTGCCAAAAAACATTTAATGTCTTGGTTGACTTTTATTTAAAAATTGCTAATGAGCGAGGTTGGGATTAATTTATAATTAATTGGTTCTTTAAATATTCTGAGCTTTTAAGTTTACACGTGTGTTCTATCAGTTGTTTTTTTTTAATAAAAACTAAACTGTTTTTCGAAGGGAGCCAAAAAAACACTTCATGCTGTGCCTGGGAAAATGCCATCGTCGATCTATCCATGTTTTTGCAAAAATAAAATTTCATACCCCTTTAACCAATCGCTACTAAAATCTTACAACTTACTCGTGAGTTCCCGGATCTATATAGCTATTGGACAACATCGGAAACACATGTGTTTTTTAAAGGCATTCATTTATTTCTTTGACATTTTCTTCATGGCAGTGCTGTGACTGTGTGTGTGAGTGTAGATGCACGTGCATCCGTGTGTGCATGTAAGCTGCCTTGCCTAAAGGACACATAACAAGATGTCTTCCGCCCAGAGTACGCGAAGTCATGCTGCAAACAATTGTGTTTTGACGTCCGTATGTGCACTTGCATCTGCGGGTTTGTGCGTTTTTGTGCACACGTGTTTTATGCGCTATTGAGAATTGGCACAGAATGGAACACTCAGTCTTTCCTTGTTTGGTTTCCTTCCCGTGGTGTGTGACCTTCAAGACATACTAGCCAGCGTGTTGGACTGGAGCATCTCCCAAAACAGGCTAGATTCATAGGCATAAGCTGATTTTTTTTTTCTCAGGGAGTGGGTTCCTTGTCAAGAATGCCTTTAAACTTTTCCTTGAAAGGTCCAACGGCTTCGACATTGGCACTCATTGCTTCTTCCAAGTGACCCTGGTTTGTTTTCTAGACGATGATGCTCTTTAAAATAGTGTGTAGCCAGCCACTTGAAACCACGGAGTTGTTCCTCCTTCAGGATGTCTGCAAAGTAAATTTCCAGCATTGCTCTAACTAACTTTGCCGCCACGAACACGGACACCAACGGAGCGTGGTTTGTACCACGTTACAAGTGGCTATTCTCAATGTCCTCACACTTTGCAGTATCCTTACTTGTATGCTTCACTCCCACATTTCATGATCACGCTTTTGCAAAAAAAGTTTTTTTTCTCATCTTCTTTCTATCCTTTTATCATATGTTGTCAACTTTCCAATTCGATACCGTGCCATTACAGCCCTTATACTCATCATTCCATCCGTTTTTTTTAATAATTTACACATTCTTCGCCAGGTTGACTGGTTTTAGGGATGCGACGGTGAGAGGAACCAGGAGCAGCCTTGATTTATTGGGCATTTTCTGACACTGGCCACAACACTAAGCAGAGAATGTGCGGTTAACCGCTGGAAGGAGTCGGGCCACGCGGCCTTCACGAATGTAACGGAGTATGTGATGATTCACCCCTCCACTCTGGTGATTTGATGAATTGCCATGATTCATTGTGATGCAAATTTTACATTTTTAATCTCGTTTGTATTCCACTTTTCTGCATATTGTTTGCACAGTTTTGTTCTCTCCATGACCCTAATAGGTTAGATTTGCATAAAAGTAATAATTTCTTACTCGTATTGTCGCATGCGTCGTGAGCCTAAGAACCCGTGCGAAATGTAAAACAACAGATGAAATTGGCAAGTCTATACTACATTTATTATCCATAACGCAAGTTTTCTGGGTTGGATCGTGTAAATATATAAATGTGTCGTTAAACCCGCCACCACCCGGCACAGCCAATTAGTAAATTTCGTCACGTACACAGAACATGCCAATTCGTTACTAGTCCAGCCACAACATTTACAATCATTTACAATTGTAATTGTTGTGGCTTTGCTCTCCAACACAGCGGTGTGCTGTACTAGTAACGAATTGGCACGTTGTGTTTACGTGCGTCGGGTGGTGGTGGGTTTAACGACACATTTACGCGATCTAACCCAGAAAACTTGCAGTATCCTGTTTCATGGATAATATTTGTCGCGAAAGCCTACGTGTTAAACCTACATTTATTATCTGAGATGGATTTATATTCGTGCAATATTTTCGATTTTCCATGCCAACCAGTTGTTTTTGCTCTCAGTTCTATTTGCTTCATTGCTATTTATTTCTATTTTCTTTGGTTTTGTCATTTCGTGGATTTTGGTCACTCTTGCCAATGAGACTTTCATGGTCTCTATCACACAGGGTGGGGGGTGGGGCTAGGTAGGGAGGGGCTGGTCACCCCGTGGTGCCCTTATAAAACTCAACGTATAACCTACTCACGCCGGCTTGTGCCCGCCCTCAGTCTGGCATATTTGCGGAATACACCACGCCGCCGTTGACCCTGGCCATTGACCGAGCAACCCAACCTTCCTACCAGCTCCCTCCGCAGGAATGTGTTTTACAAGGCCTCACGGAATCTCGTGACTCCTTTTCAGTAGTTTAACACGTAGGCTTTCGCGACCAATATTATTCATAATCAGTAGTTTTTGCAGTCGGGGGGGGGGGGGTGTTGATAGTTGTGTCGATTCCAATTCAGTAATTTTTTTATTAAAATGTTCACCATAACGCCGACACAGTGGCCTCCGCTTTTCAAAGACGTCACGGAATCCGTAATGTCGATTGTGAAGGAGACGGGGCGTGTTTTTTTGTTCTTACACCCCCAGTATTTATCAGGGCGGCCGATTGATTCAAACCGCGAGCCTCTGCAACAAACGGCGAACGCCCTACCGCTCGGCTATGTCAGCATGGAACGGTGGGCAAACATTTGTAATTCAATCAAGAGGATAATGATGACGATTTCTCTTCAAAGTGTTCAAAATCCATGAATACAAATGTTATTTCTTTGAGAATGTGCCGCAGTAAATTTTTATTGCAGCAATGTTTAAGAGTAATCCTCGCAGCTTCGTGAATACATTTCAGTCTTGCAGAAGTTCATTCATTGGGCATCCTGTCACTTGCGTGGCAGGTTTTTTCCTTTTAATAGCTGAAGTCTTCATTACTGGAAATAATCAATCAGTGTAACTGCCCATGAAGAAAATGCTTTATTGACATTCCCCTATCCAGAGCAGTGGGGTTTCAAGTTGGGGTAGTCATTACTTGGAATCATTAGCATTGAAGGGAGGCTTGAAAGGGTTCACTTAAGCCCTCTATCGCATTACATCATTTATTACAGAAATGGACAGCGGTGTGCTGCATTTAGATTGCCGGTATCGTAACTTCAGCGCACAGGCCGACGTTTTGCGAAGAGGGAATGCATTGGTCTTGAGCTTTACACTTGCTTAAAACCTTTCAAGTCGTAATGATTGAGCTACATTGCATGTAAGCAGAGTACGTACACAGTCGACGCTGAATATAAAGATAACTTTGGGAGGAATTTCCTGTGCTTATATCCGACGTGTGCTTGTATGAAAAGTTGCCGTTTGCCTTCCCCCACCAGTGTAGCGTAAGTACAGTATGTGTTACTTAAATTGGTGTGCTTACATAAGGTGTGCCTATATCCAATTTATACTGTAGCGCAAACGGTGTCGTCATTTTTAACGATATGCAGTTTTATACTGGTAGGAACCTGATTACACCAGCCCACAGGGGATTATTGTGTCCGTCCGTCGTGCATCAAAAAATTGGAGGGCTGGGTGGGGAGGGGAGAGTGGGGAGGGGCTGGGTGGGGCTGGGTGGGGAGGGGCTGGTCACCCCGTGGTGCCCTTATAAAACTCAACGTTTAACCTACTCACGCCGGCTTGTGCCCGCCCTCACAGTCGGGCATATTTGCGGAATACACCACGCCGTCGTTGACCCTGGCCATTGATCGAGCAACCCAACGTTCCTACCAGCTCCCTCCGCAGGAATGTGTTTAATAAGGTTGTGCCCTCTTCGAAGATATCCAACCGCAATGGAAGAGTAGGCCAAATTACCTCTTGAGGGGCTCTCTGGAGCTCCCTCTAGTGGAGGCCCTTCTGCCAGCAGTGGTGTGAGCGAGAAATTGCAGGGCTGCTCCTTCACCTTATTGTGTGCGCAAAGGAAATGCCGGTGTATAGTACAACCCTTGCTTGTCCAGGCACAGTTTTATAGACGCCGATTTATTTTTCCGTTAATTGTTTCGAGTGAAATCGCTCGACTCTAATCCATTTCATGTTCTTCGTTTACAACTTAATTTGTCATTTTTAAATCGGTTATGCAATACAGAACTACTGGTGTATGTATGGCAGTAGATGAGTCTAATTGGAAAGGAATCAAGTGCCCTATGAATTACAGTACAAAACAAATCCTTACGTATAATTTTTCACGTATCTTTGTATCGGTTGCATAATCAGATGCAAATAGCGCATCTGTGAGTTCTATGCTAAGACAGTACTCTTCCCATTCTTGTTTATGGAACAACATTATCACCGAGCATCTATTTTATTACTTGATGTGTATCTTGCGAGTAAACATCAACCTTTTTTGTCAACACTGCTGCATGACAGCCTCCCAGTGCCGTGCGTGGTAGTGGAAGTTGTTTGACCCGAACCTCGCCGCACGGATAAGTGCGGGTTGTTGAGAGCGGAGAAAGCGTAGCCCAGGGAGTGTAGAAGTACAGTACAACAATGGATTTTTATTGTTGTATGCAGTGCCCACATCCTATAGCTATTCATGGTGGACACCCGTCCAAGTACTCGGCTCGAACTAGCTTTACTTCCAATACCTTGTGGCAGTGTTCTTCATTGCAAGCCCCCCCCCCCCCTCTTGTGCTGTAAAGACCCCAATGGTTTCAAATGTGTGGCGGCCCTCACGCTGATGATGTCTTTTCGGCGAAAGTGACACCCCCGCCCCCCCCCCCCCCTCTGACAATTAGCGAAGAACGATGCCTTGTGGGATTTGGTGCATGCCGGGCGATTTGTTCGCGGGCCACCAACAGTGTGCTTATTCTCAAATGCAAAAAAAACCCGCATGACACCAAGGACACGTGGTGGCTTCGAAAGGACGTTACATTGTGCCGAATTAAAATTAAGTTTCTCAAAGCACGGTACAAATTCCGCTAAAGTGCATTAGGCCGGAGTTGATGTTGAGTGCTATTGCGACCTTTTATTGGAACGCTATGCGCGTTTTTATATCGCAAAGTTCCACGGCCCGGGGTTTGGCTCTTTGCCCAGCATGTTGCTGTTAAACGTACTATAAAAGCGCCTTTAAAACAGGCGCAATAAATGCACCTATAAAAAGGTACCGTGCTGTTAAATCTACAGTTAAAAGTAGCAATTACGTGGGTCACATTAGACGTCTTTCTGTAGTTGTCGTATTCGTAGTGATACAACAGCACAGTTTTGATAGTTGAATTACCAATAGCAGCAGTAGCCAAACTGGTAGCAGCAGCTGTGTCAGTGCTGCATAACGTAATGGGATATGGTCGTTATTTTAATCACGTGATGCCATCGTATTTCCAAAGCTAAGCTGGTTTGAGCCTGAAAAGTGCTCGAATGGCTGAACCGCCATCCAAAGGTTGTCATTCGGCTTGTGGGGCTGCAAGCTGGCCTTTAGAGGGCAATGCAGAAAAATATATTGTTATGTAATACTGTACTTCCGTGCTCCCCACGTTTATGCTGCCTGCCTTCACCATCCTGCACTGACCAGTGGACAGAAGTATGATCAATGACTTCCATAATGTGCACGGCATGGGGTGGCTGTCATCGAGCAATGGACTGACAAAGAGGGACTGAGGCATAGCTTACTGATTATTTTGAGAAGTGGACACTCTCTTCTTGGTTCTTTCGGTAAAGTCACGTAGAAGGGAAATAATAACATAATAAAAAAAAACATAATAAAATAATTCTCACGACGTTTCGGCCACAATGCAGCCAAACATAATAAAATAATTATCACGACGTTTTGGCCACAACACAGCCGTTGTGGCCGAAACGTCGTGAGAATTATTTTATTATGTTTTATTTTTATTATTTTATTATTTCCCTTCTATGTGACTTTACCGAAAGAACCAAGAAGATGAATCCCTGCAGTCACGAAAGCTTTAAATCGAAATTTAAGTGGACACTGGTCCAAAGGAATAAAACGGAAATGCTTTGTGATGATACCCCAGTGTGAGTGGAGTATGTTAGGACCCCTCCGTGGCAGTTCCGTGTGCCAACTTCGCGTTTGTTGGCACAGGGCACGGTGATCTGTCGAGCACTCACTCACGCAAGCCCATCAGTCACATTGTGCCGTTGGATGGCGAGGCCCGAAGAGCGCAAGTCCCTTCATCGCAGCGTGTGCCATTAGCACAGAATTACTGAACATTTTACACGCTCACACTTTCGCATCCTGATATCACATTCCGCCCAGCCAGGAGGGCAGGGGCACACCGTGTGTTGTGTTCTGCCAGCCTCGTTTTTGATGTGCCGGGTTGTACCATGTTGATGCACGACCTTGCCATTTGGAACTTGCTCGTGTCCATTTATTTTTTTAATTGTTTTCTTCGTGAGTTTTTTTTGTTTTGCTGTAAGCACGCTTCGGTAATCAGCTCCCTATCGAAAACGTGCATTTATTGCCCCGATGGGTTTTTTACCTGCACCGAAACAAACCTAAACCCCGAATTGATTCCGGGGCAATTTATGCCGATCCTGACCGACGCCGCCGTTCCATCCGCTCCGGTAACCAAATCGGCCCGGCCGTCAAATGTCGGTGGCGGCCAGTTGCGTCGTGGGCGCCCTTTGGGCTCCACGCATTTCCCCTCCCTCCCTCTGATCGGAATGACATTTCGCCATTGAAGGTCGTTGTGCGTGCGAAGCGCGCCCGAGCTACGGCGATTAAGACGAACAGCCTTTTTTTTTAGCGCGCCCGAGCCGGGTGGTGTGTGGCACATAAATTATCCTGAACGGCCGCCGGCAGGATGGCATTGTGACCCCTTGTGATGATGCATGCCGCTTGCTGCTGCTGCGCCTAGCGTGGGCCAGCGTGCTGGCTAGGGAGCGAGGGGGCGGGGGGGGGAAACTTGACTTTGCGCAAGGACGTTTGTGACCTTCGTTTTTCGATCCACGTTCGTGGTTTCTTGTTTGTTGTGAGTTGCGATTGCGTGTTCCGCCACCCCCTGCTGCCCCCCCCCCCCCCCCCGTGAATTTAAGTCAAGGTTGGTTTAAATTCCTGCCCGTGTCAAGATTGATGCATTAATCGTGCATTGGTTGCCTTGAGGGTTCTAATTAATGCAATATTGTACGGTATAACAACTCCCCCCATAGCTCACGAATGTGTGACGCTTTCGTGCCAAGGTGACATTGAGTCAACGGGTGATTTATATTCCAATATTAGTCGTCGTTTCCGTCGTTATTAAAGCCATCTCGTATCACTCAAACGTGTGTGGCATCTGTATTCCCTCATGTAGTGCAGTACAGTAATGTACGAGAGTGCATGGCCATTTACCATTATCACGCGACGCCTTGTAATTCCACTTTGTGGGTGTACATCACGGTGTAATGCTCGTGTAGATAAAACAACGGACGTCGTCAATTTCCATCACAGCTTGATTATTCCCCAATACAATCAGTGCGGCAGTCATTTGTATTCAGTACAGTGTATATTCGTGATTCGGGTTGTACGGTAACTGTAATGCAATTGAAAAATAATCCACCCAACAAATGTCAATTCAGTAGCCATTGTGCAATTCTCAGTTTTATTTCGTGCATCCCAGTTAGTTCTGACATTTACGTGGCTTAGGCAGAGGCCCGTATGTACCAGAATTGTGTTTTGTGCGTGTACATGGTTTGTGTTAAACTGTTCTCTATGCAGGACATTCCATTTGTACTGTCACTGCTGCAGTGATTTCGGAATGTGTCATGCGAGCCACAGAGCAACACTAATTATCTCACACCGAAGATTAAAACAATTGGGGTTAAATACCTCACATGCATTAGCATATCTTAACAAAAGCTAAAAACACCCCACTTAAAACTGAATAGACATTTTATGAATACATGCACCTTTTTGATGCAATCTCATTAAAATAATGTGAATTAGAAGACCTCCATTTTTCTCAACATACATATACCGTGCACTACGTTTCAGTTCCAACAGGCCATTGGCCTATTGGCTCACGTAGCAATATTATCTGGTTTGGAAACCCATTAGGGCGGTTGGTGGACCAAAACATGTCATTTGTGTGTGGAGACATAACTTAGGTCTGCTCATACATGAGATTTCCCATAATGCTTTCTAAAAAATGCATAAAGTTATACAATCCGATACCGTGATTAATGTGGTATTTAAAGTAGTAATTTGCAATTACTTTACTGTATCAATGTGTGTTGCCTTTTTTTGCTTCATATGTATTCATCGCATCACGATGCTTATCAATTCCCGACGTGACCAACATTTCGGCTTTGCATTTTTTGCCACGACTCTTCCCGCGATGGCCTTATGCTGATGAAGCGTTATGTATTGCCGCTAAGTCTGCCGCTGTGGTGAAGCTTGAAAACGCCAGCGTGGGCCCTTTATAGATTGTGTGGGCTCAGCGGACGAACACCAAAGAAAGCACGCTGAGCTTTGAAGGACACCTCGGTAAATCTTTGGTTGCTGTGGATAAATGCCAGCGTTCAGCAGGCAGCAGTTATAATGAGAGGCATCTTTGCCACCGTCTGGATATGTGTAGATTGCGGCGATGTAACAAACGCAGCCTGTATAAACAACGCAGAGCGGAGCAGCCAGAGTTAGAGCTTCAACTGTGATGATTGAATATGCCAGTTATGTTTATTGTCTGCCTTTTTATTATGAACCCAGTAAAAGGTAACTGTTGCAGCCATTGGTTCATGTAGGCGAGTGTTTAAAATCCCACAACCCTTCTTGGCAGTAGTGGGCTGTAGTAATCTCCAAATGTAAAGTCAAAAGGTCAAACATCCCCACGCTCAAAGGAGCACTGCGCAGCACCTCCGCTTCTCTAAAGACGCGGGGTCAGAGGTCATAAACTTCGTCTTACTATTCCTGAGACCGGACCCAAAATGTGACACATTCACCTGAACCATAGAATGTTTAAAATGGACTGAAATGTGCCTAGTCTTGTCAGATCTTCGATTCTGAGCAGGCTTGAGCTTGCATAGTATTTGGATGGGAAATCGCATGTATAAATTATTCTTTGTTTTTTTCGGTAAAGTCACGTATAAAGATAAAATAATAAATTAAATAATAGCATACGACGTTTCGATTGCAACACAAGCAATCATCATCAGCTACTTCATTTATACCTGATGATGATTGCTTGTGTTGCAATCGAAACGTCACATGCTATTATTTAATTTATTATTTTATCTTTATACGTGACTTTACCGAAAAAAACAAAGAATAATTCCTGCAGTCACGAAAGCTCCAAAATTAAGATCGCATGTATAAAAACGGTGTTGTACGCGGTTGTGGGCTGCGTTGCCAACAGAAGGCAGTGCGGGCAATATCCATTGTTGTCTTGCATTCCGTCCCAATGTCTGTGCTGTCCACCTTCACCAAGCCGCACTGCACCGGCGTGGTGACGTGTGGTCAAATAACCCTCACGAACCACACGCCGAGGTAAAGCTCTTATAGAGCAGTGGGTTTACACACGAGGGTTGTGCATTCACGTGCTAGCCACGTCTCTATGTAAAGAATATGTAAACTTAAAAAAAAAAATTTTACCAAAAATTGTAATTTGCAAAGTGATGTGTTTTCACATTACCCAAAAAGCTCTGACAAGAGAAGCTTTAGAAGTTGACTCAAGTTTAAGTTTATTGAAAGGGTCACTACATGATGACGGAAGTGGTAATTTCGCTAATGGGCTCCTAGATGTGATTTTTCTTAAATCTTTGGCGATGGGCAAAAACCTTGCACATGAGTGCATATACAATGTGGTGCTCCCTCGCTAATGAGCATAACCATGTTACCTCCACATGTGCAATTGCTCCAGTTCAGGTAGATGGTAAACTCCAGTGCAGGTTGTGTAATTGTGGCTGCATGGAAGTTCATGGCTGAGAAACCTGGAGCGGATCTCGCTGCCTCCCTAACCTGGAGCCACTGCACACCGCTGAGATTGCAGTGGTCACCCCAAGAGCTTCCCGTGGTTTGCGCAACTCCAATATGGTTGTTACTGGTAGGAACCTCCTGGTTACACCAGCCCACAGGGGATTATTGTGTCCGTCCGTCCGTCGTGAATCCAAAAATGGGAGGGGTGGGACTGGGTGGAGAGGGGAGGGTGGGGAGGGGCTGGGTGGGGAGGATGGGGAGGAGCTGGGTGGGGAGGGTGGGGAGGGAGGGAGGGGCTGGGTGGGGGGTGGGAGGGGTGGGGCTGGGTGGAGAGGGGCTTGGTGGAGAGGGGCTGGTCACCCCGTGGTGCCCTTATAAAACTCAACGTTTAACCTACTCACGCCGGCTTGTGTCCGCCCTCACAGTCGGGCATATTTGCGGAATACACCACGCCGCCGTTGACCCTGGCCATTGACGGAACAACCATCGTTCCCACCAGCTCCCTCCGCAGGAATGTGTTTCCTTATTTGTGTCGTGTCTGCAGGAACGTTGATGATGTCTGTCCACCTCGCTCCTAATGGAAGCATGTTATGCAATTACGCCTCGACGTGCTTCCCAGTCCAAATGTAATCACTGTGGTTTGGTTCCTGTGGTGTGTCCTGTCATCACAGGAGAATAAGAGGAAATGCGTTTACTGCTCAAAAAAAAACACGGTGCATCGCTCATTTAAGTGTAAATGCAGTGTTTGTACTGGATTTGGCCCATTTATGTATCCCATGTCACCTTTAAAAGTAACGCTGTCAGTAAGCAGTCGTATACTGTAAAATGTGCCTATCCAGTGCAGCGTCACGTATCCAACTCACGTGGGACTGAGGTATAGGGGGATATGCGACACGGTCAGATTTGCGAACCTCTAGAAATGAACAGTTATACACCTTGCACCGATACTGTGCTGGGTCTGGGCAGTTAAATGGTTACAACGGTCAGATATGTGACATGTGCCGTATGGATACAAAAAAACTAATTACCGCTGTATAACATTACAAGTGAAATTTGTTGTGGCGCTTGCTTTGTTGCCAACGATTAGGATTTGTCTATTATCTGGTCCCTCTTCCAATAGGACACGTCGTTCAATTTCAGAACTGCAGTGGTTGCTTTACAAGTATATGACTGCACGTCTTGTTCTTTACGAAGAAACTGTGCTCGCATTAAAATGGGGTCTGCTCCAGATGAAGGACTCTGCCTCTTCTACCGTCTTCACAGTTGAGTCATACCTGCGAGCTCCTAAGGCACATCCTGGCTGGGTGTTTTTTTTGTCCGTCACAGGGAATGTGTGGGAGCGTGATGAGAATTGCGGGGGCAGAAGGGAAGAATAGAATAATCATCGCGTACTCTTTGGTTATTTCGGTGAAGTCACGTAGGTGGCAAAAATAATAGATCGCGACGTTTCGATCGCAACACAAGCAATCGTCATCAGGTGGGACAACCACAGCAAGATAAAACTGCTGAAGTACTAATCACGTGTTTTGAAGGATTCTGTCCCAACCTGTACATTTGAGGGGGGGGGGGGAAATACTCGCAAATTCTGACCACGATTCACGAATCAATTCTTATTTATCCCATTTGGTGTTTCCGTTGTGCTTATTCAAACGCCGTTGGGACAGTTTTGCTCATTCAGTTCCCTAACATATAATTTGCATATGCGTAATATACACAAATCATGTCTAATAATTGTCAAGGGCAGAATTGTATTAATGTATTCGGCACATACGAATCAATACACTGTAACGTGCTTAATACTGTACCAATGTGCATACCCACAAATAAGTGGCATTTTTTGTAAAACACCACTGGGGGGTGATCGTGAACTATCTCTGCGAGAAGTTATACAATCTTTGAGTCTATCCCGTCCCTGCAGATGCGTGAATAAGTTCCTCGATTTAGGTTCATCTTCGTGCGCATTATTCGCGTTGCACTTTCAAATGGATTTGCTACAACCCACTAACAACGAATGTGCATATATACACTATATAAAGATGCATTCAATGACGTTTAGTCTGGTCTAAAATTCAAATAATGGGCCTTTTCATTTCACCTTCAAGTCACGATGTTGACGTTTCCCTTTCATTTCGTCCATATGTCCCCGTTATAAATGGTTTCACCATGATTATTATAATGTAATTGTTATGACACTGTCCTTGCAATCCACAAGCTACCGGTTTGATCTCCCCGGCATAGCACTTAATACATTGGGTTGGATTCTTAATTATTCCTGCTTCTGTCCATGCAGCAGTATGAATGAGTAAACCACAGTTTGTCGATTGGCAGATCACATATTGTGGTATAAAGTGTGGATAAACCACCATGTAAGAAGAGACAAAACACCTTCAGGGGCTGTCTTCGTGCTCCCTGTAGTGGATGCCCTTCTGCCAGCAGTGGCGTGGACAAAACATTGCAGGGCTCCACTTTTACCTTTTACACTGATAAGAACGATAAGAGCGTTTGCTAAAATGTGTTGGTCTCTGGGGTCCTCTTCCTAAGCCGGTTTGCGTAGCCGTTATAGGGTGATGCAGAGGGCCTTTTGTGAGATCACATCCCCAAAATGTCTCAACAGGTTGCCAAATCTCGCTTTTATTAAAAGCGTGGCTTAAAACCTGCCCGAGTGCGCTCGTGATTGATGGCACCAGCTGTGTAATTACATGCGACCGCTATTTGCGGCCAGGGAACGTGTTGCCAGGCTATATGTGCAAGCCATTCAAAATGCACAGGTCGCCAAAATGCAAACCTTACATTTGTAATCACGAAGCGTAATAACGAATCGTGCACAGTGTTCGCTCGAATCCATTGTTTAACTACAGTCAATAACGTTCGATTTAAAGCTTTCGTGACTGCAGGGATTCAAATAATTCTCACGACGTTTCGGCCACAACGCAAGCAGCCGTCCGCTTGCGTTGTGGCCGAAACGTCGTGAGAATTATTTTATTGTGTTTTATTTTCATTATTTTATTACTTCCCTTCTACGTGACTTTACCGAAAGAACCAAGAAGATACAGTCAATAACGTTCGGTTATTCTCAGCTATATAAGCGCACCAGTGGTGGTGCCATCCCATTGGGGGAGCCCAAAGCAATATTTTTTGTGGGCTCCCATTTATTTTAAAGTATGAAATTCAAGTGAGTTGACAGAAGAGATAAACTTGACAAGAGATGGAAACGCAATGATATGAGTGACGCTGCAGAGACGAGAGAAATGACAGTGATTGGCTATTTTGTGTGAGATAGCTTGTTGTGTTGTTATGATCGGAATTCGAGCATATATTGATGCACCCCCTTGTTTTATCACGAATCCAGGGACCCCGTAGCCTATTTGGGGCTCTTAACTTTTTGCTTGGATTGCTTATGCCTTGAGCCGTCACTCTGATCACCACAAACATGTCTTACAATTATCTCACGAAACTGCGACATCGAAATAAGTAATGGTACCAAATGAAAACTAACGTCCGTGCAAACTTCAGCAGCGTTTTTGTCTTCTTGGTTCTTTCGGTAAAGTCACGTAGAAGGGAAATAATAAAATAATAAAAATAAAACATTAAAAATATATATATTTTATTTTATTATTTCCCTGCTACGTGACATTACCGAAATAACCAATTAGACGAATCCCTGCAGTCACGAAAGCTTTAAATCGAAATTCGGTGTTTTTGTGTTTCAATATTCGGCAATAATAATAATTGTTTGTTATTGCAGTGATACCAAAGCGTATTAAACGTGCGCGGCCCATCGATCGTGGCGCAGCGGTAGTCGTGTCGGTCTCGGCAGAACTCCCGTCTGCGGTGACGCGTTGGTCGAGTGGCGGTGCCCTCGTGGGTATCAATCACGTGGGTTCCGCGACACCGAAATAGTTTTGCCGATTCCCGCTCGCTTTATGATCGTAGATGGAATGTACACGGAGCCGGTGGCATAGGTAACCGGGCGGCCACATGCGATGTCCCTGCCCACTCCCGTCGCTGTACGCTCTGCCACTGAAGATTTATGTACCTGCTTTAAATCGGTCGGCTACTGTATTTAAATATCGGGTTGCGAGCGCCGTGGTAGCCGCTTTGTCACGCAGTATTTAAAGGGACTGATCGAGAGCGTTCAATTCTATAAGCGCGGTATAGGTTGGAGATTGTCTCTAAAGGTTTTTTTTTTACATGAAAAGGATTTGCAGTGCTTATTAAAATGGCACGACAGTAAATTTATTATTAATATGTTCGAGCATACATCAAACATTCTGTTAATTGAGTTTTATATTATAAAAGAGAAGGCATATTTGTTTTAATGAGAGGACATGATTCACCGCTGCTCAATTATAAATGTAGACCCTCAACAAGTATGCCCGTACGTTTAATTTCCAGTAGGTTTCAATTGGCATTCCAGTTGATCTACCTGTTTGAATTGAACGTCGCGGCACTGGGCTAAATGACAATGCAGAGTGTGTGGGATGAGTCATGACGAGTTTTAGCAGGGGAAATCCGCAGACGCGCGAGATAATTGCGCGCACGTCATTGTGTCTCCACATTGCTCAAAATATTAAAATGCAATGACGACGATGGGATCACGGACATGAAGACATTCACAACGCAATAAAGTGGCTTTTTTGCATCAACCGCTCTTCCACTGCAGCTCACCATCAAAGTTACCCCATGATTTGTAATACCTTCTATAATTCTCTCCCCCACCCGCCATAGTAATAGCACAGTCTCTATTATCATTGATGAACCTGGGGTGGATAGTGGTTCATTGGTTCATACACTGTGCCCTGAGTTCGATTCCAGGCCACGGCTAATATCAGTGACGAGTGGACATCTGAACTGATCCTCGGCCACCAATGTCTCCCTTCGCCATTCAAAACTCATCAGCGTAGTGAAGCATCGTCAGACCACTGGCATGACCAGCACGGCGTGGAGGGGTTCTTCATCCAGCAGTGTATTGACCACGATCTGCAATTAGTTTACTTTAATATCTACTGTGTCGAGATTGTATTCAATACATGCGATCAATGTTCAATTACATATTGTGTTGAATTCCGAAAGTAGTATAAAATCAAACACGGTTGTGATCTAGTTGGGTATAAGTCTGCTTTGAGAGCTGGGGTTTATTATACCAGCACTATATACACAGTGTACGTACCAGAGGTGGGACAAAGTCATTGTTATGCAAGTCCAAGTCGAGTCGCAAGTCATCAAATTCATGACTCGAGTCTGACTCGAGTCCAAGTCACATGACTCGAGTCCACATCTCATAGGTGGGACAAAGTCATTGTTATGCAAGTCCAAGTCGAGTCGCAAGTCATCAAATTCATGACTCGAGTCTGACTCGAGTCCAAGTCACATGACTCGAGTCCACACCTCTGGTACGTACCATGCGTATCACAATACCATCTGTTCACTGGACATTGTAGTCCAGATGGCAGCAGACGGCCATCGCATTCACTCTCCGTTAACTATGGATGTGAGGATTTAATTACTTCTTTTGCGATTTTTTTGCTCGCGTTTCTTAGGCCAATGACGCGGTTTTTAAAATAATAATAACGTTTGAATAGAATACATTGTATTCGTTTTCGACATTGAACTCCTTAATCTCTCAGCGAGACGAGAGTGTATATTCGTGCAATACGTTACGAAATGAATCCGCCGCCTTGAGGTCAAGACCGCACGTGGAAGGCTGAGTGCTTTGGAGGAACTTCATATCAAACTTCACATGAAATATTAAATAGCGTACCTGGTGGTTATGTAAATTAACCGTGTGTGAGAGTTGTGTGGTGTAGCGGTTAGCGCGCTGCGCTATGAACCCGGCGACCCGGGTTCGATTCCCGCTCACGGCCAACACTAGTGGCGATTATCTGAACCGGTTCTGGGCCCTCCCCTAGGTCGACTCAGCCCTAAATGAGTACCTGGTGCGGTGTGTAAACATTGCCAGTGGGGAGACCAAAGGCGGTCGGGCGTGGTGCTGGCCACCCACCCCCCTCGTGCACCGTTCCGGCCTTCATAGGTGCTCGCTAACAACACTTGTGCCCCTACAGCCTGTATAGGCTACACGGGAGATCGTTGTGCATGCACACTCTTTCAAGCTCCAACCATGCGATTCAGCATCTGCTCAACGAGTCGTGGTTCCGTTAACCAAGGGGCCTTTTTGCCTCTCGTATGATAATTCATTTGTGAGTCGTGTGCCCACGGTGAATAGCCGTGACCCGGCGCATTAGCAGCCTGCGTCCGTGCGCTCTTTGAACAGCTGCTAGGCTCCTCCTCAGGCTGTTGCGGTGAAGTCATTGTCACAATGTTGGTCCATTGGCTCATGGGAAAGGAGACTTCTGTCCCGCAGCTGTTGGTCAGAAGCATTGCCTCACCGCAACGGGAAAACAGCCGAGACCTTTGTTCTCCTCCAAAATGATCCGGCAGTCACCCAGAATTCGGCAGCCAGGCGCAAGGCGACAGGGCGGCTGTCTGTGGGTGGCAGCTGCCCAAGCGATGAGGGGCCTCCCTCTCTCCCCTCCCCGTCTCTCACCAGGGAGATGACTCTCCCGACCACTCTTCCAAATCCTGTCGCTGCGGCTCTGCGGGTCGCTCCAAATTGGCTCGCGAACCTGTTGTCTCATTCTTTCGGCGGATTCTGCGGGACGAGCAGATGACTGGGATAATTGTCTTGCGCGGATAGCGAAATTCAAAACATGTTCGGACAGGACACGTTTCCAAGCTGGCTTGTTTGTGTCTGTAAGCCAGAATCCACACACCCATGCAACAAGGGGTTTGTGGCATATCCAGGATATGAAAGGCTTTTTCAACGAAGAGTTGAACATGTTTACATTGTAATTCTTTTTTACGATTTTAGAATACTACTTTGCTTACAATACGTTGATTGCAACGTGGTGGTATGCAAATGAAAATTCTAAGCATTTGTGGATTGTAAATAAGCCGGGCTTCTTTATTCCTGCTTTGCCTGTTCATGGCATAAACCGGCCGGCATAATTAAGTAATGATCAGTGCTCAGCAATTGAGTGAAGCGGTTAGGAAGTGGTTAACTCACCGCACTGTTAATCCAATAACTTGTGTTTTATTCTCAGCCACGGTTAACGTCAATGGTGAGACATCTAAACCAGTCCTGGGCCCTTCCCACCGCACCAATTCACACTGACCAGTGTGGTGAAGTATGGTAAAAAAAACATCCATAATAAACATGACATGGGAGACGTTCATCCAGCAGTGGATTGTATTTTTATCATAACATAACAGTTAAATCTGACTGCAGAGCTACTGACTTAACCATTTCCGCCAATTATATATCTCTTCTCAGCTTTTTTTCCACAAAATAGAAGCAGAGATCGAGGCAATTGATACAAAACGTACACACATATTTCAAATTCTTATTGTTGTTTACAGTTATCATATCGGAATGTAACTATCTACCTTGTGCGTGCTGTCTGAGACGACATGAATTCAGGCCAAGTTTAGGTTCATATGTGATGGCCTGTGCCATGTGCGACATGGGCATGTCAAGTAAAAAAAAAATCTAAAATACTCGTAAAGGCTGCGCAGTAAATGACACCACAGCTGCTTCAGTAGTTGAAGGCAGAAGTCATATACGTGAGTGTATTTGTGTATATATAGGTTTCCATTTTGATACAAATGCCACTGGGAAACATTGATTTGCTGATGGATTAGAAGTTATTTCCATCTTAGTAATTAAGTTAACCCCCCCCCCTGCCCCCCCATGCCGTGTGAGCTGTAGGTGGTTATAATGACCATACTTCACCGTGTTGGTCAGTGCGGGTTGCTGAAGGAGGGGAACGTAGAATTCTAGATTTGAAGCTTTCGTGACTGCAAGGATTCATATTCTTAGGTTATTTTTCGGTAAAGTCACGTAGGTAAAAATTTTAAATTAAAATAATAAAAGTAAAATAAAAAATGAAATAAATGGGTACGTAGAAGTCCACTACAACATTGCTGCACTTTACCTGTGCTGCCCACCACGTCACGTAATGGTCTAATTGTAATGTATATTAAGTTGTCTCCATGCCAACGCGCGCGAAGGATCAAATGTGTCCCCCCTCAACCCCCATATTTGTCAAGGGGAATGAGGGGAGTGAATTCATTGTGCAGTACTGTACAGTCAAGGGCAGAACAAGGCCATCACAGGAGTCACGTGGCCAGGACAGGAGGTGCATGTCAGGGCATGAAAGGCGCAGTCCTGCAACTGCTTGCTCACATCGCTGCCGGCGGGAGGGCTTTCGCCAGAGTTTGCTCTGGAAATCACCTTCTAGAAGATGTTTACTCTACGCTGCCACGATGGGCAGACATCATTGAAGATGTTGGAGTATACCCACACTTTGCCCCACCTCACGCGACCTGCCAATCAACTGAGGCGCACCCATTTATACTGCTGGATGGGCACAGATGGGGGGGCGGCGGGGGTGGTTAATTTCATAAACCTGCATCGTTGCTTCAACTGCCGTGCCAGGAGATCGAAGCTGCGACGTCTGGATAGCAAATTCGGTGCTCTAACCATTACACCTTGGCAGAATCCCGGGGCCTAAACAGCGAGGAGATCAATATAATTTCGTAGATAATGGTCACGGTGGTCCTTGTTTAAAATTACACTGGTCAACAAAAAAATTAAAAAAATTTCTGGCCTAGACTTTTGCAGCTGTTTTAGATTAATTTCATGGTGCTGATTCCAAATCTGATCTCAGATTTGCTCTATCATATCTCATTTTGATGCTATCGGCATACCCCATTTTCATTGATTTTACCCGAAATTAACTCTGTCACTTATGATTGCAAGTTGTTGCGAGTCAGTGACTGCTTTAGTGTTAAAATATGGTGCTGTATTTTTAGGATAGTGTGTTTATAATATCATTTTATGTAGATATCCACATTTATTTAATATTTTTCTTCTGCAGTTTTTATTGAAAATGCAATATTTGATATCTCAAAAACCTGATGTGATAGACAAAAACTGATGTCAGATTTGGAATCAGCACCCCAAAATTACCTTAGCACCGTTGGAATACCTTATGCCAGAAAACTTGTGTTGACCAGTGTTACCTTTACCAATTATGTCGATTCATTGTTGTCTATAAGAGAATACTTACGTGTGTTATTTCATCGTATATACTGCATACGTATATTCTCTGACCTATGGTTATTGCTGAGTATCTCTACGTTGAATTTATATTCTTATATTCCTGCCACACTTCGACCATATGAAATACTGTACTATCGTTTTCCCAGTGTGTGGCTTTATTGAAATGTAGGGAATCAAATGGAACAGAGGCCATACGTGATGTTCCCTCTGAGACCGGAGCACTTATTGGCAATTTACGTGGAGCGTATTATATTTGGGGGGGGGGGGGGGGGGTGGGTCTGACATGCATGTTGTAAAGCAGCCAATTCTCTGTTCCAGGGACAAAGTATAAATCCATTAGACCGGCCTGCAGTGCTGAGCAATTACTTCAGGAATCATTAAAATACCGTGATTCCACCACCGGGGGCACGAATCGCACATGTGAATTGCCATTTCGCTTCACTCGACTGGAAATCTAACTGGGATTCTCCCATGGAAAGTCTCCCATGGCTCGTTCGTGGAAAGACGAGAAATACTCGTTCCGTCGAATCCCATTCGTTTGAATTGAGACGTTTAAATTGTCATAGGAATGAATGGCGATTATTTAAGAGCCTAAGAATTGCGCAGTGGAATCCCCATATATGTAACCGTTGATGACACGAAGCACCATAGAAATGAACGTGCATTATTTGAGAGCATATGAATCATCCGGTAGAATTCATTGCAATTGCAGTGCGAGGTATTGCCATAGACGTAAAAAGGGGCATTCGATTCCAGCTGGCCAGCACTGACCCGAATCGCCATGGAAATCTATCACCCGAGACATCAGCCGAATGTTTTTCAATTGTGATTCTTCTCAGCAAGCCAGGATCCCCTTTCCCCAATGTCACCCCGAGGCTCCGGAGCAACATAGCATGCTCCACGGTTCTGTCGATCCCACGATCTTGTTGAGAATCACGTTCGCGTCTTTTAAGAACGACGTCGCAAATTCCCAGCAAGGAATCGTAAGATTTCTCTGGCACACCATGGGCAGGCCGAGATCGGCCGGCAGATCGCTGCACCGTTACTATGTAGCGATGTGGGAGCTGAGTTCTGGAACAAAGCTCTCGGTTTTACAGCTCGATCTACGTTCCCACCCTCGCCGATGGTCATGAGCTTTGGGTAACGACCGAAAGGATGACACCGCGGGTACAAGGGGTCGAAATGAGGTTACTCCGCAGGGTTGCTGGGCTCATTCTAGATTTGAAGCTTTCGTGACTGCAAGGATTCATACTCTTAGTTCTTTCGGTAAAGTCACGTAGGTAAAAAATGAAATAAAAAATTATAAAAAATAAAACAATAAAAATCACGACGTTTCGGAGGCAACACAAGTCTCCGTCATCAGGTGCTGGGCTCATTCTCCGCGATCGGATGAGGAGCTCGGTAATGCGCGAGGAGCCTCACAGTCGCTGGTGGGACGATGTCGCTCGGCTGGCCTGGGAACGCGTGGGATGTCCCCAGGAAGAGCTGGAGTCCGTTTCCAGGGGAAGGGAGATCTGGAGCTGCCTGCTCAACACGCTGCCGCCGGGACGCTCGCCAGGACAAGCGGAGTCAGAAATGAATGAACCGAAAAAAACCAGGCCAGGCGCACACCACCGTAACATACACAAAAAGACAAAGATCCCCCGTGTAGCCTTGACAGACTGTAGGGGCAAGTGCTGTTAGCGAGCACCTATGAAGGCCGGAACGGTACACGAGGGGGTGGGTGGCCATCACCACGCACCGCCTTTGTCTCCCCAGTGGCGATGTTTACACACCGCACCAGGTACTGATTTGAGGCTGAGTCGACCTAGGGGAGGCCCAGGACCGGTTCAGATAATCGCACACACAGACACACACGCACGCGCGAACGTCACACCATAAATACCAGTGTCGCGCTTAACAACTTGTGATTTGCGATGTCGTCCACATTTAAATTTGGCATCATATTAGTCATTTACTACGTGAATAAGGATTTACCTTGATAGCTACGAGCGATGTAATCCCACTGCGCATGACGTGAATGGTTATGTTTAGTCCAATAAAGCTTTGCAGTCGATACTTGTTGCAGATATTTCAAAATAATATGTAATACCATGTAAGCTACTAACTTTCTTTAAGTGCAACACAACTCATCCTGGTACAGTATTTGCATATTTCATGTTCTCTAGTGGAAAGAGAACATTTTGTCTCGCCCTATGTACAGTACTTCTTAGAGATCCGTATTAACATACTTCTGAAATAGACTTGTAAACAGCATGGAAATGAGATCAATGGTACACTGTGTTTCAACCTATGCATAAGTAATGATATCATAGTGTAGTGGTTAGCAACACTGGACCTTGCAATGCAAAGGTCGCCAGCTCAATTCGAACTCCCGGCTCAACAGTTGTGGGGTGGGGGGGGGGCCTGATTCCTTAAATCTCTGCCCCCTCTCCCTTCACCTCTGTCCACAGTCGATTGGCTGGTCGTGTGTGGTGAGGTAAAGTGTGGGTACTCCTACCTCTTCCAAGATGTCTTAGCAAGCCAATCTGGCAGAAAAGGCCAAATACCGTTTCGGGTGGGAGAAATAGCTCAACTTATTCGACTGAAAAGGCAATTGTATTGTTTGAATCACTTGCCGTCTCTGAGATTGAACTATACTCATTGTTTTTTTCGGTAAAGTCACGTACGTAGAAATAAAATAAAAATGTAACTGAATTAAATGAAATCACGATGTTTTGAACGCAACGCAAGCGCTCATCATCAATTGTGTTGCGTTCGAAACGTCGTGATTTAATTTTATTTTATTTAATAAAAATTTTATTTTATTTCTACATACGTGACTTTACCGAAAAAACCAATGAGTATAGTAATTTCTGCAGTCACGAAAGCTTCAATTTGAGATTGAACTGTTTCTCTTCAACAGCCATGCCCCGTGATATTCACATTTTAACAGCACCATCCTGATTAAAGATATCTCATTTAAAATAATGTACCACGTGTAGTCTATTTCTACTTTAAACGTATGCCCTGCATCCTAAATATATGTCACAAAACAGACTAATATGCGTTTTTTTCTATTTGTGAGTAAAATACGATGTGTTTTTTTAGTATTTGTGCAGTTGTATTCATCCTATCAACGTAGGAATAGCAAAACTTTACAAACCCTTCCCTGAAGCCCTCTCATAGGCAGCAGACCTCGACATTGGGCAAATATCTCCTGAGCATATTGCTATCTTACGCAAGGGTAGAATCCTATACATTTTAAAATGGGTTTTTGTTAATTGAAATAATGGCACCTACACAAACAAATTCAACTTAAATCTTGACTTGAAGCTTTCGTGACTGTAGAAATTCATATTCTTGGATCTTTCGGTAAAGTCACGTAGATAGATTCAAATAAAATGACAAAATATAAATTAAACTTAATTGTATACCCAGTAGCGTGCACATTATATGTGTCAATGCAAGCAGAAAAAACGTCACTTATTCCGCACGTTTCCTTCTATGAGTTCTGTAATCGTGTACGAAAGGAACGCAGCAAGCCAGTGCTTCACAAGCACTTGACAACACTCAGTGGCATGTTTTCCCATTCGTTCTCAACGTTGCATTATTTACGTGACATTAAATAAACCACTTGAATGAAAAAAAAATGCCCCTGTCATTGAATTACTTTGAGTAATTATGTTGTTACAGTTTAGTACCTTCATAAATCGGATTAAATTAAATCATGATTTGTTTCACACCGCAACTTAATCCCTAGGCTGGGGGATTGTTCAGTTGGTTGCTAGGTGTTGCTGTATGGGACATGCAAAGGACAGTCCTTTCCCATTGTAGTAAAACAATGTATTGCTCTGACAATTAATCGACTCTTGTTTTCCTCCGCTGTTTATGAATGTTAAATATATTTAATACAAAAACCGAATAGTATAGTAGTAGGTTTTTACCGTTTAAACTGGTACAAAACTGACACCTTTATACAAGGCATCATGTTTGCAATAACTGCAACACAAGCAGTCAAAATGCAAACAAAAAGAAACAACTCTGATAATGGTAATGATATGCACTGCCCTTGAAGTTGATTGGTCCACACCCGAGACAGCTTTCCTTAGAGCCTAGTCTCCATTGGTGTTGGACCAGATGACGCCAAAAGGCGTACAACTCAAAAACAGTGCACTATCAGAGTATTGAGAGCTCGGGGTAAGCATTTACACTATAGTGGTCCCACACCAATGGAGACTAGGCTCTAAAGAAAGCTATCTCAGGTGTGGACCAATCAACTTCAAGGACAGTGCGTATCATTACCATTATCAGAGTTGTTTCTTTTGTTAGCATTTTGACTGCTTGTGTTGCAGTTATTGCAAACATGATGCCTTGTATAAAGGTGTCAGTTTTTGTACCAGTTTAAAAGGTAAAAACCTACTACTATATTTTGCCACTGGTAAAGGAGGTCTCATAGCGTAAAAAACGAAAAGTATTGAAGGCTACGTACGGCACTTTCAGCTTTGCTAATTTGCCAGCGGTGTCTGAGATGTTTACCAGGCCACTCCCGTGGCTGGCCATTAGCTCACCCACCAACCTCGACGTGAACATGTAAATGTTGCTGATAACCTCATCACCATATGCGAGAAGAGCACAATTAGGTCACACGCGTGTTTCAAAAGATTTGCTCGCGTTTGATGCGCACAATGTATATACTACTCTTATGTAAGGTTTTAAATATTTGAACTGAGAATCTGAAATATATATTACTTTAACTCCTTCGCAGACACTACATCTGTTTCAGAGAATAGTCCCTGATTATATCACAATCTCATTCCAATCACAAGTTGAAACAAAGTATCAAATTAACAGCAAGAAGAATAAACACAAGCCAAGCCGTTGTATTGTTTAATCATGAAATTTAAAGTCATTTGATAAACATAAATGCATGCTAATAGCATCTCTAATGCACATTGCTGTCCGATCACACTGTGTTCATGAAATAAATGTTAGGGTCCCTCTGGAAGTGGTTGAACTCGTATTTTTGTTCTTGAGTTTGTCGGTAAGAGAATTCCATGCGGTAGGGGCCCCGCCTTCTGAAAAGCACGCCATCGCCACGGGCGGCAGGCCTAAGGTGTTGTCGGTTCAACAAGTGCAGTGCAGGGCCACTTTGATTGGGGAGCACAATGTGCAGCATAGGCCCCATTATCTGGAGAGGTGCAGTAAGTGCAGTGCAGGGGTTGGAGAGCATATCCAATGCAACACAGGCTCCATTAACTGTGGGTGTGCAGTAAATGCAGTGCAGGGCCACTTTGATTGGGGAGCGCAATGTGCAGCATAGACCCCATTATCTGGATATGTGCAGTAAGTGTGGTGCAGTGGTTGGAGAGCACAGCATATGCAGCACATGCTCCATTATCTGGAGGTGTGCAGTAAGTGCAGTGCAGGGGTTGGGGACACAACGAGTGCAGCACCGGCTCGCTTAGCTAGAGACGTGCAGCAAGTGCAGGGTTATGGGAGCACAGTCTGTGCAGCACAGGCTACATTAGCTGGACATTTGCAGCAAGTGCAGTGCAGGGCTTGGGGGAGGGGGCACAGCGTGACTATTATCTTGGAACTGTGAGAAAAGCCCAAAGGGCTTACATTTTGAACTCTTGCGCGAAATGTTTTTTTTTGCGCTCTAGAACTTTGCGTAATGAATATGAGTTATACGGGAGGGTAAATTACATCATTATTGCTGCAAAAACACGTTTACGTAAGCAAAATATATCGAGTCACTGGACTTTGTGCCCTTGTGTTTTGGCACAATGGAACACATCACTTTGTGACGTGAAATGTTCCGCTCCCCATTTCAATCAGGAATGAGCACACCGTGTCAAGTAACGTTGAGAAATATTGTTTCACAATATCCATGCTGCTCATCAATGTCTTTCCCTTGTCGGCACGTACCGCTTCAGCCACCTACGATGCATTTTAAATCCAATGTTGAATTTTTCATTTTCATATAGATTAAACTGCGACACTTACAAAAAAACGCAACTGCGTACTTTTAGGACTGCAGCACATGCTGTGATACGAGAACACACTTTTGGTCAAGCATACGTGATGGGGTTGTAAAGTAGGGATTGATTAATTCAGTCTCGCAGCCCCAAGCCATTTCAATGCTGCTGCTGCCTGCATCATGTGCCGTACAATTTGTACCAATGCGAGATGTGGCTGCGTTGTGGCATTTCGGATGGACGTATTCCGTGACCAAAAGAATGCATCCGTGTATGGTCTGTTGCCACGGGGTGAGTGAACGTTGATGATGAAAATCACTTCACACGCCCCGCCGCCGCCGCCGTCACCCACCGGCCCACGATTTGATCGGCAGACTTGCCACCACCATCAAGGGAGCCGAAACTCACCTCGAGGACCGAGCAGCGCGAATAATTTCCAAGCCATTCCCGATAGCTCCCAGCAGTACCCTTCCACCGATGCTGCATGATATTGAGTCAAATCGAAGCGACTTGTGGCATTGCGTACAAGTAACGCCAACGATGCCGTTGTCGAAAAGCGTTGGCTAGCAATGAACGCTGGAGACGACGAAGGGCATCTTTTGCTCGCGTTGCAACTGCATTGCTGCAATTCTTTTTTTTGTATACCCCCACCTAGAACAACACATATCATGGGAATATTATTTTATAGTGGAAGTGGCGTTTATCATTGACGAAGAGCATTTGTATTTATCCCTAATGACACTGCAGCAGTTATATAACCTTTACAAGTAGCTGGGCCAATTCTTTTTTTTAAGACGACACATGGCTAATGGACTTTGTGAATGTGTCCTCAGAGTCTTAGTGACCCTTGCAGTGTTGCAGGCTGGATGCAAAGGGAAGCCGCACCTTTATTTGTGCGCCCAAGACTCACCACTTTGTCTGGGAAATGGAAAAACCTGGGATGGGTCTCTCCAAGGGTTGGGATGAGTTCGAAGGAGCATAGACATTTTGTGTGCTTAAAATTGTGGATGCTGATTATATAATTCATTGAATTATCTATGCCGGTAACGTGTCCAGCTGTGAAATCATTAATGTAATTAATGCCTATCTTGGCAGTGGTGCATAATAACAAATCGATAAAACTAACCATCGCCATCATTAACCTTACATACAAAATTACTACTTTATATGACATTTATGTTTTATATGGTAGACTAACATTTTATATAAGGCATGTATCATTTACATGCAAGACTAACATTCGTCTTATGTAAACGTTTATACATTTTTCAAATGTTAGCCTGTTATATAAAATTCATTATTCAGTATAAAGAGTTTTAAATGTAATAATATTTTAAAATTTTTTCGCCTACCCTCTGTTGGATGGAGGCTTCCCCATGCCACCGCTGCACCCCCTGTTTCTTTTATCATCCCATTATATAACGTAGGGGCCCTGATGGATTAGCCACACACATTTGGAATCCTAGGAACGGAGCGGCAGACACCTTCGCATTTCCGGCTCTTGCTTCCAAAACACATTTGAGAATTACACAATGACTGACGATGACGGCGATAACTGGCGGTGCCTCGATGGAGCAGGACAAAGCACCCAAACCGCTTATCGGTGATGGAGCCAAGGGAATGAAATCAATTAAGCAGAGTGGCACGGGTCGAGGGTAAATGGGATTGGGTTTGATGAGAGAAGACCCTGCCCCGTTGGGTGTACTACATCTTTGAGGCTTCTTAACATTGCTCATCCGCCGGGGACATCGAACTGCTTGGCTGCTGAGCAGACATGTGGCTTCTAAACAGTGGACACACGTGAAGGGTTTGCCATTTGTTGTTCCAGCGGAATGTAGTCACACCATAATGGCCACTTTAAGTTGCCCATCCATGGCTGCTATTGCTCTGCGATCATACATCTACCGGTCACTCGGGAAGTTCCAAATAAAGGAGTTAATCGATTAATGGATTCATTGGTTGAGAGGATGGACTGCGTGTCTTTGAAGGCACGCGCAGTTTCTTTTGATTTTTCGGACATTCTTGGAAGATTTGATTGCTTTAAAAAAATAAACTAAGGTGAAACACTCTATCATAACCTATTTGTGGCGTTTATTATCTGTAGCATTTAATCAATGCAATCCTCATTGCCGTATTATTGTGATATCCAGTGAACACATGTACTGTACTAGGTTTTGTCAGCCAACACATGCTGCTTTGGTAAAACATTATACTGGGAGGAACCTCCTGGTTACACCAGCCCACAGGGGAGTATTGTGTCCGTCCGTCGTGCAGGGAGGGGCTGGGTGGGGAGGGAGGGGCTGGGTGGGGAGGGTGGGGAAAGGCTGGGTGGGGAGGGTGGGGCTGGGTGGGGAGGGGAGGGTGGGGAGGGGCTGGGTGGGGAGGGGCTGGGTGGGGAGGGTGGGGAGGGGCTGGGTGGGGAGGGGAGGGTGGGGAAGGGCTGGGTGGGGAGGGTGGGACTGGGTGGGGGGTGGGGCTGGATGGGGGGTGGGAGGGGTGGGGCTGGGTGGGGAGGGGCTGGTCACCCCGTGGTGCCCTTATAAAACTCAACGTTTAACCTACTCACGCCGGCTTGTGCCCGCCCTCACAGTCGGCCATATTTGTGGAATACACCACGCCGCCGTTGACCCTGGCCATTGACAGAGCAACCCAACGTTCCTACCAGCTCCCTCCGTAGGACAATGTGTTATACGGTGTTGCAAAGAGATTTGAAGTCTCAATGTGTCCTCACGTTGAACAGGCTTTGTTCCACGGCAGTTTAACACAATGATTATAAAAACATGTGTTTGTTCGAGCTGAGATATTTAACTGACAACCAAAATCATTATGACCGCAATTGCTGGTGAAAGGTTGATGGCACACAAAGCAATTAACGTGATTCACAAGTCCACATTACATTGTAAAAAAAAAACGCGCTGTAAATTGTTACGTTTCGAATGGGGGGCGGGGGGAGACTTCATGAAATAATTTAGCTGTATTCTAGCACAGGGTATTCAGGGTGATTGTTTGCATATCGTTATCCTGTCACCGCTGGATGAGATGCGTGTGCTTGAATGGACAAGTCACGTAGATAAAAAAATTTAATTAATAAAAGTAAAATCAAATTTATTTTGATACAGCTATCGTGCTGTGACGGTTCCACCTGAAGACGGAAACTTGTGTGGCCTCCGAAACGTCGTGATTTTAATTTATTTTTTTCTTTTATTTTACTTTTTTTAATTTTAATTTTTTACCTACGTGACTTTACCGAAAAAAACCTAAGAATATGAATCCTTGCAGTCACGAAAGCTTCAAATCTAGAATTGAATGGACAAGTCTGAAGATGGCATTCAAAAATAAGCGTTGCAGTGGTGACACTTAAAGCCACTGCAAAAAAGGTTGTTCAAACAACCTGCAGTTTTTATGCTCCCATGTTTGCAAGTATACACGGTAGTTTTCCAAACCATTGCTTTCTGTTGCTTCAAGGCAATGAGGCAGTCGAGGTGAGGTTGTTGAAACTGAGGTGGCAATCGAGGAGGCTGGCTGTCTTATACACGGCAGCACAGCATTCGCGTCGAGTCTCTCTCTCAGTGCACGCTTTGTTATTGTTGTTAAGGACGTGGAAGAGAGCGTCACTTTCAAGCGACGCAACACACCATAGAAACAGAGTTACAGCCACACATTTCACCGCTGCTGCACGGGCTTAAGGAGCGTTCAATAATAGTGCAGGCTCCATTTGAAGCACCCAGGTGGCTTTTTTTTACAAAGGGTTTGGGTGCCCAAGTTGTTTTGAAAGCCACTAAACTGCTGTAGTTGAATGTCTTAAGAGTTTGTGTGTGCGTGTGTGTGTTTGTGTCTGCCTCTGTATAATGTGCGCGAATTTTTGTGTCGTTCGGTTCCATGTACAGTACAGTGGAATTGTTTTTTCGTCTGAAAAAAAAGGAGATTTGGTCATATTAACGATAGTTTTTTTCCCTTAAAGTGCAGTGTCAATCAAGAGAAAGCGTATAGTTTGTAATAGCCATTGGAAATGCCCTGGAGTCACATGAACTCACTAGAAGACGAACCATCCAAGCTCTTTGAGATTCAGGCGATGTTGATGTCATCCTGTAATTTACCGCTGCCGGGCAAACGTCTCCTCCATCTCCTTAAATGCCTTCCTTTCCTTGGTTAAACAAAATGTGATGTTAAGTTGCCAGTGGGCCTCAAGCACAAACAACACAAACTCAACCCAATAGTCAAGAGCGATGTCTTAAAAGGAAAAAAAGGCGGTTTTGAGTAATGGCCCTCCTTCATATCAATTGTCCTCTGAATAAGGGCAATTCCACGAAACGTTGCAGAGCAATGGCCATATTAGGAAGGGCAATTTCCTGACATGCCGACTGTTGTATTGTATATATACATATATTTATATATATACATTTTCCTCTTTGGACAGTGTTGTTGACAATTGTAATGACTCTGTGCCCTAGATTTCCTTACTTTTCCTTGTCAACTAATGGCCTCTGACATTCACAGCAGAATAATAAAACAAATGGTTGGGCACTGCAGCCATTTTAACAGACTTCGAAACATGAATTCTCCGTAACAACTCTTTAAACAGTAATAGGTGTTTACCCTTTCAACTGGTACAAAAACTGACACCTTTATATATAAAAACTGACACCTTTATATATAACGGTGTCAGTTTTTGTACCAGTTAAAAGGGTAAAAACCTATTACTGTATTTTGCCACTGGTCAAGGAGGTCTCATAACTCTTTAAACATTCAAACTTAAACAAAACCCGACAGGGACATTGCGAAGCCACCCCGGGTGTTTTAATTTCACACCTAACACGTTGCTTTCCAAAAAAAGCATGTTCTGCCAACTGGCCGCGTTTGTTTCTACCTCTTTCACAATCGTTGCCATACGAATGGACGCGGGGCCACAGCGTGGCACGCTGTTGCCATGCCCGGATTAAGAAACGTTGGGGTCGCGGCACAGCTAACCCCTTGGTGTTTACCAACCATCTGGCGCCAGGTGCAGTTAAACCCTTTGGGATTCTTTTGTTGTTGTTGTTGCAAGCAGTCTTAACCGATCCTTAACTAACGACCCCCATGATCTTGTTATACACCCGCTCGGGTTCACCTTAGCATGTGTATATGGATGTGTTCCTTTCAAGAGTGTTACGGGATATGATTTCGATCCATAATACACAGGGTGTCCATGAAAGCTATAATCTATTATTTAAAACGTACAACTATCGAGCAAGTTTGAGCTGTGTTACACACGAATGCGCACGCACACAGTTGGTAATGTGAAGATTCCGTTGATATCTATAGTCTCGTATCACACGAGTTAGGGGCCGTCCATAAATGACGTCACGCACCTAGGGGGGGGGGGCTGGGGGGGGTCAGACATTTGTGACGATGTGTGACGAGGGGGGGGGGTGAGAAATGTGACGTCACATCAAAATGCGCAACTTTAAATAAATATAGACAACACGTTCTACTTAATTAAATATACTTTTTGGTAAAATGTTTTCTCCGACAACATCAGAGTGGAGCGGCACATTAAATACGCACTACAATGACAATAGTTTTAAGCGATTCTAAGCATGTTTTATCAAAAAAAATTGGGGGGGAGATCTTTTTGACGTCATACTTTTTGTGACGCCGTGTGACGAGGGGGGGGGGTAAAAAATCTTCCAAAATCGCGTGACCTCATTTATGGACGGCCCATTATCCATCGGTCTTTTATCTTCCGCGTGTGTCCGCCATGGCCTGGACGACCCGCATCGCAACTCCGATTATAGCGCGGTTGGCTACGTACGGTGTGAAAGAAGTTGACCATACATTGATGCTGTTCACGTCAGTTGGAGAGTATTCCAGGCAGCCACCCAACATCTCGCGTGGGATTGCATCAAAATCTTTTGTTTTTGTGCGGTTGAAAGTCGCTTTAGATATTCGGGTTCAACAAAAGTACGTAAATAACGTGTTGCCAACATTTAAATTGTGATTAGTCAGCAGTGGATTATAACATGCCTCTCACCAAATCACACAGAATGCGTCTGATCTCATCAGTTCTCAGAAAATATAAGTAGGCTCAAGCCTGGACTGTATTTGTAGTGGTGATCACCATGCACACGTTTCACACGTTTCAAACACATGTATGTGTTGAACTTATTTTCATCCGTACGTAGCCAACCGTGCTAAAACAACACACACACATGTCAGAACCATCAGTACTTACCGAATAAGTGCATTGTTTACTTTTTACACCTTTTTGCGTGTTGTTTCAAACGTGTGGTTTTCTGGCCCTGCACTATTATTCTATGTTGATGGGTTTTTCTTGTCTTTTACAGATTTTATTTTTATTGGCACAAGTCCAACTCATGGGCCTCGCAGTATCCACATGCTATAGAGATCGTTTCCAGAGGCAGACTTTCCAGAAGTGAGCTGTGGTGATGCTACTGGATCCGTTTAGATGCTACCCACAGCACCTCAGTCTTTGTTCAGCCCCCGTACGCATCTCACGTATTACCGCGAACTGTGCTGTAACCTATATTATACATTATTTATTATGACGCGATTTTCCCACAAGATGGCGTTCCTTCAGGAACACAAATACCGCGTTATACGAGAACAGACTGTAATGTTTAATTTTGTTTTACGTACATCGTGGGAGGATGTTGTTTTACACAGTTGCGCTGTGTCCTTGATCCAAACATGAGATAATTGTATTTTTCAATACCATTTAAAGTGGATTGTACCCTTGCGTAAAATTGATTACGTTTGGGCAACATCACGAATGTGCAAAAAGACGCAATACATCAAAATCTTGACACATGCACCTGCCTTGCTTCCATTGCATTGCTCTTTGTAAGCTTTTATTTGCTATGTTACTTTTGTCTCCGAGTCAAATGTGCCGTTAAGCCCATTTATACGTCAACTTATTTACGTATTGCTTTGTACACATTTAAACTGAATTTGTCCGACACACGAAAACCCATGAGCCAAGTCCTCTGAAAAACAGAGTGTTTGAAAATAATAATACTCTACCAATATGTATTCAGTAAAGCCTCACAGAGCCTCCAGACTAATTTTCGAAAACATCCCACGTGAGACATTTGCCCAGTTTCGTTTTGGATATCTTTGCTTGTGGGTGGAAATATAAAGGTATGGGCCAGAGGACGCCACATATCTGAAGGAATAACAATTAAACACATCTGCAATGGCCACTCCATGACAATTCTCCGGGGTCTCATGCACTTGATCACTCCATCTCTCTGTGATCCGCCAGCCACAAAAAGTCCACATTTATGAAGTAGGGTATAAATCTTGGTTAAGTTGTGACATTATTTCTAGACGGGTAAGACGAATCGCGTGGTCAAGACTAAGGATGGAATGGCAGTCTAGGGAGGGAACTCGCCCCAAGAGGACGTCCACCATGAAGATGAAGCCATGAAATGAGCTCATGTGCTGGTGCTTGGTGGATTATTACACCACAGAGCTTTCATGCAACTGCTCTAGAGGATTTCGATTTAAAGCTTTCGTGACTGCAGGGATTCATCTTCTTGGTTCTTTCGGTAAAGTCACGTAGAATGGAAATAATTAAATAAACATAATAAGATAATTCTCACGACGTTTCGGCCACAACGCAAGCAGCCGTCCTCAGGTGAAGACCAGGTCTTAGAGTCGCGGCATCTCTTCAGAAAGGTGAGAAACTCGATTAGGTGAGCCTTCTTATCCCGGAGCTTGTTGAAAGATCTTAGACCTGGTCTTCACCTGAGGACGGCTGCTTGCGTTGTGGTCGAAACGTCGTGAAATTATCTTATAATGTTTTATTTTATTATTTCCATTCTACGTGACTTTACCGAAAGAACCAAGAAGATGCTCTAGAGGAGTTGTACACCCCTAGCTGCCACTGCAATTTAGTGGCCTAAAATACAATGTTTCGCTCCGGATGATCGCTGCAAAGTATGATTTGTGTTTTGATTTAGTGTGCTGATCTTAAAGGTGCATTGAAAAATGTTGATACTCCGACTGATGCTCCTACTGTTGTGGAGTGACTCGTGCAGCCAGCTGTGGCTGCAGAGTTTGGTAGTACATGTTGTTTACGTCGTTTATTGTGAAAATTCGGTCACAGTTCCTATGATCACTGTTTCATTGCTTTTATGGCTTTATTTTGGTGATTTTCGAAAAGTGTTTTGGTTTGGCCATGTTTTTTGTTGTAGTACAGAGTTAGACTGATGGCCTTAATCTAAGTTGTCTTGTGGTTGTTGTTGTTTGACTTGCATCCCACTGGGATTTTTGCACACAGTGTTGGTGTACGGTGCTTTTTCTGAAATGTTTTGCTGTCTTTTCTTGGATTTTCTGTTTGCACAAAGTCACATATTCACTTTAAGATGTTTTCTTGTTCATGTTTTTGTTTTCTGTTTGTTGCGGTTGCACCCGATTCAAGAGCCGAATGGCTCACAGGGCTATACCTAATAAATGAACTTGAACTTGAAACTTGAAACTTGGATAATGGCAATGATGGCCTTTAAACACTCTTGTTGCTCCATGGATCTGCGCACAACTCATAACCAAGAATGTCCGAGTATTAAAGTCATTCTACTCCTAGACACATTTGCTGCACACACCCCCTCCTCCCCCCAGAAATCTTCTTTGTATCGATAATTTGTTTGAATTAATGCGTTTCATAGTTTTGAGCGAGTATTATACCACGACCTTTAGCAGCGGATGTCCAGTTGGCTCATCTGTGGCCCGAGAAATATCTCCATTCAAAAAGCAGGCTCCTTTTCTCACTGGCGATGGTTTGAATTTCAAGGCTTGATTTTAATCATGCCGTATGCCCTCTTGACCCTGGCATGCCCCCTTATGTCCTCCCGCGTGTCCTTGTGGCATGAACATTCTCCACGTGCCCTCGTATGTGCCCTCAATAAGACCCGACCCATAACCCAATGTAAAAAAAAAGAGCCAGTACATCTGTTACATTATAAATGCAGGGTATTTAAATGCTTAATCACTGTACTTTAGATTAAGGCCACCTGGCTCAACCCTACAATGTAGTGCAGCGTCACTGAGTGTCTAGACGTGAGATTATGGGCTCACTGAACAATTACAATGTTGAACTTATTTCGCATCGTACATAGCCACCCACGCTGATCAGAGGTGCGGTGGAAGGACAAAGTGAACACAAAAAGCAGTTTATGATAAATAAGTTTCCAGTCTTTGATATAAAAGTGCATAGTTCCAATGGCTTTTAATAATAATAATAATAAAAATCACGTTTAGAAAGTAGAAGAAACTCATGCTGAACAGGGGGAAGAACATACAAACTCCCACACAGAAATTCGCCCTCGTCAGGAATCAAACTTTGGGGCTTCTAGCTGTGAGGCAAAAGCATGACCACTGTGCGACCCTGCGACTCGAATCTGTTGCAAAATGTACACAAACATATCGCAAACCAGTATGCTACTATTGCAAAGTCATTTCAGAAACATTGATGAAGTGATGACGTGATTAGCTGTGCCTTGGCATGTGGTGCGTAACAGCTGTCAACAAATCAAGCACAGTCGTACAAATTGCTTGCAGGTATAGACAATGCATAGTAGGTTTAGGCATGCGTGGGGGATTTTTTTTTGTCATAGTAGGTGTTTTTTTTGGCTGTTGTGATTGATGAACTTGTGCAAGTAAAAATGCCAAGGAAGAATTTAATTAAGTCCTAGTTTTGTGCATATGCAAGCTGTAAATTGATTTCTATATTGAAGTCACTGATTGAGTTAATGAAGGTGTGTGCGTCCAAGGATGTACCTGCAGCAATGGCAAAACCCCATGATCCGACACTCAACCTTTTACCGTTCTTGCAAAAAAGCCTTCTCTTGTACAAAGTGGGTCGCATGCAAAGGCGGAGTTCGACTTCTTAATTTGCATGTAATTAATATGTATTTTTTTTAAAGTCTTGATTGTAAACGATTGAAAATAAATATAAGAATGTGTTTTACCCTTTCTGGCAATAAAACAGGTGTTAAGATGTTAAAATACCAAACAGAAACCTTTTGCAAGGAATCTTGTCTACATTAACCACACGTACTTGTGATGAACATGCAAACAAATAAAACACACATGCTCTCATAAAATAACTGAATAAAGGTGTCCAGTTTGCCCCCCCCGAACTCCACCCATGGTTGCATGATGTTAAATATTTTCTGGGCCAGGCGATATTCTTTTTAAATCCTTTATATTAAGTTCACTTGCTTGCTTGCTTGCGCGCTTACGACCGTGCAAATCTTTCGGTCGTTTTTTAACCCACTTCCCGTGATCCAATCGAGCTGACATTTTGCACACAGACTCGTTGTGTGTGACAATTTCTTTTCGTGAAAAAAAAATTCCAAAATTTTCCACTTTTTAGGAGGGAAAAAATTTGCATATTTAATTTAAAATACCAATGTGATAAAAATGAAACTCTTACTCAAGAAAAACAGAAATGAATAATAAAATAAAACCGATGCCACACATATAAAGGATTTATCGTGAAAAACTTTGTTTGTACGGGTTAATTTTTTACAACTTACTGCTGTGAGAATGGCGAGTGAGTTTGTTTAACGGAAGAGTATGGGAAGGTGGCGCACGTGGATATGGACGATAAACTCGTGCGAGCTCCGTCTCTGTACACAGTCCTGAATGACTGTTCGGCTCCGGGCAAGAATGTTCATTGGTCAAGATTATGCCATTCATTTTTGTTTCTGAAATATGTATTTGTACAACATCCCATTTAAAAGATGGCTTATATTCACAAGGTAGTGCATCACTATGGAGTCACACAGATTATTGGAATAGTCCTTAGAATGTGACTAGGATTGGATAAATTATCATGATTCTGGCTCGTAATAAATATAAATGTTTTTTCTCTAATTTCTCTCACATATTTTGTGTTGTGCATCATGGTTTGTCCTTTATTTCATCAATTTTGTAAACTCAATTAACCCAAACAGAGCATGAGCTCTACATCTGCATCGAATTTGCATAAATAGTCGATTCTCCCACACATGATTTGATGCCTGCACACGTGAGCGAAACATCTATCTTATTCACCGAGTGAACAAATGTCCACTGTTACTCATTGCCTGGAGACAACTCTGAAATTTGACTCCAAATCTTGCAAAGCTCTTGACAACTTAACGTCAAACTCTAAAATGCCGTCTATCCTCTACGACTTTGCCGTCAATTTTAATATATTAATTGATGCATCTTTGCGTGCCTCGTGTGAATAAATAATATTTTGGATTTCAAATCCAGTAAAACCACTCTTAACATGCATAATCTTGACATAACTCTACATTGCAATCTCTTTGACGTGTTAAATATATAATAGCTGTTATTGTTGGTTACGCAGTGCTATGAATGCAAGCGCAATATCATGGTCTCGCAGTCTGAATTGCCTAATTCGTGATGATTGGTCGAGGAAATAATTACGAACAAGAATGCACAACATAGAAACGAGACGTGGCAGCTAATCCCCGTGCTAACACAAACGGCCTTTATGAAACAAGCTTGTGGAATTACGCGGTGCTGCGCACACTAAAGCACATCACACATTGCAATGTCTCCCACACGCCGTATCGGTCGTGAGGATTTGACCGTTCTTCATCACGATGTTCAGTGAAGGGTTGGCTGAAGCATGGTGGGACCAGTTCATCTGTCTGTCACTCGCGCCAATGACGCTCGCAACTGCTCGGGATCGAACTCGGGTCTTTTTTGACGGAGCGGGTGGTCATTGATACAGTTGCTCAACCACCTTCACATTCAGCGGTCTGATTGCGCTCGCAAGAAACGAGCTGCTTTTTTTGGCAAAGGAAATTGTTCGCGATGGAGGACGGCCAATCATGATGTGGCCCTGAGTACAAAGGTTGCCTTTAATGCAAGCAATGGACATTGTTTTTTTTGCAGACAAATACAAAAAAAATCCATAACGTGGTACAGTGGGTACACCTTAAGCATGGCCGATGCCATTCCTATTTCCCTTCGCCTAACATCTGCCCTTGTGTGTGCATGTGTTTGTGCGTGTGCACGTGTTTGTGTGCGCTTGGGGGGAGCGGTGGTATAGCGGTTAGCGCGCTGCGCTACGAACCCGCCCACCCGAGTTCGATTCCCGCTCACGGCCAGCACCAGTGACGATTATCTGAAACGGTTCTGGGCATCCCTTAGGTCGACTCAGCCTCAAATGAGTACCTGGTGCTGTGTGTTTACACAGCAGCACTAGGGAGTGGCCAGCACCACGCCCGGCCTAATCGGCCTTCATAGGTGCTCGCTAACAGCACTTGCCCCAACAGTCTGTTCAGGCTAAACGCGGTCTCTTTGTCTGTGCATGTAAAGTCATTGCCACTTAAACAACCCCACCCTTTTGGTTCTCTTTGTTGCAGTTGTCAATAGCGGACAAAGCACAAGCTGAACAAAATCCCAGAGTGATGCCCATTGTCAATTTAAATAGTATTGACCCATTTACCATTAGCAACATATCTTGGGCTATTTATGGCAACGTGTGGTTGATGGGGTGTGTGTGTGTTGACCTTGTTAACCTCCTTAACGCTGGCCTTACCCTAATCTGATGATGAAGAGTTAAGAAATGAATGTTCACGGAGCCACTCGTTTTTAAACACATCACGTTGTTGCGAGAGCATTTTGTTAAATCTATGGGGAAAGTCTCCTCGATCGATGCATAATGAGTACGACCGCTTGCTTTTCTTGCTGGCTTCACAGAAGAGGTTCTCGTTGCTCAACCGCAAGAGCCGTAGGGTCGCCTCTCCGGGTTGCTGTGCCCTCCCCCACCCAACCCAGATCAAGTCTGAGAACCTCATTGTATGTTCTTATCGTCGAATAATTGGACGTACAAACGGCAAAGTGTTTATGTGCGTTGAACGTTTTTGGCGCCGTACGTAGCCACCCGTGTCAATCAGAGGTACGGGGGGAAAAAACAACAAACTAAACACAAAAAGCAGTTCTAAAGAAATGAGTTTTCAGTCTAGATTTGAAAGTGCCGTAGCTCCAGTGGCTTCCTGATATCGGAAGGAAGAGCGTTCCAGACGGCCGCAGAAGCGCATCTGAAAGCGCGCGATGCAGTGACTTGCTTTGTTGGATGGCCAGCCAAAAGCCGCCGCTGCGAGGGTGACCGTGAGAGTTCGCGTGATGGTTTATTACGCTACTTGACGAGATCAGCAAGGTATTGTGGTTCATTTTTGGCAAGCACGTTGTGGCTGGTCAAATGTACTGTAGTGCACTACTACTGGTAGGAACCACCTGGCTCCACCAGCCCACAGGGGATTATTGTGTCCGTCCGTCCGTCCGTCCGTCGTGCATCCAAAAATGGGAGGGGTGGGCCTGGGTGGAGAGGGGAGGGTGGGGAGGGGCTCGGTGGGGAGGGTGGAGAGGGGCTGGGTGGGGGGTGGGGAGGGGCTGGGTGGGGAGGGTGGGGCTGGGTGGGGGGTGGGAGGGGTGGGGCTGGGTGGAGAGGGGCTGGGTGGGGAGGGGCTGGTCACCCCGTGGTGCCCTTATAAAACTCAACGTTTAACCTACTCACGCCGGCTTGTGCCCGCCCTCACAGTCGGCATATTTACGGAATACACCACGCCGCCGTTGACCCTGGCCATTGACCGAGCAACCCAACGTTCCTACCAGCTCCATCCGCAGGAATGTGTTAATCGCAGTCTTTCCTCATAAAACTAAACGAAACAGTTTTTATTTTACCAGGGAAGGCCCACTCAGCTATATAGCTATCTTTCAGAAGCGACCTGGCCACAAATGATAGCTCAACGAATTGGCTTATCCTGTGGAAATGTATTGCAGCCAAATACTCTAAACGCATTTTTATTCGAAATGTGGATGGAAAAACCGGAGGACCTGGAGAAAAATGCACGCGACCACGGGGAGAACATGCAAACTCAAAATATACAGGCTCTAACCCACGACCTCATGTATGCCAGGCGTGGTAGTTAACATCTCGCCACCGTGGCGCCCATTGGAGATGAGAGCGACAGCAGAAAGTGCGACAGGAAAAAAAAAGCTAATGCTGTTATTAAGTCTGTTTCGATCAAAAAGAGACCCACCTCTCTCTCTGCCCCCTCCCCTCTCTCTCTATTTAAGGCCTTTGGGTCTCTGTGTGTCTATGTTGTGTCTCTCTCTGTATGTCTCTGTGTTGTCTCTCTCTCTGTGTCTATGTTGTGTGTGTCTCTCTGTGTGTCTCTGTGTTGTCTCTCTCTGCTTGTGTGTCTGTCGGTGTGTCTCCGTGTCTGTGTTTTTAGTTCTACCTGATGACGGTTGCTTGAGTTGCAATCGAAACGTCGTCTTCTATTACTTAATTTGTTTTCTTTTTACGTGACTTTACCGAAATAACCAAAGAGTCTGTTTCATAGTTCTTAACGTTGAATGAACACTGTATGTGTTGTACCCCCACAAGGTCAGGCTACAGGATTGTAGATTCTATTGTGTGTAGTTTCTTTCCACATTTATACGACTTTAAAGGTTGAAACTTTTAGTGGCTTTGTGAATATTGTCGTCAAATGAACTGCTGATTAAATCGTCGCTCCCCGTGACACGTAAACAAAGTCAGTGGAGTTTATGCACTGTACTTATTTATGTAATGACATAAATAAGCAAGCAAATTAACGAGTAATTATGCATTTCAAATTCTCTCAGGAATAAAGCCACTTTTGACTCTTCCGCTTATTTTTTTGTTGTTGTTGTTACAAAGATTTGCTTTGGTGAAATCAGAGTTGAGACATTAATACGTATTTTTAAAAAAGATATTTGATGTCTTGGTTTGTTTTACGTATTTGTACAAAATTTATCTGTATGTGGCAGTAAGAATGTGCTACATGTGTATGGGCGTCTGAGCAAGAAATGTTCTCTTGACCTCCTCACGACTCGTCCACAGTAATTTGGCAGCTTGTGGGCAAAATACTTGGACTGTCACAAATGAGATGTTGGTTTCGCCGCATCAGGCAAAAAAAAGAAATGCGTATTTGCATTACATAAGTCGCACTTTGCTCAAGGCTATTTGCTTGTTTGCTGTCCAGTGGTTTCATGTAACACTGAGCAAACTGTTAACCCTCTCGGTGCAGTTGATGAAGTCATGGGCCTTAAGCCTTCCTCGGACGGCGACACAATCCGTGAAGCCGCGGGTAAAATGTTCTGCAAGCAACTTTATAGGCCTAAGAACACAATGCGCCTTTTAAAAAAAAAACGTGTTTGTCTGTTATCCAACTTTAATTTCTAATTTTGTCACTGGCATCATGTCAAGATGCAGAGTATTGAGTTCTCTGGTGATGTGTTCTGGGTCGTATCACGTGTTGTTCGGCACGGTGTCTTTGACGGTTGGTGCCACACGCTGGGAGTTTTTCTCGGAAGTTTTTTGAAGGAGTTCCTAAAGAACATCCCAGCACATGGAGCGAAACATCAGACATCGTGCCAGACAGCACGCAGTAACAATACCACACCACACAAGAGAGCTGTATAGCACAACCGCCATAACCTATGCAGTTGCACAGACAAAGTATCCATTCGGAGCTCTTGCTGGGCAGTGAATATAATGCATGTCAGCATTTGTGATAGACGATTTGATTGACCATTTAAGATTCCCTAGAGGTGACCTTTTGAACCACGCACTAGAGGAGGATCACTTTCTGATACAGAGACACATTTGTAACGTGGTAGTATGTAGTTCAAATGCATTTTGTGAATTCTTAAATCTGTAATTTAGCAGAATTAAGTGAAAAAGCAAGTTTGTACTGTTAATGGTGACTGAGATGAGACACGAAACTCACTGCACCACAGAATCTGGGTATGATAGTGGATTTGAACCCAGGATCTCGGCTGTGCTGGCCTCAGTGCTGTGACACAATCAATGCTTAAGTGTTCTATCCAGATAAGGTTCAAGAAGTTTGCACAGTTGACGATTGCATGTCATTGGAAGCAGCTACTTAGGACATTTTGGCCAGGCAAATCAATGGCAATAACCGTTTGCACATTGTTCCATTCCAACTGCTAGGTCGATTCAGCCAAAAATGAAACGCACAGAGTGCGTCCGACATCAGCGCTGGGGAGACAAAGGTTGCTGGGCGGGCGTCTGCTGCTGACCTGAATAATTGTTTGCTAGCAGCACTTTCCCCAGCTGTCCATTGAGGCTTACAAAAGCAAAGCGTGTATGTGTAGTGACGCAACTGGAGTCACTATGACGTTCAGCGCCAGCTACGGTCACAAGAGTGGAGCTGTGTGTCTTGGGCCTCTCTCTAGCACCAGAGTGGGTATAGCATGCAAGCGGGCCCTGGGGGGCATAGTCCTGGTGACAGTGAGAGAGAGGTCGGGTGAGGACGTGACCCTCTGGGTGAACACGAGAGGGCACGTGACCGGCACGGGGTAGCGAGGGAGTCCTAAAGGGGGCTGGAGGGACACGTGATGCTGGCTCCAGATCCTTCTGGAAAGATCCAGAAGGGGGCGTGGCCGGAGGCGGAGCAAGGCCACGCTCCGCAGCATTAGAGGGATACAGCTATCGTGCTGTGACGGTTCCACCTGAAGACGGAAGCTTGTGTTGCCTCCGAAACGTCGTGATTTTTATTTTTATTTTATTTTCATTTTACTTTTATTAATTTTATTTTTTTACCTACATGACTTTACCGAAAAAACCTAAGAATATGAATCCTTGCAGTCACGAAAGCTTCAAATCTAGAGTAAGAGGGATGGCCTGAGAGCAATCGTGGCTGTCTTCTGGAATCAACCCGTCGGTGCTACGTCTCTTCGGTCCTCGGTCTTCGATGTTTACGCTCGACTTCGTGGGTCACGCAGTGTGTTACTGACTGATCCAGTTGTGGTCTAGTTAACCAAGTGTACGTTTATGCAGTTACGCTGTTGGGGTGTTATAATAAACGTGTTGCCTCCAAGCTTCTAGTGTGTGTCTCCGTAGGGACCCACTACATATGCAGGCGTTTTCTGAATGCATTGTAGAGCATATGAGTGGATCAAACAAAGCCGAGTGTACACAATATATGCATTTATATGTATGCGTACCAAGGCCGGGCTTTTATAAAAAAAGGAAAGATTCCATTCACTGTATGTGTGTGTGCGCGCATTTATCAGGAGTGGTAGTGCAGCTGATAGCGCACTGTTCTATAAACCTGGTGACCCGAGCTTGAATCCCGCTAACGGCCGATCAACATCAGTGACAAATACCCGAACCGATCCTGGGTCTCCCCTAGGTCGACTGAGCCTTAAACGAGTACTTGGTGTGGTGTATAATCATCAGCATTGGGGAACAAAGGACGGTCAGGCGTTGTGCTGATCATACACCCCCCTCGTGTCGTGCCAGCCTTTACAGGTGCCCACTCGCAGCTCTCGCTCCAACAGTCTCTGAAACGCTCTCGCGGGGAACTTTGTCGCTGTGTGCATAGGAAGCGGCAGCACAGTGGTCAACGTAGCGCGTTACGAACCTGGTTGTCATGAATTCTAGATTTGAAGCGTTCGTGACTGCAAGGATTCATATTCTAAGGTTTTTTCGGTAAAGTCACGTAGGTACAAATTTTAAATTAAAATTAATAAAAGTAAAATAAAATAAAAATCACGACGTTTCGGAGGCAACACAAGCCTCCGTCTTGAAATTAAAATCAATACTTTTATTAATTTTAATTTAAATTTTTACCTACGTGACTTTACCGAAAAAACCTAAGACTATGGTTGTCATGAGTTCAGTTCCTGAACCGGTTCTGTGCCTCCCCTAGATAAGCTCAGCCATAAGCGACTCCAGTACCTGTGAAGCAGTGTGTAATCATCAGCACTGGGGAGACAAACACGGCCAGGCAGAGGGTTCGCTAAACCAACCCCTCGTGTGCCGTGCTCGGCTTAATATGTACTCGCTAACAGCATTTGCCCCCAACACTCTACCACTTAGTGGTAATTGGTGGTTGTGTGATTATTGCTCATTTAAAAGGAAAAGGTGCAGCCATGCAATTCCTTGCTAACGCTGCCGCTGGCGAAAGGGCCTCCACCGGCGGGGAGCTCTAGAGAAGGTATTTGGCCTACTCGTCCAAGCTGACAAGACCTCTTCAGCTCGCCAAACGCGACCCGACAACCTGCCGCTCATCTACAGCTTGGTTCCCTCCCATTCTTTTTGTCCCTATTCGATCAAAATACAGATGCTTACTTGCACCTGTGCCTCACTTTATCCTGACGCCTCTTGTTCTCACGTTATGTGCACTGTCTCTTTTTACAGGTAGGAACAACAGGTTCCACACTGCCCACCAGGGATTATTTGTCTGTCGTGCATAGCCCCTCCCAAACATGTACGCTCCCGGATTGGTTGAAGTGCGTCACGTGACCGCGAGCTTTCTGTCGTGCACGAATGCGCTGTCCAACCAAGTTCCTACCTGCCCACTCCGAAGGAACGTGTTTTCAATGCGCGTGCTTTTACGTCCCTATTAGACAAAAAATGTTGAGCGTACTTGCACCTTGCACCACCTAACATTTATTTTCACTTTGTTCTCAATGTTTTTTTTATGAGCCTGTTTTGTGTATGGCCGTTAAAGACCTAGTCGGTAAAAATTCGATTTAAAGCTTTCGTGACTGCAGGGATTCATATTCTTGGTTCTTTCGGTAAAGTCACGTAGAAGGGAAATAATAATAAAAAAATTCTCACAACGTTTCATGAGGACGGCTGCTTGCGTTGTGGCCGAAACTTCGTGAGAATTTTTATCATGTTTTATTATTATTTTATTATTTCCCTTCTACGTGACTTTACCGAAAGAACCAAGAATATATATACCTAGTCGGTAGTGCAATGTTCCGTAGGACCCTGTACTCGTTTCTCAGAGATCCTGATGTTTGTGCTGCTGTGATCACGCGTTATGGTTCTGCCTTGCAAAATAACAGGACAACAGCAGGCTTCATTGGGTAATCCATGTAACAGATGCAATCAACTCTAACGGACATGTATACACCTATAAATGCGCGTGTCGTGTGTATATCAACTGTGTATATATATGAGCCGCTGGATTACGCCAAAGCTGGTAGTGCAAGTTTCTTTGAAGTACCACTCACAAGACGTGGATTAGAACGTAACAGATGTCTGGGATAAGTGCCTTGAAAACTTCCGTTTATTTTTCAAAGCTACAAACTCCTAATGAGACCAACAGACACGATGGAATAATGATTCCCACTTACCACTCTGTATTAATAGGTGCCCTATCAGATTAGGCTTCTATAAAAAAAAATGCAATAGCTATGGTGACAAGTAAGTAAATAAACATATATCGGAGTTCAATTCCACAGTAAGGATGGCTCTCGTCATTTTACTCGCAACTGGCTTTTAGCCAAGTTTCTTGTTGGTTGCTGAGTGAGCAAGTCTGAGGCATTGCACAGATAAGTCTGAGGGACTTATGACCATAAAAAAAAATACAGACTAACCACCTGGTGTTTTACACCTGAAGTTATGTATTCCTTCTATAGTTTCACTCGACTGCATGTTGTAAAGTTCACGGTAAAGCGTGCATACTGATCATTTGCATAAAACGATGCAAAAGTTCGTCCTTGGAAAGTGCTGACTTTGTCTCACTTAGATCGCTGCTTCCTGCTCTTATTTTTAAGAGGCGTTATGGTGAAATATATTACGGTGCTGAACTATATGTTCAACGCAAGTGTACCGACACTTTGTGGCTTCACGTGTTCAGGTTGGCACACTCGACTTTGTGCCTGTGGAAAAAGTGATCTGGTCCTTAGAGAAGTATTCAACGCGCTGCTGTAATGTGACTACAGATAAGGGGCTGATATGGGATCGTTTTAATGTTGATCTATTTATATAGAATAAAAATAGGCTCTACGCTTCTAATTCTGACCTACATTGTTAAAATAAAAAAGATACACCATGTCACTCCGCAGCCTACCATATAGGTCATCGCAGTAATTTGGTTTCGGAAAAACGTCTGCTTCTTCAGATTTAAGTCATACCGGTCTCGTAAAAAAATACAGAGTGGAAAATGTTGTGCACCACAAAAATGAACTTGGGCAAGATTGACCTCGGCGACGGCAAGCTTGGATGTGTTAGAAATTAAGGGAAAAGGATGAAGGCCCATCTCAGATAAAAAAAAAATAAGTTGATTCATGTGGCTCGGACATAAGGGGAGTAAGACGACAAGTGGAAATCCACATGGGAAGAAAGGTCACGAACATGGAAGCACCAGGGCAGAGACTAAGAGGCAGGCCTATAAAGATATTTATTTCGAAGTTGTGAACCAAGATGTGAAGGACTGTGGAGTGGATGTTGAGGTGGCCCAGGAAAGGAGTGAGTAAAGAAGGGAGGCCAGGAAGACAGACCTCCACAATCCGTGGGAATAAAGGCAGGTGGAAGAACAAGACGATTAACACGTAGCAGGTTTTCGCGACCAAACTAATTCATAATCAACGTTTTTGGGTGAGATCGCGTTATTTATAAATGTCTCGTAACCCTCCACCACCCGACACGGCCAATCATCAAAAAAGTGTCGCGTTGACAAAAGACAAATAGTTCACTACTTTAGCCCACTGGTGTGTTGAAGCGTGAAACCACAACATTTACAATTTTTGAGTACGACGTTTCACCATTCTGGCGAATTGCCCGATGATGCTGGATGCAATTACCAGCGAAACGTCGTACTCAAAAATTGTAATGTTGTGGTTTCACGCTTCAACACACCAGTGGGCTAAAGTAGTGAACTATTTGTCTTTTGTCAACGTGACACTTTTTTGCTGATTGGCCGTGTTGAGTGGTGGAGGGTTACGACACATTTATAAATAACGCGATCTAAACCCAAAAACGTTGATTATGAACAAGAAGCTTAATTGTTTGAAGCTTTCGTGACTGCAGGAATCCATACTCTTTATTTCTACCTACGTAGGTAGAAATATTTTATTACGTGACTTTACCAAAATAACCAAAGAGTAAAGAAGCTTAATTGTATTACCTGACATGAGACAATAATTAAAATAAGCATACCGATGTCATCGATTGAACATCTTATTTGTTTCTCTGACTCATTGCATGCGGTTGTAAGGAATGCAGATAAATCATCGGATTGTCAAATGATTCACGAACTAACAAACAATAATAATTTTGTAGAATATAAGTGACAACATACATACAAGGACAACAATACTCCTTCCCATAGTTGCCTTCACTTAAACAAATACAATCGTTACTTTACACATCCCACCAGCCTGCTGGTAGTTTTTTTTAGCAGCATCGGTTGAACACAAGTAAACTCCGGACCTATTTGGACGTTGATTGTCGCAGCAGAATCAAGATTGTTCTGCTGGTGAATTGCCAGATGTCTATAGGCAATGAGCCTCTGTTAGATGTGGAACCTAGTTTGACGCAAAACTATATAATATATAATACAAAATAACAATTAGCGTCGTTGCAGAGAAGAAAATTAACAAAGAAAACAAAACAAAAAAAACACCCATCCTTCCCACATGTCTCTCCACATAAAACATCCAAGATTGTTTTTTTTTACACTGATGATCAAGCGGCCGCAGTTGGTAGGCTCAGAGTTGCCCACAGAACGCGTCTCACACAGGCCGGGCGTCCCACGCCGTGTTCGTGACCTACAGTACCTGCTGGGTTTTCAAAATAGTTCCCGTGGGCCGAAAACGACCGTCGCCATTGGTTTTACGGCTGAGTGTGTATGGTGTTCTCGTAAGAAGCTCCTCGCTTTGGCCTGTTTTATTACCGCGGGAGTATTGGCCGTAAAATGCGCTGCCGTCGGCTTCGCGTGAGACGGTGTCGTGCGTGTTCCACGCTTGCCAAAGTCGGACTGAATTTCCCGCAAATTACTTGATTGGGATTGTGCGCAGAATTAATCGCCCCCCCCCCCCCCCAGTTCTCCAGCCCCCGACTGAGAAACTACTGCAGACTACATCTGTGAGGCATCGCACCTCTGTGATAGATTTGCGCTATGAGGATGGCGCGAATATTCCATGTTATTACCAAGCTTAATAAAAATGAACCCGTAAAAACAAAGTTTTTCACTATGAATCCTTTATTTGCGTGGCGGCTAGAGTCCTCTCGTCCTCTGGATTGAGATGGCTGCCACCTATGGGTCAGATGATTGCCTGCCACCATTAAGCAATTGGTAATTAAATATTTAAAAAAGATTCCTAAAAAGTGTAAAATTTTGGAAAAAAATTTTCACGAAAATAAATTGTCACGCACAACGAGTCTGTGTGCAAAATGTCAGCTCGATTGGATCACGAGAAGTGGGTTAAAAAACGACCGAAAGATTTGCACGGTCGTAAGCACGCAAGCAAGCAAGCAAGTGAACTTAATATAAAGGATTTAAAAATACAGAGCCATTCTCCCATGTTGCGCCTTCATTTATATTCAACTGAGATTTGTGTTGAGATGTTGTTGTTGTTGTTCATATTCTGATAAACTATGTTGTTACAGGGGCTTCCACTAAGTATTCATATCGTGGTGTGGAACAGTTCGCACAATGCACTATGAGCCTAGTGACCTGAGTTTGATTCCCAGCCATGGCATCAAATCAGTAGTGAGTTTGATCCGAACTGGGTCTGTCCCCATTCACCAACCCGCACTGTCCGTAGTAGTGAAGTATGGTCAAATGACCCCTGTGACAGAATCAGACTATGCGCTTATACTGGAGAATCCGATGAGCTATTAAGCTCTTTTTCACAGATTTCCAGTTGGGGCGGGTAAGTTCGTTACAACAAACGTCTATATAAAAACACACAACAGCAGTGCAAAGTACAAGAAGGGTAAACAAACTACCAAACACATACAAATGAAACTAAACAATACCCATCCTACCAACACAACATGAGGAGGCCCTTAGCCAGCACTGGACTAACCAATGGCTCTAACAACGAATTTTGTTTTGTGTGAATGTATAATGAAGTCGTTGAGCTGAATGCTGCTTAGAGGTGTAAAATGCTTCTAGGAAATTACACACTTTTATCATCTATGACTGGAAAATATTCCAAGAGTGTGATAAAGAAATGTTAATTATATTCTAAATATAGTATCCGAGGGAGGCTTTGTCCCTGACGTGTAAAAAAAAACGTTTTATCATAGCATGCGCTCACAATTACAGTACCCATTATTTCTTCAATTATCTTCGTGATGTGGGCCGTGTCCTATTTGGGGATATTCTTGCAAAAGTCCACAATTGGCAGTTGTCACCGTACACAGTCGAGCATGAAACTTACTCTGAATCTGTCATGGTTTTAAAAGTTTGGGGGTTTAAATATGCTCGTAATATCTAAATATTGGAACCATGAGCTTAATGCAATTGCACATTTATTTAATGCTATTTCATCACAAAGAGCAATGTCACTTTATATTTGTAGAGACTTTTTGCTGTTTCTATAAATATATATTATGCCCCATCCCCTCCTCCGCCTCTGGTAGTGCTCACTGGAATAAATTTCACATTAGCTTTTTGGAAATTGGCATTGTGCAGAGTACACTTTTATTCTCAATATTATTGCTCAGCTCCCGATGTGCTCTCGTTGGGTTGTATACCACGCGTTGTTTGGCAAGATGTCCAATGTTTTGCTCCACTGCACGTCGGTGAAAAAGAGCTTCATGGCTCATCGGATTTCTCCAGGATCAATAAAGATTCTGATTCTGTCTCCTTCAGGAAGGAACTTGGACTCGCATCATCGCCTCTTAGGAAGCCTAAGATGGCCAGGCCAGTTCCCGAAGAAGCTCCACAGCCACGTGGAGTGAAACATCAGTCATGCTGCCCGGGGCAACACTCGCTACGACCCGGCGATAGCACGTCGGAGGGCCAAGCAGTAAAACCGCAGAAAACCTTCACAAGTGCATCGTGAACAGCTGTTTTGTACAGGAATAGCTCTCTTCATTAAAAAAAAAACACACCACCAGGCATAAAGAATTGCAAAAATGTGTTTTAAAATAATAATCTTAATTTTAAAACAAAACTTGCAGGAGAAACGAACCTCCACTATTCTTGCTATATATATTTTAGCACCGTTACATCAGTTCCACAAATCTCATCAAAGGCAGCAAGCGGACAGCTATTGGGATCGTGATGGACGCAGCGACTTGGTGAACCTGCTAAATACAGCGTCGAAAAATGTGCGCGCACAGTTGCCACGCCGAGCCAAACCCGGTCTCACCGGCTTCCAGCTGTCTTCAGCTCCTCACAGCAGGGTATTTTGGGACGCACAGAGGTACAGCTCTGTCCCAACATGGGAGCGAGAGGTGACCAGATCACCGCGCCACGCTCCCCCCCTCCCCACACCCCCCTCCTTCCGAACACCCTCGGCTTTGATTCCAAGTTTCTTGAGGACCCAACTTTGAGCTATTTCGACTGTCTCCTGTACCCAGTTCGGTTTATCCCCCGCTGTGACTTTGGACTTGGAAGGGTGGGGAGGGCTCGTGCCAGCCAGCGCACATGAAGCCACGGATGGCTGATTGTGACCTGCTCGAGTACCAACTTGTAAAAAAAAAGTTCTCATCAGCGGAACTTTACACTCGGTTAAATGAACCGTTAAGCCTGAATGCTGCCGTGGTGTGATGGTGAGCAGCACACTGGATCACGATCCAAATGTCGCCAGTTCGATCTCCCGGCAGTCAAAACAATGGGGTAAATTGTCTTAAATCTCATCCCTCCACCCCACGCCCCTGTCAACCTCAGCTGTATGAATTGGTGCACCACAGTCGATCAGCATGTCACATGCGGTGAGGTAGAGTGTTGGTGCGCCTACCTCTCGAAAGGTGTTTGCCCAATGTGTAAAAGTAGGCCAAATATCCTCTTAGATCGCCTGTCTGGATTTCCATCTCGTGGAGGCCTTTCCGCCAGCAGAGGTTTGTGCAAGAAATTACAGGGCTGCAGCTTTATTGCCCTGACATTGACCCCCCTGTTCTGGCCAATACTGTAATTCTATTCAGGAGTTGATAATTGGCTTTGTGTTCTCATGCTCCATTTGATCTGTAGTCAACGTCTGCAGTGGAGTATTTAGAGCTATTTGCATGCAGTCCTTTGTGGTGCACGCAGATGTGCAGTGAGCTGTCACCAGCAACATTTATGATGGATTTCATCAAGCTCGTAATGCTCATAATTTATACAACATATCTTAATAAAAAAAAAACTCAACACATTATTCAAGAACACTGAAAAAAATGCTCTATTGACGAATTCGTGTGCGAATTATTAACAAATGTGTTGAGTATTTGTTATTTGCGCGTTAGCACTACTGGCCAACGCGATATCACAATATCCTAAATGTAATATTCATAGGATTAATACGTGGAACATTGCGTGCAATAAGTTCACATCATTGCTGTAATCCACAATTGAAATCTGTTATATGCATAATTGGTTTAAATGAAATGTATTCGAGGCTTTACGACACAATGAGAAATCCCATATTTTATTCTCATTGTTTGAGAAATGTTCCGTTGAATCCGTAATTGAGTTTTAAATTAATTTTGTATGCAATCCGTCTTGTGCCATGGCGTGAATTTTCAACCTACACCACATTATGTTCAATATCTATATAATAAGCGGCTATTATGTTTGGATGTCTGCATTATTCCTCCTGGATGATGCTACCAATGTAAGTGAAAGGTATAATTTGAATGATAATTGTATGTCGTTTATAAGAACAAGAACGAAATTTTTTAAGCATTTGAAATTTCGCATGATGATTCTGCTCATCAGCTTTGGGTGATGTGTATGCGTTTTATCATTTACAAGAGCTTGGGACTAAGGACACCAGCATTTCAAGAACATAAAACAGATTAACACGTAGTAGCCTATCGTGACCAATATCATCCATAATACAATTTGTTTTGGGTTAGATCACGTAAATATAAATGTGTCGTTAAATCTGCCACCACCCGACAGAGCCAACTAGTAAGGGTTGTCACGTAAACAGAACGTGCCAATTCATCACTAGTACAGCACACCGGTGTGTTGGAGAGCAAATCCACAACATTTACAATCTGAGTACGACGTTTCTACATTAATTTGTAATGACGGCTTGACACACTTCTCTTGAGACGGCACTTCATTGAAGACACGTTCACTTGACATCAGGCGGAGATCCCTACTGCAACAGCCCCGAGTCTCCCGCGCATCTCCCCCTTTTAAACCAACCGAGGCCACGCCCCCCTTCTCGATCCTTCTCGCTGATTGGACGCTCGCTCCACCGGCAGACTCCACCGTCCTCTTCCATCACCTGACCACGCTCCCTTCTCGATCATTCCCGTAGCCACCAGTCCCTTCACACTCACAGCTGATACCCCTGTCATTACCTCCCCTTGGCCACCAGTCCCTTCACACTCACAACTGATACCCCTGTCATTACCTCCCCTTGGCCACCAGTCCCTTCACACTCACAACTGATACCCCTGTCATTACCTCCCGTGGCCACTAGTCCCCTCACACCGCATGCAGGCTCGATTGTCATTACACATTCATATTTACGCGATCTAACCCAAAAAAACTGTACTGTGGATAAAACAGATTTCCAAAATTACCTTTTTGGACACCTATTTTGGGACTTACATTTGATATTGAACGTGGTTTCTAGTGACCATTGACAAATCATTTGTAAATCTGCTTCTGGATGAGGACTTCCCAACACCGTGTCAGCCATGGAGGTTGTTTGACCATACCTCACCATGCTGGTCACTGTGGGTTGATGAAGGGGGGGAACTCAAGACTGGGTGATGTAGATGCACGGCAACAACTACCATTTCATACTCTTTGGTTCTTTCAGTAAACTCTTTGGTTCTTTCGGTAAAGTCACGTAGGTGACTTTGCTGCAGTCATGAAAGCTTCAAATCAAGAACTACCATTTCACATTGAGGTGGCGAAGCCAGATAACAGCATCAGGAGCAGTCGAGTGTATGGCTGTATTTTTGCGAGCTACTCCCACTTTGCCCGAGAGAGTCTCGCAACGTTCAGTTCGGAGGATCCTTGTCCCAGGGCCTAACTGGCACGCGTTGTTTCGCCCTGAAGAGGGCAGTTGGCATGGCTTGCGTTGTTGCTCTGGAGCCTGAGAGATCGATCATGATCAATGTTCGGTCACCGCGTTGATGGGATTCGTCGTGATGGGCCATATGGAAGCTGCCATCTTCCGTTTGGATGTCACTCACGACTGATGTTAGTCATGGGCGGGAATCGATCTCAGGTAATTAGGTTCATATCACAGTGTGTGTACCAATGTACTTCCACTCTCTCCCCGGTATTATTACAACACGAACATTTTTTTTGTTTAATTGTATTTTTGTATTTCATTCCATTCATCGGATCCTTGTGGGTGAATAAAATCCCTCAAAGTAATTAGTTGTCATTGAATCTCAATGGACTTCCTGTCACAGTAGGACGTTTATATTTTTGACCTCCTGACGACCTTAAGTATCCTTGGTTGGCTGAGCATTCCTTTATACACCAGGCATGTATAAAAAAATCCATCCGTTCATTGATTAATAATGCTGTATACGATTAGTTTATATGACTCCTCTTACCACTATCAGAGCCATATTCACCACAGTGTTAGGAAAAACAATCGAATTGTGATCATGATAATTCATAGAATCACAAATGGAGGTGACACGTTACACACATTGCATTCTTTCGACAGTTGTAAAAGACAAAGATAAAGGTAGAGCCCTGCATTTCCTTGCTCACGCCACTGCTGCCGGAAGGGCCTTCTTTATAGAGAACTCTGGAGAGCCTATCTCCAGTAATCTGGCCTACTTCTTCACGCTGGCCAGATGTCTTTGAAGACATGGAAGCACACTTCAACCCACCACACACAACCCACCGATGGGTGGACAGAGGCAGTGGAGGACATTCAAGACACTTGCACCAATTTTTTTCAACTGCCGGTCCAGAAGAATGAATCGGCAACCACGTGATCGCAAGTCTGGTTTGCTAACCATTACCTCACGACTACATCTACTGTAGTTTTATTCCGATATTCGAAACGTTGATATACGCTTCCATATTTAGCAGCAAGATACGTTCATTATTATCGGGACGATAAATGACAACAGTGGCTGCTAGTTGGACACCATAATGTGCCATATAATGAAGTTCACCTCAATGGGTTTACGATCATTTATGACGTCGGGCTAACGAGTACCCGACTCTGTTGGTATCCAAGTCCGAGTCTTTTTGTGCAACCTAAATTCAGTGACCCCGACGCGTGCTTGAAATGCGCCCGAGGGGTGCGCATTGTTGCCACTTTTTCTGGTGTTCGACGAGCTGCATTGTCTTCGGGTTGCCGAACGAGCACATCCTATGGTCACGCTCATTACACAACACAAAGTGCTCGCCCACAAATGAACCCCAACGCCTTGCTGATCTCGTCAAGGAGCATACACCACCACGCGAACTCTCGCTTTTCGCTGGCTGTCGAACAAAGATGGTCTCTGCATCGTGCACTTTCAGATGCGCTTCTGTGGCCGTCTGGAACGTTCTTCCTTCCGATATTAAGAAGCCACTGGAGCCGTGCACTCTGAAATCATCTAGATTGAAAACAAATTTCTTTCGAATTGCTTTTTGTGTTTCATTCGTTGTCCTTCCTCCACACCTCCGATTAGCATCGTTGGCTATGTACGGTGCTAAAGAAGTTCAACATACATTGCCATTGATGGGCATGACGCACACACGCACACAGGCTGCTGGAGACAGAGCGGTAAAAGCTTGGCAGGAAAAAATAAAAGCTGGGGCCACATACAGTGCCCTTTGCATTGCTATGTCAAGTATGGAACTTGGCCTCAAGGTTTATAATCTATTACTGCAATCATTTGGCACTTCTCGCTTCTTTTTTTCCAATAGACTACATCTGTTTCAAGAGCGGGTCATTGTTATTCATTCAAATATCTCAGCATTATGAATATTTTATCTCCCGTAGTCTATGTTGATGTTAATAATAAAGTTATTAAAATGCAGAAGCTTGCTTTGCTTGTGGCCTTTTGCAGACATAATGAGAGTCGATTGGCTGACATGTACGAACATCAGCATGATGGTGAAGTGCACAATTACATTTAACTCAGGGCTGAAACAGCGTGAAACTTGAACATTATTTTTTAAATGTTCGGGTTTTTGACAAAGGTAAAGGTGCAGCCCTGCAATTACTCGCTCACATCACTGTTGGTGGAACGGTCTCCGCGAAAGGGAGCTCCGGAGAGCACCTCTGGAACATTTTTGGCCTACGCATTCACGCCGGCCAGCCCACCTTGGAAGAGATTGGAGTACCCACACTTTACACACACCCCCACCACCACACTGTGACTGCCGATGAACTGACTGTGGTGTCGCCATTCAAACTGCTGGGTGGACAGAGGCAGAGAGATTTGAGACACTTTCACCACTGTGTCGACTGCCACGCTGGGAGATCGCAAATCTAACCGACGATCTCTGCATCGCAAATCCGGTGTGGTTACCATTACACCAACAGCGGGCATGCTGGCGATAGTGCCCGAGTCAATGCGTCTGTGCGTGGTGGCCCCATTAACATGAACAGCTTGCTATAAAGTACTTGACTTTAAAATTAAAATTGAGACCGTGCATCGAGTGCAGACAAAAGCACGGCTGTTGCCATGGCGAGAAAGCGTACTCGCTCCAAGGGGGTCGTGTTTGCCATTGGTCATCTCTCGGCTCAGTGGGTGGACCTTCAGTTTTAATTTACGGTGAAACCGAATGTGTGTAGAGCGGCCAATGAAGGTCTTGGGGGCACCTCTCCAAGAGCGTGTTGTGCGGGGTGGGTAGTGTGCGTTTGCGAGAGAATACTACATTGCCATATGCTCTGGATGACGAGTTACCGCTACGGGAAGTAAGACGCACTCCCAAATGTGTCATAATTTTTACACGAATCTGGTCAAAAGGTCAAAGGCAAAGATCTCCCCTATGGCCATAACAGACTGTTGAGGCAAGTGATGTGTGAGTGAGTAGCACCGATGAAGGCCGGCACGGTACACAAAGGGGTGGGAGGTGGCGATATTTTGTTTTTACACACCGCACCAGATACTCATTTGAGGCTGAGTCAACCTTCGGGAAGCCCAGGGTCAGTTCAGATAATCGTCACTGGTGTTGGGCGTGAGCGGAAATCGAACTCGGGTTATCGGGTTCGTAGCACAGTGCGCTAACCGCTGCGCCACCGCTCCCCTACTGGAGGCATTGCATTGTTTTATTCCATCTTTGTGCTGGAAGAATCATTTTGCTTTTTCCCGTTGTGATAGAACGCACTTTATATGTAGGTGTCATGGCGCTTGAGACCGCGATTACGTGACCTCGTGTCAAAATACATGTCCATGGTTTATGTTAAGAAGCGTAGGCAGGACTCTTCCCTAGTAGGCAGTTGGTCAAAAATAATGACGGGAGTGGCAGCCAAGAAATGGAACGAATCCGCGAGTACGAACACCGAAGAGACGGAACGATGAAATAAGATCCTATGCAGGCCCTAGGTGGAGTATTACATCACAGTACGGTGAGATATGGTGACGGTTTTGGGATGCTTTCATCCAGCAGTGGATTGATCATGGTTGATGAGGATGATGATGATGGTCGTTCTTGTTATAGGACCAGGCTCATGCGTAAAAGCATCTGAGTATATATGTGTATGTTTGGCACGCGTCCAGGAATTGCACATCCAAGTTAGTGGTCCTGCCTGCTGATGCTGGCTCATAACTGGAATGAGGACATAAGCAAGACCCAAAAAAAATATCCTGGAAAACTGTGGCGTTTCCAAGTATCCATAACAGTGCTTTCACCACCAGTCCTTCAAAAGAGGTCCCCAGAGTGACTGGAAAACTATCATCACCAATACCATCATCATGAAAGTCAGGAAGGTCATGGCTCAAAATTTCAAACGCCGGTTTCAGGTGGCACTCCGCTCAACCCGGCCCGTTCATTGGGCGCTTTTGTTGGCACCCGAGGATATCTGGCCACATAGGGGAGACAATTATGACTTGTGTATTTTTGCAACATTCTTTAGCAAATTGGAATTCGCCGCTTTATAATGTTTCTGCTGACATTGCAGATCGGCAGTGTCCTCACAAACGCTGCAATGCCCACGGTTCTGGGCGTTGTCGTTGACGTGTGTCGCAGTGCTAGCGTTGAAGAAGGTGCCGTGGCACACTTTCGGCCATGTCTTGCATCAGCGCCTGTTTGACAAGTTGCACAGGTGCTGTTTCCTTGTACCTCGATGTTCATTTGATTGCTTTGGAAAATGCCCGGAATGGGGCGGGGGGGGGTACTGAATCAGCGTGGGGCTTTCCAGAGCTCTTAGGAACTATCCACGAGATGGCTGGAGGGTCGTACTGCTGAGCCATCGCCACTGAGATCCTGTGTTCGATTTTGGGCAGCAATCCACGACAGCAAGTTGATGGTCTCATCCTGGTCCCCATTGACCGGACGTGAAGAAGAACGACAAAAACAACTCGAGCTGATCAACATTCGGTTCGTGACTTCATTTGGCTTGTTTGTGTGAGATTTAAAAAAAATGTCACTTTGACATGTGCTGAACAATCTCTGCAGGGAATCAAAAGGCGTGTTCCTGGATTGCCCCCGGCACTCCGTATTGGACAGCTCCTTGCAAAAAGCTGCCAGAGATAGAGCCCTGGGGCGCGAGTGAGCCCATCTCACGGCAAACCCTCGGATCGAGTCAGGCTAGAAAAGTTACTGTCCCTGGAATGAGAAAATTAGGTCTCTGTGTCGTTAATTCAGAAGTAATTCTAGATTTGAAGCTTTCGTGACTGCAAGGATTCATACTCTTACGCTTTTTCGGTAAAGTCACGTAGGTAAAAAATAAAAATAAAATTAATATAAGTAATAATAGAAATAAAATAATATTATTATTATTAAATAAAATTAATAGAAGTAATAATAGAAATGAAATAATATTATAATTTTACTTCTATTATTACTTCTATTAATTTTATTTTTATTTTTTACCTACGTGACTTTACCGAAAAAGCCTAAGAGTATGAATTCAGAAGTAGTTCTGTAATAATATACTCAAGGGATCTCCTTTGACGCAGGGTGATGCACGCCTTAGCTGTGAGTTCCGAATTTAAATGCATGTGTCTGATGATATGATGCCCAGCACCAAATGCCACCAAAACCTCTGCGGTCCTCTATATATTAAGGTATTATTGGCCATAATTGGTTTTTTACCCTTCTATCTGGCAACAAAACTGACACCTTTTTGTTGCCAGATAGAAGGGTAAAAAACAAATTATCATATGTTACTGGCAAATGAGGTTTCCATAGTATTATTGGCCAATTAATGAATGTTTACATGTGGGAGTAAACTGGAGCCGCTGGAGAAAACCTGCACGAGCGAAGGGGCATGACTCTATCCCATACAGATTGAACAAATGGAGTCCATATTTGCTGTACTGCTTTCTCCTGGCAACCCAGAATGTGGAACCCCGAGTCCGTGGTCAAAGGTATGTCCTCCCAGCGGCAAAGAAGAAGCAGCTGCTGCCACGGTCCGTATCAATCCCGTGTCACTTCTGCCGCAGCAAAAAAAAACAACTCCAACAGGGCCGTGGGGTCCTCTTGGAGCCGAGGTCGCGACTGACTTGCAAACCTGATCAGCACTGGAGGATCTCCGTGACTCCTACAAGCCCCACGCGCAGACGTTCATTGGAATCCACCGTCCATCAGTCAGCTGTGCATTCCGAACCACCCTGGCAAGCAGCATCGACTGAGCAACAGCAGCAGCAACAGCAGCAGCACGGTGTGTACTTCCCACTGCAGCGAATGCATTCAATTGCGATTGATTGACCAAAAACAAGAAAAACGCCATATGTGAAGTAGGCCTTGAACAATCCGCCCGGCATTGCTCGCTCAGCGATGCAATGAATTGTCAAGTTACACGGTTGCAATTTGCACCCCCCCCCCACCAACTCCCCTCACCCCCTTCTCCACCTATTCAGTGAAACTGTCACGATTCGAATGCAAGAATGAATTTTTTTTTTACAACTCATTTTTTTTGTTTCGTATTGACAATAATGTCCTACGTTTAACCAGGAAAGCCTCACTCTTTTCTCTTTCAGGAGGTGACCTGCATTGGATGTTTGACCATTTGCATCGCCTGGTGTACAGGAGGTTATGGGTTCGATCCCGACCACTGATGCCTATATATTTGGAGTTTGCATGTTTTCTCTCCCCGTGGTTGTGTGGATTTTTCTCAGGGTCCTCCGGTTTTCCCTCCACATTTAGAATCAACGTGCGTTTATCTCATTTGTCTGCTATAAATTTCCACATGATAAGCCACTTCGCTGAGCTTATCATTTGTGATAGTCAGGGCGCTTCTCAGAAAGAGCTATTTAGCTCAATGGGGCCTTAGCTGGTAAAATAAAAAAAAACTAGTAGTCTTAGTAGTTGGCCTTAATGTAAGAGGAAACCAGGGAACTGCAGAGCGAATTGACAACAAAAATAAGGGACAATGAGCAGTCAAAGTTCATCGCAGATGGGTTTCAACATTGCATTGATCTACAGCACTGACATCTGGTCACCTCAGTACTCAAGCCTACAGCACCTGGTATTGTTCAGGCAGTCTCCCTTCCTAGCATTCACCCGGCTCATCTCTGCTCAGGTTCCGAAAATCTGACGCTGTCTCCCCGACAGACCTGGTCTTCACCTGAGGACGGCTGCTTGCGTTGTGGCCGAAACTTCGTGAGAATAATTTTATTCTGTTTTCTTTTATTATTTTATTATTTCCATTCTACGTGACTTTACCGAAAGAACCAAGAAGAGATTCGGTGTGTTCGTGGTTTCAGGCATTGGCATATCATCGTCATAAGCATATCCCGACGAAGATGAACTACCAATGTTATGCTTTTGAATGAGAACAGCTCCAGTGTGAAGCAGGAAGCCTGCAGATTGTGATTGAATTCATATGATGTCATTATCTGCCATGGTGTGTCATGGCCGGTGCACTGGACCTGCAATCCAGGTTCGATTCTATCTCCTAGCCCAGCAGTTGAAGCAATGGTGCGCGTTTTTGAACCCCCCCCACCGCTTGTGTCCACCCAGAGGTATAAATGGGTGCACGACAGTTAGTCCATCGACAGGTCAACTTGTCACGGGTGGGGTAAAGTGTGGGTGCATCCAACTATTCAGAGACGCCCGGTCAGCGTTGAGGAGCGGCTCCTTCTCGATGATGATGCCCTTTGTGTGTCAGCAGGGTCGTGAGCAAGACATTGCCGTGGCTGCACCCTTTTTTTTATTACACGCTTTCTATTAACTCACTCTGTTGTTGTTGTCGCTGTATCCTCAAATCTTGTAACTCAATTTTAACCCACTTCCCAATGTGGTATCGACTGCAAACTTGGTATACTTATGTCACACTGATGGCAATACTATATTCCATCATAAAAAAAAACATTTTATGTGATGTTTCGGCTTGGGTCTAATTGTCCACGCTCAACTGACGTTGGCTGTAAATCACCACGGTCCCTCATGTTATGGCAAGCTTCGGGGCCACTTCCTGGAGTCGTGGAGTTCTTCCATTACTAGTACATTTAATTAAAGCGTGATTTAAAAAAAAGTTTAAAATATTACTTATATCCTAATAGCTGCCACGTTGACCGTCGGTGCTCATTGAATGAAATGGCAACACGTAAGTAAGAGAGGAAGTGCTTTCGTACGGATTTGACTTTGCATGCATATGCCGTGTAAGATCAAAACCCGACCTCTGCTAATCATTACTGTGTCCCATTATACGTGTATCACATTTGTTGAACAGGTAAAGTCCACTGAGCTGTGAGCTCCTTTTCAGATGCAACCTGGCCACACACGATAGCCCATCGAAGTAACTTATATGATCATATGCGGTAATACTGGTAGGAACCTCCTGGTTACACCAGCCCACGGGATTATTGTGTCCGTCCGTCGTGCAGGGAGGGGCTGGGTGGGGAGGGAGTGGCTGGGTGGGGAGGGGAGGGTGGGGAGGGGCTGGGTGGGGAGGGTGGGGCTGGGTGGGGAGGGGCTGGTCACCCCGTGGTGCCCTTATAAAACTCAAAGTCTAACCAACTCACGCCGGCTTGTGCCCGCCCTCACAGTCGGGCATATTTGCGGAATACACCACACCGCCGTTGACCCTGGCCATTGACCGAGCAACCCAACGTTCCTACCAGCTCCCTCCGCAGGAATGTCTTTTATAGTCGCAGCCAAATAATCTACACGGTTGTTTCTAAACGTGGAGGGACAAAACCGCAGGATCCGGAGAGAAAAAAATCCACACAAGCACAGAGACCACACGCACTCCAAATATACAGGCGTCGTTAGGGTTATGGATCAAACCCAAGATTTCCTGTGCACCAGGCGAGCGAGGTGACATCTCGGCACCGTAGTGCCCCATCTACTCGGATTCATTTGAGCTGCGAAGGTGAATGTCGCTGGGATCCAGCTCCAGTTACACTCTTCCAGAATCGAGGCTCCTTCCGACCCACCACTTGATTTACGTCCAATATCCCGCGAGACTGAATTACACAAATGTACAGGCTTGCTTGAGCTGAATTGCAAATATGCTGTTCCCTCTCGCACGTGTTGCGACGGTCAAGAATAGTACGTACAAAAATAATTAGCACTTTATTTACATCCAGCACAACGTCGCATATCCGACCAGCAAATACTCCCCCCCTCACACACTCTACCGACCAATTAACCAACCACACCGAGTACGGCATCTGTGCATGGTGGTGCAGCGCACACATCTTCTAGAGATGTTCACAAATCCGACCGTTTCACACACAGTGATGTATCAATGATCTCGCGTACATTCGCTCACTTCTCGAGCACAGCAATGCACTGACCCACGGGTAACGCAGTGTGTGCTTTAGTTTTGGCCGGTAACCCTATTTGTGCACGGTGATGTCGATGTCATTTTCTTTGGATGCTCACATATCCGACCTTTTCACATATTCGCCTCCACGAGTAAGTCGGGAAATAACCTCAGTCCCCCGGAGTGTGTGATATGCGACATTCTACTGGATTTAGAACTATTTTTGAAACTTCACATGTTTACTTGTATGGACACGTGAACTGCAACTCATGGGTCAACCTCCCTGGCCTCTCTACGTGCTGAACAAGAGGGTCATTGCCCGAAACTGCAACATTGGCGGTCAGCATTTGTTTGCTGGGTTAAATGCCCTCTCTGAGCCTGGCAGGAAAGCGGCTGGGCCATTGTAGGGGCCAATTTAGTTTGGCTAAGTCCTTCTCAGCCAGTGGCCTGCACCGCGTGTCATAGTTTAAAGCCGCACCTTGTATAGAGATGTCATTACAGCTCTTTGTTTGGGCAGAGCACAGCTGCACTGCTCTGATGAGGCCCAAAAGGTTACACCATGTGCCTTTGTTTACAATCGCAGTATAAACCAAGCATATCCGTGTGTGTGTGTGCGTTCGTTGAGGGGGGTGATGAAGCGGTTCGCACTCTGCGCGACGAACCCGGCGACCCCGAGTTTCGATTCCCGCTGACGGCCAACACCAGTGACGAATATCTGAACTGGTCCTGGGTTTCCCCTAGGTCGACTCAGCCTCAAATGAGTACCTGGTGCTGTGTGTAAAGACTTCACCACTGTGGAGACAAAGGCGGTCCAGCGTCGTGCTGGCCACCCACCCCCTCGTGTGCCGTGCTGGCCCTCATAGGTGTTCACTAACAGCACTTGCCCCAATAGTGTATTAGTGCTATACGGGTGATCATTGTCTTTGTGTAGGGGGAGGGAGTTAATAGACAAGTGAACATTTTGCATAAAGCTTCCTCACTCCACAACAGTTATGGTGCTCAGGGTGCAAGTCGAAGCTCTTGTCCCTCGATATGCTGAACCTGACCTGGGTTTTTCCTGGCTTTACAACTCAGAATCATTTACAGCACCTTTTCAATCCACTACTTGTTGAGGGCCTAATCACCCAACGCCGATCGTACAGGTTGCATTAACCATACTTCGCCACATTGGGCAGTGCGAGTTGATTGAAGAGAGGCAAGTTGCATTTATTTATGTCCTATCCAATATGAGAGGGTGCAGTATTCTCCGTGATTTTGGCTCTTCGCGAATCACATCTGGAAATCACTACATCGAGAGAGAGAAAGTGATGAAATAACGTGATGTGAGATAAAGTGATGAGATCACGTGATGAGATAAAGTGATGTGAGAAAAAGTAATGAAATGAAGAGATGAGAGGTAGACAGAGATAACTTCTCGAAGCTTTAGAAGCATCTGCAGACGTTTGTGCGTTCGATATTCGTCGGCCAATTTTCTTATCCGCGAAAATGTGCTATTCACGATCATCTCTGGAACGTATCTCTCGTAAATAATGAGGGGATACTGTATTGGTAAATACAGGTAAAGGCGCGGCCCTGCAATTACTGGCTCATGCCACTGTTGGTAGAAGGACCTCCATGAGAGGGAGCGCTCTAGAGAGCCTCGCTCGAGACTATTTTGGCCTACTCTTCCAAGCTGGCCAAACGTCCAGGGAGAGGTGGGAGTAGCCACACCTTACCCCACCACGTACGACCCACTGATCGACTAACCGCGGTGCACCCATTTATAACTGCTGGGTGAACAGAGGTGCTGGAGTTTAAGAAACTTGAACCGGCGGCCTCTGAAGTTCACTGCGCTAAACATCATACCACGGCACGATGCCAAATTCATAATTACCTCTGCATAAGTTGCTTTTGTCATAAACACTTTTATTACTGACCCGCACACACATTTATTGGCACGCACACAGCCGCAAATTAAATTCGCGGGGGTAATATTTTGGCCAGTTGGATGTCCCAGGAGAGCCATTTAAATGTACAATCCAGACATTGCTTACTTACTGACGTTAACCACAGACAAGAATCAAAACCAGGTCACCGGGTTCATAGCAACAGGTTGCGAACCACTGTTTCTTCAGGCACACGTGTGTTGAACTTCTTTCGCACCGTACGTAACCAACCACGCTAAGTCGGAGGTGCGAGGGAAGGGGGAGAAGAACAAACACATTGCTACGTTGTTTTTCATCATCATCATCATGTTCAGATTTTCAAAAGCACTCCGCCCCAGTTCTCATCAACTTATACTGGTAGGAACCTCCTGGTTACACCAGCCCACAGGGGATTATTGTGTCCGTCTGTCCGTCGTGCAGGGAGGGGCTGGGTGGGGAGGGGAGGGTGGGGAGGGGCTGGATGGGGAGGGTAGGGCTGGTTGGGGAGGGGAGGGTGGGGAGGGGCTGGGTGGGGAGGGTGGGGAGGGGCTGGGTGGGGAGGGTGGGGCTGGGTGGGGGGTGGGAGGGGTGGGGCTGGGTGGGGAGGGGCTGGTCATCCCGTGGTGCCCTTATAAAACTCAACGTTTAACCTACTCACGCCAGCTTGTGGCCGCCCTCACAGTCGGCCATATTTGCGGAATACACCACACCGCCGTTGACCCTGGCCATTGACCGAGCAACCCAACGTTACTACCAGCTCCCTCCGCAGGAACGTGTTTTACTTCACGTTGATTCTCGTCTGCCATTGACATCTCTCCCTCGGGTGCAGCTCTTCTGCTCCGTTTCACGATTGTGCCCCCTCCGACTGACAGTTCCATTTGTTTTGCGAACTTGTTGTACACGGCCACAATGAGTATCTGGTGGTGAAGTGGTTTGGTCGTCATTGCAGCTCTGGACAGAGCATCTGCATTGGACCACGACTTTGCACGCAAACAAATTAAATTGGCAAAAGAGGTTGCTTCATGTTCACCTAAACATCATTACGCTGTTTGCGTGAAGGATTAGTACGCTTGGCAACGTACGTTGACATACATACATTCGGTGGGTTCTGTCACCTTCCTTTCTTCCCATCTATTTCCCCAAGTTCTTAAAATAACCTCGTTCAATTTAAGGACCCGTATTCACTCTTAGCTATTACAACTTTTATTGCAATGTTTTTTTGTTGCTGCCCGACTAGGGGGGTTGAGGCCTTTTGGGCCTGTGCTGGACATCTAAAAAAAATAATAATAATCCTAGAACGGTATTCGGTTCCCCCAACAGTATTCGATTTTGCGGCCAAAGAAAAAGGAGTTAAAATTGCCTGCATAGACATTAGACACTACCGGCTCCGCTGGCTTGTTCAGCTTTCCATGCGACTTTGGCAGCATCTCTCCCAAGCCCCTGTGGCTCTGCAGACTTGCCTTTTTCGGGCCTTTGTCCCACATTGCAGTTGTCCTGCCAGAGGTTGTAAATTGTGCACATGCAGAAGTTTACTTGGCACGGGCTGCTTTGGGTCCTCAAAGACCCGGCTCAAAATTGCTCTTTTGGCATCTAAATTTGGATGCACGTTTTTTTTTTTAGGGAAGGGTTCGAGGATGGATTGTGCAATTTACGCGATCGACTTAAATGCAAGTTCATCAGAATTTGTTGTCTCCATGGTAGGAATTGCCCAACGGCCCTCGATCTGTGGGCCTGTACAATGTTGGTGCACGCCATCAGCCTATGCCTGTGATTGAGCACTTTGGAAGCAAAAGAAGGAAGATCGCGTATATTTGATAAATTGCCAAATTCACCGGACTGCGAATTGGCGTGCGGCGGCCCCCAACAACCACAGCGTACGGCGGCCCCCAACAGACTGGTCAAGTAAATCCTTAGGATTTTGCGGTGAGCCTTCATCCAGCAGTGGATTTAAGCACAAAAAAAACTCCAGTACTAATGTAATGGACAAATAACGGCTCTCCCTCAGGCCAGCAGTGGAGAGAGTGCGTCTGGCTCCCTCACGGCAGCAGTGGAGATAGCGCGGCTCTCCCTCAGGGCAGCAGTGGACAGAGCATGGCTCTCCCTCAGGGCAGCAGTGGAGAGAGCGCGTTTGGCTCCATGACGGCAGCAGTGGAGATAGCGCGGCTCTCCCTCAGGGCAGCAGTGGACAGAGCACGGCTCTCCCTCAGGGCAGCAGTGGACAGAGCATGGCTCTCCCTCAGGGCAGCAGTGGAGAGAGCACGGCTCTGCCTCACTCTCACTCAGCCGTTTCCTTTGTCTCACTCAACCGGCTGCTTGCTCGCGGTCACGTGACACACTTCAACCGATCCGGGGGCGTACATGTTTGGGAGGGGCGCAGCTCTGGTTGGCTGCTTGGTCCCGGTCACGTGACGCACTTCAACCAATCCGTGCCGCGTTAATCACACAATGACAGAGTCACAGATCTGGGCTATTATATACAACCACAGCCTGCAGCGTCCACGAACAACCACAGCCTGCGGCGGCCCCAGACAACCACAGCCTGTGGCGGCCCTGAACAACCACAGCCTGCAGCACCCCCCAACAACCACAGCGTGCGGCGGCCCCTAACAGACTGGTCAAGTAAATCCTTACGATCCACTCGCACAGCGTGCGGTGGGCCTTCATCCAGCAGTGGATTTAAGCACCAAAAAAACTCGAGTACTAATATAATGGACAGAGCACGGCTCTCTCTCAGGGCAGCAGTGGACAGAGCACGGCTCTCCCTCAAGCCAGCAGTGGAGAGCACGGGGGTCCCTCAGGGCAGCCGTCGACAGAGCACGGCTCTGCCTCACTCTTACCCACCCGTCTCCTCTGAGCTGCATGCGATTGTGTGTGAGTGAGTGTGAGTGAGCTGTGTCTATGAGTGAGCCGTGTGTGAGTGGATCGACCGTCAGCTTTCCATGGCTGCGTCTCCGGCGCTGTGGTCGTCATGTTGCTGCTTCTCGGGCCTCCGAGGTGCGGGGCACACGACAACAGGAAGTGGCCAGCCCGCGGTCACGTGACGCACTTCAACCAATCCGGGGGCGTTAATCACAGTCACAGAAGGACAGATCTAGGCTATTATATATGTGTATTAGGATTCCCTCATATGTGTGAGCTTCTCTGTGTACTCCAGTCTCCTGTCACATACAACACGCACATTGAAAAGGAATTGGCCAAACATTCCAAAAAGACATGAGACACATTGAGGCTTTCCTGGATAAGTAAATGACATTATCATTACTCGAGTATATTAATTTATGGTGATCACAAGAGGTAGGAGGGTGGTTCGAATGTTACCAACCTACACTCAAGCCAAAAGTAAGTTCAGTTTTGATTTTACAGTTGGCAGTCCAATTTAAATCATTTCAGTCTGTATGGCATCACTTAAAACACCCTGAACCATTAAAAAAATGAATAAAGCGACACACACAGAGCTCTTAATATCAACTATGAGCTATCAGACTGGACATAACTATGTGCACGACCAAAAAAATTACATTCTGGAAAAAGTTACATTTTTCTTGGGTGGTGTCACTAGGAAAAGTCCTCCTTATTTGGTCGCGACAAACAACTTGTGAACAACAAGATGATGGTCGGTCAAAGCGAGCGGTGTTCCCTGCGCAGCAAGAGCCTTTGGCCGGGAGCGTAAAAAAAAAGACCCCGTTGACCGGCCATGCAGTCAGCACCTCTAATCGCCACGATATCAGGTCGCACTTGGATGCCCTCAGTGAAAATTTGACTCCCCGGCAGTGTGCGATTGTGGTCATCCAGAACTGACCATAACAGCGTATAACGTCGCAATTGCCCCGATCCACAAACACGGAGGAGACATCGCGGCGACGATATGCACTCCACCGCTGCGCCTGACGCGGTTATTTGGACTTGCACCACCTCAATGTGATATTCTGGTCGTTGCTCCGCGTCCACATCAGCCAGCAGCCGTACGAAAGAAGAAGTAAAATTAGACGCCGTGCCTCCGACGGCTTATGTGCTGTTTAAAGTGGCGGTAGTGGTGGGGACTGGGATGGGGTTTGGTGGATGGTGGGTGCTGAGGGGGGGGAGGGCCTGGAGGTGGTAGCATGACTGGGAGGCGTTCGTGTTTGCCAGCGGCGTGCGGGGCATTCTGACAATTCCCCAGCGTGGCTTGAGTTTCTGCGAGTTGCGTTTCTATGGCAGGGGCACACATTGTGAGGGCTAGCTGGTAAAACGAGCTGACACATTCTAGCACTCGTTACTGAACCGCTCTGCGTCGGTCCTTCTCGGATGACAATGAATAGAAGTGCATCGGAGCACCCGCCGTGTTTTGCGTGACTTCAAACCCGACTCTGCTGTGGGGCGAGATTCCCCCACGCACTATTTGCTTTTCACTTTTAAACGCTGAAAGGCAATGCCACTCGAAGGAGCATGGGGCACTACAGCGGGTTCACTAAATCCCCGCTGTAGCCACCCTTCTAATTGTAGATAATTTGCACCCTTTGGACTTATATTCCCGTAACCCAGCACACCTGCGGGTTTTTTCATTATACCGCTCAAGACGTACACAAAAGGTGCCGCTGAAAGATTAGACTGAAAAGGGGGGAGGGGGGGGGAACTGTGAATAAACTCACAGAATGCAGTGGGGGCTTCGCATACCAAAAAAAAGTCAACGGGCGACCGAATCTTAGCGCTTGCAGTGCTTGTTGAGTGCTGCTGTCAGCAGTTTCAGCAGAGGCTGCTCACATCTTATGTTATTTAATACGGTGGATTGGGAGACACTTTGCGCGGGAGGAGGGGGGGCTGGCTTGTCCTCTGGTGTTCTATAATTCTGGCAAAGATTATCGATCTGGTGGCTGGTCTATATTCACTGATTTGAGAGTGCTACGAAGTGTGCCGGATATACAGTATATCGGGCGTCTCACCAGTGTGTTCTGGCTTGAGGCATGGATGTGTGCTTGTGGCTACCGTTCTCAGCACCGTACGGTACTTGGACGCAGGGTATCCTTGTGTTAGCTTATGAGCCCATGGATGTGCAAGTCTCCGAGATTAAAATTACAATCCAGGTTTTCCATGACTTGTGGATGGTGTTGTGCTGTTTGTTCGCATATGTGCTGAGAATGTTGAGGTCCTGGAGGGGTTAACCTTAACTTTGTAGCATTTTCCAGGGAAACGAAGATGCAATTTTTCTGTTCCTGTCGAGGCTTTGCGACATAACAGGAGGGAGGGAGCTTTGATGATGCCAGGAGGTCACTCCTGGTAAACCCGAAGGGTTCGCAATGGAGGATAGACGCTGCTATGCACTGTCCCGGCGTATGCTCCCATGCCGATGCTTGTGGGTATTGTTGTACATCTAAGAATGGGAGATGGAGCGATAGTGGAGTGGTTATAATCACACTGTGCTATGATCCCGGCAACCTGAGTCTGATTCTTGGCCGTGGCTAATGGTGTGTGATATCTGAACTAGTCCCAGGCCCTCATTTCACCCACCTGCCCTGACCAGTAAATCAAAGTATGGTCACAACTCCCATAGACGGACGTGTTGTGTGGGGGAGGCCTTCATCCAACTGAATTGACACAGGTGTCTCTAAAGCATTCGTTGATTATTATGATATATCAGCAAATCAGAGCTATCAATGTTAATGTGTTTATATCATTGTCGCCCATGGCCAGTGAGGTGTGGAGACATTGGGGGATGTGTTTAAACGTCCGTTTCGTAACGCGAAGAATTGTGCGTTGGGCATCGGACAGATTCGGACAGACGCTTGCTCGCGGTGGGAATGAAATAGAACGCAACGCGATATCTTGGTTCTCAAGGAAAGCCATCAGCTTGTTCTATATGATAATTATATGATAATTCCTATCGGTGTTCCTGGAGGCTCAGCGCGGTGCCTCTCGAGAACGTGTCAGATATGATCGTTCTTTATTTAGCGCGCCCGCTGGACCTCGTACAGCTTCGGTCAGTGTGCTAGATTTATGACGGGGGTTATTTAATTACGGCTTCAAAGGCATGAGTTAATTGAAAACGATTGATTTTTTTAAACCAGTAATAGCATTATAAAGTCAAATTTAAATGTATTATTATACAGAAGCATGTGCAGATTTAGAGAATTGATTGCGATCTGGACACTTTAAGAACACACAAGGTGTTTCCATTGGCATCGCACTTGTCAAACCTAAGCGCTTGTTTGAAACGTGCTGAACTTATTCCTTCTTTGTGAGGTTGCCACACAATTTTCACGTACAAAAATCATCTGCAAAGCATCTCATTCGAGGCTGTGTCATAAGACGCCACTCATTTTTCATGAGTTTTACTCAGCTATATATTTGTTTTAAATGGAGCTGATGAAGCTGGTGCTTTAGGTGTGGTGGAGAGTGAAAATTAAATGTCCTTTCACCCTGTTACCATCACGGCTCATTGTTTTTTTTTAATTGGGGTTGCCTGTAGTGAAAGCAACATGAAAACAAAGCATCACTATGCTACCGATGCCATTAGGCTCATTAAAACAAGACACGATGATGCCTTGTTTTTCTTCTATTAAAACAAACCAAACCTGTTATATAAGCCCCGCGTTACTACGAATAATAATTTACAATCTGCTAACTCTCTGGTGGAAGTAGGCCTCGCCACGGCGTGTCAGTCACGGGGAGTTGTTTCACCATACTTCACCACGCCGGTCAGCATGGATTAGTGAAGGTGGTGGAAGCTCAAGACTGGTTCAAGATATTACTCACTGCTGGTGTTAGCAGTGGCTGGCAATCAAACACAGGTGACCAGGTGATTAGCAAAGCACGCTAACTATTGTGCCCACTCACCACATTTCTGTGGCTTAACTGAATACCAATCACAAAAAACTAACCCGTAAAAACAAAGTTTTTCACTATAAATCCTTTATATGCGTGGCATCGGTTTTATTTTATTATTCATTTCTGTTTTTCTTGAGTAAGAGTTTCATTTTTATCACATTGGTATTTTAAATTAAATATGAAATTTTTTTTTTCCTAAAAAGTGGAAAATTTTGGAAAAAAAATTTCACTTAAAGAAATTGTCACGCACAACGAGTCTGTGTGCAAAATGTCAGCTCGATTGGATCACGGGAAGTGGGTTAAAAAACGACCGAAAGATGTGCACGGTCGTAAGCGCGCAAGCAAGCAAGCAAGTGAACTTAATATAAAGGATTTAAAAAACAGTCGTACCAATTTTGCCACTGATACGTGCATAGTTGTCATGGGACTGCTCAGCTTGAAGCAAAAAAAAACCTATTTATTTACTTAACCCAATGTCCATTTGTCACCGGTGAAAACGAGCCGTGACCTGCACAGGTCCGCGAGGCAGTGTTGGGCGCTGTGAGCTCAGTGAAATAGAGACAGAGTGCTGTGCTGTACGTAAAACTGTCAAATAAGAATAGCACCAATGGCCCAGATTCCATCGCGACTGGAACATTGGCACCTGTGTATCCAGGGCATGCACATGACCCGCTCTGACCATTAATGACTTTTACTGTTGCATCAGCGTTCTCAAATCTGAGTGACGGGCAGCAGAAGTAACTCAAGCAGGATACTCGTCGACGATTACGCGCCGAAGGTGCAGAGGTTTGAGGCACGTGTGCAAGTTAAAGATTGCTGGGAGTGTGTGATTAACCAATGAAGGCGGTGCGCCTAATACAGGCATGTCCAAAGTCCAGCCCGGTCTTATAATGTGTTAGTTATGGCTCGCCAGCTCTGTCAGAATAAATACATCATAAAACTCATGGAAATTTAAGGTATTCTATACAGTTTGTTCAATGTTATCTGACTGAATGAAAGGCAGAATTGCGTTTTAGAGTTGTTCCCGTCTGCCTGAGTGGCTTATATTTGGTTACATTGTCATTTGAAAAATAAAGGTAATTGTGACAATGAAATTGTTTTATAACAGTGTGTATTTCCACGTAACTTTTGTGGTTAAAACAATGTCAGAAGGAACTATTGGCCCCCGGGCATCTTCACTTTATCAAATGTGGCCCTCTTTGCAAAAAAGTTTGGACACTAATCTTAATTTTGGAGCTTTCGTGACTGCAGGAATTATTCTTTGGTTCTTTCGGTAAAGTCACGTATAAAGATAAAATAATAAATTAAATAATAGCATACGACGTTTCGATCGCAACACAAGCAATCATCATCAGGTATAATGAAATAGCGACATAAAATCTAACCAGAAAACTATAGACAGACATATAAGCAGACAGATATCACCAAGATACATAGAGCGAGCAACACAGGTACAGAGAGGGGTGATCGTTTGGGCACCCCTGGCCTAATGTAAGGACATTGACTTCTTGGTTTATATTTGTGCAAAGCTCGTCCACGGGCCCAGGTCGGGTATTTTACTTGTTGGTACCACCTGAATGTGGCATTACTTCAGTAGCTCCTGATGTGGCCAAGAACAGTGAATTATGTGATAACCTTTTGAAATGAGTGAGGTTATCTGGTAAGTCACTCGTATTCGCCGTATAAATATGATGGTATAACTAACATTTTGCTACCTTGGGTGATGCCAGTTCCTGCTCTGGCCTGTCTATCTGTCTGGTTGTGCCGAATGTGTCCGTTGATTTCAAAGGATAAGCAGTGACTTGCTTCGTTACATTTCGATTTAAAGCTTTCGTGACTGCAGGGATTCATCTTCTTGGTTCTTTCGGTAAAAAATAAAATAATAAAAATAAAACATAATAAAATACAATTGTATTTTATTATGTTTTATTTTTATTATTTCCCTTCTACGTGACTTGACCGAAAGAATCAAGAAGTTGCTTCGTTGTATTTTGAGTCTGTGTTCAATGCCACGTCAATTCTCTGACCGAATTAACATGACCCCCCCCCCCCCCCGGCTTCTTACGGCAAACGGTGATAACATTCTTTAGGGATTCTCACAAATTCGTTGCCGTGATTATTGTTAATTGTGGTGGATATTTATTCATTCTCACGAGAAACATATGTTAATTATGCATGATTTTTAATTGCATTTCTGGCTAGTAATATTTGTTTTATATGCAGTCGCTTTAAATGGGTTATGATTAACGATCTATTTATTTTCAGATCGCTTTAGTTGGCACTGCCGATACAAGACCGTACTTGCTTATATTAATATGCTTCGAGTTTGTGGGTGTGTATGCATACATGACACCGGCTGTCGTATATGCCCTGCAGATTGTATAACACGTTTGTATATGCAGCGTAACGTTTCAATGAAATTCAAGCCGTGTAATTCAATCATTGCCCTGTCTCCTCAAGGTTACAGTGCGGTGTGACCCAATCACCCAGACACATCACGCGCAGATTCTCACTCGGGCGCGGCAGTAATTAAAACAAAAGCACCATCGAACCACGCAAAGAATAAAAAGTCGCGTGCCACACGCCGTTTCGGCACGCGCGTTGTTTAAAAGCAATAATACGAAAAATAAAATACGACAGGGTCGTAAGTAGCAACAACAACAACAACAAAAATAAACAAAACACACGCAAACGTTTCATATTTTTGGCCTCTGCTCAATTCTCTCTCTCTGTCTCTCTCTCCCTGGAGTAGTCGATGTGCAGGCCTCTCCCACTGCTCAGTATATTTATATCTTGCCTTGCCTTGGCACCCAAACAAACCGAGCTGCTGTCGCTATGGGCGCGGGGTTCAAGTGTCCCACACGTCCCAGCGCGAACGGCCAATGGAGCAGCAGCCGCCGCTGCTTGCGCCTGTTTCTGGGCGAAGCCGTCGTGGGCCACACATTGAGTGGAGAGGGCATGGGGAGGGAGGTTCACCCAAATGCGCACGCTTGCATATGGGGTGGGTGGGGGGGTCCTACTGATAATGTACGCATAGGAAACGGAGGAGGGGTGAAGCTTCGATAATTCACTGGTCAAAAAAAGAAATTCTGGCCTGGACTTTTGCAGCTGTTTTAGACTAGTTTCAGGGTGCTGATTCCAAATCTGATCTCAGATTTGCTCTATCACATCTCATTTGTATGCTTTCGGCATACCCCATTTTCATTGATTTTACCCGAAATTAACTCTGTCACTTATGATTTCAAGTTGTTGCGAGTCAGTGACTGCTTTAGTGTTAAAATATGGTGCTGTATTTTTAGGATAGGGTGTTTATAATATCATTGTATGTAGATATCCACATTTATTTAATATTTTTCTTCTGCAGTTTTTATTGGAAATGCAATATTTGATATTTCAAAAACCTGATGTGATAGACAAAAAACTGATGTCAGATTTGGAATCAGCACCCCAAAATTACCTTAAACCCGTTGGAATACCTTATGCCAGAAAAAGTGTTTTGACCAGTGAAATAATTTGTCTACATTGGCCTTCAAAGGAGTTAGATAGTCCGGCGGTGGACTATCTGTTTGCTTAAACACGTGAATATTATTCATCCTTGATCGTATCTGCGCGGATTAAATATCGGCCGTTCTATAGGATTTGGGGGGGGGGGGGGGTGCGTCAGGCGTACGTACGCATGTGGGGGGGGGGGTGTAAAAAGTACGCGTACGTACAGGGAGGGGGGGGGTCAAGTTTTGACAGATGTTTGCGTACCTACTCAATGGATGGCCCCTTACCCCCCACCTCCCCATGTGCAACCCGCTGCTTCGCTCAGAGCAGGACGAAGAAAGGGCCCATGTGTCGCCCGTGTGTTGCTGCATCTGCTTCTTCTTAGAAAGCCCTCGAGCCACGTAATCCTTCCAATAATTATATTTTAATTGGCCTGCATCAGCTGACAACAAACGTACGGGGGGGGGAGTTGTATTTCGATACAAAGCACACCATGGCCAGGTTTGTAGAGGAGACGGGTTAATGTCACTTTTGTTTTATGCTGGTAGCCGTGGTGTCAAGTCTGTGCTCAAAGTTATACTTAGCTCCGATTGAATGGAGGCTCTGTATTCTGTCACTCATGCCCGAGACTTCATAAGCTCCGTGTTTGGTCAGTTCCAATGCACAACAATTTTAATCCAATTAGTGTTCCTTTCAGCAAGTAATGCTAGCTCACTTTCATTGTGGAGTGGATTCCAACTGCTTTGTGCCTTTAATCGTGATGCAATTACGTACAGTGCTATAATTTGGGTGATTCTCATTTTAAAACCAGGTGAAATCCCACTGAGGCTAAAAGTTCCTTTACCGAAGTGAGACCTGGGTCACAAAATGGATACAGCGCTCATGTGAATAAAAAGTCAAAACAATAGGATGCAGGAAAACAAAATACAGATTCACCTTACGTATAAATAATTGAGCAAACGGTAAGAACAACAAGGTTACTGCAAACATCGCGTCAAAGTAGCAAAGTCATGATAAAATAGTATTTCACAGGGTGCAGTGGTGGGACGCTGATTATCGCATTGCGATAAGAATCAGTGGTGAGCAACATCTAAACCTGTGCATTGGCCGCACTGACCAACACGGTGAAGTATGGCACAAAACAACCAACAAATGGCTCAACATTATTGTGATGCAGTTTCCATGTGTGCTTGTTTGTGCAAGGGCCATCAAGATCACTGCAATCGATCGTTACGCCTGCCTGTGCCACATCACACCTCATGGGACAGCATCGGTGAGAAAGCAGGGCTTCCAGTTTTTTTTTGTGTGTGCGGTAAATAACCAAACATCTAGATAGATGAGCCCAAAAGTGCCCCATTTGCTAAAGTGGAGCCCTTGAACTGTGGGGGAGCGGTAGTGCAGCGTTTAGCGCGCTGCGCTACGAACCCGGGAATGCGAGTTTGATTCCCTCTCACGGCCAACACCAGTGACGATTTCCTGAACCGGTCCTGCGCCTCCCCTCAAATGATTACCTGGTGCAGTGTGTAAACATCGTCACGAGGGAGACAAAGGCGGCTGGGCGTGGTGCTGGCCACCCACTCCCTCGTGTGCCGTGCCAAACTTCACAGGTGCTCACTAACAACACTTTACCCAACAATCTGTTAAGAATATACGGGGCATCTTTGTCTTTGTTTACTTCATCCACCCCCCGCCACCCCAACAAAGACCCCCACCAATAGAACTGCCCTTGAACTGATCGGCGTATTCATTGACCGTGCCCTTTATAAAGCACCACGCGTGTTGACCATCAGCCCTCGCGCCAATAGTGCAGGCTATTTACTCACAAGCGAGCTCGTGTTTCGGCTCAGTGAACATTGGCTGCGCTGAGAGCTCGCGCAGTGGAATTCTGTTTTGCGGAGTTCGAAACGGCTTGCTCAGGTGAGGGGTTTTTTTTGTTCCTTCCGTGGAATGAATTGCCCGTGTGCCTATGCAGTGGCGGCGCGAGACGTCAGCAAGCCGAGAAAAATCGTGGGAGGGGGGGGGAAGTGGCTCAATGGGCATTGTGTTCAAGAAAATAAATAGGGGCACGTAAAATCATCATCATTATTATCCATGGTCAATCCACTGCTGGATGAAGGGCTTCCCAAGCAATTGCCACCTCTCACACTCCACCTGGCACCTGCACACAAACTGGTTGTATCACCCCATGAAATCACAGTTCTAATTCAAATCCTGAAAACATAAGATAAAAAATATGAAGCATCCGATGAATCTCTCTCATCTCTGCTTTGCACCTATCTCGTCACCTTCCTAAATATAATTGTTGTCCACATTTCTCTGAATTTTGACTTAAAACTTTCGTGACTGCAGGAATTCATATTCTATGGTTCTTTCGGTAAAGTCACGTAGGTAGATAGAAAAATTCTAGATTTGAAGCTTTCGTGACTGCAAGTATTCATATTCTTAGGTTTTTTCGGTAAAGTCACGTAGGAAAATTTTAAAATTAAAATTAATAAAAGTAAAATAAAAATAAAAGAAAAATTTTGTTAACTTTTATTAATTTGAAATTTTTACCTACGTGACTTTACCGACAAAACCTAAGAATATAGATAGAAAAAATAATAACAATACGTGACTTTCCCGAAAGAACCATAGAATAGACATGTCACTGATTTCGCTACACGTCTATTTCTGGGGGTCGTATCTCACGAGGATCTCATAAAGTCAGACACAATTTCTGCTTAGGCCCCCACCCAATGAGCCATCACCACCACCGCGCCTCTGCGTGGCTCTTTGTTTTGTTTCCACGGAGCAGCAACGGCAGCGTGGCTCGATCGGCGGCCCCGCTGCTGCCTCTGCTGCCTTTGCTGCGTGGGGTATTTGTTGAAGCTTGCCCCGAGTGCGTCTCACAAGCCGTGCCCAAGGCAACCCGGGCGAGCATGAGGGCCTCGCTGCCTGGCCACATCACCACGCGCGTCTCTCTCCCTGAATGAAAGGGGCTTTGCTGGAAACCGATCATTATTAAACACTGACCACGCTTGCTGCCATTCGTGTGTGTAATGTTTCAGAGGGTTATACTATACTGGTAGAACGTGGGGTTTTTTTTCGGAAGGCGTTGCTGCCGACGTGTTAATGGTCAGCGGGCTTTGATTTTAAGTTCAGAGGTCGCGGGTTCAATCTCGTGGAGGAGCCACTCAATAGATGTGCACGTTTTTGAAAACCCCCCGGCCTCTATCCGCTCAGCACTATAAAATGGGTACACTCCAGTACAGTTAGTTGATCGGAGGATTACGTGTGGTGGTGTCAAAACAGGCATGTGGACAGCGTGAAAGAGTAGGCCAAACACTCTCTGGATGGTTGCCTTTGAGCTCTTCTGTCAGCGACCAAGCTATTGCACGTGATGCCTTATACCTATGATTTAAGATATCCTGACGAATGCTATTGGCATGATTGTGCTGATTTTCTGCACACTGATTCTCATCATTATTTCCATCTTTCCTTTCGCACGGAACATGGTAGTGATGAAGACGTTCTGCCTGCAGTGGCGTGAGCAAGCAAAAGCAGGGGCTGTACCTTTACCATATTTTAAATAATATGTAGCGTTCAACTCCCCCCACCCCCCCCCCCCCCCCCAGTTCCACTGTAGAGACACAATAGTTCACTCTTCGCAGCACCTCGTTGAAGTACCTGATGATAAAGGGTGCAAAAATCACCCACGCAGCCGAAAGATACATAAAATGAAAAGGTCTTCCTTACCCCTCAAACCTTTAAAATAATTGCAAACCAATATTCGCGTGACACATGTATTTACCCGTTGCGTAGCATTGCCGTTAGTCAACGTACAGTGGTTCCTCACGTTTAACTTTAATTCCAACTTTCAAGACGTGCGTTACATAAATCCTCGTGGGGCCTTCTCGAGCGCACGCCAATTACGCAACGGGCAAAGATTAAAATTAAACGCGTTCAGCAGAAGCAGCTGCTTGTCCGTTGGCTAATATTGGTGGCGTAAGAACGTGGCACAAATGGTGATTCTCGGTGTCGGTGTCTGAACGGTGGCAGTCTGAAGCAGTTATTTTGCGAACACCTTTTCTGAAATGCCCCACTTGATGCATTTCCAACGGCCTTAATTTTAGTTTGCCCTTGATGTGTTCATGCAAAGTCTGCTTTTGCCACATGTGGCTCCGTCTGGAGGAGGCTACACATTAAAAACTGGAACATGTGTATGCATATTTTTTTTGGGTAAAGTCACGTAGATGGTTCAAAGAAATTAACAAAAAAACTACGATGTTTCGATCACAACACAAGCGATCGCCTTTCCTCCTGATGACGGGCGCTTGTGTTGTGATCGAAACGTCGTAGTTTTTTGCAGAGGTGGGACAAAGTCATTGTTATGCAAGTCCAAGTCGAGTCGCAAGTCATCAAATTCATGACTCGAGTCTGACTCGAGTCCAAGTCACATGACTCGAGTCCACATCTCAGAGGTGGGACAAAGTCATTGTTATGCAAGTCCAAGTCGAGTCACAAGTCATCAAATTCATGACTCGAGTCTGACTCGAGTCCAAGTCACATGACTCGAGTCCACACCTCTGGTTTTTTGTGATTTTCTTTGAACCTATCTACGTGACTTTACCGAAAGACCCAAAGAACATGAATTCCTGCAGTCACGAAAGCTTTAAGTCAAGATGTGTATGCATGTATGTTGAACTGCGTTCGCACCGTACGTAGCCAACCGTTCTAATCGGAGGTGCGGGGGAAGGACAACAAATCATGGCAAGAATAATATCTGAATACGTGAAGACAGTGAGAACTACGTGTACACACACTGTCTTGGACGCTGTGTTATTGTACAACTGACAAAAAAACGGACTTTTAATCTCGCGGGAAGACTTTCAGATTTCCCACGGCAGCAACTTGAAAAAGATGACTATGCAGGGGAGACCAGGCTGGGTGGCAAGCTCGCTACAAATCTCTTCATTTCTCAGGAGTGTAACATTTTAGACTGGTTCATGATTAATGCATGTGGTAATGCAGAGGACATTTTAATGGACTAGCTAGGTTCGTTTTTGATGGACGATACAGTAGTGACCATTTTAAAGGGTATAATTTCCCCTTCATTTTAAAGAGATGGGTGTTTGAGAGACTGGTGATTGTCCATGTTTTTAGTAGAGGAAGTTGGACTCGTCAAATCAACAATGGCCTTTCAACGCACTGTAATCACATGAGGGAGGTGCCAGGAATTTCACCCACCCACCCACACAATCACCCACCCACACAGGATATGGTACGCGACTTTGAAATGCAGAAAATAATTTTACAACAAAGTCTTGGACATGTAGTCATAGTCTGGAGGTCGCAATGGGTGAGGCATGTGTGCAGGAGAGATGAGGGCAGCGTAATACCGAGACAGGAATTTGAGTGGCACCTAGAGGATAGTTGTCAAAAAGTAACAACTCAAGCCACGTGATGGGATTCTATGACAGTGGACCTTGTAAGTCGAGTAGAAGGAAAAAAAGGCCTGGTAGGAAGGAAGAAACCATTGAAAGGTGTCGAGGTATCCGTGGCATTGGGCATTATGACCTTTGACCTTTACAGAATGGTGGATATTCACAAGATTTCAAGAAGCCCACGGTTGTGTGCAATATTTGATTAGCGTCAAACATTAAAGGCAATTAACAGTGTTGGGCACCTATGAACTTTGAGGTCAAGGTCAGCCGTGAGAATTCAAACCTTCGCATAGCTCTGCTCTGAGAATGCATAGCTCGTACGTTGTCAGTGGGTCATCACCGGTCCCATGTCACGCTGGCAGCCTCATCAGCTGCATTATTGGGTTTAAAGTTTCCAGGACAATAGGCCATCATCAACGTTAACCATGCTCAATCCACTGCTGGATGAAGGCCTCCCCAAGCTACCGACGCCTCTCGTGATCCTGCAATGTAACAATTCACCAAACACCTTCAGAATTACTGATTTCATCACTCAACTTCCTCGGCAGACATCCTTTCGGATGCGTTCCATTCCTTGCCTGGAACTCGATTACACTGGTCAACACACTTTTCTGGCATAAGGTATTCCAATGGTTTTAATGTAATTTTGGGGTGCTGATTCCAAATCTGGCATCAGTTTTGTCTATCCCATCAGGTTTTTGAAATATCAAATATTGCATTTCCAATAAAAACTGCAGAAGAAAAATATTAAATAAATGTGGATATCTACATAAAATTATATTATAAATACACTATCCTAAAAATACAGCACCATATTTTAACACTAAAGCAGTCACTGACTCGCAACAACTTGCAATAATAAGTGACAGAGTTAATTTCGGGTAAAATCAATGAAAATGGGGTATGCCGATAGCATACAAATGAGATGTGATAGAGCAAATCTGAGATCAGATTTGGAATCAGCACCCTGAAATTAGTCTAAAACAGCTGCAAAAGTCCAGGCCAGAAAAAAAATGTTTTTTTTTTTGTTGACCAATGTTATTATTTTTGCCCGTTGGCCATGATCCTTTAAACATAAATATTCCACTCTTCTGAATAACTTGTTATTTACCTGTGTGCTCCACGTGTCCATCTCATTGTCTCTCGGTTGAATTCCAAGTTAGCATCTCTGCACTCTTCTTTCAGATGTTGTTCTATGCATTTTATTTGTGACCACGATGTTTCTGAACCTCAGCCATGGCCACATTACTTCTCTCGAGTTCAAATGTCCCCCCTGGGAAGGTAGGGAAATTAGCCTTATAAAGTCACAATCCGTCGGCTGCTCAAACTGGCCAGATATAAATATAATTGACGATATCATTAAATAACAGAGAGATGGGAACACAAATGTGAAAAGGTTCCAGGAGACATAAAAATATATATTTGACCCCATGCTGTCACTGCAGGATTATAACTCGGCAACAGACAATAAATTACTCTGTCACGTGACCACACCCCGTACACAACACAACCTTGGGTCTCATCGTGGTATCACTTTGATGGTAGAGTCAAGCTATATTTATACTTAACTTTGAATTCAGAGAGACGTACGTGTTTGGTTTCGTTAATAAGCTAATGCAATAATGCACTGATGTAGACTGTGTATAATTTTTTGTATCATTATATATATATTTTCGTCCTATCTTAATAGACACGGTGAACAAATGATAGTATGCATGAATGTCGTGGATCTTGCTACCCGCTCGGTTATCTGCAAGTTTACTCCACATATCCGCAGGACAAAATGCAGATTATCAGATTCATTGGCTCCGAGACTCCTCTTATCTGTGAAAAATTAGAGGCTACTCAGACGCCTTTTCGCAGGAGGAAGAATAATACAGTAAAACGTTGGATTGCGAGCATAATTCGTTCTGGAAACGTGTTTGTAATCCAAAGCACTCGTATATCAGTTGTGATCACGTGACGCTCGGCAGACAAAGCGTGATCATGTACTACTTGTATTGCAAAACCTCGCTCGTTTATCAAATTAATATTTATTTAAAAATTGTGCTCGTCTTGCAAAACACTCGCAGACCAAGTTATTTGCAATCCAAGGTTTTACTGTTATAGGAATATTTTCAGATCCTATAGGTATCGTGGATCATGCGGGTAATAGGGTCACGGGTAATAGGGTCGTGGATAACCGAAGTTCTCCTGCCATAGCAATGGGCGGGCAAAGGTTTGACCTGATTTTGTCATGGTGAATGTCAAATACAAGCGTTGTGTCTGGCAGCTGTGTGTGTGTGTGTACACAAGCTTCACTTGCTGTGGGAATTAACGTTTGTTAACTTTCCCACCATGCCTCCGTGGTTGGCTAAGTACGGTGCAAAAGAAGTTCAACATACATAGATGCACACCTACAGAATCCTAAGTGATCAATTGCTGAACAGCCTAGACCAAATCTACCTCTGTTGTCATGATATCTACTGAACTGCAGTGGATCAATCAGTTTCAAGGACAATGCATATATTATCAGAGTATGTTTTTGTTTGCATTCTGACCACAAGTATTGTGGTTAATGCAGACATGATTCCTTGTAAAAGGTTTCAGTTTGGTGTTTTAACATCTTAACACCTGTTTTGTTGCCAGAAAAAAAGGGGGAAACCTCTTCTCATTTTGGTACCAAAATGAGAAGATGATGGATCAGAAGAATTGTGTTTATCACACTTTCTAATATACATATTCAACTGAGTAGGCTTAAAATTATTATATTGCAAAATGGTAAAGCTTCAGGGGACATCACAAAAGTAAGTTTTGCTGCTCCAGAATGTTTTTGGTAAATCTTTGAATAGATCTAGCTTCAATGCATCACTATATTGGCTTGGGGGGGGGGGAGCGGTGGTGCATTGCTTATCAGCCTCCTCTTTGAACCTCGCGACCTGAGTTTGATTCGGAGATATCGCTAATATCGGTGGCATACGATATCTTACCTAGCCCTGGGCCGCCCAAATCATCTGCACCAAATCACACTGAAGTGTGAAGTATGATCAAACCCCCACGTTTTGACATGGTGCGACGGGATGCCGTGTTAGTCATTGCGAAAATCACGAGTTGGTATCGGCAAAATTCCGCATTTAATTTTTCTCTCAGCACATTTTTAAACAAAGGCAACCATGAACAGTATCTGACTCCATCGAGTGTCATAAACACGGGGTGTGGACTCATATGTCAATGCCAAAGGGTGCCATGATAAAGGTAAAACACATCCTCGAAGATTGTGACATCTAACCGTAGAGTTTCATCAGTTAACAGTAAATGTTTACTCATTCAGGTTAGCAGATTGTGCTCATGAGTGAGGGCATGAAGTCCACGCTGCTTGGTTTGTACAGCCAGTCTCGCCTCTATCAGCCCATTGCATTTATGACCTGGGGTCGTATACAAACATCTGCAGAAGGTGGTTACATTTCAAATAAGATACTTTTCATCGCAAGGCTTGGTTTGCAGTGAAGCCGAATTGCCCGTATATTGCGCTGATAAAGTGGTCACGTGGTGTAGTTGGGATTTTTCCGACGAGCTCTCACTAAAGTTCACGAGTGACCCACAATTGATCGTTCTGGATGGAGGGCGAGATGCGTGCTCATGGTGGACATTAAACTGAGACACCAGTGGATTTGGCAACCAAAAGAGGCTTGCCAAACTCGCGTTGTTTTCTTCGTTAACGTGGCCATGTGTGCGTTTCAGTATGTGACTCATCTCTTCCTAATGTACGGGAAAAGTAGACTTTGACTTGAAATTAGACTTTTGACCCAGTCTAATGACAAAAACTCGGGGCCCCTTTTGTGTTGATTATTGTAATGCAAATGACACAGGATGGGTCCGACCTATCGGATATCTGGAGGTAAGCGGTGTTGGACCTGATAAGCGTTTGGATGGACAACCACCGTGCTTACCAGGTGTTATAGGCTGTGGATCTACACTCAGAGCACGAAGGGACAGCACATACAAATCCACCGTTGTACAGTACGTCTACACCACATATCTACGCTTCACACCTTCACCCAGCCACAGTGACCAGCATGGTGATGTCTTGTCAAAATCTCCACGGCCCACACCGCCCTCATGCAGCAGCGGATTGAGCAAGGGCTGGACATGTGCGTGTAAGGATGAGCAACCTTTAAACAGAAATAAATATCTTACATAAGCGCCCACGTTTCTAAATGCGTGTTTGCAATGCATGGTATTTACCGAATGACTGCAATTTGTTGCTCTGGTGTTGTTTAAATGTCTATTAATGAGATATTTGTTTTACACGTGCAAGGTGAACACAGCCGAATTATAAATATAATTTCGTTGGAAATGCCAGACCTAATTGGTGAAAGGAGTGGGTTCTTTAGTCACAGGGCGAGCACTTGTTTTGATGTTGGTTATGTAATGCGATGCATTGCTTCTCCCATTACTCACGGCAAATAGGCAGTGGTTGTTTAAACACCACTGGCCAGACATTCTCACATGAGAGCTTCGCGTTCCTCCGGATATTTGTAGTTCAGAATCGAATGATTCAGCGAGCACAAAAACATTACTTATTCCGAGTTGCATTTCATAATATGACACGTACACTCCTTTATCAAGGCCTCTCCACGCTCTGTGTCGTTCAGGAGGAGTTGGTTCGACCACACTTCGCCACGCTGGTCAATGTGGGTTCGTGAGCGCTGCAGGACCAGTTCACACGTCACTCGCCTCTGCTGTTAACCGTGGTCAAATATCAAACTCAGATCACCAGGTTCATTGCGCAGTGCGCTAACCGCTTTGCCATCAGCCCCACCACAATGAATAACGCATTGACGTGTTGTTCAAAAGTGTATTGTGTGATTGCTTGTCTGGCATTAATTTGACTAAGGGGCATTCATTTATATTATTATGAACAGCGAAAGATAATTGCACTCTTTGCATTTTAAGACGATACATTAGCACAAACGGGATAATGATGTAAGGTGTTTAACATACATTTTGCAACAAACTCCAATAACGTGGAGTATCTTTCCTGGGCTAGAGTGGAATTCGAGCCAGTGAACTCTTGTGATGTGATGCCAAGACGAAAGAATAATAAACTCTGGCTATTTAAATAAATAACTCTATTTATTTTTTAAAAAACTGGGTTTTATTACAAAAACCCATTACACTTTTTTTGCAGGCACGGGAAATAGCTGCTGTAAACGGCCATGAGTCAGTGCACTGCACCATCATCCACTGGATCCACAGTCTCGAGATAACAATTGTGATTTTGAGTCTAAGGTTGTCAAGTTCAAACTCCGCCAACCACTGATAATGTACGTACAGTACGTGGCGAGCACATATTGCAAAACGCACCAGTTAACAGCGCTGCAAACATTGGTGGTTTAAGATTCGCTTCGCTCGTCATATGCTATAGCCTTTTTGAGGTCACTCAATGCCATGCAGATGGCATCTTCGCGCCTATCATCAAATCGCCCCGAATGCGCCCAGCACCAACAGATCTCAGAAGCTACACAGGGTTGAGCCTAGTTATTAGTACGTGCTGATTGCCACTGTGGCGAGATGATAACTACCTCGCCTGGTATGCAGGAGGGCGTGGGTTCGATAACCGACCCTGATTGCCTGTATATTTGGAGTTTCCATGTCTCTCTCCTCCCCGTGGTCGTGTGGATTTTTCTCCAGGTCCTGTGGTTATTTTCCCTTCACATTTAGAAACAGTATTTGGCTGCTATACATTTCCACGTGATAAGCCACTTAGTTGAGCGATCATTTGTGGCAAAGTCGCTTCTGAAAAAGAGCTATATAGTTCTAGATTTGAAGCTTTCGTGACTGCAAGGATTTATACTCTTAAGTTTTTTCGGTAAAGTCACGTAGGTACAACATAAAATTATTTTCTTCTATTATTACTTTTATTAATTTTAATTTTTACCTACGTGACTTTACCGAAAAAACCTAATAGTATAGAGCTATATAGCTCAGTGGGCCTTACCCAGCAAAATGAAAATAGTAAAACTAATTAGTATTACATGGATGACAAGGTATTGTAGGCTTGGAGTTTGAGGTGGACTGATAGATGACAGAATAGCGTGGATTCTCGAATCGATTTGTGTAGAGCTTTTAGTGTTTCCCCCTTTTACATGCCAAAACATCTCAATGCAGGATCCTCTAGAAAAATATAATTTGAGACCCAGCGAGGCTTTCTTTGGTAATTGAAGAGGAAAACTTTTATTATTATAGATGCCTGTTACCCACATCATCCCAAATCTCCTCTCTAACGTTGACACTGAATAGCAATAAGCTGTCATCTAAGTCATGATTCATTAATAAAAAAATATAGTCATCCGTGCAGTGGAAACTGCGGTGATGACGAGTCGGCGTCGCTGAATATCACACTGCACTTATCACAAGAGTGGGACATTTTTCTCGATAAGATCATCACTTGCGTTTCCTCCTCAATTTAACTCTTGCTTGTTTGTTTTTTTGCGGATGCTGCCAAGGTGTGATGCTGAGCGCACTGCACCTTGCAATCCACAGTCCGCTGGTTCGATCTCCCCGGAGCAGCATTTGAAGAAATGGGCAAGTTTCTTACATCCCCTCTGGCCATTCATCAGTCGAAATTAGTAGTCGTATGTATATTTGTTTGTTGAACTTCTTTCGCACCATACGTAGCCAACCGCGCTAATCGGATCACAGTCGGTCGGCGGGTGGCATGTGGTGGGGTAAATTGTGGTTACTTAAACCTCCTCCATGACATCTGGGCCAGTGTGGAAGAGTAGGCCAAATACTGTCTGGAGGAAGGGCTTTCTGGACTTACGTCTAGTGGAGACCCTTCCATCGGCAGTGGCGTAAACAAGAAGTTGCACAACTGCATGTTGATTTACTTGCAAAGGGGTTAACTATGAATTCAAAGTCATTGACCTGCATGGAGGGCCTCATTTAAGTCGATTACTTTAACAACCGGGCAACCCAGCCAGATGTCACCGTACCCTCCACTCACTCACGCAACATCCACTCATCACATTCTGCACGCTGACACCCCCCGCTGCCCCCTCGGGCCCAAACCATAAACCCAGTCTGCCCGCCCAGTCGGTGTGAAATGCCAGCCATTCTTCGCCTGCTGACCATGGCCAATCCGGCTATATTCAGGGTGCCTGCCCGTGCTATGCTTAGCACTCACCCCACATAATATGGGAAGCCTCAAAGCTCCATATCACTTGAGACCAACACTTAGCTCTGACCATTTCTGTCATGTGTCGCCCAGAATGGTTTCTTGCATATGTCCATGTATTTATTTTTCTGTCTGTCGGGTACTGCTCTGCTTCCAAAGTTCATTAGGCCACCCTAATTTAATTATGCAGCGGCTTTTTTTGGTTCACTTATGCATGTTTATATTCACTCATCATTGCTCTTTGGAGCAATATGCCCAGCCAAATGTGAATGCCACACATAAGAGTTTAACAAATAGGGTGTTGCAGTGATGAGTACAGGGCTCGTAGGCTCATATTGTAGCTGCCCAGATCAGGAAGTTTTGGAGCCAACTCAAAATATTGAGAGGGTGATAATTTCATTCACACGCACACGCGTGTGTAATTGTAATGATGCCACAGTGAAGGGCAAATAGTATATGAAACCACTTTTGGGTCTCCCCTAGGTCAACTCAGCCTTAAATTAATTCCTGGTGTGGTATGTAAACATCAGCACCTGGGAGACAAAGTTAGGTGGGCGTGGTACTGGCCCACTACACACCCTCGCGTGCTGTGATGGCCTTAAGAGGTGCTCACTAGCAGCAGCTGCCTCAGCAGTCTGTAAGATTTAATAAGGAATCTCTGCATGTTGAGTGGCGGTGCAGTGGTTAGCGTACTATTCCATGAACCTAGAGATATGAATTTGACTCCTGGCCACAACTAACATCAGTGGCAATTTTCTGATCCAGTCCTGGGCCTCCCGTAGGTTGATTTAGCTTCAAATGAGTACCTGGTGGGAGGCAAAGGTGGGTCGGTGCTAAACACTCCACCACCTCTTGTGCCGTGTCAGCCTTAATAGGTGCTCGCTAACAGCATAATTTATGTGCAAATGGACAGGATGCAAAGCCTCGCGTGACTACCTGTCGGGCAGATTAATCACTGCCGGAGAATTGCTCGCGCCCCGACTACTTCCCGTGACAATGCAGGATCATTTCTTACGTTGATCGCTTTGAGTAAACGCTCGCGATCTGCACGATATTCCAATTCTTACAGGTGGTTCGTTTGGTACTGAGCCACGTGTATGTGTCTGCTCGAGACTCGGTCTACCTTCAGATCAATCTCGCCAGGCTCAGCGTGTGCTCTTGGGCCTGCCGTGCAGGATTGCTCGCCCAGCAAGTGTTCTTGACACGTACACTCCTTTGTCAAGGCCTCTCCACGCTCTGTGTCGTTCAGGAGGAGTTGGTTCGACCACACTTCGCCACGCTGGTCAATGCGGGTTCGTGAGCGCTGCAGGACCAGTTCACACGTCACTCGCCTCTGCTGTTGACCGTGGTCAAATATCAAACTCAGATCACCAGGTTCATTGCGCAGTGCGCTAACTGCTTTGCCATCAGCCCCACCACAATGAATAAGCCATTGACGTTGTTCAAAAGTGTATTGTGTGATTGCTTGTCTGGCATTCATTTGACTAAGGGGCATTTCTCATCCATCGCATGCCGTCTCCCGTTATCTTCATGACACTGTTTTTTGGGGGGGTTTTCAGAATGTGCGGCTAAGGTCGCGGGCTAAAGAAGCATTACGCGATGTGTTTTCCGTGTTTAAGCCAGCGTCTAAAAAAAACGGATCGTATTAATTTATTTTCCATATATATACACACACACGCACACGCGGCATACGTCTACCGTACTCCAAGATGAGACTCTGTGGGGAAATGAACTCTGTTAGTAGTCTGTGTTTTTACTGCGGGTGGCTGCGAGTTCCATGTGTGGGCATTGTGAAGAGCGGCTGTATCACCGAGCAATTTACAACATACGATGACGCAGTCGCTGGACGGATGGACGAATTGTTTAGGACACGTGGGGGTGGTGGGAACCCCCAAAACAAGCATTGATTGACTTTGCGACATGTGGAAAGCTTTCGTTTCAAAACAATTCCTCGGGCATTCCCTCGCTGTGCATTTTGCACCACCCCTTGAGGCAGCATGTCGCGTGCGGCCGTGACACAGCCCAAAGTCAGCACTGCCTGCCGGTAAAAACGAAACGAGTCGTTTGAAGGACGTCAAAAACCACAAACACGTGCTTTGATTTCACTCGTAAAGAGGTCCCACCTCATGTGTGAAGGTTCGGCAAAATCCCGTGGCACCCTGGCAACACGCGCGTCCGGGCATCCTTCAGCTGCCGACACAAAACGGACGTCAGCAACAAAAACCTCCGAGACCGTGAGAGCGCCTTTCAAGAAAAATCAAGAAAAATCACCGTTTTCGGTCGCTCTCCGAACAAACTCCACCCCACCACCGACTCCCTTGGAAAGACCCCGAGACCCACGGGCGTCCGAACAAAGCATTGTCCGGGAGCTCGCCTCTCGGCGCGGCACCACGCCGCGGTCGGGTTACTTTGTTGATGCCCGGCTTGCCAGCGTGCGTCGTCGTTATGGGCATGACACGTGCAAGCTCGCCTGCTCAGGGATTCCTCGAACGCCCTTCGTCCGAAGCTTGACGATCCAGCCAGCGCTGGGAGCAGGCGATGTCCGCTTTCTAACAGCGATTATTATTATTTATCCAGCGTCCCATTGACGGTTTTTGCTGGGGTCAGCGGGTTCCGACGGGGGAGAGTTGGAGGGTGCTGGTTTATTCCCAAGAATGTTTGCGGATGCCTCTTCTTAAGCGTTACCAAACTGAACGAAGCACCAAGGCAACAACTAAAGTGAATTTTTATTTTGTCGATCTAAGCGCATTGTTGTTGTTATCGTTGTAGGACTGTGCTTTCCTATAGGTAAACTTGCCCCTGCCGTAGGAATGTGGAATTTCAACCACCGGATCAGTGCCATCATCGAAAGATGAGTGCCACCTCAATGGTCACTTGAGCAAAAGAAAATCACTTGGTCTCTTTGAGTTGTACTCATGCTGCAATCAGGACGTGTATTAGACATTGTTTGACATGCCTAACAAACCTCAGGAGCCCCCCCCCTCGTCACACGGCGTCACAAAAAGTCAGACCCCCCCCCTTAAATACGACGTCACAAAGCTCTGCCCCCCCCCCCCCCCCAAAACCATATTTCCATTTTGAAAATAAAACATGCTTCAAATCGCTTTAAAATGTTGGCATTGTAGAGCGTATTTAATGTGGCGCTGCACTCTGATGTTGTGATGTTGTAGGAGAAAACATTTATCAAAAAGTATATTTAATTAAGTAGAACGCGTTGTCTATATTTATTTAAAGTTGCGCATTTTGATGTGACGTCACATTTGTCACCCCCCCCCCCCCCTCGTCACACATCGTCACAAATGTCTGACTCCGCCCCCCCCCCAGGTGCGTGACGTCATTTATGGACGGCCCCTTAGGTGGAATAGTCTCCAGCCAATTTTCATGGCAGACAGCATTATTCATGTGTTCCTTCAAGCGACGAGTTCATTCTAGATTTGAAGCTTTCGTGACTGCAAGGAATCATATTCTTAGGTTTTTTTCGGTAAAGTCACGTAGGTAAAACATCAAAATTAATAAAAAGAAAATAAAATATTTTCATTAATTTTGATGTTTTACCTACGTGACTTTACCGAAAAAACCTAAGAATACGACGAGTTCATGCAGCGGCGCTCGAATGGAATTGCATTTGCGCATTATTGCATTTGCAGTCGATTGTGCTGTGCAAATTCGCCTGAGATGCCTCTCCGAAGAGCACGAGATACGACTGTAAGCCAGGATTGCGAGTGCGGAGCGAGGCAGGGGAAAAGTTGCTGTCAGTTTGCGTTAGAGCCCCCGCAACAACGACTGCGGATTAAGTCGCTCGAATGAAACGTGAAGGTTTACTTCCGCTGCGGCGATCAATGTAAATGTGGTTCATCTGAACGGTCGGCTCGTGCACACACGCACCTTGCACACAACGACGCGCACACACGTGAAACGACCTTTGCAGAGCCGTGGCTCAGTCCCATTTAGACGCAGCTTTGCATCAGCCTCACCTTAACAACTCTTTTTAACCAGTCTACACAACAAAGGCTCATTCCTAACAGCGTGTTTCAGCCGCACCGAACCTCAATAATAATATTCAGCGCCTACCTTGGCTCCTCCCACCCTCAAACAGTATATATACAAGGACTGTTTTCTTGGAATTTCTCTTACTTGATACAGCTATCGTGCTGTGACGGTTCCACCTGAAGACGGAGGCTTGTGTTGCCTCCGAAACGTCGTGATTTTTATTTTATTTTTATTTTACTTTTATTGATTTAAATTTTTTACCTACGTGACTTTACCGAAAAAACCTAAGAATATGAATCCTTGCAGTCACGAAAGCTTCAAATCTAGAACTTTGCAGAGCCGTGGCCAAGCAATGTGTATCAGTTTCTCAGTCATACTGCGCTTGCGTATTAACTTGAGCTTTTGTATGAAGTAAGGGAAGTGGTGTGATATGGAAAAATAATAATTTGCAAAAACGCAAATATACTTGAGCGTTTGGTTAATTTTTTGCAGTGTAGTATTGGTCTGAAGAGCATGGCCATGGAAGTTTAGGGATAGATTTGTAATTCAGAGAGAGAAAAAAAACACCACATTATGTGCCGTGCATGCATTATTAGAGGATTTAACCAAACCGATCATTCTAAAAGTGATCCAATGAGACTGATGGCAACTTTACTCAAAATGTCAACACATTTCAGGTGTTCAAAGAATACGAACTGGAACACAGACTATTTGACTTTGAGAATGCTTTAAGGGCCCACAAAGTCATAGGTTAAGAGGATTGTTATTGCTCTAAGCATGCAATCGGGAGGAGCAGTGGACGGCCCAGGAGTAGGCGAGTTGGAATTCCAGCCGTGGCAAATACCAGTGACATGGTTCTGCGCCCCACCACCCTCACCAACATGAACCCTCACTCGCGTGGTGAAGTATAGTCAAATAAACCCCACAAGTGGCGATGGTGTGGGGAGGGTTTCCATTCAGAAGTGGATTGACAAAAGGGCTGTAAGTTAATGTCACCGTTATTTGAATGGTCGAATCGAGTGAAATGCTGCACTGCCGTGCTGCAAATGTCAAGACCGGGATATGAGGACACTTGAGAATGTTTGAGCCGCTGACGTTTGCGAGCGCTAAAACTCACGAGAGACACGAGCTGCTGGTACAATCTATTTATTTGTTAAAAACATTTAAAACACACCATTTCTTGAACAAACTACTGTGGACCTGTACAATAAGCCTTCAAAATCAGGCTAAAAAATCCGTCTGGTGGAGTCCGCCAGACACGAACTGACAGCTACGTTACACAGTGCCACCGAGCACCATTCGAGGCTTGCGTTTGTAAATCAATCGGCATATTCACAGAAAGATGCAATCGTGAAACGTATAATTTCAACGTACACAATCGACGTAGGTGTATGTACACACACAGTAAAAAGACATGTTTTTTTTTCTTCTTCAAAATTAAAGTAACTGCATTGTTTAGACAATGCGTTGTGGTCGAAGGTTTCAAACTGGCTCGAGCCAGTGTGACCTTGGTGATTTCGTTGAGTTTCTTTTTGCTTATTTCACCTTTTTTTTTCAAAAGGCCCTCTCGGTACAAACATGCACGGGCACGTGGGTGCGAACACAATCCAATGCAGAAAAAAACAAAAAGCACCCTCACCGATGTGTGGAGGTGCACCCAGACTGGCACGATATCCTTATCGGTGTTGATAGTGTCATAGTATAAAGCGTTCCGTTTATTTAGTTCTACGTTAATCCATGTGAGTGCGATGTCTGGCCCCACGACACAACAACCTTCATTAGATATGTTCGTGTGGTGTATTCTGTGCCACAGACTTATTTCTATAACATGCGAAGCGACTACAATCGGCAAATCAAGTGCACCATATTGGAATATAAAACAAAAATAACGAACCAAAACTTAGCAAGCAATGTTTTTGTTTTAAGTAAAGTGTAATGACTTACTGTGTTGCGTTTCTAAGCCGACTGTCCCATTGTAAGTACCAGTCAATGAGCACCTTTAAAATTGGTTAATTTCAGCTTTAAGACCATTTCCTAGGAACAGTGGGCAAGCACCCATTTCGTGGAGTCTAAATACAAAAAAACGTACAGCTTGTAATCTTTTTTCGATTTAAAGCTTTCGTGACTGCAGGAATTCATCTTATTGGTTCCTTCTTTTATTTTATTATTTCCCTTCTACGTGACTTTACCGAAAGAACCAAGAAGCTTGTAATCTGTTCACCTTCTGCAGGTCTACCTCTAATTTACTTTTTCAAAGCTACTGTGAAAAAAATCATCTTGGTTCATTTGGACGTAATTAACATTTGCATCGTCGAGTAACATTTCATCTTTTACCATGTTCCGAGATGGATTTTACGTTATGGGCACATAATAATGAATTATAACTTGTGATTAGTCACTTATATTAATGGTAAATTCATGGTAAATTAGTGGACACTCAGAGTCAGTTTTCCTTTGGGATTTTTCTTTCATTAATCTTTTGCTGTTCGTATTTTTTTTTACCCTTTCAGTACTATGTAAAAATCGGATTCTTTATTCATACTGGAGGAATCCAATGAGCTTTAAAGCTCTTCTTCACAGATGTGTAACAAATTAAAACCCTGACTGCCTAACTCACAGTCGCACTTTAAAAGAATCAAGGTTTTGTTATCAAGTATATTTCATATCATTAATACATTATTAAAATTGAATTTCTGTGAGAAATGTAAATTGTATTGATTTTCAGAGGAGTCAATATATCTTTTATTCCAAATATTGCAGTCTGTATTTTGTAGAAACTATAACCAAGGACCAACCTCTTGAAATACAAATTTAACAAAAAAACGAAAACATGAAATATTTTTTTTATACATTTTCAAAATAAAACAATGGAATTAAAAAAATCCAGTGCAATCGTTAAAACTAAATAGTCTAAACGCCCTTAAAACGTACACACATATGTAACAAATAAAAACAAGGCACAGTAACAAATGATGAAACGTTTAGGGAAAAAAAAACCCCATGTTTTGCGTATCACGTTACTTAAGTAAATTGCACCTTTTAAAATAAGATGGTTCAAGTTTTTTTCTGTCTCTTTTACAACTTGTATTTTAAAAGTCAACAAAAAAAAGATGACACGAACTAAAGCTGTTAATTATGCTTATTTGATTTGTGCAAAAAGCCACTTGTTAGCAAGTCACCTTTTTTATGGACAGATTACTTCTCATCTTTTTGTTGTTGTTGATTTGACGCCTTCAAAATAATAAGTTATTTCTTCATGATACCATATATGCAGTATCCCCATAGCCAATAATTTGTCTACATTCTCTCACACCTGGCGGGAGAGAAGAAGAAGATAAAACACCCAATTCCAACAAATCCCTTCCCATGCCGTTCCGGCAATGATGTCGACGATTCCCTCACGTTCATTTTTTTGCCGTAAAATGAAAAGCGGCCCGCTGTTACACTGTATAGTTGTGCAATCTCAATGGCGACAATCCTGCCGCATGATGATGATATAGCGAACGAAGTCGGCCGACGTTTCTCCTCGGAGATGTCGTTTGCTTGCAGGTGCGCGTTGTGCAGTGTTCTCTGTGCCTCTGTGTTTTTGCTTTAGAGCATTGCGAAACAGAAGCAGCATTTCAGTGCATTTCTACACATAATATTTTTTTTTCCTGTTTAAAAACAAAAAAAACCAGCTGTACTTCTTCAGCACTGGGTGATGTTGACAAAACAGAAGCACAGTCATGTGAATATTACAGTCTTACGTGCAACTTGTGGTCTTGAGTGATTACGCAAAGCGCAGGTTTTAACACCTGAAAAAAAAGCAGTGAGGTAGAACTTAAAAACCTCTGTAATGGCCACTCACGATGCAGCTGAGGAGACTATTATTGTAATCCCGTGGTCGACAACTTGGCAGATGTTACATATACACAGATAGGCAGCGCTTGAAGTCCTCAGTTAAACAAGATGGAGACGGGCAAGTGGTTATTACGTTGACAGTGTGAGGACAACAATAATCGATTCTCCAAGAACGAATGCCACTCGCGCATTTTGGTTGGGCCATTTTTCTTTTTTAAATCTCAGCATCTCCTCGGGGTGTGCGCACCAGCCACCTCAGCTGATGAGCTTTGGTAGGCAGGTCCTCTGTGGGTACATGAGGCCCTCCACGTCCTCCGAGTGGATGATCTTGATGCGGGGCCGGTTTGGTGAGAGCGTCTCGGGGAAGAGCTTGGTCACGATCTCAGTCTGCACGTACGAGGCCACGGGCAGGTACTTGACGGTGACCGTCTTCTCTGTGAGGGCCGGCGCCGGCATTGGCGTGGCAGCCGCCGTGGGGTTCACGGGTCGCCGGCGCAGCCAGGGGTGCTTGAGGGCCTGGCTGGGCGTCAGGCGCGTGGCTGGGTCCCAGTCCAGACACTTCTTGAGGAAGTCTATGAAGAGGTGGTCATCGCAGCCTGCAGGGGCAATGGGAAACAAAGCGGTGTTAGATTTGTTGACGGAATCGTCGACAGTGATGTACGTCAACGAAGCGTTATTTTATCTTCAAGCGTGACGGCAGGTTATGGCTAACGGCTAACTCACTAACAAGTCTGAATGAAGACGCGGACTATAATAATTTAGCATTGTTATTCGAGACTGCAATGCACTGATGAGGAAGACAAAAACAAGTGATTGGCTGTATGTGTATATAAAATATTTACTGAGTTTCACTGATTATCTTCCATGATAATATTGTGGGGAAGGGGAGAGAATTAGTCAGATTTGATTAGGGAGAGAGGATATATATATGACTGCTTTGGTCGGCAGGACTAACAGTAATACTCGATTAAACATTGCGCAGGCAGTCGTCGACTAGACGCAACGCTCTGGCTAAAATAAAAACTGCTGACTGAATGAACACGAGGGACGAGCAAGGGCGCAGGGAAGGGCAGAGAGGCGCGCTGGTCTCATTGATTGGTCGTGCTTCTCACATGGCAGTGTTTACGTGCGTGCGGCCCTGACAGCACACGCGCCCGAGCCCCCGTTTAATAGCGCACCGATCGTCATGCCATAACATTTTCATGGATTTGTAATGAGATACATTTGTAAACAAGTGGCAGATTGTACAACTTAATAGATTTTTTTTAAATAAAACACGTTCCTGGCAGACATTCAACAAACAGTGCATATAAACGCGTACAATTTACAAGCATAAGTGTATATGCTTGTACATTTTACGAGTGAGATTTGTTTACGATCATTACCATTCTATTTGACATGTTTTATCTTTTCACAAAAACAATACGTGCTGGATTTCATGACTATATTCACTTGCTTGGAAAATTCAACTTGGGTTTCAACAAAACGTATTTCACTACTGTTCAGCAAATTATGTGTAAAATAATTTGTATGCATTTCAAGCTTTACACCTGAAAAATACATTGTACACGAAGTTATTGTAGTACCGTGTACATAGTCATGTAAATATGTATGGGGAGGCCTTTATCCAGCAATAAAATGACAAAGGGATATTTAAAAAAATTATACATTAAGTGTAACGATTGCAGGGTTTGGGTGAATTGCAATACATGCGGCAAACGTGTACTTGAATAACCATTCTCAAAGGACCTTACTCATATGTTAGACAGTTGCACATGTCCGGCAGTTGAAACAGACATGAATATATAAAAACGTGGAAACCTCAGAAAATGTCATTGGTGATACAATTACGACTTTCTTTATAATTGGAGAACACTGTAATTGCGCTAATAATAGTGACGTGCGACAATAATAATAGCTGAGACGCATCTGGCTATTATTTCCACACAGCCATGCCTCCTCACGACTCTCAATGGGCTCCAAGATGAGGCTAATTAAACAATTATTGGTCTCCAGCATTTCAAAACTGTACACATCCCTCCTTGACGCCATTGAAGCGTCTGCACATTTTAGAGGAGTCTGCTGAATTCTGTGAGCGGAGCACATTCTGTTCCGAAAAGTCTACCTCTTCTGAATACCAATCATTTCAAATGGCAGATGCGTGTCCAAGGCTGGCATTTAATGAGCAATTCAAAACATTCGTGTCGTGAATTTCAATCGCCCCGGCAGGTGTAGTGACAAACAGCGCTTATGCTTCTTCTTGGTTCTTTCGGTAAAGTCACGTAGGATGGAAATAATAAAATAATAAAAATAAAACACAATAAAATACAATTCTCACGACGTTTCGGCCACAACGCAAGCAGCCGTCCTCAGGTGAAGAACAGGGCTGTCGGAAAGACAGCGTCTGAATGAAACACCACCAAGCTTGGCAGCGTATATTTAAGCTGGGTTAGAGGAGGAGGGCACCTTGACAAAGGAATTTGCATATCATATGATATCATTCAGACGCTGTCTTTCCGACAGACCTGTTCTTCACCTGAGGACGGCTGCTTGCATTGTGGCCGAAACGTCGTGAGAATTGTATTTTATAATGTTTTATTTTAATTATTTTATTATTTCCCTTCTACGTGACTTTACTGAAAGAACCAAGAAGATTAATCCCTGCAGTCACGAAAGCTTTAAATCGAAGCGCTTATGCTTATTAAGCCCATGCTGCCAAGTTGCCAGCTGAAATCAATCTACGTATACGCACTTCGTAAAATCAGAGGCATCTGTGCGTCATTCCTGAAAACACATTATCTCAAAATGAGTTAAAGGGCGACCTTTTTAGTTTTTTGTAGTTATTATCAGAGAACACACTGTTCGGTATGGAGTCAGGGGCAATGCATGGTTCGAATTTGTGATATCCATCTCGGGGCGATGTATCTATCGCTTCGGCTCACATCAAAGAGAAACACCTCATTGCAAGATATCGCAACAACTGCAAGAGGGCAGTTATCTTGAGATAAACACTGCGAGATTAACGTCGGCCTTGTCAGCCTCACATGTGTGAGTTTGTTTCATGGGAGCCTAAAATTGAGCGCAACTGCATTGCAGGGCTGAACGAATCACTTACACCCAAATATTCTGGTCTGCGTGGCTTCAGTTACCGACTTCATAACACATTATGATGTATAACTGGAAGTCAGTCATGTCGAAATGGGCACGTTTTCCTTCGCGAATTTACAAAAGGTAATTTCTTTATACGGAGCCGTGGAGAGAATCCGTTCATTCGCGAGAATTGGGCCTGCGTCAATCACATTTGCGATGCATTTTAAAGATACTCTGCAGCTTACACCACACCGCAGAATCGTGTTAGTGGTGGCTTCATGCGTATTCATTCAGAATGTGAAGTGAACTCGCTTTGATCCTGTTTTTTTACTGTAAAATAACTTTGCCAGGGGGGGAGCAGATGACTGAAATCCACAGAGACAGGGGCGTTGGCAATTCCTACATGGAGACCTCGCTGTCAGAAATGCTCTGTGCTCAGCACACAGAAAAAAATAGGACACGGGGTGATGTCATGTACAGAGAGAACTAGGAATATTTAATTGTTTATTGTAGAGATAGTGATACTACTAATTTACAACCATCTGTTATAATACACTACTGGGCTAAGGCTTCTTCATGCCTGGTTAGTTCGGTTGTTTGACCATACTTCACCACGCTGGTCAGTGCGTATTGGTGAAGGATTGGACGTGTACATGCTTCTGATATCACCTCGCCACTGACGCTAACAGTGGTGAAAGATTAAAACGCAGGTCTCTGGATTGACAGCGCAATGTGCTAACCATTATGCCACTGCTCCACACTATGCCCCTTGTTTATCAATGAAAGCCTCATTGGGTCTTAAAACTCTTTTTTTATTCCATTCACGAGTTAGTTGGACTATTGGTGAAAATTAGAATACCTAGAAACCCATGCATTCAAGGAAACAACCCTCAAAAAGTCACACAGATGGATTAAATCAATTGCTGTGTTTAAATGTCCTGGCCACCTCACAGGCCAATTTTTTTTATATTTCATGTTATGGAATAAAAATTCTCCAAATCAAAAACCTGGCAATAAATCGCAAGATCAAACCTCCGCTAAAGCAGAGGGCATGTTACGTATTTTTGGAGACACAGTCTTCGTATGTGTGCGTTACTTCGACGTTACTCGACGTTTAATCACGTGTATTCGTGTGTGTGTGTACGTATCGATATCTATGGAACCTTTTTGCCAGTATCAAAATGATGGGGAAAAAAATGAGAATAGGCTTTCACCTTTCTGGAAATAAAACAGGCGTTTCGATGTTCAAACGCCCAATAGATACCTATTGCGAGGTATCAGGTATGCATTAACCACACAAACTTGTGGCAAAACATACAAACAAGTGTGCTCTGATTATACTATATGCATTGGTTTTGAAACCGATTGGCCTACACCAGCGACAGTGTGTATCAAGTTTGTCAACGTCAGCATTAGGAAGACAGGCAACTTGGGTGTTGCATGGCGGTGGTCCCACCAGCATCTCATCCGTCACACCAGTCATAATACACGCTGACGACCAACACCTGCCCCACCAGACTACACGGCCAGACAGGACATCTTCTTGGTTCTTTCGGTAAAGTCACGTAGAAGGGAAGTAATAAAATAATAAAAACATAAAAAATAATTGTTATTTTTATTATTTTATCATTTCCCTTCTACGTGACTTTACCGAAAAAACCAAGAAGATGAATCCCTGCAGTCACGAAAGCTTTAAATCGAAATCAGACAGGACATCTTTAATATGCATGTATATGCTGCCCACACATTATTGTGGGACTGCCCGTATACTGAAACACTACAGATCTTTAACGCGCTGTAAATAAAATATCATATAAAAGAAATGTGAGTGCGTCCTGAACTATAATGTTTGCTGTGGAATCTTGGCCAAAACGACATGAAGCATTGATCGAAATCTGCTCACAACACAAATGTAATTCCTCAAGAGAATAAAACATCGCCTCACATATCACAAGTGACATGACGATTAAAGACACGACGATAGGAGGTAGATTAAGAGAAGCATCTGAGTGCTAACTGACACGTAAGAAGCCAAACTAAGTTGATACGGGCATTGGGTGAGAAAGGGTTCAGATCAGATTTTTCATGAAGTATTTTGAAAAAGATTAAGAGGGGCAAGGGAATTGAGGGCAACCAAAATTAATGTGGCTGGACTGTCAGGCAGAACCTTAAGAAAATTGCGGTGAGATTGGACCAAAGAAGGAAGCACTGCAAGAGACTGGAACAAGATGGACGAAGCTGACAAAGAGCCCGACCCCAGCTAATGGCAATTCAGGGAAGTAGGAGATTAGCGCGTTGTATGCCTGCGTGCCCATACAATGCAATATGATTCTCGCACTGCACGCGAAGAAAACGCACAGATACATTCTGCTTGCATTCTGCATGTTGGGAATATTGGGTAGAAGACGATTAAAATAAAATAACTTTATCGGTACCGAGGCTCCCACAAGGCCATGCGGCAGGTGCGCGCTGCACAGTTTGGCGCCAGCTATCTTACAGCGTGGTCGTGTCGCTAGCCCTGCAACTTGCGGACGTCTCGGAACAGTAAAGGGTTAACATCATTTCACCGCGCTTCGCACGCTAAGAGATGCGCGCGACCTCACCCTTGAGGGCCGTGGTCCAGTCGCGGCTGGAGGGGGGGCCGCGCATCTTCCCGCGCCGCGTGCGCCCCCCGTTGAGCACGACGGAGCCGCCGGGCAGCGTGGTGATGGTGCAGTAGCGCGGGTGGCCCAGCGAGCTGAAGAACTGGCGTGCGCGCTTGCTCTGCTCGAGGAGGCGCGCCGGCGGGGAGCCGGCCAGCTCCATGGCGCAGGCCAGCTGGTCGCCCTCGTCCTCGCCGGGCAGCAGCGGGCTGCCCGTCAGCAGCTCGGCCAGGATGCAGCCCAGGCTCCACATGTCGATGGGCAGGCCGTAGCGGCCGCCCAGCACCACCTCGGGTGCACGGTAGAAGCGCGACTGGATGTAGGTGTACACCCGCTGGTGCTCGTAGCAGCTGGAGCCGAAGTCGATCACCTGCGGGGCAGGGGGGGGGGGGGGGGTTCCGTCGCACGCACGCACGCACGCACACGAAAATCCGATTAGCTCGTTTATCAAATTCATATTTATTAAAAAATTGTGCTCGTCTTGCAAAACACTCGCAGACCAAGTTATTTGCAATCCATGGTTTTACTGTTATAGAAATGTTTTCAGATCCTATAGGTATCGTGGATCATGCGGGTAATAGGGTCACGGGTAATAGGGTCGTGGATAACCGAAGTTCTCCTGCCATAGCAATGGGCGGGCAAAGGTTTGACCTGATTTTGTCATTGTGAATGTCAAATACAAGCGTTGTGTCTGGCAGCTGTGTGTGTGTGTACACAAGCTTCACTTGCTGTGGGAATTAGCGTTTGTTAACTTTCCCACCATGCCTCCGCGGTTGGCTACGTACGGTGCAAAAGAAGTTCAACGTACATATACGCATGCATGGGCTGCGGTGGTTAATAACGAGCAAAGCTCGGATGTCTCAACGTTTAAGTGATCGATTATCCGTCCGCTGATTTGTCGGTCAGATGGCTCGAGAGTAGTCGTGGAGGGAAAAATCTTCGCCTCTGTTCCCGTGTGTGCCACTGGATGGGAGGCAATGGGTGTGGCTTGATGATGTCATCACGATAATCAGCTGATGATGTCATCACGATAATCAGCTGATGATGTCATCACGATAATCAGCTGTGCCAAGGTGTGTGTGCCTTGTAGGGGGTTTCCCACATTTGGCGGGCAGTATGTGGTCCTGAGTACAAGCAAAGAATTCTGCACCACTTCTGAAAAAGAAACTGCGTGATAAACCTCACGAAAGGCCTCATGCAGTTCTGAGCCCTTGCTTTTGGCTCGCACGTTGTTTTGTCGGTGTTGTTAAATTTCTAGAAGCTCCCACAGGACCCAGCTGTTGAGAGCAGCAAAAACTTTTAAATAAAGAATACGGCGGAGTGGGATTAAGTCACCTGCACAGGCTTGCAGGTGACTCAATGTTGGCTGAAGGAGGGTTTGAAACACACCCCCACGAGACAACTTGGCACAGAAGAGATTGGCAGCGTCATAAAAAAATGGGAAACACGGTTAACAACTGATGAATCACGAGAAGCTGACGTACATCGTCTGCATTTCTAACCACCGCAAAAAAAACACTCTTTCAACACACCTGCATTAATAACAGCTGGATGTGCACGGTGAATACGGAAATGTGAGGATGTCAAGAACTCTCAAAGATTGCGTATTCCTCGGTTTGTCCAGCTGTACAATTGAAATACTAAAATCACACCTAATGCACCTAACAATATAAAAAAAATTCGATTTAAAGCTTTCGTGACTGCAGGGATTCATCTTCTTGGTTCTTTCGGTAAAGTGACGTAGAATGGAAATAATAAAATAATTAAAATAAAACAATAAAATAATTCTCACGACGTTTCGGCCACAACGCAAGCAGCCGTCCTCAGGTGAAGAACAGATCTGTCGAGAAGACAGGTGAAGAACAGGTCTGTCGAGAAGACAGACTCTGTCTTCTCGACAGACCTGTTTTTCACCTGAGGACGGCTGCTTGCGTTGTGGCCGAAACGTCGTGAGAATTATTTTATTATGTTTTATTTTTATTATTTTATTATTTCCATTCTACGTGACTTTACTGAAAGAACCAAGAAAATATTAAAAATATGCATGTCCATGTAAATTTCGGTTAGATAGTTCAGTGCTTGCTAATGCTGATAGAAGATTTCTAAGGTGTACAGCAGCATTAAGCACTTAATGTCTTGTATTACAAAAACAGCCATTACATGTTTTGTTAGAAGATTTTGATGAATAATTCATTTCATTACAGCCCTTTGCCAATCCACTTCTGGATGTAGGCCTCTCTGTGCCATGTCGGTCACAGGGGTTATTTTCACCATATTTCACCGCTGTGTCGGTGTGGGTGGGTGAAGTGGTTGGGGCAGCCAAAGACTCGTTCAGTTATCAATGTTGGCTGTGGCAGGTCACGAGGTTCATAGCTGAGTGCGATAACTAGTGCTCAACACTCCAGCCCTTGATCTGATTAAGCAGAGATTTATTCCTCAATGCATGTGACACATACTACAGGTGATTCAATAACCCAATGAGCAACATGATTTTCCGTTTCTGTTGCTAAAGCCGCTTGGCAATAATCTCAACATCCATGCTTTCAAAAGCCGTAATTTGTGGTCAGTGGTGTTCTTGTTTGTACGGTTAGAGAATAAAGCTAGTTGAAAAATGTGTTGTAGTATCGTCAAATGACCTTGAAAATGCTATTTGGAGACACACCATGTTTATCCGAGATGACCAGAAAAGACCCCAGTAACGTAGGACTTGTATGAATTATAAGAGAATCTATTGAAGTGCACAGTTTCCACTGACGGTACATTATTATTTCGGCAGTAAAGGTGTAAACGTACTAATGAATCATGAGCATCGTTGCAATCTCCCAAGATGGAAAACACATGAATGACTCCTGGGTCCCAAGACACTTATTTCATCCGCGGCTCATACAGATGACGTAAGAGGGTTAAGGAAAATTTGCAATTATTCTGTAATGTGACCTGGGCTCGCGTGACACCCGACTAATTTTCGGCATTCAACCCCGCAGGCAACGCTGACGTAGCTCACGATTAGTCATTTCACCTGGGATGTCAATACGACGGAATAAGAGGCAAGGAAATTTTTTTCAGATGGCCAAAGGTAATTTGAATATTACACCATCCCATGATATTTTCTTCGGAATTGGCCCAGTCATCGGTTGTGGTGTCTGTAAAGTTTCATCTATGATGCACACTAATATAAATACACTTAAATATATGATCCGGTGAAATGTACTTGATTCTATATAATCAAAATTGTATTGAATTGAATTAATTTTTCACATCTCATAAAAACTGCTTTTTGATCTAGAATTGAATAACAATACTCATTTCTTGACTTAAAGCTTTCGTGACTCATATTCTTTGGGTTTTTCGGTAAAGTCACGTACGACGTTTCGATCCCAACACAAGCGGTCGTCATCATTTTCCTGATGACGATCACTTGTGTTGCGATTATTTTTGTTATTTCTTTGAACCTATCTACGTGACTTTACCGAAAGACCCAAAGAATAATAATCATTTCCACGTCAATGTCTTTCCAAAGCCTCAGGACTCCTTTTAAGGAGAATTCTGTTTTGGATACTTGGTCACGTTCCTACTAGTTTTGCATGGCACCATCATAGACCACCCTAATGCATTTGTGTGAGATTAATGCTTTTGCCAAGAACATCTGGTAGCCCAGCAGCATTTGTATAACAAGCCTGACTTGGCTGATGAGCTCCAGAGTGTTTAAACCAGTCGAGTTTGCTTGCTTGAACAAATGCTGTTGAATAATATTGGTCTAAAAAGCCAAGAGGTCGATGGACGAAAAAGTTTTTTTTTGTTTAATTATAGGCATTGATTTGAAAAAATTCCAACACGTGGTGTTGGTACTGGTGGCTTAGACAGCACCGCTGAGATTTTGGCTATCAGGCCCTGCGTCTCCGTACGTGTGCGTGTGTCTCACGTGGGGAGCGGTAGTGCAGCGGTTAGCATGCTGCAGTATGAAACTGGCGACCGGCGATCGATTCCCGCTCACGTTCAACACCAGTGACGATTATCTGTACCTGTCCTGGGCCTCCCCTAGGTCGACTCAGCCTCAAATAAGTACCCGGTTGCGGTGTGCAGTAAATATCGCGACTGGGGACACAAAGGCGGTCGGGCGTGGTGCTAGCCACCCACCCCCCGTTGTGTGCCGTACCGGCCTTCACAGATGCCACTCGCTAACAGTGCTTGCCCCTACAGTCTGTTAAGGCTATATGGCTGACGTTTGTCTTTTGTACGTCTCACTCTCCATCTCAGGGAGCTTCGTAATGCCCGAGCACCGCACGCGCCGCACCTTGATGCCACTGCGTCCCTGCTGGCGGAGCAGGATGTTCTCGGGCTTGAGGTCGCAGTGGATGATGCGATTCTTGTGCAACGCGTTGAGGCAGAGCAGGATGGAGTGCGCAAACTTGCGCACCACCTGCAGGCTGAAGCCTTGGAACTTGTTCTTCTTGATGAGCTCGTAGAGGTTCATGCTGAGCAGCTCGAAGGTCATGCAGATGTGGTTGCGGAAGTTGAAACTCTCGAGCATGTGGATGACGTTCATGGTGTTCTCCTTGTCCTGCTTCTTGAGGTGCTCCAGGATGCGGATCTCCTCGGCCGCCTGCCGGTGGAAGCGCTTCTCGTTGCGCACCATCTTGAGCGCCACGTACTGGTGCGTCCGGTGGTCGTAGGCCTTCACCACCTGGCCGAAGCTGCCCTTGCCGATGACGCGCAGCACCTCGTAGCGGTAGGCCACGTGGTCGTGCGGCACGTGGATGTACGAGCCCTGCTCGTCGTCGAAGCCGTTGTTGTTGACGCCGCTCAGCGTCGCCTGCCGCTTCTTGGCGCTGGGCCCCACGAAGTACACCTCGTGGTAGTTGAAGATTTCGTGGTGCTCGAACATGCTCAGCCTGTGCATGTACTTGCGCATCGCCTGCTCGGGCGACATGGCCGTCGAGTGGGGCTTCGGGGAGCCGTCGTCCGGACGCGGGGACCCGGGCACCGCGTCGTGCTGCGTGGCGGCCGCCGCCGCCGCCGCGCGCAGGCAGCTGCCGAGCGCGGGCCGCTCCATCTGGAGGCTCTTGAGGCCATTGGCGAGGCTGCCGAGGTCGGAGGCGAGCAGGCCGCGCTTGGCATGCGCGTCCTCGTACAGCGGCTGGATGTGCACCGGCCGCGGCATGCCGGAGAACATGTGATCCGTGAGCCTCGCGTTGTTGTTGTTGCGGCCAACCTGCGGGGAGGTCGAGAGAGGGATTGGGAGAGGAAAGGACGATTTAAATCGAGCCCTGTAGCTGTCCATTTAGACGGTTTAATTTATTTAAAACTAAACTACAAGATGCCCCAGATGTCTTGTGACCCCCATTTAATTCTCTAAAACTTTAGATTTTTTTAAAGTAAGATGTATTTAACGCAGAAATGAACATGCAATGGGAAAATATGTTACGGGTCACATCTTTGCCCGTTCTTTCATCATCATCATCATCAGCCATGGTCAATCCACTGCTGGATGAAGGCTTCCAAGCCACCACACCTCTTGATCAAGCGATGCAGTAGCCAACTTGGCACCCGTGCGTGAGCTGATTTCATTGGTCCATCTCCTCGGCGGATTTACATTGGATGTATTCTATTAATTCTGGATGGCACTGTAACGATATTAAACATCGGCCTCTATCCCGTTTTATCTTGCCTAGGGTGCCACTCAAAATGTAAGTTTCCTATTATGAAGGTCACTGCTTCCTCGATGTATTCATTTGCCTTTGAAACTGAACCACTGCAAGTTCAGTGACAATCCCTCAATTTTTACTGGCTGTTCGATCGAGTTGAAAAGTGCATTACAGTCATTATATACATACGTATAGTGTACGCATGGATGCAGAGAGGAATAGAGGATTCCTGAGCAACCCGCATATATTAACATATTATATTGACATTTTTGCTCCAAGGAAACTGACACTTCCATTTCCCATACGCACATTGAGTGGTACCATAATCTTGCCTAAAAACATAGTTTCTCCACTGAGACTTGCCCATCTTTAGGAACATGAAAAATCTATCTGTGCATCATCCGACAAAGCCATGTCCATGTTGTCGGATGACAATAGGGCGGCTACCGGGCCCTCTGGTTTCGTAAACACGTACACCTCCTGAAGGTGTGTTGAGTAAACAATAATATGCGCACGCACACACACACACAATATCAGCTGAGCCCTAAGAGAGAAACCTGAGCACGTGTTATTTTGTTTAATATTGTGTCACGTACAGTTTGTACTTTGCCTCGTAGGCAAAGCACAAAGAGTGACAGGAGAGTCGTGCTCTTCAAGCTTCACTGCCTGTTACGTGTTGCAACGGAGGATGGGGGGGGGCAGTGGTGGAGCAGTCAACGCACTGCACTATGAATCCGGCCACCCGAGTTTGATTCCCAGCCATGGTTAACATCAGTGGTTGGTGGTCTTGGGAAGCCCTCTCAGCAACCCCCACCCCTTCACCAATCCTACTGATGTATGGTCAGAACAACCCCATAATCAATACGGTGTGGACAGGCCTCAAACAGCGGTGGGATGACAGCGCTGTAAATTATCATATATCGTAAATACATCGAAAATCCAGGGACTTTGCCGATACAGTAACATCTATTTTAAATAACGACATTTTAAAAACTAAATAATGAGCAAAACCTCGGACAGGGCAAACCGGCTTGGGTATGACCTGAGTCATGAGACCGGTTTGTGGCTGAAGAAATATAAAATAACCAAGCAAGAAGATGCCTGCCTATTGTCTGAAACTTGAAAATGAAAACGACCCGCAGACATGACCGATGGGCAGACGTGACAGCCATGAGCAAGCCTGCGTCATCCTGAATCTGAAAACATTCGAGGTGTACACTCTTACAAGTGAGTTAGGCGTCACGAGGTGGTGCCGTCTTATTTCTGTGTTGGCGCAGTACGGATAATTACATACATTGTGGCAGGCAGGGCATCAACTGGTTGTATGTTGTCTCAGCTCAACGTACTACATGTTGGACTTCTTTCGCACCATACGTGGCCAACCGTGCTAATCGGAGCTCAAAGGTCTGACATTGACATTGGAGTTATATTAAATACGCAAACAAAACAATCCACATTGATATTTCACAACTACAGTATATGAACTACGAGTTAAGTCAGAGGCGAATACTTTGATACTATTTTACAAGGCCCATATGTTATGGGACTGCACATAAAATGTTACGTACATTTTGTTTTTCATTTTCCTTCTACAGGCATACTATCCTATATAATGAGCAGTAAAATAATATCATACATTCGTCATTACCTGTCACATTTTCACAACTGGGATATCGGTTTAAATTAAACTCTTAAGACCTACTCTTCGATATGAGCAGTAAAATAATATCAACCACCTATCATTACCTGTCACATTTTAAAAACTGTGGAATAATTATTGAATAATAATGTATTAAGAGCATAACATTCATGTACGCAGTCATAATATAACATAAAAAATTGAGGTTAGATCGGGTAAATAGAAATGTGTCGTTTACGCGATCTGACCCAAAAAACGTTATTATGGATAATATCGTACGTTTAAATATAATATGGCAGATAGTCGACAAAAAAAACTGTAAGTGGGACTTACCCTCATTCTTTGGTTAGCCATGGGTACGCTCCAATTCCGAACTTGTGTTTTGAGCTAAAGAGCATCTCTCGTCAATATATAAGGCGCGTGGCATACTCCCTGAGCATTTTACGCCCCTTGTGATGAACTTCCTTTTCGAAATAGCATGTAATTGGTAAGCCGGGTCACACAATAGCTCATTGGTCACAATGAGTAGCCAATCGTGTCTTGTTGCCGGCAGTGGTATGCAAGTCTGCAAATTACGCAACGCATAGAAGACATACGTGCTGTGGACCGCTCTAACTGGTCTTTCTTCTTAAAGTTTCCACTTAGTGTGCAACAGAGAGAAGTGGCGTCTGCCCTGTCAATAAACGCATCACGATTGCCAAAGGTTCATCACAGAATTAGAAGCATTAAATGTGAAACGTTGATGAGGCTGCGCCACATTTTCATTCAATGTGCTTAAGTATAACTGACTGAAGTATGCAACGGATCAAGTTGACATTCGGACACTGTTGTCTCGTAAGGGTCTTCCTTTTACCATCGGCTGAAAATTGCATCTAAAATCAGCCAGTGGGCACGACACTTTGATGCGTCTTGCTGGGGTGTCCAGTCTTGGGTATAATTATTTATCGTTGCGTGAATGAAACTTTTAAAATACCATCGCAATACTTGCCGAGTGCCTTTTTTTTGCACATCAAAGCAGCACGATGCCCCTTTTTGAAACAACAGTGGCCATGGCTCACGGAGACGAGAGACAGAGGAGCGGCGTTATTGTGTTCACACTCTGCAGCTGTCAACGGGGGCCTCCTGTATGGCAGGCAAGCTTCAGTTTTCGCTCGAGAATGACTTACGGCAGAATGAGCCTCGCCAGTGAGCATATGCCCAATTGAGTTTATGTTCGTGAGTTGTGGCAATACTGAGCAGATCTGTCTTAAATTCATCGATGCCCAGGTCTTGACTTACAGGAGCGATGGATACACATATTTAGAAAGTATACGAGGACCAAGGTAATTTGACCTAGGTCACATGTCTCAATGACCTGGATTTGGATTAACTGGAACACAAGGATTAGCCTCCTGCTGTTCATCAATGAGTGCCAAGGGATCTGTCGTGTTCGCGTTGCAGTCAGGTCCCGGCTTAAAGGTGAATGACATTGCCCCTTGCAGAGAAGTGTTCCCAAGTGCGTAACTGCTCTCATTCTGGCCGAAAGGGGCGAGTGTTCTGGAAGGGGTAAGAGTAATCCTCATGTGCCACGGAGGTTCTTCATATTAAGTATTCGCTTCTAACAGCCAATATGGTCAGGTTCAACACACGGGCAAAAGCACATACGAGGTTGCAATCGTGCCATTGCAGCATGCCATGCCTAGGTGAACTAATTATGGGTTGTTGGCGAGGCTTACGGGTAAAGCATATATAAGCATGACTGCATTATGTCGTCACGTATAAAGTTCTGCTTATATATTTACTTTTCCCCATAATGATATATTCCCCATAATGATATACAACAATGCAGAATGGGTTTGTATAGAATATTGCTTTGTGTGTCGATTATAAAAAAAAAACTCAACACATTCGTCAACACGTTCGCGTTTAATAGGGAAGCACATGAAGTGCTCTCTCCAATCAAATATGGTAACCAAGGAGCTTTTGTTTAACAAGCTAGACTCTTGAACAAAACCCATAGGCCCAAAGTGGTCCCGAGTTTGCTAGCTTAATTAAATGCTGCTGGATGATATTAGTCTCGAAAGGCAGTAGGCCAATCGACTAAAACATATTATTGCATCTATGTGTGGGGAGAGAAGGTGTTGTCTGTGCTTTTACCCATAATGCTCCACAAAAACACAAAGATTATCTCACACATGGCATGCTACAATGACATCATTGCAACCTCTACTTTCAAAGAGCATCATTATTGCCCTATAAATAATGCATAGCTTAAAAGGCAACCTTTTGTCTGTTGTTAGATTTTAATAAACATTCATGATTTATTCATCCCATTTATTATTAATTTTATCTTAAGGTGCCATTGTTGGGTTAGGGTCAGTGATGGTGAAACCGGATCTGTAGGCTTCAGCTCACAGATGTCCACAAGTGATAAAAGGTCTGGGAGGGGTGATCGCCGATTGCAAATATGGGGAGAGAGCTTTGGGCATTAACAGCTGCTAAGGTGAAAAACCAGATTGTCCGTGACCCACTTTTGCTGAGTACATAAGGCACAGCGTTGCCATTGTCCATATTGTTATGTGCACAGTGCGCTTGACAAACACAGAGTGGGTGGCATTGAATAAAAGAAAGTGGGTGCGGTGTTTGTGCCTGTGAATGGACAGAATATTAAATATGACTCCTCCTGAAGAAATATTGTCAACTCAGGGCCAAGACAAGAGCGGCCACCTGGTCTCTTGTGCACGACTGACAATAAGCAAATTGGCACACGATGGCACGGGGCTCAGTCAAATTGTGTGTGCTGCTGAACGAACGTGCGTGCGTGTGTGTATCTTTCCAGTGCTAGAAAGCCCGTATCAACCGTACACATGAGAGAGAGAGAGTGTGTGTGTCTTTCCCATGCAGCAAAGCTAGGGTTGCCGCTTTTTTTTGTTCCACAAACACGCCTTAAGATTATATTTTTCAGTCAGCCTAGGTCTACTGGAATAAGGTTCAACACAATACAAATGTCTGCACCGGCCTGTATGGGTTTCAGCGAGTGTGGCCGGGAACTGGAATCTGTGTCAAAACCCAGACAGGGGTGGCAACCATATATATGCAAATCCAATATCTCCTGTATATCTTGCTTCACTAGAAATTACGATAATTGCAGTAATTTTTTTTTCTGGGAACCCTCATGGCATTGGCCCATAAATGAAATTAATATAAACATCTTGAACATACGCCCTTGCTTATTTTGCGAACGATCACATTGACTCTACCAAAAACAAATAAATAACCAATCTTCAAAGGCGATTTCAGGAGCCGGATAACCGCATTCTTCCCGGTAGCTTGCCGTGTGCGAGCGTCAAGGGACCGATAAGCGAGGCTTTCCGTATTAGCCGACTCGCACGTTACGTGGGGTGAAGTGGTGAAGTGGAGGAGTGGCGGGCTCCGGTCGTTGGGGCTGTAATTTGCATGAACCCGCCATTATCGGCCCATCAGCAGTCACATCCTCTCACGGCCAGTTGGGCCCAGCACGTGACCTGAGTGACACTTCTCTGGCCAGTAGCTGCTGCTGCGGCGTCTCTTGATACCAACTCTCGCGGAAATACCCCATCCGCCTCTTTATGGCAGGAGAGAGAGATGGTTCTTGGCATGGACTGTTTCCATTTGGTTTTTTTTTTTGCAAAAAGAATGTGTGCGAAAAATGTAGAGGCCCTTTTTTTCGTTTATGTATTGACTCCAACAGATGGTTGTCATTTTAGTTTCAAATCGCAGTTGCTGAGCGCAGGCCCAAAATTATCCTAAACGCCAAGCAGCCGGCAACGAACAGCACTATTGAAGGTCTAACCGCATCTCAGATTAGCACGGTTGGATATGTACGGTGCGAAAGAAGTTCAACATACGTACATAGGTAATATATGAGAGGAAAAGAAAGCATGCATACGTACACAATTCCTGCATTTTATTATACTGTAATTAATTTAAAAAAATTGTCATGATAATAAAGGCGATGAAGCATTGAGATCAGCCGATATGCAATTAGCTTTTATTACTTTGCAGAATTGTGAGATATGGTGGCCGCTGGGGGAGAAGCCTTCATCTAGCAGTGGACTAGCCAAGGCTCAAGATGGTGATTACGCATAATAGAGTGGTTAAAATTAGTACAACTATTTAAAACTATTTTTTTATATTACCAGGTAAGGCCCACTGAGCTTTATAGCTCTCTGTCAGAAGCGACATGGCCACAAATGAGAGCCCAACAAAGTGGCTTATCATACGGAAATGTATCGCAGCCAAATACTCTAAACGCATGTTGGTTCTAAATATGGAGGGAACATCTGGAGAAGTCGGGGGGAAAATCCACGCGACCACGGGGAGAGAGACATGCAAACTCCAAATAAACAGGCGTCAGGGTCAGGATCGAACCCGTAACCTTCTGCATACCAGGCGAGGTATTTAACTTCTCGCCACCAATAGCCTCCCAACTAATTGAAACATTTAACTTTGGAATGCATTTATTGAATTTTTTTATCTGTCGAAAAAAAGCCAATTATGGTAAAGCTGTGATAATTGTTTTTTTTACCCTTCTATCTGGCAACAAAACTGACACCTTTTTTTACAAGGAGTCATGTTTGCATAGACCACAATACCTGCAGCCATAATGCAAACAAAAAACAACTCCTTGTAAAAAAGGTGTCAGTTTTGTTACCAGATAGAAGGGTAAAAAAACAATTATCATATTTTCTTTACTGGCAAATGAGGTTCCAATGGTATGGTAAAGCTAGTAAACAATTTGAAGCAAAAAATATATCTCGGGCACGTGACAACAACGGTGGTGAATCTGTAATTATTGAGTCTGCCCCTGCAACGTGGCTGGGCCACTAGGGGGCTGACGGGGCTTTGTTGTTAAGGGATGTGGCAGTGCTGCAGTTTGGCTGCCGCTTGTGGCTGCGTTTTTTACTCTCCCATCAACGACCACAGGTCCAAGTACAGTGAAGTATCTAGCGCAGGGAACTTGCCGATCAGTAAGTTTAGTAGAACCCTTATTGCCCACAACTATTATATTAAACATGCCCCCTATTCTTATTATCCGCGGTTATCCGAATTTTCTTTGTTCGCCCCCCCCCACCCCCCCACATACATAAGTGAAGTAAATTTGTGGAGAGACCGGTGGGATTCGAGGATTGGCGATGTTTGTCCACCAAATCGCAATGAATAAGGGGAGTTGTGCTGTGAACACACGTACTATTCTTATACCACACAGATGCTCCCACCAAGTCTGCTGCTATATTTATGCCTTGCAAGCTTTACGAGAATTAGGGCAAGCGGACTGTGTTCAGTAGATTAAGACACGGCTGGAACATATGGACACTTCCCTGGCAGAGCCTTCTATAGGAACAACACTGCTGGTTACTTTTTAAACTGTGATATAGAATAGTTCTGTATGTATAGTCTGGGGAGACAACATCAATTTATTTTACACACTTGGGACTTTATCTGGCCTTGCGCTTGCAAGGATAGTGTTGCCCTCGGCTAATATGTTGCGAGTTAGCAGAGGTGGGACAAAGTCATTGTTATGCAAGTCCAAGTCGAGTCGCAAGTCATCAAATTCATGACTCGAGTCTGACTCGAGTCCAAGTCACATGACTCGAGTCCACACCTCTGCGAGTTAGTAGCTGGCACATTGCATATATACACAATGTTGTGATCAAATAGTGTGTGGGAATTGGGACGGTGCTTTGTAAGAAACACAGGGAAATCCTGTTTGTAGTGTTTCATCGGGTGTTTTAGTAAATATATATTGTGCAGCTAATGAAACGTTTGCGTGCTTTGCAGCTGATGGTTATCTTGTTTTATGCAATTTTGGAAATCGTTGCGTAAATATTTTTTTTCCCGTGGGACGTCGGAGGACCAACCCCCGATAGTGACACAATTCAATGCATTCGTCGTCCCACAGTGCCAACTGGCCGGCACTGTCAACCCACGGACCACAGCAAGTTTCAAGTTGCATTCATTTGGTATAGCCCTGTGAACCATGCGGCTCTTAAGTCGGGTGCAACCGCAACAAACAAAATATGAACGGAGAACGTCTGAAAGCGACGACGCGCAACAGAAACATCCTGGATAATTCTAGATTTGAAGCTTTCGTGACTGCAAGGATTCATATTCTTAGGTTTTTTTCGGTAAAGTCACGTAGGTAAAAAATTAAAATTAATAAACGTAAAATAAAAATCACGACGTTTCGGAGGCAACACAAGCCTCCGTCTTCAGGTGGAACCGTCACAGCACGATAGCTGTATCAAGTGAGAGAAATTCCAAGAAAACAGTCCTTGTATATATACTGGTTGAGGGTGGGAGGGGCCAAGGTAGGCCCTGAATATTATTTCTTGATAAACCAGCAAATTTTCCCAAAAAAACTCAACAGCAACTGAAGCGAAACGACCGAAGCCAATGTGGTAGCCTGACCGAAGCCAGGCGACCACTCCTGAAGCCACTCGCCGTGCTCACGAAGCCGCACCATGAACATGTAAACGTTCAAAATCAACTAAACCACCATACGAAAAAAAACAATGCATAATTAAAATAGTACTTGAGGATTGCTTGCTTACGATGTGCCGTTTCACAGTCATCCCTTGCCAAAAAAGCCTGCATGAGTTGACGCCGCCTTCTTAAATGTGAAATATTGTTTTATAGACCGCATGGGATGACCGTAGGATATAAATACCCATCAGCGGGGCACGTCCTGGATACAGTCATGCGGATGAGTCCGTGCTTTTATAATTGCGCGCAACGCGTGGATCTGCAACAGGACATCCTGCCGTCCATTCCTTCCGAATAGCTCAGTGAATAAACGGCCCTGACCTGCTTTTTGAGGGCCGATGAAAACGCGCGCACACACACACAATGCCACTGCCACTGCATTGACGGTGACTAAGGGCGACACAAGGACGAGACAATGGAGGGCAAGAGGGCAGGGCAGGGTATGTGTAGTCGTAGTAGCAGCACGATGCGTCGCCTCTTGTTAATGCAACCAAAGCTGAGCATATTGCAACCACGTTGCTCAAGGGATTTGCTTTTTTTTTGTATCAAGTGCCGTAAATTCCACACGCGCTTTGCTTTAAAGACTTGCGGTGGGGGGGGGTGTTTTGGCTTTGACGGACACGTGGGGTGGGGGGCTCGTTGAGGAACGGGGGGCTCCAGGAATGTCTGGGTTTGTCGCTACGCTCACCCCTTTGTCCTTATGGGCAGGATACTGGGATACGGAACTGAGGATCTGACACGCGCACACACACGATTGCACATTACTACTAGGACATGTTGGAAAAATAAATAACCACCCCCCACTGGGAGGAACTGCTTCCGGGGATGGGCGCACGATAATAGCGGCATTTATTAGATTTCGCTTCCTCTCCAAAGTGAGATGAGTGAGATAGCAGTGCCAGGCTGCTGCAAATAATACACACTGCCAAATAAGTAGCAAGCGTATTCGCGCTTGCTCACCACAGTGTCGTGGTGTGCAGTACCTGGACCATATTATCATAGCAACATACTGCTTTGAGGGTTGCCATATGGGCACCCCAAGGGTACTGACTTCTATTACACGGGTTTGGTTCGAGACGTTTGGGGTTTTGGTTCTCCCCCTCCCAGCTCGAGCCGGGAAATATTTTCGTGCTGGCAAGCATCGAGGAAGCACAACGCCGAACTGACCCAAAAAAAAGAACACCTAACAACACCCATTCGCCTGCAAATGCTTGCCATTCCATTTCGGTTGCAGAGAATGCCGCAGTCTTACACAACCAAACTAAGGCATGGTGAAAGACGCTTAACAAAGGAGCATTTACAAATTCGACCGAGAAGAAACAAATCAATATAATGCGACAATTGTCCAGAACCCTCTAAATTAAACACACCTTGTACGGCGTTCACGTTGCCGTATGCGTGTGCGATCCTGACAGGGACACACTTATCACGCTCAGATTCACATTCTTGCGAGATTACAACGGTGACGATGAATGGATGGATGGTGCTGGTGTTGTCAACGCAGGCGGAGGCACACATACTACACACAAGCGTGGACTTGTATGTAGATCTTGGCCATTATCAGTATTCCATAATGTGGTGACCCATGCTGCTGCATGGTGGCACAGTGGTATAACACAGTGGTATAACATAGTGGTATAACACAGTGGTATAACACAGTGGTATAACACCGCCTGGGTTTGATGCCCGACTCGGAAGCCCTTTGCGTGGAGTTTGTTCAGTTCTGCCACCAACTCTGCATGGGTTCCCTCCGGTTTATCGGGCTTCCTCCCATATAAAAAAACAAAGCCCCCAATGTAACTGGCATTGGTCAAACATCCCAACGACTCAATTAGGATTACACACATAGCAGCATCGCCCCCCGACTGTGAATAGCCCGCATCTCCGATGAGCATGGTTGGCTACGTACGGTGCGAAAGAAGTTCAACATACAGTGCAGCACATCCAATACTTGGCAGGACCCTCCTGAAAAATATAGTCTTGAGACTCGGTGGGACTTTGCTGGGTGACAAAAAGCAGAAGCTGTTGCTGGTGGCAGTGGTAGTGGTGGTGTGCGATGGTCTTCTCGACCTCAAATGAGTAACCCGGTGCACATTGCCACTGGGGAGACAAAGGCGGCCGGGCGTGGCGCTGGCCACCCACCCCCAACAGCCCTTGCCCCACCAGTCCTGTCAAAAGGTTATCCGGTGACATCGTTGTCTTGTGTGTGTGTGTTGACCCGCCAATATTTGATGTCTGTTCAGAACCCCCCTCTCCCCCCAAATAAAAGAGCTTCACAGCTCATCGGATTCCAAGATTCCGATGCCGGTGTGACGAATCTCCCCGGTGTGCCCCTTCCTTGCTTACCATGTAGCTGGAGAGCGGGGGCAGGTGTGCAGGCGATGGGTCTCCGTAGCGTCGGACAGGGCTGTCAGTGTCGACCCCGCTGTACATGCCGGTCCCCAGCGGGATGGACACGGGCAGGTCGAACAGCAGGCAGCTTTGCATTTGCAGATCTCGATTAGCTGGGAAGCTTCCACAATGCCGCCCGTCCCGACGCCCTCCCCCCCCTAGCAAGGAAATAATAATAACAACAACAACAATCAATGTTGCGGGTAGTTGAGAGTAGTGTGAGTTTGATATATCGCAAACCAAATAGCTCACGGGTGGGGCGGGCAAAATATAATGGGAAAACTTGATTGAAATGATTTTTTTTTTAAATAAGAAGAAGAAAGCAACTACTAACGGTGGTTGGAAGAGACGTGCCAACGTCTAAGCGCGAGACGCTAATGGCACTGGGCGCATGCCACTGCCGCTGATGCCGCTTTGCTGCGCAATCTGCCTCCGGCCGTCTCAATCGCAGCGCACGAGCTCAGTGATGAACGCAGCCGATGTCCTTCCTCTGCAAGCCCTCCTTCCCCAAGCTCGCGCAGGCTATGATGGGGGGGTGGGAGGGGGTGACGCGTCCCCAAGCAGGGAAGCACAGTGTTTGGTTGGCAGGGCACATGGGCAGGGTTAACTCCGAGGATGGATGTTGGAGGTGGTTTGGCGGTTAGGGGGGGGGGGTGTGTACGTGGGTTTTTGGGGCTGGGAGTCACGCACGCGTGATAAGGAGGAGGTGGAGTCTTAGCTCGGAGCACTGCAGAGAGCGAGAGGGAGGGATGGGGATGGCTGTGATGGTGTGCTGTGTGTGTGTGCGTGCGTGAGCTGGAGCATGTATGCACGGCGCTGGTTTTTTTGCCGTGGTAGTTGGATCATTGTAGGTGATTACACTGGTAACACGTGGTCACAGTGGAATGGACGGGTTCAGGCGAGGTTTTTTTGTTGCGTGTATCTTTTTTTCTCTGGTTGCAAAAGAATGCGTTTTAAGTTTGGTGCGCCTGTGACGAAAGGTCAGGGCGCAGACATCCTGCTTGGCATCGCTGAGTGTGGCTGAGGATGTCCATTTGTTAAGCCAAGAAGGAATGGATGAGAGGGTAGGGATGGGTGCAGGGAGCTGTTCCCCCAAGAGATGTCAGAACAGATGGTCAGAAGGTCAAGCAATGCAGCTTTCAATGGAATCAAGGTCACCACTTTGAATCTATTCCAAAGCAGACGTTGACGGTGATGTGGACGTCTGAATAGACACGATGTTACATAATGCAAGTGTATGTGTCTAAATACATTTATATAAGAGGGGGTGTCAGCATTATAAAGTGTGCAGGCGAACTCACTCTATGTTATTGAACAAAAATAACTCGCTGCCCTCCTTGATCAGCCAGCACTGGCCAGCATGGTGAAGTATGGTCAAACCGAGATGGCATGTGGAGTCCTTCACCCTGCAGTGGATTTGGCAGAGGGCTGAAAATGAATAGAAACTGTTCAAGAGGCCCCATAATATAAAATATTGGCCAGCTTAAAAAGCAGCAATGCTCAGACATCAAGCCTGAAAACAAATACCATAAAATGTTTCCATGTACACGTATAGGCATACGGTGAGCATTACACATCAGCATCGTGAATGTGGCAGTGACTTGTGAAGGCCTTCGTCCAGCAGGAGATTGACCATGGCTGACGATGAGAAAGATAAAGAGAATCAATCCGTGCATGTTGTGTTTCATCTTGTCCCTATGAAGGAGCAGTTCGGTAACGGGAGTGGATTGAATCAGCGCAAGCCCCATCAGGGGATTGCAGTGAGGGTTGGCAGGACTCCGAACGCTGTGCTCAGCACAATCTTCCCTTTCGGTGCACAGCATCACACTGTGCCGGCCGGGGAAAATGGATTGTCCATTCTGCAGCGTGCCGTACTGTATGTGTTAACCCTCTACTCGGCGAGCTCACGGTTCTATTATTTAAGTCTCCAGGCACAGAATCAAGGGGCTCTTGCCACGGCGTTCAAATTGTGCCGCCTCTACACAATGTCGACCAAAACAAGAACTGTACAGCGACCTTGGTGTCTTGTTTATGTTTTTATTTTGTATATCAGTGGCATGTATTTATATACATTTCAAATGAGGCCTGAAAACTATGGGTACATTAACACTGGTTATTAATCATAATTGTATTGTGATTTATAGATGTAGCTATAGTCTAAATTGGATTTGTGCTATCACATGTCTTTGTGACCTGCACTGAACGTGTTTATTTGGAGTATTTTTTTTTATTTTACTGGTCACATCCAACACTACATTGCACATATAATATCAGAATATCTATTTAAACTGGAGGAATCCGATGAGATGTGAAGCTCTTTTTTCACATGCCCAGTATGGGCGGGTCAGCAAATATCATCAGCCAGGTCATTCCACTGCTGGATGAAGGCCTCCACAAGCTGCCACCACCTGGACACGTTCCTGCAACGAAATCATCCACCTAGCATCTGCACGTAGAGCGATTTCATTGCTCCATCGGACGTGTTCCATTTCTTGGCACTTTTATTGATGAAAAATCTTGGCTAATGAACCTCATGTCGCACCCAACCTATTTTACAGTTCTTATGTCAGGATTAATTGAGTAAGCACAATGTGATTTGAGATGACAACGTTGACATTCGTTCAAGTTGGAAATGGGAATACAAAAACAAACACAATCAAATGTTATATTTACCTTGAGGCTTTACAGTCGTTGTTATTTGTCATTCATTTTAAAGGTTGGAAACACACGTACGTCCATTGATTTACACAGAATATACTGTGTGCGATAGAGTCGTAAATACACAGTGCCTATAAATGTATGAAGACAACGGATGTGCCGTGCACTTAGCCTGCAATATATAATGCATGGTGTGTGCATACATTACTCATCTCATGTCCTTCATGTTCTTTTATTGCAGAAATAACAGATGAATCTCAACGTGCTAGTCGGCATTAGTCGGGGGACCCTTTAGAATGCAAAATTAAAGCTGAGCGACACTAATTTCTCATTCCCCCAAATAGAATATAAACAGTTACGTAGTACCATAGGGTTATTAGAAAATTAACTATATTAATTAATATTGCACGTTTACACCGAGTTCTTACTTTGGGCATTTTTTTAACATGATAATAAATTTGAAGAGTGGTCAAACTTACAAGTTTTTTAGATTGTTTTTACAGCTGCAGAAAATCATCTTTAATTTCATCTTCTGCCCAAATATGCCACTGTGTACTTGTACAAGTTAAAGAGAAAACACAGCCGGGTTCACAAAGCAGGGGTGCTGTGCTGCATACCACATTACGTTTGTGGTGTCATCCCTAGCTGCATTATACAATTGAATCTAAAAGTAACATTGGATAGACTCATATATGCGCTTACCATTGACTGTAGGGTGAATAATGGAACATTTGCTTAGATTTGGCAGGAAAATAAAATTTCCCACATTTACCAGAATCGGCATAAACAAAATATATATTTTTAGATCTGGCTTGTTTGCAGCGTTATTTATAGAGCGAAAAAGTGTTTCGCCAACTGACAACGACATCCATTTTTTAATATTTCTACCAAGAGGGACTGAAGGCTACGTTACTTGAGGCGTCTGATGAGTGAACTCTCCTTCTCAAATGCTGTCGAAGGCCCGTTGGAGAATGACGTGGAGATTCATGTGAAAGTGTCATGTGCGACGTCTCATTTCAATGGCACTGTACATCCACCTCCACATCATGTGTGCTGGCACAGCAAGTAGCGCAGGAGGCTCAAAAGAAGCATGCGCTAACAAAATATGAACACTCATGGTTTGCAAAATCATCAACTGACACTTGGCCATATATGCTATCAGTGACCTACATGAAACAAACTACATTGGTATGAAAAGCCAAGCGGACAATGTTTACTATAATATATATCTTATGTATATATATTCACACACGGAATTTGAGTTTGGAATTTTTAGCCAAAAATTAGCCACAACACAAAGAGTTTGTGTACAATACTGCCTCGTGCCTTGAACAGGACCCCGTTGTGGAGATAAAGTGTCCTTGCCAATGATAAATCGTAACCCAGCAGTATATGTTGAACAAGAGGGACTTTTAACAAGCTGGACTCTGGCTGATTAGATTCAAAACTGTTGAACCCGGTTCATGCGTTTCGGTTGCTTATACAAAGCTGCTGGATAATATTGGGCTGGAAATCCAATAGGCGGATGGACGAAACAATACAAGTTTCAGCTTTCAAAGTTCTTATTGTTTAACCAGGTGATATTGCAAGATACCAGGATAGTCTTATTTACAAGAGCGACCTGGGTCACGAAAATGACACCGACCAATGTTTTATTTCTATATCAGGAGAAACGAGAGTTCTGCTGATACTGTGACGGTATATGTTTTTACACGGATAAAGATTAGTAATTATATCTGCGTTGTGGTGTGTGTGTTTTTAACACGTGGGAATCACACAAGGTGGGTGTTGGGAGGTGTTCAATGGAATTAAATTAAGGACAAAACGTGTGATTTTTGTCATGGATCCAAATGCTGCAGGGTATAATTTTATGAGCTTGGTAATGTGGGAAGGGTGCTGAGTTTACAGGCAGTGCGCGCTTGTAAAATGTTACCCTGTAGCACGTGCACCAGTTGAGTGATCCTTTTTGGCAAGTGTGTGCCATAAACGCAAGGAGCGAAGGGACTATCCTGTGTAAGTGTAGAGACCCTTGCGTGCTGAAGGTCATAACCACATAGCCAAAACACAGCGGCCCTTCAGTAACAATGCATCGATTCACGTAAAACAATCTTTTTCTGCTCACAATACATGCATCGTGTGTTGTTGTTGTTATTATTATTGTGCTTGCTTACCAAGGTACACCCTCACTGAGTCTCCTGACTCTTTTTTTATCTGCAAACAGCAGCAAACGCCTCCTTGCTCGGCCATTTAGTAAGTTAGTTTTGTAATTTAATGATAAAAACAACCTATAAACAACGTTCCTAAACAGCCCACGTACAGTTAACGCCACGTGCATGAGTTTTAGCTAAGCATGATGTAAACATTTTCCCAATTTTCAACGATACAAGTTAGTGAATTGACGGTGCATTTTTATAGTCAACTTTCAGCGAATGTACAACAAACACATGCCATGATTACTGTAGTATTTGGCTGAGCAGCACGTTTTTTTAAATTGAAAATAGAATGTTATAATCATCCTATTGAAGTATATCTTGTAAAGGTCTGTAATGTCCTGCCTACAATGCCGTTGGGTGGGAAGGGCCTTAACGTGAGGGAGATCCGAGGGTTTTTTTTATTTTTCCTACTTTTCCACCTTCACCAGACATCTTGTGGGAGTGCTCACACTTTAGTCCACCACACGTGACCTGCCGATGAATGCACGAGTGGTGTGTACCTATTGATCCTGCTGAGTGGATATGAATTGCGGGATTCAACTGCCACAACGCCGCAAGATCGAATCGGCAACCTCTGAATTGCAAGTCCAGTTTGCAGATCATTTACACCATGGGACGGTATTTAAGAGCGAACTTTCATTAATGCTACCACTTCCTCTTGTTTCATGATGTGACATCATTAAGTCACTCTACATCATGGTGGGAATGGGCGAAGATGTACCGACGGTAAAATGTAGACTGGTAATTGCGAATTGCATGAGCCAAGTGAATAAATTAGCAGTGTTTGTCAGCCTATTTCCACCTCTACTTTCTCTCAGAGCCTGGTTATGGAGAAGAAAAATGTGTTACAAGTGAATTTTGAAAGCAGGTACACGCAGTACCTTATTAAACCTCGCACAATTAACTTCCAATACTGCGAAGGAATAGCATGTGCCTGTAAAGGGAGATGGAATGATGATCCAGTTCGTGTTCAGATGCTTGGTGATTGCATCGCAGGATCGTGAGTGTTGGCAGCGACTTGGGGAGGCGTTCATCCAGCAGTGGATCGACTGGTTACTTATCATAATGCGTTCCATACACACCAGTATCATATACGCCTATATGTTCAAGTGTAATAGTTTTCATTGCTTCTACATACTATTAACATTCCCTCCCTTTGTTAATGCTACCCCCTGCCCCCTCCCTTGAAACCCCCCCGCCCACCTCCTACGCATTTTCCATGAATATGCTAAATTCCTCTTGATATGCACATTCTTTTGTTAAGGCGCTCTTCTTACACCCCCAACTCAGCTTATATATAAGCTCCTAGCTTGGCAGTGTCTCATTCTTCACATGAAGACGGCTGCTTGCGTTGTAGCCGAAACGTCGTGAGAATTATTTTATTATGTTTTTATTTTTATCATTTTATTACTTCCCTTCTACGTGACTTTACCGAAAAAACCAAGAAGACAAGTGTAATAGCTTTTGCAATTTTGTAATGTAGAGCTGCGAGTTACTAATGGGACAGTAAACAGGTTACAATTCGCCCCTACAGCGATTCGAATCGTCACGATTCAGGGTCTTTGAAAGTTGTCATCTCCACTGAAGACGAAGCATGGACATTTCTCAGACATTTTACTCCTAACATATAATTTCTTGCTCGTTTTTGTTTCTCCATTCGCAGAAATTAAAACATGTGTGCATATGCGTGTCCATATGCACAGATAATAAATAACATATCCTCAAATCCACAATTTTATGCATGTAATGTGAATGTAATCATTTATTTTAATCAACGAAACCAATCTTGAGAATGTCCCCGATGTGATGGTATTAGATTGGACGACGGTGTGGTGAGTCTAGATAGGTAGATACTGCCCTCTAGTGGTAGGGTACCGGCAAAACCACCAAATTGAGAATTTCACAAATTCTCAAATATGAACCTGTTCTGGGACCCGATGTCAGGAACCCACTATGACCAGCTTGGTGAAGTATGGTCAAACCCCAAGGACAAACACCCTTGTGATAAGCAGATTGTCAGAAATCCGCTGTTGGATGCCCAGCATAAGTGCTGTAAACTATTGTTAAATTAAACGTATTAATCGTTTGCTCCACTTGCTCTCAAGAGTAATCTACATTTTCAGCAAACCAGCATGGCGCACACAATTTTTGGCACTCCCATCTCATTTTCAAGGTGCAGATGTGCATCTGGTGCTCCAAGTCTCTAATAAGTTGCCTCCAGTTTTTGTAAGGCAATAGAGATGTTGCTGAATATATGTGCCAAATAAACATCCATCCACTAGTCAGTTGTAAGCCTCTTGAGATAGATGCTTGTGAAAATGTGGACTGCCAGTGATGCAGCTCATGGGGATGTAAATAAGAGTAATTGCCAGCAAGTGTGAGAAAAGAGGTTCAAGCTGCGTGTGTTGAACTTCTTTATAACGGTGTGGGAGGACACAAAAATAAGCACAAACAGTTAAAAAGAAATGAGTTTTCAATCTACGTTTAAAAGTGCACAGCTCCGGTGGTTTCTTAATTATTGAAAGAGCGCAATATAGGAAGAGCGTGCCAGACGTGCACAGAAGCGCATCTGAAAGCGCACGATGCAGTGACTGTCTGTTAGATGGTTAGCCAAAAGCCGCTGCGAGGATGAGGGAAATGGATAAAATAATCCATGTCATTCAATATGAATTTGGACAAATGCCAGTTCTATCAATTGAGGTGTATGATGGAAACAAATTAGAGGGCTTTTTCTAGGAATGCCCCCATTAGGTCTCAAAGCTATTACAGGAGGGCCCTGAATTGGAATGTTTAGCTAATTTCATATTATGAGGGTCTGAAACCTCAAGTTATCCAAAGTTAACACTCAAAAAGGTTCCCAGAGATGGGCTGGAGAAAGAATGCATTCGCTGTACCGCCATCTCCTGGCCATCTGGCAGTACAGTGAGTTAATGATGACGTCACCCTGCTGCTGCTCTATATAAGAACGGGAGACACAGCAGAGCCTCACCATTCTGGCGAATTGCCCGATGATGCTGGATGCAATTACCAGCGAAACGTCGTACTCAAATTGTAAATGTTGTGGTTTCACGCTTCAACACACCCGTGGGCTAAAGCAGTGAACTATTTGTCTTTTGTCAACGTGACACTTTTTTACTGATTGGCCGTGTCGGGTGGTGGAGGGTTACGACACATTTATAAATAACGCGATCTAAACCCAAAAAACGTTATGAATAATATTGGTCGCGAAAGCCTACGTGTTAAACTGAGTGGGTTTATCCGTTTTGCAAATCTGTGTAATTCTCTTGACTCTCGCCTCCAAAGCACTAGATTGTATGTGCCAACAAGCTTGCCCTAGAATACGAAGAAAGTGAAGTATTCCCAAGTATGTTGGTATTAAAAGGTTGAGTATTACATGGTACGTATTGCATAACTGAAACACAAAAACTCAAACACATCGTTGGTTTAAATAAGCCTTTAATTTACTGAAATTAGCATATTAATGTTACATGTCCATCAAAAATAAGTTAACAAATACCTACAAATGAACTTTTAATGCAAAACATCATTAACCTTTATAAAAAATCAAGTGTTAGCCAAATTAGTCTAAATTAAATGTGAATCGTTAATCAAATGTTACGTTTAAATCAATACATAATTCCCTAACCACAACATGTGTATATATACAATCAATCAGTAGATTAATTTGACCAGATTAAATGAATATTTTAAACAATCCAAAAGCTATTATAGCACTCCAAATATATATTTTTTTATCACTTCTAATGCAATTTTAAACACAATTATGAAAATGTTGCCATCTGCTCTGTTTAAAAGTGCTCCATATTAGCTTTGGAAATTGTAATACTATTTCAAGATCCATACTCAATTGCTTTAAGTAAAATGTACACACCAATACTGTATTGTTCGATATAAAATCCAGTGGGAATTGATCGATTTCAGCATCACCATATTATAAATCATTCTGAATCAAATTTATAACTGTAAACTATCCTGCTTATATTGTGGCTGTATTCAAATTGACCATTTAAAATTAGGATCAATAATGCTGCATCGCATAAAGGTGGCGTGTTTCAAACTTGATGTTGGAAAACCAAACCAGGTCGACGATAAGCCTCCCTGGGTCTGTAAGACCTCGAAAGTTACACAATAAATGTGAGCGTATTGTTAAAGAGTTTGAATGGCATATTATAACAGTTTAAACGCCTTGGTAATTGCTCTTTAAAACACATTCCAGTATCGCATTCTATTTCACAGGTAAAACTTGTTTAGATGTACATGTATGTGCTTACAACCTGTGTTTGGACATCACATCGGCAGCTTTGCTCAACTCATCGCACAGAGGACACACAATTAAATTACGTGAATGCTCGATTTCCTTTTCGGCTAAATCTGTATTCAACAATCATAAAGTAATGTCCTCTCAGCTACTAATAAGCTGAGTGGATAATAAAACAGCTAATGTGTTGTGTGGAGCTATGTTAACCAGACCCACGTGTAGCACACATTTGCGCAGACTGCATTCAGCGCTCCAAACTCACTGCATTAACGGCACATACACATCGATGTGCCCGTACCCTCAAACGGAGCTCGGTTGAATGTCCCACCTGCAGTGGAACACTGAGAGATCAACCGGCCTCAACTCGGGATACGTTGCCTTCCAAGGTGACATCTCCTTCAGCTTGAAAGCGACTCCCATAAACTGCCGTCATGAATACCAGCTTTAAGTCAGTCGAAAGCAACAACGTAATGTGTTCGGCTCAAATTTGTATACCACATGAAAGTAAAGTTCTTTTCAATTATGAATTAACCATTGTCAAGTTTAAACAGTATAGAAGCAGATCTTGGCCGTGTTTCCACATACGTTTTTTGTTTTATTCCACGAGTCTACTGGCTTTCAAAATGAACATTATCCAACGGAATTTGGTCGGATAATAAACCTCTTGACTTGGTTTGGATGTTCTAGGTCTCATCAGCAGTCCAGCGTGTTAAACAAATTCTGCTGGGTTACTAAATTTTATTGTAAAGAGAACTCCAGCTAAACGATGGGGCCCTGTACAACAATAAATACCAATATTGATTACAAATGCATGCGTGGTTATGGAGCATTATGGTTAGAAGCATATATCAGCAGATCTCCGTTATGTCTACACATTCAGCATATTTCTTTAGTCCAAATAAGATGGAATCGTGACTTTTTGTAATGTACGAGACACGGCAAATACTGTGGTCTTAATCCAATATACAATACAGTATTAGGAAAAAAATACTTGTGTCGCTGATGCATTTCCATGAAGTGTGTTTTAATATTGACAGTTACCTCTGATCACGATACTATGGACTGACCCATGTATTCGACAAATGCAATGTGCACTCAAAATCATGTCCCTTGTTTTTTTTTAACAGAACGTGGCTCAATAGCTCCGAGTCAAACAACTGATATAAAAAAAAACGCCAACAATACATTCTAAACAAAAGTTACCAATGCAGTCATAACTCCATCTGTATTTAACTGTCAACCCTAGTGCAAACATCAGCTGTATACAGAGTTAGGGTCAGACCTCCAAGTCATTATTCCACAGGCTATTCAGCACAGTATATATTCAAAACCGTACTGCTTTCTTTTTAACAAAGCAATCGACACAAACCCACAGGAGCAGTCATTTATCCAACACCTTTTTGATATGGTTTTTTTTACTACTATATGAATGAAAAATATTTTTTTCAAATTTTCCCGACTTCTGAATAACTTTACACGCCATAAGAAACCAACTTTTACAAGTCACAGACTTGTAATATCAGTATGGATAAGTTAAATGCCTTATCCATATTTCTGACGACTACAATGCAATCTGGTCTCTTTATGTAAACTTCCGCACACCATGATGGTCATGCAGTTTGCTTGACCCTACTTCACACTGGTCAGTGAGGCTTGTTGAAGGGGGCTGCCTAGGTCTGGTTGAGATATCGCTTGCCCACTGATGTTAGCCATGGACGGGAATCGAACTAGGGTCGAGAGGCTGATAGTGCAGTGCGCTGATGACTGTGCCCCCCTCGTTCCACCCCAATTACTTTAATTATACATAATTAAAATATGCTGGCCTTGGGTTTTGATGGATCATTATAGTAATGCATGGACAGCCACGCATTACATAATACAAGCAAAAGCTAATGGTGTGAAACGAAATACTAACACACCCAACTAACTTGATAGCCTTCTGAAATCTCGCAAGTCTAAAGTGATCGCTGTAATACTACATCCATTCAAATATGATTTGCACTGCTTGTTAGGCACAATGTTGTATTTGTGGTATAGGTTAATAAAAAAAATCCTATGTACGTGGAGTTAACAAAAAGGTTTGCTTAACCCCCCCCCCTCCCCCAGAAATATAAATTACACAAACAATGACAGTTAATTTTTACCTCCAGTGTGCAAGTTGGCTCAAAATGTTTTTCAGTTGCCAATAAACGAAATGTGCTTATCAATCACTGATAAAACCTTGTTACTTTCCTTCGGACATGCTGTAAAATAAAACTAAACAATGCTGCTGCTCACAATGTGTCATTTGTTTGGCTGTCGGGGCAATGGAGGGTCTTAACGACACAAACCTAGCCAGATAATCACGTGGCTCATCTAAAAAAAATCAACGATGATTCAGAATATTAGCCATAAAAGCCATGTGTTCAATTAACATCGAGATTGCTGATATTCAATGTCAGAGTTAATCGTTTGGGCAGATTATTTGGCAGCAGCCCGAGTAACACTTAACTATAGTTACTTTTAAAGATGCATGCAATCGCCAGCTTTACACATGTAAACATCCCCCCACCCACTCCTTCTTTTGTAAAGGCATCAAGGGATGATGCTGCTGCTGCGACACACTCGCAACAAATTGTATCGGTGATTTGTAACAATACTGCGTTCAATATTATACAGCAGTGGCAGGATTAAATGTTAGTAACGGCAGTTGCAAAAAATGTCTCCAAAGTAAAAATAAGAGTTCTGAAGTTAACAAAAAATATTATAGCCTATTGCACAGATCGGTTTCCATAGCAGTATACAAGTATGACCACACTGTTCCAGTATTGTATAGAACGAGTATTATTAAATGACTACATTGATAAGCCTACAATCGGGAGCTGCACTCTGCATATACGGTGGCTGAAGATTCAACGGAACTGTTAAATAGCTTGACGACTTGTGCATCTACACACGTGCACCATCACAATGATCATTTTCATACAACTAAAAGGCTGGCCACATGTACATAACCGTAGCCTTTTTTAACTTAGCAGTAGTTAAACATTGTCATATTTTACATGTTTTGTTTTCATTACAATTGTTATCAATAGGTAAGTAACAATACACTGTTATTTATTTAAGAAAACTATATGCCCATGTTAGAATAAGTTAACAGAGCAAATATTTTACACAACTGCACAGAAGACATGAGAAACAATTAAACAGCCTAACATACAAACACAATCAACACTTGAATTGCACGGTGTAACATCGAATCGCTGGCGAGCTGAGCGTTACATGTCTAATATTGATAATTAGACATGAGGCAATTCTCCCCGGGGAAAGTATTTCAAAAGTCAAGATGCAGGGGCATAATTTTAATTCAAGAGTCAATATCGTTTATGACCGCCTCATTGGCAATTTCATATCTTAAATGCAGTTGTGCCTACTCCATTAGCCTAAATGGACAATCTGTCTATAATTTGCATATGACTTGCATACATTATCAATCAATTTTCATGCGCATGATTTAGCATATATCGTAACTGCAAGAATCGATTTTAGCGATTAATCGTGGCACGTCAAAAAAAATAAACGTCACTAACAACTTCACCCAGCGGAGGGCGCCACACTAAAGATGATAAAGACTTGCATCCGTTGCGTATGGTTCACGAAATAAATGTACAACCCAAATAAACGGGAGGGGGTCTAGCCCACCTTACCTCAAACATTTGTGAAAACCTGTTTCACTTCAGCCGACTGCATTGAAAACCTCCTACGGACAATCGATTAAGCAAGAATTATTTACTACTACGAACACAGATTACCGTACATGGGTTACACTCCAAGCCAGCACACAAATGGATATGGGATTGTATATGTAAATCAGACGGGGGGGGGGGGGGTGAAAAATGTCGTCTTTGCCCCAGAGAAGAAACCATTACCACCATGACGTGGTAAATCTTTGGTGGTACCGAGAACTTTATATGGTCAATAAAGGTGAAACATTTTTATAACCCATTTAAATTACTAAGTTAACACATACATCAACTTTATTGGCCATATACAACAATAAACTGTACCCGTGATGTTTGCCTCCTCTGGCGGTAGGTATTACCCATGTAGATGATGGTGGTATGGACTTGTGATATGGACTTTGCCTATTCAATAATAAGAGGGTGTTGTCATTGCAGTATCATGTTATATAATTTACCACCGTTCAATGTGCATTCATGACTGAAGCAGCGCAACGACTCAAAAGTCAATTCCATCTACGCATGTTTGTAAGAATCCTCAAGTTAGACGGACACTCCAACACGCTTGCTTCTGAGATGTTGAAGAAAACCGAGCTGATCTTTCGACACCACTTCGTCCGATGTGCTGGGAAGCGGGAGCTCATAGCTAACAGATTAAGCGTGTGAGATCACGATTCTTCCTGTCTATGCGAATGCGAGCGTGGGAACATCGTCATGCGTTGAAAGCAATGTGAGCACGCGTGGTCCCTCTCTCTCAAAGTGCGGGTAGTGCCAAGACAAGGAATGTGGCGATCACTCCAAGCAAAGCACACGGCATTGCGGTCAGTCTGGGCGAGCTGGAGTACGATCCCTTCTCGTCGCAGTACCGCCCTTTCCAGCCGGTGTAGCACTGACACATGAAGCCTGCCTGCAGCTTCAGCACGTCGGCACGCGACATCCTTCCCGAGACGGTGAACCCTGTTCATTGGCGCACAGTCGCACAGCAACACGTTTCAGAGGTTAACATGATAAAGCACAATGTCACAATTACCGAATGTGAAATTGTACATGTTGCTTTGCATCTATTATTTATTTACATATCTAGCATGCTTGAAATACAACGAGGTACCTCTCAAAAGGTTAAATAGAAAGGAGCTGCACTTTGTAACTGGAAAACGCAGCTGCAAAACTGTCCTGCGCTTGTACGGTGACAGATTTGTTACATGCTTCACCACACTCAACGTAAATGTTATGAAAGTAGTGATACGTAGTGTTGTGGAATGCCTTAGAAGTGACACCACAAGCATTTCACTCAATGTCTCGATATGATCTAACTCAACCGGTGACTGCACTCCCATCGGCAATGCAGAGACGTGAGAGGTTCACTCTGTGCCTCGCCAACAACATAAACCTTCGTGACCAGACTGATCAAATTTCAGCTCGAAGGGATATTCTTAGACATGACTCTGCTCGGGCTTGGGTCTGGCTCACGTATAAGCCAAGCTCATGCTTAACTTGAACCATGATTGAGCCACCACTAACTTATGCCACTTTGGAAGCAACAGAGCGGCTCAAGCCTGAGCTAGGCCACATTCGATTAGCACAGTCAGCTACGTACAGTGTGAAAGAAGTTCAACACTCGTACATACATTAAGAGGCCAAGCCAGGTGCGAGCCGAGACTAAGAAGTATTTGACTTCTAGATTTGAAGCTTTCGTGACTGCAAGGATTCATCGGTAAAAACTTTACCGAAAAAACTAAGAGTAAGTATTTGACTGCTATAAATGTCCACGTTATAAGCCACTTCGTTGAGCTATAATTTGTGGTCGTCAGGTCGCTTCTGAAAAAAAGCGATGAAGCTCACTGGATTCAACCTGGTAAAATAAAAAAAGCTTCTCGTTTTATAAGAATGTACGGCCTTAAATGATAATGTCGGAGGCCGGCTGGCGAGCGTACCTTTTTGAGGCGGGCGGTTGCGCTGGATGCTGAAGCTGTTGGGGTTGAGGTGTAGGTAGGCGTCTGACTCGTTGGAGATGCGCTTGCATCGGCCCTGCGAGCCGCACAGTGCTCGGCTGCACCACGTGGCAGCTGCCGTCACGTTCACCGTGTACAGCCCCACCGTGGACGTGATGTACTCCTGCAGCTGCGTGCAGCGTGTCTGAAAGGAACACAGCAAAACTAAAACGTTAGCCGCGTGGTTCAGTTGCCGCACCATCAGCTGGGATTGTTACTCAAGGCTCTCCCCCTTCATAGTTTGCAGGTATCTGAAGAAAAACTTGGAGAAAGGTAGAGCTTCGAAGTCAAACAATTGATAAGCACATCTTGGTTCTCCAAACTCTTCTTTGCATGTTTTAGGATAACACTGGTGTCTTTCAATAAAGCAGTTACTTAGGAAATGTAATAACATAAAAAGCCCAAACAAGATTTTATACTTTCGATTTAAAGCTTTCGTGACTGCAGGGATTCATCTTCTTGGTTCTTTCGGTAAAGTCACGTAGAAGGGAAATCTAACTTAAAATCTAACTTATTTTTTACAATTCCTTTACGTATTCCAGTTTTGCTCTCAATTGAAATAGTATTTCAAAGTACAGCTGGCACCCACCTTTGACTGCGAGTACCTCTTGTCACCCCACAACACAACTCCTGCAGCCCCCATAGCTGCACTCTCCCCAATGCTCTGGATTAGATCCACCTGCACATGGAAACATGAACACAATGGAACGTACATCGTCAGCATGGAATTTAATTAATGCTGCCCATGTAATGTTATTTATTATTGGGGTTTTTTTTTTACTCAGGAAAGCATCACCAAGTGTCAGGACTCTTTTTCAGGAGGGTCCTGCAAGTTTTTCACAGCAGGGGGGCGATGTTGCATTGTGTAATCCAAATTGAGTATTTTGTGGGAAATTCTTCAGCATTGGGATTAGCACAGTTGGCTATGTACATTTTAACATACATACAATACAAGTTACAATGTATCGTGCGAGAGGGAAACTGAAAAACCCAGAAGAAACCCAAGCCAAAGAGGGGAATCGTATACAAACTCCACACAGAACGTCGCCCGAGTCAGGAATTGGAAGTAGTAGCTTCTGGCTGTGAGGCAGAAGTGTAACTACTATGCCACCCTGCCAGTAAGTATGGCATTGACTTCATGCTGCCAATTCAGTGCTTTAGCCAGATTGTTCAACTGGTGACACGCAGGCCAGCGACACCAGAATCATAAACTTTATTTAGAGTGGAAGAACCCGATGGGCTACGAAGCTCTTTTTCACAGATGCCCAATAGACGCATCGGGATATCGATGAGAGATACATTTCAGTAAGATGTGAGAGGGATTAACTAGGGACATGAGAGACCTGAGGTTGAGAAGTATAGATTAGTGGTCATATGTACAAACACCATGATGTCATGTGATGGCTTAACGTCTGAATATGTGCCTCATGATGTTACAAGGTCTACCAGCACACTCATTATTGTGGCCTGTCAGAAAATATAGTTGACGGACTCTGCTTTAGGCAGTGCAACAGTTTGAATAAAGTCTGTTGTAAGAGTTTATTCATGATCAGATTAAAAGTTGATTAATCTTAAGTAATGTCAAATTAGGTCAATATTATAATGCAAGTAAACCATAAAAACTTTGTCTTACACTGCAATGAAGCAGAATTTTTTTCTAAACAATGTGTTTATTCTAGATTTGAAGCTTTCGTGACTGCAAGGATTCATATTCTTAGGTTTTATCGGTAAAGTCACGTAGGTAAAAAATTAAAATTAATAAAAGTAAAATAAAATAAAAATCACGTTTCGGAGGCAACACAAGCTTCCGTCTTCAGGTGGAACCGTCACAACCCGACAGCTGTATCAAGTAAATGAGAGATTACAGGAGATACCACTCCGTATACACTGAAAACATAAATTATAATTAATTGTAATAAGGCAGTAAGACTATGATATGTACTTAACAAAGGTAAAACAATGTGCTAGACTATAACATTTCCAATACATCCGTCAACACATATTTCTGACTGTCAAATTACCTCCGACTTATAGTCCACCATCGAGTTGTTATCGGAGTTGATGTAAACCAACTGCGAGTACACGTAGATGGGAAGGGAGTTGTACGGATCCGGCCTGGTGGAGACCCGCATGGCCTCCATCACGCGGTAGCGCACAAACTTGCGCCCGTTGGCGGTGGACTCGAGCGCTTTGGGCATGTAGATGGAGGGGAAGAGCGCCGTGCTGGCATTCCACAGCCAGTCCAGCTCGTTGTTGCGCGACAGCTCCACGTCGGGACACACGCCCGTGTACTTGTCCTCGCTGTCCTTGTAGTCGTGGTTGTAGCAGTCCGGGAAGAGGTAGAAACCCCACAGCACTTCGGGCCGCAGGTTCTTGCCCAGCTGTAGGGTCTCCACCATGAACTGCTGGGCCGCCGTCTCGAACTCCCACTGCGCCTGCTGGGTAATCATGACGTCCGTCCAATTGGGGTGCTTGAGGCGCACGAGGTCACGTGACCTCTGCCGGTACACGTCCTTCTTGTCCCAGTTGCGCAGCCACTGAGGCCGCCACATCTCCCAGTCGATGATGGCCAAGCGGCCCGTCTGGTCCATGGGGATGTACTTCTCGATGTCGACGAGGGCCTTGTCCAGGTGCTGCGTGATGCTGGTGTTCTGCGGGAGCCCGCCAAAGATGGTTTCCCCGTCGTCCGTGATGTAGGGGTAGATGCCGAGCCGGTCGGGGTAGAAGATGGTGACGTTTTGTCCGTAGAATCCCTCGTTTGGGGTCGAGTACATGTCGAACATGCTGAGGTCGAGGTCTACGCTGAAGCGCGACTTGCACTGCTCCGAGGGGATATTCCAGATGACCAGGAAGGGTCTGTCGTAGAGCAGGGGAGGGCTCGTGTGCACTCTCTCTTGAGCCATCACCTAGAGTTGCCACAAGTCAAAGCCGGTTTAGAGCACAACGCACAAATAAAAAAACTCCTTTACCGCAATATTACGTAAGGAGCCCACAGCTTGTAAGCCATTTAAGGTTCTGACTGTAAAGGCAAAGAATATGTGCAAGTGGACACATCTTAATATGGGGAATGAAGCAGTGATTTTCCTATGCCTTTTAATACTTCAACACTTGTTGAGCACATACATCAAAATCTAATTAAGTATTACTTAATGAGCACGTGCAGCGGATTAGTTAACTACAAGTGGAATATTCTATTGGAATCATGGAATTTATAACATCCTAATTAAAAACGAATGCACATATCACAATACCACCGAGCGAGAAAGGAATTCAATATTAATTATAATACAGTTCCTCGCTTCCTCACCGTAACTGCCAACAAAAGGCAGAGGGTGGCCAGCAGAGTCATGTGACCCCGACAAGGACGCAGAGCTTCCATGGCCATGCAGATGGGCACGCGGCGTTTCAATCGCGGAGTCCTGAGCATCCTGCCGACACCTTTCCCATCACTGGCTGCAGCGAACAAGTCCAGGAGCAAAGTGGCATGTGAGTAGCGAAGTCAAGGGCATGTAGCCGATATGTTATTGGCACGTTTCCAAGACTGTGTGTGCGCATGTGCGTGTGTGCGCGTGTGCGTGTGTAGGCTTGTGTGTGTATGCATGGGTGGTGGTGCCATTGCGCAGTGCTAAGGCGTAATGCCCGACAAACACCGTGACCTACAGTTCGATTCCCAGCGATGGCTAACATCAGTAGTGTAATCCAAACCGGTCCTGGGCCTCCCTAAGCTTGACTCAATCTTAATTGTATACCCAGTGCAGGACTGGGCAGAAAGAGGCAGCCAGGCTTCATGTTCACCACACCACCATCTCGTGCACCACGCTACCCTTCATAGATGCTCACAAACAGCACTTTGTTCAGTATATACGGCGGATAGTCTGTTCAGTATATACGGCGGATCTTTATCTTTGTTTAGTCTGCATATGTTTTTGAAAGCAAGATAAACATAAGCTCTATGTAACTTAGTAGGCTGAGAATCACCCATCTGTATTACACAAATAAGAATATCACATTTTATTTACACTTGAAAATGGGGGAGGGGGGTGACTTAATCTAGCAGTGAATTGGCAAAGGGCAGTAAATTATCATAATTAATAAAGAGGACGTCATTTATATATATATGGTATAGATAGTGTATTTTAAAAGCATCCCAATGTATTATATACATGTCCTATGTATTAAAATGTTGCTACTTAAAATATCAGCACTGAAAATTTAAGGCAGCATGCAGGGCTGTATCTTCTGGTTACAAGTGAAAAACTAATTAGATCTGTCAATCTCGCGTATTATAAACAGTGTGCACATTATTTTTTATTCTGCTGAATCACCGTACCACAATGATCAGAAACCTTACCGATGTCGGCCTTTTTCCACCGACAGGAAACCTAGGCACGCATTAATATTTTAAAGTGAAGCATTTTTTTTTAGGAATTGAAAGTACTTGTTCTTTATTTGTGGTTTAAAACATTGCTTAGCTAACAAACGTGTGTTAAGAGTGCCCATATGTTTGATATTCACTCACAAATCTTGACAATAGAAGCAGTTACTCAAAAGATGTAAATACCCGTGGCACTCAATAGCTTTGAACGCCAAGTGTGGTGCGTTGAAACAACACTTAACCCAATGAACTACGAATACAGAAAATGCACATTTCTAATGTTTCAAGACGATTCACCATCGCTGCGTTGATGTTTTACGTTGCATCGTGTCCTCTATTGCACATCACCAGGAAAAGAAAAAACCTTCCCCCACTGATAGAAAACACAATTGAAAACGGAACACAGTCTATAAATCATGAAAGACACAACGTATCAGTTATCTAAAAATGACACTATCTATTGGAACAATCTGCTACAATATAGGAAACATCTTTTATAGCTGGCAATGGAGAAAAATTAACAAGACGTTGTCAACAGGAAAACCTACGGGTTTGCAGACTGCTAACATCCCTGACAGCCACCCTTCCCATTTCCTGGCGCCTTCAAACCAACACGACTGGGCCTGGGTGGCTGTAACATATCTGCACCGTGTATCACAGCCGTATGACCACCGCTTACTGATCACAGTCGTTCATAATGCTGCATTGTATGATAACAGCCACAAATAAAAAGCAACGGATCTGGCATTTGTGTTAAACAACCCGCAATGCTAGCGATCTCGTAAATAACCCAAATATAAGTAGGCTAGAGCCTGGACAGAGCTTGGATGGGTGATAAGTAAGCAGGTGTAATAGACACTGAGCATTAGGGGGCAGTGCAGTAACATCCATTGCTGTTCTGCACTCCAACAATTTTCACTGACCACTGTGGTAAGGAATGAACAAATATCCCAAGGTATGGCGAGGCCTTCATCCAATCCGGGCTGAACATATACATGTCATGTTAAAATCCCCTTGTGATAAGTATGCTTATGTATCCATGACCGCTAGAAATCCATGCCGGGTTGGTTTTTGAAGCAGGCTTTCTGCCCTATGATAGTGCTACTGGGCCAACTGACACAAAGTATGCTTGGGTAAGCAGGTCCACCAGGAGAGAACCTTCACAAGATACCGAACACGTTCACTTGCACTTACCTCGAAGCCAATCATGAGTATACAGAGCCAACATGGACGCAGGATACACATATCAATGGTGTCCCACGCTTAGACTAACCTTTGGGTAAAAATACGGCTAAAATAAAACAATGCGTGTTATCTTGGGATATCCGAATATAACCGAGGCAGATAGTGAAAATGGTTAAGATCGCTTCCTGAGCATCAGCAAAGGGTGCAGGGGGGTCAATCAAACGGACCTGCGCCGTGTTGCCAATCCGGACATAACAGGACTGTTCCTGGGCCGCCAAGTCTCATTCATGGTGGTAGTGGAAACGTATCGTGAAAGTAAAACCAGTACTTAATTCTAGATTTGAAGCTTTCGTGACTGCAATGATTCATATTCTTAGGTTTTTTCGGTAAAGTCACGTAGGTAAAAACATTAAAAAGTAAAATAAAATAAAAATAAAAATAAAAATCACGACGGTACCACCTGAAGACGGAAGCTTGTGTTGCCTCCGAAACGTCGTGATTTTTATTTTTATTTTATTTTACTTTTTAATGTTTTTACCTACGTGACTTTACCGAAAAAACCTAAGAATATAAAACCAGCACGTTTCCCCGCACGAGAGTAGCATGCAGCCAAGGTTGGATCCGAACATACGATTCCTGAAGCCAGTAGCAAACCATTAATCTAACCTCCAACATTTTCTATACGGTATATATAAAACTTGCAGCTCGTTTGTCAATCCACTGCTGGATGGCACCCCGCACACCGTGGTCAGTGGTGGGGGTTGTTAAGTTACACTTCACCGCACTAGTCAGTGCAGTGTTGGTGAAGGAGGGGGAATCAAGACTGGGTCATGTATCACTCGCTACCAACATCAACCGTGGCTGGAAATCGAACTCATGTGGCCGAGTTCATAACTCAATGTAGTAACCAGTTTGTATAGCATGACCTTTTCATTTGATTGAGCTCAAGATATTTCAGTAATAACCAAATATCTTGGAAATAATCCAAATACACTGTATAGTATTCATACTGGCAAAATCCCCTAAAGTAATGCACTCATTCATACTTAAGCAGTGAAAAGGAACATTTTTTTGCGTATTAACGCTAAGAATTATTTCACTCGAAGGAACAGTCAGGTTTTTCATGCACAATAAAGAGGTGCACTGTGCAAAAATTCTTGAGGCATGTGCTTTGTCTTAGTTATATTGTAGAGCCAAGTAAAAAAAAAGTTACATGAAAAACGATTACATTGCACGGAGAAGTCTGCTCACCACGCTACTTTAAATGTATAAAAGCCACCGAGGTGCAGTTTAATGCCATCGACTCCTACAACTTAGCAGACATTAAATACGCTTTCTGCTGATTGTAAACAGGTGGAAAGTGTTCAAGTTGGAGCCACCTGCAATCCAGCCATTTAAAAAACAAAAATCCAAAACCTTGAACACGATCGCCATCCTTCCAAGTGTAGTGTAATCACTCGCACACCCTAGCCAGATGTTATGGTTGGGAACCAGATGTTATGGTTGGGAATCAGATGTTATGGTTGGGAACGTGCACTCTTTGCTAAAACATCTACCAACCTCACCACAATTGTTTAACAGATCCGACTGTTAATAAGGCTCTGTATGTCAAAACCAATTCAGATTTTTTTTTGTCAAGACAAATACTGCATTCAAATACTATATTGAAATTAATACAAATACTATATTGAAATCTCTATGTATTTACACGAGGAATTACAACATTCTGTTTAAACATATACTTTTTTATACGCTTGTATTTAACTCACTGTTGTTGTTGTCGTTGTATCCTCAAATCTTGTAACTCAATTTTAACCCAATTCCCAATGTGGTATCGACTGCAAACTTGGTATACTTATGTCATACTGATGACAATACTATATTCTATCATGAAACATAAAAAAATGTACATTTTTAAACATTATTTTTTGTATGTTATGTTTAGGCTTGGGTCTAATTGCCCACGGCCCCTTACGTTATGGCAAGTTTTGGGGCCACTTCCTGGAATCGTGGAGTTCTTCCATTACTAGCACATTTCATAAAAGCGTGTTTAAAAAAAAGTAGTTTTAAATATTACTTATTAAGCGAGTGAGCACATGTTATGAACAACAAACTTGGACTTTGAAAAACCGGTAGGTACAGTTCAGTTGCTACACATACACTTACATGCATGCCTGGGGACAGAAATTAAGCATCCACTGAAACACAAGCTGGCAATAATAATGTGACAATGGAATACGATTTAACCAGCTTTGCATAATGTGTGCCAATGACCAAATCACCACAATGCCGCCCAGACTCTTCACATCTCAGAAGCTAAAGCAGGGTACACGAGCCTGGATAGTGCTTCTATGGGCAACCACATTAAGTCAGAGGTTGCTGGAGGTTGCTGCGGGGCTATGTTGTCAGCAGAGGGCAGTAGAGGAACATTCATTGTTGAGTTGTACCAATCTTCAACATCTACGTTCCCACCGCTGACCAGAGCGATGGTGTGCGGTCAAATAAACCCCACCACCCTTATGATGATTTCGGGAAGGGGCCCTCGACCAGCAAGATACATTGACAAAAATTACTGCACACATGCACGTGAAGAATATGCATTCTTTACGTTATAAATGAGACCAGAGAATAGGTTTTCCCCTCTTTTCTGGCAACAAAACAGGTGTTAAGATGTCACAACACCAAACTGAAATCTTTACAAGGAATCATGTCTGCATTAACCACAATACTTTTGGTCAGAATGCAAACAAAAAACACACTGATAAAATATGCATTGTCCTTGAAACGGATTGGTCCACACCAGAGACAGCTTTCTTTTGAGCCGAGTCTCAAGTGGTGTTAGACCAGAGGACGCCATGCGGAACTGCACAGTGTAAAAGAGTGGAAATGGAGAATACAGTAACTAAAATATTTAGAATAACACATTTTTAGCCAGATTAACATGCATTTTGTTCAAGCAAATGTGTGAACTGGGGTTAAGCGAAGCGATAACCCATGGGCTTGAGCGCCCACTGAGATAAATCGGCATTTTTCACATTCCGTTCTATGAGGGTGCAACCTGCGATATTGAAAAAAATACCTATAATTCCCAAACACATTTTTCGATGCATGTATTGTCAGCATAATAATACAGTTACATTTTTCCGAATGACTACCTGTCAAAAAGAACATTAAATGAAGCGTACAACTAAAATTGTGTTTTCCAGTTAATTAAATAAACAACGATTCAAGCTGCCTAGACTTGTACATCACCACAAACATAACTACCATGAATGGGGTGCATTGCAGTTTGCATTTAATACCAGAAAAATGATGAGTCAAAGGTCGGCGTTAGAAATACTGCAAAAATGTGAACAGTCCCTTTAAGATGAGCACACAAGCACACCGTGCATCTCATTATATAAGATGTATACATTGGGGGCGAGGGGAAGCTGGGTGTTGGTGGCTATGCACGCCGGTAATCATGCACTGTGGAGATGAGTGTTGTTGGATTACACAAGTGTTGTGAAACTCCCTTCCCGTGTACGTCAAGGTGTCGTAACCATGGCTTAACATAAGGCGGTACAGCATAATACAGACAAATCTCCATCTGGTTCACCTGTGTGGGATAGAGTTTTGTTCACCCTAAGTGACTTTACCAAATAAACCTAAGAGTATGAATCCTTGCAGTCACGAAAGCTTCAAATCTATAATTAATGTATGGTTATCAATTGTATTTAAATGTAATTTTGTTCGACTATGTTTTCTTAAAAATGAAATGATCCACAGCAAGTTCGCTAAACAACTTTGAGATACCTGTAGGAGGGACACCTGGAAAACACAGGAGCGGTACATCCGGGGCAGTCATTGAAGTCAGATCAGGACTCAAGATGAAAGAAAGAGGTGGGTGAGAGCAGATTGAAGTACTTTGGGAAGACTGAACTTAATAATAAAAGGCAACATTCCAAAGTGCCAAAACAAGAACGTTTTGTTGAACAGTGTATGTTACCAGCGAGGATGTATAGATTATAAACATGGTCACGAATGAACGATAGCTGAAAAGTAGACAAAGAAGCACGAAGGTCCATGTTTTACTTTTTGGAAAGTGAACGTTATCATCGCTTTTTTTTTAAAAGTGGGAAGTGTTCTACAATATAGCAATTCTCTATTGAAACAGAACATCATATACACGGATAATAATTTTCAAACATGTGTATTTTATCATATCAGAAGTAACGCAAACCACACGATTGGTATTGTACTTTGAAACTAAAGACTGCCAAGTCATTTGGGCCTAAACTGATATGCACTGTAAGTGATTTGGTAATGTTTCCTTTAATCAATGAATTCCAGATTTTCAGGTCAAATGGAGTAAACAACATAAAGTCATTTATTTGTATTCATCAGCTGACCACTTTGACGTCTAATTTGTCACTTGTGCATCGAGTACTTAATTCCAAGAAGCAAAACCCTCGACTACTGCTGCTCTGTTCAAGCGACTTTGTGAACAGGGGTTCAGCAGAGAGCACCAATAGTACCAGTCCCTGCTTAGATAGCTTAGTATTTTGCACATCTGCAATGTGCGCCAGTACTTTTAGCAATACCCAGGAATACCCTGTTCTAGATTTGAAGTTTTCGTGACTGCAAGGATCCATACTTTTTGTTTTTTTCGGTAAGGTCATGTAGGTAAAAAATAAAATAAATTAAAATGAAAACAACTAAATTAAATCACGACGTTTCGGAAGCAACACAAGCCTCCGTCTTCAGGTGGAACCACCACAGCAAAATTACTATTTATTCACTACAGTAATTTTGCTGTGGCGGTTCCACCTGAAGACGGAGGCTTGTGTTGCTTCTGCAACGTCGTGATTTAATTTAGTTGTTTTCATTTTAATTAATTTTATTTTTTACCACGTGACTTTACCGAAAAAAACAAAAATACCCTGTTCTTTAGCAATACCCACTGCTGTGTGGGCTTTTAGCAGGACTAGGTAATGCGAAGGACACACATGCTACTCAACAGGCACAGCAAAAGCTGAGATACGCAACAGATGCTGGCCGTTTTAACGCATCTTAAACCGCAGCTCATGCTTACGTCAACCCCATCCTGCCAAACACCTAAAGTGTAAGCAGCTGAGGATTAATTGAAGTTACTGTCAGGGCTAACCCTACAATGACTCCACATGAACTCACAACACTATTCACTGCCTGACATAGTGGTGTGGGAAATGTTTCACACGCCAGAAGCACATTGCTTGTTCATTCACCATTTGGATATGGCTCTTTTGCTTGAATTAAAAAAACCTCGCTCGCATTTGGCTGCAGTCACCCGCAGTGTTTTGGAGTAATACGTGAATGTGTATTGATGAGCATGAAAATTTATAATAATTTTAGTATGTCTGGTATTCGCGCCATGCCAAAAGTCCAAGGCTATCATGAAGGTGATGTTTCACATTCTGCTGTAGTTCCACGGGAAGAGTGATGTTGCTATGTGTAATGTCAATTTTGTCATGTGGGCAATTTTTGAAAAATGGTAAATTTAGACCATGACCTTGGCACACAATGGCCTACTCATTTCGAATGACATCGGCGGATCTTTAACATCCACTGAGAAGCAAACAGCGCATTTTTTACGGTTAATACATCCGCAGTAATAACTGATAACCGCAGTATTGTATCGTCTCTTTAGAGGGATCTTCATACATGTACAATTTATGGGGTTTTTTTTACTAATTTCTTTATAACTGCTTTTTGTGTTTAGTTTGTTGCCCTTTCCCCCATACCTCCCCACTGAGCACGGTTGGCTACGTACGGTGCAAAAGAAGTTCCACATACATACAAACATGCAAATGTTAAAGCTTGCCATACCATTGCATTCTTGAACATATTTTGACAAATTGAATTTCCCCACTATATTTTGAGTGTTGGTTTATGAAAGCATGGCAATGCATGGGAAAAAAAGTTAGGTATAAGTACCCATAGACTAGTTCAGAGGTAGCCAACCTGTAACAGACCAAGAGACACAAATTACCCATGAGTTCTGCAAAGAGCAAAATGTACGATATATATAATATATAAGTGTATATATTGATTTGAAGCTTTCGTGACTGCAGAAATTCATACTCTTTGGTTCATTCGGTAAAATCACGTACATAACTTTACCGAAAGAACCAAAGAGTATAAGTGTATACATATATTGATTTAAAGCTTTCGTGACTGCAGGGATTAATATTCTTGGTTCTTTCGGTAAAGTCACATGGTTATTGTGGAGGGGTGCAGCATGTGGAGTTCACGACCTTGTGCGTTCGTATAAATTTCCACGCAGGTATGGATATTAATGAAGGGGGGGGGGGGACTCTTTTGCAGTGACGTCACGCACGGATGTAGCGATGTGCTGCTTACATTTATTTTTCACCGTCACTTTCTGTAAAGAAACGTCATATTTGAAGCGACTTTGCCTAATAAATTATTTAATTCAGCTCGACCTTCCTCTGCGCTAGTGTAAAAATCCACCCACTCATAAATATTAATGAGGCGGGGGTGGGTCTCATGTGGAGTGACGTCACGTGGGGGGTAGGCCTCATGAGTGACGTCACGTGTGGGACACACACGTTCTTGGCTTATTATAGTATATTATTCAGTGCCAACACTGTTACAGCAATTGCACTCCATTGACAAATGACACATCATTAATCCCCATCTCAGCAGATGATTGCACTGGAGTTTATGTAACCGAGGATTGATTTTTAAATCAATATGGTAAAATGTCAGCACCGTCAGACAAATTGTAAGGTTCAAAACCACGTAATTCCACTATGAATAAGACTTCTGTTAAGTTATGCAACATTTAATTAGTTTTTTTACTGCCAAGAAACTCTGATAACAAAGCTTAATGAGGCACAATCATCTCTATATGTTGGCGCACTGATAGCCCAATTGAAATAATTTCATTGATCTCAAGTATGCAGCTCGGACTGCGCTTGAATGGCTATGTATTACATTTGGCGAACTTAACCATCACACAGCAGGCCGTCTTAGAATTACGTAGACAATGGAGTTGTCTTTGGTACAATTCCTAAATGAGCCATTGAAAAATCATGAAACTATCACAAAAATATAAACCAAAACTAGGGCAAATGAACTAATTGGAAGCATATGCTACTGATAATTATTTAACAGTGGCACCCCACTATGCAGTGGCATGCTAACTGAACTGCGTAGAAAAGGTTTACATTGGTTCCCATTCAATGTGTCTTTACTCTTTACAATATAAGTTGATTTATGTCTTTTTTTATATTTGTATACAAGCCACCATTAGATGTAGGCCTCTCCATTCCTTTTGGACATCGGGTTTGTTTGACCATACCTCACTATGCTGGTCAGTACAGGTTGGTGATGGTGGTGAACCCAGCACTCATTCAGATATCACTCACTGTGTGGCTGGGAATTCAAAGCAGGCGACTGGGTTCTTAGTACCGCACATAAATAGAATGCAGCATGTACAATTTACTTGCCATGGTTTCATAACCTTGATGTATAAATTACATTTTGAATCAATTCCCGTTTACAACAAAAGCTGTTCACTTTTAAAACTCTGCCGAAAAAAAACATAGCCATTTCATAAAACACTGCTATATGCAAGCACAAGTTAACACCTTGGATTCACACAGTTGCTCCAAACATGTATTTATCAAAATATGCAACTACGAAGTACAACAATTCATGCAGAAATGGTGACAACCCCAACTATGACTCAACTGACACTAGATCCCATATTTTCTATAATTCCAGACATCTAAATTAATAGAAACATTTTATACATTGCCCCTATGCAGGAATCCTGCAATGGCGTAATAGTTAGCACACTGAACTTGGAATTAAGAGGTCACCGGTACAATCTCCTGAAATGGCAGTTGAATTAACGAGCAAGTTTCTAGAGTCAGCCCAACTCTGTCCATCCAATATTATAAATGCGAACACCACAATGAGTCAATTGGCAAGTCGTCTTGTGGTGGGATACATTGTGGGTACGCCCACCTCTTCCAAGACATCTGGCCAGTACAGAAAAGTAGGCCAAATATCCTCTCGAGGGGTTTTTTAGAGGCCCTTCCACCACCAGTGGCATGAGCAAGTCGTTGCGAGGCTGCTCTTTACTATTTATGCAACAACACGTAATTTAGTTTTCCTCTTAATTGTATGCAGATAAGCCTTTGAAATCCTATCAGTGGCTGCTCATATTTCTCCAAGTAATTTTGTAAATGATGAGAAACATAAAAAAAAAATATTTATTGTGCATATAATGGCACATTTATTCTTTAAAAAGCTGACATTCATTTCCTTGCATCTCTAGGTATTTTGTTGAAATCCCATCATCCTATGGTGGTCCTTGCAACATTAAAATAACATGTGGTCTTGTTTATTAAAACAACAATAATTAAAACCATATGCCTCCAGAGCAGGGTGCTCTCATTTTTATTTCTATTTTGATCAAATAGAAGTGTATTTTGTTTACATGAGTCTTGGCATAGCGTCTAACTGTATCAAACAGCATGCACACCATTTACTTATAAAAACTATTTGACCGTAATTAAAATGCACATGGGATTAACGGTTTGGATTAAAATAAATGACGACAAAATTCTGCAATAATCAACGATTTTTGGGTTTAGATCGCGTTATTTATAAATGTGTCGTAACCCTCCACCACCCGACACGGCCAATCAGTAAAAAAGTGTCACGTTGACAAAAGACAAATAGTTCACTGCTTTAGCCCACCGGTGTGTTCAAGCGTGAAACCACAACATTTACAATTTGAGTACGACGTTTCGCTGGTAATTGCATCCAGCATCATCGGGCAATTCGCCAGAATGGTGAGGCTCTGCTGTGTCTCCCGTTCTTATATAGAGCAGCAGCAGGGTGACGTCATCATTAACTCATTAACTCATCAGGTGCAAAGATTTGAGGGGGGGTTATTGTAATTATATACTTGATTAGTAATAAGGCTATTGTTACGATGCGAGTTGTAGATTAGTAATCATTTGGAATGTGTTCTATTGTGATTATGCTACATTAATAATCAGTTAGTGCTTGTTTCCCTTATAAGGAATTGTAATGCATCTTATTTAATAATACGCTTCCAGGCCGCACTAAGCCTGTAGCTGTCTGAGCGATTAAAGTTATTTCTGTTTCTCTCAATCTCAATGGATTCTCTAATTAGTCTTTGCCAGTAGTAACTAGTTTTACACAACACTTCAACGTTGTCAAAATCAATTGAGTGTCCCTGTTGGCAAGCATGTTCTGCCACTGCCGACAGTTGTGTTTGCGATAGTTTAATATTTCTCTGGTGTTCTTTTAGTCTTACACTAACGTTACGCCCTGTCTAAATTATCAACAGAAGGTGTATATATTGGATTAATTGTGTATGTGGCAGATGCTATATTGGACAGACAGGGCGTAACGTTAGTGTAAGACTAAAAGAACACCAGAGAAATATTAAACTATCGCAAACACAACTGTCGGCAGTGGCAGAACATGCTTTCCAACAGGGACACTCAATTGATTTTGACAACGTTGAAGTGTTGTGTAAAACTAGTTACTACTGGCAAAGACTAATTAGAGAATCCATTGAGATTGAGAGAAACAGAAATAACTTTAATCGCTCAGACAGCTACAGGCTTAGTGCGGCCTGGAAGCGTATTATTAAATAAGATGCATTACAATTCCTTATAAGGGAAACAAGCACTAACTGATTATTAATGTAGCATAATCACAATAGAACACATTCCAAATGATTACTAATCTACAACTCGCATCGTAACAATAGCCTTATTACTAATCAAGTATATAATTACAATAACCCCCCCCTCAAATCTTTGCACCTGATGAGTTAATGAGTTAATGATGACGTCACCCTGCTGCTGCTCTATATAAGAACGGGAGACACAGCAGAGCCTCACCATTCTGGCGAATTGCCCGATGATGCTGGATGCAATTACCAGCGAAACGTCGTACTCAAATTGTAAATGTTGTGGTTTCACGCTTCAACACACCGGTGGGCTAAAGCAGTGAACTATTTGTCTTTTGTCAACGTGACACGTTTTTTACTGATTGGCCGTGTCGGGTGGTGGAGGGTTACGACACATTTATAAATAACGCGATCTAAACCCAAAAATCGTTGATTATGAACAATATTGGTCGCGAAAGCCTACGTGTTAAAATTCTGCAATTCATAGTCAAGCATTTTAAATAGTAAAAAAAAAATTACTTCTCAAACAATACACTTCGCTTTGCATTGCACAGATTCAAAGTAAAAATGTAAAGCACCCTTTGAACCAGTGACCAACAAAAGGGCATTTTTTGTTAAAAAAAGATAAAGGATCCACTGTATGAAACGGACGACAATTTGAAGTGTCCCCCATCTCACATGGCTTCCTAGGTTAACGGACCCCTCATTTCCTCCACCCATTAGGAAGCGGCATGAGGTCAGATGCGTGTGATCTAACCATGCAAAAACCCTGAGAAGGCTACTGGTCCCCAGGGCTCAGCCAAGGGGTACAGTTTACCCACACATGTGAGTGACTCACCGTGGGGAGATTCAAACCACCAGTGACTCGGTGGAAGGAAATCAGCTGTTGTAATGACAAGGGGCATTTGGTGGGGATACTAATGAAATTATGTAGAATACCGAGTGCAGGCACTGATATTAAATACGACACAATAATTTTTGTCGAAGCGTGACAACTGGGACTCGAAAGCCCTTCATTTTTGGACTCGCACAGTCTATGCAAAGGTTCTATATTAATCATTTAAATGTTCCCTTTATAAAGGCAGTAATACATTAATATTGAAATTTACTAGCCTTACCATTACATATAGTCAATGTAGTTTATATTGCCCAGAGTTGTGTTGCTTTAGGGAATATATTTAACGATTGTAACGCGAATTATACAACGTAAAGAGACGTGAATATACGCGTAATAAAAAAATGCTAGCGTGTATTAATGCAAATTAAACAAAGTGTGTGATACATTGAAATGCATGTTAAATGTGTGATATTGGAAAAACGATTTGAAACACTGTACTCACGGTAACATTATTCTGTTGCACTGTTTTAATGAGGCACAGATGGAGACTGCGAGATTCACGCCCTTTTCCTTTCCAGTCGACTGCTGAGAATTCTGTTCGGTATAAAGGAAGAGGAGGGACATACGGATGTGCTTGAGGAACAACGCACGCAAGAATGGCACTGCTCATGGACAGGGGGAAGTATAACAAGGGTCTATCGGTAGCCTGCAGGCAGTTTCTATTGGTGGACACACCCAAATAAGTGGCGGGTATTTATGTTAATTCTTTAGCACACAGTGGTTGAAAACAAACACTTCCGTGTCTGATTTGACGATTATATTAATTTAAAACGAATTTTTTTTGGAAAGTTACACAAACATATGGCAAATAAATAATTGACCTTTGTCCATCTACTTTTTAGTTCCACATAACATGCATTTCAAAATGTATTCATAGGCATGTAATGATTCATGGATTGCATTCTATTAATAATCTCAACATACGTGCATCCAATAGTAAGTCAGAATAAATTATTAAATATGATTTAGAATTATAATCATTTACATCTGTGTGTTAATCCACTGCTGGATAAGTCAGCATAAATTATTAAATATGATTTTGAATTCTAGATTTGAAGCTTTCGTGACTGCAAGGATTCATACTCTTAGGTTTTTTCCGGTAAAGTCACGTAGGTAAAAAATAAATTATAAAAATAATAGAAATAATAATAGAAATAAAATAAAAAATCACGACGTTTCGGAGGCAACACACGTCTCCGTCACCTACGTGACTTTACCGAAAAAACCTAAGAGTATGATTTTGAATTATAATAATTTACATATGTGTGTTAATCCACTGCTGGATGATAACCATCTCACACATTTTTGGCCATGAGTCTTGTTTAACTGTATACTTCACGCTGGTTCAGATGTCACTCGGACATCAAGTGGCCATGGCTGGGAATCAAACTCGGTTTGCCAGGCTTATAGCGCAGTACACAAACACAATGATTGCATCATGATAAGGCTAGAAAAGGTATTTTAAAAACATTAATATATTGGTGACAGCTATATTGGTAAGCATATGGTGCTGATAAACATTGTTAAGTACACACAATGCTCTAATCATAAATAAACATAAATAAACTATTTCTAGAATGGGAAAGCAAATTAATAGCACACATTGTATGGCGTTCAAATCGTTTTGAACGGCCTCAAATGCAATCTCACAACAATATACGGTAACTCGATAACACACATCACATTCCAACATAATACAATAATTTGATGAATTTACATTGCGTATATGTGCGCACTACACCCTGGTCACATTTGTACAAATGCCGTGAAATAGCAACACCTAATCAATCCGCAAGTCATTACATTCGCCATTATTTTTATGAAGCACATTTGCAGTCATAAACGTTTAGCTCTGATAAGAGCATAAAATACAGAAGTAACACGCACATCCGTTTACTTTACTTCTTGTACCAATGTCCGCTGCTTGCATCTTTGTGAACATGACACATCCATGTGACGAAAAGCAATTCCTATAGGCTCACTGATCGTTACACATACGTTTACAGTGTGGGGACACACGAAGAAAAAATGACGTTTCATTGGTGTGCTAAACCTTTTATTGGCCTGGAGTAAAAGGGCGTAAACGTGGAATAATGGGATTTCTATAGCAACGTTCCATTGCTCTGTATAACTGCTGGAATATGAAACCTGGAAAATTTGGCTGGAAAGTAACTATGTCAACCTGGTTGGTTTATTTCGTGACAAAACACACTTCTTGGGCGCGTTTTCTTCGCATATTGTAATAGCAAGCAGCACTGGTTCATGCAATATTGAATGCAGATATGTATTCCCTTCCCAACACGACTTGGTATATATGGTATTTGTGAATGAACACACTAACAAGTATACGCTTACATAAACGTGAAACAGAGAACCCATCTGTTTTGAAGTACGATAGGCCTATGATAACATGTAGCAAATGGTCACTGATATATAAATTCAATTATACGGCCCTTTCAATTCATTCAAATAAACTTATGTCGTGTCCTTTCTCTCTCGCTCCACTGACTATTCAACGCACGTACACCTTGCCAAGCAGAAACACTTACAATAACATGGCGCCATTCCCCATGGCAAACAGCGTCTTTTGGAATTTAAGAAATAAAATGTATATGCCCGAGGCTTGGTAAAACAATAACACAGGTGGCTAGCAGGTGAATACACAAGGGCCTACTCTTCGTGGATTTAATGCACAAAGCCTCATTTGCATGACGTAACAAACGAATGCACAGATAACCAACTCTTACAATGCGTGAACTATATACATGCTGCACATATTATAAAAATGTTGTTTATTCAAACTACGTTATATGACGCAAGAGTACATTTTGTGTATCAAAAAAACCACCCAAGACATACATGAGTCACTCTGGTTAGATGGCACCGATTAGGAACAGTTTATTTAAAGAGGCTGTTTTACTCACAAAACAATTATGAACAAGCAGTATTTTAGTTTATCTACGTAATTGCCCAATTAAGGTCTATAATGAGACTTTAAGCCAATTAAATTCAGGACCACTTTCTTACTCAAAAGATCAGCAAAGTGTTACTTATTTACCAACACCGCCCTTGGTAATATGGACTGCTGCTCATAAAAAATCGCCACCTCAGAAAATCTGATGGCTTTTTGAAGTCCAATGACAGCTCAGTGACCCCAGATTTATGTTGATACCACCAACACCATCTCCTGATGTTGTACCCAAAGACGTATATATACTGGATGTGTACAGATGTATCACTCCATTTCACACAGATAACTTTGGCAAAGCACACTCCAATGAACGCAATAAGTGGGAACTATTGAAATTGTTATAAACTTCATAAAATGTTGTAAAATGAATATTACTAGTTTGGTTTAGAATAGCGTTTCTTGCCATACTATTCGTGAACTCCGTTTGGCTCCATGAGCCATATGTAGTTGTTTATGTTGAAACCTAAGCGTGTTCTTGGCCCCCAAATGAAGGTGTCTTGCCCCAGTGTTCTTCCTTGTGTTTTTATTAAGACATCTAAAACATTGTAAACCCCCTGCAAGGGCCTGAATATACATAATAGGCTATGTTTCCAGTGTCCCCGAGGTTATTTTCCGATAGAATCAGAAAATCCTGCATAACTGAGAGGGTTGAGTCTTTTTTTATGAAACAGATCAGTTAAACCGAAAATAGATGACTTGGTGTTGGCCAACATGCAAGACCAAGCAGTTGCCTTCGCGAAGACAGGTAACATTACATGTGTACGTAGCTTCCATTTTTCGCACTGCGATAACATAGCATACTGCTAGAGATACATTTAGTGGGTCTAAGAGAAGCAAATAGATTCAGAGTTTGTTTACTTTATTGCCCGTGTAGAAAATGGTTTGTAGCAGCGACTTCTGTTCCGCTACTTACAAAGCAAGTGCTTTGTTGAGGCACGTGAACCATCTGCCCAAACAAAAAAACCTTAACAAATAATTCACCCAGTTCCAACCAAAGGAAAATTAACTATGAAGGTGGCATCATATCTCCCAATCGTACATTCCACGTGTCATTTATCATGTTCGTAAGAGGTGTAAATATTTGGCCATTAAGCCAAAGACCATTCTACTGCAAATGCCACAAATCGTGACTACGTACATCACAGCAACTGTCTTAAGCAATAAATAAACCCCTTGAGCATGGCATGTCACAGCAGCCCACACGTTAGCAGCACATGTGCTCAAAGCCAATTGCCTGATGGCTAAATGGTGCTAAAAGAGTTATCGGCGTGCCAAGGTCAGAGTTGCTCCATGTAAGGCACTTGCAGGACACCAAAGCCCAAGAGCTCGGACCACAAGAACGGCAAGAGTGGATTCCATGGCTGACCGAGCAGTAGCGTCAAGGGAGGGAAGCGGTATTTTTATCCTCTGCCTGCATGTGACCGTCGTGACATTTTTAGGTTTGTGTTTGCACTTCAATTTAGTTGCACTCAGTAGCCAATGGCTTGACCGATACTGGGATACAATGCTAATTGCAAGCATCAGTATACCATACATGTCACAGTAAGGCAATGTGAAACACAGAGATTATGACTTCTCGACCTGACCACATTCATAGAAAATAGAGCCGATAAGTGGCATGAGGAAGGAGGCATGATAAATTTGTCCGATTGCACTGCTTTTGTATATAAAATAACTATGTTAACGATATTTATACTCTTTGGGTTCTTTCCGTAAAGTCACGTAGGTAGAAAAATAATAATAGATCACGACGTTTCGATCACAACACAAACAACCGTCTTCACTCCCACCTGAAGACATCTTCACTCCCACCTGAAGACATCTTCACTCCCACCTGAAGACGGTTGCTTGTGTGGCGATCGAAACGTCGTGATCTATTGTTATTAAATCCTTTATATTAAGTTCACTTGCTTGCTTGCGCGCTTACGACCGTGCAAATCTTTCGGTCGTTTTTAAACCCACTTCCCGTGATCCAATCGAGCTGACATTTTGCACACAGACTCGTTGTGCGTGACAATTTCTTTTCGTGAAAAAAAATTCCAAAATTTTACACTTTTTAGGTAAAATTTTTTTATATTTAATTACCAATTGCTTGATGGTGGCAGGCAATCATCTGACCCATAGGTGGCAGCCATCTCAAGCCAGAGGACGAGAGGACTCTAGCCGCCCGTTTCAAAGACCAATGTGGGCTGGGTTGTGGCCCATTGAACACGCATATAAAGGATTTATAGTGAAAAACTTTGTTTTTACGGGTTAATTTTTTTTTCTACCGACGTGACTTTACCGAAAAAACCAAAGAGTATGGATTCCTGCAGTCACGAAAGTTTCAAATCAAGGTTAACGATATTGTTTACACGTGTATTCTATACTTGACCACTTTAGGGTATACGTGTTATCATTGACCAATGAGCAATACTACCTTTATCATAAGTTTGACCCTTTGGTATGCATAGTTTTTATGTTTTCATACTGTTAACCTTTGGAGGTATAATGATTATTGATGGGTTCGCCTATTACTCAAAATATCCATAACTTAACATGCTTGAGGTCCACAAATTTCTGCATATAGACGTTAATTCAGCACAGGGTGAATTAGCATCTTTTGATTGAGAATGAAAAATCAAGGAATTACTGAAATGGATAAAAAATGTTAACTCGATATTCAAAAAAACTGACATTGTACAAATGTGATGATTTTACACCAATGTAACAATGGGAAAAGGCCATTGCAGTACCAATGTTTAAACCAATGACCAAAAGATCATGGCCCAAGGCCATGTGTTTGAATGTCGATTCCATTGGGCCACCCATCTAGTCTGCACAGCCTGGACGCCCCCCCACCCCAAATCAGAGGTCGCAAACGGGTTTTGATTCCTTACACGTACCTGTACCCGGCCGCACCAGGGTCGCAAATGGGTACCCGTACCCGTACCCGTTCCCTACCCGTACCCATACCCTACCCGAAATGAGTGACAAACGGTTACTCACCAGTGACTCACGGCCTACCTGTGCCCATACCCGGCCGCACCAGGGTCGCAAACGGCTACCCGTACCCGGCCGGGTACGGGTAGCCGGGTATCGGGTAGGGTATGGGTATCGGGTACCCGGTTGCGACCTCTGCCCTAAATCCTCTGACAATGCCACATCGATTCCAGGAATGGAATCATGAAAATTGCCAAACTCTTGTGGAAGGTAAAGCCCTCATTATTAAATTATTTAGCCCCCAGTGTGCCAACGAAATGCAGTTATTGCTCACATTGGCATTTGGGGAGATTGTTTATAAAGGTTTCTATTACATGTAAAAGTCCCCTTTTCAAAACTACAATTTCAGCAAAAAACTATTCTCAGGATATCTTTAATGAATAATTAAGATATTCTCAGGAGTTATTTTGGAGGATGCAGGTGAGAGTAGCCAAAAAATATAACATCCGCATTGTATGCCCACAAAAGCATTGTATTCTTTAAGACACCAGCTGGTTGGTATATTTTTAATGACCGAGAAAAACAATCCATATACCATACAAGGCCAACAAATACATATGCACTCGGTTTAATGACTCAGATTACATGGCAACTGCTTATTACTTAGTCTCTTCACAGGGAAGCTTATTTTCCATCAGGATCAGTTCAATAATTATGCCTATGAGAATGAAAGAGATCACCTCTGGGGACACAGTGGTCTTGTTCAGTGTCATATTTCTTGATCAAAGCATTTTGACCAAAATGTCAAACTCGTTTCCTTCCTGGTGTTATTCCAGCATCCCCATATTGTTCACAAAACTGCTGATCATGACCAGTACCGACGTGTTAACTCACGCACCATGCTATGTATCGCAAATGGGCACAAACTATTGCATACGTGATAAATGGCTTGTATTAAATCTGTTTTATTTAGAAACGTGAGTAAATGTATTACACATTGTAAAATTTCTAACTTCACAATTAACAAATACCAGGCCTTTTTACTGAACCGCATTGTTATCTTTCTAGCTTTCGATGTTCGGCAATCAACAATTACAATGCACATTATTTAATGAAGATTGTTAACATTTAAAAAGTTTACCTTTAATACAGTATAAAAGCAATCCCTTAAATATTAGCAAAATGCCCATTCTGCGTTGATTACACATTTCATGTGTTTACAATGTTATCGCATTTAAATGTATATACAACACCGTATTCCAAGTAAACTATGTTCCTGTATAGCTTTGAACACAACATTGAATCAGCACTTTGAAGTGCACAACATACACTTTAATTTATACAATAACAGGATGTTAAAAGCCTCTTTTTTTACATCTTGGTAAAATAATAAAAGGCAAATTACACAGGAAAGCAGGAACTATAGTTCTAACAATCCTGAGAATGTTGTAGTTTTTTGTTTTATTCAAACTATTTTTAAAGATATGTTTTGGTAGTTTCAAGTTGTTTTTTATTCCAACCACCCACATTGACCAAAAACACCACAAATCACTTCAATGTGTACCATCAATGTTGCTCTTGGGACTATCTGAACAAATACAATACACTATTAAAATGAATCTTAATATTATAATAATAAAACGACTCTTATTATGGTCACCACTTCATATTAATACTCACTTATGTAAGTGTAATATCCATTTTAGCTTGCAACATGCCAAAAATGTATCAGCACATCACATGTAAAGAGGCATTCAGTGGCCCACGCTTGAATTAATCATAAGGTCAGGAGTGATTCGGACCACTCTTGGATTAAGAGAACATAATAATGGTTCATATATCCATGTAATAAGCTAAGTGGATACTGCCCTCGGGCAAATGAAGGGCAATTGCCTCAATGAAGGGTTGTTGCTCAGAAAAAATGGACAAGAATGCCAAGCCATTACAAGTCTTGCAATGATTTTTGTTATGAAATCTGCAAGTGAAAATTGTATATTTTTTTATATATATAGATATTGTATGCAGTCTTGTATTGACCCGATATACTCTAGATTCCAACACGGTGTTAATCATAGAAGTAAAAAAATATGAAACACTTCCATTTGTAAATTGTGGATAATATAATTATTGAAATTTGGCACTAACAGTGTCACAATGGGCATTTGTTGTGAACAAAGTCACGGATACTCTCCCTCCAAAATTGCACAAGTAATGCTGATACACCCAAATTGCATTACAGTATTTTATCAGGGTGGAGTTTTTAGTCAAAGCCAAAAAACAAACAATGGTGCAATTATCACAAAAACAGATTAGCAACGTGACTAAAGTATACCTACGCGACTTTACCGAAAGAACCAAAGAGTATGGATTCCTGCAGTTACGAAAGCTTCAAATCTAGCAATGTGCATGTTTTTTTACCCCCCCCACCCCCCCGTTGTGCAATGAATAAAGGAAATCCAGTCACACTGCAGCAAGCCGGATTTGTTCTTTAGCTGCACAAGGCCAGCCAACAAATAAATGAATAAAGATTTGTAAATAAATAATCTCTGCCTAGTTTTTTCAGTGAAAAGGATATAGTAAACATAATCAGGTAAACCATACTCTTTGGTTCTTTCGGTAAAGTCACGAAGGTAGAAAATAATAGATCACGACGTTTCGATCGCAACACAAGCAACCGTCATCAGGTGAGACCAACACAACAGGGGAAATTTTGACGAAGGAGAAAGTGCTGCTGCGACAAGAGGTTATACAGTAATCCCTCGCCACTTCGCGGTTCAAGTTTCGCGGCCTCAGTGCATCGCGGATTTTTCGAACTGATTTAAAGGCCTCATTATACCTGTGCAGTAACACCATCATCATCATCACATTCATCGAACTGCACAGGTCTGTCATCGTCGTCATTGTCATCGTATTGTCATCGTCGTCGTCGTCATTACTGGAGTCAAGTCTCAAGATACTACTGTCATTGGTGAGTGTAGAACACCATAATACGTATCGTGTGAGAGAGAGTGAATGTATAATATTAAGGTTTTATAATTAAATAGATTTAAGTAAAATATATATATAAAGTATAAATATACATATTTTAAACATTCTCGTACCCACACACACATACTGTATACGGAAATCCCTAGGGGGCCAATCCTATTTCGCGGATTTTCACCTATCGCGAGGGGTTCCGGTTCCCATTAACCGCGATAAACGAGGGATCACTGTATAATTATTATTTAATTTAATTTCTTTCTACGTCCAGCCCCTTTCTGATCTATGCCCCACCCCCTCTCTATCCTCCTGCCTCCGATCTCCCTCTTGTCTGATGCGCAGCAGTCGTTTATGACTCTTGGGGTACGCCCATTTCTACCCTTTAGAACAGAGGTCGCAAACGGGTTTTGATTCCTTACCCATACCCGGCCGCACCAGGGTCGCAAACGGGTACCCGTACCCGGCCGGGTATGGGTAGCCAGGTATCGGGTATCGGGTACCCGGTTGCGACCTCTGCTTTAGAAGTAGCCTGCATCAGCAGCTTTCCTCCTACCTTATATAACCTCTTGTCGCAGCAGCTCTTTCTCCTTCGTCAGCATTTCCCCTGCTGTGGTTGTCTCACCTGATGACGGTTGCTTGTGTTGCGATCGAAACGTCGTCATCTATTTATTTTCTACCTACGCGACTTTACCGAAAGAACCAAAGAGTATGAATTCCTGCAGTCACGAAAGCTTCAAATTAAGATAATGAGGTAAATGTACTTCATAGTTGACTAGCTTTACTACCCGGCTTCGCTCAGGACTTGGATTCTTGTCTTGGATTAATACACGGCCGACGCGGAGGGTTGGGGAGGGGGTGCGTGACGTCAGCAGGCACACTGCGTAACGCTGCCGCATGCGGGTGACATCACAGATGTGACGTCACCGCTCACTTGTGCAATATATTATATCCATTACTTCGCCCCCCCCCCCCTCCCAATTAAAAAAGTATATTTTTATACTTTTAACATTGTGTACAGTATGGAAGCTACCCACATGCTAAATTTCAAGTTTGTTGCATGTCGGGAAGTATGCTAAACATTTCAATCAGACACACATTCACAAATTTCCCTTTTATATAGATTATATAATATTACTTGCATAAGAAAACACACTAGGCGTTAAATTGTGTATAATGTAACACATATATAGTGAAAGTGCATGAGATGTTATGTACTTAAAGTAAAACGTTAGTGGTGGGTTGGAGTTGGTTCCTTTACGGTGGTTTCTATTGAATCCCAGCCAGCTGGACTTTTCAACTAGCCAGACCAGGGCTGTTACCTTTTTAGTCTGGCTAGCTGTGGTTTTAGCATATTAATTACATAGTATTATACATTACGCTCATTTGTTCTTTGTTAAAAAGACTTCATATATTTTTTCAAATACAGTCCTGTTGAAGAGGCACATACTTTTACCACATTAGATTTCTCTAAGTAGCTTTCCTGTCATGCATGTTATTTTTTAAAAATTCAGTCTACATTTCAGCCATCTCAGCACCTGCTTGTACAGTACTCCTAACGGGCCCTGTTGCACAACGTACGTGTCTTGGTGTCTTACTCAGCACCACCTCCACCGCTTACAGTGCTGTGGATTCTTGCAAAGACCAGATTAAGGGTCACTCATCTTCTTATCCCACCATGCCCTTGAGGTAGGCATCTAGATGGGATATGGCAGGATTACCAATTATGTCTGGACTTAACAGCACAGGTTGACAGTCGTAATGGACCACCAGACTACACTGAAAATACTTGACTTATGACCGATGCCCAGTTATTTTGGCGTGCTCAATCGCTTTATAAATAATTTAAGGAACATCACACGATGACAGGAGTATACTTCTATGCCAGTATAATTCATATGGGCAGCAGGGTGGCACGCTGCTAACACTTGTGCCTCAGCAAGAAGGCCCTGGGTTCAATACAAATTTCTGGCACATTTCTGTGTGGAGTTTGTACGTTCTCTCACTGTTCTGCATGAGTTTCCTTCGGGTTTTCCGGTTTCTGAAAATGTATCTGAAAAATGACTCAATTGGGATTACATGCAGCAACATTGCAATCCTACTGACAAATACATAGACAGAACCCTCCTGAAAAAGAATTGAGGCTTTCATGGGTATACACATATATAATAGTTTAACACGTAGGCTTTCGCGACCAATATTGTTCATAATCAACGATTTTTGGGTTTAGATCGCGTTATTTATAAATGTGTCGTAACCCTCCACCACCCGACACGGCCAATCAGTAAAAAAAGTGTCACGTTGACAAAAGACAAATAGTTCACTGCTTTAGCCCACCGGTGTGTTGAAGCGTGAAACCACAACATTTACAATTTGAGTACGACGTTTCGCTGGTAATTGCATCCAGCATCATCGGGCAATTCACCATTCTGGCGAATTGCCCGATGATGCTGGATGCAATTACCAGCGAAACGTCGTACTCAAATTGTAAATGTTGTGGTTTCACGCTTCAACACACCGGTGGGCTAAAGCAGTGAACTATTTGTCTTTTGTCAACGTGACACTTTTTTTACTGATTGGCCGTGTCGGGTGGTGGAGGGTTACGACACATTTATAAATAACGCGATCTAAACCCAAAAATCGTTGATTATGAACATATATAATAGCCCAGATCTGTCCTTCTGTGACTGTGATTAACGCCCCCGGATTGGTTGAAGTGCGTCACGTGACCGCGAGCTAGCAGCCAACTAGAAGTGCGCCCCTCCCAAACATGTACGCTCCCGGATTGGTTGAAGTGTGTCACGTGACCGCGAGCTGGCCACTTCCTGTTGTCGTGCGCCCCGCACCTCGGAGGCCCGAGAAGCAGCAACATGACGACCACAGCGCCGGAGACGCAGCCAAGGAAAGCTGACGGTCGATCCACTCACACACGGCTCACTCATAGACACAGCTCACTCACACTCACTCACACACAATCGCATGCAGCTCAGAGGAGACGGGTGAGTCAGAGTGAGGCAGAGCCGTGCTCCGTCCACTGCTGCCCTGAGGGACCCCCGTGCTCTCCACCCTGGCTGAGGGAGAGCAGCGCTGTCTCCACTGCTGCCCTGGGCAGAGCCGCGCTCTCTCCACTGCTGTCCTGAGGCAGAGCGTGCTCGCTCTACTGCTGCCCTGAGTTTTTTTGGTGCTTAAATCCACTTCTGGATGAAGGCCCACCGCACGCTGTGCGAGTGGATCGTAAGGATTTACTTGACCAGTCTGTTGGGGGCCGCCACACGCTGTGGTTGTTGGGGGGTGCCGCAGGCTGTGGTTGTTCAGGGGCGCCGCAGGCTGTGGTTGTTCGGGGCCGCCGCAGGCTGTGGTTACTACTATAAGCCAAGAATGTGCGTGTGTCCCGCACGTGACGTCACTCCACATGAGGCCCACCCTCCCACGTGACGTCACTCCATGAGGCCCACCCCCCCTCATTAATATTCATGAGTGGGTGGATTTTTACATGAACGCAGAGGATGGTCGTGCTGAATTAAATAATTTATTATGCAAAGTCGCTACAAATATGACGTTTCTTTACAGAAAGTGACGGTAAAAAATAAATCTAAGCAACAGTGCTACATCCGTGCGTGACGTCACTGCAAAAGAGCCCCCCCCTTCATTAATATTCATGCCCCCGTAGAAATCTACACTGACGCACAAGGTCGCACACTCCACATGCCCCCCCCCCCTCATTAATAATCATGAGCTGATACATTTTTCTATGGAATATTTCCAATTTACTGCAATATACACCCGTCCTTGGACGGGCAAAAAAGCTAGTACAGTACAGGCATAATAATAACATGTTACACTCAAGCCGATATGCCAACCAAATTTGCTATGCAAATATATGGCATTTCCTCATCACATTATTGTCCAAATTTTGTACTATTTTATTACCCAAATTATAATTTTCCTTTAAATTTCTGTTTTCCCATACTCTATGTACCTCGTAGTGTCTTGGCTGTAACGTAAGACTTTTGCAACATTCATATTATTGGCCGAGTTTTAAATAACTGCACTATCACTCAGAACATGCAAAAAATATCATATAACATTCTAAATATACCACCAGTTGCACTGTGCTTCCAAAATATAATAAGTTTTTTCAATTACGAAATAATATTTAAGAGCTTAGAGTTTCACAGCCAAATCTTCAATAAATTTGCTACTTAAAACTTTCGTGACTGCAGGATTTCATATTCTTTGGTTCTTCCGGTAAAGTCACGTACATAGAAAATAATAAATAATAATACAATATTAATTAAATTACTAAACCCCAAAACTCACGACGTTTCGATCGCAACACAAGCGGTCATCCGCCTGATGACGACCACTTGTGTTTATTATTTTTATTATTTTTAAACTAGATTCGAAGCTTATTATTTTTATTTTATTCTTTTTTATCTACGTGACTTTACCGAATGAACCAAAGAATATAAATCTTAAATTAATTGGATTTGCCATGCTTCTGTAATCGACTTTAATGCTAAACTGTGCATTATATTTCAAGGGTTATACAAAGCCTAAAACTCTTAAGCCATTCAAATTAGAATATGCGGAAATATACTGTACCACAAACTCAACTATTCATTTTAGAAAACCTGAAACCTCGCATGAATCTATTAAAAATATGTTCATGCCTGTGATGCCCACATACTTCCATAACCTTGTATGAAGTTACAAGAGGTTATAAACCCTCGACAGCTGCAGCCAGTATTATTGGAACGCATCTTGACTCCACTTGTGTTAGTATTGCTCTGAATTTCTAAAATATGTCTCTTTGGTTGACATTAAACCTTTTAAATGGGTAGGCTTGTTCTACTGGTTTCACCCTACATAATGAGTATTGGTGTGACTTTAATAAGTAATTAAAGTACTCCCATCAAGACATGGGCGTAGCAATACACTACATTTGCAAATGCGTCCATGTAACAAAAAATACACATTTCAATTGGTTACTGTTCGAGGCAATGGACGTTCTATCGAAACCAATTAACTGAAATGTTACCTTAATTTGTATATACAGTACTTGGTAAACATTTTAGGTTGTTTGTGCTAAAATGTCACTTACAGTATTTCCTTAAATCGAATTTTTAAAATGTGCATACACTCTATACAACGTTGTATTAAATTCCGCACTGTTCGAAGTTATTTGGTGCATTCTTGTTCATGTCAACATTTTTTGTTGAACGTTCCTAAGACGGTATACACTGTAAGGCCACTTTATTTATGTAACTACCTATATTATTTACACAATCCTACAGCATGGCCAGCAACGTTGTATACACCTCTGTCTATGCAATTCAAAAGGACAGTTGCCTACATTTGAAATAAAGTAAAGTGATTTATTAATCGATTAGAGAACTACACTTGGCAATGTAATCAATCTTTCGTGAAAGCACTTTTAAACGTAGAGTCTTAAATATGCGAAAAGAAAATGCGCTAAGCAACAGCTGTTGCAACAAAAGTACATTGTGCATTCTAAGGGTTTCAGGTATAAATGCAGTTGAATGCCCAGCTGTGTTTGTGTGTGTGAATGTGGTCACAATGTGCTGGCCAGACTTGTAAGCGTACCTACCAACAAAGTTCCTTATATATTGTTACGTGTTAAGCAGATAACATCTTACTGGAAACAATTTTGTTCCACTTCCATACATTAACAATTCACCAAAAACCTTGGTCCCCCTTGCAAGAATCAGTGTTTCATGTGTCCCAATGGGTCTATTTCAGCTGCTGGTTAATTAAAAGGATACAAAATAAAACCACCAAATTCATGTATGGAAATTTAAAAGTCGTACACAATGCCCTGGCTACAGTAATTCATCGATAAAGTTTACAAGTCAGTTGATCAACGTCAAAGCTGACATACTTCAGTGTGGATATTGGCAATGTTTCAAACCAATTGTGGATTGGCAACAATTTAATTTAAAATAACAAACCAGCAACAAAACACTCCGCTAATTAAAAATTCCCTCCACGCGGAAATTCCGTGTTCCTATGGCTCGGGACATGTCCTTCCATGGACAAGATAAACAATAAACAGTGCAAGTCGTGCAGTATATTATTATTCCACCTACTCAAGACAATTCGTGCCACACGTAAGTGCAAAGTGGAATGCGAATCCTGCATTCTAATAAACAACAGATGTACAACATTACAGTCCAGGACTCGTCGTAATACTGTAACGAGTTCGTGACAGTAATATCATAGCAATGCTGTACTAATCGCTGTACGGGCACACAATACAAAATAAATGCACACATTGTACACTTATGCAGGAGTGTTGCTTTCGAGAGAAAGGAAAACAAGACCGCCGTATCGTCATTATTGCTATAACTAGAGTACTGTTGACAGCATAGTTAGAGCACAGAGTAAACATACAATGATTAAGTAGCAGACATTATCAGACAGCCACACTATATTACTCGTGCCTGTAGTATGGTGCACAGTACGTATTAGGCAGCTACAACACATCACGTGCGCTGCATTACATTAAGTACTGTACTAATAAACATATAATAGGCATTAAAGTGATGATGTTAACATGTTAAGTACATTGTTCACGTTGAACGTACACTACTAGTAATACATTAAAGTACACAATAAGAAAAATGTTGACGAGTTAAACTCCTGTTAGATCCAGTCATGGTGCACTACAGTACTAATAGTTACACACACGACATCACTATTGCTACATTACAGCACGTACACAAGTTGCAAAGCTAAAGACACATCCCCGTCACCAGAAATGTATTACAAAAGGCAACATGCTGTATTGTGACTAGTTAGGAACGAAACATCGTCACCGCTAGCTGGTGCAAGAGTTGACAGCACCCGAAGCAATCACTGCAAATCACTGCAAGTACCGGTTGCAACATTTCCAAACAAACAAAACAACCTCAAGTTTTTTTTATGTTTCGTCGTGTAAACGAGTACAAATGTAAACTTCATTGGAGCACAACCTTAAGTTGTACAGAAGCGCTTCAGTGACAAACATCATACACACATTTGGTGTCAACAAAGCAAGCGAGTCAGTCCGGCGTGCGCGTCCAACGCAACAAACTCACCATCGATAATAGTTTTTTTAACCTTTTATCTGGCAACAAAACTGACACTTTTTTTACAAGGAGTCATGTTTGCATTCACCACAATACAAAAAAAACACAACTCTGATAATGCATGCACTGTCATTGAAATCAATTGGTCCACCCCCGAGACAGCTTTTCTTAGAGCCCAGTCTCACATGGTGTTGGACCGGATGACGCCTTTTGGCGCACAACTCAAAGACACCATCAGAGTATGAGAGCTCGGGGTGAAGCATTTACACCATTGGAACCTCCTTTGCCAGTAACAAAATATGATAATTATTTTTTACCATTTTATCTGGCAACAAAACTCACCATTCAAACGCTCACCGCCATCACCACCGCCACCAGTCAACTACCCCGTGAGTCTCCCTCCCCACGAGAGGTCGAGGAGGAACGAAGCAAGGCCGGGAGACGAAGCTGAAGCCGCAGCCGTCGCCGCCGCCACTGCCTCTTGCCCATGGGGGCCTCGCCGTCACCTGCAGCCCCCAGGTGTCGCCTATGGGGGGGGTGGAGACGGCGCGGCTCGTTGTGCGTTCGCAAATCGTCCCCAGGGCGCGATGCATACGCGGCAAATGCCCGGGCACCGCTTTCGCCGCAGTGTGAGGAGCGCCCCCAGGGCGAGTTGTTTACTTGACTCGGAGTCCGGCTGAGAGGGGGAGGGGGGCGGTCTATAACGTCACGGTGACGTACGTTGTAAACCCCAGTGCTGTGATTGAAGGCGCGGATCGATTTGTCGATTCGTAAAGTAATCGATGCGTTCGCGGTTCTCTGATATGGAATCGATTACTGTAAATCGATTATGTGTCAACGAATCTAGAATAAGTGTCAACGAATGCTTACTAAAAATACATCCATTGCCGGTAAGAATCGATTATTTTTCGATTCGATTACTTGTAGTGGCGGCTCACAGACACCGTCGTCAGCTGTGATCGATCCACTGCTGGATGAAGGCCTCCTTCTCGCCACGTCACTCTCTCTCAGGATCAATGTGAATCTTTGTATAGACTTGAGGATAAATCCGATAAGCTACTAAGCTCTTCCCCCCTCTCCCCACCCCACAGATGTCCAGTATGGGCTGGCCAGCAAGTTGCAATAGCAAACGATACAAACAAATGTAGCGTAGATTCACGATCCTGCCATGGAATAATCCATCCAGCAGCTGCACCGACGAGACGTTTCCATCCATTGGGCTGCCCACCGTCATCATTCTTGACCCTCTGCCCATCGTCCCGTTCATGATGCAGGGTCCTTCACTTAATAGGAACTCAATGGGCTCTTTAATCGTGGTAACTGATGGGTTAGAACAGGGGTCGGCAACCAAAATAACAAGAAGAGCCATTTCTTTCCAATTCGGTACAAAATTCAGTATTTCAAGAGCCGCAATGCATCTGAGTACATACTGTACATACGTACATATCGTCAAGAAGCAGTCCGTAAAGAGCCGCATGCGGCTCCGGAGCCGTAGGTTGCCGACCCCTGGGTTAGAATTACGGAGTGACTCATTGCAGGTGGTGCCAATGAGTAATGATTGACGAGACGACAGGATGAGGCTCTTCAGGTGCACTGCTGCGTCATTGCCATGCCCTCCCTAGCCAAAGAGTAATCAAGTGTCCCCATACCTTAGCATTGGGAGTGGCCCATTACGCAAAGCAGCCCCGAGTGAGTGAGTGTGCATGGTGGTGGATTTGTAGTTATAGAGTCGCATCACAAGGATCGTGATGAATGGGAATAGCTCGTGGAGGTCTTCGTCCAGCAGTAGGTTGATGATCGTGGCTGATGATGAATGATCTACTCTGTGGACTGTGGAGATGTGCCCGGACAGGAATGAGTGGAGGATGAGGAGCAGGAAGGCAGACCCCACACGAGTGGGGAAATGCCAGGAACAAAAAATGGCATCCTGTCCTCTCATAGGGGAAAGCCCGTGTTTATCTAAAGGGGCCGTCCATAAATGACGTAACGCGATTTTTGACCCCCCCCCACACCACCTCGTCACACGGCGTCACAAAAAGTCAGACCCCCCCCCCCCTCAAATATGACGTCACAAAGCTCTGCCCCCCCCTCCCCCAAAACCATATTTCCATTTTGAAAATAAAAAAACTGCTTCAAATCGCTTTAAACTATTGTCATTGTAGTGCGTATTTAATGTGGCGCTGCACTCTGATGTTGAAAACATTTATTAGAAAGTCTATTTAATTAAGTAGAACGTGTTGTCTATATTTATTTAAAGTTGCGCATTTTGATGTGACGTCACATTTTCACCCCCCCCCCCCCCTCGTCACACATCGTCACAAATGTCTGACCCCCCCCCAGGTGCGTGACGTCATTTATGGACGGCCCCAAAAGCCTTGTTCGCAAATCTTTAAATTATCTTCTTCAACTTTATTGAAATTGTGCTCTTGGCGTTGAGAAGAACCCATACGGAAATCGCAGAGAAGCAAACCACACTCTTTCTAAGAATGAAAGCAGACATCATAGAACTGCTTCTGATATACCATCAAGTGACCGTTTATTATCATTATATGGAGCACTTTTCCAAACGCCCTGCTGCAAATAAGTCTGGTTGCATCAAAGTTGACCGATAATTGAAATTCACAATTGGAAATAACCGAATTAATTTGAAACCGCAGAATTAATTTGAATCGGTGCTTTAATAGCCATTGGTAATTAAGGTTACCGTGATATTTTTTTTGTATTAAATGTTACGATCGCGAAATTCATATCTTACGATAGTTAACCAAGGTTGAGAATCGCTAATATTTTAAATGACCACATGGCGGCAGCATACGCATTACAGTGGTGTAAATATGGTAGCTGCAGAGTTTGCTATGGCAAGTACATTGGCTCTTGGCAGTCTCCCACTTTGTGTAATCTGGTTATCCCCGATACATTTAATAGCATACGCTAGGAAACACGTTTCCACACAACGTTTCGTATTACTGTGTAGGTTTACGTGAGTGTGCCGTGTAGGTTTCCAGTATTTTTGTACCACATGTTTTTAGGCAAAGTGTTCAACATGTTGCTCTATGTGCCTGGGAGCTTCTAAAAAGACAGACATCATGCCGAAAAAAACTGAATTCAGTTCCTGAAGAAGGTCCTAACTGCGTGGATAGAAACATCAGACGTCATGCCGGTACAATCCAAAGGACATCGGAGAGAAAACGTTTGCTAAAGTTGTCAGGAAAATGTTCAATCTGCCACATGACGACTGACAAAGGCTCGCAGAATGACCAAAGAAAATATATTTCTCACACTTAAACATAAAGCAAATTCTTTACAAATTCCATCTCTAACCCCGCCCACTTACCCTTGGGTTGTACCCATCTCAAATCTATTTAACATTTGACTGCAGTAGGTCTCTCGCTGTATTTCTTCCTGCCTCAGCAATCCGCCTGCTGTATGTTTTCACCTGAATACGATTGCTTGTGTTGCGATCGAAACGTCGTGATTTTTTTCTTATTTTATTATTTTTATATCTACGTGACTTTACCGAAAGACCCAAAGAGTATGCATTGCAGCAGTCACGAAAGCTTTTTTAAGTCAAGATTTCAACTTCAAATGTCAAATTAGCGACATCTAGCGACTGTTCGGGGTTTAATCTGTTTGGGGCTATGAATGAGCGGCAGAGCCAGCCAGGCTCGCTAATTAAGAGGATGAAGAGAAGATCCTGAGCGATGGCTTGGGCAGAGAGCTTACTCGAGGCGCAAGGATAAATTTCACCTCGTGTTTTGAACTCTTAGGGATTGCCGCATGTCATCGTTTTTAGAACGCGAATTACTTGAATTAAAGTTCTGCCCATTTTGGCCCAATGGAAGAGAGCCTATTTTTTGGTTCTTTAAGGTAAAGTCACATATAAAGATAAAATAATAAATTAAATTAAATACTAGCATACGACGTTTCGATTGCAACACAAGCAATCATCATCAGGTATCGAAACGTCGCATGCTAGTATTTAATTTGATTTATTATTTTATCTTTATACGTGACTTTACCGAAAGAACCAAAGAATCATTCCTGCAGTTACGAAAGCTCCAAATTAAGTTAGAAGAGAGCCTGTGTGGCAGTTGTTCCATCCCTGGCCCAATATTATACTTAGTGGCCTGAGTGGGCCACTTAACATGCAAAAACCCTCATTGCCTCTTGCCACTCTGAGGCCAATAACACTGGTCAACACACTTTTTCTGGCATAAGGTATTCCAAAGGTTTGAATGTAATTTTGGGGTGCTGATTCCAAATCTGGCATCAGTTTTTGTCTATCACATCAGGTTTTTGAGATATCAAATATTGCATTTTCAATAAAAACTGCAGAAGAAAAATATTAAATAAATGTGGATATCTAAATAAAATTATATTATAAACACACTATCCTAAAAATACAGCACCATATTTTAACACTAAAGCAGTCACTGACTCGCAACAACTTGCAATCATAAGTGACAGAGTTAATTTCGGGTAAAATCAATGAAAATGGGGTATGCCGATAGCATAAAATGAGATGTGATAAAGCAAATCTGAGATCAGATTTGGAATCAGCACCCTGAAATTAGTCTAAAACAGCTGCAAAAGTCCAGGCCAGAAAAACATGTTTTTTTTTGTTGACCAGTGTTGTAATAGCTTCAAAGTTGATCGTTGCTACGTAAGTTTTTTTATATTATTTGTTGCTTATGTCGTACAAAATGCACTAGCTCCGAAACTAATCAGGGTTAAACTTCGTGCTTCAGAATTACTGTTACTTGGGTTGTGACGACCAGAGGGCATTGTAACGCCGTCATATGCATGGGATTCAATAGGTACTCTGGGTTCTTACGATTCATTATTTAGTGAAGCCTAATACTCATACTCTTTGGTTTTATTCGGTAAAGTCACGTAGGTAAAAAATAATATATAAAAAATAAAAATGAAAAACAATTAAATTTTATTTAATTTTTTTACCTACGTGACTTTACCTAACAAAACCAAAGAGTATGGATTCTTGCAGTCACGAAAACTTCAAATCTAGAAAGCCTAATACATGATAATGGGATTTGTCCGAATGTTACAATGTTATGACCCCCATAAAAAAACTGTTGATACTTGGCCAAGCCTTCCAATTTAAATAAGTGATCAAATGTGCGTGGCATTACCATGTCAGAGGGTGGGGACTATTATAATGGAGCTTGCTCAGAGCTGGTCTGACCACATTTGCTTCCACAATAGAAGTGTCCCATAAAAGAACGGTTACACAGCACCGTCAAACCACACGGGCTGACCAAGCCCCGGGAAACACTGGTAACTACACCCTTGTTATTCTAAACGTGCTGTGTGTTGAAATTGTTTTGTACAATCATGTCCTTTCTGAACTTGAGGCTAAAATAATTAGCTTTGTCTGTATGGCTAATTTTCCATGTCTTAAATGTTCATAAACTATTTAGCCTCATGCATTATACAGTATATGTGAGTACATTGCTTTTATACTACAGTTGTGTATTTTCTGTATAGGACAAGATTGTATGTGCCAGAATTTCTAAAACTAATCCTTGCGCTCCAGGCATTTTACTGGATTAAATGTTACCAACATTCTTCATGCTAAGGTAGATCCAGTACAGACAGCACTGCAGACATTTTGTTCATTCAAAAAGAAAAAAAACACGTCATGTTTAAAGAATGTATCACAATAAGGTAAACACATAAATCTCAGGATATATATACGTATACATCCTATGTTACAGTAGTGCTTAATGTCAAGTATTGTACATGTGCCCTTGCTTTGTTTTCAATATTTAATGGTCTGCAAAAATACTGTAAGAAATCTGATCACACTGCTTTCATGCATCCTTTGTTTTGTAGATAACGCCAGTTTGGTTATGCATCCACATGTAGTATTTTCAGAACATTTGTTTAGAGGTGGCGTGTCCAACATACTTCCTTTCTAAACACATCACATCAGCACAACTAGTTTGTGCTCATGCAAAAAAAATTGCTCAAAAACAAATCTTAGCTTCACGTTACCTGCATGCATTATCCGCGTTCCTTTTCGTTTAGCGGACAGGAATGGGTTTTCAATCGACTGCATTTCACCTCTGCACCTCCGCGATTCAAACACCTCACAGTGTTCACATTATGCAAATATATATATTTCCCAGTTCACATTGGAAAGAGGCCACCAGCATCTTTACAAATGTCAAATCTGTAATCGCGGAGCTGCTGAGAGAGATAACTGAATGTGAATAGCGGTGGAATTAAAACGAATCGCAGCCCGCAAACCACAATGCGTGGAAGTGGGTGGCCCAAACGCGGCGCTGCAGGTATCACAGAGGATATACATTTATTTTTGTTTATTTTGCGACTTTTCTAGCAGACAATTATTTTTGTGTTTCTTAGACTTGGGTATCAAGTCTGAAAAAATGCAACTCTATTTTTTACATAGACCCACGTGGCAGACATGCACCAATTTAGCCGCTAGTCACATGCCCACACTGCCCCTATAATCCGCAATATTTTCGCGGATTAATGGTTTCGTGTCGGTACGCAAACTCATTTCTGCGGCACGGAATGTAGGTATCCACAAAATGGTCCCCCCATATCACCAGACAGTATTGGAGTCCTGCTATACCTACTATAATCACACAGGAATGTCTGTCCTTAACGCTCGTGACGTCACTCCACATCGACCAGCCCCCCTCATTAATTTTCATGAGCAGGTGACATCCTCCAAATGGACACTCTCCTCCATTCATAATAATTAGCGGGCTGACGTCACTCCACATGGGGAGCCGAGGCGCCTCCTCCCCCCTCCTCGACGTCAACTCAGAACCCTCACTACAAAGGCAGAACCCTCACGTCACGTGATCTCCGTGACGCTGCTGAGACATCGAAGTAAAAAATTAACCCGTAAAAACAAAGTTTTTCACTATAAATCCTTTATATGCGTGGCATCGGTTTTATTTTATTATTCATTTCTGTTTTTCTTGAGTAAGAGTTTCATTTTTATCACATTGGTATTTTAAATTAAATATGAAAAAAAAAATTCCTAAGAAGTGGAAAATTTTGGAAAAAAATTTTCACGAAAATAAATTGTCACGCACAACGAGTCTGTGTGCAAAATGTCAGCTCGATTGGATCACGGGAAGTGGGTTAAAAAACGACCGAAAGATTTGCACGATCGTAAGCGCGCAAGCAAGCAAGTGAACTTAATGTAAAGGATTAAAAAAGGACGTCATGATGAACAAGGAATTATAACACTTAAATGAAATGGGTCTGTGTCACCGCGCCCTTACAAAATGCACACGCATTAATGCAGTGGATATCACGCCGCGGTCTGCTTTTCGCTTGCAAGTTTCAGATTTACTGCAATACACCCATCCTTGGACGGGCAAAAGACGAGTATTAATATAGTAGTTGTTATTGGCAGATCATTTTACAGATTGTACTTTATTTGTACATATTGGAGGAAATCGCTCGTCATATTCGTTTGTTTATCCATAGAAAAATGCAGATAACACCATTGATTTAATCCCACTTTCTGGTTACTCATCCGAAATGTATGCATACTGCGAGACTGCGTCTGGGTGACTTCTCTGTGGAGGAATATAAATACAGTACTTTAATATTGTCAACTTCAAACCTCTTCCACGTGACTCCATTTGTCCGTGAAAAACACAGATACTGAATTATGATGAATGTAACACTTGTGGAATGTTTTCAGGTGACATTCGCAGAGATAATAGGATGATTTTTCTAGGGCCATGGTTAACAAGAGTAATATGGCTGTAGATACGAGAAGTGTCACTCGAATAAAATCCACACGTACACAATATATGCTTCAATTGGATAATAAAAAAAATATACCAATGTGCTTATAGATGAAAGTTTTCAATCAGTGCCTACTGTCAGCTATGCATTATGGATAAAAAGCAACAAAAGCCGACAATTGTGCAAAGCATTCTTGGAATTGCACCCAGAAAAACGAAAGAATACATATAAATAATATCTCATTCACACTTAAGTGCAGGAAATCGGCTTGGCCAGGACACGTGGCTCGAAGGGATGATAGCTGATTACTACACTTGCTGATGAAATAACAGTCAAATGAGAGAACATTACTAAAAAATTAACCCGTAAAAACAAAGTTTTTCAATATAAATCCTTTATATGCGTGGCGGCTAGAGTCCTCTCGTCCTCTGGCTTGAGATGGCTGCCACCTATGGGTCAGATGATTGCCTGCCACCATTAAGAAATTGTTAATTAAATATTTAAAAAAAATTCCTAAAAAGTGTAAAATTTTGGGAAAAAAATTTCACGAAAATTAATTGTCACGCACAACGAGTCTGTGTGGAAAATGTCAGCTCGATTGGATCACGGGAAGTGGGTTAAAAAACGACCGAAAGATTTGCACGGTCGTAAGCAAGCAAGCGCGCAAGTGAACTTAATATAAAGGATTTAAAAAGAGATGGAGCAATGAGATCGTCTAATGAAAAAAAAAAGAGAGACGGATGTTGGCATTGGAAGACCGAGACGGACGGTGACAGCACGGGTAGGACTTCATCGAGCAGTGGATAAGCAATGGCTGATGATAAAGAGAGGCATCTTGAGTTCATCAAGATGCCTCTCTGCTGCTGGGTGAAGGCCCCCCAAGCAATCACCATCTAACAGACCTGCAGAGCAACCATTCATCTCGCACCTTCACACGAGCCGATTTCATCACTTCATGTCCTTTCTCGTGATGTGTCCTGGCCAAGCCCACTCCCACTTTACTGTTTTCAACAATTTGAACGACTGCGTGTTGTTAACCTGAATGTGTGTTCTAATCGATGCGTTCTTCTTCCCTGAATATAATTCAAGCGTTCATCTGCCCACGCTTGTTTACGCACACTTAATTTTTTGCGACTATTTTCCGTTCATGATCTGCATGGTTCTAAACCACGTGGCATCGGCACATTGCGACGTTACTTTTTTTATAATAACGTTCAGCAATACAAAAGTACTCCAACCTGTTCTCGTCCATTTACAGTAATTACTTTTGATGGCAGTCGACCTTCAGTAGCTGTCATAGGTACACATTCTGCAGTTTTTTACGTGTCCAACGTACGGATATATCTTATTAGTGAACTTGTAATACGGTAGATTACCTTTGTTTTCTGTTCGTATTTATCCTGTACCCAACTTCGCAGTTTTTCTAACATTACCCAACGTTGTTCAACATTGAGTTACACCCGTGGCTTACAACACCAAAGATAGTACCGTCTTTAAATACCACGGTGTTGCCAAGTCTTCTTTATGTTTACTGAAGAAGAACAATGGCTGTCAATATTTAACCTTTCGGGAAGTTTGTCCAATACAGTGAACCACGCTTGCGATGAGACAGACAAGCAGTGGATTTTGCACCCTGTTGCTAAGCTAGGGCAAGGGTGGGGCAAGCTGTTAGCTCACAGCCACATGCTGGCCGAGACATTATAGCGTCTGATGATGCTGTGCGCGCGCACAGGTTTCAACAAGTTATTGCTCCCCTTTCCTTGTGACGAACACAGAGAGAGACTTGCGACATGCATCAAGGGACCCTCGAGAAGAACTGATTCCTTGACGAGACGCCAAGACGACGGTGCCGAGAAGAATGGTCGACAGGCGGAGCAAGGTGCCCGAACAGAATGTCCCAACCAAGCTGCTTCAGCTGTCAGAAAATGAGCATCTGTTCAGTCTTATTGGCCACAGGCGCACGGTGAGTTTGTGTGTTGTATGTGAGGGTGGCGTGGTGGAATGTGAGCACACATGCTGTTACACTTGAGTTGCTTCTTACTCTGAAAACGTAAACCGAATAGCCTTGGCACGAGGGCTCTTGTGTTAAGTATTGCATGTACGGTTACTGTCATGTTACAGAATGTGCTCTGTTTTTGGGGGGGGAAATGTTTCGATTGTGCTCTGACACTTATATTTGTAGAAGTGAAAAGGATACAATGATGGTTATACTTTTATAGCAGTTGTTGTGGTGCGGTCGGAGAAACATTTGCCAATACTCTGCTGGAACAAGGCCTTTATAATCCAACAGATGTTTATATATTTTTTAGGTACTAAAGTGGGTCCAGATTTTTCAGGTGGTGTTGGTCTTTGACCAGAGGCTTGATTGATCCAAATTGCTTTCATTGGAACTGTTTACATGTAGTGCTGCAGTACTGCACTAGTTAGCATGTTGTAGCAGGAGTAACACATGTTTGAGACGGTGTTTATTGTTAAAGCACATTTCTAGTACGATAGTATTTATACATCACAGCAAGTATAGTGTTACCGTATGTATATGCTTTGTACAATAGGTAGTGTCATATGCGGACTGTGTAAGCAAGGGATACGTTGGGCTACGTGAAAAAGCCCTTAAGCAAAGTTTCCGGGAATGGCTCTCAATAACGCATGCACATATTTAGATCTACAGTAAATCACAGTGCAACTATTGTTTTGAAGACATTTGAATTCGGATGTAGCAGAAGAAAATAAAACATAGATACAGTACAGTAAAACTTCTCTTATCCGCGATGATGTGTGGGGATGCTGTTTGCGGATTCTCTCATCCACAATACACAGCGATAACGACTCCAGTCGTTCGTGAACAAAAAAACATTGCTCAGCTGTGCCGGTCCAAACATTTCGTACACAGAAATAGTTGTGAAAATGAGAAAATGTAGATGTAAAGTGGAGCCATATCGAAATCGGTAACGGCCGAACCCTGCGATTTCTCACGAACCTGCTGGGCGGAAAGGGCCACTGCCAAAGCGAACTCTAGAGGGCATTTGGTCGACTCTTCCACGTTGACCAGACGTCTTGGAAACAGAGGGACATTGGCCACACTTTACATCACCACACAACATGCTGATCGGCTAACCGTGGCAATTCCCTCCTCGGTGTGCCATTAACAGCACTAGCTGGGTTGATTCAACATTGTCTTGCCAGGCATACTGAGAGTCTTTCGAAGCCGGGTGTTCCTGCACGTATGTAATATTCTGTCTGCTACAGCAGAGGTACAAGGAGTTGCAATTAGATCTACATCTTTGCTTTACTGACCTGGTCAAGGCCTATGATACCATCAATATGCGAGGGCTTTGGGTTCTTCATGTTTTCGGGGTCCCTGACCCTCTGTTTACAATCACTAAGAACCTTCATAATAGTGAAGAGGCCCAGGTAAAGCTGCGTGGCCAGGAGTTGGAGCCATTTCCTGTTCACGTTCGGGTGCGAACCGGGGATGTCCTTTAGCTCCTGCACTATTGAACATATTTTTGGCTATACCAGAGGAATTTCTATCTGGTATGGATACAATGGCTGATTCATTCCCAGTGCAGTCAAGGGATGCCTCCTTATTGATCAAACATGTCATGTATTCTGATGATCTGGTTGTGTGTTGCTCACTGATAAGGAGTTGGAGACACTGCTGCCGAACCTGGAGCGTGCCATGCATAGGTGGGGCCTTGCTATCAGCCCCACCAAAATAAAGCACCTGCCTGGGTATTTTATGTTTTCAAATATTCTACCCGAACTCCCCATGAGTGATGGAACAGTCGTGGAAAGAGTCGAAGGGTTCCGGTTTGGGAGTTCCGGTTTGGCAACACATGCCTCATTGTGATTCAGTTAAATGGCATTGTCTTTTCATGAACTATGTAACGCTGTGTGGAAGCTATATTGCCTATCGCTCCATACGAAGCTTCGGGTTTTCTTGGCCACAGTTATGCCCTCCCTTCTTTATACTTGTGAAACGCGCGGACCCTTTTAAGGGAACATCTGCACCGGTTTGAAATATTCAGGCTGGCCAACCTACGATCCATCCTGGGATTAACTAGGCTGGATTGTGTGAGATCACAGATCTTTTGAAAGACCTGAACACAGTCCCATCCGTGACCTCTGGCAGGCGAGGCTGCATTTGCTGGGTCATGTAGCCCACGTGTCCAGCCACAGCATGGCCAAGTAGCTTCTGTTTGGCCAGGCTACAGAATATATGGGCTGATGCAGTACAGGAAGATATGAAGCTGATTGGGCTTGCTGATGATTGGTACTGACGGTGTCGGTATGGTCCTCTGTGGAGGAGGCATGTGAAGGATGCTTTTAGGTAGTTGGAGGCAATCGCCCTCAAACAACAACAGAGTGCAGCGGAGCGATGCTCACAATGGGAAGATTGCCAGGTGGCTAAAAAGCAACGAGTTGGCAAAGTGAGGAGAATAGGTGGTGTATCTGTGAAACATTTCGGTTAACCCATAAACACATGGGTCTGTCTCCTGTCAGCGAGCCTTCGACACTTCACGTGGCCTCAAAGTTCATTTTGGTTGGCACACGCGATGTGGTAAATGACGACTGTTGTTGTTGCTGCTTGCGTTTGTTAGAGCGTGGGTCTGTGGTATTTGGGAGTGTGGTATTTACCACACACACGCGGTGGTGTAGCGGTGAGCACGCTGCGATATATGCACTCTGTAACCCGAGTTCGATTCCCTGTGACAATTATCTGAACCGGTTCTGAGCCTCAACTAGGTCGACTCGGCCTCAAATGAGTACCTGGTGTGGTGTGTAAGCATTGCCGCTAGGGAGACAAAGGCAGCCGGGCGTGGTGCTGGTCACCCATCCCCCTCATGTGCCATGTCAGCCTTCTTTCGGTGCTCGCTAACGGCACTTGCCCCAAAAAGTATGTTCAGGCTATATGGGGGAACTTTGTGTGTGGGACGTACCACCCGTAAGTCCGCCAACATCGTCATCAAAATCCACATGGGTGGAAAAAAACCCGATTTTTCCAGCGGCAGGCATCGGTTTTTTTCTTTAAAACAATTAAACCCGATTTCGGGGAATTAAAACCTGGTTTAATGAATACGAAACTCTGATCCAAGGCTTAGGCTGCTTCCTCGTCGGTGCTGCTATCGTACTCGGGGGGGCCGTCGGGCACGGGGTTGTCGTAGAATGCGGCGGGCAGGTTGGTCTTGATGAACACGAGGAGCTTCTCCTCCACAATCGTGGGTGCCAGTGAGTTCCTTCGCTTGGAATGGATGAAGCCCATCGTTGAGAAGTTGGCGAAGTGCGGTTCTGCAATTAGAACCAATTAAACCGGATTTCTCCCAATCTCAGCGGGTTTAATATAAAAAGACAATTAAACCCGATTGTAAAAAACCCGACTGTGCCACCCTTGAAAATCCATCGTTGTAAAGGTTCGCTCCAACCACCCAGCCACCAAGACCATGTCAGCACAAGAACGTTTGGGTGCGACATATACGTAGAACTTTATTTTTAAACAACACGTCGCAAGAGCATGTAGTCATCATCAAAAACCATTGTCAATTTAAAGCTTCCCTCCAACCAGCCAGTAACCGAGACCACGTCAGCACAGTACGTGTGTGGGTGCGGTGTGACTTTTAATTTGTCAACTGGCAAAACAAGAAAAAAAAATACCTGAATCTTTCGATCAAAATGGACACGGCTATGCACGGCGACTGCACAAGAGTATTTGAATGAATCAAGATGTATTTTAACAAATCACGCTCACAATAAAAACGTTGAATGACAGCTAAATAAATGTTAAACTAACGACAAAAACCTCCTAAACAATACCGGTGCTATGGACCGAGAGCCACCTAAGCCGCTTTCAACAGACCACGGTTGCCAAACCGGCGCCCAGGGAGATCTCGTGTGGCTCTTTCGAGAAACAGACGACGTATAATAAATAACCTTTTAAATGTAACTTTACTCGAAACAGGAGCAATGTGAAATTTCGATTTAAAGCTTTCGTGACTGCAGGGATTCATCTTCTTGGTTCTTTCGGTAAAGTCACGTAGAAGGGAAATAATAAAATAATAAAATAAACCAATTAAATAATTCTCACGACGTTTCGGCCACAACGCAAGCAGCCGTCCTTAGCTGAAGAACAGGTCTGTCGGAAAGACAGCGTCTGAATGAATTTCACGGCTGCTTGCGTTGTGGCCGAAACGTCGTGAGAATTATTTTATTATGTTTTATTTTTATTATTTTATTATTTCCCTTCTACGTGACTTTACCGAAAGAACCAAGAAGAGGAGCAATGTGCTGCACCGTGATCAAGTGCAGTGGGAGCTAGCCAGGTGGCTTGCATGACCACTCCACATTATACCCTGAAGTGACCAGGGCAGTGTTTAGTGGCTCTTGGCTATGCGAAGATGTTGGCATGCGGCTCCAAGGGTAAGGAAGTTTGGCCACCCATGGTATAAATCGGATTAACACTTTACATTGATGAAAAGCACAGGTGGCTTAGAAGACTGAAGATGTAGTCCAGATTCAAGGGGATTAAAGGACCCGTGGTATAAAATGGTTTTTTTAAATGGCACGTGTTTTTATGCTTCATACATGACAGATTCCTACACAAGTTTTAAGTTACTCACCACAGGGAGTATATGTGTTGTGCAACCATTGACTGATAATACATTCCAAAGCACATGTTGAAAGTGACTGAAGTCTGTACTGTAATCTCACTTTAAATTTAAAAATACCTGTAAATTAAAATGATTTGTAATGTATGACAAATGAAAACAGGGCTAAGCTATAGAATTAGCAGGCCTCCAACAGAAATGAAGGTTGACTGTTGCCCTTTGTTCAGACTGTGTTTACACACATTATTTGCTTTTCTGGGTAAAAAAAAAAATTAAGCGCTTACATAAACGTTCACTTGTAAAGATAGTGGTTGGGGACGTTCAAACATTATCTGTAGACGCCTTTCGTATGGCATTTGGAAAAAAGCAACAGGCTACAATTGAATGCTTACTTTGTAAGCATCCAGGGTAGCTGAGTGGAGTCCGCGTGTTGTATTGGGCAGTCATCAGGGATATGTCTAATGGTTTGCACCTCCAACGCATTTGCAGTTCGGTGACTCCTTGATCTTCCACTTATGGGATAAATATCCACACTTTCTTCCATGTGTTGTGTGGACCATGGTTGAGGGGGGTCCACTATCATCGGGGCAGAGATAGACCAGGGTTGTGCCTCCACGGGTCTTCAGTGAGGTTCTTATTTGGGACACCGTAAAATAATTCAGGGGTGGGGAACGTCCAGCCCGCGGGCCGTACGAGGCCCGCGAAATCATTTGATCTGGTCCTGCCAAGGCAACCGCAGGCGGGACTCGAAATTCAATAAATCTAGGAGCAAACCTGGAAAAGCAGTTGCGAGTAGCAGCAACATCATCAATACCAGCTAACATCACACGCCTCGCCAAAGAGAAGCAGTTCCAGCCATCACATTAGGGGCGAGTTAATTAAATGTTTGACCAAATATGACAGGCTAATGTTTTAGTTGATAATTTTGTATGTATCGCGAATGATGTTATAAATATCCGAATGACACTTGGCAGAAAAAACGTTACCCACCCCTGCTGTAAATCGTGCACCATTTACACTTAAGTACTGGTACACAGTACTGTACTTAAAATTACCGGACATGTTTGTAAACGCTACACATTTGTTTTTAACACGCTAAAACAGTTACCATATTGTTAATGCGCAATATTGTTTCCTGAAACTATGATGGGTTAAATGTATATATGTATTTACCAGTGAGTTGGCTTGGGGGTGGGGCGTGGGGGGGGTGAGGCCTTCATCCAGCAGTGGGTTGACCATGGCTGATCTATTGCTTTACCAGTGAGGACTGCAGAGCTTGGGGAATTGTTGGTGCAGGATAGCCGCCTGGTTGCCTCCCGGCTTGTCTGCATTTTCTCGGCGATTACGAGATGCAATTTGCATAAAAGACGAAGCTATATATATAAAACGAAACATGAGGATAATTATTAACTAAAGAATGCTACACACTGTGCACATTCGTCATTGCGTTTTAGGTACAGTAATAGCCTCAAGATAAATTGTGCACACACCCTGTAACAGACTCTGCACACACAAAAAAGTCTGGTGGCTTGAGCCTCAACTTTGTGGATGCTTTTGAATGTACCCACAATACAATACGGGAACTCTTACATATACATTACAAACTCATGGGCCTCTTGAGTGTCTTTAAACTCGAACATGTGCCCCTAAGGTGTGTGCTTTTATGATCTTTTATGTCATGACACATTCGTTATGTCAGTGTTGTTTGGTTTTGGCGCAAGAGTTCTCTTCTAAAAATCAAAGCATTCTTTAAGCGTTTGAGTCGGTGTGACTGCATTCAATCGACATGGGGTTTTTATTATAGCACATTTTTGTTTACGACGTTCAACTAAAGTACTGTTGAACCCGTTAAAGCATTCGCCTTGTCGGTCTAAAAAATATTTCATATAATGACTAATTTTGTAGAGCGTCGTTCATGCAAATTACATCTCATAATCGCTGAGGATCCACAGACGAGTTGGAAGGCCTGCCAGGTGATGAGCCGGCGTCAACAATTGTTCTACATTTCTCCATGTATAAAGATGTTTTCAACCAATTATTGAGTGTTTTATACACGTGGGGAGGAAACCGGGGGACCGGGAAAAAAAGCCCACGCATGCAAGGGGACAACACTCAATCCCACACAGAAAGGAGAGTTTATATCAATCCACGCTTTATCTGTCTCTTGTTAGTAACATGGCGCAATTATAACTTTTGGAAAGATAAATATAAGTGAAAATTTTGATTTAAAGCTTTCGTGACTGCAGGGATTCATATTCTTGGTTCTTTCGGTAAAGTCACGTAGAAGGGAAAAAATAAAATAATAAAAATATAAAACAATAACATTTTCACGACGTTTCGATTGCAACACAAGCAATCATCATCAGGTGTGAAAACCACAACAAGAAACGTTAAGAAAAAAAAACGCCACTATTTTCATATTTTTTTGCTGTGGTTTTCACACCTGATGATGATTGCTTGTGTTGCAATCGAAACATCGTGATAATTTTATTGTTTAATACTTTTATTATTTTATTGTTTCCCTTCTACGTGACTTCACCGAAAGAACCAAGAATATAAGTGAAAATGTTGTATAAAGTCGTGTGCCTATTAGGGAATTCCTCCAGGACAACTGGATAATATTTTTCAAAGGATTGCCAAAACGTGCCTATAAAAACGGCGCTAAAACGGATAAGGTGATTACATCACACGCCATGCAATGCTTTGCCTCCTCATGACACCATAACATGTGACATCGTCTCGCACCCTTGTAACGTCAACTCGTGCGGATTGTAACGTAATATTACGAATGCATGTTGGAGTGCATTAGTCAATCCATGGAAATGCATGATTTCAATACCTTGTCATTCAAATAAACCATATACAATACTGTGCTGTACCTGAAAAATGCCGTCAGGAGAGTGTACCAAATATATAATTGTAGTACTCTTAGGTTTTTTCGGTAAAGTCACGTAGTTTAAAATAAATAATAAATAATAATCAATAATATAAATAATAATATAAATAAATTACAATTATTTTATTTCTATTATTATTTATATTATTTTCTTTCTATCATTATTTCTATTATTTTTATTACTTATTTTTAACTACGTGACTTTACCGAAAAAACCTAAGAGTATGAATCCTTGCAGTCACAAAAGCTTCAAATCTAGAATATAATTGTAGTGACACATGACATCACTAGTGTGTCGGGACTGTACGAGCGTAGGGACACATGACGTCACGACTGTGTTGGCTCGGTATGGGTGCTGTAGACGGGTGTCACGGAAGTCATGTCAGGCCGTGACACTCCGCGTGAACCCAACAGGACACGTGACCGGACAAAGGGGGGGCTAGGGGCCCCAGGGAAGAGCTTGGGGGTCACGTGGTTGGAGGCCCGTATCTTCCCGAAGGATCGAGAAGGGGGGCGTGGCCTGGGTCGGAGCCGGCCACGCCACGGGAGTTATGAGCAGAGAGTTGCGCTGTTCACCCCGGGGATGAAGATGCCATCAACGGTCTTGGAAGTCTCAGACCTTCGTCCGTGACCAGGCAGCCCGTCACCTGCCCTGGTCACGCTGTGTAGTATTCCCCGAGTGTGAGTGAGATTAGGAACGGAGGTCACCACCCTGTGTATAATGTTCCAGTTGGTTCTTGGTTCTTTCGGTAAAGTCATGTGACTTTACCGAAAGAACCAAGAAGATGAATCCCTGCAGTCACGAAAGCTTTAAATCGAAAAATTACAGTTGGTTGTTATGCGTTTTAATAAAGAGTGTTGCCTCCAAGTTGAGTGTGCGCCTCAATCGAACCCACTACATAATGATTAGCATGAACATTTTTCGTATAACATGAAAGATAAATACAGATTTCAAAATAGGCATTTGCAATCATTGTAAGATAGGTTATACACGCTTTAACATTACTTATACAGCACTTCATTTTAATAATCTTTCCGAGTCCTCAATGAAACCATTCATTGATTTTATGGACGTTTTACGAAGCTCCATATAAACTATTTCCTGACCTGCTAAAGACCCTGAATCATTGACATTCACGACGCGTTCTCATCAGGGGGCATATGTGTGCGAGGCAACTTGCGGATTGTTTCCTTTATTCTTGTGACTTCTGGTTGCGAGACGCGAATGTAAAGAAAAAAACACAATCGCCTATAAAAATACCTTGCCAGGTGCAGCTCTTTTTGTAAAATTTGCATCAAAGACCTGGGATGGCAACTGAACTACAGCCAGCACATGTATTTCAGCACATCACAATACTCAGCACAGTGGGTCGTGTGTTTTTTAAGAAAGCAAAGTTTTGGCAGGATACTGTGCATCTCAATAAGTCCCAGGCTTTCATTCCCAGCGAGGTTCACATACGCACAGCGCATAGAATGTTAAACTCTTTTCATTGTTGTAAAATTAATTCCCAATGTGTTTATTTTTTTTACGCGTGCAATTCCTGATTTCACAGCTCGTCAATTTGGAATTAACCCAGAACGACTTTGGAGTACTGTGCAGTCGTTTGTTTGAAATAACACAAACCCCTTTGATGTGTTTAGGTTTTTTTTGGGGGGGGGGGAGTTAATCAATGCTTTAAAGGGTGCACGTGCTACATTGTCAAGTAAGTGCGGAGGTCTTGTCTATTATGAGCCATCAAAAATATGCTTATTTAACATACACGCGTTTTCGAACTTGGATCCTTTTACATAAGTTTGGGCTCGTTCCTTTCAAATGTCATAACCATGTGAGCCATAGTAGGACTTGAGAATGAAGAAGTGAAGCAGTGGTTAGCATCCTGGACTATGCACCCAATTACCTGATTTATATTTCCGGCCAGGGCGAACATCCGTGACAAGTAATAGCTACACTGGACCTAGACACTTGCCTTCACCAACACGCACTGGCCAACATGCTGAAGTATCGTCAAACATACTAATAGGGCTTTTCCCCTTTTTTCTGGCAACAAAACTGACACCTTTTGCAAGGAATCATGCTTACATTAACCACAATACTTGCAGTCAAATGCAAACAAAAAACAATACTCTGATAATTTATGCATTGTCTTTGAAACTGATTGGTACACACCAGAGACAGCTTTCTTTAGAGCCTCGTCTCATATGGTGTTCGACCAGATGACGCCAAAAAAAGGGGAAAAACCCTATTAGTATATTTTGGTACTGGCAAAGGAGGTCCCATGATGATGAGATATCGTCAAACAACTCACATTACTGATATTGCATGGCAAGGCCTTAATGCGGCGGTAGATTGAAGGGTTCATTTTACGTCTCCCCCTTTGACGCCGTTTCACAAATACGTCGTCACTTTATTGTATTTATACCGCGACCTAATTTGCATCAGTTCAACCCACACGTCGCTGACAGCATCATCCGTCCTTCGTCGTATCCGTCGCCTCAGCCTTCGCCTCCACTTACCCTGTACGCGAACTACTTTGTGTCACGCGTAAAGAAATGTACCGTAGAGTACAATATGTTACGTGTGTACAGTATTCTGGTGATTTGGGGAAACAAAATGCTTTGATTTACGTCGTTTCGATATTTGTCACACCTTCAGGAACACATCCCCGACGTAAATTGGGGTATTACTCATAATAAAGGTTTTTGGGTTATTATAAATGTGTCGCAACCATCCACCACCCGACACGGCCGATCAGCAAAAAAAAGTGTCACGTTCACAAAACACCAACTAAACTGGCAAATCGCCCGAAGATGCTGGATGTAATTACCAGCGAAACGTCTACTCAAATTTAAAATGTTGTGGATTCACTCTTCAAACACACCTGGGCTGAAGAAGTAAGTAATTGTAGTTTTGTTAACGTGACACATTTTTCTACTGATTGGCTGTGTCAGGCGGTGGAGGGTTGCGACACATTTATAATAACGCGATCTAACCCAAAAACCTTTATTATAAATAATACTGGTCGCGAAAGCCTACGTGTTAAACTGGGGTATTACTCTTTTTGTTTTTTTTCGGTAAAGTCACGTAGAATGGAAATAATAAAATAATAAAATATAACATAATAAAATTATTCTCACGACGTTTCAGCCACAACGCAAGCAGCCGTCCTCGGGTGAAGACCAGGTCTGTCGGGGAGACAGAGTCTGAAAATGGGGTATTACTGTTTTTCACGAATGTACAGAATTTCATTCAGTCTGTTCTGACGTGGGTTAACTCTGTGTTACTGCCCATTCAGTAATGTGTTGTGAGTAACCCTGACCCCGTGACTGTGACCCTGTGGATTAATGCTCATGTTGGCTTGCAGACCCTCGCCAGTACCGTGGTGCAGCTCCTCTATGGCGTGAATGGAAGGTGGGACAAGCAATGCTGCGGCGTGGTCTGTTTTGTGAAGGACAACAGCAAGCGCAGCTTTTTCATCACCATTTACGACATCTGTATGGTACGTCAAAAACCTAGCCTTGTCGACGATGATATCCAGCAGTAATACCAGCCTGCTGGACAACGAGCACAGTAATGATGTACCACGTTGTAAACTTGCTATTATAACAATTACGGTGGCTGCTTTCAGTCTAGCAATCCCAATCGGACAAGTACATATTTCAAGCCACGTTGTTGTTAATTAGCCTGTCCCATAGTTTTGTTTGTATTTTAATACCAAGTCATGGATTCTAGAAGTGGCAGTCTTTATTATGTTATCCCAGGCGGTGAATATGGGCTGAGAAACATTCCGCATGTCTTGTGCATTCAAGCAAAAGGTTAAGTTGTTCTAAGAAAGGAGATTCGTGTACAAAGGGAGTCAAGGTTTTGCATACATCATCCCTCTGATGTTAACTTGTTCTGGTTTTGTTTATGCAGCTTTGCCTTTTAATTTGAGCCACACATAAAATGTAGAAAATGAATGCTGTGATACTGTACTCCATATATATACTATTTACTACGACGATTGTTTTTTTTGTTTTTACCAGGTAAGCCCCACTGAACTATATAGCTCATTCAAAAGCAGACCCGGCGACAAATGAAAGCTCAACGAAGTGGCTTATCGAGTGGTAATTTAAAGCAGCCAAATATTCTAAACGAATGTTGATTCTAAATGTGGAGGGAAAAACTGGAGGACCCGGAGAAAATGACACCCGACCACGGAAGAACATGCAATCTCCAAATATACAGCAGGCACAAGGGTCGGGGATCGAACCCACGACCTCCTGTATACCAGGCGAAGTAGTTAACATCTTGCCACCGTGGCGCCCAGAACACTTAGTGTTGTATGCGATAGAGGAATGGCCAGGTAACCACTGTGATGACACTGTAAGGTGGACATGTGTGGGGCTGGTCATGTCACAATGCACACCCCTGAACAGTTTGCACAAGATAAAAAAAAAGTAGTGTGAGTGCATTGACAGTGGTGCACAAGCACAAATAAAAAAGGGTCAGTGTCCTAAATTTCACCGATGCTATTATATATTTTTCCTCTCCAGGGCAATGTTGTTGACGAATGTGCTTTCAGTGTTAAGAAGGACTTCTTTGTGTTGTTATTTTGTTTTGCAGGAAAACTGCAAGCTGTGGGAACAAGAACTATACACAGAGTTTGCATATTACGCACCAAAGGCAGACTTTCACACATTCATTGGAGATGTAAGTGTTTATTGTTGCACACTGTACTGGAGATGTAAATGTTCATTGTTTCACACTGTGTATATGCATTGTAAAAAAAAAAAATCGTGAGTTAATTTCATGAAACTCTGTACTGGGAATAAAATATGCCTTTTGGTGTTTTTTCCTTGTCAGAAATGCCAAGTTGGACTTAACTTCGCTGACATAGAGGAAGCACGTTTCTTTTACAACTCTGTGCAGGCGAAACTTGACAAGCAGAAAAAACGACAAAGTAAGGTTTCTTAGTGTGGCTCTCCCACCAGCCAAATTTCAAATAGGGAAGCATGTGACCAAGGAAATCAAATGTTCTAAGGAAATGCCGGCTGTCTTGGGGAAATTGTTGCAGATGTATATCGGGATAAGAATAAAAAAGGGATTCTGCTGAGAATTATGTTTTTGATATTGATAAGGGTCTGAAAAACTAACATACAGAGTATCCGTGACTGTTTTGCGACAAGCACGAAAGGATAATGCTTTATTTTAACTGTAACTCAATGTGGTGCAATAAATCCTAAGTTATTGATGAGCATTTACACATGATAATACAATGAAAATGTGTTATTTCAAATACCACCGTTTTCAATGGGAAGTGGACTGCTGACCATCAGTACTTTTTCACTGTATATTAAATTTCTAGATTTCACAATACAGTATTTCAAAGTTGGCGATTCTTGGCCAAGATGGTGGTTAATTCACAGAGTTATTGAGTCAGCATTTCGTTTTTTTCTCATGTCAGTCTAATTCACAACAACCTTTGCAAATTTAGTCCAGTATTGAGTGTGGATTTAATGTAGTCCTAATTTTAGTCTAGTCGACAATGCAGTGACACGTTTAATCCCCTCTTCGTCATTAAATGTCAGTGTGAGGGGCACACCGTTCTCACCCCAAATACTATCAGGTCAGCCAATTGGTGAACTCGAAATCACTTTTTATCTTCACACTTAGTCAATTACCATTGTTGGTCTTCATCAGTGGACTGCAGTCCTCAATTACATTCCTAAATGATCTGTGTATATTCATTCAGACTACCGTAATTAATGTTATCATAATCATTGGGGGGTAAGACATAGTCATCGTCATGCTTGATTATATTCGTCCACTCATTCACTGCAATCATTTTTTTTTTAAATCCGCTTCATTGACACAGATATGTCACCTAATTTCGCTTGCAAGATGTAACAAAGGGGCAACTTCAGACCCTGTCGCATCGCCAACATGTTTCCCTGAGTTTGAAGTGTGGTTATTAAATCACCATGTTTCTTGGTGGCCATTCGTTCCTTGCTCGCCGTAGACAAGTCGGCGGCAGAGTTGACCGTGCAGCCATCGATGCACGAGGTGCATCCGGTTCCCCTCCCAATCATGAAGGTGCCCAATGTTCCGGCTCTTGCCAAGACTCGCAATCAGAAGACTAAGAGCAAGACACCACTCACCAAAGATCAGATTGGAGAACCATCCCATTTCAAGTGAGTGCTTTCATTGGCAATACAGCAATACATTAAATAACTTTAAGAATCACCTTCATTGTTGCCTACTTCAGGTTTTGCAGTGTCATGGACAGAAAAGTGTCTCCATAGCCATATGGTTATGTTTAAAACCTCTGTAACTTGCTTTAACCTGGTGTGGCATTTGGACAAGTGAACATGAAAACGTACTTAATTTGATATGTCACATGTCATAGCAGAGCATGGGGAGTCCATCCAACAATGGATGATAATTGTGTAAGTCATAACATTCACATGATGCCTTATAAAGGTGTTAGTAAGCATGCAAAAGGAATTTGATATTCTTTTAATCATTTTTAAACTACTGACCTCTTCATTCGTGCATTCTGTGACATGTTGATATGCTCACATTTTATATTGGGTCATTTATACATCAATATTATTTGTGTAAGAATCCTCTGCTCACTTCGTAATAGTGTGTCTGTTTGGTGTGTGGATATTCTGTGATTAACAGGCACATTGGACACGTTGGTTGGGATCCTAATTGTGGCTTCACAGTAAGTCCTGATTTACTCCCAATAATGCTTATATTCATAATCGGCAGTACAATTGTAGCCATTTAATTGTGATGTTATTGTGCTTCCCTGTTTCTCAATTAGGCTGAGAATGTGGACCCAAACCTTAAACAGCTGTTTTACATGGCTGGCATAGATGATTCACATCTTCAGGACAAGCGACTCACAAGAAAAATATCACAAATTATTAAAGACTATGGAGGAATGGAGGGCATAAAACAGGAAATACAACAAGGTAATCTGCTTAACTCGATAAAAGTATCACAGTGAGCTATCATAATATCTACAACGCTTCAATAACAATGTCTAGCTATAGTACTATAAATGCACTTCTTTGAAATGATTCTGTACATTAAGGTAGTGATTAACATGTCCATACGATTATAGTTAATTACTTTGTTAAATGTGGTTAAAATGGAAATCCACTTTGCAAAGTGTTGTACATTTTTTAAAGTTTGGGATACTGTAGTTGGCAAAGGTGTAATAATCTCTAATAATGATAGTGTGTTGTATAGTTCATCATTAGCGTTTAAAATCAATGAAGTATGTTCTTTTACAGACGAATCATCATCATTATGAAATGCTTAGTAAAGTGTCATAGTGCAAGATTGTATTTACACAAGATTGCTTAGTGAAAAGTAATTGTGCATTATGCCTAAATTGAGTGACATCAGGGGAGTTTACCATTTTTAAGTTCTAAAAGGTTCGCTAGGTTGGACGCTTCGGATAGGTTACGTGAACCTGGCTTGGGGTGACAGGTGGTGGAACCAAGGGCATTAAATAATTTCAAACAGCCGCCGTTATTGAAATGCCACTACGGTATAGCGACGAGTCATGAATAAAGGAGAATACATTTGTCAATAACACTACCTTAAAAATATACAAATAGGGATATATGTGCTATGAAGGGTTATTGCCCTAAAACGTCACCTATTATATATTTTTTATATGTATTAAGTCCACGGCATAATTAATTGTGCTTGTGCAACACTGCCAATGCAGCATCACCAAATAATTTGTTCAATATAAGCGGTGAGGGTGTTTTCATGGCTGTACGACTATGCATTACTTGAGTTCAAGGACGCAACAACAAGAAGGTAATACCAGAGATAATATTGATGTCAAACTCTGAGTTCACTGATATGCTTTTTTGTGGGGGGTGTAGGAGGTGTTTGAATGATAATTAGACGTCATTTGTTGGGCCTGTATATAATTTAGCTTTGGAATAAACTAGTTTCAAAGTACGGAAATACCATGTCACACACCACGTGGCTCTGTCATTAAAAATTTCCACTGGGTCATATCTGTTAAGGACGGTAACAACCTAAGGTAATAATAAAATCAGTACAGGCCAGAAAACCACATTTTAAACAAACCACAGAAACGTGTACTCAACTGTTGTGCATTATGCAAAAAACCAACAGTTTCTGAAAAAACTTCATGATTACACATTTGAGTTCCGTTTCAATCTAGCTTGAATATAAAATCCTGTACGCACCTAGACTAATATGTATTGTCATTTTACATTTCCAGTTCCAAAGCAACCAGCCCAGAAAGTACCTGGTCCAGGGAAACCACCTGAGAAGCACCTCGCTCCCTCTATGGCACCCAAAGACCATAGAGAACGTTCACCTGGCAGAGGTCCTCCACCCCCACCACCTCTAAGGTCTCATAACCATGGCAGGCTGGCACCTGCACCACCACCACCAACATCTACCCAGAGATCTGGAGGCCCTCCACCACCGCCGCCACCACCACCACCACCGCCACCACCGCCGCCGCCGCCACCACCACCATCTGCCCAGAAAGTCGGGGGCTCACGGCCACCACCGGCGCTTGCAGACCACCAGGACGGCTCTGGCCGGGGTGCTCTTTTATCCCAGATCCATTCTGGAGTCAAGCTGAGGGAGGTGACGCCTGGCAGTCACCCAGCATCTGAGCGGAATTCCCTTCTGGAGGAGATCCGCCAGGGCACGGCACTCAAGCCAGTGAGTTTATTCAAGTTTGGCTATTCCATTGCTTTTGAAATGTTGTCTACCAGGATTGCCGCAATGTAGTTTTTCAAGATACCATAAAATATTAAATTTCAGGATATGACGTATACCCTTCGTTTTGTAGTTGTATGTTCCACTTATTTTTTTGCTGTTGTCTTTTTGTGTACTTATCGCACAAATAAAGATGACTTAAATGCTATTCAACTGCGGTTCACTTGACATAAGCCTGCCAAAGTATTTTTATCATTATAACTTTACATTGTATAATACTTCTCATGCATTTGCTGACAGCTGCTTAAGATGCCATATAACCACCATGCCATCAGTTATTCAAATAAAACATTATACAAAGTTTCAATTTATTTGATAGCAACTATTTATTTGTAGCTTTAATGATTAAGAATTTATTTTTGAAATAGTTTGTCACGAAATTATATTTTGGAAAATATACCTAATTTTTTTAGCAATGATAATCATTACATCGAGATATTTTGGAAAAACGGACAATAAAATATTTTGGATCGGATATCGTAATACATTGTAGTATCGCCACATATAGTTGAAGTCCTACTATGCACCTTACATATACAACATGTTTATACCTATACACACTTACGAATTAAAACATCAATACGTTTCAGGTGTCCGACTCACAAGGCCCTCCTATGGGCTCTTCTGCTCCATTGGGTCTTGTTGATGCCTTGATGAATGCGGTGAAGAAAAGGGGCAAGTCTCTTTACACTTCAGGTAAGATACAATGTTCCACGCGGCAAGCACGATTCCAATGGTCTCTGAGCTATTCTTCTCTAAAGTAATGCTGCATCACCGCCGATAGGTGGTACTATAAGCTACAGTTATGCAAGGCCGTTAGCTGACAGGCTCATCTTATACAATAAAACCTTGGATTGCGAGCATAATTCGTTCCGGAAACGTGTTTGTAATCCAAAGCACTCGTATATCAAAGCACTCGTATATCAGTTGTGATCACGTGACGCTCGGCAGACAAAGCGTGATCATGTACTACTCGTATTGCAAGACCTCGCTTGTTTATCAAATTAATATTTATTTCAACAATTTGCTCGTCTCGCAAAACACTCGCAGACCAAGTTACTCGCAATCTAAGGTTTTACTGTATTTAAAGACGTACCCATCGAAACCGCTCAATTTAAAGATTCCGTTCATTTTTTTATTAGAATGAGCAACAATTTATGAACATCATACTCTATAAGATTAATTTAACACGGAGGCTTGAACACCATACAATGCGTATTGTTTTTATTTAAAACCGCTTTAATCTGAAATGTCTGAAAAACAATAACGGATATAACAAATGTTTCTCGCTTTAATTTTATTTGCTGTTTAACGCGCTATCAAACGAAAAAACCCCGCAATCTTGTATTTTGAATGGTTTCTGAATGACATGGCACTTCAAATCGAGATTTGGGAGACTTAAAATGAAAAATATCCGATGTTCATATTTTTCGTGTTTGTGTCCTAAAAACTACTTATGTACCATATATCAGCTTTCTACCTTGTTGAGAAGTACCCTAGAGGTTTTTGAGACATACAGATTAAGGTCTTTATTTATATAGATATTTATGAGTAACACTAGAATCTAAACTGGCCCCATTATTTTCAAGGGAGTTGTAATAAATGTGCAACACTGACATCATTTCCAATCCACAGTAATTATGTTGATATGCTCACATTTGGCCAACTGATTTTAGAATTAGTGGTGAGAAAACATCATGGATTTGTAATTGAAAAAAATAATAAATTGACTTCAAAACAATGTCCAATATTATCAATGGCACTTTTGTGGTACCCTAATTAAATATCGATGTCTGGTTACATTGTTGGTTGACTGTGCGTTTGTAGATGAAGATGATGATGAAGATGACGACGACGATGACGATGATGAAGAATGGAATTAGTGGCCTTGCAAGCTTGCCGACAATGAATTGGCACACAGCTGTGCAGTAGTTTTATTTTCACAGGTTCATTCACACTTTTTAAAAAATAGATATGGAATTCACTGCGCATGGAGTCGTGTATGAACTGACCCGCTATTTTTGACATTTCTATCGATATTAAAGTTATTGTGTACTTGTGAAATATGTTTATGGTATGCAATGCTTTACTGTACTCTAAACTATGGTTTACAGAAGCACAATAAAGTGACTCTTGTGACTTGTTAACGTCGTTTCATGATACTCTGAGATGCAGGGGCGGTTTCTTCATTAGGGCGATTGGGCGACGCACCACCAATGTCATTCAACCACAGAGTCACGCTAGCCGTCACTGTCAGCCTCTGGATATAGTCCAATCGGCGTCATGTCACGTTCTGTGGAGTACCGCCTCTTTTTGGGCGATTTCACTACGGCTGAGAATCGCCCCGAGTGGCCCCATAGACTTACATTCAAAGATGTTTTTTTTTCGAACGGGGGCGCTGCAATGCATTCTCTATGGCTTCCGGGAGGGCATGCACTAACGTGCTTACGTCATCATACGTGCTAACGTCATCATACGTAAGCACGTTTCATCCAACAATATAATTTATCGCCACCTAGTGGAATCTTTAATAAATAAACTTGAGTGGTTTGTTTTAATAGTGAGTATATATACAAACAAGATGTATTGTAAGAGTCACTTTATTTTTCATTAATATTAAAGAAGTGAAGTTGCCTTTACATGTTAATTTAGGAGCTTTCGTGACTGCAGGAATTATTCTTTGGTTCTTTTCGGTTAAGTCACGTCTAAAAATAAAATAATAAATTAAAATAACATATTACGACGTTTCGATTGCAACACAAGCAATCATCATCAGGTATAAAAGAAATAGCAACAACAATCTAACTAGAAAACTATAGACAGACATACAAGCAGACAGACATCACAACGGCACACAGAGAGAGGACACACTTTGTGCCGATGTGTGTCCTCTCTCTGTGTGCCGTTGTGATGTCTGTCTGCTTGTATGTCTGTCTATAGTTTTCTAGTTAGATTGTTGTTGCTATTTCTTTTATACCTGATGATGATTGCTTGTGTTGCAATCGAAACGTCGTAATATGTTATTTTAATTTATTATTTTATTTTTAGACGTGACTTAACCGAAAAGAACCAAAGAATAATTGCCTTTACATGCTTAAGCTGTTCATTTATTCATTGCATGGGTGGGCCTTATCAATCATCCAGACATTTGCCCCCCCTGAGAGATTTTGCAGGAGCCGCCACTGCTGAGATGCCAATTATATTTTAAAGGTATTAAGGAGAGTTATGTTTGGGACTCCCTGCAGGAAAGTAGTATATGGCTGAATGTACATTAGCAGAAGGGTGTTCCAAATATGAGCACATGCAACATAAATTGCATCAATAATCTTAAATCTCACTCGGCTCCCCTTCAAGTCAATTTGAATAAATTTATTTTAACTGGGAAAACGTGTGCACAACTTTATGTTTTGCTTCTTTATCTCGAGTCCAACAGCTATTTTTTCGAGACATTCTTCAATTATTCACTGTAAAATCCATTGATAAACAACATAGAATTGAAAAAAGTCACAACAAATGTGTGGCCCCACTCAAAAACAAGTATGGATCATTTTAATAGCTGCAAACCCCTACATTTTAAGTTAAAATTAAAGATTTATTTCAGAGGGATATGCCTGCAAAGCAGCAGAATTGTTTTGTTACCTTGGGCAATTATTGGAAGCTGGTCAGGATCAATATTTCTTCTTTCGTATGACTTATGTAGTTGTTGTTGCTCTGCATCTACGTCAGCCATACGAGAGAAGAAGGATGAATAATAATGATAATTTTGACACAGCGTCCGTGCAAATTGTATATCGTGTCTATGGGACCCTTTTTATAATCCACATATTGTAACAGGTGCATAAGTATTCAGATATTTTAAAGCAATTGATCAGCGTTCATACGTGGGGGGGGGGGGGTTAGGAGAAACAAGAGAAACGCACAAATACGTGCAAGAGGGAAACACTATCCCATAAAAGATGGGCCGTACGATATTAGTCCATATACTTCGATGTACTGCCGTCTCCTGGCAAACCAGGGTATATGGCACCTCGACGCCTACGACAAGGTTTAATTTTCGATTTAAAGCTTTCGTGACTGCAGGGTTTACGCAAGATGTTTGCAATCCACCAACCCTTGCCTTTACTTATTGCCGGATTACAGGTGTGCGCCATCAGCGGCTGGATAAAATGATGAAAGAGGCAAACGTAGAGAAGGATCGAGTGCATTTGGAAAACTGATTTTGGTCATGAAAAGCAGTACTGTATATCAATGTGCCTGAAAAAAAAGTTTCAATGAGTGCATTTTGCCGGTTATCACGAGTAATAATTTATCCATTGCTGGATGAAGCATTCAATCCGTTACCTTTTCTCACCGTCTTGCAATGAAACTACAGGAAATATAAAATCATGAACCAAAGTATGTGGGCAAGATACGTCGCTGTAAGAGATCGTGACCAGTGATGGAATTGCACCCAATATAATCCAATGTGTCATTGAATAGAGCGTTGTTCATGCAAATTGCATCCCAAAACGCCGTACAAATTTGTAATGCGTGCAGATTTCAAATCTAGGCATGGGAAACCACAGCGGAGCTCGTAGGCAGCCAGAATCGGCGCTATCAAACAATTGCCCAAATTATGTGGTCTGCCAATAGGAGGACGATGCTTTCTGTGTATAATCCCAATTGATTCATTTGCAGGTAATTTTCGAATGACAGATTTGCACGATGACGCAGGCAAACAACGTCCTACTCTTTTGGAAGACACAGGACCTTGAATGTCCACTCTGAAGCAGACGGCGCATAGCATATTATGGCCAATACATCCACAGTATTAATCAGGGCGGCCGCTGAAATTGGAACCGTGAATCTAAGCTGCGAACGCGCTACTACAATGGCGATAGCACCGGCCGTGAAGAAGCGAATGCGACCGAGAGGATAACCACTGTCGAGTCTGAATAATTACGTCGGCTTATTTGAAGATGGATTGTGTGGCATTGTAGGACCGTGAAGGATGATGCGGGGAGCCGTTCATCCAGCAGTGCATAGATAATGGTTGATGACGATGATGGACCTTCAATTGAACCAGGTTACATTTCTATTACCACGCTCATTTCCATTACCTTACAGCAGTGGCTGTCCTATAAGATACTTGTCCCTTAGGGTTACCCGAAGGGGCGTCAATAAATGACGTCACGCGATTTTGGACGATTTTTTACCCCCCCCCCCCACTTCGTCACACGGCGTCACAAAAAGTCAGACCCCCCCTCAAATATGACGTCACAAAGCTCTGCCCCCCCCCCCCCCCCAAATAAAACATGCTTCAAATCGCTTTAAACTATTGTCATTGTGCGTATTTAATGTGGCGCTGCACTCTGATGTTGTAGGAGAAAACATGTATTAAAAAGTATATTTAATTAAGTAGTCTATATTTATTTAAAGTTGCGCATTTTGATGTGACGTCACATTTCTCAACCCCCCCCCCCCATCGTCACACATCGTCACAAATATCTGACCCCCACCCTAGGTGTGTGACGTCATTTATGGACTGCCCCTAACCCTATTACATTTGTGGGAGGCTCAGCGGGACACACGGTGGGCTGGCAGGCCCGCCTCCCTCCACCCCACCTACTTTGCATACCCCGCCTCCATAAATCACTCGCCCCGCCCACTAAACCAATAGCCCCGCCCAATACATCGCTAGCCCCGCCCAATACATCGCTAGCCCCGCCTACTGAACCAATAGCCCCGCCCAATACATCGCTAGCCCCGCCCACTGAACCAATAGCCCCGCCCAATACATCGCTAGCCCCACCCACTGAACCAATAGCCCCGCCCAATACATCGCTAGCCCCACCCAATACATTGCTAGCCCCGCCCACTGAACCAATAGCCCCGCCCACTGAACCAATAGCCCCGCCAAATACATCGCTAGCCCCGCCCACTACATCGCTAGCTCCGCCCACTTAATCACTAACCACGCCCATTGCTCTGCCAGACCCCGCCCATCGTGAGGCCATGTGTTGAAACTGTGACATTTCAATATTCTCTGGGTCTTTCGGTAACATTTCCACTTGAGCAAAAGGACATTTCGTAATCTTACTTGTACACAGGGCCGGATTCAAGCATGGGCTGTAGGGTCTGCAAGCCCAGGGGCATCCGACAGCTGGAGGGCCTGCAGAGATTAAGTTAAAAGTGATTTCATTTGTGAATGCTCAATTTTATTTGTTAGCCTCGTAAAAAATAATCTTATTCTTCTTTAACTTTGTTTTCCTTTTGAAAATATTACTGGGGGCCTCACAGTACCTGGAGCCCAGGGTCCTTCTTGTGCCTTGCCATACGAATGTGGAATTTCCATCACTGCATCAGCACAAGGAGAGGGATAATCAGAATATATATTATTTATTCATTTTGGAGAAATCCGATGAGCTATGAAGCTCTTTTTCACATAAGTCCAGCATACGTGTTGGGCAACGACCAAGAGTCGAATCAGCATTGTAATCGAATTCATGGATCGATACACTTTATTCCGTTCGTAATGTATCGCCTGTTCTGTCTATTTAATTCCATTCCGTTCAACAATAATGTGCAAGTGGATTTTGATCGAACAGAGCAGCAATTTTGCACGAACGCCGAATAATGGAATATTACACGCGGCGCGATTACGATGCCTGGATCGCTCGATTAGTTAAAAAACCCGATTCACAGAATCGTGCCGATCGATCCACGCAACGGAATGCAACTTCACTCAACGTGTTTCGCCTTCACCCCCAGAACGTTTCGTCGAACCTCGCCGGAAAGAAAAGAAACGATTGTTGGCAACCCGGAAGCTTTATTTCAACGAAGCCCGTGCAAGTAGCAAGCCAATAGCAATTCGTGACTGCAGGGATTCATCTTCTTGGTTCTTTCAGTAAAGTCACGTAGAAGGGAAATAATAAAATAATACAAAATATTAAATAATAAAATTCTCACGACGTGTCGACTGCAACACACCGAAAGAACCAAAAATATAAGCCAATTTAGCAAATTAGTGGAGAGGGGGACGGGGGGGGAGTTGACGGGGTGAGGGAGGGGTTGGGCGGTTGGGGGAGGGGTAAGGATTGGGGGAGGGGGTGGGGGGTCTGGGGGGGGGGCTGGGTGGTTGGGGGAGGAGTTGAGTGGTTGGGGGAGGGGGTGGGGCGTCTGGGGGAGGGGGGTGGGGGGTCTGGGGGGGGGGGCTGGGTGGTTGGGGGAGGGGTCGGGTGGTTGGGGGAGGGGTTGGGTGGTTGGGGGAGGGATCGGGTGGTTAGGGGAGGGGTCGGGGGGGGAGGAGTCGGGGGGGGGGTTGGGGGAGGGGTCGGGTGGTTGGGGGGAGTGACTCAGGCCCGGAACGTTTTGTTGGCGGTCCCAGTTCCGACCCGGACGATCTCACTCGCCTCAGCCAGCCAGCCATGGAGGAATACGCACGCGAGCCGTGGTAAATGTTAACGGCGGCGGCCTCTTTAATCGGGCCACTTGCCCATGAGCGACGCGATTTTTAAGCCGGCGAATTGAGCGAGTAGGCGAGCGTGGAGCGGCAATTGTTGTTGGTTGCCCGCGTGCGGCGCGTTGACTGCTTTTGTCGTGGTCGTGTGCCGGTTGTGTAACCTCGTGGGCAAGGGCATCGAGCCGGGCCCAGGCCTCTGCTCGGCACGCTGAGTTGTAGCCGACACGACACGAAGGGCCACCGCCACCAGTGCAGCGTGGGCCCCACGGTGTCATTGCCGCGATGTTGTTGGTGCGTGGCGGTGAGGCGGCGTTGTGGCTCGCTGACGAGCCCGGTCGTGACCCCCGCAGGCCCCGCCAAGGTTGAAGGAGAGGCCCTCGGTCACGTTGAGTCTGATGGGTCTCATCTTGATGTTCCATAGTCATGGCTCGGGGCATTTTGGTGGTGGAGGTTTCGTGGTCGTGATGTATTCGTCGCGGTCAATTGTGAATTGCGCTGTGTAGTAAATGGGTTATGACATTCAATGCCGTAGTGTGCCCGGAGCCACTTTCGTGTCCTTAGGGGGGGGGCATGAGATGGCAAAACCTCAGCGAAACTTTGATGGTTCCAAGTTCTGTATGCCGTCGGTTACAATTAGTTAAAGAGAGGGTTATGATATTAATCAGAACGTTGCATTGTTCCTCCGGACGACCATGTGTCCGTAGTCGTGTTATTAGATGACGAAATCTTGACTTTGAGTTAGTTTTGTAATCCGTGTCTTACTGAAATGGCATAACTCACAATTTATTTACGTCCAATGAAAGTGGACAATGATAACTTTTTTTCACATGAGTAAGCTATGATGTAATTAACCTTTATTGTCCATGTAGAAAGTTGTTACAATATTCACTTGTATTGCCATGTGAACAAGTTGGTACATGTACCACTAAAGTTTTGGCACCTCCGGTGGTTACTATACTGGCATGTAGAAAATCAGGTCTGGGCCCCATCGACTTACAAGGGATGTTGCTAAAGTTGATTAAATTTTGAAGATGGGGAAATGTATTCATGTTCTTTCTCATCATGAAACCAACTGTTTCCATATATTATAGGAATACGTGAACACACGATTTCTAAAAGCGTGGCATATATCAAAAAAATGTTGCCAGACTTTCTTGAGCGTAGCAGTCAAATTGTGTTATTTTTACTCGCCACATTACGTTTGCATAGTGCAGTAACATAACCCTGCGTGTGCTTGTGTGACTTAATTCTAGTCCATGGAGGATAGTTGACGATTGTGGAGGAGCCTTCACCATGGGCGCAATTGGAGGAGGAATTTTCCAATCGATTAAAGGCTTCAGGAATGCCCCTGTGGTAAGCGAGCGCTTATAAAACTTGTGTGACATGCACATTTAGATTTTTCTGACGCAGCCTCTTTGCCTTGGGACTTAAAGATACATGAAGCGAATGGACAGCCGTTAACTCTGAGCATGAACGTTTTTGCGAAGGATTTAGAACATGTACATTGTATCCTGAATACGTTCTGTACTTACGATTTGCAGTAATTTTCGTCTATTCTCCTGGTTTTAATATGGCTTTATTAATTCTGGTACACTGATCTCATTAAAGCATTGGGTCTGCCAAAGATTTGTATTGCCTGGAGACTTGACTGTCAGACTGGAGAATGTGTGGATATCTGAGCATTGTAGTTGTCTTGTTTTGTCAGGGGGTGGGACATCGCTTCCACAGCAGCATCAGTGCCGTAAAACTTCGGGGACCACAGATTGGAGGTGAGGAAGGACTTTCCCTCTTGATGCAAGCACACCATGCCTTTGTTACAACAAAGTGTCCATAGTGTAAGAATGTGTATTCACTATACAGTGAGGGAAAAAAGTATTTGATCCCCTGCTGATTTTGTACGTTTTCCCACTGACAAAGAAATGATCAGTCTATTATTTTAATGGTAAGTTTATTTGGACAGTGAGAGACAGAATAACAACAACAAAATCCAGAAAAACGCATGTCAAAAATGTTATAAATTGATTTGCATTTTAATGAGGGAAATAAGTATTACAATTATAGACTGATCATTTCTTTGTCAGTGGGCAAACGTACACAATCAGCAGGGGATCAAATACTTTTTTCCCTCACTGTAGGTCATCATTCCCCGAGTTGTATTCCTCCTCTATGGCCAACTACAGCCGCTCGCTCAAGCATTGACGTAAAAATGGGGTGGCAGTGTGGTACAGTGGAAATACTTTCCTTGCAGCAATAAATCTCTGGGTTCGATTCCCAAGTCGGGGGGGGGGGGTGCCCTTCTGTTTTGAGATTGTATGTTCTCCCCGTTTTGCATTAAGTAAAAATTCCCTTAAACAGAGTATTACATATACTAATACATATAAAATAGTGCATATAGTTTTTAATTAACTTAAATGCACAGTTATTTGACTACATGTATTTAAGTAAATATTTTGGAAAAAACTGAACTCAATGAAGTGGTCGGTTATGACAATTAAAAATATTTCTACTGAGCACGGTTTATGCCAGGTCATCTCAAGAGCAGTTCATTATTTTACAATAATGTAACAACAACAAAATTGCACTTAATGCATATTCATGAAGTATCTCGCTATTTGTGAATGCAACATTGTCAAGAACTGGGAGTTTTTTTTGCAAAGCAGGTGCAGGTCACAAAGAACATTTTTATGTAAGATAGCACAGTTTTTGCTCTACTGTATTACAGTAAATAAAATGCATGTATTTATAGCTTTTTAAAGGACACAGTGTAGCTGGCTCAAGGTTGTTCACTTTCTTGTCAAGGCTATGAAGATGTTGCATATCAAATATGATTCTGGAGTAATGTGCCTGGCTCTTGATATATCTGTGCTATACATTGACCATCATCACTTTCAGAGTGTTATGTCCTTAAAATTGGATGTTGCAATTGTCTCAGAATCTTATTTGATTCCTTCGTCACATAACTTGCTCTGACCAGCAGCTGTGTTTGAACTGTAAGCCACTGTTAGAGCACTCACCGCTGAGTTAATGTTGAAGTGATGATAGCAGTCAATCTCTCCCTTGTCAGGCAGTTTCGCGGTGTGGGGAGGACTCTTTTCCACCATAGACTGCGGCCTGGTGAAGATTCGTGGGAAGGAAGACCCGTGGAACTCCATTTCGAGCGGGGCGCTCACGGGCGCCGTGCTGGCCGCACGAAGTTAGTTTCACTTCGGTCTTTATATGTCCGATAATCTTCAATGATCAATTTAATTGAAATCTCTGAAAGTAAGATCCTACACCTTGCTTAAATGGGTATTGCAGTCTGATGAGAATAAAAAATTATAGTTTATGTAATATAAAACCATTGATACACAGTAGACTTTTTTTATTGTATCATGAACTTCTTTCGCACTGTACGTAGCCAACTGTGCTAATCGGAGGAATGTAAATCTGTAAGTGTATGTTATTCCATTTTCCAATGAAGGCTGTCGTGCACATCATAATGCCCCATTTATAAGAGCTGCTGCTATGTTCTTGACCCAGGTGGACCGGTGGCCATGGTTGGCTCGGCAGTCATGGGTGGCGTGCTGCTGGCGCTCATTGAGGGAGTTGGAATCATGCTCACAAGGTTCACATCTACACAGTTCCAGAATGGTGAGGGAACAATGAAATTTGTGTTTGACACCATTTTAGCAGTGTACGGTAGCACACAAAACCTATAAAAACATTTGTTTGCCTCCGTAGACTGGTAGTGAAGATGTAGAATTAGTCATCTCTTTTTTGTCCTTGAAGCAATCGGTGTACTTGTGGATGTGTGTCGTTGCATGGACACTTAACCTCGATAAATGAGGAGCAGCTAACACAAACAACGCGCATGCAAATACTTGATTTTTGTTGTTGCAAGCACGTATAATCCACCAGCAGATGACAGTTAACCCTGTACATATAGGGATGTGAATGTTTATGGTATTTTTGTTAGTCCTGATATTCGAATGTCATGGTTTACCCTTTGCAGGCCCTCCGCAGTTGGTTGAAGATCCTGCTCAGCTACCACCACCCCCTGCAAACCTCCCTGCCGCGGGCTTCGGTTCTTATGGCCAATATCAATGAAGATGTCATGAGAAAGTGGCATCGAGTAAGCCAGGCCAGCCAGCAGGCAGCCTCATGCCTGTGAGCCATTCATTTTAAATGAATAATAAACCAAGCTGCAAGTTAATTGGCAGAATGAACCTTCACACGTTTCCCTATGTGCCCACACTCAGATGGCTTCAATCACGTTGGTTATGGAAAGTTTACCGTAAAGAGTATTTTTCGTTTTCAAATATGGGCACTGAAGAAGCCGCGTGTGGCATTTTTGACTATTTAAATTGAGTTAAATTGCTTGACGGGTTATTGTTTTACCAAGTGTGGAGTATTTCATGGGCTGAGTGTAGACCTCATAAGTGGTTGAATTGTCAAGGTGAACTGGCTTGTATGTCAGTCTTATTCTTATTGTGGACCAAGAGTAAGCTTTTGAGAAGAAAATAAGCCTAGGTTTAAGTAGCAATTGTGCACTCATTAGTCATAGATTACTTCAACAGATGAATTTGGCCTTTTAATACATTACTGCCTTTGAACTTTTACACTCTTTGTTGGAATTATTTCATTGGCACTTCAAAACAGCATTGTTCACTATTGGTGGGAATGTCTGAAGATGGTAATATTTACAGTTGTAACAAATACAAGTTCAAACTAATTGTTTTAGTTGGAAACTGCATTGTTTAGTATTTGCAAACATTTGAGGGTTTTATGCAAGCCTTTCAGTGTCAGGATATAGTTTTCATGTTTGTGAATATTACTAAACTGTTAGGTTTTAGAGACATTACAGAGTAATCCATTTGAATAATGGTGCATTACCTGCTCGCTGAAAATCTCAAAGCAAAAGTGACGGCACTGATATATTTTGCTTGGGAACGTCTACATTTGGGTTCCATTCTCGTCACTTCCGAAGAATCGTGTTCAGCCCTTTGACAATCCACTGCTAGATGAATGCGATGGCGGTCATGGGAGGTTTTTTTGACCATTCTTCACGCTAGTCGTTAAAGGTTGATGAAGTTGAATTGCCCAGGACCGACGTTTGTTTCCACATTGTTAATTATCGTAGCCGTGCGTGGCCACGAGTAAAATTCGGGTCACCCACCAGGTTTTCGTCGAGTAAACCACTGGAAATCATAACAAAAATGTAGAGCCCTTAATGTATCTTAAGTTGATGCAACATTGTAAATATTGCTATATAAAAATATATATACAAGTAAATTTCTAAAAAGCATGCACCTGCTACAATATGCAAGCCACTTACTAAATTCTAGTGGTTTGCAATAAACGAAAGTCCACAACCATCAAGTAGAAGCCCCAATTCACCTAAACCCAAGTTCCTTATTTATTATGGACAATGGTACTCTGTTTATTTTAAGGAGTAACCTTTGGAATTTGGGCTTGTGCTTTAAGGTTGTCATGGACCATATACTGTAATAAGTACTGCGTGTGTACTTGCTGCATTTTGTTTAAAACCGTGTTTGGACGAAAACTAAAGCTTGCAGAGAAATGTATTACATTGACACGATTTACAAGATTGATGTGTTTGTGTAGGTTTGGTCATGTGCAGTCGTATTTATAAGGCAAGATTTCTCTTACGTGTTCAAAGTCAACAAAAAAAGTAAGGGGACATTTAATTTTCATGAATAAGGGAAACAAAATATACTCTGCAGCCATGTGTGGAATGTTCCTACCACGATTGAAGAGTTAAATCACTGCTGGAGTTTGTACCGATGAACCGTATAGAAATGTACAATATACGTACGTCAAATGTAATAAAGTAACGGGCGATATAACCGCTGCGCGTGCTTCATCTTCACGTTTATTGCAAAATTGTACGCTGTACTGTTGGGACAGACCAACCCAGACTGATCCCCAGTATGCATGTTCTCCTCTAGTAGATGTTGGATGAGAAAACTGGTGAAAAAGGTAAACTCCACATGTTTAAATTCTAGTGGATGACCAATATCACTTTAAATTGATCGCGTGGTCACAAAAATTCGCATATCACGTGAACGGCTGCAGTTTAATCTTGCATTTAAAATAGGACAAGTCAATTGCGACGTAGCGATAGCAATGTCATGCCAATCCATTATACAGTACTAGCTTTACTACCCGGCTTCGCCCGGGACTTGGATTCACCACGCCCGGCCGCTTTTGTGTCTCCAGTGGCGATGTTCACACACCACAGCAGTTACTCGTTTGAGGCTGAGTCGACCTAGGGGAGGCCCAGGAGCGATTAAAATAATCGTCACCGGTGGTGGCCGTGAGCGGGAATCGAACTCGGGTCGCCGGGTTCGTAGTGCGGCGCGCTAACCACTACGCTGCGTGACGCTTCCACATGCGCTGGTCACATGACAGATGTGACATCACAGCTCACTTGCCGTGCAAAAAATGTATGCATTATTGAGCTCCCCCCCCCCCCCCAAAAAAAGTGTATTTTAATAATTTTTACATGGTGTAGTCTGGAAAATACCCACATGGCAAATTTCAAGTTTGTTGCATGTCGGGAAGTACGCTAAACATTTTTAACAGACGCACATAATCACAACTTTGCCTTTTATATATATTGAGATAAATAACGATTGATATTTTAATCCAATTAGAACATTTTCTGCCGAATAATAGTTTATGAATCACCCAAAGGTATTTTTCAATCGAATATGGTTAATGTGATCCAATCATTTATCATAGCAGTCACAATCTTTGCTGTTTGGTGGGCTTCGTACAACCATTATTTAACAAGCTGAGAGCCCACGTGTGGACAAGGTGCAGCTCTGCAATTATTGTTCACGCCACTGCAGGTGGAAGATCCTCCACGAGATGAAGCTCTAATGGGAGGCTGTCCACTCTCCGACACTGGCCAGACGGTTTAGAAGATGTGGGAATACCCACACTTTATCCCACTACACGGGACATGCCGACCCATTGTTGCTGTACCAGTGGCATAGAATCAGTAATGGAGCAGCATAGCGCTGGCTGCTGGCAGGGAAGGGGATCTGCGGCTTACAGCAGCCCTGACGTCAGCAGGTCACGTGATACACCAGATGGGGATCTAGGGGAAAGGTCACAAGGGGCACGACAAGAACTCGCTGGTAGGTTCTAGAAAGGGGGCGTGGTCGGGGGCGGAGCCAGGCCACGCTGAGAGTATAAAAGGGGCCCCTGTAGGGGACCTTGGGCTGTTGTGTGGAGTGGGATCCTCGTCATGCTGCTCAGGTCGGCACCATTCTCGTCATTCTTCTCGTCGTCTTCACCATTCTCATCGTCTTCACCATCTCGGGGCGTCACCAGTCAGGCAGCCTACCAACTGTCCTGAGTAACGTCGCTGATCATAATGGACTAATTATAAAAGTGTTAACCCCGATGGTGCTTGTTAATAAAGAAGTGCCTCCAACTCTTAGTGTCTCCGAGTTAGTCACAGCACATTTGCTGCACCAGTTTCAGCTACCGCACCGCGAGATGGAACCGACGTCAGTCTGCATTGCAAGGACAGTGTGCCACCAAAGATTGCAACCACTGCAGCATACCTTTGAATGAGAATAGTTTTTTTTTGCAATAAAACGTGTTAAGATGGGGTTTTTTCACCGGATGATGATTGCTTGCGTTGCGATTAAAACGTGATATTTTAAATATTTTTCTTTCTACGCGGCTTTACCGAAGGACCCAAAGAATATGAATTCCTGCAGTCACGAAAGCTTTATGTCAAGGTGTTAAGATTTTAAAATACCGAACAGAAACCTTTTGCAAGGAATCGTGCCTGCATTAAGCGCACATACTTGCGGTGAACATGCAAACAAAAACATGCTCTGGCAATGTAGGCATTGTCTTTTGGCGAACAGGCTTCTGCTACTCAACCCGACTTATTATTTGCCTTTGTGGCGTTCGCCTTTTGGCGTTTTCTGGTCTGACACTGGTGAGACGAGGCCATAAAGAAGACTGTCTGGTGTAGGCCAATCGGTTTATTTAACACGTAGCAGGCTTTCGCGACCAATATCCATAATTGAGGTGTTTTTTTGGGTTAAATCGCGTGAATATCTAAAATGTGTCGTTAAAACCCACCAGCACCCAACACAGCCAACTAATAAGGTTTGTCACGTAAACAGAACGTGGCCAATTCGTCACTAGTACAGCACATCGGTGTGTTGGAGAGCCAAGCCACGACATTTACAATCGGAGTACGACGTTTCACCAGTAATTACAACTAGCTTCATCAGGCGACAGCCATATTTGTGGAGAAGTCTTCCTGTTTCGTTCCTTATATAGAGACGTAGATGTGGTGACCATGCTTCTGCGCTCTTGAGCAATGTGGGTGGGGGGATTACTGGCCAATCAATTTAAAAAACAATGCATATATTTTATCAGAGCATGCTTTTTTGTAGCATATTCATCACAAGTACGTGTGGTTAATGCGAACTTGATTCCTTGCAACAGGTTTATATTTGGTGTTTGAACATTTTAACACCTGTTTTATTGCCAGAAAGGGTACAATCTAATCTTATATTTTGATCCTGGCAAGAACGGTCCAATGTTACCTTTGAATGAGTTTATAAAAACAATATAACAAACCAAAATGTTGCCTTTCACCCCCTCCCAAAAATACTTTCATCACACTATACCAAAAGTAATAGAGAATATTTAAATCTATCAAATTAGGAAAAAACGCCGAATTATAAAACGTGGACTGGACATTTATTGTTAATATTTCCAAACTGATAACACGAACTCTGAAATTTCAAAGTGTTCCATCATTTCTCCGCACTACGAGATTCCATTATTTTGGGAGGGTAATATTTACCTGGCTTATTAGATAACTGTATATGTATAGAATATAGTCTTCTCAAACGTATAAATCGTTACGTTCCAAAGGCACGCAAACATGTTGCACAATGCGAAAAGGCAGGCTCATGTCTGAATTGGACAAGCCAAGCCCCATGGTCTGGACTACAAGACGCACTTTGTTCTCACTGCTGGACACTGTCACGGGTATTTTAAAGCTAACCATGCGGTATGAGTCTTATTTGAGATCAGATGCCCATAGCTGTCAACCCATACGGCTTACCCGTATTCTTGTACTGTACTGTATAGGGGAAGTTTTCAGGTCCATACGGCGTACATCCGTTTCAATACCGATATAGTTTTGTCTTTGTGTGTTTCTCCCTTGTGATGGTATGTAGTGGTGAGTGTACTAGTGGTGAGTGTACAAGTGGTTGTCTGGTTCTCCCTTGTGATGGTATGTCGTGGTGAGTGTACTAGTGGTGAGAGTGTACAAGTGGTTATTGTCTGTGTTTATCCCTTGTGATGGTATGTAGTGGTGAGTGTACAAGTGGTGGTTGAACAAGTGGTTATTGTCTGTGTTTCTCCCTTGTGATGGGACTTTGTGGGATGAACGTTGAGATTTATAAGGGCACCAATACGGACTGAATTGGTCTGTAATAAGGTAGGGGGCACTGATAAGCGGTTGACAGGTATGGCTTTCCATGCCTTTATTGGCACCGGGCACAATTTTTTTTGGGTGCGTCTTACTTTACTGAGATTCTTACAACCCGGTGAGTTTGTAAACACATGGCTGATGGAACGCGAGTCTCATTCTCGCTGCTACTTCCGTGTTCCCGTTGAACACGTGGCGAGCACTGATATTCCCAGATGAATTACTCTCTTGTATTACTCGCAATTGTAGTTTATATGCAAATGCCATCTCAAGACACATTGAATGTGTTTTTTATAAACCGCTGCAATGTAAACGTGGACTATAAAAAAGATGAAAAGATACGATAAGTTTGCCATTTCACCGTGATAAACGGATTCGGAAGTGACGTCATCTGATATGCAAATTGAGGCAGACGTCTGTACTCCATAAATACTTTGCGTACGTTTACAAGTAATATATATCTTTTTAAAAATGTAAACCTTATAATGTGTCTAGATAACGTGTTGTATAGTATTGGGGTATGTATTTATGTATTTACATCAAAATTGCTCATTGTTTCATTTAGGCAACCCATAGCGTTAAGGGACGAGGTCCGTACATAAGAGATGTACTCGGAGGCTTACACGTTAGCTTTGCGCAGTGGCAGTATCGTAGCCAATGAGGTTTATCCGAGGCGCGATTATTGCTAATTGAAAACTTTTCCCAATACCCCGCCACGGCGACTTGAAATATAGTCGCTGTCGGCAATTTTTGCAAGCTCCTTCGGGAGCTTCACATTTCAACGAAAAACAGAACGCGAATTTTCTCTGAAGAGAAATTAGCGGAAACGTGCGCTTTAATTTTAGAACCCTCGACTTAGCCCAAGTAGTCCTGATTATTCATACTGCGGGCTACACGATGATGGGGTATTTAAGGAACGTGCCCATTGCTTTAACTGCAGCGATGGGGAGCGTTAATTACAACGATCTCTGCATTGCGGATCCAGTGTGCTATTATATAGTACTGTATTACAAGGGTGTCGAATGTGTTACAATACTATGTCTAAAGTATGTAACTTTATGCGATTGCATTACGCAATAGAGCGTTGAGTTGTTCACTGAACGTGTTTTGTAAAAAAAAATTGCTACTTATCCAACAGGGGGCGATCGAACACATTGCAGCAGAACAATTGATCCTTATGGCGGCACCCCGGGCTATCAAATACTGTAATACAAATTGGCCGAGGCAATTAAACATTTTATTTCTGGGACACTATTTTTTCCAGGGGTGTACTTAACTCCGCGACTGGGGAACCAATCAATCCGAAATCAGTGCCACACTCCGCGATGTCGAAATGCCAAACAGCATAAAAAATCCGTTATCGAACAAAAAACTACTTTGAAGAGTGCATCGTGTACAGCTCGTCGAGATGAGTCGATTGCCGAATAGCATCAACAGACTAAAAATGACTGCATCACGGACATTATGCGAGAGCCGGGGAACTATGGTACCGCAATGAAGTTCAATTGATGCGTTCTTCTGAACACGCGATTTGTGTACGAATAGCACAGCAGTCTTCAAGCCGGTGGGTGTGACTGCCCTGGGAGTTGCAGACTGCGACGTGGATACCGTGCAGGATACATTTTGAATGTGCGTGAGAATGTCAGCATTACATTTTCTGCATGTTGAACTTTTTTCAGACCGCGCATAGCCAACCGTGACGACAAAGCACTTGTACGGCCGTGATAAAAGATCGAGATATATGAAATAAAGTACAGTCTAAGCATTGTAATTATGCTGCATATGCTCCCACAGGATTTTCCAGGGGTCGAGGTATTTTGTCAGCACCAGTATTTGGGTTACCTTATTGGTGAAACTGCCCAGTATATCTCAATATATGTTCAATTAAAAAAAAATGGGGTTACTGCTTGATGCTTCAGCCCAAAGGAAACCGTGTGCATTTGTGGCAACTCTCGGTGACTCGGGGCCCAAATAGATACATTGATTTGCAAATGTCAACCTCAGTGCATCACATATCGAATTGCAACGTATCCCCCATGACCAATAAACTGGCCACATTCAGTGCAGTATTTGTGCATGGTCTAATTGGCATTTTCTATAAATGTTCACACATCTGATCTTTGCACATAACCTCCAACACCTCTGTCCTAAAGTTATCACCTTTTCCATATTTCTCAGTCAGCCTAGGCCTATCAAAACGGTGCAGGTCAGTATTCTGCAAGACATTTCAACACAATACTGGTACCAGATCTCGGTACAAATTTATGCCTCTCACCCGAACAGAAATTCCCTGACGAGGTATCTGATTTCCCCACTTCAGAAAATGCAAGTATACATCGTTCTCCCCTCTTGCGGTATTATGAGACATTCTTCTTACGATGGTGTCTTGTTTGTCGTGCACCTCATAAGGTGGCAAACCCTAGGTCACAACAACCCATGTTCCCTGGGTTCCGAGAACCTAGTCCAGAGTACTAGTCGGTGTCGTGCCGCCAACGTGGGCGAGGCTAAATGCTCAGGCCTTGTTCGATGCTCTGGCCGCGCTCCATGTAGAGGAGGTATTCCCGGAGGCTCCGCGGCAGGAACGTGCGCTCCAGGAAGGCGGGCGAGCGAAGGCGCAGGGAGCCCATCCTCTCGCGGATCACGAGTCGGCACAGGTGCTTGAGGGGCCGCGCGTTCTCTGCAACGTCCGCACGAGCATCGCCAGCAGATGTTATTGCAATGGGGAAAAAAAATTAACCCGTAAAATACAAAGTTTTTCACTCTAAATCCTTTATATGCGTGGCGGCTAGAGTCCTCTCGTCCTCTGGCTTGAGATGGCTGTCACCTATGGGTCAGATGATTGTCTGCCAGCATTAAGCAATTGGTAATTAAATATTTTAAAAAAATTCCCTAAACAGTGTAAAATTTTGGAATTTTTTTCACGAAAATTAATTGTCATGCACAACGAGTCTGTGTGGAAAATGTCAGCTCGATTGGATCACGGGAAGTGTGTTAAAATACGACCGAAATATTTGCACGGTTGTAAGCAAGCAAGTAAGCACGCAAGCACGCAAGCAAGCGAACTTAATATAAAGGATTTAAAACAAAAAAAGGATCGGCGATCCTGCGTGGCGGTTAGATTACACTGGTCAACACATTTTTTTTTCTGGCCTGGAATTTTGCAGCTGTTTAAGACTAATTTCAGGGTGCTGATTCCAAATCTGATCTCAGATTTGCTCTATCACATCTCATTTTATGCTATCGGCATACCCCATTTTCATTAATTTTACCCGAAATTAACTCTGTCACTTATGATTGCAAGTTGTTGCGAGTCAGTGACTGCTTTAGTGTTAAAATTTGGTGCTGTATTTTTAGGATAGTGTGTTTATAATATTATTTAATGTAGATATCCACATTTTAAAAATATTTTTCTTCTGCAGTTTTTATTGAAAATGCAATATTTGATATCTCAAAAACCTGATGTGATAGACAAAAACTGACGCCAGATTTGGAATCAGCACCTCAAATTTATCGTAAAATCGTTGGAATACCTTATGCCAGAAAAAGTGTGTTGACCAGTGTTATGTATGGACTGCATGTTGAACTTCTTTTGCACCATACGTAGGCCAACCGTGCTAATCAGACAAATGTGCTAAAAGATTACCGAAAAGGTACAACCCCAACCGCAATGCTAGCGATATCCCTAACTATGAATTGTGGAAATACATCATACTAATAGCAGTTTTAAATCGATGCAAATGTCGCTCAAACAAGTGGACATGCATTGATAAGTATCTTTTTTATTTTCATTACTTTCACGTGACAGCTTTTATCATTAAACCCAATTCAACCCATCAAATATTGGCCCATAGCCACTCAATGGCGTCTGTCTGGCCATAACAACGAGCCAAGCAACACTTGCTCTCAGATCCTTGAGGACAGTCATTTATTTATTTATTGCGCTTGTTAATTGCACCGAGTCTCACAACTCCTTTTCAGGAGTATTATGCCAAGTTTTTTGCATGAGGGGCGATGATTGCTGTGACTTTATTTTCCATTTAGTAATTTGCGGGTAATTTTGGCAAATCTGAACCATGATGCTGGCACACAAAGGCCTACTCTTTCAAATAACATCACGGAATCTTTAATGTCCACTTCAAATCATAGTATGGGTATTTGATGGTTAATACACTCGACAGTTATGTTCACGAAGGCTGCGTGATTTAAACCGCGAACCTCTATAACAATTCATAAACGCACATCTGCTGGGCCATGTAATCGCCCATAATAATGACTAAATTAGGAATGATAAAAATTACATAATCATAATAATCACTCATGGTGTGGAGCAGCGGTGCAGTGGTTAGCACGCTGCACTATGAACGTGGCCATGGTTAACGTCAGTGGTGAGTGATATCAAAGCCTCCCCTACTGTCATCAACTCAGCGTTGTTAAGTATGGTGAAAAACCCCCATTACCGACATGGAGTGGAGAGCCCTTCATCCATTTTTGGATTGAGATTGGTTGCAATTGATGTCTTCACCGACTTGCACGATCGATAACGGAGCACGGCGGCGACACGCACGTGGTGTCATCTATTGAACTGTCATTTCTGGGGTGGGGCTGGCGGTGGTGGATGCCGAGCAAGGCCGTAGCCATGGAGTCAACATTGGGGGGGACCAAATCTTCCAGGGGGGTCTGGGGGTCCCATCCCCCCCCCCCCCCCCCCCCCAGAAAAAAAAAAAATCTAAATTTGAAAACTAATTTCCTGCCTAAAATATAAAAAATAAATGACTAACACATAGGATGGACTTATTATTTATGTTTTACAATAATGTGTAATAGTGTATTATATTACATTGCTCTGTTTTTTCTTTTTTACCTTTTCTCGTTTAATGGTATGTAATGGCAGAGATTAGGGATTAAGAAAGTACAATCATAACCACAATAATATCAACAGAAATCTATTTTATAGCATAATATTGGGGGGGGGGGGGGACATTTTGAGCATATTTGAATATTGGGGGGGGGGGGGGGATGTGTCCCCCCCCAATATTGTGTCCTCACCGAGGATGTTGGAGATCTGCTCCCACTCCGGGTGCTTGCGCAGAACGGCCCTGAGTTTCACGCAAATTGGCACGAAGTCCACGTAGTCGAGCAGCACTCGCACCACCCTGCCGGCCAAGTGCTCCACCCAGGAGAGCGTCAGCATCTCGCACATCTGCGCGCCGGGGATCAAATCAAGCACGGGGACACTGGCGGGGTGCGGTGTTTGCCTCTTGTTTTATTGCAGGCGGGCGGATGAAAAGCGTCGAGCGTGATGATGGACATGACTACCCCATGCATTAGAGACTGCAGTGCACCGAGGAAGACCAAAAAAGGCAAATGATTATACTCACCGAGGTCATTGATAGGCTGACCTAATAACATGGGGGGGGGGGGGGGGGGGGTAAATTGCACATCCCTTACACCAATATTTGAAAACTAAGAGTGGTCTAAATGTTTGGCTGCTCAGGTCGACGAGGCTAAGAGAATGACGAAAGGAAATATTTCCAAGACTCCACGAGAATTCCGCAGGTTGTCATTGACTAGACTAAGACTACAAACGAAAATAAAAAATGTGTACAGAATTAACACTGCTGCAAACAAAGATAAAGATCCCTCATGCAGCCTTGGCAGACTGCTGGGACAAGTGCTGTTAGCGAGCACCTATGAAGGCCAGCAGAGCACACGAGGGGGTGGGTGGCCAACACCACGCCCGGCCGCCTTTGTCTCCCCAGTGGCGATATTTTCACACCGCACCGGGTACTCATTTGAGGCTGAGTCAACCTAGTGGAGGGCCCAGGACCAGTTCAGATAATCGTCACTGGTGTTGACCATGAGCGGGAATCGAACTCGGGTCACCGGGTTTGTAGCGCAGCGTGCTGACCGCTGCACTACCACTGCTGTGTACACGCACGCATGTTCAAAATCACACCATGACATGTGTGTGCTTTCGTTTTAATTAGAACGCGAAATGGGGATGGTTGCCCGTGGCACCTACGCTCAAGCAGTGATTGCTGATCCCCTCCCTGGCTTTCCTAAACCTTGAGGGCAAGGGTGAAGCTGGGTGAGGGATTGTTGTTTTTTTTGAATTTGCAAGCAGGGTAATTTTAACGCTAGGCAATAGATATGTTTTCGTTATTAGTAACTTGTGTGTTAACCATACACATAAGGAATAGATGATTGTTGTTATTATTTTCTATTTTAAAAATGTTTCTGCCTCATGACCTAACGTATAACTCATCGCAAGAGACTGTTGTTTTGGTCTCATTTTGGAAAAGATTGGTAGTGTTTGTCTACTTTATTAGCCTAATTGTTACCTGAGCAAATTATTTTCTTATATCATACGTAGTCGAATTCTACACTCATGATCTGTTGCGTGAATTTAATTTAAACGACGAATCTACGCGACATTACATGCTTATTCGACAGCATTGTAGTCAGAAATGGTACGTGCACCTTCATATTTAACAGCGTAACAAACGTGCCTCGTAACTTAACCATACATATATTTATTTCACAATTCCATACCCCCTGAGCATTTAGAGCTGTATTCTGTGTTCAGTATTGTCAGCTTGTATCGATCTGAACTGGGTGGAACCCAAACAATGATGGATTTTATTTGGAGTCATCAATGATTGTCTTGAGACAATCGAACCAAAAGCCCATGAGCAAATGGTTTAATTTCAGACGGGAGCCAGGGACTCAAACCCCTACATCTCAGTGATGCTATCTCAGGTTCATCACACATCAATAGCACCATCCCCTGAGTCACCCAACCAAGCAACCACTACACCACCCAACCACACGCCCCATATTCCATCGGCCCTCGTGGCCTGGAGCGTGTGCAAATGCCCTTGCGATACAAGGGCCATGACAGAACAGGACGACTTTCGTGGCAATCGCTGTCAGCAATCGCAACTGGCAACGCATTTACTCTGAGACAGCTACGACGTGACGTGTGCAGAGTGTAAACGACTTGACGAGTAACTACGGCAAACAAGTTGCAACTATAGCGACTTGCCTAGAATTGGTGTAAGGGGCCAAGCATTGAGTAGGTACCCAAAAATATCAAAACTTGACCTCTACCCCCCTCCCTGTACGCACGCGGACTTTTTACACCCCCTCCCCCCCACCTGTGTACGTACGCCTGACGCACCCCCCCCCCCCGAATTCTATAGAACGGCCGATATTTAATCCACGCAGAAACGATCAAGTATGAACAATATTAACGTGTTTAAGCAAACAGATAGTCCACCGCCGGACTATTACTCATTTGAAGGCCAATGTAGACAAATTATTATCGAGGCTTCACACCCCCCCCCCGTATCCTATGCGTACATTGTCAGTAGACCCCCCATACGTAAGCGTACGCGTTTGGGTGAACCCCCCCTCCCCCCTCCATGCGTACGCACTAAATGGATGGCCCCCAAGTGACTTGTACAGAAATGGCGTTAAGTGAGCCCCGCCTATCGTAGGGGGTTGATGTTCGTGGACGCCTCTCTCCGATGCGGCCCTCGTCGGCCCCGTGTCTGGGGACCTCCGCCAGAGGTCGCAACCGAGTACCCGATACCTGTACCCTACCCGATACCCGGCTACCCGTACCCGTACCCGGCCGGGTACGGGTAGCCGGGTATCGGGTACCCGGCCGGGTACGGGTACCCGTTTGCGACCCTGCTGCGGCCGGGTACGGGTACGGGTAGGCCGTGAGTCACTGGTGAGTCACCGTTTGTCACATTTCCCAACGTCTTGTCTCTTCTCACAATTCAAGTTCCTAGAATGAACCCACCCGCGCCTGCAACATGGCTTCATCCCAGAGGTCGCAATCAGGTACCCGATACCCATACCCTACCCGTACCCGGCCGGGTATGGGTACGGCTGGGTACGGGTACGGCCAGGTACAGGTACCCGTTTGCGACCCTGATGCGGCCGGGTACGGGTAAGGAATCAAAACCCGTTTGCGACCTCTGGCCTCCGCTGGCCGCACCGTCTCTCGCGCCGGGCCGGGCCGACTGACCTCGGTGTCCTGGATGATAGAGGACGACCACCCGGGCAGGTCGCGGGGACCGGACGGCCGCCTGCCCTCGGCGTCGTGCGAGCACTCGAAGCAGAGGCGCGCGTCGCAGCCGGCGTCGAGCAGCGCCCGCAGCAGCGACTCGTCCTTGAAGGCGTACTGCAGCGCCGCGGGGAAGCGCGTCGTGTTCACCACCATCTGGCAGTCGACGTTGGCGCCGTGGCGCAGCAGCAGGGCCACCGTTTCGCGGTCGCCTCGGTGCATGGCCACCAGCAGCGCGTTCATGGGGTCCTGGTTGACCTTGGCGCCGGCTTGCGGCGGGTAAGGGAGGAGAGGGCGATCGCGCGACGGGTTTGGTTGGATTGTCACTCCGCGAGTAACGACTCTCAAGAGACAATATGTGGGAGTTACGTGCAAGGGTGAGCAGTACGGTAGTGATATGCTGGGCATTGGGAACGGTGGGGCAGCCCACCAGCATTCATTCAAGCAAGATCGACTCTGCTGACGAGATGCTGTGTGGAATCCGGTCCACAAGTTTGCTTGCACAGCGGTGTATCGATGCCGCTGAATTTTACGCACCGCCAAGAAGGCCGTTCGATCCGTGGGTTGCGTAAGAAATACTTTTAGGTTTTGCATAAGGAGACAGATTATATGAAGACGACATATTGTCCTCTTGTCTAGCTTGACACGACTGCAAGCAACTGATTGCGTGCAACCGATTGCGCGAGACCACATATAAGCGATTCAGATGCGTTGCAAAACGAGCTGCGCGCAACTGATCGCTTAGGTGCGGACCTGGGTTGCCTTTACTAAACTAAACTAAACTTTTACCAGGTAAGGCCCACTGAACTATATAGGCCTTTTTCAGAAGCGACCTGGCCACAAATGATAGCTCAACAGAGTGGCGTGTCAGTGGAAATGTATAGCAGCAAAATACTCTAAACCCACGTTTCTAAATGTGGAGGGAAAAACCCGGAGAACAATCCACGTGACCACGGGGAGAGAGACGCCACAAACTTCAAATGTACATCAGCAGGTGCCAGGTACAGGATCGAACCCACGACCTCCTGCATACCAGGCGAGGGAGTTAACATCTCCTAGCCACCGCGGCGGCCTACGGGAGGCAATGGGCTGTGGGGCGAGGCACCGTTGAGCAGCAGCTTGGTGGCCTCCATGTCGCCGTTGCACACGGCGAAGAAGAGTGCCGAGCGGCGGTTGTCGGTGTAGTTCACGGCGACGTGGTCGGCCAGCAGGAAGTCGGGGTCGTAGCCGCTCTCCAGCAGCGCCTTCAGGCAGTCGACTCGACCGCCGGCGACGGCCGAGTGCAGCGGACTCACGCCGCTCCGCTCCACGGCGCGCTCCCGCGTCTCCAGCAGCAGCTGCTTCACCGCCCTGAGCGACACCCCAACACGACCCCGGCGAGGTCACCGAGTGGGAGATCATTCCGGCACTCGGAGGAGAGTTCAAGGTGGGGAGTTTTGGGTGCTGCCTGCTGCCGCCGCAGTGTCAGAGTTGGCGCGCACCGGACTTGCAAATCCGAAGGTCGCCCCGGCTCGCTCCACGTGCTGGGAGCTTCTTGGGGGACTGGATTGAAGCTGCCAGCACGTGCAGCGAAATAACACGCGGTGCGACCCGAATTCACATTGGAGAGATTTGCGGTCTACTCTTCGAATGGCCGCTCTGGATAATTCGCCACGAGACCGAGCAAGCGGATTGGCGTATTTTGCTCGAAATGTGTGGCCGCGCAACGTGGTCATTGAGAGAGACAAGAGGACGAAAAGTGCCCAAACCAGGGCATGTTTGCAACGAGACTTGAGAGACAGCAATAGGAATACGTGGATTCGAGAACATTCTCAAGTTGTACACGTGACATTGACTGTTGAGAAAAGCAGGTGGGCTTGGAGAGGACAACACAAGAGGGGAGGATGGAAAGTGGTGAAGACAAACGACAGTGTGGCAGTCAAAAGAGGGAACGCGTCTGAAAAGAGGTCTGCTGATATAAGGTGGGGTAGGCTTCATTCAGCAGTAGATAGATTATGCCTTGCTCTTACACATAGGGGGTAAGAACCAGAGCAGAACGCATGATAGAAAGAAAAGCAGATCGTATTGTTACTCATTTCGTTTAGCATGTATGTATGTTGAACTCTTTCGCATTGTACGTAGCCAATCGTGCTAATCAGAGGTGAAGGACAACAAACCAAATACAACAATCAGTTCGAAAGAAATGAGGCTTCAATATATATGTAAAAGTGCATAGCTCCAGTGGCTTCCTAATATCGGAAGGAAGAGCGTTCCAGACGGCCGCGGAAGTGCATCCGAAAGCGCGCGATGCGGTGACCACCGTCTTTGTTCGACGGCGAGCCAAAAGCCGCCGCTGCTGCGAGGTTGACCGGAGTTCGCGTGACGGTTTACGCTCCTTAACGAGATCAGCAAGACGCTGGGCATTTGCGCGAAGTTTGTTGAACATTGACTGTGGGGCCCTTCTGAGTTTTTGCACCGCCTGTCCCCTTTAAACGCGGTCACGCGTGGCCCCCGCCCCCCCCCCCCCCATGCACAGACCGGACGTGGCCCTTGAAAGCGGCGCGGTGGATGGGCAGGTGGCCCGTGACGTTTGGGATGTTGGGGTTCGCTCCGTGCTGAAGCAGCAGCGTGATGCAGTCGATGTGGCCGTGGCTGCTCGCCTCGTACAGCACCGTGGCGGCGTCCTCCGCCTGAGCGAGGACGTTCGCACCTGGGAGGAGGGAGCTCGCAGAGCCGAGGGTGGGAAACCTATGGCGCACGGGTCAGGCCCGCGACTTCATCCATGCAGCCCGTGAAACCTACCACCTCAAAAAGGGCCCACCGATCTGTCACTAGAGGGGACTATTTTTTTCTTCGCCGCTGTGAAATAGCCCGCGAATTATATCCCGTCACCGCAAGCATCTCAGCAGCACTGAGCGGGTACTAGAGGGGAATAAATTTCGATTTAAAGCTTTCGTGACTGCAGGGATTCATCTTCTTGGTTCTTTCCGTAAAGTCACGTAGAAGGGAAATAATAAAATAATAAAAATTAAACATAATAAAATACAATTCTCACGACGTTTCGGCCACAACGCAAGCAGCCGTTCTCAGGTGAAGAACAGGTCTGTCGGAAAGACAGCGTCTGAATCCATTATTTCCCTTCTACGTGACTTTACCGATAGAACCAAGAAGATAGAGGGGAATACTTTCGACCCGCCAACACTGCGTTTCTGATTTTAGTACGCGCAGTCATTTGTCACTACGAGGAACTCTTGTACGTTGAACTTATTTCGCACCGTACGTAGCCAACTGCGCGGGGGAAGGACAACTAAGCACAACCAGCAGTTCTCAAGAAATGAGTTCATTCTAGACAAGTGGAATGACGAGAAGTGACTGAGGAGTGTGTGTTAATGAGTGGCCCCGCCAAATAAATTTGAAAGTCCTATTTAGGTCCCATGAAGGAAAAGGTTATCCACCTGTGTTAAAGACCCGTGCCTGGCTGAATACATGCACTACGCCTCAGCAGGTTTTTTTTTTCCAATTAGCAGGGATCCAAATTTATTGATTTTATAATTTACTTAATTTCTCGACACGAGGCCTTTGTAAAATATCAGGCTCAGGTGAAAGTAAGTACTCTTAGGCATATTGCAATGTATCGATTACAAACGTAGACTCAAACCTTGCTGATGCTTTTGCTAACGAGAGATGCATTGACTTGTGTATATGAATTGATTGATTTCGATTTATATATTTTTGTCTTTGAATTTAGTTAAGAAGTTCACTTAAACCCTGGAATCAAGGAAAGAAAATCATGTATGTACATGCATGGCTTTTCTAACAGTTTTTCACGTGAATTTGTGTGATCAACTGTCCTTGTGCCTCAGAGTAAACGCAGCACCGGCCTGCAAGTGGACACTCGTCTGCCGGTAGGGAGCAATATTGCTTCCCAAACATTGTGAGTCATTTGTGAGTACAATAATTTATTATATTTGGCGAACTTCGACGCCTAACGGCTATTTACAAATAAACAAAGGTCTCCGAATGGAAGAATAAGGGTTGAACGAGAAAACTGGAAAACAGAAAGGAGCCGTTAGAGGGAACGGACAGGGATTGGCTAAAAGTAAAAAAAATAGGAGAATAGAAGGTTCGAGGAAGGGGGCTGAGGGATATATAAGAAGAGAACACGAGGAGTGGGGACGCTCGGAGGAAGACACAAGCAGGAAGACAAGAACGAATCCTAGGCTCCCTGATTGTAGAAGTCTTTAGTAGGGTAGCTTTTGCGGAAGTCTTTAAATAAAAGTGTCTCCTCTTATTACTTTATCGTCGGAGTCGTTACAATCGATCTTTCACGTCCACTACCGAAGCAGATGACGCATATGTATGGTTAATAATACACACCGCAGTATTAACCAAGGGCGTCCGTCGTACCCGAACCGCGAACCTCTGCAACAAAAGCGGCTTTCAAAACGCGCGTGGCCTTTACCGCTCGCCCGCGTCTCGCCAGCGGCGGCTCGAAGCTCCTCGGGGCTCACCGCGATCCAGCAACAGCCTCAGGACGTCCGCGTGCCCGTGCTGCGCCGCTATGGCCAGCGCCGTGAAGCCAAAGGCCGTCTTCTGCTCCACGTAGGCGCGGTTGCGAAGCAGCAGCGCGGCGAAGTCGCGACGGCCCAGGCGCGCAGCCTCGTGCAGCGCAGTCCAGCGGTTGTGGTGGCCGTGGTTGACGTTGGCTCCGTAGCGCAGCAGCAGCTCGGCTGCCGGCAGCGAGCCGCGCTTGACGGCTGCACCACCGCCGCGTTTACGGGGCAAAGTGTCAAGATGCTCCATCATCATCATCATCACCACCACCGCGATCCATGTGGGCAGATTGCCCCATAGGCGTCCACTGCACATTGCCTCTGTCTTGTGCCAATATGCTCAGGTACAATATACTTTAGTTTTTTACGTGGTGGTTTAGTTACTGCAGCTACATACTATTAACATTCCTTCCCTTTATTAATGCTACCCCTATCCCCTCCACGTGATGCTGCTAATCCTGCATAATGCACGGACATAAGTAGTACTAATCACATACCCTGCATTTCCCATATCCCCTCCCTTGGATGCTGCTAATCCTGCATAATGCACGGGCATAAGTAGTACTAATCACATACCTGCATTTCCCATAAATATGCTAAATTACTCTTGATATGCAAATTATTTTGTCAAGGCGCCCTTTCCCCCCCCCTCTTCCAACCCAGCTTATATATATGCTCCAAGCACGTGTGCTGTTTCCTACCACCTCATGTTCACCTCAAGGACTGTGTGTGGTTAATGCAGACACGATTCCTTGAAAAAGGATTCTGTTTGGTGTTTTAACACGTTGTTTTATTGCCAGGAAGGGTAAAACCTATTGTTACATGCTCAGGTAGTACATATATTTCTGGCACCAATCTCTAATGTCGTCGTCAAGCCATTCTCTTTTAGGTCTTCCTCTCTTTCCGGTTCTTTTCATTTTTCCGAACAACACACTGTGAGACACTGGAAGAGCACATTCTGTTGACAATTGTAGATTCAAGCAAATTAAACGCAGGTTATATGTTGCGTTTAGGCTCATTGAGTAACCTCCCTCCCTTCCCCACCCCAACACGGAATAAAATTCACTCTGGCAAAGAGTAAACTCTGACGGAATACTGCCAACGAGTGCGTCAACTTGCGGTTGTCATTGATCCTCGAGCCCTCGTCCTCTCCTCACGCATCTCAATACTGCGAGAGCTCATGCCTCCGTCTGCGCAACACATCCGTGCCTTCATCACGTGCCAACTCGACTCTTGCAACTCTCTCCTCTACGGCCTACCCATCTCCAAACTCCAGATGATCAAAAATATGCCGCGGCCAAATGTTTCTCGAGTGCATGAGACCCTCAGAGTCGGAATCTTTATTTATCCTGAAAAAAATCCGATGAGCTATGAAGCTTTTTTTCACAGATGTCGAGACCCTATCACCCCAATCATTCCAATCCTGGGTCAATTTCAAGATCTTCAAGATCCACCTCCATCGACCCGTCGTCGCTGCCTACCTCTTTTCTTCCATCTGAAAATGAAAGGGTACTTGACAAAAAACAAATCGCCTCTTGATAATTCTAAAGCGGTGGTTCTCAGAATGTGGGTCCCGGTGCCACCAACAGTGGTCCACGACGGTCCTCAAGGTGGTCTGCGGTGGCTGTGATGCAATTGCAAGTTGATGCGGAAATAATGACAATGTTTACAATGTTTAAATTTCGATTTAAAGCTTTCGTGACTGCAGGGATTCATCTTCTTGATTATTTCGGTAAAGTCACGTAGAATGGATATAATAAAATAAAAAAAATAAAACATAATAAAATATTTTATTGTTTTCTTTTTATTATTTTATTATTTCCATTTTACACTGTTTGTTTCAGACGTGAATTTATAATGATATTTAATTTTAAAAAAATTAAGTTACGTTAACCACCCTGATTAAAGCGCCCTAAGCCTAATATCTACCCCCCCCCGCCCCAAAAAAGAAACTTATAGCTGCGTTAACCAAAAAGTTTCTTAAGGTATTTTCTAAAGACTCATCTGTTTTGCCTGGCCTGCACTTCCCATGTACGAGCAGTGGACTCTGGACTTTGTAGTATTTCTATTTCCTAACTTCGTGCACGGCGCACTGAGATCCCTGGATGAATTGCTGCTATTATTATAATTATGTTGCGATAATATGAATACTTTGTGTTACTAGTGTTGAGAGAGAGAGGGAGAAGTGACCAGGAGGTGGGGGGGGGCACTGCTCGAGAACGATCAACGTCACATCGTCTGGTGTGTGTCCAGTGTCTCGCGTGACAATGTGCCGGAGCGTTCGCTCGAGGGCATGCGATGGCTGTGAACCCGTGCTCCGCACCTGTTGGACTTTAAATAAAAACCGGCACCGAAATCAGAGCTGACCATCTCGTGAATGAAACCAGCAACGTCTCTCCACACGTTGAGCTAATTATACGACGAAGATCCCCGATTGGGCGATGTAAATACACGCGACCGCACGTGCTGTCACAAGAAATAAAATATTTAAAAATACTTTTTTTAAACACGCTTTAATGAAATGTACTGTCCGAGCTGCCCCTCCCCCTGTCCCCTTCCCCCATCGCCCCTCCCCTCCTTCCACATGCCCCCCCCCCTCGGCGTGGCTCCCCGAGGCTTGCCGTGACGTCAGGGACCACGTGGTGATTTACAGACAACGTGAGTTGAGCGTGGACAATTTAAGCCGTAAAAATATTGTTTTAAAATATTTTATTTATAACGATAGAATATAGTATTGTCATCAGTATGACATACCTATACCAAGTTTGCAGTCGATACGACATTAGGAAGACGGTTTAAATTGAGTTACAAGATTTTAGGATACGGCAACAGACAGAGTAAGTTAAATAAAAGCGTGTAAAATGTTAAGAAATATGTTTTGGATTTTGTTTATGATAGAATATAGTCTTGTCATCAGTATTACATCGTTATTTCAAGTTTGCAGTCGATAGCACATTGGGAAGTGGGTAAAAATTGAGTTACAATATTTTTTTGAGGATACAGCAGACCGAGTGAGTTAAATATAAAAGCGTGTAATAATAAAAAGGGCAAACTGCGCTACGCTATTGACACTGGCTCGCCCGGTTGTGAAGACTTTAATTAGCCTTGACCTCATCGTTGCAATGTTTCGTTGTATCGGCGGCACATGTTTGCCCGATCTATGTTGACACAAGGCAGCTGTGTGGGCAAGGGTATGAAACCCCAATGAGAACGGTGGCTGGAATGTGAACAGCGAGCCAGAGCTATGCGCCCTCCCTCTCTCCACGTGGAGACACACGGACAATACATAAACCACGTGGTTGCTGTCATCACAACGTGCGGCATCGGCTCGCCACGTGAGCCTGGAAGTTCGTGGAGAGAACGAGGGCGTTCGGTTGACGTGTCTAGAGCAGTGGTGCCCCCACCTTTTGATTGTCGTGTACAAACCCGACTACTAACCACATCAACTCTCAGGGTACCCCCCCTAATCGTCGTAGACTGGAAATAGTTAAATATGATACCACAGGCTAATTAAATGTCCGATGTGTAATTCAAAAATCTTTATCGCGGAGAAATCCGATGAGCTATGAAGTTCTTCTTTCACAGATGTCACACAAAATGCATTCGGTTATTTCTTTATATCAACAAAACATTGCCCACATGTTTTGTTAAATTAATTGGCATGCTTTATTTACGTGACAAACCTTACTAATTGGCTGTGTCGGGTTTTGGCGGGTTTAACGACAGACACATTTCTGCAAGCTAACCCAAAAAACCTCTATTATGCATAATTTTGGTCGCGAAAGCATACTGCGTGTTAAACCAATCCACCATTAGGTGCATGGTGTCGCGTGCTCGCTAAAGATGGCACACGTACCCCCAGGTGAACGGATCGGTACGGAATTGGAACCACTGCTAGACCAAAGCCAACAGCACAAACTAAAACTGAAGCAGTTTCCACACCGAACGAAGAGGTGGTACAGCACGCAAACACAGCAGCGGGCAGCTGATCACTGCCCTGTCAGGGCCCTGTTTTGGTGGTAGCTAACACAACTTTATATGCAGACGGCTACATATAAAACACAAAATGTTGTACATTTGCTATTTGCACCGTTCTCATCGCACAAGGACGCTGTGTTTCACAGACGGTTGTAGCCTGCCAGTAGGGGGTCATGTTTTCTACGTGGGTTTACAAAATTAAGTTATTTGTCGGGTTTTTTTAATCGAATATTGGCAAATGTAGACCTTCATTCCAGCACGCATGGCTTTCTCTATTTTTAGTCTTGTCAAATACAACAATAAAAGCACGCCACATACAATTGAGTGATATAATCCTTTTGTATGCTGAGAGTATTTTGGGGGGATTCTGCTGAAATGCACACTGCAAACTAGAGCAAAAGCTGTCATTGTTTTTTTTATATATATTAAATACCAGATACGGACCATGAGACACCATGACAGATTTGGTCGGCCTTCAGCAGTGGATAGATAACGATGATGTGAGAAGAACAATGGCAAACTGGTTGTAATTTGTGGCAGTGGCTGCTGCCACACGATTGTAAATCTCTCGACGTCTGAAGCACCCTCCCATATGTGTGTATGTTGAACTTCTTTTGCACCGTACATAGCCAACCCTGCTAATCGGACGTGCCAACCGTGCAATGACGGAGCCAACCGTGCAATGACAGTGGCATTGTCTCCGTACCAGCGTAGAGTGGAGTTTCTTCGTTTCCACACGGCGCATTGGCATCGAAGCCCCTCTCCAGCATCAGACGCACGCTCTCCGTGTGTCCACCTTTTATGGCGAGGGACAGGGCAGTGTCTCCGTCGGAGGTCGTCTGCTCCCAGATGCTGTACGGACACGCTGCAATACGTAACAGAGCCAGCGATTCAGATGGCACGGCCAATCAACAGCACGCCACCTACACAACGACTTGTCACCCATGAGCATCGCTGGTGAAATGCATTGACATTGGGATATTACGGTGGCGTGATATTGTTAACATTTTATTCTTGGTTCTTTCGGTAAAGTCACGTAGAAGGGAAATAATAAAATTATAGAAATACAAAACAATAAAAAATTCTCACGACGTTTCGACTGCAACACAAGCAATCATCATCAGGTGTGAAATCCACAGCAAGAAAACAACCCAAGAACAAAAAAAAATATTTCTTGCTGTGGATTTCACACCTGATGATGAGTGCTTGTGTTGCAGTCGAAACGTGAGAATTTTTATTGTTTTATATTTATATTATTATTTCCCTTCTACGTGACTTTACCGAAAGAACCAAGAATATGAATCCCTGCAGTCACGAAAGCTTTCAATCAAAATTGTTAACATTGTTTAATTACAGCCGAGACGATCGATTCTTTCTAAATATCCTACTTATACAATTATAATAACAGTCATGACAATGAGTACATTTAGTATTCACGCCATTATGAAACAAGGTTGACACGAAAGCGCTTTGCTTCATAGACGAGTATAGCCTGCCAGTAGGGGGCAGTGTTGCAACGTGGTTTTCATTAATTTAAGTAAATTTAAGTTGATTTAAAAAAATTGGCCAATGATGCCAGCACACAGGTTGTTCTCTTTAAAATTTCTAAGAAAAGTCATTGGATCTTTAATGTCTACCGTGAAGCAGATGGTGCATATCCTTTGTGAATACTGCGCACCCACAGTATTAACCAGGGTGACTGCCTGTCTCGGACCGCAATTCTTCGCAACAAGTGGCAAACACGCGCCGGCTCGGCCACCTCACCGGCACTTTTCATAGAGAAAAGCCAAGAACAATAAAGAGATAAAACCATGACGGAATGTCAATACTATCGACAATTTGTTCCACATTGGTCCAATATTGCCTTGGTGAATCACCAAAAAAATACAATACTACAGCGGTTTATTCGTTTTTGTATGTATTTACTGTTTCATAATTTTGATTTAAAGCTTTCGTGACTGCAGGGATTCATATTCTTGGTTCTTTCGGTAAAGTCACGTAGAAGGGAAATAACAAAATGATACAAATATAAAACAAATTTGCTTGCTGTGGATTTCCTACTTGATGATGATTGCTTGTGTTGCAGTCGAAACGTCGTGATGATTTTTATTGTTTTATATTTGAATTATTTTATTATTTCCCTTCTACGTGACTTTACCGAAAGAACCAAGAATATATTTCATAATTGTGTGCATAATTATCGCTATTACAGCTATGGCTGTAGAAGCCCCCAAGATGTATTATATTTGATCACTCTGCTGTTTGTCACACTTATCGTAGCCCACCTCTGCGCCCAATCCTTCATTTGACCGATTTCAGCTTTCATTATTTTTATCTCGGGAAAAGAAAATGAATGTACTCGTTTCATCAAGCATCCTTTGGGAATAATGTGTGACCTGTTGCTTAGCAAATAAAAAAAACTATTAATTAGCACACGATGACACTGTCGTCAAAAAATCTCGAGTCATATTAAGCAAACAGCTGCGATACGCGTCTGTCTCGTCGTATTTTGCGTGGACTTAAAAAAAAATCGAGAAAATAAAGACATCATTGCAGCTTGTTGCTATACTTCAAGGGGAGCGTTGATTAATTAATTTGTAATTGAAGCGTATTTTCGCTGGTATTTATCAGGATCGAGATTGCTTTCATTCTTTGGACGTGTAAGAATGTGCATGCATACCTTTACCTCCACGTTGCTGTAGGATGCAATATAGGTAAGAATGTGCCGATATAATTATATGGGAACTGCGTTTTAGTCCTAGCTGTTAAATGTAACCAGTAAATTCCTCTTTATTAAATCAATACCTGAAAAATGAGCTTGAACACGTTTCACTCTCTGTAACGGAGAGCGGATGTTTAAAATTAACACGAGAGTCTTGACTTAAAGCTTTCGCGACTGCAGGAATTCACATTCTTTGGGTCTTTTGGTAAAGTCACGTAGATAGGTTCAAAGAAAATAACAAAAAAACTACGACGTTTGGTTCACAACACAAGCGATCGTCTTTCCTCCTGATGACGACCGCTTGTGTTGTGATCGAAACGTCGTAGTTTTTTTGTTATTTTTGTGTTATTTTCTTTGAACCTATCTACGTGAAAAATATTGAAACGAGAGTGTTGTAAACAGGTGGCTTGATAGTTACATCACTTTGTTATTGTTACAGCTATCGGTTTGTGTGCATCTACGTTGAATTCATTTTGCACCGTACGAAGCCAACCTCGCTAATCGGTGGAGGGGTGCGGGTGGTGAAGCCAGTTTATCGTCGTACCATGCAGGATTCACAGGAGGATACAACAGAAATGACTTGTTTCCCTCGAATTCAAAGTGTTCTTGGCATGAATGTATGTATGTACGTTGAACATCTTTCGCACCAGTACGTGGCTTGACATTTCCATCTATTTTTAAATCCTTTATATCAAGTTCACTTGCTTGCTTGCGCGCTTACGACCGTGCAAATCTTTCGGTCGTTTTTTAACCCACTTCCCGTGATCCAATCGAGCTGACATTTTGCACACAGACTCGTTGTGCGTGACAATTTATTTTCGTGAAAAAAAATTCCCAAATTTTCCACTTTTTAGGAAAAAAAAAATTCATATTTAATTTAAAATACCAATGTGATAAAAATGAAACTCTTACTCAAGAAAAACAGAAATGAATAATAAAATAAAACCGATGCCACGCATATAAAGGATTTATAGTGAAAAACTTTGTTTTTACGGGTTAATTTTTTCTTCTGTCACAGCTATCGGATTGTGTGCCTGCGTACGTTGAACTTCGTCCGCACCGTACGTAGCCAACCGCGCTATTCGACGGGAGGGGTGCAGGCGATGAGTTTACCGTCGGCCACGGCTCTCAGGACCTCGCCGTCTCCTTGAGCGGCTGCCCTGTGCAGGACGCTCCAACCCTCCTCGTCTTTTTCACACGGAGCCCTGCTGTGCCTCAACATGCTCTTCACGACGTCCAGCTCGCCTGCAGGAAAGACATCGTGCCACAGTTACCACGCCGTTCTCGAGCCATTTCTCGCACCGGTGCAATGGAATCTCCCTCCCCTCTCTCCTCCCCTGTTTGCGTTCATCGACAGCGTTCCCTCGTTATTAGCGAGGGATTCGTTCCCGAGACATCGTGCCACAGTAAACACGCCGTTCTCGAGCCATTTCTCGCACCGGTGCAATGGAATCTCCCTCCCCTCTCTCCTCCCCTGTTTGCGTTCATCGACAGCGTTCCCTCGTTATTAGCGAGGGATTCGTTCCCGAGACATCGTGCCACAGTAAACACGCCGTTCTCGAGCCATTTCTCGCACCGGTGCAATGGAATCTCCCTCCCCTCTCTCCTCCCCTGTTTGCGTTCATCGACAGCGTTCCCTCGTTATTAGCGAGGGATACGTTCCCGAGACATCGTGCCACAGTTACCACGCCGTTCTCGAGCCATTTCTCGCACCGGTGCAATGGAATCTCCCCCCCTCTCTCCTCCCCTGTTTGCGTTCATCGACAGCGTTCCCTCGTTATTAGCGAGGGATACGTTCCCGAGACATCGTGCCACAGTTAACACGCCGATCTCGAGCCATTTTTTGCACCGGTGCAATGGAATCTCCCCCCCCTCCTCCCCTGTTTGCGTTCATCGACAGCGTTCCATCGTTATTAGCGAGGGATACGTTCCCGAGATGCTCGCGAATAGCAAATGTTGCGGATAATGAATTCCCTTTGATCATTATATATAAATGCGCTATTCAATACACGAACGTTTAAATGACACGAATAAAATGTGGTTATAATAAACATAAATACATATAAATACGAAAGCAGAAAACGTAAGTTATAAATGAACTTATGACTTTATCTCTCATCACTTTTTCGCATCACATTCTCTCGCGTTACTTGTTTTGTCACTTCCTCTCTCTCTCTTGAGGCATAGTCCCATGGGATGTTGGCTATCAACAACAAGGCAACTGCTATGACTAATTGGGAATGGGACGCAAGCGTAGGATTGATCACCCTGTCGCTGGCCGCCTTTGGGGAGGGTGTATAGTATGAAAGGCCGAAACACCCTAGGAACCAAAGGTTCACTACTGACGATGCGCTCCCCAAATTTCACCAGGCTCACTGTTCATGAACTCTTGGAAGTGCTTGCACAAAGGATAGTAACATCTCATCCTGTGTTCTTTGGAATCTCGCGTTACTTGTTTTGTCACTTCCTCTCTCTCGCTCTCTTGAGGCAGTCGTGTAGAGTTACAAATGCTATTCGCGGACACCCGAAATCGCGAATATCAAGTTCGTGGATAACGAGGGAATACTTTATGACGATACAAGGCTGTGCAACTCTGGTAGGTGGGCATGCACAGCTGCATAGACACCATTGAGCATTGGGCTCATGATACGTGTATAGAATTTTAGCCGGCACCGTTGCGATCCGAGGTTTGCATTCAGGAAGCTACCTGCGATTAAACGTGGCTCTCATGTGCAGGGTGTTAATAGTCTCAGCTCGTTCTAGATTTGAAGCTTTCGTGACTGCAAGGATTCATATTCTTAGGTTTTTTCGGTAAAGTCACGTAGGTAAAAAAAATAAATTAATAAAAGTAAAATAAAACAAAATAAAAAAAATCACGACGTTTCGGAAGCAACACAAGCCTCCGTCTTCAGGTGAACCGTCACAGCCACGACAGCTGTATCAAGTACTTGTGTTGCTTCCGAAACGTCGTGATTTTTTTATTTTTTATTTTGTTTTATTTTACTTTTATTAATTTAATTTTTTTACCTACGTGACTTTACCGAAAAAACCTAAGAATATATAGTTTCAGCTCGGTCACCTAATCATCACTGGAACATTGTATTGTTCGGTTTTATTGTCGTGCGACAAACATTACTCAGTCCCTCCAGAAAAACGCGGAGTTTTTTGGTGATTGTTGCGGGCAAAAATCGTTGATTATGCGGCACGTTTTCTTAAAAAATGCGATGGAATATGCGGGATATTTATGCAATTTTATGCGATTAAATTGCGGGAACTTGCAAAAATTGCGGGAACTTGCAAAAACTGCGGTTTGATGAAAAAGAGAAAAAAAAGTGATTCCCCCAACACCCTATTCACTAGGCTACTACTTTAATGTAAAGAGTCATTTCTTATTACTTCCTATGATAAGCAAGCATACTACATCACAGAAAGTGCTGGGAATATTTAAGTTCTCATCTTGTTTTATTTCAGACCTTAACAAACAGATGGCTCAAACTTACAAAACATTGAGTCGAACAAGTTCTGTAGCTTTACAAAATGAATATGCTACAACTTCTGTAAAAATGAATAAATAAAATATTAAAAAATAAAATGTGTGCTTCCTGCTTTACAGAGGTAGCTATGCAAAATAATTTGCCCCCACTGTCATGTAACACACTGGGGAACTGGTTTGCGCGGTCTTTTGCGCTTATGTTTGTTGGCAAATGAGAAAGATTTGCGGGCTTCATCATGGTTTCATTGGCATCGCGGGGTTTGCAGCTTTTCAATGATGTCGCGTAATGAGTGACGTCACTTCATAACGTTCCCATGGCAACAGGGGAAATGGCTGCGCTTGTGTGAAGTAAACGCCACATTTTTCTACTTTCTGCTAAGATATATGTGACTTTTTGCAACGAAAATGCGGGGATTATGAAATCATGCAAGCCCGCATATTTTGCGTGCGGAAATCTGCAATTTATGCGGCGAAAGTGCGGCGTATTTGAAAAAACGCGCCCCCCGCATAAATATGCGGACTTTGGCTGATTTTGCGTGAAATCTTGCGATCGCATAATCGCGTTTTTCTGGAGGGACTGATTACTCTTAGTGACAGAGTGTGTGGGAAAGTGCTGCCCCCTACTCTGTGGACGAGAGGTCAATTAAAGGGTCCTCAGATTTAGCTCTGTCATATCTGCTTTTGTGTGCCGTTCTCTAACAAGAAAGGGGTGCAGTTGTGCGAAAGATGCGATTGGAAGCTTTGCCTCATTACATTAAACCAATGGCGCAATAAAGATCATGTTTGGGAAACATTTTTGCAAACAATTAATTATTTACATTAACTATTTACATTATTTGCTAAATATGCGCCAACATTATTTGAGTGAATGTGACTGAACAAATTGGCCAGAACCCCCGTCCCCCCCCCCCCTCCCAATACAAATGAGGCATTATAAACAAGATGTCAAAAGAGTTGATTTCTGAATAAAATTATGACTCACGCCAAGTCGTGGAATTGCTGGGCCGTGGTGAATCATTGCTTGCCTAATGGAAGGTGGGTTGCCATGGTAGCTTGTGTTGTTCTTCTCCGTCGTGTCTCCTGTGCAACCTATATCGTCTTTAGATTTGAAGCTTTCGTGAGTGCAAGGATTCATATTCTTAGGTTTTTTCGGTAAAGTCACGTAGGTAAAAATTTAAAATTAAAATTAATAAAAGTAAAATAAAAATCACGACGTTTCGGAGGCAACACAAGCCCTCCGTCTTCAGGTGGAACCGTCACAGCACGCTTGCTGTATCAAGTAAATGAGAGATTCCAAGAGATACTACCCCGTAGCGTGCTGTGACGGTTCCACCTGAATATGGAAGCTTGTGTTGCCTCCGAAACTTCGTGATTTTTATTTTATTTTTATTTTACTTTTATTAATTTAAATTTTAAATTTTTACCTACGTGACTTTACCGAAAAAACCTAAGAATATATCGTCTTTTCCCTATAATCTGCACAGACCACCGCTTCTGGTGTTGGCATTGCCAAATCTTGAGGAGTGCATTGTGTTGCTGCACATTGTTCGGTTGCAGAAGCCCCCCCCCCCGCCATGATTTCATTGCATCTGCCGAAACCCACTCTCAGTCTGTTTTTAGGCTCTGCCATGCGAGCCATTTGGAATTGGAGCCAGATGCGAGCTCCTCACTGGGGATGATTTCTCGCCGGCTTTATTCAGCAGTTTTGTCATTTGATTGTTCCCAGATTCCGGCGATGTCGTCAGTGGTACGGTGGAGCAAAAGAAGCTGTTTATCGATGAGAGACGACGGTGATGGTGGCTGGTGGCTGTGTCACGGCAATGCGAGATACCTGAGCCCGCACCGCTGAGACGCTGGGTTTGAATTATTGACTCCGAGCCAAAATTAAATCAGGCTCGCCATGGACTGTACAAACAAACTTCCCGTATCAAGTTATTTGTGTTTAAGTTGTCCGACTTTGACGGTGGCACAGCCTTCGCAAGAGTAAAATGACATTGAATGTTTTCACACTTTGTTTTCTTGTCATTGCATACTTGAGATCCTATCTTTTACAGTCTCTGCAAAGGAGACATTTTAATTCCAAGGGAGTATAATGATCACAACCGATGGATCGAACATATTCAGGGTTTGTATGATGCCTTATTATATATATATATTATTAACACATTGCTAATATGCATTGGAAAATTCAAAAAATACTATTTTTTTTTTCATTTACTTGATACAGCTGTCGTGGCTGTGACGGTTCCACCTGAAGACGGAGGCTTGTGTTGCTTCCGAAACGTCGTGAATTTTTAATTTGTCTTGTTTAACTTTTATTAATTAAAATTTTTTACCTACGTGACTTTACCGAAAAAACCTAAGAGTACTATTTTTTTATTCATGTATTCCGACGGATGGTAGATTTCCAATGATAAACACACTGGCCTGAAGTTACAGGTCGTATGATGCGTCCTTAATTTACAGAGCCTACGATTGGAATTTTACAGAGTTGGCCATTCTTACCCTGAGAGACTACACAGAGCTGCCCATGTTGGTGGAGGGAATTGATCTCAAGCGGATAACAAGGTGTGCGTCCCGCAGGCTCTGGGGAGGGGGCGCAACTATTGGGGGGTATATGGCAGCGTTATGTGACGCATAGGGGCCCAGTCCGGCCACAAGGAGGGGGGCCGAATTAACAGATAAACAAGTACAAAAAAACGTGATAATTTTTTTTCTTCCAAGAACAATTACGGTAACCATAAATGGCCAAAAAATTGTTACAAATATCAAAAAAAATTATTCCGAAAAAAACATTGTGTTAAATATAATAGCGCATCTGGTGTTTGCTACTGAACACCAGGCTTTCTTGCTAACTGACGTGTGCACGAAAGCAAGACGCATAACTTAATTGTGAGTATCGTAGCTTTAAATGTTTTTTTTTAATTGATACTGTCACTGTGAGACTGTCTTCCTCTAAACCCAACACACGGTGCAACCAAAATAGTATATATAGTTATAGCCTAACATAGTATCGTTAACGGGTTAAACACATCCGTAGCTAAATTTCGATTTAAAGCTTTCGTGACTGCAGGGATTCATCTTCTTGGTTCTTTCGGTAAAGTCACGTAGAATGGAAATAATAAAATAAAACATAATAAAATAATTTTCACGACGTTTCGGCCACAACGCAAGCAGCCGTCCTCAGGTGAAGACCAGGTCTGTCGGGGAGACAGCGTCTGAATGAAACAGCACCATGCTTGGAGCTAGTTCAGTACAAGTGAGTCGGGAGAAAGAAGGGGAGGTCCAGAGTCGTATCTTGCACCCCCACCCCCCCACGTTGCAAGAGGCAGTTGCGTCCCTGACACTGGGCCAGGGTGAGTCCTGGATGTCACCGGAGTTTGTTATCTAAGAATGGATCCCACGCTCTTTTCGAAATCTGCCTCCTTTCCATTGAGTCTGTACCCCAGTCGGTCCACAGAGTCACGCCGCTAACGAACTCCGACTCGCTTCTGAATTGCCAGGTGAAGTGCCGTTCAGGAATTTAAATTGGATGTCCCAACCACCCCCCCTTTTAAGTTGAGTGGTGGGGGGGGGCAGCGACTTCCAGATCTGTTTCCATTGAGAGTCTGCGATGGGGTTCAGACTCGTTTTAAGCGTTCGCACTTTGTGCACGAACAAAGCGTTGGCTTCCAATCATTGCTCGGGGGCGTTGTGCAACCGGAAAGCAGATAAGTAATATTAAAAAAAAACTTTTTTAAAAGAACGCTTTAATGAAATGTACCCTACTCGTAATGGCAGAACTCCACGACTCCAGGAAGTGGCCCCGAAACAGCCAACGTCAGTTGAGCGTGGACAATTAGACCCAAGCCGAAACATAACATATAAAAATAAATGTTTAAAATACTTTTTAGATTTTTTATGATAGAATATGGTATTGTCATCAGTATGACATAAGTATACCACGTTTGCAGTCGATACCACATTGGGAAGTGGTTTAAAATTGAGTTACAATATTTGAGGATAGGACAACAACAGACAGAGTGAGTTAAATAAAAGCGTGTAGTAAAAAAGGGGATTTCTCACGAGAAAAGTCTTGTTTTTATGTTGTTACCTTTCGTGATGGCTTCGGTCAGCTTCACAAACAAATCTGAATTGGTACAGCTGTGAAACACAAAACATTACGCAACAACAACAAACACGCAATTAAAGCCGTACTCATATCCCAATGCCATTTAGCCTTGATGACATTTTTTTTGCATAGGATGTACATGCGTGCATGCATTCAAACAACTATGCACACACCGAAGTTATCTACGCGAGCAGGTGTGCCTCCTTGCGTAAAGCTGCACAACAAATTCGTACGGAAACGCGGCTGGCTCTTAGCTGCGGTGCAATAGCATCGGGGGCATACACCAACACTGCAGTGCAACGTCTCTCGACTCCGCCGTACGTGCTCTCGCCCGCGTCTGAAGATTTGCGCTCGTACGATGCGAACATCTCCTGCAGGCTCATCTGGAGGGCAAGTTCGGTCATCTCCTCCTCTGACATTTCATCCATGTTGTTGATTGCTCCTGAAAGGCACGTGGCGCGCAGGAGGTCGGGTTCCCACAGGGGTCGCTTTAAAAAAAAATCTGTTCAGCAGTTAATGTGCGTACGTGTGTTGAACTTGTTTCGCACCGTACGTAGCCAACCGTGCTAATAGCAGGTGCTGGGGAAGGACAACAAACTAAACACAAAATAGTAATTCTAAAGAATTGAGTTTTCAATCCAGATTTAAAAGTGCATAGCTCCAGCAGCTTCCTAATATCTGAAGGAGGAGCGTTCCCGACGGCCGCAGAAGAGCATGTGAAAGTGCGCGATGCAGTGACCGTCTTTTGTTCGATGGCCGGAGTTCGCGTGATGGTTTATGCTCCCAAACGAGACCAGCAAGGTATGTTTATTCATTTGTGGCAAAACAAACTTCATGTGTAATGAGTGCAACATGATCATGTTTTCGTTTGACAACCAAAAGCCAATGCAGCTCGGCGAGACTCGGACGTACATGGTCGGATCTTGCAGTGCCCCTCACGACACGTGCCAGGCCAACGACGTATTTGGATGGGTTACGTTGATAGCGTTGGATGATAACCTGGCGCTGGAAGATAACCCAATCGGGAGTCCTCAAGGGAAAGCTGGAACCCACTTGTTCATTCCACGCACGCAATGAATTTTTTTTGGCAAATGTGGGAGATGATGTTACAAAAACGGCCAAATTATCTTGTTACGTTGCTGCCGTATCATTCATTCATTCACACGGCATCACATCATTGATCTACAAACTAATGATTACTGAATAAACATGTGTTTTTTATTGCATGGTGCGACCTAGATATTAACACATATCATAACACAGTATACTGTGTAACCTACATTTAGGCAGCTTATAATATTTTTTTATTTTACCGGGTAAAACCCACTGAGCGAAATAGCTCTTTTTTCGAAGCGATCTGGCCACAAATGATAGCTCAAAGAAGTGGCTTATCATGTGGAAATTCATCGCAGCTAGTTATTCTAAACGCACGTTTCTAAATGTGGAGGGGAAAAAACGGAGGACCCGAAGAAAAATCCACGCGACCACGGGGAGAACACATATACGGGGTCGAGGATCGAACCCACGACCATCCTGTATACCAGGCGAGGTAGTTAACATCTCGCCGTCGTGGCGACTAAAGAAAAATACCTGGCAATGCTAATGGGGTCATTTATTCTTGAATGCAATCGTGCAGAAGGCCGTGATAGTGCCCTGACGTCATCACTCGAATCTCAGGGACACACGCTTCACTTGCCTGCTGACACGCGTCTTGATTGCAGAGCCATTGTACAGGTGACACGTGCCTCGATTGCTTCGGCTTTTCAACCCACGCAATGTGGCTGCGCATTTGCTGCTGTCCGATATTCGTGTTCCAACTACGGCCAGAAATAAATGGAAAAACCCTCCCATGGAAGTGGGGGTTTGATAATTGTGATTGTCCAGCAGCATACGAAATTTACGACGTGGGGAACAAATGGAACAAAATGCAGTACAAAGGCTTTATTTCGATTTTTATGTCAATTTCTCAATGTCCTCGTATTTGGTAGGCAATGCACATTGCCATTAGCATTTGACCGATTTGGATGTTCCAGCTGTTCTTTACACACACACATCGAATGCTGCATTACAACTTTAAAGCATTAGAATTAAGGGAGGTGAATATAAAATAACTGCTAGGGTCACACATTTAATACGCGATAGCATGTACAATTAATGTTTTCAGATATGGACAACACAGTACAACACAAAAATACAGCAGTTCGCCTGCTGTATTTTTTCACCTGAAGACGATCGCTTGTGTAGCGATCGAAACGTCGTGATTTTTTAATTAATATTTTTTCTATCTACGTGACTTTACCGAAAGACCCAACGAGTATGAATTCCTGCAGTCACGAAAGCTTCAAGTCAAGAGACAACACAGCGTTTAAGCATTGTCAAATAAGCTGTCCTGTTATGTCAAGACGTTGTGGTGACGTAGATACATACTTCACACGATAAAAAAACAAACAAGATAACAAGTAGCATAGCATTTGTACCATTCTAGATTTGAAGCTTTCGTAACTGCAAGTATTCATATTCTTAGGTTTTTTCGGTAAAGTCACGTAGGTAAAAAAATCAAAATTAATAAAAGTAAAATAAAAGTACCATGCAGGATTCACAGGATGATACAACGAATTAAATTCCAACCGTTTTCGGAATGTATGCACGTTGAACATCTTTCGCACCAGTACGTAGCCAACCGTGTCAATCGGATGTGCCGAAAGGAAGGCGATTAAACGAACGCGCATCGTTTGGGTTGTGTGTGCGGCACGGTACCTTCGAAGCCAGACCGCCCGTGTTGACCTCTGCTCGCTCGCAGGGGCTCACGGGGAGCGAGACGCTATCTTCTCGGTCGCTGTGTCTATCACGAGAAGGATGACATCCAACTCAGCGCCACAGCCACGCGTTGCTATCCATAAGCGTCCAGTGAACTGGGCGTTAGAAAGGGGACGAGCGATGCACAGCGCTATTATTCGTCTGCCAGGCGTGCTGCGTTGTGTGTGCGTGTGTTTCACGAGGAATTGCGCAATGCTCTATTTGGGACGTGTGGGGTGCTTCTATAATCAGACCACTAACGAGCCAGCATATGGTAATTCGGCCCAGATACAGCCCTAAAAATAGGAGCTCTAAGGCGCGATGACCGGTGGGTGGTGGAAACGAGGAGATGACAAACTAAGTTTTACGCGCATTGAAGAACACGACATGCCGTGGAAGAACAAAAAATAACCGTGAAAAATAACTGCACGCATTTTCTTCAGTTTAAAATGTACCATTATGGATTAGAAATAATTTCGGTACGGTATGTTTTGTGTGTGACACAGTGTGTATTAAATGGGACTATTGATCGCCCCCCCCCCCCGCGCACCTTTAAAAGGGTAATCCATAAACGATCAATTTTCAGTGGCTCTCACTACTGCCGAAAACTGTGCGTTGCTGCAGTCTTCATATTCTACCGGTAGATAGCAGCAGGGAGCACATTGAAATCACGACGTTTCGATTGTAACACAAGCAATCATCATCAGGTGGGAAAACCACATAAAAACACATTGTTCTTGCTGTGGTTTTCCCACCTGATGATAATTGATTGTGTTGCAATCGAAGCGTCGTGATTTAATTTATTTCATTTTATACCTACGTGACTTTACCGAAAGAACCAAAGAGTATGGATCCCTGCAGTCACGAAAACATCAAATCTGGGTTGTTTTGGCTTCCTCTTCGACGCTGACCCAGACGCCTTGGAAGAGGTGCGAGTCCCCACACTTTGCCCCACCACACGCACACGTGACCTACCGATTCACTGACTGCGGTGTACACGTTCATGGTGCTGCGTGGACAGACTGGGGGAGGGATTTTAATGAACTTGCACCATCATTTTAGCTTCAAATAGAGCGGGCGACCTCTGGATTGCAACTCCAGTTTGCTAACCATGACACCTCGGCAACATGTCTGGTTCTTTGATACTCTGCACACACAAAAAACGCGACTGTCTGAGCAAAAGCTTAATCTAGCCAAATGTCCCATTCATATTATTTTCCAAAAGTGAAGCAATAACTTCCACTGTTCCGGGTAGCAAATGGTTTGTAAGAGCTTTGTTTATTTTAGCCAATCTAAAGTTCGTGTTGCATCGCATCTTAAAGCTTCAGAACATCCGCATAGCTAAGAGGAACAGGAAATCGCACCAGTATCGTATGTGATATAATTCAATCACAGCGAGTTATGAAGAGAACCACCGACCTAGAAATCTGAGTTTGAGCTATGTTAGTCGATCATCCATCTCGTGGTGGGCAGTGTTGTCTTTTTGTGATTCAGGTCAACACTATAAAGCAGGCGACTGGTGGCAATTCCTTGAGTCCGAACCAAGAACATTGCCAACAGTCTGGTAGTGGAGTCTCTACAAAGCTAGCGCTATGCTTGGCACACCCATGTAAACTAAACTATGAATGATTAAAAAAATTACCTGGTAAGGCCCACTGAGCTATACTGTATACCTATTTTTCACAAGCGACCTGGTCACAAATGATTGCTCAACGAAGTGGCTTATCACGTGTAATGTTTTTTTTTATAGCAACCAAATAATCTGAACGCGTATTTCTAAATGTGCAGGGAAAAACTGGAGGACCCTGATAAAAAATAATCCACATGACCACGGAGACAACATGCAAACTGAAATTATAAAGGGTCGGCATTAAAACTACGACCTCCTGTGTACCAGGCGAGGTATTTAACATTTCTCCATCGTGGCACCGCTATTTATGGCGCAGGCAGTGGGAACACTTTTGTTAGGACGAACCGAGGAGATGGAGCGATGAGAACAGCTCATGTGCACGTGCTGGATCGATTGTTGCATCTCAGGATGATGAAAGGTGACGGTGGCTCACGGAGGCCCTTCAGCAGTCGATTGATCATGGCTGATGATGATTATGGTTATTTCGAATTATTTCGTTTTGCGCTTGTGCGTTATGGTGTACAACACGTGTATTCGTTTACTTTGTACGAATCATATCTGTAATTGGTTTAACTGTGGTTTTCATTATGTATGATTACGTGGTGGTGGTGGTGGATTGAAGAGGTGGTAGTGGTTTGATTGGGCGTTCATGCAGCAATGCATTGACCATGGATGATGATGATGAGTGATACTCAGCTTGGCTCTGGAGCTCAGTCAGTCATTTATGTCCGTGAAATGCAGGGTGCTTCAAAACATGTTTGACACTTATATGGGACTATCGTTTTTAATGGATAAAGAACGGACAATACACCGTCACATGATAACAAATGTATATTCTTGTAGATTTGAAGCTTTCGTGACTGCAAGGATTCATATTCTTAGTTTTTTTCGGTAAAGTCACGTAGGTAAAAAGTTTAAATAAAAATTAATAAAAGTAAAATAAAAATAAACAAAAAATCACGACGTTTCGGAGGCAACACAAGCTTCCGTCTTCAAGTGGAACCGTCACAGCACGATAGCTGTATCAAGTAAGAGTCTTACTTGATAGTAAGAGTCTTACTTGATACAGCTATCGTGCTGTGACGGTTATTTTTATTTTACTTTTATTAATTTTAATTTGATATTTTAACCTACGTGACTTTACCGAAAAAAACCTAAGAATATGTATATTCTTGGTTCTTTCGGTAAAGTCACGTAGGAGGGGAAATAATAAAGTAAATTTTAAAAAATCATAAAATTTAGTTTATTATGTTTTTCATTATTATTTTATTTCTAGATTTGAAGCTTTCGTGACTGCAAGGATTCATACTCTTAGTTCTTTCGGTAAAGTCACGTAAGTAAAATTAATAAAAATAAGACAATAAAAATCACGACGTTTCGGATGCAACACAAACTTCCGTCTTCAGGTGACTTTACCGAAAGAACTAAGAGTATGAATCCTTGCAGTCACGAAATCTTCAAATCTAGAATTAATGCCCTCTACGGGGAGGAATTCCACCTATCTGTTAGAGTTTTTAACAGACAACGAGACAAGAAGTCACAGCTTCTCGAGACGCTGACCTTCCTCAAGAGATGCCGCGATAACAAGGTAATAACCCATCGCTTTAACCACTATATAAAGTACAGATATTTTGCTGTGACGGTTTTACCTGAAGACGGAAGTTTGTGTTGCCTCCGAAACGTCGTGATTTTTATTGTTTTATTTGTATTAATTTTACCTACGTGACTTTACCGAAAGAACTAAGAGTATATTATTTTATTTTTTCCCTTCCACGTGACTTTACCGAAAGAACCAAGAATATGAATCCCTGCAGTCACGAAATCTTTCAAACAAATGTATGTTAATAGCTAAAAAAAGTGAAAGAGACTCCAATTGTTCACCATCGTTGCCAACGCGTGCCTGGAATCTTCTCCAGGTGGTCTCCAGAAGCTCGGAGGCGCATTTCTTGTGGTGTTGTTGAAAATTCTCGGAAGTGTTCACATTTTTTTGGAAGCAGCCTGTTTTGCGCAAGTTATAAATGGCATTCTTATTACGACGATGTGTGCACTGCATATACCGCCTTGCTGTCACACCTGTGTCCGAAAGTCGGATGAATAATTCACTTGTCTGGCTATAGACATCTGATAACAGAGGTTCGCTCGAAGAGTTGCCAGTCGCAGCGAAGGGCACAATAAAAGCTGATAGAAATAAGAATGTGTTCTATCTCATCCTGGCAGGTATTATTTGAGCTCGGCGCTTTCACCTATTGTTATCAAAACCAACGTGCGCACATATTTGTGTTAAATATCAGACCCGTGTTCACGTGTTAAAATGAAAGTGATTATGGTAATGTTCTTCATATTTAAATGTGTTCTAAAAAGCTGCTGTGAATGTAACAGGTGATAAACGATTGCACATACGTGGAACGAAAATGCATATCGTTAGCCCATATTTCCTAAAATAGTGACAAGAGCTTAAACGTATTATAGAGCAATCTCCTTGCTGAGAGATGTGAATAACCTCATTGTCCATGATTATGGTCAGCCTTTGTCCATTGAACGAGGATCAAAAACTAACTTTGAACAAGATGCCTGAAATAAGGTGATTGTGAACAAATTGCATTGCAAACCTTGCCGCTGCTTTTCACTGGAAAACATCCGGTGCAAAATATCTTGATAAATCCAAATGTCATCGCTTAACTCGAGTTTTGAAAGAGAATCAATACATAGTTCTGCTGAAATGTCCCTGAACATAACGGTATTCTGGCGTGTCATTGTGCGAGGGTGGAATGCATTTGCAGACATTCGTAAATTGCGAGCTGATATTTCCAATTTTACATTTTTGCAAATGCTTCGAGCAGAGATTTGTGGTGGTTTTCGTTGTCTGTGAGTGAAAGGAGATTGAGATAATATTTTACTATAAAGCACCTTCACCCACAGATCGCATGGCATTCTACAATACAGACACACACACACATGCAGGCTTACACCAATACAATCTCACCCCAAAAGAAAGGATTCAACGAATAGAAAGAGCCATTACAAATAAGTGTGTCTTAAGGCGCACTTATTTTAGCGATGTGCTGTCCTGAATTGGTCACAAAAGTGTAATTTCCAAGGCCAAATTAATGTATTGTTGTATACATTTTAACAGTCGCTTGTTAAGCACATATGGAGTATCGTCGTTGTTACTACTACTCTTATAATACTGGATAACTCTTCTTATCTGTGGTGATATGGGGAACAAATATTGTACATTTTAATCCGCGATGTTATCCACGAATTTGCTCAATTTATCAGTGACAAAAACAATATTGTATAAATAGCACAGAATAGGTTTAATTTGTCAATGGACTCTTTTTTATCCGTGAAACAATTTAGCAATGCAGGATGGCAAACAAGGTGGAGAATTGCGGATAATAGGGGAAAAAAGGGGTACGGTTAATAGGACTATTTGTAGACCCTCCTGTGGATAATGAGTTGCGTATTATGGTTGCGGATAAGAGGAGATCTGTAACACATCACGCTGTAAACTTCATCAATGTACAACGCACTTTTATATGTACAACATAAGATTAGACTTAACATAATTTGGGTTTATTGTGAGATGAGTTAAGTACACCTTACATAGAAACAACAGCACTCGTCCATTAAAAGCTGTAATTATAACATGAAACAGCCACAAAGCAAAGGTGATGTTTTCCATTTCATGGACAATGAATACATTTTGGGCTGCAAAACAATTGACAGATGTCTATAACTGCAGCTGCACGACGGTAGAACACACAGCATACCTACAATCCACGTGAAAATGTATTCTGTGTTGAGTCGATGATGAGTTGCGCATACATGTCACGGTTCACACTTTACAATGACCTTTTGACCTTGCTGCTCTCGTCCCTTGATGTGACATTTCTCACGTCTGTGGGATAGTTCAGCCAATGGAAGACTCGGTCTCATTTGTGTTGTTTGTTTCCAAGGGAAAAAAAGGTGAAGGCCAGAGTATGCACCTTTTATCTTTTTTCACATTGTTACTATTAATGTAATGCTATTGCAGCCAATGGTGACATCGGCATTGCTATGGTTACGTATGCCTTGCATTCTCCCTTTTCCGTGTGGCTGATGTAGATGCAGGGCAACCGATATAAATCCAGGTGGTCAAGCCAGATGACCACGTAAGGAGCAGCAGAATGTGTCCGCTGTGATGTCTCCTTCGTATTTGTGGATCGGGCATTGCGTCGTTATATGTCGTGTGGTCTGTTCTGGATGATCACAGTTGCACACTGGAGAGATGTTTTTTTTGTAATGTTAGATTTGAGCATCAGGTAGTATCCCCATCTGTCATGGTTTGTGCTGATGCGGTTTCGGGTGTACCATGAGCTCCAATGCCTTGTGTATTGTATTGACAGAGGTGGCAGTTTTAAGAGTTTTTGACATTTTTCTTGAGGACTGTATTTTTAAAAAAGGAAAATAAAATATCTGCAGTTATATTTTGTATTAAAAAAAATTACACCTGTTGACGACAGGGTTAAAATAGAAAGAAAATATAACACAGTTATATTTTTGTATTGAACTACCATTTGATCGGCGTTTCGTGTATGGTGGGCTAAAGTGTGACCACTCCTGCCTCTTGTTGTTGTCCTTCCCTCCGACGAGCACGGTTGGATACACACGGTGCGAAAGAAGTGCAACACATATACATGCATTACAAGACGTCTGGCTGGTTTGGAAGATTAGGCCAAAATATTTCTCGAGAGGCAGGTTTCCAGAGTTTACTCTGGCTGAGGCCCTTCCAACAGCAGTGATATGAGTCAGAAAATTCCGGGCTGCACCATTGCCTAAAGTACTACCAGAATCCTGTCATTAGGTAAATGCAATTAACTGCAAAACATATACTATAAAAAAACATAATAGAAATCTACCATGTAGACAAACAAATGATATTAATAAACAAAGACATAAATAATGACCATCCTAGTTAAATACATTCGAGCGTGCCAGATATGAAATTATCTGTGCAGTTTCTGTGGAATCATAATTACACACGTTTTGTTTTATTAATTAAAAAGCGACAGGTTGTCTTTGAACAAATGAAGAAGGAAAAAAAAAGTGCGTAATGTCATTAGCTATTATTTTTTTGCCTTTCTTAATTTAACACTCGAGGAAATGAGACGTAAAACAAGACAAAGCAGAAAAGGAACTCCCCCGTGCCAGCATTTGCATTATCAGCGGTTGAATGGATTTTGCTCCTCGCGTGAGGCAACGCACTGGGAGCACACGTGGTATAGAGGTCTCTCGTTTTTTTCTCGTATCGTGAGAGCATTGTTCTCAACACCGGTGATCCCTGAAACGCAAAGGCGTATATCGACGGGGGAGCACTCAAACGGTAAGAAACAACAACAAAAAACCCACCTACCCTATTTCAATATAAATAAAAGATTGCATACACTGCATGTGTCGTACATCATCTGAGTTATTTGTCACAATTGAGTACGCTTAATGTTTTGGATTAGAAATAATGATAAAAGGAGAGAAATACTTGCATACCTATTTGTATTTGCGCGTTGCTATGTCCAATAACTGTTGTGATATCATTCGTCAAAGGGAGTTAATTTGTACGTACATAGTAAATGTTGTTAGACGTGGCATGCTCATACATCACGAGCAGATATTAATGCAGTTACAGTGTAAATTGATAGAATGAGCGACTAAATTATTACGTGGATGACATAAAAGCAATGCTTTTTCAAGTGAGCTAATAAAAAATGACATTAACAATGTAGATCATAAATGTATTCTGGTAGGTTCTGTTTTACATCTTTACATAATTTTTGGAGAAAATTGCACTTTCACATTTGTAATTCATTCAATGTACAAACAAAATATTATGTTGTCACGCAGAGAGATTAATATTGGTGATAAGTGGCAAGCTGTCAATTAACGTGTCTTGTATACAGGAGGTCGTGGGTTCGATCCCGACCCTGACGCCTGTATTTTTGGAGTTTGCGTGTTCTCCCCGTGGTCGCGTGGATTTTTTTGTCCAGGTCCTCCAGTTTTTTCCCTTTGAGAGAATTTGGCTGATATAAATTTACACGCGAAAATCCACTTCGTTGAGCTAAAATGTGTGGCCAGGTCGCTTCTGAAAAAGAGCTGTATGTTCAGTGAGCTTTACATGATAAAAAAAAAACAATAATTTAATTGTTTAGTTTATGTGCATAACTCAGCCGTGCGAGTAACAGCAAGTGTGCACTGTTCTATTAACACATTTCACCATGGCTCATGTTACGTTCATATGCTTTTTTGTGTTAATATGTAAACATTTTTGATTGACATTGGCAGGAAAAGAAATGTCCCTGAATAATTGTACAAATGCCACGATTCAACAAAACCATTCCAAGCCAGAAGACATCGTGGGCTTCGTCCCAGAGATTGAGAACGTTCATTTGCGATCGGCGTTGGCTTTTGGCTGCGCTCTGATATTTATTGTCGGCGTGCCGGGAAACATCGTTCTGCTCGCCGCCCTGCGAGAGAGCATTCGGAGCAGAGACGGCGACACCGTCACCTCCGTCACGAGCGTCTTGATATTCAACATCACCGCCTCGGACCTCGTCCTCCTGCTCTACGTCATCCCCTTGTTTACGCTCCACTTCGTCCTCTGCAGTTGGACCTTCGGGCCGCTCGTTTGCACCGCCTTCAAGGTCGCGTCGCACGTGACCATGAGCGTTAGCTTCTACAGCATGGTGTGTCTGTCCGTCGTGCGCTACGTCGCCGTGGTGCACCCCATCCGCGCGCGTCTCGTGCGCTACAACCACGCGCTGCTGCTCTGCGCCTTCATCTGGCTGGCCACCTCGGGCTTGAGTACCCCCCGATGGCTCTACAGCCGCGTCGTCGGCGTGGGTGCGCGCAACGTCTGCGCGCTGGTCATGGACGAGAGGGAGAGGCTGCTCTTCGACGTGGCACTGAACATCGTCGGGTTCATCCCGGCCGTCGCCGTCATGGTCTTCTGCTACTCGAGGATCGTGCGCACGCTGTGGAGGAGAGGGGACATGATACGCAACAACCAGGCGAGCGTTCTGTTTAACCGCCAGGCCACGATTATGACACTGGTTGCCTTTATAGCCTTCTGCCTGCTGTGCATCCCCATGCTGGTTTACATGCTCTGCCAGGCAAAGTTGTTCACCAACAGCTTGGATTACGCCATCGTTAGCCAAGTTTCAATTGTCCTCTGTTACACCAACAGCTGCATCAACCCAGTCATATACTTCTCTCTCTCCGGGCAGTTCCGCTTAGCTCTCAAGAAAGTTTTAAGGAATTGCCATTCTGAGCAAAATTTGCAAAACAATGGTTTGTCTCGAAACACAGCAGAAATGCATAATGTCTGTATTTTGACGTCGTTTAGAACAATTGAAAATGCGTGATTGAGGTTGAAGTGTCCAGTCGCAACTTGGTCAAAATCAGAAATGTTATTTACGTGCGTGAGTTTTTCAAAGCGTAATTTGTGTTCTGCTGTCATAGCATTTCTGAGATCACCCAGGACTTTTGCGGTAGTGGCTGTGGACATGGCTCCAGTTGAGGATGCACATGAGTGGGTGGCACAACTTTACTTTGCAGAGAAGAGGCGTTAGCTGCTATTCCTAACCCGTGTCTGCAAAGGTGACCGATTTTATGCGAAATAAAAGTTTACAGCAAAACTTACTTGACTATTTGTGTTCAGCGTACTTCTCACTAAAAATCAACTGCGGTACAACGACGCATATCCAAATTGCGAGGGACAATGTTCGAGATGGATGGGTGCAGACACCGGCGGAGCCAGTGGGGGGGGGGGATCACGTGCCAGGGACTCAATAGTCTGAGTCCATAATTGGCAATAAGTAACGGCAAAGCAGTTATTAAGTGACTCAGAATTGTGCGCAGTTGCGTATACAGTCCACGACTTCTCTGAAGGCATTCACCTTCAGCGAGCGCGATGCCGATCACACGACGCGGTTCGAATTGGACCCTCGATCGATGGCTGCACCATCGCCGCACACGCGTCGAATAAAAAGCAAGGGACAAGTCCTTACTTACTAACCACTCCTTACTTGATAACAACTCCTATCATTTTTCATTGCTGGAGGGGTTGTCCCCCCTACCTGAAAATCCTGGCTCCGCCATTGGGTGCAGAGGTCGGATTTGTGAACATCTATTGGAAATGAGATACCACCGTGCACAAATCCTGCGCTGTGTGTGGGCGGTTCATTTGTCGGGACAGATATGTGACAGTGTTGTGTAATGTTTAGTTATTTTGCTAGTACATTTTAAATTTCATAGCTTCGTTTTTAAACTGTTTATATTCCAGCATAACATTGGTGATGCACAATACAAAGTGACTGTTTTATTTAATAGCCAAACAACGTATATTTTGATAATTGTTGTTTTACCCTTCTATCTGGCAACAAAACTGACACCTTTTTTACAAGGAGTCATGTTTGCATAGACCACAATACCTGCAGTCATAATGCAAACAAAAAACATAACTCTGATAATGTGCACTGTCCTTGAAGTTGATTGGTCCACACCTGAGACAGCTTTCCTTAGAGCCTAGTCTCACATGGGTTAGGCTCTAAGGAAAGCTGTCTCGGGTGTGGACCAATCAACTTCAAGGACAGTGCACATTATCAGAGTTATGTTTTTTGTTTGCATTATGACTGCAGGTATTGTGGTCTATGCAAACATGACTCCTTGTAAAAAAGGTGTCAGTTTTGTTGGCCAGATAGAAGGGTAAAAAAACAATTATCATATTTTATACTGGCAAATGAGGTTCCAATGGTGTAAACGTATATTTTGTTTATGTGTATGTTAATGATAGTTTAGGGAATTTCTTTATGTTTTCAGAACTGCAGTTCATGTAAATATGTAAATATTGAATCCTGTGCAATTGATAGATTTTAGTTTTGTCTGTATTAAGCTTTAATTTCAAACTGTAAGCTGTGATAATGCCTCATTGGGTTCGACGTATCTAAAACTGCACTAAAGTGAATGCCGATGTTTTTTTTATATCCACGTGGCAAGTTTACTTTCATATGCAGGAATTTAACTAAGGCTGTCAGTATGTGTCAGTTCTAATTGAGTACACGCAGCAATTGTCGATTATCACCACCTCTTTAGGGCCCTTTGCGCTAAAACGGTACTCTGGATCCATTCAAATAATCAGGCATAATACTTCTTCCCATATTTATCTCTCCACGTACAAATGTAAGTATTTTGTACACACATTGTCGACCATGTGTCGTGTGGTTGGTGGGATGAGTAAAAAAAAGCACAGGTTTTTGAGTGCTGTGTTGGGAAAGTGATAGTTCCATATCTTACAAACAGGCAACCGTTACAAATAAATTAATCAACGCATTGAAATAGGAGAGAGCCGTACACCGTATTTAATTTTAAAACAAATGATAACTTTCATAATATTGTTCTCTTTATTGTTTTTCCCCCCGTGTGGTGTCTATGAATGGTTTACCCACATCATTAACACGCCTGCTTATGTAGTTAAGTGTTGACAGCATAAACAAAGGAGTAAAAATGGAGGTCACCAACCTGTGTCCGTCGTGCTGTCTATTATCCTTGTTCCGTCAATTTCTGCACGAAACCTCATTTAGAACATTAAAAGCTTTGATATTTGCCATATCCAGGAGCCACGGGAACACTTCCAACATGTGTAAGGACTCATTGTCAACGCACGCCTAATTGTTTTTTTTGTTTGTTGTTCCGAAATATAATAGAGCTTGTTATTGGAATGTGATGTTCAGGACATGAAATATAATGTGAAAACATTTACATTTGGAAGGCGGCCTGCATAGAGGAGGAGAATCGCCAAATTATGGGTCTCTGGACCACGGTATTGGCATTCAATGATCCACCTCTGAGAATCGTGCAAAGGGGTCTTTAACACGTGCTGACATACTAATATGCGGCATGCTGTGCCCATGCCGTACGGCTTTACAGAGTAATAGTAGCGTTCAAATGGCCGGTGAAAACCAGCACAGTGGTAAGCGCATTGATTACCAGGCTTTAAAGGTCCACCTGATTCTCCGGCAATTTCGGCAGAAATCTGGAAATAAGCATAATCGTTGCTCACACGTGCACGACGCATGAATATGATGCAGCACTTTGTGGCAATTTGATTTGTATCCACGACATTTATGATCATGAGAGCAACCGATTGCTCAGTATGTGGGGTTCAACGTTCCAGTCGAAGTTACGGTGAAAGCGGATGTAATTGCGTAGCAACTGTGATTAAAGGACAGTCAAATTACGAAGAATTGTATGAATATTTTAAACCTGATATGTAAATCTGCATATATTCAAACGATGCAATGACGTGTTGCTTTGTTGAAAACGTTTGCAGTAATGAATGCTTACACTCTACATATAAAATAACAATACAACTGTATTCTAGAAGTGATTATGTAATCGAAATATTTGTATTCTTTCTTTTTGTTGTGAAAATAATGCGAACTTTGTAATCAGCAACCAAAATAAGAAAATCTCAAAGAGCGCAGGCACTATATATGTATTTTAAAATATTTATAATTGTGAATGTTATATTTCGATTTAAAGCTTTCGTAACTGCAGGGATTCATCTTCTTGGTTCTTTCGGTAAAGTCACGTAGAAGGGAAATAATAAAATAATAAAAATAAAACATAATAAAATACAATTCTCACGACGTTTCGGCCACAACGCAAGCAGCCGTCCTCAGATGAAGAACAGGTCTGTCGGAAAGACAGTGTATTTTATTACGTTTTATTGTTATTATTTCCCTTCTACGTGACTTTATCGAAAGAACCAAGAAGATTGTGGATGTTTATGAGTGACGGCCTGATGGATGCTGCTGGTCAACTAAATGACACAAAGGCTGGGTGACGACAACAATTGGTCACGTGATTGAAAATCCAAGAAATTCAAGCATCCCCCGGCTGAGGTCCCGAGCAGTCATTTGCCAAACGATGTTCCCAGAAAACTGCCTCTCACTGGATTTTGAAAGCCGTTTCTAAGTGATCATTAACGGATGCTTGCATTGTTATTGTTGGGGCGTTGGAGGTAAACAGCAGAAATTACAAATAATTGCCATTGAGTGTTCACACCTGGACGCGTTGCGACAGCTGTTTTGTGAGGGCTGCGTGAGAGCTGTCGAGGTTTCTCGTTTTGTTTATGCAAGCTGCAGGAATGACTTGTGTGTGCTGTGTGTTGAAACATATTTCGCACTGTACGTAGCCAATCGTGCTTACCGAAGGTGCGGGACTTCCCTGTAGTAGAGATGTTACCAGCAAGGGCAAAGGGAGCCTAGAGACGAACACATTTGAGTCAGTTTAACACCGTAGGCTTTCGCGACCAATATCATCATCCATAATAGAGGTTTATTTGGGTTAGATCGTGTAAATATATAAATGTGGCATTAAACCCGCCACCACCCGACACAGCCAACTAGTAAGGGTTGTCACGTAAACAGAACGTGGCCAATTCGTCACCAGTACAGCATTAGTGTGTAGCGTATAGTGTAGTGTACTAGTACAGCACTAATGTATAGTGTATAGTGTAGTATACTAGTACAGCACTAGTGTGTAGTGTATAGTGTAGTGTACTAGTACAGCACACCGGTGATTTGGAGAGCCAAGCCACAACATTTACAATTTGAGTACGACGTTTCGCCAGTAATTACAACCAGCTTCATCAGGCGACAGACAGATTTGTGGAGGAGTCCACCTGTTTTGTTGCTTATATAGAGGCGTAGATGTGGTGACCACCCTTCTGTGCTCTTGGGGGGGGGGGGCAACGAACATTATGCATGCGCATTATGTGAGCCCTTACTAGTTGGCTGTGTCGGGTGGTGGCGGGTTTTAACGACACATTTATATATTTACGCGATCTAACCCAAAAATACCTCTATTATACATTTGAGTCAGCATAGAATTTTCGTCTGCAAGATCCTTGAAGATCAACTGAATTAACGCCACCATAATGTAACGGTTGAATAAGCCCTAGATGAAAAATGAGAATGCATACAACGACTGAGTATGTATAAAATTAAGTCTCAACGTATTATCGATATATATCCTACAAATTTAACGGTATTAATCAATGGCGGAGCCAGGATTTTCAATGAAAAATGATAGGAGTTGTTAGTAAGAAAGGACTTGTCCCTTGCTTTTTATTCGATGCGTGTGCAGCGATGGCGCAGCCATCGATCGAGGGTCGAATTCGAACCGCGTTGTGTGATCAGCATCGCGCCCGCTGAAGGTGAATGTCTTCAGGGAAGTCGTGTGTTGTATACGCAACTGCGCACAATTCTGTGAGTCACTTATAACTGCTTTGCCGTTACTTATTGCCATTTATGGACTCAGACTATTGTCCTATCATCTCATAGAGTCCCTGGCACGTAATAATATGCTACACAGTGGCAGTGGGGGTCGCAAAATGCCGATTTATAACTAATAAACCCCAATGATTCGATCGAAATGAGGGATTTCGATCGAATTATTGGGGGGGGCACGTGCCACTCTCCCCCCCACTGGCTCAACGAGTGGTATTAATCCTGGCCAGATAGCACAGGAATGGCACACACATCCCACAAGCATGAGGTTGCCCGTTAAAATTCCTGTTTGGTGGCCAATTCAAGTGCCTTCCTGCTTCTGAGGTGACTAAAATTAGGGAAACCATTGGTAGTTGTGCTATGGATAGACTTGCCTCTACCGTATGATTACAGCATTTCCATCGCAAGCCATAAGTTTGAACCATCGGCTTGCGCATTATGACGAGCAGCAAATTGTTCCGACAAGACTGAAAAAAATGTGTATTGCAAGATAAATCATTGCTTCGGTGGTATTCACGTCTTTCCAGGGGCGGTTTCTTCATTAGGGCGATTGGGCGACGCACCACCAATGTCATTCAACCACAGAGTTTCGCGAGCCGTTACTGTGCCTCTGGATATAGTCCAATCAGCATCATGCTACGTTCTGTGGAGTACCGCCTCTTTTTGGGCGATTTCACTCCGGCTGAGAATCGCCCCGAGTGTTCCCATAGACTTACATTCAAAGATGTTTTTTTTCGAACGGCGGGCGCTGCAATGCATTCTCTATGGCTTCCGGGAGGGCTCGCACTAACGTGCTTACGTCATCATACGTAAGCACGTTTCATCCAACAATATTATTTGTCGCCACCTAGTGGAATCTTTAATAAAATAAACTGAGTGGATTGTAATAATAGTGAGTATAGAAACAAACAAGATGTATTGTAAGAGTCACTTTATTTTGCATTAATATTAAAGAAGTGAAGTTGCCTTTACATGCTTAAGCTGTTAATTTATCCATTGCATGGGTGGACCTTATCCTTATCAATCATCCAGACATTTGCCCCCCCTGAGAGATTTTGCAGGAGCCGCCACTGCGTCTTTCTGTCCACTTGTTAATTGCAATGCCACACGCACCGCTGAAGGCGCCTATGCAGCGAGACTCGCTAGAGTTACCTGCAATCACAGGTTATGCTTCTAGATTTGAAGCTTTCGTGACTGCAAGGATTCATACTCTTAGTTCTTTCGGTAAAGTCACGTAGGTAAAAAATGAAATTAAAATTAATAAAAATAAAACAATAAAATCACGACGTTTCGGAGGCAACACAAGCTTCCGTCTTCAGGTGCTTGTGTTGTCTCCGAAACGTCGTGATTTTATTGTTTTATTTTTATAAATTTTAATTTAATTTTTTACCTACGTGACTTTACCGAAAGAACTAAGAACAGGTTATGCTCTCGTTGTCTGTTGGCCAAGGCCACCAAAGTGGGCCACCAAAACAGCGGGATACAATGCGTGTCATAACATTCATTCATGAGAAAAAATACGTTGTGCAAAACAATACATTATTACTTTATTAACAACATATAAATGTGATTGAATAGCAAATTTAAAGGCTAGATGTTTGTAGCAGAAAATGTATAAAATAATGAAATGTTATCTTAGCTCAAGTACTGGAACGTTCTAATAAACAGCCTTCCCAAATCTCTCACAAAACTCTAAAACACATTCCTGTGGAGGGAGCTGGTAGGAACGTTGGGTTACTCGGTCAATGGCCAGGGTCAACGGCGGCGTGGTGTATTCCACAAATATGGCCGACTGTGAGGGCGGGCACAAGCCGGCGTGAGTAGGTTAAACGTTGAGTTTTATAAGGGCACCACGGGGTGACCAGCCCCTCCCCACCCAGCCCCACCCTCCCCACCCAGCCCCTCCCCACCCTCCCCTCCCCACCCAGCCCCTCCCCACCCAGCCCCTCCCCACCCTCCCCTCTCCACCCAGCCCCAACCCTCCCATTTTTGGATGTACGACGGATGGACACAATAATCCCCTGTGGGCTGGTGGAACCAGGTGGTTTCTACCAGTATAATCGGAAATGCTCACTACATCACGTCTCCTCTGTTCCCCAGTCTAGTACCAGATGAACTATAATACAATACTCACTGTCTTCAAGGTCCTCCATGGATTCAATCATGCCGACCTCACTCGTCTCACTCCATCCATAATAACAACATTTATTTTATACAAAGAAGCTACAAAAACTCCCATCTCTCTGATCTTGAGAGAGCTATAAGATCCCTTATGCTAGCCATAAAAATAAATAGAACATGTCCATCACATATTGATTTCAGGTTATTGACGTGTGCTATTGGTTTCTTGATATCACCTTCTGTAAAACTTATATGAATGAATGATAATAAAATATTCCGGTCATTTTCAGTCAACGAGTGGAAGAAAATTTACCCACACCATATTGATTGAGTTATTTTTTCTCACCAAATTTGACCGGTGCTGAGCAGTACAGATTTGTAATATTATTTAATTGTGTTTGTGGCCACAGCAGCCAGCGTAAGTTCTGGTAACATTTATATCGGCGTCTACTCCTGTATAATAACTTATTTTATTGAGCAAATGTGACTTTGTTTGACTGGAAAGTGTACTCCAATCAAAATACAATGATCACTGTCAGTCAGGGTAACTGATCCTTTTTTTAAACGTATTTTATTGTATATAGTATTAAAATGAATGTTTTGTACTATCCACAAGCACGTATTTTGAGTTGTTTGAGGACATCACATCATCTGTCACACTTTATTGCTGGTTACCGTCAGCCGTGATGAATTTTTTTCCATTTGGTCTCAGGTCTAAGGCACGATGAGGTTAGTGTTCGTTCTGAGTACAACGCTTGATAAATATCGGTTTGAATGTCAAAACTCTATTCCAGATGAAAATATATCATCAATCAAGAATCGTATTGATATAAGAGGCACCATTAGCTGTTATGTTCTTTGTGAATGCTCAAAACACGCGTTGCACACTGAAGTACATCATGACATGTATTCAAACATGCAACCTATACAATACTAACCTGCAGCGCATCTGTCGTTTTCGTTAAGATCTGTCCCATGCTGCCATCTACTGTTTGTTGTTGAAAATTATCTGGCTGACGAGAAACACTCCATCCTTCACAGTACGTAGAGAACGAAATTGGAAGGATGTTGGTACAGCAGGGTACACTGAAATGCTAATACTATCGTGTCGCCAATGTATATTCTCACGTGTGATATAGGCTACGGCATGGACTGCTCTATTGTGTTGACTAGTTTGTGGTAAAGATTTTGTGAATTGGTAGAAACACGTAATTTATCATTGCCTTCAACTTATCTCCGATGCGTGTGGCAGGAGACAAGGTATGGTGCCAAACTTAATTAAATTGTATGAGTGTAGTTACATATTTAGGCATAATTCGAGCGTGACCTCTGGTAATGAACATGCTGCGTGGATGCCTCATAGGCTGGCCAATTCCATATCGTCTTCAACCGACATTAGGAAAGTTACGTCGCAAATTCAGAAATTAAGCATGGATCTACGATCCAATGCACATTAAAAATCAGGACAATGTCATAAGTGTTTTGAGTATTGGTGTGGAGTATATTTGTGTTGGCAGTCTATTTATTTTGTAATATAAATATAGTTGAAGTTCATGGTACTTCCCCCAAATATATTGTAATTGTTCTAGGATAGGAATATTTTTTTTTCAAAACTATATTGTACGTGGATAAGCATACACTTTTAGTTTCAATTGTACACATATGCAGTGGCATAGCACGTATGTAGTGGCTGCTGGCGAGGAAGGAGATCTGCGGCTTACAGCAGCCCTGACGTCAGCAGTCCACGTGATACACCAGAGGGGGATCTAGGGGGGAAAGGTCACAGAAGGGGCACGTCAAGAACCCGCTGGAAGGTTCTAGAAAGGGGGCGTGGTCGGGGGCGTGGCCGGGGGCGGAGCCAAGCCACGCTGAGAGTATAAGAGGGGCCCCTATCGGGGACCTCGGGGCTGTTGTGTGGAGTGAGATCATCGTCGTGCAATTAAAGTCTTCACCATTCTCGTCATCTTCACCAACTCGGGGCGTCACCAGTCAGGCAGCCTACTGAGTAACGTCGCTGATCATAGACGGACTTATAAAAGTGTTAACCCCGATGGTGCTTAAACACATTCCTGCGGAGGGAGCTGGTAGGAACGTTGGGTTTCTGGGTCAATGGCCAGGGTCAACGGCGGCGTGGTGTATTCCGCAAATATGCCCGACTGTGAGGGCGGGCACAAGCCGGCGTGAGTAGGTTAAACGTTGAGTTTCATAAGGGCACCACGGGGTGGCCAGCCCCTCCCCACCCAGCCCCACCCCTCCCACCCCCCACCCAGCCCCTCCCCACCCCCACCCTCCCCACCCAGCTCCTCCCCACCCCCACCCTCCCCACCCAGCCCCTCCCCACCCCCACCCTCCCCACCCAGCCCCTCCCAACCCTCCCTGCCCCTCCCACCCCACCCAGCCCCTCCCTGCACGTCGGACGGACACAATAATCCCCTGTGGGCTGGTGTACCCAGGAGGTTCCTACCAGTATTAATAAAGAAGTGCCTCCAACTCTTATTTGTCTCCGAGTTCGTCTCTACACGTATATACGAATCACTAAATTACATAATTATTTTTTTCCTTGATAACAATTCAGGTTGTTTTCCATTGGTTTTTCCATGAGATAGTTCAACGTGGACTTGAAGCAATACACATTTGCATAAATATATATTTAAACAAATCTATATCCTGTGTAAAAGGAATTGTCTACTTTTGTATATTAAGCATGAAAATGCGATTTCTGTAAAATAAAAAATGAGTGTAATAATGTTGATTTGAAGCTGTCGTGACTGCAGGAATCCATACTCTTTGGTTCTTTTGATGAAGTCACGTAGGTAGAAAATAAAATAAATCACGACGTTTCGGACGCAATGATTGTCTGATGATGGACGCTTGTGTTGCGCCCGAAACGTCGTAATTTATTTTATACCTACGTGACTTTACCGAAAGAACCAAAGAGGATAGTGTAATAATGGTTATTAGTACAGTATTAGATTGAAATGCAGATGAATGTTGCAACAGATATTTTTTAGAAGGAGGTGGCCCTAAACCGAGGCTAGCCATGGCTGGGAATCAAACTCAAATGGCCAGGATCGGAGCTTTGTGAAGTATCGACTGTAGAATTCGGAACCACTTCATGCCCCATCGCTGTCTGTGGTTATATACGCTATCCAGCTAATTGGCAGATCGGCATCCGAGGAAAAATTTAATTCCAACATTGCTGTCACATAATTGAGTATTCATGATATAGGTCAATGTGACTCTGTGGGATGCGGTAACTAAATGTATGCATCATAAAGTATTCTTGCATGCTGCCATGCACGTGATACATCATAATTGGTATACCCCTATGACAATTCATTCCATCTATAAGCTCCACACACAAGCATGTAGCCATGTATGTAAATAAACATTTAACTGAATTATTTTGACCCACTGCCTGATGCCTGAACATTACATTTATTGCATTTTAATGCATAATGAGTGATTTTGAGGACATTTGCAAACTTTGTTTATACTATTAGTAATAATATATAAAATGGACAATTATGATATTGCATTGGTGCATAAGCACAAATAACAAAAAGCGCAACACATTCATCAGTGAGACTGTCCTAATAAAATAAATAAATAAAATACACGGCGATAATTCCTCAAATGGTCCTTCTTAAAAGCAGTTCCAACGACATGGTCAAACTTGACCAAGTACAATTGCTTTAAAAATGTTAACTTTTTTTTTTCTATAGTAACCAGGTTTCTATTGTGTAACAAGATCGCCATAAAAAGTGGATTTAGTGCCCCGTGTCCACATAATGGAAATAAACAAAGGTTACCAATTAAATCCTTCTTGATTTGAAGCTTTCGTGACTGCAGGAATCCATACTCTTTGGTTCTTTCGGTAAAGTTACGTAGGTAGAAAATAAAATATGATTAATTATATCCTGACTTTATTTCCCCTTTGGGGCAGTGTTATTGATGAATGTGTTGAGTTTTTGTTTAATCAACTGTTGGTTTAGAACATTGCACGGTTTGCTCACTAGCAATTGGGATATGGCAATATATAAAATAAGTTACGTGCTGTTTACTTTGGAGCTGTGTCATATTTTATTGTCTGAAACTCTCCAACAGGGGAAATGAAAAAAAAGCGTTTTTAATCTTAGAAACAAACACATCCGAACTGCAAGTAACACACATACTCAACACATTCATCAATATAACTGCCTTAAAAGAAAACATGTAAAATAGGCAACGTTATGTTAAATGGTTATTCTTGCATAGCACAACTTGAAACCACATCAAATGTGCCACGAAGAATGTCAATTTCCTAAAAATTTCACCTATTTTTTTTATTTTTAAGGCAGTGTCATTGACCAATGTATTGAGTTTTGGGGTTGTATATATATTGAATTTATACTGGTAGGAACCTCCTGGTTACACCAGCCCACAGGGATTATTGTGTCCGTCCGTCGTGCATCCAAAAATGGGAGGGGTGGGGCTGGGTGGAGAGGTTGGAGAGGTTGGGTGGAGAGGTTGGGGAGGGGCTGGGTGGGGGGTGGGAGGGGTGGGCTGTGTGGGGAGGGGCTGGTCACCCCGTGGTGCCCTTATAAAACTCAACGTTTAACCTCACAGTCGGGCATATTTGCGGAATACACCACGCCGCCGTTGACCCTGGCCATTGACCGAGCAACCCAACGTTCCTACCAGCTCCCTCCGCAGGAATGTGTTTTTTCACTGTTCGTAGCCAACCGTGCTAGTCGGAGGTGCACGCGAAAGACAACAAACTAAACACAAAAATCAGTTCTCTAGAAATGTGTTTTCAATCTAGATTTAAAAGTGTATAGCTCCTCAGTGGCTTCCTAATATCGGAAGGAAGAGCGTTCCAGATTAATTGTGCGTCTGCACCATTGCCAACGCAGTGTGACCAAATAATTTGTTTTAACATCCAAAGTTGTGTGTGTTTTAGCTGACTCTCACTGTGTGTGTACAATAAAGCACAGGGCAAGCAGAACAATAGGCCGCACTAGTCTGGGCAGCACTTGCATGCCGTCTCAGCACATTACTGTCACCACATTCAGGGTTAGTTTGTAGTAGCTGTAGGAAGCTATGTTCGAGTACAACAGCGATATTCATCCAAATGCTTTGTAACTTAAAACAACATTCTGAAAAATGTGCTCTCCAGTAAGGAAGCAGAAGCAGCAAGTTTTGTTCAACATCTAAACAAATCCTGTAACCTACTCCCGTCTGGCACATTGATTACACCCGAGTCCCTATTTGTTTTTGTCTCATCAAATTAAGCTCCGCGAACACGCTAAGGGGGAACTGCGGTAGCACAAGATACTTAAAGTGAGGAGAGGCACTTTCAGGAGACATTTATGTCCCCACTCTGTTCTTTGATGTATCGACTTCCGACGCAGTGGTACGAGAGTTATGTTGAACTCGGTGGAGAGATACTTTTGGCCAGTGGTTTTGCAGGTAATCAGGCGAGTTTATATCCCTTACAGCTCTTCACTTGGCTGTGTGCTGCTGGCAGTCAATGGCGTGGTTATACGTTGATGTATGCAAGGTGATGCTCATGTTTTCAATGGCTTGTAATTACAGAGCGAATTCTAAATTTGTATTAAAATTATCCGATAATTAGGGCACACGCTTTCATCTATGTTTTATTTGGCTGTCAATTACGCAGCGCATGCTTTCTCTTCTATCCAATTATAAAGTATGATGCCCTCTTTAATTATGTTCGCAGCCAGGCTTGTTGTGTTAAAAATAAATATCTTCCCCGGGTTTTGTGCCAGCACCGTTCCAATGGTTCTTATAATATTGGTCAATACCTGGTGGTCTGTATGCGAATGAATGAAAGATTTGCAGGCATGCTAAGGTGGGTCGTGGAAGATGAATTATACGACCTCTACATTTTTAGACGAAAAAAAATTAACCCGTAAAAACAAAGTTTTTCACTATAAATCCTTTATATGCGTGGCATCGGTTTTATTTTATTATTCATTTCTGTTTTTCTTGAGTAAGAGTTTAATTTTTATCACATTGGTATTTTAAATTAAATATGAAAAAAAAATTCCTAAAAAGTGGAAAATTTTAGAAAAATTTTTTCACGAAAATAAATTGTCACGCACAACGAGTCTGTGTGGAAAATGTCAGCTCGATTGGATCACGGGAAGTGGGTTAAAAAAACGACCGAAAGATTTGCACGGTCATAAGCGCGCAAGCAAGCAAGCAAGTCAACTTAATATAAAGGATTTAAAAAGTAGGTTTTCGCGATCAATATTACCTACATAAAATATATATTGTTTTGGGTTAGGTCGCGTAAATATAAATGTGTCGTTAACCCGCCACCACCCGGCACAGCCAATGAGTAAGACTTGTCACGTAAACAAACCCCTGCTGTTCCCTGCAGGTCAGCTTTCGCCGTTGTGCTGTACAGCCTTCCCACGCGTTCTCAGGTTGTAACCGCGTGTTGTTTGGCACCGGTGGCCGACGTTTAGCTCCAAATGCGTCGAGAGAAACTGAATCCTGAATCATCAGCATTGAACAGCTGATCCTGAGTCTTCAATTCAGTTCGTGGAGTGTCACGTGCTGGGAACTTCGTTTGGAATGCAGCTTCACACGCTGGGATACAACACGCGACAACACTGCTCCAATGCAGCAATGGTAACGACAACTCTATTGCAAGCCGATGACTGCTGACAACAAATAAGCGGGCAGTGCATTTTGTAAACATTGCGAACCATCCGGAAGCACCGTGGCTCTGCCCTCGCAGGCACTACCCAAGCTACACACAATGCGAACACCGCACCGCTGAGTAACTCATTCAAGCAATAATGTGCAGCTCATCATGTCCCATTAGGCCCAATGGAACACAGCACGCTGTGCTCATTTCCACCCACGACAACTTGGCTCGGGTAAAAGTGTAATTCGAGGGAAAAAAACACGTACAAATAAATCATCTTATGTATCTTGAACCAATGTGAGCTCCCCCCCACCCCCTACAAAATCAAAATTTCGGTGAAAACATCGGTGTACCGTGACTGATGGTACAGCTTTACTGCATCATTCCGCAAAGCTGCTGTGAGTTGAAACTTGTTCACGGGAAGTGGAGAGAAATGGTTCAAAGGTGGCCCTGGGCCCCAAAACCAATAAAACACTGGCTTTCTCTGGACCCCTGCGGAGGGCAGGTCAGCATTTTGTTACGATACCATTGAAAGGCCTCACATTTGAAGCTTGTGGTCTGAGTGCTGCTGTATGTATTTATCATGATGAGGGAGTTTGAGGCATGCACTCGCCGCTCTGAACTCTGACCAAGCCAGACTGAGCAATCAATACGCGCGCGACATTAATGAGACGGAGTTATTGAAGAGAAGCTTGGTAGCTGGCCCATTTAGATATCAATTTTAGATAACGTTCTGTGCTCATTAGCTACAGTTATCCATGCATGTCTGCCTTTGATCCATGGAGTGGGAGTCAGCCATATAGATTATATGTTTTGAAAGGGTCTTTTGTCTTTCCGTCGATGTGTCACGTTTCAATATTGCACATTAACATTTATGTTCCTGGAAAAAAAGCTCACATACATAAATTGACCAAAGACATGTTCGACTCTTATCTGTGAATACACTGAATTGCAAGTCAGTGTATTGCTGGACTATAGCCCCCGCCCCTCGCTTGTGCGCTTCGTGAGGGGTTTTGACCATACTTCACCACACAAGTCAGTATGGGTTGGTGAAGATTGGGAGCATAGGCGTGGAAGCATAGATGTATTGTTCTAAAACATTTTTATGCACTGCCCCATGGGACTTGCATGTAATACATTAAAAAGTTTACATTAAAAAACAGCGGTACAACGAATGTATCGATCCATCGACTAACATCGACTCTTAAAGCTCATAAATATTGGGTGCGGTGGTGGCGAGATGTTAATTACTTCGCCTAGAATACAGGTGGTCGTGGGTTTTATCATCACCTTGATGCCTGTATGTTTGGAGTTTGTGTGTCTCTCTTCCCAGGTCCTCCGGTTTCCCCCTCCACATTTATAAACACGCCTTTGCAGTATTTAGCTGCTGTGAATTTCCACACGATAAGCCACTTGATTGAGCTATCATTGGTGTCCAAGTCGCTTCTGCAAAACACCTATATAGCCTTACCAATGGCCTAAATAAAACAAATACTTGTTTTTTCAGGAGTTAAATTGATCCCGATAGCCACTAGAGGCACTAGACACACTTTTTAAAGGTACGCATTTTAATTCTTAATGCAGCCGGCGGTGGACTATCCGTTTGCTTCAACACGTTAATATTATTAATCCTTGATGGTTTCTGCGTGGATTAAATATCGGCCGTTCTATAGGATTCGGGGAGGGGGGGGGGGTGCGTCAGGCGTACGTACGCAGGTGGGGGGGGGGGGTAGAAAGTCCGCGTGCGTACAGGGAGGGTGGGGGAGGGGTCAAGTTTCGACAGATTGTTGCGTACCGACTCAATGCTTGGTCCCTTTGGCCCAACGTTGCATACCTACTGTGTCGAGGGCTATTTGACCATACTTGACACTGGCAAGTGCGGTTTGGTGAAGTCGAGGGGAACACACAACCGCAATGGATTTTGCAGCACTGCCCTCGAATGGCCACGCCGCATCCTGCACCAGTCTTTGTGTTATAGAAATCAACCCAACCATCAGAACACTATCCAGGCTCAACTTTGCTTAGCTTGTGAGATAGGCTATACACCCCTTATGTGCAGACTGCAAATATAACTATTGCATCACCGTTAAGCCATGTGTAATGTGCACATGCAAAGTGCATATAATTTCGGTCAAAACGCTAAAATGCAATTGCAATTATTCATTTCTAAATGAAGAGCCACCTATACAACATGGTACATTGGGCACTGCTCTAAAAGCCCTACCAGCACCGATATATCTTGTGAGTGTGTTGCTATGGGGCCGTCCATAAATGACGTCACGCACCTGGGGGGGGGGGGGGTCAGACATTTGTGACGATGTGTGATGAGAGGGGGGGGGGGTCAAAAAACGTCCAAAATCGCGTGACGTCATTTATGGACGCCCCCTATGCGTGAGGTGCTTTGTGTGTTTTCCGTTGTTTTGGGTGTCCCACTCGATAAACAAACGTTTTTATCATCCTGCATTTGGGATTTACTGGTATGTGTGTGTGATGCTACCGTGGTGCAATGGTTTAGCACACTAGAGTTGCAGTCAAGAGGTCGCCAATGGGATCTCCCATTTAAACAATGGGCATATATTTTATTATAATTTGCCCACCTCTGTCTATTCACGCAACAGTAGACATGGCTACACCAAAGGTGGGATGAAGTTTGGATATCCCCCTCCCCACCACCACCTCTTGCAAGACATCTGGCTAGTGTGGAAGAGTAGGCCTAAGTACCCTCTAAATGGATTTCTCTGGAGCGCCGTCTAGTGGAGACCCTTCTGCCAGCAGTGGAGTAAGTTACGGCCATCATATTTTACTGGTAGGAACCACCTGGTTCCACCAGCCCACAGGGGATTATTGTGTCTGTCCGTCCATCGTGAATCCAAAAATGGGAGGGGTGGGGCTGGGTGGAGAGGGGAGGGTGGGGAGGGGCTGGGTAGGGAGGGTGGGGAGGGGCTGGGTGGGGAGGGTGGGGCTGGGTTGGGGGTGGAGGGGTGGGGCTGGGTGGGGAGGGGCTGGGTGGGGAGGGAGGGGCTGGGTGGGGGGAGGGGCTGGGTGGGGAGGGTGGGGCTGGGTGGGGGGTGGAGGGGTGGGGCTGGGTGGGGAGGGGCTGGGTGGGGAGGGTGGGGCTGGGTGGGGGGTGGGAGGGGTGGGGCTGGTTGGGGAGGGGCTGGGTCACCCCGTGGTGCCCTTATAAAACTCAACGTTTAACCTACTCACGCCGGCTTGTGCTCGCCCTCACAGTCGGCCATATTTGCGGAATACACCACGCCGCCGTTGACTCTGGCCATTGACCGAGCAACCCAACGTTCCTACCAGCTCCCTCCGCAGGAATGTGTTCACCTGTTAATTGTAGATTGCTGAAGCCATCGGCTCGAGTAAATTGCGTACAACGCAGCTTTGTACCCCACCTCATTAATCTACACATTGAATCGCGCTATCTCAACAAGGGCAAATGTATGGTTGTGTAATAAATATATTTAACAGCTGGGCATTAACAAGCACCATAATAACCACAGTTAAGCTAATTATCGTTTACTTCGAGGCGTGGAATATATTTTTTTGGCCATTAAATATCCTTTCATGAAACAATAATTGTTATTAATTGATGTTGTTTGGTTTACGTCACACCCACAAAGTGCCTATTGATTGTTACATTAAATGTATTAAATTGTCTTGTAACACTGTAATTGAAAGCCAGTGGCACAGTTAGCCTGTTCGGGCTCTGCTGGAGAGCTGCATGCAAGGGTGACTGACGCATTATGGACAAACATTTGCATTCAATGCTCAAGGTAATTGAACAGATGTTTTTTTTGTTCAGCAGTGGCTTGGTGACGTCATTGTAAATGTGCCTTTGCTTACAAAGGGTGTTTCGTATCCATCCTCCCTTAATGGTAATGGAACAAATAGCAAAGGAGCAGCCCTGCATGTGCTTCCTCGTGCGATTGCGAGCAGAAGGCCCTCCACTAGAGGGAGCCGACTCTTTGTGACGGTGGCCGGATATATTTCGGAAAAGGTGGCAGCACTGACGCGTAACAGCACGGATCGACCTGCGGTGTTACCTGTTTACACTGCTAATGTATGTGGACAGAGGCGGGGAGGGGGGGTTAAGACAATTTCATCATTGTTTATACTGCCACGCTGGGAGATCGAACCGATGTCCAAGTCGATATCTTGATCGCAAGTCGAGTGTGCTAATAATTTACACGGTGGCAGCGTCTGTTCCTCCCCCGATGTGTACATTCAACTAATTAAATTTGTTGTTTTCCGTCGTCTCCATGGATACACATAAAATGTTCAGCCATAATTTGACCGTGGCAGCGTTATTAAATTACACCTAATTAACTGGAACATGCAGCCCCGTTTATGCACTCACCTATGCTTAGCCTGTTTCTGGGCAATTGACGTCTAAAAAGACAATTCACTCTGGGCTGGGTCTTAATTACGGAAGGGCATGTAGGTCGCTGTACAAAATGTCCCACCATTGACAACACATGAAGGAAACGGCGTTATGATGGGTAGGTTCATACTTGCGCCAAAAATATGTGTATAAAGCGGCTATTTCTGAAGTAAGTTATTGTTTGGAATGCATATATCGAAATCAATCCATAATTCCAACCACATTAGGGCCTCTTAAAATACAGTGTAGGAGAGGCCCACAGTGACGGAAAATGCAAAGGTACAGGTCACATTATTGTACCTCCCTTGCTATAAATCATGAGTCGTCCACTGCTGGATGAAGGCCTCCCCACATCTTCACCATTCCTCAAAGTTCCATTGATAGTCCATCGTTACACCTGCATTTAAGGTGATCTCATTGCTCCATCTCCTCGGTGGGCTTCCTCTGGAGCATGCTAACTCCTTTTTGCTGCCATTCTATGTATCTGATATGAATGTGTTCTCTGAGCCACGCATCTCTTTCTGTATCTCAGTGTAATTCCAAACAATACACAGCTCCTTGCTTCTTTCGTGCAATTTTCAGCTGTTTTCTCATTAAATGTCGGGTGGCCGTGCTTACAATTCGTATATCATAGGAGGTAATGTGCACTGACTGAAAACATTTACCTACAGGCACATGGATACGTTGCTTTTTATGATCGACTTTTCCCAAAGCACTACATCTTGCTGTTGCTCGAATCTTAAATTCACCACTGTTATTCTGATCTGATTTCAATAATTCTCAGATGGTATACATACCTTGCTGTTTTCCAGTAGCGTCGATGCCACATATTTTCCTCTGCCCATTTTCGTTCGCACCTTTCAATTTTCTTATACAGTACAATAATCATCTTGAGCCCAACTTTGCAGCCTTATTTTTTTGTTACAGTAAATTCTCCAATTATTTATTTCCGTTAATTGCCATCGGTTATTATAAAGACTACCCCAATCAGCAAATCATAGATGGTTAACATTTTTCTCTGCCTATGTTTATTTTCCAAAGTAGGATTAACTTTTTTTTATATTGTTGATTCGTGCGTGTGTGTTTTTTTTTACCATGTTAAAATGTGAGATTTGTTTTGCACGTGATGTCAGTGCACAACGATACAATCTTGTGAATGCGAGCAACAGACAGGATCTGAGTCGATCACAGACGGGCGTGCTTGGGGTCAAACAATGCAACGCGTAGACACGACCGGGCTGACGCGGCCATCAATCTGTCAACACTGCACAAAACTGGTTCGGGCGGAGAGAGAACCGGCCACCGGGGCTGGCTGCGTGGCCAACTTAGATGGGTCCTCATTGACAAGTCACGGCCTGTAGTTCAGGTAACAGGAGGTGGTGGTGGTGGGGGGTGGATAAGGGAGGAGCATTCCAGCGATTGGTTATTTAGTCCGTGCCCCCGCAGCTCTGAAAACAACTTCTGCCGAGAAATGATCCGCGACTCTTACCGTCCGTTCGTCGTCTCATCACGGTTGAGCAGAAGCTGAGCCGAGTTTTCAAAAAAAAACTTTCAAGTTTTCGACGCGCTTGGATTTTGTGCCCATTTCCACCTCTGTCCGGCCGACGGTGTCGTGACTCACTTAAAACGCGACTGCTGCTCCGGGGTTGTTGGTTGGCAGGCAAGAAAGTTTAAAATTGTAAAAACATTTTTTTAAAGGAGACTAAAAAAAAAAGCTCGCTTTGAAACAAAAAGCCAACAGCATGGGAACCGCGAATAGCAAGAGGAAATCGAAGCGTGAAGCGCAGGAAAAGAACAACAACGCCAGTCTGAAAAAAGTAAGAAGCTCTCTGTTTGTATCTCTTGCTGATGTTTACACAATCTGTACACCGTATACGCCTTGTTGTACAACTCTGCCTGTTGGCGAATGTCATCCCGAACAGCTGTAAAAGTAAACTGCGGATTTGTGCTCTTCCGATCATCGTAATCACAATGTAAAAGTAAACTGCGGATTTGTGCCCTTCCGATCATCTGAAGCGCAATGTATTGCTGCGGTGTATGATGAATCGCGTGCAGTAGTACCTTTGTGAATAACTGCAACGCAAACGAATGGAATCACTCAAGAGATGAATTGAATCGGTCGAACGCCGTGTAATTGACATATTAACATGGTGTTTGATGTACAAGTGCCTTTGTGCAGTTTCAGAGGCCGTGCTTGTTCACTTTGAAAGGGTCTCGCGGATCATGTCATAGGAGTTTGTGAATGCACCGTGCACACTCCACAATGGGACGGAGCGACTGCCATTAGCGTGCATTAATTACGGTTAGGTTTGCATCGACCTTATTTGCGCACGTTTGTCAATGCAAATGTGTGTTTTTTTATTTCTTCCCACCGATGCATAATGTATTATTTTCATCGTTATAGCGTAGGGGTGGGGGGGCTCTGTTTGGTGGCGTGCACTTGCTCTCACATCGTGTGCCCTTATTGGACATGCCACATTACTTGCGAGCACTTTTCACGCGTAAAATAAATGATCGAGTTCGACGAAGCGCGTCGTTTGGCTGTTAGTGCAATGCGCTGCTAGGCTTGTGTGTTTTTTGCGTGTGTTGCCAGGCAAATTTAATTAACAATATTTAGATGTTACGTTCATAGCTCGATGATGAGACGCGACGTCCACACCGTGGAGATGGAGCGATGGAATCGACTCGAGTGCAGTCGGCGCCGAGTGGATTTGTTACGTATTGCGTGTTGAACTTCTTTCGCACCGTACGTAGCCAGCCGTGCTAATCGGAGGTGCGGGGGAAGGACAACGAACTAAACACAACAAGTAGCGAGAGGTGGCGGCAACTTGGGGGACGATGTCATCCAGCAGTAAATTAATCCCGGCTGATGGTGAATTTTATGAAGATCTCTTGTTGAAAGTGGCCGCGTTAATCTGCAACGATGCTAGTGGAGAGTTTGCGCGCTTGAAAGACACGAAAGCGTGCGTGGGCCACTCTCACATCCAATGATAACATTGGGAAATATTACAAATGTAACGTTAAAATGTTTGTTTTTGTAAAATGTACATGTGAATTTTAACTTGAAAATGACCGTTAACATTACCATAACATGGACACGTAATTCCCCAAAGATCAATGTTATTTTCGGAACAAGAGACTCATAGCATGGGAAAGTATGTCCGTATTGACGTAAATCTGTGTTTTTTTGTGTAAAAGGGTTGATTTTTGCATACTTATTTTGATTGCACACAACTCCTGTTACTTTGAATTTCTCCCTGGTGTGCTTTTTGTGAAGCTACTATACAGTATTAAGTTTATGTTGCATGCGTTTTTTTGGCGACCTTTCTGACTACGTATGTAGGTAATGAACGACTCGAACGCCGTGTTGTGAAATGCAAACAAATTAAACATTCCTCCGAGGTGATTTCGGGTTCTAATTCGGCGAAATGCTCCGTGTTCTGGGCGCTTCTTCAGTTTCTCCGTTCCGTTCACGTGACGGTCGTTTCGTTCCCAAACAAGCTCACAGCACACATCGGAGGGGCCGTGCATGAAAGCCTCCCTGTGGGCAGCCGAGCTGGACAGTGCCAATCCGTGAGGTCACTTGAGGGCACGTTTGGGAACTCGTCGAGAAGCTTCCACTCCGAGCGAGGGTGGAAAAGTGTTTGGAAGCCACCGAACAAAGCCTGTTCCACGGTTCAAATGGTTCTGGGGGAAGTGCTTTCTGGAAGCTAACACCGACACGACCGAAGCGCTATCACGACTCTCTTTGTTGCAGTGGCAATGAAGAGTGGGGCAATGTTTCTCATTGCCAAAGTAAATCAAACTAAATTGAAGGCTTTAACAAAAAAACAGACTTGCTCGTGTTGCCCAAACATTTGCTGAAATATGAGACTATCGCCCAGGCTTTTAGAAAATTAAAACATCATTAAACACAGTGACAGTGTTTTAGTGGATGTTCCGATCGACGATGGAGGGAAAAATGGGACCTATCGTTTATGCAGGACACAGCACTCGTAAATAACCCTCCAATTATGCAAGGAGACAAGACATTTAAAGAATAACACTTCGACGTTTACTATTTTAAGAATGATGGTCTAAAATGGATGGACGTAAATATATTGATACATTTAATGGGAATAATGTATTGATATTTTCACATTGAACTATTGATGCTAAGAAACATTGGAATGCGAACACACTTGCAGTCATCAATCGCGAATTGCGCTATTACTTTTTTGAGCGCGAGTAATGGAATCGTTTATGTAATTAATTTCCGTGCGAAATGTCAGCCTTGGGGGGGCCGTCCATAAATGACGTCACGCACCTAGGGGCTGGGGGGGTCAGACGTTTGTGACGATGTGTGACGAGGGGGGGGGGGGTGAGAAATGTCACATCAAAATGCGCAACTTTATACAAATATAGACACCACGTTCTACTTAATACTTAATTAAATAGACTTTTTAATAAATGTTTTCTCCTACAACATCAGAGTGCAGCGCCACATTAAATACGCACTACAATGACAATAGTTCAAAGCGATTTGAAGCATGTTTTATTTTGTGGGGGGGGGGGTAGTGCTCTGTGACGTCATATTTGACATGTGCTCTGACTTTTTGTAATGCCGTGTGACGAGAAGGGGGGGGGTCAAAAATCGTCCAAAAAAACGCGTGACGTCATTTATGGACGGCCCCTTAGTGCCTGCGTAAACCCGCGTGAGCTTTCAGTGCGCCCGTTTGCTGCCCGTGCTTTGAACAGAGGCCGTCACTGAGGGCTCACACGCCTCCAGAACTTCTCAAAGCTGCCGGATTGCTGGACACCGCCGGTGACGCTCCAGCCACGGCGGCCGTCGCGAGCGAGGCGAACGCGACCACGGACCAAGCCGACGCGGCGGATGTCGACAAATACAAACGCTACACGATTAACATTCCAGGTGAAATTTCGATTTAAAGCTTCTTTCGTGACTGCAGGGATTCATCTTCTTGGTTCTTTCGGTAAAGTCACGTAGAAGGGAAATAATAAAATAATAAAAATTAAACATAATAAAATACAATTCTCACGACGTTGCGGCCACAACGCAAGCAGCCGTCCTCGGGTGAAGAACAGGTCTGTCGGGAAGACAGCGTCTGAATGAAACACCACCAGGCTTGGAGCGTAAATATACGCTCCAAGCCTGGTGGTATTTCATTCAGACGCCTGGTGGCGTTTCATTCAGACGCTGTCTTCCCGATAGACCTGTTCTTCACCTGAAGACGGCTGCTTGCGTTGTGGCCGAAACGTCGTGAGAATTATTTTATTATGTTTTATTTTTATTATTTTATTATTTCCCTTCTACGTGACTTTACCGAAAGAACCAAGAAGATGAATTCCAGGTGAAATCGGCGTGCGTCAGAGCCGAGGTCACCTGACCGCTCGTGACACTGATCAACGCACGTGCCCAGGCCACATTCCATGCCTGGCATTTTCTTTTTTAATGGGGGTGGTGTGGGGGTGGTGGCGAAGGTAAACAAGAAGTTGCCCCTCTTTGTGGACCTGGCACATTTTTTTTTGCACACAAGCAAATGTAACAACGGTGGGTCATGGTCATATTTGCATTTCGCCTTTAGTTTTTCTTCCTTGTAAATGCTCAGTTACATATTAGGACAGAAACGTTTTGTGTAAATATAGGAGGCATTTTTAGTCGTTATATCGAATTATTAAAATCTTAACCGGTAGAACGACGGCCCACAATCCAAAAGGTTGCGAGTTCAAATCCTGGATGGGAGTCGGTAAAACGAGTACCAATTTGTGCTCAAGTCTGCCGGCATACGAATGAGGAATTTCCACCACTGACTCAAGTCTGTAAGCAGGAGACGAGCACCACCTCAATGCTCATTTGGCTTGTCGAGTTTACGTGGTCTTGGGTTCATGTTAATCAATGCAAATGTGTGATTTTCTGATGTTAGCCCGGACAAACAGACGCTGGCAGTTTATTTATTTTTCATGGGGAGGTGGCAGTGACGTGCTGGACCATGGGCTATGTCCACGTTCACGTAAAACTGGCATCTTTCACAGCACAAAATGAAATCTTCTCCGTCATTACCTTGTTAAAGTGCACTGCGATGCAGTTCCCTGCTGCAAGCATCAACAGGGGAGTGCCTAATGGATGCATGGTGCATCCGCACGTTTTTTTGTTGCAACATATAACGAGATGCGTGCAGGTTAGGGTAGAGAAGTGGTGAGCGGTATGGTTAACGCGCCGTGCCAAAACATCCAGTGTCCAGCCACAGCTAGCATCGGTGGCGAGTGATATGTGCACTGGTCCCGGGTGAACCCCCACCTCCTCATCCACCTCACCCAGGGTCAACAAACCCAGACTGACCAGTATGACGAAGTATGGCTACACAGACCCACGTGACAGATACGTCGTGGGGGAGGACTGTATCCAGTGTTGGGTAGGCAAAGGGCGGTGAATTGTAATCATTTAAACATTTGGGCGTATGCATATAGCCCACTTAACACTTAGTTTGAGGGCTTACATGTACTTACGTAACGAGATATGCATTTAGCGCCAATGACACATAAATTGAAAGCTAAGCAGCGACTGAGCCTGGACATTGTATGGATGACTGCCGTTCATAGAACAAGTATATTTAGGGCTTAGGGGCGACATGGTGGTGTGCAGCAGAGAGCAGTGCATAACATTCCAATGCGATGCTGTACTCCTATGCTCCCACGCCGATGCTCCCTGCCTTCACCAAGCCCTCACTGACAAGTGTGGTTAAGTATGGTCAAATGACCCCTATGTCCCATCGAGGCATGGGGAGGGCCCTCTTTCGACAGTGGATTGACAGAAGAGCCGTCCAACGCACGTTCAAACGTTTATGTTCATACGTACAGTCCACAAATCATCGTGTCAATATATGCAGCAAAGCAGAGCGGGGGTGGGGGGACGATGTACGTAGGGGGTTGTTGTTGATGTCTCATTCCGGCTGAACCTGTTGTTTTAACAGCTGTGGGGCATGCAGGCATGAGCCCGCTTTTGAATGTGGCATACAGAACAGCAGGATATGCGTTGGAGCTTGTCTCTGAAGTTACTGAGCCTCAAGTTATATTTAGGGTGGATGAGGATAACCACAAAGCACATGAACGCCCTGCAGATAATTCTCCGTTTAGGCCATCTTACCCATTTAAATCCCTCGCACTGCCAGACTTCTGCTCTTGCGCTCCCACGAGCAGCAATGTTCTAATAAGTATAACCCGTAAAAACAAAGTTTTTCACTATCAATCCTTTATATGCGTGGCAGCGAACTTAATATAAAGGATTTAAAAATATATTCGCCTGTGGAGGACGCGGGGATCGATCCCGTGACCTTTGGCATGGGAAGCGAGGGCGCTACCAACTGCGCTACTCCGCCACGGCCTGTGGAGGGGTTACGCTCTGGGCTCTTACACTGAATGAGTTCTATTTGAATATATGTGTAATAAAAGACTTGACCACGTTCTCTGGCTCAGTGTCCTTTATTCGGTCCGTACTGCGTTCCCACACGGCTGTCTCTCTTATTCTCTCTGTGCTGGTTCCGATGTCACTCCAGTCCACATCAGCAGCCCCGCTGCTGTTCTTGTCGCTCTTGCAGCCCCACAGCAGCTCCGCTGCTGTACTCTCACACAGCTCCCTTGGCTGTTCCTGCTGCAGCTCTCACGGCCTCGTGCTGTCTCGCCTTCTCGTCGCTCCTGCGACTCCTGGCAGCCACCCCGCTGCTCCTCACACACAGCCTCACTGCCTATCTCTATCTGCAGCTTTACACCTCCCAGTAGCTCCCTACTGTTCCCAGGGTTGGCTCCCGCTTCTGACGGTGCCCCCTCGGCTCGTACGCCCGCGTGGCCCCACACCTTTCCATTCACACCCCGACTGACTTCCCCTTCCGGTTTACGCGCTTAAGGACCCCCTACCCTTCACCCACGTCACCTGGCTCCGCCTCCTCGTGACGTCACATCCGGGAGGTCGCTTTCGCCCGCATTACACCACCCTCCCCCATAGAAAAAACCCAGCCGACCTCGGCTGAACAACACCAAAGCATAATGCGGTGAACCGACCTTCCCCCTTAAAGGACACTAAGCATGCAATATAACAACAAGAACAACACACAAGTAACATCGACGAACGTACGAAAGCATGCGATAAATACGACGGCAAGAACAAGAACAATAACAACATACAATCAACGAAACGTAAGCGATTTGGAACGAGTGCGGGTCGCCGGCCCGTCCCGGACGGTCGGCGGCCCACTTGTAGAACGGGGACGCGATGGAACACGAGAAATGACAGGGGGTAATTCCCCTGCTGCGATTGGAAGTCCACCGACATCTCGTGTCCCTGACGAATCAGTTTTGGTCATATTCGGCGAATGCGCCTGCAGCGGGGTCGGAAGGGTCGCCGGGCTTGAAGATCCCGCAGCCTTGGCAGGCGCCCTCCGAGCAGGCCCACTCCTCCCCCGCGGTGTCACGGTCGGCCTGTCTGGAACAGGTACGACAGGCGCTCTAGCAAGATCAATGGACGCAGGCGGGGAAGAGTCAGAGTCAGCAGCAACAGACCCCGGCAAGGCAACATTGGGAGATGACGCATCACGTAGGGGAGCAACATATGGTTTCAACCGCGACGTATGAACAAACCAACGGCGAGAACCAAACTGAACGCGCGCCGACTGTGGATTAGGAACCTCAATGAGGCGCACAGGACCATGCCAAGGTTTGTGCAATTTAGGAGAGGTCCCCGGCCGCACCTGCGGGCAATGGAGCCAGGCCAGGTCTCCCACCTTCCAGGGGCACTCCCCCTCAGACCGCCGAGCATACCGCTCGTTCCGGGCCTGGGCTTTGGCCGTAGCCACGCGCGCGTTTTCCCGCGCCTCCGTAACCCGGCGAACCGTGTCCTGAATGTATTCAGGGAGTGGTTTACGAGGTCCCTTCACTCCAGTACCCAATTGCACATCCACCGGAGGCACGTTTTCCCGACCATACATAAGGTAAAACGGCGAATACCCTGTAGCCGCATGGGGCGTCATCCTGTACGCCGAAAGCACTCCGGGGATGTGCAGATCCCAATCCGATTGCTGTTCACTCACAGTATGGCAAAGCATGGCAGACAATGTCCTGTTCAGCCGCTCAACCATACCATCCGTCTGCGGATGGTATGGAGATGTCCGTATCTTCTTAGTCCCAAGGCCTGCGCACACTTCAGCCAATAATTTAGAAGAGAAATTTCGGCCCTGGTCCGTGAGGAGTCTCTCCGGCGCCCCCTTGTCCATAATGTACCCAAACAAAAAGGCGTCGGTGATGGCCGCGGCCGACTGATCGGGCAACGGCCAGGCCATCGGCCAACGGGAGAGATACTCGACCCCTACCAGCAAATATTTATTTCCCCTCGCCGATGGTGGGAAGGGTCCCAATATGTCCAGTGCCACCAATTCATTGACTCGAGACACCTGAATCGACTGGAGAGGCGGCACGTAAGGATGTTTAGGCGGCTTACGCCGGGCGCATTCAGGGCACGCGCGCACGTGCCCTACGACATCTGTCGCCATGCCGTGCCAAAAATAATGACGTTGTAACGTCAACAAGGTCTTCTGCACCCCTAAATGCAATAGTGTGTCAAAATGGAGAGTTCTAATCAACTCAAATCGCAAGGACGTTGGTACCACCACACGCCAGCTTTCCTGGAACCTTTCTTGCCACATAAGCAGACCATCTCGGAGAGCGGTTCGCGGTCCCACAGCCGAACTCGGACTCCCCTTGTCCCTCATAGACCGCTTCCGCATGGACAACAACGACTCGTCCATCATCTGTTCCCGAATCCAGACAGACCGCGGCAGATTCAAAACCCCATCAGTCGGTCCCGGTTCCATCGGAGTATCCGACTTCCCGACGGCCAACGTGAGCGGCTGAGGGGGGTTGAGAATCGGCGAACACCTATGCGTCCCCGACGCACATTTACAAGGGGCGCGCCCTGGTAATCTGGAAAGTGCGTCAGCGTTCGCATGGCGCACTCCCTTCCGATGTTGAATTTGGAAGGAAAACTCCTGCAGCGTGTCCAACCAACGTGCCCACTGTCCCGATGGCTGGTCCATTTTAAGTGCATATTGCAAGGCCGCATGATCCGTACGCACAATAAAAGAACGACCGTAAAGGTACGGTCGAAATTGCCGTAGGAAAAAAACAACCGCCAAAAGTTCTCTACGAGTGACACAGTAGCGTGTTTCCGCAGGCGACAAGACTCGGCTACCATACGCCACGACGCGCTCTACGCCCCCTTTAGACTGTGATAATACCGCCCCAATACCTGTGTCACTCGCGTCCGTATCGAGAATGAAAGGGCGATCAAAATCGGGATAATCCAATGTCGGGGCCGTAGCCAATAGATCGCGCAGACTCCGAAAGGCCGCCTCTTCCGGCTCTCCCCAAACAAATTTCCGTCCTTTACCCGTAAGAAGATGCAAGGGCCTCGCAATCGTCGCAAACCCCGGCACAAATCTTCGGTAATACGAGGCAAATCCCAAAAACCGTCGAACATCCCCCACAGAGGCCGGAGTCGGCCAATCCCGGACACACGCCGTCTTTTCCGGATCTGTGGACACCCCCTCGGCACTCACAATGTGCCCCAAATAACGGACGGACCGTTGCAGTAGGTGGCATTTCTTTGGTTTGAATTTCAAATTGGCAGAGCGCATCCTCGTGAACACTGTCTCCAGCCGCGTTAAATGTTCCTCAAATGTGCGGCTGAACACAATAATATCGTCCAAATATATAAGACACGTCTCCCACTGCAACCCCGTCAAAACGAGCTCCATCAATCTTTGAAACGTAGCAGGGGCCGCATTCAATCCCATCGGGAGGCAGTTGAATTGAAATAACCCCTGCGGCGTACGGAATGCGGTTTTCTCCCGTGAGGACTCGTCAAGGGGAAGCTGCCAAAATCCCGAAGAGAGGTCCAGTGTGGAAAAGAACTTAGCCCCCGACAATGCGTCAAGGGAGTCGTCCATACGCGGCAGGGGGTACGCATCTGCCACTGATATCTTATTCAATTTCCGGAAATCGACACAAAATCTCAAGTTGCCATCCTTTTTCTTAACCAAGACCACAGGAGCGCCCCATGGGCTGTTAGATGGCGATATAATGTCCGCAGCCAACATGTCTTCCACCGCCCCCCGAACGTGTTCTCGCTCCGCTGGACTCATCCGATGCGAATTTAACCGAATAGGGGCAGCGTCGCCCGTCTCAATGTGATGGGAAAGCAACGATGTGCGTCCCAAATCCAAATCGTCGGAGCTGAATACATCCGAATACGTCAGCAACAATTTACGCAGCGCATCACGTTGCCCCACGGACAGGGAAGAATTTTCGTCACATAAGGTAGCGATCCAACGATTATCCGAACCCCTTGGCTCGGAAACACCAGCGACCACTCCTCGGCGATGCGGACAATCGTGCGTCGCAAACGCCGTAGTGGCATGTGCCACAACCGTACCGGCCGGAACACGGATGTTTTCCACCCCCGCATTAAGCACCTGTAAAACCGGTAATTGATCCGGCCGGACGATGGTCTGTGCCCCAACTAACGCCAATCCCGTTGTTATCATGGCGGATGGTGACAACAAGACCCCTAATGCTCCTAGCCGATCGGGCAGGGGCTTCCGATACCGCAAGGGTATAAGCATCTGTGAACCAGGTGGGATGTCCACAGATGCGACGGACAGCGCCTGCACCTGTACGGCTGAAGCAGGTCGCCCCCAGGGCGACGGCAGAAACGAGATTCGACGGCCCCCCGGTAATTCAATACAATTCTCATTGATTTTAATCAAAATGGGCATCTTAGCCAAAAAATCCGTGCCTAGTAAGCAAGGAACCGCCAAAGATCTCGATATTAACACAACGCCCGAAGCCGACACATCCCCTATAGATATCTTAGCATCCACCTGGCCCACAATCCCCATACTACCCCCGTTTGCAGCGACGCAAGACCCATAAACCGGACGCACAGCCCCCGGCGGAATGCCCAACAGATGGAAAATGACATCCGATATAATAGTCGCAGACGCTCCCGAGTCGACCAAAATGCGCACGTCCACACCTTGTATGGACCCCGGTACAGTGGACGAACCCGTAGCGGCCGCGACAACTCTCCGTGCCAATTTGCGCCACTGCGTAACTGAATGACAAGGCCCCGTCGATGGCCGTTCTTTAACAACAACAATAGGATCGCGCAACACAGGTGGTGGGTGAGGTGTAAAGCCTTGCCGAGTGTCTGGTGCGTGCCGACATGCCTGTTTCGGAGGTTCCTTGGTCGGCTTGTCCGGTGTTGTGGGCTCCTGCGGCGGCGGACCCGGGAAGCGGGCCCAGCAATCTTTGGCGTAATGGCCCCTACGACCGCAGCGGAAGCAATCGGCCTCGTTGCGCCGAAGCGCAGGTCCTGCGTCCCGGCGGCCCCGTCCCGATGGCGTAGCGCGCGGCCCCGGCCTTCCGCGTCCCGGCCATGGAGAGGAGGCAGCCGTCAGCTCCTGTGGACCCCGCTCATCCGGCACATAAATCGCCCTTGTGGGGTCCCACCCCATCGCGCCTCCTTCCTTGACGGGCCCACCCGTCCATGCCGCCACTTGCTTCCAGCGACGGAGATTAAACTGCGCGTCCAGACACTTTGCTGCCGCCCGGGACGTGAGCTTCTCATGCCCACACACAGGCATGGGGATCCCCAGATCCCGAGACAGCTCCAGCATTTTTCCCAATATGAGGGGCTCGAGCAGATCCTGTGGCGTGTCAGGATATGCTGCCATGGCCAGCTCCAACACCGCACCCCTGAACGCCACGGGCGATTCTTCGGGTGCTCGTTGTCGTTGAGCGAATCGCCGATGCGCGTCGTCAGGTGGCTCATAGGCGTCGGCCATTTCCTCAAAAACTCCACATAACGTCTTCTTCTTATCGGCCGTTATGGAACGGAAAAATCGCACAGATTCGTCGTCCAGTAGAGTCGGCAACACTTCCAAGGCCTCTGCATCGGTCCATCTTGCTGAACGAACCGCCGCCAAAAATCGGCAGGCGAAAGCGCTCCAATCGCCCCCGATAGAGAATTCCTTAACTGTAGTAAGGTGGCGACTCCGACTCCTCTTCACGCCGTCTTCCAATGATGGTTGTTGTGGAGGTAAATTCAAAATGGCGTCGGCCCGCGGCGTGGCCAAGATGGCGGTTTGGCGCCGCGGAGCGCGCAAGATGGCGTCTTCTTGCCGCGTGGCCAATGGCGGCGGCAGGGCAGGCAACGTGGCGGCCCGTGGAGCACCTTCTCGTTCCATCGTCGTCCTTGGCGTAACAAGGTGACACAGATGCGCCAGGACGTCCTTGAGTGTCTCCAGTTGTTCTGCCACCTGTTGCCATCTTTGCTCAGCGTCCGATGTTGTTGACGGACCCGCCATCGCGCCGACATCTTCCACGCCCGTCCCCGTGCTCGCCTCAGCAGGGCTCTCCTCCACCACCCCAGCAAAATCCGTGGTCGGAGGGAATTCGTCGTCGTCGGACGAAGAAGCCGATGCTGGCGCCGGGGGAATTTTCTTCCTTACTTGCTTAGACATGCCGTTTCACTTCTGACCCCAGTGTAATAAAAGACTTGACCACGTTCTCTGGCTCAGTGTCCTTTATTCGGTCCGTACTGCGTTCCCACACGGCTGTCTCTCTTATTCTCTCTGTGCTGGTTCCGATGTCACTCCAGTCCACATCAGCAGCCCCGCTGCTGTTCTTGTCGCTCTTGCAGCCCCACAGCAGCTCCGCTGCTGTACTCTCACACAGCTCCCTTGGCTGTTCCTGCTGCAGCTCTCACGGCCTCGTGCTGTCTCGCCTTCTCGTCGCTCCTGCGACTCCTGGCAGCCACCCCGCTGCTCCTCACACACAGCCTCACTGCCTATCTCTATCTGCAGCTTTACACCTCCCAGTAGCTCCCTACTGTTCCCAGGGTTGGCTCCCGCTTCTGACGGTGCCCCCTCGGCTCGTACGCCCGCGTGGCCCCACACCTTTCCATTCACACCCCGACTGACTTCCCCTTCCGGTTTACGCGCTTAAGGACCCCCTACCCTTCACCCACGTCACCTGGCTCCGCCTCCTCGTGACGTCACATCCGGGAGGTCGCTTTCGCCCGCATTACATATGTAAAATAAAAATGTTTTGCCTAAAAAGTGTAAAATTTAGGGATTTTTTTTTTCACGAACATTAATTGTCTCGCACAACGAGTCTGTGTGGAAAATGTCAGCTCGATTGGATCACGGGAAGTGGGTTAAAAAACGACCGAAAGATTTACACGGTCGTAAGCAAGCAAGCAAGCACGCAAGCAAGCACGCAAGCAAGCGAACTTAATATAAAGGATTTAAAAATAAGACCGCAATTGCAGCACAATCTCGCGTCCTCTTTTCTTTTTTACACCAGACCTGCACGTATTTTCCTGACTGATGTTATTCATTGAGTGTATTAGAATCAGAATCTTTATTTAGACTGGAGGAGGAATCCGATGAGCTATGAAGCTCTTTGTTTACAGATGCTCAGTATGGGCGGGTCAGCAAGTTACAACAGCGAACAATAAACAAAATGTGCAAAATGGAGAAAAAAAGTAGGCGAGTCACTAAATAAATAAATACAACATTTTATAAATCCACGTATCAATCTTGGGCAAGGCAGCAAAAACAACAACAAAAAAGACCCAGACCACACCAAGATAACACGCAGCCATCCCTCAATAAAACGGCACATTAACACCGAACTATCGATACACAGGTACGGATCAAAGTTACAAGTCACATTTACAAATGTGGCTGTATCCAGCACTTAATATTCTGCTTCAGGATTTGTTTTGAAGGAAGATTTACACGAAGGGAGGAAACAAGGTGGTTCCACGCCGTTTGTGCTACAACGGCAAAGGCTTTGTCACCGATTCAATTCTTGTCCTCGGGATATTTAAAAGTCAAATTGTATGGACGCCTTAGTTTTCTTTGGTTAGATAATGAGAATAATTAATTAGCTAAGAATAAATTTCGATGTAAAGCTTTCGTGACTGCAGGGATTCATGTTTTGGTTCTTTCGGTAAAGTCACGTTACGTGACTTTACCGAAAGAACCAAGAAGATAGTTAAGAATAGTGCAGATTTTACAATAAGGTTTTAATTGATGAACAGGACCCAATGTATAGTTCTTCTTCCATCAAGTTATGTGAGATTGGCTTTTAAGTATCGTTCACAATGGTGGGTCTTGTATGGTACATCCAGTGATATTTCCACAGACTCGCAGGCAAACATTGCCTTGCTTGAAAATACTTTATCACCATTGTAATGATCTAACTGCATTGTAGGTATAATTGAACATATTTGCACGTATATATCGGGATTCATTTCTCACTGAACTATGTTGTGGGTCACTGCTAAACTGGAGCGGGTTGGCAGTATGTAACTAGTACATACAGCCATGGCGATTATGTATACTGGATGTGGTGTGCCGGGAGCTGAAATATTTTGTGGGTCACCGACTTGGTCAATGAAACCCCGTACGTATATTTCAAGCTAATGCTTTATATGCAGAAAAAAACAATGCGGTCGGGCTGAAGTGTTTGAGTTATACTTGAGAATCGTGTAGTGTCAAATGTAGTGTCTTATGAAGACTGATGAAGTATTGTACGCAAATAAATTTCAACTATTGGCATAATGTTTTCCAATGAAGGACATACACGACGAAAACGCATTGTGAAGCGCCCTGGATAGGGCACTATGTAAATCCGAAAGAGAATAGCAAACCATTATATAGCATTCAGACACTGTCTTTCCGACAGACCTGTTCTTCACCTGAGGACGGCTGCTTGCGTTGTGGCCGAAACGTCGTGAGAATTATTTTATTATGTTTTATTTTTATTATTTTATTATTTCCCTTCTACGTGACTTTACTGAAAGAACAAATAACATTATATAGCATGTAGTGTTCTAAAAAAAAAGTGCAGGCCATTGTTACACCACTGCCATTAAATTAAGGCCATCCCAAGCAATTGGTCACTGGGATTATTTGACGATATTTCACCATCTTCTTGGTTCTTTCGGTAAAGTCACGTAGAAGATGAATCCCTGCAGTCACGAAAGCTTTAAATTGAGATATTTCACCACTCTGGCCCATGCTGGTTCGTGAAGTGGGTGGCCCAAGACCGGTTCAAATATCACTCACCGCTGATGTTCGCCTTCACCGGAAATTGAACTGGGTCACTAGTTTCATGGTGCAGTGGGATAACCAATGTGCCACAGCCTGTTAATAGTCGCTGCTTTATCGAAATACAATCGGCAATTCTTGCAGTGCTTTTCATTGATGAGCCTTTGGGGTGTGCAGCTTTGCTAGAACGGATGAAGTTCTCACCTGGTTAGCCACTCTAAACCACCGCTGTCTATCACTGATGATGACAAATTAACTGAAACCTATAACATGCTTAAGCATTGGTATAATATCTTCTTGGTTCTTTCGGTAAAGTCACGTAGAAGGAAAATAATAAAATAATAAAAATAAAACATAATAAAATAATTCCCACGACGTTTCGGCCACAACGCAAGCAGCCGTCTTCAGGTGGAGAACAGGTCTGTCGAGAAGGCAGAGTCTGCTTTATCGAAAGAACCAAGAAGATGAATCCCTGCAGTCACGAAAGCTTTAAATCTAAATCATTGGTATAATACTCTATTTGTTCTGGAAGCCACGTGGTATATCATTGATGTTTGACAATGCAGGAATCCGTTAACGTGCTGTTAGTCAACTATGGTCCACCAGTGGTGTCAACTGCTGCCAATGTAGTCCCTTAATTGTAATCTTTGGTCAAAAAGTATTCTTCTTTGATAATATTGCCTCTTGGTCAATTACCACTATATACGGTATGTAAACAAAATAGATAAGAGTTTGAAAACAACTCTACATTTTCATTAAAAAACTGCTTTAAATATTTAGGAAATTACCCTTCTCTATGGCACACATTCTATGCTTTGGCCATTGCCCAAAGTGTTGCCTATTAAATATACTTTCTTATAAGGTGGTGCTATTGATGAACGTATGGTGTATTTTTTGTTATTTGTGTCTGTGTACCATGACCAATGCAGCAGCATCACCAAATAATTTGACAAGTGTTAGAGATCATTAAGCTTGGAACAAATGCAAATACTGAGCGTTATCGATGCAAAGCATGGATCACGTGATGCGAGGCTCATTTCAATGCACATCTAATTTTAGTGGCTGTCAGTGTTTTTGAAATGCGAAATGTTACGAGACAGTGGTAATACATTTCGATCATGGCCATGTGTTTTTTTTTACTGAAAATCTTTTCCGTCTGATTCGTGATGTACTTTCACATTTGTCTCAACCATTTGTATTATTTTGATAGCCTTGCTTGTTGCCATCCAATGGAACAACTGAAAACAACTGAAATTATGTTTATAAATGTGACTTTAGTAGCTAAGATCACAAGAGTGTAATCTCAAGGATAACATGCAGTATATATTTTTTTAATTCTTGCCGTTTGAAATATTTTCACAGGGTTTGTACTTTTTGAACAATGCATTCCTTAAAAATCACGTTATTATAGATATAAAAAAACTAAATACAAAATTAATATCCATATTTTCAAAAATTAGTTTAAACAATTAATAAGCAGCCAATAATATTAATATTCATACACACACAGCTGATGCAAGATATAATGGTGGCGAGGTTTTGTCGCATAACGACACAAGTTTGGTACGCCTTTGTGTATGCACTAGTGAAAATATCCAGAAGCAATTGAATCCATTTCATAGTAAATTAAACATTATGGCCACCTGTTACATAAATAAACAAGACCCAACTTATTTAAATGATCACGCCACTGCAACCCCGGAATTTATCGTAATACTTGAACATCAATGCTGCATCAGAAGCTGTGTAGCAGGTACGTGGCCTTTTACCTTAAGTGGGCCTTCGCAGCCACCGATGTTATTGCTTTTAGGAACGCTATGCCCTTCCTTTGTCCGCATTTGGCTGTCACACCTGGAGACAATGACTTAGCCTGGATATTATGTTTCTAATCAAACATTGCAGACCGTCGTTTCCTTTTGAGCTTCTTCAGCGCGATGCATTGATGTCAAGAATGATGAAAGGAGCAAAGTGTTTGCATTATCTGCCTCATAGCAAACAGAAATGCTACACTCGAATTTGTATTGTTTTTAATATTGTAGAGCTTAGCTACCAAACAGAGTACGCTACCTCCTGAGGTACAAAAACACCACGAGATGAGAAGAAGAAGTCGACGAGTCGATAGCTAACTGTATACGCATTGTCTTGAGCGGTCCATCATTACGCAACCGACAAACGGGGACTCTGAATGCTCTGGCAATACTAACACATTGCCCAGGTACGTTACCCGAGTGGCATTCCGACCATCAGCAGCCAGAGCTTCAAAGCATGGAATTCAGACCAACTTCTACCTCCCACTGGTGATTATCTCCAAGTTGGAGTGATTTGCCGCTCGCATGATCATTGACGCGGTGCTCATCCCCTATTTATAGCCCTGAGACAGTTCTGGATTTCGACATTCATATGGCGGGGCCGTGTATGACCATAGGACAACGAACTGTTGATTTTCCCACAAAGTGGTACAAAATGTATTGACCCCAGTGGGATGATGGGCCGAGTCAACGTCTCAACCAGCATTATAAGTCGCAACCTGACGATGAGCGAGCCATTGGCTCTTACCCCCTTAGCTCCCTGCTCGGATTCTGCCTCTGACCTCCGATTAGCACGGTTAGCTTACGTACGGTGCGAAAGAAACCCAACATACGATCTTAACGTCTGTGCAGTGGCGTGTTTTTTTTTAATAGAGACTCAGTCTCTGACCTAAACGCTCACTTCATTATATAAATATGAAAGTATGTTTCGGATAAAGAAATTACGCGTGAGCACGTACTAATTCATATACATTTGCAACCCGTTCTCGTGGGCAATGTTATCGTAAAAGAGTACCGCACTATGCTACTTTATCCATTTACGTGTCACGCGCGAACAGAGTGACTACTAATATGTCATTATACAAAGCCATGGCAGTCTCTTGTTTATGATTACACGCGGCACCTCTGCACGGAGTATAAATCATTAGAACTGGTTGTGCCAGTTCTCGAGCCAGCGTTCGGGAAAGCTGGTCTCGTGATGTGCTATTTCGTGCGAGAGGTAATTCACCCCAGCGCATTGCTACAGGCATTTTGTAAGTTTGCCCGTGATGATCTGCCACTGGCCGTGATATTTATCTTTGGAACAATACAGCGTAGGATTTTGCACAACACAAAAACAAATGCTACGTCTGCAATTGTTACACGCTGTGGCCCATTAAGCGAGAAAGGAACTGTCAACCACAAGAGGTGCACTCACAATTTACATGCCGATGTCGGTCGTTTTACAACGCGTGAACATCATAGTCTTTTCGCAGAATCATTTTTTTTGGCTGTCGCATTAACTAACATTACATTGCCTTTCGATAAGACAAGAGGTCTTGATTGACTTCGCCGCCACGAGGCGTGAACACTCCCAACACATTCGCCTTTAAGTAGAAAACAAATCGTACAACAGGCAACGTTTTGGGCAATGGGCCTTCATTAAGTCACATGGCCTCTCTCGGTTCTGCGACGTAGGACCTTTCCCCGATACGTTGCGTATTTTTGTACTCTTTTTATTTTGAAGGCCACAGTGTTATTGACGAAAGTGTCGATTTGTTTTATGTTAGTTGTGATTGTGCACAACAACTTCCAACGCAGCAGCACCGTCAACACGTGATCTATTTAAATGTAAAACACGTACCAAAGCTATTCCCGGTCATTTGGTGCCACAACAAAATATAACAACCTGATGCGGACTGTAATCACTTACGAGGAACAAGATACAAACCTGCCAACCCCCTTATCTGTGCCCTACCTTATTACAGAGCAATTGGGACCTTATTGGGCGTCCTCGTGCCCTTATAAATCTCAACGTTCATCCGACAAAGTCCTATCACAAGGGTGAGACGCAAACAAATAGACAAAAACGTGTTTTTTTTTTTAGATTTGAAGTTTTCGTGACTGCAAGGATCAAACCAAAGAGTATAAAAACCATGTTTTCCCGTATTGAAACGGCTGTACGCCGTATGGACCTGAAAACACAATTTCCCTGTACAAGAATACGGGTAAAGCGTGTGGGTTGCCAGGTAAGTAGATGCAAAGGGGCTGTATAATCATGGGGCTTCGTACTCGCGTGGAGACGCACAGAGAATGCAGGCTGCACTGAGAAAGTACGTAGTATTATATTTTCGCGAGAATGGCCTCCTTTCTTTGCTGGATGATAAAAAACTGATGTCAAATTTATTTAGCCCTTTGAATAGCCACCCCGACCTTCAACTGGTGTGGAGGAATGTGTTGAATCGCACGCGATTGAAAAATAACAAGATTACGTCAGACACGAAATGTTCTTTCACACACTGTACATTTTCCCCACTCAATAGCACATTTTGCATTATTTGTGTGTAATTAAACACTATATTTGTAAAGTGCTGTGTTGCATGAATTCATATGACATCCTTCTATACACGCATGTTTAACTAGCAACCCATACAAAACTCCCTTTGGGGTAAATTTGGAAAATTAATTAGTAGATAACTTCTGCATGGTAATTTCCCTAGGGGTGCATATCATAGCATGGTCATTCAGGGTTAGGTGCATCTGTATAAAATAAAATAATGCTTTGCAACCAATTAATATTTCAGTTTGTGTGTGTATTTTAAGTAAACACACGTATAATATATATATTTTTTTCAGAGTGACAAATTATATTCAACGGAGTATGACTTGTAAAATATTATATACCAAATATTTTGTAAACCCTAAATACAGGTACATTACTTACATCTTTACATCAAATTTAATACAAAAGGTTAGTTTTATTTGTGGGATAATATTCCAATGACCTGAGATGAAATTCATTTTTTAAATAATATATTTGATCCGACTACAATAACGAGCTTTCCAAACCAGTTTTATTCCAAAACGAATGACCTTCCACTGAACAGGTCTTTACAGTTGTGTTGCACAACTCCGCAAACGTGTCTTAACCCGCATTATTCGACATTATATGACCGCTCCACATGCTGAGAACTTTCTCAAGAACTGATTTTATATTTACATTATTTTTTATGATTTTTTAAATAATTTTTATTCACTTAATTTTAAACAACATTTTGTATTATTTTATTGTTCTATCTACGTGGCTTTACCGAAAGACCCAAAGAATATGAATAGGAGAGCTCCTCTCATATGCAATTATGTCTGTGGGGAGGGGGGGGTGTTATTCGTTGGTCCTATAGTCTGTGACGACCCACAAAAATAATTCCACCTGTCCTTGAAAATGATTGAGATGGGATGTTAATGCAAGTCGCTTATCGTGTCTAAATCGCTCAGAGACATCACGGCGTGAAGGGCGTGATATCAAAAACGAATAATTATCATTATTACTCACGGATTGTAGAGGCAATTTATTGCGCAACTTATTATGTCTGTAAATACTCAACGTAGGTAATAGGAATGTGCACAGATGAGCACTGGCCCATGCATAACAAGAAGAGTGGATACTAGCCTTGTACGTTGACCTTCTTTTGCACCGTACGTAGCCAACCGTGCTAATCGGAGGTGCGGATAAGCAGAAGTTTAGCCTTGTGGAAGTTTACTGCAACAATATTTAGCGTTGTAAAAACTCACGTCATAAATGTACGGCCCTTTGTGAATTCACTGCTGGATAAAGGGCTCACCTTTCAGTCATGGGTTTGTTTGGCCATACTTTTACACATTAGTCAGTACGAGTTGTTGGAGAATATAAATATATAATGTATTCTATTAGGAAGCATGGTGTTATATATAAATATATACTTTTCTGTTTCACCCCCGCAACACACGTTATAAATTGTACAAGTACTATATTCTACTCAGAGTTTAATTTTGTATGTTGGCAGTGCATGCAGTGTGGCTTCCAATGTGTGGCTTTCCATGTGTTGCGAAATTCATGGGCGTGAATGGAACGCATTGCCTGCTTAAAATTATGTGGCGTTCATGCCTGACACAGGCAAATAAGCAATCTCTTCGGCTGTCCAAGTGGTAGCACATATGCATGCAAAAGTGGAAATTTTCCAAGATTCCAAACAACAATAAGAAAAAAACTGCTGCGAATGAACAGCGATGCTTCTGGATGTAGTCACTCGGTTGCATTGCAGCACTGAAACTATCAACTGACTGTTTTAATTTGTCTTCTTTGTTCTTTCGGTAAAGTCACGTAGAAGGAAAATAATAAAATAATAAATGTCGTGAGAATTATTTTATTATGTTTTCTTTTTATTATTTTATTATTTTCCTTCTACGTGACTTTACCGAAAGAACCAAGAAGATGAATCCCTGCAGTCACGAAAGCTTTAAATCGAAATATGTTTTAATTTGGTTCTCGTCAAAGAACTTTGATTTCCTGACACTTTTTGTACTGCTTATGAGGTCTGTAAAATATTTAAAACAAACCCATTTAAAAGCGTCTTTAAAGCAAAGTTGAGAACGTCCTACACCTCTCACAAAGCCAAAGACCCGAGAGGTTAATTAATGAAGAACACCACAAGAAGAGCCTATATTGTACTCCCCATACTTCATCTTCTGAAATGTATATAAAGCAATGTCTTTTCCAGGCTGTGGCACATACAATTTCGATTTAAAGCTTTCGTGACTGCAAGGATTCATCTTCTTGGTTCTTTCGGTAAAGTCACGTAGAATGGAAAAAAATATATAAATAATATAAAATATTTTTTTATTATGTAAAATTTTTATTATTTTATTATTTCCATTCTACCTGTGGCACATTGTTTATCCCACCATACTATGAACCTCGTTCGTCTGGGTGCGATTCCAAGCCGTGGCTAACATCAGCGGTGAGCGAATATACCCGAGTGGCTCGTGGGCACCTCACACACCAACCCACTCTGACTAGCGTGGTGAAGTACAGTCGGCCACAGGAACCCCCCGTGAGTGACAAGACACGGGGACGCTTTGGATCCAGCGGTGAACTGGCAGAAGCTTGTAGGTTATTCATTGTGCATCATTTCTATTTTTGGACAGGGATCATGTCAGCGGCGAGCGATATCTTAACCAGTCCGAGCCTCTTTCTCCCTGCTCCCCCGCTTCACTAATCAGCACTGGCCAACCGGCTTAAGTGTCGTGCTCCCTCGTTATTCGCGAGGGATACGTTCTGGAGATGCTCGTGAATAGAACATTTCGCGTATAATTATATTGACCTACGACAAAAAGATTTTTTTAAATTAATTACCCTGAATGAATACGTAAACAAGCTATTAAATCCGTGAAAATGATCTGATCACTGTATCTCATCACTTTCTCGCGTCACTTCATCTCATCACTTTCTTTCTCTCTATCAATGCAGTCGTGTAGAGTTCCAGGTGCGATTCGTGGATAGACAAAATTGCAGATAGCAAATTCGTGAATAACGAGGGAATATTGACGAGTAATACAAGCCCCCCCCCCCCATCAATGAGAAGGCATAGGGATGCCTTCATCCAGCATTGGAGTGACTCAGGGAATATCGATTATTTAATCTCTGTAAGTGATTGCTTTCTTTGTTTGAGTGATTGCTTTGCATAATTTGCCCTTGTTGTCTGTGCGTAGCTCCGGACTATGAAGTACTGCAAAAGCGTGCTCGGCAGAGGACCATGAGTGACCCCGACTACCCCGATGAATGCCCAGACCTCATCAAACCCAAGAAGCTGATGAGTCCCCTTCACACCTCGCCCAGCTACAAGGAGCTCACGAGGGAACTCATTATGAACCAAAAACAGTAAGTTACAGTCAACAAACACACAAGGCGTCTCCGCAAGTTGTGTCCTGAAAGAGGCAGGAATGCGCCGCTCTGTGATTCTGAGTATCGATGCACTGCGTGGTGTAACCTGATCCATCTATCTCGGCGTCGTCTTCATAACCGAGGGTTTATACCCATGACAGATGCTTTCCATCTCTCTTGGACGTCATAATCTCTCGTCCAACTGCTCACATTGCGCATACAACTGGTATGTTTTCTTACTCTTAGTTCTTTCGGTAAAGTCACGTAGGTCAAAAAATGAAATAAAAATTAATATAAATAAAATAAAAATCACGACGTTTCGGAGGCAACACAAGTCTCCGTCATCAGGTGGGACCGTCACAGCCAGATTTGCTGCATCAAGTGAGTTCATACTCTTACGGAATCATCTTTGTTACATCCCTTGCTGTACCCTCATCGGTTAGCGTCTTGCATCTAGTCGGGTACCCGCACAACGATTCAGAACTGTGCTGCTTTAACGGCATGACTTTTGGGTGCAGATCGTGTTCCTGGCGTCATGTTTGCGTCATGATCGTTCGGAAAGCCGGGTTTCCGACATGCTTTACTCGACCCAACCCAGGACTCTACGTTGGGATATATCCTAGATTTGAAGCTTTCGTGACTGCAAGGATTCATATTCTTAGGTTTTTTTCGGTAAAGTCACGTAGGTAAAATTTTGTAATTAATAAAAGTAAAATAAAATAAAAATCACGACGTTTCGGAGGCAACACAAGCTTCCACCTGAAGATGGAAGCTTGTGTTGCCTCCGAAACGTCGTGATTTTTATTTAATTTTACTTTTATTAATTTTAATATTTTACCTACGTGACTTTACCGAAAAAACCTAAGAATATGGGATATATCCTGCTTATGCCACCATCCTTGTCATCAAACTCCTCAGCCGTTCTTGCTCGTAGGTGCTCTCTCTATGCACATCTGTATCCTTCATAGTAACATGGTTAATTAGAATGCAGTTGGATTGAATTCTTGTTTTCCATCGTTATGATTGTATATTGTATGTAATATATCACTACATAATATATCAACTTTCCGAAGCAATGCAACTTTTGGGGATAAAGCAGCAAAATAAATAATAAGGGCTTGATAATTAAACAGCAAACCAAACTGAAAATCAAAACATGAACAGAGAGAGAAGAGGCACCCTTGTTAACGAGGTATTCGAAAAATACCAGGACCTGAAAAACTGGTCTTGGAAGAATGCTGCGCAGTTTGAACATGCTCAATCGAATGAAAGTTGTTTTAAAGTTTTAAGGTTACACTTTACAAGCAGGCTTTTAGCACGAGTAGACAAAGGCGAGGTTGGCTACGTTAACCAATTTGAGCAACAAATAATTAACCGTGGATGTTTAAGAAAAAATTTAAGATGGGTTCCTATCGATTTCAGAATGCCTTGCTTTATTGAGCATAACACAGGCGACCTATTAGGTTGTTTCCGAAGCGCGGGCATTTAGACGATCGAGATTGCACAGCCACATCCTGCGATCAGAATAATGCAGAAACGGGAGGAGTATCATGCCTCACAAATCTAAAGGTAAAAGCAATTCTAGTATGGAGATGGAGCTCTGCTATGGTCGCGAGTGTAGAGAGATAGACAAATGGCTGACAGCGTAAGACTGTTGACACCATTGTTTTAACATTGTCTGCATCGTATGGAATACAGCACTCAGCGTTGGCAGTTGTGCAGGCTGGTCCAGATGTCTTGTGACCCCTTATCATTTATTCTAGATTTGAAGCTTTCGTGACTGCAATGATTCATATTCTTAGGTTTTTTCGGTAAAGTCACGTTGGTAAGAAATTAAAATTAAAATTAATAAAAGTAAAATAAAATAAAAATAAAATAAAAATAAAATAAAAAATCACGACGTTTCGGAGGCAACACAAGCTCTCATTTGTACATTAATTTCCCTGTCTAATAAACCTGATTTAAATCAACCTTACCGAAAAAAATAAAAGTTTTAGAGAATTAAATGGGGGTCACAAGACATCTGCACCAACCTGTACACACACTGAAGGAGCTTTATTCATTTCCTGCTGTAGGGATATTAAAAAACCAAACCTCCTAAATCTCCTTTTTCATCTTTTCATCGTAAGGACAATTGAATAGTGTTCCAACAGGCTTAGCTGACATTAAAACTGCCACACCTGCAAGAAAAAAGTCACTCTGTGTATTGTGCAAATGTGGCCTCACACATTGGCCATGCCAAAGCAGGGCCACAGCCTCATATTGGAAGCTATGGGTTGTCTCACTCGGGATTGGTGGTTATTGGTGACATCACGAAGGCACAGGTGCCCATTACTTGCTGCCAACAATCGCTGTTGGCAAGCTATATGTTAATACTAGCACACCCTATTTATAATATGTTTGATTATATAAACTACTGTACAGTGATTCATATTCTTAGGTTTTTTCGGTAAAGTCACGTAGGTAAAAAAATAAAATTAATAAAAGTAAAATAAAATAAAAATCACGACGTTTCGGAGGCAACACAAGCTTCCGTCTTCAGGTGGTACCGTCACAGCCACGAAACGTCGTGATTTTTTTTATTTTATTTTACTTTTTAATGTTTTTACCTATGTGACTTTACCGAAAAAACCTAAGAATATGAATCATTGCAGTCACGAAAGCTTCAAATTTAGAATTACTGTACAGTGGTTATATTAAATCTATGCGACTGCTGGTAACTCTTGGCCAATGACTGTTCATGTAACACCTCCGATTAGCACGGCTGGCTATGTACGGTACGAAAGAAGTTCAGCACACGTACGTACATAGTTACAGCTTCCATCGCAGTCGGCATTTATATCACATTTGTGCAGCAGGTAAATCACATCTCCAAGTATTTTTCGATGTAAAGCTTTCGTGACTGCAGGGATTCATCTTCTTGGTTCTTTCTATGCACATTCTTTTTTTGTTAAGGCGCTCTTCCACTTCCAACCCAGCTTATATATAAGCTCCTAGCTTGGTAGTGTCTCATTCTTCACCTGAAGACGGCTGCTTGCGTTGTAGCCGAAACGTCGTGAGAATTATTTTATTTTATTATGTTTTATTTTTATTATTTTATTACTTCCCTTCTACGTGACTTTACCGAAAGAACCAAGAAGATGAATCTCCAAGTATATCACGATTTTTTTTCTCTCCCTCAAAAAAGCTGTGGATGTCTCTTTTTTTAATCGTCTACATCTCAAGTTCATATAACCGAGATCAATTGAAGAGATGTGACAACTCTTACTCGTGCTGTCTGTTGCTCGCCACGTTTGACATTTGGGGACTTTCGGGCTGTGCTCGCACAACTTCGATTAAAAAAAAACCCCATAAATAATCCGCACAACACCCACACAGCGGCCGCACCTCTGATGCTCGAAGACGCACAGAGGAGGGCTTGTTTTTAAACTCCTTGATTTAATTTAAGAGACCCATTTTCTTGCACATGTGGTTAGCGAACACCACACGAGTCGATTATATATTTGTGTGTTGCCTGCCGCTGTTACTTGAGTGGTGCGTGACTTGTTGAATATTGTTGTTTTCCTTGAACGTCTTCTTGGTTCTTTCGGTAAAGTCACGTAGAAGGGAAGTAATAAACATTTTTTTATTATATTATTTTATTATGTTTTATTTTTATTTATTTTTATTATTTTATTACTTCCCTTCTACGTGACTTTACCGAAAGAACCAAGAAGATGAATCCCTGCAGTCACGAAAGCTTTAAATCGAAAAAATTCCTTGAACGTGTTTGCTCCTCAGTGTTTCCAACGTTATTATTTATTTGCCGTAATTTCCTTTTCTTTTCACCAAGGTCCTCCACGGGTCATTCATACAAAACAGCTTAAGGCTGAACGTTTCTTACCCTCGTCAACAAATACATTTAACCAAACAATGTATTTTAAGGGGAGTCATGCAACAGCATTTGCCCATGCGGGCACCAACTCAACACAGCAATTCTCTACCCATGAGGGTATGAGGGGGCACATGCTCAAGGACAGCCATCTACAACATTGTTTTTTGTCTTTCTAAAGCGATATTTTGTTAAACATTCAAATGCACTGCACGCTCCAAGGACACAGCCGGAGAAAATATGCAAGCAAACGCAAAAAAACATACGTTCAGACAAACTACGTCGTGAGCGTAAGCGTTAGAAAAGAAGGGAGATGGAGAGTGCATGGGTGAGTGCTGTTCGGGTGGTAAGAGGGGGGGGGAGAGGTCCATTGTCAGAATTGTCGAATGGTGAACGGTCTGAAACAAATAATGGAGCATACATTTTGTACTGCCTTAGGATATACGCGGGTCCTCGTTGCGCTGTGTAGATACATTTTGAGTCAACTACATTTTGATGCTCTTAGGTTTCTTCGATAAAGTCACGTAGGTAAAAAATAAAATTACTAAAAGTAATAGTATAAATAATATAAAATAATAAATCACGACGTTTCGGAGGCAACACAAGTCTCCGTCATCAGGTGGGACCGTCACAGCTAAAATTACTGCATCAAGTGAGGCAAAATTCCAAGAGACCCGCCCTCATTTCTATTATTACTTTTAGAAATTTTATTTTTTTACCTACGTGACTTTACCGAAAAAACCTAAGAGTATGAATCCTTGCAGTCACGAAAGCTTCAAATCTAGAATTACATTTTGATGTTCACCACGGATGATCCCGTTGAGCCAGTCGCCTGCCTGTTTTGAACCAAAGATTCCGTAGAGCCGGAGCACAACAGCAGCAGCAGCAACAACAAAAAACATTAAAATTGCGGAGAACTAGTACAGGGTCCTTAAGGCTTATATAACAACTGACAAACGAGGTATTTGGCGGTCATTAGCGAAATACATCTTCTTGGTTCTTTCGGTAAAGTCACGTAGAAGGGAAATAATAAAATAATAAAAATAAAACATAATAAAATAATTCTCACGACGTTTCGGCCACAACGCAAGCAGCCGTCCTCAAGCTTTAAAGCGAAATACATGCGAGTCAAAAGCAGTGGCAGTGTAATATTAAAGACGAGGTACAGGTGCATGTAGGCTCTATATTTTAGTCTGAACAGTGACGTTCTATCTCACTGCCGCACGCACACGGACTAATCCCACCTCCACAGTGTTCGTCCACGCGGCATTTTCTCCCTCAATTACCATTCCATTGGCTATCAGCGTTTCTAGCGTTGTGTCCTACATTAAGCCCACTCAATTTTGTCCACGCTCATTACCGGTCTCTAATTTTCTGAACCATGAACCTATTTTTATTTGTCTCTCGGTGCATGAACACGTCACTTTGTTATTGAAGATTATATCTTTTGTCATGGCCAAGAAAAATGGGTAAAAACTGAAAATATTTAGTAGCGTAGAATGTGAACACGTTCTCTGTCATAGAACTGCTTTTTGTGTTTCGTTTGTTGTCCTTCCCCCGCACCTCCGATTAGCACAGTTGCCTATGCACGGTGCGAAATAAGTTAAACAGCCGTTCCCCCCTTTGTGGTTACGGCATTGGATAACATGGTGTAGTACGTGTGACACTAAAAATAACCCCTTTTTTAAATGTAAAATATAATTCTGTATTAAAAATATTGCCACGTTTCCTGGAAATCTAGTAAACAATCCAGCCCACCAAATATATATGGTGGTCCAGATGTCTTGTGACCCCAAATTAATTGACCCAGAAAATGTGTTTTTTCCTTTGCGTATTCATTTATGTTTTAAATAAACCTTACGTAAAAAATAATAATACAATTTTTGAGAATCAAATGAGGGTCCCAAGACATCAGGACCACCCTGTACATCTCTCACCAGCTCACGATTGTGGGAAGGCATCGGGGACACAGCCACGGCAGGAGGGAGTTGTGGGTGTCCAACAATCCCAACGTTGTTTCGAAATTTCTATGAGATACCTGCACCATTTTAGACAATTATCATGGTGTTTGTTCGAGTCTGCTGCATTGTTATTCATGTAACACGGTGACCTACATAATGCCGATTATGCTGATGATGTAAGCTTTAATAAACAGGAGTACAAAGACGGTCAGCTCACTACCGAGTCATTAGCCAATCGTTGTGTGGATTCAGTAGAATTACAGTGAAGTAGCACTCCTATCCACGACAAAGTTGGGGTGACACGTGGATCATATCTCTAATATAACCGTTAACCTGGTAAGAGTAGTTGCACAGGTGTTGTTCAGACTTCAAAGTGGGAAATAATGTAGTCAGGGTTGACACAGGAAACTAACACCACACATGGTAATGGATATGTTTATAGCAATGTTGTGCGTGTGTGCTTTAAACAATGGGGAAGTTTGTCTTCTCCATAATGTGATGTGGACAATGCTATTTTTCCCCCAGTGGTGAAAATTAGTGCAATAATTATATTGGACAATTTACGTTTCATTTGATGACTCATCCATTTCACATTGGCATTACGTTCATCAACCATCCAGTTGCAATGCATATTGGCCATTTTAGTACAATCATGAAATAATCTTCAATACACTTTTAATGGGGAAAAAATATATGCAATCTAATTAAGTTCATATTTATAGTTAAAATTTTCTGGCAGAAATAATGAGCAAGGATAATTTTTTTTCATTAAAAAAGTTTTATAATGAGGAATGCATAGAACTGAACTGAAAACATCAGATTTTCCCAGTCGTTAAGTACCGTGAAAGCACAATTTATAATTAGCTTGGGAACAATATAAGCACGTGCATTGTAATACGAGTAGTGTACAAGAGAAGCCAAAAACCTCTATTATGGAGGAGAACTTCTGTAGTTTATGGTGATGTGGGAGACCAGTATCACGGATACTATTATCCTCTGGGTTCTCTGTGATGTTACTCCACTTATCACCAGGAAAAATTGACAATCCGTGGATAATAGGATGGCTTTGCCACATGATTCTTATGAACAAATTCTGATAAGAGGAATCCTTCCAGCAAAGCAGTATGGGAAAAACTATGGGTAATTGTGGCTAAAATAATAAATAGGGTCACACGCATGCATTTTCGCAGACCATGGATAATAGGAGCTGTGAGTAATAGGGTTGGGAATAGGGGGAGTTGACCTGTATATTATTGCCTGGCGTGCAGAGGGGTGCTCCTGCGCACCAAGCCCGAGCTGCAGAAGGTGATGGAGCAGAGACGGAGGGACCAACACTTCCATCAACGCAACCTCGACGCTCAGAGGCCCAAGTCCATGTTCGACGTGGAGCTGCTCAAGAGATACGAGAAGATCGAGCAGGTTTGTATTTGTTCAGCCAAAACTAGTAAAAAGATTTACAATAAAACTACACAGTCGTGGTCAAACAGCCCGAAACACAGTAGGTATGCGACGTTGGGCCAAAGTTTACGTTGGCCCAATGTCCCATGTTTACTGGGCCACTGCATGTATGGCGTGGGGAGGCCCTACTCCAGCAGCGGATTGACACGAGGGATTTAACGATTCACCACTCTGGCAATTTGATATATTATAATTATTCAAAGTCAGGGTTACGATTCAACTCGTACTTTCATATATATACTGTACTATGCATAGCGCCTCTTGTGACTGTAGGGATCAATTTAACCCGTGACATTAAAAAAACTAAAGTATTTCTTTTTTATTTTACCACGTAAGGCCCACTGAGCTGTCTAGCTCTTTCTCAGAAACGACCTGGCCACAATTGATAGCTCAACGAAGTGGCTTATCGTGTGTAAATTTATAGCGGGCAAATTACTGTAAACGCACGTCGATTCTAAATGTGGAGGGATAAAACTGGAGGACCCGGAGGAAACATCCACTCATCCACATGGCCACGTGGAGAACATGCAAAATAGGTGGCTGGGTAGTTTAGGCGAACGCTGCTGCCAATCTTCTTGGTTCTTTCGGTAAAGTCACGTAGAAGGGAAATAATAAAATAATAAAAATTAAATATAATAAAATAATTCTCACGACGTTTCGGCTAAACGCAAGCAGCCGTCCTCAGGTGAAGACCAGGTCTGTCGGAGCCGAAACGTCGTGAGAATTATTTTATTATGTTTTATTTTTATTATTTTATTATTTCCCTTCTACGTGACTTTACCGAAAGAACCAAGAAGATGAATCCCTGCAGTCACGAAAGCTGCTGCCAATGTTTAAGGCTTCCCCATGTCTCGCGGGCCATGAGCGATAAATGAACATATATCACATCTGTGGTCAGTGTGGGTTGGTGAAAGTTGGTGGAGTGCAGAATTAGAATGGGAATTGCTGCAGTGCCCTCTGATGCCCGCGACGCCTGTAACGCCTGCCTCTTGTGGGCAATGTTCGCCCACCCGAGCGCTATCCAGGCTGCTCAGCTTTTGAGGTTTGACGAGGTCGGGTGCATTGTGGGTGGTTTGGCCATAGGCCCATTAAGCTCAGAAAAGTCACAACGTTTGGATCTTGCACTTAAACGCGGTCAAGTCGCCTTCTAGAGACATCGCCAAGATACCGCTCGTTTATTTAGTGGGTGTGTAAAATAGAGGTGTGAAGTAACTTATGGGTCATTCCACAACATACTATGTGATTTGCTGTCATTAGTGACCATATAATATAAAAACATGTTTTGGTTTGTGTTTATATGAAAATAGAACGACATGTAATGTGTAATACCATCATGTACTTTTAATTATATACTCGTAATGATCTCAGTAAAACCACAATCTGAATAAAGTTTGTATTCAAATTATATTGGTATTGCTGGATAAATTATAGCTGTACTGTAGCAAGAAGTATTGGATGTTTTCCAGTGGGTAGTTTATTTGGAAATGAGGTGTGAAAACAGTTAATGTTTGATGAGACAAACATTTAATTGGTGGCTTTGGGGGGGATGTGTAATCATACTTTTTATTTAATTTTAACTTTAAAATTCCACTGCTGTGGAATGTTAGAGGATGAGTTAATTATTCAACACAGGAAACATCCTTTCTGAACTCTACAGCTGTAAATATAGGGATGAATACTCTAAAGTGTGGATGTGCTTGGTACGAACGTGGAGCACATGTGACATTATAAACTGCAAGTGTCTAATCAGAGCTGCTCACGTGTTTATGCAATAGCACATTTTCCAGAAAATGACAAAGTTTGGTACTTTTCCCTTTGAAATGTATCACTTCATGCAGGGCTTATAGAGAGAAGGGTATTAAACTCCCCAGTGACTTTAAAGCCCAGCTTTCTTTGAAAATGGCCAGAGAATTGAGGTGACACTTTTAAATGACACTGTAGTTCTGTATGGGTGGTCCTCTGGGAAGCAGCGGTTTTGGCAAGCATCACTTCAATATCCAAGCTTTGTCAAATTGGGCCATTTATTCCAGTTTCCTTCATTCGATGATCTGAGCAGTGCTGTCTTTGAAAATGAAGGCTGCTGCTATAACATTAACAACACAGAATGCACAGACGACATTTCCTAAGACTAAAACAGTTGCGATATACATAACCTGTATGCTGTCAAATGGTGCCTGCATAACCATTTCCTTCCTGCTTGCCTGTGTGAAACTTGTACTAATGTAAGCATTGAACGCCAATATATATATTTACAATACGAATGCTTAACTCAGAAACATAAATGAAGTAATAATTTCTGATTATTCTTAGGTTTTTTCGGTAAAGTCACGTAGGTAATTTTTTTTTAATAAAAGTAAAATAAAAATAAAATAAAAATCACGACGTTTCGGCGGCAACACAAGCTTCCGTCTTCAGGTGGAACAGTCACAGCACGACTGATGCATTAAGTGAAGACGGAAGCTTGTGTTGCCTCCGAAACGTCGTGATTTTTATTTTATTTTTATTTTACTTTCATTATTTTTAATTTTTTACCTACGTGACTTTACCGAAAAAAAACCTAAGAATATGAATCCTTGCAGTCACGAAAGCTTCAAATCTAGAATTTCTGCTTACTCCTGTTCGCTACCTGTGGAGCATAAGGCTGCAACAAGCCCACGCTATTGCCGGGACGGTCTTTAGCAGCTTTCTCTGCTTCACCCCAAGACAGGCCCAAGGTCTTTAGTTAGTTTTTAATGGTGCGTCTCCAGGTGGTTTTAGGCCTGCCCCGTGGTATTTTCCCTCTTGGTGTCCATAACCAACAGTTTTCGCTCTGGACTCAGGTTCCATTCGCAGCACGTGTCCCAGCCACCAGTCTTCTCTCTGTTACGTCCCCGCGTTGTGCATCTTGAATTGGTCTTGATCAGAGGTGGGACAAAGTCATTGTTATGCAAGTCCAAGTCGAGTCGCAAGTCATCAAATTCATGACTCGAGTCTGACTCGAGTCCAAGTCACATGACTCGAGTCCACATCTCATAGGTGGGACAAAGTCATTGTTATGCAAGTCCAAGTCGAGTCGCAAGTCATCAAATTCATGACTCGAGTCTGACTCGAGTCCAAGTCACATGACTCGAGTCCACACCTCTGGTCTTGATGTACATGTCCCGGTTTGAAATCTTGTTTGGCCGGAAGATGCGACAGATTTTCCTCAGGCAGTCGTTGTGGAAGGTTGATGGGGAGTTCATGTCTATCTTGGTGGTTCTCCCAAATTTCACTATTGTACAGTAACACTGATTTTACATTGCTGTTATATATTCGTCTTTAAACTGTATTGGCCAGACTTCCAGATGTTTCTCAGTTGGAAGAAGGTGTGTCCTTGCCTTATTTAGCCTGGTCTTCTGAGGTGGAGTTTTCTTTGCTTATTACAGTGCCAGGGTATGTAAAATTTCAATCTGTTCCAGTGGGTTTACCTTGTTGTTGTTGTTGTTGCTGTATTGATTTTAATTTCTTGGGTCTTTTCTACATTTATCTGCAAGCCTTGGTTGGTCAGCAAACTGACTCCACCGAGTTGTTTTCTCCTGCATATGGGTTTATTTAGAAGAGAGCAGAGCTTTCATCTGTGAAAATCAAGATCTTCGAGCACTGAGAAGGGGGGCCACTGGATTCCCCCTGGAAAGTCTCATGTGGTGCATCTCGTAACCCAATCAATGGCAACCTGGTAGAGAATTGGTGAATGGATGCATCCTTGGCATAGCCCTGATGCCACGGGCAACCAGTCCCCGAGGTAGTGTTGTTGACCAGGATGGCACATTCAATTTCTTGATAGAAGCTCTTGATCGGCTCAATGAGTTTTAGTGGGGTGCCATATGTCTGTAGGATTTTCCAAAGACTGTCTCTGTGTATGCTATCAGAAGCTTTCTTAAAATCGATTACATTGAGGTATAGTGGGGCTTTCCATTCCCGGCACTGTTCTATGATATTGCGTCGAGTGAAACGTGGTCCCGCAGCCTCTCTCTTAAATTTCGATTTAAAGCTTTCGTGACTGCAGGGATTCCTCTTCTTGGTTCTTTCGGTAAAGTCACGTAGAAGGGAAATAATAAAATAATAAAAATAAAACATAATTAAATAATTATTATTTGGTTCTTTCGGTTAAGTCACGTCTAAAGATAAAATAATGAATTAAATTAAATAATAGAATACGACGTTTCGATTGCAACAGAAGCAATCATCATCAGGTATAATGAAATAGCGACATAAAATCTAACCAGAAAACTATAGACAGACATATTAGCAGACAGATATCACCAAGATACATAGCGGGAGCAACACAGGTAACAGAGAGGGGTGATCGTCTCTGTGGGGTGGTTAGATTTTATGTCGCTATTTCATTATACCTGATGATGATTGCTTGTGTTGCAATCGAAACGTCGTATTATATTATTTAATTTAATTTATTATTTTATCTTTAGACGTGACTTAACCGAAAGAACCAAATAATAATTCCTGCAGACACGAAAGTTCTAAAATTAAGATTGAACCACTTCTACGGGGAAGTTTTAAGCTTATCTTTTTTCTCTCTCTCTGGCGACTTGTTTTCTCTGCCTGTGTCCTCTTTAGAATGTTCACACTTAAATTCTAACTTAGCAATCTTTGAAATACGTAATCAACCAGGCTATGCGTTAATTGTGTGTTGACCGACCCTCTGTGTTGTATTACACTACATTTCGATATTTTACTAGGTTATTTAATTTTAGTGTGTCCTCCTGATTTTCAGGCTTACTTGCCGTGCAGCACCAAGTCTGTTGACCACTCATTGATATGCTAATTTTTTCTCTAACCCCCCTCCCTCTCTCTGCCTCCGCCCCCCCCCTCTGTCTATTTAAGGCCACCCCACAGAGACGATCACCCCTCTGTTACCTGTGTTGCTCCCGCTATGTATCTTGGTGATATCTGTCTGCTAATATGTCTGTCTATAGATGATGATTGCTTGTGTTGCAATCGAAACGTCGTATTCTATTATTTAATTTAATTTATTATTTTATCTTTAGACGTGACTTAACCGAAAGAACCAAATAATAATTCCTGCAGTCACGAAATTTCTAAAATTAAGAATTAAATCATTCTCACGACGTTTCGGTCACAACGCAAGCAGCCGTCCTCAGGTGAAGAACAGGTCTGCCGGAAAGACAGCGTCTGAATGAGTCTCTCTCTTTCTCTCGCTTTTCTCAAACCAGCTTAATCTTTCTGCAGGGTCTGGTCAAGGGCACTGTTCATCCTGTTGAACAGGATTTTGCAGGAGACCTTCCTAGGAAGCTAAACGAGTCTAATTCCTTGCCAGTTATTGCAGTTTCCAAGCTGTCCCTTTTGGTGAAGTCTCACGACTAGGCCTTTTGTACAGTCCTTGGGAATGGTGTTACTCTCCCATACCACCAAAATAGTTTGTTTATTATTCACACTCTACATCAAAACAGCTGAGAAAGTGAATTTGGTTTATATGTACGTATGTAGTCATCTTATGGAGAGCCCAACTCCTGCTATGCTGAGACCTGGCATTTCCACCACTGGCACTGGGTTGCCAAAAGAAATAGGTGCTACCCTCACTACTAATTTTAACAGGCAGACGCTTGGACTTTTCTCATTTCTGCATAGCAAACTGCATACAATCAAACCGGAAGTCATGTGCATGCAGTGTTTTTTTATTCTGAATTGTATTTAATCGTTGGTTATGACAATGCTGAATATCTTTTTGCAGACTGAAAAGGAAAGGGAGAAGGCGGTGGAGGACGTGGAGAACGGAAATGTGCCGGAGTTCGTGAAAGTCAAAGAACGGCTGAGACCAATGTCGATGGTGTTGACCACAGAGCAAATAATTTCGTTGGAAACGCCTGCAGAGCAACTGTGACCAGCCCCCCCCCCCCCCCCATGGGTGGAAAAACCCCGATTTTTCCAGCGGCAGGCATCGGGTTTTTTCTTTAATACAATTAAACCCGATTTCGGGTAATGAAAACCTGCTTTAATGAATACGAAACTCTGATCCAAGGCTTAGGCTGCTTCCTCGTCAGTGCTGCTATCGTACTCGGGGGGCCGTCGGGCACGGGGTAGTCGTAGAATGCGGCGGGCAGGTTGGTCTTGATGAACACGAGGAGCTTCTCCTCCACAATCGTGGGTGCCAGTGAGTTCCTTCGCTTGGAATGGATGAAGCCCATTGTTGAGAAGTTCGGTTCTGCAATTAGAACCAATTAAACCGGATTTGTCCCAATCTCAGATGATCGGGTTTAATATAAAAAGACAATTAAACCCGATTGTAAAAAACCCAACTGTGCCACCCTTGGTCCCCCCAACGCCGCCTGCTGGATCACAGAACATGAAAAAAGCAGCTGCAAAAATAGTATTTAAAGCTGCTCGTCCGCCTTCCTTCAAAAGCGGAGTGCCCAACTGTTTGATCAGTTCCTGCAAACAGCGAAAGAAAGACGCTCCTTTCCAGCAATATCGTTGACTTTCTGGTTTTGAAGAATCGGATTTAGTTTTTTCTTGGTCGTTTCAAGTGAATGCTAACATTCTAAAGCATCCTGTGACTTAAGAACTGGAAACTGCACGTGGATTATAGCGGTTCTCAATGTTTAACCTTGCTTTTATGTTTTGGAAAAAATGCTATGTGCAGTGGTCTCCTAGCTTTTTTGGGGATTAAATGACGATTTTCTTTCAAAAGCATGGTATTATTTAAAAACGAATACAGTCTTTATAAAATGTAACATGGCATTTGCACCATGTACATTGGCGAATTCTAGATTGTGGGAATGTCAACATGAATCTGCCAAAAAGTAAATATGACAACGATAAAGATCCCCCATATTACTTTTAAAAGACTTGGGGCAAGTGCTGTTAGCGAGCACCTCCGAAGGCTGGCACAGTGCATGAGAGAGTGGGTGTTCACTCCACGCCCGGTCACATTTGTCTCTAACGTGGCGATATTTACACACTGCACCAGCTACTCATTTGAGGCTGGGTAGACCTAGAGGAGGCCCAGGAACGGTTAAGATAATTGTCACTGGTGTTGACCATGAATCGAACTCGGGTCACCAGTTTCGTAGCACAGCGTGCTAACCGCTACACAACCGTTCCCCATGTTTGTATATACAATAATATATATACCCATATAATAAACATGCAGTATTGAGATTTAGCTGGGGCGGCCTATCAGAAATAGTTTTGGTTTGCCATGTCCATAAAAATTTAACTTTTTAATGAAATTGGCAATGTGATGGACAGCGAATGAGCAAGTTCAAGTGCGGTAGACGGAGACAATTAGATTGCTTTGCTCTCGGGCGCAGGCTAATGTATTGCTTGTGGGTTGCCAGCTCTGATTAAAAAAAAAGAAGAGACAGTTTCGCCTCGGGTAGAACAGGGTTGGGCTGGAAATGACTTGGTGGGGCGGAGAATGATTTAGGGTTCGTTTTGGTGAGTCATTTGGAAAGATTATTCAATTGTAAGAGAGATTCAATTAAATAATGTACACAGGTGTTGCGGCTTGGTGATTTAGACACCTGTTTCACCAACAGAGAGAGAGAAGACTAATTGATTGATACAGCCCACGATTGCGGTGGCAGTGATTTGAGCAGATTTGCAAACACTGAACTTAGTTGATTATTATTGACATCTGGCTGCTATGACGATTCATACAATCGGAATGAGGTGCGACCACGTTTCAGGTATAAACAGCTCCACATGCACACTACGATGGCACCGTTGTCGGTTTCTTTCTGATCGTTTTGACCAAGTCTGGTACTCAAATGATTGTTTATATCCCAGAATGTATTATAACTATAACCCTGTGTTTTATTTATCTGTAAGAGGAATGACCCAGAAGTGTCAAAACAAAATCCTATTTATGTTTATCCAGCAATGAGAGGATCATCCACGCAGAAGTACTGTAGAGGGAAATTCATGGCATTATCCATGCATTCAAGTTACCTAGAAGCGGTCTCCCAGAAGTGGCGAATTCATCTTATTACCTATACCGTTTTCAACACGTAAAGAGGAATACGCTGGAAATGGCTGAAAATATAGTCCACTGGCTCTGTTTATCTGTGGATAACCACACGAAGAAATAATCATTTACAGTCCTTTGTCAATCCCAGCTCTGGTGGGTTGGTAAAGGTGAAACGTGGCCCGGAACAGGTTCAAATATCGCTCGCCACTGATGTTTTCTGTGGCTAGGAATGGAACGCAGGCAGCTAGGTTGAAAGCACAGTGCGCTAACCATTGTACTACTTCTCGACCGGTGTATATGAGGAGTTATTGGCCTGGATAGGCACGGATAATGGACTAGGCACGGATAATGGGATCTGCCGATAGTGCCCCCACATTCTTAGAGATTGGTATTATTGAGCTTTTAGCAGGGATTTAGTTTTAAAGTGGACAATACTGGCCAGGAACCCACCTGGCCCGGCTTTCTAGAGCTCTGATAAAGCAAGTCGACCCTGGACACTGGGACAGTGCACGGAGTCCTTCCAGGGTTCAGCTAACGAGCTATGGATTCTTAAGTGGAATGGTTGCACTTTAATTGGGAAATGTGTGTTTCTCAGCTGTTTTTTGCAGTATTGCTCTCAACATTATTGTTATTTGTAAGTTTTAAGAATATTTTAATGGAACTCTCGCCTGTGCTGGCCGTTGCTGACTTGCCAGCAGTGAAACTGTAAGTAAGAACAGGTGATTATATTAGTTCTGACAAGTTTAAATGAAATGCTAATAACTCAAAACATAGATAGCCTTACATTTATCATTGACATTTGAAAATTTGCATTGTAATTTTCTATACGAACCAACTATGGTATATTGTACAGTGTATTATTGCATATTTACCCCATACTTCTGTATTTTGAACACTATTAGCAGTTTCATGTACCAAAGGTTTGTTTTACATGTACTGCCAACACATGTATGCAGTTTCTATTAAAACGTTTATCTCGGAGAAGAACAATCACACGTGTGTGTGTGTGTTTTAAAGGTATCAAACAGAAGTAATTTTCCTAGTAAATAAAAGGATGCTTTGTGTATGTGGGATAGTTGACTCTATGCTGGAGGGTGATGAGTGTTCAACATAACTGCACAGCAATGTTAAATGATGCCTTTAATGCAAACAAAACACAGCTAGGCAGAGAACATGTCAGGCGTATAATGTTCCAACCATGACAGTCAAGTCTCTTGTTTAAACACACCTTGTTTTAAATGAATGCCCTCTTGCTTGATGTTTCCAAGCTAACACTTGGGCATTACGTCATTCTACGTTCCGGTGTCGAATGTCTTCAGACAAGTCGCTCATGCACCTTGACACATTGACAATGACGATTAGACACACTTTTCTTGAGACGGTTTCTTTATTTGGACGAGACACATTCACTCAAAGGCGGAGATCCCACTGCAACAGCCCCGAGTCTCCCGCACATCTCCCCCTTACATACGGACCTAGGCCACGCCCTCATTCCTGAACCTTCTCGCCGACTCTGGACGCTCACTCCACCAGCAGACTCGACCATCCTCTTCCGTCACATGACCACGCTCCTATTCTCCATCATTCCGGTAGCCACCAGTCCCTTCGTACTGCAGGCTGACTCCCCTGTCATTACCTCCTGTAACCACCAGTCCCTTCGTACTGCAGGCTGATTCCCCTGTCATTACCTCCCGTGGCCACTAGTCCCTTCGCACTGCAGGCTGGCACCCCTGTCATTATCTCCCGTGGCCACTAGTCCCTTCGCACTGTAGGCTTACACCCCTGTCATTACCTCCCGTGGCCACCAGTCCCTTCGTACTGCAGGCTGACACCCCTGTCATTACCTCCCGTGGCCACTAGTCCCTTCGCACTGCAGGCTGACACCCCTGTCATTACCTCCCGTAACCACCAGTCCCTTCGTACTGCAAGCTAACATCCCTGTCATTACCTCCCGTGGCCACTAGTCCCTTCGTACTGCAGGCTGACACCCCTGTCATTACCTCCCGTGGCCACTAGTCCCTTCGTACTGCAGGCTGACACCCCTGTCATTACCTCCCGTGGCCACTAGTCCCTTCGTACTGCAGGCTGACACCCCTGTCATTACCTCCCGTGGCCACTAGTCCCTTCGTACTGCAGGCTGACACCCCTGTCATTACCTCCCGTGGCCACTAGTCCCTTCGTACTGCAGGCTGACACCCCTGTCATTACCTCCCGTGGCCACTAGTCCCTTCGTACTGCAGGCTAACACCCCTGTCATTACCTCCCGTGGCCACCAGTCCCTTCGCACTGTCCGCTGACTCCTCTGTCATTACCTCCTGTGGCCACTAGCCCATTCACACCGCCCGTAGACTCTACTGTCATTACACATTCATGCCCAGGTGTGCGTATCCTGTTTGTGTGTATCACATGGTGGTTTGCAACTGCACTGTGATCCAGGCAACCTGGGTTTGATTCCCAGCCAAGGGCAACATCAATGGAATGTGGTAGCCAAACGTGTTTTGGACTCCTCGTAGGTTATCATTCATTATTATAGCCATTGTCTTTCCACTGCTGGATGAAGGCCATCTTTCATGACCCAGTGAGGCTACAATCCATTTCGCTCATGCAGGTGAACGTATCTCATCGTTCCATCTCCGCGGTGACCCTCCTCTCAGGTGTGGTCTGTCCTTTGGCGGCCATTCCGTCACCAGTTGGTTGGATACGTAGGGTGCGAAAGAAGTTCAACATACATACAGTCACATCCATTGGCCATCACTGCTGTGTCCTGCCGAAGCCTACCTGCTTGCCTTAATAGTCAATACAATTGATTTGTGTTTGTTTCCTGGCCATTACGCTATTATTTATTTCTCAGTATCCTGGTATGCATATTTTTGCTTCTTTGTATAAATTTCAGTTACTTTGGCCAGTCATGAGCACCTGGTGTTGTTTGTGAATCTCAGTACTGGTGACACCAAGGAGACTTGGTGTGTTATTGGTCACACTGCCCTCTAATGTAGATAGCCAAAGCAGCAAGTGCTGCTTACTTGCAACATCTGTGAGAAAGAGCTTTATAGCTAATCGGATTCGTCCAGTATAAATAAATATACTGATTCTCCTGAACAATTGACCCTATGGCTACATAGGAGACCTTTGTTGTTGAGTGTATTGCCACAGTTTAGTTTTATTTTAAGGGTTTATAGCATCAACCGTAAGCCTACATTCAGTACAGTTGAAAACAACATCTAGAGCGAAATGAAATGGCCAAAAAAAACCCACAAACATGTTGTGACCAGACAAGTCACATATGTGCAATAGTCTCATCGGATTGCAAATACCAGAAATATAGACGGTTGGCAAAAGCCAAGACGCAGAATGTATGAACCATTATCTCACACCTAACTGCAACGTATTACTCGGATGGAAATTAAGAAAGAGAACATCTTTTGAGACAATAGCCATCCCGATCAATCCCTGGGGAAACCCCAAAGAACAGACGAACACATAAACACACTCAAAAACTCAACACGGGGGGAGGGAAAGGAAAGGGTGAAGACGTGAAGTAGCAGTCGGCAATTTGACACTGCGTAATGAGCTGGATATGAGCACATCCCTTGTGTGTAAGGCCAGGTGTTCTTATATCCGCACTAATTGACAATATCCAGAGTACAGCATGATAAGTTGTCCTTCACCTTGCCCCACCAGTCTAATGTAAGGATGTGTTCCTTATAACAGAGCTTAAGTAAATGTATGCATGTATGTTGAACTTCTTTCACACAGTACGTAGCCATCCGTGCTAATCGGAGGTGCGGCGAAGGACAACAAAAACTAAGCACAAAAAGCAGTTTTAAATTAATACATTTTTAATGTAGATTATTTAAAAGTGCATAGCCCAGTGGCTTCCTAATATCGGAAGGAAGAGCGTTCCAGACGGCCGCAGAAGCGCATCTGAAAATCGCGCGATGCAGCGAGGTATGTGTTGGACTTGTTTCGCGCCGTACGTAGCCAACCGTGCTGATCTGAGTTGATTTAGGTGTTTTTATAACCCAGCTTGAAACTGTGAAATAATAACCTGTGATGTCGTGCTTCTTCAGAACGAAGTGTTCACAAAAGGGATTTTATCAAAACTCCTGGCTGAGTGCATCTGCCGTCGTCTTGAGCAATGTGTGTAACCTTTGGGCAACGGGAAGGTCACTTTGTGACACGCCACTGCAATGTCGTTGAGGAAAGGGTTGGGACGCAGTTAATACTGGTAGGAACCACCTGGTTACACCAGCCCACAGGGGATTATTGTGTCCGTCCGTCCGTCGTGCGAGGGTGGGGAGGGGCTGGGTGGGGAGGGTGGGGCTGGGTGGGGAGGGTGGGGAGGGGCTGGGTGGGGAGAGTGGGGCTGGGTGGGGGGTGAGAGGGGTGGGGCTGGGTGGGGAGGGGCTGATCACCCTGTGGTGCCCTTATAAAACTCAACGTTTAACCTACTCACGCCGGCTTGTGCCCGCCCTCACAGTCGGGCATATTTGCGGAATACACCACGCCGCCATTGACCCTGGCCATTGACCGAGCAACCCAACGTTCCTACCAGCTCCCTCCGCAGGACAATGTGTTAAATGACCGCACAGTAATACTAGTTATCGTTTTAAAAATGAGTCACCGGTACACATTTAATACTCCTTTCATGTTAAATCTGCCGTGAGTCACCCCAAGTGTCTCGTTCCTTTAGAATGCATTAGCCAAGTCGCTTTAATCCTGTTTGTGCCGGCCATGAATTGTGTTTGGTTTAAATGGAAGATTGACGGTGTCAACCATTAAGTCGGAGCTCCATATTATGACAGTGGAGATATTAAGGATTAAAGAGAAAAAAAAAAGACAATTTTAAATAGAAAATAGTAATTTTGCATTAAAAAAATATTTAGACGCACGAAGGACATGCAAAAAAAAACGTAGGAATGTGAACAGAGATTGCATGAAAAGGCAGAACATTCAAACAATGGTATGCATTGAAACTCGCTGCAGTAAAATCAGGTGGACCGAAGACACACGTGCATTCACAGTCATTTTGAAAAGCATCGGACATGACGAAGAAAAATAATATACCTGTAAGCCTTAAGCTTGATGCCCTTGGGACTTGGTGGAGATCGGCTTAGCCACTGTCTGTGGTAAAACTGCAACTTTACACGAGATATGAAACTTCTACCGGATCCAACTGTAGCGAGATAACATAATACATTCCTGCCATTCTCAATCCACCAATACGTCAAGACCTTTCAACGCCATGGGGGCATTTGGACTGTACTTCACCACTCTGACAGTGTGGGTTGGTGAATGGGGGGAGGGCAAGACCGGTTCTCATATCACCTGGCATTGATTATTGCCTCAGCGCAGTGCGATAACCACTTTACCAACACTCTACCCCACAATAACAAGGCAACAATGGCATGTATCTGAATGTTGCATAGCCTTGCGTCTCCATATCTCAAACACATGCCAATACGAACAGCTGTGCGTGGAATTGTTCATAAATTAGGGCACATTTGTGTTAAGGTTTCTTTGGATGGTGGAAGAATGATGATTATGCTACCATCTGTGCAATTTGAAAAGCTTAATCTCCAATGCCAGGGTTTCCTTTGAAAAATGCATACAATGATTTATTAGTTTAACACGTAGGCTTTCACGACCAATATTATCCATAATACAGTTTTTTTTGGAGGGGGGGGGGTTAGATCATGTAAATATAAATGTGTCGTTAAAACCCGCTACCACCCGACACAGCCAATTAGTAAGGTTCACATCGTACTCGGATTGTAAATGTTGTGGATTTACTCTCCAACACACCGGTGTGCTGTACCAGTAACGAATTGGCACGTTCTGATTACGTGACAAAACTTATTAATTGGCTGTGTCGGGTGGCAGCGGGTTTAATGACATACATTTACGCGATCTAACCCAAAAAATCTGTAATATGAGTATTGTGCGTAAAGTACAGTTGATTGGGCAGGCATCAGTGAATTTAGATTTAAAGCTTTCGTGACTGCAGGGATTCATCTTCTTGGTTCTTTCGGTAAAGTCACGTAGAAGGGAAATAATAAAATAATGAAAATAAACCTAAAAATAAATAAATAATAAATAATCTAATCTAATATTATTATTTCCATTCTACGCGACTTTACCGAAAGAACCAAGAAGAGGTATCAGTGAACTAAAGTGAACAATGAATAATTTATTGAATAATATTGTGTGGTCAATTAATCAAAGGCAAATGATTAACAACTCCTTGCCATCTTTTCCTCTTCACGTGTAAACGAAAAGTATTTTTTTACATAACCCAATAGCAGCATGATCTTCTAGCACTGAATTCTGCCAGCGTCATTGGTTAAATGCAAGCAACTTTCTGGACTATTTTCTACACTCGATGTCTCATCAACACAGTTGGGCTTGCTTGAAAGAAGGCACTAAGTGTTGAAACAAGTCCAGAGTATGCTTGTATTGAACCAATGCTGTTAATAAGATAAGCTCCCAGAAGGCCGTGCAACTGATTTGTGGTGTAAAGGCAGCTCCTGTGTAAATACCAGAGGTGGGACAAAGTCATTGTTATGCAAGTCCAAGTCGAGTCGCAAGTCATCAAATTCATGACTCGAGTCTGACTCGAGTCCAAGTCACATGACTCGAGTCCACACCTCTGGTAAATACACTTTTATTTTTTACGTGAGAGACAAATATGGAAAGGAGAATTTTTTTATTTCGTTATTAACATTCTGTACAATGATCCTTGATGATTATTTTACGTTAATAACAGAAAGTGTGGCGAGTATTTCACTCCCATAATGAAGATATCTGACCCTAAAAGTAAACCTTTTAATTCATATTGCATGTAAAATTACATGCAATATGCTGCATTTACAACTTGCAATATTGCAATTATTTGACAGTCATTATCCATTTCCAAGATACTTATGGTGTTTAATTTTTATTTATTTATTTTTAAAACAACACCTGCCTGTTTTTACATGTGATTCAGGTTCCATTCACATAGCACAGTGAAATTTTCATACTGAAAATATTGCAAGTAGATGTGGTGCACACTTCATTCACACAGTGTTGTCACACGGTAATATGACAATGGTAAATTGATTGCTCGTGCCACTGCTGACTGAGGGCCTCCACTGGAAGGCGCTCTAGAGAGCTAATATATCGGATATTTGGCCTACTCTTCCACACTGGCCGGAATGTATTGGAAGAGTGGGAGTACCCACACTTTACCACCATCACTCGCCGATCGACTAACTGTGGTGTAACATCTTCTTGGTTCTTTCGGTAAAGTCACGTAGAAGGGAAATAATAAAAATAAAACCTAATAAAATAATTCTCACGACGTTTCGGCCACAACGCAAGCAGCCGTCCTCAGGTGTCTCCCCGACAGACCTGGTCTTCACCTGAGGACGGCTGCTTGCGTTGTGGCCGAAACGTCGTGAGAATTATTTTATTAGGTTTTATTATTTTATTATTTCCTTCTACGTGACTTTGCCGAAAGAACCAAGAAGATGAATCCCTGCAGTCACGAAAGCTTTAAATCGAAATGTGGTGTAACAGTTTATAGCACTGGGTGGACAGCAATGGGGGGAGATGGAATCGTACCGGTGACCTCTGGATACCGATGACCTCTGGATTGCAAGTCGAGTGTGCTAACCATTACGCCACGGCATCGTATTTTAACATTGTGCATTGTTTCTATGGTTAACACAAAGGCCCGAGTAAGAGCACGTGGCCTTAATTTTACTGGATTGTACCGAATGCCTACATGGAGTTTAGAGGCTGAGATGATTTGAGTGCATTTAGTGGTGACGTCATAACTGTCAGAGAATCAGGTGAGATTAAGCAGCGTATCTGCCATTAATGTTTTACTCCAAAGTAAATATAGTGTGTTCTCTGTTTTATCAACAAACGCGAAAAAATATATATAAAATAAATTAACCCGACATGGTCGAATTTCATTTATACGCTAAAAATGGAACAGATGGAAGTGTATAAGCTGTACGATTTGTCAGAATATGATGCTGCTCTGGTTACTTAATTCGGCTAATAATGTAATTCACATTGAATGCATTTTTTTTACGAACTATAGTTTCGCTTCAAATAAATGTACCGAAAATGTTTGAGTTTACTTTGCATTCTACTTATTATATGCGGTACCTCTGCATTGTTTTAACATTAGGTGCATTCATTGTATTTGTTGGCTTTTTGATGGATGAGTAATTGATAAAGTTGGCTTGGTTTTCAGTATTGTGAAAAATAATTAAGTTTACCATATTTTGTATTCGTATGGCAGGCCAAGTTGTTCCATAACCATGCTTTTGAAACAGCTGTGTGTAGCTAATTTAATTCCACTTATGCTAAGACATACAACATTAAGAAAGCACATCTTTGAATAATGACATTTACAATTATACAAGTTAAATTGCCGTGTCATTAAAACACAATTAAGCTTCAACAGCAAAAGGCCATTAACATTGTAAACTGATAACTAGTTGAAATCTTTGTCCTTAAATGACCTTATATATGAAGACATGAATTACTGCTGTGGAATGTACAGTAGATAAAGTGTGCTAGACTTAATGTATGGTCATGAATTTGTTTATTCCACCACTGAAATATGTTTAATATCATTCATTAGTTATTTTGACAAATTCCAAGGAATATTTCCAACTTGATGCCCTGTGTTGTTTTCTGAAAAGCAATTTCAAAAAGGAAAATTACACGAGCATAGTCTCGCATCGTCTGGCGTGAAAAAAAATATTGTTCTCCTCGCGCTAATGACAAGAATTATTAATGGGGTGAGTTTTAATTGAATCGTGGTGTTAAATATGGCAATTATGAAAAATATGTTTAATATGAACAGAAATGAACGAGGCTGAGCATTTCTCCAAGTGTCCTTGGCGCTGCAGGCAATGTTAATGTTGTCCATATTGGTGTGCTTGGAGAAGGGCGCGTGCGTGTGTTTGAGTGTGCATTTCAGTGAATAAATCGTAGTGCTATGTTGCTTTGGGGGCAAACAAAACAAACAAAAAATATCCCTGCCATTGCATGGTCAACCTAAGTATTCATTTTGTTGTTGTTGTAGTGACCCATCGTTCAGGTCTACTGAACCAGCTAGGAATTTCTTTCCCTACCCATTCCTCGCGATGGCCAAAAGGCTTCGCGGAGGCCATTTCAGGAGGCAATTCCCCAGACGTTGCCTCCTCCTCGGGCAACTGAGTTCACGCCATTGGACTCTCGGCGCGTGATATTCAACAACCACCAGAGAGCCCAGTGACTTATTTATCAATAGGGTCGAGTTTGAACTGTTGAGGCCTTGGAGCTCGAATACGCTGGAGATGTTTGCTCCGGCATGGAGATTTAGTTCACTGAGCCTCGAAGCTACCTTGCTTGCTTGCTTGCTTTTGAAATATGCTAACGTAAAATAAGATGTGATATGGTATACTACATTGGCTTAAATTTTGCTGCTTATCAATCTGCGCTTGTGGGTATGGTATGGTGTGAAGTTTGCAGGGGGAATCAATGTGAATTAGTCTGGAATATTGCAGCAAATATCTTCAGTGTGGTGTTTCGTGTCATTCAGCTTGTATCAGAGTAGTTTATTCTCTGCATTTTGGGATACTTATGCATAGAATGAAGAGAATCAATAAATAAAACTATTCAACATCATGAATGTCGAGTTTCATGTTATTACATTTTCCCAGAGTTATTCTCTCATAAAATGTACCACTTTATTTACACGTGCTCGGCTTCTCTTAACATCCGAACAATGAAAGCATGTTGCTCATGAGTAGCATTTCAAAGCCTGTATTTGTGGTGTAAATTAATTATTTACATTCTATATAAAACCACATACAGAGAACTGTATATTGTAATTTGTGTATTATGCAACCTTCACTCACGAATTTCCCCCGTGGCTTGTAGTAATAAATTGCTTGAGAGGGTCCGAGATGAATTCTCTATCACCTAGGATTTCGCCAAGCCAACTCTGCTGTGCTGAGACCGGATTAGGAGCAGATGATAATAAGGATTATTTCAATTTTCTTTACTGCATGGCATTTAAAGTATTTTTTTAACGTCACTGAACTATTTTTTAAAACATTCCACCATCTGCTGCAGAACACAACAAACGACCAGACCACAAACTTAGAGATTTAATTATCTGATACCCTTGGGTTCTATTCTGTGACACTTATGGCCTATTCTGCAGTTGAATTCATTTCCAAACTCAATAAATAAAATATTCTCGAATTTCTCTTCACCTGGTTAAATACAGGTTATCGATAATTTTTCATACGTAAATAGGAATGTATAACAATGCATATGCATCGAAACGTCGTGATATTTGTATTCACTTTATTTTCTATTATTTAATTGTTATTTTTCTATCTACGTGATTTTACCGAAAGAACCATAGAATAAGAAATGCATATGCATTTTATATTTTGTTTACAGAAGTTGAACACTTACTCAATGGATGCATAAACATTGCCTGGACATCCAGTAAATAGTAACGGTGATATGATGGCAAATTAGGATTAAATGTTTTTTATTCATATAGAAAATGTATTTCATAAAACGTTATTATGGAAGACTCAAAACGTTGGTTTGCAATATAAAGATACATTCACTTTTGTGTATTCAGGTTATTAGATATTTAAATGACATATTTCTCAAAAGACGCACAATGGCACGCAACTTGAATTGTTTAATTCTGCGTTTAATGTTTTTTTAAAATATATAATATTGCGGCTAAATGTTCAATAATGAATCAACACTGACAAAAAATAAATGTGCATGACAAATCTTTCAAAGCTGTTGATGAATTCCCACTGATGAACATCAATCATTAGCAAATACACTCGTGAAGTAATAATAATATAAAAACACATTTTTGTCTTGCATCAGTCGGTTAAAGACAAATAGGACGTACTCTGTTATTTGGTCAATGTTATTGAACAATTGACAGAATGAGGCATGCCGTTTGCTGGCCACTTGTTCAGCTGATTGGGTCTTGGTAAATGAAGAGAAGTCTTCTGGATGGATATGTAAGAAAAGAGCAGGCTTTGAGGCTCCGTGAGAAAGCCTTATTTACAAACCACCATATTCTGATGGATTAAAACTCTGCCAGTACTGCGCGATTCTATTGGTGGTGCGGAATTCGAATATGGGCAACATCTTCTCACCTCGAGATTGTCCAAGGATTTGTAGTCGAGTACTGAGATTTCAACCGAATACACGCTGCACGGTTGGCCGCGTACGGTGTGCACGAAGTTCAACATACATAATCATTCTAGATTTGAAGCTTTCGTGACTGCAATGATTCATACTCTTAGTTCTTTCGGTAAAGTCACGTAGGTAAAAAATGAAATTAAAATTAATATTATTTTATTTTTTATTAATTTTAATTTCATTTTTTACCTACGTCACTTTACCGAAAGAACTAAGAGTATACATAATCATACAAATGTCAGCCTTTAGTCAATCCAATAATGACCGAATGCTTCCCCATGCCGTGCCAGTCATCGGAGTTTTTTCACCATACTTGTGCATCTCTTGTGTGCCAAAATCATTCATTCCTTATAAGCAATGCGGTTTCATGCAATTGCAGATATGACACAGTAATGGCCCCCACACACACAAAGTGGGTTACTCTTCAACGGAAGATATTTTATCATAAATCTGCTCCACTTTGTGCCCGTCCGGTATCTGTTTGCTCAGCACGTCTGTTCAGGCAGCACCATCTATAACGCGATGCGGGGGGGGGGGCAGAGTGGTGTGTGGCCTATTGAATTTCTCGTATGCACTGGGGGGGGGGGGGGGGGGTGATGAGAGTTGAATAAAAAGGAAAACCATGAGCCACTCCTTTCCTGGGTGCTTGGGCTCGCTGGCCTTTTATGTGCTTCCTGAGAAATTGTTTTTTCCTTCTCTCAATATAAGGAAGATTGAATAGTCACCTCGAGCGGAACTGTGATGATGGTGTTCTAAAATGGTGGTCTGGTGTTGCCCTTTGGTTCATTTTTTGTGCATAAGCAAGCTCCCCCCCCGAAAAGAAATCCCTAATGGAAGTGGTTTATGTACAGGAGGCAGTGGCTTGGTTTAAAGGAACATTTCGACTCTCAATCGAGAGTATAGCCAACACTTTTTATAATCGGGAGTTTTTTTCTCCTGTGTAGTCTGTGCTGTGCTCCTTCTGCCTTGCTGCCCCATAGTCTAACAACTCTTTCTATGCTGTGGGCTCTCTGAGCCTGTTTAAGTCTCGGCCGAAGGCCTTGTTCACCTCGTCTATCTATGCCTACTGAGGCCCTTTCTCTAATAGCACACACTGCACAATGTATGTCTGTATGTATGTTGAACATCTTTCCCACTGTACGTAGCCAACCGTGCTAATGGGAGGTGCGGGGGAAGGACAACAAACGAAACACAAAAGCAGTTCCAAAGAAATTAATTTTCAATCCGGATTTAATAAGTGAATTGCTCCAGTGGCTTCCTAATATATGGGCCGCCTTCCTACCCATGATGCATACCACACTGCTGCTGCTGCGTTTGTACAGCATTGTGAGCGTCGCTTCTATTCAGATGCCATAAAAATACAAAATTGTACGCTGAGCGTACATTTTCAATTAAAATAAAATCGTGCATAATATACCACTTAAAATCCACGTACAATTCAAGTAAAATTGAATCTATCATTTGTGTAAATGCTCAACGCTACTAACAACTTGTATTAATCTTGGGCTGGCCATCCCCGGATGTCGACTGGTTCTAAAATGATTATCTGGTGTAGTGTGGTCAACATTAGCATAACGAGATTATGATAGTCAAAACATACCACTTGTTTTTGGGCCTTAAATGACGCTTGCTGATAGCACTCACCTCCATCTATATATATAAAATCGCAAATCTGTCTGTCTGTGTGTGTGTCTGTGTGTCGTCGGACCATACGCAGTTTCATTGGACGGCGGTTGCCCCTGGCAACGGGTAGCGACGCATTCGCTGCGGGGTGGACGCCATTTTTAATTCCCATTAAAAATATGCGCACGCATTAACACGCGACTCTGAGGTAAATTCATCAAAGTTTCACGTCCTCTTCACTCCCCTCCCACCCCAATGTGTGCAATTACTATTATAGGGTCGGTAGATAATACAATTATAGCGATTACACAGTATTATTGTAGCGCGGGGGGGGGGGGGGGGGAACGGCACCCGTACCCAGCCTCAGCCGGGTGGGCAATTTAGGCGAGGCCGGAGGCTCTGCACGGTATTAGGCCTCGACACCCACCACGCGACTCTGAGGTAAATTCATTAAAGTTTCACGTCCTCTTCACTCCCCCCCATCACAATGTGTGCAATTACTATTATAGGGTCGGTAGATAATAAAATTATAGCGATTACACAGTATTATTGTAGCGCGGGGGGGGGGGGGGGTAACGGCCCCGGTACCTAGCCTCAGCCGGGTGGGCAATCTAGGCGAGGCCGGAGGCTCTGCACGGTACTAGGCCTCGACACCCCACCCGTGTCAAGCGACGACTTTGTGGTATAAACTCGATATACCCAGCGTTGCCCGGGGGGAAAATACATTTTAAATCTTATGAAAACTTTCAAACATTACATACCAATGAAAAAACAACTGTCTAATTACTTTTCAACCCGACGCGCCAAGAATCGATTCTTTAAATGTTGACTGTACAAATAGTCATTAAGCTGGGTGAGCGTACTGCCAGTCTATAATGTAGACTGTAGCCTGCTTATTAAATTGGGTGAGTGTACTGCCAGTCTATAATGTAGACTGTAGCCTGGTTATTAAGCTGGGTGAGCGTACTGCCAGTCTATAATGTAGACTGTAGCCTGGTTATTAAGCTGGGTGGGTGTACTGGCAGTCTATAATGTAGACTGTAGCCTGGTTATTAAGTAAAGTTAGTCAATTTGTAACACGTTGGCTTTCGCGACCATTATTCATAAACAACGTTATTGGGTTTAGATCGCCTTATTTATTAATGTGTTGTAACCCTCCACCACCCGACACGGCCAATCAGTAAAAAAGTGTCCCGTTGATAAAAGACTAATAGTTCACTGCTTTAGCCCACCGGTGTGTTCAAGCGTAAAACCACAACAATTACCATTTCTGATGAAAAAACAACTGTGTAATTACTTTTAAACCCGACACGCCAAAAATCGATTCTTTAAATGTTGACTGTACAAATAGTCATTAAGCTGGGTGAGCGTACTGCCAGTCTATAATGTAGACTGTAGCCTGGTTATTAAGCTGGGTGGGTGTACTGGCAGTCTATAATGTAGACTGTAGCCTGGTTATTAAGTAAAGTTAGTCAATTTGTAACACGTAGGCTTTCGCGACCATTATTCATAAACAACGTTATTGGGTTTAGATCGCCTTATTTATTAATGTGTTCTAACCCTCCACCACCCGACACGGCCAATCAGTAAAAAAGTGTCACGTTGATAAAAGACTAATAGTTCACTGCTTTAGCCCACCGGTGTGTTGAAGCGTGAAACCACAACAATTACCATTTCAGAGTACGACGTTTCGCTGATGCTGGATGCAATTACCAGCGAAACGTCGTACTCAAAAATTGTCTGTCCGTCTGTGTACGCTCGCTTGCGAGGGATTTGCCGGGAGGCACGTCCCGTGCCCCGCGATGGGAATAGGCATGTCAGTTGTTTTATCCGTCACCTTTAAAGTGGTTTAATGATCGATTTAGTGTTATTCAACTTTATTTATTTATTTCATCTGTGTATATATGTAAGGTTATTAAGAAATATCTTTTTCACCCGGGCAACGCCGGGTACTACTGCTAGTCTATATATATAAAATCGCAAATCTGTCTGTCTGTCTGTCTGTGTGTGTGTCTGTGTGTCGCCGGACCATACGCAGTTTCATTGGACGGGGGTTGCCCCTGGCAACGGGTAGCGACGCATTCGCTGCGGGGTGGACGCCATTTTTAATTCCCGTAAAAAATATGCGCACGCATTAACACGCGACTCTGAGGTAAATTCATCAAAGTTTCACGTCCTCTTCACTCCCCTCCCACCCCAATGTGTGCAATTACTATTATAGGGTCGGTAGATAATAAAATTTATAGCGATTACACAGTATTATTGTAGCGCGGGGGGGGGGGGGGGGACGGCACCCGTACCCAGCCTCAGCCGGGTGGGCTATTTAGGCGAGGCCGGAGGCTCTGCACGGTACTAGGCCTCGACACCCACCACGCGACTCTGAGGTAAATTCATCAAAGTTTCACGTCCTCTTCACTCCCCCCCCACCACAATGTGTGCAATTACTATTATAGGGTCGGTAGATAATAAAATTATAGCGATTACACAGTATTATTGTAGCGCAGGGGGGGGGGGGGGGTAACGGCCCCGGTACCCAGCCGCAGCCGGGTGGGCAATCTAGGCGAGGCCGGAGGCTCTGCACGGTACTAGGCCTCGACACCCCACCCGTGTCAAGCGACAACTTTGTGGTATAAACTCGATATACCCAGCGTTGCCCGGGGGGAAAATACATTTAAAATCTTATGAAAACTTTCAAACATTACATACCAATGAAAAAACAACTGTGTAATTACTTTTAAACCCGACGCGCCAAGAATCGATTCTCTGAATCGCGCAAAGGAATCGAAGGTTGTAGATTCCTTTAGATTCGGACGATTCCCGTTTACTATAAGTTGGTTAAAGTCGATATAAACTGCTTCGAACGGGAAATATCCGGCGTTGACCGGGGCAAAAATGTAATTAAAAACTCCTGAAAAAATAAAAAAATAAAATAACAATGAAAATGAAACTCTATCATTCAAAATGTAAACCCCCAACATGCCAGGAATCGATTCTTTGAATCGCACAAAGGACTAATCGAAGGTTGTAAATTACTTTAGGATCGCGCTTCCTGTTTAATATAAGTTGGTTATAGAGTTGATATAAACTGCTACGAATGGGAAATATCCGGCGTTGACTGGGGCAAAAATATAATGGTGAGGGCGGTTGTGAGTGGCGATTGTGAGTGGTGATTAGTGAGTGGTGAGGGGAGGTTGAGTGCTGAGAGTGAGTGGTGAGGGTGAGTGGTGAGGGTGAGTGTTGAGTGGTGATTGGTGAGGGTGTGATTGGTGAGGATGAGTGGTGAGGGAGAGTGGTGAGGGAGAGTGGTGAGGGAGAGTGGTGAGGGTGAATGGTGAGGGTGAGTGGTGAGGGTGAGTGGTGAGGGTGAGTGGTGATTGGTGAGGGTGTGATTGGTGAGGATGAGTGGTGAGGGAGAGTGGTGAGGGAGAGTGGTGAGGGTGAATGGTGAGGGTGAGTGGTGAGGGTGAGTGTTGAGGGTGAGTGGTGATTGGTGAGGGTGTGATTGGTGAGGATGAGTGGTGAGGGAGAGTGGTGAGGGAGAGTGGTGAGGGAGAGTGGTGAGGGAGAGTGGTGAGGGAGAGTGGTGAGGGAGAGTGGTGAGGGAGAGTGGTGAGGGAGAGTGGTGAGGGTGAATGGTGAGGGTGAGTGGTGAGTGGTGAGGGTGTGTATATATGTAAGGTTATTAAGAAATATATTTTTCACCCGGGCAACGCCGGGTACTACTGCTAGTATACCGTATAATAATATTAATACCTCTGTATTTAATTTATTCTATTCCTACCCTTCAAAGTAACACTTATCTACAAACGCATTTTCACAATCACAGACATATTCCAGGTTTCTTCTTCAAATGTGTGTGTGTGTGGAATACAAGAATATACTGAATACCAGTGGAAGATCATTAATTATAGTAAACACGAGGCAATATATCATTTTGAAGTTTTTTTGGTTCAAGTGTTGCAGTTTTTTTTATTCCCTGCAATCTGTGGAGACAAGCACTCGTCGTCTGAGAGACGGTCTGGAGGCATGTTTGTGACAGGCGGCAAGGGGTGATCATCTCACGTGTTGTGTGTTTTTTTGTGTTCGCTGGCGAGTCTTGGCGGTGCCTTCATAGCAGTGGCCGGGCGCCAACAATTCCCGTGGGGATGCTGGAAACAGCTGCAAATGGTGCACTCCACGTCATTAAATAATAAAATGTCCTGTACAAAAAATACCCAGAAAGGAATACATAAGTAAAGTGTGGTACAATCATTAGCGATTGCAGAAGTGGCTCATGCAGAAGTAGCTCATGTTTAAAAAAAAAATAGCCACTTGAAAAGATTTGGTGGAAATAAAACGTAACCTATTTCACCCAAATATTGTTTTTACGTGTTACACCGGAACTTAGTCAAATGTATGTGCTGTATTGTGAAACCAGTGTGGGGTTTTTTTTATCAGTGAAATTGTTTAGCTCCACACGTCCACTCGTGTGTTCTGCCTTTAAAGTTTCCACGTGGAATAATAATGTTTGTTCCAGGAGATAATTGGCAAATTAACACTAAATATCATGTTGAAATGGTATACTTCTTTGTTTCATTCTACCTTGTCAGAAGCTTACAGAAAACAAAAACGGTGTTGGTCTTCTCTGATGGAAAGTGCAGCCCTCGGTTTTGAAATGTGACAATACGGAATTAATACTCTTTGGTTTTGTAGGTAAAAAAAAAATTGACTGTAACGGTTCCACCTGAAAACGGAAGCTTGTGTTGCCTCCGAAACGTCGTGATTTCATTTAGGTTGTTTTTTCATTTATTTATTTTTTACCCACGTGACTTTACAGAAAAAACCAAAGGGAATGAATCCTTGCAGTCACGAAAACTTCAAATCTAGAATACGGAATGAAGTTTCACTACTCCAGTCTTCGCCCATGTGATTCGAGTGACCTTAAACTATGACAATAGGTCACAGGCAGCACGACATTTCCCCACATGCAAATGTGTCTCAGTCTCCACGAAGCTTCATCAAAGGTAATGCAAACGTAACCATCGTGAATAGAAATGCAACGTGAACAATTCGTGTTTAAATTGCCATCTCTTCATGACCATCACCAGTTTAATTAAAAATAAAATGTATCTGCATCTTGACTTAAAGCTTTCGTGACTGCAGGAATTCATATTCTTTGGGTCTTTTGGTAAAGTCACGTAGATAGGTTCAAAGAAAATAACAAAAACTACGACGTTTCGATCGCGACACAAGCGGTCCTGATGGCGTCCTGATGACGACCGCTTGTGTTGCGATTGAAACGACGTATTTTTTGTTATTTTCTTTGAACATATCTACGTAACTTTACCGAAAGACCCAAAGAATATGTATCTGCATCGCTTGCTTCTATGAAGTGCATTCTCCCTGTGATCGCCACGTTTTCGTAACACTTCCATATGTGGATGGAGCCAATGTAATGAACATCAAAAGTATATGTATCATTAACAGGAGAATAAAAAACACATTACTTCTCATTTTTGCACCCCTACTACGTATTGCATCAGTTCTGCACAGCATGTGTTCTAACGTCAAATTGCATGAGTGGAATATGCAGGCATACGTTTTTTTTACGAGCACGCAATTTAAAAGATAGTTTAAAATACAAACCGCAGTGCAGTTATGTGTCTGCCCGAGGCAGCATACTGTGGTGCGATGTACTTTCATGAAGTACGAAACAATATGTTTCCATAAGCAAGAATGTAGCGGAAAATTATTTTAATTAGCAGTGAATTCAGAGATAATGGAAGATTACAGCACTTAATAGGGTCACGATTGAGTGAAAGTGTAACACATGCAGCATGCACCAGATTCGTGAAAGCAGTAGTAACTTAGGAAACATACTCTTTAGTTAAATTTCGATTTAAAGCTTTCGTGACTGCAGGGATTCATCTTCTTGGTTCTTTCGGTAAAGTCACGTAGTTGAAAATAAAAATAATAATAAAAATAAAAATAACTAAATTAAATGACGACGTTTCGGGCGCAACACAAGCGTCCGTCATCAGGTGGGGACAACTAACAGCGAAAACAGTTGCTGAGGTATGCCAAAGAGATGACTGATAAGAGTCATCTTTTTGACAAGAGTCATCTCTTTGGCATACCTCAGCAACTGTTTTCAGCAACTGTTTTCGCTGTTGGTTGTCCCCACCTGATGACGGACGCTTGTGTTATTTTTATTTTCACCCACGTGACTTTACCGAAAGAACCAAAGAGTATGGATACTTGCAGTCACGAAAACTTCAAATCTAGAATTAACTTAGGATTGTGACTAATAATGTACTTGCGTTTCCAATAGCACTCTTCAGAAACATCAATGACCAAAACCATTTATGGGACTGTGACTTCTTGTGAGCTCACTGCTATTTTCTGTGATCACAAGCTTCTTTTCTTACAAGCCTCTCTCTCTCTCTGCCTTTCCATGAGAGGCAGGCGTTTTAGAAAACGGAGTCCTAACATCCCTTCTCTTCTTAACCCTTGGTACTTTTTAAATCCTTTATATTAACTTCGCTTGCTTGCTTGCTTGCGTGCTTGCTTGCTTACGACCGTGCAAATCTTTCGGTCGTTTTTTTAACCCACTTCCCGTGATCCAATCGAGCTGACATTTTCCACACAGACTCGTTAATCGAGACAATTAATATTCGTGAAAAAAAATTCCCAAAATGTTACACTTTTTAGGCAAAAAAAATTTATTTTACATATATTCAAATGGAACTCATTCATGGCTTTGGCTGAACGTCACCGTGTAAGAGCCCAGAGCGTAACCCCTCCACAGGCCGTGGTGGAGTAGCACAGTTGGTAGCGCCCTCGCTTCCCATGCCAAAGGTCGCGGGATCGATCCCCGCGTCCTCCACAGGCGAATATATTTTTAAATCCTTTATATTAAGTTCGCTGCCACGCATATAAAGGATTTATAGTGAAAAACTTTGTTTTTACGGGTTATACTTATTGGGCGATTTGGGCAATTCTGTCTTCTCCACTGCTATTTTGTTGCAGTCGTCTCTCTACACGTATCCCTCTCCTTGCTGCATATTTACACCGAGGTAGCTTTCATCTTTAAACTGAGGTAGCGTCCATCTTACCCATATATTATGTATATATGTTGAACTTCCTTCTAACCATCGCCAACCATGCTAATCAGAGGTGGACAACATTCAACATTGTTCAACACGTCGAATGTTGTCCAATGCTGTCCAACATTCGACATGTGATGTGCAGTCAGATCGTGGTCTGTCTCTTCCAGAAGCACCTTCCAGTGTTTCCTCCATCCCCATCCTTTGCAGCCGGCCGCGGTTCATCCTGGTCACGTGTCCAAATATTGCCGCTTCCTGGACTTGACCTGACTTGATAGCCATGGTTCTTTGTTCGTGGCTTCTTTTGCTAGGAATTATCTGGATCATTGCTTACCTTTTACAGATTGTGGACATGGAGGGGTTGTTTTTTTCGTGTGGAACCTGTCCACTATTCATTTTGCCACCACGGTGGGGCTGATAGAGAATTTTGCGGCCATCAAACTAACTTCAGGTGGTGGATATATTTGTGCCTGTTGCGCATCTGAACCTCAATGCTCTTTCTGAAGCAGCCTGTATGTTGTTTTAGCTTACCTTGTTATTCAAAAATGGTTTGCTGCTTATTTAAAAAATCCGGACATTTAATGCCCGTAAAAATAACCAAAAGTGACAATGAGTCAACGACATTAATTTACTTGTGAATGTACAGCACTTTTGTCAATCCGTTGCTGGTTGGGGGCCTCCCCATGCTGTGTGAGTTGTGGGGGCTATTCGACCATACTTCACCATATAATTTAGAGCACGGATGTGCAGTAAAACGGATTTTTGCTGCACTCCCCTCGGCTGACCACTTATGGCAAGCTGGCACACATTGTGGTGATTAATCAGAACACTTTCCAGGCTCCAATACCTGCTGAGCTTCCAAAATCTTACGAGACTAGGCACATTCTTAGTGACTTGGTAAATTGGCAACGAATTCATGCACATGTTCAGTACATTAGGTGCATGATATTCATGTGTATTGTGTGTACAATATATATAATTGCTATTTTACAACTGGGGATATATTTCCCGAAACGCGCTGCTTACAATGACTCACCTTCCGCACAGCCACATTTTCCATTCAACATGCGGTGCCCTAATTCAATTGCAATGATCAAATAGCGACGAGGGTAATTTTCATTCATTATGGATCAATTTTCGTTCGCGCTAATTAATGTTGTTTATTGCGCGCAACCACACAGTGTGTTCCACCATGCGCTACCAAACACCACTCCCGGTGGAGGCATTGGTGTCCTGATGAATTACATTATTTAGGCTGGGTTACGCGCCATGCGGCCCAAACCCCACAGAGGGTGTCTCCCGAGTGTTTAATGCTCCAGTGCCCAGCATAATGGCAGCGAGCAGGCCTTACAAATGGAGAGAGTCTTGGTGATTGCGATGACATGCTATTCAAGGCTTGATGGGCAGAGTGTGCATTTTGCAATTTGTCAGCGAACGAGCGAGTGCACGTGAGTGTGTCCGTGTGTCCGTGTGTGTGCGTGTTCGCGTAAGTGCATGCTCCAGGCTATTGTATAGTCACATAGTGCAACAGCGATGAAGCCAAAGTGATTCAGGTCTCCATTTGTGCACCGTGTGCTCATTTGTGTCTTGGAGATTTTTTTTCCCTCTCTCTCTTGACCAAAACGATAGCAACGTGGGGCCGATGAACGCCCGTGGGGTTAAAACGCGCCTTGCCCTCAGTGCTTCGATTGGAACGGAAAACGTTTAATGTGGCCGCCGTGTGGGTTTTTCATGATGATAACTCACGTGGCCTGATGTGTTTGCATTGCAATTAGCGATGTTTGAAACCAAAATACGTTTGCATTAAATAATTGTTGTTGACACAATCCTGAGTGTTAAACTGCATTCATTTGCTCATTAAAAACTCATCGAAATTTGCATGATATGATTTTCATCATGATTTCAAGCTTTCGTGACTGCAGGAATCCAGACTCTTTGGTTCTTTCGGTAAAGTCACGTAGGTAGAAATAAAATAAAACATGATGTTCATGTTTCACATTCATGTCCATAATTGGATTACTTAATTTTATCTTGGAGTGAGTGTAAATATAAATGCCCGTGAAAAGGTCGCTGGAAAATGTACCCCAGTGTTTGCTTAAGCAAGTTAATTCAGTAATCACAATATATATATAAATGATCCATAATCAACGTTTTTGGGTTTAGATCGCGTTATTTATAAATGTGTCGTAACCCTCCACCACCCGACACGGCCAATCAGTAAAAAAGTGTCACGTTGACAAAAGACAAATAATTCACTGCTTTGGCCCACCGGTGTGTTGAAGCGTGAAACCACAACATTTAAAATTTGACACAACACACCGGTGGGCTAAAGCAGTGAACTATTTGTCTTTTGTCAATGTGACACTTTTTTACTGATTGGCCGTGTCGGGTGGTGGAGGGTTACGACACATTTATAAATAACGCGATCTAAACCCAAAAACGTTGATTATGAATAATATTGGTCGCGAAAGCCTACCACGTGTTAAAATGTATATAATTGATGTTAACTGATCTCCAGTAATAACAGTACATTGCAGGAGAAGAGCCTCCCCACGTCAGGCCAGTCGTGCTGGTTGTTTAACCATACGTCACCACGATGGCCAGAGTGAATTGGTTAAGGGAGGGCCCACGACAGTGGTGACAGTCCCTATGACCACTGTTTCATTGCTTTTATGGATTTATTTTGGTGATTTTCGAAAAGTTTTTTGGTTTGGCCATGTTTGTTTGTTGTAGTACAGAGTTAGACTGATGGCCTTAATCTAAGTTGTCTTGTGATTGTTGTTGTTTGACTTGCATCCCACTGGGATTTTTGCACACAGTGTTGGAGTACGGTGCTTTTTCTGCAATATTTTGCTGTCTTTTCTTGGATTTTCTGTTTGCACTCAGTCACATATTCACTTTAAGATGTTATCTTGTTCATGTTTTTGTTTTTTGTTTGTTGCGGTTGCACCCGATTCAAGAGCCGAATGGCTCATAGGGCTAAACCTAATAAATGAACTTGAACTTGATGACTGGTTCAGATAACACTACCCACTGATCTAAGCCAATGTCAGGAATCAAACCCGGTTCACCGGGTTGATAGTACAGCTTGTTAGCCACTGCAACAATACTCCAGCTCACCCCAATATTTTTGCATTGCATATTTTTACGTATCAATCAGGGTGTGTTTTCGAGTGAAGCATCTTAACATGGTGTTTTTTACAGGAGAGCTGCTTATAATTGCAAGCAGTTTGTGTGTTAATTTTGTGACAAATTGGCTTTCTGAATAATAACTCATGAAAAATACATTTTAGTAGCAGCTCACGCAAATCCATTTTCACCCAGAGTGAAGTCCATTTGCATTGTTGATCCGGCTTTTTCAATAAAAAAATTACATACATTATTCTGAGAGATTTCGTTTAAGTAGTTAATACATGCTGGTACACTAAACGAGACCAGTTAATGTGTTGGACATCAACAGTGTCAGTGGACAATGGAAAATCACAAGCCGTGTTAATTTCACGGCTCAATTTCCTCTGTCAAACTTCTGACATATCCAGCGAAAACTGTCTCAAATTTTGAGGCATTACCAACAATAATAATACAACTAAACCATTTGTAATGCCCACACATTTCGTGAATCGGACAAGTCGTTGTTTAATTACGAACATTTTTGAAGTAATTTGAATAATGAATGCATGCAACTTAACACACACTATTAATAAATACGCATTTTAACAATGAGGTGCACAAAACGCACAGTGCCTTGCATATCCATTTCCTTCTCGTTTCCATTTTGAATGCGGTGATTATTTAAAAAATGCGTTCAATTTCAATTGCTCGGTAAAATGTACCGGACGCAATGGCGATCTCCCTTCTCGGGTAGCAAATGTCCAGCAGAAACATTGCATAATAGAGGCGTTTGGGTTAGATCTCGTAAATTTAAATGTGTGCTTTGGGTCTTTCGGTGAAGTCACGGAGATAGGTTCAAAAAATAAACGACGACGTTTCGATCGCAACACAATCGAGCCCCCCTTTTCTCCACCTGATGACGGCCGCTTGTGTTGCGATTGAATCGTCGAATTTTTTTGTTAATTTTTTTACCGAAAGACCCAAAGAATATAAATTCCTGCAGACACGAAAGCTTTAAGTCAAGATTTAAATGTGTCGTTAAACCCGCCACCACCCGACACGGCCAAATATAAACGACACATTTCCATTTACGCGATCTAACCCAAACACCTCTACTGCCTACAAACTATATATGTAAATATGTACACGGCCATCGTTAATAAATGTAAGAAGGCCAATATATTTAAAGAATTGCTGACTCTAGGCAGAATACTGACAATATATATTTATGCGATCTAACCTAAAAACCTATATTATGGATGATATTGATCGCGAAAGCCTACGTATTAAACAAAAACACTACAGTATCAGGGGGACCTCATGAAATGAAAAGAGCACACTGGCTATAGAACACAATTAAGCAGCCTGGTGAATATGAAACGGTACTCTCTGGATGCAGAGCCTTGTAAAGGGAGCGAAGGTTGGATGAGGCGCTGCAAATGGTCCATACCTTTCAAGTGCCCTTACATCCTGACGTTTGCCTTTTTTAAAAATCTGTGAACAAAGGCCACCGTAATTAGAATTAAAACCTGCGCGAAATCCAATTACGACATCCAATTCGCTTCACCTCGCCCCTTGTTTCAAAATGCCATTACACAGGGTTTAAAGCAAGTTTATTCAATCCTTTACTCCTAAAATCACTCTCCACCGAGCAGGATAAATGGGTACATCACAGGCAGTCAATCGGCAGGTCACTTAAAGTGGGGTAAAGTGTGGGTCCTCCCAGCTCGTCAAAGATATCTGGTCAGCATGGAAGAGTGAGTTTAACACGTAGGAGGCTTTCGCGACCAATATTATTCATAATAAACGTTTTTGGGTTGGATCGCGTTATTGATAAATGCGTCGTAACTCTCCACCACCCGACACGGCCAATCAGTAAAAAAAGTGTCACGTTGACAAAAGACAAATAGTTCACTACTTTAGCCCACCGGTGTGTTGAATAATTAATGAGTTAAATGATGACGTCACCCTGCTGCTCGATTTAAGACCGGGAGCAAGTGAGGGCTTCACCATTCTGGAAAATTGCCCGATGATGCTGGATGTAATTACCAGCGAAACGTCGTACTCAAAAATTGTAAATGTTGTTGATTCACTCTTCAACACACCGGTGGGCTAAAGTAGTGAACTATTTGTCTTTTGTCAACGTGACACTTTTTTTACTGATTGGCCGTGTCGGGTGGTGGAGGGTTACGACACATTTATAAATAACGCGATCTAACCCAAAAAACTTTATTATGAATGGAAGAGTGAGTTGGGGCACCGTGGTGGCGAGATGTTAACTCCCTCACCTGGTATGCATGAGGTCGTGGGTTCGATCCCGACCCTGAAACCTGTATATTTGAATTTGCAGTTCTATCTCCCTGCGGTCGCGTGGATTTTTCTCCGAGTCCTTCTGATTTTCCTCCCTATTTAGAATCATGCGTTTAGAGTATTCGGCTGCTATAAATGTCCACGTGATAAGCCACTTCGTTGAGTTATCATGTGTGGCCAGTTGGCTTGTGACAAAGAGCTACATAAGCTCCAGTGGGCTTTACCTGACAGTCAAGCTTTAGTTGAGAGTCAAATACCCTGTGGAGGTGGCACTCTCGAGATCTATTTAGTGGGAGCCCTTCTACAAGCAGTGGTGTGAGCAAGCAATTGCGGCATTCTACATTTTCCTTTTCGATGTGTGTAAAGAATTAATCCACCCGGCGAGTGAATAGCATTGTCCTTTTGGTAGTGTGGGTGAATGTTTGGCACCTCTTAAACGACGGTCAGGCGTCAGTCACATATTGTATTAGAAGGAGGCACTACAATGTTTCCATGACATGTTAATGTATGGCACGTTGCATTGTAGGTAATGGAACCCAGTATTGGTTTACTTGACAACGCATTTATTACGTTAAAGGTTTGTAAGGTTAATCTGAAATCTTGCAATTAACTCCATTAGTCAGACCTGGAATGAGAAAATTGAGTATAGATTCCTCGTGTTTCTGCAGCACTGGATATGGTAATGAGTGCACATCTTCGGAACGTGGTCTCGATAGGGGACGTCTCTTTCACACGGCACTCAAATAATTAATCAAACAAGCAGTATAATTCTGAGCTAGTTTACTCGAGCGGATGCTAATCATAGATCACGACGTTTGTGTTTGCCAAACACTGGATCCGAAAATGAACACGTCTTTGCACGTGATCGCCCCGTTTCATTTACGTAAGCAGGGTAGCTCTCTCTGTGTGTGCGTGTCGTCTTTGTCGTCATTGTTCACAAAACGTGCCAAGCAGGCGAGGCTGAAATGGAAGCAGATTCACGAAATACGTGGCAGTGTCCGAATCTCACTTTTCATGAATATTTGTTCAGTTTAACACGTGGGAGGCTTTCGCGACCAATATTATTCACAATCAACGTTTTTGGGTTTAGATCGCGTTATTTATAAATGTGTCGTAACCCTCCACCGCCCGACACGGCCAATCAGTAAAAAAGTGTCACGTTGATAAAAGACAAGTAGTTTAACACGTAGGCTGAGTTAATGATGACGTCACCCTGCTGCTGCTCTATATAGGAACGGGAGACAGAGCAGAGCCTCACCATTCTGGCGAATTGCCCGATGATGCTGGATGCAATTACCAGCAAAACGTCGTACTCAAAAATTGTAAATGTTGTGGTTTCACGCTTCAACACACCAGTGGGCTAAAGCAGTGAACTATTTGTCTTTTGTCAACGTGACACTTTTTTACTGATTGGCCGTGTCGGGTGGTGGAGGGTTACGACACATTTATAAATAACGCGATCTAAACCCAAAAACGTTGATTATGGAAAAGACAAATAGTTCACTGCTTTTGCCCACCGGTGTGTTGAAGCGTGAAACCACAACATTTACATTTCCACAAAGGCAAGGCGTTGATACTGTACAGCCGATTAACAATACGATCTGCTAAAAGGAAGATTGCAAACATAAATGTAACCACGTATACAGCAAGCCTGCGTTCCTAATCCCAGATGCTGTGCTCTAGATTCCAGAATGATGCTCAAGATGTTTGGTCCGTGTGATTGACATCTGTGCGTATGTTTTCTCAGTTGTTCTCCGACATATGTTGTGGTACTACGCGTTGCTTGGCACGATGTCCCACGTTTTTTTCTCCGCTTGCTGGAAGCTTGTTTAGGGATTGAATGGACATTGCATTGCTATATTAATTTTAATGGACACATTGTACTGTGTTGTTTTCTGCAATATTTTGCTGTCTTTTCTTGGATTTTCTGTTTGCACTCAGTCACATAGTCACTTTAAGATGTTTTTTTGTTCATGTTTTTGTTTGTTGCGGTTGCACCCCATTCAAGAGCCGAATGGCTCACAGGGCTATACCTAATAAATGAACTTGAACTTGACAGCCGCCATCTTCCCCTGAAAAACAGATAGGTCAGAAAAGCCAGAGTTTGTTTTTACCTTTTATGGGGTTCATCATGCAACAGTAATCGCTTGTGCTTGTATTCCTGTAATATATTGCAATTACGGTATATGTGTTTGTAGATGTAAACAAAAATACACAAGTTCCAGCACAGAAACTGTGTTATCAGGTACGTCGGAATATACTTGCCGAAAATATGAGCTTTCCAAACCGTTACAGACGGGTTAAACATTATTTTTTTATGCACTTAATGTTTTCATGTTGCCTGAATTTCAATTGTACTATCAGCTTCTTGTCATTAAACAAGGTAATTTAATTTCCATTTAGAGATCTGCAGCTTGCGGTACATCACCCTTTGTGGCGAGGTGTTAACTACCACGCCTGTCATACAGGGGGTCGAGGGTTCGATCCCCAGCACTGATGCCTGTATATTGAGAGTTTGCATGTTTTCCCCATGGTCACGTGGGTTTTTCTCTGGGTCCAGTTTTTCCCTCCACATTTAGAAACATACGTTTGAGTATTTGGCTGATACACATTTTCACATAAGCCACTTTGTTGAGCAATCATTTGTGACCAGGTCGCTTCTGAAAAATAGCGATATAGCTCAGTGGGGCTTCTTAAATATAATAATAAAAAGTTGTTTAATTTGGTTGTCAGACAAAAGAGTCCCATAAGATAACATCACAGAAGTTCTCCTGAATTAACTTCAATAGGCCTCTTAATTCACAATAGGGGCCACACCTATTAATGTCTTCCAAAGATTGTTTCTCGAATGCCATTCAAACCGACAAGTTAATTCTCAGCCCTAATAAGTAATCAACAATTCGAATTTTAACATGAATTAGTTTTTAATGCAGTCCTCGGCAATGCTGTGGAGACCATTAACTCGTCGTGATTGTGAACCAGCTCTCATCACGTGTGGCTGCCCGGTTTCCAAACACAGGATCCCAGTGGTGCCAACTCTCAAACCTGGGGTCACCTGGTCACGTATAACATAATTCAAATCATGAGCAAACGTTTACAATTATGCCACACGTGCATTTGCGAAGTGTTTAAATACCGCGTTATTATCCCTAGATTAGAGGCGGTGGCACAACGATGAACGCACCGAGCTGTGAATCCGGAGATCCCATTTGGATTCCGGGCCACGGCTAACATCAGTGGCAAGCAAGATCTGAACCTATATGGGGCCCCCACCCTCTCATCATCAACTCACATTGGCCAGCGTAGAGTATGGTCAAATAATCCCCAGTCTGTGGAGGCTTTTATCCAGCAGTGGATTGTCAAAGGGCCATCTATGTATATTGTCAGTTTAACACGTAGGTTTTCGCGACCAATATCATCCATAATATAGGTTTTTGGGTTAGATCGCATAAATATATATTGTCAGTATTGTGCCTAGAGTTAGCAATGCTTTAAATATATTGGCCTTCTTACATTTATTAACGATGGCCGTGTACATATTTCCATATATAGTTTGTAGGCATTCGAAAGTGATATTAAGCGGTTAGCCAAATGTCTCAACAATTTCTACTTAAAAGTGTGCCGGGTTACTTGTACTCCATGAAAAAAATTACATTAAATAATACTATGCAATTAACTTGCATAGAGGATCTAATAAAGAATGTGTCTTTTAAATAATTCAGTGCTTTCTTGCTTTTGCTGAACCCGGTCCTCCTGCAGGAGTCTCTCACACATCAAAGTTTAATTTGGATTTTCACATTTATGCTAATGGTGTGGCTTATATGAAGAGCTGGGACCCTGTAGGTTAGATGAGGTGATGGTGTTCTGAAGACCAAATTAAAAAAATTCTCACGAAAAATTGTGACTGTACAGGATTTCTGAGCAGCTAAGAAGTCTAAAGTGTCTCTGTAAATGGGTTATGAAGGTAAACATAAAGGCACAGGCCTGAAATTTCTTGCTAAAGCCACTGCCGAGGGAAGGTGCCTCCACTAGAGAGAGCTCTAGAGAGCTCCTCTCAGAACCGGCCCTAGACCTTTGGGGGCCCTAAGCAAAATTTGGTTGGAGGCCCCTTTGATGTATGATTTTTTTCACCCATTAGCTAGCAGTGACTCTAGGGGGCCCTCTGCTGGCCACGGGGCCCTTGGCAATTGCAAGGGTCGCTTAGTGGCTGGGCCGACTCTGGCTCCTCTAGATGGTATTTGGCCTACTCTTCCAACGACGATGGCCCACACTTAATCCCACCACGACATGTGACCTGACGACCGACTGAGGGGCCCCCATTTATACTACTGGGTGGACAGAGACTGTGGCGAGGAGGAATTTAATCAACTTGAATGGCTCTCCGTGCCGGGAGAGCGAACCGCTAACTTGTGGATTGCAAGTTCAGTTTGCTGCTAACCGTTGCACCACAGCAGCGTCCGTGGGTCGGGGTAAATGATGTATCAGGCATTTATGCTACTTTAGATTGTTGCCGAAATTGTGGACAATATGGAATGTAACGTTGAGGACGAATCATAGATGGGACTGTCTCCTTTTGCGCATGAATTTGTTTGTATTTTTCGATTTAAAGCTTTCGTGACTGCAGGGATTCATCTTCTTGGTTCTTTCGGTAAAGTCACGTAGAATGGAAACAATACAAATAATAAAATAAAACATAATAAAATAAAATAATTCTCCCGACGTTTCGGCCACAAAGCAAGCAGCCGTAATCAGGTGAAGACCAGGTCTGTCGGGGAGACGCTGATGACGGCTGCTTGCTTTGTGGCCGAAACGTCGTGAGAATTATTTTATTTTATTGTTTTATTTTATTATTTTTATTGTTTCCATTCTACGTGACTTTACCGAAAGAACCAAGAAGATGAATGTGTTTGTACTTTGACGGTCATATATCCTGACAATTATAAGAACGGCGTCAGGTCACGCACGCTATTGAAAGCCAGCCATGACGGTGCTGGGAAAACCCTAAGCTGTGAATTACGTAGTGTTCACACTAATTGTGCGTGGGTGGCAAGTGGCAACACTCATCACAGAAGCACGTTCAGGTAAAATAAACGGTTAAATGTATAATGCTGGTACTGTATGAAATGTGTTTTAAATTGTTAACTCTGTTGATAATTTGCAATAATCGTCCCAAATGGAACATGCACGTGCATGCTCAGAGACCACACGTGTTTTGAATATATACGTACACTTTAAAACACCTTGTGATAGAAGTGAGAAATGTTCAGCAGTATTCCTTTAAATTTCGAATTAAAGCTTTCGTGACTGCAGGGATTCATCTTCTTGGTTCTTTCGGTAAAGTCACGTAGAAGGGAAATAATAAAATAATACAAAATAAAACATGATAAAATCATTCTCACGACGTTTCGGCCACAACGCAAGCAGCGTCTGAATGACGCTGTCTTTCCGACAGACCTGTTCTTCACCTGAGGACGGCTGCTTGCGTTGTGGCCGAAACGTCGTGAGAATTGTATTTTATTATGTTTTATTTTTATTATTTTATTATTTCCCTTCTACGTGACTTTACCGAAAGAACCAAGAAGAGTATTCCCTTATCTTCTTGTTTCTTTCGTTAAAGTCACGTAGAATGGAAATAATAAAATAAAACATAAAATAATTCTCACGACGTTTCGGCCACAACGCAAGCAGCCGTCCTCAAGTGACGTTTCGGCCACAATGCAAGCAGCCGTCCTCAGGTGAGGACGGCTGCTTGCATTGTGGCCGAAACGTCGTGAGAATTATTTTATTATGTAAATTTATATTTATTTAATTATTTCCATTCTACGTGACTTTACCGAAAGAACCAAGAAGATGAATCCCTGCAGTCACGAAAGCTTTAAATCGAAGTATTCCCTTACTTGGACATTTTGGATGCTGGGGCAAGGTGGTATCCTGGCGGCCCCCCCGTGTTGCTGCGGTGCCAGCACCGCCCCGCCAAACATTTGAGACACCAAGCCAGCCACCCACCCACTGTGTGCTTCCTTTCCAACACATTTGGCGACACATTTGGATGGAGCGCAACGGGGCAGCCGTCCCGCCCGACCCACCAAGCCCTGAGAACGGCACTGGCAGTGTTCGACTATAGTTCGCTAGTTGTGCATAGCACGTCAGTTACAGATAACGTGTAAGGGCACCGGGGAGGTATGGTCATCCTCGCAGCGGCGTTTGGCCAGCCATCGATGAGCTTCGGCTGCCGTCTGGAATGTTCTTCCTTACGATATTAGGGGACCGCTGGAGCCGTGCACGTTTAAATCTAGATTTAACACATTTCTTTTAGAACTGCTTTTTGTTTTAAGTTTGTTGTCCTTCCCCACATCTCTGATAAATACTGTTGGCTATATATATTGCGAAGAAAGTTCAAAATACATACAGTACTTACAAACGCCCGCCTCATGCAGCAGGCCTAAGTATTTTTGCCATCGTCTGCATTTTCCCTCCAATATTAATTATTGTCTTGGCAGCACATCACATAATTCCAGGTCCTGTTCTCGACAAAGAGGAATTGTGTGGCATGTTACTCCCTTCTATTGGTGAGACATCAAAGGGTCCACCGTAGGAAGGTATTAATATCCTATGCACAATGCTTTGTGCTGTGTTTGCCATGAAGAGTCTCAATATTTTTCTTGTGCCATGAAGCTTTTGTTTTATTGTACAGAAAGGAGATCTGAGTGTGTGCCTGCTTACATTAAGGAAATGCTACATTTATCAGTGGCTAATTTCCTACATTCTAAGATTTAAATGTTTAATTGCATTTAAGCTTTTTGGGTTTTTAGATTTCAATCATGTTAATATATGTAATTAGTTGTGGCTGTGCGTGTATAAAACCAGTAAATATATTTAAAATATACCATGGTGGTTACTTAGATATATTTAGAATTCCACAACCATGACATCTACTTCCTATTAGGCCTTTTATTGGTTCCACGATTACCTCTGAAACTGCTCCTTCTGTGTTTCACACAAGGCCTGGCATCCTCTCAGAAGCCTCTGTGCTAGAGTGCCCCACAAGGCTCCAACATTGGCCTCCTACTCCTTAGAATATATATCATCCCAGTTTTAATGTCGACATTCTCTTGGCTCCATGAACCCAAACCCCCACTCTCAATTAATTACCTTGGCATGGTCCGGTCTTGGATTCATTATAACTTCCTCCAGTTAAATCTTCACAAAACTAGAGTCCTCCTCATTGAAAAAAAAAATCCACTTTCATTAAAGACTCCAGTTTGAGCATGCACCTCCAAATTCTATAACATCACACGAATAAAATGCGATGGAGTTGTCACATCCCCACTTGGCTATTACAACTCTCTTCTCCATGGCCCACCTATATCCATCATTTCCAAACTCCAGATGATGTGCATCGTCTCACCGCCAGACTGCTCACGCACACTCGTAAATCAAACCGCATCACCCCAATACCCCAACCATTCCGCTGGCTTTCCAATCCAGTCTTGGATCAATTTCAATATCACACTCGCTGTCTTCGAATTTCCTCCATGGACTTTCCCTAACCTACCTCCTCCTTCTCATCTCACTCTACTTCCCCTCCGCCAATTCTCTGTTCCCGCAACCTTTTCTCCTCCTCTGCCACCGCGGTCTGGAACTCCTTTCCCACAGACAGAGCCGTCCCTTGGTTAGGGCGATCAGGGCGACCGCCCCAGGCCCCGCGCTTTGGGGGGGAGGGGGGGGCGCACTTGTACATCACAGTGCTAGATGTAATACTTCCGGTTTAGTTTGAAGGCGTCGAAGGGGCCCACAGCCTATCGTGCTGTCGACTCCTGCCGAACGTTTAGGCTCCAGGAATATCACCCCCTCTAGATTTGAAGCTTTCGAGACTGCAAGGATTCATACTCTTAGTTGTTTCGGTAAAGTCACGTAGGTAAAAAATGAAATAAAAATTAATACAAATATTTTTATTTTATTTTTATTAATTTTTATTTCATTTTTTACCTACGTGACTTTAAAAATATATATTTTTTATTGTTATTAATTTTTATTTAATTTTTTACCTACGTGACTTTACCGAAAGAACTAAGAGAAATTAAATAAAAATTAATAAAAAATATTTGTATTTTCTTTTTTATTAATTTTTATTTCTTTTTTTACCTACGTGACTTTACCGAAACAACTAAGAGTATCACCCCCTCTGCCTACGGCAGGCTGCCGCTCTGGAAATAAATAGATATGCCTACATTTTCTGCGCAGCATTTTGACACAAGGTTGCATCTTGATTCTATATAAATCCAAATTCTATTGCACTATAAACGATGTGACTGCTTTTATACTTGGCGAATAGTATATTTTCGAATTCTTAAATATACAAACTGCCCCATATGCCGTAGATAATACATACCCCGTGAATATGCATGCATGCTACTATTCATAATAGACAATGGTAAAAGTGTAGCCACGAAATGTCTTCCTTACGGCAACTGCGTGCGCAAGAACCTTCATGAAAGGGCACTTGGGCTACTCGTCCATGCTGATGAGATGTCCTCTAAGGTTGCAAATGCCCACACTTTACCCCCCCACATGCGCCCTGCCAATATACTAAATGTGCTCATGATATGCAATTAACAACAAGTAAACCCGTAAAAACAAAGTTTTTCACTATAAATCCTTTATATGCGTGGCGGCTAGAGTCTTCTCGTCCTCTGGCTTGAGATGGCTGCCACCTATGGGTCAGATGATTGTCTGCCAGTATTAAACAATTGGTAATTAAATATTTAATTTGTTTTCCCTAAACAGTGTAAAATTTTGGAAAAAATTTTTCACGAACATTAATTGTCACGCACGAGTCTGTGTGCAAAATGTCAGCTCGATTGGATCACGGCAAGTGGGTTAAAAAACGACCGAAAGATTTGCACGGTCGTAAGCAAGCAAGCAAGCACGCAAGCACGCAAGCAAGCAAGCGAACTTAATATAAAGGATTTAAAAATAGCGAAAGATGTCTTGTGTGTCTGTAGGTGACAAAATAACGTGTATCGTGAAAAACGAGACAGCAGATGCAACATTGAGAATTCTAGCATAAGCATATTTGTATTGTGTATAATTGTCGTGATGCATACGCTAATTCAAAAACAATATATGCTGGTGAAGATTTGGATCAGTGTTTTGTTACCAATGTTTAATCTCAATTAATCCAGCTTAGTATGGTCTTACTGTACGCATACGTACGTATGCTATTTGTGTGGGTGTGGTGTACGTGTGTTTACCCATACAGTGGTATAGGCATGGACATTCATTTGCCCTTAAAACAGATAACCAGGGGTCAATTAGATGTACGACCATTGGCTCTCTTATTGACATCTGCCAAGGCAGATTTATTTATTGCCATCCGACGGAACTCAACGGAATGTTGTTGTAAGTAGATTCTTGATTCATCACCGCAGCACCATTCATCAAATCTGCTTTGGCACAAGTGCAGGTTAAGCAATGCCACTGCGTCTCGAGAGCCATTTGTTCTGCATGGTTTATGCCGAGTAAGTAAATTTGCTCATATTGCAATCCATTTTGATGTTAATGCGAGCTTCATTGCTTCGGTTGTTACCGATCTGGTGACATTAAAACAAAAAAAAACAAATGGCAAAATAAAATGGGACCTTTTTTTTGCCAGTATCAAAGTATGAAAAAATAAGAATAGGTTTTACCCTTTCTGGCAATGAAACAGTTGTTAAGATTTCGATTTAAAGCTTTCGTGACTGCAGGGATTCATATTCTTGGTTCTTTCGGTAAAGTCACGTAGAAGGGAAATAATAAAACAATAAAAATAAAACAAAAGAATTCTCGTGAGAATTTAGTTTTATTTGTATTATTAAAATTCTCACGATAATTTAATTGGTTTATTTTTATTATTTTATTATTTCCCTTCTACGTGACTTTACCGAAAGAACCAAGAATAGGTGTTAAGATGTTCAAACACCTAATATAAACCTTATGCAAGGAATCAAGTCTGCATTAACCACACGTACTTGGTGGTGAACATGCAAACACACATGCTCTGATTATTTTTCCATTGTCTCTGAAACTGATTGGCCTACACAAGAGACAGCCCTTTAGGGCCTCGTCTCGCCAGTATCAAACCAGAGAACAACGCCAAAAGGCGAGCAGTACACAGACGATGCCACTATCAGAGCATTTAGAGCTCGGGATGAGCAGCTACAAAATGGGACCTTCTCCATATTATTTTCATCAATGGTAAAATCTCGACGATTAAGCCACCCCTGGATGCGCCTGATTTAATCAGATTTCAGGAGCTAAAGAGGATTGTGACTGGTTGATGCTGCTTGGATATGTGACCACCACTGGATACCGGGGTGTTATAGGCGTGGGGCTGTCGGCTGTGAGGTGGCCAGCAGATGGCGTTTATAACAATAGGCACAGACCACGTACTGTAGATATCAATTCTAATTGGGTCTGTCTACTGAGTTAATATGTGTGGGGCTTTGAGTGTTATGCCTCCATTTCCTTTGGGTTTTCTCCAATATACCAAACACTCATTAATGTGTCGGCCCAATATCCCAATGCAGGACCCTCCTGCAAAAAAGAGTATCAAAATTCATTGAGGCTTTCATGGGTAAATCATTTACATTGCGATTATACATCAACATGCTTAAAAAGGGAGAAAATTAGTTAGGAAAAAAAGGATCATTACATTGTTAAACATGATGAGCCGAACATCTTTCAACCTCTTTAGAGATGTGAGTGTTTCCACGGGAAAAGATGTAGAGGGTGAGCCTCATTCCCTCATTGATATGTCACTGGCAGGACTTTGTGAATTGAGTTAGCGCTTTATTATGAGTCAAAACAAAGATTGATCCGTCACTCATTTGGTTTTGCACACGCAGAATTCTTAAATGCCATTTCGGATGATGATCACCCAAGAGTCATTACATTACCATTTGCAAGCTAATGATGAATTTCCATTGTTCGTCCACATTTGTATTGCGATGTGTGTGCGAATCTCAATGTCACTAATACACTATTCATAATACCTGTGACATCTTCGGCATGATTACTGTTTTGTCATGTTGTTCTGAGTGCTGCCCAATATGCTGCTAGTATATATATTTAAAAAAAAACAATTCACAGATGTCAATATAATGGCCACAGAGATACTGGTAATGTCCTATGACATTTTAAAATCCATACAGGAGCAGGGATGAAATACCTAACCTGATAACACTGGGTCCTGTCTACATTCCTGATTGCCCCGTAGGATTAGCAACAACAAAAAACCGCTTTGGCTGCTGGCAGCGGTGGCTAGGTCCTGATATATTCTCAGGCAGGATTAAAACTGACAAACTCACCTCAAGACCTGGCTGAGTTCTGAGATGGGGGTGGCAATTGCTTTATCTCCGGGCCCTCAAGGGACCCATTGCTATTTCTGCAATCGGCACTACACAATCACTGTCTGTGACTTGCTGGAATGAAACGCGCTGCAAAGCCACTGTTCAACCTGTTCTTACGTCAGTTGTAAATCCAGCCGAGCACTCGCATGTTACAAATCCCCCAGTTGTTGGAACAAGCTAAAACCGTTTAAAGTGAAAACAAAAGCTTTGTTTTTTCATGTTGGAAAGACTGAGTGCATTTAGCCATTCTGTAAATGTGTTGCATTTAAAATTCTAATATTTCTACATTCAACTAATATGTTTAAAGCAAATACGGTACTGCCGTTGGATGAATAGAGGCCTCTCAATAATAATTAATGTGCAACATGTTTTGCAACTAATCTAATTTATTTTTTATTTATTTTTACCAGGTAAGGCCCACTGAGCTATATAGCTGTTTTTCAGAAGCGACCTGGCTACAAATGATTGCTGAACGAAGTGGCTTATTATCATGTGGAAATTTATAGCAGCCAGATACTCGGAAGACGCGTCGATTCTAAACGTGAAGGGAAACACATGAGGACCCAGAGAACATCCACGCAACCATGAGGAGAACGTGCAAATATACGGGCGTCAGGGTCGGAATCGAACCCACGACATCCTCCATACTTCTTCTTGGTTCTTTCGGTAAAGTCACGTAGAATGGAAATAATAAAGTAATAAAAATAAAACATAATAAAATAATTCTCACGACGTTTCGGCCACAACGCAAGCAGCCGTCCTCAGGTGGAGAACAGGTCTGTCGAGAAGGCGTGTCATTCAGACTCTGTCATTCAGACTCTGTCTTCTCGACAGACCTATTCTCCACCTGAGGACGGCTGCTTGCGTTGTGGCCGAAACGTCGTGAGAATTATTTTATTATGTTTTATTTTTATTATTTTATTATTTCCATTCTACGTGACTTTACCGAAAGAACCAAGAAGATGAATCTCTGCAGTCACGAAAGCTTTACATCGAAATCCTGCATACTCTTTGGTTCTTTCGGTAAAGGCAAGTAGGTAGAAATAATAATAGACCACGCCTATAGCTAGATCACGCCTTTTCTACCTACGTGACTATACCGAAAGAACCAAAGAGTATGGATTCCTGCAGTCACGAAAGCTTCAAATCAAGATCGACATCCTGCATAGTTAACGTCTCCCTGCCGCTTCGCTCCAATCATCACATATCCACCATTTAACCCATCACCACCCACACGGGGGCAGAAATTGTGCATGAGGCAACTGTCATTTTCTAAAGATGCTCACAGAAATCCACAGACACTTCGTCGTCCAGCGAGTCGAGCACTGTACTGTAACACTTTGGAATGTGTCTTGTATCATGGACATAAAGTGATCGCATTCATTCGACTTGTTTTCTCTATTACTGCCAAAGTATATGTAAGCCCATTAAATATCATTTAAACTGCTGTATTTTTTTTATCGATTCTGGAAAATGACGGATTGAAATTTACTAATGTTATAGAGGTGGAATAACGGTACATGTACATGCCGTGCCAATATTAGAGTGAATGTTATGAGGTTAATTATTGCCTATTTTACATTGCTGTTATTTAACATAGAATATTCACACACTATGGATTTAAATTGCAACATACTGTAATTTTATGTTTAAGCTGAACACAGTATTAATAAAAAAAAATGTTGTTGAAAATGTTTCAAATCGTTATTAAGGCCACCTTAAACATGAATGCCTCGAGACTTCTATGAAATACATAAATTCTAATTTAGACTTTCAATCGCTTTATTTGCTGCTATATAAAAGACAGGAACCAGTGATGATCACTTTCTGTACGGCAAGAATGCTGACCTCAGTTTTGTGCTATTCATGGTCCGAAAATATTAATCAATACCGCAATAAAGTAGGGTCGCACGGATCGGTAAACTGCAGTCGGCACCGTCACAAATATTGATCTTATGTCACGTCCCATCACAACAGGGGTCCTAAATGAATTTTTACTGCATGGGGAAAAAATGTGGCTATGAGATCGCATGGTGTTTCCCTGGCCAAGTGCCCACCCTTGACTCGCATTCCAGGTGACAAAACTCATCCTGCGCAAGCGTCATTCCGGGTGCTCAGGATTGTGCTGCACAATTCCTGACCCCATTTTTGCAATTTGCGCACATCGGCAAGGATGACACAGACATTTGGTGGGGGGGGGGCTGGGGAGGGTATGTCGACATTCTCTGCCTCAAGGCCCTGGCTTGCCTTGTGTATGAACGTGAAGGTGCAGCCATGCGACTTCTTGCTCACACCACTTGGCAGAACGAAGTGCCCTCCGCTAAAGGGAGCCCTAAAAGGGAATTTTGGCCTACTCTTGCATGCTGGCAAGCTGTCCTGGAAGAGATGGGAGTATCCACACTTCGCCCCACCATACGACGCAACCTGCCGAGCGGCTAACTGTGGGGAACGCATTTATACTGATGGGTCGACCGGTGGAGGGATCTAAGAAACGTGTTTATTATTTCAACTGTTGCACTGGAAGTTCATATCGCAAACCTTGCAGTGCGTATTCTTTTCAGTTAGAACGTTTCATACTGCCCGTTCTTACATTATACTTGGATGGCCTCCATCATCACCATCAGCCATGATCTGTCCACTGATCGATGACGGCCTCCCAAAGCCATCGTCATCTCTCACAGACCTGCGATGCAACTATCCATCAAACACTTGCACGTGAGCTGATCTCAACGCTCCGTCTCCACGGTGGTCTTTCTCTTGGGCGTGTTACCTCATTTTGTCTGCCACTTCATCCGAAGTCTCGACCCTTGGCAATCGTCCCGTCTAGTGAAGTGTCCTGCCAAAGTCCACTTTCTTTTCTTAACAGTCAATGAGTCTCGGACTTGTATGTGTGATCTGACCCACATATCTCTGTTTCTGATTTGACCCACGTGTCCCTCTTTAAAATCTGTTCCACGTGCCCCTCGTTGTGATCTGACTCAAATGCCCCTCGTTGTGATCTCACCCACGTGCCCCTCGTTGTGATCTGACTCACGTGTTCTTCTTTGTGATCTGACCCACGTGTTCTTCTTTGTAATCTGACCCACGTGCCCCTCTTTGTGATCTAACCCACGTGCCCCTCGTTGTGATCTGACCCACGTGCCCCTCGTTGTGATCTGACCCACGTGCCCCTCGTTGTGATCTGACTCACGTGCCCCTCGTTGTGATCTGACCCAAATGCCTCTCCTTGTGATCTGACCCACGTGTCCTTCTTTGTGATCTGACCCACGTGTCCTTCTTTGTGATCTGACCCATGTGCCCGTCGTTGTGATCTCACCCACGTGCCCCTCTTTGTGATCTGACCCACGTGTCCCTCGTTGTGATTTGACCCACGTGCCCCTCTTTGTGATCTGACCCAAATGCCTCTCCTTGTGATCTGACCCACGTGTTCTTCTTTGTAATCTGACCCACGTGTTCTTCTTTGTAATCTGACCCACGTGCCCCTCTTTGTGATCTAACCCACGTGCCCCTCGTTGTGATCTGACCCACGTGCCCCTCGTTGTGATCTGACCCACGTGCCCCTCGTTGTGATCTGACTCACGTGCCCCTCGTTGTGATCTGACCCAAATGCCTCTCCTTGTGATCTGACCCACGTGTCCTTCTTTGTGATCTGACCCACGTGTCCTTCTTTGTGATCTGACCCATGTGCCCGTCGTTGTGATCTCACCCACGTGCCCCTCTTTGTGATCTGACCCACGTGTCCCTCGTTGTGATTTGACCCACGTGCCCCTCTTTGTGATCTGACCCAAATGCCTCTCCTTGTGATCTGACCCACGTGTCCTTCTTTGGGATCTGACCCACGTGCCCCTCTTTGTGATTTCACCTATGTGCCCCTCTTTGTGATCTGACCCACGTTTCCCTCGTTGTGATCTGACCCACGTGTCCCTCGTTGTGATCTGACCCACGTGTCCCTTTTTGTGATCTGACCCACGTGTCCCTCGTTGTGATCTGACCCACGTGTCCTTCTTTGTGATCTGACCCACGTGCCCCTCGTTGTGATCTCACCCACGTGCCCCTCGTTGTGATCTGACTCACGTGTTCTTCTTTGTGATCTGACCCACGTGTTCTTCTTTGTAATCTGACCCACGTGCCCCTCTTTGTGATCTAACCCACGTGCCCCTCGTTGTGATCTGACCCACGTGCCCCTCGTTGTGATCTGACCCACGTGCCCCTCGTTGTGATCTGACTCACGTGCCCCTCGTTGTGATCTGACCCAAATGCCTCTCCTTGTGATCTGACCCACGTGTCCTTCTTTGTGATCTGACCCACGTGTCCTTCTTTGTGATCTGACCCATGTGCCCGTCGTTGTGATCTCACCCACGTGCCCCTCTTTGTGATCTGACCCACGTGTCCCTCGTTGTGATTTGACCCACGTGCCCCTCTTTGTGATCTGACCCAAATGCCTCTCCTTGTGATCTGACCCACGTGTTCTTCTTTGTGATCTGACCCACGTGTTCTTCTTTGTAATCTGACCCACGTGCCCCTCTTTGTGATCTAACCCACGTGCCCCTCGTTGTGATCTGACCCACGTGCCCCTCGTTGTGATCTGACCCACGTGCCCCTCGTTGTGATCTGACTCACGTGCCCCTCGTTGTGATCTGACCCAAATGCCTCTCCTTGTGATCTGACCCACGTGTCCTTCTTTGTGATCTGACCCACGTGTCCTTCTTTGTGATCTGACCCATGTGCCCGTCGTTGTGATCTCACCCACGTGCCCCTCTTTGTGATCTGACCCACGTGTCCCTCGTTGTGATTTGACCCACGTGCCCCTCTTTGTGATCTGACCCAAATGCCTCTCCTTGTGATCTGACCCACGTGTCCTTCTTTGGGATCTGACCCACGTGCCCCTCTTTGTGATTTCACCTATGTGCCCCTCTTTGTGATCTGACCCACGTTTCCCTCGTTGTGATCTGACCCACGTGTCCCTCGTTGTGATCTGACCCACGTGTCCCTTTTTGTGATCTGACCCACGTGTCCCTCGTTGTGATCTGACCCACGTGTCCTTCTTTGTGATCTGACCCACGTGCCCCTCGTTGTGATCTCACCCACGTGCCCCTCGTTGTGATCTGACCCACGTGTTCTTCTTTGTGATCTGACCCACGTGTTCTTCTTTGTAATCTGACCCACGTGCCCCTCTTTGTGATCTAACCCACGTGCCCCTCGTTGTGATCTGACCCACGTGCCCCTCGTTGTGATCTGACCCACGTGCCCCTCGTTGTGATCTGACTCACGTGCCCCTCGTTGTGATCTGACCCAAATGCATCTCCTTGTGATCTGACCCACGTGTCCTTCTTTGTGATCTGACCCATGTGCCCATCGTTGTGATCTCACCCACGTGCCCCTCTTTGTGATCTGACCCACGTGTCCCTCGTTGTGATTTGACCCACGTGCCCCTCTTTGTGATCTGACCCAAATGCCTCTCCTTGTGATCTGACCCACGTGTCCTTCTTTGGGATCTGACCCACGTGCCCCTCTTTGTGATTTCACCTATGTGCCCCTCTTTGTGATCTGACCCACGTTTCCCTCGTTGTGATCTGACCCACGTGTCCCTCGTTGTGATCTGACCCACGTGTCCATTTTTGTGATCTGACCCACGTGTCCCTCGTTGTGATCTGACCCACGTGTCCTTCTTTGTGATCTGACCCACGTGCCCCTCGTTGTGATCTGACCCACGTGTCCCTTTTTGTGATCTGACCCACGTGTCCCTCGTTGTGATCTGACCCACGTGTCCTTCTTTGTGATCTGACCCACGTGTCCCTCTTTGTGATCTGACCCACGTGTCCCTTTTTGTGATCTCACCCACGTGCCCCTCGTTGTGATCTGACCCACGTGCCCCTCGTTGTGATCTGACCCACGTGTCCCTCGTTGTGATCTGACCCACGTGCCCCTCGTTGTGATCTGACCCACGTGCCCCTCGTTGTAATCTGACCCACGTGCCCCTCTTTGTGATCTGACCCACGTGCCCCTCTTTGTGATCTGACCCTCGTGCCCCTCTTTGTGATCTGACCCACGTGTCCCTCTTTGTGATCTGACCCACGTGCCCCTCTTTGTGATCTGACCCACGTGCCCCTCTTCGTGATCTGACCCACGTGCCCCTCGTTGTGATCTGACCCACGTGTCCCCTTTTACGTCGGTGTCATTTCAAGAACACGCACCTCTCTACGCTTTTTTGCGAAAATATCAGCGTGTGTTATATCTCCTTCAGTGTCCATGTTTTCTTGTCCATGCCCTCGTAGCTGATGTGGAATGTGCGATGGGATGTCTCCTTGAGGCTCACGGGTATGTTGTTATTCATTAGTTCGTTCGGTTTTCCAAAAGCACTGCAAACCTGCTCTCACACGCCTCTTTATTTCACAAATTTGATGCCTGGCCGCCTTCAATAAATGCCCTCGGTATGTATACTTTGACGCGGATTCCAGTATTATTGTGTCCCTCTGACATACGTCGTCATGGCCTCCTCATATCTTCCATTGAGCGATTGCTGATGACAAGCATGCAAGGGTTGTGCATTTTCAATGCCTCTTAAGCTTTTACGTCATCTGTCGCTTTTGAGAAACAAGAGAAGAAATCAACACGTTGTTTATGGCACTGGCTGAACTAGATCCTGCAAGGTGTTAAGCTTAAACATTTTAATTAAAAAAAATACTGTATAACATTTCCTCGTAAGAACGTTTCCTACAAATCCACTGCGCGCACACGGTATCTTTAGTGCACCTGAAAGAGTTTACTCTCTCTCCGCCTTCTACTTGCTCCGCTAAAGGCCATGATCACAAATATCATCCGAGTATATACCATTATTAAAGAAAACAATCTATAAATGACAAATCAAATATGTTTTAGAGGAACACAGCTGGAAAACACAGTGGAACACATATATTACACCCAGGGCAATTACTGAAAAAGGATATGGGCCACAATGATGAAATTAGGAGCTGAACTCGAGTTGAAATTGGCAATGAGATGCACCGCACCATTGCCGCTGAATATAGAGTGCGCATTGTGAGGTTTGACAAATGGGTGTGAAACGTGAATAACTGGAAAATGCAACAAAAGCAAAAATACCGGCGTGCAAAGACGTCTGGAGAGATGCATTCGTGCGATTACACAGAGCCACAAAAGGAGGAGCACGTGGATCAGAGAACAAACACAAATTAGGGACACGATCTTGACTGTTCGCGAGAATAAGTGGGCTCGAGCAGGAAACATCGCGCACAAGGGATGATGGGCCAAAGGAGAGGATTGCTGACAGAAAGGCAACCAAAGGAGGGAGCCCACGTGGTGCCCGCAAGGACTGCGAGGGATGGCAACAGTGCGGGGAGGTGTTTATTAAACAGTCAGTAGGCAGCCGTTGCTAATGAGTAATGAATATGGTGATGATGACTTTTTTCACGTGGGGAAAATGCCATAAAAATGTATGCAAAATGGAGTGATATTTCTTAATTTTCTATGGCAATGTAGGCATTTGATTGTTTCGTATATGAAGTGATCGCACATTAGCCTCTGTTATGACTGACACATTTTTACGTCTTGACAGTCCATCCTCTATCCTCAAAATCTCTAGTTGCTCTCTGTAAGTGGTGGTTCAAATTAAGCGCCGACAGAAATCTATGCGCATAAGTCCTTGAAGTGTACGAATTGACATTCTTGAGTGATTCTATTGTGAGTTACTGAGCTAGGTCAGACAAAAATCCATGTGCGGAATATTGCCATCCATTAATTTGTATTGAGAAGCATTGTGCGAAAATTGGTGTGAAATGTTCACATTCCAAATTGACGCTCAGGACCTTAGGATGGTGAAAACCAAAATTACCAAAAAAATCTCTCTCTGATGTCGTTTTGGGCTGTACTGCGTCATTGTTCAGCACGATGTCTGATCTTTCACTCCACTCCCGAAGAGGCTTCCAGCACAAGGAGCGACAGCTCAGATACTATGTCGAACCAATGCGCTGTCCAATCCGAAAAAGCATCGGAGAGCTATGCAGCACAAAAACCGACGCAGTAAAACAAAAATAAATCGCGCAGAGCAACAGCAACTGCATTTCTGACCTGCCCTGTGTCGTGTCAGGTATCCCCGTAGTAGTCATGATTCGACCAACGATGATGAATTGGTTTTACTAGTTCCAGTAAAACGTGTCCATGCAACGGATAAAATACACTGATGTGTGCAATACAAGGTGTGTATTAAATTCGACGCTGTACATTTAAAGACATATTGAAGTACTCCAATAACTAATCATGGCAACTCTTACACAACAAAGCTGCACGCTGGCTGAGGAAATTAAGTACAAGAAACACTGCACTATCCCCAGAGCCCATACACACAACACAGACAACCTCTCTATCACAGCACGAGAACGGTAAGACCCTCCTTAGTATTGATTTACTGTTCTATATGTTTCTTGACTATCTTCCTTGGGTTTCCACAGCCCTTTAACAAATAGCCCTTTGGGTGATATGAGCCGTTTCACGCCACAACACATGGCCCGTTAGGTCTTGGTCATATTCTCAGGTTTTTTCGGTAAAGTCACGTAGGTAAAAACATTAAAATTAATGAAAGTAAAATAAAACAAAACAAAATAAAATTCACGACGTTTCGGAGGCAACACAAGTCTCCGTCATCAGGTGGGACCGTCACAGCCGAATTAGCTGCATCAAGTGAAGCAATGATTCAAGATGTAATCCCTTATAAGCAAGTTGAAGGGAGGTGGAGAGGGGGGGAGAGCTTATCAGGCTGTGGTAGCCAATGAATGGAAACGTATCGGGAGGGAGGAGGAGCGGTGATCAAAGACTGCACGCAGTGCTCAACACAATGAATGGAGACGTGTCGGGACGGAGGGCGAGCGGCGATCAAAGACTGCACGCAGTGCTCAACACAATGAATGGAGACGCGCCGGGACGGAGGGCGAGCGGTGATCAAAGACATCACGTAGTGCTCAACACAATGAATGGAAACGTGGCGAGCGGTGATCAAAGAACAATGAAGAGATTACTGTTAAACACTGTGGATGTTAACACTCGGTGAAGTAAATTAAAATAGTGCCTGTCAGATAAGATGGTCCAAAAAGTGTAATTAAGTCTTTTTTGCGTGGTTAATAACATCTTTCCAGTGATTACTGAGTTTGTACCCATCATCACGGTTGAAATTATGTCTGTGTTTGTATATTTGTATGGCTTCGTGTACAAACCTTTGATGGTAGCCCGGAGGTTTGCAGAGAACCTTGGTCTCGGAAAAGACAATTTCATGAGAGCCCGCCGAGTTGTAGCAATGATCGGCAACGGCCGAAGAATCAGTTCTGCCGTGTTTCAGATCTGACTTGTGCTCGCGGACACGATCAGCAACATGACGTTTTGTTTCTCCAATGTAGCAATCACCACAAATGCAACTCAATTTGTAGACTCCAGGATACTGTAAGTCAGGAACGACATCCTTCACAGATGGAATCAGATCACGGATTTTATGCACTGTACTGAATCGGACTTGGATCTTATGTTTGTTTAGAATTTTGGAGATCTTTTTGGTCACACCTGCTATGTATGGTAACGTGATAGTTTTGGTCAGAGTTTCATGTGGTTGTTTCTGTGTGGTGGGAGAGACAGCTTGGCGGATAGTGCGGTCAGAGTATCCGTTCATCCTGAGGGCCCGATGTACATGTCTTAATTCATCAGTCAGGTGGTGTTGGTCAGAAATGCCATGGGCTCTATTCTCTCATCAAAACGCTATACCACAGAGCCCATGGCATTTCTGACCAACACCACCTGACTGATGAATTAAGACATGTACATCGGGCCCTCAGGATGAACGGATACTCTGACCGCACTATCCGCCAAGCTGTCTCTCCCACCACACAGAAACAACCACATGAAACTCTGACCAAAACTATCACGTTACCATACATAGCAGGTGTGACCAAAAAGATCTCCAAAATTCTAAACAAACATAAGATCCAAGTCCGATTCAGTACAGTGCATAAAATCCGTGATCTGATTCCATCTGTGAAGGATGTCGTTCCTGACTTACAGTATCCTGGAGTCTACAAATTGAGTTGCATTTGTGGTGATTGCTACATTGGAGAAACAAAACGTCATGTTGCTGATCGTGTCCGCGAGCACAAGTCAGATCTGAAACACGGCAGAACTGATTCTTCGGCCGTTGCCGATCATTGCTACAACTCGGCGGGCTCTCATGAAATTGTCTTTTCCGAGACCAAGGTTCTCTGCAAACCTCCGGGCTACCATCAAAGGTTTGTACACGAAGCCATACAAATATACAAACACAGACATAATTTCAACCGTGATGATGGGTACAAACTCAGTAATCACTGGAAAGATGTTATTAACCACGCAAAAAAGACTTAATTACACTTTTTGGACCATCTTATCTGACAGGCACTATTTTAATTTACTTCACCGAGTGTTAACATCCACAGTGTTTAACAGTAATCTCTTCATTGTTCTTTGATCACCGCTCGCCACGTTTCCATTCATTGTGTTGAGCACTACGTGATGTCTTTGATCACCGCTCGCCCTCCGTCCCGGCGCGTCTCCATTCATTGTGTTGAGCACTGCGTGCAGTCTTTGATCGCCGCTCCTCCTCCCTCCCGATACGTTTCCATTCATTGGCTACCACAGCCTGATAAGCTCTCCCCCCCTCTCCACCTCCCTTCAACTTGCTTATAAGGGATTACATCTTGAATCATTGCTTCACTTGATGCAGCTAATTCGGCTGTGACGGTCCCACCTGATGACGGAGACTTGTGTTGCCTCCGAAACGTCGTGAATTTTATTTTGTTTTGTTTTATTTTACTTTCATTAATTTTAATGTTTTTACCTACGTGACTTTACCGAAAAAACCTGAGAATATGAATCATTGCAGTCACGAAAGCTTCAAATCTAGAATTAAGGTCTTGGTCAGTTTTCAGAGGCTCCCTAAGAGGCCACACATTTTGTATTAATGGAAAGACACGCCTCAAACGGTTTGCTCTGTTCTTAACCTGCTCATACATATATTGATACTAGCAGTAGTACCCGGCGTTACCCGGATGAAAAATATATTTCTTAATAACCTTACATATATACACACCCTCACCACTCACCACTCACCCTCACCATTCACCCTCACCACTCTCCCTCACCACTCTCCCTCACCACTCTCCCTCACCACTCTCCCTCACCACTCATCCTCACCAATCACACCCTCACCAATCACCACTCACCCTCAACACTCACCCTCACCACTCACCACTCACCCTCACCATTCACCCTCACCACTCTCCCTCACCACTCATCCTCACCAATAACACCCTCACCACTCTCCATCACCACTCTCCCTCACCACTCATCCTCAGCAATCACACCCTCACGAATCACCACTCACCACTCACCCTCAACACTCACCCTCACCACTCACCACTCACCCTCACCATTCACCCTCACCACTCTCCCTCACCACTCTCCCTCACCACTCATCCTCACCAATCACACCCTCACCAATCACCACTCACCACTCACCCTCATCACTCACCCTCACCACTCACCACTCACCCTCACCATTCACCCTCACCACTGTCCCTCACCACTCTCCCTCACCACTCATCCTCACCAATCACACCCTCACCAATCACCACTCACCACTCACCCTCAACACTCACCCTCACCACTCACCCTCACCACTCACCCTCACCACTCAACCTCCCCTCACACTCACTAATCACCACTCACAATCGCCACTCACAACCGCCCTCACCATTATATTTTTGCCCCAGTCAACGCCGGATATTTCCCATTCGTAGCAGTTTATATCAACTCTATAAGCAACTTATATTAAACAGGAAGCGCGATCCTAAAGTAATTTACAACCTTCGATTAGTCCTTTGTGCGATTCAAAGAATCGATTCCTGGCATGTTGGGGGTTTACATTTTAAATGATAGAGTTTCATTTTCATTGTTATTTTATTTTTACATTTTTTCAGGAGTTTTTAATCACATTTTTGCCCCGGTCAACGCCGGATATTTCCCGTTCGTAGCAGTTTATATCGACTTTAATCAACTTATAGTAAACGGGAATCGTCCGAATCTAAAGCAATCTACAACTTTCGATTCCTTTGCGCGATTCAGAGAATCGATTCTTGGCGCGTCGGGTTTAAAAGTAATTACACAGTTGTTTTTTCATTGGTATGTAATGTTTGAAAGTTTTCAGAAGATATTAAATGTATTTTCCCCCTGGGCAACGCTGGGTATATCGAGTTTATAACACAAAGTCGTCGCTTGACACGGGTGGGGTGTCGAGGCCTAGTACCGTGCAGAGCCTCCGGCCTCGCCTAGATTGCCCACTCGGCTGAGGCTGGGTACCGGGCCGTCCCTCCCCCCCCCGCGCTACAATAATACTGTGTAATCGCTATAATTTTATTATCTACCGACCCTATAATAGTAATTGCACACATTGTGGTGGGGGGGGGAGTGAAGAGGACGTGAAACTTTGATGAATTTACCTCAGAGTCGCGTGGTGGGTGTCGAGGCCTAGTACCGTGCAGAGCCTCCGGCCTCGCCTAAATTGCCCATTCGGCTGAGGCTGGGTACGGGTGGCGTCCCCCCCCCCCCCCCCGCGCTACAATAATACTGTGTAATCGCTATTATTGTATTATCTACCGACCCTATAATAGTAATTGCACACATTGGGGTGGGAGGGGAGTGAAGAGGACGTGAAACTTTGATGAATTTACCTCAGATTCGCGTGTTAATGCGTGCGCATATTTTAAACGGGAATTAAAAATGGCGTCCACCCCGCAGCGAATGCGTCGCTACCCGTTGCCAGGGGCAACCGCCGTCCAATGAAACTGCGTATGGTCCGGCGACACACAGACACACACACAGACAGACAGACAGATTTGCGATTTTATATATATAGATGCGGATTTAATGTTGAGTAAATTTAGTACCATTGAGTTGTATACTGTGTCTTAAGTAGCTTTCACTTTGATGTTATACCTTGCCAGGTTTCATTACAAAAAATATATTCTGAATCTCAGGTGTGCATTCCAATAAAAAATCACGTTAAAAAATACTTATTGTAAGGCATGACATTTTTGATTGGTTACATCAGCTGAACAAGCACTACGAGTACTACTTGTTCAGCTGATGTAACAAACAACATGGCCCAACAGTTACTATAGCTTCGATGTATGCATACATACAATATAGTAATGCATTGCTTATCACCTTAGCACCTAATTAATTGAGGTCTCACTCGTACACCGCGTACGCTGCCTTCAGAACACATCCGTATTCGGCTTACTTGCCTTTGAGAAAATGTATTTGAAAAATGCCGAGGTATTTTTGAAGGACAGACTGCAGACCCTTTAACTAAACCTTTATTGAGCACAACTGATGCCAGAGTAACCTTAATTGGATAATGTATCTCACATCAGCCTCATCCAAGATTCACTTGCATAATCTCCCCATCATTATCGAAATAAACTGGTACAGAAGAAAAACCGGAGCCTGGCTGGATCCTGCTGGGCCCCACACCCCAACCCATCTGTTTGCACAGAGCAAATGAATTCTACCAGGTCTGTTTGTTTTACTGCCCAGAGCGAGGCTTTCTGGTTTGGGGCTCTTGTCCCATGCTCCGTTGGACTAGCCGCATGGGCTGCGCAGATTTCTTACATTCTGTGTGGAATTATATTTCAAGAAGCTGGAACCCATATCCTTGCAATAATAATGATAAATAACCCAAAAAAATAGGTTGGGGGCTTGGTGGGGCATCACGCACACATGCTGTGTGTGTCTGCGTGGGAGATATGAGTGGGGAGCGGAAGTGTAGCGGATAGCACGCTGCACAACGAACCCGGCGATCCGAGTTCAATTCCTGCTCACGGCCAACACCAGTGACGAGTATCTGAACCGGTCCTGGGCCTCCCCTAGGTCGACTCAGCCTAAAATAAGTACCTGGTGCGGTGTGTATAAACATCACCACTAGGGAGACCACCCACCCCCTCGTGTACCGTACCGGCCTTCATAGATGCTCGCTAACAGCACTTTCTCCAACCGTCTGTCCAGGCAATACGGGGGACCTTTGTCTTGATATGCTGTGTTTCACACTAAAAAAGTAAGGTGCACATTTTAATATAAATATCTGCAGCATCCAGACGGGTGATTTTTTTGGATTGTTTTTAAATCGACAAGCACGTAATTAAAATGTGATGTTTCTGGCTGAAATTTGCTGCGGTCTAATTGTTAGGTGCGACGATGACACAGAGGAAGTTTTCTCCTCCCCAGATATTGAATGCTAAAGCTTTCGAATGCGACTTGTGTAAATGGCATTCCCTTAGTCAGGGGTCATTACATGTAGAAATATCAAGTCTTGGAAACTGTGAGCGGTGGTAGTGGCATACAATTGATTATTTTTTCCAGATTTTCGAATTTATCACAGGAAAAAAAAAGAAAAACAGGCATGAGATGCGAAATTTCAGATGTTTTGTTTCGGAATGATCCCAAAAATGTGACGTCACCAAATATAACATAACTTTTATGACATCACGTCCGTGTTCGTTCAACTACAAGTAGCATCACGTGGCATTGGGTGGCATAATTTTTGTTAGCACCAAGACACGTGAAATGATTTAAAAGGAAATTACCTGAAAATCCGGAATTCCGATAAAAGATCTGAAATTGTCCTGAAACACCCAAAAATCCAGACAAGACTCATTCCTGATCCCTATGACTTACTGTCGACATTTCTAAGATTGCCTTACTGGTACTGAAAACACCGAGTTCTGTATGCTTCCATTCTCAAGCTCTTGAAAAAAGGCTTACAACAGCTGCTTCTAAATTAACAAGTATTCCTTTTGGGAGTCGAGGCTTTAAACAAAAAATAAATGTTAGATTTATGTTGGAGCACTGAGCATTATTACCGATGATTAATTAACACGCAGATATAATTATTCCACGATGCTCTTGATTTTTGCCTTTGTTATGAATGATTCAGTAACCATGGAGCCACATGGATACTTTCTTATACGATTCCAACAAAATAGTGTGGACGCATTCTTCGTTAACATCATTTAATCCTCACCAACAGCATGGTTTATGCATCACGTGATAACACGGGGATGCGTCTTATTTACAAAATATTTTTTTTTAAGAATGCAAGGCCGTAATTATAATATATGTAGACATACCCCCCCCCAATATTCAAATATATGCTCAAAATGTCCCCCTCCAATATATTGCTATTAACAATATTTTTTTTAAATAATAATTGCTATGCTATGTAAATAAAAAAAACTATTTGCTAAACCTTGGCCACAATATCTGGACTTGTCTTCATATAACAATGGATAGATTTACGTGTATATGATTGTGATTATGGTTGTACTTTATGAATCCCTAATCTCTGCCATTACATACAATGAAAAATGAAAAGGTAAAAAAGAAAAAACAGAGCAATGTAATGCAATACACTATTGGACATTATTGTAAAAAATAAATAAAAAGTCCATCCCATGTGTTAGTGAATTTTTAAATATTTTAGGCAGGAAATTGGTTTCCAAATTTAGATTTTTTTTTGTTTCTGGAGGCGGGACCCCCAGACCCCCAGGAAGATTTGGTCCCCCCCAATGTTGACTCCATGGCTACGGCCTTGTAAGAATGCATTGGTCATTTATAAATGATTTAAATATGAACATTTTAAATAAAAGCATGTGCAATTGGTTGCGTGCCAGCGGTTGATTTAAGTATTCGGGAAGCAAGGTGCTCTAAGCACAGCGTTTAATACATATATCATCACACTGCACTGGGTTACTCTTTTACGCATTGTTTAACATTTGAGCACGTCTTCGTTGACAACACATCACACTTCGTTTTTCCCAGAGTTATTTCATTCATAAACAATTCCAAAACAATGTTAAAGATTTAAAATAGTATTCATCAGCCTCTCATAAAGTATATCTGTAGAAGAAAAATAAAGTCTCTTGCGGCTATGGCAATAAACATTATATAAATCAAACGCTTTTTTTCCCATAACCGCTGTCATCGCAGCTGCTTTCATTGCTGGGGCTAGGGATGAGAAGTTTTAAATTAAATCAACATCGCTCGTGAAGCAGGGGGTTTGTGGACCACACACGGCCGTTTGTTTTAGATCCTGGTAATAAGGACAATAAGGGAAATATAATACGAATTCATTACTATTCAGCCAACGTAGATGTCTTAATGCTTGTTAAATTAAAAGTCCCTTGAACTGACTCGGTGGGAAGTCTGCATGTCCCAAATCTGAAAAGTTAACTCGAATGGTATCAGTGAATGGGTATACCGTGATTCATATAATTAAAATTTGGGTGAGATCGTGCAAGTAAAACGTGTGTCGTAAACTCTTCAGCCACCCAACGCATTCCATAAAATTGTCACGTGAACAAATGTGGCAATTTATTACTGCTTCAGCAGTACACTGGGTTGTTGGGAAACGATCCATAAACGTTTAATAATTGGGTATGACGTTTCGCTGGAAAGTACAGTACCTACTTCCCACCCATTCTGCACATATGCATCTGGCTAAAATAAAATATATATATCTGATTGGTTGAATATTTTTTTCACATTATTAAATGAGCAAATATACGTCATAGATTTCCCTAATTGTATAAACAAGGATATACACAGAATCTTGATTTGAAGCTTTCGTGACTGCAGGAATCCATACTCTTTGGTTCTTTCGGTAAAGTCGCAGTAGGTATATTTTGTTTTATTTTATACCTACGTGACTTTACCGAAAGAACCAAAGAGTATGGATATACACAGACTCTGAAATGAATTAACTAACAGTAACTATGTATACTGCACACAAATGAGCAAGTTTGTAAAAGTGTCCCTCTATATTTTTTAAAATAAAAAAAAACTGAATGCTAAATTCCAATGGGAAAATTGTTCTTTTTAAAATAGCAATTGCTTAACGTTATCTGGTGGTAATTACCATATTCCTTTTTATTGAAATATCTCCCAGAATACTTGTAATTGTAATGAAATATTAAATAAAAAGTATATGATAACAATAATAATTAAATAGATTTATATTCTAGACCTTATTATGAAACATTACTTGCCAAAGAGTCTTTAATCGCAGCATATTACAATGGATTTTAAACACATTTACCAGAAAACGAATATAATGCATTCATTTGATAGTTTATTGAAGGTGATTAAACCCAGGCATTACCAGTGGGTGTCCATGCTGTTTTGCTACAACATAATTTATCCCCAATTGCCTGCATTTAATTGCATACATTTGGGTAATTTACAGTCACATTAACCATACATAAATGAGTGCGTTAAATTTAGTGCATTAATTTGAGTTTGTTTCATATTAGTTGATTTATGACAAGGTCCTTATATTTTTAAAGGGCACATCCTTTTTGGTCAGTGGGTCGTCTGGTAGTAAAAGCTTTCTATTGAGCCGGTTTGGATTGATTATACATTCCCTAACTATCACTTTCTGGTAGTAAAATAGGGGCTTAAGACCGTGGTGATATAATTTTCCGCAGCAGATCATTGCGTTGTCTGCCGGTTGCCACAGCGTAAATTTCAAAACTGAAGGTTACCCACAGATACATTGCAAAGATGAATAGCGGCTCCCGTGTAATATAATACTTACCGGGCGCCTTTTGGTGGCATCTGGTCCAACTCATGTGAGACTAGGCTATAAGGAAAGCTGTCTTGGGTGTGGACCAATGAACTTCAAGGACAGTGCATACATTATCAGAGTTATGTTTTTTGTTTGCATTATGGCTGCATGTATTGTGGTTTATGCAAACATGACTCCTTGTAAAAAAAGGTGTCAGTTTTGTTGCCAGATAGAAGGGTAAAAAAACAATTATCATTTTTTTTACTGGCAAATGAGGTTCCAATGGTGTAAATGCTTACCCCGAGCTCTCATACTCTGATGGTGCATTGTCTTTGAGTTGTGCGCCTTTTGGCGTCATTTGGTCCAACACCATGTGAGACTAGGCTCTAAGGAAAGCTGTCTTGGGTGTGGACCAATCAACTTCAAGGACAGTGCATACATTATCAGAGTTATGTTTTTTGTTTGCATTATGACTGCAGGTATTGTGGTCTATGCAAACATGACTCCTTGTAAAAAGGTGTCAGTTTTGTTGCCAGATAGAAGGGTCAAAAACCAATTATCATAGTACTTACCTATTTACCGAGTAAATCTAGTCTTGTTTCAGGAGAGTCCTGCATTAGGATGGCTGGTCAAACACTGATCTCGTTGTATGTGTTGTGCTCTGGAAGGAAACCAGAGAACCCCGAGGAAACCAGAAGAACATAATCTAGATTTGAAGTTTTGGTGACTGCAGGGATCCATACTCTTTGGTTCTTTCGGTAAAGTCACGTAGGTATAAAATTAAAATAAATTAAATCACGACTTCAGCAAAAAAAATTCTTGCTGTGGTTTTCCCACCTGATGATGATTGCTTGTGTTGCAATCGAAACGTCGTGATTTAATTTATTATATTTTATACCTACGTGACTTTACCGAAAGAAGCAAAGCGCAGGAGAACATACACACTCCACACGGGAAGATTACTCGTGTCAGGTATTGAACCCAGATCCTTCTTACCGTGACGCATGAAGACGGATATATAACAGACCTGTTATCTTCTTGGTTCTTTCGGTAAAGTCACGTAGAAGGGAAATTAAAAAAAATAAAAATAATTCTCACGACGTTTTGGCCACAACGCAAGCAACCGTCCTTAGGTGAAGAACAGGTCTGTCGGAAAGACAGTGTATTTTATTATGTTTTATTTTTGTTATTTCCCTTCTACGTGACTTTACCGAAAGAACCAAGAAGATGAATCCCTGCAGTCACGAAAGCTTTAAATCGAAATTTAGACCTCTGTTAATTGATGCAAAGAATGCTCAACGCAATGCAACATTACGTTTGCAAATGGTAAAGCTTTACAGCGACAAAAGCTGTGGCACTGTGTCACTTGAATCGAATTACGCTGCTATTTATAGCAGTGACGTATAACGGACCCCGGGCATGCTTTTGTGGAATATTTCTCTCTTATGCACTCCTTATCATCTCTTTAAGTGTATGAGATTAAGTTACTTCATCGAACCGTTCATGATGCTGATGGCTTGAACGATCTAATGATAATCATGAAGGACAAATGGCCGGCGGTGTCGCTTACCTTTCACAGCATTCAATACAAATTAACAACATAATACAAACTATATAGATTACAATTATTAGCCGTACTTGTATTTTTCTAAATGCAGCGTAATGATGCGTAACGCAAAGGGATTGACTTGAATACACAGTTATTTCATTGAAAGCAAGAGCAGAAATAATAATTTGCTCATCCTTCTGACCTGGCTAGCAATGTTTAACATGGTTTACACAACCTCCGATTAGCACAGTTGGCTGCGTACGGTGCGAAAGAAGTTCAAAATATGTGCATAATGTAAAGCATATATATGCTAGTATCCACTTTTTTGTTCATCCACTTTTGCATCACACTCCACAAGAGGCAAACGCCACCGTTCACGGATGTTGTATTTGGTATACATATTAGCATTTAGCACAAGACGTTAAGGGGGTGAAAACTCGAGTCTGAGCCTCTCTTCATCGCGAAAAAATCAACTCAAGGGCCGTACATTTTTTGTTGCCGAAAAAAATCTACGTGGTCGCATTTTTCTAGTAATGTTTTAACATTATTATGATGATATATTAAATTACTACGATAATTCAGCGACTCAGCCGTGAGTGTATGATTCACAGAATTGTGTGCGCTCTTCTCCATGTGATCCTGCATCATGTAAGCACCTCAATATTTGAGAAAATTTATACAATTAGACCACCATTAAGCAATGTGATTTCGGGGGGAATTAAATAGTGTGAAAGAAATGCAACGTATTAATGGTTATACTTTGTTTAAATGTGCCTCGGGATTATGCAAGTGTATTTTATGCAGAATACCGATCACCTCATCTAAGTATTCCCTGAATCCGAATTTGAAACCAAAGAGTGAATATTTTTCATTAAACTGAAAATTCCCTATGGTCTCTCCTCTGTCTCAGTTTCCTTCCTTCACTTCCCCATCTCTCCTGTTTTTTTCCATCAGCCTGCCTCTGGGTGTCTTTCTCTGTTTTGTCTACCTTTGCCTCCTCGTTTCTCTCTCATTGTCTCTTACTTCCGATTAGCACGTTTGGCTACGCGCGGTGCGAAAGAAGTTCCACATACACCTTGTATTTCTATCTTCCCCCGACACTCACACGAGGTGTCATCTCCCATTCTCACCCCGTGCTCGTGGTGGTTGCTGCTGCTGCTCTTGCAACTCCCATCCTCTCTGCTCTCCCTCCTCTCTTCTCATCCCACCTCTACCAGGCGCCATGGTGGTCATAACAACTGCATCAGCCTGTGGTGCTCAACGGTTATATTTAGCCTCGCATTTTTTTCTTGCTTCTATTTAGCTGAACATGAACGGCTGTCTTAAAAAAAACATCACGCAGAATTCACCATGCATTTAAATGCATGGCGAATGTTCTGTAAACCTCTAATTTTCAGACTGCTTTTTTGGTTTATCTCTGCATGGCATAGCCTTTTCACAAATACTACCTTCCATATAGACAGCACGTAGAAAATACATGTGAAAGCTAGGGAATTTTTCCACCGATGGTAATGCTCAACAGAATTTCTGTGCAGCAAGTTTTTTTTTAATATATATAACGTAAAAAAATAAATATCTTTGCTTGCAGTGGTTTGAGCACTATTCAGGCCAGAGCTTCATAATACCTGTTCAGCACACGCCATTAGCATTATCAATTAACACTTCCTCCTAATTATTTCAGCATGAAGGCATAATGCACTGTGTTGTAATTGTTTGCAATTATCTTGTCCGGCAGAGAGGCTCGGCGCAGTTGCCTCCACCAGAAGCCACATTTCTGCGCACGTGAGGATGCACACTCCGGCCGCGCCAGACGCGCGCATTTCTTCTTCACGACGTTCATTCTCGCCGCTGAGTGTCGACGGAGTTCGAGTGCGAACGGCGTCCGTGCGTTTCGTGTCGGTTGACCGCCGCCCGTGGGCCGAGTGAACAGGCCGCCCTGCGCGTTGCGCAACGTTCGAGTTTTTCCCATCGCTCCGCCGAGTCGGGCAGCCCCCGAATCTCTGAACTTTTGCGGTTGCTGACTTCGTAGTGTCGTGGACATGCGACGTTAACCCTGAGAGGAAACCCATCCACCTTACACTGCCCCCCCCCCCCGTCCATAGACCACGCCACTGATTTATAACCTAACCTTTTAAATAAAATTGAACCTTTCTTTGGCGTAGGTTCTTGGTGGGGGTGGTGGGGGGGTGGTGGTTACATATGAACGTCGTAAAGCATAACTATATCACAACTTGTGTCCATGAATTCGTGATTTTTGCCAAGACAGCAAAACACTCGTTTCTATGTTAAGCTCAATATGTATTGTGACACCGCATTGGCAATGGTGCATAATAAGTACAAATAACAATGTCATCAATAAAGCCACCCAAAGTGGTTATGCACTGTATATACACATCGATATCTAGTGAAGGGTCATTACCTGAAACATCGTCTATTGTAAATATTTTTTTTTTACTTTAAGGCAGCGTTGTTGACAGATGTGAGTTTTTAAAAATCCATTTGTGTATTTGCATCCGCTGTGATGTATAAGCTGCGTGCATAAGGCACCGTGGGCTAAGAATTGAATTTGAGGAATGCATTTCGTGTCTGAACCTCCTCTAAGCACCGCACAATGATGGCACGATCATACGGTCCTTGAATGCAAATACAGCGCGTGTCCTATTAGGGTGACCCGTGCAACCTCCTTAAAGGGCTTTCAGAGCGAGTCATTTGTCCGTTTGCGTGCGAGCCACATGCAGCAGCAAATGATTGCTCAGTTTTAGTCGCCTCACTGCAGCGTTAGGGTAGGCCGTAGGCGTAATTATACGTTGGATAATCTAGGCCGGCTCCCACGCCGACTGGAGAACTTTATTATCTGACACAAAAAAAACGGGTGGGAGATAGCAACGCAATTGAACGAAAACAAATCGCATTAACACAACAACATGCACGCGCGTTGAAATGTAAACTTCAAAGTATTTGTAAACATCGTTTAAAAAAATGCAAATAATTATTCTTTAATGTGAATGTGTTTCCTTGAATGTCTGATGGTTGCAATCATTGTGCAAGAACGTGGCGTTGAATGTGGCAGCTTGAATGAATCGCTGGGATTTATTGCATCGCAGTCGGGTTATTGTATTTGCACCGAATGTCTGGCAATTGAACATTGCGACGATGAAAGACGTGCATTACTCTTACCAACAAAAGCATTCCGAACCATTTTAAACAGATAAAATATGTTTTGTTATTGTCCACCCCCCCCCCTCGCATCCACTAGCACCTAAATTCAGGTCATTATGATTAAAATTGGGCATACTTGTTAGCTTCTTGGTTCTTTCGGTAAAGTCACGTAGAAGGGAAATAATAAAAGAATAAAAATAACACATAATAAAATAAATATTATATAATTTATTATGTTTTATATTTTTTTATTATTTTATTATTTCCCTTCTACGTGACTTTACCGAAAGAACCAAGAAGATGAATCCCTGCAGTCACGAAAGCTTTAAATCGAAATATACTTGTTAGCGTTTTACAGTCCCATGCAGGGTGGGTTTGGCTTTGTTCCGTAAATGTAATCTTCCACATGTAACGACTAGTACATGTATTTTGTCTGATTGCTGAATTTTGACAATATATATTTTTTATATAGGAGTGGGGAAAATGTCTAATGACTCTTAAATGACATTCAATTTTATAAGAAAAATACGTGTTTTACATTTCTGAAAAATAATTCCATTGCAACCAATCTGAATTCCATGACTAATTTTTGTTTGACAATATATATTTCGAAATAAATGTAAGGACTAAGGGTCTTAATTAACAGCTGTCATATATTAGACTACGTTCAAATCCTACATCGCAAAACAGTACAATTTCAATGTACATAGAGATTTTCAGTCTAGAATTACAGAAATATAATTCATCCATAAATATAGCATGTAATTATAGCCAAGAGAAGATGAGGGATCAGCTCATACAAAGACATACCAAGGCAATAATGATCCTCCGTAATCGTTTAAACAGGCGATTGGGACAAGACCTATCGGCAAGCACCTATAAAGGCTGGCGTGGCACACGATGGGCGAGAGTGGCCAGCACCACGGTGATCATGTTTACACACCGCACCACCTGCTTATTTAAGGCGAAGTTGATTTAAGGGTGGCCCAGCGCCAGTTCAAATGATCACGACTGATGTGAGCTGTGGCTGAATACTGAGTTGAAAGTGCAGAGCGTTAACCACTATCCAGCCACTCCCCTCCACTCAAATACAAATTCATGTGTGTTCATACATATGTAGGGGTGTTAGAGAGAGAGAGCCCGTTATGCATGGCAGCCTATGGTAAACAAACACAGTAGGCGGGGCTCTATGTGTGCACGAGCAGGTGCCCTCTGCGACGTCCGCGCCAGACACCCTGGGGGGTCGATTCGGTCGTTATGATCCCCCGGGGCCCCACCCCTCAGGGAGGGGTTGGGTATAAAAGGGGAATGTATCGAAGGGCTCGAGAGTGATGTTTAGCTAAAGAAGAGGAGGAGGAAGACGTCTGAGATAGAGCCCTGGACTCCCCCTGGTACGCCGTCCTTATCAGGACCGCGCAGGCTCGAGCCAGTGGCGTGGTACCAGAGCCAGAGCCAGTGCTGGTCTGGACTCTGGGTACCGGGCCCGACTGACCAGTGTCGGGCCAAGATAGCCTCCACTAGCCCATTAGCGGAGGACTCAGAGGCAGGCTAAGGTTAGCCTAGAGGTGTGTCCTCAGATAGACGGGTGAGGGGGCCGATACCCCCTCAATTGTGTATGTCACAAAGTTGGTGTTCAAATAAACAAGTGTGCCTCCAACTCCGGTGTCATCGAGTCGTAAGCGTTACTACATCTGGCGTCAGAAGTGAAACAAAGTACGAACATGGATACACGCCGGACGACTCGAGTCGGGGTACCAGAGGCAGAAGACACCACTGCAGTCGGAGGGCCCGAGACGGCTGAAGATGCCATCGACCAGCCGGGGCTGGGCGCATCCACGCCACAGCAGCTGGAGGAAGGGGAGCCGTCGATGGAGGGGCTGAGGGAGGCGCACGCGAAGCTGACCGAGCTGCTGTACGCCGCAGCCGCCATGCTCGACACCATCACGCAGCTGGGGGCTGCGGGACCGCCACGGGGCAACGGCAGCCGACGATCACAGCGCCTTCCCGCCATTTCCACGGAGCAACATTTTGAAACTCCCGCCATCGCTGCAGCTGCTGTTGAGGGCGTGGCCGCTCTAAGCATCGCGTCCAACGGCGGGAGTACAGTACCTGCCGCGTCACCACCGACGGGCGGAACGTCACCACGGGTGCGACCGGCGATGCCATCGCTGGTTCGTGCCGACGCTGAGTTGAGTGAGGCGGACGAGGGAGTGCGTTCTTCCTCTGCAGCCGCTGCCTTACATCAGCGGCTACCTCCACTCAAGGAATTTGTGGGCGAGGATGGCGACTGGGGCGGCTTCCAGCGGCGCTTCCTCGCTCACCAGGAGATGGCACAGTGGACAGACGCCGAGGCTCTCCGCGCGCTGCCAGCACTTCTCGACAGCGACGCCCTCGCCACTCTAACATCGGCTTCGAAGGAGAGGCGCTCCACGCTGCGGAAGGCGATGCAGGTGCTGTCGGCGGTATATGGTCCACCATCGGACTGTCGCCAACTCTTTTACGATCGCCAGCGGGGGACGAAGGAGTCGCCCCTGGCGTACCGCACAAGCCTCCTGGCACTGGCGAAGGAGGCCTTTCCACGAATGGATGACGAGGGTGTCGACGCCATGGTGACAGAGAAGATACTTTTGCTGGCGGACGACTTAGACATCGTCATTGTCGCACAGGACGATGCAGAGATGTGCTCCCTCCAAGCGGCCCGTCTTCTCCACGCAAACCTGTCCTCTCAACGACGGAAGGCCAGCAAGGCGGCGAGCGGGCGTGCCGTCGCTGCAGCCACCCCCCCGGCGGAAGAGGTTTGCGCCATCGACCATCAACGGCAGCATGGAGCGGGAGTACGGGAGGACCGGGCCGGTTCAAGCCGTCTACAACATCCATCGTCGTCACCAGCGCTTCCATGCTGTTACAACTGCGGCATCCGGGGCCACGTCGCCTCGGGGTGCCGCTCTCCTGGGCAGCGCAGGACGACACCTCAACGGGACGCCGGCCCTCGTCACAAGCTCCACCATCATAATCCGGCGAGTCGCGGCACCCCTCATGCTTGGCCCACGCACACGCCCGTCACACACTCAAACACCGCAGCGAAGGGGGGGCCAATATCGCGTACCATGGCACCAACACGCACCGCTCTGGGTACTCAGATTGAACCCAGCCAGTGGTCCGTGTTGGCCCATAGGGTTGTAGCCGCGTCGTCAGGGTCGTCGGCCGTTGTGGGTCACATCGATGGGGTCGAGGTGCGCATCCTGGTCGATACAGGAGCATCGGCGACCATTATTTCGGAGTTGATTTATAACATTCTCCCTGCCCAAAGCCGTCCTTTGATGCCTGTTAACGTGCCATTCTTTGCTGCTAACGGGGGTTCACTTGGCATCATCGGACAAATTCGTGCCCAAATTTGTGTCGGGGATATTAAATTGTCTGGGCCGATTTTTGTTTCCTCCTCGCTGGCGGTTCCGTGCCTGCTGGGGACGGACTTCCTGGCCAAAATGCCGATTAGGATATTAATCGACCAGGGATGCATTGAGCTCCCATCGGGCCGACGCATGGCGTTTCTGCCATCCCCCGCTACGAGCCGGACGGCGTTCGCGACGGTGCCGGCGTTCGTAGATAGAACGGTGCGCGTTCCTCCGGGGGCGCAAATGTTGATTCCTTTGAAACTTCGGCGGCCCTTCGCTAAGGGCATTGGGGCTCAAGGGGTTCTGTTGGGACCGTCTAGGGCCGGGGTCAGTGGACCTGATTTACTCCCGGCCCAGACCATAGTGAGAGGGGAAGGAGAACCCTTCATCGCGGTCCTCAATGTGGGCTCGCAGACGGTGGTGGTCCCACAGGGGACCGTGCTTGCTCACGCAACGCCGGTGCCCTGTGAGGAACCCGTCGCGAGTCATGTCGGCGCTGTCCCTGCACCGCGACCACATTCGGACAGCGATGAAGGGTGGCTCGAGGCGCTTTGTGCGGGATCGACGGACCTGTCAAATTTAGAGCGTCAACGTCTTAAGACACTACTAAGGGAATTTTCCGACGTTTTCAGTCGGGATAAATACGATTTGGGCTGCACTAATCTGCTGCGTCACCATATTGATACGGGTGACAGCGCGCCAATACGCCAGAATCCTTTTCGGTTGAGTCCCGCCGAAAAGGACCATGTCAAATCGGCTGTTGATGACATGCTAGCCGCCGACATCATTTCTCCCTCCAACAGCCCTTGGGGAGCGCCGATCGTCCTGGTTAAGAAGCAGGACGGTTCGTTGCGGTTTTGCGTTGACTTTCGGCGCCTTAATAAAATTACGGTTGCCGACGCATACCCGCTCCCACGGATGGACGAATCGCTTGACGCCTTGGCGGGAGCGCGATTCTTCTCCACATTGGACTTACTTTCGGGATTCTGGCAGCTTCCTCTGGACGATGATTCAAAGCCTAAAACTGCTTTCCGTACTCCGCACGGCCTGTTTCAATTCAACCGGTTGCCGATGGGCTTACACTCAGCGCCGGCAACTTTCCAGCGGTTGATGGAATTGGTTTTGGCTGGATTGCAATGGGAGTCGTGCCTGATTTATTTGGATGACGTTATTGTCTTTGGCAAAACTTTTGATGAACATCTCCAGAGGTTGCGGGCGGTTTTCCTAAGGATGCGGGCTGCTAATTTGAAATTTAAGCCCCAAAAATGCCATTTGTTACGCGAGTCGGTGCGTTATTTGGGGCACATCGTGGGACGCTCAGGTATTTCTACCGATCCCACCAAAACGCAGTGTGTAAGCTCCTGGCCGACTCCCACCTCAGTGGGAGAGGTTAGGAGTTTTATTGGGTTTGCGTCGTATTATAGACGCTTCGTCGCTAATTTTGCGACTATAGCAAAACCCCTACACGCTTTAACATCAAAAGGGGTTCGGTTCTGCTGGGGTCAGGAGGAGGAAGCTGCTTTTTGCTCCCTTCGGGACGCTTTGGTAAACGCTCCTCCCCTGATTTACCCTGATTTTTCAAAACCATTCTTGCTCGACACCGATGCGAGCAACACGGGTATTGGGGGCGTGCTCTCCCAGGTGGTTGACGGCGTGGAACGTGTGGTTGCGTACGGCAGTCGGGTGTTGTCTCCAGCGGAGCAACGATATTGTGTCACCCGTAGGGAACTGTTGGCAATTGTCCATTTCATCCAACAGTATCGCCCATATCTGTACGGTCGGCATTTCACCGTCCGCACAGATCATGCGGCACTGCAGTACGCCCTGAGGGTTCAACAGCCATCGGGACAATTGTCCCGATGGTTGGAGGTCCTCCAGGATTACGATTTCCAAACCACATACCGTAAGGGCGTTCGCCACACCAACGCGGACGCTCTGTCGCGCTTGCCAACCACCTCCGAGTGTGCATGCCTCCTGGGGTCTGGACGTTGCAGACCTCCAGGGGACACATCGGTTCCTGTCTTGGCGGCCGCCAACGACGACGATACAGTAGTTACTAATTCGATCGAACAACAGGGCAAAGATTCCCTGTTGGGGTTGCCCGTCATTGACTGGGGGCGCCTCCAGATGGAGGATGTCTCCCTCCTCGGGTGGCGACGTCGCGTTGGCGGTGCGGCGGGGGGAAAAAGAGGTGGTTCCGACGCATGGGAAATGTGCCAAGGCCTGCTGATGCATTGGGACGGGAAGTCGCGTCGACATCGGCTGGTGGTCCCTACTGGGTTGCGGGGCAGGGTGGTATGGGCCGCTCATGAGCGCCTCCTACACCTGGGGACCCAAAAGACTCTCGCCTTGCTGCAACTTGATTTTTATTGGCCTGGCATGACGAGGGATGTTGGGGATTTGTTGGGATCATGCCCTCGATGTGCACAACGCAAACCGCCGGCACGGGAGTCTAACCCGCCCTTGCAATCGATCAAAGTGTCCAGGATAAACGAGCTGGTCGCTCTGGACATTTTGGGACCATTCCCCGCCACCCCCAGGGGGAATAGATATTTGTTGACTGGTGTCGAGTATTTTACACGCTGGCCTATGGCCTGGCCTCTGGCCAACCAGTCGGCAGCAGCCATCGTGGAGGCCTTTGTTCAGGGTTATGTCCTGGACAAAGGTGCTCCGGAGAGGCTGCTGACCGACCAGGGCAGAAATTTTTCCGGTAAACTACTCAGACAAGTCTGTGATCTCCTGGGCACAAAGAAAATTCGGACCTCCCCATATCACCCACAAACTGACGGGATGGTCGAACGGTTGCATCGCACCATCACGTCCATGTTATCACAACAAGTTTCGGACTCGCAAACGGATTGGGACCTACAAATTCAGGGGGTCTTGGCGGCGTACCGGATGGCACCCCATGCAGCTACGGGGTTTTCTCCCTTTTACCTCATGTACGGCCGAGAACCAGACCCGCCTGTTCGTGCCCAGTTGCAGATCCCCGTGCCGCAGGGAAAAACTAATCTGGCTGACCACGTTAAATTTAATCTGGACAAATTGACCGAGGCACGGGATGCTGCAATGCAAAACTCTGACCTCCGTCAGAAGGCGAATGAGCGCCTCAGATTGAGTCGAGCGCACATGCTGCAGTGGAAGCCGGGGGACAAGGCATGGCTGCACTGCCCCCAGGTGCCACTGGCAACCTCCTCTAAACTGGTGCGGCCGTGGCGGGGCCCTGTGGAAGTGGTGGAGGTGTTACGACCGCAGTGCGTGCGCATCAAGTGGGGGAAGCGGCGATGGTTCGTGCACCCCTCTAGGTTAAAACCCTTCTCTGCGGTACACAATCACACTTCACACGCGCGTGGCCAAGCATGTGGGGGGTCGGCCGACTCGCTGGGTCCGTCTCCGTCGCTCTCACCTAATGCCTTGCCGGCTGTGCCACCTTCAAGTGCATCAGGAGTGACGGGCTCACGCCCGATCACCCCTCCTGCGGATACCGAGGGTCACGCGGAGTCGGATGAATGCTCACCCCAAGACGGACAATTGCCACCTGATGGTCCGCCACGCGCGGTTACCCCGTGTGAGGGGCCCGCTGCAAGGACGCGCGCTAAAATGCGCAAACTGTTGTGAGGCCGGAAAATGTGTACATAGCTGTTGTGTTCATTGGATGTTGTGTGGGTGGTGTGTTCCCCACTCCTCGGATGTACATATGTTGGCTTCACCGTGTGTTGTGTGTGCGTGGTGGGTTCCCTGCTGATTGTATATAGGCTGTTTTTTTACGGAATTCGTATTTATTCGGGGGGGGTGCGACGGGTTGTTTTCTCATCTTGCTGTTGCGTTCTTGTTCTGGTTCCTGTTATTGTTCAAAAATAGTGAGGCACACGCGCGGTCAGGGGGTGAAGGCACCTTTATTGTCAAATTTTTGTATGTTGGCAGCCGGGACGGCTGCATGCTATGCGGGGGGGAGTGATGTAGGGGTGTTAGAGAGAGAGAGCCCGTTATGCATGGCAGCCTATGGTAAACAAACACAGTAGGCGGGGCTCTATGTGTGCACGAGCAGGTGCCCTCTGCGACGTCCGCGCCAGACACCCTGGGGGGTCGATTCGGTCGTTATGATCCCCCGGGGCCCCACCCCTCAGGGAGGGGTTGGGTATAAAAGGGGAATGTATCGAAGGGCTCGAGAGTGATGTTTAGCTAAAGAAGAGGAGGAGGAAGACGTCTGAGATAGAGCCCTGGACTCCCCCTGGTACGCCGTCCTTATCAGGACCGCGCAGGCTCGAGCCAGTGGCGTGGTACCAGAGCCAGAGCCAGTGCTGGTCTGGACTCTGGGTACCGGGCCCGACTGACCAGTGTCGGGCCAAGATAGCCTCCACTAGCCCATTAGCGGAGGACTCAGAGGCAGGCTAAGGTTAGCCTAGAGGTGTGTCCTCAGATAGACGGGTGAGGGGGCCGATACCCCCTCAATTGTGTATGTCACAAAGTTGGTGTTCAAATAAACAAGTGTGCCTCCAACTCCGGTGTCATCGAGTCGTAAGCGTTACTACACATAGAAAAGACAAAGATCACCGGCATAGCCTTAACAGACTGTCGGGGCAAGTGCTGTTAGCGAGCACATGTGAAGGTCGGCACGGCACACGAGGAGGTGGGTGGCCAGCACCACCCCCGGCCGCCTTTGTCTCCCCAGTGACGATGTTTACACACCGCACCGGGTACTAATTGGCTGCGTCAACCTAGGGGAGGCCCAGGATCATTTCAGATAATCGTCACTGGCGTTGGGTCACCGGCTTCATAGTGCAGCGCAGACTCAAATACACGTGCACATGCACGCACACACACAGATGTCATCACAATATGCACTGCACCCATGGACAGCTACAATATGGCTCCACCCATTTTGGTTCAGAGAAGGGCTTCCTGACGTCTCCAGGCTGTCGTGTTTGGTTTGGAGAGAATATCGACCTGTGACACACACACAAGCATGGGCATACACAGACGACTCTTTTTTCAGAAACCCTTAGGGGTTTGTGGGGTCAGGTGGTGTTAATGATTAACTCCATTATCAAATCGTGTGTGGCACCCACATAGTTTTATGGCCACCCTTTGCCAACTCACTTGGTTCCTAGCACAACCAGTGTAACACCAGGCACCCATATATTTGACCTAGGGTTTGACCTCACCTGGCGGATACAAAACATTTAACTGGTGGGTTTGAACCCAGGTCACCGGAAATGTAAAATAATTTGTTAACAGTAACGGTGGCAGTGATTCGCGCACACGCATGCGCACACACGCACGCAGCGCTTTAATGAATAGATTTTGAGAAAATAAAGGAAGCTCGGCTTAAATGGATTTCTTAAATAAAACCCAGGAGTGTAATATATCTCCAGTTTCTTTGAAGCCAGAGGAACACTTAAACACTGGGCTAACGTTTATGGTTCATAAAGGGACATCTGTGCAGAGTAAAGGAAATTCGTTTTAAGTAACTGTTCTGTGGGACCTTCATGCATTGCATTTTCATTTTCAGCTACATTAAGTATTTCACAGAACAGCTCCCTGTCAGCATATAACCATGCAGCAATTCAAATGTGCCCAAGACAGCACTTTATGTGCTAGGAACAGCAGTTTCTTAACAAGTATGGGCTACTATTTATGAATGTGTTATGATCTTCCTGAGCTAGATACATACAAAATTGTAGATTAAAGTGATGTACTGCCCCAGAGAACCTGTACACATATAATAAAGTGTAACATTAACATGGAAATTTCTCCATGTGATTTAAGTGATTATTCGTGTTAAATATTCAGAAATATGGATAACTATGTACATATATTTGCATTTACCATGTAATATTAATCATTGAGAATTTCTATGACTTGTAAAAACTTAAAGGTGTTTGCTAGCATCCTGGCAATGCACGTGCATTTAAATCTGGGAATGTACTTTATTCTGCACATTCCCTCAATCATTAACGATGTTTCACGGTACAGTACATTAGTTTGTCTCAACGAGCCTTAGACACGGTCTCTGCATGCTCTAAGAATTCTTGGTCGCTTATTTCAGGGATAATGAGATTCAGGGATACACATTAGAGGACCTTTCCAATTAGCTGCCAAAACAATCATATTGGACAGAGGACAGCGTAGAGTTACACCCGAGCAGCAACAATGCATCGCTTTTAAGGCACGTTCAGCAGTGGTGACGCCTTGCCCATTAATTTTTGGAGTAAAAAATCATATTCTTAGGTTTTTTCGGTAAAGTCACGTAGGTAAAACATCAAAATTAATACAAATAAAATAAAACAAAAATCACGACGTTTCGGAGGCAACACAAGTCGCCGTCATCAGGTGGGAAAAAATCATACTCTATAGATAAGAAAACATCTTCAGGAAGTAATGACTCAATGTAATCAATCACATTGGCAAGCTGCAGCGTGTACAAAACTCGTTGGTACGTGTTGTTACGGGTACGTACATCAAGATGCGACCGTGTCCGTCCGGTCCTCCCTGACCTGCATTGGCTTCCGGTTGTTGAACTAAAACGTTATATTGGTAGGAACCTCCAGGTTACACCAGCCCACAGGGGATTATTGTGTCTGTTTGTCCGTCCGTCGTACATCCAAAAATGGGAGGGGTGGGGCTGGGTGGAGAGGGGAGGGTGGGGAGGGGCTGGGTGGGGAGGGTGGGGAGGGGCTGGGCGGGGAGGGGAGGGTGGGGAGGGGCTGGGTGGGGAGGGGTGGGAGGGGTGGGGCTGGGTGGGGAGGGGAGGGACTGGTCACCCCGTGGTGCCCTTATACAACTCAACGTTTAACCTACTCACGCCGGCTTGTGCCCGCCCTCACAGTCGGGCATATTTGCGGAATACACCACGCCGCCATTGACCCTGGCCATTGACCGAGCAACCCAACGTTCCTACCAGCTCCCTCCGCAGGAATGTGTTAAGGTCGCACTCATTACACACAAGGTGCTCGCCTCAAATCAACCACAATGCCTTGCTGGTCTCGTCAAGGAGGATAAACCATCACGCGAACTCACCCGGTCCTCCTCGCAGCGGCTGCTTTTGGCTGGCCATCGAACAAAGACGGTCACTGAATCGCGCGCTTTCAGATATGCTACTGCGGCCGTCTGGAACGCTCTTCCTGCCGATATTCGGAAGCCACTGGGAGCTATGCCTACGTACTGTGCGAAAGAAGTTCAACGTACACACATATACATGCTCATCATGAAAGGTGTTTCATACCCTATACGCATGTACTCTGCAAAGGACGCTTAATTACAATTATCGCCAGAGCAGGTATTATTATGCTTGTTTATCCAGGAAAGCTTCACTGAGTTTTAATAATTATTTTCAGGAAGGTCTTGCCAAATGTTCTCAGTTGGGGGTGCTGTTGCTATGTGTAATCCCAAATGGGAACATTTTTGCACATAAATTATACAGCTTGTGGATGTTTGGGCAATACCAGTTACATTCAGTGCCGGATTATCCTAGTAGTAAAATATAGTAATAGGTTTTTACCCTTTCAAATATTTTTTTTTACCCTTTTAACTATTTTAGTTAAATCAACATCAGTGCCTGTGGAGCTAGGCTTCCCTACCACAAAATTCTTACTATTTCATGCACTGCACTTGAATGTTTCAATATTTCATATATGCAATGTGAATAACTCGATGAATTGAGTGTTTTCTTTGCAAGCCGGAGGGGAAAAAGTTAGTTTATGCTGAAGGTTGGATAAATTATGTTCCTTTTATCTCCCATTGTATATTCCAACACTTTCATATGCATATGTGTTATTAACTATAACAAATTAACACGTAATAAATTGTTCACGACCACTTTCTCATTATTTTGCTACGAATTGCTAACTGAGCAAAATGCGGGAATCACGATAATTTATAGCACTTGTTCAATCCACTGCTGGATGAAAACCTTCCCACATCACGATCGTGCTTCACCACGCTTGTCATTGCATGTGAGTGAAGGGGTCCTAGGTTAGGATCCAGTTGGGATATCACTCGCTATTAATGTTAGCCATGGCCGGGATGTGAATTTAGGGTTGCCAGCTTGATAGAACGATGCGCTAACCATTGTGCTATCACTCCAGCCAGCAAAATTACAATTGGTCTTTTTTTGTGGCCAGACTTATGCGACACCAGTTTTTTTTTGGTGTCTCTAAGAAGGCCAAATCAATAAAGCAGCAAAATTAGTTTGCTGGGCCTATATGGTGCATACACTTGGGCATTGGCTGAATTGATTGGTTGCATACACACTTAGTCATAATGCTGTCTTGAAGCTAATCAACTCCCTTGCTAATCCAAACATGCATATTTGTGTTATCCTCTGCGGCATTTGGATTTACGTTCAATGCGCAACTTTTCGTGTACGTGTTATAGTATCATCGATTCACAAGCAATCTCTGATTGTGAAAATTACCAATGCAATGTTGCTCATCTCAATCACTTCTCCATTTTGCATGTTGGTTTTTTAATGATATAACACCAAACATTTGCATTACACTTTTCAGCAAAGTGGTTTAAAAAAAAATTCTTATTTCGATGCTGAACAGTTTAATGGGCCTCAGAATTGTGCATGATAATGACGTGCACATGGAAGAAATTTGTAGTAAGAATGTAGTTTGTGTTGATTTTAATAAGATTTGCAGTACAGTAATCCACTTTCTTGGAACATAATATTATGGGCATGCATCAGCTTCCATAATTTATAAGCCACGAACGAATTGTCGTTTAACATTACTTATCGATTTCATACGATTGTTTATTTTTCAACATTCTTGGATTGAGAACTAATGGTAAGTTTATATGTAGGGAGTGGTGCCTCTCCAAAATCGCATCTCATCACATGTGCTAAAAATATGAATGACGTAAGTCTAACACTATTAAATATTTCATTAAGTTACTTAATTTATATCCTTTAGAAAGCTTGCCGCTTCTTTCTTTGGTTATCGCTGGAACATCTGCAATTTGACACATTCATACACTGGGTCACGATTTATATAAAGCCCACCATAAAATTGGAAATAAAAATTAATCCAGAAATAAAAATATGTATTCTGCAAATTGATGGGTGAAAGCTCGCCCTGGAGGCAATGCATATTTTTAAAGCCTCAGGCCTTTTAATTGCTGCTTAAGGAAGCACTGCAGGGAAAGAAAAGTACAAAGCCACCTTGACACAACCTTGACGCAAAATAATACCGTTTAGGAATTCATTTAGGAAATTGACCTTTTGCAGCGCCATGCCCTTTTGCATCTTGCAGCATTCCGTGGGTCTCAGAAATATGTCCGTTCCAGCCAGCTCGTTCAGTTTGCCAGGGGCACTTATCAATCTCAAGCAATGTTTCCAGACAGTGTTTTTTTGGGGGGCTTAGGGAAAAGCTATAAATGCTACCTTACCCTACTGTGTGTCTCTTGGGATTATGAGGATCCCAATTACATTTCTCCCAAGCGAAGCGCTTCTTCGCCATTTGGTGCAGAGGGATATGAAAACTGTGTTGATGCAGAGGTGCACACACTAGTGATGGGCAGACAAGATGGCTGTTAAGTAGGTGTTTCCATCGTAAGGCTGTAAATCCCTTGTAATGTGTATTACTCATTGGCTAGAGTACGGATAGTCCCGGCAACTTTGATCAGTTAAAAGGAGGTGGGGAGGTGGGAAAATTCCAATTTTCTTAATTGAAATGTTTAGCCAGGTTTGCAGATAATAATAATAACAACAACAAAATTGGCGTTTTTCTACAACAGAAATGTATTTCCTCGCTGGACAAAATTGAGCATAATTCACAGAATGGTTTTATGCAGTGTCCTGTGTTCAAATCTTTGACCAGTTGTACGTATGAGGAAACCGGAGTACCCCGAGAAAATCAACACATGCGAGGGGATAGCACGAAGAGGTGTGCACAGGGAAGGATCGAAACCCACTTGCTATCTTCAAGCCACCACGGATCCCTGTGCGTTTGAAGAATGTAACAAAAATCTGCATGCTCCACAGTCCTTGGCTCCACAGATGATGGCTTGCAGGATACTTTATTGTACATTTTCATTATTAACGCAAAGATCTTTCCAGATCCACTGCTGGATGATTGCCTCCCCACGAATGCTAATGGGAGGATTTAGTTTTTCCATACTTCGCTATGCTGGTCAGTGCATCCTACTGTAGGGTAGAGCAGAACAATTTTAGATATAATTCGCTATTAGTGTTAGCCGTGATTAGGACTCAAACTCAGGTTGCTGGGTTCATAGCTCAGTCTGCTATCCACTCTACCACTCCTCTCCTCAAATTTTAAATGAATTTTTTTACTTTCAAACACAGATCTGTATCACAAATCTGTATGACCTAATGTCATCACCAAGACAACACTGCACTGGAGATATTGCAGCTTAAAGCTCTGCATGCTTGTTCAATAAATATGCAAGTAAATTTATATTCGAGCTAGAAATATATTTGATCACCACCGTATATTTTAAGAAACAGCTACAGGTGTTACCATAGATGGTTATGTTGTATATGTAACATAATTAGAGTGGACTGCTTCGTACAGAGTAAAATTCTGACATGAATAAACATATGTGCATAGAGAGAGAGATGTGGTGTGCACGTGCTAACAAGTAAATAATGATATCACAGGCTTGTTACAAACTACCAGAGGGCTCATTAGTAAGGGTATAAATGTATATTTAAATATATATATGTCAATTGAATTGCTACATATAGGGTTTCGACATTTTCCCCATATGCATGATGATGTTTATTTGGCTGACTGTACATTAAAATGAAAGTGGTTATTATGTATATGCTATTCCCTGAATACGTATACTGTATATTTAGTTCCTGAATGGAAATTAACATAATTTTTATCATTAAAACATATGATCATTTGTTACGTGTGTATTTTTTTAAAAATAATATAGAATATCATTTGATAGTGCCTAAACTATATCGATGCTACTCACTCAGCATAATTATATTCAGAGGATGGCGAGAGATAACCTCCCACCTTCGATATCTGTACTCATGATTATTTAAAAAGCCCTCTTTATTGTGACTAAATCCTATATAAATTGCAGCGAAAACCATTTAATTCTTTAATTACACATTTGAACCTGCATGGTGGGTAAAGTTGCCACCTGAGGTACAAAATACTGGGCCATATCACGGGCAAATTTCTACAACTCCAGAAGGGGAGATAACTACATCGTCTTGAGCGGTGTAAAATTACGCAACTGACAAAAATTGCGACTTTAAATGTCTCGGCAAGACTTGCAGATTTCCCAGGAAAGCGACCTCAAACTAAAAAAAATTGGATGATCTTGGAAAAACAAGGACAGGTGGCAACCCTAAGGGTGGGAGGAGCTGATGGGAATGGCATGCGATGGTGCCATCTTCTCCGCCCACTCGAGAGCACCTTCTTTTTCCTGATGGATTTCGCTCGGCAATTGGAAGTGACAAGCTATGTTTGCTGCCTGGAAATGGGAGGAAGGGCCTCAGGTGGTACACAATAAAATGCTGGCTGGCAGATTGTGTTATCAGTTGGGGGTTTGGTCATTTATAGCTGGGCTGGCTGGCAGTAGTAGAGGACATCGGGGTAAATCATACCATTGGCAAACTGGGCATTGCTGTGCTCTACGTAATAACTATGGTAATAGCTTTATTTTTCGATAATTAGGTAGGGGAATTGGAGTGCATGGTAAGCGGTGCCTATCTCAGTCTTGAAAAAAGCTGATTGAAAAAGTCAGAACTGAAGAAAATTGGGTCACTGCAACATTTTTATTAATAATTCCATTTATTCTACTCACAATCGAGGATATATTTACAGCTGGAAAGCCGCCTTAAGATTGTTCACTGGCGGGCGTGTGATAAAATCCCTCAAGCAGTGCTTCAACACGGCTGCACGTTTGTGGACCCGATTGCGAGAACATCTCCAGCTTTTCATTTAAGATTCAGGATTCGTAAAATATTGCCTAGAGTATTTTTTCATAATGCTCAAAATACCTTAAAGTTTTCATGAACAAACTGCAGTAAATATATTTTGAAAACTAAAAGTGTTTTTTTTTTGTATCCCTCAGAAATCGTATCGGGTGGGGGGTCATCATTTTTTTACAACCCTACACGAGGAGTGGAAACTCCACATTCCTATGGCGTGAACAATTAATTTCACAGAGGACGTAGACTGTGCCTTCCCCCAAAGTCTTCTTATTTTTGTGAAAACTTAGATCTGTTGATTCTGGTCTACTCATTATGATTCCAAAGACCAGGATTTTTGTTCCTTGGGAGAAATACCTTTTTGGAGCCAGCCTCCGTGATTGTAGAATGCCCTTCCATGGCACGTTTGGAAATCTGAGTGTGGTACACTTTTTCAATCGCGTCTTAAAAATCCCTTGTTTAACAGTCTCTCTTCCTAATGCAAGCTTCGTGTAAAAGCACATTGAGGCCTCGTGCGAATTGTGCTGTAGAAAACCGAGTTCATAATATTTTTTTTCAAAGCCTCATAAGCTGAACACTCCCTTTAAAAAAATTGTATTTCCCCTTGAACTTCAAATCTGTACCTTTTTTTTTATCAAACACCAGATCAGGATTCTAGCTCGTAGCTTTTTAAATGTGAATAAAAATCCATCGTACAGCTGGGATTGTTTTGCAAAACAGTGGTCATTAATTAAATCAAGTGACCTGAAACTTTGTTTCAAGCCAATATAAGCAGAAGCCCGTTTTATGTCTCCAATAAAAAAAAGTGATTTTTTTATTCACTCAGCTCCATTAACAAATATTTCCCAAGCAGCATTTGATTCGAGTTCACTTGCTTAATCAACATTTTGCTTTAAACTATTGTTCTGGACAGCTTATAGACTACAATACACTTTTATATGCAGATGCACTGAACGGATTTCTATTTTAAATTGCTTCGTACACAATTCTCCATGGCAATGTATGTTGAGTCTATGTATATGGTGTAACCCTCCACGGCCTGGTCGCTTTTCATATGAGGTGCAATGCTGCATCGTCTGACAGGTGGCGCCACCACTGAGTGTGATTTGCAGGGTACAATTTTCAGTCTAAATTTAAACGAAACTATTTTTTATTTTACCATGTAAGGCCCACTGACCTATATAGCTCCTCTTCAGAAGCGACTTGGCCACACATTATAGCTCAACGAAGTGGCTTATCATGTGTAAATTTATAGCAGCCAAATACTCTAAAGGCACATTTCTAAATGTGGAAAGAAACACCGGAGGACCCGGAGAAAAATACACACGGCCAAGGGGAGAAGATGGAGACTCAAAATATACAGCAGGCGTCAGGCTCGGGATCGAACCCACGACCTCCTGTATACCAGGCGAGGTAGATAACATCTTGCCATCGTATGACCTCGGTCAGAAGTTGACCTTTGCCTTCTTCCACCAGTGCAATGTAAGGATGTGCTGCTTATAACAGCACTGTGTTTGTATCATGAGTGCTGGCATCCAGATCCCACTGTGCAAGGATTCTAAAAATGTGTGCTGTTAAAAAGACATACTGAATTGAATAACTCTTGCCTGTGTGTTTCCTTTCTCTTAACTTATGTGCACAGGTGCAGGACTCCAGAGGCAGCTCGTCCTTCCGATGTTAGGAAGCCACTGTGGAGCCGTGCACTTTTAAATCATTGAGATTGAAAGCTTATTTATTGAGAGCTGTTTTTGTGTGTTTAGTTTGTTGTTATTCCCCTGCACCTCCGATTAGCACGGTTGGCTGCATACGGTACGAAAGAAGTTGCACATACAGCAAGCACCCTCTTCATCCAAAGGCTTAGCTGACGAGGGGCTGTGTGCTTCTTCGAACGCTGGGGAGCCGGACAAGCCCCTCTCTGTACCAGCGTGGACGGCACCCTCGTGTTCTCCTTCCGAAGCGCTCGCTCGTCACCGTGGCGTGTGCGATGACCACCACGTGACTTTTCTTTCGTGTTGTGCGCGGTGCATTTAGCGCCACGGCGCGTGGCTTTATAGCGTTTGTTTATCTGTTTGCCGGTGACTTTTGTGTTTTTCGTATCGGAATCGCCTCCAGTGCTGTTGCTGCTGGCGGCAATAAAAGTTGTTTAAAAGTCAAAAGTTTGTCAAAGATTCCCTGCGACTTTCTTCTTCCTCGGTTTGTGTCCGCACGTTGTGATCGCTCTCGTGGGGCGCTCTCAATCTGGCGGTGTCGTTCTATTAGCCTCGTTGCAAAGTTCGCAGGGAAATGATACAGGGCGAAAATGTAAACGAAAAAGCTATTTAAGGAAATAATGAATACTTTAGCTTTTTATTTTATTCATTCTTAACAACCGGACACTAAATGGATTGAGATGTTAGTGTGCGCTTGGAGTATTTGGCTGCTATAAATATCCACGTGGTAAGCCACTTCGTTGAGCTATCATTTGTGGCCATGCCCCTTATGAAAACTAACTAATGGCTCAGTGGGCTTTACCTGGTAAAATAAAAAAAGTTTAGTTGTCGTTTGTTTTGTTTATTTATTTGTAGTGATTTGCTTACCTTTCCTATACTTTTCACTCCTATCGTTTTCTTTGCATTGTTTGTTGTTGTAACTTTTTGACCCGCCCCAACTGTAAAAGAGTTTCATGGCTCATCGGATTTCTCCAGGATAAATACACTTTCTGATTCTGCTTGCAGATAAGCCAAGTCAAGCCAATGCCATGGATGTAGTAGCTGGACTTTTGATAGCCATCCAGGAATGCTTCGTAATATTACACACTAATACGCTGTAATAGAAAGTTAAGTGTTAAAGACCCCGTGTCAACATTCTAAAGACGACGCCTACGTAAGCCAGTGTCATCGCTCAAATTCCTAAAGAAAAAAATATGTCATTAACTACATTGCAACAAAATATTGTCTCTATCTGACAGCAGCAGGCTCTCATCTCATCATATTATCTTCATCATTATGAGCACATTCAGTAAAGGTAATTCAGTTTTTACGGACTTATCCATATGCAGTGAATATGTATAAGTTACGTCTGTCAACAGAAAGTCCGCATTCATAGTTATCGTTCATATTTAGACTAAAAAAGATATCTGAGTATGCGAACATATGCAATCAATCCACATTGCACGTGTAGTTTGTACTGTACAAACACAGCAAATCACGCAATAGCGCAGAGAATGCCATACGAAGGCACGGGAATGATTCTTGATGTCCATTTCATCACGATGATCCAACAAAACCCACACCGCCGATTCACAGACCATATATCACATGATCCCACAATGCCCCCCCCCCCCCCTTGCACCGCCGATTCACAGAGCATGGTGCCCATGGTCCCATCATGGTCCCTGCACTGCTCATTCACTGGCCACCAAGCCTCCACAGAGGCCACTTAATATCTAAATAACCTCAATGTCAACACAGATAACATTGGTTACTTCCCTCCCCTTGGCATAAGAAAGCATAAGAAGTGTTCAATTCTATTTCGATAGGTCCGCAGAGTCAGGCGAAGGCACCTTGCAGATTCATCGTGTTCACTGCTGTTGCCCAGGGTTCAACGGAGATAAGGCACCTTGAGACATCTTAGGGTTCAGTGTTTTGTCTGAGGCACACAGAATTCGGCTGAGGCACTATTTTAATTCTTAAGGGTAAAACATTAATGCCGAAACTCAGAGAGTCAGCATGGAGATCAGTATAACCATAGAACATCAACTAGTTTTCCATAACTTGTCTAATACATGCTATACAAATAATGAACTGATATATTTTATTTAGATTGAAACCAAGGATGTCTGGGTTGCTGGCTAAATTCCTCTGAACCCTGAACTGCATTGTTATCTGCAGTATGATATTGTTGACGGTCACAGTACGTGGAACGAGTGCTGCATTGTATTAGTAAGCCCATGCTATTTAGCTAGAATGAATAATAATCGTTGTGTGTTTTGGTTTAACAATTATTTCTTGAAAAAGATTAAAAAAAAGAGCGAATACTTTAAAATACATAGCAACAATAACGATGTCGATGTCATTTACACGTTGAATCGAAGTGCAGTGCCTCCACATGTTTCCATCTAATTCACGTGTGACCGTAAATGAAACACGACACGCATACGATGTGTTGCCACGCGGTATTATCGCCTTGCGTTGGGAGATGCAACAAAGATGAACATTAAAAAAAAGTTACATTTGAAAAGCATTGAAGTGACTTACATTTTCTGCATTAACACGACGCGCTCAGTGTGGATTGAATGAATTGTATTTAGGAGAGCGCACGGCTGAGATGATGCCGAGAGCCAGTTAAATCAGGCTACCCTGAATTTCCACACCGCATTGAATTCGTCACCAAAATCGCTTATACATTTATAATACAATAATCACATTTTAAATGTAATGCTTTGGTACTCTGCTGATATGCCATTATTAAAATCATGGTCTTTATTCACTTCCTTCTGTGCCTCCACCTCATTACCCCTTTTGCACTGTGCCGTTCTCTCTCCCACCTTCTATTGTTGCCAATTTCTCTCACTCATCCTCTCCCTCTCTCTATTGCTCTGTTTCCATCTCCATCTCTCTCCCCCGCCCTTCCTCCCTTCCTCCCTCCCCCTCTCCCTCTGATGCCCCCCTCCTCTCCCAGCCTCTCACCCGGGGTAGCTTTGTAATCAGTGTGGTCATGTGATGCATGTCGACTGGGTGCTGAATAGCAAGAGAGCAGGGAATTTTTGTTCCAGCTACCCCAGAGTGAACGCGCGGGCTGACCAAAGGGGGACGCGGCAGCAAGACTTAAAACCCGGGCACCATCCATTGACGTTAGGATTTCAGAACAAAAAAAAATCATTCGGATTAAGGGAACGAAATAAATCTAGCGAGCAAACACAAGCTACCGCTTGCCCGAGCAGTGTGTTTACGACGATGCACTGCTGGATTTAAAATCAATCGGTGCTCCTCCTGTGAGCTTTTTTTGCAGCAACCGGGAGGATTTAAATTGAAGCACGATTGAAGATCTGTGAACGGGAATGACGAGCGACCAAACAGGGCTCAATGCCAGGCCACCAGCGAGTAGCAATGAGAAGACCGCTGTAATTTGATTTGTTTTGATTTTTTTTCTCTCTATTCCATCCACCTCCCGCGGCAGCAAAAAAAAAACCCCAACAACAATAACAACAACCCCGTTTGCCACATTTCGAGTTTGCTTGCTCGACCGCCCAGCGCAAATACGCGGGAAGTAAAACGAAGCGAGGCGGTCACTTTGCGTCGTCTGCGCGAAGCGCGCGCGCTGCTTTCTCGCGCTCGGACGTCGGAGGAACGCGACACGAAAGAAGACGCAGCGACAAAATGCACGCCTGGTGATTGGGGACGAGAAATAAATGTGGCGTGGGCCAACCATGGCTGGATGGCAGTCCCCTATCCGCATGAAGGTCAGTGGGTTATTTGTTACGTTCCTGCGCATCACACGGCGCTGCCGTGAGCACAGATGTGTGTTACAAATGCATCTGCTCGCAGCAGATGGCACTTCCATGCTAGTGTCACGCTGAAAGCAATTTCGAACAAATTCACCCGGTGGATTTTTGAAAATGTAGAATTTTTCTGTCCCGTGTTCGTCTTAATACATTTGTTTTAAATCGAGAAACGGGGAGCTCAGTTGTGTGGATTGTGGGGACAAATGTCTCTAAAATGGATGGGCGTTTTTAAAAATCTATAAATATGTGTTTACAATGTTGCATGTGTGGATTTTAAAAGCTCGCGCAGAAACGGCATTAGAAGAGTTAAAGGTGCATCGGAATATGTGCATCACTTTTATGTGTCTGAAATCGATGTTTTACCAGGATTTACATTGCACGCTATGACCAGGGTAATGCATCGACGTACCTTGAGCGTGTTCATAGATCTTATTTGTGATCACCGCATTAATTATTGACTGCTGTGGTGTAAAATATTATAGTGTAGGGATAATAGGGTCTTGGTTTAATCATTTACTCATTTGATTGCTCAAATCCGAGGGTGAATCAATTACGGTAATGCTTGTCCATTGTGTGTGTATGGTTTATTTGGAAGATTATGCTAAATGTGTGTTTGTAATAAAAACAAATAGTGCATTGTCTGAGGTGTATGCCAAGTTTGATATGAGGTAATGGTTGTTCTATTCATGCAGCAATATTAACACTGCCTGTTATTTTCAGTGTTGTTGCATGCCGAGCCCACTATAGCTGGAACTGCCTTTTGTGTTTAGTTTGTTGCCGTTCCCCCGCACCTCCGATTAGCACGGTTGGCTACGTACGGTGCGAAAGAAGTTCACCGGTTGGTTTGGAATTTCCGTACGCGTGTTAGAGCACTGTTTGACAATGACGCTGAGTAAGGCATACTGAGTGTTGAGGGGTATTTATTGACGGGACTCGCATCGCCTATGGCCGTCCTACTACCCAAATGTTATTGCCCTTTCAGGAAGCTATTGATAATTAACGTGAACGCATTGAGGAGGGCAGGGGCAGGGATTGCCAGGGGCCAGCACGTTTGCTCAGAGACATCTAGACTTGACCATTGGCACTTTTGCTCTTTATGAAGTAGTGGCCTTCGCATTTGCTAATACCTGCGTGCACCGTGATGGGTGACCTTTTGAGTTTATCTTCTTGGTTCTTTCGGTAAAGTCACGTAGAAGGGAAGTAATGAAACAATAAAAATAAAACATGATAAAACAATTCTCACGACGTTTCGGCCACAACGCAAGCAGCAGTCCTCAGGTGAAGAAACAGGTCTGAAGACGCTGTCTTCCCGACAGACCTGTTTCTTCACCTGAGGACGGCTGCTTGCGTTGTGGCCGAAACGTCGTGAGAATTGTTTAATTATGTTTAAATTTTATTGTTTTATTACTTCCCTTCTACGTGACTTTACCGAAAGAACCAAGAAGATGAATCCCTGCAGTCACGAAAGCTTTAAATCGAAACTTTAGAGTTAAGTTAAATTTCAAATTTTACAGGGAAATATAAAGGTGTCGGTGCAGTCCTGCAATGTCTTGCTCATGCCACTGCTGGTGGAAGGGGCTTCACTATAGGGAGCTCCATAGATCCCCTCTACATGGTGTTTTGGTCTACTCTTCCACACTAGCCACATTTACTTGGAAGAGGAGGGAATACCCACGTTTTACGCCACCACACACGAGCTACCAATCAACTAACTGCGGTGCACCCATTTACACCGCTGTGTTGACATGTACGTTGAACTTCTTTTGCACCGTACATAGCCAACCATGCTAATCGGAGATGCGGGGGGAAGGACAACAAACTTAACACAAAACGCAGTTCTAAATAAACTATTTTCAACCTGGAGCTAAAAGCGTATAACTCCAGTGGCTTCCGACCGTCGGACGGAAGAGCGTCCCAGACATCCGCAGACAGCACATCCAAAACCGAATCAGTTGGAGGGGGTGGGGGGGGGTTCAGGAAACTTGACCCGTCGTTTCAACGGCCGTGCCAGGAGATCGAATCGAATGGGCGACCCGGTGCATTGTGATTCCAGCGTGCTAAACCATGACCCCACCGTAGCATCCCTGCAGGGAGTGCGTTCGGGCTGTAATGATGGAGATGTGTGCCTTGTGCGGCCCTTGCCTCGGTGTGATATACCGACGAATGCGTTGGCGCTTGCATAAAATGTACATGGGGAATTCCCTCGACGTAGCTGGCAACTCCGATATCGTGAAATAAAAAAAAGTTGTGGCAGTGGTTTTTTTGGAAAGGAATAAAACCAAAGGAGTTTATTTTGATTAAAAATTTATACATTCATGGTCTCATTCACATTTAAACTATTAAGCTATTGTCAGAAGTTTAAATTCGGGTTGATCATAATAATTGAGTTGAATTCTTAAGTCAACCGTTGGGAATTTTGATTATATTATTACTATACAATTAACCATTATCATTTTACATGTAAATTACTTTTGGAATAAAATTGGAGATCTTTGCCAGTGCTTACTGTGTAGGGAAAACAGGTGTGGGTGTACGTGGGTGCGTGCATGATGCATCTGTGAATTCTTCCTGACGCTTTCATTATAGAATTTCTATTGTCTCACACTTCCCTTGTGATATACAATTACTCATGTGAGACACGAGCGCTAGGAGGTGTGAGTGTCATGTCTTTTTGTTTCTGTCCAAAAACAGAGGGTGCAGAAAATATCCAGGAATATGTACAGTAGGCCCGTCCAGTAATGAGGCCTATTTCCCAACGTTTATGACATTACATGCCCCTTTTGGTGGTAGAGAGCGGCCTGGGCTGCCATACATTACTGCCGCTGCCTTACAGCGGAATGAGACCTCAGGGGTATCCTGGGAGACTCGTGAATAATGAGCCCTGGCCGAATGCTCGCAAGCAGATTAATGTCCCCGTTTTCTCCCTTTGATATTAAATTTTCCGTGCAGCATCGGTTGCTCTCGCAGGAAGCCTCTTCCTTCACTTCCAATGAGCCGGGTGTGAGATGACACGATTGAGTCCGAGATGCCCTTTTCCCCAATGTGTACTTTTTCTTGTGGTCTTCAACAAAAAAAAAATATTCAGCGGTGTAAACCATTCTGGATGACACGCCGAAGCCGGTGCACATGCATCCTCCACAGGCAAGACATGTCTGCCTCTGTAGGTTTGAGGCAGAGCGGTTTCTAGATCATTGCATCTAGCTATCGCAGTTTCAAATGCAACACCATGCATGAGCATTTTACGAATTCGGCATTTGTATTATTTCTGATGCTGCAACGTTAAGTTATTACTTATGCACACATGCAATATATGGATCGCCCCATGTCCATAACCCTGTCTCCAAAAATATACCATTAAAATAAGGTTATATCTTTGTTTCTGAGAGAGCGTATAAATATAGATGTGAATCTTTGTTGGTAAAGATTGATCACGTGTGCCTTTGCATACAATTTACTGGTTTATATTAGTTTATTTTTGAGTCCTCTCAACTCAAAATACAGATGCAATTTTATCCCGTGCTTTCATAAATTGTTGCGCAACCGTGATGGTCTGTACCGTACCCGAAACGTAGAATCATCATCTATACTGAAAATGGATTGACATTAATAAGTATCCATGAATAATTAGTAAGGACAATGGATTACTGAATGTATGGATTCAATGAGCGCTAATGTCCTTGACCTAGATGTGTTGCATCTGAACATTGTATGAAAATGTGTTCCTCTCTCTTTTTTCAATTAAAAGTGAATTTATTGCCCCTGAATGCATCATTAGTATTTCTAATTTGACTGTGGTCAAGCTTCAAGATTTATAAACCCACTTATACTGTGATGTATGCATGAGAGTATGTCATGGAAACAATCGGATATATCATTTGAGAACAATAACGTTTTTGCACAACATTCAAAACATTAAAAAAATGTATAATCTATTTTCATCACTGTGACTGAGCAAATATTGTGGACACTATATCAGACCAAATAGTCCTCATATTCAGCGGGCTTGGTGTAAAAAAACTCGTAAAAATATAACACATTATTTAGCATTTCTTATTTCTTCGATGTGTTGCTTATTGGTATTTAGTATTATTTAATATTAGGTACAAAGGATATGAAGGATATCAAAAACGGCCACTGCATAGTGCACTTTCAGATGCGCTTCTGCGGCCTTCTGGAACGCTCTTCCGATATTAGGAAGCCACTGGAGCTATGACACTTTTAAATCTACATTTTTAAAAACTCACTTCTTTAGAACAGCTTTTTATGTTTAGTTTATTGTCCTTCCCCCCGCACCTCCGATTAGCGTGGTTCAACATACATTCCTTATCATCATTATACCACCTGCGATTATACCATGGTATGTGCCATGAGCACCGACCAGAGAAATCCCGACAAAAACCACTTGCTTGTGTTTGCTGAATAATTATTTATTGATGCACAAACACCTTGCAAGACTGAGACAATATCTGTAATTTTCTTCCTTTGTAAAATAGCGAGACGATCAACTGAGCACACAATATATTGCACAAATGCGGATGTTCCATTTCTGAGCTAAAAATATTCCCGCCAATCACCTCATGGCACAGGTTCGCTGGTTAAGTTGTATTAATATGAATTACCTAGAGGTGGCAGGGTGGTTCGGAGGTTAGAACACTGAAATGTCACCACTTAGGTTTCCGAAACTTGAATCGTCGCGACCCACCACGCTGAATCTTTCCACGTTTACCAATTTACTCTTCATTAAAATACAAATTAACTCATTCCACACTGCACATTCCTGATGATGGTTCAACACGTCCCCTGTGGTACTCGAAGCTATTAGCGCTGTTTCCACCACGTGAACACACACACACACTCACCGAGATCTCAATCTGAATTTGAACAGGCTCGATTAACGCAAACAGCGTTGATTGCTTAGAACGTCACGTGGGCCGTCCTTAGCAACCATCACGTGGGCCGTCCTTAGCAACCATCGGGCGCGTGAAGCGTGTAATAAATTAATTTGTCTTCTTGGTTCTTTCGGTAAAGTCACGTAGAAGGGAAGTAATAAAATAATAAAAATGAAACATAATAAAATTATTCTCACGACGTTTCGGCCTCGACAGACCTGTCTTCACCTGAGGACGGCTACTTGTGTTGTGGCCGAAACGTCGTGAGAATTATTTTATTATGTTTTATTTTTATTATTTTATTATTTCCCTTCTACGTGACTTTGCCGAAAGAACCAAGAAGATGAATCCCTGCAGTCACGAAAGCTTTAAATCGAAAAATAAATTTGTGTTTGAATGAAAGAAAATTTTCGATTTAAAGCTTTCGTGACTGCAGGGATTCATCTTCTTGGTTCTTTCGGTAAAGTCACGTAAAAAGGAAATGATAAAATAATAAAAATAAAACATAATAAAATCATTCTCACAACGTTTCGGCCACAACGCAAGCAGCCGTCCTCAGGTGAAGAACAGGTCTGTCAGACGCTGTCTTTTCAACAGACCTGTTCTTCACCTGAGGACGGCTGCTTGCGTTGTGGCCGAAACGTCGTGAGAATTGTATTTTATTACGTGTTATTTTTATTAGTTTATTATTTCCCTTCTACGTGACTTTACCGAAAGAACCAAGAAGATGAAAGAAAATTGCGAAACGCGGAAAGACGTAGCGTGTTGGGTCACGAAGTCTGGAGCTTGGAAAACCCTGGCTTTTAATCGCTTGTGATTGAACCAGGTTTTTCATGTGTATTAAGTTGATGGTCTCAGCCCGTTCACCAATAAATGCATACAAACTCATGATTTGCATTTATGACCCATCTAATGTAGCTAAATTCAACGTGTGATTTTTTTAAAATGAGTTTGACTGTAATGTGAGGAAATTTCTGTCTCTAGCAGGGCAGCTTGGGAAAGATGTCACTTGAAGAGATTTCAGAAGCAGTTCTGTGAATTTCCTTCCCTGGACTGGTCTCTAACACGGGTGGTGCTGTATGATGGTTATGAATGGATACCTTGTCGCATGATATTATGCCGGTTGCACAATTTGGAAAAAAGACAAAAACAAACACGAATAATGAATTACACTATGCACAGTACAATACATAAATAACACACAAGCCATTTTAATTATGTATTTCATTTTTGGAAATGATTAATAGTTATGCTGATATACTGATTATGGTCAACAAATCTTGTTTCGTGTTGCAGGTGGCTATTGTTTAAGAATTCATTATGGTGACATTTACAAAGATGTGGATTCTTTACCTCAAATTACTCCTTGGTATGATTTACTAAATGAAGCCTTCTCAGTGTCCCAGCTTGACTTGACATAGGCACACAGCCACATTCCGCTTATACCCTGGGACGCATGCATATGTGTGGCAGTGTCACTTTGAATCACTTTTAATCCTTTGTGATTCCATCAACAATGTGATGGATTCAAATATAATATATATACCGTATATATTATCTAAAAATAGCCAGATACTTTTTAGAGGATATCCAAATGCAGTGGCACATTGCGCTGCACCTGGCGACCCGAGTTTCATTCCGGGCCAAGGCCAGTGGTGAGTGATATTGAAACTGAACCTTGCCTCCATTTTACTCGCCTCCACTGATGAACCTGCGGTGATCATCGTGGTTTCATTTCGTCAAACAACGCCCATGATGGACACAACATGAGGGAGACCTTCACCCAGATGTACAATGCCCGAGGGCTGTAAATTATTTTATTTTTTGATTGACTCAGTGCAGCGTTGGCTGAGAGAGAGGTGGATTACGATGATTATTATTCGTAGGGGATGCTATTATTGCAGTAGCTCCAAGCAAGTTGATGCCAATGCCACTAAAAACGTGAGCTGTGGAATGGACTAATTATGAAATATTTGCATTGGGTCACCGAGTTGCCTCGGGGGCATTTTCATCAGGATCGAATTTGCGCTTTTAATTTTAAACCGTGGCAAGCGTCGATATATAAACCGATGGGCCTCTATTCCTAAAAGCACAAAGCCGCTTTTTTTGTCACTTCTAATAGAACTTACCGTCAAACCATGACAAATGTGCTCAAGGCTCATTTCAGATGCATTATTTCTTCTCTCGTAAGGAGAGATTTGGCTTAAAAGATAATTTTAACAACTGGAGTAACCAAGTGGTAAATGTATCACTGGTTCTTATGTTTGTATTTTATAGGTGCGCTTCTGATATCGGTTAATGAAGTGGAATATTTCTGAGCGAAAGCTTATTAATATGCAGTATGTGCACGTGCACAAGAAAACATGTATTTGACTGCACGTGCGTGTGATCTCGTGGGGCGCGGTAGCTCACACCCAACGCCAGGGATGATGATCTGAATCGGTCCTGCGCCTCCCCTAGGTCGACACAGCCTCAAGTGAGTACCTGGTAAACATCGCCACAAGGGAGACAAAGGCGACCAGTAGGTTGTTGGCCACCTATACCATTCCGTGCCATGCCAGCCTTCTTAGGTGCTTGCTAACAGCACTTGCCCCAACAGTATTCGGCTATATCGGGGATCTTTGTTGAGTTGTATGTGCAGTGTTTACCACTGACCCATTTTGTTCCGGTGTCTTGTTTGGTCGCCGTTGTGCTCGCGAGGTTATTTTGCACTATCTTGCGGTTACGTTGTAGGACATTTGCCACGTGGTGAGCATTTTGTCCCAAAAATAAATTACCAACGAAAGTGCACACCAACGCTGTTTTGATGAAACACATGATGATTATAATTCTCCAGCCAAGCAAAACAAGGGACCTTTTAGAGAATACATTCCTGATGCATATAACCTACAAAAGTGTGTGTTTTTAATCAATTATGCTTGGCTTCACTGTGCCAGTTGAGTCTTTTAATGACATTTTAATATAAGCTGAGGATTATATAGGATCAAATTCATGACCCGTATATTAAACCCAAGCCACCTTTACTCTCAAATTTTATTTATGCTTTCTAATAATGGTTCTTTGTTTCATGAAGGGATAAAACGTGCCATTTCTTCATTGCGGATATATATCTGACTGGGCTGTCTTATGTGCACGCGCACGTGTGGATATATATACAACACGTTGTCTTGGAAGAATGGTGATATCTTGATTCCAACATTGAAAATAATACAACACGTTGTTTATATGCTCCAACAGGGCTCTGACAGCAGTTTAGTGGCTGCTGTCAGTTGAATGTATGCACACGCATGCATGCATACATTCCATACATTTTAATTTCGCATTATTTACGTGTATCCGAAGGAGCGATGCGTGATCCGTGATCAACACACGTGTGGTCGTGCATTCATCCCATCGTCTTCCTCCTATATACAAACGTACATTTGCACGAGTGATGAATGATCCTTGCTAGCACAGCGCCTGCTCCCTCCTCCCTTGGGTCACAAAGGCATTCCAACAGTTCCGCCCTTTCCCCCCCTCTCTCTCTGAACAAGAATGGGGATACACAAAAAAAGAATCCCTCATTAACCAGTGGCCGGCTCCCCCGTCGAGACTGACCAATGCAGAGTGCCCAGGTCAGGACCGGCGGTGCGTGGCGACAATGCCCCGTCCGCCCTTCCTCGCTCAAATCGATCGGGGCGAGCGGTTTTATTCTGAGATCGATGAGGCAGCCGCCGTTGCCCCCGGAGAGTGACGAGATCTCGTTATCTGGACGGCGCTGATAGTAGCGGCCGGTCCCCCGCGGGATGGCGGCCACGTTATTGGGGGTAGGTTCATAGCCGCTGACCAGCGTGGCGTGTGGTATATCAGCGGCCTAACCCCGTGCCGAGGCGGTGACCTCTCTTCCCATCCACTTCCAAGCTGTTACGTCGCCCGGTGTTGGAAGATCTATGGAGAAATACTCTGCACACTGTCGTGTCCCTGTTTATGCACATTTTCTTTTCTGATGCAATGGTTAGCGCACCAGGCTTGGAATTCAGAAGGTGGTCAGTTTGATTAAATCAGCCACCTCCCAGTCTCTCAGTCTCTGTCCACCCAGCAGTATAAATGGGCAAACGCCAGCTAATTGATCGGCAGGTCGCGTGTGGTGAGGTCAATTGTGGATACTTCCAAGTCTTCTGGTCAGTGTGGAAGAGTAGGCCAAAATATATCTCTCTCTGTTGAGAGAGAGAGGCTCTCTCGAGCTCCCTATAGTGGAGGACATTCTGCCAACCGTGGCATGAGCGAGACATTGCAGGGCTGCACCTGTTGTCATAGACAAATACAAATTTTATTACCGCAAAATGGTTTTCAAATTAAAATCGCTCGTGGCATTTTGGTGGCTGATTGGACCTTCGCGCTACATCAATGCGGCTGTCATCAGCTCCTGAGAGCCTCATTTAAAATATTCAGAGGTGTGAGCAAACCATGTGCAAATAAATAAATAAACTCGAAAAGACGATATTGTCTTTTCAGACATTGGGTGTTCCTTGTGTGTCCATTGAGCTTTGTAATTTCCTAATGACTATCAACGGCTTTATATGAAACAGCTTCGCTTAAAATAAATATTCTGTCATTATTCAGTAACATTCTTTCATAAGAATGCAACTTTGTGACAAGAATATATCATTATCATTTCGAGGTTTATTATGAAACATTGTAAATAGTTATCATTCGCCATGAGCTATCCACTGCTGGATGAAGTCCTCCCCAAGTCATTTCCATCTCCCATGGTACCACGATTCATCTTGAGCTGATCTCATCCCTCCATCTCCTTGGTGGTGAACCTCTCAGGAGTGATCCCTCCTGGGGCTTCCATTCCATCGCCAGCCTCGACCATGCCCAAGCTCACTTGGTTTTATTTTCAATGAATATGTCGTCCCGAATTTGCATGTATTCTCTGATCCACGTGTTCTCCCTCTGTCTCTTCGTGCAATTCCCAGCACGCATCTCTCCTTTTATCTTTGCATAATTTATACTTGATACTTTACATATGTGCTAATCACACCTCCGATTAGCGCGGTTGGCTACGTGCAGTGCGAAAGAAGTTCAGCATACATAATTGGTTTTTGGTAAGAAGGGAGGTAAATGTTGTATCACTAATTGTGGGTTCTTTGAACGTATACTTTTCTGATGTAGACGATAACAACAAAGTACAAATTGTCTTCACAGAATAAGCGCAATCATAACTAATCAGCCCCCATCTCTTTGAGTCACACAGATGTTACATTTTGATGGCAGAAAAGACTCCAACACTGGCTTCATTGATTTTCATGGGGGCGGATTGAATAGCATTCCTTTTTCTAAATTTCATGTTGTCTGGAATAAAACATTCCTGTCTATAGACCTTTGTCTTTATTCCACGAGGCAGCTTCTTCATTCGGGTTGTGAAATGTGATGGTTTCTCCTTCAGTGTCTTTTTGTTGCACATTCAAAGCCGTAACAATAGGTGGCATCATTAGAATGCACTCAGTTAGCTCTTTAAATAGAGCAGCAAAAAATGTGCCCGAAATGCTAAAATAGTCACACTCATTAGCAAAGCTGTGGCACAAAAAATTGCAACAATACTAAAACGTCCATAATAGATTTGGCTGTCGCCTGATGAAGCTAGTTGTAATTACTGGCGAAACGTCGTACTAGGATTGTAAATGTTGTGGCTTGGCTCTCCAACACACCGGTGTGCTGTACTAGTGACGAATTGGCCACGTTCTGTTTACGTGACAACCCTTACGAGTTGGCTGTGCCGGGTGGTGGCGGGTTTTAGCAACACATTTATATATTTACGTGATCTAACCCCAAAAAACCCTCTTATGGATGATATTGGTCGCGAGAGCCTGCTACGTGTTACACCAATACTAAAATGGCTTAAAAGCAATTGTATCTCATTCGTAGGGCTTTACTAAAATGCAGTTTTTCATTTTTCATGTGTGACTATTGGAGTAGCACTGTTCATTAACGCAGGTGAAACATGAGCATTCTTTGTGATTATTTTACAGCACCCTGGGAAATCGGCTTGCCATGAAGTTAGTCAAGGTGAACATTAATTCCAAGGCTCATGCAATAGAGAGGCCATAGAGACAGAGAGACGGTTACTTAGACAAAATCAATTACTTTATTTGGCCTAATTCATCATTCTTAGTATAATGCATATTCAGACATCAACCATAATATTATCTATCATGCATTATAGGTAAATTATATGAATCTCAGACATTTGCTAAATATCGATGCTGTATAGATGGATAAAGGCAGTTGGCGTCTTGACAATTTCATGGAGCATTGTGTTGCGCGTGATGTTTCATTGTCTGTACCTCAACACTGTGGCCCAGCAACAGAGATAATGTTGAATGCACCCTATGCATATTGCGGCAAGAAGATGACGACATCCCCATGTGTTAAGGAATTAACAGTGGAATTGACATTAGCCATGGGGATCTGGTTTGTCTGGCGTTTGTTTGTCTGGTGTGTAAGTGTTTCTTCAAATATATCTGCCTTATTGTGTGCCTGTGGTCCACTCTCATGTCTGTGCAATGTATCAGTATCTGCCTGTATAGGTACGGGAGTGGTGATGTAATAGTTAGCTGCGAAGCGCTAGTTTTATTCCAGCTCACGGCCAACACGAGTGATGATTATCTGAACCGGTCCTGGGCCTCCTCTAGGGCGACTCAGCATCAAATGAGTACCCGTTGTGATTTGTAAAAATCGTCACTGGGGAGACAAAGGCGGTCAGGCGTGGTGCTGGCCACCCACCCTCTGTTGTGCCATTCCGGCCTTCATAGGTCCTCGCTAACAGCACTTGCCCCAACAGTCTGTGATGTCTATATGGGGGAGCTACGTGTTTTACTTTGTATACGTATTGCATTTTAAAGTTAACGCTCAATTACATTTTGACTTAAAACTATCGTGACTGCAGGAATTCATATTCTTTTATTCTTTCTGTAAAGTCATGTAGATAGAAAAAAAAATAATACAAATTAAATAAAACATTTTTCACTTCATTTTTATTTTTCTATATACGTGACTTTACCGAAAAAAACTAATAATATTAACGCTCAATTATCCATGGGTGGACAATTGTCAATTGTGTTTGCAGAATAACCATGCTCGTGAAAAAAAGATAAGTGAAACATGTTCACCGGTTTCACTATCAGCTGCTCCTCACTCGTCAGTGGTCAGCGACTCGGTGTCTGTGTGTCCGGAATCGAACCCTGACTCTTCTTGCTGATGCTCGTGTGTGTTTCGTTCATGGACCGTGAAATACTTCGTTGAGTAGTTCTACAATATTCTTTGAGGACCCTCCACTCATTCTGTTGACGATTTTTGTTGTTGTTGCTGCCGCTGTGCTCCTGTTGTAAAATAGCCGGGCAAAGGTCTAAATTGGACCATCATCCGTGTAGCAAATCTAAATAAACTTAAACTCTGAGGCGCTGTGCAACCCTGTCGTCCAATCCTAACCGATGTTCCGCTGTTAGACGAAGGCTGCAGCACTTGCTGTATACAGTATATAGATGTTGTTTTAACCTGCTTTGACTTGAGCCCACTTTTCATCAAACTATTGATGCGAGTGCCAACACCCCTTTCCAACAAGGCACTCACTCTCTCCTTTCCATCCTCCCCGGCTGTTCCCTTCGGTATTGCAGCTCTAAAGTTTTGCATGATGTCTACACCTGTTTCTTCGCAGCGTGCTTCTCAATGTCATAATTTTAAACATGCCAAAAAAGCATGCAATGTTTTTTTTTCTCTCTCTCTATCGTGCATTTATAATATAGCATCACGGTTGCCAGAGTCCACGTGTTGTCCCTACTGATGATGTCCCAATGCGATGCAGGTTGGGGGGGGGACTACATTATCGCAATGTTCGAGGCCACTGCTGTGGATGTGTGAGCAGAACAAATGGAGCCAGCATGGCCATCTAAGCAGCAGACATGTACCCATAGTCCTTTCACCAGAATCATTATCATCATCATCATATGCCATGGTCTGTCCACTGCTGGATAAAGGTCTCCATGCAATCTTGCCATTCCTCCATATCTGTGTCGCACGCATGTGCATTGGCCTCCTTTTCCTTAGCAGTCAATCGAGATGTTTCCAATGTGAGTTTATTCCCCCCAATCCATGTGTTCGTCTCTCTCCGTCTCTCTGTGTAATTCTGATCATGCAAATGAATGCCTATCTTCAAGCTCACACGCGTCAACACGCTATGGCTTTGCCAGCCACAGAAGCTTTCAGAGCTGTTTACGTGCGCTTCGGAGTGCCTGTGAGCCACGTTTCAATTCACAGTAGGATGCCTAACACGTGACCTCCCGGTCCTTTGTTTGTTCCCAGACAGGCTGTCTGCGAACCTTCAGTCCCCCCCGCTAAGGTTGTCATCCACCCATAGCCACAAGAAACTGCCTTAGAATGGACATATGCTGCACAGTAACAATGGCGCATGCCTATGATGTAAACCAAACAACAGACGAACAATTGTTAACGGGGGAGATTAAAAAGTCTCCACACTGCGAATCTGTACAAAGCAAAAACGTATTTTAATGTATTATTAGCATGCAACATATTTATTTATTTATATAAAGTAAGTCGGTCGCTTGTGAGGTATGGATTTTTTGTGTGTAAAATTCATGTTAACGACAGCATTTCATTGAACCTCTCTTCGGCTCTCGTGATAATACAGCATAGTTATTATATTGTCAAAAAAGTAATTCAAAATGTAAACACATAGGTTACTCGGTGGGAAAAAGTTGACAATTTGTTAACATCATGGCAAAGATTTATCGCAACTTATTTCTGCCGATCTCAGCATTTCTCGCGGGAAGGTGCTCTTCAAACATAAACAAATAAATATATAGAGAGATAGCTGAGTTGGTCAAATGTCAGAGTGCTGAGTTGACACCAGAGATCCTACTGGGTTTGAATCCAGGCAGTTACCTGCGATTAAACTGGGTTCTCAAGTGTAATCAGCTGATGGTCTCAACACAGTCACCAATGACGCACCAAACAATGTATAATCTGACTGTTAAATGACAAACATTACTCTGATATGCAGGGTGGGTGGGAAAAACTGCCCACAACTGTGTGGACCAGATACCACTTGAAGGGATCTCAGTCGTAGCTCTGCTTCGTTGAACCGTTCTTGATTCGTAACATGATGACGATAGCAAGATTGGGATAAAATTGGGGTGGTGCAATACATATATATTCATATATAATTGCAATATTCAAGAAACAAAATGAATAAATGAGGGCAGAAAAAAACCACGATGGATTTAATCCAAAAAAATCCCTCTTTAAGAATGGTTGAACAGGTATTGAAGGTGAAATCTTCAGATAATTTGTAGTTATTTGTTCGCCTGAAAACGCTGATGCGGCGATCAGGATGAGTGCAGTGTGTTCACGGTGTGTCTAGTAAGCACGCTGAATGGCAGAATCAGCATGTACATCGTCCGTTTTACGATGGTGCCACCCTTAACTCACTGGGAGTACTAGAAATTTAATGAAGTCACTTGGGATTTATTTCTATAAAAAGCCTTCTGGTGCATTCTTCGCATATGCTGCACAAGCATTTCATGTTTAATGGTTTATTATTAAGTACTTATCAAACCATTTTCCCTAATCTGTTTATTCGTGAAAATGTGCAGCAGTAATCACATCTACTGGCAAAGTAGCACAAATGCAAAAATTGTACATTAAGAATACAATTCAGACTTTAAAGTTACGGGACATGATTTTGTTGGAGAATAACAAGTCACATAATTTGCATTGTGTTGTTTTCATACTCTACGGGAAAAAAAAACTGAATTGCTTCATTATGCACAATAACTGTTGTAGAAACGAAATAAAAGTGTCCAGTTGCAGGTTTTATACAACTTATTTGGTGATGCTTCTGCATTGGAAGTGGCGTTCCAGCATAGATAGCAAACAAAAGCAAAATCACAATCATGATTAATACGGCCTTAGCAGGAAACACATATAGATGGGGCGAGTATTATAGCTCAGTGTCCTAAGACATTTGGGAGAATGTTTTTTTAGATTGTAATACGGAGGCATGTAGGAACAGAAAACGAGTCTTTGAACACAATGATAAAAAATTAACCCGTAAAAACAAAGTTTTTCACTATAAATCCTTTATATGCGTGGCGGCTAGGCTTGAGATGGCTGCCACCTATGGGTCAGATGATTTCCTGCCACCATTAAGCAATTGGTAATTAAATATAAAAAAAAAATTCCTAAAAAGTGTAAAATTTTGGAAAAAATGTTTCACGAAAATTAATTGTCACACACAACGAGTCTGTGTGGAAAATGTCAGCTCGATTGGATCACGGGAAGTGGGTTAAAAAACGACCGAAAGATTTGCACGATCGTAAGCGCGCAAGAAAGCAAGCAAGCACGCAAGCAAGCAAGTGAACTTAATATAAAGGATTTAAAAATTAAAGAGAAGCGGCACGCCTTTGACGAATGTTGTTTGTCTTTAGCCAAAAGGCTAACATTAAGAGATGCTTGATTTATTCACAAGGAATATTTGCAAAAACAAATCTTGACTCTATAGGGATATGAAATGACAGGGGCAGTTAAAGTTACGCAGTAATTTATGGAGATCGTGTTTCTTTGCTCCGAGGCTTTATGGAATTTAATAGCAGTGCGTGCAGATAGTTGAACTGATCACCGTACTATATGGAATTTATAAATGTTCAGTATGTCTTGCAGCGAAACGTGCAAAGCTGTAACGTGAGATAATTGATGTAGGCTAGCTGCGTGACACGAGTAACATAAGTGAGTATAGGGCACAGTTATGACTGAGATAATAGAGGTGGTTCGCGTTATATTATTAGAGTTGCTCATAACTTGGGTTTAAATCCATGTAGGTGTCCATGAGTATAGCCATACTCTCAATTGTAGTAAGTTGTTGGTTTCAGCCCGGTCAACAATGACTGCATGAAATATTTTCATTTCCATTCCATTGTATGAATTCTAGTTTAGAGAGTTCATATTTTTTTAGACTGTAGTAGCAGAACTTGTGGAAAAGTGTGTGCACGACTGTGTAAATGACAAAAGGGCACTTTAATGTTTTCGAAATTTGTCCTGCAATTTCTTATTTCTTTCACGGGCTGTTCGCTGACACACGGACCACGTGTTTCATGTGATTTCTAAACGGATTCTTCGTCTCACACTGATAGGACAAATGGGTAAAAAATAATTGAAGGAAAAACAAAGCCTTGTCTTCTTGGTTCTTACGGTAAAGTCACGTAGAAGGGAAATAATAAAATAATAAAAATAAAACCTATTAAAATAATTATTTTATTATGTTTTATATTCGTTATCATCAACAGTCTTTGCAATCGATTTAAAGCTTTCGTGACTGCATATGTTTTATTTTTATTATTTTATTATTTCCCTTCTACGTGACTTTACCGAAAGAACCAAGAAGATTAATCCCTGCAGTCACGAAAGCTTTAAATCGAAACAAAGCCTTGCTTTGAACACTGGACAAACATTTTTACACAACACTCATTTAGTAACTGCAATCGATCAATGCACTCGAGGAATTTAAGAAATAAAACATAAGCACTCATGAATAAATATGTTATCGGAAGAGCACATATTTGCTCTGCAGTATTTGGCTAATTGTAAAATAATAATTTGCAACTAATACATCTAAAAAGTCAACAAAATTGAAAAAAAGTGCGGGTGTGAACATGAAATAACATTTAGAAGAGTTAGATAATACGAAAAAATATGTACAGAAATGTGTATTCTGTACGAACATTGAGACCTTCCCACTTAAAAGTAGACCGTCGGTTATTCTGGGTAAGGGTGAATCAGGACTGTAAAATATAGCAGTGTTGAGTTGTTGAATGATTCGATAAACTATAAGAAAACCTTGGAATAAATAGCTTTACAGATGGAATAGAAATAACCCGGTTAAACCTGAGCTCTTTACTCATCACTAGTTACATTAATTAACATTACCAAATAAGAATAGCAGCACTGGTTGGCAGCTGTGGTTAAATCACATAGCCGTTGCATAGAAGCCGTTGGTGTTAAGGTACATTTTTGCGCATCATTGTTTTCCTAAAATAATTTCATTACGCTCGAGTGAATGTGAAGGTGAGGCCATTTTCACCCACAAATCAAAGAGGGTAATAAATAAAACGTGGTACGTGTCACTGTAATAATCGGTTTTACAATTCCTATTTGCAGAGCACATTCTTTACCCTAGCTATTAAATGCAAATTGAAATAAAACATTGCATTCGTTAGACTCCATAAAAGAAAAAAACACGGCACATTTTGCTATTCGTTATCATCAACAGTCTTTGCAATAGAAACTTGACTAAAATCCATCTTGTTCATAATAACTCTGACAAGGGCGGTGGAAGTGTGTGTAGTTCATGCTTACCTGTTTGTAGAGACACCGCCAGACAAATTAATAAATGAAACCCTTGTCCATGTGCATTTTCTGGCTTTGGTCCGGCAGGCAAAATGATCAGTATGGCAAGTAGAACACTGGATTCTTAGTCTTGGCATTGCTGATATTAGCGAGCCCCTCTCTGCATCTGGTCTTTTTAACCATAAAGGGTACTTAAAATCCCTTCTAATTATTGTCAGACTACGAGGCAGTTAGGCAAACATGTTTTCTTTTTAATATGCAGCCCTTACAAACTACTGTAAGGGTATTCTACAGGGTTTTGAATTAATTGAAGCAAGCTGTTAGGATTTTTTTTTATATTGGACTTGCCTTATCTAAATACACCCAGAGGCTAAGCCAGGCCAAATGTAAATTTGCAGAGAAAGAAGAAATGCATGAAATAATAATGCTTTTCTTCCATGCAGTGACAAATACAGTACAAAAAATAATCAGTAGTTAGAGTCTAGTTATATAATAATGTATTTTAATGCAGAAATTGTGCTGAAAATGTTTAATTACTTGCGAAAATCTACCTAAATGAAATTATTTGTTGTACTTTCTACATATTTATGTTAATCTCGGGCCCAGCCAAAGTTCAAGAATGTTTTTTTTCCTAAACTGGGCGTGCATAAGGAAGTACAGTCGACATTTGGTAAAAAAAATATATATACACACGCACACATAAAAGCTATTCATTATTTATTTTTTAAATCAACACGACTTTGAAAATGAAGATAATTTATTTCTCCCGTTCATTATTGTTCAATACAATTGGGTTGCAAGGACACAACTGGAATATTGGGACGCAGAACAGCAAAAGAAGGTGGACTGGCAGGCAAAAGCAGATTCAATTAGTTTAGGAAAGTCGAACTTGATATTGAAAAGCAACTTACGAATGTGCCTAAGGAAGAATATGTTTAATCAGTACGTACTACCTGCTGTGACACGTTACATTTGTTTTTATTTAAATGTGCAAAGTGCGCGAAAAAAGATGGAGAGATTCATGCAAGAGAATTATATTGAGAGAAATAAACAGGAACGCACTGATTATATTAATCTACGTATCGTAGATTACGTACCGTAGAGTAATGAGAAGAAAACTAAATTAGGCTTGGGCCGGACATGTCGCTAAGAATGAACGATGAACGATGGTCAAGAATATTAATGGGATGGCAGCCATGGAATGGAACGCATCTGACAGGGCTTCCAATAGAGTAGATGGCACGATGGTATCAGTGCAGGTGCTGGACGTATTTTTTAATCGCAGGGTTGTGAGAGGTCGCAGTGTGGGGAGGACTTCATACAGCGGTGGCCGATTGATAATGATTATGAGACTGACATCGAGCCCATCAACTTTCAAAAGGGCCTATAGACTTATATTTCACTAACATACTTATTTACAGTGCACTGTTTAATGGAATTAATCTGATAGACTAGCTTATGATACATATACGTATATGTGACTCGTAGACTGATATATCATTATTTGTATATCATTGAAGCTCACGTAATAGGACGCTTGGCTTAGTTGCTAAGTAGGGGCTTTGCACATTCCACTGCCCTATCTCTGTCCTGGGATGACTACAATACAGTAACCTTCCCATTCTAAACATTTTGTGTGTGTTATATTTGCTATTTTACTTTCCTAAAAAGATGCACAATAAATCCACGAACCAATAACGTGGTTATTTGACATGTTCACAATCGTGGCTTAATTTTGGCCCTGGTTTGTGAGCTTGACAAAAACAATTCACCCGAGCAAATGTTTACTCATTTGCCCCTTGGTTCACGTAAACCGGAGCCAAGGGGAGATGTTTTTTTAAATTCAATTACACGCTGATCAGGACGCACCGAACACTCATTTAAGAATCACTTCATGCACCCTCTGATTGCCATCAATTGACCCAGGACAACGCAGGAGCTCAGAGCACCCGATGGGAATGGGCGCACCAGCTTTTGCGTGACTTGATAAATCAGCCTGTGGTTTTGTGAGCGCTTGAGAAGCCGCTGCCAAGTCCATGTCTCCGTCTGGTTAAAACACAACCTCGGCCGGTCCTTTGCCAGTGGAGTTTCGCCGTGATACGAGCAGAATGGTATGTGTTTGTGTATCTTCGTCCAGTTTCCATGTGGGTGCGGGGTGGGGTAGAAATATGTGATTTTGCTGCCACAAAACCATTGTTGACAGCGGGATTGAAGATGCTCGTTTGATTTTTCCATGGACCGTACCAATTTACACCGTCCACACGCGTCTCTTAAGAATTCACTGCTGGGATAACTGCCAATTAAGCCTCAGTTTGGAGGACAATCTTCGAGGGGAATATTTCTATATGTAATGCGTGTCATAAATTGACATCTATAATGAACGAATTTGTAATAGGTTCTTTTTAAAAGCATGAAAAAACTCATCGTGCGCAATCTGTTGCAGAAAGCTTTGCATACTGTGTAGTACAGCCACGCAGAGGTAGTAAACAATATTCAAAAGCCTGATTGAGGAGACTAAATTCCCATTTCTGCGAACCTGCTAGAAACTTGATCAGACGATTGGATTGCAAGGCACGTGGGTGGGATTATAATGAAGCTTGAGAACTGAAGAGTGGTGGTTTGCTTTCTCAAGGCAGTGAGCATTGTAAGCCATCTCCCGTTGCTTGGAGACAGATAAAACCGTAAGGCTTTGCCGTAGCTCCATCATACACTTGCTAAGTGCCTTTTTTCCTCCAGAAACATGCTTTTGTATGAAAAAACGTCCGCTTCTCGACAAATAGACACCTTCAATAATACGCTTTATATTTCAAATAAATCTAAATGCTACCCTGAGGCAAATGGCAGCAATTTCTCCACAGTATTAGCCCTATTTTATATTTTGGAGTGGTGGTACGTACACTGCACTATGAACTCGGCTATCCGAGTTGGATTCCCAGCCATGGCCAACAACATAAGTGGAAAGTGGTATCAGAACCGGTCCTGCCATTCCTCACCTTCAACCCCCACTGACCAGCGTGGTGAAGTATGGTCAACAAGAAAAACCGTGACTGACATGGCATGGGGAGGCCTTAATCCATTGGTGAATTGAGCATGACTGGATTTTAATTATTCGGATTTTTTTCATTCTGTTTTAACACTTTCTTAATAATGAATGATAAAGTGGCAGCACGTTTATCTTAATATGGTAGCTAATTTTGTGACGACGTATTAAAAAAACACATTCAAATGATAATGAGAATACTATATTTATAAATCTGCACAGCCACTATTGACTGGCGTTATTATTTAATTTTTTAATATCGCCACGGATAATTCACGAATTCCAGGATGCTATTTGAACTGTTCTCTTGTGGTAGGCTTTGGGAATATATATTTTTTCTGCAGATAGATTCTAAAATCAAGATGTGTTTAGCTTGAAGCTTTATAGACACATACAGCAGTGTGCAAATAGAATCAGCCATGGTCAATCCACTGTTGGATGAAGGCCTTGCCAAGCCGCCATCTTTCTCAATCCTACAATGTTATAGTCCACACTCCATCTCCTCGGTCGACGGACCAACGGATCCGTTCCATGTCTTGACTGCTACTTCATCACCATTCTTGACCATTGTCCTGCCCAAGCCCATTTACTTTTCTCAACAGACTGCATTATGTCATTAGACTGCAATATGAAGTCTAATCCGTGTGTTACTTTCTGTATATTTCTGAAATTATAGTCAGAGACAGTAAGAGATGTAAGATGGACATTTACAAATAATCTTAATTTATCTTCTTGGTTCTTTTGGTAAAGTCACGTAGAATGGAAATAATAAAATAATAAAAATAAAACATAAAGTTTTATATTTATTTTTATAATTTTATTATATCCATTCTACGTGACTTTACCGAAATAACCAAGAAGATGAATCCCTGCAGTCACGAAAGCTTTAAATCGAAATCTTAATTTACGTGTGCAATTAGGCTTAACATGATCATTTTCAAGCTATCCATGGCACATGTGGGAGATTTTTTGGAATCTCATTTGGTTCAATATTTTTTTCCTCTTGGTTTAAAAAAAAATACTTTACTGTTGCCAGGAATTTGTTGAAGGCAAAATGAACGTAAAAAAAACCCTCTCTGCACCATCCCTGAAGTAATTTTATAGTCATTAAATATTCCCGTGAGCGTATAAAAAAGGTATTTTACAGTATGGACGACGGCTTCTGTCCTTACGTTCATCTGTTTTTCCCATCAACTATACAAACAAATGCTCCACGTAACAACTGCATTTAAAGTATATATATACGCAAGGAGGTCTGCCCATTATGAGGCCTTGGGGAAGAGGAGAAATATGATTTTATTTTGATCGCAAGGGCAAAGTTTAGGGACAGGAGAAGGGTGGAAAACACGATTTAGTGGCATGAGGATAAAACTAAAGACACAAGGCTAGTTACTAAATACAATAGTTGAGGATCAAACGAGAAAGATAGCTATATATCTTGATGATAAATAAAACTAGTTATATCTACTGTGAGGATAAAGACAAAGGGATGGCTGTATATTTATGCTGTGAGGATCAAGACAGACAGACAGACCGCTATGGACACTGCATGTAGATTATTTATCCGTTCAACGGACGTCAAGCATATGAAATGTCTGAATTGCATGATGTCTGAATAATGCCACGTGTGTCGTCACGGGCATGCGGGGCCGCGCTGTGCGGCGAGACTAAATGAGTGCGGCGCGCTTTTCCTTCCTGGATTTTGGAGGAAATCACAGCTGGCATTGGGCACCGCCTCCACGCAATAGCTTACAGATTTGCAGCTCTCTTCTCGTCCCAGCGCAGTCCTCGCTCGGGCAGTCGTGACTTTTGAAAATGCCAACATTTGCTCATTTGTTTGTCAAAAGAATTGCTCAAGTTGAACTGAACAAAAAAACCCACCACCACATATTTGGACAAAACAGGAAATACTTAGGCATGAATGGTCATGGAGCATGATGCGTTTGCCAAATTGATGGGCGAGAGGGGAAAAAAACCCTGGTGTGCGTCATCTCTTGTGAGAGAAGAGGGCAGGCTCTGCCCTCGCTAAGTTTGGGAGTTTAAATAGAAGCAGTTTGTTTTGCCTTGGGTTATTTCAGCATGAGCGGCTTGCCGTCCGATGCTGGGAATCTTTAGTTTGATGCGGCCTTGTTGTGTTTACTTGCGACGGCTCATAGCGAGCTCATAGACATTTTTTTCTTCCATAATGCAGGATGAATAGTGAGTGATTCGTGAGACACCGGCGCTTCAAATGCGTGTGTAGAAGTACCGGGGAGAAAATAGTACGATTCAGTTGCGCTTGTTAAGTGCTGAGCACCTATCTAAATTTGTGAGAAGCGTGATCATTTAAAGCGACGGAGCTTTACTTGTTTGAGTTAGCCTTGAGATGTTTATGTAATGCGGAAAACTTTGTTTATATATAACGGAAAAAAAAACTTGCTTTGTTTGAAGAAAACCTTTTTTTGCTTCACCAAGGACGTGACATTTTGAGTTTTCATCACTTCGCACGATTTAGTGGCGCATAGTTAAGGGCAGGAGATTTAATTTAATCCTTATTGTTAAATAAATAAATAAACAAGCGGCTCACAAAATGCCCCTCCGGCTGCTAATATTACGCTTGGAACGATACCCAGTGGTTGCCAGATCCCAGTCTGCATTTTAAATCGGGCGGGGCGAGGTAAAGGGGGGCCCCCTAGCCACGTGGTGGATGCGTGCGCGTGCGTGCGCGTGCACGAGGAGGTAAGCCAATTAACGCTCAGGATCACAGCGGAGACTCAGGTTCGGGCTTCCAGACGACCCAGAGAGAGCGAGAGAGGGGGTGCTTCATCGGCGGGACAAACTCTCGGGGCAGAGAGGCGGGCGGGCAGGCAGGCATGGCTCGGGACGCACGCGGTCTCAACCACACCGTCAAAGTCCTTGACGGAAGGGACGCTTCGCACAAGGAGGCGGGCAGGATTCTCCAGGGCTTCGTCTCGCGACGACAGGACAACTGCAGCGACCTGCTCGGATTGTGGTGCGGCTTAGGGGACGTCTACAAGGTACAATAAATGAGTGGCTCTCCCAATCCCACAGTCACCCCCCCCCCCCCACTGATACTAAATCAGCTCTCCGCGGCTGGACTTTTTCGATTTAAAGCTTTCGTGACTGCAGGGATTCATATTATTTGTTCTTTCGGTAAAGTCACGTAGAAGGGAAATAATAAAATATATATTTTTAAACAAAACAATAATGTTTCATTTTTATTATTTTACTATTTCCCTTCTACGTGACTTTACCGAAAGAACCAAGAATAAGGCTGGACTTGTTATTCAGAGGTCGCCGGATCGAACTCCCAGCGCGATAGTTAAAACAATGGGGCAAGTTTCTTCAATATCCCCCTCTGACTCTGTCCACCCATCAGTATAAAGGGAACACACCAGTCGATTGGCCGGTCACATGTGCTGGGGCAATGTGTGGGTACGACCACCTCTTCCAAGAGGTCTGATAGGCTCGGAAGATGGGATTCTCCAGAGCTGCCTCGAGTGGGCGCTCCTCTGGGAGCAGAGACATGCAATAAGCAGGACATTGCAGGGCTGAATCTTTATCTTTTTATCACGGAAGACAAACGTATGTATAGGACTGTATACGAATAATTTTGAAAACACTGCAGGCACGAGATAGCAAGTGTAAAGGCGCTAGGCCTGGTTTGAGGATATTATTAAGGATATTATTGCAAATTTTGTGTACTCAATAACAATGGTCACCTTGGCAATGGAGGGTTGTAATATGTTTCTAAAATGGTAATATAAGTGGGTTTTATTATCTCGGTCCAAAAAAGAGTTTCAGTTCTTCTAGAAAATTTCACCAACGCATGATGCGACTGTTGTTAAGCAAATGTAATGTTTCAGTGGAACAACCGCCCCAACCTAGAATTTTACCAACTGAAGACAATGTTTTTTTTGCTTTAAAACACACGTGTGTGTAAAAGCATATGCCTGTTTCTCTTTTCCTTGAGATTAATGTTTAAACAATTTTGGACAAAGGGGCCACACATGGACTAACAAACAACCTCCTCATATATATACATACGTACGTGTCACGCTGCACCTCTTTATGCTTCACGAACTGCTGGCAGCTTTTAATCCGAGTCTGCTGTATTCCTGCTCAGTAGAAAGGTTTTGTTGTTTCGTAAACCCACCCGTGAGCCCATCTGGTTTGCATTGATTTCCCTCCAGTGGGATGTTCGGATTTTTTTTGTAGCTGCCAGTAGACGGCTCTGGGAAAAATAAAAAATAAATAAACTTCCTCCCCAGTAACCGCAAACTTGGTCTTGATTCCAGAGAGTAGCTCGGCCTCCCGTGATCCTCCAAATGGTTTTTTTCTCTCTCAAATTCCCCGCAGCAGGTACGATCTACAAGTATCATAAAAAAAGGCCACAAGAATTGAAGGGGCGCAGCCCTGCAATGGCGTGCTCACCAGCAGTGTTGGCAGAAGGGTCTCCATGAGAGCAAACGCTAAATATCCTCCATAATAGAGGTTTTGTGGGTGAGATCGCGTAAATATCTAAATGTGTCGTTAAAACCTGCCACCACCCGACACAGCCAACTGGTAAGGGTTGTCACGTAAACAGAACGTGGCCAATTCGTCACGAGTACAGCACACCGGTGTGTTGGAGAGCCAAACCACAACATTTACAATCTGAGTACGACGTTTCGCCAGTAATTACAACTAGCTTCGACCAGATGATATTTTGGCCTAATCTTCCACACTGCCGAGAGGTCTTGGAAGACGCGGACAAAGATCCCCAGATTGCCTTTGCAGACTGTTGGGGCAAGTGCTGTTCGCAAGCACTTATGAAGGCCGGCACGGTACACGAGGGGGTGGGTGGCCACTACCACGCCCGACCGCCTTTGTCTCCTCAGTAGCGATGTTTACACACCGCACCAGGTACTCATGTGAAGCTGAGTGGATCTAGGGGAGGCCCAGAACCGATTAAGATAATCTTCACTGGTATTGGCCGTGAGCAGGAATCGAACTCGGGTCGCCGGGTTCGTAGCGCGGCGTGTTAACCGCTACACCACCGCTCCCCGTTGAAGAGGTGGGGGTACCACCTACACTTTTCTCCACCCCGCATCAACCACCCCGCATCAACCGCTGATCGTTGAATTGCGCTGTACCAATAGGGGTTTCCCCCTTTTTTCTGGCAACAAAACTGACACCTTTTGCAAGGAATCATGCTTACATTAACCACAATACTTGCAGTCAAATGCAAACAAAAAACAATACTCTGATAATGTATGCATTGTCTTGGAAACTGATTGGTCCACACCAGAGACAGCTTTCTTTAGAGCCTAGTATCATATGGTGTTCAACCAGATGACGCCAAAAGGCGCACAGTTCAAAGACAACGCACTACCAGAGTAATGAGTGCTCGGGGTGAGCAGCTACATCATGGGACCTCCTTTGCCAGTACCAAAATATACTAATAGGGTATATTTTGGTACTGGCAAAGGAGGTCCGATGATTCGCTGTACCAGTTTATACTGCTGGGTGGATAGAGGCCGGGGAATTTGAGAGACTTGAGCCAAAGTCCAATTTGCTGCGTGGGGCAATCGATGCGGCAAACCTCTGGATTACTGGTCCAGTGCGCTAACCAATACCCCACCGCAGCATCTTACAAGACGACGGGCTGTACCCCTCCGTATTCACACAGATGCTTAACCATCACGCCTTGCATGGGATTTAGGAAACCAATCCTGGATTACAGCCGACCAAAAGTGGAACTGAAATCTGGGCCAGCCTCCGAGTGTTAAATTCATATCTCTGTGCTCACATACTACCGAGTTTAAACGTTACACAGCCTCAGATCAGTTTAATGCTTTTATAACTTTTTTTCCACCAGCCTGTGCTGTTTGGCTTGATCTTCCATGAAGATAAGGTCAGCTGAAGAAAAAAAAAGAGCAATAACAATTTGGAAAATATTTAAACAACTGTGAAGTGCAGAGGAATTGCCTATTTAAATAAAAAAATATATACAGCCCTTGGTCAATCAACTATTGGATGAAGGTCTCCCTTAGTTGTGTCGGTCGTGAAGATTTTCTGCGGATACTTCACCACACTTGTTAGTGTTGGTTGGTGAAGTGGTGAGTGAGGTGGAGAAAGGCAGAACCGGTTAAAACAATCTACGCTACTGATATAAGCAATGCCGAGTAATCTAACTGAGGTCGCCTGGTTCACAGTGCAGCATGCTAACCAATGTGCCACTCCTCTACCCGAATAACCTTCAAGCAACTTGTTTCTAAATCGCCAAAACCTTAACCAGATTATAGAGTCACTATCACCGTCACCAGCCATGGTCATCCACTGCCGAATGAAGGCTTCCCCAAGGCACCACCACCTCTCAAACTCGTGCGATGCATGAATCCACCTGGCACCTGGCACATGCGCTGACTTAATCGCTCCATCTCTGCGGTGGACGTTCTCTCGGACGCATTCCATTCCAATGAATGGAGATTAATTGACTCGTCATAGAATTGCGGTACTCATCGTCGAAGATTATATTTTTAAAAGTCATCCAGTAACGAATTGATAGAGAGCTGGAAAAAAAAATGAACTGAAACGCACACCACAAACAAACTAGCGTAGAATGAGCATTTGCAGACATTCAAAGGAACATTCACCCCTGCTACAGTTCGATGGAGTTTACATTTGTAAATCAATCAGATTATTAATGTACCTCAACTAATGTACGGCAAGTATTTCATGTTTACTGCATGGCTGCTTGTGATCATGGGTGGTCTAATGGTCCATTGCAGTTTCTTCTGAGTCCGGTATATGTCGTATTCTCCAGATTACGAGACCCACTTGCCCCCTATATTTCAAAGCAAACATCGGGGGTTCCTCTTATAATCCAGGAGAAGGCAACACAGCAAGCGGACTGATCACCGTCTATATCCACCTGTACGGGGATAGAGTGCTGCTCCCTCGCGTGAGTGGGTTTTCTCCGAGTACTCCGGCTTCCTCCCACTTGTGTAAACACGCTCATTACTAATTGACTTAATTAGTTTTTTAATGAATACCCATTGCAGGACCCTCTTTAAAAATTAGTCCTTCGACTCGATGTGGCTTTCCTAGATAATTAAGTAAAAAAATAAGTCAAGTAATCCAGTACGTGTGTGTGCGATCGGATTAGTATAACTTTATGAGCACAGGGCACAAGTTGTGGGTGCATCTTACTTGTTGGAGCATCTTATAATGTGGAGAATACGGTAAAAGTTTTCACAAAAATTCTTCCCTCCAATAAGTAATAAGGACAAACATTAAACAAGTAATTGCTAACAGTTTAACGTGGCCAAATATATATATTTGTATGCCACCCTCTGTTTGCCTATTTATTAAACAGTATGCAATGCAGTACTCTCAAAACACACTCACGTTATGAACACGCAATTTGCACATTTATGATAAAAAAAAAATACGTCGTAAACAGGATGGAAAGTGTTGAATTTTATTTGCAAAAACAAGCGAAAATAAAATAACGGTAAGCCATTGGTGCATTGTATGCTGTGGAATAATCGCCACTAAAACCCGGTCGTCGTGAATCATTAATTGAGTGATGGCTGTGTACCTTGCGTGGAAAAACAGGATACATTTTTAATGTGTGTCTGGAAAAAAACTCCTCGTCATTGAGTTTGATTTTATTTTCCAGATTGCATAGTGAACAATTTTACAGAGCACTGTACGAGTCCAGTCTCGGGCCTCCTGTCAAACATATAAATAAAGAAATGTTTCACACAAATGTATCAAAATATTGTGTGTACAACCATAAAATATAATACATATAAAATGTATTAAAAAAAATGGCAATGCTAAGTACTTATTGATCAAACGGCGTGGATATATTTATAAATAACGTCACGCAAAAATGATGCGATTGTCACGCGCATGATCAATTATTCATAGTTTCACACTTTAAATCAAAGGCTGTGAAATTACTGAGCCGGATCCGAGAGTTGCCTTAGTTTCCCATGTGCCTCTCAATGAGTGCGGTCCGGGCAAGTCAACGTACTCGCCAGATCGACCCATGCGCCACGATTTCCCACGACTGAGTTGTGCGCTCGAGGCACGGGGAGCAACGCTCGCCACGACCCGCTGGACGTGCCCAATGCCTCTGACCAGAACAGTTTCCCTCCATTGTTGGGAAGTGGCACAGGCGTGGCACGATGAGCAGTCGCTCACCTGGGCAGAACAGCAGAGCCTGTGCTCCGCAGTCGAGTGCTGGAAATACTCTAACTCGTTCCCAACGGGATGCCTTCATTATTATGTGCACAATGACCTGCATTGTAATTGTGGCAGAACAGGATGTAGCGTTTGACACACCCTCAATGGACAGGGCTTTTGTATTTGGATAAGTAGACACGGGGGGGGGGGGGGGGGGCACTGTGATACGAGCCTGCAACCTGAGTTTGAATCCTGGTCACAGGAAACATCAGTGGAAAGTGATATTGCAATCAACTCACTTTGACCAGTGTGGTGAAGTATGCTAAAAAAAATCATGATGTGGACTTTCAACAGTGGATGGACAAAAGGTTGTAAGTGGTTATTATAATTTATGAAATGGTCATGGAATTGTACTCTTGGCTTTAGGCATTCTAGACATGAATATGGAATGAGAAACTGACTTTAAGAAATACTTAACGATAACATTTATGTACATCGTGAAGATTGTAGAGAACTACGGAATTGTCAATTTAAAACACAACCAATCACGTGGCCCAGCTGGTAAATAGAAGAAGAAGAAAATCTTTGATTGACAACATGTAAACTGCCAATCATATACAGTATATGTAAAAAAACTGAATACATATCAAACGTAATTTTGCCTGACTATTCTAGACGTTGCAAGGGCATTTCATTCAGAAGAAACTGATACAGTCATCATCGTGATGGTTGAAACAAAATACAATCAGAATACGAGTGAGGTAAGGAGATACTCTCTTCACAAATTATTTGGTGATGCTGCATTAGCAGTGGTTACCAACTTCAAATATGAAACAAAATTCCACATATTCACGCCGTGGCCTTAAAATAAAAATACATATCACAGGAGACATTTTGGGCAATGACCCTTTTTCACAGTACCAGGCTATTCACAGCAACATTAGAAGATATTTGACGAGAAAATAAACTGATTCGAGACAAAAAGCGTGGACAGATTTGCTATGACAATCATTGAAGCAAACATTGAATCACAGGAAATGCCTGAAGAATTCAAATAACACTTCAAAGTTGGGTTAAAGATAACTATACATAACACCAAAACACTAACCACTTTCGATGAATAAAAGAACAACAACAAATTGAAGGGACACCACTGGACAACACAGCAGAGTAATTGTACCTAAGGGGCATTGTTGTGAAAGTCCAGCAGCCGCCACAAAGATATTGTAGCCGTACAGCTAAATGGCATCATGAGGACGGTGTCAACCGAGTGGCTCCTGGTGCTGTCCCACATTATCCCGCCCGCCATCCGCCGCGACGCCACCGTGCTACGCGAGATGGAACAAAACGGGAAAGCAACTCCAATATCTTCTTGGTTCTTTCGGTAAAGTCACGTAGAATGGAAATAATTAAATAATAAAAATAAAATCAAAAATTGTATTATTTCCATTCTACGTGACTTTACCGAAAGAACCAAGAAGATGAATCCTTGCAGTCACGAAAGCTTTAAATCGAAATTCAACTCCAATATTTGGATCCACGAAGACCTGAACAACCCCGCCATGCAAGCGCTTCGAAATGACGCCGGCCACTCTGGGAAACGGCAGCCAATTTTCCATGCAGCTTGCACCGGCTCATTATCCACATGGACGGACTCGTGCGACGCGTTCAAAATAAAGAACCAACACCGAATCCGCACCTCTGATTTGCACAGTTGGCTACGTACGGTGTGAAAGAAGTTCAACATACATACCTAATCACTGACCCAACAGCAAAGGGCCCTGGCTTTAACCTCCCTCAAACATAGTGGACAGCACTCAACCGAATTCCCACGGGACACAGTAACCAGCTGCTTCACGAGTGGAAGGGATGACCCCAAGTGCGACTTGCTGAATGTATTTCATCAACCTGCCCACTGCGATTTGTTGCGGGAAGCACTTCATTCCTTCACTTAGCATCTCAGGAAGCCTTTGAATGGATCGCTAAACTAGACATCACATTGTAAGCTTCTCCCATCATACAACAAAAAGATTAATTGAAGACACACCTGGATCAAAATTATGAAATAAAGAAGCGAGTGAGAGTGTGTCAGGTTGCTTTTTGAAAACAATGAATTTGATCATTAATAAAATATACAAATGTGCCTACATAAAAAAACGCCTTTTAATCAGTGTCCTTTAACTGCTATGATGTGGATCAGAAATGTGAAAAATTTCAGAAAATGGTGAAAAGTACACAAAGAGGCATATGCTTAAAATTGCATTGACAGACAGCAAGAGGAACCCTTGGACCAGAGAGAAAATGCAAATTAAATCCATAATATTGATCGTTATGAACAGTAAATGGACTTGGGAAGGTCTCTCTGCTTGATGGGAACGTGGCCAATGGATGAGACCAGTGGCAGAATGCAATCACAAGATGAAACACTCCCACGAGGAAGAGCGAGAGATCGAGGTGGAGCGATTTTGATCAGCTTGTGCACAGGAGCAAGACGGATCGTGGCATTGTGGGACCATGAGGGATGGTGGCACTGTGGGGATGAATTCATCCATCTGTGAATACATCATGGATTGTGATGAAGATGATGATGGATATAGAAGGCATTTGGGCATTGACATCATATGGCCTCCTTGACAAAACAAGCACTGTCTTTTACATGTGCATCTCATTTTCAAGCTTTTCCTAAGTGGGAAAAATATTCTTTTGATACAATGTGCCTAAATACAAACAAACTTTTATGGACTGTCATTTTCAGAAATTAAGAGAATGCAAAATCATTTTGTCAAAGGCAAGTTCATAAATTATTAAAGAACTGCTTCCACTTTGCAGCAAATTACAGTTTAATTATACTTTGTCGGTGCGCTCTGTTGCGCGTTAACATTTCGCAGCAGTGTCCGTGGGCGTCGCTCTGGATTGTGTGCCACGCTCTTGACGATGTAGGCGTATGGGAGTGTTTGCCGAGTTCAATCAGCCAGCAGCTTAATGGTGGCTCTGATGGAGCAATCTGTACATAGAGTGTCGAGTGGGACAGGCAGGAGAGGTAATCAATCTGCTGTTGAAAAGTCATATAATGTAAATCTGTGCACGAATCGCCACTTAAATAGCATATGATGTCCATTATCGCCTTTTAGTCTATCGACTCTCAATCTCTCTTCTGTGGGCAGCCTTAATGACTATGCTTATGCCTTTTGCTTGCTTCCATTGCTGCCAAAAATAAATGAGACTTAAATCGAGCTGTTGATGTGCTTGGCACCATGGTAGAATGACAACACATAGGGATGATATATTATTTCCTTTTCACTTGATTAAAAATGCCTCATTCAGTAGCACAGTTGAGTCCCGAAACAAAATTTTTTTTTAAATGAACCCTGTCATAAAGTTTCAGCAATTCGTACATTCAGAGGGAATGAAAACCACATAATGAGCTGATGGCTGAATGCCCCTCTTCAATGCATTATAATAAAGGTCCGATTACATCCATTGGTGTAGCTGAAGACATCTGCTCTTTATGCATCTCACATTAATGGGGATGCCCTTGGAATATAATTTAGTCTAGAGCCGAATCCACAGACGCTACGGTGCTCTTCTGTCACAGCAAGCAGTGTTCACGCTGGAGATTGTGCATGCACTGTCATTCTGGGTGGTGGGGGGGGTAACGCAGTGGTTAGTGAGCCTCACTACGAACGCAGGGATCTGAGCTGGGTCCCTGACCATGGCTACCATTGGTGGCAAGCGACAGCTCAGCCAACCATGGGCTCCCCTTCGCCAAACCCACGGTGGCGAGATATTAACTACCTCTCCTGGTGTACAGGAGGTCGTGGGTTCGATCTTGACGCTGACGCTTGTTTATTTGGAGTTTGCGTGTTCTCTCCCTGGTCGTGTGGATCTTTCTCTGGGTCTTCCGATTTTTTCCCTCCACATTTAGAATCAACATGCGTTTCGAGTGTTTGGCCCGCAATACATTTCCACACGATAAGCCACTTCGTTGAGGTATCATTTGTGGCCAGGTCGTTTCTGAAAAAGATTTTTCTATATAGCTCAGTGAGTATTCCTTGGTAAAATAAAAAAAATTGTTTAGTTTTAACCCACACTGACCATCGTGGTGAAGTAAAAAAGAAATACTTAGACAGCATGAAAGGGTCTTTATCCATAAGTGTATTACCAAGGAGCAGTCAACAATTGCGTGATTATGATTAAATACTATCATTCCCTGAGCAGTTTCTCCCTTTCAAACTTAGGCCTCATCTCACGACTGTCCCCTTAAATAGAATCCTGCGGGGCCGTGCGGCTAATGCGGTGGGTAAATGGCAAAGTAACATGGAGCAAGTGCACGCGCGTGCATGTTTGTGCACACTGTAGCCAGCATGAGCGCCGTGCAGCGTGCGGCGGTTAGCGTGGTGCAACACTCTTGACAGGTTTCTATTTTCTCTGGCACGAGTTCAACGTGCGCCAATCACCACAATGAAGATTACTGCGTCTGCTCCGGGAGACCGCAGTGCATGAGTGACTTGTCTGGACTGGCCATTAAACAGAAAACAATTGCTGCTGAGTATAGCCGGTCTGAATTGCCTCCATGGGTCTTGGTTTACACTTATCTTTCCTTAATTACAGGCAAAGTGAGCAGTGGGGAACATCAGCGACAAAACACATTCACGTAATGGAACAGTGGAGGACTCACAGCAACACCAAGAGGATTAGGCTTGCATTTCACAGAGTGTCTGTTTTGGGACCCATCACTTTAATTAATATTGCAGGCTCAATACAAGCCTATTGATTGCACGAGCTGCAATATTGAATGTTGGGACATTTGAATGACTGGAAATGCTGTAATTAATATAAGGCTGTGTTATCAATCAGTTATGCCCTGTGTTACCTTGTTTTAAGTGAAGGGGTATCACATGGAGTAGACACTGCCATAGGTGGGTTGACACAGCCTCAATGATTGTTTAAAATGTTTGCGAGCAGCTGGTTGGCTGAGGGGTCAAAGCACTGAGCTGGCACTGTGCAGATCCTGGGTCTGTATCTGAGCTGCTATTCATGCATCAACTAGTTTCTTAAGTACAATGAGTTAATGGTCTCAGCCTGGTCACCGATGACTACACAAAAACGCCGTAGTAAATTTCGATTTAAAGCTTTCGTGACTGCAGGGATTCATCTTCTTGGTTCTTTCGGTAAAGTCACGTAGAATGGAAATAATAAAATAATAAAATAAAACAAAATAAGATAAATCTCACGACGTTTCGGTCACAACGCAAGCAGCCATACTCAGGTCTGTCGGGGAGACAGCGTCTAAAATTCAGACGCTGTCTCCCCGACAGACCTGGTCTTCACCTGAGGACGGCTGCTTGCGTTGTGGCCGAAACGTCGTGAGAATTATCTTATTATGTATTATTTTATTATTTCCATTCTACGTGACTTTACCGAAAGAACCAAGAAGATAAAGCCGTAGTAGTATTACTAAATTTGGCTTTTTCCCACTATGAATAACAATTAACAAAAATGTTTCGATTAATATTAAATGAGCGGGTTTTTTTGCAGAGCAGATACACTGTCTGCCCTTCATGTGGATACATAACCCAAGTGAAGTGACAATTCAGCGGTAGCAACATCTTCGAGGGCTTGTTCCCTGGCACAGGGTCATGCACCACTTGCTGCACGAGTTCTGAAATTGGATTCGGTTATATCCGGGTGCCAGTGGCCCGTGGCTATTCAGTAGTTACCAGTGCTGCCCAATAATTGCTTCACCACACATCCAGCGCAGGGAATACACAGCCACAGCCACAAGCCAATACCAAAGCTCCGATATTCACCGAAACTGCCGTTGCAATTCTGATATTTTCAAATTCACCCTTTGCTCCACTTTCATCGTGGCGCCCCCAGCACTGTCGTTCTGAACTTCCACCCCGCAACTTCTCAGCAACATCTCGGTGGTGGGCGTAATGGGCGTCGTCAAGAGCGACGAACCATTTGATCATCGATTTGCCCCACCAGCACCATTCATCAACCAGGTTTCGACATGCAACCCTCACCATCCACGGGCTCTGCCAAAACCGTTTTCTTACCGGACAAGGTCACTGCGGGGCCAACAAGGACAGATGGGGGAGGGAAGGGGGGCATCTAGGGGTGGCCCAGACTGTAAATGTGGACAGGTGCAGACTGTGACGCAAAGTATGAAGGGTTTCCCCTTTGACCATACTGGGAGGAGGACTGAGAGCGCTGAACACTGCAGGCGATGATGCTGTGACCTGGCCCGACCAAGTACGCAGATGCAAGAAGAAACATTGAATTGGAACAAAAAAAACGCAACCAAAATAGCTGACAAACTCTTCGGGCAGCGTAGTTGGAAATACTCTTTTTTCAGCAAAGGATGGCTGCCCATCAATTCCTGTATTTCCCCAAGCGTGCACATGCGTGCAGGCCCTGTTCTAATGCCAACAATAACCTTGCAAACATTTTTGTGACGGTTCAGGTATCGTTCAATGATGGCATTGGGTTGTGTACACCATTGCAATATTAACATAGGCTTGTCTTGCTGTTTTAGTCAGAACGAATGGTTGGGAATGTAAGTTTCTGGGAACATCATTATGATGTGTCTCAGAGTTCACATGTAGCTTTCTAATACTCTCCTTTCTGGAGGGTGGGCTATTGGTAAAACTCTATAGGACCCGGAGATATGGGACATAAACAGGCGAGTGGGATGGTGGATCATAGTGTAGACTTTTATTGTATGTTGGCAGTCTGGCTCCAGCAGGTTTATTGTTGTAACACATGCAATAAAATCTTTGCAGAATTTTTTAAATTTATTATGCATTTGTTTATTTTCTCAGTAATTCAAGTCCATCTAAACCCACATTTTATTTCCGTTCGGGAATTATCTTAGCAACAAAATTGGCCATAAGTGATTATCGTCTATTTTTCTTTCCCAATGTTAGTTTAACGCTGGCAGATTAGTGTAATGCACTTTTCTTGACCAATGTTGACTTATTTATAATCCTGAATATGGAGTCGGGTAATTGCAGTATTTAGGCAACCAAACACAAAAAAAGACAATTACCCCCTTCAAGAGTAAATCACAGAAGGGAGCATTGATAACAATAACAGGTTGAAGTTTAGTGGTGCGTTTTATAAATCGAGATCGTCCGTATTGTATTTCACGAGTGTGTACAGTATTCCATTTTAAGTGCAGCCCTGCACATTCATCACACCCACTTCACAGCCCAAACTTTACAGCCTGACATTACTCAAGCTGTAATTTACCGAGTTTCACTTGCACTAAATATAGTCCCGGTACTTTTGTAAGGCTTATCGCTCGGCAATAATTGCGTCCGCATTTTCCACGAAGTTCAAGGGTTATCATTTATTTTGCTCTCGCCGCAAATTACGGGCCTGTTACGTCAAACATAAGGGCAATATTTATTCTCCGAGTTATTGTTTTTTACGAAGCTTATGTTTTATTGCCGATCGGCATTCTTACACTGTGCAGAAATACACGATTAGTGTGTATAAAGAAAAGATCCCACTATAATAAATCAACAAATGATGTTCTTTGTATTCCCTTAATTATTTTATGTTTACAATTCCACAATGCATGAAATGAGTATTTCCTTGAGGTAAGGAGACGAGAGCCACTGATGAATACAGTCATAATAATAATTACATGCTTAATTCTATGCCAATTTAACTCTCTATCCACCCTGATGTTTCAGTGGATGGAAAAAGTGGCTCACAGTCTGAAAGTTTTCCGTTCAAATCCTGGTTGGAGTTGACTGAGCACATCATCCCTCCCAAAACAATATGGTTGACGTATTCACCGAACTCGCCCCCGCCATAGGAATGTGGAATTTCCACCACTGCCTCTCAGGGCTGTAAACTGTAAATGAGCAGCACCACCTCAGTGCTCATTCGAGCCATACATCACTTTGACACCTGACTTATAGAATGAGGTTTCCTATACGCTCCGATGAACAACGCAATTACATTATTTTTAACATATCAATACTTTGTCATAGGGAGCGACGTTTTGGCTGGTAAAGGGTTAACAGAGGGAGACCAGAATTAAAATCAGCAGCAGCAGCACCACCAGCATCACGGCGAGCTTCTGCTGCTGCTTCAGCTGCATGTGGATGGGCGAGGCGGTGCGTGTCGGCATTACATCACCGTGCTGCTGCTGCTGATGCTGCTGCTGCCTTCCTCTACCTGGGCGTATCGTGAATTTCCTGTTTCAGAGCTCGCTCCGTGTGGCCCCTCTGCGTTCAGAGCGAACGAGCTCGCGAGCTCGCTTGCTGCTTTTCCCCTCCACTCCCTCCCTCCCTCTCTCTCGTCCCACCGCCTCCGCTCCCGCGTTGCCTGCCAGCGTTAAAGCCCTCCTAATTGTCTCGCGATGAGCCCCGCTGCCCAGCCACCGTTGACAGCGTGACCATCCGCCGGGTGGATGATCCGGCCGTCTGGGATATACACGAGCAAGCGAGCGGGCCCACACGTACATTAAAACAGGCTGACCAAGGTAGGAAGGCGAGGGGAAGGGAGGGGAAGGGAGGGGGGATATGGATGCTCAAGGAGCTTGTGTTTGCCAATGCCTCCGTGTGGATTTTCGCCGGGCGTGCCGATTCTGCGGGTTGTGTCCTAAGCCGCTGGGTGGGCAGAGATTGGGATGATGGTTGTGTGTGTTGTGTGTGTCGTGCAAGCGTTTGTGGCGGTAGTGCATCGTGTTTTATACGGGCTGCATATCCCTGGGAGCTTGCCTCCATGCTTAGGAAAGCATGATTATCGATGCCAATATAATTTGTCCCACATATGCATTCATTCCCTGATGGTCTTTGCCTCGCGAGTTGTTGTGTGTCTTGCATGGTACCTAAATGGAGAGCAAAATGACAGGAATTGAAATATACAGATATGACAGCTATTTAGTGCGTATTTTTTTTATCATAGCTAATTAACTGTTTTTTCTTCATATTTTTGCTCAACGTCTTTTGTATGCATTGTTGTGTTCCACGCCTTTAATCCGATAAGTAATTATATTGAGTAGCATCTGTATCAAATTTGATATAATGTAAACCAACGAAAATGCACTAATCGTAAGAACATATCCCGCAGATAATGATGATGATTTAAAATGTCAAACCATGTATATAGAGTAACTGCTTCAAAAACTGTACCGTATTGAATTAAAACTATTTTGTTATCATCTTCATCTGTCATATTTTGGCACCTATGGTTTTCTTTTCAACGTAACGAGACCTGTTGATCAAACAATTGTAATCTTTGACACTCGTTTAACACGCAGCATGAAAATGGCCTGCTTTATGGTCGGATGTGACGATCATTTCCTATCGAATGGCCTAGTTCACAAATCCAATTGACCAAGAAAGCGACACTGTTGTGAAGGCCGTTATATAAGCAATTGCTGTGTACCGTACTGTACTTCAATGTCTAATATGTGTAGCGTGTACATTCATCTCTGAGCTTGCTTCTGTAAATAGCATCGCAATATGTGCAGCCATTGGACAAGGCATGGCACATCCATAATTGTTTGTTCCTCTGGCTTGATATCTAGCAGACAAGCTGTGCCTAAAATACAACAATATATATAACCACTACTTGTTTGCCTGCGTGTGTGTGTGTGTATGTTCTTGGAAGTCATATTTAAATTCATATCCCTTCCCTTATATACACGGGAGAAATGGCTATCCCCAATTATGCACACAGTTGTCGAAAAAATGACAATCAGCCCAAGTCATCGAATCTAATTTACATTTGTGGTAATTTATGCACCGTTTGTTTGGCTGAATCGAAAGCAGCGGTGCATGTTCAGAGCACTATTCCCTGATGCACACACACACACGTGCCAAGGCCATATACAACATATTGAATGTTACGTTTCTCTCCAGATGACAATCCCCTGGAGCCATCATCGTGGTAGATATTTTAAAGCTCGCATTACCCCACGCGTAGTACGCGTGTCAACACTCTACGACTGGGTGTTGTGTGTTTCAGGTTATTATTATTATCTAAATGTTTGAAGAATGCAATTGAATACAATAATTTTCTATAATACCCAAAAAGGCATGTTTTAAAAATATATATATGGTTTTAGAGTTAACCCAACACGTTCTTAGTAGCTGTCCATACAAAAAAGTTATTGTTCCAAAGAGTGTTTGTCTGAAATGAAATATATATATTTTGCACTGGACAGGGGCCTATTGTGAAAAGAGAGTAAGTATTGTTGCCAATAACATCTGGCAAGCAAAACAGTTGTTTTAATAAGTCTCGCTTTGTTGATGAGACCAAACAGGTCAAAACCTGCCCCAAGAGCTTGTATGCTTGAACAACTATTTCGAAATACCATGAGCCCAGAAAGACAATGGGCCAATGCATTAAAACAAAATACATAATTTTTTTTATATGGAGTAATGAATGGCAGTGCATATGTTCGTTTAACAATGCGTCTATTGATATAAATTTCTACTTAAAAAATTATGAAGTGGTGGTGGTGCGATTGTTAATGCACTGCACTCGGGCAATCTGAGTTGTATTCCCATCCATGGCCAACACCAGTGGGAAGTCACGTGATAATTGGTCCTGAGTCTCTTTCAACCACCAACCCACGCTGGCCAGCATGGTGAAGTATGCGAAAAAAAACACCCTTGAACATCTGTGACATGGTGTGTGTGGGTAGGTCTTCATCCAGCAGTCGTTTCTTGGAACCAAAGATAAAACACATTTCCTACCCTTAACATAAAAAGTCGTGTGTGGGTGAGTCACGTGTGAGTATCTAATGCATTCGAGTGGTACAACAAACCACGTGTTCGCGTGTCTTTTATTTACACTACAAAAGATGGAGCAAAATGTTTTTCCCATTCTGTTTTTTTTTCCAAGATTGAATTGAAAAAAAGTCAACTGCCGGGTTGCATCATGTGTTTTTTAATTCCATAAACAAAAATCAAAGTCGTTTGGTTCGCCTTACTTTAATAACTAAAACAAAACCATGTGGTATGCAGCATTGTGAAACCAGTAATGATAGAACAATGCACTCATGGGTTAACTATTCCCACTGGAATGTTGTGCAATGTGCATGGATAACAGTCTCATGACAAAAGGAAAGGAAATGCTGCCTGTATTTTTTGTATTATATGGAACAAGGAGCTCTTTCCTTTCAATGCTTAGGACAGGGCCAACAAGAATACTGTACGACAAGATGATGAAGCTGCTTTTCGAATGGAAACTTACGTGAACGGATTTAATTTCCAGTTAAATACTTTCACATTTACATGTTTTTTTCTCTCAATATGTTGGTAATGATTGCTTTAATAAAAAAAAACCACATCGATCTGGTGGACCTGTAGGCCAAAAGATGAAATGTTCATGTACATCCCTCTTGTCAGTCTACCACTGAATGACGGACTCATCACAGCGTGTGTTTGACCATACTTCACCATTCTGGTCAATGCGGAGTGTTAAAGGTGGAGTCGGGGGTGAGGGGGATAGAATTATCCACTGATATTAGCCTCGGCCGGTGATTAAAATCCAAAGGATTATAATGTATTTGGACAATCGAGGGATTTTTTTTGCAGCAATGGGGGGAAAAAAACCCAACAGCCTTTTATAGCAACTGGTGGTAAATGTCCAGGGAATGGTATGGAATGGGTTCACCTTTGAGCACCTTGTCTGGCACAGCGAGGGTAAAACATGCGGATTGTTAGATTGTTACCCTTCACAAAAGCTGTTCACTAGTGTGAATCAACCCATTGCTCCAGGGCTGTATGGATATTTTACAGTTAGTGCATGACCTACCGTTGTTGAGAAGACACTTGCTCCTCAGCAAAGTGGCTTTGTTTCAGTGTGTTAAACTAAACTATACACTTTTTATTTTACCATGTAAGGCCCACTGAGCAATATCTATTTTTTTCCGAAGTAAACAGGCTACAAATGACAGCTCAACGAAGTGGCATATCGCGTGGAAATTTATAGCAGCCAAATACTCTAAAACGCATGTTTCTAAATGTGGAGGGAAAAACTAGAGGACCCGGAGCATTGTGTAGGTGTCTTGCAGGCTTCGGAAGGATTATAACGGGTTACTTCCCAGTGTATTACAGAGCTACAGCAAAGTTATATTGGTGATTATTTGCTGGGCCCATGTATTACTAAAAGATTCAAATTCCAAGTGGGAATTAATCGAGAATTACAAATACCTATGCATTTGCAATTGTGCTGTATGGTGCTCAGGTTGTACCACAGTAACACCCCAAAACAAATCCAAAACTACTTGAAAACAGTTGTCTGTTAAAACAATGATAGCGTATTGTAAAAGGTTGTAAACCATAGTATGGAACATTAATTAAGGGAAAACAAACCACTGATACAATGAAAAGTAAATGAATTAAATGTAGCTGATGAAAAAAGGTTTTTCCTTAAAAGATTTAACTTGAGATGAATACATGTAGGTTATTTAGATTTTATTTATTATAGTTTAACTTGCAGTTATTCCAAGATATAATGTTTAGCACACTTCACTTTCAATCCAGAGGTCGCAGGTTCAATCTCCCAACACAGGACTTGAAACGGTGAGCAATTTCATCTTACTATGTATACTGTAAATGGGTGCACAAAAGTTGATTGACAGGTCGCGTCTGGTGGGGTAAAGTGTGGGTACTCCAACCTCCCCCAAGACGTCTGGCCAGCATGGAAGAGTAGGCCAAGTTCCCTCTAAAGAGGGCTCTCTTTAGCTCCCTCGAGTGGAGGCCCTTCCGCCAGCAGTGGCATGAACACACCGATATTAAAGAACCAATGCGTTCATGTTCCTTCTTATTGGTTCTTTCGGTAAAGTCACGTAGAAGGGAAGTAATAAAATAATAAAAATAAAACATAATAAAATAATTCTCACGACGTTTCGGCCACAACGCAAGCAGCCGTCCTCAGGTGAAGAACAGGTCTATTATGTTTTATTTTAATTATTTTATTACTTCCCTTCTACGTGACTTTACCGAAAGAACCAAGAAGATGAATCCCTGCAGTCACGAAAGCTTTAAATCGAAATTCATGTTCCTTGTTAATAACTTAATGGGGCCACTTTACAGGATGCAGCACAGTTCAGAGAAAGGTATTTTTAAATCCTTTATATTAAGTTCACTTGCTTGCTTGCTTGCGCGCTTACGACCGCGCAAATCTTTCGGTCGTTTTTTAACCCACTGACATTTTGCACACAGACTCGTTGTGCGTGACAATTTGTTTTCGTGAAATTTTTTTTCCATAACTTTACACTTTTTAGGAATTAAATTTTTATATTTAATTACCAATTGCTTAATGGTGGTAGGCAATCATCTGACCCATAGGTGGCAGCCATCTCAAGCCAGAGGACGAGAGGACTCTAGCCGCCACGCATATAAAAGATTTATAGTGAAAAACTTTGTTTTTACGGGTTAATTTTTAATGAATGCATATTTGACCTGGGTCACATTTCTGAAGACGTATATATTGACATTGCCTCTCTGCTACTGGCTGAAGCTAGTCTTGTTTGCATCTTCTTTAATAAATGCAGAGATCTAATTATTAATTTCACATGTGGAGCAAATATCAGCCAGCCAGCCAGGCATGCTTTTCCAGACTACCCGTATTATTCTGTGTGCTGAATGCAAGTTAATGTAATGATTGATAGTTTTCCATGAAACGCATAATAAATCTATTGGCCACACCTGAATCTGCTGCTCTGGAAAATTCTGAGCTGGCTCGTTTTTACTCCACATGTGGACTCATAATTGAACTCGACGATGTGAATAAAAAACACAACGTATAGACCAATGGGATGTCAGGATTCCAGGTTGCATGTGCTGTCTGTTACAACCTTTGCTGCGCAGAGCCACTGATCGGGCAGATTTCTGAGACGGTGCCAAGGCACGTTTGCATTTGTGCTTCTGAGAAGCAGAAAATTCTTTTTTTTTGTCCTCGGAGGACGTTAACCCGAGTTTAAAAATGCAACCATAATCATGGTGTCGGCCATGATACACGCTAGTAATGTTAAATAAATTACTAAATATAGATGCAGCCCTCCAAATGCTTTGCTCACGCAACTGTTGGTGGAATGGCCTCCACCAGAGGGAGCTTTATAAATCCCCTCTGGACAGAGTGTTGGCATACTCTTGCATGCCTGCTATACATCTTGGTAAGCCATCTTGGGGTGCCGTGGTGGTGAGATGCCAACTCATTTGCCTAGTATACAGGACGTCGTGGGTAAAATCTCAACTCTGACGCTTGCATATTTGGAGTTTGCATGTTCTGCCCGTAGTCGTGAGGATTTTTTCTCCGGGTCCTCCGTTGTTTTCCCTCCGCGTTTAGAAACATGCGATTAGAGTATTTGGCTGCTATCAATCTCCACGTGATGAGCCAATTCGTTGAGCTATCATTTCTGGCCAGGTCACTTCTGAAAAAGAGCTATAGAACTTATTTGCCCTTACCTGGTAAAAATTTTTTTTACATCTTCTTGGTTCCTTCCCGGTAAAGTCATGTAGAATGGAAATAATAAAATAATGAAAAGAAAACATAATAAAATAATTATCTTATTATATTATTTTAATTTATTATTATGTTTTATTTTTATTATTTTATTATTTCCATTCTACGTGACTTTACCGAAAGAACCAAGAAGATGAATCCCTGCAGTCACGAAAGCTTTTAATCGAATTTTTTTTTACAGTTTAAAAGAGGGAGTATTCATAATTGACCACACGTCACCTGACTATCGTCTAATTGTCGTGCACCAATTTATACTTCTGGATGAACGAAGGTGGGGGGGGCGGAATTTAAGACATTTGAACTTTTCAACTGCTCGGGATTGCAAGCCCAGTAACCGTGTCACTCGAGCAATATATTGCACTCAAATTAAACTCGTTAATATCCTCTACACAATCTTGATTTGAAGCTTTCGTGACTGCAGGAATCCATACTCATGCTTTCCCACCTGATGACGGACGCTTGTGTTGCGCCCGAAACGTCGTGATTTATTTTATTTTATACCTACGTGACTTTACCGAAAGAACCAAAGAGTATCCTCTACAAAGTCTAAATCTTAGATAATGATTAACAATCAGCAGCGGATGCATTTACGAATAATCATTGGTACGGTTAAGTGTATTGACATTTTTCTTTTATTTCATGACTTGCAATGTGAGCTGGCCTTGATAGACTTTTACAACCATTCTTTGTGAGCTCACACCGTTTTTCACTGGAGAGATATGTTTTATAATGAGAACTGTGAAATCTGTTTTTTTTTAAAGAGATGTTTATGCCTTGTCAGCGCACACATCTTCCTTTTATTCCACATTTCTTCCCCATCCCCAACTTGCATTCACCTTCCCACCACCTCTCATCCACCGTTAGTCCATTGTTATATCGCTAATGAATTCATTTTCGTGACTTTCACACAATCGTAGGGCACGCCTTATTAGTTTACATTGACATAAGCACGTTAATGTAGTTGTAATGATTGTTGCATTTTAACGTCATATTTTAAATGAACATTAAGGCATGGCTCTACACTATTGCCTGACATATACATTTTTTTGTTTTATAATTTAATTTTGCAAGTGATGTGTAAGGCTGATCTTATTGGCAGCTACCATGTCGTCCTCCCATTGCACTTAAGGAAACACTACCTCTCTTCTCACCTCTCCGTGTGACAGGCATTGATAGATCTTTGCGGCTCCTGTTCCCTAGACACGTTCTTTTACTTTCTGTAATCCTCACTGTCCTCTCACTCGCTTTTAAAATACAGGCTCAAACAAAGTGTATTCGTGATTTTATATTCTAGACAAATGTGGCCTCTCTTTCACTCTGCCTGCTTATTTTGTCGCATTTCATTTGCATCTTTTGAATTCTTACCTCGTTCTTATTGAGCATCATCCTTCCATGACTGTAACCGCGTGTGGAAGCTGGCTTTGAATTATGCATTATGTGTTTGTGCCTTTGTATTTGAACTGTATGGAGCTAATGTTATTGTATTCCGCTGGATCTGTATGACGAGTGAAGTTCATTTGAAGCCAACCACTCTCCCCTCATCAGCTCAACAGAAATATATAAATTTAAAGCTTTCGTGACTGCAGGGATTCATCTTCTTGGTTCTTTCGGTAAAGTCACGAAGAAGGGAAATAATAAAATAATAAAAATAAAACAATAAAATAATTCTCACGACGTTCGGCCACTCTTCAGGTGAAGAACATGTCTGTCGGAAAGACAGCATCTGAATGCTGTCTTTCCGACAGACCTGTTCTTCACCTGAAGACGGCTGCTTGCGTTGTGGCCGAAATGTCGTGAGAATTGTATTTTATTTTTATTATTTTATTATTTCCCTTCTATGTGACTTTACCGAAAGAACCAAGAAGAAGAAATATATCACTGAACCCAGCCACACATCCTCTGCTTGCCTTCATTGAGCTATGGTTAGTTCTCTTGTGGATGTCTTCACGACTTCTGTATTGTGCTGGTCACTTGGGTGGCACAAATAGTAATACTTGTGCATCACAGCAGGAAAGGGCCTGGGTTCTCTTCCCGACTTTCTGTGTGGAGCGTGAATGTTCCTCCCCCCTGTTCTTCTGTTCTGCATGGGTTTCCTCCAAGCTTTCTGGTTTCCTCCCAAATCGAACAAAACTCCGTCGTGTTGTTGGTGTTGGCCACACATCCCAATTAAAACATGTGCCTTCAAATGTCTCAATTGAGATTAACACGTAGCAATATTTCCCCTACACCAAAAACTTGACAGCACCCGCCTCAATACGATTATTGAGATTGAGTGAGTATTTCTGGAGAAAACACACTCAATAACACGTAATATTAATGAACGTGCAATTAAAGATGTGCACCTCAATTATTTGAGAACAAATTACTAGTTACTTTCCAGTTTAAGGCACTGCATGAATGTTGTCGTCTTGTTAATACCGATGCATTATTCATACGCAGTTAAAAAATGTCAAACTGTTATTCCTTTGTACAGAAGGTACTGCCTTACATCACTTATTTACGTGGTTACTTTGAGGGAGTTTATCTTGCGTTTATGGAGGTGAAGTATACAGTACAGTACTGCAGTGTGTTTTGTGGAAAGCATCTACATATACGGCAATTAAACATAAACATTTGGTGATGCTGCATTGGCAGTGGTGCAAGGCACAAATTCGAAACAAAATCAACACATTCATCAATACAATTGTGGCCTTAAAATGCTAAATATATAAGGCGATGTTTCAGGCAATTGCCCCTTCATAGCACATAAATAGATACCAAAGACATCGAGTTGGAGACTGCACTTTACACCAAGGGAGAATGAAATTTTAAACATGTTTTCTGATCACCAGTTTTTAAGGGATGCCACGGTGGCGAGATGTTATCTGCCTTGTCTGGTATACGGGAGGTCGTTGGATGGATCCTGACCCTGACGCCTGTATATTTGGAGTTTGCATGTTATCTCCGTGGTCGCGTGGATTTTTCTCCGGGTCCTCTGGTTTTTCCCTCCACATTTAGAAGCATGCGTTTAAAGTATTTGGCTGCTAGAAATGTCAACATGATAAGCCACTTCCTTGAACTATCATTTGTGGCCAGGTCGCTTCTGAAAAAGAGCTACTGTATATAGCTCAGTGATCAAATAAAAAAAATAGTGAAATTATGTTATATATTTGATTTAGTAAGTAGTAGTGTAAAGCTAATATTTAATTAATATATACAGAAAGGCATCACTGCATCTCAAGACTCTTTTCAACAGTCTTTGTTTGGATATTTATGATATTTATGAGTCATGTTGTTTTTGTATGGATCAGTGGTGCAGTGGTTAGCACACTGCGTTATGAACACGATGACCAATTCCCAGCCTGACGTAACATGAAGAGAAATATTATCCGATCTTGCACACACCCCCCCCTCCCTTACTAACTCGCACTGACCAGTGTGGTGAAGTATGGTAAAACGAACTCACAGGCACAACTTGCTTTTATTTTTGTGATGTTTTAAATAACTGTAGATAGTGCTTGTACATGTATATAAATGTTCGCTCATTGTTTAAAATTGTCTAATCTCATGTTGAGTTATTTGATGGCACCTTGAGTGGCAGAAATGTGCCATGCGCATGTAAACAAAAATAAAATCGACTTCACTATAACCAGCAATGGCTTCATCTTCTTGGTTCTTTCAGTAAAGTCACGTAGAATGGAAATAATAAAATAATAATCTTAATTTGGAGCTTTCGTGACTGCAGGAATTATTATTTGGTTCTTTCGGTTAAGTCAAGTCTAAAAATAAAATAATAAATTAAAATAATAGCGACGTTTCGATTGCAACACAAGCAATCATCATCAGGCATAAAAGAAATAGCAATAAAAATCTAACTAGAAAACTATAGACATGTAGGGGTGTCAGGGGAAGGATTCCCACCAATAGATGGGTTAGGGGGAGGGGTGATCGAGGTGATATAAGGAGAGAACGGGCGGGAAGGGGGGGCCTTTGGCGGGAACGGGATTGGGACGGCTGGCGACAGGTGTGGATGGAAGGAAAGGAATAAAGGACGAGACCCCTGCAATCTCGTGTCGGCTCCTCTCTACATTTGGTGGCAGCGGTGGGATCCTAATGGCTACAAAGAAGAATCCTCGCGGGAGGGAGCCGAGGGAGGAGGAAGCAGGGGCCGGGGATCCTTCACATCCTGGGCAACAAGGGGGCCTGCTGTCAGAAGCAGCAGAAGGGGGCCCGGATCGCCTGGAGGATCGCATGGAGGACCGCATGGCCCGCGTGGAGAGGGCGCTCCAGGAGCTCTTGCAGAGGCTCCCTATGGGGGGCCCGCCGGCACCGGGACCCCCACCCCCACGCGTACTACGGGAGGAGAGGCCACGGGAACCGGACGCCGACCAGCCGGCCGGGCAGGAGCCGCAACCAACCTCGTCACGCCAGCCGCCGCCGCTCCCGCCAAAACCCCCAGGGCTAAACACCCAACACGGAGAGCAGGTGGCCGGACGGCCGCGTCGGCTGGGGCCCGTCGACAAGTTTGTGGCTGAGGAAGAAGATTGGGAGGAGTTTGTCCGCCGATTCGAGGCTGCCTTCCACGCTCTCGAGTGGACAGACGAAGAGGCCCTACGAGCGCTGCCATCTGTTCTGGGCAAAGAAGCACTCTCCTCCGGCTCCTCTCTACAGACAGACATAAGCAGACAGACATCACAAGGACACACAGAGAGAGGACACATATCGGCACAGAGAGAGGGGTCGTTTCTGTGACGGTCCCTTAAATATAGAGAGGGGGGGCGGGGACGGAGAGAGGGAGGGGGCAGAGAAAATTAGCATATCAATGAGTGTACGGCAACGTGTTGCTGCTGCGCAAGTAAGATGACGACGTGGCACGGCACACAAGCTTGAAAATTAGGAGAAAGGCACACTAAAATTAAATAACCTCGCAAAATATCGAAATGTGATGTAATACAACACAGAGAGTCGGTCAACACACAATTAACGCATAGCCTGGTTGATTACGTATTTCAAAGATTGTTAAGTTAGAATTTAAGTGTGCCTGATGATGATTGCTTGTGTTGCAATCGAAACGTCGCTATTATTTTAATTTATTATTTTATTTTTAGACGTGACTTAACCGAAAGAACCAAAGAATAAAATAATAATAGAACATAATAAAAATAATTCTCACGACGTTTCGGCCACAACGCAAGCAGCCGTCCTCAGGTGGAGAACAGGTCTGTCGAGAAGAGAGTCTTCTCGACAGACCTGTTCTCTGCTTGCGTTGTGGCCGAAACGTCGTGAGAATTATTTTATTATGTTTTATTTTTATTATTTTATTATTTCCATTCTACGTGACTTTGCCGAAAGAACCAAGAAGATGAATCCCTGCAGTCACGAAAGCTTTAAATCGAAATTTAGCAATGGCTTCTTAATGGGATGTCCACACATTTTATTTTTTTACCATGAAGCACTGTACGTCAGTGCACACTTTTAATATCGAGTTATCAAAACATCTCGCTGCCCTTTGTGTGTACCGGGCACCGTTTGTATTTACGCTGTGCCCTATGCTCTGTCCCATTTCTTCACAGCATAAACAACAAAACTATGTTCATTGACTATTCATTGAATGTCAAGGTTATATTGAACAAAACAAGATGTATTATTCATTCCATTACGATTCATATGATAACTTCATATGCTAAAAAGAGGTTTGTTCAACCTTTTTGCAAAGTTGTTGTTTTGGAACTGTATAAAGTTGGGAGCTGGGGATTATTGTGGGTGCATTTTTGGGCATCAGTGCGACGCTGTCGATATATAGACCTTAGTTTTCATCATTTCTTATTGAACCATCCGCCATGCGTTTGTATTTGGTATGAGAGGTCTGAAAGTTACTGGTAGGAACCTCCTGGTTACACCAGCCCACAGGGGATTATTGTGTCCGTCCGTCGTGCATCCAAAAATGGGAGGGGTGGGGCTGGGTGGAGAGGGGAGGGTGGGGAGGGGCTGGGTGGGGAGGGGCTGGTCACGCCGTGGTGCCCTTATAAAACTCAACGTTTAACCTACTCACGCCGGCTTGTGCCCGCCCTCACAGTCGGCCATATTTGCGGAATACACCACGCCGCCGTTGACCCTGGCCATTGACCGAGCAACCCAACGTTTCTACCAGCTCCCTCCGCAGGAATGTGTTGAAAGGGCCACCTATTAGCATCAAATGAGCTGCACACAGCTCAAACTGCGCCCTCTGCTCCAGTTTTTTTTCTCACTTTTAACTGCAGGACAAATGCTCCTGGCGAGTATTGACGTAGCTGTGAAAAACATGAAAAACGTCACTCGCTTGAACCGACATTGGAAAATTGCCGTGATGTCAACCCACGTGTTTGGAATGCATTATTTGGTGACGCTACGTTCCCAGGGGTGCACGAAGTACAATTAATAGTAAAACAAATAATAGCAACAAATCTGCTATGAAGGGCTTTTGCCTGAGACATAACCTATTATGTATTTTTTTACTTTTAAGACCACGGTGTTATTGACGAATGTGTTGAACTTTCATATTTTTTATTTAAGTGCTCGTGGGGGGTGGGTGGGGTGGTACGGAGTTTCGCGCACCCTTTGAATCTGGAAACCTGCGTTAGATTCCTGGCCATGGCTCGCATCAGTGGCGAGTGGTTTATGAATTCACGCCCCCCAACCCCACCTCACCTCACCAACCTGCAATGACCAAAATGGTGAAGTATGATCACACCTTCACCCAGCAGAGAATTGACAAAGGGCTACAATATATTCTTGGTTCTTTCGGTAAAGTCATGTAGAAGGGAAACAATACATTTTAAAATATTTTTATTATTTTATTGTTTCCCTTCTACGTGACTTTACCGAAAGAACCAAGAATATGAATCCCTGCGGTCACGAAAGCTTTAAATCAAAATTTAAAGGTCTACAATGTTTATTTTTATCATCATTACTTTTGATGGTCGATAAGTACTGTGCGCTTGCAAACATTTTTTTTGCACACGTGAATAGAATGCAGTTTTTTTTTACGTATTAATTTGTTATTGTCTGAAAACTGAAGCTTCACAGTATTGTTGAGAGCATATACGTATGTTGAATCGTGCGTGGAAATGACAAGTACACGATGTGCTATTGCAGTTTACAAATTTCTGCACTGCGGGCTCAACCCCACTGAGCAAGTTTTACCTGTTGTGCAACCTGTCTCACGATGAATTTAATGATGCTTCATTCGGCACACTTTGTTGACACAGAGCATTTAAAAATGTCATGGAAGATGGCAATACATCTTCAAATATCATAAAATAAACGGGTGGTAGTGATATTGGCTTGTGTTTTAAGTCCAAGTATAATTTGTTTTAATTGCACTGGACAGCAAGGTGGGTCAGATGGCAGACCAATGAGTGGATTGGTTCACGTCTTTCTGAGAACTTATGAGTGGCATCCCCTCATAGTTTATGGATATTATTCACGTTCTCAGATTTCTTCACACAATACACTAATTATTAGGGAATTTGCCAAGCATCTATTTTGCAGGACCCGCCTTAAATTGTGTCCGAAGACTCACTGAGACGTTCATGGATAAATAAATTACAATATTACATGTTTGTCACGTGAAATTTGACAGTGGTTCGAGGTATAACGAGAGCATTGCAATTTCAACTCATATTTACGATGGTAAATATGGGGTATTTATATCACAAAACTTAAATGCGGTAGTTTTAAATAACAGAAATAGCCAAACATTCCAATATTGCAGGACCCTCGCAAAAAATAGTCTTGAGGCTCGGTAAATATTTCCAGGAAAAGTAAAATATCGTTGTTATTAATATATTAATTTAGTAAAATCAACGAGTTAATTGGAAACATTTAATAAAACGTTATTCGTGTGAAAGGCCATGCGTTAAACCTTTCATAGATTTTAACATAAAGATCAAATTTAATGGCAGGTTCATAGCCAAAGGCCCTCGTTGTTTGTAAACACGAAATGGCAGGTGGGTTTCATAAGCTACGCCCTTGCTCTTGACATTTTCATGACCTTGCCATGTCTCATGAAAGCGATCAATGTGCAATAATTGGCTGCTCCAGTCATTTTGACAGGTCGCTTGCATCTGATATCAAAGCTTTTACGACTGGGATAATGCCAGATATTATTAAAATTCACATTGATGTCAGGTTATGCGAAGAGTATACACGGGAAGTGTGCATATCACAAATGTGTGGGACCGTGGTGGATCATATTCTTTTGTATTTGGTATAGCTGAACACAGACCCAAAGGGACATCAGCGAAATAGCGCTTCTGTAATGATAGTCTTATAAAATTCCTTTAATTTTCATGAGATTATAGGAAACTGGGAAGAGATGATGAATGCTCATTCCAACGTTGAGCAGTGTGAGAAAATATTATAAAGAAATACATTTCCTGATATGTGGTGATTGAATACAGCATTGATCGGAGTGAACAGTCGAGTCGAATGGGTCCTTTACATGCAAGCACATATCAAGTGTGCGAAGATTTGTAATCTTGGAAAATGGCCGTGGTCGAATCGATGAAAGAATGAGAAGAAATTGACTGCGTGACAAATGAAATAATTACCTTCATGTGACTGGTGGTTTTTGTTGGGTTGAAAATACAATTAAATTCATTTTTAATCTAACCTCCATTTAGAGCAAGGCCGAACTAGAAACGAGATGGCTGAGATACAATAACATTTTGGTAAAGAAAACCTTGATAGACATGTTCAAAGCTTACTCTATAATAGACAGTGTTTACATAGCATTTTTTCCCATTGTATATGTTGTGTAAACATTCACGAAAATCATGCTTTGGACGCGATAACTTTGCATTTCAACAGGTGCACTTGATCGTACATGCGCGAGGTTAGCATAAAACATCGCCTTGAAAGGTAAAGAGAAATATCCACAATGAATAATACATGCACATTTTACAATCAATAAATAATGCAGGACACAATACATACCAAACTGGGTGTGAACAAACGTGGCATGTGTCGTCTCTTGAGGTCATCTGTACCTGCTGCATTGCACCCATGGGCTTTCAACCTTTCCATCTGCACCGTAGACTTAAAATAATAAAATATCATGGCAAAATACTTCAACTGCCTTCCATTAGAATTTTCAACAACAAAAAGATCACAAACGACACGTCCTAATCGCCTCATGAATTATTACTAAATTCTTTGGTTCTTTCGGTAAAGTCACGTAGGTTGAAAAAAAATAATAGATCACGACGTTTCGATCGCAACACAAGCAATCGTCATCAGAGATATATTATTTCTTATTTTATTTCATATTTCTACCTCCGTGACTTTACCGAAAGAACCAAAGAGTATGGATCCGTGCAGTCACGAAAGCTTCAAATCAAGATATTACTCTATTGCTCCACGTTTTAAATCATAAGGAACTTGGTACACTTTCCCTTACTGATGTCTCATTGGGCAGGTCTGTATAGCCACATTAACTTGATCATTTTACACATCGGCTTTCGTGACCAATATTATTCATATTAAAGGTTTTTTGGGTTAAATCACGTAAATATAAATGTGTCGTTAACCCACCACCACCCGACAGAGCCAATTAGTAATGTTTGTCACGTGAACAGAACGTGCCTCCAACACACCGGTGGGCTGAACTGGTAACTTATTGGAAGCACGTTTGTTTATGTGACAAACCTTCCTAATTGGCTGCGTCGGGCAGTGGTGGACTAACGACACATTTATACTTACGAGATCTAACCTAAAAAAAACTTAATCACGAATAACATGATAATGTTTACAGTTGCAGTACAGGTTTCTTGTGAAAGTGCACGACGATTATCTTGCCGGTTGGGTAAATGGGAAAGCGGATGATTGTATGTTTTTCAGTATTTTCTCTTTCGGTATAAATCATTTTCTGTTGTACAGCAAATCTTGTTTTTCAGCTGCAGATTTCTTTTCCATGCACGTGGCAGGAATTCTCTTTCAGTTTTTGCAATTAAAAAAAGTTCAATGTTATGGCGCAGTTATGTCAAAGGTCAGAAGTTAACATATCAGCCCAAAACTGCTGCTATTTGTATTCAGTTCTTACAGCTGACATAATCGTTTTTGCTCTAATAAACTTACATTCGTGGTGTCCCTTTACCCTCTCTGTTAAAACAAAAAAAATCCCGATTTTATTTAAACAGAAACGTGTAAGACTACGTGCAGAATATTAAACTGGGGATCTCTTGCAGACGATCTGCAATGTGCATTTTCATCTCATATTCTTGAGTAAATATTTCATGTGTCCACGCTGTCCACTTCAAAATGACCTTTAAGCTTGATTGCCCCTCTTGCATTCTCGGTAGAATTCAGCCTAGTCTAAAGTGGTGAACAATTTAATATGTCTGGCGGAGCCTTACATTTACTATTGTTGAATATATATAAAATGCATTTTGCTTTAGTGACCATTGCGGCTCCAGACATGTCTATATTATGCATTGTAAATTTTAAAATATATATAATCATGGAAGAAACTGTATGTACAGCATTTATTTCTATACACAAGCAAGCATATGCACCAAAGTTCACAATCAGTGCCTTAAAACCAACATGGATAATGGAAGCTGAGATTTTATGAACAGTCTTATATTGAAAATATGGAAATGAAGTTTAGATATTTACAAAAGGTAAATAATAAACAAATAAAACAATATTTTTAGACATTATCCTGTGCTTAAAATGTTTGAACAAATTTCAGTTCTAGTTCTGGCCTGTTAGGCCAATATTCATGGCTGAAAAAACACATTGCAAGCAGGTCATTGGATAAATGAACATCTGTGGATAATGAGCCCCAGGCATGCTGGCAAGACTACATATTTTTAAAGGAGACTTATTTATAGCTCTTTTTCAGAAATAATTCATGATTTTAATTGTAATTGGACGTTTACTACCAAAATTTGCATATATGATTATGCAAATTGTCACAATTTGGCCTCAAAAAGCTTTAATTTAGTTTAAATATAGGCCATTTAAGAGCACACAAATCCAAGATTCGTTGTCTCTCTCTGAATATCTGCTAATATGAATGTATGAAAGCACTCTTTATGTGGCGTTATATTTTAAAGGTACCTGTGAGATGAGGTGTACCTTTGGCGGCAGTGGTTCATGCGACCTAAGTTCGATTCCCAGACATGGTTAGCATCAGTGAGGAGTGATATATAAATCTGTCCTGGTCCTTCTCCCAACCAGCATGGCGAAGTTTGATCAAACAATTATTTTGACATGGGCAGGCTTTCATTCAGCGATGGATTAACAATGGCCTATATGTTTAATTAGATGTGTGACATGCGGCAAGAAAATTGTACTAAATTATTCCTAAAGATTGAACGTTTTGCAGCTAAAAAATAAAAATGCTAAATGTAATGCTTCACGACAACAATTGAAATATCTTTCTCCGTGATACACGTGACACTTTCTATATACTTCATGGTAGCTCTGTACAAACACCTTGGGATTGACAGGACAGTGTGTAGGGTGTTCAAGAATATAATTTGGCTCTCACCAGAATTGCATGGAATTTGACTGGCAGACTGAAATGCTTTCAGTGATGCTGTAATCGCATGCTGCTACGCCGCAAAAGACTCACCTACGTCAGAGTGAATTGTACCTCATGATACATGTATGCATGCTAAACTTCTTTAGCACCGTACATAGCCAATTGTGCCCAGCCCCGATGTGACTGCACTCCCTCTCTCTCTCCTTCTCAGTCGCGCGATTCAAAATGTAAACTTTAAATGGGAGAGACTGGGATCCCATGTTTTAAATATTGTATTTCATATTATTGGTTCTTTCGGTAAAGTAACGTAGAACGGAAATATAATTTTATTATAAAATAAATAAATGTAACGTAGAAGGGAAATATAATTTTATTATTTCCCTTCTACGTGACTTTACCGAAAGAACCAAGAATATGAATCCCTGCAGTCACGAAAGCTTTAAATCAAAATTGTATTTCATGTTAAATCATACCCTGTCGATAGCTATTTTTTGGAAAACGTTAACAATACATGCTGCCATGTCCCACTTATGAGTATTTAGATTATTAAAAGAAGGAAAAAAACCTGTCCCCTAATATATGCAATCCTTTAAATAACCACGTTGACTTAATCGGACCAGTGGGGAATGCAGCCGGTAATCGTGCTGAATTCGTGAATCCAGAGCGAAACCGTGGTTGTGTCAAGGCTGATTATGATTTGCAGCAATTGCAATTGAAAGCTTTTTTTGTACCATGCAGATTGCGGAAAATTTCTCTGTGCATCTCAATGCCCCCCGTGTATTTTTGTTCTGATTCATGAATGAAAGGTTTGGAGTTGGGCGGGGTCAGTGATGCGGAGGTTTGCACTCGACCCGACAGCCTTGAGTTTAATTCCAGGCAACGGCGAACATCCCCAATGAGTGACAGTTGAACTGGTCCTGCACGATGCGGGGAAGAGGCCCGTGTACAGCAGTGGATTGACGCAGGGTCTAAATCAGTAGGATGTGAATTATAAATAAATGTTCACCAGTGTGTGAACGGTACAGTTTCACCTAAATAATAAGGAAACCAATTAAATGTGTGCTAAATTAGCAGGATTGCCTTTGGCATGAGTAGAATTAAACAAACGTGTTTGTACAATCATCAAAATAAAACTAATCGTTGCTTTTGTGCTCAATCATTTGTTTCAGCTTATAACTTTAATATTCATATTCAGACTTTTCCTCTATAATTGTCATTTATCCAGGAAAACAAACAAGTGGTTCATTATCACCGAATAATCACGTCCACTGAAAGGCGAGCAGTTCAAGGTTTAAGCAATTATATAATGCACTGAATAAGACCACTACTTGTTTGGCAAAACAGTTAGGGAATGTTCACTGTTTACTGCCTAATTACCATATTTGTCCTCTGCACTAACATGGGCCGCATTGACATGTTTGTGTAGTTTAAAATCAAATCATCATGGACAAATACAAGGAGAAAATGCTAACATTTAATCTGTTTAGATTTTAACCTCTCAACGTTTTATAAACATTTTATATTTTTACAAGCCCAGTGGTTAGATAAATACTGCACGGTTGACTACATACGGTGTGAAAGAAGTTGAACATAATACATACTATACTGTATTTGTTGTTTCAAAGAGTGAATTCCAGCATTGCGTGTTAACATCAGCGGTGTGTTTCGGGTACCATTTATTTACTGTTTTGGAGAAGACAAAGTTGTATACAGTGTAAACATTCTCTATATAGTAAATACATGTAAACGATCATGGACACATACGCTATACAGTTCAGTCATATTATTTCCTACCCTAAAAGAGGAGCGAGAACTCGAGATTCATGCCCCATCAGGACCATACTTGCAGGCATTGCTGGCAAAGCCATGGTTTTGCAAGGCATGTATTTGTAGCCAGCGCAATAAATAAGTGCAGCCCTGCAATGTCCTGCTCATGCCACTGCTGGCAGAAGGGCCAACACGAGAGGGTACTCTGGAGACCCCCTCTAGATGTATTTGGCCTACTCTACCACGCTGAACAGACAGCTTGAAAGAGTTTCGATTTAAAGCTTTCGTGACTGCAGGGATTCATCTTCTTGGTTCTTTCGGTAAAGTCACGTAGAATGGAAGTAATAAAATTATAAAAACAAAAATAATAAAATAAAATAAAAATTATTCTTTTATTAAAGCATAATAAAATAGTTATTTTATTATGTTTTATTTTTATCATTTTATTATTTCCATTCTACGTGATTTTACCGAAAGAACCAAGAAGGAGCTTGAAAGAGGTGAGGTACTGACACTTTACCCCACCACACACGGATCTGCTGATTCTCTGCCTGGTCCATTTCTACTTCAGGGGGGATAGATGGCGATTGTTTTTTTTAAAGAAATGTGCCCATTGTTTAAACTTCCGCGCTGGGAGGTCAAATGGAACTGGCCACCTCTGGATTGCAAGTCAAGTGTGCTTACCATTGCATGAAAACAGCACCACAATAGCCGTATGAACATGTGGTACTTTCCCTAGCAACATAATTATTATTGTACCAGGTAACCCTTTGAGACATTGCCACCCTGAAGAAGGCTGATATCACATGGAAAGGGCACGAATTGCTGAGGTGCATTAGTTTCAAGTTGCTGAACGAATACTTGATAAGGTCACTCTCATTACACACAGAGTGCTTGCCACAATGCACCACAATGAACCACAATATCTTGCTGATCGCGTTAAGGAACATAAAACATCACGCGAGTTTCGGTCATCCTTGTAGCGGATTTTGGCTCGCCATCGAACAAAGACGCTCACTGCTTCGCGCGCTTTCTGATGCGCTTCTGCGGCCGTCTGGAACGCTCTTCCTTCCGATATTAGGAAGCCACTGGGCTATGCTCTTTTAAAATCATCTAGATGGAAAACTCATTTATTTAAAGCTGCTTTTTGTGTTTAGTTTGTGGTCCACGGTTGGCTACGTACGGTGCTAAAAAAGTTCAACATACATACCTATAACACACATACACACATTGATTGTAGAATTGTCTCCATTTTGCAATCAGAGCCCATCGTGACTCTTGGATATTTCAGACTGACGAAGGCCTCGATCCTCCGGCTGCAATCGAAACTTCTCAGTTTCTTCTCCCTCCTCTTCGTGCCCAATCACGATTCCCTTCTTTCTCGCTGCTGGCACCCCTTGCACTGGAACAAACTGTCCCCACATGTCAAACAATCGTCCCCACTGTCTTTGTTCCAGTCTTCACTTAAAGCACACTTATTTCCCCTCCCTTACTCCAAACTCCTCTCCCCTCTCTTCTTCCCCATCACGAACACCGACCCTCATCCCAACTTCCCCTGCCCATTCATCACACTCGATCATCATCAACCGCTCATTGTCACTTTCATTATCGTTTATTCTACCATCCATCGCATCAACTCATCTCATCACACTATTCTGCCGTACAAATCGTTAATTCTTTGTTCTTGGCCAATGGGCTATGTAAGTTAAAATAAGACAAACATTGGCTGGTGAGGCCCCACAACTTATGAGTGTACATTTATTTAATCATTTCCTCATAGGGTTTGCTTCTCGGAAACCCTTACATCATTCGCATTCAGTTGCATTCATAATCAGAGTCTGGGCCCTTATTAGGAATATGAAAATACACCATACGCAAGACCAACATTTATCACCCCCAAATGTTGACAGTGTTGCCTATGAGCCAGGGGAACTTGGTATGGGAGTCACAATCACGGCACGTGACTTGAGGTCGCATTTGCGTCGTGCGTATTTGAAAGCACTGCTTATTACCCTGTGGCTTGCCGACTTTTAGGCAAAGCGTGTTCGCGTTGAGTGCCAAGGCGCGAGGGACCGTGAAAAGTGTATTGATTGAGGTTAAATGAGGGTGTTAGGGCGTAAACAAAACAAACGACGAGAAGGGTATGGGCAGTCTCTCAGCCGTGGTTCTGGCAGCACGCATTGTCCGGCAGATAAGCTATGAATAACGAGAATAATGGTTTTCAATTTTAGTGTAATGTTATGCTTTGGATTGAATTTAAGCAATTTTTTGATAATATCTGGGAATAATTATGTGACCATTTAAGCGTAGCTTTCAGAAATCGCATATTGTTTCTCAATGATGGAAGTGCTGTACAGTGCATGCAATTGCATAACAACAACATTAATTTCACATTTTTTTTATTTTCCACTTCCGTGCATATAGTCTTACAATCTCACGGCTTTTTAGCCGATAATTGTTCTTGTAGTAAAAAAACGATATATAACAGAGAAAATGAGGTAATGTCCACTTATAAATGTATAATTATATGTTCGTCTTTTTTTAAGACTAATGCATCTCAATACTCATACAGGCATTTATGAAGAAATTACCACTAAGTTAACAATATCTGGGTTATTTATGCCCATATTTAAACATTTTCAGTTGAAGGCACGTCTTAAAAAAAACATTCTGGGAGTAAATACCACATTTGTAAATTGTTACTGTATTTTTTTACAATAATCTTTATGCATGAGAAATTATTGCATTCTATTAAATTAAAAATACATCCCCTTGTAAGTCATTGTTTATTTTTTATTATGACTTCGGTGATCATCTGGAGAGAAAAATACCCTAAAATTAATCCAAACATTAAGCAATGAGAATATTTGAATACATGAATGAAAGTGCTTTCAATGCGTTGAATAATCCACTGCATATCTGTAATTGTTTGACCATACTTCACCACACTGGTCAGTGTAGGTTAATCCAGGGGGATGGGCAAGCATGACAAATTCAGTTATCGCCACGGATGTTAGCCGTGGGCAGCTTGTTGGCTTCGTAGGGCAGTGTGTGAATCACTGTGCCCGCTGCTCACTCGTACTCTCATAGTAAAGTACAATATATTCAAGCGTGCAGCTCAAATAATTATAATTTTATTACTAATGTGTGATAAAGCAGTCGTGCAAAGAGACCAAACTGACAAGTGAATGTCATTGGATAATGTTCTTGACATTTGAGTGGATGTTATTTTTAAGGTGAAGTAGTGCTCCCAGCATCCAATTAATAACTGCTAAATAGACCACACATCATATACTATGCCAGAACTACAAGTCCTTGTCAAGCTACATTCATTCTTTCAGCGTGCCTTTCTTGGGGTAAAATGTCACCCTTTAACGTGAATTAACAATTTTAACCACGTGTGGCAAGGTTGCGAATTAACTATCTTTTTGGCACAGAAAATATTTTTTTTCTTGATTGTTTGTTAGTTTTATGAAAACATAAAATGCGTGTTTGTACTGGAATGTTATCTCGAGCCTTGGTTAATAAATGTCTAAACAAGACGTTGCATTTCGAGTCTCGACTCTGGAGCCTGGGAAATTTGTTTTAGGATGAATTAATTTACGAATGCATTATTTATCTTGTAATACAAACTGTACTGTATATACATATGAAAGTGAATGCTGTCATGTTGTAATGGCTGGACTTGCAATGCATACATCGACAGTTCGATCTAAACTGGTGCATTAATCCTTATCTAAGAATATGTGGAGTATTTCAGCAAGTTTTAATTTCAGTGCAATACATTTCGTTCGTGATACTACAGTTATCATGGTTAGCAGTACACTGGGCTTGCAATACAGAGGTCGCCAGGTTCAATTTCCTGGTGCAGCAGTTGAACATTTGGTCAAATTGATGAAATCTCCCCCATCTACCCCTTCCCGCCTCGGTCCGCCCAGCTGTACGAATGGGTTCACCTTCGTCGATTGGCAGATCACGTGTGGTGTAGTACTCCCACCACTTACAAGTCATCCGGCTAGGCCCTTCAGCCAGCAGCGGTGTCAGCAAGTTAATGCAGGAGCTCTACCTAAACCTTATCCTCTTGCTATGAAATCACAAATGGGGGGAATTTTTTTTGGGACTTTTACAAGCAAGGGACAAAATATATACTTTTTACCCATTTCAAACTATTTAAAACAGTCTGCCTCGGCAGCAGACCATGTTTTCCCACCTGATGATGGATGCTTGTGTTGCACCCGAAACGTCGTGATTTATTTTATTTTATACCTACGTGACTTTACCGAAAGAACCAAAGAGTATGTTTAAATATACTCTGTTTACAAATGCACGTGAACAGAAACATAAGAGCATGAATAAATACACAAAATAATTTTATTATACAGTACAAATAAAAAAAAACTTGAAATGGTTTAATTATTCATTTCATTAGCCATGCACGCAAATAAAAAACATGTTACACGGATATTTATTCTTTATTGCTTAACCAAAAACCTAATGCACGTATTTGTGATTAAACATCTCACACCTGTGTGTCTCGACTGAATTTTACCATTTGCATGCCTTATTCTATCTTCGCTGATATATCCGTGTGCGTTTTTGCTTTGCTTGTGAATGTTTTATCTCAACTTGTGTTCTGTTCAGACTCAAGAGATGGTTAAAGACCATCACTGTGCCTGGCTGGCTTTTTACTTTAAGGAATGCAAATGTTTGTCTTTCCAACATGCGCCCATTAAAAATATTGGGGGAATGCAGCCAGAGTTGAGCACAGGTCATGAGAGAAAATGAGCCTGTGACAAAAAAGGCACACACATTCCTCTGCATATCGTGGCTTTGATGGCTGCAACAGTTACCAAGTAAATAACGCATATTAGTGCAGTACAATGTGTATGTATAAACATGGTCCATCAGATGGGAATGTTTACGTTTTGAACATCTTCATTATGATTTGGGATCTTGGTAGGACAATTTCAATATTGGGTAGATACACTATACCCACGTGGCCAATGAGACTTTGTGTGTTATGTGTTTCCTATTTGCTGCATTGATCTAGGATTCTTAATCTGATTATACAGAGTAATATGTACTGTATATTGTGTGTGGGCATGTGGCCATGTGGCCATGTGGGGAACGGTGACAGGGTGGTTAGCACACGGTGCTACGAATCCAGCTTTGCAATTTAAATTCCTGGCAACGGCTAACATCTGTGGCAATTATCTGAGACGTCTTGGGTTTCCCCTACGTCGACTCGGCCATAAATGAAGACCTGGTGCAATGTGTAAAGATCAATACTGGGGAGACAAAGGCGGCCAAGCCTGGCATTGACCACACCAACCCCTCATGGGCCATTCCAACCTTCATAATGGGTGCTTGTTTCCAGCACTTATCCAAACAGTCTGAAATGGTTATAGTGGAGATGTGTTTGTCTTTGTGTTCATAATGTGTCAGTGTATCTTCATGCGCTGCGTGTCTTGGTCCAGGTAGGGTGGAGTGCTTAGGATTAAGGTCGGGTACGGGGTCACTTTGTCCAGGGATTTCCTGGCCTGGATGGGTTTCAGACTTCCAAGCGAAACACACTGCATGCTATCTGTCTGCTCGAGTCGGTGTCCAATGTTCCGAGCTCTGAGGGCAGGAAGGCCAGCTGTGCTGCAATAACATTTTCAGTTTCCCAGGCCCTGGCCGCTGACTGCCCGTTTCCTTTCCCAGATGTTCTTGTCAAATTTTCCTTTGCGCGAGTGCAAGGGGGTTGGACGTAGAAAAATCCAGACACAGCAGCGCTTGAAACGATTCAAAGTAGAGCTGACACTTTTTCATCATTATTAATTAGGGTTTCTTGCCTTGCCGCTTGATCAGAATGCAGTGTTGGTATTTGAATTCATAGCTCAATGAATCATATGGGTTACACAAATTATTTTTCATTTCTTCTGAAAGCCAATATGGAATACATTTAATTTGATTGAAATTTTTATTTGTATTTTAGCAGCATTCGCTTCACCACAATTCAACAAAAAATATCATTGAAACCTGAATTATTTGTGTTATTTTGCTCTGAATAATGGAGAAACATTAGCATTCTATAAATAGTCACCTGAATCTATTATTTGTCTTTTTTGTGACAATTCAGTTAACAGCCTCTGCTTAATGTTGGGCAACTTAACACCCCTTGACTTCTCCTATCTGGTGATAAATAGAGAATAATCATTGTCAGTAACTCGGTTTAAAGGCTGAAGCTTTGTTTTTCCTATTAGTCTTTAATTCATGTCTTATTCATAAACACAATTTACACCTAACTTCATGGGTGTGTGCACTTCTTATCCAGTATGCTTATATATGTACACACCAGTATAATTCAGTACTGTATTTATATATGTGGATTTGTACCTCAATACAATAATATTATAATTACCCATCAATGATTATATACATAAACAGGAAAAATCCATACATCTCCCTCACAGCTCTGAAATCACTTCACAATTTCAACATGAGCGTTGGCCAATAACAACAATATTTCTCCCAAGCTCCTTGCTTTAGATGAATTAGTTCATAAAAAAAACATCTCTGTGACCTCGCACTGAGCTACACAATAATATATTACTTCCGTGAACACAAAACCTATATCGTTCCCAAGCTGTTGTGAAAAGTGCTGTAAGCGAGCGCCTATGAAGGCCAGCACACAGCACACGAGAGGGGGTGGTATGGCCACCACCATGCGCATCTGCGTTTGTCTTCCAATGCTGATGTTTACACACCGCACCAGATACTCGTTTAAGGCCGAGTCAACCGAGCGGAGGTCCAGCCTCCGGTGCAGATATTCATCACTGGGGTGGGCACACACAAACTCCACGGAGCACGTCCTAGAACTCGGTGCTCTTCCTGTATTTAGAGGAGGGGAAACATTTGGCTCATTGTCCCCACCTGATGCGAGGGCCGCGAGCGTGAACATGGATTTCTATAAGGAACTCTCTTTACACCATTGGTACCTCATTTGCCAGTAAAAAAAAATATGATAATTGTTTTTTTACCCTTTAATCTGGCAACAAAACTGACACCTTTTTTGTCTCGGGTGTGGACCAATCAACTTCAAGGACAGTGCATACATTATTAGAGTTATGTTTTTGGTTTGCATTATGACTGCAGGTATTGTGGTCTATGCAAACATGACTCTTTGTAAAAAAGGTGTCAGTTTTGTTGCCAGATTAAAGGGTAAAAAAACAATTATCATATTTTTATTTACTGGCAAATGAGGTACCAATGGTGTAAATGCTTACCCCGAGCTCTCATACTCTGATGGTGCATTGTCTTTGAGTTGTGTGCCTTTTGTCGTCATCTGGTCCAACATCATGTGAGACTAGGCTCTAAGGAAAGCTGTCTCGGGTGTGGACCAATCAACTTCAAGGACAGTGCATACATTATCAGAGTTATGTATTTTGTTTGCATTATGACTGCAGGTATTGTGGTCTATGCAAACATGACTCCTCGTAAAAAAGGTGTCAGTTTTGTTGCCAGATTAAAGGGTAAAAAAACAATTATCACGAACTGTCTTGTCAATTTAATAGTGGTCCCTGCCTCTCTGTTTCAGATGGCCGAGGGCCGGCGTTGCCACGTTCACCTGTTGGATGGCCGGATGTTGGAGCTGCTGGTGCAGGTAAGCGTGGCCCACAACACTGTTTGTACAGAATCTGATTTTTTAAAATATATATACTGGAGGAATCTGATGAGCTATGAAGCTCTTTCTCACAGATGTCCAGAATGTTACCTGGGCACACAAACCGGGGCCATTTCTTGCCGTGGAGGCTGGCTACTATGGGAATCCGCACTCTCCCTATTTGCAAAATCGCTGTTGAGCTGAAATGTGTTATCGTCCGTGAAATGTGCATGCCAAAAATAACGGTAAACAGATAGAGGCGAATAAATTGTGTGGTATGCAGTGCATATGAAGACGGTTGTGAAGCGAGGTGGTTTAAATGTGTTGGCAACAATATTCGCACACAAACATTGACATTGATTAATTTCTCAGTTGGTACAGCGTTTTCTTAGACAAATATTTTTGTGATTATGGTTGCTTACATCGAGATGTGGATTAGTAATATATTTAGTACTTGGTTCATGTTACTTTTTCTAATATAAGACAATTATGTTCTTATGCAAACTACAGTAAATGTATTTTCGTTTGCATCGTGTTCGCATTTATTACATATTCAATAGTTTTTCAACATTGTCTAAAACCTCATGTGAGAACATGATTATTTTAACAAATATAGACTGCAAAAATAAACGGAAATATTTTTTTTCTCTAAAATTATCCAGATACATAATTGGAATAGAATGTTTAAAAAAACAGAGGACCTGCATCCTCCATAAAGAGGATCATGGGCGGTACATGTCCAGATGTGATTGTACACTGTCCTAAGACACGACAGCGGAGAGATGTTAACTCCCTCACCGGGTATACAGGAGGTCATTGGTTCGATCCCAACCCTGACGCCTGTATATTTGGAGTTTGCATGTTCTTCCCGTGGCCGCCTGGAATTTGCTCTAGCTACCCCAGTTTTTCCTTCCACATTTAGAAACATGTGTTTAGAGTATTTCACTGCTATAAAATGTTGTGGCGAGGTCCCATAGTTCAGTGGGCCTTACCTGGTGAAAAAAAGTATAGTTTTATCATTTAATTAGGTGTCTTATTTGGAAGAAAAAATACTTTCTCTGCCTTTTTCTTTCTTCTCTAATGCTCTAAATATAGAATTCCTTTTCTATACCCCCTGGTGAAATTAAAAAATTAATCCTGCTCATGTTTGGTTTGTCACCAGAATTTCAAAAGCTTTTGGGGTTTGAGTCAAAAAATGTAAGGGGGGGGGAGTGCTCACTCCGTGGGAAAGGACTGACTTCAGAAGAAGGGTCTAAGCGGGGCACGTGCATTTCCCTGTTTACCTTTCCTGCCAAATGAGACCCACCTGCCGAATGACACGTGTGGTTTTGAGGTTCGTTTGTAAAGCCCCCCCCCCACACACACGTGGTCGATGAAACAAGACGACCAGATAGGTAACCTTAATATGCACAAGTCCCGGAGGCAATGGCCGTTGTGAAACAGAGCGTTTTGTCAAGGTCGTGCACACTCGCCAGACAGTGATGTTTATTATATTTTATTTATGGATGCATAAGGAATGTTAGCTTTGTGAATTTGTTCATTAATACACACCATCTCATTCAGAACGTGTATGACCCATGGAAACGCGCCGTGTGGCATGCGATGGTTGAACCAGTGCCTTGACGAATGTACACGTACACAGCGTGTTATTTTGTGGAAAGGTTTTATTTCAGTTGTAATTTCCTTAGTCCACAAGCAGTAAATGATTACCTGCCTGGTGAACTTAAATTGGACAAAATACGCATTATAGCAGCTGGTTAAATATTATTTGATGGTCGTTTCCATTAGTTGTTTCGAGTGCCATGTTTGCAATCTCATACTTTAAGGCGATACACAAATAAATATTAACATATAATAGCTGATCTTAAAGTGACCCATGGGCCTTCGTTTTTTAACCCACTTCCCGTGATCCAATCGAGCTGACATTTTCCACACAGACTCGTTGTGCGTGACAATGAATTTTCGTGAATTTTTTTTTCAAAAATTGTACACTTTTTAGGAACAAAAAATTATATGTAATTACCAATTGCTTAATGGTGGCAACCAATCATCTGACCCATAGGTGGCAGCCATCTCAAGCCAGAGGACAAGATGACTCTAGCCGCCACGCATATAAAGGATTTACAGTGAAAAACTTTGTTTTTACGGGTAAATTTTTGGTTGACAAACTTGAAAGCCCTGTTTGGATTACACGGTACTCAGTGGGGTTATTATCATATCTACTAGCAGGGAAACACTTTTCAATGTTTCCCACGTGTCACACCTATTGCCTCAGGTAAACCAATATTCTCATGCAATACACAATACTGTATTATGTCATACAAATTGATTGTAATTTCGGTTCGTGATATTGTTGGCGTGGCTCATGCGATGTGTATTTGTCTCACGATTCCGCACGCAGGATCTACATGAGCACCACTTCTGCGCTCATTCATGGGGTGCTGTCACAATGAGAATGATTTGCCCGTATTTCTCTCTTGTTGACACTGGTGAGAAGTGTGCCGTCCACATGAGCCGGTGGTTATTTCCACCGGTTCTGTAGTCAAACACAGCCTCACCTGGGAGTGGGTGCAGCAGATCAGCACCGTTGGGCATCTGCTCGAGGATGCATGCCGACCTCGAAACTGCACAGAGAGCAGCATATGCTGGGTCTCTGCTACTCCACTCATTATGGCCATTATGCGTTGCAGCCCTTTTTAAACGATTCTTAATCCGCAAAGTGAATTTTAAACAAGGCAGCGGCTCTGCGTGCGTGTCTGTAAATGTCGGGAGGCGTAGAGCAGTGGTTAGCGCTGTGCTACGAACCAGGCGCACATGTGTTCGATTCCCACTCACGGCCAACAACGGCGCTCCTCTAGGTTGGCTCAGCCTTCAATGAGTACCTGGCGCAGTATGTAAAGATCAGCACTGGAGAGACGAAGGCGAACCACACCACCCTTTAGTGCGCAGTGGCGGTCTTCATAGGTGCTCGCTAACAGCACTTGCCCCAACAGCCTATGAAGGTTATACAGATGCATTTTGTGTTCGTGTAAATATGATGCAAAACAGTTCAATCAATAATTTGCTTTGCAAAAAAATCGATAAAAATGAAAAAAAATCTTCAGATTAGTTATTGACTAATTATCTTTTAAATTGAATTAACTTTACATTTTAATGAACATAATTGATTACCGTTGATTTGGCAACTCCACGCCTTGCGCGCCATGGCGTATACTTGACCGTGTTCCACCACGCTGTTTAGTCTGGGTTGTTGAAGGCAGGAAAGTGCTCAACAACTGTGGATTTTGCTGCACCACTCAATACCTTTATTCCTGCTGCAACAAAACTGTGCAAACCGGGTAGCAATGCCCAATCACTTTTGTAAACAAACAGGGAATTGTGTACACATCCGCAACTAAAAATATCGACTGAAATATTTATCTATTGGATTACACGGCTGCTAAATGCGGCAAGGCTTCGTATATAATATTTTTCCCCTGCCAAAGGAAGTATTTAATATTTATACGCCTCTTGCAAGTTTTAATTAGTGGAAACCTCTGCGGTTTACAGATAGTCAGTTTTTTTCAGATTACCGTGAGCAAATTTAGAAACACAATGGTAGGCCCACAGTAAGATACATTTGTATATTACATTCTGTATAAAAAAAAATCGTACAAATGCAAACCAATTTTTTAGTTTTCATTTTTGCCGAATCGGCACGGTGCAGTTGTTGGGGATAAACTTTATCTCGGCGCGGGCTGTCGCACACGATTGCCTATTCTCGCATGGCTGTCGCGTGTGGTAGACACGTCAGAAAGCTGTGCATAATCGGGCGTAATGAAGTGTGTGATTGTGTGCCTGGGGAGATTGGGCCAAGACTTGGATGAAAGCACTGTGCCACCACATGCGAGGAGTCCGGTTCCTGCGGGCGAAGTGCTCCTGAACCTTAATGAGTGGCTCAACTGCTGCGCTTGCCCATTGCGTGGCAATTTTGGCAGCCCTTGGCATCACAGATTTGCCCATCCTTTGGCAAGCACTGTACGGTACATGGTTGTCCTTGAGGATGGATCTTAGCAAATCCCTCGGATGTTATTAATATCTCACTTTAATTAATCGCTCTGTAACGATTGCACGTGTATTTGATCTTCAGGATTTTTTTTATACTCGAGAGCTACTGAACATTTCTAGATTTGAAGCTTTCGTGACTGCAAGGATTCATATTCTTAGGTTTTTTCGGTAAAGTCACGTAGGTAAAACAATTTAAATTAATAAAAGTAAAATAAAAATCACGACGTTTCGGAGTGTGTTGCCTCCGAAACGTCGTGATTTTTATTTTATTTTTATTTTACTTTTATTGAACATGCTTGAGGCCCAAATATCCTATGGAGCACACTGGCTGCAGTGCATGCAATAGACGGTGAGGCTGGGGATCTGTACCGGGTCATCATCTGAACATGTATGTGTAGCTGTACCATCTGAAGGTAAAGGTGCAGCCTTGCAATAGCTTGGTCGTACTTGCTGGAAGACAGACCTCGAGAGGGAGCTCTAGAGACTCCTTCTCGGTAATATTTTGCCGACTTTTTTTTTCATGCTGGCCTACACATCTTGGAAGTGGTCGGAGTACCCAGACTTGTCCCCTACCACACACGGATCTACCGAACGTCTGTGGTGGTTCTTTCGGTAAAGTCACGTAGGTGATATAAAAAAAAAGTGAAAACAACTCCATTAAATCACGACGTTTTGGGCACAACACAAGCGTCCGTCATCAGGTGGGGACAACCACAGCAAAAAAACAGTTGCTGAGTTTTGTCAAAGAGATGGCTTTGACAAGGGTTTATATATAGCTGAGTAGGGTGAGGGGGAAGATAACGAGGTGAGTGTTGGAGAGGCTAATCCTAAGGGTGTGCCCAAAAGCTCCTAAGCATAATGTTCCGTGGTGTGCCCAGTTTATATTCCGCTGGGTGGATAGAGGTGACGAGATTTAATACATTGCCCAATTGTTTCACCTGCCACAACGGCAGATGGAACCGTCAACATTTGGACTGCAGGTCCAGCGTGCTAACCGTTACACCACGACCGTGTCTAATTGAGTGTTGAAGGAACACATACAACAACAATAATAAGTATGCCCCTTTAATTTAACCAGGAAAGCCTCACTGAGTCTCAACAATATTTTTTCATTCAGGAAGGCACTGCTACATTGGGATGCTTGTGGTCAGTTCCATTTATGAGTGTTTGGTTTCGTGTGGGAGGAAACCAGTTACTGTTTGCATATTCCCTGAGGCATATGGGGACCGCCTGAATGCTTACATTGGGAGGGTCTACACAAGTGTGCATGTGTCCAAACTGCACTCTGCAGGATCTCGTAAACAACGGGAACATTACAATGAGGATGTGTTATGTAAGGAAAGGGCCACGGCTGTGTACAGTATACATTCGGAGTCGCTAAACTAGCTATGTTTGTATAAATGACTACCAAGTGGAATGTTCTTTAGTTAAGGTATCCGGCCAGCTTGTCATCGTCAAAGTAAACATCGCCAGTAACCAAGGTGGCATGGCCAAAGAGGGCATTTTGCAAGTGATGATGGCACATTGTGACATGCGGTCAAATGCCCTAACGTGGCTAAATAGTTATGTGATGGAATCACAATGGCGTTTTCAACGGTGGAGTGGAATGTTCAAAATAACAAAAAAAAAGTGAGATGATGGTTGGATGATGGATTGGTTTTCAGGAAGAAATTTCAACTGGGATGGAATTGAATACGTGTCGAAAGGAGGTATTAAAATAAGTGTAGTTTTATTGGATTTCAGATACGGTGTCTTATTCTTAACGTGTCTGTTGCTTGACAGTTGGCGAGAAAGGGCCAGGGTTGTTTCAAGTGCAGTTCTTTACTTTGACAGCCCTGAGGTAATGATAAAATAATTGCATAATCTACAATCCATCACGGTGGGACCCGCAACAATGACTTTTATGAGGTTATTCATGATATAGCTAAGCTATAGTTATTGGGAATGAGCCTGTGTCTTTAAATGTGCACTGTTGATTTGAAATTGTGGATGAGATCGTGACTGTAGATTGCCCTGCGTTTTGTTGACATTTCTATTCTCAGAATTATTATGTTGAGTCCATGAAATTACTTAACTCGCATAAATTACATGTCCGCAGCTGTCATTGGAGAGTATCAGGAGAACACTGTTCCTGAGTGAAGACGAATAAATATGTTTCGATTTAAAGCTTTCGTGACTGCAGGGATTCATCTTCTTGGTTCTTTCGGTAGAGTCACGTAGAAGGGAAGTAATAAAATAATAAAAATAAAACATAATTAAATTATTACTTCCCTTCTACGTGACTTTACCGAAAGAACCAAGAAGGTCGAATATGATAATAGTGAAATAATAATAACACGCATTGTTGTTTACGAATTCAAACAAAAAATGATGATCGGATTTTGGTACTCTTTGTAGATATGTCTTTTTTTGGTTTTATAACTAAGACAACTGGAGCTGGTCGATTCTCACGATTGCTACTCTGGAATTGTGATTCGCACCTCCGATTAGCACGGTTGGCTACGTACGGTGCGAGAGAAGTTCAACATTTACATTAATTCCAAAAATACAGTTCGATTTCCGTCCATGTTGTAGAATCAGATGTATTGTGGAATCCTGGGGTTGGGTGGCGGGAGTGGGGGGTGATGAGGGGGGTGAAGGGGGGGCGGGTACATGGAGTCTGGCCTCTGGTGGGCTTCGTAGGAATTGCCATTGAAATACAGATTTCCCTCGCTCCGTGCAGGTTCTGTTTGTGCTATTTCGCGTGTGTGCGGCGAATCTATTTCGACCCATGTGCGGTTATGCGGTCGGACACGGGACAACATTGTGTGTGTGTACTGTGTGTGTGTGTACTGTGTGTGTAGTGTATACTGTGTGTGTGTGTGTACTGTGTGTGTGTACTGTGTGTGTGTGTACTGTGTGCACTACTCTGTAGGCAGCTGTCTCGTGCGGTTTAGTTCTTACAGACCCCTACTGGACATCTGTGAAAAAGAGCTTAATAGCTAATCGGATTTCTCCAGTACAAATCAAGATTCTGATTCTGGTTTTGCTTTGTGCGCCATTTTATTTTTTTTGGAACGCATCTACTGCACAAAGCATTAGCAACCTGTCTATGGCCGATGCCTAGGGTACCACATTTCAATGGTAACTGATGATGCCAGTCGGCTGACATTCTAAAATTGATCTCAATATCAACCAGCTAATTATCTACCAAGATCACCATTGGAATGTATGACTGATGACCAGGGTGCAGACTTGTCCTGATTTCCACCACGATTCTGGCATGGTATTCAGGAAACAAGCAAACGCCCATGGGTTCTGGCCTGCATAGTGGTGGCTGGCCTGGGCACTGTCCTCTCCCGCACCATTGATGCATGGAGCAACTAAGCCTCGGCTATTTGTAGAGAATCTTCGTGTCTGGCACAGCATATACACGAGGCAGCTACGTGTGTGTCTGTGTGTGCATATCTGGTACAGATACAATGGGAGGCTGATCGATGCCCAGGTGCGGTCAAGGGATGGCTCCCTATTGCTCAACCATGTTATGTATGCAGATGATCTGGTAATTGATGCTCACTCAGAGGTGGAGCTTGCCACTAAGAGGTGGGGCCTTACCATCAGCCCCACCAAAACTAAGCACCTGCCTGGGTATTTTGTATCATCGGACACTCCACCCCCACAACTTCCAATTGGTGATAGGGCAGTTGTGGAGAGAGTGGAGAGTTTCCCATACCTGGGCAGTGTGCTCATGACCGGCTCCGGTTTGACAGCAGAGGTCTCACTCCGAATCAGTTGAGCGGCATTATCTTTTCATCGGTTGCGTGAGGCTGTGTGGAAGCTACCTGGTCTGTCACTCCATACAAAACTTCGGGTCTTCTCGGCCACAGTCATTCCCTCCCTTCTCTATGCTTGCGAAACGTGGACCCCCCTTATGGAACATCTTCGCCGGTTAGAAACATTTAGGCTGGCCTGCCTACGATCCATCTTCGGTTTAACCAGGCTAGATTATGTGAGCAGCTCACAAATCCTTGAAAGATGTGGACAAAGTCCTATCGGTGAGCTCCTCCGGCAGGCAAGGCTGCGTTGGCTGGGTCATGTAGACCGAATGCCCAGCCACCGCATACCTAAACAGCTTTTGTTCGACCGGATCGAGGGGGCTAAACGGGCATGGCACGGGCTAGAGAAGAGATGGAGTGATGTGGCACAGGAGGATGTGGAGCTGAGTGGACTTGCTGATGACTGGTACCAGCGGTGTCAAGATCGGCCTTTGTGGAGGAGGCTCGTGAAGGACGCTACTGGGCAGTTTGAAGCAGTCGCCCTCCAACAACACGGAGGGCGGAGGAGCGACGCTCACAACAACGAGCGGAGCACCGGGTGGTTAAAGCACAGCAAGTTGGCACAGTAGGGGGCACAGGTGGTGCATCAGCCAGTCGTCTCAACCAGTCGACCCGTGGCACCTGCTGGGTCTGCCCCGTGACCTCCTGCCAGCAGGCGTTCGACGCTTCACGTGGCCTCACCGTGCACATAGCCTGGCACAAGTGTCGTGGTGACGTCACTGCCACTTAGTGGCGAATGGCGCTTGTTGTTGTTGCATATGAAGTACCGGTAAGTACGCTGGACACCCAGGTTGAGGCACACGTATCTTTATTACAAGTTGTCGGTACAGGACAGCACTAGAGGGGGTAGCGGCCCCCTCACCCGGATAACTGGGGATACACCCTAGCTAATCCTGACCTACTCCCAAGTCCTCCACTAACGGGCTAGGGGAGGCTAACTGGCCCGACACTGGTGAGTCGGGCTACGGTCTCCGGAGTCCCAGGGTACTGACCCTGGTTCACGGAACCACGCCTCTGGCTCGAATCCTCCGCAGCCCTTACAAGGGCGGCGTCGAGGGGAGTCCAGGGCTTCTAACTAGAAGATCTTCCTTCTTCCTCCTTCGTTCCCAGACTGAGCCACGAGCTCTCTCTGTCCTCCCCCTTTATACCCCCTGTCAGGATCACAACCCCCCAGGCTGCCTGATGCGGACGTCGCTGCGGGCACCCCCCCCCCGTGTACTCCCGGAGCTCCGCCCACTGTGTTTATTCCCCGTTGGATCCCATGCACCTACAGCCCTCCCGTAACAACCCTACATCACTCCCCCCATTACAGCTCGCAGCCGTCCCGGCTGCAACAATTCCAATAAAGGAACATTTACCCCTCAACCCCGTGTGTGCCTCATTTTTTTTTTTTCAACAAAATGCAAATTGAACAACAACAACAAGAACAACAAGAAGAACAAGCACACCCCCGAAGGGAATGTCCGACGCACCCACCCCCCCCCGTATAAATACGAAATCCGTAAAAGCGCGTATATACAACTAGCCAGGAACTCCCCCAGCACACACAGCACACCCACGACACACAACGCACCCACAACACACACACCCCGCCCACACACCCAACACAACACACACAATGTGGCAGGAGCGCACCACCGACGCAGCATACAGTAACCATGACACGTGAAAGAAAAAAAAAATTCTTCTTTTTGTATATTATAAGAGTCTGCGCATCTTAGCGCGCGTCCTTGCCGCAGGCCCGTCACACGGGGCAACCCCGGACGGCGGACCATCCGGTGGCGGCTGTCCCTTTCGAGATGAGGTCGCGATTGAAGTGGCGCGACCGTCGGCATCACCCGTGTGGGTTGTAGGGCATGAGCCCGTCATTCCCGGTGCACCTGTGGGTGGGACAGCCGGCAACACATCAGGCGAGAGCAGCGACGGACCCTCCGAGTCGGTCGACCCCCCACATGCTTGGCCCTGCGCGTGTGGAGTGGGCCCTCGCACCGCAACAAACGGTTTTAGCCTAGAGGGGTGTACAAACCACCGGCGCCTGCCCCATTTGATTCGAACGCACTGAGGCCTCAAAACCTCGACAACCTCGACGGGGCCCCGCCACGGGCGCACGAGTTTAGAGGAGGTCGCGAGTGGTACCTGGGGGACAGTGCAGCCATGCCCTGTCCCCCGGCTTCCACTGCAGCACGTGCGCGCGAGCCAGCCTGAGGCGCTCGTTCGCCTTTTGACGCCTGTCAGAATTTAGCCTCGCAGCATCCCGCGCCTCAGTCAGTTTGTCAAGGTTAAATTTAACGTGTTCATCCAATTTAATTTTACCCAGCGGCGCGGGGATCTGCAGCTGTGCCGAAACAGGTGGGTCGGGTTCGCGGCCATACATAAGAAAGAATGGTGAAAATCCCGTCGCAGCATGGGGAGCCAATCTGTATGCCGCTAGAACCCCTTGAATTTGTAAGTCCCAATCAGTCTGTGAGTCCGAGACTTGCTGCGACAACATAGACGAGATGGTGCGATGCAGACGCTCGACCATCCCGTCTGTTTGCGGGTGATAAGGAGAGGTTCGAATTTTTTTCGTTCCTAGGAGATCACAGACTTGTTTTAGGAGTTTCCCGGAAAAATTTCTACCCTGGTCGGTCAGCAACCGCTCCGGAGCACCTTTGTCCATGACATAACCCTGGACAAAGGCGTCGACGATGGCTGCTGCCGACTGATTTGGCAGGGGCCAGGCCATAGGCCAGCGCGTAAAATATTCGACCCCAGTAAGCAAATATCTGTTACCCCTGGGGGTGGCGGGGAATGGCCCCAGAATGTCGAGTGCGACCAGTTCATTTACTCGGGAGACCTGGATGGACTGCAAGGGCGGGTTCGACTCCCGTGCCGGTGGTTTGCGCTGCGCACACCGAGGGCATGCTGCCAACAGATCAGTGACATCCCTTGTCATGCCTGGCCAAAAAAAATTCAGCTGGAGCAAGGCGAGAGTTTTCTGGGTCCCCAGGTGGAGGAGGCGCTCATGCGCAGCCCACACCACCTTACCCCGTAATCCCGAAGGGACCACCAGCCGGTGACGGTGGGATTTGCTGTCCCAATGCATGAGCAACCCTGCGTGCATGCCCCAAGCGTCGGCCTCACCCGTCCCCCGCCCCCTCTCCCCGGCGCGACGACGCAACGCGAGGAGGGAGGTATCCTCCATTTGGAGGCGCCCCCATTCATTACCGGGCAACCCAAGCAGGGAATCTTTCCCCTGTTCCGCGATATCATTGGTGACCAATGTTTCGTCATTGGCGGCGGCCGCCAGGACCGGAACCATCATGTCCCCTGCCGGCTTGCAACGCCCAGACCCCAGGAGGCATGCGCATTCGGAGGCGGTTGGCATCCGTGACAGAGCGTCAGCGTTGGTGTGGCGAACGCCCTTACGGTAGGTGGTTTCGAAATCGAAATCCTGGAGGACCTCCAACCATCGGGACAATTGTCCCGATGGCTGTTGAACCTTCAGGGCGTACTGCAGTGCCGCATGATCTGTGCGGACGGTGAAATGCCGACCGTACAGATATGGGCGATACTGTTGGATGAAATAGACAATTGCCAACAGTTCCCTACGGGTGACACAATATCTTTGCTCCGCTGGAGACAACACCCGACTGCCGTACGCAACCACCCGTTCCACGCCGTCAACCACCTGGGAAAGCACACCTCCAATACCCGTGTTGCTCGCGTCGGTGTCGAGCAAAAACGGCCTAGAAAAATCTGGGTAAATCAGGGGAGGAGCCTTTACCAGGGCGTCCCGAAGGGAGCAGAAAGCAGATTCCTCCTCCTGACCCCAGTGGAACCGAACCCCTTTAGATGTTAACGCGTGTAGGGGTTTGGCAATCGTTGCAAAATTAGCGACGAAGCGTCGGTAATATGATGCGAAGCCAATAAAACTCCTGACCTCTCCCACCGAGGTGGGAGTCGGCCAGGAGCTGACACACTGCGTTTTGGCGGGATCGGTAGCAATACCCGAGCGCCCTACGATGTGCCCCAAATAACGCACCGACTCGCGTAACAAATGGCATTTCTGGGGCTTAAATTTCAAATTAGCAGCCCGCATCTTTAGGAAAACCGCCCGCAACCTCTGGAGATGTTCATCAAAAGTTTTACCAAAGACAATAACGTCATCCAAATAAATCAGGCACGATTCCCATTGCAATCCAGCCAAAACCAATTCCATCAATCGCTGGAAAGTTGCCGGCGCTGAGTGTAAGCCCATCGGCAACCGGTTGAATTGGAACAGGCCGTGCGGTGTACGGAAAGCAGTTTTAGGCTTAGAATCATCGTCCAGAGGAAGCTGCCAGAATCCCGAAAGTAAATCTAGTGTGGAGAAGAATCGCGCTCCTGCCAAGGCGTCCAGCGATTCGTCCATCCGTGGGAGCGGGTATGCGTCGGCAACCGAAATTTTATTAAGGCGCCGAAAATCCACGCAAAACCGCAACGAGCCGTCCTGCTTTTTAACCAGGACGATCGGCGCTCCCCAAGGGCTGGTGGAGGGAGAAATGATGTCGGCGGCTAACATGTCATCAACAGCCGATTTGACATGGTCCTTTTCGGCGGGACTTAACCGAAACGGATTTTGGCGAATTGGCGCGCTGTCACCCGTGTCAATATGGTGACGCAGCAGGTGAGTGCAACCCAAATCATATTTATCCCGACTGAAAACGTCGGAAAATTCCCTCAGTAGCGTTCTAAGCTGTTGGCGCTCTGAATTTGTCAGGTCCGTCGATCCCGCACAAAGCGCGTCGAGCCACCCTTCATCGCTGTCCGAATGTGGGAGCATTCGTGAAGCAGTGCCAACATGGTTCGCGACAGGTTCCTCGCAGGGTACCGGCGTCGCGTGAGCGAGCACCGTCCCTTGAGGAACCACCACTGTCTGCGACCCCACATTGAGGACCGCGATGAAAGGGTCCTCGTCCCCTCTTACGACGGTCTGGGCCGGAATCAAATGAGGTGCATTAACCCCGGCCCTAGACGGTCCCAGCAAAACACCCTGATCCCCTACGCCCTTTGCGAAGGGCTTACGAAGTTTCAGAGGCACTAGCATTTGAGCTCCCGGCGGCACACTAACTGTTCTGACGACGAACGCCGGTACCGTCGCGAACGCCGTCCGAGCCGCCGCAGGGGAAGGCAGGAAGGCCATGCGTCGCCCTGACGGAAGCTCAATGCATCCTTGGTCGATCAAAATACGGATTGGCATTTTGCCTAAGAAATCCGTCCCCAGCAGGCACGGAACCGCCAGCGAGGAGGAAACGAAAATCGGCCCCGACAATTTGATGTCCCCGATACAAATTTGCGCGCGAATCTGTCCCATGATGCCCAGAGAGCCCCCGTTAGCGGCATAGAATGGGACGTTAACCGGCAGTAAGGGCCGGCTTTGTACAGGCAGAATATTGTAAATTAACTCCGAAATGATTGTCACCGATGCCCCCGTATCGACCAGGATGCGTACCTCTACTCCGTCAATGTGTCCGACCACGGCCGACGACCCTGACGACGCGGCTACCACGCGATGGGCCAACACGGACCACTGTTTGGGCTCGATTCGAGTCCCCGCAGTGATCCGCGTTGGGCCGTCGCAACGCAACATCGGCCCCCCGTTCGTTGTGGTGCGAGAGTGTGCAACGGGTGGGTGCTTTGGCCAAACATGTGTGGTGCCGCGACTCGCCGGATCATGTTGCTGGAGCTTGGGAGGAGGAGGCCCGGCGTCCCGTCGAGGCGTCGTCCCGCGCTGTCGAGGCGAGCGGCACCCCAAGGCGACGTGGCCCCGAACGCCGCAGTTGAAACACCGCGGACCCCCCGATGGAGACGATGGACGGTCGAACCGGCTTGAGCCGTCCCGGCCCGCCCGTGCTCCTTGCGCCTGTTGCCGTCGGTGGTCGACGGCGTAGAGCTCCTCCGTCTGAAGGGTGGCTGCAGCCACCGCACGCCCGGCCGATGCCCTGCTGGCTTTCCGCCGCAGGGACAGAAGGTTGGCGTGAAGGAGGCGCGCCGCCTGAAGAGAGGTCATCTCGGCGTCCTCCTGTGCGACGACAGCGATGTCCAGGTCGTCTGCTAGGAGGAGGATTTTCTCCGTGACCATCGCGTCCACGCCGTCGTCGTCCATACGGGGAAAAGCCGTTTTGGCCAGCGCCAGGAGGCTCGTCCTGTATGCCAGGGGCGACTCTTTTTCACCCCGCTTGCGGTCGTAGAACTGCTGTCTGCATTCTGCAGATGGTCCATAGACCCCAGCCAGCAGTTGTAGCGCCCTCGGCAGAGTAGAACGCTTCTCTCTTGGCGCCGATGTGAGGGCGGCGAGCGCGTCGGCGTCGAGGAGCGCCGGCAGCGCGCAGAGGGCTTCGTCGTCCGACCACCTAGCCATTTCTTGGTGGGCGATGAAGCGACGCTGGAAGCCGCCCCAGTCGCCCTCCGCGCCAACAAATTCCTTCAGCGGAGGTAGCCGTTGTTGCAGCGCAGCGTTCGCCTTGGAAGTCTGCAGGCTGCTATCCCCAGGACTCGGCTGTACGTCGGCGCGAATGGCAGATGGAATCGCCTGTCGCAGCCGTGATGACGTTCCCGCCGCTGGCGATGATGCGGCTGTCCCAGCGAGAGCGGTGTCGGACCCAAGGTTTAGCCCGGCCACGCCCTCTGCAGCTGCCGTGGCGATGGCGGGAAATTCAAAATTGGAGTGTTCCGAAATGGCGGGAAGGCGCTCCGGTCGTCGACTCCCCTCGCCCCGTGGTGGACCACCAGCCCCCAGCCGCGTGATGTTTTCCAGCGTGGCGGCAGCGGCATACAGCAGCTCCGCCAGCCTCTCGTGAGCCAGCCGTAGCGCGTCTGGCTGCGGCCCCTCTTCATGCCGATGCTCCGGCAAGAACGCGTCAGGCCCCGGCTGTACCATGTCTTGGTGAGCCGTCTCGGGCTCAACGATTTCAGCAGTGTCCTCGTCCGGCACTCTGGCTCGAGCTGTCTGACGTGTTTCCATGTTCGTAATACTTCTGACACCAGATGAAGTACCGGTAAGTACGCTGGACACCCAGGTTGAGGCACACGTATCTTTATTACAAGTTGTCGGTACAGGACAGCACTAGAGGGGGTAGCGGCCCCCTCACCCGGATAACTGGGGATACACCCTAGCTAATCCTGACCTACTCCCAAGTCCTCCACTAACGGGCTAGGGGAGGCTAACTGGCCCGACACTGGTGAGTCGGGCTACGGTCTCCGGAGTCCCAGGGTACTGACCCTGGTTCACGGAACCACGCCTCTGGCTCGAATCCTCCGCAGCCCTTACAAGGGCGGCGTCGAGGGGAGTCCAGGGCTTCTAACTAGAAGATCTTCCTTCTTCCTCCTTCGTTCCCAGACTGAGCCACGAGCTCTCTCTGTCCTCCCCCTTTATACCCCCCGTCAGGATCACAACCCCCCAGGCTGCCTGATGCGGACGTCGCTGCGGGCACCCCCCCCGTGTACTCCCGGAGCTCCGCCCACTGTGTTTATTCCCCGTTGGATCCCATGCACCTACAGCCCTCCCGTAACAACCCTACACATATACTGTATAGCCTGGCAGTGGTGTCACGGTTAGCGCGCTGCACTATGAACCCAGCGACCCGAGTTCGATTCCCGCTAGTGGCCAACGCCAGTGACGATTATCTGAACCAGTACTGGGCCTCCCCTAGGTGGACTCAGCATGAAATGAGTACTTGGTGCGGTGTGTAAACATCGCCGCTCAGGAGACAAAGGTGGCCGGGCGTGATGCTGGCCACCCACAACCCCCTCGTGTGCTGTTTGAGCCCTCATAGGTACTCGCTAACAGCACTTGCCCCAACAGTTCGTTAAGGCTAAATGGGAGACCTTTGTTTTTGTATAGCCTTGTGTAAATCATTATAATTGTGTTTCACTTGCACGGATTGATGCGTGTATCGTGAGCTAGCTACTAAATTTGTATTGACGTATTGTATTTATTTTTCGATTTAAAGCTTTCGTGACTGCAGGGATTCATCTTCTTGGTTCTTTCGGTAAGGTCACGTACAAGGGAAATAATAAAATAATAAAAATAAAACATAATAAAATAATTCTCACGACGTTTCGGCCACAACGCAAGCAGCCGTGTCCTCGACAGACCTGTTCTCCACCTGAAGACGGCTGCTTGCGTTGTGGCCGAAACGTCGTGAGAATTATTTTATTATGTTTTATTTTTATTATTTTATTATTTTCCTTCTACGTGACTTTACCGAAAGAACCAAGAAGATGTATTGTATTTAGTTTTATATTTAGGCTCAACCCTATGCATCATAATATGACTAAGCTATTGCAAATGAGCACGCACCGGTAATATATGTGGCATGTGCGCAGCTATTACGGACTGAGCAACAGCAGTACGATGTCTCTGAGAAAGACACATTTACATAACATCCAGTTTGCTATGTTCCCGTGGAAGATTAACGTAACCTTTAAACGGTACTTAAGTAAACCCTCCCTCGCATCATAAACAAACAGTTGCTAACTTCTTTGTCAGCATAAAAGAGATGTCAGCACTTTTCCTACTTCCTAAGCATTGTTCCCAACATCCCTACAATATATTTCACTGGACAGTCTACTCGTAATCCTGAGAGATTTGTTAAGACATGGAGCAAAAATGAACCCTTACAGTACAGTAGATCTTACAGTACAGTATTTAAAATTCATAATTAGCCGTGTTCTATCCACTGCTGGATGAAGACCTCTCCAAACTGTCTCCGTCGCTCATGATCTTGCAATGCAGCACGAGGTGATTTCATTGCTCCATCTCCGTGAGCCGACACCGACTTGGTCATCAGTCTCGACCACGGGTCGTGATCCCTTCCAGCGATGTGTCCTGTCCAACCCCACTAACTCTTCTTCGCCGTCAACACGATGTCTTTAATCTGTATACGTTCTCAGATTCTCGTGCTCATCTTGATTTCCCCCGATTGCGATTCCCACGATGCACCTGGTTATTGCTGCACTATAATAACCTTGAATTTTGGCACATTTTCCAAATAAGTCCGAAGCATGATATTTCTCTATTCACAACAAATGTCATGCACATTGAGCATTATACCATGTGTCCAAGATGGATATTGCCATAAATACAGGGATGTGCTATAATACATCTCCAGAGAGCTTTATCTGCAATTACCCCTCCCCCCTCTCCAATCACCGTCTCCCAGTATTCTACGACATGAAGTTGTAAATGTAAATCATCTCAAAAATATTTGTGATCTCCAGGCAGATCGTAAGAGGCTATTAAAATGCTAATTAAACGTGATAGCTTTGAACTGCCTCCAGTCTGCGTTATTTGGAAGAACATTTTAGATACGTTCAATATGAATTAACCCTCGTGACATGTTGCACAATGATTTTGTGTGTGTGTGTGCGCGCATATGCTTTGTTTCAGCCAAAACTTTTGGCCAAGGAATTATTGGATATGGTTGCGTCTCATTTCAACCTGAAGGAGAAGGAGTTCTTTGGACTTGCCTACGTGGACGAAATGTAAGTTAAGGAGGTCACCTAAATCATATCCCTTCCTATTCCATACGTACACACACGCATACAGGTACACGAACGTAAATATCCATAGGGTACATACGCATACATCTAATAGTTTTCTGTTACGTTCGTACCCTCTGCAGCACACTTTTGGTTTGTTACTATAATAGGAATGCCAGTACTGTATTTATGTTATTGTAAATCTATGCTTTGACAGTCTTGAGTAGAGTTAGCCGAAAATCAGTTTGCCTATATTTTCGACGTTTGTACATTATGGGACCTTGAGGGATGGTGACGGCTTGGGAAGGCCTTCATCCAGCCGTGAATTGATGATGATGGTGAAGAAATGTGTGCTTTGATTGAACTCAATGTACATTTAAGAAAATTGGTGAAATCCAAATTTGATCATTTTTATTTGTAATAGAACGTACGGTATTTTGAATGACTGCTGTACCAGATCGAATCTGCATGGCAATGAAAGACTCAATTTATTAAAACATAATTACAGAGGAAGGTTAATGTATAATAGTGCCACATAAAACGGTGCTGCATTAAGAGTTATGCATTTTTAATCAGTCCCAATCTTTCAAGGAAGACAGATCTTCTAAGCGAGTCGTAAAAAAAATACAGTTCAATTAAGCAATAAAAAAACAATGACAAGTGCTGTATTTAGTGTATAAAGATGGATTATTATAACTGCTCGGTGAACATTAATTATTAATGAGTACAAGAACAAGGGATGATGCCGTGGTGTCATGATTAGCACACTGGATTTGCAATCCAGAGGATGTCAATTCGATCCCATCTCCGAGCGCGGAGGTTGAAACGGCAGTGTGAGTTTCTGAAATCATCCCCAGTGCCTCTATCCACCCCGTCGCATGCTTGGGTCCATCACAGTCAGTTTATCGGCATATTGCTTGTGGTAGAGTCAAATGTGGGTACATGTAAAGCACGTACCACGTAAATCGACGCCCCCACCCCCAAACCCCAAGGGCAGATCTAGGCTGAGTTTTTTTGATAAACTGGGAAACATTTTGGCCCTATTTTCCATTTAATGTTTTTTTATCGTCTTTTTTTAAACAGAGGCATCATTATTCAGTTTGTCCGTCCGTCTGTCCAACCAATAAATTCTCAGAAATGGTGAGAAATGTTTTATAATTCATACCCATTATGTATGCGCATGTGAATTTAAATAATGGCATCTTCGTTATTTGGTGCCCCACTTAACTTGGCGCCCCAGGTGATCACCTGGTTTGCCTATATGAATGGGCCACCCCTGACCACGATTGTAACTAATATCTCTACTAAATAACATCTGAACCGTCGCAGGACGATATTAAACGAGAGCCTAACAGCTCATTGGCTCATTCCTGCTGAAATAAATAAAATATGAATATAAAAAAATCTGACTTTCCCACCCCTCCCGAGATGTCTGGCTAGAGTGGAGGAGTAGGCCAAGGTACCCTCTAGAGGGCCTCTCTAGAGCTCCCTCTAGTGGAGGCCCTTCCGCCAGCGATGCCTGAGCAAGAAATTGCAGGGTTTCACCAACACCAAAATACAATAGCCGCGTCAGGAGTCATCACAACAACAAAAAACCCACAGTGTATTGAAGCTCATGCAATCCACAACCATGCCACCATGGGGAGACGTTTGGACACCAGGGAGTTTATGGATGGTTCTCAAAGCAGGGCGAGGCAAGAATATTGGCCAAACACCACAGGAGCAGATCACATCAGGGTATTCCAAACTCGAATAGATATGAACAAGAAGCGATGTTTACACGTCTGGCAGCAATTGTGGTCTTCAAGCAGTTGTTATGCTCTTTGCGAGCAGACTGAAACGAATGCTGAACTTGTTAAAAAGAGAAGAGTTAACCTTGGACCTTTGGCAGCAAAGTCAACTGATGTGAAAGTTGTCATTCCTAGAATAATGTTGTGCTGTTTCCGTGACGTTGATGTGTATTGACAAACTGTGACATTTGAGGAGTGACAGCAGCAAGCTCTCTTGATACATCATAGAGTATACAAGGACAATGTTTGTCTACACACACACATGCTAATGCTGGTGATGTAATCCCAAGCATACAAATGATCACCTATAATTATTGCGTGCACTTATGTTTTTACGTATCTCTGAACGTAAGCAAGTGCTATTGATTAAATAATTTCTGTGTTTTAAGAACTTTTTTAAATATTGGAAGCAAGTCCGCAACGATTTCTGTGATACTCTTTGTTTTTTTCGGTAAAGTGACGTAGGTAAAAAATTAAAATAAATTCAATCACAACGAAGTGAGATACTTGATACAGTAATTTTGCTGTGACGGTTCCACGTGAAGACGGAAGCTTGTGTTGCCTCCGAAACGGCGTGATTTAATTAATTTAAATTTTTTACCCACGTGACTTTACCGAAAAAAACAAAGAGTATGAATCCTTGCAGTCACGAAAACTTCAAATCTATCGATGGATACAGCGAAGTGCTGATATTGATAAATGTCTGCACTGTGCTTTGTTGCTAGCATAACATGCTTACACTGTGTGTGTGTCTCTATGGGCGTGGATGTGTGTTTAGTTTTGCTGGCTCGTCCGACATTCCTACTGCGGTTTTGATCAATAATGATCTTGTTCCAGCCAGACAAACACACCGTGCCCACTCAGGCGTGAGACTCGTCGTATAGATATTGGCAGAGCAAGGTCATTGTTCAAAGGCAGATAGGCAGTGTTTGATATAATGCGATGTTAGCACTTGAGTGCGCGAGCATTGCGTTTGACAGCCATGTAATATAGCTTAGAAGCGCGGGTTTGGGATGAGGCGAGGGGAGTGTATAAGTCACGTGCAAGCGGTCGAGGAAATTCGCATGAAAACATCTCCACCAGGTTTCCATGCTTGCTTCTTATCGCAACTCGGAAAAAAAGGTCCGCGTCACTCCAGGCATAATCTCTCAAACATCATTGTAATTCAGGTATAGATTTGTGCTGGGTGACCGTGCAAATTTGAATTACACGTGGTATGTTTATCCTTTTCACCAACTCGCCAATGTAACATAGGCCCTAGAAAGAGACAGATGGATTTTTTTGCTTGTCTCATGCTGTCTGTGTTTTTTTTTTCTCCGAACGTTTATTTTTGCTACGTAATATCCATGGTGTGCACACTGTCAACAATAAAGATGATTCAACATATGAGTGGATTAGCTCATTTAAATGCTGATTTTGTAAGCAAGTGTTGAATTTAAATTCATCTGCATACACTTACAGGCTTTAAACGTGTCTCTGTTGATCCAGAGCAAAACCTTGGGGGCCAACCTTTCCAAAAGAGAAAAATGTACATATTTGGCTAAAGATAATATAGTTCTTGTGGAGATATGTTTTTATGTGATGGGGAGCGATGGCGTAGTGGTTAGTACACTGCTACGAACCCCGGCGCGCTGGGTTCAATTCCTGGCCATGACTAACATCGGTGGTGATTATCTAAACTGGTCATTGACCTCTCCTAAGTTGACTCGGCATTAAATTTCTACCTGGTGCAGTGTATCAACATCGGCGTTGGCCACGCCACCAATGTGCGCCACGCTGACCTTCATAGGTGCTCGCTAACAGCACTTGCCCTAACAGGCTGTGTAGGCTATACAGTGGATCTTTGTCTTTGTTTGCACACGTGGATGTGTGTGTGTGTAGACTACATCTCTTCATTTCTTGGCTTTATATAATGTACACTTTTGCACTTGGATGTTTGCCTATGGAGCACGGTGGGTAAAAAAAAAAACCTGTCAAATGTGTGTGGCTTGAAGATAGACACTCTTTGCACTGTCAATCTATACTTTAAATTTAGCCGATCCATATGACACCTACTCATTTTCCGAAGGCCACTGTGTCAGCTGTGCCAGTGTACATTGCACAGGTCTTACCAAAATCTATTTTCCCAGGAATTGGTTCTCTAAATTGAACCGCAAAATATCCAATACACTCTTCACATTTATTCTTCTTCTTAGCATCATCATTTTGTAATGCTTTTGGGGAATACTGTATATATGTTGGTATCAATAAAATAATAATACTAAAGAATCTAGTGCGAGCCAACCGGTGCACTGTCGAAAAACACGTTAAAACTATGGCCAAATTGAATTACTTGTGTTTAAATGCTTTAGTATTGTCCTTTGCACAATCAGTGGGGTGGAGTGGTGGCACAATGGATAGCGTGCCGCGTTGTGAACCCCGAGCGATCCAAGCTCGATTCCCTGCCACAGACCGCATCCAGTGGCGAGGGATGAGAACCGGTCCTGACCGGCATGGTGAAGTATGGTAGAAAAGCTCGCACGACTGACATGGCGGCGGTCATGGCAAATTGAGAATGACTGGAATTTATTTATTTTACGCTATCAGCATTTCCTGTGCCATGATGTGATATCACCAAAGGCTTTAAAGCCTCCGTTGCGTCAAATTGAAGCACACTATCACTACATTTATTGATTAATATACTAAGTTTAAACAATCTATATTTGGCTTGCACAAGGTTAAACCAGTAGAATTGCATGCAAACATCGAAGGACATTGCATTGTCAGAAAGAAAAACCGTAAATAGCATGCCGTTTTGTGAATAATTCATAGCAGTACAAAGAGAAGGCTCTCCGAAAAGCACTTGCTTAGAAACTCCCTTGTCTATTCTGCCTACCTTCACCAACCCGCTCTGATCAGTGTGGTGAAGTTTGGTCAAAAATCCCGATGACTCACACGGGCATGAGGACGCCTTCATCCAGCAGTGGATTGATAGAGTTGTAGGCCTACTTGTATTTGTACCATACATAGCACACGGTTTGAAACCATGTATGTATGTTGACATGGATGAGGTGTGGATGATAATATATACTTTAAAGCCTTTATATTGGTTTCTTTGGTTGTAAAATGTGGTAGATTTGAAGCTTTCGTGACTGCAAGGATTCATATTCTTAGGTTTTTTCGGTAAAGTCACGTAGGTAAAAAATTCAAATTAATAAAAGTAAAATAAAAATAAGATAAAAATCACGACGTTTCGGAGGCAACACCAGCTTATGTCTTCAGGTGGAACCGTCACAGCACGATAGCTGTATCAAGTGAAACGTGATTTTTATTTTATTTTACTTTTATTAATTTAAATTTTTTACCTACGTGACTTTACCGAAAAAACCTAAGAATTTGTAAAATGTGGTTCGCACACTGCACTGTGTACCCTGTAATCCTGAATTCAGTTCTCGGCCCCAGTTACAATACCAGTGGCAAGAGAGGCCCGAACCAGTCCTGGCCCACCTTCAACCAGCACTGAACATTTTGGTCAAGTATGGTCAATCAACCGGGAGACCTTTATCCAGTGCGTAAATGGTTATATTTCAATTATTGTTATTGTTCATCAACAAAAGGGCTAAATGAGTTTGGTCATAGGAGGGGGGGGACAGTGCTCTCAAGTAATTTATAAACAATAAACTCCAACCTTTGAGGCATGAACTTACAACCGTCGAAATTGGCCTCTGTGGAGGGTGAGTGTCGCTGCTGCTGTGGGCTGACTGAGCAAGTGTTCTTGTGCTAGCAGCTGCTGAAACGCATCTTTATTCAAAATCAGAATCTTTATTTATACTGGAGGAATCTGATGAGCTCTAAAGATATTTTTCTCAGATGTCCAGTAGGGGTGGGTCAGAAAGTTGCAACAACAGCAAATCTATGTTTATTTTACCAGACTGGGAAGACAGTGGTCTACTGGTCCTCTGCTCCTACAGCACGAGACCACTTTGCAAAGGTCACCTTAATCCTGTGATGAAAGTAGAGCGTGAACGATTAGTCTGTTACATCGAAAAAGTCGACAAACATAATCGACGACTCTTTTCGTGGTCAATCACTCGAGACCCAATAAGCCACTCTCAGTGGCTGCTGATGATGCCGATGACATCACCAAGCTGCACCCATCACCTCCCAACCAGCGACACGCGTGGGAACATGGGTGAGGTTTTTCTTTACCCCCCAAATATTTTTGTGTAATCCGATGAGTCGAGTAATCGAACTGACAATCGGTAGATTAATAGATTACTTAAACGATCGGATATCCCAACTCTATATTAAAGCCAGTGTAATAGAAACATTGCAACACTCAACTCTTCTGATTATGGTTCTGTAGGTTACATGATGTACATCTGTGTCCTCGTAGCATATTTCTTGCCTATAAACATTTAATGGTTGAACTTATGAACCTAATTTCATATTGAATACGAGCCCTAAGAATGAATTTGATAGCGTTAAATGTGAGAATTGTATTTTGCGTTGAATGGGGTACCACAGCATATATGGAGTGCTCTTATCAATGGCACCTGGCAATCCAGCAGTAATTAGCAAGCCTTAACGCCACTGATGAGATGGAGAAGGTCAAAACCAGTTCAGAGGTTGCTTTTGCTTAAGCAAATGCTGCTTGATAATGTTGGTCAGGAAAGGACAAAAGGCTGGTTTATGTGCAAATGAAACCCATCCCGGTCTCTTGAGATCTTACCTGGATAAACAAATCAACGTGAAGACATCAGACAGGCTTCTGCTTATACATGTTAGTCAGTGTACTGCACTATGACTATGGAGACCTGGGTTCGATTCCTAACATCGGTGTTGAGTAATATCTGAACCAGTCTTGGGTCACCTTCACCAATCCACACTGACCAGAATGGTGAAGTATGGTCAAAAATATCCATGGCCGACACTGCGTGGGGAGGTTTTCATCCAGCAGTTGATTTACAGAGAGCTGTAAATGATACATGTTGTTTTATAAATGTTAAATTCTAAGCTGCTATCATTGCAAAATATGTATGATTCGGTTTTTTTTTGCTCATTTTTAAAAGGCAGATGAAGGGTAAGGTAAAAAAAGGTTGAAATCAGGTTTAGTGTGGGTAAAAGAATGGGAAATATACCATGTATCGTGTTTGGAGGGGTAATACAATCACAGTCTCTGCATAATAGATCAACAATGCAGCTGAATTGCTGCAGGGTAGTGCATTACCTCAACGAAAACCGTTTTACTTGAGGTTAAATAGGGAATGCATAGTTTTAATTTTTCATCATACCCTGCGAGGCTTCCGATAACAGTTGTAAAGCCTCGTGCATTTCAGCGACTTGCCCCTGAGCCATGTAGCAGAGGGACCTGTATTTTTTTTACTTTATTATCTCCAACAACTGAATAAAAAAAACAGTTTTTATTGTTGCATGAAAAAGAAACTTACATAAAGTGTAATACAGGACACTGGGGTTCATCGTTTGTTGTTGCTGAAGGAAACGCCTCGGTATGTTGGTTGGTATTTTTTTAAATGAAACTCACCGATTACATCATATTTGAAGAAGTGAATTGGTGAAGCCAAAATGATAATCTTAAAGTGTATGATGATGATACTCCTGTGAAGAATTTGCCTTGTTAGCTCTTCCGGTGTGTTTTTGGGTTGTACCGCGTGTTTTTTTGGCATTATTTCGCCTCTTGAGCCGGGAGCTTCTTCAAGAAATGAAGATGGCACAGTTGGAAATACCTTCTTAGTAGTGTATTAATTGCGCTTCGCTGTTTTTCTTGCAGAGGTCTTTACAGTTGGCTTCAGTTGGATCGTAGAGTCCTAGAACATGATTTCCCCAAGAAATCCAGATGTGTTGTGCTGAATTTCACCGTCAAGTAAGTGGCACCCTTACATACGTCTCTCATTGTTTGTGCAATTTCATAAACGTTGAATGTGATTCAGGAATAACTACTGCATGTATTTTTGTTAACAATTCACTCATGCCTAAAGTTACCTTATTATGCTTACTTGGAAATAGAAAATGCAATTTTCAATTGAAACTTTTTATCATGTTTTTGTTATAATAATAAAGCGACTGTTTTGGCCTTTTACGACCGTTGATTTTTGCAGAAAAATTACATAATTAGAGTCAAGGAAAACCTAATATGTATACAAAAAAACATACGTTAATATATACACTATATTTGCTGCTATGACACACGGTTCAGAAACATGGAACAAAAGCTGAAAAGTGCACAGAGCAGCATGGAGAGAAGCATGCTTAAGATTAGTTTGGGAGGTAAAAAGAGGAGTAAATGGATTAGAGGACATCTACATGTTAACGACATAATCAAACCTATTAAGAAAAACAAGTGGGCTTGGGCAGGACACATTGCTAGAAGGAGTGATTGACAAATGGTGAAGAATAATAACAGAATAGGCAGGCACGGAATGGAACGCGCCCATCAAGGAGATGGAACGATTATATCAATTACTGGGCAGGATTGTGAGAGGTGGCTCTCGCTTGGGGAGGCTCGCATCCAACAGTGGATTGACCATGGCTGATGATGATTTATAGGCAGGCAGAGGGAAGGGAGGTTTAACAAAATCAATATCATGTGACAGAGAAGAGAAGAGCTCCTTAATCTGGATTTAAGCAGTCGGAGAAAATCGGAAGTATGGACAGTGCTTTCGATTTGTAATCTTTCTCTCAGAGATTGATGGGCGTTTGAGAGAGAGAAGGCGCAGTGCTCGCTGGCGCAGAGGTAGCAGAAGGAAGAGATGGGGGCAGACGAGATGAGAGAGGTGGGGAAAAGAGCGAGCGTGTAAAATACACAAAAAGGCAAAATAAATGCAGGCGTGCCGGTGAAAGGGTAGACAGTTGAGGAATGTGAAGATGTATTCAAGGATCTCTTTTTTTTCCATGGGTTCAAATGAAGAGCCAACCAGCGTCGTTGTCTGAAAATGGGAGGTTGTGGACTTGAGAAAATTGTCACTTTTGTGCCATCCTTAATTTGTGTGCATATTTTGTTTGCACATCTGCTGCCCTCTGGTGGCAGGGAGCCTGTAAATTCCTCCAGCTGGGCAACAAAGACTTGACAGTGAAACAAAAACTATAAACTACTTTTTTATTTTACCAGTTAAGGCACAGTGAGCTTTTAGCTCTTTTTCCGAAACGATCTGGCCACAAATGATAGCTCAACGAAGTGGCTCATCATGTGGAAATTTATAGCAGCCAAATACTCTAAACACGTTTATAAATGTGGAGGGAAAGACCGGAGGACCGTTAGAAAACTCCACGGGGAGAACTTGCAAACTACGAATATACAGGCGGCAGGGTCGGGATTGAACCCACGACCTATCAGGCGAGGTAGTTAACATCTCATAGCCACCGTGCAGCACGGAATTACGTTATTACCATACTCTTAGGTTTTTTCGGTAAAGTCACGTAGGTAAAAAATTAAATTAAAAGTTAATAAAAGTAATAATGGAAATAAAATTAAATAATAAATCACGACGTTTCGGAGGCAACACGAGTCTCCGTCATCAGGTGGGACCATCACAGCTAAAATTACTGCAGTAATTTTATTTTTTTACCTACGTGACTTTACCGAAAAAAACCTAAGAGTATGAATCCTTGCAGTCACGAAAGCTTCAAATCTAGAATTACGTTATTACCATTTCCCTAGGCATGTCTGGGCTTTTGAGGACCAATTCACACATTTTCACGAGCTCGAGGAAAGGATATCAACCATAAGGCATCGCTGTGCTTACAAATATAAACGTGCTTCAGATGAATCTTCTCAACATTGTGTATGTCATCGTCGCCTAAAAAAATATTCCCCGTTTAAGATGCCAAGAGCATGGTGGTTAATAAGGAAAACTGGACACCTAAAGTAATTGAGATTTAAATCTGCACATCGCACATGAGGGGGGATGAGCCTTGATGATTAGTAATAGTGTTCAAGTGTCTTTTTTAGACGGGCTCGTGTTAGCGAGCTAAATGAACTGATGAACATCTTCTTGGTTCTTTCGGAAAATTCACGTAGAAGGGAAATAATAAAATAAAAAAAATAAACATACATTTTATTTTTATTTTATTATTTCCCTTCTACGTGACTTTACCGAAAGAACCAAGAAGATGAATCCCTGCAGTCACGAAAGCTTTACATCGAAATTTAACTGATAAACAGTTAATGGATTTTTTAAGGATGGAATATGTTTGTTCGAAGGAAATGTTATCGCTAAGGGGGCTCTGCAATAGTGAGACGTTTTCTCCCTCGCCTCGTGCGTAAGAGTTAATGGGTTCGATCCTGACCCTGGCGACGTCTATTGTATATTTCGAGTTTGTGTGTTCTCTGTCCTCGTGTATATTTCTCCGGATCCACCGGGTTTGCCCTCCGCATTTATAAACATGCGTTTAGATTATTTAGCTGCACACTATAAATGTCCACATATGATGATAAACCACTTGAATGTGCTATCATGTGTGAGCAGGTGGCCTTTGAAAGAGAGTGCATAGCTCAGTAGGTTTCACCGGAAAATATTAAATAGTTACCTTCTTGTTTTTTTCGGGAAAGTCACGTAGAATGGAAATAATAAAATAATAAAAATTAAACATAATAAAATAATTCTCACGACGTTTCGGCCACAACGCAAGCAACGGTCCTCAAGTGGCTGCTTGCGTTGTGGCCGAAACGTCGTGAGAATTATTTTATTATGTTTTATTTTTATTATTTTATTATATCCATTCTACGTGACTTTACCGAAAGAACCAAGAAGATGAATCCCTGCAGTCACGAAAGCTTTAAATCGAAATTTAGTTACGTTGAGATAAATTACCAGGCAGCCAAAACGTAAGTTTTTTTCTAAACGTGTTTAAGGTCAATAGCGTGTTGCTTAATGTTTGCAGGTTTTACATCGAAAGCGTCGCGTACCTGCGGGAAAACACAGCTGTGGAGCTATTCTTCTTGAATGCGAAAACCTGCATATCCAAAGTGAGTATCACATTCCATGTGGAGACAGAGTTCCTTCTTTGCCACTGTGTAGGCTGCCGCAGTTGGACTCTCCCGCTCCCTAATGTGGTTCCGGCTTGCTCCGTGTGTTGTTCGGCATGGCGGTCCACGTGCCGAAGAAGCTCCCAGACCATGCAGCGAAACATCGGAAATCCTCCCGAAGAACGCGCGATTAAAACCGGACATGCATTGGAGTGCTATGAGTTCTTGTCTCATCGTCATTACCATCGGTAGCAGAAGCATCAGCATATTTATCATTTGACAATGCTCACCAGGTTTCCTGTTGACAATACAATAGATTGTACAACTCAGATGGTTCTCTGACTGAATGGGTTCTGGAGAATTCTAATAAGATTGAACATTTTAGTTTTAGGGATCCCAAGCACACAGTTTTTATGGTTCGTATATTTGTCTGTTCATCAACCAGTTTGTCTTGTGTTTGTGTGTTAATGAATGAATTTGTTTAGGGAGTCGTGAAACGTTTCTAGACATTCTTGGGAGAGAAAAAAAGATTGTAGTGAGTGCATATTTGACAACCGACTATTAAAGTGCATTTGCAAGACAGAGCACTGCGTGTGCAGTCACTAACACAGGCGCAGCGCCTTGGCAGTGAAAATACTAATAGCTTCCTAATGCAAATTACAGCAAATCGCTGCTCTATATTTCTAGATAATTGCACCAAAGTGGGCCCTTATACGGAAGAACTTGATGCACACGCGAGCAGCAGGCTGGCACGTGAGAAATGCCCGTTCCACCACCCCCCCTGGAGATGCCATCAATCCCTCGGGCAAACACGTTTGACATATTTATGATTGCCAGGTTCAAATAACGCGAGCAGATGGCAAGGAACATTACACTTCGGCGCCATTACCGGAATCAATAAAATAATTATGTCGTAACACTTTGAGACATGAAGTTATAATGATCCCCCTCTGCTGCAATAAGAAGCAAGTAATTCCCCTCCCCAACTCCGTATGCCTCTTCATCTTGACAATCGTTTTCACTTCTGTGGCGTGTGCGATATTTCTGATAGTGTGTCGTCCGTATTGGCTGTTCCTATGTTAATTTCTCAATCTTCTAATGTGTGCAAATCGATCTACCCACTTTGTTTTTGCACACCCGATTATTTATATATACATAAGCTCACGCAGTAAACAAACTGCATAGTGCTGTTTTTATCTTCACGTTGAAGACATCTGGGCAGATCTGTCTGTGTCGTTTGTTTTGTTTTGCAACTTTTACCAAGCGTGTCGAGTGAAATAGCTGAACTTGTTTTGCTGAATTGGCTTCATTGAGCCACGTAAGTTGTGGGTAAGAAAAATGACGAAAATAACCAATGAGCAACAAGACCACCTTGTTAACTCGAATCTCGGCAATGATTTGGCACTAAAAATCACATTCTATAGTTCACTGGTTTTAAAGCTGATGCATAATTCAAGCCACTGGTGCGTAACGTTTTGCACTGCTTTGATGTTTGCGGAGGATTGCATTTGCCGTGTGCGGTACACTCTAAATAGCTTTGACCTCTGCATGCATAACGAACCATTTGCAGCATTGGATTGTGTAGAAATTTGCTACATTTAAGCAAGAATAACAATAATACGGGCTTTTGCGCCTTTATCACCGGGGAAACCAGCATTGTGTTCTACAACTGCGAAGATTTTTTGCGGTTGTGCTGTCCAGCTCTTCGATGCATTTTCGGGCCTCTACTGCGTATCGTTCGGCAGTGATGTCCGACGTTTTGCTGCGTGTGTTGGGAGCTTCTTTGAGGAAACTTTAGTCAGTGAATATAAAAAAAACCTCCCAGAATGTGGACATCGTGTCCCTTTATGTGTTTGCTCCTCAGTGTCTGCAATGTTCGTGGTTTCTACGCCGTCGTAACTTCCGTTGTTTTCACCAAGGCCCTCTGCGCGGGTCATTCTGGTGAAACGGCTGAAGGCTGAATGTTTCTTGTCCGCGTCAACAAAATAAAATCAATTTGTCAACACGTGCCACTGCACGTGCTGGGAACTCCAGGAAATTCAGGCACCGGGATACAGTGCCGTATTGATTCCCCAAAACATTTGTCCCAGCACGAGGCGCAGACATCTTGCCGAACAACGCGGGCTACCATGGTCGACCCACTCTTGACAAACGCAGAACGATGTTTGTTTTTCATCACCGTCCGCTGCCCGTTGCACGGTTGGGAAAACAACACGAGCAGAGCGTGTCGGGGTGCGGGGAGGGGGCAAAGCCACCCGCCGAGTGGCACCTGAGAGCAGAGGTTGCAAACGGGTTTTGATTCCTTACCGGTACCCGGCCGCACCAGGGTCGCAAACGGGTACCCGTACCCTACCCGTACCCGGCCGGGTACGGGTATCGGGTACCTGATTGCGACGTCTGGGATGAAGCCATGTTGCAGGCGCGGGTGGGTTGATTCTAGGAACTTGAATTGTGAGAAGAGACAAGACGTTGGGAAATGAGTTACAAACAGTTACTCACCAGTGACTCACCTGTACCCGGCCGCACCAGGGTCACAAATGGTTACCCGTACCCGGCCGGGTATGGGTAGCCGGGTATCGGGTAGGGTACGGGTATCGGGTACCCGGTTGCGACCTCTGCCTGAGAGACACGGGATGCCTGGGAGCAGCTGCCCGCCCCTGGTAGGGTGGGAGGGGGGGGGGGCTGCCACGGTGGCGAAATGTTAACTACCTCGCCTGGTATGCAGGAGGTCGTGGGTTCGATTCCGACCCTTGACGCCTGTAGATGTGGAGTTTGCGTGTCTCTCTTCATTGTGGACGCGTGGAATGTTATCCGGGTCCTCAGGGTTTTCCCGCCTCATTTAGAAACGTGCGTTTGGAGTATTTGGTTTGCTATACATTTCCACGTGATAAGCCACTTTTGTTGTTGAGCTATCAATTGTGGCCAGGTCGCTTCTGACGAAGAGCTATGTAGCTCAGTGGGCCATAACTTGTGAAATAAAAAATAGTTTATTTTTATCTCTGGGCATTAGCGTTGATGGGACTTGGGTGATGATTTAATGTTCTTTATTTATTTCAGTACGTAATTGATTATTCATCTTTGTGTTTTTCTTTTTTTACTTCTATTTGGTGAATTTGATGGGTATTTTAATGGGTCGTATAATTAGATGTTAGCTTGCAACACTTTCAAGTCATTTTATGGCTTAAACGTGCGGACTTTTACACTTATTTAGCAGAGGAAGTGTTAACACACCGGTTTTTTTACCCACCACATATCTTTACCGTGGTGAAGGATCAACTGTGTCGTTGTTTTCAATGAAGTGCCATTTGAAAACATTACATAGTGCAGTCAATTATATTGTGCTCAATAGGGAGATAGGGTCAAATATGTAAATTAAGAGAAAAGTGCATAAAAACTAAAATATATTGTGGGCTGGAAAAATATGAGATTCAAACAGGACGCAAAAATGTGTAAAAAGCACACAGCCAATTGTGCATTATGCAACAACCCAGTGCTAATTGGGATGGAACCAGTCCACAGTTGTCTATCATTGCATCACTGCTTCTATCAGTCGGTCACATTTACTCAAATGTATATATTTTTTATCTAAGACGAGGAGCACAATGTACTTTTTCAGGAGATGTTGATGTTTTTTTTTGCATGTGCACAAATAGCCGCGTGCTTTTTTACATTTGTGCGCCTTGTTTGGAACTTAGGGAAAGAGGGTATAAATCTGTTGATATCGTTCATCTCCATAGTAACGATCTTCAGGCAAGAGGCAGAAGCAGCAATGACTTTGCTTGCCTAGTTTTGCATACTTGTAAACTGTATTACTTATGGTGGGTTGCACAAAGTACAGCAGCATGGATTTGTGTTTAAAATCGTGGCATTATTGTGGAACTCACAACGTGGTCATGCCGATAAAAGTGCATGCAAAAATATCACATATTCATGAATTAAAAAAATGTTAGTTGATACAAAAAAAATTACTGCAAGGGAAATACGTTGAAATAAGTGGCTTATTGCAAGAATATCTGTAAATTGCATTTTCTCTTCCAGTTTGGGGAATTGCGCATTTGTTAACTGGACATCTGTAAAAAGAGCTCCATAGGTTATCGGATTCCTCTGGTATAAATTAAGATTCTGATACTTTTTAATAACAACAGCGAACATAATAATAACCCATATCGTGGCTTTTTCTCTTCAGAATCTCACAAATGTGAAGCTATTCTTGTTACAGCATATGCATCACTTTTGAACAGTATTTTAAGAATGCTGCAATGCCATACGTAATAATCACAATGCATCGTATTTTACGTGTGCATGTATTGGTGAATGAAGAGTTTATCTCTATGCTGTGGAGCATGCAACTATTTCTGTGTTATCAGCCATCAATAATAGACAATGTAATGAATTACTCCAATGTCTCATTCATACAATCTCTGTTGTAAACATTATTAATAAATAATACACAATTACATTTGCCATAAATATATTGTGTGTATATATATAAAAGATGTTTCGATCAATGGGGTAGCGGTTAGTGTACTGTACTATGAACCAACCGACCTGAGATGAATTCCCAGCCACTGCCAACAATCGGTCGCGAGTGAGAATACTATTATCATATCCAGTACAATGTGAGTATCCAGTCGGGTATCTGGGAGGATGTCTACCGATGAGATGGACCAATGAGCTCAGTTCGAGTGAAGGTTCTGGATGCGTTGTTGCAATGCATGATCGCTCAAAGAGGTGGTAAAGGCATGGGGAGGCATTGCCCAAGGATGGTGATGATATAAATAACAAAGATAACTAGGTAAAAGTTCACTTTCATGCAGGTGATAAAGCACCTGCCATTAAATAGCCAATTGTGATGGTTCAACCCAACTTGTAGCTGTAGATCGTAGCAGTTGTTTCTGCTGCCCTTAGACGCATTAGGAATAATGCACGCGTTGTTCTGCTTCAACTGCCAGCCTCTTTTCCCCAGGGGTAACCGGCCGTTTTGAGACTATTAGATTTGAGCCAATAAAACTTCATTGGGAAAGTACTTTGTGAGCCTTTGCTTGGGTTGATTTGTTTTAATAATCCTGATTTAACAATCCTTAAGCTGAACCCCCACTGTGTGGTAAATTGGGAGAGGTCCATTCCACACATCCATTACGACCGCTCACTCTCTGTTGCATAACCTCATCCATGAATCCTAAATACGACATTATCAATACAACGTTTTATTTTATTTGTGATTGATTTTGTTCTTGTAACTTTTCATGAGTAGGTCACGGCCTGTCTCCAGGGCTCCTTCCGCCAGCAGTGCCGTGAGCAAATATATCTCAGAGCTGCACCTTTACTTTTTAAATCCTTTATATTAAGTTCACTTGCTTGCTTGCTTAGGACAGTGCAAATCTTTCGGTCGTTTTTTAACCCACTTCCCGTGATCCAATCGAGCTGACATTTTGCACACAGACTCGTTGTGCGTGACAATGCATTTTCGTGAAATTTTTTTTCCAAAATTTTACACTGTTTAGGGAAAAATGTTTAAATACTTCATTACCAATTGCTTAATGCTGCCAGACAATCATCTGACCCATAGGTGGCAGCCATCTCAAGCCAGAGGACGAGAGGACTCTAGCCGCCACGCATATAAAGGATTTATAGTGAAAAACTTTGTTTTTACGGGTTATACTTGTTAAGTTTTACTTTTTCATATTGCTTCACCAAACACGTAAAGATCATATAGTAGTAGGTTTTTACCCCTTAAACTGGTACAAAACTGACACCTTTACCAGTTTAAAGGGTAAAAACATGCTACTATATTTTGCCACTGGTAAAGGAGGTTTCATAACGTAAAGATGACTTTTAAACATTTCGGAATTTTCCGTTAAATACTTCCTGAATTGCCACGTTGTGCATTGGAGTGAGTATTCCCATCAAACTTTCAGTGACGCCGAATTCTTTTGCAAACCTACACTATGTAATCGCTGAATGGAACATGCCCGAGAGGACCTCCAACAGAGGAGAGGGAGCGTTGAAATCGATTTGTGTGCGGGCACTCCGTGCCGTATTACATCGTAGGTTTGTGAGACGTCACGGTGGCTTGGGGAGGCTTCAATCCAGCAACGCATTTACCAAGGCTGGTGATGCCAATAATGATGACAATAATTATGGGTTTGATTGATGACCCTCGCTCTATGTTCCAACCATGCTACATGATTATATAGATAGCTACTTATCTTTATAAATATTCTTTTTCCTCGGAGTTATAATTATATAATTTCCTATATATGTAATCACTTTCTGAAAATATGCTCGTTAATACATTGATAAACTGCAGGAATTTGAAAAGAAAAATCGGTTGTTACTTTCCTCCATTTTTCACTGTTTCTATCAGCTTGTTATTGCAGAGTATCTTTAGATAATATTACATATATAGGACCACCTCAGCAACATTATAATAAAATATTTGCACCATGTTATATTAGGTAATCTATTTAATCCAAATGCATTATAATATGGTTTCTCCATGAAATGACAGAATTCCCAAATAGCAATGCTTCTTGTAAGAATGTACCATTTCTACCTTTCCTGAACATAAGATATGTATTGTGTCTGTTCCCGCTTACAAATAGTACGTGTTCATCTGTTGTCATGTTTCCGAGTCTCTGTCCTGTACCCTTCTCTGTCAGAAAATGTGTTTTGCATTTGGTATCCTTCTTGCGAAACGTTTAACAACATTCTGGCCTTGTACGTTTATTGCACATTCCTGTTGTTATTCTGACTGATTTATAGTAATTGTGATGCATTCACGTTCGTAAATATTGCTAGAAAACACATTTGCATTAGTCTCATTGCACCGGAGCACTGCATTTCAGCTAAACAAACACAATAGGCATCATGTGAGGCTTTAACTAATTTGCTACAAAGCTCTGTCATCATATGGCTGATATTGCAGGTGGTACCGATTAGGACTATAATCATTACGCTGTTTATGTGATGGGAATTCCTGGGTGTGGATGTGTTTAGGAGTGGAATGGGGTCTGTGGAGAGAAGTTGTTATTCTGGGTGGGCTGGCACTTGAGGAGGAGGCTGGTGTCTGTTCACCAGATGGAGATCATTAATACCGGCTAAGCATCTACACTGCTCCATAATTAAGTTAAATAGACAAGCTCCCTCCTACTAAGCTTCTGATAAACTGTAAACTATGTTATCTTTATATAGACTGTCGAAATTTTCCTCTATCAGTAAATTATTTTTGGCGACCCATCGAACAGAGACGGTCACTGCATCGCACGCTTTCAGATGCGCTTCTGCGGCCGTCTGGAACGCTCTTGCTTTCAATTTTAGGCAGCCCCTGGAGCTATGCACGTTTAAATCTAGATTGAAAACTCATTTGTTTAGAACTGCCTTCTGTGTTTAGTTTACTGTCCTTCCTCCGCACCTCCGATGTGCACGGTTGGCTACACACGGTACAAAAGAAGTTCAACACACATACAATGATCTATATTTTCACTTATCTTTTTCCCTAAGTTATATGACTTTGGTGCCCATCGCCATAAGCGACTTTGCTCATAACAGGGCATTACGAACTGCAAAGACTCTGCTGTATAGCTCTTGGGTGTGTTTTTGGGTTGTGCTGCGTTTTTGTTCTGGGAGGTTCTTGCGGGTCTGACCAATTCATTTCCTGAAGAGGCTTCAAACACGTGGAGTGAAACGTCAGACATCGTGCCTTACAAAACGTGGTAGGTACAACTCTAGAATACATCAGAAATGTCATTACTGAGAAATTAAACTTTAATGGGAAATTGCCTTGTACGAGGGTGAAGACAATGTAGTTTTGACTAAATTCAGTCATTCCACCCATTTGTAAATGTTTGCATGATTCGTATGTGTGTTGAACTTCCTTCACACTGTACGCAGCCAGCCTTGATCATCACAGGGGCGGGGAAAGGACAACAAACTAAACATGAAGCAGTTCTAATGAAATGCGTTTTCAATCAAATAAAAAATATACATTTTAATTCATACAGTTGTCACCATATTGCAGCCTCATTCTTTCATATATCGTGTGTCATTACTCCCTCATAAGACGAATACATATCTCACAGCACAATGTTCTTCTCATATACAATTTCCATACATCTGCATACATCTAGAGAGAGAGAAAAATATTGCAAATAAGTTACCAGGATTATGCCCCATTTCCTACATACTATTTAGTGTTGAAGTCACGCACATAACGTTGCAGAAATATTAAAAGTCTTTACTTATTAGCACGCCCTGGTAAAAGGGTGACGAGTGGTGAGTGCCTTGCAATCGTAAGGCTGCAAGTTCAAATCCCGATTGGGGGGGGGGGGGGATGACTCAGCCGATTATCCCTCCAGCATTGATAACTCGATGACCGCTTTGCAGGGAAGTCAACAAGTGGCTTTTCATTGGAGGGCCTCGCCTCCACCATAATAGGAACGTGGAATTTCCACCACAGGCTAAGGGGGGTGGGGGGGGCAAGCCCCCACCTCAAGTCTCGTCTGAGCAGGATGGCACTTCAGACTTGAGAACCGCGCTGTATTTGATCAGCGACAGACTTTGGGGCCGTCCATAAATGACGTCACGCACCTAGGGAGGGGGGGTTCACACATTTGTGACGATGTGTGACGAGGGTGGGGGGGGGGGGTGAGAAATGTGACGTCACATCAAAATGCGCAACTTTAAATAAATATAGACAACACGTTCTACGTAATTAAATAGACTTTTAAATACATGTTTTCTCCTACAACATCAGAGTGCAGCGCCACATTAAATACGCACTACAATGACAATAGTTGAAAGCGATTTGAAGCACGTTTTATTTTCAAAATGGAAATATGGTTTTGGGGGGGGGGGGGGGGCAGAGCTTTGTGACGTCATTTGAGGGGGGGCTGACTTTTTGTGACGCCGTGTGACGAAGGGGGGGGGGGGGTAAAAAAATCGTCCAAAATCGCGTGACGTCATTTATGGACGGCCCCTTAACATAAATGTGGTGACAGCGTGTGACACAAGTCCACGTCGTGCTGAACGTTTGCTATGATGTTACGAGGTCAGTTCGGCTGTCGCGTTGTTAGTTCTCGACGTCGCTAACGTCGTCGGGAAAAAAATGCGGCGCAACGAGTTTGGAATCTGTGCAAGAGCGTTCATTGTTTATTTGCACGCTTCATCCATACAATATTTGGCTCCAGTGCAATATGTACCGTTCAGCGTGTTTAAATGCCAGGTTTACTGAATGATACACCCCCCTCCCCATCGCTCTACGATTTGTCCTGACGCATGCTGCAAGATGTTGTAGCCACTGTCATCACAGCTGCTTCCAGCCAATGGAACTCCCCAAAACTCGTGCCTGACATCCCCCCCCCCATGATGACCTCCCTGTACACCCACACTTGGGCTAACACGAGTGAACATATTTTTTTAGCGTTCCCCCCTCCCCCGTCCTTCCTGTCGAGAGCGATGGGCCGTGCCGCCGGGTATCAGTGTTTGACTTGGCAGAGCAGTCGTCCTGATGATGATCGGTGTGAGATGCACACACACACACTGACTGACTGACTGCCTCGCGACTCTGCCTGTGTTTTCCTACAGGGGATAATTGAAGTGGACAGTGAAACGGCTTTCGAACTCTCTGCGTACATACTCCAGGTAAGCTTTGTTTGTGTATTACGCGTTTGTTGTCATGTGTGGTCGTGCTGTGGTTAGTGTGCTGTAGTTAGCGCGCTGCGCTTCGAACCTGGCGAACAGAGTTCAAATGCCCGCTCAAATGAGTGTGTAAACATACTCTTAGGTTAAATTTTGATTTAAAGCTTTCGTGACTGCAGGGATTCATCTTCTTGGTTCTTTCGGTAAAGTCACGTAGAAGGGAAATAATAAAATAATAAAAATAAAACATAATAAAATAATTCTCACGACGTTTCGGGTGAAGAACAGGTCTGTCGGGAAGACAGCGTCTGACGCTGTCTTCCCGACAGACCTGTTCTTCACCTGAGGACGGCTGCTTGCGTTGTGGCCGAAACGTCGTGAGAATTATTTGATTATGTTTTATTTTTATTATTTTATTATTTCCCTTCTACGTGACTTTACCGAAAGAACCAAGAAGATACTCTTAGGTTTTTTCGGTAAAGTCACGCATGTAAAAATAAATAATAAAATAATAGAAATTATTATAAAAATAAAATATGAAAAAAAAGGATATTTATATTATTATCTCAATTATTTTATTATTTATTTTTACATGCGTGACTTTACCGAAAAAACCTAAGAGTATGAATCCTTGCAGTCACGAAAGCTTCAAATCTAGAGTGTAAACATCGCCAGGAGGGAGACAAAGGCGGCCGGGTCCTGTGCCAGCCTTCATAGGTGCTCACTAACAGTGCTTGCCCCAAGCGTCTGTTATGGCTACACGGTGGAGCTTTGCCTTGTCTTTGTGTGAATGTATGTTCATGGGAAGAGATAATATACCCATGCGAATAAATGCATTGTTTTTAAAGCTTTGCAACTAACGTTTGAAGCGTTAATACATCTGCTTTGTGTGCCAGTCTTTTCTGCGGCTGTAACAACACGATAACCCTTGTAGTAAAGAAGATGCAATGTAAATCAAAGTTCCGTGTCATTGTAATTATTGTTCTGCGAATCATTGAGCCTCCTTTTAATCTGTCAAAGAAGCGCATGTTCGGCCCAACGCTGTTGGGAGTCGGATCTGAAAAGAAATCATCCTCGCACTGATGATGCCTGTAGTAGTGGCACGTTACACGTGTTCCTGCTGTACGTACCGAACGTGGGGTCAGTGAAGCAAGCTGGCAGCTGCGGTGTAAGAGATGTGCTGAAGCAGCTGGGAGCATTGCGCTAATCTGCATGTAACAGCTGAGAGCCCCGCGAACGGAGATGCTGCAGTGTGCGTGTGTTTCAATGGGAGTTGGGATATCTGTGGAAGGAATAAGGAATTTTCAAAAAGTACAAAACTTTAGCAAGCTGTGTCAATCGCCAGCTGTGACACCGGCACGCGAGGACAGACTGAATAACGCGTTAGTCGGAAGTATTGACTCAACATTTCCACCGACAGTAACGCAAAGACAAATATCACGTAGGTGGGAGAAAGGGGGGGGGGGTGAAGGTGATGCTTGCTTTTCACGCTGTTAATACATCACATGTGCTGTGTTACTTTTCTCGTCTGTGGTGTTCTAACATTACTGGGTGAGAATATTGACCTGTGCAGAGGGCATGTGGCCCCCATTTCTCCGTGTGGCTGCAATGTTATCGGGCAGAACAGAAATTGTTTTTGGCTTCTCATGGTTGAATTGCCACTTCCAGATTCTCCCTCCTGCTCCTCACGTCCCGCTATTTCCTTGCACCACCCTCCCACCTCCCCCTCCCCTCTCTCTTGGCTTTCTCTGCCTGCCAATCCGTTTATACGACAGTAATTTGCCCTTCCTAGCAGTTGCTATCGACCTTGGCTGGTCACCAAAGTGTCTTGTTTTCCGAAGCACATTTCTGAACTTACAGCAATATTGAACTACTGTAAAGTATGTAAGGTCCCATGGTGTACAGGACAGTCTCCAACTCATTATCCACCCTCTCTCTCTGACCTCTCTATTTACGTGCAATGGAGAAGAGCCATTGCCCAAACCGTCGCCTATTATATATTTTTCCTTTTGAGGCAGTGTTATTTACGAATGTTATGAGGTTTCTATTTGTATATACAGTATACGTATAAACTAATGCATTTTGGGGATAAAGGGGGCGGTGATTGTGTTTGAAAGCAATTGTGAAATGGGGTGCCATGGTGGCGAAATTTTAACTGCCTCGCCTGGTATACAGGTCGTGGGTTTGATCCAGACCCTAACGCCTGTACATTTGGAGCTTTCGTGCTCTCCCTGTGGTCGCGTGGATTGTTTTCCGGGTCGTACGGGTTATCTCTTCACATTTAGAATCAACGTGCGTTTCGAGTTTTGCTGCTACGAATTTCCACATGATGAGCCACTTCGTTTAGTTATCTTTTGTGTCCAGGTCACTTCTGAAAAATAGCTACATGTGGGCCTTACCTGGTAAAATAAATAGTTTAGTTTAATGAGAAGTACACTCACCCAGCTTAATAACCATTGCTACAGTCTACCTACATTATAGACTGCCAGTACACTCACCAAACTTAATAACCAGGCTACAGTCTACATTATAGACTGCCAGTACACTCACCAAACTTAATAACCAGGCTACAGTCTACATTATAGACTGCCAGTACACTCACTCTGATTAAGAACCAGGCTACAGTCTACATTAGTTGTTTTTAAAATAAATGTTATTTTAATTCACTTTATTCTTATTTTTCTATCTATGTGACTTTACCGAAAGAACCAAAGAATATGAATTCCTGCAGTCACGAAAGTTTTAAGTCCAAATGTAAGGGCTTTAAGTGTTGTTATTGTCTGTTTGAGAGGCAAACCAGGTCTGAATCTGTGATGTTTTTGAATTCCTCTTGCAGGAGGCTGCGGGAGACTACACCTGGTGAGTCAGCATTGTTATCATCAGTGGCATCATCAACTGACTGGACACTCTTGCATGTTCAGACACATGTTGATGTAGTATCTGGTATACACTAGAATATACCTACCAAGTCCAGCATCGTTATCATCTCTGGCATCATGAGCTACTTCCACACTTGTAAACATACAAGAAGTACACTGATACAGTATCTAGTATACAATAGACTACCGTGTGAGTCAACATTGTTATCATCGATGTCATCATAAGCTACCTGCGCACTCGTAAACATACAACGAAACACCTTTATCGTATCTAGTATGCAATAGACTATAACGTGTGAGTCAGCATTGTTATCTTCTATGGCATCATCAGCCGACTGAACACTTGCAATGTACAAAGATAGACTGATATAGTCCAGGAGGACGTCTGCCAAGGAGATGGGGTGATACAAATACGTCACGTGCACGTGCAGATGCTTGGGAAGCCCATCATCCAGCAGGGGATTAATCCGTGGCTGATGCTGATACTGATGTAGTATCTAGTGTACAATTGAGTGGTCCGTTTAACACGTAGGCTTTCGCGACCAATATTATTCATAATCAACGTTTTTGGGGTTAGATCGTGTTATTTATAAATGTGTCGTAACCCTCCACCACCCGACACGGCCAATCAGTAAAAAAGTGTCACGTTGACTAAAGACAAATAGTATACTGATTTAGCCCACCGGTGTGTTGAAGCGTGAAACCACAACATTTACAATTTTTGAGTACGACGTTTCGCTGGTAATTGCATCCAGCATCATCGGGCAATTCGCCTCAAATCGTTCCACCTGATGAGTTGATGATGACGTCATCCTGATGCTGCTCTATATAAGAAGGGGAGACAGAGCAGAGCCTCACCATTCTGGCGAATTGCCCGATGATGCTGGATGCAATTACCAGCAAAACGTCGTATTCAAAAATTGTAAATGTTGTGGTTTCACGCTTCAACACACCGGTGGGCTAAAGCAGTGAACTATTTGTATTTTGTCAACGTGACACTTTTTTACTGATTGGCCGTGTCGGGTGGTGGAGGGTTACGACACATTTATAAATAACGCGATCTAAACCCAAAAACGTTGATTATGAATCGAGTGGTCCATTCACCGAGCTATGACCCAACGACTCGAGTTGGATTTCCAGCCATGACTAACATCAGTGGCGAGTGATGTCTGAAACAGTGCTGGGCTTTGCCCCCCTTCGTCGTGCTAGTCAGTGTGGGTTTGGTGCCGTCAAACAAACTCCCACGACTGAAACTACACGGGGAGGCGTTCACTCGGCAGTGGACATAACTATCTGTAAAAAAATTAACCCGTAAAAACAAAGTTTTTCGCTATAAATACTTTATATGCGTGGCGGCTAGAGTCCTCTCGTCCTCTGGCTTGAGATGGCTGCCACCTATGGGTCAGATGATTGCCTGCCACCATTAAGCAATTGGTAATTAAATATAAAAAAAAAATTCCTAAAAAGTGTAAAATTTTGGAAAAATGTTTTCACGAAAATAAATTGTCAAGCACAATTGTGCAAAATGTCAGCTCGATTGGATCACGGGAAGTGGGTTAAAAAACGACCGAAAGATTTGCACGGTCGTAAGCGCGCAAGCAAGCAAGTGAACTTAATATAAAGGATTTAATAAAAAGAAAAAAAAGTATTTTACAAAGCAAGATGTTTTATTTGACCTGATTAAAAACACATCTTAACACGCGTTATTAAATACATTTCCAAAGTCATAAATTGATGTAAATCTCTCCATGCATGCACATATTTAGTACATTTTCCACACACGCATACAGCGCACTATCTCTCTATATATACCGCCCGTGGGTATGTTTATTCATTTTTTAATATCAATAATGTAGAACCCCCACAGGGAAATATTCCATCCTTGTGCCACCTTGACGGCCCCTGGTACTTGATTGATGTGGATGTTCCAGCGAAGGGGACAGGTGTGAGATGAGTGATTTTCATCGGCGTCAAAGTTGAAGCCATGAAACTCGCTGCACTTGCTTTACTTGCTCTGCGTGCTCGGCAGGAATTTAATGGATGACCACAGAGGCGTCGGATTCAATGCAGTTTGAGCGTACCGGCCTATGCGACCATTCAGCTGCACATGTTAATGATACTTTTCTTGCGTACGTCATTCTTGAATGTATGTTGAACCTCTTCTTGGTTCTTTCGGTAAAGTCACGTAGAAGGGAAGTAATAAAATAATAAAAATAAAACATAATAAAATAATTCTCGCGACGTTTCGGCTACAACGCAAGCAGCCGTCTTCAGGTGAAGACAGCTGCTTGCGTTGAAGACGGCTGCTTGCTTTGAAGACGGCTGCTTGCGTTGTAGCCGAAACGTCGTGATAATTATTTTATAATGTTTTATTTTTATTATTTTATTACTTCCCTTCTACGTGACTTTACCGAAAGAACCAAGAAGATGAATCCCTGCAGTCACGAAAGCTTTAAATCGAAATATGTTGAACCTCTTTCGCACCATACATAGCCAACCATGCTAATCAGAGGTGCGGGGGGAAGTGCAAAAAACTAAACACAAATCGGTTCTTAAGAAATAAGATTTCAAGCTCGGTTTAAAAGTGCAGATATATGGTGGCTTCCTTATTCTTATTGTTTTCATCTGCCATGGTCACTCCACTGCTGGATGAAGGCTTCCTCCTTCTACTACCACCTCACGATCTAGCAATGTAATAATCCATCTAGCACTTGCCCACGAACTAATTTAATCCTTCCATCTCCCCAGTGGCCGACTTCTTGCTCATGAATGTATGTACTTAAGCTTTATTGGGTAACAGCAGAGAATGGAAGTGTTCAATCTCAAGCATTTAATGTGATTCATTAGCCACTGCAATTAGGACTCCTAGATTATTTACATTTCTAATTCATCTAAAATTTATTCTGTGAAGCACGGTGACTTGTTCGTTTTATCTATACGTTAAACAAAGCTAAGGTACCGGACAAATGTGCTCATTAAACTATCATTATTAAAGATAAACATGGTGATGAATGCATGCAAAGGGTATGAAATAAAATGTATTTAAATATTTTAAGAGACCTTTTTTAGTAGGGTTATTTTTACAATGCTGCAAGCAATGGCATTTTCAATCATTAAAAAATAATGTCCAATGTTGGAATTAATTTTCAATTTATGTGTGGCACAGGCATAAAAACCAGTGATTTATATGTACTTTTTGTCATGAAAATCATGTCAGATGGTTTAAAGTTACATCAAGTGACCGTGAAATCAGCTCTCTCCATCCTGTGCACAGGCATTTGTCTACAGCTGTCGGAAGTGCAGTAGACTGGAATGATGAATGATTTCAAATTAGTTTAATCCAAGTGTGTGATTGCAGTTGAAGTTTTAATCTCTGGTTGTGCCTGAAATAAATTACATGGCCTCCACTTAGCAGATTTGTGGGTTTTTTCCCACCCATGTGCATACACGCTAGGGTATTAAGTTGTGAAATTGAAGAGCTTGGTAAAAATTTGTTCCAATTTGTCACTCTATACTCTTTGTTTTTTTTGGTAAAGTCACGTAGGTAAAAATATATATATAAAATAAATGAAAATGAAAACACAAGCAACCGTCATTTTATTTGTTTTCATTAATTTTTTTATATTTTTTTACCTACGTGACTTTACCGAAAAAAACAAAGTGTATGGATCTTTGCAGTCACGAAAACTTCAAATCTAGAATGGTCACTCTATCCCTGCGTGCGTGCATGTGTTGGTAGTGATGACGCGGTGAGGTCGGAATTGAAGACCCTTCCTCCTCTTCCCACACTACTACTGAAGGAACACCCCTCGATCAGCTACTGGTGAGTGTTGTCATCCGTCCCTTCACTTCCTTTCCAAATCTTTTCACTCCATCATGCGGAAACCAACGTCAAAGTGATTTCCTGCCAAATCAAATGAGCATGGAGGTGGTGCTCATCTCCTGTTCACAACCCTGAGCCAGTGATAGGAAATCCCACATCCCTATGGGAGTGATGAATTTCTCCACGAGACAAGAAATGTTGAATTCCTCACAAAGTGGTGCTCACTTTATCGAACCCGGAAGGATGATGGGCTGAGTCATCCTCCAACCAGAATTTGAACTGGTGACCTTCCAATTGGGAACACCTCACTCTGCTGCTAAGCCGCAGGGAAATCACCTTTGGGTAAATGAAGAAATATATACTATTTGTGTTATATATATGTATATATTTAAACCCATATGCATGTATGTATGAAATAGTAATATGTATGCTAAATATTGCCTTCAGTTTTATGGAATCCCTCTTGGCTTGAAAAGGGGTGTCGTGCTCAGCATACATTTTATACACTCGCCGAGATTTATCGTCGTCATAAAAGTAGAATGAAATCCAGAGTCCCTCCAAATGCTCCGTCAAATTTACCGCACCTCTTTCGAGCAATGTGATCATTCTCAAATAAGTCTCCACATTTGCAGACCACATGCACGGAGCACTTTACATAATTTGGTATAGAATAAAACGGTATAAGTGGGCACTGCCTGTCGTGCAATGGTTTTAGGACACTGGACGATCAATCCATAGGTCACCAGTTCAGTTCTGTCTCCCGGTTTGGCAGTGAAAACAACGGTGCAATGTTTCTCAAATCCCCATGCCTCTATCAACCCAGCAGTTCACATGGGTCCACCACAGTTCGTCCATCGGCAGGTCACGTGTGATGACGTAAAGGGTGGGTACTTCCACTTCTTCCAACACGTCTGGTCAACATGGAAGAGTAGACCAAATGCACCGTCGACTTTTCCGTCGTGGAAGCCCTTCTGAACAAGCAATTTCAGAGTGGCAACTTCATGTTATATATTTTTTTTAAAACTAAAATTATTATCTCCATGATGAGTGAACGTGGACGTCGTAAATAATGCGAGAGACATTTTTAAGACCCACATGTAGCATCACAGATTATGCACGTGAGACCGGGGATATTGGTTGTTTTGAGACTGTTCAAATATTGATGCAGGATAGTATTTGGATCGTCAACCAACACCGGTTACAACAACAAGTGCACATATTGTTCTTTTTTTAGCCCCGCCCACCCCCCCCAACACGTTCCATTCATTGGCTACCACATTCAGATAAGCCCCTCCCCCCTCCCCCTTAACTTGTATTTAAGAGCTTGTCTCTTGGAATTTTGCCTCACTTGATACAGTAAATTTAGCTGTGACAGTCCCACCTGATGACGGAGACTTGTGTTGCCTCCGAAACGTCGTGATTTATAATTTTATTTCTATTCTTATTTCTATTATTTTTATTATTTATTTCCACCTACGTGACTTTACTGAAAAAACCTAAGAGTATGAATCCTTGCAGTCACGAAAGCTTCAAATCTAGAATTAGTAGCAGAACATTGTTGCAGGTGAAGAGTTGAATCTCCAGATTTAAATGATCAAATTGTATTTCTCGGCTTCCCTCCACTCTGACAGAAGAGTGGGCGGGCTGTTATCACTGCTGGATAAAGGGTGCTTGCTTTGCTGGTGGATATTGAGCAAACCTTTACTGACCCGCCCCCGAGTGTACATATTGACAGTCGATGTATAGGATTGCCTAAGTGAGAAATGTGTCAGGAATGTGTTGCTTTACCTCGGGTTAAATAACCTAAGTGTGTACAAACAGCGCCAAAAATCAAGGCATTGACTTTTTTTGCAAACAATGTGTGTTTTGTGTCATTGAATGGCAGGCAAAGTGAGGCTGTTTTTTATAGTTGGGTTTAGCCTTCCAATATCTTGATACCAGTGTTACAAGAAGTGGTATTAAATGTATTACTTTCTCTGCTCTACCTATAGAAAATTTGAGTTCTATACATCAGTCTCTATTCTCATAAATATAACCAATTTAAATATAAAGACATTATAGGAAGTTCGTGGGATGCTGAATGTATTTTTCATAGTATGTCATTGCCTTGTTCTCTGGGAAAAATAGAGTTTAAATGGAAAACACTACGTGTAGTTTAAATAACAATATACAAGAACAATTAATATTAATGTTACATGAAAAATAAATTGGAGAATATAATTGTTCAAATCGCTCACCTGCGGTTTATTCCTGAGGCTAACATTTAAGCGTTGAATACAGTGGTGGGGTTAGCTCATTGAAGGGCTTTAAGCAGAAACTTGCCATGCTAGTGCAATGACAGAAGAGATATACAAAAGACATAGAAAGATGAGCGAAAATCAATGCAGAGCAGAGAGATAAAATATATTCTATGGTTAATTGTCTTGTTATGTTCATGATGGATTTGAATTTGTGGTGATTTTTGACGCATTCATGTTTTTTCATGATTTCATAAACCCGACGACCTGAGTTAAACTCCCCGCTATGGCTAACATCAGTGGTGCGTGATATGCGTTACCACTCTCATGCGTCCGCCTTCACCAACCCTAGCGTGGTGAAATTTTGCATCTTTCTGGGGCCCCACACTTTTGCTTGGTTAGTTTGCTCTGCCCGTGCACCACCGCTGATTGAAGACAGTTATATTGAGCCGTATTGCAGGTTATATAATATATTAATGTTTTTTTCTTTTCATATTTCACAGCGAGGAGCGGATTATCGAGCACTACAAGAAGCTCAAGGGACAAACACGAGGGCAGGCTATTGTCAAGTAAGGACTTTACTTGAATCTGTAATGCCCCTGTGATATTGGCCCTGCAAGACTATAAACCATAATATTTCAAGAGCACTGAAAAATCGCTCGCAATAACATTAGCAGGAGTCAATGTTACGTCATTACATCTTCTGGGGACCCAGGTGGTGGTGAGCGGACATTGCTGGATCGCCTGCCTACTGGGGCTATTATTGTCCTTTTAAAGTGATTGTCCCACAGGCCAGTCAATGCGTACGTTCTGGTAATGCCATTGCCGCAATGTTTTATTCTCTCTTGCAGTTACATGAGTGTGGTGGAAACTCTACCTAGCTATGGGGTTCACTATTACCCAGTGAAGGTAATGTTTTGTGCATTTTAGCAGCATTGAACACAGACATACATTCTACAAATCTCACCCATATCCAGCATAGTCACAACACTGATAAGTGCCGGACCGTGAAGTTGATGGCAAAGTAGTATTGCATGGGCAAACACTGGTAACAATTAGTCCTCATAGAATATCACCACATTCATTATCAATCACGCTGCCTTATAACGTTGGAGGGGAAATGCAGATTGTGTTATTAGTGGGGTTATCCGCGAATGTACATATATGCAGGAAAATAAAATGCTTATAATTGCAGATTGTGACAGGAGTGTTCAGTGAGCCTACAACTCACGTAGAAATGTAGTCGGGACATGGGTAACAAGAGTTCTGTAATAGGCTGACATTTCAGGCAATAGGCCTTCTTTAGAGCAGTGATACACAATGCAGGGAGATGGACTGACTTTATAATTGGAGAATCAGACCCTTACACTCTGGGTGCACTGAAAAAACAGTTTTTTGTTTGTTTAAAGAATATTAAGAAGTGAAAAGTTTTAATTTCCAAAGCATCATATGTAACCGTTGAAAGTAAACAAAAATATACGTGTAAATAGATTTTAAATTAAAAATAAGAGAATCAAATTTGAATGTAGCACTGCACCATAGGAAGAACGAGTTACCATTGCTATGCCCATTGTTGTTTTGAAAGAGCTGTTTGTGGGGTGAAGTCATGCCTAGCTGCATATCACACCTGTTTGAATCGGGTTGAATCCGAAATCAGGCTGAGCTCGTAATACTATTTACTTCATCTGATAATAATGTTCTCTCTTGTACGCGTGTCAAACGTCTTTCGCAAACAACCCTCATGACTGACATGGCTCGGGGAAGCCCTCATCCATCCAGCAGCGGCTTGACATACATCATCAACACCATTTAACTCAGCACGGGCCCAAGGGCCCAACATGTCAAGTAGCGCAGCATATTACATAATGACATTACATATTATACGCACATTAGTTCTGCATTCTCATTCTTTTTCATCCTATGATTCTTTATTCATCATGGCATAGGTCCCAGCTCTCTCGGGAGGCCTCGGCAGCACAAGCTGCCCATTGTGATGAGACCAGGGCCAGAGCAACACTCGAGTGCATAATGTCCACGAGGACCCAATTATTTGGTAGACGCTGTCTTTCCGACAGACCTGTTCTTCACCTGAGGACGGCTGCTTGCGTTGTGGCCGAAACGTCGTGAGAATTGTATTTTATAATGTTTTATTTGTTATTATTTTATTATTTCCCTTCTACGTGACTTTACCGAAAGAACCAGGAAGATGAATCCCTGCAGTCACGAAAGCTTTAAATCGAAAGAACCAAGAAGAAGAAGCTATGGCTGCTGTGGCTTTGTCTCGAAAGGATTTAGAAGACAATGGTTGAGAGCATAACCCATTGACATGATCGTCCTGCATTCAAATGAGGATGATGTCAAATTTTACTCATTCTCATCACCATCTTGAGCCATGGTCAATCCACTGTTGGATGAAGGCTTCCCCAAACTCCACCACCCCACACGATCCTGCGATGCAAGAATCCATCTGGCATCTTCACACAAGCTGATTTAATCGCTTCATCCTCCCCAGGGTGCGTCCTGTTCCTTACCCAATAACATTTAATCAGCCTTGGTAAAATGGTAGAAAAGGGTCTTTCACCAGGCTTAGATAGCTACAGCATTATTGTAATGTAGGAAAGTTAAATGATCCTTTCCATCATAAAAATCCTTTCAGTTTAATTTGAGCACATTATTCGAATTTAATATGCGTTGCTAAAATGATCTCTTATTTTTGTTGGCATAAAGCACAATCCAAACTTTTATTGCGCTGAAATGAAAACGTTTACTTTTGTTTATCTTTGGTAGTGTTTTAAACATTTTACAAGAGCCTGAACATTACACAAGACAAAGGCAAGCCTTGTATTTGACACAAAAATAAGTGGGGCGGATTAGTGGTGAAGACAGTCTCTCTCAGACTTTCCAACAAATAATGCCGGCCCACTGCTCCTGTCCCTAAACAGGTGGCCTGACCACATTAGAAGTTACCGAAACTGTTGAATACCAAGTTAATGGATGGCTGTTACTAAAGTGTGTTGGGCATGGCTGTGGCGAAGCAACAGCTGTGAGTAATGGCAACCATTAGACACCAGTCAGACATGGTGCAAACGGAGAGGACCTGCCAGACACTCCCATTCCTTTTCTCTTTTGGCAGTTTATCCTCTTTTGGGCAGACTGGTAGGGCCTGCTCAAAATTAGCTCGAGGTCATAACGTTTTTTTTGTGCTGCCTGGTCAGTTAGTTTGACCCACACAACCCACGTGGCTGATACGAGCCGTGTCCCAAAACCGTTCTCGCTCACCGTGTGTCTCCCCGCCACTTGTCTCCGCTTGTTCGCTATCTGCCCCATCTCCTCTCGCTCTGTTATCCTCACGTCCCTTTCGGCGACCCGTGCATCTCTCTCTCTCTCAAACTTGCCTGCTCGCCGCGACACAGCCTATCCCCCGACCAATTCCAACACAGTTTCTCTTTCGCACTTCACTATGTCCACTTGCAACAGGTTATGTATTGCACTATATATTGACATATAATAGGCGAGGATTTCACATTTAGTTAAATCCTCCTCTTCGGATATTGCACAGTTTTTAATGATATATAACCAGTTATTTTGGTTTATTAATATTTACCTATGCCTTCAGAATTATTTTTATTATTCCCATTCATTAATTTGTTCCATATATGCTGTTAGACCACTGCTGATTGCCTTCAGATACGCAGTGGTGGTCTTGTGTCTACTGGCAGATGGCCATTATAGGGAATAGATAACGTCGAAGCAAGTGATATTTTGAGTGTAGCAGTTATATTAATATTATTGGTTCTTTCGGTAAAGTCACGTAGAAGGGAAATAATGAAACAATAAAAATAAAACCATAACATTCTCACGACGTTTCGATTGCAACGATTGCAACGAAACGTCGTGAGAATTTAATTGTTTTATTTTTATCATTTTATTATTTCCCTTCTACGTGACTTTACCGAAAGAACCAAGAATATGAATCCCTGCAGTCAAGAAAGCTTTAAATCGAGGTTATATTAATATACTATACTCTCTTTAAAACTAGTCTTAGTACTTTGCATTCCTCCCATTCACTGAATGGCCAGATGCCACACCACATATTCTTGCAAGAAAGGTAACAATCTGCAAGATTTATAACGACGTTGCAAAGTCATTAAAAAACACCCGGGGGATAAAAAAAATTCCCGGACTAGTTTGCGCATAAGGGGAGCGAGAGTGGGTGATCTTCCTAAGACTGCAGCCACAGTTATGTCTGGCCAAACGCACCACCACCACCACGCCTCCCACCTACCTCCCCTGATTTACTGGCACAGTGTGGGGGACACATGGTGTCCACGCTGTTTGTTGTCTTTGTTGTGGGAACCCCCAGCAGGTGTGGGTGTTTTTACAGCTGTGGTTTGATCTGAAAAAAAATGCGCGGCACGGAAATTTACAATCAATGTTAAGCCTTTTGCTTCCACGTAATAAAAAATGTGTCGTGGGATTTTAATATATTTTTGTAAATAAAAGCGCACGTTATGAGATACCTTATCCTGTGTCTGTTTGTAAAATTGTATCTCAGTTTTTTTTAAATTATCTGTCACCAGACGTAAAATTTTCACGTCATAATCCTTTCGGTGGCAGAGTGGTTAACGTGATGCATTATGAACTGATTGTCAGACGCGGCTGACTTCAGTGGCCAGGTATATCTAAACAAGTCCCGGGCCACCGATTTCACAAACCCACATTGACTTGCGTGGTAAAGTTATTGTCAAAAACCTGCAGGACTGACACTGCATGGGTCAAGGCATTAATCCAGATTTGGATTGACAAAGCGCTGCAAATAAATCCACACTATCCACTGATTAGATGAAGAAAATCAGTCAATTATGCCATCTTCCTTCATGACACTTTGTACAGGGGTGTAGTTAATATTAATTATTGTAATATTAGTGTAGTAAAGATTAGTTATTGATTTATTACGTACATTGTGTAGAAGCAGCCTGCATGTAACCTGCAGCTGATTTCTTATTTGCATATTTAACCCCACCAGATGATTATTTCGACTCCAATATCTTTCAAAGCAATGGTCAGTAAAATATGTATCATTAACCGAGCTGTGTATGTGTTAACATTGTTATAATTGTCTTGTCTGGCAGGATAAAAAAGGGCTGCCCTGGTGGCTTGGACTGAGCAACAAAGGAATTTCGCAATACGACTTCCAGGACAAGCTAAAGCCCAGGCAGGTGTGTCCTTTTATGATTTCCCAAAGACACGGTGAAAGCACATTTTGTTTCTCTTTAAAAGTCCAAAGAAAACTGACGAAGAGGGATACGGAGATGAGAGAAATGTTTCAGGAGATTTAGACTTGTTCTAAAAATGTCTACATGTGTCTACGCACGGGATGCTGCAGTGGTGCAATGGTTAGCACACCTAGCGTGGCAGATGAGTTTCTGAAAATCCGCAGCCCCTGTCCACTCAGGAGTTAATCAACCAGGTGTGGGGGGTAAAGCGTGGGTACTCCAACCTCTTTCAAGACGTCTGGCTAGTGTGGAAGAGTAGGCCAAAGTATACTTAGAGCAGCAGTCCCCAACCTTCTTGGCACCAGGGACCAGTTTCGTGGAAGACAATTTTTTCACGGACCGGTGGGGTGGGGGGGGGGTCATCATTGGGTCTTTCCCCCCTTTTCAAAGAAGCTCTCCAGCGACGATTGTTTTTGTACTCATTTTGGCTACTAGGGGTTAGAGCTTGTGGGCTTACCAACACTGTGACTGAGACAAGTGCGCAGTGCGGGAAAGAGGCGCGGACGATAGTGGTAAAATAATGGGTGGGCCACGCGTGGACTCACCACTCACCTCCTGCTGCTGTGCGACCCAGTTCCTAACAGGCCACTGACCGGTACCGGTCCGCGACCCAGGGGTTGGGGACGCCTGCTCTAAAGGACCATTGTAGAGCTTCCTCTATTGGAGACCTTTCCACTAGCAGTGGCATGAGCAAGCACTTGCAGGGCTGCACCTTTATTTTATACAGACGTTAAATTGAATTATTTGTTGCTACAGACAGCCGTGACTCGTACGTTGTAGTACACCTACTGTACATATTATTCCTTACATGCTACATGAAAGCAGTCGGGAATGCTTCTCAATACCATCGCCCATTTATTTGTGTCCTGGTTTTAATAATCAAACGAATCTGAGCTCCATTTTTCTGATTGTGTTTGTGAGTTTGACTTTTCAACAGAAAGAACTGCCATTATTTATACGTTCCATTATTTGCCGAGACGTTAAATAATGAAATATGATTCGTATAAAGGTATTGCTTTTGAGCATCATGACGTTGCTGAAAATGTACAATATCCTGATTTGGCATCTGCAATGTGCCACTCACAGCACCATATCTTAGACGTCTCTCTTTGTCAGTTCATCAGCAAGTCAGCTGGAATTACAGGTCATGGGGATTTGACCTTGAGCTGTAATTACTGGATTCCTAGGGCTAGGATTGTTTTAATGGTCTCTGCAGCAAAGCCATTATGACAAAAGTATTACATCAATAAATTGCTACAGTGGAATGTACCTTAGATAGGTTTTAATGAAATCCGATGCCAAATAACAAAGGATTACGTACATTTTTCTCCAATTTGTTGCTGACAATTATGCTACAGTTTTTCAAGTCTATAGCTGTATTTATTGCTACTGTGCTTTATAATAAATAAACTTCATATTCCCATTATACTGCATTTTATAAGACATTCAACCTATGATGTTTCCATTGCAGTTTATAATATAGTATATTACAGTGCATTATTGAAAACGTCTCGCTATGGTTACACATCAATGTTTTATACAAGTCTCATGGTGGAGAACAAAACTCCGCACATAAAAGAGGGGCACCATGGTGGCGAGATGTTACCACCTCACCTGGTATGCAGGTCGTGGCTTTCATCCCAATCCTGACGCCTGTATATTATTTGCATGTTCTCAATGTGGTCGTGTGGATTTTTCTCCAGGTCCTCCAGTTTTTTCCTCCACGTTTATAAACATGCATGTAGAGTATGTATGCTATAAACTTCCAAATGACAAGCTACGTCGTTGAGCTATCATTTATGGCCAGGTTGCTTCTGAAAAATAGTTATATAGCTCATTCGGTCTTACCTTGTAAAATTAAAAGTTTAGTTTCATCAAAGTTTATTAGAGTAAAATAGGTCTTCAGGTCGATATGCTGCTGCCCGTGTACAGTCAGATTTTGTGATGTTTATTGCAAATTTTTTTGAAAGGTGTAAGCTTATGAAACTAAACTGCACCTCCACAAATTTTAATGGAACTGGGAGTCATGCATCTGAATTCACCAATGCCACATATTCCCATGAGATTGTCTCATAGGGTGAATTCCATTTGTGTGATATATACATTTTTTACTCTTAATTTTGGAGCTTTCATGACTGCAGGAATTATTCTTTGTTTTTTTCGGTAAAGTCACGTATAAAGATAAAATAATAGATTAAATAATAGCATACGACGTTTCGATTGCAACACAAGCAATCGTCATCAGGTATAAATGAAATAGCAACAAAAAATCTAACCAGAAAACTATAGACAGACATATAAGCAGACAGATATCACCAAGATACATAGAGAGAGTAACACAGGTACAGAGAGGGGGATCGTCTCTGTGGGGTGATATCTGTCTGCTTATATGTCTGTCTATAGTTTTCTGGTTAGATTTTTTGTTGCTATTTCATTTATACCTGATGAGGATTGCTTGTGTTGCAATTGAAACGTCGTATGCTATTATTTAATTTATTATTTTATCTTTATACGTGACTTTACCGAAAAAAACAAAAATAAATTTTTTTACTGTTAGTTCTTTCGGTAAAGTCACGTAGGTAAAAAATGAAATTAAAATTAATAAGAATAAAACAATAAAATCACGACGTTTTGGAGGCAACACAAGTTTCCGTCATCATTCATTGGCTACCACATTCTGATAAGCCCCCCCCCCTCTCCTCCCCCCCCCAACTTGTATTTAAGGGCTTGCATCTTGAATCCTTGCCTCACTTGATGCAGCAAATCTGGCTGTGACGGTCCCACCTGATGACGTAGACTTGTGTTGCCTCCGAAACGTCGTGATTTTATTGTTTTTTTTTAATTAATTTTAATTTCATTTTTTAGCTACGTGACTTTACCGAAAGAACTAAGAGTATGAATCCTTGCAGTTACGAAAGCTTCAAATCTAGAATTATAAATGTTTTAGTTGTGAAGATGGTCTCGTCAACATTTCAGTAACCTCGAGATATTTTAGTCTGTGTAATCGCAGTCTTTCGTTTCTTCAAATACGTGTCGAGGATCTTACTGCGTGTTATGTTAAAACATTTTTTTTTTAAACCAGACGGTGTGGCCTCTTGCACCTGAAAAGACAGCTGCCGCATTCAGTACAATGCGCTGGTCTGGTCCTCCTCTCATTATCTCTGCTCAGTCAGTCGTTAAAGCACATGCCTTCAATTCTCACTGAGGTCATTCATCTTGACACCGCATTTATCTTTGGCATAGAATTATAATTGCGTGGTATGCCATGCATAAATCAATGCTGCTATTATACCAACACATTTTTGATGTTGGCTCCAGTCAACAAATAAGGGACACATTTTAGCAAAAGGTACGTTGTGGATTTTAAATTGGTCGCACCAATCAAGGATGTAGGGCCAATACAAGTGAAGGAAATATTTTTTTAAATGCAAAAAACTTAAAAATAAATGCATGTTTTAGGCAATAGTGACAGAATGTAGTATTACTCCTGAGATGCTGCTTGATGTGGTGCTCCAGCAGTCTCGGGGAGAAGTGCAAATGTGTTTTTTTGTATTGCTTGTGACTTCTGTGGTGAGTACCCAAATCGCACAACAGTAGATTTAACTTTATGGAAATTCCCATTTTAAAGTCGTCTTCTTTGACTTTTTAAGTATTCCCTCTACCTTACGTTACCAACACCGACGGTCGTGTACAAACCAAGCGGCGATGTTTTACATCGGCTTATATTGTTGCTCGCAATTGATTCCACGTAAAACCATAGACACATGCGTGTGTATTTCTTGCGCATATAAACATCAACGCAAACACTCGGCGGAATAATTGCGCTGCTTATTATTATTTCATCCAGAGAAAGACGCGGTCCGAATTCCGACGCTATGAAACAGCAATTCTGTGACAAAAGAATGATGTCTAAGCATTCGGTAATAAAAAGGTCACGGTGATGTTTATTTGAAGGACACACCTCAGGCTGCTGTGGAGGACGTTCCTTTGAAGGAATGACAACAATTTATATTGCACGATCAGCTGTTTTCTACATTGGCGGAGATGAGAAATGCTCCGTGTTCTTGGGAGATCTGAGAGTACAGACACGAGTATTACATCGGCTGAACGTTAGAAATGCTCACAAGGTGGAGTAAGTTCAGTGCACGAGGCAGATTTAATGACAAATTGGATGTGCAAACCGTCAAAGGTGACTGGCACTCCTAAAAGTACATTGACATTCCGGGTGTGTAATTATTACACTAATGGGCAGCATTAGAGAGGCTCTTTTTTCCTATAGTGAAGGCCACCACATGGCAGGATTCCATTTGTTCTGTACGGATAAGTGGTCTTTCCCTCTGCTTTAAAAATTGTTTGGAAAATCGTTTGTGTAGATCGTTTTTTTTTTGTTACGTCCCTTCTACAATATATGTCCTCTTTTTAACAGGAGTAAACTAATGAACACATGCTTCGTTTTTTGTAAAATCAATGCATTTAGGATGTAGTGAAGAAGTAGTGATTTGAATGTACACTCCACCTTACACATTCCATGTAAATACAGACGATTTTAATCGGTAAAAGAGACTGTAAATTATGAAGCGTCATTCAGACGCTTCATTCAGACGTTGTCGCCTCGACAGACCTGGTTTTCACCTGAGGACGGTTGCTTGCATTGTGGCCGAAACGTCGTGAGAATGATTTTATTATGTTTTATTTTTATTATTTTATTACTTCCCTTCTACGTGACTTTACCGAAAGAACCAAGAAGATGAATCCCTGCAGTCACGAAAGCTTTAAATCGAAATACAGCAAATCAATTACATGACACCAGTAAGAACAAACAAAACATGTTTTGAAAACCTGTAGATTAATCCGCTTTACAAATAACAATGGGGCAAATGTCATTTAAAGCCAATGGAATATGTTATGAAAGCTGAAGAAGGATGCTTGTGTTGCGCCCAAAACGTCGTGATTTAATTTAATTTTTGTTGTTTTAATTCTATTTTATTTCATTTTCTTTTTTTTACCTACATGACTTTACCGAAAAAACCAAAGAGTATGAATCCTTGCAGTCACGAAAACTTCAAATCTAGAATTATATCTTAACAATTTATCATGATTTATGAAACCACTAGTCCATACCCTTGATAGAGATTTTGCGCTGTGCTCATTTGTATGCCACACTTATTTGACCCATTTATCCACACTAACAACAGCAGATGTGAGCGCATTGGTGAATAGCCGGGTGACACAAAAAGGGCATGCCTCTGTGTGTGTGTGAAAATTGGAGTGATTCAGCGCAGGCTATTGGCGCTGCAGCGGGACATCACCAACTGCGGTGTCCAACTGGGAGGCAGTTTGCTTGAACACCGTGCGCGTGCACGCGCTCGTCTCACGCGTGTGCGTCTGTGTGGAACGCGTGTGCACCCACGATTATGTGGAACGCGTGTGCACCCACGATTGTGGAACGCGAGTGCACCCACGATTATGTGGAACGCGTGTGCACCCACGATTGTGGAACGCGAGTGCACCCACGATTATGTGGAACGCGTGTGCACCCACTATTATGTGGAACACGTGTGCACCCACGATTATGTGGAACGCGTGTGCACCCACTATTATGTGGAACGCGTGTGCACCCACGATTATGTGGAACGCGTGTGCACCCACTATTATGTGGAACGCGTGTGCACCCACGATTATGTGGAACGCGTGTGCACCCACTATTATGTGGAACGCGAGTGCACCCACGATTATGTGGAACGCGTGTGCACCCACTATTATGTGGAACGCGTGTGCACCCACGATTATGTTGAACGCGTGTGCACCAACGATTATGTTGAACGCGTGTGCACCAACGATTGTGTGGAACGCGTGTGCACCCACGATTATGTTGAACGCGTGTGCACCAACGATTGTGTTGAACGCGTGTGCACCAACGATTGTGTTGAACGCGTGTGCACCCACGATTATGTGGAACGCGTGTGCACCCACAATTATGTTGAACGCGTGTGCACCAACGATTATGTGGCACGCGTGTGCACCAACGATTGTGTGGAACGCGTGTGCACCAACGATTGTGTTGAACGCGTGTGCACCAACGGTTGTGTGAAACGCGTGTGCACCCACGATTGTGTTGAACGCGTGTGCACCCACGATTGTGTTGAACGCGTGTGCACCCACGATTGTGTTGAACGCGTGTGCACCCACGATTATGTGGAACGCGTGTGCACCCACAATTATGTTGAACGCGTGTGCACCAACGATTATGTGGCACGCGTGTGCACCAACGATTATGTGGAACGCGTGTGCACCAACGATTGTGTTGAACGCGTGTGCACCAACGGTTGTGTGAAACGCGTGTGCACCAACGATTGTGTTGAACGCGTGTGCACCCACGATTGTGTTGAACGCGTGTGCACCCACGATTGTGTGGCACGTGTGTGCACCCACGATTGTGTTGAACGCGTGTGCACCAACGATTATGTGGAACGCGTGTGCACCAACGATTGTGTTGAACGCGTGTGCACCAACGGTTGTGTGAAACGCGTGTGCACCCACGATTGTGTGGAACGCGTGTGCACCAACGATTGTGTTGAACGCGTGTGCACCCACGATTGTGTTGAACGCGTGTGCACCCACGATTGTGTGGCACGCGTGTGCACCCACGATTGTGTTGAACGCGTGTGCACCAACGATTGTGTTGAACGCGTGTGCACCAACGATTGTGTGGAACGCGTGTGCACCCACTTATGTGGAACGCGTGTGCACCCACGATTATGTGGAACGCGTGTGCACCAACGATTATGTTGAACGCGTGTGCACCCACGATTATGTGGAACGCATGTGCACCAACGATTGTGTTGAACGCGTGTGCACCAACGATTGTGTTGAACGCGTGTGCACCCACGATTATGTTGAACGCGTGTGCACCAACGATTGTGTTGAACGCGTGTGCACCCACGATTATGTGGCACGTGTGTGCACCAACGATTATGTGGAACGCGTGTGCACCAACGATTATGTGGAACGCGTGTGCACCCACGATTGTGTTGAACGCGTGTGCACCAACGATTGTGTTGAACGCGTGTGCACCAACGATTGTGTTGAACGCGTGTGCAACGGTTGGCGAGTTGCTCTCCGAAGCCCGGCGACCCGAGTTCCATTATTTTCGCTCACAGCCATCACCAGCGACGGTTGTCTGAATCGGTCGTGGGCCTCTCCTAGGTGGGCTCAGGCTCAAATGAATAAATGGTGCGATGTGTCACCGTCGCTACTGGGGAGACAAATGCGGCCGGGCGTGGTGCTGGCCACCCACCCCCTTGTGTGCCGTATCGGCCTTCATAGGTGCTCGGGAACAGCACTTGCCCCAACAGTCTGTGAAGGCTATAGGGTGTGGGTGGGGTATCTTTGGCTTTGCACTCGCAATGGACAGTGGGTGCTGGCAGATGGTATGAAGATTTTTCTTTTGAGTGCAGCATTTTTTGTCGTGAGTGGGTGTGCTTGAAAACACAAATTCCTCCTTCCACCCCCCACTGCCTCCCCCCCCTCCTCCTGTCAGTGGAGTGGTTGTGTCAGTAGAGTGGCTGTCTCATTCATGACATAGCCGGCTCGAGTTTTAACAAGCAGCATGAGCGACTCATTGGAGCAGAACTGTTGTCTGAGAATGAACAGGGGTGGTGTCGCTCGCAGTGTCTCGAGTCTGTCAGACGGTTTGTAAACAGAGTGCCAGGTGTGGGTAGCGGTGGTCAGCATTACTCGGTGAGGATGACTCCCCTATCGAAGCCGCGGATTTACAGAAACCTCGCTTGCTGAGTGTGTCGTTCAGTTGCCGTACGTGTTTTAAAGAAGCATTTCTTTCAATTTGCAAGTATTTTTTCATGATCGCTTTTCTTTCAAGGTGGTATGCAAGCAACGTCGGTGGAAGTATACATTGGACGTCAAGCTGATGTCAACTACCCCGTGGATTGTTTTTGTTGTTGCAGATTTATCAATGGAGACAGCTGGAGAATCTATATTTTCGTGAAAAGAAGTTTTCTATAGAAGTCCACGACCCTCGAAGGTAAATTACATTTATATTCGTTGATTAAATTTATACATGAGATGAATACGTTAATATAAAAGCACGGCCACATTCGTGTGTATATATGTTTTAACAATTTAACACATTTATGTCGTTAATGTAGAGTGAGCAAAAATGTCCCTAGCTACGTACACCCAGCAGGGATCAATGTGTGCGCCACAGTCCATTGGCAGGGTGTGTGCGTGTGTGTGTGGTGGGGTAAAGTGTGGGAACTCCCACCTCGTCCAAGACCTCTGGCGAGCGTGGAAGAGTAGGCCAATTTCCTTCTCTAAGTGGCTGTCTAGAGCTATCTATAGTGGAGGCCTTTCCACCAGCAGTGATGTGAGTAAGCAATTGCAGGGCTGCACCTTTAACTTTTTTAACGAGCAAATAATATTGCTCAAATTTGGCATGAAAAGACACTTTCCAAAATAATGTTTGTGTGCGTTGTTATGCTTTTCTCAAGGTCGTTTTCATTGCTTACCGTATGCATGTTGTTGTGAATATGTGTAATATACTTTATTGTAAGTAAAAAAAAGGTGGCTAATGTTTACTTGGAATGTCTTTTCTTAGAGAACATGGACAAAGTTCAATTCTCTGTGTTTACAATGTCGGGTTCCGAATGAGATGCAGCGTCTTAGAGATGCCATCGTATTTAGCCGCTGTGTACGTCCAACTTCTGTTGTGATTGTATTTCACATCTACTGTTCATGGCACTTCAGTTTAAGGCATATTTTGGTAATTTGTCAAAAGAATGATGGAGTTGCTTTGGGAGGCTTCCTCTAACGCTGCGCTGAGGTCGCCGTCCTGCTTCAGTTGCCGAGCGTGGCTACTCAACTTTTGAACACCCGAGTCGCACTGATTATTTACCCGCAGTGCCCTGTTTGAACGCTCACGTTTTGTAAGCTATAGGCTTTCAACCCGTGTAGTTTGGCACAGGCTTGACTAACAGAGGCAATTGACGATGGCAAGTTTGTGATTGGCAGACGTTTATTCTCCTGTATTATGATATATGCAGCTTTATAGGTGGTTGAGTGGTGAACCCTTTGGTTAGCACACAGCACTCTGGACTCAACATCCTGAGTTTGACTCCTGGCCATGGCTAATGTCAAGAGCGAATTCAATTTGAATGAGTCCTGCCCACCCACCCCACAACACTCCTCCTTTCACCAACCCACACTGACCAGCATGTTGAAGTATGACCAAACGACCTCCATGATTGCCACAGCATGGGGAGGGGGGGAGGCCTTAATTTTAGCAGTGGATTGACGTTGTCTTTTTTTCGTACGTAGCTCTAAATGGTACACTGTACAAAAGGTGTGAAACGTAGGCCGAACCACTGGAAGAGCTTATCTTGTCGCCCTGAGGTCTTCCGCTGAGTTGTTTTGGCAACTCGGTTTTAAAGAGCCGAATCCAAAAGTAAATAAAAAGCTTCGGAAATATTTCGGTGGAAACTACGGTGCCAGGGTACATCTGCGTGAAGTGGACCAGCCCAGCGTATTGGCTTCGCATGGGTCCTCCGGTGTTTTATTTAAACCAGATGTATGTTTTTTGTCTCCCTACACTTCCTAATGGCCAGTTGGAGTAGACAGAGAATACAATGAACACTTAATGCTGAACGGGTTCTGCTTTCTGTCTCAAAAGTGGGGGGACGGAGTACTATTGCAGAAGGGCATAAGTGTAATGCTTGGTTCTTTTGGTAAAGTCACGTAGAAGGGAAATAATAAAAGAATAAAAATATTAAACAATTACAATTCTCACGACGTTTCGACTGCAACACAAGCAATCATTATCATGTGTGAAATCCACAGCAAGAAAATAATTTGTATTGTTTTATAGTTTTATTATTTCCCTTCTACATGACTTTACCGAAAGAACCAAGAATATGAATCCCTGCAGTCATGAAAGCTTTAAATCAAAATTTAAGTGTAATGCTGTTCCCCGAATGTTAGTGTTGTAGGTTGCAAGAACGTTGCACTTATCTCCTATAAGCATCGATTATTGGTGGAACAGCCCAATGCTGGGTGTAGTATTTGTGTGTGCGTGTCTATGTATGTATGTATGAACTTACTGTATGCACATGTGAAGTGGGGTATGAACCGACTGTATGTACATCTCAAGTGGGGAGCGGTGGCGCAATGGTTAGCACACAGCGCTGCGAACCCGGCAACCCGAGTTCGGGTTCTCGCTCACAGCCAACACCGGTGACGATTATCTGAACCCGTCATGGGCATCCCCTAGGTCGACTCGGCCTCAAATGAGTACCTGGTGCGGTGTGTAAACCGGCTGGGTGTGGTGCTGGCCACCCACCCCCTCGTGTGCCGTGCCGGCTTTCATAAATGCTCGCTAACAGCACTTGTCCCCCAGCAGTCTGCTGAAGGCTACCTGGGGGATCTTTGTACATATCGGCCACCTCGTGCTTATAAACACCAAAATAACTCAAGCCCCCCCCCCCCCCCATTACGCAATACAGTTTATTTCATAAGAATAGACCATTGTGTGCCAGCATTTGTCTAGCTTTTATATCTGAAAAAAATGCAACACAAATAACTGTGTTTTCCACATACCTCCAGAGTTAGCTTTCTACAAGTTCTCACAATAGGATCTTGAATGGAAATTCGATGCGTGGTATGTCATGGGAAATATGAGATTTTTTTTAAGCGAACACCAAAAACATTTAATTTAGATAAACAGTCTCTTATGTGACTTTCATGGAAGATGATCAATCGTTGTTTTCATTGGCGCCTTTCCCACGTCCAGTGGAAGGGAAAGAGTACCAATCAGCCCTGCTGCAATGTGAATTCCGATGCTCAACATAACAACAAAAAATGGGTTGGAAAGTCTCGGAGACAAAATGAGTCGTTCATTTTACACGAGACCCATTTTGTCCCGTGACATTTACATCGAACGCACATGTTAACTTACAAGAGAAAATTACATTTTAAAAAAACTAGCCTTCTGAAAAAAATGCACGTGTACCGTATTAAAAAAAACATTGGTAACAGTATATTTTATTTGTATAGTATATTCTAGTTGGCAGTCCTGCATTCAAAACTAACCAGGTATATCAGACTTTGGCTTATGTTTGCTTTATGGATTTATTTTTAAATGTTGCACATGTATAACCGTTTGCCAATCCACTGCTGCCCACCACATGACCCTCCAGTCTATAATGGCCTGGTGTTTTGTTGCATGGTTGTCCTCCATTTAAGCAATGTCAAAGTTTCAAACCTGCTTGGCTTCCCAGATCTGATGAGAGCAGGTGCGTGCCGGGTGATGTGATCGTAAGCTGAAACATTGTACTTGACCATAATTAACGAGTTCAACACGAGTACAGATTTATTGACCACATATGCTGTGAAGGCTAGCGCAGCATCATCCTTGTCAAAATATCTATTGGTAACTTGGAACGTTTAGTTTCCACCACTGACTCAGGGCCACTAATGAGAGTATGTGACACACTCGTGCTGACAGACTTTTGATTTGACTTTTGGATTTGAATAGGACTGACTGGAGCACAGCATTACCTCCTGCTGACTTGGCCTGACTGTTGCATTTTTAAAGAAATGCCAAATAAGTTCAACGACAAAAAAAATACTTCAAGGGGTTTTCAAGTATGGTTACGTCCACAGAAGTGTTGAGTGGCGTTTGCAACCGGTTAGCGCACTATGCGCTGAACCGAGCCGTGGTCAACATCAATTGTGAGTGATGTATGAACAGTTCCTGGGCCGGTTCATGTATCACCCCTGCACTGACCAGCATGGTGAAATATGCTCAAACGACCCCCATGATTGACACGGCAAGGGGGGGCCTGCTTCCAGCGGTCGATTGACAAAGAAGTGTAAATTATTGTCATAATTGTTTGCATTTATTTTTATTGAACAAGAGCCCATTTCAAGGCACGAGCAATAGGGGAAAGGGGTACAATTATTCCGCGGGCGACAAGCCCGAGGCCAGGTGCCCACGGGATAAGCGGAGGGAAGGGCAATTAGGCGAGTGTAGATGACCCTTATTATTGTTATTATTTATAATAGTGTACACACAGAATCTGAATGCTGCTGTGGTATAATGGTTCGCGAAATGGACTTGTTATCCAGAGGACTCCCGGTCGGTCTCATCCTATTTTAATGTTTGATAGAGCGCAATCAACTCAAGGTGCTCGGCATAGTTTGTAAACCGGTGGCAGAATAAGAGTATTTAGATGGCAGGGGCGTGCAAGGGTTCAGGAATGAGTGAGTGCGATAGAGGGTACTTTGGAATCACGAAAGGGTAAGGGAGGGACTCGAACGGATGGAAGAGGAAAGAGGATGAGCAACAGAGAAGTGGTAAGCAGTTGAAACAATGGTGCAAATTTCTCAAATCACCCTGTCCACCCAGCAACGTAAATGGGTCCACCACGTATGCATGCATGTTGAACTTATTTTGCACCATATATAGCCAACCGTGCTACAGTAAGTTGATCGGCATATAGGGTGTGGTGGGATGAAGCGTGAGTACTTTCACCTTGTCTTACACGTCTGGCCAGCGTGGAAGAGTAGGCCAAATACCCTCTGGAGGGGATCTCCAGAGTTCAATCTCGCCGAGGCTCTTCTGCCAGCAGTGCCATGAGCAAGCAATTGCAGGGCTGTACCTTTATATTACCTTACCTGGAGTAGTATATGTGAATTGTGACCCTTTTTGTGATGCTCAACTCGAGGCAGGGCATGTCATTGTGCATTTCATGCTTTTAGACATCCCCAGCAGTCTGCAGGGATCTGAAAACTCGTAGCCATGCAACTGGGTATTTAAATCTGTCTGGGTGTCACTTTGCAAGGCAGGGTTCCATCCAATCACAAGCATAAGGCTGTCTCCTCCATACCAATAGCACTGCAATTATTTCCAGATGCTTTATTCCGAGCAACTTGTAATGGGAAGGAATGTGGATACGTGCAGAGCCCAGCTGCCGGGCTTTAGCAACTGCATTAAAACAGCAATCTTTAGCACATATGCTTGTGTTTAGATGTATCATTATGGTTTGCTGTGCAGATCATTGCTGATGCCCACTGGAGGGCCTGCTCGGAATAAAGAAAGATCTGCTCAGGATGCAAGGGTGTGGGCACAGAGTCACTAAGAACTAGAGCCAAAACTGTCTGCTGAGCAGAGGTCGCAAACGGGTTTTGATTCCTTACCCGTACCCATACCCGGTCGCACCAGGGTCGCAAATGGGTACCCGTACCCGTACCCTACCCGAAATGAGTGACAAACGGCTACTCACCAGTGACTCACGGCCTACCCGTACCCGTACCCGGCCGCACCAGGGTCGAAAACGGCTACCCGTACCCGGCCGGGTACGGGTAGCCGGGTATCGGGTAGGGTACGGGTATCGGGTACCCGGTTGCGACCTCTGCTGCTGAGTTCCCCGTGTGTGTTATACGAGTATGTGGGGAGCAGAGCCCAGCAACCTGAATTCGAGTCCTACTCATGCCAAATACCAGTGGCGAATATCTGACACTGGTCCTGGGCCTCCCGTCGGTCGATTTGGCCTTAGAATAAGTAGCTGGTGCGGTGTGTAAACATCTGCACCAGGGAGACAAAGGTGTCTGGGCATGGTTCTAGCAACACCACCCCCTCGTGTAACGCAGTGGCCTTAATAGGTGCTCACTGACAGCACTTGCTGTCATGGCCTGAAAAGGTATACCGTGGAACTGTAGATGACTCTCCTCGCATGTCAATATATGTATGCTCACATGCAATGACAGATGTAATGTGAACAATTTTTTTTGTTAGGTAATATAATCAATCAAAATGTTTTGGTACAAACATATCAGGCAATAGTTTTTACCTTGGAAGAGTGACGGCTACCTTGAAACAGTGGTACGTTATTAATCACCGTAGTCCCTTTGCCTGTCGAACAAGCGCACGACATTGTTGTGGTGCAATTTAATGAGGCCAAAATATAATTGAGTCTTAAATTGGAAACCGACTCTCGTGGCAATTCATCGAATCACTGGTGGGCGGTGAATTGTGACATGAATCCTGTTCACCAACTACATTGCCCTTCTACCCTGGGAAAAGATTTGGGCTTAATATTTGAGCACCCTTCTAAAGAGGGCAGTTAATGAAGGTGCTTCATTTTAATACATTCAAATTGACCCAATGAGCCACATCTGGCTCTCGCATAGACCATGTGTGAGCTCTGCATTAAAAGACAAATGTGTTTCCATGCTTGAGTCCAGCCGTACTGCAGGTGCTGAGCAGCCAATTATTCATAGCGTTCTCCCTCCGGCCTCGGAGTAGTTAAAGACGCACGCAAGAGATCTTTTAATATCCTGACATGATTCCACGAAAAGTGATTGAATTAAATTTCTTGAACACGGTAATACAAACTCCCCGCACCATGCTTCATTTCTCTCTCTCTCTTTTGGATCACGCGAACATGATTTATTATCGTGCAACACGCTGCACGTGACGGTGGGCAAAATGTAAAATACATCACAGTGTATACTCGGATTTATCCCGTTGTTTCATTTGCATGCAACCTGCTTCTTGGGGAACTGCTTGTGTTCATGTGCCCATCTCTCAACACCACGCCACCCCCTTCCCCGTAGGTTAACTGTGAGCAGACGCACTTTCGCACAGAGCGGCATCACAGTGCACACGTGGTACGCCAGCCCTGCGCTCATCAAGTCCATCTGGGTGATGGCCATTGGCCAGCATCAGTTTTATCTGGACCGAAAGCAGAGCAAGGTACGGCTGCGTGCATTGCTTCACTCCCTTGAGGATTTTTTGTCGGAGGTTAATCTCTCTTCAGAGTCTCGTGGTACGCGACTCCTTACCAAGTTAACGAGGTAAAGTAACAATGTCAGCTGTATGGTGTAGGCAGTGCTGCGTATCACTTCGGCTTGGTGGTGTTTATTTGTCCTGCCCGCTTTTTCTTTACCACGTTAGCAGAGTGCGTGCCCGAAGGCCCGGATGCCAAGACGGTTAGAATAAAAATAGCACTCTTGAAAAGTTTAATAGATGAGAAAGAATGGTTCTTGAGCGGAGCAAGGATATAAGGACTTGTTTAAAGACCCGATGGGAGGGAGTGCCAAAGGTGGGCAGCGCGAGAAGAGAAGCACAGAAAGAATTGTTAAATTTCCTGTTGTACGTTGGTTGGCTACCTCGCCTGGTGTACAGGAGGTCATAGGTTCGATCCCGACCATGATGTCTGTTTGCACATGATGATAAGCCACTTAATTGAGCTATCATTTGTAATAGCCAGGTCACTTCTGAAAAATAGCTGCATAGCTCATTGGGCCTTACCTGGTAAAATAGACAAAGTTTAGGATCTAGTTTTTGTTTAGTTTGTCTCCTGGGGCCCCCCTCGCATGAGTGGAGGATATTCTTAGGTTTTTTCTGTAAAGTCACGTAGGTAAAAAATTAAAATTAATAAAAGTAAAATAAAATAAAAATTCACGACGTTTTGTAGGCAACACACGCTTCCGTCTTCAGGTGGAATTTTTATTTTATTTTACTTTTATTAATTTTATTTTTTTTACCTACGTGACTTTACCGAAAAAACATATGAATATGAATCCTTGCAGTCACAAAAGCTTCAAATCTAGAATGAATGGAGGAACCAATGAGTGACTTTATCTTCAACGTCTGTCTCAAGGCAAAGATCCCAGTGGCCAGGAGCCTCAGCGAGATCGCCATCGACCTCACCGAGCTGGGATCACTGAGCACGTCGGGCCTTGCCAGCATGGGCAGCGAGAGCAAGATTATCAGCGGCAGCGACGGCAGCCTCTTCTCGTCCGGTACGCGGCGTGCTGCTTCCATTGCTTTGTGTTTACTTCAGTGGGGGCATTCATATCTAATCGTTGCCCACCTACAGAAAATGTCCATATGCATGAGTGCACTTGTGTGTGGAATGGTGAATCGCGGCTTTTTCGCCTGCGCTGCGTTTGAACTAATCCTTCCCTTCGTGCGTGCGTTTCCTCACTTGGCTGCCACTTCGCCATTGTGGCTTTGGCAAAGGATGAATAAAATTCTGGCCAATGCCTAAGTGCCAATTGTTAAGAAGGGGCATAACAGATGGTACGAATCAGATAAGGACGACCTTGGAGACTGATCCACTTCGTCAAGGGTGGGATGTAGTTGCACTTGAAAAAGAATTTGCAATAATCTCGCCTATTGCTTCCTGGAGCAAAGTATCAGGCGAATGCTGAGTTGTGTTCATCTTGTGAAATTCTGTCCACAGGATCACAAGAGTCTGAGATTAGCCAGGAGGCACGGAAGGACCTCATGACGGCACTCAAGTCACGACGAGATGCCCTGGAGGACACCCTGAAACTCCGGGTGGAGGAACTTCGCCTCGTCTGCCTGCGAGAGGCCGTGAGTGCAGCGCCAACAGCCCTTCCAGCCAGTGGTGACACTCGTATTTGGGATGTGCATGATCCTGCTTTACTCGAATTTGAAACAGTGGCATTATGGTTGCTGCAATGTGATATGAACTTTGCTGGCTATGTCTAACACTTGTGGCAAGCAATATCGAAACCGGTGCTGTCCTGGGCCCCCCATTTCACCAACCGGCACTCACCAGGCTGGTGAAGTATGGCCATGAAGTATTGGATTGGCAAAGGGATGTTACGTGTTTTACATTATGTATGTACGTTGAACTTCTTTCGCACCGTACATAGCCAAACCTTTGACTTAAAACTTTCGTGACTGCAGGAATTCATATTCGTTGGTTCCTTCGGTAAAGTCACGTAGATAGAAAATTATAAAATAAGAAATAATAATAAAAATAGAAACGTCTTGAGTTTTTGGTTTTTATTCATTTGTACTTTTATTATTTTTATTTTATCATTTGTATTATTTTCATTTTATTATTTTCTATCTGCGCGACTTTACCGAAAGAACCAAAGAATATAGCCAACCCTGCTAATCGGAGGTGCAGAGGAAGCCCAAATTCGTATTTAACACAAAAAACATTTTGATGAAGGTCTCCCTTGCATGAAATAAATTGTTCGCTGTATGTTTTCTAGAATTATTCGTTGCATGATATATTAACTTACATTTATTTGTTTTAGGATTAAATTATACATATTGTCAGGTAACTTACAAAATGACTTGTTAAACAATGTGATGCAATGTTACGTGGACTATTTTCATAATAGCAAAAACCCGATTTCCTTACTAAAGCTTTGCAGGAACACATTGTGAGGTGGTCTGGTGGCTTTGGGGGTCAGAGGATTGAGCGGGCACCGCCGAGGTCGTGTTCCAATCCAGGAATCTGAATGGATTCCAACCCGGAATCTCGCGTGGAGTGCGATGATCGTTTTAACGTGACTTTTCGCTACTTTTTTTGCTAAATTTCCGCTGTGAGAATTCTAAAATATTTGATGAAAAATTTGAAAGCCGCACGATGAACCTTTTTGTTCCTGCAGCAGGGCATGTAGGGAAATTTCATCCCTGGCTGTGTGGATATCACAAGCTCTCTGGAAGAGATCTCACAAATAGTTTAGTGATATCTTCCTCCGGGACCTGTCTAACATACGGTGTTATGCAGTGGTCAGCGAGGGTTGTCTATGGAGACGTCCTGTGACTTACTTGATCTCGTGACATCACTCCAGCAGCGAAAAGATTACAAATTAACGCGTTCAAATCTTAAATTCAGGATTTCTTGTGACCCCCTCCCACCCCGCCCCCCCCCCCCCCCCCCGGATCATTGTTGACTTTCAGGACCTGACGGGAAAGCTTCCCGAGGAGTTCCCCCTGGCTCTGGGTGAGAAAGCTCCGTCCGTCCGGAGGAGAGTGGGAACCTCCTTCAAGCTGGACGAGCACAAGATCATCATGCGTGGCGAGGTGAGCAGAAGGCTCGTGAATGAAATGACGACTCGGGTGTAATTTGCTCGATTAACAGCAGCTTCCTTTGTTCATATTGCGTGCATCGAATTGTGTACGAGAGAGTCTGTTACCCACAATGTTGTGCAAATTATATGTGCAACCCTCGCTGACCGGCATCGTCAAGTATGGTCAATCAAGCTCCACAACGACACAGCCTTCATTCGATAGCGGATTAATAAAAGGTCTGTAAATTCCAAGAGCAATATGGAGATGATATACCAACATTACATTTAGACTAATGGAGTACACACAACGGTGCAAAGTTGGCAACGATTTACGAGAAAAAAATGCAAATTAGTTGGTTAAAATGAGACGAAGATAGGATTCTTGAACCAAAAACTCGCGAGATTCGGGAATCAGGGTTGAGAAGGAATTGTTTCTATTATCCATCAAAAGTGAATGTCCCAGGAAAAATAACAATAGCTTTTACCTTTTCTGTCAATAAAACAGGTGTTGAGATGTTCAAACGCAAAATAAAAACCTTTTGCAAGGAATCAAGTCCGCATTAACCGCACATATATTGTCGTGAACGTGAAAACAAACATGCTCTGATTATATATGCATTACTTATTAGGTGTTTGAACATGTTAACAGCTGTTTTATTGTCATAAATGGTAAGACCTACTCTTACATTTTATACTTTTATACTGGAAAAAAGGTCCCATCAATATCGGCACTTGAACTTTAACTGCATAAGTGACACTGGGGTGATATTGAAATGATTGATAACATTGGTCAACACACTTTTTCTGGCATAAGGTATTCCAATGGTTTTAAGGTAATTTTGGGGTGCTGATTCCAAATCTGGCATCAGTTTTTGTCTATCACATCAGCTTTTTGAGTTATCAAATATTGCATTTTCAATAAAAACTGCAGAAGAAAAATATTAAATAAATGTGGATATCTACATAAAATGATATTATAAACACACTATCCTAAAAATACAGCACCATATTTTAACACTAAAGCAGTCACTGACTCGCAACAACTTGCAATGATAAGTGACAGTTAATTTCGGGTAAAATCAATGAAAATGGGGTATGCCGATAGCATAAAATGAGATGTGATAGAGCAAATCTGAGATCAGATTTGGAATCGGCACCCTGAAATTAGTCTAAAACAGCTGCAAAAGTCCAGGCCAAAAAAAATGTTTTTTTTGTTGACCAGTGTAATGGGTTGTTGAGTCATGGACAGAGTTAGATGAGCAATGGCGATTGACAGTTGAAGGTAATTTTCACGGAGAAGAGGTGGAACATATTAAACTTCTTCCATTCGGTGGGCATGGCTCAAAATGTGAACCAGAGATCATCTCTTGATATTTTTTTTATATCATGTGGAAGCCATTAAATTCCAATGAAGTGGTGGTATTTGAGTTTCTGTGCATGTGTGTGCTTCGATGTTGATAGTGGTTAGCACGCTGCGATTCGAACCCAGCTACCAGAGTTCGATTCCCGCTCACCAGTTACGATTATTTGAACCGGTCCTGGGCCTCCCCTAGATCGACTCAGCCTAAAATAGATACCTGGTGTGGTATGTAAACATTGCCACTTGGGAGACAAAGGCGGCCGGGCGTGGTGCTGGCCACCCCCACCCCCTCATGTACCGTTCCGGCCTTCATAAGTGCTCGCGGACAGCACTTGCCCCAAAAGTTTGTTAAAGCTATACGGGGGATCTTTGCATTTGTTTTGTACTTGGCAGGAGGCTGGCCTGGAGAAGCTGGTATTTTGGCCCTTTGTGCATGTCTGTGTGGGTGTGCGGAGCAGAAGTGTAGTGGTTACCACACTGTGCTACAAACTGCGTAACCTGACTTTGATTCCTGGTCATGGCGAGCATATGTGTGGATTAGCTGAACCGGTCCTGGGCATCATCTACGTTGACTCAGCATTAAATGAATACCTCCTGCAGTGTGTACACATCAGCACTGGGGAGATATATGGCTGGGCATGTCCTCGTGCATGATGATGTCCTTAATAGGTGCTCGCCAACAACACGGACAACACTTGCCCCAAGAGTCAATTTAATTGGTTCAAGAATACTTTTTTTTTATCTCAATACAACCGTTTCATTTGACAATAGATATTTGCCATGGTCTGTGTGTGTGTGTTGGCAGGAGGCTGATCTTGAGACACTGGTATTTGAGTTCATGTGCATGTGTCTTTGTGTGTCACGCTTTACGTAGCTCGACATTGCCATGAGGCTGACCTGGTCATAATCCTCCCCTATTATAATTATTTGGGGTAGAACTTAATGAGTTTTAATTTTTTTTAGGTATGAAAATATGCAATGATGTGAATTATTAACACGTTAAAGTCAGCTGAACCACGATACAGTCCCTTTGACTCGGTGAGAATGCATCTCATTGTGCAATTGATTTATTTAATAATTTTTCAGGAGTAAAGATTACAACAGTGTTATGAAGTTAGCTTAACAGAAAATATACTCTATTTGTCAATAATATATTTTTTATGAATGGCATTTGCAATGTGTGGTCGTGTGTGCTTTTGATGTTGGTAGGAGGCTGAGCTTGGAAGGGCCAGTACTTGGTCTCGCGCGTCAGTGCCTGTGTGTGTACGTGTCTGCGTCTGTCCGTGTGTACGCCTGGACGTTGGCAGGAGGCTGAGCTGGAGAGGCTGGAACGAGACTTTGCCATCCAGTCCCAGATCACAGAGGCAGCCAAGCGCTTGGCCAGTGACCCTGGTGTGAGCAAGAAGGCTCGCAAGCAGCGCAAGTCCTCCTACCAGAACTCGGTGCGCAAACTCCAGGACATCGAGGCAGCCATCAACCAGTACCGGCTCCGTGCGGGGCAGGAACCCACGAAGCGGACTTCCCACATCGGAGATGGTGATGACTACATTTCACCATTACCATATTATTGTAAGACACACTGGCTTCCCTGGTAGATTAAAGCAAAAGCTGCGTCTTATAATCCAGTTGCTGTGCGCGTGTGTGTACAAGACAATATTTGCATAATTTTAATGACGCCGGGCACGAAATGTGGAGTGCGTCATAATTTCCGGAGCATCATATACAACAGAGAATAGACGTTTATTTGAAATCGAGGGTTGTGTCCTTAAAGCTACCCTTCTCCCATTTTACGTCAATACTAAAGACATTAAATTGTATTTTAAAATCTTCCTTTGACAAAAATTACTTGTAGTCTGAACGCCCTTTCGGCTGTATTTGAAGATTTATATCCATTTGCTTGTCATCCATAAGAATAGTGTATTTCCAAACATACAAGAAACATATAGTAGCCATCATGTGCATATACAATAGTTACTCTATTTAATAAGATTGTCGACAAATTAAATAAAGAACGGTTATGTGGAGTACAATTTTATCATTTGTGGTGCAATTTATGATTTGGAGTGCATCTTGATAATCTTTTAGTAGTTGTTTAATTGCAACGGTGTGAAGTATTAACGTGCTGAATTAAATTGGCCCAATTACTTACATTCCCTTTAGCTCTACGATTAAATGAGATTGTACATGTTGCTATGCGACCAAAACAGGGTTCACGATACATATAAAACATGGGTTCGGAGTAAAGGTGATGGCAGTGTTAAGTTAGCTTACGAGAGGATAAACTGCATTTGTCAATACCACATTTGGTAAATGGCAGTCTACCAAAACTGTGTTAATGTACACTTTGGGTATTCATTACAGGCTGAGAGCCATAGAGGGCAGTTAATGTTGGCATTATTCAATCAAGGGGCAAGCAGCATCAATATTAAGTGTCGCCATCAATCATTATACTTTTAATTGCATCGGGTGCGGTGCAGCAGTGATTGGCTTAGAGATGTCTTGAATCTCTTTTCTCATTGCAGAGGAAAACATTCACTCTGACGTGCAGTCAGATGGCAGCTCGCTTGCCGAAGCCTCGGCTCTGGAAGACGGTAAATAAATTTACGCTCGCTAGAACTGCACACGGCAAAGATTGGCAGCAGCAGATTCCAATAATAGAGAGAACAAGCAAGTCATGTAGAACAAATATACGCTCTACGTATGCATTCTTTTCACGTAAAATTACATGAATGTTTATATACATATACTTGATAATTTTGCAAGGACTTGAAATTCAAATATTTGTCAATATAGTAATGTATATACACTCATTAATTTGCTGAAACTGTCTTAATATACAGAGGACTGCAGTGCTTGGGCAATTGTTGGCAGCCTGGCTGCCTTCACGCTTGTCTGTGGTTCCTCATTGCCTCTGGGCCATTCTCTCTGTTTGAAAATGAGCGAGTTTTGTGCGGCGCATGGCAAATTCAATGCAGCGTTAAATTATTATTAATACGTACTGACCCCACTCCGCCTTCACCCAGCCGCACTGACCAGCATGGTGAAGTATGGTCAAACAACCAGCGAATATTCTGCGGTGTGGTGAGCCGTCACCCAGCAGTAGACTGATGTGGCTTATAAATTATTATAATTAAGTATGCCTTCGTTGCAGTGTAATTGATCGATGGACATCGGGCTTACATATAAATATTATTATGCTATCAAATTGCTGCTGCTTCATTGAATTTGTGCATAACATGACAATTAAACTTCATACTCAGTTTTTTTTTTACTGTCACTGAGAGGAAAAGAACATGTCAGCTGACTGGCCAAGGAGTTCCTAAAGAAGGCCAGCCAGCCGAAACGTCGAGATCTCCCTATGAGTTTTAATAACAGAATTAGATGCTGCCCCGGTGTAATGGGCAGCACACTGAACTTCCAGAGCAATCCAGAGCAGAGGTCGCAACCGGGTACCCGATACCCGTACCCTGCCCGATACCTGGCTACCCGTACCCGGCCGGGTACGGGTACGGGTAGCCGTTTGCGACCCTGGTGCGGCTGGGTACAGGTACGGGTAGGCCGTGAGTCACTGGTGAGTAACCGTTTGTCACTCATTTCGGGTAGGGTACAGGTACGGGTAGGGAACGGGTACCCGTACCCGGCCGGGTACGGGTACCCATTTGCGACCCTGGTGCGGCCGGGTACGGAATCAAAACCCGTTTGCGACCTCTGATCCAGAGCTTGCCGGTTCGATCTCCCGGTGTGGCAGTTTAAACCGTGAGCAAGTGTCCTTAAATTCCCCCGCCTTTGTTCACCCAGCAGTACAAATGGGTTCATCACAGTGGGGGAAAAGTGTGCATACTCCCACCTCTTCCAAGTCATCTGGCCAGTGTGGAAGAGTAGGCCAAAAATATCCTCTTGAGTTCCTTCTGACAGAGGCCTTTCCGTCAGCAGTAGCGTGTGAGCATGAACTTGTGTGGCTGCGTTTTTGTGCCTGCTGTTTATCTAATTTCAAAAATGTTCTGTCTGCTTCTTACATGTGATTTATTTTCTGTGCACATGAGTCATTATGATTCATACTTTTGATGTCCAAAATTCATGCAGTGAGGCTCTTTTTTTTACAGTATTTTTCCTAACCTGAACCATACAGTTTCAAAATCTTGTGGTCATAATGCCTATTTTTGCATCTGTAATATATTAACGATAGCTGCTATAAATCGCAGCTACAAAGGTGGTTGAGCATTATTTATTACATATATACACATATGCCAAATTGCCTAGAATCTACCGAATCTCATCAGATCTCAGACGTCATTCAGGCTTGGGCATGGATCGTCTGCATATGGGTGGCCACCGTGTACAAATGGGTTGTCATATGGAGTGCAGGTGCAAACAAATCCATTGTTGTACTGCACTTCCATTATCTATGTCCCTACGTGTATGCTCCCCACCTTGATTAACCTGTGTTGATCGGCGTGATGAAGTATGGTCAAATAACCCTCACGAACCACACCGTGTGGAGGCCCTTATCCAGTTGTGAATTCGCTTAAGGTTGTTCGTGTGCAGCCTCGCAACTTATCGTTCACGCCACTGCTTACAAAATACCTCCTCTCGAGGGGAGCTCTAGAGAGCCCCACCAGAGTGTATTTTGGCCTACTCCTCCACCACGCTGGCTGAGTCACCTTGGAAGAGTTGGGCGTATGTCTATTTTACCCCACTTTAACGCGACCTGCTGATCGCTTAACTGTGGTGCACAGGTAAAGTCACGTAGAATGTAAATAATAAAATAATAAAAATAAAACATAATAAAATAAATCTCACGACGTTTCGGCCACAACGCAAGCAGCCGTCCTCAGGTGGATAACAGATCAGACTCTGTCTCCTATTTCCATTCTACGTGACTTTACCGAAAGAACCAAGAAGATGAATCCCTGCAGTCACGAAAGCTTTAAATCGAAATGTGGTGCCCAGATTTGTGAAAAGAGCTCCATAGATCATCGGATTCCTCCAGCCTAAATAAAGATTCTGATTCTACTTCTGGGTGGACAGAGCGTAGACATTTAAAACACGTGCCCGTCTTTTTTAACTTCCGTGCAGGGAGGTCAAACCTGCGACCTCTGGATTACAAGTTTAGTGTGCCAACCGTTACACTGCAGTCTGTACGTGGTTATAATGCCTGTTTCTGCGTCTGTAGTCGATTAACAATGGCTGCTTGCACCGTGTTGCTGCAAAGGTGGCCGTGAGCAACTCATCAGTCCGCATGCACGATTTCTCTCCTCCCCGACACGTCGTTCCTCCCCGCAGAGGACTCCCCGCGGAGCAGCCTGCTCTCCTCGCTGCTGTCCCCGCAGCGTCTCGTGCCGCCGCTGCTGGGCGGCTACGCCCGGCCCTCTCCGCCCACGTCGCTCGAGGGCCTGCGCCGGCAGCAGTCCTTTCGCGGAGACCCCTCCTCCCCGTCCAAGTCCGGAAGCTGGGCCGAGTCCTCGCTGGACGAGCCCTACGATCGCCCTCGCAAACCCCTGCTCCGACACACCATGTCCAGGTGACGGCATCGCTCCTTGAGGCCACGTGAAATATCAAAAGCTCCTTTATATATATACATACATACGCATATGCAGGTATTGCCTAGACCAGTGGTCGACAACCTGCGGCTCTGGAGTGCGGCTCTTTAAGGACTGCTTTGCGGCCCTGGAAATATTGAGTCTATTCATACTATCTGAGTCTTTTACCGAATTCTAAAAAGATGGCTCTTGTTATTTTAGTTGCTGACCCCTGACCAGTATACCATGGAAGTCCAGTTTACCGTGGGAGTCCAGTTTACCATGGGCAGGGGTCAAGCAATGCGTGGCTCAGGAGGTGCATGCGGTGCTTTGTGGCTCTTGAAATATTGAGGGTTTCCCCTACCCCCCAAAAAAATGGCTCTTATTATTTTGGTTGCCGACCCCCTGGCCTAGACCATAGTGGCATTGCCTAGAGCTGCAGTGTTGCTCTGTGAATGGCGTATAGAAGGGAGGCAGCTTTGAAAAGAGCGCTTGATTGCTGGCTTGTATCTCACAGCCCCTTGGGAAGTCCGTCGCACCAGCCGGGCTGCCAGCGAGCTAAGGGAACGGGCTCCCTGCAGAGCAGCCCGGTGAAGGCCGGTCCTCGCTGGGACTCGTCCAGCGTGCCGTCCACTCCAGACGCGCGTACTCGTGCCATCCCCTTCAGCCAGCACCAACGGTCAGTGTCTAAACAGCCCCGGTTATCGTGCTATTGAGGTGACAACGCTGAGCTGCCAACGCTGTGATCATGCACTCAAATCTGTGCTCGAACGAGGTTCTCAATTGTAGAGAGTTGATGGTCCCTGCCCAGCCAACAACGACTGCGCGCACAAAAACATGACGTTAAATTTGGTTACGGTCATAGATTGGTTAAATACCAGCTCTGAGAATTCGGAATATAACTTCTCTTAGAAGCAGAGTAGTTGATAAAGTACTGCACCATACTGTGTAGAACGAAAGTGAAATGATGGGATTTTAATTGGTAGCTCTTTGCTAGCTTGTTTCTTCTCCAATGGAGTATGGTGCAGCGTGATATGACGACGACAACAGAATCGCGATAACATTTTGGGAAAAGATTCAAAAGATTTTAGAAATTGCCAATTACTACGAGCAGTCATGAGTAGGATTTTTACGACGCATCGATTCATGGACAAAAAAGCTAATTTTATGCTCACATTGCGTGGATCATATTCTGCATGCGCGGGCATATTTGATGGGTTCACGTGGGCCCTGCAGCAACTCTGGGTTCTATATGAATAAAGTGGAAATAAAAAAAAAAATCAGTTCTTGCGTCGAATCATGACAATCAAACGAAATGCAAGGTGGGTAAATCTTCACATGTCTCTTCTTGACGTACATAGTTTGATCACAAGGTCTTAACTATAACCGTGCCTAAAATGTCGAATGTCTGTACCTTGTAAACAGTCCTCAGATGTTGGCTATTAAGTTCAACATTAAATGATGTTCATTTCAAATGTTTTGTCTCGTGTAATAAAGGACCATCAAATACATTTTTAATGAAACATGAAGTTATTTGGCAGTTTAAATTTACTTTGGAAAAATAAACATTTCTATGATTGTGGAAAGACAAATCCACACACCGCTTAGCTGACACTCTCTATTCTATCGATCCAATCACAGCTCCCTTAAGAGATGTCTCAGGGGTAGAGTGAACAGCTTGCAATCCAAAGGTCGTGAGTTCAAATGCTGGTTCAGGGTCGACTCAGCCCATCATATCTCCTTGTGGAATTAATAATCAGTGATTTGTTATGGATAAACTCGCCCCTACCATAGCAATGTGTAATTACCACCACTTGAGCTGGGTGGTAAACAGGAGATGAGCACTACCTGAGTAGGAAGTCAGTTTTACTGTTGACAGCTTCAATTTTAGGCGCCGTGATGGTTTGACGTTAACTACCTAGCCGAGTATACAGGAACACATGGGTTCGATCCAAACCCTGACGCCTGCATATTGGAGTTTGCATGTTCTCCCCGTGGTCACGTGGATTTTTCTCTGGTTCCTCCAGTTTTTACTTTCACATTTAGAAAAATGCGTTTAAAGTATTTGACTGCCATACATTTCCACGTGATAATAAGCAACTTCGTTGAACTATCATTTATGGCCAGGTCGCTTCTGACACCTTACCTTCTTGCACATTACAGATGGTTCGAGTCCACTCTTGGCGGGCAGCAGCAGCAGCATCAGCAGCAGCCTCTCCCGGCCGCCCACCTGCGCCAGCGCAGCTGCAGCCTGGAGTCTCAGAGCCAGCTGCTGGTGTCCGAGGGCACGACGGTGGCCGGCGGCGACCTGAGCTGCGGCACGGGCACCGTGTCGCGCAGCAGCAACAGCTCGGAGCTGCCGCTGGACGACCGCTCGTCCTACACCAGCCAGTCGAGCTCCGAGTGCGGCTACTACGGCGGGCCGGGCCGGACGCCGTACGACGTGTCGCGGCTGGGCCGCCGCGCGTCGGCGGGCGGCGCTGACCCGCGGGCGCTGCAGAGGCACCGCTCGGCGGAGAGCCTCGTGTCGGAGGCGCGGGGCGAGATGCAGGGCGCCGACGGCGGGGGGTGCGGCGGCCCCGGCGGCGGGGGGGGCGGCCCCGGCGGCGTCGGCGGAGCGCGACGCGCCGGCCTCTACCGCTTCCCGCACAACCTGCCGACGTCGCAGTACCGCGTGAAGGAGTACCCGCTATACGCGGACCGGGCGGACGGCTTGCGCTGCGTGGTGCGCAGCCTGGAGAGCGAACGCGAGGGACACTACTGCGTGAAGGCGCAGGTGCGCACGTCGCACTCGTACACCGCCGGAGGGATGTACCGCGAGAGGGTCGCGCGCCAGGAGGGCGGCGCCATCGTGCACTCCATCACCCAGTCGCGCTCGCAGGTGAGGCGGGGGACACACACCTCTCTGCGTGCCGTCATGCAGACGTTGATGATTCGAATGAAAGCGTTTTGAAGAGTAGACCATTGTGTTTCCGAGGCAATTTTTTGTTGTTGAAAAATGCCGGCACATTTTGGGCTCAGTATGTTGGGGAAATTTGACACGAGATTTTTTTACGGGCAATGTCTTTGTAAAAAAGATGTTGTTGTTAAATTTCCGAATATTTTTCATACCTGCATATGAGTTGTCACCTCGGAGGTACAAAACAAACTGGGACATTGAGGGATAAAGAATATCTCACACGAGCAGAAGAAGGGAGAACTGCATTTCATGTATTATCTTGAGCGGTGTATTATTTATCATTAAATTGTCAAAGAAACTGGACTCGTAATGGCAAAACCAGGACTGCCGGCAACTCTCAGTGCAGTGCCAGATATTTTGTGAGCCGTCCATCGTCCCTGTTTCGTTATCAGTAATATACACCAAGGTGGCTAGGTTGCTGCCAGACCTCATGCCATTATGGAGTGCTGAGCCGGTGTAAACGAATGCTGTTGCCCTATGCCCCCAAGGGAAAGAATAAGGGTTAGGGTCCGGCTCTACATTGCTTAGCACAGAGTTCGGACCAAACAGATGGTTTGAGAAAGTAAAACTATCATGACAGAAAACTGAGCACTGACCAAAAATTAATTCCTGGGCGAACAAATATTCAGGGAGAACATATAGTCCCTGCACTGGCCCCCCGATAAGCTTCCGGTGTTGAATCTGGGCAGCCATCTGAAATGAAATCGTGTTCTCAAGTTGCAGTGAAAGGATAGCCAAGCCCAGGCATGAATGACCATACAAATAAACCGGTAATATTAGATTTGGTTTTTCATTTCACTTGGCTTACTCCAGTTGTGCCAATTTTAAAGTTTAGTATAATTGACGCTCAACATTTAAAAGGGGCCAAATCAAGTGAGCTCAGAAACTTCATGACGGCATCTTCCAGGGCTGTCCTTGTACATGTTGGTATATTGTTAGCGGCGACGGTTCTGAATTGGGTACGTTTTTGCCTTATGACATGGTGCCAGTAAGGACAATTGGAATATAACTTGGAGGAAAATTGTTTAAAGATGTGCGGTGGTATTGTGGTAGATGCTATTAAGTGTGGCGATGCCATTCCACTGTGGAGGGATTGCACTCAAATGACTCCGTGCTGGAGCTAGAGTTGGTGCTGATGATCTATTCCTTTCTTTGTGTCACACCTGAGAAATGAGAAGAAGATGCCCTCTCATATGCTCCCAGTTGAACAATCAACAACATTTCCTGACAGACCAGTAGGTTTAAACTTTTATGGCACACGAATGCCAGATGGTGTTGAGCCTCCCCAGAGGGGACAGAACAAGTGATGCATACAGAGAGACTTCTGAAATGGTAAAAAAAAAGCTATGAGTTATGTCTTAGAATGTAAAAAATGCTGTCGTCAGTCGCTCACACGGACCAGTGCAATAGATTGCACAACATATCAGCCACGCTTATAAGTCATGAAAATTGACAGACAGCTCTATATAAGAAGGCATGTTATAATGATGATGCGTCGATTTATCCATTACAATGTATTATTACTATAATAGGGTTTTTCCCCTTTTTTCTGGCAACAAAACTGAAACCTTTTTACAAGGAATCATGTGTGCATTAACCACAATACTTGTGCATTTTGACCACAAGTATTGTGGTTAATGCACACACGATTCCTCGTAAAAAGGTTTCAGTTTTGTTGACAGAAAAAAGGGGAAAAACCCTATTATTCTATTTTGGTACTGGCAAAGGAGGTCTAATGATGTCGATGCTTACCCCGAGCCCTCATTACTCTGATAGTGCATCGTCTTTCAGCTGTACGCCTTTTGGCGTCCTCTGGTCTAGCACCAATTGAGACGAGGCTCAAAAGAAAGCTGTCTCTGGTGTGGACCAATCAGTTTCAATGACAATGCATATATTATCAGTGTGTTTTTTGTTTGCATTTTGACCACAAGTTTTGTGGTTAATGCAGACATGATTCCTCGTAAAAAGGTTTCCGTTTTGTTGCCAGAAAAAAGGGGGAAAACCTTGTTATTATATTTTGGTTCTGGCAAAGGAGGTCTAATGATGTATTATTACTGTCACAAGACCAGAATCACATTTTTGGTGTAATGTATTATGTATGATTTCTTGAAGTTTATTGCAAATGATATGGCTTAGGGGTATATATAGACTAATGTAGTGAATATACTTTACAACTGTAACAGAATGAAATAAGAAAATACAAATGAGATGGTAAAACAGGAGATAAATAATTAACTCTTGAATGCAATCGCCACCCTGAATCGTAACAATTCATTTGAGAATGGCATGGGCAGGGAAAGAGGGGTGGGTGCTAAATCATTAAATGCCATTTTAAAAGTGACCTTACCACTGCATGAGTTTTTTTTCCGGCTGTGCCGTATAGCTCTCTGAAGTGTTTTATTTTTCGTGTTGTTACCGCACGCTGTTCGGCACGGCGTCTGCCGAGTTTATTCAGCTCCTAAAGCAGCTTCAAACGAAGCGTTGGGCGTCACGGCCGAACCGCGCGCGGATACAACCCCGAGGACACATCGGAGAGCCTCAGCGGTGACCTTGTGTGTTTTTTTGCACGTGCGCCGACGACAGGTGGTTCGTAGCTGCTGCCAGGAAGGCGTTCGGACGAGCACTCTTGAGCACCTGCGCTCCTGGTACGAGCGCAACGCATATCGGGACCCGCGGAGGCTTTCACACGTCTGGTCAGATGCTGACCGGCTGGCGCTTTACCCCCAGGGCGCGGCCTCGCCTCCTCCTAGCAAGCCCACGCAAACAGGTGCCGCTGTCTCTCCTCTCAACTTCATCTTCTTTTGTTTGGCCGAGGTTCACAAAATAAACGAAAAAAACCTCGTGGTGTGATTTGCGTATTTTTTCCGCTGGTTTTAATCTTAAAAACACCACAGCTGGCATGCCATGATATTACACACATACAACAGCCACGCTCCACGCGGTTGGCTTCGTACGATGCGAAAGAAGTTCAACATACATACAGGCTGGTAAGCCAGGGGACGGCGACCAGCAAATGATCAAAGAGGGGCAGCCGCATTCTTGCTGTGTGGGTCGTGGTTTGAGATTGTTGCCCGCAGACGGAACTGTCGAGCTGACCATTGGCGTAGGAGTCGGCCACATCTGTCGTGTGATGTTACGATGTGGTTCGATACAGACCGTTGCTTGCACTGCTGTGATATGCACTCGCTTGACAAGAGCCCATTTGTTAAATGGTTAACCTGTTGGCACAGCGGTGCAACAGCGTTTCAGGCTGCAGCTAAGGAGTTGTCATTGCGCCTGTAACCTATTTTCCCCAGCTAAACGCTCGCTGTTCCTCCTGTCGATGTGGGCAGGCGGGTGTGGAGGCGGCAGTCGGAGAAACACGCTGTCCCCTGCTCACCAGGCGGATGAAGCTGCCTCGTACACACACCAGCCTGTGCAGCACACGAGGTGAGCCTGAGCACAGGTTTCAAGTTCCGTTTTTGTTCAACCGGGGTGAGAACTCAATCGAGGCAGGGGGTAGTCTTATGAGCAAGAGTGACCTGGGTAGTAGTCTCATGAGCAAGCATGACACGTGTGTGTGTGTGCGCTCAGCCTGGCATAAGTGGTGGTGGGTGACGTGACCGTCACTTAGAGGCTAACGGTGGCTTCTTGTTGTGCGTGGAGAGTAGTGGGGGTAGTGGCCGGCATACTGTAATACAAATCCAGCCACGGTGAATGTTAGTAGCAAATATACAATGAGAATTTTGCCTCGATTGCTCGCGTTAAGGTATGTACCCCAACAGTCTGAATGCCTATAGATCTTTCCTATCGTTGTTTGCCTATTAAGTCTAAATCCCAACTGTTGTAATGAATGTTTTAATCAGATGCAAATTGGATACGTGTGTATTATTTCTCACGAACATTATTTTCCCCTACAGTCTGTCCAGAGTAAAAGGATGATCTTTGTATTTTTGTCTGTGAATACTATTATTTAAACTTGATTTGAAGCTTTCGTGACTGCAGGAATCCATACTCTTGGTTCTTTCAGTAAAGTCACGTAACAAGATTGCTTGTGTTGCGATCGAAACGACGTGATTTGTTTTATTTAATTTTTACCTACGTGACTTTACCGATAAACCAAAGAGTAATAATATAATTCGTTACAGTTACTGTGTGATACTTACAACTTGTACCAATGTTCCAGTCACTTGAACGCCAATCTCAGATTTTCCTCCCACTGGCAATTTGTTTAATGGTGTGGGCTTCTTATGAGTCGGCTCATCCCAACACGACTCATTATGGAGCGCTATTGGTCATTAAATACAGCTGACTCAGCCCGATGAGCCTCAGAAAGTAAAAATCGCTGCTCTACAGTTCGTTAGTATACACAACTACTGCTGGATAATGATATTAGTGTGTTAAACCAATAGGCTGAAAAAACTATGAACTTTCCAAACCAATATTAGCATGAGTATCATAAGTTCGATGTGGCTGTTGAATTATAAATCAATGTGTCTATGTTCCCGCTACTTTCCTCTATGCATTAATACACCCCTAGTACAACGGATTCTATAATACTATGCCTCATGTATTACATTGTTGAGCTTAACCTGCAATGCATGTTACTTATTTAACAGAATAAGTGAGAATGTAATGTTAACCGAACAACAGTAAATGTCGAAATGCAAAAACTAGACCGAGCTATAACATCAAAATCAACTGGTATTCGTAGTGATTAGTTAGAACGCTGTGTGTATATCTATATCCAGTGAGATGGTGTGTGTGACAAAAGTAATATAGCTACGGCTCTGTTTGCATTGATCAAAATTGAAATTCCACTTTTATGAAATTACAATTTCCTGTTTCTCTTCCTTGCCGAGACTTCAATCTGTTGTTTTTTGTTCATTCACTTAAGTGGGTGACTTGCTGTTGCTGCACTGTGCCTTTCTCCTGGGCTCTACCTCTGGATTAGTCTCAGTAACTTCTGACCTTCCATTCCCTCTGCATCTCGTTTTCCCGGCTGTCTTCCTCGTCCTCAGTGATACCACCCCTCCCTCTCAGGACCCCCCAGAGGCTCCTCAGCAGCCCTAGGGAAGCTGCAGGTAACATCGAATGTGTTCTTATGAACTAGGAAACAATTTGACTCGTTTGCAGTAACATTCATATACATGGGGCAGCTTTACAAAAAAAACGGTTTGAGATTGAAATATACTGAAAGAGTGCATAGACTCGAATGTTGTTTCAGTTTTCAATTGGCAAATTGTGTTGCACATTGTATTTTGTACAAGAGAATAGACTTTAAAATAAACTTTCTTTCTCACATGCCCCTTGGGCATATGCACGTAATGCATATTTTTGCCAAACAAAATGTAACTTGGAAGGGATGCGATGAGCTCACGTTCAGGTATATTTGGAGGGCCAAAGGCCTTTAGTTGTCATGCTTCCTGCCTTTGGAACTTTGTCCCAAGTCATATTAATAATGCAGGAATCAAGACAAATGTTAAGTTGTTTGCATTTGCGTGTCCTTGGGACTGAATAAAGTGCTCTCTATATAAGCTAAATATCTAAATATATTGGATTGTAAGTTTTGTTGATAAGCCTTTCTTCACAAATATTTGCTGGATGTGTGAATGTAACATTTGCGTCCAATGTTTTGCATTAATGCTCGATTAAGTCCTGTGGTTTTTTTGTTGTTGTTGTTTTTTTTTCTCCCAACAGGTCGTACAGCAGGATAACGTACTACTCGAGTATCATGAACGGGCAGCGAAGCCACCGTGCCCAGCACATTACCAGCCCACTCACTACGTGGCACAAGGAAGACCACATTCAAAATACAGCCAGGCTCACTTGACCAGTGTTAATAGGCATAGTGTATATTTACGTAAGAAAACGATTTTTAAAAATATAAAAAAATATTTTGGTCAAATGTAAAAAGAACAAGTCAGCATTTTCACAAACTGGCCCTCCGGTTGCAAGAAATATCGTTTTATTGACCAGCATATAATGTATGTTTATCTCTTTGAAACTATTTTCTCTTAAAATTTGAATGCAAAACAAATATATAATAGAATTTATTTAAAGAGTGTTGTTTTCAAACATAAACACATCATCATTACTAAGCTACAAAAGCATGCAACTACAATCTCTCTCCAAAAGCTATGATACTTCTTATAACAGCAAGATAACAATAACGCCACATCAAAATTGGATGGTAATTCTGTTTCATATCGCAGAAGTGGCTTTCATTCAGCTGGGCTGGATTTAATTAGGGTACTACAAGATTTGTTTTATATCCATAATTACATTTTTTATATTTCATTGGAACCTCACTAAGTTACCTTATAATACGTATTTCCTGCTATATCTGTGAAACGCATTTGCAGTCCACTCAGGTCAATTGGTTCTGTGAATTATGGGACTTCGCATGATCTAGACAAAGCAGGTTGAATAATTGTAGATTACTGTGTTAAGATAATGCACAGTGGCTTGCTCCTGCAAATTATGTGATGGAATATTTCTTTCACATCCACACACTGGCATATGCAGTATTGATGACTCCCTACATCACTGAAAAATATTATTTTTGTGTGCCCCCCACCCCCACCCCACTTACTCTCTGAACAAGACAATCCTTGAACATCCGTACCCATAATGCTTTTTAAATTTGAAGTGAAGGATTTTCAACGTGAGCACATGAAAATCCTTCAGAAGCCGCACACAAGGATCCAAAGTCCAGAGGGCAGTTCCCGTTACTCATTTTGACATTTGGACAAAACAATGCAACCATCCTTTGGTGAGGACCAACGCCAACATTAAAACACACTGGGCAATAGTCTGAGCAGAAAGGAATCTACACAAGCACAGCCTTTGAAGAACATTTAACAATGCCCCATTGTAGGTAGATAGCTAGTAATATGGCATAAATTGCGAGTTAAACCCAACAATGGATAAATACATTGGAGCAATGTATGTAGCCATTGAGAATACGTCGCTTTTACAAGTATGGTATATAAAAGTAGCCTGGAATATAGGACTACCTTTTGCCATGGCAAGAATGTGGATAATAAACAAAAAGAGTAAGACAAATGTTGTCATAGATATATTGCGTTATTATATTCCTAAGGGTCTAGGTTGTGTAAAAGTTACCTTTTGTCAAAAAAGAATAGTGCATTGGAAGTACGTGATTTAGTTTTTGTGTGCAAAGGTAGATTAAAATGTGCGAAACATTGTAGAAAGTTGTATAGATAAAAAAACTCGTCTTTTCCAAAGGTCATTTATATGTCATATATATAAGAATTGGTATGAGTTCTGCCTGATTTATTTATTTTCTTTCTTAAATAAATGTGCGGCGTTTTTTTTAATATGCCAACTTCTGAAGAGTTTGCACCGTCCCTGTGGAGACAGCACTCGAGACAGAATTTGTTCAGAAGCAGCGAGGTGAAATTGATACGAGAGAAGCAGACATCTGGATTATATTATGTGCATGCACAAAAGAGGCTTTTATTTTTAGAAAGTAGTGTTTCAAGGGAAAAAAAAATCCCCGTTCCCCCTCAAAATGTTTCCTGACTGAAATTTAATTCAGGGAAATGTATAGCTTCTGGGAAAGCTACATATTTTCCTACAATTAAAAAGAACGTTTCCTGGAGGATGTGCGAGCTGTTAGTTTATATAATTTTATTTATTTTATTTTTGTAAAAAGAAAACTTTTTTTTCTAAATGTGTATTTGTTGTAGTGTAACTGCAAAAACTCATGGTGCTGTCATGCCATATTTTACGAAACGCTGATAATAGGTAACCACGTTTTTAAATTTCATTTTTCTTAAAGATTACGTGAATTTTGGTACACTTTTGTAGCTGATTTTCCATCAATTTATATGACCTGAAACTTATGGATAAATGTCAATATTGTTACGTGTAAACAAAAATATTCGTGTTATTAAAATCATAAACCAAAACATAAATAGAATTGATTATTGGAGAGCAGGTCAACTTTTATTTCAGTAAAAGTATCATTCTATTCAAATATAATTCACTGTCGTACAAAGTTCAACAAACATCACACATTTTCAGCATGTTTCTAGCATGTTCGTCAATGGCATTGAATATCGTTTCACTTATGATTTAGAAATGATCATACACAGAGCTCTATAATGTACATCTGAAAGTGACTCATGCTGGTAATATTTTCATGTCAGCATGAGGGTAAAAATAAGGGTGAGTCAGGCACAATGACACCCGCGCATTCCAGAACAACCTCAAGAGGCTTCTATGGTATCTCCGGTGACTTACAATATTAGTCAAGAGCCCAAAACAATCACTTTTTCTGTTGTCGAGTGAGCCCATGTAACATTATTTCCCCTAAAAGGCCACCAGAACTATTTCAATGGGCTCCATCATTTGTTGGTCCCCAATGTTTTAGACCTAGTGCACATAACATCAAATGTTAAGCAACTTTTTTGTGTACATTTTAGCACAAGCTATTTAGATATTGGCTTGCATTACAATATCGTAACTATTCATGTTCCACCATTACATTGACAAGCAAATTACAACATTGCATTTTTGTACAATAGCTCGTCATTGAAAATAGATTTTTCCTCTGCAGATTAAAAACCCTTCATACACTCATGGGCTCCACATAATAGAAGTTGGCTAGGGATTGATTTACATGTACAAATTTAAGAGCTTGTATGAAAAATAATGTTTTGCCTTTGTTCTCCATTCAGTAAAATGAGTGCAAGATATACATATTTTAAACAAATAAAGTATAATTTCTTTAAACAAATAAAGTATAATTTCCTTAAAATAAACATGTTTTTATTAAATATTAAATTAACAATACATTCTGAATACATATTAAACCACTTAGTAATGTACTCCTAAACAATATATGATGTGCTTGTATCGAAGACAGCGGGATTTATAATTTGCTTATTTTACCTGCTTCAGCAAAACACACTTAGGTTATGACCTTTGATTATAAGTAATGTATCTGACTCAATGCAGAAAATAGGAGGTATTTGTGGTATTGGTGGAATGTTTGACACGTTTGAAAAATGTGTCACCTGCTAAATATAACCAGAGTATATTACTTTAAGGGTGCTTGCCACCAACATTGAACCAGTGGTAATATACTCTTATGGTAGAAGTTCTAAAGTAGCACAAGTCATCACTTCAAAAAGCCTTCGAATCTATGTCTTCAAGGCTAGATGTTGATGACTAGCAGCCACACCAAGTTTAACACACTTGTTTCTTTACATAAAATAATTTATCTTGTCACATTTATCGATATCCTTACTAGCTTCAGAATATGGTAAATACAGTTCTTGCTTTTCAATAGTCATCAATCTAAAGTCATGAAACTAGTTTTGTACCATTTTTTTACAATATTGAATTTCATTGAAGACCATACAAAACACCTTGCATGGGTTGTTTTTCTAATATATGAAGATGAAATGCAATTCATTGCATGATTTGTCCTCGAGTAAAAAAGTTACATTGCCTTTTTACTTTTGCCATAACTTATTACGTGATGGGCAAAATGTTGAACACTGAACCGTATTGGTAATCCACATCATGCAGTTTTGCTAAAATCAAGTTTGTAGGAATACCACTAACTGTGCCTGTGCACTGCGGGCAGTGCCATCACCTATTAGAATTCTGAGCTGAATGCTTCTCATTAGCTGATAACTTGGCTCAATTTCTCATATGGCAATGTTCTATGATTGTTTAAGGAAGTGACTACCTGAAGGACGGACGTTATCCACGACTTCAAAAACAGCCATTGATGCATCTGGCTCAGCATTGTGACCAACATTATGCGACTCAAAATATCCAATTACAGGACATATGAGTTAATATAATTACAAACCATAACTGATATAACAATACATTATTCTAATACAACTTAGATGGCATGTGTTTTGTTCAAATATAATGTTTGAGTAAACAGCATTCATGGTTAGAATATATAAAAGGTATATATTTACAAATAGTGTATTAACTTCATGACCCTTAACTATGCTGTGTTTATTATAGCAAATCCTATAATCAGTGGTAAACTGGATTTTTCATAGATATAATACTTTCTCAGGTTTTTATGCCAATGCCAGGAAAATTGCCAAATCCATTTGCATTGTGTTTTTTTAAACAAATTTCTTAATAACACTTGGAAAATCCAGCCAATAACTCTGGTGATCCCATGTAATGTAATGAAGCTTTGAGACATTCACTTTTTAAATCCGAGCATAATTAAATGAATCATGGTAAAAAAATAGCAATTTAGCCCACAAAATGATTGAAAATACCATATTTTTTTTCGTTTGCCATTTCTTTCATGCTACAGTTAAAAGGCTTGCTTTTTATTTGGCATTCACAATACAATTGAAATACCGAGGTATGTTGCACAGGTCTTTTTACTGCGTCTATAACGTATTGATAGTAAAAAAAGTAAATCTAAACAAGTACTATATGTTTTTGATAAAAGAAAAAAAATTCCAGAGTGTGGGAATGAAGAAAAATCTGAAAAATTCCATCTAGGATTATTTGAAACGATGTGAACAAATGTAAATAGGTGGAATTTTCTGCATTTAATTACAAAAAATCTCATACTTCACACACATGTACATATAGGAGATATGACATTACCTTTGCAGAGGACCATTTAGCCTATAAGCTGAAGACCAATATGTTTTATAAACAGTATTAGCAGTCATAAATATTTCATTTTGAATTCTGACTGCCGTATATGTTTAAAATTGGACACGCGAGTCCATTTTTAAATGTACATAAATAGATGAATTGTACAAAGATAATTTTACGTCATTTTGTCATCTCTGTATAATATGACTTAAGTATTTCTTTCATTGTTGTATTGTTAAGCTGGTTCTTAATATCTTCGATAGTTATTAGTATTGTTTTGTTTTAAATATTGATGTTACTTCTGTGCTTGTTGTACCTAAAAGTATAAGTTATATTTGAGAGGCGTTTAATTAAAGTTGCTAAACTTGGTCCATCGATAAATTGCTATACATTGTAGATAACATGTATACTGATAAGCAAGTTCATGCTGTTGATAGTGTGCTTTTTCCACCTGCGGCATTAATAAAGCATGGAACAATGTGAGCGTTTATAATTATGAGTTTTAATGGTGTCTTCTTCAATAAAGTATCTTAGTCCAGCTTTATTGCTGGTGTGTTGACAAGCAGTTTTTTTTTAAACGACGTTTCACCTTTTTTTTACAGAATAATGTGGGGAGTGGGTCAACCGTTTCCACCTGTCCTGGTTTTCCCAGGATAATCCTCATACTGAGTTCGTGTCTCCGCTCATCCGTCGCACTGCGCTTTCAGGACAACCCAGATGTTTTGAAATATTCAAGGGCTTCCACGCCGATGTACAACACCTGTGGAAGCAAATTTTTTTTTATCATAAAACACAAACATTCATTCGTCATTTGTGTGCCTGTGCTAACTACCTCGCCCTATTAATCCCTTTTCTGTCCTCACCCTCAGCCAAGCTAGCATTTTAAACAAACATTTTAGCAAAATTGTAACAAACATGCAACGACTTATGCAGATTAAAGACAATGATTCCAGACCTCGGAAAACAAATCTATCCAAGTCACTGCACCAATGTAACCAGGCTCCCCCGACGTCTCATTCTTCGGTCGTGATCTTTGGAACTTGAGCTGTGGTCATTTGTGTTCTGCTTTTGTGAGCTCCTGCCTGATGCAGAGAAGGCATGGAGAGTCGTCGATGAACCACGGTGAAACTTTGATTCATCCGCTCAACAGAAGCCTGCTCGCAGCAGCACGCAAGTGTCCTCCCGCGCAAAGCCGATTAGCATGTATTAATTCTAGATTTGAAACTTTCGTGACTGCAAGGATTCATACTCTTAGGTTTTTTCGGGAAAGTCACGTAGGTAAAAAAATAAAATTAAAATTAATAAAAGTGAAATAAAAATTCCGAAACGTCGTGAATTTTTATTTTACTTTCATTAATTTTTATTTTATTTTTTACCTACGTGATTTTACCGATTATCACGGTTGGCTGCGTAGGGTACAAAAGAAGTTCATCGTAAATGCAAAGCAGCACGAATAACAGGGCCAGTGGGTCACATCCTCATCCCTAATCACTCACGGAGGAGCAAGCCCAGCGCACGGAACACACCACTGAAACTACTCGATTCAACACAGACACGTTACAGGAGATGTGCGTCTTCCCATGATATGGGCCGATTTATGTACCTCACGTGGCGACCTGAAAAATTGTTATTACACTTATATAACTATATTTTATTTTAAGTTTGTCTTTTAACAAAGACTATGCCAAAAATTGAGCAGGAAATGTTCAGACATTTCCAATATGGCCTTTGAAAACAATTTAACCTTGCATACCTTGATGAAAGAAGGTAGGCAGGGTTAGACTTCATTACTCTTCTGATTATGTGCATGCAGATGCCACTGCAATGTCATTGTCATTTGAGGTGGCCTGATATGATACAATTTGGGTTTACGGTACAGGTATATAGCATATAAATGTGACTGAATCTCAATACGCTCGACAAACAGTGGGTATGTATATGCAATTGAAAGGCGGTCAATCGTAACCAGACGAGAGGAGGAAGGTCTTTGGCCTCGACTTCAATCGTGCAGGGAGTTCATCGCACGATTTGCAGAGTTCCAAACGATGTGGGCAGCACAGAATGAGCGACCTCTTGCCTGAGCATTGCTGAACTTACGAATGAATACTTGAGTTAATTCCACAGCAAAACGGCAGTCAATATGACAAATATCCCTTAATTTTGGTAAATAAATGATGTGGTGATGCTGCGTTGGCAGTGGTGCACAAGCACAATTATCACAAACTAAACACATTCGTTGAATACTTCCTTGAAAATAAATAAATTGTATACAGGGATTCCTTTACTTACGAACGAGTTAGATTCCAGAAGTCTGTTCGTAAGTCGATTTGTTCGTAAGTCCAACTTTACTCCTGTCGATTATAAACATGTTGTACGGCATGTACACTAAACACGGGGAATGCCTTTAGAAGTTGTATAATCTCCTGTAGATGTAGATTCCACTGGTTCTTCATGTTCTGCAGATGTAGATGCCACCACCGCCATCCATTGCGTGGCAGTTGAACTTACGAATATCGATCCGAACAGACAACTGGATATACGGACAGGTTTGTTCATATCTCTGAACGTTCGTAAGTCGAATGTTTGTAAGTAGAGGAGTCCCTGTATATAATCTGAGACGTTTCGGGCAATGACCCTTGTTCAAAGCACACATTTGGTTCGGCTGATGTGTTCGAGCAGACGGTTCGTAGGCGCCCTCCGGTGGCTCAACCCTTAACTGCAGCAAAAAACAATTCAATGTCTACACATGCAGTACGTTTTAAAAAAATAATTAAGCTGTTCTGTATTTATAACATCAAAAGACATCAACCTCACTCAGCTTACCTAATATAATTGGCCACTGTAATAATTAGGTGTATAGTGTACTGCAGTTTTTAACTGGTGTGTATTACCTTGGTAAAATAAGCATAAGAGATTATTTGTTAGATGCTGCTGCGTTTGCAGTGGCACACAATAAACAACAAAAACGCAACACATTCGTTCATAAATGTGGCCTTAATATCAAAATGTATAAATATACAAAAATATCACTTTGAATCTAGAATGGTTCAGTAACGTTATTCCGCTTGCCAATACGCATTCATTACAAAATAAAATTGCAGTCGTATTATAATCAAGGCGTTTGCATGTTTTTTCTTCATTCAAACCATCGCCTTCAACACTACCGGGTCCTCCGATTTTTCCCTCCACGTTCTGAAACGTGCGTTTCAGAATGTGTATCTTTATAAAGACCTTCATCTGTATGTCTCAAAAACCTCTATGGTAATTCCCGACATTGTAAAAAGGTGAAATTTGGTACACAGGAAGCTTTAGGACCCACACAACATAAAACATCTGACAATTCGATAACTTTTATTTTAAGGCCCCCAAATCTAGATTTTAAGTGACCCACAAACATGTTTGTGCGTGTCATTCAGAAATTGTTAAAAATATAAGATTGCGGGTTATTTTTCGTTTGACAGAGCGTGAAACGGCGCCATCCTTCCTCCATCCTTCCTCCCTGGCCCCATCCTTCCTGAATCCTTCCTCCCTAGCCCCATCCTTCCTGAATCCTTCCTCCCTAGCCCCATCCTTCCTGAATCCTTCCTCCCTAGCCCCATCCTTCCTCCTTCCTTCTTTCCTGGCCCCATCCTTCCTGAATCATTCCTCCCTGGCCCTATCCTTCCTGAATCATTCCTCCCTGGTCCCATCCTTCCTGAATCCTTCCTCCCTGGCCCCATCCTTCCTAAATCCTTCCTCCCTGGCCCCATCCTTCCTAAATCCTTCCTCCCTGGCCCCATCCTTCCTGAATCATTCCTCCCTGGCCCCATCCTTCCTGAATCCTTCCTCCCTGGCCTCATCCTTCCTGAATCCTTCCTCCCTGGCCCCATCCTTCCTGAATCATTCCTCCCTGCCGCCATCCTTCCTGAATCATTCCTCCCTGGCCCCATCCTTCCTGAATCCTTCCTCCCTGGCCTCATCCTTCCTGAATCCTTCCTCCCTGGCCCCATCCTTCCTGAATCATTCCTCCCTGCCGCCATCCTTCCTGAATCATTCCTCCCTGGCCTTATCCTTCCTGAATCCTTCCTCCCTGGCCCCATCCTTCCTGAATCATTCCTCCCTGCCGCCATCCTTCCTGAATCATTCCTCCCTGGCCCCATCCTTCCTGAATCCTTCCTCCCTGGCCTCATCCTTCCTGAATCCTTCCTCCCTGGCCCCATCCTTCCTGAATCATTCCTCCCTGCCGCCATCCTTCCTGAATGATTCCTCCCTGGCCTCATCCTTCCTGAATCCTTCCTCCCTGGCCCCATCCTTCCTGAATCATTCCTCCCTGCCGCCATCCTTCCTGAATCATTCCTCCCTGGCCCCATCCTTCCTGAATCCTTTCTCCCTTGCCTCATCCTTCCTGAATCCTTCCTCCCTGGCCCCATCCTTCCTGAATCATTCCTCCCTGCCGCCATCCTTCCTGAATCCTTCCTCCCTGGCCTCATCCTTCCTGAATCCTTCCTCCCTGGCCCCATCCTTCCTGAATCATTCCTCCCTGGCCCCATCCTTCCTGAATCATTCCTCCCTGGCCCCATCCTTCCTGAATCCTTCCTCCCTGGCCTCATCCTTCCTGAATCCTTCCTCCCTGGCCCCATCTTTCCTGAATCATTCCTCCCTGCCGCCATCCTTCCTGAATCATTCCTCCCTGGCCCCATCCTTCCCCTCACTCGCTACGTAATCGCCGTAATCCCCGTACCAGCAAAAACCTCTCTTCCCATACCACATCCCTATTCACCGCATCACCTTAAGCTTATCCTCTCACTCATAACCCGTGTAAAGCGCCTTTAATAAAGGCGCTGTCTATAGAAATGAAATCAGCCAATCGGCGTCAAGGGGCGGACTAAAGTGTGGGGCGGGTGGGGCTGGGCTTTTTCGATCCACAAATCGTCCGCTGTAGATCACCAACGCGTCGATTTCGATCCGCAAATCGCGTCAAAGGAATGACGGTGCTTGATCCAGATCGATTCCAGTTTAATCGAGCATTTGAATCGTTTTGAAAAACACCACCCCAACGTCGATTCCCGTTTAATCGATGCAAGGAATTATTAAGGCAACCCCAACGTCGATTCCCTTGCCCAGTATTCCTTGTATGGGCAAAGCCACCACCCAAACCCTCCCACAACCTCACAATTACCACATACACGCGCCTAAAACATTAACGCAATTCATCATTCATTCCATCGCGCGGATTTAAACATAATTGTTGTTCGCAATCTCGTTACACCGACTCGCTCCCTCCCATTGGCCGGCGGCGGTCGCTTTTCGCCGGCTATCCCACAAGGCAGTGCGGCGGGCACCCCCCCCCCCCCACGTGGTTTGCGGGCAGCATGGCGGCGGTCGGTGTGCACCTGGGCAGCACATGTGCGTGTGTGGCAATCTACAAGGTGAGACGTCGCCGAATGTCGCGTTTTGTTTGTGTGCGCGTGTTGCCGTCCCCCCCCACCACCTCACCTCCACTCCTCCTCTCACCACCTTGGGGTGTGCGGTCTGTGAAGTGAAGAGAAACGCGACCCTGACCGAGGCCTGGGCTGGGCCGAGACACTAGCGCAGCTGTTCCCTGCCGCATGCGCTGCGCCCTACAGGAACCAAATCCCGGGCAAGCCTCTGGGCCGCAGCGCGCTTTGCTGTTCATTCATGACAGACACAGACTCCCTGGTTGTCCCCTTCATTTGAGTTGGTATCTCATGGTCCCTCTTAACCTTCTCTAGACTCGCCAAGCCTCAATGGGCGCCCCTGTGTCTCCCCATGGTTCGTCATGGTTGGTTGGTCTCCTCGTGTCCTCTGATATATTTTTTTTCTTCCGCCGGGCCATTGAGTCATTTATAGACTCATTGTGTTCACCCAGGTCCTACTGAGTATCCGCTCGTCTGGTTGTTTCTTCTGCTAGTCTGTCTGTCTTCCCTGGTCGTTCCCTCATCTCACCATAGGCCCCCTCTCGTTCACTCTTTGACTCCACGTGGATTCCCCTGGTGCTCGCTTGAGTCTGGGTCACCACTGGATGAAACCTCGGCCCCCCGCTGGAAGCCATTTGGGCCCCCGGGGTTAATGCAGCTCTCTCCACCCCCCCCCCCCCCCGTGGTTTCCTCTGTGGGTTGGTCTCCCATGATCCCCACGTGTCACCCCTCTACCTGGTTTCCCCGTAGCACATGGGGTCCCCCCCGCTGTTATATCCGAGCCCGCGCGGTGTTTCCAGTCCTACCAGGTCTTCCCTATGTCTTGACCCTGATCCCCTCAGGTACCCCCTGCTCTCAGATTCCTTTCCAGTCACCATTCTATCTCACTTGTCTCAGTTGATCGCCTGGCGGTTGGGATTCGTGTTGGGGTTGAGAAGAGCTTCCAGGGTGTTGTTAGCAGTGATTTATTTTGTTTTATTTTATATCTACGTGACTTTACCGAAAGATCCAAAGAGTATGGATCCCTGCAGTCACGAAAACTTCAATTCTAGATTAAGACTAAAGTTATTTATGTTTTTCATTTGTATATCAAGGAAAGTCTTTATTGGGTTGCAATACTTTTTCAACCGCGTCATCTATTGCAATTTGTGGCCATTCTTTGTAAGTAGTAGTTTGCTTCTTGATTCATCAATTACTACTGGCTGAGTACTAGATTACAGGCATTTACCACCATGTCTAAGCTGAAAGCTGATGAGAGCCTGGTCACTTAAAGTGGAGAACTGTATTACTCAGTGTGCTCATATATACGGCTACGTGTGTAGTGCCATGGTGTGCACGCAGGAGTGTATTTCAGCATCCTTAACTTTGTGTGTATAACATCTTAACTCTCTCCACATGCTGGATAGCATGAGACGCTACTGTTCATTTTCTTTTTCAAATCATAGGATCGGTACTGCTACATTTCAATCCATCACTTGCCTCCTCTGGGTGGCGTTTGTTTAGAATATTTCTATGAACTGGTCAGAACATAAACCTGTTACCAATTGCCTACATTCACAAATAACAATATATAATTCTAACCCATTTGATTTAACGCTGATGATTTAACTGCAATAAGTATTTTAATGAGTATAAAAGGGATTGCATATGGTTTGTAGGGTAGGGAAAATCCATGAAAAAACTATGGAATCAACAAATTAATGCAAAAAATATATTTGCACACAGTCTGTATTAATCCCTGGAAGATAAAACCTAGGACGGATTCATGTTAGTGCGGTGGTAGACAAATCTTGCCTCATTGTTCTTCAAAAGGATCTGCACGAACATTAGTGTCACCTTTAAGTGCTGTCTTGCATTTTACAACCACATTTTGTAAACAATCGGAATATATTTCTAATTATATTCTTAAAAAGTTGTTTAATAAATTGAGATTGGCATAAATATGGTTGGTATTTTAACATGTCTGCTCTTATTAACATTATTTTCATGAGTGGTATAGTGTTAGAAATAGTGGGTACATGATGATTATTGCTGTTGTCAGCACTCTGTAGTACTGGCAGTGTTTTGAACTGACAGCTGCTTAATTGATCCTATAATGTCGTGTCCACAATGTGTTGCAGGATGGACGCGCCGATGTCATTGCCAATGACGCAGGTGATCGGGTTACACCAGCAATGGTGGCCTTCCGTGACAGTGAAAAGGTGAGAGGAGGGGTCTTTTGCATCTATAAATGATTGGCAAAAGTCAGTGCGCAATTGATGTGTTTTGAACCATTTCTTATGTGTGGGTGTTTTTTTTTGTTGCTTAAAATATTCTAGGATGCACAGGTTAAATGACACATTGTTTAAGAATAGCAATGCATTATTATTGACAAGTGTGTTAACTTTTTCCAAGCTAAATAAATTGTGCGTTTTTTTGAGAGTACAATATTATAAACATTTTCTGAACAATTGGCAGTATGAAAATTAAATTGCTTGATTTCAATTTCAGATTGTGGGACTGGCGGCTAAACAAGGCAGGATTCGAAATGCAACTACCACAGTAGTTGGTGTAAAACGAATTTTGGGACACAGGTAAGTTTCTCGGTCACAATAATGGGTTTCCTACAATTTAAACGTGTTAATTCGCATCCTCTGCACCATAAGTGAGGAGAAGGAAAAGGTTAAATATTTATTTTTAAATGGGGTGCACCAAATATGTTCTGATTTTTTTTGCTTTTGATAATTTGTTTCACTCTGGATTCTGGGCTTTAGAAAAGGGTACACATGTATTTAATCTTAAACTCTGTGTAAATTAACTTGATTATTTCATGTGAATGTCGATAATATTGAGCCGAGGCATGAAACATGGCTGAATGTGTTGGCGTACACACTGCACTGAGAGATGGAGAGAGAGACAGAGGGTGATGGAGACGTAGGGTGACATAGATATACCCGTTCATTGAAATATACATTTCAAAAATACTATTCACAGAATACTTCTAAGGGATATGCTATTTGACAGCCTAGTCATAAATTGTTTGGTGCACCCCTAGAGTGTAAGCACAACGGTAAACGGTGTACTTACAGTTTTAATGCATTTGTTTTTTCAATCAGAATGGTGTCCTTTTGATTATTGTTTTGCAAATTGTGTTGTTTATGTCTAGGTTTGAAGATGATGTGGTACAGAAATACATATCCAGCAGCAGTTGCCCAGTAAGTTTATAGCATTGTTATCTTGCCTGCATAATGTTCAGGAAAGTTTGTTTTCAATAGCCAAGGCTTATTAAATTATTTGGTTCTGTAATTTAATATATTGTTTTTTTATATTAATGGTGAAAAGCAATTTCTTCATTATACATTGTCCTTTCGATTTAAAATACTCTTTAAATGTTTTTTATATATACTGAAATAGATTCATTACAATGTGTTCAAACTTTGAATGTACTAATAATGATAAGGCTTATAATGCAGATGAAAGATATCCGTACAAATTTTTCTTTTACCCTTACAGGTTATTGAGAAAGACGGCTGTCCAGTTTTTTCGATTAATAATGGCACCGTTAAAAAGCACATCACACGCCATGAAGTAGCAACACTCATACTGCAGAAAATGAAAGGTTTGGTTTATATTATATTTCCTCCACGTTTTTTTTTAATTCGTACATTGGTATTTATGACACATGGATGTATATTTATATTTTTTCGTTTATTTTAATTCTTCCAGAGACGGCCTTGTTTGCAGTCGGTGCAGACGCAAAGGATGCTGTAATCACAACCCCTCTGAATTTTACCAAACAGCAGGTCGATGAAATCAGGTACGACTACCACATGTGGTACATGCAGCCCGAAGTATTTGCTCTGTGGTTTATCCATGTTTATAGTTCAATGATTGGATACTCCGTTCTGCCTTTGTCCTCGTGTTTTACAGGCAAGCAGCAGAGTCGGCAGGCTTCAATGTCCTACGGATATTAAGCGAGCCAGCAGCTGCTCTCTTGGCATTTGGAATTGGGCAGGAAAATTCCCACAGCAAATGGTATGTATTGTGTGTTTAGAGAATTCTTATCCGGATCTTCTTAAGCTGGACTGTGAGCTCATTAGTGATGCACTGCTATAATGTAATGTGGCTATTATAATATAAGAACGGGAGACACAGCAGAGCCTCACCATTCTGGCGAATTGCCCGATAATGCTGGATGCAATTACCAGCGAAACGTCGTACTCAAATTGTAAATGTTGTGGTTTCACGCTTCAACACACCGGTGGGCTAAAGCAGTGAACTATTTGTCTTTTGTTAACGTGACACTTTTTTACTGATTGGCCTTGTCGGGTGGTGGAGGGTTACGACACATTTATAAATAACGCATCTAAACCCAAAAACGTTGATTATGAATAATAGAGCAAATGTGATGTCGTGGTTAGCACACTGGACTTGCAATCCAGAGGTCACCAGCTAATTCTATCTCGCAGTGTGGCTGCTAACAGTAGAAATGGGCACGTCACAGTTACTTGATTGGCAGGCCTTCTGGTGGAGTAAAAGTGTCCTCTCATCTCTACAAAAATTTAAGAGTATGCCAAATACCCTCGTGGGGAGCTTTCCAGAGCTCCCTCTAGGGGAGGCTTTTCCTTTAGCAGTTCTGTAAGAAAGTAAGTTCTGAACAGCACCTATAGCAATAATATGAAGCACGTTATGTATTGTCCCATTTAATTGAGGTTTTGTCTGTATATGTTTTTCTCTTTGCTCTGTACAGCAAAGTGCTTGTATACAAGCTGGGAGGTACGTGTGCGGATGCGACAGCAGTTGAAGTAAACAGCGGCTTGTATCGTGTTCTGGGATCGGTGTCGGACGACACTGTGGGTGGAGAGGAGTTCACGGACGCGCTAGCAGAATACCTGGCTACAGAATTTCAGAAGTAAGGGTAACTCGTGTGTTTGCCTGTTTTGTTGAACGTTTATCAACACTTTTTATAATGGGGTACTAGCAGAAAACCCCATTGAATACCCCTTTTGAATGCAATGCCATAGACATAATATCTCGTGCAAAGTTAAGTACTTCACTGAAATAATATGGAATCGTAGACAACAATTTCTTTCAAAGCCTCTACATGGTTCCCACTAATCTCAATATATTTATTAAAACTGCTATATAAGCTATAAAGCCACAGTATATAATCGCCTTTTTAAATTAAGAGGGTCACTATAAATCGGTGTGACATCAAGTAAAATTTCTAATATTACACGAACTTCACATTGTAATCGTATTCTTAATGGCTACAAATGAAATTGAGGGAATCGATGAAGTCCGATGCGCTACGCCAATTCACCAGCATGAAGATTGTCTCGCGCTAACTATTGCTTTGTTTAAATAACGGACGCTTTCAAGAGGACAGACTTATCGCTGGAAATATACGAAAACTGATCATATATGTCGACGAGGGGGTGCGTGAGTTGAGCAGAGGTGGAAAGCGAAGATGAGAGTGACACTTGTTTTGCCGTTTCAGATTCCATCGGCAGGACCTGCGAGGGAACAGTCGAGCAATGATGAAGCTTCACACACACGCCGAGATGGCCAAGCACGTGCTGTCTACCATGGCCATCTCCAATTGCTTTGTTGACTCGCTGCACGACGGGCTGGACTTTGAATGTAACATCACGAGGTGAGGGGGTGTGACAGGGTGTGACACAGCCCATTGAGTTTCACGTGGAGATAAGCAAGTTGTGAATGTCATTGTATGATGGGTTCACCGTTTTCATTTTATATCAGCATTATAATGTAAGCGCAGCTTGCATCGTATGTTGCCCTGAAAAATGTTAAATTGAACAGCAGTTTTATTCAATGCAATCAAAAGAGCTGTTATCTGAAATGAGCATTTTCCTCACAAGATGGAGCGTTTATGCTTCTCGATAATATTTTGTTCTAAACACCCAGGTTTACAAATTTGCTATTGTTTAGCATTTTTATTCGGAAAAATATTTAGTCTGTGTGTGTCGTTTGAATGTCAACAATTTAGCCTTTGTCAGTAACTTTCCCTTGTGCCTGCAGGGCAAGGTTTGATTCCCTGTGCTCAGCCCTCTTCCAGCAGTCTCTACAGCCCATCCACGACCTGCTCACGCAAATCAACCTCACCACCAGCGACTTCCAAAAGGCACGAGCAGTTGCATTCATTTCATGCAGGCTCTACCGTTAGTTGGAATACTACCGTGACCTGACCTGTACGCATTATTCCCAAGCCAAATATTACTTTGCTGTGGTTGGTCTGAATTCGATCCGTGTCAGAATTTTTTGTTATTACTGATGCATGTCGATGTAGTTAGTGTAAGTTGGTATAAGTGTATTATTGCACGGTCAGACTTATAGTTATTATGATCGTAATCGTAATTTGAACCTTGTTTGCAAAAGTATTTTTTTTATTTACGCTAAAATTGCTCGCAATTTTTAAAAATCAAGTAATCAAAGAATATATATTTATTCTTTCGGCCGTGCATAGTTACAGCTCTGCTTACAAATATGATGGAACAAAAATAATCACATTTTTTTATTTAATGAATGTGCACAAATTAATTATTGCATTTTAATGTGTGTGTGTATAGTGGTGGCTTCAAGAAGGAGTTATTGACAATGAATAACTCCTTCTTGGCCAATAAGGTCTGGAACAGAGCTGAGTTGAAACGTGATGTGAAGATGTTGATCTTTGATTGGCCTAATGCTCCATTAGAGTTGAACTCTGCTGATGAAAGCTTCATATTAATCAGGCAGGTTTGGAGCATTCAAACCTTGTCTTCGCGGCCGGTCTCTTCTCAAAATGAAATGTGGCTATAGTTAGACTTGGCACAGATAGATTTAAAGTTTGCTCGTTAAACGATGAGTGATCAGTCGTACTTTATGTAATTTGCTAGGTATTTAAATTTGAAGTAAATTAAAAGGACACATGACTATTGAAAATAACATTTATACTGGAATGCAATTATTGCATCAATTTAAATATATTTTGCTTATGATGCATACATTATATCTTATATGCAAGAATATATTCTTTAACAGTTTCTACAAATCCAATGTACGCTTATGTTAATGAAACAAGATAAAATGAGATAATTGAAATCAAACAAAGCGAGAAAAAATGGGATGACACATGAGGCAGATGAGATGCGCATATTACATGAGAAACACATTACCTGCCAGACCGGCTTTACAAATAAGATGGTACAAGCCCAAAAAAAATAATTGTTCTTCCAGTCAAAATCCAACCTCAAATCACAGCATAATATCACTGGGAGAGTGTATTGCTATGTGCTTTATTATCGAGCACAACTTTATAAAGAGTCCTAATTTTTACGTCATGAACCTTTAATAACCACATCGAGTAAAAATGAATGGGGGCGCGATGGCTGATGTTGAATAAGATTAACATCCGGCGGTTGTCCGTTTGCTTCAGGTGGTGCTGTGCGGTGGTTCCGCACGGATTCCCAAACTTCAGCAGCTGTTGCAAGAGCAGTTTGTGGTACGTGTCGGCGCAACAATTGCCCCCCACCCACCGCCTTGCTCAACAGTGGGGTTGCTGTGATATCGCGACAGTATGAATAATCACTTATTTACATTTTAAAACTGAGCTATTCTTTTATTTTACCAGGTAAGGCCCACTGAGCTATATAGTTATTTTTTCAGAAGTGACCTGGCCACAAGTGGAAGTGGCTTGCGTGAAAATTTCTAGCAGCCAAATACTCAAAGCGCACGTTTCTAAATGTGATAAATACATCGTGTGATAAAAAGTTCTTGATGATTGTATTATGTTTTTTTCAAAATTGTTTTTTAATTCCTGTTAATACATCAGGAATTGACAAACTCGTTCATTGCAGTTGGACATGCATAGCTGTTAGTCATTAAATTCTCATTAAACTGTTTTCTGGAGTAATTGAGGCCATAGCAATTATATGACATCATCATTTAGTCTCACTGACAGCATGTGCATTTTAAGCATTATAGTTGATAATGGTTCTAAATTCTTATGGGCAGTTTGCTTTGCATGAACTGATGTAAGAACTTTAATTTAATCGTTATGCGTACTGAAAGTACAGCAAAGCACAAATACAATAAATACAATGTGCGTGCCTTGCTGGTTTGCCGCTGTGGCCCAGGGCTCGGAGCTCATGTGCAGCATCCCCGTGGACGAGGTGATCGCTCTGGGTGCAGCTGCCGAGGCGGGGATTCTTCTGGGCCGCGATGCGGTGCGGTTCGACCCCGAAGCACTCTCCATTGAATGCGCCTCTCTCGACATCCTTGTTAAGGTGACCCGCATGCATTTGCAGCCTCCCTTTGGTTTGTGAATCCTTCTTTAATAGTTTTCCCCCCAAGGTGTTCAGGCGGCTTGGGCAGCTCAAAAGCACTGAGCTTGACACTGATGACAATCCTGGGTTTGAATTCACACAGTCATCTGTGATTCAACTGAGTGGTGCTATGTGTAGCGTGTTCATCTTCTCGGCGTACAATGTAACTTCGATTTGCGCACCACTGCCAATGCATTCCCTTAATATTTTGTAAAAAAAATAAATGTTGTTTAATTGACATGGTCGGCCAGCACGCCGTACGTATTGAAACCCTGTATCTGGGTGGTGATGTGGCAGGAGCAGGACGAGGCGGGGCAGGACTGCTACACGGTGGTGTTTCCGGTCGGCACGCCACTGCCCGCTCGCCGCCAACACGTGTTCCAGGCGCCCGGCACGCTGCCCTCGGTGCTCGTGGATGTGTACGAAGGGGTTGCGAAAGGCAGCTCGTTTGAGGGGGAGCACCTGGCTCAGGTGAGGGGGGGGGGGTCTCTGGCTTCGAGGAACTCGTATGCTTTCTTTCATGTGAATAGTGCGGAAAAGACCAAACTTTTCCGCATTCTGATTTAAATTCCAGCCATTATCAGTCCACTAGATGGTTAAAGGCCTCCACAAGCCGTGTCATTCATCCAGTTTTTTTATACCATACTTCAAACTGATCAGTGTGGGTTGGTGAAAGAGGGGCAGGGAAGAGTAGTATGTTACCACTGATGTTAGCTGTGGCGAGGAAGTGCACTTAGGTTGCCGGGTTCATAGCTCCGTGCACTAACCACTATATCAATACCAGTGCTGCGCAAAGAATGAGATGTTGGTGTAGTCTAAAATGCTGTGCAAGTCTTTGTGCCCATAATAATGCATTTGTTTATCGGTATTCTATTTAGAGCACTGCATTTGTACCAGGGTGTTTCTTATTGTACATGGGTGTTCACATATATTGAATTTGAGAATATTTTTTTAAAATCAAATAAACAATTCATTAATTCACACGATAGATAATTCCCAAAGCTACTGGGCTGAGATGTGGCCATAAAATTGCAGTGTACAGCCAATGAACCCATTGAAAACATCTCGATGAATGTTTTCATGGACCCGTTTGCACAGATTTTCCTCTGGGTATTCTGGTTTCCTTCGGCATGTAAAACTCTGTTTAAAGACAAATTGCGCAAGCATTCCAATGTAAGGTGCTGAACAAGAGCATTGAGACTTGGTGAGTCATACAGGAAACATTTCGTGTATACTTTTCAAAACAAGCAGCATTACCAGTGTAAATTATTGAGTTGTTTTCTCATTATATTCATTCTGATTGCGAATATTTCACTCTGTCATATGTTGGTTGAATTCTACATTTGTCTAGCTGGTGTTAAAAGACCTTCAACAACAAGAGAATGAATTGCGTGACATCTCCACCGTGTTCACCATGAAGAGGTTTGTGCATTTGCAGTTTCAGAAACAGAACCTGATTTTTTTTTTTGCATTTCTCAAGAATATATTAATTTTAACATGTTACTGTTCCTATGAGGCCCGAATAAAATTAATGTACAAAGTTCTTCCATTGAGCCAGTAGAGGAAGTTTCAGTAAAAGAACATCCTACTTTTTTGTTTAAAATATATTTGTCGAATCTTTAAATAATTGTCTTTGGCTCATGAAACAACTGTGTTTTGTTGCAGAGCTGTAATGGTAATATAATTAATTATACAGTGCTTCTTTTCTCATGCCATCGTATAGCTGTGCAACAAAAACATAATACTGGTAGGAACCTCCTGGTTACACCAGCCCACAGGGGATTATTGTGTCCGTCCGTCGTGCATCCAAAAATGGGGAGGGGTGGAGAGGAGAGGGGGCTGGGTGGGGAGGGTGGGGAGGGGCTGGTCACCCCGTGATGTCCTCATAAAACTCAACGTTTAACCTACTCACGCCAGCTTGTGCCCGCCCTCACAGTCGGGCATATTTGCGGAATACACCACGCCGCCGTTGACCCTGGCCATTGACCGAGCAACCCAACGTTCCTACCAGCTCCCTCCGCAGGAATGTGTTTTAACTGTAATTATCACACATTTCTGACGTGCAGTATATAGAGATGCTGCAGTGGTGTAATAGCAGACTAGACTTAAAATGCGAGGCTTTATTAGGTTGAATGATTGTGGACAATAGTGACTGACTAGATAATCATAGTAAAAACTAGGCATTTAACAAATTAACAGGCAGTGATTTGATGAACTGACAATTCAGGGTTTTGATTCAATCCACTAAATTATTTTGTCTCAGTTTTATGATCTCTAACCATTGTTTCTCATTTTATGAGAAATTTACAGTTTTTGTTCACTTTAGCCTAAATGTAATGTCAGCATATCACTTGCATGAGTTATGAATATTTGATTCTCAGAAATGCTGCCAAGGTGTAATGGTGAGCACACTGGGCTTGCCATCCAGCGGTTGCCATTTAGGTCTCTCGGCACATCATTTGGAAGTGGAAAGGTTTTACATCTGACAGTGTCTGCCCTCCTAGCAGAATAAACGGGTACACCGCAGTCAATCGTAATGTTGCGTGGGGCAGGGAAAAAAAATCTAGGTGCGCTTCCACTTATCGTAAGAAGCTTGGCCAGCGTGGAAGAGTAGGCCAAAACACCCTCTTAGTGGCACTGACTGGTGGAGGCCCTTCTGTGCCAGAAGTTGTGTGAAAAAGTACTCTAAGGGTTGTACCTAGAACATTTTACCTTTTTTACAGAATATAATTTATGTTTATTCATTCACAGGGATGGATCGCTGCTTATCACCTGCACAGACCAGCTGAGTGGAACATCTGAAACCGTCACTGTGGAAGCAGCTTCGTGATATGATGCCTTGAGGATTTTAGTGTAGCATAAATTAAGCAACATTTGATTTTGTAAACGTTACAAAAAAAACTTGAATTGGTAGGACCATCTATGATGAGTTGTTGGTCCACTAAGAGTACAGAATATGATTTTGTGGGCAATATTTTCCAGCCTGCATGGAAAATATTTTTTACATAAGTTCTTGAGCAAAAACATCCTCCGACAAAAAAACACATTTACGCATTGTATAGGCAGCAGCCCAGAGAAATAGTCAATAATATTTGAAATGTGCAGGTGTACAGTATATCTGTAGGAGTAATTCTGTGTGGGGCAAGATGCTTCATGGAATATTGTCCTCGGTTACTTTTTAAATAATGGAGTGATACATTTTTTGCTAAATAAACTTATTACATATCAAACAGTACATTTTACAGCTCTACATTTCTAACGGTATATTTTGTAAAGTGTACATGTACAGTATTTACTCCTTCCATTCAGTAATGACTTAGACATTGACAAGTGCCATGCATGTAAGTGTTGCTTACAAAATGTTGTGGCCACGGCTGTTTAAAGTCCTGACAATTGAAATGTGTAGTTAAGAAAATAATAGACTATAAATCCAACAACCTTGTTTAATTTGAGTGTAAAAGGCAGGGCATTTATTTAATAATGAAAAGTTAAACTTTCACAAAGATTTATTTAACAACAGTGTCACCTACGAGGAGCGAATGAAATAAAATTTGCTTTGTAACAGCCAGATTTTTTTTTTTAAATATGCACATGACAGTTTACATGATGTACTCGAATAAATGTTCCATCCCGTCATTTTTGGAACGTGTTCATGAAGCTTTACCACACCTGTCGACGGAAGGTCTCGTGCACGACTGCTGGTTTTAATTTGATGGCATCAAACTAAAAGATGTTGTCACTTCAGCGATGATGGAGGTTGAAAAGCACACGAGGTGCTTCTATACACTGTGTGTAGTGACATTGTGTGTAACAGCTATTTCATTGCTGTACTTTTGCAAGCTTTGTCTTAGAGTGTGCCTCTTTATTTTTTTCTCCTTTTTAACGTTTTCATGTTATCAGGAATGTCTAATAAATGTGAGTTTTATTATGCATTGATCACACAGCCTTTTGGGGGACATTACTCAAGTGTGTGCTGTTATGGCTATAACTGCTCAAGCAACAGTACAGGAATAGATGCCACTACATGGCTACTCCTGTACTTTAAGAGGAGTTTCTAATTATAGTATTGCTGGGTGCAATGTTAGTCACTGGGTTTATTACCTGAACCACCCCTTTAACCCTTTCCCGTTCCGAGACGTCTGCAAGTTTCAGGGTGGGTCTCATTCACCGCTGAATCTCTGAACACAAGCAGTTAGCGTTCATTTTATTTAAAGGCATACTGCCATTGGTTTTAAAGATACTACTCGCTGCAGAGAACCACACTTGCTAGTGCCAAACTGCCACATGCCCTCCCGCATGGCCTTGTTGGAGCTTTGCTGCCGATAAAGTTATTTTAGTTTTTCTTACCGTTCCATTCCGATGACGTTCGTGTACATACGTGTACATAATCGGAACGGAATCTGAAGGAAACCATTATTTGCACGTACGTTAAGGATTATTATAAACACTTTGCGGGGCCCTCTCTTACAGGACTCCCTTTTTGATGCATTTAGAAAGCTTAATGAAAGGTGGTGTGCCGTCCACCGTGCCATTTTAAAATAGCTTCACTTCCTGCCTCGGTCAAACTATATTCCAAGCATGCATTTTTATATTTTCTACATTTTCTGCAGTAACTGAACTGTATTTTCGTATACTTAACTGGCTTATATATTTTTGACAGACCAACTTATTTTGAAATGGATTAGAGGTCACAACCATCAGAACTTTCTTCCTCCATGGTACTGGATTGAGTTTATTTTCTGCCTGAATTATTTGGGCTAAAATAAGTTTTAGCATGCACTTCATATCAACGTGTGTTGGGTCTAAAATCTTCCATGGCTTATAGACCTTTAATCCGCATGGTTTGTGTAACCATCCACAAATGCTGTATTGTTCAAAGGCTGCAATCGGCAAGCTCTCCAAATAAGCTATCCATAAACAACTCGCTATCACATTGAGTCAACTATCGCAAACAAATTTAACATGACCATACACTCACAAGTATACTAAGCTATATTTTACCAGGTAAGGCCGGCTGAGCTATATAGCTCTGTTTCAGGAGCGACCTGGGCACAAATTATAGCTCAACGAAGTGGCTACCATGTGGAAATCTATAGCAGCCAAATACTCTAAACGCACGTTTTTGACTGTAGAGGTGAAAAACTGGAGGATAGAAAAATCCACGCGACCACGGGGAGAACATGCAAACTCCAGATATACAGGTGTCGGGTTAGGGATCGATCCCACGACCTGCATACCACGCGAGGTCATTAACATCTGGCCACTGTGACAGAATGGCCCTCGACTACAAAATCCAACAAAGCACCGGGACATGATGGAAAGTCAAACTTTAGTATGACAGAATATTTGTTACTACGTTTGATAATTATTAATGTGTTGGATAGCACCATTTAAATGCAGCATATTTCTATAAAGTTTTTATAATTGATGTGCCACTGGACGGGAGGTGATGGGTGGGGGGGCTTGGTGTCGACATTCAGGGCAGCTTTTCGGGAAGTTAATTGCAAAGTTTGGTCAATCATCTAACTATACTTACAACGTACATCGTTCATAATCAACGTTTTTGGGTTTAGATCGCGTTATTTATAATGTGTCGTAACCCTCCACCACCCGACACGGCCAATCAGTAAAAAAGTGTCACGTTGACAAAAGACAATTAGTTCACTGCTTAAGCCCACCGGTGTGTTGAAGCGTGAAACCACAACAGTTTACAATTTGAGTACGACGTTTCGCTGGTAATTGCATCCAGCATCATCGGGCAATTCGCCAGAATGGTGAGGCTCTGCTGTGTCTCCCGTTCTCATATAGAGCAGCAGCAGGGTGACGTCATCATTAACTCATCAGGTGCAAAGATTTGAGGGGGGGGGGGTTGTAATTATATACTAGATTAGTAATCAGGCTATTGTTACGATGCGAGTTGTAGATTAGTAATCATTTGGAATGTGTTTTATTGTGATTATGCAACATTAGTAATCAGTTAGTGTTTGTTTCCCTTATAAGGAATTGTAATTTATCTTATTTAATGTATTTGAATAATATTGGTCGCGAAAGCCTACGTGTTAAACGTACATCGTGCTATTTGTGGCGAGCATACCTAGACTTTTATTGGCATTTAGCTTCGAAAACATATCTCCATGGAGGAATACTTTGCACTTTCGTCTGGTTAGGGACCAGAGCATGGACGAATGTCAAATCAGAGCCTTTATTGAGCTTGCAAATGTATTTTGTCTGCGAAAAACTAACATGCAAATAACTACTGTAACTATATAACATGCGTGCGAAACCTAAATAAGCATAAATCAAAGAAAAATAAACAATAAATAAAACTAAACAATGATACCTTGAATTTTTTTTTATTCTTGCGTAAATAAATATTGTAGTATTATACTATCACAAAAATATGAATTATTTACAGTATAATCACAGAAGTGTATTAATAATATATGAATAAACACATAAGAGATGCTCACTGAACGACTTCTATTCAAAGACTGAACGAAAAAGGTGGCGCGTGGCGCGAACGTCGTGGAAAGTTCAGAATGAAATCGGACGCAAGAGGAAAGGGCTTGCACGAAATTTGAAATGTGGTGATAGTTGAAAACGCCCGAAAGAGCAAAGCGACGAAAGTCAAGTGGACGAAAGTCAAGGTAACGCTGTACGCAACAATACAATTGAATGTGTGGCCCCAATCCAGCGGCGAAACAAAGTGCACATTTCGTTTTCCGGAGCTCAGCCCCGGTCAATTCCCTCGTGTGTATGATGATGATTGACACGTGTCAGTGAGGGTCGAGGCAGAGCACGTGGTAGTCACGTGGGCCGGTGGGGGGGGAGTGAGAAGTGGGGGGAAAGGGTGGGGGCAGAGGGTGGGGGCGGGAGAGAGGGGGGGGGGGAGTGGGGGGGAGCTGGCGGGAGAGGGGGGGGCTGGCAGGAGAGGGGGGGGCTGGCGGGAGAGGGGGGGGGCTGGCGGGAGAGGGGAGGGGCTGGCGGGAGAGAGGGGGGGGGGGCTGGCGGGAGAGGGGGAGCTGGTGGGAGAGGGGAGGGGCTGGCGGGAGAGAGGGGGGGGCTGGCGGGAGAGGGGGGGACTGGCTGGAGAGGGGGGGGGGAGCTGGCGGGAGAGGGGGTCGGGCTGGCTGGAGAGGGGAGGAGCTGGCGGGAGAGGGGGGGGGCTGGCGGGAGAGGGGGGGGCGGGAGAGAGGGGGGGCTGGCGGAAGAGGGGGGGGGCTGGCGGTAGAGGGGGGGGCTGGCGGGAGATGGGAGGGGCTGGCGGGAGAGAGGGGGGGGGGCTGGCGGGAGAGGGGGAGCTGGTGGGAGAGGGGAGGGGCTGGCGGGAGAGAGGGGGGGGCTGGCGGGAGAGGGGGGGGGGGCTGGCGGGAGAGGGGGGGACTGGCTGGAGAGGGGGGGGGAGCTGGCGGGAGAGGGGGGGGGGCTGGCTGGAGAGGGGAGGAGCTGGCGGGAGAGGGGGGGGGGCTGGCGGGAGAGGGGGGGGCTGGCGGTAGAGGGGGGGGGCTGGCGGAAGAGGGGGGGGCTGGCGGGAGAGGGGAGGAGCTGGCGGGAGAGGGGGGGGGCGGGAGAGGGGGGGGCGGGAGAGAGGGGGGGCTGGCGGAAGAGGGGGGGGCTGGCGGAAGAGGGGGGGGGGGCTGGCGGAAGAGGGGGGGGCTGGCGGTAGAGGGGGGGGGTGCTGGCGGGAGAGGGGGGGGCTGGCGGGAGAGGGGAGGAGCTGGCGGGAGAGGGGGGGGGCTGGCGGGAGAGGGGGGGGCGGGAGAGGGGGGGGGCTGGCGGAAGAGGGGGGGGCTGGCGGGAGAGGGGAGGAGCTGGCGGGAGAGGGGGGGGGCTGGCGGGAGAGGGGGGGGCGGGAGAGGGGGGGGGCTGGCGGAAGAGGGGGGGGCTGGCGGAAGAGGGGGGGGGCTGGCGGAAGAGGGGGGGGCTGGCGGTAGAGGGGGGGGTGCTGGCGGGAGAGAGGAGGGGGCCAAGACATTTTTTTGGCGCCACAGCGGTCACGTGGTGCGCGGCGTCATCCAATCAGTGCGCGGGAGCTTTCGGTTCGCGGGAAAATGGCAGAGGGTGCGTAAAGTGATTGCGGCTAGCAGCAGACTGCCGGGCGATCGGGGGCATTTCAACCGAAGGGATTGTTCGTGGTATTTTGTTGTTGTTGTCGAGGCGGCGAGAGCCCCGAAGCGAGGGAGAAGGGGAGGGCCGCGTTCCAAGAGGCGACGCTAAGGGCCGTCGCCGTTCCGCTGCGCCCATGGAGCTCGGGCCTAAGCGGGGTGAGTTACGGTTGCCATGTGTCATGTAATCTGCTGCTGTTGTTATTGTTATTATGAAGCATTGTTGATCACGTAGAAGTGTAAATATTTGCGATGGGTATTTGTTGTTGTTTGTTGACACGTCGTGAGGAGTTGCGGTGAAGCGAAGTCGAGGTGGTAATGTTGTGGGTGTTGCTTGCCGATGGAGGTCTCTGTTATCAAAGGATGGGCGATGTTCATGTTGATTAACTTTGAAGTGTTGATGTATTTAAGAGTAATGAGATACGTCAGACAATGTTCAAATCGACAACATTCAAAAATAATTCGTGGTTAGCTCATTAATTGAATTGGTGATTCCACTTGTTTCTTTTGACTGGGGCGGAAACATTGGCGTGTTTTGCAACGGGCCGTAATCTCTTATTAACATTAACATATCGCAATACATCATTCTTGTAGAACAACTAAATCCACGTTAGGGTGCATCTATAGAACAATTTCACGCAAACGTCAACATGTGTGTGATCAAAGTTGTCGGCTATCGTAAACCTCGTACGAGTGAAAGCCACCTCCGCCTATTTTACATCATCATACGTTACTTTTAATATTTAAAATGCTTGGTTGCACATTCATATAAACTTATCATCATCGTCATCTCTGGGCCGCATGTACCACACACTTGTGAAATGCCAGTCGTTGCGCAAAATGTATAGCCACTTGGGAATATTCAACCTCTCCCAGACTTTTGATATAAAGCTTTCGTGACTGCAGGGATTCATATTCTTGGTTCTTTCGGTAAAGTCACGTAGAAGGGAAATAATAAAATAATAAAAATATACAACAAAAATTCTCACGACGTATCGACTGCAAGAAAATGTTCTTGCTGTGGATTTCACACCTGATGATGATTTCTTGTGTTGCAGTCGAAACGTGAGAATTTTATTTAGATATTTTTGTTATTTTATTATTTCGCTTCTTCCGTGACTTTACCGAAATAATCAAGAATACTCTCCCAGACTCTTTAAGGACTCGTGAAACCACTGCTTTCTTCGACAAGGACTCTGATAATGTTGCTGCTGCTGCTGCTCTTGCTAAGTTCTCTCACCTCTGTTTTTTGTAGACAGCCCCAGTGCCGCATTAATATGTTGTAGGCCCCTGGGCTCCAGGTACTGTGAGGCCCCCAGTTAATATTTTAAAATAGGAAACAAAGTTAAAGAAAAATAAGATACATTTTACAAGGCTAACAACAAATAGAATTCAGCATTCACTAATGAAATAACTTTGCACTTAATCTCTGGAGGCCCTTGGGCTACAGCCGCTAAAGCCCCCGTGCCAAAATCCGGCCCTGCACAGACCCAGCAACTAGTACTTGCCAACCAGACAGAAAAAAACACGTGTCCAGGTATTCTTATACTGCATAGAGCCCTTGTCTCTCTTATCTTTTCCGGTTCCTTGTTTGTAACTGTATAGCGCAATTCATATCGATGTTTCGCGTTGTGTCTGTTTCTCATGCAGATTTCCAGTTGTTGAAATCAATGTGTATTACACTTTAATGAAAGTAAAAACAAAATTTGTATAGGGAAATATAATACTGTAGTTGTACTCCCGTTACAGTGTGTGCATGGTTGAGTTAAATTGTTGTCAGATCTGGTTTCCTGGTCACTGCAATCAGAATAGGATCAATTTCGATTTAAAGCTTTCGTGACTGCAGGGATTCATCTTCTTGGTTCTTTCGGTAAAGTCACGTAGAAGGGAAATAATAAAATAATAAAAAATACACCATAATAAAATAACATTTCTCACTAAATAGGATGACCTAAAACAAACTAAATCAAGCCCTTTGTGATCTACTTGGATGAAGACCTCTCCTGCACGCCGTTTCGGGAATCTTTGACCCATACTTTACGAGCTCCCCCCCCCCATCATCGCGGTTTGGCAACGTTTGGAAGGAACAGCAGCAGGGCCGTTTGACATGTCACTTGCCCGGAATCTTACTCGGGTTTCGTAAGCACAGTGCACTAATAGCACTGTCGCTGTATTTTTGCCCCGTGACAGGGTTAGTGATTTTATATTGAGCTTTACTCTTTCCACAATCAACTGTAATACTGCGTACGACATTACGTTCAGGTTTGCTAGCCATGAGAGAGGCATTTTACTGGTAGGAACCTCCTGGTTACACCAGCCTACATGGGGATTATTGTGTCCGTCGTGCAGGGAGGGGCTGGGTGGGGAGGGGCTGGTCACCCCGTGGTGCCCTTATAAAACTCAACGTTTAACCTACTCACGCCGGCTTGTGCCCGCCCTCACAGTCGGGCATATTTGCGGAATACACCACGCCGCCGTTGACCCTGGCCATTGACCGAGCAACCCAACGTTCCTACCAGCTCCCTCCGCAGGAATGTGTTCGTGTAGTTTTGCTACTGCATTGAAGGGGCGCAGACGACAGTGGTTTTCTGTATGGTCCATGGTTTGGGTTTCATGGCCACAATCGCACTGGGGCTTTTATTTTCCATTTATTAACGATGTGTGCGCATCGGCCTGTTTATGTTCTGATATTGTTGATAGTTATGGCAGTGTCTTTGAGCAATGTCAAAGGAGGTGCTATATTTGGGTATCGAGGTGTTTATTCTTGACGTCTGCGTTGTTCGACTGTTTGCCAGTCTTCTGTATCTGGGTGAGATTGAGTTATGTTGATCGCACGATCCCAGAATGGGTGCCAGTTTAATTTGAAGGACAGTTTGCTGATCTCGGGCCACCGGTTCATATTGCAGTGAGCTAACCACTGCTCCACCAAGAATGAACATACGAAGCAGTAATTTGCAAAAATTTCAGTTGTTGACTAGACTTGCCCAAGATGTTGACCTTAGAGCATAGTGTCCGTGTTGGTAACATAGCGTATGGATGACTTCCGCAGCTTAATAAGTGAGTTGTAACCAGGGGTGCGTGGAGCAAAGGTTAGGGTTGCCGCAATATGGCGATACAGTACTATGATATTTACTTGCCCCCTACTGGACATGTGTGAAAAGTAGCTTCGTAGCTCATCAGATTTCTCCAGAATAATTAAAGATTCTCATTCCGATTCTGACGATATATCCAATTACTCATTTACATTTTTAGAGTTGTAGAGGGCATGGCGATTATATGCCGTCATTATTTGAATTATGTATCAACTGACTGCATGTGCCTCCAGCGCTACTGATTGGGTTATCCAACTATTGAATTAATAGATGTATCGACTAAGATAACATAGTTGTTGAGGTGTCGCCTGTTAACATGTGTGCCGCTGGATGGGAAGTGACGATTTGGAGATTGGTAACATGATCGCCATCATTTGCAGCACACCCGTCATATGTTTTTGAGGGGTTTTCAGCATTCAGCAAGATTTCTGAATCACTCCCATTTTCAGAGGTTCCTGGATAATCGACCACGTAAAGTATTTTTTTTCTTGATTAATTGGCCTATTTGACAACTTGAGTGGACTGGAGTTGAATTTGTATAATATTCATACTAGAAATACAGCAAAACACAAAAAAAAAATGAAGAACAATTAAAATTTACGAGAATTTGATAACGCGATAATCATGTTGTAACATTTTGTAAAAATGTTAGTAAAGGTTTCACGTGCCTTTTTCAGATATATTTGTGCCGTGTTTGGTGAGCTTGGATCGCTTGTCGGAGATCTGCAGGCAGCAGAAGCTAAAGTGTGCTGATCTTGACATTACCCGGCACAATATTAACTACTATGAAGTGGAATACTTGTGCAACTACCAGAAAAAAGAGGTGAGTAATGCACACTCACTAAACATTTACACCATCTTTAGACAACTTTCACAAATGTTAATTCAAATTGTACTTGACTTTACACAATGAGAAATAACAAAAGCTTTACCTTTGTAGGAATGATGTGTCATTTCAGTTTTTAAATGGCATACAACTCATTTCACCATACGCTTAAATTATCATTTTTAGGATATGGAGTTTTACCTGGTGAAATGGAAAGGATACCCAGAGTCTGAAAATAGCTGGTTATCACGCAAAGATCTCAAATGCAAAGATCTGTTGAATGTCTTCCACAAAGACATGGAAAGGGAGTCGAAGAGGCAAAAACAAGTTAAAATCGTCAATGGAAAGAAGCCCAGAAAGAATGTGCGTAATCTTGACCCCACTGTGGCCGAGTACCTGAAATTAAAAGGTCAGCAGAGGCTACGACTAGCCGCCTGGCAGAAGGACCTGAACCGGAAGAAGAATCACAGCGCTCTCATCCTAGTGGAAAATGATGTCGACCTCGAGGGTCCTCCAGCGTCCTTTATATACATCAACGAGTACCGACCAATGGATGGTGTTGTCATGGCCAAAGAGCCTGTGGTTGGTTGCAGCTGCAAGGACTGCTTTTCAGAACGGGGAAATGGATGCTGCCCTACAATCAATTTTACCAGCTTTGCCTACACCAACTCTGGACGTGTGAAGGTGAAGCCCGGAACACCAATCTACGAGTGCAACTCCCTGTGCCAGTGTGGGCCCGAGTGCAAGAACAGAGTCGTGCAGAAAGGCATCCCCTTCCCACTCTGCATCTTCCGCACGGATAACGGCCGTGGCTGGGGAGTAAAAACTATGCAGAAGATCAAGAAGAACAGCTTTGTGATGGAGTATGTGGGAGAGGTAGGTGTAGTCATCAAGGACTGATATAAACAAATCTTAATATTTTATTATGCTTTTCAACAGTAAATATAATTTACATTCCTGGGATCCTACTTTTGGTTTCATGGTTAGCACACTGAAATTGTAACATAGAGGTTGCCAGTTTGATACAATCTCTTGGTGAAGCAGTTAAAATAATGGGCAAGTTTCTTAAATGCTCCCACTTCTATACACCCAACGGTATAAAAATAGGTGCACCAGCCAATTGTAAGGTTGTGTGTGGTGGGGAAAATTTTGGTGTGGCTGCTCTCACCTCTTCCAAAATATCTGGCCATGGAAGAGTAGGCTAAATACCCTCTAAGAGCTGTTGAGCTTATTTTAGTAGAGGACCTTCTGCCAGCATTGGCATAAGCAAGTGATTGCAGGACTGCACCTTTACCGTTTTCTCTTTAAAAAATATTTCTTGCATTATAGTGTACATTTTTGAATGTCAGTTGTTGGTGTTTCTGTGTGTTTTCGTGTGGAGCTCATCCCCTCGGAGGAGGCTGAACGGCGTGGTGTGATCTATGACAGGGCAGGAACAACATACCTCTTCGATCTTGACTTCTGCAATGATGACTACACTGTCGATGCAACCTTCTACGGCAACATCTCCCACTTTGTCAACCACAGCGTATGGCCGTACTTTGGTTGTGTTGTCACGTTAAAGAGTTTGGCATATATTTAAACCTGCAACTTGTGGCAATTTTGATGTTAGGAATCTTGAATTTATTTGTTATACCAATGTTACAGAGTTGAGTTTGAAGATTTGAGATAATTAGGTCCTAACTTAGTGTTATTTGGTACATTTAATGTGTCTGTTTTGAAAAGTATTGGTATAGGATTAATTTATGTTTGATGAATTTCAATCAGATATACATTTTTAATGTATATCTGATATATCTACTACCAATACATGTACTGATCTTTTGTAAATCTGGAGGGTGCTGTGTATATCATGAGTTATTTTTACCATACTAAATGCTGGACAGTGCGGGTTGATGAAAGCAGGGAGCTTAGATGTGTGAGCATCGAACGCTCTCATGTATTTCCCTCACTGCTTTCTGCCACAATTTAGTTACATGGAACTATACTAACAGTTGTGTTTGTGACTTAATACAGTTCATGCCCAATTATAGTTCATTCTCATAGGTTTAAAATACTCTAAGCCCTTATGGGTAAATAGGGGGTTAGGTCAACTGCAGCCGCGGTCACACGTCAAAACACAACTAAGTTGCCTATTCCCTCACTGAACACAAATACACTAACATTAAAAAACGAATGTTCAAGTAGCAATTAAAAACAGTAAATAATGTCATTTATCTTTGATACTGAGGGTTGAAGTCCAGTCAATGGTGGTGACGAGGATGAGGTAATGGGGGGGAGGTGGTTGTTCGAAGGAAGAGGGGCTTTGCCCACCCTCTTTCTCCGCCTCCACCTGGTGGTGGGAAGAGAGTGGTGGTGGGAGCTGGGAGATGAGACGATGCACAGAGGGAATACAGATGCTGGGTGATTTCAAATTGCAAGTGGCGGTCGCCATGTTAAACCATGGATACACAAAATTCATCGCGGTTAGAAAATGTACATGCCGAAGGAAAATAGTGACTCGATAAATACCGCAAATGCAAAGAACCAGTTGGGAAGGGATTGCTCTGTTTGATTTCTTTAAAGCACACATCACTAAGTGGTATGAGCTTTTTTCTTCCAATAACCCTTTGATGTTTATAGATTTGAACACCCATTTTATACCACTGTTTCGTTTCCTAGCATGATGCAAAGTAAGCAATGTCACAATCTCGCGCGAGTCATTTTGAGGCCTCAGCATGGCATTTACAACCAGCTATAACAATTGTCGGTGGTCAAACCACTTCCATGGCTGATACAGAGTAGGGAGGCCTGTATCCGGTAATTAATTGACAAAAGGGTGTAAGTTTATTTTTACTTAATTTGATTATGCCAATTGACTGCTTTACTTTTGTGTGCAGTGTGAGCCAAACCTGCAGGTGTACAGCACTTTCATCAATAACCATGACTTCAGTCAACCACGCATTGCCTTCTTTGCCATGGATGACTTAGCAGCTGGGGAAGAGCTGACATTTGATTACAACATCAAAGGTGAGCTACCTACACTGAGTGGTTCTGCTATCTGCCAAATATTTTAGTCTGGTACCCGAGTACATAATGACACGTGCAATTCTAAAAATTGCTTGCACAGTTTTAGAAATTAGTTTAACACGTCGGCTTTCGCGACCAATATTATTCATAAGAGAGTTTTTTGGTTTAGATTGAAATTTGGTATGTTTTTTTTCATACAGCACTTAGGGTCTCACTACAATTGCTCTAACCCAAAAACCTTTATTATGAGTTTTAGAAATTGGTTACACAATTTATTTTCATTTCATCAGTTAATTTATATCAGGAGTTCAGCGGTGGTCAGGAACACTTGTACATCGATTGTCCATGTCAAAAATGTGAGTTATAATTAATAAAAAAAGTTGACATTAATTCTAATATAAAAAAAATATGACGAACATAAATATACGTAGCTCTAGATTTGAAGCTTTCGTGACTGCAATGATTCATATTCTTAGGTTTTTTCGGTAAAGTCACGTAGGTAAAACATTAAAATTAATGAAAGTAAAAAAATAATAATAATAAATAAATAAATGAATAAATAAATAAAATTCACGACGTTTCGGAGGCAACACAAGTCTCCGTCATCAGGTGGGACCGTCACAGCCGAATTAGCTGCATCAAGTGAAGCAATGATTCAAGATGTAATCCCTTATAAGCAAGTTGAAGGGAGGTGGAGAGGGGGGGTGGAGAGCTTATCAGGCTGTGGTAGCCAATGAATGGAAACGTATCGGGAGGGAGGAGGAGCGGTGATCAAAGACTGCACGTAGTGCTCAACACAATGAATGGAGACGTGTCGGGACGGAGGGCGAGCGGCGATCAAAGACTGCACGCAGTGCTCAACACAATGAATGGAGACGCGCCGGGACGGAGGGCGAGCGGTGATCAAAGACATCACGTAGTGCTCAACACAATGAATGGAAACGTGTCGGGACGGAGGGCGAGCGGTGATCAAAGAACAATGAAGAGATTACTGTTAAACACTGGGGATGTTAACACTCTGTGAAGTAAATTAAAATTAAAATAGTGCCTGTCAGATAAGATGGTCCAAAAAGTGTAATTAAGTCTTTTTTGCGTGGTTAATAACATCTTTCCAGTGATTACTGAAAGATGTTATTAACCACGCAAAAAAGACTTAATTACTGAAAGATGTTATTAACCACGCAAAAAAGACTTAATTACACTTTTTGGACCATCTTATCTGACAGGCACTATTTTAATTTACTTCACCGAGTGTTAACATCCCCAGTGTTTAACAGTAATCTCTTCATTGTTCTTTGATCACCGCTCGCCCTCCATCCCGACACGTTTCCATTCATTGTGTTGAGCACTACGTGATGTCTTTGATCACCGCTCGCCCTCCGTCCCGGCGCGTCTCCATTCATTGTGTTGAGCACTGCGTGCAGTCTTTGATCGCCGCTCGCCCTCCGTCCCGACACGTCTCCATTCATTGTGTTGAGCACTACGTGCAGTCTTTGGTCACCGCTCCTCCTCCCTCCCGATACGTTTCCATTCATTGGCTACCACAGCCTGATAAGCTCTCCACCCCCCCTCTCCACCTCCCTTCAACTTGCTTATAAGGGATTACATCTTGAATCATTGCTTCACTTGATGCAGCTAATTCGGCTGTGACGGTCCCACCTGATGACGGAGACTTGTGTTGCCTCCGAAACGTCGTGAATTTTTTTTTTTTTATTTTACTTTCATTAATTTTAATGTTTTACCTACGTGACTTTACCGAAAAAACCTAAGAATATACGTAGCTCGGCTACAGGCTGGCTGAAGTGTACGGAGTGACGATGTCATGTCGGTCATGTTGCATGGGGTTGTATTCCTTATGGCAGTGATTACAACCCTGAGAAACTTCTGCAACTCACCCACAGAATTGCAATCTCACTAGGAAACACATTTCCTTTGAAATTTGGTATGTTTTTTTTTCATACAGCACTTAGGATCTCACTATAATTGCTACCTGCTGCATTTTATCAGAATGTTCTGGCCTCTGGAAAGCCCAAAATACCTTATCTACTTGTGCACATGATTGTTTCTCACCAGCAGTTATTGAATGGAAGAGGAGGAGCTGGCAAAACACCTGCTGAAAATATTCCCATTGTAATTAATTTAATGTTTTGGTCAAACAAAAAACTGACTTGCAACATTGTTGACTGGGGGAGCGTATGTTACAAATAGTCCTTATTTTTATAACTTGAGATTTTTAAACTGCTTGCAGATAGTTGTCATAACTGGATATGATTACTTAGAAATACTGTTTTCATGTTTCATGTTGTATCTTTCTTGTTTCAGAAATGACAGAAGATGTGGCTGATACTTCCAATAGCCTGATTCAAGCGAGCCCACTTTCCAGTCACAAATGCCAAGATTCCAGTAGCCGGGCTTTGCATGGTCAAGTCACCAATGGCCCTGTTGCCATTGCTTCCTATTCAATTGCACCAGATTCCATTGGATCTGTCCCTAATGGGAATATTGTAAATGGCCAGGTTTTAAATACTCCAATATCTAATGGTCTGGTGCCAAACGGTTTGGTTAAAAATGATCTGATTTCAAATAGTTCAAGTCAAAATGAGTCGTGTAACAAAGACACTGCGCTTCATACCACTGTGACCACAAGCCCCAAGAAGAGAGCCCGCATTACCTGTAAATGTGGAGCAAGTACATGTCGGAAATTTTTATACTGAAACCCATCACCTCCGCTGTGTTCGAATTATTCATTTTCTAAAACGAGGAGCTTTATTGCGAGTGGTATGTTGAACTCGTTACCACCTAATTAATGCAGCTTTGTAAATAAAATCATAACTCCACTTCTATTTAAATTAAATCAATGCAGGATTTGATTTGTGGTTTATATTCATAATACATTTTTAGGTCGGATTGTATAAATAAAATGTGTAGTTTACCGTCCCCCACCCCACAGCCAATTGCTTTTATAAACGTTTCAATTTATGCTGCTTAGGCACGCGTACATTGGCACATTTGTTCACGTGACAACAATAAATTGAATGCGGAGGATGGTGTAAAACGTACTTGCAATATTACCCAAAAATCTATTCTGCATTGCAATATTCGTTGTGAAATTCTATGCTTCTAAGTGGTTTTTTATTGTTTTGTGTTACCATGCATGACTTAAATTGCCTTTACAGAAGTAAAATGGCTCATCTAAGATGCTGGCAAATGTGTGCTGTGTGCTTATAAAAGTTTCCATTTTAGTGCTGTGGCTGTGGAAAATATTTTTTTATCAACAATTGTCAGTACATTGCTAAGTACATTATTCCATTTGGCCTGAGGATATTTTTAATTTACATTTAGAAAGTTTATACAGATTAAAACAATTATCAAGAGTCTTGACTTTGTTTTTCTTGAAATGCATTTCCTATTTTAAAACCTTGCCAGCTAATTGCTTAAATTATGCTAAACTAATTAGCCATATGTGACAATGAGATTTGTCATTAGAATGTCAAGGTTTTAAGCCTCATTGCTACATAATGAGGGTCAATGTTGAATTCAAGTCAAATGAAAGTATTTTGTCAAATTTTAACCACGTGTGTATTTCCTTCATGTTCGAAGACTGATGTGCTTTGTGAACTAGCATGAGAGCGTTAAGAAATGTGATACTTGTATTATGACTTATTGGAATATTTCCATAAATACAGAATATACAAGTCCATTTTGTTTTAACTACATAAAATATACAAATATTGAATGTTACTTAATGGCATTAATAATTGCTATATATTTCAAAATCCAAATCCTGTGCATCGGTAAAACTTTTGTATGGATTTGCAGCACTTGTTAAAGTTTATTTGCTGTGAAATATTCAGTAGAACATGAAAGGTATTATTGGAGTGGTACCGTAAGTATTGACTGAGATGAACTGCATTTGTAGAACTTGACAACTTTAATAAATTTTATGTGGCTATTAAGTAGACTTATTTGAAAACTACCTTTGTTTAATCAGGCTGGCAACAGTTTTTCCCCCTGACATACGGTTCGAGAGATACAAAGTGTGACAAACGGAAGGATGGACACGTGCATTATATACAGAAATCCCTCACCAAGCGTGTTATTTCGCATCCGCGGTAGTTATGTATCCACGGTTTTCTTTCGGCATACCAATTTGCTAACCGCGGGATGGAGTTTTGCGTATCCGCGCTTTAGCACGGCGACCGGCACTTGTAATTCAAAATCACCTGCATCTGTATTTCCTCCGTGCATCATCTCATCTCCCAGCTTCCATCACCAACGCTCTCTCGCATAGTGACTGTTGTCGTGTGTGGACGTTGTACTGTCACGCATTATTCAGCATTTTTAGACCTTCAATTATTAGCATGAATTTTGCCCTTAATCATGGCCCTTAGCGTGCAACCAAGAGGGTGTGCAAAGCCCCTCTTCTGTTTTGAGGTGGTGAGACTCGGTGTTCATTGGAGCAGCCACAGCAGGTTCGGTATCCAGGTATTCTTGATTTAAAAGAATGTAAAAGTTATCCTAAAATCAGCTTAAAATGCAGCCGCGTCCAAGGCACCAGATCAACCATTCCCCAAGATATCTCCCGATTAGTTTATCAGTTTAACGCTTAGGCTTTCGCGACCCAATATCGATCCATCGATCTAACCCAAAAGAACCCTGTATTATGGAAGACCCCTTGATATTTGGCTGTCCCCTTTATGTAGGTGGAGAGCTCTCCCTTAATTAAATTATGCCATTATTACACCCAGCTGTTCCCAAATTACCTTATTTTTTGGGGAGGTACCACACCGCTCAAGCAATCCTGGGTGTGCGTCAACAGCCTCCAGCCCCACAAAGTACCCAGCCCCCAGCCATCGCAACCACAGACGTGGCAACAGATCACAGCATTTCTCACAACCACCTCCACATTAACTCATTCCTCGTCATCTTCATCACCACCACGGACTTCAACCCTCAGCATTAAAGGTAAATAGCATTACTCGTTTTTTTACTGTTATTTTAACATGTATTTATTTTATGTCATTGTGCATTTCATTTCTTTATTGAAGAAACGGGCAACTTTGGCTTTGACGAGTGTGGCTGCTGCCACGGTTGCCCTTAACCCCCATTTCGAATAAGGCCTTAAGTCTTCTGGAACGTAACCCCCGCGGTTTGCGAGGGATTTCCGAATGTACATATTTGTACCGCCCACCAGACCAGACTCAATTTGCCACTCCGACGACACAAACCAGACACCTCGCCATTTGGTAGACCCACCACACTACTTTGCTGGAACGCAGCAAACATCACCCACCACTCACTTGACACCGACCACCAGCCTCATTGTTTCCATACACCAGACCAACCGATTAGTCACCAAACCCACACACCTATAACATCAAGATTTTTTCTATATTACATCCACGCACCAAACCACTGCATTAATGCACATTCCAGTACACACTACACCACTAAGCTGTACACCATACCACAGATCCACAAAACGACACCTTCAACTGCACTCCACCAAACGACTGGACTCCATAAAACACCACAAAACACCACACCATACTATTGTATTACTTTACATTACCCACTATGATACAGACTACACCACTTCTGTACATTACATTATTTAACTGCGCGACTGAACACTACACAACAGAAAACCCATTGTATAATTGATGGTTTCCCTTACTCTCATTCACTTACTCATTCCTCCCTCTTTCACCGATGCAATTCTGCCACTCTTCAAAGATTTACTCATTTGCACACATGGCCTGGAGAACAGCAGAACATTTGATTATGCAAAGGACAAAGTCCTTTGGTGTACATATACGCAGATTTGTTTTAGATTAAAACAAGTTTTTCAGGTAAAACGTATCCTTACCATAATTTTCATTCTTACCTCATACCACTCATTCATTCGCTCACTGCCAACTATATCCCAGCCTCCCATGCAGACTGTCCGGGACCTCCCACTTTGCTCCCCAACTCCCTGTGACAGCCATTGCCAAGGATGCCTGTTTTTGGGATGCCTGTTGGTAGACTGATGGCCGAGTCTTCCTACTAGCAGCAAAACATTTTAATTTGCGATGCACACAAGTGATTTATTCGGCTTCTCGGGTTTAGAATTTTGCAGTCCTCAAGTGCTTTTTGTTCCATGCCCATAACTCAGAAAAAACAGGTCGTGGAAAAACACTTTTTGGCACATCTTCAGCCAGACTTGCAATCAATATAAAATGTCTACAGTATCTTTCAAAATGTGGATATGTATAAGGTTCGTTAAAAATGCCAAATACGTACAGCAGGATATGTTTTGGCATGGATTACTATGTTCATTATATACTGATAAAATACATTAATTTTTCAAAGCACATTTTCACCATGAATTGTGCGACCCATTTGCTAGATTTACGTAAATGTCTAATAATTCACGTTCAGGCGGAGGAAGGGTCTCTGGTGTGGCAGAGATCTCAAAGTCTGATGATCCCTGCGAGTCCTGTGGCACAGAGCTCTTTCCGCACACACAGTCTCTGCTGGCAATGTTTGTATGCTCCATGCAGCCTTGACTATTTTCAAGTGGTAATATTTCTTTTAGACCATTATTTCTCGTTGTACACAACTGTTTAGCTTCTGATAATTTAACATTTCCACATTTGATGTCCTCAATATCTGACTTGGCAAGCAATGCCATTGCACTGTGGTCTAATGGAATATCTAAATGTGCTCCTGAATGCATAGCTTGCATATGGGTGATTCCTTCACTTTGAGGACGAACACTCGTGAAGTTGAAATCTTGAGAACTTAAAATTTCTGTGTCCGTGACATCGGAAATGTGTGTAGAATCAGATTGTTGGGAGCACTGTTTACAGCTGCTTGCACAATCATCTGTGTCCGAGTCTGAAAATAGTACAGGGGTGCCAGGGTTGTCCATTGTGTCTGCATATTGACAGCAACCACTCTCAGCAACAACATCAACAGCAGCAGGAGCAGCAACTGTGGAAAAGAAGGCACCCCAAGTAAGTTCGGGACTGATTGTTGCAATATTGCTGCTTGCGTCTTTGCAGTGAGCATCGTCGTTTTGGACAACAGAGGTGTGCTCCTTGGTCGATGTTTCATTGCAGGTTCCATTTCCCTGTCGTCCAGTGCTGCCTGCATTTTCACTGGGTGTGGTGCAGGGAGGTTCATCGGCATTCTGTACTTTTTTTCGACGGGCAGGTGGCTCTGGCGTATCATCAAAAAGATCCAGGAGGCAACTTTCTGAAAAGAAAAGTCATAATGCATTGTAATGATGTGTGCAATGTATTATATAGTTACATGAACTAATTTGTTTCGGAGGCTTGCACATTTGTTTAAGCACTACAAATGTTGCTGTTATAAAATTACGGAATAAGTATGTAATTCGGAAGAGGTATGCAAGATAATAATTTTACCTGCATCACTGATAGATCTTTTTGCACACTCCAGCGATCCAAGTGGCTGGTAATCTGACTCTGCGGAATTCGGCTCTTGATAGGAGTATGGTCGTAGCCTGACAGTTGTTAAAATAAAACGGAAATTGCATTAGTGTGAAAGCATGATTGTTTGTATGTAATATATCTTTATTTTAAGTGCTGTGTGTAAATAACTGTTAATGTTTAAAAACTGCTTTCACAATGCTTACATCTCTTTGATCTCTTCTACAGTTTTGCCCTTTGGAATGACGTTTGGAAAAATGTTGGCAGGCTTAATGTAGGATATGAAGTCTTCTATCTGCAAAAAACACAAAATGCCTCGTTCACAATGCAAGTAGCATGTCAGTTACTTGAGCTATGTTTGTCCTGAATGTTGTGTACCTCGCTGAAGGAAGAGTGGAATGAAAAGCAAGCTCTGTATGATGATTCCCCAGTCCTACAAATAAAAAGAAAAGTCATTGTTTTTCATTATTAGCATAATACATCATACATATATACAACCAAATGTATCTGTTGCCTTTGTATGATCGAAAATATTTTTTTTCACCTCACGATGATTTTGGTCTTCTTGTTTCTCTGTGTGAACCACATTGTTGAAGGTTTGATGCTCATCATGTGAAGTGGCTTTCCGTTGGCATCTTCTTCTCTGCACGGGAGACGGCGTCCTTCACAAAACCCAGCATCCTGAACGCGGCAGAATTAATTTGTTAAAAATCCCAAGAATTCATATTAACAAAATCATATCTGCTATCAATAACTTGCCTGAAGAACATTTTAATCAGTTATATGACCTGCAATGACATGGATTGGAAATACGGACCCAAGTAAAAAGAAACAAAAGCTGAAAAGTGCAAAAAAGTATGGAGACACATGCTTATAATTACATTGAGAAAAACAGGAATGCATAGATGAGACAGTGAATGTGAATCGAAGACATATCGACCGTTACGGAAACTGGACTTGTTCACAATGCATAGCTAGTAGTGGTGATGGGCAATGATTGCATTGGTTGGAGAATGGCAACCAAAGGAGAGAATAAACAGAAAAGGATGTTCACCATGGAAGTGGAGCAATGAGAAGTTAATGTTGAGGACTGAGATTAATTGCGGCATTGCAAGGCTACAAGGAATAGCGATGGGCTGGAGAGGCCTGCTGTGGATAGACAATTGATGACGACGATGACAAATGTAATGTGCCAACAAGTCTACACTTGTAAGGACGAGTTTTTGACGCAGGTTACATAAACATGCTTGCTTTGAAGAAGATGTTGCAGTCTTTTTGTAAGCCTGATAAACAGTTGCTGGTGATGATAATTGTTTTTTTACCCTTTAATCTGGCAACAAAACTGACACCTTTTTTTACGAGGAGTCATGTTTGCATAGACCACAATACCTGCAGTCATAATGCAAACAAAAAACATAACTCTGATAATGTACGCACTGTCCTTGAAGTTGATTGGTCCACACCCGAGACAGCTTTCCTTAGAGCCTAGTCTCACATGGGTTGGACCAGATGACGCCAAAAGGCGCACAACTCAAAGACAATGCACCATCAGAGTATGAGAGCTCGGGGTAAGCATTTACACCATTGGTACCTCATTTGCCAGTAAAAAATATGATAATTGGTTTTTTACCCTTTTATCTAGCAACAAAACTGACACCTTTTTTACGAGGAGTCATGTTTGCATAGACCACAATACCTGCAGTCATAATGCAAACATGACTGCTCGTAAAAAAGGTGTCAGTTTTGTTGCCAGATAAAAGGGTAAAAAAACAATTATCAGATTTTTTACTGGCAAATGAGGTACCAATGGTGTGAGTTGCTGGTGATGTTTGAAGTATGGCACCTTTGGAAAACGGCAGGCGTGGATCTGAGTATTGCTGTCATGAGTCACATGATCCAAAATATCAGGCATGTTCTGAAACATCTCCAGGTACCCCAGGTGCACCTACCACACACGAACACACACAAGTCTCAGTTCACAATTGGTACCAGGAAATATCAAGCTTAATAGGCGAATCCTTATATTTTGATGTTATAACCTGTCTTTTTATCGATGTCATATCAAGTATCTTCAGCATATCTTTATTTTCCCTTCAACAATGCAATTATCAATGCAACATCGAATGGAAACGGCATAAAAGTGATAACGTCATGTGGTTAATGGATGAGCGTTATGTCTAGTGAATTAAATGGACTTCATTGGAAGTTATTACTTCGTGTCATTTTGATTAAAAACATATGTCAAGATATTTTCACGTATTTTTTTAACATGTGTGTCGAGATTCCCCATATATGCCAAGTATGACATGTACTATCTCGTGAAGTCAGAGATTAGTGGATTCTGAGATTTGTTAAAATGTTGGATTTGAAAGACAAACTTTACATCATTGGTGAACCATCTATTTAATGCTTTAATAAGGAATGCCACAACAATCAATCCCATACCTTTTGACCAAACTCCCGGCTCAGGTGAGTGAAGAGGTATTCATAGCCATAGGCTGCCTTGCAGTTCAGCCAGATCACATGTTGGGGACTTTGTGTAATCCAACCACGGACCAGATTTAAAATTCCTTTTAAACAATCTTCCTGTAAAAACATAATGTAATTACATTTTACATCAAATTTACATTTTACATGTTAAGTGTAATAAATATAGGTATTGTAGGGAATATCTTACCCGGCTTGGAATGTAGTAGCACACTGGGTCACAAAATGTGGTATCCAAATATATGCTTTTGATACGTTTAATGCTGAAGTAAAAAATGAAATACAATGACACGTTAGATATGTTAGATATCAGTGTTAATAGCCATAAGAAAACTGTAATCAAACATAAAAAAAATCCACGTTAAATTCAAGTGAGTAAATAAATATAAGCCATATTTGTGAATGCCACAATTGAGCTGTGGAACCCTTGAATTTAACATTACCCATCAACAATGCTGTGTGGACTCAGCATTGATATGCTGGAGCACTGTGTGGTGCGCACAGCACTTGCCTGCCAGCTGAGTGCAGGGCCCCCATGCGGGAAACCCCTCCACGAGGCAGCCGGAAATCACCCGTGTAAAGCACCGTCCCATGGTCCCCTTCAAACAGGAACCTGCAAAGAGAACGATCCGTACAATTGATCATATGGAGATATGTCTATCATGCCACTTACAAATCAAGAACCAAAGGTAGAACAAGGCACAATACACCATGAATATTTAAATAAATGCAACTTTTGTAAAAGGAAGGTTAAGAGTTTTGAGAGATAATTATCTTACTTGTGATGTAGGCAATGTTTTTTGTGATTGGCATGAAGACATTCCAATGTGACATTTACTTTTTGCTGCAATGAGCATGTGGCAATAAGTAAGGTTCACCGGCAAATTGGCGCAAAAGTGAAAACGCAAAACGACTGGTCTATCCGAATGCTCAATTGTTGTTAACAGTGCACTAAATTTAAACATAATCATTGTAATAACTATGAATGTCTATGTGCAACGCTCACATGACGGAGCCTGGGCAGTGACCCGCCGGAAGAAGTGTAACCACCAAATCTGTTTTCTGAAAAATAAATACAATGTATTAAGTAAAAATTAATCATCTGGCCAAATGTCAAATGTACATACATGTTATTGTGGGTGTTTGGTGGGGGATTCGTGTGCAGTTGCAGGAAGTTACTTGTTTCGTTTTATCATCTGTCAGGGAAATCTGGGTCGGAGTGTCCACTTCAATTGCTACCTTCAACAATGCACAGCACAATTGGCATTAGTTAGTCAGTGTTTAACTTCCGTACTTTACGTGCCATAATACGTTTAATAACTCAGAAATGTGCGTGCATGGTGGCCGTTAATATTAACTTACCGTAAACTGTTCAAGGAAACGATACCTCCAGTTGCTAAGCAGAAGCTCCCGGGTGACGGGTGAGCAGTAGAGATGCAGACCTGGGCTGAGAAATACTGGCTGGTGAGTGACTTTACCGAGCTGAACTGCATTACCACATCAATTACACTGGTCAACAACAAAAAAACACATTTGTTTCTGGCCTGGACTTTTGCAGCTGTTTTAGACTAATTTCAGGGTGCTGATTCTAAATCTGATCTCAGATTTGCTCTATCACATCTCATTTTTATGCTATCGGCATACCCCATTTTCATTGATTTTACCCGAAATTAACTGTCACTTATGATTGCAAGTTGTTGCGAGTCAGTGACTGCTTTAGTGTTAAAATATGGTGCTGTATTTTTAGGATAGTGTTTATGATATCATTTTATGTAGATATCCACATTTATTTAATATTTTTCTTCTGCAGTTTTTATTGAAAATGCAATATTTGATATCTCAAAAACCTGATGTGATAGACAAAAACTGATGCCAGATTTGGAATCAGCACCCCAAAATTAACTTAAAACCGTTGGAATACCTTATGCCAGAAAAAGTGTGTTGACCAGTGTTATCAAAGTGAAATATCTCCGTGAAAAAGTCTGCATTCAGATTATAAATCAACATCTGTCAATGTGTGTGCATTGTGTCAAACTTGTGTTGTTAACATGAGTTGGAGTAAAATGGAACAGTCACACTAGTAACAATTAAAGTTAGCATAGTACAGTTTCTGATTTACATTAACATATATGACTGCATTATTATCGAGCAGGTAATACAAATTACCTTTTCTCAAGCTTTTTTCTCAGTGCTTCCGAATATAATCCCACCATATGATCTGGATCAAAAACAAAAATACATCAACGTGTCAATGTATTCAATTACAAGTGACTACTAAACAGTAACATTGCTGTAATTTATTTGATATGGCAGTAAGATATGAAATGATAATGCACATCATGTATTAAGATGTACATGCATGTCTTAATTTCATAATATATTAGGTCAGTTACGAAAAAATATATTGTTGGTTTCATCTACAATATTGTTAGTACAATCTGTTTTTGATATAACTGACGTTTGTGAAATTGTGCCTAACGAAGCTTAAAACTCGTAGACAGCTTACGGAGCTCCTGTTAAGAGATATATAGACGGTACATTCTGCATAGTTGCCTACAACCAGTTGCGCCCGATCTGGTTGGATCCTGGAAGGCAAGCAGAGTTGGGCCTGGTTCGTACTTGGATGGGTGACTGCCTTGGTTTAGGCTTGGGCTGTGACGTGGCCAGATGGAAGTGCAGCAATTGATGCTTTAATAATTGTTCCACCCTTGTCATGGGTGCAATATCTATGGGTTCCCCGCTTTCCTTATACATGCGAAACAACGATTTATGCAATTGTCCAAAGAAACCAATGAAGGGCCCTTCTGAAAAAAGACTTATCGACTGAGTGAGGCATTTCTCGGTTAAAATGGCATTATGGGTATCATTACGTCTTGAGTCGCACTTGCATTCAAACAATAAAAAAGTGATCGTTAGTATTTATTATCCGCAGGACTATTCTATTTGCTGCCAGAACCTATCCGCGGGGAATTCTGTCATTTGCTGGACAAGTATCGCGGATGAGGATCATACCTGTCAACCCCATATCAGTGCCTAGCTTATTACACACCAATTCAAACGCTATTGGTCACCCCGTGCGCTTATAAATCTCAACGTTCATCCTACAAAGTCCCATTACAAGGGAGAAACACAAACAAATAGACAAAAGGACTTTTTTGCCCGTATTGAAACGGCTGTACGCCGTGTGGACCTGAAAACTAAATTCCCATGGACAAAAATACGGGCTAAACCGTATGGGTTGACATGTTTGGAGGATTCACCCGGAACTGGCAGAGAATCAGACATCATCCGCGATGGCCCGAGATCTCCTGTCCCAACTTGATGATGGTGGCGATAAAGCAGAATCTGATGCTGCTGATAAGAATGACCATGGGGCGGATAAACTCTGATAACAGAATAGTAATTCGCTACCACTTTCCAGGGGGTAACATCGGGGCCGTCCATAAATGACGTCACGTACCTAGGGGGGGGGTCAGACATTTGTGACGATGTGTGATGGGGGGGGGTGTGAAAATGTGACGTCACATAAAAATGCACAACTTTAAATAGATATAGACAACACGTTCGACTTAATTAAATGGACTTTTTAATGTTTTCTCCTACAACATCAGAGTGCAGCGCCACATTAAATACGCACTACAATGACAATAGTTTAAAGCGATTTGAAGCATGTTTTATTTTTTTGGGGGGCAGAGCTTTGTGACGTCATATTTGAGGGGGGGTCTGACTTTTTGTGACGCCGTGTGACGAGGGGGGGGTCAAAAATCGTCCAAAATCGCGTGACGTCATTTATGGACGGCCCCATATCCGCGAAACAGGCGCGGATAACAGGAAGAAACACTTTAAAGATATCCTGCAGACTGAGTTTTTAATTTTTTATGTCCACACGGATTATCCCATTTAGCAATTTTCTTGACAAAGGAAATCCGTTATTGATGTTGTTGAGTACAGTCGAAACGAAAACGTCCATGTAACAGAGAACGAATACAGGGTGGTGAAGGAACATGATACAATACTACTAGAGTAGTTACACAGCACGAGTTTCCACGGACAGATATTCACGTCGCGGAAGAGAGGCGTCAAAGATGAATAATATCAATAAAGAGGTTCAAGTTCATTCAAGTTCATTTATTAGGTATAGCCCTGTGAGCCATTCGGCTCTTGAATCGGGTGCAACCGCAACAAACAAAAAACAGAAACATGAACAAGAAAACATCTTAAAGTGACTATGTGACTTTGTGCAAACAGAAAATCCAAGAAAAGACAGCAAAATATTGCAGAAAAAGCACCGTACACCAACACTGTGTGCAAAAATCCCAGTGGGATGCAAGTCAAACAACAAGCACAAGACAACTTAGATTAAGGCCATCCGTCTAACTCTGTACTACAACAAACAAACATGACCAAACCAAAAAACGTTTCGAAAATCACCAAAATAAAGCCATAAAAGCAATGAAACAGTGATCATAGGAACAAGGTCGTGGATAAGAGGCGCTCCACTGCTGGACGTTTGCAATAAAGAGCTTTATAGCTCTGCGGATTCCTCCAGTATAACACGTTCTGATACTCTTTGGTTCTTTCGGTAAAGTCACGTAGGTAGAAAATTAATAATCGATCTCGACGTATCGATCGCAACAGCAAGCGACCGTCTTGAGGTGAGAGATTCAGACTGCTATAAATAATGCCTCGTCCACAGCAGTTCGATTCTCTCACCTGAAGACGGTCGCTTGTTGTTGCGATCGATACGTCGTGATCGATTATTATTTTCCTTCTCATAATAAACGTTTTTGGGTTAAATCACGTTATTTATAAATGTGTCGTAACCCTCAATAATGTTTCTACCGACGTGACTTTACCGAAAGAACCAGAGACTATCGATTGCTGCAGTCACGAACGCTTCAAATCAATATCGAACATTCGAATTCTGCCCAATTCTGAACGCGACTTCGGCGTTGAGAGGCCCGCAGCTGCCCCCCAATCGACTCATTGATCTGCTCCCGGCACCTATCGGTGTCCCTGCAGCCGCCCCCAAATCGACTCATTGATCCGCTCCCGGCACCTATCGGTGTCACCGCAGCCGCCCCCCAATCGACTCATTGATCCGCTCCCGGCACCTATCGGTGTCCCTGCAGCCGCCCCCTAATCGACTCATTGATCCGCTCCCGGCACCTATCGGTGTCCCCGCAGCCGCCCCCTAATCGACTCATTGATCCACTCTCGGCACCTATCCGTGTCCCTGCAGCCGCCCACCAATCGACTCATTGATCCGCTCCCGGCACCTATCGGTGTCCCTGCAGCCGCCCCCTAATCGACTCATTGATCCGCTCCCGGCACCTATCGGTGTCCCTGCAGCCGCCCCCTAATCGACTCATTGATCCGCTCTCGGCACCTATCGGTGTCCCTGCAGCCGCCCCCCAATCGACTCATTGATCCGCTCCCGGCACCTATTGGTGTCCCTGCAGCCGCCCCCTAATCGACTCATTGATCCGCTCCCGGCACCTATCGGTGTCCCCGCAGCCGCCCCCCAATCGACTCATTGATCCGCTCCCGGCACCCGTCGGTGTCTCCGTTCGACGAACGAATTCGTTCGTCCACTCACCCTGGTGGCAGTGGGACAGAAAGAAAGCTCTGGCGTTGACGTTGTCTCTGTCGAAGCGGTCGATGGACACGGATGGATACTCCGCGGTTTTGCCGAGGAACGAACTCATGGCGGAAATCCCTGGGCCGTGAATCGCTCTCCACCCTCACCCCACCACCATCCACATCGATTACAATCGATACGGTGCTGCCCACAAGACATCATCAGTGTGAGGCCCCCCCCACGTTTGAAACCATCGTGGTGAGACGATGATGGGGGTTGTTGTCACATTCGTGTTCAGTATTGGCCGCACTAAAGGCGAGCAGGGCCCGTGGGCCTTGCAATGGAGAACGCTGCTAAGTGGACTATCTAAAAACGGAATTATATTGCGTTAAATTTATATTAAAGTGAAATCGCATTAAAATTTGTATGAAATCGACGAAGTTTCGGGCAATTATTTGGTAGGGCCCCCTTGGTAGCACACAGCTCGCGCGGCTCGTTAGCCAATCAGAACATCGGCTCGCGCGGCTCGTCAGCCAATCAAACACATCGGCTCGCTCGCGCGGCTCGTCAGCCAATCAAAAACGTCGACCCGCTCGCGCGGGCTCGTCAGCCAATCAAAGGCGGCGTCACAACCGCCCCTCCTCCCCTCTCCCCCCGTCCTCTCGTAAGTACTGACGACGCCGATTGGTTGATGTTGGTACCAATCCGCCTAGCAACGCGACTCCCGATTGGCGAAGCGCGAAGGTTGCCCCTGGTTACCGCCATCGCCTAGCAACGGCTTCGTAAACAACTTGACAACGGCGCTTCCTATCGACCGGCGACCCTCTTCCCCGAGTGGATTTGGCCGCTTGCAACGTCAAGGAAGGTATTCATTGTTCGGATTAAAAGGATGTTGGATTGATTGAACAGCTTCATAATGTCTCGGTGGTAGTTGCTGGTTTGTCTCGCGTGTTTATACTCGCTAAGTTTTGAACGCGCAATGGCGTTTGACTGTCGCTCTCTGTAATAAAGTCAATAAACTCGAGCGGTGGCGCAGTGGTTAGCAACACACACTCTGTGCAATGAACCAGAGATCGATCCGAGGCCACGGATAACATCAGTGGCTGGTGAAGCTGGAATGTTCAAACAAGAGTCAGAATATTTATACTGGATGAATCCGATAAGCGATAAAGCTCTTCTTCACATGTCCCAGTGATCGACAAGGCGTGGCAAAGGGGCATTCATTTAATTGCGGATTCACAATATATGTAATCATTCATTGTCATATATATTCTAGCTTTAACTACCCGGCTTCGCCCGGGACTTGGATTCACCACGCCCGGCCGCCTTTGTCTCCCCAGTGGCGATGTTCACACACCACACCAGTTACTCGTTTGAGGCTGAGTCGACCTAGGGGTGGCCCAGGACCGGTTCAAATAATCGTCACCGGTGGTGGCCGTGAGCGGGAGTCGAACTCGGGTCGCCGGGTTCGTAGCGCAGCGCGCTAATCACTACACACCTGCTGCCCCCACACACACGTGCGCGCGTCTATAGGTACACATACACGCGCTTGCTGCAGACACTCACAACTTTCAGGGTGCGTACGGCAGTAAACGACTGTAAAAATAAACCAATGCGTTACATGAGCAGGCACATTGCGTGACGCTTCCGCATATGGGTCACATGACAGATGTGACGTCACAGATCATTTGCCGTGCAAAATATATGCATAATTGTGCTCCCCCCCCCAAAAAAAAAATACAAGTCTATTTTTATAATTTTAGCATGGTGTACAGTCTGGAAAGTACCCACATGGCAAATTTAAAGTTTGTTGCATGTCGGGAAGTATGCTAAACATTTCGAACGGACACATATTCACAAATTTGCCTTTTATATATATATAGATTCCAGAACAATCATAATAACATTCCGTATTTAGATGTAATACCCGGCGTTGCCCAGGCCAAAAAAAATATTTCAAAAGTACTCTTAAAAATCTAACAGCAGTGCGTACTGACTGTGGTGGTACCTGCTATGATTACAGCAGTGCATACCGACTGTGGTAGTACCTGTTATCACTACAGCAGTACATGCTGACTATAGCAGTATTTATCGACTCTATAGCACAAAGTACTGACCTGACAGAGTGGCGTGGTGAGGCCTAGTCCCATGCAGAGCCTCCGGCCTCGCCTAGATTGTCCAGCCGGCCGAGGTGGCACCTTGTCAGGCTGGGGCTGGGCTGCTACCCCTGACTCCCCCCCCCACCCAGCCACGATCTCCCCGGCCGCTCTGCAGTAATATCTAGGGCCTATAGTGGTAGCCTGTAGCGACTGTGTAGTAGTAATAACTGCACGCATCGGGGTGGGGGGGACATCACACACTGAAGAATTAACGTGAGCGTTTAGTGTATTTTTATAGCATTTTTTACGCGAAAGAAAATGTCCCCCTCACTCCCACCGAAGGCGTACGACTTGGCATGGACCGTCCCCCACACCAAAGGCGCGTGAGTTGGTATGGTCGTGCACGCGTCATAAATAAATAAAAGGTAAGCGCACAAAAATCGCACTAAATCGCTAATTAAACTAATTTAATGTTGACGGATGTGAAAAAGGAATAACGCTTGCTTACCGCAGGGCTTACGGCGTGGTACCTGGCTATTTTTGTTTTACGTAACCCCACCGTTGTAGAGGCAAATCATTTGCAAGCGCGCAAACACATGAACCCACAAAAAACCCACAATTTTTTTTTTACTTTTATATAGATACCTATATAGATACCTTTAAAAACACCAAATACAAATACAAAGACCCCCCTTATAACCTGTCAGGGCAAGTGCTGTTTGCAATCACCTACGAAACTGAATTGAAGGGGGTTATGTATTCAGCTCCACAACCTACCGGTCTTGGCTTCTCAGTGCCGATGTTTAACTGAGTCGATCTAGTGATTCCCAAAATAGGTTCCTATACTATAGTACTTAGGACCATATTGGTGCTTTATGAGGCCCAGAATTGAACGGAGAATTAAATGTGAGCTTCACGAACTACGACGAAAATGTTAGAATATGTTATCGCTCTTTCTTTATGTTTAAATGTAATCGTGTATATTTGTGTGAATGTTGGAATATTCTGTAGGCGGAAGTCGTTCCGTGATGAATCCGAAGACAATGAGCCGGGCAAGGTCGTGGAGCGAGGTGGTGGAGGATCTTTACCGCTTCCAGCAGGCGGGCTACCGTGACGAGACGGAGTACCGCCTCGTCAGGAATGTGGCCGAGGTCAACTGCAATGGCACACTCAAGCCAAGCTGCCACATACATTACCATTGCTGTGAAAACCCACACGGGTTACCCCCCCCGTATTCTTGTGCAGGGAAATTTAGTGTCCAGGTCCATACGGTGTACAGCCATTTCAATACGGGAAATTTATTTTCGTCTTAAATTTGGATTTAAAGCTTTCGTGACTGCAGGGATTCATCTTCTTGGTTCTTTCGGTAAAGTCACATAGAAAGGAAATAATAAAATAATAAAAATAAAACATAATAAAATAATTCTCACGACGTTTCGGCCACAACGCAAGCAGCCGTCCTCAGGTGAAGACCATTCAGATGCTGTCTCCCCGACAGACCTGGTCTTCACCTGAGGACGGCTGCTTGCGTTGTGGCCGAAACGTCGTGAGAATGATTTTATTATGTTTTATTTTTATTATTTTATTCTTATTTTAGTGTATTTGTGTTTCTGCCTTGTGATGGGACTTTGGAGGATGAACGTTGAGATTTATAAGGGCACGGGGTGACCAATAAGGTCTGAATTGGTCTGTAATAAAGTAGGCACTGATAATTATCAATAAAGTAGGCACTGCTATAAGGGGTTGACAGGTATGCATTACAGTACACACTGCATCTGAAAACGATATACAGTTATCGTGGGGCATAGGGCCAACTGATGAAGCAGGTTCATGGTATATATTTCTAAGTTAAGGTATAAATGACGACACTTTTATATAACACAACCAGTCATAGATGACGAAGCGCAATATGACATTTGGGAACACAATAACAAGGACTTGAACAGAGGCAGGCAGTGTGAGTCAGAAGCACGGATTGCCAGAGAAGGGAATTCTAGGTCATGATGGCAGCAGCAGAGAAGCACCAGCCACTCATCTAACTGTGGTTGAAGTTATTTTTTCGTGAAAGGGTCTTGCTTGCTGAAGTGAAGAGCACGTTAAGCGTGGTAGAGCGAGACGCAAGCAGAGAAGTTAGCTGGAGCAAGCCTTTGGGAGGTTTTTGAGTAAGGTGAGGGCGATTTATAATAGACTTTTCCATGTGTTTTTCAAGTTTGGCTTACACCCACCTTTTCCGGCCGACTGATGTGCTGTGTTTTTATTGTCATTAAATAGGCAAAAAAAAACTAATCGCTGTTATTTAGTATGTGCGTATCATTGGTGTGTGTGCTGGGCTGACACAATTGTAAGCTTCGTTAATTAGTAAAAAGTATAACTGGCTGTCAGTCGCACCATTGAATAATTCATCACTTAAATTGTATGCGCCAACTGAATGACCTCACTGGAGCACTTGACTATGACTTAAGTCGTTTTACCTAATTTTCGAAGCTTCATACCTATGTCAAACACCCAGTAAGTATTTACAAGATACAAACCATGTGTTGTGTCTTCCTCTGATTACTAATACATTAGTTGCAACTGCACTACGAATGCCATACAACACAGTTGTATTAAATTATACAGTACTGTGTCATATTTCACATACAATTTAAGACGTCATTTACATTGCATTTTCCATAAATGAAAGATTCCGGTATAAAAGAGATGCACGTCTTCACTGGTACCATCACCAGGTGCTGAACAATGGAGACGCATTCGTGTAACGTGTGGTTCACGCTTGTGTTAATATTTGCAGGTGGACCGCTGGCCAGACACAGGCTACGTGAAAAAACTTCAGAGGCGTGACAACACGTTCTATTACTACAACCGCCAGAGGGAGTGTGAGGACAAGGAGGTTCACAAAGTCAAGGTGTATGCCTACTGAGAATGGGTCTACTTTCATGACAGCTCCATGTATCATATTGATTGCCTCTACATCTACTTTGAAGTAATGTAAATGTGAAATGCTTTTATTAGAATCATTGGTAGAACTGCCTTAGCGAATCTCACTTGCTTTTTTTTAAAATGTGGATTACAGATTATGTTGACCTCATTGATATAAATAATGCATGTACTAATGGTGACTTGTTAATAAATTCATACTTAAATGTTATTGAATGTGTATTTTTCATCGACACGTGATGATATCTATCATCAATCCATGTGCGCTCCACCAATAAAAAAAACATTTGTGGTTACAGCGATCTACTAGTACAGTACACACCACTATGCAAAATAGCAATAACAACAGCATACCTGGCACCTCCCCATGTAACCATAGAAGATGCAACATGTGTATCTTCACATCAACTGATATATGGACCAAAACACCCATGGCATAATTTATGACACTCTACGTTTACATGCACCAATCTGGCTTATTGCATCATCACGTGAAAACCCCACTGTGGCCTTTGCAAAATTGGCGTTCGATGTGTCCAACATCTTCTATCAACTAGCCATGGAAATATGCCCAAAGCAGTGGCGTGTCACTTCAACAGTGGGGACCATAACTGCAGTAGCATGTCCGTGCATGGTGAATGTCTTTTTCTATGGTGGAAATGACAGCAACAAAAGGACAGAAGGCCATCTCATTCAAACTGAATACCGTTCAGCCAGAAAGACGGGATGAATGCCTCACATTAACTTAATACATAGTTGAATAAATAACTGCTGGACAAACCTTATCATTTTTGTTTAATATATGGAACACATGAATGTACGTAACATTTGATTTCTCAGTAATATTGGACAGCAAATGTTAAAAGGACACTCAAACTAATTTTAAATTGGCTCCCATAAATTCCTCTACCCTGCTTGCAAGGCTCAGGAATATAAACCATGTTATGCTATGAATAAGGGCCGTTGACCAAAACGTCAGCTGCTATAAGTCTTCCATTTACGATTTTAAGGCCACTGTTGTCGACGAATGTTTTTTTTTATTTGTGCCAGGGGAACCACTGCCAGCGCAGCAGCATCACCAAATAACTTGTCTAGGTTTAGGACTTTAGATAGCGTACTACACGGTGGCCACTATGGCAATTGTTAAGCGTGAAAAGGGGGGCGGGGTGTTCATTGAGAAAATTTGGCTGAGAAAAGTTGGCTTCGGTGGAGCAAACTCCACCTCCAGCCACTTACAGAAGAGCCTCGCCCCACGGAAGAGGCGCAGTAACACGTGAAAGAAGGGTCCGCGTTGGTGGTACGCGTGTTCGTTTAAACGTTGAATGAAACAGCTGACTTGACTGAAGACCGACCACTCGTGTGATACGCCGGGAAGTGAATGGTCCCACCAACATGTGGACGAAACAGGCTGCCTCCACTTGCTGTGGTCTGAAAAGAGGACTTTTTGTTGGAGCCTTCTTATTAACTTCACGTTTACTGCTGGCCTCAGCACAGTCCGTGTGTTCACCGGTAAGATGCAAAGGAACTCGTGTTTTTAGTTGTTGATGTCACTTTCGAATTTGTGTAATGAAGACGTGTGATTATTTGTGTCTTTCACGTCGTCTCACCGATTTATCAGTCTTGATCTGTACTACGGAACATACACATTTACATTTAAAATGCAGCACATTTAAATGTATCAATGTCAATGTTATGTATTGTGTGTGCTAATAAGAAAGGTGGTTGGTTACGTTTCACTATCATCAAATGAATGTATATTTACTTTTAAATCTTCAAGCCTAGTTTAATCAGTTTTGACGCTACATTGCTTGAGTTTTACTTATGAATTGTGGCGCTAGGCAAATGTAACAATGCGTTCAGTTCCTTAGAACAGGAACTACAGGAAATGAATTCCTTAAACACTCTGGACGACGTATCAACACAACGTGGATTTATATTGTAATGCTTTGATACAGCTTACACGTTATTTAAAAGTGTTACATTATGTAACGTGCACTGCGGTATATTGCACATGACACACATCAAGACGTGTGATTACGTTTACTCGAGTGCAGCAAATGTAAATGAACTGCAGGAAATTATTTAAGTTCGTGAAGACGGCTGCGAAGTTGGACTCGGAATTAATATGATTAAAATAGTAAAGCCATGCACAAGTTCGCGAAATAAATTACTATGCGGTATATGTTAGAGGAACAGAACTAAACCAAAGCAGAGTAGGGATAACGTAGAACACCATTAAAAGCGAGCTGGGATCAAGACGATGCACTACTATGAAGGCAAAGCAAGTGCAGTTTGAAGTACTGTTCGAAAGCCATATACAGTAAAACCTTGGATTGCGAGTAACTTGGTCTGCGAGTGTTTTGCAAGACAAGCAAATTTTTTAAATAAATATTAATTTGATAAACGAGCGAGGTCTTGCAATACGAGTAGTACGTATATACGCTTTGTTGTATTTTTATAATCACGAAAAGCAGCAAAACAGTGCGTCTAAGGAAGAACATTTTCAATGTGTGCATATTGCGTAATATGATGTGGGACTGAAACATGGTCACTGACAAGTGAAATGCAACAATAACGAAAACAAGTGCACAATGTAGCTGGGATTGTGCAGAACATATTGGTGTAAGGAATGATTATCACTGTGGAACAAAATGTTGTTCCTGGGTAGTGTTATTTCCAAATTGCTTATGCCTCAAAAGTACAGAAAATTTCTGTTATTCCCCACAAACTTTGCTTTTGTGACCAGGACAGTGATATTTTTATATTTACATATTTGCAATGAGCAAACGTGTGCATTTGTGTCTTTCGTTCACATAAAGTCTTGGTCACAAAAGCAAAGTTTGTGGGGAATAATAGACATTTTCTATACTTTTAGGCATAAACAATTAAAAAATAACACTTAGTACCCAGGAACAAAAATTGTGTTACATAGTGTCACCGATGGAGTGACAATCCAAGGACACCGAAGAGTTCAATCACCGATGAGATCAGCGCATTGTGCCAGGAGGGAGATAATAGATAGTGGCAGCACGAGGAGGCCTTTATCCAGCAGTAGATGGAAAATGGTCGATGATGTATGTTGAACTTATTTCACACCGTACGTGGCCAACCGTGCTGATCGGAGGTGCAGGGGGGGAAGGACAACAAACTAAACACAAAAAGCAGTTGTAAAGAAATGAGATTTCAATATTAAATGATTTAAAGGTGCACAGCTCCAGTGGCTCCTAATATCGGAAGAGCATTCCAGACGGCCGCAAAAGCGCATCCGAAGCTAAACACAAAAGCTGTTCTAAACAAATGAGTTTTCAATCTCGATTTAAAAGTGCATAGCTCCAGAGACGCACACAAACAATCTACACATATCTTCTTGGTTCTTTCGGTAAAGTCACGTAGAAGGGAAATAAATAAATAAAACATATTTTATTATCATAAAATAAGCATTTTATTATGTTTTATTTTTATTATTTTATTATTTCCCTTCTACGTGACTTTACCGAAAGAACCAAGAAGATGAATCCCTGCAGTCACGAAAGCTTTAAATCGAAATTTAATCTACACATAGTCAATATTAGCTTCTTATTTCGACGTTTGCGTTGGGATTTACACAACACGAGTCTTTGTTACTAAGAGTGCGTGGCTCAAGAAAGAGTGATGCCCGTCCTATGTCTACAAAGCTCGCTTCAATCAGGCAGGCAGTCAGAAAACCATAAATACTTCACTTGGTGTACTCGAGTTATTTAATTCGCCTTATTTAACATATGCAATTTAAGTATTGCCATCTAGATTTAAGTTACCTCCTCAGAATCTTTATTTTTACTGGAGGAATCCAATGGGCGATAAAGCTATTTTTTCACAGATGTCCAAAAAGTAATCATGTCACTGGCATCAGGCGCTTTGTTTCTGTAAGAGAACATTTTAGCATAGCTCCCAACAATTGCATTTAATTATGTTTTACTGCAGTCATGAATGCTCTGCATTGGATGTTAAACACACTGTTCGGCATGTACTATGGACTATACAGTGTGCATCTACGTGCCGATTTACCGTTTACGACAATATGCAATGGCACAATTGCTTTACTGTAAACAATTCCCTTTACTTTGGGGTTACCACCCCTGGAATCTCTTTTTCGGAGGCAGGAACTGATTTGTATCACATATCTGACGGTACTGTATTATGTAAAACTTTATTGCAATGTCCTGCATAGTTCTGAAAGACCTTAGCTGACTAAGAAATATGTCGGGCTTTGGTCTGTGGAAGAGGTGGCAACCCGAGTTTGCGTGTAAAGGTCAACCAACGTGGCTGGAGTGAAAATATGCACGGAACAGGTTTGCTGATTTTGGTTTGTAATAAATTATTAAAAGTGTGAAGTTTATGTGGACCTCTGGGGTTTTTTTACTTGAAAATCTGTCAGTGGAGTGGGATATTTTAAACCTCGGAACTTGCCGTAGGGAGATGACAACTTGCTCAAGGAGGACATTCTTGTGCAATACTGACGTGGCCTAAAACCCAGAAGACTTGCTTTGCAAGTATGAGTTGTACACGGTGGTCCAGATGTCTTGTGACCCCCCAATGAATTGACCCCTCATTTTAGTTTCCCCTTTGTACATAAATTTGTATTTTAAATTAAGCTAGCTTAAAACAAATATTACGTTTTAGAGAATGATATGGGTGTCACAAGACATCTGGACCGCCCGGTACATTATTCCAGAACACGACAACCGTATACAGTGCTGTGCTGTGAAATAGATGGACATCTATCCACGGTTTAATAATTGTCACCCAAATTGTGCTGCAAATCAATTGTTTACTTACGTTTACAGTACTGTACAGTGAATCATAGAATATATGGATGCTACCGGGGTGTAATAATTAGCAGACTTAACTTGCAATCCAGAGGTCACCCGTTCGGTATCTCGACGTGGAAGTTTAAACAATGGGAAATGTTTTTTTTACCGCCCCTACAACTCTGTCCACCGGAAGTGTAAATGGGAAAACTGCCTTCGATCGGGCAGGCTGTGTATGGTGGGGTAAAGTGTCGGTACTCCTACCTCTTCCAAAACTTCTGGCCAGCGCGGAGTAGACCAAAATATCCCATAGATAGTTTCTGAATTGAGATGTCATTCATTTTAAAAGATGTGATACCGTGCCGATGTCCATGTTATGGAAAATGAAAGTAAAATACTACAGCTTAAACGTCACAGGTTACAGTACTGTAAATGAATACATCATTGTTGGAACCCTACAATTCTAAGACCCAAATACAAATCCACCAAGAGTATATACCACCGACTTGATTTATATGGTAGTTAAAACAACAGTGCATTACTTAAATTTCATGATTCACTGCAATTCCTAGCAAATAAACCAAAACAGGGTTGTGAACCTGTCGGTATGTGGACCTTGAATTTAGTTATCCCATGATTTGCTTGGGCTCTGTCTCTTCATACGGTACTGTGACAATAGTCTGATTTCCTCCTACGAGCAAAATCACTCATTAAATTGGCCAAACAATGCTCCGGGCCCTGCTCAAAGAGAAAAAAAAAGTCGTGAGATTGATCGAGGCTTTCATGGATTTGTGAGCGGGAATTGGCTAGCAAAAGTGCAACTGCGTCTTTCTACTGCCACGAAGTGGGCCTTGTCTTTCCATAAAGAGTCCACCGAGCTGCCGATGTGAAGCAGAGTTGCCCCCCCCCCACTCCTTCACCAACCCAGTAGCCCGCCCTTCCATTTCCACTTGCGGATATTTACAATGGCCTCGAATGTGACCTGCAGTCAAAATATCTGTGAAGTCCTTTCCCCTTGTTTAAGCTGTTTTGTCCGGAGCTCATTGTCTTCAAACAGCTCTGAGTTGCTCATAATGGAATTATCATTCTTTTTTAACACTTATATAATGATTATATTTTTTTGTTTCATAAAATATACACACAAACACGCTTTCATTTTTCATCAATTCATTTTTGCATTCATTCAGCATTCATATTGAGAACACAATTACATTATTATACAGTTGTCAATATCTAAGTGAGCATGGTGATTTTGTGCATATTATATTGAATACAGCATTTGTTTAGATTTAATTGGATGTTCATACATTGGGGGTTTTATTTTTTTAAAGTTTTATTTTACATTATATACAGTAATATTTACTCTAAAGTTATTTTATAACATTTCTCAAGCGCAGTACTCAAATGTTTTCTTTAGTCTTTCCTGCATGGCTTTGTTTCCACATTGAAAATGTACGGTTTTTTACTGCACTGTACAGGAGAACATCTATTTTTGGACACCCTATTACTTGCGACTCCTGTTAAGCACAGAAGCTTTAGGGTCCATGCACTTTATATACCCACGGCCCTATTCTTCCAATTATCCACCGTTAGCCACGACTTTACCCATAAACCGATGCGGAACGGTGTCCGATAACCCGCAATTTTTATTACGGATAAGAGGAGTGAATTCGTGGATAACCCCGTGGATAATAATTCCCCCAATATTAGTCTCCCATGTCACAAGAGACATTGTCGATGGGATCTCAGTCGCAGGCCCCCAGCCGATGCGTAGCAGGTCCTCCTGATCCTCAGGAAGGCCGTCGATGATCGGACGCAGAGCTCTCGTGTGATCTGCCAACACATCAGCACGGTCAATGTGCTCAAAGATCCGAAGCCTCCTGGCTCTTGGCTATTTCAGATACCGGCTGATTTGCTATTCGCCAACGTACTTTGGCATTTGTGATGTGCCCGCTGGAGTGAATACAAAGTTCAATCTAGATTTGAAGTTTTCGTGACTGCAGGGATCCATTCTCTTTGGTTCTTTCGGTAAAGTCACGTCGATATAAAACAAAATAAATTAAATCACGACGTTTCGGGCGCAACACAAGCGTCCGTCATCAGGTGGGACAACCACAGCAAGAAACAATTGCTGAAGTAGGCAAAAGAGCTGCTTGTAACAAGAGGTTATTTTTACAGGATACTCCAGTTTCCTCTGAAATGCCACAAACACTTACATGGATTCGGCTCCGATGCGAGACCTTCCTGAAAAGGTGTCCTGTGACTCAGTGAGGCTTTGTTTGCTCAAGTAAATGTTTTACCATTTTGATGATTTCGTAGAACCTACACTTGTCATGCTCTGCCCAGGCAGAGACAGCAAACAGTGTGGCACTGTGGGCGGGAGAAAGGTAGGCATGCTTTGCCACGATTCTGTCATCGCAGGAAAAGTTAAATGAAGAGAGAGAAATTCTGCACGAGTTAAAAACGCCTCGCATGCAAGCACACACCTCAACACAAGAGCAAAACTCGCCAAAAGCTGTTCGTGGAGAGAACTGGTCTTACCTGTTGAGCCATTCACATTCCTCACGAAGAGAATGAATGCTTTTGCAAGATTAAAACCACTCGACTATCACCTCCACATAAACAGTACAGTATATCGGCCACTGTTCACTAAATCTTTGTTTTAAATTGGGCCATGAAGCTTGCCAAGTTGATCTTGGGAGAAAAACTAAATTCCGGATGTGATTTGGAAATAAAGACATGATCATCATGAACGCACTCAAACTCATCAGATTTTGGAAGCTACCCAGACTGGAGCCTTGTGAGTAGACATGTGACCACCAGGACTTTTCAGGTGCAGCAATGCATTGCTTTGTATTGTAGGAGTGGGGCTGTGAGGTGGTTTGAAGATGGAAGTTCTGAGTTTCAAACCGTCATATGTGTAACATTTATCCAGGTTCTGCACTTTCCTCGCATACGACACCGTGAATGAAATAACCCAAAACATTTCAACGCAGTACTGCCCTGAATAAAGTCTGAGACTCGGTGAAAAGTTTCCTGGGTATTTTGTATGCGTGGTGTGCTCGCAAATTCTCAATGGTGATGTGGTGACGTGGTTTAATTTGTGTTTGACAGTACTTGCAGAATAATGCAGCACAGTGTTGTGGTCTTGTTTCGTTTTAGCTCAACCATCATCAGGCTGACAAAAGAGGTGGTTTTTTTTTAGACATCCAATCCTCTTAACTTCATCGTGGTATTTATCAGCTTTAGAAGTTGCCAGGAGTCTGAATGTTGAGCTGCACAGCAGGACATTTTATCTTGAAAGGGAGCACTAGCCTTGCCTCAAATCCTGTCTAGGCAACAGAAAACTTCGGTTTCTTTTCAAACATTCACTTTACACTCACTATAGCGTTTGACTTAAAATAAGTGACGCAGTTAATTAAAATACAAACATATCAAGTGCATCATCGTTTAGCCTATACTTTATTGGGGAGGGATGTGCTCTGTCAGGAAACCCCTGAGAGCCCCCATGGTGATCTCTGCCGTCAAATTGAGACGCTGAACGAAAGCTGCGACACGAATCGAAGCATTGTAATGCGTTCCACGCGAGATTAGTCTCGGTGGCCGCCGTATGTGATAATACGGCTTACAAAGCCCGCAAAGAATAGGGACTGTGATACCAAGTTTTAGGTTTATGAGCCATAAACAATGAAGGATTGGAGGAAATTGAACATTTTTCATTTGCAACAAAGCACAGACAGAAAAGGCTACAATAGAACTCCTCCAAACTATAAAAGAGGGCAATGCCACTGATTTGGTTATAAGTTGTAACATTCAACACATCTGCTATATAGCTGGCGGCTAAACACTGTCAAAGGAGACATATTTAAAAGGTAGAGTTTAATGTATCTTCAAGTGCTGCGAAGGCAAATTCCTTTGACTTTTAAAGAGCGTCTGGGTGAGTCCCCACTATGGATTTGTAAGGATACACCCCATAGTGATTTGATGATTGGCACAATCATTCGATTAGCGAATCGGTTTGTTTCGTCAAATAACATATAGGCGTTTGCACCAATTTACTACAACTTCACTATGAGTGGCATGATGTGACGTGAAGAATACATTTGTACATCTCACAGAGCATTGTGCCACGTGCATGGGAGAAAGGCACGTGGAATACATTTTCAGCAAGACTTATAAAAAATATATACATACTTCGAGTGACAATTTTATTCTAAGCACATTCAGGAGCTCATATTCACATAAAGCTCTGCTATGAGATTCTTAGCCGCACGACAAACGAAATATAGTACTTTTAAAATCCTCAGGGATAGAATTTAGCTAAAAAAAATTCGAATGTGATGGATGTTTTTTTGTGCTGACCGGGCAGACACCATAAACTTGCTACTCTTGATATGACGCTTTTCACCACAGGTAGCTTCCCCCTTTCATACCCAGGATCTCAGCAGTGCAAGCTCGGCTTTCTGAGCTCTCATCCACGTGGCCAGCTATTTTTTTAAATCTTTTATATTAAGTTCGCTTGCTTGCGTGCTTGCGTGCTTGCTTGCTTGCTTACGACCGTGCAAATCTTTCGGTCGTTTTTTAACCCACTTCCCGTGATCCAATCGAGCTGACATTTTCCACACAGACTCGTTGTGCGTGACAATTAATTTTCGTGAAAAAATTTTTCCAAAATGTTACACTGTTTAGGGAATTTTTTTAAAAATATTTTATTACCAATTGCTTAATGCTGGCAGACAATCATCTGACCCATAGGTGGCAGCCATCTCAAGCCAGAGGATGAGATGCCTCTAGCCGCCACGCATATAAAGGATTTAGAGTGAAAAACTTTGTTTTTGCGGGTTAATTTTTTTACAATGTTAATTGTATTGTTTCTTATTTTTGCTGCCCCATTTTCCACATTTTGTCCTCGCTTTTAGCCCAGACGTGTGTAACCTTTGACATTGAAAAAGCATCTATATATATGCACTCTATAAGGTTTATATAAAATGTAAGTGCTTTACCTCTTCATTATGTCAATGTACTAAAAAAAAAACCCGTAACATGTACCTTTGAAAAAATAAAATGAGCTATTAAAAAATTCCATTATACACCAGAGTATGTCGTCTGACAACCACACATGTACTGGTGGTGCTTGTGTAGAGATTTACCCAAGACCTGGAGCATTGGGGCAACTTGTACACACAATGAGATATGGGCATGCAAATACAACTACTCCTACTGACAATTATTAGTTAAGAAAATTGAATAGAAACGCCTTCGTAAGCTGTGTATCAAAAATGTGGATCTCTGCACGTTGCCTAAATTACACCAAATTTCAGTATAGATGCCAGAGGCTCTAATAGCGAAACTAAAGCAATTTCATGATGATCCTTAAGTGCAGGAGGAGAAACGTCAAAGGGTGCACTACATAGCTTCCTTGTTGATATTTACGAATGCAAAATCGTACACGTAATGCACTGCAGTAATTGGCACTGCTGCAGGTGGAAGAGCATTACATTTCGATATTTTGCTAGGTTATTTAATTTTAGTGTGTCTTTCTCCTAATTTTCAAGCTTGCGTACCGTACCACGTCGTCGTCCACTCATTGACATGCTAATTTTTTCTCTGCCCCCTCCCTCTCTCAGCCCCCTCTCTATATTTAAGGCCTTGTCACAGAGACGATCCCTCTCTCTTTGTGCCGATTGTGTTCTCTCTCTGTGTATCTTTGTGATATCTGTCTGCTTATATGTCTGTCTATAGTTTTCTGGTTAGATTTGTGTTGCTATTTCTTTTATACCTGATGATGATTGCTTGTGTTGCAATAGAAACGTCGTAGTATGCTATTATTTAATTTATTATTTTATCTTTATACGTGACTTTACCGAAAGAACCAAAGAAGTATTACGGTACTTAATGCTTCTGTTTGTCTTTTACAGGTGGATTACCACTTTGAGTACACAGAGTGCGACAGCACCAACTCGCGATGGAGGGTGGCTATACCCAACATACCCGGCAGCTGCCTAGGATTTCCAGAACCCACGCAAGGAAAAGAATGCTGTGAGCAAGCATCACGCTCTCGCACTCATCGTTATGCGCAATGAGACGACGGGTGTGCAAGTGGTGGCAAAACACATCCGTGCGAAGTTGGCGGAAGCGTACATAAAGACAGAGTTGCTGAAATTATACCGGGAGGGTAGTGGCGTAGTGATGTGTGCACTGCACGATAAGCAGTTTAATTGCTCATCAATCTGTTTTCTGGTTGTACCGCGTGCTGTTCCGCATGATGTCCAACGTTTCACTCCAAAGTGCTGTGAGCTTTTTCAGGAACTCTGTAACTGAAATTGCTCTCAGCACGTGGATTAAAACGTCGGACATCTTGCCGGCCATCACGCAGTACAAAGCGAAAACCCATCGGAGAGTTGTACAGCACGCGCCCCCGTGATAACCCACGCAGAAGAGCGCTTACATTTTTTAAAATTATTATTGCTCCACCGGTACAGCATTTATTCATCTTCATGCCACCATAATGTTGGTTTCTGACACCCAATGACGCTTCCTGGACTTAGCTTTCTCATGTGGGTCGGGAGAGTTCCTGAACATCCCCACGGAGACCTGCATCAAGTGTACACCTGGGACCTACTCCCTCGGCTCTGGGGTTCGCTTTGACGAGTGGGATGCCCTTCCCACTGGGTTCTTGGCTGCATCCAGCAGCCAGACCGTAAACCCCCAATCGGATGTCAACAGCTGCAACCAGTGAGTCGTCGCGTCGATGTGTTCATTCCACCATTGGAACCTCATTTGCCAGTAGCACAATATGATAATTGGTTTTTTACCCTTTTATCTGGCAACAAAACTGACACCTTTTTTACAAGGAGTCATGTTTGCATTGACCTCAATATCTGCAGTCGGAATGCAAACAAAAAACATAACTCTGATAATGTATACATGTGTTCATTCTCTCATGTTGAACCGAGTACAATGTGTAACCAATGCAGTATAGTGCAGCTACTTTATACTGGCGAGAGAAAGGCAAAGGAGCAGCATCTGATACAAGCGATCCCAAGGGGTGTGCGCATATCCATATTCTACTTAATTGAATTAAAGGCAATGCAATTTAGGGCACAGTTATGCATTTTAAAATAATTTATAGACGAATCCATCCAATAATGAAAGTGTTTATATAACATCGTTAAAGGTCAAAACTGTTTGGTCACTCAGTGTACATTATACATGTAATATTTTCAAGCAACTGATTTAGAAAAAGTTACATTTACGATCTAAGAGAACAAATGTAAGGGAAAGTGCTGTATATTTCCAGACACTGATGATATATCAAATTTTGCTCTTTCATTTATACACATACCCGAGCAGTTAATATATCATCTTTTTAAACTCCGTACATCCTTTGTAGAACCACAATAATATTTTTCTAAAGTTATTATCATCTAACAGCAGGTTTAAATTGATGCTTAACTTTATTTTCAGGTCACTTTGGACTCCAAAGGATCAGTATATTGAGTCAAACAGAGATGACTGCTCTGCTTCGCTCATCTACCGAGTGAATCTCAAGACGGAGGGAACCATTGCGTTCGAGTACCAATACACCGACTCCAACATGTTCTTTGAATTCTTTGTAAGCATATTCTGCTCTTGCGTACGGCGATATGTGTTCGGGAGCTACATTAAAATGTTGAGGATCTGCTAGCCACGACAAAGAGGGTTTCAGGAGCGCGAGAGAGATTGTGGAGTTTTCCTATTCCTCCTCCGTTGAAGGAATACAGATGACAGTGGTTTTCTATATGATCCATAGTTTGGGTTGCATGTCCACAATTGCACTGTGGTCTTTAATTCAAGGTTATATAAGGTTACATGCACGCCAGGCAATAGGACCACAGTTCATAATAATTTGTGATGGTATTTTTTTTTCTTCAAATATTTTCAAACATATTCTTGTAAAACATGCGTTCTAAAAACGGAATGCTTTATTTTCATATTAACCAGACAGTGTGCCTGGCTCACAAGGAAGATGTAAACCCACAAGTGCGATTAAACATTCTTTGAGATGGTGTCATTGAACAATGCAGGAAAAAAAATACTGATGCGGTTTTTTAATGTATTGTTGACTGCAATACCCTTACTACTTAAAATGCATTTGTTTTTACATGGCTATGCATACACTTTTAATACAAGTGCAGGAATCTTAAAACTTATTTAACTACTAGTATAAATTGTGTGAAATTGTTTTGATATGGAAAGTGACTGTGATGGAACTGGTGGGCTGATTATTCTGCTACATTTCATAGTTGCATCCGTAATAATATTAATGATTAACCAGGAAAGCCTCACTTGAGCCTAAAGACTCGTATTCAAGAGGGCCCTGCATTGGGATGTTTTGCTATTGCAATTATTTGAGTGTTTGGCATGTGACCCTGAGCACTGCCATCACCGAGCCACAACATGTAACCCCACGGCTTACAACACCTGCCAAGAGCTGGTGGTCACCCATCCAAGTAAACAGCCAGATCCAACGCTGCTTAGCTTACAAGAGCTGATGAGCTGAGATGCATTTAATGTGACTTGGTCATTAGATTGCATGGTGAACACAGGTAAGCCAGGTTTCAAGTTGTTTGCCGATTGTGATTGGAAGTCGTCTTCTTGGTTCTTTCGGTAAAGTCACGTAGAAGGGAAATAACAAAATAATAAAAATAAAACATAATAAAATAAAATTCTCACGACGTTTCGGCCACAACGCAAGCAGCCGTCCTCAGGTGAAGAACAGAGCTGCCGGAAAGACAGCGTCTGTCTTTTTTTGTATGTTTTTTTAAAATTATTTTATTATTTCCCTTCTACGTGACTTTACCGAAAGAACCAAGAAGATGAATCCCTGCAGTCACAAAAGCTTTAAATCGAAAATTGGAAGTTGTATTTTATTGTACATCAGTTGTGGTAGCCCTTAATGCTTTAGCCATTTAATGTGCATTTAATGAAATGTCAATGTCCTCTTCAGGTACAAAATGATCAGTGTCAAATGACAGACTTCAAAGGCAATGTTAAATACATGCCAATATCTGAAACTGGCAAGTGGGTCTCACACGAAGTAAGTATTGTTTTTTCTTCATTGCTAGTAATGATTCTTAGTTATTCATGTATGAACTTATACTGCAGTAGAACTACATTCACATAGGAACACGTTATTGGATATATCTTAATTATGTTTGGTACAATTTGATTGGCTCTGGGACATCCAATTCGTTTGTAAAATAATTTTTTTGTAATGTGGTTAGGGGTGAAAATCTGCATCGATGCATTGATTTAAAATCGATTCTTAAGTATACAATGCTGAATACACATCGTAAATAGTACGTGTAAGGTTTTTTTAGTGTGTTTCTTTAATGTAAATGATATCACAATGATATGCTAATGTAACAACAAGACAAATGGAGCCTACAACCCCTGCACGGACAAGATATAATATAAACAAGCAACAATACAAAAAAAAAACGTTGAAAACAAAACTAAAATAATAATCCGTTAATTGAATGTTCGCTTGAATTGCGAAAATAAAAATAAAATACTTCTGAGAATGGGGGGGGGGGGAGATTGGGGCGAATTAATTTATTTTCTTCTCTCATTCCAATTACAATGGATTTGCAATGCATATGAGGTTTCATGTTTGTAACCAGATGTAGAATGTGGACACAATTTGTCAATGGTTGAAGATGGGTTATACGTTAATAGAGCTATTGCGGTTGAGAGTAATGTGAGTGTGACGTAGAGACAATGAATGTGTGTATGTTGAACTTATTTTCCACCGTGCGTAGCTAACGGTGCTAATCGAGGTGCGATATTGGTACCTTGGCTTGAATCTGGTAAAGGAATAATCTAGGATTGTATGAAATGTAATTGGTGAATATCATCTCCCCACATACATGCACTTCTTAAATGCAGGCTAAACCACAAGCACTGCACTTCTTAGTGTTCAAATATGATGCCAAGGTTATAATGTATGCTGTTATGTACCCTTTGATACTTTAAATATTACGTGTGTATCTATTACCTCCCTTCGAAAATAAAGCCAAGCATTGATATGCAATAATGTACACGTTTGAATACAAATGTAATGCGGGAGGTGGAGCAATCATTCTGTGGTTAACACGCTGAGCAATGAGCCCGGCGACGTGACTTTGATTCTCCGCCACAGCCAGTATCAGTGGCAAGTGATATCTGAATTATCCTGTTCATCCCCCCCCACACCCCCTGCACTGAGCTGCATGGTGAAGTACTGTATGGTTAAAACAACCTCCATGACCAACAACACCACGTGGATAAACGTTCATACAGCAGTGGATTGGCAAAGGGCAGTAGATTACTATTCAATGCAATTAATGTCATTGGCCTTGTCTTTATGCTGAATGTTCATGGATATGATAATTGGTTCTTTACCCTTCTATCTGGCAACAAAACTGACACCTTTTTACAAGGAGTCATGTTTGCATAGACCGCAATACCTGCAGTCATAATACAAACAAAAGAACATAACTCTGATAATGTGCACTGTCCTTAAAGTTGATTGATCCACACCCGAGACAGCTTTCCTTAGAGCATAGTCTCATATGGGTTGGACCAGATGACGCCAAAAGGCGCGCAACTCAAAGACAATGCACCATCAGAGTATGAGCCTTTTGGCGTCATCTGGTCCAACCCATATGAGACTAGGCTCTAAGGAAAGCTGTCTCGGGTGTGGATCAATCAACTTTAAGGACAGTGCACATTATCAGAGTTATGTTCTTTTGTTTGTATTATGACTGCAGGTATTGCGGTCTATGCAAACATGACTCCTTGTAAAAAGGTGTCAGTTTTGTTGCCAGATAGAAGGGTAAAGAACCAATTATCATATTTTTTACTGGCAAATGAGGTTCCCATAGTGTTCATGGATAGTTTACAATGGGGGAAAAACGACTTCCTTGTGGTTACACTGTATACAGCACAATGCCATCATAGAGTACGAATGTGTTTAATACAATTGTAGAGTGCGTGTGTTTATACACGATAGAGGAAAAATAAAGGTCACCTTGGGCAGTTCCTGTCCATTGGCGCTGACAGGGCCCAAATGATGCGGCGTTTGCGATTGTTACAGAGGTTTGCTGTTCCAGCAGCAGCTGTCTAGTTATAACTGCCCGCGTATTAACAAGTAAATATTCGCCATCTGCTTCTCGGTGGACATTAAAGATCCCGTTGATATTCGAAAACGAACGGGAAATGTATGCTGGCATCATGTCCCAAAAATTTGAGCAAGACCAGTACTTGCGCATGACTTGATTTGGAAAATCCACGTAGGATCATCTCCCCCTTCTGGCAGATCGAGGCCCACTTCAAAAGGCCAGTGCTGTTTTCACCTTGTCCCGTAGACTGCCACAGGGCACCTTGAGATGCACTGCATGGGAATCGCGGTGTAAATATCGCTTGATGATCTTCAAGCGTTGATGACAATTACACTCTTCTATCATGAGGGGCTAGTGTACCTCGTTCTCCGCCCTGGATAGTTTCATCTCCTAATTGGTGTTGTTTGTCGTCGTCCCTGTTTCGTGCGACTTTTTGGAGATGTCGTTTCATTTGAATGCTATGTAAACACAAGGTGTACTGTATTCTATATCTTCAACATATCTGTGGGACGGGAATTCACAATCCTGAGCTCGGGGTTTCCCAAACTCCATTCCTCACACCCCACCTCGATCCGCCTTTTCACGTTAATCAATCATCCCCATTCAAGTACAAATTAAGTTGTCGCACGCTGCACACACCTGATTCTTGGCACCCCCCCCCCCCACACGTGATGGAGACAGTGCCGATTTAAACAAAGACATTGGATGGCTAGGGAATGTGTTCAAGATCATCGGGTCTGTTAGCGTGTAACGAATTACCGTACGCAATTTTAAATAGAACATAGAAGTTGAAAACGCTTGGAAAGGGAGACTATGGTGGGGTGCTAGGAGTGGAATTTGAGAAACCCTAATGTAATTACCACACACCACCATTGTCCACGTGGATATTCATAATCAACGTTTTTGGGTTTAGATCGCATTATTTATAAATGTGTCGTAACCCTCCACCACCCGACACGGCCAATCAGTAACAAAAGTGTCACGTTGACAAAAGACAAATAGTTCACTACTTTAGCCCACCGGTGTGTTGAAGCGTGAAACCACAACAAGCATGAAACCACAACATTTACAATAACTGTAAATGTTGTGGTATCACGCTTCAACACACTGGTGGGCTAAAGTAGTGAACTATTTGTCTTTTGTCAATGTGACACTTTTTTTACTGATTGGCCGTGTCGGGTGGTGGAGGGTTACGACACATTTATAAATAACGCGATCTAAACCCAAAAACGTTGATTATGAATAATATTGGTCGCGAAAGCCTACGTGTTAAACCATGTGGACATGTTTACCGGTTGTCAAATGCCTCAATGTGTCACAGATTAATTTTCTTTGGACGAGTCGGTGGTCTTCTTCTTCTTCCACACGCGTTTGTCCCACTCATGTGTGGGGTGTTCCGCTCTCCTTGCCAACCTTCTCCACGCTGCCCTGTCCTGCGCCATCTCTCTTTCCACTCTTCGGGCCACCCACCGTCTCCGGTCGCACCACATCGCCCCCCCACCTCTTCTTCTGCCTTCCTTTTGATCTCTTTCCTTCCACTCACATCACTTGCACCTTCTGACCTACGCAATTTTCCTGGACTGGTCGGTGGTAATAACTGGAATTCTGGGAAATGCTTCGATGGTGAATTATTTGGTGATGCTGCATTTGCAGTGCTGTAAAAGCACAAACAAAAGCACATCAGGTATGTGACAAACCTTACGAATCGGCTGTGCCGGGGTGGTGGCGGGATTAATGACGCAGTTAAATATATACGCGACCTAACCCCAAAAAAACCTGTTATGGATGATATTGCTTGCGAAAGCATACGTGTTAAACTGTATCGATTCTACGTTTACCACAAGGGGCAGAACAAAGTAATCGCATCTTGACCTCTACTTGTGACAGTTCATCGAATGACCGGTGGGGAGCGAATTGTCACGTGTGTCTTGTGTTTATTTGCACAGGTAAAACTGCCGAAAGGGAGCAATGTGCTGTACTGGAGGACAACGGGCATGGTCATGCACAAGGACAATGAAGATCCCAAGCCCGTGCGCATGCGCAGCATTCACATCACAGGTGTTTGCAGCAGCAGCTCCAACGGCCGCACTCTCCATTGTTCAACGGCACGAATGGAACAACAATGACGATAATAAGTTCGGCTTGCAATGCTCCGCACAGTGTGTGCTCTCTCCTTCGTGAGAGAACCACTCGGTGGCGCGACGAACCACAGACAAGCGGGAAAGGCGGTTGCCAGGCAGTGAGCTGCCACCAAATTCCTTCCCAAGCTCAGCGGTCCTCTATATGTTAAGGTGTTATTGCCCAATTAATGAATACGTGTGGAAGACAAACGGACCACCCGGAAAAAAATCCACGCATCTGAGGGGTCAACGCTCTATCCTATTCGGATGGAACAAGTGGAGTCCACGTTATTGTTGTATTGCGTCACCTGGTGAGCCAGAGTAGGGCAACTCGATGTCCACAGGAAGAGCGTTTTACAACATTTGTGCCGTCCGCAAATGTTGTAAAACTGCAATCTAGCACTCGTATTCGCAGTGCTGGACTGCAGGAGTATGTCATCACTGCCTGGCTAAACGCTTGGCTTGTCTGCATGGAGTCAAGAATCACCGTCTGGATCACGTTGGATATTCAATAGTCTTTAACTTTATCGGAGCCTAAATCCCAATGCAAAATTTGGACATTACCTGGACAAAAAAAAAACCATTGTAAAGCCAAAATCTTTTCCCGTAAAGTGGGACTCGGTTGAAAGGTAACGTCAGTGGACTCGTATGTATGTAAGTGAGTGTTTAACTTCTCTCTCACCGTACGTAGCCAATCGTGTGAATTGAAGGTGCAGGAAATTTCTTGATTGCCAACTGTGGTACAATAAAACCAGGATTTTCTTTTTAATTGTAAGAAGAATGACTCAAAAATTAACCCGTAAAAACAAAGTTTTCACTATAAATCCTTTATATGCATGGCGGCTAGAGTCCTCTCGTCCTCTGGCCTGAGATGGCTGCCACCTATGGGTCAGATGATTGCCTGCCACCATTAAGCAATTGGTAATTAAATATAATTTATTTTTTCCTAAAAAGTGTAAAATTTTTGAAAAAGAATTTCACGAAAATAAATTGTCACGCACAACGAGTCTGTGTGCAAAATGTCAGCTCGATTGGATCACGGGAAGTGGGTTAAAAAACGACCGAAAGATTTGCACGGTCGTAAGCGCGCAAGCAAGCAAGCAAGTGAACTTAATATAAAGGATTTAAAAATACTGTAAGAGGGGAGAACGACGTGTCAGTGCACTGTCTTCAGTGGTGTATTTTTGCACAACTGACACAAATTGTAAACTTTCAAAGTCCTGCGAAGCTAAGTCAAGAAGAGGACATCCTGGGAAAATCAGGACAGCTGGCAACCCTCCGTGGGCTGTCATCTGCTGAATACTTTGTGTGATGTTTTTGCCACGGGCGGCACATGAATTAAAAGTGTGTACGACTGGTGTATGCCGCCCCCTTGTATTGCAGGAATTTCCTACACGTCTAAGTGTTTCCCGTGTAAGGCGGGCACGTTTAGTCAGGACGAGGGGGCGAGCTCCTGCCAGCTCTGTCCCAAGAACACCTACGCAGCGAAAGGCTCATACATGTGCTCCTTCTGTGAGCGTGACTACTACTCAGGTATGCCCTCATTTTGTAATTTTCTTTATAGCCATGCTTTTTGTTTCGTTTTTGGCTGCACCATATATCTACATTTATATTAATATTTTTGCTGTGATTTATCTGGTTCAGTTTTTTGGAAAACTTCATCGAATGCTTTGATTGCTTAGTTTCTTTCCAATCATGCTTTTTGTTCTTGGTTGGACTTAAGATGTGGTCACTATTTTTCTGCATATACATTTATATGCCTTTATCTAATGATTTGTTCGATTAAGCCACGTTCAAAACACCAGTTCTCATGTAGGGGTGCCACCGAATTTCTTAGTAAACCAGTTGAGAAGTTTAAAATGTAAATAACAAAAATGCAGCGTTTAACCAGGGCCAAGAGATACTTAGCAGCGAATTCACTTAACATTGTTGTTTGGTATGCTTTATATAAAATATGTTAATTGTCACGTATTGTTTCACTGTACATTAACCCATGGGGGTAACCCTGCCTAATATAGCAATTCAATCAGCTAATGCTGTTTTAACTTCGGAAAAAGCTGCATGCAATAATTGTGGCTTCATACAGTGAATTATATCAAAGTTTCCATTTGACACCTGACGAAAAAGTGTCACGTTCAGTTTCTATTTTCATCCACACACCGCAGATCCTGGGTCAAGTGATTGCAAGCCAAAGGAGCCATGCACTGCAGATGACTACATCTTCACGCACTCTGCTTGTGATGAGGAAGGACAGGTAAAAAAAAAGTAGAAAGTGCTTCAGGCCTCTTGCTCTTGACAGGGTCCATTGACCGAAACATCAGCCTACTAAATATTCAACGCATTCTTAAAATAACACTACCTTACAAAGAAAAATATATAAGTGGTGACCATTCTGGCAATGGACATTTTTCACAGCACGCAGAGAAGCCGGAGAGTTTGAGTTGCACGAAATATGTTTGTATTACAAAGCAGTGTCAATGACGAATGTGGCCAGGGCTTATAATTCACACCTGTGCAGCATTGCAAATTCAGTCCCTTAATAATTTGTGTCATCCACAATAGAGGTATTTTGGGTTAGATCTCATTGCTGTACATTCATTCCTTTTCTCCATTAGACAGCTGTTTACAAGAATCAGGTGAAAATGTTGCAAAGGGTAATACGTTTTTTGCTCAAATACTAAATTGTTCTACGTTGTTTATTATTGATTGGTAATTTTACTTTATTTTTTTTTATTCCAATAAAAATTTGATCCTTTTGTGTCATGCAGTGAGACAGTGTATTTTGGAACTCTGTTTGAGAATAACCCAAGGAAAGTTAACATCACAGAACTACTTGTGAGATATATAAAAGTGACCTCATATCCACACGAGGTGGCACTGCACTTTCTCACGTGCCGTGCTGTAGGTATTTGTTGACATTTAATTTTTAACTGACAGATACATTTTTTTTGCAGCAGATTAAATGAAAAAAACTGAATTTTATGCTTTTATAGTGTGGCCATTGGCGCTGAGTTGTGACCATCAACTCGCTGAACTTGAAAACCCGTTCAAGTCATTGGTGACTGCCTGGATTCAGATCAAGGGCCTCAGCAGTGCTGACTCAGTGTTCTGAATCCTCAACCACCCGGCCACCTCAATGTGTGCACATTGTTTCATAAGGGCTTTTACTTAACACATAGATGAGGGTACGTTGCCACACCACACATGGAGGCTGCAGGCTTCTGGCGAGTGGACGAGGTTGCACACTGGAATTGTAATACAGTGATGCACTAACTCGTGTTTACAGATTCTAGATCTGGGTTTTCGAAATATCTTCACACGTAAGGTTGAAAATACATTGCGGGTCTGAACATACTTCCCCCCGTTTAGTTTATTCCGGTTGGTGAATGGGGGAGGCCCAAAACCAGTTCAGATAGCGCTCGCCACTGATGTGTGTGATGACTGGGAATCGAACTCGAGTTGCCGCTTTCACAGCGCAGTTCGCAATCCACTGCGCCATCGCATTCGCCGCAGTTTATGCATAATAGCGTTGCTTTCCTTTCTTGTTTGTTTCTCACGACGATAAGTGATGCCCGCAGCTCTTTTGCGTGCCATTTCACTGGGTAGCAGTGATTGCACACTGAACTTTACACCACATGCAATAAACCGACTTGCGTGTCATATCGAGGATGGTTGCCACACGTCCGGAACTTTAGCATTCGCAAAAAAAAAAACACGTCATTAACGCTTGTGCCTACAGCTCTAAAAGCGATACTGTCACGATGTTGCAGAGAGTACATTGGACCACTGATTCGATCTCCCGCGTAGGCAGCTGAAACAATGGTGCGAGTTTCTTAAATCCCCCACGCCACTGCCGTCCACCTGGACCTATATATGGGTTCACCACAGTCGATCGACAGGTCATGTGTGATGGGGTAAAGTGTGGGTACTCCCTCCTCTTCGAAGAAGGCGTCTGGTCGGTGTGAAAGGGTCTGCCAAAATACCTTCTATAGGGGCTCTCTATAGAGCTCCCTCTAGTGACGACCCTTCCAAAGACAAAGATCCCCCGTATAGCTTGAACAGACTTTTGGGGCAATTGCTGTTTGCGAACACCTATGAAGGCAGACACGAGGGGGTGGGGTGACCAGCACCATGGGCAGCCGCCTTTGTCTCCCCAGTGGCGATGTTTACACACCACATCGGGTACTCATTTGAGGCTGAGTCAACCTAAGGGAGGCCCAGGACCTGTCCAGATGATCGTCACTGGCGTTGGCCGTGAGCGGGAATCGAACTCGGGAAAGACCCTTCCACCACCAATGGCACAAGCCACCTTTTTTTTTACCATTTGTATTTTAACAGTAGTTGATTGCTCCTCTTGTTTGTGTGTGTGTCCTTTCGGCCTCAGACACAGCTGCAGTACAGCTGGGTGGAGCCGATGGTGTGCCGGGAGGACTTGGAGGGTGCGGTGAGCCTACCGCAGCCGGGCAAGAAACAGCAGTGCGCGCCCTGCAACCCGGGCCACTTCAGCAGCGACGGCTCCAAGTGCCTGCCTTGTCCCCAGGGCACATTCTCCAACGGCACGACCGGTACACGCAGCACAAACAGCCACGTCTACAAGCAAAGCCATGCCTGCCCAGGCGAGCAGACGCACCCGTTTGTGGAGCCTTCCGCCCGTGGACGGGCAAGTAAATTGGAGCGTGTAACGAAACATTAATTGGTTTATCGGTCATGAATAAATTAAAAAGACTGCTTTGTTGTTGTTTTGCGTGTGAGAAACTATTCATTATGATTGGTGCCATTATATTGGGACATTATGCTCTAATTACATGAAGGCCACACTGGCTGTGCAAACGAGACGCCAACAATGACAAACAATACAAACGAGGTGACAGAGACGAGAGAAAATAATGGATTGTTGAATTGAATCATGACCCTAAATTTATAATTTATTAAATCGCTGGGTGGTGTGGTACGAAGTGAGGGAGGGTGGCGGGCATTGTTACATGCCTAACAAACTATGTTCTTGAATTGGGTGCATTCTGGGTGATATAGTTTAGAGACAATTAATTCATTAAGGGGGTTCAACCACAAAGTAACATTGCCCCCTTGCTGGCATACTCTGAAACATAATGCGATCCTACGTACGCATGTACGTTTAACTTCTTTGGCGCTGTACGTAGCCAACCGTACTCACCGGCGGTGTGATCCTTTCTGATAGCCTGGCACAAATATACAATGTGCTCGAAGATAATCATTATAATTAGAGTTAGTGAGTTAGTTAATCCTCTTCATCCCCTATGGGACACGACGGCTCAATGAGTTCCCTCCACTTCATCCTGTCCTCGGCAACGTGTTGAGCCTCGCCCAAAGAGAGGTCGATCGCTGCTGCCAGCTCGTTCTTTACGGTCTCCCGCCACTTGGTTTTGGGGACTCCCAAGGTTTCATTTTGCCCGGGCGGTGTTCGTCTTCGGGCAATTTTTGGCCCACGGTCCTGGTCCACTCGAAACAAAGATAAAACAGGAGTGTTGCCGGCGAAGAAGGCCGGTGAGTAATGGAAGTCCGTAATGCAGTGGTTCTTAACCATTACTGCAGCCTTGCAACCCCTTTGGTTCTCAGAAAGGGCATCTGTCACTCCCAGGGGGTTGCGTGCACCCCAGGTTGACAACCACCGCCGTAACGTTTACCGTGCGCCGCCCTGTGGCAGAGTGCAGCCAGTGCCCCGCCGGCACGGAGCCCGTGCTGGGGCTGGAGTACAAGTGGTGGAGCAGCCTCCCGCAGGGGATGAAGTCGTCGTGCTTCAACGTGGACAACACCAACTGCGACCAGATGAAAGGTGCCCTACCCCCCTCCTCCACACACCCCCCTCCCACGGCTTTGGCCCGCAAGCCAAAATGAGCGATTAGGCAGAAATCAAGAAAAGTAACGACGCTGGAAATAAAAAACAATGTTGATCGTAAACAAAAAACACCTTTGCTTATGTTTAATTAGTAGGGTCGACACCTGCGTTCATATGCGCGGGGTTGCTTTTTTTGCAGGTGACTCCGGATTCCCACTGAAAAGCCAAACACTCAAATATAATTTCGCCAAATATTGGAAAATGCGGAACCTTGGCTATAGGGCCACCCCGTGGACAGGATGTTGGGTGCAGTTTACTGTTAAATGTCCTGTGCTGTATAATGTAGGTAATGCTCACCTCTGCTTTCTCTAGAGTCCTATATGGGGGAAAATAGCTGAATATTTGACATCGTGAATTTAGATAGCGTCTAAATGTGACCACATCTAAATATGCTACACAGTGGGCATAGTTAAGGTGTAGAGACAAAAAACAGGAGAGTATCTGTTCTGCTTTGCTGCTGCGTGGGTAAAGATGCCGATTTTGGCCAGTCGATGTGACGCGAGTGAAGGTGGCAGTAAGAATGTCCTTCTTGTCACAGGCTGGTTGATGGCACAGGACCACATCGTCACTGGCACGGGAGCCTCGGACAATGACTACCTCATCCTCTCTCTCTCTGTGCCTGGTTACAGGTAGCCCACCGATCACAGCACGCCTCTCCACGAAGCAACTTGTCATCCATAATCATTTGTATTCATCTCTTCTGTTTTGTCGTTTACAACAACGTTGCGCTGGTTTGGCCAATGGGGAGCACTCCCTGGCTGATTCGAGGCACTGCATATTTATTAGCTAGCTGACAATTATTGTCGGAACAGTTCTCAAATCCCTTCTGTCAAGAACGAGTATTAAGAATGCCTTCACAATTTTTAATATCCTTAATGGTTTTGCTCTGGCCTACCTCTCTCCTCTCTTATTCCTCTATTCCCTTGTTTGTGGATTTCATTCTCGTGGCCTAGTAGCTGAAGCCAGGTGAAAGCCACGATAAACTTTTAAACTGTGGGAGGTCCCTACTTCTCCTTTGTTTTCACTATTTTCTGGAAGTTTTTTTCTTCTTGTTATCCACTCAATTGATTCCCTCCCCACATGTAAGTCCAGACTTGAGATCACCTCTGTTTTCTGCTATTGACCGACTTTCCTACTGATAAGTTTTCTCACCAATGTTTCCCCTGCACCTTCCCTTCTATGTCCACATCTTTACCCATTCCCCTTTCCCCCGGTTCATGTCCCTCCACTTTGCAAAACAAACAAAGTTGTTTCTGCTTCACTCGATCATTTCATACTGCAGTGTACAATCGCCATCAATGTGGGACTGCGGGAGATGGGGAAGTCTATACAGAGTCACACCGCTGCTCAATCTGCCCAGCTTTTAGTTTCGTTTTATCTTTCTTTCTTATAGTTTTCTATACTGTGTGTGATTACTTTGTAGGGTATTTTGAGATATGGTTGCCTGTGAGATGTTTGTAAATTATCATTAACTCATATACGTTGACCATTTGTTATTTTTTAGCATGAAATGGCTCACTTTTGATCACAATACCAAGATCGTTTAGCATATATGTTATTCACATTGCAATTTGTATAATCTCTGTGTGGTCTGACTTCTGGTCTATCCGGCCTTAATCTTTTTCCTCCTCAGCTACCAGACCAAGAATGATAGCAAGTCCATTGAGGTTTCCAGGGTCACTTTTGCCTTCGAGTTGGACTGTGTTTCTCAATGTGAGCTCTTCTTCATGGTGGTAAGTGTGCTACAAGCAAACAACATTAACAGTTACAATGGAAAACTTCGATGGTATATTTACAATTACAAATTGCTTTGCTCTCTAGTACACATACTCTTACATGAAAGTATATTAATAATTGTACTCTTTATTTGTCTCAAGAAAGATTCACTGAGTCGCATGCATTGGGTTGTTTGGTCAAATCCATAACAAAAATGTTTGGCACGTGCGAGGATTCCATAATGAGCGGGATAACATTTAACATCGTGCACAGACAGATTTACTCAATTGTTATAAAGCCATCTTCTGGCTAACTCACAAGTTCAATGTCTGACAAAAAAAACTACGGCTTCAAAATATAAAATATAATAATAGGGAGAGTCATTTTGCTTCTCAGTCAGTTAATTTTCCTCCTTAAATAAAATGTGTGATCGCTGAACGGCTGTTCCCTTAGCTGGTGTCTGTGCGTGTTCGGGATCATTGCAGGACACCAACAGGAAGGCGACCAGGGTGAAGAACTCATGGCAGGGCAATCAGGAGAAGCAGGTGTACACGTACATAGTGCCGGAAAATTTCACCACCACCTTCACGTGGGCCTTCCAGAGAAGTTCAAACCCCAAGGCGGTGAGCCTCGTGTTCCCCCCCCCGCCCCACTCATTATTTGTGCGAGTGTCAACCACGTGCAATGGGGTCCCTATGACATCGTGGCTGCAGTGCACTCGGCCACGCTGTTGCCTTTCCCCTGACGACGTTTTTCTTGCTTTTCGTCAGCTGCTTGAGCTGAAATCCCCTTTTTTGGGGACAGATGCATGAACAGCAAGAGAAGGTCCAGAGGGAGATTTGAATGCGCCAAGCTTGTATTCCATCGTCAAAGAAAAGAAAGTTAATTTTGGCACCAAAATAACTGTATAATGAGAATTGAGAATGCTGGAAACTTGTGCAAGTAATTATTTTGATTTATATATCAAGGGTCCATCAAATTTTTAACTTCTTCTAGATTAAGCATGCAAGGTTATTTAGGGAGCTAAACATATTCTTTCGTGGCTTTTCTTTCAATCGTGTGTCCACGTATTAATAGTAGTAATATTTCTGGAAGGCTGATGATCTAATTACCTAATTTTATTCCACCATAATAGTTGTTATAGCTTTGACGACATCTCACCACAACAAACAAATGTCACATGAGAACCACAGTATACAACAGAAGCTCATCGGTCATAAAAGTGGAATTGATTCACCAACATCTTGCACTTTAACAATAGCTGTGTGATGATTAAAAATATTGTAATTCAGCAATCTGTCAATAACCATCGATCATGAGAAATCACAACCAACTGATCACTCCATTAAACATTGTGCCCACTCTCCAGTTCAGGTCATGCCTCTCAAATTAAAATTGCATTTTAGAAAGGGGAAGTAATTTTCTCTGTGGATATTGGGTGGATTTCTGTGTTGTCCGGAATGTACTGGTAATATTGTGTGCTACTAATGTTGTGTGCCAGTAATTATCTTTTGGCGGTAATGTCGTGTGCCAGTAACATTTCATATTCTGTACCGATAATATTGTGTGCCGGTAATATCGTGTCCCAGTAACATTCTGTGCCGGTAATTTTCTGTGCCGGTAATATTTTGTGCCGGCAATATCGTGTGCCGGTAACATTCTGTGCCGGTAATATCGTGCGCCGGTAATATTGACGTGCTGCTTAAAGTGACGCCGTATCCTTTTTTACTCGTGTCCAGGGCCGCGAGTTCGTCACCGACATCGCCAAGATCTACGCCATCAACGTGACCAACGCGCTGAGCAGCGTGTCGTCGCACTGCCGGCCTTGCGCGCAGGGCGGCGGCTCCGGCGACGCCGACTGCGTGCCGTGCCCCGCGGGCTTCTACATCACCGAGGACTCCTGGCGCGCCTGCGTCGAGTGCCCCGACAACACCGTGGTGGCCGACCGCCACGCGCTTGGCCGTGACTCCTGCCAGCCCTGCGGCCCCGCGGCCAGGAGCAACCCGGTGGGTGGGCCACCGCCGCCAGTGACGCCACCCGCTTGCAGCAACGGCGGCGTGGCAGGCGGCTGCGGTCGCGGCGTCCGTGCGGCCGCGGTTACACAAGTGGTGTCATGAGTGGGACGGTTCATCGATTCAAGGGACGGTTTAACGCGTAGTAGGCTTTCGTGACCAATATCATCCATAATACAGGTTTTTTTGGGGTTAGATCGCGTAAATATAAATGTGTCGTTAAACCCGCCACCACCCGACACAGCCAATTAGTAAGGTTTGTCACGTAAACAGAATGTGCCAATACGTCACTAGTACAGCACACTGGTGGGTTGGAGAGCCAAGCCATGAAATTTACAATCTGAGTACGACTATTCGGCAGTAATCGCAACGAGCTTCATCAGGCGACAACCAGATCTCCAACACACCAGTGTGCTGTACTAGTGTTGTGTGGTAAGAAAGACGCTGAAGCCAGCCGTGTAGGGACTGACGCCAAACTGTTTATTTAAGGGCTTGCGCCTAACTCGGAGGAAGGGGTTAACACGGAGTTAGTAACTAATCTCCCCAGGGGAAGGGTACTGGGAGTTCCCTACACCCCACCAGGCTATCGGGCTCTTCCCACAGCACTGACCGAGGGTTCAGCCAACTCGGCCAGCCGGGTAAAGCAGCCCCTTTAGCCTGGCTCTCTACCCTCTATCCCGGAGCCCCCTACTCCCCTAACACTCACTCCTCTGGCTCACCGCGAAGACCCCCGTCTACGTCACGGGTCTCCCCTCAAATACCCCGGGTGGCATGACGTCACTTTTGCTTGACGGCATTCCCCCCGAGGCGAGTGTGACCTGACGTCAGCACTCCACTCCTCAACACTAGTAACGAATGGCCATGTTCTGTTTACGTGACAAACCTTACTTATTGGCTGTGTCGGGTGGTGGCGGGTTTAACGTAACATATATTTACGCGATCTAAACTATAAAAAAGGACATTTTTGCGTATAATAATGTACAGATGTGGGTCTATGTTGAACTTCTTTCACACCATACGTAGTCAATCGTGCTTCTCGGAGTTGCGGGGGAAGGACAACAAACTAAACACAAAAAGCAGTTCGAAAGAAATGAGTTTTCAGTCTCGATTTAATTTCAATCTAGGATACCAGCGTGATAATCGATCATGTGTGTGTATGTCTGCACTTTGTGTTGAGAAAATCCGGCCAGGTGGCTGGGAGTTAAAGTCCTGGTTTAGGGGGTTACCTCGGCCCATTATCTCTTGGGAGTCAATAAAATTAGCATTGAGGGGCTCCAATGAGCACCTCAATGCTGAATGCTCATTGGAGCAGGAAATGGTTTTGATTTTGATCTGTTATTGGGGGTAGAGCGGTGGTGCACAGGTGAGCGCACTGCGCGATGAACGCAGACATCTGAGTTTAATTCCCAGCCAAGGTTAATTCGTAGTGGCGAGCGATATCTGAACCGGTCTTGACCCCCCACCCTTTCACCAACCTGCACTGACCACCACGGTGAAATACGGTAAAACCACCCCCCAAGAGCAACACGGTGTGGGAAGGCCTTCATCCAGGAGTGGGATGATAAAGAGCTGCACTTTATACTTGATGAGGACATGCACAACCTCCAGCCACTTGAGGTGCTACATTCACGATATTACAAGAAAAAATATTGATTATATTACTAAATCAAATTATGACCCTTAATCTTAACGTTTCCATACTGTAGTAGGCAAACTTATTGAAACTTCTAACATTGCATGACAGACAATTTATCAAGCCCAATGCCATGTATCTATGTATGTTGAACTTTTATCGCACCATACGTAGCCAACCAAGCTAATCAGAGGTGCGGGGGGAAGGAAAACAAACTAGACACTAAACTAATGCCATGCTACGCGCGTCAGCAAAAATCATCTCTGATGCACGAGTCGGCGATAACATCACTGGGCTGAAATTAACAAATTGGAATGATGTAATCGGTTGGAAACGCGTGCTGCTGGCAACGTTAGTGTGCACGATGACCGTGGCGATATGACAGCGAGAGAGAGTTAGACCACTGGGCCCGGCGACACGGTCGCGTGGAGAGTCGTTTGTGGAGTCGTTTGTGGAGTCGCGTGGGGAGTCACGTGGGGAGTCTCGAGTGCCCGCGGGGTCAGCCGGTCGGCGTCTTCTCTCCCCGCTGCACCTGCTGGGCCGGCGGAATGAGGACGGCTCCATGATCCGTACAGCAGTCACGCGCGTGTGAACGTAATGGGGGCAGCGCAGCCATCCTGTCCGCCGTTGATGGGAGAAGATGCTCCAAGGCTGTGTTTGAGGCACAGGTTTTATGTTGTATATAAATGTAGAAATGAAGACGGTCACTGGATCGCGAGCTTCAGATGCGCTTCTGCGGCTGTCTGGAATGCTCTTCCCCCCGATATTAGGAAGCCACTGGAGTTACGTACTTTTAAAAATCTAGATTGAAAACGAATTTCTCCCGAACTGTTTTTTTGTGTTTAGTTTGCTGTCGTTCCCCTGTACCTCCCATTAGTGCAGTTAACTACGTACGATGCAAAATAAGTTCAACATACATACATCATCAGCCTTTTGTAAATCCACTGCTGCACAAAGGCCTCACTACGTCATGTAGGTCATATGCGTTTGACTGTATTGAACAATGCTGATCGGTGCATGTTGGTGACTGTGGGGGAGCGCAGGACTGGTTAAGACATCACTCACCACTGGTGTTTTCTGTGGCCAGGAATTTAATTTAGGTCGCCGGGTTCTGCATTCAGTGTGCTAACTGTTCCATCGCGAATAGATAGATGAATGTATTGTTGCGTGAGTCAAAATGCAGGCATTTAAGTAGATGTTCATATTTTCATGGTTTCTTCCCCCCAGGACTTCCTTTCAAAAGACACTGTCTTGATCTTAACTTTTCTAATATTACTTCATGTGTTTTCTTGTAATGATGAGATATTTGCAAATTAGTAATCGGAATATGTGAAAATACTAGACGTGGCATATAATTACACAAGCTTAATTTGAGATGGCTAGATGACACGGAAGTCTGAGTGCTGATCCAACACCGCTGAGATCATGGGTTAAAATACCGGCAGGAACTTGTGATTAAACCTGATTCTCAAGTGTAGCGAGTTAATGGTCTCCATTTGGTCACCAACGACCGCACGCACACACAAAAATAAACATTACATTGTTTTGCCATTGATTTTATTCATTTCAACTCTTAAGAATGAAACATTGAGGCTTGATTGACGTGCAACAAGTAATCGGGGTATTAAAAGGTGTGCCTCTATTGTGGATTTAGAGGTGTATCATCTTTTGGACTGTTCCCCGACACAGGGTCATGCAATTCCAGCCGCGAGAGTTTTGACTGGAAACTTGCTCATCTCACGATACGATACCGATAGCACAATTGGAGCATCATAAAAAAAAGTAAAAATCTATTTTAAATATGCTTAGTCATAGTATGCTTTTTATTTTAAAGTACGAACAGTAGGTACAAATTAACAAAACTTTAAAATCTCATCCCATGAAAAGATTTAACTTCAGGCCCTGATGAGTCCCTCGCAGCACAGATCCTGATGCCCGGACTGTCACAAGGTAGCATATGGAAAATGTAATTGTCTATGCTTTTTTTGTATTGTTATCAGAGCCACTCGGCATGCTACAGTGACTGCACGTTCACATACGAAACTGAGAGCGGCGTGCTCGAGTTCAACTACGGCGGTCTGAATGGTACCACGAGCAAGGTGACTGGGCCCAGCTTCACGGCCAAAGGGACGATGTACAACCTGGTTTACAACATCAGCCTCTGCGGCAATGAGGTATACGCCACCACAGTGCCTCTCATAGACATTGAATCCCCATATGATTTGTTAAAAATAATACTATTGAATGAGGTCTTTTTCAGTTGTGCTGTACAGCTATCCGATGCGGATTCTATTTGTACAACATGTCGTTTTGCACGATGCCTGACATGCTTGGAGCTTCTTCAGCAACTGAATTCAGCTCCAGAATTAGCTTGCAGGACGTGGAATGAAACGTTGGACATCATTGCGAACAACATGACGTACGACCCGGAAACACATCGCCGAGCCGTTTTAAAGGAGGAGGAACCCGAAAACCAAACAGCTGCCATCTTGTATGCACAAACCAATGTTGTTCGACGTGAGCTCGATGATTAGTTAATGGAAAAATAGATGGTAAGGTTATGAGCAAGCACGCCACTATGGCACGTTAGTGGCCCTACTCCCATATGATTGAATGCAACGTTAGGGCAGTGATGTAAGAGGAGTGCGATGATAATGTAAAATGTGTGGCCTTGCAATTTCTTGCTCGTGCCACTGCTGGTGGAAGGGCCTCCATTAGGGGAAGCTCGAGAGCTCCTCTCGAGGGTATTTTGGCCTACTCTTTCACATCTTGAGAGAGGTGGCAGAACCCACACTCTACCCCACCACACGCAATTTACCGATGGACTAACTGTGGTGTACTCATTGTATTGCTGGGTGGACAGAGGCCGAGGAAGAGGGGGTTTCAATTAAAAATTTTACTTCGCACATGTTTTGGACAGCCTAGGACACTAAACCTTGTTGCATATTGACAAGAATTGTTTATTTTTGGGTTGCATTTTACTTAACTTGTGTAGCGCAGTGCTGTTTCAAGTGGTGAGAAACAAGCTTTCTCACTAAGCTAGACGCTAACATGAGTGAGCTCTCAGCCGCACGAGACTCGTACCCCACTGGCTCGGCAAACGCAGGGCCCTCGCGTTACCGGTGCTTCTTTTCCAGTGACTCTTAGCCGAGCCGGAGAAAACAGAACGTGATACACTGGCCTCACAAGAATATCTGAATACGGCCTGGGGCCAAGCAGGGCCAGTGACGCGGTTTAACGATGCAGTCATCGCGCGCGTGACATCAGTCGGTGCAATTCAAACGGAAACTCCGCTGCATCATCTTTATGCAGCTCGACTCGTTCGGTCGCACATGATAGCACCAACACCGCCGGGCTGCTGCAGTGGAAAGAACAAAGTGGCGCCGCCCGAGGGGGCTAGCATGGCACAGCCGCCCTGGTGCGGCTCTGTTGTACCGGTGGAGGCTTCGACGAACACTTTGAAGTTTTTGGGGCCACTCGCTGAGCGTTCGGTGTGCTGTGCCTCCCAAGGGCGCGATGAAGGCACAGTGCGTGGACAACGTGACGAACGCCCAGCTATCGCAGAAGGACCAGAGTCAGAGGACGCAGATGGAGGCGTTCGTGTGCCGGTCGACCATCATCACGTCGGAGGCGCGCGGCATCGGGGCTACGGTATCCTCGCAGATACTCAACCTGGCCGACCGCTTCATAGGTACGCGTGCACACACGCTCAGCATAGGTATGCTAAACACATCCATCTTCACCACTATTTTACAGTTGTTAAAAATTGAAACGGGTATGCTAGTTGCGCATGTAATGGGCCTTTTGTTGATCCACTGCTGGATGAGGGCCAGGCCACTCCGTACAGGGTGTGGGAGTTATTCGACCATACTTCACCTTGGTGGTCAGTGAAGGTTGGTGAAAGCGGGGAGCATATATGTGGAAGCATAGAAGTACATAGATTTTGTTGCACTGTCCGGCACTACCTACCCTTTAGCTTCACAGCAGCCTATTCTGCCTGTGTCATGCATTTAATTAGATCAGGCAAATTCAGTGTGATATGGTCACACACGTGTGTGGGATTTTTATTACCAGAAAATTGCAATTGGTAATAGGTTTTGTTCTTTTGACACCTGTTTTGAGGACTAAAACACAGGTTAAGGTTTTTTAATAGTGATATCTTCTGAATATTGTATCTAAACACAATGAAAGTCATCCTTCAATTTAAATGTTTTTTATCATCGTGTGGTTTTCTGCTAAACTGAGCTTTGGAGTGGTGTTCATCTCCTTTAGTTCTGAGCCGGTGGTAGAAATTCTGCATTCTTACTGTGGGACCAATTCTGTCCATAGGAGATTTCCCCACAAAATGGTTCCTATTTTTTTAGCCGCAGAGGGTTAATAGGATCAGTTGACCATTGGCTAAGATCGCAACTATGAGGATGCAATTTTTCCCACCGTAACCCAGGCAGATCACTTGGTTTTCAAAATTTTTATGGCAAAGTAAAGCTTCCAAATGAAAAATAACTACTTGCTACTGGGGCTACGTATTTTATGACGATAATGATGATAATACGAATACCACTGTTTTGAACACACTTGGAAGTATATCCATCATGGAGATCGAGTAATGATATCAGCTTGTGTGCCGATAGCTTGATGGATTATTGTCACAGTGAGATGTGGCAATAACTGCTCCCTGCCCCCACCCCTCAGCTCCAACCTGGCCTACGACCCCCCAATCACTACCTTGATCACTACTGTGGCACATTAGGAATGGACCACCCCTTTAATTATATCCTCGTGCAGCAATGGAGCAAAGTGTGGTTTTGTGAAGGTCCTTATGTGCTGTGCAGTACATCAATGCACGTTGTGTACACCAGCATGCGATACTGAGTCGGGCCTGTAGGTGGCTGGCAGGGTTATTGAGTAACCTGACCTGTATACCAGTCACGTGGTTAATGGCGACTCGATTGAAAATGGCTGTGTGACATACATGCATTTTACAGATTACCACAATTAATGTGTTTGTCCTCGATTTGGAGCACCTGCCCACGTCCTTCATTCGAATGTGCCACACTACCACTATCACTACCCCGACCCCTATCACTACCCCGACCCCGATCACTACCAATATCACTATCACTACCCTACTATCACTATTCGTATCACTACCAATATCACTCGTCCACCCCTCCTTAACCTCTCCCACCTGTTCACCATAACAACACCACCACCACTTTTAATAACCCCGCCCTTTATCTCAACCACTATCATCTGCTGGAAAGAGCCTTGGAATAGGGCACGATGAAAATCTGTATAAGATAAGATACGATGGCTGCTGATAATTAATTGTTTTGAAACCTAACAGTGTAATCCAAGGTCTTGTATCTACCATTTTATTGTCATGCAGGGGCAAGAACAGAGACTACACTTGACGGAATAAATGTGCCTCTGGAGTTGTTTCCCCCCAGTGACTACCCCTCCATCCCGGACATCATACATTACTACAGGTGACAGACACTTGGATTATGTCCTCTCTGCTGTGTCTCATGGCTATACTGATGGGTTGCATTGGGTTAGATGTTTAAAAAAAAAGTTGTTTTGTTTCACCAGGTGGATAGTTCACCTCGAGACCAGAATAGTTTAATTTGCAAGAGTGACCCGGGTCACCAGGCTGACAAGCGAGAAACCAAAAAAACAACAACCGAGGCGGTCTGCCGGCATGGAGGCTGTGACGCTTCAAGTGCGATGTAGTTTGCAAGGGAAATTTTGCAAAGCCGACGGTCTGCGTGTTTCTCTTTAAGCCACAATTAGAAGTGCGGCCTACGAGACAGATTGGGGTGGGGGCCATGATGACCTAGAGCTGTTTTCCTGCAGGTCGTCGGACACCACAAACTCCTGTCCGGATGGACGCGTCACCACCTTCCGGCTACGATGCAGCCCGGAAAGCGGACAGATTGATGACATCGCTGTGCCAAGGTAGAAACAAAACATGGGCACATTATAAATTAGCCTCCCCTCCCCATCTCAGCAATGTTATGAATTGTGACATAATTGACGTAGCTAGTACATTCAAACATTAATACATTTTTGTAAAATTTTTGTGTTTTGTTTTATTCCTTGCTTAAGACAGGTTTGCCCAATCCATTAGGCTATATTTTCGATTACCATTTCACTTGAATCTCGTTTGCATGAACCGTAAATAACTGATTCTCACATGCGCGATTCCATGTACGTATTGTGAGCACATGAATTAACGTAATCAATGGATCGATGGATCATTCCATGCCTAACAAACAAAGTGCAATTGCAGATTATATCCCTGGGGGGGAGAGGGGGGGGGCAGGGCAGTTTTTGCATCGATATTTGGTTCTTATTTTGCATTGTTGTGTATTTCAGCAAATGCCCTGAAGGAACCTGTGACGGATGTACATTCCACTTCTTGTGGACCACTCCAAAAGTTTGCCCGCTCTGCAGAGAGGTTGACTACAAGAAGGTCACCGAGTCTTGCCAGGGCGGCACAGAGGTAAAGCGACATTAGCACTGCTTAAAGCAATACCCCTGTGCTCTGGGAGGGCCGTCTCAAACCCTCCGTCTCCATACACTCTATTGAAGTGTGCCTAGGATGCTTGCAGTGTCAACAACCAGGCTCATTTAGTTTTGAGAGTGCAAAATAAGCCATAAAGGGGAACTATCTAAAATGAAGCAGATATGCAAGAACGCTTGTGCTTTGTTATGATCGTATTTTATTACTTGCTGAAAAATATATTTTATTTTGTATAACAATTGCAGAACATGAATCTAGATTGATGGGCTAATTTGCAAATGTATGATTTGAGGTATTCATCATCAAGTTCACACTAGGTTGTTAAAAACCACGGCAAAGGTCTCTAGACTGTGAAGAGGAGTGTTTTTTAAATCATTAATTTTATATCCGATTTATATAAAACAATGAATAATTCACTGGTTCGAAAGGCTGTAATTTTTTCTACCATCTGTAGTTCGAATGCAGTTATCACATACTGAACATCAAACATTTGAATAACTTCCAATATAGTGAAGTCATCAGAAAAGCTCGCGGCAAATCTAACACGCATAGACACGCGGTCATAACGTTGCGTGTTATGGCCGCGTGTCAATGTATGTTGAATTTGTACACCGTACGTAGCCAACCGTGCTAATGGGAGGCGCTAACCTCGATCCGTGTGACTTCAATTCGTGACTCAGGAAACCTCAATCTCGCACCCTCACCCTCACCCTCGTCTTTGCAGAGAACACGTTACGAGTGGAAGGCACCAGGCCGCTGCACGGGCGGAGTGTCACTTCCGCCCGAGACGAGAAACGTGTGTATGGACCTGAGCCTGTGGCTCAAGGTGGGCATTGGGGGCTCCATCCTCGTGGCTGTTGCCCTCGTATTCCTCACCTGCCTCTTCTGGAAGAAGAACAAGAAGTGAGTGCTCCGATTCAGGGGGAGACGCCGTCGCGGCCCACGTACGATAGGGCGTCCGCCAGAGGTCGCAAACGGGTTTTTATTCCTTACCCATACCGGTATCTGGCCGCACCAGGGTCGCAAATGGGTACCCGTACCCGTACCCGGCTGGGTATGGGTACCCGTACCCGGCTGGGTATGGGTACCCGTACACTACCCATACCCGTACCCTACCCGAAATGAGTGACAAACGGTTACTCACCAGTGACTCACGGCCTACCCGTACCCGGCCGCACCAGGATCGCAAACGGGTACCCGTGGTACGAATCTCGGAACACGCAAGCGTAGTGCCGTTTAAAAAAAGATATTCTCCTCTCTGCAGAGAACTGCAGTGACACGACCGCACTCTATGATAGCCTGCACAACACGCCCTCCCACATGGCCTTGTGGGAGCCTCGGTACCGATAAAGTGATTTATTAAAATTTTCCTTCCGGTTTAGTTTTGATGATGTACACGCACGTCCTCGGAACGTAATCGGAAGAAAAACTGATGACGTACGCATACGTCATCGAAACGGAAAAGGGTCGATTGACTATTCTCACAGAATTTCACTTGAGTGGACGTGATGAACGCAAGACCGTGCATGGCACGTCCGTGCTGTCCGTCCCGCGCAGGCTGGAGTACAAGTACTCGAGTCTGCTGATGAACGGCAGTGTCAAGGACGGCGGGGAGCTGCCTGCTGTGGACAGCTGCGCCATCATGGAGGGCGAGGAGGAGGACGTCATCTTCGCGAAGAAGAAAAGCAAATCCTTCTTTGGGAAATTAATGAACAAGAAGAAGGTGCCTTTTAACCACCAGAAAATTCACAAACTTAGCGTTGATATGTTCGTAAGCATTGCGAAAGTAAATACTCTCACCGTAGCTTAGAAGTGTGCGCTTTGTGTGGCAAGTCCAAAATACTTGTGTTTTCATTCTTTAAGCGGATAATGTTTTACACAAAATACTTGCTTGTGTCGTCCCATTTAAATAGCTTATTATGTTGTTAGTTTGTGTACTCGCAAATCCAATTGGCCAAAGACTCAATGCAGCCCCTTTGTTAAAAGCTTTGTGACTCATTGACACTTTTCTGGATAAAGGATATTATTTCAAATTTATTTATTTAGGGTATAATTTCATGTGGTTGGTGATTCATAAATTGTGGTTAAAATTGTACTTTGAATCACAATGTGAAATTCACTATCACTGACCACCACCACCACCACAAATTCACCACCACAACCTCTTGTATGGGAGCTGAGCATCATCTTGGGCTCGCCGTTGTGATTTTCTCAGTTTTACGGATCAAAAACACATTTCCGTTCCAGAATCGTGGGCCTAACATGCACAACTTTTTGTTTCTTTACAGGATCCAGAAGAGGTGGAGTTTCAGTCTGTGCAACTGCAACTGAAGTCTTGAGTCATAGGTGCTTTGCAAGTTTACATAAAGGTGTGCAATTTGTATTTGTCAGTTGCCATTGGTTCGTCCATTGCAGTACACGGCATCGGAATGTTTGCCTTGTTAAACGTTGTCATGTCATGCCTTGCAGCGTGAAAACTCTTAACAGCAGATTTTTTTACACAATCAAAGGTTGATGTTCACGGTCAATCGAGTTACTAGATATATGCATCAGGTGGGACTTTATAATTCCATTAAACGATTTAGAGAATAATGTAGGGTGGTTTGTAAGCTGTATATTGTTGGTGTGTTTCATACGTGCAAAGTTTGCTGTATTTTAATTGTGTATAAATAACACACAGAATATCAGAATCCGAATATTTATTTAGACTGGAGGAATCCGATGACCTATAAAGCTCTTTTTCACAGATGTCCGGTAGGGGCGGATACGAACGTTACAACAACAAACAGTACAAAAACATTTTAGTAGTGCAAAGTACAAGAATAATAAACAAATCAACCCAAACATACAATACTAAACCATCCCCATCCTACCAGGCAAAGCCCAGTGAGGTATTAACTTATTTTTCAGAAGCGACCTGGCCACAAATGATAACTCAACAAAGTTGCCCATCATTTGGACATTTATAGCCCCAAAATAATCAAAAGAATCGCAATGCACGTTTGTAAACGTGGAGGGAAAACGGACAGGATCCGGAGAAAAATTCCCGCGACCACGGGGAGAGAGACACGGAAACTCCAAATATACATCAGCAGGCGTCAGGGTCTGGATTGAACCCCCGACCTCCTGCATACCAGGCGAGGAAGCTCACATCTCCTAGCCACCGTGGCACCCCTTTAACAAATAAATAAATTAGATCTATAGCCAAGATCAAGCATGGTCAGTCCTGAGGATATATTATATGGTTTGCTGATGGACAAGTTGCACTGTTTTTATTTGTATCATAGTCTGTACAAACCCTTGTTAAGTCTGTACGAAACAGTGGTGTTTATGATAAATAACACATATTATAACATGTGTTATTGCAAATGTTAAGCCATTGTAAAGAATGTGGGGTGGGGTGTGGTGGTAACTACTGACTCTACTGTGGGATTGTGTTTGCATATTTTATGGGCGTAATGTTAATTAATGCTTGGTTAAATTAATAAAAAAATTCAGCCCTTTGTCAATACGCATCTGGATGACTTCTCTGTGCCATGTCAGTCATCGGGACTGTTTGACTATACTTCACCCTCGGCGGTCAGTGAGGGTTCGTGAAGCGGGGACTCGAGACTGGTTGACATTTCAATCGCCGGTGACGTTCGCCGCAGCTGGAAATCAAACTCGGGTCACTGGGTTAGCGGTGCAGTGCGCTAACCGCTGGGTTAGCGGTGCAGTGCGCAGGGTCACTGCGTTAGCGGTGCAGTGCGCTAACCGCTGCACCACCGCTCCACTCCAATACGACCGGGTTGTGGAACGTAATTGCTTGGCATATGAAACAAATTGACATATGCCGAACAATACTAGGAATATAGGATAAGTGCATTTCCCAGTAAAATGTTACGGTGGGATTAACACCCATCTGGTATAAAGTCATGAGAGAGTTTATTTTTTCCCCAAAACATCCTTGCTGCCTTACCATGAATTAAAACATTATTGTTATGGTCCTTATTATACTTTTACACTCAAGGTACCGTGGATTTTGTTGGGGTATGATACAAGGAAGTTAAGATATTGAACTAACATTGTACGTGTGAGCTTGTAAGCCAAGTTCACTATGTATTGCTGAGCATTGTTTGGCTATAATCAGGAAAGGCTGTTCATCATACGTGGTGTAAGTCAAGAATGGTTCCCCCACAAGGTAAATTTTCACATACATTGGGGATATTTCTGTGGTACCTGTAATAGACAATGTGAATATTAAAAATTAATATACCTGCACAGGTTTAATATTGTAATATGTGTTTACCCTTTTATCTGGCACCAAAACTGACACCTTTATACAAGGGATCATGTTTGCAATAACCACAACACCTGCAGTCAAAATGCAAACAAAAAGAGACAACTCTGATAATGTATGCACTGTCCTTGAAATTGATTGGTCCACACCCGAGAGACGGATTTTCTTAGAGCCTCGTCTCACATGGTGTTGGACCAGATGACGCCAAAAGGCGCACAACTCAAAAACAGCGCACGATCAGAGTATTGAGAGCTCGGGGTAAGCATTTACATTGAGACCTCCCTTGCCACATGATCCCTTGCAAACATGATCCCTTGTATAAAGGTGTCAGTTTTGGTGCCACTCTACTTGCCAACATCTTCCAGAAGACCTCTACCAACTTGCCAACATCTTTCGGAAGACCTCTACCAACTTGCCGACATCTTCCGGAAGACCTCTACCAACTTGCCAACATCTTCCGGAAGATCTCTACCAACTTGCCAACATCTTCCGGAAGACCTCTACCAACTTGCCAACACTTCCGGAAGACCTCTAGCAACTTGCCAACATCTTCCGGAAGACCTCTACCAACTTGCCAACATCTTCCGGTTTTTTCGGTAAAGTCACGTAAGTAAAAAATAAAATTAAAAATAATAAAAGTAAAAATAGAAATAAAGTAATAAATCACTTATTATTATATTGCTAATGCCTGTTGGCGAAGCCCCTATAACGCGTCACCTATCCGACTGAATTGGTTAATGTTAAATTTCGATTTAAAGCTTTCGTGACTGCAGGGATTCATCTTCTTGGTTCTTTCAGTAAAGTCACGTAGAAGGGACGGCTGCTTGCGTTGTGGCCGAAACGTCGTGAGAATTATTTTATTGTTACATTTGTATTATTTTATTATTTCCCTTCTACGTGACTTTACCAAAAGAACCAAGAAGATGGTTAATGTTAGTTCACACATTCATTCACTGGGTTCAGTCAGACAGGTGAACCGAGCAGACACCAGACAAATGTTTTAAACTTACGCAACTTAATTATTGAATGCAGCCGGCGGTGGACTGTTTGATAATTAATATGATTAATTCTTGATCGTTACAGCGTGGATTAAATATCGGCCGTTCTATAGGATTTGAGGGTGGGGGTCAATCGTTCGTACGCAGGTGGGGGAGGGAGGGGGGTCAAGTTTGGACAGATTTTTGCGTACCTACAACAGGGATATGGCTCCTATACACGGACGTTGGTCATCACGTGACGATATTAACTGGCTGTATCGGATGGGGGAGGGTTTATGACAACACACTTTACACTTATGCGGCGATCTGAGCCAAAATTCAACAATGAATCATAACATTGGTTGCGAAAGCCTACTGCGGGTTGAATTAGTTAATGTTAGTTCACACATTCATTTATATTTGCAGTTTTAATACGAATCAATGTTTCCATACCAGGTGTTGCCACACCTGTCCAGGTTATATGACTCAAATCAGGGCTTCGTTGCCCATATAATATTTTATGGGAATCCCCAAGACCCCGGACATTAATTTGAAGGAAAATTTGGAATGCAGTAAGGCTAGCAAGCTAGTTTGGCTTGTCAGTCTGCATTGCTTGCTGAGCATATCGCAGTGAAACAACGTGCATAGCAATCAAGCTATTGCATCGAAGAATGATTGCATCTGATTGTTAATCTAACGACGTGCGGATCGAATCTTTTCGATTGGTACGTGTTGTGATGAGCGGATTCACATCACACCTGCAGCCACTAGAGAGAGGCCACCATTACACAAACAATGTAAAACAAAACAGATTAGATTATTGCATCAAATCGTGACTGAGTGACGTAGCTTGTTTGGCATGGGCCCTGGTGCAAGGGGTTCAATCGGGGCCCCCTTTCCCATTCATATCCTGAATCTCAGCGACGTTGGGCCCCCTCCAGTCTGTGGGGCACACTGAATGGCTATGCCACTGCTGAGTTGCAAAGATGTGCCCCATCATTCATCCCGCCCCGACTCCCTGAAGCACCAACTTTTGTGCACTTCTGCAAAGTAGCCAGCAAGCGGCACTGCGTCATCATGGAACACTCAAATACACGTGTTTTTTTAAGCCCCTACCTCGCAGATATGTCATACAAAAATCCTGGTAAAGGTATATTTTATATAAATACATAAAAGCATGTTGCAGCAAATGCTGTTTTTAGCAATGTTGGTATTTCATATCGTTGTAATGTAGTTATGCATTTACAATTAATATTTGTGGTCTATGGAGGATGATACAATATATGTTATTGTGAAACATTTTAATGCATGATTAATGTCGTACAATATTTCGCTGTTAAAAATTTCCGACAGATTAATGTTTTTTGGCACCGTCTCATTATCCAAACAATGCTCGTCATTCAACATCTACCTTTGACCCCACCACCCCTGTCTGGTTTTCATAATAAATGTGTGAGCGCCTTTTTCCACGTCATTAAACGTTCTGTTTACTTAACAATAAAAGCAATGTGGACAAACTGTGCTGTCTGTAGATGTCCGTGTCTTTCTCTGTAATTATCGGGACACAATTATACGTATTGTTTATCCTGGCACCCGTCTGTGATCGAGTTTATTTTTGCAGATAATTGTAAAAGCATTTTAGCGCCATTGTTGGTCTGATGCGCGTTAATTTATAACTCAAATATTCTAAACTGCTCCGTTTTTTTCTGTACATTACTGTCAGGCTTATTTAGATTATGTTTGTTTTCAAAACAGCTCGCTTCAATTGGAAGTCATCGTTTACGTTGTTTATTTTTCATTTAAATTCGTTGTTGTTTTGTTTGTTTTTCAAAAATTTGTTAAACTGTGGGAACGTGCTTTAAAAAGAAACCCGCATTAGATGTTGTTGTAGAGTTACAGTAGTGTTGTCAGTCTACTGTTTGCTGAGGGCCTACCCACATTGTGTCAATCGTATGAAATAGTTTGAACAAACGTCACTGCGCGAGTCTTTGCAGATTGGTGAAGGAGAGGCCCCCACTGATGTTAGACGGAGCCAGGAATCCAACTCAGGCAGGTTCATAGCGCAGTGCACTAATCACTGTGCTCCTCCTCCCTCTTTTGGTAGAATTAAATATTTAAAAAAACTGTATTTAGCATTGTTTTTAGTCTAGTAATTTTACTTACAGTTTTGTATTTTACTAATTCGGCAATGTGTTTAGTATAGTTATATTTTCAATGAAATATGTTAGTGTTGTTTCAATAGATTGTGAAATTCCGCATGAGATATTGCCAAGTCTTATTTAAGCGCAAAAGATGACTCTCAAACCCAAATGGATTGTAATCTCTGTCAAACTGTTTTCCCACACGCTGGATTATATGCTGCCCCATGCATTCAAATGATTCATTTTATTTCACATCGTAAATTATAAGCAAGCTTTGTGCTTCCTATTCTCATAGGGCTGTCCACCCTTGTTAAGATTGAAGACAGGAACATACGTTTTTGCGTGTGTGTTTTTTTCTTTTTGTGAGCAGTAAATGTGCTTTAAAAGTTGCTGTGCGTTTTGCAATGCCTGAAACAGCACGTTCGTACGTTCACATGCCTTCTGTTCGTCTCAAAAAAGCCGTAGGAAGAAAATAAAACAATCGGCTGGTGGCCACCAGGGCAAAGCTTCACAGAGGAGCGATATTTATCAGCGTCCCACACTCATAATCTCGGCCCTTCATCGCGCACGGGGGATCCAAAGGGACCCCAGTGCATGGGCATATATTTATATTTTTTGCACAAAACGGTTTGGACAAAAAGCAAGTCTTAAGCCTTGAGCTGGTGTTGACGGGAGAGGCCGCGTTTGTTGAGCTCTCTCTTCTGGTGAGAAGTTGGGGTCAATCGGCAGGATAAGAGGGAGACATGCCGCCACACTGGCGTATTGTTTTGTGCTTTCCAGAATTCCTGCTCAGGGTTTTTTTTTACAAGTCCCTTTAAACTGCTGCTGACTTCAGATGGTATGCATCATTTGATTTGGGGGCGGAAAACCGAACAGAATTTTCCCGAAAGTTTTCTCAATTCTGATTTAAAGCTTTCGTGACTGCAGGGATTCATCTTCTTGGTTCTTTCGGTAAAGTCACGTAGAAGGGAAGTAATAAAATAATAAAAATTTAACATAATAAAATAATTCTCACGACGACGCTGTCTCCCCGACAGACCTGGTCTTCACCTGAGGACGGCTGCTTGCGTTGTGGCCGAAACGTCGTGAGAATTATTTTATTATGTTTTATTTTTATTATTTTATTACATCTCTTCTACGCGACTTTACCGAAAGAACCAAGAAGATTTTCTCAATTCTGTTACATCAGTTTCTCCTAAAATACATGCTGGGTATGTGCATACATTATTGGCTTTGGCCATGTGGAGACTTTAAAACCTCCACAAGCATTCTCCAAACAGGTTTTGTATAACACCAATTTTATAATGGTCCCAATTAAATCCCTCTTCCCACGGATATAAATGTGGCTGTTTCAAATGTGTAGCAAAAAACCTGCACGTAGTTTGAATCTGAAACGCAGGTAATGGGGCCAGGTGTTTACAAATTCCTGCTCGGGTTGCATGGTAGCTAAGCCTCGACATGTTTGCGCTTTATTTTGTGAATTGGCTCAGATTATTTAAGCTTCTGGATTATATAGGGCCACTTACTGCCAATCAAGACTGCTTGGTTGTGATAAGGAACATGTAAAACCTTCATGAAATTTAATAGCGGTGAAATGCTACAGTAGTGTTCATTCTGGAATTTCATTTCAACCGGTCTGATTTAGTTATATACATTTAACAGATGTCTATTAAATTAATTCAAATAAACTTACAGTGATACCTACTGGTTCATTGGTTTGGAATTCATTCATTTCTTATCTCTGCTCATTGTGGCCATTTTCTGAGTTTGGGGAAAAAGAAAAAAACAACTTGATGGAGTGTGTCCAGGACAATTCCTGCCAATGTCTTTGTTTTTTTCGCCTCAAAATCTCACGGTACTTGATCGGCATATTAATTTGTCCAAATATTCTTGTCATTAACTTATTCACATTTAAAACTTGGATTTTTTTTGTAAGCAGCACCATGGAGTTACCCATGATTTAGTACATTACATTATTTTATTTGAATTGAGAACTGCTGTGTTGTTTACCTCATATAGACATAAATACCATGAATGTCCTCATATTTTGTGCAATTCTTCCAGCGGAGCAGTTGAAAAAAATTGACAAATGCATTAAATTCCCAACCCCCCTCCCTCGACAACTCTGTCCAGCCAGTAGTATAAATGGGATACACCACTGTGAATCGATCGGCAGGCTGGTTGTGATGGGGGAAGGTGTGGGTACTTCCAACAACATTCTTCCAAGACGTCCGGACAGTGTGGAAGTGTAGATCAAATGTCCTTTCGTGGGGCTCTCTGGAGCGCCTTGTAGTTGAAGGCCCTTCTGCCAGCAGTCACATTATCAAGACATTTGGTGGCCGCACCTTCATCCTCTGCAATACTGAATATTAGTAATTGACATCGTGAATTTATGCCCATTGGTTGCATTAGTATCTCGATGCATGTGTACTTGTAATGTTTGCAAAATTGTGCAATGTCTACTACCCATTTACTATGCACACATCTTGTATTTATTTCACATTTCCCAGAAGAGAGACGAGCTTTGTCAGTAGGATCTCACTTGGTTTTAATAACACGTGATAATCTGGAGTTTGTTGTCATTGGAAAAAAAAACTATTTTCATGAGCATTGTTTTGCTTTTCATATCTGTCTTTGGAAAAAACTAAATCAACATACAGTTTGATAGAAATATACATGACTTAAATGGCAATTTATACTCTACCCGTTGGTATAATAGGTGTTTGATGTAATACTTTTAATTAACTTCTCATAATGGTGAATGAAACCACAGAATCAGAATCTTTATTGAGACAAGAGGAATCCGATGAGCTATAAATCTATTTTTCATCCGTAGTTTTGTAGTTCAAAACCAACCGTTGTATATGCATTTGAAAACTTATTGACAGAGAGATAGAGAGATGCTATTCAATAAAAACGTGTACGATCGCTAGCCCTGGGTTGTCGTCGCTGCCGTAAGTAGTTGCACGGTCACACTTACCTTTCTGAATAATTTCATTCGAGAGCAGCTCATTAAGTACGCTGCTGACCCAAGATGAGTGCTGGACCCTTGACCTGCCCTGCGCACGCCGAACTGATTTTGCAATGCTTCGAAGAGCGCACCTTTGATCGGATGCCAGCTTCGTATATTTTCTCGTCGGCTGCGCACATGCTGCCGACATAATCGTTTGGCCGACATGGGTTAGTGGCGGCGAAAGGCCTCGGAGGTAGAGCGAGCGAGCGTGCGTGCGTGCGTGCGAGACGACTTGTTTTGTTGGAGCTTTGCTCGAGGCATGGACGCTGCGTGACACCTCTGCCTTCACGGGACGTCGAGCTTGTCGTCCCGAGCGATTACAGCTGTGAAGGATTTTATTGCCGTACTCTTCGGAGGGACAGGCATCGGCGGAAAATTGGCCACCTGTTTTAACACGTAATTTTTTTGTGTTACTTTAATCGTGCTAACAAATAAAAAAAACAACGAAGAAACACAATTGAGTGCATTGTGATGCATTTGGCCGCATCGTCTTTGGTTGATGCGTGTATTGGTTTAAATTGTATTTTTTTCTTAACAATTTGCGCATGCCATCACATTAGGTCATTTCAAACAATGCAGTTACTTTTATTGTGTCATATTTTATGCAGCTTTACAAATAATGGAGTAAAAATAGGACCGGAATGTGTTCATCACGGCACAGCAAAATGTAAACTATTGTCTAACTTCAGGGCAGATAATATGACCGTTGCAGTTCTAGCCGTGTTTATCTTCCTTCTAAAATTAATGATCCAGTGATCATCACTTCTGTCTGGTTGGGCTGAAATGTTTATCCGAAACGCGAGCTTGTTCACAGTGATGCAGAGTGGCACCATTATCGACGCTGCTCCTTGGCGTGCTGACATCTGAAATGCCTGACACTGCCCCTCACCCTGAGATGCCTTCGGTACTGGGATAGACTGTGAAGTGCTGCGCATGCCAGTGCAATTTAAAGAAGGTGCTGTATAATTTGCTGCATTGTTGAAGCAGCCATCTGTCTCTAACATTAATTTAAACCCCGAAGTATAGTCCACAGGTTCTTCATATGTGTCCCATTGCTCCCATTCAGGATAATGTGTACCCATGGGATGTTGCTTTAGATTAAAATAAATACCCTTGAAGTATTGCGATTACATTTTATTCCTCCACAGGAAAAGTCAATATTTAAAGATGCTCCCTTTCATTCAGACTTTATTAAATCGTTGTCTTCTCTCCCCGCAACAAATTATTCCAACTGCACTATCAGCGTCATGTCACGAGTTGAAGGTTCCACTTGTAAATATTAGTGTTGTGCCTCATGTGTCATGATTGCATAATATATATTTTTTTTGTTCCCAGGACTTCTCCCAAACCATTTGATCCGTGCCACTTTTTTTTTACACAGTAGGAGTTACACTTTTCATCTCTATCATGAGGACGTTGCACGATGGTGAAAATGATATGCTTCATTATCACAGCGGGATTTTTTTGCCAATTTAAGTGGCAAACCGAATTTAATACGATGGCCTTTTTTTTAGTACAGTCCTTGGTGACTGGGCTGAGACCAGGTCACTAAACTTCAGAGCCAGATTTTATCACGGGTGGCTGCCCCGGTTTCAAATGCAGGATATCGGTCGTACCGTCTCAATGCTCTGACCTTCGAACCAGCTGGCTACCTCAAACTTGATGAAAATCTTCAACAAAACTTGACTTGTCTTGCCATTTAAAAAAAAAATAAAGAACTTATACCAGTTACGTGTGGCACATTATACAGGAGGCAACATACAATTGAGGACCACACAATAGGTGTACTCTGCTCTGGAATATTAAGAACGTGGCATAGAAAACCCCACGTTAATATGGCCATTAAGTTGTTTTTTATTTGACTAGCTAAATTATTGAGGCTTCAAAATAATTTCAGTAAACAAAACCAAATTGCATTACCAGGCATATTCATTAATCCGAAGCGTGCTATGGTTCCACTTAATCCGATTGATGAATGTTTTTCAAGTCGTCTGCATAGCTTCATTTCTGGCTCAACAGTCGTCAACGTGTCAATACATAGCATGAATACCTTCACAGAAAATACCCATCAAGCCACTGTATTTTATTTGTTTTCATAACACGTGTGTCATGATAAACATGTGCATGCGATGCACTGCTTTCCATCTGCATATGGCTCATCGCCCTCTTCCTCAAATATTATAGTCACCTGCATGGCATAATGCCCTGGCCCCTCAAGTAGGGAGATCGTTCATAGCTGTATACTTATTGACTTCACCTGTACGCACCGTTAAAAGCTTTGAAGCCGCATGAGAATCGGCAGTGCAGGGCATTCCAAACTTATAAGTGAACCATTTTTTTTTACCGTCGAGGGAGAGCATATCATATATGCAAGTATATTCATTGCAGGTGTTTGCACTATGATTAAAACAACATTTTGGTGCCTTTGAATAATATTGCTTGAACGGAGACTACTCGTCTCAAGAATGTGTTATTATCCGGCCCGGTGACTGATCGGTGGCGGGAACATCTTGCAGGTGGAAGCTTACGAGTTGAAATCCTGTCTGGGGGTTGACTTGGCCCCATCACCCCACTGGAATTGATCAAGTGGGTACCACTTTTGTGGGGACATCACAATGTTATTCTCTATGGATAGACTTGCCTCAACCATAGGAACGTTGAATTTCCACCACTGGCTCAGGGCTGTAAAGAAGAGATGACCACCACATCAATGCTCATTTAAGCAGGACATGGCCTTCGACTTTATTTATTAAAGTTGCCGCACATGTTTCAAGTTACGTAAGAGGTGCACGGATGTTGAGAACAATATTATTGGGGGGGGGGGGGGCTCTGCTGCAGAACTTGCCGTTGGAACGGCTTAATTCGTGATGGATATTGCATTTCAAATAACGTGACCAATTGGCGCTAAGAGAGTTACGTAAATTAAATGACCCCTGTTTTTTTTTCTTTTTCGGTGGGAATGCAATGTGCAATAACAGCAGATGAGCGAGCACGCTTGAGGAATTTCTGAAAGTGCCCCCATAGATCAGTGCTTTAAATCCAACGAGATTCATGTAAAATAAGCAAACACCCATCTGTGAAATGCACCATCAGTCACTGCCAGGCTGCTCGGCTGCAGGTTCCAGCGCTGCACATGGCATCAAAGCCGTGCGAGGCTTCCTTAGGGGTTCCAATAACCTCTGCTTTGTCTCTTTCATCGCAACTACGATGGTGCCGAGTTTCCAACACTGATCTGGACTTCATATCCTCGTAAAGACTATAACTGTACGTTCCATTGTGTAATATGCGCTTCTTTTTATTTATTTTACTCGCGGTTAATTTTTTGTTTGAGTTTGTAGCAGCGAAGGACTTGCAATGTTATTATCATCTGCGTTTGTGTTCATGACAATTATACCACGATTTTTGTTGTTATTTTGTTTTATTTTACCAGCTAAGGCCCACTGAGCTATGTAGCTCTTTATCAGAAGCGACCTCACCACAAATGATAGCTCAACGAAGTGGCTTATCACATGGAAATGTATCGCAGCCAGATACTGTCAACGCATGTTTCTAAATGTGGAGGGAAAAGAACGTGGAGGACCCGGAGAAAAATCCACACGACCACGGGGAGAACATGCAAACTCCGGATATGCAGGTGCCACGATTAGGATCGAACCCACAGCCTCCCTGTATACCAGGCGAGGGAGTTAACATCTCGCCACTGCAGCACTCCCCAATGACAACCTCTGTCAGTTGATTTCACTCTATGAATGGAGTCTTTAAAAATGAATAAATCAGTAAATAAAGGGACTGATTAATTTAGGCAATATGGTCCTGTGTGGAAGCGGTACATTGTGGGGGATTTTTGCTCCATTCTACTCCCGTTCGTTGTGTGCACTGTTGTGCAAATGCCATCCTCTCACGGATTTTCATTGCTCTTGCGTTTGATTGAGTAAGACGCAGGCTGGTCACCACATCCCCGAAGAGATATTATGAACGGCAACGATCACAACTGTGGCAACTTTACAGGGATGCTATTGCCAAGTCTCAATGTGTCACAATGTATGGAGATTGTTTCGCATTTGTTGGCTGATAAACCCTGACTGCCGGCATCTTTCTAAACTGTTTTAAATTCGGCTGCCATTTTTGACACAAACAGATGTCCATACAGTAGTACATTGTTTTTCAATAGTAACACGCTTTGTTTGAAAGGATCTTTAAGACGACGTAAATCATTTGGTGATGCTACATTGGCAGTGGTACATAAGCACAAATAATAAAAAAACAACACATTGGTGTATATAATAGGTGACGTTTTGGGTAATGGCCGTTATGTATATGGACATTTCCCAAAATGTGGCCCATTGTAGAATTTTTGTTCCTTTTAAGGCAGTGTTATTGCTGAATGTGTTGAACTATTTATTGGAATTCGAGTCCTGTGTATTCATCTGACTTTCCATTTAACACGAACTGACTGGCAGTTGCGCAACTAATCACACTTCCGATTAGTACGGTTGACTACGTATGGTGCGAAAGAAGTTAAACAAACATACATGCAATCTTTGCTGAGGACAAAAACACTGCCTAGCTGCCTGCAAGTATTACTCACCAGGTGGTACCTATTTTATTCGCCCTATAACTGCATTGTTGTTGGTTTGTTGTTGTTATTGTCAGTCTGTGACTTCCGATTGGGAGCCAATGGCCTCCTCCACATGAACAATAATTGGCCAAATTAACCCAAGCAGGATTTTGATTCCACAACATCTTAATTGCGTTGCAACGATCTAGCAACTGAGCTACTGTGGCTGTTTAAAAACATTTATGATAAGTTGTATATTCGTGGACAGTTGTGTAATACTGTAGGTTCACGGAGGTGAGTAAATACAACATATGTGCCTGTCTATGTTGATATGGGTTGTGTGAACTTGATTTTGCACAGTACAGACCAGCATTGTTTTGGGATTGAAACACAGTGTGGACGAAACAGTGGCCTTTTGATGAAAGTAATGCTTCCAATTTATAGCCATTTTAATTGTGCCAATTTCTTTCACGAAACTCTGCCAGCTTCAGATATGACAAATGAGTCCTTTGACTCTGTACTGTGCCCATAGGGTAGCCACACAAACACGCGCCTCATTATTTTTGTTCGTGCCATGAGAATACAAATAAACTTTGTTATTTTTGTGTAAATAGCATTATTGTTAATATACGCACGTAATAATTTATTGTGGTGTACAGTTAGGAAATTATACTCTGCTCATTTTTGCAATGGAGGTAGACTTAATCTTGGATCTTTCGGTAAAGTCACGTAGAAGGGAAATATTGAAATAATAAAAATAAAACAATAAAATTCTCACGACGTTTCGGCCACAACACAAGCAGCCGTCCTCATGTGAACAACAAAGCTGTCGGAAAGACAGCGTCCCAATGAACACTGCTAAGCTTGGCAGCGTATTTTAAGCTTGGTGGGAGGAGCAGAGAGCCTTGACAAAGGAGTTTACATATCAACAGAGGAATTTAGCATATTGACGCTAAAGAACAGCTTCTACCCTACTACCTACTACCTTCTACGTGACTTTACCGAAAGATCCAAGAATATGAATCCCTGCAGTCACGAAAGCTATAAATCGGAGGTAGACTTGTTATTTGAAAGTGAAATTGAGACATTTCAATATCACCAAACGCGGTAGTAATGTCGTCACGAGGATTTTTTTTACCTTGTTATAGTGTACCACTTGCTGTTTCAGTATTGGCGTTGAATTTATATCTCTCTTCTTGTTAGTCCTTTACATAGAGCACTAAATGTAGTGTGCATGTCCATTCATATACGTGTCAATATGAGGAGATGTGCAGTTATGGAATGTGAATCCACTTGAGAGGTCTAAACAAGTACCGTACTTTAATGTCAGTACTCGAATGGGAGACTGCCTGGGCTGCGAAGTTGGTCAGGATACAGCAGAGGTCGCAATCGGGTTTTGATTCCTTACCCGTACCCCGCCGCATCAGGGTCGCAATCGGGAACCCGTACCCGTACCCTACCCGATACCCGGCTACCCGTACCCGGCTGGGTATCGGGTAGGGTACGGGTACCCGATTGCGACCTCTGGGATGAAGCCATGTTGCAGGCGCGGGTGGGTTGATTCTAGGAACTTGAATTGTGAGGAGACAAGACGTTGGGAAATGAGTGACAAACGGTGACTCACCAGTGACTCACGGTCTACCCGTACCCGTACCCGGCCGCACCAGGGTCGCAAACGGGTACCCATACCCGGCCGGGTACGGGTAGCCGGGTATCGGGTAGGGTACGGGTATCGGGTACCCGATTACGACCTCTGGGATATGGTAATACAACAATGGATGCTATATGTGCGGAGCTTTGATGTATCCTTTCGTATGGATGGTACTTTGTTTCTGGTACTCAAATTTACACTCATTTAACACGCACTCATTAAACGTCCTAACACAGCACGACTCCAAAAGTCCGCGATCCAATAACCTCCACGACCACGTAATTCGCAGATTGCCCCTCGGATTTGCGGCTCCTCCGGAAATCCACGGGACCGTCGATCTTGAAGTCTACGAAAAAAGTTGCGGATTTCGGGATCGCTTTCGGGAGCGGTGAATTCGTCTCTTAATCCACGGCACAACGCGTCGGCGGGATTCACGGCACTCAAATTCGTCCCACTGGGTCCCAAAGACAGGACCCTCCTGCAAATGGATTCTGAGAGTGAGTAAGACTTTGTTGGGAAAATAAAGAGGAAGCTTTATTGTTTTCGAGGTTAAATTACTTTACTTTTTTCGTGTAAATTTGTGGCACTTACAGATTGCATTTTTCCGTTTTCAATTAAAACTCTAATTAAAGTGACTGAATTAAAAGTTCAGACTCAATGATATGGGACAACAATTGCAAGCTGCATGATAATTTCAATTCGTATATCACACTCGTATGAAATCAGTTAAGAATGCTGCAGTTACTTTTAATTAAACTCACCTTCTCCTCCTCCATCCCCCCTCTCGTCTCAGTCGACTCCACTCCACATGCTCTCTGCTCCAGCAACCCAAGGTTTTCTGTAAAAGCCTCCAGTCAACTGCTACTCAAGAGGAGGTCACTGCTTCTCTGCTGATGCCCTTGTCACTTGGAATTCCCTCCCTCCGGCCATTCATACTACTAATTCCCTTGCATTGTTCAAGTACAGGCTCAAGGACTTTATTTTTTCTTCCGTCTTTCTCCCTCGCTATTAAGTGCCTTAATTGTTCCACTTTAGCAGACTGTATTCTCATTTTCCGCTCTGCCCCGTACTACTGCACCACTTAATGCCTCCTCTCTGAAAATAAAAGATATCTCAATCTCAATACACACATCTCCCCCCCACCCCCAACTTCCTGCAGGATCTTGAAATGCAGTCGTATTGAGATTATTTTAAATCCGAATGGTATTTTTTTGTCTTATATAAGCATTTTCAATGCCTCGGCTGCTTTCAGATGCGCTTCTGCGGCCGTCTGGAACGCTCTTCCTTCCGACATTAAGAAGCCACTGGAGCGATGCACTTTTAAATCTAGATGGAAACCTCATTTCTTTAGAAAAAATGTTTGTGTTTGTTATCCTTACCATCATCTCTGATAGGCGCAGTTGGCTACATACGGTGTGAAAGAAGCTCAACTTACATACACACATATTATATCAAATAACTAATTTGTGAGGTTTTATTTATATAGTGTGTAAACGAGTTTGAGTAGGTGTTTTCATTTGCATTCATCTGAGTGCCTTGTCCTGTAAACCACCACTTTAATGCAGCTCTCTAATTTGTTTTCGGGATGTACCATATCTTGTTTGATGTTTCGGTCCACTGCAAGAACACAATTCCGTTTCTGAGTAAGCTTCCAGCATGTGAAACTTATCCAAAACGTTGGAAATCTTTCTGAACAACCAGGAATACAATAAAAAAAACACATTGGAGAACTATGTATTTGAATTATATTCCTGATAAAGCTCCCAGATATGTGGAGCGAAACGTCGGACATCATGCCAAACAACACCCGTTACAGCCCAAAATTACTCCAGCGAGCTATACAGCACAACCGCGACAACCTACACAAGTCACATTTGGTCTTCGCACCTGATTCAAGTTCAAGTTCATTTATTAGGTATAGCCCTGTGAGCCATTCGGCTCTTGAATCGGGTGCAAACGCAACAAACAAAAAACAAAAAAATTAACAAAAAACATCTTAAAGTGAATATGTGACTAAGTGCAAACAGAAATCCAAGAAAAGACCTCAAAACATTGCAGAAAAAAATCACCGTACACCAACGCCGTGTGCAAAAATCCCAGTGGGATGCAAGTCAAACAACCAACAACAACCACAAGACAACTTAGATGAAGGCCATCAGTCTAACTCTGTACTACAACAAACATTGGCTCACAAGTGACGACATCACATTTATCCCTCTATTTAAGAACGAGACAGAAAGATTTCTCATCAACTCTGGCTGTCGCCTGATGAGGCTGGTTGTAATCACCGGCGAAACGTTGTACTCGAATTGTAAATGTTGTGGGTTTACTCTCCAACACACCGGTGCGCTGAACTAGTAACGAATTGGCATATTTTGCTTAAGTGACAAACCTTGCCAATTGGCTGTGTCGGATGGTGGCGGGTTTAACGACACATTTATATTTATGCGATCTAATCCAAAAACCTCTTATGGATAATATCGGTTGCAAAAGCCTACGTGTTAAAGTCACTTTGTAATATATTATTTTGTACATGGAGGGGGGGGGGGGGCGGGCTTCTTGGTGACACTGATATTGAGATTGAACCGGTAAACCCAACATTCTTGGGAGCAAGGGAGCTTGAGTTCTGGACCACCCAGCCACCCAAAGGTGACCCAGTAACCGATAACTGCATAAATAAACAGTAAAGGCTTAAACATTCGTACATCTATTGCACATGCTATAGTCTGGTAACTGGAGTTAGAATGTTAAGGCGGAATTGATTTTTGTCTTAAATGATGATAACAAAAATGAAAAAAGTCTAAATATTTTGAAGCTCTTGTCATTTACTAAATGTATTGGCTTAGTTCCTTGAAGTTCCCTGACAGTGAATACATTCACGGGAAACAATTTTTACTGCCTTGTCTGTGAAAGACGTATTTATTGCATCCTGAGTATGAGATAGGTGATAAACAAACTCGGGCAGGTCTAGGAAAATTAGTTTAAGTTTAAACTACCCACGTATCTACTGCTCGTTTGTAGGTGAGTACAAAGGGAACGCCATAGAATGTTAACTTTGGGTGGGACATCTACAAAAAATATTAGTTTTTTATAAATTCGTAAGGAAATAAAAAACTAGCGTTGATACAGAAGCGTGATATTTTAATGTCATTGCAAGACATTTTAATACACTAAACTTAGCAGTAAGAGTTAAAGGCAAAAGCAACAATGACCTTGGCTTTAGACCACTTGAAAAGGTTCGCCCCACTTGGAGGCAGCTTGGAAGCCCAATGAGTATTTTCCAAGGTTGTGAAAAGAAGTGAAAAATTAGCTTACATCAAACATTTAGGCACAGGAACACCCTGTGGACTAACCCCACTGTTAACGCATGTAACTTATATTAGGAAGCAGGTGTCCAGAGTATGTCAGCGTAGCTTAAAATCCAAATCTGTTTGTTCCTGTTTGTGGAAGGATGGTTGGTGGTCTCCCGCCGTTACTTTCCCCAGGTTTTACTTCGGAAAATATTTCATTAATTTGAGTGCAATGCCCCGCTTGAAGCTTTATTAAACTGCATTCCTAATTTAATATTTAATCACGTGCTTCTATTGCGTATATATTTGTCACATCTGGTGCTCTTCTTGGATGGGATTTACAAATAATTCAATCTTGACTTAAAGCTTTCGTGACTGCAGGAATTCATATTCTTTGGGTCTTTCGGTAAAGCCACGTAGATGGAACAAATAATGAAAATAATAACAATATCACGAGGTTTCGATCGCAACACAAGCAATCGTCATCAGGTGAAAAATATAGCGGGATAACTGCTGGGGCAGGAACAAATATATGGTGGGAGCTGCTAAGGTGGGAGCGCTGCTATTTTTATTATTTTGTATTATTTGTTCTATCTACGTGGCTTTACCAAAACACCAAAAGAATATTTAAAATCATTGTATAGCTTTTAAGTATTCAAACATATTTTCATTGTGAGAAATATCGTTATTGTTTAGCATTGTCGTGACTTGCCCAATAGTTTTGCGCACTTTTTAATAACACACCAGTCCACCTAAATTCCATTCAAATAATGTGACGATCTCCACAAAACAATGTAAAGACAACATGCTAAACTGTGAAAACCCTTTATGAATGTTTTGAATTAACAAGCAGCTTCAGCAACTGAATCAGAACAGCGAGAGCTTGTTCTTTGTACGCTATTGTATATATTTAAATGATCCACACGTGCTTGTTATTTCACATTTTGGAGCTCAATTATGACCATTATTGTGGAAACTTGCCGTGCCCACGTTTTCGGGGGGGGGGGGGGGGGTCATGACATCTGCATGTGTCCGTGCCGGTCAGTGGGTCACCAATCAACTTGGAGAGTCTGTTGCCCCAGCTGAAAGGCTTGTCAGACTCAATGTCCATATGTTCAACATTATGTGTGTTTAGCCAAGTTATAGCGGCCAAATGAAGGCACGCTTTTCTTTGAATTCCTTACGTCCCCGTTAGTGTTATGGCATGAAATTCTAATTTCATGGCCAATTATACGTGTTAAGAGTGGCATTGTGGGTCGCAACGGGTTACTTATATATTTTGTTCAACTTGTATACAGTAGTTTTGGAGAAGCTATAAAAGGTTCAAAAGGTCACGGCTCTTTCCTGGGACATATGTTAGTCATCGTACTCAAGTGCAGTTTATTTTCGTTATACTGCCTCCTACTTTTAATATTTAGTTTTCGCCAATGGAAGATAACGGTTTTCACCCACCTGTTAAAACGTGGCCTTTTTAGATACTCCACTCGGTATGCTTATTTAAAAGTTTGTGAATGCATGTCTTACTTTTGCCAGTACTTCTTGCTGGTCCAACCATGCACGTGCTATGCAAATATATTACTCCTGTGACTGATGGGAATTAGGAATGTGTACGCACTGTTGCATTGGTAAGAGTAGTTAAGCAGGTTAGAAATACTGTTTCACAGTTTAAAAGACATAACCAACTTAAATCTGTAAATCTCAATGACATTAAAAACCAAAACTTCTCTGCATTAATAGAAATGATTTTTTAAATATTATTTTTGATCATAAACTGGCGAGATGATTTTTGATCATCAAGTGGCGAGATGTTAAATACCTCTCCTGGTATACAGGAGGTTTGTTGGTTCGATCCCGACCCTGATGCCTGTCTATTTGGTGTTTGCATGTTCTCCCAGTGGTCGTGTGTATTTTTTGTTATCGGGATCCTCCGAGTTTTTCCTCCACATTTAGATTCGTGCGTTTAGAGTATTTGGCTCCAATCAATTTCCACGTGATAAGCCACTTCGTTGAGCTATCATTTGTGGCCAGGTCACTTCTGAAAAAAACAGCTATACAGCTCAGTGGGCCTTACCTGGTAAAATAAAAAAATCCATAGTGATGGAATCTTAACATCACCAGTCGTAGCTGTTGCTCCACTCAATGGGCATGGAACTGATGAGTCTTGCACGTGGGACCGGCGACTCGGTAGTACCTAGCTTGTTCGTGAGATTATTGAACTGTGTCCCTCCGTTCGTGCTTGTTGCAGAGGTTTTCAGCTCCAGCCAAGCGGCTATAGCTGCCTTGGTTAATATGATTCATATGCTCCAGGTGTATGAACCAAATGTGCACGCTCTCTGCTACACAGTGGACGTTAAAGATCCTATAACTTTAGTCGAAAAAGAGTAGGCGATGTCTCGATTTCAAGCTTTCGTGACTGCAGGGATTCATCTTCTTGGTTCTTTCGGTAAAGTCACGTAGAAGGAAAATAATAAAATAATAAAAATAAAACATAATAAAATAATTCTTACGACGTTTCGGCCACAACGCAAGCAGCCGTCTTTAGGTGGAGAACAGGTCTGACTTTACCGAAAGAACCAAGAAGTAGGCGATGTGCGCTGGCTTTATGATCCACTCTTAATTTTAGAACTTTCGTGACTGCAGGAATTATTATTTGGTTCTTTCGGTTAAGTCACGTCTAAAGATAAAATAATAAATTAAATTAAATAATATAATACGACGTTTCGATTGCAACACAAGCAATCATCATCAGGTATAATGAAATAGCGACATAAAATCTAACCAGAAAACTATAGACAGACATATTAGCAGACAGATATTACCAAGATACATAGCGAGAGCAACACAAGTAACAGAGAGGGGTGATCGTCTCTGTGTGGTGGCCTTAAATAGACAGAGGGGGGGCGGAGGCAGAGAGGGAGGGGGGTTAGAGAAAAAAATAGCATATCAATTGGTGCTGCAAGAACGATTACACGGCAAGCAAGCCTGAAAATCAGGAGAAAGACACACTAAAATTAAATAACCTAGTAAAATATCGAAATGTAATGTAATACAACACAGAGGGTCGGTCAACAATTGTGTGTTGACCGACCCTCTGTGTTGTATTACATTACATTTCGATATTTTACTAGGTTATTTAATTTTAGTGTGTCTTTCTCCTGATTTTCAGGCTTGCTTGCCGTGTAATCGTTCTTGCAGCACCATATTGATATGCTAATTTTTTCTCTAACCCCCCTCCCTCTCTGCCTCCGCCCCCCCTCTGTCTATTTAAGGCCACCACACAGAGACGATCACCCCTCTCTGTTACTTGTGTTGCTCTCGCTATGTATCTTGGTAATATCTGTCTGCTAATATGTCTGTTTATGATCCACGTTTGTCAAATTTGATAGATTACTGACAAATTACTTCACTGTGGAATACCATGTAGAAATATCGCCATTTGCAGACCGGCGCTGTGAACACCTTGTGCCGCACAGGGACTGCTGCCACTGAGCTACCGCATGGCTACACTACAACAGGGCGTCTGGAATGTTTGAGACGAGGTGTGATGATGTAAGGCGCCTTGAGTTGCTGAGGCGTTTAAACAAAGCGCCACTACAAATGCACATCCTTATCCATGTGTGCGGCCAGATTGCAGGTGAGCAGAATTATAGCCCACGTGGCTTTACCGAAAGACCCAAAGAATATGAATTAATGCAGTTACGAAAGCTTTAAGTCAAGACATATTTTAAGAGTCAAGACACCCTGTGACACCGCCGTAAATATAAATGTCGTCTGAAGCCCTCTCGTGGCTACTCTTAGGTTTTTTCGGTAAAGTCACGTAGGTAAAAAATAAAATGTAAAATTAATAAAAGTAATAATAGAAATAAAATAATAAAAATCACGACGTTTCGGAGGCAACACAAGTCTCCGTTATCAGGTGGGACCGTCACAGCCAGATTTACTGTATCTCGTGGCTAGTAGACCTCGACACTGGCATTTAGCCCTCGACCAGATTGCCATTCGCAAGAGGAAGAGAAGCACCTGGCGGCTGAAATGCACCAACGGTCGCGTTTCAACACCCTCCTTAACGTGCGTCCACGATTTCTAAAGTTTGCTGGAAGTGCTAAGCGACGAACTAAATTACGCGCATTTTTTGTGTGGCCCCTGACAACTGTAGAATTCCACTCATAAATTCCGCACCGTGCAATCCATTTGGCCGTGGCTTTTAAACGGCACTGCCTATTCCTCGGCATGTAATTCCAGTCGAACGTCGAGAGATAAAAGTACTTCTCGATGGCACGACGGGGGCTCGCGGGCTCCTGTTAGCTATAACATCTCGGTCCCCGTGGGGTAGATTACGAGGGCGAAGATGGAGATGAGGAGTCACACGATCGCCATATTTGCGTTGCCGTTAAGTCGATTGCGTCACCACAGCGCCGCGCCACAAATGAATGAACGCATTCATTGTCGTGGCGATTTGACTCTGATAAAGTAAAAAAAAACCCACCATGCATTTCTTCACTTGTCCCTACTGAATTTACGCACATTTACTGCAGAGAAACCTTATTTAGTTTCACCTCTTATCCTAGATTAGAATCTTCTTTTCATGCGTGCGTGCATATTTTACGCTGTTAGCTAGTGTAAAGACTAGATTTAAAATTAATGTTTCGTTTTTTGTCTTCTGTGAAGAGTTGCAACCGTGTGTAATTTCTTTAAGTGTCACATTTTTTACAGTTTAAGTTGCTCCTTCCCAGACCGTTGGGTTGCTTTAGGAAGTAGTCCTAAAAAAACGTAATAAAAGTTAATGTATTACCTCGTGAAAATCGGCCAAAGGAAGTTCGTTATATATGCACGGGCATCAAAGTGCAGTACAACGCCGCATATCTGACTTGCTGGGGACTGAAGTGTTGGCCTATATGTGAAAAGGTCAGATATGTGAACATCTAGCGAGCATGACTTTTGCGCATACCGTGCACAAATAGGTTACTGGAAACAAATACAGTGCAAACCTTGGAAAGTTCTTCACTGTGCTTTAAAAGAGAGCGAATTTACGCCAGATGAATAACACGTTGCTTAATGCGAAAAGGCTGGATTTGTGAACATCTACAGAATACTGCACTGGGTGTGGGCGATTAATCGGTCAGGGCGAATACGCGACGTTATACCGAAGTGACAATCTGACTGCTATGAATTCTAGATTTGATGTTTTCGTGACTGCAAGGATTCATACTCTTTGGGTTTTTTCGGTAAAGTCACGTAGGTGAAAAATAAATGAAAAAAACAACCTAAATGAAATCACGACGTTTCGGAGGCAACACAAGCTTCTGTCTGCAGGTGGAACCGTTACAGCCAAACTCACTGTGATTTAATTTATTTGTTTTTTCATTTGTTCATTTTTTACCTACGTGACTTTACTGACTGCTTTGTTCGGGTTCTCGCATGCACAGAAACTCCTGAAGAACATAAATGCACGCACACTGTGGAGAAACAACTTCTGGTCGGTACATCAGCTCACAAGTTTGAGTTCAATTATCTCAGATCACCGAAGTCAGATCTGTCCCTGCTTATGCAGCTTACAAGCCACGGGTGGCTCATTTGAACATTATATTTGGCTCGAGGCTCTTCCCATCGTTCACGAGCATATTTTAATAGGGCCAACCTGAAAAGTAACAAGCAGGAGAAAAATAAATAAAAGAAACTAATGAATGTTTGCCAAAATATCATGTTTCCCCACACTGCAGAAATGTTATAAGCAGTTCCTGTGGTAGTTCCTAGCATTTATAGCATTTTGACAGTACTTCACCCCAGGTGAAATTATTATTCTCCTGTGAAAAAAAAAATAGAGCCTACCGATTTAAATTAACAAAAAAAAACCACCATCCGTATTTAACGACAATCTAAATGTCGGCAAAAATACCCTCCTGTGGATTAATATGAATGTGCTTACTATTCTCTTTGTGTGAGGTATTACTACAGTATATGCCTTATCATTATAACAAAGAAGGGTGGCCAATCGGTTTCACAGACAATGCATCATATCAGAGCGTGTTTGTTTGCATGTTCACCACAAGTACCCAGTGTGGTTAACGCAGCAACTTGATTCACTGCAAAGGCTATCCATTTGGTGTTTGAGCATCTTAATACCTTTCGATTTAAAGCTTTCGTGACTGCAGGGATTCATATTCTTGGTGACTTTAACGAAAGAACCAAGAATATCTTAATACCTGTTTTATTACCCGAAAGGGTAAAACCTATTATTAAAAAATAAAGAAGTAAATTACTTTATCTTTTAAATTAAACTTGTAATTTATCATCTGCGACTTTTTTTGTAAAGAACAAAAAAATCTCCCCTACGTCTTCATTGAATGCTGGAAGCTGCACCTTCGTACCGCCCTGCATTTCGACATTGCAGGAAACGTGTCTTGCACAGCGGAAACGGGGCTGCCGATCTGCTCATGATCACCACCTCGTGCTGTTTATGAGCAGAAGACATTCCAGTGGAGCTCCCAGTAAATAACCCAAATGGGACACACTGATGTGTGTGTGCTAGCCTTGTGTTAGCGCCGCCGTAATTGTAAGCAGGTGATATGCTGCGCTGGATAACATCGAGCTAAGCTTTCCCTTCGTTTATCTTTCAGAAGTAGCAAAATAATACTGTATTCTCCAGATCATAAGACACACTTTTTTTCTCACAGTATTTTCAAGCAAGCGTTGGGGGTGTGCTTCATGATCCAGAGAATGCATTGTATTTCGAATGACGTGTTTTAATCTTGTTGTTTATAAGAACATTTTCTGGCAAAACATTTCTCGATAGCAATACATTACTACCCTGCAGAGAACAGAAGACGACCACCACCAGGCATTCGGAGTAACCTTCCACAAGACATCGTCCTTCCCACGCCACAAGAGCTCACTCACCTCAAGGCCCTCTCGTATCTAGCAGACCTCGACACTGGGATTTAACTCCTGAACACGTTGGCAAATGCAAGAATATAATAGTTGGCCGTTCTTAATCGTCTTCTGAAAGACGGCTCGCCATTGTACTCCATTGTCCCAATTATACAACACATCGGGTTTTAATTCTAGATTTGAAGCTTTCGTGACTGCAAGGATTCATATTCTTAGATTATTTCGGTAAAGTCACGTAGGTAAAAAATTTAAATTAATAAAAGTAAAATAAAATAAAAATCACGACGTTTCGGAGGCAACACAAGCTTCCGTCTTCAGGTGGAACCGTCACAGCACGATAGCTGTATCAAGTGAGAGAAATTCGTATCCTACTTTTCCGGTAGCGTTTTATAATACAGACAATAGGTAAATAGATGGTGTATATCAAATGGGGGCCCTGCTAATCATCGGCTCATTATGTGGTGTTTGCTTTATAATAATTGCAGTCTCTTTCAGGCAGGCCTCTTTAAAGAGATCAGTGAGATTCAATCCACATCAAGACACGCTGGCATTAATGCTGCTTTATTATGCGTTCTTTTTTTGTCGTTCTAACGGCTTGGTTAAGCACAGGCACCATATGGCTGTTAAATGGTCAGCAACTTGTGATCTGTGGTAATTTAAATTTACGTTTAAAACAGTGGTGGTTTCCATGAGCGATTTTCCAGTTCTGTTATAAAATGATGGTCCAAACAACTAAAGTGCCTTTCGCATGCAGTCGTACTCTTCCATAAGAATTTCCACAAATCTCGCATCATCAAAATGTTGCACATTAGAGAACATATGCAGGATAAGAACATCATCCGAAACGGAAAAAAATGTTGACTTAAAGCTTTCGTGACTGCAGGAATTCATATTCTTTGGGTCTTACGGTAAAGTCGCGTAGATAGGTTCAAAGAAAATAACAAAAAAATAATAATAAAAACTACGACGTTTCGATCGTCATCAGGGGGAATACCTAAAGACCCAAAGAAGAAAAAATCATGTATGTGGACTTGAGTCATACACGTCTGCTTGAAGGGGTTATGAAGGATGGTCAAGAACAGTGATGGAGTGGCAGTCAAGGAATGTAGACCGAGAGGACATCAACAGAGGAGATGGAGCGATAAGATCAATTCACGTACAATTGCTGGATGAATCATGCGAGATGATGGCGACTTGGGGAGGCATTCATCCGGCAAATGGATTAATCATTGCTGATGATTATGATGATATAGGTTATGCATTATGACCAAATACCCCCTGGAATGTGCCCGATCTCGTTGGATCGTGGAACGCTTGGCAGCGTTGAGCTTAGATAGTGCTTGGATGCATAGTAGGTTGTTAATTGGCTGTCGGTGTATAATAAGGGCAGCAGAGGCCAGTGCAGCAAAATGCATTGTTGTACTGTATTCATATGCTCCTGTGTATGTGTTCCCACCTTCACCAAGCCGCACTGACCAGCGTAGTGAAGCCACACAATGGAATAACCCCCGCGACCTTCGTCCAACAGTGCGTTGACAAAAGCGTACACATGCACTTATAAGCAATGAAGACATAATAAGTGAACGCGGCAATGTTCAGTCACTTTGGCCTTTTTACGGTTGAACTTTTATGGGCTTGGAATTGGTGTGCAAATCTTGATTAGTGTGATTGATGATATTTATAATGGTGATGATGATGATAGCGATCGTTAGACATCAAATGTTATTTTTACAATACTATGTTGCGAAGCTGTACTGTCTGAGACGCAGTCGTTAGACTTATCTTGCATACACCTTGCCAATTCAGCAATCTAAACACAGACTTTCTCAGCAATACACTTAGCATACATAAACAAGCGATTTCAACATAATACATCAAATGCGCGTGTGTATAACATCTGTTTAAAATAAAACAATATACTTTCAATATGAAATGACAAATCCATATTAGGGGCCATGCAAAGAGCCAAAATCTCGCTGTGTTTTGAAGGTTGGATATTTTTTTTTATCATTGTCGTTGTTACTTGTTTTCTTGGCTACAGCCATCCTCCCCGCTTGGCTAACTGCCCGGGGACCTGCAACGCTTCAGTAAGTACATCAGAGCCAGCGAGGCGCAGAAACACATATCGCACCGATGGAGGGAGGCTCTATCAAGGGGAGTGGCATCCCCTTTCCCCGAGCCTGGAGTGCGGCCAGGAGCGCCCTGTAGAGACATTGACCTGCTTTGTTGACCTGCTTTGTTGAGCCACGGTGGCTGCGAAGATGCACACTGGTCCGTAACGCCCTCGTGCTGTATTGGCTTGCGACTTTATGCCGCTATTGACATTGCTATTGTTATTAATGCCGTCAAATTTCGGCTCGTTTTTGTCGACAATGAATGCTGGCTAGCGTGGAAGAGTAGACCAAATACCTTCCTAGAGGGGTTCTACCTCGAGCAAGCAAATGCAGGGTTGCGCCTTTAACTTTATACCTATGCATGTGTCTACATACTTAAATTTAGATTTAAAGCTTTCGTGACTGCTGGGATTCATCTTCTTGATTCTTTCGGTAAAGTTACGTAGAAGGGAAATAATAAAATAAAATAAATAACACGTAATAAAATACAATTCTCACGACGTTTCGGCCACAACGCAAGCAGCCGTCCTCAGGTGAAGAACAGGTCTGTCAGATGCTGTATTTCCGACAGATCTGTTCTTCACCTGAGGACAACTACCGCGGCCGGTATGCCATAGAAGAGGCCTTAAGTCTAGCAGTGGATTAACAAAGGGCTGTCAAAACAATCATAATTATTATAGCATTTGCCGCATTTCTGAAATGTGTACAGCCTGTTTTTTTATTTTCATTGTTTTAAGTGTCTAGGTTTTGTTATAGAAGCATTTTTCTATTCGATATCTCGATGGTGTGGTCCAATAAACCGTATGAACTCATTTTCTGGCAGACGGTGCGAGACGCGAGACACTGCCTACATAACGACTTCCATGCGTCACTTAACGTGCAACACATTGTACAAATAAAAAATACAAGAGGAATAACAATTCAACTTGAGTATTCGATTGCATTTGAAATTAAGCATCTTATGTTTATTTCCACGTGTGAATTCAACCAAGTAAAACTACAAAATCTTATCTTCCCCAAGGAGCCAGGGAGAGGTTTTATTAACTAATTTATTTATTATTGCAAATTGTTTGAAAAAAATATTTGCCTACGCCACAAAGTCTAAACCACTTACACATTCAGCAACTCCATTCATGAAAGGGACACCTTTTGACAGTCGTGTGCGAAACGCAAAATGTATTTTATATTTTCAGAATTGATATGAAAATAGAACTAACCAAAATACGAAAACGTTTTAGTTATAGTTGGCATAAAGTAGAGACAGACAAAATTACTGTACATTCTTCCAGACCACCAGAGTTGTCTAGTGGACACAAATTACCCCTTATAAGGTGCTATCTTCTTATCAATTGATCTTAAGTGCTCTGGGGGTTGGGTGGTAATTTGTCGGTTTAATTACAGGAAGAGAAGCAAGTTGAAATAACCGGCTATGACTGCTGTTCCCAGCCCAGCTAATTTCCCCATATTTGTCTTGTACGATATGACGGAAGCTTGCGCGCACAGCGATAGGTTTTAACGTCGCCATTGGCCAGTTTCCTGGCAAAGGTGCCCAGGAATCTGGTCAGTGTCACTGTCACGAATTTACGACTGTCCCTCTGCCGACACCATTCCATGAGATAATGACATGACGCGTAGCTTTGGACAAATCTCAGAGGAATTTTTTTTTTGTTGCGGCTGCGGTTTTTTTGTCTCTATCTCCCTCTCCAAAGCATTGATTAGTTAATTATTGTTTCAAACGTGCTAACTATATTGATAACGTAGTTCTCTGGAAAGTGTTTGGCTATTCACTGCACTGTACCTCATTTTTTATTCTGCCTTTTAAACATTTTATACAACCTTTCACTGCTCTTTACAAGCGACTAAATTGCCTTAAGTTACGTTGATATTTGATGCTCGCAAATATATATCATGATGATAAACTAAGTACAGTATTTCATGAAGAAAGTAGTTTAAAATAGAAATTGGTATTTCCCACAGAATAAAAAGCAACCTGCAAATTTGTAACTGTCTTGCAATTTTGGAAATAATCATGAACAATTTTGTGTTCATTTTGCAAGAATAATTTTTGACTCAGTTGGGTTCTAGACATTTGTTATTTCTTTTCTTGCAATCCCGTGTTGATTTTTCCACCGTTATTGCCCAAATTTGACTTACGCCAGACGCAACATTGGTGCCAGAATTTTATTGTGGGCTCATAAATGAAAGTAATGTGCAACTCTGTTTTTCCAGGCACCCGGTAAAAATGTATGCAACCCTTTTAAATGTAAACGCTGGGCAAGCAGCTCATTTACCTGCAGCAATGCGTGCAATTTTCTTCGTTTGGGCAATGCTACTACACATTCTACGGACACGAAGTTTTTATTCAGAAAAAAAAAACATATTCAATCCAGTACTTTTGCGTCTCCTCTATGTAACACGGGGATAGATAACTATCATGAGACTGCTATTAATTAGGGGAGTTATCCTGTTCTTTGTCCAAACGTTGATCTTTGATCCATAGCCACCTCCATGGTCACGCCACATGTCCTCATGTCCTAGTTGTCAACTTCTAACCATGGCCTCTCTAGTTTGTTCCCGCTCCTTCTCATTCCCTCAATTTTTTCCCAGTTCTCAACTTTTATTTCCAACGCAGTCCCCCGACCTTCTAGCCACACGGCGGAAGCGTAAGATCTGAATAAAACATTTGGAAGCTTTACATTCTTTAAAAAGAAAAAAATCTCTCAACATCTCCCCCGGTTCATCGTTGACACACCTTGTAAGCGTACGCTACCACAATCTTACGTTGTGGTTATATACGCCGAGGTCGACTGCGCAAACATTACGACGCAGCGTGGCAAAGCGGTGTGCTGAATGGTGGAGGTCGGTGGGGCGGGGTGGGGAATGGTCTAATGTGACGCGCATGGGAAATTTCTGTTTGTGGAATATCAATTACACGTCAGCCATCCTTGTTTTCGCCACATCAAAGGCTGGAGGGCAGTCTGCAAGTAGCTAGAGGCCGGTTTCCGCAGGCGGGGTGGGGCAGGAGCCCCAGTACAGGCGCCAGTGCGATGCCTGATGCGCATCGGGGAAGGCCACATTTCCAGGGTCTGCGTGTGTTTTGCAGAAAACCAAAACTTGATTGCAAACAACACTGCGGTCCCCCCACATGTTCAGCCACGTAATATTTTAATTTGTTTTATAATTGCAAGGATGCTCTTTTGCTGAGATTGTAAACAATACATTTTTGCAGCGCTCTGGTGTGTTTTCGCGTTGTGCCGAGTGGCTTTTGGTTATGATGCAGTTTAGTATGATTTGTCCGATGTTTGTCCGCGTGCCAGGGGCTTCTTCAGTTCACGAAGAAGCTCCCAGCACGCGGAGGGGAATGACGGACAGCGCGCAAAACACAAGACAGTTGTGCAGCACAACTGCGAAAACCTCCATCGTAAGAAACTCAAAATGTCAACAGAATCGCAATGGGGGGGTGTGTGTGCTCGTTTTATAATCTGTGGAGCGTGTTTTACAGAAGAATATGTTTGCATTGAAACGTACGCTCGTTACCATGGCAGTGAGAATATGTTTACAACTTTTAGTCCGCATTTTGTTCACGGTGTCCACATTAGACGCACGTGGGCCAGCTTATCCTTATCACCAGAAAGCAGAGAGAGATAAAGAGAACATTTAACGGTTGCAGCTGTTACAATGGTGCTTTAACATGAGCATAAAAACACCTGGTAACACCAAGCTTATGCTATACAGTTACATAAACAATGACTTTATACGACGGGCGCGCAGATGGTGAGCAAAGCGGAATGCGATAAACAAATGCCGCACGTTAGATGTGCTCTGATTTACGGAATGTTTCTTGAAAATGAATATACGTTACTGCACTCGCAATGTCACAAGAATTCACCTTCTGCATGCTGCGACGGGAGTGTCTAAACCCACTTCAAAAAGCCTCCCGTTCGTTTTATTTCGATTTAAAGCTTTCGTGACTGTAGGGATTCATCTTCTTGGTTCTTTCGGTAAAGTCACGTAGAAGGGAAGTAATAGAATAATAAAAATAAAACATAATAAAATAATTCTCACGACGTTTCGGCCTCAACGGCTGCTTGCGTTGTGGCCGAAACGTCGTGAGAATTATTTTATTATGTTTTATTTTTATTATTTTATTACATCCCTTCTACGTGACTTTACCGAAAGAACCAAGAAGATGCCTCCCGTTCGTGTTATGGAAGCCGTGTTAGTTTTGTTTGCTTGCTTTATGGAAGTCCTGATTAGCCCTGTGGTGAGAAGGTTGAAATCGTGAGAATTATTTTTTCTGTTGTTGCTCAAATCAGGGTGTGTCGCGCCACGCTTGTCCCTCCGTGTTGCACACTGGGGACAGTTGTGCAACGGGAAATCGTGGCACTTTGAAAAAAATAAGCAGCTTTACTCAAAGAAGATAGTGGTTCAGCAGATGAAATAACGTTATATACATATATAAATATATATATATATATAAATAAAACATGTATCGTAGTTAAAAGTGATTGTACTCATTATATGAGCAGTTCCTTTTTAAGCGAAACCATTATTATTATTACTACTACTACGAGACTTGTTTAGCCAAGAAAGCTTCACTGTGTCTATAGTCCTGCCAAGTTTTGACAGTAGAGGGGCGATATTGTTGCGTGTGACCCCAATTGAGTAATTTGTAGCATTGGGATGTTTTTGGCCAATACCAGTTACATTACCCGGGGTTGTTTGTTTAGCTATGAGATGAATATTCTTAGGTTTTTTCGGTAAAGTCACGTAGGTAAAACATTAAAATTAATGAAAGTAAAATAAAACAAAACAAAAAAAATAAAATTCACGACGTTTCGGAGGCAACACAAGTCTCCGTCATCAGGTGGGACCGTCACAGCCGAATTAGCTGCATCAAGTGAAGCAATGATTCAAGATGTAATCCCTTATAAGCAAGTTGAAGGGAGGTGGAGAGGGGGGTGGAGAGCTTATCAGGCTGTGGTAGCCAATGAATGGAAACGTATCGGGAGGGAGGAGGAGCGGTGATCAAAGACTGCACGTAGTGCTCAACACAATGAATGGAGACGTGTCGGGATGAAACCAGAGATCCTGGAGGAAACCCATCCAGAACAGAGGAGGAACACACAAACTCCACACAGAAAGGCATCCGAGTTGGGAATCGAACCCAGGCGCGTCTTGATGTGAGGCACGAGTGTTCCCACTGCACCACCCTTCCACTCTACATAACGCATCACTGCACTTTTCAAGCTGTCCACTTACACCGATTAACATGTAGGGAACAAAAAAAACAATACAGGGAACGCTTGCCTGAGCATCACTTGAGTCGTCAAGTTGGAGAACCACACTCTTAACTGAAATCCACAGAACTGCATTTGTAATTGAATACATTGAATTTCGATTTAAAGCTTTCGTGACTGCAGGGATTCATCTTCTTGGTTCTTTCGGTAAAGTCACGTAGAAGGGAAATAATAAAATAATAAAAATAAAACATAATAAATTAATTCTCACGACGTTTCGGCCACAACGCAAGCAGCCGTCCTCAGGTGAAGAACAGGTCTGTCGGAAAGACAGCGTCTGATTGACAGACCTGTTCTTCACCTGAGGACGGCTGCTTGCGTTGTGGCCGAAACGTCGTGAGAATTATTTTTTTATGTTTTGTTTTTATTATTTTATTATTTCCCTTCTACGTGACTTTACCGAAAGAACCAAGAAGATGAAGTACATTGCTTATTGCTTTCCCATTGTATATGCATGTGGTTACACAAACTTGCACGGTGAATTATCAGTATTGAATCCACGGCGTGGTGGCCACACGACGCTGTGTGCACGAAGCTGGATCGTCACAAGTGTGCAGTGCTTCGGAGGGAGCAGCATTCGGCGAATTCAGAAATATTTGACAAGTCACTCGAATAGCGGCAGGGGTTGGGAGGGGGATAAGGCACCTGAGAGGAGACGCGACACTCCACCACGCCTGACCATTCTTTACGAGATGCAATTTAATACTCAGAGATGGGGCTATGAGCGTGTTTGGTTTGGGCAGACCATTATTTGTCATTGTGGCGTTCAGGCTGAAAACACAATGCCAGACAATGTTAGAAGTGGAGGCAGTTACATGGCCGTATGTCTGCAATGTAGTCTTGGCAGGAAAGGTTTGTACTTGACATTCCTGCTTTTCAGTTACGCTGAAGATTAAGCATCAAGGACTTGGAGTTTTTTTTTACAAATGTTGCCACAAGAGTGCTCCTTTTCATTGTGAACAAGTTTAACTTTAATTAAAACAATCGAGTACATACTCTTAGCAAAAGACAATAATCATAATTTAGAGTATTCTATAAAATAAAAATATTACGATGTTTGACCATACTTCACCATGCTGGTCAGTGCGGGTTGGTGAATGGGGAGAGCGGGTAAGGGCTAAGCCTTGTTCAGATATCATTCACCACTGATGTTAGCCGTGTCCAGGAATAACGCTCAGGTCACTGAGTTTGTAGAGATGTGCGCTTAGCTACTGAGCCCACTTCTCATCGTGAACCTTGTGTCTGTTTTATGTAAATGTAAGCGAGAGAAGAAAAAAAAATCATTAAAAAGCAGGACCACTACGTTCATATGATAACAACAGTTATAAATGTTTTGAAATTAAATGCAGTCAAACATGGGCTAGAGTAAACTGTTTCGGTGGCTCTGTTTAATTTCGTTGGCGTCTACGAGTGATCTATTTAATTGTGGCTGCATGCCTTGGAAAGGACAAGCCCGGTCCTGGGATGGGGCATCGCTCAGCACCTCCGGTGGCCTGTGTTGGATCCGTGCCAAGTGTGGAATCCGTGCATCTCATTCTGCTCGAGTGGCTGTTGAAGGACATCTCGCTCACAGTCCGTTTGAAGCCCCTTGCCTTATATAGTTATAGAGGCATATATAGGGAACGAAACAGATAGACTTCTACACATATCTGGTTGTCGTCCTGATGAAGTTTAGTTGTAATTACTGGCGAAACGTCGTACTCAGATTGGGAATGTTGTGGCTTGGCTCTCCAACACACCGGTGTGCTGTACTCGTGACGAATTGGCACGTTCTTCTTACGTGACAAACCTTACTAGTTGGCTGTTTCGGGTGGTGGCGGGTTTAACGACACATTTATATATTTACACGATCTAACCCAAAACACCTTTATTATGGATGATATTGGTCGCGAAAGCCTACGTGTTACGCTGACTTTGCATTCGTGTTAGAACAGAGATCATCGGTTGGTAAATCTGTCATAGAATGCATTTGAAACTACGAGGACCTGGAGTCTTTTTCTCGGTTTCCTTCTTTTCTCTCCACTTAATACCCTCACTTAATGCTACGGATTAACAAGCTCTCAGAATGTATTTTTTTATTGTTCAGCAGCTGCTCATTTCATGGCCACCATTATTAACGGTAACCTCTGCTGCGGCTCTTACGCGTCTTAGCGTTGCCCTTTGAATTTAGATGTTTCCCGAGCTGCACCTTCACCTGCGTTCATCAAATAGATTCTACCACTTTAAAATGAGAAAACACACACAACGTGTGACTGTCACAAAAGAATGCACGTTATAAACTGGCGTATTACGTTAAGATAATATTACGTTTAAAATTGAACGTGCTAATGAACACATACCCCAGAGAGAGAGAGAGGGAGAGTTCCAAATCCCACGTGTGCTCTGTTTAGCTTCCCAAGCTAATGGAAATATAAACGAAGGTACACACTGTGTACAGGGCATGCCATTTGTGCCAGCATTGCTGGCCATCATTACAATATCCACAGTGGAATTGTAATGAGTGCATGCAGGAAGCTCTAATTTGGCTGGACGCAACAGCGCTCGCAAACATTGCAGCCGAGATTGTTTCTCGCTTGAGTTTGTGGCCTTAGCAGGAAATTACAGTGGATCAGTCGTGTGGCCCATTCCTGAAATTAGCATTTCACGAAATGTCCTGCGTAATGCCGTTTCACCGCTGTGTAATACCCCCTCGCAATATTACTGCAATTGAAGCAAAAGTCGAATGTGATGTATTCTGATTGAATGGACCTAAAAACCATTAAACCTGTGGCGAAGCGCTTACATCGGTAGGGTAATGCATTCTGCTAAAATAATTCATTCCCCCAAACTACAATGGCTTAAAATAGGCAGATGTAAGATGATTACTTATCTGCGGCCACCAAATGAAAATGATCAGTTTTGTCTGACGTTGGTGTTATTATTTGTAAATATGCACAAACACAATACATTGGAAACAATGACAACAGCAAGCTTGTATTGTAAGACAATCAAGAAAGCTAAAGAGAAAAACTGAAGACACTTTCAAGAAAGACAAAAACTTGAAACTTCACCGATGGACAAACATTGGACGCTTGCCTCTTAACAGTAGGGAGGGTGCCGTCCTGAATTTTATTGCTCATTTTACTGCCGCTAGAGGGAGCTCCAGACAGCCCCTCAAGAGGCTATTTCACTAACTCTTCCATAGTGGCGAGATGTCTTGGAAGAGGTGGGACTAGCCACACTTTATTACACCACAACTAACTGTGCTGTATCCATACGCTGTGGTCCTTTCGGTAGAGTCAGGTAGGTATAAAATAAAATAAATTTATTTATTTTACGTGTGGTTCTTATAATTGTATACCTACGTGACTTTTTTCTGAAAGAACCAAAGAGTATGGATCCCTGCAGTCACGAAAACTTCAAATCTAGATTGTGATGTATCCATTTATACTGCCTGGTGGACAGTAAGAGGATGAAATAAAAACGTGTCCACTGTTTCAACTTCTGCACCGTGAGATCAAATCTAACTGGTGATTCTAGATTTGAAGCTTTCGTGACTGCAAGGATTCATACTCTTAGATTTATTCGGTAAAGTCACGTAGGTAAAAAATAATAAAAGTAAATTTTATTTTCATTTATTATTATTTTACTTTTATTATTTTTTTTACCTACGTGACTTTACCGAAAAAACCTAAGACTAACTGGTGATCTCTGTATTTTGTTATTGTGATAGACGCAAGCCGAACACCAGCTTGAGCAGAGTTGTCCTGCCTCTCGCTGTTGCTGGGCCTCTTTCTGGTTGTTGTCGAGGCCTGCTAAAGGTTGGCGAACTTCCAACTTCCACGGTCTCCCAACTGCTGTCAGTCGCTTACAATGCATATCGCCGGCGCGTGTGTATGTTGAACTTCTTTCACACCGTGCGTAAGGGGCCGCCCATAAATGACGTCACGCACCTGGGGGGGGGGGGGGTCATCAGACATTTGTGACGATGTGTGACGGGGGTGGTGAGAAATGTGACGTCACGTAAAAATGCGCAACTTTAAATAAATATAGACAACACTTTCTACTTAATTAAATATACTTTTAAAATAAACGTTTTCTCCTATAACATCAGAGTGCAGCGGCACATTAAATACGCACTACAATGACAATAGTTTAAAGCGATTTGAAGCATGTTTTATATATATATTTGGGGGGGGGTCTGAGCTTTGTGACGTCAGACTTTTTGTGACGCCGTGTGACGAGGAGGGGGGGGGGGTCAAAAATCGTCCAAAATCGCGTGACGTCTTTTATGGCCAACTAAATACAAAAGAAATTCTAAGGAAATGAGTTTTCAATCTAGATTTAAAAGTGCATAGCTCCAGTCACTTCCTAATATTGGAAGGAAGAGCGTTCCAGACGGCCATGGGATGCAGTGATTGCCTTTGTGTGGCATATTAGGAATGGATCACTCTTTTAAGCATGTCCTTGTGCAGCAAGGGAGTAAAGTGTGGTTCTGTGAAAGTCCTGATGTGCTGTGCAGTGCATCAATGCATGTGTGTACAGCAGCATGTGATGACTGAGTCGGGCCTGTAGGTGGCTGAAAGGGTTAATGAATAACCGTACATGTATACCAGTCACATGGTTAATGGCGGCTCGGGAGCAAGGCTGGTGGTAACACACGTGTTGTTGCATTTTACAGAGTGACGGTGCTGTTCTTCCCAAGATTAATATTAACCACAATAAATAAATGTGCTTGCCCTCGATTTGGAGCACCTGCCCACGTCCTTCATTTCGAGTGTGCAACATTTGTTCGATGGCCAGCCGGATAGCCACTGCGAGATGCCCGGAGTGCGCGTGAGGGTTTTGTTGTCCTTGACGAGATCAGCAGCGAGGGTTTTGTGGTTCATTTGTGGCAAGCACTTCGTGTGTAATGAACGCGACCTTTTAATATATTTGTTCGGCAAGCGTTGATGTTTCCGCTGGCACTTTCACTTATATTTGTTACTTTTTCCTCTCCCTCAATGGCCAAGCGCTTACGTGTGGTTCTTACAATACCTCGCTTTAGACTCCTTTCTCCGCAGCAGCACCTTGAAATTCAGGTGGACGTTACACACATGTTAGTGATTAAACTGTTGTTATTGTCATTAAATAATATACACAAATATTGTCCCGTGACATGTTGTCCGAATAGTGGTGGAATTGGGATTATTATTGTAATCACTAATTTATAGCCCTTTGTCAATCCACTGCTGGATAAAGGCCTCTCCACGCCGTGTTGGTTATGGGGATTGTTTGACCATACTATATGCTCATGAAGCAGGGAGGGGTAGCGACAGGGGTGGATGCGAGGGACAAAACCATTACAGATATCACTCACCACTGATGTTAGCCATGGCTAAGAATCAAACTCAGGTCACTGTTCAGAGCCACGGTGCACTCACAACTGCGCCACCGCTTCATCCTGTACTGATACGGACAGATGCTTTTAATTTGCAACTATAATTTAAAATGCTCTTCTCGAACTTATGCGTCAATCTGAACAGACAAGACACACAGGCACATTCATTCATCCATCCATAACCTGGCAAGCCCTTGCTGTTTGCAGAATATCAGTTATACACGCGTGTCCGTGACCCGAATGAACAAGGGTTAGGAACCCGAAATAAGAACTGTCAATCAAAATCAGTTTTTCTGCTGCTTCTTGAACTATGTCAGAATAGAAGTGACCTCCACGTGTTTTGAATTTTTATCTTTGTAAAAGGAAAAGGTCTCTACTCGAGGATTTGCATGGAGTGTCATGTGGCTGACAATGGAAATTAATATGTGACTGCTTCATGGATCATAAACAAGTTAATCAAATACAAAATTAATGCTTTGTTTAAATATTTACTCACTCTCATTATGATGGAATTAACTTATTTTCCACTTAAATATTGCTACTCAAAAATTTTGCATATCTCATGAATGAATATCTTTAAATAGTGAATGTATTTTTATAGTGCGGTTGGGGGGAGGGAAAGAATAACAGTAGCGCAGCGGTCAGCATGCGGACCTATTAACCTGGCAACCTGAGTTTGATTCCTGGCCAGGACAAAGTGGTTTTTGTAATGTCCTGGAGCCTCCTGTTTACTCGCCTGCATTGACCAGAAAGAATGGCCAAACAACCGTCCATGTCCGACACAGTTAGGACTGTAAATAATCATTTTAGAATTTTGATTATCGTATTTTTCACGAGACACTGTCCAACTTTTTTCCTCGTTGTTGAGCACAGAACCTCTTGGTCAACATTGCACTTTGGTAACAAGATAGAGGCCGACAGAAGTTTATTTTCACTACTCAACAGCGAATACTTTGTCACATAACATGACAGGCTTTGCTGACTGATCTTCAATAGAGTACACAGTTCCATGACATGCTGCGTCCAGGTTCCACATAGATATAATCTCGCTTATATTTCACATACATATCAACTATTCCGTGCAGTTATGTTTCAGCAGTTATGTTTCCATGACACAAAACTACTCGCTGTGGAAATGGGATTGCGTTACAATGTGTATAGGAGAATGTGTGTATATTGTCCCATAGCATGGGGTTTGTTTGACCATACTTCACCATCCTGGTGAGTGCAGCTTGGAAACATTGGGCTCAATCCTGGTTCTGATATCACTTGCCACAGACGTTTGTTAACCTTAGCTGGCAAATGAATAGTGTGCTAACCACTTTACCAACATTGCCCCAGTATAAATAATATCATTGCACAAATTTGTTTATTTAAAACATCCTTAGCGCAATTACAGGTAAATTTCACCAATATTGAAAACATTAAATTAACGCAGCGAAATCAAAATCAGAAGTTTATTATACGAGTAAATCACCCATTAAATTAAGTCTGTATACGTCTGGATAATAGTTCTTAAAGGCAATACCTACAAACGGACCTGATCGGTGCAGTTTCGAAAATTATGAATTAAAAAGCAATAATTAAATACATTACTCATTTGATGTAATGTTCGAGAAAAACAACTAAAATGTGATGCTCTTGTTACATACAGGTAAAATACATTGTTCGAGTACGAGGAATTCATTTACGATGTGCACTTTAGTTGCAATACAATTACCATATTAGCTTATATAGTGTTTGCAGCTGCATCTGCTGTGCCGGGCATGCAATGTAAGTTCTAGGATGCAATGCAATCGCAGAATCATCTCAAATGTGGCAGTGACCGTGATGTCTTCCCCTCCCGCATCCCACAGACAGCCCCCGTGCGTTTAAAAGCACTTAACGATCTTGCTGTACCCTAGATAGCATCGGGATGGCAGTATTGTGTGTACACAGATGCAATTGACACCAATCAGAGACCTCCCTTCCCAGGCCAGTGAGAAACAATCCCTCACCTTGCCACGGAAAGGGGAAGGGGAATTCTCGCACTGTCGCTCGCTGATGGATGATCATAAATGATGCGGCATATGTTCCTGGGCTATTGTGCAGTCGACGGGGTGGGAGGAGGGAGGGGGGTGATGAAAAATGGTTGAAGAAAACACACGAAAGAAAATCTACGGTGTAGCCACCGAAAATACACTTTTTCATTGCAGTATCTAAGATGATTGATGACACTTAATAAACTGGGTGAACAATAAGTCAGTGGCTGAGGAACCTGGCTTTTGTTAATTGTAGACATATTAATGTTTAGTCTCCGTTTCATCATCTTGATCCACATATACCTTTAATAACAGCCAGATATATAAATACAGAAACAGTGATGCATGGGAGCACGATGGATTTTCTTTTGGGAAAACTGAATTTCATAATAAAAAGTAGCATGTCATCATTGTGCTTGCAGGGGACAGTTTTCAATCATTGCGTCTTGTCAGCTACGTATACATGTTGAACTTCTTTTGCACCGTATGTAGCCAACCGTGATAATCAGAAGTGCGGCATTGGGCTTGATAAAATTCATGCCAAGCAACAAATGTATTATTTGCAATAAGGTGTAGATCGCAACATGACACAGACAAGTTGAGAGATATTGTAGAAGAATTGAGCGATGCATGCTTGTAAATTACATTGAGAGACAGAAAGAGGAGGCACGTTGCGTTGAGCATGGGACAAATATAAATTTGAGACATCATATCGTCTGTTAGTGAAAGTTTTTAGTCGCCTTGAGCAGGACACTTTACTGGAAGAAATTACGTCTGTTTCCAATGAGACTTGCTAGGGAATTGCAACCACGGGAATGAATGTGCACGAAAGGACTTCTGCCATGGAGATGGAGCAATGAGATCAGCCGACGTGCAGGAGTGAGCTGGATTCTGTCAGGGCAAGTCATTGGTGATGGCAGGGGAGCCCTTCATTTGGCATATGGTGATGACTGTTTTGTCAGCTTTCATAGACCATTTAGCATAGCTGTATTATCATGTCCTCTGGTGTCCATTTGTGTTTCAGAAAAATTCCATTTAAAAAAAGAGTAGACGTTGGCTCAGGAAGTGGAGAGACATTTAAAGCATATGAGAGGATATGGAAAAATTATACACCACCAAAATATTCCATAAATTTAATGTATCGCTTTTATAAGGCACCACGTTACTCAATGCAACGTATACTAAAGTGTACGTGTTGATATTATTCGTTTGAAAAAAAAACAGTCATGTGTATATAACATTTTCTTACGAAAGCTTTGTTTACAGTATTGTACGAATAGGGATATTTTCATAGCTGTCACATGTGTGTTTGAATCTTTACATTTGGAGTATAATCTAAAAGAGGTTTGAATAAAAAAAACTCGTGTTATAGATGCAAATGCAAGATACATATTGTAGACATTCTTTACGTGCATATTTTTCACATGTTAATAATGTTAAGTTGAAAAATCCTATCATTCCAGAATGAGTTTCTGCAGGCAATAGCATCGTATCCACTTTACAACAGATGACACAAATTGGTAATATACCAGAGCATTGCTTCATAACTTTGAGAATCGAATTCACCTGAGCTACCCTAAGTAGCATGTCAAACGCCAGTCGACCCAACTACCAGTAGCTACACAAGTAATGCACTCAAGGGCTGGACTGTTAGTATTTAGAGCGAAATGTAAAACGTACACCGGAGCGTGCAGTAACCTTTGACTTTTAGATCTCTGACTCAGGGGTTAAATTTGAAGGACGGGAAGGTAGAATTGCACACCTGTATCCTGCGCCCGTGAATGGAAGGCTTTGTGTGCTTTAAACCCAGGTGAAAACTATCACGACAACGCGTATTATTGTTGTCTTTAATTACGCATTTTCTTTTTTGCAACAGCAACCAATAAAAAAACTGATAAAAAGGGTAAATGTGTGCAATACCACGTGGAAATTATATTTCGGCTGTGCTATCAATGACATTGCACTAAACTAAAATGTGATGGAATAGTTTAAATTTACGCTGAGTTATGTCTAATCTCATGATGTGTATTTGTTCGTATCCATCACTTATCAAATCGTTCAATAGCGCATTAAGTAATTTCACTTGCATTCTTACGTTGAATGTAAATTGTGAACAATTGCATGCATTTGTCATTCGTTTTATTAGTTTGTGATGCAAAAACATAGTTAAGCAGAAAGAAATCAGCTGATTTGAATGTGCTGTGCCAAGTCAAATGTACGAAAAAATCCAAAAGTCATTTTGAAAAAGCCAAAATAGCACTGAATGAATCACGATAATCCCACTTGGCCACTCTCCGAGGAGGAAACTGGATTGAATTATAATTGTGCGCAAGAGTCCACATGTTGCGAAACATAAAATGTGAAAGAAAATACTTTTGTCCAAATGTTTGTCAAAGGAAGATGGGGGTGAGGCGGGACACACTGATTATTCATTGAGCAAGGATAACATTTTGCCATAAGCTCACGGGCTACTCAAAAGCTTTTCACGAGTGTGCGCAGTAAACACTCAACAGGCCCAACAGACAAACAGAGAGACACCACACGCACGCACTTAGCCCGGAGATGGACAAGGGGAGGACGCGCGTCAGCGAGCCAAGCGAGCGAGCGAGAGAGAGAGGGGAGCGAGCCAGCGAGCAGACAGAAAGTGAGAGCCCTCAAAGCAGACGCGGCAAACACTCGCGCTTGGGCAACAACTGGAGGCAACGGAGCCACTAATCCTCTTCTGATGGACGCGCTCACACAAGTTCAGCCGGCCCTGCCCTTGAGGTCCCTCCTCGTGTCACTCACGTGTTATCTTTCCTTTCGCTCTCCTCCTCCCCACCACACCACCACCACCACACACGCTGCGCCAAATCCCACCAGACAACACGCGCTCATCACCTGCCCCCCCCCCCTGTCTGCCCTGCTCTTTAAACACTTAATTGCTTTGGCAAAATTTATTTATATATTTTGTGCCACAGACCCCTGTCTCCTTTAAGCTGTGGGGCTTAAGTCTCAGGGACAAAAAAATACAAACTTATTTTGACTTTTGCTAAGAACAAATGAAGGCCAAGAATGTTTTAACCCCCCCCCCCTCGCCACATCTCTGTACAACCCGGGTTTGTAAGATTAATATGGTGCAGCGTTAATGAAATGTAACAAAAATACATTCCGAGTGTTTTTGCAAGAACACGACAGTGGGTTTTCTGCTAATGTTCACGCTTTGACAAAACACCTCCAAGACAGAAAGTTGTTCTTGAAATCCATTACAGAAGCACGAAATGTCCTTTTAAATGCATTTCCCCATTGCTCTCCGTCGCTTCTGATGCCTTCTTGGGGTACAGTCTTTCCTCCACTGGCCCCGAGCCAAACCGACGGCCTGCAGAAGGCCACTAACAAAAGACAGACCTGTGAGTGCAAGTGCTAACTAAAGACGAAAATGGTTTAAAAAAAAATCTTAACATACACTCCCCTCCCCATCCATGTCTATGCATTTTGGTGTCTGGTTTTTCAATTCCCCCTGTAGCTATGGCTATAAATAAACATTCAACTTTAGATTTGTAGTACTTGTGAAATAAGTCATGAATAACCAATGGCATTATGCATTTTAATAAGGCGAATAATTATGGCATGACTATTTGAACTTTGTTATTTTTTTTCCATGTGAAAAGCATTCAAATATATTCGTCTTCTCTCACTGAACCAATATACATGAGCAGCTTTAACACGTTATTTAAAATCACAAACTCATGATGCATTTGAGTGTTTTAAAGTTGTTTTTAATTTTGCAACTGTAATTTGGTAGTTGTAGGTTCTTGAAATAATACTCGGTTCACATTCTGTGTTGGGACAACGTTCGGCCCACCTCTGAGCTGCATATTGTATGGTTTGTTCCAGATTCACATCTTGACAGACAGCCTAAACACATCACTCTGGCAATTTGCCCCACGACTGCATACTTGGCAATTCCACTGATTTAAGGGGTAGGCTGCCGATTGGTAAACCTTGTTAAACCCACTGTGGCGAGATGTTAACTACATCACCGGTTATACAGGAGGTCGTGGGTTCGATCCCGACCTTGATGCCTGTATATTTGGAGTTTCCATGTTCTCTCCGTGGTCGCATGGATTTTTCTAAAAGTCCTCAGGTTTCTCCTTCCACATTTAGAAAGGTGTGCTTAGAGTGTTTGGCTCCGATACATTTTCACATGATAAGCTGCTTCGTTGAGCTTTCATTTGTGGACAGGTCGCTTAAAAAAGCTATATAGCTCAGTGGGCATTACCTCGTAGTAAAATAAATAAATAAATACAATGTCGATTTCCAATGCTAAGCATACCGCTTCATAGTCTTTTTCTTTAAACTTTAAGTTTTCGAGTAAAAATTTCGCTTTGAAAATTTCTATTCGGATTTCTAACTTCGCCACATTCCGCTGAACTCACAAATGTTGGCAGCTGTGCTGCTGCCGATAGAGACAATGGCACATATTGCCTGAAATTGGACGAACGCGAACGCTTGCCAAGGTGTGAATCTGTCCTTTATTTGTTGCCTCTTATGAAACATTGGGGTCCTGTGTAAAGGTTCTGTCCATCCAGTACTTCAGCAGCGGGTAAGTTGGCCTCATTGATAGGTCTTGACATTTGCATCCCACTCTATATATCTATATGCATATATTCATAATCAACGTTTTTGGGTTTAAATCGCGTTATTTATGAATGTGTCGTAACCCTCCACCACCCGACACGGCCAATCAGTGATAAAGTGTCACGTTGACAAAAGACAAATAGTTCACTGCTTTAGCCCACCGGTGTGTTGAAGCGTGAAACCACAACATTTACATTTTTGAGTACGACGTTTCGCTGGTAATTGCATCCAGCATCATCGGGCAATTCGCATATAGCCTGCCGCTATACAGTTCTAGAGAAAGTATATCTCGTGTGGAAAACAAACTTGCGGCCCTTGTCCCCAGTAGCATAAATGTGGGGTCTTGTGGAACGTGTGTGAGAAGGCCTCAAATCACGGCCGACCTGTAATGGTCATCGAACACCACCTGGCTTTAATGAAGGCACTTCCATTTTTCCATTAGTAGGAAATTGGCTAATTCCGTAATTGAACTTAAATTGGGTGAAGGGTGAGGTTAATATTTTTTTTCCGGTGATTGTTGTTCCCGATTATTAAAAAAAAAACAAATTTACGGGCAGTCAATTTCAGTCCGCTAGCTCAGCCAGAGGAATAGATAAATAGACACATTGTATACATCGGCACAATTGTGATTCGTAATCAGTTTCTTTTGGGCAAGATCGTGTATGCATAATGTCAAACTGGAATGTTTAAAAGTAGGCACAATTTTTTAAAAAAAATTCGCATTTTTCTGAAAATTCCAATCAATTGCCATATTTACCCACATGACAACTAGATTTAAATCCGTGGTGGAGAGTTATAGTTAAATAAAATTACATTATACCTACTAGACGATCTAACCCAAAATAAACTAATCATTAATCAGATAAATTTGCAATTTTTGTCAAAACAAAAGAACGAGATAGAGGTAGGGACACATTCGTTGTATGTTATCACCAAATTTAGGCTGTCTTTCCAGTCCATTGCTAACGTCACTTGATCATCTTGTCACTGAGGGCAGCAAGGGTGCTCGTATGACCGAGATGATGGATTGTTGGCACGGTGGCACACCCGGGCAAGTGTGTTGTCGCAGTCTCACTCAAGCCGAAGAGAAACCAAAGTTATTTCGTCTTCACCTATCTGTCTCGGTGAAACCATAGTCACGATGTTAAACTCTTGAGAGATACGTGTGACACTGAGAACAGTTCTATGAATCGATGTCATCCACAGCACTTCAAGTGTCACTCAAATGGCTGCGTGGTAAAGGTCCGATGACATAATGTGCCGTGAAATGCTTTTTTTAATAACAAGATTCTGTCGCAGTGTTGTATTTGTACATTGCTTAAATCTTGACTTAAAGCTTTCGTGACTGCAGTAATTCATATTCTTTGGGTCTTTCGGTAAAGGCACGTAGATAGGTTCAAAGAAAAGATGAAAAAACTACGACGTGTCGATCTCAACACATGCTATTTTCATTTCCATCACCACCTACACATTGTAAAATACGACTACTATTACTGGTAATTTATTTTACCAGGTATTGCCGACTAAGCTATTAGCTCTTGTTCAGATGGGGCCTGTCCACACGTGATAGCCAATTGAAGTGGCTTATATCATCACACGTGGGAATTTATCAAATTATCTGAATTCTCTTCATGATGGCAATAATCACACACATACGCATGCGTTTGATCCACTTGAGAAGAAGCGCACGTTATTGAAATATTTGTAAATTACTTTGCAGGGCGTAGGGGACATGGTGGCATGAACTAGTTGCACAGGATGAGCTGCGATAAGCACCACGTGGAAGGTGGTGGCTCTGTTATGTGTGAACCCTGCATTGCGTTTGTCTTCTCTTGGTCTTCACATTGCTCCCCATTTGCGGTTCTGGCTTTGAGTTTTCCTGTTGTCATTACTTTGACTCCCTAGTAAAAAGAGCTTTTTCTGTAAACAAAAAAAAATATCCTATCATTTAAAAGTGCACTTCTAAGATTCTTAAAGGTACGTTTGTGAAATAAGTGATACTGTAAAATTAAGTACTGTATATGCAGAAGTAATACATACGTAATGCGTAACATCAATAACATTTTTAATGTAACATTTCCCACACAATGTATATGTGTTAGCTGTTGGGAGTTGTTATGCGCGGTTTATTTTGCGCATGGATGGAGTGTAAAAAAATAAAAGTTCCCATGCCTTACACCAAGATGTTGTTGGCAACATATATTGGGGAGTAGTAGCTCACGTACCTCGGTGAACTTTGTTATTCATTCAACAATTTGGTGCTGATGTAGGAAGGCGGGGGGCGGGGGCTCTGAGAGGGGACAAACCTTGCTTAACGATCGCTTTACTCTCTCCGAGTGAAATGAAACCGATGTAGAGGAGGCAGCGAGGGTGGTGATTGATGCAGGAGCCGATAGGCAAAAACCCAACTGAAAACAAAGTGGATTTTCGTTTCAAAGGCATGGAGAATTTGAAATGTTTGTGGTTTTAGGGGCATATTGAATACCCAGCTGCTGTCTCTGCCTTTGCACGGCAAATAGCCATGCATCTAACGTGAGTTATACAACATAACATTTTTTTTGAAAGCACACAACTTTGCAGGCTGACAATGGCGCAATCCTGTGGCTAAGTTGACGCTCCATTGCATTACAAATGGATGTGTTTTTAAAGGCAATAAAAATGGTGCTTGCTCTGTTGTAATGTCAATCAGCAATGTTGCGTGGGGAATGGCAATCTCTTGAGAAATGCCACGGGGTTTTTTTGTACGGCTTTTACCCGAAAAGAAGATAAAGCACATGGTGAGTAACGTAATAGGGCAAATGTATTTGTATTATTGGGCGGGTCCCGTTTTAAACATGAATGAGAAAAGTGTCTAGTTTGTAGTTTTCCGTGTGACAGCTGCCTGATGGAGGAATGAGCTCTCATTTTCTCATGGTTAAAATGCACTCCATCTGCTAACGAGATCAGACTAAGATTTGTCCCATTTACAATACCAAAAAACAATTCCCAGGCCGTTCAGGAAGTCCTTGCAAATGTTGTAATTGCGATAAATTGCAAGTCGGCTAATCATTTTAAATACGAAAATAAGCAATGATGGGATAGGAGGAAGAGGAAACACGTTTGCTCCTCGGATCCGTATGGATTGTTATACGATGCAAAGTTGCACTGAAACATGTGTGATCCATAAGAGCCATAGCAAAAAAGGATGTCTCTTAACTGGCGCCAGTTGAAACAGCAATCTACCATTATTCAGCACATCCTAAGGATACACAATAGCGAGCATTAAATGACACTGGAGTAGTGGATTAGCGCAAGACGGCTATATAAGTTAGACAAAAGAATGCACACGATTGGAATGGGCTTTAGCAGGTTTTCAGATTCAATTACTTGCATTCCACATGCACTTACTGAGAGTAGGCAAGCTCTTCATAGTGTTTCTCTTATTTTTTTAGTGTATGGTGACTGACCTATCTACGTTAAATTGTATTTAATTGCTGTCATCTGCACTGCTGTCAGGAGATTGTTTTCGTTATATTTTTTAACGCGTATATGACATTATCTTCTGGCATAACTCCATTAAGATCCACAAATCAAATGTTTACAGGCATACATTTCCATTTAATAAGCGATGAGGTCAAGAGTGAAAATTCACATTTTGATGGACGGTTTTGCTTTCTGTGCGAGTTATTGTTCTGCCCCATCACAAATTCGAATGGTAACGACTGGAGCGTTTGCGCGATTCTCTAGTAGTTCAAGCCCAAGAGAGAATTATTGGCAGTTCCTTGGCAGCCCCAACTGCGTGTGCTTTCGGATGTCCCAGAGCGGCCTCGGTGTGTGGCATCGGATTTCCACTCTCCTCCCCATGGCATCTCATTCTTGACCTTTCCCTGTCTTTGGGCTATTAGTGCGTCAGCATGGCTGGATGACGGTGCTGTAAGACTGACACGGATCCAGCAACGGCAACAAAAAAGTATTTCACGGCTCATTATTGAAATGTTCACAGTTTATTTGAAAAGTCGTTTCGTTTTGGACGTTTATATTTCTTGAAGTTTTTTTTGTGGGGGTGGTTTTGGGGGGGTGGGGTTAAGGCCAACCTTAAATAAACAAAAAAACCATTAGCATTCTTCATTTTAATAACATACCATTTATATTTCAGCAAGACAATTGTGGTTGGGTTTTTAACTATGTGCATGGTATTGTGAAGCCATCCTCTGCCTATTCATCTGTGACCTGTTGTTTCCAGGATTAGTGTTTTTCTTGAATGCTGCCCGCCCCCTCCACTGTGGGGTTTGACCTGGAAATGAATGCTTACGATCGGTTTATTTAAAAGGAACGTTGGCAAACAAACAGCTTCTGAAATCAAAGGGTTGACTGCACGGGAGCATTTTAAAACACTGCAGACATTCCGAAGCAAGCAGGACCAGAATTAACTCGGCCGGTAGCTAATGTGTGGGTGTTGTATGTCTGGCGCTATGGCAAATTCTGTTCCCACGTCCCACCCCAGGGCCGACGCCCTCTTTCCTTAGCTAACATTTTTGGTGGGAGTTTTACACTTAATTAGTTGTGCATAGGTACTCGGAAACGTACATTGATATGGTACGCGACTGCTGTTATGTTTGGAAAAATCTGTACGTAAATACTGCAAGGGAAATTGAACAGATCGGTTGACTTTCTCTCCGATGGGATTTTGGGGGTTGTACCTCGTGGCGTTTGGCATGATGTTAGACGTTTATCGTTGCACGTGGTGAGAGTTATTTCAGAAACTGAATGAAATTGGGCAAAACGTCAGACATCGTGCCGCGTAAAACACGCGGTCAGAGCGCTATACAGAGCAGCAACGGAAACCTCTTGCGGTAAATCGGTTGCATTCTTTGCGAACTGCTGAACGACATTATTGCGGTTCGAGATGAATAGTAAAATTGCTACAGCCATACAGAAAGTGCACGAACACATACATTTTTGTTATACACATGGATATGTGGCAGTACAAATTATACCAGACAATTGTTTGTTTGTAAAAAATAATTTATTAATGCAATGAAACTCATCAGTACTTCGTTTGCCTCAAATCTACGAATGACATGCCCACATTTTAGTATAACTTACTTTATGCATAAAAGTTCTATATTTTGTTGTATAGTTAAAAATGAAGAGAACAGCATTCAGGCCCTTAAAATATATGCAATTTACACGTTACAAGCTTTAATGACACTGAACGATATAAAGATCAAACATTGCAGGCATGCTGCATTCAATGAGATGCAACCCTTGTTCACAAGGGTTTTTCAAGGCGAATTTGTAACATAAATGATTATATTATAGTCTAATTTAAACAGCGTTGATCTCTTTCATATTATAATGTATTTGAAATCTGGTAGAACTTGCTGTGACAAGTTTTTTATCTGAACGTTTTGCTCCGGGTAGAACATAGAAAGCTGCTGAAATATTACATTTTATGCTGCAGCTTTTTGAAGTACTGAATTCAAATGCTTTTCTGCATTTTAATATAACATGTAAAAAATATGAACACCTTTGATTTCAGTAATCGGCTAACTACAAATACACAGATTAAACCGATACATTTGTATGCAGTCTTAACATTTCAAGTCTAAAAGTTAGGTTGACACAATACAGTGTACTATGAATATAATGAGGCACCTCCATTTTAATACACCTGCTCAAAAATGATTCAAACGAGTTTTCAAAATGTTTGTCCGAGTTGGTGAAATGTATATTTTCTCCAAGTAGTAGAATCGTATTTTTCTTTTATGTAGAAAAATTAATCTTCATACTACTTGTTGTTTTCTTTTAATAAGGTCGTCGTCCTCCTGCGCATGGTGGAGAGTGGTGACCAGTATTTGGTTTTATGTTAATGTCTAGGCAGTTGAGCCATGTAGTGGCTGCAAGAGTGATGTTGTGGGTTGTAGATGTCTGTGATGCTGATGTGACCTGTCGAAGTGGGCAGTGCCTCGGACAATGTGGTTCAAGGTTCGGCTTCGGCGTATGCAAATCGCAAACCTGGATCTTCTTTTCATTTTCCACTGGTGTAGGAGGTGGCCACATAGACCACCTGGCCACATCTCTCAATAATTGGTGACAAAATTGTATTCCGAAATGATTGTCTGCGTCCGCTAAAAATCCAGAATGCATGGTGAAACACTGGTGTTGCGAGTAAACAGAATATCAACACGCTGTACGTTACTAACGTTAAAATCTATGGAAATATTCAGTGTTGCGTAGAATTTTACACATGCAGGCAACTCTTGTTGATTTTCTTTGGGAATAGAAACTCTTTGGCAGCAGGCTTCATTCAGAGCTACGGTTACATATTACGGTTGCTTGTTTAAAATTGCTATACACATTAAATATATTTATAAAACTAAACATAACAAATATAAAATAGCTCCACGAATCCATAGCTAGCCCTGGTGGTGATAATTTATTCTATCAACATAATAATTGGCATTCAACAACAGTTCATTGTGCTTGAACAGTGTCATGTTTTCTGTGGGATCTGGAATTTTAATATTTACACTGTTTATATATACACATTCAAATCATATCAATATAATGCAAGCTTGGTCCGTGTGCATTTGTGAGCTTTGTACCATTGTTCAGAAAAGATGTGAACACGTGACCTTGTGCCCCCACCGTTCCTACCGTGGCATTCCCCTGGCCCCTTCTCTACAGGATGTTTTTCTAACCGTAAAGAAAAAAAAACATACCTTTAAAACACACCCCCGTGCCCCCTTAATTCTTAAACTTCCATTACCTACGGTAGTAGGCAGGGCAACTCTCTATTCAGCATGCTGGGTTTGCACCTGGCAATTGTGATGATTTAAGGTCCAGCCACGATAAGCAAGCTGGATTAGGGGCTAACCCTGGTCAGCACGGTAGGATCGTGGGGCATCTGCGCTGAGCTTGCCGGATTACTGTGCCATTCCCTACGTGGTGGTGGTGGTGAATGCCGCGCCCATGCTTTAGCTGGCCGGACGCTGCGTGTGCGGCCGCGCCACGAGGCCTGGCTGGAGGGAGGCGAGCGGGGCATCGGGGTGGCGCCGGTTGCGGCTTTTGCGCAGCTCCAGGGTGTGCTTCCACTTGTGGGTGGGACGGTGCGGCCTCCCCGGCGGTCGCTGCTCCCTCTGCCAGAGCCTCTCGCAGTATTCCTCCAGCGGCGGCAGGCCGTGGCGCAGCTGTGCGAACTCTGCAGGGCACACGCGGGTCGCGGTGAGCGCTGGTGGGTAAAGGAGCAGCGCTGCGCTTCTGTTTGCTCGTGCCGCTGCTGCTGCTGGAAGGGAGCTCCCTGGTCGAGGCAGCTCGAGGGAGCTCCCTCCTTGAGCAGGGGTCGGCAACCAAAATAACAAGAGCGATGATTTTCAAATTAGGTCTAAAAAAAAATTCACCCGTAAAAACAAAGTTTTTCACTATAAATCCTTTATATGCGTGGCGGCTAGAGTCCTCTCGTCCTCTGGCTTGAGATGGCTGCCACCTATGGGTCAGATGATTGCCTGCCACCATTAAGTAATTGGTAATTAAATATAAAAAAAAAAATCCTAAAAAGTGTAAAAAAAAATTCACGAAAAAAAATTGTCACGCACAACGAGTCTGTGTGCAAAATGTCAGCTCGATTGGATCACGGGAATTGGGTTAAAAAACGACCGAAAGATTTGCACGGTCGTAAGTGCGCAAGCAAGCAAGCAAGTGAACTTAATATAAAGGATTTAAAAACGTAACGTTTCAAGAGTCGAAATGTGTGAATACGAGACGGTGGTCCTTTTAATAAATGTCACGAAACCGTCCTTAAAGAGCCGCGTGCGGCTCGAGAGGCGAGCCCTGCTCGAGGGGGTATCCGGCCTATTCGTCAGATATCTTTGAAGAGATGGGAGTACCCACGCTATGGCTTATCACATGCGACTTGCCGATAGACTAACTGTGGTGTGTTCCAGTTTCCTGCTGGGTGGATAGAGGTGGGCGGGGGGGGGGGGTTAAGAAACTTGCTCCATTGTTTCAACTGCCAAATGAGTAGAATTATCTTGGTGACCTCTGGATTAAAAGTCCAATGTGTTAGCCATTACACCAAGCAGAATGCTTTTAATGAAGAAAAATACTAATTATTTACCCACGTATGCCCCAAATGAGTCTCAATACCGTTTCTAAGGAGGGTCAGGCAGTGGGATGTTGGACCAATAACATCGAATGAGCGTTTGGCTTCATGTGGGTGGAAAACAGAGTGACTGAAAAACATCGCATGCAGCACACTGCCTGGCCACCTTGCAGTCCCCCACCTACAACAGCTGACAAGCCCTGGTGGTCACCCATCCAAGTACTAACCAGATTCAACCCTGCTTCCCTGCTTCACTTCTGTAATCCGATTAACTAAGGGCACATTCGGGCACATTGGTGTACGGTGATTTTTCTGCATTATTTTGCTGTCTTTTCTTGGATTTTCTGTTTGCACATAGTCACTTTAAGATGTTTTCTTGTTCATGTTTTTTAAAATCCTTTATATTAAGTTCGCTTGCTTGCTTAGGACCGTGCAAATTTTTGGTCGTTTTTTAACCCACTTCCCGTGATCCAATCGAGCTGACATTTTGCACACAGACTCGTTGTGCGTGACAATGCATCTTCGTGAAATTTTCTTTTCAAAATTTTACACTGTTTAGGGAATTTTTTAAAAATATTTAATTACCAATTGTTTAATGCTGCCAGAGGACGAGAGGACTCTAGCCGCCCCGATGCCACGCATATAAAGGATTTATAGTGAAAAACTTTGTTTTTACGGGTTTACTTGTTGTTTGTTGCGGTTGCACCCGATTCAAGAGCCGAATGGCTCACAGGGCTATACCTAATAAATGAACTTTGAACTTTGTGATGTGGTCATGGGCAAATGTTGCAATCAGTCACCGTATGAGTGGGGTTTGCTGTTAACTCAATGAAACGATGATCTGCCATCAACGTTCCATTGTGAACCGCGTTTCACAGTTCACAAACATTTGTTAGTCGTCACGCTGTGTGGAAATTTCGGGAGTTTTTTTTTACATTTAGAATTCCTCCGAGCGGAAACACATTTGGTGAGAAGGCAAACACAATGGAACCTGTGTCACATTAATTGCCGGCAGTTTCCATACGAAGGTGTTTGTTTATTTATTTGTTGACAAATAGCCTTTGTGGAACACCGTGGTTATTATGCCCAGATGGTTCAAGTGATTGATATACAAATATAGCCTTTTTAAACGTTTCAATATGTGAGTGTGGATATTTTTCCCACCAAAGTTGCCATTTGTTACTCAAATGAGTGATCTAATATTAAGACAGTAATATAAAAGCCCAAACTAGCATTTTTTATTTTACCATGCTATTTATGTACGTATGTTGATCTTTTTCACACGATACATAGCCAACCATGCTCATCCAGAGATAAAGATAGGTTTTGTGTATATATATATTTTTAGTGTTCGAAGTCCTACAATGTGATGTTGACAAATAAGAATAGGCTTTACCCTTTCTGGCAATAAAACAGGTGTTAGGATGTTCAAACAATACCTTTTGCAAGGAATCCGGTTTACATCATTAACAGGACGTACTCGTGTTAAACATACAAACATAACTCTAACACATGCGTTGTCTCTGAAACTGATTGGCCCACACCAGAGACAACCTTCGTGGCTGTGATACTGCCAAAAAGGGTCCCGCGACAATGCGATGTTGATCGGGTGGCTGCGAGTAGCTCGGCCTCCCACCTTTGTAGTGCTGCCTGAGGTCAGTGACGGAGGCCGGCAGGTCGCCAGCGTCGTCGACGTCGTCGCTCCGTGCCAGGGCCCCATCGGCACGCTCCGCGTTGATGACGCGCAGGCTGAGCCGCGCCACGGTCTGTGCGAAGGTGTTCTCGCGCGCCACGCACAGGTACAGCCCCGCGTCCTTGCGGTGCAGGCGGCGGATGAGCAGCCCGCGCTCCAGCTTCACGATCCGGCTGTCCGTCTTGATCTGGAACGCAAGCGGCCGCGCGGTGTTCACGCGTTCTGTCTACGGCAGTGTTCTTCGCTAATATTCAGATGGCGGGGGGCGGGGGTGGCGGTGGCGGATACTTTCGCCGAGAAGACCTCAGTGGTGTGAGGGCCCGCCACACATTTTAAACCATTGGGGGATGACGGCATGATGAGGGGTGTATTCACATTTGTGTGCGTATTGTCGGGGGCCGCATGTCGGGGGCCACACTAAAGGCCATCAGTGGCTCGCGCGCTTTGCAATGAAGAACACCGGAACATGGGTTTGTGAACGGGGCTGTCATGCGAAACGGATATTAGGACTGTGGTGGAAAGAATAATTGCAACAGTTTATTCAGTATTTACTCCTTGGGCAATAAAGGACCCTTGAGGGACATTTTAAATTGCAGAGGTTTAAATGTGGAATCGATTTACCAGCTGTCCCTGATGGAGATTTTTTTTTAGTTGACGCCTTCAATGCACTCGACCAGTGTACATCTCCGTATTGACAGCCGCACCGTAAGTAGTCAAATGCATGGGTACACCTGATGGGCAATCGACCATTGGATGATTTTCATCTCTGTTGGTGGTCCGAAGCAAGTGGTGGACATTATACATTCTTACGGCTGGGACCAGTTTTCCCCAAAGCTTAATAATGTTACTGCCCAGCATGGCTGTCTACGTATGGTGCGAAAGAAGTTCTACATACATATGTGGTATTCAACAGGTGGCAATCATTTTACTGACCCTGGAGAGAGGACATCAGTTCATGGTCTCATGATTGGGAGTCCCTAGGTGCTCTAACAACCAAGCTGTTCTAAAAGCTATGCATATTACAGCGTGTGACTAAATAATCCGGAATGTGCCTGATCGCATCAGATCGAATAGGCTAAGCAGGGATTTGAGTCTGGATAGTGCTTGTATGGGTGAGGACGATATGCAGCAGATTTCTGGAGGCTGTGGGGAAAAGTGGTTGCCAGCAGAGGCCAGTGCAGCAAAATCCACGGTTGTACTCTACTCCTATGCTACCTGGAAATGTCCCCCCCCACCCCCCACTTCACCAACCTTCACTGAACCAGCGTTTGATTAATATCGCTCAGTTCATGGTCCGCACAATTTGGAGGTCCTCATTCACCGCTGGATTGACAAAAGAGTGTATATATGTGTGTGTGTATATATGTATGTATAATAATATGGTGGGGAGCGGTCGTGTAGCGGTTAGCGCGCTGCGCTATGAACCTAGCGACCCGGGTTCGATTCCCGCTCACAGCCAACACTAGTGACGATTATCTGAACCGGTCCTGGGCCTCCCCTAGGTCGACTCAGGCTTAAATGAGTACCTGGTGCGGTGTGTAAACATCGCCACTGGGGATACAAAGGCGGTCGGGCGTGGTGCTGGCCACCCACCCCCTCGTGTACCGTGCCGGCATTCATAGGTGCTCGCGACCAGAACTTGCCCCAACAGTCTGTTAAAGGCTATACGGGACATCTTTGTATATATGTGTACGTATTGGTAGAATCAATAATGTACATGTGCTCATGCGTATTCATGGCCTGAGCCATAATTACGGTTGTTCCATTATTGCCAGTGCAGCTTGGAACAACATCAATGCAACAGAGTTTAATTTCACTGCCGGCAGCCTTTGAGCCTTTGTAGCACGTGATGAGTAAGTCTCGGTCGTGGCACGTGCACAGATTATGAAACGGATGCAACCCAATAAGCCGTTGTATTGGGCATGTCCTTGAGCGTGGATAAAATGAGTGTTAAGGTAGGATTGTAGACAGTGACAATGATGTAGGTCTCAATAATCCCCCCCCCCCCCCAACATCATTCTGCATTGACCATAGGCAATTAACTAGCTAGGCATCACCATTCAATACATCAAATAATAATTCGCGTCGTTGAAGTTAGACAGAGGTTACAATTGTTCAACTTTAAATCTCGAAGCATTTCTAAATACACGTGACCGTGGAAAAATCCTCGAAGTTCAGGAAGCATAAATTGCTCTGGTCTGCGGTCCAGTAAGCGGTGAATTGCAATTTAACCATGTTATTGGTGAATTGCCAGTTTCGTTTATAGAATGTGTGGCGGTAGTGAGTGGCTAGCGCGCCGCACTACAAACCCTGCCACCCGATATTGTGTTGCTGCTCACAGCCGCCAACAACAATGACGATTATCTGAATTGGATTGGGGCATCCCCTAGGTGGATTCAGCCTTAAATGAGTACCTGTTGTGTTCTGTAAACATCAGCATTGGGAAGACAAAGGGGACTGGGCATAGTTCTTGCCCCACCACATGTTCTTGAACCATGTATGGTCTTTATAGGTGCTCGCTAACAGCAATGCCTACAGCAGGCTATGTTAGCGGGGTAATTGCTGTATTTATATATCCTGTGTATGGAGTGATGACACTAGTATTGGATGGTACTGCAATCCCATAAATCTGGGTTTGATTCTCAGCTATGGAAAACACGAGTGGCAAATATATGAACCTAAATAATCATGAGTGAAGTCATAGAGAATGTAAGTAATCATATTATCTCGAGATAGCCTGTAGGTCCATTGTGCCTGAAATGAGTTGTGTATTTTAAATTGTGTACACCACTATCGCCGGAGAGATGACCCACATTCTGATTTTTGTACAGCGTCTTGAGATTCACTCGCATTTAGAGTCTGTAGAAATCCAAACGAAGTGCTGTTGGGACACCTAGGCAGGTCTGTGCCATGTCAGCATTAACCAATGCTTGCCGACAGCACTCGCATCGAGTACATTGTTTTGTCCATACATTTCTTTGTAGAAACCCAAAAAAAGCTTTAAGCATATACACATGTGAACTTATTGAACATGAATCCTCACTGCAACGGTGCATAATTTGCGCAGACGCTCAGGCACAAGTAACCGCCTTTCATCTGTAAAGCATTTATCCCAAGCGTATACACGCGCGCTCTCAAGGATACACGCTAAAAACGAAACCTCCTGAGAACATCAACAAAGGATTAGACGAGTCGCCATAATTCCTCCAATTGTCACCCGCGGGTTCAAAGGTTGGCCGTTGGTCAGCCGCTAGACTAGCAAAAGTCAACAGGGACGTGTACACAACAGTTACCTCCTCCTGCTGCTCGTCCTTGCTGTGTTGTATAAACCAGACCACGGAGGCCTGGTGTGACTTTGGCGAGCACTCCAGGAAGGTGGAGTTGTGTTCCATTCCAAATATGATCTTCTCTTCGGTGTGGACCACGTTTGACCCTAGAGGAGGTGGGGGGAATGTTGTGCGGTTAGTCGTGACATAATCGGAGACTACTTTGTTGTGAAATATCCGTCGATCGTGGCGGTGTACGTGGGTTCACCACTCAGTTTAGATGTTTAAATGGAAGTTGGTCAGTTTTTTTTGTAGCTTTGTGTATAAATTGTTAATTCGTGAAAACATTTTTTGGACCCACGCTGTATGATGACATTCTAAGATACACACTTATATTTACTGTGCCTATGTTTATCACCACACGAGTTGCAAAAACGTCAAAAATGAAAGACTAACAAATGCAAAACAATATTTCACCTTCGTAAATTTTTGTTAATTAATGCGGTATGATTTTATTTGGTCAATTTAAGTTAATTAAAAAAAGGGTTTACATCTTGTACAGGTCTAGGGTGCCTTACAATTACACGGTTAAAACAAAAATGTGTCCAACCCCATATGCCCAAGAAAATGCGTAACATTTTCGAATTTCCCTTGGCAGTGAAACATATATGATGTTATAATCATCCGATTGATTTCTGAACAAGGAATATCAAATGAGAAATTACTTTTCCTGCTAAACTCCCCTGATTTCTGAAAAAAGTTGGTAAAAAGTGTCTAAATGCAGGTATTGGTATTTTTTCATTTAGTCCATTGAACATGTATCCAATTTCCTTAAGCCGCCAATACAAATGTCAATTATGTAAATGATCATGTTCCAAACTTGTCGGAAAACATCAAAAGAATAAATACACCCATTTTTTATTTGTACTAAAATCGGTAACAAAAAAAATATTATTATACAAAGACCTTGAAAGTGGAGCGATTGGCTATTTACAGTGGAGGAGGATGCTGTCTGGTAAGCTTCACAACCACAATTTGACTAACAAACATAAATCAAGGTGGCCTGCAGCTGGACGTTTGTCTTCACTGTGGCTGGATGGTCTTGTAAACAGCTGTAGATTTGAGAAACGGCGCAGATACACACGCGGCAAGTTCCATTCTTCACGAGGATTTCCAAATGCTGTTGATCTGTGACCATGCATGTGGCTCCAGTTATGAGAATGAGTATTTTATTTCCCAAAGCTACGAAGTGTGTATGTAAATGACTTAAAGGTGAAGGTGCATCCCTGCAGTTGTTGTGTATGTACGCATGTTGAACTTATTTTGAACAAATGCATTGTACGCATCTTCTTGGTTCTTTCACGTAGAAGGGAAATTATAAAATAATAAAAATAAAACATAATAAAATACAATTTTCACGACGTTTCGGCCACAATGCAAGCAGCCATCCTCACGACGTTTCGGCCACGATGCAAGCAGCCGTGAGGACGGCTGCTTGCGTTGTGGCCGAAACGTCGTGAGAATTGTATTTTATTTTTATTATTTGATTATTTCCCTTCTATGTGACTTTACCGAAAGAACCAAGAAGATGAATCCTTGCAGTCACGAAAGCTTTAAATCTAAATTTGCATCGTACGTAGCCAACCAATGCTAGTTGGAGGTGCGGTGGAAGGACAACGAACTCGACACAAAGAACAGTTCTAAAGAGATGAGTTTTCAATCTGGATTTAAAAGTGCACAGCTCCAGCCGCTCTCTAATATCGGAAGGAAGAGCGTTTCAGACGCAGAAGCATTCCATCCTCTTCCCTATGATCTCAAAACAGCGTTTTGCAATGTGGTTGCATTTAGTTTTTTTTACTGGAATTGTACTCCAGAAAAAAAAACACAATTGCAGTGCTAACTGTAATACACACTGCCAATGCTGAAGCTAGTAAAGGAACTAACATTTCTCTAGATAATTTATTTTTAAGGTAATGTATATCAAAACCATTTTCCTACATTTAAATCTCAATTGTCACACGACATGATGCCAAGATGTTACGCGTCTCACTCCAGTGGGTGGAAGACTGCAAAGCAGATAATTGCATTACATGGAATGCTTTGTCCAGGCCATACGTTTATATCTGTAATAATTATCACTGTGTTATTGTTTCAACCCTGGCATAGTTAACATTTTGCTTATTCACTCGAATAATTTGCACTAAATGGAACAGCAAAGGGACATTTTAGACCGAATCTGTTTTTATTTCCGAGATTTTTCTCTGCTGCGCCACAATGGAATTGAATACTGTTAAAATGTAAAACAATACACAATTTGATAAACAATGCTATGAGAAATGTCACTGCCCCTGGTGTAGAGCTATGTTTATTTCTGAAAATGCTCAAAGCCCTCCTTGAGGTAAGCGACTGGCTTGATGTATCTCACTCGACACTGCCACGCCAGAGACTGAGCAGATCATGATGTCTGGCGTTTTGCAACATTCTTGTTTGCTTACAATCATACGTGCAATTATGTACGTATCATACTTTATTAATAACCAATTGCATTAACATTGCATAATAACCTTTTTGTAGAATATTTAATCCAGAAGTTTAAATATACATCTCGCATAACTATCCGTGTACTACACATTTAACCTTTTTCAAACATCTTGTTGCTTGGATAATGGCTGTAATTAATGTGTTAATATATGCAATTAATGTTTTAATATATGTACTGCATATATGTGTTTTTTGTATGTATAATTATTTACTGCCATGAATCAATCCAATCTAGGATGAACGCCTATGCCTGCCATGTTGGTCACGGAGGCTATCTGACAATATTTCACCATGCCGGCATTGGAGGGGGTGCCCATGACTGGTTCATATTTCACTCCCCGCTGATGTTACCAGTGGTGGAGAAATTCAACCCAGGTCGCTGGGTTCATAGCGCAGCATGCTAAACTCACCGTAGCGCGCTGTGCCACCTTTACCCAACTCTTCCGTCAAGTGACCTCTAAAATAAAAGGTAAAGAAAGGCAAAGGTGCAGCGCTGCATTTGCTTGCTTGCACCACCGCTGGCGGAAGTGGACCCCTGCTAGAGTTATGTCTGTAGAGATTCTAAGTGGGCATTTGGCCTACTCTTTCAGGGTGGCCAGAAAAAAATTTAACCCGTAAAAACAAAGTTTTTCACTATAAATCCTTTATATGCGTGGCGGCTAGAGTCCTCTCATCCTCTGGCTTGAGATGGCTGCCACCTATGGGTCAGATGAATGCCTGCCACCATTAAGCAATTGTTAATTAAATATAAAAAAAAAATTCCTAAAAAGTGTAAAATTTTTGAAAAAAAATTTCACGAAAATAAATTGTCACGCACAACGAGTCTGTGTGCAAAATGTCAGCTCGATTGGATCACGGGAAGTGGGTTAAAAAACGACCGAAAGATTTGCACGGTCGTAAGCGCGCAAGCAAGCAAGCAAGCGCGCAAGCAAGCAAGTGAACTTAATATAAAGGATTTAAAAAAGAATCGACAAAGTGTAAGAGCCCACACTTAATCTCCTCACGTACGACTCGCTGTGATGTGTCCATTTACCTTCAACTTGGTGGGGAATTTTAAGAAACTTGCACCGTCGTGTCAAATGCCATGCCGGACACTCAAAATCGAACGGGCGACCTCTGGATTGCAACGTCCCAGTGCGTTTTAACCATTTTTCACCACAGCGGCGTCGACCTTCAACGCCTATCTGTTTAAAATACCGAGACATGATGACGATGTGAAGCCGACTTACTATCTTTGAGGTCCCGGCACTGCTCGTTCGGATCCCCGTGGCGGACATCCTGTCGTCTGGACCGCCTGTTGCTGCGTGCACAGAGAGTGCCCCGGACAAACCATGGATAAGCATCTCTCCATCCTCTCCCTCCCCTCCCCTTTTTTTTGAAAGGATGTTGTATGACAAGTCGAGACAACGAGATTCACAGCTTTTGGAGGTCATCACGATTTATCTGTACGTATTAAAAAAACTCGTTTAAAGCAACTAATATTTACACACGGAGGGGCTGAGGCGAATTGTAAAGATACTGTGAACCGATGCCAAAATTTGCCCATTGTAAATTCTGATTGTGTTGAAATACAATTGTATTGTGTTTATGTTAGGGTTCATGGTTTGTAATGGCTGTTATCGTAAGGGGGAGTTGGCATGCCTCTTAAGAGCAGTTTTATAAAGGCACGCAAAATAAATAGTTGGTTCATGGTTGAGGCTCAACAATGTTTTTAATGAACACATCATCCTAATCGTAGTCTGTGTTTCAAAAAATCCACCCCTGAAATTAAAAGTGCGATCCTGTGCTCATAATATAGGGCCTACAAATATTGTGTTCAAAGCATTGAGCAACATGCTAATTGGAGACATAATCTCTCAAGTTCTCGTCAGATCTTAGAAGCTAACCCGGTTTGAGCCTGGGATTTTTGCACACAGCGTTGGTGTACGGTGTTTTTTTCTGCAATATTTTGCTGTCTTTTTTTGGATTTTCTGTTTGCACTTAGTCACATATTCACTTTAAGATGTTTTTTGTTTGTTTTTGTTTTTTGTTTGTTGCAGTTGCACCCGATTCAAGAGCCGAATGGCTCACAGGGCTATACCTAATAAATAAACTTGAACTTGAAGGGACACACGAGCAATGCTTTCCTGTAGCAATCTGTGCAGAGCTTTGCACGTAATTCCATTTTTACTATCGAGGGGTTTCTCCTGAGTCCTCCAGTTTCCTCCCACCACGAAGCCAAAACGCTCATTAATGGAACGGGCCAAACAATCCAACTCACGAGGGCCCCTTTAAAGATGACTCTTGAGACTCGGTGAGAGCTTTCCTGGGTTTGCTTTCAGTAATTCCCCCCCCCCCCCGGGGAAGATTTCGCCGAGTCTCGCTGCCGGAGCTGGTGCCGAAGTGTCACCTCTTGGGCAGGGGCAGGTAGCGGGAGCAGGTGGCACCGTCCCAAGCACAGTAGGGGTCACGTGCCAGGCAGCACTCGGCGCACGCCTTCCCGTACACCTCGCAGCGATGCAGGGAGAGCTGAGCCAGCCCCGTGCGAGAGCCCACGTACAGCTGGTGCTGCACGACAAACAAAAAAACACCCGGCGATGATGTTTGTGAATATATTTTTGATAACAAAAAAAAACGATTTCATTTGTATGAGACTGGCATTTTTTTTTGCGTTGCGTTGATCCGCAATGGAACTGAAACCGTGAAAGGGAAGTGTGAGCGGGGCTTGGGGAAAGATGCATCACCAGAAAGGGACGATGGCTGATGGCCAAAGAATGATGGAGTGACAGCCAAAGAATGGAACGTGTCCAAGAGGTGGTCCACCGAGGAGATTGAGCGATGAATTCGGCTCGTCTGCAGGAGGCTAAGTGGATTATGAATTGTATCACGGGATCATCTTTATTTTATATATTTAATATAGCGCCTCAGGCATAAAAGGTGGCAGCTGCCTGGGAAGGCCTTCATACAGCAGTGGATTGATCATGGCTGGTGATGATGACTTAGTGTGTTCTCAAGACAATCCTAATCATTGTCATGAACTTTCAAATGTACAACACTGTTCTTCTACAGGCCACCGGGACAACATGCTTCTCGTATAAGAGAGACGAAGGAGAAAAATAAATGTTGACTTAAAGCTTTCGTGACTGCAGGAATTCATATCCTTTGGGTCTTTTGGTAAAATCACGTAGATAGGTTCAAAGAAAATAACAAAAATAATAATAAAAAAACTACAACGTTTTAATCGCAACACAAGCGTTTGTCATCAGGAAGATGATGACGAACGCTTGTGTTGCGATCGAAATGTCGTAGTTTATTTATTTATTATTTTTTGTTATTTTCTTTGAACCTATCTACGTGGCTTTACCGAAAGACCCAAATAATATGAGAGAAATACACGTGAGAAGTCGAACATAGCAAGCAAGGTGCCAAGTGTGTTGTTATTTGGCATTGTGATTACTGATAGTTTTAATTTATTCCCCAACAGCAGATGCAGCGTAAAATAAAAAAAAAACTTTACATCATTGTTGGACAGCTGCTTAGCATTCACCACTGCAGGAAGAATGCTTCCATTGTTCAGTAAAATCCTTCATTGTCAAGCAATTCGCCAGACCTGCCCTTTAAGCAGTCAGATTACAGGTAAACGCGGTCTCAAATTGACGGTTTCGAATTTTTAAAAGTTTTTTTTTATAATGTCAACATTTCTAAACACATCCATCCTTTGGTACTTTTCCAAGCTGTCACTCTGTGCCCACTGACAAATACCATACTTTTATTTGAATACCGTATTGAAAGAGGTGTCTGTTTAAACGTATTTTATTTTTACTTCCTGTGCGGATTTCGGTTCCGATTCACACATTGACGAATGTCTCTTTTCATTAGATTTTTGGTGGCATATGTGGCGATGCTTTTGTCACCTGCAATTGGGAAAATTGGCTAGGGGCTGTATTTTTTTATCCTAGATGCGAACATAGTCCTTTATGTACGGCACCCCAATGAAAGCCATATCTCTTGGTAACAGAAGCGCACACATTCAATGCGGAGTTTTAATTTTGCACAGTGAATGTGCACAAACAAATGTGGTAATTGAGATTCAGACTATTGGTGTTGGTAGTGTTTGCTCTCGTTAAGGAAAATAGCTTTCAGCCGAGCAGAACGCTTATAAATGATTATTATTCACAAGATGCTTCCCAATCCCCCCAGGTTTTAGCTAGAATGAGCTCTTACACGTGTCAGCTGTGCACCCATGCATAGTAATTGAACTGATGAATTTAATGGAATGTCGGTGTGTGTATGTACTTACAATAATTTGGAATTATAATCATACCCCCCAACATATTTTAGATTTTTTCGTGAACCATTGGATGGGACGGTTATTTAATTCCTATATATTTGGGGTTCTTTATAGAGTGATATAACACGATGGTGAATTAAACAAAAATTTGTTTGGAATGCAGTCAAGAGTTGATAACAGATGGTGAGAGATGGTAAATGTATGGCTAACGTAACAGACACGTTCGCTTCGCTGAGTGCACAACTCCTCCAACAATTCATTACCCTGTCCTTGTTTCTGGTACAATATGCCCGTTATTTAGTAAATATTGTTAATGTGTGTTCTCTAAGCACCATTCCTGCCTGCACCATCTGACGCGTTCCCTTCCATTGTGGCCTCTTCCTTCTTACGGATCACTTTGACGTTGTTCTATGCTGATGCACCACGGATCCTCGAAAATTCGCTGGTTAAGTGTCTCAATGGGACTTTATGTAACACAAACATTGATTGATTTATATAGATGGAATTGAATGTATGTAAGAGGAATCGAAGCAGATTTGTAATGTTGAGTCCTTGCAATTGTCTCTCGATTTATGATATAATTCATGCAAAAAGTAATGTATTATTAACATCACACAATATATATTAGAAAAAATATTCGAGAGTTGAAGTTGAAAGCAATTGATAAGTATGATTTGAATGCTTACCCTTTTTATAGATATTTTCATGCTGATGATTGGCGATGGTTCCTGGAAGTGAAAGAAAACGGTTGAATGTTTTAAAACTTATACAAGGTCGTTAACATTGTGGCATTCATAACATTACCTAACTCGGGGGGGGGGGGGGTCCTCAGACTCCAATGATCGAGACCCATCACTGTCGGCCATTTTCACTTTTATCAATTCCATTTGGATACAAATTACACACCACACGCACCTGATTATTGGTAAACGCATACAAGATGATATGGACAGAACCAATAATCGTTGAAAGATGATCACACGCATACAATTATGGGATGCAGAATTGTATTCAGCTCTATCGCAGGGATCGTTTACCAAACATCAGGCGGATGTAGCAAGGAATAGCGAGTTTTATATTTTTAACAGAGGAGACTGGTAAAAGTGTTTAAAGGCCCGACTTGTGAGGTGCAAGGAATGGAGTTTAAAGATAATGTTGTAAATTTAGCTTCACGAACCGAAAAATAACACGTGTGGCATTTCTTATAGCTCCCCTCAAAACAAACCAAATGCAGTGCACGTTTGCTGGCGTTGCAATAATTCACATTATCACATTATAGTGGTGTTGGGTGCAAGTGTGCGGCATGCGTGTGGCATTCTTTTTTACCTTAAATACTCGAATTTCCTCCAGAACCACCTCCTCTGTGAACCGGTTTTCCTTGTTGATGGTTATTGCTTTGAGCACCAAGCCGGAATCTGAGGGCAATAAATCAGTTTTTCAATAAGTGTCTCGCCATGACCTATTCACATGGAGTCATTTTCTGGGCATTAGGGAACAAAGCTGTAACCAAAGATGTTTATGGATCGAACAATTATTACGATCACCATGAGAACACCGAGGCTCGGGTTACCCTGTTACGCCGTTTAAACAATGTTCAAACACTCGAACGATTTTTTAAGAAAGAGACCTGTTAGGCAGGACCGCTAAAAATCGGCTACGTTATTAGAAATTAATTACGAACGTCTTCTTGGTTCTTTCGGTAAAGTCACGTAGAAGGGAAGTAATAAAATAATACAAATAAAACATAATAAAATGAAATAATTCTCACGACGTTTCGGCTACAACGTCGTGAGAATTATTTCATTATATTATGTTTTATTTTTATTATTTTATTACTTCCCTTCTACGTGACTTTACCGAAAGAACCAAGAAGATGAATCCCTGCAGTCACGAAAGCTTTAAATCGAAATTTAATTACGAACGCTTTTACACGAGGATCCTTGTGGGTAATAGGTAAGCAAAGGCATGGTTAGTGTATATGGGAATTGTTTCGACAAAGCAACTAAATTATGTAAAATTCTAGTGTTGATTATATTATTTATATATATTTATAACTTATTGGTGGATTGTGCTTTCAAAGTCGTACAGATTTTGAAATAATGAGGCAAGACGTTGTCCTCACGACCACGTCATTAAGTTCCACTTAACATTTGCCCATTTAGCGCTTTGCTGGCATTCTATTCCATTCCGCCCATAGCTTGCCAGAGTGTTAAAAACACACTGATGGCCGCACAATAACACAATAGCTCGATAAAACATAATGATACAATTATGTGGGTGTTGAGGGCAAAGTTATAAAGTTATTTTTCCTCAACCGTGCCCCATCCTCTCATCACCTCCCCACCCCACCCAGGTAGTTGTCCCCACCCCCTTAGCCTTCCCCTGCACCAAGCTGTGCAGAGATGCGGTCCCATTCGCTCGCCTGTTATCAAGAAACAAGAACAGTCTGTCCAGGCACAACTCCTAAGGGCCCCTATCCCATGTGAATTTTACTGGGTGAACTTTGACGGCTTGCTGAGCTTGCATGTCCCGACTGGTTGTTTTTATTCATAAATAAAATTAAACCCGTTGAATGTAATTGATATTGTGTATTACATACTCTTAAAGCCATGTTATCGATGTCGTGTAATACGCTTAAAAAAAATTATTTCTATTCCGTTAAACAATAGCTTCGTGTAAAGGGCGTGCGTGGAATAAGAGTGGTGATGTAGCCCCAGGTACATTTCAAAGATTCTAGGAAAGGGACCATGACCTCCAGCGGTAACCCTAACCCAGAGAAAGATTGATGAGGGAAGTTGGCATAGTTGTTAAAAACAGAAGGCTTGAAGTGAATCACGCTTAAGAGCTAACGTAAAGCAGCTGGATGCCCATTAGGTAGACGCTGGCGTATATAAAAACGCATGCGGCTCAGGGCTTCAATTATAGTGAGACGGGTTTAAATGGTGACAATTAAGCACAAATCACTGGAATAACTTTACGCTGTCAATTGGCCAAAATGGACTGCCATGGGTGTTCTGCTCGTATTATCCTACCACCTAATATATCAACTCTATCTCCCCTTAAGAGACTGAAAAGAAAGTAGCAAAACACTTTACACTGGGCTTATCCCACACTGTAATAATAGTAATAAAATGTAAAGAGTTTACATAAATTAAGTCCTCCAGACATTTAGGAGAATTTAGTTTTGGAATATATAAGGCTATCTTCTTTAAAAACTGCTATTTTTTTTATCTGCATCTCTAGCAGGTCATTATAACCGTCGCGTTATCTCCCGCCGTGTTTCGTGTTGATGTTTGTGTAACGCATCTTGGATGTGAACTGTCTATCTTATCAGCAATGGAATGCAACCCTCTGCCACTCCCAAGGACCACACAGTAAACGGGATACCAATCTTCGCTGTGATCTTGTCAAAATAAAGTCATTGGTCACAATCGGCCAGAGTCAATCCGATGCTGGATGGTCTCAAAAAATGTGTCATCAGCCATGATCTATTCACTGCTGGATTAATGCCTTCCCCCCACTCCCATTCTGCCACCATCTCTCTCAATCCAGAGACGTAATAATTCATCGAGTGCCTGCACATGAGCTGATTTAAATGTATATATAGTATGTATGTTGAACTTATTTGGCGCCGTACGTAGCCAACCGTGCTAATTGGAGGTGTGGGGGACGACAACAAACCAAACACAAAAAACAGTAATAGAGAAATGAGTTTTCAATCTAAATTTAACACATTCCTGCGGAGGGAGCTGATTGGGACGTTGGGTTGCTCGGTCAATGGCCAGGGTCAACGGCGGCGTGGTGTATTCCGCAAATATGCCCGACTGTGAGGGCGGGCACAAGCCGGCGTGAGTAGGTTAAACATTGAGTTTTATAAGGGCACCACGGGGTGACCAGCTCCTCCCCACCCAGCCCTACCCCTCCCACCACCCAGCCCCACCCTCCCTCCCCACCCAGCCCCTCTCCACCCAGCCCCTCCCCACCCTCCCCTCCCCTACCCACCCAGCCCCTCCCTCCCCACCCAGCCCCTCCCTGCACAACGGACACAATAATCCCCTGTGGGCTGGTGTAACCAGGAGGTTCCTACCAGTAAAAGTGCGTAGCTCCAGTGGCTTCCTAATATCGGAAGGAAGAGCATTCCAGACGGCCGCAGAAGCGCATCTGAAGGTTACCGCATTACGTGCGTCGATGGCGAGCCAAACGCCGCCGCTGCTTGCGAGAATGACCGGAGTTCGCGTGACCAGTTTACGCTCCTCGAAACCCAAACGAACAATAAGAATCCCGTAACGTCATAACGCCACGAGGATATCGCTTGCTCGGCACTAGCGGCGGCGAGCACTCACCCGTCCCCAGGAAGAGCACATCGTACTGGCCGTCAGTGGCCTCCACGCGGTCCACGGCGATGCGGGTCAGCGTGTCCCCCGTGCCGGCGCGCACGAGCAGCGGCCGCCCTCCAAGCGGCGCCACGGCCTCCCACACCAGCTGGTGCTTCCGCACGAACTCCAGCACGTCGTCCGGCAGCTCCCGTGTGGACGCGTAGGCCGCGTCGTACGTCCTGCTTGGGCACTGCGGGCAGCGGGGCACAGCAGCGAGCGGGTTGTTGGTGTGGGCAGCTTGGCCTGTGCTCTTGCGCTTCTCCCTCTCGGTCCGTGCTCATGCTGCACGATTTGCGATAGCGTCGCCGCGTAGGTGCACGCCGGCGTGCCGACTAAGTTCTCCGAAGTGTTTTTTTCAGGTCGTACCGGCACCTCCGATAATAGCACGGTTGGCTACGTGCGGCGCGAAAGAAGTTCAACGTACATATGCACTGCGTGGTGTTTGGCACGATGTCCGACGTTTAGATCCACGTGCTGGGAGACTTATTTAGTGGGAGCGAAACGGCCAACATCGTGCCAAACTAAAACTTGGCACAACCTGAAAACGTGTCGGAGCGTCGTTATCAGGATCTGTGTTTCAACTGTGCATGGTAACTTTACACGCTTATAACAATCGTATGATGATAGATAAGTTGTGGTATGTTTGTGCAATATGGCGGACTACACCATAGAAATCCTGGAGCAGATAAATGCAACTGCCTCTCATAATGCTTGAATACATAGGAGAATGTGTATTTTGAGAGCAAGCGAATAAGGAAGGTCATGTTTTTATTACTCGGGCATTGGGAAGGGGGCTAAGGGGGTACAGGGCAAAGCAGAAGAGGAGATGACATGTTAAAGGTGTGAATGAAGACACTTAATGGCAACAGTGACCGTCAGTCATACGCTGAGGAGATAAGGAAGGGTCTTGTGCCTCGACTCGAACAGTGTATGCAGTGTGGGTGTCAATATGGATTGGATTTCAGACAGTTGGGGCATAGTGGCAGTAGATGTGAAGGTGTAGACCACCCACTGAACAGAGATTGACTGGGGATTTTGCCAGAAAGCCTTGGTTGCTCGAGCCGATGGGATGGAGAGGGTAATGCAGTGAAATGAGACGAGAGGTATACGTGGCGGTGAGTCGATGGATGATTTTGAAGGTGATGAGAGTGATCTTGTAGTTGATCTGGGATTATATTGGAAGCCTTGGGGAGTGACCTGAAAATGGGGGAAATTTGGTGTCACTCACGTGTGTGGGTAACGAGTCTGGCTGCTGCGTTTCGTATCGTTTTGGGTTTCGGAGGCCAGGGATTTGGATGGGGACATGGCTGGGGAGTTACAGAAGTCGAATCAAGATGTTATCGAGGTGTACGAGAAGGGTTTTGGCGGCAGATGGGGCAAATAAGTTGCAGAGGCAGACGATGTTGCGCGAGGGAGATCGGATGCCTCGGCACATGGAGATGTCATGGAACAAGGGGAGTTCTTGGCTGAGAATTTGGAAAAGGTAAGCATAAAAATAGAATCGATTACGAAGTACATAACCTTTTTTGGCGATGAGACCAACTTTTGTTGGCAACATTCAACAAATTGATAAACACGTAAGGTGGATCACGGGATGGGGAGGGAGTTCTACAGTTTGAAGAAGCTTTGGTCTCGCTTTACTGAAATGAAAACAACTATCACCTTGAGGAGAATGGCCTTGCAAAGGCTGGCTGCTTTAGAGTTATAATTGAGCAAAGTATGTGTTTTTCCAAGGCGAGTAATTTAACTGTCAAAATGATGAAATAATGTTCCTGGGATAACAAATAACACAACGACTACCTTGGAATGGCATCAATGGCAGAGAGGGCCTTTGAAGAGTTACTGGGCTAAGCATTCATTTGTTCTGGTATGTGGAACATTAGTGCTTGCCAATTACATCTGCAGTTATTCGTCATGCTGTATACATGAGTGGTATTATAATGGTATTTTCAGACACTTAGCACATGTTTTACCATTAAATTGCGTGGCTTTTTATGAAGCACTCCTTCAAGTATTTGGCTGTCGGTATGAACTATTTTATCCTATAATTGTCAAATTTTACAAGGGTTTCTAAACCCCATCTGTTTGGGTTTAATACTTCTAAATTTAATATGGACTTCCTTGAGCCCAGTTATCAAAATTCATAATAGAGGAGGATGACATTTTAATTAACAACCAGAATGTATAATTGTACACTACCTAAGACCTTGAAGGCATTGGATTTATCAGCTACGTGGTCGAAGCCTCTTTGCAATGGACCCGTATTAGGAAGTCCAAGTTACTGCCAGCATAACACGTAATTTTATTTCACATATTGCTTATATTAATTAACATGTGTGTGTATATATATATATAAATATAAAAACACAAGTCTTTGAAAATATATGTAGTTTTTTGTACGCATTGCCCACTAAAATGATTTTCAATGGTGGAAAAAGTTAATGGAGTTTATGAACTCTTGTGACATTTCTGCGTAGTCTGAAAAAACACATTAAATTGTTTGTGGTATTTCTCAACTCGTCAGGTGTGTTATTTAAAATGGTACAATATTAACTTCGATTGCTATCATTCACAAAGTTAATTAGAAGGCCTCAAAGGTGATGTGTTAAGTAATATTCGCATGATGGACCCATGGCAAGTTCGTTATTTATGTCTGCAGTCATCAACTCAGTGTTAGTTGTGTTTCTCATATCATAATTTTCCAATGAAATCTGCTGGAAACCATTCATTATTTTTTATGGCTCTTTATCAAATGTTATGCCCTGACCATTGTCTGTCATAAACAGCAGCATCAACAACAGACTACATTGTATACTAAGGTCCATAATGTAACAGACATTCAATTAGTGTACATTTTAAATGTTTTTTTTCTTCAAAAGTCCAGACTGTCGAAAGTTGACTGTTGTGCCACCACCTACTGTGCCAGGTCGTGGATATGGAATCCGGTTTTTGAAGTCCACCCACTGGTGGTCTGGGCCCTCCTTGTGTGCAAAGGGGCCATGGAACGCGGCACGGATGTCGGACATGCTGTACATGCACACGGCGGAGCCTCTGAACACCGAGCTGAAATGAGAGAAAAAAAATCCGGTAAGTCGCTCGCAAGGTCACGCACATTTTTCACAGGCACAGGGCTCCTTGAGCAGAAATTGAATGTTGAATAAAGCTGATAAGACACTTTGTTTGATAACGCTGCCCTTCGTTTGCACAGGGAAGCTTCGCCAAGTGTTAAGAAGCCATTTTTGCAGGGGGGGGGGGTCTTGCAATTTGGATAAATAGCGAATTCCGTTAAGCAGTGTGGCATGTGGGAAGAGACTTGAGTGTCCGGAGAAAACCCCCTGCATATGTAAGAGTAATGCTCCCACCTCTGCAAAGATAAATTAAATGATCCATTAATGTATTGCCATATTCTGGCCACTTTATATCTTCAAGTTCATCTAAATTTTTCTTAGAAATTCCATTCAGAAGATATAGCATTTATTTTAGTCATCTGGGAGAGTTTGATTTAAGATGTAGAATTAATGCCTGTGTCGTGAATATATTAGGATAAATCGTCTGTCCGAAATTGAGACTTGCATGCTCACCTTGATGTTGTAAACACAGCGTAGATAATTGGGTTTCTGTCATCTTTATTGGGAAGCAAAAACACATCTCCTGTGGAATAAACAAAATCCACAAGTGTAGTTAAAGGCCAATCGAGCATTGTATCTGCCCATCACCATAATGGACGTGGTGATCCATTTACAGACACCCCGCCGATTTATGACGACACCCTTCTCGACAGGGCATTTGATACCGTGAAAGTGACAGCTCCATATTTTAACGGAGGAGATATGAAACTTGTATTGAGGTTGGTGGGAGGCAGAGCTAGAGGCTATACACTTCTCTAGTGTGTTTCGGGGGTTATGCATTGTACCATCGTGTAGAACAACACATGGCACGGACAGCTGTACAGCAGCACAGTGACATCCTACGCAGTGGTATGCAGAGTAGAGGCTTTGGAGTTAAAGTTTTTCCTGTATGTTATTTTTAGTGGGGTATCTATAAATGGATCACAATATATACGTGTAATGACGAGTTTGACACACTTCTTTTGAGACGACACTTTATTGAAGACACGTTCACTTGACACCAGGCAGAGACCCCCACTGGAACAACCCCGGAGTCTCCCGTGCATCTCCCCCTTATATACCGACACGAGGCCACGCCCCCCTTCTCGATCATTCTCGCTGATTGGACGCTCGCTCCACCGGCAGACTCCACCGTCCTCTTCCGTCACCTGACCACGCTCCCTTCTCGATCATTCCCGTAGCCACCAGTCCCTTCACACTCTAGGCTGACTCCCCCGTCATTACCTCCCGTGGCCACTAGTCCCTTCGTATTGCAGGCCGACTCCCTCGTCATTACCTCCCGTAGCCACCAGTCCCTTCATACTGCAGGCTGACTCCCCCGTCATTACCTCCCGTAACCACCAGTCCCTTCACACTCGCAACTGATACCCCTGTCATTACCTCCCGTGGCCACTAGTCCCTTCGCACTGCAGGCTGACTCCCCCATCATTGCCTCCCGTGGCCACCAGTCCCTTCATACTGCAGGCTGACTCCCCCGTCATTACCTCCCGTAGCCACCAGTCCCTTCACACTCGCAACTGATAACCCTGTCATTACCTCCCGTGGCCACTATTCCCTTCGCACTGCAGGCTGACTCCCCCGTCATTACCTCCCGTGGCCACCAGTCCCTTCACACTGCAGGCTGACTCCCCCGTAATTTCCTCCCGTAGCCACCAGTCCCTTCAAACTCGCAGCTGATACCCCTGTCATTACCTCCCGTGGCCACTAGTCCCCTCACACCGCATGCAGGCGCTATTGTCATAACATCTGTAACATGATCGAAAGAACACAAGTCTTACTGAGCTCGTCGAAGTGTGTGTCAATGTCATTGGGTCCTGGGATAGAGCACACGAGGCGCGCCTTCAGGAACGTTGTCCACTTGTTAACCAAGCTTCTTTGGCCACCCATGTCATTCTGGCGAACACAAAGGTCACACAACACTTACACCGGGTCAACGATACCTAACGGACACAGAGAGAGAGAGAGGCAGACTGTCACGTGCCTCCCAAAGTAAGCGATTTCAATTATTCGGGGGCTGCATTCCAATGACGTAAGAAAGGAAATGATTGAACGTGACGCCTGCAATGCGGTGCTTTGGAGGCAAGGGTTGACGGATCGCATCGATTTCAGACTTCCAAACATGCCGGGCAGTGAAGTCGCCAAGTGGGAGTCCAGTCAAGGTGGGGTTTGCGTCGACATTTGAGTGACACCTCTTTGTAGGCACGGGTTTTTCTCCTAGATATTTTAAAAATAATTTCTTCCCACATGCAACAACCCTTTTAACATTTAAATGATCATATTTCACAATATAGGACCTTTCCAGAAGAAAAGAGAGGACTAAAATGTGGAGAGAATGGAACGCTCATTTTCTTGGTTCTTTCGGTAGTCACGTAGAATGGAAATAATAAAATAATAAAAATACAACTCTGTCTTCTCGACAGACCTGGTCTCCACCTGAGGACGGCTACTTGCGTTGTGGCCGAAACGTCGTGAGAATTGTATTTTATTATGACTTTACCGAAAGAACCAAGAAGATGAATCCCTGCAGTCACGAAAGCTTTAAATCGAAATGGAACGCTCATTGTTTTCGTTGCAACAACTCAAGTAATTGAGTGTTGAGAAACAAAAGTTGGAGTTGAGTTGGCCTTTATTTCATTTGATGTTGTATTGCATGTAACGTTCTTAAGCTGCAGTCGCTACAAGGTATTCCATCACATTAATGCAATTCATAATCAACGTTTTTGGGTTTAGATCGCGTTGTTTATAAATGTGTCGTAACCCTCCACCACCCGACACGGCCAATCAGTAAAAGAGTGTCACGTTGACAAAAGACAAATAGTTCACTGCTTTAGCCCACCGGTGTGTTGAAGCGAATTGCCCGATGATGCTGGATGCAATTACCAGCGAAACGTCGTACTCAAAAATTGTAAATGTTGTGGTTTCACGCTTCAACACACCGGTGGGCTAAAGCAGTGAACTATTTGTCTTTTGTCAATGTGACACTTTTTTACTGATTGGCCGTGTCGGGTGGTGGAGGGTTACGACACATTTATTTATAAATAACGCGATCTAAACCCAAAAACGTTGATTATGAATAATATTGGTCGCGAAAGCCTACGTGTTAAACATTAATGCAAGCCTGCAGGGACTATCTAAGAATATCTTGCGATATGGACTTTGCCACAAGTAAGCATCACAATATCGCCTATTGGGTGAAAATACCTCTCAGTCTTTGTGTTGGCAAAGCGATATGCTTTTCATAAAAATACACCCATAAGAAATATATGAGATTAGATATTCTCCTATAAAGTTTGTCTTTTTAAGCAATTGTAAAATGCTCAGAGATTTATGTTATCGATAAACGCAAAGTTAGTAACACATACTTTTTTATAGCATGATGCATTACACACGAGTAGAAACATGGGTTTATTGAGGATGTATTTGCAACGTTTGTTGCACAATGTTTTTTATTTGATGGTTCTTGAATTTTCGAGTTGGTATTCCCTACAATTAGCCCTTGCTATTGGATAAAGAGAACATACATTATGAATCCACATGTAGATGTGACAACCTTTTATTAACGTATAAATACTATTCCATAATTAACTTATCATCCAAAAAAACGCGAAAGCATTTCCCCCCCCCAAATAGTTTGAATTTAAACCAAGCCATTTTGTCCTTTTGCATTCTCCAGAAAAAAAACTCAGCAAAATATGGAACATCGCAGCAGGCGCAGTACATGACTACTGAACTAGATGCTGGAAGATAACTTGGTTAGAAGCTTCAATTGGAACTTACTTTGCAGACGCGAGCGACCCGAGAGTAAATGGCTTTGTCTGAGGCTCCTGCCTCAATGCCGTACTCCCAAAAGAATACATAAACCTTGTCGTCATCGGGGTTCTGGCTTTCTGGGATTACAAAGGAACCCACAAAATTGGGTTCTGCAAGGGGGAGAGAAAAAAAAACCCAACAGCTTAAAAATAAACCAATTCGGGCAGTGGTGCACAGCGACAAATAATAAAAACACAAAACATTCGCTGATAATAAAAATGGGTGGCATTTCGAGAAGCTGACAGAAATGTCACTGGCAATGAAGAGGGGCTATTTCCTGAAATGTTGCCTGTTATATATATGCACAGTATATACACGTTTCCTTTTAAAGACAATGTTATAGACATTAAACAAATGGCTTTGTATTTCAATGTATATAATCAGAAAGATGATCCATAATACAGTTTTTTTTCGGTTAGATCGCGTAAATATATAAATGTTTCGTTAAACCCGCCACCACCCGACACAGCCAACTAGTAAGGGTTGTCACGTAAACAGAACGTGCCAATTCATCACTAGTATAGCACACCAGTGTGTTGGAGAGCCAAGCACAATAGTTTAAATCTAAGTACGACGTTTCGCAAGTAACTACAACTAGCTTCATCAGGCGCCTGCCAGATTTGTGGGGAGCATAGAAAATTGTAAATGTCATGGCTTGGCTCTCCAACACACCGGTGTGCTGTACTAGCGACGAATTGGCACGTTCTGTTTACGTGACAAACCTTACTAACTGGCTGTGTCGGGTGGTGGCGGGTTTAACGAAACATTTATATATATAACCCAAAAAAAACCTTATGGATAATATTGGTCGCGAAAGCCTACGTGTTAAACTGAGAAAGATAATGCATGCTTTTTTACGAAAATGTTTGAATGGTGTGTGCATGAGTGGCTATGTAAGGGCAGGATTTGTGGCGGAACAGTGGAATACCAATTTGAAACTATTAAAATTACTGAAAATGTTCAAAGTCTATTATAACATCGATACTTTAAATCAAACTTTAATTGCAGCCAGGTGCATGTACACAGTGAAGTATTTGTTCAAGAGCACAGCAGTATTCACTTGGAAAATCTGGTACAATGCATTTATTAACACTGCAAGGAGAATGGACAGTACTGTGCTTTGATCCACTTTGAAATACAGGACGCTTTGTAAAAATGTGTTCATGGTGGCCTTATTGTGTGGCAGTAACTGAGAAATAGTGGGGTTTTGGAAAAAAAGATGACCATCGCCCCCACCAGACATCCCAACTTCCTCCTGATGAGACTCAATCCAGTGTGTGTGGTGCATGTGTGAATTGACCATAGAGAAAAGTGGCACTAAACAGTGAGACTTATGCTGGTCAAAGTTTAAGGTCACAACACCCCATATAACTGTGGTTCGTAAAAGTGTAGGAAAGAGTTGGGCAGGATGTAATATTTAAGCCCATAAAGCTCATCTCGCTATGAATAAAAAAAATCTATATCTATACAGTTCACACGAACAGGAATGCGCTGTGCATATATTTTTTTATGGAAGTCTTGCTCACATTACTATCATTTGTTTCCTATTAATCCCAATACCCCAACTCTTTGAATAAAGCCACTGTTCCTCTTCCACCAGCAGCAGATGTCCCATGCATCTGGAAATTTTATTGCAATTTTTCGTGAAACTGAACGTATTGCTTCCTGTAATACACATGACCATTTATTTAAAAAATTAAAGGAAGTTAAGGTATTTGAATTATTGAGACCCATATGAGGTTTCTGCCTTGCAATACTTCATCACACTCATTAATACAATGCGCCAAATATCCCAATGCAGGCCCATTGTTTTAACTAGTCTTGAGGCTCTGTGATGTTTTCATTGACAAAAAAAGGGCATTCATATTTATATGTATAAAATGTAAACTATTTTGTGGTGACATAATTAATAAATTATACACATAGAAAAACAGAACACGAACATGATGCATTGTGTCACTTACCATTAAGCCAGTGTGGATCAGACTGTTCTGTTCGGATTAGCGGTATCTCATTGTGGTGATTTTTGTTTCCAAATAATCCCCAGTCTTTACCCATGAAGTCCGACACTGTTGCTGCGTACAACTCTGTGCCTGCAAACGTTCACACACATTCATGATACCCATCGGCTTTATAAACACATTGCGTGTATCTTATTTGTATTTTATTAATATATGCAAGGCTTGTGCGTTTCATTAACTGTGTGATAACTTTCACTAAACTATGAAATTACGTAATTATTGATGAGGTTAAATATTTTGAATTATTTCCATGGATGTGTGTCGATGAGACTCTCGCCTGATTTTAAAAGCCACCGAATCGTTCGTAATACCATTTGTCTTTTGGATATCACTTTAATGCAATTATCGTGAAATGTGTTTTTTTTTATCAACGTATTTTCTAGTTAGCAATGAGAGGAGCATACCAACATAGGACATTTCATAACAATATGGTTACAAATTGAAGGCAAATAAAACAATGTTCATCTCATAGACTAGACATGTCAACGCAATATTCCCTTACCATTAAATCTTCATGTGTTGGCTGTGCCTAGCATTTCTATTCTGTTGTACTGCAGGCAAGTATGCAGGCAGTGTTTAAGTTGAATTTTGTTTTCTCTTTTCTACAACTTACCAGCCATGACGGACGTGGTAGCTTGTGCAGGATCATAGGGACATTTTCCTCGGCCAGACTCAACACTGTGCCAGTTCAGCATAAATAAAGGCTCCTGTTTTATGCAAAGACAAACAATAACAGAACTATGTCAACAATCCGAACAACCAATTACACACTCACAGCATTGCCAATACATCAGTGCAATGGGTCCTCTCCTCTGAATAATGGCCATTGCCTGACAACTTCGCTTATTATCTGGGTTTTGAGTGTTTCTAGGCAGACATTCTTTCTGTCTCCACATAGTTATACAAATATGTGCTAGTCCATTGGCCTGTTGGCTTTGAAGATCGATATTACCCACCAGCTGTTGTTTAATGAAGTAAAATGTAACTAAATATTGGTCGGGAAAGCCAATAGGCTCTTGACATACAAATATTTGTTTTATTAATATGCGGAGAAACATAACAGCGTTCTGCTTGCATTTATGAATTCGCCTAGAAAGGACCGCATAACGAGTTTGGGTACAACGTACGTTTGGGTTTAATTGTAAGTCACTGTAAACGATTGCAAGGGTTAACCCTTGCCAGCCCATTTAAAAACAAATCAATCACGTTACCTTTACCCTGAAGCCCATTTCCAAGAAGGCACAAGTCGGGTGGAAAGCCCCGGTCCCACAGACATACACGTGGCTCTGGTTGTACGAGTGCAGAACCCGGATGAAATTTGCACAGTCCGTCTGTAATGAAGATGTCAAATGAGAATCGGCATTAGGAATTCAGGCCATGCTAGACTTGCCAACTTTACAGATTTAACCGATATTTTAAAACCCTTTTACCGACGAATACATATTTTGAAGGCTAGTCATAACACAAAATAAATAGTGAAAAAAAGAACATAAATTGACACAATTTTACTTTACAAATTGGTATGCGCTAAAAGGGTTTACAAATCGCCAGCCCGCCGCTTTAATTCGTTGGGTTGGCAAATTGTGAGCAATGTTGGAATGAGAAAAACAATATGCAGCTGCATGGCATGAAAGCAAATGTTATGAAGAATGTCCAGTCATTATAATAAGAAACCCTAGAGTTTTCTAATAAGAGACGATTGGTCCCTTGTTTCCTTCTGATTGTCTACGTGGCTTAATAGACGTTTTTATTACTAACAACATAATTATTTTGAATGTATTAGGTGTGTCTCATTGGATTTACTTGTTTAACAATATTACTTCTGTGTGCGCTTTTAACCAAAATAGCATGAACGTTTCGACTTGTTCATCAGCCCGTCACATGTACTGCTCACTTGTTCACTCTTTCCTGCCAGCAAGCATCTCTTCATCTGGTCCCTGTTGGGGTTCCACACCATCTACAGAAAATATCACAAAAATACAAACCCCACGGGACACCATGCTGAGTTACACGCAGTACAAACCGAAACTGCATTGGAGAGCTGTACAGCACAACCGTGAAAACCTACGCAGGATTACAACTCGGGACAAAAGAGGTTTTTATATTTTGTAAAGTAAATTGTGATTTGAATCACTTTACGTATGGGGCACGGTTATTGGTGCCCAGTTCCGGTATGGATACCACGAACCACTGATGGTAGCTGTGGTCAGGAATCGAACTCAAGTCACCGGATTAATGCCTTTGTTAACGTTAACTAAATACATCAATGCCCCAGTGCCCACTTAACATATGGCACCAAGCATTTGTATGTGAAAGGATAGCATTGCACGTGTGCCCTACGGGAAAACCAGACGTCAAGTCGTCAAGTGGACCACACGCGAGTTGGTGCATCTCCCATCTGGGTTTGAATTAACCCCCTTCCTTCAGCTGTCATCGAGCTGACTAGTAACATACTCTTAGTTCTTTCGGTAAAGTCACGTAGGTAAAAAAATTAAATTAAAATTAATAAAAATAAAAAATAAAAACAATAAAATCACGACGTTTCGGAGGCATCAAGATATTTTGCTGTAACAGTTTCACCTGAAGACGAAAGCTTGTGTTGCCTCAGAAACGTCGTGATTTTTTTTTTTATTATTTTTTTTAATTAATTTTAATTTCATTTTTTTTACCTACGTGACTTTACCGAAAGAACTAAGAGTATGAATCCTTGCAGTCACGAAAGCTTCAAATCTAGAACTGACTCGTAACGTTCTCTACCCGGGCCACCCTCACAAACACAATTGCATCAATAGACACATTTGCTGTGCTTTTATATATATATATTTTTTTAACGAGGCGTTAGGTTCTTGCGGTCCCCTCGCACCTTCCTCGGCTGGTGGTTGAGGTCGTCAAGATTGAGCAAGAAAACGGCGTTCTTGGCGCCGACGAGCAAGCGCCCGCGCTCTTCATCCAGGAGGAGCGTCTGGAAGTCGGAGCTCTCGTGGGAGCCCAGGAACAGCGCGGAGCTGTTGGACAGGAGCAGCTCTGCAGCGAAAAAAATGTACAGCGATCGTTAGGGAATCACCAAGTGCCGAGGTGGTCGGGCAGGTAGGAGGTCGGAGGTGCTGGGATGGCACACACCGCTGTCATCCTGGCTTTGAATCCCAGGCAATCGCCTCGTGATTTAAACCGCCTTCTCAAGTGTTCAGAGTCGATGTTACGCATGCACGTATGATGAACTTCTTTCGCACCGGGCGCAGCCAACCGTGCTAATCGGAGGTGCTGGATCGATACAGCCCGGTCGCCAATGACTGCACACGCAAAACCGAAATGCGTCTTCACTTGATTTGGCTAAATGCTAGCTCCTGAGCATTAGACATCAGTTTGTCATGTAATGAACATTACTCGCATATGCAGAAGTGTGGGGGGGTGAGGGAGTGCAGGCCCTTCTGATGTTTGTACCAGAGGTCATTTGAAGGTATTTCAGAGGTAGCTCTATGTGATATACGCTGTTCATTAACTTGAAGAGTTGCACTGATTTGAGAGCAATCTGGACAGATGACGCTAACGGCACAATTTGGATACAATTTGGCGAAACATCTCAAAGAAATACACGAAGTAATAATTAGCACACCGCACTTATACGTTCGCGATGACTCGCAAAGACAGTGCCCACTTCCCAAAGCCTCCCTTGTCGATGCCGTCATTCCGCTGGGCCTCTGAGCTTGGTGTTTTCAGCTGCTCGAATGCTGTTATTCTTTGCCATGTTGAGCAATGTACTCAGCTGGCAATCAACAAGGCCCCATTACAAGCAAGACGAATGTAGATTGCTGCAAGGTGCGTTGGTATAATTCAGGGGTGGGGAACGTCCGGCCCGCGGGCCGTATGAGGCCCGCAAAATCATTTGGGTCTGGCCCTACCAAGGCAACCGCAGGCGGGACTCGAAATTCAATTAATCTAGGAGCAAATCTGGAAAAGCAGTTGCGAGTAGCAGCAACATCATCAATACCGGCTAACATCGCACGCCTCGCCAAAGAGAAACAGTTCCAGCCATCGCATTAGGGTTGAGTTAATTAAACGTTTGACCAAATATAACAGGATAATTTTGAAGTTGATCATTTTGTATGGCCCGCAAATGACGTTATAAATATCCAAATGGCCCTTGGCAGAAAAAATGTTCCCTGCCCCTGGATAAAAGAACGGACCAATGGCGTTGAGCATAAACGCAGAGTTATCCCCCTCATGCGAGATGTGTATTCGTGTCGTTCCGCGCGCTGTCCGCGTGGAAGCTTCTCTCCACGTGCCGCTCGCTTCTGCAGCATCTAAATATGCAGCAAGCATTTGGTTCTCGCCCCGTTACGTTTTAGTTTGCTGATTATTTACCCGACGGTCAAGATACTCGGCCGCTGAATGTTGAGGGCACTTCAAACCTGTCCCTTGCACATGCGTCATAAGTTAAACAGTTTGTACCTCAATGTCAAACACAATTACTGCGTCGCGTTCTTACGTGGCCCGCAAGTGTTTTAATTTCACAATGTGAAATCAAAACCAAATGCCATACACTTGGCCTCTTCTTTGATGATTACATGCAAAAACAATGAAGGCAAATTGTGGGCCACGATTGTGGTATTTCACGCGGACAAGTCGTATCGCTTCGTCCACTGACGATCGCCCACAGACTCCTGGAACGCGCGGCTGATGCGCTGACCTTTGACACGCCATTAAGTTCACGTTCAAGGAAAGGAAATCTGCGAGTAAAAACTTGATTTGAAGCTTTCGTGACTGCAGGAATTACTCTTTGGCTCTATCGGTAAAGTCACGTAGAAAGAAAATAAATTAAATAATAGAGTACGACGTTTCGATTGCAACACAAGCAACCGTCATCAGGTAGAACTAAATTTGAGAGAGAGACAAAACACCGACACGGAGACACACCGACAGACACACAGGCAGAGCAAGACAACACAGAGACACACAGAGAGAGACACACAACACAGACACACAGATAGACACATAAGCAGAGAGAGACAACACAGAGACACACACAGAGAGAGACAACATAGACACACAGACAGACACACACAGAGAGAGACACACATAGACACACAGAGAGAGACACACAACATAGACACACAGAGACCCAATACCTCTGTGTCGAGTTATCTGCGAGTAATTAACACTCGACGATGGTAAGATCACGGTCACAAGGAAAGGTTGACGCCGCTCGTATTCATGTTTCATTGATAAGAAATGATCAGCCTCCGCCTATTCTCTTTCGTGTCCGTCGTGTCTTTTTGAGATATGTCAGCTGTTCGCCTCTGCGAAGTGGCGTCCATCAGTGCCCATCACTCGCAACGATCGTCTGAACCGTCTGCAATTCAAGCACCGTTTGTACAATCATTGCTTGGCTTGCCCTGAACTCATTCGGTTTTTTTCTTAAATCTTGTCTCCATTTAAAGGTTCATCCCTTTGTTGGCTGGATTTAATTGCGTGTATATGTTAATGTAATCTGCCTTGGCTATCTCGGTTATTGGATATCGCAGGTATTGGAAAACGAAGTCTCGAGTTTAGTTCACCTCTTGATAATCGTTGTCAGTGTCAGGAACAGCATTAAATGGAGATAAAATGTAAGCCTGTAACAACCAATAACGATTTTCGGACTATTGGCTGGTCCACCCTGATTTTTTTCAATGAACTTTTTATTTAAATTAAGTATAAATAAAAATTCTACAGCATTCCTATTTCCCCATGGAGCTGTGCTTAGTTGTGTTGTGTAAAATAATGTTAGTCTTCCATCGGTTCATGGAAAAATATTTGCACCTGTGGCATGCTCTTGAACACCGCTGCCACTGTGTTTTGGCTGCAAAATGACACATGCATCATGGCTTCTTCTCGCCGAGTTATAATGTAAAACAGCTAGATCCCGACATCATTAGCAGTACAAACTTGCTGTTCTATTTATTTTTATTTATTTAATAAACTTATCAGACTGGCGTCAACGTGAATAATCCAATTGCGGTTGGGTTTGCCAAGTGTTAAACCTGCAAAATGAGGTATGGGTGTGTGGCCACATTAGCAAACGGTTTATTATTTCCATCCATCTACAACTTTGAAGTTGTTTTGACATTTCACTTTTTTTGTGGGCTTAGGGTGGTCTTATTAATCAGATACAACTAATTTTAATCAAACTAAATATTTACACCGTGCATGCTAAGATATGGAGACATTATTCAAATGAACTGCAGTGTCAAGAGTACAAGCAACGCTACATTATGAATTGTCCCCATATTGAATAGACCCTTTGTTTAATATTGTAACCCTATTAAGTATAATAACAATGCCAATTAATCATCTAGAAATGCTTCAACGAGTGGCAATAATGTGTCAAGAGAGTCCTGCATTGGGATGCTTAGAAAATATCATGAATAAGAGTGAATATGGGCAAGAAAATCAAAGTGCGCAGGAAAAAAACAACTCCTGTGTAATGAAGAGGATCGCTCAACACTCAAATCTCTCATGAGTGGTGTGTGTCTGCAGTGCACTTTTATCTGTAGCTGCATGTGGCATAGATCTCTTATGTCATGCTAAGTTAAAGCAGAAATGTATTCTCTAACTTATATTCACTGTAATATACTGTGTGTATATATAGCTTCTCATAATCAGAGTAATATATCTGTGCATTCAAAATGCTAGTGTGTGTTCGGGGAGTGGAAGTGTTTGAAAATTGATGTGTCCATTTTGCAAGGAATTCGTTCTTGCATAAACGTCATCCTGTCAGCGGATTAGACTGCCTATGTGAAATGAGAAGGTAAATGCATTACATAAATCATTCTCCAGTACTTGGGGTAAAGTATTTGGTTCTGTTTAGCTTTAAAATAATTTTCATCAACCGAGCTCATACAAAAAAGCATACAAATCTATATTAAACTATATACTTTCAAAACTTAATCCAATACATCTTTTAACTTTAAATAATTTCCGCTGCAAATTGTATTTTGTAAAAGCAAATGTAATGTTTGCTATGTAGAAGTATTCAATCTTTTTTTTATTTTAAAGCACTGATTACTTAACCACATTTTTTCACAAGAACAATCATGTGCGGTGTTGTGGTAATTTCTAAATGGTGAATGAAGGATTGTACCTGTCATTCTGTCAAACTAATTTTCATAATTTCCCTCCAACAATAACGTTGCGAGGAACATGTAGCAACACGTAATGAAAAACAAAATTGAGTTGTTACGTGGTTTCTAAACTCACTAATATAAGTTGTTGCAAACGAAAACAAAATCTTAGGGGGATAAAACAAACAAGAGTTTAACCTTGCTGCTTAAACAGTGTAATGTTATACTCATTTAAAATTCCAAGGAAGCAAAATTTCACCTCAATTTATACGCGCACCTGTTTCTACAGTACGGCTTCGAGCCCACGCCCGATGTGCCCTGCACATTAGATTCCTGTCCCCCTTTGTCTCTCTTCAAGCTTGTCACGCCCCACGTTTGCTATGCAGTAACTGCCCCAGCAAAATGGAAAAATGTCCAGCAACTGACACATTTTAAGCAAACGCCATGGACAGAGATCAAAGCGAGGATAGTTTTGTGATAGTTTGCAGAAATATTTGAGGGCACAGGTGGGTTTTTTTGTTGCTGTTGCAAGCATAAACACATTTTTTTCTAATGTCGCTCAACGGTGTAGCTGAATTTGAGGAACAAAAAAAAGTAAGAATTGGGAATCGTAGAGCCGATGTAACAATTTCTCAGCAAGGTTCTCAAATGGCACGAAGCGGTATCGGCTTTTGAGCACCATCCTCATCGGCGTACCTCGGTAGGAGAGCTTCAGGCGGGGTAGAGTCTGTCGCCAGGTGTCACCGGGAGCAGGGAATTGCAAACAGACGAGCAGTGTGACGACGACGATGGTGGTGGTGGTGGGTGCCCTTCCAAAGGACCGTGTTCCGATGGGGAGGTACCCTCTGCCTGTGTGTCTCATGGCTCCGCTTGCTCGCCGCCCGCACACGAAGCTGCTCCAGTAAATATGCAAAAGCACAACAGTATACATGCTTTAGTAGTGTATAAAGAGGACGTACATTGTTGTATCGGCACGTTTATCCATTGAATTCGTGGATGCGCGTGCGTTAGACTTTGTGTGTAATATATAATGCATATAGGAATGAAAAAAAACTATTTTCAAATGAGCATTGAGGCAGTGCTCCTCTTCTGTTTACAGCCCTGAGCCAGTGGTGGAAATTCACATTCCCATGACGGGGACGAGTCTGTCCAGAGGATAACTGCTGTTAACTTTTCCTCAAAGTAGTACTCGTATAAGGAATGTTCATAATGACTTCATGTAAAAGACTGCAAGCCTCTTTTAATTTTCTTTTTAACAGCCTAGAGCCAGGGGTGGATATTTCCACTTCTTTTGTGGTGGTGGCAAGTCCATCCACATTTACTTTAATTGACACTGGGGGGTTGAAGGGATGCTTTGGAAACTGAATGTAAGAGCATTTTGAGCATATCTGTTTCACACACTACATGTTTATGATTTTGGAAATTTTCAGTTAATGTGTGGTCCTATTAGTATGTGGGTACAACGTGCCGTTAGCTATGCATAGAAATGTGTATGTCCACATCAGTACATAGGTTGAATATGGTCCTCAGCCAAGAATAAGAACTGTCACTTTGAAATGCCAATTATGTTGATCTAGTAAATACCCCTTTTCAAGCCAAGCAATTGTTCAAAAGTTGGTATTTTTTATCTATGTTTTGTTTACTTTTACGTTAATTAAGTGCACTTCAATGCATTTTTAGAAAACATGCCAAAGGCTGTTTCAACAGAGAAATACTTTGAGGTTTTGTTTCTGTTTATTTTTTAAACATGCATGTGTGTGAACAATAAATCATCTGAGCCCACCGTTAACTCTTTGTAAACCCTTGGCTCTCAGATGTATAATCCACCGCAGAGATAAGGTAAATTTTAATCCGTGGTTGTGTTTTTATTGCACTTCAGTAATTATATAAAAAAGCTCCATGCTGTCATTTTTTTTACAATTAAACGACAATTTACGTTGAAGATCACATACCTCTATATTTGTTATTGCAAGCTACTTCTTGGAAAAAAATAGGAAACGAACAACAATTTTTATTCTGGCATGGATGTTCACCCCTTGCACCAGAAGAAAATTGAATAATCTCTGGAATAAATTGAAAGATTTTCCATAATTTGTGTACATCCCAATTTATAAACAAAATGTGGCATGTTGTCGTTGAACATACCAGCCCATCACAACAAATGCATATCTATAGGAACAGGCTCTCCTTGCAGTACAATTACATTGACCTTGGAGCTAAGTGGAAACAGATCCCGGCACGCTGGGATGAAAGCTCATGAAACCTTACAATACAAAGAGGGACATTTTTTTTGTTTTATATTCGCGGACCAAAGCTGGACTAACATCATTGTTTGGAGCGAGCAGCTGGACTGTAGCTGGGCTGTACAAATCCCCCCGTTATTAATCCTGGCCAGACTCCCAAGCTGCACGGAGAGGGGCAGTTGTTGTGGCCCTGGGCGTTTTCGTGCTCGCGCCGAGGGTTTTTTTGCAAGCTACGCCAAAAGGCAAACATTCAGCGGCTGAGCGGGCGGCGCTCCACTCTCAACTGAAACATCAACCCAATGCTCTTCATCGCTCTCTCCATCGCTCTCTACTTTCTCTGGACCGCCCTGGCTGAGCATCGTTGAGCGCTGCTCAGGATCAGTAGGGATGCATGACAGTGGTGCCAACTGATGTTTTACATATATATGCGGTATCGTTGCGATAATTTTTTAGTTTTCAGGCCTTTGTGAATCCACTGATGGAAGAAAGTCTCCACCACATCGTGTCGGTCAGAGTGGTGCTATGACCATACTTCACCACGCTGGTCAGTGCAGGTTGAAAAGGGGGCAGTGGAGTTTGGACAGGTGCTGAGATTACTCGCCACTGATGTTGGCTGTGGCCGGGAATCAAGGTGAGGCTGCCAGGTTCATATTACAGTGTGCAAACCACCGTGCCACTGCTCCACCCAGGTATAATTTTATGATGTGTCATTTTTATTATATACATGACATAAACTATGTATATTGCCATTACTAAATCTGTTTAATTACACCTTTGTAAAATTAGTAGAGAGGATTGATATGCTACGATTTCCATACTCTGAAAGGGTATTTCGCATGAAACGTAAGGGAGGATAACAATATTTTGCATGTAATCGATTATAAAATGGCAAAAAGTATGGGTGACCATGAAAGTGAAGCTTGGAACAAAAAGTTTGATTCGTAAAATCTGTAGCAGTGTACCTTATGCAAGGTAATATTTTCGATAAAGTATCAGAAAAAGGCGGTACATTGAAGGGTATACACATCGCAAGCCCAGTACATGTATTCATTGTGAAAAACAAAAGCAAATAACATCATTATAATTGTTCTATATCGACTGATAACTTAGAAAACATATACCGTTTGGATAACGTTAAATAGCAGATTCCATTGCCCAGGTGTCATGGAAATATGAATCCACAGTTTCCCAATGGTAAACTTCAACTCAATGGTAATCACAAACTCTCAGTCTGGCAGTGTATTAACTTCTGACTATACTTTCCTCTCCTCAACATCCCTCTGCCACTTAATGTTATGCACACCATAAATAATGAAAACATTAAAACTATACTCAAATTTATTTATTTATATGGGCTTCTGAACATCAATTGTTCCATAAACACGAGGTAAATATGATTAAAACAAAACTCACGACCAACAAGTTGTCTAAAAAATGCAGACAATTGTTGGAGGAACAAAACTGGAAAATGTATCCTGGAATTCCTAAGAGAAATGTTTTAAGAGGGATCGGAATCCAGGTGGAGAAAAAGGCAAAGCAAAAGCAGGTTGAAGTGCTTTTGTAAAACTGAACTTGATAAAAAAAAAATATTAACATCTCATTATGCCTCTGGCAGATGTTTTTTTTGTCTATAACATTGCATATTGTCTGCTATGATATGTGGATTAGAAACATGGATAAAGATGAAGAATTTTGAAAAAATGAAGCTGAAAACGATGCAAATAACCATGGGAAGATGCGTGCTTGGAATCACACGCAGAAAGAGGACAACTCGGCATGGATTGGAGGACATCTGTACTCGTCGCAATACTCTGAATGGCTATATGGAATATATGGAGATTCTTTTTCGGTGTATGCATGTGTGTATAGCTGACTTATGGCTTTTTGGGGGACTTAAACCATTAACCTTAATGAACTTTTTTCTAGTCATTACCAAGCTGAGTTTTAAATGAGAACATGATTAAAGTGCTCTTAGTTCATCACTCTAATCCAAAAATGCTACATTTCATTTTATTTCATGAAACACCCTTTTGTGGTTTTGTGGATTTTTAAATACGCCCCAGTCAGTCTCCCCTCTTGTGGTGTTCCCAGCTTACAAAGTAATGCTCATGGCACATCTTGCTCAGTGGGCATTCTCACTCTTCAGACCACCCATGTGCTTTCTGATAGAGGTCATTGTCATTGTTGCAAACTGCTTTTTTTACATTTAAAGCGGTGAAGGGAAGACGTGACCTTCAGACCCAGACTAGCGAATCTCAACCCTGTTCCTGAGCCAAACCGATAAAAAATGCCCCCATATGGGGAATATCGGTATGTAAGTGCAAGCAAGTTGACATAAAATACAGCTGAGCCCGACTAAAAATGCGGTGAACCTTACCGCTGAGGTTAGCATAAACGTCCCATAGATGTTGCGCAAATTTCGTGAAAATGGGTCCCATATTATAACCATTTCCGATAACCCCCCTGTGATACAAAAAAACGAAAAAGTGGATATGGGTTGAGAAAAGTGACATTCAAATGGTTCGTGTGTATGGCACTCCGTATCGTATGTTTGTAGCTAAATTATATCGTGATTTCCCTTTATGTGATCTAAATGCACGGTGAAAAACTTGCCTGGAGTCATCCTGGTTTAAATCCTCCTCGATGCAAAGCAAACATTGGGTACCATGGCATACAGCCATGTTGATTTGCCTGCACGTAATGTCAGCTTTGTTAGTCATCTTTTCAAAATAAATTTCTCAAGAATTATACTGTGCTCTCTCCCCCCTTCTTGGAACGAATATATGTATGTATATATATATTTCTGTATTTTATTTTGAAAGTATTTATTTACTGAAATCTGATACTGGGGTATTTGGGTATTTAGTATAGGACCAGTTCCAACTTTTTTTTTGGCATTCGTGTTTGTTTGTGTGTAACATTCACTTTATAACACAGTGAATATTATAAAATGGATTTTTTTTAATATACTGACAATTAACTTTTTAATGTAACTCTTAAATGATATTGCTTTTACGATATAAACACATTCCATTTTCTCCTTCATTTTTTTTGTTAGAAATGTCATGGACTTGTTTGAATTATCTTCTTTTTTTCCCAATCCAAAAGGCACACTTTCATATCTTAGCTTCTTAACTTAGAATCAATCCTCTGTACAATTGCCTAACCCTGACAGAGGGAATTATGTAAATATAACTTTAAAAGTGGGAACAAATGATGCTGTTACTGGCGCGATAGGGTGGCACCAAAAACACTCTATTCCGAATTCAATCGTTGCACAATATTATTATTTTGCTAGTTATTCGCAAAACTGAGTCTAATTATTTTTGTATTCGGGTCCTGGAAAGTTTTCGCAGCAAGGGCAGGTGGAGAGGATGATTCCTATGTATGATCACAATCAATGAATCCGCGAGTAATACCAAAAAAATGTGATAAACTTCTGTACCATGACGCTGACACACAATGGCCTCCTCTTACGAATGACGGCATGTGATCTTTAACACCGCAGCAATGATCAGGGCGGCCGCTGGATATGAACAGTGATCCTCTGCAATGAGCAGTTAACGCGCGACCCAAGTAACCATGTGCTTGAGGTGACAAAAAAACATTACATGCGTACGATTTTGACCGCCCAGTAATAATTCGGCTTCTCGTTCCGAGCCACAAAACCAAGTGTGTACCCTCAGCAGCGCTGACCACAATTTCTCTCTTTAACGACTTAGCACTATGGTGTCCGTCATTCTTAGCCTGAGATTCAGGCTTTTCAACAAGTGATTTTTTTTTTCACGCAATGTTGGCACACGGCACTGATGCATGACGCAGGGGTGGTTGAAGAATTCCAGATGTGGAATTTGTGGGATTGGCATGATTTGCCATCGCCATGGTTGATGCGAGTGCACCGAATGCCTCACATTCCCGGCTCATCTGACAACCGCTGCCATTTGTTCGTAATTCAAACGGTGCCAGCATGTGCCTCAATCAAGAGAGGATGCTGTCACAATAACACATGGTTTGAATTGTTGTAAAATTATATGTTAAGTTACAATGGGCATACACTGTCTTATCTGAATGAGGGTTAATCTGCATAATGGTCCATATAATTGAAGCCTGAATAAAAAAAAGCGTGTAAAAGGGGAAATATAAGTTGTTGAATGAATAAATAAATTTAGTAATTTAGCTCCCCAGTCAACATTCAGTAATCTTTTCAAAACATTTGGAAAACATATCAATGGACTTTCAAACTCCATAATTGCTGAGGATAATAATACCGCAAATAAATAATGATGGTACGTTAATATTGATACATTGGAATCATTAAAAGTTATAATTATATTACTTCCGCTGAAGCGTTTTCTAGATATTACAATTCCAGAGATCAAAAATGTAAATATTAACCAGCAAGCTGAATAATTGAAACAAATCAACACTTAAAAATGTAAGGGGTCTGCTGAAAATGTAAGGCGGTATATTTGTTCAAGCTTTAGGCAGTAGAGCTGTGGTTTTTGGTCAAATTAAAACCTATACAATTATCTCATTGCCACTGAGCAGCGTGCCAATTATATCAAGCACGTGGAGGTCACCAGTTACCTCAATATTTATTCTTGCACTTTGCTGCATGATTTTGATGTCTTGAATGGCTGTAATAAAACCCTTCAACTGAGGAAACAGACTGAGTTGTGGAAGTGTGAATTCTTAAGGGTGTTATTATATGGGGCGTAAAGCCAAGTTTGGGAACTAAAGTGGCCACTATGAGCATGCTCGGTCATCCTTTATGCATTCACTGAGACTAAATATACACTCAAAGCCTCCAAGACACATTGCTGTAATGTGTGATGATACATTGTAATATAGAGAATTCAGCAGATCATTAGAGGTTTGCCCTTTCAAAATATATGTGCATGTGTTGTATGTTTAAGCTGTGGAAACGTTTATTCTGATACTGGAACACGTCTTCTTACATAGGTGTTGTCTTTAATTTATCTTTAATGAACAGCTTGACTGGCTTGTCAACCCCTACTGCGTCATGCAGAACAGATTGACATACAGTCCTACTTAAATTTGAAGGCTACTTTAGCACAATTGAGTTTGTGGCTGACACATTGTAGTCCATGCACATGCTGATGGACCAATCACCTGGAAACGCATCGTGTCTCGTCCAATTTTGGAAGAGGGGAGTGCAGAATTTATTTACTTTTAATGACTTATTTATCGAGGAAAGCCACATCTAATCCAATGACTCTTTTTTAGGAAAGTTCTGCATTGGGTTTTAATTTTAAGATGTTTTCAGCTAATTAATGCGTTTACTGTACAAGTGGGAGGACACTGGAGCACTCGGAGAAAACCCACGCATGCGAGAGGGGGCAACACCTTATCCCCGTGCAGATGGAAACGGATGGCGATTAGTCCATTTGCCGGTCTGCCTTCTCCTGGGAGCCAGGGTATGGCACCTTGACGCCCATGGTAAGGGAGTTTCACAACATCTGTGCTACCCACACACCCTCGCTGCCTCCACAGTGCTGGATTACATGCCATGTGTATAGCTGCCGCTGCCCGGTTAAAACATTAAAACATTGATGTGCTGGATTTATGTGTTCCCATATCTGTGCTTTCAACATTCATGAATGTGCACTGACCAGCATGGTGAAGTATGGTCAAATAACTTTTATGGCCCTGATGGTGTGGGGAGGCCTTCATCCAGCAGTATATTGATATGTCCATGTGAACACATTAAAATGATGTATACGTTTTATATTTGCTACACGGCTGATTCACTGAATGTGAATTTAATCTAGAACTTCAGCTGAGCATAATTGTCACGATGTGTTGTATGTCACAAACTTTCCTTGTGGAAGAAACTAACTTTTAGCTTGTATGTGCCGGTAAGCATCTGATCAACCAAACCAAATACCGTTCAGTTACAACGTTGTGGATAGACTTTCGCAATGTGGCAAATAACAACGATGTTGAGTTTAGACATATATATGGCAATTGTGGAATGTAATGATGATCAAATAAAAAAAAAATTAATTTGTCTACATATTATCCAAAGTTATACTTCAAAAAGTTTAGTGCAAATGCTAATACTCTGTAGTAGCCCTAAAAAACTAACTAAAAGCAATACAACCTATTAAACGTTCATACATTGGGTGAGATTGTATATATATATCGATCTGCTTTCAGTCACCAAAAAATATGATTTGCAATACATCAAAAAGCAATACCGGAGCACTTACTTGACTTGAGAATTGTCACCGCAAGTGTCAGATGAATCTTCGGTCTCTTCGGGTTTATTTAATCCGTTCGATTCCAACTTCTTACAGGAATTACCTTCCAAAAATGTTCACGCACACATGCTTGATTTAGTCTTTTCTTCCCCGGTCCGTGGTTCACACGTTCGTTCAGAGTAAAGCGTTGCTGGTGCTCCAGCTGCCCGTACACAGCAAGCTTGTACTTGGGAATTGAGAGGGCGTGTGGGGTGGGTCTGATTACCAGACCCCAGCAGTTGGTTTTGGACGTGAGTGAGACAGAGAGAGGCGTGGGGGGGATGTAGGACGACGAAAGGAAGAGGCAAGGGCGGTGAAGCCATGGGGTTGCGGTCCCGGGTAGGGTGGGGCGACGCACAGAGAGGTTGGCCTTCCTGGGATTTTGGTGGTGTGGCGCTTTTTGCGGTTTGGTTTACATTCTGTAATAGCAATGCCGCCGCAGCCAGAGGGCTTGGGATGCTCAAACAAAACTCGTGTGGCGTTGTAATGCACGCGGACAAGTTGGCACAAAGGCGTGCTCGTTGGCTGAGAACCCAGACTTGTCCGCAAAGTGTGGTTGCAATAGCTGGGAGCGGCCAATGTAAAGATATATATGTTATAATAGATTAAAAAAATACAACCTCGGCGCTCGCAAACATTCAGAGAAGCAACAAGTGGGAACGTCTATTCAGAAATAATATCATAATGATGTAAATGGATACAGATATTAAAATACAAATCCTATGGATGTTTTATTTTTAATGTTGTTATTTTTACTGGACAACACAACAAGCTGAATCTTCTTCACTAATTAAACGTGTTCACTGTAAGGTACTGGTTACGGTTGTTCAATTACATTTTTTTTTTCCTGCAATCAAATCACCCTAAATGTACCCTGATCTTATTAGACCTGGCATGGAGGCTGAGCAGGCTTGGGCCTCGTTAGTACCACACTTGGATCGGTCACCACCGGGGCTGACCAGGGTGATATGATTTCCATAATACAGGTTTAAATATATAAATGTGTCGTTAAAACCCACCACCACCCGACACAGCCAACTAGTAAGGGTTGTCACGTAAACAGAACGTGGCCAATTCGTCACTAGTACAGCACACCGGTTGTGTTTGAGAGCCAAGCCACAACATTTACAATCTGAGTACGACGTTTCGCCAGTAATTACAACTAGCTTCATCAGGCGACAGACAGATTTGTAGAGAAGTCGAACTATTTCGTTCCTTATATAGAGGCGTAGATGTGGTGACCACACTTATGCGCTCTTACACAAAGTGTGTGGGGGGGGGGATTGCTGAGTCAACGTACATTATGCATGTGCATTATCCTTCCTGTCTATTGTGTGTAATAAAATAGCCGTACCAACGGTAATCCCCATAGAATTATGCTGCCCCCTATAGATATTCATTAAAATAATGTATTATTTGATTATTTACTTCCACCAGCACTAAGGCGGTAGCTATCCGAACGGTCAAAATTATTTTATTTCTTTCAATTTCGATAGATTCTCTAATTGATCCTCATGGCAGTACCCCGGGGTACCAAATAATACTAAATGGCCTAGGCAATTACATATTTTATTTCTGGGACACTATCTTTCCAGGGGTGTACTTCACTCCGCGATGTCGAAACGCAGCGAGGATGATTGCACTAAAACCCTGAACGTACATACGCACTATAGTGGTGCACCGTGTACAGCTCGTCGAGATGAGTCGATTGCCGCATCGCCGACCATCAACAGACTAAAAATGACTGCATCACGGACGTTATGCGAGTGCTGGGGTACTATGGTACCCCGGGGTACCGCCATAAGGTTCAATTAGTCTTGGCCAGTAGAAGCAAGTTTTGCACAGAACTCCAACATTATCAAAATAAATTGATTGTTGGCACGCATGTTCTGCTACTGCTGACAGTTGTATTTGGGATAATGTTATATTTATCTGATGTTCTTTTAGTCTCCTGCTTATAATTCGTCCTGTTTGCCCAACATAGCATTTCCCAAACGTGAAGTTAATGCTGTACACACCTTCTGTTGATAGCATCGGTAATACATCTTTTGTACCAGATATTAATTTCTGTATTTTATGTACCATGCCAAATCTGACTCGGATGTTTTGTTTTCCAAACATCTGGCTAGTACGGTATTTTGATCGTTTTAATTATTTGGGCAGTTTCAATGCTCGTGTTACTTGCTTTGGTTTTGGCATTCAATGCCCTGTTGGTTTGTGCATCATTGTAACCGTTCATTTGCAGCGCTTCTTTAACATGTTGAATTTCGCTTCTCAGACTGTCACCATCTGCCACTTTCTTAGCTCGATGAATGAGCGTTCTTGATAAGAGAGCAGATTTCCGTGCGGGGTGTTTCAGAGTCGCACCATCACCCCGTGTTAAACTGATATGGCGAGTGGGGCCATGCGCTGGAGGCAACTCAACATGGCTCCACCATCTCCCTCGTATTTAGTTTTTTGCCCGGTTACTCCAGTTTGCCCTCACATTCGGAATCTATTAATGCTATTGACTAAATACATACGGGGGCTCTTCAGAAATAAGTCATCACTCCCTTGAGGTGTTCCTTGGAAAAATATGTAATATTTTTTCTTATGAATTCATATATCCTCTCTTTCACGATATCAGGCCAGCATGCAAGAGTAGGCCAAATTAACATCAGAAGAGGCTCTCTGGAGGTCCCTCTAGTGGAGGCCCTTCTGCCAGCAGTGGCGTGAGCAAGCAATTGGAGAGCTACACCTTTACCTGTTCACACGTCTGATATGTATTGTAAATAAGTATAACCCGTAAAAACAAAGTTTTTCACTATAAATCCTTTATATGCGTGGCGGCTAGAGTCCTCTCGTCCTCTGGCTTGAGATGGCTGCCACCTATGGGTCAGATGATTGCATTGCACCATTAAGCAATTGGTAATTAAATATAATATTTTTGTCCTAAAAAGTGTAAAATTTTGGAAATTTTTTTTCAGAATATTAATTGTCACGCACAACGAGTCTGTGTGGAAAATGTCAGCTCGATTGGATCACGGGAAGTGGGTTAAAAAACGACCGAAAGATTTGCACGGTCCTAAGCAAGCAAGCGAACTTAATATTAAGGATTAAAAAAAAAATAACATGGACCTATATTGAAAGTGTGAATTTTATTCATGCATTTGAAACGGCATGAGAGAGAGAGTGTGTTCTTGATCATCTTTTAAGCTTCTCTCAACCTGCTCCAATCACATTGACTTGCAAATGTGATTGACTGTCAAGAAGAGCTGTGCCTTTACATACACACGGTATGTACAATTATATTTGGGTTAGGTGGGATTTCTCACTCCTCTGGCCCACACTGTTGTATATGGTAGCAAACACTTGCGATGAAACCACGGGAGTGAAATGGAAATTGCAATCTAGGCTTGCATATGTATGTGATAGCAGAGTACGTGTTTGAAACCCGAGTGTGAAGTGCTAATAGGCCATTAACGAACGCAGGTGAAAGATTTCGCCAGCCAAAAGAGCATGTATTCTAAATTGCAGTTTTCTCTTTCAGAATGAAATCAATGCAACATTGATGCCTGATTTATTGGAAAAGTATTCCTGTTATATATCCATTCTAATAATTTTTATTTATGTATGTATGTATGTTGAACTTCTTTTGTACCACACGTGGCCCACCGTGTTGATCGGAGGTTAGTGATACTAAAGAGATAACATCTGGACAATGTATGGGGATGCAAACGTTACACCTTCACGAACTGTTTCAAGCAACTAACAATTCCTGATCTTTAACATGTATTCTTTTGTTTTATTTCGAAATTTGGCAATAAGGCTGTTGACGTTATGTTTGTGAATATCCACAGCCAAAATGAACGTCTTCTTAGTCAAAGCAAGGTCAGCGACTCCCTGCTACAGCAAGTATGTGGCTCTACTGTATACTACGTGTCTAATTATTTTTATTATTTCACTTTAACTTGTTAAAAACATTTTCCTGTCTGCCAATATATAAAAAAAGAAAACATCTAAAAGTAAATATCTTTTAAGTAGCCAATTGTCGTGTGCAGTATTTGCCCTACCTCCTTTAAACCTCCCCCCCCCCACCCCACCCCACTTGTTGAATGAAGAGATGAGCCTCTTGGCCTTTTCAACCTCCCAGACGGCACTGCAGGAAGGGAGAGCGCTTGAGCCAGGAAGGCTGGAGGTAAAACCCTGTAGGTGGAGATGAAAGTACACTCCTCCGCTTACACTCAGCCTCCCCGTCGAGGGATGATTACCTGATGTGTCAAGTTAAATTCCGGGTGAGCAGATGGCAGGATGGATCTTGAAAAGTGTGCGCTCAGAGCCGAAGCTAATCTACCAACAAAAAATTAAGCCGTAAAAACTAAGTTTTTCACTATAAATCCTTTATATATGCGTGGCATCGGTTTTATTTTATTATTTATTTCTGTTTTTCTTGAGTAAGAGTTTCATTTTTATCACATTGGTATTTTTAATTAAATATGAAAAAAAAAATCCTAAAAAGTGGAAAATTTTGGAAATTTTTTTTCACAAAAATAAATTGTCACGCACAACGAGTCTGTGTGCAAAATGTCAGCTCGATTGGATCACGGGAAGTGGGTTAAAAAACCGACCGAAAGATTTGCACGGTCGTAAGCGCGCAAGCAAGCAAGTGAACTTAATATAAAGGATTTAAAAAAGATAGAGTTTGGTATCGAAAAAAACAACTATCCAAAACAAATAAAACATGGGTTTTACCCGAAAGAAAATGGATAATGCACTTCCCGAAAGTGTTAACTTTCCCCGAAGCTGAGCGGTGGAATGATTCGTAAATCGTCCACTTAAAAGATCGCTAATGTTGGAGTCTGGATTAAATGTGAAGGCTGTTGCAGCCACATGTCTGCCCATGTGTGCAACCACTCCATACGCTGGGAAGCTAATTGCACACAATTGCCTGAACGACAGTTAATGTCTTAATTGTGAACCCATTCTCTGGCAAAATAGTCTGACGCCCAAATTATCCAACCAGATAGCTCCGATGACCCGAAACGGCTCAGGCGGAACTACGTGCCAAACAGCGTTTTTTTTTGCACCAGATGAGCGCGCACACAGAAAAACCGAAGGACAGAATGAGAAACAATAGCAGGTTGTTGCGTGCACCAAACTAGCGTTGCATTCCTGCAACAGGGTTTGGCAGGTTGACACTAACGCACTGCGATTAACCTAAAGGTGCAGTGGTGCACTTGACTGATCAGGTGGCATTAAGGGGTGGGTTAAAACTGTCGGTCTTGTGGGTGATCTTTGGCGTGGCCGTATCAAAACAATGGGCGGGACGTGCATCGCAGGGACAAACGCACCAAGGGACAGATAGCCGTTGCACCGCAAGCCAAAACATTAGCAAAATGTGTCTGTTTTGTACAAGGCTATGACACTGACAATGTACATCGGGGGACTATTTATTTTTCTCCTAATGGTTAAAAAAATAAATGACATCAGTGACATCAATGAGACGACGTTCCCTTGTGTCCTGCAAAATGTGGGTGTTGCTCATTTCCGTTTGTGGGCCTGCTCCAGTCTTTGCGATTCAATGTTGTATTTAATATCCAGCCTCACCAGGACGCAACCACTTTTGACTTCTCACCAAACTCTGGAGCCTCACCAGGTGGTGCTATTTTTTTCCCGAGCACACAGAGAGACGCTCGGCTGAGTTGGACTTGGCTAAGACAACCTGGATTTGAACTCGACAACTTAGGATTCAGAGCCTAATTGTTTACTGAACAATCCAAAAAAATTTTGGGCTTTGCAGCATTATATGCAATATGTTGCGCGCATCGCCTTAAACGGTATTTAATTTGATTTCAAAGTCACCGTGAAACTAATTACACCAGCAATGTGGTTTGGAGAGTTCTAAGTGGTTGACATCACTATTTACAAAAAACCCTGAAATTATTATCAGGTGGTGAGACAGAGGTGGGTAATGGGTTCCAGGATGTAGAATTGCAGGATCTGAAGGAAGAGGCAATGCACTTCGTGACGCAGATCAGCAAGGAAACATTCTTTTTTTAATGGCAGGATGAGAGGGGCGAGTAATGTGAGTGTGTTGACAGGCAGGTGAATGGTAGAGACTTCAGAAGACTACTTACCATACAAGTACTGGCAGACAAGGCGATGGAGTGATGATGATGAGGTGGAAGCAGGTATGGCAACCAACCCTGGGTCATATTTGTGATTCAAAATCATTGAACTATATATATTAAAAAAATGTTATATAACAAGGGTGTGAGTGGTAGTGCATTGTTCAATTCCTGGTCATGGCTAACCTCTGCGTGATATATCTGACGTCAACCTGGTTGTTTTTCACCAACCCACAATGGCCAACGTGGTTTAAGTATGGGCAACAACCACCATGGCCGAAACAGTGTGATGAGGTCGTCAACCAATTGTGGATTGTGAAAAGCAGTGCCGGATTAAACTAGTGCGGGGCCTGTAGCATATGTTATAAAGGGGCCCTAAATAAAATAAAAACACACAAATATTAAAACACATTTTTAACTTGCACAGTAAAGTAATTGTATTTTTTCATTTGCTATATAGCCATATAATACGACAAATCGCTAACCTTAAACACCCAGTCGTTCATAAAAGTTGAAGGCAGTATAGTACTATAGTAATAGAGCGAGTGCAGAATCACTGAACCTGAATTGATATCTTGAAAGCATTTAGCGTGGGCCCTTGAAAGTGCGGGACCCGTACTTTTGCTACTAGGATAATCCGGCACGGGTGAAAAGGCTTATTATTCATTTAGTTTTACTGTACATTTGATGTATTTCGGAAGGAAGTGTCCAATGAGCTCGGAAGCTGTACATCGTGGGAAACCTGCAACGGTCCGGATGTTAGACAGTACATATGTTTATATAAACGATGAGCGAACAGCTATTGATTGCATTCTGCCAAGAAACTCATGATCAATTCGGCCGTGAGGTTTTCCCGTTGGACTTTGATGCACCACCACAAATTTGGAAGCGCAGTACGTTGTTCTTGGGCTGACCATTGATCTGTCAGTCGAGTGTGATTAAAGGAACCCAAAGAGTATACAGAGAGGGAAACTTAGTTAAAGATATTGGCAAACGATTTACATGGAAATAATTTTTTGCAATTACATCTTCAAATGTTGTTAAATAATGCTATTCTGCAGCCATTGGTTGAGTTATTGCTGGGTGAAAACCTCTCCACACCGTGAGCTATGGGTTGCTTTTTTAAACCACAATTCCATCACGCGAATCAGTGTGGGTTTTTGAAGACTGGCGCAGGATCAGCTGAGATAACATTGGCCCCTGATGTAAGCTGTGGCCTGGAATCAAACTCAGGTCACCAGGTTCACAGCGCATTGCACTAACCCCTGCGCTACTGCTCGCCGAAATGTGAAACACGCAGCAACTAAATACATTCCGGTTAGGGCCGCGAAAATAAACAAAGCGTAGCGAAACTGCACTGCAATTTAATTTGCAATCATTTGCCCCCTACTGGTCAGTGTGGTGGCTGGAGCTTTAATTACCTTCAGCAGGAATACGTGACAGAGCTGTGTCTGTGCAAGACAGCCGACAACGCTGCACTGCAGCAGCAGCAGCAGCACGCGTGCTGTTTTATTTCACGAGGACATCACGAAAATGCCCAATGTGCGAATCATACGTGAGTGCAGCGGCGTATATGCTTAGGGTGAGGTGTCCTCAATCATCGCATCTGACGCTTGAACTTTTGCTTAGCTGCCGGCAATGGGAAATGTCAAGCGAACCGAGTTTTTTTCCCTGTCGCCAAACACGAAGAAGACAATACCTGGGGGTTAAAGGCACGCTTAGACAGTGCTTCACTTCCTCTCTGCTCTCAGATATCAATGGAGAGTTGCGTCGTTTAACCCAGAGGGCCTCCAAGACGTACAAAATAAAACCAATGGAAATTATTACTTAAATTGGCTTCATCGGCATTTGTTAATTCTTAACATGAATTATTTGAGTTAAATACCGATTGCTGAAATTATGCAACTGTTCGATATGAATACAGTACTGTATTTCATATCCCTTTCAATACATGTATCCCTATCAAAGGTGAATTAAAATTATATAGCTTACACACACATCACAATAGTTTTAATTTAATAAAAAGTACCATACTGTGTTGTGGAAATCGTGTTTACATTTCCTTATTATTTTTCTAATAGAAAGTTAAGCATCTCGTTCACATGTGGCAGATGTTATGCAATTGAAATGGTATATCTCTTAATAAAAAATATTTGCAAATGCAATTTTTCTGGACGTACATTAAACCATTTTTTTTATTTTCTGTAAGAAGGAAACAAAGTTTTTTTTTTAATAACATTAATTCTCTGAGAACTCGAATTTCCTCCCACATACCAAACACTTGTTCACGGAATTATCCAAACATACAAAAGAAGGATCGTCCTGAAAGAATCTTAAGGCTCACTTGGGGAAACAAAGGGCATAATCATAATATCTTAAATATGTAGGACCGTATTTCTAAAAAAACACTGATGTAAATTAACAACCGAGGAAAGCCTCACCAAGTTTCAAGACATTTCCAGGAGGATCCTGCATTATTATGATTGGGCCATTCCGTCAATGAGGGTTTGTTAGGTGGCATTAAAACAGAGTATCTGAAGGGAACCCATGCGCGTACGCGCGTTAACAATTTTACGGCTGCGCAGTAATAGGATGCAATCCGTTGCCATGCTGCCATCACCTGGCCACCATGCAGCCCAATTGCATCCTGTACATTATTACAAAGTTGCCAAAGAGCGAGCGCTTTTAGAAAATATTGTCTGTCCCTTGCTGTACTGTGAAATGCTTTTCATACAGATTACGCCCAAGTCGCATGTTTTTTTCACTTGATAAATAGTCGGCAAATTTTCTTTCAAACGTTATGGTCTTACATTTCACTGCGCAATGAAAATGTGCCAAGTGTGTTAGCTTTTTATCAAGCGTTTTTGTTTAATCTCACAATTGGCTCACATGGGCAACTCTCCTGTGGCCTCATAAATGTTCTGGTGTGGAGTTTCACAAACAAAAGGGCCTTTTGAGACCACAAATTAAATAAATGCATGTTGTGTGCATTGCAGCTGGTGGGAAAAAAAAACTATACCAGGACCAGTGGGTATTCCCATGCGTGTGTTGTGCAGGGAAATTGTACATCAATGAAAAAAGTTAATTAAACGAAAAGCTCAATGCACGCTCGTGTATATGCTACAAATGAACCACGATGTTTGCCAAAAATGAATCTCAATACCTTGCTGATCTCGTCAAGGAACATAAACCATCACGTGAACTCTGGTCATCCTCGCAGGAGCTTTTTGCTAGCCATCTAACAAAGATGCTTACTGCATCGCGCGTTCAGATGCGCTTCTGCGGCCGTTTAGAACGCTCTTCCGATATTAGGAAGCCACTGGTGCTATGCACTGCTAAATCTAGATTGAAAACTAATTCATTTAGAACCGCTTCTTTATTTAATTTTGTCCTTCCCCCGCACTTTGGACGAGCACAGTCAGCTATGTATGGTGCGAAAGAAGTTCTACATACATACATGCCTGCAAGACAATTTGGCATATTTGCAATGTTGCTTTTCATTGTTTTTTTCAAAATCACTGAAGCCTGCTCTCGTCCGCATTTATATTTCTTCGGTGCGATGCCAGTCCACTTTCAATAACTGTACGTTCACACCGATGTACTTTTCAGTTGTGTGACTCCAGCGTTTATCTTCAGTCGTTTGTGGACAATCGTGCGTGACTTTTGTTTTGCTCGCGGTATTTATCTTGAAAACCCCAAAATTTGCAACCTTCTTTATTTCGTGCATATGTGCTGGGTGGAATTTGTTGCAACGCAGTCGTCATGGGCGATCTCTTCTCTTGCTCGCACCCGTGGGGAACCGGGTGAGCCCTCCCTGTCTACACCGTTGATAACCTTCATTGACCCGCGGGTCCCAAACGATTCTGCCAGCTCATGGAAACCCGCACAGTGGTCCCAGGCTGGGATCGTGTCCCAAGGACGGTCTGTAGAAGGCGCGGTCCTCCGAGCGTCTGAGTGGCCAGGTCGCTTTTGAATAATAAGTTAATACCTCAGTGGGCTTCTCCTGCTAGGATGGGGATGCATCTTCTTGGTTCTTTCGGTAAAGTCACGTAGAATGGAAATAATAAAATAATAACAATAAAACATAATAAAATAATTCTCACGACGTTTCGGCCACAACGCAAGCAGCCGTCCTCAGGTGGAGAGCAGGTCTGTCGAGAAGACAGAGTCTGAATGACACACCCCAGGCTTGGAGCGTCTATTTAAGCTGGGATGGAGGGGGGAAGAGCGCCTTGACAAAAGGATGGGGATGGTTAAGTTTCATTTGTATGCGTTTGAGTGATTTGTTTAATCTTTTTTGCACTTTGCACGACTATCGTGTTTTTGTACCGTTTGATGTTGTAACGTTCTTAACCGCCCCTTTGGACATCTGCGAAAAAGTGCTTTATAGCTGATCGGATTCCTCCAGTATAAATGAATATTCTGATGCTGTGTGCGACACTGCAAGTCTTGTTTTATGCACACACGCGTGGGTTGATTCAGTTGGCTTCTCCATGGGTGATCTTCAAGGGGCTGGTAAAGCTTGTTGCCCACTTGCGCCGATCACACCGTTAGTGTTAGGTTTTAGTTAGGCTGATTTTAGGATCACTTTTGAGGGTATTTTCTATTTTGTTTAACACTTCGGCTTTTTGTTTTGCTATCGCCAGATGATGCTGGCTGTAATCACACGCGAACCGTTAAGGTACTCGAATTATAAATGTTGTGGGTTTACTCTCCAACACACCGGTGCGCTGAAGTAGTTACTGATTCGAACGTTTTGTTTTCTTGACCAACCTTACTAATTCGCATTGGTTGTGTGGGGTGGTCGCGGGTTTAACGACACATTTATATTCATGCCATCTAACCCCTCCAAAAAAACCTTTATGGGTAATTTTTTTCTTCGTATTTTTCTGCATAGGGTCTGCTGGCAGGGCATGGCCCTACCCTCACCCCCTCCCCTCCCCTCCAGGCTCTCAAAAAAAACCACAGGTAACCTCTCGGTCCACGACTCGAAGTCGGATCGGCCCACGGTCTTAATCTGGTGAGAGAATCTCCCAGCTCTCCCTCATCCAGCAGCGGATTTATCATGGCTGATGACTGATAATGCTCACCCCACTGTGTTGTATGGAGGAACGGGTAACCTCGTGCAGTGGTGCATCCCAAGGTGGAGGGAAAAAATAACTTCACTTATTTGCTGTATATGACTTCCATGAACACAATGCCATTTTTTCACTGACATTTTTGTCCGCACGTGTTCGCATCACACGAAACCCCTTCGGGCACAATGCGTCATCTCGGAATCTGCATGCAAGGCACAGTACATTGTCGCTGTTTGCCTTGTAGTAAGGATTTCATTTACGTTTCTAAAAATAGCATTGGTGTATATAGTTTAACGTAAGACGCTGACACCTCAACGGGTGATATCTAAAGTGCACGCTAGATGGCACTCACTGCACACACGGTATGTATGTGTATAACACATACATACTGATAATGAACATGAAATAATTTTAGTTTTCAGTGGAAACGTTTTATTATTTGGTTGTGCTTTTTGCTTCATTGAAACGATGGTCATGTGATTCAATATGTATAAGAATGGAGCATGTATATGTTTCCATGTGTGCTTATTTATACACATACAGTACGCACAAGAGATATGTCAACATGTAAAAAAAGCTTCTAAATCCAAAGTTTAAACATCCAGCGGCTTCACTAATTACAACAATTATCTTTGTGACAAAGACAAAGTAGTTAATTTGCTCCCCTACAATGCAAGAAACGGCATTTCCCTTTAATTGTATCAAAGTAATAAAAGCTAATGACTGTGAACTAAAATTAGTGCTTCATGTGTCTTTGATTTCAACATGCTTAGCAGGAGATCTTAATTGTTAGATTATCACGGCAAAATTGTTAATTTAATAACAATTTTGTTTTTATTTGGTTCAGAAACTCTTGACTTTCTATAACCAATTGGCTTAGATGCCACGTTATAGGATAGATTTTTTTTTACGAAAAACCAGTGCATTTTAATTGCTTGAACTCTCCTCATGTTGTAGGTCAAATGCACAATGATCAGTAAAATATGTTCAACGAGCAGAAAAGGAAAACGCACCTCGAATTGTTTCGAGTTTGAGGATATAGCTATGCATAGTTTCACGTGAATTATTGATAGTGTTTTTTCGCGCAACTTCCATTTTTCATTCAAGTCAACAGACCATTTTGAACAAGAATAGTGTTTAGCGCCTTTTAATGTATATTTAATGTCTAATGAATTCCGTATCATGGACTTTTCAGGGATTGACTTTTTTTTTTACAAAAAATAAATTGAGCTACAATGTCAGGATTTTTTTTCCTAATTAAAATGTGGGCTCTCTGCCAGATGCACTGCGCAGAGAGGGCTGTGTTATTGGCTTGGCCATAACACACACGATAACGATTAAGCATTCAATGTGTTTTTTCCCTTCAGAGAACACAATATACTTTTCTTTGCTTGAGTGGTCAAGTAGGGCATTTAAATGAAACTGCATCTCTTATTGCCCTGTGTCATTTCGTTGTAATCTGAAAACGAATTACCAGTATATACCACCTTGCTAGAATTGAAGGCAATTTCATGATACAAGGTTTTGAGGCCAAGCAAGACGGTCTTTGTGGGCGCAATAAGAGATATTTGTAGCAACATTGCTCATGTCAAATCAGCATCTAAAATAAATGACCCATCATCAATCACCATCATCACCAATGTCATCCTTATGACATACACGTATGACAACCTAGATGTCATAGGCTTCCTCACTGTTGCACGTATTTCTAATCGACGGAATTCACATATTCAGAAAGGCCATTTGATTTTATATACGTAGCAAGAATACAACTCTTAAGCCTAATTCGTTTTCTTCTCTTGTATTTCATTCAGGTCACATAATTCATTTTCAGAAAATAATATTTACCCACTCGTCCATTCTTCCCGTTGGCCACGCTTATTCGCGAATGAAAAGAGTCACTCAGAAGTGTGAGCAAATAGTCTCTCGGTGATTTTCAGCATGAGGGGCCACCTGTTCCCCGGTGCGGTTTCTGGTTGCGTCGTTCCTCGTTCGGCACGATGTCCGACGTTTCGCTCCAGGTGTTGGCAGCAAACAATCGTGGACAGATGAAAGCTCGGAATTAATTTTAGAGACCGAAAGAGGGAAAAGCATGGATTGGCGGAAACAATGCTGCATAAAGACACATTTCAAACTGTGAAGCAAAGTTAGTTGGGCCTGGGCAGGATATGTTGCGAGAAGGAACGATGACCGACAGTCGAGAATAATGATGGAGTGGCAGCCAAGGAATGGAACGTGTGTGAGAGCACGTGTCAACTGAGGAGACGGAGCGATGGAATCAAATCATGTGCAGGTACTGGGTGGATTTAGCGGCAGCTTTGGGAGAGATCATCATCTTGCAGTGGATTAACAATGACTGATGAATTATTGGACATGTGGTGCATTATGCGTGAAGTCCAACTACTTGTGATTAGCACGGTTACCACCTGAAGACGGAAGCTTGTGTTGCCTCCGAAACGTCGTGATATTTATTTTTTTTATTTAATTTTACTTTTTAATGTTTTTACCTACGTGACTTTACCGAAAAAACCTAAGAATATGAATCATTGCAGTCACGAAAGCTTCAAATCTAGAATTAGCACGGTTGGCTACGTACGGTGCGAAAGATGTTCTGCATACATGCAACTTGCAAGTGGGGTTGGTGGATGAAACGGATGTGGCATTTGCAAGATGGACACACATACACCCGTATGTCAAAGACGTGTTTGTATGAGGGGAGCGGTAGTGTAGCGGTTAGCGCGTTGTGCTACGAACCTGGCGACCCGATTTCGATTCCCGCTCATGGCCAACACCGGTGACAATTATCTGAACCGGTCTTAGGCCTCCCCTAGGTCGACTCAGCCTCAAATTGGTACCTGGTGCGGTGTGTAAAGATCGCCACTCGGGAGACAAAGGGCGTGGTGTTGGCCACTCACCCCCTTGTGTGCCGTGCCGGCTTTCATAGGTGCTCGCTAACAGCGCTTGCCCCAAAGGTCTGTTACCGCTACACTACCGCTCCCCACGATGTCATAAGCACACGCAACACACACACTAAAGAAACATGGTCAAGTGATAGGGCTTTTGCCTTTTGCTTCAGAGGTGTACAGTTTGAACCAGATGGCTGCCCTGGTTAATACCACGGGTGTATCCTTAATAAATATTCACTCTCTGCTTCACAGAGGACGTTAAATAATCCGTGACGTAATTCGAAACATCGTCAAGCCGTTTGTGCTGACATCATGGTCCATAGTTGCCAGCAATGATAGGTTAACTGCAAATTACTTATTTAGGCAATTCACATTGTGACGTCTCCCCCTACTGGAAGACAATACCAGTCCTTGAAACATAACATCTTCGTGCTAGCCTTGCGCTCTGAGAATGCCGTGGACAATAATAATGATACATTAACTAAATTAGATTTAACTTTGTACTAGCAATGCAACCAAGCGAAACTTGCCATTGCCTCATGACTGGGACAACGTGACCAGACGACAACGTGGGTCCACACGTGCCGTGGCTGAGGGCGCTCACTAATGCGTCTTAAGTCGGGTCATTGGGCTTGTTCACAAGGTGATTTCAAATGTGACATTTTAAACAAACGCAAAGCAATGTCATTAAAAGATAATGTCGCTAATGCGTGCATCCATGCACCAGCGAAAGTACAAGATATACTGACGGTGTATTGCGACCCAAATGAAATGGCAACCCTTTTTTTGTAACCCCGTACCATTTCATGCTCACATTTAAAAGTCAATTAAAAGCACTGCTTATTCATGGTGTCAGCAAGAAGGCTATTTTTTTTAAATAAAACAATACTTTGGAGCCAATAGTGGAGCCTTGTGTAGAAGGATACTTGCATGAATACATGGAGCAAGGATAATCTAGCAAGTGAAATTGCCATTCAGCATCCGTCCTGTCTACCCTATTCCATGTCCATCCATCCAAAGCATGCTTCATCACCATTAGCATTCTCAAGCTGAGTATGAGTGGTTTAACATATATACGCACATGTAATCATTCCTCATCTCTCCCTTATTGCAGATCACACTGTCATGCCTGAGCATTCCCTAGACATACTGTATTTATTTGAATAATTGATAGAGCACATCGTATTACACAGACTGCAGATAGATCTAAAAACCTATCTACAGGAGAACACTTGTTTTCTGCCACTCTATTACCCGTGACTCCCATTATCCATGGCAGCTGTAGGGTCCGTGAAAATTCGCTTCACAACCCTAGTCCTGACTATTATCCGAGATTTTACCCATCCTGCTTTGTGAAACAGCTTCATATTTTTCGAAAAGTGCTCATGGACAAGAGGAGTTAAGCACCATATTCATCCTATTGTCCACAATTATCTGTAAGTCTTTCCTGCAGATAATGGTAGTGATATTGCAGATAACCTCACAGATAATAGGATCCACAAATGTAACTCCAACATTACCACGGATAAAAGCTATCCTTTGTGTCCATGTTCCATCTTGCCTTTTCATCTATAGTAACGATGAACATAAAGTACAAAACTAGGACGTACGTTTTTTTGATTTAGTTTGTTGTTATTCCAATTAGCACGGTTGGCTACGTGCGGTGCGAAAGGTCAACATGCGAACATAAGGTAAACAAGAAATTTAATAAAACTCTACAAATAGTACTTTATCATGTCTATACTATGCCACATCTACTCTTCATGGTTGATATACACTGTGGCTTACTTTGCCTTTGTACTCTCGTTTAAACGTTTTGTGTCTACCTTCATAGTTCCTTGCTCGAGGCCTTTCACCACATGGTTCAAAAATGTCCCAATTACCCATGTGGCCAGCTCCCACTGACTTTCCACTATCTCCTCTCACCCATAGCCCACAGGATTGGCTGAATGCCTCGAGTCCTATAGCGAGGGCAAGTTGCTGCTTGCGCACTGTTACCACATGAAAGACCAGCCACACTTGGAATAAATGGAATAAATCATGGCTCGAAAATTTGAAAATGAATTTAAATTATATTTGTATAAATTTCTATTTAAAGCTTTCGTGACTGCAGGGATTCATCTTCTTGGTTCTTTCGGTAAAGTCACGTAGAAGGGAAATAATAAAATAATAAAAATAAAACATATAAAATAATTCTCACGACGTTTCGGCCACAACGCAAGCAGCCGTCCTCAGGTGAAGACCAGGTCTGTCGGGGAGACAGCGTCTGAATGTCGGGGAGACAGCGTCTGAACATTCAGACGCTGTTTCCCCGACAGACCTGCTTGCGTTGTGACCGAAACGTCGTGAGAATTATTGTATTATGTTTTATTTATATTATTTTATTATTTCCCTTCTACGTGACTTTACCGAAAGAACCAAGAAGATATATTTGTATATCCAAGACTGCCCATACAGTTGATTATGCAAAACACTTTTCTTTTAAGATGTGGCGGGGGGGGGGGGAGACTGTTTTTTTTTTATAATATTATAATATCGATTCCGCTCTATTTAAGCACAGTGTTTAGACCACGTGTGTTGTGGGCACTCTCCATTGATTACCCAACGCAATTCATTCATAAGAAATTTAGCCCAACTTTGCTTGCTGTTGGTATTGGAGCCCTGTCACTTAGCGCTGGCTGGGTGTTTGGTTTCACAATCTTCATTTTCAGCACGGGGTTATTATTGAATTGGTCACTTTTTAAATATCCTTTATAAATGCAACAGTGAATCGCAGCATGGGGAGCCTTCATCCAGCAGTTGATACACTATGGCTATTAATGATGATGATGACAACAATGACATTCAGATTGAAAAACAAAGTTTTAGCTTCTACGGTATCTATTTTTTCTTCTACTTGCAAGCTGGAGAGCTCTCTGATGTGATTTCGGGTTATACTGCGTGTTGTTCGGTGCGTGTCTGATGATTTACTCCACGTGCTGGAAGTTTTTTTTAAAAACCAGAACAAAAAAGGTCAGCTGCTCCATTCAGTTTCTGAAGAAGCTTGCAGCACACGGAGCAAAATGTCGCATACAATGCCGACCAACTTGTGGCACAATCCACAACCACATCCGGGAGCTATACAGATGTAGCTATTATAACATCATTACTTTCTTTTTTTTCTAATGGTAATGCTGTGACAAGGAGATTGGTAGGTTAAAGGTAATTGACATCATCAGCAGAATAACCTTACACATTACCAGCCTTTTGGGAGTGAAGTGCTCGATGTTTATTGCAGTTGATTTCTCTCTTAGGAATTTGAAAATGTAGGATTCTCTTTCAAAGGTTATGCAATCGTTTTTTTTTCTTCGTTAAATATTTTTCAAAGCAGTTTTTTTTTTAGAATGAGGACGCTTTAGAAGTTATAATGCATATTTTATAGCAGGTGATGGTAAATGTATGATTTTATTTATGACATGAAAGACATTAAAATGCTTGTATTTTATACAGATAATCAAGTTTACGTGGCTTCGTCTCTTGCAAGTGGAACCCATTTTTAGAATCCAAAATGTCGTGCTAGTAGTGGTCAAGATGTATTTAGTGGACATGCTTCCACCAAAGATTTGTTTTCAATTTTGTTCTCGTTATTTTGACGTCTTCATTGCCTGAACTACTATGACAAGTGTATTCCGTACAAATCTGACGCCTTGTGGAAATTGCAAATAAAAAAACACATCAACATATTAACTATAGTATTTACATAGGTATTATTGTCATGTCACATGGTCACAATGAATTCCTTTTAATTGTACAGATATAAATCAACGATACTGAGTGGTGATTTGATCCTCTATTCATCCATTGGGAATTTCAATGCATATATATTACATTTTAGGTATAATGTCCACAAGTGGGTATTAGAAAGGTGAATGCAAATGAGCAGCCCTGCAATGTCCTGCTCACACCACTGCTGGAGGAAGCACCTCCACTCGAGGGAGCTTTTGAGACGCTCCCTGGAGGGTATTTTTAAATCCTTTATATTAAGTTCACTCGCTTGCTTGCGCGCTTACGACCGTGCAAATCTTTCAGGTCGTTTTTTAACACACTTGCCGTGATCCAATCGAGCTGACATTTTGCACACAGACTCGTTGTGCGTGACAATTTATTTTCGTGAATTTTTTTTCTCCAAAATTTTACACTTATTAGGATTTTTTTTTATTTTAATTACCAATTGCTTAATGGTGGCAGGCAATCATCTGACCCATAGGTGGCAGCCATCTCAAGCCAGAGGACGAGCGGACTCTAGCCGCCACGCATATAAAGGATTTATAGTGAAAAACTTTGTTTTACGGGTTAATTTTTTGACTACTCAATGGTAGATAGACATTTATTTTTTATTTTCTTTTTCTTTTTTTTCACCTACGTGACTTTACCGAAAAAACCAAAGAGTATGGACCCTTGCAGTCACGAAAACTTCAAATCTAGAATTGTTATCTTTCCCCCGTACCTCCGATTAGCACGGTTATCTACGTACGGTGCGAAAGAAGTTCAACATACATACATCTTGGAATACGTACGAGTGCCCACACTTTACCTCGCCACATTCTACGTGCTCATCGACTGGTGGTGTGTGTGCCCATTTGCACCGCTGGGTGGAGAGGCTGAGTGGATTTAAGAAACTTGGCCCCATCGTTACAATAGCCATGCAGAGAGATCGAACCAGCAACCTTTGGATTGCGAGTCCAGTGTGCTCAGCATTACATAAAAGGAAGATTTTAAAATCAACTTAAAATTGCACACTTACTGAATGCGATGAATGTACAATTGATGCTGATGCTGTTCAGGAAGATCTATTCCCTGACGACTCCTATGTAACCACCTCTCTTTAAGCGTGAACCGCAAGCCCAAAATGAGCTTGCCCCTGGAGTCAAACCGCTTAGCCATACTTCACTGAACTGTGATGAGGAATAATACAAAGTAAGAAATACAATCATTAAATATTTACCTTTAGTAACCTGAACAATATGGAAGTGAAACTCGACTAGGGTGTCGTAATCATTTGTCTTGTGCCAAATATTGTTCACCTATGTGGTGATTGTTTATTAGCTACTTCAGATGGAATGTTAAAATGATACGTTTTGGCAAGTCAAATTGACATATTTAATCGAAAAATTGATTGGACACTTTCATTGTGCTGTATAACCAAATGCATGACTAAGTACTAAATATGTCATCTTAAAATTCTCAAGAAATGACATTGTTTTGACAAATGTATTGCTTTTTTAAATATTGGTAAGGTAGCACATCACTTTGAAACAAAACAACAACAAAAAATGGACAAGCAATTTGATCTGGTGAGAGTGGGTATAGGTTGCTTCGTATTATATTTTTTCCGATTAAGTTAATGTTATAAAATTTGAATTATCTGCCATTACCATGCTGCCCACAGAGACTTTTGAAAATTCACAGCATGGCCATGAGACTGAACATGCAGAACATAATAATTAAGTGTAAAAAAAAACGACTTCTTAGAATTTCTATAAACCTGCAAATGTTATTTATTGAAATTAAATTGAACAAAGTATTCCGAACAACAATAGGAGACAAAAATGTTCAACTTATTTATAAAGGAACAGCTCTTCTTGACAGCCAATCACATTTGCAAGTCAATGCGATTGGAGTAAGTTGAGAATGGCTAAAAAAATTATCAAGAACACTCTCTCCTGTGCCGTTTCAAATGCATGAATAGAATTTACACTTTCAATACAGGTCCATGTTCTTTTTTTTACAATACATATCAGACGTGTGCACTAGGTAAAGGTGGAGCCCTGCAATTGTTTGCTTTTCTTTCACGCCACTACTGGCAGTAGGGTCCTTCACTAGAGGACGTTCAAGAGAGATCCCCACCCCAAATGATATTGAGCCCACTCTTCCATGCAGACCAGGTGTCTTAGATTAGTTTAACACGTAGGCTTTCGCGACGAATATCATCCATAATACAGGTTTTTTGGGGGGTTAGATCAAGTAAATATATAAATGTGTCGTTAAACCCGCCACCACTCGACACAACCAATTAGTAAGGGCTGTCACGTGAACAGAACATGCCAACACACCGGTGTGCTGTACTAGTAACGAATTGGCATGTTCTGTTTACGTGACAAACCTTACTAATTGGCTGTGTCGGGTGGTGGCAGGTTTAACGACACATTTATATATTTACGTGATCTAACCCCTCCAAAAAACCTGTATTATGGGTGTCTTAGAATAGTTAAGTGTTTGTAGCATTTGTTTAAACTACCACTCTATATACGGAGTATAGAAAAAAATGGCCGTCATTCCATGACAAATTATGTTACAGGAACAAAAATATATATTGGCAAATTAGTTACAACGAGTTTGCACTGGGTGGAACCAAGAACGCGTGCTCTCGTGGGATGTGGTCTTAGGATGGCACGGGGGTGCACATGAAAGGGTTCATGGGCCTATCTGAGGTAATGAAACAACGATGGCAGCTGCAAGCGCAATCATTGGGATTGGCCTCTTCAGCACGAGCGAGCCAGAGCACATTGCAGTAGCTGGCTGATTGCACAGCAGGGCAGCCCAAGAGCAACGCTCTTCCGAAGGCACCTCACAGAGACCCTTTGGCAATCATCTCTGCCATCAAGGTGTATACACTCGCCAAAAATGGGCCGTATGCCAATCTGTATTTTTATTATTACTTAAAAAAAATTGCGTACGTACAGTATTTTTACCATGATTAATAGGATGCACAAACGCGCAAACCGAATCGGGTTTTATCGTGCTAATTAGTTCAGCTTTCACAGCTTTGCTTTAGAAATTCCAAAAGCAAGCAGTTTAGATGAATTACCAATTTATATTTTTAATTCTTATTGATTTCACGTTTTGCGGTGCATTGTGTTTAGCGGTATAACTGCACTGCATGCTGCTACATTGCCCCCCCCCCAAATGGAATAATCCCCTTTGCCTTTTAAAAATACCTTGTTTGTTCTTATGAAAACGCACATGCACTTTCCTACTATCAATGTTGATTAGTGGGCTGATCCTCTGGGTCAAATACTGTGGAGTATAAACATAAAAACATGAACATATCTGTAAATAAAAATGCACTAAAAGGGGGAAGAAATTATATAGAGGATATTTCAAATAGGTGACGTTTCGGACAATAGCCCTTCTTCATAAAAGAGATAATGTTTGGGGACTGCATGGAACACCTTTATGATAATTTCACTTTAAGTGTTGTTTAGATTAAAAGTCTTAAATTGGCATATGGACAGTCACCATTATGATACATTCATCAGCAGACAAACCCTTCAAAAGTTAAATGTTTGCATAAACTTATTTGTATTAAGTAAAATGATCAGCCAGGGTATGTTTGACGGTGCTTCATTTGTCATTTTGCCCCAGTCGCTCATTTTTGACCAGGAGGTTTGCGCGCAGCTTCTTCACAGCACGACTTGAAAATGGTTGTACGGCTGAAAATATTATTCTTTTGTACGTACAACGCGAAAATACCCATCACAGAGGGAGCTATCAAACCCACTCTTTCGGAATGTGTACAAAAGAGGCGACTTACAAAAGTGACTTCGTGGAGTGGCAGATGGTACCGGGTGCTTATTATCCACGTGCTTGGGGATATGCAGGTCGGTTAAAGGAACCGGGGACCATGAGGGTAAACGACACTCCTCCTCGGCCGCTAGTGTGGGTGCAGTTTCTAAATGGGGCATCTCCCAACGAGGTGGACAGAGGGCAGGAGGTCATGCAAAGCGTGCACATCATTCTCCAAGGCACTTACCTCCAATGATTGGATCACTCTGAGCGTACAATGGGGCATATTCGCCCCCACCACTCATCCAAAGAATTTGACACAAAGTGTCCCCGTGCTAAATTGATGATTGCCTGGCACTTTTATTTTAGTTTGTGGTCCTTTGCCGGTGGTGTAAAATGAATGTTCTCATGGTGAATAAAAGTCCATCTTTAGGACGACTGCTGATTTACATACGTCACCACTCGATTGTATGGCTGAGAGCGTGCTCCACAAACTGAGCTAAAGGCGATTAAACCCAACATAGAACACCTGTTTTAATACATGTTGAAGTGCGGGACCTTGCCCTTTAAAAGTATGTTATTGTGCATAGCATATTTAATCTTTGTTTACCTGACCAATGTTGATGAGATATCCATTGTGATTATTGTTAGACTGCTGTATAGTGATATCAATATTAATAAATGTGACATACTGCCCAATATGATCAAAATATATTTATAAAATTAATATTATACCATTTTTCAGTTTTTTTGCCGATTGTGCCACTGGTATTGTCATGAAACAAAAATACGCGTTCAGATCTCTCACATGGCAGAGAAAACCATGCGAGAGAATAGCCTGTGGAAACAGATGCCAGAGAGCTTGCTCTGTGATCCCTTAAAGTGACATCTGTTCCACACGGTAGAGGGCAAAACTTGTAATTTTACACCACAAACAAGCAGTGCATATACATTTACACCAAATCCAGAATCTTAAAAGAGGAGATGTTGCTCGAAATGACCACGCGCGCTTATCCGGTCGGCATTAGATGCAGCGCCCAATGTACAAATGTCTGTTCATAGCAAATTACCCCTCATGGGAAAACAAACCTACATGCAATTTTGCAATTGGAATTAGCACCAAACATTGACCACCTTGGGGATCAATTGCCCAGCACATGTTACACGCCATGGCCAATTTCATCCCAAGCTTATGCAATGTAAAGCGTTGCATATTATATTTCAAAAAGCAATAATAAAAATGCATTAAAAAGTGGGGATTTTGTTTTGATTCAAAATGTGTGTTTCTCAATCCGGGCCGTGGATAAAGTGCAGGCACGGCGCAGTTGCTCGAGGTGTATCAAATCGACGTAAAGTGTTTTCTGCACAAACTTTCGGAATTACAAGCCCTAGGGGCAGGTTTTGGGGAAAAGAACACATTCAAAACCTCACAATTGTCGTGATTGTGGAATGTGTTAAATCGGCCTCGAGAAACGTTCTTCTGCACACAAGGAGGAAAAGAACTAATGCTATGCGAGCGCAATGTTCTTCTGCACACTATTATAAGTTCCTAAGAGCATTGCTCGCAATTTAAAACCGACGTTATTAGCGCAACAGAAATCTGCAGGAGCGCGGGGTTTTTCTCTCTCTCGAAACGATCTCAATCAAACCATTTCAGAAATGTTGACAAGTTTACAGCTCTAAACTAACATTTAATTACGGTATCTCGTGTACCTGCTGACCCTGCGATAAACTGATATGCCTTGTTAGGTTAGATTTTTATTGGTTGTTTAATAATATATATTTTTAGGAAAAAACGTGTCGCGTCATTCACCAATTGTATTCCAATTGTGCTAACGACGTCACGAGATGAAGAGAATACATGCAGATCTCTCGCTGAGCAGTGCAACCCTTTATGTTCGAGCATGGCCCGGAGAAGCAAATGTCACAGAGCTACCTTTGAAATCACTCCTAATTGACCGTTGGCCCACACAGCAGAGGGTAGCACTTTCCCACTCGCTCATTATTGGGGACCCAATGTTCGACACATGATAGTAAAACACGTGTCATTGTTTTCTGGGAGCTGCAATATAGCCCAATTAAGTGCAGAACTGATATTTAACGTCGTGGTTATTACTGGTAGGAGCCTCCTGGTTACACCAGCCCACAGGGGATTATTGTGTCCGTCCGTCGTGCAGGGAGGGGCTGGGTGGGGAGGGGCTGGGTGGGGAAGGTGGGGCTGGGTGGGGAGGGTGGGGAGGGGCTGGGTGGGGAGGGTGGGGAGGGGCTGGGTGGGGAGGGTGGGGCTGGGTGGCGGGTAGAAGGGATGGGGCTGGGTGGGGAGGGGCTGGTCACCCCGTGGTGCCCTTATAAAACTCAACGTTTAACCTACTCACGCCGGCTTGTGCCTGCCCTCACAGTCGGGCATATTTGCGGAATACACCACGCCGCTGTTGACCCTGGCCATTGACCGAGCAACCCAACGTTCCTACCAGCTCCCTCCGCAGGAATGTGTTTTGTGTTGTCATTGGTGACTGTGCTGAGACAATCAACTCACGCCACTTGAAAACCTGGTGATATCACAGGAGGCTGTCCAGATATTAATTCGGGATCTCAGTCTTGGCAGCTCAGCACTCTGACCTCTTCGCGTGACCTTTCCACATCTAGTCGTATAACTCCATTTTTATTTTTATAAAATTCAAGATGCTTCATTTTATACATGTCTAAATCAGCTCAAGCCTCCTTCCACTCTCCCCGCCACCCCCGTGGAAACGGAAGCTGCTCCTTACAGCGTCTTAGCCGTTCAAGTTCAAGTTCATTTATTAGGTGTAGCCCTGTGAGCCATTCGGCTCTTGAATCGGGTGCAACCCCAACAAACAAAAAACAAAAACATGAACAAAAAACATTTTAAAGTGAATATGTGACTGAGTGCAAACAGAAAATCCAAGAAAAGACAGCAAAATAATGCAGAAAAAAACACCGTACACCAACGCTGTGTGCAACGTAGCCTCCCCCCATCCTCATCTTTCCTAACCCTTCGGCCCAGTTTTTTTTTCATTTCTATCCTTTTCCTCTTAATTCTCATCATTTGTCTTATGTCTTCCCTTTCCCGTTCATGTTTACATTAATTTATGTCCGTGAACTCTAATCTCCTTGCCCACGGTGTACGTTGTGTATAAAAATACAACTGCTAGTTTTAAATGCTAATGTGTTCAGTTTATTAATAGCACTTACATTTTAACTTTTCATCATTTGCAATATCTTAGTAATGCCAAAAAGATTGTGCCTGTACAGTATAGCAGTTGGATAGCTTGAGAGTGCGGTGGTAACAGACGCGTACGGCAAGGGGATTTAAGGGATTTTAGTTTTGCTCAAAGGCCTTTGAGGATTTTAATCAGCTGAACCTATTTTGTGGGTAAAGTTAATTCCCTTGAGCTTGTCACCTCGGCAGAGTACGGGGCAGAGAGATAACACGCGCAATTCTGATGCCAAAGTAAAATCTTTCCGTATTTGGAATACTTGCTAGTCTTGATATAAACCAGGACAAATGTGTGCAATATTAATGTTTTATTATATTTATGCTCCGACATTTTCCATTAAGTTCATTGCTCTACTATTCAGTGGTCATGCTTAAGTAATTTGCAAAGTTATTTTCAAACCTGCTAGTTTCATGCAATGATATTTTTTTTAAATGTGCATTTTAAAGGTAATGCAATATTAACATGATACATGGTGTTCATGAGTTATCATACATTATTAATCAATTACAATTAAATGGCTGTTAGAAATATTGCCAATATAATTTTTTACGTACTTAAGTATGTTTATTTTTACTAAAAAGCTTGAATGGTCTTAAGGAGCAAATCACAGAAGCATCTGAAATATCGTTGCCACGTGCACAGAATTAGTATGGTGAGCACATATTTTACATGGATTTCATCAGCACTATTTTCACAATATGACTCTTTTAATAGCTTGTGTGTTTTGACACCATTCTTTTAACGAACTCGTATTTACTAGGATTTATGACTTCCAAGCACAACACTTTCTAATGCTATCTTTAGCCGTAAATTTTGTTTAAATATAAAAGTGGACGTCTGATTTGTATATGTTGTTGAACACATGGCAAACACGAGGATATTTTGGGAGATAGAAAGTAATACAATAACATCATCATACGACAGTGCGGGTGTGGTTTAATCGACATAGCTTGAACTACTATTTCGCGACAACTATTTACTCACCGGTGATGACTTTTAGTACAATTTGGGCACTCTGGACTCTGCTGGTGAGTAACTGAAAACAATATGCAAAAGCTCAAGAAAATCGGCAAAATATTTAGTTGATTTATATTCATTTCGAAGTGTGCAGTGATTGCAAACCCGAGCAACGTTTCTCTTGACGTTTACAAATGACATTTTGGTCCACATTGGAATTTCAGACTATGCTAAACGGAGCTCTTACGTGAGTGTAATAATGCTTGCTAAGAAGCCTTTCATAAATTTAACACGCAAATGAACCATGTAATGGTTGTTATGAATCCTAATATGGGCACGCCAATGTGACCTGCATTTAAAATAAATTAGTGATAAATGTTCCTTACAAATTTTGCAATTCCACTACCATTACTACCATATTTAAAAGAAATTAAATGAAATCTACAGCGATTATCATTTCTACTTACTCTAAATCAATGTCACATAACACCAAATAATAACAGCAACAATACGTTTGCAATTAACAAAAAAAAAATACATTTAAATGTGGAAATTGAAGAATAAATATTTATTTCAGTCACCTTCAATATATATATTTTTGTTATCTGAGTCCACATGTTACGTGTAGGAAAGGGCCAGCTTTTATCGTCCTAAGAAAAGCATTATATGGCTCTATGTGGCGGAACTTTTCTGAGCTCAAAGCTTCCGTGTATAATTTTCACTGCAAGGGACATCAACCTCACATTATTTCTTACTGTGGTGTAACATGGAGCGCACACGCCCTTTTGATGAGAGAAGGTCACTTGGTCTGCTGTCTCAGCAGCCTCATTAACAATTCCTTATAGCTTATGTTCCTCTTCACATCTTTGATCTTGTTTTTTTTCACGTATAAAAGACTTGTGAAAAGTTATCAGACTTAGAGAATTACAAGTAATGTTATTTTGCCCCGTGTGTGCATAGAAATACAAACTTTAGGGTATTTTGGGACTCAAAAAATAGACCTCTAATGTACAAGCGTCCACGGGAACAGGGGCCTAATTATTGTGCAAAAGGACCGAATGATGAACGATCTCTCACCTCATTATCTGCTCTTGCTTTGTACAACGAGCTGACCATCTAGTAGAGGATTAAAAGCCTCTTCTTGGCACACTGACTGCCCCTTCTAATGGCCTGCTCTGAGTGAACATAGTGCATCACTGTAAGCAATTTATAACACTGGCGTTAAAGCACCTCGGCGAATACGAACCAAAATTAACACTTTGTTTCATATTAACATAGAAATTAGACCGTGCGCCGTACGTCCTTTATGTCTGGGTCCTGCGCTCATTCTTCGTGCAGTCAATTTAGACTGTAATAACAGGGATGGCTTCATCCCCAGGTAATTATTCTGCGCTTGGCTCTGGCAGCTTGATTGGCTGCTGTTGCCAGGCCGTAAGCTAATGATGGTGAAAACGGCACAACGGAATAGTGCAAACATCAAACCTCGGATTTTGAACCGTGATGCGCATGCCAAAATAACCCGGCTAACCTAAATAATGTAGGCACAAGAATGAGCTTCGTCTGTGAAAGCTTTCAGCCGTGTGCTATTCTTATATCTTTGTGCCAATGCACAAGTTGCCAAAGACATGTATTTGCCTTGAGGCAGAATACCTTAAAACATGACGTTTTAGAATTAATAAAATGATATCTTAGCAACGGGTTTTTTTCGTATTTAGGAGGATGTCAAAGATACTCATATTTTATATGTGACATAAAGCAGGTTGTTTTGGATTAGCTCACGTGACACCAAATGCCTGATTTCCATTGTTCTCCTTCCCAAGTCAGGAGGTTCAAATGAGCGTTGCGTTATTGTCGCTCGTAATATACTCGTGTGTCCTAAGAAGAACGTGTTTAATCACTGCGCACTCCTCGCAATGACGTGCTATTCAGACGCGGGGTCGTTAATCAAAACATTTGAACAAACTGAACATTGTGCAAATGAGCACGGATAAATGCAGGCTTGCCATAATGTTCAGAGACAGAGGAACATATGTAATAAAGAACATACACAAGTTAGTTATATCATACAAACTGATAAAAAAAGAGTGAGATTGAGGAGGACATGGTGATTGTCGTTGGTCAAGAAGGATTATGGGGGTGTCAGCCAAAGACTGGAGCGCATGCGAGATACGTCAGCCAAGGAGATGGAGTGATGAAATGAGCCCATGGTGCAGGTGCCAGATAGATTATTACATTGCAGGACAACGAGATGACAGTGACTTTGGGAGGCCCTTATGGAGCAGTGGATTGAGGGTGGCTCAGTGATGATGATAATGATATCTCATGTAGAGTTTGACCTACAATATTCTACAAATACGGTTCCGTTGAAGAGTGGGGAAATTTATCACGTGACCTTTCTGGGACATTTGACAGCCTCAATCGGTAATAGTCGAATATTTGTCTTCATCCATAGCAGCAATTGTAATTGTGTGCTATTATAATCCAGTTAAATAATAGCATAATAACATATTAATATGACATTATTTTGCATTGGGGTTATAGTGACGGCATCATAATAGTAATGTATTTAAATATAATTATATAATAATAGTGTTAGACCAGAGGACGTCTTTTGGCGTCCTCTGGTCTAACACCGTTTTGAGACGAGGCTCAAAAGAAAGCTGTCTCTGGTGTGGACCAATCAGTTTCAAAGACAATGCATATATTATCAGAGTACGTTTTTTGTTTGCATTCTGACCACGTATTGTGGTTAATGCAGACATGATTCCTTGTAAAAGGTTTCAGTTTGGTGTTTTAACATATTAACACCTGTTTTGTTGCCAGAATAAAGGGGAAAACCTATTCTCAATCATATAAAGAACTATATATTTAATATTGTTCAGGCTGAATGTTGATTGGCCTCATTAGAACTTCCCTGCAGCTGCGTGAATCTGTGCTTGGCTTAACCCTGAGAGGTTGGAAGAAATTGGAAGCCTCAGTTCAGGAGTGGAAAGATCATGATCGCAAATCGTGGAATAAACAACAGCAAAATTGTCACGAGGGACAATTTGTACGGTTGTAGAAAAATACACGTACCGTTAACGGGGCCAAGATTACCTTGGTATCATTGAATTTTGGTGTCCGATTCAGGAATTTATTGGCAAAAGCAACATGCGTAAAAAATGCAAGTGATGTTCATGCAACTCGAAGTCATTTGACACACAAGCGGATCTTGGCCTTGAGGCTACTATTCATATTTAATTAAATGATCATTAACATTTATTTATAGCTTAGCATTTACATATTTCGTTTTTAAACTTCTACATTTGTAGTAAATACAGTGCTCAAACGTATAAATCATTAACAAAATATTTAACACAAATATGATTGTGTGGGTGGTGCATGAAGAAGAAGAATAATTATCACATACAGCGCTAAATCTTGTGCATTTTTGTTCTACTCCTTCGGAAATAAAAACTTGAAATGTCTAAGTTTTTGATCGCACATGTTGTGATGCATATCATATTGATGTATCGAGGCAATGTTAATCAATTGAAAAAAATTCTGACTCATTATAAATAATGTAGGATTTTCATAATGCATGTGGACACGTCTCATCTCGAAAACTCAATGTCAGAATGTTTCTAGAGGTCCTCTTTTTCATAATATTTGACTTAATTAGTGAAAAGGTCATCTTAGTTTGCATGCACTAATGGCTCAGAGCACTATCTTCAGATGTTTCAGTGCAACAGAAACTGCATAAAACATTCTGCGTAGGTGAGGGTGGTTATTGAGGAGAGAGGCTTTATGGTGAGCCAGGAAAAAATGAAAGCTTTGATCTTTTCACGAGGAAGCGTATTGCTTGCATTTAGTGGAGTTGGAACTCTGGGATAATGATGGTAATATGCATGGCACAGCGTCTCACTGCTTGTGTTAATTCTAGATTTGAAGCTTTCGTGACTGCAAGGATTCATATTCTTAGGTTTTTTCGGTAAAGTCACGTAGGTAAAACATTAAAATTAATAAAAGTAAAATAAAAATCACGACGTTTCGGAGGCAACACAAGCTTCCGTCTTCAGGTGGAACCGTCACAGCCACGACAGCTGTATTAAGTAATTTACTTCAGGAATTTACTTGATACAGCTGTCGTGGCTGTGACGGTTCCACCTGAAGACGGAAGCTTGTGTTGCCTCCGAAACGTTGTGATTTTTATTTTATTTTACTTTTATTAATTTTAATGTTTTACCTACGTGACTTTACCGAAAAAACCTAACAATATGCTTGTGTTAGTCTACATAAAGCAGTGATGCAACTTACGATGACTCTATTGTTATTTTCCTAATGAGTGATGGTTGATGCATTATTGTGACAACAAACAGCACCAGTGTCTGCACGTGATTCACAAACCTGTCGACCCCCGTATCCAGTGCCCTACCTTATTACAGACCAATTCAGACCTTATTGGTCACCCCGTGCCCTTATAAATCTCAACGTTCATCCTACAAAGTCCCATCACAAGGGAGAAACACAAACAAATAGACACATATTTTTGCCCGTATTGAAACGGCTGTACGCCGTATGGACCTGAAAACTCAATTGCTCTGTGCAAGAATACGGGTTAACCGCATGGGTTGACAGCTATGGATTCACGTTGATGAATACGTAGAAAGCGAAACACTGACGGCCAAAATCTGTGGTTTCAAGGTGCCCGCTACAATATTTTACGTCTCCCACGTGAGGGTGAGGAATGTAATTCAATATAAATAGTATTAATTACGGTGTATGAATGCATTCGTGTTTCAAGATGCCGAAATGGACAGTGGGACCTCCGCATCTGGAAAAGGAGGATTTATTTGCGCACGAAAAACGGCAGAATGTGCATACATCATCTACATACATAATGTGCATGCGTGATGTACATACATTATGTATGGTAATTAACTGTGAATAACCAAAACAATAGTATTTATCCATTGTCATTTTATATGAATATTAACCCACCTCCCCTTTCTGGACTTCGCACCTGATTGTCTGCCAAGTGACAACATCACATGTGACAATTGTTTTTTTTACCCTTTTATCTGGCAACAAAACTGACACCTTTTTTACGAGGAGTCATGTTTGCATAGACCACAATACCTGCAGTCGTAATGCAAACAAAAAACATAACTCTGATAATGTGCACTGTCCTTGAAGTTGATTGGTCCACACCCGAGACAGCTTTCCTTAGAGCCTAGTCTCACATGGTGTTGGAAAGCTGTCTCGGGTGTGGAACAATCAACTTCAAGGACAGTGCATACATGATCAGAGTTGTGTTTTTGGTTTGCATTACGACTGCAGGTATTGTGGTCTATGCAAACATGACTCCTCGTAAATAAAGATGTCAGTTTTGTTGCCAGATAAAAGGGTAAAAAAACAATTATCATATTTTTTACTGGCAAATGAGGTACCAATGGTGTAAACATCACATGTATTAATCCCTCTATATAAGACCGAATGTCTCCACAACTCTGGCTGTCGCCTGATGAGGCTGGTTGTAATAACCGGCGAATTGTTGTACACAAATTGTAAATGAGGGTTTACTCTCCAACGCACCCGTGTGCTGAACTAATAACGGATTGGCATCTTTTGTTGCATGACAAAACTTACTAATTGGCTGTGTCAGGTGGTGGTGGGTTTAACGACATATTTATATTTACGCGATTTAACCCAACAAAAAAAACCCCTCTATGTTATGCAGGATGTGTTTATTTATATATAGAGACAACAATATTCATAGCTAGAAGAAAATTAAGTAGACCTTGAGCCTAGACTTGAACAGGGACAATGAGTCGACAGCCACGGATGCTTGGAGGCGAAGGCAGCGGTTTCAGCCGCACCACCTCTACATAACAAAAGGCTCAGTCCCATTTACACGCCCCTTTACATCAGCCGCACCTAGTTTACACAACATTCCTAACAGCGTGCTTCAGCCGCAGCGAACCTCACAAAAATAATATTCAGGACCCACCTTGGCTCCTCCCACCCTCAACCACTATATATACAAGGACTGTTTTCTTGGAATTTCTCTTACTTGATACAGCTATCGTACTGTGACGGTTCCACCTGAAGACGGAAGCTTGTGTTGCCTCCGAAACGTCGTGATTTTTATTTTATTTTTATTTTACTTTTATTAATTTAAATGTTTTACCTACATGACTTTACCGAAAAAACTCAAGAATATGAATAGGAGTCCAACACGTCAGAGGACAGCAGAGGATGGCGAGGAACCTCCCACTGGGGGCTTCGACAGAAGCACTTTTGGTTGCTGAAGCAGAGAGTGTTATCGGGGGAGGGGGCGGGGAGGCGGGGTACTAAAGATAAGAGGGGAAGTGGTAGGCAGGGATGAGTCCACCTTGATATTGCAGATATTGCAGATATTGCAGTTGACATGGTATTGGGTGGCGAGACAAAACAAGAGATTGGAGTATTGGGATGACGTGGTCTCATTCTGGGTGCTGGTAAGATGTTGCTTAGGGATGGTGAATGAAGAAACACATTTAGGGACGAAGTCGCAGTACATCTTCGAGAAAGGACATCACTCTGGTAATGTGCAGTTGATTATTTACATTTAAAATAAAAAAACAGACAATAATAACATTCATTCTCGATTTGAAGTTTTCGTGACTGCAAGGGTCCACGTAGGTAAAAAATAAAATACTTTTTTTTTGTATTTTATTTTTTACCTACGTGACTTTACCAAAAAAAACAAAGAGTAATAATAACATTCACCTACACATGAACCTGACCCGGAAAGCCGTTACATATGTTTAGTTAATTCAATTCGAAATTGTAAAGAAACACGATTTAACAATTGAATTAATATTGTACATTTTTACGTGGTGAATAACATAATTTAGTTTTTAATATTATGGGAAAACGAATTGAGGTTTTGTTGTGTAGCACCTTTCATCAGAGCATAAACATCTCACGTTTGAAATGAAAGATTTAAAGTCGACATCTTTTGCATGCAGCCTTACACACCACCTGCTATATATATTTATTCTCCAAATGAAAGGATTGTTGTGTTTGGTGGTTCATTCACGGCACTTACAATCTATCTGACGACCTGAGTTTGATTCCGAACCATGGCAGACGTCGGTCGGTGATGAGTGGTAAATTTAAATGGTTCAGGGGCTCTCTCCTTCACCAACCCGCACTGACCAGCGTGGTGAAATCTGGTTACCCCCACTGCTATAGTCAACACACCAAAAGGAAAGCATTCATCCAGACGTCGATTGATAGAGGGCCACAAGTTGTATACAGATCAAAGTGTTTCAGGGATAAAGTAAGGCAGCTTGGTACTCGCAATTTTTTTTTTTTCAAAATTTTGATTCAGAAGATAATTATTGTTGTGCGTTTATACAGTACTAGGAACGAAATTAATAAAAATGACACACGTGTCTGTTAATACCTGTACATGTTTACATGGAAAAACCTTTGAACCAAAATAAATTTACATGATAAAAATCCTTCAATGTCAAAAATGCCCCCCACCCCCACATCTCCAGTACATTTTACACCTTTGTTGAGACTGGCATGCTGTACAATAATAAATATGAAGTATGGTTTTAGCAACCTTTCTAGTCACATGACATCTGTCATTATCAATTCAACCTTCATTGCATGTGCTTGAAGACACACGCATACCTAGCGCACGATAATAAAAGCGCAGTTGCCCATTTTGGCACCGTGTGTCTATTTTTCTTTGCATAATTCAACAGTACTACTTGTGAGCTTTTCAATTACATTGACAGTTTTTTTTCAAAGCGATATCGCCTCTGTTCTCTACATGAAATAAATGAATTACTCTGTTTAAATTGGCTTTATCAGCGTATACGTAGACAGCTTTTTGACATGTGCCAGCATTCGGCATCTTATCATGTATAATACATCAGCGGGGGTAGTGTGATCACATTAATATTGAATCAAAAGCAAATTTGCTTTTTTCATGCTTGACTGTGCAGTGCAAAAAACCCCGATAATTGACAACTTAAAAATGTTGCACAGCAAACATTAATACAGCTGATTGGACTGCGGCTGCATGCTACTTTGTTTGTACTGATGTGAAGTCAGAAACACATTCCTGCGGAGGGAGCTGGTAGGAACGTTGGTTTGCTCGGTCAATGGCCAGGGTCAGATTGATTTGGAAGCACATACGAATTTATTTTTTGGATTGCTTTATTAAGGGTTAAATTGTCATGTTAAATATTACAATAGCATATAAAACGCACTCTTCCATTCACCTTTGGTAAATAGGACATTATTAACAATACCACCGTGATTGCGCACAGAAAGTTAATAATCATTAAGTGATCAATCATGGCCACAGTATTAAAACACACTAATCGAAAATTGCATCTTAAAAAATGCGCTTTGGCTAGGATTTATGTTGCTTTTCGTAATTAAATTCTCCGTACAAAAAATGCAATTGTGATTGCACTTTATGCGGATTCGAATGCTGTTTTAATTGAAGACAGAATAGTGCATCGTAAAGTACGTTATCTGGCATAGTTAATAATCACGACTTTTCCCGGTCTGTCAAGGTTGCTGTTTGAGGTCAAGGTAGGATGACTACACAACATTGCAAAGTTAACAGAACTTAGTAGGCAAAATATATTAACATTGTGACTGAGTTTTATTTTTAAGAACTCTGTTAATGTGCAGTTTTGCATTCGAGTATATTTCATTTTTGCTTTGCCTATTTCTCCCTTGTCTCTTATTTACAAAGACAATAATTAACTTAATGTTGTAGTGTTTTATCAAACAAACAAGCATGCATTACATTGTTGTTTGTGGATGGTTGGAGCAATGTCTATGAAAGTTATAATGTATTAAATTGTGATGTGCATACCGCTTCCTTGACTGTTATAACAATCAACATTATGAGCTGGATAAGTCCCTGCCTGCCTCGGGACATAGAACATCTTACTTTGAAGCTTGAATTGTTTACGACTATTTATAAATATACACTGTGGTCAGATCTTATAATTGCTACTTTGCTTTGAGACATGCAGAACATTATTCAGGGTCAATACATTGGGTATGAATACTGGTATATCCAGTATAAGGGGGGGGTGGGGGGTGGGGACAGCAATAACAAAATATAAAGGGATTTATTTTTTATTTCCTTTTAACACTCTTGGGATTTAACCACTCAGCCGTTCCCTTTGCAAGTCCTGCACGGCAGAGATAATACAGCCTGTCGGATTTGGAACCCGCACTTTGTAAGCAAAGTCAACTAACCACTGCATCGGTAATTTATGGGAGGAACCAGCCAAGCTGATGTGCACTGGTGAAACCAATTTTCTAACATTTTCCAAAGCTCATATGAATAAATAAAGGAGCAACTGCTGCATTCGAATGGAACGAAAGTCTGCTTATCAGCATGTTATATCAAGGTACGGGGGTGTCGTTAAAAAATAAATAAAAAATAATATTGGGTGGTTTTCTGAAGTTTGAAATGTATTTTAATTATTCTTTGGTTCTTTCGGTAAAGTCACGTATAAAGATAAAATAATAAATTAAATAATAGCATACGACGTTTCGATTGCAACACAAGCAATCATCATCAGGTATAATGAAATAGCGACATAAAATCTAACCAGAAAACTATAGACAGACATATAAGCAGACAGATATCACCAAGATACATAGAGCGAGCAACACAGGTACAGAGAGGGGTGATCGTCTCTGTGGGGTGGCCTTAAATAGACAGAGGAGGGGGGCGGAGGCAGCGAGAGGGAGGGGTTAGAGACAAAATTTACATGTCAATGAGTACGAGGAGACGCGTAGAGAAGTACGCAGGCTTAGAGGGAGAAAGAAACACACTAAAATTAAATAACCTAGCAAAGTATCGAAATGTTATGTAAAACGACACAGAGAGTCGGTCAACACACAATTAACGCATAGCCTGGTCGATTACGTATTTCAAAGATTGCTCAGTTAGAATTTAAGTGTGAAAATTCCAAAGAAAGACAAAAGATAAAAACAAGAGGAACGGAGACATTATTATTATTATGATGAAGGCATGTACGGTTATATATATATACTTTTAATCACAATTGCTGTATTTTTTCAGTGTTCGAAAGAAGAAACTGCCCTTGACTTTGCACACGTTTGATCAGCTTGAAACGAGGGTCCACAAAAGTGGAAAGTATGTTAAGGACATTATGTGAGCACTTTTGTGGTCATATCTGAATTGTACATTGTTGGGCAAAAATAAATCCAGTATTCAGAAGTCATTACATTTGACAGGCAGAGGATACACAAGGACAGACTTCGTTCAGGTAATGGCAATCGCAACTCATCAAATGCACAAAGTGTACAAGTATGCACAGAAAACATAACTATGCACCTGGTCCAACACCTTTTGGCGTCTTGTGGTCTAACACCGTTTTGAGACGAGGCTCAAAAGAAAGCTGTCTCTGGTGTGGACCAATCAGTTTCAAAGACAATGCATATATTATCAGAGTGTTTTTTGTTTGCATTCAAGACTACAAGTATTGTGGGTAATGCAGACATGATTCCTTGTAAAAGGTTTCAGTTTGGTGTTTTAACATCTTAACACCTGTTTTTGTTGCCAGAAAAAAGCGTTAAACCTATTCTTATATGCACCTGTAGTCAAGTAGAGTGACGGTCAAGATAAGTGCTTGGATGCACTTCAAGGAAAGGCTTCCTACCATGTGTACATCTGCCTCGATTGGGACAGCTTTGAAGAGGACGCTAAGACGATTTTCCTATTAAATGTCGTATGGGACTTGGCAGGCATAAACCACTCGATGCTGGCGTCAGCCAAAAAAAAGAATCTGTTTAACTTCCTTGGCGAGCGGGGAATTGTCATTAGCTCCAAGCAGCATGTGATGATAGAAAATAGTTTGTGTGAAGGGAGATGAAGGTTGTTATTATATTATCAGTCCCACCGCATGCGACATGGTGTATTACGTATTTGCTGTTAACTTTGCTTATGTTGATGTTTGCTCGTAAAAATGGGAAGGAATCATCTCGGCCAGCACGGGCATTAGCTCTATTTGGGCATTGTGTTATGAAACCAGGATTGAGGTTTGGAAATTCTGTTTATCAAGACTATAACATTTCTTTGTTTCCACCCAAAATTGTTTGGGACTTATAAAATGAACCTTTGATGCGCCTGCTGTATGAGCTATTTCCAATCACATGGTCTGTTTAGTTATTTGTTTGCTTCCTGGGGACTACATTTTGATTTAGAGCTTTCGGGACTGCAGGGATTCATATGCTTGGTTCTTTGGGTAAAGTCACGTAGAAGGGAAATAATAAAATAATCAAATATAAAACAAAAAAAATTCTCACGACGTTTCGACTGCAACACAGGCAATCATCATCAGATGTGGATTTCACACCTGATGAAAGAACCAAGAATATGAATTTCTGTGGACTGTTTCCAATTTTTATGAAAATTTCATTTATCTCACCCTTTCCACTTAAAGAAATATTTTTTCTCATTCAAAATTAGCAATTCATCTTCACCGTTATATTCTTTGTTTAATTATGAACCTTCATGTCGTGCTTTACAAATGGCATTGTATCGGACATCGTTTTGCAAGCAGCAGCTGTTGTCGAACATGGATTCTGCTGATAAAATTGACAAACGGCTACATTAAACAACACAGCTTCAGATCACCGGCAAAGACCTTGTGTCTGCTCAGTCGTTAAGAGCTGTATGTGATGAACATGGCAAGCATCTGTTGAACAACTTCAAATCACTTTGTTTTCATATGCCTCAGCTGCCTAGTAACTTCTACAGCGTGTTATTACGAGAGCAGTGTCCGCTGTTAAATGACAATAAAACTATAGCGCTTTTAACACGACTAGACAAATATACGAAGTGGTGTGAACATCATAGTTCAATTTCGATTTCAAGCTTTCGTGACTGCAGGGATTCATCTTCTTGGTTCTTTCGGTAAAGTCACGTAGAAGGGAAATAATAAAATAATAAAAATAAAACATAATGAAATAATTCTCACGACGTTTCGGCCACAACGCAAGCAGCCGGCCTCAGGTGAAGAACAGGTCTGTCGGGAAGACTTTATCGAAAGAACCAAGAAGATCATAGTTCAAATATGTGCTGTGAAAATAATAGTGTATTCCTATTGTTTTTGTTTCTAAGAGGTGAATGTACTGTATCTTATGTGAGTTGAGGCCCACCCTGTGACACGGACTTAACTGCGTGCAACTTAGCTCGCATAAAAGTACTGTAGTACTAAATTTCGATTTAAAGCTTTCATGACTGCAGGGATTCATCTTTTTGGTTCTTTCGGTAAAGTCACGTAGAAGGGAAATAATAAAAATAAAACATAATAAAATAATTCTCACGACGTTTCGGCCACAACGCAAGCAGCCGTCCTCAGGTGAAGAACAGGTCTGTCAAAAAGACAGCGTCTGAATGAACTGTAGTACTCTAATGTAGCGTCCCCTTGACCACTGGCAAGCACGCCCCGGCGTCGTTCACGGACAGAGCAAGGGGGCTTGCTCCAGATTTCCACGGTAGCCTCACCAAAGCCAGTGACAGCATAGAGGTGGTGTTCACGCTCATAGGAACCTTCAAAAAGGCCCTTGGTTATTCTCCACATTTAAATCACGATCATGATGCTGAGCTGTCGATTATTTTTGATAACTTCACTTGCAATTGCATTTAACTCGTAAATCCACGTTTGTTTACGTATTCGTACAATGTCTATTTAATGTTTCTGGAACTTACCTAATCTAGGCAGTCTAAAAATATATATTATTTACCATTGATTTATGTATATGCAATATTTGATATTATTCATGTGGAACTTACTTTTTTCTATTATTTTATTTTCTTCCTTGCTCTATTACTTTTTTCTCTTGTCAATTTTTGTGACCCAGGACACTTGCAAATGAGACTCATCCTGGTCTGTTGAGTTCTCATCTGTTTTCACAAAAATAAACGTGGAACTTGCATGCTTTTGTCATCGTTAAGAGTCATGATGGCATAATAGAGTTTTTTTTTGTGTTAGATCGCGAAAATATATTAATGTGTCGTTAAACCCGCCACCACACGACACAGCCAACTAGCAAGGGTTGTCACGTAAACAGAACATACCGGTTCGTCACGAGTACAGCATGCCGGTGTGTTGGAGAGCCAAGCCACAACATTTACAATCTGAGTACGACTGCTTCGCCAGTAATTACAACTAACTTCATCTGTTTACGTTGGGTGGTGGCGGGTTTTAACGACACATTTATATATTTATGCAATCTACCCCCCAAAAAAAACTTCGTATGGATGATATTGGTCGCGAAAGCCTACGTGTTAACCGGTCATTATGTCATGGGATTAATGCTAAAATGGCAGAATCAGGCAACAGCATCACGTCACATGGTTGAATGTCAGAGGCATTTGCTTCTCTTTAAAAAAACATGGTGGAAACTTCACAATGATCTTTGCTTGAGATGGCATACTATTATTGTGTATGGCAAAACGTTCACTAGCTATGTTAGCTACCTCGCCTGGTATATAGGAAGCTATGGGTTCGATCCCGACCCTGACACCTGTGTTTTTGGAGTTTGCGTATTCTTCCCGTGGTCGCGTATTTATTTTTCGGGTTTTCCCTCCACATTTATAATTACGCGTTTCGAGTATTTTGCCGTTATACATGTCTACATCGATAAGCCACTTCGTTGAGCTATCGTTTGTGGTCAGGTTGCTTCTGAAAAAAAGAGCTCTATAGCTTAGTGCGCCTTACCTGCTAAAATAAAATAAATGCTTTAGTCTTAGAAGGTATCTGGGGTCAAGAAGAGAGTCACGTGGCTCATTAAACGTTGGGATATGAGCCGTGCTGGGGCCATGCTTGAAAACAGCTTGGTATGGTTTGGGTCTGTTTTCTAATGGTCATGAAAATGTAGCATGAATGTTGGGTGATCCAGATTGCCACAGAAAATACAGAAAAGCAATGATTGCCGCAATGTTGTCCTAAATGGTTATTGCATTGCTATTGTTCTGTTTATATATATATACAGAATATGCAATTAAGCTGATTGTACATTCACACTGCAGTGCTGTTTTGTTTATTACTTTGCTTAGTTTGTGTGCACATGTTACACAGAGTGAGAACCCTAAATATATGCATTTTATTGCATATTTCTTTGGGAAGTAGCCAATATTAGATGCAGTAATGCAGACGATTGCCAATTGCATTGCATTTCTTGCTGTTAGGGCACCAATGTTTTGGTACTTATCCACACTGACGCTAATATTTATTTTGTGCTACATATACAGTTTTGCGTCAAAATAGCATATATATGTAACAGAAAATGTCCTTGCTTATAAACATTTGACAGTTCGCGAGCATTGGTTCAAGCAAGCTCGACTGAATATCAAAGCCGATCCAGAATTAGATTGTGTTGATCTAATTCTGCTGAAGTTACTCACTGCCAGAAGGCCGTGTGACTGATGGGATGTATGAAAACATATATAAATATTTGCATGTGGTGGCACAGATATGGAAGAAGGCATATTTTCTGTACTGTATACTAATGGTGCCAGAAATGTTGATTAATACAGTTTTTAGCCAGTAGGTTTATAGAAAACTAAAAGATTGAGGGAGATCTTCTTGGTTCTTTCGGTAAAGTCACGTGACTTTACCGAAAGAACCAAGAACATGAATGCCTGCAGTCACGAAAGCTTTAAATCGAAATTGAGGGAGATGTTGGGCATACACTCTTAATAGCTGTGAATTTTACTTCAGGCAATTGGAAGAATATTTAGCACCAGATTTTTTTTTACCAGGTGCTCCATTAATTTCGGTAATACAGTAATCGTATCCTCAAATTATGTGGCTTAGAACTTGTACAACTAATCCACGACGAATCAGGAAATATTTCCCACATACAAAACTTACTAGATCTGTCCATATCATTGAAATGGAGTTTTAATCATATATATTTTAAATCAAATAAAAAACATTCATTTCAAATACAGAACGTATCAGCCTTTTAGCCATTATTTTGTGTATAACAGCTTTGTCACACGCACACGAGTATTGTGTGTACGCGAAACTGTAGCAACACAAGCGCATGCCAACGTTACAAAGATGCCCCTCGCCCCACATCTGTTTTGACAGTACCCCACAAACACACAAAAAACCTCTGCAAATCATCCACCATTGGCTAGTTACTCGTATTCCTGAGTATTAATAGCTAACTGGCACGTATGTGGCAATTGCAACATAGGCAGACAGGGAGGAGAGCACAGTGTGCTGCTCTCATGGTAAGTGGAAAGCCCCAGGTTGTGCGATCCCGGCACAAATGTAATGCAAAAGAAATCGGGCAGACCATCATGGCACCATCAAGGATGTGGCCCCTTCGCGACGCCTTTAAAGGGCGCATCTTGGCACTGTGCTGTCACAACGAATTTGATGCTGTCTTCCAGGGGGAGGGGGAGGGGAGGGGGGAATCTGTCTCGCTTTGGCTGAGGCGGCCCATCGCAGAGTTGATGAGTTGTGAGCGGCAGCCCTGAGCAATGATTGACCGCGTTTGGAAAAGGATGTCGTTTTTTTTCTTCATCCCACGCACAACCCGTGCAACATTTTTTCCCCCCACCTCGTTATTTTCCTTTCATCTGCGTAAATGTTCCTGCTTTGAGAGTGATTGAGCTGAAATGGCAAATGTATAGCAATTTGCTCTAAGAGATAGCTCGGTGACATTTGAACGTACTTTGACCTTTAGAGTAGTGCCTGCCTGGTACGTAGCTATTTATATTAGTGGTGTTATTGCTTGATTAAGAAAATAATTAAATGAGCACACTTCCTAAGTGTGAATGCTGTATACTCTGATGCTTGAATGTCACACGTATTGCAACATCCATTGATTTAATGAAGACCATGTAGGAGTCTGTGCACTTAATTTGGCTTCGGGGAAAGAAACAAAACAATTCTGTCAATCCCCCGCACCTCCGATTGACACGGTTGGCTACGTACGGTGCGAACACAGTAAAACAATTACATGCGTAAACAGAGTGGGAGTTTCCGTGACTGCAGGGATCCATACTCTTTGGTTCTTTCGGGAAAGTCACGTAGGTATGAAATAAAATAAATTAAATCACGACGTTTCGGGCGCAACACAAGCGTCCGTCATCAGGTGGGACAACCACAGCAAGAAGCAATTGCTGAAGTGGGCAAAAGGGCTGCTTTATCAAGAGGCTATATTAGGTAAGAGAGGGAGGGCTACGAAACCTTTTGCCCACTTCAGCAATTGCTTCTTGCTGTGGTTGTCCCACCTGATGACGGACGCTTGTGTTGCGCCCGAAACGTCGTGATTTTATTTATTTTATTTGATACCTACGTGACTTTACCGAAAGAACCAAAGATAATAAACAGAGTGGGTTTACCAGAGACATGCAGTGGGCTCTTTCAAGGGTAAATGCCCACGTCTCAGCATCAGGGGCCACCCATTAGGCTCCTGGTGGCACGGGCAAGATTGTCACGTGGGAAGCATCTTTATATGTTTTGTGTGAGGTCCGGGGCAATTTTGGTGATTTTACAACTTCTCCCCAATGGGTGGCCTTGCTCAACATTAATGATGTGGCTCCGCTCCTCCCTGTGTGATGGTGTGCCAGCTCTGAAAGGTCACGTGGGCAGAGTGAAACTATTGGGGAGGGGGGGGGCAGCGTTATGCGACATATAGGGGCCCATTCGGCCACAAGGGGGCCCTGAATCAACAGTACAACAACAATATTCTTGGGTTTTTTCGGTAAAGTCACGTAGGTAAAAAATTTAAAATTTATAAAAGTTAAATAAAAACAAAATAAAAATCACGACGTTTCGGGGGCAACACAAGCTTCCGTCTTCAGGTGGAACCGTCACAGCACGATAGCTGTATCAAGTAAGAGAAATTATTTTATTTTTATTCTATTTTACTTTTATTAATTTTAATTTTTTCCCTTCGTGACTTTACCTAAAAAAACCCAAGAATATGAATCCTTGCAGTCACGAAAGCTTCAAATCTACAAATACAATGTTTATACATAAAAAAAAAACAACATATGAGAACATAGTCGACATATTATTGTATACGGGTTAAAACATCCGTAGCTATTTCAGTAAAAGTGAGTCAGGAGAAAGGGGAAGGGGGCCCACAGTTGTATATCTTGCATACTCCCGGTTGAATTAGGTAGTTGCACGTGAAAAGAGGCAAGGAAACCAGGTCCAACCAGTGGCATCTGCTGCACGAATCTCATTCTGTTCTGTCGACATCGGTCTGTGACAAACGCTTCCAAAAAAATGGTTGTATACTTTACTGCTAATCACTTTTTGGAGAAGATTTAGCATTGTCAGTCAAAAGGTGTGATTTGTATTTTGCGATGATGACATAATTATAGCTGCCATTGAGAAGAATTTATAAGTGTCTTTATAATTTTATGTCCAATGATTTAATTAGAAGGCTCATCAAGTCAAACACCTTATTATAACCTCTTTGTCATAATTTTCTCATTCAGGCCCATACCAAACTGTATTATTTCATGTAACTTTTTCACCCTTCATATTCATAATGGTCTTGATATTCATTGTTTAATTAAAAATCTTTCACTACAATCAATTGCAATATATTCAGTGTACATATGTACATAATTAATGTGCCGATGGCCCTCTATGCTAGTCCACATTAAATTAAAGTTAAATCTTCAATTCTCCTTGTGCTGCAAAAGTCAACATTATCTGCCGTGAATTTAACTTCTCACTCGAAAACTTTAAATTCACAATTATTAATGCGATGGCATGTTCTGGCTAACAATATGATTCGGACATATGCCATCCTCTAAAAGGGTAAAACATTTCTGCCTCATTGTTCTCAATGTGATAAAATGTATATGTACACAGCGTCTAAATGCAACCGCATCTCCAGACGCTGCACAGAACCATAGGACATGGCTATCCTGGGGAAGGAGGCATTTTAATTATGAATATTATTGAAAGAAAGAGACGGTCAGTCATAGGTAGGGGAAGGCCTTGAACCTGAACTTGCACAAAGTCAGGGAGTCGACAGCACAGATGGCTGGGGAGTTTCAGACTTGGGAGATTTAGAGAGCAAATATTTTGGCTAGGGCCTTCAGTAGAAGGCCTTGATTGCTAACGCAGAGAGTGGAAGGAGTGGAGTAGGGTGTGAGATGAGAGACAGAGCCAGGGCTAGTTGATTTATTTATGTTGAACTTATTTCGCACTCTGGGTTGTCAACCATGCTATTGAGACAAACAAATCGATTCACTGCTCTACTTCTCCAACTTAGTCAAAACTTTAAACTGCTATACAATTGCCTCTGCTATTCATTAAAATGAAACATATGGCGAAACCCACCCCATTATAACTACTACTATCAACTCTGGCAAGGCCCACTGAGCGATATTGCTCTCTTTCAGAAACGACCTGGCGACAAATGATAGCTCAACAAAGTGGCTTATCATGTGGAAATGTATAGCAGCCAAATAATCTAAACACATGTTTATAAATGTGGAGGGAAAAACTGGAGGACCCGGGGATGAATCCAGGTGACCTCACGGAGAACATACAAACTCCAAATATAAAGGGTTGGGATCGAACCCACGACCTCCTGCGTACCAGGCGAGGTAATTAACATATGAACATATATACGTAACGTCTCGCTATCGTGGCGACCAAAAAGGGTGTGGCGTTCGTCGGCAGTGGAAGTTGTGGTGAGCATAAAATATTGAAATGTGAATTATTATGCAAATGAGAAACATGAACTCCAAGGCCACAGGGCTTGCATATTTTGCATGCCACCCTTGAGTCCATGTGATCTAAGTTTAAACATTTCCATGCTTTCTAACTTGTTAATGCAAATCACATCCGGTTATTTTATTTGTTAGTTGTAAATGACTAAAATGATTTCGTGCATATTTGAATTCTGCTCCCACTCTCTCTGTATGTCAAATAAGCATAAGCAAAAACTTGATTATTTATATAAATTATGCACATTTCTTTTTCATTTTTGCTTAATGCCCTGACTGGCTTGTTAAATCTATAAATGAAATAACCTCATACATATAAGGATTTGCATTTACATTCCTTTAAATGGGTGGAAGGGCTAAGGAGAGATCATTCCAACCGTTAACTATACAATTTTGTTTTATCTTCAACAAAACCTCAAATCCACATCCTATTGCCAACCCTATAAATATTTCCTCTCTAAGTCTAAATTCAAAAAATGAACACGCTTAATCCAACGCTTGGGGGGTGTAAAATGATGGACTCTCTAACGAAAATATATGCATAAACGAATGCATGCATAAAAAGAAATAGATATATGTGTAATGCATTGTCAAAGGTTTTTTCCTGGAACCGTGGTTGCATGCATTCTCGTATGTGTTCTTATTTGTTGTATTTAAGCACACATTATTAAGTTATCCTTTCTCTCCACCGGTCTCAGTATAATTTTTGAATAAAAAATCCATTACCATTGATTACAAAGAAATTATCTGCCTTGCATCATTGCATTAGTCTGTTAAGTATTCATATTAATCACGTATAAATGGCAATCATCGCTATTAATTCTCTATTCATCTTTTTTTATAATGGAATTAAATCTTTATTTATTGTTATATAGGTCACAAGGACAGCATTTTATGTATAGTGTTTGTGTAGCATTTTCAATGCAATAGAATGCACGCGCCATCTTTGTTCGTTTTATGTCAAACCCGGATCTGTTTTCCTCCCTGTACTAATTCTCTCACTTGCTGGGTTACCAAATGAATTCTAGATTTGAAGCTTAGTGACTGCAAGGATTCATATTCTTAGGTTTTTTCGGTAAAGTCACGTAGGCAAAACATTAAAATTAATAAAGGTAAAATAAAATAATAAAAGTAAAATAAAATAAAAAGTATTTTTCAGAATCTGATTCATGGTATGTGTGTGTGCAATTGATGGAAGATCAACTTTTCATCATCTTTTTTTTAACTTTACTTTTATACATTTTTATGTTTTACCTACGTGACTTTACCGAAAAAACCTAAGAATACCAAATGAATGTTCATGGTCACACTTTGTGGGGATGTAACAGTGTCGTGTACCAGCGTTTTATCGAAGGCAGCTGAGCTAAGACCGTTCCAGATTTGCGGGCAGGGGCGGTCCCGTCGCCAGCAGAGCGGAAAAATAACTTAGGGTAGCGTCCAAGGAGAAGAGAGTGGAAGACACGGTGAGGCTTTAGTGGAGCGGACAGATAACAAAAATAAATTAAGTTATAGAGTAAAGTTAATTTAAATACATAAGACTTTTCCAGAATCTGATTCATTGTATGTGTGTGTGCAATTGATGGAAGATCAACTTTTCATCATCTCTGCATGTCCCCATGGTTTGTTTCCCTCAACATGTTTTGTTCTTCTCTTCCAATGATCTTCGTCAACAACTGACATAATCCATAATATAGGTTGTTTTGGGTTAGATCATGAAAAGATAAATGTGTCGTTAAACCCGCCACCACCCGACGCAACCAATTAATTCATAGGAATAAAATTACCATGGTGCCTAGGCACTGCAGACTATGAACAATCATCAAACTCATTAGAAATGAATTCAATCATCCAAGCCTGAACAACTAAAGACCTGAATAAAATAATCATCGGATATATCAAAATCACGTAATACAACAGAAACAAAACCAACACTAATAGTACATGAATGAAGAAGACAAATGGATATCAAAATGGGAGTCCGACAAGGTCACATGCATTGACCATTGTCCACTGAGGAGATGGAGCAATGAAATAAACGTGTGTCCTGGTGCCGGGTGGATTGTTACATCACAGGGTCGTGAGAGATGGCACTGACTTTGGGGAGACCTTCATCCAGCAGTGGATTGATCGTGGCTGCTGCTGCTGATTATGATGATAATGAAAAGTACATTTTTTGGACTTTCGTGAAATTGATTGTATTGCTGTATATGTGTAGGATACACTCCAATGAGATTATGCACCTGTGGGGAATTTGAAGCAAATTCTTCATTTTTAATAGGGGGCATATGATGTATTCTTACACACCTCACCCTCAGTGCTACTTTTAATTATTGATTTAACTCACCAGTTAGATTAATGTAATAAGTATGTGCTGTTGCTCATCGTGACCAACCTTGATGAGTCCTGTTAATCTTTCACTCTTCCTTCTGCCCGTGTGTTGCTGCCGAAGTGGTTGAGTTTCTCCGTGCGTTTCAAGCACTCTGACTACACTTTAAGTGCTTCCACGATATGTTCCTGATATAAAAAAGTGCACATGTAAGCCTACTGTTTTTAGTATTTTTTCGTGAGAAGGTAAGTCATATTTCATACTATTTGATTACATGCACACAGTGCTTATAAACATTATTTATCATATATTTATATTATTGGACTATTAGTTTAGCTTTGCATCTGGGTAAGAAAGCATTACTCTCGTAGCATGATTGACGCTATGGTGGTGAGATCTTAACTACCTCGCCCGGTATACAGGATGTCGTGGGTTTCATCCCAATCCTAACGCCTGTATATTTGGAGTTTGCATGTTTTCCCCATGGTCGTGTGGATTTTTCTCCGGGTACTCCGGTTTTTCCCTCCACATTTAGAAACATGCATTTAGAGTATTTGGCTGCTATATATTTGCACGTGATAAGCCACTTCCTTGAGCTATCATTGTGTCCAGGTCGCTTTTGAATAAGAGCTGTATAGCTCAGTGGGCTATATCCGGTCAAATAAAAAGTTTAGTTGAAAACTATTTTTTGTATATGCCAAGTTACGTGTTACAGGTCTCTTACTATAATAAATACATTTCAGAGTACATTAAACCAGGTTGATGAAGCCTTACTCTGTCTTCTGGTTCAGTGAAAAATGTGCATTAGCTTGGTCAACATTTTTGGTTGGTGTTGCTGTGGTGGGTAAAGCAATCCAGAGCTTGCTGATTGTGTCTCCTGGAACACAGTTGACACATTTGGAAACATTTTTTTAATCCCCCTTCCTCTGTCCACCGACCAGTAGATTCACCACTGCTAGCCTTGTAGGCATGTTGCACGTGGTGGGGTAAAGTGTGGGTACTTCCACCTTTTCCAAGACGTCAGACCAGCATAGAAGAGTAGGCTAAAAACCATCTGGAGCTCCCGCTAGTGGAGGCACGGCTGCACATTTTCAGACTCTTCTACTTAGGAACGAGTTGGATTCCAGAGGACTGTTCGTAAGTCTATTTGTTTGTAAGTCCAAATTTACTCCTGTCGATTCCAAACATGTTATACGGTATGTACACTAAACACGGGGAATGGCTTTACAAGTTGTATAATGTCCAGTAGATTTAGATGCCACTGGTTCTTCATGTTCTGCAGATGTAGACACCACAGGTTCTTCATGTTCTACAGCTGTAAATGCCACCACCGCCATATATTGCACGCGCGTTAAACTTACAACTCTCGGTCCGAACAACAAACTGGACATACGGATAGGTTTGTTGGTATCTCTGAAAGTTCGTAAGTAGAGGAGTCCCTGTACTTGCGAATGTCCATGCCATTCAAACCTCACCTCATTGACACGACTGAATGTTCCTGTGCTTCAGTGTTTTCACATGACTTCACGCTCACAGTGCTCAGTTTAGTTCTTCAGCGAGTGGTTTATTTAAAATACAATGTTTGCCACGGACATGTTCGACATTGTTAAGGTTCATTGTGAGATTCTTGATTCGTCAGGTATTCATTAAACTCTTCTTAGATAGATTTCCTTCGATCCCCAGTAGTGATGTTTCTTTTGAGTCATTGCAGTTTAATATAGCTAATTACCCATTGTATATCTTCTTGGTTCTTTCGGTAAAGTCACGTAGAAGGGAAGTAATGAAACAATAAAAATAAAACATAATAAAATAATTCTCACGACGTTTCGGCCACAACACAAGCAGCCGTCCTCAGGTGAAGACCAGGTCTGTCGAGGCGACAGCGTCTAAATGAAACACCACCACGATTGGAGCGTCTATTTAAGCTGGGTTGGAAAGGGGGGAAATGCAGGAATGCCTGCATTTCCCATAAATATGCTAAATTCCTCTTGATATGCAGATTATTTTTTCAAGGCGTCTCTTCCAGCCACACTTCCTTCCAAAGACACGGTCACCGTATGGTCAATTCACCCTGGGAGCAACTCGATCAAGCATCTGTCAGCCTGCTTTGTATTTGCATGTGAGACTCTATGTGAAAAGCAGGTGTTGTGACCTTTGGCTGTAAGGTGCTGTGTAGTCACCCCATCGAATGTGTGTGGTGGTTTTTTCTCCGAGTATAGTACTCTGGATTCCTACCAGATGAAGCCAAACAAAATAAGTGAGAACCTTACTCTTCGGTTCTTTCGGTAAAGTCACGTAGGTATAAAATAAACTAAATTATACCTATGTGACTTTACCGAAAGAACCAAAGAGTATGGATCCATACAGTCACGAAAGCTTCAAATTTAAGTGAGATCCTGCACACAAAAAAGCATTGAGGTGGTGATCGTATCCTGTTTACAGTCCTGAGCCAGTGGTGGAAATTCCACATTCCTACTTTGGGCATCTTTTTGACCCCAGAGGGCTGATGGACCGTGTAACCATCACTGTTCCTGATGAGCACTTTGTAGGATGCGCCATTCCGATCACTTCTTCCAGCGTATGGCAAGTCTGTGCAAATCACACGTCCAAGTTTAAGTCTGTGAGCCGTGCAATAGCTTCGCGAGTTGCGCAACGAATACCGCTCAGTGGACGTCGGATGCATTCGTTCGTGACGCGGGTGACGTTATTTGGGTCGGCTGGCCGCAGTCGCAGCGGAGGTCGCCTTGAATTTTCCACTCGTCGAGGAGGCGCAGAGCGACCAGTTGCTGTTCTCAGTGGTTGATGGAGTGCCGTAGTTTTCTTGGCAGAAAGCCAATCACTCACGAGTGGCATTAGGCAAACACACACACACCCCTCCTTAAAACAAAAGTGTCTTGAAACTCAGTTGAGTAATTCCAGTGTAAATAAAGGGTGTTATTATATCACTATTATATGTGGTGGCACAGTGGTTAGCTTCCTGCACTGTGAAGCCGGAGTGATATGATTTTTGATTAATGGAAGTGGCTAACATCACAGTTGAATTGGGCCTGGGCACACCATTTCACGAACATGCAAGTATGGTCAAAGTAATCCACACGACGGACATGGCTTGGCGAGTTCTTGATCCAGACATGGATTGACTAGGATTTGCAATAATAATAAATATTTTTTTATGACGACGTTTCCAGCTCATGAAAATTAAATTACTCGTTTTACCTTTAAATTTGTATTTCTTTCATGATCCACACATTACCCTCCTCACACCTACATACGTGAATTTGTTTTGGGAACTCTGTTTGCACAGAGCTGCGCTTTTGAGATATTGAGTAGTGACCTCCTAGGTACAAGAATGCATTGATATTGATATATTTTATTAGGAATCCTTTTCAAAACGAGCATGCAAACTGCAGCATTATTTCCCCTGGAACATGGCACACTTCGACAATACAAAACTTAGGCGAACGACATTTCTGGCAAAAGTTGTAATATATATTTTTTTATAACAAAATGTCATCTCCTAAATTGTCATGTACATATGCACTCACCTACTATGGCCTCTCAAAATCAAATTCTAGCTTTGCGTGTGTAATGTTTGTAACTCGCCTCTTATTCATCCGTGCACAATGAATGCAAATTGCATTGTCATTATACTGCATTTATCTTTTTCTGTAACGATTTATGTAGATACGATTTGAAGAAAGTGCTGTATGCTACAGTTATGTCTGTTTCATGTGCACCTTTTCATCAGCATGTTTCGCGACATATTCATGTTGATGAAAAGCACAGTTGGCATGCTGATGATTAGTACAGTACAGGACGTACGGTGCGACAAAAAATTCAACATACATACAAGCATAGGTATCTGATAACCCTTTTGGTCTGGTCTTTACTTTACCCCGAACTTTCGGTGCTCTGGCAAGTACAATATTAGTTGTTTCATTATTTAGAGTACGTTAGTGGCATCCATTGTGGTTTTTTTACGTTTTACTTTTCTAGAGTATTAAATATTGAAACTGCTCAAAATGTCTAAATTCCTTTAAAGCAAGTGTGTGATGTTCATTCTCTCGTGTTTTGGCCTGTAGTTTACAGTTTTATATCATTGCCAATGTTGAATTGCAACTTTGGGGCCGTCCATAAATGACGTCACGCAGCACCTAGGGGGGGGTCAGACATTTGTGACGATGTGTGGCGAGGGGGGGGTGAGAAATGTGACGTCACATCAAAATGCACAACTTTAAATAATTAATTAAATATACTTTTTAATACATGTTTTCTCCTACAACATCAGAGTGCAGTGCCACATTAAATACGCACTACAATGACAATAGTTTAAAGCGATTTGAAGCATGTTTTTTTTTTTGGGGGGGGGGGGGGTGGCAGAGCTTTGTGACGTCATATTTGAGGGGGGTCTGACTTTTTGTGACGCCATGTGACGAAGGGGGGGGGGGGGTCAAAAATCGTCAAAAGTCGCGTGACGTCATTTATGGACAGTCACTTTCTTTTTACCGGTGTGTGTAATCACTTCCTGTGTTTAAGTTACTGATTGAGACATCTCTGGCAATATTCTTCATCTAGCAGTGGCTAAATCATGGCTGCTGATTATAATGGTGTACCTCAGTTCCATTTTTGAGTCGCACACATACAAAAACTAAAAAATCCCGTGACAGTAGAATTACATAATAATATGTACATTATTTGCATTTTAAGGATCATCTTCAGAAGAGCAAAATTAGTTATAATTGTCTGGAAAAGACATATACAAAGACCAAGAGGGTCTGGGAATATAAAAAAATAACGAGTGTTTACTTTATCTGGAAAAGCCATTGCATTTTGTGTTCCATGCTGAGAAGGCTGGTTTTACAGCAGAGGAAAACATATCACGCTACATCAAAATAGGATTCATGAATGTGGCGACTGAAGCGGAATAAAAACAAACCGTGAACGTTCCCCACAAGAATAGATGTAAAGGTGTTACTGCCCTGAAGGTGCAAACGTGTAATTTATCTTTTCTGCTTTGAACAAAAGTTTAAAGTCTTTCAAGAGCATATTATTATTTTGTTGAAGTCAAATTTTGTGTGATTGTGTCAGCTGGTCAGCATTTTAATGAAGTTGATTCGGATTGTTAATTATGCTGTTTAAAGTTTGTTAATGACCCTTGTAACGGAATATGTTGAGAACAGATTAAAGTGTGTATGGTAGCATCTTTAATCTTTCACGCTCTGTGGATCTCAAATTACAAAAGTAATTAGGTTTTTTTTCTCAATTTTTTTAAGAGACCGCAAACGTGAATATTCATAAGTGGGGGTTATGTCGAGCATACTAATGCTGAAGACGTCGGATTTTGAAAGCAGCAAAAAAAACACGTCAACATGTTCAAAAGGGGCACCGCAATATTGATGCTTAATAATATTAATAGGAAATGCATTATATTTATTATTTTAAAAAAAGTAATTCAGTGGTATGGAAAATGGTACACTGTGCAGCAAACATCCATTATAATTAAAGTTTCAATTCATTTATAATTTGCTGTAGTTGAAGGGATGTAGGTGTACAAAATAGTGCAGATGTCTTTGCTGGGTGGTGGTAGATATCGTGCACGTGGGATCAGAAGGCAGCAAAGCAAGTGGACTCATCGCCATCCGTTTCCATCTGTTTAGGGATCAAGTGTTACCCCCTCGTGCACGTGGGTGTTTCTCCGGGTGCTCCGGTTTCCTTGCACTCATTAATTGGCTTAAAACATATTAAGATAAAAAAAACCTCCTCAAAAAAAGTCTCACGACTCAGTGTGGCTTTCCTGGATAAATAAGCAAAACAATTCATTATACGTGTAAATGTTATATACATGGAGCGCATGTTTATTAAGTCTGTCCACTAAATCTGTATGGATCATACTCAATGTTCCCGGTTACTGATTGTATTTGCTCCGTTAAATGGTCTTTTTATCTTTATTTATTCTGTTCATAAAAGAAGGTAGTTGTGCTTTTTTATTCGTTTTAGACTGGTTCCCTATTCCTCTAACATGTTTAGCACGTATAACATGTTAAGCACGTATAACATATAAAGCACGTATAACATGTAAAGCACGTACAACATGTAATACACGTACGGATACTTGCTGTTACATCACGACCTATGTAACTGTGATTGTATCTAAGATCTGGACTGTGTAACACCTGTACCGTCGCAGGATGCTCATGAAATTGAGCCTAGCAGCTGATTGGGCCCTTCCTGTTGAAATACATCAAATATACATTCAAAATAAAAGCATTACAAACAATAATATGAATAATAAGCCTTTTGCCAATTTCCAATTAGTTGACGACCTCATCATATCGTTTTGGCCACGGTGGTTGTTGCCCATACTTAACCACGGTGGCCAGTGTGGGTTGATGCAGGAGAACACCCAGGTTGGGTTCAGATATGCACAGAGCTTAGCCATGGCTAGGAATAGAAGCTGGACTTACAGCACCAACCGACTCACTACCACTCCACCCCTTGTTTTTTTTTTGCATTTTTGAATATCATTCCATGATTGTATTCACTGGTGGCGTGTCAACTGTGTTTTACTCAAGTCACTTCGGGGAGGATTGGAAGTGGTCAGTTATAAAAGAAATGCATTGTACACAGTGACTACACATGTTTTGCTATACTCAACACTAGTGTAGTGACAATAATGGTGTCACTACTGTGTAACGACAGTACCGATCTATAAAGGGCATTGTATGCGTGGTGCCTCTCTATGGCACCAGTGTGGGCATGGCACGGCATGACTCACTAAAGGGCAAGGTTGGGGGTCACTGAGGTCGTCGGCTCAGGACATGATACCCTGGGTGAACCCGAGAGGGCACGTGACCGGACGAGAGGGGGGGGGCACGTGATGTGGAACCCGGGCCCTCCCGAAGGATCTAGAAGGAGGCGTGGTCAAGGGGGGAGCCGGCCACGCCACGGCAGTTATAAGCCAAGTCCCAGGAATGGATCTGGGCTGTTGAACTCTGGGAATGAAGCTTCTGTCTGTGGTCCTCGGTCCGGTCTCCGCTCGTGGTAAAGTAAAGCTGTCCTGGTCCGGTTATATAGCTATCTCTCGAGTGTTAGGAGCGGTGGTCACCACCCTATGTCGTTATCCTGTTAATATTGGGAGTTACCTGTTGTGTTTGTTAATAAACCGTGTTACCTCCAAGTTCAAGTGTGCGCATCAATTAAACCCACGACACTAGTTTTAAGTTAGGCCAACGTAGAACCACTGACTCATCCATTCAAAATCTATTTTAAAGACATTGCATCTGACACTAGTACACGAGATGTGATGACATTTCAGATCATGTATTGTCGCAACGTCTAGCAGATGTTTACGTTTTACTTTTTCATTGATATGATTGTTTCTTTTAAACGTTTAGATTCTACACACACAGGTAATTACTGTATGCACACACTGGCAGTAACTTCCTGCACTAAGTATTGCAAACTCATACACACCAAATAAAACGATAATGTACATGAATCCAATTTTTGTATTTGTATCGTTAAATTTAATGCCTAAGTTTACAGGACCAGACCAAATTACCTGTACGATTCTTGGAATTCAGTATTTATCCATGAGGCTCATAAATCCGCGATCAAGAAGGAGTCTATAAATGAATGTGTGTAATATGAAACTGCTATCAGTGGTATATATATAGTTGTCTTTCGACAATGACTTTCGTGTTTAAATGCACCATTAGAGCTGTACATGCTGAGTAGACATGTGTGCAAGCAGCATTCGGTTTGTGTCTCCACGTAGATACAAACATGTTTTAGTCCATGGGCCTATTAGCTCGCCCAACCAATATGACAATATTGTTTTTAGTGCTGAACCGGGCCCCATAGTTGATATGGAGTCACGTTGACAATACAATATTGGCACCCAGGAGCATTTGTTTAATGATTTTGGAACCAGTCCAACATTTTCTTGGTTCTTTTGGTAAAGTCACGTAGAAGGGAAATAATAAAAATAAAACATAATAAAATAAAATTCTCACGACGTTTCGGCCACAACGCAAGCAGCCGTCCTCAGACCTGTTCTTCACCTGAGGACGGCTGCTTGCGTTGTGGCCGAAACGTCGTGAGAAATTGTTTTATTATGTTTTATTTTGATTATTTTATTATTTCCCTTCTACGTGACTTTACCGAAAGAACCAAGAAGATGAATCCCTGCAGTCACGAAAGCTTTAAATCGACAGTCCAACATTTGTTCGCTTAAACCAGTGGTTCTTAACCATTACTACAGCCTGCAAGCCCTTTGGTTCTCAATCGTAAAAAAAAGTACAATGTTAATAAATGCATCGTTTTGATAAGCAGAGTAGTTGTACTTGCATGCCTGTGCTTAATTTGTGTTTTCGATTATGTACCTTCTAATCAATTCTGTCGTGTCTCGCACCCTCAGAAAGGGCATCTCGCACACCGAGGGGGTTCAGCGTGCACCCTAAGTTAAGAACCACTGGCTTGAACAGATGCTGCTGAATAATATTCGTTTGGTAATCTGATAGGAGGCGAGTTTTTTTCTGCAAATACATATGTGGAGACACAATTGAGTTCTGCTGTGTGAGTAACCAAATGTTCCGCTAAAGCGCATTGTGAGTTTGTGTACATGCTTGGGATCCGTGGTGTTGGCTGATGTGTTGTTTTTCAATCGCGGACAATCTGGTTCGACTCCAACTCGTGAGACATTCCATTTGGCTTCTTTACCGAGGGCTTCTCCTAGGAACATTCATCCCGAAATGAGCTGCAACCCCAAGGTCAACTTTTTTTGGCTGAAATTACTTCCTGCAGCTCAATTTGCAGTTTTTTTTTTCTAGATTGGAAATGGTTGAGTGAAGTCATAATAACGTTTGAAAATATCTTGCAAAACATTGCAGTCTGAATTAAGAAACAAATACCACCTGACAGTATTTGATAATGGTTCTTTAAAACTATTAACGTGACATCCATCCTGCAGCATTTTTACCAGACTCTTCAGTGTAGTTATATTTTACATTTTTGTTAAATTATCAACAATATAGAATCTTGTTACATGGTGACCACATAATAGTTGTGTCGAGTGACACAGGTGAAGGCTGTAGCTCTCATGCGTTAACATCGGCATTATCCGTAATATAGGTTTATTGGGTTAGATCGCGTAAATATAAATGTGTCGTTAAACCCGCCACCACCGATTAAGACCGTAGGCCGATCCTACTTTGGGTCGTGAGGTTGCCCGTTACTCTTTTAGAGGGCCTGGAGGGGAGGGGGTGAGGGGAGGGCCATGCATTGCCAGCAGACCCTATGCATAAAAATACAAAGACAAAAATACCCATAAAGCTTTTTTCTTGGGTTAGATAGCATAAATATAAATGTGTCGTTAAACCCACGACCACTGCACACAGCCAATTAGTAAGGTTTGTCACGTAAACAGAACATGCCAATTCGTTACTAGTACAGCACACCGGTGTGTTGGAGAGCAAATCCACAACATTTACAATCTGTCATTATCTTCGTGTATCTGCAGATAGCCATCTAAGAACACTCTGTCAAAAGGACTGGTCACGAGACAATTGTGGCGGGTAAAACAAAAAACGACTTGCAAATATGTTGCCAAACATAGCAATGTGAAACTAAGAAATAAATACAATCCAAGAGGATATTGCGAGACTGCGAAGGTGACACGCTTCAATACTTCACTCCGCTGAGTCAGAATAGTTGTAAAACAGAGAAGGCTGTAGCTCGCACGTGCCGACGTTGTCATTTATCTTTGTGTGCTTCCACAGAGAGCCCATCGAAGAACGCTTTGTCAAATTGTCCTGGCCTGCAAGAGAATATTGTGCGGGGAAATAAATGAATTGGCATTTTTATCTTTTTCCGGTCAATACCAATTTGTTTATAACTGTGTGAAGTGCTGCTACAGTGGAGGGTTAATTGCAGCGGTGTTGGGGGGTATTGTTTACGAAATCGATGGACCTTGATAAGACCTGCTTTTTGGTAACGGTGCAACCTTTTCCTACCGCAACGATCAATTCCTGCAACATGCTGCATACTTAATTCAACACTCGTTAAATCATTTAAAAACACTGTCTTGAGAGTTAGAAACTCAACATATTTGTCAATAACACTGCCCGGAAAGTAATAAAACAGTGAATATATGATTAATAATTACTCTATTTTGGGTTGGATCGTTTAACAAATGTGCATCGTAAACCCTCCTCCACCCAACACAGCCGAGTTCATCAAAGTGTCAGTGTGAATCTAACACGACCCAACCCAATTATGCATCATAATGTTGGTCATGAAAGCGTACGTATAAAATCATGCAAATATTTGTAACAGGTGAGGTTAAGGGCATTGGCTCTTCTTCATCTCTCTGTTAAGAAGTAGAGCCATTGCTTGAAACATCGACCAGGATAAGTTTGATTAATTTCATCAATTTATAATCGGCCACGTTTTGGGCAGTTGCCTTTTCTTCATCTCTGCTATGGAGCAGGGCCATTGCTATGTAGAAGGAGCACTGCCAAATATTCCACACGTTACTTAAACATGTGTAGTGTAATAACGCTGGCTGCTGACGGGAAAGGGGTACTGACAGCAGAGGGCAGGACACACATCAGCAGAGAGAGCATATACGCGGGTGAAGGGAACTAAAGGGAAGCTCAGGAAGAGGTTAATCTCGGAAGCCCGGGAACCTGCTAGTAGGTTCCAGAGAAGGGGCGTGGCGAGGGCGGAGCGAGGCCACGCCGGGAGGATAAAAGGGGGCCCGGGGCGAGAGCTCGGGGCTGTTGCTGGAAGTGGATCCCCTCGCTCTGTCTCTGTTCGTCACCTTCGTCCCTGCCATCTTCACCATCCTTAGACGCCACTAGCTAGACAGCCTGCCAACTGTACTAGCTAGAAAGTGCCGTCAAAATAGACGGATGTGTGACTCGTGTGAAAGCACACAGGTCGTTTGTAGTTCCCTGACGTGTGAGAATAAAGAAGGAGCCTTAACGAACCCTGTCTCCGAAGTGAGTCACTACATGTTATTATTTTAGGGCAGTGTTATTGTCATTTGTGCTTATGCACCACTGCCGACCAGTATCGCCAAAACAAATGTTGCATCTTAATAGTTGCTGTTGGATTAGATCTACCCCCGGTGATGATTTTGATTACATTTGTTTTTATCTCATGTATGTCACTGCATAGCTGGAGTGTTTTCGATTTAAAGTGTTTTTTTAATTTATTTCCCACTTGCTGCCCCGGTGTCCCTTCACAACAAAGTGCTGCCTGGCATTTCTGTCTGTATCTCGCTGTGCAAGGCGAATAAGTGCACACAAATAATACAAGCTTAGTGTTGCAACGCTAGCAACAAAGGCTTCTTGACAGGCAATTTGTTATATTTGCAATAATCCTAGCCACTTGAATCAGCAGAATCGAATCTCCGATTAGCACGGTTGGATATGTATGGCATGAAAGAAGTTCAACATACATCAAAATATATTTTACTCGAAATAATTAATTATTAGTTTATTTTTTTTTTATTTATACACGATTTTGTTATTACTATTATTGAAACGCTAATGTTTGGAATATATTAAATAATGTCTTATTTATATTCAAACAATGTCATCGTTGCCATGTAGCAAAGTATTTAGAGGTATGTGTATATATGTATATCGAGTGTGGGCATGTTGGCATGTATAATAGTTCTAAATAGTAATCACCAAACCATTAAACATATATGAAATACATGTGCACTACCAATAAAAAACAAGACCAAATTTGGTAACAAAAAATCTGAGAGATATATCTACAATTGCATCACAATTGATTTAGCCTGGAAGCTTTTTCTCAAAATCTAAATCGCAGAGATTAGGCAGAACTTAAATTATATTCATTTTAAGGTTACAAAACCAAGAATTTGATGCCACAGAAGAGAATGTATAGCACAGACAGTGTGCTAATGAATAAAAACAAGCTCATGTACTGACACACCATGAATTTCCATTCTGATTTACAGCAATGCCTATTACAAAACATGTTTTCAATCCCATTCTGAATTAGTGCACGCAAGTACATAGTGAGCAATGGATGCTTGTACCCATGTAACCTCCTCCGTTCTTCTGCAAATTAATTCGTGCACCGAATGTGTTTCCTTTATGCATATTGCTTTGGCAAACAGCTTCTACAATTCACAATGAAATCTGTGTCATGTGTCTCAAGCTTGATTGGCTTTTGTGCTTGTAAATTTATCTCTGTTCCACCCCGTAGCCCCCACTGTCCTTCCCAGTGCACATTTACAAGAGCACACACACTTACCCACGCGTCTACAAAGACAAAGATCCCCCGTATAGCCTTAACAGACTGTTGGGGCAAGTGCTGTTAGCGAGCACCTATGAAGGCCGGCACGGCACACAAGGGGGTGGGGTGGCCAACAACACGCCCGGCCGCCTTTGTCTCCCCAATGACGATGTTTACACACCGCATCAGGTACTCATGTAATGCTGAGTTGACCTTGCGGGAGGCCCAGGACCGGTTCAGATAATCGTTACTGATGTTGGCCGTGAGCGGGAATCGAACCCGGGTCGCCGGGTTTGTAGCGCAGCTAACCGCTACACTACTGCTCCCCATCGCGTGTAGAGGCACACACACGCACGTTTTGTTGGTTATGCCGTGGGCTTTTTAAATAGAAAAAAATCCCAATGCCCCTTCCTTGCGGATGAAGGGGGAGTAGAGAGAGAGAGAGAAGGGTGGGAAAGAAGGAAAGAGGGAGAGAGAGCGAGCGCGAGAGAGAGCGCGCAGGGGACCACAGAGAGAGAGAGAGCTGGCGAGAGGTTAGCAGTGCATTCGGCAGCAATCATCTTCAGACATGTGTGCTGATGTCCTCGTTTCAAGCACAGGTGATGGCTTTATAATACGGCACCTCGTTCTGTTGATGAAATGTTGTAAGTCGTCTTGTTTTGTTCACTGCTTTTTAATGGTAGTAATATGAACGTTAATTATGTTACAACGATAGTATCTGTGTCTTCATTGCATCAATTTCCATAGGATAATGGCATAACTTAAAAGTGTCTGCGTACGTACAGACAGATATATGAATCTTTTTTTTTCAGATATTACAAACCCACAAAAGAGTGAGCGGAACAACTCATTAAAACAAAAGTAAAAATACGTGAAAATGAAGACATCGGCCTCTATATATTAATGGCATATTTAGTGCACAGCTTTAGTTTCAAACGAATGCAATAAGCATGCAAAATCCGAAGGTGCTAGCCATAGGGAAACACTTCATTTCTCTTCTCCTAACGTGCTTGGTAGCCCAGCAAGTGGCTCTCACTCAAAATGAGGGTGGCAGTGGCAAGAGAGAGGTGCGACTGGACGGAGACCTGGTTCTGGGTGGCCTCTTCCCAGTGCATGAGAAGGGCAGTGGACCGCAAGACTGTGGGAGGATCAACGAGGACCGTGGCATCCAGCGCCTGGAGGCTATGCTGTTTGCGTTGGGTCAGATCAACAGGGATTCATCGCTGCTGCCCGGAATAAAGCTGGGAGCACACATCCTGGACACATGCTCCAGGGACACTTACGCCCTGGAGCAGTCCCTGGAGTTTGTTCGCTCGTCGCTGCTGAAGGTGGACGAGACGGAGTACATGTGCCCCGATGGCTCGTATGCAATCCAAAATCAAGGACCCACGGCCATCGCTGGGGTCATCGGCGGTTCCTACAGCAGCGTCTCCATCCAGGTAAATATAAACTCGTCTGATTATACACATCCGACACTTGCTGCGTGGGGAAAGTTCTGAGCCGGGTGATATTTTAGTGGTGCATGTTGCATTGCATATGGACGTGCTGATCGAGCTTAATTTTATATTGTGCCGTAATTCAGGGTTGTTGTTCAACTAGTATCGTATGCCCGTACTGGTCTGTGGAGCCACATGAAGACCCTCCAGAATAACTGATGATTGTTGTCATCATTCTCAAACCCGAGGGACAGGAGAGAGATAGATTGTTGGATTTGCTCAATATTTACACTAATCGTGTGTTCGTTGTACTGCATTATATGGACGGTAAAAGGGTGCTTGGAGAGCGACTTGATTTTTTCAATTAAACAACTGGTTATTGCCACGGTGGCCTTGGCATTTTCAAACACGCCACCCACTGCCAAGTAGACGTTATAGACGGTGCGACAATAGCAGGAATAGGGCCTTGCCTTTTGGTGTCAAAGCTTAAATGACTAAACGTAAAACTAATTCGCAGTGCCAATAAAAATGCATCTACGTCCACGCAGCACTCCCTTGAAAATGGCAAAAAAATCTGAATGCGCTCTCAAATGAATAAACGACATAAAAAAAATTCATAATAAACGTTTTTGGGGGAGACCACTTTATTTATAAATCATATATTGTTTCTCAAATACCTTCTCTCTCCCTTGCCCCGTGGGGCACCTGGCCTCGGGTTTGTTGTTCGTGGAATATTTGTACCCCCTCTGTCCGTCACGTGCGCTTTGTACCGGACTCTTGTTTAATAATAAATAAATAAACGATTATATAAAACAAATACTAAACAGTGTTTTTTCCCCAACTCTAGGTAGCCAACCTTCTCCGCCTCTTCCAAATCCCACAAATCAGCTACGCCTCCACGAGCGCAAAGCTGAGCGACAAGTCGCGCTACGACTTCTTTGCACGCACGGTGCCCCCAGACTTCTACCAGGCCAAAGCCATGGCTGAGATCCTGCGCTTCTTCAAGTGGACGTACGTGAGCACGGTGGCCTCTGACGATGACTACGGCGAGGCCGGAATGGAGGCATTTGAGCACGAGGTCAGGTCCAGAAACATCTGCATTGCAGTATCCGAAAAGGTTGGACGGTCGGCGAACAAAAAGACATACGACGGCGTTATAAAGGCACTGATGCAGAAGCCAAACGCCAAGGTTGTGGTCTTGTTTACAAGGAGCGACGACGCCAAGGAATTGTTGGCCGCCGCCCGAACGCTCCACGCGTCGTTCTACTGGGTCGCGAGTGATGGATGGGGTGCCTTGGAAAGTGTCGTAAAAGGACAAGAGGATGTTGCTGATGGCGCACTAACGATTGAATTGAACTCGCAGCGGGTGAAAGAGTTTGACGAATATTTCCAAAGTCTCCTTCCTGCGAAGAACAAAAGGAACCCGTGGTTCACCGAGTTCTGGCAGCAGAGGTTCCAGTGTACTCTGTCACGTGGACACCGGCACGGAAATGTCTGCAATGCATCCATGTCACTCCGAAGAAGCAGTTACAAGCAAGAGACCAAAATAATGTTCGTGATTGATGCAGTTTTTGCTTTGGCCCACGCATTGCATAACATGCACAAGGAACTCTGTCCAAACACAACCAAGCTATGTGCAGCCTTCACACCAATCAATGGTGTTAAGCTGTATAAGGAATTTATTTTAAATGTCAGCTTCCAAGGTAAGGTAATACATTTCACAGCTTAAGAAAATGTTCAAAAAAAGAGAGAGTGGAAATATAGTTTGCCCTTGCTGCACAAACACATAAGTCTGGGCAAAGGTAATTTCACTCACACGCCCCATTGCTCTTCATGGAATGAAAAATTATAGGCCGTGTGTCGGTACAATTACACTGTAAGATACAAACATGCTCACTGAAAAGACATTTTAATTACTTTGAGCTCTTGACTCATAATTAATAAAAACACAATAGGCATGCACACGGTTATTTATTTATATCCCTGGTATTAAATGTTTTGCATTCAATAATTCTCTAGCTGTATTGCCCCTGTGTACTGCATGTGTTTCATAAATCTCGATTGTTTTGTGCTACAGCTCCCTTTGGTGATCACGACCGAATTGTGAAGTTCGACTCATCTGGTGATGGATTGGCAAAGTACAACATATTCATTTTCCAGAAATCAAACGGAAAATACTCGTACACTAAAGTTGGCCATTGGTCACAAGGCCTGGTTTTACAAGCAAACGAGATACACTGGGCCAAATCCTCGATTCCGGTGTCTCAGTGCAGTGACCCATGTGCTCCAAACGAAATGAAAAGCACGCAGCTGGGCGACTCCTGCTGCTGGGTGTGCATTCCGTGTCAGCCCTATGAGTACCTCTACGACGAATTCACCTGCATGGACTGCGGCCCCGGCAGATGGCCTTCGGCCGACCTGAGAGACTGCTATGACCTCCCGGAAGAGTACATCAAGTGGGAGGATGCCTGGGCCTTGGTGCCCATAGCAATCTCCTGCATTGGGCTCATTTGCACCGTCACGGTGCTCATCACCTTCATTGTGCACGGCAACACGCCCATCGTGAAGGCCTCCGGGCGGGAGCTCTGCTACGCTCTGCTGGCCGGCGTCTCCATGTGCTACAGCACAACGTTCACCTTCGTGGCGAAGGCCACGGTCCTCGTGTGCGCTCTGCGGCGGCTCATTCTCGCCGCGTCATTCGTGGTTTGCTACTCCGCTCTGCTCACCAAGACCAATCGGATTTCGCGAATGTTCAACAACGCCAGAGAGGGCGGGAGCACGAGGCCAAAATTTGTGAGTCCCCTGGCCCAGATGGTAATCTGTCTCACCCTGATATTAATCCAGCTCTCCGTTGTTGCCATTTGGCTCATTGTGGAGAATCCGGGATTGAGGCGATTCACCATCCCAGACAAGCGGGAGGTGGTCATTCTCAAGTGCAGCGTCCGGGACTCCAATGTGTTAATATCCTTGGTCTACAATGTGTGTCTTGTCATGGTGTGCACTGTGTACGCTTTCAAGAACAGAAAATGCCACGACAGCTTCAACGAGGCCAAGTTTATTGCCTTCACCATGTACACAACATGTATTATCTGGCTGGCATTCGTGCCAATTTTTTACGTAACGTCTGGTGACTACAGGGTATGTATTGCACTTGAGCAATCTATGTGACAGTTTAACCCACTTGTGCAAATAATTTGTGAAGTTATCGCCACGTATATGTAAATATTATCAGTTCTTTGCCAGCGCCTTTATTGCTTTAGTTTTAACGGCACCATTTGTGGGTAAAATTGTGAATTATTACAAAGCATTTTGTTTCATAGAGTCAGTCTTATTTTTTACTGCCTATCTGCAGATATGACTGTCTTGCTATGTTTAGATAAATAAGTAAATAACTTTACACGCAGGTAAGTGAATGCATTATGCACGCATGACCCGTTGAAGCTTGTTTGCAAGTCACCGTGGAGCCAGTTTTGAAACGCATATGTAAAAACAAATCTGGATCTATTACACTGGTCAACAAAAAAAAATGTTCTGGCCTGGACTTTTGCAGCTGTTTTAGACTAATTTCAGGGTGCTGATTCCAAATCTGATCTCAGATTTGCTCTATCACATCATTTTTATGCTATCGGCATACCCCATTTTCAATTATTTTACCCGAAATTAACTCTGTCACTTATGATTGCAAGTTGTTTCGAGTTAGTGACTGCTTTAGTGTTAAAATATGGTGCTGTATTTTTAGGATAGTGTGTTTATAATATCATTTTATGTAGATATCCACATTTATTTAATATATTTCTTCTGCAGTTTTTATTGAAAATGCAATATTTTATATCTGAAAAACCTGATGTGATAGACAAAAATGGATGCCAGATTTGGAATCAGCACCCCAAAATTACAATATAACCGTTGGAATACCTTATGCCAGAAAAAATGTGTTGACCAGTGTTATATTTAATACAAATCCCACATGGTAACTCCATGCATACATTCCCTGATTAACATTCATTAAACATCATAGGTGCAGTATTTAAATAACCAGACCGTTGAAAATATAAGTGCAGGCATTCAAATTTGGCCAGACCATGTGTTTGTGTGCTGAATTATTTGCACATGTATTTGCATGAATCGTATTCTTCGTGCCATACGTGCTATTGTCTTATTATTATGCTCCCCAGGTGAAAGTTATTTAGTTTCACAATGTCCCTTGCTCTTGGTATAGCTGCTGCCTTTGTGTTGTTACTGCCCTGCAGGTCCAAACCACAACCATTTGTGTCTCTGTGAGCCTCAGTGGCTCGGTGGTGTTGGGATGCCTGTTTGCACCCAAAGTGAACATTATCCTCTTCCAGCCGCACAAGAACGTGGAGAGGCCACCCAAGCCGACCACCATCAGCCTCGCCGCAGGGACTGCCACCTCCTTTTCACTCCGTAAGCTTCGCCATCGATGTTCACCACTTTACCAAGTGAAACGGAATGCTTCTTCAAATGTATGTCTGCTGAACTTCTTTGGCACCATACGTCACAGCCAATCGTGGTAATCCGAGTTGTATTTAGGATGCTCATCTTCTATTAATAGCCTTGAGCCAGCGATGGCATTTGACATTCTCATGATAGAGGGTGAGTCTATCAATAGGATAACCGCTAACAACTTCCTCACAAAACGGTTCCAATTTTATAGACCCCCCAGAGGGATGATGGGCTGATTGAACCCCTGACCAGGATATGAACTCACAACCTTCCTTTTGGCAGCCATCCGCTATGCTGATCCCTCTGGTCAGATTTAGCCTGGGGCAGTTATTGCTTCATGGCCTCCCCTTTGTATATCCAACACCTTTCGTTGATTCTTTTACCACTACCCTTGACCAAACCCTGGCATTCACCTTGGATATTTCAGTTCTGGATTTTACATATCATATACAAACTGTGAAAGCTGAATCAAATAGGAAAAAAACCGAAACTATTTTCATTTTGGCACACATAGTGATACAATGGCATGATAAGATTAATCGTAGTGCTCCAGTATTGCTATTATAAAGCGGTCTATATTTTTGGTTGGTGTCATAAAAATTCGAATCCACGGCTGCAGCCCCGAAGCCACTGTGTTAATCCGGCCCTGCTTGCGCCTCCAGGTTCCGTTAATCATCGCCACGTACGACAGAGCATAAATGTAGCTTGGCATTGGCGGGGGGAATGGACAAGGAGAATATTTAATGAGAGTGGCTACATGTGGTTTGGAGGGAAACTGCGATTTCTCGTGTGATAGCTCGATATTCCCATTCACCCTTGCCTATGACCAGATAACTCTGAATATGTCCATTGTCAACAAATCTTGGAAGCTAGGCCGGATTGAGCCTGCTTCATATATGCAATGGGGGGGCTGCCTAGGAACTTCAGATCTTGTAATGCTGGACTGCGAATTGGCCAGGAGGTGGCAGCATAGCAATGAATTTTTTCAATGCATCTGTGCCAAATTTAGTGTTATCCTCATGTATGAGTGGGGATAATACTTAAATAAATGATATTCTTTCCAAATGGAAAGTTACGTGTAAGGATCACATTTGAGATGAAATTTGAGATTTATGGAAGCCAGTAAATGGCAATACAGCAATTACTTTTTAAATCTCTCTGTGTGGAACTTGGAGCTTTATTCCACACGTGCGTGAATTTTCTCCGGGCACTCTAGTTTCCCTTCCACATGCCAAACACTCGTGAGCAGAATTTGCCAAACATTGCAATGTAGGATCCCTCCTTACGACGCAACCATCACAAGTGGGAATTTCGCGATTAAGTTAAAGGGCGTTCGTTAATGCTACTCATTGCACCTCGCAAAAAGTGGTCTGTGCGGGTAATTATCAACCAAAGCCACTGCGTAACTCGCCGTGTCATTAAGTTTGCATTACATTCGACTCGCTCAGCGCCCGACGTGACCAACGATGCACGAGCTATAGTCGCGTGACATTTCGTCTTAGTAAGGCCGGTAGTTGTGGGAGGGAGATTGTTGAGTTATCGTCGAGATGGGATGAGTGTTGCTATGTGGGTTGAGGGAGTGAATTGGGGACCCTCGGGGCAACAACAACAAAACAGGTGGAGACATGGCATGGAATTGTGGATAAGCCACAGCATTAAGCGGTAATGTTCACCAGCAGATGTTTGGGCTAATTGGATAGCCAATTGACGAAATATTTCCTGTTTCTTTTTATTTCAGCATCAGCAAGTGCTCCATATGTGCCGACTATTTTCCGTGGCAAGGAAATTGATTCCACGACGTCTTCACTGTGATGCTTTTCCCCGTGAAGACAAAAGTCGAGCATGGAGATGAAGCCTAGAGCTTGTGTGGTACTCACGGAAGCCATATCCGACTGTTATATGTTGACCATCATGTGAATTTATTTTTGTATACATATCACTTTTTAATACGTTAACCATTTTCAAGTATTATACTTCATGATCGGTTGGTGTTTAATACGAATATGTACATTATTATGAAATACATTTTTTTTGTTAAATTTAACAAACGGTCAGTAATGTGTAAACAAAATACTGACCTAACGCTTATGGGGAAAAGGGCAATATGTACAGCACACTATAAGTAAAAATGCAAACGTATTGTAAAAAAAACAGCTCTTCTCGATTTTTGGGATTTTCACCCTATGAAGCTGGGGGAAGATATCCCTGATTGGCACGAGTAGGAATATGAAACAGTGCACTGAAGAATGCGGATCAGAGAGGGGTGGTGAAAATGCTTCTGAGACCTACTAAAACATGACTCTTGCATGGTGTTCCAACGTATTTGAAGCCACATGTTTGTTTTGATCATGTGACATCAGTATTGGTGGATATGAAATTACAAGGCGGTGTTGTTTCGTATTTTATAACGTGGGTGCTAATTGGATACCTTCGAAACAAAGCATTTTGACCGCCCGCTCATGCAGTTTGTCTTTCAGGAGAATGTGTTGATTGAAAAGAGGGAAAGAAATGTATGAACTTGGAGGGCAGTAATTGTAGTGAGCATATGCATATTTCATCTGCTGGTGTGTTTGTATTGCTGTAGCATAGTGAATCATGTGGTCGCGTACTGAAAGTCGGTGATGTATTACATTACTGCTGCTCTATTTACCGTACGTCATTGCTGCCATGCGTTGGGCATCTTTACTCACTCGTGAACTGTGTCAAAGTAAGCACGACGATAAGTAGGAATGGATAACGGTACCATTTCCATTCAACTGTATGGCATACATTTATATATGTCACAGCATTCCAATGTAACAGTTCAAAATATTCTGGCAATGTAATGGTTATACTGTATTGAGATAATAAAAATAATAATAAAACAACGAATTTATTTCAATGTATCAAGCATATATTCCATAGGACTTTAGTTTTTTCTTAATTATGTGAACTTGTATGATGCCTATTTAAAATTGTCATCGTTTGTAATATTTTAAAGCATTTTTTTTTAAAATAACGACAGTATATCGCTGTTTCAAATGAGAGTGTATCAACAGCTTTGAAACTATATTTGTCTTCATGTTAACGAAGTAAATGTTTGATTTTGACCTTGGTTTGTGGGAGCTTGAATGACTGCGTCAGTTTCCTTGGAGTCAAATTGCCCTTTCCCCGTATACAAAAAGCCAGGCAACATTGGTTTGATCTTCTTTTGTCTTTTTTAACATCGAGTTGATAGAATGTACGTGTAGTCACTGCAAGAGAACCCTTTTCTAAAACCAATTTCACACTTGCCATTGGTTGCCCTCTAAATTGACCGTCATTTGTTCCACTTTGGTCTTCGTGAACCCGTCATGAACATGGGGGTAATTCGATTAATAATGGGTCTCTCAATCTTCAAATCGGGTTTGTCTCCCCATCTTTTTCATTGGCAAATTATTAGAGGCCTCGTTCCCCAATCGGAGGCGTTTCATTTCTGTGTAAAGTTATTGCAGACAGGCCGCGAATCTCTCCCTTGTTATCATACTGTGAAGGCTTGCCGCATCACATGTGACATCTGGAACATCATCCTCCTCCTCTCCTGAACAAATGCTTTCCTGGGTATGTGAATTATATGCTCTCAAGGTCTCTGTAGAATTCCGCTACTAATGTTATGATTCATTTTACACCATGCACTTTGGTTTCATCCTGCTTTCGGGCGCTACTGCAGTATCTGTTATTTAACTATGATTGTTTTGCTTATGCAATGCTCTCTTTAAAAGCTTTCGTGAGTGCAGGGATTCATATTCTTGGTTCTTTCGGTAAAGTCACGTAGAAGGGAAATGATAAAATAATATAAATATAAAACAATATTGATTGTTATGATGCTCGCAATAATTTTTGTTGCCTTCGCTAATTTTTTTTCCTAATTGTTTTCTGTAAGTAAAAAAAATGGTGTTTCATATTTTCTTCGTGACATTTACATTTCTTTGCATACCTCTCCTCTTCTTGAACATTCTGTTTTGTGGTTTTGGGTAACTTGTCCCCAGTTTGTTCTATTTTGCCACCAACTTTTAATGCACTTACTACGACAAGTTTTCTTCTTATTTAAATTGGTGACATCTAATGCTCCGTAGCATTGATCAAAATCTATCACAAAAATGTTAACAGATATCCTGAGATTATACAGGATAACAAAATACAACGTTAGAAGAGGAATACGGTATAGATGTGCTGTTACCCAAGGCTATCAACAACATCGGGAGATATTTTCCGAAAATTTATTGAAGAAATAAAGGTGGAAGTAGTAACCATGTTGGATTCGCCGAAGACAGAGTAATTATAACAACCAATGGAAGTAGACTACAGGAAATTAAAAAAATCCTTAAGAGTGAAGGATAGAAACTGGGGATACAAATAAATATAAGCAAAGCGAAAGTCCCGTGCAACATATTGTTGGTTCTTTCGGTAAAGTCACGGAGATAAAAAATAATAATGATAAATTGAAAATAATAAAAGGAAAAAACCCACGATGTTTCGATCACAACAAAAGCGGTCTTCATCCGCCTGATGAAGACCGCTTTTTAAATTAATTTTATTTTATTTTCTATCTAAGTTACTTTACCAAAAGAACCAAGACTATGAATTCCTGCAGTCACGAAAAAGTTTTAAGTCCCAAACAACAAATACGTAAAAAAAAAATTAGTGTTGAAGGGACACAATTTGAAAATACAAAGGATTATGTTTATATATGTGGAATTTGTTGAAGGCACGCTACAATCATACAGTGAACTATAAATGAAAATTGAAGGTTAGAGTGGTGTTGTTAAGTTGAATTTAATAATTAAAAGCAATACTGATGTTCCTAAAGAAGAACATTTTCAATATGTGTGTCATAACTGCCACAACATGAATCTGAAACCTGAACTTCTCGGAAAATATGGAACACAACATGAAAATTGTACGCAGACGCTTGCAGAGATGCATTCTGGGATTTACAGGGAGAGTCAGGGAGATGAACACATAGATCAGAGAGCAAACACGAATTTGAGATATGTTGACTGTTAAGACTAGTATGGGGATTTGGACTTTGGCAGGATATATTGCAAGAAGGATCCATAGCTAATTGATGAGACTGGAGATGGAATGGCAAACAAAGGAAAAACACGACCACAGAGATGGAGCAATGAAATCAGTTCATATGCATGCGTCAGATGGATCTGCTATTAAATCCTTACGAAAGAAGAATACGTGAGATGGATCGTGCCAATTTTAGAACCGTCAGCGACAACGACGACATGGAAAAGATTTCATCCAGCAGTGGATCAATAATAATTGGTGACAAAAATGTGCATGCTACTTGTTGGGGCTTTTTTCCCTGTAACTTCTTTGCATGCACGGAACAGAACATGGTTCCCATGTTTCCCATGTTCTGTGATGCGTGGAAGAAAATGCAACGTGCACAAGGAGTGCTCATCTCTGGCCTATTCGCTGCATCGTGCATTGGTAATGAGTACAAAAAAAACCCACGAAGAACACAATACTTGTGGTATCTGCTGAGCTTATAGCATTGACCTGATTTTTATTTTAGTTTTCAAACGTTTTGTTTCATCTTTCCGTCCTTTTCGCCCAATTGTATCCTAATTGTGCCACTGTCATCATGTCACGTGAAAAAGTATCCATCCGTCGCAACGCTTTGTGTTAGAGAATTGCCCACGGAAGTGAATGTCGCAGAGCTACCTGCGATATTCACTTCGATGGCTTCAAGTCACGTGTCATCCATACAACAGAGGGCAGCATTTTCCCACTCACTCCGCATGAGAGTAATGTTCGTCGCGTGACAGTCAAAGCTAATTCTCACGGTTGGAATTTTGTCTAATTAAGTACAAAGCCAAATTCAATATTATAGGGATGGAGGGGGGTTGTAGTCAGTTTTAGCCAGGCTGAGAGCATCACCTCGCTATACTTTAGAACACCGTGAAATCGTCGTAGGCAGCTGACTGGAATTCAAGCCAGGATCATCGTGGGGGCAGCTCAAAGCTCTGACTTTCGGGCCATCTGGTCACATACCCCCCCCCCACGCTGGTTTTGAAATCCAAACAGCATATAAAAACATTGTATCACGTATGAATGTACGCTTTTAGTGGATGTGCACATTTGTGTAAAAATGTAATCAGTAATTCCAGATTAAATGTCAGGATAAAAGTGTCAGCTTCATTGAAATATCTTAAGGTTTATTTTACAGCTAATGCTTAAATTTGCTATGTAGTTAGTTTATTGCAGCGTAAAAGCCACCTTTGATAAGCAAACAAGTTATACTAGGTTAACCTTGATAAAAAACAGTGGTGTGGCAGATAAAATTCCACTGGTCTATTAATTATACTGCATACATTGTTGTTTACTGTGGGTTTATGAGGTATATCCGGCTTGAATTAGTCTCTGTAAGAATGAGTTTTATTTAAAATGACCAGGAATGCCCCCAGTCTCATCAGCTCATGGAAGCTAACCATGGTTGGGCCTGGATAGCACTTGGGCAGATGACACAGCCCCCATATACAAAACGTCACGTGTCGTAGGTATCGTTGGCAGCAGAGGACAGTGCAACAACATCCGTTATACACTCCTCTCTCACCTTCAACCCACACTGACCAGCATGGTGAAATATGGCCACGTATTTCTCACAGCTTGCAAGACATCGGGGGAGTTCCTCATCCAACAATGGATTGATAACATGGGCTCGACATGTAAATGCAGAGCATGGTTATAATCGATCCCCACAGTGGCGGCTCCTGCAAAATCTCTCAGGGGGGGCAAATGTCTGGATGATTGATAAGGATAAGGTCCACCCATGCAATGGATAAATTAACAGCTTAAGCATGTAAAGGCAACTTCACTTCTTTAATATTAATGAAAAATAAAGTGACTCTTACAATACATCTTGTTTGTTTCTATACTCACTATTAAAACAAACCACTCAAGTTTCTTTTATTAAAGATTCCACTAGGTGGCAACAAATTATATTGTTGGATGAAACGTGCTTACGTATGATGACGTAAGCACGTATGATGACGTAAGCACGTTAGGGCGAGCCCTCCCGGAAGCCATAGAGAATGCATTGCAGCGCCCCCGTTCGAAAAAAAACATCTTTGAATGTAAGTCTATGGGACCACTCGGGGCGATTCTCAGCTGGAGGGAAATCGCCCAAAAAGAGGCGGTACTCCACAGAACGTAGCATGACGCTGATTGGACTATATCCAGAGGCACAGTGACGGCTAGCGTGACTCTGTGGTTGAATGACATTGGTGGTGCGTCGCCCAATCGCCCTAATGAAGAAACCGCCCCTGGATCCCCACCCTGACAATGCCTGTTGAGTCTGTGTGTTATTTTCCCCGTGGTGGTCGTGTGGATTTTTCTCCCGGTCCTCTGATGTTTTCCTTCCGAGTTTAGAAAAGTGCGTGTTTTTGTTTCGTGTGCTCGTATACATTCCAAAATCTAATGATATGAGCCACTGCGACGAGCTATCATCATGTGTGGCCAGGTCGCCTCTGAAAAGGAACCCACAGCTCAGTGGGGTTAACCTGGTAAAATAAAAATGTGGTTTTAGTTTCGTTTATGAAACATATTCAGTAAATAGAAATATTTAAATTGTGTGGCAATACAATTTCTGCCATAAATCAAGATGAAGTTTGCCAGCAGTGGATTTATTGCTTCACTAACTTTGTTTAAAAATGAATGTAAACGACGTCATTTGAATATCGCCCTCTAGTGATCGATAAAGGTAAATATATAGCCCACTCCGATTAGCACGGTTGGCTACGTACAGAGCGAACGAAAATCAACATACTGCACATACATGACGAGATGTTTCCATAATGGGCACTATAATATCTGCTCAGTAAAACCCTTTGATATTTGTATTGTTTCAGGTTTAATTTTATAGCTTTGTGAAATTCTATGCAAAACAATTTGGACGCCACTTCTAAAGGAAGGGTTAAAAAACGTTTCCTCGGTATTTTGCGTAAAAAAAGAAGAAGAGACCATCATTGTCAGTGTACAAATGATGTTGTGCAAATGCGCATCTATGGTTTCAAGTCGAATAAAATTAGTTGCATGATCGACGAATGAAAAAGGAACATATCAGAGAAAAATGGAGTACAGGACAGTAGTTCATTTTATTTCACAGTTAATCCATGCGGCATCTTTATTACGATGCTCTAACACGATGCTCTGCATTAGAGCATCGTATTAGAGAGAAGTATTACGACTCTCTATGGGTGCTCTCACGTCCTATTATTTAGGCGGTCACTGCAGCCGTCTGGAACGCTCTTCCTTACGATATTAGGAAGCCACTGGGGCTATGCATTTTAAAATATAGATTGAAAACCCATTTCTTTAGAACTGATTTTGTGTGTGTAAGTTCCCCCCCCCCCCCGCACCTCCAATTAGCACGGTTGGCTACGTACGGTGCGAATAAAGTTTAACATAAATTTAGGTCCCCTCCCACAGTGTGGAGACAAAGTAAACAATCTGCCGAGAGACGTCTACACACACACAATTAAAGAAGTGCCTGTTTGGTAAATCGAGTGGAAGAGCGCACGCGCACACCGCTGAGCCTTTTGTGTGCGGTCCTCTCCACAATGCCGCAGTCGCAATGCAGCAGTGGCTGCCGCATCAGCGTCGCGAGCAGTGCATGACTGTTGCGTGCGAAGGCGATCCCTTCAGAACGATGCCTGCCATTAATGGGGTGAATAACCCAACAACAAAAAAGAAGCCTTGGCAAAGGGCTGCTGAACAAAAGGTAAAAGGTGCAGCCTTGCAATTGCTTGTTGGCACCACTGCTGGCAGAAGGGCCTCTGGTGAGCTGCTCTCCATGGTATTTAGGCATACTTCCATGGCCAGACGTCTTGAAAGAGGTGAGAGTTACCCACACTCTACCCCACCACACGTGGCCTGTCGATCGACTCAGTATGGTCTTCCCACTTGTACTGCTGGGTGAACAACAGCGATAATATCATTAATTTACAAATGTCATAGAGTAGCCCTAATCACACCCTTTAAATGCAACAGAAAATGTGCTAATAATTATTTACACAAGTTATACAAAAACAAATCTAAAATCTAACATGAAACTAACAACATCTAAAAATAAAAGATCATCTTTAAAAAAAAAAGCCCCAGAATTGTTAGCTAGAATGGCTACGGCACCGAAGATGCCATCACGACTTCTTTACCACGACCCTCCTCTGGCTCCTGTCCCTTCTCTTTGTCCTCTCCTCGTGCTCCTTCAGGCGTCTCTCGTCGGCCTGCGTGTCTGGCCCTGCCTCGGGCTGCCTCTGTGGCTGCTGGCAAGCGCTGATGCCGGCCAAAATGCCCGGGTGGTCGTGCAGCTGAGAGAAGTCCTTGTAGGGCAACTGGGCACCGTGTGCAACGCTGGAGGGGTGGGACGGATGCCAGGGCTTGTGGGGATCCTCCCCCATGAAGACGCTGGCCATCGCAATGTCCATGACTATCAGGCTGTACTTGGCCACGGTGTGCTTGAAGTTGTACTCCACGGTGAGGCAGTAATACGTCCCGCTGTCGTTTGCGTGCAGCACGCGAAACAGGAGCCCTCGCTCCGTTTGCATTATGTTGGAATTGTAAATAACCTAAAATGAAATCCCGTCAGCGTATATGTTAGTGAGCACAACAGAAGTTTAATAGAACATTATTATCTATATTTATATCTGTGCTGGCCAAATGGCTTGAAGGTCAGAGCGCTGAGTTGGCAACGTTGACATTTGTTTTGAATAAAAAAAATCTGCCCACGATTAAACGGGGATCTTAAGTGGCAGTTAAACTAAAAAAAATGTTTGTATTACTAGGTAAGGCTCACTGAGCGATATACCTGGCCACAAATGATAGCTCATGTGGTAATGTATAGCAGCAACAGACTCTAAACGCATGTTTCTAAATTTGGAGGGAAAAACCGGAAGACCCGGAGAAAAATCCACGCGACCACAGGGAGAACATGCAATGTCCAAATATACAGGCGTCAAGGTCGGGATCAAACTCCTGTATACCAGGCGAGGTAGTTAACATCTCGCCACCATGGCGCTGACATTTCTGAATGAAATGTTAGTGTCATTACATGGTGCTGATTGCACAATTGGAATATATTGGGTATTCAAAAAACAAAAGGTGAACAAAAATTCAAACCAACATTCAAATAAATTACACCCTTTTCTTGATTTGAATCTTTCGTGACTGCAGGAATCCACTCACGTAGTTAGAAATCAAATAAAATAACTACGTGACTTTACCGACAGAACCAAAGAATATACACCATTTTCACCATTGTATTTCGTGCTAAGATTGATTTCTCATTCTTGTCCCTTCAATACAAAGTTTTTAATATAGTATTTCATCTGGTGTTTAAAATCTAGAAGACAGTGGGCTAAATTCATGGAGCGATTTTGGCAGTAATTGTTCCACCTTTTAGAGGATTGGCCATTGTTGCAATTACTTAGACCCATTGCACATGAATTCAATAACAGTCGACTCCACACAGAAATGGACACATTTTGCCACTTTTCTTTCATTGTTTTTGCGCTTTCCGACATTTTAGAGAGTAGCAAAATGGAGACAAATGCGCATGCAGGAATTTATGGTGATAAATATATTGAACACAAAGCCAAGGATTATGTTGATAGTGATGTTATTTACGATTGTAGTGATTCTTTGGATGATGATATTATTGTTATTGCTGATGTTTCTTTTGCTGCTGCAGAGTCCTACTGGACAACTGTGAAAATAACTTCATAGCTCATTGGATTCTTCCAGTGTAAATGAAGATTCTGATCAAGATTTAGAAATATTAACTTCACAGGGTGTTTTGCATGAGAGGAAACTGCAATGCCGAGAGAAAAAGAATGTTTCCCATTGGCACTCCCTCAACTGCAGGATTTCGTGTGCAATTCAGCTCGACTCTTTCTGTGAGGTGAATCGTGACAAAAATCTCTTGCGTTAAATTTGGATAGAAAAAAACTTTTTCAGAATGTCTTACTCATGCCAGAATTCTACTAAAGTATGCACACATTCTGCGTGGATCAGGCCTACTCAAGCTTCAAAATGCTTTGGTTGCAAATTTCACTGTTCTTGATTAATTGATGGGTTTTAGGGTGGATAAAAGCACTCGAAATTTCCTCTGGGTAAAGATATATATAGTTTCGATTTAAAGCTTTCGTGACTGCAGGGATTCATCTTCTTGGATCTTTCGGTAAAGTCACGTAGAAGGAAAATAATATTAGTTTATTATGTTTAATTTTTATTATTTTATTATTTTCCTTTTATGTGACTTTACCGAAAGAACCAAGAAGATATATATATAGTGTTTTACCACCCATTACATAATAATTGTAAACTGAACTCAGCTGTGCAAAAAAGTGAAATGTCACGATTGAGATGTGCAGTTAAACACGCACCTATTTTTTTTCTTGGTTCTTTCGGTAAAGTCACGTAGAAGGGAAGTAATAAAATAATAAAAATAAAACATAATAAATGTTTTTTATTTTATTTTTATTATTTTATTACTTCCCTTCATAATAAATGTTTTTAATTTTATTTTTATTATTTTATTACTTCCCTTCTACGTGACTTTACCGAAAGAACCAAGAAGATGAATCCCTGCTGTCACGAAAGCTTTAAATCGAAAAATACGCACCTCTTTCTTTCTCTTCGTGTCACGTCGCTGCACAATCCATTTCACAGACACCTGCGCCGATCTGGGCACGCACTCCAAGAACACGCTGCTTCCCTCTACTCCGAACTGCCGAGATTCCACAGCTTCCCTGTATGCTGCGTATAACACCATGGAACTAGTCCACACTTCAAAGATCACATTCGCCAATGTAAATACATTTAATTGTCACGTGTGACTATATGAAAGGTCGACGAGTAGAGGCCGAGCAATATGTGAATTGTTGTTACTGGGAATCGGCAAAAGTGTCGGGCGACCTCCAAACCCAGCTCTTCACTTTACAGTTTGGTAAACCATATCATGATTGTGCCTTCATGCTGTACGTAATAATACTTTGGTAACGAGCACTTACATCTTACATTAAATCCTTTACATTCTGTTAATGGATTGCCATGCCTTATGTCTTGACGCCTTCTCCTCCTGCAAATGTAAAATATATATATCTTATTATATATTTCTGTCCTTATGCATTGTACATTTACATCAATGTGATGAACATAATCCTGTTGTTAATGCATGGGTTAATGTACATATATCAATTAATGTTGCCTATTAACACATCCAGTCAATGTGGAAGAGTAGACCAAATTCCTTGTGTAGATCACCCTTAGTGATCTACACCAGCAGTGGTACGAGCAAGCAATTGCACGGCTGGATCTTTACCTTTTATAAAAGTTCGTTATGTAACATTTTTAATTAAAATTATCCGTTGTGTAATGGCGTCAACTGGCGTGTGACATTTCCAAAAAGATAAAGAGTTTTTAATGTTTATTATCTTCATAACATGCACGCCGGGCAAGCATGCAATCACTCGTCTTCATAATGCCGCAATGTGCGCAGGCACCGTGCACATTATAATGGACTCCACAAAATGCTGGCTATGAAAAGTTGGCCCGCAATTACGCTGCCTCAGCTTTCACAGGTACATCGGAAGGCGCACGGGGGAATGCACGCGAGCTGCAGCTGCGCAGCACGCGGCCGCGTTGAGGATTCGGACACGCACCGTTTGTTTGTTGGGTAATATCGGGAACACTGCTGTCCATCCCACGCACAGTATGGGTCCCTTGCGAGGCAGCATTCGGCACACGCCTTGCCATAGATGCCACAGTGGTGCAGAGCAAGCTGGGTGATGCCCTTCGCCGAGCTAATGAACAGCTGTTGCTGTGAAAATAAGCGGCCGTGCAGTGTCCTTGTTAAAGACAATTCTTCAGCGCGGGATTGATTTTGTTTTGCGCTTTATTTTTCCCTCAAAAAAGTTAGTGAGATGGCATTGTCTTCTTGCACGTGTTTCCTGTGGTCATTTACATTGTGCACGTGAGTCAAAATTTGTACGTGATGTGTGATTTTGTGTACCTTTTTCGAAGATATTTTCATGGAGAGAATTGGTGTTGGAACCTGTAATGTAAGCAATTTTACATGGATTCATATATATATCCTGTTCCAGAATATGAAGTGTGTAGAACCTAAACGATTTCATCGAGATACCCACATTCACTCTTACTTTTGCTTGCTTGGAATTAAATTAAAAGACAGAAAGAGGATTGCATGGATTAGAGAATAAACACACGTTAAATACCTCATTCAAACTGCAAAGAAAATTCTGTTATTTTAGCTGGATATGTCACGATAAGAAATTATGGCCCGTTGGTCAAGAATAGCGAAAGTGGCAAGCCAAGGCGTGGAAAGCGTCTGAGAGGACATCGAACGGAGAGATGGAGCGATGAAATTATCTCGCGAGCGGGCGCTGGGTGGATTGTTGCATCGCAGGACGGTGAGGGATGGCGAAAGCTTGGGGAAGCCTTCATCCAGCAGTGGATTGGTCGTGGCTGATCATCAGGATGATTACATTTTCTTTACTGCAACCGAGGGTAATTGATGATTCATTTGTGAAACTGATTGACACTTACCTTGAAAGCATCTACCTCCTCCAAAAACAGCTCCTCGGACAGGCCGTCATGCTTTGGCAAAACTGTTATCTTTTGCACGGTTCCAATGTCTGCAAAACAAAATCGTATTCCATTTAATGGTGCGCAAATTATGGTCATGTTTGTATGCGTTTAGCATCCCTCTGGCATCCAGTGAGGGCAAAATCAAAACAAGGAGTGGGAAGTGTTAATTAGTGACGAGAGAATTCAAATACCTGTTCCGAGAAACAAGACGTCATAAGTGCCATCCCCAGCCACAACTCGGTCGACTGCAATTTTAGTGATCTTGTAGTCTGTGTTTACTCGCATGATCAAGGTCTTCTTGGCGATGGGGTAGATGGGGTTGTACATGAGTGGGTGATTCCGTATGAAATTGGCCACTTCCTCAGGGAAATCTTTGGTGGACTTCAGATAAGGTGTAAATGTTCCTCCTGGGCACTGCAATTGATACATTAGACACAGATTTGATTCTCCAGAGGCAAATCGTGTTGGCTTTTAGAAAGACAACAAATCTGGAATTGGCACATATTTCGATTTAAAGCTTTCGTGAATGCAGGGATTCATCTTCTTGGTTCTTTCGGTAAAGTCACGTAGAATGGAAATAATAAAATAAAATAAAAATTGATTATGCTTTATTTTTATTATTTTATTATTTCCATAATACAATATTTTATAATGTTTTATTTTTATTATTTCCATTTTACGTGACTTTACCGAAAGAACCAAGAAGATTTGCACATATTGTTGCGTACACCATCGATGTGCCTCAGTCACAAGCATCCTCAGTGGAATGTCCGCCAGCGTTGCTAGGTTATCGCTCAAATATTAATGTAAGAGTGGATTTTCAGCTTCAGTCAACGTGTATTTCTAAATCCGTGTGAACTTGTGGAAAAAAATATGCAGGTATAAATAAATCAATGAATTGCACTTAGTGTTCAACATAATTAGCTTCATGCTGGCGGCAATTTGTCTATTTATATATCCATTTTGACCGTTAGGATTTTTATCTTAAACTCTTGCCAAAAAAACAATCCACAGGCAATGATAAAGTAATACAATTACAGCGATTAAACTGGACCGCAGTCATGTTTTTTTTTGCACCATCCATCAACCAGTTCAGTCATATGTTTTCCAGAACATTTCATTAAAATATGTGATCCTTTAATGTTGCATGCATCGTGAATCAAATATTTATCAACATCCCAAACCCGTTTTGGAATACTGAGTATTATTATTATTGATGCTTTTTTATTTTAATTAGCTAACATTTTTTTCAAGATTCAGTGCCTTCCCGTTGCTCTGTATAATTTCACTTGTCACATATCATTCGTTCAATGTTAAACCACGGTAGCACATGCTCAAATGGAAATGCGAGGTCATGGCTTACTGTTCCGGGCCTTGGGTATGGGATCTTTCCTTGGTATGGAAGCTGCTGATAGCCAGGTCCTTCGACTTGTGCGAAAGGCCCGTTGAACACTTGCCGTGCTTCGGCCATGCTATATATGCAGATAGCAGAACCCTTGAATACAGATCTAACGGAATAAAATAAAATGTATGCGAGATTAAGTATTTTGGAACACTTCATTTACCCTCATTGCATGGACTTTTTTCCCTAAAGGTCTATAGCATTTGAAAAGTACATAGACAATAAGCAATAACATATACAGGGTGCTTTAAAACATGTTAACACTTCTGAGAATGTTTTTTTTTCAGCTCAGAAGAAACAACACCACGAGAAATGTGCCCCCGGGCTCTGGAGACCACCTGGAGAAGATTCCAGGCATGTGTTGACAATGATGGCGAACGAGACTTTTTGAAGCTATTAACGTACATTTGTTGTCATGTTAAAATTTATTTTCCATTCTTTTCCATTAAAAACGATAATCCCATATACGTGTTAACATTTTTTTAAGCACCCTATATATATTTACCACTCGTAATGGAACAAACATAGAATGTGAATGTGTTATGTTGACACAAAGTGATACGTACAGTATATGTAATGCATAAAGTGAGACACAAATCAGTTGTTCATTACCCAGCAGTACTGAATAATCCATATATTATGGGCTGCCTCATGTCTTCTGTGTTTAATATGAAAACGTCCTCTGCAATGGAAAGGTACAGGTAGAGGTCGTTTAGCACTTTACTTCAAACACGACTATAACCCATATTACATCATCACTACATAATTTGCATTGCGATAGAACACAACAACAACGTCATCGTCTGAGTTCCCATTAGCACAAGTTGAACCCCGCATGCAACTCCCACGTGACCTGATTCTGCCTTCGATAACTCATATACGATTCTTCTTCAAGATAGAAAGCGTGCGAGGGCTGCATGCTTGAAACCACATTCAGAGGCAGAAAGAGAAGCGAATGGATTAAGGACAGAATTAAAATATTAAGAATGGACATTGGGCTTGCGCAGTACGTGTCACTCGAAGGGACAATGACCGATGGTCAACAATAGTGACAAACGGAATGCGCACGAGAGAGCACGTCCCCCGGGGAGATGGAGCGATGAAATCAGCTCGTGTGCAGGCGCTGGCTGGATTGTTACATCGGGGGGGGGGATTGTGATGATGATATCTGCAAAAGGTTTCACTCATTTGATGTGCTTCCCGTGCTGTGGATGTAGGCACGACGACTTACGAAGCTCATCAAAGTGCGTCTCTATGCCTGTGCTGTCCGTTACCGAGCAGACCAGCCTCGCCTTGACAAACGTGCTCCACTTGTTGACCAGGCTGCGCTGACCGCCGGCATCGTTCTGTGAGTAACCGTTCAGGGTCGTTCAGTCATCAGGCTCTCACGGTAAAAGATTCCGCACAAGGGGCAGCGGGTTAATGTAGATAGGCACCTGCATGCTTCACTCTTCACGTGTTATTCCTATCAACAACTTTTATTGATTATTTTGCCGCATGCATTATGTAGTTTTGTGTCAATCAATGGCACATCAGGGGCCACGGTGGCTAGATGTTAACTATCTCGCCTGGTATACAGGAGGTCGTGGGTTCGATCTCGACCATGACGCCTGCTGTACATTTGGAGTTTGCGTGTCTCTCTCCCCGTGGTCGTGTGGATTTTCTCTGGGTCCTCCGGATTTTCCCTCCACATTTGCATTTAGAGTGTATGGTTGCTATAAATTTCCACATGATAAGTAACTTCGTTGAGCTATCATTTGTGGCCAGGTGGCTTCTGAAAACGAGCCATATAGCTCAGTGGGCCACTCCTGGTAAAATGAAATAGTAAAAAAAAAGTGTAAATCTTGACTTAAAGCTTTCGTGACTGCAGGAATTCATATTATTTGGCTCTGTTGGTAAAGCCACGTAGATAGAAAAATAATAAAATGAATAAAAATAATAACAATATCACGACGTTTCGATTGCAACACAAGCAATCGTCATCAGGTGAAAAATATAACGAGAGCGCTGCTAAGTCAGGGAGTTATTAAGATTTGAGATGGGTGTAGCCCAATGGTGTTGTTGGTTTTCGTAACCAGGCGGTTGGTAGGCTCTCTATTGATTTTGGTATAGCTGCCATCATTAAGTAGGTCCTGAATTTTGTTATTGTATGTGGTTTTGCCCATGATGACAGTGGCATTGCCCTTGTCGGCTGAGAGGATGACTATGTCATTTCTCTTTTTTAGTTGCGAAAGCTCAAGGCGCTCATCCTTGCTGATGTTGCTCGTAGGTGTCTTAGTGTTTTTGAGGATTGCAGCGATTTCTGATCTGGCCACGTCTGTAGGTGATTTCGACTCTCTGAGTTACATTCACTAACACAGCCACCGTTAGCTGTGTTATTAAATGGCAGCTTGCCATACTTTTCCACCTCCATGTGGCAATGGCTCTTTCCGAGCTCTCTCCGAGCTTACATTTACAAGCAAATTTCTTACATTGACATGCAAATCTCTCACAATACAATGGCCACCCCCACAGCTTCGTTTGTCAAGATTTACTCAATCTTACATTTACATGCAAATTTCATCTCTAGCCCCGCCCACTGACCCTTGTTCAGATATCACTCGCCACTGATGGAACTCATGGTCGAGAATTGAACTTAGGTTGCTGAGTTAATAGTGCGGTGCGCTCACCACCGCACCACCGCTTCACTGAGTATACTGGACCACAATGTAGTGATTGCAAGTTTTAACATGTGTTAATGCTGCCAAAAGGTGGCGACTGGAGCTTGAGTTTTGAATATGCTTATGTGCTAATAGATCTCAGTTGACCATGTCATCAGGTAACTTGATAGAAATGCCTGCAAAGTAAAATTCTATAGGAAAATTGGTGGATGTCTGAACGACAGCTATTCTATTGCACTTTTTTTTACAGTAATTCTGTCTTCCTGAGGATTTAAAAAAAAAGTATTATTTAATGTAGAAAGTTGTGGAGAATATACATTTTCATAAATGTAATTGTCTTAATATTTACAAAGGGCTTGAAAATTAACTTGCAGTGTACTGCATATAGTCACTGATCAGTTTCTAAAAATAACATCCATAAAAAAAATGTAAATCCTTCCTCAGGTTTCTGTTAAATCTGCCTCTTGGGGCCAATTGACAAAGTATATATTCGGTTTCCGCAGTCTAATTATAAGTTTCCTACGGCTGTCTATAAATAGTGCTGCAGTACTAATTAAATGCAATGAGGTATAATTATTTAGTCGTACAATACGTCTGCAAAGTTCACACATTCAAGGAAATAAAACGTCACCAGGCAAATTCTCCCAATGCGAGAAACGGACGTTTTCCCAGTCCCCCCGTGAGCTGATTTCTCTCGGAAAAAGAAATAAAGCTTGTCGTCATTCCTGTCGCTGCTTTCTGGGATCCTTTGGATGGCCAAAAACACCGGCTCTGCAAACACACATGGCCAAGCATTTCACGGCACTCTACAAGTGTGAATAATTAAAGATGGATACAACAAAAATAGCTCTCGCACAGCGCGTGCATTGCGTGAGACGAGTAAATGCTTTTCGCAAAAGTTTTTTTCTTTCTTGACTTCGCTTTTAAAACACACGAGCAACAAACCGTTTAGCCACTTTGAGTTGTACTGGTCAGAGCGTATCGGGGGAAGCCTTCCCATCGTTTTGAAAATGGCTGCGTCAGTGGCCATGAAGTCGGTGTAAACCGCCGAGTAAAGCTCCTCATCTGTTCGCGCAACATCGACGACAAAAAAAACAGAGCAATAGATCACAAGATAAAGCGCTCACTTATTGCAACTGTGACCTCTACTCCATTTAACAACAAAAGGGGATTTTTTTTTTATTCAGGCAGCATGAATGGAGTGATGAGTAGTAAACAGGAATGTTTAGTCAAACGTATAACCTCAACCAGGTCATTGCAGAACTGATGCATGCTATATTATCGTCAAAAAAATTGAATTGGTTGAATAAATATTTACATCTATTGATAGCAATCACGTGTACAGCTCTTTGTTAACACACTGCTTGGAAGACAGTCTCCCCAATGTGGTTTATGGGAATACTTGGCCATAGGTCAACACGCTTGTCAGTGCTTTTGGTGGAGGTCAAGAGCATAGATGTGGAGGCATAGATATACAGTAAAACGATGTAATATGTTGTTACTGCTCTGTACTCTCCACAACATAGCCCTGCAGCCTATAGAAACCTACTGTGCATTGGTCAACCATCCAAGCACTATCCAAGCTAGGCCCTGCTTAGCTTTCTATAACTGATGAAATTGGACACATTGAAGATACTCTGCATAACATTAATATTTAAATGCATGAATTCAAACTGAATATACATTTAAAAAAATATGTTTATGAAAGTAAATATGGATATGTAGCGATTTGAAAACTGGCTGAACACTGCAGGTTTAAGATAATAACAAAAGTCACACAAAGTTCATATCCATAGCCTGAGAGTAAAATATTCAGCGTTAGAATCGCGTTTTTAATGCTGTCAAATTAAAGGCTTGAAGGTTGCTTGAAGGTTGCATTTTCATGACATAAAAACGATTATTATTATTATTAGGTTGTTGTATTTTATACAGTTTGTGCCTTGCGGGATTGTTGTGAGGTGTGAGATAATTATCCATGATTCTAGATTTGAAGCTTTCGTGACTGCAAGGATTCATACTCTTAGATTTTTTTCGGTAAAGTCACGTAGGTAAAAATAAATCATGAAAATAAAAATAATAGAAATAATAATTGAAATAAAATTTCGATTTAAAGCTTTCGTGACTGCGTAGAAGGGAAATAATAAAATAATGAAAATAAAACATAATAAAATAAAATAATGTAATAAAAAAAAATAATGTTTTATTTTTATTATTTTATTATTTCCCTTCTACGTGACTTTACCGAAAGAACCAAGAAGATGAAATAAAATGATAAATCACGACGTTTCCGAGGCAACACAAGTCTCCGTCATCAGGTGGGACTGTCACAGCCAGATTTACTGTATCCAGTTATTTCTATTTTTATTTTTATTATTTTTATTTTTTATTATTTATTTTTACCTACGTGACTTTACCGGGAAAAAAAACCTAAGAGTATAATGATCCATAATCATGTTTTTTTGGATTAGATCGGGTAAGTATAAATGTGTCGTTAAACCTGCCACCACACGACACAGCCAATTAGTAAGGTTTGTCACGTAAACAGAACGTGCCAATTCGTTACTAGTACAGCAACACCGGTGTGTTGGAGAGTAAATCCACAACATTTACAATCTGAGTACGACGTTCCGCCCGTAATTACAACTAGCTGCATCAGGCAGCAGTCAGATTTGTGGAGAAATCCTCCTTAAATAGAGGGATAGATGTGATGGCATCACTTGTGAGCCCTTCTTGTGCGAAGGCCAGAGATGATTATGAAATAAAAAAAACTATATGATTGTAACAATTATTGTTATGAATTATTATGAATATCTGTCTATATTTGCTCATGCTTGCCACTCATTAATTTCACCACTAATGACATGTTACTTGTGTTTGGGGTCAATTAGTCCCGCGTGATTAGCAATTACCATGAGTTAAATTCGATTTTTTTTTTACTAATAATGCAGACGAAACGTTTTAAAAACACACGAAAGTATATTTTAAATACGGTACGTGTCCAATTACGTATGTTGTTCTTGTAATACCATGGACAGAGCTAAGTGGAAGTAAGGCCACGATCGCCAATGTCTTTGAGTGAGGACGTGGCACTCATAGAGGGTGAGAGAGAGAGAGAGCTTGTTGTATTTTATACAGTTTGTACCTTGTGTACTTTGTTGCGTGGTGTGAGATAATCTGCAGTGGCAAGGAGATATTCGTTTTCATTACCACAGCCGCAAGGTCACGTAACTTACTTGCCATGAAAGAAATGCTCTCCAGTTTAGGGCTGTAGGAGCATTTCCCCCTCCCAGAGTCTGCCTTCTCGACTGGGATTTTTAGTTCCACGTTCTAAATAAAGAAACGTCACATAAACTATAATGCAGTCAATCACGAATAAATTAACATTACCACGCTTACATTTGCAGTATGGGTTAGCACATGTACATGAGAACTCATACCCCATTGTGTGGTCACCTTTTGCCCGCAATTTGTGTTATCCGCGGGAGCTGTTGGCTTGTTCGTGAAAACTCCCAATTATCTATGGCCCTATTGATCATATTATCTGTAATTATCTATATTTCCCAGAGGATACGTGGAGTATAAATCACGTATTAGAAGATCGCTATATTGGACTCCCAAATCGCCACCGATAAGAAGAGTTGTCCTGCAGCCATGTAGTATTGTGCAGCATAGGCATCTTTTAATTCAACTGGGTGGCACTGTGGTTAGAGCGTGCAGTTCGCAATTGGAAGGTTGCAAGTTCAAATCCCAGTCAGGGGTCGGCTTAGCTGTTTAGCCCTCTCAGATGAATTATGAGCCAACCCCTTTGTGGGGAGTCAACGGTGGTTGTCTTATGGACATTCTCTCCCTACCATGAGAGTAGAATTTTCACCACTCGCGCAGCGCTATAGCACGAGATTAGCACTTCCCCAATACTTTTTTCAGGGGGAAACCATTTTATTTAAGCCACTATTATGTATTTATTTAAATAGAAATGCCTGCTTTCGTGGTTTTATATAAGTTCTGGATTGCCTCTTTGTATAATGTGTGTATTATGTAATGTGACGTTGGCACATCGTTCGTATTGTTAAACATTTTTTTGCACGTTGAAATAACAGAAAGCAAGTCAACGATAATCCACACATTGGCAAAGTTTTGTTTATAAAACTCCTTGATGTGTGCTCGGGTTGTACCATCTACTGTTTAGCATTACGTCCAACGTTTTTGCTCCACGTGCTAGAAGCTTCTTCAGGCACTGTTCCGTTCGAATATTTTACTTTGAGGAACTCAAGAGAAGCTCTCAGCACATGGATGCAAAAAAGCGTCAGACATCATGACGAGCAACGCACCACCGTAAACAACCATGAAAACACATCGCAGAGCGATCTCAAGAGCACAAGGGCGTTCACGCACGCACGCACTAACATTGCTAATAAATACCAAGTCGCTTACCTGTGCAAGAGACGAATGGGTGACGAAAGTACAAATGGGCTGGAAAGCCCCGGTGCCGCAGATGTACAGATGCGTCCTGTTAAATGACTGCACGACTCGTACAAAGTTCCCGCATTCATCCTGTAAAAAAATTCTCAAAGTGAGGCGCGGTTCTTCAGTGGATATGCAGAGTGCTGCTCGTGCATGCACCTTACTGCATGCAGTTTGCACATGAATGCTTTGCACATCGTACTGGAAGAGTACGTCGCATATCAGACTGCCCTGATCAATTAGCTGCTCATACTAAGTAGTGCATTTATTCATGTTGTGACTTGTTATTTTCTATTTTAAAAAATATCCAAACATAAAGGGTCATTGCCCGAAACATTGTCTGTTATCTACTTTACTTTTATGGCCGTGTTATGGAAGAATGTGTTTAATGTTGTTGTTTGTGCTTGTCCACCACTGACAATGCACTATCAGCAAATAATGTGTCACTTTCAAGATATGTTCACAAATCTGACCTTCTCAAACAAGGTATTCTTTACTATGGGAACCTCATTTGCCAGTAAAAATATGATAATTGGTTCTTTACCCTTCTATCTGGCAACAAAACTGACACCTTTTTACAAGGAGTCATGTTTGCATAGACCGCAATACCTGCAGTCATAATACAAACAAAATAACAAAAGGCGCACAACTCAAGGACAGTGCACATTATCAGAGTTATGTTATTTTGTTTGTATTATGACTGCAGGTATTGCGGTCTATGCAAACATGACTCCTTGTAAAAAGGTGTCAGTTTTGTTGCCAGATAGAAGGGTAAAGAACCAATTATCAAGGTATTCTTTATTAATCTCACACACACTCTAACGTGTTTCTACAGCACCCTCAACAACCGTTTTCCTCATTCGCTCTGGTTTTTTTGTCCAGTGCCCTATTTGTGCACGATCATGTTTTATAAACGTTGACATATCCACCGATCCCACAGTTCCCAGCGAATGGTATCCATGCGACATTGTGCTCAATATGAACGTGTACCGTATATGCATGTAAAGGACAACTTTTTGCTAACAGTACTGCACATCAAAGTCTAAACAGACGAATGCTTACTTGTTTTGTAGTTAGTGATCCATGACACGAATTAAGTTACTGTTATTGCCATACAAATATGGCCCCTCGGGGCAAGGTGGATTTAATGTCCATATTGGCAATCTTTATTACCTTAATCTTAATCCTGTTTTTAACCACTCCTCGTGTATAATAACTGAACAAATATGAATTCAAATCACATATTCCAACTACTGCATCCTATAAAAGCCACAGTGTTTTTTTTTATTAAGAGATCGTCACGTAATGTTGAGTTTGCGCGTAATCAGAGACCCACACATTTGCTTACTTGGGGATTTTTTCCAGCCAGTTTGCATTCTTCTTCCCTCAGTGGCCCAACCGGCCAATGAACCTGAAATGTGTTAACATGTTAATGGCTGTCGACAGCAAGCCACGTCTGCGCAATCGGTAGTCGTTTCTTTTAGTGTCTGTTTCACTTCTCTTTCAGGGAGCGGTTCCCAATGCAGAGGAGCTCTTAAAAGCGGTCATTTTTTTGAAGGTGGTGGTGGACTTTTAGATTGTGAGTAATTGACAGGGACAGTTCACCCATTCAATCTCCCTCTAGATAGATTCAGGCACGGTTAACGATTTGAATATCGCACAATAGACGATCTGGGACCTTAGCAGTAAATCCGTTTTCAGACGCCTTTGATGGTATTTAAAACAAAGCCCGAGCCGATATCAAATAGCTTACTTTGAGAGGCGTCCTGCTGATATTATTCATATCGAGTGAATAGACGTAATCCTTTGCTCCGATATAGATCCTGTCCTTGTCTTCGTCCATCAGAAGGATGTGATAATCCGATGAGCCATGCATTGGGTGCAAGTGCTCTGAAGACTGAGTTGCCAGGAGATCTAAGCGTAGGCAGAACACATTTAAAAAAAATTATTCCTTCTTTCACTCCATTTCTTTTTTTTAAAGATCTCCCAGACGCAAAGCCATGAAACACAGCGTGCGGTGGCAGCTTTTAATACCTCTTGAAAGGCTGCCAAAAAGTTAGCCACCATTTCATGAAAGTGTACTGTTTAAAAAAAAAAACCCCACGACAACACAGGTAACAAGATGCCAAGATAAAAAAAAACAAAGTTAGTCATTATTATCTTGATTTCATTTGTGTAGTAGAATTATGAAACACACGTATGCGAATCATATACACGTTTACGTGATCATACAGACGTGTTATACATTATGATTACCTTACAAATTGAGCAAATAACAATGTTATGGACATGAGTTTGCAACCCTCGCGTAGTATGTAGTCCCACCATGTGTGGACCGAATGATTTAAAGATGAAGCCAGTTTTTTTGTTGTTTAGCCATCCTTTCAAAACATGGAGGGAAAGAATAGCCTGGTGTCAATTCGTGTAGTGCTTCAACTTGACATAGTGTAGGTGGAGTGGTTGGCAAATAACCATGGGAATGGCACCCAAAGGCGCCACTCTGCACTCTTGTGTTTTTTTTATCGTTCTGTATTGGCGCAGTTAAACCCCTTTGGGCAGAGAAAAAAATATGTGGACACACCACACAAGACCAGACCAACACTGCACACAAGCATAGACAGACCACAGTATGTATGTGCCATTCATCAACATGTTATCCTGTTATTTTTAGTTTGATGGACTAATCCAAAAACACATTGGTTTTCTGGATATACCTACACACCGGTTGTATAGAGTACCGTAATTGTAAAGTGAATGCAGTATACGCGTAATATATGTCCATGCAATGCATCTTGCTGCAATGCAGATACTTGCTATTTGTTTTATTTAAATACATTAGTTATTCCATGGCAGGTACCTGTGAATAAATGGTCCTTGTATACTGTACTAGTGTAACATAATACTGAAGGTATAAAATTCCATCCGGTCACAAAGAGTAAAAAAAAAGCTTAAAAGGAAAAATGCGTTTCATGTACTTACATCTAGAACCGGCAGAACTTGAATGCAACAAAAGAAGAATATTTGATTGTAAGGTTTATTGTATATCATAAAATGTCTAATCCTCCACCCTCCCAACTCTCATTGATGCAACACTTTTAGCTTTTTCTAATTTTCCAGGTAACCTGTAAAATCATCATCATTTCACACACAGCTCATATATATATCCTCAAGAATTTTATTATAAATAGACAAAGTCCATGAAATGAACCCGAAGAGCAAAATCACTCTCTCACGCCACTGCTGTCGGAAGGGCCTCCACTGGCCAGACATCTCAAAAGAAGTGGGGATACCCACACTTCACCCCACCACATACAACGTGCCAGTCGCCCAACTAAATTAGGTGTTCCCATTTTACTTCTGGGTGAACAGAGGCTGGGGGATTTATGAAGCTCGCCCATTGTTTGTCCTGCCTCACCAGGAGATTGACCCCGCGACCTCTGAATTGCAAGTCCAGGGTGCTAACAATTGCAACGCGGCAGTATCTCAAGGCGCCACGATGGTGAGATGTTAACTCCCTCGCCTGGTATGAAGGAGGTCGTAGGTTCGATCCTGACACTGGCGTCTATATATTTGGAGTTTACATGTTATCCCCGTAGTCGTGTAGATTTTTTTTCAGGTCTTCCGATGTTTCTTTCAACATTTCGAAACATGCGTTTAGAGTATTTAGCTGCAATACATTTCCACGTGATCATCAACTTCGTTGAGCTTTCATTTGTGGCCAGTCGCTCCTGGAAAAAAGAGCTATAAAAAAAAAATTAAATAGTTTTTACTTAAACAAGTAGTGCAGCAAGAAAGTAATTTAGAAACGTTTAAGAAACACTATATAGCGATAATATTAAACTGTGAAGTGTAAGCCTTTCTAAAAACGACATTGCTTGTGGACCAGTTAAGATGGCTTTGTGAACTAAAGCTTTGTGGTACGCCGGAGTGTTGTGTAAATCCAGTGGGACGATGAGTTTCAATCCAGTGCAGAGATGAATGAAAGGACTTTAATTAACTCTTGTGACCACTGGATAGACTACAGGTTTTACTTGGGTGGTCTCCAGCAGGAGCAGGAGAATCTCTGGCAATTTGGCCAAATGAACGTTAAGTTATTGCAATAGGTAAATAAGCAGCGTGCACTAATGCTTGCACTGTGAGTCATTAGGCATCGAGTATCTAGCAGTTAAACATTGGCCAGCTATTTCACAACGTATGTAACAGTACAATTGGTATATTTTTTTAAAGAAGTCATTTTACAACAAACACGATGGGTTGGAACGGTGGCTCGAATATTAGTGTGCTGTACAAGAAACCCACAGACCTGAGTTTTATTCCCAGCCGGGGTTATTATCATTATTTATTGATATCGGGGATGATGTTCTGGACCCATCATGAACTGACCAGATTTCAGTTTAATTTTATTTAATAGGTATAACCCTGTGAGCCATGCGGCTCTTGACTCGGGTGCAACTGCAACAAAACAAAAACATGAACAAGAAACATCTTAAAGTGACTACACGCAACAGAAAATTCTTGGAAAAATAAGCAAAGTCTTCCAGATTGGTGAGGTATGGTCGAATAATTCATGTAAACTTACACGTAGTGGGTTGGCCATTCACCAAAAAGTTGATTTGACCATGGCTGATGAAAATAACAAATCGATCATGAGTTATAATCTCTTATTATTTTTGCCTAAAGTATCATCCGATATGGCAGCAACTCATAAGTGCTTCATCCAGAAGTTGCTTGACCATGGGTGATCAGCAGTACAGTATGATATGTTGACAATAGGAACTTAACATTTTTTTTTTATACTTATGAATTGACCCTGTGAAGTGGATTAGTCACATGCAACGGTACAATTCGTAGCTGTGTTTACCGTGAGAGAATTCGATTTAAGGAAGGGCTGTATATGGCACTTGTTACTTTGGACCGCACTGTGACCTTTTTAGACAAAGGTAGAGCCTTAAGTACCACCATGTTATTTTACAATATCATGTGCTCCTCATACATTTAGAGCCAAGTCGATTGAACAAAGGTATTTTTGTTTTAGCTGCTATTGCTCGATTCTAATGCAAATACGTGCTTTTACATCGTTTCAACTTTCTTTTACTTGTTTAGTTTGTTAATTTCTCAACATCCTCTATACAACGTGGTATTATGCAGTTGAGCACAGGAAATTTCCAAAATGTAATGTAATTATTCATCAAGTACTGTTATTAAGTTATACGTTTCAGTGCGATAGGTCAAGAAAAACCTCAAATTTCGAAATGACAAATTGTATTTTAAAGAAAAGTTATAAAATGTAATGCAATGGCCTTTCTCCCACTGGTGTGAATTCCTCTAGAAAAAAATTAAAGTGCTGGAAAGTGTAAACTCAGAAGGCAATATTTACATTTCATTTATGGAGCTAGGACCTCGAAAATGGACTGCTGTGGATAATAACTTTTTGCAAAGCAGCATTTCACAATTTCATTCATTGCCCTTTACTGTATGAAGCCACATTTTCATCCCGACAAATTCGATTAAAAGTAGACATTAATTCAAACGGTTATCACGTTGTGTCTGTATCTGTGAGTGACATAAGTTCCTCACAGATGTATTATTTCAAGCTCTTTTCATGCCTATTAATTGTTTTAAATGTCTAGCGTGAATGGCGACAATTGAACTGTGGACTTCCTATTTCATGAAAGCCACCACCAGTATTTCCCATTGAATCTTAAAAAAGCAGTTGGTCTTAGAAAGGCATTCCAAACTGGTGGGTTAAAGGAGAGGCGCTTTTTTGACGTTTTGGGGAGTGTGCCAGTGAAGTTTAACGAGGGCACTCTTCGTGAAAGACGTACATTCATTTCACCCGCACGTCCCATTTTTTTTCTCTCTTCGCGCGGAATAAAAAAAATACTCCCACAATGGGGACAAAATAACAAGTGCGAGGAGATATTTTTCCAAAGGAGGCTGATTAAGGCCGAATGTTTTCTTCAGCTCAGTCGGTGCTGATCCTACTTAGCCACCTACAGTGCGTAAACCTAAAGTTTCGTGACAAGGAAAGCACAGTTCCTGGATTTCTCTGAACGACTCCAGGAAAACTTGATTGCTTCATTTACCATATAGAGATGCTGTCTCCCCCCACCCACCCACAGTCTCTGTTTGCATATTATAATAATACAGTACATGTACAGCTCGTTGTTTTTACTTTTAGTTGAATACAAAAATCGTATTTTTTCACATGCGCTAACACTGACAGGAAATCATTGTTCTTCATTTTAAACCATAGCAGTTTTTGTAATTTTTTTTTCACGCGCCCACGACGTGTTTTGCAACAACTCTCTGAGTACGGAAAGAGAAAGATGTTGTACCTTGAAAGGAGAGGCGGATTCTTGGCACCTTCTGCTGTCGAGCCGTACCGCCGGCGCAGACGATAGCCAGCGTGAGGAGCAGCGCGATGCAATCCATTTTCTGACACCTCTGGTTTGATCAGAACACGTTTTAAAAAAAAAGTTACCGCGGTCAGTTTTTTTTCACAGCGCCCACAAACCTCTGGTGGTTAGGGAGCGAAGCAGAATGCTCGGAAACATTGTTACAAAAAAGTGAAATCTGTAACGGAATGCTATTAAAATATTTTTTTTGGGGGGGTGGCGGCTACGGTGAACAGCTGCTAGCGAATTCTAATTCACGTCCTGTCTGAATGGTGATTATTCTGAGCCCCTAATCAGTGCCGCGCACACGCCGCAGCCTGTGACTAAACAGAATACGATCATGCGCTTCTATTTTTACATCTACACAGATCAGTTGACAGCCCCGCAAGATCTAAAAGCAAGACAAACTAAACAGCAGGGCCAGCCCTGAGAGGCGTGCTAATAAGCGTGTGTATATATACAAATATACAACACCTCTACCAATGATATGAGAAAAAAAATGGTTTTAGAATGTCAACTGCACGATGACACACACAGGCACACGTAATTCCAAAAAAACGACAGAGTTTGGAGGCGTAAAGCAAAAAAAAGTATAACAATAAAAATAATAATAATATACATACCGTGCACATCTTCAAAGTTTAAGGTGCCCCACGGAAAAGCGAATGTTAGTTCATGGTGTGGCTAAACCGCCGGTGGCATTTTCACCTGCTGCATGCAACAAGCGAGCACGACTGTGAACCCAGCGCACACACCACGTGCAAGCCGTCTTCCTCTGTAGCTACGCCTAATCGCACGCTCTCTCCATGGGCTATTATTTTTCTAAAAGAGCACTTTGCGGAGTTTGATGGCGCACAGAAAAAAAAATTGTTTCGTCAAAATTCGTCCGCCGACTCTCCCGGTGGCCACCAACAAACCTGTCTTCTGTGGCTTTTAAGTAAAAATCTAAATCTACGTTTTTTTGTTGCAAAAGTTTGTCAGAAAAGGCGTCCCTCTTTAGCCCACCTAATACCCCCCTTTTTATATTCAAACGGCGAGTTGATGATTAACCAGCGACGCGGAGGCTTTCCTGCTAGTGTAATGTGTACGCTTGTTTTTTTTTATGACTGTAAAATTTAAACGCGGGGAAAATAACGAAGTGTATACATTTCATGGGAAAACAATGATTCGTCTGTTTATGTCCACGACAATTGTGAGAACTCAGTCTACTGGGTATTTAGTACTAAGCAGATTATTCCACGACTGTAGTCCCTTATTACAACAGGCTGCCTGTCTTGTGTTTTTGACACGGATCAGGTTATCGCGATACATTCGGCCACTTAATCCCACAAACGGGGTGGTTCTCATGCCGATGAGCTTTCTCTAAATCTTGAACGAGTTTCGGTTACTTACCAATCGGCATTCTTCTTCTCGTCTATGCGCTGCCTTTCAGTTTCCACGCCGAACAAGCTTAAGAGATTCATACCGCTTTGACGTTGTACAAGCAAGTGACTTCATATCGCGTGTGTGGCACCAAGAAATGTGTCAGTGACCCAAGGCAACATCCTCCAAGATAGGGGATTCTAGATGGTCATGTTACACGAGTTTTTAGTTTTTGTTGCGGTTTTCAACCTTGAACCATACAGAATTCTAAATGTACCTACAGGGATTTGTGTTTTAATGTAATAAAATACCAAAACACAACCGAATGTCACCTAAATGCTAGGCTTATTTGTAAACTGTCAACAAGTAAAACGAATAATATTTTTAAAAAAATCATATTTCATTGTCATTTGTCGATCTAGTGTTGACAGACGGCTAGCCATCAAGCTTTTGGCTGGCCATCGAAAAAATAAGTCGCTGTATCGCGCACTTTCAGATGCGCTTCTGCAGCTGTCTGGAACGTTCTTCCTTCCGATATTAGGAAGCCACTGGAGCTATGCACTTTTAACTCGATATTGAAAACGCATTTCTGTAGGACTGCCGTCCTTCACATGCCCATCCGATTAGCACGGTTGCCAAACGTACAGTACAAAAAAAGTTCAACATATGTGCATACATAGTGTTGGACGAAGGCCTTTCTGCACTGTGTTGATCATTGGGGTTGTTCGACCATACCTCACGATGCTGGTCAGGGCAGTTTGGTGAGAGAGGGGCCACAGGACCAATATGACGCGAGCCATGGCTGAGAATTTCACTCCTGCCTACCGGTTTCGTAGCGCAGTGCGCTGAGCAAAGTGCCACCACTCTAGCGCAAATAACAAATAACAGAAGATTGAATGTGATACATATTTGCCCCTTTTATAAGGCTTACTGAGAAGCCCCATAAATGCGTAACAATCCTATTATATATGCAATGACTGTATAAGTCCGCCTCCTGTACTTGTTTCTTATGGCCTCAAATGTGTAAATTAAACATATACATTTCATAACAGCTGGTTGTATAACTTGCGCGTACGCAATTGGACGTGCATTTCATACTAATTCCCCATTGCACATTTACTTAAGCCCCACGACTGTGGGAACTACGGAGAGGACATTTTAAATGCAGTTCAGGGCTGGTATACCTTGCAATGTGTGTACAAGTGGCGCTGTTGTTGTCCCTGACCTTGGCACACGGTGGAAACGTGCACGTTCGAATGCGACTTTACAGTCAGTGGATTTCATAAACATTCCACCAGTCCTATGAACTCAAAAGAGAGAAAAAAAGGACTTTGGTCACAATGCTTCTGTGCTTTTTGTGCCTTTGAGGTGGGGGCCGGGGTGGAGGTCACTGCGTGTCATGCATTGCATGCTACATTCTTTTGGTCATGGCAACAGATAATAAAATTACTCGGTGAAAATCGCGCAGGTCATGCCCAAAACTCAAAAGGTCGCGGCAGTGTGAGTCGCATATGTTACCAGGCAATTTTTTGCTGTTTTTTTTTAAAGGTATAATTCTTGATGGCTCGCAAACGTGTCTGGAATGTTCACACCTGATGATCAAGAAGTACGGCAAAGTAATGCCTCTCTTTGTTTTTTACTGATGCTGACGTCACGTCGTTATCGTGAAAATGCGATGTGAAGATTACATTGCAATCTTGCACATTCAAATTAAAATATAAATGTTTGTACACGATACTGTGACTTATTGTATTTGTTTCATAATGAAGCACTGATGTATTAATGATTAGCACAAGAATAGTGCATTACGTGTGTACAGTCACAGTTGAGTTGTGCAAAACATTTATATTCATGAGGAAACCGTGGGACTGAAGTTAGTTTTGATGGTAACAACAATTTCTGTTGAATGATGAACACAGCAAAACAACAATACTCTGTATATATAACCTAAACTGGAGAAGAGCTTTTAGAAATAAACATTTGTTATGAGGAGGGCAATAGGATCGAGGGGCATCGCTAAACTTACTCTGCTACCTCAAAACAGCTTTCTGCCACTACTAACATGAAAACAACTTAAAATTATAAATACAAGATTAACATCATTTTATCAGCAACATATCTTCTAGCTTATGTTGCTGATTCACTTGTTACTGTTTCACACTTTCAATTAAACAATGCACACATACCACAATAATGTACGTGCATAAACTAAACTGTGATATGATACTACGACATCACAAATCCAGAACATAGTGCCAATTATACATGGGCGCAGGTATTGTAAGGTGAGCTGATCTTAGCAAACGTCAAATTAGTGTATAAATACATATCCATGATATTGGGCCATATTTGTCAAATACATTTCACTTACCGCAGCTAAACTGTTTCAAACGCTTGTATTTCAAACCAAAGATAATCACTGGTTTGTTTCTGCCATTCTGACAAGTACTTTATTTCTTTATTTTGTATTGTGGAAAAAAGCTTACATGCAACCAATCGCAGCTCCTGCGATGGGCTGCGTGTGCCCAATCAACATGGGTTGAAACCACTTACTGGTAATATATGTTGTGGCTGTGTTCAGTTTCTTGGAGGCTTTTGTCCTGCTTGTGGGTGGTGGAGGATGGGGGGACACACACAATTGCCCTTCCTTTTTACATCGGAAAAGGTCAATTAATCTTGTACCGTAGTGAAGCTTTCACTGTGTCTTAAATGCCACAACACGGTGGGCTGTTCAATTTATAATTCGCGTACAAAAGGCCCTCCACATCGCCTATGCTTGTTGCCTTCAATAAAGGCTCAGTGTTGGTTGCCCAGGTGACACTGGCTAGGCGTAAATGAGTGTTGGCCGTTAGCGCAGCTGTCTTCTTATAAGGGCACTCCTATTTCGAGGAAGGTGGGGGGGGGAGAAAAAAAAACCCGACACTATAACTGTGTCAGTAAATGTGACCGGAATGGGCACTCGTGGTAAAAAGTGGGTCGGTGAGTGTTGATGAAAATATTTGGTGCTTGAATTGTTTTTTTCACTTGGTCCACACGTTGTCGGTAGGGACTGTACGTTCAAGAGATATGTGTAGATAGAAGTACAGAACAAAACATTATTGCGCGTATTCTTTTACACTTTTGTCTACAACTTTTTTTTAAACATCTGATTCAATGTGGAGACACATTAAAAGTAACACAGACGTAAGTGTGTTTTTTTATGTGCAGGCTATGCTTTCAGTAATTTTAGTTGCAAGCGACTTTCAACCGGAACAAAATGGCCTTCTTTTGTGAGTGATGAAATCTCAAAGCGCTTTAATTTCCACTTTACAGATGGTGGACCTTTGGTAAGAAACAAAATCCCTGGAAACACTGCAGTTAAACGATCAACTGCAGGGAAAAAGCCCAGTAGTTTGTTGTGACCGCTAGACCACCCATTCTCTTACCAAAAAAACACAAGCATGAACATTTTCATTCATTATATAGTGATGCAATTACGAGACGAATTCGCTTTTATTCTCACTTAGAATTTCATTGAGATAATGAAATTGCGTAAATGTTACAGTATATTTTCAAACACAAAAAAAGTAAGCCGACATGACATGTGACTTGGTGTTTTCCACCCCTGTGATGTTGAACACTATTTAAAGTCTGGACACCGCAGAGCGAGATTCCAGAATGTGTCACAAAGTTTGCCAATGAAATGAGGGGCATTACCGGTGTCCTGTCAGCCAAAACAGCAAGTGTTTCGTTTAACTAAATGGAACAGGTGCAGACTCCAGTTTGAAATCATTACACCGTTTCAATGACCTTTCTTCGCCCAGACAGATAGCAATAAACTTAAGCATGCTTACAGTTAACGTGATGTTCAGACACTGCCGCCCATGACCTATAGGGTCTAGTTACAGTGTTTTGTTACCAACTTAGGGGATCTAACAAGTTTTTCTCAAGGGATTATTGAGCTGAGAAAAAAAACATGACGAGTTCCTACAATCATACTCGTCTCCAATGCGATTTGTCCAGTAACCTACATTCATGAGTTAGGTTTCCTAATGGAATTTTTCATATATTTTTTTATTATTATTTTCACCCGCCAATGTCCATATTTTGTTGGCATTTTATTAAAGATAGGTTATGCTACGTTGGCAATTTAAACCAAATGAACTACTCCCACATTCTTAGCAAATGTTTAATGGTTGGTGCATTAATATATCATCGACTTGATTTCTCTACATGACCCAATAATACATCGATATGCACCCCCACACAAAACATACCTTAACCTGACCAAACCACCAGTCCCAGTCACCCACATAACAGATATACATAAGCCTCAATTTGGCAGTGTTTGACAGCTGATGAGACACTGGATGTCAAATCCAGTCCAAAGTTTTCTGGTATTAAACCAATACTGCTGCAATTATGCACTCCCAGAATGCTGTGTGACTGATGGTATGTTTAAATATATATATACCAAATTGTGGAGGGACAAATATGTGGTGGTATATTTTTGGCATATTCATTTGGTTATTTGGAACACAATATGTATTGACTCATTGTGCATTAATGCTAGATATTGCTCAAGTGTTGTAGTTTGTGTTTCTTGACTAAGCATGGTATGGTTCTTACATCAAATTATCTTCTGTAGTTGTAAGTTATTATAAAATGCTATCGCTGTGGCATTTCGAGCCACGGTGTGTGTGTGTGTGTGCGCGTGCACGTTTGTGCTCTTGCATGTGCATGCGTCTGGTAATTCTATCTGGGTGTGCATATAAAGTAATAGCTAATTCTGCATGTGTCAGTAATGCTTTGTGAACGTAGATGCCAATGCCTTTGTGTACAAGAGCATCTAAAAATAATGCAGATTGTCTCATAGTGTATACTAAAAAGTAAAGGGCATGTTATATTACATCTATATCCATGGCGAAATTACATTTTTCATTAACTTCTGCACACCCGAGTCTATTACCCATGACTTTAAAAACAATATGATCGTCGTCACATTATTTAAATTTGGTCTGTACTTATTTAGCTGTTTTTAAATACGCGTACAACAATATCAGCAGCGAAGTAGAGTAAGTGAAAACAGTCGTGTTTTGTAATTGTACAGCCGTTTTGTCAATCCACTGCTGGATGAGGGCCTCTTTACATCATGGGGGATTATTGATTTATGGGGTGGGGACTGTAGCCGTGGAATCTTAGACATACGGTCCTGTAATACATTATTCTGCACTGCCTTCCGCTTAATACACTGTGGTGCAGCACTGAAGTTGCCTAGAACAACCTGGCATGCATGGCGGTCACCTATCCAAACACTACACAGGCTCCACCCTGCTAAATCCTGGAGTGATTACAGAGCAAAATATATTACATTTCTGCAAAAAAATGTTCATGAAACCTGACCAAAATATTGAAATGAGAAAGCCTGAGCCATCATAAAATAAATATTTTCATCGCAACATTATGCGCAATTTAAATCAACTCGTACACTTACACAGAAGCTGTAATTTATGTAGGCATTTAACAGCCATAATGTTAAACGATAAACCAATATTGCTCTGCACTGCATATTTTTCAGCAAGGTCTTTGTGAAAGCAACTATGACTTTGTCTATCGCTACGACCGTTGGCCTTGTGATGCTTTAAATACTGCCAAAAGCAGGGCACATCGTAAGCCAGCGTTAAGCAGAAAGTCATCCCCATAAGTGTGACCGGGAAGCCCTTTTAAAAACATATTCAGGGTGTTAGCTCAGCGCTTGTTGGGTGACAACTGTTGCTAGCAACAAGCATTCCATTCCTGGGATCAATTGTGGCCAACAAATCCCTGGGCAAACAAGTGCGATCGTGCCATGCAATCCAAGGCAATAATTAACTCAATATAACTGGTTAATTGAGTTTTAATTTTCTTTGGGATAATAAAAAAAATGGAAGTACTTGAGAGTTATACACGGTATATATTTGTTTATTGAATAAAAATTTGTCAAAAAGGCAGCATTGGCCTGGGAAATTGTTCTTTTAGCTATTTAAATAAAATAGTCTAAAATGTATGGACACATTTGGGGATATTAATGCAAATGTTTCAGGCAAAATCCAATAAATGCACCAATATGATACACACATATTATAATTATATTTCATACTATATCATTTCAATAATAATAATTATTATTCCATATTCTAACCTGTGTTGTAAATTAGAGTTGTAGTATGAGATAATATGTTTTATGCTTGTAAATTGCAATCTGCTCCTTTGTTGGACTGTACTTATTAAAACCTGGGTGTATTTTGAAAAATAAACAAAGACTGGGTCTGCCAGTCTGAGTGTTTTTTTAATGTTTTTTATTTATTAATTATAGTTATCCAAATTGGATATTTAGATGTTGTTGCCATAACCCCACATGATCATAAGTAGCTATATCAACGAAAGTGTCTGCAAACTTCCATGACCTTACACGTAGCGTATGCAGAAGTTCAGCTGCCATAGCCTCTGAATTGAAATGCTAAGAAACACAGATTACCTTTATGAAAACAAGACTCAGTGATGTCACTGAATGTCACGGCAATGAAGACACTGCCTCGCTTATAAAATGACCAAAAAGCATTTGCGCCTTGTTGAGGTCGGGATCTCACCGAAATTTCATTGCATCAGTGCCTACTTTGTAGACAAGACTTGTTTGTGGTTGAAAATTCGTTTCTCATGAGTAATAAATATTAGCATTATATTTCAAAATGTATCGAAATAATGTGATTCTGTTTGTTTTAACCATCTGTGCTGTAGCAGGTAAGGAAACTATGATTTTCATACATTACAAATCATGTACTTCATTTAATAATATTACGGCACTTGTAAATGTATAACATAATATTGCTTTTTGTGATTTTTGTAGATGTAACATCTGCTCAAGCTGATGGTTTAGGTAAGTTCTATTTGGATTCACAATAGAGGATGTTGTTTTTAGTGTATGAAGCATACCTGTTGTAACTGTTTAGTTACAAATACATTAACTTTATGTACTACAGTAAAATACATTCAAAAGTATGGAGCCATATAAAAATAATCAGCATTTCTATACACCAGTTGCTAAATATGACACCTGAGAAAAATACATTTCTGTTAACTCTCAAAACTCTTAAACTCATTTCGCTTTGAAATAAAAAAGTGCCGTTCAAACAAGTGTACAGAAACAAATGGACAATGTCAAATCCTGCAAAATCCCCTAAGATTATTATGTCTTTCCAAACGTAGAATTTCAGAGCTTGAAAGCTAGTTACGACCTGGTGGAGAATTCCCCTCCAGCAACCACCGTGGCAACCTTCCAAGTAGTGGCCAATGTCAGCGTTGCACAGTCGCTACTAACCACACGGATTGAAGCCATCGTTCCTGCGTTCATCCGCTTAAAACCGCTCATAAGTGGACCAATAAAGTCTGGCTCTGTGGTCACATATGATGTGCAGGTGAGAATGTGCAGCACGAGTGAGTGACAGCGTTGCATTATCGTTTCAGAATGTAACGTGTTGTTTGGATAATCTAAAAGAGCGGCATGGTCGTACGTCTGGCACCTGTCCATTATCTGCGTCATCACGATAAGTGTAACACTTGTGAATTGTGGTAACGTAACTTCCACAGCTATTAAGTGTCACTGGAACTTTTAAACGAACCTACAGCCATCACCGGAGGAAAAAATGCACTTGTAAACTGCACAATCTGTATGAAGGCATATTGTCAAATGACTACACATTACAGAAATTTTTTTTTAATGTACCATGATATGCAATCTCATAAGTATCACTGAGTCTATTTTTAAAATTAAGTATCTGCATCAGTGGTCCAAAGAAGCATACCTATGTATTGTCTGTGAGGTTCTTAGATATTTGTCAACATTTAAATACATTTTTAGTATTTATACGTTGTGTAAAATATGAGGAGATGCTGTGGTATTCATTCTTAGATCTCTGAACATTCCAATGCCAACTTTTGTGCGCACTCAAATGTTATTAAACAAAGACAACTGGCTCACAACTGAGATGCTGTCTCAATCCTCTAACAGTGCCTGTGCACATTAAAACTACATCACGTATATTTGATCAGTTATTAAAATATTGTAACAAAAAAATCTACCACAGATTTCCTGAATGTACTTTTAAACACATTATTTGGTGATGCTACATTGGCATTGGTGGACAAAGCACAATTAAAAGTAAACGCAAACACATTTGTCAATTAACTGCCTTCAAAGGGTACATATATTATAGGCTATTATATGTGCGCATAATACGTGCTATGAATGTACTAATTATATGCTTTCATAAAATACTCTTTTCAGAATGTTTGCAGAGCAGTGCATCATCCCCTGCTAGAGAACAGTCCGTGGAATGAGATATCATAGAACTGCTCTTGAAATCTCTCCAAGTGACCTCGTATGCACCCTCAGGGGCAGCACCAACCCACCTTGCCACAGAGAGAAATGTTTTGCTATAATGGCAAGGAAACTGATCATTTTTTGGTAGAAATTATCAGAGCTGGAATTTATCCATATTCATAACAACAATAGAATCCTACCGCAATGTCTTTATTGTGCAATGATTGCTGACCTTGTTATTACGCTTGATAATATAGTTTAATCATGGGGGGGGGGGTGTCTGAATTGGTACCCAAAGTGCTCTGACCTCTGAGCCACCTAGCCACCTCTAAATACGATTGTAAAATCAATCATACATAATGGCCTTGATGAATCAGTTAAAAAATACTGCTTTTGGTATGCCCACAGCTGGTCCTTGACACAGGCTCAACTGTTGACTTTGAAGCATCAGAGCTGTACACTGTGAGCATTTCAATATCTGCGGCTGGTGGAGCAGTGCAAAAATCAGCCACCCTTCAGCTAAGAATACTGAATGTGAACGAACCGCCAAGCTGTGAAAATGCTTTTGTGCAGGGTAAGTGGTAACCTGAATTTTATATGTCATCACCGCTGGAAATGTTCACCATTATTTGTTACACATTATGTACCATATTGTTCAAACTTCCGTATTATTTATTTAGTTGACAGCTCAGCTAGAATGTTCATGAAGCATGTTTTTGTTCTGTTTAGGCGTAACTGTATCAATACCTGAAAATGCTCCGAATGGACAAAATGTCTACAAAGTTGTTGCGCCAGATCCAGAAAAGGATGCACTATTTGTAAGTACAGCACCGCAATATCAATGTATGCAACAAATCAGATATTTCGTTGAGACATTTCTTCTAAGACGTGTCTGCTGCCTCCTTCGTCTGGAGACAGCAGGGTATGGAACTCGCTTCCCACAGCCATCATTGCTGTTGAATCTCCGCCAATGTCCAAGTCCAGCTTCTGCCAACGGCCTTTCTCTCTGACATGAATATGCCCACTATTTCTGTACCGAGTCCAGAGACGCAGACAGATTTGGACCATATATTAATAAACATTGACTAGTATTCATCTTCTTGGTTCTTTCGGTAAAGTCACGTAGAAGGGAAATAATACAATGATAAAAATAAAACATAATAAAATAAAATTATCACGACGTTTCGGCCACAACACAAGCAGCCGTCCTCAGGTGAAGAAACAGAGCTGTCAGAAAGACAGCGCTGTCAAATAATTGCATTTTATTATGTTTTATTTGTATTATTGTATTATTTCCCTTCTACGTGACTTTACCCAAAGAACCAAGAAGGTGAATCCCTGCAGTCACGAAAGCTTTAAATCGAAATTGTCTTGTATTCTCGACGAGTGCACACTGCATTCTGATAACTATCTGATGCAGATCCCCTGTTCACAGATTGAATCAGCAGTGTAAATCAGGACTCTATTGGAAATACGTCATAACTATTGATTTTAACACTGGAACTTCAGCACCATGCACATTGTTCTCTATTAATATGCAAATACAATCGTTATGACACAGACCTGGCTGGTACAAAGGGAAACTTGCGCTGTTTTTGGGCACAAGGAGAGGCGTTTTAGAAACCGTATTTGAAACATTCGGACAGATTCTCATCTTATATATTTTTTTTGTGTGAACGTGGTGATATCTTCACCACTGTCATTATTTCGATGGCACAAATCGAAACCTGCACCATTTGGGGGTATGTGAAATGGTTTCAGAATTTTTGCTTTAAGCTGTGCACTTTAGGGACAGATTGCTATCTTGAAAAAAAAGAGGTTTGTTTTGTTAACACATGACGATGCCTTGATGTCTTGGGGAAAGTCACCCACAATTATGTGTTTAAGCCGTGTTGTCAAGGTATGATAGCTGGCTCTTAATTCCCCATTGACATTATAATTTGCCGGAATTTCTCGGATTTTACTTTTTTATCTCTCTCATAATTTTCGGCCCTCTGCAGTTTGACATCGTCTCTCAAATTCCACCCGGTGGACCCAAGGGCTACTTTACAATCAACCCCGCCAGTGGCGCCGTGGAGAGAAGCTCTCTGTCACCACTAGACTACGAAGCAAACCTCCGCGTGAGTGACTCGTGCTCTCTGCTCTTCGACTGAGAAGCCTCCGCTGGGGGAACATCTCGTCCAGCTCTGCCGCGATACATTGGCAGTGGTGCACGAGCATCATTATTTTGATAACACTGCCGTCGATAAACATTGCCCTAAATATATATCTACGAATGGGCAACGTTCACATGCCGATGTAATACTGTTCATCTCGAAAACACGAGATAAAATAAAATGTTTGTCAGGGATCCATGGTGTACGGTGCAGTCTCCCACTATTATTGAGTAAATCTGTCAGCTTTGAAGAACGGCCATTGGCCAAAATGTTACCTATTTACGTTTTTGTTGTTGCCGTTTAGGGCAGCGTGACTGACAATCGCCACTGCGTTGATGTTTTACGATGTCTATGCTTCACGATGCCACTCACAGGTGGTGCATTTGAATATCACGGTGAGGGAATTGAGCACGCAGCAGCAGTTCACGTGCGCCGGCTCTCTCACCGTGAATATACTTGACACGAATGATGAACCCCCCATCATCAGGTAACATTATACCTCCCGTCGTATCGTACGGTTTACATTCGATTGATAACGCGAGTCATCTGCAACGGCAGTCCATAGCCTTAAGTGATAAAACATATTCACCTGCCTTTGTGCTCCACATTGGAGACTGTCGGTCGACAAGTTCAGAACACAGTGGTAATGAAAAATGGATCAAAGATTATAGGACATATTTTGTTAATGTCTCAGTGTGGTTTTACAAAAGCGAGACATGTTTGGAGTGGCAGACCTTAATTTGCTATTTGTATCTGCACAAGGCCTGCTCGAGACAACGTGGCGCGGTTTGGCTGTGATGTGTATATACTTTGTATTGCTGTCAGCTCAACAAAATAACTTTTTATCAATGGGACAATTTTTTGCCAATATGATGAAAAAAAATACTTTACCCTTTCTGGCAATAATAATAGGATGTTCCATCACCAAATAGACACCTATTTCCAGGCATCAAATCTGCATTAACCACACATTGCTTGTGGTAAAACATGCAGACAAATATGCGTTGATAATGTTTGCTCAATAACTTTAAAGTGCAATGCACAGTTCAATATTTTAATCTTGTATCGGGAAATGCAATGAATTTAACGAAAATATAAGACAGAGTAAAGAACCCACGTGATCTCGTCTGCTAAAATAAAAGACATTGAATTGAATAGCAAGCAGCTGCCTTGTAACACCACACTCTGTGGGTTGGCCCTCTGGTGACAGTCCACTTCCATTCACGCAAACGAACTTTGCTGAAGAACAACCTCCAGGCACACCTGTGCTGCAGGTTACAGCTACGGATCGTGACGCTGGTGACACACAGACCTATGCCTTTGCTGACACCACGCCAGATGCGTTCACCATTGCTGCAGGTAAGAGCATTCATCAGAAGGTGGTTTGCTCTCTAATGCTTTCCAAACACCATGATGTTCAAAGCATTTCTTATTTTTTGGCGGGTGGGGAGTTGTTCACGATAACATTCATACTATGATCCAATATGAACCGATCTTTAATGTTGAGCCGTGTTGCTATTATGGACTTTAGCTATTAAAAACTGGACTAAATTATCAAAGGGTTGTGCAAAAGTTGGATATAAAACCAGTGCTAAAAGAAGCCACGCCCTCCCGGACAGTGGGAACTATCTGAGCCCTGTGGTCACATCGTGGCCCTTGGTTTGTTGTGGGTGGGGCGAGGACAACTCGACAATTACTTTGGTGATGATGATCAGGTGGTGGTGCTGAATTACGTACTTACAAGCACAAACACGTGAAGGAAAGTGTTCTATAATCTGTGCGAATGAACGATTCTTCTTACTTTAACACGTCGGCTTTCACGACCAATATTATCCTTAATATAGGTGTTTTGGGTTAGATCGCATAAATATAAATGTGTCGTTAAACCTATACTATGCTGTACTCGTGACGAATTGGCATGTTCTGTTTACGTGAAACACCTTACTAATTGGCTGTATCGGGTGGTGGCAGGTTTAATGACGCATTTATATGTATGCTATCTAACCCAAAACACCTATATTATGGATTCTTCTTACTTGTGTGTTAAATAGGTTTTGCTGCGATATTTTACTTACTTAAAAAAAACTACTGCTAATGGTGTCAATATGTATTTGCTATGAAATTCATTTGATTTGTTTTCTGCACTTGGACAGGATCTGGTGTGATCACGTCTTCGAGGAAGCTCGATTATGATGACGCGCTGACGCCGAAATTCTATATTTTGTCAATAAGAGTGTACGATAAAGGGCGGACGAACACTGCAACAGCAACGCTATCGGTGTTCCTGGTCCCAGTGAATGAAGCCCCCACGTGCACACCAATTCAGGGCAACGGTTCGTCATGTGCTGTGACATTTTGCTATGACATTTAATAAATTGAATTTGCATTTGTTAAAAGTCAATTCTTCTTCCAGCTTGCAGTTTCCAATTAACAGACAGAATGAATCAAAGAAAAAAATGTATAGGCATTTAATTTTGCAAGCTACCCCATTATCTTACGGGGTTAAAGGTTAAAGGTGCAGCCCTGCAATTACTTACTCATGCCACTGCCAGCAGAATAGCCTCCACTGGAAGGAGCTACATGGAGCCTTCACTCATCCACAATGGTCAGACCTCGAGGAGGAGATAGGAGTACCGACACTTTCTGACCCAAACACTCTCCAAATCGGACCAATGGGATTGACGAACCGTCGTGAGTTTCGTAGCAATTGGTTTATGGATGTATTTGTATGAAAACCTGTCCTCAGACAGCTAAATAAATGGATGTGCATATTGTTTTATCGTCTTAGAAAATATGTGGCCTAATGGATCATGTAAACGTTAAAATATCAATCGTTTTTTATGTTTTACCTTTTCTTTTCCACAGGAGCTGTTGCAAACATTACAGAAAACTTCCGTCCCTCCCAGACGATCTTTAGAGTTACAGCGGTTGACCCAGATGCTGGGGATTTGTTGACTGTGAGTATGCTTCATGCTAAACAGTCCGATTAAACAAAAGTTCAGTTTGACCAACTTGTAATAATGTATACGTTGTTTTATTTGGGTGGATCATTAAATATTAGTCTCAGAGATACTTGATGTATCTCACATACTCTTAGCGATCTGTGGGTTCACGGCCAATCTTCGTCTGATGTTTATGATGGAAATTCGCACTTCATAGCGCGGTCATTACATATGTGGCCTCTGTTGAGTACAATATTCTGCATCCTGTTGTTTTTGTGTTGGTTTACTTGTGTTGCTAATCAATACTGTCTGCTCTGTTACCCTAGTGTGGTTTCACATATAATGTATTTGTTTTCGGTACCTTTCTCATGAGATTTCTTTGTATCCATTATTATACCTTTCCACTTATTCAACTATTGCTTCCTCGTCATTGTTTATAATAACCTTGGTTATTCAATACCTTTCCACTCAAAGCATGAACGAAGAATGGCGGAATGCATAGTTCAAATGAGGCTAGGGCAAATTTTGGCCGACAGTCTTTGCTAATTCGGATGATTTGGGATGATTCAAGTGCATTGACATGGCATCCTTCAAATTCGTACGTTTTTTTCTTTGCGCAGCACAGTTTGTACTTGCCGGCTATTTTGGGCACTCATTGTTGCTCCCAGACTGAATTTTTTTTCTGCTTTTGTGACATGTTGGCAATTTTAATCAGTGCCTTTTTTGGACCGGATGATTGGGTATTGAGAGCCAGAGGGGGCTTTGGCAGGGAGGTGAATAGACGGGCTTCAGATGTTTCAAGAGTGATTGCCGCGATAGTGGAGATTTTGGTCAGCAAGTGATGGCGTGCCAGTAGAGTCTCGACAGCCAAAGTGCAAAAAGCCAAGGGAGAGTACCACACGTGATTGAAATGTTGTTTTTAACCCCTTTTTTACTCTGTTGCCACATTCCAATGTAGAAAATGTGCTCTTTTTCCATTGCAGTATTCGATCTCTAACCAAGTCCCACCATTGGCTTCTGCGGAATATTTTAACATCGATTCGAGCAGTGGGGTTATATCGAGAACCAACCTTGTTCCTTTGGATTATGAAGGAAATTTTAAGGTAAGCCCAATTTAACTGTATCAGTTTTCTTAAAAGCATGCAACGTTCAAGTTAATACTTCATTGCTGTAAAGTTTAAGTTGTGTGTCTTTTTTACTGTACATTTTTTCTTCACGTGGTTATCTCTTTAAGCATTTTTTTTTCATGCAGGTGTTTCTGATATCACTGACCATTACTGATAATGGTTCACCCAGGAGATCTTGCACTGGAAGAATAACAGTGAACCTTATTGACACCAATGATGAGCCTCCCATTTTCGAGTGAGTATCAAACCCATGTGCACAAATCAGTCAACTTATTTCGTTTTCCCACAGACGCCTTGAATGACAGTGCATTGCCCCATTTGCGCTGGACAACTGGGTTACTGAAGCTACTTAGGCACGTTTCTTAATTTTTTACGAATGACTGTTATTTGACATACAGTGGTTAGCACACTGCGCTATTAGCCCGACAGCCCAAGCTTCATTCCTGGCCATGGCTAACATCGGCGGTGAGTGATTTCTAAACCAGTCATGGGTACTTCCTCCACTTTCACCAACCTGCACTGACCAGCATGGTGAAGTATGGTCAAACAACCCTTGACCAGCACAGTTGGGGAGGCCAAATTTGGCTTTTTGGATTGGGTACAAGGATTTAACGGCCCAGTCTTGAAACGTTCACGTCACAGGGCCTGAAAAAAACACCCCACAACAGCATGCTTTGCAAGATTTTTTTTTCAGAAATGCGTTTGAAACAACCCAGTAATTTCATTAAAATAACCATGCCACACTGTTGACACATTGTCTCTGTACCATATAGACGTCGTATCAGTACCGACACAGTTATTTCATTGACAGAGTCACTGGGATAATTGCGGCGGTTAAGATATTTGTAATTCCCTAGAATGTATTTATGGGGTGGCTGAACCAACCTGATCCCTTCTCCTGTTTGAAAATTGGACCGATGCCCTGTCAAGGCTCGTACTTTATTTAACTACCTCGTATAATAGCGATGTAGTGTCGGCACTGTCATTTTATGCAGGCACGTGCAATTACGTGGTAATTACAAGGTTAAACACAATTATGACTCGCCAAAGATTCAAAGTGTAGACAGCTTGTATTTGTCTACTTCTATATTATAAATGTATTACATTTAATTTGCATTAAAATTTTAAACATGTCACGCCATACACACATACGACCGATGATGTTTCACTCATCCATACTGATGTATGTCCTAAACAAATAAATCAGTTAAAATTCAACATATTTAACAAGAACTGAAATAAGCCAGAGACAACAACGATGTTTTAGATTTCTCACGTAACACAGTAGATTTTTTTCCTATTTCTATTTGCCTCATTTGGTGTATTTTAGCAAAAAAATGTGGCTTTTGTCACGTTTGTGACCGAGGTCACTCCTGGTCTCTTGAGTTCTCACCTGGTTAAACAGAAAGAAAAACTTTAACTTCAAACACGAATGACGAAATATTGTTCCTAATGGATAATGTGCTTATCAAGTTCATGGTATAGAGGTCACCATTGCCAGTGCTATTGATGCAACCACATCGCTTTTTTTTTATCAATATTTTTGTTATTGCACAGAGCACAAACCGCGAGACGAGGTATGGGGGGGGGGTTACAGAAAATCCACAGACCTCAGTCCCGGGCACGGTGCATCTGAGTTTAAACCAGGGGGGGTAGTGTGCTCGAATGGTGCGACAGCTTGATCTAAACTCAACTCCCGCCCTACAAGGGCTGCTCTTACACTCTTACCATCACCCAGCTTTAGGTCTTCCCCTAGATCCACTGACCTCTGTGTCCGCCACTCCAATGCCAGTGTTTTGTTTTTACCTGCTCTCCCCCGACACTGCACACATGCCAATCTCATGGCAAACCTCCTCTTCCTCATTAAATCTGCAACACTTTATTGACATATTTTGTTACAAACTTCCACGCCGCTTCCATGACCAATTTCCAAGCTTGTGGATATATATATTTGCAATTGCTGTATATTGCCCCAGACTTGTTGTACCAAACCCAATGGAGATTTTGGAAGACCAACCCCCAGGCACCGTGATCACTCAGATGAAAGCAACAGACAGAGATGCTGGAGACATCGTTTCATTTGAGCTGGCTTCTCCGTCCACTGCCTTTGCTGTTGATGCAGGTGAATCAATAACATAAGAACGAGGGGACCTCAGTTTATTGATAAGTGCATGAACAGAGCATTGTATTGAAATAATTCCCAGACGTCGGTTATGAATTTATACAAGTAGATGGTGTAATAATAACATCTACAATTTATCCATATCAAAGGGTTTTTTGGGGTTAGATATCATAAATAGAAATGTATCTTCTTGGTTCTTTCGGTAAAGTCACGTAGAATGGAAATAATAAAATAATAAAAATAAAACATGATAAAATCATTCTCACGACGTTTCGGCCACAACACAAGCAGCCGTCTTCAGGTGAAGAATAGGTATGTCGACATTCAGACTCTGTCTTCTCGACATACCTATTCTTCACCCGAGGACGGCTGCTTGCGTTGTGGCCGAAACGTCGTGAGAATTATTTTATTATGTTTTATTTTTATTATTTTATTATTTCCATTCTACGTGACTTTACCGAAAGAACCAAGAAGATGAATCCCTGCAGTCACGAAAGTTTTAAATCGAAATTTAGAAATGTATCATTAACCCCCCACCACCCAACACAGCCAATTAGTAAGGTTTGTTAGAGAAACAAAACGTGCCAACTAGTTGCTCCTTCAGCACACCGGTGTGTTGGAGAGTAAACCCACAACATTTACAATTTGAGTACGACGTTTTACTGGTGATTAGAGCCAGCTTCGTCAGGCGATTTGAAAAAAAAACGTTATTATACGTAACATTTATAGCTCTCCAGTGTGTTTTTTGGTTGTGCTGCATATTGTTCAGCATGATGTGCGATGTTTTTCTCTATGTGCAGAGAGATTCTTCAGTTTCCTCAATTCCTAAATAGAGCTACAGAACGTATTCAGCACAACCACAGAAACCAACACGGTAGTATTAACATCCATTTTTTTTTACCTGGATGATACAAGTCCTGACTTGAGTCATATCTGAAGTGGGAATCCAATATTACCGTGACACGGACAGCATGCCATTGCCAAAACATGTGCATTATTATTTCAATACGAGCCCAGTACAAAGCACAACCCACAACACAGGGAAGGGGCACCTACGATTAACATGGTTGGCTGTGTACTGTGCAAAAGAAGTTCAACATACATACGTATTTTCAGAAACTCTACGTGCCAAAGCATATGCATTTTTTAAATGTGTGGGTAAAGTTTAATGCATGTTTTAGTTATTAACAGAGGGTAATATCTGCTCATAACTGTTCAGTCACCCTGTAAGATGATCAGCTTTTAAAATAAGACGTATGCATATCATAATTAAGGTTTCTGTATGTTGCTAAAAATATGTTTTCATATTCAAGAATGTTGTTATGGATGAAGTTCACATTAAGAGATATTTAATTTCTGACAAAACCGCATGTGGAGATGTAGATTATAGGGAATGCATTTATGTTTTCCTTGTGATGTATTCTTAGACGTTTGAAATGTTGTGTCAAGTACACTTTCCAAACCCGCACTAAATACATCAGAATGATGCTAAAATGTACAGAATCAACATTGGCCATGTAAGAACTTGTGCCATGTAACAATCCCCCCTGAGGCTAAATACACAGCTTTGTTATTTTCAATATTGTATAATCCTGCTGTAAAAAAGCTTGTTGTAATTTATTCAATGGATGCGGAGGCTACTGAAATCCTAACGCATGGAAAAAACCTTGCCAACGACACGTGTGTTTTCATTGTTTTAGGAAGCACGCATTTCAAAAACATATTGTCGTTTTCTTTGTATGGGACAAGCATTTTACTAATTTGCATTATAAAACAACGATACATAATTCTACTCAGAACATGTAAGTAGGGCTTTGGCCAAGAATATAAAAAACAAATCCGGTGTGGTAATATTGTCGCATTATTGACCCTGTTGTTGCACAATTTTTCACAACTGTTGTTCTGGCTCTAGATTCAGGAATTGTGTATACGCAGATGAGCCTGGACTACGATGACGCCAAGATTCCCAAGAAGCACGTGTTGATTATTTTTGCCTATGACAGTGGCAGACAAAATGTCGCCACTTACAATCTGACTATACTACTTCAGCCGGTGAACGAGGCACCGGCATGTGATCCACTGTTTGCTCGAGAAGATGGTAACGCTTTTGCATTTTTTTTTACACCGTTAAAATAGAAAACCTATCTTCTTGGTTCTTTCGGTAAAGTCACGTGGAAGGGAAATAATAAAATAATAAAAATAAAACAATAAAATAATTCTCACGACGTTTCAGCTACAACGCAAGCAGCCGTCCTCAGGTGATGTCCTCAGGTGATGTCCTCAGGTGACGGCTGCTTGCGTTGTAGCCGAAACGTCGTGAGAATTATTTTATTATAATTTATTTTTATTATTGTATTATTTCCCTTCTACGTGACTTTACCGAAAGAACCAAGAAGATGAATCCCTACAGTCACGAAAGCTTTAAATCGAAATAGACAACCTAGTGCAACATTTAAGGCACAGTGTGTTCGCAGATTCGGCATGAGATTTGCAACCGTGAATACCTTCAGTACACTTTAACACGCGACTCCACATGCATGATGGGAAGCTGAGGCCACTGATGGAGTGACATGACCACACAGAGTCTCCTGAATGCAAGACCGTTGAGTCTCTGCAGTTTCAGACTGCGTAGATATCTAATACCACCATCAGCAGCAGCAGCCGTCGTCAATCCACTGCTGGATAAAAGCCTCCACCGTTGCGTTCCTCGTGCTCTCGCGATGTCAATCTCACTCACTCGTACACATGCACTGATCTCATCGCTCCATTTTCACAGTGGCCATTCTCTCAGGCACGTTATCTCCTTTGGCTGCCATTCAGTAATGTCCATCAGCCGTCGTCACTTCTAGCGATGTGTCTTGGCCAAACACCACTTGCTTTTCTTATCAGACAATGTGATGTCTGTGACTTTTTTTTTGTTCCCTGATCTGTTCTCCGCTTTCGGTCTCTAAGTGTCATTCCGAGCATGCATTTCTCCATGCTTCTTTGATTTTGGTCCATTTTGTTTGTCAGTGTCCATATGTCTAATCCACGTGTCATAGCTGATTGAAACCCCTCTTATTCAGGCAGTGGTATGCCGCTTTCATGATATAATTTCAGCTAAATTGACCCATCCTGTCCATGTTTGCTCTTTGATTTAATACATTTTTTTATCCTGTTTAACCTTCAATAATTGCTGTGAATATGTACATTCTGCTGTGTTTGCAAGTTGCTTTGCTCCAACAAAATGCCACTGTGTTGCAGTGTTCCTACCTCTACCCTGGAAATGTTCTATGCTAAATGTAAACAGTCAGCATCCACTTTAGGACGATTGTGTTTTGTGTGTGTTTTCAATAGGTGCAATCACAAGAACAGCTGAGAACGTGTTTCCTTTCACAGCAATTTACAAAGTCACTGCCAATGACCCCGATAATGGGGATATTCTGAAAGTAAGTGTTTTTTTCTTAATCCTGCCTTCACGATTTGTATTTTTAACTACTTTTCTGTGAAATGTCTGCTGGAATCTACCAGTAAGCATACTAACAAATGCACAACTTATCAGTATCTGCTTTTTCAAGGTACATACTTAATGTTTTTTTTCGCAGTATGACATTCTTTCACAGGCCCCTAATGTGTCAGGTGTTGGGTATTTCTCAATAAACTCATTCTCTGGCGTCATCTACAGAAGCTCGCTCACCCCCCTTGACTTTGATGCAGGGTTAAAGGTAAATACACAGCAGATGGGACACAGTGGCAATCTGAATGAGCGAGGAATGGGTTTATATTATACAAGAACAATAATTCTAGATTTGAAGTTTTCGTCACTGCAAGGATCCATATACTCTTTGGTTCTTTCGTTAAAGTCACGTCGGTGAAAAAACTTAAAATTAAAATGTATTTATTTTATTTTCCTTTTTTCACCTACGTGAGAAGAACCAAAGAGTAAAGAACAATAATAACTAGCATGTGGTCACATGCTCTTAAAAGCCGTCCATAAATGACGTCACGCACCTAGGGGGGAGGGGGTCAGAAATTCGTGACGATGTGTGACGATGGGGGGGGGGGGGGTTTGAGAAACGTGACGTCACATAAAAATGCGCAACTTTAAATAAATATAGACAACACGTTCTACTTAATTAAATATACTTTTTAATAAATGTTTTTTCCTACAACATCAGAGTGCAGCGCCACATTAAATACGCACTACAATGACAATAGTTTAAAGCAATTTGAAGCATGTTTTATATTCTTTTTGGGGGGGGGGGCAGAGCTTTGTGACGTCATATTTGAGGGGGGGTCTGACTTTTTGTGACGCCGTGTGACGAAGGGGGGGGGGGTAAAAAATCGTCCAAAATCGCGTGACGTCATTTATGGACGGCCCCTTACCAGAGGCGTCCCTAGACGAGCTGCCAGCGACTGGCGCCCTCTAGTCGAACCACACAATCGGCGCCCTCATCCCCAAACTCCAAGGGCAGATCCAAGGCTGAGGTTTTTGGTAAACTGGAAAAATTTTGCCCCTATTTTCTGTTTAATATTTTTTAAGCGGATTTTTTTAAACAAAGGCATAATTATTTTCTGTTTACTAATAGGGTTTTTCCCCTTTTTTCTGGCAACAAAACTGACACCTTTTGCAAGGAATCATGCTTACATTAACCACAATACTTGCAGTCAAATGCAAACAAAAAACAATACTCTGATAATTTATGCATTGTCTTTGAAACTGATTGGTCCACACCAGAGACAGCTTTCTTTAGAGCCTAGTCTCATATGGTGTTCGACCAGATGACGCCTGGTGGACCAATCAGTTTCAAAGACAATGCACAAATTATCAGAGTATTGTTTTTTGTTTACATTTGACTGCAAGTATTGTGGTTAATGTAAGCATGATTCCTTGCAAAAGGTGTCAGTTTTGTTGCCAGAAAAAAGGGGAAAAACCCCTATTAGTATATTTTGGTACTGGCAAAGGAGGTCCCATGATATTTTCTGTTTTTCGTCCGTCCGTATGTCCAACCAATACATTCTCAGACATGTTGAGATACGAATCATAATTCATATTCCGTCTGTGCACCCACGGGAATTGAAGTAACGAAATCTTCGTTATTTTATTGGTATTTTTTTTAGTTTGTATTTTTTTCCTCAAATTTGGCACCTCACTTAACTTGGCGCCCTAGGCGACCGCTAAGTTCACCTAAATGGACGGGCCACCCCTGGCTCTAACCTTCTTCTCAAATTTCTGTTATTGTATTTCAATAGCAGCCCGGTACAGAGCACAAACCGCGACGCAAGGTGGGGGGGAGGGGGATTACAGAAAATCCACAGACCTCAGTCTTGGACAGGGTGCATCTGAGTTTAAACCAGGGGGGGGGGGGGTAGTGGGCTCGGATGCTGCGACAGTCCTCGTCACCCACCATAGTCCACCTTTCCACGTTCACCGATCTTCTTGCTCAAAGGACAAATTGCGTTGTCCCATGCTGTACACGCCTGGTGATTCATAAACATGTCTGACGTAAAGTACAGAGCGCTGATTTTCACGTGAGTGCTCTCCACATGTCTATATTCATTTGTATCAGTCATCACTATGTCATAGGGAACATATTTAGCAATCATCATACATGTACAATGTCTAATAACTCGATTAACATTCTAATTAAGAAGATTGGTAAATATTAAAATTCGCAATGTAATGAGTTTCAAGAACTGGAGTTTAAAAAATCCCTGTTCTCACCCATACAGTTTCTGAGAGCACACAAATGGCCTAAACCTATCTATACATATTTTTTGGTTCTTTCGGTAAAGTCACATAGGTAAAAAATACAATAAAAAAAGAGACATAAAAATAGAAAAAGAAAAAGAAAAAAATTAAAGCAAATTTACTTATATTTTTTTATTTTCATCTCTTATTTTTTTTTACCGAAAGAACCAAAGAATATGGATCCTTGCAGTCACGAAAACTTTTTATCTATACATCTTAATATTACGGCACTGACCCACCCAGTGGAAGAAGGATCTGTGTCACGCAATTAACTGGATGATTTCCCATAGACATACATGTTTTTAACTTGCAGTGCCATTTTTCCCGTGTGTAATACCTTTGTTCAATGAACACGAGTACCATCAGGTGCGCAGAGTTGCACCCTTGGAAACAATTAGTAAAACTAATTGTTGGCGCACATACAAGGCGCAATGTTCGTCCTCGTTATTGGATGCTCAGTCCTTGCAGTTTACATGCCAAAGCAGGGGAACATTTTTCACGATAAGTTAACTCTTGTACCCGGCAAAAAATATTGCCTCTGGTAGTGAGAATATTTGCATTATGTACATACCAATGCAAGTGTGTGCTCGAAATCTCAAGCAAATCCAATCAATTTCAGGGCGAGTTCAGAGCTCTTCTCACCTACCTACTCTGCATTTATATTGTGCATGTGTTATTCTTCCGTTGCATTGACTCACAGTCATGCTTTGCAAACAACGGATGCATTGAGCCGTGTTGTCACAGGTATTTCAAATTACCGTCAATGTCACGGACAACGGGCTACCACGGAAGTCATGCAGGGGAATGGTGACCGTTTTTATTGAAGATGTAAACGACGAAACGCCGCAAATAACGTGAGTTGAACGTAGAAAGCGGTGATGCATGATGCATCCATATCAACAAATACCTGCCATTCGCCACCAAGTGACGGCGACGTCACCACGGCACCTGTGCCAGGCCAGGTGCGCGCGAGGGGCTTGTCACCCCCCCCCCCCCACTTGGTGCTTTTGTCTACCAAAGCACCGCGGTGGAAACCCAAAACAGGCTTGTGCTAGAGACCAGGGGGACATGCGTTCATGACGCCTTCTATTCTGGCCAAACTCCATAGCTACAATACATGCGTACATGAACACGTGAATTGAAAAATTATCACGTACGACAATTTGTCAGTCGACTGCTTTGATGAAAGCTTCTCCCATACCATGCCGGTCATATAGATGTGAATATATAATTATACACGTAAATAATAACAACAACCGCCATTCACCACGATGTGGCACGTGACGTCACCAAGGCACTTGTGCCAGGTTAAGTGCACTTTAAGGCCACGTGAAGTGTCGAACGCCTGCTGGCAGGAGGTCACGGGACCAGGGGCGGTTTCTTCATTAGGGCGATTGGGCGACGCACCACCAATGTCATTCAACCACAGAGTCACGCTAGCCGTCACTGTGCCTCTGGATATAGTCCAATCAGCGTCATGCTACGTTCTGTGGAGTACCGCCTCTTTTTGGGCGATTTCCCTCCAGCTGAGAATCGCCCCGAGTGGTCCCATAGACTTACATTCTATGGCTTCCGGGAGGGCTCGCCCTAACGTGCTTACGTCATCATACGTGCTTACGTCATCATACGTAAGCACGTTTCATCCAACAATATAATTTGTCGCCACCTAGTGGAATCTTTAATAAAAGAAACTTGAGTGGTTTGTTTTAATAGTGAGTATAGAAACAAACAAGATGTATTGTAAGAGTCACTTTATTTTTCATTAATATTAAAGAAGTGAAGTTGCCTTTACATGCTTAAGCTGTTAATTTATCCATTGCATGGGTGGACCTTATCCTTATCAATCATCCAGACATTTGCCCCCCCTGAGAGATTTTGCAGGAGCCGCCACTGCACGGGACAGGCCCAGGTGCCATTGGTTGACTGGCTGAGATGATTGGCCGATGCACCAGCTGTGCCCCCTACTGTGCCAACTCACATGCATGGGGTGGGCGGGATCCGGTCAGTGGCCAAGAGGTAGCGCATTGTGGTCTGAACCCAGCGATCTGAGTAACATCAACGGTATCTGATACATGAGCCAGTCTTGGGCTCCCTCCCTTATGCAGCCCTCACTGACCAGTGTGATGAAGTATGTTCAAACAACTCCCATGACTGGATGGCCAGAGGAGGCCTTCATCCAGCAGTGGATTGACCAGAGCCGAACTTTATTACACACACGCACACATTCAAAACGAAATGCATGGTCAATAACATTAACGTGTAGCCTTTATATATGCACATATACCATGTATTTAACGCATTTATTGTCTATTTAACAAACAAAAAACAATCTCCTTCGATTGGTATTGGCCAAACATCTCAATTCAGGACGAACTCCGGTCACCCTCACAGCAGCGGCTTCTGGCTGACCATCGAACAAAGACGCTCACCGCATCGCGCACTTTCAGATGCACTTCTGAGGCCATCTGGAATTCTCTTCCTTCCGATATGAGGAAGGCACTGGAGCACTTTTAAATCTAGATTGAAAACTCATTTCCTTAGAACTGCTTTTTGCGTTTAGTTTGTTGTCCTTCCCACACGCCTCCAATAAGCGCGGTTGGCTGCATATGGTGCGAAAGAAGTTCAACATACATACACACACATTCCTGCAAAAGAGCCCTGAGACCAGGGCTCTTTTGGATGAATACATGACATTACAGTGTTGCTTTATTCTCAAAGGTGTTATGAAAAGGAAATAATTGTACACATTATGTGACATTTCACAGTAGCGCAATCTATCACACGAAGGTGCTGAGTTTCGCAGACTTGTGGTCTGCCAGGAGGGGGTGGAGGACAATGTTGCTTTGTGGCTTTTAGCCAATGGAGTAATTGGTATCGCTCACATCGATGTTGAACTCTCCTAATTGCATTTGATGTTGGCAAATCGGCAGGAATGTATACGTCCTTGTGCAATGTGTACTTCGGTACTTTTATAGCTATAAATAAATGACTATAGTCATAGTCACTATCGTCATTTACTTCTTTTTAGCAACCCGCTCACCTTTTCTCTAGCTTGCACTCGTCTTTTGTATTGTTTGTTGACCTAAGTCCCTGGCCACGCCCCCCTACTGCGGGACATCTTTGGAAAAGAGCTTCATGGCTCATCGGATTCCTCCCGAGTTGTGGAATATTGTCATTCTGATATTGGCAGGTCGGATCCAGCAGATGTTGCTCACATAGCTGAGGAGCAGCCCCCTGGCACAGTCGTCGCCCAGCTTCACGCAAGCGACCGCGACGCCAACGACACCGCGACATTTGAGTTTGTTGGCAACGAGGATTCCTTCAACATAGAGACAGGTGGGAACAACTGTGCGCGTCAGAATGCCCCGTTCCATGTGTTGCCCTCCATAAATATTCAGCAGCTAATGGGACGTATTGGCGGGTACATCGGTGGAGCATGACACACCGGTCCTCAAAAAACAATCGAAAATAAAATGTTTTTATCAGGTAATCTGTGTATCAGTCTTTAATTGACCTGGTCGCCAAGTTTGGCACGATTCTAAGGTGTATTCAGTGGGCTGAGACTTGCCAAAAAGGTAAATATTGACCGTTGATTTGGGTCCGTTGAATCGAAGAACCGATCAAGTCTAGGGCACGAGTCAAATTTGTCTTTTGGAACATGGAGCAGCCAATCGGCATCAGACTGGGTGCTATACGGCAACAGACTGTGTAACTTCATGTTCATCTGCTCGTCAGATTCGTCTATCGACTGATTCGACATCACGAGAATTGATTTTGATGCACCTCTCAAGATTTTATGACCGGGGTTGCGAATCGCTGGAACATAAATCATTATTGCGAATTTTTATTTTTTATACTGCGCACCAGTGTACTGCCGATACGTTCAAATGCATACAGTCCATTGTGATATGCTGAATATCAATTGACCTGGTTAAGCCCCTCAGTACGTGTGGAGACCCATTATGAATTGTTCAACATTTTAGCGCCTAGCTCCCCGATGTGTTTGTTATCAGGCTGCAATGTGTACTACACGTCATTCGGCATGATGTCAGACGTTTCGCTCCACACTCTGGAAGATGGCATTTGATTTGGTTGTTCAGTACTTAAAAAAAACATCCGGCATGTGGAGAAAACGTTTTACATTATGACGAATCAACACGCGGTGCAACCTGAAAGCACATCGCAGGGCTAAACAGCACAAGCACTGCAAGTGATGCGGTAATGGCTGCACCTCTGTCAGCCGTCATCATCGCATCATGGTGGTGGATGTGAAGCAAATGTTCAATTTTACAATGCGAATTTTGGAATGTGCCTACTTTTCATGTTTGGGGGCTTTTTACGGTGTGCTCTTGCAGAGTTTTTATTATTATTATTATTATTTTGTTATCAGCAAATGGAATTTACTGAACATAACATTCCAATTCACTGGAGGCATTTTTGGCATGTTGATGTTTGTTTTGTTTGCGTTCAGGTACAGGGACGGTATCAACTTCGAAACGTTTGAATTACGATGATCCTCTGACTCCTAGAGAATACCTCCTTAGCATCCGAGCGTGCGACAAGAATCGAACTCACTCGGCAACACTCACACTCACCGTAATTCTGGACCCAATTAACGAGCCGCCAAAATGTGATCCTGCCTTCTCCCAGAACACCGGTAAAACATTATTTCTCCATTACACAATCAAACAGCACCATTGGAACCTCATTTGCCAGTAAAAAATATGATAATTGATATGATAAAAAGAGGTGTCAGTTTTGTTGCCAGATACAAGGGTAAAAAAACAATGATCACAATCAAACAGCTTAATGCGTTACAATCGTCGTCACCGTCAGCCTTGATCAATCCACTGCTAGACACTGGCCTCACCAAATTCGCCGCCAAACTCCCGGGGATCTGCGCATGATATGCATTCCATTTTAAGATGCGAAGTGTTGGGTTTCATTCCAGTGCCTCGCTTGCGCTCGTGTGTGGCCTGCGAGCGCGTGCGAGCGTGCGTGTAATTGTGTGCGCACGAGTGCAAGCGTCTCCGTGCGAACGGAGACGGTGTGACCGAGGTTTCGTGTGGAGCACAGAATTTTTAAAATTTGTTCAGCATTTCATTTTGGTGTTCATGTCAGGGACCATAACAAGCGCGCAGTGTTTTTCTTTGTCACAGGTCAATCTCGAGGTTTGTTATGGCTGTATCCATTACAATCCGTATAGTGTGTGCAGTGTATGACATTGGAATCAGTTAAAGATGCATGTGTGCGTTTCTGTTGGTCAGCACATGCCTCATGACATCAGTGGTAAAACATTTATTATTGACACCTGGATTTTTTTTTTCGCACGAAGAGTTTTACACGTATCATGTGTTTTTTTTCAGGGGCAGAAACTGTCATTTTTGAAGATCATCCCATCTTCAAACCAATTTATAAGCTCGTTGCTTCAGACCCAGACATCGATGACACACTCATCGTATGTAACATTTTATTGTGGCGGGGAATGACTCGTTTATTGTTTTCTTGATGAGTTTAATTTGCAATAACATTGCCCATTTCCGTAACCAAGGAGCCCAGTACATGTGTATTCTACACATACAGTGTGTGTTTATGACATTCAGTTTTTTTACGGATGGAATGTGTTGTGCTGATGGAAAGGAATACCACATTAGTGAAGGCACAGGACTAATTCTACCAATTAGTTTCATCTTATACAAACTGTGTTCAACAAATATGTTAGGGGATGCACTATTTTTCTCTCTTTATGCTGTATTAGTTCTACCAGACTTTGCAACCTTATCCCATTGCCCCATTTCCAAAGTTTCCATAACCTTGCTCAGTCCAAGACACGTGTTCGTATCTGCTGTGATATCAATAGTGTCTGCCCTTTGTTGCTGGCTGCTTTTGTTAAAGACCTTTGGGCCCGAGCGCAGACGCTGTGATTTAAAGCATGTGCATTGTTTATTTTCCTGGGGCCCACCTGCATACAGAAACAAAGTGTACAGCCAACAGAGCACATGCACTTATTGCCCTACCATAGATAGAGGACATTTCGTATCTGTTCATGAATATACTGATGCTTAAAACATACCTGTCTGAGCAATGCCTCCAGCTATATCTTTCATCGTTTTCAGTTTAAGATCACGGAGCAAAGTCCCAACCTGACAGCGGCGTCTGGATTCTTTTCTGTGGATCCGGCGAGTGGTATTGTCGCTCTTACTGCCAAGGAACAATTGAACTACGACACTGGGTGGAAGGTGTGTGTGTGTGTTTTTGTCTTGTCTCATTTATCATAGAAATGCGCGATATATGTTTGCTTAGAAACGAGGTGAAGATGAAGGGAGGGATGCAGCCTTTCAATGCATTGCTCATGCCACTGCTGAATTAAGGACCTCCACTAGAGGGTATATTTGGCCTACTCTTCCATGCTAGCGCATCTTGGAAGAGGCGGGAGAACCCGCACTTTTCCCCACCGCAGTCAACCTGCCGATTGAGTAACTGGTGCATCCATTATGCTGCTGGGTGGACAGAGGTATGGGGTATTTAAGAAACCTGCACCGTTGATCAACTGCTGTGCGAGTCCAGTGTGGTATTGCACCATGGCAGCATCTCTGGATTATAAATAAAATGGATTTAAATATAAGGTCAATCATTTCGCTACAACACTGTTCAATGAATGTTATTTGCCGTATGTGTCATCAGAGTATTGTTGTTATTACGCTATTTTTATTTTCAGGTTTTCAAACTCTCTCTACGAGTGGAAGAAGCAAATAAGATCATACCTCTGTTTTGCCTTGGAACCTTAACGATCTTTGTACATAACATCAACGATGAGACACCCAACATTAGGTGCCACCTCTTACTCACTTTTTTAAGGCTCTTAATAAGTGGTGCTTTCATAAACTCTATTAATCCAGAGAGCTGTTTAGCTCAGTGGGCCTTGCCTGTCTCAATAAAGTCTGAGTCTGCGTTCCTTTTCTGGGAATTTCATTGGTGAATTTTCTAAGACTGGTAACTCGTAGAACAATTTATTGTCGAAATACTGTTTGCGTGATAAATGTTTATACATTCGGCAAGTAATTTGCCTTCCCCCCCCCCTTCTTTTTAGACCTTTCATCTCTAACCCCGTCAGCGTACCGGACACAACATCTCCCGGCAAAGTAATTTCCAAAGTGACAGCCGTAGACCTGGATGAAAACGACGGTGTTTTCTTTGAATTCATTGATGAATACAAAGGCTTCAACATTGATCCTGGTGAGCAGAACAGATCAAAAAATAAATAATTGAACAATGCCTCAAATTAATTTAAAAAAGAGACTACTATCATTGTACAACGGCATACTCGTCCCATTGTAGACATTCGTTGCTAATACACGAACACAGAGGGAATTATATAAAGTCAGGATCAGTATGGGTGACTTTGAGGGTAGGCGCAGCAGTGTCGTCACATTTGTTAGCGCAGCGAGCGATGAACCCGACGACCTGAGTTTGATTCCCATCCACAGCTGACATCAACCCTACGTTCAGCAACCCCCACCGATAAGCGTGGCTGTGAAGCATGGTAACAGAAAAAAACATCCCCTTTAATTAATGACGTGGGATCCGGACACATTCATCCAGCAGTGGATCGAGAAACGACTGTACATTGATACTCCAGCACTAGCTCCATGATTGTCCATAATCAACGTTTTTGGGTTTAGAGCGCGTTATTTATAAATGTGTCGTAACCCTCCACCACCCGACACGGCCAATCAGTAAAAAAGTGTCACGTTGACAAAAGACAAATAGTTCACTGCTTTAGCCCACCGGTGTGTTGAAGCGTGAAGCCACAACATTTACAATTTGAGTACGACGTTTCGCTGGTAATTGCATCCAGCATCATCGGGCAATTCGCCAGAATGATTGTCATTGTCCGGCATTTCATATATATATACACACACACACAAACTGCTTATGTATATGGAGTTAATTTCTACAAACATTGTTTGATGCATTGTTACTCTTTGAATAATGATTCAGCCACAATTTCGGTTTAAATAGAGGCACATTTTTGGCTCATATTCAACGTTTGGGTTTGCATTGCTTCTCATTTGAACAGTTTTGTTTGTACTACATTTGTCTTAGATTATGCTCATGAAAAAAAAACATATTATATATTTGGCATATTATTTGCAAACATTGTTAAGAATTTTCTCACGCAATATTAGGTGTGCATTGTGAATTAAATACTCAATTGTAATAAAAAAAATTGACAATTAATTAAGCAGTACATACTACCCGCTATGACAAGTGATTCAGAAACATGGGCATGAACAAAGAATATAGAACAAAAACTGAAAAGCGCACAGACGCATAGAGAGAAGTATCCTTGTAATTATGTTGAGAGAGGAAGAGGTACACGTGGGTTAGAGAACGTACACAGCTTAATGACATCATCCAAAACTATATTAAGAAAAGTATATGGCCTTGGGCACGGCACATTGCTCCAAGTGACGACGGATGAACGTCAAGAATAATGACGGAGTGGCATCCAAGGAAAAGAACACAACCGAGAGGACGTCCACTGTGGAGATGGAGTGATGAGATCAGTTCACGTGCAGTGGCTGGGTAGATTTAACACGTAGGCATTCGCGACCAATATTATCCACAACAACGGTTGTTTTTGGGTTAGCAAACGACACATTTATGTTTACGTGATCTAACCCAACACAAACGTTATTATGGCTGGGTAAATTGTTGCATTGCAGGATCATGAGAGGTGGCAACGGCTTGGGGTGACCTTCATTTAAGAGTGAATTGATCATGGCAAATGATGATGATAACTATGACATCGATGCATCACGACTTGCTTAACTCTTGTGGTTAAATTTGAGATCAACACGAATAGGAACATGAGCGCACATTTTTTAAATATTTGCTTGCTCTTGTATATATATGTTTCAGGTAAATTCCATGTCATTAACACATTTTAATTAAGTCTATTGATGTATATACTGCTTTTAGTTATATCTACAGATTTGTTTGGGCCATTCCGGGCACAAAGTTTCCTTATCTGGTGTTGTTTCTGTTTCCAATTCTGGTCAATGTTAAACTAATCGACCACAAATTTTGCGATACTCTTTTTGCGGCTGGACACAACAACAGAATCAGGAGTGATCACAGCGGCACCTTCCTGGGAGAGAATGAACCTGGACGCTCCCAAGTCGTATGAACTAAGAATACGAGTCCATGATGTGGGAAGAATTCATTCAGCCACCACCACACTCACAGTCTCAGTCATGGACACCAACAACAACTCCCCACAGTGTTCACAGTATGTGCATTAGTAAGTCAAATTCACATGTTTTTTTATATTATAATAATTTACATATATGTGTGTGTGTATAGGGATGCTTCCACGGTGTAATGGTTAGCTCACCAGACTTGCAATCCAGAGGTCGCCTGTTCAATCTCCTGGCGCAGGAGTTAAAACGGGTTTCTTAAATCTGCAAGCCTCTGTCCACCCAGCAGTATAAATGGGTATGACACAGCTAGCCGATTGACAGGTTGCGTGTGGTGGGATACAGTGCGGGTACTTCCACCTCCTCCAAGCCGTCTGACCAGCATGGAATAGCAGGCTTAATACCCTGTAGCTTGGCTCTATAAAATTAACTTTTGCCAGCAGTGGCCGAATGGGCTGCACCGACACCTTTATAGTTAACATATGTTAAAAAAACACAAGATCCGATAGACATTACATACACACTTGAATTTAAGCATTTGTTGATTTCATAACATAGTGAAATCCGCAAAGTACTTACCAGCGTGGTAAAGTATGGTCAAACAACCCCCCATGACCAAAATAGCATAGGAAGTTCCGCATGTCCTCAGCAGAGGATTAGCAAGTCGCTGAACATTAATGATATAATTAAAATGATGATGATGATGACATTTAGTTTAATATAGTGTCGTTCATGCAAATTGCATCTTACAACCACTGAAGACCCACAGGCAAGCTGGAATGCAGCCAGGCAGTGAGCCGAAGCAGACAATCGCCCAAACTCTGCAGTCCTCTGTATGTTAAGTTGTTGTCGGTCAATGAATGAGTGTTCATAAATACCTTCTCTCGAATGTGTGCCAAGTTTTGTTTATTATTTGTTGTCTCTGATTAGTCCCATAGAGGCTGTCATTTTCTGTATAATATATTATAACGTTGGTTTTTGAAGTTGTGTGCTGATTTTATCCGCTGCATTCTTGAACTTACATATTGCCTGCAATTTCCCTAGGTTTCAATTTCCAAAGAGACATGTCGCCTCAGTGGCCACTCAGGACATTTAAATGAAGTTTAGAGCAACAAAAACATATCCAAACACAGTTCACACACATATATTCCTCAAACTAAATGCATAACACGAATTTTGAAGAGAAAGCACATTTTATTTTTTTATTTTTGGATCACGGAATATTGTTCAGGGGCCGATCAACCTGCAACAACTCCCTCTGAAATTAAGCTCTTGCTTGACAGTTTGTTAAGTGGCATGAACGTCGTTAACTAGCGACTGCATTTAGAGAAAGCAAGCAATGCCTTTGTGCCTCTTTACAGTGGAGTGCAGCCGACGAGTGATCAGGAATCTTTTCCATTTCCTCAGCGTGTCTCTCCCGGAGACGGCGCCCGTAGGGGGGCTTGTGGCACAGCTGTCGTGTTGGGACCGCGATGGCTCAGCCCCCAACAACCAGCTCCTTTACAGCATGCAGCTTGACGTCAGCGCCAGAGATCGCTTCCAAAGTTCGGGCGATGAAATATTGGTGAGTGTCGCGGCTGCCTTTTCAAAAGAGAGATGTCGAATGTGGGCCGAGCGAATGACCTCGCTCTTTTTTCCGCGAGCGGAGTTCGCGTGAAGTTCAGAGGGTCACGGGAACTCGTTTAGCGGATGAGAGTTCCGAGGAATTGTGGCACTGCTTAAAATTCGCGAGCATTTCCAATTCGGATTTGGGTTTAGTTGAAATTCTGCAGTGATTCTAATGTTCTTAAAGGGTGAGTGATGCAGGCTATGAGAGCCTTTTTGTCACGTCAATGTCAAGCTTCAGTGATTAGAAAAGTAAAAGTGAATTGTGCAGAAACCCATTCGTCGTGTAAAAAAAGAATCAATACGTGTCTTATTAAAGTGATTCAGAACACCAGAGATAAATCAATTTATTTCACTTCACAAAGTTTGAATTAAGCCCTGTATTTAAATGATGTGGCAAAATGAAAAATGTTCCTCTATGTATATTGTTTCCTGCATAATGTGTCACAATTATGTCTCAGCAATGGGTGAATATGTTTAATCCTGACATTAATATTTCATCCAGCAGTGTTAAGTACATTTGTTCAACAGCAGCAATACTCTATAATACACTCATCCAATAGCGACTGACATTTTAATAAAAAAAAACATGCATGCATTTTTGTCAGCACAATATGCACGCACAATACACGGACAAGAAATCCAGGTTTCGACACGAGCAATAATAGTATGCATACTATCTCATGAGTGTTTTAATCCTGTAAAATATGAATAGTCTGAAATTACAATACAACTGCAGTAATTAAGAGCCCAGAGCTGCTGTAGTCACAGCACTTGCGCCAATGATGCAAAATACGCTTCAGACGAATGTAGAGCACAGTTCGTTCAGTTACGATTATAACATTTGGGGCCTATGACCAAATCATCTGATCTCAGAAGCAAAGCAGCGGTGAGCCTGGGCTGTGCTTAGGTGAGTGACCAACCTGCATAATGCAGGTGGTGTAGGCTGATGAAAGGAGATGTCAGCAGTGCATCTAATTCCACTGTTGGTCTGTACTATGCCTCAATGTCTATGCTCCCTGCTCTAACCAACCCACACTCACCCGCCTGCTAGTGTTTGGTCAAATAACCCCCATGACCTGCACGGCATGGGGAGGCCGTAATTGAGCAGTGGGTTGACAAAAGGGCAGTACGTGCACTAATTCGGCATTGTGTTGCCTATTTGTCATTCTTGACTGAATTTGTAGATCGGATCTGCTGGGTTGCAATGTGACACTGCTTCGGTGGCCAACCTGGAGTTCAAACACACTATCCTGATGGTGGTGCGGGACGGAGGATACCCCAGTCTAAGCAGTAATGTCTCACATTTCTTCAGTTTGTTTTGTCATGTTGTCTTCATTTAATCCTGCTTTTTCTTTGGCATGAGACGAAGTATCTATTCCGATCTTCCACAGGGCAGTACAATCCTTCATGCCGTGTTAGACAATGACCCATGGAAGTGGATATTACAGAACTACCTCTGAGATACCTTCAATTGATCTCTGGTCTACGTGGGAGAGAGAAGGACGTTGCCCCCACTGCATATGAGAGTAAAGTTCGGAATATGACAATCAGAGCGATATTTTAATTCTCAGGGCTGAAAATTATCCAAATTTAGTGCAGAACGAAATTGTATGTGATGGGATTGTGTGTGTGTGTAGTCATTGGTGACTGAGCTGAGACCGTCAGCTCAATGCAATCACAGGCAACTGTCTAAATATGAGCCAGCTTCAAGGTTCCTGGCTACTTCATTTTTAAAGGATTATTTAAAATCGTATGGTATATACAGCTGCAATATACAACAATGTTATAGAGTATGTTATATGGAGCGGGTGGTGTATGGGTAGTGCACTGCACTATACGCCAGGCACCCTGAGTTTGATTCTCATCTGCGGCTAACATCGGTGGCGAGAAAAATAAGTGGTCAGGATGAATCATTTTTCATGAAGCATTCTTTTAAATATAGTTTCCTTTGAAGAATAAAGAAAAAAGTTCAATCATTTAGAGCTGTCCTAATGTTTATACATGCCGAGAATATTGACACAGCATGCATTAATGACCTCTGATTTTACCTATTCGTTGTGCTGCTGCTGCTGTTGATTGTATAGGCCATTGCTAGTTGTTGCGGTGGTGGTGATTGTGAAGATATTGATGGTGTTGCTGGTGGTGATGGTGGAGGGACATTGACGGTGGTGTGGTGATGGTCGCAATGGTGGTGGTGTTGGTAAAGATAATGGTGTTAATGTTGGTAATGATAATGGTGGTGGCATTGATGGAGCTTCTGCTGCTCATGGTGATGGTGGAGGGACATTGTTGGCGGTGTTATGGTCGAGGTAATGCTATGATGATGGTGACAGTAGTAGTGATAATGATGGTGCTGCATTTGGTGATAGTGGTGGGAACTTGTTAGCGGTGGTGGTGCTGCAGTCCTGGGCCTCCCTTAGGTCGACTCAGCTTCAAATGAGTACCTAGTACGATGGGTAAACATTTCCTCGGGAGACAAAGGCGGCCGGGCGTGGTGCTGGCCACCCACCCTCCCGTATTCCGTGCTGGCCGTCATAGGTGCTACTCGCTAACAGCACTCTCCCCAAAAGCCTGTTAAGGCTCTATGGGGAGGGGGGGGATCTTTGTCTTTGCGCTCATTATGATCTTGATGGGATGTGAATGTTGCAGCCACGGTGACGGTAGTGGTCAGCGTGACCTCCGTGAATGAGTTTGAGCCGTCACCGAAGAACGTGCAGTTTTCCGTGCGGGAAGACAGCCCCGTGGGCGAGCTTGTTGGAACGGTGATTGGCCAGGACCAGGACTGGCCCTTCGACAGCCTTCGTTATTCCATAGTGGGTGGCAATGAAGACAGCCCGCCAAAGTTCTTCATTGAACCTACCACAGGTGCGCGCGCGCGCAGACGACATTCCAATAACAGTAACCGGAGTGGTAGAATGTGTACCGATGCGCTGCATTTTTATCGGCACCAAACATCACCGTGATTATGCGTTCACTTGATTTACGTGTTGAGTCGTTTATTCTTCTTTTAATAGGCAATCATGTTTGTTACGTATCAAATTACCATCCATTGCATTGCCCTCATTGTGATACAATTACTCTCAGATGTGTGATTAAACACTAATTGGAATAGCACTCATAACAGCACCAATAGGGTATGAGGCAGAGTACTGTCTTAGAAATTCAGTTTATGTGTCCATGGAGCGCCAAGTGGCAATTCATTTCATGAGTGTTTTGGGATATTTAACGTCTGATTATCGAAGGTGCATGAAGCTGATGATCTCTGCCAAAGAGTGACAGATTAAAGGCAACAAGAATTCCGCTTTCCAGGACATGAACATTTGTTTTTATATAAGTTTTCAAGCCTTTGCCAGAGCTATTGTATATTTCTAAAGTGATTATTTATCGTATAACATTTCATAAGTTGTTAGAACTTCCGTGAAAATAAAAAAAACGTTTTTTTTCACATTGCCGAATTCCACTGTGAAGCAGTCACCGGAGATATCGCATTGCATTGTTAATGATATGATAATACGTTTTTCCCCTTTTTTCTGGTCAGAAAAAACCTATTATCATATTTTGGTACTGGCAAAAGAGGTCCCATGATGTATTGTTAATGTTAACTTTCAAAGCTGCCTGTAGATGGCAGTCTTGGCTTTGGTATGTGATGCTAATCCATGCGACCTTAGCCTCGCAATGAAAGCACTGTGTGGATAGCGTCTTGCATTGAGCTACCAGTTTTGTTCCTGGCATTTGTATGATACAGTATAGTACCGTACTGTCAGTTTTTTTGGGGGTGCAGGGTTGGTGTTGTTGTTGTAAACACTGTGATACATGAACCCTCATACCTGAGTTCGATTCATTAAAAAGGTTTTTTGGGTTATATCGCGTTATTGATAAATGTGTCTCAACCCTCCACCACCCGACACGGCCAATCAGTAAAAAATGTGTCACGTTGACAAAAGACAAATAGTTCACTACTTTAGCCCACCGGTGTGTTGAAGAGTGAATCCACAACATTTATAATTTTTGAGTACGACGTTTCGCTGGTAATTACATCATCGGGCAAATTGCCCGATGATGTAATTACCAACGTGATACATTTTTTACTGATTGGCCGTGTCTGGTGGTGGAGGGTTGCAACACATTTATAAATAACGCGATCTGACCCATAAACATGTATTATGAATAATATTGGTCGCGAAAGCCTACGTGTTAAACTGAGTTCGATAACTGCCCACTTGTTAACGTCAGTTGTGAGTGATATCTAAAGATGTCCTCACTTCGCATTGGATGCTTTTTTTAAGGCAAAGTGATGTCCGCTCAAATGAGCACCGGGGAAATGCTTATAATCCATTTACAGCCTTAAACTCAGTGATTTTTAGAAAATATATTTCTCCTCTTTCCCATGATTGCCTCTTCCACATGAAGGAAAAGTATGGTTTAAACAACCCATCAGCCGCACGTGCTTCTGAGAGTGGTGCAAATTATTATCAGCAGCATTTGTTCAATGCAAGTAAACTCTGGACTACTCGCAGAAGGCCAAAGGGTTCTGTAAAATACGTGGAAGAGGCATTATATATGTTGATATTTACATTTCCCACAATTATGCTTAACGGTTGTCATTTTTATTTATGCAATCGTCAATGCTGTTTCCAGGTCGCCTTCATCTCTTGAATGCTCTGGACAGAGAAAAGGTGTCGAGTTACACAATCACTGTGCAAGCTGTAGACGTCAATAATGACCAAGAGAAAGATCCGTCCAGGCAGAAAACGGCAACAGCTGTTGTGACGGTCATCGTCTCGGTAAAGCGTCGTCAACTGCTGCGCCTTACTACTTGTACATTTTCTTGGTTCTTTCGGTAAAGTCACGTAGAAGGGAAGTAATAAAATAATACAAATATAACATAATAAAAAAATTCTCACGACGTTTCGGCCACAACGCAAGCAGCCGTCCTCAGGTGAAGACCAGGTCTGTCTCCCCGACAGACCTGGTCTTCACCTGAGGACGGCTGCTTGCGTTGTGGCCGAAACGTCGTGAGAATCATTTTATTATGTTTTATTTTTATTATTTTATTACTTCCCTTCTACGTGACTTTACCGAAAGAACCAAGAAGATGAATCCCTGCAGTCACGAAAGCTTTAAATCGAAATTTACCTGTACATTGTATCAACAAAATGCAAACACCATCCACGCGTTTACAGTGCCAAATGATAAACGCATGAGTCTACTTTGTGCTGCAATGCAAATTGTAGATGCTATGTAAGAACGCCTTGTCTTTGCCGGAATTATGCTTTGAACAGTATACGGTAAAACATTCTTGCAGTGTGCTGTGTGCTATACTTAGTCGAGACATTTAACTTTGCACGGGGAGATTTGATGGATATTGCTGCCCCCACTTGGCCAGTGGCAGTGTGTTTCTGAATTGTAATAAGTAGAGAGAGAGAGATCTTCCTTGACCGAGATGTGTATATTTTTGTTTCAGAATGTCAACGATGAGCCTCCATTGTGCCATCCTGCTTTTCACGAGACAACTGTGTACTCAACCATAAAGTCCCCCATTCTGAAACTGAGCTGTTCGGATAAAGACTCGTCGGAGAGCGATTTGACTTACAAAATAGTTGGAGGTAGGTCCGAATGTTCCCGTGCAATGACAAGGTTGTGATGGCTGTCAAATACACATTGCTGCTCGTGCCATTGTGCTCTCAAGGAGGCTGGCATTATTTCCACCATCAAAGAAATAGTAAAGTGCTCATGATATGAAATATATTATATGGTTATCGGTTTTAATAAAAAAAAGAACGTAGAGTGGATATCCATTGCTTGTCCCTGTTCCATGGGATTTGGATTGACGGCCACTTTTCGGGGAACGCACGCTCACCGATCATTACCTGTGAAGGTGTGTTTCCGCAATTGCTTGGTCACTGTTGGCAAAGAGCCTCTGCTCGAGAGAGAACTCTTCATGGAGTGTATTTTGACCCAATCTTGCACGCTGGCCAGATGTCTGGACAGGGGGGGGGGGGGATATCCACACTTACCTCCACCTGGGTGTCGACCAACAGCAATGCACATACACATTTATATTGCCGACTGGATCGAGGTGGAGTTTCAAGTTTATGAACTAGGTGCGATTTCAAGATACAAGGATAATGTTATTTGCAAGAGTGACCTGGGGTATGTCTGCCAATGCTATGCATAATACAACTTGAGTCATTTATGGGTGAATTTCCAAAATGGACACACAATGGCCTACACTTGCGAATGTTGTCAGGGGATTCACTGTGAAGCAGATGGCCTGTATTATTATGATGGTTATTACACACCAGTAATGATTTGTAATAATTAATCAGCGCAGCTGCTGGATTTGAACCATCAACCTCTGCAACGAGAGGTAAATGTGCTACCGCTAGGTTATGCCACTGGTGCGAACCATTACGCCGCAGAAACAATCTGAAAACTAGATGCGTGATGTTTGCGGCTGTCTGAATGTCATGGGCGCTGTGTACTTGAGACTGTGACTCGCTGTCAGTAGTCACGTCAATATAGGAACAGCTTGAATTGAGGTAATTAACGCTCCAACAGCATTGTGTCAATGCTCTGAAACCTTAGAAATTCGTGGAAAATTGAGTGGGACATTGTAAAATCTAACGGAATATGCACACTTTAATGTCACAGCGCTTCAAAGCGCACTCTATTTTTACTCAGCACACATCTATATTGTATTCGAGGGCCATTCATTATGAGTGGGGTTTTTTTTCTTCTAGAAAACATTTACTGATAAAACTATATTTATTATGTTTATGTATGCATGTTTTGAATTTTGCAATGAATAACCAATGCAAAGGTCTCTTGCATTATTATATTTTTTGTCCAAAATAACCGTGCTTTACTGTACATGCATATTAATGGTAACCCATGTCTAGACTGGAAAATTTGCCTTTCATTACAAACTGGATACCTTGAAAATGTTGAGTGCTGTTGTTACTGATATGTCATTGTGATTGGCTACTTGGTTTTCTATTTCCGTTAGCTTCTTTACATTTGAGAGCGAAATTTGTTTTACATTTTCATTGCTTGTGACGATTTCCATCACACCTGGAATAATTCTATAACCCAGCACACCACTCCTTTTAACAAAACAAATCTATATATTTTAAAAACATTTACAACTATTTTTTTACTTCAAAATGTTTCTCCTAATCGAACAATAACGTGTACAAGAATGAACGGACAATCCTTTCATTCAAATTCCCTTTTTGCCTTCGCCTTACAGGCAATGACGGTGGAAGGTTCATCCTGCTGCCTTCGTCGAATGGCTCGCCTGCTATTGCCTCCACCCAGTCGTTCCGCTACGAAATCTTGGGCGGAATCCGAGACCCGGTCCAATTTCAGCTGCTGGTGGAGGTGACTGATGAATCGTTGAACCCCGACAAGTCCCACCAGCTGACTGCGACAGCAACCGTCATCGTGCACGTGGTGCCGTGGTCGACCACCACTCCCGCTACCCCGACGTCCGCAAGGACAGCGGTAAGTAGGAAGGCGACTTCAACTTAACACTCGGCTGGGTCGGTGGGTGAGTGTGTATTTGGGATGATTATATTTGCTTCGCACGCACGCACGCACGCACAAAAAACAATAATCACACGAAACATCCTTCTTCCAAAATATGTCAAATTCACAAATGTTTCTTGTATGATTCGAAGTGTAAGCTTTACCGTATTTGTTTGCGCTCAGGATACTATTGTTTAATTAGCATGTTGTAAATTCAAATCAATAAAATCCTTCACGAAGGCACATTTGCGCGATTATACGTAATTACATATCCTTTTAATACCTGATTTTACGTTTGTATCACCATCAATTATTGTACCTGGTGTTTTTGGCTCGTAATCACAGCTTACACAACCTACGTGAGAGTGTACAACAGCTTTGAGCAACAATGAAAATGCCTTCGACTACATTGTGCATTTTTGTTTGTGATATGAATGATGCTGCTTCTGTGTCTGAGGCTCTCAGCGTAACGGTTAGCGCTACGCTGCACTACAAACCTGGCGACCCGAGTTAAATACTCGCTCATGGCCAACATCACTGACAATTATCTGAACTGTGCCTGGGTCTCTCCTAAGTCGACTCAGCCTCAAATGAGTACCTGGTGTGTTATGTAAACATCACCACTGGGGAGACAAAGGCTGCCGGGCGTGGTGTTGGCCACCGACGCCTCGTGTGCGCGTCCCGGCCTTTATAGGTGCTCGCTAACAGCACTTGCCCCAGCGGTCTTTTAATACTATACGGAGGATCTTTGTCTGTGTCTTTGTCAGCTATGGACCACATCTGTGCTGACCTTCAGGCAGGTGTACTGGAGGCCCGACAGCTGGTTCGTCGCTCTCTTAGTTGTAACCGGTGCTCTACTGCTGGCTCTGAGCTCAGCGATCATCTGGAGTTTCTGCAGGCCGTAAGTAGAAGCGAACAGTCGTCATGAGCTGCACTTGGGGAGCCGGTCAGTGCACTTGCCTCTGAGTTCAAAGTTCGCCATTTCATATCCATTCTCAGCACCATAGCAATGCGATCTATGAACCCTGCGGGACAAGTATGCTGTTGGATAATTTACGCGCGTGAGAAAAGGATCTTGCGGCCAGGCTGGAACAGAGTGTGCTATTAGGATAGAACAAAGTGTGCAGCTGTTGTGGACAATTTTTACTCGCAATCAGTTAAAGATTTGCTCACAAAGGACTCAATTGCTCACCGTAGTCACTCGATACCCTTTCTAAATACTTGTCGGTGCTCGGTGTCCCGTTATGGAGCTGAGTATTTCACCATTGACCTCAGCCACGCATGTCCATACCACTGTGATTGCGTTGACTTCTACTCAGGAGCTTTGAACTGATCATCATTCTGCAGCAGCGACTGCAGAAATGGTCCTAGACATTTTCCTAAACACATCACAATAACTAATTTTGTCTTATTCCTTTTTTTAGCAAACAACCTGGCTCCAAATATTTGCCAGAGATGGATGACAAAGCCAGACCTGGGACCATTGAGAGGTTGTGTATTTAATGTGTTCATGATAAAAAAAAATCACATGAGCTAATTATGCATCACATATAAGTACAGCCATCATTGCAAAATGTGATACTTTTGGATAATTTAATGAAGTGCATCTTATATTTCATACAATTACAATGTTCAAATGTCTCGTTGTGCATTCCTACAGTGATGCAATGCATCGTTTGGAAGATGTGGATAACCCAAGCCCTGCAGAGTCTGCGGCAGCAGCAAATGTAAGTTGATGCATGAACTGAAATGATTATGTAACACTCTTAAGTTTGTAACCACTGACACATGTAATGAAAGGCGTATAACCCTATGTAAAATAACTGCTAGATGAGGGGGGGGGGGATTAATTTTGTCACAGCTTGATACCCAACAGTGTGTTCTCCAATTATCCTCTGTATGAGCCTTACTTGATTTGGAACCCTAAGAATCTTTGAGCACAACTGGTGGCACTGAGCTGCCACTTCTGAGATTCTGGGCTCGAATCTGGGCAGTCAAGTTTTATTAAACCGGGTTCTCAAGTGTGGTGAGTTGATATTCACAACTTGATCATGAGTTACCGTACACATTTTTTTTTAATCTCTGGAATTTAGCAAAATGTGGCTAAATTGTAGCTTTGAGAATGCAAATAATAGTTATCTCTGTAATAGGGCGGGTGGGAAAGTACTGCCCCCCAGTGTGTATGTGGTGATATCTCCTTCCATGCAGCCTTCACTAACACGGGGTGATGATGATTTGTTGCTTTTGCGAGAGTCCTGAATGGTTCCTTTGTCTCATGACACCGATAGCACAATTGGAATACAATTTTGGAGATAAACAATGAAAAAAGTGTTGCAACATTTGTCAATGCACGTCTAGTATTTAAATTACAATGAAAGAGATTTTGACCATCGTTTAGTATGCAGCTAACCTTGTGCAAAGCAACCCTCTTGTCCACAATGTCTCAACATATGCTTGGTTATTTCGGTAAAGTCACGTAGAAGGGATATAATAAAATAATAAAAATATTTTTATATTTGCATGTTTTAATTATTTTATTATTTCCCTTATACGTGACTTTCCCGAAAGAACCAAGATTATGAATCCCTGCAGTCACGAAAGCTTTAAATCAAAATTTAACGTCTCAACAATTTACCATCGTTTTAAATGTTTAAGTAATGAGCTTTTTGCATTATGAATCCTAATATTAATGATCTTTCTTCTATTCCTGACCGTGGTTCATGAACAGGATCAAAATGTGTTTGATGGACGTGCTGTCGATCCAGGTATGCTTAACAATACATGTATTAGACAAAGAGCTTTGTTTAAAAATATGATTTAATGGCAACATTAATTAACAAGTGGTTATTGTATATGTTCGAATGGAGCGTGTATTTACATTGTTCAAGTCAGAAGTGTTCGTAGACAGTTGAGCAAATCTTGAAATTGTTAAAGACCTCAAACACATTCATTAATAACATTTCCAAAAAAAATGAGGCAAGGTTTCAAACAATGGCCCTTCTTCATAACGGAGATATGACAAATATGTTGTTATTTGTACAGAAGCACCACTACCAACGCAGGATCACAGCTTCTTCTGTTTATGTTTAGTTTCAGGAAAAGAATACCTCTTCAACAGCTGGAATGGGAAGCGTTTGTGGGTATAAGGAAACATTCCCATCCTCCGTTTCGCGATGACGAAACAGTATTGAATGTCTCATCAGGACATTTACGCCAGCATTGCTTCGTTTATTTTGTGTGCTATATAACCGGTGTGCATGCAACACCATTTGCGCTTGTGTGAATGTATATTTCCCCCCCCCCCCCCATAATGTTCATTAAGTCTACTAAACCAAGCTACAACCACTAATACTGCATTGCTTTAATAGGCTTGTGGTATTTTTAAAATACCATTTGATAAATACGCATTCTTGGTATTATTTGAAGGCCTGCACGTGCCACTATGCATTAAATTTGCCTTCCACGCATTTCAAAATGTACTCACTGAACGAGGAAATGGCCTGTCAAATCTGACCACGTCATCAATTTGTCAGTCGTTTGAATGCGCGCAGAGAAAAGGCTGTGTCGTCATGATGACTGCTGCGATATCATATTTCACGATACAATGCGACATCAAATTTCATGATATGATGATTGGCACTCATATACGTGTCCCGTAACTTCGTAATCGTATTTAAAATTACTATTGTGTTTTAGTGCGCTTTACTGTATTTACAGTCACAAATACAAAATTGCGTAATTGCAGTTCACTAGAGACTGCCATACAGTAGGTATTTATCATCACGACTTCAAAATGTCCTTCAATATCAGAAGTTCTGCTCGTTGCACGAAAAACTATGAACATCATGACATATCATCACCATGCCACCCATTAGTGTGGAAAACATTGTCAAGCTATAATTAAAATTATTAATAGTTATGTAATTGCTATTTCATTAAAAACATGCGAGGAAATAAAATATTTAAGAAATATTTAATTGCATTTTTTTTTGCAATACGGAACATACGATTATTATGGATTTCAATAGATATAACAGTGTATCTATATAATTATAACCCAAGTTATAGTTGACCTGTCTTAATAAACGACCAATTTTAGTCCATGTATTCAAGTATTGCAATGCTGTGGGGTGATACATCCTAACTTGGGAGGCCAGTATTCATATGCTGTACTGCATTCATCTAAACCACTATATTCTCTTTAAGCACAATGTGTGAGCGTGTATTGGTGTAGCTCTGGACTCAGTAAATTCGATGATCTTCATATGCAAAGTCACCTATTTGCTGTAATGGTTGAAGTTTATTTTTAAGAATATACATGAATGTTATACGGACATTTTGTGTGCATTAACATATGTATGTTTGTTGTTGAACTTCGTTCGCACCGTACGTATTTAACCGTGCCAATCGAAGGTGCGGGGGAAGGACAACAAACTAAACTCAAATTGTGTGTGCCCTGCATTACGTTCTAGAACAAACCCTGAATATTCCTTGTTTTGCAACATATCATCAATAAAGCAAGTGTGCCTTGAACTGTTAACCCTTGGATTCGTTCTGTAGCAACAGCGTCCCCCTGATTAACATTTATGGCAAGCGAGGCAGCCACGGTAACGAACATCTTTCCTCATTACCCACCTCGAGCTCAAACACCGTAAAAAATATATAAATGTACACGGATAGTTATTGACACGATGAGAGCCAGCAGTTGAAATACCCGACCCAAGAGCATAAAGCAGTTGTCGGCCAGTAAAAACAGAAAGCAATCTATGCCCCCCACCCCCCCGACCTCACGAAATGTTTGCGGTTAAATACATTCTAAAGCAATTTAGCCTCGGGTTGCTATAAGAACTGAAGGATGCATTGCTAAGTCGGATCTGGTTGGCTCGAGTAATCGTCGGGCAGGTTGTGTGATTGTTGAGGATAGACTTTAATTTATTTTTTTAAGTAAAGTCGCGTCTCGGCGCGCACTTGGAGGTGAGCTGTGAGTGTGGTGAAGCTTAAATTCGGCGGATTGGGGCACCAGTGAGTTCGCTCATGGAGCAGAAGATTGCATCGCTCTGCTTTTCCTGCTGCGTCATACTCTGTGGTAAGAACTGTCATTGGTTTTGTCTTCCCTTCCCCTGACTTAATCGTAAGCCATTTTTGTTCAGACGGATTTTTTTATTAACAAGACGAATCAGGTGCACGCAGAGGAAATGAAAGGGGGTTGACACCAGCACAAACGCATTACGTATTACAGTGCAATGGAAACCTGTCTAAAACGCATGTTTAAATAAAACAGTTTTAATAAACTCTACAACCATGGTGTCTTCCTAAGCGCTGATACCCCTATAGGAGAAGGAGAAAACAAAAGGGAGATGGGGGGGGGTAATCGTAACAACATATAATTCGCGATGCAATTGCATCTGCATAATTACCGTACAGGTATGTTAACACTGCCGTGAACATACAAATGTATTCGTAAAGGTAGTGTCTCATTATGATAGAATTATAATTGGGCTGCGGTTTGAGTTATGTGGATAACAACGATACTCCCTCAGACCTGGTCGTGTTGAGATTTCATCATCGTAGTTTTATTTCGCTTTTAAGCCTCCACATGGCTGGCATGGCGTTGGTGACATGCTATCGAGATTTGTCGGGGGAGTCCCAAGTGTTCACAAGATTTTGGGTGAGATTGTTACAAATTCTTCCGTTCCGTGCCGTTGAAGACCACTCAAGATTCTCATTTTATTTTTGGCATATACTTTATCTTTCGCCAAAGCTCAACATTCATGTGCTCAAGTCGAACTGTTGTCTCATTACAATTGTTTTAACATATATATGTGATATTTTTATGGACATCCTGTATTATTTTAATATTGCGTGCATCATATGGTAATATAAACACATAATTTCTCAGGTTTCTTAAATAATAATGGGCAGTGACTTTTTATTCTTTAATGTTTTTTTTTTATATTGGTTCTTTCTCTTTGTGTTCAGGCTGGTCAGGAACTTCTGCTAAGCCTGGTGAGTTTCTAATGCAACATTATTCACTCTACAAACAACATTAGTTAAGTGTTTTTGCATGTCTCGAGCACATTATCGCGTGCGGTGCCAAGAGGTGTGTTTTTATATCTGGAAACACTTGAGTTACGGGAAACGTTGTTGCATTAGTCTGTGCATTAGTGCAGATACAGCCTTAGGCAGAGCCTCAACAAAGCATGTGTCATGTACAAAGTGGGTTTATCTCAGAGGTTAGTATATTACAAGGTGATAATGTAACAGGTTCCGGAGACACTTGTAGAGGTAACTTCTTTATTACAATACAACACTCCAACAGTCCAACAGTCCTGATACTCTGTTACAGCCTAGGTACACAGCCTAGCTACACAGCCTAGATACTCTACTCTGGCTACGCTCCGGAACTCGCCCTCACAAGGTCGTAGAGTCGGGAGTTCCAGAGTCCCAGCGCTGGCTCTCACAGCATCCCCGGGTCTTCAGATGGCTGGTCGTGGGTCTTGGGTCTTGAGTTACAACTGGGCCCCGATCGTCCAGGGAGCTCTCCTTTTATGCCTGGTACAACGAGGGGTGGGGCCGTGTGCGCCCCCAGATATCCCACAGAGCACACACAGCCCCCCCCTTTGGCGGCGCCAAGGGGATTAAGCGTCTGGACCCCCTGGGAACTCAACGCCTGGCGCCCAGAGGCTTAAGCGTCTGGACCCACCTGGGAACCCAGAGCCCCCAGCAGCCCCTCCCTTCTTATGTCACTACATTACCCCCCTCTACGTAGCCTCCAGCCGACCCGGCTGTCAAAAAAAAAATACAATTGTACAAGAAATTATTTGTTAACCATCAGAATGAGTGTGTGACAAATCAAGAAAAAAAATGAGAAGAAAGCGCCTCTCCCCCTCCTGTGGTCACCGATGCAGAACAACACTGTATAAACACATATATGCAGGATGAACGCACGCCCCAATCGCCCACTATACATGATGGAAAAGTGAGTGGCGTCGCGTTGGGACGAGAGTTCGTGGGCGGGGGTCATGAAAATCGTTTGAGTTTTGAGCGAGTCCGAGTGGCAGGTCCATCGGTCGCGACGGAGGCAGGAGGGGACCGACGACCCGCTGTTGCGCTTGTGTCCTGGGTCGCTGATCCCGCGGGCAAGCTTGTTCCCGCTGGGTCGGCCGTGGCGGATTTCATTCCCAAGGCACCTGAGGGCGGGGCAGCGGGACCTGCCCGAGAGTTAGAAGCAGCATCATCGCGGCGCGACTCGTCAGACATGTCGCGCTCTCGGCCCCGGAGATGTGAAGGAGGTGTGTAGGGTTGAATGTAAGGTTTTAGACGTGACGGGTGCACGAACCAACGTCGCTTGCCATGCTGGATCCTGACACACTGCGGGCGGAGAACGCGAATAATAACAACCGGCCCTCTCCAAGGCTTAAGCAGTTTTGAGGAAGTAGCCAATGGTACCTGCGGGCAGTGGAGCCAGGCGCGGTCCCCTTCTACCCAAACGTGGCGGGATGTGCGGAGATTCCGCAACCGCTCGTTGGCAAGCTGACGGGCTTCTGAGTTATTTTGAGCAGCCTCCCGGGCATCTACGAGACGACGCACATTAGCACGGATGTGGTCGGCAATCTTAGCCTTAGGTGCGGGCTGTTTAATGTGCAATTGTACGTCGATTGGGGGGCAAACCTCCCTACCATACATTAGATAGAATGGCGAGTACCCCGTGGCAGCATGGGGCGCCATTCTATAGGCGGCCAAGACACCAGGTATGTGGAGATCCCAATCAGTCTGTGACTCAGACACCTGGTGGCTTAGCATGGAGGTAAGTGTCCTATGTAATCGCTCGACCATACCGTCAGTCTGGGGGTGATATGGCGAGGTGCGAATTTTGTGTGTCCCTAGCAGGTTGCACACATCCCGCAACAGGGTGGAAGAGAAATTTTTCCCTTGGTCGGTCAGCAGGCGTTCGGGAGCACCCTTGTCCAGGACGTAGCCCTGGAAAAAGGCCTCTGTAATGGCTGCTGCAGACTGGTTGGGGAGTGGCCAGGCCATGGCCCATCGGGTAAAATATTCGACCCCAACCAAAAGGTACTTATTACCCCGAGGAGTAGCGGGAAACGGACCCAAAATATCCAATGCGACGATCTCATTGACCCGGGAAACTTTAATGGATTGGAGCGGCGGGCAGGACGGCCTAGCAGGTGGTTTCCGCCGTGCACATTCTGTGCAACCTTGCACAAGGTCAGCCACATCGTTTGCCATGCCCGGCCAGAAAAATTCCAATTGGATTTTAGCTAGTGTTTTCTGAACACCCAAGTGCAAGAGGCGACTGTGGGTTTCCCACACAAGTCGCCCCCGCAGGGAGGTGGGCACCACCAATGTGTGGGATTGGGACCCCCCATCCCAATGCATGAGGACGCCTTCCCGGATGACATATGATACGGGGCCCCCCTGCCCCCTGTGACCCTCGGCATCCCTAGCGCGGCGTCTCAATTTGAGGAGGGAGACGTCTTCCATCTGAAGACGTCCCCAGTCGTCCAACCCGAGGCCCAGCAATGCGTCCTGCGGAACTTGCGTGGAGGGAGCCCCGTGGTCCCCGACCCCATCCCCGGCCGCGGCCGCAAGGGATGGGGGCGGTACCCCGTCAGGCTGCCTACAACGCCCCGCACCCAAAAAACAAGCACAGCGCCCATTGTTCGGCAGTCGCGACAACCCGTCGGCGTTCCCGTGTTGAATCCCCTTGCGGTAAATGACAGTGAACGCAAAGTCCTGGAGGATCTCGAGCCAACGCGAGAGCTGTCCAGATGGTTGGTCCACTCGCAAGGCGTATTGTAGCGCCGCGTGGTCGGAGCGTACTGTGAAATGCCTGCCATACACGTATGGCCTGTACTGCTTTATGAAAAAAACGATAGCAAGCAATTCGCGGCGCGTCACGCAGTAACGTTGCTCCGCGGGCGACAGCACCCTGCTGCCATAGGCGACGACGCGCTCCACTCCATTGACAATTTGCGACAGCACCCCTCCAATTCCGGTGTTGCTGGCGTCTGTATCCAGAATGAACGGAGTGGTAAAATCTGGATAAGACAGGGTAGGAGCATCGACCAGTGCTTTTCGGACGGCATTGAATGATGCCTGTTCTAACTCTCCCCATCGGAATTTGACCCCTTTGGCCGTTAATGCGTGGAGGGGCTTCGCAATAGATGCGAATCCCGCAACAAATCGTCGATAATATGAGGCGAAGCCGATAAAACTCCGCACCTCCCCAACAGAGGTAGGAGTTGGCCATGAGCGCACGCAATTTGTCTTTTCGGGGTCCGTGGCAATTCCCGAGCGGCTGACAATATGGCCCAAATAACGAACCGAATCCCTCATGAGGTGGCATTTTTGCGGTTTGAATTTGAGGTTAGCCGCTCGCATTTTAAGGAAAACTGCCTTCAATCGCGTGAGGTGTTCATCAAAAGTTTTGCTGAACACGATTACATCGTCGAGGTAGATTAGGCAAGAATCCCACTGGAGCCCAGCGAGGACCAGCTCCATCAGGCGCTGGAACGTCGCCGGGGCCGAGTGAAGACCCATGGGAAGTCTGTTGAATTGGAACAGTCCCTGCGGCGTGCGAAAGGCCGTCTTTGGTTTGGATGCGTCATCAAGGGGTAGCTGCCAAAACCCCGAGAGGAGATCCAAGGTGGAGAAGTAATGCGCACCTGCTAAGGCATCGAGCGACTCGTCCATCCTGGGAAGCGGGTAGGCGTCGGCCACCGAAATCTTATTAAGTTTCCTGAAGTCAACACAAAAGCGGAGGCTCCCGTCGTGCTTCTTAACAAGAACGATCGGCGCCCCCCATGGGCTATTTGATGGCGCAATGACATCGGCCGCCAACATATCGTTGACGGCCACCCGTACATGTTCCTTTTCGGCCGGGCTCAACCGGAATGGGTTTTGACGAATTGGAGCGGCATCACCCGTGTCGATGTGGTGGCTTAGCAATTTAGTGCAGCCAATGTCGAATTTGCTTTGACTGAAAACGTCGGCGAAATCGCTCAGCAGCGTGCGTAATTTAGCATGTTGTAATGGTGACAAATCGGCAGAAGTGGAGCAAAGCGCGTCGAGCCATCCTGTGTCAGGACCTGGCTTGGCAACGGAAGAGAACTCGCCCCCTACGTGACCCACGATCACATCTTCTGGCGGGGCTGGCGTCGCGTGAGCAAGCACCATTCCCTGACAGATAACGGCCGTTTCCAATCCCGCGTTAAGGACCTGGATAAAGGGGTCGTGGTCGCTTCGCACGAGCGTTTGTGCACACACGAGGTCCGACACCCGCTCAGCTGAACGCGAAGGCCCGATCACAGCACCCCCCATGAACGCGTCGTAATCAAGGGGTTTACGAAACCGGAGGGGAACTAACATCTGAGAGCCAGGAGGAATGTGAATTGTGCACGCCGCCAACGCCTGCACCGTCGTAGATGCGGAGTGCAACCGAGTGGGTGTGGGTAGGAAGGCCATGCGTCGGCCGGAGGGGAGCTCAATACACCCTTTGTTAATGAGAATTTTAATGGGCATCTTCCCCAAGAAATCTGTTCCGAGGAGGCACGGAACGGCGAGGGTTGATGAGACCAAAATGGGCCCAACTAATTGGACGTCAGCAATGCGGATCTGAGCATTGATCCGTCCGGTGATGCCCAACGAACCCCCATTTGCGGCATAGCATGGCACATCAACTGGCTGCAAGGGACGGCATATATCGGGCAAAATGTTATAAATTATGTCTGAAATGATGGTCGCCGACGCACCCGTATCGATCAACATACGAACATCAACGCCCTCGATGGAACCCACTACGGCAGAGGACCCTGCCGCAGCGGCAACGACCCTATGGGCCAACTCGGACCATTGACCCGGTCCGAGCGCCCGGTTGTTCAATGATGGGCCCGAATCCCCCTCCTCAGAAGCATGACCCCCCTGTGTGGTGTGAGGGTGCGTGCTTGTTGTAAGTGGGGGCCGAGAGTGCGAGGTGTCGTGACTCGCCTGGGTATGCCGAGGATACGGTGGTGGCCGAGGCGCCGGAGGTCCTGAAGTCCGGCGTCGGGGGACCCGGCAGCCGGACGCCACATGGCCCCGAAGGCCACAGTTGTGGCAGACGATGGACGCTCCGTCCTGGCGCGAGGTTGGCCGGTCCCGCTGGTGGTGATCTCGCTGGGATCGCCAGTTGGACGATCCGCGATTTTCTGTTGCTGCGAAGGCCTGATGAGGCCCCGAATGCACGTCATAGGCTTGTGCATCAGGTGGGCCTGCGCAGGCGGCGATGGTCGTGTCCTCATCGCAATGTAGGTGTGCTTGGATGCACCTGGCAGCACGTAGCGACGTGAAGTCGTCGTCGTCGTCGGCTGTCGGCATGGCAACTCGAAGCTGGCGGGCCAAGCTCATGAGCTTCTGCAGCACGAGTGACTCCACAGCGTCTTCATCCATGCGAGGGTAGGCAACCTTTGCCATGGCCAGCAGCGCGCTGCGGTACCCCATCGCCGACTCGGAGGCCTTCTTCCTCCTCGCATCGAAGCGGTGACGTGCTTCGGATGGGGGTCCATAAATCAGCCGCATCTGATGAAGGGCATCCGTGAGCGTGGCACGTTTTGCGCGTGGCACAGTAAGGAGTGCTGCGAGGGAGTCGTCGTCGAGCATGGCCGGGAGGCCTTGGAGCGCTTCATACTCCGACCAGCCGGACGTCTCTATAAGAGAGACGAACCGGCGTTCGAACGCTGCCCACTCACCCCCCTCTGAAGAAAATGCCTTGAGTGCCGGCAGGCGTTGCTGGACGTGAGCCAAGCTTTCGTTGCCTGGCAACCCGGCTGAAGCTGGCTTCGCGCTCGCAGCGCTGTCACCCGGCGGTGAGGGACGCAGCGCTGATGACGCGGCGTCATCGGGTTGGCCCACGCTGGGCCCGGAAGTGACGTCGCTCCCAGCGGCCACTGCTCCCCCCGCAGAAGTGACGACACACCCGGATGTATTTGCGGCGGGAACGGCCGCCATCTTTGTGTGGGAGCCGGCGGGATGGTGCGGCCGCTGCGCCTCCTCTCTCCCTGCTGTCTCCGCCTGTGAGCGACGCATGTCGTCCAGGATGGAGACGGTGGCGTGGAGCAGCTCGGTGAGGCGAAGCAGCGTTTCCTCCATTGCTGCTCCCGACGCTGGAGGAAGATCGGCAGGTATGGTGGACGACTGCTGAGCCGGCGGTGCAGCGTCGCTGTCGGCCCGAGTTGGCTGCCCCGTCGCCGCTTGCTCCTCAACATCGCCGTCAGGACTGAAGGTACGTGGCTTACTTCTTGTCTCCATTGCCACTTCTGACGCCAAATGTAACAGGTTCCGGAGACACTTGTAGAGGTAACTTCTTTATTACAATACAACACTCCAACAGTCCAACAGTCCTGATACTCTGTTACAGCCTAGGTACACAGCCTAGCTACACAGCCTAGATACTCTACTCTGGCTACGCTCCGGAACTCGCCCTCACAAGGTCGTAGAGTCGGGAGTTCCAGAGTCCCAGCGCTGGCTCTCACAGCATCCCCGGGTCTTCAGATGGCTGGTCGTGGGTCTTGGGTCTTGAGTTACAACTGGGCCCCGATCGTCCAGGGAGCTCTCCTTTTATGCCTGGTACAACGAGGGGTGGGGCCGTGTGCGCCCCCAGATATCCCACAGAGCACACACAGCCCCCCCCTTTGGCGGCGCCAAGGGGATTAAGCGTCTGGACCCCCTGGGAACTCAACGCCTGGCGCCCAGAGGCTTAAGCGTCTGGACCCACCTGGGAACCCAGAGCCCCCAGCAGCCCCTCCCTTCTTATGTCACTACACAGATACAGCCTTAGGCAGAGCCTCAACAAAGCATGTGTCATGTACAAAGTGGGTTTATCTCAGAGGTTAGTATATTACAAGGTGATAATATGTTGTCTGCCGATGAACTTTAATAACTTACAGGCTTTTCACACTTTTTTTTTGTGAAACATATTTTGCTCAGTCAAAACATGTTTATATACATGTGATGGGTTCGTGAGAATCTTGATGGAATATGTCTAATTAACGTCGTTATTGCCACTGACATTACATTTGCATGCGTGTCAGACTTTAATCTTATTCCAGCTGTGTTCACTATACCAGAAGACAGCGCTGCTCAGACGTTGGTGGCTACTTTTGAAATCAGCTTCCCAAATGAAACCATTGACAATGTTGTACTAACCCCGACATCACCTTTCCAGCTGAGATGGTTTCAATTAAACGTTCCTGGTCCTGGAGTTTACATTGTGGAGGTAAAGCGTAATGGTTATTCATTATTGTTATGTTTACAAAACCAAAGTTATTAAACATGTATTGATATAACTCGGGGTATCATGTTTTTATATTTTGATATACTGTATTTTAAATTATTGTAAATAGGTGAATTTCAACTTGGCAAGTACATTATATTTTCCCAACAATGATAAAAAAAAATACATTTACGTCGTACACTTATGTAACCCGGTTGTTTTGTTTAAGTTTGTGAATAATATTCCGATTCTAAAGTGCAGTGCTCAAATTTTTAAGGGAATGGCATAGTTGTTTTTTGAGGCTTGGCATATATTCCCTTTCTCAATATACTCATAACGTAGCCTAAACAAGTATAACCCGTAAAAACAAAGTTTTTCACTATAAATCCTTTATATGCGTGGCGGCGAGAGTCCTCTCGTCCTCTGGCTTGAGATGGCTGCCACCTATGGGTCAGATGATTGCATTGCACCATTAGGCAATTGGTAATTAAATATAATATTTTTGTCCTAAAAAGTGTAAAATTTTGGAAAAACATTTTACGAACATTAATTGTCACGCACAACGAGTCTGTGTGGAAAATGTCAGCTCGATTGGATCACGGAAAGTGGGTTAAAAAACGACCGAAAGATTTGCACGGTCGTAAGCAAGCAAGCGAACTTAATATAAAGGATTTAAAAAGAGAGGGTATTTAAATTGCAATATCAGAAGCAACATCAGCAGCCGTCGGAACGACAACAGGGGTAACATCAAAATAATGTCATCGTCAATCTCAGCAGCATCGTTAACATCATATTTCATCATTTTATCCAATATTCAACGGCATTGTTAACATTATCAACATCCATTTCTTCATCTTTATCATCTGCTTCGAGTGTGATTTCCTCCATTCTGCCACTTTCATCACATTTTCATCATCATCATCAGCCATGTTCAATGATCTGCCATACGATGGCCTTCCCTACTAATTTCCACCTAACACAGTTTCTGCGATGACAGAATCCACCAAGCACTCACGCGCAAATTGATTTCATCGCTCCATCTCCTCGGTAACTGTGTTGTCGTGCAGCACAGTTTACAGCGATAACATTTTGTGTGGACACTGAAAATGTTGCAGCATGGCGCTGACAATCACACACATGAATTAGAGCAGAATGGCATGCCAGGCCCTCTCTGCATTCCTTGTGCAAGACACAATTTCCTTTCAGTGGTGGGGGAGTATCCACAATTGCATGAAAAATGTTCACGATCAACGGCTCTTTCCCTATCCCCACACACTATTGGTGATCCCAAGTGTGCACAATGAGTAGTTGCATAATGGTCTGCCCCCCAGATAATTTGCAAACTACAGAATGAGGCATGTGTGATGTCAAAACGTGGTTGGAATAATGGCCAAAATTACTATATGGATTTAGCCCCTTGTCTCAATTGGTTCTCACCCAATGAAATGTAAATAAAGTGTGCTTTTGTCTTTGTCGTTGGTTTAAAAATAAGGCCTTTTAAATATTGAACATTCTATTGATGTGGGTTTCTCTGGTTTATCCTTTAATCCAGGTGACCCTGATCAGTGTAAATCTGCTGGACTTTGAAACTCTGAATCAGTACAACATGACTGTGTCAGTCACAAATGTCAATGGCACCAGCTCAGAAGTATTCTTCATTGAGGTGACTGATGTTAACGAGCCTCCGATCTGCAGTGATCAATTCCCAGCAGGTCAGTGTGTTGTTTTTTAGTACGTGTGTGATTCAATTTATGATGAAAAAAAACACGTGTAAAGAAGTATCTCTCATACATGGCGAGTCAACCGCTCTGCAAGAGACACAAATGCATTTCTCCGTCTCATGCAATGATGGCCGATCACATATTTGAGATTAAATTGTGGAAAAAGGCAACAATGACAAATGTAAGAGGGTAAAAAAGCAATTGCATTTGTTATTTAATATTTAACAGCAATCAGTGAAGGGACAACCAATGTTTTCCAGTTGATTTCCACTTTTTATTTTATTTACGTGCAATATTAATGGTGCAGATTACTGATATGATTTATTTCCTGATAATTACGTAACTGTAAAAAAACTCAGCTTATTTAAGTAGCATTCATGATATAGTTTTTCGGATTTGCAACATGGGAATCATGTTATTTTTTCCCCATGGGTGGCATGGAAGACACATTTAACAAACCCAAACTGAATGCAAACACGAAGTATGTTATGACAATGTTTTTTATGATATTGTATTCAATGCTGCACTGTACCCAAAATATATGTATGATTTTTGTGACAAAAAAATTACTATAATTTGTTTGGATAGCTTTATAAAAGCAAGAATTGGTTTATTATAACATGGTTCAGCTCTAAAAGAGTGATGGTTTGCGATGGGTATGGCGCATTTGCAGCCGGTGTACAAAAAATTGTATTTGATGCTTGTTTTTTAAAGTAAAATTTTGTCTCACTTTTACTGAACGTCTCAGGCGCTCATATTCACATTCTAGAGGATGCGCCACACGCGACAATCGTCTACAGAGTTAGAGCCACCGATCCAGATTATGGTGACATCGTCAGTGTAAGTCAGAGCCCACCAAGCACCTGACACTGATTCGTGCATTTCTAACATCACTTCTGTCCGTGCCTCTGTAACTGGAGAGCGCTGCTGCCGTGTTGCGGTTAGTCCGCTGTGACGCAGGGTGAGGAGGCCTTCATTCAGAAATGTATTCAAATAGGGTTGTATTTTGTTTCACATTATAACTGTAATTATAATGTACCAATAGAATGTCCAATATTTAAAAGGGTTTTTTTATGCACTTCTGCGGCCGTCTGGAATGCTCTTCCTTCTGATATTAGGAAGCCACTGGAGCTAGGCACTAGATTTAAACAAATTTCATTATATCTGAATTTTGTGTTTAGTTTATTGTCATTCCCCCACAACTCCGATTTGCATGGTTGGCTACGTACGATGCGAAGGAAGTTTTACATACAAATATAATTAACAAACATATGCTACATGCAAGAAAGCAATGGGATATGTACTTTCACATTAACAGTTGAGAGTTTTGCATCCAAATAAGACAGAGAATGTACTCTCCTTTATACATTAATTGGCATCAGCATGTGAACACATTTATTGTTATAATATTTTTGATGTTGCAGTTCTCCTTGCTAAATGTTGAACCAGTATCCGGCCTGAGCCAGTTCAACTTTAATGAAGCTCAAGGAATGTTGACGGTGTCCTCGGCTGGTTTTGACTGCAACGCAGACATGGTGAGATACTACACCCACACGTGACATCTTCACAAAACCACACTTGTGTGGTCTGGCCTACTCCTAGCCACTTGTACGTCATCATTATTCCCAGTTGTGGGATTCAATTCATACAAATCAAGCTTCATTCGCGTGATTAGTCCCTGCGTGAACAGTCACCTGTTCATCAAACCTAAACGGGTGGGTTTTCACCCTGATTTTAAAAATAAAACGTGATGTTGATGCCATTGGTGGCTAATGGTGAGCTATGGATTCCGTTCACCTCTGCGTCTCGGAACAAGCAAGTGGCTCAGTGTTAATTTTATATTTGAGTGGCATAGCGCCACTGTTTTTAAAGACATTGTACTCACCGCATAGAACTGTAGTGACATGTCCACACTCAATGAAAGGTGGTGCCAAACTGTGCCACACGCCCTCCCGCATGGCCTTGTGGGAGCCTCGGTACCGATAAAGTTATTTTAGAATCGGAAGAAAAACAGATGACGTAAACATACGTCATCGGAAAGGCAAAGGGTTAAGAGCAAGATCGGGGTTTAGCGCCCTGTCTATAGCCTTAAGAGGCTGTTGGGGCAAGTGTTGTTAGTGAGCACCTATGAAGGCCAGAACGGCACACAAGGGGATGGGTGGGCAGCACCACACCCGGCCGCCTTTGTCTCCCCAGTGGCGAAGTTTACACACCGCACCAGGTACTCAGTTGAGGCTGAGTCGACGTAGTTTTTTTGCTATTTTTGTTATTTTCTGTGAACCTATCTACGTGACTTTACCGAAAGACCCAAAGAATATCTCGGCTCAGATTGTTTCCAAATCGTCTGTGCCGCAATATATATAAAGGAATATGCTGATAACAGTGCAACAACGCGGTTCATATTGTTGAAAAGTTGTCATCCTTTAATAATAGGGAATGCTTTTTGGAATCGCTGTATGTTCAAGTGTTCATACGGGTAAATGTAGATGGTGCACATAACGGTATCATCCATCATAAAATAATTACACTTAGACAACTGTTTTGAACTTCATGGATGAAATGCTGGCAACATATTTCCTTATATAACAAGGATTTTACATACAGGCGTGAATTCGCAGTTCCATCTTTAGGGGACATACTTCATGCTTATGCTATTCGTTTCACAGTTACGTGCTCAATAAAAAAAGATCGTCATTTTTTTTATTTTCAGTGATAAAAATTCACAGAAAGAAAAAAATATAAATTCACGAGGGCGTTAACCGCGTCACGGCAGCACCCCAGTGTCACGGGCTGGGCGTAGCCAACTTGGATCCGCTGCCTTTGTTTGCATTGCGTGCTGCTGCTGCAAGCAGCCCACGGAAACGTGCAAGAAGTCCTTGAATGGACTCCTTATTATGTAATCTTTGTTTTGTAAATCCAGGGATAAAAATAATTATATAAAATTTTACTTCCGTAACGCAACCCCCCTTATAACATGCATGTATATGGGAAAATAGGCTTAATACAACGCGATTCCACTTATGCACTGTTTGTAAGGATCGCGCGTTATGCGAGGGACGCCTGCATATATACTACAAATCTTGAGTGATCTTAAGCTTTTTGAGTATATAGCTAACTGTTTATGAAATATATTTAAAAATCTAGAATTATGTAAAACACAAAAACTGATAACATTGATGCTTTAATTGACATTAAAGGAAAAAAACAAAATAATTATATTTTTTTATTGAGATAGTCAAATGTAAATATTACTTTTGTTATTGTGCACAAACATTGTCACGTTTTATCTTTCAGAATTTCTTGCTGGACATTATGGTCAAGGACCAAAACGGCCTTTCGTGCAACCTAACCCTGACAGTTACAGTCGTAAATCTGGATGACAACGATCTAGTCTTTACGTAAGATATGTAGCTCGGATACACACACACTGTTTCTTCATGGATCCAAGCAATAATGGAGTGAAGCTCGGTCATGTTTGGCCCACGTCATTGTACGGTCATATAAAAAAAATAGTCTATTGCTCATGTTGGGTGTTACTTTGAAGAAGATGTATAATTCGTACATGCACAATGATATGTGCAACATCTCCGTGTAGAGTTGTGTCTACAAATGTTTTCGAATTGCTCTATGTTCACCTTTGATGTACATCAAACCATTCAAGTTATTATATTTACTGAATCTGCCATACAAACTTAGTTTTATATCATGTATTGCAAAACCACTATAGCAAATCACAACATGAATTATATTGCCATCAAGCAAAGGTCAACATATGGCTTTTAAAAGTCAAACCTTTCACAGCACTATCCCGGTGTTCTGTATAAAGAAAATCAGCAAAAGGAATATTCCACCTCTACCAACCAGATGCGGCTTAATCACAACATGCATTCGAATGTGCGTCGATGTTTCTTTAGGGCTCCATCAGAGAGGGTCTTTTGGATTTCAGAAGAAGAACCTCAAGACCATCTGGTGACTGTAGTTGCAGTCAACGATACCGAGGTGTTCTTTTCATTTGTGAACCATGTGGAAGGGTTTTATATAACTCCAGGTGAAGCGGACTGCACTAAACACGCCTCTCAGATTAATGTGAGAATAATGTTAGAATGCCCTATCGATGTTTTTTGCTGAGCTACACACAGAGAGAGATGAGAACATTTATTTTCGAGAACATACATCTCCATTCACATCCCACTTCCGCCTGAGAAGAACTTATCCCCCCCACCACCTCACTGTTCCCTTTCTGCAGCTGATTTGCAGACAGTAACCGATATGTACATTATGATCGAGTAATGAAAGAATGATGCCTAAAACCTAGGCCTAAGGACTATTCTCGTGGGGCGGAACTCGTGAGAAGTAACCTGCGTGCAAGATGCTTGCTCATCTGTACTGCAGGTGAAGGCCATTGCAGTATACATTGCATTTGCTTTGCCATCTGACAGCGCACTTCATGTGCTCAAGTAGCTGGGCGTAGTGGTAGATTGTCTGTAATCCAGTCGATTGGGGGTAAGGGTTGGTGGATCACAATTTAATTCGTGGATACAAATATGGTTTGTGAAAACCCATCTGTGTCAACCCCACCTGTGGTTGACCTTTGAGTGTCGCCCCCTCATGCGTGTGGGTTTTCCCCGCCCACTCTTTGCTTTCCTCACACATGCAAAAAAACACTCCTTAAGAAAATTAATTGACCTAACATCGCAATTATTGATTGCCCGCTTTAAGTGGCTGTTTTGCGGCTCTTTTAGGCACAGGGCAAGTGAAAACAGCCTTCAAGCTGGACGTAGACGACAAACCTGAGCTCCAGAGTAACTATATACTGGTTCGGGCGACAAACTACATTCACGAACGCAGCGTTACGCTCAATCTCACAGTCTACGTGATGGACATCAATGACAATCCGCCAGTCTGCTCTTATTACCAACGCATGTACGTATTACGACTCGTAGATAGTGCACGTGAGAGAACAACAATTACCCATATATACGAACTCATTTTATTGCAGCTTTGTACACGCACATAAAACCTAAAATTGTTTAAGGATGCCTTTGTGTAGTGTTAACCAACATCTATTTCTCATGTGGTTTTTTTCTATTGTAAAGATTGCGGATTCCAGAGACCACGCCTGAAAATTCTGCTGTCGTGGATGTATCCTGCACAGATCGTGATGTGACATCACCGAACAATGTGCTGAAATATAGTCTCAGCACTGACGCGAACTCAGAAGGGCGCTTTGCAATGACGGAAGCTACTCTCAAGGTATTTACAGCAGCTGCCTGTTGCTGAGCTGCACTGATTTATGGAGGAGAAACACAAAACATCAGTGGTAACAGATTGCACTGCATGGTCATGTTAGGTTTCGATCAACTGCATTACTCTGTCACCTTAATAAATATGATATTACAATGGGAGTAATGGGAAGCTAATGATTTAAAGTATCCTCTCGACGTCATGAAATTGTATTTTTTGTCAAGGCAATCAGTAGCATGTTGTATGTATGTATGTTGAACTTCTTTCACAGCATACGTAGCCAAACCATGCTAATCGGAGGGTGGCATGACCTTGTTTCGTTTTCTTTTCTCAGATAAATTCAAGTTTGGATTATGACACGGCAGATTTGGCATCTGTGGACTACAAGTACATTCTGAAAATAGAGGTTTATGACCTTGGAGTTAATATCTCACTGACGTGTAAGAAAACTCGTTTTTTACGTAAAATATATCAGTCTTCTGAAAATTATTTAATTGCTTTCAGTTTATTTTGCAGGGAGTTACGTAATTTTTTTGTTGGGGATCATATAGAGAGCAAATGTGAAAATCTAGATCAAACTTAGGGAAGCTAATATTGCGATAATCACCAAGTCGTGAAATGTAATACTTGGTATTGTGACAAATGACATTGTGACAGGTAAGTGAATACAACGACTGATGATATCATCGTAATTTTCTTTTTAAAATGCATTAAAATATCGTCGCAACCGGTGTAGTTGAAACCGTGGGTCACTGCAAGTTGCCAAGGTCGCATCAGACTATGTTTCTAATTCTTAAGGTTCGTATATAAAAAAAATTCAGTGAATTAAATGGTTTAAGAGTAGTGGGAGTAAAGATCCCAAGCCACCCTGAATGGCTAATTTATTTTATATATATGAAAATTTATTAAAATCAACTTGTCACATGCCACACAGTACTGCATTTGCTTAATTTCGGAGAGAGAGAGAGAGAAGGCGCGATGAACCACAGACAAGCTGACAGGTCGTCGCACGATGGTCCGGCACCGACGATTGTCCAAGCGCTGTGGTCCTGAATACAATCTTGATTTGAAGCTTTCGTGACTGCAGGAATCCATACTCTTTGGTTCTTTCGGTAAAGTCACGTAGGTAGAAAAATAAAATAAACCACGACGTTTCGGGCGCAACACAAGCGTCCGTCATCAGGTGTATGAGAATTCATGGTTTCCCACCTGATGACGGACGCTTGTGTTGCGCCCGAAACGTCGTGATTTATAATATTTTGTACCTACGTGACTTTCCCGAAAGAACCAAAGAGTCCTGAATATACTTTAAGATATTTTCAGCCAAAGTGTCTAAGCATGTGCGAGGCAACTGGAGCACCCAGAGAAAACCCACGGGTGTGAGGGGGCAACACTATATCCCATACAGATGGAACAGATGAATAATATAGGAAATGCAATGCTTATGTATGAGAATTATGACATCGTTATTCATGTTAACACAATCATGCCTGTGCCTCCCTGACACTCACACACAGCGACGGTGACAGTGATCGTAGTGGTGACCCCCGTGAATGAGTTTTCACCTGTATGTACGGGGCCAGTGAGATTTTCAATTTTCGAAGACCAGAAGGTGGGTGACAGTGTTTCTCCGAACAAACCCTCGTGCACAGACCAGGACTATCCATTGGATAATCTGCGCTACTCGATGATCGATGGTTCAGCCCACTTCTACATCGATCCCAAGACTGGTCAGTTTTTTTAAAATTATATTCCGTACCTGTGTTCATGTGCAAGAGTGAGAATGTGCATGCTATTTGAGCATTCATAGATGAGTGCTTATATTTACATTTTATAAGGAGAATTTTCTAATATTCCTGCATGAAAACCTACCAGCCAGGTGGATTGCAAGTTGTTAGTGTCGGTGGCCATGATAATAGGCTATTTGAACTTCCTTTGTCTTAGCATTACCGAGTGTGTCAGCTAAACTAGCATCTGCTGTTATTTTTAATAGATGCCATACTTGCCTTGTGTGTGATGATCTGCAGAGAATTGAACATGCATAAGAGGAATGTGCTCGTGATTTTCAGATTAATCAGATGTTTTGTTTCTGATTGATTTGAAAAGCAGAAGTAACGTCACGAACATTCCATCACTTCTGTCACGTGGCATCTGGTGATGCTATTATGGTTAGCGTGAAGACAGTTTACTTTTTGTACTTAACTAAAAATAAGCGAAAAATTTAAAAATATTTCTAATTGTATTAACAAATGAGAAAATCTGAAATTTAATACTTGTACATTCTAAACTTACCCCTCATACATAACAATGGCATCAGATCTGGTAAAGTAAGGCCGCTGAAGTTAAACCTGAATCTTTTAACTTTGAATCCACTCAAATGGATAATATTCTCTTCATTATTAAGTTGTGCTATTCTACCAAGTAAAACAAACACTTGTAGAATTTACTTGTGAAAATGGGAATTCACATGGTTGCCATTGACATCAAAGCTGCATCCATGAAAGGATCAAGCAGAGCTGTTTAAGAACCCAATTATATAACCCTGAGGTCATGTTTGCACTGTGAAGTGTTGGTTATATTGTACAAATGCTCCACATACAAGGCAATTGCGTGCATAAACATTGCCTAACGTAGCAACCAAACAGAGTGGCCCATGACGCCTTCGGCTTTTGTGTGCTGTGAGCACTGTCAAAATAAAACCAGTTGTGAAAGTCGAAAATATGTCTTTCATCGAACTTATTTCATGGTGCATTTGGCTACGCAAGTAATTTTTTGGAGTAAAAGAAACGACAGAAACAACACAATTTACAATGGATTTCTTGTCATTTTAGCCCGAATAAAAAAGCTTGCCTGACAAGCACAGAGAGTATTTTTTTAATTGTAAAACTTCATCATGTATTTCGATTTAAAGCTTTCGTGACCGCAGGGATTCATCTTCTTGGTTCTTTCGGTAAAGTCACGTATATTATTTTATTATATTATTTTATTATATTATTTTATTATGTTTCATTTTTATTATTTTATTACTTCCCTTCTACGTGACTTTACCGAAAGAACCAAGAAAACTTCATCATGTAGTTCAGCATTGCTTCTCAATCCGATCAAGTGGTTCGGCGGCAAGGCTGAGAGGCACCTAATCATAGAATTGTGAGTTCAAAATCCAAGTTTGGGGGGGGGGGTAGACCCAGCCCATTATCCCTGATGGACGAATGACACGAGTACCACTTTGTGGGGAAATGAATAGTTGTTGTCCCATGGAGAGACTCGCCCCATTCATAGGAATGTGGAATTTCCACCACTGGCTCAGGCTTGTAAACAGCAGATGAGCATTGCCTCAATGGTCATCTAAAGGCATTAAGCACGGGGATGTGCTGCGTGATGTGGATCAAAAGAGCATATTGAGTAAGCATACGCTCTATGTTTGTCTTCACAGGTATTATTAAACTGTTGAACCCAGTTGACAGAGAGACAAAAGCCACATACCGAGTAACCATTAAGGTGGAGGACTTTGACCAAGACACGGATACTACAAACGTTAAGACTATCTTCCAGGATTATCAAATCGTAATATTGGTATGAAAACATGTGAATGTTTTAATAGTCACGGGCACGCATTTGCAAATACGTAAAACGATGTAACACTTCACGAGAAGGTCACAGAACAGTCACAATCGGTATGGGTTAATTAGATTGGGTGAGTGGCAGACGCACCACCCACATTCACAACTTTGCCCCACACGCACACAATGTGTAGCTCATTGTGTACTGGTATTCATCATCATCTTCATCATCAGCCATTGTCTATCTATCAATGCACAAAGGCCTCCCCCGTGTCGTCGCGGTCCTGCTCTGCCACAATCCATCGCACTCCTTGACATTGCCTGATGTCCTCGTCGTTTTAGCTCCCCCGTGGCCAACCTCTTTGGGGTGTTCTCTCCTTTGGATGACATTCTGTCCGCAGTCTTGTCCATCGCCCCTCATCCGATTCTAGTGATGTGTCCTGCTCAGGCCCACTTTTCTTGACAGCCAATAAAATACCCGTTACTTGCGTGTGTTCCCTGGGCCATGTGCTCCTCTTTTTTTTTATATCTCTCATTTAATTTCCAGACATGCATCTATCCATGCTTCTTTGAAAACGTTTTAGAACGTTGCTTTGCGTCACATTTTCTTTGGCAGTGTCCATGTTTTTGATTCATACATAACAGGAGGCCTTTTTAACACGTAGGCTTTCGCGACCAATATTGTTCATAATCAACGATTTTTGGGTTTAGATCGCGTTATTTATAAATGTGTTAAAAAGGCCTCCTGTTACTGATTGGCCGTGTCGGGTGGTGGAGGGTTACGACACATTTATAAATAACGCGATCTAAACCCAAAAATCGTTGATTATGAATAACCGGAGGCCATTTGCACTGTTTGAAACTTTCCCGTTCAGGTACAATGGCATGCAGCATTTTTATTATCACATTCAGTTTTACAAATGCAATCCATATTGCTATTATTATTTCATATTTTCCCCCGTATTATAGGCAGAGGTATCGAATTCAGAGAGACCTATTTTCTTTTCTGAAACGGTATGGGTTTGAAACTCTTCAATGCCAAATATTAAATGATATAGAAACGGCTGTGGCATGATTACAGGATAGCAATGTGTCATCACATATTTAAATGCACGACAAAATACAGCATTTCAGTAATTAATTTTGTTTATCAATTTTAAAGCAAGTAAGGTATTCCGAAGAAACAAAACACGTGATAGCTTGTAACAATAAAAAGATCTAATAACTAAAACAACACTACTTATAATATATTCAGTAAATTATGCAGCTTTGCAAAAAATTTCACAGCTACTATCTGCATTGGGGTGGACACATGGTGCAGTGGTTTGCGCATCACATGATTAACTCAGTGAGCTGAGTTATATCAATGTTCATAGCCATAACATAGTGGCAGTAATGATGTAGCTATAACCAGGAAGATTACTCAGCTCACTCGGTTGATCAGTGGCCATAATACAGTGACGGTAACCATGGCGCATCACCACCGTCACAAACATGAAGCTGGTTACTGACCCCACACAAGGACTTATGGGGTTTGACCTACCCAGGAAACAGGGGTCAGCTCTAAATCGCTTCATTGATGGAAAATGAAGAACAGTCGGCAATGTGACTGCAGTCACATTGGATCACGTGATCCCACACTGCCTGCACCGCTCATTCATGGCCAACATGACCGACATCCACCAAGCCTCCACAGAGGCTACTGAATGGCTTAATAGCCTCGATGTGCACACAGATAACGTTTCTCATTTCGCCTTGCCATGGAATATATAAATAAGTGGCAGTCACATCTGAACTGGTCCTAGTCTTCCCCTTCAGCGACCTATACTGACCGACATCGTGGTCAAACAATTCGCATGGCAGACAGACATGTCGTGGGAAAGACTTCATTCAGTACTAGACTGATAAGGAGCTTAGAATTATGCATATTTATTGTGGTAAATTACTATTACATCATAATGAGAATGTGGACTAAAATCCAAAGTAAAAAAAAAACAGTACTCTATTTATGAAATATCAGCAATGTCTTGTTGATGCCACTGCTGGTGGAAAGGCCTCGACGAGAGGAAACTCTACAGAGCCCCTCTATTGGGCATTTTGGTCTACTCTTGCTGACCAGGCGTTTTGTGTAAGAGGTGGAAGTACTTCCTGTGATTCACCCAGCTATCCTGCTGGGTGAACAGTGGTAGGATGGATTCATTCAATGAGCACATTGTTTCAAATTCCACGCAGAGGGATTGAACCAACGACCTCTGAATTGAAATTCCAGTGTGGTAACGATGGCAGCAGTTTTTTAAGACCATGCAAAAAAAATATTTAAAATGTTTGAAAGTCCACCTTTGTCCCTTACAGATCCCTTGCCTTGTTTTCATCGGACACTATATTTAATCACAAATGATTAATCCTCCTTGAATACTATTCAGCAGCGTGTTGATCAGGGCACACGTGAATATAAATTTGGCACGATATCTACAGAATTTGGTTTCTGGGAGTATAAGCCTTTGTAATTTCCTGAAACCCTATCCCGGAACCGAGTTTTGTTTGCTTTGTGTTTTCTTGCACAGAATGTGAACGATGAGCCTCCCGTGTGTGACCCGGGCTTCTATGACATCACTATGTACTCCACGCTGGCAGCAGGAGGATCTGTTGTACAGCTTAAGTGTGATGATGTGGACTCTCTTGACGGCGAACTTGAATATGGAATTGTCGGTGGTAAGCAGCGATTGTTGCATTTTTATAATTTTGAAGTTTATGTTTTTATATGAAGTCATGGCCTCTGCCATTCTACACAACACTGATAAATGTGTAAGCTATATTTGATTCTCCACAACAGCCTGCAATGTTTCATTTAATGTCATCCACATTAAGCAGCCTATTTCATTCTTAATCTTATAAAGATGAATCTGATATGATACAAGAAAAAGATTGGGATAGATCTCAAATTGTGGCATCACAGGATATGACACCACTTACCAGAGGTGTGGACTCGAGTCATGTGACTTGGACTCGAGTCAGACTCGAGTCATGAATTTGATGACTTGCGACTCGACTTGGACTTGCATAACAATGACTTTGTCCCACCTATGAGATGTGGACTCGAGTCATGTGACTTGGACTCGAGTCAGACTCGAGTCATGAATTTGATGACTTGCGACTCGACTTGGACTTGCATAACAATGACTTTGTCCCACCTCTGCCACTTACATTGTGTCACTGTTTGACTTTTCCAACCAAAATTTGGTGTCACTTGGTGAGCACACGGACAATCGAAATGATAACTCAATGTACATTATCCGAAAATCTTAAAATCCAGAAAATATCTTAAATAGTTCTTTACAAAATGATATTCTTAGGTTTTTTTTCGGTAAAGTCACGTAGGTAAAACATCCAAATTAATAAAAATAAAATAAAATAAAAATCACGACGTTTCGGAGGCAACACAAGTCTCCGTCATCAAGTGATGCAGCTAATCTGGCTGTGACGGTCCCACCTGATGACGGAGACTTGTGTTGCCTCCGAAACGTCGTGATTTTTATTTTATTTTTATTAATTTTGATGTTTTACCTACGTGACTTTACCGAAAAAACCTAAGAATATGAATCCTTGCAGTCACGAAAGCTTCAAATCTACAAAATGATAGTCAGAAAAATGTAATGTTTAATTCCAAAACGCATCCCTAGATTGTACCGGATCTGTGAACTGTAGGTACCACTAATGCCACTAATGGATGCTTTGTGGTGACTACATTTCCACCAATCAAATACACTCTGGAAACGTTCAGCTACCGTCAACTGGTTGAAGTTACTGACTGATACACATTACTTGAATTATTTTGGTTTAACACGTAGGTTTTTGCGACCAATATCATCCATAATAGAGGGGGGGGTTGGTTTAGATCGCGTATTTACGTTGGGTTAGATCGCGTATTTACGCGATCTAACCCAACGTATTTACGCGATCTAACCCAAAAAAATCATTATGGTTGAATAATTTTATGATACGAGCTTTGGCATTGGTGCACAAAAAAATATACTACTAACAAAATACTCAACACACATTGTCTACAACACTCTCTGACCTCGCCATTTATGAAGAAGGCACATTGCCCGTAACGTGATGTATTGTATGTGTCCTTTGAGGGCAGTGTTATTGATGAATGTCGAGTTAATGTGTTTTGTTATTTACAATTAATTTAGCTTATTTGTGCTCTGTCCGAAAGAAAATATGATTTACAGACAGTAATGAACTATCTTTGCATGATATATAAAATACTGTATATCCTCCTAGTGCGGCTTTAATGGAGGAAATGAACGTAAATTTAAAGTTATTTTTAAAAAATACTTACAGTATTTGTTAAATCTGTCTATGAATTCATAATATCAGGTTTATTAAAATCAGTACTTTATTACTTGAATTTTCATTCAGGACCCATTTCCCACCATTGCATCAAGGATTAACATATCACAATACAGTATTTTCATCAAATTCGCTGTCCCACGCCAGGTAACACAAACGGCCGTTTCGCGCTGTCCAATGCAAAGCCACCTTCGGTGTTGACTCTCTCAACGTTCAGTTACTTTAATCTTGGTGGCATCAATGACCCCCAAGACTTCCAGCTGCTGGTGAAGATCAGCGATGAAGGTTTATCTGCAGACAAGACGAGGAGACTGAGCAGCACAGCCACTGTACTCATCCACGTGGTTCCCTGGATCACAACGGCCCCCACTACCATCACGACCACAGTAAGACCATTCAGCAGAGACTGGCACTATTGGCCGTCTGTATGTACTTGTGTGCCCATCGTGTTTACACTGTGTCACTATGGCAATACACTATGTTCCTGTATCTTATTTAATGTAATGTTGATTTTGTGATTTCGTGATCCTGTGGGTGAGGACTGTGGGGAGTATAATAATTATATCCCCTCGCTGTTCAATTCATTGTCGCGAATCAGGGTCGAAATTTGATCCATTAATATTATTTTTAATTCTCTGGTGCATGTAGCTGGCTCTTGTGGCCTAAGTGGCCACGAGAATCCATTTCATATGAACTGAAGAAAATCGATAATTACACAGACGATTCGATGCATGTATATCATGAGCTGAAGATCGATGCATCGGTACACCGATGGAGTACATTAAGTCCTCTATGTCCCTCCAAATATGACCCTGTGTCCCTGCGTGTATGTACTATATTCCTGTGTATATCTATAACTCCTGAAATGTACTATAATGATCCCAAACATATTTTGGTAACTACTGTAATTTTTAAAAATGTTTTCGTGCTATCTATTCTGCTGACAACTAACTGTATTATGACATCTTATAATGCAATCATAGTCAGGATACAATCTCAAATAGTTTCGCACTACTCACAGACGTTGATCACTCCCCTGGGCAGAGCACAGTCTGACTGGCAATTACTTAGAATTGCTCAGAAGGGTCATTTGAGGTGCCCCACTGAGAGAAATACAATTTAATCATTTCCAGGATTATTATCTAACGAACTACACTCGATCTAAATATGATAACAAAAAAAACAACTCACCCAGTTTCCTCCCAGATACACCCGAGATATATCCCAGACACACAGGCAAAGCATTCTGTGAATGTCCCGATATTCAGAGATTCTATCATTTAATAACCCACTACCTTAACCATACATACACCAGGCCCAACATTTACTCTCCGCTCGCTGGACACCTCTCTCTCCTTGGCCTGGAAGTCCCAAAAATATGGAAAGGTGCAAACACCCTCGTTAGGGATACCCAACGTAACAGCCAAGAGAACAATCATAGCCAATTGACAAACACACACCCCCCCCCACCCCATCTATGCAGACCTGGGTGAACATGCTGGATAAATTATCGGACACCTGAGTGCCAGATTGAGAAGACAAATAGTAGAGTGCCAAGCCATTTGGAAACCCCATACAGTCGATCATCGATTACCCGGCTGCTCCCAACATTATTCGGCAGTCCCAGGTCGATCCGGCGAAACCGGCAAAACCGCTCCAAAGGGTTGTAACCAGTCCGGCTATCCGCACCATGTGAGCGACAAAAAAAAGAGTAGTTTAACACGTAGGAGGCTTTCGCGACCAATATCATCTATAACATTGTTTTTTTAAGTCTTAATTTTAGAGCTTTCGTGACTGCAGGAATTACTCTTTGGTTCTTTCGGTAATTCACATATAAAGATTAAATAATAAATTAAATAATTGCATACGACGTTTCGATTGCAACACAAGCAATCATCATCAGGTATAAATGAAATAGCAACAAAAAATCTAACCAGAAAACTATAGACAGACATATAAGCAGACAGATATCACCAAGATACATAGAGAGAGAGAGAGTAACACAGGCACAGAGAGGGAGATCGTCTCTGTGGCGAGGCCTTAAATAGACAGAGGGGGGCGGGGGCAGAGAGAGGGAGGGGTTAGAGAAGAAATTAACATGTCAATGAGTACGGCGACGCGTGGTAGTAAAGTACGCAAGCTGAACATTAGGAGAGAGGGAGAAAGAACACACTAAATTAAATAACCTAGCAAAATATCGAAATGTTATGTAATACAACACAGAGAGTCGGTCAACACACAATTAACACATAGCCTGGTCGATTACGTATTTCAAAGATTGCTAAGTTAGAATTTAAGTGTGAAAATTCCAAAGAAAGACAAAACATAAAACAAGAGGAACGGAGACACACAGACAGAGCAGAACATAAGAACGACAAAAAACGAGTGGAGACAGAAAAAGTACACTAAATACACAGGCAGAGAGGTTTTTTTTGGTTTCTCTCTCTGCCTGTGTATTTAGTGTACTTTTTCTGTCTCCACTCGTTTTTTGTCGATTTAATATACCTTTGATTTCTAATGTCAACGTCTAATGCTGCAAAATAGCACGTGAGTAGAGTTTTCAAAATGCATTTGGAACAAGCTCCAATCCCGGTCGACGGTTGACACAGCCCTTCATACCTCAAGGGTCGATAAAATTGGTACCGCTTTGTGGAGGAAGTCAACGATAATCGTGCTGTAGACAGACACCTCTAGCCCTTAATGTGGACTTTTCACCACCAGTTCAAGATTGTGAACAGGAGAACAGCACTGGCCCCACATTTACATAAGTGGGAAACCACTTAAATGTCACTGTGAATACTAGGGTCTAATTTGTAAGTTAGTCTCATCCAGCCTTGTGCACCAGTCAATGACATTTGTATAACATTTGTTACAATAAATATATTTCAATTGACACTTCTATGTTTTTTGATTGCTCTAAAATGTTGCATTTTCAGGTTTTCACGACAAGAATCATTACTATATTTGACTACTACTGGAAGCCTGAAAGCTGGTTTATTGCAGTGATGACAATCATTGCACTGGCACTCTTGGCAATCATTGGTTTGATTTCATATTTCTGCTGGAAACGGTATGAGCATGCCATCATGCAACCTTCGAACGATGTAACAAAATGTACAAGTATCACTGATAAATGATCTACATGTGAACGAATGTTTACAAAACAAATTGTTAATACCTATAACACACTTACCCAAATCGTATGTTCTTACCAGCAATACTGTGTTTCCCACCGCCATTAGTGTAAATATTGTAAATTGTAAATATTAGCACGAGCAGCATAACTTCCGTAAATCGTACTTGTTACATATGCACACATATATTATATGTTGAGAGCCAGTAAACAACATTCACTTTTTTAACACCGTTAAATCAAACGGTTTCTGGGTAATAATTTCGACATATCAGCTCCTGTGATAAATATATTTTGAGGACAGTGCCGTGGAATTGTGGCATGAAATAATGGTGCGTAGAAACTATCTTGGAGATTAATAAGGGCAATGAGCCATCATGCTTTTTCTGAAATTTGCATTGCAAAGTGCTGATATTTAAACGGTTGTACATGGTTGTTACACATGATATAAGAACATTGTTGAAGATGGTAGCATTGTCTCCAACTTTACAAATGACTTTACTCACGTTTTCCAAAAAGCAAACATTTAATTATTCCTGATCGTGAAATTAATGTCTGGCCTGCTTTAAGCTCTCCCATGGATTGGAAGGTATACTGCAAGGTATAAGACCCTGCTCACATTGCAGCAATATATTACGCAAAATCCATAAACATAATTACATATGCATGCTCCACTATTGTGTGTACGCATGCCTAAAGATGTATACAATTAGATAACTTGAATAAAATATTACTTTACAAAAGAAATTATATGGATGATTTGCTGTGGTAAGCTATGTATATTTTCATAAATATCTCGCAGCAGGTAAGCCAATGATTGAACAGGGAAGCCATCGCTCGTCCAGAAAATATATTAACATTTCACATCTATATTAACGCAAAGTATCACCATCAAGTGGAAAGCTTTTTATATAAATGGTCCTTCATAAATATTACAGTGGTCTAGTTTTACAGACACGTTTCTTCCAAAGGAGTCTGTTTCCCGCCACCACAGTGATACATATCACGAAAACACAATACATCCATCAAAAACATTGCCGTATAATATTAATGTTTACGGTAAACTAATAATTTGGTGATAGAGCATTGGAATTGGTGCATAAGCACAAACAATTCAAACACGTTCATATAAATAGTAGCCTGACACTTGCCAGTGGTTCTTTCTTTTGTGTGCTTGCAAATCACTGACAGTGCATTCCCTTATTTGTTTTCTTTATTTTGTACGTTCTATATTTGTGTCCCAGCATGCCCTGCTGTTGGAAGTTCTGCAAGCCCTCGCCATCCGTAAAGGACCCACCGCTGCTGAAGGCCGATGAGTCAGTGCTTGCTACATCTTAAGTTCCTCGCACAACCACACTTCTAACGTGTGCTGTTAAATCCTACTTTGAAAGAAACCCTTCAAAATGTAGCTCTTGTATTAAAAACACTGGGGAAGTGTTGCCGTGCTGTGATAGCACACCGAACCTGCAATGCAGAGGTCGCCAGTTTGACCTAGCATAGCATTTGAACAAAAGGAAAGTTGCTCATATCCCGCACGCCTCGATCCACCCAGCAGTATAAATGGGTCCACCACAGTTAGTCGATGTGGTGGGGTATCGTGGGGGTAATGACGAAGCCTTCCAATATGTCAGGCAGGGCTGCACCTTTACCTGTTCACCTATTTAAAAAAACACTTGAATAGTTATACGAAGAGGGTGTTTCCCCTTTTTTCTGGGAAGAAAACTGAAACCTTTTTAAAATGAATCACGTGTGCATAATTCACAATACTTGTGGTCAAAATGCAAACAAAAACACACTATGATAATATATGCATTGTCCTTGAAACTGATTGGTCCACACCAGAGACGGCTTTCTTTTGAGCCTCGTCTCAATTGGTGCTAGTTCAGAGGACGCCAAAAGGCGTACAGCTCAATGACAATGCACTATCAGAGTAATGAGGGCTCGGGCTAAGCATCTACAACTTGAATAGTTAACTCCTTCTATTGTGCTACTGCTCAATGTATCCAAGCTGTCTCACAGCATTTGCGTTGCGTTGTAATATTAATTGTCTGTCATATGCTCTGTATGTTTGCCTTGTATGTTGACATGCTTTTAGTATTTAGATGCTTTACAACGTCAAACTACAATCATCCCTTGAAAAGTTTACTTAAGATGAGACATTTACTGAACACAACGCAATGAGAATATTATGCGTCATGACAATGATTATCCCAGAGAGAACCTCAATGAGTCTCAAAACTTTTCCAGGAGGCATTGCGGTGATTTATCCTTCAAACAATGTTTTTCTAAAATGAAGGTTTGTGTGATATTTGGTACAGGTTAACTGACTTATCCAGTTCATCTCAGAAGGAAAAAGCTCACAAAAACGTGCTGAAACCATTAAGTAGCCCTGTAAGTAATGTCTACCTGGCAAAGCATCAAAATGTCGTCCTGTGATTACACATACACCATTGTATATTGTGTATATTATATACCTCCTAAATATTTAATTGTTTTAATTTACACGTTACAAAAAACACTTTTGTTTTACTGTAGGAGTTTGATGGAAGAGCAAGAGATCCAAGTAAGATCATTATTTTGCAGTTTAAGCTTAATACACAACATGCGTACATGTACACAATAATAGGCACAGCGTTTGGCTGCGATAACTTTGCAAATCGACTATATTTCAATACAGTCATTGTTGATCCAGTAAAGGATTACAACATTTTACAATTACAGCACTTCAACTATTGTAGGGGGTGGCGTGGTGGCACTATGGTTAGCCCACTGTGTTTTGATTTTAGTCAAGTAAGTTTGATATCCAGCCTTGGCTAACGTAAATGGTGAGTGGTATCTGAACCTGTCCTGGGCCCTCCCCTTCGCTAACCTATGCCGACCAGAATGATGAAGTATTATCCAACCACCTTCATGCTTTGTAAAGTGTTAGAAGGCTTTTATTCAGCAGTTGATTTAAAAATTGCTGTAATTTGAATATAGTAATTACAAAACAAATATATAATATAGTTGATGAGAATAACATTTTTATTTAATTCCCAGCGAAAAAAGAGATTATGCAGGAAGAAATGTGTTAATGATGCATTGTACTAAAGTACTGTACTTTTATTTACATGCATTTCTTAATTTACAGTGACGGGAAATGAATATCTTTTCAACTCGGTGACTGGACAAAGACGCTGGATTTAAGCTTAGGATTCCTTTTGTGTGCAAGTATAATCCAAACAAAGGATTCGACTCATAGATATCATCATTCTAATAAATATTTTGCATGGTTGATTGAATTACAGTTGGTATTTGACAATATGTTTAACACAAATTCCATATTCTGAAATCACAAAAAAGAATGTAACTTATTTTAAAAAGATAAGTTAAATGACCAATATATGGCCCCATTTAAAGTACGAGTGATGGAAAGTCACCTGTAAACAAATGTATGTTTCTACCACCCATGCACTTTACTGTATGAAATGTGTGTGTACTTTTGTGAAATTGACCAATCTATTTTCTTCTTTTCATGTTTAAAATTAAAATTATTATTTTGCCATGGCTTTGTTTTCATAAGATTTTTTTCTTCGAATGTGTAGCCAAACACCTTTTCATCAGCTGTAACTACTACACAGTAATTTACAAAACACTTCAAAGCACTGTAATCTAACATTAGATGATACAAATGTCCATATTTAATTTTTTAATAGTTTTGTGTCCCCCTCCCTTTACGGACATCAGTCGTGGGAGGACCTATCAGATGGGGGCATAGCCACTGGGTGGCGTGGGTGCACGGACACCCCTAACATTCTTAGACATGGCTAAGAGACACCCACTTAAGGACAATAATAATGCTATCTTTGAGTCCAAGTTTGTCTTCTCATGTTGACGTCAGAACCTTTGAACACCGAGCAGTGCACGAAAAGTTGACATTTAGATTCAATAAATTGTATTCGAGACAAGCGGTGGAACCCACGGATTAGAGAGCACACACATGTCAATGACATCGTCAAAACTATTTAGATAAACAATTGTGGCTTGGGCAGGATAAACATGGCAGGTACGCAATGAACCTCATCCAAGAGGACGTCCGCCGAGGAGATGGAGGAATGAGATCAGTTCGAGTGCGAGATGAATTGTTGCGTTGCTCAATCGTGAGAGGTGGCGGTGGCTTGTGGAGGCCTTCATCCAGCAGTGGATTGATCATGGCTGACGGTGATGATGACAGTAGAACTCGCACCTCTGATTACCGCGGTTGGCTGTGTACGGTGCGAAATAAGTTCCACGTACATACAACTCCTCTTATCTGTGATAAAGTGGGGAGCGAATTTCTTACACTGCAATCTCGGCAATAACTAACAGGAATCATTCGATTGGAGGCCACATCCAACTTCCAACGGGTGGCCGTGCTTCTGCTGTCGACATTTGTCATGGAGCTCAATGTACTTTGCTGATCCAGTGGCTTTTTAAAGTATACCCCTATTTATATTCTTGGTTCTTTCGGTAAAGTCACGTAGAAGGAAAATAATAAAATATAAAACTAAATTCTCACGACGTTTCGACTGCAACACAAGCAATCATCATCAGGTGTGAAATCCACCGCAAGAAAATTTGAAACGTCGTGAGAATTTTATTGTTTTATATTTTTATTATTGTATTATTTCCCTTCTACGTGACTTTACCGAAAGAACCAATAATATTAATCCCTGCGATGATATTGGACAAATCCTATCAGACGACTTTTAAGTAGCCAAAATATGTCATGTGAATGGATATGAATGGTTTTTTTTCTTCAAAATAAAGAATATTAGAAATTGATGTCTCAAAACATTGTGCCCGAGCATTTTTTTATACAGAGTTAATTATCATATTGTGCGGTTTGTAAAACATGTACATATTAAACGACACAATGCACTTTTACCAATGGCATTCAATCGAAGCAAAAATCAAGCAAAGTATATGGTTCTCAGGTAAACATCGTAATATATGTCAAAACAATATATACATGACCATAATAATAGACAAAAAAATTAATGAACTAAAGAAATATCGTTATTGCGAATGACATGAAACTGCACTATACATTTCCGTGCACATTGTTTTGCTGGGTGGCATTATCTACAAGAGCCATACTGCTGTTGTGAAACGGTTAGCACGCTGGATTTTCAATGTAGGGAAGTTGCAGGTTTGATTCGTTATCTCGACGCAGCATTTGATATAATGGGCGCGTTTATTAAATGATCCTGTCCACACACAGCAGGCTGGGAAATGTGGAAGAGTAGGCAGCAGGCCAGTACTCTTCAGAGCGGTTCTCTAGAGCTCCCTCGAGTCGTGGCCCTTCTGCCAGCATAGGTTTCAGTAAGCCATTCCAGAGCTGCACCTTTACCTTTTTTAATATCAACATGATCATTTCACGAAAACGTGACTATGGGGCCAAAGGCAGCATCGTGACCGTACACGCAACTCTGAGCCCGCTTTAAAGAATCTCCTGTTGGTTTTACGCAAGTGCAAACACCATTGCAACACAACCTGTGAGCACATGGCAGGTCTTTACTCAAGTAACGGCAGTCCAAATACTGAGCGGACGGAATAAAACAGGTATTGGATTGTAAAAATACAACAGCGCTTTCTGCTCGGAGAATGGTGTCCGTGTGTTTAAATAAATACGGACGGAAGTCACGTCCGGCGCGGGTCTCCGTGAGACCTGTTTGACGGACTTGTTGCGTGACCCATTTTCGGGCTTGGCGAATGGCCACGTATAAAGAGGTGCTTGTGCAAGATCGGTTTGTTTATTAGGACCTTGGCAGAGCGGTGGACTGCACATGTGATGCCTGTGACAGCATGTACATCACGATGAGTGGAGGTCCACGTGAAGGCTATCCTTTGCCCATTATTGCCTGGTGTTTTCTGATTTTCAGTGGTAAGTATTGTTGTTACGACATCTACTAATGATATGTGTTTAAGCACATCCAGTTGGCCAAAATATTACGAATGGTTCGTATTGAAATATTTAAACATACATTAATTACCTGTGTGTTACAATGCAGTTGACAAATATTTGTGAGTTGACATGAGAAGTTTTATATGGGTAGTAAATGGGTATCAAATAAGGGTTGATTTGATAATGTTCTTAAAATCCCTCATATGGTCACCTATTGTAATGCGTGATTTCCAAACATAAGTGCAATAAACCTCTCTGCCCTCTCTATTCTTAAGAATGGCCAATGCCCAACATGTCAGACCACGATGTTTTTCTGTTTTAGGCCAGTTGCTGATGACAAATGTTCAGAGTTTTTTGGTTTGTGCTTGTAAACCACTGGCAACACATGTCCTTAATGTTTTGTGTGTATTCTAATGGCAACTTATATGTTGAATGCCAGTATTCTGAAATAGAATATTTCAAACTTTGACTGGAAATGTGTTTTTTTTATGCTTAGGTCTGTCTTCAACACATGCTACTCTTAGTAAGTATCATCATTTAACTTCGATTTCATGAACACAGCAATGTTTTGCTTCATGTAGTTTGCTATTATGTATATAACTGCATTTGATTGAAAATATGTACATATTTTTTAATCAACCAGCTTTCATATTCTTCATATGCCATTTTACATGGTCACGTCATAGTTCAAGGCACATTTTTGCAACTTAATCACGTAAACCAGAATTTGGCAATGCATAAAACGTAGCGCTATTGCAATGTGATGGACAGAATGAAAGAATAATCATGCATTGGCGATCACTTTGTGTGTATATTTTTTAAGATATCTTCAATAGCGCATTTTATTATTATATACCCTTTTGTTAACCAATTAAATGTGCTCTGTTGAATGATTATCTTTCTAACCAGCGTTTACCTGGACGCCAAGTGTGGTGAATCTGCCGGAAAACAGTGCGAACCTAGTAATCGTGGCAAACATTAATATCATTTCTGACACGCTAAACATTACCAGCGTTGTGCTCACTGTGACACCACCAGGGCCCTTTCTGTTAATTTATAACACGCCTTTTGTACCAGGATCGAACTTCATCGGACAGGTACAATTTGTTCTAAAATTTGTAACGTGGCATTTGATTTCACCACAGCAATACACAGGCCTGGTGCATTTTGAAAAGGCACCATGGCTAATACACTTGTCACTCAGTAAGGGGTCATTAATAATAATGTTTACTTACACAAGTGTACATGCCACACTTCTTTGTTGACTTTAAAAACATCAGATAGAATGGGAAATGTACTGATTGTATATCACAGCTGTGGCCGGGCCACCATTGAAAGATAGCTTCTTAGCTCAATGGGCCTTACCTGAAATAAACTAAGATGACAATAAATTTCGATTTAAAGCTTTCGTAACTGCAGGGATTCATATTCTTGGTTCTATCGGTAAAGTTACCGAAAGAACCAAGAATAAGATGACACTCATTTACAATGTGGTTGTCATTGACATTTTAAAGCAGCAGATTGCATATGATTGAAACCATTCCAGATCATACACATCCGGGGCTATCTGTCGCTTGTTATGAATGGCCTAATTTGTCACAATGGCTTTAGCACCATTTTCTTTACTTGAACGTCTTAAAAGGATGTTGCCGTTTATTTTATTTTAAAAGCCACGGAAGTCTCATACATGCAATGCAATCTTAACGCGTGCAACGTACCATAAATACTGGATGTCTGACTGTATATGACACTGCAGATTTTAACTAAACCAGGGGTCGGCAACTTTCGTCTCCGGAGCTGCATGCGGCGGCTCTTTGGGCTTCCACCTTGCGGCTATTTGACGGACTCCCCTGCGGGCATCCGTAAATCTTAAACATAATTGAACGTAAACGCTAAATTAATTCAATATGGCGAGGAATGGGTCACCATAGAATTTGTTGGTGATGACAAAATGTTCAACAGTCAAAGTGTATTGTTCAAGAAAAACAAGAACAAAGTCTCTTTTTGTCTGAACTAAACTCATCAAACACAACTGGTTATCTGATTGCGGCAAATACATTTTTTTGTTTGTTATTGTCACTGCAAACATTCTAAAATATTATACACAAATGTGTTTGGCTGTGTCAGAAGCTACCGATTCTTAATTATAACGACCATTGCAAACCATGTCTTGTTTCCAATATCAACCAGGTGATCCTCAACAGTCCCAGTGGTGGTTATCTGGACTATGAAACAGTGAATCTATACCAACTGAATGTGTCAGCTCAGGAATCCTCAGGAACACCGGTGACCTCCAGCATCTATATCAATGTGGTGAATGTCAATGAGGCCCCAACATGCAATGGCGTCTTCTCAGCACCAGGTCAGACTCGTTTCTTCAATTTAGCAGGACAGATTCATGAGGCTCATTACCACGATATCATGTTCTTCTCCTTCGTATGACTGATGTTGATGTAGAGCAACCGCCATCATGTTAATATCCAGGAAGAAGCTATTGCAATTCACCTTTGTACATAGTAGTATGCATAAAATAATGGCATGAAATGTAAAGAAAGCAGGACGTAACCTTAGATTCACAAACTTGCAGCAATTGCAAACCTAGATGTATCCTGTGAACAATGTTAATAAATGACTGATACACTTGTTATTGTTTGTTTTTCAGTTGCGTACAATTTCAGCAAGTACCATCGAATTAATGAAAATAAACAAATATGTTTTAAATATAATATTGTAGCAATACTAATAATAATAGGTATCACCACATACATGTGTATTTAAAATGAGCATATCTAAGATAATCAATTACATCACATTACATTTTTATTCAGTTCCTGCTAATTGCTGCTGCATTGTGGGCGCACATTCATGCCATCTCACCACCTAATTTACAGCCCGCGACTGGAAGACATTTTCACAATTTCTGACAACTGCCTGATGATGCTGGTCGTAACTACCGGCGAATCTACGAACCCAATTATTAAATGTTGCTATGAATTGCTCTCCAACATCCGTGTGCGGAAGCAGTAATACATTGGCACGATTATTCACGTGACATTAATCAGCTGTGTCGGGTGGAGGAGGGTATACAACAACATCCTACTTACGCGATCTCAATATTGGTCGTGGAAGCCTTCATGTAGAATTAGAATAACTTTTAACATTAAGCCCATTGTAAATCCAGTGCTGGATGAAGACATCCTAATACCTTGTCAGTCGTAAAGGTTGTTTCACCATAATTCACCATGCTGATCAGTGTGTGTTTGTGAACGAGAGAACAAACAGCAGTTTTAAATCACTCGCAACTGATATCAGCTGTGGCTGGGAATAGAACTCTGGTCGCTGGGTTCGTAACGCACTGCGCTGACTACTGCACCACTACTTAACCCCGAACTCAAAGTATTAAAATAATTATAATAAATGTTTGTTTCATATGTATCGTGTGAGACGTGCACTCCCATGTCAGATGGGTATCCTCACCATACGGTCACATGGTGGGATTCCAATGGCTTGGAGAAGCCTTCATCCAGCAGTGGATGGATCATGGCTGCCGATGATAGCAATCATATACATGTGTACGTTTGAAAATACACTCATTCTACCCCATGGCTTGCACGTTGTAATGTTAAGGAGCTACGATTCGCGTTCGAGAGGATGAACAACCCAACGCGGTCATCTATCGGGTGCCAGCCACTGACCAGGATGCCGGTGACACGTTAACTGTAAGGACCCCAAGTGGCAAAAAGTGCTTGCCATGCTGCACACAGAGTGCTCACACTATCGCATGAATAGGAAACTCCCTGCTCTCAAGGGACACCTACCGTTCTAGCCAATGGAGGTTTGTGTCGGTAATTAATTGCACCCCCACTTGCTAGATATCACTGCCGCACAGGCAAAGTACGGATTTTGAATGGGACCTCTCCATGTCGCTCCCTTTCACTTACTGTCCACGTGTTTCTCCACGTCTCGGTATTTGTCTCTCCGTGTCTCACTATACGTCTCTTTTAGCCTCTTCTCGACTTTGATGCTCTCGAGTTGTCCATCCACATTTCCCTGCGTTTCTGTGTATATGTCTGTTCCTCGCCCGATCTATATATCTTTTTGCTCTCCCGTTGACTCTCCGTGTATTTTTTCCTGTCTTTCTGTCACATTCCCTGCATTGCTGTAATTTTTTTCTCCGTCTCAATGTGCCACACTGTGTCTCTCCGTGTGTGTGTCTCTCTATTCTGCCACTGTCATTGCCATCATCACCAATAATCATAAACCGCCATCCTCGGTCATCGTCGTCATCGCCCTTCTCAGCGCCGCCTCCAGAAAAGGAACATTCACAGCATCGCCATCTCACCTTCTTCTGCGCGTACCATCAAGGTGTCTGCCGCCCCACTGTCATCTCAGCGGGCTATACGAGGTCACCAATTAAAGCATTGAACTGTAATTAGTACTGGGTAGAAAGACAGAATGGTGAATGAAGAAACCTGAATATGCCAGCTAAACTGTGAAACACATTTAAAATAAAGGGAATATTGAAATTGTATGGGGACTTCCTCGGTGGTTTGTAGTTCGGCACAGAAACATTTATCGCATTTGTTTGATCCCCAAAATGAAATAATGTTCCAACAACCAATGGACATTTCGGATTAGTGTACCCCAGAAACATTTCTTTAAAAAAAAGAAAACCTTGGAATGGTTTATAAATGTAATAATCTTTAAAACTGCACACGTGAAAATGTTTCTAATGTGTTTTGCATTGATGGAGGAATCCCATGACACATTGCTAAATGTTGTTTCTCGCTTACCTTGCTTGATCAAGATTTTCTTTTAAAACTTAATCAGAAACTGATATTGGACTTTTTCCCTAGTTCACCTGGTTATCAGTCGTCCCAGCAAGTGGTGCTTCACGGCTACAATTTAATACGCTCAACGGTGTTATCAGGGTCCCAGCCACTGGCTTCGACTATGAAGTCGACAAGGTCAGTCAAATTCTAACACCTTACCAATTATTGAACACAAATGCTGTTTCCGTCCGCCTCCCCCACCAACACCCTCTGTTAATTATGCTTCCAAAATAGTTTACCCTTCAGGAGCTGGATGGCTAAGGGTCTAATACAATGCCAGATTATGTATCTGACATCGCTTAGATCTTGGATTTAAATCCAGGTAACCACCTTTATTTAAACCGTCCGTCCTCATGTGCAGTGAGTTGATGGTCTCAGTCAAGTCATGAATGACTACGAAAATATAATTATTACATTTGATCCATCTGATATTTTACAGCAGTAAATACTCAACATTTTGGTGCTGTTATAATTCGGTGAACATTCTTTCCAGGCGATGAAAATGCTGCTAAAGCGGCCTTGTTCCATCGGCTTCATGGGTAGCTCTGTGACATCGTCTTCTGGGACAATTTTCTTCTGACACAACATATAGCATTGCTCATTGCAAGAAGTTGACGTGTTAAATCTTTCCTCACGTGACGTGACAGACATTGCATAATTTATAATATATTGTAAAATATAATCATTAAGCCAATTCATGTTTGTATAGCACTGTATTCACTGCTATACCATTCATAATGAGACACTTACTACATTTTAGATTATAACCAAGGTGAAAAAATAAAACAAACATTTACTGGAATGATGCTAACAAATCAGTTACTCATTATGAACAATATAGTAATTTGAACTGTAATGCCAACATTTAAATTTCAGTGCCGATGCAACTCGACTGGAAAATCTAAAATGTTCTATCTTGTCAGAAGAAAGCATAACATTGGTGATGGCATACAGTATGTGTTGCTCAGTGTTAACATGCAGTCCAAAAATTACTTGATATATAATGTAACTGCAGAATATCATAAAACAAAGTTTCATTGCAGATTGTAACATACGTGAAAGTAACACAGTATCTGAACTACCTGTTAATTTAATAAAAAATACTACCACGTATTAAGGTAATTGTAACTTAACTTTTATCATCTCACATTGCTTAAAATATTTTAGTTTTTACGCATTATCAGCAAGGATCTGCATCTGTTGCTAACTGTTTTTTTCCACCTTTTCAGAATTATTTGCTGCAAATTTTTGTCAATGACTCAAATGGCCTCTCATGCAATGGATCTGTGTCAATAATCATTATGGATTCAAAAGATGAACCACCAGGATTCACGTATGATTTGCAACTAATTTCCTCACAAGACAATAAATATCAGTAATCATAAGCCAAGTATTAGGAGATAGACATGTTCCTTGCTGCAGCCAAAGCAGAGACAAATCAATGTAGATGAGGCACTAACCCAGGGGTCGGGAACCTTTTTGACTGGGAGAGCCATAAAAGCCAAATATTTCTAAATATATTTCATTGAGAGCCATATAGTATTTTTAACGTATAATAAATTAAATATGTCTTACTTTTAATGCGACTTCTGGTGCTGCATGGTTTTGCTGATGGCCTTGTAGTCTGGTTCATACGTGGTGAGGTTGAGCTTCATGCAGGCGTGACCCGTGAAATTTATCTTCAAAACTAATTTCTGTTTACTTTAAAATGACACAGTATTATTAAGTAATATCACAAGTATTTTAAAATCAGTTCCAAACTGATTTTTTTATTTTTTATTTTATTATTTTTTCAACTCAAAATTGTCTGGGAGCCATATGCCGTCACTGGAAGAGCCATATATGGCTCGCGAGCCATAGGTTCCCGACCGCTGCACTAACCTATCGAAAATAGTAAAATAACTCAAAATAGTCAATATCAATGACCTTAAAAAAGACATCTATAATAGGTGATGTTTCAGGCAATGTTTTGTTCTTTTAAGGCCACAGTATTATTAATGGACGCGTTGGGTTTCGTTGTCAATGGGTTTCGTGCACCACGTGCCAATGCAACAGCATCACCAATGATTTGGTTAATGTGGTTGCCGTTCCTACTGAGGGGCTGTCTTCCATCATTGGGGTTCACCTTGGTGATGGTACTTGTTGTGCTGGGGGGCTTAACATGGAGTACCGCGTGAAGGCGACCGTCTCCGCTCCAACAACGTATAAACTAATCCTGTCATAACATTTGTCATATGTTATATGAAAAAATGGGATGTTATCGTCTTGGGGCTGACCTTAAACAGCATCCGGTGAGTGTGTGACCTTAAAAAAAAACACTCTTGAAGGAGGCAAGGGGAAACCATGACATCGCTCCTTTACCTCGTTACGTCTCAAGAACCGTAACGTCGAGCGTGGCGTTGCGAAGTGATGGAGTATAATCGCTAGGGACAAAGGGAGCTTGAATTATGGACTTGCCCTCGGGAAGAGAACTTTGAAGTAATGGTGGACAAATGCCAGCATTACAGGAATTTTATATTTGGAAATACAATGTTTACGTGCTAGGTTTTTTTGGACGAGTGGAGCACAGCGAGGAGGGGATTTGCACACGTCCATGTCTGTCCTAATTGGGTCCGTTTGCACCGGTATTTAATTATTCACCGTAAATAGAACACAATTACCACGCAGTAGTTGTCTGATTCAATCCACTGCTGTTAGTACAATTTAAATTGTGTAAACAATGCTAGGATCACCCAAATATCTCCAAAAAACATGTATTACGTGCACATGAAATATACACTTGTGCCCCCCACTATAGGTGCCATGTACTGAATGTATGTTTTTGGTGTAGATAATGAGGAAGAAATAGCGGTAGCAGTAGCTTAGTGGTTTGCATACTGTGCTGCGAAGCTGGAAGCCCTAAACTAGATTCCTGGCCATGGCTAACATCAGTCGCGAGTGATGTCTGAGCCACTCCTCCCCTACATAACTCCCATGAGTGACACAGTTTAGGGAGCCCTTCATCAAGCAGTGGAATTACAGAGGGCTGAGAAGTATTATTTAGTAATAGTACAGATCATATATTTAATTTGTGCAGTATTAAAGTATTTACATGTAAAAATAACAAAAAGTTGTATCTGATAAACATTATACGAACTGCAATTCCATTCAAATCTATGTTTTTAAATGTATTGAGTCATATATTGCAACTTTTGCATGTCCTAATTGTGAATTTCGAGTGAAAATGTTATGTTTTAGTTTTTAGGGTATTCGTGGAAATGTTCAAGTTGTACAATCGTTGAAATTCGCATGTTGTTCAATTTAAATATTTTATTAGGGGTCCGGCTTTAACGGCAATTACAATCTCGGAAGAGCTGCCTCAAGATACCTTGGTCACAACCTTTACATCCAATGACACCACGGTTTATTTCGAGCTGGTGTCCCCTGCGGAGGGATTTTATATAGAATCGGGTAAGCAACATGCACATCACCCAGTACTTTAGCTTTGCTCGTCTGCTCGTGGTCGAGAATGTGTGAATTGTGTATAGATATGTGGTGCCAGCAATTTGCTTTCATTAAATGATGGGCCAAACTGTTATTTGGTTAGTCTCACTGATGTTAAAATGGTCCACGTTTTGTACGTTTACTTCGTGTGCATAATTGCGTGTACGACTTAATTAGCACGTAATCTGTACGTAATGTTTTATACTCTTTGATTCTTTCGGTAAAGTCACGTAGATAGAAAATCAATAGATCACGACGTTTCGATCGCAACACAAGCAACCGTCATCAGGTGAAACAAACACAGCAGAACTATGTCGGCAGTTCTCACGCTGTTTGTCCCACCTGGTGACGGATGCTTCTATTAATGTTTTATATTTTAAATCATTGGCAAAGGTCTCTTTTTTGATGACCCACTGGTAACACGGCAGCAGGTCTCGCACACTCCAGCAGACTCCACACTCGGAACTTTCCTCCTTCTTCTCCCTCTCTCTCCTCTTTATATACCTATGTACAGTATGTTGAGCTTTTGTTCGCACCGTACGTAGCCAACCGTGCTAATCAGAGGCGCGGGGGGAGGGACAACAAATTAAACACAAGAAAGCCAATTATATATATTAAAAATAAAATATTTAAAAATACTTTTTTTAAAATACGCTTTAATGAAATGTACTGTCCGAGCTGCCCCTCCCCCTGCCCCCTACCCCCATCGCCCCTCCCCTCCTTCCACATGCCCCGCCCCTCGGCGTGGCTCCCGAAGCTTGCCGTGACGTAAGGGACCGTGGTGATTTACAGCCAACGTGAGTTGAGTGTGGACAATTAGAGCCGTAAAAAAGATTGTTTAAAAATATATTTTAAAATTTTAATGATAGAATAGTATTGTCATCAGAATGACATACTTATACCAAGTTTGCAGTCGATACGATATTGGGAATACGGTTGAAATTGAGTTACAAGATTTTAGGATACGACAACACACAGAGTAAGTTAAATAAAATTATGTAAAATGTTTTGGATTTTTTTATGATAGAATATAGTCTTGTCATCAGTATGACATAGGTATTTCAAGTTTGCACAATGGGAAGTGGGTAAAAATTGAGTTGCAATATTTCTTTTTTGAGGATACAACAGTGGGTTAAATAAAAAAAAATACTTTTCAATCTAGATATAAAAGTGCACAGCGCCAGTGGCTTCCTCATATCGCAAAGGAAGAGCGTTCCAGACGGCCGCAGAAGCGCATCTGAAGGCGCGCCATGCAGTGACCATCTACTGCCATGGTTTTTGTGAACGGAAGGCATGCCGAGGACTAATGGGGGACGTGACACCCACAACGTCCTCTCAGCACCCCTCCTTCTGCTCCACCGCACGCGTCCCCCTTCATCTCCACTCACCAATCCTCCGGCTCTCTCTTTCCAACCGTCCTTCCCTTTCCCTTCCACTTTTTGTTTCCCTGCACCCTTTTCCCATCGTGGCTCTCCGCTGTCTCCTCTGCCTCGGCTGCTGACCGCTGCCCAGGGCCTGCTGACGTCTGATCAGAGTGGGCTCGCCAAGACGCGCCTATGTCTACCCTTGCGCCGAAAGCCCCCAAAGTTTCGATTTAAAGCTTTCGTGACTGCAGGGATTCATCTTCTTGGTTCTTTCGGTAAAGTCACGTGGAAGGGAAATAATAAAATAATAAAAATAAAACATGATTAAATAATTCTCACGACGTTTCGGCCACAACGCAAGCAGCCGTCCTCAGGTGAAGAACAGGTCTGTCGGGAAGACAGTGTCTGAATGGGCACCACCAGGCTTGGCAGCGTATATTTAAGCTTGGTTGGAGGGGGGAAGGGGCGCCTTGACAAAGGAATTTGCAAATCAAGAGGAATTTAGCATATTCATGGAAAATGCAGATATGGGATTAGTCACTACTTGTGGAATGCGTAGGAGGTAGGGGGGGTTTCAAAGTCATTATGCCCGTGCATTATGCCCCCAAAGTGTCAAGCGTCCGGCAACAAACATCACCGTTTGAGGGTGCAATACGTAATAGTTAATATGAAGGGTGGTCACCACATTTACGCCTCTATATAAGGAACGAAACCGTTAGACTGCTCCACAAATCTGGCTGTCGCCTGATGAAGCTAGTTTTAATTACTGGCGAAACGTCGTACTCCGATTGTAAATGTTGTGCTGTACTAGTGACGAATTGGCACGTTCTGTTAACGTGACAACCCTTACTAGTTGGCTGTGTCGGGTAGTGGAGGGTTTTAACGACACATTTATATATTTACACGATCTAACCCACATAACCTATTTTATGGATGTTTCTTGAGTTTAGTAAGGTTGTACGAATTTGGGAAAATAGACGATTGGGGGGCGAGGGGGGGGAATTCGAAAAGTCGAGCAGTGCAGGGAAACTTAAAAACAAAGAGTATTTTGATCTGCAGTATGGTAATTGAACAGTATGGATGAAATGATAGTTTACAACACTCGACTCCTCAACATGGAGTGGAGGAATTTACGAGTGGCAATCTAGTTCTGATCTTCTCATATATAGTATTGAGCCGTGGAACCCTATGCTGGCTGTCTCTTTGCATGCTGTAGATATGATGAGAGTACACGTGGTTTGTATTCTTGTAACCCATTATACATGTGACATTCCTTTAACTTTCAGCCACAGGGAAGTTGAAAACAGCCTATCAGCTGGACGTGGACAACAATCCTCTGCTCCAGACTAATTATATCGTTGTCAGGGTGACAAACTATGTTTCCAAACGCAGTGCTACACTCAATCTCAGAGTGAATGTGACGGACCAGAATGATAACCCACCCATCTGCACGTTTTACAATCACATGTATGTATAACATATGCAGTACTTTACACGCACCCATTTGTTCTTCATTCAGCAAATGGTTGTGTTAAGGGTTCCCTACTTTGCGCAAAATAATCATGAGCGTTGTTCTGGAGAATTTAATTGTGAACAGAATTTTTTTTCACATCGTGAAAACTCAAAGGGACCAGGATAGTCTCATTTGCGAGGATCGCCTGGGTCACTAAAGAGACGATTAAGTGATAATAAGTAGACAGTATGCCTTCTTCCCATATCTGTTCCTCCATACACAAAAAAATCCATTACTTTTAACACATCCCATCAACCACACAGTCTTCTGGGAGTGCATAATCTCAGCAGCATTGGTTCAAAACAAGCAAACTTTGGTCCCTTTTCAACGTTCAGTCTCATCAGCAGTCCGGCTTACATGAACCTATAGTGGTGAATTGCTGGATGCATAGAGGTAAAATATCCGTGTTAGATACGGGTCCTATCTAGTTGGACGAAAAACTATAGTCGCACACACACGCAACATCAGCATTTTCTTTGTGTGGAGAATGTAGGCGACAAAATAAAAAGTAAGGAATTAAATTAGACAATACAACTTCCTATATCTTTTTAAGGTATTATTTTTCATAAAAGCATCACAATTTAACTTTTTAAAAAATATATAACACAATTTACGTTGTGTGGTTCATGGTTTTTACAAAGCATACCAGTGGTACAGCACTCGCATGTACATTTGATTTATTTGGTAAACCAATTTGAAACTAACGTTGGCGAATCCCATTAACTGACCCAAAAAATTCAACCTCGTCCAAGCATTAAAATAATGTGGCTATTGCAGGCAATGTAGGCAGCATGTGAAATAAGCACGTGCTATAGTTGTTAATTAATGTACACATATTTTACCACAACATTGTATCTTCATTGTAAACAATTTGGCTTACAATTTAATTGCGATTGATTTTCTCCGTATGTGTCTGTGTTTTTGTTGTCAAGATATATGATTTCAGAAGGCGCTGCTATTGGTACAAGTATCACCACACTAAGCTGTTGGGACCACGATATCACATCCACCAACAATGCTTTGACGTATACACTGATTCCTGATGCAAACGCTAAATTCCGCTTTGCACTGACTGGTTCGACTCTTCAGGTATCGTTTCGTTTTTATTACGAATACATATGATAATTTGGTAGAGTACAATTTCATCCACAATTTTCAAAGCCAACCTTATTTTGTTCAGTGGCATTTCATAATGAATAACACCTTGTTTTAATGTGTTCAGTTTTTTTTTAAGTCAAAGTGATATATTTCTCAAATGAGCATTGAGGCAGTGCCCATCCCTTCTTTACAGCCCAGAGCCAGTGGTGGAAATTCCATACTTATTGATAGGGAAGAATCTCTCTATCGGATAACCACTGTTGACTTCCCCACAAAGGGGTGAACACCTTATCAGCCCAAAAGGATCATGGGCTGAGTCAGCCCCCAACCAGGATTTGAACCCATGACCTTCCGATTAGCGAGCCACTTGCTGTACTGCTGAATCACATGACTGGTTTTGGATATTATGAGCCATAACCATGTGCAGTATTAGCAGAATCCACGTTAGTTAGTAAAATATATCCAGCAAACCGTGTCGTACACCTACCCTTAATCAATTTGGAGAAAACCTTCAGTAAATTTGTTACAGCTTATTTTACTATCAAGGAACTCTGAGTAAGGCACCTAGAGTGAGTTCTATTTAAACTGGCGGTGTGTGCCATTGCAGTCTTTGCTTAGAGGTGTGATATTCATTAGAAAATGCCGACTCTATACGTTATAGATTTACAATGTTTGTACGCATGCCGTTACGAGTTTTCTGAGTATGTGTCAAATTACACCATGGAGCCCTCTTGTAAATGAGGCGTTCCATGTCAAAGGATACATTATTGAAAATGTTGCTTTGTGCCCTCAGATTTTGGCAAATTTGGAATACGATTCCTTTGCACTTTCAGTTGTGGACTTCAAGTACACATTGGTGATTGAAGTTAAAGACATTTCACACACAAGTAATTACGGTCGTATGGTGTCGTTGTACATTGTTTTACATTTGAATTTGACTCCTTTGTAAATGATTGCAAATTTCACGACATAATCAGAATAACTGCTTGAGGAAAATACTTCAAATTTTACTCGAACCACGGAAGTGCGGGGAAGTATATTTTATGGGCTAATAGTCACATTAAAAATGCATTTCCATACAATTTAAGATTATTTTGTATCATTACCTACAAATGTTCATTTCAAATCACTTTATATTTAATGGGCAAATAAATCAAATAAGCCGACACCCACTTCAGTAAACACGTGAAATCATCACATTCACATCATACTTGTTCGAGGTTATATAGGTTGAATGGACTTTAATCGCTGAAATATTTGTCTTATATTTATTATTATCATATAAAATTAACTAAGAAAACATTGTATATAATTTGCATATTAATTGCCATTTTGTGAGTTATGTGCTGCATAAAAAATCAAGCATTTAAAAAAAATGCTGTAACATTTTATTTCTCTCCCCCCCTCTCTCTCTCTTGCCATTTGAACCTCCTCAATGTGTGCTCTCAGCTAATGTGACGGTCATGGTGGTATTGACACCGGTGAATCAATTTGATCCGAGTTGCAACACCGGACAAGCTTTTTCAATCAGCGAGGACAGTCCCGTAGGGGCCCTCATCGGTGCTCCTGTATGCTGGGATTTTGACTACCCGTTAGACAATCTGAGATATTCCATTATCAGTGGCAACACGGACATACCCACGCCTTTTTACATCAACCCCAAAAATGGTCAGTGTGTGTTTCTGATTACTGTTTAACTTCAATTGTGGATGAGAATTAGTGGGGGGGCGGGGGGCGGGATGCTGCATGATTACTAGATATTTTGCATATTTAGAAATGTGGTTGAATGTTCAAGCTAACTGCTCAATAACCACCAAGCCAATTTATTAACAGCTTCATTCATGCGACAGCATGATAATATATGCAAGGATTTTCTGCAACATACCATCTGCTGCCAAGTTAATTTTAATATATTTTTATTATAAATATTGTTGGAGTACCTATGATTACAACGTATTAAATGTAAATTCATGTTGGTTCAGCAAGCCTATGTCTAATGCAACATCCCCTCAGTAACTGGATGGAGCGCAGGCAATACACGCGTGCCTGTTACTATCTCAGAATGTCACCAATGTAATGTCTGTAGACCCGTTCATTTCAAGATATTTTGGCTCACTGGTCTCGTCATGAAACTGCAATGAAAACGCACCATGGGAGGCAGCTATCACATCTGCCTCACTGAGGGGGGCGTGTCTAACACGCCCCCCTCAGTGAGGACACGCCCCCTCAGTGAAGCCACGCCTCCCTCAGGGAGGTCACGCCCCTCTCAGTGAGGACACGCCCCCTCAGTGAGGACACGCTCCCCTCAGTGAGGCCACGCCCCCTCAGTGAGGACACGCCCCCCTCAGTAAGGTCACGCCCCCCTCAGTGTGTGATTCTGGCTCTGACACTAGCCAGTGCCTCCCCAGCCATTGACCTCACCGCACGTCACTGTTTTGGGGGTGTCTTGACATCCACAACGCCACAGTGGCTGCACCCCTGGCTCTCACTAAAATAAGTACGGTAAAATAAAATAACATATAGAATGTTTCCTTCTGCTACTAAAGAACTTTAAATGTTCTATTTGCCTTTGAGCATTTCCCTTAACCTAGTTGTGACACTAACCAGTAGTGTAGAGGTCACGTTTACAGTGCAATGTGTTGTCTCTATTGCGCAAACACTTGCTTGAATAGGAGACATACGGGACGAGATTTGTCATCATAGCAACCAAAATAACAGCGAAAACGTAGAAGGAAGTGTAGAATAGTACATATAATCCTATCTTAATTTACACAACCAAACATAAAAAAATGTAACCTTATTTTTTACTCCTGTAGAGCATATGTCAAATATTAAAAACATTTAATTCGTGGTAAAATATATGTTTATCATACTTTATATATTTGTAATGCTTGTGAAGATTTAACATTAATAAAATATTAAACTGGCTTATATAGCTATGTGAAAGATGTTCTCCTTTCAAAAGTGGTAACCTGTAATTCAATCATGAATGCGAAGCAGTAAGTAACCACGGTTGAAATGTTACCACTTACCTTACACCCTCCCCCCAACCACATTTTCTCCACAGGACAAATAAAAGTATTGAATAAACTTGACAGGGAAAAGAAAAGTTTCTACCCTATGACTGTTCAGGTTGTGGATTTGAACAATGACATAGCAGCAGACCCGTTGAATCAGAGAACTTCAACTGTTGCGTTCAATATATTTGTTATGGTAAGTGGTCGTGAAACACGGCCAAAATGATCAAACACCGTTGGGGTGAGGAGCAGCGGCTTTTATTTCTCCTCACCTTAAAAAAATAACAAAGTACTAATTTAAATCTTGCACGTATGATTTCCATCAAACCCGGAAAAAAATAACAATACATAAAGTCAAGCGTCAGGGAATGTATTTTACTTTGCATGCATAATTTTTATGAGCTAACATTAGAATGTCATGTAAGAAGTGTAAAGATATACTGACATATTTTTTTCTCTTGTACTTCATATTTGAAATTGTGTAAATTATAAACATAGGGTTCATTAACATGGCGTTTGCCATTGTCCCCACCTTCCTGCGTAATCTCATGATCACAGTACTTTATTTATCATATTGTCCATATTATTAGACACCCTGGAAAATAAGTCGCATCACAAACGTGTGTCCAGTCTCAATAAGGCTATACAAACATGGCCACACAAGTAGCTTTTTGCTCTGGAAAAGCAAAGCGCATCTTATAATCCTGACATTACACTCGTATATTGCATATGTATAACAGCACATGAGCGCGCCCCAAATGTGTTCTACCTATGCTGTTTATCTTCCCTTCTAGAATGTAAATGATGAACCACCGGTGTGCACACCTGCATTCTATGAGCAAACCATCTACTCCACACTGGCTGCCTTGCAGTCGGTCGTACAGATGCACTGCAGTGACTTGGACTCATCAGCACTTGACCTTACATACACAATCATAGGAGGTGAGTGGTTTCATCTGTAATAATATCGTTTTTTTGGGTTAGATCGCGTAAATATAAATGTGTCATTAAACCCACCACCACCTGACACAGACAATTAGTAAGGTTTGTCACGTAAACAGAACGTGGCCAATTCGTGACTGGTACAGCACACCGGTTTGTTGGAGAGCAAATCCACAACATTTACAATCTGAGTACGACGTTTCGCCAGTAATTACAACTAGCTTCATCAGGCGACAGCCAGATTTGTGGAGAAATCCTCCTGTTTGGTTCCTTAAATAGAGGGATAGATGTGATGACGTCACTTGTGAGCCCTTCACGTGCGAAGGGGGGGGGGGGATTAATGAATGCATATAAATTACAATGGATATCCATTGCCGGTTGGGTTATTCTGTGTTGCATAACGCACGCACAGTTATATGTCAGTAATGTGTTTTACCAGCCAATGCGCCTGTGTTTTTATTGACTAAACACACGTTATTGTTATACTTTACAGGATTATTTTCTAAATAAAAGTTCATGAATATTTCGTTTAACAGTAAATTTTAAATGTGTAGTAAACTGTAATTTATGTTTTGATTTAAAGCGTTCGTGACTGCAGGCATTCATATTCTTGGTTCTTTCGGTAAAGTCACGTAGAAGGGAAACAATAAAATATATTTTTATTATTGTATTGTTTCCCTTCTACGTGACTTTAATTTATGTATACAACACTATGAGATCTCTTTTACCAGTGGCAAAATATAGTAGTAGGTTTTTACCCTTTTAAACTGGTACAAAACTGACACCTTTATTCAAGGCATCATGTTTGCAATGACCACAACACAAGTAGTCGGCAAACAAAAAGAAGCAACTCTGATACTACTTGTGTTGTGGTCATTGCAAACATGATGCCTTGAATAAAGGTGTCAGTTTTGTACCAGTTTAAAAGGGTAAAAACCTACTACTATTATGTATACAAATTTATGTTTGAGGTATCCAGGTGGTTTCGGGGTCATAGCACTGAGCCAGCACTTTTAGATCCTGGGTTTAAATCTGGGCAGCCGTCCTCGATTACATTCGTAGGTTGACGGTCTCATCCTGGTCACAGTGATACATATACTTTAGTTCGAAATATTTGGTGACACTGCATTGGCAGTGGTGCACAAGCACAATTAACAATATTCTTGGGTTTTTTCGGTAAAGTCACGTAGGTAAAAATTTAAATTAATAAAAGTAAAATAAAAATAAAATAAAAATCACGACGTTTTATTAATTATAATTTTAATTTTTACCTACGTGACTTTACCGAAAAAACCCAAGAATATGAATCCTTGTAGTCACGAAAGCTTAAAATCTAGAAACAATTAACAATCTCAACACAATTATCAATAACACTGCCTTGGAAATAAATGCATATCATAAGTGATGTTTTCGCCCAAGGCCCATAGCACATAGAGAGGCCACTAAACCTCTCTGGCCTCTCGATTTATGTTATTGACAAATTTGTTTAGTTAGTTTGGTAATTTACACTTAATTTGGCTAATATATGCGCTCTGTAAAAAAATTAAGTATGTTTGATATACATGCGATGAACAATATTTGCAGGAGGACATATACAATATGTAAAATATATCCTCCTCGTATGAACAAAGATGCTAATTAAATTCGTTTTAGCAGTAGTTCTGTAATGTCATCATCTGGGGCCATTCTGAAACTGGGGCCATTCTGCAATGATGCCTGTTAGCTGCAGGGTTCGGAATCGAAATGGCTTCATCTCATAAAGACAATTACACAATTGGAATATACCATAAATGTCAAGACTTTTTGTTATAATGTGGCTATAAAGGAAGTAAATATATATTGAGTTATTTGTTTGACTTTACCTTTACAGTATTTGTTCAATTTCATTATCTACTTTCCATCTGTCTAGCAATTCGTGAAATCAAAGTTTGTTATAATTAGTACTTTATTAATGTCATTTGCATTCAGGACCCATTTCCCACGTTTGTTTTCAGGAATAACATATCACATTATTTTCACCAAATGTACTTTCTCATGCCAGGTAACACAAACGGCCGCTTTGTGCTGTCAAATACATTGCCACCGGCAATATTGACTCGTTCGACATTCAGTTATTTTACTCTGGGTGGCGTCACTGACCCCAAAGACTTCCAGCTGCTGGTGTTGATTGAAGATGAGGCCACTAAGGCAGACAAGACGAGGAGGCTGAGCAGCACCGCCACCATCCTCATCCATGTAGTGCCCTGGACCACAACCGTCCCCACCCCTGCCACGGTGAAAATACTACAGCCACAGGACATGGGCACCTGGCATTAAACACATTAGGATTATTCAGATTATTTAGCTGCTATTAATTTCCACGAGATAAGCCACTTTATTGAGCTATCATTTACCTTTCCTATATTTTGCACGCGTATCGGGCTTTTGTATTGTTTTTTGTTGTAACGTTCTGACCTGCCCTTACCGGACATCTGTTGAAAAATATATTTATAGCTCATCACATTCTTCCAGTATAAATAACTATTCAGATTTTGACATTTGCAATGGTTAGCGCACTGAACTTGCAATCCAGAGGTCGCCGGATCGATCTCCTGGTGCGGAAGTTAAAACAGTGCATCAAGTTTCTTATATCCCCCCCTCCACCCCCGACTCTGTTCACCTAAACGTTTAAATGAGAACTTCACAATTAGTGCAGGTTGTGTGTGGTGGGGTAAAGTGTGGGTGCTGCCATCTCTTCTAAGTTGTCTGGCCAGCGTGAAGTCGACCAATACCTTCTAGGGAGGCTCTTCAGAGCTCCTTAAGTGGAGGTCCTTCTGGCAGCAGTGGCATGAGCATGGAATTGCAGGGCTGTACTTTGATATATTTTTTTGGTATTGTTTAAAATTAGTGGCGGAGCCAGTGGAGGGGTGGGGTGGCACGTGCCCCCCCCCCCCCCAATGAAGTCCCTAATTTCGATCGGATCATTGGGGTTTATTAGTAATAAATCGGCATTTTGCTACCCCCACTGCCACTGTGTAGCATATTATTATGTGTCAGGGACTCTATGAGATGATAGGACAATAGTCTGAGTCCATAATTGGCAATAAGTAACGGCAAAGCAGTTATTATGTGACTCAGAATTTTGTGCAGTTGCGTATACAGTACACGACTTCCCTGAAGGCATTCACCTTCAGCGAGCGCGATGCCGATCACACACGGTTCGAATAAAAAGCAAGGGACAAGTCCTTACTCCCATCATTTTTCATTTCTGGAGGGGTTGCCCCCCCCTCCCTGAAAATCCTGGCTCTGCCACTGTTTAAAATCTCATTCTGCAATTGTGGAGGATTATTGGTATCAATAAACTGACATCTGTCTCTCCATATTAGAATATATATGTTTAGTCCATCTGTCTATTGGCTTTCAGATGTATATTATTCAGCAGCACTTGCTTAAATGAGCAAATTAAGGACCAGTTGCAGCAATTTTGAATGTTTGTGTCGGTTCTTACTCATAATGGCCCAGAATTCATAATGGTTATTGTTTCATTTAATAGGGTATCGCCGAGTAGATGGAATACTCTTGCCAATAACATCTGGCATCCCAGCAGTATTGGTCGAGCAAGTCTTACTATGCTCATTAGATCCCAAAGTGTGACAGACTGCATGCATAAACAATAGCAGATGCATGTATTACACACTCATGATAGTCAGCATAGAAGAATGTGAAGAGTGATATGCTGGAAGAGGGGAGCAGAATCAGGGAAGAGAGGATTAGATTTTAATACATGCACAGTGAAATGGAGAAGTGGGATTTATATGGAGAGTGGATTACCTTATTTTAATTATTACGTATTTACCCAGGAAAGGCACATTCAATGCAATTATAATTTTTCAGGAAGGTCATGCATTGGTGAGGTTTGGCCAACACCAATTAAAGTGTATGTTCTTAGCGAAGATATGGGAGGAAACTAGAGAAGTCGGTGAAAACCAATGCAGAACGATGGGATAAAAGACACATTCCACACAGCAAGGTGACTCAGTCAGGAATATAACCCAGGTTCTTCTTTGGAGGCACGTGTGTTACCATTGCGCCACCCAGCCGTCATTATAAGTACTGTTTAGACAATAGCGAATATTTGTGGCTCTGCAGTTTCAAGTGGTCTTCAGTTGTATACTTGTAAACTCCCTTCCACAATTTAGTTGCTTAGTTGGACAGAAGCGTCATCACTGTCATCTTCACAGCACAATGATCACCAGAGTGACCACCACTGCATCAACTTAAATAAATGTTTTCAAGCACCTTTGAGCAATGAGGAAACTGATAAGAAATATAACACATTTCCTCACAAAACTGTCAACGTAAACTGCTCTGTGAATACTGTATTTTTTTCAGGTCCTTACAACGAAAATCATCAATGTAGTTGATACATATTGGAAGCCAGACACTTGGTTTATTGCCGTAATGGTCATTGCTGGACTTCTGCTCCTACTTACCATCGCTCTGATTTCATTTTACTGTTGGAAAAGGTATGAAAACTCTTTGTCTCCTATGTAGGATATTGGTAATTATTTCGACAATGTCAAAATGAAACACGGCGCATATCTTTAACGCAAAGCGTGATAGATAAAATATGGTGTATTTCAATAAAAGGGCACATGTAACATCAAATACCTGTTAATTATTACTGTTAGAGAGACAACAACACAGACAAAGAAGGCAGACTGTTTTTTTATATTGCACAGATTTGTAAATCAACGGCTTGTAACATGCAACATTGCTAACTAGATTTAAAGAGAACAAGCCAACGCAATAGCCTAATCAGTAACAAAATCAGTCACATATCTCCGACTCTAAAATGCCCCGTTTAAAACTTCACACGAATGTTTTCGCCGGTTAAAAAAGAAAAGAAAAGATGCTGCACATAAGCGGGGAATTCGTGCCCACGCTGGCAGGCAACGTCGGCACGTCTCCAGATGATTTTTGTTGTTGTTGCTGACAACGCGATCGTGGATCAGTGGGGGGTGGGGGGGGGCACGTGCTGCCCCCCACCAGGATTTCTTCCGCCGCTGGGCAGTGAGAAGCGCTTACCCTTGAGATGACCCCCCCGCCCGCCCCCCGTCTTGGAATGATAATTATAATGTGACTTCACGCCGACGCTTCGTCGCAGCGTTGGGAGTTTCTTGTTCCCGATTTCAATGCTCCTCACTAATAATATAACCATCATCAGCGTTTAGATTTGTATCATGGCTATTCGTGTTTTGAAATAAGAACTCCCCCCCCCCCCCCGCATAATTGAGTATTGAAGAGGAACAGCCAGATTAGAATGTCTGACCAATAAAGTGAAGCATTTCCCCCCCCCCAAGACAAATGCGAGAATAAAACCTTAAAAACGTGAAATGAAAAGTAGGCGCAGACTCACAAAATTGTCTATAATTTTCATTGTCACCTCATCCCGTCTGTCTAATGTACAGCGTGGTCCAGATGTCTTGTGACCCACAATTCATTGCCCCCTAATACATTTCTTCCTTTGGATATTCATTCCTGCTTTAAGTAAACCTTACTTAAACAATAGTGCGTTTTAGATAATTAAATGGTGATTCACAATATATCTGGAACACCCTGTACTGTACCTATTCCATTATTTATTACGTTGAGATTTGCTTTAATGTAACACCGACTAAAGCAAGTTTATTTTAGAATTTTTATAAAATATATTTTGTCCATCGTGTTTTTTTTTTACACACAGATACATTATTACTCTGAAAACCTATGATTATTCTGCCGTAGTGCAATGGTTAGCACACTGGACTTGCAATCCAGAGGTCACCTGCTTAATCTCCTGGCGTGACAGTCGAATCAATGGTGCAAGGTTATTTTACATTTCCCCGCGCCTCTGTCCACACAAGTAGTGAGTAGGCAACAACCAATCGGTAGCTCGTGTGTGGTGGGTAAAAGTGTGGGTGCTCCAATCTCTTCCAAGACATCTGACCGGCGTAATCGGGTAGGGAAAAACAACACATTCCGTAGAGGGGTTCTTTGAAACGCCCCCCATTGGAGGTCCCTTCCACCAGGAGTGGTGGGTGGTGGGAGTAAGACATTGGGAGGGCTCCACCGTTTTTAAATCCTTTATATTAAGTTCGCTTGCTTGCTTGCTTACGACCGTGCAAATCTTTCGGTCGTTTTTTAACCCACTTCCCGTGATCCAATCGAGCTGACATTTTCCACACAGACTCGTTGTGCGTAACAATTAATTTTCGTGAAATTTTTTTTTCAAAAATTTTACACTGTTTAGGGATTTTTTTAAAAAATATTTAATTACCAATTGCTTAATGCTGGCAGACAATCATCTGACCCATAGGTGGCAGCCATTTCAAGCCAGAGGACGAGAGGACTCTAGCCGCCACGCATATTAAGGATTTATAGTGAAAAACTTTGTTTTTGCGGGTTAATTTTTTTACCCTTGTGTATGGTGGGTTTTTGTTGTATATATCTTTGCGAATCGCCACGTGATGCGTTTGTCTCCCAGCATGCCCTGCTGTTGGAAGTGCTGCAAGCCCTCTCAACCCGTGGATGAGAAACCCCTACTGGAGGCTAACAAGTCAGAGCTTGCCTTTGGGATTGAGTTGCATGCACAGACCACACTCACCATGTGTAGAGCCTGCAATGTGTATTTAACTTATTGTTGTCAAAGATAACACGCACTGTATCACTGTGGCATACGATAAGTGTTGAATGATGGTCACTATGCAAGGAAGAAATGCTCATATTTAATTAGTAGCTAAGCTGGAACATTCCACTTTTGGGATTACATGTTAAGAAAGTGTCAACCATTTTTTTATTTAGAGTACCGTATATATGTAAAACTGACTAAGAAACAGCTACCTTAGCTTATAATTGTTGCTTCTTTGCTTAATAGTGGCTACATATTGTGAGCTACACATTTTAAATGAGGGCAACTCCTAGACATCCATGAAATGTAAACGTTTCATTGTCGGTAATTTGGTGATTTTTTTTTACTATTTTTAGCAGCGTATGCTTCTTTTGTAAATGGCTTGGCTATGAATGTTTAGAAGTTCACATGACATTAAAGAACCAATGTTGCATCAACATGTTTGTCACTCGTGTGTTTGTGTGTTTTTCTGATTGATCAAGGATGGAAGAACTTAACAACACACCAGAAGATCCACCTCGTAATACACCAAAAGATCCAATCAACTCTGAAAGAACAAGAGAAACGCCTCCACCTTCATACGGGGTAGGATACAAACATTTATATGGCAACATTAATGTGAGGATATATGCAGTCTGTTGAAATTGTTTACCTTGCTGTTTGGCATGTTTTTATATTGTATGCTGTGATTATTACGTCTTGAAACTACTGAACACTGACATTTTTCATGTTCTCATTTTTTTGCAGTTTGATGGCAGAGCAAAAGATCCAAGTAAGACGTGTCTTATATCTTAAACTTCTTTATAAGCAACACCGCGATATTGGTGACCTATTGATTGATAAGCACAGTGATCAACTTTGTATCAAAATTAATGTCAACATTTTACAGAATTCTGGAAAGAGAATATTTGATTATGCATCAATGTTTGCCAGCGTTATTTTATGTTTGAATTTTTAATTCACGCGTGCTTTCGAATAAAACGGGAATGCGTCTGTGATTTCCCACAATAGCCAAAAGCGTTTGGTTATTTTCTCAGACGATATTTTTCCTTGTTTATTTCCACAGCTTCAGGAAGAGAATATGTTTTCAACTCTGCAACTGGAGAACGGCGCTGGCTTTAACGTTTAACTGGAAAAAAAGTGATCACATTCGTAGATGGATAACATATGGATTTTAATCTGTGTTGTGGCTGATCATCATTGAGTTGTATAATCGTAGTGCGTTGTATTTATTGAATTGCATGCTTGCATAGCTGCGTTTTTTGTCATAATTAAAAAAATGTTTGCACATGGAAGAACCTCCACTAGCTCTAGAAGGTGTTTGGTCTACTCTTCAACATTGACCTGATGTATTAGAAGAAATGGGAATACATATTTTACTCCACCACCTACAACCTACCAGTCAGGTAAAACGTCAATCTCTTTTTTTCAGTGTCAAAATTATAAACCCGATAATAGGTTTTTCCCCTTTTTTCTGGCAACAAAACAGGTGTTAAGATGTTAAAACACCAACTGAAACCTTTTACAAGGAATCATGTCTGCATTAACCACAATACTTGTGGTCAGAATGAAAACATAAAAAACATACTATGATAATATTGTCCTTGAAACTGATTGGTCCACACCAGAGACAGCTTTCTTTTGAGCCTCGTCTTAAACAGTGTTAGACTAGAGGACGCCAATCAGTTTCAAGGACAATGCATATATTATCGGAGTATGTTTTTTTTTTTGCGTTCTCACCACAAGTGTAAAAGGTTTTAGTTTGGTGTTTTGTTGCCAAACAAAAAGGGGAAAAACCTATTATCAAAAATTGTTTAGTTTTACATAAAGCGTAGGTAGTGGCGAGGTAAAGATTGGGTCGTGGTGAGGAGGATGGCTGTCTCGGGCTCCCTCTAGTGGAGGCGATTTGCCAGTGGTGTTGAGCGACTTTTTGCAGGGCTGGACTTTAATCTTGCTATTTTTAATTAACGTGTTATTTAGCGTATTGGTTCACTGAAAACAATAACTTGATAATTCCCTAAAGTGAACGAGATTAAGATACCAGACATTAAAATTCGTATATATGTGTAAAACGCAATGATGGATGTTTTCACTATTGTTACAACAGTATTGGCATGCGTTCATATATTAGAAAGGCATTTAATACAGCTTGTAACTTACAAAAACATTCGGAAAGGGCAGGGTACATTAGGTTTCTACCACGGATGCACTTTACTGTGATTTTAAATGTGTCGAGTAACATTGTAAGCAATAATCTTCAACACATCGATAGTTCATACAAAGCACACATTTAATGTGTTTGCAAATTGAATGTTTACCTCGAATACCATGATCCATTTCAATCAATAATGAAGATGTCGTTATATTATGATGAATCAATTTAAATGTAGGAAATGTTATCAATCAATTACATGATTCTCTTTGCAAAAAAATGTGCATACACCAACAGCACTCTGGAACATAAGTATTCAAATAAAATAGATTGTATTTTTACGAAATGCTAATATGTAGGCTGTATTCTTATATATAGATATGCTCATCGGATTAGAATATGGTTTATTATTTGTCAAATGTAAATTTACTTAGTATACAGTATTGACCAAATAAACACTGCTAAAATAAAATAAAACTAAGTGATCCACTTAATAGGGATTACAGAAAAACATGCAACTAATTTAAAATCAATTTACTTAAATATAGCGATTGATGAAAATTATCAAAATTTTAACCCCCTTGTCAAAAATTATGCTTAAGTTTGTAAAACTGTATTTGGTATAGGTATGTAGTACTCAGACTATAGGGTTAATGTCTCTAGGTATATCATATATGAACATCCTTTTTTCACAAAATGCACACTTGTGAAAATTACATCATGACAATTAATGACCCTCTCTGTCATAATTTAATCATGTGATTTCATCAATTGTATTCCCATTGCCACCACATTCAAATTAATGGCCACTTCACTTTTCCATGGACAGCAGTTTGCAATTCCCATTATGCGAGTTGAACTAAAAAGAAAAAAGGTTAGATTATTCCAACCCCCTAATTGTATCCCTTAATAGCTGGCAATTCTGCTTGGAGGCTAAACGGGGTTTCTCTGCCCAATGACTTTATTAATCCAGTCAGTGTATGCCGCCACACGCACAAAAACACCTGGCCGTTTGAGCTTTGCACAGCTGCGTCCTGGTGTGATGATGCCCTGCAGCACATAGCAGGACTCTTCCTTACATGCCAAAGGGCCACCATAGTCTCTCTGTGTGCGAAATAAATAAATACAATTTCACATCCATTCATTAGGAATACTATTATAATATAGTACATTGGGTATGCTTGCCATTCTTATGGCTCAAGGGTATTGGTGAAGGTGGTATGTTTCACAGACTCACAAAGTCTGCCAGTAGGGTGCCAATGTTATATGGTTTTACCTAATTAAGTAATTTGCAAGTAATGTGTTTTTACTTGGAGTGTGATGTAGGCACATATGGCCTACTCTTCTTAGAATAACATAAACGACGTGGGCAATGTGGAGCAGGCCAATGTGGAGCAGGTGACGTGCATAGTTTGGTTAATGCGCCCGCATTATTAACCAGGGCAACCTTTGGGCTCAAACCATGAACCTCTGTGCTAAATTCCAGCAGTGGACCAAGTGGGTCAAATATTAAAGTTGTAATTTGTTCAAAGACTATTCATGTAAATCCAATGTAAGTTGAAGTACAGGATGTGTCATTAATAGGTGCTCCTTTCTTACTTCATGGATGTAACACTTGTAAGTGATTGTTAATGACACTTTAAAATCTTAAACCTAGTGCAAATGAGATATCCGCGTTGTGTGAAATATTACATGTTATGGTTATTGGTTGAGATTTTGATTAAAATTAAACTTTTCACCACTTGTGCAGAGGTGTTAATATTATTGCACCATCTAATTTCTAGAATTATACAACATATCAGAATCTTTATTTAGACTGGAGGAACCCAATGCGCGTGTAAAGCTCTCTATCACAGATGTCCAGTTGTCAGCAACTTACAAGTTACATATATGGACAGGTGACATGCACGCATTTGTTTTCCTCTCGGTGACAGAAATGTTTCTACACAGTGGGAGCAGCTTCACCAGGTTTTTTTTTTCAGTATCCGCAAATATATGATCCCTTATTAAAGCATCCCTCCAAATCTCAGACTCTTTATTAATACCGGAGGAATCCGATGAGCTATAAAGCTCTTTTTCACAGATGCCCGGTAATTTCTGCGTGTCCACTATGGCGTTGGTGACACGTCATGTCGCGGTTAGGGAAAGCCCCAGGTGTTCGCCAACATCGCGGGTGTGAATATTTCTAATGCTTTGATCATATGCTGAAGGTCACTCGAGTTTTTAGTTTTTATTTGACGTAACGTTCAACCACGCAGTTCAAACTGCCGTCCACATTGAATCAATTTTGGATAATGCTTTTATGGTCACCCTGTGTTTTCCATCAAAACTCAAATGCGTCCTCTTACAAAAGAGCTCATATGTGAATTATCACTCAAAAGAGTACATTTTGGTGTCAATAGTTTATGCCTTATAGCTGGCATGATGTGTGCTTTCGGGTTGTGCCACATGTTTCTTTGGCATGATGTCCAGATACGCATGCCCTGTCCGGGAATCTAATCCAGATCTAAAGAATGACACCGCAACCCCGACACCATGAGAGAGCTATGCAGTCCAAATCCAAAAACCTACGCAACATTTTAACAGTAAATAAAAAGATCAATGATGTTGATGACAGTGTATCTTTCTGGATCAACATTTGGTCACTGGCAACGACACATTTGTAGGGTGAGCATGCCCGTACCTCGCAGCTGTCGATCTTTCCCTCTGTATTCCCGGCGCAAATCTCGGTGTCTTCAATCTGCCGCTTGTGGTGCACGCCACACGTGTCCCCGGCAACAACTTGAATGGATGCGATGTTCAGAGCACCGTTCTGTTCTAAACCTGAAATCGGAAGACAGGAGAACCATTTTGTTATTATATATATGTCTCCCGCTTCATTTCTGGAATGCATTCCTGAAAGTGCGACGGATATCGAAACAACGTAAATCACAGCGATTTTAGAATGCACGCCACAAGGCCTAAACAATGACAAGGGGAGGATATGGTGAAGCTGTGTGTTAATGCACGCATCTTCTTGCTAGACATACCGACGTTACACTACATTTAAAAAAAATACTGTACACAACTGTACATCAGTAAACTTTAATACAAATGATACAGGGTACAATAAGATACAGTACACTATAAAAACAAATCACCAGGATACTGTACGTAAATAATATATTGTACACTACACTACAGTACATTTCTTTACGGGTGATGCAAAGTGGTTCGTGTACAGCGTAGGTGGAGGCGAAGGTCGAGGCGACGCATTCAAGAAAGGATGGATGACGTAAGTGTGGCTTAAGGCAACTCAAATCAGGTAGTGGTATTAATAGTAAAGTAACGACGTATAAGGGGGAGACGTAGATCAGAGTATTACTGCACTTTTTTGCATTAAATTAGATAATACCACTTTCATGACAATTATATGGGTTTTTTTGGCCATTGGTTATTGTGTACATGTCTGATGAGTTGTAGGTGTTTAAAAAAAATGTAATTGCTCAGTATGATTCTAAATATTTTTACAATTTTTTTTTACTTGTATTGTCGGTGTTAAGGCCACGAGGCATAACATTCTTGTGATTTATTATAATTTTTTATTTTGTTTTATTTTTCTACCTATGTGACTTCGCCGAAAGAACCAAAGAGTATACTTTTGGAAATCTCGCACAGTGTGCCTCGTGCGATGGAGAATGGCCGCGGGAAAGATTTTTCACAGCACATTTCCCGAAACATCTTTCAAGCGGCCTTTTCATCCTTCACACAGTAGCGGGGGACACTTTACAACATAGTCCGCTGGAAGATTGTTTGTCATGTGACAGTCGAAGTCAACATTGGCACAGTAGGGGGGCACAGGTGGTGCCAGTCATCTCAGTCAGTCAGGCAGCTGTATCTGTCCCGTGACCTCCTGCCAGTGAGCCTTCGACACTTCACATGGCCTCAAAGTGCACCTAGCTTGGCGCAATTGCCGCAGTGACTTTGCCGCCACTTATTTGCAATTGGTGACTGCTGTTGCTGTTGAAGCCAATTGTCATGCACGGAGTTGAAATTTAACCAAATACATTACGTAAAAAACTAATTTGAAGATATTTTTGTGCAGTCATTGGTGACTGAATTGAGGTCGTAAATTTACCGCAGTTGATAACCCCTAAAAAATAATGGCTGTGTGGATTAGAAATGAGAACCGCAGCAGGACGAGCTCAGCATTCTGACAACAAATGTCACACATCAAACAAGAACACATGAAAATGATATGCAGCTTTTATAAAGTAGTCTGAGGTAAAATAATATTTAAAGACAGGAATATAGTAGATTCTGATAGAATAAGGACAAAATGGTGAGGCTTTACATTTATAGGAATAAGGACAGACAAAAGATAGCCAATAAGAAAATGTGGTTAACTGAAATAAATACATGAGTAGCCATCCCAAGGAGAGTGCTTCCATCACGATTCCACATTTTCAAATATTACAAGCTTTGAAATAAAAATGTACTTTTGACAACTGTGTTTTAATGTAACGTAAATTTATATGGCATCATATTGAATACGACGATTAAAAAAGAGACAAAAGAACGTGAATGTCGTTGTAAAAATAATATAGGTCTTACGATGTGTTTCTCCAAAGCCAGAAATTTCACATGAAGTCCCTGCAGGAACTATGGCCCCTTGAACTGGCATGCAGATCAGTTTCACATCTTTATCGATAAAAGCTGCTCTAAAAGGGTTCAGAAAACAAGCCAGATGTTTAGACAAATATAACAATCGGGAAACATTGCAACATTGCTTCATCTTATTCATCGTGAAATACAATAAAAGTTTGCAACATAGTAAAATTCAGTACGAATATTACACGATAACAAAGTGTCCATGTACGGTTAATGTGTCATGGTAAAAAAATACATTGTGCATATTACACAAAATAAATACCTTTCCAGTTTTAGCATGACAATTTTTGCATTTGCTGGGCCACAAACGAGTTTGGAAATGGCGATTGATTGGGAACTCAGATTATCAGGAACTTGATCTTCCTTCTTTATTCCAATCCAGGCTTGATATTGGCTGGCATCTAGATTGCTGACGACAGTGTGCATTTGGTGTTGAATACTGTGCAGTCGTATTGCCATAACACATACAAAGACAAAGATCCCCCGTATAGCCTTGACAAACTGTTGGAGTTAGTACTATTAGCGAGTAGCAACGATGAAGGCCGGTACGGCACACAAGAGGGTGGGGTGGCCAACACCACGCCCGGCCACCTTTGTCTCCTTAGTGGCAATGTTTACGATCATACCAGCTACTCATTTGAGGCTGAGTTAACCTCGTGGATGCCCAGGACCAGTTCAGAGAATCGTCACCGGTGTTGGCCGTGAGCGGGAATCGAATTCGGGTCACTTGGGTTCGCAGCGCAGCGCGCTAACCGCTATACTACTGCTCCCCAGAAACCAAAGTGCAAGAAAGCATTGGCAGTAAACATCCATCATCGGTAAAAATGTCAATGTGGTAAAACAGGAGTGTGAATTTGCTTCTTACCAGGATGGAAAACACTGGCGTGAGCTGAGCAGCCAGAGTCGGTCAATAAGAACAGCACCACAGAAGTGCTTCTCTTTCCTAAGAGTCAAACAGAATGAAAGCATTGGCACTCCATGAAATGGTTTCCTCAGTTTGTCACATTCATAGACAGCAATAATAACAACTTAAGTCTAAAATGCCTTGCATGGTTAGCATAGCAAATAATACAATGTGTGCACACTGGCTGTTGTAAAGCAATCTAGGTATCGTTGAAGCAATTAAATGTTTACATTTTCTCAAAAAATGATGCATGACAGTATTTCGTTCAAATGCGCACCTAAAAAACAAAGCATTGCAGTGTAAATGTTTCTACTGTGTACATGAGACGGCTACACACCAACCACTTGAGCAGATTCTGGGGGGCCGGGTGGTAAACAATAGACATTAACCCCCAACTAATTACAGGTAGTCCCCGACTTACGATGGAGATGCGTTACGACGACCCCATCGTAAGTCGAAAATATCGTAATCGAAAATGGCCTAGCCTACCCAGGAGTCTTAAAGAATGGTGATAATTTAGCAAAACAGAGCAATTCACAGTACCGTACTGTATAAACTATATGCGTACAGTACATCCCGGCAGCGTCCCAACGTACAGTATCGTACCTCGTACGCTTCTGCGTTTTCCTGCCGCGCGAAATGTAAAATATTAAACAATTTTGTCATATCGCTATCGCCATCGTAAGATCGAAATATCGTAAGTCGGACCATCGTAAGTCGGGGACTACCTATATTCATTTTGATGGAGGGTAGGAGTCAATTGGTTTAATTTTAATGTATCTAGCATCAAAATGTTTAAATAGTCCCCTCGTGGAGAGACACTTGAGCTGAGGGAGGTGGTAGAACTACTGAATTTGAGACAAGATAACCCACTTCGTTCACATGTTAGCCAAAGCTGCCTTGTGTGCTACCCCTCGGTTTAGAAACATGCGTTTAGAGTATTTGGCCGCTCTACATTTCCACATGACAAGACACATTGTTGAGCGATCATTTGTGGCCAGGTCACTTTCAAAAAGAGCTATATAGCTCAGTGGGCCTTACCTGGCAAAAATATGTTTTCAACAGTTTAGTTGAGTTACAGGACCCCACACACAAGACATTGCTTCATCCCTACCTAACATCTGTGCGTCATCACCCTTGTGTCCGCACTTCCCATCACAATGTCAGCTCCCCAAACAATGACAAAACGGTGGTGCTACCCATGTAGCCAATGAGCCAAGGGAGTTGGTTGGTCCCGCTTGGGGTGGCAAATGGTACCAGTACCCACCAGAGCAGCATCCACCATGGGCAACGCACTTAGCATATATATCGTCTGTTTCATTGTCACACATCCTATGCATATGCATATTCGGTAGATATTTCATCTTTTTTTCTGAATTGGTACTTTGTCAAACATACTCCCCATTAAAGACTTCTTTCTCGTAACAAAAACATTACCTGAGTAGTCTCCCATGTCATACATATTCATGATCAAGAGATAAGATGCTTCAAGAAGCCATTATTAGAATGTGGCACCCTGGGTGGCACGAATATGCCATTTTGGGCCAATGGCTCAAGGCGAGTGATTGTGCGGCTTGTATAACCTAATGAAGCACTTGAGTCTCATTACCCATCACGCAGGCTCACAGTCCACGGGGAGTCTCCTGGTTCCCCTCCGATGATGCGACCAAATTTTTGTCCCTTCGTACCACAGATGTTGCAATCAGCGGTACCTTCTTGAGTGGGGAAGCAGGAAGGGCACAGTTAAATGAATGCACTCCCATGCGATTGTTTGTATTCACATTCAACAAAAGGCTTACTTGGCATTTAGTGTAGGGAAAAAATTGGCTTACCACCCAGTGTTGGTCCAGGAATTGGAGATCCAGCTAAAAGAAAATGCAACATAATTACATTACTTGAATACCAGGCTATGCAGTGCATATTAATGAAAACATAAATATTAATGTGGAGCTAATTTGTGACGTAATTTTTGCTCAATTTAAAATATAGTAATCTTAATATATATAATGTAGCATGTATATAAAGAGGATTTGAATAGTTACACAGAGCCTACAAGTTGTGTGGTCCTGTTTGTACCCAGTGACCATTAGCTCTTGCTGATGCCATGCCTGTGGATCCAGAGTTGCTGGGGATTGGTGGACATTGTTTTAGTTCGTCGGTCATGTGGGCTGTTAGACCATACTTCACCATAATGTGCGCCGGTTGGTGGCGGGGGGGGGACGTAGCCAACAGGGCAACGGAACAACACGACCGTTGTCTGGTCAATCAAACTGTCGACAAGGAGACAGAATGAAGAAGTGAAATAAAATGGGACATGGCTGAACTCAGCTCGGTGAGGAGAAAAATGAGAGAACTCCAATACATTTAAGCAGCGGCCATATTTTCTATTACAGGAGGAAATGTGGCTGTAATTATGGAGGTCTCTCTGGGAATCATACAGTTATATAAGTCAAGAGTACATCACAGGCTATTGCCCAGCTAAAATTGAGGTGTTTCAAATCACTGCAAGCTAAATGTAAGTTACGCTCCAATGTCAAGCCATGAAGATGTCGACAAAAACAACTCAATTAATTTGTCAATAACACTGTGACCTTAAAATATGATCGATGATGTGTCAGGAAATGGGCCTTCTTGATAATTGTGCCTGTGCACCACTGTCAATGCCGAATTATTACATCATTTGTTTAACCATGAGGAAATAATGTGTAGCCCAAATATGTGAAGAGCTTCATCCAACTTATAATTGAGGGCAACACACGACAATATCACAACGGGTGACTTAAATGCAAAGAGATGCTGATTGATAATTATTAGTAAATTTGCCATTTGATTGAGGAACGGGCGAAGATAACGTGTATTGGAGTTCAGTTGGGCACGTTCAAGCTATGTGTGCAAAACGATTGCCATGCAAGAGACATTTATCCCTGTTGGAAAAATACACCCCCGAGTGTGTGGCTAAAAAAAGAGCGCCGAAAGGGATTTTGGAAAGACGATCAAAGTCAAAAGTGATTTCCTGATAAGGTGATCATTGTGGCAGTGCTCATCTCCTGTTTACAGCCTTGAATGAGTGGTGGAAATTCCCCATTCCTATATCGGGGGCAAATATCCATAGGAAAACTACTGTTTTTTCCCCCAAAAAGTAGTACTCATTATATTGACCTTGGAGGGATCATGGTCTTAGTCAACCCCCAACCAGGATTTGAACTTGTGAACTTCTGTGAGAGCCGCTCGCTCTACCACTGCGCCGTCTGGTTGTTGAGGAAGAGTAATTATGTTTAGCATGCTTCTGTGGTCCATTCCCTAACTGTTCAGCACACAGCGTATACATGCACCACTCTGCGATAGTTCTGAATTGATACTTCACCTCGCAATATGATGGTGAAAGCAGAATTGGAACACAATTGAGGGGAAAATATACCGAAACGTTTAAATAAATCGCCAAAGCGTGATAACAGAATAAAAACGTGTAGAGAACAGGGGGAGAGCAATGGTGCAGTGGCTTGTGCACTGTACTATGAACCTGGTGACTTAAATTTTACTCGCAGCCATGGTTAACTTTAGTGTTGAGTGGCATAAGAACCAGAGCTGGGCCCTGCTGCTCTCGAATCTGTACTGACGAGCCTGTGGGCAAGTATAGTAAAATAAACCCGACGGCTGACGTGGTGTGGGAAGGCATCCCATCATCCGGCAGTGGATTGATAAACATGCTGTAGATTATAATGAAACAGCAATGTAATTTTTTAAAGTGTCTTGCCACATGGTTTAAGGCCACAGTAGTCCCACTCTTGCTCCGGATCGGTGGTGTAGCACCAGGGCCCATGGCGATCATTGTCCGGGTTTCGGCAGTAATTCCTTTCCAGCCCTGCTTTGGGGTAATTCTTCACATCTATACTGTGGACAGTTCACAAAAAAAAAAATTCGTTTCGAGATCACACTCAAGAGGGAGACCACCACAGATAGAGTGGAGATATCAGCTCATCCGCAGGTGCAAGATGGGCTATTACATCAGGAACCCACAAGGGATGGCAATGATTTGGCAGATCTTCATCCAGCAGCGGCTAGATAATGGCTGCTGATGATGGTGGTGGTGTTGGTGGTGGAGATGATGATAGCTCATTTCACCCTATATATTTGTGTATCGTGTTTATAATTGTAATGGCAAACTGTAATACTGTACAGTACAGGCAATAGGGTGCCATCTTCTGGAACCTTGAGAAATTTACTGTCTGTCCGTGGCACTTTTAGATGGGAATTACACTGCTGCTCATTCTTCCAACAAACGTGCACTTCGAGATAACATCTCTTTATTTCCTGAAAATCCCGAGCCATTTTCAACTCACAATCCTAAACAAATTTTGCAAATTATATCTAGCATTACACACTAACAAGTGGTTTCATCATGCATGCACAGAATACTTGAACGTTAAACAAATTGAAAAGGTAGTTGTGGCACATTAGGAATGGATCACTCTTTTAAGTATGTCCTTGTGCAGCAAGGGAGTAATGTGTGGTTCTGTGAAAGTCCTGATGTGCTGTGCAGTGCATCAATGCATGTGTGTACAGCAGCATGTGATGACTGAGTCGGGCCTGTAGGTGGCTGGCAGGGTTATTGAATGACCGCGCAGATATACCAGTCACATGGTTAATGGCGACTCGGGCGCAAGGCTGGTTGTAACGCACGTGTTGTTGCATTTTACAGGTAAAGGACCCAAAGGTTGTTTTTGATCGTTATATAAATGTTCTAGACTTGTTCTAGACTTTAAGCTTGGCTTTGAATTGTTCGTTTGTGATATATGCAATTAGAGGCGTTTTAGCAATGTGCATTGTAAAGGGATGATGCACTGTAATTAGTTACTGTCATTGTCATTCTCTAACTCTAATACTGTTTAGTCAATAACCCTGCCAGCCACCTACAGGCCCGACTCAGTCATCACATGCTGCTGTACACATGCATTGATGCACTGCACATCACATCAGGACTTTCACAGAACCACACTTTACCCCCTTGCTGCACAAGGATATAATTAAAAGAGTGATCCATTCCTAATGTGCCACATAGTTTATGACTGTATATTTGTCGGGTTTGTTGATTAGGTGTGCATTTAGTTTAATCCTTTAGGTTTTTTTGCAGCTGTCCTGAATGGCTCTCTGGTTGTAGTGTGTGTGTTGTCCAGCATATGTTGTTCAACAAGATGTCCAATCGTCCTCTCCATTTGTTGGGAGCTTCTTCTGAAAAATAAGCTAAGAGCTCAGTAGGCTTTGCCTAGTAAAATAAAATATGTAGTTTTTTTGTGATTTACTTACCTTTCCTATACTTTGCAGATCTATCATGTTTTTGTATTGTTTATTGTTGTTGTAACTTTCTGACCTGCCCTTACTGGACATCTGTGAAAAAGAGCTATAAAGCTCATCGGATTCTTCCAGTATAAATAAAGATTCTGATTTTGATCCTGATTCTTCAGTAACTGAAAACCCCAGTATATTAAAACGAGATGTCGGACATGGAGCAAAACAACACGATTTACAACTGGAAAAGACACCAGAGCCATTTGCACTGTTAAATTATGGTAAGCTGCTTACATTGGTTTATGTGGAGATTTTGAATCCCAGCGCTGGCATTGAATACCAAGGCGGGTTGTGGAAACTCTTCCTCTGTAGTCCTCACCAATTCCGTCGTAGCAAGCTGCGTTGGGAATCAAATGGCAAATTGGTATTTATTCTCGTGCATAACTTTCAAGACAAATGGATGTTAAGTCTGGTCGTCAATTTCATAATGAAACACATTACCCCTTGTTCACTCGCCGGTATGTCTATGTTCCCACGATACAGTATAATCGGCACGTTTGCTTAACCTGGTTTGGCCCATCAGAGAGTTTATTTAGTGACTTTTACCAGCATCACTCTGAACGTTATATATGCTTGTTTGCATTGAAGATAAATCTGAATTTGGTTTTACTTACTATTACCTTATGGATACCCGACGAATGTTCAACTATAAACTGCTTTAAAAAAAAGGGTTATTACAGTAAATGCTAACATTTTAATTGTTATCTCAACACATTGACACCTCTTCGACTTCCCCTACCTCAATTATCACACGTGGGATAGCTCTGACAGAAAGATGACTTATTATCCAGCCTGTCACATATAAATGCTTCACGTCAGGCACATGCTCAGGGCTTGTCTACCCACTACTTTATTTCACACTCTATGTTTTACTCTAGAATGTGTCATTAAAGTGGCTATTAAAATATTGGACAAAAATGGGCATTTTTCGACGAAATGTGACATTTGCATTCGCCCTTCAAAAAAAAATGGCACGGCGCCCCTATAATTTGGCCGCAACACCAGTCATCTGCGTTAAAAGCAAAAATTCCAGGAGTGTGTGTCGCTGTGACGGTCCTATACCTTCTTTGTCATTTGCATTGCCCTCGGGACATCTTGCGATCTGGAAGCAGTAGGATTTGTGCACCTCTGGTTTTACGGTGAGGCACCATGGAGCCTCAGCTCCATCGGGGTTTCTGCAATAGTTGTCCGAAAGGTCTCTGCACGAGAAAGTTAAAAAGTGTTTGGGGTTTGCACGGAGGCTGATTAATGCAGAGCACTACCCCTGCATCTGTGCCATATTTTGAGAACAACGGATGCTCTTGTGTGTTCATATATATTATTAAGGACGGGTGTATTGCAGTAAATCTGAAACTTGCAAGTGAAAAGCAGACCACGACGTGATATTCATTGCATTAATTCGTGTGCAATTTGTAAGGGCGCGGTGGCACAAACCTATTTCATTTTAAGGTAATAATCCCTTGTTCATCATAACGTCCTTTTGACTTTGATGTCTCAACAGCGTTACGGAGATCGCGTGACGTGAGGGTTCTGCCTTTGTAGTGAGGAGGGAGGAGGAGGCGCCTCGACCCCCCATGTGGAGTGACGTCAGCCCGCTAATTATTATGAATGGGGGGGGGGGTGTCCATTTGGAGGACGTCGCCTTATACTGATTATTAATGAGGGGGGCTGTTCGATGTGGAGTGACGTCACCTGCTCATGATTATTAATGAGGGGGGCTGGTCGATGTGGAGTGACGTCACGCGCGTTAAGGACATTCCTGGGTGATTATAGTAGGTATATATAAATTGATGTTTATTTGGATAAGATATGTTTATTCATCGATGGCCTAGAAACCTATTTGGTTTATTTGCTTTGTTAACATATATCAAAATCACAATCTGAATGTATCCTGGAGAAGCTCAAGATGCAGCCCTGAAATTCATTGCTCACGCCACTGATGGTGGAAGGGCCTCGACTAGAGGGAGCTCTAGGGGATAGTTGTTCCACTCTTCTACGCCGACCCAATACTTTGAAAGAGGTGAGAGTTACCCATACTTCACCCCACCACACGTGGCCTGCCGATTGATCGATTAACCGTGGTGCACGCCATTTATACTGCTGGGTGAACAGCGGCAGTGTGGGGGGGTTGCACTATGGCAGCATCCACTGTTGTCTTTGTAACTTCACAATTTTGTAAAATGGTCGAAGGATTGCATCATTAAAAAGTGTCCATCACACACTAAACACCCCCCCCCCATGGCCAGAGTCAATTTGTTTGACAATTCCAAGCTCAAATTTCTGAGATCACATGGCATTAACCCGTAAAGAGCACTCACTATGTATGGTGAACATTTACATCTGATGTGTTATTGAATGATATGAGTGTGTTACACTCATGGTGATTACATACTTGCACTTGTAGTCTGAAGGCAGGTATTTATGACTTTGGGGCGTCTGGCTGTCCCATCTCTGGCACACAATGTCGGTGGCTGTTTTGTTCACAAGGCCGCGATAATTTTCCCCTTTTCCTTCCAAGCAATGCCGGCCACTCGCCCGGGATGGTCTCACTTGCGGTTGAACTGCGTTGGGACAGAGTTCATTGGTTACTTTGACCATTCAGCATATTTGTAAAGGAGTGCCTGGTTCACCTTGCGAATGCTCACCTTCACACTTCTTGATGTTGCAGTATTCCCATTCAACGTCTTTGTCTGTTGTAAAACACCAAGGCCTGGAGCGGCCATTTGGATTACGGCAATAATTGTCATCTAGACTGAATTTCGGGTAACTGTAATACAAAAATACAGAAATTATTATTGTTAAATATTCATTAATACAAATACTCCTTTACTTCCGAACATTTGACTTACAAACAAACCTGTCCATATGTCCAGTTGCCTGTTCGGGCCGAGAGTTGTAAGTTCAACAGCCGTGCAATAGATGGTGGCATCTACATCAGCAGAACATGAAGAAGCAGTGGCATCTACATTTACAGGAGATTACACAACTTTTAAAGCCATGCCCTGTGTGTAGTGTGCATGCCGTACAACATGTTTGTAATCTACAGGAGTAAAGTTGGACTTCCGAACAAATCGACTTACGAACAGACATGGAACCTTACTCGTTCGCAATTAGAGGAGTCTCTGTATGGGCATGTGAATAGGTTTATCTTGTTTGTTTTCTATTATTTATTTGAGAGTCGTGTCCTACCCAGGCCCACTTAACAATTCATGTTGCTTCAAACCTGAAACTCAACATATTCGTAAAAAAAATGTCTAAAAAAGGAAACAAAAACTAAAGTAATGAGCAAGGTGTTGGGCAATGGCACTTAATTGCTGTAAGTTGGGTATGTTCTCAACGTTGTTTTGACTTTTTTTTTATCTGCAAATTACTTAATTGGCATTATTCACAGTAATCATTGCCCCCAAACTGTCAGACTGATATAGCTCAGGTCACAGTTGAGTTCTCACCTGCTTAAACAGCATTTACTTAAACTCTAATCTATGTGTCTCAATGCAATTCGATGCGTGCACTTCTATGTTTCTCTGTGCACTTTACAGTTTTTGTTTCATGACAAAAATTGTGCATGGTTCCGATTCAAATCATGGAAGTTAATGATATACACTTACTTAGAACTTTCCTTGCAATGTAAGCTTAATTATGTCGCTATTCATTATCAAATGTAATATTCAAAAGGTACTCCATCCCGATCTTGCTCAAATCATAATTTAATTGGTTTCATCCCACCTTCAATAATTGCCCAATATACATGTGTTCTAGTTGTGTCTGTCCTTCAAAGTACTTCTTTTGCTCAGCATTATCGGTGTACTCGACCTTTGTGCCACTCATGTGCACTATACAGTGAGGGAAAAAAGTATTTGATCCCCTGCTGTTTTTGTACGTTTGCCCACTGACCAAGAAATGATCAGTCTATAATTTTAATGGTAGGTTTATTTGAACAGTGAGAGACAGAAAAACAACAACAAAATCCAGAAAAACGCATGTCAAAAATGTTATAAATTGATTTGCATTTTAATGAGGGAAATAAGTATTTGACCCCTCTGCAAAATATGACTTAGTACTTGGTGGCACAACCCTTGTTGGCAATCACAGAGCTCAGACGTTTCTTGTAGTTGGCCACCAGGTTTGACGTTTGGCAACTCGAACCTTCAGCTCCCTCCACAGATTTTATATGGGATTAAGGTCTGGAGACTGGCTAGGCCACTCCAGGACCTTAATGTGCTTCTTCTTGAGCCACTACTTTGTTGCCTTGGCCGTGTTTTTTGGGTCATTGTCATGCTGGAATACCCATCCACGACCCATTTTCAATGCCCTGGCTGAGGGAAGGATGTTCTCACTCAAGATTTGATGGTACATGGCCCCGTCCATCGTCCCTTTGATGCGGTGATGTTATCCTGTCCCCTTAGCAGGAAAACACCCCCAAAGCATAATGTTTCCACCTCCATGTTTGACGGTGGGGATGGTGTTCTTGGGGTCATAGGCAGCATTCCTCCTCCAAACACGGCGAGTTGAGTTGATGCCAAAGAGCTCCATTTTGGTCTCATCTGACCACAACACTTTCACCCAGTTTTCCTCTGAATCATTCAGATGTTCATTGGCAAACTTCAGACGGGCATGTATATGTGCTTTCTTGAGCAGGGGGACCTTGCGGGCGCTGCAGGATTTCAGTCCTTCACGGCGTAGTGTGTTACCAACTGTTTTCTTGGTGACTATGGTACCAGCTGCCTTGAGATCATTGACAAGATCCTCCCGTGTAGTTCTGGGCTGATTCCTCACCGTTTTCATGATCATTGCAACTCCACGAGGTGAGATCTTGCATGGAGCCCCAGGCCGAGGGAGATTGACAGTTCTTTTGTGTTTCTTCCATTTGCGAATAATCGCACCAACTGTTGTCACCTTCTCACCAAGCTGCTTGGCAATGGTCTTGTAGCCCATTCCAGCCTTGTGTAGGTCTAGGATCTTGTCCCTGACATCCTTGGAGAGCTCTTTGGTCCTGGCCATGGTGGAGAGTTTGGAATATGATTGATTGATTGCTTCTGTGAACAGGTGTCTTTTATGCAGGTAACAAGCTGAGATTAGGAGCACTCCCTTTAAGAGTGTGCTCCTAATCTCAGCTCGTTACCTGTATAAAAGACACCTGGGAGCCAGACATCTTTCTGATTGAGAGGGGGTCAAATACTTATTTCCCTCATTAAAATGCAAATCAATTTATAACATTTGTGACATGCGTTTTTCTGGATTTGTTGTTGTTGTTGTTATTATGTCTCTCACTGTTCAAATAAACCTACCATTAAAATTATGGACTGATAATTCTTTTCGTCAGTGGGCAAACGTACAAAATCAGCAGGGGATCAAATACTTTTTTCCCTCACTGTATATGTTTCCCCACTTGCAGCCTTAGCTAAATGCTTAAATCATATCTCGTGGTACATTACTATTGTAGGATTTGTTATAATGACTATGTCGTTGTCAAATCCTAGATGGTTAGTACATTCACTATTTATCATTATGTACATTCTATATTTGAACGATGTCACTAACCATAAGGGTTATGTGATCATAAGCAGTGACAGGAATCAACAAAGAGGAAGTTAATAATTGATCATTTGCAAATAGTAACTCTTAGAGAGCAAGATGGAATCATAACACATGATAGAGACTACATAATGCAACTGATGGGGGAATTCCATGCACATATTTATACACATAAATATCATACATACATTGATACTGCCATTTGCAACTTGACTTCATTTGAGAAGTCTGACCAGCGATCGGATCAATATTGGCAAACCTATTTATAAAACGTTTACACATCAATAACATGTCTCATGTCGAATGATGCCTCCTTCATTCCTGGAACCAAGAAGGGAAATCACACTTCTTTGAATAATTACAGAATCAAAATCTTTATTTATCCTGGATGAATCTCGTTAGCTTCTTAACTCATGTACAGAAAATAAATTGCTCAAGGAGATAATACAGAACTGAACAAAGGTCAGTTTATAGGTCAACTAACCATGGGGCAAACTGGTTTTAGAAAAAGGTTTCTGTACCCTTGGCCGCACACATATAATATCAATCAGATTCTATACAAGACAAATTAATATCAAACATGATTATGCCTGGCTTTTGTAGACGTTGAAGTGGCATTAATTTGGTGGAAACTTATTTGGTCAGTTAAGCTCTCACGAAATATTTCTAATTATCGAACATTCTGGAATGGTTACAATGAGTTTGCACGAAGTAACAAAGTAGAAATGTGAAAAGAAGTCCCATAAGGAGACATGGATGGTATCACCACAGCTATTAACAGCGATACGAGAATAAAATTTAAATAATTTAGATGACTGATATAAAGCTATTTAAAAGCTATGCAACAGATAAGCTGACAATGTAAATCATTCTCATGGCTGTCACTCCACCCCAGACTTGGCTTGCTTTCATGAGAGTTACATTAAAGTGAGGACTACTGAGAATGATCTACTCAATGCACTGGGTGATTTGAATTTGTTGAAATGTTTTAACACAGAGCTTACAGGATTGATTCCACCAGTTGTAATTATTGATGATATTTACGTGAGTTTGTTGATTGTATACGATGGGTGACCAATTGGCCATTATGTTCCCTTGCAATGGTTTAATGAGTTACATGATCAGGCTGTAAACTATTAGCTATGTTGGTTTTTTTACCAGGTAAGCTCAAGAGTAATTAATCAACCACACGCCATTGCTGTCACTTGGTTTTATATTATGATGATCATTAAGAAAATAGAACAACTGTTGCTTTTCACAATGCCATACGAAAGAAGAAGACGTTTTATATTTTCATTTGAAATCCAAAATCCTTTAATCAGCTGCCTTGTTTGAAAAATCTGGTCCTGATGATCTGTACCTTTAAATTCATAGTGGGATTTTAAAAAAAATTATATCAGTAAAAAAGGCAACATTTGTTGCATTATTTACAGTGCTATGTCAATCCACTGCTGGATGAAGGCCATCTCCAATGGGAATCATTCATAGGGGCTGCTTTGACCATACTTCAGTGGGGTACACACCAGGGGGACGGGCACTGCCACTGCTCGTGTCTAATATCGGACACTCACTTGCTCGGGTTGAACTGATGTTTGTGTGGGTTCTGAGCATCCCATCTCTGGCACCGCCTTCCTGATTCCGTGTATTCCACAAAGCCACGGTAACTTTGTCCAATGCAAACGAGGCAAGGATCTGTAAGGGGGGGGGGGAAGGTGGGCTTTTAAGCATTTCGAATCGTTTATTTTGCATCATACCAGTGTGATGCTGACAAGTGTAACGACATTTAATAATACATCGCATTCAATTTCATTGTCATGGCTAAGCATATGGAGGATGCTGACATTTTAATTTCCAACAATGCTTCAGTAATGTATGTATAACCCAATTTCCAATAGATTTCGATGTTTTATGAAGGCTAGACAATTTGAGATTGATTTTTCTGAAAATGTCATGCTTTGGTAATGTGAATTGGTAAAACCATCCCTCATATTAAAAGGTTTTAGCCACGATGATGACGACATGTCGGATGAGAATTGAGGTTCCAGTTGTTGTTATTTATTCATCGAAATCTTTACCGATTTCAAATATTGAATAAGCTCCTCTTATCTGTAGTAAAGTTGGGATAGGGTGGAGGGTTGGGAGCATCTTCTTCTTCGCACGATTGACTTTGACGCAGAGTAACAACTGCATCTCTGCATCGAGGTGGTCGAGACACATCATTGCTTCAGGAGCATCGGGAGTGTGTCGCAGTGACGGTGCCTCCTTCATATTTTAGAATCGGGGGTTGAGTATGTATGTTGAGCATCTTTTTCATTATACGTAGCCATTATAGGTTCCACGGTTTCTTCTCTCGGTGACCACAGATGGCAGGTGCTATTGGCAAATCCTATTACGCGGTTTTCTGGGATTTTTTCAAATTAAGGTAAATCATAGCACGCGTATGTCACCATTTATGGAACACTAATCTGATCCATTGAGAGCCATGGAGATTAGGATGAATTTTATAACTTCTGGAAGGCCATTTTTGGGGTGCTCTTGCGTGTAAACAACGTGGATAACAGCGTAGGTTTCACTGCTACTTCTGGGCGGGTTACTCCTCTTGGCCACGGAGAAGTGCACAAGATAAAAAAAACAATGAACATTGTGAATTATAAAACTGTATATTAATCGATCCAGGGTGAGTGTAATACAATGAGTTGGTAATCGGTTTATGTTTAAGAGGAGTTTTACCTAAATGTGTTTTTATTCAAATGGTTTAACTACACCTTAAACTATGTTTCTGTAGATTTGAGAACAGGACGCAAACTGGTTCGTGTACATTTTAATGATAACACAGTTCTTTGAAGACTGCAAGAATGTTTATAATTACTTATAAGCGTCGAACAATATTATAAATGTATTTATTCATCCAGGCAAATCCACACTGACGCATACCGTAGTACGCTTTTTCAGGAGAGTCCTTCATTGGGTTTTTATTATTTTAAGGTGTTTTTAGCCACTTAATGATGAGCGTTTATTATACAAGCAAGGAGGCAACCACAGGGCACCTTGAGAAAACCCCCGAGCACCAAGGGGCAACACTCAATCCCCATAGGCGATTAGTCCACTTGCTGTACTGCCAGGATATGACACCTTGACGTCCACTGGAAGGGAGTTTCACAATATTTGTGTGATCCACCAATCGGTAAAGTCACGTAGGTAAAATATTAAAATTAATAAAAGTAAAATAAAAAATAAAATAAAAATCACGACGTTTCGGAGGCAACACACTGATGAGACAAGGTCATAAAGTTGTCTCTGGTGTAGGCCAATCAGTTTCAAAGACAATGCATACATGATCAGAAAATGTTTGTTTGCATGTTTTACAACAAGTATGTGTGGTTAATGCAGACTTTACACCTTGAAAAAGATATCTGTTTTGTGTTTGAACATCTTAACACTTGTTGTATTGCCAGAGAGGGTAAAACCTATTCTTTTCAGATGTTGTCAATCCATTGCTGGATGAGGTCCTCCCCGTGTTGCCATGGGTCTCAGTAGGCTATTTGGCCGTACTCTCACCACGCTGGTCAGTGTGGGTAGGTGGATGCACAGAAGTAAGCTACAACTATGGATGTTACTGCCAGTGCCCTCTGCTGCCCACCGTATAGCCTCGTAGGCCCACGACAACCTATTCTTAGGTTTTTTCGATAAAGTCACGTAGGTAAAAAAAAAAAATTATTAAAGTAAAATAAAAATCACGACGTTTCGGAGGCAACACAAACTGAAGACGGAAACTTGTGTTGCCTCCGAAACGTCGTGATTTTTATTTAATTTTTTATTTTACTTTTATTAATTTTAATTTTAATTTTTTACCAATGTGACTTTACCGAAAAAATCCAAGAATATGAATCCTTGCAGTCACGAAAGCTTCAAATCTAGGATCCACCAATCCTTGCCTCCACAGTGCCGGGTTACAGGCATGCATAGTCGCCACCGCCAGACAATAATTGTTTGCACCATTCTTAAGCACATCGCTATCCTGAAGGCGCAAAGTTTCACATGCACAGTCTGAATCTCAATTGAGAATTTTGCCAGAGGTGCCAGCGTCATTGGCCACGTATGGTGCGAACGAAGTTCAACATACACACATGCATACACACGGCACACAATGGCCTACTTTAGTGAATGGCATCAGGGGATCTTTAACATACGCTGTGAAGAAGAAAGTGTGTATTTTATGGTTAATAAACCCGCAGTAATAACCAGGGCAGCATGCTGGATTCAAACCCACAAACCTCTGCAATGCGCATTGAATGTGCAACCGCTGCACAATATCACTGCCCTTAAAACCCCATGTCAATACCATATGTGTGTGTTTAGTTTGTTGTCCTTCCCCCGCACCTCCGATTAGCACGGCTGGCTACGTATAGTACAAAATGAGTTCAACATACATATGTACGTGTCCAATCGAAAGTTCACAGACTGACTTGTGCCTTTTATTCTCGTACTGGTTGTTAATTTAATTGTTGTTGCTTGCCGTGGTGCACCTGCGTGTGCTTGAGATCACTCGGCATAGATTGGATGGCACTCGTACCGTCACTGCACTGTTTGATGTTGCAGGATTCAAAGCGGAGTTCGGGGTCGGTTGTGTAACACCAGGGTCCACCGTCGTCCTCATCGGCATTCCGGCAAAAATTTTCTTCCAGCTCTTTGTCAGGGTACAACTGGGGTCGATATCTTCAATGAACGACACACACGCACACAAGAAAGTACATGCAATAAACACATATTTGAACGTGGCCAAACGACAAAGTTTGTTAAAGAAGTCTAAACCATATTAATCCATAGGCACATTTGCTGTATTGTATTTTTCTGAACAGTCGACTTTTTAAGTCACTCTGTTATATCCGCACGCGGCCTCTGTATTTCACAATTTTGCTGGTCCGTGTGCATTCAATAATTGTTCCAGAAATACATATTCTGTTGTGCTTTCATGTTTTATTGGTCAAAGAGTATTCTCTTTTTTTTCAGTGAACTTATTTTGTGAACTTTTAGTTTTACTGATATTTTTTACCTTAATTCTATTTAGCCTTATTTGTTAAGCTATTCAATTATTTTCTGTAGTTCAAGACACATTTGTTGTCACAATACGATTGGGAAGTCTGAGATGGTCAATTCTTGCACAGTTTCGTTTTTCCACTTAATTTCTCCAAATCAAATTTCAGAAAATATATTCGAGTGTTGTTGTGAATATCCTTAGCGGGTGTATAGCTCCTTCTAGATTTGAAGTTTTCGTGACTGCAAGGATTCATACTCTTAGGTTTTTCGGTAAAGTCACGTAGGTAAAAAATTTTTTTTTAAATAATCGAAATAAAATAATAAATCACGACGTTTCGGAGGCAACACAAGTCTCCGTCATCAGATGGGACCGTCACAGCTAGATTTACTATATCACTTGAGACTTTACCGAAAAACCTAAGAGTATGTAAAGCTCCTTGCCAATACATCCAAGTGGGAAGTCGAACAGTACAATTACCTGGGATCATGTGGATGAGTGGCATCCCAACGTTGGCAAGACCTCCCACTCTTCGTCATCTTAGCTTGACCTCTGTAGGTGATTCCATTTCCAATGACGCATTCTCTGACGTAATCTGGGATCACACAACAAATGAATGAAAAAGCTTCCAACTTGTGCAGTATTTGCTTGCGACATGGCTTGTGGCCATGAACGAGTGACACTTCAATGCCCTTTTACAACGTTGGCAGCTTAGGAAGGGGGCTACAGAATGAAAGCTGACATCTTGCTCAAGCAATAGAATATGATAACAAGTATAAGCTTGCAGTGTTATATATTTGTAGTTGGAAATGGCGTTGTTTGTTATCTAAAAACAATACATATATCACGTGATCGATTGTAAAATAATATGTTTATTGGTGTGGCACGTGTATTTCGTACCTTTTTTCTCATACAAATGTAACTGATCACTGATTTCCACAATTGTCCCTTCTGTCAGGCTGGTAAATCCCAGCATGGAGCACTCTTTGGACCACTTATTGAAGTGAAAGGCCCTGCAATGGTTCGTAAAAAGGCACACACACACAAAGTCGAATGGCTTTTTGTGCAGTGTGTAAAAAAAGTATTTTCTTAAGTCACTTATTTTATTGCAACCAATATTTTGTTTTACCTTTCATGGGCCATGCCTAACTAAAAACGTCCAATAGTTTTTACTTGAGCAAATACCGGTGAAATAAAATGGTTTCTCAGAATTACGTAGGTTTTGCAGTTGTGTCTGACATTTCACTCCTGGATTGTCACGAAACGCCGAACATCATGAGGAACAACGCACTTCATAAGCTCGAAGTGCATTAGCGAGCCAAAGAGCAAGACTGTTGTCAGATTTTCAAAGATGCTGTAAAACATCCACCCTGAGAAATGTCTTTAAGCAAAAAGCAACTCCACCATTGATATAAAAAAAAAATCACAATTCCAATCAAATTAATTAAAAACAATAACTACTTTCATTATTGGAAAAACAACCAATAAAATGAATATCTTTTAAAAAATTCTGATTCACAAACTTCAGAAACCTTACTTCTCACATTGGTGTTTGAGGGATATTATTATGTTTACACAATACTTGTATCTCGTGGAATGTAGAAACTTTAAGCGTATTATAATTGCACTCTTGATTCCATTAGGGGTTACGGGTGGTCTTCTTTTTCTTTCGTACGGCTGGTGTAGACGCAGAACAACAACGACAATTTTCAGAGGAGAGTATCGCTAGATTTGAAGTTTTCGTGACTGCAAGGATTCATACTCTTTGTTTTTTTCGGTAAAGTCACGTATATAAAAAAAAATAATAAATTAAATCACGACGTTTCGGGCGCAACACAAGCGTCCTTCTTCAGGTGGGGACAACTTAGTGAAAGCACACTGCTTAAGTGGTGTCTCCCACGTATTTGCCGATCGGGCGTTGTACGGTCTGTTCTGGATGACCACAGTGGCACACTGGAGAGTTTTACAGTTTTCCGTTACTCTTTGGTTCTTTCGGTAAAGCCACGTAGGTATTAAAATAAAATATATCACGACGTTTCGGGCGCCATCATCAGGTGGGAAAGCATGGTCTGCTGCTGCTGAGGCAGACTGTTTTAAAAGGATTTCCCATTAATTTTGTGTATCAGGTATCCGCGTCTGCCGTGGTTTGTGCGGCAGATGTGGTTTAGGGTGGAGCATGGTAGTTGGTGGTGCTAATGAAGAGACGTACCTGCATTTGAAGAATGACTCTTTGTTACATTTTTGTGCACATAGCTCTGGTGAAGCTATTTGAGGAACTTTTTTCGAAAGTCTCGTCATCACATTGATGCTTGTGACAATAATTTCCTTGTTATTGGACTTCTTGTAGTCATTTAGAGGATGTTCGGCTGGAAAAAAAAAATAGAAAACATTTCTGCCAGTTAAATTTCCCTTACAATACAATGGATGTTCATACATTGTTGCCAACGTTCTTTTGTAAAAAAACACAAAAGCCAAATTGAAAAAAACTAAAACAACTTGAAAATTTCCATTGCCTCTACGCAACAAATACTCGAGGACAGTTTAGTACACACGTACAATGACACACACCGATGATTAGACTTACCAAATGTCTGAGAAATGCACATCAACACGACACACGTTTGCAACCACATTGTGACCGCCACGAAGTCCAAGCCGAACTGAGGGGCAGGCAGCTCAAATATCCGAGTTTATCATTAGCCAACCCCCACACTCTGGCAAACTCACAAAAGCCACTGGGACTCGGCATGCATTGAGTCACGTGAAGTAATCCATTAACTTGGTAAAACATTTCCTGAGCCTTCTGTGTTTGCTCAAAAGGCGAGTAACAGCATTTTCATTGATGTCTATTTTTATTATTACTGTAAATTGTATTATCTAACAAGTGTGCTTCCCGTGAATACAATAATGTTTCTTGCCATTGACACAGCAATGTCCCGAGGCAGAGCTAGCAACGAGAACGGATGTATAATATATATTTTTTGCATTGTTTGTGGAGCATTATGTGTACAGTAATTAAATAATTAGACCTCTGTTTAAACAAAAATACTGTTTGATGCTATCAGTCTGGAAATTCCAGAGGCAGAGAGACGAAAATTTATTTTTATATTGTAATGTGTGCTGCTTTTGAACATCGTTGGGGCACCATACTACGTGACAGCCCCGTGAGTGAGCCTCGCTCGTACTTGTTTGGGTGACCTCCATCCACAAACAGGTTATCGTGGTTCTAGATTTGAAGCTTTCATGACTGCAAGGATTCATATTCTTAGGTTTTTTCGGTAAAGTCACGTAGGTAGAAAAATTTAAATTAATAAAAGTTAAATAAAAAATAAAATAAAAATCACGACGTTTCGGAGGCAACACAAGTTTCCGTCTTCAGTTTGTGTTGCCTCCGAAACGTCGTGATTTTTATTTTACTTTAATAAATTTTAATTTGTTTTACCTACGTGACTTTATCGAAAAAACCTAAGAATAGGTTGTCGTGGGCCTACGAGGCTATACGGTGGGCAGCAGAGGGCACTGGCAGTAACATCCATAGTTGTAGCTTACTTCTGTGCATCCACCTACCCACACTGACCAGTGTGGTGAGAGTACGGCCAAATAGCCTACTGAGACCCATGACAACACGAGGAGGACCTCATCCAGCAATGGATTGACAACATCTGAAAAGAATAGGTTTTACCCTCTCTGGCAATACAACAAGTGTTAAGATGTTCAAACACAAAACAGATATCTTTTTCAAGGTGTAAAGTCTGCATTAACCACACATACTTGTTGTAAAACATGCAAACAAACATTTTCTGATCATGTATGCATTGTCTTTGAAACTGATTGGCCTACACCAGAGACAACTTTATGACCTTGTCTCATCAGTGTCACAGCAGAGAACGCCAAAAGGCCAACAGTACAAAGACAATGCAACTATCAGATCACTTATTGCTCAGGTCAAGCAGATATGACATGAAGGCGGTTACACATACATGTGCAATGCAGTACATTCTTTACATGTGTAATGTATCTCTCAGAGACACCTTCTTGTTCAGTTATGTGTATATTTATTATTAATAAAGTCCGCCGACTCACTGATAACTTAACGAGTAACCGAGAGTGACGATATACACTTGGGTAACTTATGTGACTCTACGCGACGCTCCCTGTGTAGTTGGCTAGCTACACAGGAGTGGATGCGTAGCAGTCACGGAGACACCATAACCCTAGCCTTCCAAGACTACAAGGTGCCCGTTCCAGGAGGATGAAGACATCCCGCTCCAAGATGATGATGGTGACGGCAGTTCCTCGGTTCCCCCACAACAGCAGCCCAGAGCCCTGTTCCACGCCGGCTTTTATCCCCCTCACGACCCAGCCACGCCCCTTTTCCCGAACACTCTCTCGCCTCAACTGGCCTTGTCTGTCACTGTCCCAATTACTATTTACGACCGTTTAGGTCCCGTGCTTATCTTCACGCGACCCTGTCAGTGCCCGTCGCATCAATCATTATGAATGACTACTTACGTCCCATATCACCCTTACGTGAGCCTCTCTGTTCCCGTCACGCTAATTAGTAACCACGGTCACGGGGAGACGTACTGTCCTTACAACACCCCGTACTGTCCTTACACATGTAGTATTTATGTTTAATTCAAAACATACATATGTAGTGACACAGCGCCGACTGCTGTACAGCAGCAGCAACTGCGGTGGACACTTAGCGCACATGCCGTCGAGCAGAAACACAGGTGTGCCAGCAGGGCGTAGGAACTGGGGCAAGGGTCACGATAGACCATATAGGGAAACCCCTGGAACCCTCTGGTGGGCACAAGAAGGGAGGCGCGGCTAGGGCGGGGCCAAGCCGTGCCGAGGGGAATATCAGCAGTGTAGAGCGAGAGCTCCAGGCTGTCGGTTCTGAGTGTACTCGTCTCGTCGTCGCTGTCGTCGTCACCGCCTTCGTCGCTGCCGCCGTCGCCCGATCATCGCGCGGCCGGACAGCAGTTCGCTGTCTCGGTCGATGCCGTCGGTGCAACGCGGACAGGGTCGTGTCTGGGCCGGGCTGTATGACAGCGTGGTCATCTCCGACTGAGTGTCTGCGCCGCACGCCACATGCACACACGCCTTAGGAAAAGAGGACACTAGACATACATGTAATGGTGCACGTAGAAAATTACACGTCTTTGTATGACTATTCTACAGCGTGTGCTACCTGTGTGTTCAAATTATTCAGATTTTGCGATAACGATACTCTTAAATACGTGATATCCAAATGGATGCTTGTTCAAATAATGGAACATTTAATCGCAAAATTAAAGCAGAGTGTTGCTGCTGATGCAGGTTTTTAATTCATTAAAAAAACTGCAAAGAAAAGCAAAGAAAGTGTGTGGTTCTATGGGGGGGGGGGGGAGGGACATTTGTTATGCCTAATTAATAAATTCAATAATAGAGAATCTCAGCAATTATAGCTAATTCGTGAAATAATTAAAAACAATTCTTAATAGTCAATAGGTTTGCACACTGTTGAAAACAATTTCTATAAACACTTAACAAAATTAAACGTATTGTAATATATTCAAAAAATACCAAGACTGATTATTTACTAATGTGCATTACCATACAGTAAGTATCATTTTTTTACATAAATTTTGTTTTCATGAAGTGCACTGTTGCAGAGTTTTAATTTGACCCCAACTCGCTCAGTTTTGAATTCGCATCAGACGGTGCCAGATCAATTCTGGGTATTAAGATAATTTACACATCTTGACTATAACACACCTGTCAACCCATACGGTGTACCCGTATTCTTGCGCAGGCAAATTTAGTTTTCAGGTGCATAGGGCGTACAGCCGTTTCAATACGGGTAACATTTGTTGGTCAATTTGTTTGTGTTTCTCCCTTGTAATGGGACTTTGTAGGATGAACGTGGAGATTTATAAGGGCACGGGTAACCAATAAGGTCTGAATAGGTATGTAATAAGATAGGGCACTAATAAGGGGTGGACAGGTTTGCTATAAGCACGAGAAAATGTCATAACAATGAAACTACTTAGTTTAAATTAAGTGATTCTGCTTCATTATTTCAATTTCTATTCGATGTCCAAATAAAGACACCATTGCCACGCACAAATTAACAGAATAGACTATTTATTATTATTTTGTAATAATGGAGTGTAAAATAATGCATGCAGCCTCAAGCTATGGAGGTTATATCTCTTTACCGGTTATGTTTGTTTAATATGTACACGATGAATTAATGCATAATGTATTACAACTGTATGGCTTTCGGTTTTGTGCTCGGTTAACTTTGTTCAATCTCATATATGAAAAATACATATGTTATCCCAAACGTTATTTAATTTTATCAACAAAATACTTACGATGGTATCAATTTCGCGTATTATTTTTAGTTTATTCTCGAGTTAGCACGAGCATATGTGTTTTAAATGGTTCTCAATATATAATATGTATGTTTGTGTCATTTTGAGACATTAATCATGATAATTACACGAAAAAATATACTTTTTTATCCTGCATGGAAATAGGCCAAAGATTTGTCTTAGTGCTTTAATGATCCATGAAACAACCTCTATAATTGGAAGCCCTGCTACAAAGCATGCTCAGCACAATAGACACTCATTCTGTCAAAGGATAGCTCTGAAGTTCTACGGCAGCATTCACCATCGTGCCCACGTAGCAGGAGATGATTATTACATTGTTAGGATGTTTAGTCTGTGTTGGCTGAATGAGCAAGGGAAGCTTACATCACGCCCCACTGCTGTCAAATGTGCACTGACAGGGAATTTTTAACATCAGGTATAGGTGTTTGTGTAATGTTGGGCTACCTCGCTGTATCATGCAAGATGCTTTCAGTATGGTTGCTGGAGGATTTGTCTCCATATGTGGTGACCTCGATACAGCACATGCACGTTTTACTCATAACCCGAAAGTGAATCACTTGAAATGTATATTAAATATATGTGTAAACCTGATATGAATTTGTATTTTCTGTGTGTGTGTGTGTGCATATGCACGGCAAAAAAGAACCCCCTACCCCCTCGTGGTGCCGGACGGCAACGCTGTGATGGGCATTGCTGTGGGAGGAAGGGCCAATTTATATTGGCCTTTCCCCTCATGGCGTTTGTAACCACCACAGTGGCCAAATGGGAGTTTTGGACGGGTGCGCGGGGCTGGTAACCCCTCCACCTTCAATTAATTACCACCAAACCACGACTGAAAAATGTAATTAATAAGCTTGTTTTGGAGGGCCCAGGGGGACAGGCGTCTATGGGGTCTCCTGGCCAAACCCCATTTGGCGGAGCCAGGAGACTGAATCGTTACCCTCGGGGCTCCTCCAGAAACAACAAAACAACACTAAGTGTGGCCACATGGAATCTTCGAACGCTCACTGCGGAGGAGAGGCTGCCACTCCTCTGTCGGGAGCTGGACCGGTACCGCCTGGATCTCTGTGGTATTCAGGAGGTCTGGTGGATCGGCTCTGGCTCCTGCCACCATGAGGGGTGGACAGTCCTCTTATCAGGGCAGGAGACTGCCAAAAAACAGGGAGTGACTCTTCTTCTGAACAAAAGAATGAAGGGGGCGTGGGAGCGTGGCGGTGAGGTGTGGGAAGCTCTAAGCCCCAGGCTAATTTGGGCTCACCTTCCCATCAACCAGAGGCGAGGAGTGGTGGTCGTGGCTACTTATGCCCCCACCGAAGACGAACATCCGTGGAGGGATGCAGGCAAGGTCGATGAGTCAGATGCCTTCTATGACCTGTCACAGGTGCTAGCTGAAGTGGCCCCTCGGGATAGAGTCATCTTGTTGGGTGACTTCAATGCCCGAGTTGGTCATGATGCTGGCCCCTGGTCTGGAGTGATTGAAAGTCATGGGCCAGATCAGCTCAATAACAATGGCAGGAGGCTGCTAGATTTTTGTGCAGCCCATGGGCTTGTAATTACCAACATGCTGTTCCGGCATCAGTGCATCCACACAACATCATGGATGCATGCCGGGTCCAAGCAAAAACATCTGCTGGACTACATAGTTACAGAACAGCGGATGCGGGCCCATGTCCTTGACACCAGGACCTACCATGGAGCTGATCTGCCCACTGACCATCGACTTGTCATCTGTAAGATGCGCCTGCCATTCTTACACTCCGGTGGTGGGTGTCCACCCAGGACTCCACTCAAACCCTTAGTGGCATGGTCCCAGCTAGCTGATGAAATTTGCAAGTGAGAATTTCATCATTACTTGCGGCTTGGGTTGGCATTGTCCCCCATTCCTCCTGATGTCGAGGGGAAATGGGAGAGGTTTAGGACTGTGGCTCATACAGCTGCAATGGCTGCTTTGGGTACACATTCCAGAGCTCCCCAGAGACCCTGGCTGACAGAGGAGGTGTTCAGGCTGGCTGAGAAAAAGGGACAGTCTGGACCACTGGATGGGTTCCGCAGGATTGGAAGGATGCCCTGGTGGTCCCCCTCTTTAAGAAGGAGGACCGCACAGACTGTAACAGCTACAGGGGCATCTCACTCCTCAGTGTGCCGGGAAAGGTCCTGGCAGGGATTATTCAAGACCGCCTTGCTAGGCACGCTGAGAAGAGGCTTGCGGAGCCCCAATGCGGTTTCAGGAAAGGGCAGTCGAAGGGGCTAAATTGGCGCGGCACGGGCTAGAGAAGAGATGGAGTGATGTGGTACAGGAGAATGTGGAGCTGAGTGGACTTGCTGATGACTGGTACCAGCGGTGTCAAGATCGGCCTCTGTGGAGGAGGCTCGTGAAGGACGCTGCTGGGTATTTGGAGGCAGTTGCCCTCCAACAACAATGGAGGGGGGAGGAGCGATGCTCATAACAACGAGCGGAGCGCCGGGTGGCTAAAGCACAGCAAGTTGGCACAGTAGGGGGCACAGGTTGTGCTTCAGCCAGTCGTCTCAGTCAGTCGACCTGTGGCATCTGGGTCTGCCCCGTGACCTCCTGCCAGCGGGCGTTCGACACTTCACGTGGCCTCTACGTGTACATAGCCTGGCACATGCGTTGTGGTGATATCACCGCCACTTAGTGGCGAATGGCAGTTGTTGTTGTTGGTTTATATTCTTTACAATTCACATCTTATTATATTTAACTTTCGTCATCATCAGCAATGATCAATCCAAATCCTCTGCCACCTCTTACAATCTTGCAATGTAATAACACACCAAGAACCACCTGCACATGAACTGAATAATTTTTTATTACATAGAGATTTGATCTAATATGAAGTTAGAACTGTGTTTTTTTTTCAATGAAAAAAAACTTCAAAAATTTTCAGAGCCCCCCTGTCATTTAGTATTTTTCCATTTATTAAAATGTTTTTATATAAAAAGAATGGCAGGGTCCTATCCATATGACACCATTATAATAATATCATGCAGATCACCAATTTTTACCATCCTCACAACCGTCTATAGTTAGATCAGCAAACGGCACTCACTGGGAGACGGCGTGAAAGATAATTGAAGCAATGACTATGAAATTATTAGTTTTGCGGCCTTATGACACTCCGCTCTAAATGATTGATGAGTTCCAGATGGCTTAACACGGCAGCCCACAATTGATTCAAGCGAAAATGAAATCTGCAGAGATTTTTAAAATATATATACACCTGTTTAAAAAAATGTGCAGCGTACATCTTAAAAAAAAAGATGGTAGAAAAAAACTAACTTTCGTAACGTAAAAATTATAAATGTCAAGTGTGTGTTTTAAAATGTAACAATAAAAGTACTATTTATTTTCTTTACGGATTTGAAATTTACTGCGAAAATTGTGGAATGATGATCAATGAGCCAGTTTTTTTTTTCCCAGGTCTATTTAACAGGTGCACTAAGTCAAGTGAACATATTTAAATGGCTTACTCAGCTTATTATTTCCTTGTGAAGTGATGGCAGGCTTGTAAGGTGAGTGGCTGTGCAACTTCTATATTTTTTTTACGTGGGTGGAATCCGTCTGAGGACTCAGCTTCAGTATTTTACAATCAAAATCGTAAACATAATACACCCAAAACGAGATAAAAACATGTGATAGCCTTATTGAAAACAGCATCTGATGAGAGTTTAACGGTTTAAGTGAGAATTACCTCTCACAGCAGTGCTATGATTCACGTAAAGTAAAGCTGAATTGTCTTGCCAAATATTCCATGATGTATACAGTTTCACATTTGAACCAAACCTGATTAACCAAATGAGTAAAATATGCAAAGGTTCTTTCCATTTTTCGGTGCACAATGGCGTACTTATTCTCTCCACATATTTCCTTTTGGAATATTTGTAAGGATGCTGATGTGTTGTGCATTGCATTGTGAACTGGGTACCAATTGCCTGACCCTAAATCCATTTTCCATAATTCTGCCCTGTGTACAGTGGTTTATTCATGGTAAGACCTGAGGGGAATGTCTACCCCTTCCATCTCCCCAATAATTTCTTTCATGGTGCCCCCAATTCGGTTGACGTCTAATTTAGTCACACAATGAAAAGTATCACCTGTGGAAAGAGAAATCTGAGGGATCAGAGGCCTGCAATGTGTTTATTACCACCTACAATTGTAATATACATTTACATTTGTATGCGGCAGCTGCTGCAGGCTTTTTGTTTGAAAGTTAAGGATGAATAAAGGGGGCTTGTATATACGATTTGGAATTTCCAGTTTGTATGTGTGTACACACGGATATGTGTGCACACGTGTGTGTGTGTTCATGGTCGCCAGAGAATGTGCTGGAACAAACTCAAGACACATGAACAATCCCTCTTGACTACGGAGGCAATGTTCATTTTTTTTCAATCACTTGCCCTGGGGCCCTCAGGCACGGATCACAGAGGTGGTGACGTGGCACTTTGACATTGTGTGCAGTGTGAGACCCCTGGGGGCTTCCAGTCATCTCAACAATTTTAAATCAAGAAAAAAAGGTGCACTGTTCTTTGGGGATTATTTTCATATGCTTGTTTTCTTTGCTTTAAAAAAAAATCACGGTTTGGACAGACAAATAACAATACATAAGTTTTTTTTGGGTTAGATCGCGTAAATATATAAATGTCTTTAAAACCCGCCACCACCAAACACAGCCAACTAGTAACGGTGTCACGTAAACAGAACATGCCAATTCGTCACTAGTACAGCACACAATATTTACAATCTGAGGTAGTACTCAGATTGTAAATTTTGCAGCTTGGCTCTCCAACACACCGGTGTGCTGTATTAGTGACGAATTGGCACGTTCTGTTTTTACGTGACAACCCTTACTAGTTAGCTGTGTCGGGTGGTGGCAGGTTTTAACGACACATTTATATATTAACGCGATCTAACCCCCCAAAAAATATACCTCTATTATGGACGATATGATATTGATCACGAAAGTCTACGTGTTAAACAGATAACAATCCAGCTTAGTATTATTACTTGCACAATACATACGGAATGCTACTTTGTGGCGTGGTGTACCTTTGATTGCCTGTTCGCCCAATTGAGATAAATGTAAATTTCAAAGACAATGCATATATTATCAAACCATGTTTGCATGTTCACCACAAGTACGTGTGGTTAATGCAGACTTGATTCCTTGCAAAAGGTTCAAATTTGGTGTTTGAACATCTTAACACAAACTGTTTTATTGCCAGAAAGGGTAAAAACTATTGCTATTTTTTTAATACTTTAATACTGGAAAAAATCAACCATTTTGAGGTAAATGTATGTCAAAAAAGAACGTTTGCCTTATTGATGTCCTTTAGGTGCCCTCCTTTTGTTAGCAGCAATGCAAGTCTGATCATGTGCCTTAAAGCTGTAAGTTACAAATGCACTCTTTGCGTCACCTTTTGTTTGGTGAGAAAGTAATACAAATGAGAAGGATTCGGATAGACGTGTTGGCAGAATTAAGACTGCCATGTGACCATCTGTAAGGCACCTTTGCTTTATATTCGAACTAATTCAATGCAACATCCTTTCATAATTTGATGTTGACAACTCATGTAGACGTAATATATTTTAACAATTACATTTAAATAATTGGATGCTTGAATGAATGACTAAAAAAAAGAAAGCATTTTCACCAGCAGGAGGCAATATCATAAAGCATGCTTGTGCCCTCTTTTTATAGCCATGCAGAAATTGCGAATTACTATACAGATGCTTTTGCTCCAAATATTTAATGTATATCTTTATATTACAGAAATTATCTTCCGAATGAATGTAACTTTAACCCAAATTATGTTTCTTTTGATGTCTTCTTTTCTTCAACCTTCAAAGGAAATATACAATTGTGACGGCAATTCGTCTTAATCAGCCAGCAATGCGCATTGTTCTAAATGTCATCTCACTGCATTTTATGAGAATCAGGGTTCATACTCTTTGGTTCTTTCGGTAAAGTCACGTCGGTATAAATTAAAATACATCACAATCAGGGTTTACATTAGTGAACCAACTGTCCCTAACCCAAACACTTAAGCCCAATGTTTTCCAGATGAGAAAAATTCAACTTAATAACAATGTCTAAATGCTCATTCTGAATTAAAATACTTTCTGTCTGGAGTGTTTGATGACGTTCACTGCTGCTGTGCTCTCTGCACAGGAGGGGGTCAATCTCAGCTCACAAAACCGGTTCCCTGAGATGCAGTTTCTGAAGCGAGTTTGGTTGCACAACGGTTCACGTGTTGGTGCATGGACGCTCATACGTACTCTTTCCGTTGTTTAGTCCATCCTTGTTGGTGGTAAATAGAAGCTTTCTGCAGTGCAATCGTGGCTCTATAGGTCTACAGACTGGTAAGTGCTTCTAGAGGATTAAGGCAAGCACTTTGGGGGCGCTTGTGTTTTGTTAAAAGCTTGCAGTGTGTACAAATAGCTGATGTGCCCATTGTTCAAACGGGATTGTAGCTGATCCTTTTGTTTGGGAATGATGCTGGGGCTTTGAAAATTTGCCAGGCAAGACCACCAAATGCCACAACTTACAGACTGTATTTAGTGAAATTCACGTTTCTACAAAATAAATAAGCAACATGCTAAGCTTCCTCCCCACATCGCTCCCCTCCACATAAAAGATGCACGTATTCTATACACATCATCTGCATTCTGTAATTTCAGCACCATTGGTTCAACCCCAAGCAAACGCTGGACAAAAGATGTACTATTTGGTGTTGCTTGGATAGCTTTGCAGAGCAATATAGATGATGGGTCTTAATTAGGAATTCATAAAGTAAATGCAAAATGTTGTCATTGTTCTTGTATACATTTGCTTTGTCTATGGATTTTAGATATATCTGCTGTCTTATGAAACTGTTATCAATTCAATAATATCCTAATTGTATTCTAGTTCATCATGGGACCTCCTTTGCCAGTAGCAACATATGAAAATAGGGGTTTCCCCTTTAATCTGGCAACAAAATAGGTGTTAAGTTGTTAAAACACCAAACTGAAACCTTTTACAAGGAATCATGTCTGCATTAACTACAATACTTGTGGTCAAAATGAAAACATAGTTTCAAAGGATGTAACTGAGATTTCTAATATATTCAACAGCATACAAATGATACGTCATAGCAAATTGAAATATAAATTAGGTGCGTATCTAACAGCTATTAAAGGTAACATAATGATATAATTTGTTGTCATTTATACAGATGAGCGGTGGATGTCATTCGGTGTGAGCGCATTTCAGTATACAAGTATGTGCGTTGTCCAGTTGTAGTACGATCATTTGTATACGTTATTTATGAAGTTTGATCTACAGCCTTGATGTCAATCCTCTACTGGATGAAGGCCTTTTGCTGTCAGTCATGGGGGTTGTTTAACCATACCTCACTACGCTGGCCAGCCTGCATTAGCAAACTGGCTAGCGTGGTGGGGCTGGGGGTGGAAGGGAGGGGCAGGTGGAGGGGAGGGTCCAACACTCCACCCCCTCCCCATTGGTGATGGAGCAGTTGTGGAGAGAGTGGAGAGTTTCCCATACCTGGGCAGTGTGCTTATGACCAGCTCCGGTTTGACAGCAGAGGTCTCACTCCGAATCAGGCGGGCGGCATTAGCTTTCCATGGGCTGCGCAATGCGGTGTGGAAGCTACCTGGTCTGTCGCTTCGTACGAAGCTTCGGGTCTTTTCGGCCACAGTCCATGCCCTCCCTTCTCTATGCTTGTGAAACGTGGACCCCTCTAATGGAAGATCTACGCCGGTTAGAAACATTTAGGCTGGCATGCCTACGATCCATTCTGAGTTTAACCAGGCTGGATTGTGTGTAGAGCTGACAAATCCTTGCAAGATCTGGGCACATTCCCATCAGTGAGCTCCTTCGGCAGGCAAGGCTGTGTTGGATGGGTCATATAGCCCACATGCTCAGCCACCGCATTCCCAAGCTGCGTCTGTTTGGCCGCACAAAGGGGGCTAAACTGGCACGACATGGGCTGGAGAAGAGATGGACTAATGCAGTACGGGGATGATGTGGAGCTCAGTGGACTTGCTGATTACTGGTACCAGCGCTGTCAAGATTGGCCTCTGTTGAGGAGGCTCGTGAAGGACGCTACTGGGCAGTTGAAGGCAGTCGCCCTCCAGCAACAACGGAGGGCAGAGGATCGACGCTCATAACAACTACAGAAAGTTGACACAGTAGGGGGAACAGGTGATGCATCTACCGGTCATCTCAGTCAGTCAACTCATGGCACCTGCTGGGTTTGTCCCGTGACCTCCTGCCAGCGAGCCTTCGACACATTTCACGTGGCCTCAAAGTGCACCTAGCCTGGCACAGGCGCCGTGGTGGCGAATAGTGGTTATTGAGGGGGGAGCAGGTGGGGGGGGGACCAGTTTAGATGTCACTCGCTGCTATTGTTCGCCACGCTGGGAATCAAACTTAGCTTTCTGGGTTTATAGCACGGCGCGCTAAACAGTTGCGCGACTACCCTAGCCCAGAGATAGTTGAATGCATATTTTATAATTATTAATTTTAGTTTTTTATTTATTAAATAACTACATAAAAGAATCAACTTTTACACATCGTGTCTTGGTAAATATCAAAAACATTGCACAATGCCGAAAAAAAAGCCTGTAAAAAGCATCCGCAATTAAACATTGGCAAATGTCTGCCTTGTTGGGTAATTAACTTGGGAGCAAATCAAAGCCAGAGCAATGGGCATGGCTTAGAACGTTACCAGTGCATTGATCAAATGATGGATTTCAGTGTTCAGCCTGATTACCAGCAAGAAGTATGGTGGAGTAATTTAATCTTCTCCACTTAAGGCAGCTTGCTGCAGCTAAATCAATGTTCTTGATTGGGTTGCACCTATCCCCTTGAGATCCTGATGCAAAATTAGCCTCACTGCAGCCAAACAATGGGCTTTACCTTTTCCTGGCACTTTGGGACCTTTACATATTTGTCTACTGGCATTCACGTTTATCTATATTTAACTGTTTTAATTTGCAATTCGGAAGAGCAGTTTATTTATACATTGCGCGTTAAGGGACTTTCCTGCACGTATCCAATTAAAGTCGAACGCGTTGCCAATACTGAAAGAGTTCATTTGTTGATTACTCTTAACTTGAATTCATTTGTGCAATGTATTTGATATTAATCTCACAGGTGTTTTCAAAGGGTGGGGAACTGTTGTTCGTGCACTTTAAATGGTGTATGCTTGTGAGAACATAGGGAGCGGTGGCACTGTGGTTAGCGTGCTGTGTTACGGACTCGTCAACCCGAGTGTGATTGCCGCTCACAGCCAACACCTGTGACGATTATCTAAACTGGTCATAGGCCTCCCCTAGGTAGACTTAGCCTAAATTAGTACCTGGTGCAGTGATTAAACATTTCCACGAGGGAGACAAAGGTGGTCGGGCATGGTGCTGGCATGTCCCATGCTGGCCTTCATAGGTGCTCGCTAACAGCACTTGCCCAAAGGTTGGTTGTGGCTATGTCGGGGATCTTGGTACTTTCGTGCGTGAGAATAAGTATTTATAGAAGTGTAATGCATATAAATGCTATTCAGTCCAACTTCAATGTGCCAGTATTTGATAATACATTGCAATAATGTGTTTGTCCTCTGTGTAGACAGGTAAAATTGACTACCTTGCCCCCAGTTGCAAATGCCACCATTAATCTCGATGAAATTATAAATTGGTCTATACAGACGCACGAGATAGACATTTCAATTCTACCTGCTGACTGTGTCAGTCCATTCAAAGCTCAGCTCCCACTCAGTGGCAGTCTGCTGTTGCGCTGACTTAAAGTGATGTGTGTGTGTGTGTGCAAGGTTTAAAACTTGTATACAATGTTGATATTTATTAGACAACGTGCATTAAATAGATGGGTTTTTTTTTTAACGTCGTAATATTTTTGCTTAAAGGATTGTGGAAACCAACTACTGTATCGGCGTGAACACTGGCACGAATGAGCGCCGATATGCAGTGAGCACACGTATGCGTTGGGGGTATGCATTGGGATGAGATAAGCTGAGCTACTTGCCTCACCGTGAACATTGTTTTACATCGCTACATGATTCACTGCGATACACAACCTAATTTGCCCTACAACCCAAAAAAACCCCATCTGAATTCACTCGATCGTGTCACGATATTGCCACGCGTGAGCCTGGTTAACACTTGGATGGGGATGCTGCCTGAGAATACCAGGTGTTGCAGGTTTGGGCTGCAAATAGAGATCAATGCAGGTCTGGATTCTTGAATCTATCTGTGCAGGGCCATTGAGCGCCATTCCCTTTTGTATGCATTTTGCGTTTTTTTCTGGGTGCTCCATTTTCACCACACATGTCAAACGCTCATCGCACACCCAAACATCCCAATGTAGGAGGGCCCTTCTGAAAAAATAATCTTGGGATTCAGTGAGGCTTTCCTCGGTAAATGAAATGCATGAATTTTTATTATAAATAACAGGTGTCGTGGAAATAAAATCGGAGAACCTCTTCCAAATCGGGGAGTATCTTTCCTTTCACGTAAAGAGAATCAAATACGTTCTACGCATTGCTACTCAATTTGATATTCAGCTGTATTATTGCCGATGCAGCAACTATGACCATATCACATGTAATCTGCACGATCTCTTTAGATCTCAGAAGCTCGTTAGAGTTGAGCCTGCATAGTGCTTGGATGGGTGGGTGACCAGTATGCACCACACAAATTGGTAAAGCCTCATGCTGAGCTGTGCTACATGTGAGCAGTAGAGGGCACTGCACCAAAATCCATTGTTGTACTGCACTATACTCCCAGGGTCTATGTTCCTCACCTTGACCACCCCATCTTTACATCAGCATGGTGAAGTATCCTTAACAAGAAGGCCCTCGTGACCCACAGAGCATTTGGTGGCTCTCACCTAGCAGTGGATGACAAATAGGCTGTGAATTTATATGCAATGTAAGCAAGGATAACGATTTAATAAAAGTAAAATAATGTAATGTGTTCTCGTTTCAATATTTATTTCAATGACAGATATATTTACCATAACATCAGCGCTTCTGAACAATAACTGTGTAACCATTAATAAGAGAGACAACAACAACAACCGCCATTCACCACTAAGTGGTGGTGACGTCACCACGACGCTCGTGCCAGGCCATGTGCACCTTGAGGCCACGTGAAGTGCCGAACGTCCGCTGGCAGGAGGTCACGGGCAGACCCAGGTGCCACGGGTCGACTGACTGAGATGACCGAGATGACTGGCTGATGCACCATCTGTCCCCCCTACTGTGCCAACTTGCTGTGCTTTAGCCATCCGGCGCTCCGCTGGTTGTTGTGAGCGTCGCTCCTCCGCCCTCCGTTGTTGTTGGAGGGCGACTGCCTCCAACTGCCCAGTAGCGTCCTTCGCGAGCCTCCTCCACAGAGGCCGATCTTGACACCACTGGTACCAGTCATTGGCAAGTCCACTCAGCTCCACGTCCTCCTGTACCACATCACTCCATCTTTTTTCTAGCCCGTGCCGCGCCAATTTTTCCCCCTCGATCTGGCCGAACAAAAGCTGTTTAGGCATGCGGTGGCTGGGCATGCGGGCTACATGACCCAGCCAATGCAGCCTTGCCTGCCGGAGGAGCTCACCGATGGGACTTTGCCCAGATCTTTCAAGGATTTGTGAGCTCCTCACACAATCCAGCCTGGTTAAACCCAGAATGGATCATAGGCAGGCCAGCCTAAATGTTTCTAATCGGCGAAGATGCTCCATTAGGGGGGTCCACGTTTCGCAAGCATAGAGAAGAGAGGGAATGACTATGGCCGAGAAGACTTGAAGCTTCATGCGACGCGACAGATCAGGTAGCTTCCACACAGCATTACGCAACCGATGAAAATATATTGCCGCTCAACTGATTCGGAGTGAGACCTCTGCTATTAAACTGGAGCCGGTCATAAGCACACTGCCCAGGTATAGGAAACTCTCCACTCTCTCCACAACTGCCCCATCACCGATTGGGAGTTGTGGGGGTGGAGTGTCCGATGGTACAAAATACCCAGGCAGGTGCTTAGTTTTGGTGGGGCTGATGGTAAGGCCCCACCTCTTAGTAGCAAGCTCCAGTCTCAGCAGCAGCGTCTCCAACTCCTCTTCTGAATGAGAAGCTATTACCAAATAATCGGCATACACAACGTGGTTGACCAATAGGGAGCCAACCCTTGATCGCACCCGGGCATCGATCAGCCTCCCATTATATTTTTACCAAATGGAAATTCCCCCGGTACAGCTATTGAAAGCTTCACGAACTACGTGGTCAAAATAGATGTTAAATGATGTCGGAGGCAGAGGACATCCTTGTCGCACCCGAAGGTGTACAAGGAATGGCTCTGACTCCCGGCCACGTAGTTTTAACCTGGCCCGCTCACCATCATGAAGGTCCTTAATGATCGTGAGCAGAGGGTCAGGGACAGGCACTATAACAACCACAACATCGGGTAACTCTTCTATTACATGATGGTGTTGGTTGCATGTAATTATACACTTAGTTTTGGTGATCTGCGCAAAACGCCTGATACTTCATACGCTGTGTGTAACGCTGCGTAGGCTACATGGATTTTCACCGCAATTTTTTATATTTGTTTTCTTTTTCTTGAAAAACTAATTTAAATTGTGACTGTTTGTTAGTTTGTTCCAATAATATTAAATTTTCTCCTAAAATATCACAGCGCCTCTTTTGATAAAAGCCAATGCTGCCCCTGTTTTTTTATTTCATCTTTTTTTTGCACTCCATAATTACAAGAAATAATAAATAGCAGAGGTGTGGACTCGAGTCATGTGACTTGGACTCGAGTCAGACTCGAGTCATGAATTTGACGACTTGCGACTCGACTTGGACTTGCATAACAATGACTTTGTCCCACCTCTGAGATGTGGACTCGAGTCATGTGACTTGGACTCGAGTCAGACTCGAGTCATGAATTTGACGACTTGCAACTCGACTTGGACTTGCATAACAATGACTTTGTCCCACCTCTGAGATGTGGACTCGAGTCATGTGACTTGGACTCGAGTCAGACTCGAGTCATGAATTTGACGACTTGCGACTCGACTTGGACTTGCATAACAATGACTTTGTCCCACCTCTGAGATGTGGACTCGAGTCATGTGACTTGGACTCGAGTCAGACTCGAGTCATGAATTTGACGACTTGCAACTCGACTTGGACTTGCATAACAATGACTTTGTCCCACCTCTGAGATGTGGACTCGAGTCATGTGACTTGGACTCGAGTCAGACTCGAGTCATGAATTTGACGACTTGCGACTCGACTTGGACTTGCATAACAATGACTTTGTCCCACCTCTGAGATGTGGACTCGAGTCATGTGACTTGGACTCGAGTCAGACTCGAGTCATGAATTTGACGACTTGCGACTCGACTTGGACTTGCATAACAATGACTTTGTCCCACCTCTGATAAATAGTGTATTCTGTTCATTTGTACGTGGCAATAGTGTATTTTATTGGACATCGAATAGAAATTGAAATAATGAAGCAGTATCAACTCAGTACAGTTGAACTTTTATGACATTTTCTCACGCTTATAGCAAACCTGTCATCCCCTTATGCGTGCCCTACCTTATTACAGACCTATTCAGACCTTATTGGTCACCCGTGCCCTTATAAATCTCAACGTTCATCCTACAAAGTCCCTTAATAAGGAAGAAACACAAACAAATTGACCAACAAATGTTGCCCGTATTGAAACGGCTGTACGCCCTATGCGCCTGAAAACTGAATTTGCCTGTGCAAGAATACGGGTACACCGTATGGGTTGACAGGTGTGTTATAGTCAAAATATGTGAATTATCTTAATACCCCGAATTGATCAGGCACCGTCTGATGCGAATTTACCATTCATTTTTCGTGAGGACAGTTTTTAGAATAATTCCTGCATTTGCTATCACTGTCAATAAGTCTCAAGGACAAACTTTTGAGTATGTTGGATTTCATCTCAACGAATCAGTTTTTTCCCCCCCATGGATAACTCTATGTTGATTCTATGTTGCTTTGTCAAGATGCAAAACTCCAACCAACTTCAAAGTGCTGATACAAGAAAATTCATCGCAAGGAACATTTTTTGGGAGATGATCGTCAATTTACACAAATGTGAAATATATAGGAAAAAATCTAATTAAATAACTTCAATACAGTCTTATCATTTTAGTCTTTTTCATTTTTTTTCTTTCATGAACCCATCATATGATTGTCAATTACACGAGTATGATAATTGTGTTTTATATAGTGCATCTATATTTGCAATGCTTCTCTGTTATTCAATTAAATCATAACACGGTGGGGTATTTGCTAAACTGAACGAGTTGTTATAAAACGTCGCCCAGAGATATATCATCCTTCTAAAACCTTTCGAAAGGAGTGAGTTTGTTTTACAAAAAAAAACTCCTTTCGAAACAAAAAATACTCACCACATGTTATTACCGTACCACTCCATTGTATAAATTCTCCTAAAAACACCGTGTAATACATTACATTGCGTATCGGCCCGATCGCGTCAGTGTACGGGAATTGGCACTGATTGAACTTACGAGCAAACACCTAAATTCATTAGTCTCTTGCACACATTGGCCTCTATGAGTGCATAAACCTGCAACGTTTATCATTGTAAATGAGCTATATTGTACATTAAATTACTATGCTCTGTGTATATCTGTCTATACATATATTTCATGAAATGCCATGATTCTATTACTTCAGCAACTGCAAGGGGAATATTTTCGTCCGACATTATTTCATGGAGTTTTGCTTCGATTTACGCTCATGCCTTCACTTTTTATAAAAACACCCACTCCTGGCAACACGAAGGGGGGTTCCTCTTCGCATAAGCAGATGAGTGTTCACGAGCAAATATTAGATCTTGTACAGATGCCAGAATTGTATTCCCTCTTTATGGTAGCAATTAACATCGCCAGCTGTTATCACAAAAAAAAACCGGTCACTGTCATATCCCTTACATCATGGAAGTGATTGGATTTGATGCACTGCCAAGAAAAAGAGCAATACAAAAACCCACCGCAAACCTTTGTTACTTACCAAGACACGTAATTAGAATAGTGTGAGGATGGCATATAGGCACAAAAGGCGGGGGGGGGGGTGTTTAATAAAGCTGCTGATCAGTTTATCTTTAAAACTAACCTTGGCCCGGTTTTCTCTCCCTTGGTCTATCAATAGCCCAGCATACAGGGTGTGCTCTCTGCACCCCCTCTGCCAATAATTATGAAATACGAATGTGGAATTGTTTGACTTGCCGAAAACAAAACCGAACATCACCAAAGCGTCTCGTCTCTCAGATGACGAGGGTGCGTTTTTGTTTTTGTTGTAAATAGCATCCCATAAATATGCTAAATTCCTCTTGATATGCAAATTCCTTTGTCAAGGCGCTCTTCCTCCTCCAACCCAGCTTAAATATACGCTGCCAAGCCTGGTGGTGTTCATTCAGACGCTGTCTTTCCGACAGACCTGTTCTTCACCTGAGGACGGCTGCTTGCTTTGTGGCCGAAACGTCGTGAGAATTATTTTATTATGTTTTAGTTTTATTATTTCCCTTCTACGTGACGTTACCGAAAGAACCAAGAAGATAGCATCCACAGTTTGCGTACAATGTAAAATGTTTTCCCCTTCTCGAGTCAAGCCTGCGAGGGGCAAGCAATGTGGGTGGAGGGGCGCTTGGGATAGGAGTTCGCAGAGAGAAGCCGTTGCAATTCCATCATCTAAAGGGTTAATACATAAATGTGTTATCACCAGCATTGTGCCCGGCTCAGAGGCGGCTGGGAAGATCGTGCTGGGTGTCCCTGTTTGACCGAGATTGTGGTGGGGGTGGTGATGGTGGTGGGGGTGGTGATGGTGGTGGGGGTGGTGGTGGTGGTGGGGGTGGTGGTGGGGGTGGTGCAACTATAAACAGCGGCGTTCAATTCTCAGGGGGAGTGCGTAAATCCAGAGTCATGAGGCGCACGTAGCCCCGTGGCTCACCAACACCGCCGTTGTCATATTCCAGTGATGTATGAGCCTCAGAGGAGCATAAAGGTCCACTTTATTATACGTGGGAATTTGAGAGAACAGTAAACATTGTTGAAATGTTAGACAAACACAATAAGAGAAGACTGCCGAGTAACACCGGATACGCTTTTAACCATATATCCGAGTGCCAACATCTCCAGGCACTGTTACAGTACAAACTGATTATGAAGTCAAAACATACCTAGCCAATGTGGGTTCTGATGTTACAAGATAAGTACAATGATAATTATAAGAATAGCTATATGATTGATAGGTAATAATCATAAAAAATACTCCATAGTACTTATCTCATGTTAGTGGATGCTGGAATCCTCTATCTCTTTGGTTCTTTCGGTAAAGTCACGTAGGTGAAAATAAAAATGAAAATAAAATTATACAAATAAAAGATAAATTAAAATAACATAAATTTGTATTCTTATTTTATTATTTTATTTTCACCTACGTGACTTTACCGAAAGAACCAAATAGTATGGATCCTTGCAGTCACGAAAACTTCAAATCTAGAATCCTTTATCTCTACGTGATTCTAATCTGTGCCTCTTCTCTTATCATATCCACTATCATATCTCGTTCCACCGCACCCTCCCTAACAAGGTAAGGTCCACTTAGCTACTTAGCTCTTTCAGAAGCGACCCGGCCACGTATTATAGCTCAACAAAGTGGCGTAACATGTGGACATTTATAGCAGCCAAATCTCAACACATGTTTCTAAATGTGGAACGACAAACCGGAGGACACGGATACAAATCCATGCTACGAAGGAGAGAACAAATATACAGGCGTCCAGGTCGGGATCGAACCTCCTACCACCTGCATACCAGGCGAAGTAATTAACATCTTGCCACAAACCCAAAACTAGCTCGAAAGCAAGTTCAGCGTCCCTTACCTTCGTATTGGTCAGACCATATCGTAGTTATATTAACTACTCAATGAACTCAAGTGACTGTGGTGTATGTAGAGTTGTAACACCACATGCTGACAACAGAGCACCGTAAATAAACCCAATATTTTTAGATCTCAGAAGCTAAGCAGGGAATGGCACTTGGCTGAATGCCTGAGAATACCAGGTGTCATAGGATTTAGCTGCAAGGAGGCCCGGAGATGGATGGCAAGCGAGCAGAGTAGATGGATTATTGAATATATTTGTATGGAGCTTGAAGCGTTACACCCTCCAAAGCATGTTTTTCTTTCCCCACACACCAAACACTCATTGCTGGAATTTGCTCTCGTGAGAGTCAGTAAGGTGTTCCTCGGTACAATGCCCATACAAAAGTATTATCTTAAACATATTATCATGAACACAGACACTGTTGAGATCTTGGTCACACAGTGTAACTACCGTCTTTCTACTGGTACCTTTGTGCAGAAGACAAAGACCAAGATCCCCCATATAGCCTGTAACAGACTGTTGGGGCAAGTCCAGTTAGCGAGCACCTATGAAGGCTGGCAGGGCACATGAGGGGGTGGGTGGCCAGCACCACGCCCGGCCGCCTTTGTCTCCCCAGTGGCGATGTTTACTACACACCGCACCAGGTACTCAATTGAAGCTGAGTCGACATAGGGGAGGCCCAGGACCGGTTTAGATATTCGGGCGGCTGAGTTCATAGCTCAGCAGGCTAACCGCAACACTATTGCTCCCCATACCTCTGTGCATGCACACAGGCACCCACACAAGATACATAAATTGTCGCAACAGATGTACTAACAATGTAGCGTAAATATCATTCACAATTCATTGCACAAACGATCCAACCACTAATGTCTCGGTGTGCATTCCCATTGAAGTGTTCTGTGATATTTGCGTGACATTTACCTAATAACACTGCACACGAATACTGTAATGATATGATGCATTGTATTTATGATTGTTCTGGTCGTGCCATTGTCCACTCGCAATAAAAAAAGACTGCTATGTGGAGAATAGGTAATGTACCCACTAGCCTATTTTCCAAGAAACAATTTTTTTTCAATTGAGCTAATTTAGAAGTAATTTTGATGGCATAGTGTGATTAAGTTGTTTAAAAAAAAAAAAAACCCGCGTCCAGCACAGCATGGGAAGGCCCTCACCCAGCGGTGGTTTGACAACAGGGATGTACACGGACGCGTATATTGCTGTGTACGTTTGTGTTCAAACGTGTACTCTTTGACGAATCTTCTTCATTTCTATAGCACACTTCACATCAATAAATGCGTCTCAAGAGTGCTTTATGTGCCATACATTTTTCGTGAATGTCCAACGTTTTTTTTAGAATATACAAAAATGCAAGACAGTTTAAAATAACAGAGCAATGTGCTCTCAGCAGTATAATAATGAAAAAAACATCTGGTAAATACTTGTATTATAATTATTAAGAACAATTTCTAATTGCTACGTATAAATTATTGTGTATTTTGGTCATGTTGAAAAACAGGTTGCCACGTTTTATTGTACGGTACACCAAGCATTAGGAATAAAATATGGGACCTCCACAACTACCAATCACTCGCCAAATAATGATGATGATGATGAACATTTCAATGTGTAGCGTGCCTCGCGATATTCTCTCATTCTCAAAGAGAGAAGAATAACTCGGAGGCATGAGGGCGAACCACAGACAAGCTGGAAGGTAGCAGCCGGGTGGGGCGCTGGCATCAACAATTGTCCAAGCTCTGTGGCCCTCTATATAATAAGACGTTTTCAGACAATTAGTGGGAATAAACAGGGGCACCCAGAGAAAGCCACCGCTTACGAGGTGCCAACACTCTATCCCATACCGCCCCTCCGATTAGCACTATTTGGATTTCTACGACGCGAAATAAATTCAAATTACCTTCATAGAAAAGCATCCTCCCACTTTGAATCTCTGCATCGTTTGAGGAACGCCAGTGAAGACAACAGCTTCATCCGCTTAATTCCGAGTTTCTCAAGTTTTCTGGTTTGAAGAAAAGTATCCTCCCTTCATACACATGTCGTGATATTTAATCAATCACTGGGGCGCGAAGCGCCAAGTGGCGTGAAACAGGTGCAGAGGCTAACACACCATGTGTGTGAAACAGGTGCAGTAGGCCACTAGGGGCATGGTACTGGGTGCTAGCAGGAGGAAGCATGACGAGTCCTACCGACAGAGTAGGGGAATGCAGCCTCCACCAGCGCCGCAGGGAATCACCACAGAGCAGAGGTCGCAAACGGGTTTTGATTCCTTACCCGTACCCGGCCGCACCAGGGTCGCAAATGGGCAGAGGTGGGACAAAGTCATTGTTATGCAAGTCCAAGTCGAGTCGCAAGTCATCAAATTCATGACTCGAGTCTGACTCGAGTCCAAGTCACATGACTCGAGTCCACATCTCATAGGTGGGACAAAGTCATTGTTATGCAAGTCCAAGTCGAGTCGCAAGTCATCAAATTCATGACTCGAGTCTGACTCGAGTCCAAATCACATGACTCGAGTCCACACCTCTGCAAATGGGTACCCGTACCCATACGCTACCCGATACCCGGCTACCCGTACCCGGCCGGGTATCGAGCAGGGTACGGGTACGAGTACCCGATTGCGACCTCTGGGATGAAGCCATGTTGCAGGCGCGGGTGGGTTGATTCTAGGAACTTGAATTGTGAGAAGAGACAAGACGTTGGGAAATGAGTGACAGTTACTCACCAGTGACTCACGGTCTACCCGTACCCGGCCGCACCAGGGTCGCCAACGGGTACCCGTACCCGGCCGGGTACGGGTAGCCGGGTATCGGGTAGGGGTACGGGTATCGGGTACCCGATTGCGACCTCTGCCACAGAGTGGGCCACTGGAAGAGTGTGGTGGTGGTGGGGGGGCTCGTGGTAGGGCTCATGTGAGGACGTGTAATGTGGGTCAAAGGTGAACGAGGGGGCACGGGGGGAGTAGCTGAAAACGTTTAGAGAGTTCTCGATAGAGGCGTGGTTGATGGTGGAGCCAGAGAGGGAACAGGTGCGGTGTCGCCTGGATTCTCGACGTTGGGCGCGGCCGAGGGTGGAGCCAGGCCACGCCGAGAGGGATAAAAAGGAAGCCCCTATCACAGATCCGGGCTGTCTAGTGTGAAGAGGAACCCAAGAGCTACGTCTTCATCCCCGTCTTTGTCCCCGTCGGCAGGCAGCATGTGGCTGCGCTGACCCGATTTTGGATTGTCCCATAACAAGAGTGAGAATAGGTGTGTTGTAGTCCTATGCGTAAGAGTGAGAATAGGTGTATTTAGACATTGTGTGTAACGGTGTTACGTAAGTGTGAAATAAATGTTGTTGCCTCCTAATTCGTGTCTCAGAATGACTCGCTAAACATACATGCAGACGGAACAGGTGGAGTCCACACGTGCTTTGCCGCATTCTTCTGGCAACCCAGGGTATGGTACCTCCTCGACACCAACGAGAAGAGAGTTTCACATTTGCGCGATCCACCAACTCTCACCTCCACTGTGCTGGATGACAGGCGTGTGTAGCCGGTGTTGACATGGTTGGCCATGTAACTTGCGAAAAAATTAACCCGTAAAAACTAAGTTTTTCACTATAAATCCTTTATATGCGTGGCGGCTAGAGTCCTCTCGTCCTCTGGCTTGAGATGGCTGCCACCTATGGGTCAGATGATTGCATGGCAGCATTAAGCAATTGGTAATTAAATATAATCATTTTTTTTTCCTAAAAAGTGTAAAATTTTGGGAAAAAATTTTCACGAAAATAAATTGTCACGCACAACGAGTCTGTGTGCTAAATGTCAGCTCGATCGGATCACGGGAATTGAGTTAAAAAACGACCGAAAGATGTGCACGGTCGTAAGCGCGCAAGCAAGCAAGCAAGTGAACTTAATATAAAGGATTTAAAGAAGTTCAACATACATGCATAGCCACGACCGTCACGTGCTGACACCTTGGCCCAAAGTAAGTACTGAAGTGCCACCACCAGCTGTTACTTGGGCGACCACAGAACCTCGCCCAAGTTCGTTCCCATCTCATCCAATGGTACATCTACAGAACTTGCACTGACCAGTGTGGTGAAGTATAGTCAAACAATCCCGCCATGACTGACATTGGTTTATCCAACAAACAGGTGTAAGAAGTTGCTTAACACAGAGACAGCGATACAAATGTTTGGCATAAGCAATTGCATTTAACTCATGTAACTTGTTACGTATTGGTCTATTTTATTTACGACACTGGTTTTAACTAACGCTTCAAACCGCAGATGAGTTTCACATTTATCCCAGTGGAGGGCACCACTCGCCACTGTGGAGGTGTTTGATTGGCACTTGCCTTCTCACATACGATCGTGTTACATTTCAGCTTATGGAGTGAGCAAACAAAAATGAGACTTAAAAAAACAACAATATTATTGAGATGGCAAAACACGAGACAAAAATGATTGCTGGCCAAAATCGCTGATGATCATGAATCATTACACGCATAACAAGTGGAGACCGACTTCAAAATATTTTACCTATTAGCACATTAAAATATTAATTCAATATTAAAATGGTGTGAAATTTAAGCATGGAAGTGTGATGACATGCTGCTCTATAGCTACATTTATAGACTTCACGGAGAATTATATCCACGTATACAATAAAGAGATGCGGTGCCGTTCATCATTGGCTGCACCAGCATGACATCATGCTCCGATGTCTGGAGGTGATGACAAGTCAGTAGGAAGAGCCATGGGTGGGAGAGAGTTAGACGCATGCAGGGAGATCACACAGCTAAATGATAATTATTCTCATCCCACACTTCTTCTGTCCCACTCTCCACCATGAAGTACAATTAAAGGATTATTTTCCTCAAGTTTGTCCTGCAAGCCCAAAAATCACCCACCTCATCTTCTTCCTCCTCTTCCTCCACCTGTCCACAGTTTATGGATGTATTACTTGTTGTCGTAACTACCTTTTGGCATTTTTTCTGACATGAGCAATGCGTGGTGGCAAAACAATTAACGGACTGTGTTCATAGCAGTGTGCTGGCAAAACTGAAAATTCAAATAATAATCATATTGTCTTACAAATGAATAAAAGAAGTAGGCTGACGTTTTGGTCAGCGACAATGACAAATGTGGTGATGTGTTGTTTTGTTTTCGCCATACCACTTCAGTACGATTAATGCGCTCACAAAACAAGATGAGGCTTCAATTATAGTGGGGGCTCACACTACATTTATTAAACGGCATTTCACAGGAATACAAATAAACTCGTTCAAAATGCAAATTCTCAAGGGTATTGCAAATAGCAACATAATTTGGTGTTATTAATGTACTGAAATGCATATGTTTTGATGGAACAAAAGTTACTATTGCATTTTGGCGTATTAGGATACTTCCATGGTGTAATGGTTAGCACACTAGGATTGACAGGTCACGTGTGGTTGGGGTAAAGTGGTGGCTGGAGGTGGCTATGCGTGCCCGTAATCCAGCACTGGAGGCGAGCGTTGGTGGACCACGCATATGTTGTGAATTATAACACGTAGACTTTCGCGACCAATATCCATAATCCAGTGTTTTTTGGGGTGAGATCGCTTACTTCCTTCCCGTGGGTATGGAGGTACAATATACCCTGGCTTGCCAGGAGAAGGCAGGACAGAAAATGTGGACTCCGCCTGTTCCATCTCCATTGGATCGAATGTAGATCCCCTCACATGTGTGGCTTTTTTCCGGGTGCTCTGGTTTCCTTTCATTCATTGGCCGATAACCCCTTAATACAAATAGGACTGCAAAGCTTGGAGGGGTGGGGGGGTTGATACTGGCTCAGTGGCTCACAGCCCCTTTCCACTTGTCTGTGGTTTATCCGTCTTCAAAAGTGAACGCATACTGTGCAACGTGTTACAAGTTTGAATGTTATGAATTCAACTGGGAGCACCCTCACCTCCTTGCAGACGCGTGTCCAGTGTGTATGAGTACGTGTGCCACAATACCCACGACAGCTCCCTCCAGTGAAAGCACTTCCACCGGCGATGGCGTGAGCATGGCAATTGCAGCGCCGCACCTTTACCATTGTCCATATTTCATAAGAGTAAACGCTTACGTAAGCCATACCGGAATGCAAATGCGAACACACATTTCAACATTTAAAACACCACTATCATTAACATGATGCTATCACTATTTTTCAGACATATTTCTAGAATTGAAAAAAAACAACTTAACATGGCATTCAACTGCCCCATTATATTAACTCATTAATGCTCCTGGATATTTAATATATATAGTACTTGTCATTAAAATGCAATACTTATGCATTCAAGTTGTACGTGTCTGGCCATGTGAGCGTGAGTAGCGTTTTTCTTTTGTCACACCTCTCGAATAATAGTGTATTCAGTCATAAGAGCTCTCTACATTTTAGCTGTCTGGATAATTTAATAATTTTCACAGGTACACATTTGTTTTTTGCAAAGCTTTAAGTCAATAGCTGCAGAGCTCGGCGTCGAGTCGACAGCTGACAAAAAAAAAACAGATTAAAGAATTGGATGATTTGCATCTTTACAAGATGAAATGTATTGACTCTCCAGACCCAAATCCGCCGGCTTCTTCCTCCTCCTGTTCAGCCATTCATGAGAGGTACAGGCGGAGGATAAATAATGAGGGAGAGAGAAAAGGAAAGGAATTGAGAGGGGAGAGGAGGGTCTGTAAGTGATTCTCGGGTTGTCGGGGATGAAAGGCAATAAGAGGGGATAAAAGGGGATAAGTGGTTACATTGTATGAGTTCTACTGAAGCAAGTAGAGCTGCAAGCAAGATTACTCTTGTATTTTTTTGTTTAATTTTGATATAATTTCCATTGATCATTGTGTTCTCCCGTTAAGATGAAAGGATACTTGATCGACCTTGTGAATGCAGAGATATTATTGGGCTGTGGGGAGTTACGGAGAGCTCTAACAACTCCTTCCAAGACAGCTGTTAAAAAAAAGTTGCATACCCTTCTGAAAAGACACGCACACACGCTGCTGTTAATACTGATATTAATATAAAGAGGTCATTTAAATGTAAATTGTAAAAAGAAAAAGTAAGTTAACCTTAAGAAAGCTTAGATTTTAATATGCTGTACGTATGCAGCTATTTTGGCCTTTCTAGGTTATAATTGGATATTCTTAAGTAGGCATATGTCTGCACAATGTTCACCAACCGAAAGTTATTTATTTTCCATAATCACTAATATTTGCTGAGCATGACCCATTACAGGCCGTAATAACACTATAGAATGTGTAAGTCAATGCAGTTATTTTTCTCCCACATCAAAATTGGCAAAAAAATGAAAGGTCAGCCACCCAGTAATATAGGAAACCCGCAGGGCATAATTTGAATGCCTACAATATCAAAGTCCATTGCTTTAGTGTACGACTCTACAGTGCACAAAGAGCAGGTACTTTTTAAAATGAATGAATGAGTAGAGAATAATGATGATACAATAGCCAAGATCAACCCACTGCTGGATTAAGGCCTCTCCAAGCCACCACCAGCTGCCACATTCCTGCGTTTTAAAATGCCACGTGGCACCTGCCAAACTGCACGATAATTGATCTCACCGCTCCATCTCTTCAGCGGATGCGCTTTCAGCTGCGTTTTCATTCCTTGGTAGTTAAGGTGGTCCTTGCTAATTGTAAATTGTAAAATTCAACTTGTGTACCAATTATAATTTTGATGTTGCCTATTATACACTGCCCTTCCATCGTACCCCATACTTGAATTTATTATATACGAGTTGTACTAACCCGGCTTCGCCCGGGACTTGGATCCACCACGCCCGGCCGCCTTTGTCTCCCCAGTGGCGTAACGCATTGTAGTGTAGTGTAACCACTACACTACAATGCGTTACGCTTCCACATGCGCGGATCACGTGACAGATTTGACGTCACAGCTCACTTGCCGTGCAAAAAATATATGCATTATTAAACTCCCCCCCCCCCCCCCCCCCCGAAAAAAGAAAAGTGTATTTTTTTAATTTTTGCATGGTGTACAGTCTGGAAAGTACCCACATGGCAAATTTCCAGTTTGTTGCATATCGGGAAGTACGCTAAACATTTTGAACAGACACGAATCTCATTGGATCTTGGAAGCTAAGCATAGTTGAGCCTGGATAATGATTGTTTGTGTAACCAGCATGCACAACATAGGTTGTCTGAAGCTGCTGGACAATGTGGTAAGTATGAGAGGAAATAGCAGCAAAATCAGGTGTTGTCCTGTACTTCTATGTTTCCACATCTATGCCCCCCCCCTGCTTTCGCCAACTGGCAGTGAGAAGTCTGGTAAAGTATAGTCACATAACACCCATGACCCATACAAGCATGAGGAGACCTTCATCTAGCAGTTGTTTGAGAAAGAGGCTGCACATGTAGCATTCAACTTGTCAACCATTTGATGTGCCGTAAAGTGACAATATGCCGCGACTCCTACATAGTTCGAATTGCACTGATTCCAGTTGCGAGCCAAACGTAATATGAATTCAGAAAATGTGTTCAGTTTCCTCCGAGCACGGCGCAGTGCGATAATATGTGCAAACGCGAACTATACAAGCAAGCGGAACGTTTGCGGGACGCTTGAAGATGGAGGGGCCGAGCAAGAGCGGCAATGCATCATGTTCACGGAGAGCAGGGCTTGGTTGGTGCCATCAATTCTGGTGGCAACCCGTTGTTGTGCGACCCGATAATTTTTTTTAGAATGTGGGTTGAAGGGGTCACTGGTGGTGCAGTTGGTCATCGGGTGGCACAACAGTGAATGAAGAAAAGGCGCTTACTTTTTCGCACGAACGCACTTCTCATGGAGGCAGAATTCCTATCCCCGCCGCCCCCTGTCCCACACTGAAAAGTGAAAAGTAGTTCCATCCAGAAGCCTTAATTACTAGGACTCGGAAATTACAGTGATTTCTAGGATCTGAAACATTGGACAAAGGTGAATTTGATTAGCATATCGCCAGTATATTTGAAAGATTGTCAGAAAACAAGTAACAGAACATAAATGCTTAAGTTGACCAGAATGCTTTGGAATACTTTAATAATGACCACCTGGTCAAAATAAATATTTTTTGTTATATCAGGTTTGAACTTGAACAAACATTTGGCACGATTAAGCGTGCAATGTGCTTGGTTTCAATTTCACAAGTAAGGCTCTTGAGTAATGCAAATCCTGATGGCATGATTAAACATCATTGGTACCTCATTTGCCAGTAAAAAATATGATAATTGGTTTTTTACCCTTTTATCTGGCAACAAAACTGACACCTTTTTAACGAGGAGTCATGTTTGTATAGACCACAATATCTGCAGTCATAATGCAAACAAAAAACATAACTCTGATAATGTATGTACTGTCCTTGAAGTTGATTGGTCCACACCCGAGACAGCTTTCCTTAGAGCCTAGTCTCACATGGGTTGGACCAGACAAAAAACATAACTCTGATAATGTATGCACTGTCCTTGAAGTTGATTGACTGCAGGTATTGAGGTCTATGCAAACATGACTCCTCGTAAAAAAGGTGTCAGTTTTGTTTCCAGATAAAAGGGTAAAAACAATTATCATGATTAAACATGTCTAGAGATGCTAGCCATCCGTAAATACTATTCATGACGATGTAACTGTTGGAGAATGTGTTTTTTTATATTCATAAACCGATTGCACGAGCAGTTTGAGAGAATAGGTGTGACTGCGTAGAGCTCTCGAAGATGGCACCAAGTCTAACTTTCATTGCAAATTGTTCTGGCGAGTGATTAATGGATGGGTTTAGATTCGTGCAGAAGTTTGACTAAATTCGGGCACATTGATGGAACAGCACTGTTCCCAGCTATGTTATTATAAAAAAATATTTTTTCATACTCTTTAATGGTGTATCCTCCCGTCAATTTGATGTGATAATTGGTATATATTATCTGCTCGTTAATTGTGCTCCAGGGATTTAATTTTATTGTAAGTGCCCACTGTGCTTAATTAAACATAGTGTTGACACAAAGGAAATTAATAAAAAAAACACTGGGACGATGATTTTCTTTACATTTTGTATAATTTATATGGCTCAAAATGTATTTGGCCAAAACCAAATAGACTGGTTTATGCAAATATTTGTAATAAGTGAATGTGACTGATAAAGGAAATATAGTTGGAATACGAACACAAATACCATAATCTGCTGTTGGAAGATGACATTCCAAAACACAGTCAAGTGAAACTTATTGTTGTCCAAATATAAAAATAACAACACTTCACACACTCATCAGCAACTCTGCCTTACAAGAAAACTACATATATAATCGGTAACAAATCGCCCTTCTCCATTTGATGTGCACTGAGGAAGGGACATTGCCTGGAACGTCGCCGTTTTTTTTCTTTTTCAGGGCACGGTGTTATTGACGCATGTGCTGGGTTTGCGCACCACTGCTAATGCAGCAGCAAATAATTTGTTTCATTTTGAAAACGGTAAAACATTTGGACGTTATTCTATCATATTTTAATATATGCACAGTCAAAAAATACACTAGTATGAATAATTTACTTTTAGACATTTACCAGACATTTACTGTTAGACACACATACATTCATGCATAGAAAATACTCACCAGACACTATGTGTGTACGTATGTGTGATAACATGTATACCGTAATTAAATTAAACTCAGGCGTTGCTCAATGTGGAGGTTCATTACCCATAGGTAAACTAAATTTAATTAACTGCTCTGTTTTCATTCTGATTCATATTGTTACAAATATAAATTTGGAAATAATACATTTTTATTTTGTTGTTATACAGCTTTATGTGTTTCTTTTTTTATGAGAGATTATGCTGGATTGTGCAGCCATGTGCAATTCAATGCTCCCACATTGACGCTCCCTGACTCCCACACGAGCTAGTGTGGTGAAGTATGGTCAAATAACCCCCATGAACCATCAGGCATGGGGGAAGGCCCTCAACCAACAATTATTTTTCAAAAGAGCCGTATATATACGTGATGTATTTTGGCATGTGGATATGTACAGAAAATGTAATTAATTTGTGAATTATATTATTTTTTTGTCGATACCCCGCTGTTGGCTTGTATTCAGTGTGGCGCCTACCGCAGGATTAGCATTGCCTGATGGGGGCTCTTGGGGACTGCTACGCCCCGAGGGGTGTGGACATGAGGATGATGATGATGATTCATTTTCTCAACGTTACAGGCTCGAATTACTGCAGTGGACACACGAACATTCCACGCAACATTTGCAAATGAAAGAAAATAATCATTTCAATTTGCAACGCGCACAGTATTCACTCACTCCACAAGAGAGAGAGAGAGAGAACACCTCAGAGGCGCGAGAAACCACAACCAGACATGAAGTTAGCCCCGTGGTGAGCCGGTGCCAGCAATTGTCCAAGCTCTGCGATCCTCTATATATTCAGATGTTATTGACCAATTAACGGGTACTCACATTTGGGAAGAATTCGGAGCACTTGGAAAAGACCACGTGCGTCAGAGGGAAATACTCTATCCCATACAGAGGGTGAAGGTAGAGCCCACATTCATAATCAACGTTTTTGGGTTTAGATCGCGTTATTTATAAATGTGTCGTAACCCTCCACCACCCGACACGGCCAATCAGTAAAAAAAGTGTCACGTTGACAAAAGACAAATAGTTCACTGCTTTAGCCCACCGGTGTGTTGAAGCGTGAAACCACAACAGTTTACAATTTGAGTACGACGTTTCGCTGGTAATTGCATCCAGCATCATCGGGCAATTCACCATTCTGTCTTTTGTCAACGTGACACTTTTTTACTGATTGGCCGTGTCGGGTGGTGGAGGGTTACGACACATTTATAAATAACGCGATCTAAACCCAAAAACGTTGATTATGAATAATATTGGTCGCGAAAGCCTACGTGTTATAGAGCCCACATGTTTTGCTGTACAGCCTGGGAAGCCAAGGGAAGGGGGAGTTTCACAACATTTGTGCGATCCACCACCCTTACCTCCACATTGCTGGGTTACAGGCCGCCACGTGCTTAGCCATCGCCACCTGGCTGTGGTGGGCGCATTGATAATTGTCATACGATTATACGTGTGTACATGCATTGTGAAATTTGCAATTAATCAATTGTCTTCGATGAATTGATGCACCCATGTCCCCTACCAGATAGAATGCACTCTGCATCATCTATCAGGGGTGGCTAGCCGGTGAGTGTGCACACCTGTAATGAAGTCAATTACTACAGTTTCCCCAGGTTGTGAAAACTCTCATTTCCCGGTTCACTAGATTTCTGCTACCATATGGACAATCTAAGCTGAACATTTGGTCATATTTATGAGATGATCCTTTGGGACAAGTCGCTCTTAATTTATCCTTTTGAGATGTGTGCATGAGATTAAATGCTTCGTTTTGAGACACACAATCCGTGCAAACTTTTTGAATAGTAAAAAACATATATATACGAGGTATAAATGGTATTTGTCAATACGCACATTTCGTTTCACACGTACTCCATAACTGCTCATATTATTTAAAATCGGATCTTTTTGGATAGTACATATAAATGCTGTTCCTGTATTAATGGGCTGCTGCCACGGTGTAATGGTTAGCACACTGGACTGACAATATAGGGGGTTGCTGGTTCGTTCTCCCAGCGCTGTACAACCAACGATCTAGAAGGGTGCAACAAAGTTAGTGTGGTGAAGTATGGTCAAATAACCCCCATGAACCATCAGGCATGGGGGAAGGCCATCAACCAACAATTATTTTTCAAAAGAGCCGTACATGTACATGATGTATTTTGGCATGTGGATATGTACAGAAAAATTAATGAATTTGTGAATTACATACATTTTTTTTGTCGATACCACGCTGTTGGCTTGTATTCAGTGTGGCACCTACCACAGGACAGCATTGCCTGATGGGGGCTCTATATAGAAGGGTGGCACCAGAGTTACTCTTATCGGCAGGTCGCGTGTGTCGGGATGAAGTATGGGTCCTCCCACCTCTTCCTTGGTATCTGCTCAGCGTGGTGAAGGATGGGGAAACAACTTCTCTATGAGATCTAGAGCGGCCCTCTAGAGCTCCTTCTAGAGAGCCCTTCTCGAGGTTGCTTGCGAGCCTGTACCTTTGCCTTTTTTATGTCGACAGTAACATTAATATTATGTTATTTTGTGATTGTGTTTTGCATGCAAATATCAGCATTCATAAAGACATGCACATTTTTCGATTTAAAGCTTTCGTGAATGCAGGGATTCATCTTCTTGGTTCTTTCGGTAAAGTCACGTAGAAGGGAAATAATAAAATAATAAAAATAAAACATTATGTGAGAATTATTTTATTATGTTTTATTTTTATTTTTTTATTATTTCCCTTCTACGTGATTTTGCCGAAAGAACCAAAAAGACATGCACATCCATAACTTGGCTAAACATATTTATACTTTTTACTCAAGGATTCCACTGCTTTACATACATGTAGAAGTGCGATATATGTACATACGAAACACAAGATGCGAAAAGAATATAAATGCGATATATTTGCACTTCCGATTAGCACGGTTGGCTACGTACGGCGCGAAAGAAGTTCAACATACATACGTATTGACAACATGCTGTTCTTAAACTCTTTGGAACGTGTGGCAACATTTTAACTTGAAAATTTGGACATATTTCAGTGTCAGAATGAAAGAAAAACCCGACATGTCTAAACAGCTGCTCAAACATAATGACATTAATTATCTCTATGCAGAATTGTGAATTGGCTTTTGTCTCCCGGCATTTCATGTCACCTTTTTAACTGTTGCTCTACGATAACCTTTAGATATGGACATACATTACATGAATAAACTTTTTGTATTTTTGTGCAACTTTCAATTGTGATGGTAACCGCTTACACTATCTCAACATGTATTCTTGCTAATCTAAACACCAAAACACGCTGAAGTTCACCCAAAGAATAAAATCTTGGCTGTCAGTTGTGATGGAAAGATGTTCAATGGCAGATAACATGAAAAAATAAATCTGATTTATCGTTTCTTTGTTGTGTAGCAGTCGAAAATATAACTAAAGGATTAATTTTACGGCTGAAGGCACACAGGAATGCTATTCCTGTTATTCCTGTGTGAAGCTTTTAAAATATAAAATTCCTATTAACGTTTCATACCATTTTTCATGCTTCTTGCATGAGCTGCACTGATGCACTTGGATTTGATCATTTGATTTTTTGCTTTTGTGCATGCAAACATGCAGCGACACTGACTGGCATTGTTGCTTTTTTGTCGTGAGGGTATTCTGTACGACAATCCATAGACAATGTTAAACGTGCAGATGACACATTCTTCTCGGTTTTGCTGCTACATTTCATCGATCATTTAGTTCACTGAGCCAAAAAATTGGCCATTAAAATATTCCTGCCGGCTAGAGACAGTTTACCTGGGGTGTGCAAACATAAATGTGTGTGTGCATATACATATGCACACACACATTTATATACACACACACATTTATGTTTGCAACTTTTAATCACAAGAGTGGAATGAAGGTATTAAATGTAAGTATTAATATCCTGCCAGCTTTAAAGGCATTTAGATGATAACAAAACTGTTATTGATATTTTCAAAAGGAACAAAAGCCTCTCTAAAAGTGTATTTATATGTATAAATGTAGGCATGGATCAGAGAACAAACACAAATTAGACCGCATATCGATTATTAAGGAAAGTAAGTGGGCATGGGCAGGATATATCACTGCACGCGATGATGGCCCCTGGGCCAGACTGGTTGGTGATTGTTTGGGCAGCTAAAGCAGAAAGCACGCCTGGGAGGACATGAGTGAGATAGATAGTCGTATCACAGTGTGGGATGACGGCGAGTCCCTTCATCCAGCAGTGGATAGGACATGACGTGGTGGTGCAGTAGTGAGTGCACTGCGCTAGAACCAAGTGACCAGAGTTCTATTCCCGGCAATGCCGAATATCGTGTCTCACTTCAGTTGTGAGTAATACTGGTAGGAACCTCCTGGTTACACCAGCCCACAGGGGATTATTGTGTCCGTCCGTCCGTCGTGCATCCAAAAATGGTAGGGGTGGGGCTGGGTGGAGAGGGGAGGATGGGGAGGGCCTAGGTGAGGAGGGTGGGGAGGGGAGGGTGGGGAGGGGCTGGGTGGGGAGGGTGGGGCTGGGTGGGGGGTGGGGCTGGGTGGGGAGGGGCTGGTCACCCCGTGGTGCCCTTATAAAACTCAACGTTTAGCCTACTCACGCCGGCTTGTGCCCGCCCTCACAGTCGGGTATATTTGCGGAATACACCACGCCACCGTTGACCCTGGCCATTGACCGAGCAACTCAACGTTCCTATCAGCTCCCTCCGCAGGAATGTGTTACATGAATCAGTCCTGGGATTTGTCTTCAAATCCAGCATGGTGAAACATGGTGAAGTATAATCAAATGACCCCCATAATCAATACAGTATCAGGAGACTCTCATGCAATATGGATTACAGAGTGATGGCATTTATTTTACTTATTATGCATACCACAATTGGAAGTTGAGTAGTGTGGAAGTGATTATTAGCACATTGTGCTATTGACCTGGCAACCTCGGCTAACATCACTGGTCAGTGATATCTAAACTGATCCCCAGTTTCCCCACTTTACAAACCCACGACCCCTATGATGACATGGGATGGGGTGTCCTTCATCCAGGAGTGGATTGACAAAGGGCTGTTGAGTTTATATTTGCATTGTTCATACAAGGGGTGTGAGTACTTCCACTTGCCGAGATGTCTGGCCGGCGTGGAAGAAGAGGCCAAAATCATCTCCGCAGAGCGGCACTTGAGAGCTCCCTCTACTGGGGATGCTCTTCTGCCAGCAGTGGCATGAGCAATATACTATGAGATCTCTTTTACCAGTGGCAAAATATAATGGTAGGTTTTTACCCTTTTAACTGGTACAAAACTGACACCTTTATTCAAGGCATCATGTTTGCAATGACCACAACACAAGTAGTCAATAAAGCAAACAAAAAGAAGCAACTCTGATAAGGATAATAATATGCACTGTCATTGAAGTTGATTACTCTGATATTGCACTGTTTTTGAGTTGTACGCCTTCTGGTGTCATCTGGCCCTACACCAATGGGGACTAGGCTCTAAAGAAAATCAACTTCAATGACAGTGCATATTATTATCCTTATCAGAGTTGCTTCTTTTTGTTTGCTTTATTGACTACTTGTGGTGTGGTCATTGCAAACATGATGCCTTGAATAAAGGTGTCAGTTTTGTACCAGTTAAAAGGGTAAAAACCTACCATTATATTTTGCCACTGGTAAAAGAGATCTCATAGTGTAAATGTTTACCCCGAACTCTCAATACTCTGATATTGCACTGTTTTTGAGTTGTACGCCTTCTGGTGTCATCTGGCCCTACACCAATGGGGACTAGGCTCTAAAGAAAGCCGTCTCGGGTGTGGGCCAATCAACTTCAATGACAGTGCATATTATTATCCTTATCAGAGTTGCTTCTTTTTGTTTGCTTTATTGACTACTTGTGTTGTGGTCATTGCAAACATGATGCCTTGAATAAAGGTGTCAGTTTTGTACCAGTTAAAAGGGTAAAAACCTACCATTATGAGCAATATATTTAAGGGCTGCACGATGCATACACCGTGACTATCTCCTCCAAGCATGCTGCGTCTCACCTTTGTGTGGTATTAAATAACGACCCACCGCACCACGCTGTAAGCCACGGCTCAGCAATCACTATAGCAACAGTCAAGTGGGATGTATTTTCAATGACGACGACGGTGATGATGATGATATTATGATGTATTGTTCATGTGACGGTCCAGTTCATATCATGTTGGATAGAGGGGGTTTTCATTTCCCAACCAGTGCGAACAAATGGGTAATCAGCCTCAATTCATATTGATTATGACCACACACACACACAAATGGGCATTCTCTTACCCGTATAATTATTAAGAGAGAGAAAAAAATAACGATCAACATTGTTAATTGTATCTGCAATTGTATATTGTGCATTGTGATGGTGTAACGGGAAACTTGAGATAAGGTCACACATCGATAAAGTGCATTACAGTCGTGCGCGTTCTTGTTCATCACCCTTCACTTCACCATGTGTGTCCCCAGGTCATTATCCACAAGGTCACACTCCAAACAATTTGGCCATCTTCATCGTTTAGCTTTTACAGGCACCTCAATACAATGTTGTTGTTCTCCTCCCCCCCCCCCGTGCCTTAGTTGTCTGAGCGATGATGTCAAATCATTAGATGCCCATCAAAGAAGCTCCAAAAAAATACACTGAGATCATAAATACAGCTGTGAGTTGGGTTAAAGCCATTTTCTTTACAATTTTTGACATATCTGCCATCCCAGTTTTAACGAAAAGTGCACTCGCTATTTTGCAAATAGTTTTTCGCGCAAGTCATCACCCCAATATGATTGTATATTTGCACTATTTTGCTATCTCTGTATTAGGAAGTATTCGTGCTTATATGTGTGTATTCTATGCTTGCTGTGGCATGTGTGAGATATTGTAATTATGACAAGCTGGTAGTAAGTCGGTACATTATAGGAAACTCCTATTCTAGAATTCTAATGTATATAAAAACAACTTTGGATGTTTGGATCCTCCGCATAAAACAACCTCGCTCTGCCCCCATTTCACTCATTCACTCAATCTCCGCTCCAGCAACCGAGGCTTTCTGTTGAAGCTACCAATCAACCTTCTCTCAGCAGGAGGTCACTCATTCTCTTCTGCTGCCCTTACGGTTTAAAACTCCCTTACCAGCCACCTGTGGTGTTGATTCCCAGCCCCTGGTCAGGCTCAGACTCAGAGTTTCGTTTTTTTCCCTCTCCCTCTGCCGATGACCGATTGCCTCTCAATAGAATATGAGTTTCTGCTCAGCTTCCGGAGATGCTGTTACATGTAAATGGTATATTGAAGGACACATTTTATTGTACAATGATATTGAGACATATTCTATTCTTTGGGTCTTTCGGTAAAGCCACGTAGATAGAATAAAAAATAAAATCACGTCTCGATCGCAAAACAAGCAATCGTCTTCAGGTAAATACACTCCTTAAATTTTTTTTTTAAACAACGGTTTTATTTTAAAGTGCACTCGATTTGACAAGGGGAAGTGGACGAAATTTTGAGTACAAGAGACACGCGGCACCTGCTTCTTGTGCGAGCCGATTCCACAGTTTAGGGACCGCAGTGTTTTCCTCCACAAAAATATATAATTAATATGCCGTCAATGCAAAAAAAATTATTGCTTGAAAGTAACGAATTCATTGATTAATTTATGCCGATTTGATACAGGCATGCATTGTCACCGGATCTGAGTACGTGTGCAAAATGTTGAATTTATTTCACAACAGTAAGTAGACTAAATTTGTATGACAAGATTTGACCACGACACAGGACTCGAGTTAAGTAAAACCGTTGAAAAAAAAGAGGGGTAAATCTGCCGAGGCAGGCTGTTGATAAAGGTTTTGGAGATGGGCGGGGCAGCTAATGTTAATGTAGGAGAAGTCCCCGTAACCTGCAGTAGGTCTACACCAATCAAAGAGCTGTTTACAAATAGATATTGAGACATTTCCAAGTACATCGATACAAGCCGAGCTCAATATATATCGATAAAACAAAAAGCGTGCGCAGAAATACGTAGACACGCACACAAATTGGTGTGCACTGGACACGCGCCCGCGCTTAGCCACATGAGTGTTTGCCAGCATCCACAGGAGTGTTTGCCAGCATGGTATAAGCGAGCCATGCCATCACCGCATTGTGGCAGGAAGGCGTCTCTTGCAGTGTCCGTTTGGCATTCGCTAATGCGCACCGCACGTGTCCTGACGCACACGTGTCAATCGCAATGAAACGCAGCACAATGTTGTACTTTATCGACTCGAAACCGTTTTGGAAACATTTGATCGTCAATCTGGCACCTCTCCTCCACCCCAAAAATAATAGGATTCAGAAACGGGCCTTTGTGTTGGTAAATGGCATTGGGAATGTTTCCATAACACTTACGGTAGTTTAGGATTTTTTTTTATTTTGTGAAAAGGTGCAAAATGTCCCTCAGATAGTGGGACAGACAGATGTGAAGAAGGTTGTAATATTTCCCAAGGAGGGTAAAACGTAGTTTTTCAGTTCCCATAAACTTGCAACACACCATCTATGAATGAAGTAAAATACTAAATTTCGTGACTTACAGTGTGTACAAGTCTACTAAAATCTCATCAAAATAGGATTCTGGACGGCTAGAGTTGATGTGCTGAATGTTTTTGCAAATTAATTAATAGAAACAGACATTGTTTCTGTGTCTAGGGTGAGCATTACTCTGAAAATCTGGGATACATGGCTTTGATTCCCAGCCAAAGGTGACATCAAGTATCAAATGATAACTGAACTTATTTTGGCTCTTCCATAAGCTGACTCAATCTGAACTGAGTAAATGTTGTGGTATGTATGAGGTACAGAATTTCGGAACCAAAGACAGCCAGGTGTGATGCTGGTATAACACATTCCCCTCTTACGCCATGCCAGGCCTAATAGATGCTCGCTATCCGCACTTACTCCATAGGTCTGTGAGGGCATACAGGCTATCTTTGTCAGGCGTTTGTGTGTATGTGGGGGAGCGGTAGTGTAGCGGTTTGCGCGCTGCGCTTTGAAACTGGCGACTCGAGTTCAATTCCCGCTTACGGCCAACACCAGTGATGATTATCTAAATCGGTCCCGGGCCTCTCCTAAATCGACTCACCGTCAAATTAGTACCTGGTGTGGTGTGTAAACATCGCTACTGGGGAGACAAAGGCGGTCGGGCGTGGTACTAGCCACCCACCCCCTCGTGTGCCATACTGACCTCACAGCACTTGCCCCAACAGTCTGTTAAGGCTATACGGGGAATCTTTGCTCCATGTATGTGGAGACAAAGTATATACTCTTCCCATCAATGCATGAACTTTGGCATTTTAAACCAGGCTGGGCACAAACATTGTCAGCAGCTTGACAGACACCAGCACTCTGTGTATTATCTTTGACCTTGGGTAAAGTTAAAGGTCACCGAAGCTGCAGTTAAATACAGATAATGGGTTGTCCTTTGAATGCACGTCATATTTCTTTCTGTGAATTGCTCTGCAGTGTCTAAGAGGGCACGGCATCGGTATGTATATTATATGTATGTCATTGTATTTAATACTCCGTGAAATATGTTAACATCTAAATTTTTGTGATTTTGTGGTGCAATTCCTGTGTTATGCATTTTGAATTATTATAATTCAGCTCACTGTAAGTACGGATGTTAAATCGCAGGACTTGTGAGGAGAAAAAAAAACAACCGTGATTTTAATTCTTTGCTTTAAAAATAGGTGAAATACCAGCATCAAAAAATGTACCCAGTTCTGATGCGCTACTGTGCGGCGTGACGAGCCACAATGCATCAATCAGCATGCCTGCCGCATCTCCGTGCCTGCGAGGCTTGATAGCAAGGTACAAACCATCTGCATTTTTTGATCGACTTCAAGGTGGATGTGACTGGACTGTAAAGGATGTGCAAAAGTGCCAAAAGGAATGTGCTGGAAATTGATTGCCCCCTGCAATAGTGTGGGGGCATTATCACTTGACAGGCAGCCACATGGCAGCGCTGAACATCCCTGCAGAGCACGCAACCTCAGAATTCAGAGTGAGAAAATAAAAAAAGTATTTCTCCTGCCTTGGGTTCCTGCCGATTAATAGGTCAATACCAATGGAAATCGGTGTTAAATTATGTCATTGTTGCCTTACTATTACTGCGAACTCTTCCGCAAAGCTTTTATAAATAAAAGGCAGCGTCATTTATGGTGTCCAACCAGTTTGAAACGTGTGCAAAACAATAGACGCTTTAGTGAATTATTACTGCTGGTTCCTTCGTGCGACCAACATAAAATGAGCTACGTAATGAACGATCATAATTACGTTCAGGAATTGACTTCAATTGAAGTAATTTTCGTGTGATTACATTGATAAGGTATTAATGTTTGTTTACAAATGTTAACTCTTATCATATTTCGGAGAAAAAATATTAAAAATAATGAATAAATTATACTTTAAATTGTCATAAATTATACACTGTACCAATAATATCTGGTAACCCAGCAGCAATCGTTTAACAAGACTGCTGAAGAAAAATCAAAAGGTGAAAGTTTGCATCTATTAAAGAAAGTGTTGCTGAAACTAATTGTTCTGGAAAGCCATTTAGTTCATGAGCCGAGGCCAGATGTTTCACTTGTTGGTACAGGTGGCATCACGTTAGCGGTTCCCATTTATTGATGATGATTTTAACTCGTAAAAGAAAATATGTCATCATGTTGTGGCAGGCATTGCGTTTACCAATTATGTGGAAAATGCTACTTAGTTATTTTTGTCCTTGGAATAAAAAGTGCTCAAATTGATCGTGACTGATAAGTGGAACATGAGGAACTTGTTTAACTGAATTAAACATCCTTTTACGTATAATTTACAGTATAAAACATGTACCAAACTCCACTTGCTTTTGTATGTGATTATCAGAGGTGGGACAAAGTCATTGTTATGCAAGTCCAAGTCGAGTCGCAAGTCATCAATTTCATGACTCGAGTCTGACTCGAGTCCAAGTCACATGACTCGAGTCCACATCTCATAGGTGGGACAAAGTCATTGTTATGCAAATCCAAGTCGAGTCGCAAGTCATCAAATTCATGACTCGAGTCTGACTCGAGTCCAAGTCACATGACTCGAGTCCACATCTCAGAGGTGGGACAAAGTCATTGTTATGCAAGTCCAAGTCGAGTCGCAAGTCGTCAAATTCATGACTCGAGTCTGACTCGAGTCCAAGTCACATGACTCGAGTCCACACCTCTGGTGATTATGCCTCTGCACACTGTGCTATGCTTAGCACACTGGAATTTCAATCCAGAGGTCACCAGACTTGACTTGCGATCCAGAGGTCACCAGACTGGACTTGCGATCCAGAGGTCGTCAGTTCGATCTCCCAGTGCTGCAGTTGAAACAATGGTCCATGAGCCCAGACCAGATATTGCTATCTCCTGAGGTGGCATCACTTAGTGGTTCCAATATTATTACGCGATGACTATTTGAAATGAGTGAGTTATCAAATAATTCACTCTTCTTAGCCAAAAAAATACATTGTTAAGAATAAACTTTGACCACATTAGGTAGGGCTAGTTTTTTTGGGCCCATGGACTAAATAGGCTGATGGACTGAAACTTAATTTTTATGTGATGACAGAATGGCATCCTGCTTAGATTTGCTTTACTGCAACTAAGGATTGAAGTGGCGAGCTCGATGAGTTAAATTATCACAATTGGATATGAGACTTTCCAAATACGGATGACTTTTGGTACGATGTATTTTTTTCCATCTAATACAAGCGCCTGATTGTGAAGGAGGTTGCAGTGGGTCAGTGAATATCAGATGCAGGCTGTACACTGCAGTTTACACTTTAAAACATACATTCCATAAAAAATACACATCACCTATGCAGCTCCCAAGAGTAACCATGAGCTTGTTGTTTTAAAAAGTGGTCTAAATTGTCGTGGTAACAAATTCATGAATACTCTACCAATCTATTCACAGGCGTTATTTACAAATACCTTATGAAATCCGTGTGGTCACTTAGAATGTGTGTGGTCCTACTCTGTCTTAATTAACCTCTAATTAACTATAACAAGGCCTCTAATGAACAATGGCTTTTAGTCTTAAGGACTAATGAACCTAATGCCTCGTTAATTAATCCTTCATTAGTATTGTGTTATACATTCGGTGGCCATCAATTAAATAGTCCAATTAAACATTTATTTTCTGAGCACTCTTGTCGTATCAGGGATAAAATTGCATTAAAATGACAAAATTCCTATGTTCAAGATTAATTTACATATATATAGGTATTATGCATTGTTTATTAATTGAATAACATCGAATGTTTTTTTCCCAACTCATTTATACGAAGAATTTATTTTATAAATGCAAAATGAAACTTTTTTTTCATTTGGTCAAATAATTGCATTATTTGGCAATAACTTACAGGGTGTATTTTTTTCATGAATAATATAGAAAATACAATAATTTTAGATCAGTGGTTCTGGCACTCCACTAAGGACCGTGACCCAAGCTCAATTCCACCATCTCCTACGTGTAGTGACCAGAGTGGTGAAGTATGTTCAGACAATCCCCATGGCTCACACAGAATGGGGAGACCTTCATCCATAAGCGATTTACAAAAGGGTAGATAATTGTTTTCATAATTATTATTCGAAAAAAGGTCATTTGATGCTTCATTCAGGTTGAATAGATAAAGAGAAGTTATCCTTAAATTGTTATAGTAAGTGTTATAATTAAATAAATAACATTCACAGCAGCGGATTACTTTTCAGTATAAAGTCAAGGGTCATGTCTGCACTGACCCTGTTATTCCAGAATTATCTGTGTTCACCTGTGATATCTTGTGAATCGCTCTAACCGGGGTTGTCAACAATTTTGTTGACTGGGCAGTGACCACAATATCGCACCTGGGATTGCTTTTTAAGTAAAAATGTCAGAAGTCAAGGTGACAGCTCTTGTGCAGATGTGTCATGTGTGGATGTGTTACTGGGGTTGTGATTCAAGGGGCCATGGTAAACAGAATGTGTGTGTGTATAAGATGAAACTGGTGATAATCAGGCGAAATACAGTTAAATATTTGCTTTATATTATTGTATCACTTGTAAATTCCTTCTACTTTTGTGGCCATACACTGATTAAGTAGATAGAATCATATAACAATTCGTTTGATCACTGAGAAGAAAAACATATTGTTGTGCTTTATTTGTAAAAGTTATCAAGCAATATTGCACATATGTTGAAATTCTTTCGCACCGTACGTAGTCAGCCATACTAATCAGAGGTGCGGGGGAAGGACAGCAAGCTAATAAAGTACTCTATACATAACTAATAATTTTACATTTTAAAAGCAACAATGGCCTCCTCTTAAAACTTAAAGCAGCTCATGTTGTTCAAATGTCTCAGTTACACAAGATATCCTTGAATTTATCCCATTAGTGAATGTCAGGTTTCATGTTATTGTTTGCCTGATAAACGTCTACATTTTTTAAATAATTGTGTAATTTCTTTGAATGGCAAAATACGTTCACAAACTATACCTAAATCAAATGTTATCGTGAAAAACGAAGATTATCTTTTACATTTTAGAAAACTGCAATTGAAATGGCGTTGCTGTAAAGTTTTAGAAAATGCTGGATGGTGTTATGCTCTGTATCCCTGTGTTTTGGGATTCTCTGCAAGAAAGAGAAAGATCATCTATTGGATAGAGCCATGATGTGTTGAGGCCCACTGAGTCTGTGAACCATAGCCTGGGGCAACAAAAAAACATTGAAAATAGTCTCAGGAAATATCTCTGTCCTTTTCTAAGATTGAGCTGATGGAAAAGGTGCACAGCAACGCACAGTATTTGCAAACAGTCTTCCATGACTAATGTACAGCACCAGACGCGATTTGTTTCCCCATTATAAAGACTTTGGTTGAAAACAAAGGTTAGTTTCATGCAAATAAAGTTACCCTCAATACAAACAAGTTAAATGTAGAGTACACGAACTTTCATGAGCAACGAATACAAACATCCATACGTACTCTCTCACTGACTTTATCGATGATCACAGCTTTGCTGCCATGCATTGCGACAAGCTATTTATGCTGTGTGTCAACAGTGTGGAGGCAGATTAAATAAGGACCGTGCCTTCGAGCGTCGTGTTAGCTGCACTTCAGGGGGAAAGGGAACGTGTCTATCGTGCAGTTAAAGTGAGACAAGGTTTAGCATGAGTTGGAATGAATGCCCCGTTTTCTCGTTTACATGGTTCTGGATGGCACGTCCCTCCCCAACAGCATTGTGTTCTGTGAAGATAGCGACCACCTCTCTTCGCCGTTGCAATGATTGATTCATGCGACTGTATGCGGCTAAATTGTCACGATGGGATATGGGTGCGAGATTCACAAAAAGCCACTGCCAGTTGTCCGTGGCACTCGTGAATGGAAGCCGGCTGTTCGTGACGATCGTTGTCACTGGCTCTTGCAACAACAGCAACAATCAAACCATTCTCGTCTCTCGTTTGAATGCATTCAAGCCAAAGGGAAAATTGAAGGCAATACACCGCAGCTTATTACAGATGCAAAAAAGGAATACAATTTGCTACGCAGTGTAATTGGCATCTGAGCAATACTTTAATTTTTGCTACATCTGGAAAAGTTATACCAAAACATCAAAGGAAGTACTCTGTCGGCTAGAAAAAAAAACAGCATGCGCCGTCGCACCTAAGATTTGCATACATCTCAGAGATATGCTTGTACATATAAAGTGCGAAAGTTCTACATTTATAATGCAGCTCATCACATCTCTCATTTTAAACTTACCCGAGATCTGCTGATTCATCGCTCTCGCTCCATGATGGACGTACTCTCGGATTCGCTGTCTCTCTCTTCGCTGCCACCCCATCGCTAGTCTTGACCAACGGCCATCCTCCCTCCCGATAATATGTCCTGTCCAAGCCCATCCTTATTAAGCGTTAATAACTTGTCTTCAACATGCCCATGTTCTCCTTGTGTCTCTAAATGCAATTCGGCGCACGCATCTTTCCACGCTGCTTTGTGGAACTCTTCGCATCTCATTCCATTGTGTTTGTCAAATATGCTTGATCTGTGCCATTGAGCACTTTCAGAATACATTTAGCGCATCAGTACGTCGCTCTTCGTAATCAAGTTTAGCTTTCCATCCACCTCTGTATATCATCGCATTGATATTGGTCCACATTACCTACCTGTCATTGGTACACGTATTCTCCTGCATTCTCTGGTTGAGTTCCTCCGAAGAGAAATTGTTGAAATAATGTCTTGTTGTGCAGATTTTTTTTCTCATATTTATCCTGAGCTCAACTTTATAACTTTTTTTTACCAAGTTATTTCTAAATTTAATGCTGTTAATTTCCATCGAATGGTACAATAAGCATGTCATCACGCAACCGTTGGATGTGTAATGTCTTATCTTCATTTAAATATATTATCTGAAAATTTGATTTGAGAAATAAAGGGATTTAAAATTCAAAGGCATATACATTGACTCTACAAAATGTATCATTACAATTGTATCGTTCATAACTTCTAAGTAGCTATTCTGTACAAGTAATAATACAAAATATATGAATTCTGTTTAGCGTAAGGGTTATGTAAATTCAAATAAACCCATAAAATAATATCTTAAATATGTGTCCCACGTACTGAAATAAGTACCATCACTTTACAGATGTAAACATTTATTGAAATATATCAGGTTTAAAAATACTCTTTGAAGTGTACGCCTTTAATTAACCAACCTTTAAAAAACGCGTGACCTTACAGTATCATACCATATTCGACTATAAACTGGTAATCTGGCGAGGACATGTACAAGTCTATTCATGTAATGACGCAGCTGCTGTGGTGGTGTAATGGTTTCGCACACTGGACTTGTAGTCCAATAGGTCACCGGTTCAATACCCCTGGCGTGGCAGTTGAAACGATGGTGCAGGTTTCCTAGATCCCCGCCTCTCCACCTACCCTGCCCCCCTGCCGTTTCCATCCACCCAGGAGTGTGAATGAGCGCACCACATTTTGTCAATTAACAGGTCACGTGTCATGAGCATTCATTCCCACCTCTTCCGAGATGCCCGGTCAGCGTGGAGAGCAAGCCAACAATGTGGAGGCTCTTCTGCCAGCAGTGGTGGGGAGCAAGTAATTGAAGGGCCGCGCCATTGCCTTCATTTTTGATTGCTCTAATGGCCATGAATGTTCCTCCTATGTACAGACCGGTGACAATATTCCCTTGTTGATAACATTACCGGTGTAATTTTGTTTAGTCTCAACGTTGGTTTTTATGCCGTATACGTTAAAGCTCCATCAAGTCTTATTTAAAACCACACCAGCCAACACAGAACATAAAGTGAAAACGCTACACCCTTTAATCTTTGTCAAATATTCAACATCACAATTCAATCGTTAGATATTCAGTACACATTATTCGAGTGTATTATTTAATTGCCATGTCCATAAATGAGAAAATAAATTCGGAGGCAATATGTCTCCTTCGTATATCTGTATCTAAGCATTAAATTAAATATTTATTTATTACACAACCAATCAGTCGCACAGCCTTCTCTGAGTGCATAATTCAGCCAGCATTGATTCAAGACAAGCAAAGGCTCTGCTGTCTCATCAGTAGGGTCAGGCTTCCTTACAATGTTTCGCTCCGGATGATCGCTGCAAAGTATGATCTGTGTTTTGATTTAGTGTGCTGATCTTAAAGGTGCATTGAAAAATGTTGATACTCCGACTGATGCTCCTGCTGCTGTTGTGGAGTGACTCATGCAGCCAGCTATGGCTGCAGAGTTTGGTAGTACATGTTGTTTACGTCGTTTATTGTGAAAATTTGGTCACAGTTCCTATGACCACTGTTTCATTGCTTTTATGGCTTTATTTTGGTGATTTTCGAAAAGTTTTTTGGTTTGGCCATGTTTGTTTGTTGTAGTACAGAGTTAGACTGATGGCCTAATCTAAGTTGTCTTGTGGTTGTTGTTGTTTGACTGGGATTTTTGCACAGTGTTGGTGTACGGTGATTTTTCTGCAATATTTTGCTGTCTTTTCTTGGATTTTCTGTTTGCACATAGTCACTATAAGATGTATTCTTGTTCATGTTTTTGTTTTTTGTTTGTTGCGGTTGCACCCGATTCAAGAGCCGAATGGCTCACAGGGCTATACCTAATAAATGAACTTTGAACTCCTTGGCATCAATGACAGTAGAGATGTTTGTGGTTGTTATAGGTGATTGAATGGGCCGCTGTGTGGCACTGTAGTCTCGTCTCTCTCTTGCTTCCAACACTTAAGCCAATAAGACGTGCATCATTAGCATAGTAATTTTAATGCATAATTTCAGATATTGGGCTCTCTAATTGACATTTAGATTTCTCTCTTATCTGCGTAGGCATGGAATGTGTTTCAGCAAATATTTTTAATTGGTTTGGTGCCTGAACCCATTTTCCTAATGATTTAACATGTCAATGGTTTATTGAAAATGATTAGTCCATTTTTAGCCAGTGCGTGCTGGGCTACTGAATTGAGGTGACTACGGGAAAATTACATGTGATGAAATATTGCCGTAGAAACAAGAGGTCATCGCTTTTGCAGGGTGTTGTCCAGAGCACCACAGATTTGCTTGGCTGAAACACAAATCATGTTCGGCTCAAATACAAAGCAAAGTAAAGTGTCCTGTGTGTATTCATATTCAAACTGCCATTTGTTTTACCTTGTCAACATTTTGAAGATTATTGACTACTTTAATAATTCAATTCATTCGCCACTAATTGGGAAAAGGTTATTGTAAATCTTGCTGCAGAGTGCAATGAACAGGCATCCTCTGTTACAACTAAGTCACATTTTCATAAAAATGTAGCTACACGGTTATATTTGTATAATAATAGTCATTATCATCGTATTCATATGTACTGCATGCACATAGCGTGCAACTTGGAATCTCAATAAATACACACGCTGCAAATGTAATGAATTCCTGAAAGATTTTTTGCGGCTTGTCTGTGACAAATAATCTTGACCTTGTCATTAGGCTGTGTATTGCAGTAAAAGATGCTTGATTGATGCCTCTCAATAGATTTTTGGAGTCATTAAGACATGATTACAGCAAACTGCTTTTTTTTCAGAAAGATAATGGTAATTGGGTTTCTTATCAGTCGTTAATTGCCTGTCTTACCGATCGCTAGTTAACATTAGAGCATTGCGTCTTGACATTTTGATACATTCTCAATAGTTGCAAGGTCGCGATCTCTCACCATCAATAGATTTGAGAATTCTTTGGACAAAAATAGATTTGTATAAATTTAAAGGTGTATGGGAGGGAGAGAAGGTGCAGTGGATAGCGGTGTACGTACAATACACCCGGTACTCTGGTGTTCGATTCCCGGCCATGGCTATCGCCAGTGGCGAGCGGTATCTGCATTGGTACTGGACACCTCTCTTGACCAACCTGCATTAACCAGCGTGGTGAAGTATGGTCAAACAACTCCCATGAACTATCATTGCATGAGGTGGCCTTTATCTAGAGAAAATTGATTTACTCAGGGCTGCTATGTATTTCGACTTTTAAAAAAATGTGTAAAGGATGTGGATTTTGTAATTTTACTATATATGGTTAGCATCTTCTATTTACGTCTCCCAACATATGTTACGGCCATTTGATTGCGACTGAATAAAATGAGATGCCAGGAATGAGCACAAATATTGCGGTTTGTATATACCGTCTAAAAAAAATGGTAATAGCAATGTTTTTTTCATGCACATTAACTTTTTCTGATACAATTTTGAACGATAATAATTGTCATTTTCACGGTGTTTGCACAATGTCACTGATAATAATATTGTGAGGAACAGCAGTTTTCCAAAGCACACACTATCATCCTTAACAATAACATATCTGCTGCGCAGACCATTTGTACAAAATAGGTCCCACGAGGCTTGCCTGGGGCATCTGTGAGGGACCATTACATTGAGCTTTATCCTGATGGAAAGAATCCATGGCAGAGCGTTTTGGCAGATTGCCTTATCCCTCAGAGTGAAAAACATGGCCAAGCACCACACAACCTGGAAGCAGCAGTTGGTCATGATCTCAAGGGTCACTTGATGTTTCCGAAAGAGAAGCAACATAGCCCCTGCGTTAGATATCGTTACTTAAGACAGCTTCCCAAAATATACTTTATGTTACGCGTTTAAATCTGATCGTGTTTTTTTTTCCACCTCATCACTTTTGATATTTTAGCCCTGCTAATGGAAGTTTTTTTTTTAAGTTTATGGATTTGCGTCTGCAGGGTGCTTGCTTCATTGTCTCAGCTGCTCCAAAACACCTTTTGAATGACGTCTCATTTCAACCATTCCAGTGTCCTGCTACAGTCTCGCCAAGGGGACGTCCTGTGGCACCTTTTTCTGTGCAGCACAAAGTGAATGTAGCACCGACCTTCAAATGGGCCTCAAGAGGGAATGTTGCTGTGACTTGTTTTCCCCCCGATTAAGTAACGTGTGAGAAATATATCTAATTTACATGCGATGCGGGCGCACACGGCATCTGTGAAAAAGATACTGGATTTCTGTGAAAAAAGAGCTTTATAGCTCATCGGATTCTTCCAGTATAGATTCATATTCTGATTCTAACGTGGTCTTCTCTTTTTTTATATCGTAAATATACCTTTAACATTAATTGTGAAGTGTACGGTTCATAGTCTAGGTTAACACGCCTGCAGTATTAGCTGGGGTGGCTGCTGGGCTCGAAATCTGTACCTTTACAATAAGCGGCATATGCGCTACCGCGCAGCCTATATGCAATTTATATTTGTATTTAATATCAAACGTTCGTGGTAAACGAAATACATATTTGTGCATATTGTAAGCATTATTTTAAAGCACTGTTGATACGGAATATGCATTCATATACGGCAGGGTGTACATAAAGGTTTGAACTACATCATGAAATGTTCCGTGAAAAAAATGTTTCGCCAATAACACTGCAACGCTTCAGTGATCTTCAACAGCACAGAGCAGAACCATTCAAAACAATCACACCCCAGATATTGACGAACGCATGGGACACTTTCAAATCACTATATGATGTATGTCGCCAATACCATAGTGGACACGTGGAGGTCTAGAGGGATGAGACTCGTGCAATGAAATCTTCACACTACCAAGCTACCAAGTATGTGCGTCTGTGATCTGTTTCACTCAATGACATTTGTTTTTAAACTCACAAACATATTGTTTTAAAGGACGAAGTATTTGCCTTGAGAATTGTGTAAGCCAAGTTCAATCAGGTTTCTGTAGAAATAATTGATGCCTTTGTAGAATTGATTGAAAAAAATGTAATTATTTATAGAGGGAAGGTATGTACTAACGAATGAACAACTATTCACCATTGGATAGAAGTCATGTGTTCATAACAAAGTAAGAAAAATCATGCACATGCATGGATTATGCGCTATTTCCCAGCACAGTTTCCTCTCCAGATATATTCAATTAGTAATGTCTGAAAGCTGCGAGGTATCTGTGAAGGCCAGATTCATGAGCATATTTACATATAACTAGGAGTCTGTTTTGCTCTAGTTTTTGCATATCCAAGCTATGGGCAACCTGATTCTCAGATCAAATTGGTCAGTTTGCAATCGGGCAAGTCCCTCATGGCAATAAAACCTTATAATGCAGGTTGGTTCATGAAAGGCCTTTACAAAGTAAGAGGTTAAAGTCCCCCCCCCGCCTCCATTATGGACTGATGGATGAAAGGATGTATGTGTAGTGTCAACAATTCAGAGACAAGTTCATAGGAGGCACCTTCTTTATTAACAGCTTCCACGGTCTCGTCCACTCACTCTCCACAGTAGCTTAGCCTAGCCTGTATACAACACTAGCCGTCTAACACTGATGGCGCTGACTGAGATAGCCTTCATAGCGCAATATCTAACGGAGACGTTTAGCGACGATGGCGACGAGACGACAGCAACGACGAGACGAGTCTACTCCCAGAACCAGCAGCCTCGAGCTCCCGCTCTCGGCTCCTTTCATGCTCCCAGCGCGGCCTGGCTCCCCCCTGACCGTGCCTCCCTTCTAGAACCTGCCAGCAGGTTCCAGGGGCCTCCAGATGAGGTCCTCCGTGACCCTTGCCCTAGTTCCTCACCGGCGTGTGCGCTGTTTGTCCATCACGGTTGCCGCCGCTGTCCACCAGCCGGCGCTATTACACTACATATGTTAGGACAAATTCAGAAGTGCTTGAATGCTAATGCATACATGCTATCAATCTTAATTGGAAGGTGTTTGTAAAAATGGAAGAAATTAAATGTTAATATTTTATGTATGCCGTGGCATAGTGCTGGCTGCTGGCAAACAAACGGGAACTGCGGTGTACGGCAGTATTGAAGCAGCAGGCCACGATAGACACGAGAGGGTGACATCTAGGGGAAAGGTCACAGAGTGGGGCCCATCGGGAAGCCTCGGAAACCCGCTAGTAGATTCCAGAGAGGGGGCGTGGCCAAGGTGGAGAAGGGCGTGGCCAGGGTGGAGAGGGGCGTGGCCAGGGCGGAAGGGGGCGTGGCCAGGGCGGAGCGAGGCCACGCTGAAAGTATAAGAGGGGCTCATATTCTTAGGTTTTTTCGGTAAAGTCACATAGGTAAAAAAATAAAAATTAATAAAAGTAAAATAAAAATCACGACGTTTCGGAGGCAACACAAGCTTCCGTCTTCAGGTGGAACAGTCACAGCACAATAGCTGTATCAAGTGAGCTATCGTGCTGTGACTGTTCGACCTGAAGACGGAAGCTTGTGTTGCCTCCGGAACGTCGTGATTTTTATTTTATTTTTTTATTTTACTTTCATTAATTTTAATTTTTTACCTACGTGACTTTACCGAAAAAACCTAAGAATATGAATGCTTGCAGTCACGAAAGCTTCAAATCTAGAATATAAGAGGGGCCCCTGTGAGGGACCTCGTGGCTGTTGTTGGAAGTGGTATCCCCATCGTGCTGTTCAAGATCGTCGTTACCATTTCATCGCCATCGTCGCTGTCGTCTTCACTCGATATTGCGCTGCTAGATGGTTACATTTCGATTTAAAGCTTTCGTAACTGCAGGGATTCATCTTCTTGGTTCTTTCGGTAAAGTCACGTAGAATGGAAATAATAAAAATAAAACATAATAAAATTTCGATGTAAAGCTTTCGTGACTGCAGGGATTCATCTTCTTGGTTCTTTCGGTAAAGTCACGTAGAAGGGAAGTAGTAAAATAATAAAAATAAAACATAATAAATTCAGACATAATGCATTCAGACGCTGTCTCCCCGACAGACCTGGTCTTCACTTGAAGACGGCTGCTTGCGTTGTGGCCGAAACGTCGTGAGAATTATTTTATTATGTTTTATTTTTATTATTTTATTATTTCCCTTCTACGTGACTTTACCGAAAGAACCAAGAAGATGCTAGATGGTTGTTGGCTGTCTCGGTTCAGCACCGTCAGTGTTAGACGGTTCGTGTTTTGTATAGGCTAGCAACAGTAATAGTGTGTACCCACGTAGATGTGTGTGTAGGCGAGTGACTGTAGAGTGTGTACCCACATAGGGTGTGTGTAATCCGATGGTGCTCGTTAAATAAAAGCAGTGCCTCCAAGTCTTATCGTCTCCGAGTTTAGTCACTACATATATATATACATTTCTCAACAAACGTGAATTATCTAGAAATGGGTCAGGAACATTACGGGCACTTTGTCAGTGCAGTGCTGGATGAAGGCTGTGTCGGTCAAAGCAGTTGTTTGACCATACTTCACCATGCTTGCCAGTATGGATTGGTGAAGGGTGATTCATGATCAGTTCAGATAAAAATCGCAACTGATGACAGCCATGGCCTGGGATCGAACTGAGGTCACTTGCTTCATAGTGCAGTGTGCTAATCGCCAAGCCACAGCTCCAAATACAACGTGTACTTATGAAGATATTAAAGCTGACATTTGTGGTAACTTTTCTTTTTTGACATTGTAATTTTAGTCTGGTTTATAGTTTATCATAGGAGGTCAACGTGGCCATTTCAATTATACTTGCGCAATGATTAGGAGGGCATTGATATCCTTTTGTTATATAAGGCTCAACGATATAAAGCGATTACTCATTTAGACCCCAGGTGTACAAGACGAGGAAAAGCTAACCTTTTCAGCCATAAACTGCAGTGATTGCTGAGTGTGTGTTTCAGATAATTTATTGGGGCATCTTTTTTTTGGAGCGCAAAGTTATTAATCATTAATGCAACTTCAGTGTGCGGGTGTTGCCTCAGTTTCTGCATTTAAATATCAAATGCTAATTAATAAAGAATACCCTGTGCGTTCGCTGCGTTTATGCAGCTCCTTTTACGAGTCAGTGATTTATGTATGAAATTTAAACATAAGGAATTGCTTTCATCAACACCCCCCCCCCCCCAAAAAAAAATTGCCATACACAGCCTGTTGGGGCAAGTGCTGTTATTTGCGAGCTCCTGTGAAGGGCGGCACGACACGCAGAGGAGGTTCAGAACGGGTGTTAGATATTTGCCATGGTTGTTGAACATGAGCAGGAATTGACCTCTAGTTGCTGGGTTCATAATTTGCAATTCTCTTACCACTACACTACCACTTTTAAACACACACACCCACACATACGCGAACATTGCTAACCCTTATATCAGCATTACACTACTACTGTGTGTGTAAAGTCAAAATGACAACGTTTGTCCAATGATGTTCACACTGAAACGTCGACGTTTCTCTATTCTACCCACGGACATGGTGATCCGTCGATTACTTTGTTGATACGCGTCCAGCAATGAAACCCCTATAACTGTAAGTATTTCCTATTTGCCATGCGTGACGGCATCACCTCGTGGATGCTGCAGGTCGAGATGCAAAAGAAGCTTATTGTAGGAGGACTTCGTTTTTGCTGTGTGTCTTTGTGAGCGGCAGTGCGGAAACCCGTGACTGGGGATGCACGGCAGCAGTCGATTCAACTAAAGGTGTGCTGCGTGAACACATTTTATTTATTTAAAAGGGATTACATTAGCAGGTCCGCTTAAATAAAGTGACAAATGAATGATTCGTCTCAAAATAATGTCTCGGAATACTTTTGGTTTATAACTCTATTTGAAGTACGGATCGTTATTTGCAATAGGTCTTTAGTTGTAATTTATTGGGTTTCCTATTGATTCAATCTGAATGAAAACAAAGCTCCTTACTCTGACACATTTCATTGTATGGCAAACGCAAATTACCTATGGCAATGGCCACACTCTTTTTTGCAATGATATGATGATTAACTCTTCAATAATTTATAGCATAGTCTGTTTTTGTCAGCGTTAACCGTACTCTTCTCCGTTGTGACTTTTAATGTTCACGACATTGGCTGACATTGTGAAAATGTCACGTACGGAGTGGATGTTAGTTTGGTTTTGGAGGAAGTAATGCGAAATACGTCACTGTGATTAATGGCGAGAAGGAGGCAAAACAGACAGGGTGCTTCTTCCGTGTTCTTTTGTGCACATTCAAGCGCCCGAATGGTCTACCTTTTGCAGGCTGGAATCCCACCACACGTGTAATCAGATTCAGCATAACTTCACAGCTCCTGCATTCATTGCCACGTGGCTGGGCGCCTGTTGATTCCACCATGACGGTCATGAGCTACCCTTTTTTGCGTATTCGGCGCCATGCAAATTGCAAACAAATGTTCGGTTTTGCATACAAAACATTTTTATTTTTCACACCAAGTTATTGGTGTTTAACTTTACACATATCAAAACGTAATGTGTTTGCACATGGCATAGGTTTGAAAGGGCCACACACAATGTGAGGTTGTTTTTCTTTTTCCTCCGGACAGCGATAATGTATTTCACAAATCTAATCTAATGCTACGATGGCCCTGCATAAGACGTCTACGTGAAAGTTAAATTAATGTATCACCAAGTTGAACTGTGATCCAGCACATATATCCAATTGGTGTGGAGGCAAAAGGCTCAAGTTTTGGAAACTTTCCCAATGCTCTGGACAAAGAATGCATGCTTTAATAGTAACCCATTGCATGGTTTAGAATGCATTCTCTGCAATATTTTACATAATTTAACAGTAAGCTACCGTTACAGGGTGTATGGTCGATGGTTCTTGGTGATGTCTGTAAATGGTTCGTTAGGCATTTATCAGAGTTTGATGGTAGCACGAATAATGCATTTGAAAAATGTTAAAGGAACTCCTCACATTTTAACATCGATTTACATTAATACTACCCTGCACAGACGACCATTTGCATGTGCAAACCCATCCATCGTCTTAATAATGCACAAGCGATGACAGGATGCACTCGCACCAGAATGCATTGCGCCTCCTTTCTTTTGCCGCATTTATAATCAGCGTGACGGTGTCAAAGTAAATGGGGAGGGAAAACTAGAAGATATCCCACCTCCTCCCACACTGCAATCTGACATTTTTCACAATGGTGAAATGGGCCATTATTCCTTCGGCCAAAATTTGCAGTCGGTAGATTACTCGAAAAAAATAAAACGTGGGCTGGAATTTTCAAACCTGGAATGGATAGGTTCCTTTTCACATGTCCTTGAAAGAAATTCAAGAATATACTTGCATTAATGCCATTTATCTTAATAAGTAGTCCTAATGAATGCCTTATCAGCATCACTATGAACGATGTTGCATTTATGTACGGGATTTATTTCCCTAATATTTTTTGTTAACAGATAATCCTTTTCTCATTAAAATTGTATAAATATAATTCTCACATTATTGAGGCAATATTTTAAATACTCATTCTCATAAATGTGATCTCCAGCCCTTGCGCTACCATACATATATAGCCGAGATTACTCAAAACAATTTGTCTCAGATCCACTGGGAGTGCAAGTACGCTGCATGTGAAAGGTTAAAAGATAGAGATGCTCAGTGTTAGGAGAAAAATAATGTTACCGTTAACGATTACTCAGAGCCTTATTAATTTCTTTAATGCCTTTCTTGCAGAATAATTGAGCCATTGATTGCAGAATATGTTTGTTTAACCCAACAGGCAGCATGCACAATGTGTAAATCCCATTCCAGAATGTAGCCGGTCTTTCGCTCCACAGTTAATAACAAGCGTTTAGAGTATATGGCAGCTATACATTTTCATGTGATAAGCCACTTCATTGAGCTGTCATTTGTGGCCAGGTCGATTTTGAAAAAGAGCTATATAGCTCAGTGGGCCTTACCTGGTAAAATATAAATAATACATAAATAATGAGAGTACCTTTTCACACAACAGTTTGGATAGGCCAAGCAGCACACACGGTGGTGTAACTGCATGCACACCAGTACAACTATATGCACATGCAGAGTTCGTATAGCAGTGTTCACAGTTCAGGTATTAAAGAAAGAGACTCGTCGTTTAGAGGTCATGCAATTTCCCCTTGCCGGTGCTTGGGTATACGCCTGGTTGCCTGGCATATGCATTGCGAGCTACCAAAATAAGCAGCTTGTGAAAATAGCACTCAACCTTTGTTTCAAGCCCGAGTGAAGGTGTACGTGTGGGCGTGTGAGCTGTATTTTCACCAACTTGGATTGCATAGACAGAAGTGAAGGTGGGAAAGGTGCAAGCATGCAATTTCTTGCTCACTCCACTGCTGGCAGAAGGTCCTTCATTAGAGGGGGAACTCAAGCCAGCCCTTATAATATACATTTTGGCTTGTTCTTTCAAGCTGACCGGGTGTCTTGGAGGAGATGGGAGTACCCCCATTTACCCCCCCCCCCCAGATCTAAATACCAAACAAATAACTGCGGTATGCCACCTAAGGGAGAAAAACTTATTTCATAACGCACCATATCAAATGGTTCTCACGTAATTCATTGTTGCTGGCCATATTATTATTTTTATATTGGAACTAGCAAGTGATACGACCTCAGGAGGCACTGACAAAGTGAACTACCTGATCTGGTCTCATGGGTCATTGTTTCCACTGCAGCACCTCTCTGGATTGCAAGTTTAGTTTGGCGACGTCTGGATTGCAAATCCAGTCTCGTGGCCTCACATGCAGAGGCATAATCGCATGTGAAATACAAGTAGAGTTCGGTTAATGTTTAATGCTGTAATTTAAATGTACTGGAATAGGATATGTATTTCATATTCAAAGGTATCAACAATTTAATCGTATTACATTCATTAGTCATGATCCATTTTAACCCTTTCATTCCAAGGACAAAAAAAGCACCGTAGCCTCATCCATATAATTGGAAAAACACGCAATGCATTCCACAACATTCCACAACTTGTTAAAATGTGCATATTTCATTCATTTATCGTCAGCAGCATGATCTATCCACTGCTGCATGAAGGCCTCGCTAAACCATGTTTAATTGCGTTCCAATGCATTTGTCATGCATTAAAGTAAATAATTGCAACTTAACAATGTATACCCACTTCTCATTGTTTTCCATTCAATATAAACTTATCTACAATAGTTTTAAAAGTAAGTATTAATCTAGGGTAGCATGACCTGGTTCTCCTATTGTTGTCAGGGTTGTGACACCAATAAAAAAAGATTTGATAACGTTCAATATATTTCTTCCCGTCCACGTGTTTTCTTGGGCGTAGTGTGTGCGGCACAATTGTGTATGTGTGCTTAATAGTCTGCGTGTCCAAAAGTGTGCATGCAACACTTTGGACATCAGCAGTCAACATTCATGCCAAAAATGGCCATCGCTCATTCCTGCCACTTATTTCCTGGCATCTCAGGGAGGATAAATGGCTTGTCAAAGTGACAGGCGTACAAAGCCGTCACAAATAAAGGAGGTACTCTCGTTCCCATTTTCTGCTCTTCAAACAGAAAAACGATTTTCCCATATTGCACCTAATGGCTGTTATTTATGTTATAAATATTTCCCGCTTCGCTTTGTGCTGGGTTATATAAAAAAAAAGCGGAAGATGAAGTACATGTCGTTTATTTTTCCCCCCACAGTAATGTTTGACAATCTTATGAGAAACATTCCTTATGCTTATCGGAAGAATGTGGTCAAGGCAGCCGAATAAATACGCGTCCTTCAATGAGCGTTCTCTTTCCTCGCACATGCCATATGCAAATGCATTTCACTCAGAGCACCGAGGTCAAAAATTAATCATACATTAAATGAAAAATGATTTTTCATCTCAACAATTGATCCCTTAATTTCATATGAGATCTTCTTGGTTCTTTCGGTAAAGTCACGTAGAAGGGAAGTAATAAAATAATAAAAATAAAACATAATAAAACAATTCTCACTTCCCTTCTACGTGACTTTACCGAAAGAACCAAGAAGATGAATCCCTGCAGTCACGAAAGCTTTAAATCGAAAAATTCATATGAGATGTGTGCCAAGCAAGCATCCCAACTGTGCTGATGTTTAACAGGGGTGAAGACACCACCTGAGATGAGTACCCTTGGGTTCACGAGAGAGCCCTGCTCAGTGTACCCTTAACATAACTCTGCCTCAATGAGTGCTTTAATTAAGAGATCAATTTTAAGTGACACACTGGGGACCAGCAACACGCAGTGGTAAAAAAAAATGTAAGTGCTTCACCAATACTGTATCTGTGAAAAAATATCTCCTTTTAAGTATTGTGTAAATGCGTTATATATTTTGTAAGTAGTAATAGTCCACACATTAGTATAGGGGGTCAAGTAGTCATGAAGGTAATATCTGATATATACACTATGTGCAGATACATCTAATTGAGACTTTGCTTTTGCTTCAGTCATTTTAAATTGTTTTCTAAGACAGAACACAATAGATGATAGGGTTGTAATACAATAACAATTACAATAATAATTGAGAGTCCTTTGCCGACCCACTGCTATATGAAGGCCTCTCCATGCCATGGTGGCAATGGGGGTTGTTTGACCATCTTCACCATGCTGGCTGGTGAAGCGTGGAGCGGTGTGCAGTGGTTAGCACACTGAGCTATGAACTCGATGCCCACAGTAAAATTCCTGGCCTTGTCTAACATCAGTGGCAAGTGATGTTGCCACCAATTATGGTAAAGTAATACACAATAAAAAACACAAATATATAATGACTTAAAGCTTTCGTGACTGCAGGAATTAATATTATTTGGGTCTTTCGGTAAAGTCACGTAGATAGGTTCAAAGAAAAAAAACCTACAACGTTTCGATCGCAACACAACCGTTCATCATCAAGAAGACGAACGCTTGTGTTGCGATCAAAAAGACGTAGTTTTTTGTTATTTTCTGTTATTTTCTTTGAACCTATCTACGTGACTTTACCGAAAGACCCAAAATAATACAAATACGTAATTTAATCTGTTTATTTTCACGGGCGTGTTGATTTTTGAGTTAGACTAATTCACAATCTCCTCTCATTTCGAACAGGATGGAAATGTCGTCATGTGTTAGTTATGAGTGAACCTACAAAGCTGACTCACAGGCAATAGTAAGGTCGTTTTGTAGCTTGGAGAACTGATGAGAGAGACTCTGTTGATATGATCAAGTTCTCCCAATGTTGGTGCCATTGCCCTTCAATATTGGGCCACTGAAAAAGCATTCTCTCGTACACGTGCTGTTATTTTATTGTTCTCGAAGTCAAACTTTGGTGAACTAGGCCGTATATAGCCTGACATTTATATAAATGCATTGCGTTATGTTAACGCTGACCTCTTATTTTAATATGGGCCATACGTGGCATCCTGCCCACTCTCAAACATATATGTTGCTAAGTACTGCAACGGGTTATGCATCCACAATTGTGCTGTTTCGGAGTTTAAAATGCATTCAACCTCCGTTGGAATGTGTGCACACACTGTGCATTATTTTACTCTTAATGCATACTCAAATGTCTTGCTGGTTATATTTACATGGAATTTACAACTACTATAATTGTGATATAAAAAGCCATGTTTAAACTGAGCGCGCATTTTGCAGAAAACAAAAGCGAATGGTATTTATGGGGAGTGCCACATGAAAGAAAAGAAAATTACTATGTACACACTCACGATGAAAATAAGTACAGAACAACATAATTTTCAAACAGAATTATAATTATTACATTTAATTAGTTAACAAACTTAATGTAGTGTATGTAAATTAGCACTACGTGAAAATATTTCATCCAGACAAGTCATCTGAATCCAGATGTACTCTCAGGTTATGAATCATTGCAGTCACGAAAGCTTCAAATCTAGAATGAATCCAGATGTCTTTATTTGGCAAAAGAAAATAAATATTCCACTCCAAAGAAATGTGCAGTTGAAATGTTACGTGTTGACAAATGTCATTAAACAACATATTTTCCCATAAACCGTCATTTTTGTACTATTACTATTAGAGAACCCACTGCTCTACAACAGAAAATAAGAGACAAAATAAGATATGTTTCATGATTGTACTCTTCTCACAAACATGTGCTCGGAGCGCGAAAAGTAAACAGCTTTTTAGGTGATAAAAACCAAGACAATATGTATCGTGAGGTTTAATATAATAAAGAACAAAAATTTCTAGGATAGGATAAAAAAAATTCCAGCAAAAGAATCACGTTAATAGGAGCACAAATTGAAAGTTAGAGTAATTATGAATGCACGCTTTTAGTCTTCTGTATTCATTACTCCCACCTCTTTAGTGTGGCTACAGTATCTATTATTAAATGTCTTCAGAAGCTCTTATGCCGTTTCAACTCTATTCGATGTTTATTTGTTACACAGCCAGTTACCCAGCTAGTGTCAGTGGGAATGGCCCGTAGGTAGCCACAAACAACAGAGTTATTTTTCGATTTAAAGCTTTCGTGACTGAAGGGATTCATCTTCTTGGTTCTTTCGGTAAAGTCACGTAGAAGGGAAATAATAAAATAATAAAAATAAAACATAATAAAATAATTCTCACGACGTTTCGGCCACAACGCAAGCAGCCGTCCTCAGGTGAAGAACAGGTCTGTCGGGAAGACGCTGCTTGCGTTGTGGCCGAAACGTCGTGAGAATTATTTTATCATGTTTAATTTTTATTATTTTATTAGTTCCCTTCTACGTGACTTTACCGAAAGAACCAAGAAGAAGAAAAAAACAGAGTTATTATTGGAGTGTAGAGTAGCCCAGCCAGCAGCCAGCCAGGGAACTCAAGACATAGATTATTTGAAATATGTTCGTATGATAACCTTGATACTACAGCACATCCATATGTGGTGGATTGGTTATTGCACCGTGCTATGAACCCAGAATCCTGAGTTGGATAGCCGGCCAATGCTAACGCCACTCCTACTCCTCTTAACCAACCCACACTGACTGGTGTGGTGAAGTATGGTCAAATAACCCATAACCGACATGAATTGGGGAGGCCTCTATCCAGCTATGGATTGACAAATGGCTGTCTGTATGTTATTAAAAATATATAATTTGACAAGGGAACAAATAATGTGCAGTGTATAAATATATCAGTGCAAAAAAAAACAATTGTACAATGTGTGACGTGGTTTAGTCACTTTTGTTGCAGATGTGCGTGCCTATAAGTTCTAAAGCTCAGACATTTGGCAACCAAAGCAATGCATTGACTCTTAGGGTTCACCTACAGGAGAACCAGCTGTGCGCACATGCCATTAGGCTGACTGTAAAAGGCTATTAAGACTATGAAATGTCCTCTTGAAACGCATAACTCAGTGATGGTATGTATGTTTAGTGCAGCGTAGTCAAACCCACTCTGCTCGCAGATTGACAAAAATGCTGGTGGTGGCTAATTTTAGAATGACACAAACACACAGTGGCCTATTGCAAAGGGCAATGTGCGATCATAGTGTATGTGAAAGGCTGGGATAATAGGGGCAATGTATCCTGCAAATCATGGGTTTCATAATGACAATGGCTTAGATTCTGTTTGGATCCCAACGGCTCCAGCGAGAGATTTTTCTTCTCCCCGACTCGGATATGAATCCTAGTTGTATATTGTGGCAAAAAACGATTATATTTTTTTATCAAGCGACTCATTTGAGGCTGTTATTGTCGTAAGGAAGACATTCACTTGGCTTGACATTTTTTTCCATGAAGGGCACGGAACTTTGCCTCGAGATTGCATCCAAACCATCTCATTATCATCAAATGTCAAGCGTAAGATTGTCTGCTCATAATGGGTTAAAAAGGGTACAGTAAAGAATTTAATGGTGATACATTTGCATATATATGAACACCTTGTAACCTTTCTGTGGAAGAATTTACCCTTAGCAAATTTTATACTTCACAAAAATATTTATTTTTACATACAGGCTATTCATATGTTGCCCTCAACAAATGTAGAAATCTGCTCGTTCATAAGTGCTTCTGTCGAGAGACAATAATTACGTGCAAATTTACATTGGTTAACATGACATTCGATCACATTTTAATAGAAAATAACTTTGGACTTGCCATAGAGTTGTTGTCAGCTCTATAGAGATTGAACATGAAAAGACACTAATGTATATTGCGTGAATGATTCCTGTGGTTGTCCCTTTTTTCTATTTTTCTCCCAGCGGTGGAATTGCATTGTGTTGTATTCCACTCAGGGTTCGCTAATGTGCGAGCCGCATTAAACATGTTTTGTCTGTTGACCTTTCGTGTGGAAAAATTACTGTGGACAAGACGGTTTAGGACATGGCCAGAGGCAACAATAATGAACCAAGTCTGTCAGTGTTCGGACAGAAAGTCAACACGAATGGGGGGAATGAACAGGAGGAATTGCTGCATTTTTTTGGCATTTACGTCTTCCATGCTCACAATCTGATTTGTTTGCACTTTGCTCTTTGCAAGTGGGGTGCTCGCCAGAACTGCTGTAGGTGGTGGAATTTGCAACAAAGCCCAAAGTAATAATGCTCACGGAATTGCCGATGAATCTTCAGCAAAGCATTCTAAATGATGACGTTGATTTAAAATTGTACAAGGTTAATCTTACGATTGTTGTGTTGAATAGCAGTCAATGTGCATTCACGTCGATATTCCACATTCTTTAGTTAGTCGATTGGTCGGTTCACCAATTGACTAAGTTACAAATCGTGGCCAATATCTGATATTCATTTTTGATAGTAAAAAAAAAATATCACGAGAAATGGATCTCATATGTCATGATGTGCAATGACACGGTCTTTTGCGCCACATAAGCAGGGCTGCAAAATTAGTGGCATTTATGCCCATCTGGGCTACTTAAAAAATGTACAGTGCTAACAGAAAAACAATTGGCTGGGGTGCTTTTTTGATTGTGCGTAAAATTGGACAAGGTCTCTAAATTCTGTGTGCATAAAACAGAGCTAATTTTCATTTTTAATGTATGTTGGCACAGCACATGAGGTAATTCTTGTGAGTGACTTCAGAATCTACCTTCATCTCAGGCTACATGGGTCATTATTAGTTGGATAAATTGTCCATTTTTTAAAATGGAGACTATAATATGTGCAGTATATTTCACTGCGGGTAACCCATTGCAATCAAACTAAATTGAATTCCGAAATTTGTCCCATCTGACATGTTTGAATCCCATTTTATATGTTTAACTTGGCTGTATACAAAATGCAACCACATCATCATCATCAGCAGTCATGATCAATCCGCTGCTGTGTGGAAGCCTCCCCCAACAACCACCATCTCTCACAATCCTGCAATGTAAAAAGCGATAACACACCTGCACATGCACTTTACATAAACAGTACATATGTACATGCATAGCACACACCTTGCATGCATGTACTCACGAAAACGTAACTTTTAATAATAATCACAATTTAAACAAAAAAATGTCATTACTCGTCAGACTGTTCTTGGTCTGGGCATAATTATATCATATTTTATGAAAGAGTACATACACAATGACTCTGCCTGCTGTTGTGGAGCTCCCAGTGAGCAGCAGTGCTGATGAGTGACAATTGTAAAAGGTTAAAGCCTTTGTGGGATGGAGGGTGGTGAAGGGTTGGGCTGCCTCAATCTCCCCCTCCCACCCCCACTGCGTAATCTATGTTGCCACTGCGTAATTTCCCAGAATACAAATTATGCACGCAGCTTCACATTGAGAGGCTGTTCCTTGGGAGGTCAGCTATTTCTCTCCCTGCACTCCAAAGGGCCTTTATCACCATAACATGTGTCCATGTCATACTGTAGTTGTTGGAATTAATATTTCATGATGGATGCATGTTCTGGATTTTTTTTTCATATAATGCTTTCCAACATGTTGTTAGGTTAATTCAGCTGTCGTGATGGAGATATGTTTTAACAATTGAATTAAATTCAGATGGAATGCTGACAATGTGAGACACTTAGATAATTGTGAACTGGATGGATAATTAATGTGGGCATTGTATTTGCGGTGTGTGTGTGCGTGTGCGGTTACACTTCACGTGGCCTCAAGGTGCACATGGCCTGGCACAGGCGTCGTGGTGACGTCACCGCCACTTAGTGGCGAATGGCGGTTGTTGTTGTTGTGTGCGGTTGCAGTGCTTTAGTGGTAATTTAGTTTAAAGGGTTACCAGCTCCGCACACCCTTCCAGAGCCCCCGTTTGCCACTGTGATTGGTATCGGCCTTCCACCCAATGGCTTTGCTCACAACTACCACATCATCACCGAAGAGGTGGTACAGTAGGAGGCAGAGATGGTGCATCTGCCAGTCGTCTCAGTCAGTCAACCCACGGCACCTGGGTTTGTCCCGTGAGCTCCTGCCAGCGAGCCTTCGACACTTCAGGTGGCCTCAAAGTGCACCTAGCCTGGCACAAGCGCCGTGGTGATATCACGAGCGCTTAGTGGTGAATGGCAGCTGCTGTTGTTGTGGTTGCAGTAAACGTTTATTGCGTGAATTAGAAAATTATCTTTGCTGCAGGCTTGCATGGACCTCTTAGATGCGTGAGATTTCTAAACAGCAAATTTAGATCGAAAATTCATCCCTTCTCTCTGTATATTCCTAATAATAAATTAGCATCTTTTCAGTCAGAATAATTAATGGATTTTTAAATCACCATTTAATTATAGGAACTCATATATATTTTGCTTTGTAAAAAAATAACATGCTTAGCTTTATTTGAATTGTCTACCGCATAAAATGCCAGATGTTGATCACCGTACCTCACCAATTCCCAACGACGCAGTGAGGGAGGTAAATAGGCAGTCACGTGCATCCACATACCTCACACCATCCCGGAACCCCTTGACCCCAACCTCATAGCCATCAGCTCTTGCCATCCCCTTGGCCCCTGCGTGTGAACACCTGCTATTCATCATTCCACAATTGTAATAGAATTGAACTTGACAGAACCCATTGTGCTCCACCTTTTGGAAAAACGGTGTCAAAATTGTTTACCCCATGCTCATCGCATAATTGTATTTTCACAGCAGAAAACACTGATGAGCATGACGTTTTGTTTTACGATTATGTCATCATTTATATATAGCACAGTTAAACTCTTCCTATCTGTAACCCGATTATCTGCCCCGCCTAATGCCCATGGGAATTTGCTGATCTGCAAATATTCTTTTTTTACATGACAATTTTATTTCTTATAGTATCTGAAATTTTGTAGAGAAGCAGATACATGCAGAACGAGGCATGGGTAGGTCTTAAATGAACCCTGTTATGCAGTGCATTCACATATATTTATGACACAGACAGTGAGGTTCCAAATTAATCAATTCTGTTGTATAGATAGCTAGACATGTTGTGTGCAATGCTGTAGAACATGGCAGCGAAGTGTTGTGGATATTATGAGACAGCAACAAAAGTAGCATTGGGGTCGCACATTTGTTCAGGATGGAGGAGAGCCAGTTACCAAGACAAGTGTGGCAATGAAGGGGAAGAATACACACTGGGATAGGGGAAGACAAAGACAAAGATCCCCGTATAGCCTTAACAGACTGTAGGGGCAAGTGCTGTTAGCGAGCACCTATGAAGGCCGGAACAATACACGAGGGGGTGGGTGGCCAGCACCACGCCCGACCGCCTTTGTCTCTCTAGTGGCGATGTTTACACACCGCACCAGGTACTCATTTGAGGCTGAGTCGACCTAGGGGAGGCCCAGGACCGGTTCAGATAATCGTCACTGGTGTTTGCCGTGAGCGGGAATCGAACCCGGGTCGCCAGGTCCGTAGTGCAGCGCGCTAACCACTACACTACCGCTCCCCAGAGGAATACACACTGGGATAGTGTTGGGGCAGCGCTTGGAAGTCACATGTCTACGGTGCAGTAGCTGCTGGATCTGCCAGAAGGTAGAAAAGCATTGGCGAGGTGTGGTGGCATCAACGGCTATGGCCGTGATGATAGTGTGTTCTTGACCTGTAGAGGAGAGACATGAAAATGGATTGCTTTGATGACAGTAATGGATAAGGACAATGCCAGTCACTGGTGCAGCCTTAATCACTGATGTAGATATTGCTGTGGCCATTGCTGCCGCTGACAATGATGAGGGTGATGATGAAATGATAATTGTCAACTGTCACTGACAGCGAGATTGCTTACGAAGAAAGGCGCCGGGAAGTTCCAGATGTCACACTTGAAGAAGTAAACACTGCCCTTCACAGCATGAAGAACGGAAACGTTTTTGGGCCATATGTAATGAGTGCAGACATCTTCAAAGCAGCAGGACCAGTTGTTTGAACCAAATTAGCATACCTATTACGAGATTGTTTACACAGATATGAAATAATTGTATAATTGAATGATGCATTGATTGCTATTCTATTACAAAAGTTTATCAAAATGACTTGACGAACTTCAAACCCAATAGCCTCGTATCGTACGTGTTTGAAAATTGGAACAGAATAACAATACATTTAGAGACAAACCACGCGGTTTTTTTACCATTGACCACAGACATATTACCAATACAAAGCAGGAGAAGACTAATCAATAACAAAAAACATTATGCCATAGCATTTTCAGACTATGAAAAAGGCATTTGACTTGGTGGAAATTGATGCAGTCATCCTCGCTATTAAAAACTGAAGCCTTAATAACAAAAACATTTTAAAATCGTAAACAAACAAACATATTTCCAAAATATATATAGTAGCCACATTGAGATTTAATGAACACAATGACTATCAGTAGGGGAGATCCATTTAAAGAGACGTACATTTGCCACAGTTATTCACGAAAATATCCTTTTCTTTTCAGTGAGAGAAAGGCAAATCATAAATGGATGGGTATAACTATTCATGATATCAGATATGCTGATGCCATTGCATTATAAAATACATGGGAATTAATTCTCCATTTTTTCTGCTCTCAGTAACTTCAACACCAGTCAGAAGGGAATGAATTTCAGGCAATGATTGAAGAACTTAGTACAAAAATAACCTGCAAAGATGGGCTGAAGATAAATATGAGAGAAAAAAACTAAACTTTGCTCGACAAATGAAGAAATATGTTGTAGTGACACACCTGGAAAACAAATTAGACTGCGCACATCGGGCAATTATTGAAGGTGGGCCAGCCATGAACACATTTACGAAATAAAACGGTGAGAAAATAGGCAGGGTGGAGTGATTTTAAAAGCTGAACTTGATAATGAAAAAAAAACATTCCGACGCGCCTGAAGAGGAATGTTTTCCATCAGTGTTTATGGCCTGCTATGAGCTTTGCATTAGAAACATGGACATTGACAAAATCGTAGAGTGAAAACAACTGAACATTTGTGCAAAGAAGTACAAAGAGGTCCGTGTTGAAAATGGCACCGTAAGACAGTGACATGGATCAGAGAACAAATGCAAATGTATATTAAAAACTAATTTCTCGAGAACTGCTTTTGGTGTTTAGTTTGTTGTCCCCCCCCCCCCATCTCTGATTATAATGGTTGTCTACGTACGGTGTGATAGAAGTTCAACATCCATACAAATAAGAGACATTATTTGGGCGGGACATCTCGCTCGAAGGGATGATGGCAGACTTCCAAAACTAATGATGGAGTGGCAGCCCCGAGAGGATGAGCACCGTGGAGATGGAACGATGAAATCAGCTCGTATGTGGGCGCAAAAGACAGATTGCCACGGCACATGACAACGATGAGAAATGGCGATGGCTCTGGAAGGCCTTCATTCAGCCGTGGTGATGATGAAGTTGAATTCCACTGACCTCACCCGTTCCTTACAAATCTTTATTGTTTTGCTTTTGTGGAATATTGTGAGTTTCATCTTGCTGTTCTGTCGTTCATCTTGCTTTGTGTATTTTTGCATTGTTCTTGTAATTCTTATCTATCCTTCCTCCTTGAGTCTCATGGTATAATTACATTTATGTATCTTCTTGGTTCTTTCGGTAAAGTCACGTAACTTTACCGAAAGAACCAAGAAGATGAATCCCTGCAGTCACGAAAGCTTTAAATCGAAATTGACATTTATGTAGGCAGTTTGTTTCTTATTATTTTTACGTTACGAATTGAGTTCAGCAATTTTAATGTCCAGGCTCACATGGAGTTTGTTTAAACGCTGTGACACGTTTCAGCCTGTCTGACACGTCCATTTGTTGTCATTCATGAATAAACTTTACATGCAAACCGAACTATTTAGGTGTAAAGTACAAATATAATAAGTACATGCTACACAATTTGATTCGCTTCGTAGAAAAGCAGACTGTGCCACACACATTAGTGGTTACTGGAGAAAAATATGATGTGATTTTAAATGAAAGCTCTTCATAACTTGACAAAAATATATAATGAGGCTTGTCCAAGGGCCTAATATGACTGTTGATTTTAAACTACATTTGAAAGGGCTATTATAACACAGATTATGTTGGTCAGACAATTGTAAATTAGGGGCAAATGTACTTTAATCGCATGTGACAGTGTGGTTTATACAAGTGTAAGGCCATCATAGGCATGCTTGACCAGATACATCAATGGGTCCCTTTAATTCTCAGCTGACACTACTCGAGTTAAACTGCTCATAGGCAATAGGCACGGAGTTGGCTCCTTTTGCAATTAGTCTGTATTTTAAAATGAAATAAACTGTGGAAAAAGGTGTGGTAAGAAAAAAAAGTTAGCTAATTTTCAAAAACATTATATGATTGTGTTATTCGTCTGTCTGAACAGTTTTTTTTTATTATTGGTCCATAATAGTTTTTTTTGGGTTAGATCGTGTAAATATAAACGTGTCATTCATCCCACCACCTGACACAGACAATTAGTAAGGTTTGTCACGTAAACAAAAACATGCCAATTCGTTACTAGTTCAGTACACCGTGTGTTGGAAAGTGAACCCACAACATTTACAATTGTAATATTCATTTTACTATTAAAACACAAAAAATTATATGCTGCTGCTACATTGGCTTTGGTGCACAAGCAAACTTTACCACACAAGAAAACTAAACAATTTTCAAGAATACTTTAAAGGAAACATTATAAGTGACATTTTTTGCAATGGCCCTTCTATATTGTACATACATGATGTTGATTTGAAGCTTTCGTGACTGCAGGAATCCATACTCTTTGGTTCTTTTGGTAAAGTCACGTAGGTTTAAATGTAATATTTATTCTTTCGGTAAAGTCACGTAGGTAGAAATAAAATATGTATTTTATTTTAGAAATAAAATATGTATTTTATTTTATTTTAGAAATAAAATATGTATTTTATTTTATTTCTACCTACGTGACTTTACTGAAAGAACCAAATAGTATACATGATGTTGTTAATGTGCAACGAAAAGGGCGATTGCCAAAAAAGTTAGCATATTATATACTTTCCTTATAAATCTAGTGTGATTGGCGAATCCGAGTTAATTCAATGTTGAATATACTGTTGTACCATGGCAGCGGTGGCAGGGCTCTGGTAGTTGGCGCACTGTGCTATGAACCCGACAACATGAGTTGGATTCTCAGCCACGGCTCACATCATTTGCGAGTGATATTTACACGGATCTTGTAAAGCCCCTTCACTCGCCTACACTCACCAGCAATGGTGTAAGTATTGTAAACAACCATTTATAACCGACATGGTGTGGGAAGGCCTTCATCCAGCAGTCGATTGGGGCTGAATGTTACTTTTTAAAATGTTGCAATAACATTTTTCTAATCATTGGATAACAAAACAAATCTTCTGTTGGACTTGCTGCAATATTACATTGACACAGGACCGTACATTATTACAATGGCTGTAGTTCCATTAACCTTCATTCCTATCTTAAATCTCCTCTAAATAGTCATATAATTTCAGAATAATTTTACATCTAATCCTCTTTTTCACGTATTATTTACGCTCTGCCGAGTACTAATACTCCACCAGCGTCGAAAAGACCACTGCAGGGGGATTGAAGTGTGCCGCATGAAACAAAAAAGAAACGTTTCCGAAAAATAAATTTGTCATCCCAACCACCAACTGCATCGAGCAGATCCCATCTCCGGCGCAGCTAACACATTTTTTTACGTTTTGTGGCCCAAAGAATTCTAAAGGTAAGGAGGGGGAAGCAATCACCGCGCCACAAATGGAAGTTAAACTCGTCTGCGCCGATGCGATCGCTATCGTTGCGCTCCGGCGGCAGCTGCGCGCTGGCTTCGCTCAGGGACAGCGACAGCTCGCAACCAGATGGCAAAGACCTGCTGCTGCACGAAATAAACGGCAACAATATGAAGCTGTTTACATGGATGCAAACGGCATTTGAGTTGGTAACATACTTTCACTTATCTGCTGGTGTTAAGCGCACATTTTTTTTTTCATTTTCACAGGTCGCACTGCAAGGTTACGCGTTTTACCGTTAGGCTGAAATCCCTCGCCGGACTATTACAGGGTGACTATTTGTGTCGACACATTTGTTTACTTTTCATTTTATTCATCGCGTTTCAGTGTTAAAATACGTGCACTAAAGCTCAGTCAATATGCTGTACAAGAGTAATTATTAACATATTTCACCAACTCAACTATTAAACATGGCAGCATAATTGGTTTTGTACAGATTTATTTTCAACAGATTGTGGTCGGTTGAAGACAATGCTGCTTTACTTATAGGAGGTGTTTAATTCAGATAGAGTATGATTCACTGGATCAATAGCCTGGTTATTGTGCTGAAATTAATTATTTGTAAACAAGCATTATGTTTCAGGCGAGATGATGCAGGTGTCTAGAGTGGCTCGCCTCTAATCGGAATTTTTTTTGTTCAAATCCCGGTTGGAGATTGAACTCACCCTCTCTTCCTTTAAAGAAAAATACCACTTCATGGGGCAGTACCACTTTAACAGTGGTTTACCTATGGAAATACGTGCTCTCCCTCTATAGGAATATGGAATTTCCACCACATGGCTGAGATAAGTGCTTCCCCATGTTCATTTGAGCTGGAAACCACGTTGACAATTTTGTTACTAAAATGCTTTTTGATGGTCTTCTTTTAGTGTGTTCCACCGTTTTTATTTGATCAACGACACTAAACACAATGAACTCGGCTAACCTTTTGTTAGCCATGCTGCCTTTGTGTCATATTCACTGCAACCTTGGCGTCTGTACAATTGCAATTTGCTTTTATTGGTTCAGTCATTATTACTTCAGTGTCCAACAACAACAAAAAAGTAATTGTCGATGCTAAAGTTGAATAATTTATGAGAAACAAAAAGCATTTTCAATCTGACGCATTTTTATCCAAGGACTTAATTCTGAAAGTGTTTCATATTTAACAAGATGGTGATATTTGATTTAAACTAACTAATATGTGCTTTGCATAATCCAATGTCATTAGCTACTCTAATTTAATAGTGCAAACAAAACAGTGTTTTGGTTCATAGCTCGTAATTATGTATTTGAAAGAACAAAACGAATAACAATGTTGTTGATAAAAATGGGTCCAAATGCCCCAGTGGTAAACACGGAGCAAGCAGCACCTGAGTCAAGGAACCTGCCAGTCATTAATGCCAATTCTTAAGCTAAACCAGGTTACAAGCAAAATCTTTCATTTTATGCCAAAAGTGCGCTAAATCGTCTGATGAATGTGGCACGGGGATGCTCTCCAGCATATGGTTACGTGAAGTGGAGGGGGGTGTCATAAATCCTGTGATTCTGACATCACCGCGCCATAACGCTAGCTATTAGCGTCTGTCGGGAATTATTGAAACTGCATAGCCATGCTTGTGAGCAAAATAAATTTCGCCTTTCATTTTCAGATACAGTTTATGGCTCATTGTATGAGCTGGCATCACAGGACAACTGTATCTTGCAAGGTTCTGCGTGAAAGAAAATAAAGGCATAGCGGCATTTGGAAAATAAGAAATGTAGCCTTTCACATCCGTTAAGATCTTAAACGCAGCACTGCTGTCCATCTAGAGGTCATACCGTAATCTGTAACCCTTAGAAAACAGATAAGGTCATTCTATGGCAAATAGAATATGGCAACACCAATTGAAAGGCAAGAAGAAGAAGTCAATTTTGGAGGGTAATGCCGTAGATTCGGTTCAAAGATGTTGGAAAGAGCACCTGCCTTTTGGCAATAATTTCGATGAAAAGGATGCCTCAAAGAGATCTCAAAGTGGATAAAAGCACCAATCAACAAACGGGGTACAGAGTTGGTTCAGCTTCACCAATGGAAGGCCAACATTGGTATCTATCCAGCACATGACTATTCTTTATTGCAAAGCTAACATCTGAAGTGTATTGATTTTTTTTAACAGTCTCTTTGGAAGACATTTAAAATGGGGGCCTTTGACAGAAGGATAATCTTCTGGATGTAGAAATCCAAAAAATCAATAAAATAACCTAGATTCTTGGTTGGGTAAAAAACATTACTACATCTTACTTTAAGATATTTTTATTAACGGTTGAAGCATCAGTCAAAAAAAAAAATCTGTATTTTTAAAATGAATTAATTCTTAAATCAAGTTCCAAAAATAGTTATGCTCAGTATTTGTTATTTTGCTGATTTAGAATGTGTGGAGGAAATTTGATAATTTGATCAATTAAAATAATAAGATGCAGTACTTTTCGAAATCCATGTCTGGATGAAGGGCTCCCAAAATTATGCCAGTGAGTTGTTTGATCATGTGAGCCAATTAATAGTTTTGATCTTATTATAATATATTCCAGAACGATGCTATTGAGACTTTAAGTATATATTTGGTCATTTATTGAGAGTAACCTTAATAACTTGGAGGTGTTTAAACGCTTTCCCGAGATACGTGTATCTTTCAACTCAATTTTTTTTTCATGAAATAACTCTACACACATTAATCGGCTCAGTGTTACATTTAAACAAAACGTGCTGGTATTAAATCAATTGTCAGCAGCGAACACCCTGTGGAGGTTGGAACACTCAGTCTATTCATTTTAAATGTCCTTCTATAAAACTGTAGTGGTGTTAACTACTCGCTGTTCGCAAACTGTGAGAGAGCGGATCGTAAATAAGGTTTTCCCGGTCAGGGTCAAATGGGGTGAGGTAGGATCCAAACGCCAGATTGGGAAGGACTAATCGGAGGGTTCCACAAGGTGGCCGGGGATTGGACAACCCGGCCACGAACAGGTATAAAAGCCAGAGCGCTGAGAGCTCTTGGCCAGTTCTGCTACACGAAGACCCAAGTCGGCCGAAGACATCTAGGACCCTGGACCAAGCCCTCCAGCCCTTATCAGGGCTAGGGCTCAGTGTAACCAGTGGTCGGGGAGAGATCCCCTAGGTCCAGCCAGAGGACGCTGGGATAGCAGGGAGATTAGATAGCCTGCAAGGTCCGGAGGCTGTGTCGCCTCAGGGTAACGGGTGAGGGGACCATATACCCCTTTGTGTGATAGGGACTGTGTATTAAGATAATAAACAGTGTGTGCCATAAAGAAGTTTAGAAGTCCGTCCTTTACAACACTACAAAACGATGCAGCTCCACCAACATAGCCGTTGTCAAAAATAAGAACACAACTCGAGCGGTTTCTGTTGCTTGACTTGTGCGGCTTAAATTTGGCGTGCAAGGTGAAAGATGGCTTATGCTGTTGCGCACGCGAGTTTAGCATGGGCTGTTTGGTACAGAACCCCAGTAACTTAAGAGCGTCATCACCACAGCCTGCTATCCCAACAAAACGGTCACCTCCCAACCATTACAAACCCTGCTCACGACGTTTCCAAGTGGGGCTCTGGAACCAAGACGTTGATTTTCGTCGATCATCTAACTGCTTACATATGTGAGCAATTCAACATCGCATACAATGATTAATACCTGCCCTCTGGGCGTTATCTGCCCAATTAATGGCACCGGCTACTAACATGTAGTACATGCGGAGTGTTACGATCAGTTCACAGTAAATAACAAATACGATTTTAGGATCTATATATGTACCCCATATAAATACAGTCTATATTCATGTAATACACGGAGCAACATAAGCATTGTTGAGATGATTTTTGCTTTAACTATAGTTAAATATTACTTAAGAAGCCAATGTTGTTATATATTAAAACAATGTAATATTGAAAAGGACTTCGGACGAGGTAAGTACAGCTCGCTCAACTTTATGGTTAATTCGCAGATAATGTGCAAACACGTCGAGACCATACTTATCGAGGCTTCACCCCAGAATGCACCCCGAGCTCTCTCTTGGGCCCCTTCTATATCCGGCACCGTCCTTTCTAGCAAGTTCTCCTCTCCTCCTCCAATCCCATTTTGCCTTGTCCAACGGTTTTCAACCGTCCCTCATTCATTAAATTAGTAATCTCCCCACCTCTTCCCTTTGCACCAATCTGATTTGAAGGCTCCGATGCCTTCCGATCAGATTGGTGTGATGGCGTCACCGACCAAGGCGGTTGTCAGTGGCTCTGCTACTTTTAAACTTGGCCTGCCTGTATAGTCGTTAAGACTTCTGGCAGGCTACCCCACACACAGACATCGGGTTGGCCGCCAGGCCTAAACCCTTACAATATTATAGATAGTATAGTATATCTGGAGATTTTTCACAAAGAACACAGGAATAACACTTTAACGACATTTCTGAATTGTATCAAAATGCAACACAATTGTCACGTGTTGCAGTGTCGACACGCAACCATATCTCAAGGTGCTCAACTTGGCACCCTGAATCTCTCGAGCTCAACCTCGCAATCTTCTTGAAGTGATTCCTGCACTGGAACGCTGACTCCCAGAGAGTGTGACTTTTGGACTTGGAACTTGAGGTTTTTCATCCTTGTTTCGTTTCGTTGAGTGGTAACTTCCGAGAGTGCATGCAGTCTGTCTGCTCGAGTTGCGAAACACACAAGCTTGAGCACTCAACCTTGCCTGAACTAATAATTCTCGAAACAACCTTGTAGTTTAGTTATACAAACATAATATACTGTGACGATACACATTCAGAACAGGCATGTATGTAACTGTGTTGGAAAGTATATATTGAATTGGAGAAAGTGAACATTGTTTGGTACAAATAGGTTAACGTCAATAGGCAAAACTTTGACCTCATAGCAGAGTTGTTTGCAATACAAAGCTCCTCGAGAGTAATTTGGGGTTGAGACACCTGGCTTCAATCAGCCTCATACTCTTGGGATGGAACCTCACAAGAACAACGAAACATGGGCATCCTGGGTAAGGAACTCCAGACTGAGGGAAGAAGAGGAGAAATAGCACGGAATTCTCTGGGGGACTTTTGACAGTAGGCCATGGATGCTCAAATGAAGAGGATGTGGAGTGAAGTACAGTGAGATGACAGGGAAGATGGAAGTGGAGCTAAGTCCATGGAGAATCTGGAAAACGCGGAGTGCAATCTTGAAATGTGTCTGGCAATAGATTGTGAGTAGGGAGCCAGTGAAGGGATCAGAGTATTGATGTAATGTGCTATTGTTTACAGCTGTGGGTGAGAATTTTGGCAGCAGAATTTTTCATGTAATTTTTGGTAAAAATGTGAGGGATTTGGGGAGGTCATAGAGGATATAGTGTTGCAAAAGTCAAGTCCGGATGTGTTTAAGGCTCATATGAGGGACTCGGCAGGAGCTGGAGTAAGGGTTTTGTAAATGAGGGAGATACTCTTTGTTTTTTTCGGTAAAGCCACGTAGGTGAAAACAAAATAAAATTAAAATAAAACAACTAAATTAAATCACGACGTTTCGGAAGCAACACAAGCATCCGTCATCAGGTTTGACCGTTCCAGCAAAATTACTGTAGCGTATGAAGAGAGCTATTTAGAGACACGTTTTTATATAGGGTACTAGGAGGGGGAGGAGCCAAGGGGTCGGGGGGGGCAGGCCGTGTGGCGTCGCGAGCGGTTGGGCAAGGGGCCTGCATGAATTAAGCCGATAGAAATGAGGGAGATGTTGCACAGATTTGAGGCATGGGCATGAGCTTCGGTCGAGTCGAGATACTTGGGAATAGAAAGAGCGTGCGGGAAGGTCATTTCTGATTTTCTCGGCTTTTCCAGAAAAATATAGGAGGTGAGTTGGCAACTGACATGGTGGAGGAAGTCGGGTCATGGGGGACACGAGAGTGAAATCACCGTAAACTGAAAAGAGACTTATTCTTAGGTTTTTTCGGTAAAGTCACGTAGGTAAAACATTAAAATTAATAAAAGTAAAATAAAATAAAAATCACGACGTTTCGGATGTAACACAAGCCTCCGTGTTGCCTCCGAAACGTCGTGATTTTTATTTTATTTTACTTTTATTAATTTTAATGTTTTACCTACGTGACTTTACCGAAAAAACCTAAGAATATGAATTCTTGCAGTCACGAAAGCTTCAAATCTAGAATGAAAAGAGACTTGCAGTCAACATAATATTATCGGGTTTTTTTTATTACCGCACTTTTGTTCACGTTATGGTCAATGGTAGTATCGCACAAGGTAAATCATAACCAGGACTATCGACTACCATGGGTTATTATATTTTTCTGCACATACGGTACATTGATTTCGTGTATAAATACAATTGAGGTTTATACATACATAAATGTATTATGTGTGTTTATATGTATAGAGCTATGTTTACTCTGCAAAGATAAAGACGATTAAACCAAAGCACTTATCTCAAGGTCAGTTTGGAATTAAAAGTTTTTATTTTGCATTCATTCCCCGTGGCATCTAATAATAATAATACGTGAAAGCTCTTTTTTCGAAATGGTTTGCAAAGTTATTTTCATCACCACAAAAGAGCGGTTGGTGCTGTGTTTATTTCAACAATGGTTGTCATATGCCGCTTCAGTCGGGTACCGAGAGCTGTCATCATTGGAACAATGTAACTTAATTTATAATAAAAGATTAAACGCAATGAACTGAAACTAATCCGGGAACTTGACATTTGTAAGAAAAAAAAAATGTGTGATGCCACAGATTTGAAGATTTTCCTTTTTTGAAAGTAATCACATTCTTTGTATTCTCTGTGCCTGCACCCAAGAGCTCAATCCATTTGGTGCCACACATGTGCCGGTAAGCCACCAACAGCACACACAGATGCAACAGGAATATTTACACCACAGACCAAACTGGTGGCAAAGGTGTGTGATTTTACGTGTGCTTCTCCTTGGTCGTCATTTATGCACATTCCCAAGTGTTGCCTGCAGTGGAAACGTTGCAGTCCACCATTCTGTCGGTTTACAGGCGTAAACAATATCTATCATGGATAATTTTTTTGGGTTAGATTGCGTAAACGTAAATGTAAAGTTAAATCTGCCACCACCCGACACAGCTAATAAATTAGGTTTGTCTTGTAAACAGAACATGTCAATTAGTAACGAATTCAGCACACCAGTGTGTTGGAGAGTAAACCCACAACATTTACAATTCGAGTCTTGTAATTGCTGTGTCGGGTGGTGGCGGGTTTAACGACACATTCATATTTGCGCAAACTAACCCCCAAAACAACCTTTTATGGATATTGGTCACGAAAGCCTCCGTGTTAAACTTAAACAATATCCCGAGCATCATCGGCATGTAATCATAATCAGTAGCAGCTGGTCACTAGGGACCAATGGAGGGTGCTGGCCTCCATTATAGGAAAAAAGGAAATGGGAATAATAAACAGACAACAAGATTTAACATTTTTTATTAATAATCACCACATTTTGTAATCTTTTGGACGAGATAAAGAACAGTTTAGCAAAGGCGGCTTGCTCGTAACTGGAAGTCAATGAGCCGCTGTACCCCCCCCCCCCCGCATTGTTTGACTTGCATCCCACTGGGATTTTTGCACACAGCGTTGGTGTACGGGGTTTTGTCTGCAATATTTTGCTGTCTTTTCTTGGATTTCTGTTTGCACTTAGTCACATATTCACTTTAAGATGTTTTTTGTTCATGTTTTTGTTTTTGTTTGTTGCGGTTGCACCCGATTCAAGAGCCGAATGGCTCACAGGGCTATACCTAATAAATGAACTTGAACTTGATCTGAAAGCGCGCGATGTGGTGACCGTCTTTCTTCGATGGTTAACCTAAACTCGTTGGGAGGATGACCCTTGCCTTGCTGTCCGTTGTTGCACATGCCCTTACCAGTCTTGCTTGCCAGTTACAAAACTTAACTATGTATATTATATATATATGCAGCCCTCCCTGTATATTAGATACTTGACCCCCCACCTCCTATCTCCCTTTAATGCCCCCCACAATAAAATGTCCATCCAAGTGTTAGCGTTATATGTTATGGTGAAACAAAGAATTGCCCTGGAAATTGTCTTCCAATGTATTCCTTTAGTTGGATTGTCATTTTGGTGACACAGACCTATGTTTTGAAATGAGACCATCCTGATTCTCTGGAGTCCTCATCTGGCTAAACATAATAAACCAAAAACTAAGCTAGTTTCTAGCCAGGTCTTTGATATATATACCTGCGTTTCTACTCTACAAACTGAGCTCGTGTAAAATTGGATATTAGCGAAGACGCTTCAAGTGTGCAGGCATATATGTCATGCGTTTGTAAAGGACAACTCATAAGGAAAGGAAATAAACTATTGATTCACTTCCCTTGACTGTTCCCAAGCTTCCAGAAATAGGCAATGTATGACTTTATTGTAAAGGTCAATTATTTGTCTATCTAAAACTTTTTTCTACTGAATCAACAAAAAAAATACAAAACTAATTAACCTCTACAATTAAGCTGAACCGTTTAAAATTGCTTTTCATGCAATCATTTTGCCTGTATTAATTACTAAGCCTTTAAATCGCACAACAGAATGTATACTGTGGGGGGCAAAACCGATTTGTGGGCAATTTGGATTGCTGGTGAAGATTACATGCACGCGCGTGCACATGGAAACAAAAATAAATAAATAAAGTTGCATATCAAAGCAAACAGGGGCTTGGAGAAAATGTTAAAGCTTCTGAGACAAAAAAAACCTGCGTCCCTTATGATCCGCTGGTCTGATGTGCGTGAACAAAACATGACCGGCATAACCAGCGTTTCCTTGAGATTTTTATGGGTTTTTTAATTCACTTGTCTATGAACAACCTTCACTCGTTCTTTTTTAAAATATTTACTCAGTCACTCTCTCGGGAACCGATTCCCACGTCACGGTAAGTCCTTCTCTACCCAATGCGGTGGCCATTCTCAAGTGAACAGCTTATGTTTAACTTTCAAGTTGACTTGTATTTTGTGGTCCTTAATATTCGAATCAGTTTCAATAGGGTTATCTGTAATTTTTTTGATAAGCTTTTAACATCAGTAATTTATATTACAATGCTGCACTCATATGCAGTTTATACTGCCTATGGCAGGGACCAGTCATGTATTTGCTTGCACATTCCACTCTGAGGCTCTTTAAATGCTGTAATCATATCATGCAGAAATCTGGGATGCGAATACATATTTTTTAATATTCCTACGGGTTTGTATTTCTAGAAACACTGGGCCAAGTCTACTTTTTCACGGCAGTACAGGTAGTCCCCGACTTACGATGGAGATGCGTTACGACGACCCCATCGTAAGTCGAAAATATCGTAAGTCGAAAATGGCCTCGCCTACCTAGGAGTCTTAAAGAATGGTGATAATTTAGCAAAACAGAGCAATTTACAGTACCGTACTGCAGAGGTGTGGACTCGAGTCATGTGACTTGGATTCGAGTCAGACTCGAGTCATGAATTTGATGACTTGCGACTCGACTTGGACTTGCATAACAATGACTTTGTCCCACCTATGAGATGTGGACTCGAGTCATGTGACTTGGACTCGAGTCAGACTCGAGTCATGAATTTGATGACTTGCGACTCGACTTGGACTTGCATAACAATGACTTTGTCCCACCTCTGCCGTACTGTATAAACTATATGCGTACAGTACATCCCGGCAGCGTCCCAACGTACAGTATCGTACCTCGTACGCTGCTGCGTTTGCCTGCCGCGCGAAATATAAAATATTTAACAATTTTGTCATATCGCTATCGCCATCGTAAGATCGAAATATCGTAAGTCGGACCATCATAAGTGGAGGACTACCTGTATTTGATATCCACCCATATTAATTAACGTGCTTGAGTTTGTCACTAAATAGAAACACTATATGACACACTCGCAGACATACGTATGCCACCATGAAGTTCCAAATGGGACCTTCGGTTTCATTGAGTAGGTTATTTTGAAAAGGGTCCATAAAACCGCAGGTACCTTACGTTGCTCCTGCAAGTACCGTTACACATATTGACCTTTCTGTGTCATGGCTAGAGCCGGCTATTAAGAATTGTGCTTATATAAATGTAGACCGCTTTGTGCTTTGCAGTGAGATGTATGGCTCAATACAAAGCTCTTGCAGAAATCAATGACAAACTCAAGTTAATAGATTGCGCTGACAAAGTGCCACAATCAAACAGTGGCAGCTGTCTTGAGCAATTAATCTGCACGAAGTCAAATTCCATCGAAGATACTTTCGTTGAAAGTGAAGGTAAGCATATTCGTAATGAAATATTTGTAACTGCTATACGGTATTATTTTCAAAATGCTCCTAGATTGTTGTTAGTTTTAAGGCATTATATTATTGCACATGTTCATAGATGTGCCATTAAATCTCCCAGTGATTTGAACAGCAGTTGCATTTGACTATTATTTTCTTCTTTCATATGGCATTGGATAGATAGGCAACACTACTTTTTGGGGGAATCGCAATACACTATATAGATCGATGTCTAAGTTATTATGCCATTATCATTGTATTTTACAATTAGAATTTTAAAGAAGCCTCCACATAGGATAGGAATATGGCTTTGTTAAAAATAAAACTCATAAAAAATCTAGTCTTAAATAAAAACAATAAAAGAAAACACCACGTGACTTTACCGAAAGAACCAGAGTATGGATTCCTGCAGTCACGAAACCTTGAAATCAAGATTCAATAAAAAAAATACATATTGTCAGTTCAATAGTAACTTCCAAACAGAACAACCACAAGACACACGCACGACAGCAACACACATAGGTAGCGACAGAAGTGGTTGCAAAAGTGATTTTTTTTTATTGTATTTCCCACTACTGTATCTCCGTGGTGTTCCCAGTAGTGCCTCTCTTGGTGGCATTTACGTTTATTTTGGTTAACCAGGTGATTACTCAAGAGACCGGGAAGGGAGTCTCATTTGCAAAAGTGACCTGGGTCACCAACATAAAATAAATAAAAAAGTAAAATAAAGTTCAGTATTGATGAAAATAGAAATCAGAAAAAACGGCGTCACGTGAAAAATCTAAAATATTCCAGGAACATAAATCATTGCCCAAAAGTGAATTCCCCGTAGCTTAAGGTGGCCCACGAAGATTGTTTTTCAACTGACAATAGCGCCTCTAATTAGCACGGTTGGGCTACGTACGGTGTGAAATAAGTTCTACATATATACAATTACAAAATTAAGTTGCAGAAATATTAAACACATACAGGGTGATTATTGGACTAATATGAAAAAAGACAATGCTATAAGTTAAATGCAAGTGCAAGTTAAGTTATCATAAAGAATCAATAGCTTGGGCATCAAATTGTGATCTCGATGGGAGAGTATCCATGAGCAGATTACCATTTGAGCCTGGCAATGGCGATCGTGCCACAGTGTAAACACCGTCTCTGATTGGTGGATTGGGGAAGTGGATGAGATTGTGCGTGATGACGTCATTGATTAATTTCTCCTTTCACTAGCCCCGCCTCCGCATCATTATAGCTGGTGGCAGATAGACAAAGCCTTAACACACGATTGGGGCAAGTGCTGTTGAGAAGCACCTATGAAGGCCGGCACGGCACACAAAGGGGGTGTGAGTGGCCAGCACCACGGCTGGCCGCCTTTGTCTCCCCAGTGGCGATGTTTTTACACACCGCACCAAGTACTCATTTGAAGTTGAGTCGACCTATGGGAGGCCCAGGCACCGGTTCAGATAATCGTCACCGGTGTTGACCGTGAGTGGGAATCGAACTTGGGTCGCCGGCTTCATAGCGCAGCACACTAACCACTCGGTAGGAGGAAGGTGCCACATCCATCTTGCAGTTCGGATTTGCTATATCTGAAAAAAAGCATATGGTCTCCTCCAAGAGCAAAATGCATTACAGTATGGTGTGTGTGGCATGTGCTTGCTGTTGACATTTTTATATGAATTTATATAGGCAAAATGTGACAACAGGCAAATGATAAGAATTTGATAATGCAACTGGAGTGCATAAAGATTATCTTCTCTTTAGAAAGATAGTTTGACATAGGAGATAAATATTTGAGCCCCACACATTGAATAATCATCATCATCATCATTCTGACCGACTGCTGAACGAATGCCTCCCCAAACCGTCACCTATTCACAGCATTTCGCAATGCAACAATCCATGTAGCTCCTTCACACGAGCTGATTTCAGAGTTTTATATCTGCGCCAGTCATCCTCCCGTGCGTGTTTCCATCCTTTGGCTGCCACTCCATCATTAGTCTTGTCCACTACATCCAAGAGTGTTGTCCTGCCCATGCCCACTTAATTATTCTAACTTGCATATGGTCTCTGATGCATGTGTTCCGCCTCCTATCTCTCAGCTTAATTCAAAGCATGCCCTTGTCCATGCTTATATGTGCACTTTTTAGGTTTTGTTATAACAGGTACAAGGGATTTAGTGGTGTGAGTGTTTTTAATTATTACGTTGACATTTCCAAAAACACTCCAACATGCTCTCCTATGCCTTTCTATTTCACTATTTCTCTCCTGAGCTGCATTTAGAAACTGCCGTACTGTATGTTGATAATGAAAATTCACTTGGAATTGATGCAGTATTCAAGCTGTCACAAACCAAGGCCTAAATTTGTTGGAAAATAAAGCAGCCATTTAATATCAGAAGGGGAGTCGGGCACGGAGGCATGCTTTAGCCAAAATTATTCATAGCCACATTCGAAGACGTTTCATGAAAACTGGATTGAAACAATAATGGCATAGACTAGGGGTCAGCAACCTGCAGCTCCGGAGCCAAATGCCGCTTCTTACCGGCTGCTCCGTGACGTTATTTGTTAAGGACCACCTTCTCGTATTCACATGCATTGAGGAGTTTTTTTGTTTGCACCAAATTCGGAAAACAAATTTCTTCCTCTTCTTGGTTCTTTCGGTAAAGTCACGTATAAGGGAAATGATAAAATAATAAAAATAACACGTAATAAAATACAATTCTCACAACGTTTCGCCCACAACGCAAGCAGCCGTCCTCAGGTGAAGAACAGGTCTGTCGATAAGACAGAGTCTTCAGACTTCACCTGAGGACGGCTGCTTGCGTTGTGGCCGAAACGTCGTGAGAATTATTTTATTATGTTTTATTTTTATTACTTTATTATTTCCATTCTACGTGACTTTACCGAAAGAACCAAGAAGATGAATTCCTGCAGTCACGAAAGCTTTAAATCGAAATTATCTTCTTGTTATTTTAGTTGCCGACCCCAGGCATAGACACGAATGGAATTATCATTAGCCACCTCCGTTATTGCTGATGACATGGTCATTATAACAGCCAATGGAAATGAATTGCAGGAAGGGATTGAAAACTTATTATGAAAATGAGCAAATATAAAAGTAATGTAAACATTTTGAGTGTACAACTGAAATTATTATTAGGAGGGATGCAGCTGGAAAACATTTGTAAATTAGATGGCATTCATGGCCGTCGCAAGCATCAGACTCTCCACTAATAAAACAATATCGCTGGCGTCCAACGCCCACAGACAGCTCTAAAATAGAAAAACTGCCAGTCAGAAATCTCTCTTGAGCTCTGCCACTGCAGTCATAAATAAACAAATAATGTTCACAGCGCTACAATTTACAAGGCACTTGCTATAATATGTAAAGGAGATAATAGCTCGTGCTGTATATTGTCGGGTAGCTGTTCCTCAGTGTGACTGCGTATTAGCATCTCCACGCAACACTGCAAGTGCAGCAAAGGAGCATTACCCTGTGTCTGGATGATTAACTGTCCCTATTCATGGCCATTACTCAGCCCAGCACTCATTTTAATTTGCCCCAAACTGTTGTGATGACAAACGACCAGAGGCCCGTACTGATCAACATGCGAACGGCTGATGTGTCATGCGCCTTGCTGTCTTGCCATTTGAAGGCAGAGGCACCGTGACATTTTGTACACTCTGAAAAGAACCTGCAGACAACGAATAAACATTCCATCTTAACTACTGATTGCTATTTTTTTTGACCATACAGGCAGTGAGATATTTATTCAATGCTTGGGGGCTTGTGATATATACTGCTGCTTGTTTGTGCACACACGTGGGTTTAACCACACAGATAGGAGAAAAGTAATTTAACAGCAGAATGATTTGGCAAAATAAATTCGGTGGAATACTAGGTGCAGGTGATGTCCATGCAACAAAAAAAACTATGATACACTTTGAAGGAGGTTAAACGTGTATGCAAAAATAGGGATACAATATATTGGATTTTCAGTTAATATCCAACAACATAAATGAGCTGAATATTTGTATTCTCATTATACACACCCTCACGACTCGGGTCGTACCAGGTTACCCATAGAAGTGTATGGATCTTTGGGTCACCAGCTGTGATGGGTATTCTGTCCCACCTTGCCCTTGATAATTACACAGAAAAAAATGTCCATCTGCTCGTGCGGTGTCAACGCTTCACGTGATGTCAAACATTCCCCCGTTCAGTCTGTTTGTTCATTTTAATTTGAATTATTCAACCTGGCAGGGGCTCCAGAAATCATATCTGTGTGTGCAGGGTATCATGAGACTGTGGTGTTACACCTTCGCAAGTGCTCGAAGCAAAAGTGTGGTTTTCCCAAATCGATAAAAAAAATGTATTCTACAAAATGTTGTACTCTTTTGTGGCATAGTTTTTTCTTCTTCTAAGAACAAACTAAAAAAAATCAGAAAAGGCCAGTACTATATGAACATCAACTTGTAAACCATTCAGGTTATGAGCCTATTGCATTATTATAATTTCCAACAATATATAATAAATCCATACACCTATCGCCATAGTAGTGTTCTAATTTGAGTGGTGTCATTTGTTGTGCTATGATGCGTAACAGGCCTAAAGGCTTGCATTATGACAATTGTATAATGGATGTTGCCAGGGTTAATTTGCTATCAATTTGAAAAAAAATAACATAGGTTGCGAATGCCTCGGTGACTTTTGTGAATAGCTAAGACTTAATGGTGCAAAAACACTAAGTTGACTTAATTTGGATGGTATCTCTGAGACGGTCTATATACTCCACTACATATATGCACACAATTTATCCTGGGCAGCTGTACGCACAATTATAGCAACAGCGGTTATTATTAAAAACATTAAATGTCACTAAAATCAGCTCGGTGGTATGTGCCTCTACGAGCCATTCTCTAACGAAAATGGTTGCACTGCTACACGAGAGATCTGAATGTATTGCTCATCGCATGCTATTCCCTTTCAATGTCTATTGTCAAACACGCTCTTATGACCTTGCTCAATTCACGAAACGTGTGAACTCTTATCTCTTACAAATTTGCGAGTGCTGTTCGCTGTTGGCTGGTTGGCAGCTGTGGGCCTTTGGGCCCTGTGCTGAGCAATTGTGGTAAGAATGAAAAAAAATTCGATAAGCACATTGGGAATAGGGGAAAAAATACGCGAAATATACTTTTTTTACGGCTGCAATGGCCAGAATGGTGATTGACTTAATGACTTTCCTCACCCAAACATGGTTAGACATGCCCCTGGCTCCACTCATTGCATATTACTGAGGAGTCGCATTGCACGATTATAAATCAAAACTGGAGACGTGGGGGTCTCTGACACCGCCACGATTTTTACGGGAAACACATCGGGGGTAAAGGAGGAAACAATTTGTAGACCTAATCTGTCATGTAGTCTGTAACCAATTTTATTGTCAACTTTTCATTCGTGGAGGATTTTTTTAATATACATCATAAATTAATACTATTATTCCGCAGCTGCTATATACATTGTATTTAAATTTCCCAAAGGTTTTTGTTTTACCCTATAGACTGGTCTCTATCTGAGAGAGCTGAATATACACACACACACATACTTCCGTTTAAAAACAACATTTTATAGGAACAAAAAAAAATCACTACCAACTGTCACATGTGAATTACCGCTACCAAATTTGACTTACGAGAACATCGATGGCCTCTGGCCACCTCATTCTAGCTCCTGCGGGGGCATCCCGGCGCATCGCACCTCGCCCATCGCCCCCACTGATGTCCTCTCCCCCCCCCCCCCAATGTGTGCCGATACTACTGACTCTATTAAATGTAGGGTGTGTCGGCATATATACCTACAACATTTTTTTTTGGGGGGGGGGGGGAGGGGGAGCGTCGATAATTGTTGCAACCTTTTTGGATCAACTTTTTACCCCCACATCTGAGGAGGTGGGGTCCACTTTCTATAACTTTTTGATTCAGGCGTTCTCAAATGCTCTTATAATTTTGTTAACAAGCAGACGGACAAACTGAACACCGGGATTTATAGATGCATGTTAGTAGTTAAATGCTGTTTATTAACATTTAATTGCAAGATGAGTATCGTGAGATGTATGAAAGTTGCAGTTGTGCTTTTCCTTTTGAGCTTATTTCTACCCAATTGCTACCCATCAATCAGTGACAGCTGATAAGTAATACACTTCCCACCCTGTAACAAACCAATCACAATCTTATGGTCTTGCACAAAACAGCCCCACAGGGTTAAATAAATGTGTCACGTAGTGAATCCCATGGGAGAATTTGTCACGACATGGGGTCCTAAATGAACCAAATGTGTTGCAACAAAAGGCAGAAAAATGGGTTTCATCACTTATATAATGCAGCGCGTTTGATTTATTCTATTTTAAGAAAGCACCATGCACTCTCAAACTGTTCACAATGCGCATGGCTGAACACCCATTCTGCACAGTGCTGCAGACTAGGTATTCACGGTAGAATACTACAAACTAGATATTTACAGTACTGATATCTCAACTAATACTGCACATACTGGTGCATGGCAGGATGCATCAATCGATGATATGGACGGCCAAGCTCACGATCATCATCACCACCATCAGCAATGGCGTAGCCAACTGCAGGATGAAGGCCTCCAAACATTGTCGCCATCCCTCACGCTCCTGCAATGCCACGATCCATCACGCTCCTGCACATGAGTTGATCTCATTGCTCCATTTCCACAGTGGGTTGGTTGTCCTCCCAAGTGCATTCTCTGCTCTGGTTGCCATCTTGTGAAGAGTTTTGTCCATTGTCCACATCCCTTCTATCGGTGGCGAGATGTCAACTCCTTCGCCTCGTACGCGGAAAGTCGTGGGTTCGATTCTGACCCTGATGCCTGTCTATTTGGCGTTTGCATGTTCTTCCAGTGGTCGCGCGGATCTTTTTCCCGGGTCATTCGTTTTTTCCCTCCACATTTAGAAGCATGCGCTTAGCTGCTTTAAATGTTTGCTATACATTTCCACGTGGTAATCCACTTCGTTGAGCTATCATTTGTGGCCAGGTCGCTTCTGAAAAAGAGCTACATAGCTCGGTGTGCCTTACCTGGTAAAATTAAATAAAAGTTTAACGTTTTTATATATCCTGCCCAAGACCACGTACTTTTTAACAGTTACTATGCTTCATCTAATTCGCGCGTGTGTTCCAAATTCCACGTATTCCACTCCCTGTCTTTCAGTGTAACTTTACCCTCACAATGGATGCAGTACGTCACGTGTTTGAGGGATGACGCCGGCTTGGGAGGCCTTCATCTTGCAGTATATAAATATTGGCTGGTGGTGATGATGACGATTACGCTGACGATAATCCAAAATGTTTCGTCAGCATGACAAACAATTAAAACGAGAACGCCTTTAATTAGGTCACTGTGGATTATTCATCTCGAATGGCGTGTTTATGAGGGCATTTCGAGCAGGGATAGGTAATGTTGGGGCCACCTATGTGCATCGTGCGTTCACGGACGTCTTTAAACCACCTCTACTTTATAAAGCACAGCAGTGGCTCACTGCCTCGGGTTATGAAGTCCCCTGTGATGTGGCTATAGGTGGATGTCCTGCTAGGTTCTAGGGTGTTTTTCACATTCTGTCCTGCAATCCAGTTACATGGCTGTGTGCGCGTGTTTGAGCATGGAAAACCCTGAGGCAAAGTCCAGCTCATATTTATGCAGAAATCAGAAACCTGATAAAAATTATATGCTGTACGTAATATATGCAAAATGAATATTTTTTTCCTATGCCTCTATGAATATGTTAAGATTTGAATCCATTAACCGTTTAGACGGCAGAGTGAGAGATATTGCATTGTACCTCTGCATGATTTGATACCTTGTATAGTTTTTTTCAGAAATGAGATTATACTGATGTGTGAATTATAATAGAATACTGGTGTTGACATTCATCACTTAAATGGAGCTTTTTGCAAAAGGATTATACTTTAGGGCGCTTGGAACGGCTGCGGGCTGCATGAAAAATGAAAGCAAAAACCATGGTTAGAGTAACGGCTATGAACGTAGATTACGTCTCATCAGAGCCACAGGATGACATAGGAGGCACTATCGTGGGGAAGGCAACTCCTCCAGTCTCCAAATACATCATTGCAAAGTATTTCACTCTGGGCTAATTCCACGTTATTAACACCGCACTTACTTGACTTAACGCTTTCGTGACTGCAGGAATTCATATTCTTTGGGTCTTCCAGTAAAGTCACATCGATAGCGTGACTTTTACCGAAAGACCCAAAGAACACCTCACTTATTGTCGCCATATTCGCTCGCGCAAAGGCCTGTTTAAGTGTTTTGTGTATGGTGGTGCGCCATATTTGTTTCAGATCGTCTCAGCCGGGACGGGGTTAATCGGGTTACTGAATTTCGTGGTAAATGTGTCACAGTGCATTCCCGTTCTCTCTATTGGCAGAGCCTGGTATCGGCGATGAAGAGGAGAGTGTTTACTGGACTGCAGTGAATCCTAAGACATGGCAACGCACGATCCCCACTGCGGACCGTGCCATGCATTTCAATGCAGTTTGTGTTGTCCTGACGTTAAAATGCAATCCTCTCTATTGTAGTCCCGTCAACTCATTGGGTTTAATTCTCAAAGGCAAAACTGCGAATGGTTGTGGTGCTATACCATAGGTAATATCTAGCAGAGGTGTAACGATGTATAGAATCATTGATTGCAATTGATTCATTGGCTCATGGGCATATAATAACGTCTAATAACACTAAATCTTGACTTAAAGCTTTCATGACTGCAGGAATCATATTTTTGGGTTTTTCGGTGAAGTCACGTAGATAGGTTCAAAGAAAATAATAAAAAAATTAACCCGTAAAAACTAAGTTTTTCACTATAAATCCTTTATATGCGTGGTGGCTAGAGTCCTCTCATCCTCTGGCTTGAGATGGCTGCCACCTATGGGTCAGATGATTGCCTGCCACCATTAAGCAATTGGTAATTAAATATAATTTCTTTTTTCCTAAAAAGTGTAAAATTTTGGGGAAAAAATTTGACGAAAATAAATTGTCACGCACAACGAGTCTGTGTGCAAAATGTCAGCTCGATTGGATCACGGGAAGTGGGTTAAAAAACGACCGAAATATGTGCACGGTCGTAAGCGCGCAAGCAAGCAAGCAAGTGAGCTTAATATAAAGGATTTAAAAATAACAGAAAACTGCGACGTTTCGATCGCAACGCAAGCAGTCGCAAGCGGTCGTCTTCAGGAATAACACTGGTCTACAATCTTTGATACGTCGTCTGCTTCAGAGATTAAATGTGCTGTTTATTATGGATTTTGATGTGCAGAATTCAAAAATGACAATTAAAACAACTGATTGGCTACTGTTCCCAAGATATTTAAGTTTTTACATTTTACGTCTATGTAGAGTGTGTGGATAGTAGAGTTTTACCCATAAATTGTAAACCCAGGTCTTTTCACGTGTTTATGGTTGCTTTACATGATAACATGTCACCAGTCCTGTTCATGTAACACCTTAAAAATCAGCCAAAGGGTTATATAAATCCAATTTAATATTTAAAAAGGCAAAAAACTATTATGTATAGAAAGTACATAGTTTAGTCCTTATTCAGTGTCTACTTGGAACTTCTTGGCTTGTCTCTTGTATTCATCAAATGGAGCATCTCTTGTCACTGTCCAGAAATAGTCTGCAAGCATTGATGGGCTCCATTTGCCCTGATAGCGTTTCTCCATTGTTGCAATGTCCCGGTGACGTCGCTCGCCATGCTCGATGCTCACTGCTCTGCAGTTCGGTGGAAAAAAAATCTAGATGAGAGTGCAAAAATTGTATCTTTAGTGACATGTTGCAACCAAGGCTTTTGTATGCCTTGAGGAGGTTTACCACCAACTCCCTGTAGTTGTCTGCCTTGTTGTTTCCGAGAAAATGTGTTGCCACTAACTGGAAGGCTTTCCATGCCGTCTTTTCCTTGCCACGCAGTGCACTGTCAAATGCATCATGTCGAAGAAGTTCACGAATCTTTTTGGTTCTTTCGGTATTTTATTACTTCCCTTCTACGTCACTTTACCGAAAGAACCAATAAGATGAATCCCTGCAGTCACGAAAGCTTTAAATCGAAAGTTCACGAATCTGAGGACCAGCAAAGACACCTTCCTTTATCTTAGCTTCACTTAACCTTGGAAATGTTCCACGGAGGCACTTGAAAGCTGCTTGTGTTTTGTCCATGGCTTTGACAAAGTTCTTCATCAGACCCAGCTTGATGAGTAAGGGTGCTAACAAAATATTCCTTGAATCAACAAGTGGTGGATGCTGAACAGCAGTACTTTATGTATCCAGTCTGCAAAGCAAGCAAGAGAGCAACAACCTTTGCCACAAAGCTGTCACTGATGTTGGTCATAGTTTATGCACCTCAAAAGTTGTTTCATGTTGTCATAGGTTTCCTTCATATGGACTGCATGACCAACTGGAATTGATTGCAAAACATCTTCGATGAATCAATGAACAATCTCCACTCATCTGGATCATGAACGATTTTGAGGGCTTCCATCACACTATCGATGTTGTTGCAGGCTATAAGATCACCTTCCATGAAGAAGAATGGGACAAGATCCTTTTGACGGTCACGGAACGTGGAAACCCTAACATCACCTGCCAAGAGATTCCACTGTTGCAGTCTGGAGCCCAAGACCTCTGCCTTACTCTTGGGTAGTTCTAAATCCCTGACAAGGTCTTTCAGTTCACCTTGTGTTACGAGGTGTGGTTCAGAGGAGGAGGATGGGATAAAATCTGGGTCATGTGACCTTCATGGTTCAGGACCAGAACTTTCATCCTCTCCCTCTTCCTCCTCTCACTCAATTGGGAATGATTCTGGTGCATCAGGAACCGGTGGTCCTTCTCCGTGGGGTACTGGGCAAATCGCTGATAGAATGTTTGGATAATGCACAGTCCACTTTTTATTCTTTGATACACCTTTCGCAACTGGAGGTGCCATGCAGAAGTAACAATTGCTGATATGATCTGTTGGCTCTGTCCAAATCATTGGCACTGCAAAAGGCATATATTTCCTTTTCCTATTCAATCACTGGTGAAGATTTGTTTCAGAAGTGTTGCAGCATATGTGGGGCCCACATCTTGTCCTGATCTCCAATTTTGCAGACAAAATGAAGGTGATAGCCTTTCTTAACCATAGTGGTTGTACTGCACTTTTGTGATGCAAAAGTCACTTTACCCCAAACATAGCAGAAGTTATCTATTTTGTTCACACAAGTATGAGGCATCTTTGCTCACTTTGGCTAAACAGAAATGTGTCCTTTTGCAAAATCAAACACTGACAGATAAGAGAGCACAACACTGTGATTTCTAGAGCTGATGTAGGGCAATTTGTTCAGCAGAGGGATGTAAGCCTAGTTATTATTGTATGATCCATGACTTATAGGAATAACATGATGCAATTCATATCACATATGACACAATACCAGGTTCATATTACATCATTCATTGGTTTGCTCAAAAAGCAAGTACTGTCCAAACCCAGTCATAGATGTATTCATAGATCCAGTCAGAGATGTATTTTAGTAATTTCTGGTTTAAATTGAGATCCCAATAACTCACTTATCCTCCGCCATTCCAAAGTCAAGGGTCGTATCTACGGACCCAGTAGCATATCTTCAAAACTAGAGCCAATCAACAATTTTAAGCATCATTTTCATTCTCAGCGACCCAGAATTAGTATAGTTGGGCTACTTTTATTTCGGAAGCATTTTGGCTGTAGACCAGTGTAATTAATGTTCATTTCGTTGAGCATATTGCGTGTAATACTCTCTGGAGGGAGTGTCTAGAACCTATTCTATTGGAGGCCCTTTCACCAGCAAGCAATCGTCAGGCTGCACCTTTACCTTGCATGTGTTGTATGCAAGGCCGTAGCCATGGAGTCAACATTGGGGGGGGGAACAAATCTTCCAGGGTGTCTGGGGGTCCCAACCCAGAAAAATATCTAAATTTGAAAACTCATTTCCTGCCTAAAATATTAAAACATTCACTAACGCATAGGATGGATTTTTTTTTTACAATGTCTAATAGTGTATTGTATTACATTGCTCTGTTTTTACTTTTTTTTACCATTTCTTGTTTCATTGTATGTAATGGCAGAGATTAGGGATTAATAAAGTACTACCATAACCACAATCATATAAACAGAAATCTATGCATTGATTTATATGAAGACAAGTCCAGATATTGTGGCCAAGGTTGAGGAAATTGTTATTTTTATTTACATAGCATAGCAATTATATCTTTTATAGCAATATATTGGGGGGGACATTTTGAACATATTTGAATATTGGGGGGGGGGGGGGATGTGTCCCTCCCCAATGTGCCCCCCCCCCCCAATGTATATTATAATTACCGCCTTGGTTGTATGCATGTGTGGGGAAACAGTGACAAAGCACGATGAACCCAGCTTACCTAAGTTCGATTCTTTGGCCACAGCTAACATCAGTGCCAAGTGAACATTTGAACTGGTCAACCGGTACTGTCCAGCATAGTGAAGTATGGTCAAACAACCCCCATGACCAACATGTGCGCGTGTGTGTTGGACTTCTTTCGCAAGTACATCGCCAGCCGTGCTCACATACTGGCATCCTGGAGCAGGTTGGCAAAGAGCTGTAAATGGGTTTGTTCATGCGTTGTATGCACCGAGTAAACATTGCTCCCACAATCACTAGAGGCAGCTAAGTTCGCCACCAAAGACATTTATATGAACAAATATTCTCGAATCGAATCACTACACTGAATTAGGACAATTCATCCGATCGCTATGGTGACGGGGGTCATTACACCCAATATGACACGGCCTGATGAATTGCATGGCACTGCTGCTTTCTAATTCATCCATCCGATTTGCTGGTGACTCTGCTCAGCTTTGTGTTGAGCAATGGCATCACTGAGTGTCATCAGCAGTCCCAATGACTGTAAAATTGACGAAGATCGGTGAACTGGGACTCGCTGAAAAAGCACACATTTTGGCTCGGCAACCCAATGTCAAACACAATTTATCGCCAGTAAGTCAGAAGCATCATCTCATACCCAGTAAAGCTAAAGCCAGACAAGCAATCGATGTTATGAAACGGATAACAGAGTATTGTATAACCCATGATGTATATTTCACATAACGTCCACCGCTACGTTGACGTACACCACATGTTAAATGACATACGTATCCTGATCTGTATGCATATCTTATGAGGTCCATCTACATATGATTAACACCCTCTATAAACATGCATACAATTATGTAAAAAAAACCTGATAATTAATTAAAACCTGTGAATGGGACAATGTCATTAAATTACATTGAGATGATTTACTGCAATGTGTTTTGTTAATTATTAACATTGCCGTTGTAAAATGCATTTGAAATAAAAACACAAGGACAGTTTGTGTTGTGTGTGACGCGATAATGAGCAAACGCACGTGTTTTGCATTGCACGCATGCAAGGGTATGCTTGCAGTTCGTAATCATATGTAAAAGTAAACCTAAGTAAGTTTCTATGCTGCCCGAGTGAGATTAAATATTTCCCTGTTCACTATGAGCATGCATTGAATTGGAACACCACATTTTCGGAGTGGAAGTTAATTGACAAAGTTACCTTACAGCCTTGCAATTGAAGAGATTGTGTGACCCGCTTGCAGAGACGCCCATGACCTTGGATTGCAACGCGCGGATCATAGCTATTTTCGGATGACCAGCCCGTTTGTTCGTGCATTGTGCAGTGGTGCTTGAAAAAAAATCATACCGACAACAACAACAACAACGACAGTCTGCATCAGCAGTAGGCCATGCTTTCCCACCTGATGACGGACGCTTGTGTTGCGCCCGAAACGTCGTGATTTTATTTAGTTGTTTTCATTTATTTAATTTTTTTATCTACGTGACTTTACCGAAAAAAAAACAAAGAGTAACAACAACAAGATCGCTGCTCAGCTCGACAGCGCTATATTTTAGTTTAACCCAGATAGTCTCAATTGAAAGAGTGACCTGGGGCATTAAGTCTGCCAGTAGTGGGTGATTATTGCTGATGTGTACAATCCCAGTTGAGTCATTCGTGGTGCGATTGTCGAGAGTTTGGCAAATTCGGACCCTGACGCCGGCACACGATCGTCTACTCCTGCGAATGACGCCAGGGGATCTTGAACGTCCACTGTGTGCGAAGCAGACCGCGCGCAGCATCATCGTGATTAATACACCGCAGTACTCATTGGGGCGGCCGCTATATTTGAACCGTGAACCTCAGCAACGAGCGGCGAACCGCTCGGCCACGTCGCCGCGATCTTGTGACAGGGGGAGCAGAAACAGCTTTAGCATTGGATTAACATAAATCACTATAATCAAAGCACATTCGTGCAGGACTGCAATTTTTTAAAATGCTGTCTTGAGAGTATTCTTGGAATTATTTAGTAGTATGCTATACCTTACACAATAACGTTGTATTTACGCAATTGTGTTTTATTTGCCCTATTTTACTTGAAATGAATTCGCAGTAGTAGTAGTAATAGGTTTTAACCCTTTCAACTAATACAAAAAATGACACCTTTATACAAGGCATCATGTTTGCAATAACCACAACACAAGCAGTCAAAATGCAAACAAAAGGAAACAACTTTGATAATGATATGCACTGTCCTTGAAGTTGATTGGTCCACACCCGAGACAGCTTTTCTTAGAGCCTGGTCTCCATTGGTGTTGGACCAGATGACGCCAAAAGGCGTACAACTCAAAAACAGCGCACTATCAGAGTATTGAGAGCTCAGGCTAAGCATTTACACTATGAGACCTCCTGAATTCGCAGCTTATTTTAGAGCATCGATAATAATATCTCACTCGATAAAAAATCATAATACATTGACAATAATAATAATAATAATAATTGAATAGTAATTTGGAAGGTAAGTAATGCATATTTACATACCAGAGTAATGTTATACTGTGTATATTTATATCCTCATTTATTTGACCAAATAACTCTCAATGTTTCTGATCTTGTAAAATACGGGGAAGGAATGGTGACCATTCGGGTTTTCAAGGTGGGGTATTGAGGTGCACGGGAGATGGTAGTGATGAGCATTGCCCCTCACATGCGTGGGGGTTTCTCTGAGTACTTTGGTTTCATCCAAACATTCATGCACGACATAGATTACACTGGTCAACAGAAAAACAAATTCTGGCCTGGACTTTTGCAGCTGTTTTAGACTAATTTCAGGGTGCCGATTCCAAATCTGATCTGAGATTTGCTCTGTCACATCTAATTGTTATGCTATCGGCATACCCCATTTTCATTGATTTTACCCGAAATTAACTCTGTCACTTATGATTGCAAGTTGTTGCGAGTCAGTGACTGCTTTAGTGTTAAAATATGGTGCTGTATTTTTAGGATAGTGTGTTTATAATATAATTTATGTAGATATCCACATTTATTTAATATTTTTCTTCTGCAGTTTTTATTGAAAATGCAATATTTGATATCTCAAAAACGTGATGTGATAGACAAAAACTGATGCCAGATTTGGAATCAGCACCCCAAAATTACCTTAAACCCGTTGGAATACCTTATGCCAGAAAAAGTGTGTTGACCAGTGTTATTTTTCTGCTATAAATTTCCACGTAGTAAGCCACTTCGTTGAGCTATCATTTGTGGCCAGGTCGCTTCTGAAAGAAGAAGCTAATAGCTCAGTGGGCTTTACCTGATAAGATAAAAAATAGTTTCGTTTTGTTTGGATATTTAAAAGTAATTTGTTTACCTTTTCTAAACTGTCCTTGCTATCGTGTTGTTTTGCATTGTTTGTTGTTATAACGTTCTGAACCGCCCTGATTGGACATCTGTGAATGAGCATCATCGATCATCGGATTCCTCCAGTATAAATAAATATTCTGATGATTGTAATTCTAAAATATTTTAATTCAGGACACATCCTGAAAAAAGAGTTGGGTGTTGAGACTTTGTGACGTTGTTCCTGGGTAAATAATTGGCATTATTCATACTTGTAATTGTAATTGTCTGTATGTCTACAGCATTTGTCATAACTATCGTTTTTGATTTGGCTCACATATATTATTGAAGTTTAACAACATGAAAATCGGGCCGCGCCTTGTAACACGCACCATTGCAATGTTGTATTTTATTCCGCCCATATGCGAGAGACATTCAAACCAGCCGGTGGGGGCTCGCTGCCTAAGCCGCCAAAGTAATTTACTGTACCTCAGTCGGTACAGGCGCACCTGCAGTCAAGCAAACATTAGCTGAACAGAGCAATCTCTGCAATGCAAGCGTGGCCAAGGTCTTGTTCAAACGCATGCTAAAATATAGACCTTGGCCCCAGGCTATATTCTTGGTAATCCCAATTACAAGGCAAATATAGTGCATCTAAAATGAGTACATGGCAATAAATAAAAAATCATGTATGTACTCTATTAAACACCTTCTGTCCTTAGCTAAATGTAAAAAATAAAAACTCTTTTCACAATCAATATTTTTTTGCGTGTGATAGAAATAGTTTTTTTCTAAATGTTGTGGATTCACTCTTCAAACACACCGATGGGCTGAAGAAGTAACTAATTGCCGTTTTGTTAATGTGACACATTTTTTACTGATTGGTCGTGTCGGGTGGTGGAGAGTTGCAACGCATTTATACTTACGCGATCTAACCCAAAAACCGTTATTATGAATAGTACTGGTCACGAAAGCCTACGTGTTAAACTTTCGGATACAAGTTGTAATATTTTCACTCCCACTACAGAGTTTCGTGATTTCAATAACAAAGGCCAACATATTCAAGCGCAGAGGAAATTACATTGTATTTATCATTGCGTGCCAGTTCTTTAAAAGGTGGCTCTTGACACCCTTAATAACTCATGTGCACACGATTGTATCACCATAATGGATATCATCATGGCCTGGGATACTTTGTCAGGATCAGATAAATCCAAAAGGTGGGTTATCTAACCACTATTTTATTGCTGCAAAGAAGGCTGCCAGAGTCAATGCCCTTTTTGGACTTCCATTTATTACAGCAAATCTATTTGGACAGCAGTGATTTATAATTGTTTGTGTGCACAGTATTCCCTCGTTATTCACGAACTAGCTATCCACAATGTTGGCTATCCGCGAATTGCATCTGGAACTCTACACAACTGCATTGAGAGAGAGAGAAGCAAATAATTTGATGAGATAAAGTGATGAGAGAGAACGTAACGTGAAAAAGTGGTGACATAAATGAATGAGTTAAAGTGATGAGATAAAGCGATGAGAGATAAAGTGATGAGATAAAGATATGAGTGAGATAGAGATAACTTCTCCAAGCTTTAGAAGTATCCGCAGACGTTGCGCATACGATATTCGAATGCCGATATTATCCGTGAAATTTACGATTCACGCATATGCAGAACGTATTCCTCGTGAATAACCAGGGAGTACAGTGTAATGTACACGTATGCACAGTCAAATGAAAATGTATTTGGTCAAATGAAGTGATTTTTTAAAAAATACCTTGAAATGTAGACATTCTTCTTGGTTCTTTCGGTAAAGTCACTTCCCTTCTACGTGACTTTACCGAAAGAACCAAGTTGATGAATCCCTGCAGTCACGAAAGCTTTAAATCGAAATGTAGACATATTATTCATATATAAAAAAATTCATGACATATGAAATTGAGACAAAGCGTGCTAGAAAATGATATTGTATTGTGGTGGCATGAATTTTGGATAGGTTAAATAAGTTTAAAAACAGTATTAAAAAAACTGTTAATGTCCTCAAATCAGAGTTGAACATAAGTGTTGTGTGTATAATTATATTACAATTTTTACAAGTAGCCTGTTGCGACCAATATCATTCATAATAAAGGTTTTTGGGTTAGATCGCGTAAGTATAAATGTGTCGTAACCCTCCACCACCCGACACAGCCAGTAAAGTTTGTCACGTGAATAACGCGTTGTTTACGTAAACAACGCGTTGTTTACGTGACAAACCTCATGCGTTGTTTACGTAACAAACCTTATTGGCTAAGTCGGGTGGATTTAATCTCCAACACACCGGTGGGCTGAAGTTGTATCTAATTGGAAGTAACTAATTGACGCGTTGTTTAGGTGACAAACTTTACCGGCTGTGTCGTATGGTGGAGGGTTACGACACATTTACACATACGCGATCTAACCCAAAAAACCTTTATTATGAATAATATATTATACGATATTAGAAAAATATTTGCTGGCTGGATTCATGCCTGAATTTCTGGCTGAATTACTTGATGGTTATCATGTGCACACATTTAAAAGAAAACGAATCTACTTATTTTATTTTAGCAAGTAAGGCCCAATGAGCTATATCAATATTTTCAGAAGCGACCTGGCCACAAATCATCGCTCAACGAAGTGGCTTATCATGTGGACATGTATAGCAGCTAAATCCTCTAAACGCATGCTTCTAAATGCGGAGAGAAAACCGGGAGGACCTGCAGAAAATTCCACGCGACCACGGGAAGAGAGAGAACGTGCAAACTCCAAATATGCAGGCGTCGGGGTCGAACCCATAAACATTCCACATCGTTGAAACGGGTTCTTGCGTGCTGACGGTACGTCTCCCCCTGCCCCACCCAGATGTGAGAGAGGGAAGAGAGAGGAGGCAGGAATAGACGGAGAGGAGAAGTGCGGGGGGAGAGTTTGAAAGGGCGTGAAACATCGAAGAAAGAGAGTGAGCAAGATGGAAAGAAGAGAACGAGGGGAAGCGACAAGCAGTGGGAGTGAGGATTAGGGAGAGGCAAGAGATATTGAGCTGGGAAAGGTAGAGGTTGGAGTAAGGGAAGCGAGGGTGAGATAGGTGAGAGAGAGAGAAACAGGGAGATTGATTGCGGGGAGGGGAGTGGATGAGATACAGTGAAGGGAGGAGAGGTGGAGAAGGGGACAGAAGAATAGAGAAAGATGAACAGGGACAAAATGAGAAATTGAGATAAATTGGGATATACAGAGAGACAGGGTTCTATATTGCGTTAAAACAAGTTTTTATGGATGATTGCCTTGGAGGGATAGTGACGTGCAAAGGATAATGCAGGTTGCGAATATTTATTAAATATATATCATACTAATCATCAGCCATGATCAATTTACTGTTGTATGAAGGCCTCCTCAAGCCATAACCATCCCATATGATTCCACGATGCTACAATTATCACGGTTGGCTAGGTATGGTGTGAAAGAAGCTCAACATAAATAAAACAAACAATCCGCCTCCTTCACATCAGCTTATTTTAATGCCCCATCCTCTCAATGATCATTTGCTGTCACCGCTGTCGATCATCTACCCATCCCTCCCATCACCTCTTCCCACCATGTGTCCTGCCCAAGCTTGCTTTCCTTAGCAGTTCAATTTGATGTCTTTACATTTTACTCTTAGTCTAATTTCCAGCTAGCAACTATCCAAACTTTTTTACATACTTCTCAGATTTTAAATTGTCAATGTCCACATTTCTGATCCATGCAATAGCAGGTAATATGAACCTAGTAAAAACTTCCTTATTCAGGCACATTTCTACGTTGCATTTGAACGTAAAATTTGTTTTTTCACAAAAGCACTCAATCCAGCTGTCATTTAATTGATCATTTTGTTCTCGGTATGCCTTCAATAATTGCCCTAGGTGTGTACTGCTGTTTTCCAGTTGCTTGCCTTAAACATTTTTTTCTGCAAACTTATTGTACGTGACTTTTGTTTTCCTAAAAATAATAATGTTTTCAGGCCACTTTGTTCTTCAATAATTTCACGTGTTCAATTGGTTGTAAAAATGAAAATGTTAACAAATCCGAGATGGTCAGTGAGATAAAAAAAAAATTCATAATAATATCAGGCAGAGGTGGAAGTTGAAACTTCCGAAGATGGCCAGCGGTCTCTAAATTTCAAGCTTTTAATAAAACAAGGCCCTACATCATACTATTTTATTTTTAAAAAGTCTTGCTGGCTGGCTCGAAGGCTGGCGCGCGTGAGCTGGCAACGTGTTTGGCAGTGACGTCACCACTCACATCGTGACGACGTCATCCGCACAGCGTTGAGCTGGGTTTGTGCAGCGTCCTGACGTCACACCTCCCCCCTCCGCACCCCACCCACTATCCCAGCCATGTGTCTCGCGCAAATGCACGGGCAATGCTTGTTACAACAACAAAAAAAACATGCAATGTATTTTATTTGGTAAATATCAACAAAATATTAGTTTTGGGGTTCTCTGCGGTGATGGGAGGGGGAGGCTTAGTAGACTGAACAATTAATCTCTGCTTTTCTCATTGGTGACAGTAAAACATGCTTTTTATATTTGTATATACAGTATTGGCTGGTCGATAGTGATGGCTTTAGTTGTGGGAGCCCCAATAAGTGGCACAGAAGGGGTGGCCTATTGTCTGAAGTACCGTTGATACACTGAGTAAGTGTTAACACTCGTGTGTACGTGTCTTGGACAAGCACTGTCAAACTAATTATTGCATTTATATATCGCTTTTCATCAAGGATCTCAAAGCGTTGTACGAGACACAGCAGCAGCAGACACTCAGCATAAAATAAAAGATTATATAATACATCCAAATTTCTTTGCCACAGTCAATAACAATATAAGGAAGATGTTAATGGCCTTTAAAACGTGTAATTATTGTTTGAAGACATTTTCAACAGACATAATCCTTGTAATGTCTGCTAGATGAAGAATACTCCATTGCCAAGGGTGTCTTTAGGACCTTTGTTTAGATGTGAACATCTTGTTTCCTTGTTGATGATGTGGGAACACTGTGTGTTAAAGATAATCACATCCCACTCACAGCTGGAGTGTGGAAGACATTAAGGCGCGTGGGAAATGAATCATAAACCCCTGCTGCAAGTAATAATCCAGAAACCAAAATGATGCATGGCATGCAGAGAGATGGTGCTATATTTGGATCATGCAGACAATGGGCTCCAGGTTTTCAACAATCGGCCTACATTTCACGACAAAATCCAGCGACAAACACAGCTTCCCCGAGAAATCTAATGGACATCTCGAGATTCTGCCGACGCTATTTTGAAAGTAGCTCTTATCGAAAAGCAAACAGCACTACCATTCAATGCATAGCCCACTCGTGTTACATACTCTCGTTTCCCTCAGTGCTGCTTTTTTTTCCTCCCCGTAAACAGTTGTTCTTCAACTCCATGACTCCCTGTTGTTCCGTTTACAAAACTGTACGTTTCAAAGCTTGAACAGAATGACAAAAATAGCTCCTTTAGTGTGCGACCTGTTGGAAAGAACATTCTTTCTTTACAAAATGTAAAAAAAAAAGTCTCCATAAGCCTATAAGCTTATAAATATTGGTGCTAGAAAAAAAGTTTGAAAATGATATCCATATAAATCGAAGCATAACCTCTGGGTGCAGAACAAGCAGCGCAATGACTGCTGATTGTGGTCATGTGCAAGTATAAGTTGTGCAGTGGGTTGCAGCGGTGTACCATAGTCCTGCCATAACTGCTTACACTACGATAAATTGTAGGGCTCGTGCCTGTTTGCTATCAGCTGCTAGATCACGTGATGGATTTTACGGTTCAGTGAAGTAATCCCTTTAGCTGTTCCCCGACTTTATTCCGTGCCACAACTAAGACTTTGCTTTCTCACTTCCTCAGCTTTGCTAAATCCATCATCGAGTGCTCACAAGCATGAAAGTAGAAATCTGAAATAAAAACAACTTTTCTCCAGCTCACATTCTGTAATTGTTGTTTTTAAAACACTGTTTTTCATCTAAATGTACAATTAATAATCGCATTATTATTTTATTAAACACTAAAAACATGCTCGTAAAAATAATTTCGCAAATTGACAACAGTTCAATGAATGTTAGTGTAGCTTATTAAATACTGTCCAGGTTATCCGGAAGCTCTTTGTTAAACCCTTCTGAAACAAACACCTATGATTTTTTTTCCCAATTCACAAACAGCTGTTTTTTTATATGAATTACGGTCGGTTCATTATTCATAATAAAAATTCAAGAAGACATGCAATCGTAGATAGTTTGAGCTGCTTATGCTGGTGTGTGTGTGTGCATTTACAATCCAACACAAGATGATCGGTGATCATATATCGTTGGATTGTAAATCTACCCCCCTGGTACACCCTTGCCCTCTGTAATATAAAATCATTGATAGACAGTTGGAGAGAGCCAGTTTGGAAAATGCATTACCAGGTTGCAAGGAGGTTCGCATCACATCTTATCATGCCGCCCTTGCAGGGACCAAGTCAGACTTCAGCCTGACTACAAGCAATGCTGGTCACCCACATTGTTTCTTCAGCACCAAAAACTGTCTCCTACATTCACAGAGACCACATTTTAGACGGTAACTTCGCAGGTATTAGCAACGTGCTTGCATTTTCTCCCCCCCCCCACCAGTCATCCTCAGACATCGTTGCCATCATTGCCCCATCATCGTCATAATCGGACAATCAATTCAACACTGGATGAAGGCGAAGCCACTGCCATCTCCCAACTATATAAAAACTATATACAGTATTTATACCACTGAACATAGCTCATCGGATTCCGCCAGTAAAATAAATATTCCGATGTTACGCTGCCATCCTTGGTCGCCTAGCAACTGCGTACATCACTGTATGACCACATTAGTCCTCTTAACAACAACCATTGGGATGTGACTCCTCTGGTTTAGTGTCTCCATCTCTCAAGACTGCCTCTGTCACTGCCATACTGAATGCATCCTCAGTGGACCCAACAACCTCTACACATCTGACATTTGTTGCTTTAAAAAGGTCATATGAAGAGTTATCTTTACACACCTTTACAAACATTCCTTCCTTCATGTTCTTCATGATTCAGTTCAATGTTGTTTCCACCTAGGCCATCCTTATGATCCTGCACTCCTGGATATAGTAAATGACTCTCTCCTCTCTCTTGACAACATATTTCTCTCATTGTTATTCTGCTCACTGACACTGCAGCTGTCAACACAATTGACCACTCCATCTTCGGCGATCACCTTCAAAACTAGGTGAGAGTCTGTGGCACTCATCTCTACCCACTCATCTCTCCTGACTCTCGTCTTACCTCTTAAATTGTTCATTCTGTTTCTTTATTCCAAGCACCCATTTGTACCGTTCTGAAACCCCACGACTATTGCATTACAAACATCTCTATTCTTTGCACTTTGCTTTTCTCTATCTGCTCCTACTTGCCAACATCTACAACTTAAACAATGACCACCATTCCTATGCTGATGGCAATATCTCCAATATCATGCTAGTAAAGCGCGTCCAAACACCTTGGAGCTATCGTTAATCATGAGCGATATTCTCCTCCCACATCTCTCAGCTTTGCAGGACCTCCTACAAACCACCTGCATATTATCTCCCACATCCACCTTTGTCTTGCCTTATCTGCCCTCTAGAGACCCTTATACATGTTTCCATAATATCCTGGCTTGACTACTGCAACTCTATTCTCTGTGGCCTCATCAAATCCTACGTCTCCAAACTCCAATGACCAACAATGCTGCCGTGCAACCAAGATCATTTCACACAAATCACTCCACTTACTCCGAATTTAATCCCAGATAAGCTGCAAGATCGCCCGATCCATATTCAAGATGGACTTGCCTCACTCAACTTCTCCCTTCGCATCTCAATCAACACCCCCCTTCCCATGTTCTCTGCTCCAAACTAAGGCCTTCTTCTAGATTTGAAGCTTTCGTGACTGCAAGGAATCATATTCTTAGGTTTTTATTTATTTTATTTTATTTTCATTAATTTTGATGTTTTACCTACGTGACTTTACCGACAAAACCTAAGGCCTCTGTTAAGTCCCCCAGTCCACCGCCACTTAACCGGAAATCCCTCCTGCTCCGCCACTTCCCTCAACGTCTCGAGTTCCCTTTGTCACCTCAGTCTCTCCCATTTTAAATCAACATATTTTACAAATTATCTGAATGTGCACGTCCAACTTTTTACAGCATTTTGAGATATGCTCCCATTTAGATGGCCTTTTCATCTACATTGTATTGTATAGCAGTGAAGTGGGCAGTGACAAAGGAAACCATTAAACTCTTGGCTTCATTGTGTAGGTATTGTCTGGTCAAAGCAAAGTGCTTGAAGGCGTATTTATAGACCTACAAAAGTATAGGAAACATCTTGTGAATGCTGAGATCAAGTGATGCCATGTAAGTACTTGAAACGAAGCACATTGCGTCCCTGATTCCTGTTACAAAGTCATTGTGAAGTTCATACAGGCAATCTCTCCTCTACGTGTTCTATAAAAAAAGAAAATCCACTGCACATTTGCCAAAGCAAGCCAAGATAACGTTTTGCACAATGGAGTAATACAATTCTCTGACCCCCAAGAAACCTCACCGTTTCACCTTACATTTTTCTCACATTTTATTTCAAAGGATCCTGAAGTCTATCAGGTTGGCTTAATACAATGAAAGGCCCTTTGTACGATACATACAGTAAAACAAACCGTTAATCTTTTTTGTATATATTTTTTCAGTGGTAGAAAGTGGGGGCAGAAGAGTGGGAGTCGATTCAAAGGGATGGTGGTCTGGTAGGCGGTATTGCAGATATGCATATAATATGAATAAAAATGACTGAAGAGGTGGTACAGAGTAAAACACAGTCTTCCTTAACCTTGGAATGGCTTGCCTTGACTCATTAATATATGCACTGCATGTTTAGATATGTAAAAAGAGAGCCATAGGAACATGAAGCCCAAGAGAAATCACCAATTCTGTATGAAAACTACAGCTTGCCTACAGACTCCCAGAGATGCCCTTTCATCTTCCACAGTAATAAACTGTGCATCTTCATTAACACCTCGCCCCTCTGGTTAGGCCCACACCGCGGTTTTATCAATTTATATCTCTAAATTTTTTTAATTGTTGTTAGTTCGGTATATTACCATTACATGCTGCATTGTTAACACACACAGGGGGTGTTGATAGCAGTGTTTAGATCATTTTGACTAAACGAAAAGCTAACAATAATGTGCACATGGCACCTGGAGGAGTGTGTGTGTGTGTGAAGCGGTAACAATTGCACATGGAATTTAGTGGACAATGAACATGACATTATTACGACCTTTTGCATTTGCTTACAACTTTATGGGATGTTTCAGTAGACCGAGGCTATTAGTTGAGATTAAAAATGTTATAGTGATCAATAACCATTTTAGAGTAATTGTTTCGGTTTTAATAATAATGATTGCTGCATGTAAATGAGCTACTGGGGCGATGTAGTGGTCCATTCATTAAGCCGAGTACTGCAAGCATATAAAAAAATAAAAACAGCAATTCGAATTAAGAATGTTTCCTGCTGTGCAGAATTACAGCACTTAAAATGCATCTCATTAACAACATATAATGTTCTTTTTTATCTGAAGTAGCAGTTCCCAGGGGAAAATGTATATGGAAATGTACTAAAACTAGGTTATAAGAGGCATCACTACTGTGTAAGTTTTCGCAGGTGTGCTCTTTAGCTGAGCTGAAATCTACATTCCTGAAGAACCTCCCAACATATTGATCAGAACGTGAGACATCACGCCGAGTAACGCACGGTACAAACCAAACACACTCAGCAGAGCTCTATATTGTATGCAATGATCCAGTCCTTATGAGGACAAAAGCAGGTCACAGTTGATGGTGACCTAAGACACGAGGACCACAATGTACTTCTTCATGAAATGCTGATGTATTTTATTTCATATGCACAGGGGCTTTGTGTTATTTACGCGTGCGTGCATGTGTTTTTAAAATAAAACTCACGGTTTTGGGGCTTGTGCCATTATTCTGTTATGATTGTTTCCCCTCCCACCCCCCCATCATTTACTGATCTGATTACTATGAATGACATGAGCCATGCTAATGGACCTAATAGTGTGGAAATGGGAACTCTACATCTATGGTTTCCAAAGGCATACTTTGCAGTGGTGAGCATTGGCAACTGTACTGTGCTGATGACTCCCAATGACGATAAAAAAACAACGACCCACCGTTGTCTATTATTTCATCAATGCTGCCTGAAGTTTTTTTTTATTTTGACCCAAAACAAAAGAGTACCACAACGCACGTCTTCACAAAATTCTGATGGCATTGGAATATGCGTCGAGGCTGTGTGCTTTTTACAAGTTTCTGCGTGTAGTTTGAAACAACCCAGTCACAGGATTGACTGATAATAAATGTCAGTTAGCCAACTGATGATTCAACTGCAAGTGTCTCTCGTGACTCTGACATTACATGTTTTAATATGGCACCGCTGTTATAGCAAGTGTGCTGCTACCAGATAACTAAAGTCTTTGCTCTTCCCGAGCATGGCAGTGTTTAATTACAATCCTAAATGTCAGCACTGCATAAAACTACATTCATATTTAGGTCACTCTCAGACAGCTGGTTCATCATGCATTGATTACTTTTCGAGAGTTTACAATCGGGGTCTTTTATGTTATGTTTTCCCCTTTATATATCATGGAACGAGAACATTTGTTATTATTATTTAGTTTCACCACTACAAGTAGTAAATTAGCACGAATATTTTTGCGAGTAAATGAGTTATATGTCATCAGTGAGATGGAGGAGCAGTGGCACAGTGATTAGCACGCTGTGCGATAAAACCCAGCTCTCTCCGTTTGATTCTCCTGTCACAGATAACATCAGTGGCGAGTGATAATAGAACATGTCCTGCCAACCCACACCCCGCTTCCCCACTATTCCAATGAACCTGGAACGACTGGTGTGATCAAATACAGCCAAACAAACCCCTATGATCAACACGGTGTGATTGGCTTTAATTTTATTCAGCAGTGGTTAGACAAATGTTGCAATTATAATATTTATTATTTGTATTAACTGGTAAAAAAAACAGCCCTTACTTTAAAAAGGTGCTCATAAATGTTGTGCTTGGCTTAAATGAAAAGTAAAGGTGCAACCCTTCAATTGCTTGCTCATGCTACTGTTCACAGAAGGGCTTCCACGCCGTGGAGCTCTGGAGGGAACTCTGGCGTGACAGTCGAGAGGATATTTTGGCCTACTCTTCTCCACCAGCTGTATTTCATGGAAAAGGTGGGAGTAACCCACGATGCTGCTCGGTGGATAGTGTGCTGGGGATTCAATAAACCCACCATTGTTTTACTCCCGTGCTGAGAAATCGAATCGGTGACCTCGATATTGCATAGCTACCATTGCATCATGGCAGCATGCTGTTGTTGGCTGCAGTATTTTAAGTGTATGTGATACGGTGGAGGGCATATACTTGAGGTATATTGCTGAGCTGTGTCTGTTATGCATTTTCACTCTGAGCCTAGTCATAAATGAATTCCTAAGATATTTTATTAATAGTACGCTATGGAATCAAACAATTCTGAGAGTTTCGATTTAAAGCTTTCGTGACTGCAGGGATTCATCTTCTTGGTTCTTTCGGTAAAGTCACGTAGAAGGGAAATAATAAAATAATACAAATAAAACATAATAAAATAATTCTCACGACGTTTCGGCCACAACGCAAGCAGCCGTCCTCAGGTGAAGAACAGGTCTGTCGGAAAGACAGCGTCTGACGTTTTATTTTTATTATTTTATTATTTCCCTGCTACGTGACTTTACCGAAAGAACCAAGAAGAATTCTCAGAGTGTAATTGATCGCTATGGGGTGTTGTGTTTTTATATTTTTGTTATTAATTGTCCGCACTGGAAAGCTCGACTGCTAATTGAAAGCATGTGCGTGACACCAGGACATTACAATTGCCTCATCAATTAAATGGTCTGGATTCCTTTAGGAAACCGATTAGAATACTTTATAAAATATATTGCAATAGTTTGCATTCCATTCAATCATTTTTAATTAATGGTGTAGGTAGAAATCATTCGCAAAGAATAAGTGCAAGCATCTAATTATACTGGACATCTGTGAAAAAGAGCTTTATAGCTCATCGGATTCCTCCAGTATGAATAAATATTCTGATAATTCAGAAATCATACATCGCATGCATAACGTCATCCGTAGCCGAAATCTCTTGGATAATAATTTATTTTTAACTTTGTGTTTTTCAGTGGGAAAGATTTTGACACCTGCCAACCGAGAGGGCAAATATAAAATGCTCCCTTTTCTTTACAGACGGACATCTTCGCCGTAATTTCTCAGTGTCTCTCTATACGGTGAATGTCTATGCAGTTCCAGTATAGCCACAATTCAGGGTTGGCCTTTAAACAATCTCTTATTCCATCTACGAGAATCGAGCAGTGATGGTTGACACGTGTGGCCACCTTGTATCTGCCCCCTTGGTTTTTCTGCCAGATTATTCCTGGTTGCATTATCTGTGGCTCCTCATCCCTGACAGGGAACAAGAGCAAGAGGAGTGCAGAAGTTTGGACACTCGCGCTGTTTGTGCCCTGATACCGTACGAGAGAGCAACAAGGGGGTAGTGAATGTATAGACTTTATCCCATGCTCAGTCCTGTCTGAGATTTTTGAAACCAGATCGTCAGATAGGCCCTCCACAAAGTGCACTGGCAATTGAGTGTCAATAATGGACATTTCCATGGGCTGTTTGATAGCGCTTCACAGTACTTGCTTCACTTTTAAGATTTAAAAAAGCTAGAACATAAATTCACGTAAATTATTTCTTTTAAATAATCATAATTATCTTGAGCCTATGGTATATATATATTATAAATATAAAAGGCAAAGTTGTGATTATGTGTGTCTGTTCAAAATGTTTAGCGTACTTCCCGACATGCAATAAACTTGAAATTTGCCATGTGGGTACTTTGCAGACTGTATACCATGCAAAAATTATTGAAATACACTTCTGTGGGTGTTTGGGTGGGGGGGGGAGCTCAATAATGCATTTTCTTTGCACGGCAAGTGAGCTGTGACTTCAAATCTTTCACGTGACCCGCACGTGTGGAAGCATAACGCATTGTAGTGTAGTGGTTAGCGCGCTGCGCTACGAACCTGGCAACCCGAGTTCGATTCCCACTCACGGCCATCACCAGTGACGATTATTAGAACCGGTCCTGGGCCACCCCTAGGTCGACTCAGCCTCAAACGAGTAACTGGTGTGGTGTGTGAACATCGCCACTGGGGAGACAAAGGCGGCCGGCCGTGGTGAATCCAAGTCCCGGGCGAAGCCGGGTAGTTAAGCTAGTATAGTATATTTGTAAATTTCACATCACTTTTGACCTATATGTAAAGCTGCTGTGCTATACTAATATTTCAATTAATGAAAAAAAATGTCCCAAAAAATACAAGTCTGATTTCAACAAACAGTAGATTCCATTTGATGCTGCCATCCTGTAATGGTCAGCACACTGGACTTGCAATCCGGAGTTCGCTGGTTCAATTCGACCTGCCGGGACGGCAATTGAAACAATGGTGCAAGTTTCTTAACCACTCCGACTCTGTCCAGCAAGCAATATTTAATGGAGATCTTTTTTTTCATTCTGTTTAGTTTTATTCAGTTTAGTATTTTTGAGGGTGATATTTGTTCAGGTTTTTTTTAGATTCAGTTTTATTTGTTTAAGGGTTTTAGTCAGATGCATTCGTTTCGGGTTTGTTAGAGGTTGGGCTATTCGTGTAAAAGCATTTTGAGCACTTGTGTGAACAGCGCTGAGTCAAATTAAGTTTCAGTTAGTGACATCACAGTTAGTGGCATCACAGTTAGTCAATTGGCAGGTCGTGTTTTTGTGGAATACAGTATAGGTACTCGAACCTCATCCTAGACCTCTGGCCACGGTGGAAGAGTAGGCCAAATGCTATCAACAGAGGCACCCCAACGCTCTCTCTAGCAGAGGTCCTTCTGCCAACAGTGATGTGAGTAAGCAACATCAGGGATGCACCTTTACCATTCTAGGTTAAATTCGTATGCAATCATACTGTCTGATTGTTCTGAGCCGTACCAAATATCTCTAAATAAGTTAGAAAGTCTCCACACTTATTAATACTGTAATTATATTTCCATCGATGTTCATTGAAATGGCAATTGCATGTACAAGTAAAGGGTAAGATAAAGGGTACAGCCCTGCAATTACTTTCTAACAATTGCATTTACAATTACAAAAGTGGTCTGTCGGCCAAGTTTTAAAGTACTGTGCGCCACCCAAAGTTGTGTGTGTGTGACTATACAGCGTGTATATGTCAGAATCAGAATATTTATTTATATTTAAGCTTAACAACATTACTGCATATACAATACAAGTAGGCGTCAACAGAATGTGTAAGTGAACAAAACTACTGTGAATTGCAATATGGTATTCACTTAAAATTACCACATTGGAGATGTTTGCTTGTTGACTCAAACTGGTTATCATCACCTGGGCCCCTTGCCCCTTCTCCTGTGATACCAAGCCATTGCCCTTGTCACAATGTAGAGCAAATTGCTCGCGTTTTTTGCTCATTGTGCCTGCTGAGTACTAACGACCGTTCAATCAGCCGGGCATGTTGGCCTTGCACCTGCGTAGAATCACCTGCACGATAGGGCCTTTGTCGCCGCTCGTCACAAGGATACTTATCAACATCCGTGTATTGTTTTTGTTTCTACCCACTCACCATATGGCCGCAGAAGAGCCATTAACAATTGTATTCGTAGTCCGGAAATCCGCTCTAATTATATTAACTATGTTTTGCTCAATGCTGTTAGAGAGATGTATGTTGGAGAAAATTTGTCATTATATAAATGGGTATTAGAAAAAAAATCCCCGATGCTTTGTCAGAATAAATGCAATTGTGACAGGGATCTCTTTCTCTCCGGGATCGGGTGAGAAGCACGGCCACCCGCCAGAGACTCAACGCCCAGTCGGCACTATTGAGCGTGGAGCGAAGCCAGCTACGGTGGATTTGGGGTCATCTGCTAAGGATGCAGAAAGAAAGACTCCTTACTCTTTGGTTCTTTCGGTGACTTTAGCGAAAGAACCAAAGAGTATGGATTCCTGCAGTGACGAAAGCTTCAAATCAAGATAGAAAGACTCCTCCCCGCGGGAGACGTTCAAAGGACGTCCTCGAGGCAAAAGACCCAGAGGCCACCCGTGATCTCGCTCGAAAAAGACCGGGGCGGTGCGCCTGGCCCAGGAGAGACACCGGCGATCCGGTGAGCCACAGTTGATGCCGCTGGAGGAGGACAGGGCAGGGTGGAAGAAGGCCTTGGTGGTGTCGCTGCCCTCGCAACCCCGATTCAGTTCGGAAAAGCGGGCCGATATTAATTGATTGATAGAAAAAGTCACAGAGCGGTGGGGGGGGGGGGTTCTCTCACAAATAATTGTCCGCGCTTGTCAAGTGAGTTCTAAAAAAATATTTAACATTTCTAATGAAAAAGTGTATTCGCTTAATGAAATTAATTAACTTTTTTTTTTACAAAAATCTGCAAATGTCTGTGCGTTCCTATTTTAGCGTTACTAATCTGAAATGTTGGAATTTTTTTTGAGAGGAAGAGGTTATCGTAGATTTTATCCTTCAAATTGCTACATCTGTATCCTTCAGAATCCCATCCCTCGTAATGTTTATCTGAAAGCCATTCATCTGTGGAATAGCCAGATTACCCCGGCAAAGCTAAATACACGTATTTTATTCCTGCTCAGTTCAGGTGCACCGAATGTGTTTGATGTTGGACGAATCTACTTAACATTGAAATGCACTCACAGCTGACACAAACGTGTCAGCTCAAAGTCCAATTGTACAAAGTTTTTGGAATATCTCTGCAATTATGTTTAAATTGTTACAAAGAAATATATACAAACGGAGTGAATTCTAATGAAAATGTCAGCGCCAGTCCAAAGAGATGTTTTAAACCGCTGGACAGCACTGATATAACTACACTCAGACATGAAAAAATTGTACCTGCCTGCGTATTGCGTATTAACCCGATAAGTTGTTTTTATTGGAGCTTGAACGTACAAAAAGCCATCTGCGTTTGGCAGCCGACATTTCATCACGTGACCTTTTATCTGCTGCTCATTTGACGGTGTGGTGTTCAGTCACAGCCGATAAACAAAGCCCCTTTTCAATGCGTTCACTGCACCGTATTTACAATTCGTTGGTAAAGCGTTACAGTCATAGGCGAGTGCTGTTCACAAAGGAAATAGATTTCAATTATTGCTTTGCAAATTAAAATAAAAAGTGCACATTTGTGTAAACCAATAATACCTCAACAATTTTAAGGGAATATTGTGTACAACTGTGCAAAATAAATAGTTAGTAAAACGTGTGTTTGCATGTGAAATGGGCTGATAGCATAAATTACACACGTGTCAAATAGCACCTGTGTAATGTTTGTTGTTGCAGGGGTGTATGAAGCAACGTATAGCTTATTTTCTTAAGTCAATTCTTTAGTGTTAATGTTCTTAATATTTTATAAAAGAATACAGGTAATATTTAATCAAATGTGATTGAGTAGCACTTACTCCCACCATAGGAATGAGGAATTTTCACCTCTGATTAATGCTGTACATTGAAGATGAGTATTGATCCAGGCGTAATTGAGCAGAAAACCACTAACTTTGAATAATCTTAAATGTAAACAGCAGTGTTGTTAGATGCAATGAATACGCATACGTAATTGCATCTTCTACATACACGTTTTAATTAAGAACGACCTAGTATGTCCAATTAACCAAATATACTTAATTGTGTTTCTACATTTTATTATATTAAAGTTTTCAACAACCTTAGCTATCTGTGTTAATTCGTTTTATGGCTCTTATGCCCGTTATATACCCTTAGGATAACCCTGCATAAGAATGCAGACCCCCCCTAAACCGTGTTACTAACTTTAGAAATTACCAGTGCTTGCAGTCACATTTCACAAGTGATGTATTACCTTTGGGAATCGTTGGGGTTGTGCAGTTCTCATCGGTAACAATGCCATGGATATTGGTCAGCGTCCAACATGAGGTATCCAGTCCTCTGAGAATTGGTAATTTCCACAGACTCACCACATACCTGAGTATGGCATGTGAGGTCAGGGTGTTGTGTTTTTGAGGAATTGGATAGATTGAAAAAAGAAAATTCACAATCAGAAGGTTATGCGTTCAAAACCTTGTAGAAATTTGAGTCACCCCATCATCCATATGGGGTCGATAAAATATATACCACTTTGTCAGAATGTCAACAATGGTAGTCCAATGTAGCGACTCGCCTCTGGCATAGCAATGTAGACTTTCCACCAGGTGGTGTAAACAAGAAATGAGCCTCGCTTAATACTCATTGAGCAAGGAATCAATTTGCTTTCATAACACTATGTAATACGATGTAATCTTCGTCTAAAGATAACATATGCACATTTATTTTATCGACTATTAGTCATAAACAATCAAACTAATTTGGTTTCGATTTTTCGTGTGCATAGTTTTGTGACATAAAATTTTTTTTATGTTTTCTATGCCAAAGACCAAGTACCCGCATTTACTCTGGGCTGTCATCCTCTACACTGTCAGAGGATCAAATCTCAACCCGGTGTTGCGCACACATCCACAACAAACACATTCCTGCGGAGGGAGCTGGTAGGAACGTTGGGTTGCTTGGTCAATGGCCAGGGTCAACGGCGGCGTGGTGTATTCCGCAAATATGCGCGACTGTGAGGGCGGGCACAAGCCGGTGTGAGTAGGTTAAACGTTAAGTTTTATAAGGGCACCACGGGGTGACCAGCCCCTCCCCACCCAGCCCCACCCCTCCCACCCGCCACCCAGCCCCACCCTCCCCACCCAGCCCCTCCCCATCCTCCCCACCCAGCCCCTCCCCACCCTCCCCTCCCCACCCAGCCCCTCCCTCCCCACCCAGCCCCTCCCTGCATGACGGACGGACGGACACAATAATCCCCTGTGGGCTGGTGTAACCAGGAGGTTCTTACCAGTAAAACATTCTTAACGTCTGGTCGTTGAACACAATGGTTGCTATATCGGCATTGTGCTGTGTGTTCCTGAAGCTGTGGTTACATGTTCACAAATGCCATGAAGATGAGGCCATGACCACATTTGGCCAATTATCCCCTAAATAAAAAAATACACTTAAGGTTCAGAGAATGTCTCGAAACTTGACTGCACAAAACATTTACGAAACAGATAAATTCTACATGCTGTATCTTTACAGACCATTTTGCAGTGTGGTGATTGACATATTCTGCTCTGTTATGAACACGATGTAAGTCGACCAGATATTGGTGTCAAGAGTTTTATTTTTGTTGGTGTGAGGAGGTGCTGCATTCCTGAATGGTTGGTGACACCAGAGAACATTAACGTCTTTTTTCACACTTTTTAACCAAAGCCAAATATATTTACTAGAATATACATCATGGAAGTTTATAACACTTTAAAAATGTGATAAAAAAAATAGGTACATTTGGGGGCATGGAATGGTTGTGCTGCATGCTTTAAATAACAATCCGTTATTAAAGGTTTGATTTATGTACAAATGTTATGTTTAAGGTGTAGGTCTCTTGGATTTAATATTCATGAATACATTGTGTCTCCACCTGGGTACTGAGTGGAACAAGCATCTCACAAACCACGCGTTATGGATGCCTTATTCCCCAACAGCACTTGTGTAGTGTGCATGCTTGTAATGACGTGGAGGTGAAGGTGCAGCCCTGCAATTGCTTACTCAAGCCACTGCTATCAGAAGGGGCTTAAGTAAGCTCTGGAGAGGCTGCCTCATGAGTATGTTGTTGTTGTTATTTCCTCCTACGCTTGGGTTTTCTCCCGGCACTTTGTGTTCATTCATTATGCATCGTTATTAGATTAGCCTCATAAAAAAAGTTTTGAAACGAAGTGATGCTTTCCTGGATACATAGATTATATTATTATTGCTTTGATTAATTACCTCACAGAACAACTCTGTGCGCATGGAGAAACACAAAGTGCACGGAATTAGTATGGCCAACGGTTATTTCACTAATTAATACAAAAAAATAGTGATAATAGTTTTTCGTTTCTGCGCTAAGTGTCTGCACAACGGATTAGGGCAGGTGAGCAATTTGCAGTTTTAATCCACTTTAAGCAGCACACTTGGTACACGATTCCTGGAGTGGCTGGCTGAGGGCACAGCAGGAGAGGGCCCTATTCCAGCACTTTGTGCCACGAGCACAGCTGCTACCCAATTAGTTGTAAGTGTTGTGGGTGAAGTGTTGTTGGTGGTGGTGGCAGACGAACAGCAGCATCCCAGCTCCATTGGAGGTTGCACTCAGTCTGCAGGGGGTTGCATGATATGTGATAACGACAGCATCTGATACACACGTAATTTACACAGTTTTGTATTCTGTAACATATTTTGCAAATACTTATTGGTGCGAGTCGGATAGTGCCTCAGTGTATGTATTCACGTGCTTATTGTTGGTGTTTCGTTTGCGTGTATAATCGCCTGCCTACTTACTCGTCAATTTGGTTGAACGGGGACATTTGCACCATGCATACAACCCTGATGACCTCGGTGATACCGAGGTCGTCAGCATAGATAAAGCGCTGACATTCAGCAGGAAGTGGCTGATCGTTGGTGTAGATATTGAATAAAAGTTCGCTTACTTTTAGCCATCACATCAGCACATTTACCTGTTGAAAGAAATGTACAAAGACCCGTTAAAGAGATACATGCATATCATTTTAACTGTAGGCTTGAGCAGAGAACAGCACTACAAGCGATGACGGCCGATGGTTTAAGAATGATGGATTGACAGCCAAGAGATGAAACGCATCCAAAAATATTTTAACCTAGGACATGGAACGATGAAATTAGTTAACGTGGAGCGTTGCATTGTGGGACCATGGGTGATTGTAATAGCCTGGGTGGGCCTTCATCCAGCAGTAGATTGATCATGCCTAATGATGATGACGACGTATACCAACTCCACGCCGCCACTAGTCGACCATCAACCGAATCAGGACCGGGGCGTGGCCGTTGTGGTCACCTGATGCACAAATGGCGCATCAAAGAAGTGCGACCACTAATCCCCAAACCATCGACTGCATCGTAAACACTCTGCCGCTGCTGTCTCCACTCCTTTAAAGGAGGAACAGAAGAGGTCCGCTCCACCTCTGAACAGACAATTGAGTGAATAACAAATCAAAGAATTACATCTTTAATCTGCTTCTATTAATCTATAGGAAAGAAGAAGACCTACTTAACAACACCTATGACTTATCTGTAGGATTGGAGTGGTGATAAAGTGGTTAGCACACCGCACTATGAGCCCAAAAACAGCCTGAGTTTGATCCCTGCCTTTGGCTAACATCTGTCACGCGTGATATCTAAACTTGTCCTGGGCCCCCATCACCAACCTGCACGGAGCAACGTGGAGTATTGTCAAACAAACCCCCTGAACAAAAATCATGGGGAGATCTTTATACAGTAGTGAATTTACAAAGGGCTCTTAACTAATATTTATTATAACATTTATATTTTAAAACACAGTGTATGTCATAATCTGTTTGATCGACCTTGAATATACGGGTAGTTAATGTGTCATTGAATGGAGAAGCTATATACATTAAAACATTGCAATTTATATCACATCCACAACGTTCTTGTAGTGTAGTTTATCGAGTTATCATTTGCTTTTAGAAACTGGCTTTCAAAGTGTTGTATAGGCCTCTTACCAATGCTTATCGATACTAAACAAGCTCTGCAACACAGTATTTAAATCATATTTTCTTCTCCTGATCACATCTAAACCCCTGCGATGACCTGCATTCCATTCCTATCCTGACATGTGACTGTAATATCATCCATTCTCCGATTTAAATTAAATTGCACGTTGCGTTCCAAGGAGCGAGGTTACGGAAGGTAGCTTCCACGATACAACAACATTATATGAAGTGGAAATAACTTGCAATTTGCTCGGTTTTTTTTCTCCTATCAATTTGCTAACGCTATTAGAAAAGATAGGGATGTGTGGAATATCGTTGGGGGGTTACATTATTTAGTCGAAGGTGCTGATGTGGCACACATTGCACAGCTGTGCTGTACTTCAGGAAACCTGTTATATGCAGGCTGCAGTGTGTGTATATATCTCTCCAGCACAATTTCAGGGAAATGTGTGTTGAAACTTTGTCATCATTAACTTGACAGTCCTGTCTTACACAATCCGAGGCCAATGCATCATCTTATCGAGGGTTCTAAGGAGTACATGTTACCACAGCTTATATTGCAAGTCATGCCGCACTGTTCCCATGGTGCTGTCCCCATTTGTGATGTTCTTGTTGTTGTTGTTTTCAAAACAAATGTAACGTGGTGATTCATAACAATGCAATTATTATCGTCAGCCAGGGTCAATGCACTGCTGGATGAAGGACTGCCAACTCTCACCATCATGCAATGTAATAGTCCACCTTGCACATTAACATGAATAGTTTTTTGTGTGTATTTCCAAAAAAATGCTTAGCTTCCTCTTTATCAAGAATGCTTACGAAAACAAACAACTTGTAAAATTATATTGTTTTGCACTGAAGCTAGATGCATTAATCCAGCAGTGTGAAAATATACACCACAGTTTACTTGATTTGCAGGTAATGTGGTGGAGTAAGGTGCTTCCACCTCATCCGGGACGTCTAGCCAATGTGGAAGAGTAGGCCAAATACCCCTCTGAAGGGGGTTGTCCAGTAATCACTCCGGTCCATTGTTGAGGACTGTGGCAGAATGAGAAGGCTGATTGAACTAAACGAAGTATCGATCTAATTCTAGATTTGAAGCTTTCGTGACTGCAAGGATTCATACTCTTAGTTCTTTCGGTAAAGTCACGTAGGTAAAAAATGAAATGAAATTTAATAAAAATAAAACAATAAAAATCACGACGTTTCGGAGGCAACACAGATATTTTGCTGTGACAGTTTCACCTGAAGACGGAAGCTTGTGTTGCCTCCGAAACGTCGTGATTTTTATTGTTTTATTTTTATTAATTTTAATTTCATTTTTTACCTACGTGACTTTACCGAAAGAACTAAGACTTTGGATACAGCCCTTCGATAGCAAAATTAAGAAGGAGGCCTTTCCACCAGCAGTGACTTGAGCAAGCAAATTTCAGGGAATCACCTTTTACTTTTTTTTCTAGTATTCATTTGTATTCATGAGTTGGTCTTCCAGGCCAGTGCAGTGAAGAAAAGAGACATGTAACAATCATTGTACATTTTACATTCAACAAGGATCAAAGCCAAGAAGAAGTCATGTATATTCATTCACCTGCGTGCAATTTCTTCACACGCTTAATATTGATATACATTATTAACTCTTATTAAAGGCAGACACTCATATCATAAAATGGCTGTAAATTATTCATGTGTGAGGCAAAGTAAATTATTTTTTTCAGGAAAACTACGTCGCTGGGCCTTGATTCTTTATTCACCTCGAGGGTGAATTCTCGGGAGAGTTGAGACTCTTAACTGCATTTAAATTTCAGCCTCTTCATGTACATCCTTGATGCCAAGCCAAAACACCGCATCCTACTGTGGGCAAGTCTCATACAGGAAGCGATAAGTGTTGCTACAGCTAAGCAATTACTTTGTGTGTGGTCTAGAGGGTTGCCAGTGGTGTGAGACGTGCAGCTTTCTACACTCAGATAAGCCTTTGGGTCAATAATTTAGAAGGTATTGTGTGATTAATGCATCAACAAATAGACGTTGGTTCAAAGTATTTCTACGAACACATGGAACATACCGCTCACTGTGACATGAGCATGTATATACCGTGCGCACCACCATTCACAACAGGTTGTTATGGGCTGCGGGCCAAAGTGCAGTCAAATCCATTCATGCGACATCTGTGTTGCCTCCATTCACCAACCTGCATTGACAGGTGTGGTGAAGTATGGTCAAATAACTCCCACGACCCACGTGGCAAGGGGAGCCCTCATCTAGCAGCGGATAAAAAAGGGATGTGCATGTACACTCTAAGTAAACATTTATCGGTGAATACTTTGCATTCTACTCTTTTATTTGTAGATTTAACGATGCTTATATTCTAAATTTACATTTTCATGATGAAATTTCCATTGTTGAATAAAGCGTAGATTTCGACGGACATAAATACTCTGCAATAAACAGAACGTTCGGATTTATATTAAAATGAAAGTGAAAAAATAACACATTCATGCTTCATAAATGTTTTTTGTATATGACTAACTTGAGTTGATCAAAACAAATACCTTGGCCTGATTTGATTTGTCCGGTAAAGGCATAAAATCATACGAACAATAAACTTTGCACTTAGAAAGCATCTTATACCAATAGGGGATCCATTTGAATGTGCTGTGTCTGCATGCTTAATTTAACTATGGAACAGGTGCTGATTCACACTAATTAATCACCCGCATCTGTTCCTCATATTAAATCATCATTGGTGTCTGTTACTTGTGAGCAAGAACGTAAAGGCCTATTGGCACAAAGGTAGAATGTTTGGTTAGTAGCTTTCAAAAGGGTGGCGAGATCTTCTTCATTCCCTCGTATGGTATACAGGAGGTCGTGGGTTCGATCCCGACCCTGGCGCCTGTATTCTTTTGGAGTTTGCATGTTTTCCCTGCTGTCACGTGGATTTTTCTACTGGGTCCTCCGGTTTTTTCCCTCCACGTTTAGGAACATGCGTTCAGAGTATTTGGCTGCTATACATTTCCACTTGATTAACCACTTCTTTGAGCCTATTGTTTGTGTCCAGGTCACTTCTGAAGAAGAGCTATATAGCTCAAGTAAAAATAGTTTAGTTCCTAGTTTAAAATTAGATTCCAAAATGGAGACGTGTGATATTATCAGGTGTGGGGAAGGAAAACAAACACAAAAAGCAGTTCGAGAGAAATGAGTCTTCAATCTAGATTTAAAAGTGCATCGCCCCAGTGGCTTCCGAATATCAGAAGGAAGACCGTTCCAGACGGCATCTGAAAGTGTGTGATCCAGCGACAGTCTTTATTTGATGGCTATCCAAAAGCCGCTGCGAGGATAACCAGAGTCTGCATGGTGGTTTTTAGTCCTTGACGAGATTAGCAAGGTATTATGGTTAATTTGTGACAAGCACTTTGCACTGTACGGCAGTGGCGGCTCGTCAATAGAGGGCGCAGGGGCGCCGCCCCCATCAAGATTCAAGAATATATATATACAAAAATTAAATAAAAATACATAAATATAATATTTTTTTCATACGATGTGCCGGCTGGTAGTAAGAAAAGCATCAGCATTTAATAAAAACTGGCTTTAATCGGTCAACTATTTTCTATGTTTTTCAATGTGTTTCATGCGGGGCGCCGGACAAATGGATGTCTATGTGAGACTTTAAATTTTCGGACAGCATGTGACCTGAAGCTGGTCTCTAATTGGTTTCTTAAAGATTCTCCTCGGGGCGCAAGTCGTTGCGTCCCTGGCCAATCAGAATTGGATACATGTTATTTTATCCAATCTGATTGGTTCTCGTCACCTGTCATTCAAATTTACGCTCTGGGCCACTACTGCGAGTGCGCAGGCGACACCACTTCGACACTTGCTAGGCTGATCAAATTTTTTGTGTAAACAATGGCAGCAATTCATCCAAATTCTGTAATTTATTTACAAAAAAACCCTTTCACAAGGCTTTCGCTGGAAGAAATAAAAAAGATAAAGGATCTCGGACCGGACCAACCCGATTTACAAATCCAGCAGCAGGCCAGTGACAGAGGACGAAGCTACACACGAAGCTTCACCCGCGCTTGTTATGAGAAACGGAGGTGGCTGGCTGGATGTGATGTTAGCAATTCTCTTTTTTGTTTTCCCTGTCTTTTATTTCAAAGTGTCGGCACTGAAGTTTTGTGGACAACGACGGGGGTAAGAGACCTCAAACATCTCTCTGACAAATGCAAACGTCATGAAAGTAGCCGCAGCCATATTGATAATAGCATGAAACTAACGTTTTTATGTTCAAGTAGGAAACATGCTTTTTGGTACTTTGGTCTGAAATGTATATAAAAGAGAAACATTTATGTTCAAGTAGGAAACATGCTTTTTGGTACTTCTTTTGGTCTGAAATGTAAATAAAGATCATCAAAATTTATATTCAAGTAGTCAAAATGGTTTTTGGTACTGCTTTATATTTATTTGCCCCCCTCAATAAAATAAAAAAAATGCGCCCCCCCAAAAATAAATATCACCAGCCGCCACTGCTGTACGGATATGGTCGGATCTCGCAGTACCCGTCACGACACGTGCCAGAGAATGTTGTACACACTGCAGGTTGGCATTGTTTTCGCCAGACGTCCCGTAGATTAGTGAGTTGAAATAATCCACTATTGTCGATACTATGGTACACGCCACATTGAGTTGGCTATGTCACGACTAAATAGTGAATTTCGATTTAAAGCTTTCGTGACTGCAGGGATTCATCTTCTTGGTTCTTTCGGTAAAGTCACGTAGAATGGAAATAATAAAATAATAAAAATAAAACATAATAAAATAATTCTCACTAGAGACCCGGTAGAATATTTTATTATGTTTTATTTTTATTATTTTATTATTTCCATTCTACGTGACTTTACCGAAAGAACCAAGACTAAATAGTGGTTGAATGTGTTGTTGAGCCCTGATATGAAAATTGCAGGTCCTGACTTTATTTTGCACGTGGTGATCAAATGACATATTCTGGTCGAGTATGGTGCCAAGGCTCTTTAGATGTGTTGTGCAGTACAACCACGCGGAGACGAGGAATACTAAGGGCTGTTGCCGATTATTAAAACACTCTCGCACTCGGCATCCTACACTCACACCAGTGTAGGTGCACTCTCTCTCGGTCCTTCACCCAGACACTGAAGACTGTTTGGAACCTACCCTCGGCTCTCCCTTGGGCTCTCTCACTCGTCTGCCCGGAGCGGGGATCAGCCAACACCACCACTCCGCGATGAGGAGAGAGACCCTCTTCCAGCCGGTCCTTACCCTAGTTCCCCACGACAAACCCTGCCCCCGTCACGAGGTCCCCCTTAAGCACCCTTCGGGCGGCTCCTTCCCCCAGCTTGGCCCCACCCACGTTCCTGAAAGTGCTTTCCGAAAGCCCCTTATGTAACCCGTGACGTTACGTCATCCTTGACCCCGCATGACTCTCAACCCGCTCGCACCTCCTTCCGCTCGCCCCCTTTTTGGTTACTGACAATGCTCCTCTACAGGTGTATAGAAAACTGAATCCTGGAGTCCACGACCGCCACACCTGATCCCCCAGCAAATGTTTTTGCCTGAGTGCCAACCAGCAGAACCTCCAATTGTTCTGGATTAAGCAGCATCTCGTTTCGTGCAAACCACGCATGCATTGCTCATGTGCAAGCTTCGAGGTTACAGAGGCTCTCCATATCTAACTTTGATTTCACTGTGGTGTACAATTGTGTGCCCTTAGCCTCATATCATTTCACACTACTTTAAAACAAAAATCTTTGCCATAGTTTTCCTGGCTGGCTGCTGGCTTGACGTCTCTCCACCCCAACAATAACTCTATTGTTAGTGGCTGCGGGCCGTTGCCAGCATAACTACGTCACACATAAACATTGATTTCAATTGAAACGGTAGAAGTTCTGAAGCTTTATTATAGATAGGGACATCAAAGAGGTGGGGGTAATGAATACATAAGACTGACACGATTAATTTAAAATGAGTAACTTTTCAATTTGTGCTCCTATTAATGGAATTCTCTTGGCAGAATATAATTTAAATCCGAGATAATATATACGTAAAAAAACCTAAATTCATATTACAATGGCTTTTTATTACGTTAAAAAGCTGATTACTTTTAGTGCTCTGAGTACAGGAGGATTGTGAGAAGAGAATGGAAATGACAGCTGTTTTTTGTGTTCCATTACGAGTGTTGAAAAAATATTGATATTCATGTCCTCTGACACTTCCACACGAAAAAAAGTCACATAGCTGCATTCAAAATTGCTTTAATTAAGAGTGTGAACGATACCGCTGCCCTAAATTCTATTTAATGGCTACGTCCATGAGGATTAGGTCTTAGTTAACACTATTAAACCTATCTCTGTTCTATATAACGCAGATGGCCCATTTGTTTCTCTGAACATCATTGCGCCTCATTGCTCATCCAGTTTTAATGTCGCAGCAATGAATCACCAATGGGTGATTTAGAGTCACGGGAGTGAAACTTTAAGTCGTGGTATTTTTACGTCATGGTCCATAAACATCAGTTTTGAATAAATCCTGTAATGGGCATTGGGGTGAATATGGCATTAGGAGATCTGGGCTGTATAATACCGGAGCCTCTAACACACTCAACCGCACCAGGCCCCTCAGCCAATCCCCATGGGAAGGATATCCACTCCTCTCGAAAGCCCTGCTCACAATCAATCCAAATTTCCATTTTTCTTCCTCACCGCACACGAGAGAAAGCATGCCTCGCAATGTAGACATCACTGCTGTGAGTACTAATCCTATTGTAATGGATCTCTAAAGGGGAGTGAGAAGAGGCAGACTTTGATTGACTTGAGTCGTTGACATTCGTCTAAGTGGCAACTTTGGCGGGAGTCCCATACATTAGGAACCCCTTTTTTCCATTGCTCCATCTGTTCCCTACATTCAACTAATATTGCTGGAAATGGTGTTTTCATTTATACAAGCAATGGAGGGAAAATGTGTATTGATAATTTCTCCACAATCACAACCCTGAATCCGTGGAATGCAGTTATTGGTTGTCAACGCAACTAAAAGCAGGAGCAGGCGGCTTTGTTTTCCGTGATGATACCAATATATTTTTTATAAACTCGTGCAATAGACCTCGATAATTCTCACGATTCCTAGCCTCGACTGACGGTTCCATTCTTAGGATCACGTACCATTGTGAGATCGGCAGAATTGGGGAAATGGTCGCGGGCTGGGCTTTGCGCACTACGCCGTCGTGTAAGAAGGGAGGGCCTGTAGAGCCTAGCTGGCCGAATGAAATGTATCAAATAAGCTTCAACTAAATTTCTCAAAGGCGATCCTGGTCAATGTGGAAAAAGCTGGAATCAGGGTCAATTCAGCCCAGGTGCTGCTATTGATCAGAAGTGTCATTAAAACGTATGGCTGTTATCCACAAGAGGTTTTTTGGGGATTTAGATCACATCTAACCTATATAATTAATTTTTTGTCTGTCCGTCCGTCCGTCCGTCCATCCGTCTGCGTACGCTCTCTACCGGGGGATTTAGCTCTCGGACCGTGGGGTTCGGCGAGATTAAATTTTGCAGGTGGGCACGCCCCCGGCCCCGCGGTAAACTTAGGCATTTCCGATTTTTCGTCTCTAAACTTTAAATCGGACCGATTATCGATTTAGTGCGATTTATCTTTATTTATTTATTTAACGCTTTATTTATTTATTTACTCTTGCCGGCAGGCGCGGACCACGGCGGTTGCCCCTGGCAACGGATAGCAACGCGTTCGCTGCGGGGTGGACGCCATTTTGAATTACCATTAAAAATATGTGCACGCATTAACACGCGACTCTGAGGTAAATTCATCAAAGTTTCACGTCCTCTTCACTCCCCCCCCCACCCCAATGTGTGCAATTACTATTATAGGGTCGGTAGATAATAATAATATAGCGATTAGACAGTATTATTGTAGCGCGGGGGGGGGGGGGGGTAACGGCCCCAGCACCCAGCCTCAGCCGGGTGGGCAATCTAGGCGAGGCCGGAGGCTCTGCACGGTACTAGGCCTCGACACGCAACTCTGTCAGGCGACGAATTTGTGGTATAAACTCGATATACCCAGCGTTGCCCGGGGGAAAAATACATTTAAATCTTCTGAAAACTTTAAAACATAACATTCCAATGAAAATACAACTGTGTAATTAAAATTATAAACCCGACCGCGCCAAGAATCGATTCTCTGAATCGCGAAAAGGAATCGACGGTTGTAGATTCATTTAGAATCGCCTTATTTCCGTTAAATATAAGTTGGTTATAGAGTTGATATAAACTGCTACGAATGGGAAATATCCGGCGTTGACCGGGGCTAAAATATAATTAAAAACTCCTGCAAACTTTAAAACATAACATACGAATGAAAATAAAACTTTGTAATTAAAAATGGAAACCTCCTATGCGCCAGGAATCGATTCTTTGAATCGCGCAAAGGAATCATCGAAGGTTGTAGATTCCTTTAGGATCGCCCTTAACATGTGGTGAGGGAGAGTGGTGAGTGAGGGAGAGTGGTGAGTGAGGGAGAGTGGTGAGTGAGGGAGAGTGGTGAGTGAGGGAGAGTGGTGAGTGAGGGAGAGTGGTGAGTGAGGGAGAGTGGTGAGTGAGGGAGAGTGGTGAGTGAGGGAGAGTGGTGAGTGAGGGAGAGTGGTGAGTGAGGGAGAGTGGTGAGTGAGGGAGAGTGGTGAGTGACGGAGAGTGGTGAGTGAGGGAGAGTGGTGAGTGAGGGAGTGTGGTGAGTGAGGGAGAGTGGTGAGTGAGGGAGAGTGGTGAGTGAGGGAGAGTGGTGAGTGAGGGAGAGTGGTGAGTGAGGGAGAGTGGTGAGTGAGGGAGAGTGGTGAGTGAGGGAGAGTGGTGAGTGAGTGGTGAGTGAGTGGTGAGAGTGAGTGGTGAGTGAGTGGTGAGAGTGAGTGGTGAGGGTGAGTGGTGAGGGTGAGTGGTGAGGGTGAGTGGTGAGGGTGAGGTTGAGTGGTGAGGGTGAGTGGTGATTGGTGAGGGTGAGGTTGAGTGGGGAGGGTGAGTGGCGGTTGTTAGTGGCGTGAGTGGTGACGGTGAGTTTGAGTGGTGAGCAGTGAGGGTGAGTGGTGATTGGTGAGGGTGTAATTGGTGAGGATGAGTGGTGAGGGTGAGTGGTTGTTGTGAGGGTGAGTGGTTGTTGTGAGGGTGAGTGGTGAGGGTGAGTGGTAAGAGTGAGTGGTGAGGGTGAGTGACGGTTGTGAGAGGTGATTAGTGAGTGGTGAGGGTGAGTGGTGAGGGTTAGTGGTGAGCATGAGTGGTGAGGGTGAGTGTTGAGCGTGAGTGGTGAGGGTGAGTGGTGATTGTTGAGGGTGTGATTGGTGAGGATGAGTGGTGAGTAGTGAGGGTGAGTGGTGAGGGTGAGTGGTGAGTGGTGAGGGTGAGTGGCGGTTGTGAGTGGTGATTAGTGAGGGGTGAGTGGTGAGGGTGAGCGTGAGTGGTTAGGGTGAGTGGTGAGGGTGAGCGGTGAGGGTGAGCAGTGAGGGTGAGTGGTGATTGGTGAGGGTGTGATTGGTGAGGATGAGTGGTGAGTGGTCAGGGTGAGTGGTGAGGGTGAGTGGTGAGCGGTGAGGGTGAGTGGTGAGTGGTTAGGGTGAGTAGTGAGGGTGAGTGGTGAGCGTGAGTGGTGAGTGGTGAGGGAGAGTGGTGAGGGAGAGTGGTGAGGGAGAGTGGTGAGGGAGAGTAGTGAGTGGTGAGGGTGAGTGGTAAGTGGTGAGGGTGAGTGGTGATTGGTGAGGGAGAGTGGTGAGGGAGAGTGGTGAGGGAGAGTGGTGAGGGAGAGTGGTGAGGGAGAGTGGTGAGGGAGAGTGGTGAGGGTGAGTAGTGAGTGGTGAGGGTGAGTGGTAAGTGGTGAGGGTGAGTGGTGATTGGTGAGGGTGAGTGGTGAGGGTGAGTGGCGGTTGTTAGTGGTGATTAGTGAGGGGTGAGTGGTGAGGGTGAGCGTGAGTGGTGAGGTTGAGTGGTGAGCAGTGAGGGTGAGTGGTGATTGGTGAGGATGAGTGGTGAGGGTGAGTAGTGAGGGTGAGTGGTTGTTGTGAGGGTGAGTGGTTGTTGTGAGGGTGCGTGGTGAGGGTGAGTGGTAAGAGTGAGTGGTGAGGGTGAGTGACGGTTGTGAGAGGTGATTAGTGAGTGGTGAGGGTGAGTGGTGAGGGTTAGTGGTGAGGGTGAGTGGCGGTTGTGAGTGGTGATTAGTGAGGGGTGAGTGGTGAGGGTGAGCGTGAGTGGTGAGGGTGAGTGGTGAGGGTGAGCGGTGAGGGTGAGCAGTGAGGGTGAGTGGTGATTGGTGAGGATGTGATTGGTGAGGATGAGTGGTGAGTGGTCAGGGTGAGTGGTGAGCGGTGAGGGTGAGTGTTGAGGGTGAGTGGTGAGCGGTGAGGGTGAGTGTTGAGGGTGAGTGGTGAGTAGTGAGAGTGAGTGGTGAGCGTGACTGGTGAGTGGTGAGGGAGAGTGGTGAGGGAAAGTGGTGAGGGTGAGTGGTGAGGGTGAGTGGGGAGGGTGAGTGGCAGTTGTGAGTGGTGATTAGTGAGAGGTGAGTGGTGAGGGTGAGCGTGAGTGGTGAGGGTGAGGTTGAGTGGTGAGCGGTGAGGGTGAGCAGTGAGGGTGAGTGGTGATTGGTGAGGGCGCGATTGGTGAGGATGAGTAGTGAGGGTGAGTGGTTGTTGTGAGGGTGAGTGGTGAGGGTGAGTGGTGATGGTGAGTGGTAAGAGTGAGTGGTGAGGGTGAGTGACGGTTGTGAGAGGTGATTAGTGAGTGGTGAGGGTGAGTGGTGAGGGTTAGTGGTGAGCATGAGTGGTGAGGGTGAGTGTTGAGCGTGAGTGGTGAGGGTGAGTGGTGAGTAGTGAGGGTGAGTGGTGAGGGTGAGTGGTGAGTGGTGAGGGTGAGTGGTGAGTGGTGAGGGTGAGTGGCGGTTGTGAGAGGTGATTAGTGAGTGGTGAGGGTGAGTGGTGAGGGTTAGTGGTGAGCATGAGTGGTGAGGGTGAGTGTTGAGCGTGAGTGGTGAGGGTGAGTGGTGATTGTTGAGGGTGTGATTGGTGAGGATGAGTGGTGAGTAGTGAGGGTGAGTGGTGAGGGTGAGTGGTGAGGGTGAGTGGCGGTTGTGAGTGGTGATTAGTGAGGGGTGAGTGGTGAGGGTGAGCGTGAGTGGTTAGGGTGAGTGGTGAGGGTGAGCGGTGAGGGTGAGCAGTGAGGGTGAGTGGTGATTGGTGAGGGTGTGATTGGTGAGGATGAGTGGTGAGTGGTCAGGGTGAGTGGTGAGGGTGAGTGGTGAGCGGTGAGGGTGAGTGGTGAGTGGTTAGGGTGAGTAGTGAGGGTGAGTGGTGAGCGTGAGTGGTGAGTGGTGAGGGAAAGTGGTGAGGGAGAGTGGTGAGGGAGAGTGGTGAGGGAGAGTAGTGAGTGGTGAGGGTAAGTGGTGAGGGTGAGTGGTGATTGGTGAGGGAGAGTGGTGAGGGAGAGTGGTGAGGGAGAGTGGTGAGGGAGAGTGGTGAGGGTGAGTAGTGAGTGGTGAGGGTGAGTGGTAAGTGGTGAGGGTAAGTGGTGATTGGTGAGGGTGAGTGGTGAGGGTGAGTGGCGGTTGTTAGTGGTGATTAGTGAGGGGTGAGTGGTGAGGGTGAGCGTGAGTGGTGAGGTTGAGTGGTGAGCAGTGAGGGTGAGTGGTGATTGGTGAGGATGAGTGGTGAGGGTGAGTAGTGAGGGTGAGTGGTTGTTGTGAGGGTGAGTGGTTGTTGTGAGGGTGCGTGGTGAGGGTGAGTGGTAAGAGTGAGTGGTGAGGGTGAGTGACGGTTGTGAGAGGTGATTAGTGAGTGGTGAGGGTGAGTGGTGAGGGTTAGTGGTGAGGGTGAGTGGCGGTTGTGAGTGGTGATTAGTGAGGGGTGAGTGGTGAGGGTGAGCGTGAGTGGTGAGGGTGAGTGGTGAGGGTGAGCGGTGAGGGTGAGCAGTGAGGGTGAGTGGTGATTGGTGAGGATGTGATTGGTGAGGATGAGTGGTGAGTGGTCAGGGTGAGTGGTGAGCGGTGAGGGTGAGTGTTGAGGGTGAGTGGTGAGCGGTGAGGGTGAGTGTTGAGGGTGAGTGGTGAGTAGTGAGAGTGAGTGGTGAGCGTGACTGGTGAGTGGTGAGGGAGAGTGGTGAGGGAAAGTGGTGAGGGTGAGTGGTGAGGGTGAGTGGGGAGGGTGAGTGGCAGTTGTGAGTGGTGATTAGTGAGAGGTGAGTGGTGAGGGTGAGCGTGAGTGGTGAGGGTGAGGTTGAGTGGTGAGCGGTGAGGGTGAGCAGTGAGGGTGAGTGGTGATTGGTGAGGGCGCGATTGGTGAGGATGAGTAGTGAGGGTGAGTGGTTGTTGTGAGGGTGAGTGGTGAGGGTGAGTGGTGATGGTGAGTGGTAAGAGTGAGTGGTGAGGGTGAGTGACGGTTGTGAGAGGTGATTAGTGAGTGGTGAGGGTGAGTGGTGAGGGTTAGTGGTGAGCATGAGTGGTGAGGGTGAGTGTTGAGCGTGAGTGGTGAGGGTGAGTGGTGATTGTTGAGGGTGTGATTGGTGAGGATGAGTGGTGAGTGGTCAGGGTGAGTGGTGAGGGTGAGTGGTGAGGGTGAGTGGTGAGAGGTGAGGGTGAGTGTTGAGGGTGAGTGGTGAGTAGTGAGGGTGAGTGGTGAGCGTGACTGGTGAGTGGTGAGGGAGAGTGGTGAGGGAGAGTGGTGAGGGTGAATGGTGAGGGTGAGTGGTGAGTGGTGAGGGTGAGTGGCAAGTGGTGAGGGTGAGTGGTGATTGGTGAGGGTGTGATTGGTGAGGATTAGTGGTGAGTGGTGAGGGTGAGTAGTGAGGGTGAGTGCTGAGCGGTGAGGGTGAGTGGTTGTTGTGAGGGTGAGTGGTGAGAGTGGTGAGGGTGAGTTGTGAGGGTGAGTGGTGATTGTTGAGGGTGTGATTGGTGAGGATGAGTGGTGAGTAGTGAGGGTGAGTGGTGACGGTGAGTGGTGAGGGTAAGTGTTGAGGGTGAGTGGTGAGTGGTGAGGGTGAGTGGCGGTTATGAGTGGTGATTAGTGAGGGGTTAGTGGTGAGGGTGAGCGTGAGTGGTGAGGGTGAGCAGTGCGGGTGAGTGGTGATTGGTGAGGGTGTGATTGGTGAGGATGAGTGGTGAGTGGTCAGGGTGAGTGGTGAGGGTGAGTGGTTGTTGTGAGGGTGAGTGGTGAGGATGAGTGGTGAGGGTGAGTGGCGGTTGTGAGTGGTGATGGGTGAGTGGTGAGCGGTGAGGGGTGAGTGGTGAGGGTGAGTGGTGAGGGTGAGTGGTGAGGGTGAGTGCTGAGTGGTGAGGGTGAGTGGTGAGAGAGAGGTTAGTTTTGAGGGTGAGTGGTGAGGTTGAGTGGTGAGGGTTAGTGGAGAGTGGTGAGTGGTGATTGGTCAGTGGTGATTGGTGAGGATGAATGGTGAGTAGTGAGGGTGAGTGGTGACGGTGAGTGGTGAGGGTGAGTGTTGAGGGTGAGTGGTGAGGGTGAGTGGCGGTTATGAGTGGTGATTAGTGAGGGGTTAGTGGTGAGGGTGAGCGTGAGTGGTGAGGGTGAGCAGTGCGGGTGAGTGGTGATTGGTGAGGGTGTGATTGGTGAGGATGAGTGGTGAGTGGTCAGGGTGAGTGGTGAGGGTGAGTGGTTGTTGTGAGGGTGAGTGGTGAGGATGAGTGGTGAGGGTGAGTGGCGGTTGTGAGTGGTGATGGGTGAGTGGTGAGCGGTGAGGGGTGAGTGGTGAGGGTGAGTGGTGAGGGTGAGTGCTGAGTGGTGAGGGTGAGTGGTGAGAGAGAGGTTAGTTTTGAGGGTGAGTGGTGAGGTTGAGTGGTGAGGGTTAGTGGAGAGTGGTGAGTGGTGATTGGTCAGTGGTGATTGGTGAGGATGAATGGTGAGTAGTGAGGGTGAAGTTGAGTGGTGAGGGTGAGTGGTGAGGCTGAATGGTGAGGGTGAATGGTGAGAGTGAGTGGTGAGGGAGAGTGGTGAGTGAGAGTGGTGAGGGTTAGTGGTGAGGGTTAGTGGTGAGAGTGAGTGGTGAGGATGAGTGGTGATTGGTGAGTGGTGAGGGTGAGTGGTGAGGGTGATTGGTGAGGGTGAGTGGTGAGGGAGATTGGTGAGGGAGGTTGGTGAGTGGTGAGTTGTGAGGGTGAATGGTGAATAGTGAGTGGGAGTGGTGAGTGGTGAGGATGAGTTGTGAGTGGTGAATGGTGAGGGTGAATGATGAGTACAGTCAATATGCACTGCTGTTATCATACCAGGTACCACCACCACAATATGTACTCCTCTCATCATAGCAGATACCACCACAGCAGTATGCACTGCTGTAATCATAGCAGGTTCCACCACAATATGCACTGCTGTCATCATAACAGGTACCAACACAGCAGTATGCACTGCTGTAGTGATAGCAGGTACGACCTCAGTCGGTATACACTGCTGTAGCGATAGTAGATACTGCTATCGAGTTGGTAGATACCGCTATAGTAAATACTAAAACAGTCAGTATATACCGCTACAGTCAGTCAATACTGCTACAGTCAGTATATACTACTATACAGTCAGTACATACTACCACGGTGAGTAGCTACTAGAGTCAGTAGATACTATTATAGAGTGAGTAGATACTGCTATAGATTTTGTAGTTACTACTATAGTCAGTGGATACAACTATAGAGTCAGCAGATACTATACAGTTAGTCGTTACGAGTATATAGTCAGTAGCTACTACTGGCTCAGTAGATACTACGGTACAGTCAGTAGATACTACTACAGAGTCAATAGATACCACTTCCTCTGTTGTATGTAAGGTGTTGTTAGTATATATACCTACGAGGGGTAAAGATATTTTTTGAGGGGGGGGGGGGGGAGACCGCAATTTTCAGAAACCTTTTGACATCAACTATTTACCCCACACTTTCTACAACTTTTTGGACTTGTGAAAGCCTCTTATATATTTGTTGGTGGAGAAATGTACAAACAGCCCACCGGGCTTTGACAATACCTTAGTATCTGTGTATATATATGTAAGGTTTTTAAGAAATATATTTTTCACCTGGGCAAAGCCGGGTACTTCCGCTAGTAAAATATAAATGTGTCATTAAACCCGCCACCACCCAACAGCCAATCGGTAAGGTTTGCCGTGTAAACGAAAGGCGCCAATTGGTTACTGGTTCAGCACACACCAGATGAGAGGCTGGTTGTAATTACCGGCGAAACGTCGTACTCAAATTGTAAATGTGGATTTACCATCCACATTTATATTGATGCGATCTAACCCCCCCCCCCCCCCCAAAAAAAAAAAAACCTCTTATGTATTATTTTGGTCACAAAAGCCTACGTGTTAAACTGACTAACCTGTATGGCTGTTACCAAGCCCGTGAAATTGGCCCGATTCCACCACAAATCCGACTTGGCATTCAGGCAATTATGGGAGGACAGCCCATGGGACCTAGGCTCGCCTCGTAGAATTCCCATTTCAAGGTGTGGCTGATGCGTATTTATCGTTTCAAGCAATTCTGGTTCACATTGCCCAGCTTTTATCATGGTCGACCACCTGGACCAGAGGTCGCAACCGGGTACCCGATACCCGTACCCCTACCCGATACCCGGCTACCCGTACCCGGCCGGATACGGGTACGGGTAGCCGTTTGCGACCCTGGTGCGGCCGGGTACGGGTAAGGAATCAAAACCCGTTTGCGACCTCTGACCTGGACTAACAATGAGATCTGTTGGACTACAACGAGGATTATTGGCTCCACTTGGACTACCGCTCTGACCACCCAGAATACTGGTACTTCCATCAGGATCCTCAGGGGGCTACCATTGGGACTTCCTTGAATGCCAAAACAATTATCAAGATCACTACCACACACAGCAGCGGGACCACCAGAACAACCTTCTGAGTTCACCAGAAGTACCTCCGGGATTCACGAGGCCACGAAGACTACAACGTGTATGTGATTTATGTATACACACAGATGATTGCTCGTGTGTGTATATGAATATATTGACGTGGGATCTGCAATAAGATAAATCGTGATATTTGGAATCATCATGCGGGTTGGAACGGTAGGAATGGAACACATTTTTGCAGTAGTTTCCCAGCAGCAGTCTGGTGATGCTGTTGTTGCAGTTTTTGTCACGCTCTTGGTAGTATGCAGCTGTTGTTTGCGGTGTTTTGACACAGGCAATAATTTTTGTAAGATTCATAATTTATTGATAACACCTGTGGCAAACCTCATCAATTTACTGTTGGCGATCTCCGTGTTTTTATATGGTCTCCTATTCATTGTTTTATATATATTGTTCATGTCTGGCATACAAAATCCCAAAAGTGGTTGGTTCAGCTTCTTTTATTGCACTGAAACTTTTTTAGACTGTTTTTTTTTTACTCTTGTGCAGCTTGAGTTTGATGAAAATGTCTTTGCACAGCTCTCAAAGGCATCTGTATTTCAATACTAAATGAAACTTGTCATCTTAAATGAGTGCACTGCTGCTGAAGACAAAGGAGGCTATGTTTACTCCAAACTTTATTTGTGAAAATATCTTCTGGAGGCAAGTGAGCTCGAATACAAGAGGTGGTTCGTCAGTACGTAATGGGAGAATGTTTTCACGTGTGTTATTTTCACATTGTGCTTTTGTAGCTATTTTTGCTGAATGGTTGTGTGATTCAGGGTTGCAATTTTATTCAATAATCGTGCCTTTTTACGCATCGCAGATGAATTACAGCACCCCTAGTTGTTGCGGAGTTAGGTCAACCAGTTGCAAACAAGCATTCCACTCACACAACAGCAACAACAGCACCAACAACCCCGCACCTCCCATTAGCATGGGTGGCTACGTGTGGTGGGAAATAAACTCAAGATAAATACATACAAAGAACATGTATGGAAAAACAACAAGAGATCTTGGGCTCAAAAATGAAGAGCAATCGATGACTACACCCATTACAAATAATCTCTATTGTCCGTTTGAGTCATTGCCATGATTTTAATATTAAATTGGTCAGAGGCTCACGGCTTCATTCTTTGTTTCAGCCAGGTATCCTAAAACAATAACCCAGTACCATAATTGTAATTTATTGTGACTGCAAGGCACGGTCCCTTTGCAAAGTTATAATATCATAAGGTGTATGTTATGCAGTGCAGTGATGGCCCAGTGGTTAACAGACGGCGCTACGAACCCAGCAATCGGAGTTCAAGTCTTGGCCACGGCTAACATCAGGAACGAGTGATATCTGAGGCGGTTCTGGGCCCCCCTCTTTACCAGCCCACGTAAATACAGCGTGGTGAAGTATGGTCACACAACTGCCCTGGCTGGCGTGGTGTGGGGAGGTCTTCATCCGGGAGTGGATTGGCCATGGCTGCTGATAATGATGATATTTTAAGATTTTGCTGAAGGTAATTGTCATCACGCACAAAGAGCGTTTTAATTGAATCCTGTATCCCCCTTTGGAGCTATATATATTTAATTGTTACGAAGCTTGAGGGTTGGGCTGTAATTTCCAATCCAGTTGGCAGAGCTGCTAAAGACTACCTTTCTATAATGACCATCTGGCCATAATCATTACAGATTTCTAGAAAGGTTTTTTTTTACTCACCCTATGTATAGAGACCACCTGCCTATAAAGATCACATAGAGCAAACAAATATAAAATAACCTTTCAGTCCATAAAGCCTGTGCCACGGCGAAATGATAACTAGATTCATGGGGGTTTGTGCTACATTTGCCAGAAGCCTCCATCAATCCCATATCTAAAGCCCAGGCATCAACAGATCACTATCCAAATACCCCTCATTTCTAGCATCTCTCTGCGGTCATCGCTTACATGTGAAGTATTGGAAAATGACGGCAGGAAACTCCTTGACGGGAACACACTTCTTTTATTAAATCTTGACTTGTAACGATACAACGCGTGGCCTCTCTTCTTCACAATGCGGTCACCATACAACGGTACAACTCGTGACCTCTTCTCTCCGCCCTACGCTTCTCTTGACTCTCTTAGATTCTGTGCTGCTGGCTCTCTGTGCCTCGTGTAGACTCCGCGCCTCGGCTACACTCTTCTCTCGTCTCGTGTAGACTCTGCGCCTCTGCTACACTCTCCACTCGCCTCGTGTAGACTTTGCATCTCTCTCTGGCTACACCGTATGCATACTCGGCTCGTGTAGACCTTTCTCTCTCTCTGGCTACACCGTATGCATACTCGGCTCGTGTAGACCTTTCTCTCTCTCTGGCTACACACTATACCTTACTCAGCTCGTGTAGACCGTTCTCTCTCTCTGGCTACACACTATACATTACTCAGCTCGTGTAAACCGTTCTCTCTCTCTGGCTACACACTATACATTACTCAGCTCGTGTAGACCGTTCTCTCTCTCTCTGGGCTCTATCTCTGCACCTTCGTCTTCATTCTTAGATGGTTCCACTTCTGCCCCCCTACTCCTCTGTGCATCACCTTATATATCTCTTCTTCCCGGGAGACGGAGCGGATGCGGACCTCAACGTCGGCACCGCTCCTCAGTTACCCAATCACCACGCGCTATCTCTACGATCCGTTCCCGCCCAGCGCGTGTTTCCACTCCCCGACCAATCACACCGCGCTGCCACCCGATCACTCCCTCTCAGCGCGTCACCGGCACACAGCCAATCAGCAGCACTACCCCCACCCGCGCACTGACGCCTGCTCCTCCCCGTCAGCGCGCGTCACCACACACACACCCGTACATACGCGCTGGCACACGACGTATACACCCAGCGCGTATCACCACTACATCACCCCCTCCCACATAGCTCGCAGCCGGCCCGGCTGCTAACAACAACCAACCGCAACGATAAGACGACAACCAACAAAAAAAAACCCGTAACCCCCCCAGTGTGCCCCGTAACATAACAACAACAACAACAAGAATAACTATGTACAGATTGACAATGAACACGAAAAGTCAACAATAACACGATACAAGCAAATTCCAAAAAACGAACGCGCCCCACGTCCCTGCGACTACACGCAGTGACGAGGCGCTCCAACTGCCCCGACTCCTCACGAGGCAGGTCATGCAAAGTAGCACGACCTGGCGCGAGTCCGTCTGGCTGGTCCGTCGTATGGGGCGGGACACTGACGACCGTCCGGTGGTTCCGGCTGCTCCAGACGGCGCAGAACGGGCCTGAAAGGGCCGGCCCCGCCGCGGAGATCCGGCCGCCGGTGATCGGCAGCTGTCAGTTCCGAGACACCTGGGAGCAGATCAGGCGAAAATACGTGTGGATCAGGCAGAGACATTTCCCCCTCTGGGTCGCCGGTCACGTCACACGCCCGGCCATCACGACACAAGGGGAGGCCATATGGAGGCGAGAACGGTTTCAGTCGGGAGGGGTGAACGTACCAACGGCGCTTTCCCCACTTTATCTGAACGCACTGGGGCCGTGCAACGCGCACGACCTCCACGGGTCCCCTCCACGGTCTCAACAATTTAGGCGACGTAGCCAAGGGTGCCTGAGGGCAATGCAGCCAGGCCCTGTCACCTGGTTTCCATTCGTGCATGGACACCTTCCGTGCCCGCAACCGTTCATTAGCAATTTGGCGAGCCCGCGAATTAAGCCGTGCGGCCTCCCTCGCCTCTGTCAGCTTGTGAATATTAAACTTAATATGTTCTGCCAAATTAGAATTAGTTCGTGGAGCGGACAGGCCAAGTTGCGTTTCCATTGGCGGGTCAGCTTCCCGACCGTACATCAAATAGAATGGGGAAAACCCCGTAGCTGCATGGGGGGCCATTCTATACGCGGCAAGGACTCCCGGGACCTGCAGGTCCCAATCTACATGTGCCTCGCACACCTGCTGGCACAGCATGGAAGTCAAAGTTTTGTGGAGTCTCTCCACCATCCCGTCTGTCTGCGGGTGGTACGGGGAGGTACGCACCTTCTTGGTACCCAACAGATCGCACACCTCTTGCAACAATTTACTCGAAAATTTTTTACCTTGGTCGGTCAGCAGGCGTTCGGGAGCCCCCTTGTCCAGGACATAGCCCTGGACGAAGGCATCCGTCACAGCCGCTGCCGACTGGTTAGCGAGAGGCCACGCCATAGGCCATCGGGTAAAGTATTCGACCCCCACTAACAAATATTTATTCCCTCTCGGCGTGACTGGGAAGGGCCCCAAAATATCGAGTGCAACGAGCTCGTTGGTACGCGAGACCTGAATAGATTGCAGCGGTGGATTAGCTGCCACGGGCGGTGGTTTACGCCTGGCGCACTCAACGCACCCCTTCAGAATATTTACCACATCACTTCCCATTCCCGGCCAGTAATAGTCACGCTGAAGCAGGGCAAGCGTCTTGTTAACTCCCAAGTGCAAGAGGCGTTCGTGTGCCGCCAAGACAACCCTCCCCCTCACAGCGGAAGGCACCACGAGTGCGTTCCGCCGGGACAAACTGTCCCATCTCAATAACATGCCCTGCTCAAGTACATAGGAGCCGGTACGCTCCTGGTCCCCCTCGGGACCCCCAACCTTGCGGCGCAATGCTAGCAGCGAGCTGTCCGCCATTTGGAGGCGGCCCCATTCGCTGAGCGACAGCGAGAGCAGCGAGTCCCGACCCTGAGAGGCAGTGGAATCATCCACGATCGGTGCGCCCGCTGTCGCAGCCAGTGCCCCCATCTCCCCCGCAAGCGTCGGTTTACAGCGCGCCGATCCCGACAAACACGCGCATTCATCACAAGGCAACAACCGCGACAAGCAATCGGCATTTGTGTGTCGCAACCCCTTACGGTACGTAGTCGTAAACTGATAGTCCTGGTGGACTTCCAACCAACGCGACAACTGGCCCGAGGGCTGGGCGACCCTCAATGAATACTGTAGCGCCGCGTGGTCCGTTCGGACCGTAAAGTGACGACCATAGAGATATGGCCTAAACTGCTGCACAAAAAAGACAATGGCAAGCAGCTCGCGACGGGTGACGCAGTAGCGCTGCTCCGCCGGAGACAACACCCTACTACCGTAGGCGACAACTCTTTCGACACCCCCAACGACTTGGGATAGCACCCCCCCAATGCCCGTGTTGCTAGCATCCGTGTCCAGCAAAAAGGGACTGGCAAAATCGGGATAACACAAGGGTGGGGCACCCACCAAGGCGTCCCGGAGGGAGCGAAACGCGGCCTCCTCCTCCGGTCCCCATTTGAACTTCACTCCCTTCGCCGTTAGAGCATGCAAGGGTTTTGCAATAGTGGCGAAGTGCTCAACGAACCGCCGATAATAAGAAGCAAACCCGATGAAACTACGCACGTCGGAAACGGACGTAGGTGTCGGCCACGAACCGACACAATCCGTCTTCGCGGGATCGGTGGAGATCCCCGAAGAATCGACAATGTGACCCAAGTATCTAACCGACTTACGAAGGAGGTGACATTTGGCCGGTTTAAATTTCAACTTAGCCGATCGCATTCGCAAGAACACCCCTCTCAATCGCTGGAGGTGTTCTTCAAACGTTTTACTGAAAACAATGACATCGTCCATATAAATCAAGCATGTATCCCACTGCAAGCCCGACAAAACCAGCTCCATAAGTCGCTGAAACGTCGCTGGAGAGGAGTGAAGTCCCATGGGTAACCGGTTAAACTGGAACAGCCCCCCTGGAGTCCGAAATGCTGTCTTAGGTTTCGACTCTTCGTCGAGCGGCAACTGCCAAAACCCCGATAACAAATCAAGAGTCGAAAAATATCGCGCACCAGACAATGCATCGAGGGACTCATCCATCCTGGGGAGCGGATACGCGTCAGCCACAGAGATCTTATTCAGGCGACGGAAATCAACGCAGAATCGCAGGGACCCGTCCTGCTTCTTAACCAGCACAATAGGCGCTCCCCACGGGCTAGAGGAGGGCGAAATAATATCGGCTTCTAGCATTTCGTTAACAGCCGACTGAACATGTTCCTTCTCCACGGGACTCAGTCGGAAGGGATTTAGCCTGACCGGCGCCGCATCGCCCGTTTCAATGTGATGGTGCAACAAATCCGTGCACCCAATGTCATACTTATGTTTACTGAATACATCAGAGAATTCAATGAGCAACTCGCGCAGCGCACCCAACTGCGCCGCCGACAAATCGTCCGAGGCGGCGCATAGCGAATGGACCCACTCAAGGTCTTCCCTTGGCTCAATGTTCCGCGCGGGGCTCGAGCCCACCTGCGCAACCAACCCATCATCCACAGGGACCCGCGCCGCGTGAGCCAGCACGGTGCCCTGCGGAATGACAGCTGGTCGCGACCCCGCGTTCAAAACCATCACAAACGGATCCCTGTCAGCCCGCACCAAAGTGTGAGCCACCGATAAATCAAGACCCCCGACAGCCTTGTTAGAAGGACCCAAAAGCATACTTTGTCCCGAAGCCTCCCTCACCCATGGTTTCCGCAACCGGAGGGGAATCAACATCTGTGAACCCGGGGGCACTTGCACGGTCTGCGTCGCCACCGCTTGTATCGTAGCGCACGCCGTCCGAATGTCAGTAGGGCCCGTCAAAAATGAAATCCGGCGACCCGATGGCAGTTCAATGCATCGTTGATCGATAAGAATTTTAATAGGCATTTTAGCCAAAAAATCAGTGCCCAAAAGACACGGAACTGCCAAAGAAGACGAAACGAAAACGGGTCCCGACAATTTGATATCTCCAATGCAAATGGACGCCCTAACCTGACCGATAATGCCCAATGATCCCCCATTAGCGGCGTAAAATGGCACATCCACTGGAAGCAGCGGACGACATTGGACTGGAAGAATATTATAAATGAGGTCCGATATAATAGTTGCCGATGCCCCCGTGTCCACTAACACCCTAATCTCAACCCCATCAATAGATCCCGTAACAACGGACGAACCCGCCGAATCAGCCACAATTCTATGCCCCAATTCCGGCCATTCAATGTCTCCCTGGTCCCGGCCGAACCCCCCTCGCCGAACCGAATCCCCGAACCTTAACCGGCCCTCCTCCGCCGCAACGCGGCGTCCCATGTGTGCCGAATAAACAGGCCGAGCGTGTGAGGTGCCGCGACTTGCCGGGGATTGTAGAGATGACTTGGGCTCTCGGTCGTCGTCCAGCCGAGCTCCCATGGCGCGCTGCCGCGGAGCGCGGCACCCGGACGCCACGTGGCCCCGGAGGCCGCAGTTATAGCACGTGACGAGGGTCGGAGTAGATCTTGGTTGCTCCGACTTTCGGCCCGATCGCAGAGGCGACCGGGCCCCCGGCCTCCAGTCCCCTGGTCGTCCCGTGGCGAACGCCTCCTCTCGTGGGCTGACGACTTGGGGTTCGGCGACCACCAAACCCGGGGCTGCGACGACAGCAGCGTTGCGACCAACGCCTTGTTTCCGTTGTAGGGCCTCGTGCGCTTGAATACTCGTGGCGACTCTCAAAGAAGAAATATCAATCTCGTCAGCTGTGTTGATAGGGACCCCCAGGTCCTGCGCCAACTTAAGCAGCTGCTCCAAAACCATCGCATCTTGGCCCTCCTCGTCCATCCGAGGGAACGCAGCATCAGCAAGAGCCAGCAACGCCGTGCGATAGGCCAGCGCGGTCTCCGTGGCCGCTTTCCGTCTTGCGTAGAAATGATGGCGGCACGCCGAGGGAGGTCCGTAGACCCTGGCCAACAAACCCAGCGCATCCTTCAGCGTGGAGCGGTCCGACTTCCGTGCAGCCCTGAAGGCCGCGAGCGCATCGTCGTCCAGCATGGCGGGCAACGCCCGCAGCGCCGTAGCATCGGACCACGCTGACATCTCTTGATGCGCCAAAAACCTTCGCTGAAATTGGCCCCAGTCTCCGCCTTCCGCCTTGAAGGCTGACAACGTGGGCAGGCGCTGCTGAAAAATGAAGTCATCCGCCTCGTGGTTCCTCTCCGCCTCTCCGTCGGTGTGTAAGATGGCGGCTCCAGCAGCATACGTAAAATGGCGGACCCCCTCGCGCGCTGATGACGTCGATGCGCGCGCTTGGGAACCCACCACCACGTGGCGCTCGCCGTTCCCGCCAAAAGTAGGCCCAGGCGCAATGGCGGGAATCCCCCATTCGTTTTGGCGGGAATCTGCGGGGCGACCTTGTAAAATGTCCCCCACCGTCCCCGCTCCTCCCGACGAGCTGATCTCCGCCAAGATGGACGCGGCGGCGAGCAGCAGCTCCGCCAGTCGGGAGTGCGCCTCACGAAGCCCGGTGTCGGTCCCCGGTCGCTCGGCCGGCGCCGTCGACGGATCCTGTAGCGTGGGCAAGTCCTCCTCCTCACCCCCTGCCACCAGCGGCCCCGAGTCGTCCAGGTTTTCCTCGCGGTCAATCCCGTGGGTCCTACGGGTCTTCCTTGTCTCCATGCTTGGAAGCCCGTTTCACTTCTGACGCCAGATGAAGTATTGGAAAATGACGGCAGGAAACTCCTTGACGGGAACACACTTCTTTTATTAAATCTTGACTTGTAACGATACAACGCGTGGCCTCTCTTCTTCACAATGCGGTCACCATACAACGGTACAACTCGTGACCTCTTCTCTCCGCCCTACGCTTCTCTTGACTCTCTTAGATTCTGTGCTGCTGGCTCTCTGTGCCTCGTGTAGACTCCGCGCCTCGGCTACACTCTTCTCTCGTCTCGTGTAGACTCTGCGCCTCTGCTACACTCTCCACTCGCCTCGTGTAGACTTTGCATCTCTCTCTGGCTACACCGTATGCATGCTCGGCTCGTGTAGACCTTTCTCTCTCTCTGGCTACACCGTATGCATACTCGGCTCGTGTAGACCTTTCTCTCTCTCTGGCTACACACTATACCTTACTCAGCTCGTGTAGACCGTTCTCTCTCTCTGGCTACACACTATACATTACTCAGCTCGTGTAGACCGTTCTCTCTCTCTGGCTACACACTATACATTACTCAGCTCGTGTAGACCGTTCTCTCTCTCTCTGGGCTCTATCTCTGCACCTTCGTCTTCATTCTTAGATGGTTCCACTTCTGCCCCCCTACTCCTCTGTGCATCACCTTATATATCTCTTCTTCCCGGGAGACGGAGCGGATGCGGACCTCAACGTCGGCACCGCTCCTCAGTTACCCAATCACCACGCGCTATCTCTACGATCCGTTCCCGCCCAGCGCGTGTTTCCACTCCCCAACCAATCACACCGCGCTGCCACCCGATCACTCCCTCTCAGCGCGTCACCGGCACACAGCCAATCAGCAGCACTACCCCCACCCGCGCACTGACGCCTGCTCCTCCCCGTCAGCGCGCGTCACCACACACACACCCGTACATACGCGCTGGCACACGACGTATACACCCAGCGCGTATCACCACTACACATGCATTGGTTACTTGGCTGTACGCACTCAGTGTAATGGGCGTCACCAGCGTGCACACATCCTGGCTCAAGCATGCTTCGTTGCATTTCTTCAAGGACATGGGACATAATTAGTATCAGTTGGCAGTTAATTTGCATTCAGAGACACAACTTAAAAAAATATCGTTCTGACAGAGAGATCCGTGTGATGCACAGCTTATTTACAGAAGATTTTGTTGCAGCCTACACCCAACATTTTTGTGATTTAGTGGTTGATTTGCTAACTGGATCAAAGTTCTACTGTCTTACACGGCATGCTTGAGTGATAGACTAGTATGTCAGACTGAGCAATTCTGTGGATCACAGCTTATTGTGATGTCACTGATTCTGTTCCCCACAAGCTGAACAGTTAACTATTGTGTTTGCATGGCTGCCACGTGGCTTCCTTCATTGACCATGGGAAACTGTATCATCTTGTTTTATTGCTTTCTTCGGTGCATTTGGGAAGAACATTAATTGCCGTGTGTTTCATATGATTGCTGTTTACCTGCTGTGAACTACAATCAAGCATACAAACTAAACTATTTAAAATAATTTATATTTTACCAGGTAAGACGCACTGAGCTGTATAGCTCGTTTTCAGACTGCGAGCGAGTTACAAATAGCAACTCAAAAAGTATCTTATCATGTGGAAATGTATTGCAGCCAAATACTCGAAACACATGCTTAGAAATGCGGAGGTAAAATCAGAGGACCTGGAGAAAAATCCACGCAACTACAGAGAGAGAGAGAGACATGCAAACTCCAAATATACAGGCGTCAGGGTCGACATCGAATCCACGATCTCCTGCATGCCAGGCGAGGTATTTTACATCTCACCATCGTGGTGCTGCTAGTTACGTTTTTTATGAGAACTGTACTCATTTATAAATGTATATTAAAAAATCACGCAGTTGAATTCACAGTATAATTAAAATAATATATTTAAAAAGTCTTCATTATCAGAAACATAATGTGTCTGCCTGTGGATCAGTTGGTCACAGCACCGATTTGGCATGAGTAAGGACAAACTCAGCCCGGAAGGAACAAGGAACGTATGATATTCATGCTGTGCGATATATATATAACCAATAACCTTTGACCTAGACCACACAAATTTGATAAACATTTCTCACCATGCCAATCCTGTAGGATTTAAAAAATGTCTCTCTCCCATTCCTCTAACTTTTTGAGGTTAGAGTTGGAAGTGTAAATATAATTAAACATATGAGTAATGTGTCGAAGTATATATATATATGTATAGCCCTTGATTAACCCACTGCTGGATGAAGACTTCTCTGTCTTTCGGTCATGGGAGTTATTTGACCATACTTCACCACTCTGGTCAGTGCAGGTTGGGAAGGGAAAGAGAATTGAAAGCAGGTCGCTAGGTTTTTAGCGCATTGTGCTAACCATTACTGTCACCGCTCATCCCCAGAGGCAAATTCTACCAAAACAAATAAAACAGCCTTACATAAGATAATTTGATTTAATTTACGAGATGAATATAGCTTAGCCAAAGTAAATGCTCGGTAATATTTCTCAGCAGCCTCGGGAATTCGGTGGGTGGGCCACACTGAGGATCTGCCTGGGACAACAAGCAACCCACACCCACAGAGATTTAATTCAGACACAAACTCTACTCCTTTTTAACTAGTACTGTTAAAAACTATTTTTAAAATCAACAAATAAATATCTGACTCATATTATTTTCATGACCGATTCATTTTCAAAGAGTAATCTGTTCAGAGCTGACCTAACAATGGGTAAGATAAAGGTGTAGCCCTGAAAAATTACTTAAAAATGCAACTGCTAGCAGAATGTCCTCCACTAGAAAAAGCTCTCGAGAGCACCTTTTTAGGGTATTTTGGCCTTCTTTTTAAATTTTATTGATACGAGGTACTTTATAAAAAATATATAAGTTTCATGTTTTTCTTTAATTTTCAAAGCAATCAGACTTTTGTCAGTTTGTGTATGAATTCGTTTTCAGCTCATCTAAAAGTGGCAGTTTCAGGGCTACGTTTTACACAGTCAAAATCAACGAATTTAATTGAAAATTATTAAATTACTGTACATTTTCATGTGCGTTTTTTTCTTTAGAATTACATTTAACTTAATTTACAACCCTTTGTTAATCCAATGCTGGAAGAAGGTATACTGCATCAATCATGGGTGTTGTTTGACCATACTTCCTCACGCTGGTCAGGGCGGGGCTGGTGAATGCCGTGTTAGGAGAGTCTACGCGCACCGCTGACATTATCGGTAGCTGTGAACTTGGGTCACTTGCTTCATCATCTAATGTGCTTAACAACTGCGCCACTATTCTCCCAGTGTGTACACTATGAACAAAAAAACATTTAATGAGTAACAGCATGTCCTAAGGGAATTACCGTGGGCAATTTGTGTAGAGGTTGGATTGTGTAGGTCATTATGAGATCTCTTTTACCAGAGGCAAAATATGATAGTAGGTTTTTACCCTTTTAACTGGTACAAAACTGACACCTTTATTCAAGGCATCATGTTTGCAATGACCACAACACAAGTAGTCAAAAAAGCAAACAAAAAGAAGCAACTCTGATAAGGATGATAATATGCACTGTCCTTGAAGTTGATTGGCCCACACCCGAGACGGCTTTCTTTAGAGCCTAGTCCCCATTGGTGTAGGGCCAGATGACACCAGAAGGCGTACAACTCAAACACAGTGCAATATCAGAATATTGAGAGCTCGGGGTAAGCATTTACACTATGAGATCTCTTTTACCAGTGGCAAAATATGATAGTAGGTTTTTACCCTTTTAACCGGTACAAAACTGACACCTTTATTCAAGGCATCATGTTTGCAATGACCACAACACAAGTAGTCAAAAAAGCAAACAAAAAGAAGCAACTCTGATAAGGATGATAATATGCACTGTCCTTGAAGTTGATTGGCCCACACCCGAGACGGCTTTCTTTAGAGCCTAGTCCCCATTGGTGTAGGGCCAGATGACACCAGAAGGCGTACAACTCAAACACAGTGCAATATCAGAGTATTGAGAGCTCGGGGTAAGCATTTACACTATGAGATCTCTTTTACTAGTGGCAAAATATGATAGTAGGTTTTTACCCTTTTAACTGGTACAAAACTGACACCTTTATTCAAGGCATCATGTTTGCAATGACCACAACACAAGTAGTCAAAAAAGCAAACAAAAAGAAGCAACTCTGATAAGGATGATAATATGCACTGTCCTTGAAGTGGATTGGCCCACACCCGAGACGGCTTTCTTTAGAGCCTAGTCCCCATTGGTGTAGGGCTAGATGACACCAGAAGGCGTACAACTCAAACACAGTGCAATATCAGAGTATTGAGAGCTCGGGGTAAGCATTTACACTATGAGATCTCTTTTACCAGTGGCAAAATATGATAAAAGGTTCTTTGGTTCTTTTCGGAGAAGAGAGAGGGAGGGGGCAGAGAGAATTAGCATATCAGCATATCAATGAGTGTACGGCAACGTACTGCTGTTGCAAGTAAGATGACAATTTTGCGTGCCCGTTTTAAATTTTGCATGCCCGTTCCACATTGTCATCTTACTTGCAACAGCAGTACGTTGCCGTACACTCATTGATATGCTAATTCTCTCTGCCCCCTCCCTCTCTCCGTCCCCGCCCCCCCTCTCTATATTTAAGGGACCGTCACAGAAACGACCCCTCTCTTTGTGCCGATTTGTGTCCTCTCTCTGTGTACCGTTGTGATGTCTGTCTGCTTGTATGTCTGTCTATAGTTTTCTAGTTAGATTTTTGTTGCTATTTCTTTTATACCTGATGATGATTGCTTGTGTTGCAATCGAAACGTCGTAATATGTTATTTTAATTTATTATTTTATTTTTAGACGTGACTTAACCGAAAAGAACCAAAGAATAATTCCTGCAGTCACGAAAGCTCCTAAATTAAGATTGAACCACTTCTACGGGGAAGTTTTAAGCTTATCCTTTTTCTTTCTGGCTATTTGTTCTCTCTGCCTGTGTCCTCTCTTTGGAATTTTCACACTTAAAATTCTAACTTAGCAAATTTTGAAACACGTAATCAACCAGGCTATGTGTTAATTGTGTGTTAACCGACTCTCTGTGTTGTATTACATCACATTTCGATATTTTGCTAGGTTATTTAATTTTCGTGTGCCTGTCTCCTAATTTTCAATTTTGCGTGACCGTTTTCAATTTTGCGTGCCCGTTCCACATTGTCATCTTACTTGCAACAGCAGTACGTTGCCGTACACTCATTGATATGATAATTCTCTCTGCCCCCTCCCTCTCTCCGTCCCCGCCCTCCCCTCTCTAATTTTAAGGGACCGTCACAGAAACGACCCCTCTCTTTGTGCCGATTTGTGTCCTCTCTCTGTGTACCGTTGTGATGTCTGTCTGCTTGTATGTCTGTCTATAGTTTTCTAGTTAGATTTTTGTTGCTATTTCTTTTATACCTGATGATGATTGCTTGTGTTGCAATCGAAACGTCGTAATATGTTATTTTAATTTATTATTTTATTTTTAGACGTGACTTAACTGAAAAGAACCAAAGAATAATTCCTGCAGTCACGAAAGCTCCTAAATTAAGAATGATAGTAGGTTTTTACCCTTTTAACTGGTACAAAACTGACACCTTTATTCAAGGCATCATGTTTGCAATGACCACAACACAAGTAGTAGTGGTCATTGCAAACATGATGCCTTGAATAAAGGTGTCAGTTTTGTACCAGTTAAAAGGGTAAAAACCTACTATCATATTTTGCCACTGGTAAAAGAGATCTCATAGTGTAAATGCTTACCCCGAGCTCTCAATACTCTGATATTGCACTGTGTTTGAGTTGTACGCCTTCTGGTGTCATCTGGCCCTACACCAATGGGGACTAGGCTCTAAAGAAAGCCGTCTCGGGTGTGGGCCAATCAACTTCAAGGACAGTGCATATTATCATCCTTATCAGAGTTGCTTCTTTTTGTTTGCTTTTTTGACTACTTGTGTTGTGGTCATTGCAAACATGATGCCTTGAATAAAGGTGTCAGTTTTGTACCAGTTAAAAGGGTAAAAACCTACTATCATATTTTGCCACTGGTAAAAGAGATCTCATAGTGTAAATGCTTACCCCGAGCTCTCAATACTCTGATATTGCACTGTGTTTGAGTTGTACACCTTCTGGTGTCATCTGGCCCTACACCAATGGGGACTAGGCTCTAAAGAAAGCCGTCTCGGGTGTGGGCCAATCAACTTCAAGGACAGTGCATATTATCATCCTTATCAGAGTTGCTTCTTTTTGTTTGCTTTTTGACTACTTGTGTTGTGGTCATTGCAAACATCATGCCTTGAATAAAGGTGTCAGTTTTGTACCAGTTAAAAGGGTAAAAACCTACTATCATATTTTGCCACTGGTAAAAGAGATCTCATAGTGTAAATGCTTACCCCGAGCTCTCAATACTCTGATATTGCACTGTGTTTGAGTTGTACGCCTTCTGGTGTCATCTGGCCCTACACCAATGGGGACTAGGCTCTAAAGAAAGCCGTCTCGGGTGTGGGCCAATCAACTTCAAGGACAGTGCATATTATCATCCTTATCAGAGTTGCTTCTTTTTGTTTGCTTTTTTGACTACTTGTGTTGTGGTCATTGCAAACATGATGCCTTGAATAAAGGTGTCAGTTTTGTACCAGTTAAAAGGGTAAAAACCTACTATCATATTTTGCCACTGGTAAAAGAGATCTCATAGTGTAAATGCTTACCCCGAGCTCTCAATACTCTGATATTGCACTGTGTTTGAGTTGTACGCCTTCTGGTGTCATCTGGCCCTACACCAATGGGGACTAGGCTCTAAAGAAAGCCGTCTCGGGTGTGGGCCAATCAACTTCAAGGACAGTGCATATTATCATCCTTATCAGAGTTGCTTCTTTTTGTTTGCTTTTTTGACTACTTGTGTTGTGGTCATTGCAAACATGATGCCTTGAATAAAGGTGTCAGTTTTGTACCAGTTAAAAGGGTAAAAACCTACTATCATATTTTGCCACTGGTAAAAGAGATCTCATAGTGTAAATGCTTACCCCGAGCTCTCAATACTCTGATATTGCACTGTGTTTGAGTTGTACGCCTTCTGGTGTCATCTGGCCCTACACCAATGGGGACTAGGCTCTAAAGAAAGCCGTCTCGGGTGTGGGCCAATCAACTTCAAGGACAGTGCATATTATCATCCTTATCAGAGTTGCTTCTTTTTGTTTGCTTTTTTGACTACTTGTGTTGTGGTCATTGCAAACATGATGCCTTGAATAAAGGTGTCAGTTTTGTACCAGTTAAAAGGGTAAAAACCTACTATCATATTTTGCCACTGGTAAAAGAGATCTCATAGTGTAAATGCTTACCCCGAGCTCTCAATACTCTGATATTGCACTGTGTTTGAGTTGTACGCCTTCTGGTGTCATCTGGCCCTACACCAATGGGGACTAGGCTCTAAAGAAAGCCGTCTCGGGTGTGGGCCAATCAACTTCAAGGACAGTGCATATTATCATCCTTATCAGAGTTGCTTTTTTTTGTTTGCTTTTTTGACTACTTGTGTTGTGGTCATTGCAAACATGATGCCTTGAATAAAGGTGTCAGGTTTGTACCAGTTAAAAGGGTAAAAACCTACTATCATGTGTAGGTCATATTTGCGTCTCATATTGTAAAGAGTGCCAAAGTTGAATATGAAAATGCTACATAACCACGTGCCTTATTACTGAAATATCTAGCAGTGCAAAATATTCAGCACAGGCTGTTTTTTTTGTCAGACAAGCTTTGTTAAGTATTGAAAAATATATATACCAAATTGTGGTATATATTGATTAATATTTTATATCACGACACTGCCGATAATGTATTTACCTGTGAAGAAATGTTTGAAGTTGCTTTTAGTGGGTCTATATCTAAGCTAATTTGGGCATTGTCATCTCTGTGCAATAAACCGACAGATTATCCACAGTTTGAGCTCTTGGTATTTGCTTACTATATTTACATTACAGTTTAGGTGTTTGTGTATTATCCTCATTGGCCGTAATCTATCCACTGTTGAGCAAAGGCCTTCCCAAGCGATTGCCGTTTCTCATGGTATTCATGATGCAACAGTTTAATGTGGCTTTTGCACTCGTGCTGATTTCATAACTCCATCTACCGGTAGATATCCTGTCAGGTGTGTTCCCGACTTTGGCTGCCACGCCAGTGATCATCCCCCCTTCTTGGAACATGTCCTGCCCACACCCAATTACTTTCCGCAACAATCAATATAAAGTCTCTTATTTGTGTATGTTATTTGATTAATGTCTTTCTATCTCAATCACTTTTCTTTTGTATTGTTCAGATTTTGTTCCGTTTTTTGTTTGTTTATGAACTGTATATCACAGCAGGTAATGCGCACCGATTATAATTGTATTCTTTAGGCACATGTGCATGTTGCATTTCGCTATTAAGTTTAGTTTTCCAAACGCACCACATCCTGCTTTAGCCTATTTGCTTATTTAATAATTTTGATCATTCTGCAAGAACTCTGAAGGGCATATATATATAACCACACGTATTTCCCAGTTGCGTCTTTCCTGTTGAAATAATAAATCGTTATCAACTTCTTCGACGTGACTTTCGGTCATTAATATTCTAACCATCATACAAATAAATGTAGAAAACAGTAACCGTATCAAGTTTGCTGACAACATTGTACACTATGTCGAGTAAATTATAGCGGAATATCATAATTAAGGCTCGATTATTTCAAGTTAAAATTCATAAACTGTGAAAGGCAACAAACATGAATACATGCAAAATATAAATTAGACATCTGATATGTATTACAAGTATTTTTTTTATACTGGAATAGTGACGTATTGTTTCCTTAAAGAAAATGCATAAACACAATTACAATTAGCTAATCTAATTGTAATGAAATAATCCCACTAATTATTGTATGGATGTAAATCATTATCTCATGATTACATTTGAGATCTTTTTCAAAGTACAGTGTTGAACTCTTCCCAATGTAGTCAGTGGTGATATTACTTACTGAGTGCATTATACTACATTTATAAAACATCCAATTCTTTATTTAAATAAATCAACTGCAGTGTTATAGTGTATTGGTCATACAATTGAAAATAAATATATTGCAAAACTCATGCTCATAAGTAAGATTTGAAAGAGAAAAACGGCTTAGTATTTTCTATTAAAAAATCCATTAAAATTACAAACTGATTTTTGGAGCACACGTGATTTTTTTTGCCATTTTCTGATAAATGGCAGCATTTTCGAGATTTAATGAACATATAAAGAGGAATGCTTAATACCGCACAAAAAATCAGAATGCGTGATTTGTATTACTGCATATACAGCAGCGCCACATCTCTATCCTCCGTGCCAATAGTCTCCGTTAATGTGTTCTGAAAGTATGTCTGATGAATCCCAGTAAAATCCAATCAAGGGTAATTACAATAATCACTCCTTTGATGATAGCCATTGAATTCACCTGCACATTATGGGCTGTGCAATTTCCCTGGCTGTCTTACCCCAGCAGCTCATTTATGCCTGCCTCTCCATTATCAAACCTAGAAAAATGAAACATTACAACTGGTTTAACCTAGATTGGCCTCCTAGCTTTTTCATTACTTTTAGAAAATAATATATATATACACACACACTTTAAATGGTGTATAATAAAGCCACCCACAGGTAAATCAGTTACCCTGAGGCTGCAGGACATCGCATTCATGAAGCTTCTTGGTTCTTTCGGTAAAGTCACATAGAAGGGAAGTAATAAAATAATAAAAATAAAATTTTATTATGTTTTATTTTTATTATTTTATTACTTCCCTTCTACGTGACTTTACCGAAAGAACCAAGAAGATAAATCCCTGCAGTCACGAAAGCTTTAAATCGAAATTCATGAAGCTATACAGTATTTTGTGCATACATTATTTATTATACGTTTGTCACGGTTGTCAATACCTTTAAAAAAAATTCCAACCTGCATGACGCTCAACTAGAAAAATGGCATTGAAACACTACTCCGCTTTAATTTAAAGACATATTGTTTTGCATGATTGTATTTGTTTATCGTCTCCTACATTACATGAGATTAAACACTGATTCGTTGTCATCAGCTATGGTCAATCTTCTGCTGGATGAAAGGCCTCTCCATGTGGTTACTACCTCTCACAATCCCACTCAGCAATGATCCACCTAGCACCGGCACGCGAGCACGTTAGTATGACTCCATCTCCTTGGTGAACGTCCTAACAGATGCATCCCATCCCTCGGTTGTTACTCGCCATTCCATTATTATTCTTAACGATGAGTCATCATCCCTTCCAGCCACTGATTACTGATTATTGCTTGTTTTTTTGCTGGAAAGAGGTCAAGTGGTTTTAAAAGTGCTTTTAAAATTATACTAATTAATTGAATTATACAGTGTCTAGTTGGTAAAAATGTAGCACATCATAAGTGCTGATTTCTACTATATATCTTTTTATTAAATGCTGAACACAAATCACCGTTTATTCATAAAATCGCATTTAAAAAAAATGTCAAGAGATAAAAAAGGTATACTGGGAAAATCAATAGGTTGAAATGCTTGCATATATCGAATGAAGAATATCACCCTCACCCCTCTCCTCTCATTACCAACCTGCACTGACAGGCATGGTGAAGTATGGTCATGGCTTTCAGAAACATTTATCCTCAATTTGTGGATTGAGAATGGCTGGGGTTTGCTTGTATTGGGAATACAATAATGACATGAATTTAAGTGTTTAATGGGGCTTTCATATATGTATTAATATTTACAGTACAACATTTATACCGAAACTTGTTTTAAAACACAGCAAGAGAGCTGCTTGTTTAAGTCATGTACTTCAACATTAAAGTGGGTCTGCCTCATTCCCTGGCTATGTCTTGCACCGTTTCTAACAAACACGTTTTCTTCCTCCCATCTACTAGTTCCACCCAAGACATTTAAATGCACAATGTGTGTCAGCAGGTGGCTCGCGCTGAGCTGGCACAGCTGGGATCCTGGGAATAAATCCAGACAGCTGCCCATAATTAAACTCGGTTCTCCAGTGTCGTGAGTTGATGGTCTGAGTCCAGCCAGAAATGATGACACACACACACAAAAAATCCACATCTGATTAAATATAACTTTGCACTTGAAATTGGTTAAATTCCAGCTCTGGGAATTAAACAAAATGAGCGTAACAGTGCTTTGACTGCAGTGGAACAATCTCACAGCAGAGCTTGTCGGATGTTTGCCCCTGACTGTGTCAAGGATAAAAAGGCCACATGAAGGCCTTTTCAGAAGTCCTCTGAAGAAATCTCTTCCATAGACTCTTCTCCGATGCAAGATTTCTGAATGAATTCTACATCCCACGACAAAACTCCCATAAAATGTACTTAAAAGGCCACAAAAATATCAAATATTTGCTTCAAACTCAGCAGATATTTGTTGTGCACTGTGATTCTAATAGCATTATATTATTTCAATAGCATAGCATTACCTTGTGCAAGGAAATAACAAACCCATATAGGTTACACTTATACTGGTAGGAACGAAGTGGACCAGACCACCAATAGATTATATCGTCCGTCCGTCCGTCCGTGTATCAACATCGCCCCCTACTGCAAACACTTGGCAGGACCCTATAAAAACCTTTTGACTCAGTGGGGCTTTCCTGGCTTAACAAGTGTAATAATACATTATGTTTATATTCTTTGGTTATTCGTTCCTACCAGCCCACCCCGCAGGGTCCTGTTATGCAGGAATCGGTAATGCATGTGGAGAATTCTCCAAAGATGTCCCCTTTCAGTTGACTATGAAACTGAAGCTCCAAATAGGGCTGGCACTATAGAGTTTCTGAGATCCATCCTCTTGAGTTGTTGAAAAATGTTACTCTTGTCAGGCATTATTCAAGTCGACAATGCTGTGGTCACTACATTTGCTGCCATGTTTGGGACAATTCAACAGGTTTTAGTCAAATTATAGTTCATAATAATGAACTTATTTATCCAGGAAAGTCATAGGACTCGTTTTCTGCTGGATACTGCGTTGGCTTTTTATTTTAAGATGTTTCCAGACAATTAATGATTAGTGTTTAGAATGCAAGTAGGAGGAAAACAACCGTGGAGCACCTCGAGAAATACCATGCACACCAGTGAGAAACCACTCTATCCCTGTACAGGTGGAAACAGTTGGCGATTAGTCCACTTGCTGTACTGCCTTGTCCTGGCGAGCCAGGGTATAATGGTACCTCATCGGTGCCCTCGGGAAGGGAGCTTCACAATATGTGTGTGATCCAGACGTCCATAGCCAACACTGTCTGGCCATAAGCGCCACCATAAGCACCATAAACATTTGGATAATCGTACTCGCCACACTCTCTTCCTCGTCACTTTCCAATAGCAGGACAGGGCAATGAATATGAAATCTCCTTGTGCTCCCTACCCGGTATCTGCCTCCCTTTGGCTTGTCTGACACTGACATGAGAACACACGTGGTATCCCCCTGTGCCCATCCTTGAGCAAGCCTGATGAGAGAATACCAACAATGCGAAGTTTCTCGAATGTGCAATTATTATTTGTGATACCTCGCACTTTGGGCTATTGCCATGGATAAGACGAGCCGCCGGAGGGAACATTATTGAATAAAATTGACTCTTGAGCACCCACGCTCCCCAACGCAACCCATCTCATCCCGTCACCCACCCCCATCACCTCCCCAACCCCCACCGCTTCAGAGCACCCCCACGTAACACCCTCCCTGAGACACCCTTCAACTTCTGCAGTCAGTGGGAACTAAAAATGGCAACTAACTGTGATAGCAGGAAGCCAATTAATGCAGCTGTTAGCGCCCTTTCAAGCCCTTACCAAAGTCACGTGTTTGCTCAGTGTTTTCTTTCCTCAGCGAATTTAACATCAAAGGACTTTCCCAGACAAAACTAACAAATAACACCACCTTATTGTTCAGCCACATGAGCCCCACGTTGCTTCATAGCGTCATTCTGTTCCTATTGTAATCGTGCATAATTCCTTAATAATCGTATACATATAATTATTGTACCTGTAGTCAACACCTTGTGTATATAATCGTAATGAAATACGTATTTGCATATATTTCAACCTGGTACAATATCTAATACAGTACTACATTATTTAATTGAATTCAAAATGCTTAAGGGGCCGTCCATAAATGACGTCACGCGATTTTGGCCGATTTTTGACTCCCCCTCCACCCCTCGTCACACGGCGTCACAAAAAGTCAGACCCCCCTCAAATATGACGTCACAAAGCTCTGCCCCCCGCCCCCCCCCAAAACCATATTTCCATTTTGAAAATAAAAAATGCTTCAAATCACTTTAAACTATTGTCATTGAAGTGCGTATTTAATGTGGCGCTGCACTCTGATGATGTAGGAGAAAATATTTATTAAAAAGGAGGGATTGGAAAGCTGAAATTTAGCATGAAATTAACTTGAAAATATTACACGTCTAACTAAAACTGCAGATTTTCATAATATTATATTGAAATTCTCTTATAATTATAAAATTTTAAAAGTAATTATAACTATAAAAAATACTTGAAACTTTGTAATAGAACGAAGCAACATGGAGAGTACAATTATAACAATCACATTACTCATTCCACAGAATGAAAAGCCCTGGTAGAATCATTAAAATCAAAATATTTAATAACAATTATTCAAAAAATTTACAAAATGTATGCTTCTCTATTCTCCCATGGAGAAGCAAAATGCTTCTTCATGGAATAAATAAAAGGTGACCTTAATAAATTTTAATAATAAAATAGTTAGTAATGAAAATTTATCAAAATTAGTGTTGTTAAAACAATTATATTGTTTATATATATTTAAAGTTGCGCATTTTGACGTGACGTCACATTTCTCAAACCCCCCCTCCCCCCTCGTCACACATCGTCACAAATGTCTGACCCCCCTCCCCCCCCCTAGGTGTGTGACGTCATTTATAGACGGCCCTTAACCAGCTAAAAAATATTTGGATGTATTATCTACCTTCGTGAAATAAATGTAATTAACGTATGATAGTGAAATATTTTTAGCGATAAATAAAACAAACTTTTAAATAGCTCTTCGAAAGGTTTTTGGTTTGCACCGTGTGTTGTTTGTGTTATATTTGTGTAACAAACAGGCAGATAAATCTGGACAGTTAAGAGCTCTGAGGCTTACAGTCGTCAAATACTTGCACGAATTAATTATATTTTTAAAAGTTTTAAATATAACATTATTGCCACTTAGATTGCACTCCTTTTATAGTAAATAATAGTTAAACTGTAAAGTGCACAGTATTATCTCTCTCTCTCTCAAAAACACAGAGAATGACTCAAAGGTGCAAGGAACCACAGACAAACAGGAAAGGCATCCAGATGGTGCCCAATCTCTGCAGTCCTTTGCATATTAAGGCATTATCGGCCAATCAATGGGTGTTCACATCTTCTTGGTTCTTTCGGTAAAGTCACGTAGGCGTGAAATAATAAAATAATAAAAAGAAAACATAATAATTATTATATATATATTTCTCCCGTCTACTTGACTTTACCGAAAGAACCAAGAAGATGAATCCCTGCAGTCACGAAAGCTTTAAATCGGGTGTTCACATGTTTGTGGGAACTGGAGCATCCATAGAAAACCCACATGTGCGAGGGTGCAACACGCTATCCCAAATAGATGGAGCAGGTGGAGTCCACATTGGCTGTAGCGTCTTCCCCTGGGAAGCACCGGGAGTTTCACATCATTTGTGTGATCCACCAACCTTTGCCTCCACAGTGCAGGATTATAGGCGTGCTTAGCCACTATCGCCCTAGCTACCAAGTTTTTTCAATGCCCACGTGTAAACTGAACTAAATGAAGAAAAGCAGCAGAGCAACGTTCAAGAGGAATGTTTGAATCAGTGTATATTACCTGATATAACATGTGGATCAGAAACATGAACATTGACTAACAAAGTTAAACAAAAGCGAAAAAGTGAACAAAAACCACGGAGACATTTACACAACATGGAAAAATATGAAATTACTCTGAAGGAAAGTGGGCTTGTGCAGAATATGTCGCTAGACAGGGCGATGGTCGGTGGTCATGACTGGTGAAGGCGTGACAGCGAAAGAAGGTAACCTGAGAGAATGTTCACAATGGGAGATGGAGTGATGAAATCAACTTGTGCAGGAGCTAGATGGATTGTTGCAGCATAAGGCCATGAGAGATGTCCGAGCTTTGGGAGTTATTCATTCAGAAGTGGATATTTTATGACTGATGATGATGTGATTGTTAGTCTATCCATAGAAAATATTGGCAGTGATAGAGATAGGATACCAATGCCTAGATCCTCGGTGAGCAAATAAAATCCTGGCACCTTATCCACGGCTAACAGCTGAGAAGCCACGTGAAGACAAGATAGAAAAGCTCCCATAATAAATCGAGTTGTCAAGAAAAATTAGATTGTAAAAGGAGGCAGTAGAGTGAAGCAGATGCACTAGTTTTTACAATGATTGTTTTATAGCAGTAGTGATTAAATTGATATTAATTGCTGTGGGTATATGTTGCACACTCGAAATAAAGGACGTGGGCAGGTGCTCCAAATCGAGGGCAAACACATTTATTGTGGTAATCTGTAAAATCCAACAGCACGTGTGTCACACACAGCAATCCTCAACCGAGTCGCCATTAACCACGTGACTGGTGTCCAAGTCAGATTAGTCCATAACAGTTTCTCTTAAACCCAATTCTACTACTGACGAACCATCTTTGTCTTTGACAATCACATTTGCACATCACTATTCGAATTATTACTTTAATCCTAAGCTGTATGTCTATCTATACCATCCACATATATTGGTATCTAACACTCATTATCTGTACTGTATGTGCAGAGTATAAGGACTGTACTTATCACCATTGTACATCTTACCACTGTACATGTGTTATATTCTCAATAGCATTGCAAGTAGTCATACTCTGGGTGCCTGGGCATGGTTATAGAATAAACAGTATTAGGGTTAGAGAATTACAAGAATTAACTACAGTACGTCATCCTTTACAGTGCACAGTGCTAAAACCCCTCCTATTGAATATATCACAAACTAACAATTCAAAGCCAAGCTTGAAGTCTAGAACGAATTTAGAACATTTCTATAACGATCAAAAACAACCTTTGGGTCCTTTACCTGTCAGATGCAACAGCACGTGTGTCACACACAGCAATCCTCAACAGAGTCGCCATTAACCACGTGGCTGGTGTACAAGTCCAGTTAATAAATAAGCCTGCCAGCCACCCACAGGCCCAACTCAGTTATTGCCTGCTGGTGTACACACATGCATTGATGTACAGCACAGCACATAAGGACTTTCACAAACCCACACTTTACTCCCTTGCTACACGAGGAAATAATTAAAAGAGTGGTCCATTCCTAATGCGCCACATATATATGTGAATTAGTGATGAGTTTTGGATTAAATGTATTCATATTTAAGGTTTTTAGGCCCAATTTTGGAATTTATTTTATATTAAAAAATATGTGTAATTAAAAATATTGCATTTTAAGAACGTTAGTGTATGAAGGATTGAAGAAAACATTTCAACTTGAAATCATAAAGGTAAAATATTAACTTAACCAAAAGTTGCATCGTGGCATTTTTTTGTCAGGAAAAGTGTGAGCTTAATATCATGGAAGTTACATCATTTCCTGTGATTAATACATCTGGATTATCCTTTTTTTTCATATCAAAGCATGTTCTTTTGCTTTTTCATATTAATCCGGGAACGCTTCCCTCACATATATAAGTATGAGCATATAAGTACATTTCTGATAGATGTTTACGTTTTATTTTGCGTGTATTGGCGTGTACGTGCCTAAGTCTGGCAAAACCGGCTCATAAAAAATAATTAGTATTTATGAAATATAACTCTTCAAAGCCTTCGTGATTATAGACATTATGAGGTGAAGCTGCCAATGGCAGTGGTGCATAAGCGCAATTAACAGCAACGGACCCTTCTTTGTAGCACGTGTGCTATGAAGAAGGTCCATTGCCCAAAATGTTTCCTTTGCCAACGACGTGTGATCGATTAAATACATTGTTTTGTTGGTACTACAGTGACAGCACAAATGACAAAAAACCTCGACACATTCGTCAAATAACATGATGAAAATAGATGTAAAAAATATATTTTTTTATGTTTTTCATTTTAAGGCAGTTTCATTGAACAATGGGTAGAGGATGCTTAGCATTTGGCTAACTCGAGCTGCATGTCATAACTTTTACGTTTTGAAAAATAAATTAACATGGCCTGCAGTGGGCTTCCGACACATTCGTCATACATTTAATTGTGGCATCATGTTTCCAAATGAAATGTCCATGATTGCGTTTAGTTTACTGTTTAATATGAATTATTTTACATCATTCATTTGTTTCACGTCTTTTCTGTTCAACGATCTTGTTATGAATTGTACTTTCTATATATACGCTTGTAAAGATGCTCCTATAAGCATTATATTCAGTAACTGCTCAAAATTAATAAACTATGTAAGAATAATATTTCAACTGAATTATGCTAACTGGGACAAAATAGTAATTGACACTACCAGTGGTGAAATGTTTGCATTTTACTGCCATATTGTGAAACTCCATGCTCCTATAATCATAATTCCTTGTCATGAATATAACAAGTTTATTCAATAACTGATTTGAAATGAAGAAACTCTATATAAGAATGACATTTCAGCTGAATTGCTCTAACTTGGACAACATAAATTTCGATTTAAAGCTTTCGTGACTGCAGGGATTCATCTTCTTGGTTCTTTCGGTAAAGTCACGTAGAATGGAAATAATAACAAAAATAAAAATAAAACATAATAAAATTATTCTCACGACGTTTCGGCCACAACGCAAGCAGCCATCCTCAGGTGAAGAATAGTTCTGTCAGACTCTGTCTTCTCGACAGACCTATTCTTCACCTGAGGACGGCTGCTTGCGTTGTGGCCGAAACGTCGTGAGAATTATTTTATTATGTTTCATTTTTATTATTTTATTATTTCCATTCTACGTAACTTTACCGAAAGAACCAAGAAGTTGGACAACATAGTAATATGCACCAGCAGTAGTGAAACGTTTGGATTTTTCTGCCATATTGTAAAACTTCTAAAACATTTTTTTTGCCTTATCTCAAACAAAAAGTTCACATTGCTGACTCTGAAATCACATATGTCCCACCCACAGTGCGCAACGCTGTGCCAATTTTAGTCAATCGAGGACGCAGCATTTTCTGATGCTAAATCAATACTTTTGACGTGGAAGTAAATGCTATTCATTGATTTCACCCTTGCGACTTCCCACTGTATTGCTCCTTCCACTCGTGCATGCGCAATAGATAAGCAGGGATGAACCTGGAAAGTTTCTAGAACGTCTAGCACATGCGCAGTATACACTACCCGTGTAGTTCTGGGCTGATTCCTCACCGTTTGCATGATCATTGCAACTCCACGAGGTGAGATCTTGCATGGAGCCCCAGGCCCAGGGAGATTGACAGTTCTTTTGTGTTTCTTCCATTTGCGAATAATCGCACCAACTGTTGTCAACTCACCAAGCTGCTTGGCGATGGTCCTGTAGCCCATTCCAGCCTTGTGTAGGTCTACAATCTTGTCCCTGACATCCTTGGAGAGCTCTTTGGTCTTGGCCATTGTGGAGAGTTCGGAATCTGAGTGATTGATTTCTTCTGTGAACAGGTGTCTTTTATACAGGTAACAAGCTTACCTGTATAAAAGACACCTGGGAGCCAGAAATCTCTCTGATTGAGAGGGGGTCAAATACTTATTTCCCTCCTTAAAATGCAAATCAATTTATAACATTTTTGACATGCGTTTTTCTGGATTTTGTTGTTGTTATTCTGTCTCTCACTGTTCAAATAAACCTACCATTAAAATTATAGACTGATCATTTCTTTGTCAGTGGGCAAACGTACAAAATCAGCAGGGGATCAAATGCTTTTTTCCCCCACTGTATACAGATGTGCGCATATCAATGCAAATGCAACGTTGGGAAGTGAGCCATCAATCCGTTAAAGTCTCTTGACACAATCATTTGCTTGAAATTCCGGCAAGTGAGATGGATTATGTGTTAATATATTTTACAGGATTTTAAGCATATATTTCATAAGGTTATTAAAGATGTGAATGGGACACTTTTAATGGTCATATAACTTGTTGTGTTATGTTGAATAACACATTAAATTGGGCATATATTGTACAATATATTACCACAAAAGAGAACATGTTCGAGTGTTTGCGAACATTTTACATTGTTTCGGCCAGACAATACAATGCGGGAAACTTCTACTGTAACACAAATATTGTTTTGTATACTTTAAAAGTTGCGGTTAATCAAATAACAAACAAATAAAACTCCTTACTTGGCCGGGCATTTTACTGTTCAATTGTGATATGCACTGCTCATTCGGGGGCACTCTGCCCTAAAATGGCTTTTTGCCAAACGCCTTAAAGATCTACAACACATAACATTGGAGCTATCACTCAGAAACATCTATATACTTGTGCTATTGTACGTATGTATGTTTAACTTCCTTTGCACCGTACACAGCCAACCGTGCTAATTGTGTGGGAAATTGTCGTGGACTTGTAGCACATGAACGGAATCCGATGAGCTATACGGCTCTTTTTCACAGATGTCAAGTCGGGGCGGGTAAGAACGTTACAACAACAAACAGTACAAAAACATGATAGCAGTGCCAAGTTCAAGAAAGCTAAATAAATCACCCAAACACATACAAATAAAACTAAACCATCAACGTGCATATGTAATCATAAGTTCACTAAATGGCTGTAGACAATTCGTGGCCTATAATGAAATAACCTGGAATACTTCCACACTTTTCAGATCTTGGGAACTCAAGACTTGGACTTTATTTCAGCTGGTAAGGCCCATTGAGCGAAGCAGATCTAAAAAAAAACAACGAATCTTCTGCAGTTGCGGAAGTTACAGGACATTGCAGGGTGGGAATTCAAGCAGGGTGAAGCCTCGTTAGTTCCCGAATGGTGACCCACCAGAGCTTAGCAGGTGTTGCAGCCATGGGGCTGTGAGGTGTGCCAGCTGTCATCACCCCACTTGTGTGTGTGAATTTTAGCAGGTACTCCAATTTACTTTGATGGAACTGGCAAAAATATCCTAATTCTGGACACTTCTAGAATAATCTTGACACTCAGTGAAAATTCCCTGAGCAAAGAATTTCCATAATGTGCTTTGCGATTGCTTGTATTTGATGTGTGTATCAAGGTCGGGGTATATTACACGTGTCTATTTAGTGTGCAACATGTACATATGAAGCCTGACTTGAGTTTGAAACTAATGGCACATCTTCTAAAATAAACCTGAAATAAAGGCATCAATTAGCTATGAGAAGGTCTCCTCGGGTCGACCGTGGCTGCGTGTGAGAGAGACATACAGCGCCTTGAGGGTTGAAAAATTACCTGGTAGAGCCCTTGTGTCTGCCTCTCTCAGAATGTTTGCCAAGGGCATTTTCAACAGGGCTCGCCTGTTATTTTAAGGATAGGCCCCGTCGGCCTGCTTGCAAACATCAATGATCCCACGAGTCATGGCATTCACTGATATATATTTCTGAAGTTGAATATTTTACTGACAAATGCGAAAATGTTCCTGAAGATTTATGCAATTAGCAATTGTTATTACAGATCCATAGTGCAACTATAATTCCAAACATTTCAGGAATAAACATTACTACGTATTGTAATGGGGTTAGAAAAATACATAGCCATGAATGGAGTTAAAATGAATGGGAAATGGTGACCACTCATACCGATAAAACTAATGTTAAGATCTGAAAAGCTTTATCATGAAAACGATATACTGTATCTTTATCCACGAAAGCCTCACTGAACTTCAAGATTTGCCCATTTTATCATTTTGCTTTTAATTTGTGTTTTGCATGTAGGAACAAATCAGAGTACAGGGAAAACTCACACATAATAATAATAACAACAGTAAACAATATATGACGCGTCTTTTTTTCGCGAATCAGACGCAACGTTATCTCGAGAATTCTAGATTTGAAGCTTTCGTAACTGCAAGGATTCCTATTCTTAGGTTTTTTTCGGTAAAGTCACGTAGGTAAAAAATAAAAATTAATAAAAGTAAAATAAAATAAAAAATAAAATAATAAAAATCACGACGTTTCGGAGGCAACACAAGCTTCCGTCTTCAGGTGGAACCGTCACAGCACGACGGAAGCTTGTGTTGCCTCCGAAACGTCGTGATTTTTTTATTATTTTCTTTTTCTTTTATTTTACTTTTATTAATTTAAATTTTTTACCTACGTGACTTTACCGAAAAAACCTAAGAATATGATCTCGAGAACTTGGAGACACGGAGCCAGAGCTCAAACTCCTTCGGAAGTGAGAATGAACAGAATAGACACGTGAGAGCCCGGACTGGTGGGGAGCTTAATCGGGTGAGAGCCTGAACGGGTGAGAGTATTGAGCTGCTGTTTGAAGGTGGATGCTGATTGGATGCTCCGTTTGTGCAGTGGAGGGGGGAGGGAGAGTTCCAGATGGCTGGTGCAGATACGGATAAATACCGCTCAGACGCGGAAGGAGATATTAATTAGATGCCCGCATCGATGAGTTTATGAACATAGTTTCTGTACTGTCATCTCTTGGGCACCTCACAACGAATGTGATTTGTGAGTTTCACAAATGTATGTTATCCACGAGCGGACCAACCCAGGCGTACACAAACTGGATTCCCTGTATGCACTACCCTTCCGGGCTTTAATTGAAATGTTGCCCCAAACCTACATATTTACACAGAAAATAACTTTCAGTATTATCTGTCTGACCATCTGACCTCAATGTGGAAGTTTGCATGGAAATACTTGCTGTATGCTCAGGGAGAATGCTGTGCATTGCCTAACCTAAAATCAACAATTGTGCAGATTTTATTTTCTGAATGGTTCAAAAAGTCAAAGTAATTTCCTGCTCAATTGCGCATTGAGGCAGTGCTTATCCCGTGTTCTGAGCCAGTGGCAGAAATACCACATTTCTATGGTGGGTACAAATGTATGACCACTGTTTCATTGCTTTTATGGCTTTATTTGGTGATTTTCGAAACGTTTTTTGGTTTGGCCATGTTTGTTTGTTGTAGTACAGAGTTAGACTGATGGCCTTAATCTAAGTTGTCTTGTGGTTGTTGTTGTTGTTTGACTTACATCCCACTGGGATATTTACACAGGGTTGGTGTACGGTAACTTTTTTCTGCAATATTTTGCTGTCTTTTCTTGGATTTTCTGTTTGCACTTAGTCACATATTCACTTTAAGATGTTTTCTTGTTCATGTTTTTGTTTTTTGTTTGTTGCAGTTGCACCCGATTCAAGAGCCGAATGGCTCACAGGGCTATACCTAATAAATGAACTTTGAACTTTTGAACTTTGTATCCATCGGACAACCACGGTTGACTTTGCCACAAAGTGTTGATACTTTTATCGACCCCATAGGGATGATGACCTGAGTCAACCCCCCAGCCGCTGAGCCACTTGGCCAGTTTATGATGCACGCCAATTGTAACCAGCTGCCGCTTCTCTTGGATGGGGTGGCCAATACAGGTCAAGTGAATCAGTATCTTTATTCATCCTGGAGAAATCCTATGAGCTATTAAGCTCTTTTTTACAGATGTACAGTAGGGGCAGGTCAGAAAATTACAACAAACAATACAAAAAAACGATAGGAGTGTAAATTATAGAAAAGGTAAGCAAATCACTAAAATTAATCAATTCAAAATCCACTTACGCTAAACTATGTTAATTTGGCCAGGTAAAGCCCACTGAGCTATTAGTTACTTTTCAGAAACAACCTGGGCCACAAATAATAGCTCAATCGTGCTAATTGGAGGTGTTACTTGAAGTGGCTTATCGTTTGGACATTTATAGCAGACAAATATGGTGGCGGCGGTGGGGTCACCGTGACGGTGATACACTGCTGAGGAGCGTGAACTCTGACTTGGATGGTCCCAGAGGGAGAGTTCGCGGTGCAGGGCCCACCCCAACCACTTCCCTAACACTGGCCACTGAGACGAATGATTTAGTGCTAGACATCAACGCAGGCATTGCCGATATAACGCATGGTTTAAAAAAAAAAAACTGTCCAACCGTTTTAAGCCTCACTAATTCAGTAGCATAACCTGTATGTTTATATCTGAACTTATGTTTGTTTCAATGTGTTTTTTAAATATTTTGTATGATATTCACTCAAGCATTAAAACAATGGTGCTGGAAAAAAGATAATGTTGTGATGCTAAAGAGGCCATTGTATCCAAAGTTAGGTATTTGTCTGCTTGTGTGCATTTCAAGAGCCATAAAGGGTTTCACAGCCAAACACATATACTGCAATGTAATTGAGTTTGACAGTACTGTAAGAGTGCATCCTGTCTTGTACCTAAATATGTTATTAAATGTCAGAATTTATTAGGATAATATGAATTTCAAGGGTTTTCGTATTCTGTCGCGTTGTGTTAGGACCAATGGTATTGTTAAGGCATTATTCACATGCGGCTTTGTTCGTATATCAGGGGACGCACAACTGACTGCAAATTCAAGAACAAAATATACTTTTATCCCTTAAATATATTTTCTACCAATTTTTTTTCGAATGTTTTCTATCATTATTAATGTACCGTGTTGATTGGATATTACATACAAATTGTGTGGGATTTTGTTTTCTCCCCCTTATGACCGTTGCTCATCAATAATGATGATATAATAATAGACCTATTCATTTCTTCATTTGCCTTTCTGGGTTATGGATCAAATTAGTAATGTAATGTGCTGGAACTTGGCATATAATTGGGGCACCAAATGACCTGTTTTATTGCGTGAAATCCGTGCTTTGTTATCATATCTGGCATTTGCTCTCAAACAATGGTTTTAAGGCACAACTAGAGTTCTACACAAAGCTTCCAGAAGGAATCTTAATCCATTCAAGTGTGTATTTCTCAATTCAGCGTTTATTTATGCACAACAGTATTTAATAGCAATACAAATCATATGATTTAAAAAAATAAGTGTTATATTTAACGTTTCTAAATCTATATATATAAAATCGCAAATCTGTCTGTCTGTCTGTGTGTGTGTCTGTCTGTGTGTCGCCGGACCATACGCATTTTCATTGGACGAAATGTGAGGGATTTGCGAGACACGATTGGTCCGTTTGGTTTTCCACGGCGGTTGCCCCTGGCAACGGGTAGCGACGCATTCGCTGCGGGGTGGACGCCATTTTTAATTCCCGTTAAAAATATGCGCACGCATTAACACGCGACTCTGAGGTAAATTCATCAAAGTTTCACGTCCTCTTCACTCCCCCCCCACCCCAATGTGTGCAATTACTATTATAGGGTCGGTAGATAATAAAATTATAGCGATTAGACAGTATTATTGTAGCGCGGGGGGGGGGGGGTAACGGCCCCAGTACCCAGCCTCAGCCGGGTGGGCAATTTAGGCGAGGCCGGAGGCTCTGCACGGTACTAGGCCTCGACACCCCACCACACTATAGGCCGTACATATTACTGCACAGCGGCCGAGGAGATCGTGGCTGGGGGGGGGGGGCAGGGGTAGCAGCCCATCTGTGTATATATGTAAGGTTATTAAGAAATATATTTTTCACCCGGGCAACGCCGGGTACTTCTGCTAGTATTAATATATAATTACCTAAACTGTGCTGTGAGCCCAGCGATCCTTAGGTTGAATTTCTGGCCATGGCTAACATCAGTACCGAGTGATATCTGACATCAGAACCCAGTGATATCTGACATCAGTACCGAGTGATAGCTGACATCAGTACCGAGTGATATCTAAATTAGTTGTGTTGGGTCACAAACCTGCACTGGCCGATGTAGTGAGGTACAGTTAAAGTGTCCATGATCGACATGACATGCAACAGTGAAATGGCAAAGAAGACTATGATATAATGTATCATGTTTGCTTGCCAATGATTTTCGAAACCAATGTTTGAAAATAGCTTTACAGTCATGTCTTTTTTCTTACGTAGGATTGTACAAAAGTGCAAAGTACACACGTATGAAAATTGTACAGAATTAAATCCACTCGGCACACATAATTTCGTACCTTTAATGCAGAAACTTAAAACATAAATTTGTTTATCCAAAACCGCACATTCAAACACTGTAAATGTGATTTGCACAGGACCTAGCTTGCCTGGCATTTCACAGATGGTGCATATTTAAAATGGATGGCAGCACTTGAAAGGATGGTAGAGCTTTGGGAGATTGGGGCAGATGGGCATGTTTGCTGGCCTTGGCAGGGATATGCATGGAGCCACTGCCCGATGGGGGTGATATTGAGCTACTCGAGGGAGTAGACCATTCACCGCATGGATGGGTAGCTTGCTTTACCAACACAGCAGGGCACAGGGAAGGGCCATGCAAACCATGAACTCATCCAAACACACACTCATTGGCCCTGGTCTAGTGATATCAGGAGTGGTTTTTTATGTTTGAAATTTCAAAAATGTTCAAACTATATTAATACAACGTATGTATGTTGAACTTTTTTTTTGCACCGTACGTAGCCAACCATGCTATACGGAAGTGCTCAATAACAATAGTCGAAGGTGATTTCCCGCTCAAAATGTTCATTGAGTTGGTAATCGTCTCCTGCCTACAGCCCTGAGCCAGTGGTGGAAATTCCACATCCCTTTAGTGAGTCTCTCCATAGAACAACCACTATTGCCTTGCCCCACAGTGCTACTCATGGAACAACATAGAAGTTGTAAATAAGCACACCTTAGTTTAGCACAGTTCACATGTAAGCAACACATACTCACATTATACTGGTGGAGGAAGGCGAAGGGAAATTCTGATATGAGCACACCTGGTCTTGTTCGAAACGGGTGGCCTTATATCCAAATTCTACTGATGTTGTTCTAATGGTGTAGAAAGAAAGGACACTTATTGATGACACCTGTCAAAGCAGCAGTATTTATCTAACATTGCCTCATAGGGTGAAACTAGTCTAGGAATTGTGGGTTTAAACAAGTTCTGCTGGCTAACATGACTCTGGAAGGTCAAAAAGCTGATTGGCTAAGAGTTATTGAATTTTCACGAGGAAACACGGATTGTGAGGTGATTAACTTAATAGTTATACATTTCTTATGCCATCATTGTATTGTATTATAGCATTACATAAATCACCTTCAATTTTGTATAATTGTGAATCTCCACATAATGGGAGGTGATTCATGTAATGATTATGGTTTTCTCTCTCTTTTCCGTATTCATAATTAAGTTCACAGATACTGTAAAAACACACTTGTGCCAGTCACATGCACATTTACACCACTGCACAACGTAGAGGGATACCAGTTACTTGCCCTGCTTTTTTTTATGAAAGACATTGCTTTTATATATTGGCATACGCAACTTATACCCCAACCTGTAATTATAAGAAAATTCTGCCACCAAGACAAAACTATTTGATATCCATTACAAATGGATTTTTTAAAATTACAAATCCCTTCACTAGAATGTTATCCAACAAATGTATTCGTTTATTAGTCGAAGAACTCTCAATGTCGAAATCCTTTGGTACAATCATACCTTATCATTTTGAATGATGAATCTACTTTAGTTCCCCCCCCCCCCCCCCCCCATTTATTTCTGACACATGCCTAAGCTGCCTACAATCACAGTCAATGCAATCAACATTGTGTCGGGCAAAATATGAAGCTGGAATGCCAAATATAAATCTTTGTTATAGGCCTCTTCTAGTGGAGTTGCAGCAATACAGACCCATACAGAGAGCACATACTCAGGATGCATTCACACACTTGCACACAAATAAAACTAGCCGCATGGTGTATTCAGAATGCACAGCAGTTGCAGCATGGTGGCCACCCAGCAACCATGAATGATGGCTTTTCTAGCTGATGCAGCGGTATGCCAAGAACATATGGACTAGAAAAAAAATAAACGTTTATTTTGATTGTAGCCAATGACGTGCGCCCGCTTGTGGCTCTGTTAAATGAAGTCATTACCACTGCAGATTTCTATTGGCCTGGCCTGTGAGCCCCCTGATTAACAAGGCATGGTTCTATATTACACTAGATAAGCAAATTCATGTAGGGAGCTTGCCCTTGTGACGCCCTCCTCAGTTGTGAATTTAATCACAGCGTGACATGAAGGAGTAGCCTTCCGTCAGAGATGAATAGCAGAGAAGGGAGCCTATCACCTCCGTAGCAGCTGCTTCATTTTGCAATGTCCAGTGTGTGGCTCTCAGCTGGCTCCTCGTCATACAGGCCAGGTGAGGATGGGAGCATATGTAGAGACTAGGGGCTTGTGTACCTTAGATTAATCCGAACAGAAATCGAAATTTGTCCTAGATTCAAAAAGTCCGAAAAAGCAAAGACATGTGGGGGGGGGGGGGGGCATTTTTTCGGGTTGATATGAAAGTTTGACGTCACAGGAAATGACGTCACTCGCATTGTATCATTCGCATTCTTGTCCCACCAAAGTTTATTTCACGTGGCATCTGACGGTGTGCCTAATTGTTGGCATGAAAACACATTAAATTAGAGTATTAGAAAATGTCAATGATTGTAAAATCTTCATAAACGATCTAACATTGTCTTTAAAGAAACGAAATCAGATGTTTTTTTCAATCTGAAACTCAGTCCTTTGTAGAAAACAGACTTGCTCAACAGCCCGGGAGGCTGGGGAACTACTGTTCCCTTTTGATATTTGTGTTTGATCAAATAATCTGTAGTGCAACTAGCTGGTTGAATTTGATGGGGGGGGGGGATACATAACTATATACAGTGCTTATTTGAACTGCAGAACAATGATTGTGGCTTTGCTGACACATGTTAAAAAAATAAGCACCTGAAGAGATGTAACAGCCTGAACTGTGATCTCTTGGTTGACTCTCTCAACCAAGCATGCCCAGACTACACAGCTAAGAGCTAACGGCTGCTGCATAATCCACAGTTGTATCAAATTTACTATGTCTGGCCCAACGAACCATTGTTACAGTTTGCCGGATGAAGGCTGCCTCAAGCTGCTCCCACATATTCACGAACCTGCGATGTAAACACCTAGCCACCTTGCACACAAACTGATTCTGTCACTCCATCTCCTGAGTGGATCGTCCTCTGGCGACACGTTCCATTCCTTGCCCGTCACTCCAGTCATTATTCTTGATCACCGGCCAAAGCCCCTTCCAGAGACGTGTCCTGCCCAAGCCCAACTTTATTTTCTCCGCAGTTTGAATTACAAGTTTGTCATTTTTTGCTTTTGCGCACAAACACATTTTTTGCTTTTGCGCACAAACACGTCCACGTCTAGGTACACCTCGTGCTCTCTTCTAGCCCCCCCCTCTCCCAATACGTTCCATTCATTGGCTACCACATTCTGATAAGCTCCCCCCCTCTCCTCCCCCTTAACTTGTATTTAAGAACTTGCATCTTGGAATCCCTGCCTCACTTGATACAGCAAATTTGGCTGTGACGGTCCCACCTGATGACGGAGACTTGTGTTGCCTCCGAAACGTCGTGATTTTTATTATTTTATTTTATTAATTTTTATTTAATTTTTTACCTACGTGACTTTACCGAAAAAACTAAGAGTATTTAAAGAAGGGTACAATTGTGCGTGCATAAATGAAAGTCAGATGTTTGTATGTGAAACTAAGTTAAGCGTTAGGCGTATTTTGAGATTTATAACTAGTCACGATCGTGTCATTTATTGGTTTGGTAAGTAAGAATGAAAGATCCCTACGCCTTTCGCAATATGTATATCACTACTTATGGAATGGGTGATTCCTACTTGCTTGCAAACAGCACACGTGTATGCATGCATACATGAAAAATGGAATGCCAGGGAACATCCGTATTCATACGTGATTGTAGTTGCCAGAGTGTCAATGGCTCTTTTATTGAGATTTACTTTGTGTTGTTGTTTCATAAACACTATAGATTTAATACATAACTATGTTTGCTCAAGAAGCTACTATATATGTAAATATGTTTATTTAAATAATAATGATTTGCAGCCATTCATCAATATAATGCTGGATGAAGACGTCCCCATGTCGTGTCGGTCATGGGGTTCATTGTTATTGCCCGTGGCTCACAGAGTCAGACTGAGGCTCCTTCATGATTCTCGGGATACAATGTTAACGGATGAAACTCTGAACGTTACTACTATCAAGATTGGCATGGTCACAGAAAGCCACCTAGCAAATGAATACATGGACGTTACCAAGGTCACTTGAATGGCCCAACTCTTAGCTGCCACCTGAAGTGTATTTCTGTTTACAAACAGCACTTGTGTCCAGCTACATTCTCAGCTGGCACAATGGGACCTTCGTCCTGGTTAGTCCCAGCTCTTATTTTCATGGCACATGATGAAAATGAGATCCTATTCATGTCGTCCTGGAAGTCAGCAAAAGGGCTAATTATATACCGATCGCACTCACCGATAACACTTATCTAAGGCACACACACACACACCATGCCTTTGCTGGCAACATGTTCGCAGAGAACATTGCTGTGAAAAGACCTGCCGGAGCGAGGCTTAACAAAAGCAATGGGCGTTTTGGCCATGTACAATTGGACGCTCGTAAATGGATATACATGTGCAAATGAGTTCTGCAATGACTCATTTGTTCGTAAAATGTCATTACAAGCAGAACAATGTACGAGTTAGTGGCAGAATTGCACCGGTGTTAAGTATTTTCATTGCCTTATAATCAATGGAACAACACACGACATTAAGTAAAAAAAGTTCAAATGTGTTGCTTTCACGTGACAAAATACTGTATCTTCTTGGTTCTTTCGGTAAAGTCACGTAGAAGGGAAGTAATAAAATAATACAAATAAAACATAATAAAATCATTCTCACGACGTTTCGGCCACAACCCAAGCAGCCGTCCTCAGGTGAAGAGGACGGCTGCTTGCGTTGTGGCCGAAACGTCGTGAGAATTATTTTATTATGTTTTATTTTTATTATTTTATTACTTCCCTTCTACGTGACTTTACCGAAAGAACCAAGAAGATGAATCCCTGCAGTCACGAAAGCTTCGAATCTAGTTTGTGCTAAGATCAGTGCGACTTGAATTTGATTCCCACCTGCGGTTAACTTCGGTGGCGAGCAATATCTGACCTGGTCCTTGATCAACTTGAAGTGGCCAGCATCGTGATGATATTTGTTCATTCAACTCCCATGACTGTCATGGTGAAGGAATCCTTCATCCAACTGTGGGTTGACAGTGGATAGTATTTTTACATATTTGTTATTATTTTTGATACGTATGTTAAACCATTCATATTGACTACCAAGCCTTTATATGTGTGTACAGTACAGTATGTCTCATCACGAGCGTAATAAACTGGCTCACTTTAATAAAGAGGCTTTGCTGTGCACGTTACGGTGGAGTGCAGGATATATTTTTGCCATTCAACTTTATTTTTTTTCTCCCGTCGCTGAGCATTACAAGAATGGCTAAGCTGTATGCAATTACCCATCTCGACCGTGCAACGTGTTTTTCTTCCAAGAGCAATAGGATTCATTGAGTTTGTCGGACTATATGCAAGTTTATCATCCTCACCAGGATATGGAATGCAAAAAATTAAATTCGATGTGTGTAAAAAAGAAAGGGAAGTATAATCCGTCAAAGAATGAATGGTGCCCCGTATCTGTAAACCAGTAAAAATGGTGGGTTACCGAAACAATGACAAGGCAGACAAGCCACGGTTGCAGCTGGGTTCTCGTTAATATTTGAATATATTGGTGTTACTGCAGTTTTCCTGTGCTAATATGTATTCTGTTGAGCAAATAATAATAATGCTTCATGTATGCAGTGCATTTGTGGAAATGTCACCAAAATGTAAATTTCTTCAATGTGTAAACAATGAACAGACTTTTGCTAACTGCCATTTACATTGCTTACTTAGTTGTACAGAAGTATACTTTGATTTTTCCACAATTAATTGAGGGATGATAGCTAACGATTGACGAAGTGGCGGTCAAAAAAGAAAAGGACATTCACCTAAGACAGGGGTCGGCAACCAAAATAACAAGAAGAGCCATTTCTTTCCAATTCGGTACAAAATTCAGTATTTCAAGAGCCGCAATGCATCTGAGTACATACGTACATATGGTCAAGAAGCAGCCCGTAAAGAGCCGCATGCGGCTCCGGAGCCGTAGGTTGCCGACCCCTGACCTAAGAGATGGAGCAATGAAATCAGAAGTTTAAATCGCCTCGTGTGCAGGTGCAGGATTGTGAGAGATGGCCATGCTACGGGGAGGTCTCCATCCAAGCAGTGGATTGATGGTTGACAATAATAACAGTGATCATGAATCAAATAGAGTAATAATATTTTATACTCATAATGGCTTTGCCAATATTTTATTTAATTATCTTTAAACTGCCTGGTTATTGCCAATAAAATTAATTAAAGGTGCAGTCTTTCTTTCCTCCTTCGATAAAAGCTACATAGTATGTAATATTTTACCCGAAATTATGATGTCAGGAATTGATGTCACATATCACATTACTTCTTTAGCTTTTTCTGCACATAGTGGTGTCACATAGCATCGGATGATTTCACTTTTGATAGCACGAAGACACATACAATTATTACACAATGTAAATCATCTGACATTCAAGAAAATCATAAAATACACAAACAAACTAAGCACACACTTCTAAAGAAATTAGATTTTCAACCTATATTTCAAAGTGCATAGCTCCAGTGGCTTCCTCAATATCGGAAGGAAGAGCGTTCCAGACGGCCACAGGAGCGCATCTGAAAGCACGCGACGAAGTGACCATCTTTGTTCGATGGCCAGCCAAAATCCGCTGATGTCAGCCAGGGCCGGGTATCAAGTTCAGGTGTATACGTGAGCCTGTGCAATCACCACTCCCCCCAACCATTCGTGCCTTCACATGTCCGCAATTGCATCCCCAAGTTGCCAACGTGTGGAATTGTAATCGACCATTGAGATACGCAACATCACATTAAACGGCTTATGTTGGGGACGTGTGAGCAATTTAAAACCGTGCAATTACATAATTAAACTCGCAGGTGCTGCGATTCACTTAAAATTGTAAACTGAAGATAAGAATGAACTGTTAATACTGAGGCAGATGTAAGAGAAGGTTAAAAACAGAGATAGGGGCATGGCCATTTATACAGAATAGATTGCACTGTCATGTTGCATTGCTTGCTTGTGTATGGTAAATGTCACTGGCAAATGCCATAATTTCTGTCCACATAAATGCCTGACCTTGACATTGCAAAGGTCATGAATTGAGGTAACTGCAATAACAACACATACCTCTCAGATTGCAGCAGTTGTAACAATGTCTCATTATATTTGACAATAATGAAAACTGTGTTGGATGGTCGCTATCATCGTTATTATTATTATTACAATTTCTGCAGGGTTTTTTTTATTATCAAGCTATTTGTCATATTTATGTACAAGGTAATTATGCACGTGCATAAAGGGATAAATGTAGCCTATTTTATGTGCAACATGATATAAAGTGACGCGTATTTTTTTTTTCAAAAGCCATTTATTTTCTACCCACACATACAGTAGCGACATGGGCAGGTGGGGCCTTCTCTTAGGACAGAAATAATTATCTGGATGAGTGAACGATGGAGCATTATGTGAAGCCGCCTGTGGCAACCCTTCCCATCCTACGATAAATCTCTGTATTTTCGGGCTCGCCATGGATTCGCATTGGACGACCTGTTTTGCAGTCCGTGGGAATGGGTCTCTTCGAGAGAACGCTGTGAATTTCACTTTTGGCGATTCGCGCGGCACGCTCGTCGAGGGGTGCGCACCGTGCCAGTCAGTGCCGTGTACGCACAAAAAAACTCCTCCATCCCAGGGGGGGATGGGGGACTTCTTAAAAAACAAGAGGATGGGGAGCAGAATAGGTTGATGGAGGCGTGGGTGGGTGGGTGGGGTGGCATTTCAGGTTCACAAATAGACCACCGCTGGTTCTGGTTCTAGCCGGGAAATATTCCACAGCTCCTCCGCAACAATTTGCGGTACACCCTATGAGGATGTTTTTTTACTTTTCTATTTTGAAATGCGTTTTGTGTTTAGTTTGTTGTCCATCTCCGCGGCACCTCCGATTAGCACGGTTGGCTACATACGGTGCAAACGAAGTTCAACACATATACATATTGAGCTGTAAACACGAAATCACTTTTGAATATAAAAATGTTCCTAATTTGTTGACAAATTCAGTGCTTGTGTTAATCGTCCCTGAACATTTTTTTCTATGAGCTGCCCCAATTTTTTTAATTGCGCATTTTATTCTCTGTGATGATTATCTGAATAAGATTTACATATATGAGGATTTTTAAAAATATATTATTTAAATATGGCGAATAACTAACATTATATGGACCAAATTTGCAAATAATTTGTTCTTTGCTTTGATGCAGCCAATCAATCTACTTGCGAAATTATGTTATCAGCTACGTTGCAATATAGGGTGCTGTCTGTGACCAGATTCAGGTGAATCCAGCATTATCAGCACGGTAACAATTCCGGTTTATTTTATTTTAGGAAAAAAGCAGTCCAAGTCTGCTGGACTGCAATTAGCAGCATCATTGGAGTCAGTAATATGATTTTGTTATTTTTGTTGCTGAAGACTTTATCTATTTGTATATATAATGTTTTAAAGGACAATAGCAAATAGTGTGAAACGTCACAACGTATCGCTTATTTATGTGACTATGAGATGAAGCTGAAAGGGAACTCTTAGAAATTGTTGGACTGATGGAAATACTTTCCTAAAAAAAGTCTTATTTTAGCTTATTAATTTCAGGTTGACAATTCCTGAGCACGCGCAGCACTTCTGAATTAAAAGTTAATGAGCTAGCATTCGTGTATTCCTCCTACCCAACACAATAGGGATATGCAGCCTGAAATACAAAGGTACCACATTCTCTTTTACCAGAACATCGTGGTCATTTTAAGTTGTGATTTAAGTAAAGAAAGTCTATTTTCAGAAGACATACAAATTACATTGTTAGAAGTTTGTATCTTACGGGCTCGAATTGATTTTGCTCTACTGGGGAATGAAAAAACTACAATCGCCACTACGCCACCTTTCACACTGAAATTGTTCCCAAGAAATTGAAGGCCACGCAGGAGCTGTGAAATTAAAGTGTTCTCGTTAACAAATGCGTGTGGGTGCTTTTTTAAACTAATCATTACCAATACCTAGGATTATTGGCTGGCGAAAGGAAGCCAGATCCATATTAAAGCAGTGTGGCTAACGTCTCAAGGGGTTCCTCGTTAAAATTCAGCTGAAACATCAATACTGTTGTTGGAACTTGTTCTGCGATCGAGGCTTCAGGAGTCTATTTGCTAGCTACATTATTATTTTGACCAAGCAGCTTGTGCGCAACATGTTTTCTATTCCCAAATATTTAAGACATTTGGAGCAATTAATCAGATTATGCAAAAAAAAATTACAAGGTAAATTCCGATTTTTAGATACACAAAGGCAAAGATTCCCTGTATAGCCATACAAACTGTTCGAGCAAGTTCCATTAGTAAGTGCCTATTAAGGCGCACATTGGGGTAGTGTACTCGGACAATACCTGGCCACCTTTGTCTCCCCAGTTCTAATGCTTACACACTGCACGTCGTACTCATATGAGGCTATGTCAGGCTAGATGATCCTCAGAACCGGTTCAGATAATCAGCACCAATGTAAGCCGTGGCCAGGAATCCCACTCAGATCGCCAGGTTTTTAGTGCAGTGGGCTAACCATGACACGACTGCTGCCCACACAATACATAAAACAAGCAATTGTTTGTCCAGAATGGTTTTACTCTGTGCACTATGATACTTACAGGGCCACTGCTTGCAATCATCCCATAGGCAATTAGTAAAGGCTAATTGAACTTGAGTTTAGATTATGAATCCGACCCAGTGAACTTTCCAGCTCTTTCTCAAAATGTCAGTGTGTGGTTTCTTGGCATATTAAAATTGTGAAATGTTAAGTTTCCCTTGCAATATCTAGCAATGAAAGATTAACAAACCTCCCAATAGTCTTGATTCACCCTGATGCATTAAGCCAAGACATTTTAATTCACTACATTCTGCCACCGCTGAGGCCATAACGAAGGCTGTCTGGTGTAAGCCAATCAGTTTAAAAGAAAATGCACGTATTTTCAGAGCATGTTTGTTTGCATGTTCGCCACAAGTATGTGTGGATAATGCAGACTTTATACATTGCAAAAGGTTTCTATTTGGTGTTTGAACATTTTAACACCTCCTGTTTTATAGCAAGAAAGGGTAAAACCTATTCTTATTTTTCATACTTTGATACTGGCAAAAAGGTCCCATGATAAAGTGAATATTATTTCAAAACTTTCAACGAAAAAGCTATAATAGCACGATAGCTAGAATAGCTCTAATCGTTTGCTTTTCCTCACGATATTATAATTTACCGTGATAATAAAAATGCAATTATAACTATGGTAAATTAAATACAACTGGTTTCCCCAACTGCAGTTTGCTAACTTGTCGTGTGCAATAAGTGATGTGCAATGTAACTCGAATTGCCCTACTTGATAACCACAACATAGAGTGAAAAATACTTCCTTATACAAAAATACATTCTGCCAAGAAATGTGTTTCATCTTCGCGAGTCTTTGACCAAACTACTCAGGATCATCAGATCCCGTTAACTCAGCAGGATTTTTGAGTTTGGATGTTTCTTGGATAGATGACCACCACCATCCACGAACATTGCGGGGAGGGGGGGAGGGGTAGAGATTTGGTGCAGCAATATCCACCGTGGTTCTGCACTCTCCCTGATCATCCCCAAAATTGCATTGACAAATGTGGTGAAGTATGGTCGAACACCCTTCATGGCCGACAATGCTTGTGGAAGCCCTCACCCAGCAGTACAGTGACAGAATGGGCCGTACATGTAGAACACGTTGTATTGTTTTTAAATAAGTACGGTATTGTGTCCTCAATATGACATTTTGGCATGAGTACATTCTTGAATAGATTTTCACCCTTTTAATGCATTGTCTTACAATCGTAGTTTTACTTTTCCTTGAAATCAGGGAGATGTTAGTTTTATCTCGCTTGAGAATTACACGTATGCTTTCGCGACCAATATTATTCATAATAAAGTGTTTTGGGTTAGATCACGTAAATATAAATGTATTCTTAAACACAGCAAATTAGTAAGGTTTGTCACGTAACTGGCACGTTTTTGATCACATGACAAACCTTTCTTATTGGCCGTGTCGGGCGGTGGTGGGTGAACGATACATTTATACTTACGCGATCTAAACCCCCCCCAAAAAACCTTCATTATGAATCGCTTGAGAATGTTTACCTTTGAAATAGATTTAATTCTAAAATATTACAAGAAAATTTGTCACACGTGTGAGGACACAATTGTATAATGTTCACGATTCTACCAAAGAATTAAAGTGCTTGATTTACAAGACGTGTCGGGGTTTCTCTCCCCCCCCCCCAACGGCTTTCAACCGTAAAGTGTGGATAATTGCAAAAAAATAAAGCTTTTGTTTAAAATGATACATTTTAGATGTGGCGATAATTTCTATCACGTCCAACATGGCTGTGCAATTGTATGTGATAGAATTACTGTGCTACTCTACCTCGAGAGCCCCTGCAGATCATTAACCAACCGTTGTTAAGCAGTGATCTGCCAAAAGCAAATATCATTCATGGCCAATCACTTTTCTGTCCGAGCCGCATTTGAAACGTAAACGTTGGTGAAAAATGCATGGTACTTCGTCTCAAGAATATCCCACAGGGATGCACCACTTGTCTAAAGGGGTAATGTCCTCACACCCGTTGCTGAGAGCACTGATGCCAGTTTGATTTCACTCCAGCATGGAACAGTTGGGGTTTATTCCCACCAGATAGTGGGTGTTAAACAGTTTCTTGTTTAACAATTGGTGCCACATGACTCCAACTTAACGAGCCAATAAGGCTCCCTACTTCTATTTTTTGTTTTATTTTTACTTCAGGCAGGTGGTTTATTTCACGAAGGCTTTCGCGACCGATATTATTCATAATAAAGGTGTTTGGGTTAGATCGCGTATGGATAAATGTGTCGTAACCCTTCACCACCCGACACAGCCTGCAAGGTTTGTCAAGTAAACAACGCACACCGGTGGGCTGAAGTAGTAACTAACTGGCGTGTTGTTTACGTGACAAACCTTACTGGCTGTGTCGGGTGGTGGAGGGTTACGACACAACATTTATACTCACTCGATCTAACCCAAAAATCTTTATTGTGGTTTATTTCATTTTTGAAACATTATACGTATTGTCAGCGTTTTTTTTAAAGCTTCGTCTACCAGACGATAGATGGAGACTTGCAATCTCACAGGTTAATAACTCATACCTGCCAACCCCTTATCAGTGCCTACCTTATTACAAACCAATTCAGACCTTAATAATCACCTTATAAATCTGAACGTTCATCATAAAAAGTCCAATCACAAGGGAGACAAACAAACAAATAGACAAAAAAATGCTCGTATTGAAACGGCTGTATGCCGTATGGACCTGAAAACTAAATTTCCCCACACAAGAATACAGGTAAAACGTGTGGTTTGACAAGTATGATAACTTGCGATCTCGCAGGCCTCATGTGAGCCTAGCACGGGTGCATTATTCACGCACGTGACATCCTCAATCCCATGAGCAACTTTTATGTAGGGGCACACCACATTGTTAATCTAAAAACTAAACCACATCTTACCTGGAGCCGTGAACTCAGAAGAGAAGTTTGCGTACTCTACTTAGGAGCTGTGAATTGTCGTGGAATTAAATGTGAATCTTGCGATTCCGTTGCTTCAATATACACAGCAATTTCTAAATAACTACATTGTGGTCTTCTAGTTGGAATACATGGTTTTCCAGGCAGCACATTGTTCCCCATTATAATGGGTTTTCTCATAAATGTATAGATCCAAATGTTCCAATTTGCATGTCGAACCATTATCAACCAATATTCTCCCGATTCCGTTTGATCGTTGATCGTTGATCTCGCTTCATTTGCTCACTGACAATGAATTGCCTTGTGGTCATGGGCAGCAATTGTAGGGCGGGGAAAGAGGGGGGGGGGGTAATGTAAAACATTTAAAACATGTATTTCACAAACATAGTCGAGGTAATCAAGAGCATGACATTTAATCGTTCGTCTCGCGTGGGTTTCATAGCGATGCAACTGCGTGCTGATGAAGACGCAAGCGAAACTTTATGCTAGCTCACTGCATACCTTCAAATCCGGAAATCGCTCAGCATCGGACGTGCAAATGTCACAGCCGCTTCAACCGTTAAATGTTAATAGGGTTTGCGATATAATATGGTAATACCATCTTCCAAATTAGTTCTGCTTTCAATGGCACAGCACACCCCATGGATATGTGCCCCTGAACTTATTAGCATTTCAAAATAGCACCAAACCGTGCGTCTCTCCCGCAATCAAACGATGTCTGATGTGTGCACACTGTCTGCTGTGGCCACAGGGGCCCTTTGTTAATTCATGGACACCAGGTAAACAATTAACTGCTGTACTGATAACCTATTTCACGCTGGTCATAATATAACAGGCGATTTAAACATCCCTAATCGCAACAGTGTTAACCAATTCATGTTACTTCCTTTTTTTTTCTTCCGATGTGAAATGTATTTAATTATTGTCAGTTTTGAAACTGCTCTGTTGCACAGAAACTAAAAAAAAAAATTACAACGGTGATAATGGAATGCGCCGAGGGAAGAATTGTGTAGACTGTTGCTATGAAATTGCCTTATTGCAAATGAGACCACATTATTTTCTGCATACACAACATGACCGTGCTCTTCCTTGCAAAGAAAACGCAACAGTGCAACGTTTGTATTTGATTTGTAAAACAAAATAATACAATACATGAAATAATAAACAATGCTTTTTGTTGCATAATTATATTTTATAGCGATTATAAACGCTAATTAATTTTTATATATTACATGTTTTCCTTCTGACTTCATGGGTCAGAATTAAGGCAACTTGCTTCTCAAAGGCTTGCTCACTCTGTATCGCACTATTGACACACTCACACAGCATGTTCCAATATAGTTATCATACGAGGAGAGTGGTACGTGTGGAATGACTGCCCTGAACGGATGTCAGTTACACAAACCAGAAATAGCACGCGATCCACGTGCTCGTTAATTCTGTGCACTTCCGATGAACATCCAGTCCCACAGATTATCATCAAATCAAACATGGATCGGCTATTCAGCAAAACTGGGGAATAAGAATAAGCTTATGGCAGTAAAAATTGTATCAATGTTTAACATGTTTTCTTTTTATTTTGTAAATGCATACAATAATCACTCAGAACACAGACCCATTCACCCATTATCGCATGTATTTGCATTTTTTTGTACATTTATGTATTACTTATTATCATAATCATTGAGTCAGCAGGAAATATATATCAGGATGTAATTGCATTTAAAAATTCTTCGTTGAGTATGGCATTTAGATGTTATCGTTATCGTCAGCCATGGTCAATTTTCTATTAGATGAAGGCCTGCCCAAGCCACAACACATTAATACAGTAATTGCAATCACAATGTTCTTCTAAATAAACAAGTTAGCAAAAAATAATTCGTATCCATAGATTATGTAACACTTTTCACAACGCGTTTGTCCTTGGAAGTATTTAGTTATCGGTATGAAAGCTGATGGGTAGCTGTCAGGGCAAAATGCGTTTCCATATTTGCAAATAATTATTTTTTGTTTCACATCCATCTGATTTGCGTCTCCAACTTTTGGGAAACGTTTTGATAAAATTGTCCGGTCCACGAGAGCCAACACAATATTACACGAATGATTCATTCATGAATGGATCATATTTACTCTAGTCACTGTGCACCCCTCCCCACCCCCCTGCTGCTACACAGACTGGCGGACAGACCTCATGCTTGAACGCTTTCAACCTTAGTTATAAAGTGTAAAAAAAAGAACCTAAGGCATGACCTTGTAAGAAGTCGAGAGAAATTGTAAATCTCCGCAAAATTCCCACTTTTAAGTAGCTTAGAGCATTTTGATATCTGCAGCAACAACTTTTATCCATATGAAAGGCTATAAACAGTTTTGAAAGTCAGTCCGCTTATTTTTTTTTCCAAGATAATCTTCACATGAAAACTGTTGGCAAATGTTGCCCATGGAATAGAGTGATTTGAAATAAAATCTATGAATTGTAACCTTAGCAAGACCACACTTCTCGTAAAATAAAAGTGTAAATTATAACAAATGACATGAGTGTGATTTTCAGCCATGACCAATATCGATTGGCAAGTGATATCTGAACTCGTCATGGCCGATCCCCGTAAATTTTTATTTTTGTAAAATTTTCTTTTCTCTCCAGATTTTGACAAAAATATACAAGTTTTGGTTTTGCTAGATCTAAATGGAGAAAAATCCGATGGCATGATATAAACTGAGCCAGTAGACATTGCACATCTCCCTCGTAATTTCTGCAGATTCGCATACTTGGTTTACATTTTCCAGTATAATAGACTTTCTAAAGAATGTCTCACTGGGGAAAGCGATTTTTGTGAATTCATAAAAAAGAAAAACGAATCACGTGTCACAGAGTTAAAGGACATAAGCCCATAAAATAGGTACTTTGTTTTCCAATGTGCTGACAATTTTTCTCTGCACTGCTCATTGCTACACTTAGAGTGGATATGACTGTTTCTGATTTGCAGTTCGTCTCGTATTGGCTCATTTCCATGTCCTGTGGGAGCAGTACAGCACCGGAGTGTCAGTAATTTGATCCCCAGCGAGAAACAAAATCCAAAGGACGTGTCACACGCCTCAAACACAATGTGTCTCTAGCAGAATATATTGACATTACGGTGACGTTAAGGGTGGCTGAGATGAGACCATGTTTAAAAGGGATTCCGTCTGATGTTTCCTGCCATTCCAAGCTGGCTTGTGATTGTTAAGACCATGCCGTATCTTTCGCTAGGTAATTTATTGCTTTAATTTAAAATATGCTCTAGCTGTGTGCCATGACGCAGGCAGATGAAAAGCGTTGTGGGACCTTTAACATCCTCAAGCAGATGGAGCTCACTGTCGAACGTCCTTGGGTAAGGGACTCTGTACCTTGCGCCCAGAGCATGGGTGGTCGCTCGGTTTAAAGCAGGCGAACCTGGAACTCAGAGGTGAGCCGCTCTTGTTAAGCCCCCCCCCCCCCCCCCTATACGCCGACGTAATTTGTTTTTTTTGCGACATTTGCTGGCGGTCCTCTCGGCAGACTCGAGATTCCAGTGTTATTCCTGACTGGTTCAATCACACACTGTGTTTAGCGTGTCTGCTCGGTTTCCCCAATGGCTTTGGTCTTTGATCGTAGCATGTAGGATGGAGCAAGACGGCGATTGGAGCCGTTGATTGCCCGAACACACCGTGGGATCAAGCTGGGATTTCAGGAGCATTGGTCAAATGAGCAGGTTAACATTGGAGGATTTTTAATCTAGATCATTACCATCAATGTATACCTAATATAAGTGAAAATAAATGTACGTGAATATGGACATATTCATTTTTGTGGTTTGGATGGCATGGTTAATGCACTGCGTTTTCAACCCACTGACCTGAGTTTGATGCCTTACATGTGACGTGGTTCTAGGTGGTCCCCTCTTTCACCAACCTGCACTGACTAGCATGGTGAAGTATGATCACCGACGCGATGTGGGAAAGCATACTTCCAAGCAGTGTAAAGAACTGTGTCATTATTACTCGTTTTGATTAAAGTGGTTTGAAACTTAAAATCCCCAAAGGAATCGTAGAGATGAATATCGGTAATGGCCACTTATATTTGCTGCAATGATGTTGTGTCTCTCCAATTGTTGTTATTTATTTAAAAAATGTTGACCTTCGCTGTCATGTAATCACAAGGATTGCTAAACAATCTCATGGTGGAGATATGTTACCTCCTCACCTGATCTGCAAGAGGTCGTGGGTTCAATTCCAGACCTGACGCCTGCATATTTACAGGTCCGCGTATTCTCCCTTGGTGGCGTGGATTTTTCCTCTGGTTCCTCCGGTTTTGCCCTCCGCATTTAGACGCACGCATTTAAATAAGTGGCTGCTACTATAAATTGCCATGTATTATAAGCCAATTTGATGAGCTACCACGTGTGTTTGTTTCCTTTGAAAATGAGCTTCGTGCACTTTACCTTGTAGACATAATACATCAGTTTTTAGTTTGGTTTATCCCCTTATCCCCAAGGTGTGATGACGAACTTCTGCGGCCAGCTCCTTTCCTTACACAGCCTCCCACCCATTGGAATTCCCTTCCTGGTCAGATAAGGGACTGTCTGACCCTCCAAAGTAAAAACAAACTTTACATATTGCCATTTCAGCCTGATATTCACGGTTAAGAATAAACGTTAAAAGAGGTATAGTTTTAGACTAACCTCATTACTATTTTAATGGCATGGTTTTAATGGCTGATTATAATTGATCTACAGAGGCCTTGGTACGAAGAAAGGCACTTTTGAAGAAATAGAGATTGATTGAGTCATAATCACTCGTAATATTGCTCACAGATTTCATACCATTCAGAGTAGACACTAGAATTTGTTCCAACTATAAATACATCTGCAACTCAAGATAAAAGTATTATTTTGTAGGACATGAGCTGCAGGCAGACTCATTGTTCGGGTAAAATTTGCTGGTAAGTGAAGACTTGCTTGTTTGGTTGTAATGAGGATGCTAAAATTAAGTTAATTACATGGAAAATATTTTATTAAATATTATCGGTCAGGCCATGTAGGGAACTTCATGCTGGGATAAAATGAGCAAACATAATGATATTGACGTCCCTCGACAGATAGTCAACTTCATGTTGGAACATATTTAAAGCTCAAAATGAATGCATATTACAAATCAAGAGATATGGTAAGTTGAAGTGGAAAATGTACTCCGTTCAATTGATATGCATATATAATGATAATTTTAAATGATGTTAAAGTAGAATTGTTCAGTTTTACTTTTGCATGTTATTATTTTTTTTTGGCAGGGGATTGATGGACAGGTAGAGGATAGCGTTGTTGTGATTTTAGATCCTAATTTACATAATTCACATAGACACGGCAAGTTTAAACGGGTAGGCGGAACAAGGTCATCAATTGCTTCCTCCTGTCTGAACACATTCTGTGAAACCTTCAACAATCGCCGGAACATTTAAAGCAGCAAGACCAGAATGTCTCGGACAGCGACGATGATTGGAACAACTTACTTCGACTGCACATTTCTGAATAACTTATGTTAAAATATATATATAAATGGCACGTGACACACTTACATATAGCACTTATAGCACTCAACAATCACATTTAGTTTAGTTGTTGCAGAATTAAAGTGTCGTGTCAACCACACGTGTGTCTGTGTATACATGTTAGATTTAGGGGGAGTGGTGATGAAATAGTTTACCTATCCTACTACAATCCTACCGACCCTGATTTTATTCCTGGCCATGAACATCACCGGTAGCAATTGGATTTGTCAACCTGGCCTGGGCCTCTGCAAGGTTAACTTAGCCTAAAACGAGTACCTGGTGCAATAGGGTAACATTACCCGTGGGTAGAGAAAGTTGGCCGGTTTGTGTGACCTTCATACTTTCCTGTTAACGGCAATTGTTTCCAACAGTCTGTAAGTGTCAATGAAGGATGTGAGTAAATGTGTGCATTAATGCATGTGAGTAAATGCGTGCGTGTTTTAATGCACATGCACTGCTAAATTGTATTACAAATACAAATTGCGACTTGTACCTTTGATGGTTTGTTCCATAAGGGGATCATTTTGCCACATTCACTCTCAGGATATTGGGTATTTTTATTAGAATGCCTTTGAGTTTTTTCAGTGACCTTGCCGAAGTGAATAGGAGCAAAATGTACCATACTGAACGTTGATTGCGTTATAGCAGGTCGAACATAAGGTCACCTTAACCCATTTTTTCGAAGAACCATAATTCTACATGTGCACCGGGGCACAGACGACTGCTATAGGACTGAGTCAAACGTAACATGTCAATGAGTTTTAAAATAAATAAATGGAACTTAATTATCGCCTTGCACAATCCTCCAGACAAATCATTAATTCAGAAATAAACGTTGGAATAATTCATTTTATGGCAGACTTTCTCGTTACATTTAATGGATTTTAATAGACGTTATTTGCTGAAAACCTGATGTCTTCGCGAAAGATGCCTATGGAAGATTGTTGTGTTCACACTGAGATGACACAACACTCGTGTGTGCAAGTGATATTTAAAATATCTGTAATGTGTGTTATTTTTGCCACCACTTATTTTCATAATGCCCACTTCTAACACTGCCTTACATTAATGTGCAATTACATAGAACGACATAGACAAGCAAAATGCAAGCAAACATATTGCTGCTGATATGTATTCATTATTAAAAAAAACATGCTCACGGTACACAATCTAACATTGAGTTACAGTAATTGAAATAACCTTTTTAAGTGCCTGATGCAAGGATGCTATTGCTTTAAAACGCAAATAAAGAGAAGCATACTCTTTAAAACGCTGGCAAAGCAGTGGCCGTTTGGAAGCTAATTGGTTTGAGGCTACATTTTCCCCATTAACATTTAAATTGCAGTTGATTTGCCTGCCTGCCTGCCTGAAGTTAAAAAAGCCCTCACATAGAGGATTATGCTTAGCCCAATGTGCCATTGTATATGTGGCATAAATCAAGTGCTGCTCAGAAAGTTTTTAGGAGTGAAATGTATTGTTAGGCCTTAATTTTAATAATACAATTGTTATGTACTACCATAATTACTGTGCACTTGGGTGGAATGATGCATACAATCAACGATTAATGTATACTTATCTCCCGATATGGGCATCAATTTTTCGTGCAAGAATTTATGTTTTTAAAGAATTAATGTTTATAGAATTGCATATACTGTATGTAATGTGTTCACGTAACCCATGCGGCCACTATAGGTAGTACAATTCAATGGAATGTAAACAAATAATGATTCCTGAATCAAATCTTGACCCTGACCACTGAACTATATGCAATAAAGTTAAGAGATTAATTCCTTGAAACATTGAAATGGAGTATAGTGATCACGTTTGCAATATTCTGGCAGCCATGTGTTACACGTATTGTATTTTCTAGCTGTTTTAGAGAATATATGTTTTGTTAACGTACAATTTATTGAAGCTCATAACGTAGACACAAATTTCAAGATGTGTTTTTACGCAAAAATAATTATCAGGAGGCAATATTTTATTGTTCTTGATACATTTCGAAGAAGCATTTCTAAAAAAAAAATCATCACTTGTCACATCAACACCAATGAAACTTTGCAAAATCAATTTACTTTTCACAACCATTTCAAGGCGCGATAGGGGGAGGTGAGGTGCGGAGAGCGTGGGATTTACAGTCTCATTTAACAAATCAATTTTGTTCTCTGTCAAGTTGTACGTTTGTAGACACACCGTTGCAATCTCGTGTAAATCATTTACATAGCATCGGCGCATATTACAAAGGTCAACAACACATTATTTAAGTAGATGAGCGACTGGAAACTACTGGGTGTGTGAATTGGTTTCATTTCTACTTTCGAGAGCGCTGTGATTTTCACACTCACCTTCACTTTTATTACTTGCTTCTGCCACGGCTGTACTTGTGCTGCAGCCATTGAACGTTAACGTAGAAACATCCGTAGCTTCAATTTAAAAGACGCTTTAAGTGCAGCCAGTATCGTGTACATTGTTTTGTTGAACTTGCAACTGCGCTGCAGATCATAGGTGGCAGCGAAAGTATTCATAGAGATGGGCTGAAATACGTTTTTAGGGAGCTAAAGTGAAGACCGAATGAGCAGATGGTGATGACACTGAGGAAGGATCGTGGAGGTCACTGCTGTGTCTACTGTGCAGCAGCTGCAGGATTTGACACCGTGTAGAAAACCTTGGCGAGGTGCAGTGGCATCGACGACTATGGCCGTGATGACCTCTTGGTCTTGAAACGTTTAAATACATTATTAATATAGGCTTTTCAAATTCATTTTTGCCAACAAGGGAGTACACGTTTACCAGTTGCAGAGCACATGCTTGACTGACACGTATGCCAGGACATGGAGTTCACTAACTGCTGCAGTTGACCACGTGATCTGCTAGCGGTAGCCTTGCATTTTCTCGTTTGTGGACATTGAACCAATTCAATTGTATGCGTTTTCTCCGAGTCTCTCTCTCTCCGAGTCTCTCTCGGAGTCTCTCCGAGTCTTTCTCTGAGTCTCTCTCTCATGAGGCTCATAATCTCCGTGTCAGAAACACGACTCAGTCTTCACTTGTTAGTTTGTAGCCAAAACTTTTAAAAATAAAGTGTTGTTTAAATATTGAAAAAAATTCACACATTCACCGATTATGTCAGTCGAACACGTGTTCTGCTGGCGGTGATCTTGCACTTTCCAGGAGATTTGTCAGACCTAGCCATCCACCACATATGCTGTAACTTCTCGTACAGTTTAGTTTTACTTGTACTCTATTCTATAGGTTTGTAATAAACGACACACATACATACAAACAACATGCTAGCATTGCTTCAGCACTCAATATCCAGCAGGAGGTTTAAAAAAAGCAAAAAATAATAAAATATTGGCTTAAAACTTTCGTGACTGCAGGAATTCTACAACTACCATTACTACCAACAACTACCATCAGCTCTAGCAGCAACTTCCCCCACATTAACATTAGCTACCCCACCCATACTGCCGACACTTGGACTGCACCCATTTTTAAACCTTTACAAACAGTTTGCCTTTAGAGGCTAACCCCCTTTTCCTGATGACGACCGCTTGTGTTGCGATCGTAACATCGTAGTTTTTTGTTATTTTCTTTGAATCTATCTACGTGACTTTACCGAAAGACCCTAAGAAGAAATATACAATTACTTAATCAGTGAATGTTTTCAAAATAAAATAACAGGTTCATTAATTGCTAACAATTTTTTTTTTTACACACCACTGTGTAATATTGAGGTGCACATCACCTCTGGTGTATACACCGGCAAGGATTGGTGGCTGTCGAATGGCCACAGTGTTAGGCTGGGTCACGCGGTGGAGATTCCTCTCGGGAAATGAATGTGGATTGAGCCTTTTAAAGATTGGGACAAAAAAGGCCCACATGGGTGGTATTTCGGTGAGCACGGTTGGATAAGTACGTTGCAAAATAATTTAAACGTACATACATTCGTGCATTCCTATATGGGTGTATTCAGTTTCTGTCTTTAGTTGGTCACTCGAAGCGTATTCCATGTTAAGTGTGAGTGTGGTGACAAGGGGAATGAGCAATCACGATAGCCTCATATCCATGCTTTCCTCAACACGTCAACAAATGGTTTCAGATGCGTGCAGAGGTAGAATTTGTACCGATGTGTTTATAAAAGCTGGCTATCAAGTCACACATTTGTCGGGAGACTGGCGCCTTGTTGATGGAATGGTCTCCGCTAGAGGGAGCTCTCGAGAGCCTTTCTTGAGGGCATTTGGCCTACTCTTCCACGCTGGCCAGATATGTTGGAAGAGGTGGAAGTACCCACACTTCACTCCACCACACGGGATATGCCAATTGACTCACTGTGGTGCACTCATACTGCAAGTTGGACAGAGGCACTGCGGTGGGGAGGTGAATAATCGTTCACAATGTTTCAGCTGCCACACTGGGAGATTGAACCAGCAACGTTTCGATTGATCACTAACACCAAGTCATTGCCTCTGGACCTCACTTGAAAAGGCACCCTTAAACTGTGACCATGTGTGCATGCCATTCCCTCCGCAGTCAAAATTATGAAAATCGTAAATGTATTTTAGATGTTAATACGGCGAGCAGTAGGTTTGTGATCAACTGTAAAATTGCGAGTGCCGAGTCGGTGATTTTTGTGTAATAAAACATTACAAATAAATGCACACGAGTGATATATTCATGATGCACATGCTCTCTGAAGCTAAGAACCATTACCCACATCTGATTGGTATGACAATAGTGATGTTATTTTTAACCACAATTTTAGCAGCGTTGGACGACTCTAGCTTACATTACCACAACTTTGCAAACAATCCGACATATATTAGCATATATGCGACGAGGCAATTTTGTTTTTATAAAATTATTTTTTTTTGCAAAAAATATTCTTGGGTGCTTTGTGAATTTCTTTATTCCAATCCCAAAACGGTGTTGTGTCTAATGCAACGTTCTTTCATTGCCTCTTTATGTAAACCACTGAGCTGAAGCCAAAATATGCAACACAAACTTATATTTTTTGTCAATAAATACCTACGTTGGGGGGATACATTTTAAAGGGTGTTCACAACACTATATCCACACACACATTTTTTCCTTAACTTATTTGTACCTTACTTATTAAACATTCAATCAATAGTCTAGGCATTAATGGCAAAGGTTTAATGTTGGAAGTATTGAAGACTGTCATTAAAAATGCTGGATTAAGAGGTGGCTGAGTTTCTCAGAGGTCTGAGCACTGAGCTGGAATTACTGAGATCCTGTCTACCCAGGAAACCTCCAGTGAATAACCCAGCTTATCAAGTGTAGCGGGATGATAGCCTCAGCCCAGCCACTGAATGGACAAAAAGAAAAACTCATCACATTAAATTTGGTTCAGCACTTGATTTGACTAAATTCCAGCTGTAAGAATTAAACAATATCTATTTCACTGTTATGCAAGGAACAGTATTCTTTGTAGCGAAGCGTGTAGCAATGTACTGCTTCCTACTGTGTGCACCCAAGGTCACTGAAAGGGATCTCAGAAGTGGTTCTGTGATATCTGCTTCCATGGGCTACCCTCGAATATGAACAATTACACTGCTCTGCGATAGATCCTAATGTATTCAACATCTCATGACATGATATCAATATGACAATGGGGATACACTTCTGAATTTGAAATTCACTATATATTATTATTATTATAATAAAAAAGCTACGAGTAGATCATGTCAAATGTATTATGTTGAATTTCTTTCACACCATACATAGCAAACCGTCCTAATCGGAGATCAAAACAACTAAATGTTCTAAAAAGGTGAGTAAGCATACGTTTTCTTATTGAATAACAGTCAAACCATGTAAATAATTTACAGGAAATAAAAAATACCTTCACAAACAAGGCTGCAAAGTGGGATTACATATACATATGTGCAAAAGCTACAATTATTTTACAAGGTCACTGAACAATTGATGTAATAAATAGATGAGCAAGAGCATGATGGAGTGTTTTAGGAAAATGTGATGTGATAATGAAAACTAAGGTAGTAATCTGCCTAAAGAAGAGCATTTTGAATCGGTGCATATTACCTGTCGTGACTTATGGGTTGGACACCTTGACTCTAACACAGACTATGGAGCAAAAATTGAAAAGGAAACAAAATAAACGTGAAGAGATGCGTGGTGGAATTACAAGGGGAACACACGGATGAGAGAATGAATGCGAATTAGAGAGACATCACCAGGGCGAGTAAGGAAGGCAAACATGGGCAAAGAGAATTTTGCTGAAAGGGGTGGTGGGCCAATTCGCGAGTCTGATTGGGGAATGGCAGCCAACCGAGGGAATTGACCGCCAATGAGAGGGACCAATGAAACGAGCTCACGCGCGAAGAGCCAGATGGATTGTGGCATCTTCGGACCATTATGGATGGCGATGACATGGAGAGGACTTCATCCAGCAGTGAATAGATCATGGCTACCGCTACTGATGATGATGAAAATGAGTCAAATATAAAAAGCAGACCCAATGGGAAATGGGTGGTAAATAGGCCAGCAGCCTCATCTAAAATGAATCGCAGCATCTCATTGTCTGTGGGACCAATAAAAATTAGACGCACTTGCCTGAATCAATATTGGGCGGTTTTAAAACAACTGAAAATTGCCTTTCGGAAGCAACAAGCTGCACAGCCTCCTCCTTTTACTTCACCAACACAGCATGTAAAGTCAGCAAATGTCGAGGCGTTGCATGGCCCACATTTACATTGTCTCGCTTGGCTTGCTGTGTGATTTAATATCTGCTGGGACCGGTTGTGATGGAATTATTTACATCAGGTTACTGACTGGGTGTCAAGATTCTGCTGGTGTTCTGTAGTCCCCACAGCGTATGCCTCAATAATTTTCTAATTTTGTTGTGGGTTTTTTTCTTCTCTTCAAAATATTTTAATGCTTATAGTAATGCCATGTCAATCCAATTAAAATTAACAGCAGGGAAAACATATGTCGGTCAGTGAAAGCTGATAGATAGACGACTAGCATTCATATCACAAAAACAAAGATTAGTGATTATAACCCTTCAGTAAACGCCATAAAATACAGTGATGATAAAATAATAATAGTAAGTTTCAGCACTTTGTTAATCCACTCTTGGAAAAATGCTTCCCCATAACCTTATGGTCATGGGGGTGGTAACCACCTTCTCAGACACGGTGGCAGTTGGTAGATTCCACATAGCCAATGTCTACAAGCCCTCCAGCATGAGCTGGGAACAGAAAGTCCTGCCCACCCTCACCCCACCCAGTCATCTATGTTGGGGACTTTAACAGCCACCATCCAGACTGGGGCTAACCAGTGCCAGACAGCGATGGGGAGGCACTTGCAGACTGGGCATCAATAAATGACCTGGCTCTCATATACGACCCAAAACAACGAGGGGCATTCGATTTGGCCAGATGGCACAGGGACTACTCACTTGACCTGTGCTGGGTCAGCTCTCTCAATGGAACCCCCTTTTCCGCACAGGGCCTTGTCCTAGATGAGTTCGTACACAGTCAGCACTGCCCCATATTTATTCACGCAGGCCTATGTGTCCCAACAGCTGAGATGGAACTTCTGGGAAGGCAATTAAACTAAAGACAGTGGTACCCTGGAGCGCAGCATTCCAATAATTCCACTGCAAAATATTACTGTCGACAAAGCATTCAACCGCCTCTGCAGAGCCATCAACAAATTGGCCTGCTTGGCAGTCCCCCGTGGCTACCAACCCACCTACATACCATGCTTGAACAAAGAGAGTGCTACCTTTCTAAAAGAGGATGAAGCATCAGGGGACCTTGATATAGCAGACCATCTCATCGAGTCCCTAAATGCTGCACGCCACTCTGAATATGAAGAGACCATAGCAGACCTTGATTTCACACACTCCTGCAGGAATGTTTTGGAACTTAATACGCCGCCTTAGAGCTGCTCAAAAGCCCCTGACCAAAATATGCCCTCCCCCGCCACCCAAAACCAAATCACCAGCCACCTGCTTGACATATACAAGGCACCACTGGATGAACCCACCATAAAAAAAGGTCCAGAGAGAACTAAGAGCGCAGAAGACACAGCAGTCCCGACCCCTTTGAGGTCACATAACTCCTGAAGGTGATACAAAGCCTAAAGCATGGCAAGGCAGCAGGATACGACAACATCCTGCCAGAATTCATTAAACACTTGGGGCCCCGAGCTCTTACCTGGCTGACGCGGTTTTAAAACATGGTTGTACATTCCAACACCATCCCAAAGCAATGGCGGACAGCAAAGGGTGGCGAGGCATGGGCCGTGACCGGCCTATGTGTCCCAACAGCGTGACCGGCCCATGCCTCACCACCCTTCACCGATGGGGCACAAGAACAAGCCCCTTATGTACCTGTGGGGTGGACCAAACCATGCACCACATCCTTAGAAGTCTGTCCAATCCATAAACTTAGTAGAGGCCTACTCACTCTCGCCACAACAGGACCGGAAGAAATCACTTGGCTAGGGAGTTTGCATTTGCTAAATAAATGGGGATTGTTTGACCATATTTTACCACACTTGCCAGTGCACGTTCGTGAAGAGAGGCCCCATAACTGATTCAAATATTACTCACTCCTGATGTCAGTCAAGGCCGGAATTTTCACTCAAGTCACAGGGATCATAGTTCAATCCGCTAACCACCGTACCACCGCTCCCCAATTCAATGTAAGGGGAGGGTTCATATTTGTTTCCCTCCTGCACAATGTGGTGTTGTTTTCCAGTGTTTTTGTGGATTTTATTTATGTGGCTATACTTATAAATGTTTACGTCATATAACATGGCTGCGGTGTTCTAAAACCTACTTTAAAACCAATAGAAGTCAATAAAATTTTACAGGCAGCTCTGAAATGTTATGAGAATTTATATGACCTGCATTGCCAGAAGGGATACATATTGAGCCAAATAGATTATTCCAAACTCTGTCATCGTTTTTTGTAAAATATATCCATTAGTTTACCATTGTCTCCATCCCATACTTTGCTTTTTTTTTATTACATGACAAACTCATCTGTATTTAAGGGTCCGACGTGGTCTGTGCATCTTACAGTTAAGGATTTGTACAAAGTCAGCAACAAAATATTTATAGGCCGTGGACACGAACTTCGTTTTGGTACCGTGCAATATTGCAGACCGGCCTGTGTGCTATGTGTAGCGTGCTACGTGCGAGCACCACATAAAGTCACTGTTTTCCAAGGGGGCTGTTCAAGTGTTCATACTCTTAGTTCTTTCGGTAAAGTCACGTAAGTAAAAAATGTAATTAACATTAATAAAAATAAAATTATAATATTTTTTATTAATTTTAATTTCATTTTTTACTTACGTGACTTTACCGAAAGAACTAAGAGTATGATTTCTTGCAGTCACGAAAGCTTCAAATCTAGAATGTTCAAGTGTTGCTGATGCATTGCCTGGTGCAGGCGACATTCGTATGTGCATATGCTCGTATGCGTGTCGACTTGGTGACCACGTGGTATATAAAGCGTTACCTATGTGCCTACTGAAGTATGACTTCTGAATTCCCATCACGACTACTTTACCACTACTGTACCACTACTCCACTTCATGTGTTTTCGGTTCGTACCGCATGTTGTTTGGCATGATGCCTGACGTTTCGCTACGAGTGCAGAGAGCTTCTTCAGGAACCAAATGGAGCAGCTCATGTTCTCTCCCTTGGGGATATAAAGTGGCCGGCTGGTGCTGGTGTTTGATGTAGGCCTGCCGATGTAATGTATTGAGCGCAGTAGCAGTGATACGGCTCAACTCTGATGGTGTCAAATGCATAAAGATTTTAGTTGCTTTGAAAAAAACAAAACGTGCATATCATCGTTCATTCACTGAGATCAAACAATGCACACCAGGCAAGGGCTTGTACACTACAATAATTTCACTTTAAATGTAGTTGCCTGGCCATGAAAAAAAAGTATTCTGGTGTTTGATTTTTTTTAAGCAATGAAAACCTGTAAGCAATATTCTCATTTCAATGAGATTACATCTAGTTTTGACTGTAAATTAATAGCTAAAGGGAAAATGCACCATGGCTTTTTTCCAAATGTCAGTGGGAAAAGTATGTTTGCTCTGTAGCTGATAACAAAAGTTTACTGCACAAGGCATCAGCATGCAGACAGATCTTAACATAGGTGTACTTTCCAAGATTTAAAAAATATATAATGGATCTGCTTTTAGGCTTGCACTGAATATCACTTCGGGCTACATGTAATACCTCAATGCATTGTGTGCTATTTGTTGAGAAGTGTTTATGTTTGTATTCATGCAACGTGCGCTGACATGCAATTCTCTACAATGCGTGTTTGTGTGAGAGTTGAAACGACTGCACAATGTCTCATCAGAATGCATTCCAAGTAATGCGCTGAAGGGAAACTATTATTCTCACCGCAAACAATGAAGAATTTCATGCCTCAGCAGACCCCCTTTAAAAGAATATCCACGAAAATGGAAAAACATTAACTACAGATTTTTTTTATGAACAACAATGTTGCACGATGTTGTGATGTTACAAAACTCTTGCCTTGACACTCCCACCACAAACACCACACCGCTCTCCAGCACCTATTCACAACAGCTCTTTCCCACCACATCTTCTTTCACCAAGCTCTCACGTTCAAACCCACCGAGCTCCAATCCAGCACACAAGCCTTCAGACTCTCCACAAGTCTTGTGCACCAGGCAGCAGCGTTATCCGCATAAACCCTTTCGCTATCTCACTCTGCCTGCGCGTGCCGTATCCAGCAATCACCACAGGTTCCTCATGACCTGCTTCCAGTCAGACAGGTCTTTAGCTCTGCAGTGCACTCTGCAATACATCGTCAACGGTGACATGGCCCCAGAGATAGTGGCGTGTTTTCCACTTGTTGCAGAGGATCACGGTTTCGATCCCGGTGGCTGCCCTGGTTATTATTGCCGCTGTGTTAACCCTAAAGTAAGCACAATCTTCTTAACAGTGGACGTTCAAGGTCACGTGACGTCATTAGCAAGAGGAGGCCATTGCGTGCCGGTTTCATTGTCCAATTTTTTACGAATTTGAAAAATCACGCACAATTGGGGTGCACACAGCAATCATTTCGCCTTACTGCAAAGATGCGTCATGACCCTCCTGCCAAGTTTTTGCGACTCAAAGAATAATAAGAATCGGTGAGATTTTTCTGTGTTTGAAAGAGAAAAACAAATATATATTTCAGGACATCTTCTCTCAATCCATTTACATGATCCATGCCTCTCATTTCTTAAGGCTTCCTGATCAGCGAGCAGCTTTGGATCTAAAACAAAGCCACAGCTGGGCCCCAACCCTCCATTACTGCTTCTCATTCTCCCTCAGTAGCTCATCAGACACCATCACGTGGCGATTGACACCGCCGTTCATACATCACAGTGTGCCCGCAGCACGCACAGCGTGCACACCCCCACGTGAACTATCATTCCCATTGGCCAAGTAAGTCATCATTTGGCAGCATTGTGTGAAGGGTACAGGTGCAGCGCTGCAATTGCCAGCTCACAGTACTGTTGAAGGAAGGGCCTCCGCTCAAGTGATGGGCCGAGAGAGCCACTCCAGAGCAGTGGCTCTTAACCTGGGGTGCACGCACTCCCTGGGGGTGCGAGACATGACAAAAAATAAAAGTTTTAAGGTAAATAATCCAAACACGAATTAAGCACCTGCACATAAGTACAACTACTTTTTTCTTCTTGGTTCTTTCGGTAAAGTCACGTAGAAGGGAAATAATAAAATAATACTAATAAAACATAATACAATTATTCTCACGACGTTTCGGCCACAACGCAAGCAGCCGTCAACTACTTTGTTTCATCAAACCTATTTATGTATTAACATGCATTTGTTTCACGATTGAGAACGAAATGGGTGCATGGCTGCAGTACAGGTTAAGAACCACTGCTCTAGAAGGTATTTGGCCTACTCTTCCACACTGGTCAGACATCTCGCGAGAAGTGGAAGTATCTGATCGACTCACTCTGTATACAGCTGGGGGCTGGGGCGGATTAAGAAACTGACACATACCAACTGGTGCATCAGGAGATCGAATGACCGCCCTCAGGAACATTTCATACGTGATGCAAAATACAAATCAGTGCACAAACCATCATCCAGGTTTGACTATAATTCTGATTAAAACCAACTTCGCATCCACTTGTGTCTGTTACAGAATGTGTATTTGTACGTCTGAAATATATCCATGTAAGTGAACTTATAATTGTCAGTATGGCACAATAATATTTGAGTAGTGTATTGTCACAGGACTGCGATTCACTCTCATTAAGAACATACTGAACTCAACTGTTTCGTTAAAAAAAAAGTCGACTTGTGCTTGTAAAAATAAAGGACGGAACATAAATCGGCAAATCAATTTCAAGAAACAAGACGTGCATGCCACCTATCAGAATGCCTCTGACAATATAATGTTGTAATAACACGCAACGCATTAGAGTGTGTTCATTGAGGTAAATCCGTAGACAAAACAGATTGATATGGACTTTGTCAGGGTTATTTGAACCTTGAGAAATCAAAACAGCAAACAGCCGCCAAATAGCGTGCACAATTTGTATGTCTGACTCTTAATAAAGTCCGCTGTGTGACTTCAATAATAAATGCTGAGATGTTAAGTGTGAAAGATAAAAACTTTAATTATAAATGTGCATTCAACAGAGGTGTGTAGTGCACGTGGTGCATGCGTACATCAATATTTCACTGTCCTGGGACATTGGTTGAGCAACTGTGTGCCAGACAATAAGCAGCATATTACAAACCAGCTAACCTGTCATTTTCCAACAATTTGGAATTGTCATTAGTAGTCCCCTGGTTTTAAGAAACCTGAGCAATGCTCGCCTCCTCAAATGTGAACATTATTTTCCACAATGGTATGTGGGTAATAACCGTACAGATGTGCATAATATAAACTAAACTTTTACCAGGTAAGGCCCACTGAGTTATGTAGCTCTTTTTTAGAAACGACCTGGCCACAAATAATAGCTCAACGCAGTGGCTTATCATGTGGAAATGTATCATCAATAAATACTCTAAACGCATGTTTCTAAATGTGAAGGGAAAACTGGAGGTCCCGGAAAAAATCCATGCAACCACGGGGAGGACATGCAAACTCCGAATATACACTGGTCAACACACTTTTTCTGGCATAAGGTATTCCAACGGTTTTAAGGTAATTTTGGGGTGCTGATTCCAAATCTGCAGGTTTTTGAGATATCAAATATTGCATTTTCAATAAAAACTGCAGAAGAAAAATATTAAATAAATGTGGATATCTACATAAAATTATATTATAAACACACTATCCTGAAAATACAGCACCATATTTTAACACTAAAGCAGTCACTGACTCGCAACAACTTGCAATCATAAGTGACAGAGTTAATTTCGGGTAAAATCAATGAAAATGGGTATGCCGATAGCATAAAAATGAGATGTGATAGAACAAATCTGAGATCAGATTTGGAATCAGCACCCTGAAATTAGTCTAAAACAGCTGCAAACGTCCAGGCCAGAATTTGTTTTTGTTGACCAGTGTTGTAGATCGAACCCATGACCTCCTGTATACCTGGGAAGGTAGCTAACTTCTTGCCACCATGAGATCAGGTCCAACACTTTGGCAGTTACATCTAAAAACATATCTTTCCAAGGTGCACGTAGTGTCAGACGTCTGCACGTAAAGGGAAGATGGCCACCTAACTGGTCACGTCAGATGCAGCAAATCTGGCTGTGACGGTCCCACCTGATGACGGAGACTTGTGTTGCCTCCGAAACGTCGTGATTTTTTATTCTTTATTGTTTTATTTTTATTAATTTTAATTTCATTTTTTACCTACGTGACTTTACCGAAAGAACTAAGAGTATGAATCATTGCAGTCACGACAGCTTCAAATCTAGAATTCATTTTAGTTTTGATATGATTTTCAGCTTATGTCAAAAACATGTATACATTGCTCTATCCATCTAGCCTGTAATGAGACATGAACAAAAAAAGTAAAGATGATCCAATATGAACCAGCCGGTAATGTGTAGTTGTGTCTGCTATAAGGGACTTTATTTAAACGGTGGAGACACGAACCAAAGTTCGAATGACTTGTGTATGTGTGAATATGCAAACACACCATTCAGCATCCGTCCTGCCAATTCAAATACTCGAGGGCAATTTCGTGGTGGAAACTGATATGTAATCCATGTATATGCGTACATTTTCATAAACGCGTTTTATATATTCCTCACCACTCTCTATGCTCTTCTTCTTACCGCTAATGATAATCTATCTCACACACACTTTGTATTCCACGCAACCGCCTGTATTATTCAGCAGAGAAATTCATTTTCCCTGCACCCTCCTCGCCCTAACTTCTCCTTCACCTTGTGTAGTAACAGCCACAGAGGGTTCACGTGGGGATTGGCTTGCCGGTCCTGCTTGTAGCCAATAAGGGTTGAGACAGGGACCATGGCCCATGCGTCATCATGACAGGCCATCAAGGGGATGGGCTTAGCCATTCGGGGCCCCAGCTAATGGGGAGCCGGATGAGGGGCGTGGTCCTGGGATTGACAGGGAACCATCGAGAATGGTCGGAGCTGTCCATGGATGATTGGCTGGGGGAACCACGTGACGAAGGTGTTAAGAGCGAGGGGAGGAGAACGATCGGGAGCAGACTGGAGCAGGAGGGGAGCAGGGTCACGCGCGGACGGGGCCGGGGGTTGCCACGTGCGCGGCGGGGACTTAGTGGGTGGTCTGTCCTCTCTCCGTTGTCTGCCAGCAACGGAGAGTGAGTGAGCAAGGTGTATCGTGAAGTGAAAATAAAAAGGACCGATTCCGAAGCCGTCTCCTGAAGGATTATTACACTTGTATGAAGTAAGAACGAACTTCTTCCCCGAAATACCATGGAAGCGACGTTGGGTTTTTGTACGGCATCTTGAGATGCAGTCAGACGCATATGCTTTATGCCCTCAAATTGTATCTATTACACTGGAACATAATATAAAATTGTATTCATTTAATATTTTACGTACGCAGTTTAATGATTACCTTTTTCATTTGATCCTGTTAGAGGATGTGGCCTCAGATTCCTTTCTGAGTGCTCTTGATTGAGCAAACAAAACATAGTGCACTTTGAAAGTGAGTTGGGTGATCACAATCTATTCGCGTAATGCGTGCATTGTGAGTTGAGTTTATATTTTGAAGCTTTCGTGACTGCAGGAATCCATACTCTTTGGTTATTTAGGTAAGGTCACGTGGGTAGAAAAATAATAGATCACGACGTTTCGATCGCAACACAAGCATTCGTCATCAGGTGGGACAACCACAAAACTGCAGAAGTAGGCCTACTTCTGCAGTTTTCTACCCACGTGACTTCACCGAAAGAACCAAAGAGTATGTGAACATTATGCTGTTTTTTTGTAAGAATGTGATGCAAGGCTTAATTCAACCTGCCAAAAAGCGCAAAGACGATCGATCTATTGTGAGAGAAGGATATGGCTTAGGAAACTTTTTATCAAACCTGGTTTCAACTCTGGAGCTTTACCTGGGCCCAGAGGCAGAACATCATTCCGCTGATTTAATCTCGTGAATAGGGACCCAAAATCCTTTGCTGCAAAGCAAATGGAAAGGGCAGGTCTGTGTGTCCTCGTTACAGCAGGTGGCTGTAGCCTTACAATGTCCCTACGGCATTTCAAAGGGTAATGATGATGATAATCGCATTGATTTACCCATTCACACATGTCAATTTTGCATAAAATCATAGTGTTGCATAAACCAAATGTGGTAGTAAAAAAAACACATTTGTCGCATGATTGTCAAAATGCCATAGCAATTGTAACAGCAAATGTCATTGGGTTTGGAAGTGTCACATTAAAACAAATGTTTAATACAAAAAACTAATATTAACACTTATAAAACTTAAGTGGAAATGCGTATTTGTTGCAATTAGGTGATTTTAAAAGAATAGATAAAACATGCCAACATTTACCACAACAATGAGAAACACATTTTCATATATGCTGAATTGTATAATAAAATCATATATGTAAGCATATATACGTAATTAAAAGTATTCCTCCTCATGTTCTTCTCAAGTTCAATTTGTGAACGTTACAAATGTAATAATAAATAATTAATAGAAAGTAATAGATATTGGATATGTCACATGTCTAACACCACATGAATGTTGAGGTCGCTAATTTGAAACGTTAACATTGTCTAACACCATATACTATTCATAAATACGCCACCAACAGTAGCCAATCCAAAATGCAGCAATTAAAGTTCTCCGATTTGGATTGTTACTGCCTATCATTCGGCATTATGTCCAAAGCTTTGCAACACGTTCTGGGTGAATTCAGTTCCTGGAGAAGCTCCTGGAACAAGTATGTACGTATGTATGTTGAACTTCTTTCACACCCTACATAGCCAACCGTGCCAATCGGAGGTGCGGGGAAGGACAACAAACTAAACACGATGATCATTTCTAAACAAATTAGTTTTCAAACTACATTTAAAAGTGCATAGCACCAGTGGCTTCCTAATATCGAAAGGAAGAGCGTTCCAGACGGCCGCAGAAGCGCATCTGAAATCGCGCGATTCGGTAACCGTCTTTGTTCGATGGCAAGCCTAAAGCTGCTGCGAGGATGACCGGAGTTAGCGTGATAGTTAATGCTACCCCTACCCCCTCCCTTTGATGCTGCTAATCCTGCATAATGCACGGGCATAATGACTTTAAACCCCTCGCCAAACCTCCTACGCATTTCACAAGTAGTACTAATCGCATATCTGCATTTCCCATAAATATGCTAAATTCCTCTTGATACGCAAATTGTTTTGTTAAGGCGCTCTCCCCCCCTCCAACTCAACTTAAAAAAGACGCTCCAATCCTGGCGTTGTCATTCAGACTCTGTCTTCTCGACGGACCTGTTCTTCACCTGAGGTCGGCTGCTTGCGTTGTGGCCGAAACGTCGTGAGAATTATTTTATTATGTTTTATTTTTATTATTTTATTATTTCCATTCTACGTGACTTTACCGAAAGAACCAAAACAAAGATTATGCTCCTTGAAGAGATCGGCAAGGTATTGTGGTTCACTTGTGGTAAACACTTTGCCTGTCCTTAGGTTTTTTCGGTAAAGTCACGTAGGTAAAAAAAATTAAAATTAATAAAAATAAAATAAAAATCACGACGTTTCGGAGGCAACACAAGCTTCCGTCTTCAGGTGGAACCGTCACAGCCACTTTTATTAATTTTAATGTTTTACCTACGTGACTTTACCGAAAAAACCTAAGAATATGAATCCTTGCAGTCACGAAAGCTTCAAATCTAGAACTTTGCCTGTCATGAGTGCGACCTTATAACGTATTTGACCGACAACCAGAAGCCAATGTAGCTCAGTGAGCGCCAGACGGACAGTGATCGAATCTTGCGGTACCCGTTACAACACGTGCCACACTCTGCAGCTCGGAAATGTTTCTGCCAGACGTCCTGTAGAGTAGTGAGTTACAATAATTGAGCCTTGTCGATACTGTTATGCTACACGCCACCGCGTTGGCTGTGTCACGACTGAATAGTGGTTGAACGTGCCGCGGAGCCCTTGACGTGGAGTGATTACGTCAGACGCCAAAGCCGAACGACAAGCGTTGACACGGCCTCGCCGCGGAAGGGCTTTTTGCCCAGTTCGAATCCAGCGGTCGCCCTGACTAATACTGCGCTGTGTAATAACCATACGTTCAAAATTACCTACGCCTCAAACTGGGGGAACCCAGTGGAAATGGTGAGGAGGTGGCGAAATGGGCTCCAGGAATCACCTTCTGTTCAATATACTCTGAATGACAGCTGCTCCTAGGAGGGGAATAGTTGGATGTGGGCTTCAAGTTATCTTTTTTATTTGACTCTCACCCCCACCCCCTCTCCCACCTCGCCCTTTCCCTACCCCGAGCCCTGCCTTAGAAAAAGAATCAGATATATCCTAAATAGCCATTTGTTTGGGGAGGGAAAAAAACCCACAGGGCGCAACTCCTGGATATGCAAACCCTGCATGTATGTGTATATGCCCTCTGTCATGATCGCGGTTTTGGCTACAATTAAACAAAAAATGTCAATAATCTATGCCTCGAGTTTCCTGGCTGGCTACTGGCTGGGCTCTTCTCCACCCCAACAATAACTAAACTAAATGTAATTATTTTTGTTATTTGACCAAGTAAGGCCCACTGAGCTATATCTTTCTTTTTCAGAGGCGACCTGGCCGCAAATGATAGCTCAACGAAGTGGCTTATCGCGTGGAAATTGATAACAGCCAAAGACTCTAAACTCATGTTTCTAAATGTGGAGGGAAAACCTGGAGGACCCAGAGAAAAAAATCTGCGCTATTACAGGCAGAACATGCACACTCCAAATATACAGGCGTCAGAGTTGGGATCAAGCCCACGACCTCCTGCATGCCAGGTGAAGGAGTTAACATCTCGCCAACTTGTGCCTGAGGGCCATTGCCATCAAAAGTAGCTGGGTAACTGGCTAAATGGGATTTTTCATGCAACAAATAAATATTTAATTACATTTAAATGGCGGAACAAATTCTGAGGACGTTTAATAGAGAGCCACACCAAAGAGACAGGAGTAACGAAAATAGAGGACTCAAATCGTTACTTCACTTTTTTTTCAATTTGTGATGCCATTAATATTTTACCTTTACGTAATTATTTTGCCAAAATATGATTCAAACCATAGACAATACATTTTAAAAACTCACAATGTATATTATCTTGGCATTTTATTTCGTAAACAATCAAATCACTTTGGAAGGATTGTGAGAAGGGGTATGCAAATGATAGTCGTCTCTTATTTTCTGTTGCAGAGCAACAGGTTCTCTGCTAATAACCATGAAAATACGTCTCACCATCTGCTTTACAGTGGAAGTTATACATCCAATGACATCATTTGCAATAGTTAGGCCATTGTGTGCCACCATCATGGTCCAAATAAAAAAAATCTAAATCGCAAATTACTCAATTCGAATATCTAGAGCAACCATCTATTGTGAAAACTTGACATTACCCTCCTGAAAAAATACATCATAACACTCAATGGAGCTTCCTCACAACACAAGCATAACACAAATAACACTGTGTAACTCATTTTTTTGTACCTGGGTAGTAAGTGTTATTCCCTAAATGCTTATGCCTCAAAAGTACAGAACATTGCTATTATTCCCCACAAACTTTGCTTTTGCGACCAGGACAGTGATATTTAGAAATAAACCTATTTTCCAGAACATTCCAGATAGATTCAGTGCTGAGCAAACTTGGAGTAACTTCTAGAATATTCTAGAACTTTCCAGTAATATAAATAGTAGTTTAAATACAGGGGCCTTAAGCCCACCAGTTCAGTTTAGTTCCAGCTGCCTCAGTGGATACATATATGCATTTTTCTGAGATGGCATCAAGAGGCTTCAAGCATCCGGCAGACGCATTTTGCTATGTCTGGCCAATTTATCAAGACAAGAGCGAAAAGGTACTCTGTGGAAGCATCTGCTAAGACGTGTGAGGCCTACAAGGCATATTTCGACATGCCTGTCGGGGATCAAGACAAACGCTGGGCACCTCATTTCAACTGCGAGCAATGCAAAAAACTCTGGAAAGTAAGGTGGATAATTGTTGCTCGGAATTTAACATTGTAAAATTTGTTAAAGTAAAAAAAAAAATCTAATTTTCATTGTTATTGAAAAAAGAAATCATATAACAAAAATGTTGCGAAAATCTCTTACACATTAGTCATGGGTGAAATAAATAGATTTCTATAGGATGGTACAGAGGGGAAAAGAGAGCCATGAAGTTCGCTATCCCAATAATTTGGCGGGAACCCACTGACCACTCAAGCAACTGCTACTTCTGCATGGTGGACCCTTGCAAACGTCGGACTGGCAATAATGCACCTGCTATCACGTATCCGGACCTCCCTTCATCCATCGCCCCGGTGCCACACCGCAATGAGCTCCTCGTACCCACTCCTCCAGAGAAAGACCAGCCATTTTTAGAAGAGAGCAGCAAGTCAGACAGTGAGGAAGACGTTGTAGATCCAGATGACAATTTCAGAGGTGAAGCTGAGGAGAGAAACCCATACTACCCAAACCAAAAAGACCTAAACGACTTGATCAAAAATATTGGTCTCACCAAGTCCAATGCCTAGCTTTTGACGTCGAGGCTCAAGCAGTGGAACTTATTGGATGAAAGTGTGCAAGTCTTAGATCAGAGGAAACGTTAACAAACTTTTGCAGATTCTTCGCCTGTCAAGATGGGCTCTGCTTCTGGCACAATGTGACCAGTCTTTTCGAGACAATCGGAATCACCTGTAACCAGAATGAGTGGCGCCTCTTCATTGACAGCTCATCCAGGAGCCTCAAAGCCGTGCTGTTCCATAATGGCTCACTCGGTGCACCTCAAAGAGGATTACAACAGCATCAAGACTTTGCTGGACGCCTTGAAGTATGATGAGTACAGCTGGGAGGTCATCGGAAACTTCTAAATGGTGGCATTCCTGATGGGTCTCCAGGGCGGTTTTACCAAGTTTCCCTGCTATCTTTGCCTTTGGGACAGCAGGGACAGCAGGGACACCAAGGCGCACTACCACAGGCAGGACTGGCCACAACGGACCGAGTTCTCTGTGGGGAGAAACAACGTCAAGTGGGAGCCACTGGTGGACTCCCGGAAGGTGCTAATGCCACCACTGCACATAAAATTGGGCCTCATGAAACAATTTGTCAGAGCTGCAGATCAGGAGTCGGCAGCCTATAAGTACCTTCAAGACTTCTTCCCTAAGCTGTCTGAAGCAAAGGTCAAAGCCGGTGTCTTCGTTGGAACCACAGATAAAGAAGATCCTGGAGTGCAATGAATTCCCCAAGAAGCTCACTAGTAAGGAAAAAGCGGATTGGAACAGCTTTGTTGCAGTGGTTCGTGGCTTCCTGGGCAATCACAATGTCGAAAACTATGTGGAGCTGGTTGAGACTCTGGTGAAGAACTACGGCACAATGGGCTGTAGGATGTCCGTCAAAGTCCATATCTTTGATGCTCATCTTGATAAATTCAATGAGAATATGGGAGCGTACTCGGAGGAGCAAGGCGAGCGCTTCCACCAGGATATACTGGACTTTGAACGCCGCTACCAAGGACAGTATAACGAGAACATGATGGTAGCCTACATTTAGGGGCTGATTCGTGAAAGTGATTTACAGTATAATTGTAAATCTAGAAAAACTACTCCCTTCTTTAAATCTTTTGTAGTCATTTTTTACATTACATTAGTATAAATACATTTTAATTTTGATTCATATTGTTTTTTTCTGACTTTATGTGAACGAAAATATACAAATTTGCCAGTTTTCTCATTGAAAATAGGTACATTTCAAAATATCAATGTCCTGATCACAAAAGCAAAGTTTCTTGGGAATAATAGACGTAAGCAATTAGGAAATAATACTTATTACCCGGGAACAAAAATTGTGTTACATAGTGTAATCAATTGCAACCGCGAAAACCTATGCAGGAGTGTAAATAAAAGTTCGCCAATCGCCAGGAACACATACATCATGGGATAATTCAGTTTCTGAAGCTCCTGGTACATGGAACGAAACGTCAGACATCACTCCCAGCAAAAAACACGACACAACCCGGGAACACATCACAGAGCTATACACCACAACCGCTAAACCCTACGCGGGAGTGGAAATAAAAGTTTATGAATTGCCTTGCCGAAGGAAATGTCATTTCCGCTGTTATGGGCCATCCATTCAGTACGTACGCATGGAGGGGGGAGGGGGGTTAACCCAAATGCGTACGCTTGCGTATGGGACAATGTACGTACGCATAGGAAATGGGGGGGGGCGGGGGTGAAACCTCGATAATAATTTGTCTACATTGGCTTTCAAATGAGTTAGATAGTCCGGCGGTGGACTATCTGTTTGCTTAAACACGTTCATATTATGAATCCTTGATCGTTTCTGCGTGTATTAAATATCGGCCGTTCTGTAGGATTCTGGGGGGGGGGGGGGTTGTCAAGTTTTGACAGATTGTTGCGTACCTACTCAATGGATGGTCCCTTAAGGGTGAACGGCATCCCACCGTTTTCTTCTGTGGGTGATAACCCTATGCATCACCATGCATGCAGATTAAACAGCGGCTCGTTAAATATAATTATCCGCGGACTTTTCCTTGCTCATCATCCACTAGTTAGCCATTAAATATCGATAATATAAAAATAGAGAAGTTTATCATGAGAGACACCCTGGGTTGCTGTATTTACAGGGGATGATTTCAATCAGTTACAGCTTAACAGGATTTAATATAAATGAGCTGAATAATTTTTTTTAATTAACTTTATTTTTAGCCTTCGTAAATATACAAACATTTTTGCTTCCGACATATATATGTCACGGTTTGGGTAGAGTGGTGGTACAACGGTTGTCACTGTGCTGTGAGACTAGCGACAAGGGTTCAAATAATATAATAATCAGCACAGAGTTTTGTCTGTACTGGTCCTGGCTCCCTCGCCCAACTATTGTATGCTGACCAGAATGGTGAAGTATGGTCAATGAACTTCCATCAATGACAACAGCAATGGTTGGCCTTCCTCGTGCAGCAAAGGACTGTAATTAAGTTACGGGACAAATATAAAGCACTACTTTCGAATATTGCTTTACTGTACCCTTTAGGTATGTGCGTAGATGATTGCTCTTATTGAATGAGATTGAGAATGCATTTACAGCACGCGAAAAGTTCGGATGTGTGAACAATAACGGAGCAATCACGGTCACACCTGTGCACAACTCCTCCACTGGGTGTGGGCGGTTAATTGGTCAGGGTTGGGTGTTTGACGGTCGGATATGCGACGTGAAGTTGCTGCCGCCCCACTTGTTCAAATGCAATCCATCGAGCAAAACGGGGACAGTGAGAGCGGCGGCAGGGCGTGGATGGACTCATCAATGGTGAAGGCTTCGGGCACGTTCACGACGGTGGCGAGCGTGCCGTGTCAGCCATGATACGGGAGGGCTTTGAAATTAATGGAACAAATGGTTGCCGCTCCAATGCCCGATGGGGGGGGGGGGGGCAGCCAGCGGGTTGAGAATGCCTGGGGTTGACGCCGAGTGGAACCTAAGCATTGCCACCCCTCCACCCCCTTCTCCCGTTCACGAACGAGAGGCGTCGGCATCCGCGGCGACGGCGTCGGGCACCGTGATGCGGTCGCGGTGTGCGGGCGGGCGGGCGGCGTCCCGAGGTCAATCGGGTCTGACAGATAGCCAGGGGACGCCCCTGGGCTCCAGATGAGAGGGGCCGATAATGAACGAGAAGGGTCTCCCAGCCTCCCCCCCCCCCCAGGGCCGGCTTTTATGAAATAACCTTCCCTTTACCTTCAGATGAGCCAGCCTGTGTACAGATCCCCGCAAAAAGCACACACAGACACACAGTGTCGAGCCGAAGCGGTTGGTCTGGATATTAAATGCGTCACACGGCTAATGTTTGCCCTTCAAAATATGTTTTATTTTCATATAGGCGTAAATGCGAGCATGTGCACATCAGTGTTTCATTTGTTGGATGTGGTTTTTCTTCACTATAATTTCTCATAAAAATGCTGTCAAGAGCTTTAAACCTTTTCCTCATAATCTAGAAGAAGTGGAATCGCAGCGTGAATTTGAAGTGCCCCTGCAATCATGTTGTAGGGTGGGAAAATCTATTTTAAAGATAATATCAGGAAAAGCAATTCAGATCAAATTGTTTACCTTTCTGGGTTTAATTATTTTTATCCATAACTTTCAAACTTTTTTTATCGATGTTAAATTTTGTTAAAGCTGTATGTGTTTGAATCATTGGCAACTGCTTTACCATATAAGTTGTGTACAAATTTTGTTTTTTTCCCACTCAAAGAAAAAATACAGATTTGAAATCGGTCTATAGAGAAGACCTCTTAAAAACGCCAACAATTTAAACTTGTTTTGTATGATTTGTAACGTTGGTATATTTAGTTTGGATTTGTTTGTGACCTCAGAAATGACAGTTAAGATTCAGGGAGTGGGATCAAAAGTGGCAAAAACTTGTTTTCCACATTGACTCTTGTTTAAATGAGCGACATCTTTCAAGTGTGTATGTGTGCCATTGCTATTTAATTATTTCATAATCGTTACCACTATAATGGTAACACCTATTCGTTTTAGTGGCGTATCATTGGCTACGAAAACCCACGTTTCAAGTAACTCTGAAAATGTGTAAGATTTAAATGTGCACGGTGGTGGATGATTGCAGGGTGCTCACAGTATAACTATTTACTGTTGCCCTGAACCCTTTTAACCGATTTTTTTAACCCAATCTCTAACTTGAATTCCACAAAGAGGAACAAAACAAATTTTCTGTGACAAGGCATGTTGTTGACCTCTTCATTTGGATTCGTGCCTTCATTCTGCAAAACAAAAACACCTCCCCTTGGGGTTTTTTCTTAAATTAAATCCCTCTCAGAACAAAAATCGAATAAGCGTCATTGTCAAGCCTGCAATTATGAACGTGTGTACACGTATTGAAAAAAAAGAGATAATTTGTCATTCGAAGGGTTAATCCTCATTCAATGCGTATCTGTCATGCTGCGTCTGAGGCATGACCAAGGCCACGTAATCAACTGTCAAGTTTCATTTGAGACCAGGATCATTGGCCGAGGGCTGTGATGCTCGTGCTTCTGTCGTCTTGCCTGTGATGCATCTGCCCTTAAAGCACTGAAAGTTCATTACTTTAAAATGCACTGGCTAGAAGCATCACTTTGAAAATAATAATGTAAAACGATGAGCTGAATTTGCGAGTTAATACACGCAAGAATGCGTGAAATCATTGATAACATTAATTTGTATTCAACAGCAGGATCTTAAAGCCGTTTTGAAATACACTGCTGGATGAAGGCTTCCACACACGGCATCGGTATTGGGTGGTATTTTACCATATTTTACCACACTGGTCAGCGTGGGTTCCTGAAGTGGTGGGGGGGGGGGACAGCACGAGGTCAAATATCACATCCCACTCATGTTAGCCGTGGCTAGAATTCGAACTCAAAATTTCAGGCTCACAGCGCAACGCACTGACTACTACACCACCGCTACCCCCCCCCCCCCATTATTAGTTTTACCTCCGCATGCATTTGTTTAATTAACATTCACTTCATGTCAGATGTGATACAATAATTTGCATGCAGTGGCAAGTACAAACGTCAAATTGACCAAGGAATTCAACTTGCATGGTAATGCTTTTTTTGTTTGCTGTTTAATAATTTCCCTGAACGCACAACTGTTTAGCTCGAGGCGCTTCGGTGTTTAACAAGTGAGCGTGAACACAAAGGCACATGATTATAATAGCTGTGGACGTAACATGAAACGAATCATGGAAATGCTTCAACTATTGTGGAAAGTGATGTAATGGAGAAAATTTAAAATGTCACCATCTTCATTCGTGCCACACCTGAGGCTACGGTGATGCCTCTTGATGCTGCAAGCAAATACATACCGTGCATGACTCACGTTCCTGAGGTCGTGAGCCATGATGAGAATGGGTTGGCTACGTACGGTGCGAAAGAAATTCAACATACATGCATACATACATATGTAAATGAGAGTGACGATGAACACTACTGTGTAGGTTTTTTTTTAAGTTGGGCTGTCTGGCCCTCCGTTATGTTATTTCAGTTGTGCCTCTATGTATTGTTAGACATGAGATCCGACATTTTGCTCCATGTGCTGAGAGCTTGTCTAGCAAAAAAAAAATGAATTCAGTTCCGGAAGAAGGTCCCAGCATATGAATCGTAACGTCACATGCCAAACAGCATACGAACCCCTGAATACACACCATAGAGATAATGTGAAAAAAACTAAAGAATTTTCCATGTAGAACTATTAGGTTAATTTTAAAGCTATTGTTACTCATTTGTTTCCATTTAGGTTAGGTCGTGTCAAAAGTATTATCGTAACCCTTCTCGACCTGACATAGCCCATTCAAAAAGAGTGTCACGTGAATCAAATGCGCTAATTTATTTAACAAGAGCCCACATTTTGAGATCTTGAGATCTGAGCTCCTGGTAACAACCTGATGATGCTGGATGCAATCTCCAGCAAAAAGGTCACACCTAATTAAAAGTTGTGAGATTCCTCTCCAACGCACATCGGTGGTGCTGAAGCATTCATATATTTAGCATGTTTGATTGACGTGACACTTCATTAATTTTCTTGGTTCTTTCGGTAAAGTCACGTAGTAGGGAAATAATAAAATAATAACAATAAAACATAATAAAATAATTCTCACGACGTTTCGGCCACAACGCAAGCAGCCGTCCTCAGGTGAAGAACAGGTCTGTCGGGAAGACAGCGTCTGAATTCAAGAAGATGAATCCCTGCAGTCACGAAAGCTTTAAATCGAAACTTTATTAATTGGCTGTGTCACGGTGGAGAAGGGTTTACAACAGACACATTTTGCTAACCCAAAATAAACCAATGATGAACTACAAAATTGGAATGTCGCAATAGCTGCCTATCTATTCCCATGTGCCCATATCCATCAACAGTTTAGTCGACAGTGGTGATCTAGTGGTCAGCATGATACGTATAATCCCACCGACATTAACACATGTTGCAGATGAAATATACACCTGACCTGTTGCTCCTCTAGATTGATTCGGTGTAAAACTACCTTGGCGTCATGGTTCAAATGGAGAAACAAATCAGCATGGGCTGCATGATGCTGGCCAGAAAAGTGGATTATTGTCATTCTGGCCTTAATTGGCGCACACTAACAGCTCTGGTCCTGGCATTCTGTCAAGGATAAATTGGGGATATACATTAATTTACATGGCCGGCTCACAGTGGCTTATTATGAATGTATATAGATACACAAATAGTTTACAAAATGACTTGTCCAATACAAAGCGTTGCATGGTAGGTAGAACCGTCTTTTTTTCCTCTCACCAACTGTACATTCTAACTCAATTTTTCATTCATGGAAATTACACGTAATCAATACAACAAATAGTAATTAAATGAATGTTCGCTTGTAAAAGCAGTTACAAACATATTGAAATGTATTTTTGGCAAGAGGAAACTCCACAAAATCACAAGGGTCATTATAGGTTGTTCATTTGACCTTGGATCAGTGCATTTTGGACTTGTTGCACTGGCCACTTTGTCAATACTTCTGAAAAATAAAAATGAGGCCTGGAAAGAAACACAAGAGCAAATTGTGATTCTCCATTGCCGTGTATACCGCTTTAAAGGACAATATTTATATAAAACATTGGGAACTTTCTGACTTGATGTATAATTACTTTGCTTTGCTGATAAGCACTTTTTTCCAATTTGGGGAAAATTAAGCACATCATTGGTGGCTATTACCTATAAATAGCCTGCCGGATGACAGGATTAGAGTGCTGGTAGTTGGTGCTACAGCAGCAGAGCTCCAGTGCCAATGTTGAAGGTCAGGTCAAAATAACGACAGACAGATGCATTAATAAGGGCGATAAGGTGGGTGCCTCGCTTACTGTGGACATCCATCGCTGCCCACTAATCTTCCAGTGATAACTCTATCTGTCACAGAGCTTATACGGTAATCCCAGCCACCTATTAGCCTGTCACATCAGATTTTGGTGGGTCTCCATTTCTGTTATTGCCCCCCACCTGCGAACGAACGTACTACTAATATTTATTGAAGCCAACCGCAAAAGTGACTGGTCAGTCACTCACTGCTATAATTTATTTGTGCCATTATTTGGCATGGCCGTCATGATTTCGTAGATCTAATTTGCATTTAGAGGTTTGGTTATTTTCCATATTTCAGCAGCTTGCAGGAGCATGCAGGGTGCTTCCATTTAATCTCCCTTTTTTGTTTTCGCCCCTCTTCATATCAAAACTAAGAGCTGAGGCTCAGCGTGGCTGTAAACAATGCCTTGGCAGCGTTATTGGGAATGAGGGCCTTAAAGCATGTCTGGAATGAATTTAATATGTTTGAAAAACTTTGTGGAATATTAATTATCCAACTTTTTATGATCTTCTATATGATGTTCCCGCTTCTAATTTATTCATATGAGTTTGGTTGTGGTAAAGAAGCAGACGTTTCACTGTTTGACTTCGAGAAACTTTCGAGGTAAGTTAATACGTCGTTGTAATTGGTTTGAAAAGGAAACAAAAAGGCAAAGCACAAAAAACTAAATAAACCAATAAACCACAAGCCTTATTTACAGTTAACACATTCTATAGCTCAGCTCTCATGGATTCAAACACAATGCACGCAGTGAGGAAAGAACGGCAAAGGGTAGATTTTATTTAATGTTAGCTTCGTGACAGCACGGGGAAAGCCATGGGTGCTTATTTATCTTTGGAAACGCTGCGGAATTTATCAGCTTATTTGGCCTGGCTGTCACATCGTCTGCAGACAAGAGACTGATATTAGTGGCCATTTCATTACTTACAGCTCGTGCACTTGAGAGGAACAACAACCGGTTCTGCCTTTGTCAGAACGGCAACCAGTTCAACCCCAGTCATGCATCACGGGGGAATAATAAATCCTGTAAAGCAGATGTACATTTGCCTGGGACGGCTGTGTCAGAGAGCAAATGCATTGAATTTTAATGCTGTTCTGTTACAGCCCTAATGCAAAAAAAACGTGCGTGTCTGCGTGTGTTTGTAGGTGCACACTGCCTCGTGGGGTGGAGTTCAAACATTTTACACTGGCAAAGATAACGGAGTGAGACATTTGGTGCGATATTGTGTACCGAGGGACGCAGAGCATTTTCCTTCTGGAGGGATTAATTTGTATGCTGTCAAATTTGCCTGCCTGCCTGAAAGAAAAGGGAATTTAAAAAAGAACAAATCCAGTGATGCATACATCTGCATACAAATGCACAATATACCATGGAATGTATGCATAAACAGTGCATATATTAATTATAACCGTCTTGTTAACACATTACAATATTTCAATTTCCACTGTTATTTCAATGAATGAGAAAAGGCATGGCACAGGGGTGAGCACATTGTACTATGGACCTATTGACTTGAGTCCTGAGTTTCTTCTTCACAAACCTGCACTGACCAGCATTGTGAAGTATGGTCTACTAACATGTGGAGAACTTCAACCCAGTAATTATTTGTCAGAATGCTGAACATTATTAGGATTATTATTCATCATTGCTTTGGTCAATCCACTGCTATCTGAAGCTCTTTCAAAGCCATCTCTCACTATTGTGTAACGTAGCAAAGATCCCACGTATAGCTTTAACAGACTGTAGGGGCAAGTGCTGTTAGCGAGTAGCACCTATAAAGGCCGGCACAGCACACGAGGGGGTGGGTGGCCAACACCACGCCCGGCCGGCTTTGTCACCCTAGTGGCAATGTTTACACATCGCACCAGGTACTGATTGAGGCTGAGTCGACCTAAGGGAGGCCCAGGACCGGTTCAGGTTAATCGTCACTGGTGTTGGCCGTGAGCGGGAATCGAACCCGGGTCGCCAGCTCCGCACGATGTAGCAATCCACCCAACACCTGCACCCAAGTAGAATTCATTGCTCCGTCACCTCAGTGGCGTCCCCTCAGACACAATATGTCCCTTGGCTTCATCAATTGTATTAAAGGGAGCCCAATTAATGTTTATTCAGATTTTTCTTGCAGTTCGTGCATCATCTAATGGATATTTTCTCCAAAGAATGTCTATTTTGTTATGGCATTCTACTTAGTATCCTACTGGGATGCACACCTATAACACGTGCAATATATGGCAATATGTAACACGCATTTTAAATATAGTATTAAACAAGCTTTGTTGTAAACATTTACGTGTAATAATGAAAGTTTTAACTTTTAATAGGTGGCTAATTAGACTATATTTTGATGGCAAGTTCTGAAGCAGCATTCCCCATAGAGCTAATCATGCATGTATACATGGCATTTTGGGAACCGCATTTTGGGAAATGGACCCCGTGCCATGGGGTCCATTTACATTACACTCAACCAATCGCCTAATGAATCAAAACAGAATAATAAAGGAAGTGGAGGACACTCGGCGACACCGCTGTGTGAAATCCTCAGAATAAACACGCTCGTCACGTGGCTCATGCCTTATTTTGTATAGTCTGTTGACCAAACTTAGCATCACCAATGACTAAATCTTTGGAAGGACTTCATCCTACATTAGATTGATCAGGGATGATTAATGATGTCGATGGTGACCTAATCATGGAATGCACTCCACTTATCACATGTCAGAAGCTAAACATTATTTTAACCTGGATAGTGCTTGGATAGGTGACTATGATACACAAATAGGTTGTCATATGGCTGCAGGACTATATGGTGGGCAGTCTAGTACATAGCAGCAAAGTGCATTCTTGCAATGTACTTATATGCTTCCATATCTACGCTCCCCACCTTCACCAACCCAGCACTGATCAGCATGGTGGTGAACTCATCAAATAACCCCAATGACCCACGCAGGCATTAAGAGACCCTTATCCAGTGAGGGATTTGCAAGAGGGTTTGTGCATGTACACGCATGTGCTTAATCCAAAAGTATAATGGATGTAACGGACTAAGGGTGTGATTGATGTGCTGGAAGAGGCAAATCTTTCACCCTTTGTTGGCAGCGAGAATGTGCACATCTGATCAAAATAGCATCGATTTGACTCTTTTAACCACAAAGTGGGAATCAACTGCCTATCTTCCAACACAAGTCGGGACTCACTGCTCTTTGTTATTACAACTTCAGTGAGGAATGTTCCGTTACTTTTTGAAGAGTAAAAGTGGGATAATGACCTTGTGCGTGTATTGGAGAATTGTCCCTTTGTATCTATTTTATTTTAGTTTTTAACTAAAAGGTAAATGGAGAAGTACACTGATTTTTGTTTCATTTACTTGACCGTGTGATTCTCGTGAGTCTTGGTCGGCTATTGGAGAATATTGCATACTCACCAACATTATGTTGCTGAGAAAAAAAAAATGGCCTTATCCATGTACGTCATTTGCGAGTTAACACAATACTGAATGGCATACAATTGCTACATTGTGTGACAACCTTGGAAATTATAATATTACCTTGTACATAGTTAGAGCACTTTGCTGAGCACGTCAATCGTAAAGCATTGGCCGTACACTTCTAAATCAGCTAACTTTACCCAAAGGACCACGTCTATTGGTATCACCCAGAGGTGTGGACTCGAGTCATGTGACTTGGACTCGAGTCAGACTCGAGTCATGAATTTGATGACTTGCGACTCGACTTGGACTTGCATAACAATGACTTTGTCCCACCTATGAGATGTGGACTCGAGTCATGTGACTTGGACTCGAGTCAGACTCGAGTCATGAATTTGATGACTTGCGACTCGACTTGGACTTGCATAACAATGACTTTGTCCCACCTATGAGATGTGGACTCGAGTCATGTGACTTGGACTCGAGTCAGACTCGAGTCATGAATTTGATGACTTGCGACTCGACTTGGACTTGCATAACAATGACTTTGTCCCACCTCTGGTATCACCAAGCAATTGCTGTCCTCCATAAAGCCAAGACAATGTGATTGTGCTGTCATATCAGTGGAAAAAACAACTAAAACAAGGAAACAAAAATAACCCCAATAATGTATGGTGTAGTGGCTCCCATTGGTTCCTAACAGGTTAATACATATGTTGGAAGGTCAGGGATTTGTGAGCTGCACAGAATGTGCAACAGTAATTAAATAAATATATAACCAGTACTATATGGCAACCCAGTCCAACAAGTGATCTTTCTCCGTGTGTCACTCACATTTCCTGAGAGTATGTGCGAGACCACGGGAAACAATTACATGTTGATTAAATAGTCAATGAGCCAAGGGGATTGGCTGGTCCCCCCGCCTTGTGTTGTGAATGCTCTCGGTGTCCTCCGTGGGCGGGATCCACCAGGGTGGAATAACATGGGCATCCAGACTTAACACCTCGTTCGAGACCCAAATTTCGCACATCCTAGCTTTGACATTCCTCAAAGACATTGGAGAAACCACCGACCACGTCAGTGAATCAACGGAGTGATGCGCACATCTCCTTCATGAATGAAAATGTAAAGACAAGCTACGGGAGCATGATTGTGGCCAATCAAACCCAAACTATGGACCATTTTCGTAAACAACTACCGGTAGTTTGCGCTCCTTCAGTGTTTGTATGTTGAACTTTTTTTGCACCGTACGTAGCCAACCGTGCTAATTGGAGGTGTAATGGAGAAATAGCAAACCTACATTAACTCTCTCCTGAAGCCCTCTCCTGGTTAGCAGACCTCGATATTAGCATTTAGCTCCTGAACATATTGCTATCATACACAAGAATAGAATAGTATAGCCCATGGAGAGAGAGCTTAATTTTTTTTATTAACACATGCTTCATATTTATTTTAGTATTTTGTTGATGTTTCAAATCACATTCGGTTTTGTTTTCTGAATCAATTATCATAAAAATAAGCCAATGCTGGACCAATGGCTCAAAACCAAAAGTACAGTTACATTTTGTGGAAAAATGTGTAAAGAAGTGGGGTTTCTCAATTTGTCTCAATGTCGTCATTTTTCCATATTTTTGTAATTGCCAAAGATTATGATTGAATTAAAATAAAGCCAAATATTGAGGCTATGAATAGATTTCATACCACTCTTTTTCAATTAGAGTGCTGCTTAATTGTGAAATAGGGAGAGGGCGTGATGTGACTTGAGGCAACGCTGCCAGAATATTTCCTCTGAAACTTAGAGGAAAGACACACTGCGTTGTACCCAGATAAACCTGCCTTTACATCTGTTTTCTTAACTGAATTTAATCATATTTAAACAGTTTACATGTATGTTTAACATTGTATCTGTATTCCAACCCCATAGCAGACATCTTGTTTAAAGGAAGGGGGGGGGCATCCACAAACTCACAGGGGCAGGACACATTCGATGCTAAACAAACGTTAAACACACACTAAAACACGAAACAAAATAAGTAACGACACTACAATCTCCGTTTGTCTCTCATTGCCTCTGCACTGCTCTCAACCCCTGTTTATACGAGGAAAGACCGCAATGCCCATTCCTTTATTTCTACAAAGTTTAGCTTTTTCTCGAGCACCCTCCAACTGTTGCAGACAGTTTTCGGTAAAGTCACGTAGGTAAAAAATAAATTAAAATGAAAACAAATACATTAAATCACGACGTTTCAGAGGCAACACAAGCTTAGGTCTTCAGGTGGAACCATCTTCAGGTGGAACCGTCACAGCAAAATTAATGTATCAACTTGATTTATTTTTTACCTACGTGACTTTACCGAAAGAACCAAAGAGTATGGATCCTTGCAGTCACGAAAACTTCAAATCTGGAATGCTGACAGTTTGTATATCACAAGGAGATTTCAAATTAGAAGGACAACCATTGTTAGACAAGTCAGTATGAGCAGTCACTGCAGTGTGTGGAACACAGTCTTTACCACACTCTAATAATTTAACAGAGGGCCGAGCATTCAGCAGGGGGGATCAGCCCCCTGCAGCTGCCCCTGCCCTTTCCCACTCAAATGCTACAGGGCGGCTCTGTGCACAGTGGTTTGGTGTCACATTAATGAATTGGTGTCACATTATTGAATTGGTGTCACATTCATGAATTGGTGTCACATTATTGAATTGGTGTCACATTAATGAATTGGTGTCACATTATTGAATTGGTGTCACATTATTGCATTGGTGTCACATTATTGAATTGGTGTCACATTATTGAATTAGTGTCACATTATTTGATTGGTGTCACATTATTGCATTGGTGTCACATTATTGCATTGGTGTCACATTATTGAATTGGTGTCACATTATTGAATTGGTGTCACATTATTGAATTGGTGTCACATTATTGAATTGATGTCACATTATTGAATTTGTGTCACATTATTGAATTGGTGTCACATTATTGCATTGGTGTCACATTATTGCATTGGTGTCACATTATTGCATTGGTGTCACATTATTGAATTGGTGTCACATTATTGAATTGGTGTCACATTATTGAATTGGTGTCACATTATTGAATTGATGTCACATTATTGAATTTGTGTCACATTATTGAATTGGTGTCACATTATTGCATTGGTGTCACATTATTGCATTGGTGTCACATTATTGCATCGGTGTCACATTATTGCATTGGTGTCACATCATTGAATTGGTGTCACATTATTGAATTGGTGTCACATTATTGAATTGGTGTCACATTATTGCATTGGTGTCACATTATTTAATTGGTGTCACATTATTGCATTGGTGTCACATTATTGCATTGGTGTCACATTATTGAATTGGTGTCACATTATTTAATTGGTGCCACATTATTTAATTGGTGTCACATTATTGAATTGGTGTCACATTATTGCATTGGTGTCACATTATTGCATTGGTGTCACATTATTGAATTGGTGTCACATTATTTAATTGGTGTCACATTATTTAATTGGTGTCACATTATTTAATTGGTGTTACATTATTGAATTGGTGTCACATTATTGCATTGGTGTCACATTATTGCATTGGTGTCACATTATTGCATTGGTGTCACATTGTTGAATTGGTGTCACATTATTGCATTGGTGTCACATCATTGAATTGGTGCCACATTATTGAATTGGTGTCACATTATTTAATTGGTGTTACATTATTTAATTGGTGTCACATTATTTAATTGGTGTCTCATTTTATGGTCAACTACACTCAATCATGAAAGCATAAAATTCACTGTGGGTAAATGGCGAGTAAACTCACAACATGTACAAGTGAGTACTCAATTGAGTGCTCAATATTTACAATTTGGTTTACTGTCATGACACCGGTGTGCTGAAGTAATAGCTAATTTGCACGTGTTGGTCACGTGACAAACCTTGATTATTGGCTGTGTCATGTGGAGGGTGGGTTAACGACACATGTATATTTACGCGATCTAACCCAACAACCTTTATTCTGAATAATATTGGTCGTGAAAGCCTACGTGTCAAATTATTACACGAATGAATGGAAGACCATATGAATGATCACTAGAATAAATATCAATGCTAGTGATAAATACTGACAATGCTGATGAAAAATTACGGCGGCTTAAATAAAATCAAACCTTTTGTGCGGGTTATGTTGATTCAATCACAGAACCACAGCTGCATGCAAAATGCGACAAAATAAATCTAGAGTTAACCGTGTGAGAAATAGACACAAAGTTGTGGCCATTAAAACATGTTTACAGTCGTGCATAGCCAGGCAGAAACCATCAGTGGCTAGGGGTTGGAAAATGTTCAAACTTGAATAATACAATCTGAACATTCAATCTATTAAAAGCTCAACACTTTTGTCAATAACATGGATTTATATACAATACATAATGGGTGACGTTTTTGGCAATGTCCCTTTCTTCATTGCACATTGATCTGTATAGTATGAACGAGGGCCATTCCTTTTATGGCTGAGTTATTGAAAATGTGTTGAGTATTGTGTTGTTTGTGCTGATGCAACCGTTGCCAATACAGTATCACAAAAAAAACATAAATCCATTATCAATGATAGTGTATGTGTGTGTTCATTAAAAAAAGTAGATTGCAAACAGTCAAATCTAAGGCAATTGAATGGCATGTGGAAGTCATTTTCTTCAATAATATAACTCACATATCAAGAATAAGAAGAAGGTTATCTGTGTCTTTACGAGTGACAGTTCTGTTCGTGGTGGTGGAATTGAATGAGTCTTCACTGCATTGCCAAGAAAACGCAGCCTCTACACACCACACAGTAACGGTCTTTCAGAACGGATACCGAGCAGGACCCCAATTTGGGTAAGCCTAGGAATCCACTACGCTGTTCATGCCAGGTTGTATTGCAGTGATCTCATTAATACTGAAAGAAATGAATGAATTTGTATTGCATTTTTTTTGCGTTTCCCTTCGAGGAACTTTCAACTATTTTCACCTAAAACTGGAAGAGTGCGCATTGTTTGTGAAACAGGACACACGGCTCATGTTTATTTACTAATGCTAAAACATTGCAAGGGTAATGGCGCACCCCTTATAAACCCTTCACTCACAACACCGCTGGAGGAAAGGGCCTTCAATAGATGCCTCTTTTTGGCTTTCTCTTCTATGCTAGCCAGGCGTTTTGGAGGGAGATGGGTGTATCCCAAATTTTACCACCACCACCACACGCCACCTTGCCTATCTACTAACCTATAGAGCACCTGCTGGGTTATTAATGGTAACATGCTTTACAATGCATCAGTGCTTATCTCTCGCGTACAAAGCCACTCCTAATGGAGAATCATGCTGGAAGTGCAGCCTGCACGCTGAAGCAGGAGTCTGCAATGTTATTAAAAACATTTACCAGAAACAAAAATAAATAAACGCACATCTACTCAGATAATTACGGTGTCTTTTTTAAACGTAATTTTTTGGTAGAATGCAAATGTTTTTAGTTTGACGCAAGCTGTTACCAGAATGTACAATTAGTGCATAATATGCACTTGGCCACATTAATATAAAATGAGACTGTATCCCCTGCAGCAGGAATGAAAAGCCTCCGTAAATTAATGTTATAACTGTGTAATTGGAATATGGGCCATTTAAAACGAATTGTTGATAAAGAATGTTGCACACAATGCCTATGTGTTATTAAGAGGTATGGTATGTTGCAATGGATTTTATTGTCCATATATCTAAATTAGGTAATAAAATCCATACAAATTACAGTATAAATGCATATGGATCTCACATTACATTCATATACCAGCAGGGGGACGGGAACAATTGATGGTGTGTGTTTTATGAGACAAACTTTTCACACCTCTATAATTTATGACTTAATATAAAGTATTCATGCACATTAATTAGCTAGCTAAATTCTCCCCGTGTTCAATGCTTTCCAGAGCTAGATTATCCGCGTTCTGAGCTCAGGGAGGAAAAGGTGTGCGGGGAATTTGATTGCCCAAGTAGATGAAAGGAAACACGGCATTTGCTGCGTGACAATAATGATAATGGCACTATAATGCTGTGGTGTAACGTTTAGCCCACTCGACTTGCATGCTTGTGGTTCACACTTCCATTTCCTGGTGTGGTAGTTGAAACAATGATGCAAGTTTTTTTTTAATCGCCCCCTACCTCTGTCTACCCAGCAGTATAAAGGGGTACACCATCGTATGCAGTCAGTGGAGTTAAAAGTGGGTTCTCACACCTCTTTCAAGATGTCTGGACTGTGTGAAAGAGTAGGCCAAAAATATTGTCTGTAGGGGGGTCTCTGTGGAGACACTTCCACACAGTGGCATGAGCAAGGCATTGAAGGCATGCATATTTACAACACTATGAATTAACACGTTCTCTGTAAGCAACGAATCAATATAGTTAAAAAAAAACATTAATATTGAATGCCTGTGTTAAAATGTAATGCACACAATGTATCAGAAATATGTTATTTTTTTACTGCATAATTTATCAGCAATTTAATAATATAGTTGCAGGGAAATTTGTTGTTCGACAGTTTTTTTTCCTGAAAAGATCGTCTATTCCTTAGAGTGTCTTTATGTGATAGATATCCGTGGTGATGGGTTAGACTGAAAGTATGGGCTTGCAAGGAAATTTGTACTAAACTTAAAAAAAACTGGATGTCTGATATTTCGTTCCCGCCCCCCCCCCCATTGTGAAACTATTTTGATTTGGGCACACGGGAGGTTTGGCCACGATATGGCCCATAACAGCTGCCAAATGTAGTTGAGGAACTCAATCTTACAATTCACAAGTGAGGTTGAGATTTGGGACCGCAGTGCCATTTCTATACATCGTCATAGCTTTGACCCTTGCGGTCTTCATATTTCATTGTTCTGCAGACGCATTGTGGCAACTCTTAGTTTTCCACCTGAATTAGTTTTCTGAGATTTCTATGCAGTGACATGTGCTTGTAATTGACCAAAATGAAGATTGTTGCCATTGTCCTATGGTCACTGGCTAGACGCATATAATGAAAAAGGATAATTGGGGGTCATCACAATGCATATGATTACAGCTTGTTCCATAGTAATTGAACATTGTACCCATCCCAATACGTCGTAGCCTACATCAGGTATACCTTCACTGTATTGTTAGTGTCTCCAATGAGTGATCATCTCCATCTCTCTATTACTATGCAAGGTCATCATGGGACCACCTTTGCCAGTACTAAAATATGAGAATAGGTTTTCCCCTTTTTTCTGGCAATGTACTGGCAACATACACCTTTTGGTGTCCTCTGGTCTACCACCTTTTGAGACTAGGCTCCAAAGAAAGCTGTCTCTGGAGTGGACTAATCAGTTTCAAAGACAATGCATATATTATCAGAGTATGTTTTTTGTTTGCATTCTGACCACAAGTATTGTGGTTAATGTAGACGTGATTCCTTGTAAAAGGTTTCAGTTTGGTGTTTTAGCATCTTAATACCTGTTTTGTTGCCAGAAAAAGGGGACAACCTATTCTCATACTATGCAAGGGTTGAGTTTCAAGTTACATTTCCGAATTTCACATGTTTTCGGACATTTTAATGGTGGGGGGGGGGGGTTGGATCGTTTACATTATTTAATCAGCTCACTTGGTAGCGTTAATTAAAGACACCTCACTATTTCCAGGTGATTTGCTCGTTAGTTTCGATGTAGTCTCTTTGTTTACCAAAGTTCCTGTGCCTGACACCATTGCAATCATTGAAAATTTGGTCCAACAAGGACGGAATGCTGATGTACCGGCCCTGGCGAGACACTGCCTCACCAACACTTACTTCACCTGGAATGGAACATTCTACAAACAAGTTGAAGGGACCCCAATGGGTTCTCCCTTATCTCCGGTTGTAGCAAATGTTTTCATGGAAACATTTGAGACACACGCCATCCAGGCATCCACTCTACATCCGTCCTTGTGGAAGAGGTACATAGATGACATGTTCGTCATCTGGCCACATGGCCGAGCAGCTTTGAACAAATTCCTCAACCACATCAATTCCATACACCTAGCCATAAAATTCACCATGGAGGTGGAAAAGGATGGCAAGCTACCATTCTTGGATGTTTTCATCAAAAAGAGACCAGATGGCTCAATGGGCCACTCTGTCGATAGGAAAGCAACCCATACGGATGCTTACCTAAAACCTGACTCCCACCACCATCCATCCCAGAAGAATTCTCTCATCAACACTTTACACCATCGAGCTTGATGTATTTCCGACCATCATCACCTAGCCAGTGAACTGGAACATGTACACCAAGCTCTCAAGATGAATGGATATTCAAACTCCACACTCCATAAAGCTATCACCCCAACCGTTGGGAAAGAACCATCTGAGGACCCAATCAAAACCATCACCTTGCCATACATAGCAGGGGTCACCAAAAATATTTCCAAAATCATGAGCAAACACAAGATCCAGGTCCGATTTAACACAGTACATGAAATTCGTGATCTGATCCCATCTGTGAAGGATGTGACCCCTGACATGTAACACCCCAGTGTCTACAAACTAAGCTGTGCCTGCAGCAGTAGTTACATTGGTGAAACTAAGAGACATGTCTCGGACCGTGTTCATGAACATAAGGCAGATCTGAAACACAGTAGGACCAATTCCTCAGTCGTGGCTGATAATTGTTTTAATGCGGTGGGCTCACACGAGATTGGTTTCTTTAAGACGAAGGTGCTGTGCAAACCCACTGGCTATCAACAAAGATTCCTTCATGAAGCCATCCATATATACAAACACAGATACAATTTCAACCGAGAGGATGGGCACAAACTTAGCAATAATTGGAAGGACGTGATCAACCAGTTTAAGTAATAACTTGCTGTGATGTTCCCATCCTGTAATCCTTCTGATGTTAGTTATTATTTTCAGCTTCCCGATTTTACATAAACGGGTTAAATTTCTCACACCAACACAGCCACCTCCACGTGCCGACCTCAACATTGTGGCGGCTCTGCGATCTCCCATTAACATGCTAATCTCTCACAACATATTCCTGCAGAGGGAGCTGGTAGGAACGTTGGGTTGCTCGTTCAATGGCCAGGGTCAACGGCGGCGTGGTGTATTCCACAAATATGCCCGACTGTGAGGGCGGGCACAAGCCGGCGTGAATAGGTTAAACGTTGAGTTTTATAAGGGCATCACGGGGTGACCAGCCCCTCCCCACCCAGCCCCACCCCTCCCACCCCCCACCCAGCCCCACCCTCCCCACCCAGCCCCACCCTCCCCACTCAGCCCCTCCCCACGCTCCCCACCCAGCCCCTCCCCACCCAGCCCCTCCCCACCCTCCCCTCCCCACCCAGTTCCACCCTCCCCACCCAGCCCCTCCCTCCCCACCCAGCCCCTCCCTCCCCACCCAGCCCCTCCCTGCACGATGGAAGGACGGACACAATAATCCCCTGTGGGCTGGTGTAACCAGGAGGTTCCTACCAGTATTAACATAGCCACCTCAGAATGCTCGCCGTGGAGGCCACTCTCCAATCTTACATTAACATGCTAATTTTTACCTGGCAACACTTTAATTGGTGGAAACCCACCACCAGCGCTGTCGTTGACCATGACTTACATTAACATTAGCTGCCGTGCCCATGCTGCTGACACTTGGGCTACGCCCATTTTAAACCTTTATAAACAGTTTGCCTTGAGAGGCTAACCCCCTTTTCCTGATGACGACCGCTTGTGTTGCGATTGAAACGTTGTAGTTTTTGTTATTTTCTTTAAACTTATCTACGTGACTTTACCGAAAGACCCAAATAATATTATTTAATCATTTAACGTTTGTTCGTACCAAACAAGTGATGTCACCCAATACCACGTGACACCACTGTTGGTGGGAAAAGCATGGAAGGGTCATATAGTCATGTCATTTCCTCTGATGTCATACTCTCGGATGAAACAAAAAAATTATTAGGATAATTTAAAATATCATATCCAGGCCCGATTTTCATATATTTTCAGATTCATCTGAAATCAGTAACACATCCTTAAACTACATTATATTTAAAAACTGATTTCGAAATTCCATCACGATTCACATTTTCCTTTTTGTTATTCGGCAAGCACCAGTGGATTGAATTATATACAAACATTACTTAGGGATCTGAGTAAAAGGATTATTAAATTAACAGTGGGAATATTTCCTTCAAGTAATGCTCTCAAAGCTACTTTAAAAAGAGTGCTGCTCATATGCCCTGCGCTGCTCACGAATTTGAACATTTTCCCCTCCAGGTTTCTAAATGCAAGTGCAAGTAAAAGGTTGCCTTCTAAACATCTGCCAAGATGAATTTATATCTTAATTAAAGTCTGACATGCATCTCATTAAAATATGTGGTTTAAGCTTAGAGTAGTAAGATTAATTGTTGCTGCTTCAATCACTGTACACAGTTTAAGTGCCTAAAAATGTAAATTGACAAATATCTCACCAAGAGGAAAAGGGAATGCACCATAAGATGCCTGTTGTGTGATTTTTGGCTTTTCCACAACAATAAAGTTGCACGACGTGACATCGACAACAAAACTGATGGAAAACCACTTCGCAGATTTTGTGCCGCATAGCTCTGTGATGCAATTTTTGGGTTGTGTCTTGCTCGGCATAATGTCCGACGTTTCACTCCACATGCTCAGAACTTCTTCATCAATTCAGCTCCTGAAGAAGCAACCAACACATGGAGCGAAGCGTTGGACGTCACGCCAAACAAGCCACGTCACAATCCGACAATACATCAGAGAGACACTCTAGAACTTGAGTAAATTTTTACTGTCATCACAGTCTACACCATCATTGAACGCGTAAGACATTCGCGAACAATATTACGATTCATAATTGATTTTTATTCTCACATCGCGTATGTGTTAAATGTGTGTCGTAACCCCTCCTCCACCCAACATAGCCAATTCATAAATTATCACGTGAACAAATGTACTGCACATCAGGCCATTAAACACGCTGTCTTCCACCCTCATGTCCACATATCCATTATCACACCTTCATGAACATCCTCAACATCCCTATGAAATGTCAACCTCATAATTCAGTTACAACACAGGAGCTGCTTGGATTGTTGCCTGTCGAGACCATGAAGGGTTGACGATGGCTTGAGAAGGCCTTCGTCCAGCAGTAGATCGATCATGGCTGATGATGATATGTAAGTTTTTTTAAGAAATACATTATAAGAAAAAGGCAAAAGTCGATTAATAATATAAAAAAACACAATTTCATGGAAAAACCCCCCATAAAATACTGAATGCCAATCACATATATGAATGTGTGTATATGTGAATATAACAAGCTGCATGAAACATAATGGGACAATTATTTCAATATTGAACCTTTCCGATTAATAATGATATGATAATGAAGCTCGTTTTGGAGGACCAAGTATACCATAGTCACATTTGGCCAGCAATTAAAGCTCTTTAAAATAGAGTAATGCATGTTATAGAAGGTCACAGTTTTGTTTATGCTTTAGTTATATAATTCATAGGTTAATGATAATACTTTATGTATGAATCCGCACATTTTATAGGCTTCTGATATTGGCCAAATGAAGTATTATATTTTCGAGTGGGTAGATACCGCAATGTTAATTATAACAATAACTTATTTCTTCAGCATATGTGCCAGTACAGCATAATCTGAATATAAGCACAGTTCTGATGTAAGCAACACATGCTTGCATTTACATTTTTTGGTGGGGGTGAGGTTTGGAAGGCAAAGGGCAATTTCTGATACAAGCACATGATCAGTTATATGCACACCAGGCATTTCTCCCAAGGGGTGTGTTAACTGTGCTGCGATTAATAAACATTTGGAGAGATACAAAGGGGAGGAATTTTACGGATGAATACAAATCAATACGAGGGTGAGCTGAGCAATAGTTTGCACAATCGGCTCTCGTGAGAGCTGACTTATACGTATATCCGCACTCAGCTCAAATTATTTCTTTCCATCCCTTGCCTTATTATTGCGGTTGCCGTGCAATAACGTCGGCAATTGAATGTATTGTAGTGCCACATATATTGATGTGCCGCATGTGTAGTGGGTTCCACAGAGGCGCACACTCGAACTTGGAGGGAACACGTGTATTCTTAATACAACGGAGTAACCATATAACCACTTGACGGGATAACGATATAGAGTGATAACCACCACGCGTAACTACATAACCACTCGACGGGATAATGTCTTAGGGTGGTGACCACCACAGTTAGCTACGTAACCACTCAACGGGATGACTATATACTCGGACTAGGTCAGCTAACTCACTGCCTGGTCCACGATGCCGTGCGTGAAGCCCGAAGACCGAAGACTTAGCCAGCGAATTCCATTCCCAGAGACGAACAGCCCAGATCGCTCTCGGGACTCGGCCAGGCTCCGCCCCTAGCCACGCCCCCTTCCAGATCCTTCTTGGAGAATCTTGTGCCCACATCACGTGTCCCTCTCACCTCCTCTTTGGCCCTCGTTACTACCTCATCCGGTCACGTGCCTTCTCAGCAGAGGTCGCAAACGGGGTTTGAATCCTTACCCATACCCGGCCGCACCAGGGTCGAAAACAGGTACCCGTACCCTACCCGATACACGGCTACCCGTACCCGGCCGGGTATCGGGTAGGGTATCGGGTACCTGATTGCGACCTCTGGGATGAAGCCATGTTGTAGGCGCGGGTGAGTTGATTCTAGGAACTTGAATTGTGAGAAGAGACAAGACGTTGGGAAATGAGTGACAAACGGTTACTCACCAATGAATTACGGCCCACCCGTACCCGGCCGCACCAGGGTCGCAAACGGATACCGTTTGCGAGTAGGGTACGGGTATCGGGTACCCGATTGCGACCTCTGCTTCTCAGGTTCACCCAGACTACCATGTCCTCACCCGACCTCTTTCTCGCTGTCACCCCAACTATGCCCCCAAGGGACCCTTCCATTCCGTACTTATCCCGGTGCTAGAGAGACACTCCACACCTACAGTACCGCCCTTCTCTCGGTACTGGCGCTACACCACAGAGACACTATACACGCCACTACACATGTGCAATGCGAGCGTAAGCGAGGTTTCGCCGCTCAGCTCTGGGCCAATCGGACGGCCCGGAGTATTGGGGGCGGGGCCCAGTAATGTGGGCGTATGGGGAGGTCCGCCACCCACCTACGGTCCAATCAGATGCCCGGATAATCAGGGGCGGAGCCTAGGGACGGAGCCGGGGGAGGGCGCTAAGTGAAGGGTGTGATCTGGAAGGTTCGGAAAGGGCGTGGTGGAAGGTGGAGACGGGATGACGCGGGAGGGGAATATAAGGGGGGATCCGTAAGAGGCTCGTGGCAGTTGGCATGGACTCGAAGTGGGACCACGTTGAGCCGTGGGAAGTCTCCAGCGCCATCAGCCACGTGGCTGGAGACGGCTCCAAGCACACCGTCAGCCAACGGTGTGCGGGAGTGCAACTGACGGAAAGAGCGCGCGGGGCGCGCCAGTGGAACAGCCGGTCCACGGTCGGGACCGGCGGAGTGTGAGCGGTATAACAAGAATAAAGACAGAGACGGAGACCAAGCTGTGTGTCGTCAACGTCCTTTATTACACATGTATTGTACTGTAGTGGCGCATGTATTGTAGTGCCACATGTATTGTGGTGCCACATGGATTGCCTATGAAGGGCAAGTCGCTGAAGGATGTCGTAGTCCCCACGGATTGTTTAAAAAAATTATGAGCAACATGCAACATGGCGTGACCACACGAGAATTAATGTTGCTTATTGTATGCCGTAAAAGTGCATCAAAATGTTCTAAAAAAAATAAGCAACAATCCCACCTCGACAAAATCCAAGCGATATCGCACTTAAGCAAGCACAATGAAGGTAACGCATTAATCCACGCTATTCCCCCCACGACAGTGTCCTCGCCGATGTGGCGCCATTGCTGCTGTTCACACTCTCTTCTAGACGCGTCGTAGCGACCGCAGTGTGGCAAGGGGTTATTGTAATTTGTCACAACAGTAGGTGATGCATCTCTGCCCTCCGTGCCGTCTTGCCCTTGCTAATGTTTTCCTCAATGTGAGCGTGAGCTGAAAAACGATGCCTTTGCACACAAGTCGTGCTCCGTAGGCCCAAGCGCAATTAATCACGCACGTATATTTTTTGGGCCACAATTGCACATTCTTGCATTATGTTTTCGGTATAGCAGCAGTTTTTTTGTCACGTGTATTTCATACGTAAGGTGTCATAATAATTGGTTCTGAGCGGCGGCTGCTGTGAAGTGGAGGCTTTCAACCCACCGAAAACATCGAGTTGTATTCATCATACACAAAAGCTGCCACCCAAAAGTACAGATGAGAAAACCACAGTTGAATGGCAGGTCGCGTATGATGGGGGTACTGCCACCTTCGCCAAGATGTTTGGGCAGCTTGGAAGAGTCGGCCAAATACACTCTAAAAGAGGAGCTCTCCCTCTAGTGGAGGCCCTTTGGCCAGTCGTGACTGGAGAAAGCAATTGCCGGGCTGCACCTGAGCCTTCCCTATAATGCCATATGATATGGAACATCTTCCAACAGACAGTCCATGACGGTGGATGCAGCCCTGGATTCTTGGTGCAGGATACCACGTTGTGAAATTTCACAATTCCTGGAAAAGGACATCTACGAAAGGTTACAAACAAAGCAATTCTGGACTTATTGGTTCTTTTGGTAAAGTCACGTAGGTATAAAATAAAATAAATCACGATGGAAAGAACCAAAGAGTATGGATTCCTGTAGTCACGAAAGCTTCAAATCTAGATTGAAGCAATTCTATTTTAGAGAGTAACATATTTTCATCATGTGCCACAAATGGTATTCCCTACAGTTATATTTTAAATCTCTTTTGTAAATCTATTTCTTCTCCAACAATGTCCCGTATTTATGTCACTATTGTAAACATTTTGGGGAATTACGTAAAGTATTTAAAAAATAATATGTGCAGATTGCAATCATGTGTCCCATACGCATTTAAACTATTCTAAACGTTTACCGTAGGTGTATTGGACATCAGTATTTGCAGTCAATAAAATGCCAATACTGCATTTGATGATATGTGTATCACTGATCAGTATTCCTCCCATTTGATGTGTTTGTCAGTGCATTCCATTTATTCACTTACCACAATGCAAGGTCATATTGGTGGCATGTCAAAAGTGTGGACCTGATTGGAACTACTAAAATCCAAGATGAAAGGCTCCTATGTTAAATTCCAATAACTTTACGTTTGATCCGGCACAGTCCTTTCATAAATTCTTCAAGGTAAAATTATTTTCTGATAAAGAGATTTTTAAATATGCATGTTTAAATACTCCACAACCTAAAGTCACAAAATGGTTGCGTTAATACATTAAGCGTACCATAAATGATACCCTGTACCGTGAAATGGGAATTTCCTCAGGTGAGCAAACACCACAGGCCTGAACCAATCGCCAACTACAAAATTCAGCAATTTACCATCGATTAATATTGTGCATTGAAAATTAATCGAAATTCAACATTGTTGATAATAGAAAATAACGAAACAAATATTCACCCTAAATAAGCTATATTAACAAATGTAATGAACCGTTTGTCAATCTGCAGATGTGTGAGGGCCTCCCAAAGGCTATGCCAGTTGTAGGTGCTGTTTGCCATACCTCAACCACGCTGGTCAGTGCACGTTGAAGAAGGGGTTTTCCCAAACCGGTTCAGATATCACTCACCATCAATATCGGTCGTGGCTGGAAAACAAACTCAGATGTCTGTGTTTATAGTGCGGCATGCCAACCGTTGCACCACACTCCTCCAAGCTACATTATTAATGGGCACGAGGGGCCAAGAAAGTCCGTGGATCTTGCTTGTGCAAGAGTGATCGAGTCAGAATCCATTGCTCAACAGGAGTGCAATGCTAATGAGACGAATTAAAGGTTTACCTGGCGGTGCTATTAAAATACTCAAATGATTCCATTTGTGAAATGGTGCGCAGCGTCTCCAGGTACATTGATAATATCCAATGGGAACCTAGCAGATGCAGCGTTAATGCAAAACCACTGCACCGCACAGCTTGCTATTAAAGGAACACGTGTAGAATCAGAATACTTTATATATGCATTTCCGCCACACATTATATTGCACTTTTAATGTTAAAATGGATATGGTACCCATGAGGAGCCTGGAGCTCGGGGTAATGAGTTAAAATTTCAGCCACAGCCGACTCAGCCCATCATCTCCCCAGGTTCTTTCATAAAAAAATTAGCATCTCCTCCACCACCAGTGATCGTCCTACGATGACAGTGAACCTCGCCATAGCACCCTACACTTGAGGGGATCTTTGGGAGACCTTTTACTTTGTGACTCATTTCATGTGCATTATGCAAGATATATTGAATAGATGTGGTGGGCAGGACTGGTGTGGGGTGAAGTGGTGGTTCAGTGGTTATTGCACTGACCCATGAAACTAGCAACCCAATTTTGATTCCCGGCCATAGCTAAAACATCGTTGGCGATTGATATGTGAACCGGTCTTGGGTACCCATTTCACAAACAGACATAAAATCTGCATGATGAAGTATGATCATAACTGAAATGGTCTGGGAAAACGTTAATCTAATAGTGGATTGGCAAAGAGCTAAACATTTTGTATATAAGACAGATTGCATTTTTAAATGTATATATTTGCATGTGTTTAACTCGTTAATTCTGTCGGATTGGACTTCCAAATCTCAAGGCTCATGTACGGTTGTAATTTTAGTTAAATAAATTTCAACATATTAAACAATGATGACAGGTTTTAAATACTTCACCGATATTTTTAGTATTCTTTGGGTCTTTCGGTAAAGTCACGGAGATAGGCTCAAAGAAAATGACAAAAAACTACAACGTTTCGATCGCAACACAAGCGGTCGTCATCAGGAAAAGGGGGTTAGCTTCTAAAGCCAAACTGTTTAGAAATGTTTAAAATGGGCATAGCCCAAATGTCACCAGTATGAGTGGGGCAGCTAATGTTAATGTAAGTGATGGCCAGCGACCGCGATTGGCAGTGGGTTTCCACCAATTAAAGGGCTGCCAAGTAAAATTAGCATGTTAATGTAAGATCAGTGAGCGGCCCCCATGGCGAGCGTGCTGAGGTGGCTATGTTAATATGAGAGATTATCATTTTAATGTAAGATCGCAGAGCCACCGCCAGGTTGAGGTACGGCGCACGAAGGTGGGTATGTTTGTGGGTTGCACAGTACCTTCGTCTTAGTGAAATCAATATCGTGAGCCCACCGCATTAAAACAATGATCAGCCACGGCCGAGGTATTGGTCCTACCGTGTTTAAGATCTGCCTTGTGTTCACGAACACGGTCCGAGACATGTCACTTAGTTTCCCCAATGTAACTACTGCGGCAGACACAGCTTAGTTTGTAGACGCCGGTGTATTGCATGTCAGGGATCACATCCTTCACAGATGGGATCAGATCACAATGTTTATGTACTGTGTTAAATCGGACCTGGATTTTGTGTTTCCTCATGATTTTGGAAATATTTTTGGTGACCCCTGCTATGTATGGCAAGGGGATGGTTTGATTGGGTCCTCAGATGGTTCTATCCCAACGGTTGGGGTGATAGCTTTACGGATTGTGTAGTCTGAATATCCATTCGTCTTGAGAGCTTGGTGTACGTGTTCCAGTTCACTGGGTAGGTGATGATGGTCAGAAATAAATCGAGCTCCATGGTGTGGAGTTTTGATGAGGGAATTCTTCTGGGACGGATGGTGGTGGGAGTCAGGTTTTAGGTAGGCATCTGTATGCGTGTCTTTCCTGTAGACAGAGTGTCCCATTGAGCCATCTGGTCTCTTTTCGATTAAAACATCCAAGAATGGTAGCTTGCCATCCTTTTCCACCAATTTTATGGCTGGGTGTATGGAATTTATGTGGTTGAGAAATTGGTTCAGAGCTGGTCGGCCATGTAGCCAGATGACGAACGTGTCATCTACGTATCTCTTCCACAAGGACGGACGTAGAGTGGATGCCTGGATGGTATCTGTCTCAACTTTTTCCATGAAAACATCGGCTACAACTGGAGAGAAGGGAGAACCCATTGGGGTACCTTCAACTTGTTTGTAGAATGTTCCAAACTTTCGTCATTGCAACATTATTTTTCAATTAAACATAATATGACAAATTTCGACAGATCTCAAGTTATGTTTTGGTTGCGTGGTAAAGACCTTGGGGACAAGGTTCTTCCATTCTGTATGCCTGGTGGAATGACTCGGCCATCGATAAATATAGGCCTTGATATTAGCAAGCCCGAACAGTGCAGCTAAGGAGGCTGTAAATTTGAGGGAAGTGAAAAAAAAGGCATACAAATACAAAAATTCAATCCTCTAAAATGAGCAGGTAGAAGTCTATTGTAACGCTCGCAGAACTATTGAACTATTGTATGGCACATCCACTAAAGTACACCTCCTCGTGACAGAACTATATTTTTTATTTTATTTTAAGAGGGAATTTTGCGTCTACAATCCGTAATTTATGGCGCTGTTTTTACGCTTCGGACCGTGAAATGTTTTGCCCTCAGTGCGCCGGCACCTTGCGCGTGCTTTACGATAACGTCCCACCCTGGGCTGCCTCCACGCTGGAGGATTCAGACCTGTCTGCAGACAGCCGCCTGACCTGTGCAGAGACGGAAGAAGCCAGACACTCAGCACTCCCCTAGCACTCCCCTAGCACTCCCCTAGCACTCCCCTAGCACCGGCTCTGAATTGTGCGATTTTGCAGCAATTTGGAAAACTGGATGGGGAAAAATGAGGCATTCCCGCTGGCTTTTGTGTAGCGCCCAGGTGCAGTTAGTTACAATAGGACGATATATACGGTTACATTTTCAGCAGGTGTCAACAACATCTTCGAAGATAATTAACATGTATCCTGCTACCTATAAAGACTGCAATGTGAAGGGAATTGGGGCTGCGTTGGCGCGTTGATGAGTTCAATTTCTGGCCATGTCAGAGATCTCAGTGTTAAGTGACATCGGAGCTGATCCTGACCCTGACTAGTGTAGAGGTGTAATTGTGTATGGGCGCGGATGGCGAACAAACACAAGGGGCGTGGTTAGGGCCGTACACAGAGGAGGTGCTCACACCGACGTCCGCACCTGCATCCCCCACGGGCCCCTCCGAGTACTATAAAAGGTGGTGAGCCGGAGTGCTCGAGGTCGGAGTATCAGCTTTAACCAGCGAAGACCGAAGACCAGCTAGCATAGGCCCCGGAGCTCCCCTGGCTCGCTGTCCTTGTCAGGGCCGACCAGGGCAAGCTGGTGGCGTGGCCCCGAGAGCCCAGACTCAGGGTGCCGAGATCCCAGCTTGACCAGGGCTGGGATAGGTAGCCTCCCTTAGCTCCGTAGTGGAGGACTCGGGTTTAGGTTAGCGGGGTTAGATGTCGTGTCTCCCTGTTAGTTGAGTAAGGGGACGTTAACCCCTTAAGTACTGTGTGTACACAAGTTGGTGTCAATAAATAAGTGTGCCTCCGATCCCGTCGTCAAGCCTGCTGAATACTACTACACTAGTATGGCAAAACATTCATACCTATGATTAAAAGACAACGGGTAGGCCTTCATCCAGCAGTATATTGACAACGGGCCGTACATTATTATGAGTAAGAATATAACAGGAGTTTATGTATATTTTAAGTGACTGTCAATTGCCTATGATGGCAAGCGTAATTGGAGACCCATAACGCAGTGAAGACGGCCTCCATGAGTGTAGTTCGGTGTGTGCCGCCTCTCACACTGCCACGCCTCACAAGAGCCGGGCTCAGCTGTTGCAGAGTCGTTGCTGAACCTTGACGAAGATCGCAAATCTGTTGGAAGCTATTTTGCCCAAAACAATTTGGAAGAATGAATAGTGTGTGATGCTGGTAATCTGTTTCTGTTGCACCCAGAACGTAAAAAAAACATGTACCTTCGATTAGCAAGGTTGGCTATGTATGGTGTGAAAGGCGTTCAACATCCGTACATGCATACAATGTATGAAATCTTCATAATTAGTTCTCCAATACTATATATATGGGAGTAATTAAGAAGAGCAAAAATATGTTGCTGGTTTACTGTCTCATTGTAGATCACGTGTGAATGTATTCGAATCCGTATTGGACATTTCTTAGTTATGTATTTACGAAGACTTTTGTGGAAATTATTATTGTCTACGTATTGTGGTGTACGACAAGAAAACATTGAGAGAAACCACATGAGTGGCGATAGCAGTTCTCTACGATTCGTCAAGAGCCAAATCAAATTATCAGTAACGAATGGCTTTTGTTTTTGGATGGACACTGAGCACGTCTGAACCTGAATACTGCAAAATAACAATTCAGTTTTAAAATAGATTTACAGTAATCCCTCGCCACTTCGCGGTTCAAGTTTCGCGGCCTCAGTGCATCGCGGATTTTTCGAACTAATTTGAAGGCCTCATTATACCTGTGCAGTAACACCATCATCATTCATCATCACATTCATCGAACTGCACAGGTCTGTCATCGTCGTCATTGTCATCGTCATTGTCATCGTCGTCATTACTGGAGTCAAGTCTCAAGATACTACTGTCATTGGTGAGTGTAGAACACCATAATACGTATCGTATGAGAGAGAGAGAGTGAATGTAGAATATTAAGGTTTTATAATTAAATAGATTTAAGTAAAAAATATATATAAAGTATAAATATACATATTTTAAACATTCTGGTACCCACACACACATATACGGAAATTCCTAGGGGGCCAATCCTACTTCGCGGATTTTCACCTATCACGAGGGGTTCCGGTCCCCATTAACCGCGATAAACAAGGGATCACTGTACAATCAAATAATTTGGATGTATATAGCATCAATGCGATGATATCAAGAAAGAGACAGTCAGTCATAGGCAGAGAAAAAGATGAAGGTCTTGAAACATGGGTAGGGAATTAACAGCACAAGATGGCCGCGGGGAAGGGAGTTCAAACTACGAGAGACACTGGTGAGAATGAGCCACATCCCACTGGGCGAAGGTTGACTGCGAGTTTCGACAGACAGTCTTGGTTGCTTGGAGCAGTGAGTGCATGCAAGGGAGTAGAGTTGGATGTGCACCTCTGAATAGCACGGTTGGCTACATACGGTGCGAAAGAAATCCAACGAAGGGAGTGGTAGGAGAGTGTGTGGAGGGAAGTAGTCAAATGAGTGGTGGAAGAATGCGTGGAGGGAAGTCAAGTAAGGCAGAGTGAGATGAGAGGTAGGAGAATGCGTGGAGTGGGAGGTGACCAAGACGAGAGAAATGGAGTAGGAAGGGACACGTCCAAGGAGGCTGTTAAAGACACGATGTGCGACCAGAAACTTGAGCCGGGACTGTTTTTTTAGCCAGTGGAGGGATCGATGTATTTGGGTGACGTGGTCTCAATTACAGATGCGGGTGATGCGTTTGGCACCAGCGTCTGTCTAGGACAGGGGTCGGCAACCTACGGCTCCGGAGCCGCATGCGGCTCTTTACGGGCTGCTTCTTGACGATATGTACGTATGTACAGTATGTGCTCAGATGCATTGCGGCTCTTGAAATACTGAATTTTGTACCAAATTGGAAAGAAATGGCTCTTCGTGTTATTTTGGTTGCCGACCCCTGGTCTAGGATCATATGGGGTTTGGTGATGAGCGATTTGAGGATGCTGCCGCGGAGATTCGTAGGCGTTTTGAGTCCAGCATGCTATGAAGGCATGGATGAGGGTCTCAATGGCAGCTGGGGTAAAAAAAAAATGACAGATGCGAGAGACGTTGCACAGATTGAGGTGTATGGCCGCGTGAGTTTTCTGGACAGTTGACCTCTGGGAAGGGAATTGAGGTTTGTGGATCGATGACGGTTCCGAGGTGCTGCACACTCAGTGTAAGAGTTTAGGAGTTGTAGACGCGAGGAACACCCTTACAACCAGTCTGTCTCTACCTTGCTGATCTCATCTTCTTTGTTCTTTCGGTAAAGTCACGTAGAAGGGAAGTAATAAAATAATAAAAATAAAACATAATAAAATAATTCTCACGACGTTTCGGCCACAACGCAAGCAGCCGTCCTCAGGTGAAGACCAGGTCTGTCGGGGAGACAGCGTGGCCGAAACGTCGTGAGAATTATTTTATTATGTTTTATTTTTATTATTTTATTACTTTCCTTCTACGTGACTTTACCGAAAGAACCAAGAAGACGAATCCCTGCAGTCACGAAAGCTTTAAAGCGAAACTTGCTGATCTCCTCACGGAGCATGAACCGTCATACTTACCAGCGAACAAAGTCGGTCACTGCATCGCGCGCTTTCAGATGCGCTTCTGTGGCCACCTTGGAACGCTCTTCATTCCTGTATTAAGAAGCCACTGGAGCTATGCACTTTTGAATCTAGATTCAAAACTCATTCCTTTATAACTGCTTTTAGTGTTTAGTTTGTTATCCTACCCGAGCATCTCTGACTATAACGGTTGTCTTACGTACGATGCAAAAGAAGTTCAACATACATACATCTAGCTTGGTTTCCTCCCTTCACTCCACCCCCCCCCCACCTTTATTTCCATATTAGTCCAAAACACAGAGCTTGCTTGCACATGTGCCTCACTCTTTCTGGACCCTCTTGCTGCAACATGTTTGCACTGTATTTTTAGATTTGCATGTGTTTATGTCACCATCATACTAAAAATGGGGAGCGGTAGTGTAGTGGTTAGCACACTATGCTATGAACCCAGCGACCTAGGTTTGATTCCTGCTCACGGCCAACACCAGTGACGATTATCTGAACCAATTCTCGGCCTTCCCTAGGTCGACTCAGCCTCAAATGTGCACCTGGTGCGACGAGTAAACATCGCCACCAGGGAGACAAAGGTGGCCAGGTAAGGTGCCGACCCTCATACGTACTCGCTAACGGCACTTGCCCCAACAGTCTTAGGCTATATGGGTTTTTTGTATTTTACTAAGGTATAGAGCTTACTTGCACTTGTACATATCTTTGTCTGGTACCTATTGCTGTCATTTGATATTAACATCGTTCATTTACTTGATACAGCTGTCGTGGCTGTGACGGTTCCACCTGAAGACGGAAGCTTGTGTTGCCTCCGAAACGTCGTGATTTTTATTTTATTTTACTTTACTTTTATTAATTGTAATGTTTTACCTACGTGACTTTACCGAAAAAACCTAAGAATATGAATCCTTGCATTCACGAAAGCTTCAAATCTAGAATTAACATCGTTTTTTTTATTCCCGTGTTTCGTATTATGGCCATCAAATAGCTCGTTTGTTTTACTACACGTTTAATTTAGTTAATTGTTCCTAATTATATAGTGCACCCATACGCTTAGTTTTAAGAATTATTCTGCTGGCAACCATTTTGAGTTTACATTGAGAGTTAAGTTTGAGTATTCTGGTTATTAGTTTGCTTGTTTACGAAGGAAAATGTCAAGACTTTTTTTTCAGGAGGTTCTTGTCAGAGGATGATGTTGGCTATGTGTACTGCCAGCATTGGGAAGTTTGGCCAATGTCGATTATTTAGTATGTTTTTATTTAGCTGTGGGGAGTGAACCACAGAACCAAGAGGAAACCCATGTAGATCAGCTGGAAAACATTGAAACTCGTAACGTAAAAGCATCTGAGCCAGGAATCCAACCCAGACACATCTTGCTGTAAGGCACGAGTGTTGTCACTGGGCCACCCCGCCACTGTCAAGAGAAAAAGGATGTTCAGAAGAAAGAAATGTCGATGTGTAGTCAAGTTCAATGTTGTAGCTTCGCAATTTTTAAATGGATAACGTCCACACCTAGCATGACCTGAATTGCATGCAAAGGAAGAAAAAAAACCCCGAATATTTCTTTGTGGTGACCAAAGAGAGATTATCAATTGGAAAAATGTCACAATATATTTTTTCTGTTGTTCAACAAAAGATTTGAACTCATTCACTCACTCTGCAACAACTGTCCCGAGCATTGTATACCCTTTTTTTATTGTTGATTGCTACCTTTCCACTGGCAAGCGTGAGGCATTTTTAGGAATTGAGGTCGAATGCTTGCGACAAAATGAAAAACGCGAAGGCAGAATGAATAAACTATATACATTGTCGAATACTATTTTATGAATACATAGTTTTTTTTTTGTCATTCTTGTTCTGACTGCTATTTTTTTTAAACTGGGATCTGCAGTGTAAGTCCATCACCCTTGTTCATCGTTATCTGCTATGGGTTTAAAAATATATTTATATCGAGCAGGTGTGGACAATTTCTACATCATTAATAATGCACGACTTGCAGTGCGTTTGCTCACAATTTCTCTGCAATTCGGCTGCACCTGGTGCTGTTGATGATGGAATTTATTGTAGTGAGACAATTGCACGCACAACGTTACATTTACTCACTTGGGTTGCACCATTAATTTAAAAAATATAAAAATATAGGGTGTGTTCGTCAAACACACGAGGTTCGACTTTTCTTATCTTATTTTTTCGTATAAAATGCCTTCACTCGAGATGCTCAACATAGTAAAACAAAAACGGTGACAATAAAATGATTCGAATGCAAATCGGTGCTGAATTTATCCCATAGCTTAAGTTGACAGCTCTTACTTAAAGCATTTTGCAAACTACTATGCTTTTAGAAACACACCTGACGGCTGATGAGATCAGAGTATGCTGCTTAAACAAATGCTACTGTTCAGTAATTGGCCCCGTATACCTATGGACTCAAAAATATGTTTTATGCAGACACAAATTTGGTTTATTTATAATCCATACATAGTAGAGAGTGGTGGAGCATTTGCACGCAGCAATATGAACCCAGCGACCTGAGCTCACTTCGTAATTTTAAATTCCTCTCTATTTTGACATGTGAATTACATAACACACATTCATCGTGCCAAGGGAGCAGTGGCACCGTGGTTAGCGCACTGCACAATGAAGCCAGCAACCCGATTTTGATTTGCAGCCATGGCCATCGCCAGTGGCACGAGACGTCTCAACTGGTCCTGAGCCCTCCCTTCATCAACTGACATGGCATGGGGAGACCTTCATTCAATCGGTAAATTCACAAACAGCTGTACATTATTATTTTTATTATTATTGTAGTCGTAGTTTTTTATTACTATTATAATAGGGTTTTTCCCCATTTTTTTCTGGCAACAAAACTGAAACCTTTTTGCAAGGATTCATATCTGCATTAACCACAATACTTGCAGTGAAAATGCAAACAAAAAACACACTATGATAATATATGCATTGTGCTATTATTATATTTTGGTTCTGGCAAAGGAGGTCTAATGAAGTTTTATTATTGTTACTTAGTGCAAATTTAAAGGCCACTTTGTGGAGGCATTTGAGCGCGAGTGCTTATTCACTGGCACTGGGGTATTCTTATCCGCAACTCTGGGGAAGTCACATCTGGGGTTCCCAGTGGGAGAACCCCAACACCCTCCAACAATGCCTTTGGCAAAGCAATTCACGTTACATTTTGACTTGGCGGTGCACAAGATAGTTTCTACAAAATGACAGCAGCTCAAATGTTACCAATCCACTTAAGCAAGTGAACAAATGTATACACTTTTTAAAGGTATATATATTTGTATCACCCTTTACATTGTGAGAAACGAGTTGAATATTTCTCGGTATCCTGCGATTTTTTTTTGTACACATCCAAATGTTGTTAGAGGCTGTGGGGCTAAGTGGTGGTCAGCAGAGGGCGGTGCTGGAAAATCCATTATTATACTGTAGTTCTATGGTCCCAGCCTACAACCTACACGCTCTGACGTGGAGCGCAATAAAATAATTGGTGTTTCAGAGGATTTTAATGTGCATCAAGGCAGCCATTCTATAATGGTTGGCAATATAGAAAGCTTGGTACATTTACAGCACACGATGTGCCATCAAGGTTTTTACGTTGCAGTACAATGAACCGGTTTGGGTCGTAAAGGGCCACGTTAAAGGTGTGCAGCAGTGGCGTCTTGTTTTGTGGGTGAATGAGTCCAAGTTTTATGCAGGCAGATGGAGCCGCGTTTAACAGCGCGTGTGATTCATTCCCGCGCATGCTGTGACCACATTTTTTTTTGGGGGGGGGGATAAATTAAATAAAGAATAAATCGAAGGTAGAAACGGCTCTAAGAAAAGAATGGAATTAGATGGAGAGTAAGAAAAAAATTGGCATATGTTTGTGCTTTTTAAGTGTAAAAATGTATTGTTCATCAAATACTTCAAAAGAAAAGATATGGAATGTAACTCTTGAGCGCTATAGTTGTGTGCTTGAATTGATGATGCAGCATTTCTTATTTGAGGGTGATGGGCATTTCAATATGGATAGTATTCGGATATTTGTCCGTCCAAAATAAACTAATGATGAGTTACCAGCAATTGAATCATATATAGTACACAGCCATACGTGCACATATGTGAAATATATTGCTGTATTAGAGGCGTCATTAATTTTAAGCAAATATTAAATGAACTGCCTATTTAGTTAATCCATCACTGAGCATCACTTGGAGGGGGGGGGGGGAGACACTCAGCCTTGAATGCCCTTGTGGCCACAAGTTCTTTTTGTTGATGGTAAAACTAGCCCTGAAGTATCAACATGGGCAGCATTTGTCAATCTCACCGAGGCATTTGTCTTGTCAGAATTCATTGCAATCGGAATACATCAGCCCAAGAGAGCGCTGTAAGACGACTGTAGTTAAAATAAAAGGGAACATCATTGCTCTCGAAAAGACGCAAAAAACACTTAATTCTCACGTTACAATAGTTGCTTTTGGTCATTAAGAATAGAATAAGGTCAACCTCTCAGCATCCATCAAAACAAAAAAACAGAGGTTTTACATTTTTGTGGTTTATTAATTTTTTGTTGTTACAAAAATGTCCTATTTGACAATGACACGTTTACGGTGGCAATGCAGCAACAGCAACAACAACTAAAGGGTACACAAACAAATACCGCGAGAGCCGGGCAAGAGTCTTGTGGGAAGCGCTGGCAATAAAATAACGCCTGGGAGAACAGCGTTATTGGAATTAAATGGTGCACATTATCACATCTGCTGCACTAGCAGCTTTCACGGGCCCCTGGAGGAGAACTCGCTGCAGTGTTTGGCCGAAAGGCTGCAAAACCCCTGAGCATATTTATTTTACAAATAATGTGTGTCACTTGAATTTTATTAAGCCTCCCCAACGTTCCGCAAAAAAAAAAAATCTCTACTGCTATGATAAGTTTTCAAATACTCTCTATAAGCACATTCAATACACAAGATGTACACAAATGTGCATTCGAAGTTAAGCAGTTTCTCAATGTGATCTTTTTTTTGGCCCCAACTATTATTGGTTTGAGATTATGCTGCCATTATGTAATTGTGAGAACATTGAAAATGTGGCTACTCCTGTTTCTTTCAAAAAATGACTTATCAGCATGGAACAGTAGGCCAAACACCTTCTAGAGGAGCTCTCTGGAGCCCCTTCGAGTGGAGACTTTTCTGCCAGTCGGGGCATGAGCAAGTAAGTAAAAGGCTGCACATTTAACGAACATATTATTCGTTTGTATTTGATTTATTGTGTCCATGGTGCGAATGTTATTGCAGTCTGTAAAGCTATATTGGAAATATCTCGCGTTGTGTATATTTGTGCATTTGTGTACAGATTGTATGTTGTTATAATAAGTGAACATGTATTAAGTTGAAAAGCGTTTATTTTGCGAGGGACATTTTGGAACAGACAAGTAAAATATACAAGCAAACTAAAGTTGTACAACATTGGTATAAAATCAAAGGCAGTCAGTCCAAACAAAGATTAGTATGCAAAGGTGTAAGAATACAAGTTACATTTAAAAGCCCTCGCAAAACACGTTGTCTCAGAAAGATAATGTTATTTATACTTGTATGAATATTTTAATGATTAAATATGAACTTTTTTTTAAGTTAACGTGTAGGGAACAAAATTAACAATTGTAAATTGCAATAATTAAATTCAAGTATAATCAGTTTGAAGTATAATGTCTATATTTTCCTGTACTGTCACCATTAACATCCAACCAATCTGCGTATCATTTCTAGATTTGAAGTTTTCGTGACTGCAAGGATCCATACTTTTTGTTTTTTTCGGTAAAGTCACGTAGCTAAAAACAAAATAAATTAAAATAAAAACAACTAAATTAAATCACGACGTTTCGGGCGCAACACAAGCGTCAGCTTAAGTATGCCTACACTTAAGCTCTTCTTGGTTCTATCGGTAAAGTCACGTAGAAGGGAAATAATAAAATAATAAAAATAAAACCTAATATTATTTTATTTTATTATGTTTTATTTTTATTATTTTATTATATTATTTTATTATGTTTTATTTTTATTATTTTATTATTTCCCTTCTATGTGACTTTACCGAAAAAACCAAGAAGATGAATCCCTGCAGTCACGAAAGCTTTAAATCGAAATATACTTAAGCTGTTGTTCTTTCGCTGTGCCTGTCCCCACCTGAAGACGGACGCTTGTGTTGCGCCCGAAACGTCGTGATTTAATTTAGTTTTTTATTTTAATTTATTTTGTTTTTACCTACGTGACTTTACCGAAAAAAACTAAAAGTATAATCTGCGTGTCAGTCTGAGAAACTGAATTACATGAAGATTTCAGGGATGGCAATATTAATTATTTAATTACAAGAATTACATTGATTACTTGCTTATGTTTATGTTTATGCTCAAATGAGTTTAATGTATTTTTTAACGGTCGATTGGGCATTGAGACGTAGTTGAGAACTTGAATGACCTGTTGCCTTGATTACCTTGATCAGCAATCATAATATCTATGGGCTTGTAATGGAAAGCACTTACCATACAAAGTTCAAAGCAGCCACACAGGCATTTTAATTGAATTATGGGCCATTCAATGGCAGCATAACTGGCTGAGCTGAAGCATATCGGGGGTCCCCAGACAGCCCACGTCACCGTGATCGACTGTCGAAGTAGTATTTCAAGCTAAATTTATCCAATGAGTGCGCGTGCTCCAATCCACGCATCCAGCTGGGCTAATTTGGTTTACAATGTGTAATCAACATACATTGCAGGCTTTCTGAACTTCTGGCGGTCTCTTTGTTTTTATCACGCACAAGTCTGATTATAATTGCAATTATGCAAAGGTTTCCTTGCCTACAAATGCGTTTGGTGGTACCCCAGCGAAAGTGAGATTCAGGTATCCCTCGATTCACGAAAGGGATGCGCTTTTCGGAAAACTCACGTAAAAATAAAGTTCTTCAGTCGGAATGGCTTTTCCCGTTAATTTAATTTTTTCTTAAATTGGGGATTTTTGTTTTGCAGTTATTCCAACTCTACCCCTGACATAAACACACACACACACCTATATCACGTTTCACAATAAAACAATAAAGAGAACATACATATTAAAACTATCGGCACGATAGGGGCACCGTGACGTTGTCGTCGCGGATGGGTGACGCAGCCTCGCGGGTGGTTCTCGTTTGATGATCTCATGGCGATTTCCGTGTCAAATTTCGCAAACGTGAAAATTCGATTTCGTTAATCGAACGCTGTTCATAATTTGTCAACGGCGTTGACGCGAAATTTTGTAAACCGTACGTTCGTAAATCGAGGGATACCCCCATAAGTAAATGTTTAATAGTGCATACATCGTACTAAAAATATGTGCATTATATTTAAATGAAGTTTGTTAAATGCTTCATGTGCATGTTGATATTGCTCCCTATCTGCATTGTCAAAATCAGCTATAGCTAATCCACTGCTGGTTGAAGGCCTCCCCAAACTGTCGCCATCTCTCATGATCCGAGGATGTAATATTGTACCCAGCACCTGCACATTAACTTACCTCATCGCTCCATCGCCTCCGTGGATGTCACCTCAGTGCCCCCTCAATGTCCACTGAGATATCCCCATGGATGTTCCCTCGGATGTCCCCTTGAGTGAACTTATCAACCTGTCATAGCCCCTAAGAGTGGTGATTGACTCTTGTCCATCCCAAGGTCTTCAAAAATATTTTGTTGTTTTTTGGATTTGTTGTAAAAGATAGATAATGAGATTGATCAGTAATGCATGACTGAGACAGAATCGTAGAAATTGTGGTAGAGAAATCAAATCTATGTATCGCAACAAAAAATATATTTACGTCAGGAAAAAAAACAAATGAGGGTGGCAATGTGCCACGTGTTACACCTGAAGCTGTCACCACGACCCATCATGGTGTAATGCGGGCGAAAGCGACCTTCCGGATGTGACGTCACGAGGAGGCGGAGCCAGGTGACGTGGGTGAAAGGTAGGGGGTCCTTAAGCGGGTAAACCGGAAGGAGAAGGCAGTCGGGGTGTGAATGGAAAGGTGTGGGGCCACGCGGGCGTACGAGCCGAGGGGGCACCGTCAGAAGCGGGAGCCAACCCTGGGAACAGTAGGGAGCTACTGGGAGGTGTAAAGCTGCAGATAGAGATAGGCAGTAAGGCTGTGTGTGAGGGGCAGCGGGGTGGCTGCCAAGAGTCGCAGGAGCGACGAGAAGGCGAGACAGCACGAGGCTGTCAGAGCTGCAGCAGGAACAGCCAAGGGAGCTGTGTGAGAGTACAGCAGCGGAGCTGCTGTGGGGCTGCAAGAGCGACAAGAACAGCAGCGGGGCTGCTGATGTGGACTGGAGTGACATCGGAACCAGCACAGAGAGAATAAGAGAGACAGCCGTGTGGGAACGCATTACGGACCGAATAAAGGACACTGAGCCAGAGATCGTGGTCAAGTCTTTTATTACACTGGGGTCAGAAGTGAAACGGCATGTCTAAGCAAGTAAGGAAGAAAATTCCCCCGGCGCCAGCATCGGCTTCTTCGTCCGACGACGACGAATTCCCTCCGACCACGGATTTTGCTGGGGTGGTGGAGGAGAGCCCTGCTGAGGCGAGCACGGGGACGGGCGTGGAAGATGTCGGCGCGATGGCGGGTCCGTCAACAACATCGGACGCTGAGCAAAGATGGCAACAGGTGGCAGAACAACTGGAGACACTCAAGGACGTCCTGGCGCATCTGTGTCACCTCGTTACGCCAAGGACGACGATGGAACGAGAAGGTGCTCCACGGGCCGCCACGTTGCCTGCCCTGCCGCCGCCATTGGCCACGCGGCAAGAAGACGCCATCTTGCGCGCTCCGCGGCGCCAAACCGCCATCTTGGCCACGCCGCGGGCCGACGCCATTTTGAATTTACCTCCACAACAACCATCATTGGAAGACGGCGTGAAGAGGAGTCGGAGTTGCCACCTTACTACGGTTAAGGAATTCTCTATCGGGGGCGATTGGAGCGCTTTCGCCTGCCGATTTTTGGCGGCGGTTCGTTCAGCAAGATGGACCGATGCGGAGGCCTTGGAAGTGTTGCCGACTCTACTGGACGACGAATCTGTGCGATTTTTCCGTTCCATAACGGCCGATAAGAAGAAGACGTTATGTGGAGTTTTTGAGGAAATGGCCGACGCCTATGAGCCACCTGACGACGCGCATCGGCGATTCGCTCAACGACAACGAGCACCCGAAGAATCGCCCGTGGCGTTCAGGGGTGCGGTGTTGGAGCTGGCCATGGCAGCATATCCTGACACGCCACAGGATCTGCTCGAGCCTCTCATATTGGGAAAAATGCTGGAGCTGTCTCGGGATCTGGGGATCCCCATGCCTGTGTGTGGGCATGAGAAGCTCACGTCCCGGGCGGCAGCAAAGTGTCTGGATGCGCAGTTTAATCTCCGTCGCTGGAAGCAAGTGGCGGCATGGACGGGTGGGCCCGTCAAGGAAGGAGGCGCGATGGGGTGGGACCCCACAAGGGCGATCTATGTGCCGGATGAGCGGGGTCCACAGGAGCTGACGGCTGCCTCCTCTCCATGGTCGGGACGCGGAAGGCCGGGGCCGCGCGCTACGCCATCGGGACGGGGCCGCCGGGATGCAAGACCTGCGCTTCGGCGCAACGAGGCCGATTGCTTCCGCTGCGGCCGTAGGGGCCATTACGCCAAAGATTGCTGGGCCCGCTTCCCGGGTCCGCCGCAGCAGGAGCCCACAACACCGGACAAGCCGACCAAGGAACCTCCGAAACAGGCATGTCGGCACGCACCAGACACTCGGCAAGGCTTTACACCTCACCCACCACCTTTGTTGCGCGATCCTATTGTTGTTGTTAAAGAAAGGCCATCGACGGGGCCTTGTCATTCAGTTACGCAGTGGCGCAAATTGGCACGGAGAGTTGTCGCGGCCGCTACGGGTTCGTCCACTGTACCGGGGTCCATACAAGGTGTGGACGTGCGCATTTTGGTCGACTCGGGAGCGTCTGCGACTATTATATCGAATGTCATTTTCCATCTGTTGGGCATTCCGCCGGGGGCTGTGCGTCCGGTTTATGGGTCTTGCGTCGCTGCGAACGGGGGTAGTATGGGTATCGTGGGCCAGGTGGATGCTAAGATATCTATAGGGGATGTGTCGGCTTCGGGCGTTGTGTTAATATCGAGATCTTTGGCGGTTCCTTGCTTACTAGGCACGGATTTTTTGGCTAAGATGCCCATTTTGATTAAAATCAATGAGAATTGTATTGAATTGCCGGGGGGCCGTCGAATCTCGTTTCTGCCGTCGCCCTGGGGGCGACCTGCTTCGGCCGTACAGGTGCAGGCGCTGTCCGTCGCATCTGTGGACATCCCACCTGGTTCACAGATGCTTATACCCTTGCGGTATCGGAAGCCCCTGCCCATTCGGCTGGGAGCACAAGGGGTCTTGTTGTCACCATCCGCCACGATAACAACGGGATTGGCGTTAGTTGGGGCACAGACCATCGTCCGGCCGGATCAATTACCGGTTTTACAGGTGCTTAATGCGGGGGTGGAAAACATCCGTGTTCCGGCCGGTACGGTTGTGGCACATGCCACTACGGCGTTTGCGACGCACGATTGTCCGCATCGCCGGGGAGTGGTCGCTGGTGTTTCCGAGCCAAGGGGTTCGGATAATCGTTGGATCGCTATCTTATGTGACGAAAATTCTTCCCTGTCCGTGGGGCAACGTGATGCGCTGCGTAAATTGTTGCTGATGTATTCGGATGTGTTCAGCTCCGACGATTTGGATTTGGGACGCACATCGTTGCTTTCCCATCACATTGAGACGGGCGACGCTGCCCCTATTCGGTTAAATTCGCATCGGATGAGTCCAGCGGAGCGAGAACACGTTCGGGGGGCGGTGGAAGACATGTTGGCTGCGGACATTATATCGCCATCTAACAGCCCATGGGGCGCTCCTGTGGTCTTGGTTAAGAAAAAGGATTGCAACTTGCGATTTTGTGTCGATTTCCGGAAATTGAATAAGATATCGGTGGCAGATGCGTACCCCCTGCCGCGTATGGACGACTCCCTTGACGCATTGTCGGGGGCTAAGTTCTTTTCCACACTGGACCTCTCTTCGGGATTTTGGCAGCTTCCCCTTGACGAGTCCTCACGGGAGAAAACCGCATTCCGTACGCCGCAGGGGTTATTTCAATTCAACTGCCTCCCGATGGGATTGAATGCGGCCCCTGCTACATTTCAAAGATTGATGGAGCTCGTTTTGACGGGGTTGCAGTGGGAGACGTGTCTTATATATTTGGACGATATTATTGTGTTCAGCCGCACATTTGAGGAACATTTAACGCGGCTGGAGACAGTGTTCACGAGGATGCGCTCTGCCAATTTGAAATTCAAACCAAAGAAATGCCACCTACTGCAACGGTCCGTCCGTTATTTGGGGCACATTGTGAGTGCAGAGGGGGTGTCCACGGACCCGGAAAAGACGGCGTGTGTCCGGGATTGGCCGACTCCGGCCTCTGTAGGGGATGTTCGGCGGTTTTTGGGATTTGCCTCGTATTACCGAAGATTTGTGCCGGGGTTTGCGACGATTGCGAGGCCCTTGCATCTCCTTACGGGTAAAGGACGGAAATTTGTTTGGGGAGAGCCGGAAGAGGCGGCCTTTCGGAGTCTGCGTGATCTATTGGCTACGGCCCCGACATTGGATTATCCCGATTTTGATCGCCCTTTCATTCTTGATACGGACGCGAGTGACACAGGTATTGGGGCGGTATTATCACAGTCTAAAGGGGGCGTAGAGCGCGTCGTGGTGTATGGTAGCCGAGTCTTGTCGCCTGCGGAAACACGCTACTGTGTCACTCGTAGAGAACTTTTGGCGGTTGTTTTTTTCCTACGGCAATTTCGACCGTACCTTTACGGTCGTTCTTTTATTGTGCGTACGGATCATGCGGCCTTGCAATATGCACTTAAAATGGACCAGCCATCGGGACAGTGGGCACGTTGGTTGGACACGCTGCAGGAATTTTCCTTCCAAATTCAACATCGGAAGGGAGTGCGCCATGCGAACGCTGACGCACTTTCCAGATTACCAGGGCGCGCCCCTTGTAAATGTGCGTCGGGGACGCATAGGTGTTCGCCGATTCTGACCCCCCCTCAGCCGCTTACGTTGGCCGTCGGGAAGTCGGATACTCCGATGGAACCGGGACCGACTGATGGGGTTTTGAATCTGCCGCGGTCTGTCTGGATTCGGGAACAGATGATGGACGAGTCGTTGTTGTCCATGCGGAAGCGGTCTATGAGGGACAATGGGAGTCCGAGTTCGGCTGTGGGGCCGCGAACCGCTCTCCGAGATGGTCTGCTTATGTGGCAGGAAAGGTTCCAGGAAAGCTGGCGTGTGGTGGTACCAACGTCCTTGCGATTTGAGTTGATTAGAACTCTCCATTGTGACACACTATTGCATTTAGGGGTGCAGAAGACCTTGTTGACGTTACAACGTCATTATTTTTGGCACGGCATGGCGACAGATGTCGTAGGGCACGTGCGCGCGTGCCCTGAATGCGCCCGGCGTAAGCCGCCTAAACATCCTTACGTGCCGCCTCTCCAGTCGATTCAGGTGTCTCGAGTCAATGAATTGGTGGCACTGGACATATTGGGACCCTTCCCACCATCGGCGAGGGGAAATAAATATTTGCTGGTAGGGGTTGAGTATCTCTCCCGTTGGCCGATGGCCTGGCCATTGCCCGATCAGTCGGCCGCGGCCATCACCGACGCCTTTTTGTTTGGGTACATTATGGACAAGGGGGCGCCGGAGAGACTCCTCACGGACCAGGGCCGAAATTTCTCTTCTAAATTATTGGCTGAAGTGTGCGCAGGCCTTGGGACTAAGAAGATACGGACATCTCCATACCATCCGCAGACGGATGGTATGGTTGAGCGGCTGAACAGGACATTGTCTGCCATGCTTTGCCATACTGTGAGTGAACAGCAATCGGATTGGGATCTGCACATCCCCGGAGTGCTTTCGGCGTACAGGATGACGCCCCATGCGGCTACAGGGTATTCGCCATTTTACCTTATGTATGGTCGGGAAAACGTGCCTCCGGTGGATGTGCAATTGGGTACTGGGGTGAAGGGACCTCGTAAACCACTCCCTGAATACATTCAGGACACGGTTCGCCGGGTTACGGAGGCGCGGGAAAACGCCCGCGTGGCTACAGCCAAAGCCCAGGCCCGGAACGAGCGGTATGCTCGGCGGTCTGAGGGGGAGTGCCCCTGGAAGGTGGGAGACCTGGCCTGGCTCCATTGCCCGCAGGTGCGGCCGGGGACCTCTCCTAAATTGCACAAACCTTGGCATGGTCCTGTGCGCCTCATTGAGGTTCCCAATCCACAGTCGGCGCGCGTTCAGTTTGGTTCTCGCCGTTGGTTTGTTCATACGTCGCGGTTGAAACCATATGTTGCTCCCCTACGTGATGCGTCATCTCCCAATGTTGCCTTGCCGGGGTCTGTTGCTGCTGACTCTGACTCTTCCCCGCCTGCGTCCATTGATCTTGCTGGAGCGCCTGTCGTACCTGTTCCAGACAGGCCGACCGTGACACCGCGGGGGAGGAGTGGGCCTGTTCGGAGGGCGCCTGCCAGGGCTGCGGTACCTTCAAGCCCGGCGACCCTTCCGACCCCGCTGCAGGCGCATTCGCCGAATATGACCAAGACTGATTCGTCAGGGACACGAGATGTCGGTGGACTTCCAATCGCAGCAGGGGAATTACCCCCTGTCATTTCTCGTGTTCCATCGCGTCCCCGTTCTACAAGTGGGCCGCCGACCGTCCGGGACGGGCCGGCGACCCGCACTCGTTCCAAATCGCTTACGTTTCGTTGATTGTATGTTGTTATTGTTCTTGTTCTTGCCGTCGTATTTATCGCATGCTTTCGTACGTTCGTCGATGTTACTTGTGTGTTGTTCTTGTTGTTATATTGCATGCTTAGTGTCCTTTAAGGGGGAAGGTCGGTTCACCGCATTACGCTTTGGTGTTGTTCAGCCGAGGTCGGCTGGGTTTTTTCTATGGGGGAGGGTGGTGTAATGCGGGCGAAAGCGACCTTCCGGATGTGACGTCACGAGGAGGCGGAGCCAGGTGACGTGGGTGAAAGGTAGGGGGTCCTTAAGCGGGTAAACCGGAAGGAGAAGGCAGTCGGGGTGTGAATGGAAAGGTGTGGGGCCACGCGGGCGTACGAGCCGAGGGGGCACCGTCAGAAGCGGGAGCCAACCCTGGGAACAGTAGGGAGCTACTGGGAGGTGTAAAGCTGCAGATAGAGATAGGCAGTAAGGCTGTGTGTGAGGGGCAGCGGGGTGGCTGCCAAGAGTCGCAGGAGCGACGAGAAGGCGAGACAGCACGAGGCTGTCAGAGCTGCAGCAGGAACAGCCAAGGGAGCTGTGTGAGAGTACAGCAGCGGAGCTGCTGTGGGGCTGCAAGAGCGACAAGAACAGCAGCGGGGCTGCTGATGTGGACTGGAGTGACATCGGAACCAGCACAGAGAGAATAAGAGAGACAGCCGTGTGGGAACGCAGTACGGACCGAATAAAGGACACTGAGCCAGAGATCGTGGTCAAGTCTTTTATTACAATAGTATGAAGGCTCCTGGACCAAATTGAGTAACTGTGGTCATCAACAAAGAACTTAATGGACCTATTAACTGGGCTTGCTTGGGCAGGAAATATCACTTTCAGATGCGCTTCTGCGGCTGTCTGAAATGCTCTTCACTTCGAATATTAGGAAGCCACTGGATCTATGCACTTTTAAATCTAGATTGCAAAACTAATGTATTCAAAACTGCTTTTTGTGTTTCGTTTGTTGTCCTTCCCCCGCACCTTCGATTTGTACGGTTGGCTACGTACGGTGCAAATGAAGTTCAACATACGTACATAGAGGGGTTCATGGCCATCAACGAGAATATCAAAAGGGTGGTTAGCCAAAGCAGAGGACACACTCAGATATGTCGATCGGGGACATGGAGCTAATTAATCAGCTCATGTGCAGGTGCGAGGTGAATGATTAACATCACAGAACCGTGGCGATGACTTTGGGAGGCCTTCATCTGGCGGAGAAAGAACCACGTCGATGTGGAGAAAGATTTTAAAGAAGAAGAAAAAATTGGGGCACGGATTGGCCCCATTGGTTGAGAAGAGCATTGGTGAACACATGTACCGCACAGAAATAAAAATATCAATCATTGAATGATGCCTCAATCAATCATTTCTTCTATTCAAAAAAAGGAGAAAAGTAATTTGAAGCATTACATATCCATTAGCCTCCTATCACGTGTGTATAAATTGTTCATGACAATCATAGAAAAGCAAATAATAGGCAATTTAGAGGCCAACCAACCATGTGAGCAAGCCGGATTTATAAAATGTCATTTTTTTACATAATCGACCACACACATTATCTTTGAAAAGACAAAAATGAATAATAATAATAATAATAGTAATATTACAAATTAATATCAAACACTCCCTGTGCCTGACTTTTGTCGACAATGAAATGCATTTGATTCAAAGGAAAGGGATATATTGCGTAATTCAACATACACAAAGCACCTAAAATCGAAAGAGGTGATAGCAAAATTTAAATAACTCTTAACCTTAACTAGCATACATTTCATGTCGAATGCAGCAACTTACTATCTTATTTTGCTGTCGAAATTTCGTGAACATATCTTTAAAGGCATATATACTCATAACCTCAATTTTAATTCTAAATCAATCTCAGTATATTGAGATGAGCCAGAGTATACAATGACGTTGACTTTAATTGCAATTCTTTAACTTTATTGAAAATAATGCGACGAGCTACAGATCTATAGTTCATTCAGACTGCATTGCGACTGACATTCTCATATTTTCCATGTACATTACACATGTAATGCGTTTTACAATCCAATTTGCTTCAACGTTGGAGCTTCCAAAATACACAATACTGTACCGAGGGCCCACTTGTGGCATTTGAATTCCAACGGGACCAGCGACATAGCACGTGCCCTGGCGGAAGGGCTTATAATAATTGAATACCAATAGTTTTGCCCTGGTCCCTTAGCCTTTTTCCTGCCTCATCAGTCGTGGGGAGATTGAAGAATCGTTTTCCAAAGCCGGACACACATTTTCTGGCAAATATCCACTTTGCTTTATCATTGGACTCACTTGTCCGCAAGACTTCCCTGCAAGAGATTCTGGAACCATGCCGGCTCTGAGCTCCGCACCGCGTTCGTCCGGCAGTGCAGCCTGAGGTGAGACACCACCGCCACCGGCTTGCGCTTACACCAACCGTAACTTGAACATACACCATAACAACGTTTTGCTGACGCAATGCCCAATCCACAAATGCAAAGGAGACACCACGGCGACGCTGCACTCTCCGCCACTCCTTACGCGGTTTGTCTGGCATGACCACCTGCATGTGAGATCGTGGTTGTTCGCTCTGCAGCTACATCAGCCGTATGAAAGGATAAGAAGACGAACTGCAACCGGCTGCCTGTCCCACGGGCCAAACAGCACCATCGCCATCACCACCACCGCAGGGAAAACCGACAGAGCCCACCAGTTACCGCTAACCTCGGAGAACTGCCGATGTGGTTTGTGTATCCGGGAATATTGAAAGCATTTAAGCATTAGTTCCATCTCAAGGAGCATGGTACATACTTAGAAGAGTAATGCTTATTTTTTTTCTAAATAAATTATTTTTTATTGAACCCATGTTTTCTGGGGTGAATGTTACGAGCATATATGCCTGTTTTCAACATAGTCCCCATGCTCTTAAATGCAGTTTGCAGAAGTGTGGACCCAGTGTAAGCATCCCATCGTCACGTTTGTAAACAGTATCCTGCAGTGCAGTGTTATTTTCAACGTGTTGTCCACACAAGCCATCCTTCCAAAGGGCTGACGATACACAAGTCTTAGGGTGACAGATCTGGGCTATTATGGTGGATATGGCAGCACAATCCATCCCCATTGTGTGACGGCCTTTGATGTTCTCAGGCTCATGTGTGGTAAGACACTTTTGTGTTGAAGAACTCCGACCATCTTGATATCTGGGTGCGTTCCTTGAATACAAACTTTACATTCCATCAGAATCTCAAGAGCGTATGTGTAACATCTGCTAAGAAAGCAATGATAACACTGTGTAACAAAAAAAAATGTGTTCCTGGGTAGTAAGTGTTATTTCCTAGTTGCTTATGCTTAAAAAGTACAAACAATGGCTATTATCACCCACAAACTTTGCTTTTGTGACCAGGACACAAAAGCAAAGTTAATAATCCACTACATTAATAACGCTGTGTAACAAAACATTGTTTTTGTTCCTGGGTAGAAAGTGTTATTTCCTAGTTGCTTATGCTTAAAAAGTACAAAGAATGGCTATTATTCCCCACAAACTTTGCTTTTGTGACCAGGACAGTAATGTTTTGAAATGTACATATTTTCAAATGAGAAAAAGTGTGCATTTGTGTCTTTCGTTCACATAAAGTCCTGGTCACGAAAGCAACGTTTGTGGGGAATAATAGCCATTTTCTGTACTTTTTAGGCATAAGCAATTAAAAAATAACACTTAGTTCCAGGAACAAAAATTGTGTTACATAGTGTAATATAACGAAAAAACAATAGGAGGCGTTAAAATCAATTCCTTGTACATATCTGGTATGTGGTTACTTACATTAACTCTGAGAAATCATCATACAAGGAAGTGTTGATGTTAGTTTTCTGAAAATGTGTGGTATTTTGTACAAAGTGCAATAACTAAAACAGTACTGTCCATGCATTCTTACGTGCACAGATGTATTAGGAGGTTTGTAAAACATATCTATTACAGGAAGTGAATACAAATTACATAACAGTAGATGACAAATAAAAAAAAACATGAGCTATGAGCGAAACTGTTTTGATCAACAAATAAATGTATATTTCCACGAACAACCATTGCATCAAATGTCTCAGTCCATTATTTGCATGCAATCGTATCTGTCAGATGTGAGCAAAATGAAAATTCCGTTTTAAAAAAATGGGATCGCATTAAAATGGCAAGCTCTATTAAAGGTTGTGGTGTGAATTTTCAAAGCGAAAATTACACTATATATGCGTTTACTATAGTTTAACGTTTTGCCTTTATTTTATATTGTATAACTTAGCAATGTTTTTTCCACTTTAATTAACAAATGGAAGTTGAACAAGTAAGTTCCGTTTTTTCTGGCAGGCCAAAATACGCATTTGAAACTTAACAATGCAAATCGGACTTCCTAATGCCTCTTTTTAATGGTAAAATTCAAATGTAAAGGATATTTTGCCGACCATTCACTGGCCAGCTATTAAAGTAGAATACTCAAATGTCTTGCATTACAAACTTTTACTGCTGAAGAAATTAAAGGGAGGGCAGCTGTTCCTCCAATGTGCTTGTTGATCCATAGCTCAATTATCTGTTTCCTCTTGGCCTGTACGCCTACAATTTTAGCAGCCTATCAAGCCATAATTTTGTACTCATTATGAATACACCCTTACAATGCGAAACGAAGGAGATGCTGCCACGGTGCAAGGGTTTGCAGACTGGACTTGCAATCCAAAAATCACCGTTTCGTTTCAATCTTGGCAAGGCAGTTGAAACAATCGGGCAAAGTTTCTTAATTCCCTCCCCAGAGTATGTCGATCAGCCAGTCAATTGTGGTGGGGTAAAGTGTGGGTATCCCCACCTCCAAGACGTCTTGTCAGCGTGGAAGAGTAGGCCAAATACCCTCCAGTGAGGGCTCTTTCGTCTTCCCTTCAGTGACATGAGCACAATATTACAGAGATGCACCTTTACATATCTATGGGACCTTTTTGCCAACATCCCAAATAATGAAAAAATAAAACAAGTGTTAACATGTTCAAACACCAAATAGAAACCTTTTGCAAGGCATCAAGTCCGTATTAACCACACATATTTCTGGCAAAACATGCAAACCAATATGCTCTGATAACACTGGTCAACACACTTTTTCTGGCATAAGGTATTCCAACGGTTTTAAGGTAATTTTGGGGTGCTGATTCCAAATCTGGCATCAGTTTTTGTCTATCACATCAGGTTTTTGATATATCAAATATTGAATTTTCAATAAAAACTGCAGAAGAAAAATATTAAAAAAATGTGGGTATCTACATAAAATTATATTATAAACACACTATCCTAAAAATACAGCACCATATTTTAACACTAAAGCAGTCACTGACTCGCAACAACTTGCAATCATAAGTGTTAATTTCGGATAAAATAAATGAAAATGGGGTATGCCGATAGCATAAAAATGAGATGTGATAGAGCAAATCTGAGCTCAAATTTGGAATCAGCACCCTGAAAGTAGTCTAAAACAGCTGCAAAAGTCCAGGCCAGAAACAAATGTTTTTTTTGTTGTTGACCAGTGTAATATATAACTGCTCGACCCTATACTTACGTTGCCTTTCTACCGTTCTCTGGTCTAATGCTGGTGAGGCAAGGCCCTAAAGAAGGCTACTGTCTCTAGTGAAGGCCAATCAGTTTCAAAGACAATGCTTATACAGTATATTATCAGAGCATGTTTGTTTGAATGTTTTACCACAAGTATGTGTGGAGCACCTTCACCATTGCCACCTGTTTACTAAGACACCGTCGACGTTGCGAGTTTCCTCTCCGCAAAAGAACCTGTGCTGATTGACAAATTTGCATGGTTATGCGTATCACTCTTCTAAATTGTGAATGTAATCTTGAACACTGTGCATTTTTATTGTCTTGATTTTCCATCAAGGGATTATCCTCAGGCGGGATAATTTCACTGCAGGAGTCATGCGTGTCAGCACAAACAACAAACCTGTGCCTAATTACACAATATCTGGCTTGGCAGTGCAGGAGTAAGGTAATTAGCTTTGGAACATTCCATGTTGTTTACAGTGTACAAGCCTCTGCATTCTACATGCGTACCGCAGAGTCCGATCGCAAAGTGGCTCAAGCAATAATGGCAGAATATATCTCCTCAAACATGAGCTTTAAAACTCGAAGGAATGATTGGCCCCTCAGTGTTGTATTTTTATGATATAATATATAAAGAATGTGCACGCTGCATGGAAGATGGTCAGCAAACTGGACTTGCAATCCAGAGTTCGCCGGATCGATCTTCTGACATGGTCCGTGCAAGTATCTTAAATTCTCCTCTGCGTTTGTCCAAGCCAGCAGTACGAATGGGTACATTACAGTTATTCAAACGGACAGAATCGTGTGTAGTGGGGTAAAGTATGGGTACGTTCATCTCTTCCAAGATATACTCTAGACTCTTCAAGTATCTCTAGGGCTTTCTTAAGTGGAAGCCCTTTTGTCAGCAAGTGGTGGCGAGATCAAATAATTGCACGGCTGCACCTTTACCTTTGAAGAATAATCTAATTTTAAAAAATGCACGCAATTTAACTTTTGACTTCAGGTTGAGTTTGGTAGCTGCAAAGATTGTGATGGCTGAGAAGGCTGAGATGCAACAACCAATTTTGGGGCAGAAAATCAAGAACATTCGAAACCCATTAACAGTGACATAACCACTCTATTCATGTGGAAACTGTACTATGCGTACAATTTCAGACCTGTTTAAATACTGTCTAACCACAGTTTTTTGCATAAATAGTTTCATGTCCTGTTTTATTTGTCCATGACTGCATAGTCCAATATACATGTTGGATACATTTCCACAGTTGCGATATTTGACAATTTTAGGTGCCAAATTAAGCGGCTCACCTGTTCATAATCACTCTTGGATATATGTTTGTCTTAAAATCGTGGGGATAATTGATTCCCCATTTAACTTTTAAAGTAAGATTGCTTCCTTCAATCGAAGCTTCTAGCAGCACAGCAAAACATACACGCGCAAAAGTTCGGCTTTAATTAATTATTTATGTGACATTTTACTAATGCTTTAAAGAGTGTAGATGTAAAGATGTAATTGGTTTTACAGTCACAATCAATATTCTTTAACAGCGCCCCCCATCATTCAGTTAGCTTTTACAATTGTGGAATCACACAGGATGGACATTTTAATTGAATTTCCCCCCAATAAGTAGGCCAGATCGATAAATCTACATTATTCCACGTTTCACACGACAATGACCACACTTTAGCATAGATTTATGTTGCACATAAGGATACACGAGGGGAAACGGCAGTGTTCAATCATGCAACGTTTAATCAAATGTTTTTTTTGTAACATGTTGTTTGAAGAATGTAAATGTTCTGACATTACGTTTTCAGTAGAGTTACCCCTCACGTGACATTATTGTACACCGTCACACACACACACGTGCACACAAATGTGAGATACCAAAAAACAATTGTGTCGAAAAACTCTTTTTGGGGTCTTGTTTCTCAAAGCGATTTTTCACCCCTTGTACATGGCCATGTTTCCAGAGCCACGCTGGCATTTGTCCGCTGCTAATTATAACAATTTGTTTTTACGACCGGAGCATCTCAAAGCACTTTCAGGCACCACGGTGGCGAGATATTAACTAGCTAGCCTGGTATACAGGTGGTCGTGGGTTCGATCCCAACTCTGACGCCTGCTGTATATTCTGAGTTTGCATGTCTCTCTCCCCGTGGTCGCATGGATTTTTCTCTGGGTCCTCCGGTTTTTCCCTCCACATTTGAAAAACATGCGTTTAGAGTATTTATACAGTTTCACATGATAAGTCACTTGTGGCCAAGTTGCTTTGGAAAAAAAGCTATCTAGCTCAGTGGGACTTACCTGGATAAAAAAAGAAGTTAGTTTCAATACTTACGTTTAAGTCACATCTCATCTTAAGCACTTGAAAAGTGGTAGCTTTGTCCCTGTGTTCACAAGGTGGGCCAACACCTGACCTGCAAACAGGCATTCGTCTGCCAGTAGTGAGTCAACGGTTGCTAGGTATAATTTCAATTGAGTAAGTTGTGGGTAACTTTCGAATTTGCTGAATTGTGCAGGTTAATGATGATCTAAGTTCTGACACCAATTACTGCACACACACAAAAGTATAATAAAAAATTCGGCTTCCAAATTTGGCTAAATTCCAGCTATGAGTATTTAACTTTGATTGCCATTTTCAAAACAGTGTTCGTCAGAAAAGGTAACACCTCTCGTTTCAATAAGAGATCAGTTGATGGGATCTCAGAAGGAGTTCTGTAATATTACCTTCTACGAGTTGTTCTCTGACACAGGGTGATACACTGCCGCGTGAGAGTTCCGAATGGACATTTCTGCTTATTCGCATGACATGATGGCCATAGCGCAACAGGAATAGAATGGGGAACGGAATGTTTTGGAAAATATGCCGCACGCTCAAGTTAATGCACCTGAGGGACACACTCCATTCCACGCGGCGATTTTCATTTCTTGGGGCGGTGGCTTGGGAATTTGATGACTCGCCGGGCGGGAAGGTACGCCCAGTCTATTTGGAAGGGGGTGTGCAATGGATGAGCAATGTATGCGATTCTAGATTTGAAGCTTTCGTGACTGCAAGGATTCATATTCTTAGGTTTTGTCGGTAAAGTCACGTAGGTAAAAAATTTAAATTAATAAAAGTAAAATAAAATATAAATTAAAAATCACGACGTTTCGGAGGCAACACAAGCATCCGTCTTCAGGTAGAACCGTCACTTGATACAGCAATTAATAAAAGTTAAATAAAAATTAAATAAAAATCACGACGTTTCGGAGGCAACACAAGCTTCCGTCTTCAGGTGGAACCGTCGCTTGATACAGCAATCGTGCTGTGACGGTTCCACCTGAAGACGGAAGCTTGTGTTGCCTCCGAAACGTCGTGATTTTTATTTTATTTTACTTTTATTAATTTTAATCTTTTTTTACCTACGTGACTTTACCGAAAAAACCTAAGAAGTGATACAGCTATCGTGCTATGACGGTTCCACTTGAAGACGGAAGCTTGTGTTACCTCCGAAACATCGTGATTTTTTATTTTACTTTTATTAATTTTAATTTTAATTTTTTTACCTACGTGACTTTACCGAAAAAATCTAAGAAGATGTATGCGATGCCCCAGAGGCACTTGGCACACGTGGGGACTTTGCTGGGTCGGCAAGGCGTGCGAGTGGCAGCCGAGCGGGACGCCTGGGAGTGGAGTGGGCGGGGAAGGAAGCGTGCAGAATTATTATTGTGGTTCAGACACATTCCCATCTCAACATGGACACTACTTATATGCGTTGCTACGCCGTGGGATCTTGTTAATGTCATTTAAATGTTACGTTTTTTTCAAAATTAATTATATTTATGCGGGGGGCACTTATACAAACAAATTAACCCACAGAGGTACAAGCTCGTATGTTCCATAGACTTGCAAAGAACACATGGATAATAATCAATGTATGAATATGGACCTGACCAAGGCAGATTATATACATTTACACATGATCCATAGACTACACTGCGTAACAAAAAACTTTTTTTTGTTCCTGGGTAGTAAGTGTTATTTCCTAATTGCTCATGCCTCAAAGGTACAGAACATGGCTATTATTCAACCACACATTTTGACTTAACTTTCGTGACTGCAGGAATTCATATTCTTTGGTTCTTTCGGTCAAGTTCTTTCGGTAAAGTCTCTCCTTCCGACACTTTTAGACTACGCACATTTTAAACCTTTATATAGAGTTGCATTTAGAGGCTTACTCCCCATTTCTCTCCGCCTGATGACGACCGCTTGTGTTGCGATCAAAACATTGTGAGTTTTTTTTTAATCTACGTGACTTTACCGAAATAACTAAATAATATTCCGCACAAACTTTGCTTTAATCATCATTCCTTCACGTAAAGTTCTGGTCACAAAAACAGAGTTTGTGGGGAACAATTGTCATTTTCTATACTTTTTAGTCATAAGCAATTAAACAATTATACTTACTACCCAGGGACCAAAATCGTGTTACATAGTGCTATCATTAGGATACATTTACTTGCATAGGTCCAATACACTAAAAATAAGACTTACAAATGACAAACAGACTAATATTACGATTGATAAACTAACAAATAACACATAGACGAATATAGAAACGTAAATACCATAAACTTCTCGGTTGGTCCCAAAGAATAACACTGGATACATAGACCTACATAGATCCCTAACCAAACGTCGTGATCGGATTTTATTGGCATGCAACAAAGAGAAAATAGCTGCGACAATGAGAATGACCTTTAGATTCGTTTTCAGACTTACTTCAAGCACATGACTGAGTTTAAAGAGATGATTTCGTGTATAGGCCATGGCATCATCTATTGTATTTGTGTATTCTAGCTAAGTACAGTAAAGGGGCTCTATAGACATCTTCTGCCAGCATGGCATAATCTACACATTGCAGGACTGGAACTTTGAACATGTTTTAAAATTCCTGCTAGGATTTGCCAACGACCTGAGAACTCTCATGGTGGGACGCATGCTTTTGTGCGGCTAGAAGAGGAGGCATGAGAATGTTGGTGTGTTGAGACATCTATAGCAATGAAACGCATTTTTACAGGAGTGTGTATTTCGGCCTCACATTTGAAAGACTGGGTAATCAAAAGTCCCCCTGAAACTGGTGTTCAAATCATAGCGCTTTGATCGAATAAGCCAATATAGTTGCGACTGCTGCATGATGTGAATGCACATTTACGCATTTGACATGAATGAATTTGTATATACACAAAGCGACATGTAATAGTTGTGTAAATTTGTAAACAATTTCACACCATCTCACGTTATATGTTTTTCTTCATCCAACAAAAAACAAGTGCTCTTATTGAATACATTTTATCTTTAATATTATCTAAAATATACCAAATTATTTCAGGCTACATTGTGAGTGGCTAGCCAAGTCACTGTTTAAATGAATAATTATTGTACAATGAGCAATGCATGCTTCCAGGAACCATCATAAGTTATAACCAAGGGCATTTTAAAGAAATATTATAAATATGCAAGAAGCTGTCAATGTCAATTTAAATTACTTTTCGCACTAATGTGCATTGTTAAACTTCTGTGAATGTGTGTTGACCATCCTCCGTTGGAAGACAAATAGCCATGACCATCTGCCTCTGTGAGTATAGCCATGCAGCCACGTAGTGGCAGATGGGAGATTTTTCGATTGAAGGTGGCACATGCCCTTGGATCTACAATCAATGCTTTCACCTGTGCACTCCACAGAAGCCTCTGCAAATGCTGGGTAGTGATCACATTTAACTACAGGGTATAGTTTTTTTGTTTTTCGTTCACTCCCACGAAATGTGCATATATATGTATATTTTTTACACATATATTGCACATGACAATTAATTGTAGCAACACATCACTATGGGCAGCAGTATCAGCATGGAAATGTTAGAATTTTCAAAAAGGGGTTACATTGCTCGATGATGACATTGTATACTAAATGTGTACTGTCTATACTCTAACACATTTTTTTAAACATTTTAAAAGGAGTACTGGAGAACTCTGGCTGACCGATACCATGGATCCTATTAGCCATGACGATATTAGCAAATTAACTCTACTCATCCGTGGAAACAAACCTTAGGTAATTGGAGGGATAGCACCATGGATAATGGGAGTTTTCACCAACCCTACAGCTGCAATGCACAATGGCAGTCATGGGTAACATTGCCATTGATAGAGTTTTTTGTCTGTACGATACAATATTTTACTGATTTTAGTGATACATAGAAAAGTAATGCCGTTTGTGGTTGTGTCGCTTCTTTCACACAAACGGTCAATGCATTTAGCGCAATTTTATTTACATGCAACCAAATGAATCCTAATTTCTGGGCACGATAAATAGGACAGCTGATGGGAGGAGCGATTGGGCTGGCCGACAGTGTTCCCAGTAGCTGAAATAAAAACGACCGGCAAGATTCCATTCCATTTGTTACTGAAGTGTCTTCCAATTAAGGCATCCCAACTGTGAAATAGAAAAATGTTTTGTGAATCAAGTAATTAGGCCAAATATAGAGGTAATTAAAGAGAACTATAAGGGGTTGTATTCAGCACAATGGAGGCTCAGGGACCGAGCACATCTCGTTAGGAGTTAAAAGTTGTCCTGGTAAAATCTCCGATCAGAAAATGGTATTTGAATAAACCACATTTTTTGCGCGTAGACACGATGTTGGCACGTTCATGCGTGATCCATCCAATCAAAAACATAATTAGTGAGGCATCAATACAACAACAAAACATGAATATTTAAATCAACTAAATGTGTTTATTTGATGTATTAAAAACTATGAATGCTTTTCAGATTAAAAAGAGAGGGCATTCATAATATTTCATACTTAATTGTATGAAGTTGATGTGGTCCCTGAATCTGTACAGGTGCAGCTGCGTGTTAGCTTGCAAAATAAAGGAGAAACATTTATTTTTTAAACTTACGATATATTTTGCGCGTTTTTGCCCCACAATTTATAGTTATGCTGTTGACAACATGAACAATGAGACATGAGACGAAAAACTCAATTACAAATTAAAATAGTGACCCCAATGTGTCAGTGTAAGATATTCTTCACAGGACTTTTCTAAACAAAATCTTCAAGCTGCCAACATATCCTTTATATAGTTATGGTTGCACTTTTTTTATAAATATATATACTCTGCTATGAGACTCTATATTTTGCATGGCAGGAAAGTTATGTTTTTTTTATTCCTAGAGCTAGGATTTCACCAAATTTATTGAAAACCCTAATTGAATGCGATGGTTTTCCTTATGCAGCTGTTGGTGACGAAGATGAGACAATCGAGTCAACTACACTTGAGAATCCAATTTCATCAGGGGCAGCTGCCCATAATCGAACCCTAAATCTCAGAGGTGCAAGCTAAGCACTCTGACCTTAGCACCACCCAGCCCACCTCATTAACACTGCATTTAACAGATGCATGTACTGAATTACAGCAATAAATAATCATAATAATCTGCCACAGGACAGTGAAGCTTCTTTAGTGGAGAGCAACAAGAGAGGTACGCATGGCCGCCAAAATATTTTTGGAGGCTCGGGGGCAAAGAGTCAAATGAGGCCCACTCTGAGGCCACTTGGGACATAATGAAAACACCCAATAAGGACCCTCCCAGCCCTGTTTGAGGCCCTCTCGAATCTGAGACTCCCCCCACCCCCATCCCCTCACCCTCCCGTCAACATCCACATTAGATTAGGCATGTAAGATGAAGCCAATCATTGATTTCAATCGATTCGAATTGATTCTAACACTCACGGGACACACATCGAATTGGCCAAGTAGGAATCGATTAAGAATGAATGCAAATTACAGTGCAGCCTGAATGTTCGCGGGAGAGATACGTTCCTGGAGAACGGCGCGAATATTAAATCAGCGAATATTAATACTTAAAGCTCATGAGGAAAATAGCGTTAGAGGGCATAAATATTTATCACGTTTAAACATATAAACTCTATATATCAAGCAATACATATGGTGTATAGTGTTATTGTATTATTTAATTTACCTTTTAATAGTGATGAATATAAACATTTACAAGTACAAATATCAATGAATAAACTAATTTATATTATTCGGGACATAATAGGTGTACCGCGGTGGCGAGATGTTAACTACCTTGCCTGGTATGCAGGAGGCCGTGGGTGCAATCCCGACCCTGACGCCTGTAAATTTGGAGTTTCCATGTCCCTCTCCCCATCGTCTCGTGGATTTTTCTCCAGGTCCTCCACATTTAGAAACATGCATTTTAGAGTATTTGGCTGCTATACATTTCCACGTGGTAATCCACTTTGTTGAGCTATCATTTGTAGCCAGGCTGCTTCTGAACAATAGCTATATAGCCAAGCGGGCCTTACCTGATAAAAAAAAATTGCTTAGTTTAGTTGTATTTTAATTCCAAAGAGTTGCGTTTTAGTTGAGTTGAATTTTAATTCCAAAGAGTTGTGAAGGAAAACACTCGAGTATAAACCGTGTGACAGACAAAGGCAGACAAAGGCAGACTAAGAATGGGCAGTGGCTCGTGAGAAACGTGGCGCTCTCACGATCCACACCACTCCCATGCCTCACAACTTCTTGTCAGATAGTCGCGTGCTACAATTGCGAATATTTAAAATACGTGCCCGCGAATATCGAGGGCGCACTGTTTTATGCAAATGTTTCTGCTAAACGGAGCAACGTCAAAATTCTACAAGAACACTTCAGCTCGTGACATTATGCTGATAGCACGATTAGAATATTTTGTTTTAAGTTTTGCTGGCTTGCTGGATGGCTGAGACAGACGGATGGTCATGTCCAAAGGATGTGCATATTGCTAGTAACACTTAGAAGAAAAATTATACCAAAACGTGTTTTTTATATATATACATTCAAATGTGTCCACTGTGTATGCATGAACACAGGTTATACGAATTATACAAATTCTGCAAAGAATGCATAAAACATGTTCTGACTGAAGGTTCTGTGTTATTTTATCGCCGGATTATTTTAATGCAAAAGAGGACTTTATTTTAAGCTCCCACAGCATGAAAATTACCCAAAATTTGCGATGCTGCACACTGAATGCTTGAAGCGAACAATACAACTTTTCATTTGCAAAATGTTCTCTCGTGCCAGAGGAAAATCTTCGTTTGAAAGAGTGGAACCTTCTGAAAAACTATTTTGCTGTCAGCCATTGCATTTTGGTGGCGAGATGTTAACTCCCTCGCCTGGTATACAGGAGGTCTGGGGTTCGATCCCAACCCTGATGCCTGTATATTTTGAGTTTGCGTGTCTCTCTCCCCATGGTCGCATGGATTTTTCTCTGGGTCCTCCGGATTTTCCCTCTACATTTGGAAACATGCATTTAGAGTACTTTGCTGCAATACATTTCCACGTGATACGCCACTTCGTTAAGCTATAATTTGTGGCCAGGTGGCTTCTGAAAAATATCTATGCAGCTCAGTGGGTCTTACCTGATAAAATAAAAACTTCAGGCTGCTCCGGTGATTCAACTGTAACATCTGCGCAATTACGGATGCTTCGTGGCCACCTGGTCAGTGATACGAAGCAGCAACTAATATTCTGGAAAGAATTCTACTCGCAGCTGCTAAATAGCTCTTCAACATCCCCCTCTGGAGAGCTCTTGCAAGCCGTGGCAACAGGAATGGAAGACCCCAACACCTCCTGCTCTGAGGCATCTGAGGATTAAGTGAGGGCTGCCCTTCGATAAAGAAAATAATAATGGCAGAGCACCCAGAATTTGCAATATTGTGGCACAAATTGTGATGTCCGACGGCCCAGCTGCAATAAAATGGTTACCTATCATCTCTCAGCACATGGGGGGCGTCGGGGGGAGCACAGGCTTAGGACCAGCAAATTGGAAGAAGGGCATAATGTTGCCCTTCTACAAGGGCAAGTAAATTGGGCTATGAGTGTAAGAACCATCACGGCATCACATTAATCTCCTGCCCTGGCACGTTATTTGCTTCAACACTGCCGAGCAGAGTCAAAGATAAACTTTTAGAAAAACACCGCAGGGAATCGAGCATTTTCACACCTGGAAGTTCAACCATCGACCGCTTCGCCAGATCGAGCTCTCTCGTGCAAGCGAGGTGAGAGTTTCGGCGTCCCGTTTGGGCATCCCGTGTCGATCTCAAGGCTGCTTCAAATGTTGTTGAATGCGACGCTCTTTGGGTGATTCATATAAGCATTGAACTCACGCAAAAAGATTGTGAATCTGATAAGGAACTCGACACCGACAACACAATCAGTTGTGTTTGCGTGGATTGAGAGTTCGCTTCACTGGCAGAGGTCGCAAACAGGTTTTGATTCGTTACCCGTACCCGGCCGCACCAGGGTCGCAAATGGGTACCCGTACCCGTACCCGGCCGTACTCGTACCCTACCCGTACCCGGCCGGGTACGGGTAGGGTACGGGTATCGGGTACCTGATTGCGACCTCTGGGATAAAGCCATGTTGCAGGTGCGGGTGGGTTGATTCTAGGAACTTGAATTGTGAGAAGAGACAAGACGTTGGGAAATGAGTGACAAACAGTTACTCACCAGTGACTCACGGTCTACCCGTACCCTTACCTGGCCACACCAGGTTCGCAAACGGGTACCCGTACCCGGCCGGGTACGCGTAGCCGGGTATCGGGTAGGGTACGGGTATCGGGTACCCGGTTGCGACCTCTGTTGACTGATTTAGCATCAAGATCGACATGAGGCAAGGCTGCACCATTGCTCCGAACCTGTTCCTTGCTCCGGTTGACTGAATCCTGCAGCGCAGAGTTCACCAAAGTTAGCTAGAAGCAACCCTTGACAAAGAAGTGCTCACTCATCTGGACTACACAGACGATGCTGCTCTGCCAGCTGAGATAATTGAAGTGCTGCTTATTGCACTGGAGATGATGCAATATGAAGCTCTCTCATTTGGCCTGTAAATAAACTGGGCTAAATCCAAAATACAGACTACTGAAGAGCAGACACATAACCTGAACGAAGTGCAAAACAGCAGGCGTCAATGTTCAAGCGGTAGGAGCATTCACCTATCTCATGTGCAACCTCCAACTTATTGGAAGCATGACACAGCTCGACAGATTCATCGGCAAAATGCGGATCCGCCTCTACAATGCGTACATCCTCCCTGTGCTGCCGCTGTATGGCTCATAGACGCGGTCAATGAAAGCGTCTCTGCGCAAGAAAACTGAACACATTCCTACTCTTAGTTCTTTCGGTAAAGTCACGTAGGTAAAATTAATAAAAATATTTTTATTTTTATTAATTTCATTTTTTTACCTACGTGACTTTACCGAAAGAACTAAGGAGTATGAATCTTTGCAGTCACGAAAGCTTCAAATCTAGAATGAACACATTCCACCAGCGGTGTCCGCAACATGAACACTCGCATCCATTCCAGCGAGCAAATCACCATCGCTGCGGTCTGGCGGTGACTGAAATGATCAGGGTCAGGAGACTTTGTCTCTTCGGACAATTTGCCCAGGCGGACACCTCGTCCGATCACAGTGGAGCCCTTCCGTGCCATCACCACCCACGCCGGTGGCACTACCATGGTGCTGAAGCCGTCCTCGGCACAGACCACACGGGTGCATGTGTGCATGTTGAACTTTTATTCGCACCAGAACCCGAGGTGCGGGGGCAGGACGTTTGGCGTTGATGCGTGTCGTTGAGACTGACACACACACACACAAAAAACGGTTTTCACACCTCCGATTAGCACGGTTGGCTACGTACGGTGCGAAAGAAGTTCAATAGCGTGGCGAAATTGCTCGTGATAGGGTCAGCTGGTGGCGTCTCATGGGAACACGCATCTAATGATGATTATATATATATAAATTGGTACGCGTGATTGTACATGCTGCTGTGCTGTAATTGTTGGCACATTGGACCTGTAATTCAGCATGTGGCGGTAAGATCTACCACAATGGCATTTAAAACAATTGGGCAAATTTCTTAAATTCCCCCCTCACCCCCACAACCCCGAACTGTCGATCCAGCAGTATAAATTGGTCCACCACAGTTAGTCGGTCGGCAGGTGACACGCGTGATCGGGTTAAATGCGAGTACTCCCATCTTTACCCAGACGTCTGGTCAGTGTGTAAGAGTAGGCCACATACTCTATAGAGAGGGCTCCCAAGAGCTTCCAATAGTGGTGTTGGCTCATTCCCCGGCAGTGGTGTGAGCAAGCAGTTTCAGAGCTGCACAATTGTCGTGTACACAGGATTGTGTTGCATCACGCCATGTTTGTATACAGTATATTTATTAGCATTATTATCCCTGTGTTCAGGATACTGGAGGTAAAAGGTTATATGACCTCGGGCTTCTAATTTTACATATTTATGAATGCATTGTACTGCTGGCGAAAGGAAAAACCTTGACTTGCATGTCAACATCCATCTGCACTTATGCATGCATGGAGTGCAATGATTACGTGATTGTCTGTGCCCTGTCTGTCTCTATATAATTTCAAGCACTTCTTTGGGAACCACTGATCGGTGTAATGATTGCAATTTCTTTTCACAAAAAATATATATTTAAAAAGGCGCTGTTCATCGCGAGTGGGCCTTCATATGTAATACAAACCCGCTTTTAAATTCCCGTTGAGTAGTGTACGAACCGGAATTTGTCGGCATGATAGCAACTCGATTCTTTAGCACTCTGCTACAATTTTCCCACTGGCTTAAAAATGCAGATATGCATATAAGCTGATTTAATTTCACACTGTCTGAGGCTTGCAGATAAGTCTAAACTATATAAATATATAAATGTTGCTTAATAAATGGCCATTTTGCCATTGGCCTGTGAGGCAATTGCTTGTAGTGCGTGTATAGCAGTTATGAACTATACATTAGGCAAAGGTAGATATTGCTTACCAATTTTCCCAGATAGGTAATGCTGTTTTATCAGTGGCAGAACCAGGGGGTATTTACAACAAGGCACCCCAATAAGCCAGCTTAGGGCACATTATCATGATATTCACGGGCACTATTTCGCATATCTTCTTAGGTTTTTTCGGTAAAGTCACGTAGAAAGTAAAATAAAATAAAAACAAAAATCACGACGTTTCGGAGGCAACACAAGTCTCCGTCATCAGGTGGGACCGTCACAGCCAGATTAGCTGATGACGGAGACTTGTGTTGCCTCCGAAACGTCGTGATTTTTGTTTTTATTTTATTTTACTTTCTACGTGACTTTACCGAAAAAACCTAAGAAGATGATTCCTTGCAGTCACGAAAGCTTCAAATCTAGAAATATTTCGCATACTTTACAACATGATGAGATAATGGGGGTAGCGTATATGACTTTGCTATTGCATTCTCACGTGCAAATGTGGTATTTTTTTTAAGTGCGCATCATTTTTTTAAGTGAAAGTATACAATAAGTACAGTTTAAATATCGTCCTTGCTGTAGCTCGGCAAAGGTGTGGTGAAATCTGGATACCACCTCACGGCACAGGATGACCTCTGCCGAAGCTGGGCTAACCTCTTCGCTTCACCCTCCATCCACCCACACCTCTAATCCCACAGTGTGCTACGCCTATGGTGTGAAGGGAAAGGCGCTTGTCAAGTGGCATTTTACATAATTAAAAAATCAAGCCCCGCAATAGACGGTATGGTTGACCGTGAAGCAAGTCTCCCTCATTACCGCAACATTTGTGTCTTCTTCCCTATTTATGGCTTGTTTCTTTCTCTCTGATCATAATTGAAGATGTGGTTTTATCATTTGCTTAACGAATGCAAATATTTCCTCCACTGTGTCAATGTCTCTTTCCTTTTCCATCCTAATGCGTTGTTATGTTTTAATTTTAATTGGGCCGCGTTTCTACGTTAACCCTTTCACAGGCACTCAAACAGCAGGTGATGTTTTCCGCCAAGGCACTTTCGCTGTCTCTTCTTCCAGGTAAAGGCTAAATTTTCCCGTGTTATGGTTGTGAAATTAATCAGGCTCATACCGAATAAACACACCAGTCAAGAGTTTTAATAATGCAATACTAGCAATATGCGCAAAAAACACGGCAACTTTTTTGGGTAAATACAGTTTAAATATTCTTACTATTGCTTGGCAAACATGTGGTGAACAGTTTTCTATATTATGATTCAATGGTAAATAAGATCATTTAAAATAGGTCAAATAAATTGAGTGCAATTTCCTTTGACTTTCTACAAACCTTTAGGCCACTATTACTATTGTTAACGTGCTGGTAAACAGATGCAAATTTTCTTACATTCATGGCCGATAATTCCACAGCAAAGAATGCTAATTATGCATATTCTGGGACTCATAAAATAATACGTTCATCGTTGCACATGTTGTCCTATCAATTAACAAAGGGGGGGGGGGGGGGAACACATGTTGGGATGCTCGTACTTTGCATTAAACATCTCAACATAGATATTCCTTTGTGGTAATGTTAATGCATTTATATATATATATAATTCTGTATAATTTCAATGTAAAACCCTAGGGCCAGTATTGGCCTTCTTATATATGAAACCAATTATTTTGAAGAAATTCCATTCTCATCCAATGCTGTGTGGCACTGTATGTGTTCAACAAGATTAGAGCTATTTCCATATTGCCACCAGAATGGAAAAAGAGATGAGTTAAAGCAAAATCTATTACGTTTCCTTGCATGTGCTCACTAAAAAGTATTACATTATGGGGCTCAGTCTTTTAAAATAAATATCCGTAATTACATTTTTTAGGATGTCCACAATTTGTAGAACAGGGGGAGGGCAGTTTAAATGAAAAGCATGGGTGGCAATGGAGGAACATGACAATAGATAAAGGGGATATGATCTAAAATTATGAGATAATATAGGTTGAAAGAAATGAATGGGTCAGATAACGCTTTCAAAACTAAGTTTATGATAATTGTAGACATTTTAAGAAGATACTTTCACCTCTCTTCAGCATTATGATCTCATATTCGTGTATTGCAATAGAACTAAAATGTGGCTGCATATATTTATCATCATCGTCATTTATGCATGTTGAACTTCTTTCACACCGTACGTAGCCAACCGCGCTAATCGCAGGTGCAAGTTTCTTGAATCTCCCCCAACCTCTGTCCACCCAGCAGTATTTGATTGGAAGGCCGCATGCAGTCAGTGGGGTTAAATGTGGCTACTCCCACCTCTTCCAAGATGGCTGGCCTGTGTGAAAGAGTCGGCCAAAAATGCCTGGTCTGTCCACTCTTGAATGACAGCCTTCTTACGCTATTACCATCCTCTACAGTCACGTGATGCCACAGTCCATCTCACTCCTGCACATGGCCTCATTGTTTCATCTCCAGAGTGGTCTTCCTATCAGGCACATTCTTTGCTTTTGTGGCCATTCCATGGCCAGTCTCGTCCAGTGGCCGCAGTCTCTCTAAGCGATGTGGCCTGCCCATACCCAATCACCTTTCTCATGAGTCAATGCGATGCTTTTAATTTGCATTGTCCCACTGTCCACATGCGCGTCTTCTTACCTTGAAGTGTATGTCCAGGCATGCATTTCGCTATGCTTTATTGGTTCAATGTTATTTGTCAGTGATCATGTGACTGATTGATATGCTATAGCTCGGAATATTATTCAAGCACACTGATATATTCATTTTTATTATGAACAAAACAATTACAAAAGCATGCCAACCTGCCCTTGTTTGCTTTACTTATTCCGCTGCTGTAATGATTTTCCAGGTGCCGGCTTGTAATGCAATGGTTAGTGCCCTGGACTTGCAATCAGAGATCACCGGTTCCATCTCCAAGCATGGCATTTGAAGCAATGGTGCAGTTTTCTTAACCCCCCCCCCCCCTCACCTCTGTCCACCCCAGAAGTTTAAAATTGGTTCCACCACAGTCAGTCGACCGGCAGGTCGTGAGTGGTGGAGTAAGGTGTGATGTTTGGCTACCGTGGAAGAGTAGGCCAAATACTCTCTAAAGTGTTCTATAGAGGTCCCTGTAGTAGACGCCTTTTCACCATCAGTGGCATGAGCAAGACTTTGCAGGGCTGCACCTTTAGTTGGCTGACGTAGGCATATTCTTGAATGTTTTTCAGTTGAATCCCATCCACAATTATTCGATTTTGTTCAGTAAGGAAGTTATTTTTTAAATTTGTATATGTAAAATTGCGATAACACTATATATGTATCGGTACAGTAGCATTTTAACAATAATTTACAGTCTGCCATCAATCCATTGCCCAACGAAGGGCTATCCACGCCGTTTCGGTTTAGGACGTTGTCTGATCATACATTACCTTGCAGCACAATGCAGGTTGATGCAAGGGGGGGCCCAAACAAGTCAACGTAAGACCCGTATCCATGGCTGGGAATTGAACTCACGGTACCGGCTTAAGAGCACAGTATGCTAATAACTGCATCACCGCTCCCCCCTTTACTGAAATTTGGATTACTCTATATCATAATTTGTGAATTTATAGAAAAATGTAACGAGGATCTTCCTTATTGTATTGCGATAAAATGCGTACTTTGGTAAAAATAACATTTACTTCAAATGCATAATTTAGCATGCACAAAAGGAAGGTGAAGGAGATAATTTATATGAATTCATAATAATTATAAAAGACTTCACACCGAAAGGAAGCAAAGCTTCCAAATATACACTTGGAATACACTTGGTTGCATTCCAAGTTTTTTTTTACCCTTACTTTTTTTCAAGGCTCTATCATGGTCAAAGGTCAGACAGGTAAGAAATGTGATGGGACAAAGTTCTATTTCTCTGTGCCACTGAACGAGACCTTATTAGAAGTCCTCTGAATTGTGACCATCCTTCTGCACAATTGATATCGATCAGCCTCTGAAACTTTCTCGCCTTGTGTTGGAACCTTCTCATAGTTTAACTCACTCCTGGGTAGCGTGTGTCTCAATGTATCGTGGTTACTGGGAGAATCACGTTGCAGTGCACAATAAATGTCAGGCAACCCATGCCGCTTCAAGAGGGCATTTCTGATGAATATGAGTTTGACACATGGTGTGTGGAGTAACCATCTCTCATCGCCAGGGTGCTTTGTCGACGTTCCTCCTACCCTTTTGCTCTTCCACTCTGCCCACATTCACCCCAGGGGATCCACCACTTAGACGCAATAACGCTGGAAAGAAACCCTTTGAATAGAGTGGACTCTTAGAGTACATTGCTGTGTGTCAGCATGTATATTCAGCCCTGTGTCAATCCCCTGCTGGTTGAAGGCCTCCCCACTCCGCGTTTGATTGTGAGGGTTTGTTGACCATACTTCACCGCGCTCACCCCGTACGATTGATGAGATTGGGGGTCTCCTCGGCGTTTCTGACAACCCACCCCAGTTCCACTAAACAAGTACTTGTGAGCACATTCCTCCAGTTACATTCATGGTTATGGTAATTTATTTTATTTAGCATGTGCACTTGCACCAAACTAGGCAGCGGCTTCATCATTTGCAAAATGCAGTGTCCTCAGACAGCCACGAATCTTTGTTAGTGGACAGCCTTAACAGTACGTGACGATAATAATAGCAACAGTTTACAGCCCTTTGACAATCCACTGTTGGATTGAGGCCTCCCTTACTGTGTCTGCCATGGGGCGGCGGGGAGGGGGGTTTCTTGACTATACTTCACCACAAGGGTAAGGGTGGAGTTGGTGAAGGAAGATAACTGACGCCGGTTGACGTGTCACTCGCCACGTGCGAAAGCCAAGGAAGGGAGTCAAATTTAGGTTGCCGACTTTGTCGTGCGGTTGCGATAACCGTTGCACCCTTGGCGATATGCACGCGTGCTGGCTGTATTTCATCCACACGTCTCTGTAGAGAGGCAGTTATAATTGTGACGAAACCGGCCAATCCTTTGTTTTTTTCCCTTTACCAGTGGCCGGTCACGGATGCATGCCTACGACACACTGGGATGGGTAAATAAGGACAAGGCGCGCGTCGCGTTTGGTGAAAGAACATTTTAATTTCATTTTTTACCTACGTGACTTTACCGAAAGAACTAAGAGTATGAATCCTTGCAGTCACGAAAGCTTCAAATCTAGAATTGTTTTGCTAACCCGGCCAAAAAGAGCACCTTGGTGTGGGATGGGCAAAGGTTGAGCGGGGTGCGATGGTTCCGTTTCCCTGACACGGCGGCGGCGGCGGTGGTGGCGTGCGGTTCGCTGCGCAGGAGATGGAGGCGCTCCCCTTGCCAGCATTGCGGGTGGGTTGTGCAAGGAGTGTTTCTGCACGCATGAGCTGAGAGCATCAATCGCCACATCAGCCACGCTCCACCGAGACTGAAACCCTTGGAGCCATCGCGATCCTGCAATGTGACGGCGAAAAAACATGTATTTGTGTGGGTGTGTGTGTGTATATATGTGTGTACACGGGGTTGTCCTTAAAGGTGTCATCCATTTATTAAAGAGTTGTAATTTTCGATTTAAAGCTTTCGTGACTGCAGGGATTCATCTTCTTGGTTCTTCCGGTAAAATAATTTGATGGACGATTGAGACACGGTTGTGAAAAACTCAAAACACAAAGAAAAAGATGCTCCGTATAGTCCTGACAGACTGTTGGGGCAAGTGCCGTTTGCGAGTAGCGCCTATGAAGACCCGTACGGCACACGAGGGGGTTGGTGGCCAACACCACGCCCGGCCGCCTTTGTCTCCCTCGCGAGCATGTTTACACATCACAGCAGATACTCAATTTGAGGCTGAATCGATCAAGGGAGGCCCAGGACCGGTTAAAAATAGATGTCACTGGTGTTGGCCATGAGCGGGAATCGAACTCGGGTCGCCCGGTTCATAGCGCAGCGCGCCAAATCGCTACGCTACCACTGCACACAAACTCTAAACACACGCACACGCACGTGCGTGAAAGTGTGAAGATGTTTTCGTACGAGTCTCATTCCTCTTCATCCTTCACGTGTCCGCTATAGCGTTTGGCGACACACGCTGTGTCGAGGTTTGAGAAGGGCCCAGGTGTTGGTCAACATCTCGGGTGGGATTGTTTAGGATGCTTCTGCAATGTGCAGCTGAAAAGCACTTAGGCGTTGTGTGTGGGTTCTTTTCACATGATTATGCCATTGCAATTGTTTAATTACAGATTATATTTTTGTGTACACCTATATGCATATATACATTATCCAATTAGCATGCTTGGCTATGTATGGTGCGAAAGAAGTTAAATCTACATACGTGAAGCAATATTAAGCACATGTGATACACCGGTACAATGTCAGATTTTGTTTCACAAATGTCAGTTTTTTTGTTCTGTTGCTGAGGACTGCACTCGATTGTGTCAAGGTATTTACAGTCCTCACTCTGGTTACATTCCTTTTGTGATGCAAGTATATAACGTTGGTTATTCATCAACAATTTAACGCAATGCGTACACGTAAAGAATGCTTGAATTTAAAAGAATCAAGCTGCGCATTGTGAAGATAAATTTTGTTCAAAATAATTTCAGCCATATCTGCTCATTTAACTGTAAAGTGGCTATAAGAGAGTAAGTACAGCGATGGATTTTCTGAATCCATCAGTGCGGAGATTTGTTCATTACCGCCTCATATTTTGTGTATTTTCTCCGGGTACTTCGGATTCCTCCCACACGCTAAACGCTCATTCATAGAACTGAAAAGTACTTTAGACTGATCGAGTAGCCAAGGTGTAGGGTTCAACTATTTCCGATTCAAGTTGCATCCACGGGTAAATTGGTCAGCGGGTTCGTTATCGATAAGGACAGCACCATTCCAGGTGTAAGCTGTGAAGAGCCTCTGCTGTATATGCTGATATGTGAATCCCCAATGTCACTTGATCCATAAGGGGGGTAGATGAGAGGGGGTACCGTACTATTATGATGGTGTCAATAAACATGCCCGGCGCTGTCCAAAATAACTTTGTTAAATCGTATTAATACTGGTAGGATCCTCCTGGTTACACCAGCCCACAGGGGATTATTGTGTCCGTCGTGCAAGGAGGGGCTGGGTGGGGAGGGAGGGGCTGGGTGGGGAGGGGAGGGTGGGGAGGGGCTGGGTGAGGAGGGTGGGGCTGAGTGGGGAGGAGAGAGTGGGGAGGGGCTGGGTGGGGAGGGGCTGGGTGGGGGGTGGGAGGGGTGGGGCTGGGTGGGGAGGGGCTGGTCACCCCGTGGTGCCCTTATAAACTCAACGTTGAACCTACTCACGCCGGCTTGTGCCCGCCCTCACAGTCGGGCATATTTGCGGAATACACCACGCCGCCGGTGACCCTGGCCATTGACCGAGCAACCCAACGTTCCTACCAGCTCCCTCCGAGGGGAATGTGTTCATCATTACCTGTGTAAAAAAGGTAAAAAGCCCTCGAATTGCTTTCGCATGTCACTGTTAGCCAAGGCACCTCCACTAGAGGAAGCTCTTGAGAGTCTCTCTATAGGGGATATTTGGCCTACTCTTCCACGTGGGTGAGACGTATTGCAATGGCTGGGAGTGCATACACATTACCCCCATCACACGTGACCTGCAAATCGCCTGTAGTTGCAGCCATTTATGCTTCTGTGTGGAGAGAGGGAAGGGATTAAGAAACTTGCCCCTTATTTCAACTGCCACGCCAGGAGATCGAACAGGAGACCTATGGATTCCAAGTCCCGTGTGCTAACTACTATACTATGACAGCATCCAATTATTTAGGCACTTCTTAAACTATATTTGCATGACAGAGGAAATCATACTGGCTGCAGAAAAATCCACACATATGCCAGCTGAATTCTCAAATTCCACACACATGGCAGAGGCTTACTTGCTTCGTTGCCTCTTATAGGCACCGTGTAGCCCTGCAGATAGGTGTCACCTACATGGTTAATGCATTTCTGCATGACCCACCAACCCTAGCTCCAAGTCATCAAGTCACGGGATTACATACGCACATAACGACAACGTACAGCCAAAGATTTGCCGCTGCTGCCTTGTGGACAAACGTTCAGATATAAATAAATAAATACACATTTGCCAGAATAGTTTTTACGCTCACAACGCTGGATGAATGCACAGGTATTTGTCCAATCCGCAGTGTTTGTCAGCGGTATTCCCTGGGACATTATTAAACTGCTGAGTATGTGTTCTTCCATACAGCTCGAAGATAAATTGTAAGAATATGTTTCAATATTTTGAAGAGTGGAAAAAAAAGATGTACTAAATGTAAATAACTGTATATTGCATACAAAATGCTCCATATCAATTCGCCATGTGAACCAATTTACATTTTATTTCTGGGATACTGTACTATTTTACAGCCTGCATTACTTGATCTTGTAAATGCACTTTTTCTCTCAAATTGCCTAAAAATGTTTTTACACAGCCATTTCTGATGGCCGTGTCATGTTTTCATCCGATATGAAATGTGCCTACTTTCCAGAACACGAGCACTTGTAATTAGGTTTTCTTCTCTGCAATTTCTACATGCAAAATCATCCCCACAGTCCAGACATCTGTAACGCCACCGAGCGAGCGGCTTGTTGAATTAATGAGGTGAGGGGCGCGAAGCGGCGTTCAGCGAATGGGGAGATAGAAAAGCGCGCGAATTTCGCGTGCTTCCGCACGTCTATTCCCAGTGTCTGAAATGAATTGATGCAACAAAAACTCTGACATCGAATCAGCGCGAGACGTTAACCTCGCCCAGCAAGTCAGAGCCATTTGCGAGACCGTTTCGAGCATTTGCTTGCAACTTTTTATGAATGCGCGTTCATTCGGCATTGCTGTATTTTTGTTCATGTTCATCGCCTACCTGGGTTAATATTCCCTGACCGCATCTGACCCCTTCCCAACGAGCAGGTTGTCAACAAACTGGAATTTTGCTTCATGCCTTCGACCTGTCTGGACTCTCTATTACATGAAGATTATATTTTTTTGCCCGACTATCAACATTCTGCTAACAGGTCTGAAATTATGTTGTGGGAAAAAAAATATCAAATCATTGGCTTTTTAATGGCAAAGTAACCACCAATGCTAAGAAAGTTCAAACATATTTTGAAACCCCAAAGCTATTGCATTGTGCTGTTTGGAACAAAAATAGAGCATCCACTGTTTGTTGTATTTAACTTGCAAGTCCAGTTAAGATTTTTAAGATATGCTAATATGTTTTACCCCTTTTTCTGGCAAAAAACAGGTGTTAAGATGTTAAAACACCAAACTGAAACCTTTTACAAGGAATCATGTCTGCATTAACCACATTCTGATAATATGCATTGTCCTTGAAACTGATTGGTCCACACCATAAACAGCTTTCTTTTGAGCCTCGTCTCAAACGGTGTTAGACCAGAGGACGTCAAAAGGCGTTTTAACATCCTAACACCTGTTTTGTTGCCAGAAAAAAGGGGAAAAACCTATTATCATATTTTGGTACTGGCAAAGGAGGTCCCATGATGAAGATGTTTACGGTTTTATTAACGTTATGCTTACGAACAAAGCACCTTGAACACGCCCAGTCTGTTCGTATCTCAGAAGCTAAGAAAGCTTGAACTTGGATAATACCTGAATTGGCAGCAACCATGCATAAAAGGTGCAAGAGCATGCAGAGCTGCATGGTGTCCGACAAAGAGCAGTCCAGAATATCCCATTGTTGTACGGTATTGTACTTCCACGTTTCCACATATACGTTCCTCACCTCCGCAAACCCACACTGTCCAGTGCAGTAAAGTGTGTCAACGGACCCCCTCGACGCCCGGGGTGTGGATTGTCCGTCATCCAGCAATGTATTAGCAAAGGGTTGTACAAGCCTACGAGTTAAATTAAAGTCTGAGGCGTCACCTTGGGAGTACAGTGATCCCTCGTTTATCGCGGTTAATGGGGACCGGAACCCCTCGCGATAGGTGAAAATCCGCGAAGTAGGATTGGCCCCCTAGGAATTTCCGTATATGTGTGTGTGGGTACCAGAATGTTTAAAATATGTATATTTATACTTTATATATATATTTTACTTAAATCTATTTAATTCTAAAACCTTAATATTCTACATTCACTCTCTCTCTCTCATACGATACGTATTATGGTGTTCTACACTCACCAATGACAGTAGTATCTTGAGATTTGACTCCAGTAATGACGACGACGACGATGACAATGACGATGACAATGACGATGACAATGACGACGATGACGATGACCGACCTGTGCAGTTCGATGAATGTGATGATGAATGATGATGGTGTTACTGCACAGGTATAATGAGGCCTTTAAATCAGTTCGAAAAATCCGCGATGCACTGAGGCCGCGAAACTTGAACCGCGAAGTGGCGAGGGATTACTGTATTTGTGAAATCCTTGACTCGAATTTCTCGTCCGTTACTCCAACATCTACTTCTGAAGTCTCCTCCATCGTTTCTAAAGCCCGCCCTATTCCGGGCCCACCGGACCATATCCCTTCCTCCCTCACACCCCATCTCCTTCCTTGGATTCTCCCCTTCCTCGTTTCTCTCTTCAATTCTTCCCTCTCCCCTGGTGCATTGCCTGCCGACTTCAAAGCTGCCAATCATCGTTTCTCTCCCTGACGTCTCTCGATACTTCTCGCCCTGAGAACTATCCTCCTCTTCTTGGTTCTTTCGGTAAAGTCACGTAGAAGGGAAATAATAAAATAATAAAAATCAAACATAATAAAATAATAGTGAGAATTGTTTTATTATCTTTTTTCCCCTTCTACGTGACTTTACCGAAAGAACCAAGAAGATGAATCCCTGCAGTCACTAAAGCTTTAAATCGAAACTATCCTCCTGTTTCCCTTCTCCCTATATTTTCTAAACCCCTTCAAGGCCTGGACCACTCCTGCCTCACTCAGCACATGCTCTCTCGCACTCTCACTCTACCCACAATTCCAATCCGAGTTCCTTCCCTTCCATTCTAACAGAAACGGCCCTACTCGTGGTACAGAACCATTTGTCAAATTCTGCTCACGCCGGCCTCTCTTCTATTCTCATTCTACTCGACTTGACTGCGGCCTTCGATACAGTCGATCGTTCCACCACTCTCATTTTCTACCGTTTCCTCTCTCATCCAACCACGTGACCTCTCTCCAATATTCCGGTCACTGTCGGTGTTCCCCCAGAATGCTGCCCTTGGTTCCCTCCTCTTCTCTCTCCAGATCTCTTCGCTGGAATCCCTCCTCTCATCGTTCAACCCTCCCCCATAATTTCTTCCTCTAATTCACTCCCTCATTTGCGCTCGACTCGATTGTTGCAACTCTCTCACGCTCGGCCTTTCCCTCCTAAGCATTTAAACTACTCCAGAAAATCCTAAATGCCGCTGCCCGGATCATCTTTAATCTCCCCTTCCACTCCCACACATCGCCTTTCCTCATCCAGCTACACTGGCTGCTCATCTACTTTCGGTGCCTTTTAAAATTCCTCCCACTAGCCCCAACTTATTTAGCTTCCCTCATTTCGTTCTGCGTTCTACGCTCCTTCTCGTCCTCTCTGTTCACAGTCCCAGCTGTCTCTATCTTTGTTCCCTTTACTCAACGTGCCCAATCACAATTGCCTTCTTTCTCGCTTCTGGTCACACTACACTGGGACAAACTGCCCCCTACACGTCAAACAATGAGCCCCACTGTCTACCATCATGAACCACTCAATGTTAAATTTCTATTTAAAGCTTTCGTGACTGCAGGGATTCATCTTCTTGGTTCTTTCGGTAAAGTCACGTAGAAGGGAAATAATAAAATAATAAAAATAAAACATTATAAAATACAATTCTCAGGACGGCTGCTTGCATTGTGGCCGAAACGTCGTGAGAATTGTATTTTATAATGTTTATTTTTATTATTTTATTATTTCCCTTCTACGTGACTTTACCAAAAGAACCAAGAACACTCATTGTTACTTTCGTCATGATTTATTTCACGCATCATCATATTTATATACTACCATCCTTCCGATCAACTCATCTCATCCCATCACAGTTTTTGCCGTACCATTGCCAATTATATTTGTGCAGCGCCTTGGTTAAGGTCCGATATACATTAAATTAAGATAAGATGAGAATTTTCACGTTTACTCCAGAATGCTAAATTCATCCTATTATCTTTGTTTTTCCATATAGGTGGATAATAAAATGCATCGTTTACTTACGTGTTTATGCACGGATAGCTAGATTATTACAATTATTACGATAGATCAATATAGATAATAGGATAAGATAATTGCACCCCCACATCACCATGTACAAGAGAGGTTTTTATGAGTACATCTCAAAACAAGACGTTATAATACAATCCCTGGTTGGAAATAAAACCCAAGAACATTGTTATTCAGTGAAGGGACCTACTACAATGACATCGCCATCAGAGGCTACATTTAACATAGTTAATGATCTGCGAAGGCAATCTGCTGATATGACCCATTTTTTATCGGGTCATATTCAAATCACTGCATGGTCAATACATTGATTCGATATAATTCCAATTTTTCAACAAAAATATGATCTGACACCAATTCAAACCAAACAGAGAACCGTTGTAAGTATGTTTTATATATTTTAGAAATGTACAACATTTCAAGTATATAAGGGTGGAAACCTGAGAAGATTACATTTAAACTCTGAAAAAACTACCTGGATTTCTAAAATGAAATGATACGTGGAAATACAATTATTCCAAATCTCTATAAAAAAATATATATATATCCTGCTTGGACTTCATAAAGTCCCGGCACCAGGTGTGCCCAACAGAGCCAAATGAAATAGCGGCAGCCAATACTTGCAATTAACTTTATCACTGTGAACCACATTTGACGTGAGACCACTGGGAAAACCCTAGTGGGAGTTGAAACCTTGACCTCCAATGAAGGCTGGGGCAGGGTTCAGTAAAGAGGTTTGTACTACTGTATATATATATGAAATGTGACTTCAAATATTAATCACATGAGAGACTAGCTGGCTAAAGTCTCCTGAAAATTATGTTTCCTTCAGGGCCCTGGTATCAAGGGTCAGTCCTTCAAGACAGGGGATTTTCTTCTGGCTTCGACATTATTAGCCTAATGCACCCAATGAGCAAAGTGAAATGTTAGTTATATTTTAATATCAATGCCATTTGTGGGCCATTCAACGCAGGTATACAAGCGTGTCTTTGCCGTTGTTTTTCTCATATAACGTATCCGTTCCTTTTGTTGTTTAAAAAACAACGAATGTTATTAAAAACCAATTGACATTAATGGCTTAACATCATTGTGTATCCATATTCTTACGTTTTTTCGGTAAAGTCACGTAGGTAAAAAATTAAAATTAATAAAAGTAAAATAAAAATAAAATAAAAATCACGACGCTTCGGAGGCAACACAAGCTTCCGTCTTCAGGTGGAACCGTCACAGCATGATTGCTGTGACGGTTGACTTTACCGAAAAAACCTAAGAATATGAATCCTTGCAGTCACGAAAGCTTCAAATCTAGAATCATTGTGTATGACTAAATCATGCTTTGCAACCAAATGATCATTAACGAACCTGATATCATGAAATTGTGTAAATTAAGTAGTGCTAAGTATCGGCAGTATTTGAATAAGTGACCAATAGGGCTTGGCATGTGTTGGAGGCACGCGACTATGAGGTGGCCAAGAGATAACAGTTTTAATTGTCACCTCTCGTATGTGCGAGTTTTCTCAATGTGCTCCAGTTTACTCCCCCACGTCAAAGATTTCTAAATGGAATTGGACAAACATCCCAATGTGGGACGCTCTGGACACAGAGAGTCCCGGAGAGGCTCTCCCGGGTAAATAATTGACATTATTATGGGATGTTAGTGAGACTGACAATAACAAATGGATTTCATACAGGCCCTTAATACGGGTTTAGCAGATAGGGATACTGTCAGGGGTTCTATTCAGTGGGCATGAAATGTGTGGCTCCTTTTGGTTGTCCAGCATCAGTCCAAAGCTCGGCCCGACAATAAACAACCATGCGGAAGGGAATGATACAGGGCTTCGGTAGAAATACATTCGGAGATGCTTTTCACAAGCAATACATTTGAATGTTTTCACAAGACCGGCAAGTAAACGGGACATAATGTACACAAGGAGTCACTTTCAGGAATAATAATAATAATATACCTTTGCATACTCATAACGGGAAGATTCTCAACGCATGTTGCCTCACCTCTGCATACTCACGTGTACACGTGCTCGCACTGGCCCATGCATTTGTACGGGATGTCACTACACAGCACCCTTGCCCTGCACATGCGCTACATGATGATTCGGTGTTAAGTGCGCTGACATCATCACGGCGGCATTCGGCCCTATAGGGTGACGTCACCGCATCAAAGCCCAATGCGATGTTTAAGGAACAGCGGCGTCATGTCAAATGGATTGAAATGCAAGTCGATGGGGAGCCGAACTTTCAGGACAAATCTAGCAATACAAAAATGCGAATCACCCCTCTGAAAGATATTGGCTCACATTGGTTGCTATTAGACGTGATTTTTCGTAATTTGGGTGAGGGGGGGGGAAATGTTATTCGTTTGGAAAGGTAACAACTTTCTTGGAGTGTCCTCGCCAAGAGAAAGGTTTTTGTTTCGATGTGTTTTTTTTTAATCGTACGACATATCGTTTGCAAACTACAGAGCATGACGGACGGACACTTGCTAGTTACATATATGAGCAATGTATCCATAACAACGTATATGTTCGGACAAGCACACACACCCTACCGATTAAAGTGGAAGCTGCCAATTGTTTTTTACGACATACTGAACTGCAAAGCTAATCATCTCACTTCATAACGTTTTGGGGGAAGGGGGGTTAATGTTTGCCTTGAAAATCGGCATACGGTACACGAGTATAGGCATAGACAGCCGACTCTCGAAACCAGTAGGGCTGGCAAATAGAAAAGACAACTGTAAAATGTGGCGGTGTTTACACTGGCAATTTTCAACCTTATATGTATGTGTAAATGTTATGACTCACACCGAAATCAAATGCATGTAGGACACAGGCATCACCCCAGAGTGCGTGGATGTGGTTAGGAGTCTGTCCACAGAATCACTCAAGAACGGGAGATTGACAAGTGTATGGCATGCTGAATCATCCATTTAATTGAAACCCATGGGTGGATACGTATCCGATAACGGCCGAGTGGAGTGTGTTTATGTACACGTGTGCGTAGCGGGCTGATGCAATGAAATGTGTGTATCCGTGTGTCATTGTGATTGAGAATGGCGCTGATTCATTGCGCTCATCACTGTTGCAGACTTCCAACAGCTTTAAAGTATACTGAAATAAATTAATAGCGTACATGATTCCCACATAGGGATTTGATTCAATGCCAAAATGCATGATGAACCAATTCATTATTTACAATTGGCGCTTAAAACGAACGACCATAATTTATAAGAAACATTCCTCGCTGTGTTTATAAAATATTGCAATAAAACATGTACTGCTATAATGAGCCAAGAATGTCTGTGTGTCCTGTGCGTGACGTCACTCCACGTCGGCCAGCTCCCCTGATTAATAATCATGAGCAGGTGACGTCACTCCACATCGAACAGCCCCCCTCATTCATAATCATGAACAGGTGACGTCCTCCAAATGGACACCCCCCCCCCCCATTAATAATAATTAGCGGCTGACGTCACTCCACATGGGAGGCCGAGGCGCCTCCAGCCCCCTCCTCGGCGTCAACTCAAACCCTCACTGCAAAGGCAGAACCCTCACGTCACGTGATCTCCGTAACGCTGTTGAGACATCAAAGTACAAAGGACGTCATGATGAACAAGGGATTATAACCTTTAAATGAAATAAGTCTGTGTCACCGCGGCCTTACAAATTGCACACGAATTGATGCAATGAATCACGTCGCGGTCTGCTTTTCGTTTGCAAGTTTCAGATTTACTGAAATACACCCGTCCTTGGACGGGCAAAAGGCTAGTAAATAATATATTTATCTGTTTACACGTTATGGTTTACGACTAAGCGGACACGCTCATAGTACTCTGCCTTTATAATAACTTGGAAAGCCAGCCATTTTAAATGATTAGTGTATTTTTAAAGTATTTTTGCTCATAAGTGGTGAGGTAGTGGTACGGTGATCAGCACACTGTGATGAGAAACGGTACCCGAGTTCGATTCCCACGCATGACGAACAGCAGTGGCGACTGATGTCTGAACCAGTCCATGGTACCCCGTGGCAGGGACCCACTCCGAGCAGACGTACTACAATTTACAGATGAAACCCATTTGATAGAAATATCAGTTCTGGATTACGTTATAAATAGAGGGATTGTTTCGATTTAAAGCTTTCGTGACTGCAGGGATTCATCTTCTTGGTTCTTTCGGTAAAGTCACGTAGAAAGGAAATAATAAAATAATAAAATAAAACATAATAAAATACAATTCTCACGACATTTCGGCCACAACGCAAGAACCAATAAGATAGAGGGATTGGGTTTAAATAATAGATGTGTAGTGGTGTTATTTCTCGCGGACTACTTTTTTTCTCTCCTGTGACACTTTATTCAAACATAACTCCTCGCGTTCAACACCACGGAACTCCGTCGCAACTCTCCCGCTTGCTCTGCTCGCCTGCCACGCTTCGCTCGCTCGCTAGCCTGCTCTCGCTCTCCTAGCCTCTCCGCTGCTAGCCTGTCTGCCACACTCCGATCGCTCCGCTCGCTCTGCTCTCTCTCTCACTCTGCTAGCCAATCTCGACACTCTGGTAGCTTCCCACCATACACTCTGCTAGCCTCTCGCTATATACTCTGCTAGCTTCTCACTATATACTCTGCTAGCTTCTCTTGTGTTCACTCTTCGCTTCACTCCAACCAACTCAACTCTCTGCCTCACACGTTGCCGTATTTATCCTGCTCCTCATTAAACGCCCTAATTAAGCTGGCATCTTCCCGTCGCCTCTCCACGTGGCTTCCGCTGCTATCTCCTCAATATGCAGACTCCGAGGCGCCTACACCGTGTCTGCATTTGCAGCCAGCCAATCACCGCTATGCATCTTAATTGGTCGTCTCTCTCTGGATTACTCTCTCACCGCATCTGTTTGCCCTGACGTGACTTCACTGTCCACGGCTCACACGTGCATGCACACTTTTTGCAAAACCTCGCACGCGTTACTCCACTACATCACCCCCCCCCCCCTACGTGATGAAAAAACTAGCTGTCCCGGCTAATCTTAAACACAACTTCGTAGCGCGAATCTGTAACAAAGGTTATAACACCAATAACACAACAGCAACAACAACAACAATACATACGCGTGTATATACAGGTGTATGCAATGCAGTCTGTCTTTTTTAACGCTCTCGCATTCCTCAATGAACAACAGTCTTCCGTGAGCGGGTTCCCGCCGCCGGTCCGTCACCACGAACCGGGTCCCACACAGCCGGAGGAAGAGACGGCTCAGCGCTCGCCAGAGAGCCATGTTTCTTTCCCAATGAACCGTGAGCCTCTTGTGGGTCTCGGTCACGCCAAAACGAGCAACCCGGTTGCGGCTGGTCCTCCGACTCGGACTCCGATGGCCGGCCGGTCAGCTCGCCTTGCCTTAGTCGGCGCGATCCTGTGGTCGAAAGGGAACCAGACTCCTGAGGCGCGTCTGCTCGGGGCGGCGTGACAGGCTCATCAAACGCATCTGACACAGGCCGTTTCGAGATGGGAGATGGCGCATCCTAATTCGGCGTCTCAAACTTCTTCAGCCGTGACGGGTGCACACACCACCGGCATCGCCCGAATCGAATACGCACATACTGGGGTCGACGAACATCAACGACCTCTACCGGCCCTTGCCACGGGCGATGTAGTTTTGGTGACGTGCCCACCGGCACCATGGGGCAATGGAGCCACGCCTTGGCACCTTCACGCCACGGTTTGCGCGGAGGTCACATACCCCGCAAGCGCTCGTTGGCCGCCTGACGCCGTGCCGAATTACTCATGGAGGCCTCTCGAGCCTCTCTCTGGGTAACGGGAAATGGACCCAAAATGTCCAATGCCACCAATTCGCTGACCCGAGAACCTTTTATGGACTGCAGCGGCACCTCGAACGGTTGCGCGGGCACCTTCCGACGTGCACATTCAGGGCAAGTTTTAACGAACAAGTGCACATCACTGTCCATACCCGGCCAATAAAAATCTCTCTTCAAAGTCAACGACGTTTTCTTTACTTCCAAATGCATCAAATTATCGTGCACCGCGTGCACAAGTCTGCCTCGTAGGCTCGGGGGCACCACAAAACCAAATTTTCGAAGCTCGATGTCCCATCGCAAGAGGAGTCCATGGACGAGCCGTAAAAAGGAGCGCTTAACTTAGCTCGGCGTCCAGGAATCCCGGCGCCGCAATCTCAACAGGGAGGAATCCTCCACCCGTAGGCATTCCCACCCACTCAGGTCGAGCCCCGAAGTGCGATCGACCGGCATAATGATCAAATAATGAAGCCCTTGGAATTTGGCAACAACACAATTGTTAAGGGAAAGTCTCTTGGACTATTTAAATTCATTAATATTTACAGCTCGTGTCAGTAATTCCCAGGATCAGTCTGAGAAATTTTGCACGTTTAATTTCCACACATTTTGCAGGGATTTCCATTCTATTTTGTATGAGAAAGGACTCTTTTGGGGCCGCTACTCTTATGAATTCCAGTGGGTGAAGCTTGTTTTGGAAATATCCAAGTGCAACTGACAGCTCCGAGAAATTTCAATGCAAGCGGCGTTTAATTCATTTCCTTGTGATCGCAGAAAATTAAACCGCAAATGGTGTGTGTTTCCAGGCGTGAACTGTGCCACTATAATCGGTTGTTGCCGCACCCGTGCTTACAATGTGAGCTCGCATACAACACGTGGCACCCCCCACCTCCCCAAATGCTCTAAACCAGTGGTTCTTAACCTTTACCGCAGTTTTGCACCCCTTTGGTTCTCAATCATAAAAAATGTTTCATGTTAATCAATACATAGGTTTCATGAAACAAAGACGTTGTACTTACGTGGCTGTGCTTAATTTGTGTTTCGATTATTTACCTTCTAAAACATTTTTTGCATGTCTCACACCTCAAGAAAGGGCATCTCTCACCCCAGGGGGTGCGTGCACCCCAGGTTAGAAACCACTGCTCTAAACGCACGCTTTTAAATGTGGAGGGGAAAATCCGGACAACCCGGAGATAAATCCACTTAACCATTGGGAGACGTGCAAACTCCAAATATATAGGCGTCAGGGTCGGGATCAAATGCCAGGTAACCACTGGATAAGTACTGCCTCTTAAGCTCTTTCCTGTCCAGAGATAGACTCATGCTAGAATGAGACAGACTGCCCAGCTGGACAACCCAGTGGTTAGTGCACTTAACATTGAGGTGGCAGAGTGTAATGATTTTGATGGTTCAAATCCCATTGCCGATCAGCAGCATTTTGAAGCAATTATTCAAGATAATGTTGCAGTTAATTATATATTAAAGAACCTATGACCCACATTTCCAAGAATTGCAATTTGTGTACCAATATTAAACTCTAATTTACAGAATTTCAAAGGTAATACTCTCTTTTGTATTCAAAATATATTTTTCAATGATTTGTTTCCATGTCCCCCCCCCAAAAATATTCCTGATTATCTAAGACAGCCCTCTATCAAAATGATCACTGGACAGTAATTAAGATGCCAATAGATGTGATGCTTGTGATTTCACGCAAGTTGATGTGTATTCATATGTAAATATACCAAAATGTGGGAGAAAATACTTTCAATAGCGTAAAATGAGGACTACAGGCCGCCTAATGGGCATTCTTTTTACGAGAATTCGCTATCACGAGCAATTTGAACTGAGACCAATTTGTTCGCAGAACGAGCAAATGTTCGCGTAACGAGCAGGGACCGATCAGTCGAATAAGTTCCATGGCGGCAGGGGGGCGCACCGCGGCCAGCAGCTGTTTGTTTTCCAACTGTGCCGTGCTGCGTGCTCGCGTGTGATTTGCCCTCTGGAGGAGGGAGCCCTTGTGGTGGCACTGTAGTGGGTGGGTGGGTGGTGGCACTAATTAATTGCAGACTCTGAGGACCTGCAAGCGCTATGGTTCGTATGTGATGTACTGTTTGTTGAACTTATTTTGCAACATACGTAGCGAACCGTGCTAATCGGAGGCGCGGGGGAAAGATAACAAACTAAACACAAAAAGCAGTTCTAAAGAAATTAATTTTCAATCTAGATTTAAAAGTGCATAGCTCCAGTGGCTTCCTTACATCGGAAGAAAGAGCGTTCCAGACGGCCGCAGAAGCGCATTTCAAAGAGCACGATGCAGTGGCCATCTTTGTTTGATCGCCAGCCAAAATCCGATGCGAAGATGACCGGAGTTCACGTGATGGTTTACAGAGGTGTGGACTCGAGTCATGTGACTTGGACTCGAGTCAGACTCGAGTCATGAATTTGATGACTTGCGACTCGACTTGGACTTGCATAACAATGACTTTGTCCCACCTATGAGGTGTGGACTCGAGTCATGTGACTTGGACTCGAGTCAGACTCGAGTCATGAATTTGATGACTTGCGACTCGACTTGGACTTGCATAACAATGACTTTGTCCCACCTCTGATTTGGTTTATGCAGCTTGATGAGATCAGCAAGGTATTATGGTTCATTTGTGGCAAGCACTTTGTGTGTGGTAAGATTAAGATTTGATGTTTTACTCATTTATTTAAAATTTATAGATTTTACTTCTCACGTAAAAAAAGTTGTACAAGAGTGGGAAAATGTCAGGGTCTGAATTCAGCTTTTAACACGGGAGTCAATGGGAAAGCCACATTCGTTTCACGAATTTTCGCTTAACCAGCAAATTTCCGCGGAACGTATCTCGCTCACGAAGCGAGATGCGCCTGTGTTCCTTGCAGACATTTACGTTTCCTGTTAAATCAAAAGGTGTGTTGTTTAAAATCAGTATTATAGCGCATTTTAGTTCTTAGCTGAAAATTGTCAGGGTCACTGCAATTTGTATGAAGAGCTTCACATTCCAAAGCTGAAGGTATTCACGGTATTCTATCCACCCTCGCAGAACCATTCATGTTATTTTCTATGAGTGTAATATTCAACAATAGACACCTTGGCACGAACATAATAGCATCAACGTTGAATAGATCTCAGATGGAGAACAGATGAGGAAATTGATTGTTGGATTTATGGAAGGATAGATGGTTGGTGGAATGAATGTATTAGGGGGCTGGATGCATGGATGGAGAGTGGATGGGGGAGGAATGGATGGATGGGTAGAGGGTGGATGGGGAGGGTAAATTGGACAATGAATGGGGACTGGATGGATAGATTGGGTAATGGATGTATGAATGAGAGGACGGATGCCATGAAATGTCGGTGATACTCTCACACCACGTTTACAGTAGTTGCCAAAATACTTTGCTTTCTGATGTATAGCATGAACACGTGAGCGATTTGCAGTGTGAAAATGTGAATATTCATAATTTGGGCAAATGCTGCATGTTCCAGTTATTTCCCACACCATGCAGTCGACGTCCTCATCCAGCGCTTACACAAGCAATTTCCAACAGCAGTTGCTATTTGTGGCATAAGTGCATAATTTTATCCATTAAACGCCCGCTATGTATTTGTACTTGAGAAAGAATAAAAGGCTACAGAAACACTTTTGAAATCCCTCGATTAAATGTGTTGGACAGATGAAAGATGTTATTGTTTATTCCCTACAGAATTAATGGTGATTCGTGTTCATGTCGGAATTGCACAATTAAACACATCTGGGAATAAAGACCTCAAAATGTTTCATTGTTAAGAGTAGTGCCATTTGGACACTAGAAATTAGGAGAGGCTTAAGTTCCCCTTGAATGGAATGAACGGTTTTTAGAGGGCCCGTGGGTGTTCGGATTGTGAGTGGATGGCGAAAATTGTGTGTGTGTGGGTATGAATGCAATTCGCTTTGGGTGTCTTTCATTGGAAACATTTACGGATATTAAAATAACAAAAATTTATAAACTAAGAGCACTTACTAGGCAGATATGTGGAGCTCATTCCCAGCCTGGCAACCTCTTTGCGCTGTTAACAACCCAAGCAATAGCATAATTTTTCATTCACAATCCTCCGCTCTCGCCATCATTATTTATAATTCACTTATTCCCTATCATTTACCACTGTTAATCATCACTCATCAACATCATTTGTCATTCACTAACCCGAATCAATTATCATCCTCATTCATCATGCTCATCATCCATCGTCATTAAACACATTTTATTGCCGTTGGTCATCATTCAAACATTTAGGTTTTGAATCATGTTTGCTGCACGTGGTGGGAGGGGAGAGTTGGGAGATCACCTTGCTTGCTACTTTAGAGACTACCCAACACCCCCTAGCCAATCAGCTACGCCACTCCACAATAGAGGGGGGGGTGGGTGTTAGATCGCGTAAATATATAAATGTGTCGTTAAACCCGCCACCACCCGACACAGCCAAATTAATAAGGTTTGTCACGTAAACAGAACGTGCCAATTCGCTACGAGTATAGCAACACCGGTGTGTTGGAGAGTAAACCCACAACATTTACAATTCGAGTACGACGTTTCATCAGCAATTACCACTAGCATCATCAGGTGACATCTGGCTGTCACCTGGTCGGATAATGTTGAACGCGAAAGTCTACGTGTTAAATCGACTCCACTGCTGCACAATCACCAAACAATGGCAAAGAAGCACGCACCGCAGCAGCACAACGTGACTGCAGCTACTGCTGCTGCTGTTGCTGCTGCTGCTGCTGTTGTTGTTGGTACCAGGCTCCTGTTGTTCATTTCCCACATCAGCAACATTTGAAGTGGAAGGATGTGTGTGTGTGTTCTCTGGTGTAATGGGGTAATTAGAGAGCCACCCTCTGCGGCAGTGTTGCGTGCGCTGGAGAAACAGCGCGAACACCATGTCCTTCATGTTGCTTGGATCAGGAAAATGTGTTTCATCATCACCCGTCATGCTTGCGGAATAGCGGTCAACGTTGGTGGCGTGGCGCGCAGAGGGAAATCTTCGTCCCGGCTTCAACGCGCGGCGCAAATTCAATGAGACAGCCTCTGGGTTTGGACAGCGTGTTTACGCTCTCCTAACGTGCTTACAAATGTGTTCCGCGGGCACGTTCCCATATAAATTTACTCTGTAGGAGCCATGGCCAAACCTAAGCTATTAACAATCTTTAGATAAGGCCAACCATAAAACAAAATAATTTGGATGTTCTTTAATGATGCCAAACCCACATGAGATATGTAAATATGTGGCATGCATACCATCATCATAATGTTTTTGTTATTTTATTGCTTCCTATTAATAGGTATATATATTAAGGAACAAGGGTCGTGATTAATCACCATTGAAGTCCAGTATCTGTGAGTGTACCCCTCCTTAAACTGCCCAAATACTTCCATTATGCCCGTTACCCTCAACAATCTAAAAACATGCTACTAACAATTTTCAAATGTCAAACTTACGTACCACCTTTACATTGTTGGTGTTGTTTCATACAAAGGTGCACCTACACTCATACATCAGCTATCAGTGTGTAATATCATGGTTGCATTAGTACAATGCCACCGTGACAAGCTATGCAGCACATCACAGAAGTCCAGGCTGGTACAGGCTTATGAGTAGTGATGGCTGTTTCCCACTAGACAGATGCCTGTAATGTGACTGTAATCATTATGGCTGCTGTGTGGTCTAGTCTAACCTAACGTGACAACAAGGCTGTTATGTTGAATTCTGGCACATCATTGCATCCTGCACTGGCTAGATAACATAAGCCCCTTTTATACAATTTCAGCAACAATTCGCTGATAACTGGACTGTTAGTCCCAATGGCTATGACTTGAAGTAGCAAGTCAGAAGGTTCCTTCAATGCATAAATATCTGTATATGTTTTGCTTTGGGGGAATCAATATTTTAAACATTTAGGTCCTGCACATGCGCTGTAAGCTGTGCATACTATATTTGAGTGCAAAATAATCAATATTGGGTTTTTATTTTTTTACCTGTGGGCTAAAATTTAAGTGTACAGCTTGAAATATGAACTATAGCGTGCTTACAATGCGGCAAGGTAGTATTGTGGTAACACTAGTGCCATTCGGCAAGGAGGGCCTGGGTTGGATTCCCGACTCGGGTAAACCCTCTTTGTTGTGGAGTTTGTATGTTCTCGCCCTGTTCTGCATCGGTTTCCTCCACATTCTCCAGTTTCTTCTCATAGCTAAAAACAATATACATTGGAACTGGTATTGGCCAAACGTCTAAATATAACAGGAGACTCTTGAAGAGTGTATTCAACTCACGATGGCTCTACTGGATAAATAAGTAATGATATCATCATAATAATGCAATCGTTTTAAGAGCTGAAGTTGGCAATCCAGATGTTCGTATACTATGTATACAGAAATATGGACGACAGTTAAAGTTAATGGTGGAGAACATTTTCCACGACATGAATGACCTGTTTAAGAACGTGTGAATGTTTCATGTCCTTTCAAAAATCCTGCTTCTCCCTTGCCCAAATATTCTCGCAGTCACATCTTCCATGACCTGTGATCTTTCCACTCCTTTCCCATCTCTCTCAGCTCCACACTGTTGTAACCTCCATGCCCCTTGTCAGCCCACTGCATCCTGTGATATCCCTTATGGCTGAATTGAATCACAAAATATCACAGGCCTTTCTGTCCCCTGTAATATAAGTACATGTTTGCAAGTTCCCGTTTTTTTTCTCTCCCTCATACAGCAATCACATTTTTAATTCTGGAGGTAATTAGGATATATACCAGCGTTTTCATTACAAAACGAGCCAATTTCAAATGTTCATTACTTACCCTTTTGCGTTTGCCGACAGCCCTCTTACTTTCATTTTCAACACATCACATTCAATAGTGTTTGCAATGAATTGCACTTGTGGTTTTAATTTGCAAGAATGCAGTCGTACATTTTTGCAGGTAACTCACGCCCTCTGTGTGGTGTGGTGGGTGATGGAGACGGGACTTTTTTCCCCGTAAAAAAACAACGGTTATAATTTAATTTGAGTCCATGATGACTAATGCACTGCTTAACGCGCTCATCATCATAAATATTTTAGCTGTTAATTGCAGGTAATTGCTTAAAAGCACATTATTATAAATTGCCTCCTATACTGGCAATTTCATTAACATAAATGAGCAAGTAAGATGCTATTCCTGTCTACTTTCAGCCTTTCATTGCAAACATTGATTTGCCATGTAATAGCTGCCATCATGTTATAGACAACCCGCACATTGCTGATTACAGCTGTTGCCACATTATATGAGACACAAAAGAGCTCATTACACCGGGAACACGGTTGCTTGCACCATAAATGTAAGGTTGGGATGCTTGAAAAGTGTTCCGTCTTGAGAGTATCAACCGCGGAGAGGCAGCAACGCACCTTTATTGTGCACCATGCAAAGGCAGTAAATACAGTTCCAGATTTTGGTTCAGAGCGCACGTGCTTACAAATGTGACACATTCTTAAATAATGTTCAGTTGCCAGGAAAAAAAATATTAGAGAAGAACGCCTTCCATCCACAAGTGGTCGGCCTAATCGCCCTGCTGGGCTGAAGAATCCTTGCATATGGATCATTTGCAGCCGCGTGATAACAGTGCAGCGTCCGCGTGGCACACGTACTTGACTTTGTGAAAGTCACGATCTTACTCTGTGCGGCTCCCGGAATAGGCCACCTGTTTAGTCTGGCTATTTGGTTGGCCCTATACGCTCCGAATTGTGTTGTATCGTGCTTACATTGTACGCACGTGCGTGTACTGAATACTGTGCTCAATGTTCGGTACACGTAATTATATTCTATTTGCCAGGCTGAAAGCTGAATCGATCTGTTGGTCAAGATATAGTAAACATGATTATTTTCAATGTATCTGCATTAATTAAATTGGCCGAGTCAGAACTGTATAATGATTACATTATATAAATATAATTAATTATTGATTTGATATGGATTAGGCCACGTAATTATATGACCAAATTTGTGTCATTAAGACCCTCAACCACCCTACACAGCCAAAAAAGTAAATTGGCACGTGTACAAGCGTTTAACACACTATTATTACGATTCAATCTCACTCGTAACCTGAGGAACAATTCTTCTAGCCAAATTTAGCAATTAGATACGATGCTTCATTTGAAATTATGTCAAGCATCATCAGGACAAGATCCAGGAAGACGTAAAAACCGTGTGTCACCTAACCCGGCTTCATTAATAGAAGAAGAAAACAGATTTAACGTGGATATTAGCCATTGCGTATATTATTTCATTCAAATTTATGTGGGCCAATTATTTACATTTTATGCATTATTAATTATAACTACTCATTAGCTTACTCACCTGTAGCAGGAACGTATTATTATATTGTCTGAAGCTTACAACTTCGTCTTAAATGTGTTATAAGGCTTTATTATTGAACATATCACCTACTCCTCAATTATGTTTCCAAGCCGGATTTAATTGATTGATATCAGCTCGATTAAAGTGCTTCTCGCTATCGATAGATATGTAAATTGTTCTCTGCGCTCTGTTGTTTGGGATTGAATATCGTGCCTTTGCATACATTTATAACAGTTTATTTATGTCTGGCTTGTGCCCACCTGGGCATCATTGTTTTATTCACTCAGGCTAATTGCATCCACGTGCTGACACTCAGATGTAGTCATCGCACCGGAACTGGCAGTCCCTTGCAACTAATTGACTGGGAGAATGCAAGGACTGCAGCTCTGTTGGCAAAACAACAGGCTCCCAAATCGTGAGATCTTGAGTTCAAGCCTCAACCAGAGTTCAATGGCCCTTCATCTCTATAGCGTAAGGTGAGCACTTCTTGTTGGGAAATCAACAGCAGTTGTCCTTTAAACAGAATGGATCTTGCCAAATGCGTGTGTAATGTATACCAACGCTTGTGGAATGACAACGGAAATAATTAAGGGTCTGCCCTGCAGCCAATAGGAACGCTGTGACTTAAGTATCATAATCTTTACGTATATAAACACACGTCGTTGTATTATCAGACGTGTTTTTAGTGTCCCACTGCCCCCTCATATTCCAATCTCACACCCACCCCACCCCACGCTCTATGTGCTGTGAGCTCCACGGGTCAACCACGCATCAGCGAACGTGTGCGGTGTTGACGTCACCCGGGTACCTTGGACAGCGCTCAACGGCGACATTCAGAGCGTGGCTTGTCGCGAGGGCAAAGGCTTCGCTATTTTTCTCTCCAGTTGCCCTTTATTTAGGCAGGTGAGAGGCCACTTGGATTCAACATTGAATTCTACGTAAGACGATGTATTATCGAAGGGATGCTGATTATTCTTACTATTTTTACAAAATGTATTATTGACTTGTGGAAATTGGGTCATATCTAATATACAATGTACTGTGAGCGTTGATAAGTCATCGCGGCAATAAAGAGGCATCCTCGTAATTATCGTAAATGGCTTCGTATAACGCTTCGCTGCTGTCAGTCACAAAAAGTCAATACATACCAGAGGCGTTTTGGTTTCAGGAGTTTTAATTGTAATACTTTGTTCTTTTTTTTAATATATCCACTCACACATATATAGTAATAATTTCCTATCGTATAAGCTCGTGTTATAAAAAAAAAATACTTTGGTTTCTTTAGTTTCGAAGCAGAGTTTTTGTTTCGTCGAGTGTAGATCAGATAATTACCGTAGAAATAAGATTTGCAATCGTTTTCCTGCTTGGGTATATATTTTTTTTTTGTATAAATGAAATATGTGGACACAATGTACCACAAAACCGTCCCATTTCATATCTGTACATGGATGAGTCAAACGTGTGTGTATGTACATGCATTGTTCAAATTACACGGGTACTTTTGGGGCAAGGGCTGCAGGACACGGGACTTGCCCAGAAAAAAATTGCAAGAGATGTGTGTCTAGTTTGCGAAGTCTGATTAAAAATAGCAGTCTCTCTCAAACGGTCTCAAGAATTTGCATGTAAATGCATATCTGCCTCGCTGTTAATAACCTTTGCCGACAAAGGTTAAAATACAAATATTTCAGACAAATTTTGATTTTCATTTGTATTTCATATAAAAAAAAAAGAATGCAGAAATGCACGTATGTGCACTGAAATCTCAGTTCGAAACCTGAGCTTGGTCGGCTAGTTGCTCTATTCAGACTAAAAAAATAGTCCCCGATATGGCTGTGTGTCAATGCCAGTACTGGCGAGACGCATGACACTGCGCTTGAGCGATATTGGTTGTCCCCAGGTGCTCGCGAACAGCACTTGCCGCCCGCAGCAGTCGACCCAGGCTTAAAGGCGTGGTATATGTTAAATGCTAGGGAATGTGGCAGATACTGTCCTCTTTATAAAATGTAAAGTTTTAAAAGGCTTGGCGCACATACGAGTTAGCGAACCCATGTTTAATGCTGAAATTCGCACGGCATAAATGAGGCTTGCCCGACGAATAAATATGTCGGAAGGTACTGTTTAAAGTGCATTGTGGGAAACGTGCAACAATTACATTTTTATGGGGCGATACAACTGGCTGCAGTATAAATATGATTTGGGCTACAGGTGTACAGCGTGGTATTTGACAAAAAAGCTCTGCGGACGTCTGATGTAATTGCGGACGTTTACGTCTGAATACACGCGTCCACACAATCTCATCATTTTCCATTCAATCACTCAGTTCTCTCTCCTCCCCCATCTGCCGTCCTCTCTTCCTACCTACCCGACGTTGTTCGTCCTATCCCACTCTCCCACTCTCGTCCTTTTCTTGCCTTCTATCTCACGTTCTCCCATAACGCTATCTCTGAATCACTCTGTATATGTTGCATTCTTCGTATTATTATTATTATTCTACCCAACCTCGTGTTAAAATTCGGTTCACTCTCCGTCTATCGCACGCACATCGGTCGGGCACATAGATTATTAAGTCGGTCGGGTCCCATCGATCGCTCTGTCCCGTGGCTCGCTCGCTCGCTCGGTCGCGCGCGCGCGCGCGTGGGTTCCCTCCCGACACAAAACGAGCGTCTTAACCAATGAGCGGCGCGCATTGGCGTCCGTGCCCGGGCGTGCGGGCGCGCGCGCGCGCGACCCTGCCGGGGCCAGCAGCAGCGGCAGCAGCGGCGGCGCTTTAATTGGCTCGCGGAGCGTCCCGCGCGCAAGCAGCACCCTCTCTCTCAACGCGCGCTCTCCGCTCGCTCGCTCGCTCGCCACCCTCCCCCCTCTCTCTCTCTCGCTCTCGTCTGTTCTCTCCCACCCTCTCTCTGCTCGCACGCTCTCTCTCTCTCTACCGCGCGCGCGTGCGTGTGTGTGTACACGCGCGTGTGTGTGTGTGTGCATGTGTCCCGCGTCCCGCACGAAGAGGTGTCAATATGGCGACGGCGGTGTGTCCGAGAGGCAGCGCCTTCGTCTCACTTGCGCTGGCCATGATGAGCCTGGTACGCGCCGACGTCTTCCCGCATCCGTGGACGTGAGTAACACCCCCCCCACCCCAGTACTCTTGCTCTTTCGACTCGGGGAAGAAACTCCCAGCGTGCGGGTCTCGCGCGCGCGCGCGCTGGCCGGGTCCGTCGCCCTCATTCATCCATCCATCGCATCGATGCGTACATTTAATCCATCGTTTAGTGACCGCTCAATCCATCTCTTGTCTAAACTATAACTTGACCCGCGCTATCATCCGCGCACTCTGTTTCCCCAAGAGGACCGAATCTTCTTCATGGACGTCCCAGCGCTTGTCTGTTACATTCTCCGCATGCCCGTACCTGGTCGTCTTAATGCCTAGCGGCGCATTTCAGACTGCTCCAAATACCTCCTTGTGTGCGTTTGACATGAACAAATATCAACGCTGTTGCATTTCACTGTGAGTGCATGGCCGATAACATGTGGCCCGTTGATGTAATGTGTTTGTGCTCACATGACGTGCCCTGCATTTGTGGTATGCTGCGCTTCTGCGCAACAGTGTGCGTGCGAGCTGAGGGTGCGGAAAGGAAACTTGACCGCTGGCGCATTGCTTATGCACGCCGTTTTTGCGAGTTCGATAGAGACTTCGTATTTTTTATTTAACCACGCGCCGCTGCTACGTATCGGTCGTAACCGATGCAATGGTAAAGAGCGAGTTTTTAAAATGTGCTACTCATTCAAAAAAGAGAATGACACGTCACATATTGCCCGCCGTCTGCATGTTGTGTAGATGTGTGCCTTAATTCGTGAACGGGTTGCCTCAAATAGATGCGCGTGTTATTTCGTGGATGGGTTTAAGTTAAATCGTTTCGAATTTCTCGGTACGTTTATCGATACTGTGAGTGTTTTGTTTCGCTAAAAAAACGACCTTGGCCCTCAATCTAATCCAAGATGCATTCGATAACATTGTTTACGGAATTGTTAAAAGTTATCATTGCAATGAGTAGACAGACACTTGGCGAGATCGGAACACAAAGCGGGTCGCCAAGAATTGTTGCGGGGAGGGGGTGGGGTTTGCGATGTAAAACGGAAATTACAACGAACATGAGTCAACACAAATGTTTACTTGGGGATAGCAAGAAATACGTCGGCAAAATGTCACTCACTCCCGAAGGGTTTCTTTCTCCTCGTATTGCGCGCAGCAGCGCCGCGTCGCAGCTAGCGCCACGCCATAACTCCGAAGCGCCTTTGCCGGAGTATGGACACGCTCGCTCTCTCTCTCTCTCTCTACAACAATGGGGAGTCTTGTGATAAGCATAGGACGTCGTGCGAACTGGCTCCCTGCAAGCCACGGCAATGAGCGTCGCGCGAATAAGACGGAGTACGTCAGCAAGTGTGTGTGCGCTTGGACCCTGTGTGTGTGTGCGCTTGGAACCTGTGTGTGTGTTTACGCGCTTGAACCCTGTGTGTGTGTACGCGCTTGGACCCACCACCAACGCAAACAAATATGACGCAGGCTCGAAGTGAGTCAGCTTAATTTCGTCTCCAAACAAGGCTCCTTTTATTTACGCGAGACGTGCTCGGTGACTTAACGCTGTCGTGACTGCATGAATTAATATTCTTTGGGTCTTTCGGTAAAGTCACGTAGATGGGTTAAAAGAAAATTACAAAAAACATATTTTCTTTCAACCTATCTACGTGACTTTACCGAAAGACCCAAAGAATAGGTGCTCGGTGGTTTGTAAAGTGTGAACACCGCGGTCACCTGTATGTAAACGGGCCACCAACGCGATAGTTGTTCACGGCGCAAAACGAACGTGATAGACAATAATACAAAGCGCGCACCCAATTTAGCATTGCCTTGAGATAGCCACCGAAATTGCGCGCCCGACTCTGCCCATGCGGCCTGACGCTTACCACAGCAGACACGACGACGAGTACGATGATGATGATGCGATGATGCGGGATTGACAAGGACGTTCGGGTTGGTTCAAATTGTAATGTTCTCATTAGCCCCGGGACATTGACCCGTTTGCTATCTACTGTACGGCGACAGGGTGCCCAGCAAAGATAAAGACTCCCCCCCCCGTCTAGCCTTAACAGACTGTTGGGGCAAAGTGCTGTTAGCGAGCGCCTATGAATGTCGGCAATGCGCACGGAAGGGCTCACATCAGCATAAATACAAAAATCCCCCCGTCCAGCCTTAACAGACTGTTGGGGTAAGTGCTGTTAGCGAGCACCTATGAAGACCGGCACGGCGCACGAGGGGGCTGGTGGCCAACACCACGCCCGGCCGTCTTTGTCTCCCTAGTGGCGGTCCCAGGACCGGTTCAGATAATCGTCACTGGTGTTGGCCGTAAACAGGAATCGAACTCGGGTCGCCGGGTTCGTAGCGCAGCAGCGCTAACCGCTGCACCACCGCTCCCCACGTCAGCGCACACACCCGCATCGCGCCAGTGCAGCGCGCCACTGCCACCCGTTCGACTGCATCACTCACCCGAATCTGTGCTGTGACATTACTTTACCGCCCCTTCTTATTTATGTTTGTGATTACCCCTTATTACATGACACGTAGCGTAGGGTTTGTGTTTGTGGCTTTGGCGGGGGAGGGTGGGGGCGATGCTTGAGAAGGGTATTTGTAGTTGTGTATGAGCAGAGTTTTGTTTGTATTCGTAATAAAAACAGTTGGCACGTTCCCCGTTGCTGCTCAATAGCATCACGCGTCATTGAGATGCCTTGTGGATTTGCCAGGGAGAGCGAGATGCATTGCAGTTTTGTATGGACAGTTTTTCATTTATCTGCAATACTGCTTATTAGACCATTTGACACTAACTCCTTGTTTTTTTTTGGTAAAGTCACGTAGGTAAAAAATAAAATAAATGAAAACAACTAAATTAAATCACGACATTTGACACTTCCCAGGTGTTTTTTGCGTGTGTTAATACAACGATTTGTCATTGATATTCCGTGTCACCTTCGCAAAGGAGACCTGGGATCTTCCCGCTGTGTATGTCGAGTTACTAATTTGAATACCACTCAGACCCGTTGACACTTCTTCCCCAGTCCCTTTTCAAGAAGAAAGAAAATAAACAAATGCCAGTGTTGTTCTGTCTAAATAATTCATCGGCGCGCGCGAACGTTTTTTTATTTATAAAATCCAATATTAATATTGCAGCACGAGCTCTGTCCATTACAATGCGGACAGCACTTTTTTTAGTAATTGCCACCTACTCAATTCGCTCGCGACAGTAACAGGGAGACTGCAGCACGTGCAGAGACCCAGGCGTGTCTCACAATGCGCTCCGTCACCCTGCCACGGCTGAGTGTGCTGCATAGTTTACGACCGCGTTTAAATCGTCACACTCATCTTAATGTCTACATTAGGGCATTATTTATTTCCCCCCCCTCTTCCCCCCTCCTCCCCCCCCAAAAAAAACCACATGGCCTTGGACAAGTATTTTTTTGTTTGCGGTCAGGAGACCCACGTTTTTTTTTGTTCCTGTGGAGGTTATTCCTGCCCTGGGTGGGTTGGGTTGGGTGGGTTGAGGGTAGGAGCTGGTTGATTGACGGTAGCTTTGCGCCCTGTCGGAGGGGTAGAGGGGAATGAGGTTGCCCTGGCACGGCGGGTTAGGGGTTAGGGGTGGGTTGGGTTGGTTGAGGGTAGGAGCTGGTTGATTGACGGTAGCTTTGCGCCCGGTCGGAGGGGTAGTGGGAAAGGAGTTTGGGACTGAGCTGTACGCTAATGCAGATTAAGGCGACCTGCGGTGATAAATAACGGCACGTGGATGTTGTTGCTTCGGAATGCTGCAGAATTAAGCAATGGGCGGGGAGGCTGGACCGGGAACTGGAGCGCGTCGTGCGTCAAGCCAGCGGGGTCGACCAACTCAAGCAGGTACGTGCGTGTGTCCTCCCTGTGTGTGTGCTATGTGTGTGTGTGCTCTCTGTGTGTGTGCACTCCCCATGTGTGTGTGTACTCTGTGTGTGTGTGCACTCCCCATGCGTGTGTGCGGTGGCGTAGTGGTTAGCGACGCAGCGCTATGAACTCGGCGACCCGAGTTCGATTCCAGCACACGGCCAACACGAGTTAGGATTATTTGAACCTACTCTAGGTCGACTCAGCCTCAAATCTAGTGTGATGTGTAAACATCGCCACGAGGGAGAGATAGGCGGCCAGGCGTGGTGCTGGCCACCCCTCGTGTACCGTGCAGGTCTTCGTAGGTGCTCGCAAACAGCACTTGTCCCAACAGTCTGTTTAGGCTTGAATGGGGATCTTTGTGTGCAGTAAGGAGGAGGGTAGAGAGGGAGAGGGGGAAGGGGATGGGGGCATTTTTCATGACCATTTGATACCAATCGTATACCAGTTTAATGCCAGTATAATTGAGACTATGCTAATACCAGTTTAATGCCAGTCTAATTGAAACCAGTCTAATACAAGTCGAAATGATACCAGTCTAATACCAGTCTAATTGATGCCAGTCTAATACCAGTCTAATTGATGCCAGTCTAATACCCGTCTAATTGAATCTAATACCAGTCTAATTGAATTCCACTGATGACCCCTCTGCAGGGTTCAACTTCGAATGGTACACTCCAGCAGTTGTCCTCCTCGTGATGACAACTCACGTATTGTGGGCCATGCTTGCCTGTGCACATGCGTCTTGATACTTGAACAGGCTCCGTCGTTGTCGGTGGAGGTTTGGTGATTCATCTCTATAAGTTTAGGCTTCTTTGTGATGAGGGAGTTTTTTTTTTTAAACATTTGCATGTGTGGGGAGACAGAGGATTCGGGTCACTGTTGAATCATTACAAGTTATCTTAACTCTACTGTGCAATTGTACAGACTATAGAAAAATGGTATGTCCATTTTAATTGCCTAATATATCATTGATTTATCTAAAACAAAACAAATGTCAGTACTTGTAACACTGTGTTGTGCAGTATATTGTACGATATACGTGTGCATACTCGTTTCTTTACGTTACATAAATGCTTATTTACGAGTGAAATTATGTTTAAAATGACATTTCTCTAATTAAAACAAGCGTTCGTGAATTACGAAAGCAAATATCACGGATCTCTGGAGAGGCTAGCTGAAGATGATTTGGGAGAAGGATATCCATGCCTAGCATATTAATTTCAATAATGCACACTACAATGTAACTGTCTAACTTATCAATCGCCATCATCCCCAACTAAGCCCTACTTTCTAAAGGAGGACTTAAATACATCATGTCAATATGAATAAGCTTGACATCCATTCTTAACTGCTCCCACACATTTTTTTGAAATTAATTAACTCTTCATGGCGCCCAAAAAGAAATACTTTTAGTGGCATCATCTGTAATTTGTCTGTGCTGCCACACATGTTCTGACTTTCTTTCAAAGTTCCCTCTCACCAATTGCCATGATTGGTGTGCAATCATTTGTGCAGTCATGATAAGGGGGTGTACAGCGTGAAGGCTGCGAGTAATCAGTGGAGACTTGTGTAGGCGACATTGACAAAAGGACTTCGGAATGCCTTCGAACTACACTGAATTGTAAGAAATTGTACGTAACCGGAAAAAATTATCCAAAAAAATAGACCCTTCCTTTCACGTTTTAGATGCGCCTAAAAAAACTGTCGGAAATGTGTAAGTGGTTCTCATCTCAGATGTATGATCTTAAATCGTACTATACATATTCAATGTGCACTGAAATTATGAGCGCCTTCACTTTCAAAATGTAATTTCTACATACATTTAATTTCAAATACAATGTTTTTAATATTTACTTTACTCACAGTAATGCTCCATTATTATTTATATGAGCATTATTAACAAACAATTTGGCATTGGAAATGTTCAAAGCTAGACACCAAAGTACTATCATTGCACTGTATTTCAATAATCATTTTTACATATGTTGAGTTTGTTTTGTATTTATTAGGCACACTTTAATCATTGTCTGGCAATAATATTTTGACATTATACATGAAAACAATAGCCCTGCTAAACTGCCTCTGTGAAATAAGCCACGTCTGACGGAAATAATGTGTTTAGAAAAATACACAAATCAACTGTTTAATAACACAAGGAGTTACAATTTTTTTTATTCCAAAACGGTATTATTTATTTAAATTTTTTTTACATGGGCAGTTAATTCAAAGAACAAACATTTCAGCCGTATCTAGTTGCCTGGTTAAAATAACACGATGCAAGAAACACATAGACCGTAATTACTTCCATTGCCCTGCTGCATTTCTGCTCTGCTCAACAGATATTTCACCTACAGTTTTCCTTTGCTGCCTCGAAACAAAAATTATTAGCCGCTATTGTTGGTGGGGCTACCTCTGTCCAGTTGGTCACAGTGCAGTGCAAGCGATTCCAGTGTTGAATTTTTGGCACCGAACCGGGATTGCTGTGCAGTGCTGGTCGATGGCTAATTTTATCTGCCATTTGCAGCTGTACACGGAGCACAAGCATCTGTTTGAGGTGCGGAGGAACGATGCACAGCATCTGGTGGAGTCGGTGACCGGCGAGATTGAGAAAGTCCTCGACAAGAAAGTGAAGGCTCTGGAGGTGAGTGTGACATGCCCTCATTTTTCCTGCAAGGTCCCATCTGATTGCATACAAAATTAGATCACTTCACTACAATGCATGTTTCCGTCGATTAACTGCTTTATTTGCTCTACCGAAATCGAATTAAAGATAAATTCAACTTATGGGGTTATGTGTTTTTTTCCTGTTGAATTAAGAAAGCCCTGTACTGTATACGCTAAATAAAATAGTAATGTAATATACTTTGCCAATCCACTGCTGGATTAAAGTCTCCACAATTCGCCCGTGTTGATTATGGGAGTTTGGTTGCCCGTACTGCAGCACGCAGCTCATTGCATGTTTGTGAATGGATGGTCCAGGATTGGTTCTGATATCGTGTGCCCTTTCCAGCGCCTTATCCATGGTTGGGTATTAGATTTAGATCACCAGGTTCATAGAACAACGGGCTAACCGCTGTGCTACTGCTTGACACCAAAACACTGCGATATACTGTGTTAAATATATTGTTTCCAATATACTATTGTGATTTCGGTACCCTGTGTAAATGATAGTGGAGATAATAATACTAATTTTGCCAATTTCTGTACAAAAAAACCCACTGAGTATCAATACTCTGTCTTTACGAGAATATCGGATTGGAATGTTTGACCAATACTGTTCATGACATCTGGGAGTAAAATCAGAGAACCAAGAAAAACCCGTACAAAATGGACTGGCGACAATCAACACTCTCATCTCGTGGTCACTTCGCAGCTCCACGCCTGCCAACACCTGGTGAGGCCCTTGATGGTCACCCATACAAGTGTAGTGACATAGAATTCGCGATGTAGTAGCATAGCGCTTGCTGCTGGCGGGGAAGGGGATCTGCGGCTTACGGCAGCCCTGACGTCAGCAGGCCACGTGATACACCAGAGGGGGATCTAGGGGGGAAAGGTCACGGACCGGGCATGCCAGGAACCCGCTGGTAGGTTCTAGAAAGGGGGCGTGGCCGGGGGCGGAGCCAGGCCACGTGACAGTATAAGAGGGGCCCCTGGAGGGGACCTCAGGGCTGTCGTTTGGAGTAAGATCCCAATCGTGCTGTTGAAGATCGTCACTGTCTCGATTTAAACCTTTCGTGACTGCAGGGATTCATCTTCTTTGTTCTTTCGGTAAAGTCACGTAGAATGGAAATAATACAATAATAAAAATAAAACATAATTAAATAATTCTCACGACGTTTCGGCCACAACGCAAGCAGCCGTCCTCAGGTTAAGAACAGGTTTGGGTACCCAGACTGTCTTATCGACAGACCTGTTCTTCACCTGAGGACGGCTGCTTGCGTTGTGGCCGAAACGTCGTGAGAATTATTTTATTATGTTTTATTTTTATTATTTTATTATATCCCTTCTACGTGACTTTACCGAAAGAACCAAGAAGATCGTCACTGTCGTCACTGTCTTCTCGTCGCCATCGTCGCTGTCGTCTTCACTCGATATTGCGCTGCTAGACGGTGGTTGGCTGTCTCGGTTCAGCGCCGTCAGTGTTAGATGGCTCGTGTTGTCTATAGGCTAGCAACCCACGTAGTGTTGTGTATAAACGAGATATAGAAGAGTGTGTACCAACGTAGGGTGTATAGTGTGCGTTAAATAAAGTGCCACCAACCCTTAGTGTCTCCGAAGTGAGTCACTACACAAGTAATAACCAGGCCAAAAAAACCCTTGCCTATCTTCTGAGACTTGAAAATGTTTTGAGTAATTTGATGAAAGGCATAGATAGATCTCTTTTGAGATCTCACATCTTAATATTTTAATAACACAATATTATGAAAATGTTATTATGTAAACATCTTTCAGTAATTTATTTTAAAATATATATTTTATAATATTCACTGAGGAGCAATGTCTTATTTGAATTGGTTAATTTGAAAAGGTAAATAATTGTACCCTATTTGGCTGCAAGAAGCCAAATAAGTCTACTCTGCAATCATGTCCTTGTCTTGGCACACCCTTAATAGTATTCTCAGGTATAATAAGCACATAAACATGAAATTAATTATGTTTTAATCCATTGTCTTCTCTGTGGTGCACAGTTAAAGACACGTGTGAAATTACTATAGATGATACTGCTGAGATTCAAATTTAATGCATAAGCTCCAGGGAGCTCAAGTAGGCACGTAGCTTATAAATATCAGCATTTAGCGTACAGTTCAATGACGTGTTTTCATTGAAATGCATTTAGTAAAGCCATGTTTGCTATGTATTATTCCATAAGAGCTATGTGTGACTTTAATGGGATTCTGGGGTCGGGGGGAGGGGGTAATTTGTTCTTCATTGGTGAATACAGCAACCAACAGGTATTCAATACACTAGAGATACTGCTCCAGCAATCACCAAATATTAACTGCTCCAGGAAAAGGATGCATCAAGTTTTTTTTTTCCCCAGACACTCAACAAAAATTGCGAAACCTTAAAAAATATTCTGTTCACGACTAATTGCTTCTGCAGCCTTTTTAGAGGCTTTCTGCCTGGGTCAGCTTGGCTTCAATGCCACTTCGAGCAGCTTTTGGTTATGACCATTAACTTCCCACGTGAGCTGACCTAACGTCGGGAATATTTTTTCCCAATCAGACCTGCTGTCTTGCAAAATGGACTGGGGGAAAACAATTAACAAAACAATTAGGCGGTGACAAGTGGTTTTTAGTCTGCAATTTTTTTAGTCTGCCTTAAATATATACATATTTTTACATACGGTGTAATGGACAGTGAATTGTTGTTTTCATCCGCTTTACAGTTCCAATGCATTTTATTATGTTTTATTTTTATTATTTTATTATTTCCCTTCTACGTGACTTTACCGAAAGAACCGAGAATATGAGTTCCAATGCAGTTATTTTCAGCAAGACAATATATGGCAGGATTTTTTTGTCTTTCTCATGGCAACTTCTGCACTTTAGTTTAACTCGAAATGAGCGTCGTCGCTTCACGAAGGATGTAAGATGCAGCCGTGGCGCTGATTGATGTTGCGGTTTTAAGGTGTGTTCATTTGTCTCCTGCGTGATGTCCTTGAGTGCTGTGGCTCAAGGGTATGTAACACTTGTAGGCAACGTTTTCATCCAATGTTACTCCTACAAATGCATCCGTATTTTTTTTGTAAGTTGGTGTCATAAGTTAATCCTAATGCCTGTTTAAAAGGCAAATGATGATGAATCGATTCATTGATTAAAATTGATTCTCATGATTTTAATCTGTCAGGGTTGGGATTGGCGGTTAGGGGGAGAGTGGTGAATCATTGCTCCTTGACTGTTTAGCCATAATTGTATAAAGCAATTCCAACTGTGTATCGGTGTCCATGCGGTTAACGGTTACGATGTTGGCATTTTCATACCTACATTTTACTTTTCATTTTTGACATTCGGCAATGAACAGCGCTCGATGTAGCGTGCAATGGTGCAGTTGTTTACGTTATTCACAGCTTTGATATTATATTCTCTTCCAAGATATCTCACCAGTGTGGAAGAGGAGGCCAAATACTCTCTAGAGGGGGCTCTCTAGAGCTCCCTCGAGTTAGCGCGCTTCTGCCAGCACTGGTGTGAGAAAGACATTTCTCACCAAACCTTTATCTTTCTTGAGGATTTATTGCTTTCGTATTTTTTTATACGCCTAATATTCCCCTTTACTGAAATAACCACAATTCTGTTGTCGCTCATTTGAATCTGGTCAAATACCACAATGCACACGTTTGATTTTCCACTGACACGCATTTGAAGAATGGTCAGGTTTGCGGCAGCATATTTGTTCAGTGCTAAACATCCATGCATCCGTTCCTCACTGTACGCTCAGCAAAAGCCAATTACCACATAATAAACAGAAGACACATGCACACATTAGGCAGAACAAGGAAGGTGTCCCTCAAACCCCACAAATCTGTTCCGGACAGTGAAGATACTGACATTGGCAATCAGCTTCCTCGGAATAAAGACTGGGTAAAGGAATACCAAGTGCACACTCTATCGCATGCCTTCATCACCTACCTGCCGGTCCGTCTGAAGAAAAGTCAGTTCTGTGTGTGCAACCCCAGCTGTAGGATCTCATTGAGCTTCCTGAAGCCAGCGTGAATTGAGACCCGAAAGAAAATGAACATTTTACGTTAACATATATCCAGGAAAGAACAAGAAAGCAAACTAAAGGTGATCGGTGATACATGTAAACTTAGATATATATACAATAAGCACAAGTTATATTATTTTGTGTCTTAATTCGTGGCATCCACATGATGCTATAGTAAGCATAACTGGTTTTCGACTAAAACCTGTGCCAACAATAGCAGCTCATCTCTGCATATTTACAAGCTGGCTGCATGTCATATGCTGTAAATTGGCTTCATATTTTTCCACTTACCTCTAAGCAGAAAGGACCTTATGCAGCTTGCTGATAAAACTGTAATCCTGGATTTTCATCCGGAGCAAATCCTATCTTATTTCCATACTCGCTCTGCCAAGAATTCCCTCCTTGTCCGTTTGTGGGAGAAATAAAACAAATCGCCGCAGTTGATTTTAAAGTTCAACATCCATTACGTCTTATAAGGGGCCTATATACCATGCCATTGTCGAAATCGCATGTTTTAAAAATAAACGTGTGATTAGTTTTCATGTAAATGAGTAGAGTAGCAGATTCTTTCGGTGAAATATTTCACAATTGTACTGGAAATTCTAAAAGCTGACCTGAATAGCTACAAAATGATGAATAGAGAGTGTACAATATTAGTTTAAGAAATTTCAATGAACAAATGAATAACACTCATTTCAATGAATACATCGTGTTTTATGTTATTCTAAAATTGCAATCGATAGGAACAAACTTACATTCATCATTTGCCTGTAATTGATATTACATTTGTGTTGCTGTTTTGATGTATTTGTGGAAAAAACTAATATTTGAAATAACCTGCTCACACATTCAACAATGACAATTATAAAAAAAAGCATTATTGAACACGACATTTGCTTAAACTGTGATGTCCTAAAATGCAGCCCAGTGTGAGCATAAGGCCAGTTATCTTGATTTATGGATTCGCAGATATTGAATTGGTAACCCTGTTTGCAGCACTTTAGGGGCCATTCTCTGTCACTGTATTTGTCAATTTCTGTGCTTGGGAGGTTTAACGTCTTGCTCAAGTCGTGCTTGTGTAATGTGGTGTGTAGGCCCCACACAGCCGGCCAGCTGGAAGTCAGTGGCCAATACTAACATTTTAGTAGTTTCATGTCGCAGCCTGCTTCCTCCTGCCCATCACTGCTGCCATCAGCACTATAAGCCCTCTGTTGCTCCATCTCCATTTGTGCGTTTACTATCATCACAGTCTCGTCTTCTCATTCGATCTTGTTCAGCACTTGGGAGACCCATCGTCGTCTTCTTCCGTACGGCTGCTGATGTGGATGCAGAGCAACACCAAGTACAATTTCACATGCAGGTGGTCAAGCCAGATAACCGCGTCAGGAGCAGCGTAGTGCGTCGCTGCGATGTCTCCACCGTATTTGCGGATCGGTCATTGCGTCGTTACATGCTGTACGGTCTGTTCTGGATGACCACAGTCGCACACCGGAGAGTTTTTAATTTTCCATTTGTGCATCAGGTAGTATCTACGTCTGTCATGGTTTGTGCAGATGCGGTTTAGGGTGGACGATGAACTTCGTGGAATATCAAACCCTGGTATCTTCTGCGTTGGGTCTCTCGTGAAGTGTTTGTGAGTTCTTTTGAACGCCCTTCAGCTTTCCAAGCTTCGTTGGGGTTGAACCCGCATCGTTGAATGAGACCGGTAATGTGGTTTATGGGCTGTTCTTGCGCAGTCTGTCTTGGTTGTGCTAAATGTGTGCAAATTAATACATAATGAAGAAAAAGATGCCTTAGGCTATATCTGGGTCTCTAGGAATGTTACTGAATTTTAATGATCATGTGAATGCAACCAGGCTGTGTATTCTTCACACACTGCATCAAAGCACAGTGCGATACACACGACCACCATGTGTATGTATTTAATAGATATATGCCACAAATGTAAAACATATTAAGAGCTCGTGTTTTTCAATATATAGAAACTGCCTCCAGTTTTTTTAACAGCTTGTAAGTACAACATGAATTATACTTGCATGGAAAACGCTGCTGGATTCTGGATAATGTTTTATTGGTCAATGTGTTTTCCTGATAAGCTTGTAACTCAGCAATGTGTGAAAGAAATTATATCGTGGACAAATATAATAAAAACAATTTTAATGCGTGTCCACTACATTAGCGGATTACTTCTAATGCACGTTGTATATGACCAAATCACCCAGAATGCACCCAATCCCATCAGATCTCTGAAGCTAAGCAAGATTCAACTCAGACGGTGCTTGGATGGATGACCATCACCCTTAGAACAGGTGCAGTTGTCATTGTGGGCAGTGCAGCTAGATCCGTTGTTGTACCCTCACTCCTTTAATCAAAAACAAAGATTCGCCCATATAGGCTTAACAGACTGTTAGGGCAAGTACTGTTTGCGAGCACCCTTGAAAGCCGGCACGCCACACGAGGGAGTGGGTGGCCAGCACCACACCCGATCGCCTTTGTCTCCCTCGTGGCGATGTTTACCTCGCTATCTACTCATTTGAGGCTGAGTCGACCAAGGGGAGGTCCTGCACCGGTTCAGATAATCGTGAAGTATTGGCCGTAAGCGCTAAACACTCCACTTCCGATCGCCCACAATTTCACAAGCCTGCAGTGACCAGCTTGGTGAGGTATGATCAAATAACCCTTACTACTTGTACAGTGTGGGGATGCCCTCATCCAACAGCCAATTTACAAATCCGTTGTCCATGTACATATTATATTTATTCATAATCGATTTTCTGCTCAAAAGATCAAGGTTATCTGCATAATGACTGGCGTATGCTTTCGCTTTCAACGTTTGCTATCGTTTGAAAACTAAAATAACGTAATAATTTATCGAGATCATCGCATCCACGCCATGCCAGTTTGTCTTAAATCGTGAAGAAGATGCCTTCTCTGTAGTATGGCAGTTATTATGCACTAAAAACTGAAAAATGTTTATTCATCGCATAGAAAAGACTTCATCCAATTTTCACGATACATTTGAAAATGGTGGGATGGCGAAGGAGAAAATGTTTAGGTTTAATAATGAATATTATTATTTTCGCAACTGCTGAAATATAAAAAAATAAACTTCCATATAAAGCGTACAAGCTAATCCTGCAAACACGCCTTCTAAGGCTTGAAGGGGGGGGGGTGGAAATCTTCAAAAATTCATCACTTCAGGTGTCCTTTGGCGAAATATTCTGGGAAAAGTAATTATCTAGTTGTGTTTGGCTTACTGGTTGTGACAGGAGGGCAAGGCATGCCTTTGGCTGAAAAGCTCAAGTGTGATTAACGCTTGGCGAATTTGTGTAGAATTCGAAGCCGAGGCTATGTGACTTGCGAGAGTGAAGGAGAGCATTATTGTCAGGTTTTATCTGTCAAGGCTCAAAGCGTGCCACAGTGCTCACCCCATGAGGTCTGTTTTAATGGCAAAAGGGACATGCCTTTTCCAAAAGGTTTGAATGAAACACTTTAACATTTTTAAAAGGTCTCTCTTTTTAGACCGTCTTATGTATACACAAAAACAAGTATAATATTTAAAAGTGCAATCAAACGCACATATCCTTTCAATTAATATATTTGAAAGATGTTTAGGCACTTATTTATGATGCGTTTTTATTTACTGATGGAAGTTAAGCTGTAGGTGTCAACCGTCACGAAAGCAGCCTGCCACGTCTCAATTTCTTTCTTATCTCGCCTCTTCCCACGTAATCTGGTATCTCTTCAGGGCCTTCCACTCTCTGCCTTCAACATCATTCATTGTCCTTTCGTCCCCTCTGCTTGCCTCCCCCTCTGGAGGTGCCCAATCTACAACCTCCTATCGCATTGCTCCATCTGCAGCACGTACCCAAACTATCGCATTAATTTTCCGACAATCATCCGATCCACTTTGCTTTGTCCAGCGTTCCTAATGGTATTCTCAATCACACTTGTATCTGTCAGACCCCCCCCCCCCCCTTTTTTTCTTTTGCTCCAACACTGCACTTACATTCTACACACCAGCCAGCAATTGCAGATAACTGGCCGCTGGGTAAGGAGGCACATGGCTACAAACCAGCCGAGTTTTGAGGTGGGATTCGGTGGATTGTGCTTACATTGCACAAGACATGGCTACTTGCCTGAACAGCGAGTGCCCTGCAAAGGGCAGTAGGGTGTGTGTGACACTGACCGCCGATCTGTCCAGAATTTCACTGCTTTTTCCCTCCGATTCACGGCCTATCTCGAATCTCTCCAGTTTATCCTCATGTGAAAGCATGGCCAACTGTCTGAAGCAGGGCTCCTTGTCGCCTTTACAGCTCTGTAGAAGGCAAAGGTACAGCCCTGCAATGTTAATGCCACTGATGGGAAACCATAGAGAACCCCTTCTAGAGAGGGTAGTGGGCCTACTCCAGAGGTCGCAAACGGGTTTTGATTCCTTACCCGTACCCGTACTCGGCCGGGTATGGGTAGGGTATCGGGTACCTGATTGCGACCTTTGGGATGAAGCCATGTTGCAGGCGCGGGTGGATTGATTCTAGGAATTTTCATTGTGAGAAGAGACAAGACATTGGGAAATGAGTGACAAACAGTTACTCACCAGTGACTCACGGCCTAGCCGTACCCGTACCCGGCCGCACCAGGATCGCAAACGGGTACCCGTACCCGGCCGGGTACGGGTAGCCGGGTATCGGGTAGGGTACGGGTATCGGGTACCCGATTGCGACCTCTGGCCTACTCTCTCGCCACACATTCTAAAAGAGGTAGAAGTAACAACCCTCCTCGACTTGCTGCAGTATAAGCCACTTATACTGCTGAGTGGAGAGCAGTATAAATAGGTAGGGAGGGGGGGGTTAAGAACGTGTCTGCTATTTCAACTGCCACGCCAAGAGTTCTAACCAATGCCCTCTCGATTGCTTGGCCACCGCCGCAGTATTATTTCACTTCACTATTGTGCTACAACATCCATACTCTCCTTTCCTTTTCTAACCTTATCCGTATTTCCGCCACGGCGGTTATTCTTGGCTTCGATACATCTACACTGCGGCCAAAGCGCGCCCGCTCTCTCAGCTTGACGGCAGCCTGCACGCCCCGATTGCAATGGCCTCTTCTTCCCTTTGGTCCTGACGATGACGACTTTCTCAATAGTGCGACGACAAGCCGGCAGCTGTCCCAGACTCTGCCGGACACACGCCGTCAAGCATGACCCCTGAGGCCACGGTCTTGGCTTCCATCGCGCCTGGCAATGGGGCACGGCACAGAAGAAAGGGGAAGAAGGAAGGTCCGTCACCCAGACCGCCATGCTATAAATAGGGAGCGAGTATCAAAGAAGTAAAAAAAAGATAAATGGTTCGTCCAGTGCCCCTCTACATCTATTCCATGACACTTCCTCCTCGGCATGCATCGACTCGTCCGACTATTTAAATGCCACTTACTGTTCCGTGCCACCTATGCCCGCGGTGACAATTTCAGTGAAGGTTAACTTTGCTCCCAAGGGGGAAAACACAAGTAAATGTCTCATCCTTCATCATCGTCAGGCGCAGATGTGTTAATAGTCACCGATAATAGGGTCGGCCAGCTTTATACCGGCTCTAGCGTCACCCTCCCCGGGAAGCGATTTGCTTGACTCACTTACGATAGAGGCCATATATATTATGGATGATATTGGTCGCGAAAGCCTACGTGTTAAACTGATCGTATATATTTGTAAGTATTTTGTACAAGACGTAAAGCAGGTTGTAACTTCAGGTTGATCCTGGCCTATGAGTAAAACCAATAGACCTCTAGGCCATCATTTTTGGAGGGCCCAAATTGTAAAAATAGTTTTTCAGATTTTCCAAGGTATAATCATTGACTGACCTCCCTTGCGAATTAATGAACTTCCACAATTCAGAGTAATGATTGGATATTATCGTGCTGAATGTAGCGCTTCTAGTTGGTAAATGGGCAATGTAAACAAATTACATAAACACATATTGGAATTATTATTAGTTCTAAAATTAAGACATATTGGAATCATACTGTACTGAAATGTAACAGTGAACAGTATAGCCCTTTATCAATCCACTGCTGGATGAAGGCCACCCATTCCGTGTTGGTCATAGTTGTTTGACCATACTTCACCATGCTGGTCAGCCTGTGTAGGGTGAAGGGGTGCATTCCAGGACCAGTTCAGGCATCACTTGCCGCTGAGGTTACCCATGACCATGAATCGCATTGAGGCCGCCAGGTTCACGGTGTCTGACGCTAACCACTGTCCCACGGCTCCTACCAACAACATATATTAATGGAAAAGAATTTATGCTTACACGCATTGTGGGAGTAACTACGTTTTAATTACTGAAACATTGCATCATTATGTGCCTAGAATACAAATTTCAGCTGTGTAGCCCTTGCAGAACTTCATTTTAATTCATATCAGTCGGTCAAGATTTTCGATACGTATTCTATCCAACTGGGCCTTTTTCTTCATCTTAAAACTATTATATCATTTATGCCTGAGATTTTAAACCATAGTTTTTACATTAAGACTTAAATTTCAGCTACAGCTGTCCAGGGCCGAACTCTAGAAAATATTTCAGCACCCAACACACCACATCGATAATATCTTCTCACTATGGCTGTGGCTGTTAGTCACATGCCAAATCCCAGTCTACCAGCACTCCAGAAATGATTCAGTGAGAAATTAATCCACGATCAACATGTGAAATTAGATATATATATTTTTTAAAATCCATCCGTTGTTCATCCACCTACATCTCAGACATGTAGGTTTCCTGAACATACTTCACCATTCTGGCCAGTGCAGGTTAGTGAAGGAGGGATGGGCCATCACCAGTTTTGATATCATGTGCCACTAATGTTAGCCGTGCCCCTGAATCAAACTCAAATTGACAATTTCATAACGCACCATGCTAACCACTAATGTACCACTGTTTTGTCCACAAGCATCATTTGGGGTCGTCAAAAGGTGAAATAATTCAGAGTCCCACACAGTGACAGGAAGTCTGCAGAGGCAAGAAGCGTCGTGTAATCTATACCCCAGGGCTCCTCAGTCCCACATTTTTTTGTGAATCTCTCATTTATATGCATACTTATTGAAACACAAAAACAATTAACAATTGTTTTTTGAGCAGCCCTTAATTAATTTTGTCCAACAAGCTACTTGCTTTGCAGGGACTGCACCAGAGAAATCCCTCACAAAGTAAATGTGTGCTCGATTTTATTGTAGGGGGCGGGGGGAGGGAGATCAGGGAGGTATGAATGTCCCGTTATTTAAATGCTTATTGTTTAAAAAAAGAAGTTATAACAAGGCAATCCACATATTCCTTTGTGACCTGAATTTGCCGCATGTGGCATTATTTAAATGTATTGCATTTTACCGGCTGGGTACCCTTGTGGTCAGCAACTCTCACCGCCGGGTCACTTTGTGTGGAGGTAACTGTTTCATTATTGCGGCTGTTGGCAGTTTCAGCAGGGAATTCACAAAGCGTACTGTTTCCCGCAAAGTTGAAATTGAATACCCTGTGACATGGTTAATTACACGAATGGTCTATTGTGCGGTGGTATTATCATCCAACTTCCACTGTTGAAAAGTACCCTCAATTGCATTTTAAAATTCATTATCATCCTCATGTACTTGGCTTAGAACACTAAAATAGACCTCTCTAGCAGAAGAGAATTGTCACCAACAACCATTATTTATCCACTTCTAGATGAAGGTCTACCCATGCAATCTCCATCTCTCTTGGTCCTGTGGTGCCACAATCCATCTCACTTCTGCACATTAGCTGCTTTTATCACTTAATCTCGGACATATTCTCTCCTTCGGCTGCCATTCCATCACCAGTCCTGTCCATCATTTTCTCAAACTCTTTGGTTCTTTCGGTAAAGTCACGTAGGTATAAAATAATAAAATTCATTTTCTACCGACGTGACTTTACCGAAATAACCAAAGAGTATGGATCCCTGCAGTCACGAAAACTTCAAATCATAATTTTCTCATCAAGGAGGATAAACCGTCACACAAACTCCGGTCATCCCCGCAGCAGCTTTTGGGTAACCATCGAATAAAGACGGTCACCGCATTACACACTTTCAGATGCGCTTCTGCGGCCGTCTGGAACGCTCTTCCTTTCAATATTAGGAAGCCACTGGAGCTACTGTATGCACTTTTAAACCTAGATTTTAAACACATTTCTTTAGAATTTATTTTTGTGTTTCATTTCTTGTCCTTCCCCCGCACCTTGGGATTCGCGTGGTTGGCTCCATCATTCCTTCAAGTCAGGTGTCATACCCAAGTCTATTTACTTCTAGATTTGAAGCTTTCGTGACTGCAAGGAATCATCTTCTTAGGTTTTTTCGGTAAAGTCACGTAGAAAGTAAAATAAAATAAAAACAAAAATCACGACGTTTCGGAGGCAACACAAGTCTCCGTCATCAGGTGGGACCGTCACAGCCAGATTAGCTGTATCAAGTGAGGCAATGATTCAAGATGTAATCCCTTAAAAGCGAGTTGAGGGGGGAGGGAGAGGGAGGGGGGAGCTCATCAGACTATGGTAGCCAATGAAAGGAACGTATCGGGAGGGAGGGGGGGGCGAGGCCAAAAGGGTGGGCGATGGACGTGGAAGCGCTTGTGTGCAAGCGGCCAATTACTGCACACGCCAACACAATGGAGCGATTGTGCGCAAGCGGCCAGCCACTGCACCCGCCAACACAATGGGCAGAGAGGAGGAGGGGAGGTCTAATACACATGATAGACAAAAGAACGAAAATGATGATGGGTACAAACTTAGGGGGAGCTCATCAGACTATGGTAGCCAATGAATGGAACGTATCGGGAGGGAGGGGGGGGGGCGGGGGGGGGGGCGAGGCCAAAAGGGTGGGCGACGGACGTGGAAGCGCTTGTGCGCAAGCGGCCAATTACTGCACACGCCAACACAATGGAGAGAGAGGGGGAGGGGGGTCTGATACACATGATAGACAAAAGAACGAAAATGCCCATGTTTATACCAATGCTGGCTGAACAATGAAGAGAGTACTGTTAAAATAACTGGGGATGTTAACACTCGGTAAAGTACAGTAAAATAGTGCCTGTCAGATAAGATGGTCCAAAAAATTTGTGATTAAGTCTTTTTTGCGTGGTTGATAACATCTTTCCAATGATTACTAAGTTTGTACCCATCATCACGGTTGAAATTATGTCTGTGTTTGTATATTTGTATGGCTTCGTGTACAAACCTTTGATGGTAGCCGGGAGGTTTGCAGAGAACCTTGGTCTCGGAAAAGACAATTTCACGAGAGCCCACCGAGTTGTAGCAATGATCGGCCACGGCAGAAGAATCAGTTCTTAATCACAAATTTTTTGGACCATTTTATCTGACAGGCACTATTTTACTGTACTTTACCGAGTGTTAACATCCCCAGTTATTTTAACAGTACTCTCTTCATTGTTCAGCCAGCACTGGTATAAACATGGGCATTTTCGTTCTTTTGTTTATCATGTGTATCAGACCCCCCTCCCCCTCTCTCTCCATTGTGTTGGCGTGTGCAGTAATTGGCCGCTTGCGCACAAGCCCTTCCACGTCCGTCGCCCACCCTTTTGGCCTCGCCCCCCCCCCGCCCCCCCCTCCCTCCCGATACCTTCCATTCATTGGCTACCATAGTCTGATGAGCTCCCCCTAAGTTTGTACCCATCATCATTTTCGTTCTTTTGTCTATCATGTGTATTAGACCTCCCCTCCTCCTCTCTGCCCATTGTGTTGGCGGGTGCAGTGGCTGGCCGCTTGCGCACAATCGCTCCATTGTGTTGGCGTGTGCAGTAATTGGCCGCTTGCGCACAAGCGCTTCCACGTCCATCGCCCACCCTTTTGGCCTCGCCCCCCCTCCCTCCCGATACGTTCCTTTCATTGGCTACCATAGTCTGATGAGCTCCCCCCTCCCTCTCCCTCCCCCCTCAACTCGCTTTTAAGGGATTACATCTTGAATCATTGCCTCACTTGATACAGCTAATCTGGCTGTGACGGTCCCACCTGATGACGGAGACTTGTGTTGCCTCCGAAACGTCGTGATTTTTGTTTTTATTTTATTTTACTTTCTACGTGACTTTACCGAAAAAACCTAAGAAGAAGAAGTCTATTTACACTCCTTTAAGTCGATCTTGCTGTCAGTGTGATTCTCAAGCTTGCATCTCTCCATGTTTCTTCGTGAACTTTTTATCAGAAGAAAAATTCATGATTTATTTTCTCACCTGTTCAAAGTATACCAATTAAAGCCAAAGTAAACTTTAATTTGAAATACAGTGTCATATAATTTAAAACACAATCAGCTCGTCCAATGCAATGAAACATAAATTTACGTAGTTTTTTTATTTAACAAATTAAATTTAGAAAATAATAGTCTTCCACAATTTTAAAAGGAGCTAAGATATAATTTAAACACTATTAATTGCCGCAGATTTTGTATGATTAACCGTTTTCCATACCAAGATGTCTGCAAGTTACAGGGTGGATCCCTTCACTGCTGAATCTCGGAATGCGCAAGTAGTTCGCGTTCATTTTATTTGGAGAGGCATAGCGTTTTCAAAGACACTGTCCTCACCGCAGAGAACTGTAGCGACACGACCACACCCTATGATAGCTGGCGCCAAACTGTGCCACATGCCCTCCTGCATGGCCTTGTGGGAGCCTGGACATGTCTTCCGACCTGGATATGTAACGATAAAGTACACGTACGTCGTCCGAATGGAAAAGGGCCAAAGGTTATTATCTGCCAGTTCAGTTTCCTCCACACTGCCCTGTTGGCTTCTACCTGTTTGCCATTCAGCCCTGGGAAAATACATACACTATTGCTTTTGATATCTACTCACTCACAGCCACCATGCCCTTTTGGCAAGATTGCAAGAAAGCTTTTTTAAAGTACAATGTGAGCAATTTTCCATGTGGGCGTCATAGCAGTTTGGTATTTTACAGTGCAAAAGCTGTATTATGGTCTGTTGTTTGAGCCAGATGACTTGTGTGAGAAACATTGGAAAATATGCAGTGTTGAGTGAAACAATGAGTGTTGGTTGAATCAATTATTGACGTGTTCATCACTAATGAATTAGTATCCTGTATTCTTGTATAACTAAGCTACAGCATCTCATGAAAAGCACAGTCCTAGTTTGAATGTAACATAAAAACACAATGATGTATATTTAGGATGTGAGATGTGTTGACAAGCAATAACAAAACGACATTGCCAAATACTAATTTATCATCATGAGAAATTGATAACAAGACCTATCTGTATACCACCCGTGACCACTCTACCATCGCATCTACTCTCCTCTTTCAACACCTTTCTTATTTCCTTCTTCGACAGCCCTCTGGCTGCAAATGGAAAGTTAACGGTTTTGACTTGAGAGGGTCATAAAATTGCTGCAGGCAGACCACAGTTCACTTTGGCAATACACCTTATTCACTGTATTCCTCCAAGCCAAGTGGGCTCAGACTTTTTATCTCCCAATGGAAAACAAAATCTCTATCTTGCCCTTAGGCATAAAGGTCCAAAGTAATGAATTCCCTCTAGGGTTCCAAGAAAATGAAGGCGTAATACAATTGACTTGCAATCTGGATTTTATTTTAGTTTAAACATTTAATAAGTAGTAATTGATTACTAATTTGAATTCACATTCATTGGATTACATTTGATGTGTATTGCTTTTTAACAAGATGGATCGATTGGGCATGACAGAGGCTACTTGGCCTGACTTGCTTCGTTACAACGTATGTAGGTTTTCGCAATTGTGCTGTTTTAGCTCTCTCATTTGTCAATTTAACACGCTGGCTTACTGTATATTATCACTCAAAAACACATCAATTAGATGTGCTGCTACAATTTGATGTATATTGATGGCAGTGGTAGGGAGAATAGGTGTGGCTCATTACTTAGCACATCACAATGCCATAAACCATGTGATCTGAGCTTGAGTCTCGGTCAAGGCTGAGTGGTGATATCTGAATTTCTAATTTGCTTATGCCCCTGCCCTCACCACCCCTCCGTCCCTTCACCAACTGACCAGTGTGGCGAAGTTTGATCAACCGGCATGCCATAGGGACGCCTTTATCCAGGAGTTAATTGACAAAGGTTGAAACGTATTGAGGGTTGTCGGTGTTATTCATTGCGGAGGTGGACAAATGAGTTCGGAGTACACACCAACACAGCTACGAGGCCCCACCTCAAATTCCGTCCATCACCTCCTATTCTGGGTTAATGCCTTTGATGTACACTCCCGAATGGAGTGATGCAACCCAGCATGCCCTCCGGTTCACAATCCCTTGATCGTGCATTGCCGAGCTACCAGGGCTCATTCATACAGCCCAATCATCTCTTTTTGGTGAAATAAAATGCTTCCAATTTAGCTAGTGATGAGACTCTTCCATCTGCTCACAGGAATAAAAATATATGCCTGGCCTCCGTCTGAGTGTTAAAGTGAAATTTACCAAAACTTTCCGTGACGTTACATAAAATTGCATTGCACATTTGTTATATAATCCCAAAATGTCAAACGATCGTATTGCGTTGTACTCTTGAGGACAACACTGTGATTTTGACAAGGTAAACCACTATAAAAAAATATATCAGAATAGGTGTAACCCTTTCTAGCAAAAAAAAACAGGTGTTAAGATGTTAAAACACCAAACACAAACCTTTTGCAAGGAATCAAGTTCGCATTAACCACAGACGGTACTTATAGTGAACATGCAAACAAACATGCTCTGATAATTATATATGCATTGTACGTGAAACTGATTGGCCTGCACCAGCCCGTCTTCTGTAGGGCCTAGTCCCACCACGAGTGTCAGACCAGAGAACACCTACAGGTGAACAGTACAAAGACAATGCACTAAATTGATTCCTTGCAAAAGGTTTCCATTTCATGTTTGAACATCTTAACACCTGTTTTATTGCCGGAAAGGGTCAGACTTGTTCTTATTTTTTCATACTTTGATACTCGCAAAAAGGTCCCATTTTGTAAACCACTATGTTTCATATTCTCTCTTTTCTAAACGGACGCACCGTACGGCAATAAAACTGCATTTTCATGTTTATAGTAACACACTTTCCGTTACCGGGATGAATTGCTGTTTTTTATTGTCAAACATTACATTTAAACATTTCCCTTTAAATCAGAAACAACGTGAACATCATCAATCCTTAGTGTTGTTTCACACCAACAACACATCGCTACCAAGTCTCCGTAGTTAAACGTGAAGGTCTTGACATTGTGTATAATCGATTAATACCGTTTACAGACGCCTTCATTATTCCCGTCCAATAGACTAGGTCTGTTTCAGAGTTCGCAGGTTTCTCTTTCATTCTGCCGTGTCATGTGGCGTTTAATAATAAGGCCACGGGGATGGGAATGGGATGTCGTGTGTAATGAATGGATGGTGCGGGTGGGCAGGGTGCTTAGCGCCTGGGCAAAAAAATAGCCACAGCGCGTCCCCTGTTTGCGTTCCTAATTACAGTGGCATTAAGGCAATGCATGGCCAGAAATGCAAGAGCGAGTTGATTTGTTTGACACCTTGTCAAACAAACGAGCAACACTGAAAGGGTAATTGAATGTATTGCGGAGGGGCTTTTAGTACGACCGAACGTAAGGATGAATTACATTTTGGCTGGATGCGACAGTAGATGTGGATCTTGCTGCACGCCGACGTTTTAGTCGTGGAGCTATTGCGGTGTTCCGTTCGTCGTCGCCGTTGGAGGAGAGGAAAGGAAGTGAGCAGAAATTACACTTTGATACTAATTGCAACCTGTAGGAAGAATTGTCTTTGAATACACCTTGTCTGCCAGACCTTGTGAACTTGATTTAAAAAATTCTCACCTCAAATGTCTGGTTTCTCTGGGCATTGACAGATGGGCAACTAACACTCCATAACAAAACCATCTGTGTGCTTAGCAAACCACAGTCAAGTATCACATTTATAGGAAGGCAGCGCTCAATGTACTCGCTATCCTTTAAACATAGACATGAAAGCAACACCAGCAGTGTTTGTAAATAAATACTAAACTTGAGCTATTTGCAGATGCAAAGCCAGATATTAAAGTTACCAAATTTCAATCGTCACGAATGGATTAATGGTAGCCTCCAGTAGTTTCAAAGGGGTTTTCTATTAATATTATTGTATTTCACGCTTCAATTTTTCCCCAATGGTGAAATTTCTACCAATTATTCTTTTTTTTCCTTTTTAAATATACATCTGAGTGAATCAATTGAAATTCTGTCATATTATAAAAAAAGAGCACATCACAGAACACTTTTAGACAGCTTCACACTTACAAACAGCCTTCGCAGGTTGTGTTTCTCCATATAAATAAAATGAAATGACATTTTAATTACGCTCGCTGTCATTCTCTCTGAACAAAAATCTAACGAAAGAAAGGAAAATTAAGACACAAGAGATTGATGCGAGCCGAACAGCACCAGATGCTATAAATATATTTTTTTTCCGGCTAAGGTTTTCACTGAGAGGCAAATAAATTGACGATTTCAAGCCACTTCCAGTGACACAAATAATGCCTTTCTGTCGAACCTGTCTGACATTTCACACGAGCACTACATGGACACATCTCCAGCCTCTCCAGAGCATTTAATCATCATCATCAGGCGTCATCAATCTACTGCTGGATAAAGGCTTCTCTAAGCCCATCGCCATCACTCACCGTTTAGTCCCATCTCGCAACTGCACACGAATTGATTTGAGAAATTAGTTTTCACTTTCTGTTCATCGCAAATGTGTATTTGCTTATGATTAGCTACTAGCCTAGCTGTCCACGTATTTAAACAAAGGATGCATTGAATAAGATCGGAGTGTGCTACGTGGAACACATTTTGTATATATTTATATTTGCGATTGAGGTCCGACTATGGAAAGGCAACTTTTGACTTCAGGGTAATCAGAAAAAAAGGACAGGATTACAAAAGTGAGCATTAGTGAAGGATAAAAAAAGTGTATACAAGTGAAGATGCAGTGGGTGGACGCCAGAATGGATGATGTCACGACAAATTACAGACACAAAAAGGACATATTCTTGGTTCTTTCGGTAAAGTCACGTAGAAGGGAAGTAATAAAATAATAAAAATAAAACATAATAAAATAATTCTCACGACGTTTCGGCCACAACGCAAGCAGCCGTCCTCAGGTGAACAACAGGTCTGTCGATAAGACAGCGTCTGAATAACCACCACCGCTCCTGTTCGGTTATTCTTGTGGGGTGGGGGGGGAGATCTAATTGACCACTTCCGGATTTGCAAGTCCAGTGACATAATCATTACAGCAAAGCAGCGTGCTCCTGCCCCCTGCGGTGACGCGTCTTGCTCCAGTAGCAGTGTAAAGTATTACTAACCTTAATTGGATAAGTTGTGAACGTAACATAACTGCACTCCAGTTTAAAATGACGACAACTTCACACTTATCTTTAGCATTAATACGATAATGTTCAGTAATTGTGTGTCGAGGGAGTGCTCGGTTAACCTGGCGTACGTTACGGCGTGGAAATAAGATATTGGTATATATAAAACAACATACAGCATCTTTACACTGTTAAAATGTGTAAATAAAAATGCAATATGCATGCTAAATATAAAATATATGATAAAATGCGTTTAACAATCCCCCCCAGTATTTTTATGAATTACGGGATAGCAATTCCATAAAAAAAAAATTGTCAACAAAAAATACTAATTGTTGAATTTTTTTTATCCCATACATTGTAACATTCGCATATTATTTCTCCATTAAATTGCATTTAATGGAAATAATCGATTTTCCACACACCATATGTCACTTGTAAGAATAATCTATTTTAAGCGATTAAACAACGCACCATTGGGTGCCTAATACCCATTACTATATCTCACGTACCTAATGCACAATGTTGCCAAGCGGTTGGGCTAATGTGAGATGACCTTAACCTCGTGCTCACCAACTGGCACGCCTTATGAGATTGTCTGGTGTCCGCTTAGTCGTGCACGAGTGGACGTATTGTCACAAGTCAATATGAAGCGGAAAAGTGAGCAGCTGGACATCTGTGATAAAGAGCTTCATAGCTCATAGGATTTCTCCAAGATCACAACAATATTCTGACAAAAGATTACGAACGCAGTTGAAATGCGCCGTCGGGATTGCTTTGTGAGCTGCACAACGGATTGGGCAAGTGTTGCAATTGGTGTATATTGGTACCATGCGGTGTGAAATGTGGTGATTTAAACTGAGGGAAAGTATGAGTTGTCTATGTATTGGAAAACGCCTTGTTACATCTACTATAATCACCCTAGAATGTCCTTAACGCTCGTGACGTCACTCCACATCGACCAGCCCCCCTAATTAATAATCATGAACAGGTGACGTCCTCCAAATGGACCCCCCCCCATTATTATTACCTACTATCATGAGCCAAGAATGTCTGTGTGTCCCGCGCGTGACGTCACTCCACGTCGACCAGCCCCCCTAATTAATAATCATGAACAGGTGACGTCCTCCACATGGACCCCCCCAATTATTATTACCTACTATCATGAGCCAAGAATGTCTGTGTGTCCCGTGCGTGACGTCACTCCACGTCGACCAGCCCCCCTCATTCTCATTCATAATCATGAACAGGTTACGTCCTCCACATGGACCCCCCCCTCATTAGTAATCATGAGCAAGTGACGTCACTCCACATGGAGCACCCTCCCCCCTCATTGATAATCATGAGCAGGTGATGTAACTCCACATCCAACAGCCCCCCTCATTAATAATCATAAGGTGACGTCCTCCAAATGGACACCCCCCCCCCCCCTATTCATAATAATTAGCGGCTGACGTCACTCCACATGTAGAACCCCCCCCCCCCTCCATTAATAATCATGAGCAGGTGACGTCACTCCACATGGGGGCCGAGGCGCCTCCTCCCCCCTCCTCGGCGTCAACTCACAACCCTCACTACAATGGCAGAACCCTCACGTCACGTGATCCTTGTAACGCTGTTGTTGAGACATGAAATAGGTCTGTGTCACAGCGCCCTTACAAATTGCACACGAATAGATGCAATGAATATGACGTCGTGGTCTGCTTTTCGCTTGCAAGTTTCAGATTTACTGCAATACACCCGTCCTTGGACGGACAAAAGGCTAGTTTATTAGTGTGTTGATATTTGACCAGACAACGGCAGAATACTTGTTGTTGCAAGTTGTGCATGCAATGGTGAAGCTGTATTTTTTCAGCACAGCCATCTATGCTTAGTTGCCAGGGGGCTATATGGCGGCAGGGATTAGTGTGCACTTGAAGATTGCATAGCTCACGTTGACAGCTCAATGTGGGGCAAAGGGGGGAAAAAGGTACGGCTAAAAACTGTACGCATCGTCCTTGCTTTCCACTACAGCAGGTCAAGGTTGTTTGTTGAACATTTGAATGGACAATACATTAAGTATATAACGTGTTAAGTATATAACGTGTTAAATGTGTGATACATCGTTTATTTAAATGCCTAGGTCACATCATCTCCGGAAGAATAGCGGAGGGATATAAAGAAAATGGCATAAAGATGTTTAGTTTTTTCAAGAAAGCAAACCTTGTATAATAATTTCATAAAAATTAGCAATAAAATTATTTCTGTATTTTTTTTACAAATATTTTCATGCCATATTTTAAAAACAACGAGTAAATAATCTTGAAAGGTAATGTTTTTTTTCTAAATTCATGTAATTATTGTTAGAAATGTTTCTACACTGTGTTTATCTTTGTTTATATGTGTATTTCTGTTTGGCTGTGATCTGTAATCCTAAGGATGCTCACCAAGCCATTATGACACCCATTTAGTTCATAATTTGATGTTCTGACCATTTGACTCAATGCATAATTTTAGAACAGAACCTTTTGAGCACAATTTAATTCTCTTAGCACATTAATTATATTTATTTTCAATAAGTAAAAATCACAATTTGAGCACTTAGTCTTGCTGAATGGGTCTATTCAACGGCCACAAAAAAATGCAGGAAATAAATAATAATATATACACAGTAAAGTGTCTTAACAGCAAAATATAGCAGGAATACCAGCACGCTTTACATGTCTAGAGGACATCCCCATCCTTGCATGTATAATGACTTGACACGCTTGTCTTGAAATGGTTTATTTATTGATGAGACACGTTCACTCGAATAGGTGGAAACCCCACTGCAACAGCCCCGAGTCTCCCTTATATACGGTCCGAGGCCACACCCCTCTTCCCGAACCTTCTCGCTGGCTCTGGATGCTCACTCCACCGACAGACTTTACCGTCTTCTTCCATCACCTGACCACGCTCCTATTCTCGATCATTTCCGTAGCCATCAGTCCCTTCGTACTGCAGCTGACACCCTTGTCATTACTTCCTGTGGCCACTAGTCCCTTCGTACTGCAAGCTGACTCCCCTGTCATTACCTCCAATGATCACTAGTTCCTTTGTACTGCAGGCTGACTCCCCTGTCATTACCTCCAGTGCCCACTAGTCCATTCCCACTGTAGGCTGACTCCCCTGTCATTAACTCCCGTGGCCACTAGTCCACTCACACCGCCGGTAGACTCTACTGTCATTACACATGTATTCAGCGCATAGCTTCCAGGTGGCTACACCACAGGAGGACAGCAAGATACATGCATACCAGTTCCGTCTTTAGCACTCATCACTACAATAAAACCAGGCCTTGATTTCATTCGCATCTGTCTGGGTTGGCGACCCAGAACATATTTCTGCACCTGCTACCGACACACCAGATCCGGTATACACCTATTATCTACTCAGTCTCCCAGCGACCTTGAGAAATATCCAGTGACCAAACAGGCCCGGAGTATAGCCATCATGCCTGCTGCTGCCATTTGTGCAGCAAGTGGGCCTATGTTGGCCAAGTCTCTGCCTACTCGGTCTTGTAAAAGCATGGTGACATCCCTGTTATGTTTTAAGGTTGAAGACACTTTATATATATATGTGTGTGACCATTTATATCTGGTCCGCACTTTTTCTTCTAGGTGTTGCATTGCCTCTTTCAGCTGGAGTCATTGCCTGAACTTCGCTGTGGCTATCACACAGGGATGTAACAAATACGTGCAGTAATAGTGAGGTCATCTTGACCGGCACAATAAGCTGCCATTCATGTTATAAAATTGCAGTGAGTCCAACTGAGTCGCAGACGTTGTTCCTTTTAGAGGCAACACTTTTATTTGTAACACGTAACACAAAGGGGTAACTGCCCCTTCACCAGATACAGCCTAGGGTCGTGACCACCCAGCTAACTACCCTATAGAGAGGAGTTACTGCTACAAAGGGTCGGGCCCTCACTCGGGTCCGCAACCACGTGGTTGCTTCGTAGGACGTAGAGCTTCCAGCTTGAGACGTAGAGCTTCCGGCTTGTAGAATGCAGCGACCCCGGTCCCTCTCAGGGACCCGCCTTATATCCCCCCACGGGTCAGGGCCGCTCCGCCCCTGGCCCCGCTCACCTTCTCGAGCCTTCTAGCTCCGTCTCGAGAGCTCTCCCTGGACACGTGATCACCCCCTAGTCCTCCCACCTGGGGGCCTCTCTGTGGACACTCCAGATCACATGTCTGCAGGGTCAACCAGAATGCCATGGCCTGGGGCAACCTTGCCCCTGGGCTGACCCACTCCCGCTCGTGGGAGACCGCACTGCACGCCATGCGTCGTGCCTGCGCTACCCCAGCGCTCACCAAGCCCCGCTAGGGCTGGTACTACACCCACCACGGAGTGTACGCGATGACAATGCATCGCACGCGACGGCCCTACCGGGCCGGCACCATACAGTGACATCCCCGATGTCACTACAAAATCATTAATATACTCGCACCATTCGTATCGCGTATGGCTATCCTGAAAATCGTTGTTTTGCAGGCGATTGTAGTGTGCAATGTGCATGTATGCGTTGAACTTCTTTCACACCGTACGTAGCCAACCGTGCTAATCGAAGGTGTGGGGGAAGGACAACAAACTAAACACAAAGAGCATCTCTAAAGAAATGAGTTTTCAAATTGGATGTAAAAGTGCAGAGCTCTAGTGACTTCCTAACATCGGAAGGAAGAACGTTCCAGATGGCCGCGGAAGCGCATCTGAATGCGCACGATGCGGCCGGTCCGAGTCTGCAGTAGTTTCACAGTAGGGGGCGATGTTGCTACGTGGCTTCACCCAAATGGGATGACTTGAAAGTATTTTCAAATTTGATACCATTGCGACTGTTTCATCTCAACTTTATGGCTGCGATCTTACCCCGAGACGACACGGAGCCAGTGAATACAACTTTGGAGCTTGCTGTTACTCGCCACGGCGCCGCACAGAGAGAGAGAGAAAGTGATCGATCCAAGAGCCGTCGTTGAACCTCGGCGATGCCGTTGTTTGCGTACCAAACGGATGCCTGCACCATGGTTAAACCGAGGCACGATTTCAGGACCGCATGCCCAGCGCCACTCCCTGCCCAGCGCCGCCCGCTGCTCTGCCGTGCACGATTTTAATGAAACCGCCTAGAGACATCCCCAATTATGCGTGCACGCTACTGATACCGCTGACCAAAAATGACTTACGTGCGCCACCGTCTCGCATCACTCAACAATCAACATAGTTATTCCCATAACCATTACTTCTACGAGCATTAACAAGCCAAATTCCATATAAAGCAAAATCATAACAACACGCATTATCATATTTAATCCAATTAGCCATGAATTTCCATACTATGCGTCGCATATGAGCCATTAATTACAAGTTAGCAATTATACATCGCCTGTGACTTTTGAATGACCAATTCACCATAAATAATTAATTTTATTGCACATCATTGTTGAGGCATAAAAAATTATCAGATTTGCCCACAAAGCTACACAACCCATCTTAGAAGGCCCCACCATATGCGCACTCAAATAGGCCCCATACCAATCCACACATTAACACAACCCATTTAACTATATTTCCTCCCGACGCAATGCACCACAGCTAACCATAGTATTTAACAACTATTAACGTAGGAAGTATCACAGACGCGCAATTTGATGTAATCGAGTGACGACTTGGTTTTTAGGATCACATGCCCAGCTCCACTTCTTAACAGAGGGAATTGTGCCTGATGATGTGACTTTCGCTCCAAATGACAAATCTAATATCGATACTTGCTGTGGAAAATTGTGACTAATTTAAATTATATGAATAAAATTAACAATTATAATTATAATATATTTGAGTTATATTTTTTTGAGTCAGGATTGCTTAGATTTTATTAAGATTATCGGAGCTTCACACATTCGTTGTGTCTTTCGGTAAAGTCACGTAGATAGGTTAAAAAACATGTGTTTTTTGCTATTTTCTTTTAACCTACGACGTTTCGATCGCAACACAAGCGACCGTCATCAGCTTCACACAGACTCAACTCAGGATATTGGTGACCTTGTGTCCTGAGTTTCTAAAGAACCCTGGGACTATATGGACAGCAATGGCTTGAACACCTCTTCACTGTCATACACAGAACAGACATTATCCCGAAAATAATGGAAGCCAAAGTCATCGCCGTTCTGAAAGCCGGAAAGCCCCAAGACTCACCCTCCAGCTAGAGGCCAATATCCCTCTTCTCCTCCAACTCCAAGCTGAAGAAACGTGCCATGCTCCTCTCGTTAGCACGGTTGGTTACGTACGGAACATTCTTGCCAGACTCTTCCCCCATGATCTACCCCTAAATGCGATCCAGATTTAGAACTGGCTGTAGTTTCCATCATTAGATTAGTGCCGTCACCACCCTCATAGAAGCTGCTCTCCACTGTCCACATAAAACGAGCACAGCAACGATTTTTCTCATCTACTGCCTACATAACCAAAATCATCAAAAAGCTGATCTGCTGCACACTTAATCGACACAACGCTCGGCAACCGTACTTTCTGGTATATACCTCGCTGGTAAACAGCCACAAGATAATTATAAACAACGGCCTCCCTCAAGGCATGGCACTAGCACCGTCACGATTTAACACATTGTGTATATAAGCGACCTGCCATGTACATCGCCCCACAGGTGCATGTATGCAGATGACACAGTCCTTGCTGGACAGAGCACAGACCTCGAGAACATTACCAACGCTCAGCTGATTTTAATATTATCAGAGGTATATTTCTGTCGCTGGAGACTTCGACCAAATCCCCCAACACCACCATAAGCACTTTCCACCTAGACAATCACGGAGCAAATCCACGTGTCCTGTTGTAGCCCAATGCACTACGACCCCCACTCCAAGATGTCTCGGGTTTATTATGGAAAGAAATCTGACCTTCAAGCCACACGTGATCTGTAGGAAAGACTTGGGGCGCATCAGCTGATGTCCTGCGAGCTCCCACCCTATCACTGATCCAGCGTCGTCCAGGAGCTCATACACAAATCTGCTAGATGCACAAATCGACGAACGTGATGGGCATCATAACTGGCACACTGAAACTGACACCAATTCCCTGGCTCCTTGTTCTGGTAAACATTTCGCCACCAAATCGCTGCAGAGACATGCAAACCACAAGAGAGTTGACACGTTTTCTTGTCAATGACAACCACCCACCCATCAACCGAGACTTCAACAATGTACCGCACCACAGTGGCGTTACTAGGGTTGGTGTCACCCAGTGCGGTAACTCGTGGTGTCACCCCCCATGGACCTCCTCCCGTGCCAAACCATACAGAATCCTTATCATCGTAATTGCCGTATATTACTGAATGTAATGGAAATAGCAGTGACATAAACAACTATCAAAATTCAAATGATACCTGTAAATTATAATATCATACGCACAGCCTAAATCTATTTACATAGTTTCATGTGATTAAAGTGAAAATTCGGTAAGAAAACAATAGAATTCGAAGTAAAAACTTAAAAAACTACATCAAATTTGTTAATTTTAACATTAAACTTTATCGTTACGTGAGATACATTAATGGATTAGGTTTGCATAATCAAAAATAATGTAGAAGTTGTAGACAAATGCATGTGGAAATATACCCGTAAATGAAATAATACCAAAAAAATCAACAGGAACAAATACACAAGCATTTCAGCACTTAGTGAACACCTCGACTAAATCAGAACTTTCCATTGCTGGCCTTCAAAGCTGCAAACTTCTGAATCACTTCATCGAAATGCCTTTCGCCAACTCACTTTAAATTGATAATATCGCAAGATCACAAAACTTTGACTGTCCCATGGTAGATCGCAAATAGTTCTTTATAAATTTCAGCTTTGAAAAGCTCCTCTCACATGAAGCCACAGACACACCGATCGTCAGAAATAATTGTAGGGTTAGTTAAAGGTTGGGAGAGATTCTACGAAGTTCCAGTCAGCTATGAATGTCAAAACGTCTAATGTTGCCCAATCTCTGGCTTCTTCCAGATCAATCTCTGCTGCTTTCAGGTGCCTTCTCAGCCTTGGTATTTCTATTAAAAGCTCACTCTAGGATACCTCATCATAGAAAGTGGTCAATTTTGGAATGGACACCTTTTACTCTTCTTCAGTGGCAGATATGAGACTCTTCGCTTGAACAGCCTCAACCATGGCTGCTACTTCCTTGATGGCTCTTGATCTGATCTGGAGTTCAGAATGAAAGCGATCAATGCACTCAAGCATCGCCCTCTTAATTTTTTCTTGCAGAGTGAGTCCAGCATCGCTTGCCTGCTCCCCTGCCATCCTCTTCTTGAACCTGCCTCTTCTCTCTATTGCAATTCCATATTCGTCTGATTTTAAAAGCGCCTCTTCAACTGCATGCTCCACTCGGTGACTGCGCTCCTCGTGCAGAAAAAGTCTTAGCGCCTCGAGCTTTGTCATCACCTTGTCGAGAGTTAAGCGCTTAGTCTGCAGGTACTGCTGTGTAAGATTAACTTCCTTAAGTACATCACACCAGAAGTACAGGTAGCACAGAAAAGTGAAATCACAGACAGCAGGCAAAAGACCTTGTGCTGCTGCTCTTGTGTACAAACTTTCACGTGGATCACAAAGAGCTTCAATCGCTGCCACAAACTTATCGAACTTTTCTTTCATTGGCTTAACTGCAGCATCATGAGCACTCCAGCGTGTTGTTGATAGCCTTTTCACTGACACTCCAGTATGGTCAATTAACACATCCCATCGATGGGTGGAAGCAGCAAAGAAAGAAAACATTGTCTCAAGAATTCCAAAAAATGTCACACACGATGCAGTTTCAGCAAAAGAGTGCTGACCGCACAAGTTAAGCGAATGGTCCACACATCCATTAAAAATCGCTTTCTTGTTCTTTCCCTTAGGAATGGATTGTACACCTCCATGGATTCCAGCCAGAGTGGCAGCATTATCGTAACCTTGAGCGCGGCACATCATTATGTCCAGTCCATCACTTCTAGTTCGTTTAAGAATGTCAGAACTGAGGTCAGCAGCCTTTTCCCCCTGTAAAGGGAAACATACAAGAAATACTTATTTCACTTATATTTTCCTATTGTTGATTTTTATATGTCTGATAACTTCGGACGTCTGGTCAGTATGTGATATGTCAGGTGTGCTGTCGAGCATGATCCCAAAGTACTTCGTAGACTTTATGTGTATGACAAGCTTCTCCTTCACCTGATTTGCCAGGGCACTTATAAACTCATTCTGAGTTTTTTTGTGCAAGATAAGAGACCGATACTTTAAGTTTACAAGCGCTCCGCTTTAATCTCATGAGGTGCTCTTTCAGCCCTGGATCACATTTTGAAAGTAACTCAACCATCTCAAGAAATTTCCCTTTATTCTATGAAGATTCATCTTCCTTGTGGCCACGGAATGGCAGATTCTGCTTGGAAAGAAATAATGTGCTATCAAGCAATCTGTGCAACATGTCCCTCCATTTTTCTTCTCCATTTCAATCAAAGCAATAGTTTTGGCGTCAATGGTTTTGTGCATCCTCAGTCCTGCTGCCAATGTTTTCCACTTTTCAGTGCTGTTCGGATGTTCCCATGGTTATGCACTTTCGGGCTCAGTTTCCACCACCTCTGAAACCCAGTCCCAAATTTGGATGTCGTATCTGTAGCACTAACGGAAAACACTCGGCAGCAAAAACAGTATACATTCTCGCTAACGAGTGAGTAAACCATCCATGACCGCAGCATTTTCTCGCCAATTTGGCATCACCGTGTGAAACCACTCTTTTGAAAGCTGGCGCACATCTCCTTTCGCTTTTGCATCTTGCCTTGCCGCAACACTGAAAGGCCCATCTTTGTTCTGGAAATAAGCACTTGACCCTTTTGATGATTTCAACCCGAAAATTATATGGAACTGGTATCTCTCAGAAAGAAACATCACGTACAATTTGCAAATATTTCTCCTTAACGTTACTCATCTCATTTACAGTATCATGGCTGGTCACTTTCAGCACTCTCTTCTGCTTAAAATTCTTCCATTTTCACTCCTTGCTCTTCTGCTTCAAATTCTTCCATTTCCACTCCTTGCTCTTCTGCAGAATGCATGCCAGCATTAGAAGAATCAGCTTGAGCAATTGTAAACTGACGAGCAGTGTCTTGATGAACCCTGGCCATCATTCGGTCTTCTGACATATCGAAGCATGGATCCAGCAAGTGTTTTTAGCGATTTAATTATTGCCTCTTTTGCTATCCTTTGATGTATGCACTCCATGTGGAATGGTTGAATATTCCTGCACAATAAAAAAAACAAATTAGCAATATAAAAAAAGCATAAGAAAATGTAAAATGTAAATGTATTGGATATATTAGTTCTAGAAAATGTACATTTTAATGTGTCACTATTTTTTAAACCATAATTCAAACTTAAACCCTGAAAATTTCATTAAAATCACATTTCTTGATTTGCAAGACAGTGATGTTTAAAAAAAAAAGACAAAATAAAATAATTGAAGATTTAAATTATATGTATAAATATGTATCAAGAAACATAGCATTTCCCCCCATTTCATGTTTTAGACTGTCAATTTCTCTATTTAGTTATCAAAGAGTTATATAATAAATAATTGTTCTACATGTAAGTTTATTATACATTTTAATCATAGAACAATATGTGATATATATAGTTGTAAATTGCTTAAATGTAATATTTCTTAGATTATAATATGAATACTAACAACAACATTTTTCGTAACATATTTCTACATTGAATTACAACATTATTAGTGACAACATTATTAGTAACTGAGCGCAAGTCTTTTTTTATTTTTCTCCTTCTTTTCCTTTAATTACTACTTCATTATCAAAAAAGTTAGTGATATAGGTTCACAAATACTAATTACCACAATATTGTTGCTAAAACACCAGAAAATTTGACAAAATCAGCGACTATAAAAACACGATCAGCGACGAACACAACAACGCGTGCTTGTGGCGCGTGCAGACGAGACCACGTGACTCGAAGCGTCACTGTAGTTGGGTAACAACGACGGCTCTGACCGGAGCGCATTAGAAGGTTCAAAAGGTAAATTAGCATAGAGTTTTAGCCTTGTAGGTATATTGATTCAGCATATGTAAGCTGGGCTTACGAAAAATATTTTTGTTAAAACTAACCACTGGGATGTTTTTAATTAAAAAAAATAGAAAACATTTCTGCTGAAACACTGCACAAAAACTGTATTAACAGTAATTTTGGTGTCACCCCCTCTACTCTTAGGTTTTTTCGGTAAAGTCACGAAGGTAAAAAATAAAAATAAAATTTAAAATTAATAAAAGTAATTATAGAAATAAAATAAAATAATAAATCACGACGTTTCGGAGGCAACACAAGTCTCCGTCATCAGGTTGGACCGTCACAGCTAGATTTACTGTATCAAGTGAGGGAAAGATTCCAAGATACAAGTTCTTAAATACAAGTTAAGGGGGGGAGGAGGGGGGGGAGGAGCTTATCTGAGTGTGGTAGCCAATGAATGGAACGTATTGGGGGGGGAGGGGAGGCGGAGCTAAAAGATGCACATGGTGCTAGAAGAGAGGTGCACATGGTGCTAGAAGACTTTACCGACAAAACCTAAGAGTATGAATCCTTACAGTCACGAAAGCTTCAAATCTAGTCACCCCCTCTGATGGTGTCACCTGCTCTGATGGTGTCACCCAGTGCGGTCCCCGCACACCCCCCGAGTGACGCCACTGCCTCACCACAGACTCAAGTCCTGATCCCCCTTCTGCTGGGTTTGCACCGTCACCATCCTAGAATCTCACCCAAATCCAAACAGTGCACCTCCTGGCTTTGAAATTCCTCGAAGATACTGGTGTTACCATCAACCACATCAGAACATCGTCAGGCTGATGCACACATCTCCTTCATGAATGGATACTTCAAGACAACCCGCAGTCGCTCGATTGTGACCATGCCAAACTGTGGGGCCACAAAGTAAACCAGCGTAGCCCTGCGCTCCCTCAACGAAGGAGGATGAACAGCAACATCAAAGAAACTATCCCCTGAAGCACTTCCCATCGTGGCTAGCGGACCTCGACAATGGCAGTGAGCTGCTGAACACATTGCTGCTTCCATCACACGCAAGGACAGAACCTGGTTCAGCACCCCACATGGTTCGGAGCTGGAAGTCACCCGTCTGCTGATGTGTGCCCGCTGGAGCGGCCGGAGCACGATAATGCACCCTTCCTCAACAACCTCTTCTGCACGACACCTCATCCATTCCCGTATCCGCACTCGTCTGGACTACTGCAATTCTCTTACACTCGGTCTGCCCATTTACACTTTTGCCCCCCTCCCCCCTTCAACAAATCCCAAAACAACTCTGCTCGGATCATATACAACCATTCCCTACAATTCCCATCGCTCGACCCTCCTCGTGCAACTGCATTGGCTCCCTGAGTCTGCCGTTGCCTGTTCAAATTCCTCACCCTGGTCTACAAATCCCTTCATGGTCTTGCCCCACCATATCTTGCCACTTTCGTATATTTCTATGTCCCTTCTCGCCCTCTACGTTCGCAGTCTTTGCTGTCTCTCTCTCTTTTCTTCCTCATTCAATCCATGCATCATCATTCACTGCCATCAATTTCACTTTCACCGAATTCACACATCACGGATTTGCACATTGCGTCCTCTCGTCTATTTCATTCATTTCATCTCCACCATTACATTCACACGACGTGCTATTGTTAATTCCGTGGAAAGCGACTTGGACAAGGCGCTATATAAATTATTTCAAGATAAGACCAAATACTGTTGTCTTCTACACGCGAACAGTAGGCGATTTCTGTCACCCGTCACTAGGGGGCGCGATCTCGCGCTCAATGTATCTCGTGCACATGCCGTACACATCTGTTACACACTCGTGGCCAATAAAAAAATTAAACCATCACTAAATCTTCGAAGGCTGATGTGCAACAGACGGTGCGATGGTTTTTTCTGTTCAAGATAACTTTTTGCGTATATAATGTTATCAGCAGTAGGTAAATATATATCCATAATACAGGTTTTTTTTTTGGGTTATATCGCGTAAATATAAATGTGTCGTTAAATCAGCCACCACCCCACACAGTAAGGTTTGTCACGTAAACAGAACATGCCAATTCGTTACTAGTACAGCACACCGGTGTTTTGGAGAGCAAATCCACAAATCCACAAGATTGTAAATGTTGTGGATTTGCTCTCCAACACACCGGTGTGCTGTACTAGTAACGAATAGGCATGTTCTATTGGTCACAAAAGCCTACGTGTTATAAAAAAAAGCCTACGTGTTTAACCAAATATCAATCGCCACAGTGCTACTTTTGGGCAGGCACTGAACTGCTGTGATACGCGTAAAATAACAGCATTGACAGAGCGCAGAGCAGCGAACTTAATGACCTTTTTTATTGCCGTTGCTTTTTTTTGCGTTTGAAAGTAGAAAAATCCGTGATAAGGTGACTGTAAACATGGACAAAGTATTTCAATGTCATACAATTATATGTTATGCTTCTTTTCCCAATGCTATTTTCCATTGCCACATTCAATTCCAAGTAAACCATGGCAATGGGTATCATACCCAACTATTCGCTTGCCTAAATGTCAAGGTTGGTGCGAAGTAGCCGATGATGATGATGATGGGGGAAACACATTTTTAAAGGTGGCTCGCTGCGTATGACCAGCGCGTTTTGTGTGCATTGCTTAAATGAAGTAATCGGGCTCAGCAATCGCAAATGCTTGTATCGACAACAGAAAGTGCATCGCCCACTTAGAGCCACGCATGTTCAAGCTTTGTATTTCATGGTCGGTGGTAAAACACCCCCCCCCCCCCACGTCTTTTGTCAAATCCTCTTCGGGTGGTTTCCACTCCACCGTTCACTCTGTCATTTATTGGCAGTACACATCTGCAACGTGAATGTTGCATCGTGAGCTCGAAGTGAGTGTTGTGCAAATCATATCGCTTCATACAATAACACTGGCTGAAAGAACAAAAACGTATAATTGACGACGATTCAGGCAATGGCTCTTCTTCATGACAAAATTAAAGCTCGTGCACCACTGCCAGCGCAGCATCACCATGTGACTTGTTCATTTCACATTGTTCATCTGTCACGTGATTGCTCTGGTTGGGGTTGGTGGATTGGTTAAAGAGGGGTGTTTTAATCCCCAGTAGACTCGACACCATCATGCATTTGGGATTTAGATAGCATCTGCAACTGCATCTGATATATACCGGTATTGTTCAACGAGACCTGAAGTATGTGTAGAGATAATACCAACTGCTTACCCAGGGGAATCTGACATCCTGCATTTATATCAGTGTTTGGCCAGTCTCGTTTATAATGTTTTGGCACGTAGAACGAAACCGTCGTATCTGAGGAAAGCCGTACGCCTACAACACCTGGCATGCCCTGAAAATCAACCATCCAAGTACCAACCAGGCTTGGCTTTCCTCATCCAATGATAATGGAAGAATTAGGGAAATTTTGTTGAAGGCTAGAGGGTCGTGCTTGGGTTAGCGGCAACGGCCGTTGCCTCCCCGACTGCGTAGGCTTTCGCGGTTGTACCGCGTAGATTTTTTTAATGTCTTTTCAGGTTGTACCGCCGTGTTGTTCGACGTGATGTCCGACGTTTCGCTCCAAGTGTCGTGAGCTTTAGCACGCGGAGTGAAACGTCGAGCATCATGCTGAACGGTTCATGGTACAACCCGGGAAAAGAACGCAATTGTAGAGCTGTAACAATTGCATATTTTACCCAGTAGAGTGGTTAAATGGCTTATCGTGGACTAAACTAAAACTAAGCTATTTTTTATTTTAGCAGGTAATCCCCACTGAGCTAGATAGCTCTTTTTCAGAAGTGACCTGGCCACAAATTATAGCTCAGCGAAGTGGCTTATCATGTGGACATTTACAGCAGCCAAATACTCGAAACGCACGTTTCTAAATGTGGAGGGGAAAACCGGAGGACCCAGAGAAAAATCCACATGACCATGGGGAGAACATGCAAATTCCAAAAATACAGGCGTCAGGGTTGGGATTGAATCCTGTATAACAGGCGAGGTAATTAACATCTCGCCATCGTGGCGCCCCAAATTAATGTCGATATAACAAAATTAACAAAAACAGCAACACTGTAAAACCCTGTTTTTCTCTGAAAAGGAAATTAAACTGTAAAGTGCAGTTTGTTGTGATGATACTTTTACTGCCACCTGACAATAATATGTATTCTGTCCACAGTATTGTCTCTCTGAGCATCAAGTAAAATGCCTTTTAGGGAACTGTCCATATAACCTTTAAACTAATAGAATTCATAAAAGAAGATAATTAACTAAAAGCACTTGGACCTTTTTGTGCTACCATTGCAACAGCAGAGTAATGCTGCATGAAGCTTTTTAGGGTAATTAATGAAGCATTATTATAAACTCGCCTTTTGCCCGTCCAAGGACAGGTGTATTGCAGTACATCTGAAACTTGCAAGCTAAAAGCAGACCGCGACGTCATATTCATTGCATCCATTCGTGTGTAATTTGTAAGGCCGCGGTGACACAGACTTATTTCATTTAAGTGTTATAATTCCTTGTTCATCATGACGTCCTTTTAACTTCTATATCTCAATAGCATTACGGAGATCATGTGACGTGGGGATTCTGCCTTTGTAGTGAGGGTTGTAAGTTGACGCTGAGGAGGGGGGAGGAGGAGCCTCGCCCCTCCATGCGGAGTGACGTCACCCGCTCATGAATATTAATGATTAGGGGTCCATGTGGAGGACGTAACCTGTTCATGATTATTAATTAGGGGGGCTGGTCGACGTGGAGTGACGTCACACGCGGGACACACAGACATTATTGGGTAACTATCGTAGTAATTTCCATGGAATGTGGCAGTTTTTTTCCTCCTGATATTTACTAATGCAGCTCATTCACATAGAAAAACAATGAATGATATGGGAAATGTAAATAAATCTAAATTTGATAGTAACCAAACAAATGTTGTGTATTCAGATTTATAATGTCATCACACACGAGGGCAATGTGGCATTTCATTTCAGAAAATTATTTTTTATCTTCAGAATGTCTCGACTTTCCAGTAACATACCATAAGTGCAACGTTTTTATAGTGTGCTGTGTTAGATCACAGTACACTGTCATATACACGATCAAAAGAGATTATTCGCTTGTGTACAGCATATATATATTCGGCGAGGCATTTTTTCGCGGCAATTTGTGGATCAGCTACATAGGCAGGAACCGTGAATGTAATAATAAATATGCAATTACTCTGCCTAATGACGAACGTCATCGAGTGAGGAGGGAAAGGCGAAACATAGGCAGATGGAGTCTCCAGCTTTAAACATAAATTGCTACCAGTGATTGCCTAGTACAAAGAGCGAGGGTTGGATTTAAAGACAAGAAAAAGAAAGGGCGATCAAAGTAAATGGAAACAATCTCGAGACAAATGCGAGCTCCACCTCGATTAAATTTTTTTTTCTTGGGGTAGGTTAAAGAGGCCCCAAAAATAGATGAGCTGAAATTAATAGCCTTATTTAAATCGTTGCACCACACTTTCTCGCTTTCTTCAAAAACAGCAATGAATTTGGATTGGACTCGTGACGTTCTTTCTCTCACTGTCAGTGACACTGGTCTATGCCACAGAGCCGCCACAGAAGGCGTTCCTTGCAATTTAAAGTCCAAATAAAAATGTAGGTTTAAAACACGGCCTTCAAGGAACAATCTGCAATGTCTCGTTTTACAGGGCAATTTTTTGTAAATTTGTTTTCGTGTTTCTTCCGCTGTGTTGGTGAAACAAATGAAATGCCACCTTGAGCTCGACGGTTTGAAAACATTAAAGAATGAGAATAGGTTTCACCCTTTCTGGCAATAAAACAGGAGGTGTTAAGATGTTCAAATACCAAATAGATACGTTTTACAAGGAATCACGTCTGCATTAACCACACGTACTTGTGGTGAACATGCAAACACACGTGCTCTGATTATATATGTATGTTCTTTGAAACTGGTTGGTGTATACCAGAGACAGCCTTCTTTATGGCCTAGTCTCATCAGTGTCAGACCAGAGAATGCCAAAAGACGAACAGCACAAAGACGATGCCACACGTATCAGAGCATTAATAGCTCGGGGTGAGCAGCTATAGCATGGGACCGTTTTGCCAATATCAAAGTATGAAAAAAATAAGAATAGGTTTTATCTTTTCTGGCAATAAAACATGCGTTAAGATGTTCAAACGCCAAATAGATACCTATACTTCTTGGTTCTTTCGGTAAAGTTACGTAGAATGGAAATAATAAAATAAAATAAAAATAAAACATAATAAAATAATTATTTCCATTCTACGTGACTTTACCGAAAAAACCAAGAAGATGAATCACTGCAGTCACGAAAGCTTTAAATCGAAAGATACCTATACTCTTTGGTTCTTTCGGTAAAGTCACGTAGGTGAAAATAAATAAATAAATAGCCAAATAGTATGGATTCTTGCAGTCACGAAAACTACAAATCTAGAATAAATAGAAACCTTTTTTACTTCATTCCTTGCAAAAGGTTTCTATTTGCCAGAAAGGATAAAACCTATTCTCATTTTGTAACGGCTTCAAAACTATATTCTGTCACAGTTCCTATGATCACTGTTTCATTGCTTTCATGGCTTTATTTTGGTGATTTCGAAAAGTGTATTGGTTTAGCCATGTTTGTTTGTTGTAGTACAGAGTTAGACTGATGGCCTTAATCTAAGTTGTCTTGTGGTTGTTGTTGGTTGTTTGACTTGCATCCCACTGGGATTTTTGCACACAGCGTTGGTGTACGGTGATTTTTTTCTGCAATATTTTGCTGTCTTTTCTTGGATTTTCTGTTTGCACTTAGTCACATATTCACTTTAAGATGTTTTTTGTTCATGTTTTCGTTTTTTGTTTGTTGCGGTTGCACCCGATTCAAGAGCCAAATGGCTCAAAGGGATATACCTAATAAATTAACTTGAACTTGTGACGTGTCACACTGGTGGTCTCGTGTGTGCCTGGACAGAGGCTGGCCAGGACTGCAGAAGAACTTCAGAGAGCGCACCAGTGGAGCGACAACATCAAGGTGAGGGCTGGCGAGGGCGTCAAACATCGCCACATCGAGCCACCACGGCTACCGTTCACTCCACAGTGCCTCCCTTTATTTGTACCTCTTTACCATTTTATTAACTAAAGAGCGGAATCAATATTTACAGATCTGCTAAAAGCATTGGATCTTGTCCACAATTGATTCATTCTGTGCACTGCGCTCTTTACACTGCAACAGACACTTTTTTTCAGTGGCGTAATTGATGTTAGTGGCAACAAAGAGGGTTTGATGTGTTAGTGGCATGGCTGGTTCACGCTGGAGGTTTGTTCACAATTAATGGACTCGTTGATTTTATATAATTTTACCGCTATTATGTTGGAATATTTAACAAAATTATTGCCCTTTTCTCGTGGTCAATTAAAAATATTGCAGCTCAGGGAGCGATATTTAAGGGGATCTTCATATAATGGGGTGGATGTTAATGCAAGTGCGCTGATTCAATACTTATTTTCCGACCAAACTGACAAAATGTGAATGTGGAAATTATTTAACATTGCAGACATTAAATAGCGTAATGCTTTTAAATACATTCACATTAAAAAATAACCTAACACATTAAAAAATGTAACAGCACAAATGTTGTATGAGATGAACTGGTCGCACAGCTTATTCGGGCATTATAACTATTTACTTGTGTAAAGGTTTGTAAAATAATGAAAAAATAATAGTTTTGCATCACTGCAGCGATGTCTATGCTCAACGGGTTGTGCTGCATTATGTAGGCGTTACATTTGAATGCGATTTGTTGATCGTGAGGGTGACTTGCTCCCTTTTGCGTGTTTTGAATTTCCTGCTCTGCATATAAAAATCGGAGTATCTGCTGTTGGGCATGGAAGAGAAAAAAATATTTCCCACTGTGGAGTAGGTAGGAAGAGGACATGCTGCTAATGTAAATAGCATTTGACAAGTGAATTACGATCTGGCATCAGCAGTGGCCACACACCATTAAATTGTTCATGCAGCAGCTGGAGAGCTTTGATAAAAGAACAATGTATTTTATGCTTATGAGCAAATGACACTTTCTTGTTAATGAGAGAAGGGGAATTTGACGTGCAAATAAAGGCAGCATTATAAAATTACCTTGTGCCCCGGATTTATGCATGGCTGGTCTGCGGAAAAGGTCTTATGTCTCCCAAACAAACACACAAATGAGATCTCGTGTGGAGCTGTAAATTCCGTGCGTGTCACGTTTTGTTTGTGGAAAAGACAATTCAGGTTTTAGAGGGGCGGGTTTTCTCCAAAATCACCAGGCAGGAGCATGTCTTAATGCAAGTGCATTTAATCTATTGTGCTGCCCAACACTTTAATTCTGATTGTGTAGTAATTTGGTTTTTTTTAAAGGTAAAGGTCTCAAGGTTGATTGTTCATCACTCCCTCGTAGATGGAGCATTACTGCGGTGTGATCAAATTCCTTTTTACCTCCTTTTTGACGGTGGATGAAAATGGAAATTAAGTGCTTTATAGCGTGGTGGGGGGGGGGGGCGTATTTATAATTGACTCTAGTGGGTAGATTAGCTGTGGCTGTGAGTGCGATCAGGTGTGCATAAGTGCATCCGCTGCAACCAGAAAAAAAAGCTTTTTCATTAACTTATTAAATTAATCCAATTCCATGACAATTCGCGTCGGGAAAATGGTTTGTCCAATGTGAAATTGAAGAACCATGATAGGATAAAACATATATGTTGAGTTCACTTGAAATGTCATGTTCTTAAAGGTCTAGATTTTATAGCGTGCCTTGTATTTCAATGTGTGATCCTGTAATACTCTTTGGCTCTTTCGGTAAAGTCACGTGGGTATAAAATTTAATTAAATAGACCACGTGACTTTACCGAACGAACCAAAGAGTATGGATCCCTGCAGTCAAGAAAACTTCAAATCTAGATTGATCTTGTAATGTTAACACGACTTGTTGTTAGCCTTTAGATAGTCAACCAAGGGAGCAGAGAATCAGAATGTGTATTTGTACTTGAAGAATCAAATGAGTTATGACGCTCTTTTCACAGATTTTAGGAAGCGTACTTCCAGCTAATTAAATATGCTTACCTATAACTGGAGCTGCGATGCTTATTCTAGACACTGTATCGAGCAACATTGCACATTCAGACCACTGGAGTTTTTATGCTTTATCTTTGCTATTTTTAGCACATAATTCTTTCTTCCATGGATGCTGCCATGATGTAATGGTTAGTACTCTGAACTTAATACCCAGAGGTCACCAGTTAATTTTCCTGGGAATGGCAGTTGAAGCAACAGACCAAGTTTCTTAAATCCCTCACCGCCTCTGTCGACCCAGCAGGAGAAATGGGTTCCCCACGGTTAGTCGATAGGCAGACGCAGAACCGGCCCTAGACCTTTGGGGGCCCTAAGCAAAATTTGGTTGGAGGCCCCTTTGATGTATGATTTTTTTCACCCACTAGCTAGCAGTGACTCTAGGGGGCCCTCTGCTGGCCACGGGGCTCTATGCAATTGCAAGGGTCGCTTAGTGGCTGGGCCGGCTCTGGGCAGACGGCATAACGGTGGGGTCAATAATGACGACTCCCACCGCTTCCAAGGCATCTGGCCAGCGTGGAAGAGCAGGCCAAAAGACACTCTAGAGGGAGCTGTTAGTGGAAGCCCTTCCATCAGCATTGGCGTGAGTGGGCAATTGCAGGGCTGCGCCTGCACCTTTATTACCTCTTCTTTCCCCATGTCTCAGATAGCTCCTCATTGTGGTGCACGTTTTAAAACAAAAATGCTTAGTGAATGCACAGGTGGCACTTTTATTAACTGTGTTGATCAAATTAAATTATCCTTTATTACTTTGTAAAACAATCTTATTCAGTAGCATGAGTATATAATGTGTGTTATAGCACAACGACAACGTTCAGCGCACTTTAGCAGGATGGCAGTTGTGGAGAAAACTGAGACATGAGTACACGTATGAGGGAAATCGCCATACTTATTCAGGCCGATCGTAGAATAAATAACATTTTAGTTATATTCTTGGTTCTTTCAGTAAAGTCACGTAGAAGGGGAAATAATAAAAGAATTAAAATTTTAAACAATAAAACATTTTATTTCATAAAAAAATCTATTTTTATTAATTGTAATTGGATGTAAGTTAAGTGCGTGCGCAAGGGGGCTTGATGAGACTGTGAAGTGATCATGCTGCGATTCCCTATCAAGAATCTCTGCAGAGTAATAGAATCCGGTAAAAATTTAGTTTGAAATTAGCGTGTTCTAATGTGTTCTTCAATGTTACTAATGTCCCTCTGCTATGTCCGATTGACTTTGATGCAATGCATTAACAACTAAAAGTTTTCAGTTTTTGCCAAAGTGTGTTATACGAGAAAGAATTTGTCTTCGCGGTTTCAAAGTTCCTGTGAAGGGATTAATTTTTGTTCCCAGATATCGAGATAACCCAGCAATAAACCACAATGCAGCCCTTTCCATTGTTTACTGCGCAAGAAAGTGTTGGCATGGTTTTTGTATAAGTTTTCTTCACAAAGCATAGTCTAAAGTAAGCCATCAGTTGTTTGGTAGATATGACAATCAATCTCAGGGTAAGTAAACAACAAAGATCTCTGTGAATTTTTATTCCATTTCAGTTTTTTTAAACCAAAACTGTTATCCTGCGAAATAAATGTTTGCGTTTAGCGAGAGCTTTCAGCATTTATCTGCTTACACTCAATGTTATTCCAGCTCCGTGCATAAACTCACACCTGTCTCCTGTTTTGCCGTCGGATGCCCTCCAATTGATTTTTTTCTGATCCTTTTTCTGCCATTTGTTTTTAAACTGTGTACCAAGTGTTAGTGCAGAGGCCCTCGGTATATGCATTGACTTCTATTTTTGGCTTCTTTAGAATGTTAGTATTTCCGCAATCAGTCACCCTCACAGGCATGTATTTGCTAACCTTGAAGTGGCTCCACTTATATATTCAACTGATTAAGCTGAACCTGACTTGCAGCTCTGATTTATTTCAAAAAGCTGATATGTTTTCCAGATCAGGCTAAAATTATTGTAGCAATGAACAGTAAAAATGTAATGATGCATCGATTCATCGATCAAGATCAATTATGCTTGCCATTCAAAAATCGAATCATTTGTGAAATGGCGTTTTTTTCTTTCGTATGTATGTTGTATTTAATTGGCTTATGTAAACCCGGCAGCCATGAGACGTTACATTGTGCACACATTACAATGGTAAAATAATCATTGCCAAATGAAACAAATAGTGACTAAAATCATCTTCTTGGTTCTTTCGGTAAAGTCACGTAGAAGGGAAATAATAAAATAATAAAAATAAAACATAATAAAATAATTCTCACGACGTTTCGGCCACAACGCAAGCAGCCGTCCTCAGGTGAAGAACAGGTATGTCGGGAAGACAGCGTCTGAATGAAACACCCCAGGCTTGGAGCGTATATTTAAGCTGGGTTGGAGGGGGAAACGTCGTGAGAATTGTATTTTATTATGTTTTATTTTTATTATTTTATTATTTCCCTTCTACGTGACTTTACCGAAAGAACCAAGAAGATGAATCCCTGCAGTCACGAAAGCTTTAAATCAGTGACTAAAATCCTCACAATTCCTCAATCACGATCGAGGATAATAATTACATTCCAAATAAATAAAAAGTATAAAGGTAAAAGTTCAGCCCTGCAATGGCCTCCTCGTGTCACTGCTGGTGGAAGACCCGATTCTGGAGGGGAACTCTCGTGAGCCCCTCTGGAGGGTATGTTGGCCTCCTCTTCCACACTCTGCCAGATGACTTGCAAAAGATGGAAATAACCACAGTTTACTCCACCACACACGTGACCTGGAAATGAACTGTGACATGCCCATTCATACTGTATTGCTGGGGTGGGGGGGCAGAGAGGGGGCGGGGGGGCCCAGAGAGGGGGGTATTTATACGACTTGTCCGTCGTTTAAACTGCTGCGCCAGGAGACAAAACCGGCGACATCGAGATTGCAAGTTTGACGTGCTCATAACAAAAGTTATTTTGGGTTAGATCGCGTAAATATAAATGTGTCGATAACCCACCATCACCTGACACAGCCAATCGGTAATCAATTGTTATCAAAACAACAATTGTAATGACAATTTGTTTTATTTGGCATATCTCATTGTTAGAATGGCGAAGGGTTATTATTTTTCGATAATTCCATGATTCTATACTCACCATTTGAGTGACTTTTATTGAGGCGTACACTTCATTGGAAGACGAGGCCTGGATTTCTGAAGATGAGCTGCCAGTTATTGTTACCACTGCTTTGGCTTCCCACGGCACAGGAGAAGGAGCGTCTTATACAATGACACGGGAATTCATGCCTCCCTGACAGCCCCCTACCATTGGGCTTACTGCGGCACGCCCTGGCTCTCATGCCTATATGTGTGCAGCTCAAACCCCAGGCTTCATCTATCCTCATGAAGTCCAAGATCAGCCCTGATTTATATTTCAAAGGCATCGGCAGAAGTATTTATTTTTTTCAGGGTGCTGAGCAGCATTTAAAAATGTCTTACTATTTTTATGCAGGAGTAGAAACTGCCATCGTATATCTCATTGCTGGTAATTGTGCAGCATTTTTTTTTGGTTAATTTATATCCAATTGCGCTTTTTTTTTCAAAAATATGTTTAAATGTTTAAATGGAATTGCTGCTTGAGTGGTTTTTCATTTGTAAAGTTTTGGGTGGCTAGATGGCACATTGGTAACACTCGTGCCGCACAGCAAGAAGGGGCCTGGGTTCGATTCCCGACTCTGACACATTTCCGCGTGGAGTGTGCACGTTCTCTCCCTCTTCTGCATTGCCTTCCTCCGTATTCTCTGGGTTTCCTTCCATAGCTAAAATGCGTATACCGCAACTGGTGCGGTATTGGTAAAAAAAAAATCCCAATTCTCAAAAATGTACTTCTAAATGACCTAATTGGAATGACACGTAGCAACATCACCCCCGAATTGGAAAGGCTTGACCAGGACCCTCCTTAAAAAGTCATGAGACTCGGTGAGGAATTCTCGGGTGAACAAGCACATTATTAATAGCACATGCAATGTTTGCATACTATGGAATATACCTTTGCACTATCGAATTTCTAACGATTGCTTCTTGTTTGTAGGAAGAAGATATGCTTTATTATAATGCGAAGAAGGAGCTTGAAGAGGAATATTCAGTGGGCAACGGAGAGCAGGTATAGAGATCTCAATTTCTGTCATTACAGAGTGCATGTTTTTAATGTGTAGCGCTGCTCAGCGGGGAAATGCTAATGAAGTTAAATATAGTTTTAAATAGGCAAGCTCCTGGCTACGATTTAATGTCTGAAAATAAAAATTCAAAGGAATAACGCGGACACTTATTCCTGAAACAGCCATATTGCTGCCATTCCCATGTGTAGTGTCGCCTCCAATCCATCTGGCTAAACCAGCCAGGCATGTTACAGATAACAGTGTTATCATAGCCTCCATCAGGCTTTTAATAAATAATTCTGTTGCAGCCGAAGGTTTGGCGTCCCAGCAGGGAAAAGCTTATCGACCTGCTGTTGTCTACGATATCAGTCAGTGCAAAGGAAGGTGGCAGCCGTTTCTGCATGCTGAAAGTCCAGGGAGATGAATACGATAATGATAATGAGCTTCCAGGCTGTTTTCTGCTAAATGACTGAATATCTTTCCCTGAGGGGCTTATAAGATTTTTGACCACTTTCATGTTGCATTTACTTTCACCGCTGGGTGCAAATTGTTTTTTTTACCTTGATATCCTCCGCAAAAAAATAATCACATTTCGGAACAACATTGATTTATTTTAATATTATTTTTAAACGCCAAAAAATTCAAGAAAAACAAGACTTCATTTCATCTGTCATTTATTTAATAAGTGCTGATTGCACTCTTGCACTTGGGGCGGGGGGGGTAGCAGCACGACGCTCAATGTCGCCAGGATGCCGCAATTGTAAAAAAAAAAGAAAATCACGTGGCTATTTTCATACGCGAGACTGCAGGGCAAGGTGAAATTCGTCATGCCCCATTTCCTGCTGGCAATGTCCACTTAATGTTGGGAGCTACAAGCTCAGGCGCAAAAAACGTATTTATTCATCCGCAAGTGTATAGAGGACTGGAGAACACGCATGATGAATATTGCTTCGTGACTATGTATTAAAAAGATAAAGGTAAAGACGCAGCCCTGACATTCCTTGCTCGCCGCCGTGACTGGCGGAAGGGGCTCCGTTAAAAGGGCGTATCTCTTCCATGCTGGCCCAATATCTCAGCAGAGGTGGGGGCACTGATGCTTTATTGCACCAAATGCGACCTCCTGATCAACTCACTGTGGTGTCCCCATTTATACTGCTGGATGGACAGAGGACAGGGGATCTTCAGAAACTTGACTATTGTCATAACTGCCGTGATCGAACAGGCGACCTCTGGAATTGCAAGTGCAGTGTGTTAAGGGGTCGTCCATAAATGACGTCACGTACCTAGGGAGGCTGTCAGACATGTGTGACGATGTGTGACGGGTGGGGGGGGTTTGAACACGTTCTACTTAATTAAATAGACGTTTTAATAAATGTTTTCTCCTACAACATCAGAGTGCAGCGCCACATTAAATACGCACTACAATGACAATAGTTTAAAGCGATTTGAAGCATGTTTTATTTTTTTTGGCGGGGGGAGGGGGGCAGAGCTTTGTGACGTCATATTTGAGGGGGGTCTGACTTTTTGTGACGCCGTGTGACGAGGGGGGGGGGGTTAAAAATCGTCCAAAATCGCGTGACGTCATTTATGGACGACCCCTAACCATTATACCATGGCAGCATCTCTCACACTACTTGGTATCTAGATTAAATTAATTGGCACATTAAGATGTATTAATGTCGAGTTATATGAGGAATTACCATTGCCGTTCGCATAAAAATGACAAGGGATTTGTCCACAAGTTGACTGCCGATGCGCATGTTATGAGGACCCCCTAACAAAGGAGACTTGATATCCCGATGGGCCCTTACCCTGGTGAAATTAAGTGGCATTGTGTTTTGTGATTGTAACAGTGGCGATTTTGTGACAAGATTATGGAATAACCGTAGGATTAGCGAGTCTACAAAATACTGGATTGTTTCTGATGTCACTAATCATGATTGTTGATAAAACTCAACTGTGTCTAAACTTCATACATAATTGAAATAATATATAAAGCATATTTTACATCAAAATCATGAATGACAAATGCCCACATGCATATTCTCTAAGCATCAACGAAGAGGACATGATATCCTTCAAAAACGTTTATCTAAATCTACACGTTCATTGTTTTTATAGAGATTTAGCAAAATAACATTAAAATAGCATAGTTAAATTATATACTTTAATATTATAGGTATAATATTCCTTTTTGAAAGACCTGAGTGAAATTGTTGCCATGTTTACATGTCACGGATTTCTATACCGGGAAGCCTTCATCTAGTACTGGATTTACAAAGCGTAACCCAATTATCATTATTAATATCAAAATATTTCACTAATGTCCTGCAACTGAATTTGACTTCCCAGGGTATTCCCATCCAAAACTTTGCACTTATAGATTCCATGAATACTTTTTGTGTCTCCTTAATGGCAACAGAATGATTTTTGGAGGAGGAAAAAAGGTTTCAAAGATTTTAAAATCTATATATATATCCACTGCTGTCAGAGTGGGAAAAGGTGCAATCATCGTGACAGTCGGCGCTGAATCACAAGACCCGTGATGTCGCACGCAATAACCTCCGTGTGATGTCGCGAATACAGTGTTACAATTGGGTGCTAGGCCTTTGAAAGTATTGTTTTTCACGTTGCATGTCGAGAATGTCAAGCGCGTTCAAGTGGTCACTAAATGTGTTTGAGTGAAACATGTTCTCCTGCCACCGTTAGCCGTGCATTTCTTTGCTGCAGATTGCACCGGGCTTATCTGGTAATAGTTTTGCGATAACGACAAAATGATGGTTGTTAACATTGACATTCTCTTTCGGCGTTCAGCCCAACGTTTGTCTTTTAAAAAATAAATATTCCGGGTAGTCGTGAGGTAGGGGAGTTGGTGGGATAGTTGGTGGGCCGGGTAAAGTTGGCATGGAACATTGGCATACACAAAGACCCCTATGAGAGCTCGCATCTGCCCAAGCACAGAGCTATTACTGTGGATTGGCTCTCTGGCTTTGTCTCCATGGTTGGAAAGCCTGCAGCATAATGTTCGTAAATGCCAAGAAGCATCAGCAAATGTAGTCTTATCCAATGTTACATGGGGACTATAGTGTGGACAGCACATATATTTGCAACTCCATTGACCTGAAGGTTGCCTATTATTAGAAGGCTTCATTTTTAAGGTCACGGGGTTCAGTGGGTTGTGAAATTTGGGATTAGTGAGCATTTTGAGCAAATCGTTTACCGTGTGAGTAAAACGGAATAGCAACGCTTTTAATGGAAAAAAAATAAACTGGTTGTTTGAGTGTTTTAAAATTGGTGTGAGAAATATCTCATTAACAAAGGTTGCAAAGACACAAATGTTGCACTTAAACAATATGGAACTAAATCCCACCTTTATTGACATATCAACACAATTGTCAACAACACTGCTTGAAAAAAGATAATTGAAACGTAACATCTGCTATGAAGAAGGACTTTTACCTGAAACGTCACGTATCTTTTTTTTTCTTCCAATTAATTATGCTCGTGCACGACTACCGGCATAGCATCGGCAAACAATGTGTTGTTGATAAATGCTTAAACGAATGGTGGAGAATGTTTGAGAAAATCGGAATCGCACGTGTCGTGCTAAAGAATTAAGACGGCTAATCCCAAAGTTCAAGAAACCCCTCCCCGTGAATGTCAAAGACTTGCGAGATATCACCCTAAGTGACGACGCGGCATTGGCGAGATTGTCTTTCTTAGCGAAATCGTTGTTCTATCTCCGTTGTCTTAGGCCACTGGTGCCTTTTTCGTGGTAGGTTACAGGAGAACACCATTACAAAGTGCACTCCTTATCGTGGTTGAAATGGGTGAAGTTAACCGAATGTGTCATTACAGATACTGTGTAATGGTTACTTCGCCTGTAATGGTTTATGAATGTTGCCCGTTCTCTCCTGCCCCCCGCCCTCCTCCGTGCACCATTTCTGCTGCTCACTCATACAATGAATGAGTGAATGCTTTCTTTCCTTCTTTTTGACATTTACTCATCATATGTCTGCTGACCCTATGTAAACGCAATTAATAAAGCCAACATTTCTCCCAGTTGAACTGTTGTGTTGATACTCGCGAGAAATTGTACAAAATTAATGCTGAACACTGTATCTGGGTGTGCTCAGGATTCGGAGGAGGAGGAGGAGGAAGAACATGAGATTCATTCTCCGCGGATCGAGCCGACGTTTAAGCAAGACTCGGCGTTTGGATTCTCTGTGGATAAAAATCACTCCGCGATTCACATCCCAACTGACATTTACAAAGCCTGTGAGTATGAATTTGCAAGTTTCCGTAATGTCCTGTCATTAATATTATATGGATAGTGGCCTTTTAAGCAAAATGCATTTTGGTATATATTTTTTCCCTTTCTTTTCAGGTGTTTAAAGAGTCGTGAAATATACATTGTAATGTGTGGCCCAATTTAGCCTAGATCGTTTAAGAATGCAATATTTTTCAAAAAAGCTCATTGTTTTCATTGTACTGATGGCCTTTATTTAACCGCATTTTACAGTATTGAAATGTAATCGATATTGAACAACTTAAATTAATATTCTACTAAATTATTATAAATGCAAATATTTTGTAATAAATGCACATCTTAAGGTACTTGATAAGGGTAAACATTATGTTATAATTGGATGGCATTTTTTATATATATAATTTTTTTTATGATGCTTGATTTGCATTTTACACCAAATATTTACATTACATTCTGCAACACAAACATATATTTTCTTTACACATTTCAGCACCTTTCCATTTTAAGTATAAATTTATAATTTTTGTCCCGAAAAGACTCTGTCTGAATGACATTAACAACATTGCAAGGGCTTATTTTATTTTATTTCAAGCACCCTAAATCAAATCTATTTTTAAAGAAGAGTAATGTGTGCAATTCGGCTAGCATATTCACTGCGGATTCTTTTCATTTGCATGTGGCTTGTGGCTTATCACGCACGTTCCAAACACTAAGATGCAATTTTCTACACCAGTGATTTGCAAAACAGCAAGAGTCATAATGAAGTGCCGAGCACCAGCATGTCCTGGCTATCATCTCTCATAAACACTATGCTGCCGTTTAAAACCCAATGCTTTTTAACCTTGCACACAAATTTATTTTTGTAGCGTACAACTTTTATCTTCGTCGTGCCGTCTCATGGCATTTACATTGAAAAGTCTATATGACGGTGCAGTGAAATTTACGGAATATCATAGCATAGATTTAGTATGCAACTTACGTGGTGTGTACTGTATATGAAGAGCATCGGTGGCTATATGCCCTATATGTATGTATGTTGAACTTCTTTCGCACCATACATAGCCAACCGTTCTAATTGGAGGTGTGCGAAATATATGTTATCATAATCAACTTTGGTCAATCCGCTGCTGAATGAAATCTTGCCCTAGCCGCAAACTTTCACGATCATTTGCCTTTTGCCTGCACAAGAACTGATTTTAGTGCTCCATCTCCTCGAAGGACATCCTATTTTTTGATTTAAAGCTTTCGTGACTGCAGGGATTCATCTTCTTGGTTCTTTCGGTAAAGTCACGTAGAAGGGAAGTAATAAAATAATAATAATAAAAATAAAACATAATAAAATAATATAATATAATTCTCACATGTTTTTTTTATTTTTTTAAATTATTTTATTACTTCCCTTCTACGTGACTTTACCGAAAGAACCAAGAAGATGACATCCTATTTGACGGATATCCCCTTCATTGGCTGTCACTCCATCATTATTCTTGACCATATGCCACCATCCATTCTCGCGACCAAGATGCACCATCTAGAGTGGACATAATTCTGCATCTAAATGCATTGTAAGACTATTACTTTCACAGTAATTATAATTATAATTACTGTGAAACAGTAATTATAATTATAATTACTGTGAAATTACTGTGAAAGTCAATTGGTGTCGTTTATTTTAAGAAGTTGTTGTCCTTGTGATATTTGACTACTGGAACAAAAAATGTGACATCCTCGTGTTATCCTAGTCCCATAGTTGGTACCGTTTGGCCTGTATAATCCTAGGCATTAAACGATGTGTAAATTTGTTGATTAAAATATATTCTTACACTCACACCACATTCATCTCATCAGGTGTGTGAGAGAACAAGTTATTTAGATGTATGCAAATTACACCTTTGACGAAATCAGTTGCAATGCATCCTATCTCATGCACATATGGAAATGATATTCGATGTTACCTTTAGGCTAGTAGATTGACTCACACTGCCAAAGAGAGTAACCTATAACAATATAGAGAGAGAGAATAGAAACAAGACCGTTAAAACGAGACGAAAAAATCGATCATTGAGGTCATCGAATCGCTGGGGGGTTCAATATATACATTCCTAGGACTGAGTCTACAGCAGTGACTATTTTGTCTTATCCATACCCAGGGGCGGTTTCTTCATTAGGGCGATTGGGCGACGCACCACCAATATCATTCAACCACAGAGTCACGCTAGCCGTCACTGTGCCTCTGGATATAGTCCAATCAGCGTCATGCTACGTTCTGTGGAGTACCGCCTCTTTTTGGGCGATTTCCCTCCAGCTGAGAATCGCCCCGAGTGGTCCCATAGACTTACATTCAAAGATGTTTTTTTTCGAACGGGGGCGCTGCAATGCATTCTCTATGGCTTCCGGGAGGGCTCGCCCTAACGTGCTTACGTCATCATACGTGCTTACGTCATCATACGTAAGCACGTTTCATCCAACAATATAATTTGTCGCCACCTAGTGGAATCTTTAATAAAAGAAACTTGAGTGGTTTGTTTTAATAGTGAGTATAGAAACAAACAAGATGTATTGTAAGAGTCACTTTATTTTTCATTAATATTACAGAAGTGAAGTTGCCTTTACATGCTTAAGCTGTTAATTTATCCATTGCATGGGTGGACCTTATCCTTATCAATCATCCAGACATTTGCCCCCCCTGAGAGATTTTGCAGGAGCCGCCACTGTCCATACCGTGTTCAACCAATCGACCGCAGGTCTCTCTACGCGCTGCTCAACTTCGTAATTCCCTCCCATTGCCTCTTTTCCCAAGTTCTTAAAACCTTGCTCAATTTAACAGAAAAATTAACGATTTTCAATAACTCCTTTAAATGTGGTGTATATTGCTGGCTGCTTGGCATGTTGAGCCTTTGGGCTCTGTGCTGTGGTGCTGTGATTTTTTTTTTTATAAAGCACAACGCTCTGCCTAGCAAAACAAAACCAATTGGTCTTTGGCCCGTAGATTTTCATTTCTGAAAACCGTTCCCAACACGCCGGCGGTGTGCGGAAGAAAAGCGGCACACAGGAGCCCCTACAGCCTGCCCAGCAAGGGCTGTCGAGCATGCATGCAGACACTTACCAACACCCACGCGAGAGGGTGACAAATCGTCCCCCCTCGGTTGTGTGGCGTTGACTTGCCAGCGTTCCAGGCGAGTGCTGACCTACATAAATAGTTCTCAATTAGGCAGCCTCAGCAGCAGCAGTAGCAGCGGCGCGCGTCGCGGGGTATGTGTGTCGAGCACACGCCGCGGTTAACACCCCGCTTATTTTGAGTGCAGCATCGTGGACCGCGCAAAGGTTCGCATGTTTGCACGCTGGGTTGTAGCTTTTAAAAGGGGTAATACATCACCCCACATCACAGAAAAAATGTCGGGCTGGAATGCAACTTCTTTTTAAAAGTTGCATACTTATTTTCTAATCGCAGCTAGTTAATGTGTTATTCTCACGTGATGAAATTTACTGCAGAATTTCTTCGCCAAATACCTACTTGTTTTATTTTCGCCTTTCATGCCATTACCTTTTTAAATGTATTGCTCCAGTTAGGGGCAATTAGCTGAGTGGCAGACAAAAGTGCACATGGTGTGTCTTCATCTATGGCCAAGTCGTGTGAGCTAACATCAGTCAGTGGCCACAATGCATGACTGCTCACCACCACTCTTTCCCTTGATGAGCAGTGAAATGGGGCACCCAGTAAGATTATAGTTTTTTTTATGGTGGGCCTGCATTTCCATAATGACAAAGTTGTTTGTCCACATATAAGGAAACAGGTTGAACCCATTAATAGGCATTGGCCATACAGTTTTATTTTTAATTGAACTGCACAAATGTAGGCTGAAATGAGTAGTATGAGTTGACTGAGTTTATTGGAGCACCAGTGCTTGGGAGTGTATAATATTGGTAGGGTAAATTTATTGGTTGATGTATTTACGTGCATTTCTGAGCAGTAGCTATTGGCGACATGTGGCGTGAACACACTGGTTAAAGCTGTGCTGGCTCAATTTGGTTCACGTTATGGATACAAAGTGACTTCACCTCTGTTAACAGAGTGATTATTTAATTTTTTAAAAATCTAAAGATAATACAAACATTCTGTTGGTGCATATATGTTAAATGTAGCTTTTCACTTGGATTCTATAGTTTTTCACAAATGTACTATTTTTTTAATTACGAACTTTTATTGAATTCGCCCTGTTGTTCGTTGATATGCTTAGGAATCTTTGACGCTTAATATCTTGGGATCTACGAAGCCTCACGAGCTGAAATGTTATACGCAGACTCGCCGCTTCGTGTGACAATTCAAGAATTCATTTTAAAAAATGTGGTCCGATTCGTAATTTTAACAAAATTTTACTAATTAGCAATCCTACCTTTTACTAATTCATAATGGTACATTTGACTAATTGATAATCGTATATTTTACTGATTAATAATCCTAAATTTTACTAATTAACAATCGTACACTTTACTAATTAATAATCGTATATTTAACTCATTAATAATTATAATCGTAGATTCCACCCCCCCCCCCCTTTTTTTTTAAATCACGAATGGTCGCGCCCGCCGACGGCGTTTGGCAAACGTGTGGCCCAATCACAGCGGCTGTTGCTGGCCAGCCTCTGACCAATGAGAATCGCGCTTCTATCACCGCTCGTCATGGCGCCGAAGCGGCCGCTGTTTCTCCTTAGCGCAAGAACAAGTACACCGAAAAAAACTATTATTAGGTAATAAAAACAAGATTTTCAATGCACACAAACTTTTATTTGCACTCAAAAGTAGAAAATAAATATTTTCACCACGGAAATAGTAAAATTTGATGTGCTCAATAAAAGGTGATATGTTTCATTTTCTTTATGCAAGCCCCCCACTTTTATTGAGCTCATGTAGTTTCATTAATTCCGGGGTCAAAATAATGTATCTTCTACTTTTAAGTGCAAATAAAGGTGTGTGCGTTGAATAGCTTGTGTTATTTTTTACCCATTTAAAAAAAATGTTACGACAATCTGAATACACATTTACACCTGCCAATTTTTCAACATGTAAAAATCTTCTTTCTCGGATTTGGATACATTTTAAAATGTAAGCTCATGGAATATTCATTCATCGGCACCTATAGATGGTACTTATGAATTTAATGGTCTGGTTTTTTCTGTTCATTCAGTTTGCGCCTTTATCATTGAAAAACTGCAGCGGCGAGTTGTAAGGTAAATCGCTGTTGCCGCTGCACTGTGCAGATGCAGTGACGGTGGAGCACTGCAATGATTGAAAGAGCTGGCTGCACGATTATTTTGATTGATTCTCAGTAAGTGGCATACATTTGCAATAATGGAATAAATAAGGCAGGTTTTCACCGGGAGACAACGTTAAACCATGCAGAATGCAATATCCCATCACAAGGGCAATGCCGTGAAAAGTTTACGCGCCTTCTGTGACAATGTTCACATTTATATATGTCCCTCCACATGGCAGCTTCCAAAAAATGAATTGACTTGTGTTATTGCGATACTCATGTTGTAGGAACAATAAAATCCACGGGCGAATGAACGTGTAAGACATATAAACATATGAGCAAACAGTACATGGCATTTCAAACAAGATAATGCAAGGCAAAAGGATCATAAAATAATTAGTCATGTTCACATGGAAATAAGTGCTCCAGCTGGATATTACTCATTTAGATTTATCAATGGCATATGCAGTTTAACCATAATGCACATTCTGTGCAGCTGGCTATAGTTGCCTGCCTGAATCATCAGAAAGTCCACATTGAGATGACACGGATTGATTTAATGTGAACTACATAAAAATGTGTTGCTATCCTTTGAGATGTTTTAATAGCTCAATTGACATGTCCACAATGAGAATCAGCATTTGCCACAATTATCTTGCACATTAGTGGTAGAATTTGGCTTAATATTTTTTTAGCATCAATCCGTGCATTTGCTTAACCCAGTATTCTGTATTTGACCAGAGATAAAAAAAAAATGGAATCCTCTTGTAGGTCAGCGAAGTGATGCACTGTAATTGCGTGCTTTTGTGAGAAGCCTCAAAAATGCGGTGAATAATTTTGGCATGCCTTTCTTGTGTTGGAATAATGCCTCCCTTAAGCCATTCCCAGAAGGTCAATGCAACATTGCCCCTCTTATAGCCACTCTACCTATAATAGCAAAATGCCATATTGGATACGGTTAATAGCACGAGTCAAAGCCATCTGTACACCCCAGAAAATAAAAATACTGAAGTGAGACACCTGCTACGTTTAGTTAATTTTTCATACACTGCCGCTATTTAATAATTTTCATAATCAGAAACACATCAGTGCACTGCCACCTGATAAAAAAAAACCTGAATTTGTCAGTACCTGCGGAATTGTATTTTTTTCCAGATCCCTTTAAGTAATCTGAGATACCACACACACAGCACAGCATAATCATTTAATTATCACTGGAGTTTATATCACTATCTAAAGTATTGCAGGACTGAAATAGTATGGGCATGCTCCTATTGCTGTTGGTTTAATTCTCGCATTTTTTGATCACTGCCAGGATAGCATTGATTTAGTTGAGCTGTACTTGAAGCATTCCATTCTGCCGCAAATAATGGGTTTATTTCAGCATTGATTCTTGAAGTACATACTGAAAATGTATTAAATAGCATCAATGTACTTGTTTATTTATATACATATATAGCTTTCTCTACATATATAACTTGGCGCTGCTGCCGTGGTGTAATTGTTAGCATTCTGGACTCCCAGGCGTCATTTGTTTAATCTCCTGGAGCAGCAGTTGAAGCAATGGGCGAGTTTTTTTTTTAAATCCCCTCTCCGTTGTCCACCCAGCTGTATAAATGGCTACGCCGAACGAAACTATTTTCATTTTACCAGATAAGGCACACTAAGCTCTATAGCTCTTTTTCAGAAGCGACCTGGCCACATGTGATAGCCAAATTAAGTGGCTTATCATGTGGACATTTCTAGCAGCTAAATACTAGAAACGCATGTTGGTTCTAAATATGGAGGGAAAAACTGGAGGACCTGGAGAAAAATTCACACGACCACGGGGGAGAACATCTAGATATACAGGTGTCATGATCGGGATCAAACCCACAACCTCCTGTATACCAGGCTAGGCAGTCAACATCTCGCCACCACGGCGTTTCCTCTCGCAGAAGTCCTGGCACCCTCAGTGGTTATTTTATTTATAATAATTGTCCACTTGTCTCGACGAGCAAGGCGATAACCGCTTCATCAGCAGGGTTATGGAGCTCGGAGTGCCCTGAGACCTCTATCGACGCTCACAACATCCACATCAGTGGTGTGAGCAGGACATTGCAGGGCTGCACCTTTACATTTAGATATATACGTTAAATAATGGTCCAGACTGGGAAAGCAAATGATAAATAAAAAATGTATAAGCCTGCGTACTTCTCTACGCGTCTCCTCGTACTCATTGACATGTAAATGTTGTCTCTAACCCCTCCCTCTCGCTGCCTCCGCCCCCCCCTCTGTCTATTTAAGGCCACCCCACAGAGACGATCACCCCTCTCTGTACCTGTGTTGCTCGCTCTATGTATCTTGGTGATATCTGTCTGCTTATATGTCTGTCTATAGTTTTCTGGTTAGATTTTATGTCGCTATTTCATTATACCTGATGATGATTGCTTGTGTTGCGATCGAAACGTCGTATGCTATTATTTAATTTATTATTTTATCTTTATACGTGACTTTACCGAAAGAACCAAATAATAATTCCTGCAGTCACGAAAGCTCCAAAATTAAGATTGAAAAAATGTATATTTGTAAGGTGTATTTCATTTGTAGATCCCAATGCAAATATTGTTCAAGAAATGAACTGTTTAATGAATAACAAAATAATATGTATTACTTTATGTAATTTTGTGGTCTATTTCACTTATTTTTTATTACATCTTAATTTGTCCATCTGGGAGTCAGTCTGTCAATCATAGTACTCGTGGGTAAGTTTCATTGTAAATGAGACCTTACACCTCAGACAAAAAATATCTCCAAGTATATTCTACATGCTATTCTTATGGTATTTCAGGAATTTCATTACCTTGAGCGAACACGTGTTGGTAAAAGAGTACTACACAAACAGTCAAAGCAAAAATGATTTCTCACGCAAACAGCCACGGGGAGATGCGCATCTCCTCGAAGTATAAATTTTACATTCCAAACCATTAAATCTTGACTTAAAAGCTTTCATGACTGCAGGAATTCATATTCATTGGGTATTTCGGTAAAGTCACGTAGAACAATTTTTTTTTTACAAAAAAACTACGTCGTTTCGATCGCAACACAAGCAATCGTCATCAGGAGGAATTGCTCGTGTTGCGATTGAAACGTCGTAGTTTTTTGTAGAAAAAAAATTGTTCAACGTGAATTTACCAAAAGACCCAAAGAATATGAATTATAAACCATTGTTGACTTCTGACAACGTGGAATTCATTTGATTGAGCCTGGAGGAATTAATTAATTTGAGTTCACTCCTGACCGGAATTTTAACTTTCCCCCACCTGACGAGTGGCATAAACTTGATATATGTAAATATCATCTTGCTGTCTCATTACCTTGAGCAAGTTTTAAATTTTGATGACGTTTGGCATTAAATACGTTCACCACATGTGACAGTGTACTCTATTCCATTACGCCATCATTTATTGGAGACAAAATGTTCGCTGATATCGCTCTTTAAGATCGAGTCGTGTCTGTCAAAAAAAGGACGTCCATTAGAAAACAAAGGGTGCACTGAATTGTCACTCAAGCCCTCAATCTATGTCCTGAAATTAAATCTTGATTTCTCTATCGCCCTCAAACGTATTGACTCGCATTGACGTACGCTGCTAACACGGATGAATGCCTAATGATTCCTGGATCCGTCAATATTGATAACCTTCGTAATGGTTCCGTGTCTCCATTGTTGTTTCAACATCTAAATGCCCGCAGAGAGCAGTTGGGGTGACGACATAGATTATTCGGGGATCTGGTAGTGACCTCATTTTCTGGCGCTCACACAGGCAACCGCTTACGGGGCGGGCATTTGTCTTACGGTGGCTTTGTGCTGTGTGTGCATTGTGTCAAACACGGGCTTGTTTCTACAGCACTTGCTGCTATAAAACACACGTGTCATGTCCCGACCCTCGCTTTAACCCCCACGTGTCCCCTGTGGCTTGGCTTTGTGTGATGGTGGGCCTGAGGTGCACGGCTGCTCACGCTGCTTTGTTACAGGCGGCAGTATATTATATTAGCTTTGACAAGGGCTGTAAGTCACGTGTAGTTTTCATTTTGTCATACGGTCGTCGCACAGCAAGAATACAGATTCTAGAGTCCATTTGAGGCATTCCGCGAGCGAGAGGCGTGAATGGGTTGTGCAGTAAATGACACGACAGCGAACAAGCATTTGTATTCCAAAATTGCATTCGTACCTTATTGGAATAAAGATAATTAAATGTTAGGCGAGGCTAATTATGTGCAGATTTCCACATACAAGATATCTAATTAAATACGCTCTAGTTTTGGCAGCATATATATGTGTAGTTTTACATTCATATGAATGCATTTCTTTTGACATCATAATATATTCCTATTATAGAAATTACTTTTCATTCAGATTTAACTCGTGATGGCTTTTGGTCTTCACTTTTTTAGTGTAAATTTTGATTATTTTTTTAAGCTAGCATTATCTTGGCACTGCAACGCCACAAACACACATTCATTGTGCATTTTACTACCCTGGTTACTGTAAAATACAATGCAGATACGCTAACCTGCAGGTAATTGATTTTCTAAATTACTGATTTATTGTACTTTGGGGTGGTGGGAGGGGGGTGTGTTGTTGTTGCTGCATAGACCACGTGCACCCACACACACATAGAGAGATTCCTGCTTTCTGTACGTGTTCTTACGTTGGGATTTTTTTCCCAAAAACGAATTTGCAGGTTTGTTGGTATCATTGTTTTTTTCACAAATCTACTTCTAGGCAGAACGTTGTACTATGTCATGGAATTGCTAACAGTATATCAATACCGTCATTTAAACTGTGAAATATAGTTTACTAAGAGTAGATCATAATTATTCAGGATCCCAAAAAAACTGATTTTTTTTATTCGGACTTTATATAGATATGTTATATTTTGGTGTTTTCTGCTGTGGCTAAATTCTATCGCTGGGAAGTACGACTGTTGCGCGAACTGTCACGGACATGTGAATCTGTCTGTAGTGGGGCGTGTGGGGACATGTCTCCTCGTCCAGTCTCGTTCTGTTCGCCTGGTACACTGGAGGTCGTGGGTTCGATTCCGACCCTGACGCCTGTATATTTGGAGTTTGAATTTTTGTCCTCCGGTTTCTCCCTCCACATTTCGAAACATGCCTTTAGAGTATTGGGCTGATATACATTTCCACATGATATGCCACTAAGTTGAGCTATCATTGGTGGCTAAGTCACTTTTGAAAAATAGCTATATAGCTCAGTGGGCTTAATCTACTTAAATAACAAAAATATAGATGCATTTGCAGAATGTAGCACAGAAAAAAGATATGTGCAATTCCACTTTGTGCCGAAGGTGCCACATACATTTTATTTCGCATTGCCTCTGCCAATATTAATGTAAACGCATGCCCGGTATCATCAATGTCAAATACATGACATGTATTTTGCATGTGATGAGTGTAGCTTTGTAGATTATACACAAAGAGACAAAGACCCCCATATCGCCTTTATAGACTGTTCCGGCAAGTGATGTTAGCAAGCATCTTTGAATTGTGGCACAGTGCACAATGGAATGGAGTGCCCAGTGCTACCTTTGTCTCCCCAGTGCTGATATTTACACACCTTATCAGGTACTCATTTCAGGCTGAGTCAACCTCGGGGAGGCCCATCACCCGTTGAGATTAGTCCCCACTGATTTATAGCCATTGCAAGGAATTAATATCAGGTCACCAAGTTCATAGTGCGGTGCCCTAACCACTGCACCACCGCTCCCTGTTATACGTGCACAAAGATGGGCATAGCACTTGCACACACACACAGCGCTTTCCCTAATCACAGCCTTGCACATTTGCAGTGTAAACAAAAGTACTGTTCTTGTGTGCACTTAATGACTGCAGCACCAATGTGAAATGAAATTGGGGAAGCTTGCTCAAGCGTGCCGTCGCACGCCAGCCAACACGTATCGTCATAATGATGCGCTTATCTCTTGACCCAGAGCCAGAGCAAAAGCAGTAAATCTATCATGTTGAAAATTCAGGTCATCGGGCCGAAATGAACCATTATTACCGGCTCATTATTGTCAGCTTTCTTCTTCACCCAGCCACCTTGAACCTTGCCATCGTACTATTGAATAAACGGCAAAATACATTTTTTCCCCTCCTCCACTCTATTGCATTTAAAAGTCTGGAAAATGGAGTTTATGACCTATTGATTTGCTAACACAAACTCCATGGAAGGTCACAAAAAATGTGCAAGCTCTGTAACATGACTTTTTTTTTCAAGGCACAATGGAGTGAAAGCTTAATATCAGGATCTTGAGCGCCATGAGAATGGGCATCGTTGACGTGGATGGGGGGAATTGGTTGGAGAGCGAACGGAGGTGACAATCTGTCATTAATACGCAGATGTAACACAGAGTCACAACATCTCTTTGTTGCTACAAAACTTCGGAATCACCTTCAGGCAAATCGATTGGTATGCAACCATTGTTCAGTGACCTCTATGCGGCCAAAACGTGCATCGGATCACTGCGCGACATACTTTGTTTTGTGCGTTAAATATCAGAGAGCGGCACAAATTATTCAGAGTGATATGAGGCCAATTTCACCACTTGCACAACTCCATTGCACGTGTAATTTATTATTCCATGACCAGAGTGCGTGTACTTGTTTGCTAAATCGTTGACTAATTGTGCTTTAAAACTGTTTGTCCCTGATTTGTATCGGGTTTTTTTTTCGGTTGTCTTCCCAACATTGCTCGTTGCTGAGTGTTATTAATACGGCGCTGTAATCAATCATCTTTGGCGTGCCTGGAGTTGTTTACAAACCTCTTTGATTTTACTGTCTGCACTTCCAGACACTTTTCATGAGCCCACGCAATGTACTCTAGAAAGTATAAGCACTTATTCCATTAGATATTACAGCGAATCACAAAATCATATAAGGAAATTATTCCTTTGTGCAAAATGCCTCAAACACAAATGGAGCCATGCCAATTAGCCCTCATTAATAAAAGCATGTAGCTTGTTTTATATAGATATCGAGTACAAGCATTCTGTTTTAGAATCCACATTTCTGATGGGTTTATAAGCACTCACACTAGCTGTGTTTACTTCACTAATTTTGAAAGTATCTTGTTAATTGAATAATGTATTTATAATCACCTTATGTTACCTAACAGTTAGTGAATGTGATGAATATGTAAATTAGCGACCATGAATACATTTGCATTTTGGGGGAAATACATCACCGTCTCTATGTTTGGATTATCGTTTTCTCTTCTACTCTGCCAATGCATTATGAGGACATTCACACGTGAATATGTCACGTAATTTACATTGCACTTGTCACGTTGAAATAATTGTACCCTAAGTTTTACCATGAATATAGCTCACAGTAAAAAAAAGTTCAACAATAGAGGCTGCTATGGCAAGAAGGTCAGCGTGTGAATTATAAGGAAATGAAATGAATGTTTAATGTGCAATTAGGTAAGAGTACTTGTCTTCCCCTAGCGCTCACTGGGCTAGTAGGTATGGACGATTAACTCCAATTACAGGCCTTGTCTTGCCATGTGATGTATTGCAAGATTCCATCCCAACATTAAATTATTTTGCAGTTACCAGCAGGTTTTTTTTTAAACCGTATTTTTCTTTTTTTACAGCCAAATGTGTCTCTCTATCTGCATTTTTTTTTGCTGACTGCCTCGTGTGTGCCTCCCTTTCCTGACAATTTGTCTGTCTGCCTCGCTGCCTTTCACTCCCTGTGTACCTATTGTTTGCCTGTCCACCTTGGACTCTGCTTCATATTTATCTTTGCGATCTAAAGCCTGGCTCCAGCTGCTGTGCGATTGTGTTTCCTCCGCCTCGTATCAACCACTTAACCTGCAATTCCCTGAACACGTAGACAATTAATTATGACGCAGGGGATTTTCATTGTGTGCACACGCGGGGTTCTTTAAAAGCCATTTGTGTGCGTTTGATCCACTAGTGGTGTAGTGCCTGGAGACCTTTTGTTCCATTCCATTGACCCTAGTCCCAATAACATCATTATGAGGATCTCTCACCGATCCACTTGATCTGAATTGAGTACCCATTGAGATCCCAAACAATGGTCAAGAATAGCAAGGTGACTGGGTGAAATGCTTCAAAACTATTAAAGTTTTTTTTTACCATGTAAGGTCCACTGAGCTTCATAGATCTTTTTCAAAAGCGACCTGGCGACAAATGATAGCTCAACGAAGTGGCTTATTATCACGTGGACATTTGTAGCAGTCAAATAATCTATAAACGCTTGATTCTGAATGTGAAGGGGAAAACCAGAGGACGCGGAGAAAACTCCGCGACCACGGGGAGAATATCCAAAGTCCAAATATACACGCGGCATCAGGGTCGGGATCGAACCCACAACCTCCTGTATATCAGACGAGGTAGTTAACATCTCACCACCATGGCGCTCACTATAAGTGCAAAGTATCCCTGATCAATTTCAGCCACTATTGTACGATATTTTTATACAAATATTTTAATACATATATTTACTTGTAATGTAGTGCACTGTCGTCTAGTTATTGATGTACACCATGCACAAATTAAATAAGGTATTACGATCCAAGGTATAAAGCATTTTTTTTCATGAAAACAACATGCCTCTGACTTTATATTGGTAAAATGGTGACAATCAGTCACGGCAGCCTACATGTCTAAGATATTGTAAGATTATACACATTTATTTGATTTTGTTAAATAATCATGAAGGTATAATGCAGCTTTACCCTCCGCCACCTGAAAAAGCCAATCAGATCAAGTTGTAACGTAGGAAAATATGCCATTTAATTTGGTGTTTCAGCAAACTACTGAAATGTTGAAAAGCGATCAAAATGATGGCAATTGTATATGACGTATATCGCTGTAGATTACTTCCAGTTTTAATAGAAAGTTCATCTCTGGCGTGATGCTTGTATTTATTTTTGTATGTTTAGACTTTTCCCCCCATGTTTATTCCACTTGTGCAATCGGTGTCATATCCTGAGACGAAGGCTCCATTTGAAACTCGAGAGAATGGGGCGTGGAAGCAGGCACAGTAGTAGCCAGATATAAATAAGCTCACCCCTTGGGAACAAGGCCCGGTGTGCAAGTATGCATAGTGTGTTTGTACCATTATTATATAAGGATGTGTTTCTTATATCAGAACTGTGCGTATAATGTCCAGATTCTATCGTATCACATAGTACATATTATGACTGATATTCCTTCAAGCAATGGTTTTTTTCTATTCTAACATCAGAGGGTGGGGGACACTTTTCCACATGTCCTGCTACAGAGAAATGTTAAGTACATGACCATTAAAGTGGCATTTCTTTTTCATTCTCAGAACTAGGATTTAGCCAAAGTTTGTGCACAAAAAGGCATTCTAGATTTGATGCTTTCGTGACTGCAAGGATTCATACTCTTAGGTTTTTTTTCCGGTAAAGTCACGTAGGTAAAAAATAAAATTACTAAAAGTAATAATAAAAATAAAATAATAAATCACGACGTTTCGGAGGCAACACAAGTCTCCGTCATCAGGTGGGACCGTCACAGCTAAAATTACTGCATCAAGTGAGGCAAAATTCCAAGAGACCAGCCCTTAAATACAAGTTAAGGGGGGAGGGGCTTATCTGAATGTGGTAACCAGGGAATGGAACGTGGGGGTGGTGGGCGGGGCTACAAGAGAAATTGGCCAACGTCGTCAATGCGCAAGAGATCAATTGATGTACCTCGACCTAAACCGGTGTTGGTTGAGAATCCAAATACAAAAAGCAGTAGGTGTTAAACGCTGGGGATGTCAACACTCGGTAAAGTAGAAAAGTACCTGTCAAATAAGATGGTACAAATATGTGTAGTTAAATCTTTTTTGCATGGTTAATAACATCTTTCCAATGATTACTCAGTTTGTACCCATCATCACGTTTTTTTTTTTTTGCGCAGTCATTGATGACCAAACTGAGACCATCAACTCAGTTTAATCACGGGTGGCTGAACGCTAGATTTTAATCCACGGTGTCATCATCGTTGTCTTGGAGCTCTGACCTCTGAGCCACCCACCAAGCCAGCTACAAAACTTGTATGTTTTTGAAACGGACAATCCGCAAATTGATTTTGTTACGCAAATAACTCTATAGAGTTTGAAGCACTTACAAATCTTAAGTGAGCTGTGCAAGGTTTATTTGTCAGCGTTGTGTAATACTTCCGTAATTATCTTTACAATGGATAAATTGTGGCATGCTGTCACTTAAAAGTTGTTTTTAACGTTCCACACATTTAAATGGACAAATGATTCGATATCATATATGTGCAGTTAGCACCTATGCTACTTCAGAGTGATATAAATGTCATATAATGTATCTACAAAGGTGTACAGAGGTCCATTTGTGTTAAATAAGCACCCTTCAGTGCACGTGCCTGTCAGCTGTTAGAGTTCTTGATATCAACTGTTTACTCAATAAGTTAATGTGGTAAATACAAACAATAAAAGGTCCAAAATGTGTCGTGATGCATTTTAATTATAGATTTGTTTTATTTATGAACGCTGCCTCCCTACATCAATGGGTTTTAATGCACGCTCAACTTTCACAATTTGTAGTTTGTGTTTTTGTTGTTCATTAATGTGTTTTTTATCCTTCTTTTCAAAGCAATGTTAAGTTTCCGCACAGTGGGGGTGTCTCCGTGTAAACCCAATGCTTCTTAATCAGTATTTACACACGTGTGCCCCGTGGCAGTTCTGACAGAGCCGTGTGTCGCCTGTAATTAGCTGCGGAAACAGCGAGGTTTTTTTTTTTTGCGAAGGGGTGTTTTTTGAAGTGGCCCTGTCGCCATGCAGAGCGCCCTCCTGCCTAGATCCGCTTCTGCTCAGCCACAACTTTATCTCCAGCAGCATGGTGAGTGTCTGTTTGCCACCAGGACCACGCTGCAAATGGGGTGTTCAGAGATGCATGCGAAGCGTTTCCAGACGGAAATGTACGTTCTGCAAAGAAGGGGGGGGGGGGGTGGTAAACCATTTGCCGCCTGTAAGGAAGAACGTGTGACATTTGTGACGACCCCCTCCGAGTGATGCATGGAGTCAGTCGGCGGAGCACCAAGGCATTCGATGTGACTGAAATCTCCATCAGCGGTGTCCCCCCAGGGGAGGCCTCGAAAACCTTGTCAGTGACCCATGACCTGACGCATTCACATTTATTTTTTCTTTGCAGCCACGATCATTCTGAACGAGCTGAACTGGACGGCGGGGCTCGATGAGGTGTTCAAGCTGAACAAGGAAGAGGACCCCACTCTGCTGTGGCAGGTGTTTGGAAGTGCCACAGGTCTCACCAGATTTTATCCAGGTTGGTTTTTTTTCTGGATTAAATTTATTTGGATTCTGTCAATATGTGTGGGGTTTTTTTTGCCAATTGTTGTTCAACTTGTGCTACCGGCATCACATCATGACATTAGGGTGCCCCTTTTGGAACTCTCGCAGAGCATTGCATGCTTTTGTGAAAGAGAATGGCCCACAGAAGCATAATTTAAAGAGCTTGTTCTGAGATGTTTCACCTTTTGTAATCCTTTCTCATGCTAAAATATTATCCCATGGCAGTCAAACTGGTGTATATATGTTATACTCCAAGTTGGAATCTAACGTTATTTGTTGGTGCAGTCATTGGTGATGTTAGATCGTCAAATCACTACATTTGATAGCTGTCGTTAAATGTAAGATTGCTACCTGTATATGAACCCAGGACCTCATCGGTGTCGGTTGACCTCCTGCTCTGACCTCTTAGCCACCCAACCACCTTGATTTAGTGCTTCATGAATATGTTATGCTTCACTTAAATGACACAAGCACAAGCAAGCACAGGATCAGCACAGGATTCTTAATTAGCAGTATGTGAGTTAGCCTAGAGTGGTTTGACCTGGTATGGACCTTCTGGTAGTCTGATTACTATGTCATAATATAAGCATTAAATGTTAGTGCTTCTAATTGGTGCTTCACGGTATGTGAAAATGCGGCAAATTACTCATCACATCTGTGGATTAATTGCCTGAGCGTACAACTAGTGGGTTTGATTAAAACTAGACCTTATTAGTAAGAAGGTGGCAATGTTGTGTGTTAATAGGCTGTCTGTATACCCGGTGATTCACCTTAATGCACCACGATAGCAAATTTGTACATTAATTAAAAAGTCAACGTATCCCTGCATCTTCGACCTTAACCATGTTAAGGTCGTGACATCACCTGCTTAACAAAAATGCCTTGCATGCTAAATATGAAGCGTACACACAAAGAAGTGTAGCTGTTGCATTGTACGTGGCCAAGACAAGTAACATTATATACAGGGTTTGTGGGAAGTAGCTTATTCAAGGTGACTTACTCAGTTTATGACCAAATCACCCTGAATGCACATGATCTCATCCGATCTTGGAAGTGAAGCAGGCTTGGTGCCTGGCTCGTATTTGGATGGCAAACTGCATGCAAATTGCCGAGTGTGAGTTATGGAAGAGATAGCGGTGGAGCAAAGGATATTTTAATCTATCTGTATGGAGCTTGGAGTGTTTACCCCCAGCATATGTGTGGGTTTTCTTCAGGTAATCCAGTTTCTCACTATCTACCAGATGCTCATAACATGGAACTGACCAAGCAAGCCAATGCGCAGCCCTCTTAAAAACCCCTTGAGTTTTCCCTGTCAAAAAAGGGCCTTATTGCTTAAAGTGATGAATAAATAACTATCATTCTAGTCGTTTATACTATTTATATTGATGCTCAAAGTGCACAGTGCCTTGATTCAAAATATAAGGAATGAAAACCAATTGCCTTTGCACATGGGCACGGAACCCATTTGTGCGAGAGCTTGTGAGGCTTAGTAAGAAGGAAATTAATCTCAGTCAGCGCTTGGTATTTACGCTGTTGGAATAAAGCGCGTGAATTTTTTTTTCTTCCTCTGCCATTATTTGCAGCATCAGAAACACGTGCGCAATGCGTCGCCCTCCGCGCAGCCCCTGAGCACGCATCGCGATGCGAGTCCCGCGGGGGGGGGGGGGGGGCTCCGTTTGGGACTCGCTGTCCGTAGATGAAGCACGCCGACACTTTGCGCGCGTGCGGCGTGCTCGAGTCAGAGCGCGACACCCGTCGTGTCGCGGCGGACAAAAAAGGGCGACGGGTGCCCTCGCAATTCAGCGGAGTGCATCTAGCGTCTCGTCACTGAGGCTGCTTTGACGGTCAATGCGTTCGTCACCAGGGGACTCGCAATCCCCGTTCTACGAGACGCTGACAACCGGTCGCGAAACGCTGGCCCGGGAGGGGGACAGCATGGTTGACGCGCAAAAAAATCCCTTGGCCGGCACGTCTCTCGGCAAACATTTATCTCGCTTCCAGACCACTTTTAACCGTGATTGGTTGTGGACAGAGAGACTGTGAAAGTCTTCTCGGCAATGTCTGAAGACCAGCTGACATATAACTCCTTCAGGACTACGCTAGACGTGCGTGGTTTTTAAATGGCATCAGTCTGCGTGTCAATTTAAATGTTTACACTGTCACGAACATGTTACATACGGCACATTTTTGACCATGGTTTTGACTCGGCTCAAGAAAAAAAAAATGATTGAGAGATTTCCTCTGAATAACACTCCACGGCAGCTCTTCTGCATTGAGTCCACAGTGCCGAATGACAGAGCGCCATTTGGTATTCCTTCGAATGCTGTTTCTCATCATTGAATGTGGTGACCCCGCGCGCAAAAGGCAAAGGTGAGCATCATTGTCGAGAACTTGATTTGAGGCCTGGGTAAAGTGGTCACCTTTTGGCTCCGTCAGTGCTCGGGGGGGCAGGCAGCAGCGTGACTACAAATGTAGACAGTGCGGTGAAAGCTCCTTGCTCGAGCTAAGGGAGCCACTTTGAGTTTTCGGTAATGCTGGCCACAGGAAACAACGTCGTTATGGTCACCATGGCAGAAGTAATAATCAGCTGCTATTTGGCTCGCGAAATGCAATGTCGTAGTTATGTAATTGGAGCTACTCTTCTAGGCCACTTGACATTGTATGTAGCGTTTGCATTTAGCATGGAGGTATACATTTAGCAAGGATTTTTAATCATATAGTTTCCTTTGGTGTGTATGTGGTCAATTGAGTGTACATGTGGTCTATTCAGTGTATATGTGGTCTATTGAGTGTACATGTGGACTATAGAGTGCATGTGGTCGATTGTTGTCTATATGTGGTGTATTCTGATTAGTTTCATTTGTCTTCACATAAATTGTGACTTTTCTAAAAATAGAAAATGTGTTTTAATCACACAGCAACTTTAGCCTAATCAAATTGTATTCGAAATGCCTGAGTTTCCAAACACATCTGTAAAATGCAATTTTTAAGATTTAAATTGTTTAAACTAGCAACATTAATGTTGGGTCAGTTAGGTCTATATTTTTTATTTAACCATTCCAGGCAATGCACTTTAAACAGATTTGCAAATTGTCTAATTGCTTAAGGAATTGAAACCCTTCTGGAAGAAACTGCCATTACAAGAAATAATTTGCAATTAATGAGCTTTTTAATTACTGCCATTAGAACATCTACGATACTAAATCAAATGGAAATTTGCCTGCCACTGCCGGTAGCGCGTCTGAAGATTTCTAAAACAAACGAGCACCGAGTGCCAGCTTAGGGCAAATGTCAGGGCAAAGGAATAATTGTGAAAGGGCTGTTTGCAGGAACCCGATTGAGAGCAGTTTTGCATGCTCCCAGAATGCACTTTTGCCTTGCCAGCACTGGCAAATGGTGAGTCGCAAACATTTCAGGCTGCACTAACCGGGGAGGAGAAACTCACTCGAGGGTGGAGAGGCTAAGTAGGAAGCAATTACTGTTTTTATGCGGAGAAATTACAAAGTAAAGAACACTTTGCTTGTATTTATTTTCGTTTGAATGTTTTCGTTTATGCTGCCGTGGTGTGATGGATGGCACACTGGCCTTCCAGAGGTTGCCGGTTCCATCTTCTGGGCACGGCAGTTGAAACAAAGGTGCTAGCTTCTTTAATCCCCTACCGCCTCTATCCACGCAATTAACATCTCGTCATGGTGGCAACACGTTAACTCGCCATGGTGGCGAGATGTTAACTACCTCACCTGGTATGCAGGAGGTCGTGGATTCGATCGCAACCCTAATTCCTGTATATTTGGAGTCTGCATGTTCTCCCCATGGTCGTGTGGATTTTTCTACGGATCCTCCGGTTTTTCCCTGCACATTTATAAACATGTGCTGAGAGTATATGGCTGCTATAAATTTCCACATGATCAGCCACTTCGTTGAGCTATCATTTGTGGCCAGGTGGATTCTGAAAAAGAGCTTTTTAGCTCGGTGGGCCTTACCTGGTAAAATTACAAATAGTTGAAAAGTAAAACAAATAGCGTATTATAATTGGTTTTATACTCTTCTATCTGGCAACAAAACTGACACCTTTTTACAAGGAGTCATGTTTGCATAGACCGCAATACCTGCAGTCATAATACAAACAAAAGACATAACTCTGATAATGTGCACTGTCCTTGAAGTTGATTGGTCCACACCCGAGACAGCTTTCCTTAGAGCCTAGTCTCACACGGGTTGGACCAGATGACGCCAAAAGGCGCACAACTCAAAGACAATGCACCATCAGAGTATGAGAGCTCGGGGCAAGCATCTACACTATGGGAACCTCATTTGCCAGTAAAAATATGATAATTGGTTTTTTACCCTTCTATCTGGCAACAAAACTGACACCTTTTTACTTCAAGGACAGTGCACATTATCAGAGTTATGTCTTTTGTTTGTATTATGACTGCAGGTATTGCGGTCTATGCAAACATGACTCCTTGTAAAAAGGTGTCAGTTTTGTTGCCAGATAGAAGGGTAAAAAACCAATCATCATATTTTTACTGGCAAATGAGGTTCCCATAAAATAGCGTATTGTTTAATGGTCTGACAGGGTTTGCCACAGTTAGTCGATTAGCAGGTCGCACGTGGGAGGGTAAAGTGTGGTTATTCCCACGTCTTCTGATACGACTGGCAAGCATGGAAGAGGAGGCCAAATACCCTCTCATGGGGCCTTCCAAACCTCCCTCTCGAGGAAGCCCTTCCACCAGCAGTGGTGGTGTGAACAAGCAGTTGCAGGGCTGCTCCTAATGTGTTTGTTTAACACATTCTTATAGAGATGTCCATTTTTAATGCCAAATTCCATTCGCAGTGTTGCCCGGGCGTGAGCTTAGGTTGATATCTCATTACAGATAGTATAGATAGCACGTGTCCATGAATAAGCTGTGTAATACGCAGGGGAGCGATGTTTAACAAGGTAATTAGCACATGATAATGCATGTTGTATTATAAAAACAGACCATGTCAAGGCATTGCTCTGTAATTGTTACATTAGAGCACAGGTATATATATTTAAAATGTCTTCATGGTTTTGGAAATGTTTTGGCTGTAATGTAAAATAATATTGTTTGTGTCCAAGTGTTAATACGTTATAGGTATTTTACTAATGGCCAGCATTTTGAAATGTGATGAACATTCCCTGATTTTGTTTTTTTTATAAATCAATGTGAAGGGCCTTTTATTCAATAATTTAACATTTGTTTCGCGTTATGCCAAAATTGCATGGAACTGGTGGTGATAGATTTATTATTTGATCAATATCGCATTCCAGATATCACAAAGGCAGCTTGATTGCTGTGTGGCCAGAGGGGCGATGGCTACAGGAACAAACGCAATGATTGCAGCTGACAAGAATATCTGAGGCAATTTATTGCTGAAGAAATTGTCCACTGCTTGAATAAATAATATATACAAAATGTATAAGCATATATATATGTTTTTATTCTTAGGTTTTTTCCGGTAAAGTCACGTAGGTAAAAAGTTAAAATTAATAAAAGTAAAATAAAAATCACGACGTTTCAGAGGCATTTTTATTTTACTTTACTTTTATTAATTTTAATTTTTTACCTACGTGAATTTACCGAAAAAACCTAAGAATATGAATACTTGCAGTCACGAAAGCTTCAAATATAGAATTCTTTTTGTTGTTCCATATAATCAATGTTAAGCTCATTATATTATAATTTTCACAAATAATCTGCTTCAAAAATGTTTTATAGCAATGCACAAATTTCAGCATGCATCACAAATATAAACTACATCGTAGCCGTTATATGAAAGGGTTTGTAATAGACGCTTTATATTTATTTGTTAACCGCGATTCATACTCTTGATAATTAATGGGGAATTGTAGTTACCATAATTACGAGTGTGACCATTTTTCAAAAGAGAAGCACCGTAAACGCCAGAAATAAAAAAAGAAACTAATCCCAATCTTGGAGATTGCGAGCTTCTGTAACGATCTTTTGATGAGTCCTAACCACTGGCTCATTAAGTGAATAATAGCGACAGGCAGCAACAGCAGCAAGAGAGAGAGAGTGAGCAAGCGAGGGCGAGGGAGATGAGAGGCAGGGATAAAACGGGGGGAGGAACGGAGTGTCGTGTGTGTGTGTGCGAGTTTCAACTTCACACAACGCCAGTGCTGCTCCTGGGAGCAAGCATTGACCCCCCCTGACATCATTTACGCTTCACGGTCACCTTTCCCGCTGTGACCAATGGGAGGGCACCTTAGATTAGCCCCCCCCGCCTCCACCACCACCACTCAGGAGGTCTCGAAGAAATAAAAGCTTTTTTTTATTGTCAACTGTCGTGCGTGTGTTCGCATGACGAAATAAAGGGTAGGCTATCGGTGTTACCTGTGGCGTTCACTAATGATGAGCTTCTAAGCGGTAGACGAATTAGGTTAAGTGAGTTTAAATTGGCCACTGCCGCAATAAACGCTCGCAATGCCTACTGCCACGAAGCGTAATGTACGAGCAGGCTGAGTTTAAGCGGAATCTCCCCCACAGAAGTGGTTATCTGTTATCTTCCTAAGCCATACACTAGAGCAGGGGTCGGCAACCAAAATAACAAGAAGAGCCATTTCTTTCCAATTCGGTACAAAATTCAGTATTTCAAGAGCCGCAATGCATCTGAGTACATACTGTACATACGTACATATCGTCAAGAAGCAGCCCGTAAAGAGCCGCATGCGGCTCCGGAGCCGTAGGTTGCCGACCCCTGCACTAGAGCATGCATGCTTTGGTGGCAGCGGTGGCACGGAGATGTTTATCTCCCTTGCCTGGTACAACGGAGGTGGTGGGTTCGTTCCCGACCCTGACTACTTGGAGTTCGCGTGTTCTCTTCTCTCCCGTGGTCGCGTGGATTTTCCTCTGGGTCCTCTGGTTTTGCCCTCCACATTTAGGATCAAGCGTTTAGATTATTTAGCTGTTATGAATTCACACATTATGCTATACACTAGGGCTGAACGATTTGGGGAAAATATCTAATTGCGATTTTTCTGACAGATATTTCGATTGCGATTACATTTTTTAAAGTCAAGCTTCAGTTCAATATTCACTGTGTACTAGATTTAAAACATGTGATGGAGCATTACCACATCAAAATATGAACTGCTCTATATAGTCTAATGCAAGGATGAGAACTTAAAATATATGAATTGCTTCCAACATGTATTTATTAAAATGTTCTAGTTGTAATAGAACAATCAAACATGAAACAATTGTTAAATGAAATAAAGAAAGTTAAAATAGAAAATAAAACAATTCCAATAAGAAATAGCACTTTTAAAATCGCAAAAATTGCAGCCTTTGCGATTTGCTAATCGCATTGTTTAAAATTGCGATTTCGATTTGAAATCGATTAATCGTTCAGCCCTACTATACGCCACTTGGATAAGATATCATGCGTGGCCATGTCACCTCTGAAATATAGCTAATAGCGTAGTGGGCTTTAACTGGTAAATGCAAGTTTAGTTTACACCAGGCCTTTTAAGTGTTTTAAATGAGGCTTAAACCAAGCATGGAGAAAATGGAGCAGTTATATACACCAGTGGCGGCTCCTGCAAAATCTCTCAGGGGGGGCAAATGTCTGGATGATTTATAAGGATAAGGTCCACCCATGCAAAGGATAAATTAACAGCTTAAGCATGTAAAGGCAACTTCACTTCTTTAATATTAATGAAAAATAAAGTGACTCTTACAATACATCTTGTTTGTTTCTATACTCACTATTAATACAATCCACTCAAGTTTCTTTTATTAAAGATTCCACTAGGTGGCGACAAATAAAATTGTTGACTGAAACGTGCTTACGTATGATGACGTAACCACGTTAGTGCGAGCCCTCCCGGAAGCCATAGAGAATGCATTGCAGCGCCCCCCGTTCGAAAAAAAAACATCTTTGAATGTAAGTCTATGGGACCACTCGGGGCGATTCTCAGCCGGAGTGAAATCGCCCAAAAAGAGGCGGTACTCCACAGAACGTGACATGACGCTGATTGGACTATATCCAGAGGCACAGTGACGGCTAGCGTGACTCTGTGGTTGAATGACATTGGTGGTGCGTCGCCCAATCGCCCTAATGAAGAAACCGCCCCTGATATACACTCGACTACAGAATGTATTTATTGCTACCACTCAATTGCATTGGAGACTTACTGTGGTGCAGCTCATGGTGTCTATAACAAGTATTGAGTACAATTCATTTTCGGGGTGTCTGCTGTAATGGAGCAATGGTCAGCACACTGGAACTGCAGAGGTGCACGGGCTCCATCTGCAAGCGGGAACAGTTGAAACAATGCTGCACGATGTTTAAAAATCCCTTTACTTTTTTCCGACCAGCAGTATACATGAGTACACCATAGTTGGTTGGACGGCAGGTTGCGTTCGGTAGGGTAAGGTGTGGATACTCTGCCACCACATGTCTGGCCAGCACGCGACAACAGCCAATTGCTCTTCAGAGAAACCCTTGAGAGCTTCCTTTTCGTGACGGCCCTTGCTCCAACAATGGCTCCAGCAATACATTGCATGGCTGAAAATGTACCTATACAGTCATATTCAATTGATCGCTGAGGCTTTACGCTTGTATGTATGTTGAACTTCTTTCGCACCGTGCTTAGCCAACCATGCTAATTGGAGGTAGGTGCGGGGGAAGAACAACAAATGAAACAAAAAAGTAAGTTCCAAACAAATTTGTTAAATCTAGGTTTAAAAGTGCATAGCTCCAGTGGCTTCCTAATATCAGAAGGAAGAGCGTTCCAGATGGCCACAGAAGCGTACCTGAAAACGCGCGATGCGGTGACCGTCTTTGTTCGACGGTTAGCCGAAAGCCACTGCGAGGATGACCAGAGTTCGCCTGATGGTGTTATGCTCCTTGACGAGATGAGCGAGGTATTGTGGTCCATGTGTAGCAAGCACTCTGTGTGTAATGAGTACGACCTATATGCTTGCATATATAGTGCAATATTTATTTGTCTGTGAAAAGTGGCACTGAGTCTTCTTTTTCCGAAGACTCCTGCGTTCGTTAGCACTCAAAGGTTCACACAGGTGGGTTCGTTAGCTCATTATTTATTGCCTTTTCCATGCCACGTAGTATTTATTACAAGTGCACGTGATTTAATGACCTTCGCCTCCAAATCGCTGGATTACGATTTGCAGAGGTGTGGACTCGAGTCATGTGACTTGGACTCGAGTCAGACTCGAGTCATGAATTTGATGACTTGCGACTCGACTTGGACTTGCATAACAATGACTTTGTCCCACCTATGAGATGTGGACTCGAGTCATGTGACTTGGACTCGAGTCAGACTCGAGTCATGAATTTGATGACTTGCGACTCGACTTGGACTTGCATAACAATGACTTTGTCCCACCTATGAGATGTGGACTCGAGTCATGTGACTTGGACTCGAGTCAGACTCGAGTCATGAATTTGATGACTTGCGACTCGACTTGGACTTGCATAACAATGACTTTGTCCCACCTATGAGATGTGGACTCGAGTCATGTGACTTGGACTCGAGTCAGACTCGAGTCATGAATTTGATGACTTGCGACTCGACTTGGACTTGCATAACAATGACTTTGTCCCACCTCTGACGATTTGTATGCCGCACGGTTAGAGGTAAATATGAATGTGCCTGCACTCAGCATCGCAGGCAGTTTTATGTTCTAGCTGTGTGAGTTTGCTTGAGGGGATGGTGATGTCGTAGTTCGTGCGCTGTGCTATGACTTGGGCTGTATCTAAGCAGCGATTAATCAATTATTGAGCTCACCAAACATACATACATGCATCGAATCGCGTGTATATGATTCAATGTTTGTTGTTCAATTTGTAAATAGTAATAATAGTAATATTATACGTATATATTGGTACCATTATTATGGCGCAGGGCTACGTTTCACAGAAGAATATAGTGTGCCGGTGGGGAGCGATGTGGTGGCAATGTGTCATCCCAAGTTAGTGAGGAATCAAATGTTGCTAATTTGGACCGACCATGATGCTAGCACGCAACCCATTCCATGTTGTGAGGAATGGGTTCATGTGACCCCTGTAGAGAAGTGCTGCCCCTTTTAGCACAACATACAAAAAACATTTCGATTTAACGCTTTCGTGACTGCAGGGATTCATCTTCTTGGTTCTTTCGGTAAAGTCACGTATAAGGGTCTTCACCTGAGGACGGCTGCTTGCGTTGTGGCCGAAACGTCGTGAGAATTATTTTATTATGTTTTATTTTTATTATTTTATTATTTCCCTTCTACGTGACTTTACAAAAAACATGTTTGAATCGAATTGCCACCCAACTGCGTGACAATTCATTGAATCACCGGAGGAGAAATCGCCGCATCTCAAACTATAACCCTGATAAACGTCGTTCGATTCATGGCCATACACACGGCTAACAGTTGTATAAACATCTGATATGTATGCGAACTTATTTCTCACCGTACGTAGCCAACCGTGCAGGCCTCGCATAAGCTAGTTCTTGCCTCGGTGAGTACCTATTCTTAGGTTTTTTCGGTAAAGTCACGTAGGTAAAGCATTAAAATTAATAAAAGTAAAATAAAATAAAAATCACGACAGCTGTCGGGCTGTGACGGTTTCACCTGTAGACGGAAGCTTGTGTTGCTTCCGAAACGTCGTGATTTTTATTTTATTTTACTTTTATTAATTTTAATGTTTTACCTACGTGACTTTACCGAAAAAACCTAAGAATATGAATCCTTGCAGTCACGAAAGCTTCAAATCTAGAATCGGTGAGTACCTGTTGCAATGTGGTTGCAGATCAGCCCCGGGCAGACAATGGCGGTCTGGTGTGAAGCTCGTGGCGTGTGCAAACGATTGTGCCACTGGCCCACCCTACGTTAAATTGGTGTGACTGTAAATTTCATAATTAAATACAACTATGTACTGCATATATAGCTGTTTTAGAATGAAAATAGTGCCTTGGTTTTGTGAGTTTGGGAGCAAGGTGGGTTATTTTCGTGGTCAATAAACGGCTTCCATTGTTTCTTTTGGGCCAGCTCGCCTTCAATATCGCGCATCTGCATAGAAACATGATGCAATGCAAATGTTATACCACTTGTCTGGTTTTCGTTTTATTTGAATGAAACCATACATTTTATTCCACTGTGGAACTATCTCTAATGGTTGGCTCTCAATAATGTATATGTATAATATGCGGCAAACTGGAATACCGTCATGGAAATGAATGCTTTTTTGTAATATGATGCTTTAAAAAGGCACGCAAAGGAATGCAGAGAGAAATGCAGTCGCCAGATATAATGTGGCCAAAAGCAGTGACCTCAGCCCTGTATCTTCCTTGCAGAATTGCTTCAGCAACCTCAATTTCATTGATGATTATGAACATCCATCTGTATTGTTAGAATAAAGTGACTGGAGGTGTTTATATGTATATATTTCATTTGCTGTTATTATATCCCTAACATCTGTATTACTTGAAATAGTATTTGTTATTTTAGTCATAGTACAGTGTGTAGGCAATATACATAATATACAGTATTTATAAATCCATTACAGTTTTACTTATTTTCTTTGGTTAAAATAAAGTCTTCCCTTCTGCCCTCAATTTTAGAGTCAGCTTTGACATGCTAATGCATAACGTTTCTTCTATTCATATGAGGTTAATTTTGTGGTGTACCACTTTCGCCTTGTAAACAGTACCGTTTTCATCTTTCTCAACTTGGAGTCTGCAAAACACGAAGTAATTGCATCGTTGTGGGGAATATAAGTAACAACATAAACAAGCAGACAATACACCTCATTCCCATATCTGTCCATCCACGTAAAAAAAAAATGTTTACACATCACATCAGTCACATGGCCTTATGGAAGTGCATCACTCTAAGCTAGTCTTGACAATCATTGTTTCATCGGCAGTCAGGCTTGTATAAACCAATGCTGGTGAACTGTCAGATGTTTATAGACAAAGATATGGGTCCTAGTTCAACCAAACACTATATATAATACACGAGGTACGAGAAGCAGGAATATTGTCTGATTATATGTTTCGTATTCTACATATGTGCTTTCTTGAGAAACAAAGTTTGCAAACCGGAATATGCTTCAATGGTGCTTCAATTCCACATGCGAGTGCAGACTTTGTTGAAAGATGAGCACACTGCTGCATCCAACCATTAAGCAACCAACAGGATGCCAACAGCCAGACTGTGTGTGAATGTCGCTCTAATGTGTTTGCACCACGTGTTATTCGGCAGGATGTCCAATTTTTCACTTCACATGCTGAGAGCGTCTTCAAGAATTAAATTCCTTCAGAAATTATTTCAGGAATTCAGTTCCTGAATGTGTTCCCAACACACGGGAGGGAAGCATCCGACATCTTTCCGAACAAAGTGTGGTACAACCCAAAGACACATCAGAGGGCTTTACAGCACGAAACCACAAAAGACTACGAAGTTGCTTTGAATAAGTGACACGCACACTTAATGGAATAGTTGCACTCTGCCAGCTGTGTCGGTCAGCTCCACAACATGAATTAATCATCAGTGTGACTCTCGAGGCAACGCACTCCATGCTTGGCCATCATTGAAACGCTATCAAAGCGCAGTTTTGTGCAATCTGTGATGAGTTTTTTGCAGGGCTTTGAGTGGTGTGATTGCCACAGGGGGTACAACTTCTGCTTTTCCTTTTTGCAACGATTGTTGGGACCCGACCGTATTTTTCCATTCTCTGGACATCAGTGCCCCACGGCTTTCTGTTCAACACAAAAGAATACATTTAAAATAGAGATGTCCTCAGAAACCCACCCAATGGATGGTTTGGGTACTCTCTTGTGTAGATCCACCAGTCTAAAGTGTAAGTGCTTTTTTGATGAACTCTTGCCCTTTCTCTCCAGTAACTCTGCAACACTGGGTGCCTTTATAACATCTAACTACCTTGCATGGTAAACAGGAGGTTGTGGGTTCGATCCCGACCTTAATGCCTATATATTAGAGTTTGCACGTTCTTCCCTTGGTCGCACGGATTTTTCTCTGGAACTTCCGGGTTTTCCCTCCACATTTAGAAACGCGCGTTTCGAGTCTTTGGCTGATATACATTTCCACATGTTAAGCCACTTCGTTGAGCTATCATTTCTGGCCTGGTCGCTTCTGAAAAAGAGCTGCATAGCTCAGTGGGCCTTACCGGGTAAATATATTTTTAAATAGGATGTTCTTGTGAAAACAAAAACAAGGTGAAGGTGCAGCACTGCAATTACTTGATGATGTCACTTCTGGTAGAAAGGCCGTCACTACAGTGAACACTGGAGAGCCCTACTATGGTGCATGTTTGGCCTCCGATTCCACTCTGACCTGCTGATCAAGTAACAGTGGTGTACCCATGTTTACCGCACGGTGAACGTAGATTGAACCGGCGACATCTGGATTTGAAGCCCAGTATGTCAACTGTCACATGATGGCAACACCGTTGGTGTTCTTGAGAATTGGCGATTCGTTGCAGTGAAACAAATCATTCCCCACCCCCAATCCTATCTTCAGAAATTTAATGAATCGTTGTGGTTCTGGTCACAATTTTATTCAAAAGGAATTTTCTATTGTATTGTGGTCAATGGTAGCAGCTATAATGGTCTCAGTTCTGATGTGAACCCATTAATTGCAACATATATTTAGTGCCATTTGTCAATCCACTGCTGGGTGAAGACTACCCCTATAACTTGTTGGTTATGAGAGTTGCGTGACCATACTTTTCTACGCTGGTCAATGTGTGTTGGTGAATCTCGCAGGGGAGGGAAAAGACCTGCCCAGATATCACATGCCACTGTGAGCCACGGTTTGGAATCGAACTAAGGCCACTGAGGTCATAGTGCAGTGTGCTAACACACCACTGCTCTACCCAAAATACAACACATTTGAAACAAAACACATCAATTGTTACTTCTTACACATGCCGTTTAATACATGTTTCCTGAGCTCTCCAACATGTTTTCAAATGGTACCAGTTATAACCAGGAAACAACACTGGAGAGCGAGCCAATCAATGCAGCACAACTGCAGACAAATCCCACGCAGCCAAGACGTCGCGAGCTGAATAATCACACTCATCGGTGAATCAATGTCATTGTTCCACCCATCAACAGAAAGTCCCGATATCCCTGCACAAAGCCAAATAATGAATTTTGCCTCCAACCCAAGTGGAGCTGCTGAATGGCCCCAGGTGAAAGGGCCCTTAAACGGCCACTCCACTTGTAAGTGCTGAAAAATGCAAAGTGTCGCGCTTTGCAGCATGCCCTGCTAACCGCAAACGCCCTGATATATTTATTTATTTATTTATTCTCCTCCTCCTTTCCCTTAGCAACTCCCTGGGTGGCTCCGGGAGACGTGGATTTGTTTGATGTCCGCAGGCGGCCGTGGTAAGCGCTCGTGAAGCGGACGGCCAAGGGCCACCATATTTCTTGCTCGCTTACCGCTTGATTCATTCATTCGTTCACCCAATCATTCATTTTTATGCGTAATTTATTGCCCCAGAGCTGCCTTTAATGGAGTTGACTGGTTTGAGCATCGCCGCATAAATCTGATCCCTGCAATGCAGAGTTGCAGCCAATTTCCTCAACGTTTAGATCATCGCAGTAGCGGTCATAATGGGGGCATTACATGTAACTGGCTGTGATGTAATCGTATGTGTACAACATCACGTTTTGCGTTTATCATGGCAATAAAATATTTACTTAAATTTTTACATTAAAGTCATGCCAAATATGGGTGTGCACCCACATATATATAATTTATACCAGCATGCTACCAGTTTATACACTTTGTGGTACAATAAAATATGACATTTACTGTGACAGAGTTTCCAAACACATTTTATCCATTTATAAACATGTACTATTTCAAATGTGACGTTTATAAAAAAAAACAACGCTCACATTACACCCAGTCTTTTGGATTCACTGGAACCAACGCTGTCTTGATCGTGAATTTATCCACTGAACGTAGATGCCTCAAATAGCTACATCAGAGACTGTAGTACCATGACAATTGATGTAATCATTGTTTTCATATCATGATTCACAAATGAACTATGCCATGCCCTGTATTGTTTCAATGTACAGACAACTTTATGTGAATTCTGGAGTTGAAACCAATGAGAATGCTCATGAGCTTCATTTTATTTCAGCAGTTCCTCTGTACAAAAAATAATGAACAACACTACGGAATTCGGCAGTATTTCTTGGAACGCATTTAATATTAGCAAAATCATAACAATAATAACCTTAAACATTCCTATCATGACTGCACTCAAGACTTAAAAACAGAAAATGGCAGTAAAAATAAATAAAGTAAATTTGAATGTACTAAAGTTATTGTACCATCTGGCCTAATTATAGATTGACATATAGCAAAAAAGAAAGTAATTTACAGCGTCTGCCTGCAATAAAGAATAACTTTATGCTGGGGGACTGTGTGATTGATGTGGCCGGCAGTAATTTCCACCTCCATCGCAGCACTCCTGGCATTTTCATTTACCTTTATGCCTGCAGCCCCGGTCATTTCGAGAGGCTCTTGTCCCTCAAGCGCAGAAAGTCAAGCAAGCAAACCGAGCGTGCCGGGAAATGCTTCCCGTTATGGCTTGAGGAACAAGCTCGCAGAGAGACAAATGCTCAAATGTCTCAAATGCCATCACTCAAAAGCGGTGTCATCATAGTTCTTTGCCGCCAATAAAAAAAGAGCTAATAGAATGAAAAAAGTTGAATTTCCATTGCCTCATTAAGAAACACATTTTCAAGACGGAGCAGTACGTTACTGATAGAGGAAAAAATGCAAGACTTCAAAGGAAAAGCATAGTTTGCATTGCATATTGGTATTTAAATACATTTTAATGTGGGCGATTAAACAATCCCTCCGATAAACGGGATGTAGTTGCCGTGCTATTAATTCCACGCTCAGTTGCGGCATTCGACGATTGCCATTCGTGCACATGCACGCGTGTTGACATGATTTGTGTTTCTTTGCAGGTACATACAAGGGGCCTCATCTCCCAAGGACATGGTGATCATTATAGACGTGTGAGTACGGAGGAGCATGGCAAATGACAGCCGTTTGCAATAGCAAAAATTTCCCCTCAGGCTGAGTTGGCAGAAATTAATTTTGTCGCGGTGGTAGATGTTTGCCACAGAACTGTTCTTGTTTCAACATGTTGTATACGTTACTCATTAACGTGTTTGACATGCCAACTCAATGTGCAATAATAATATGACCATAGATATATCTGCAATCATTATCAACAACTATTTTAATTTCGTTGCTGGATGAAGGCTAATCCATTCGGCGTGTATAAATTTGCCTATCACAATTCAAAGAATTGTCACGATTAAAAGTCAAGATTCGATTAAAGAATCAGATGGGGGGTTTTTGTTGTTGTTTATATTGTGGTGCATTGTCGTACCTCTAGTGCAGGGTCATACTGACCATTTTCACAATGACAATTACTCTAAGAGCAGTGGAAGAGGTGGTGCAGTGGTTAGTACACTGCACTATGAATGTGACGACCTGAGTTTCAATTCCCGGCCACAGCTAACATCAGTGGCAAGTGACATCAGAACCGATCTTGCTTCCCCTCCCCCGACACTTCACCAGTATGATTGAAGTATGGTCAAATAAAACCAGTGACTGACAAGGCATGGGGATTCCATCATCCAATGGTGGATTAAGAATGGCCGGGATTTAGTTCATAGTTGTATTTATATGTATGTGATGAATACAACATTATCGATTCTTACACACGTGTTTTGATGCATGTATCGTGAGTGTAAAAATCTTTTTTTTGTATACATACAGATGAATTGATGCGTCATTACATGTCCACTGACCATGATTGATGCCACTACCCACAGTGCTTTGCAGCATCATCCCATCGGGTGACCATGACTTCATCACTACCTCTCATTTTTCATCACACCTTCACGTGTGCGTCTACTTTCTTTGCTCGCAAAATTGTTTCGCCGAGAAGGAATAGAATTAGTTTTATATATCTAGAAACAATGTACTCTCTATAACATCGTGATGTATTTTTCAGGTGTAGTTGCGAATGGTAAATACTATGGGTGTTGCCATCAGATTCGGTCATAATCGTAAATAGCCCAACCCCTGACCTCCCCTTTTCTGCCAGTTCAGGAGATCAGCTTAACATTGCTAATGATTGGAATTTATCAGAATGAAAATTGGATTTGTAACAAAAATGTCATTGGATTATGCCCTATATTTATTTATTTTAAATCCTATATCAATTGATTGCATTCACAGATAAACATTTTAAACCGTTATGACATATTAAGTCGCTGTAAGCCTTCCATAAAATAGTGCTTAATGAAGTAAAAGTTTAAGCGAACGTCTAAATGTTATTACATTGCGAATAGCGCTAAACAGCCAATGTAGAATAACAAACTTGTTTGTACCTTAACCTGTCCTGGCTTCCAGGACACTGTTAAGTGTGATTCTTTTTTTAATGTGTGCCGATATATACACACACATTTATGGTTAAAAATTACCGTGTACATGTAAAGATGCAACGCTCCTCATGATAAATATAATTGTCATAATTCAGGATCATGAATCGATTTAGAAATCGATTTTTTTTCGTCTCGCTTTACCACCACTTGACACATTTAGTTGTTGTCTTAAGGCAGTGCTTGTGATGAATGTCAATAACACTTCCTCGGAAACTTAACACGTTCGTCAATAAAAGGAACAATGTTTCAAAGTATTCTGTATATTTTTGGGCACGTTATTGACGAATGCGTAGACATTTTTGTTGCGTGTGTGCTTGTGCACTTGCTGCCAATGCAGCCGCATCACCAAATAATGTGTTTCATCTAACGCACATCGTTTGCATGAACACAGACTTTTCACACACTCGTGCTGCTAAGTGTAACGTCAACACTGGCTTGCCCTCACCACAGCAAAGTGAAATTTTCTCCACTTGTAAACAGGTTATGAGCACCACGACTCTGTATTTTGACTTTGCTTCTCCGAGGGCCAAAAGTACCGTTTGCGAATGGAGAAACGTTTATTTCATGCGTATCCAGGCGAATTTGACATATGCAGTATATCGACGTATTTGTACGCATTACTTGCTGATGGTGCTGCGTTGGCAGTGTTGCACAAACACAATTAACAAAACAACAACAAAAACGCAACACATTAAACATTAACACTATAAGAAAAAAGTGTCGTGTAATATTTATGTAACTAAATTGCGATTGTAGTCTGATCAGTCTAAAGATAATCTGCCTGACCCAATTCACATTAAAGGGCTTGTATTATTTAACGTTGATTTATATTCTATTTGCTTCACTGCTGTAATTTATTTTTGCTCTTTGCCATCTTGGCGACTCGGGTAACTCTACCAAATGAACCAATCCTGGTCCCAGGAGGTGTCACGTGGTTAAAACAAAATGAAGTGCAAACCTTGAAACATATTTCAACACCGCGTGCATGATATACTAAAATGTGAAGCTGCACAATTTATACTTTGGGGGCTCTAGTATTAAAGTTGAACTTTTAATCCTAAATATGGGAAACGCATTTCACGTTAAACTGGTCTCCTGGCTTGTTTAATTTAGTTGTATGTACTTCAGAGAATGTTAAACATAGTAGTAAATGAAATGTCACATCAGAGATGCGATTGTAACATTCCACATGTATTGCCTTTCATCAAACTGAAACGTTACTTAACTTGTTCGCAGTGAAGAGAGATTTTTATTTTTTACTGTAATGTCAGAGTTGTTATCATCCAATTTCCTCCTTCACTTTTTTTTTATCACCCTTTCATGGCATAAATTGTTTTCAAGCAGCAGTTTTAAAACAAAATGAAAGTTATTAAATGTAACGCATACAATCATAACGTCTAGCCGGTGCAGTAACCATGGTGAATTGCTAATTTGATCTGCCTATCATACACTCCTGTCAACCCGGATGTGTGTGTGTGCCAGTAGTTAGCGACTCTTCACTCTTTGCTAAACAATCACCGTCAATTGCCTTTCTTGTTATGGGTAGGCCATGCAATGTGCTCATACTCTTTGTATAAGTTATACTTGTTTGAGTGGCAGTCAAACGGTTTTGGGTCAACTCTGATCTTTCTTTGTGGCGTAATGGTACATCGAACTCGCCAACACATCATTGGAACCTCATTTGCCAGTAAAAAATATGATAATTGGTTTTTTACCCTTCTATCTGGCAACAAAACTGACACCTTTTTTTTACAAAGAGTCATGTTTGCATAGACCACAATACCTGCAGTCATAATGCAAACAAAAAACATAACTCTGATAATGTATGCACTGTCCATGAAGTTGATTGGTCCTTGTCTGTCTCGGGTGTGTCTCGGGTGTGGACCAATCAACTTCAAGGACAGTGCATACATTATCAGGGTCATGTCTTTGTTTGCATTATGACTGCAGGTATTGTGGTCTATGCAAACATGACTTCGCCAACACATGTTCAATTCTGAAGCTCTCAATACATGCATCATATTGTATGAGTATTTTTTTTTATCACGTGTGTTGAATACAATGAGTTCATGTGATCCCCTGCTGCCGCTAGAATCGCTACCATTCTCCACGATGTTAAAATAATATCCATTCTTTAATCCAATCTTGACCCTGAAATGTAACTATTCATCCAATCAGTGGGTGGAGGGGGGGGTGCATGCATCATTACACCACTAATATCGATAATGATTGCACGTCATTTTTCATCATGGTTATCCCTCAGATCAATGCATGTAATAGATAGAGCTTAGATATAAGCCACTGCACATAAAAAGACTTTGCTTCAAATGCTGAACAAATAGTTGAGCAATGTGTTTTTATACTTATATATATTTGCGAGCACTTCAGATTTATACTGTTCAGGCTCCTAACTATAGCCCCATATCCAGACCATGATAATATCCTATAGCCTATAGCCTGGGGCTGTGTTTTAAATATTAGACCTCTGAATGACATGACCTTCCTTTCCACAACAATTTTTTTCTGGCCATGAGCGTGACCACTAGAGCTTCCAGTCACATTTCATTTTCCTAAAAAAAGAGAAAAAAAAACCCAGAAGTATTTTTGGAACATTTTCAATTTCACATTAAATATCTTTAAAACATCAATAGCAAAGATTAGAAGTAATATGCAAGCGCATTTTTTGTTTGAAATGTTTGCAAATATGATTGTTGCCATCGCTGTGAGTGTTGCCAGTGGCCGTATTTTTTTAAACTGTTTACTGTCTTAAACCAAAAATGCACTATCGCTTTCAGCAAGGCAAACAGCAATTAGCTACGGGGGTCTTTAAAAAAGTTAAAGGAAAAAATGGCTTCCTTTCATCAAACGAAAGCCATTGAGTAGTGCTTGTGGTGTGCTTACTTTTAACGCATTATCTGAAAGGCATCACCATTTGGGGTGAAGATAAATTCCGATCAGATAACCGCCAAAACCTTGAGGTCATCGTGTGCTGCTCGAAAATGTATTACATTCTCGCAAGCGTTATTCATGTTTACTTTCCAACAAAAAATACTTATATTTTTTTAAATAGTTTTAAATTATACTTTGAAAATAGAGGGCACCTGGAAAATGTATCATTATCTTCTAAATACAATGCAGCAATTGCTTATTGTGTTACAATGACCTTGAAGACGCAAGATGAATAAAAGATGCGTGCTTTCAGTCGTGCTGCATAACGACTGGGTTGTTTTTCCTTTGTTACACCTTGTTTGCATTGCTTCAGGAGCGGAAGTGTCAGTGGACTCACATTAAAACTGATGAAGAAGTCGGTGTCTGAAATGCTGGAAACCCTTTCCGATGATGATTACGTGAATGTAGCATCTGTAAGTATTGTGCCTCAGACATTTCCTTAACGTACAACCAAAATAGAACTATTATTATAGTCTGATGTTTGCTCGCCCGGTCTTCAAATAAAATGCATTACCATTATTTCCATGTGGTTATTGTATCGCGTACGTTAAAAATACATGTGCAATTAATGGGCTGTTTGCTGATGGAATTAGGGACCAGGAAAATGCTCTGTAAAGTTTTTTTAATGAAATAACCGATGGCAGATATTATTGTCCATAGAGATGTGTGGAATTTAAACTACACTACAACTACTTAACATTTTACAATTTAAATACGCACGGTATAAACATTGTATTTAAGCGTATAACATATTGCAAACGAATGAGTGTTAAAAAAAAAAGTCCCTGACATTTAACTTTTTTTAAAAATCCTTTATATTAAGTTCACTTGCTTGCTTGCTTGCGCGCTTACGACCGTGCAAATCTTTCGGTCGTTTTTTAACCCACTTCCCGTGATCCAATCGAGCTGACATTTTGCACACAGACTCGTTGTGCGTGACAATTTATTTTCGTGAAAATTTTTTTCCAAAATTTTCCACTTTTTAGGAAAATTTTTTTTTCATATTTAATTTAAAATACCAATGTGATAAAAATGAAACTCTTACTCAAGAAAAACAGAAATGAATAATAAAATAAAACCGATGCCACGCATATAAAGGATTTATAGTGAAAAACTTTCTTTTTACGGGTTAATTTTTTGCACGTGTGTTTTTTGTCTATTGTTTACTTATTTATGTATTACACAGTTTCACAACGAAGCCGTCCCGGTCTCCTGCTTCAAGCACTTAGTGCAAGCCAACGTACGCAACAAGCAAATGCTCAGCGAGTCCGTGGAGAAGCTGACTGCCAAGGGGATGACGAACTACAAGGCCGCGTTTACGTACGCGTTTGAGCAGCTCTTAAACGTACGGCTTCCTTTGAACCTCGCAGGGCATGCTAATCCACATATTTGGAGGGCTGGAGATACGGCACGGATGGGCGAGAGACATCCCCTCTGAAGTGCTCACAATTGCGCCGTTAATTGTGCAGAGCATACATATGTAAGAGAATCTGATTGTGAAATAAATAAGTAATGTTCGGTACACTGCTTAATTACGATTTAAACAACAACAATCCATTAAATTAAATACTGCTTTTGTGATTGCATTGAAATGAAAATTTAACTCCGTTTTTTGCGATAATTCAAAAAAAGTCTGTGGTCTGCAAATGTTGCAATAACCATTGTAATTAAATAATTATTTATATAAACATGTATATCACTCTCTCACGTGTGACAATTGACATCACTACCTATACGGTCATACAAGAGCAAAATACGTTTCTTCAGCTCTCCGATGTGTTTTTAGGTTGTACCACTTGTTCGGCTTTTTGTCCCACGTTGAAACTCCACGTGCTTTTAGCTTCTTCAGAAACCAATCTGAAGGAACAAAAAACGAAGCTCCTAGCCTGTGGAGCGAAACGTCGGAGACCGTGCCGAACAACGCGCGGTACACAACCCTGGAAACCACATCGGAGAGCCGCAACAGAACAACTGTGAAAAGTCGCACGGTAGTGAGTCCCTTGGTACGTTATTTCTGCCACTTTCTTGTCTTTTCCCCCATGAGCAGAACAACGTTACCCGAGCCAACTGCAACAAGATGATCATGATGTTCACCGACGGAGGAGAGGACCGCGCCCAGGACGTTTTTGAGAATTACAACTGGCCCAAAAAAGAGGTGGGGTTTTTTTACCATCATTCGCGACTGTGGCGTATGGCTCTCCAGTGTGCCGACCAGTTGTACTACCGTGTGCTGTCCAGCATGATGTCCGACATTTCGCCGCGTGAGCTGGGAGCTTGTCCGGTGCGCCCTGAAAACACATCGGAGAGATGTGTTGTTGGTTGGTTGTGTTTTGGCCTTATTTATACTTTTAATTCAGTTTATTTTTAATCTGCGCATTTTTCGGAAACACCATGGGTTAAAATCTGCTGCGCGGCCTCATTAAACTTTGCTGCAGCCTCATTATCTTTACGGTGCCTTTACTGCCCTCACCACATCTGCGCATCCGTTGTGGCTCCTGACAGCACTAACATCCGCAATACCTGCAGTCTCATGCGTTTGTCTGCACTGACGTAAGCACATGCTCCCATTAAAGCACTTGTACAGCAAACACCTCCTTAATTAGCACTCTGATAACATGTGCTCTGCTTTAATTACTGTAAAATATTGCGTTTTCCCGTACATAGTTGTGCTATATTGTTATTCCATAATGCAATCTGTTCGATGAGAGCCATGTGAAATTACACATGATTTGCAGTACCCCATGCTAAATTTAGCAAAACAATGCTGAGATTATGTAATCACCACGAAAAGTTATGTTTTAAACAATTAACTTTAAATAATTGTAAACATTTTACGAATCGTTACCAAGTGCAATTGCAGGCGTTTTAGAGACACGTAATCTTTTCAGTGATCGCGAGATCGAATTGCTTAACAGCCACAGTATGTACACTTTTGTTTTAATGATGTTGCCGTTTCTAGAGCCACAGATGACACATCTGCTCTGACAATGATGATGATCTTGGTGTTATTTACTTTAGCGTTTTGTTGGGCTGTAACACTTGACATTAAAACATTCTCAGATATTTTTTGGGACTCCCAAAAGATTACATCCCACATATGGCGTCGGCTTTCCCCCCTCCCTCCCATGCTGGGCTTTCATTTCTGTTTATGTTCTCACTTCCCATAGCACGTGAATAAATGATGAGCTCTGAATATTCACCAAAGAAATATGGAATATAATGATAATGGATTTTTTTTTCACCGTTTTCTCTAAACTTAATTTTAAAACCGCTGCTTGGAAAAAAGTAAATAGTCATCTACATTACTGAACTTTTAATAGTCATAATGGTTTTTTTTTAAGTATCATTTCTAAATTTGACAATTAAACACGTGTTGATAATAGTATGCCTATTGATAAAGCACAATTCCAATATTGTGTTATCAACGTAGTGCTTCTTATATGGTGACAGGTCTCGCCATGGTTATGTCAGCATTATCTGCATTCACCTATTTTAATTTGTATTTTGTGTCCTAGCACTTAAACAAGGTTTTTTTTTTCATAGAGAATTCTTGGTTTCTATTTCTATAAAATATTTCTAAGAATTGGTGTTTAAATTTCAAGTGATTTTGGAAATGGGTTAAACAACAAGCTATGTTAAACTCTCAAAACATTGGGCACTGGCAATGCCAAATAAAAGAAAAAAAGCAGATGATTTGCTGACATTTCATGCAGTGCCCATTTTTGCTCTGTTCTGAAGAAGAATCATCGCCTGAAACATCACCACATTTTTTTTTCTGTTCGAAAATAGTCATAAGAATAATTATGATATTTTTGTTTAATGTGTTACTCAGGCACCACTGCCAACACAATCCATCCTTTTTTTAATTACAAAAAGCATTGAAATCTTGCGTTTAAAATGTTTTTGTGAATTTCTTCACGGAAATAGTTAAAGCGTCAGGCGTGTGTTCTCAGCATGGAAATTATATGCAGATTGACTTTGTTGATATCAGGTTCAGCTCGACAGTGCAAGTATTTCCAACACGTTATTGCGTTATCGGTTCAGTATGGCCAATTCTTACTGAGGCAAAACCAATCGAAGTGTCTTAAGATTTTTTTTTATGTTCAGGTTTTGGGTTGATTTTTCTAAATATGCTATCTTGATTTTTCTATCAAATATGACCACATATTTTGACACGTAAAATTAATGTTGCAGGATTCCCAAGGGTTCCTGTAGTGCCCTGTTCTCAGCAGTGTTCACATATCCCACCCATAGTGGCATCGTGGGGTATGTGTCAAAAGGAATGACAAGCTATAAATGTATTTTATTCCAATACCCCACCCCCACGACCCGTATTGACGTGTGGATGGACTCTAATATGTACACACTAAAAGCTGTGGATATCCATGGTTTGTGGATATGTGAAAACATCTTTGCACAATACATGTTGTATTTATATTATGTTACCATTATTTCTCATCTGGCCAGCTTGGAAGTGGAGGCCAAATAACCACTAAAGGCCCTCTCTAGAGCTTCCTCTAATGGAGGTCCTTCAGCCAGCAGTGATATGAGCAAGTAATTGCAGGGCTGCACCATTTTACCTATTATTTCATAATTACTAATTACATAATCATCCTACTATACCAGGGGTCGGCAACCAAAATAACAAGAAGAGCCATTTCTTTCCAATTCGGTACAAAATTCAGTATTTCAAGAGCCGCAATGCATCTATGTACATACGTACATATGGTCAAGAAGCAGCCCGTAAAGAGCCGCATGCGGCTCCGGAGCCGTAGGTTGCCGACCCCTGTACTATACAAAGATACTGCAATGAAGTTATCACAATAACTGATGCAATGGCAACTGATACATGGAATACAAAAACGAGGAAGACCAGATGGGAAGAGACAGCAGACAGAGACTTGGCACCTTGGGATCTAACAATAACAACAGATGACCTATCACCCGATGGGAATATATAGCAGACAGAGGCTTGGAACAATAGGTTCTAACAACAACAGAAGACCTATGACCAGATGGGAAGATATATCTGACAAAGAATTGGCACAATGGTTTCTAATAACGACGGAAGTCTTATGACCAGATGGGAAGATATAGCTGACAGAGAATTGCCACAATGGGATCTAACAATAACAACATAAGACCTGCATTTTGATTTAAAGCTTTCGTGACTGCAGGGATTCATAGTCTTTGTTCTTTCGGTAAAGTCCCTTCTACGTGACTTTACCGAAAGAACCAAGAACATATGACCTATTACCAGATGGGAAGACACATCAGACAGATGCTTGTAACAATGGGATATAACAACAATAACAGCAGAGAAGACGGCAAAAAAGATTCTAGATTTGAAGCTTTCGTGACTGCAAGGAATCATATTCTTAGGTTTTTTTCGGTAAAGTCACGTAGGTAAAACATCAAAATTAATGAAAATAAAATAAAAATAAAAATCACGACGTTTCGGAGGCAACACAAGTCTCCGTCATCAGGTGGGACCGTCACAGCCGAATTAGCAGCTAATTCGGCTGTCCCACCTGATGACGGAGACTTGTGTTGCCTCCGAAACGTCGTGATTTTTGTTTTTATTTTATTTTATTTTCATTAATTTTGATGTTTTACCTACGTGACTTTACCGAAAAAACCTACGAATATGGCAAAAAAGATCTAAAGAGGCAGAGGGAACTGTGTATGGGCAGCACGTACAGAAACACATTATGCCACTTGATGATGATGATAATGATTATTTCAGTATTCAGTTCAAACAGGTGACCTGTGTCTCTTGCTCATCCCAGATGAATTGAGCAGCTGCTCTTGTTGTGGACCCAACACAAGAGCACAAATGCTTCGATTCCTCGTGTAAAATACCCAGCAAAGAGGCGCAGCTGATGATTTATTACACTTCAAGTAATCCCAGGTGGCTGGCGGCTTTCTATGCCTAATTGACAAGATGTGACGGTGCGATAATGGGGGTAATCGGACAGGTAATTAATAAATACTGCAGCCAATGTCCTAGAGCCGAGAGAAATGAGGGTTGGTGAGTGCTTGATCGAGTAGGTTAATGCATTTTTTCCGTGCACGACCCTCCAGGCTGTAAAACATCTTAGGGCTCTTTTTGTTTTGCGCACCTTAATGAGGAGGTACGTAATTGCCACAGAGCACAACAGTTTACATCACAGTCACCGCATTGCCTGGGTACCTCTCAACAGCGATATTGCAATTTTCAGATTTTTTATTCTCAATAATACTCGAGGTTAATTTCAGTGTTCCATGTGTGTGTCTTTGATTTTTTTACAAGGCAATTAAAACATCAAATTTTTGTGCATTAAGCAAATTATGCAATTCATGTAAAAATGTATAGGGTTAAAACAATGCAACCACATTGCTCCAAATCAACTGCTCGCACACAAAACTGCTTCATATGTACTACGTCGTGATCAATACATTTTCTATCTACGTGACTTTACCGAAAGAAGCAAAGAGTATGCATAAAAAAACCCATCATGGAAAATATTTTCTCCTGCGGGAACACAAACTATAAAGACGCATCCACATGTTTCCCTAAGAGAATTTGGTGGAATCTCTGTAGCATTGCCCAAATATTACTACAGTATTGCCCCCCCCCCCACCAAAGGTGATCATACTAAAACTCTTGGTTGCACAAAGGGTAAAAAACATAAAAATCTAGAGCTCCATTCACTTGGGGGCGGCATTGCCTTTCTTTCAGGGAGGGTGTTCAGTTTATGCCAACAAAAAGAAAGAAAAAGAGTTGGCCCAGCCAGCCTGATGAGGTGACATGTTGATAAAATCGGTTGCGTTATATGTTGAAAAGAGTCCCCCCTGTTGCATTGCAGAGCTCACCACCCTCAGGAGAAAAACATGTCGGAATGACACCTGTTTACATGCCTCTGTTGAATCTGACATGTACACAATCCTTCATCGCCAAACATGTTCGTTGTCTGTGGCTTGCATTCACTTCGAGAACCAGCATTGGAATAAAAAGATTGCTATAATTACGCGGCCAATCCTAATTGGCTGCTTGAGCAGCAACGAATTCACATTATTAGTGCTGTGCTGTTGGCGTGGGCTGTTCAAGCTCAAGAATGCTACAGCAGGTTTACACCATCTTAATGGGACAATGTTAGGACCGTAAACCCGAGATGTCTCACACTAATGCGTTGCTCGAGAAGGAATGCATGCAGATGATTAATACATTCGTTGAACAAAACAGTGACAAATACAAAGCAAGGGAATGCATTCCTCGAATCGCAATAATTAGAGTAGAATCTGTGTTGGCCTACGGCCGTTAAAGGAGACGGCTGCGTCTATAGTTTCTGTGTTGAATCAATTAGACAGAGAGGGCTCCTCTAACTCCCTGCATGCACTGCAGTGTTGTCTCAAAATGTCGTCCCCCCCCTCTTCTCTTACAGGTGCGGGTGTTTACCTTCTCCGTGGGGCAGCACAATTATAACGTGGCCCCTATTCAGTGGATGGCCTGTGCCAACAAAGGTAAGAGACTTGCGCGCGTTCATTCACGTGTTATTCCTGTGTGGTGATGCCGACTGCCAAGGTGCAAACCGGCGAGAGCTTGCTCACACGACTGCTGCCGGAAGGGTCTCTACGAGTCGGTATTTGGCCTACGTATCCACACAGGCCAGACGTCTTGGAAGAGGTAGGAGTAGCCACCTTTGACCCCACTGTGGTGCAGCCATTTATTCTCCTGGGTGGAAACAACTCGCCATCTTATTGAACTTGCACGCCATGGAAATGGAATTGATGCAGTGACCTTTGGTTTTGCAAGTCGAGTGTGCTAACCATAGCAGCATGGTGATGTCCCATTATTAACGTGCTGTGTGCATTATTGCGAACGAACATTACGGTGTTGTATAACGTACCCTGCACGCGTAATCATTTCTATAGTTCGCGAGGGCAACATGATTCAAAGTGTGCCAACATATTTCAGGAGGGTTCTGCTTAAAATGTTTGGCCAATTCCTTGAATATTTGCGATACAGAACTCACAGCCAATTTCATCGCAATATCTCTGATAATTGGTTGTTGTTCCGCGTTACCAAAATGTGTATTTGTATATAAGTGCAATTGATATTTTATCCGTACGAGTGATTGGCCAACAAGAACTACAATTGTATGGCATAACTCAAAATAATCATTAGCATTGTGGATAATATAATTGACAAAACAGATAAACAAACAACGTGTAATCTTAATATATTTGAGTCTCAAAAACTGGCAGTTCATCAGCACTGGTTCAAGCAAGACTGACTCTGCTGCTGATACACGATGTCGAAACTGGTCCAGAGTCTGCTTGTGCTGAATCAATGTTGCTGACATTATGCTCTCCCAGAAGGCCATGAGGCCAATTGGGTTGTGGAAAGAATACGTTTCTGTTTATGTTGATAGATATATGAAGAAGTAAAGCCTCTGCTTATATACGTGCATTGTGTTCTTGTATTGATGTGATTTCTTTGAAAGATTCCCTTTTTCCCAAATGTTTGTCACTAATATAAACATTTGTTTGGTTATATTGATAGGACATTATTAAGGTTACTGCATGGTACAGATAATTAAAATGGCATGCCATTTTTAAATGTCAGATGTTTTTCTCATGGAACAATGCATGTAGCATTTTCTGATGGAACTTTAACATTTAATACCCTTAAGAAAAGCAATACCACTACCATCCCTGCATACTGTGATGTCTGAAAGATCAAACCTTGAATTTAATCTTCTGCTTGGCTGCTTCAGGGTTTTATTTTGAAATCCCTTCCATTGGCGCCATCCGCATTAACACTCAGGTGAGTTTCCGATTATTTCAGCCAGTACACATTTTTGCAGTATTTTGATTGTAAGTCATGCATTAAAGCTACTACAAGTGCACTGATCCAAATAACATCAACTTGGATTCCATTAAACTGGCAGCTTAGGTAATTCTAACCAGTGTAATTGCTTCCAATTCAGAACGTTTTCTCATCTTAATTTTACTTGGCTTAACGTGTTTTATGGCCAATCACCGTTTACTGCATGGCGTGTAAAGTATGCCCCTTGATTGGATATAGTGTGAATGTAAATTAAAAAGGTGCAGATATTTATTAAACATCATCATTATTGGGGGTTTATTGACAATTCTTTTCATGCAGACGTTCTTAACAAATTTGCATTGCTAGAGTAGCAAGACGTCATTTGCAAAGATGACATCAGGATTTCATATTATCTTCATAAATAATGCTACTTTTATGAAAGCAAATGTGCTCACACATACTGTAATTGTATAAATGTACTAATATCTTCCGGTTAAACTTACCAAGATGTTAGATTCGAAGCAACATAAAGGGTTGTTTTTTTTACAAAATATTTCCAAGGAATACAAAATTCAACGACAGAACACTTTGTAACTTTTCCCACAATTGTTTCTTGATTGTGTTGTTGGCATCATGTCCCAAGATAAGCCTCCGGTTGGATCGCTTACGCTTTTTCTTTTTTTTTTTAAACAAAACATGTAAAAGACTTAAAAGCCTATGAGTGTACCGATAGTTTATCATAAGAAGCAAAACGGTAGGGTTAAGCTAAATGGCACGCACCTTAATGGCAAAGAAAATGGTAAGTGTGATGATTCTACGGGGGCAGTGATAACTCACGATATCAGTGAGGGGTTTACAAAGGATTTGAACTGAAGGGGTGAATGGAAAATAGGAGTTTAAGCTTGTAGACAACCTTGCTTCATGAATAAGAAACCACAAAGCTGAAGGCTTTTACAGCCACTGATACAATGTCCCTTGGGATTGTGCAGGGAAGGGAGGGAAGTCGTAGATTCACAAGAGTTGGACTGAGAAAAAAAAGTAATTTTCAATGACAGAGAAGGATATTTCATCTGTTTCTAAATAAACACATGATTTATACATAAGCAATATATTTTTTTATATTCGAATGAAAACGGAAAAGAAATGAAACGATAGTGTTTATTAAGTGGGTCCAAATAATGCTTATATTTTTTCCTCAGCAGGAATAAATGAAAGGTTGAGTGTAGATTATCGATATGAAACATGTGGATATGCAAATTAATAGGAAGTATGTTCATCTTCTTGGTTCTTTCGGTAAAGTCACGTAGAAGGGAAGTAATAAAATAATAAAAATAAAACATAATAAAATAATTCTCACGACGTTTCGGCCACAACGCAAGTAGCCGTCCTCAGGTGAAACCAGGTCTGTCGAGGCGACAGCGTCTGAATGAAACAGCACACGTGCTTGGAGCATATATATAAGCTGGGTCGGAAGGGGGGGGGGGAAGTACGCCTTGACAAAATAATTTGCATATCAAGAGGAATTTATCATATTTATGGGAAATGCAGGTATGTGATTAGTACTACTTATGTCCGTGCATTATGCAGGATTAGCAGCATCCAAGGGAGGGGATGTGGGAAATGCAGCATTGTGCCCATGGTGGGCACTGCTCACATTAGCCACCCCAGGTGTTACCAACCTCCCCATTGGCTAATAAAATGAAACTGAAACTGAAACCCCATTGGCTCATGGGCCATGTCGCATGGCTTAGCATGAGGTATGAACCACAGGCCTGAGTCATGGGCCGCCCCACACTCGTCGACGAATGAGAGAGGTGAGCCGTTCGGAATACAGATGAGATGTTTGCCACAAGAGCGAAAAGCACATTTCATGGTCTTTGCTTCATTATTATTTAATATGCATTTTTGAGAATGCTGGGTTGTGATTCCAAAAGCAGCAAGGGAAAATGGAAATCCTTCACTTGTGGAAGTAACCAGTGTTGGAATTGGCTGTCCACTGGGCATGTAAGTAATGTAAGTAATGATTAAAGCAGCGCAGGAAGATTCACTCTAGGTGTATGGGCAATGTGGCAGTACCCTAGCACCCAGACTGTGTGTAACAGTGACCAAATGTGGTAGGCTTTTCCGATTTCTTCCGTTTCCAGTAAATTGTTTGGGATTTAAGCTCCCATATCACATGGCCATGTCACACGTGAAAGGCTGAACGTCAAGGGTGGATGGACTGCTGCCACCAAATGTACAGCACATGGAATATAACAGCAGACCAAAATAAAAACAATTCTCTTTCCTTGTTTGATTCAACCTGAAAGCAGAACCATGGAAATAGTCAAACTTTGTTTCATTTTAATTATCATTGCTTATCCCAATGATTGCTTTAGCGGTTTGGCCAACAGATTAAGCCAACTATCTCAACTGAAGGGATTTATCTACATTGTCTTCATAGTATAAATGCTCATGATGTTACATGTTGGTTCATATCACTGGCACACGATTACCCACCCTTCCGATTAATGCCACATCTTCTTTAATGTACATGTTACAGCAGATGGTATGCTTTCTCAGTCTCCCTCACCATTACATCTCAGATATTAAACCACTGCCACTGTTGCAATTGCAATAACTACTGGAATAATACGGTTTTCCATTCACAGTACTGTAGTTTGATATAATTCATCATTGCAACCTCATACCATTGTTTTGGTTTTTATCATATATGCCAGTAAATTACTTACAGTGCCTCTGCAATGTATTGACTTATATGAAACAAATATTAGACGTGTTCTTTTGTTTATTCATGATTTTAAAATGGTGTGAAAATCTAAACAACTTGGAGAATATAAGTTACATTTTTAAAACACTCGGACATTTATAGGGCTAGATTGTAAGAACACTGCCGCTGTTTTCTGAAGATATTGTTATGGGAGAGAAGTTCAAATACTGGGCACTGATCTGCTTAATTTAGCGCACATTTAGCTTGACACATATAATAGGCAAAAGCATTATCTTTTGCGCTCATTCCACACACGGTCTCAGGCTATGCATGCATGGTAGAATTTGCTTAAATATCTAAATGACTGCAGTTCATATGTGTGATGGCACACGGTGACAAGTGTTATTGGCTATTGGTGAATAGAGAATCAAATCCCAGACACTTTTTTTCTTCTTTTGTGTTTTTTTGCTGTAATTTATAACAGCATGTGAGCTGTACAAAATTGCAATAATAGTGGAAGATGTCACGTAAATTACCTGTGGGTTTTATTTTGTATTTTGCCAAATCAATCTTGCGAGGCTTCGTGCGTTTATTTATTTATTCATCACCCGACTTGTTTTTTACATGTGGTGTAAAAACTAGCTTGTGTGCGTGCATATGTATAAAGTAGAGAATTATTGTTTTAATATCAGCAGTTGGGGTTTTTTTTAGCTGACTTTTTTTTTATAACTCGGCATAGAATAATGATATGGTCATTCCTTTAGATGTCAGTTATTATGTACTTTGTAAGGAATATATACATATATTTAGCTTCGTAGCCTCTGTTGCTTGCGAATAAGCCATCGTTACAAGTCTCAACAAATAGAACACACCCCTTTGTGCATCCCCTAAACTGTTGACAGCCAAGCGTATCAACAGTTCGGAACTTGGTAACAGTTGATGTCCTGCCAGTGACTTGATAAGAAAAGCTGTTAGCCTTTTTGGTTCAAGCGATGGCCCATAAGACGATGGGGGTCACCTTTATCCCCTCTGAGGGATAGCAAACGTTACCCCATTCTCATTAAACTCTATTATCTTTTGTCAGCAAATGGGAAGTAAGGTGACTTGATGGGAAGGGGGAGAAAAACACCTAATTTGCAAGCGGCAGATGCATCAGCGCGGAAGGCGATTGCAATTTATAAACCCTGCGATATCAAAGCAGTGTTGTTGCGTGCAGCATCTATCACTTAGGCAGTAAATAAATGCAAATGTGTTCATCACGTGGGTTATCTTGAACACTAACTACGGTGTTTCATGGTAGGAAGTAACAATTCTCCTGCCGAAGCCACACATTTTTTGAGATGAGGATGATCCACGGCGAATGCGGTTTTAAATCTGTTCTACGTGTTTTTTGAATATGCTGCGAGATTATGCACGCAGTATCTCTCCTGTGATAGGAACAATAGATTGGTAACATTGAACGTCAGCACTGGCTTTGGTGAGAAGTCGCCAGCGTGAACGCTACGTATTTTTGGATCCTCGTGCGGTTGCGTTACGATCTTTGTGATGTCCTTGGGTACACGGACGTAATGTCCTTTTAAAAAAATCCATCTGGACATCCAGGACACCTGCTGTAATACATTGGGCACAATGGGTATCATGAGCCATGCGCTCGTGCTGTTCGTAAATTGTAAGGCTGAGATAGTCCATACTGAAGACATGAATAGTGTAGGATTATTTTGTGGAGTGGATTTGGTTTTTGAACAAAGTATAACAACAAATGTTCTTATCCCATTTGTGGATTCATGAAAAAAACACTTTACAGTTCATCAAACAAACATAATATGTTTGCTTCCCTATATAGATTTTTTTCATGTATGATTTTCTCCAATTTTATTCCAAGCGTAGCTATCGGCATCATTTTTCGAGATGAAGAAGTGTCTATTCAGAACTATTGCAAAGCAATGCACCACTGTATATTCGATAAAAGCCTGCACAAGCTGATATCACAGAACTACTTTTGAAATTACTTCAAATAACCTGTTATTCACACTAGGGGCATTAGACATTTGCACATGCCCTGTTATAGAGACGTTTGTCATATGTATGGCAGTCAGCCTGATTTTTGTATGTCTCTCCGTTGGATTTTTTCGTTCTAAATTATATTAAAAAGATCGGGAAAATGTTATGTTATTGTGACTGGATTCAAACTAGGATCTCAGTGGTGCTGGCTATGTGCTCTGACTCTATAATAGAAAATTAATCTCCATGGGAGAATCCAGTAATGTCACGCTGTCACCCCCCCCCCCCCTCTAAGGATATCCTTACTGTAGACTACGGATGATAGAGCATTAATACGACTCCTTACTGCTTTCTTAAGGATTATCTGGATGTCCTTGGAAGACCTATGGTACTGGCAGGACCCAAGGCCAAGAAGGTGCAATGGACAAATGTCTACAAGGATGCATTGGTAAGGCATCGCACGCAAACCGCATTCAGACGGTCTGCAGATAGCATATGCCACTGAGCATATCTGTCAGGGTCTGCCAGTGGTAGCAGGTCACTGAATTTAATTTGTTAAAATTGCATGACCTTCTGCAATGTTACGAATCTGCCGCATTTCACAAGGCTATGGCTGGAAATGATTAGATGTTATGTTTACCTGGAGGTGTTCTTTTTTTTACTACATGTGTTTAATTTAGTAGGCATCCACCACACCTGCCCCAGAATGTCTTGACTGAAAACAAAAACGCAACCTGGATGCAGTAAGAGAGATAACTACACACACATGCTCTATGAATAGCATGTTGCCTGAGTTGGGCTTTCAATGCCCAGAGGACAAAACACATTTTCTACAATAAATAGGCCAAAAGAAACCATATGTTGTATAATTGCACATTTTACCTTTTAGATTTTTTTTTACTAATTGTTCCATATGCCGGAAAAGAATACATACAGTATAAAAAATGGCTAATTCTTTCAGATAAACACAATCCTCACGCTCTCGCAAAAAAAAGTCGTTTAATTTAGCAAAGAAGCAGTGTAATTTGTTACGCGGTTCCGATTAGCATACAGGCTTTACAGTTGACACCGCTCAACTGTGCATGCAAATTTGAAGCGTAGTGCTCTGGTTCTTGGTTGCCTTGCTAAATAATTGTGTGACACAAATGCTGGGGAGGTCAATAGAATTCAACAATGAGGTGCACAAAAGAGTTACACAAAGTCAGTTTGTCATTTATTTTAAAGCCCCCACCTTTATGTGCTGACAATATAAATATTGGGTCGATCAGTGGTGCAGTGGTTTTAGCGCATTGCACGATGAACCCAAACATACCTAAGTGTTGTAACCAGCAAATTATAATTAAGTGGCCGGTTCCCCAACCCCACATTCACCAGCATGGTAAAGTATGGTTTAAAAAAAAACAAACTCCCATGAGTCACATGGCTTGGGGAGGCCTTCATGAAGAAGTGGATTGCCAATGAGCTGTAAATTATTATTATTATACATTATATTAAATTTCACACACATTTCTACCGAAGCTATTTAATAATCAAAAGCTTGGATGTAGAGGACAAACCTGTGAAGCCCTGAAAAAAAGAATCCAGTTTAGAATTGCATGCTATTACCAGAGCAAATCACGTGAATTTCCCAGCCATCTGCTTTTGGGTTTGTTGTGCAATCAATGGGCAAATAAAATTCCGGAGGTGAGGTGTTTGTCCAAATCTTTACTTACAGGCAGATGAAATGTGAAGGCAGTATAAACTGGTGAGCAGCGAGGTCACCGAAATGCGCATGCTTATTTAATGCAGTCGTTTTATGTTTCGCAGTGAGGATCGGTGCCTTTCGTGTCCGTGTATATTGGCACGCTAAGCGTGTGAAAACCTGTGGCATTAAACACGGGTGAACATTCGCATTGTGTCTATACTGGTGTCAAATCCCATACATGCCCTCTGTGTGTACTTGAATCGTTTGTTATAGGTTTTTGAGGGGGGGAAACATGGGTGAAATTATGAAGCCATGCACGATTTTTTTTAAGTTAAACATTATCATTGCCATGATCAATACTAGTTAACAATATCATCATTATAATCAGCCATGGCCAATCCACTGCTGGATGAAGGCATCCCTCAAGTATCCGGCATCTCCTGCAATCCACCCAGTGCATGCAACACGAGCCGATTTCCTTGCTCCAAGAAAACCGGAGCACTCGAAAGAAACCGTTTAATGTCAAGAGAATACACTCAAAGTTGCGCACAGATAGAATCAAGATTCCATCATTGTTGTACTACCACCTCGCAACCCCAAGCTCCTGTAATTGCAGTCCCGAGTAACCATCGTCATTATTTATTTACGTTGCTGAGGGCACAAGATACCGAGATTGCAACGCTCACCCCGCCGTTCCGTGCCGTTTCTCTTTAGAACCTGGGTCTGGTCATCACTGGCACCATGCCAGTGTTCAACATAAGCAAGAACGCAGGAGAGCAGGTAATGGGCGTATGGGGGCGGGAGAGAAACTCATGCCAGTATGATTGGTAGGTGTGCTGTGGTGTATGTTAGGCAACAAATGGAGCTTGTGGTTTAATGAAAAAAAACGTCCGTTCGACTTGTAGCGTTTTTAGAAAGCATGCTGCATTTTTAAAAATACATTTGAAAGTCTGTAGCCAGCTGCTAGAAACTAGAGCCCGTGGTTCACTTACCGTGGAGGCAAGTGTGCTGCTGTGTGCGTGCTCACACTTCGCGGGGCAACAGCTGCTCGTGACTTGGAGACTGCTGGAAATTCTCCATGCATCTTCGTAAGCAAAAGCGGCCGAATAGACGTTAAACTGCACATGCGATGAAAATGTCAGATGCCCAAGTTGCCCAATGGTGCTACGTCACCTGCTTGTATGCACTGTATGTATGTTGAACTTCTTTCGCACCGTACGTAACCAACCGTGCTTATCGAAGGTGCGAGGGAAGGACAACAACCTTATCGCAAAAAATGCAATCACCGCTTTGCAATCATAAACGTACGAGGCTGAAGCCACGTGTTTAACATGGCACTCCAACGTGTTTTCGGGTTGTGCCGCGTGTGAGAACAGCATGGCGTCTGACGTTTCGCTCCACTCGATAATGCAGAAACCGAATATTAAGATTTTAGGTACAAGATAAAAAACAAAACACTGTAGAGAGCCGCGAATAGCTACGCAGTACGTGAGATTGTGTAACTCTGGAGTCCTCAACCAGGGTCTGCGTAACGCTGTGGGGATGAAGGTATTTGATTTTGCCAAATGCAAATATGGGATTCGCAGCGGTCAGTCAAGTGCCAACAAGTCAGTGAGTATAATTGGGGATCCATGGACCGATCTGCTCTTGTATGTCAACAACTGGTCTGGCTTCATCCAGAAGTGCAATCATACATGTGTTTCATTAACTTCCGCATTTACAATTGTGCGTTACTGCTCACTGAAAAAGGGGGGTCTGTGAAATGTTTATAATGGTCATGGGACAACCTTGTTCTGCAAAATTTTGAGGCAACCATGAGGTTAATGTGGATGAAAGTTGTACACAATCAATGTTTGATTAAAATCTGGGAGCCACAAGGCCAAGGACGTGGCCAAGGATAGGAGCCTCTAGGTCGAGGCCGGTCAAGGCCAGATCCTGTTTGCTTAGGCCGGTGTTATTGCCACATATATTTTTTTATATTGAGGCTGATGTTGTGGATGGTGCCTCCAAGGCCACGCCACCAGGGCCAAGGACAAGAGCTGAGACAGTCCCCAAGCCAGCCTCAAGGCCCAGGATTAGTGTTGAGGACCCAAGACTGGTGAAAATACAAATGTGTAGGATAGCCATCAGTGTGGCCTCCCTACAGTTTAACTCCTGCTTTTGCTGTATAAATGTGTATGTTTACAGTCCGTCATATATCTACCACATTTACGTGGATTGTACAATATGTCACGCCTTCCAAACACAATCATATCAAGCTGCTGTAGTGGCACAGACCGCATTGTGGTCAATATCTGTCTTATACTGTACTCTAATTATGATGTGGAGGGCCATTCGATATTGCAGATCATATTTAATGATTATATGCTGTGGATGAAAAAAATATAACAAACTGAATCAGGTGTGTGATAAATGATCAAGCTCTTTGTCCTAGTGGCCAATGGTTTCAGAAAGGGGGAAAATAATAAAGGTTTGTATTTCATTTTAGCCACGCAGACAAAATACTTTTTTTTGTTTAAATATAAATCCTTGTTATAATAGCTTCTATTTATCAGTACTGTTTTTTTATTGTTTGTCCAAATTTTCGGTACAATATTTTCATATTGTTTAGCAACACGGTGAGTATTAATTATAAAAAACTTCTGTTCTCTGGCTGACATTTTGGTATTAAGCCTTGTGTGGAAAAAAATACCGCTTGACATTATGGAAAGCCATTTTCAAATAACTTGCCAACGTAATGCGTGGAGGAATTAGAAAAGTTAAAATGGTGCACGAGCCCTTTCATGTGCTGTGTTATGGCAATGCATAATTTTTTTTAAATGGGTTTCAAATTGATCTCATTGATGTCCTCTTCCTGAGATTCCACGATAGTTGCATTTTTTTTTACGTGAGCCTGTGGGTCACCACATCCTCAAGCAGGGCCGAAATGTGCAGCAACTTCTTTGTTGCTGTTTATTGCTGACTGCTTTGCGTTTTTTGGGAGCCTTTGTCCCTGTGCTCAGTAACCTTGAGAAAAAAATAACTTTTTACGACGCTCGAAATATAACCTAAGCTTACGTTTTTGCACCGCCTCATACTCAACACATTTCTTGTGATGTTTTGTCAAAGGTTGTGAGATACTGCATACGCATACACATACATGAAAACCGTGCTGTGTCTCTTGCTGTTCCCAGCAGAACCAGTTGCTGCTTGGCGTGATGGGAGTTGACATATCGCTCAACGAAATAAAGAAGCTCACCACTCAGTACAATGTGAGACTTGCACTATCAAAATAAAACAGTTTGTGTCATGCTGAAGAGCGATATGATATTTTTTTTGCAGGTTTCATACCCGGAGTGGATTATCTAGAATAGTATAAAAATACAAATAAGGCATGCGGGTTGCACATTTTTGGTCCTGCTAAATGCATGGGGAAATGCTCTGATTGTGTCATTCTGTGAGACTAAACCAGCCTTGTAGGTTTGCTTGATCCAAGTGGAGGTGTGAAAATGAACACCCCCCCGCCCCACCCCTCTCCTCCTCATCCACTCTCATCCACACTTACCTGAAATAACACATGGTGTGTATGTTGACACCTCTTGCGCAAGCTGTCTAAGCTGCAAGCAGGCAATACCGGGAAAAGACACGTGAAGTGTGAACTTTTTTTTGCAGCATATCAAGCGCGCTGCTGGAACAGTGCACTGTCTCTCATCATCAAGTCACAACCATTTGCATGCTAATTGTTAAGCGCGGCCGTTTTATCGTTAGCTATGTTGGTTATGTATTCGAGCAAGACAGCAATTTTGACACGCAAGTGTCATCCTCATTGACCTCACTATTATTTAGCTTGTTAATGGTCTGATTTGTGTTCACCGTACGCGTTTGGCACGGCTAAACAATTGTCTGTTTTTTAATAACTAATTGGATGTTAAAATACTAATTAATTTCTCGAGCATTGTTTGTCACGCTGGGGTTGTTGTTGTTGTTTTTTGTCTGCAATAACTTCACCACCGTCTGCCACGTGCTTTTGTTGATGACTGCAGCTCGGTCCGAACGGCTACTTCTTTGCAATAGACCCCAACGGCTACGTGCTGCTTCACCCCAACCTGAAACCCAAGGTACTGAGCCCCGCTGTGTCTGCTCTGGGCTCCATGTGCACCGGAAGCAGCATCACATGCTCTCTAAAGTGTTCGTCTCTTTTTCATAGTGTGCGTTTTTTTTATGCAGTAACTGCATTTCATTGTATGATTAGGCAAAAAAATGTTGCGCTGAGTAAGACGTGTGTAGTATGGGGGACCGCTGCGGTGGTGAGATGTTCACTCCCTCGCCTGGTATACAGGAGGTCGTGGGTTCGATCCCGACCCTGACGCCAGTATATTTGAAGTTTGCATGTTCTCCCCGTGTTTGAGTGGAATTTTTATCCGTGTCCTCCGAATTTTTCGCTCCACATGTAGGATCAGCATGCGTTTAAAGTATTTGGCTGCTATAAATTTCCACATGATAAGCCACTTAGTTGAGCTGTCATTTGTGGCCAGGTCGCTTCTGAAAAAAAGATGTATAGCTCAGTGGGCCTTACCTGGTAAAATAAACACGTTCCTTCGGAGTGGGCAGGTAGGAACTTGGTTGGACAGCGCATTCGTTCACGACAGAAAGCTCGCGGTCACGTGCCGCACTTCAACCAATCCAGGAGCGTACATGTTTGGGAGGGGCTCTGCACGGCAGACAAATAATCCCTGGTGGGCAGTGTGGAACTGTTGTTCCTACCTGTAAAAATAGTTTCGTTGTAGTTACCGAGATGGACATTTAAATGGTCTCCATAAAGTCTGGCGACCAAGGGGAAGACATCAGAGTAGATGGTGGGAGACTGTTGGGGTGGATATTTGAGGTCGCTGAGTGTCTACTCTGCAGCAGCTGCGGGATCTGGCAGAGAGGAGAAAGCATTGACAAGGTGCAGTGGTATCTTGTCCACAGTATCTTGAGATTTTTTTTTCTGTTCAATAAATATTATACTCTCTGGTTCTTTCGGTAATGTCACGTAGATAGAAATAAAACACGACGTTTCGGTCGCAACACCAGCGGCCGTCTTCAGGTAAGATCAAATCAAGATTAAATAAATATATATATATTTTTAGATTGTGTCATGTTTATATATGTTGTCATGTAGGGTTCTTCGATTTATCAAATTGCCTATTTTATTTTCAATTACACGTCAATTTTACCTCTGTTTGTAATCGTCACAACAACTTGCGCTGCTAAGAGCGACTTGGGTCTGCTGCAGGAATTCATGCTGACAAGAGCAACAAAATCCCCCTGTAGGATGTTTTTTTTATTTACAAGAGCACCTGAGATGATTTCGTGCGGCCAATGAAGATAAGCTATTCGAGATTACATTTTTAATTATTTAACCATTCAATTGCTTCGTCTGCGAGTTGGTGAATTGCAGATACCCTGCCCACAAGGTTATATTTCGGGCAGTGTGAAGTTATACAGTCCATGGTTTGGCGATCATCGCCCGCGGTAGCACAGGGGAAGAGTACGCTCTATTTTCCACTCATGCAGTTGGTGTCCACGTCTTCCGTGCTTTGTGCGGATCCGGTTAAGCACTGCCCATTGTTTCCGTACCAGATGGAACCCAGGCAGTGTGGTGGTGGGCTCGCGGATGATCTTGTGTGTTGTGGAAACCGGGCATTGTGGTTTCGGGGCCACTGATCAGGTGTTTGTTGTGCACGTTGGCTGAACCCCACGAATTGGTCCCCACTACTTCGATGCTGAAATTCACGTCATGCTGAGTTTGTTGATGTTTCCAGAACGGCTTTCTGGGGAGCACCCGTTCTGACAAATCAACAAGCAACGCCATATTCACAAGCAGCAGCATTGTGCCAACAGTTTATTATTGACCCTGTACGATGCTGAACTGTGGTTGCCACGGTATCTGCATGCTGACATGCGTGTAATGATCGCTTTGCGGTGACATTGACAACTGCATTGCTAGCATCTCAATGTGCCCAGCCTGGTTCTAAATGAACAAATTGATTTATAGTCCTCTAATAATCAGATATCCCCGAGACGTAAATTATATGGTGCAGGTTTTTCAGTAAATGGTGCGCTGATTAATTCTCGCTCTGTGACTGATTGTTCGAGCAATGTGGCTGCTGGCTTCAAGACGGCGTGAGTCTCGTGCTGCTGAAAGGCACACTCCGCTTTGCAATCCGCCTTGTGGTTGCGAGAGTTTGCCCGTTCCTTGCCTTGCGACACCAATTACTATATTCCGCTCCCCATCTCCTACCGGCACTTTCCCCGCAATCTGGAAGATAGTTAAACGGAAAATGTATCTATATCCGTGGTAGTCGTTTTGTGTTTTGGGGGGGGGGGTATGGTGAGGTGGGTAAATGTGGATCAATATTGATTTGAAGCTTTCGTGACTGCAAGAATCCATTCTCTCTGGTTCTTTCGGTAAAGTCACGTAAGAACCAGAGAGAAATGTGGACCATTTGCATCATGAGAACGGATACTTTCTGGCCTACCCGACCACAGGCCACTCTTCGATTTCTATTGTGAGCTCACGGTGAATGTTACACGATGTCGTTTTCCATCACGGTTTGTTGACAACTCGAACGCGCCTTTGTGAATATAAGTACGAAGTATACAGTACCGTTCCAGCGATATATCCATAATGTTTATAGCACGTTTCGTGAGATTGCAAACCTCACATGGACTAAAACATGCTTGCATTTCCTTCGCCGCAATCCTCCTTTTGTCCATAGCCGCCCTTGCATCTCGTAATCTTCTTGCAACAAAGGCGCAGATGCCGCTGCGAGCCCCGATCACCGCCAGTATGCGGAGGGGATGCAAAGGCAGAGCAGGGGGAAGGTGGGAATCTGCTGCTGATGTGTTTCCTACCAAGTCCGATCAGTCGTGACTTGCCACATGTGTGATAGAGAGCATCGGCGTGGTGGCAAATGCCCAGCAACAATACCCCGAGTGGCCAGAGAGTTCCCTGCAGGGCACTCTTGATGAATGGCAGATTGGTCGGAATGGGCTGTAGGCAGCAGGGGGCACTCACGACGGCCTGCCTTTGACAGGACCTCCCCCGCACCCGTAAGGGGACATTACCTCCCTGAGCACATGAACCTTATGGCGGGACCCCGGGGTCCAGAATAAACGGAAGTCCAAATCGTAATGAATTATTGCATTTTTTGCCGACTCCGTCCCACCGCGCAACATAAACGCCGCGACCCGCCTGGCGCGATTCGTTATGATGTCGTGCCGTGTGTTCAAGCGCAGCAGCAGCGAGGACGAATGCGCAGAAGAAACAAAACTTTGATGAGCGCATCGTATAAAGCTCGTCGAGAGGGATAGATGGCCGTGTCGTTCGCCTTCAACAGACATAAAATGACGACGCAGCGCAGTTTATGCGAGAGCCGGGGGCTTGTGGTTCCCCGGGGTGTCTGTGTGTGTGTCTCTGTGTCTATGTCTGTCTGTGTGTGTGTCTGTGTGTGTGTCTCTGTGTCTATCTGTTGTGTGTCTATGTCTGTGTGTGTGTCTGTGTGTGGGGAGCGACGTAGTGCAACGGGTAGCGACGTAGTGCAACGGGTAGCGCGCTGCTTCGCGAACTCAGCGACCAAAGTTCCATTACCGCTCACGGCGCAACACCAGTGACGATTCTCTGAATCGGTCCTGGGCCTCCCCTAAGTCGACTCGACCTCAAATGAGTACCTGGTGTGATGTATAAACGCCGCCTCTGGGGAGACAAATGGAACCGGGCGTGGTGCTGCAGGTCTCCCACCCCCTTGTGTGCCGTTCCGCCCTTCATAGGTGCTCGCGATCGTAATTTGCCCCAACAGCCGTTAAGGCTATACGGGGGACCTTTGTATATATAAAAATAAAACTTTGCAATGTTTTTTTTATATTATGGGCAAAAAAATCGTGTCGCTTTAAAACAAAGACGATAAAGATGCCGTTACAACTACTTGCACAGAACAGTTTCTCAAAATTGTGCTCGGTACAATTGAGAAATCAGCGTTTCGGTACTTTGTGCTTGGTATACTTGAAACGGTGGCGCAGTCTCTGAATGTCAACGCATAGCGTGGTGGAAGACTGCCCCCACGTGGTCTTGCCCAGTGTAGTGGCCCAATGTGCCCCCAACATGATTACGTTGCTTTGTTCCCAGGTGACAAAATTTGAAGAGCCAGTCACCCTTGACTTTCTGGATGCCGAACTGGAAAATGATATTAAATTGCTGGTAAGTTTCACTTCCTAGCTTTTGTATATATTAAGAAACGTTTTAAAAATGAAAAATAAAAACGTATTGATTTTTTTTTTTACAATTTACAAGTGAACGCTTTTTTACGTGTTTTTCATCGTGTTTCTGGTGTTTTGCTTATTAGATCAGGCAGAGCATGATTGACAAGAAGTCTGGAATGCGCACTTTTGAGATGCTAATCAAATCCTTGGATGAGGTGAGCGGAAATTCCCAAATCCCTTTTGCGTTGCAATATTCTCTCCAATGTGCTTTCATGTTGTGCCGTGTACTGCCTGGTAAAATGTCTGACATTTCACGAGATGTGATAAGAGCTTTTGTCAGAAACTGAAGCTCCCCCAGTACTCGGAGAAAAATGTCGGATATCGTGCCATACAATACACTGGAGAACTATACAGCACAAGTGAAAAAAACCTATATCGTGACATTATTACAACATGTGGCTCAATATTAGAGGTAGAATGATTCACTCTCGGTTATTCAATCTAAGAATCGATTATTTTACTTACACTGTGATGAATGTAGCGCCTCAAGTGGCTGCAGAGGTCACGTGCACTCATTGCATACAACAGTAATTATGCAAGTGTCATGAACTTTCGAATCAATATGAATTAATTGATGCATCCTTGCAACTCTGCTGAATAACTACCATCTTATGTAACAACAATTGCTAGTTTTACTTTATAATTTCAAGTCAATATTGAATAAAATGTTATTTTTTTTATCAATTGAACTTAACAAGTGCAGTATACCATTTTCAAATGAGTTTAACCACAATACATTTGTCTGGAGAAAATATCTCGTCCTGTGTCATGCATGCATTTTAAACAGAGAGATGTATGTACGTGTAAATTATGGTTGGCTACAACGGGAGATTTCAAATGATGACCGTCTTTATTTTCAAATGTTAACTTCAAAAAACCCGCTGCTCTTTGTCACCACAGAGGTACATAGATAAAAGCATGAGAACTTACACTTGGACACCAATGCAGTCGGCTGAATACAGGTAAGTGGCTGCTTCAGAGCTTTTTTAGATTTCCACATCGTAGCCAAATCATCATTATTAACATGAAATAGCCATTTGAACACTTAAAGCCCGAAAAAGCACTTTGCAATCCGCGGGTCAAGGGCTCAAACCCTGTGTCGCTTTGATGGACAAGTTGTCCTCGTGTCCATGTGCATTGATTTCGGGGCTAATGCCCCCACACTTCTGTCTCGCGGAGCGGACTCATTCAAACCCTAAGAGGCCCACATTTCAAGGAATGCAATTGTCGGGGCTTATACAGGTCTTGAGAGTATGCTGGGACGGAGCATCAGCTCTGTCTCACAAAATGATCCACCTTGTGCTATCGCCATGGGAATGGGAAGGAGGGCAAGGTTGTCTCTTCCCACAGTCTTTGTCGAACAAATGTAGATTTCATGGCACATGCTTGTGACCATCTCTCATGCCCACCCTTCAAATTGCAGACGCCTTACATTTTTTTCTGGAGGAAAACCCTTTGTGATGCCAAGCCCTCATTTATTAAGCTAAAAGTAAAAAAAAAATCATCACTAAACAAGTCAATGCTTTTTCCCGGTGTGACATATATCAAAATTCAAGAGCCACTCTCCTAAAGATCGTTCACATCACACGCACACACATGATTAATCTTGATGTACACGCAGGTGATACCCTTCACAGACGTCAACACAGTGTGGAATATGCCCTCCTGTCTTTGAAAGTGTGGCTCCACATTTACAGTACTCGTCTCAAAATGGAGGTGTAATACTGCTTGCCGACACATTAAAGGCTTGAAAAATATCATACCTCAAAATTATGAGCCAACATCATTACAGTATTGTGCAAACTATAAACTGTGTGTGTATATGATTGTTATTTATTGATTTCTTTTGCAGGAGGAAGGCAGGTTCTTTTTTATTAGTCTGACGCCGGTGGCAATTATCAATCTGTTTTTATTGCTTTGTGTTTTAATGCATAACGTGTTTATGATGGTGTTTTACAGCCTCGCTCTGGTCTTGCCATCTTATAGCAACTATTACATCAGGTCATCACTTACCGACCAAATACTACAGGCACAATGTGAGTACATCATCAGCACAAGTGCAAGCTCATGTAATTTTGCAGTGCGTGCGGATAAAGCATAAATATTTTTAATGCAATGACAAAGAGATTTTGTTCAGACGTTGCAGCATAGCCCTAATAGCTTTCTTGTATAAGTCCTGGGGTGGAGCAGTCACACAGTGGTTAATACGGTGCAGTATGAACCCAGAAACCCTGAGCACGATTGACAACCACGGCGTACATATCTGAACCAATCTTGTGTTGCCTCCTTCACCTACCCACGTTGATTAGCGTGGTGAAGTATGGTCAAACAACCAGAGTAGCTGACACGGTGTTGGGAGGCCAGCATCTAGTGGTTACTTGAGCGAGGGCTTAAACTATTTCTTATTACTGTATTTAAAAATGCGGAAATACTTTTTTTTTCACTTACATTTCATGTTACGTTAACCCACGTATGCATCTACTTATATGGCATTCTATTGGTTTCATTGTGAGAAGTCTTTTGCATGGCAATGCTGACTGCTCGTGAAAACCACTTGCGTATTTTTTCTAACTTCTAGTAGGAGTGCTGAGCGGTCGCAAAAGCAGCTTTTGAATTCCAGTATTGTATCTCCTCGGTGTTTGTTCTTGCATACCCGGCATAAACAAAAACTATAGCCAGCTTAAGCCAGACAATATTTTTATTCAATGCGCCTTTTGAATAAAATATTGTTCAAGTCCCCATGATCTCCCACCATCTCTGCTTCTCTCTCTCTGTCTTTCCCATTTGACGGACTTGCACAGTCAAAAAGGGCACACGCAAGGAGGGCAAGTATTAAACCGCTAGTTGTGTGACCCCTGCCAATCCCTGACTCCTCCCTTCGCTGGACTGATCGTCTGCCTGCATAGTAGTTGACCCTTGCCTCCTTTACTCACTAGCCAATGCTCTCGCCTGTGGCCCTTCCTTTTCTCTAGTTCTAGTGTGACTCAGCAGCGATCCTTGTTTTTAGCTCGACAGCGAGTCATCTTTCCTTTCTCTCCCCGAGCATCAGGTGGCAAGATCCAGTGAGGGACTGTGATATTAAACAACCGTACAGAAATGAAACACTCTTTAATTATTGCTCACATCTGTATGCGATGAAGCGGGCCTAATGGAAATAAAATTACCCACTAGGTTCTATATTAAGAGTGTTATGTTTGTGTAGTGGTTATTTATTATTGTAAATCCCCTCCTAGATCGATTGCGGAAACTTTGTTTAAGCATCCACCTTCCCAGCTTTGATTACATACGTATATCCCTAAGCAGGTTAGTGAATATGGTAATTATAATAATTTGGATTCTTACTCATTTCCATGCAGTATATGCAGGCAAGCATGAACGGTTTAATTGACTTTTGATGCTTTATTGGCTTTGGTTACACTACATGTATGCTCATAATCATCTTTGTTTTTTTTTGGCTTTATATTTTCAGCAGATATGTCTTCACGTGTGTTCCTAGCTTTGTTGTTAACGAAAATTAAGGTAGTGTCACAAACTCTTCGAACGTATAATTTTAATAAACATTTTAAGATCATTCTTCCGGGGAAACTATCAACAGAAAATGTGTTTGACCTGCCACGCTCATTTTCAAAATGTCTCCTGACTAAACCCCCATTCGTGCCCTGCCCTGCTGTCTTTCGTGCCCTGCTGCCTTCCTGCACATTTCATTAATCCCTTGTTCCTCAATCTGTGCTTGCAGATTTAGAGTTCCTCTTGCCGAGCTCCTTCGAGACCATTGGACATGTGTTCATAGCCCCCAGGTAGTTTGCCTCCTTCATTGGGTTCTCTTCCCTCTGCCTATTCTTGACTTTACCAGAACTTGCAAATCAAAATGGGTAGACGCTTGTGCACAAATGAGTAAATTCAGCCTGATCTTAGTCATTGTGTCAAGGGGAATGAGAGGTGCCGTGTACAACCACTGCAACTTTTCTCCCTTCTTTAGAGTATTTGGCTGCTTCAAATTTCGACATGATGAGCCATTTTGTTAAGCTATTATTTGTGGCCAGGTTGCTTCTGAAAAGCAGCTCTATAGCTCAATGGGCCTTCCCTGGTATAATACAAAAACATGTTGAAATAGTTTTTCTGCATGGCTGTGAAACTTTAGCCCTTTTATCGTGACCTTTAGCTGTGATTATTTTCTATTTCTCCTGCATAAATATTTATGCCACTTTTTCCCACTTTTCGTAGGAAATTAATAACTAAAACCTAACCTGATTCCCTGAGGCATTATTCATATTCTGTAGCCAATGGTTTCAAAAGCTTTGAGGAAATTGTAGGACTGTTTTTTGTGTCAAATATTTATGGTTGTATTTTCAAAGAGTAAACCTTGCAAATCTGAAATATAAAAATGATGGGTCTAATTTTGTGTTTGACATTTAAAAAGATAAAGGTGTACTTTACAAAACAAGGTGGTGTTTAAATGCACAGCAAAATAGTAAAAACAAAATTGTGTGTACACTTAGCATATTCAAACAATAGTTTTGTTACAGTTGCTTTGCAGGTGCATCTCTGCATGACAGCGATGTGCTTTATTATTTCTTAGAACCTCTTGTAAGATGAAAACAGCCCCTCGCTGTGCATAATGTGGACAATCTGAGGCACCTGCATTTGTCACCAAATTACGTTTTATTTTGCCCATGACAAACGGATCAGAGTGTTGGTGTCCACCCCATAGCAAGTGCTGACTCTATACACCTTTGCTGGAAAAACAAATACATGTGCCTTGGCCAGACCTCTTGAGGCCAACACAATGAGAGACAGTACATGGCACTCGATAACTATACAGCTGCTCATTTCACAGTGCGTTGTGTCTCCGCATATAAAAAAATGATGTAATCGCCGATCAGATTTCCACACCAATATTATCCAGTAGCATTTTTTTAAGCAGGCAAACTCTGGAAAGCCAATTAGTAAATGACTGAAAATATACATTATTTACATGTGGGAGACGCACATCAGAGGTGTGATTAGTGTTTATGTTATTACCCATAATGCTCCTCGACAACGCTGAATGAGTTTATATGCAATCATATCACGGTGCTAAATTACCTCTTCGATATAACAAGAGAGCTAACGGTGTTCCCGCACAGGGCTATACCGTACATGCATAATGAGTTACTTGATGTGCTCGCATGTTTTATCTTGCATTGGTGTATTTTCTATAATTCTAGTTACGTAGCAACGCGGGCAGAATTTTTCCTATAGAAAAAAAATGTTAACTAATAAAACAAATGTACTTCTACCATGGATTATGTCTGGAAACTGTGAGAAATGATCGTGAATGCAATTTATATTTAGGAGTAGCTACCTCATTGAACAAGGACAATAGAGGTATTCCTCGATTTACGAATGTTTGGTTTACAAAACTGCGCGTTAACGCAATTCACAAATTATGAACACTTTTCGATTAACCACTTGGGAAGCTGCGTCATCCATCTACGACAGTGTCACGGTGTCCCTACAGTAGCACCTCCACATCACCTTTGCAGTTATTCCAACATGCAGATCTTTTGGTGAGTTCCCTGAAAATGTTTAATATTTAAATTTTAAATAGATTATTATTATTATTGCATTGTGAAAAGTTACATATGTGTATATGTTTAGGTTAAGAGTATAGTTGGAATTACTTTCTGGAACACATCCGTAATTGTTTTTTTTTTATAATGGGACAATACATTTGGATTTACGAAATTTCGTTTTACACGTGTCTTTTTGAAGAACACATCTCATTCGTAAATCGAGGGATACCTGTATGTAAAATCCTGTACCTGTTTTATTATGGTGAAGAATGTCATGGGTGTAATGATGCAACCAACCAAATTCCCTGAATCGTCATCATTCAGAGAGGCGATGCTTTGTAGGAATGTGTGCTCCTTTTTAACATTGTGGTGAATGCAGCATTCTCTAGAGTCGCTGAAAGAATCAAGCAACCACCTTACAATCAACATAAAGGAAACAACAACAAAAAATCTATGCTTAATAAATTATATTCTGCATAAAAAAATGTTATTAATTGCTACACCCTTGATTTGCATGGATATTGTGTATTGCTGCTTTGTCTGTTAAACCGTATCCTAGAGAGTACTGCAAAAATCTCAAACCGATGAGTGACAACGCTGAATTCCTGCGGACATTTATTGGCGAGATGGAGAAAAAAACGCCGGATTCGGAGCATTGTGAGTGATTTACGTAGTAGGTGGGCATCGGTGAGACGGGATGGTCGTGTGTGGAGTGGGCACACGCATATTCACTGCATTAAAAAAAAAACAATGGTTTATTTAAGTTTTTAGATTATTATTATTATAATAACTAATTGGGCTTTGGCCGCATCTATGACACAAAAGCTATGCTTCCTGCTGCAAATTTTTGATTAAATGCTATGATTACCTTCAATTAACAGGGAATTGTAAACTCCATAGACCCCACCTCTTCCTCTGTAGGCCCCGCCCTTTATTGCTTTGGCCCCACCCTTCCCTTATTAGGCTCCTCCTCTTTTGGCTCAGCACCTTCACTCTTTAGGATTAGAATCGTGGTGGGGGTTGTGTGAAGGGTGAGAGTGTGTGCAGCAGCAGGGGGTCGTCCATAAATGACGTCACGCACCTAGGGGAGGGGGGTTAGATATTTGTGACGATGTGTGACGAGGGGGGGTTTTGAGAAATGTGACGTCACATCAAAATGCGCAACTTTAAATAAATAGACAACACGTTCTACTTAATTAAATAGACTTTTTAATAAATGTTTTCTCCTACAACATCAGAGTGCAGCGCCACATTAAATACGCACTACAATGACAATATTTTAAAGCGATTTGAAGCATGTTTTATTTTCAAATGGAAATATGGTTTTGGGGGGAGGGGGGCAGAGCTTTGTGACGTCATATTTGAGGGGGGGGGGTCTGATATTCAAATTCTGGCAGATGATACTGTAGTGATGTCACGAGCTAATTATGATAATAAAATGAAAGATTTACCAGAGGAAAGTAACTATGTTAGAATTAAACGAGATCCAACTAATACTTTAGAACGTAAGACTACTGCAATAATTGCAAATTCATTAATCCCCAAGACTGAGCAATACCAAATTAGGCCAAGGGGCTCAAAACCACCTAGACTGTATGGGCTACCAAAGATTCATAAAATCGGCATCCCATTACGACCCATAGTAAGTACAATTAGCTCTGCCACATATAAATTAGCAAACTATATAACTAAACAAATACAGCCCTACATCGGTAGGACATCTTCATTCATAAGAAATTCAGAACATCTTGTGAATGTGATTAAAGATATTGAACTTAACCCCCGTGATATTCTGGTGAGTTTTGATGTGATTTCTCTATTCACTAAGGTTCCAGTTAATGAGTCGTTTAAATTACTTGACACACTAGTAAAGAATACAGGTTTAGCAAAAGAAATTCCAAAACTAGCTGACCATTATATTCTTGGTTCTTTCGGTAAAGTCACGTAGAAGGGAAACAAAATAATACAAATATAAAACACGATTGTTTTTTTACAATAAAATTATAAAAATATAAAACAATATTGTTTTATATTTTTTTTTATTGTTTCCCTTCTACGTGACTTTACCGAAAGAACCAAGAATATGAATCCCTGCAGTCACGAAAGCTTTAAATCAAAATTTAGCTGACCATTGTTTAAATAACACTTACTTCTTATGGAGAGGTGATTTCTTTAAACAAAAGGAAGGAGCAACAATGGGCTCTCCTTTATAACCTGCTATAGCAAATCTGTACATGGAAAACTTTGAAACAAGAGCACTTGCCTCAAGTACATTATATATGTTGATGACACTTTGGTTGTCTGGTCACATGGTAAAGATACACTTAAAGCATTTCTAAATCATCTAAATGCACAAAACCCGGCCATCCAGTTCACCATGGAAACGGAGGTGAATAACACACTCCCTTTCCTACATATTTTGCTTGGACATGGCCTAAATGGCAAAATAACACACAGCGTTTACCGAAAGGGAATGCACACTGATGCCTATCTGAATGCAGATTCACATCATCACCCAGCTCAGAAATCTTCACTTATCAAGACGCTCATACATCGGGCTAAAACAGTGTCAGATGGTGAAAGTCTAGGGAGAGAGGTTAAACATGTTAAAGAAGCACTACGACAGAATGGCTACAATAATGCTCAAATTAACAGAGCACTGAATGCCAAATCACGATCGCAAAGCAACACTGCTAAAAGTGATCAGATTATTAAAACAATTAGAATACCATATATCTCAGGAGTAACTGACACATTAGCCCGTGTTTTGCAAAACATTAAAGTAAGATTTGGTACAGTACACAAAATTCTAAAACTAGTATTTTGTACTAAAGACGAATTACCTAAATTATCAACAGAAGGTGTATATCGGATTAATTGCTTATGTGGCAGATGCTATATTGGACAGACGGGATGCAACATCAGCATAAGACTAAAAGAACACCAAAGAAATATTAAATTATCTCAAACACAACTGTGGGCAGTTGCAGAACATACTTGCCAACAAGGCCACTCAATTGATTTTGATAACGTTGAAGTGTTGTGTAAAATGATTATTTCTGGCCAAGACTAATTAGAGATTCCATTGAAATTGAGAGAAATACAAATAACTGTAATCGCTCTGACTGCTACAGGCCTAGTGCGGCCTGGAAGCGTATTATTAAATAATACATATTACAATTCCTTATAGGGGAAACACATACTAATTGACTGATTACTAACGTAGTATATAATTACAATAACCCCCCCTCCGCCACCATCTGATTTAGGCACCTGATTGGGTATAGTGATTGGGTACAATTATTAAATAATACACATTACAACTAATTACTAATCATAACAATTAATTAATTACTAATCTATTATATAATCACCCCCCCCCCTCTCCGCCTCTGATCTCTGCACCTGATTTGGTTAAATGATGACGTCACCCTGCTGCTGCTCTATTTAAGACCGGGAGCAGGTGGAGGGCTTCACTCTTCTGGCAAATTGCCCGATGATGCTGGATGTAATTACCAGCGAAACGTCGTACTCAAAAATTGTAAATGTTGTGGATTCACTCTTCAACACACCAGTGGGCTAAATAATAGTGAACTATTTGTCTTTTGTCAACGTGACACATTTTTTACTGATTGGCCGTGTCGGGTGGTGGAGGGTTGTGACACATTTATAAATAACGCGATCTAACCCAAAAACCTTTATTATGAATAATATTGGTCGCGAAAGCCTACGTGTGTTTTATGTATGTTGAACTTCTTTTGCATCGTACGTCGCCAACTGTTGGTGGTATAATAATTTCAATTGTGGTTGCTCTTTCACTTTCAGGCAACACAGATATGATATACAACCTCATTCTTGATGCTGGGATCACTGCAAAGTTGGCTCAAACGCATTGGCAAAAACAAAATATAGCAAGGTGAGAAGTGGCCCGCCGTTGTTCTTCTTTGGATATCTCAAATATCGCGCCTCCTGGCTTTGATATTACGAAAGACACAGGTGTAGCCATCAACCGCATCAGAGCCCATCAACAGGCCGATGCGCACACCTCCTTCACGAATAGAAAAATTAAAGACAAGCCGCAGGCTATGGAAATACAACCCAAACTATGGGCCAAATAAGAAACCAGTGTGGTCTGCGCTCCCTGAACGTTGGAGCAGCAAAACTACACGAAGTCTCTCCTGAAGCCCTCTCGTGGCTCGCAGACATTGGCATTTAGCTCCGGAACATATTGCCATACACAAGAATAGAAAATATAATTTGGATGTTCGCTTTTTCAATACTTTAATGGCTGTCTATTTGAGTTGCAAGATGTGTTTTTGTTGTTACGGAATTGTATAACTATTGTAACGTGACTTTATGCATTTATCTGTACAGCATGGGCATTCTAACACTCTTTGTGGCTACGGACGGTGGAATTACAAGGGTATACCCTTACAGGTATTGGGTCAATTTCAATATAAAAATATGAAGTCAGATAAAACACCATTGTATAAAAGCATTATTTAAATTAGGACTTGAAATGTGAGTTAAGTTGTGTAATGCTTGCACAAACACGACACTCTTCAATATGAAACACATCAGGGGACACGTGACAAATTGGGTTACTAGTACTGGAAAATGTGTAAAATATAATTATTTTTTATAGGTTTTTACATTAAATGAAGGACAATTATCCTCAATTACAGACTTCACAGTTGTGTTTGGAATGTTGTAAATGTTATCATGCGTAATGATAATATTTTAGACATGTTAGCGTGTGTTTATTTGGTGTAATCTTTAATTCACAGCAGTGACGATGAATGGGAGGAAAATCCAGAACCGCATGAATCCAGTTATTACAAGAGAAGCTTAGACAACAAGTCATTCATCTACAGGGCCACACATTTCGGAGGTAACTTTCAGCAAGTACATTAACACGTTTCAACAATGTGCCAGTCACACTTTCAATAGATGAATTACCTAAAGTTGCCACGTGTGTTAGCATTAAGATTTAATAATGATGCATAATTGTTTCAGACCGCTGGATTAAAATATGGACTGATGCATTTATAGACACTTCACTAAAGTCATAGAGGGATAAATTATGCAGTATAGCAGACTGTATGTTCATTCAAAGGCACGACACGTCTCCCACCAATCTCAATGCACTTTTTCAATCGTCAGTGCTCACCTCCGTGAGATACGGGGCCGTCGCTTTCACATTAGTCAATCACCTGCGGAGATTAAAGTAATGGGGGTCATTAGAAAGTATTAGGGTATCTTTAAATGGATCATACCTATTCGAGTAACTGTACTGTCTCGTGGTGCGTGTGCTCGAATGCAGCTTGGATTGAAGAAGGGCTTGTTATATACTTTTGTAATATGAGGCTATATCCGGCTCACTGACGTATCACAACTCGTCATGGTGATTGGCTCTGCAGGTCCTGGTTTACAGCCAATGGGGGGAAGCCTGGGGGCATGGCCCTGACGTGATGGAAAGGTGACCGCTATAAGGATTGGTTCTGCTGGCTTGGGCCTCAGCCAATGGGGAGATGAGTTAGGGGCGTGGTCCCGGGAGCTGATGAGGGAGCCTGGAAGATTCGATGCAGGCTAACGAGGATTGGCGGAAACGTACCACGTGACCCGGGTATTAAATAGGGGTAGAGACGAACGACACGGGGTCAGAACGGGAACAAACAGAGGAGGGAGGCCACGTGGGAGCGGGGCTCCGAGTTGCCACGTTGCAGTGCATCTCTATATCTGTCCCTCTCACGCTGCCTATCAGCAGCGTGGAGTAAACTGTACGATAAGGTGAATAAAAGACGAAATCCATAAGTTGCCTCAACGAGCTTTATTACACTTTGTAGCCAGCAGGGGGCAGTGTGACCACAGGATAACAAACAGTTACTGGTACCATTGTCAGTCGGTCCAACCCAATGTGAACCTCTGCTATCATGCAATCGATTGTCACCCCTGTTGGGGGTCACAATTCAATTCAAGAATCAGTTATATATTATAATTATATTTCTGACACACCTCTCAATTCCCACGTCAGCTACACGGTTCAATTTGTGGCACCTCTTAACTGTCTGCAGGGGCCATGTGAAATAAAGTACAATTAATGAATGCGTATGAAAAAAGAATGTGTGCTATTGTCCAACGGATCTATCGTGAGTGTGTGAATCAAAATGTAATCGATGCGTCGTTACATCCCCCTAATTACAAGCACCCATACATCCGTGTTCAAGACTAATCAGGGTTCACTTTAAGGTGCTTATTGAATCAGAAGTATATCAGTTCCTTTAGTTATTCGTATGACCAGTTGGCTGGAATGTCAGTGTACATTTTATCCCTAATTATGAAACATACACATTGTAATGTGTACACATCACATGTATTAAAACATCATTACACAGTTTTAACAAGTTTCATTTCATAGAGTTGTTTATCGTTGTATTAAAGTAATGTCCAGCTATATTTTGTAAGGTTATATTTTTTTCAGCATGTAGACTACGTGTCTACATTGTTTGCTGTTATTTGGATTTTCCTTCCTACAACTTTAAGTGGAGCTGCGACTCTAGTTCTCGCAGTGCAGTGTGAATCGGTGAACCTGCTTTTGATTCCTGACCATGGCTGTCTGAACCAGTCTTGAGCCCCCACCTGCCCCCATCCAACCCCCCCCCCCACTCTCCCACCTCCCAGCCTATTCAGCTGCTCAGAGTCGACGCACCTTAGTGGTTGTGATGTCCATCCACAGGTTGTGCGAGCCAATCAGACACCACGAGAACATAATTATCGAGGAGATTTTCAAACTGAGTCTGAAGACTCATTGGCTGGAGGGTCCTGTATTGGGATGTTTGGCCAGTTCCATTATTGAGTGTTTTGTATCGGGGAAGAAAAACATAGTTCTAAAATAAAACTCGCACATATTTGGGGGTAGTGCAAAAACGCCCACACAGATGGATTCAGTAATCCATTGGCTATATTTCTATCTCCTTCTAACTCACAGCCCAGCCTGTTTTGGGATTCCAATGTCATCTTTACTAGAATTACACAATATGACACAGTTCCGTCAATTGTTAATCAAAAGTAGTTTCACACTTTGCAATCCAATACAACCTTGCCTATACTACTGAAAGCTACAAATGTTTGAGGCTATATGTCACATGCATACCTTTCGAGGTTATATTTTTTCAACAAAGAGAAAGAAGCACAGGTGAATACGAGCCACAGTTTGTTAAGATTGGAGCCAAGCAGACATGTATTGATTCATGGAACCAAGGAGGTAGCCACAGTCAGTTCACCATATCAGTTCATGATATAGAATCAATATTGTGTCAAGGAGAGCATTGCTATGATTATATAATAATCTTTAGTTTTATATAGCATTGTTCGTGCAAATTTCATCTCACAATCGATGAGGAATCACAGACAAGCTGGAAGGCAGCCAGGTGGTGAGACGGGTCCAACAATCTCCCAAGCTTTGCAGTCCTCTATGTCTTAAGATGTTTTCAGCCAATTAATGATTATATGTACATATGAGAGGAACCCGGAGCACGCAGAGAATGGACAGATTATATTAGTCCACACTTTGCTTTTCTGCCTTCGCCTGACAAACCAGGGTATGTCACTTTGGCACCTACAGGGAGGGATTTTTGCAACATTTGTGCGATCCACCAATATATGCCTTCACAGTGGTACATTGCAGGCACATGCCACATCCGCCTAGCCATAGCTGTTGTCACTACCCCAATAATTTCCCCCATATTTGCCCAACCTTCTGCTTTCATCCCATAAGTTTCTCTGCGACCTTTCGTCTTTTAGAAAATCATTTAGTGTTCATCTGTGCGGAAAACACTTAACAACATGTATACAAGATACTATGATTAATGGGTTTTGTGTTTTTCAGCCACAAGGCAAGCATATGGTGCCAACGTGTCCATGGGAATCCTGGCTTCACGCGTTGTCGACGTCAACATCGATGGCAAGAGCCTGCGACCTGCAGGTGAAGCGCTTGGCAAGGCCGGAGTCTCTGCAGTTTGAACAAAAAACACTACACTCACTTTTTTTGGAATTAATCGATTTTTTTGCAATATTGCAATTGGGCTGGGAGTGTTGATTGCAATGGGGATAAAGCACTGCGCTTTGAACCCAGTGGCTTAGGTTCAATTCCCACAGTGGCGATATGTTCACTACCTTGCCTGGTATACAGGAGGTCGTGGGTTCAATTCCGACCTTGACGCCTGGATATTTGAAGTTTGCATGTCCTCCCCGTGGTCGTGTGGATTTTTCTCTGGGTCATCCGATTTTTCCATCCACATTTATAAACATGTGTTTAGAGTATTTGGTTGCTATAAATTTCCACATGATAGGCCACTTTATTGAGCTATCAATTGTGGCCAGGTCACTTCTGAAAAAGCGCTATATAGCTTTGTGTGCCTTACCTTGTCAAATAAAACAAATTTTTATCGTTGTTTATATGAACCAGTCTTGGGATGCCTGTTTATTTCACCAACCCTCACTCACCGGCTCGGTGAAGTACAGTCAAACCACCACCCTCACTTGCATGTGGTTTGGGAGGCCTTCATCCAGCAGTGGATAAAAGACGATAATTTATGCTGTTATATCACTTAACCAATCCGATTACACATTACATTTTATTTTACTAATCTATATATGCAGAGACTGAAATGTTTGTAACTATTGACAATTAACGTCATATGTCCCCCCGATTGAAGGTGATACTTTTAGGCTTTGCATGGATTTTTTTTCTCGTTGTTTGTGTTTAGTGGTCGGAGTGAAGCTGAATCCCGAATTCTGGGTGCCCAAATTCCGACTCCTCACCAATAATCAGACAGACAGAGGCAAGAATCAAAAAAAGGTCGTACATTTATTTCGGCAGTATTTGCATTCGACAGCAATTTTTTTTGTTTTATGTTGCGTTGCTATTTATACATGCAATGCTTGTCTAATCGTGTGCCATTTTTAGATTTTGCAGTGCATGGACAACTCTTGTGAAATGGACTGCGATTCCAAAAGTAATGTAAGTTAATAGCGTGTCAGAAGACATACACTTTCCCCTTTTCCTTTTGCAATCAAATAAAAAGCATACAAGTCACTTGTGTTAAGTACAGGCAAATATGCGTTTCTGTTGTTGCCTTGGAGACCGGGAGATCGTTGATCGATGTTCTGTTCACCGGTTGACGGCACTAATCGTTATGTATCACTTAACAGAGTGGGCCACGTGAAAGCTGCCACCTTCCACTCTTGCATTTCTTTGACAACAGTTAAATGGAATGGTGCTGTTAAGTACCCAACCTCGTGTCATTTCCTCGCCTCTGTTGTCAAATATCCCTTGCGTTCATTCATTGGTTGCAGTATTTGGTTTGCTGAAATAGTTGGTTGATCGTGAAGTGCCTCCCCCTGGTTATTAAAAGGTGCACAATATTCGTAAGATCTCTTAAGTGGGGTTTTCTAGCCGCAAATTTGTGTCATTCCTTTGAGTACTTCCACGTTAGTTTTGTATGATAATTCCTTTGACAAAACCCCCACAGGGGAAAAAAAGTATTCGTGTCATTTTGGAACCTTGGAAGCTGACCATGTCCCGCACCTACACATTAGTACGTTTGGCTACGTAACGTGCAAAAGAAGTTCAACATACATACTGTACATGCATGGCCACGGTATTTTCTCAGAGGATGCCTCTCCTCCAGAAACCCTCACCCACTGTCTTCAAACACTGCTTTAGCCGAGCTAAACCGCAACTCAGGGTTGCCACCTATATTGGTGTTCCAGTGGAGTTATCTTTTGTTGAGGTTTGCTGTTCTGGGAAATCTCCTAAGTCCTCCCGGGAACATTGAACGTCTCGGTTTCTGCCAGCTGCGTAACAATGCGCCACTCAAGACACAGATCATTTACATGCAATTAAAGGTTTGTACACGAAGCCATCCAGATTTACAAACACAGACATAACTTCAACCGTGATGATGGGTACAAACTGAGTAATCATTGGAAAGATGTTATTAACCATGCAAAAAAGATTTAACTACACATATTTGTACCATCTTATTTGACAGGTACTTTTCTACTTTACCGAGTGTTGACATCCCCAGCGTTTAACAGTACTGCTTTTTTGTATTTGGATTCTCAACCAACACCGGTTTAGGTCGAGGTACACCGATTGTTCTCTTGTGCATTGACGACGTTGGCCAATTTCTCTTGTAGCCCCGCCCACCACCCCCACGTTCCATTCCCTGGTTACCACATTCAGATAAGCCCCTCCCCCCTTAACTTGTATTTAAGGGCTGGTCTCTTGGAATTTTGCCTCACTTGATGCAGTAATTTTAGCTGTGACGGTCCCACCTGATGACGGAGACTTGTGTTGCCTCCGAAACGTCGTGATTTATTATTTAATTTTATTTCTATTATTACTTTTAGTAATTTTATTTTTTACCTACGTGACTTTACCGAAAAAACCTAAGAGTATGAATCCTTGCAGTCACGAAAGCTTCAAATCTAGAATGCAATTATCCTCTACTTGCGCTAGTGCGAGACATGCCCCTTCCCATAACAAGGCGGGGTGTTTTTTTCAAGGCAACAAGCCTGACCACGTGACACACTCAGCTGTCATGAGCTTGGAGTTTATTTACCAGGGCCAGTGCTGTCCCCTCATCAAGCAAGCAAACGAATCCCATTAAAACACATACACACACATTTTATAATGCCATTGAACGTGGGTAGTGCTCTATCATACAGCAAAATTCATTTGTTTCCAATATATAGGATAAACACAATAATGGAGTGGCATTACAATCACCCAGTACAGAGTGCTGGTTGCATTGGCATAGCAGCTGGTGGCAGAGTACTGTCGCTACAGCCTTGAAGAGCTGAGAACATGCCCAGTCCCGATAATACATACAAGATGCAAAGCATCCTGTTAATTTCCCATGTGGCATGGCTCACTATGCATCAAAAATGCAGTGTTTTGGCTGTCCATCGAACAAAGACGGTCGCCGCATTGCACGCCTTCAGATGCGCTTCTGCGGCCGTTTGCAACACTGTTCTGATGTTGGGAAGCCACTTGGCCTATGCACTTTTAAATCTAGGTTGAAAACTCATTTCTTTGGAACTGCATTTTGTGTTTAGTTTGTTATCCTTCCTCCGCACCTTAGATTAGCATAGTTGCCTACGTACGCTGCGAAATAATTTCAACATACATACTTACACATTATAGCTTTGAGTATACTGTTTAATGATGATGATGTGGTGTTGAGTTGATGGTTGTGTACATTTTCTCAGATCTTGGAATGTGTGGTGTTGGATGATGGAGGTTTCCTCGTATTTTCAAACCAAGAATCTCACCAAGAAAAGGTAATAGTGGTGCACTGACAAATGACTAGTACAGCACGGCATTATTCTCAGTTTAATACTGGTAGGAACCTCTGGCTACACCAGCCCACGGGGGATTATTGTGTCCGTCCGTCGTGCAGGGAGGGGCTGGGTGGGGAGGGGCTGGGTGGGGAGGATGGGGAGGGGCTGGGTGGGGAAGTTGGGGAGGGGCTGGGTGGGGGGGTGGGAGGGGTGGGGCTGGGTGGGGAGGGGCTGGTCATCCCGTGGTGCCCTTATAAAACTCAACGTTTAACCGACTCACGCCGGCTTGTGCCCGCCCTCACAGTCGGGCATATTTGCGGAATACACCACGCCGCCGTTTTCCCTGGCTATTGACCGAGCAACCCAACGTTCCTACCAGCTCCCTCCGCAGGAATGTGTTAAGTAATTATCCTTTGGGAATTCACAAATGTGCAAACCAATGCAACGCTCGTAATATGTGTCCTGTCAAGGCAGCTGAATATGGTTAACATTCTTCATGTGCATTCTAATTGCAAAAGCCATGTTGCTCATGCATTCAGATCACGTAGAGAAACTGTGCAATCAAATAATTGTCGTAAAAACACACAGCTCAGGCATAAATAAAGTTCATAAATCAATTTAAAAGCATACAATTTACAACAAAAGTCCCAATATGGATTAGCTCTAGAGAGAGCATCAATTTCCAACGGGAGGTCTGAATGGAAGATCGTAAGAAAAAATAAGTGAGTCTCTCTGTTGACGGTGGTGCGCTTATGTATGTTGAACTTCTTTCGCGCCGTACGTAGCCAACCGTGCTACTCATCGGTGCGGGGGACGAACAATAAACTAAACACAAAAAGCAGTTCGAAAGAAGTGAGTTTTCAATCGCGCGCACAAATAAACACGGAGGAGAAAGATCATGTGTACATATGCATGAATTTTGTACCAGCGCTTGCATTAGTCCTCGGAAGTATTTCATTAGCGATGTATAACGTCTCCTGCTGAGCCACAGAACAAGACGACATAGCACGCGATGATGTAAATGCCTTTGTCACAAACATTTATTCTTTAAGCGATGGTTATAATCACCCAATTTTTGGGCAACCCTTTGATACATTTCACCAGATTTCTGCAGGGTAAGTCTTTTGTGTATTTTGGATCATCTTTGTGAAAGTTATCGTGACCCCCCCCCCAGCTCTACAGACAAGACAGATGGGCAGACAGCTGATAAGTACTTATCGTTAGCACTGGCTTACAGCAGATAAGTGTGTAACAAGCTGGTGTGTATGGTATCGGCCATTCTTCAGAGCAGAGATAAATGGGGTCAGAGGGATTGTGCTTAACGCTCTGGGGGATTGTGGCAATTGAGACGTTTTAACAAGGTTGTCAAATAATTATTTTTAATTGACTTATAATGAATTTGTCATTGGTGGGCATTAACGTATCAATCTTTTTTTTAAGTTTGAAAACATTTAACTGGTTTAAGTCAAAAATGTTAATTAAACTTTTCATTTTCACAGTACACCATAGTGTAAAGTGCAGCCTCTGGCTTTCAGTCAGCTAAACTTCTCCACCCTCTCGCTGTACCACATCAAGGGCCGTTGCCCAAAATGTCAACCTGTCACATATTCTGTTATATACGGCTCTTTAGTCCATCCGTTGCTGGGTGAGTGTTGGTGAAGGTCACGTGGGTTATTTCATCAAACGTCATCACAGTGCCGGCTGGTGAAGGCACAGAGCAGACACGTGAGAGCAGCAATGGATCTTGCGGCACTGCCCTCTGCTGCCCACCATGAATACCCGTAGCCCTGTGACAATCCTGGGACCTTTTTTTGCCGGTGTCAAAGTATGAAAAATAAGAATAGGTTTTACCCTCTCTGGCAATAAAACAGAAGGTTTTAAGATGTTCAAACACCACGTAGATACATTTTGCAAGGAATCAAGTCTGTGTTAACCACACGCATTTGTGGTGAACATACATACAAACAAACATGCTCTGATAATTATATATATGGCATTGTCTTTGAAACTGATTGGCCTGCACCAGAGACAGCCTTTTCTTTATAGCCTAGTCAGACCCATGTCAGACCAGAGAACGCCAAAAGGCGAACAGTAGAAAGACAATGTATAGGGTAAAACCCAGTTTAATTTTTCATACTTGACAATCTGTGGATGGTGATTGCCCATCCAAGCACTATCCAGGGTCAACATTGCTTAGCCTCCGAGATCTGAAAAGATCAGATGCATTCTGGGTGATTTGGTCGTCTGTATATTTTTGTTATCGTAATCATCAGGCATGGTCAATATATTTCTGAATGAAGGCCTCAACAAGCCACCACCACCTCTCACGATCCTAGAATGCAACGATCCACCTTAGCACCTCCTGCATACGAACTGATACTGGTAGGAACCTCCTGGTTCCACCAGCCCACAGGGGATTATTGTGTCTGTCCGTCCGTCGTGAATCCAAAAATGGGAGGGGTGGGGCTGGGTGGAGAGGGGAGAGTGGGGGGGGGAGGGGCTGGGTGGGGAGGGGAGGGTGGGGAGGTGTTGGGTGGGGAGGGGCTGGGTGGGGAGGGGCTGGGTGGGGAGGGGCTGGTCACCCCGTGGTGCCCTTATAAAACTCAACGTTTAACCTACTCACGCCGGCTTGTGCCCGCCCTCACAGTTGGGCATATTTGCGGAATACACCACGCCGCCGTTGACCCTGGCCATTGACCAAGCAACCCAACGTTCCTACCAGCTCCCTCCGCAGGAATGCGTTTTAATCGCTTCCCATCTCCTCGATGGGCCCAGTCTCCTTTATTGCCACTCCATAGTTAATGGTCGAGTGAAGGTGATTGTTGTTGTTTGTGCAAGACACCAAATCCGCACGTCTGTTCCCACTCCGAATGTCGTTCACCGCGCAGCTGGGCGAGTTCTTCGGGGAGGTGGACCCCCACCTGTTCCACGAGATGCACAGACTGGCGGTGTACTCGCGCGTCGAGTCCTACGACTACCAGTCGGTGTGCGACCCTCCGCCCGAGTCGCACGCGGGCGCCGCGCACAGATCCATCCGCATCGTAAGTGGTCCCCGGCACCGCACACCCCTTCGGGGGGAGGACGTGGGGGGGCTCTCTCGCTCGCTGCTCAGGGCATAATACATAGCTTGGATTGCAATGTCGGTTCACAACGGTCTCTAGGTACAACGTCATGGCTACTAATAGGGTTTTTGCCCTTTTTTCTGGCAACAAAACTGATACCTTTTACAAGGAATCATGCTTACATTAACCACAATACTTGCAGTCAAGTGCAAACAAAAAACAATACTCTGATAATGTATGCATTGTATTTGAAACTGATTGGTCCACACCAGAGACAGCTTTCTTTAGAGCCTCGTCTCATATGGTGTTCGACCAGATGACGCCAACGTCATGGCTAGTCGAGCAATATCGGGTTTGCTGCTTGTCGCAGAGGTTTGTGGTTCCAGCTCTGTGGTCGCCCTGGTCAATGCTGCGGGTGTATTAACCAAATATACACGCTGTCTGCTTCACAGTGGCTTTTTAAAGATCCCGTATACGTTATTTGAAAACGAGTAAGCCGTGTGTGCTTGCGTCACAGTCCAATGTAGCAATATTCGTAAATAACTTAATTGCGGAAAACTGAATGGCACATTGCCGCCCACTGCTAAACTCTACCCATCTCTGAAATGTAGACAGAGCAACTTCATGATAACCTGTGTGCTCTAAGAAAGGGGCACATGCCAAATATACAAATGAGCTGTATTCCATTTTGCAGCCATAGTTCATGATATAACAGCATCACGTAGCTGTGCAAACTGTCTCAATTAAGCGCATAGCCATAGCTCACCATTACGGCTCCGAGAGATGCCTTGTATCAGTTCAGAACAGGATGAGCATAGTCATGCTGGGAAAATCACGGGAGAATTGTAACGGAGTCGGGGAGCAATCCATTGTGGGCTCCAATAGCTCTCTGAAGTGGTTTCAGGTTCTACCACGTGATGCCCAGCATGGCGAAGCTCCCGAGCAAGTCAGACGTCACACCGAACAAAATGCGGTACAACCCGAAAACAAATCAAGAGAGCTAAACAGCACAGGCGTAAAGCTGACACACTGACATTCCACTCTGGGGAACACAAATACGTGTTTCTACACGGCGAAAACAGGTATAAAAGTCATTAAAACAATACTATTACTATTCTTGGTTCTTTCAGTAAAGTCACGTAGAAGGGAAATAATAAAAATATCAAACACAAAAAAGATATTTATTATTATTTTATTATTTCCCTTCTACGTGACTTTACCGAAAGAACCAAGAATATAAATCCCTGCAGTCACGAAAGCTTTAAATCAAAATACTATTACTACTAAACAGAATTTGCATCAGACGCACAGTTGTAATTGGGTAATAGTGTGTCATACGAATTATGACGGTAAATATTCATCGCTGGGTATGATGTAATTGTTTAATGCTGAAATTGGATTATAATTATACTTCGATGCCGCTTTATCCAGCATCGGTGGAAGAAAATGCAGAAACGTCACCAATACGGAGCGATGCTCTGCTCTCCCCTTTGGTGAAAGTAGAGGCTGCACCATGTTACGTAAAGGCCCACCGCGACCTGCTCATTTGCTGTGATAGTGGAAGAAGCGATGTCGCTTTTTTTTCAAATTTACTTTGCTTGAAGGCGAGGGGTCTCGAGCAGTTGCAATTCTGTGCCGAGGATCAAGGCTGCGTGCAGTTGAGTCATCAAAGTAACGTACATAAATAACGTACGTGTGTCTGTGTACTTGAGCTGAAAGAAATTTCGCACAAATGTGTTGATATATTTGCTTTGGTATTCATGTAATGTTGATGTTGGGGTTTGTTTGTTTTTTTTCAGCCAAAAATATATGACATCCTAAACCTTGCCTGGTGGCTCTCTGCAGCGGCATGGTGAGTATAAACCGGGGACAATCTTCATGCTGAATAAATTGCAAACCATACGAGTTCACACATCTTATTTCCTAATGCAAGGTTATTTTTCATCATAAGGTTATTTTTCAACATCAAGAAATATTGCTTTGTCGCACATTTCACACCAAAAATAAACGCTCACCACCTGGAAAATCTTTGCACGTACTCAAATAATTTAGTTTGATTCTCTTTAATCGGAACATTTCTGCAATATGCTTTTCAATTACTCGACAAGTTTTTACAAGTGAGGAAAATTACAACAGCGACACTGTCTTCTTTGGTTTTTTCGGTAAAGTCACGTAGGTAAAAAATAAAATTAAAATAAAAAAAATTAAATCACGACGTTTTGGAGGCAACACAAGCTTCCGTCTTCAGGTGGCACCGTCACAGCAAAATTACTGTATGACTTGATACAGTAATTTAATTTATTTTTATATTCTTCTTTACCTACGTGACTTTACCGAAAAAACCAAAGAGTATGGACCCTTGCAGTCACGAAAACTTCAAATCTAGAAGCGAGATCGTCGTTATGGTATGCTAGTATATAAATAAAGATGCCTGGTATTGGACATTATTTTTTTTGTATTTCTTTAGACGTTGCCATAGCATGACTCCAATAAGCCAGAAACGCATTTATCAGACTGTGGGTCATGACCCCTCCCAGGAAGGTTTCATTGTCATTAGAAGGGGCCGCAACTTGAGCCAATCATAAAAAGAACATATGGAGGGCATCTGTTTAATCACCAGAATAACATAACATTTAAGTCAATCGATTGACATAATCACTCATGCTCAGAGCTCTCAGGTCTCATACCCCTCCACTCCCCCCTCCATGACATTTCACATACATGAAATGAAGATTAAGGTTTACAACATATGGGATCCCTTAGGTTACAATTATTTGTTAATACTGTTACTGATACAGCACACATTTTGCAGATTGTGCTTTGAAGCGTGTATATTTTTTACCATTGTTTCTAACATTCCAATGTTTTTGTTGAGTATTAATGTGATGACGCTTTGAGTGGAAGATTTGTTCCAGAAAGGTGCCACTATGTCAACAAAAATTAAATGTACTTGACTTTATTATTACTTGCATTCTCAGCAAGTACCAGTCAAATCTATAGACAGGGTGATCCTTCTCTGTTCATTACAATCCCAACTGAAACTACTTATTACGAATGACCAAAATCGTAATGTTAGTCACATGACAAACATTTGAATCATGAAGAGTTGTAATTTCTCCAAATGTAATGCACAACCAGTGTGTTATTTGACGTGTATTTGTGCAGTCATAGGTGAGTTGGCCTGAGACCATCACAGGCAGCTTACCTGGATCAAACCCAGGTTCTCAGCAGTGCCAGCTCATCGCTCTGACCTCCTAGCCACCCTCAGGAAAAAAAATTTTTCTTCGGAAAATATTCCTGCGGAGGGAGCTGGTAGGAACGTTGGGTTGCTCGGCCAATGGCCAGGGTCAACGGCGGCGTGGTGTATTTCGCAAATATACCCGACTTTGAGGGCGGGCACAAGCCGGCGTGAGTAGGTTAAACGTTGAGTTTTATAAGGGCACCACGGGGTGACCAGCCCCTCCCCACCCAGCCCCACCCCTCCCACCCCCCACCCAGCCCCACCCTCCCCACCCAGCCCCTCCCCACCCTCTCCTCCCCACCCAGCCCCACCCTCCCCACCCAGCCCCTCCCCACCCTCCCCACCCAGCCCCTCCCCACCCAGCCCCACCCCTCCCATTTTTGGATGCAAGACGGACGGACGGACACAATAATCCCCTGTGAGCTGGTGGAATCAGGTGGTTACTACCAGTAAAATATTTAATCCATCCACAGGATACGCTGATACTGAACCTCTGCCGCCCTCTAGTGGTTCCATTCTCTTCTTGCGAATGGCCAAATGGCAATATGTTTGGGAGCGAAATGCCAGTGTCGAGCAAGGTCTTCTCACCACGAGAGGGCTTCAGGAGAGAATGGTGATATAATAGAATACTCTAATTTTGGTCACGATTTTTTTTCATCTCGGTTAAATGTCACACATAGGGTCATCATCATTACCGTATATCCTGGGTGCCTTCTCGTTAGAATGAACCTTCTTTGTTTGCTCCGTATGATAACTTTGCTCGACTGGTTTGCAGACAGACCGACACACACGGAGGAGAGTTAAACATGAGGATGGTCTGTGTGTTCCCTGACAGGTCACTGCTCCAGCAGCTGCTGTGTGGAATTACGGTACCAAACTTGTTCAGTCCGTGTAAGTGCCCCGGTCACTCAGCAAAGCCTTTGTGCAGCCCTGCAATTACAATTACGTGCCTCACATACTCACGGTGTCTTGTTGACATTTCACATTCTGCTTTATGTGGACCCAAGCGCAAGGTTAATTTACAGAGTGGATCACAGCAAATAAATGAATTACATTACCGTTGGGCATACAAGGGAATGCTCGTGCCACTGCTGGCAGACGGGGTCTCCACTAGAGGGCAACTCTAGAGGGTACATAACCTACTCTTCCCGGCAAGTCTTTTGAAGGGGGTAGGGGTACCCACGCTTTACCCCACCACACCACAGTTATTCTACCTGCCGATAGAATAACTGTGGTGTACGTATGTACGTACATTAAACTTTTTTTCGCAAAGTATTTCACCAACCGTGAAAACCAGAGGTGTGCCCATTTATACTGCTGGCTGGATAATCCGAACGTTGATTTGGCCCCAATTTAATTTGCAAAAAGTCTCATAGTGAAGGAGTATGTGACAATGACATATCCTATGATGCGTGTACAGGAACATCCTCATAGAATGAATTAATGGCGGGGGCATGCACCGAATTACATGTTTATATGTTTTACAAAATATGGATTTGTTATCATTCACATTTTGTGGATTGCACAAGCGATGGCCTTCGTCCAGGATGCCCTTGTTTAATCGTGTGATCGATGCTTTCACCGCCGCTTTGTATTCCCAGCCGTGGAGGCGAGGGACCCCCTGGAGCTGAAGGGCAAGGTCGGCTGTGTGATGCTGCAGACACAGTACTACTTCCCAAACAACAACAAGTCCTTCCATAAACTCATCGACTGTGGCAATTGCACCAGGTGGGGTCGTTGCTCACGAATACAAACGGCACACCTCCTTCGCACGACACAACACACACGCAGGCGCTCCGTAGCTTGTTGGCCGGGCAAGCCTCGATCGTTGGCCCCTTTAGCGTTGGAGGGGGCAGGGGGGCATTTGGGAGGGCACCTAGAAAGGAATTAAACTGCCCTCCCCTGCTGAAGACTCAGCCACCCCCACCGCCTGCCCCACCACCCCATATATTCTTATACTCAAATAAATATTATTGCAAATATGTTTTACAATTAAGTTATGGGCATTGCAGCCTTTCTTCATACACACGGGGGGTGAAATCTAGAGCAGGGTGCATGATGGAGAAAAGCAGAGCACATCTTCCTGCTTTCTGTTTATCATTGAACATTTGTTCAGCTTAGCATTGACTGTGTCGTGCATTCTCCCCCCCTCCCCGCCGCCTCCTTTAATGATGGTCATGCTACAGGGTTGGGTGGCTACATTACCTTTGACTCGATGGTGAGCTCGTGTGTTTGTGCAACATTGGAACAGGTACTTCCACGCGGAGAAGCTGGGCACCAGTAACCTGGTGCTGGTCGTGGCAGAGTTGTTCTCAAAAGAATGTACAGCATGCGAAGATCGGAAAATCAAGCAGGCCAAGCAAAAGTGTATCCTTTCGCACCGCCATTTCGCTCTCGGTGTGTGCCCAATATCTTGAGATCTCGAGAGAGGAAAGGGATTTGAACTCGGTTGTTTGCTGGAAGGTTGACCTCCGAGCATTGGTAGAGGGAATTTAATTGTATACTCATGATAGGCCGCGCAAGCAGGTTTGAAATTAAGAATAGATTATTTGATAATAAAAAAATCTAATGTAACCACACAAGACGTGCAATAATGAATTTGCATGGTCACCAGTTTGCATATCTATTCAATAATAAGCTCATGTTACATGCAGGCTAATCGAGTGAACAAATCCATACAAATGAGATATAATTAAGAGAAGCAATACAAATTCGATTGTGAAAACAATGCAAAGAATCAGTTCTTGAATCTCTTCCCGCATTGTGGCAATTCATTGAAGCACTGCAAGGAATGAATCGCTGGGATGACCGCTTGCAAGCATGCACTGTCTATATATGAATCCTTGTCAACAGGATGTGAACGTGGGGAGCATAGACAGTGGAGCATAGAAAGTAAGTACAGTACAACAGTGGATATTGCTGCAGCCATCACTGATGATCATGGTCAAATACGGTCACATATCCCCTGCGGTAAGCACAGCGTGGGAAAGCCCTCATCCAGCAGCGGATCGACAACTGCGGCAGGAACTGCAATGTGACGTCTGTAATGTGCGAATGTGCAGAGCGCTTGAGCGAGTGTCAGAGGGCACGTTGAGTGTGTGTGTGTGTGGTAAGGTGCTGCGATCGTGAACGACGACAACAACGATGGCAACTCCGCCGGTATTGGCGAGCGCGTATCCCTGTGTTGACGTCGTCCTTGACTCTGCATCCGCTCAGCGCAAGGACCCGACCCCTGTTTGCTGGCAGAAACGCCACGGTATAGGAAAGGACCCGATGCCTGCTTTGATTACAATGTCGATGTGAGTTAGAGCCCTGCTCTGTGTGTGTTTCTCCGTCATGTGGATAATAAGTTTGATTTAAAAACTTTCGTGACTGCAGGAATTTATATTTTTTGGTCCTTTCGGTAAAGTCACGTAGATAGAAAAATAATAAATAATTATTTTAATTCACTTGATTTTTTATTATAATTTTGATATCTACGTGACTTTACCAAAAGAACCAAAGAATATATAATAATAAAAAGTAAATTTTGTGGTGCTTGCTTGCAGAGCCATTGCATTGCATAAACATGATCTAGAGGGAGGTTATGTTTGCATTATATGTAATAAAAATGAAGATAATATGGTGTGCAATTAATAATGGATTAATGTCGCTAAGGTAGTTTGTCTTGTTATGATAATGTCCTGACAAAAAATAACATGCAGATGTTAGCATAATTTCTGCTTTCTGTCTCCGTGTTTTGCAATTATGGCAATTACTTACGAGCCACTTGCACTGGCACGGACGTTGTCAACACGTATCACAGTGGCTCTACACGAGCATATACTGAAATGTTTTATGGCTTACATTAGCAGGTGAATTGAACCCACTTAAGGACGTCCAATATCACTACGCTCTTTTCCAAACTTCATTGAACGATGCGTGAAGAATAACTTATGGACGCTCTCTCCTACTGTTGCATCTTGTATTGTTCCTTTGCTACCAGAAGATAACTTTATTTACAAATTAACATTTTTTTCCCCCATTTCAATGTTCTTGATACAAGGCATCAGCAAAAAAGAAAATGTGTTTATGCTTTTTACAATGTGACATTTTTACCTTTCTTTAAGCTTTGTCGTCACGTTTGCATCTCTTTCTTTTCCATTGTTTTTCCTTTTAAATCCTTTTTGAATTTTACTCATGAATCTTTATCTTGCAGGATGAGCCCATGTGCTCCGTGTCGAACCAAGCCTCCAATGTGATCCCTTCTACTCTTGCTCTATTTTTCATTCCAGCATTAGTTCAAATCCTTGTCCAGGGTCAGTCATGCTTACGTTAATCTCATCCATTCTGTGCTCTCCCTTTTTCGAAAGGAAACGGGAAAGTTTCATTTTTGCCTTGGGGGCACAACACGGACAAACGTTGGCAAAAAAACAGATAAATGTGATATTTTGTAAGCTCCATCTTGACCACGTGCTTGGATGGCAGGCTGACCCAGTTTAAACCTGAATAATGCATCGAGAAAGCTTTCCGATCTTTTACAATGGTACTTATCAATAACCCCCACTGGAATGCAAAGAAAGTCCTTTTACAATTGGGGGAGGTCTGTATGGCAGTCTTCATTAAAGTAAATGAATGGTGACATCAAATACTAATTGCTTCAAAGCACATTCGCAAAAATGCAAGTGTGTATTAAGGACCGCCTTATTATACCAGGTCGTACAGCAGCTGTATGGCTGCAAAAATGCTCACGTGAAACTGATTGGCTGCATGCCTTGGTAAGCCCATCACAGCCAAGATTCAGAAAATGAAATAAACTACACCTCATCATGGTTTCTTATTATATGAAACAACAAACGTAGGATTTGTGATGCTCCAAAAGTAATGCCTCCAATTTTCTATTATCAAATACTTGGAAATGTTATCATCAGCAGCATTTGGCTGTTTTTCAAGCATAGCCACCATCCTCGTATATGTATTTGCACCAATATGGAATCAGAGACAGCATTCCATTAGGACAAATATTATTTATAAACCTCACATACACATTTTAAATAAGAAAAACACATTGTACAGAAAACCATGCTGTATGGCCAGTGGTGGCTCTGCACACCTGTAATCCAGAACTTTCGAGGCATGGGTTGATTGATTGTACAAATATTGCAAATCTCTCTGCGCATTTGGGTTGCTCTACCCTGGCTTACCAGAATAAGGTGGTACAGAAAATATTGACTTCACCTGTTCCATCTGCATGGGATAAATCGTAGAGTGTTGCCCCCTCGAACGGGTGATAACATCTTTATATATAGAGGATCACAGCCTGGTGGGGAATTTGGAGGCAGCTCACCTCCCACGTGTCTGTGGATCCTTGTGCCTCCGAGTCAAGAGTGAGCAACGGCTGTGTGACGTATGACGAGGTTGAAATTTAAATTAACAAAAATAAAATCATCCTGGCAAAATTGCACGCGCAATAGGCCAACCTCAAACGGCTGAACAAGTTCAAGTTCATTTATTAGGTATAGCCCTGTGAGCCATTCGGCTCTTGAATCGGGTGCAACCGCAACAAACAAAAAACTGAAACATGAACAAAAAACATCTTAAAGTGAATATGTGACTAAGTGCAAACAGAAAAACCAATAAAAGACAGCAAAATATTGCAGAAAAAAACACCGTACACCAACGCTGTGTGCAAAAATCCCAGTGGGATGCAAGTCAAACAACAACAACAACCATAAGACAACTTAGATTAAGATGTTAATCAGAGGGTGCCAGATCTGGGCTCTGCAGCCGATGGAGCAGGACAGCCCACCCAAACTCTGCAATGACCTGTGTGATATACTCTGGCTCGGTTCTGTGCCAGAGGAGGTCTTCCACCGTTTAAAATACAATATTCATGACTTTCCCATGAATGAATATGTAAATTGTTGCATCTCTCCAATACAATGTATTGGCAAAAAACTAAATAAGAGGCATTACTTTTGGAGTAACGCTCATGTTGAAACCAAGTTATCCAATTGTATTAACAGGTTTTATTATGTTTCCAATAATATACAGTAGAAAATAAACTCAACACATTCGTCAGCAGCACTGCCTTAATAGGAAAGTATACAATAGGTGACGATTGGCTAATTGGCCCTTCTGCATAGCATGGATCATAGCATAGCATGCTATGAAGGAGAGCCCAAAACGTCGTCAATCACGTACTTTTCTTTCAAGGCAATGTTATTGATGAATGTGGTCAGTATTTGTTGTTAAAACTTGTACATTACTACTGACGCAGTATCACCAATCAATTTGTTCTCAAGTTGATAGGATATGTTGTTGGCTGCTTGTTCCTATTTTAAGGCACACCACTTGACCACGTGGGGTGGCCTTAGTTAAAAGTGGCACGCACTTTTAATTGGGCTTGGTGCTCCAATTCACAGCATATGAGAGCAATCCAACGTGTGCGTGACTTGAGAGCTGTACGCAACACGTGGGCAGCTCGTGTGGGGCAAAGTGTGCAGCTGCCTCTTTGTGACACGAAGCCTGTAACATCGCTGCTGTGCAGCCTGCTGTAGAATAAGGCCCTATTGTAAGCATGCATTATTCACCTGTAGCTGATCTGTGATTATTCATCAACTGGGTTATTTTGTCTGCCTAGCATGAAGTCAAGTATGGCAATTGTGTAGTTGCAGCAGAAATCTATTATGAAAACGAAGTTGTACATCATTTCGAGTTACACAAAAACTGATAGTCGTGTGCGTACCAAAAAAAAAAACACTCGTGTTCAATTGCGAGAAGTGATAGAGCAGTCATAAACAGTGTATCGAGTTATCTTACTAAGTTCGTGATTTCACTTTTTCAGCAACTGTGCACAAAATCTCAAGTGTGTTTTTCAGGTAACATGTAAAGAAAGTTAAAGCTCCACTCGCTTTTCCTTACCCGTCTAAGAGACTTCGAGGCGTCAAATCCACTCTTTCATACTTTCATGAGCTCGAGCAAAACATCAGGGTTTTTTTGGTTAAATGGATCAGGCTCCCATTGCTAACAATGCAGAAAGTAGCTCAGTGCATGAGATGTAGGGCATCGCGGTCTTCTCCTCCCTTACACGGCTTGCAAGCCTGGCACCGTTAATTTGGTGCTTTTAGCTGCAACAACGCAGAGTCAGGTTTTGCTTCTATTGTGGGAAAACTGCTGATGGAAGCTATTGTGCAAGAAATGCCATTGTCGGTAATGATCACAGGAAGAAAATACAGAAGGAAATCCATTTTGAGCATCGCCGTAATTTTTTCCATCACAATATAGAAATTTAAGAGCATTTTGGGTTACATTGAATTGCTACCATCAAGTGTAATTTGGAGTAAGTAATAGACGCAAGGTTTGTTTTTTAGAGTGTTGCATAGTCTTCTTATCTGACCGCAGACTTGTGAAGTGTTTCTCGAATACAATAAACGTTGAAACACCACTTTTAATCACGTTAGATGCATTTCCACTTTAGATTTCTGCTGCGATGTCACATCTATCACCATTTACCAAGTTTGTCTGCATCATGTGTGGAGCGTTGTGAAGCTGTATAAGAGAGGTTGGCATGATCCCACTGCATGCATCGATTCTGAATGCCATGCTTGATGAAAGAGCCTTGCTACTCAAATAAATCTGAGGGTGCTGATTCCAGCCTTTTGCTAGCTCCATCAGCGGTCATGCCAATGCATACAGCTTCTTGCATGTTACTTTTTGTTTGTGCACACCACGTTTATTTATTAACACGCAGCTCAAATGGACGGTGGCGGTAATGCTTTACTAAGTACACAATGAGCAAGATATTAACTCTTGTTGATGCCAAAGGGGGTAGAACCAGCAATGATGGAGGGCTGTAGCTTTTGTCCACGGATGGATATGGAACATTCCAGGCTACATTGTACCAGACAATAATTCTGCCTCTGAGAAATGAAAATAAACCACTTAGTTGTTCCCAAATAATGTCCACCTGTGTTAACTTGCAAAGGCATAACGTGTAGTGAGAGATGGATTTATACAAATAACTCGCCATGCACGTGACATGTGCCATGCCTTCAGCTTCCAATCAAGGTCTGGTTCCGCTACCCCTGGTTGGCAGTACTTGCTGTGACTTGCATTGTCTTGATTAACTTGCCTTGCTACCCCCATTGCTACGTGTCATTTAATTACAAGATGAGTTTTGCAAAAGTCCATGGAATCATGGTCTAAACAAATGGGTTTTCCACAATGAAAAATGCGCAAAACTGAAATAGCATAATGGTACCTCGTATTTCAGTAACATTTCAATCCGCAAATGTATATTTTGTAGAAAGCATTTCATTTATATACACTGCCTTTGATGTTTATGGAACTTCAATATTTGGCGGTGAGACTTAACTTTGCATATCGCAGCAAAGAACAACAGAAATACATACTTTAATGCATGGTGACATACGGCTGTGCTACGAGTTAAAATACATTCTTAAAATACACCTTTGAGTACCCTCTCACATGGATTTAGTCCAAATAATGGTGCTTTATATGGGCAAGTTGTATACAAAGCGTGCCTCTACGTTGATCTGTCATCACAGTAACGAGTGCACGCGTGTGTGCGTGCGTGTGTGTGTGCGCGTGTGTGTGCACGTGTGTGCTCGTGTGTGCGCGTGTGTGCGCGTGTGTGCGCGTGTGTGCGTGCTTTCTGGTGACTGTTCCTGTTCTCTGGCACAGGAGGATGTCTCTGAGTGTGGTCATGGCACCATGCTGAGGCCACCCGTGCTGGCTCTCCTTACCTTTCAGGTCTGCCTCCTATGGCTCCTCATTCCCACAGACAGCTTCTTCTCGTGACCGTCACCCACCCATCCGTCCAAACTGCCCCCTTAAAACAATGACCTTGGTGGGACCTCATGCTGTGACACTTCAATGTCCTCTTGCCGCACCTCCCTCGGTTACCATAGGCTCTCTCATGCGCTTATATAAGTAATCAGTGGGGAAATGATGCTACTTTGGGCCCTCTCTGTTGCAGTGAAAGTGCTGCGAGACAACAGGTTTTATCTATTTTTTTAAATATTATTTTCGTGTTAAAATATGGCACTTAGATCCCAGGCATCAGTCTGAACATGACGTATTCTGTGAGACAGGAGTGACAGAGACTGTGTATGAAATATGGGAATAGAGGAAAATAAATATCGCAGTCTTGCATCCTTGTGCTCCATTCTATATTGGCTATGCCAATATGTTGTCAATGTATAATTTTCTCCTTCATTGCCCAGTTGCGCTGATAGGTAACCATTTCAGCTTACGTCCGTGCAAATTTCAATAAGAGAAGTCCTTTGCAAAAGTATTTGACAAACTATATAACGGTGTCTTTTAAAAACGTATCAATACTCATACTAAACTACCTGGTTTTGTCTCTTTGTGTTGAAATAAGAAAGATCGATGTTTCACCAATGTTAAAATACTTCCTTTTTGTTTTTTTATTATTATTTTAAATATGGAATAAGAAAAAACAAGCAGTGTTTATATAATAGTTGCAGCATAAGTACACAATTGGTGTATATAACTTAAATATGACATTCTTTTAATCAAAAATTACCAATAACACTTGTATATACCTACTCGTTCGAGGATGTGTCAAATCAAATATAATAAGAACTGCAATTAAGCACATATCAACTCTCATCTCCAACTTGCAGTTTTGTTCCTACGTTTAACAACACAAGGCACGTTTGTCGAAGTGCAATTTTTGTTGGAAACATTTAAAATTATTTTTTTGTAGTTTCCCTTTTTGGTTCGGGATGGGCCAAGGAGCTAGCGCATGGTGGGATCTAAGCGATTGATGTCATGATATAATTTGCCACATTTCAATTGTAATCTTACTTTATTGCCGTTTGATTGATAAATAATGTGGGGTTTGTTTTGGTCAGTGCCTATGTTTAAATTGGCTTCAATATTTTGTTCTGTAAACACATTTGAAATAACACGAAGGTACATATATATATGGAAAGAGATCATGCTTTTATTGATCCCCTATTGTATTGAGACCAGCCTATCCCTTAAAACATTCCAGCGTGCATGAAAAAACAAAAAACCCATATATCCTAGCATTTGCTAGACATTGATCCTTGAAAGCCATTTGTTGCATAGCTCAGAGCCATTATTCAGCCACATACACATTTCTGCATTCATGAATGGAATGATCTGCAATTACTGTAGTGAGTCCGTGCCTGTTTGAAGATTGAATGCTAAGGCAAAATAATAAAATAACTATAAAAAAATATTTATATATATACAGTACTTGGTGCGTTTGTGAAAGATGTTATTTTAGGATGTTGAGCATTTTTCCATGCACTAAATGATCACATTATTTCTACTTCAATACGCTGTCACTAAATAGATTGAATGTTGGTAACGTTCACATGTTATTTAAGAGTGCTTGGCAGCCTTTACATTGTGAAACCCACCCCACACCACCCCATCCCACCACAAATGTTCTCTGAAAAAATGTTCAATTTTTGTAAATTAGCATTTTTGTAATTTCTGATTGTGAATAAGAATATAAGATGGATGTCTGCTTCAAAGTTGTTAACATGCGATTGCAGTCTGTTTACTCTGAATTGATCACAGATGTTATTACCAGGTTATTGCAACTTGAAATACTTGTGTTTTAATATATGGAGGTAAAGAAACCGATATGTGGAGTAACCATTTTCATAGCTGTGCTTTAGAAAAAAGTCTGCAATAAAAAAAAATGTTAATAACGTATGCTACTCATGTGCTAACTACAGTATTCAGATCCCACGGCTATTCTGTTAATTTCAGCTTTACTTTGTAACATTACTTAAAGCACTATTATGTACATTGTGTTATTTATAACTGTAATCTGATTTAAAATTAAAGTACAGTATCTATTAAAGAAATCCAGTGTCATGTGTGTTTCATATGAAATGCTGTTACACATTTTTTTTTTACAGTTTGGATTTAAAGAAAATTATGCAACATTCAACTATGTATACGTAGAACATGAAAGAAGCCAGAGTAATGCGATTGTAGCCATGCAACCAGAACTATGGACCACACAATCCACCACGTGTCTATAGACTATACAATACACCACGTGTTCTCTATGGACCCTACAATACACCACGTGTCTATGGACCCTACAATGCACCACGTGTCTATGGACCCTACAATACACCACGTGTCTGGACCCTACAATAAACCACGTGTTCTCTATGGACCATACAATACACCAGGTGTCTATGGACCCTACAATACACCACGTGTCTGGATCATACAATACACCCCGTGTCTATTGACCCTACAATACACCACGTGTCTATGGATCTTATAATAAACCACTGTTGTGGTCGAAATATCTAGCAGCTTTTATGGGGGAATTGGACATTATCCCGATTTAAAATCTATTCCAGGTAAGCGTTAACTATTAAGGACCCTGTATCAGTTCACGGTGCTTATTGAAGGCCACGGGGCAGGTAACGTGGGGGGCTCTAGAAAGCGTTGAAATGTTGCATAATTTGTTATGTTGCACAACGCTTTCGTGTCTGTGATCCTTGCCTTCCAACCCGCGCTAATCAGCGTGGTTGAAGAACGACTTAGTGATTAGCGAAGCATCTCGGCCCGCATCCACCGTCGGATTCGCAACGCTTGCTGTACGTGTACAAATTGTGTATGCGCCGTGTGTTGACACCAGCGTTCTTCACTCATTGTAAAGAAAAGGGGGGGGGGGGTCGGGGCACTTTCGCCGATAAGACATCAGTGTTGAGGGCCGCCAAACATTTGAAACCTGTTTAACACCGTAGTCTTTCGCGACCAATATCATCCATAAGAGGTTTTTTTGGGTTAGATCGCGTAAATATATAAATGTGTCGATAAACCCGCCACCACCCGGCACAGCCAACTAGTAAGGGTTGTCACGTAAACAGAACGTGCCAATTCGTCACTAGTACAGCACACCGGTGTGTTGGAGAGCCAAGCCACAACAGTTACAATCTGAGTACGACGTTTCGCCAGTAATTACAACTAGCGTCATCAGGCGACAGCCAGATTTGTGGAGAAATACTCCTGTTTTGTTCCTTGAATGGCTATACGGGGGGTGCTGAACGTGGCTATTGCTAACCAGAGCCGTAACATTGTGCAGGATGAACCCCTGGCACGTGTGGCTAATTTCTACAACCTCCAAGTGATTCTGCCTCCGAGGGTGAGGGGGTGGTTCACAACTCTGGTTTGGGTTTAATTACTTGACGAGTCCAATGGCTTGTCTGAGCCGAGGAAATCAATAATGGGATAAACAATCAAGATTGCTCACTGCAAAGGCAGAACAGGTTTGGACAGCCAATCAGTGTACGGACGAAAGAAAATCGGTTTACAGCAGCGCTATTCAACACAGTGTCAAGGCGTGGCTATGTATTATACGTTAAAAACACCAGAATCAAACGTAGTTTCTTCAAGTAACTTAATTTCTATATACTGTAGGAAGTTTCGTTTTGTTTTTCTCTGAGACTCGCCAGCCTGCACGTCTTTTGAACGTGAGCGTTTCTCTCGAGGTAAGACCTCACGGCTGTTACCAATATGCATGATTATTTTAATAACATCTACAGTTTAACGTTCTTACGTTGGGAAATTAAGCGGTATGATTAAGTTTGCCAGGGAATTATGTTAAAACCACCCATCATTATAATCTCGCGATCGCAACCTGTGGGGTCCAGAGACGCATGCGGCTCTTTAAGGAACTGCTTCGTGACAGATATTTATTCAGGACTCACTGTCTCGTGTTCGCATGCATTGCCACCCTTGAATTATATATATTTTTACAGAATTCGAACAAAAAATAGGCTCTTAATTTTCGTTGCCGACCTCCTGTGTTAGGTTGATAATAATAATTTGTGTTGTTAAATTGTGATGCATGTTGGCCAACTGCAGGGGGCGATATAGGTCGCAGTAATGCAATTATTGTCGTGAGGCTGACAAGTCCGTGTGTTTTATTGTGCCGCAATGAGTTTGAGTTCAAGTTTATTTGTTTACACCGATGGCCCCGTTTAGCCGACTGCAGGGCACTTTCACGAGGGGGATTCGTGGTGTGTGACCACAGCAACGACAAAAACAAAATACAAAAAGTACTGAGCAGAACGAGCACACGCCCCTTAAGGCATACCGCTGCGATCACAATGAGACGATACCATGGGACCTCTTTTGCCAGGATCTGGGGAAGGCCAATCAGTTTCAAAGACTACGTATAATTCTAGATTTGAAGCTTTTGTGACTGCAAGGATTCATATTCTTAGGTTTTTTCGGTAAATTCACGTAGGTAAATAATAAAAATTAATAAAAGTAAAATAAAAATAAAATATAAAATAAAAATCACGACGTTTCGGAGGCAACACAAGCTTCCGTCTTCAGGTGGGACCGTCACAGCACGATAGTTGTCGTGCGGTGATTTTTATTTTATTTTTTATTTTACTTTTATTAATTTTTATTTTTTACCTACGTGACTTTACCGAAAAAACCTAAGAATACAATACGTATACTATCAGAGCATGTTTGTTTGCACGTTCACCACAAGTACCCTGTGTGTGATTAATGCAGTACTTGATTCCTTGAAAACGGTATCGATTTGGTGTTTGAACATCTTAACACCTCCCGTGTTTTTTTCCAGAAAGGGTAAGATCTTATTTTTCATACATTGAGACTGAAATTGTTTGCCAAGCGTTATAACCTATATAGCATAGGCCACCTCGGACCAAACAGAGTATTCTTCAGACAAATTAAATCAAGTGACGACTCGTGTGAACGTGAGATTGTACAGTCTGAAAAAACAAAGTTGCTTTTAAAAAATCTGATTCACTAAATTACCTTGTGGTGAAGCGAGATGTGTTGAGGTCCTCTCTTCTTGCACTGGCTCATGTGTTATGCACGTAGTTAAGGATACCTCTGTTACAAATATAACATCCGAGATATTCTGCATTATAACTTGAACTGTGGGATTCCCAAACGTTACATTTAACACCGTAGAGAAAATCGCGGTGCAGTTGGTTAACCTGCTGCGCTATAGCAAATAAATCGACCCGAGTTACATTCCCACCCACGGCTAGTATCGGTCGCAAGTGATATCAGAACCGATCCTGCACGATACATATACATGCGTTAAAATCACGGAGAGCGTAACTAGAAGGGTTAGTAACCCTTCCTCATGTATCGGTCTTGCAAGCAGCATTGACAAGTGGGGAGCAGCATCGAAAGACATTTCATTCGGCGCAATTTAACAACCCAAATTCGGACGGAAAATTTCGCATTTTATTATAAAATGAAAAAAAGTTAAACGCGTGTTTTAACATTCTAAAAGCATCATTGGACAAATTTTGATTTAAAGCTTTCGTGACTGCAGGGATTCATATTCTTGGTTCTTTCGGTAAAGTCCCTTCTACGTGACTTTACCGAAAGAACCAATAATATAACATCATTGGATACTTTCACATCAATATTTGTCAGATGCGTTAAAATCGTGTCTTAAGTTCTAGTGGTTGCATCAAGAGCCACATTCTGTTTAAATGTGTACCATGTGCCGCGTTGGACAGTGCATGCGTGTGCGATCAAAAGGAGGACACAACACACAGGTATAGAGCGTGAGAGGTAGAACACACCGAGGTGAATCAATACAAATCAGCGTTTCAGCACTATCCCCTCGTTCCAGTAAACGTGTAGGACTGTTGCCATAGTAAAGTGACGGCTGCACAGTAAGCAAACAGGGCGCGGCATCGGTTCAACACCTCCGTTAATCTATAACTCCAGAGTTGAATTTCACTCATTCATCCCATCCAGCATCCTCTCTCCGTCGTCCTCCACGCCACACACACACACAACGCGAACAGGCTGCTGCTGACTTACGAAATGTGAACAAGCACGGATCAATATGTGCTGAGGAAGAAAAATGGGATGGGCAACGTTTTAGCCAATTGGCCTTCGCCAGATTTTCTTTCGCAGTGGATATTGATTTGTGTCCAGCCCACTCACCCCAAAAAGCTTATTCGCCAATCTGCCCTTCACTCCAACCCTCCCCTCAATTATCAAGAAATAACAATACGTATACAGCACATCTACAATATCATATACATTGTGCACACAAATGTTATACTAATTATATTATTCATATTGATCATTTATAAATGCGGTACAGTACATTTTGGTCCATGCTACATATGCCAGCTGGTCACACTATGTTTAAACATATTTTGCACTTATAAAGACATATAAATTGGTTTGTATACCTATTGTGCTGTTAAAAATGTACATATTTCTAATGACATGTATAAATGGTGTAGTTGGTTCAGAGCATTGACATTAGGGATATCACATTAAACATTAAAAAACCCATCAATCGTGACTATGCATACCTAATTTGTCTTTTTCATCGAATAATGCAACCGCTCATCGTGTACACATCGTATATTATTTTCTGCCAATAAGAATGTCGTTTCAATGCGCTTTCACGAGGCCAAAACCACTGAATCAAATAAATTATTGCGTTAACGGGCTACATGGGTTCACGCATTGTACACATTATTACAGTAAACGCGTCCTATTATGATTCCATATATATAAACTACATATCTGCGCTGCCCAGATGGACACACGTGCACTGCATTGCGCTTCCTCGGCATACTGTATGGAACGCTGTGAGTACATAGCCCCCCCCCACCACCAATGCTACTTCTACTGTCGACCCTGCTATGTCTATGCGTGGCCTCCTCCCGCTTTCAGCACCATGGACAGCGCATTGTGTACATAGCCCCCTCCAATGCTACCTCTTGCCCTGAGCGTGCGCTGTCCGTGGTGCTGAAAGCAAGGTGGCCGCGCACGCGCACTGGCTTCCTCGGTGAAGGTGGGCGGGCGAAGTGAATTTAAACGGCTTTAGATTTGTCAGAGCGGACTGGCGCAACACGCCGGGGAGACGAGCGTGGATTGGAAGGCGCCGTGCTGACAGCGCTCGGCTGGCCAGTGGCGTGCGCCGAAATCAGTGCCGGAGCGCATGCGGTCTAAGGAATCTTAAGGTGTGGATATTTGCAGCAGCAGAAGCAGAAGCGTCAGCGTCATTCGTCCCGGCGGAGAGAAGAGCGAGCTCGGAGCGGGCCGCTCTTCACAATTAACGTCATAAGCAAATCAACAACAACAACAATAATTATAATGTCAATTTTATAAATAGCAACGGTGGAGAAAATATATACAAGATGTGCATAGGAAAAAACTCTGAGAGAAGGTTGCAAAAGAAACAATGATTTAAAGATAAACAACACCATCACCACCCTCGTCCACTCTAACGAAGCGTGCAAATTCGAACATCGTTGATCGATAACCGAATGCGGCGACGAGAGCGGCAGCAACAACGGGACCAACGGGAACAGCGCGGCTGTTTGTTGAAGAGTGGGTGTGACGGCACGGCGAGAGACCCACAACAGCTGCACGAGCCATGGGCAACGAAGCGAGCGCGGAGGGGGCGATGGAAGAAGGAGCCACTCAGCCGAGCAGAATGAGCCACCTCAGCGAGGAGGAGAGGAAACAGATTGCAGCTGTGCTCTCCCGAGCAGAGGCTGGGGCCACCCTAACACCTAGGTAAGAGGGGGGAGAACAAGCGGGGGGGACGTTGGGGGGGGGTGATAATACATGAGCATGCATTGCATCCCCTCCCCTCGGTAGACTCGGCCTTAAGGTGGTATTGAACCAGTACCAGGTGACGTACAGGACAACGGGGAGTACGCGATTCTTTTCCGGCCGAGTTGAGATGAATGGGTGCTCGCGGACGGAGAGAGCAATTGATTACAGTGTACGGTTTGACACCTTTTTTTGAGGGTGAAACGGGCGGCTTGACCCGATCCTTTGTGGTGTGAATGTGTAGTCGCATCGCGTGCAGTCTCTCCGTGTTTGTAGCCTCTGTACCGTGTAGTTCATGCGCAAGTAGGTGTGTGGCCAAACGCGTGATTGCGCTGAGATTTTGTGGGGGGGGGGGGGGGAGCGGGGGTGCAGTCCATGTACATGTATATCCCCCTTTGTCATTCCACTGCTGGATGAGTTCCGCACCAAGACGTGAGGGTAGTGGGAGAAGGGCGAGGGGGGGCTATTGACCTTACTCCACCACGCTGGTCACTTCTGGTTGGTGAAGGAGGCGGGGAGTATAGAATTGCAGCAATTGTATGGCGACAACGGAAACACGGTACTGATATTAATAGGGAATGCCTGCACTGTGCAGTATGCACTTAAGGTGGGAGATGGCAGTGTTGAGTGTTGTCTCCTTCAAGTGCGTGGGGTTTCCTCTGGGTTCTCCGGTCTCCTCCCACAAGCCAAACATTCATGGCAATGGGAAAAAAATATCCAAATGCAGGTCCCTACTTTGACATATTCATGAGATTCGCTGATGCTTTTCTGGGCGATAATTCCCATTTAGATAGATATTCTTTGCTATTGTCTTTCATCAAAATTAATACTGTGTCGGTCCCATATTTTGTTCCATATACATGTATTGCATATATAGTGTTATACTGTTATATGCTTATATGTATAGTAAAATATAATATACCGTATATTGATCTGTGTATGTATTGTCCTGTATCTGTACATTATATAAGGCATGCACAGAACAATATACAGCATGTATGGACGCACATACAGGATATGTGGATACGCATATTGCATGCAAGCATGCTGCACAAGAATACATGTGTAATGCAAATATGCATGTTGCAACATTTGATACATATGTGGTGTATGTGCAGTATGAGATCTAGCAAATACTCGAGTGTTTTGTGCACACTGCAAATACACCTTACAATGTGTCTCCATTATTTCTCGCCATGTTTGTCAAGGTTTTAAGTGTATAAAGTACCTATACCCCTTCATGATAACCTAATAGGTTCTAGGCCTTTGTCAATCAACTGCTGGATGAAGGCCTCCAGCCATACTAAGTATAAGAGACTGCCCACCCACTCTGTACCGTGTCTGTGTATGTAATTCGTGATTCAAGTGCTTCCTAAGAGCCCCTTAAGACACATAGAAGTAGAACATGCTTGCGAAGTAGAATATATCGTGCAGATACCAGGTTGATTGCTGTTTTATGTTTTGCTAAGGGAGTGTCGCAATCCACATCGTGTGCTGCGAGAGCCGTGGTGTTTTCGTGTGTAAGCGGTGTAGGTGGACGTCAAGAGCTACTCATTGCGCTCAGAATGATACTCGTCACAGGCCTTGACTAACGCAGCCGGTCTGTGTTACGCGTGCACGCGTTGTTGAGTTTGGTAATAAACCAACAGTGGCATGAGGCCCTGTCTGCGATATACTCTGCTGAATATACTGCAGATGAAATTGCGCTGGTGAAGTGAATATATACCACGTGTAATGTATACATAAAGTGCTTACGTGTAGATGAATATGAATGTGTACTCTTGTATATGAATGTGATACGAAGCCAACTACCCAACCACATGCCAAAGTTTAGCGAACGTTGACATGTGGTTGGGCCAAGATTGGCCCAAAGTTGCATGTTCACTGCTTGGTATGCATAGACATAAACGGTATGTTTATTTGAAGGTTTTTTTGAAGACTCTGAGGAGATTTTAAATGTTCATGCAACAAAATATGTATTTTACTTTTTGGTTCTTTCGGTAAAGTCACGTAGAAAGAAAATAAATTAAATAATGGAACACAACGTTTCGATTGCAACACAAGCAATCATCATCAGGTGCAAATGAATGAGAAAAAACAAACCTAGTAAACTTAAAAATATAATGCAATACAACACAGAGAGTCGGCTAACATAAGTCAACACCCTACCTGGTTGATTACGTTCTTCCAGAGAGTGCTAAATTTATGTATTATCACTTAAAGCCATACAGACGAGCCTCGTGTGGGCTCTTAAATGATTATTTATCATTGTCTCTATTATTACATGATCATAAGTGCTTAAATACCCAACACCTAAAAAATGCAATCCGCGTACATGCTGCGTACGGTATGAGCGTTGCTCTCTCGTTCTTGACACACCGCCGACGCCTGACGCCCCTGCAGGAGCACGGAAGGAGGATCGTCGTCAAAAGGGAAGGCATCGCGAGCCACGTCCAGATCCACATCGCGTGCCACGTCCCCCGGCGATTCTAAAGAAAGCTTGTACCATGGCGAGCCCTCCATGTCGCTGCAAGCCAGGGACGAGGCGATGGAGAAGGGCTCCAGGGGCACTCTGGGAAGAAAATCCGCCCAGGATCGCAAGGGGCCGCCCGACAAAAGCCCGCGGGGTCTGAGTCCAGAAGTCCCGGGGCGTCTGGAGCTTTCCAGTGCTGAACGCTTGGCGCATTCGGCCGTGGAGGTGCCTCGGAGCCCGAGCAAGCCGTGGGTCGACACGCACGCCGAGACGACGACGACGACGAGACCAATGGCCATCCCCGAATCGCAGCACCGGGGCGTCGGGAAGGGTTTCCAGGAGCAACTGTCGCCCGCAAGCCCCGGGACGCCGTACCAAGTGCCGAGGTTGGCGCCGCTGCCCAAGACCACCCTCTGCCCGATCTGCACCACCACGGAGCTGAGCGTGGAGACCCCCGAGCAGCCCAACTACAACATGTGCACGCAGTGCCAGACCGTGGTGTGCAATCACTGCGGCTTCAATCCGAGCCCGCACATCACCGAGGTGCGTGAGTCCGCGGCGGCGGCAGTCGTAAAATAGAGGAGCGGCCCTCGCCTCTCTGCCTTGGGTTATTCTCATCACGATTTCCACAATGACGGTCCGTGTCGTTGGCCGTGCTTTTGTTGTGCGCTGCTTTAAGACTCTTATCGCAAAGCAGTCATCTTCACTGACCTGCTTGCGTTCCTCCCTTAAAACAACCCCCATCTCTTCTTCCATAGCCAATCCTCCTACCCCCGCCCACCCAGCTACGACAAGGCCTACCCCAACCCCTCCTAAACCACTCCCACCTGTTCTCATAACTGTCGCCCTAACTACACCACCACTTTGAATAACCCCACTCTTAATTTCAACCACGATCATCTTATGAACATTTTTGTAAAATAATTCACGTAAAGCGCCTTTGAGTAAGGCGCTATATTAATCTATCGTAAATATGATTCGCACTCAAACACTCATAAAAGGGGCAAATTTCCTGAAATGGGTCTGGCAATTCAGGAACATCTCAAGATGAAGGTAGACTTAACTAAAAATGGCATGCCGACTGTTTGAAAATTCAAGCAGTGGCTATACAGATTATGACATTTTGAGAAGTCTGCCTAAATTTGTGAGTTGTCCATCAACTGCCTGATTTTTTGTGCAATATTTTCAACATATCATCTTCAAAATTATGGTTTGCTTCAAACGCTGAATGACCTATCCAGTCCGCTGGCGAGGATGGACTTACCTACATCCACTGTCATGGTATTTGAATGAAGTGTACTTAAATGTACTCACAATTTTCCGAAAAATTAATTGCAGCTTTAACTACATATGCCATCTCAAGGAAACACGTGCCTTTACATTGCTAGTAACACGCTAAGGCGGTGTGCGTGCTTTACCCCCAGCTCCCGATTCATCGTATTGGTCTGTAGATGTGTGCAATTGTTACTGATCCGGAATTATGATGGTTGTGTTTTTTGTTCAAGCTTATAGGCCATTGAACAGAAACCGAAGTACAAGAACAATGCAAGCACATTATACACAGCAATTAAGCAGGCTCGTTTGTGTAACAACAAACTATACAAAAAATAAGAATTACGTAAAAATGTGTTATCATCAGATTCTGTTCACTAATGCTGTAATTATGTTGCTGTGGAGTTGACCATATGATGAATAATATTAAATTATCTCCACTGCCGGATTAAGGCCTCTCCCATACCATGTCAGGCAACCCAAACTTTACCAGTTTGGGTTGATGAAGGAGGTTAAGGGGCAGGACCGTTTCAGATGCCACTCACCACTGATGCTAGCTGTGGCTGGGGATCAAACTCGGGTATCGGGGTCCACAGCCCACTACACTGACCACTGCCAGCGCTCCACACCATGTCACTATTGCAATGTAAAATTCACGTGGAATGTTTATTTATGATATTGATAAATTACCTGAACGCAAATGATATGCAAGGTGACAGTTTTCTCTTCAGTGATATCTTTTAAAAGTGTTATTTTTATACATTTCTGCCTGAGGCTCGAGTTGAATTGAAAAGAGTGCTCGATGAATCTTGTATCGCTTGAAAATCCACGTTATCGGTGATCCATATTTGCTTTTGGGGATAAGCCATGTGGGAGTGTTATTCAAAAATTCTGTCATTAAACCGCCATCACCCAGCAAAAGTGGCACGTTCTACAAAATATATTATTTATACGTGGCAATGTATTGATTGAATTTTGACCAATAATATTTACGACCCTCCATAACTGAATTCAACATACGACGTGTTCTCTCAAACTGCTTTGAACTTCATCAAGTAATGTAGACGGAAATCAATAACTCGATTTCTGAATGTTTTCCATGTTTTTCGATTCGATTATGTAATAGACTCGATTAACGAGTTCACTACCTGGGATGAAGCTCAAAACGATCTGAGTGAAATGTCGCCGTACGTTGACGCTGAATTCAGGGGTGAATAGTCTCAATCCACCAGTGAGAAGGAGCTTTATTGATCGGAATTTGATCAATACATTGGCACGCGTAAATGATATCTCCTGTAAAAGTGAATCTTGTCTGATGTTAAATCATTGTATTTATTACGAAAACCTACTTTTACAGTTCAATGTTACTGGTGTTAATCTACATGTTTGTAAAATGAATTACAAATATTTGTCCTGCGTTATTCCATCAATGACGTATTCTTGTGCTCTTAGCCTCTGTATTACTATCACGTGGAAACCACAAAGGTCTCCTGCAGATACCTGCCAAATACAGGCATAAGCACGCAAAGGGCACTTGGGGTTAATGCATGGTATTGGCTGTGATCTTAAAAGCATTGCCTTCCTTAATAGTGTACTATGAATGCAGCTGTACGTTTTCAAAAATGACTTTTCTTATCTTTGCTCATTTCCTGAAAATCGTATTAACAATAGGCTCTAGTATAATAATTGCATTCCATGATGTTATAGTTAGAGCATGTGCTTTAAACGGTTGTTGTTACGAAATTTCCATTTGTAGAGTCAACGTGTTACTTTTTTTAAAATGCGTCATTGCTGAGACAATTTATGCGATTTCATGATTTGCGCACTGCTTCTCAGTGTGGCTGAAATGGCACTTGCCGAGAGCTATTCAGGGTATCAGCGTACGGTTCAGTAACCTTTGCCAATGTGCACATGGATAACTCTTGCCAAGGAGTGGATAGTACTTGCTGTGTAAGCAAAAAAGCACGAGTGCACGTTCTCAATCAGGCCACACCGATTATATGCTTATATATGGAAAATATGTTCACGATTTTCGTATGACGAGAGAAAGATGAAAGATCTGAAAATCGTACCTGAACACGACATTTCGGATGATCCGATTTAAAAGAAATGTTCAATTGACCTTCAAAATGTCACCACAGGTCACGCCAATTCCACGTCACTACCGCCAAAACTGCCATCACGTGACACCACTTTTGCTTAAATTATCAAATATTGCATGTTTGCATTACTGATGTAACTTAATGTAAAAACATCTTATTTTTGTGATGAAATTAAAACATTCTGACATATAGTGTATTAGCAATAAAAGGTATGTACTATACATTGTATTAATGTGAATCAGAAAATACTAAATTAAATCCAAAATTGGGCATACATTTTTTTTTTATATGATCTATGATAAAAAAAAATTATCCAAAACTCCTTCCTCATGTTCTGAACTTCCACGTTGCTGTTCCGCACATCCATTCCACACGTCCAATAAGCACGGTTGGCTATGTACGGTGCGAAAGAAGTTCAACATACATGCATGTTACTGTCATGACAGTGGAGGGGGGGGGGGGTGGAATTGGGGTGGGGCCTGCCAGGCAGATTGGCGGTTTAGTGGGACGAGAAGCCACACCGTTTACAAGCGCTGCGCCGAAGCACTCTGAATCAAATATTGACTGCAACATTGGTGCATCAGAGAGAACATCGCCGTATCACTAATGCCTTCCGATAAACGAGGCAATGCAATTAACCCATATCAACATTTCGAGCACTCAGTTGTTATTGCCACAGTAATTATCAAGGAGAATGGGGGTACACTAAAATGCATTGACATTTAATTTTTTCCATTTTTCACCATCATAGCTTTTTCATCTACCACGTTCTGGTTTGGCTAATTATAGTCACCATAACACTGAGCTTATGAAATGGCACTGAGACACTGGCAATGGGAGTCGGGTAAAGATAGAGAATATAACAGGTGTGTTGGTATGTTTCATCATGACAATAGGCATTCAACCATAATAGAGGTTTTTGAGTTAGATCACGTAAATATAATTTAATTGTTAAACTCGCCACCAACCGACACAGCCAATTATTAAGGTTTGCCACGTAAACAAAACGTGCCAATTCGTTACTAGTACAGCACACCGGTGTGTTGGAGAGTAAAGCCACAACATTTACAATTTGAGACTAATTCTAATACTGAATTTTTCGAGTACTCGAATTGTTGACGTGACAAACCTTAGTAATTGGCTGTGTCGGGTGATGGCGGGTTTAACGACACATTTATATTTATGGGATCTAACCCAAAAAACCTAAATGGATAATATTCGTCGCAAAAGCCTACGTGTTAAACAGGCATATTCAAAAAAGAGAAAAGTACTTAAAATTGACGATATTTGTTGTATGTAGTGTGAATAAAATGGTTAAATTCGTTAATTGTATTATCTGTAAACCCAAGACACGTGTTGAAAGCATAGTCTACAGAATAATGAGACTAATTCTAATATTGAAAGATGAATAGTAATTGAAACATTAATTAAGTTTACATCGTTTTTCATACCGATTATAGTTTTTTGTCGAACGAAGTGCTATAAATGTTATGTTACTTAAATATATTAAGATATCAACACCATTAGTTGTCATAGAAACAATACAATGGCATCTAGGCATACACAAGGTTACTTCTAAATGTTTTTATTTTTTCCGTAAATGTGGCCAGTTGTACTTGAGTAATAATATGAATAATAATTCACAGATTTTAATTTAAAGCTTTCGTGACTGCAGGGATTCATATTCTTTGATGTTTTGGTAAAGTGACGTAGAAGGTAAATAATAAAATAAAGTAAATAAAACAATAAAATTCTCACGACGAAAATTCTCACGACGAAAATTATTACAATGCGTTTCATTAGGACGCTGTCTTTCTGACAGCTCTGTTCTTCACCTGAGGACGGCTGCTTGTGTTGTGGCCGAAACGTCATCATAATCTTATTGTTTTATTTTTTTTATTTTATAATTTCCCTTCTGCGTGACTTTACCGTAAGATCCAAGAATAATAATTCACAGCCCACCGCTAGATGAAGGCCTCCACCGAATGCTGTGTCCTTTATGGGGGTTGTTTGACTATACTTCACCGTACTTGTCTGTGCAGGTGGAGGTGAGGATGGTGGGGGTGGGGTGGGGTTGGAGGGAGCGGACACAGGACCAAACCTGGCTCGCCAGATTCCTAGTGCAGTGTGCAAATCATTGCACCCCGCGTATATACAGGACGCTACTAACATTTAACATGTAAAATATTGTTTGGGTGAAAACATATGCTACACAGCTTTAATGACGGTCAGGGTATGTTATTTTAGAGACTTTTTCAGGCTTGCCCTTTTTTTGTTTCAGGTGAAAGAATGGCTCTGTCTCAACTGTCAAATGCAGCGAGCACTCGGCATGGACATGATGTCGCCGCCTAAGCCCATGGGAATGCTTCAACATTTTGAAAGCAGCCAGCCAAAGGCTGCACTCAAGACGCCTGATGCCAGCCCATCCAAGCTGCCCTTTATCGAGGGTAAGCCCAAACATCTGTCCTCTGAAAGCCAGGCCAAAACTTCCTCCAGTGATGTCGAACAAAAAAAGCCACACCAGCTTAAACATGGAGGTCCCGATTGCGATGCAGCTGAGTCGCCTCTAAAGCCGCTGCAAAGCAAAGCGTCCCGAGTCGCTTCAGACGCCGGTGCCATCGACGATGCCAAACAACGCGGAGCGGGTGACTTGGATCAACCGGGCCAACCGAAGCAGCAGCAAAAATCGAGACAAGAGGATCCTCCGGAGGAGATGCACTTCAAGCCAAAGTCTCCAGATTACGTCCAACTGAAGCAGCAGCAGCAGCAGCCAGTGCAGCCACCACAGCCACGGGATCAACCGCCGCAGGGACATAAACAGCCACATCCACAACAACAAAAGCGACAACTGGCACAGGGACAACAGCAACCACGGGCGCAGAAGCAGCCACAGCCGCAGAAGCAGCCACAACCGCAGAAGCTAGCAAAACCACACGCGCAGCAGACACCCCCACAGGCAGATAAGCAGCCTTACACGCAGATGCAGACACACGCACAGCCCCATAAATCACCGTATGCACAACAAGAGCCACAACCACAATCGCATCCCCAGCAACAGCCAAAGCATCGGTCAAAGCAACCAGCCCTCCCAAAAGATGTGAAAGCCGCAGAAACGCCAGCACCGCGCGGTGGGCCAACTCTGCAGCGAGATAAAGAGCAAAAAGATATTTGGGAGAGTGCAAAGCCAAAAGAGATAATCAAAAACCCCGTTGCTGATGAAAAACAAGCAGTGCCAGATGCTGCAAAAGAAGACGTACCTTTGCACGTACAAGTGGGTAACAAGCCACTGACACAGATCACAGAACCCAAGCCAACTGGCCAGCCTGCTCAAGCGTTGGTGCAAACGGACCCATCAACAGCGCGCCCGCCTGTTGATGGCGAGGGTTCAAAACAGCAGCCCCAAATAATAAAACCTCCGACTCCAGAGCATCATGCGTCTCCATCAAAGCCACAGCAAAGCCAAGTCGAAGGTCCTGCAAAGTTTCTCCAAGGAAAATTGCCGACGTCCGCAAGTGCGATTTTCCAGCAGAGTTTGTTTGCCAAGCCAGAGGCTCAACAGAGTAAACCGTGGACATTGCCACATCAGCAGACAAAGCCTGCCACCACTTCTGGAGCTACGACACCACAGGAAGGCGTCACTGGAAAGTTGTTTGGTTTTGGTGCATCCCTGTTCAGCCAGGCCACGAATTTAATCTCAACTGCTGCCCAGCCAGGCTCCCAAACGTCTTCTGCGAATGGCTCTCCGGCAAAGGCACCAGCTGCTGCCGCTGCTGTTGGCCAAGAAGGAGCAGCGAAGCAACAGAAATTGGCCAAGAGTAAAGAACCCGAGAAGTCTACGGCAATAGATAAGCCAAAGCCCACAGCAACACCAACGCAAATGGCACAAAAGCAGAAAGCGGTGGCCCAAACGCAGAGTAGTGATACGCCTAAGAAGCCGACAAGTGCAGTGCAAGATAAAGTGAAGCAAAGGGCTGGTGCTGCGGATGATGACAAGAAGACGACTACTACTACAGATGTTGAACCAAAATCAGCAGAGCCACATCAGCAGCAGCAGCAGCAGCAGCCACAACCAAGCATTAAAGAACTGCAAGAGACTGCAAGAGCTACGGGAGACCTGCAGCAGCAGCAGCAGCAGCAGCCAATCGGGAAGGAAATCGCCGATGAAGAACGCGAGGGAACCGTGGAACGGAAGGCAAGCGAACGGGAAGGCGTCGGCACGGTGGGTGGGGGCATCGCCGCGCGTCTCGCGCAGAAGACGCTTTGCCCTCTGTGCAAGGCGGAGCTCAACGTCGACTCCCGAGAGCCGCCCAACTACAACACCTGCACCGGATGCCGGGCCAATGTGTGCAACTTCTGCGGATTCAACCCGGCTCCACATCTGACCGAGGTAAGAGCGGCGGGCGACACGTGATGCCGCGGGGTTCACGCACGGCCCCCACGTGTGTGAGCGCGCGCTGTCGGTTGTTTTGTCGTTCTGCAGTTTGAGCGCTCCCTGTCGTGATGGGGACGTGTCGAGATTCGCAAATGTCACTCTGCGACATTTGCGTTTGGGTTGAGCCTGTTGATGTTTGTTTCGCGGGAAATTTGGCAATTGCACAACCGCTCGTAGCGTACTAAATCCGCGACTGGTCTGATTTGGTCAAATTGCAAACGATGAATGCCGTGCAATCAACACTGTACTTTAGTTCACACGTTCATAATCCTGCTGTGATTCATAGATGAAACGGTGAGAACTGTAATGAGTCTTCGATTCAATAGTAGAATTGTGGTGTTTGGTAATCGATGACTTACTCTTCATGCAAGCGGTATGCAAGTATAATGCTCCTGTTGCGTTTGGGCCAATGGGATAAGTAAGGCTGTACTTACGAGACGACAGAAAATGCGGCATGTTCAACAATACATGCGAGTGCGGGAAAAAATGAGACAAGAATAACTTCTAACATTGAATCATGACTGACACTTATCAGTCCATGAGATCAATATTGTATTGAGCCCCAGTGCATTCAATAAAATAAAAAACAGCGGGGGAAGGCATCAATAATTGAGACTCTTCACAACACATTTTCTGCCAAACACTTGATTAAGGAATTAATGTTTAATCTCGAGGAATATTCAAATGAGCTTGGAACCAGGCACATTTCCACATTGATACAGTGAACTCAATGAATTGTTTCTCTCGCAAAGGAACACGGAATAAACCTCCCACAGTGTGTAAAAGCAGACTAATGATGCACTTTAATATTACTGCATTCAAATGCGTATCATTTGTCAGTAGAGTGCTTTCTATGATGAAAGCTTTATATTAACCTGTGTAAAATGTCTGCATTCTCAGCAAACTCAAACATTAATTCCATTGCGGAGCAGTTTTTGCGGTTGGATGAGGAAATGGCGTTTAGTAAGGCACAAATGGCGTTAAGTAAGACACAAATGGTGTTTAGTAAGACACATGGCATTTAGTAAGACGCAAATGGCGTTAAGTAAGAAACAAATGGCGTTTAGTAAGACACATGGCGTTTAGTAAGACACAAATGGCGTTTAGTAAGACACAAATGGCGTTTAGTAAGAAACAAATGGCGTTAAGTAAGACACAAATGGCGTGTAGTAAGACACATGGCGTTTAGTAAGAAATAAATGGCGTTAAGTGAGACACAAATGGCGTTTAGTAAGACACAAATGGCGTTAAGTAAGACACAAATGGCGTTTAGTAAGGCACATGGCGTTTAGTAAGGCACAAATGGCGTTAAGTAAGACACAAATGGCGTTTAGTAAGACACAAATGGCGTTTAGTAAGACACAAATGGCGTTTAGTAAGAAACAAATGGCGTTAAGTAAGACACAAATGGCGTGTAGTAAGACACGTGGCGTTTAGTAAGAAACAAATGGCGTTAAGTGAGACACAAATGGCGTTTAGTAAGACACATGGCGTTTAGTAAGAAACAAATGGCGTTAAGTGAGACACATGGAATTAGGTGAGACACAAATGGCGTTAAGTGAGACACAAATAGCGTTAAGTGAGACACAAATGGCGTTAAGTGAGACAAGCGTGCACATCTGCAGCCCTTTTGTCAATTCACTGCTGGGTGAGGGCCTCTCCACGCCATGCGGGCGTTGGGAATTGTTTAAATCATACTTCACCACGTCGGTCAGTACGGGCTTGTGACGGCGGGGAGAAAAGGTGGCAGCATAGTGCAGTCTAACGGTATTGCTTGCGACACTGCCCTCTGCTGATAATGTATCCCTGGCAGCACCGCCTATTTAATTCATGGTGGTCACCCTCCCAAGATGAACCCAAGCTCAGCCCCGCCTAGTAGACATCACGAGATCCAGGTGCATTCCAGGTGATTTGGTCACAGGCACACACTCGTATTATACCTCGTGTTCGCTCCAGGTGAACTACAGTATATTATGAACGCCACAGTAATTGTTTTTTTTATTTGTGCTTTAACACGCCCCTGACATGTGGACTTTGCTCAACAGCCACTCGCTCTATAACGGCTTAAATTGGCAAACATTTATGCCGGTTCATGACCATGGACAAACAGTCTTGGCTGAACCACGTCCACTTCTGTGGGGGTTGGTGGAGGGGGGGAGGGGGGGGAGGGCACTGCCCTGGTTACAGCGCTGCAGCTGCCACTGGGTGCAGCCCGTTGCCAGGACGGCACCCCGGCCGGCCTCTAGGGAACCACGGACCCGTCACTATGGTGCTCCACCATTTTATGGGACTTGTGTTTTTTTTTAACTCCTCGGGATTTATTTTTTTTCATTATTATTTTACGTACAGTAAGTTATTTGCGTGTTGGGGGGGGGGGCTATTTAGTAATGTTTTTTTTTTACTTTCATGAAATATAATGGGGAAACGGTGCAGCCCGGTAATTGCTTTCTACCGCAACTGCTGGTGGAAGGGCCTCCACTAGAGGAAGCTCTTTAGAGAACTCCCTCTAGATAGCGGGACATTGTTTTGCTTTTACTCGTCCACGCTGGCCAGTCGAATTGCAAGAGGTAATGATACCAATGGCACAAAATGTGATCGAGTAGCCCTCTTTTTATACCGGGGCATCTCAGAGCGCACTTTACACGCAATAAGCGACTTACATCGCATCTCAGTTTAAGACGCAGTAGGCTTTCGCGACCAATATCATCCATAATAGAGGTTGTTGGGTTAAATCGCGTAAATATGTGTCGTTAAACCCACCACCACCGGGCACAGCCAATAAGTATGGTTTGTTACTTAAACAAAACATGCCAATCCCTTACTAGTTCAGCACACGGTGTGTTGCAGAGTAAACCCCACATCATTTATAATTCGAGTACGACGTTTCGCCAGCAATTACAACGAGCATCATCAGGCGGACAGCCAGAGTTGGTCGCGTCTCACTCATCTCAACACATTTCAAAGGGGACCCCCGTTGGCAGCTGTCTCTGTGTGGCACAAGGCGACTCGGTGGCAACCTCGCCTGCATGCAGGCGGGGGCTATTGGTCTGCGACGATTTCTAGGCGTCGTCATCTTAATTAAAATAATTTGCGTTTTTTTATTATTTGGACCACAATGGTCGACTCGTTTCGGACGACCTCGGGGGGAGATATTTAACGCAACTCGACGCGAGCGAGCCCGGTTACAATACTCCGATCGCAAAGCGGATGGGGTTGGGGAGGGGCACAGCAACCCGAATTGGGCACGACAGGACACCCAAGGTGGGGAGCCACGTGCGGGAGGATATGAAGATGTTGTACGGGGAGAGGGGAAACGGGGAAGATAACAAACGCACTGGGGAAAGAAAAGAGACAGGGAGAGGTGGGGAATAGACGGCGGGTATTTAATGGTTAACGCAAGTGGCAATAACAAAAACTTGAATCTGCGAAACGCGACCTGCCCATCAACCCACTGCGGTGTCTTCATTTACAACCACTGGGCTGGTGGCAAAGCGATTTCACAAACTCGGCCAAAGTTTCAACTGCAACGCCGGGAGACTGATCGGATGACATCTGTTTTGCGGGTCCAGTGTGCTCACCGTTGGCCCGGTCAGCATCTCTATTGAAATATTTGTCGTAAAAAAAAATGTTTTCGGACAAGAGTGAAAGTTGTACGGTAGAAGTTTCTTAGAATTTTTTTTTTAGGTATTTAATTGACTGTTCTTGCAGGACACATTTCACGGGACTCGGGTTAGCGAGGCCGGTCCCGTGTTACAAGGTCCTATGCGGCACAAACAATATGCGTAGAATGACTTCACGCGTCAACGTCACCTCTGCAGTCTAGAGTATCTGGAGACAAATGTGTGAATAGCTGAATGTCGAGCATTTGGAGGACTTCGCACCTTACTTGCACAATGCTGGCCCGCACGCATTGATATGCACTGGGCTGAGGCTGATATACTACCGCTTGCTGTGAACCCTGCCTGCCTTCTGCGGTGACATCAAATATTTGCTACACTTGCAGCCCCTATGCATAGATCGAGAAGTGCAGCCCTGCAATTACCGACTCGCTCCACTGCTGGTGGTAGGGGTTGCCTTTGCTTAGTGTGTATATATGTGTGTGTGTTGGGCTTCTTTCGCGCCGTACGTAGCCAACTGCGTATATGTGATTTTGGATTTGGTCCTTATATATGGAGATGAATGCTGTTGGCATGAAAGACAGCAAGTGATGTTGGCGAGTACCCATGGAGGCCAGCCTCGCAAACGAGGGCGTGAGTGGCCAGCACCACGCCCGGCCGCTTTTGTATCCCGAGTGACGATGTTTTTATACACTGCACCAGGTAAATTTTTTTAGGACTCAGTCGACCTAGGGGAGATCCAAAACCGGTTCAGATGTTCGTCGCCGATATTGGGCTGTGCGAGGAAATCAATCCAGGGTCGCTGGGTTCGTACGAGACAAATATCCCCCATATAGCCTTGACAGACTTGGGGCAAGTGCTGTTAGCGAGCACCTATGAAGGTCAGCACGGCACACAAGAGAGTGGGTGGCCAACACCACGCTCGGCCGCGTTTGTCTCCCTAGTGTCAATGCTTACACACTGCAGTAGGTTCTCATTTGAGGCTGAGTCGACCTAGGGGAGGTCCAAAACCGGTTCAGATAATCGTCACTGGTGTTGGCCGTGAGCGGGAATCGAACCCGGGTCGCCAGTTCGATAACCGCTAAACGGCCGCATGAACACGCACACACAAAAGTACAAATGCACAGGTAACCGATTTAGCGTGCTCTGTTGAACTGGGAGAACAAGTGCTGTTGGTGTGTATTGTGGCTTGCGTGGCACGTTCGGAAGATATAATCTTGGGGATTATAGTGTTATACTGCATGAACGGAACGTGTAACACATTGCATCGTGTTGTAAACCTTTCATAGACAACTGAGTATTGCACCACGCAAACGTACACGAATTCCTCGTGCACTTTTGAAGACATCGCAACGCCGTCGGTGGAATGTGTCATGTTAATGAGATGGTGAGCTATTAATGCAATTTGCCAGACATTGAAATCAACTTACAATCTCGCTAACATTTAAACGAATACGCATGTACGTGCTACTACTTGTAAATAAGCTGCGTGTGAATTTCAATTTAAATCTTTCGTGACTGCAGGGAATCATCTTCTTGGTTCTTTCGGTAAAGTCACGTAGAATGGAAATAATAAAATAATAAAAACAAAACATAATAAAATAATTCTCACATTATTTTATTATGTTTTATTTTCATTATTCTCACATATTATTTTATTGTGTTTTATTTTTATTATTTTATTATTTCCATTCTACGTGACTTTACCGAAAGAACCAAGAAGAAGTTGCGTGTGTTCTGCATGCGCGGCGGTGTGCATCGCTCGACATTTTCAAAGCAAATTTAGCCGAAGCGAGCACACTCGGCTTCGACTCGCGTGCTTGTTAAACGTCCACGCTAATTAGAATCAATGTTGCTGCAGGAGACCGGTAACGATTATGCAAAGTCATTTTTTTAATGGGCAGTCCGTCAGCACACTGAACACCAAATGTATCAAGCACATACACGTGTAAAAAGAGGCGTGGTCAAACAAACGAAGGGGTGCTGCCACAACAGACAGTCTTTCTGCTACGATGTCAGGGAGCAGTGGCACGCTGCGCTACGTACCCGGCAGCCCAAGTTCGATTCCCGCTCGCTCGCCGCCAACGCCCGTCCTGGGCCTCCCCTATGTAGACTAAGCCTCAAATGAGGACTGGACCGAGAACGGTGTGTGAACATCACCACTCGGGAAACAAAAGTGGCCGGGCGCGGTGCTGGTCACCCACCCCCTCATTTGCCAGGCCGGCCTTCATAGGTGCTTTGCTCACAGCACTTGCTTTTACAGCCTTTCTCTCTCCAATGTATATTCAGGTTGTACTGCGTGTCATTTCGGCTCGATGTCCGACGTTTCGCTACACAGGCTGGGAGCTTCTTCTGGAACTGAATTGATGGGTCACATTCTCGTGTCGAGTGCATAATAAAGTAGCCCGGCTGCTGCTGGAGGCTGATGCAAGTCAGCCGGCCGGCTTTGTTTATGTGCTGCATCCAGACGAACTGCGGTACCTGGGGAGGGCTAACCACCTGTGCAGCAGCTGGCAACGTTTCTTGTTTGAAACAAAACATGAGCTGCTCTTTTCAGTTCCTTGAAGATGACGCTCGCAGCGCGCAGAGCGAAACGTCTGACATCGTGCTGAACAACACACGGTGGAACGCGAAGACACATCGGAGAGCTATAAAGTGAATGTAGTTTCAAATCTACAGCTTTTGTAAAGGCTCGTGACCTAATTTCACATTACTGTATATATATATTGCTTATGTTGTGTTGACTAATACATAGAGAGCTCTGTAGAATCCAGATAACTCTGGAGAATATTCAGAAAATAAAAAAACATACTACTGCCATTTCCCAGTGATTTCCACAATTATACGATCACTTTTGGGAACATGAGTTTTCTCCTGACCAATAAAGTGACGTGTGGTACATATGTAGTCATCTATAGGAGGCAGACAAGGAGTGCTTGATGGATACTGAAGTCTTGGAACATTGATTGACGTCTTTTGTATTGTGCTTCAAAGTCAAAATAGATTCGTTTCATGAAGCTCAATCATATTTTGCCCACCACGTGTTTGGATGCGGACTATTATAAAAACACCTTTTATGCTGATATATTATATAATTAATCCTTCAGGTAAATATAAATCGATTAAGCCATGTGTCTTTGCAAAATTAAAAACCACTGGCTGCTTTTATTACATTTATGCCTCGGCTGCTTCTAGTTCAATATAAAACATATTTGCACAAGACGTGTGTGTGGACTTATACAGGTTGGCTTGGTCTTAATAAATAATACTTGGAAGAAAGTGTTCACATGTGACACGATGTACTGACTTAATTTAGAAATGTACATACGTAAGGGAATTAAAACGGTGAAAATGTGTTTAAATTTCTCCTGCAAAGTGGTAACTAAAACATTCACTATGCCTTAATATTCATGCCATTAAACCATTATTTTATTGACAACAATGATGTACAATTGCTCTATCACATTTTCTCCAGCATTTTTAGCGGAGAAACCTGCATCATACAAACGCACCATGAAATAATTTGCGATCAATCCAAGATGTTCAACGCTCTGCCATGTTCATAAGAATGCTGAGACGGGCGCAGGTTTGACACACAGACAAAATTAAGCGAAATTAAGATTAGACAGAAGAGAAAGGAATGTGTTTAGTCTGCTCTTGAAATCACCGATTTCCACGGCTGAGCGGGCTTCAGTTGGCAGAGACCGTTCCAACGGGTGGGTTCCAGATGAACAACTTCGTCCTGCCGTTCGAAGCCGAGTGGATCTCACACGCAGCAGCAGCATGTCCATGGTATTTGAGCGTAAGATGGAAGACTAAACAAGCCATTCACTCTCCTGCCATGTGGTCAGCCAGACATCACGCCGCATGCAGACAACGACAATGACTTACAACTGCGATATCTCTGGCTTAAACAGGAGTACATCTACCTGCATTCCAAACAAACAAACAAACATGTGGGTGCCGTTCTAAGCATGCGAGTCAAATATATCAATGGGACGAGTTTGTTACCGTTCAGCTTCAGTTGCCTTTTCAGGTGGCTGGTTTGTTGTGGGTGGGTTTTTTTTCGTTCCTTTCAAAGTTGCAGAAGCAGGAAAATGTAACAATAACTAAATGAGCATTGAAATGTCGGCAAAATAAACTTTGCACTGGGTGGAGAGACAGCAGCGGGGATGAACGGCGGTGGCATCTTTAAAAGGGGATGCCCCCAGGGGGTTCGACGCTGGCCATTAGAGATGTTGCAATGAATCATTAAAGAGGGGCCTCCTCGCCCCGGCTTTCGCCCCGTTGGGCTGCAGGTAATGATGTAAAGCCTCCAGCGATCAGGGTAATAGCAGCCCACGCGAAAAGGGGATCGCCATTGAAAACACTCAGGAGCAGTCCAACTTCGTTATGAAGGCGGCGGGCCTCTTAATCGCAATCTGATTTACTCGTAAATATTATTTGTCGTGATCATTTTACGGTTGGGGGGCCGTCCATAAATGACGTCACGCACCTAGGAGGAGTCAGACATTTGTGACGATGTGTGACGAGGGGGGGGGTCTGATAAATGTGACGTCACATCAAAATGCGCAACTTTAAATAAATATAGACAACACATTCTTAATTAAATATACTTTTTTTTATAAATGTTTTCTCCTACAACATCAGAGTGCAACGCCACATTAAATACGCACTACAATGACAATAGTTTAAAGCGATTTGAAGCATGTTTTATTTATTTGGGGGGGGGGGGCAGAGCTTTGTGACGTCATATTTGAGGGGGAGTCTGACTTTTTGTGACGCCGTGTTGACGAGGGGGGGGGGGGGTAAAAAATCGTCCAAAATCGCGTGACGTCGTTTATGGACGCCCCCTTGTGAATTGGTCGAGAGTAAATACCCGTAATTTTACAGTTGAGTGGGATAAACGCTGCGATTTTATCGTTGACATTACGAGTTGAACGATAACGCTAATACCGGAGAAGTGTTTTAAAATAAATTAAATCACGACGTTTCGGGCGAAACACGAGCGTCTGTCATCAGGTGGGACAACCACAGCAAGAAACAATTGCTGCGGTTGTCATACCACGTGACTTTACCTAAAGAACCAAATTGTTATAAAACCGAACGGAGCGCATTCTCTTTTTATTGACGTAATTGTAGACACTGACACTGGAACGACTAATTTTCAGGGAACCTTTGACTGCTCTTACTCCGATTGGAATTTCCTTCATTATACTACATCACCCATTGCTAATAACTCAATGGTGGGTTGTAACCCCATAAAGACTTTGCTGTGTTTATTGAAAGTCTAAAAGTCACATTCTGCCTCGGATCGTGCAACAATGTGCTGCTAAATACAGCAACCCAACGTTAACGCGCGATAAACTCCGTCTCTTGTTTTAAATTATTACTACATTATTTACACGCTTTTTATTAACTCACTCTGTCTGTTGTATTCTCAAATCTTGTAACTCAATTTGTACCCACTTCCCAATGTGGTATCGACTGCAAACTTGGTATACTTATGTCATACTGATGACAATACTATATTCTATAATTAAAAATAAAATAAGAAATATTTTTTAACATAATTTTTTATGTTATGTTTCAGCTTGGGTCTAATTGTCCACGCTCAACTGACGTTGCCTGTAAATCACCACGGTCCCTTACGTTATGGCAAGCTTCGGGCCACTTACTAGAGTCGTGGAGTTCTTCCATCACTAGTATGGTACATTTAATTAAAGCGTGTTTTAAAAAAAGTTTTTTAAATATTACTTATTTGAAATTCAGCATCATGCCAACGAGCAAACCAGATGAGGCTACTCTTTTATACGAGCATTGAGTGTACGGTCTCGAATTCCCGAAATTAAAATGAGGGATTGTCTGCGCAGCTGACATGTCGGACAAGATGTTCAATGAATGGACTGTGATTACAGAACTGTGAACTCGCTCAATTTAAGCGTGCTGCTATTTTTTCCTTCATGCTCGTTTTCAAATTATTATCCCACCAATAACGGTTAAAATGAACGAGGCCTCTTCCGAGCCCACCCGCATGCTGACATGCATGGTATCTGTGGGTGAAGCGATGCATTGTTTCATTGAATAATGTCGATTGAGAGGGCTCATGGACACATGCATCAAATCGCGTGCCTTAAAATGTAATGTGTTTTTTATCGACGTCTGAAAACCGTACGCAAACGGCATGCTAATGTTGCGGTTAGGTAAAATGGAGTGACTGTGACTTGTACGAATGAGATGGACAAAAATGAGATGTAAAAATGGGCCAAGAAAGAATCAAAATCTTTAAGTCGAATTAAAACAAAGAACCCAATTGCCGAAGGGCTGAATCACAACACCCGCAAAAGTGCAATCAAAATCAAGAATAATTGAACTTAATGAGTACCTGGTGCGATGTGTAAACATCGCCGCTAGGGAGACAAAGGCGGCCGGGCGTGGTGTTGGCCACCCACCCCCTCGTGTACCTTGTCGGCCTTAATAGGTGCTCGCTAACAGCACTTGCCCCTACAGTCTGTTAAGGCTATACGGGGAATCTTTATCTTTGTCACATGTTGGCAAGAGTTTGTGCTTCTGTGGGTGAGTATTTGCACCGGCGTTGTGTTTACAGGATAACGGCCAAACTATTTAATGCCGGAGAATAAACGAGAACATTAATAAAATACGTGAACATAAATTAGTGACATTTTGACGTATGTAAAAATGTAATTATGAAACGTTATAATTGGGAGTATTTAGTTGTGATGATGCTAAAGTCTTACCTGAGCCAACAAGTCTTCATTCCTTTGCTTTCTAAGCGAGGCGATTATTTGAATACATATTTAATATTTATATAACCTGTATATTTATATTCTAGTCAATGTGTAGTGACATCACGGGATGTCAATGTGTAGTACCGGCCCTAGAGGGGCCCGGTGAGCGCTGATGGATAGCGCTGGATGGCACCACGCTTGGCGTGCAGTGCCAGCCCCTACAGGACAGGGTGTGTGGGTGCCGGCCGAGGGATGAGGTTACTCGAGGCCGTGGCACTCTGGTTGACCCGGGAGGACACGTGACCGGTTATGTCTACAAAGGGGCCCCAAGTGGGGGCTAGGGGTGGTCACGTGGTTGGGACCCAGATCCTTCCCGAGGATTCTGGGCGGTGGGCGTGGCCAAGGGCAGAGCCAGCCACGCCGCAGATAATATCAGCCGGGTCCCGAGAGGGACCAGGGTAGTTGTTCATCCTGGGAGAAACCCTTCGTCTACATTCTCCGTTCAACGAGTCTCAAACACGTGGACCTGGACCCAAGCTGTTGGTCCCGGTCCGTTGTAGCTAGTTACGTGGTAACTAGTGTAGCTAGCCTGGTGGTCACCACGTGGCTAGCTACACCAGTCACGTGGTAACTAATGTAGCTAGCCTGGTGGTCACCACGTGGCTAGCTACACCAGTCACGTGGTAACTAGTGTAGCTAGCCTGGTGGTCACCACGTGGCTAGCTACACCAGTCACGTGGTAACTAGTGTAGCTAGCCTGGTGGTCACCACCTGGGTAACTACACCAGTCACGTGGTAACTAGTGTAGCTAGCCTGGTGGTCAACACCCGGCTAACTACACCAGTTACGTTGTGACGAGTGTAGTTAGCTTGGTGGTCACCACCATAGGTTGTTATTCTGTTAAGGATCAGTTACCCCGTGTTGGAGTTAAATAAATGTGTTGCCTCCAATTCTACGTCTGCGACTCAGTTGAATCCATTACAAATGCACAGAAATGGTTTATGTATTACTGTGACCAGCTCGCTTATTAAAACCTCTTGCTCATTACGCTAAGGTGAAATGCTCAGTAATTTTCACAGCATGAGGTTCTGCAGATTTTAAGGTTTTAAATGATGGCCAGGATGAATTTAATACAATTGCGAGATTAAAACACAGACTAGGAGTAAAATGAATATACTGTAAAAGTATGCAGCAATACCTTTTAGGACTTTTGTGAAAACTATTGTTTATTTTAGTAAAAAATGAATTTTCAACTTGTTCATAACACCTATTGTACGGATACACAATACATGACCTTTTTACATTGCGGGAACTGATTCACAACATTTGCAATACCCGTTCTCTATGTAATAGCTTATTCGTTACATTTATCCTCATTGCTAAGTAAAATTATAACGAGCGTATTTATTTGATACGGACAGATTTTGAAGACAAAAAATCTACACCTGAAAACGTCAGCTGCTTCCTTCACTGCCCACTCTGCTCTATACAAACCACGATGGCAAAAGTTGTTTTCAGATCGCATTGATCCGCGATTCTATTTCAAGCCATGACGCTATTGACAGCTGTCCCCATTCCCTTTCTATTCTCCTTTTTTCCAAATGCCACACACCCGCAACTTGGCGAAGTCAAACACGCTGGGCAGTCTTCACCATTATGCGTCTGCGATGAGCGAGAGGTCAGCCCTCTCTCACTCACAACTGGGTGGCCGTCACGTCTCTGTGAAATCCTTGGTGTCAGAAAAATAGAAAGTTTCTGTGTTCGCCCCCTTCAAGTAATCTCCCGTGAGCCGCACCGGTGTCCAGCTTGAGTCAATGTTGCCAGTGAGTGCAGCGTTTCATTGTGTGAATCTTTCACCTGTTTACCGTGTCCTCGGTGAACCCGAGTGTAAATCGAAGAGGTGTGCACATGCAGAAGGGGTGGGGGGTAATTCTTGGAATCGTGTTGACTGCTTGTGGAAAGTATTGTTTAAGTGGAAGCATTGGTATAAGATTGCGATGGTTTCCCATTGCGGTACGGATGGCCTCGCTGATTCAATTGAAAATGCGTAGTGTTGAACAAGTGGATGTGAAAGTCACAATAGTGGTTAAAGCGATTAAATGTGTTTATCAGATGCAGTAAACGCTGTTTTGCGTTTATGCGCATTATCAATGCTGGCCCTTTTATATTGCATGCATTTGACCAACACGTGTGGAATGCGATCGCGTAGCAGCTGATAGTTCACAAGTAGCTCACATTTTTATCATGGTTTAAATCCTTTTAGGGGAGGAGTGGTGGTGCAGTGGTTTGCACACTGCACGTGCGAACCTGAGTTTCATTCCGAGCCACGGCTAATATCAGTGGCAGGTATACATCTGAACGTATCCTGCCCCTGTCTAACAGCCCCACAACCCCACACTAGCCGGTATAAAAAAGATCCCCCGTATAGCCTTAACAGACTGTAGGGGCAAGTGCTGTTAGCGAGCACCTATGAAGGCCGCAACGGTACACGAGGGGGTGGGTGGCCAGCACCACGCCCGACCGCCTTTGTCTCCCCAGTGGCGATGTTTACACACCGCACCAGGTACTCATTTGAGGCTGAGTCGGCCTAGGGGAGGCCCGGGACTGGTTCAGATAATCGTCACTGGTGTTGGCCGTGAGCGGGAATCGAACCCGTGTCGCCGGGTTCATAGCGCAGCGCGCTAACCGCTACACTACCGCTCCCCTAGCCGGTATGGTGCACTAAGGTCAAACACTCCCCCTCCAGAATGAGCACTGCGTTGGGAGGTCATCATCCTGCTGTGGATTGGCAAAAAGGCTGTACGTGAAAATTATTTTTAGCACATTACAAAATGTTACTTTGTTTAATCCCGCTAGTTTTTCACAATGAAACAAATTAAAAAGGGGGGTTTAAATGCACTAATTATACAAACGTAGTTTTCCCCTTAAATAATTGTAATTATGGCAAAACATTAAGCTGTGTAGGAGGTTTGCGTCATTCACCATGATAATGCTTTGTTAAAAAGATGTTTGTACATTCATCACCGTATACCACAGTAAATCCATAAGTGTACCGCATTGTGTATGGCCCACATACATTAACATATATTGATTGTCAAGCTGCTCTGAAAACAATGCATTGAGGTTATTACATTGTTAAATTATTCATTCTTTCTATGAACGGAAAGATGAGATAATGTTTGTGTTGTTCTTTCAAATTTGAACGCACAATTGATGTGTATAATTTATGTACCAATTGCTGTAGACAATAGTGACTTGAAATAAGTGGCAAAACATAATGTACTAACCTTGTTTTTATAGCAAATGAACCGTGAAAAATACTGCAATGTATAATTGAAACTCGTGTAACTTTAAATGTTGTATTCTAGTTTCTAGCAATTTAACTGTCGTTTGCCCATTTAGTGGTATCAATCATATTTTGTAAACGTATTCGTGTATATATATAGTGTTTGAAACTACATTCACCGTTCCTTATCTATGCATTCTGTTTTCTTTCACCATATAATTTCACATCAGTTTTCTGGTAACAGGTTATTACGTTAAAATGGCCTAAAAAATAAACTTAATTTTAGGCTTTTGTCTGGATTTCTTTTCAGTATATCATCCGTAATTTCTTTCCGCTTGTAATGTACAGTGTAATTTCTTTCCGCTTGTAATGTACAGTGTATGTGGATGCAAATGAACACCCATGAGCCTATGCACGTGATGTATGTGTTTATTTATGTGCATAATTAATTGTCCTAGACAATAAGCACAATCCGGATACAAATGTGTTTTTAAGCACGGTTCTTATACCAGCCGAGCGATGCCTGCATCACTTTCTATGGCTAAGAAAACAAATGGAATTGGCCCACCCACCCACCCTGTGGATATTCCTCCAATCCTGAATGATTGTAACGAAATAATCACTCTGCTTCTCCGGGGTTTTGCGTTGTTATTTTAACACTGGCATCATCTGAGTCATGTGGAGAGCAAATCTGGTTGTGTAACCATCGGTCGTTATTAAAATTATTCAAATCCTCCTTCATCAACCGAGCACCGGTTGGACCCCTTATTCCTCCCGTTGTTCTCATGGCAATTACCCAGTAATAGTGTCCTTATCTGTCCAGGGGACTCAGCAGTAGAGCGAGCTGCTCACAATCGGAAGGCTGCGAGTTCAATTCTTGGGATTGGCGGTTGCACATAAACATAAGCACACCCATGTTAACGATAAACGACGCATTTATATTGTTGAAATTTTCCTGTACTGCATCGTTCTCCGTTCAACGACCGTTTTTGACAAATGCATTTCAATACGTCCTGGGATGCGTGCCGATTTGTTTTTATTAGGGAGCTCTGTTTATCATAAAATAACATTGTGTTCACTTGCTTCAGGGCACGGTGGTGTTAGGCAAGATTGATATGTGTACAGATGCGTTAACGTACCACGGAACACAACACAATGTGAGATATCCAAGAAGATGAGATGAGAATCCCCCTCCCATTGTGATTTAAAAAATGTGTGCTGTGCGCCAGTTTATCTGAGATACAAACTTTGCTCTCCGCCATTAATGTCGCAAACAAGATATCGGGAGGGTTGTAAACAAGAATAGTACTGACATGAACGTGGGGAATGTTAAAGGATTTGTTTATTGTATTGTTCACACGGGGAAAATAATTAATACCAGTTTTTTTTCCAACAATATGTAGCCATTTGATCGACTTACTTTGGGGAAAATGTTAAATCCGTATGCTAATTATCTGGTCATACTGCATTGGCAGTGGTGTACAAGCACAAATACCAACAATAGAACTCGACATACTACGTCAATAATGCTGCAATGCTTAAATAAAAGTCTGTGGTAGGAGATTTTATCAGGCTTTGGCACTTGGTCACAGCACATGGAGAGGCCAGTGAGGTGGACTGCTGTGTTTGTCAAGGCAGTGCTATTGACGATTGTGATTTTGTGTTCGTATGCTGGATCGCTTTTAAATGATTGGGGTGTAACAGGACATCGAGGCGTAGATTTATATAGATTTTTTTTTACGCTTAAAATACACGCTTGTGTAAGAACGGAGGTTTTTCAATTTGTATATGTTGTATGCTAAAGGTTTCGTGTGACCCATGCAGCCACTAGTAGCCACTACATTAGTCACATTCTGAGGAAAGACAAGTCACACTTTTTTTTATTCAATTGAGGCCACGAATCTTGAAAATTCATCGAATCGCCATCAGGGACAGAATTGCAACACCTCTCCAAACGATATCAAGAATGACTTGGGATGTATGTGATGTGTTTTACTAAACTGTTGCAATAACACTGCAATTGCAAACCATTGTGGTAATTGCGGATGTTACAGCTTCCATTATTCTGTTACCATTTAGTGATAACTAATCAATTGAATGACCATGAAACAAGCCACATACAAATAACACGAAGCTTTGTGCGTGGTTCTTAGGTAAATAAATCATCTGTCGGAGTCATTTAAAAAAAATTGGACAGTACATATATATACACCACATGGTCACACCACTGCTTAAAATATTATTACGTGTGGCATGACATGTGAATAATAATATCGATATTTACATGCTCGAGGTGATTGTGCTGTTAAGTGTGCAAAGACTGACTGTGATACGCTGGTACAAACTACTCTTAACTCAAAACCGAAATGGGATCTTGTATGCATGTGTGTTGAATCTCTTTCGCGCATCGTACGTAGCCAAACGTGCTATTCGGAGGTGCAGGGGAAGGACAACACGAAAAGCAGTTCTAAAGAAATGAGTTTTCAATGTAGATGATGTGAAAGTGCATAGCTCCCAGTGGCTCCCTAATATCGGAAGGGAAGAGCGTTCCAGACGGCCGAAGAAGCGCATCTGAAAGAGCGCGATGCAGTGACCGTCTTTGTTCGAAAATCTGTTATTGAAACGTAAAAACACTGTGTAGGCAATGTATGAATATGTTAACCCTCTCAGAAAATGGTTATGATGTCGACATGATTACAACCAATGGCAAATGAACTTGAGGAAATGAATCAAGAGTTGAGTCTAAATGAAACTGCTGCTTCGTTGGGCTCAGGATGTGAGCAAAACAAAAGGTGACCTCCTACAAGCTCTCTAATATATGTTGGAGCTGCACAATGGGAAAAGGCATCAGAGTATGTGTGTGTGCCTAGGGCAGTTATTGAAGGTTGACCAGGATTAACAAAATTGTATAAAATGTGCAGACAATAGCAGATGCTTTTGGAAAACCAAACTTGATGATTTTCGTAAATATACTGATGGATGATAGGCATGATTCACACAGTGGAGTGTTTTTTTTAAACAAAAATGTATCTATGTTTTGGACTCGTAACAATGGGGGAAATTGCCAATGCAATTGGTTTTGGCCATTTCATAAACAAGCGATTCTGTCCGAAACCGTATATCTCCACGTTGCAACGGTTTTTAGGCAGTTGATTGGGGTAATACTTGAAGTTAAGTAAAACGAACATTCAAACACCAAACTTTTATTAACATAATATTCCCGTAAGGGTATAATTCATGACTAATGAAATGTGCTACATAATCACCCTTATTAATCTTGCGATTAAGAATTGGGATTGCAAGAACCTTATGGAGTTGTGGGTTATCATACCCCAGAGGTCAATTAACTTACTCGGTGCATTGTTCTTAAAGTGATATTTTTGAACACTGAGTACTAATACTTGTCATTGTAGTAATTTGAAACAAGGACATTTAAAAGGCTGCCACCTGACATGTCTCCCACTGATTTTAAAGTACATACCACATTGGCTCCTTTAGTTTGGGCACCTGCAAATATAACCTAAGAAAGTAACGATACTAATAATAATAAGTCTGTGGGTGCCATTTCTTGAGTGAGGTCACCACGTGACGTTTCGAGTAAACCTTGATATGCCACTGCCTCGTGACCCTGCCCCCCCCCCACTTCCCCCCCCCCCAAATATGTTTTTATTATTTACCCAGCAAACTGAGATGCCCCAAGATGTACAAATATGAAATGAATGTGTTAAAAAAATACACAATAATGTATACATTGAGGATTTTCTGAGATATGATATGAAATGCCAGGCTAATGTTTGATGCCAAAATGATAGTGGCGTGCCCTTCAGGTTGCAGGACCCACCAAGGGTCAGACAAATATAATTTAAAAAAAATGAAAATTCTTGTCTAGAGGAAACACAAAGTGGCCTTCTTTGCCCTTCTCACGTGAGCCTTCTGGCTACTGAAATCAGTGTGTGGAAGCCGCCTGCATTCTTACAAAGGGACTCACTCTTGGGTGGTAGGTTCAGAAATATGACAACGCAGTCAAGTCGGCCACTTCTGCACTGGCAATGAAGTTTCACATTCACGACTGGGTTTGGAGCATAAATGATGGCCATGGACACACGGCCCTTGAGACTGGGAATTGGCAGTTCAAGGCCCCCATTGTGGTGAACGAATAATGCACTGCACTTCCCCAGAGGGGACATCACGTTTGCTGTCCCACTGTGCGAGGATGAATAAGTATGCCGTCTTAGAAGGCACCTCTCAAGGCTGATGACGCCCACATTCTGTGTTGAGAATTTGAAAATATCCTTTGGCACTCTGAGCAAGGAAAGGCTCTCCTGAAGTTCCGATATATGCGTTTTCTTAGTTCCTCGCTAGAAGGTGTTGAGGAAAACTCTTTATTCAGTTGGGGTGCGGCACTGTTCATATCTGTGTGTTTACACGCGGTGTGTGTTTGGACTCATTAATGCGCCTTGTTTGATATTGATAACGCGAGAAATTCAATCAATGAACGCAACATAAAAAAAAATGTAAGGTGGCAATAAATATATTTGTAAATGCCACGAATGCATTCTATCTCCATGGGATATATTTTAAATAATAATTTTAACGCGATAGTGCTATTATATTACTTATGCATGTTAGGGGTGGAATTATGGATTGAAACATCGATTCTGAAGATAATTAAGTATACGTGCATTGAATCATACGTGTCCGTATCAATATAATTATATATTTGTACCCTGCGTCGCACGCAATGAATGAGTTTGTCACACCTGGAGCCACTGGAAGCGCTACCGTTCACCGCATTGTTTACAAAATAACTACAGTACGGTACAATATTGATTTTTGACTTGTGTTTACACGTACGTTGAACTTCTTTCGCACCGTACGTAGCCAATCGCGCTCATCGAAGGTGCGGGAAATTATCGTGAGTGAATTACAGAAACGCATTAATTTCGCCAGCAAAGGTAACTAGTTCCCGCAGTAGTGGAGGTAACTGTATGTCGTTTTTATTTATTTATTATGTTTGTTACCACATTGCCACTTTTCACAGCCCATCTAAAAATACATTCTTGACTGACTCCACTCGCCCAATGCAATATTGTGCGCAAATCCAATCAAACACCCTCGACGATATCTAGAAGATCCTGTGCTTTTCTGCAGGGACTTCTAATTTTAGAGTGTGTGTGTGTATAGGTTTGTCAGTTAAATTCAAAACCGTCATGAATTATTGCCCGAGTTCAGGAGAGACTTGGCAATTGCATTGCTCCAATATTTAATAGTTTATGACAGTTTTCTGGGAGGGAGTGAGGGAGGGAGGTATATAGATGTAATATTTTAAGTCCTTTATTGTTCGAGTTCCAAAATAAAACAAATTGCATACGGGAAGCCTTTCATCATGTTACATCCAGTGTCTCTCCCAAATTCCCATCGCTTGTTGCGACTGTTTTCCTTTTCTTTTTGATACGTTTGTACATGATACATGCTATGGAGTAGGGCCATTGCCCAAAACGTTGCCCAATTACTGTACACACGTTTCCTTTTTGAGGCCAGACTTTGTGTTATTGACGGACGTGTTGAGTTGCTCGTACACGGCACACCGACGAATGTGACGGTAAGCCGCGTTGCGTAACGTTAGGGAACGCGACTCTAATCTCTGATGATGACGATCATTCATAGATAGATTACTTTAAGGGCAATTAACGAGGTGCAGGTTTTCCCCATTCCGCACCGCCCCTGTTAAGCCGCCCTCCAACAACAACGGAGGGCGGAGGAGGGACGCTCACAACAACGAGCGGAGCGCCGGGTGGCTAAAGCACAGCAAGTTGGTACAGTAGGGGGCACAGGTGGTGCATCAGCCAGTCATCTCGGTCATCTCGGTCAGTCGACCCGTGGCACCTGCTGGGTCTGCCCCGTGACCTCCTGCCAGCGGGCGTTCGACACTTCACGTGGCCTCAAGGTGCACATGGCCTGGCACAAGCGTCGTGGTGACGTCACCGCCACTTAGTGGCGAATGGCGGTTGTTGTTGTTGTAACATGGGGGGGGGGGGGGCCTTATCAGAATGCACCACACGGACGGTGCAGCCGTGAGGTGCAGAGAGCCAGACCCGCTTTTTGCCAAAGATATACAAAATGAAAAATCGTTCCTCTGGCATCTGACATATTAGACGGGGGGGAGGGGGGCTGCGTCTGCGTGTCTTGATTTCATGCGGCATTGCTTTGCACCCACAGAAAGCACACGGCCGTCGTGCAAAATGAGGAATAGATGCGTAAGGCATTCAACGTCTCGTATTTCTCTGTGTGTGTGTGTGCCTTGTTGGTATGCGGGCCGTGTGCTTTGGGTGTAATTTGTGCAATTTTCACAACCACCCTTGATTCTCTTTTCCTTTTGTCATTTTATTATTATATACTTCTCCAGAGGGCTGACATTTTCACAATACGACCTATATTTATTTACAATAGAGTATGTTTGTGTTCGAGAACATAACATGCTCTGGTTTATGCTTGCAATTATTGGTTACATTATTGAATGGAATCTAAAGTGTTATCAATTTGATACACATGAAAAAGTCAACACATTTACAATAACAATGCCCTAAAAGGAATGTGTATATATAAAATGCAATGCTTCAGTCAATTGCCCTTCTTCAGAGCACATGTGGGTGAACTCAAATTTCACATTCCACCTTTTTACTGCTAATAATACAACTATTGCGCGTTTAGGATGGGCAAAATGCTTAGATCTAATGCAGCTGCGCCCATTTTCCTTTTATTATAGTGACTTGATACAATACACCTGCAAGCAAAGACCCACTAACAACAGATGATGCTTCATGAACTGATGTTATCATGACTAAAATGACCGCAGCTTCACGACAGCATTGTGTAGCGATTTTGTACTCTTTTGAGTGAGTTTATGAGAAATGCAAGTGGCATTGGTTTATACACATTAAACCCCCTCTTAACGACGGTAAATTGGTTCCACAAAACTGCTCGTTAAGTGATTTGGTCGTTAAGCGAGGATTGGAACTACACGTTAAAGGCTTAATTCGTTCCGATGGCATCAAAAGTTACCCTTTTTCACCCCCAAAACGTAATTCTAGATTTGAAGCTTTCGTGACTGCAAGGATTCATATTCTTAGGTTCTTTCGGTAAAGTCACGTAGAATGGAAATAATAAAATAATAAAATAAAACGTCCTCAGGTGAAGACCAGGTCTGTCACCTGAGGACGGCTGCTTGCGTTGTGGCCGAAACGTCGTGAGAATTATTTTATTATGTTTTATTGTATTATTTTATTATTTCCATTCTACGTGACTTTACCGAAAGAACCAAGAAGATGAATCCCTGCAGTCACGAAAGCTTTAAATCGAAACATGGTTAATCAAGGCATTCATTAATATTTACTGTACCTACAACAAGGGAATGGTCGGTAAGCGAACGCACTGGGCTCTATGGAGGCCTGTCGTTCAGCGATTGGTCGTTAACAGGGGTGGTCGTTAAGAGGGGTTCGACTGTAGACTACTATACACTACACGACTATACACTGCACTATACACTACACATTGGGCTCTATGGATACCCGTCGTTAAACGATTAGTCGTTAACAGGAGCGGTCGTTCAGAGGCCACCCTTGCTATTTGACACTCGTGGCAGCGGCCGGTTAGAGGAGTGCATTGGACGTGGCACGTGCCCGGATGTTTGAACCCTGGTGACCCCACCGGGAGAGAAGCACGGCTTCGTAGTTTGCCCTCGTGCCACCAGCACGGATGGCTTGACCATGTTGAATGGACGCAAATTAAAAGGACATCGCGGGGAGTACGGGAGAACACGCTTTAAGATGTTTCTTGTTCATGTTTTTCTTTTTGTTTGTTGCGGTTGCACCCGATTCAAGAGCCGAATGGCTCACAGGGCTATACCAAATAAATGAAACTTAAAACTGAATCTGAACTGACCTCGCCACACCCTTTACTTGCACACACGATTGGAGCTGCGTGCCATTAGGTGCACCGTGAAGAGGTAAAGGTGGAGCCCTGCAATTGCTTGCTTACACCACTGCGGTGGAAAACACTCCATTAGAGGGAGCCCTTGGGAGTCCCTTTTTAGAGGAGATTGGGCCTAACCCTTCTGCGCTGGCCACAGGCGTCTTGGAAAATGTGGACGTTCCCACAATTTGACCCCACCACAGGCAGCCTCTGCCCATCGACTAACTACGGGGCACCCGTTAATCCTGCTGAGTGGAGGATGATTTAAGAAAAAGTTGCCTCCACTAGAAAGGCTGTCTTGGGCTTCCTGCAGTGGAGGCCCTGCTGTTGGCAGAAGTGGCGGTGAGCAAGCAGAGCCATTGCAACCCTTCACCTTTACCTGTCAGTCGGCCACAACCACCGTCAAATAAAACGACTGAACATGCGTCCCTACGTACGGTCGCCTCCGCGGTTGATCTACACGCATCTGGCTCCGGTGTAAATCCACGGATTAGTAGGTTCGCGAGATTAATGAAATTGCGCCGATGACGGCACTCCGCTCCGGCGTTTCACCGTGGCATCCGGTGTTGGTGTAAGCGTAACAGTTTATCCACGTCCGGCGAGCAAGTGTAAGAGAGGTGTCGGGAATGTGGTGGTGGGTTTTTTCTTCTTCTACTGACAGTCGTGCGCGTTACCGATTTGGCGAGTTAAAAATATGTCCAATGCCGTGCGAGGTCGACTGGCTTGGTTGACCTTGCAAGGTGAGTGGAAGGTGTTGCCCGGAGCCTGTGAGCTCATGTCACCAGAGCAGACATCGAGGGAGTTGTGAGTAACGTCATGTGAGTTTTTTTTTGTTTCCCAATGTATTGTTTGTTACCAAACATATAAATAAATGAGCACCAAATACAGTATGCAAACAGAAAACATTACAAATTATGTATAACGTGCACAATAGCAAATTTAAAATCTCGTAAATTATTAAATGGAGATTACACTGAGAGAAAGATGGAGAAACTCACAGATCAGAGAACAAATTCTAATTGGAGGCATCACGCCGACCGCTGAAATAAGTAGGTGGGCTTGGGCACGACACGTGTGTGCGAGAAGGTAAGATGGCCAATAGGGGAGTCTGGTAATAGAAGGTTAGCCAAAGAAGGGTACGCGCTTCAGAGAAGGACCATCGCGGAGATGGAGTGATGAGATCAGCACGCGGCGTGGGAGTGAACGTGGATTGTGGCATCGCGGGATTGTAAGATATGGGGACGACGTGGGGTGGCGTATATCCGGCAGTGGATAGATCACCATCGATGATGCTGATGCTGATCGAAAAACATAACAATAACCGTTGAATTTGCTTCTTAGACTCAGCATCTTAAGATTAACAAAGGTGTTGATGCCAATGGAATGTGGTAATTCCTGGCTGTGTTTACTCTCCATGATTGGGTTCGTGCGTGTGCATCCACGTGTATCTTATTCATTTTCCATTGTGTCGTGGAAACAAGCGAATTGCAATTATCATTTTTCCCACAGGCATGCCTGAAAAGGGCATTTATATTTAATTTACAGTAAATGGGATGCCACAGCGATTGCCCAACCCACGCATTAATAATGCACCTTGGATTTATCTTGGGCTTTGTCAAAGCTGTGTTCTGACTGTACCTCTCCGTAAAAGCAGCTCCGGTCATGACGGTGACTTAGGGGCCGTCCATAAATGACGTCACGCACCTAGGGGGGGGGGGGGGGTCAGACATTTGTGACGATGTGTGACGAGGGGGGGGGGTTGAGAGATGTGACGTCACATCAAAATGCGCAACTTTAAATAAATATAGACAACACGTTTTACTTAATTAAATATAATTTTAAATAAATGTTATCTCCTACAACATCAGAGTGCAGCGCCACATTAAATACGCACTACAATGACAATAGTTTAAATCGATTTGAAGCATGTTTTTTTTTGGAGAGGGCAGAGCTTTGTGACGTCATATTTGAGGGGACTTATTGTGACGCCGTGTGACGAGGGGGTGGGGGGTCAAAAATCGTCTAAAATTGCGTGACGTCATTTATGGACGGCCCCTTATCGCAACGGCCAACTGGATCTTGAAGCAACGCAAGGTGCCCTGCCGGACAGTGGAGGAGCCTGCAGTTAATGTTTTCCATTACTTATTGTGTGTTCATCCATGGAAGCCTTTACACGGCCGTTAGTCCGTGTTGCCGCTTGTTGTGACTTGGCGTTCGGTGGTGATATTTTCGTCCCGTTTTCACGGGTTTGTCCGTGTGGCGTGAGTACAATATCAATCTGTTTGTGGGACATCGCAAGGCAACACATGGTCAGCTAGCTGTGCTACGTGAAACGCGACAACGCTCTATTGATTAAGTGCCGTCGCAAAGAAGTGCCCAACACTTAACGTCTCCTACCTGCCACGAGAATGCAGGCTGCATCTGGTCTTCGGGAAAGGCACACATTAACTCTCTTGGCACGTGGCACATTGTTTGTGGTATTAAATAATGGAACAGTATCTTGAAATTACTCATAAAAAATGCACGTATGTGTCTTATGGCAATTCCATTATGACTAATATGCAAAGTACACAACTGATGTTGGTACGATATTTGTTTATGTTGGTTATTCATGAATTTTGATTTCACGAGCAATAGATTAGATGATGATAATATAATAGCCACCTTTCGTACCCACTACAATAGGGTTATGCAAATACGGAACAGATTTGTGCGATTTCGTCATTTTCTGAATATTCGTATACATGTATGATTAACTTCTTTTGCACCATATGGAGCCAACCGTGCTAATCGGAGGTGCGGGTAATGGACCAACATGCCAAAAGAGGAAGGTTTTCAATCAGTGCCTATTGATCAATATTATACGGATCAAAGACATGAATAACTAACAAAGAAAATGCACAACACTGCAATGTTCGCAAACAACAAAGAGATGATCTACACTGGCAATCGTACTGAGAGACAGATAAAGAAAGACATGGATCGGACAGCATGTTGTTGACTGTTATTAAGGTTAAGTGATGATAGCTGGTGGTCGAGACTGGTGATGGAATGACAAGCAAAGGAGGGACCTTGCCAAAAAGGGGGCTACTACCGCAAAGACGTAGCGATGAGATTTATGTATGTATTTTTTATAAAAATACAAATATATTATTATTATTTTATTATTTCCCTTCTACGTGACTTTACCAAAAGAACCAAGAAGATGAATCCCTGCAGTCACGAAAGCTTTAAATCGAAATGTATTTTTTAGTTTTTTCGCATCGTATGTAGCCAACCGCGCCAATCAGAAGCGCGGGGAAGGACCACAAATTTGAACTCAAAAAGAAGTTCGAAAGAAATGAGTTTTCAATCTAGAGCGAGAAGGATGTTTGCGTCTCAGAACAATGATGGTGACGATGTGGTTAACGCCTTCAGCTCGCATCCATGCTCGATGATGTTTGGGAATTTATAGGTGTGATCTTTCTCTTCTTTTGGGCACATATCGTCTAAGATCGCCTTGCCACCAAACCACATTTGCCAACATTCACGTTTTTAATAGTTCGTAATGCATGGGCATCGTTAAACCCATCATCGCTGAGCATGTGGGAAATAATGCAGCGACGCTATAACGTAGGGGTCAATCAAAAACTTATTTTGAAATTGAATGACTGTCATACTCGAATTACTTTTCACACTTTCGCGTGGCATTTGCCGTACTAGAATCAACGGTGCTAGCGCGGAAACTGATTTTAAAAAAATACTGCAACGACTTAGGCGCAAGGGTTCGCACCTAAAAATAAACCACCATTATACAACACTACTGTTACGCAAAATTATTTATTGCTGTTTGAAGTCGGTTTTAAAGCAGCCTGATTTCAGACGAAGCAGCGTGGTGCCACAACGCGGCCTCACAGTTGACTTGTCGAGCACGAGCTGCGGTGGAGGAGTCGTGCTTTTAGCTGTCCCCTGCGTTCTCGGCTGACGTGCCGCTCGCTGTTCAGCAAGAAATCCGGCGTTTCGCTACACGCGCCTGGAGCTTCTTCGGGAGCTGAATAGAAGCTCTCAGCAAGTGGAGCGAAACGTCGGACTTTGGGGAATACCGATCTCGTGCCACTTGCCGAGAGATACGATTCGGCTCCTGGAGGAGCTCCCAGCACTCGGAGTAAGAGACACAGACACTGTGCTGAACGACGCGCGGTACAACCCAAAAGCTCATCTCGGGGAGTTGTTACAGCAACAGTTGCGAAAAGCTGTGCGGTGAAAAACGTTTTTCCTTGCATCAGCGTACATATATAACTTCTGTGGGAATTGCAAATGAGGGGTGCCTCACCAAGCAGGCTGCTGCAGAGCTTCTGTCGGAATCATTTCGGTGAGTGTGAGGACTGAGATTCCCCGTTCATGAGAATGATATTGCCTGGTTAGTGGGGTCGTGCCGTTTGTTGTTTGGCATGATGTCCGACGTTTCGCTCCAAATTCCGGGAGCTTCCTCGGGAATTGAGTTTCTGAAGGCACTGAGCTCGTGGAGAAGCTGAAGAACCTCCCGGCAACGTGGAGCGAAATGACGTCGGCACAATCATGCTGGATGCAAAACATTGGGAATGATAGCCGGACAACACGTGGCATCACAGAGCTACGCAGCACCACCGCAAAGACCTACGCTGTCATATATTGCGTGGTCGTTTCATCTACCTTTTGTTCTAAGACAGGGACTCCCCTCCCATCCCCCCAGCAAAGTCCACACCACATAGGGCTTCGGTGCTAGGCTGTGTAAAAAATGGGCTCGTAAACTCCACTCTCGGCGGCGTGGCTTCCTGCTTGGAATTGCCAAACGCATGACTGATATCGCGGTTGTCCTGTCCGTATTGATTTGAGAATCTGCCCACGACTGTGTTCATCACTCTCACATGCGAGCAGTCAAGTGTGATGCACCTTTTTGCCAGGTTTCCTGTCACGGGGGAAAGAGAGAGAGCTCGTTATGAGGTACGCAATGGGAATTCCGTTAAAACACTTCTGTGTAGTTGAATGTATGTTTTTCTTTCCTGAATCACTTCAGTTCATTATTATTTGGTGACGCAGGTGAGTAACATTCAGTCATAGGCTCCTGTGTAAATGAGACCCGCAGAGCATCTCGTAAGGGATGGTACATCTTCTTGGTTTTTTCGGTAAAGTCACGTAGAAGGGAAATAATAAAATAAGAAAAAATTAACAATAAAATTATCATGTCGTTTCGATTGCAACACAAGCAATCATCATCAGGTGTGAAAACCACAGCACGAAAATTTGAAATTTTCTTGCTGTGGTTTTTTATTGAATTTTATTGTTTTATTTGTATTATTGTATTATTTCCCTTCTACGTGACTTTACCGAAAGAACCAAGAATATGGATTCCTGCAGTCACGAAAACTTTTAATCGGATGTTACATCGTTAACATAATATAAAAAATACAGAACAATAATACAGCAATAAAAAAGGTAGGCGCTTCAACATGCGAAGGCACCTATACAATCAAGGGCAACACTTAACAGGCCACGAGGAACACCAAAAAATATAGCGAGTTTGACAGAGCACGCTAAACACCCGTGCAAGTAAATGGATAAATTTAAATCGAGTAAGGACTCTAAATCGGCCGAAGGTAAGCAGAGCGATTTTATCTGAAATCATGGAGCGAGCTCGTTCCAATAACGGGGAGCAGCGACACCAAGTGATCTCAACACCGTCGGTTTGCTATTCACGGCGTGCAAATTTACACTTTCTGTAATTGTTGCAGTTGCATGAATTCTTACATTTGAAACAGACTGCATTGGCAGTTCTATTTGTTTCTCTTATGAGAGGTTTTCTCATCATTTACGGATTTGAACACTGTACTGGAGAACCCGAAAACAACGACCACCGTTGCCATTTAATTAACAGTGAAACGATTCACACCTAACATGGTGAGATGTTAACGACCTCGCTTGGTGTTCAGGAGGTTGTGGGCTCGATCCCCAACCCTGACGCCTGCTGTATATTTGCAGTTTGCGTTTGTCTCTCCCCGTGGTCGCATGGAATTTTATCTGAGTTCTCCAGTTTTTTGCCTCCACATTAAGAAACGTGCGTTTGGAGTATTTGGCTTCGATACATTTCCACTTGATGAGCCACTTCCTGGAGCTATCATTTGTGGCCAGGTCGCTTCTGAAAAAACGATTTCGCTCAGTGGGCCTTAGCTGGTAAAATATTTTAAAAAACTAGTTTAGTCTAAGACTGAGAATGAACAGGCCGCATTGGCAATTCTATTTGTTTATATTATGATGGGTTTATCTCTTCATTTATGAATTTGAGTATTGTACCGTAGAACCCTGACTCTAAAACGACTACCACCGTTGCCATTCAACTCCCAGTGAAACGATTCACCCCGAACATTTCCCTGTGGATTTAATTAATTATTGTGATTTAGGACCACAATTCAATTAACTGTTTCACATTCCACTGCATCCGCAGTGCTTTTAGTGACTCGCGTAATCCTATTCTGTAATACATGCAAATACAAAGCTCCGCATTCTTACACACGTGATTCACTGCATATATCAGCAGCTTAAAATCAAATCCATTCATCGATGTATCTGTTTCACCCATAGCATTAATGCTGCCTAATAATCTTCTAATATTTATCAGGCTGAGATTACAAGTAATTGAGATAAGGGCCGTTGCCTGAAACATTAGCCTGCTCTTTTTTTCCTATTATGAAGTAATGTGAATGACTAAGGTGATGCGGTTTTTTGCGCTTTTAAATATTAAACATGCCACAATGTCAGATGTTATTGCAATGTCCTTTGACTCAATACCGACTCTTGGATTATTAGAGGCCATGACTCGATGTGTAATTGTCTTTGAATATGTACGTTTCAGTGTACGGAGGATCAGTGGCATATGAGGTGGCGGAGAACAATGTGTCTTTAGCACCATGTGCTTGTGTAGTGGCCTGTCCCCTACCCACCTTGCTTCATGACCCCATCTCATTGCTATCTAAATGACATAGGAAGCAGAGTTAATACAAATACCGTCATATTTATAACATTATCACCACATAACCCCAATACTTCAATACCTCCACTGGCTCCCAATTTAATCTCGGATCAATTTCAAGATTAGACTCGCCATCTCCAAGAGCCTCCATGGACTTGGCTTGCCCACCTCGCCTCATGCACCCTCCATCTCCAGCAACAAAGGCTTTCTATCGTGACCCCCAGGGAATCCGTTTATCAGTGGAAGGTCGTTCATTGTCCTCAGTCATCCCACCCCCATAATCTGGAAATTTCTTTCTCCCAGCCTGCCGTGCTGTCAACTCCCTGCACCTATCTTCTTGGTTCTTTCGGTAAAGTCACGTAGAAGGGAAATAATGAAATAATAATCAAACATAATAAAATAATTCTCACGACGTTTCGGCCACAACGCAAGCAGCCGTCCTCAGGTGAAGAACAGGTCTGTTGGAAAGACAGCGTCTGAATGAAACACCACCAGGCTTACAAGTAATGACTAATCCCATATCTGCATTTGCCATAAATATGCTAAATTCCTCTTGATATGCAAATTATTTTGTCAAGGCGCTCTTCCCCCTCCAACCCAGCTTAAATATACGCTCCAAGCCTGGTGGTGTTTCATTCAGACGCTGTCTTTCCGACCGACCTGTTCTTCACCTGAGGACGGCTGCTTGCGTTGCGGCTGAAACGTCGTGAGAATTATTTAATTATGTTTTATTATTTCCCTTCTACGTGACTTTACCGAAAGAACCAAGAAGATGAATCCCTGCAGTCACGAAAGCTTTAAATCGAAATTTCCCTGCACCTATTTAAGTCGAGGCTCAAAAACTTACTTTTTCTCTGCCCATAACCAACTGCTTCTCTCTACACAATAAACGTGGCCACTGTTTGTGTACAGTGTCTTAAGAAGCATTTAGGAGATAATTGTAATTACGTGTTTTGTAATCCACGTTATTATCTGACGCTGCCAAATGGAAACGTGGACATATTCAGTGCCAGCTGCGCCAATATCCCAATAAAAGTGGCTTGAGATATTTAAGTTGAAATTGATGTAATTTTAATGAGATTAAATATACAGTGAAGCATCTCTTATCTGCCCTCCTATTTGCTTTTACAGTGATTAAAACCATCCTTTTGATTCATGGGAAATCCTATTACCATAAATATGCTAAATTCCTCTTGATATGCAAATTATTTTGTCAAGGCGCTCTTCTTCCCCCCTCCAACCCAGCTTAAATATACGCTCCATGCTTGGTGTTGTTTCATTCTTCACCTGAGGACGGCTGCTTGCGTTGTGGCCGAAACGTCGTGAGAATTATTTTATTATGTTTTATTTTTATTATTTTATTACTTCCCTTCTACGTGACTTTACCGAAAGAACCAAGAAGATGTGCATTTATTCTTCTTATTTCCTACACTTACGATAACATAAGTCACCCATGGAAGTGGTGGCTCGTCGTAAGGGATTGGCGGTGCCTAACCCCACGTGTGAGAGAATGAAGGGTAAATAACCTAAACAACACTTACCTGCCCATTATAAAGATTACAAACTGCATGCGCCTCTTCCTCCTCCCACTGCTGCTACCACCCCTCCCCACCACCCCTACCCACCACCCCTACCCACCACCCCTACCCCCCATCTTCCTCCACCCTCGATTCTTCCGTGGCCCAATAATATAATTACCCAGCGGCCACCACTGACCCAGAAGAGGCATGAATGGCGTAAACTTTCTCTATTTGTCAGCGTTCATCCGTGGATCCGTCACGCAGACGGGGGTCTCCCGGAAGCACTATATTCATCCTATTATCCACGCTTATCTATGGATGAGAGGCTTCGTCCATACGTAGCAGCAATTTCTTAGCATTTATCGTGGATAGAAGAAGTGTCCCAGCAGTGATGGCAAGACTGTCCTATTATCCGCATTTGTACGTGGCTTGACGTGCGGATAAACGTGAACCATAACGCTCCTACATTAAATGCATTTAATATAAATAATAATTATTATACTGTAACGACAATTTCTATAGTGCTGTAACATGGCAATCCATTACAATGGTGCTTGGAATGCAGCAGCATGAACGTTGTATCATGGCTGCTCGGTTTTTTGTCCGAGCGGACGGGTAAGTTGATAAGTGAAGCACATTTAATGTGTCTCCTGTAGTCTAAATTATATCTAATATCACACTGTAGCCATGCATTTCTCAGTTTGTTAAACATCTCAATTAATCGCAAAGGCATAGAGTAGCTTCTATAAATTGCAATGACAAATCAAGGCTTGGATAAACAGCATGGAATCATAAATTGTGCAATAAATAGCATACAATATTGAACGGATACAATTATTTTATTATCCGCAATGCGAATGACTTGCGTGGCACATTGCGTTGATGTGTATGGACGACGACGGCCTGCCGGCTCCCAATCGGGGTGCTGAACAACATTCGGCAGTTCTCCCTGGACGAGTTTGACGTGAAAAGCACCCAAGAATAATTCCCTGTTTTGGTGGGAAATATCTAAAGAAAAAAGTAACCCGTATGACCTGACAAGGCATGGTGAGGCCTTCATCATTGAGTGGATTGTGAACAAGTCCCAGTACAGATGCCAATGGAAATATATTGCCCGTAACCTGATGTGTCATGACGGGAAATGGCATTGCTAGCGCCCCAGTAGTGCACGTGTGCTTAGCAGCATCATGACCGGTGGCAAACAAACGGCACAGAGCTGAAGTGGACAATTTAATTAGGGTAGATTGATGCCTCTTTCAGTTTTCTCACCCCATTACCATCCCACGCCAACAATGGATGTTGTAGTGTAGATGTGCATTAGCCAGGGATGCAGTTTGGGCACCGGGCTGACTGGTCGGCTCGGGACAGGAGTGTGGAAAATAATATTGCCTCTGGTTGCTGCGCTCTGCTAGGATCTAATTTTTATTTTTGTTATTTTTGTATTTTTCCCCCCACAATATCCCTTCAATCATTATACAGATGGCATCCTCCTGTTTACAATCATAAATAAGGTCCATTATTATAGTCTTTTTTTCCCCTAATTTACAGTCTAACATAAATTCATGGGGGGAGGAAATGCAGAGATGCACAACCCAATATATTTCATTTTAAAAGAGACACATTGACTAAAGGAGAATTTGCAGTCTGAATTTGAAGAACTACGTAGTGTTAAAATATATATGTTGTTTATAATAAAGGAACAGGCCCATATCTGCTTATTTATGCACTCGGAGATTCCCTACACCTATGCCATTCTCTGTGAGCCTTGGACATGAACATCAATCCCTGGAAATTAGTGGTACCATAGCCTGGCTTTATGAGCCATGAGCATTTCTACTGAATCCTAAGAATCCTAACGGTTCCTGCACGTGACTGTATGAGCCTCAGGCATTAACTATGAACATCCTTAAAGTGCCCTTTTCTGGCTTTATGAACCATGTGAATTACCACGGAATGTAAGAATCTCAACAATTGCTTTGTGTGGTCCTCTGAGCCATGGGCCCACCAAACAACAATGAATATAATAATCCTAATGGTGCCATCATGTGGCTGTAAGATCTCTGGGCAATAACGCTGAACGATAAAGAATTCTAAAGGGGTTGGCCAGCAATGCCAATGCGGGATCCTTCTGAAAATGAGTCTTGAGGCTCAGGGAAGCTTCTCTAGATAAATAAATGGCATTATTATTAATATCTGGTGCGAAACACTGACATCCCTTGGCATTGACTTAAAGCTTTCGTGACTGCAGGAATTCATATTCGTTGGGTCTTTCGGTAAAGCCACGTAGATGGAAAAAAAAATAACAATATCACGACGTTTCGATCGCAACACAAGCAATCGTCATCAGGTGATTGCTTGTGTTGCGGTCGAAACGTCGTTATATGATTATTTTTATTATTTTTTCTATCTACGTGGCTTTACCGAAAGACCATAAGATTATCCCTTGGTATAGCAACTCAGCTGCTCTGCCATGCCTCTTGTTTGCATATGGTATGTAACGATGAAACTAAGCCTAGAATAACACCATAATCATCTATTTTGTGAAGTCATAAAACCATGCGGTGACAGATACAACTTATAGGGATTATACCATAACACAATCAATGCACACTTTACATCGAATTATTCTACAAGGATTAGTTTAGGTAAACCTCATTTAAACTGAGCGTATAGTTAAACAGGCCATTTAAAATCACCGGTTATTGCTCATGCATAGTTGCACGTGATATTTGTTTTATTTATTTCTCTGTTAGCTTAATTGAATTGATCGTAACAAATTATCATAATAACCATAAGGATTACAAAAACACCCTGCCATTAATAATCCATTATCTGCGTTTGACCACGTGTGTTGTGACGTTCAACTTCGACACAAGGGTCGCAGATATAATATCGCTGGTGACGGCTGCAGCTCTGACATGCGCGGCACGTTTTTGGTGCTGATCCGATTTAAAATGGCGCGCACACGAGCGTACACGTGGACGCTAGGGAAGAGCTCACAATGCCATTCCCTCCTCGTCGACTATTGGGGAATTCATGGGTACTACGCGATTGCATAGCTACATTTCGAAGATGCGATTGTGCACGGCGGGTGTACGATGTTGAAAACAAATCACAGGCATCACTTGATGGGTTGCAACGATAATGTTACATCATATCAATAATTTGAATGGGTTGAATTCTATCAAAATACAGTTTTGGAATGCATATATTTTTTTATGACGAACTGCTACGTAGGTGAAAGAAACCAAATGGGAATATAAGTTTTACGCGCGTCAGTATAGTTTGTAATTTTGCTGTATATTGCTTCATAGATCAATTCCATAGATGTGTTTTTGTTTGTTAGGAAAGATTTGTTTTTTTTTCCCCGCTTGATTTTTCATTCAGTTGACTGATTGTTGTTTGTATCCCGAGGTGATAGGAAGAGTGCTTATGGATTACCTTTAGTTTTGAATCACAGGGAACAAAGGGCACAGCAACGTCTATATTTGAGTGCTACATGGAGCCAACATAGGGAAGGGAATGCTGTTAGTACTGTGGCTTTTCCAGCACCAGCAACACATCCTTGTCACATATGGGCTGTGTTTGATAAATAAAAGGTAATGCTTAAATGGCCACAGCCTGTGCATGCGCTTGTCTTAGCATGTCGATATTAGCGAGCCACTGGAGCCATGTTCTTTTAAATCTAGATCGAAAACTAATTTCTTTAGAACTGATTTTTGTGTTTAGTTTGTTGTCCTTCCCCTGCACGATTGGCTACGTGCGGTGCGAAAGAGGTTCAACATATATGCATAGAGTGACGAAAATGAACTGGGACCCATATCCAACAGAGAGTCCGTGCTTATAAGCATCAGGCATTTCACCAGTTGGTTTAAGCAAGCCTCGCTCTGCCGATGAGGCACCGAGTGTCAAAACCCGTCCAGCGTTTGTGTTAAAGCAATGCAGCTGAATTTAGTCAGTCGCAGAAGGCTGTGCGGCCAATGGAATGTGTAAGAATGCTTTTTTTACGTGCAGAGACAAATATGGGAAGGAGTATTGTCCGCTTATTCATTTCGTAAAAATAAGTGAACACCCGTGCTGCAATGCCTACGCACGTACGTGACGGCTGGTTACTTGGTAACGTTTTAGTTCTTCCATTGAGGGTAGATAACAGCTTTACAGCATTATTCTTATTTTATTTCAAATGCAATGTCCCAAAGATCAGAATGATTGGAAAAAGACACTGCTGAGAATAGTGTAACAATAAAGCGATGCGTTTAATATGTAGACAGCGTTGGCCTGCACCGAGAAAACGTTGACATCCATTTTGAACATAAATGATCAGTAAAATAAAATATATGTGCAGACTGTAGCCTGCCTTTAAGAACCACATGACAGCGGTGCTACAGGTCCTTTGAGGATGTGATATTCGTGATACATATGCTTTGGGAAATGTCATGCCAGATAAGTCGTATTTATAGAAGCGTTTTTTTGTAACGTAGATCTCGGCTACATAGTGATGTAGAGAATTGAGAGAGAAAATCCGGTTTTTATATCAGTTTCATGATATTCGTGTTTGTAATTATTAAACACACATTTTTCCACTTTAATTAATGCCATTCATTGGCCACATAGCTGTTTCTAGCTCACAAAAAAATCTCAGGAATGTTATGAAAAGAAGCTTCGTTGATCGACAATGAATGAGCGGTGCCGAGAGTTGGACCAGTCTGTGCGTGTGGTCAGAGCCGGCCCAGCCACTAAGCGACCCTTGCAATTGCAAAGGGCCCCGTGGCCAGCAGAGGGCCCCCTAGAGTCACTGCTAGCGAGTGGGTGAAAAAAATCATACATCAAAGGGGCCTCCAACCAAATTTTGCTTAGGGCCCCCAAAGGTCTAGGGCCGGCTCTGCGTGTGGTTGTCGGATCGGCTCAACTCAAGAGGCACGCCATTTATAGGGCACAGCAAGTACCATTCCAAAGGCGACTTGTTTATTCGGTTGTCACACACGCACCGTCAGTCCAGGCTTAGCAATAATGTAAGCGTTCAAACGAGCAAGTGTCAGTACGTATATATTTAGACCATCAATGGATTTTAAGTATCCTGACCCGTAGTTAGTTTCTTATGAGGTTGTGCCTCAAGTGTCTTGCCAGAGACCACTCGACGAGGACTTGAATACGAATTCTCAACATTTCCTTTAAAAATTATTGTAATTTTCTAAATTTAATATTATTACCCATAATACAGTTTTTTTGGGTTAGTTCACGTAAATATATAAATGTGTCGATAAACCCGCCACCACCCGACACAGTCAATTAGTAAGGGTTGTCACGTGAACAGAACATGCCAATTCGTTACTAGTACAGCACTGGTGTGTTGGAGAGCAAAGCCACAACATTTACAATCTGAGTACGACGTTTCGGCAGTGATTACAACTAGCTGCATCAGGCAACAGCCAGATTTGTGGGGAGCATAGACGATTGTAAATGTTGTGGCTTTGCTCTCCAACACACCGGTGTGCTGTACGAGTAACGAATTGGCACGTTCTGTTTACGTGACAACCCTTACTAGTTGGCTGTGTCGGGTGGTAATGGGTTTAACGACACATTTATATATTTACGCGATCTTCTTGCACAAAATCCTGTATTATGGATGATATTGGTTGCGAAAGCCCACGTATTAAACTGACATTACCCATGCCTACATCAATCGAGAACTTTGGTGACTTTTCTGGGTTGTTTTCAAGCATTATTTTTGGACTATACAGTAGAAGTTGTATATCATCTAAGTATATAAGTAATAACATCGTTACATTACACTGGTGGGCGAAGGAAAAGGGCAACTTCAGATACAAGCACACTACTTTTGGTATAAGCACACCGGGCCTTGCTCTCTCTGAAGAGGGGTGTGCTTATTGCCAGCTTCTACAAGCAGAACTTCCTTGACGTGTCGCCACGTCGACATGTAAAACACTTTTAGTCCATCGTGGTTTCCAGACCACATGTTTGTTCGTTTTAGTCCACGCAACAAACTCTTTAACCGGTGTCTTGTCAGCAGTCAGGCTTATCAAAGTATGCATGGTGCTGCGCGAACAGGGTCTCATGAGCAGGATGCCATGAGCAGCATGTTATGAGCAAGAGCACTCCGTGAAAACGATGAGGCCCGCCGTTCGAACGGTTTGACGACAACAATGCAATCGTGGGCAGGCGGTCGCGAGGTCACGCGGATTTGGTGGAACTCCCAAAAAAAGCCACTGGCCTCTTAAGATGGGCAGGAGATGGCAGCACAGAAAATGCGATAGTCAAATATTTATTGTGACACGTGCATTGTCTTCTGCTCGTGCCCCGGGTTTTTTTTTCTGGATACTCCTGCAACGTGTAACACGCTTCCTCATGAAGGTGGGCAAATATCGCGATGCTGCAGGGATTCTCCTGCAAAACACGCTTTGAGATTAAACGAGGCACGGTTGAATAGATACACATATAACGATGTGTTTATTTATTATGTATGTGAACGGGTTATACAACTGCCGCGTGCATAGCATTACAAATTAGTGTCGCATTTGTCAACTGGAGCTGCAGGAATTTCTTTTTTCGTATAAACGCTTTGCTCATTGCCTTAGCAGTACTGACCACTTCATTAACGTTGCATCACAGAGATAAATTATTAAATGATGGGAGTACGATCGTGGTGCGCTTGCTCATTGGGTAAAAGTTAGCCGGATACAGCTTGCATCTCACCGGTCCTCCTAACGTGCCATCGCACAGCTGTGAGGGAGAAGATGCGGTGCGGTGTTGTCTGGGAGATACGTGCATCTGTCTTTCGGTCTATCCATCCATCCATCAGAAGACATTTCACAGAAATTGCAAAAAAAGACACATTCCCGAAACCAATCAATCTGACACAGATAACCACTATCAACGCCGTGTTCTGTGTAGATTTTGGGCAACATTCGCCATGGAACACTTTTGAATAGGTACGGTACTTTTATTTCGATAATTTTAATGAGGAATATGCTTTATACCAGCTTGGTTAGTGTGTGCAATAGAACATGTATAGTTAGAATGCGTAAGCGCACACGAATAATCATCATCATCATCTTCAGCCATGGTGAGTCTACTGCCGAATGCAGCCCCCCCCCCCCCCCCAACATTGTCACCGCCCCATGAAGCTGCTGTGCCAAGATCCATCTTGCTCTGACAAATGTGCTGACGTCATCCTCATCATCATCCATCCATCTCTGCCACTCGATCACCATTCCAGTCCGGTGGCCATCAATCCCTTCGAGCCACGATGTGCGTCTCGAGCAATATGTCTCTGATTTGCATTCGTTCTCCGACCCACGAGTCTGGCTTTATCTCTCTCCGTCATGCTCGGCATGGATCTCTCCACGCCCTCTAAGTGTAATTTTCCAATTTATTTGTTTCCAAAAAAAAAAGGTGTCAGTTTTGTTGCCAGATAAAAGGATAAAAAAACAATTATCATATTTTTTACTGGCAAATGAGGTTCCAATGGTGTTATTTGTTTCCAGTTTATTTTTCAGTGTCTCATGTTCGTGATACATATTTTGATCAAATATAAGGATATAGCCTCGGACTCCTTGAACTAAAGAAAGTGAAGGCTCCGTAAATGTGCTGGCATGTCAGCTTGTTAGGATTGCAACGCTATTCTCGATGGGAATGCTATAATGCCTTCTAATTACTTGTGGATGTAACGTAACACAATAACCTCTGCAGAGGTAGACCATTGTGTTCTGGTGTCTCGACCAAATCAGTCGATGTAAAGTGGATCAATTGTTCACTGCTGTATGGGACAGGGTCTTCTCGTAAAAGTTCCCCAGTTTGCAGATGACTATAACAACCCTGTTCAATGATGTGCAGTACTTTATAATAATGTATACGACGGATTAAGGTTCTTGTAGGCCCTAGGCACTTCTGTTTAGTAGGCCTTCGGTGATAATTGTCTACAATTGGCACTGCTGCTGCCCCGTGTAGCTACCACCGCTGTCACTCGCTATAGCTGATTTAGAAAACTGTCTTCGATCAACCACAGGACAACGACGCTTGTATCCCCTTGCACTACTCTCCATTGAGAATGAAATTGTGCGAAACACTCCCTTTGAAGATGTTATTGCTAATTTTGCAACGAAAAAAATCTGGAAAGGTTAATCTCCGGTGTTAATGTTTCTCACCTTATGGGAAAAAAGATCGACATTCACATGACTGCCTCTTTGTATATGCACTGTACTGTGCCTATACTTGCTATATAAATATATTTATTCAAAATATATCTTGGTTAATATTTTTATCATACAAACAAAAAAACGTGGTCGAATTTTTTTTTCGTAGGACCTTTAGTTTTTTTCATACTGGTTTTTTTGGGTTAGATCGCGTAAATATAAATGTGTCGTTGAACCCGCCACCACCCGACACAGCCAATTAGTAAGATCGTCACGTAAACAGAACGTGCCAATTCGTTACTAGTACAGCACACTGGTGTGTTCGAGAGCAAATCCACAATGTTTTGGGCCTACTGTGCATGTTGGATAATACGGCCCTGGCTGTGTGGTGGTGGCAGGTTTAATGACACATATTTACGCGATCTCACCCAAAAAACCTAGATTATGGATGAAATTGGTCGCGAAAGCCTACTTGTTAACCCTCCCCCTTTAGTTTTTGTTGGACCTAGGCACAGTGCCTACTACAGTGCCTACTGTGCCTATTGAATAATACGGCCCTGGACTTTGCCAGTCCACAGCTGGATGAATTCCTCCACATGCCATAGCGCCACACGGTCATGGTGAATTTGTGGCCAAGCTTGATCACGCTGGTCAGTGCGGGTTGATGAGATTGATTCAGGTATCACGAGCCACTTGAGCCCTGGTCAGGAATCAATCTCAAGTCGTCAGTTCCATAGCACATTGCACGGGCCACTACACCACATCACCTCTCTGTTCAATGAATGAATAAGTAAGACATTTACTGGTTTGATGGGTAGGACATTGTATCTTCATGCTAACCAATGTTCGTGTTTCCTTTGGCGAGTGGGATAATGAGCCTTTCATGCAAGTGTTGATTTGATGGCATGGAAAAATGAACTGTGTCAAATTGCTGCTAGGAAGTGCTCAACCCTAAAGTAAACAAATATGTTACATAAGCCATCCGTTTACTTATAAGGTAATATTCTGAGAGGTTCGTCTGTATTCTGGGGTGAATATTAATGTGGGTAGGAGCTGGTATCCATGCAATGCATGCAAGTGATGGAGTATGGTGAGGCAAGATGCCTCAAACACAGATGCAGAATATCGCATAACAGCTTGCATCTAAGCTGCAACTCTATTTTTTAAATGCTGTATGTCAGAGTTTCTCAAATTTTTGCCATCCGCGGCTCTGCATTACACGCTGAAATTTCTTTTTTTACCGTATAAATGTGCGAGGTGTATCACAACTTCATTGCCATGAAGGGTATTGGTGAATATGGAAAACTGGACCTTGGGGGACAAGGGTAGGAATGGAATTTGAGAAACCTAATGCGATATAATGTGAAAATATATACTCGGGGGAAACATTCACCGCCAGAAACCGTGTTCAGCTCACTGCCTCAATCCCCCTGCGCTAAGCCGTGAGTGTGTGTGTTTTTTTTCCTCAATGCAATTCATCGTCCATTATCCGACCATCACATATCCGCCCTGACCGACTAGTCGCCCCATACTCAGTGCAGTATTTGAGCATGGTGGTGCAACTGTCATTTTCTGTTGACGGTTCACATATCTGACCATTTCACATTCCCGCCCATACCTCAGTCCCCGGGCAGTGGGTCGGATGTGCAACGTTGTTCTGTAACTGCAATTAACTTTCAATTTATCTTCATGAAGATTGAGGTTTACAATCCTGTTGCATGGGGGTGTGCTCTGTATTCATGTTTTCTCGTGGTTTTTATGAAATAACGAATTGTCTTCCATACCAAACAACGCAGGTACTTGCTTGCGTTAGATAATTTTTTCTGTATAAACTCCCCACCCTTTTGCCTTGAATGTTGTTTGTAATGAACTCATTTATTTTAACGTGTTCATGTGCATCCCACGTCGTTTATGTACACGGAATAAATTCACTGTATTTTGACGGTCCATTCGGTGTTTACTTAAACAAATCCATGAATAATTAATATCACGTACAGTTTATGATTGTAGCGCGTTTATGCAGGGATTACCAATTAAGCTGAAGGTGTATGGACAGAGACCTCCTGTCACTGTTTAGTGGGGAAATCCAAGTCTCCCTATGGATTAAGGGAGGGTTTATTTGGGGGATGAACACACATCAAGTGTACGTTGGGGTAAATCTTTCACCTTCAGAGGTCTTGCGCAATGGCTAAGCACGTTGATGGCTACACCTGGCAGAGACACTGGCATGTGGAAAATGGGGATCTTGATGTCTCCTCACCTCTCAGCGGTCAACCAAATGATAACTAAAGCGTACCGTAGATGCAAACAAATCTAACCGTACGTATCCTTGCGCTTACATTTCAGCTGGAGAGGGCCTAAATGACGAAGATGTCTTTGGGATTTCACTGTTGCTATGTAGATTGTGCCTGTACATTATCGTGCCAAAATACCGATTGCGTTCTCCACGGTGTTTCTGACGAACGTCGGGCATCAATATAGTCTCCGGCAGCGTCACAATATGAAGCAGGGGTGACAATATTTCAATTATACTGGAAAGCAACCATTATTGGACCCTGTATGTCCCAAAAACTGTCATCATTTCCTTTACGGAAAAAGGTTGGGACTTGATGTGTGTGGTTTTATTTTTCATAACTGGAGAACCAGCGATTTCCATTTAGTGATCTGGAGCTTCCTCTTCGGCTCATAGTGATGGATCCAAGTGTAATTGCCGGTGGTGGTGATGCCTTCATGTGGGAACCTGACCGTTTGCACGACAAACACAAATCCTGATGTCTACTCATCCCTGTGACGATGTCCTTGTAACGAGCTGTTTAGCTCTGTGGGCCTTAGCGGCTGAAATCAAGTCTGAGTCTGATGCGTGCTTAATTCCTCTTCAAGTCATCAAAAATCAACACTTCAACGTGCACAGCATTAACTATAAACAAAGCTTCAGCTGGCGCGGCACTTACATCATTATCACAAACACGTTCATTACCTTATGGCAGCTGTTCTACGATATTATAAACATTTCGATATGAATCATAGCCACAGTCTCAAATGCTGTACATTATTCTCATCTCAACATCCTCAAGAGGGTGAGATGCCGCTCTTCAAGTGTGCAGTTGTGTAAGGGCTGCCTTCTAGTGATCACGTGATACATCTGCCATCTAGTGGCAACATGTGGGGATACAATATGTACATGAGTACTTACGGCTGTACTCGGATCATTCCTGAATCACTATGTACTCAAGTTTTTACCAAAATCAGACGACAGATTACAGAATTATTCAAAACGTCCTAATGTATGCAAATATCCTCGTACAATGCACGCTTATGCAGCTGGAACTCACCAATCTATATTTAATGAATGGATGCATGATTAACAGGCTCTCGGAGGAGATAGATAGGGCCGAGAGGGTGTTGACGCGGTTGGAGCTTGCACAACCCTGATTGGTTGTGCGACTGCAGCATTCGCATCAAACTGCTGAGATGTTTTGCTGAGATCAGAGCACACGACTCGTAATTAGCGGATCACGGGGTTCTAATCCCGGTCGCCGCTCGATTCATCCCATCAGCCCTGCGTGGTCAAGAGATATAGATTGGTGTACGGTGATTTTTTCTGCAATATTTTGCTGTCTTTTCTTGGATTTCTGTTTGCACATAGTCACTTTAAGATGTTTTCTTGTTCATTTTTTTGTTTGTTGCGGTTACACCCGATTCAAGAGCCGAATGGCTCACAGGCTATACCTAATACTTGAACTTTGAACTTTGATGAGCTCGAGCACGTTGTGCAAGGCCACGTTGCGTGTATACGTTTGCCTATTCGTGTACGCGTGTGCGGGTCTCTTTTTTGTGTGTTTAAAAATGTACCACCGAGCCATATGAATGTTATTCAGATCAGTCCTGCATGTGGATGTTTGGCCAAATGTCGATGTAAGAGTATTTGGCATGTGGGAAGAAAGGCATGTGGGAAGAAAGGCATGTGGTTAACCTGATGTCCAATATCAGAAGCTAAGCATATACAGCCTGGCCAGTACTGTACTTGGCTGGGTGACCATCAATGCTTTTCAGGTATTCGGTCATGGGGTTGCGACGTGACCAGAAGATGGCAATGTTGAGATGACTCCTCAAATCGATTTGGATTATTATCTTCTCCAGTTTCCTCCCATATGCCAAGCGCTAATTGACGGCAGTGGCCAAACATACAAAATACAGGACCCTTCTTAAGAGTCTTAATGATCTCAGGCTTATGTAGGTAAAGAATGGTCTTATTATAATTATTATCATATACATATCCATGCTCGTGCAGGTCAGCACGAAGCTCAAGCCAAAGCCGTGAGTCCATGAGAACTTGGCCCTGTAATGATTCAGCCACAGTGGCAGCTCGCCACCACGGGGCTGCTGCAGCAGGGTCCTTTACTCGTGAAAGAATAAAAGAAGAAACCCATTTGCAACACTTAATCCTACTCATTATAAACCTTAACTGCATATAGACCCCACCACCACCTTTCCTCCCCCTCCTTCCCCTCCACGCGCCTCGCGGACTTCTGTGCCCCACCAATATATTTTCGCACCGGTCTGCCACCGTTTAGCCAACATTTTCAGCGTATCTTGTCTAAGATTGATATCGCGCCTTATTTACAAGACGATTTACAACACATATACACAAGATGATGGTTGAAATAGGAGAGTTGCGTTATTAAAAGAACAGTTGGCAGTGGTTAAGATGGAGTTTTGGGTAGGAGTACTGATAGGGGGGTAAGGGTCGTGATAGGGGTATGGATGGCGATAGGGGAAGTGATAGGGGTTGGGGTAGGCCTAGTCGTAGTTGGGGGTCGAGATTACAAGGAGTGGCAGCAGTCGTATTGGCTTAGGGAGAACAAGGTTGCTTCTCTTTAAGGGAGGAACTGAAGCATGTTCGCGTGAAGCTGAACATCCTTTCCGGGCATTCGTTCTCATTGGCAACGTGCACCCTTCAAGCGCTTCGATTGTGGATCGGATGCCGTTGATCGACTCTCGTCTCCGTGCGTGCACGTGGGCGAGCACACCTTCCCCGGCAGCGCAGGAGCCGATTGGTCGCTGCGATAGCCAGCCCGCGTCATCAGTTGTGACGCGTCCATTGTTCTTGCCACGGGGAGGCGGAGAGGGATGTCCCTGGAGATTGGGAAGCTCGATCGTGATGTCGCAATTGACATAGGTATGGCTTGATGTCACACCTGTGCTACTCGAATTGGGGTTAAGTGGGGCACTGGGGGGCGAGGGAAGGGGTCGTGAGGGATTGATGTTTGTTTCAAGTGCCGGTGTTTAAACATTATACCGCCGACTCGGTAACCGTTAATCCACGTTTCTTATTTTGAGCTTTCTCTGCTTTGATGCTGCGCATTGCTTTTTTGAGCTCAGACATCCCTTGAAGTACTCGACACGTTTTTTTAATAACACTGTAATACTTAAAATGAAATATATACAATAGTAAACGTTTTGAGCAATGTCCCTTTTTCTATCACGCTTTCTCTTGAACAAAAAAAATATTTTATGTTAATTGAACTTTGACCTGTTTTTTTTTGCTGAATGATTGCGTTTACTTGTACATGTTCTGTATCATTTCATTTTTTGATTGAATGCCGCATGTTGCAACGAGGCACATTTTCACTGTTTAATTCAGTCTCCTGTTATAATTTAATTCGACCTAGATTTAAGCAGAAAAAAAATGTTACGTTTTGACAAACGCCATGGTGCCAATATCACCCGTGTAGAAACTAATTGCGCTGGTGGTGAGAGCTTTGTGCGCGATGTCAAAAGCACACTTAATTACGAGAAGAAGAAGAAAACACAAGGAGTGGGGTTGGGATTGGTACCGCGTCGCGGCTTTGGCCTGCATCACCTGACCATTGCTCGAATTTCAAACTGATTACGTTGCTCATCGAAAATTGCGTGTGCGCTCGATAATTGTGTGTGCGATCGGGAGTTGTTCACGAGACATTGTGTGCCCCATCTTCCTCCCGAAGCTGTGCCGCCATGATCTCTTCAAACCATTTGCGGCAAAGCAGCTTTCTTCAGAACTTTGCTGGTTTTTGCAAGCGCATATCGTTAAAAAAATTTCCCTTCGGCCCCTCTTGCCCGTCGGCAGATGGCAATCTGGCCACGACAGTTGCTGCCAAGCGGGGCATCTACACCTCAGGAGTGGTGATGGTTTATTTGTGAAACACACATACTCTGGCCAAATGGGGTTAGGATTCAATTGTGCCTACTTCCAGTACGCGGAGCTCAGGCTTAACATGTTTATATCGTTAAACGGAAGTCGCCTCTCACGCTTGTCTTCCAAACTCGTCGACCAAATACACAACAATATAACATAACTTGTTTATGTTTCACTTCAGTCATATGTGCGTGTTTGTGGTTGCAACAGAGAGATAGATACCCGCAGACAGCAATTGCTAATGTCAATGTTTGAAACCCACGCCCGTGTGGTACGTGCTGTTTCCTCCAGCCCCTGTAAAATATCTCAGTAGATATTTGAAAATATCTCAGTAAAAATTTTATAGGGGCTGGACTTTGGTCAATCCGCCATTAGATGAGGACTTTCCCGTTCCATACTTCACCTTGCTGGTTAATGTGGGTTGGTGAAGGTCGGGAACATCGCTATAGCAGCATAGAAGTACCGTAAAACAATGGCTTTTGCTGCACTTGTCCTCTATAAACCACTATGTCCGCAGCCACCTTAGCCTAAGTGGCTTATCACGTGGAAATGTATAGCAGCCAAATTCTCTTAACGCATGTTTCTAAATGCTGAAGAAAAAACCGGAAGACCCAGAGAAAAATCCACGCGACCACGGGGAGAAAATGCAAACTCCAAATATACAGCAGGCGTCAGGGTCGGCATCGAACCCACGACCTCCTGTATACCAGGCGAGGTAGTAAACATAAATACAGAAAAGTGAGCTGCCTCTAGGAAGTTATGCAGTTAACAGTAGTAATTTGAGCTGGTTGTGATAGGTATTAGCGCTCTACCCTTGTATTCACGACTAGCTTTACTACCCGGCTTCGCCCGAGACTTGGATTTTTGTCTTGGATTAAGACACGGCCTACGCGGAGGGTGGGGTGGGGGGGGTGCGTGACGTCGGCAGGCACACTGCGTGACGCTACCGCATGCGGGTGACATCACAGATGCGACATGACATCACAGATGCGACATGACATCACAGATGCGACATGACATCACAGATGCGACATGACATCACAGATGCGACATGACATCACAGATGCGACATGACATCACAGATGCGACATGACATCACAGATGCGACGTGACCGCTCACTTGCCGTGCAAAATCTATCCATTATTGCGCCACCCCCCCCCCCCCCAATACAAAAGTATATTTTTATACTTTTTAAATTGTGTACAGTCTGGAAGCTGCCCACATGCCAAATATAAAGCTTTTTGCATGTTGAGAAGTATGCTAAACATTTCGAACAGACACACATATTCACAAATGTTCCTATTATATATAAGATTTGTTTTTACTCGTGCGGATTTGAATTAGGCTTGCCTGGGTAAATACATACAATAATATTTCACAAAGGTATAATAAACTGGTTATAAATAATATTGACATATTTTTACATTAAATATATATATCAAGCTCCACGTTTGGCTCATCCTTTTCGTCATACGGTGAAGAAAGGGAACTGTAACGTTCATGGGTAGGCCTCCATCCATAGATTGTTTGACAAAGGGCTGTACATTTGAGAAAATTCTTATCCAAAATTGTTATTTGCAAAAGAAATTCCTGATATATATATATTTTTTCTCATCTTAAAGCATATAATACGAGAAGAAAATCTCGAGCGAAATAACACCTGCACATTGTTTATACGATGTAAATATCAGGTTGCCTTAAATGTCAACGCATGCATTATATTCCTATAAAATAGTTGTTCAAACAGCTTGTTTTGTAATAATACCCACAACCTTAAACGACATTCAAATAATAATAATGTTTTGCCCAAATTCTAGCGAGACAACCATGAGTTTAAATGCCACATATATCAACCTGACATAGCAATTCCCTGACAAAATAGTTTTTCTGAGTTTAGTGACTCACTACAAAAGTATTATAGCATCCGATTAGCACAGTTGGCGGCATACGGTGCGAAATTAGTTCTACATATGTACAAATGCAAGATGTGAAAGCATTACTTCTTTAACAGTGTTCAAACCATAATAATATATATTTTAATGTGTCCGGTACATGTTCATTCTGGTCATATAATAGTGAGGAATCACGGATTCATTTTCCTCTCTCTATTGCCATGGATACTGTTCCCATGAACGACAATCATTCATTTATTTCCTCCCCCCTTTGTTGAGGACTCGGTCTACAAGACTGTTGCCTCTCATACACACCGTGTTTCATCCGTCCGGCATGGTCCTGGCCACCCACCCCCTTGTGTGCCGTGCCGGCCTTAATAGGTGCTCGCTGACAGCACTTGCCCCAACAGTCTGTTAAGGCTATACGGGCGATCTTTGTTTAACCACGAAACTCTCTCTCACCCACTCTCCCACCCACTAGCCACACTACCGGTCACAACACATCTCTTTCTGCTTATTTTCTCCCACTTCCCCACATTTGAATTCCCTCCCTTCGTCTATTTTCCAACGTTCTTAACTCAAGGAGCACTTTAACTGTTATCTATTACAACTTCATGAGTGCTTTTTATTGCCGGTCGCTTGGCATTTTGGGCCTCCGGGCCTGTCCTCAGCAACCGTGAATTAATAATAGTAATAAGAAAAATAGTCGTAAAAATATTGTAATTCAAATGTACTTTGCATGTACATTGTTGTACTTGCGCTAAAATGATTTTAGAGATTTTAGAGATTAAGCCTGTTCTCCAACACATTTAAATTCATCCGAGACACATGCATTTGTCTATAATTAGAGCAGCGTTCTTGCTGGTATAAAGCAATTCTAGGTGTATGTTAGACTTTCTATCACCAATTAAATGAAAAATTGCGTGGAAGTGCCTTCCAGCTGTGACAGATTCTGCACTGCATGCTAATGACCAGGGTTGACCTTTTGTTCTACCAGATTATAATAGTGAACCTTTCCAGATTATAATTATGAACCTTTCCAACATTTTTAGTAAATCTTTGTGCATTTTATATATATATGTATCACACACTGAAATTATAATAAAGTTATACATGATAAACGCGCGGTGGCGTAACTACCAAATTATCCTGTTACTGAAAATGATCTGAGGATATATGTTGATTACCCGTGATCAATTTGCCCAGTATGTGCCCAATCTCATCAGTTTTTGGAAACTAAGCATGTCCGAGCATGTCCAAGCCTGGATACTGCTTGGATAGGGCAACCGCCATGCCACTGTGCCGAGTTGCCAACTGGCTGCGCTTGATGTGCAGGAGGCCGTGGGTTCGATATGTATATTTGGAGTTTACATGTTCTCCCCGTAGTTGCTTCGATTTTTCTCCAGGTCCTCCGTTTTTTCCCCCACATTTAGAAACATGCGTTTAGAGTATTTGGCTGCTTACAAATTTCCACTTATAAAAAAGTAAGATTTACCTGGTTAAATAAAAAAAAATGTTTATTGAATGCCGCTCGGCTACGTGGCGGGCAACAGAGGGCACTGCATCAAAAGGCATTGTTGCACTGTACTTATATGCTCCCATGGCAAGGCTTTGCACATTTACCATCCTGCACCGATCAATAGGGAGCAAACTCTGGAGCAGCAGATTCGGGCTTTGTACACAAACACTGCTGGATTACTCGATATTGCCAAGAGCACTCCGTTGAGATAGCAGTCCTGGGAAATCTTCCCGGGACGTTAAAAAGTGCCGATTGTTTTTGTCACTTGCGCAATGAGACGCCACTCAGGACAATCCATGGGCATGTAGTTGGCCCTTCTTCCAGTGTTGTAACATGTTATTATTTCCATGATATGTCCCATGTGTTTTTTTAAGCCAGAATTGGAAAAAACTTGTCCTGAAGAAATTCAACGTTATTTTTTTTTTTTATAAAACGCATTCATCATTTAACACTGCACAAAGGGGTACAATAAATACATCTATTGTAGGCGACATTAAAAAGGGCCATCACCTGAAACGTCCCCTATTATATCTTGATTTGAAGCTTTCGTGACTGCAGGAATCCATACTCTTTGGTTCTTTCGGTAACGTCACTTAGACAGAAATAACATAAAATAAATCACGACGTTTCGAACGCAACACAAGCACCCGTCTTCAGGTGAAAATCGCGACAGCTGCGACGTCTGCTGCGACCAGCACGATGTCTGCTGCCTTGTGAAGAGAAGCTATCACCAGCAAGAGTTTATACAAGTTTTCAGAACAAAGGCAGCCGAAGTAGTGTTAATGGGGTATTATAGTGTAAAGGTAATCAATGGCGTGGCATGTTAAAGGAAATGGACTTAGATTAGCATGTTCGATTATAGTGGAAAGTTAATGAGCTTCCGTAGCGCATAAGAACTCAGATTAGCATGTAGGATTAGAATATGTAAATAGCGTGGCATGTTAAAGGAAATGAACTTAGATTAAATGAGCATGTTGGATTATGAAATATTATATTTTTTTTGAGTGATTTTTTTTCCTTTTATGGTGGAACTGAGGTCGGATCTACAAATTGTCCCAGATGGGCGACGAGAGCGGAGTTGGTCCAGCAACAAGTGCTGGCGCTCCGCCCACCGTCACACGGAGCACGGCTGGGGGATTGCAGTACCATCAAATGAAATGACACGCTGTGTGTGTGCGCATGTGAATGTGTGTATTTATATATGTACATATACTGTGTGAAGAGCTCTCAAATCCTTGAAAGATCTGGACACATTCCCATCAGTGAGCTCCTCCGGCAGGCAAGGCTGCATGGGCTGGATCATATAACCCGCATGCCCAGCCACCGCATGCCCAAGCAGTTTTTGCTTGGCCGGATAGAGAGGGCTAAACGGGCATGCCACGGGCTGAAGTGGAGATGGAGTGATGGGATATGGGAGGATGTGGAGCTGAGTAGACTTGCCGAAGACTGGTACCAGCGGTGTCAAGATCGGCCGCTGGAGGAGGCTCGTGAAGGACGCTACTGGGCAGTTGGAGACAGTCGCCCTCCAGCAACAATGGAGAGCAGAGCAGCGACGCTCACAGCAACGAGCAGAGTGATGGACAGCTAAAATACAGCAAGTTGGCACAGTAGGGGGTACAGCTGGTGGTGCATTTGCAAGTCATCTCACTCAGCCAACCCATAGCACCTGCTGGGGCTGTCCTGTAACCTCCTGTCAGCGAGCTTTCAGGTGGCCTCAAGGTGCACCTGGCCTGGCACAGGTACTGTGGTGATACTACTGTCACTTCGAGACAAATGACGGGTATTGGTACATAGACACACACGTTCACATGTGGGGAGCGGTAGTGTCGTGGTTAGCGCACTGTGCTACAAACCCAGCGATTCCTGCTCACGGCCAACATCAGTGACGATTATCTGAATCGGTCCTGGCCCTCTCCTAGGTCAAGTCAGCCTCAAATGAGCACCTGGTGTGGTCTGTTAACATCTACACTGGGGAGACAAAGGCAGCAGGGCGTGGTGTTGGCCACCCACCCTCTCGTGTGCCGTGCCAGCCTTCGTAGGTGCTCGCTAACAGCACTTGCCCCAACAGTCTACGTGTAATGTGGGGAGCAGTGTAGCGGGTAGCGGGGCCGTGCTACGAACCTGGCGACCAGAGTTGGCTCACGGCCAACATCGGTGACGAATGTCTCAAACGGTCCTAGTCCTCGCCGCCTAGGTAAACCCAAATGAGAAGCTGGTGCGGTGTGTGGTAAACATCGCCACAACGGAGACAAAGGCGGCTGGGCATTGTGCTGCCCACCCGTACCGGCCTTCATAGGTGTTCGCTCGCAGCACTTGCCCCAAAAGTCTGGTTTTGTTTATTGCAACAAAACGCGAGCCTGCACATTACGCAGATGGACTTTTGAGAAGGGGGGGGGGGGAACAGAAAATCCGCAAAAAATCGAATTCGGCATGACGGGAGATTAGCCCCAAAAAGTATATTAAAGCTATCGGAGAGCTCTTTGTCTCTGTGTAATATACAACACCAAGCTTGTCTTGGCTTTATTAAGGCTTGACATTTGCATCGCATTCAAACGCACAGCTGCAAATTAGAAACGCTGTTAAAACAAGTTGGGAGGGGATATATTCATGAAATGTCACGCTTGCTGAACACAGTGTTTTAAAGTGATAGTGTGTGTAATAAATATTGAACCGTTTTATTGGAAGGCCAGGGACACTGAAACACAACAGATACTGGCAAATGCTTACAGCTGCGGGAACTGCCATCGGACCTTTAAGCCAAACGCTGTATGTATGTTGAACTTCTTTTGCACCGTACATAGCCAACCATGCTAAACAAATGTGCGCATGCTATAATACGAGTCCCCTGTCCTGATACCTCGAGTCGTATTCCCCTTGTGCACACGTGATTGAGCAGCAGCGCGTGTTGTCGGTTGCCCACATTAGTATCATCATCATCACACGCCTTGCTCCCGCACTAAGACGGCAACGACAAACCTACGTTTGGAACGCGTCCCACAATCGTAGCAAACGTTTCGGAGCGCAGAATTACCCCAGGAAGAACCGGAGGGAACAGAAGGATTGAGCGAGGGAAAGGTAGCTATTAAAAGGGTCCAAAGGCGCTGGGATATGAAGCGGAAGGATTGAGAGGAGACTTTAAACAGAAAGAGAAACTATGAAACCATTTATTTTTTATTTTACCAGGTAAGGCCCACTGAGCTATGTAGCTCTTTTTCAGAAGCGACCTGGCCACAAGTGATAGCTCAACGAAGCGGCTTGTCAAGTGGAAATTCATGGCAGCCAAATAATATAAATGCATTTGTCTACATGTGAAGGGAAAAAACCAGAGGACCCGGAGAAAAATCCATGCGACCACGAGGAGAGCACGCAAACTCCGAATATACAACAGGCGTCAGAGGTTGGGTTGGAGCCCACGACCTGTATACCAAGGGAGGTAGTTAACATCTCACCACTGTGTCGCCAAAAGAAAGGGGACCAGGCAGAGTTTATTTTCTTTTTTAAGGATATAAGTGACTGGTTCCATTAGCTGCTACGTTTACACGTGACAAAGATTCGCTGTCGCAATGTTGCAGTATAAGGCGGTATGTTGAGATGCCTTACACAGCAGTTGACGTTAAGATACGTCTCAATTGACAATCTAATATTGTCTCCTTGCAACAATTTGATCTGTATCAAAAATGCATTCAACGCTGTTTTTTTCCCCCGCACACCACTAAAACTGCCACAAAGTTTATCGCTAACACATCAGGATTCCAGCACGATGTGCTGATTATTTTCCGTGTGTTAGGTTTGCTTCGGGGGGAACGATGACACACACATGCGTTCAAATGCCTCGTAATGTACAAGATGTTACCCGCATTGATCGTCACAATAGCGTGAAGTGGGTGATGAGTTAAAATGTGGTGAACAGAGAGAAAAATCTCTTCTGGATAATAATAATACACAAGAGGCCTGCTTAGAAAGGTGAAACCGGTCCATGACGCACACACAAGTGCTGAACCTGGAAACGAGAATGTGTCCTCATACCAATTCGGCCTATTGCTCTTGCTTAGGCATTGCTGTTAATGGAGTAAGTACGTGTGTACGTTGGACTTCTTTCACACCGTACGTAGCCAACGTTTCTAATTAATTGGTTGGTTACGTACATGTGTACGTTGAACTTCTTTCGCACCGTACGTAGCCAACGTTTCTAATTAATTGATTGGCTACGTACGTGTGTACGTTGAACTTCTTTCGCACCGTACGTAGCCAACGTTTCTAATTAATTGATTGGCTACGTACGTGTGTACGTTGAATTTCTTTCGCACCGTACGTAGCCAACGTTTCTAATTAATTGGTTGGCTACGTACGTGTGTACGTTCAACTTCTTTCGCACCGTACGTAGCCAACGTTTCTAATTAATTGATTGGCTACGTACGTGTGTACGTTGAACTTCTTTCGCACCGTACGTAGCCAACGTTTCTAATTAATTGATTGGCTATGTACGGCTGGGTGGCACAATGGCTGGGTGTGCGGCTGTTGATTAATGTTTGGTGACCTGCTTAGCTTGCTTATATTTTGCACTCCTATCGTTGTTTTATTCTTTACTGTTGGAACTTGCTGACTCGCCCCAACTGGACATCTGTGAAGAAAATAGCTTCATAGCTCATCGGATTCCTCCAGTCCATATAAAGATTCTGATAAAGGATACGAAGGTTGTGATTTAAAATTTCAGCCGAGGGTTGACTCGACTCATCATCCCTTCAAGGCTAATAAAATTGGAACAGCTTTGAGATTGTCCTATGGGAAGACTGGCCCCCACTATATAAATGTGGAATTTGCACCGTGGTCTCAGAGCTCTACACAGGAGATGAGCACTGCCCCATGCTCGATTGAGTGGGAAACCAATGGTTGATTGACGCATGCCATTATGGATTGGTTTGTGTATCATGAAAGGCCCTCTATTAGAAATGTGTCTGGTGAGACAGTATTTATGATGACCAGCACTCACTTAACCCTTTCAAAGCATAGGGAAAATCGTACGTAATCGATAGATATTGAATTAAAAACGGATGTTTGTCAAATCTGCACTCTCTCGTTGCACAGTTTTAAAGGGCATCGCCGGTCTGGAGCTGAATCGATTGCGAGCTGTAATGTAGCATTATCTAAGCACATTGCTGCTTGCAAGTCAGCTGGTGAAAATCTGCACATAACGAGACGAGTAAGAATAGGCTCGCCCGAGGAATACTAATGTGCCTCCGCTTCTCTGTTGTAGCCGTTGAAATGTGCACGCTCACCAAAAGTGTTCCCCATTTATGTATGTATATTAAAACAAAATCTTATTCCAAAGGGCATTTTCTTTCAAGCTTTGTTTCCCTCGGGTAGCCTTTAACATGCATCCTGAATGCAGCTGAGCAGAACATTTAAATCATTAACGTGACAAATTTACAGAGGCACGCCATTATGTGCCAGCGCAGCGGTTAAATGAGCTGCCCACAATGACAAAAACGGTATTCCTTCAATCATCAAGTATACGCGCGGCGTCTGCCCAGCGCAGCAGTATCCACTGGTACACCGCAGTCGATCGGCAGGTTGCGTGCAGTCGAATAAAGTGTGGCTACTCTTCTTCTTGGTTCTTTCGGTAAAGTCACGTAGAAGGGAAGTAATAAAATAATAAAAATGAAACATAATTAAATAATTCTCACGACGTTTCGGCCACAACATAAGCAGCCGTCCTCAGGTGAAGAACAGGTCTGTCGAGAAGACAGAGTCTGAATGACAACCCCAGGCTTGGAGTGTCTTTTTAAGCTGGGTTGGAGGGGGGGAAAGAGCGCCTTGACACAATAATTTGCATATCAAGAGGAATTTAGCATATATATAAGCTGGGTTGGAGGTGGAAGAAGAGCGCCTTGACAAAATAATTTGCATATCAAGAGGAATTTAGCATATTTATGGGAAATGCGTAGGAGGTGGGCTACTCTCCCACCTCTATGCAAGCGTCTGACCAACATGCAAGAGTCGGCCATATATCCTCTTGAGCTCACTCTCGTGGAGGCACTTCTGCTAGCAGTAGCGTGAACAAGTCATTGCAGGGCTGCACCTTTACCTTAAACTTGCAGCAAGGCTCGTGGAGAAAAAGGATTTGACAAAAGTAAATGGGTTCGTTGACAGTTCACGTTGTATCTCAGGATCATATGAGAGGTGGCAGCGCCTTGAGGAGGCCTTCATTCAGCAGAGGATTGAACATGGATGTTGATGATGATGCTGGTTTACTGAACGTCTGACAGAACGTGTCAGTCCATGGGCGCTTCTATCCAAAGGGATGTATTTGCTGTGCATTAGTTTTAAGTTCCGCTACAGCAAAGCATTTGTTCCATGAATAGCACCACAGGGGCACTATTTAAAAAAACCCAACGCAAACCATCTTTATTTAACCACCACCACCGCATGAAGCCCTGCTTGAAAGGACAGTGAGCGCATGATTATTTAACACAACCCGACATTTTATAGAATACGCTGAAGCATCGGCCAACTTCAATTTGACTTGCGATGCATGAAGAAAAAACGTGAAGAAAAAAAATGCCCTGTAAGGCAATTAATTAATCTCAGTTGCGCAAACAACTGGAGTCCCCTTAGTGTTAGTGCACTGCGTGCGTGGAACCTAACGGTGCATTATATTCGTTCGTTCATTCGTTTCTCAATCCGCTTGTCCTGGTGAGGGTCCCGGCGGCAGCGTGTTGAGTAGGGCGGTCCACACCTCCGTTTCCCTGGCGACAGACTCTAGCTTTCCCTGGGCAATTCACAGGCAAAGCTGATGTACATATAATGTACATATTCGTTCATTGGTTTCTCAAGCCGCTTGTCCTGGTGACGGTCACGGCGGCAGCGTGTCAAGTTATTGGCGCGGTGGTTTGTGCACTGTGCTCCATAAACCTGGCTGCCTGAGTTTAAATCATGGCCATGGTGAACATCAACAGTGCTGTCTGAACTAGTCCTGGCCATGTCCCTTCACCAATCCTCAATGACCAATGTGGTGAAGTATGGTCAAACAACCCCCCATGACTGACATATTATTGGATAAACAAAGGTCTGTAAATTATCTTTAATAGCCTAAAGATGCAGTCATGTTGAGACACTATACATCCAAAGTGTATTATATTGTATAAAATTAAATAACAGGTTTTTTTTCTGCTATAGGGGTGAACTAGATCACTATTTGTTCATCAAAGTCAAATTAATGTGATTCCGATTACAATATATGAATGCTGCAGTCAGTGATATTTAGTTGTAATCCCTCTCGTTGTTCTTTTGCAGAAGAAGGAATGGCTGTGCCTTACCTGCCAGACTCAGAGGGCCCTGTCAGGGCAGTTGGTGGACCTTGAGACACCAGACGTTCCAGCCAAACGGCCTCCTCCATCCACCAAGACCAGCCAGGAGCTTCCCCAGCAGAAGGGAGCCCCTCCGGTAGCACAGAAGCCATCGGCCAAGCTCCGGGCAGAGCAGGTCCTGCCAAAACCTCAGCCAACTGAGAAGCCGCTGCTCATGACGAGCTCCTCGGGACGCACAGATGAGGTGCAACCTTCGCCTCCGCAGGACCGTGTAAGCTCAGCGAAGGACGGTGAAGAGAAAGGGCGTCTCGGCGATACGGAGAGCCCACCGCGGGCAGCGGCGGAGGTCAAGCCGGCGCAGTTGAAGCATCAACCTTCGCTCAAAGATGAAATGTTTGAGAGAGAGCATCACGCTTCTGATGAAGGACCCACGTTGAAAGACCAGCCGTCCACCGAAGCAAAAGCGGTGGAAAGACAACCGATGGGACACCCAGGGCCTGAGGCCGGCCGTGAGCCAGTGCTTGCTGAGGAGGCTCATGCCGACCGCAAAGAGGCTCCCAGCCAGGGGCTGGAGCCTGACGTGCCCTGGCCGGAGACGGTGTCCAAGAGAGCCGAACCGTCCGACTATCTGCACCTTCAGCAGGCGCCAGAGGGCACGGAGCTGAGAGAACCACTGATAGAGGTGAGCTAGTGAATTGTTGAGGTAAGATTTTGATTTGAAGCTTTCGTGACTGCAGGACTCCGTACTCTTTGGTTCTTTCGGTAAAGTCACGTAGGTAGAAAATAAAGTTTGTCACGTCAACAAAACATGCCAAGCAGTTATTAGTTCAGCACACCGGTGTGTTGCAGAGTAAAACTATTGGCTGTGATAGGTGGTGGCGGGTTTAACGACACATTTATATTTACGCGATCTAACTAAAAAATTAAACTCATAAGGATAATATTGGTCACGAAACCCTTCATGTTAAACGAATCTTTGAGGTTTCACTAATTGGAATGTGCAACATTTATTTTATGCATGCGCAAGTTAACCAACAACAAAAACTCTCATCATATTTAGTCATGGATATAAGATAAAGGTGCAGCCCTGCAATTGCTTGCTTGTGCCACTGCTGGCATAAGGGGCCTCCATTAAGAGCGAACTCTAGAGAGACCCTGTAGTGGATGTTCTCTTCTACACAGGTCACGCCGATTTGAAGAGGCATTTGTTATATGTGGTAAAGTCTCTTCTGAGTTGTGCCTTGGCGCACCAATACATTATCTTCATGTCTTTGTCTAATGATTATAATATTAATAATTGGTTAATTTTTGTTTATAATTGTAAACGTTTTTCAAACAGCATTTACAAAGGTTAAACAACTCAACACTATTCATCAATAACACATTTGGTGTTCTTAAGAAGGTTAGATAAGTAATGTGGTAAATTGTTGCGACACAGCTTTCAATTGTAATATTATTCAATAGCTTTTGTATTACAAATGGAGAGCATAGTAGGGATGTCTTGATAAAATCGTCGAATGTAAAATTAATTATAATCATATGTGGAGAGAATACAATTAAAGGTAATTGAAATGACCACAAATGCTTTCTGTTTAATCAATGTTTTGTACTCAAATATAGCACAGATTTTGAAGAATTCAAATTCAACATGGTACTTACGTGGTGTACAATCATGTCAGAATTTATATGTAATCAAATATATATAATATGACACGTCTGGAGATATTTAATGATAAAAACGTACAAATATTTACAGCCCAAAGAATGGAAATATGCAGTGTACAAATTACCTTTAACAAAACCGATCGTGCGTAAAGTGGGAAACATTTAACCAGAGGTGATATTTGATTCCATTCCATGAATATGTATGATATACAGTATTTGACCGCAGCGCATTTGTATTTAAAATTTCAGCGTTTAGAGGCTCCGTGCATTTTTGACACTGGCCAGATGCATGCATCACTTTTGTTAACATTGCCATCATTAAACTTCATATAAGGCAAATAAGTTATTACTTTTTCGAAGAAAGAAATATGTTATTACAGTATTCCCATAAGCGTTTCGGGCCTTTCCATAAAATATCCCATTTTTAAAAAGGGCTTGTAGTTACCATGAATCATATAACCGGGTCTTTCGACCCTCATTATGTTTTTATCAGAAACGAGTAATTTTTATTTGAGGGATTCCACTCGCGCATGTCTTTTACGTGTCTGACCCAATTTTCAATGCGGTGACTTGTCATGAGGGCAAACCCATCATGCTTAAACGTTTCACTCGCACATAGCCTTTTAGTGCAGACTCCTACGTAAGAATATTCCAGTGTTTTCGTAGAGATATTTTAGCTTCAGATTGGTTTTCCGAAATGTTTATTTTTATTTTTTTATCAGTTACAATATTTACTCAGGAAACCTCTCGACTCTTAAGTCCACTCTGGTGACCAATTACACCATGGCAGCGTCCCATTGATATCTGTATCACACTTTAATCCTACATCATATAAACAAAGGTTTATTAAATTAATCTTGAGTAACGTGTCTCCGACGAGTCCAACATTTCAGAAGATATTGTCCATGTATAACAAAGTCCAAGATGGCTGCAAATAATCCACGGTGCCTGTCATAACATACTAAACATTGCATATTTTAGGTCATAAATCTGCTGTGGGAGAAATCAGAAATTTACAAAAGAGAATATACAACTTTTTGATTTGTCAAAAACGAAATAGCATCTAGTTATAGTATTTTTTTACGTGTTTTGCTATTGATTTCCATTCATGCAGCTGGCAGAATATGAAACGCAACTTGCTTTTGGTACCAACACTGCCATTCATCATATAAATGCTTATGGCAGCATATAATAGCTATTACGAATAGTATTATAACCAATTTCTTTCTAAATGATTTCTTTTTTTGTCTTGCAGAAAGCAATACTTAAAGACGAACCCGAGACTGTGGAGGAAAAGGCTTTCCTTGTCATTCCCTTAAAAGATGGAGAAGTGGCTGCAGATCGTGATGACAAGAAGGAAGAGAAGCCTATCTCTGCACAGGAAAGTCCCGCCAGCCCGTCGGAACTGGAGAAATTGGAAAGCACGGTCCGGTCGCTTTTGGAGGCCAAACCGATCGACTTGGAGGGTGAGGAGCAGGCGGGAAAGAAAGATCCTTACGGATTATTCGAAGAAAAGGATCGAGAGAAGAAGCAGCGGCCAAAGATGCTCACCGTCACGCCAGAGGCCTACAGCTCAGATGAGGAGGATCTGGAGGACATCCAGGAGGAGGACGAAGATGCGATCAATGAAGAGGGCGCAGCGAAGGTCGTTCCCGACGCGCGGCGTGGAGGTGGCGTCGAGTCCCTGGACGAGGCGTCGGCCAAGCACCGGCGACGGGACTCCATGGAGGACAGCGGTGGCAGCACGCCGTCGCCCCTTCGGCACCGGAAGCAGCTCATCAGCCTGGGGTCGCCCAGCAGCGAGGAGGGGCAGAGGGATCGCAGCGACAGCCCCTGCTCGCTGGACGACGAGGAATTCATCCGACAGCAGATCATCGGGATGAGCGCGGATGAAGAGGCGTCGGGCTCCGACGGCGACGACGACGACGACGAGGAGGAGGACATGTTCAAGAGGCGGCTGAAAAAGGCCAAGACCAAGGAAGACCACCACCAGCAACGGCAGCAGCAGGAGCAGCAGCAACTGCAGGAGCAGCAGCAACCGGAGGAGCAGCAGCAACAGCAGCAGCAGCAGGAACAGCAGCAGGAACAGCAGCAGGAGCAGGACAAAGCACAGACAAAAGACAAAGCCAAGCAGAAGCAGTTGCTTAGAAAAGAAAGTTCGAGCTATGAAGAAATTCATTACGAGGAACTGGAGGAGGAGGAGGCATCACGGCGACATTCATGGCACGAGGATGACGAAATGTTTGACGACAGCCCCGAAAGCAAATTTAGAGAGTCAAAGAGTCAGGATAACGAGGAAGATGTCTCCATAGTGACAGGCGGTCTGCGGCGCTTTAAGACAATCGACCTGAAAAGTTCACTTCCTCATAAGTACGTCGCCGAGGAGCAGGGGGAGCAGGGGTACGAGAACAGCGTGTTTTACGACGAGCCTGAGCTCGAGATGGAGAGCCTCACGGACTCGCCCGAGGACAGGTCGCGAGGGGAGGGCTCGTCCAGCGCGCAGGCGGCAACCAACTTCACGCCGGGCACCTCTCCGAGCTCCGTCTCGTCCCTGGAAGACGACAGCGACAGCAGTCCCAGCCGGAGGCGGGCGCTCGACGACCCGAAGCAACACCGCAAGACTCGGCACAGGTCGAGCGGGCCGCTGCTGCCGACGATCGAGGACTCTTCGGAGGAGGAGGAGCTGAGGGAGGAGGAGGATCAACTGAGAGAGCAGGAGAAGCTGCGCGAGCTGGAGCTGCAGCAGAGGAAGAGTTCAGGCAGGAAGTCGAAGCGCGATAAGGAGGAGCTGCGCGCCCAGAGGAGGCACTCAAAGACATCGCCCAGTAACCTGTCTCCCATCGAAGACGCGTCCCCCACAGAGGAGCTCCGACAGGCAGCCGAAATGGAGGAGATGCATCGGTCTTCTTGCTCGGAGTATTCCCCGAGCCTCGAGTCGGATCCGGAAAGCTTTGAGGTCCAGGCGGCGAAAATAATGGAGCTTCAGCGGGAATATGATCTGCCGACCGGCGACGGGTTCACATTTCCTTCATATTCCAGACTGGCGCAATCCCAGGAAGAAGACAAAGACATTTTAGATGACGACATTTCAGTGGCTGAACATGAAGAGCTAAAGACAGCGGATGAGGTGTATGAGGAAATTATGAGAAATGCCCAAATGCATGGGAGCCACGTGTCAGAACCTGCTTCAAAAGAGAGTCAAGATTTTGACGATGAACAATATAGTTTCTACAGGCATGAGGCCACTGTGTTTGATGACTTGCCATATGCAACCATACTAGAGTCCCAAACCGAACTTCTAACATTTACGACAGACGAGTCAGCCGCTGCGTCCGCGTACGAGGATGTCATGTACATGGAACCGGTGGGCAGGTTGGACACAGAGCAACCGATGTACACTCCGGACGACATTTATGCTTTTGCCGAACCTCTGCCACCTCCGTCCACGGACATGTCCTTCTCTGGCTCGGAACAGCTTCTGGACGCAGACGCAGCCTACGAGGAGCTCCTCCGAAAGCATAACGTGATCCTGACTCCGGGCACGAGCCCCACCCAGCATCTCTCGGACGCCTCCGTGGGCATCACGTATCCCGAGATCAGCAGCGACGACATCAGCAGCGACGACATATCCGTGTTTGCTGCAACTGCTGTAGAGACATCCACGGAGAGCGCCTTCACAGACATTGCGGCCGATTTCAGCTCGCTGGCAACCGGCGACTCCGACCCGTTGGCTTCGTACGACTTCAGTCCCATGTTACCGTCACCCCTGTTCTCGGTGCCGGATGTGACGATAACGCAGCATTTCACACCGGAAGATGATTCGGATCTGCCAAGTGATGGCGAGTTTGTGGACGATGAGTTGGTTCAACCTCCTGAAACGGTGGCCATTACCGACGGCGTAGTGATAACAGCGGCTGCCGAAGGAAACGTGACTGAAGACTCCTCGTCTCCCTTCGTGGAACCTGTTGAATTTGGAAGTGGATCCTTTGGGATGGATTCGTTTTTGGCAGGCGCCGTTCTTGCTTCGGTGGACGCAAACGGCACGTCGGTTTCGGCAGCACCCGCAGATGACGCTTCGATGGTTGACTTTGTCTTCGCTTCGTCACGAGATGACTTCATTCCGGAAATAATAGACGAAATTCCTGACGTCCCTATGAACGACGAATATTCAGAAATCGCTGAGCCATGCCATCAGGAGGAGATAGCAATTAGTGCCGGAGAAAAAATAATAGAACTGCCCGAAATTGATTTATCCATCTCGTATGTAGACACAAAAACAAATGTACCCACCGATTCGCAAATATATGAGACTCTCACTGCGGAACCCGTGCTTGGAACAACAGCAGCCAGTGCTGAGAATGATGCGGTATTGGTGAAGCTTGCTGATGATGCTGCTCTCCCATTGTATACCGATGTACAAGCAGCACATTCAGAAGACTCCTTCGTTTCTGAAGTTCCTCCGAGTGAAGCTGCTGCTGTTGTTTCCGAACCAGTCGTGCTTTCACCTACCGTAGTGACAGCTTCAGCAGAGCCCAGTGCATCCCAGCAGGAGCCTGCCCTGCCACCGGTTACGAACGCACCTGACGATAAACACGACACGACCACAGGAATGACGTATTTCACCTCGAAGGTGTTCTCCTACTTTAGAGGCACCACACAGGAACCAGACTTTCAGATGCCACCTCCATCACCACCACCACCACCGCCGCCGCCACCTCCGCCACCACCACCACCACCACCACCGCCACGCAAACCTATTATGCTTTTGAAGAAAGAACTGACCAAAGTTCCTCCAGTTGAACCCGCTGCACCAAGTGTGGTGACCACCACGGTTTCCGTATCGACGACTTTCACCGCCGCTTCGTCAGCACCGCTAATCACCTCTGACACCACGGTCACACAAACTGTAACGACAACTACAGCCTCGACACGCCCTCAAGTTGCACCAAAGCCAACGCACTTCCCAGTGAGTCTCGTCACATCCAAACCTCTGCCACCTCCCGTGGCGCCGAAACCTACACCCTCGCCGCACACTGCAAAGCTGAGCAAAAGCTACGAACATCAGTTGGAAACCCATCAAGTTGTGGTGACATCCGGACCTGGCAGCCGGTCATCATCGCCGGTTACCTCCCCTGTATCTCCCAGGTCGCCAAAGAGGTATTCTCTGGCTCAGGAGTCATATGTGGTCATTACTCTGCCCTCAGACGACAGCCCGACGGGCAAAGAAGTGTACACGTCCCCAGCGCTGCTGACGTCAACGACGTCGAGCAAAATGTCGAGGTCGCCGAGCGTTCCTGATGTGAAACTGACACAAGCGACACCCCCGGAGCTCATGCCAAAGTCACTGAGCATGGACTCGGCCATGCAAGAGGAGCTGGAGCCCGTGGCACCTGCAGAGCCGTTGATTTGCTTCGCACAAACAGCCACCACCACGACCGTCACCATAGCCCAGAACGTTGATTTTGCACCTCTCTCTGGCCCCTGTGGTGAACTCAAAGGACCTTATGTAACTTTAGAGACACGGTTACCCACTCATGTGAGTGAAAGCGCTGCTATTGTCACATCAGGAGAAATAGCTGTCGTTAGCAGCAGCAGCAGCAGCAACGTGATGGATCTGACCATGAAAAAAGAAATGTCTCCCCCCGCTATCGTAATGACCGACCATGGCCTAGATTTTACAGTAGCAGCATTGCAGAGCAGAATGCAGTCGGAGCAGAGTGGACAAATTGTCCAAAAGTTACAGACGGTCATACAGCCCGAAATTATGAACCTTGCGACAACGGATGCAACTGCCGCCCCTTTGGAGCAGTCGGAATCGAAGGCAAGGCAAAAGGAGCCTGCGAAAGACCTCACAGATGAGCCGCTTGACCTGGCTCACCCAGCATTGGCTCTCCACCACTTTACGCCCATGGGGGACGCTGCTTACGCGGCGGCCCACGAGGAGCCCATGTCCGAGGGCCCGGTTAACTTGACGATCTCGCAGCAGCCGGTGAAAATCGCGACGAAGACGACGGAGGATGCGCCCAAGACGCTCCCACCGGAGCCGTCGACCTGCGAGGCCGCGGTCGACCTTAGCAAGCCCAAGTCGTTCGGCGTCATCGTGTCCCTGGGCGACACGGAGTCGAGCCCCACGTCGGTTTTGGTGGACGAGTCGAGGCCCGTCGATCTGACGCAGGGGAGCCGCCGAGCCGTGTGCTGCGATGTCGTGTACAACATCCCCTTCGTGGGCATGTGTGCTCCGTCTCCGCCGAAGACGTCTCCTGACGTGGCCGTCGCGGGGCGGAGCCTGGTCGACGCCGGAGTCGTCGGCTACGGGGACGACGATTACGTCGACGTGAGGTCGCGAGCGTTCGCCGAGTACGGGCACGTGCGAGCATCCACATCCGACGCCGGCTTGACGGACACAGCGGGGGGCCCGCTGTCGTACCGGAGCGAGGCCGCGATCGATCAGCACGTGCCGGCAGATATCGCCGCAGCCCTTTCCACGCGAGAGATGACAAGTGAGTATCAATTGTATTGTGGGGATTTTACTTGAGATATGCTTTCTTAAAAAAAGTAATAATCAATCAATGTACATATTTTTATCCAAGTGTCCTAAGTGAATTTGACCGCTTGTTGAAGGTTTACGCATTGGGGATGTTGATAAGCAAAACCCTGCTTTGAAACTCATGTTGCGCAATATGTATCAGGCACAATTGAGTATTGTGTAAAATGCAACTTGTTCACACTTGAATGAACCCATAGAATTTAGCGACAAATTTCCCCGAGCTCTGTACCCAACACGGTATAATTATGCTGCAATTTACGACGCACGCGCAAACAAACTGGTGAAAGTTTACACTTTTTTACGCGCGTAGACGTACAATACATTAAATCGACTTCGAAATCGGCTGTTTTCATGACCAATTAATGTTGGCAGTGAATGACAACAATAACAACAATGTACATTTATAACAAAGGTTATGGTCGCGGTATAGAGTGCATACATACACACGAGGGATGGGAGGTACCAAGCGAGGCAAGCAAAGAAAGGAGAGAAAGCAGGTGGCATGGAAATCTCTCAGATAAATGGAATAAAAACCAAAGAGATCACTGACTCCTCTGTTAAACCCCTCATCGGACTTATTAAACGTGCCCTTGAAAAGATCAGTAGCTTTGCTGTCACTTTTGACAGGATGTGTGAAGCCTCACCGCGGTGAGAACACTGCATTAAGTGTGATCCCTTGACTTCATCACAACCGGACACCATTCTGTGTGCTTTCGGTGAACATCCTCAGGCACTTAAATCATCAACCTCTGAATATTCGTTCGCAGCCATCAGAGAAAGTGAGTTGCAAGAAATTTTACCATGGATTAGAAACACACTCGTTCGTGGGTAGGGTACTCTGATAATTTAATGGAATTTAGTCCATTCGGATGCCTCACAACTGTGGTTTTTATTTATTCTATCACAGCTGACCAAAGTGTTGATGTGAAATAACACCCGCGACTTCACAAGCTAGCCATCATGAACGGGAGACAAAGGGGGAGAGGACAAACCACTGGGGAGATGGAGCGATGAGATCCGCTCGCGTGCAAAGGCATTCGCGAGATGGATTGTAGCATCACGGGACCATGTGGGATGGTGATGACATGAGGAAGGCCTTCATGCAGCAGTGGATAGACCATAGCCGGTCAATTTGAATGAGCACAGATGCATTGGTGGCGATTAGTGCCACTGTTAACGTATATATATACAGTAGAACCCCTCTTAACGACGGTAATTGGTTCCACGAAACCAGTCAAGTGATTTGGTCGTTAAGCGAAGTGGATGTTTCCACTTCAAAGCGTAGCAGACACTGAATGTAAAAAAATGCCCCAACGCTCATGAATGGACGTCGCCGATTGGCCGAGGCCTGGTCAGATCACTTTGGAGCTCGCCAATTGGCCGAAATTGGTGGTCACAAACTCGTCGTAAGCCCATCGTTAACAGGGGAATGGTCGGTAAGCGAACACATTGGGCTCTATGGAGGCACTACACTACTATACACTACACTATACACTACTATACACTACACTATACACTACTATACACTACACTATACACTACCATACACTACACATTGGGCTCTATGGAGGCCCATCGTTAAGCGACGAGTCGTTAACATGGGGTGGTCGTTAAGAGGGGTTCTACTGTACATTGAACTTCTTTCGCACTGTACATAGCCAACTGCGCTAATCGGAGGTCGGGGGGCGGGGGAGGACAACAAACTAAAAATTATCCCAGATTGTAGCTGCTCACCCCGAGCTATAAATGCCCTTGCAGTAGAGTTACCCACTCGATATTCACAAACTCGAAGAGCAAATCGTTAACAAGGTTTTCCCGCTCAAACTAACGGTCAGGGTCTCACAAGCTGTGAGAGCTGACCGTAAACAAGGTTTTCCCGCGCGACCAAACGGTCAGGGTCAGATAGGGTGAATTGGGATCGAAAAGCATATTGGGAACGACCAATCACAGGGTTCCACAAGGTGGCCGGGGATTGGACAACCCGGCCACGAGCAACTATAAAGCCAGAGCGCTCAGAGCTCTCGGGGAGTTGAACCACACGAAGACCCAAGACAGCGGAAGAAGCTTAGGACCCTGGACCAAGCCCTCCAGCCCTTATCAGGGCTAGGGTTCAGTGTAACCAGTGGTCGGGAGACATCTCCCTAGGTCCAGTCAGAGGACACTGGAAGAGCGGGATATTGAGTAGCCTGTAGGGTACAGGGGCTTGTATGTTCTGAGTGTAACGGGTGAGGGGACCGTATATCCCTCAGTGCATAGGGATCGTGTTAATAAAAGTGTGTGCTACAAAAGACGTTGAAGAGTCCGTCTGTACAACACTACACCCTGATAGTGGCATTGTCTTTGTGCCGTTCGCCTATTGGAGTTCTCTGGTCTAACACTGGTTGAGACTGGGCTCTAAAGAAAGCTGTCTCTTGTGTGGACCAATCAGTTTCAAAGACAATGCCATATATTACCAGAGCGTCTTTCTTGTTTGCATGTTCACCACAAGTACGTGCGGTTAATGCAGGTATGTTTCCCTGCGAAAGGTTTCTATTTGGTGTTTAACATCTTAACACCTGTTTTGTTGCCAGAAAGGGCAACACCTATTCTTATAACGTAATTGCCGTTACATCTTTTGCCAGGCGGGGTGATGGAGCAGAGCAGCCTCTTCTCGTACGTGACAGCAGGGAGTCAAGAAGTGACTGCCAGCGCCTTGTCCTCCACCACTCAGCAACTGTGGACTCAATATTCAAGCATGTGGAGGTCAACCGACGGTGTAATTTATTCCACAGTGCAAACTCCCATCCCAGCCACTTTACCTATTACCACCCAGCCGAGCTCTATACGCGACCAACTTCAGGGAGACGTTTACACATCGGGAGTGACTGCGGTGTTTACTGGCGGGTCGACCCTGCTGCCAATCCAGCAGATGATCGCGGAAGGCGCCAGCGCCGTCTCCATGCCCCCGGGTTCATCCTCCTCCGTCCTGACTTCAATCGCGGCCGAGCGGCAGTCTCTGCTGACGGACGGGACACTGGGCGGCCAGGCGATGTGGCAAGGGGACGAGGAGCGAGCGAAGCAGCAGCAGCAGGACAGACTGAAGCTGCAGCACGGCCACATGCTGGAGATGGACACGCTGAAGCAGCTGGAGGAGCTCGAGCGCGAGCGCTTGGAGATGCAGAGGCGGAGCGAGGAGGAGCGGCGCCTCATGCAGCTGGAGCTCGAGGAGCTGCAGAGCATGCGGCAGCAGCTGTACCAGCAGCAGCAGCACGACGAGAGGCAGGCGCACTTCATCATGCAGCAGGAGCAGCTCGCGCAGCAGATACACCAGCTGCAGCAGCGGCTGCAGCAGCAGCTTGAGGAACAGCAGCATCAGCAGGGTCAGGGGTACAGCTACCCGTACGAAATCGCCGTCACGGAAGTTTCCTCTGCTGCCGATGGGCAGTTCTGGCAGGAGGGACTCGGCCAACAGTTTGTTTCGCAGGAGCCAATTCGGCTGCTCGGCCCAGAAGCTAAGAATCAGCAGGGCACCTTTAGGTTTGCACAGGAAGGTATGTCTACCCTCGACATGCACCGCACCATGGTGAGCTCGGTCTCCGACATGTCCCTCAAAGACATGGGCCTCAGAAAAGGAGACATCCTCCGCAAAGAGCAGTCCATGCCTCGCCTGCCCGCTCAGTACGAAAAGCAATCGCAAGACGGGAGGTACAGGCCTCAGAGGATCGTGGACAGCGGCATGCAGACCGACGAAGAGGATGAAGGGAGCCAGTGGTACGGCGGCCGCCGAAAGAGAACCTCCAGGAGCGTGGACACCAGCGTCCAGACAGACGACGAGGACATGGACGACTGGGATTACTCGTCACGGAGGAGGCGCCCGAGGCTTCCGAAATACGAAGGAGGCGTCGAGGCTGAACATTTCAAAAAGAAAACCAAGCACATGGCCAGCATCGGCATTCAGATGACCTCCAATTGCTCCGTTCAGACCGAGATCGACGACACGGTCATCACCCCATCGCAGAGGTCCCGTTCGGCCTCGGGCTACCCGACCATGTCCGACATTTCGGCCACCGAAGAAACATTCCACGGGGAGAGCCTCGCCTGCCAGACGGACACGGAGTGTGACCAGCGACAGCACGAAGCGGACCCCCAGCCGACGGGCGGCCTGAAGCCCTTGGGCTACTCGTCCCACCTGCAGACGGGAACGGCCACTCCGATGTCGCGCTCGCCGCCCAAATCTCCGCAGGTGCTGCACTCGCCCATCTCGCCGCTCACATCGGGGAAGATGCTGGACTCCCCGGTGTCCCCCTACGATCGCTCGGCCAAAGCGTCCGGCTCCGTGACTCCGCCACCGCAGCACCTACAGAGCCTGCGCATGACCAAGCCCATGCAGCGCTCAATGTCAGATCCCAAGCCTCTGAGTCCCACGGGCGAGGATGGGAAAACGTCCTACCAGCTGTTTCAGCAGCAGAGCTGCCTGGTAAGTTTGTTATTTATCTGCATGTTTTTTTTTTACTATGAAATATTGTTGTTGTTGTTTGTTCGTGGTGGTGGTGGTGGTGCAAATGATTTGGTGGAATTAATCTACGAGTTGCATGGAACTTTAGTGTTAGTGAAAAAAGCAGGGCATCTTGCGTCAATGTTTATTTTTATAAGCACTCCATATGTGAAGTTAGTTTAGTTTAATGTACTTTTCCAGGTGAGAACTCAAGAGACCAGGATTAACCTAGTTTGCCGGAGTGAAAGCAATATTGCAATAATGAATTAAACTAAATGTTCAAAGTTCAAAGTTCATTTATTAGGTATAGCCCTGTGAGCCATTCGGCTCTTGAATCGGGTGCAACCGCAACAAACAAAAACAAAAACATGAACAATAAAACATCTTAAAGTGACTATGTGCAAACAGAAAATCCAAGAAAAGACAGCAAAATATTGCAGAAAAATCACCGTACACCAACACTGTGCAAATATCCCAGTGGGATGCAAGTCAAATGTGTCAGGGACAACAAGGCTAAATTCGAACAATCACGTTCAAGGAGAAAGCAACAAAGAAACTGCATGTAAATATATCACCGTTCATTTAAATAAACGTTCCTGTTAACACTTAGCAGTGTGCCAGCATATGCGTACATTATGTGGCATAATAAAGCCATTGCAGAGTATGGTACATTTCTTTCTCGGACAATGTTTCTGACAATCAGAAACTCTTGTGCTGTGACGAAAAAACACAGGAGCACACGATAATCTCCTTGGCTTTTTCAACACTGCTCTTGTCGCTAACATCCATGCATGTCATTCCATGGGCGTGATCAGAAAGTTCATCCAGATAGCAAAGAATTTCCCGCGCGATGTGAAATGTCAATCCAACAGAGCACGCAGATTCTGCCACAAGTTTCTCACCAGCATGACTTCCGCAGCTTGGATCCATTGATTATTTTCATTATACTGGTAGGAACGAAGTGGACCAGACCACCAATAGATTAATGTGTCCGTCCGTCCGTCCGTCCGTGTATCAACATCGCCCCCTACTGCAAACACTTGGCATGACCCTGTCCGACAAGATAGCCGCCCGCTCCCCCTGCGATCTGTGAACTAAACAAGATGGCCGTCGCTTTCGCCGCCTCACGGCGAAACTTAAAAATTCGCTTCAAATTTACTTTACTGAAACGCAGCACGTTTTTTTTAACACAGATACATTTATTAACACAGAGACGGGATACATTTAATCGCCTTATTTGTGCACGAAAAGCACGGCGCGAGGCCTAGTGCGGCAGGCTTCGCGAGGCCTAGTGCGGCAGGCTTTGCGAGGCCTACTGCGGAAAAGGCATCGCGAGGCCTACTGCAGAGAAGGCTTCGCGAGGCCTACTGCAGAGAAGGCTTCGGGAGGCCTACTGCAGAGAAGGCTTCGCGAGGCCTAGTGCGGCAGGCTTCGCGAGGCCTACTGCAGAGAAGGCATCGCGAGGCCTACTGCAGAGAAGGCTTCGCGAGGCCTACTGCAGAGAAGGCTTCGCGAGGCCTACTGCAGGGAAGGCTTCGCGAGGCCTACTGCAGAGAAGGCTTCGCGAGGCCTAGTGCAGAAGGCTTCGCTAAGTCTACTGCAGAGAAGGCTTCGCGAGGCCTAGTGCAGCAGGCTTCGCGAGGCCTAGTGCGGCAGGCTTCGCGAGGCCTAGTGCGGGAGGCTTCGCGAGGCCTAGTGCAGAAGGTGGTGGTGGGGGGTGGTGGGGTGGTGGTGGTGGGGTTGGGTGGTGGTGGGGGCTGGTGGGGAGGTGGTGAGGGCTGGTGGGAGGGTGGTGTTGAGGGTGGTGTTGGGGGGGGGGGGCTGTCAACTGGTGTAGGAGGCGGTGCACTTCTCTGCTTCAATTTTGTTGCGATTTATTATCTGCACACAAACAAAACCACCGAGAAGTAAGACGCGCCACCCAGCCCTGCCCCCCCCCCCCCCCCGCCCTCTCCCCCCACCAATATTTGAGTGATATTATAATTAAAAACAATGATGCAGCACCCCCGCTTTTACATTAGTAAGCAAATCACAGCAAGATGAGTTTTTTGCACACTACGGGCAACACATTTTCTCCAGTCACTGCCTTAAACCCGTTCAGTCGACCGAGTGGAACAACAGAATAGGCGTCTAAATACGGACTGAGTGGCACATAGAACACATTCCTGCGGAGGGAGCTGGTAGGAACGTTGGGTTGCTCGGTCAATGGCCAGGGTCAACGGCGGCGTGGTGTATTCCGCAAATATGCCCGACTGTGAGGGCGGGCACAAGCCGGCATGAGTAGGTTAAACGTTGAGTTTTATAAGGACACCACGGGGTGACCAGCCCCTCCCCACCCAGCCCCTCCCCACCCAGCCCCTCCCCACCCAGCCCGGTCGATATCCCTGTACCGGTACTAAGTATTATTCCTACCAGCCCACCCCGCAGGGTCCTGTTTATTTTATTACACACCATTGTGACTACATTTCTTTACCCCGGGAAGTCTCATTGAGTCTGTCTTTCAGGAGGGTCATACAAAGTTTTGGCAGTAGCAGGCAATGATTGCTCTGTACGTTTTTCAACTGAGTAATCCGCGGGTCATTTATTTATTTATTCGTCAATATTTGGACCATGAGGCCGGCACATAAGCGGCCTTCTCTTGCGAATGACATCACGGGATCGTTAACGTCCACTTTGAAGCAGACGATGCGTAGCATTTCTTTGTGGTTAATACTCTCGCGGTATTTACCAGGGCGGCCTCCCGAATTCGAATTGTGATCCCTCTGCAAAAAGCGGCGAACGCGCCACCGCTGGACCGTGCCAGCGCCCATGGTTTTCATCCACGCGTAGTCATCCGTGACATTAGCGCTGTGGCTATTCCAATAAAGAATTCTGACCGTTACTTAAATACTCGAGAGATTTCTACAGGGTATAAGAGCCATTGAATTGGTCTTTTTTTTACGAGTTTCTAACAAGTGCTTGTTTACATCTTTTGTCAAAAAAAATAGGTCACGTGTTATTATTGTGATTTCTATTTAAAATTAAAGACGTTTGTTTATAGGCTTGGGTGATGAAGCCAGTGTGCCCAGAGCACTCTGAAACTCAGCACAGATATCCTGTATCTAATCCTGCGGCTGATCTACACGGCTTTCAATGAGTTAGCCCCACCAATATCTGCAGGGATGATCTCTGTTTACGCTCCAACGAGCTCCCCGAAACCTTTGGATCGCCTTCCTCTAAGGAATCTGAGGTGAAGGCTAATTTCCCGGGGTGAACGGCTTTTGCCAGTGCAGCTCCCAGACTAGGGAATGCATTTCCTAAGGTAATAAGAATGATCAGAGTCAGTAAAGCCTTTTAAGTCTGTCTTGAATACTAACCGCTTTAAATTGGCCTTTACTGCCTAGTTCTAGCCTTTTACCCTGATTCTGTTTATTTCCTGCTTTCCATAGACAGCGCATTAGGATGCAGCTGCATTACAGATGTAATTAATTATTATTAAACATTCTTGCTATGCTGCTGCCTTCAAAGGAATCATGTTAGTTAGCAGGCAGATGTTTTATGGACATCACGGCCCTTGATAGAACCGGTGATTCACGACTCATTTATGCATGATCTGTGAGTCAGCCTGCAAGTTACTGGATTGCAGGCAAGGACTACGAGGACAAGGCTCGTGCAGCCTGCGCTCAATAATATATGAATACTGTGTTTGTTGTGTTGAATATGTTGAGTGTTAAGGTAAACTACAGCATTCGGTCTTCCATTTGTAAATCTCCCTCGCAGATGCAACGGCGCTTCTTGGAGTTTTGAGGCCGTGATCCGGGATGGGTGTTAAAGCCCTGGGTTAGTGTTTGATGAGGGCCGAATGCAGTGTAGCAAAAGTATAAAGGGTTATAAGGGGATAGTCAAGTGATGCGAGCTGATGATAACTAGTGTGTCATTATAATCGGTGTTTTTCATGGCAGTTAAATTCAGTAAAGTCACGTAGAAGGGAAATAATAAAATAATAAAAATAAAACATAATAAAATAATTCTCACGACGTTTCGGCCACAACGCAAGCAGCCGTCCTCAGGTGAAGAACAGGTCTGTCGTGATAATTGTTATGTTTTATTTTTATTATTTTATTATTTCCCTTCTACGTGACTTTACCGAAAGAACCAAGAAGATGAATCCCTGCAGTCACGAAAGCTTTAAATCGAAAGTTAAATTCAGTTTAACACGTAGGTTTTCGCGACCAGTATTATTCATAATGAAGGTTTTTTTTGGGGTTATATCGCGTTATTATAAATGTGTCGTAACCCTCCACCACCCGACACGGCCAATCAATTAAATTCAGCCAGAAGTTATATTTTTTACTACAGTTTCCTTCCATTTCGATTTAAAGCTTTCGTGACTGCAGGGATTCATCTTCTTGGTTCTTTCGGTAAAGTCACGTAGAAGGGAAGTAATAAAATAATAAAAATAAAACATAATAAAGAAATTCTCACTGTTATTTTATTATTTTATTATGTTTTATTTTTATTATTTTATTACTTCCCTTCTACGTGACTTTACCGAAAGAACCAAGAAGATGAGTTTCCTTCCATTCACCATCAACAGCAGCAGCAGCCATGATCTTGGCTGCTGATATAGATCATACATCGAGCTTTTTCTGTGCAGCTCCAGGACCATTGCCTCTGACAATTAGACAATCAAAATCTTTCGAGATATTTAAAGCTGCCCTGAAAACTCACCTCTTTAAAAAAAAAATTTCAATAGTTGTGGTCGTTTACGCTGCTGGCTCTGTCTTATTTCCTGCTTTCCATACACGGCGGCGTATTGGGATCCTTGGATGAAATGCCCCTTACGAAATGTAAATTGTTATATTATATCCACCGTCAGATGAAGGCCCTCCCCACACCATCGCCAACCCCTCACGGTGCTACAACACCTTCACCCATCTCACCTCTTCTGCCTTGGAGCCCGGTCTCCATATTCATGGTGACCGTTCTCATGGTCAGAGCTCACTCACTTCCTTGCCGGTCGATACGATGCTTCTAATTTCCATTTGTTCCCTCGTCCACGTGTTTCTTTTTCTGTCTCTCAGTGTGAGTCTGAGAAGGCGTCTCTCGTTGCTTCTTTGTGCAATGTGTACAGGTTTGAGCCTTTCTTCTGTAGGCACATTTGTATGTTTCCTTTTCATTATCAAGGGGACAAAATGAAAGGATTCTCGGCACACGGTATGAACGTGGCTAGAAACCAGTTCATAATTTAGTCAGCATTGTATATTCTGGTCACAGTCTTTGTATAGACAATTTGGGGGATTTGAGTCCAGTCATAGTCTGTGGATGTCACATAGTCGTTCTCTTACACGCGTGTAGCAGCCATAAATCGTAATCCACTCTTCGTCGTGAAATGTTGGTCGGAGTGAGGAGGCGTGCAATTTTGTCTACCCCAATATCACCACGTCAGCCAATGAGTGAACCCAGTAAATCGTGTTTATTTACACCGATCGAGTCAATCACAAAGTTTGGTATTCATCAGTGCAATGCAGTCTCTAAAAACACCGCAAAATTACTTTCATCTGCATCTTCAATCAGACTCATTATTTTTTTATCTCATCATTGTTATGCTTGGGTTTCTCGTGGGTATTTGTAGTTATTGTCATGGATCATGATTTTCTACCAATCATACTCACTTTTGACTATTTTTTTTTTACTGTTGACAAACAATGTTGTCACTTATTTTCTTTACCAAATGAACGCTGCTTGAAATACCACCGATTTATTTGTGGAGGTTTTAATTTAAAACAATAATAATAATAAGTTGCAACAAGGTTTGGCCTGCTATTGCAGAGGAATAAATAAGATCAATAATAAACGTCAGCATGTTGAAAAAGCATAATATGTCACCGCAATGTCACTTTCCACAGCTAAAACATACAACAATGCTACTTGAATTATACCAGAATATATATTATGTATTTACTCTAGAGTTTTACAATTATTTGCAAAAAGTTTCATTGCATTTTTAAAACATGTTACTTTCAATTACAGTGCCATATATGATCACACATCCTTCCAATTTTTTTTTTGATTTGCCGTAAAAAAAATTATTATTATCATGGGAGAGAGATGGTTTGCTGTGACGCCTGCAAAATGTTTGATTCTCAGCCACGGCTAACGTTAGTGGCACGTCACATCTGAACCGGTCGTTCCTCTCCCTCCCCTGCCACTTCACCAACTCACACGGAGCAGCACCAGCATAGTGACGGAGATCAAACAGCCCCCGGTGACTGACGCAATGTTGCGATGGCCATTTTATCCTCCAGTGGAAATTAAATTGAGCTGTAAAATTAAGTTGAGTGAATTTTAGCGGCTAATTTATAGGTCTCGTGAGCATTGTCTTCTAAGTTTAATCGAACCATTTTGAAGTGGCAGATTTGTCGCATTATGCACCTAATATGTGTCATTTTCTCACTGCAGGCATGTCAGTGGCCATGTATACAGGAGCATATCTAGAGCCCTACAGAGGCTGTATAGTCACTGTTAAGCTTTAATAAGGGAGCCAATCTTGCAGCTTCATTCTAATATTAATAAAGCCTTGGGAGATAAAAAAACAAAGCCAATAATAGCAAAATATATAATTTTCCTGAAGCATATGGCATACTAAAGGTATTTTTTTAGAACGAAATCTACAATTTACAAAAAAATCAATACGGTTTCTATTATAATCTTACCATTTTTCAATAGCCGATTTATTATGAATTTTATGTGATGTCATTCATAAAGAGAACATCAATGCATTCTTCAAAAAAACATTCTAAACAACAATCGAGGCTTTAAAAAAGTGAGCCAAAATTATGTTCAGCTGATCTGCAGCGTTAATTTATTTATTTATCCATGTGTAAAATTTACATGTAAATATATCTGTAAAAAATATTGATGCTCCCAGTTACATAAGCAATACATTGCTTCACAATCGCATCTACTGTATATTGAAACCAATTAAATAATTTAAATGTAGGAAGAGAATTCAACAAATAAAAGCACAGAGTAATGGTGCTGAGACAACATTTTCTTGCACGTTATCGTAAACTACCTTGGAAAACAGGAACGCAATACTTGTTAAATCTGTGAATATGATGCGTCACTGAGTGGGTGAGGTGATGAAGAAAGTATGATGTTGGTGAAGGGGTCCAGGTTGAAAGACCTCACGTGATGAGGTGACAAAGGTCACGTGATGCGACAATGAAATTAGCATCAACCCCGAGCAAGTCACTGCAGCATTGAAGGCCGCCGCCAAACAGTCGCCATCTCTCATAATCCTGTAATGTGACAATCCTCCTCGCACCCGTACTCGATCCTGTTTCATTGACTCTATCTCCACGGTGGTACATGCTCTCGGGTGCATTCCCTGCCTTGGCGTCTGTGGAATAGATGGTTTCGAAGCTGGGCAGGACCAAAGGTGGCCTACGCAGGCTGGGAAGGATCTATAAACAGCGGCTTAGAGAATAAGCGGTTTCAGTAAATACACGACATTTGAGGTTACGTTTTAATTACCACAACGCCGTGTGGAATATGGAGGCCCTTCACCTCCATATGCAGGGCAGGCAGTTAATGAAGCCTTGCCAAAAGACCGATGATCTGTCTTAATCTGGACAGGCGCCATGAATTACCAGCAGGCAAGATCGCAGACCTCGGTTTTTTTAGCCCTGCTGACTGACAGCCACAGTGTTTCTTGCTTGTGCCTTTTCATTCACATTATACGCCGCTAGCAAGGCCACGTTGATGTGAATACGGTGCCTCCATCCCTTAGAAATCCACCAATTCGTCATTCCGAACCATTGCGTCGCCTGATTACACGCGGAAACCTGTTAATAACAAGTAAAAATAATGATTTTTGTCAGAAGACCCGCTAATATAGGGTTTCTCAGCGCAGATACTATAGTGTCAATAGCCTTGAATTAACTTCTTGAACTATATTAGCATGGACAATGTTTCGATTTCTGACCTGGTTGAGCAAATGGGTGAATGCTGCTATATTCCTTGCAGATGTGTTCTTGGTGTCTAAGCTTTTTCGGGGCAAGGCAGACATGGAGCCAGACACACAAAGTTAAGTTTTAATTGGAGACTCAAATGCCCCAATGCTTGTATTCATGTACGTGCATGCGCATGAGCCAAATAAATATTTAACTTAGTTTAAATTCGTATCATTGCTAATATAGCACAAACGTATCGTTGAATACGTCCAATAATTATTTTAGGTGACAAATGTGTTTAAAATTCAGCCTGAACTTAAACAAAAAAATGTTTTAATTGCTCACGCGTAATATGTATTAATATTACACGTGTATTGTACATTTCCTCCTGCACTTCTGTTGAGTATAAAACATAGAATGTATTAAATAAAGACCTTTCATATACCTTTAGCTGTCAGATGTCCCACAACCAGTGATACATTTTACAATTATTTGGGAATTAGTTTAGTATGCCACATCCATCTTGCCTTATTTTGTCCTCATTATACAAAACCTGTTAATAAACCTATTTATGCGATTATATGAATGTAGGGTACAATATTATAGGATAAATATGCTAAATTCCTCTTCATATGCAAATTATTTGGTCAAGGCGCTCTTCCTCCTCCCTCCCAGCTTAAATAGACGCTCCAAGCCTAGGACGTGTCATTCAGACTCTGTCTTATCGACAGACATGTTCATCACCTGAGGACGGCTGCTTGCCTTGTGGCCGAAACGTCGTGAGAATTATTTTATTTTATTATGTTTTATTTTTATTATTTTATTACTTCCCTTCTACGTGACTTTACCGAAAGAACCAAGAAGATAATATAGGATTGTTATGGATAAGCGTATTCTAGTGGTATTGCCTAACACCAATGATTTCACACCGTATGTAGCCGACCATGCTATTCGGAGGTACTTCAAGCCAGCCTAGCAACGTTCCCGAAAGTAAAGTAAGAAATCGAGCCCCTGTCTTAGAGCTGGCTAAACGTGAGCACCGCTCATCGGTCGGACACGTGGAATTTCATTTACACTTATAAAACCACACGTTACACTTTCCGTTCACATTTTTGGTGAAGTGAAATAAACAGCATGTAAAAATCATGATCATTTACTCTAAATATAGTTTACCTGCTCATATGAGCTCTGCTCAGTAAAGTGAAAATTAAAATTACTTTTCCCACATGATTAAAAAAACCACACACGTGCAAAAGAGATTGTCAATATATGGTGACCATTGCCAGCAGTTCGACAATGGCTTGTCAAAGCCTTCCTTTGACGCTTGTGCCTCGGCAGTTTTGCAGCACTGGGTGACTTAGTGGGGGCATTGGGTGCATGAGACCTGCCGGGCAAGTTGGTAAATGTCAAGAAGAGGCACGCGTGGCAGACAGCTACTTCATTAACAACGTCTCTCATCTGATTTACTTCGCCACGATGAGCAAGCAAAGCTACAGTTCGTATAGTTCACAGCCTTGCTTTGTCAATACACTTCTGGATGAAGGCCTCCCGATGCCGTGTCGATCATGGGGGGGGGGGGGGCGGCGAGGGATTGCTTCATCATACCTCACCGTGTTGATTCGGTGTGGGTTAGTGATGGGTGGGGAGGCCAGGACCGGTACTGGAAATAAGCGTAGTTTGGTATTTGGTACAGAAGTGTGAATCCCTACCATCAGCAAATGTGGCAGAGACATGTTTAAGCGCAAAACTATATATTGTCGTGATTTATACGAGTGAACTCTAATCTACAACATCGCACATCGATTCCAGACGCCAGAGTCTGGAAAATGTTTCCTTTATCACGTTTACTTTCCTGTTTGCAGTTGCACGTTTCTTTCATGTTACTTTACCGTGAGAAAATGTTTAAGAAAGTTTTTATTTTTGGTGAAGGAGGAGGGGAGTGACCAGAATATTTTCAGTAACATGGCAGTGACACATTCCACATCGGAAACTCACTTGGGGCACGTTCAATATTTTTATGGTGCAGCTTCGTGTAAAAAGAAATGCAAAAAAAATAACTCAAGTCAACTTTTTTTTTTGCCAGATAAGGCCCACGGAGTTATGTAGCTCTTTTGTAGAAGCGATCTGGACAGAAATGATAGCTCAACAAAGTTACTTATCACGTGTAAATGTATAGCAGCCAAATACGTTTAATTCGCATGTAGATTCTAAATGTGGAGGGAAAAACTGGAAGACCCGGAGGAAAATCAATATGACCACGGGGAAAAAATGCAAACTTCAAATATACAGCAGGCGTCAGGGTCGGGATCAAACCCACAACCTCCTGCATATCAGGCGAGGTAGTTATCACCTCGCCACCGCAGCACCCATAAGGAAAAAACATTGGCAGTGTTGCATGAACACCAGCCAGAGAGAAAAAACTCGCCACATGTATCACTCACCGGTGAGTCGAATGGATACATTTTTTAAATCCTTTATATTAAGTTAACTTGCTTGCTTGCTTGCGCGCTTACGACCGTGCAAATCTTTCGGTCGTTCTTTAACCCACTTCCCGTGATCCAATCGAGCTGACATTTTGCACACAGACTCGTTGTGCGTGACAATTTATTTTCGTGAAAATGTTTTTTTCCAAAAATGTTACACTTTTTAGGAAAAAATAAATTATACTTAATTACCAATTGCTTAATGGTGGCAGGCAATCATCTGACCCATAGGTGGCAGCCATCTCAAGCCAGAGGACGAGAGGACTCTAGCCACCACGCATATAAAGGATTTATAGTGAAAAACTTTGTTTTTACGGGTACATTTTTTTGGCTATGGTTCATGTTACCCCAAAACCAACTGAACTGATTATTGTTCCATCCGTTCAAAACGGTCACAGAACGTAAACGTATAGTTAACCATCTGCAAAAAAAAATAGGTTTTAATCACTTTGAATTTGCATATTAGCTAAAAAAAATATCAACGACAAATTTTGCAAAAACGAAGATCTTCCCTATAGCCTAAACAATGATCCCCTGCATATTCTATTTTACAATACAGGCTACATTTTACAATATAGACTACATCGGAGGCCTTTATGTTGCTACACTGCCAATGTGCAATGTCTATTTGCAAAGCAGAGAGAGAGATGTGTTTTGGTTGCTTCAAACACATTTCTGTGTCTTTAACACGTAGGCTTTCGCGACCAATATCATCAGTAATAGAGGTTTTTTTTTTAGGTTAGATCGCGTAAATATATAAATGTGTCGTTAAAACCCGCCACAAATCTGGCTGTCGCCTGATGAAGCTAGTTGTAATTATTGGCGAAACGTCGTACTCGGATTGTAAATGTTGTGGCTTGGCTCTCCAACGCACCGGTGTGCTGTACTAGTGACGAATTGGCACGTTCTGTTTACGTGACAAACCTTACTAGTTGGCTGTGTCGGGTGGTGGTGGGTTTTAACGACACATTTACATATTTACGTGATCTATTTTATTTTATTTTACTTTCATTAATTTTAATGTTTTACCTACGTGACTTTACCGAAAAAACCTAAGAATATGAATCCTTGCAGTCACGAAAGCTTCAAATCTAGAATTACGTGATCTAACCCAAAAAAAAAACATTTCTGTGTGTTGCGAGTTACTGAGACAGAGCTACAGAGAGACAGAACTACACAGAGACGAATTGAGATTCTGAGAGACAAACGGACGTATGGAGAGAGTAGCTTTTTGGTTTCAATCCATGAAAATAAGTCGTTAACTCCAGTTTCTAGTTCAGGTTTTCGGTTTATTTAGATTATCTGAAATGAACACTGCCTCGCCATAATAATAGGAATACGTTTTTTTTTTATTTAAAGCTTTTGTGACTGCAGGGATTCATATTCTAGAAGGGAAATAATAAAAATATTAAAAATATTTTATTATTTCCCTTCTACGTGACTTTACCGAAAGAACCAAGAATAGGAATAAGATTTTAATGTAATTTCACTGTGTGAAGGCCTCCCCATGCCTTGTCGGTCATGGGCGTTAGTCAGTGCAGGTTTGTGAAGAGGTGGTGATGGTGTGGAGGGGTTCTCACGATATCACTCGTCACTGATGTCAGCCATGGCCAGGAATACAACTTACATCACCGGATTTGCAGCACAGTGAGCCGAACAACTGCACCGCCTGTCCACAACAGACGAATATATATGTATGTATGTTGAACTTCTTTTGCACCGTACATAACCAGCCAATGTAATAGACAGAAGCCAGTAGTGGTGGCGGACATGGTGAATTGGGTTTTTTTGCACTTTGGCCTGCAAATAAGAATGCTTTGCATTTTTGCATTAGGTATGTGTGAATGTATTTCCTTTGGCTGTGGCACTGTTATTGCCTGCACTTGGGATGGGTTCCTGGAAGCTGTAATGGCTCTTAGAGAGAGAGAGAGAGAGGGAGGTAGGGAGGCCATACCTATGACATGTGCCCTGGTTTAGTTGGGTTTAATACAGCGTCAATCTTGGGCAGAACCGACTGCGCTGCCTGAAAGCCTCAATTGCATCTCTCTCTCTGATGCCAAATTGAAGGATGTTTGTGTCACCTTTGCCTGGCAAACCATACGGGCACACTGATGCTTATTTTTCACATTGATGCACGCAGCAGGACCTTATAATTCCTGCAGATTAAGTGGCATTTTCTGTTCAGACGCACCTCGTCCACGACTTAAGCTGCAATTATAATATCACAATGCAAAGAGAGATTCCATTACGAATCCTTTCAGTACTTCCAGCTGCAAGTCAAAAGTCGTTGTTTTTTTATATAGATATTTTCATTTTAAATATAGGCAGCTCTAGTGACAGCTGCCACTGAGATACATATTGGTGGTGTTGATTGTTATTCGGAGCAACGATAGGCAGCGTTATAAGTGAGCGCTCTTCATTATGCTCGCTGCTTATTTTCTGTCAGAGGCACGCACGTGCAGAGAACGCAAGTTAGAATTCGCCTGCTTTTACAAATAATTGAACATGATCAGATGCCGCCCATCCATCAGGATCTCGCTAAAAGTTAACTGGATGCATCCAAACCCAAATTGTGTTGTAAATGTAATTAAGTCAGAGTGAAATTATGTTGGTGGATGTAAGCGCGGGGTGCAGTAACTGGCGCACATATCGAAGCGGACAGGCACTGATCTGGAAGGCCCGTTTAGTGGCGGAGTTAGCCATGGTGCAGCTGCTTGAAAGGTGAATATTGGTTTGCCATCAATTGCTGCACGAAAAATTACCATATCCCAATAAACTCAACACATTTGTCAATACCACTGCGGCCTGAAAAGAAATATATATATATATAAATGGCAACATTTTGAGCAATGGCCCTTCTTCATAGCACATTAGAGTGCTGACCTGAGCGTGTGCGCGTGCAGGAACTAAACGGATTGTTACATCGCGCGATCATGGGGGATGATGACAGATTGGGGAGGTCTTAATTGTGCAGTGGATAGATCATGTGTGTATGTACGTTGAACTTCTTTGGCACCGTACGTAGCTAACTGTGCTAATCGGAGGCGGGAGAAGGGCAACAAATTAAACACAAAAAGCAGTTCTAAAGAAATTAGTTTTCAATCTAGATGATTTAAAAGTGCATAGCTCCAGTGGCTTCCTAATATCGGAAGGAAGAGCATTCTAGATGGTCGCAGCTCATCTGAATGCACACGATGCAGTGGCCGTCTTTGTTCGAGGGCCAGCCAAAAGACGCTGCAAGGATGACCGGAGTTCGCTTGATGGTTTATGCTCATTGATGAGATCAACAAGGTATTGTGGTTCATTTGTGGCAAGCACTTTATGTGTAATGAGTGCAACCTCATCATCTATTTGTTCGGCAACTATAAGCCAATGCAGCTCGGCGAGCACTGGACAGACATGGTCGGATCTTGCAGTAAATGGTCGGATCAGATGATCACAATGGCTGATGATCATCTGCTGCGGGCTTATACCATTGAACTCCACCTTAAAGACAAGATTTACTCTCTATGTGAGATTCAACATTTTATACCTTTTCTTAATCACTAAAAACACATTTTATGGTGAGAGACCAGGTTTTAAAATATATTGTCAGGTTTAAAACTGTGTTCCCTGATGCTGTGAAGATAACATAACACATCTAATGAAGACGACGATTAAGCATTGAAGTGCACTAACTCACATGAATTTCATTTAATCAACTAGCGTGTACGTGCTCAATGGCAGCAAGGTCGGGTTGTAGCACCTGTAAATTAAAAAGGGCTTAATAAGCACTGATCGAATGCAGACAGGATATCGATTGGTTTAGAATATATTTGTTTTCTCGGAAAATCAATGGTGATCGTGACCTGGAGTCTAAATGATTTCATGTTTTGCCTTCAAAAAAAACAATTACAGTAAAATATCCGAGATTACAACTGCATGGTGCCGACAGGTAGCTGGCAGAATGTTCAACGGTTTTGCAGTTAGCGCGATAATTAATAATTTCCATTTAATACACAGGAAGAAAGACGTGTTTATTTATTCAACACTTTTTCACTTTGCTCTCAGTTACCAATAACAAATGCAATGAGAGTGTGCATGTTTTGCTATCGACAATAATATAACATTGGGGAATGTGTTGGTCTTATTTTTTTAACTATAGGAAGTTGGTTAATTTTATGGTTCATTTACTCTATGCATTGAAAATAAATTCATCACGGTGCACATGTTAGTTTAATGGTGATTGCTGTTGGAAGAAATTGACTCAGCCATAAGTTAATGGCAATACGTGGTGCAAAATAATTCTTACAATGTCAATTTTAAATGTGCATTGCTGCGTGTCATTGAAATCTACCGGGCATATTGAGCAACAGTTTATAGTTGGAGTAGGCAATGGCTACATCAGGGTAATGACAGGGAATTCTGGAGGTATTGAATGGCCAGTGAGATAATTCCACACCACTTCGGAGTTTCACAATTAATGTAGGTATAACAGTTATAATTATCCAGGGAAACTTCACTGAGCATCAATATTTTATCGTGAGGCTGCTCTGTGGGATGTGACCCAATTTAACGAGGTGTGTGGTGTGAAACTGAAATACTTTGAAAGAACGCATGCGTGCACAGGAAGGAGAAAAACAAATAAATAAATTCGGCAGCGCTCAAATAGGTCGGCAACGTATTTGCTCCGCTGCCTCCTGCATTTGATAACACGCTGTTCCAGATCGGGCATATTGCGCACATGATCAGAGCACGATTCCCCGACCGCATCTCCGTAGACCTGGATTATCGTCATGTGCCACCGAACCTGCCCCTCGTTAGCCGTTGAACCGTTTCCGGCGAGAGGAATCGTGGAGCGGTGTGCAGTATTAATTGTGCCCTCACGTCGCACGCCGTGCTCTTGTGAACGAACGCCCCGTTTCATTCCAGATCAAACCCACGCAGCAATCGACGGCGGCGGCGGCCCTGGCTCAGAGCAAGAAAGTGAAGCGGACGCTGCCCAACCCCCCTCCGGAGGACGCACCGGCACCCAGCTCCGCAAACTCGCTCTCGTTCGTCGCGTCCATCCCGCGCAAGCGAATCGGGCGCACGAGCACCATGGCCCGTGCCAAGCTCATCCAGGACATCGACCGCGAGCTCGAGATTGTGGAGAAGGAGTCGTCGAAGCTGCGCAAGAGGCAGGCGGAGCTGGACGAGGAGGAGAAGGAGATCGACGCCAAGCTGCGCTACCTGGAGATGGGCATCAACCGGCGGAAGGACGCCCTGCTGAAGGAGCGCGAGAAGAGGGAGAGGGCCTACCTGCGGGGCGTCGCCGAGGACCGTGACTACATGTCCGACAGCGAGGTCAGCAACATCCGTGGTACCGTGGCGGAGGGCGGCCGCCAGGGCGAGCGGCCAAGGACGGCGCCGCAGCACCAGTACGCCCAGTACCTGGCTCCGAACGCACGCCACTCGCTCAACATCGAGTTCTCGCACACCCCCGGCGCCACCACGCAGCCGAGTAATTCGTACCTGCAGCAGGCGCCCTACCAGCCGCAGCCGCTTTATCAGACTCAGCCGGTCCCCTATCGGTCACAGGCCGCAGGCTACAGCACGTTGGAAGCGCACCGCCCCGCGTACCAGACGACGAGCCACCAGACCATTTCCACAACGCAGGCCGGGTATCAGACCACCAGCTACCAAACCCTGCCGATGCACCAGTCGGGCTATCAGACCACCCCTTTCCCTACCTTGGGCGGCCACCTAGCTGGTTATCAGGCCACAAGTTTCCAGCCGATGCCCAGCCACCAGGCAGATTACCTGACCACCACCTACCCGACATTGGGAAGCCATCACGCTCCCTACCACACGACGAGCTTCCAGATGGCTACGGGCCCTCAGCCCGGGTATCAAGCCACGCCGGGCACGTCCTACTATGCGCAGGGCCACACGATGCACCCGCACCACCAGCCACACTTTGCGCAGAAGCCCCGGCATTCCCAGCTGATCAACTTGGACCCCAAGCTGAAGGCCAACTACGAGTTGCTGCAGCAGAGCCACCCTCTGCTAATGTCGCCCACGTCGGCGGTCGAGATGTACGACAACCTTGACCTTCGGCTGGCGCTGGAGGAGAGGGGAAGCATGGCCAGCAGCCCCATGTCGAGCATTTCTGCTGAGTCATTCTACGCAGATCTCGAGCACCAGGCGGCGCGCAACTACGTGATGATCGACGACATTAACGAGCTCACGAAAGGCGCGGCCATCGGGGGCACGTTCAGCTTGGGGGGCACGCACAGAGTGGAGCGTCGCTACCATCACTCCAGGGACCCAAAGAGGATGTCGGACATCAGCGACTACATAAGCACGTCGAGCACGCCGAGGTCACACATGCACAGGAAAATCGACGACGAGTCGATGAAAGATCCCTACGAGCTCAAGCTGTTGAAGCAGCAGATTAAGCAGGAGTTTCAGAGGGGGTCTGACCCTCTGGATCACTTGGGAACCGCCACGCTCTACCATGGCGACGTGAAATACAGGCACCCCTCGAAGTCAGATCGCTACAGCATCGGCAGGATCACATTGGAAAAGGAAGCTGCGAAGCAGCTGATGCCGGCCGTTGTTTCGAACAAGCAGCTGAAATCCAGAAAGCTGGGCGTCGAGCATAGGGTCTCCAAGTTCTCTCCAATTGAGGAAGCCAAAGACGTCGAGTCTGAATTTCCCTCCTACTTAACCACGACTCCGGCCACGGAGGCGGCATCCACCGTTGTGATGCGAGCCAAGAAGCTGCAGGGAGACATCACGTACGGCCTCAGGAAGAATATCCAGGAGCAGCAGAAGCTCTCAGTGCTCACGACGAGGGGACACACGAACGAGCTTGACTTATTGAGCAGCACCGGCACTCGCTCTCGGCCAAGGTCGGTGTACAGCCTCGAAAGCAACCGATCGCGACCGTCGTCCGTTTATGGTCTGGACGTCACAAGATCTCGGCCTGCTTCAGTCTACAGCATGGAGAGCACCCGCTCAAGGCCCACGTCTGCATACGGCCTGGAGGACAGCAGGTCGAGACCATCGTCTGTGTACGGTATGGACAGCAGCAGATCCAGGCCGACATCCGTCTACGGGCTCGACTGCAGTAAATCGAGGCCATCGTCCATTTACAGGATGGAAGGCGCCGGTTCTCGGCCCTCGTCCGTGTACGGCATCGAGCTGACCCGCTCCCGGCCATCGTCGGTTCACGGGCTCGACCTGACCATGACTAAGCACGAGCTGCAGGCCGCGGCGGCGGCGACGACGGGGGCCAAAGATGGTGACGCGCTGGACATGAGCTCGTACGTGCCGGGAGCCGCCGGAGTCAAACTGAGGTGCAAGCCGCCCAATCTCATTATCAGCCAAAGCAAGGGGAGGATCCCCATCGTGGCCCAGAACTCGGAGGAGGAGAGCCCTCTGAGTCCCGTGGGCCAGCCCATGGGCATGGCGCGGGCGGCCGCGGGGCCCTTGCCGCCCATCTCGGCCGACACGCGTGAGCAGTTTGGCTCAAGCCACTCGCTGCCCGAAGTGCAGCAGCACATCAAGGAGCTGCACCGGCGTAGCTACGACCGCGACGTGGCGTACATCCTGGACGACCTGCAGCACGCCATGTCGGACAGCGAAGGTAACTGAGCGGGGGGAATGTGTGCCGCGCCAGACACGGCTCTGCCGCCCGACGGCACGGATGCACGCGGATGGGTCAGCGACTGCTTCAAATGCCACCCTGGATGTGCTTTTTTTCTTCTTTTTCTGTGTTTTGCTTCTTTTATCCTTTTTTCTTCTTCCTGTTTTGCTGCTGGACTGCATGCGCCTCCTCAACAATTCTGCGGATCGGCGTGTGTGCAACGTTTAGTTACGCATGACTACAGCGAAATTACTTTGGACAAACTTTCATTCGATTTGAAAACAAAACACAAGCTACTTCAATGAAATGCAAGAATTGCTGAAGAAAAAAACGCGATCATTCGTGCTGCAGATTTTTATTTTTTTTCTCTGTTGTATTTAAAAAAATTATACTTGAAAATGTGTCTTCACACCACTTTCTTTTTGTTACTCTCTATTCTTTTGCATGCTCTTTTATATATATACGTGCACATATTTTTTTTACCCCGCCATGGATTTTTGCATGAACCAATCACGCCACGGATCTGCATGCGCGCCCTCCCCAGATTGGAGGTGTCCGTTTTGCGTGTGCTCGCGCGACGCGGCTCCGTTACCGAGGACCGTGCCCCCCGTCCGTCCCCACTTACCCCAGAGCTCCGTTTTGACTTTTTAAAGCATACCACTTGAGGCGTGAAGACACCAACTGGTTCGATAAACCTCGTGACTCGTTCCATGAAGATCACTCCAAAAGCAAGCATGGAGGATACCACCCCTTGCAGGTGAGTACAGCGAGCGTTTGTGTAGAGCACGCGCGCGGTGTCTGGTGTGCGCTTCGCGTTGACCCAGCAGACCTCATGTGCCTACCGATGCCGTGATCCCTTTAATGCCACAGTAACTAACCCTGCTTAGGAGGAAGTCTCGTGTGGGCTGCAGACTGGCGCTGGTGCTAACTCCTCAGAGAATAAGCTCCGAAATCAGCACTGAGCCCAGAAGAGTCGCCAAGCGAAAGTCGATCGCAGGAAGAAAAAAAAATTCTGCCATAAAAATCTATTGGGAATGTAATTTGAATTTCATCAACAATGAAGATCAATTGTCATTGAAATTGACCACCTCTGCGTACACAGTGTACAGCAGCTTTGTCACCACAATCTCACACTACATCAATATTGGACCTATATTTTGCCTACATGGTCAGTGCGATGGGTAAAACCAGGTTAAAGTTGGGACTTGATGAGCATGTGCACCCCTATACGAAGGGGGCACCTGAGCTGTTTTCACTTTCGTGAAATGTGATGAGACTGATAAAGCCCACCAATAGATGGGCGGTGAAAATGAGAAGCTTTAAACTTTGGTGGGAGAGGGGTGATGCTCCTCAAAGGGCAACAAGGCGTGTGTGGTACAGGAAACATAATTGGAATATGGCCATTCATCCTTATAACTGGTCCCATTTCAAGGCAGCTACATCGCCAATATCCTATATGTATTGGCTTTTGCGCTTTGACCCCAATGGTCATGGTGGCGAAATGTTATCTACCTCGCCTGGTGTGCAGGAGGTCGTGGGTTCGATCCTGACAATGACGCCTGCTGCTGTATATTTGGATTTTGCATGTTCTCCTCGCGGTCGCGTGGATTTTTCTCCGGGTCCTCCAGTTTTTCCCACCACATTTAGAAATATGCGTTTAGAGTATTTGGCTGCTGTACAATGATAAGCCAATTCGTTCAGCACTCATTTGTGGCCAGGTCGCTTCTGAAAAAAGAGCTTTATAGCCCAGTGTGCCTAACCTGGAAAAAAAATACTTTAGAAACGGCATTTAAGTTGATGTTTGCACGTCAATTGTGCTCCCTGGCTAAATATGCACACGTGTATATAAATCATCATCAGTCATGATTTATCACCTGCTGGATAAAGCCATCCCTAAGCCGTCTCCATCCCTTATGGTCTTGAAAAGCAAATATATAGTATATACACACAGAAGCTAAAATGTATAAATGGTTTGCGCTGTGGTATGAACCCAACAATTTTAATTTGATTCCTGGCCACAGCTGATATCTGAACCAATCCTCAGTTGCACCCGAGTCAAGAGCTGCATAGCTCACAGGGTTATTCCTAATAAATGAAACTGAAACTGAATCCTATCAGTTCCCCCTCCCTTCAATTTGCGCTGACCTGCGTGGTGAAGTATATTCAAATTACCTCCAATGAGCTGCATGGCATCGCGAGGCATTCATCCACCAAGCAGTACAGTTTGCTAATAATGCTCTGCAAATTATCACAATTATCACATGACACATTTGGGCCCTACATATAACCCACACGCACATGTATTATGTAACACACGTGCATTATATAACATGTGCGTAAAACATGTGTGTTTATTAATGCCATCTAGGTTGCGCTCTTTTGGCGATCAGGCTTTTGTTAGCGTGGCACCCAAAGCTGCGGGACGCCTTGCAACTTGAAATCAGGAAATCAGAGTCGGTAGATATATTTAAGTCTCCTTTGATAACCCATCTCTTTAAACCGGCCTTACTTCTTTAGTTTGGTCGGTTTGCCCTGGTTCTGTTTTTGTTTCCTGCTTTCCGTGCATTGCGCATTGGGATCCTAGGATGAAATGCGCATTCTCCATTTGAATAATTATTATAATTATAACTCTTGCAACGTGAATCACGTTAGGCGCATTGGATCCCCCTTGCTTCGTTGGGCGTTTCTGTAGCGGAGTCGTCGCCGCGCGCACGCACGCTATAACCCACCGTTGCCTGCGGTCGCGCCGCGCTGAACGATGTGCCTTGTCAGATCAGCGACCCCCCGCAGAGCTACGATTTCCCGCACGCCAGAGTGCAGCTTCAACAAGACGCCAAGGACCACAGCATGTCAGGTGGGCCCGACTATAGCTCTCGTCCTGCTCCTAGCCTTGACCCGGAGGCTGACCCTGGGAATTCTGCAGTTCGGACCAGCTGTCGTTCCTCCACTGACGAGCCGATGCTGCAAACATTGCCACCCCTCGATCATCAATAGACTGGAATTATTTTTCGCTCGGCAACTTTGTGGCGGGGAGAGATTGTTTATTTTGTCGTTCTAAATAGCGGTGACGAGCCCACCGTTTGGCGCATGGTAGCGAGCGGTGGTGCAGTGGTTATGTCCCTGGTGACCTGGATTTGATTTCCTGCAGTGAATAAAATCGGTGAAATGTGGCATCTCAAACTGTCATGGGCCTCTGCTAAGTCACTTGAGCTATGAATGAGTACCCGGGATGGTGCGCAAATGTCAGCAGTTGGAAGTCAAAAGACAGCAAGTTATGGTGCTGGCCAAATAACCTGCATGTGCATCGCACTGGCATTAATAGGTATTCGCGTACAGCCCTCGCCCGAACAGTCTATAATGTTAAATAAACAAAAGCTCAACACATTCATCAATAACACTGCCTTAAATAGAAAACATAGAACATGCGAGATTGTGAGCAATGACCCAATGGCCCTTCTTCACAGCACTGGCCACCCTATGTGCTGTGAAGAAGGGCCATAGCCCAAAACGTGGCCTTGTGTCCGCATTTTCTTTTCAAGGCAGCGTTATTTGACGAGTGCGTTGAGTTTGTTGTGGCTGTTGTTGTGTTACTCGTGCTTGTGCGCCACTGCCAGTACAGTTGTGCACAAACACCCTTTGCCCGCGGTTGATGGCACTTCAAAAATAATATTTGGTATGGGTGTATCAACATCAACTTTCAACGGTGACAAAGACAGCCAGGCATGGTCCTTACCATATTACTCCACCATGTGCCATATGCTCTGCTGGCCTTAATAGGTGCGTTCTACCTGTACCTGTGTGATCTGTATGTGTGCTGCTTCTTCTTCTTCATTTTGAAATTGAGGGGTTGTTGATCAAAGTTTGCCAGCCAAACATTGTCTTAAATACATAATGCAGAATATGCTACAATGGTGATCACATGCATATAATTATAGTTTTTTTGCTCTTGTTTTGTTGTTGTTTAAACACTCCGGGGCCAGATTTATATTCCCAAGCAGAAAGAGGCAGCAGAACAAATCCCATTTTTGTAGCACAGCTTATGGGATGGCAGTAAATGGGCCCTGGCAGCTGTGTTGCTGCTCAAGAAATCATTGCCATGTACTCCACGCTCTATTTTGCTTGGCACCACGCAATTATTGTCCCATACTGCATCCACCCATTAACTCGAATGAAGATCTGTCTGCTGGTAATTACTTTTGCAAAATTAGCAAATAACACCTTTTTTGGTTGCCCCCCCCCCTCCACCATAAATGAGTGAATGGATTGTAATGCACGGCTGAATGCAGTGCAGGAAGATCTGCTATGAGAATATTAGACGTGGCATATTTGACTGCATAATACATACATTTTACAAAAAAAAAGCTATACAGCTGTACAGTCTGCCCTCTGGCAACTAAGCCTGGTTTCAAGCTGTCACGCAGACAATACTTTGTAGATACGCTCAAATGTACGTCTTCTTCAATGTTAGCTTTCATTATGCAAGAATAAAAATGCACTGCCTTAAGAAATTCATTGCAGGACACCTGGCTGTGAGATTGTTGACCTGCCAGGTGCAATGTGTTTTATGCATGAAAACTCAAGAGAGAGAGAGAGAGAATTACTCATCTGTCATCAGCATGCATCACCTGCTGGAGGTTTGGCTGTCTTGCTAAGGAAGCAAGCTGCTCTGCGTGCAGGGAACGGACTTGGCGTCCGAGTCGTTGGTGGAAAAGAGGTTCCGGGAAGAGACGGGGAGATCGGCGCGTACATCAGCAAGATCCTGCCAGGAGGCGCCGCTGAGCATTCTGGAAAGCTCGCAGAAGGTGAGCAACGGTGCTCATTCTCTAAGACACAGATGGATCAGAGAGAGAGAGAGAGAGAAAAACTGCCGTAGTTATTTGATGTATTACTTGCCAATGAAACACCGAGCAAGCGTTATAAATGATGTGCTATTGCATTCCTCTTTTTGTACTCAGCAACCAGATGAATATAATGTTGTTAAAGAAGCGTAGTACAAAGGTGGTAAAGGTGCAGCCCTGCAATTACTCGCTGGCGCCACTGCTGTCGGGAGGGCCTTTGATATAGAAAGCTCTAGAGATCCCTGCAGAAAGGACGTATTGGTCTACTATTCCAAACTTGTCCCATTGTTTCAGCTGCCACGCCAGGAGATCGATTGCAAGGCCACCTCAGCAGCATGGTCAAGACAATTTTAGCAAATCACCATCATTATTTGAAATATGATACAGATTTATTTTTTATAAACTTTCAAGCAAAATAAACAATGTATTATTCCTTCCCTTTTCTCAGTATTTATAAACTAAATGAATACGATGTTAAATGTGCCTCGTTTTAAATTGTATTACATTGCAGTCGATTTCTTTGGCTAAACGATTTGCAATCAATAAATCAAGGCCAAGTCTGGCACTTAATTTATTCAACAATCTCACATTTTACCTCAGTATTATCAGCACAGTATGTCAACCTATATTGATGTGTTCAATCAAGCAAAACAGTTTCACCTACGTGCTGCGGTTTTAAATTACCTGATTTGAATGTGGTGCATAGCACATGTGTGCGACGAGCATCCCGTGGTCAATGTCGAGTAGAATCTGCTTTCTGCAAGTTATCCAGCATCAGCTTGAACTCTGTACCACGTTCAAATGTCTACAACTCAGACTCTTGTCGCATCAGGCTCAGCTGATGACTACTTGGGACGCCGGGCGGGCAGTCGAATTAAAATAATCCTCGCCGAGCACGGTTTGTTATAATCAGGCCACAAATTGTTCCTGTGATTATCATAAATCAATTACATATTGATCAATGAGGGGAGGGTGGGGAGGAGCTTGGTGGGGAGGGTGGGGCTGGGTGGGGAGGGGAGGGTGGGAGGGGCTGGGTGGGGAGGGTGGGGAGGGGCTGGGTGGGAGGGTGGGGAGGGGCTGGGTGGGGAGGGTGGGGCTGGGTGGGGGGTAGGAAGGGTGCGCTGGGTGGGGAGGGGCTGGGTGGGGAGGGTGGGGAGGGTGGGGAGGGGCTGGGTGAGGAGGGGAGGGTGGGGAGGGGCTGGGTGGGTAGGGTGGGGCTGGGTGGGGTGTGGGAGGGGTGGGGCTGGGGCTGGGTGGGGAGGGGCTGGTCACCCCGTGGTGCCCTTATAAAACTCAACGTTTAACCTACTCACGCCGGCTTGTGCCCGCCCTCACAGTCGGGCATATTTGCGGAATACACCACGCCGCCGTTGACCCTGGCCATTGACCGAGCAACCCAACGTTCCTACCAGCTTCCTCCGCAGGAATGCGTTTATTTTATTGCTAGTTACTGTGTAATATCGTTTCACGTTTCTGAATTGAATCCTTTTTTTTTCAAATTATATGTGAGGTAAAATACGAGGTAATGTTTTGCCAACTGAATTGGCAGCAGGCAAATTTCAAGTAATTTACCTTTGTTCATCATTAAATAGCAGTGTCTTAAGTCAAACATAAATTAGCCAATGTTTTGGCTCATGGGCATTTTCAGAACAATAAGAAAATGTGATTTATAGTTTGTGGCAGCTTGTACAATGTAGTCTTTCAATAACACGTTGATTTCTATTAATTGTTTGGTGAATAGCAAGCACAAGGTGGCAGGTGTCTCCAAACACCTGTGCAATTGGTGTCTTAACACACCAGTGCCATAAACACTACCAGGGGAAGAACCACCACCTCATATCGTAGGCAACAGAAGGGGCCCAGTCCTGTGTTTATACCTGGTTAAGACTGCTCGTCAGTATAAATTTCGATTTAAAGCTTTCGTGACTGCAGGGATTCATCTTCTTGGTTCTTTCGGTAAAGTCACGTAGAATGGAAATAATAAAATAATAAAAATAAAACATAATAAAATACAATTCTCACGACGTTTCGGCCACAACGCAAGCAGCCGTCCTCAGGTGAAGAACAGGTCTGTCGGAAAGACAGAGTCTGAATGACAGACCTGTTCTTCACCTGAGGACGGCTGCTTGCGTTGTGGCTGAAACGTCGTGAGAATTATTTTATTATGTTAATTTTTTTTTCCCTTCTACGTGACTTTACCGAAAGAACCAAGAAGATGCTCGTCAGTACTTGATCCGGTGTTTTTCTGTTCAAGCTGTGGCATAAATCTCGCGGATGAATAATCTCATACTATAATCTCATACTATAATCATCATACTATAATCTCATACTATAATCTCATACTATAATCTCATACTATAATCATCATACTATAATCTCATACTATAATCTCATACTATAATCTCATACTATAATCTCATACTATAATCTCATACTATAATCTCATACTATAATCTCATACTATAATCTAATACTATAATCTCATACTATAATCTCATACTATAATCATCATACTATAATCATCATACTATAATCATCATACTATAATCTCATACTATAATCTCATACTATAATCTCATACTATAATCTCATACTATAATCTCATACTATAATCATCATACTATAATCATCATACTATAATCATCATACTATAATCTCATACTATAATCTCATACTATAATATCATACTATAATCATCATACTATAATCATCATACTATAATCATCATACTATAATCATCATACTATAATCATCATACTATAATCTCATACTATAATCTCATACTATAATCTCATACTATAATATCATACTATAATCATCATACTATAATCATCATACTATAATCTCATACTATAATCATCATACTATAATCTCATACTATAATCTCATACTATAATCTCATACTATAATCTCATACTATAATATCATACTATAATCATCATACTATAATCATCATACTATAATCATCATACTATAATCATCATACTATAATCTCATACTATAATCTCATACTATAATCTCATACTATAATATCATACTATAATCATCATACTATAATCATCATACTATAATCTCATACTATAATCTCATACTATAATATCATACTATAATCATCATACTATAATCATCATACTATAATCATCATACTATAATCATCATACTATAATCATCATACTATAATCTCATACTATAATCTCATACTATAATCTCATACTATAATATCATACTATAATCATCATACTATAATCATCATACTATAATCTCATACTATAATCATCATACTATAATCTCATACTATAATCTCATACTATAATCTCATACTATAATCTCATACTATAATATCATACTATAATCATCATACTATAATCATCATACTATAATCATCATACTATAATCATCATACTATAATCTCATACTATAATCATCATCCTGAATCTATGCTTCCCGTTCAAAATAATCCAATAATGTTTTTGTTTAGTTTCCCCCCCCCCCTCTCTCTTTGAGCGGTGTCAATTGTGAGCGTTACACTAGAATGTTCTGCTTGGCAGTGGAATAATCGTGTCACGTCTCTAATTTAGAACAATATTGCTGTAACAGCATTAGGGCTGTAATTCAATTTCACTGCACGGCCCTCTTCATGCTTTGAGATGGCATTATAATTTCTGAATGTTGCATATTAAAGAAGAACTATATTTCTAGGGAGTATGTGCATGCGTTGCCCAGCAACAGTGACCAGCAGTGTCAGCGAAATGGCCGTTCAGGGGGAAGAGGCTTCGCCTTGAAGGTTACGTTCGGAGGAATGCCCCCGGTATTTTAGACCAGTGCGCTTGGCGATTTGACTCCATACCCTCGCGAATTTATTTAAAAACATCAACAAAAACGGCATTAAATCTGAGATCGTTGTGCAAAACATAAATCATTCTAAGGCATTTCTGTGAGGTGGAAATTGCTCGTTTGCAAGCTCAATGTAAACCGATTGTGGCAGTGTACATTTTTCATAGTGCAACATTTGAAAAAGCTTTGCGAAATAACAAAATAGTGAAATTAATTTCCAGAAATTCTACTCAGCTTTGTGGTGGCTGGGCTCTCACGGTGTGCTGGTGTGTCTACTGTCTGATTTATCGAGGGCTTTTTAATCACATTTGGCAGTGGATGCAGCTTCATGTGCCGATGTTCAGTGGTGTTCATAAAATTGCTGTGAAATTAATGGCTCGCGTCACGAATAAATAAAGCTCAGACGACTGCAGCGGGGGGGTGGGGGGGGGGGTGAAAAAATCACTAATAAAATGTTCATCTCGTTTGAAATATTTTTAGCCAATACGGCATGGATGTCGCCTTTAATTTCAAACAGCATGTTCTACATAGCCATGGTGCTGCTTGGTCAAAATCGTATATTTTTTTGGGTATTTTACATGGCATTTATTTCAAAAGTCTGTTGCTTTTTGTGTTTCGTTTGTTGTCCTTCCCCCGCACCTCCGATTAGCACGGTTGGCTATGTACGGTGTGAAAGAAGTTCAACATACATAGACAATTTCTGCGCTGATATTATACCGTATAGTCATGTCCTTAATGAGGACAACCAATTAATTTAATATAAAAATTACCCCCTTGTTGGTAAAATACGTCCTCGCTTATATAAGTAAACACCACTGTACTGATTTTCCGCTTAATTCACTCTTGCCATGCACCTGATTACAATCATTATACCCAATTACTTTCTCATTATTCGGACGCGCAATCAGACATTGCCAGGAAACGTTTGAAGCACAAACATATCTTAGGGCGGAAACATGCTCAGTACCGCCAGAATTTGTTGGGTGATTGGTTCCCAAAAATACACAAAAATCAGGCCAGTTCTAGAGACGCATTGAAATCACCGTGGTGATAGATAAACCGTGTTTGCCCTTTTCACCCTGCACACCTACAGTATATCCACATTCTTTTCAACACTATTTGTAACCCTAATGCTGAAGCTGCACTTAAGACAAATCAGTACTTTCTCCTGCCAAAGATTGGTTCAAGACAGAATGTGAAATGTATTTATATTCTATTTATGAACCTAGCAAACTGAATTTTATTCCTGACCACGGTTAATATCAGTGGCAAGGGATATCTAAAAGAGTCCTGGGCCCACCCCCCTCATCAACCTGCACTGACCAGCCTGGGTGAAGTATGTTCAAAACTACCCCATTGACGAACACAGCATGGGAAGGCCTTCATCCAGCAGCGGATTAAAAAAGAGCTGGACATCATTGTCATTATGTAGGGTCGTATTTTACAATAATTATTGTTGTGTAACCTGGGTTTCAAGGAAGGAAAGGTGCTCCCAACTGAGCCACCAATACCACATCCCACGTCAATAAATGTTCCTTACAGGTCTCCAAACCGAGACCTAACCAGAGATAAACTAACATCATAAAAGCTGATGAGGTCAGGCCCCTAAGGTGGTATGGATGTAAGTGACATTGTTTTTAATGGCCCATATGTATTAACTTTGTGTCCCTGTAGAGACACACACCTCAGTGAGAAATCATGCAGAGACACCCTGCAATGGCTTGCCATGCGTTGTATGGGTCACCTCTCGTTGACATTGTCTGATTTTAACATTGCCATTCAACGTGTAAAGTGGCCTGCGTGCTTGTCTTCATATCCCGGCATCATTGGTTCTTGCCTTTGACCTTTTTCTCCATGCGATTGGTAATTTCCTAGGGGAGGGAGGGGACGGAATGCATCGCGGTATGAAAGCTGCGAGCTGACCTTTTAACGGGACCTTCCCACCAAGGCAGCCTGTTGAACTTCGCCTCCCACTCAGTGTTTGCGGGCGTCCGTGGCGACAGCATAAACATTTGCTGCGAGGGAGCTACACAGCAGCTTCGCGTAATAAATACAACACATTGTCCTGCAGAGGGAGCTGGTAGGAACGTTGGTTTGCTCGGTCAATGGCCAGGGTCAACGGCGGCGTGGTGTATTCCGCAAATATGGCCGACTGTGAGGGCGGGCACAAGCCGGCGTGAGTAGGTTAAACGTTGAGTTTTATAAGGGCACCACGGGGTGACCAGCCCCTCCCCACCCAGCCCCACCCCTCCCACCCCCCACCCAGCCCCACCCTCCCCACTCAGCCCCTCCCCACCCTCCCCTCCCCACCCAGCCCCTCCCTGCACGACGGACGGACACAATAATCCCCTGATGCAACACTGTTTTTATTCGGAGAATACAGTACATGTTCTGGCCACTCCTTATGAATAAAACAATAAGTGGTAGGCTGGTGGGTGAAAGTGTAAATTTGTTTGAAACTTAATTATGAGTTGAGTGCTCTATGGGAACCTCATTTGCCAGTAAAAATATAATAATTGGTTTTTTACCCTTCTATCTGGCAACAAAACTGACACCTTTTACAAGGAGTCATGTTGGCATAGACCGCAATACCTGCAGTCATAATACAAACAAAAGAACATAACTCTGATAATGTGCACTGTCCTTGAAGTTGATTGGTCCACACCCGAGACAGCTTTCCTTAGAGCCTAGTCTCACATGGGTTGGACCAGTGCTGTTGATAAAAAGCTCATTAATTAAGCTCAGTGTTACTTATTATGTTGAGGCTATTCCCAAACCGGTTGTCGCTAATGTTTATTTTGCTGTTGTTATTGCTGGCTGTCACGCTCAGACATTGTGTTCACCGAGGTAAAAATTAGCCTGAAGTGATGAATAATTAGTTTTAATGTCATTGCCACGAATAAACAATAGCGCACTGCCTGATCTTATGCTACTGGCAGCTACCCCATAGGCCACATTCATTGTCATCGTGCTCACCTTTTAATTTGAGTTATGCCGTCTCTAATTTATTTAACATAAATATTGTTTGAGAATTATTTTCACCCTTCACCCTAAACGCCAATTGAATAAATGTAAATTATGTAAATGCGCTAGCATTACTCTACACATATACATATTGCTGCATTTTTGGTAAATTCCGTTTTAATATTATTAGAGATAACTTCCACTCTATTAGGTGCTTTATGATCATTATCATTAAGTCATCATCAATATTTTTAAAATTATTACCTACATAAACCGTGGTATTATTTTTCCACGTTATATCATAGTAAAGTTTCACTCGTTTTAATAGCCCTAACGAGTTAACAATCAACTCATAGGAAAACTTTCCCAATGGGGAGAAATGTACTTTGTACCCCATAAATTAATTCCTTATTAACAAAAGTGCACTGAGTGTTTTTGCAGATTAACGTAAACGTTTTAGTGACCACTGCATTTTTCATTTGAACAAATAGTCCAAGGCAATCGCAAAATTACATTTCTTCTATTCGATCAATGAAGCCAAATTAATGTTGATCTCCTGCTACCACACGCTCCATTTTCTTGGCATGAATCAAGCGGTGTTTAGTCTGTGGGCTTCCTAAACACGAGAGAAATGACAGGAAAATGGGACGCCCATTGAAGGTTGATATAACAGATGCCCCCAAATAAGTCCAGTGATGCGGCGCATTGTGAATAAAGTGCCAAACCAATCGCCGATTTTTCTTCCAATGGATTTTGAGATGTGAAATCGCAAATTGGGGTGCTTGGGAGATGTGTCCTTAAGGGAACCCCGGTTGTAGGAATTGCCCATCAGGGCCTGCTGCCGGGGATGTTTTACATAAATGGTTCAATCGTGACAGATGTGGCTGAAGATCCCTGCTTGCTCGGTACAGAGTCACACAGGCAGCCGTATTGCTCAAACGTACAGTCGCGCGCTCGCTTACCTGCGCAAGATTTCTCAACCTGAGGCTCCATTCCAGTGGGAGGGCAGTGGGGTGGGAGGGTGCTGTTGACCAATACAATTTGTGACGCATGAACAAAAAACCCACGTTACTCTTTGAATGTGATGTGACATCTGTCATTTATAATAATTGTTTGTAGGTGATTTCCCCCCCACCCCCCATTTCAAATTGAGTGCCAGTCTAGCAGAAAATCTACCGACCTTTAATAAAGAAACATATTTAGAATGCAACAAAGCTGGGCCTCTATGTAATGGTATTTATTTGAATCTAAATATAAGTAAAAGTTCAAGGCACAGCCGTGTAATTACTCACTCACGCTACTGCTGGCAGAAGGGCCTCTGTAAGAGAAAGCTCTGGAGAGCCCCGGTAAAGGAAATGTTTTGGTCTACTCTTCCAAAACTGGGCCGACGTCTTGGACAAAGTAGGAGTTCCCACAATTTGACCTCAGCACACGTGACCTACTGATCGACTAACTGTGGTTGCACCCATTTGTACTGCTTGGTGGACAGAAGCCAAGTGATTAATTAACTTGCACCATTGTTTCAATTGCCAGTCTGGGAGAAGGATTGCAAGAACCGGCAAGGTCTGAATTGCGCTAGAACCATCACACCATGGCAGCATCAATGTTATGAATTACAATAATAAGACCAACTTCCTTTAATTGATGGTGAGGTCTGCACAGGAATAATTTTAGATAGCATAGTTCCCTCTGCCGTGTTTAGGTCTCTAGTTCTTAAACAGGATAATTTAATAACGTAATGCAGTTGCAATAATGTAGCATTGTTATGATTAAATGCATTAAGTAGTTGTTTCTGTTGTCCCGCCAGGTCATATGAACTGCCTTCCTTGTCTGGAATTCTGTCAGATTGCTTTTCCAAATCGGCAAATGCAGTTTTGGCATTCCATTACAGTGCTTGGAAAACAAATTACATTGTGGCATTTTGTGTACACGTTCTTAAGTTTAAAGCATTATGACACTTTGAAAGAGACCCCTTTAACACAAACATGCAACACAAAGTTGGGTGGAGCCAGCAGATTGTTTGCTTGCTAATTTCGATTGTGTAATAAATCTCCGCATCAGCGACCACATTTTGTTGAGTGCCCCGCCTCATACCACAACATTAATCCGCCTGGGTTAAATAAAAAATCTATTTTAACAGATAGCTTTGCATCATTTTTTTTCTCCCAATGTAAGTTCATTACCCTTCCACTGCGCCACAGCATAATGCATCACCGTTTCCAAAGAACCCATTTTTAAATTGGGCACTTTCCATGAAATTGTCCAAAACCCATTTCACTTGGACGATAGCCGAAGAAAATAATTACTTACAAAGGTTAAAGGGGATGGAGGAAATAATGTAACATAAATATTCTCCTTCCAAATGTCCACCACTGATAAATATACGCTCTGCTGGGAGTGGGAGGGTTATTTTTCCACTTTCCAGTGCTGTTCGCCCGAGATGCTCACAAAGGACTGATTTCTAGAGAACACGCTGCGCAAGACTTCATGCGTGAATATCTGCGCGCAGCAAAGCCCTGAGGTGGATCCACAGTTGATGACAAATCCACTCTTTGCTTGCAGGTGTTTGCGTTCACCCCTGCTGTGGCAGGATATATGTAAAGAGGCCTAAAAATATACAACGTCTCAGAAGGAACACACGGCCACAATGCTTTCATCAGTGAACCTCGATAAGGACATCTGTAAAACCGTATGTATATTTGTAATATAAAATAAAAATGTATATTAATGGAGAAAATTATATATTTGACTGGCATTTATGTGCAGTTGCTTCATTTAAGATACAAACTACCAGGGAATGGAACATCAAACTAAATAGTTTAGTGCAATATGTGGTGAGATACTGTTTGAGAAAAAAGCTTACAAACATCCAGCACGCTGGGTGTTATTTCTTATGCCATGGCACAGTTATGTCAGGGATTGCTTTACGGGAGTGACACCTAAAACAACTGTCTTTGCAATGCGTGTGAGTGTGGGGAGCGGTGGTGTAGTGGTTAACGCACTGCGCTACGAACCCGGCGTCCCGACTTTGATTCCCGCTTACGGCCAATATCGGTGAAGAATATCAGAAATGGTCCTGGGCCTCCTCTAGGTCGACTCAGCCTCAAATTAGTACCTGGTGCAGTGTGTAATTCATCACCACTATGGAGACAAAGGCGATTGGGCGTGGTGCTAGTCACTCACCCCCTCGTGTGCCGTGCCGGCCTTCATAGGTGCTCGCTAACAGCACTTGCCCCGATAGTCTGTTAAGGCTATACGGGGGATCTTTGTCTTTGCATGTTGAATATGAGGTCACTGAGGTCACTGAATTGAATAAAACTATAATAATATACTGTACATAGCATTAATAGACGAGGATTTATGTGTTTATGAGTTATTATTCACTTACCTTCACGCTCGCTTATTATTATTGATGTGTTCAATTCAGCGACCTCAGCTTAACAATGACTGTGCCAAAGTTTTGACGAGATGTTAAGCACACACGCGCATTGCAGAGACAGCTGCTTTAGGTTTCGCGACCCTAAAGCAATTGATGCTGTGCATAGAGCATCGATGGACTGAGGAATTGGAGATATTATTACACGCAGTGACAATTTGATTGTTCATCGTTACGCTCCGTTTATAGGACATTGACGTGAACGTTGCATAAGTGCCGCTCGCCCTACGGTGCACCTTCACCTGCCTGGCCCCCCCCCTCATCCTACACCCGTCCCCCTTGGCTACTCCCCCCTCCTCTTACCCTATATATTAATGCCCCATCACAAATAACTCCCACTACAGTTCATCTTCTTGGTTCTTTCAGTAAAGTCACGTAGAAGGGAAATAATAAAATAATAATAAATAAAACATAATAAAATACAATTCTCACGACGTTTCGGCCACAACGCAAATAGCCGTCCTCAGGTGAAGAACAGGGCTGTCGGAAAGACAGCGTCTGAATCCCTGCAGTCACGAATGCTTTAAATAAAAATCCCACTACAGTTATTTAGCTGTGCCTTTTTCACACCTGACGAAGGAAGCATGTGTTGCCTCCGAAACGTCGTGATTTATTATTTTATTTCTATTATTTTTATTATTTATTTTTATTTTTACCTACGTGACTTTACCGGAGGAAAAACTAAGAGTACTACGGTGCACCTTCAAATTCACGACAATGACATCCCAAGCCAGGGTTGCCGGCGCTCGCCACTGGCGCGTGCGGGCGGGCGGGCAAGTGCCGACAGCGCTTCGCTTCACGTCAGTTTCAAATCAGATCTTCGCTGCATTGAACCGCGCGACATTTTAATAAAATTTTGTTTTAAGAGCACGTCCGCCCTGCCCCGCACCTCCCTCCTCCCCCATTTTTTTTGTTTGACCCGCGAATGTGCGATGCGGGCAAGCGATGCATCATTTTTTGCTTGAATCGACGAGGCGTACGTCGAATTGCGTGCGCGGTGCGTCACGCGGGTTACGGTGTACGTTACTCTCGAGGCTTCGGTAGCAGCGCTCCTGCCACGTGGAATTGTGCGTGCACGCCGACGATGTCATCAAACCTCTGCTGAGTCGTCGCAAAGAATCGTTTCCCCTTGTGAATTGAATCCGATGTGATGTCAAATTCCTTTGACGAACAAACGAATTGGCCATAAGAGCCCCGTTAAATATTGGGACGCTTTGCATGGTAATTCAAAATACATATTTCATGATGTTGCAGTGTATTATTTTCATAAATAATACATGTGCGTGAAAGTAAAGTTTCAGCCTTGGAAGTGTCTTTGTGTGTATATATGAAGTATACACAGTACACACAGAAATAATTAATTATTGGGTGGCACCAAACATTTCAATTAAGTACCATTTCAACACTTGTCCGAATGAATTCACAAAGCCACAGATGTCCAATGTCTGCATAACGTGTAATGCATCATGCTTGTAAGACAGTGCTTCGCTTTAAAGATACAGTATAGGGGAAAAAAGGTCACACGTTTATTGCCTTTAGGCGCGTACAAATGAGACACTTGAAGACACCGCCTGTACGCATTTGAACATTGGCCGATTCTAATCATGCAAGGGGTGACCACCACTCAAACGTCTTGGGTCCCTCTCGCAGGCTCCGCCGACTGTCTTGTAGGAAGGTGCACACCTCTCTTGTGCCCGACCCCTTACTGGCTTGATCATCTTTACCCCATTCTGTAATCTCCGTCTCTTCTCGTGCTCTTCCTCGTTTCTCTCCATCTCTCATCTGCGTCCCTTTGCTACTTCAGATCTCAACTCGACTCTTGATCTTTAGACTCGAATTAACGGAGTGCATTTCGCCTAGATGACGCTCTTCGTTGTGTTTTAAGGATGACACGGAAACACGTGGCGGGTGGGATACCGTCTGCCGTCCATGCAACCCAAACCGCCATAGCCTGCCCTCTTTCAACGGAGGAGGAATGGCAAAACTACACGAAGTCTCCTGCAGCGTTATCGTGGCTGGTGTTACCTCGACATTGGCGTTAAGCTCCTGAACGCATTGCCCATTCGCGAAAATAAAATAGCATCTCTAGCTCCACGGTGCTATGACGGACGCGGCCATCCCTCGTGTTCCAATTCTGTTTTGTCTGCGTTTATTTTGCCGAAAATTTAACACAAAGTTGTTGTTTTTTTTAAGGCTTCTCTCGACGTATAAAGCATTCGCAGTCGTATTTTGCCATGGAGACGCCTGTCCGATCACATGAGCGTCAGCCCTTTGTGTCGCACGAATACACAGCGGCAACTCGTTCCCGGGAAAGAAAAAAACACACAAGCGTGTGCTTCACAGTAAAAGCTGTCCCGTTTAAAAATAGCCGAATGAATAAGTAAATAAATATCTTTAGAACGGTGAGAGAGAGAGAAAAATAACAACGGCAATGCGTTATCCATAATAAAGGTTGCGTTGTGGGTTAGATCGCTTAAATAGAAATGTGTTGTTAAACCCGCCACCACCCGACACAGCCAATTAACAAGGTTTGTCACGTAAACAAAACGTACCAATTGGTTACTATTTAAGCACAACGGTGCGTTGGAGAATACACCCCACAACATTTACAATTCGAGTACCGTGGCGGTTCTGCATTACTTACAGTGCCGTAAGTAATTACCACCGCTTCACATCTGACTTGCATCCTTCTTAACTTACCATTTCTCCATTTCAACAGACCGGGGTGTGATGATGAATCGTAACAGAGCTGTTTTTCAATGTTGTTTCTTGGCATGTAAGGTTACGAATCCTGAGTCCTTTTGGACACAAATTGCTTTTAAATTACCCACACACTTATTTCTCTGTTGATGACCGTAAGAAAAATGTATATGGCCAATATTATAAAGTGTAAGGGTTGTCACAGATGCTGGGATCCCCATTCATTTGGGCAGCATCGGACGAAGTGTGATTTACCATTTTCATATTCATATACATTCACTTGCAAGATATAAAATATATATATATATAAAGGATGATAATAGGTTTTTCCCCTTTTTTCTGGCAACAAAACAGGTGTTAAGATGTTTAAACACCGAACTGAAACCACAATACTTGTGGTCAGAATGCAAACCAAAAACATACTCTGATAATATATGCATTGTTCTTGAAACTGATTGGTCCACACCAGAGACAGCTTTCTTTTGAGCCTCGTCTCAAACGGTGTTAGACCAGAGGACCAAAGACAATGCACTATCAGAGTAATGAGAGCTCGGGGTGAGCATCTACATCATGGGATCTTCTTTGCCACTACCAAAATATGATAATAGGTTTTTTTTGCATTCTGACCACAAGCATTGTGGTTAATGCAGACATGATTCCTTGTAAAAGGTTTCAGTTTGGTGTTTTAACATATTGACACCTGTTTTTGTTGCCAGAAAAAAGGGGAAAACCCTATTATCATATTTTGATACTGGCAAAGGAGATCCCATGATATATAAAGGATATTACGAAAAAATATGCTTACAAAATATATACGTTATTTCAAATCCTCTATGTGATTTTATTCTGGAAATGGCTTGAAAAGTGAAAGTATTTTATTAATAACTTAGAGTGTTGCATGGTGGGGGTCTATTTTGAGAAGAACCAAGATGCGGGATTTGTATACAAATGTGTGATTTGTGTTTTTGCCATCTAAAATTTGTCACCACAGTTTGGGTAGAGGTTAGTGAAAACTGTGATTATGCGAAACACTTAAATCTGGGGGGTTCCATTCACCTGGCAAGGATACTTATTGTGACCTGGGAGTTTCATTCATTTGGGAAGAATACGTATTATAATGCTGCACACCTGCGCAGCCAGTCCGTCCGCTATTCGAGCAAATGGCAACATCTTCTGGAGCTAAATGCCAATTGGGAGCTCTGCTGGCCATCACGAGAGGGCTTCATGAGAGAATTCGTGTAGTTTTTGCAGTTCCTCCCCCGTTGAAGGAGAGCAGACCGCAGTGGTTTACTCTACGTTCCTTAGTTTCGGTTGCATGGCCACAATAGCACTGTGGCTTGTCTTTAATAATCCGTCTACTGATGTTATTACTTGTGTGTGTGTGTGCGGTATTTCCTGTGGTGTACAAAATTGAGCCTAATTTAGCTGTCAACAAGAAGGCAGTTTTTCACCATTTTCAGCCGTTTTCCTAAAACTGCCACGACACAATCATGTGCATGAGGAGAACGTTGTGAATCATGCCCTAGTGCATTTCCATAGCCCTGCGTAGCCGCACGTGCCATGATAACAGTTTGATGCTACGGATGCAACAGAAGTGCAATATACAAATCGAGTGCAAGATTTGCACTTGCAGTGGTTCGTGCACACAAACCCTCCACCAACCTGAGTGCGATTCCCAGTCATTGTCTAACATCGGTGAAGTATGTTCGAACAAATACCATGGCCGACATGGTGCAGAGAGAGGCCTTCCGATGGCTGTACGCGGTTCGCATTTAATATCATCGAGTGCAGCTGTACTGCATTTCCTTTCCTTTTTTTTCAAATTTGAGACGCAATAACAAGTCTACCCTGGGATCATATAACACAGTTGTCAGCACCACTGATGTCGGTCATGATCTTGCACAGGAAGTCCATCAGTCACGCCCAACGCCGGGAGGTGCAACATCAAATAAATGATGCACACACACAAGATGGTTTTCAGCCTACCGCAAGGATTTGCCACTCCCATTAAGATGCGCTCTTGCCAGAGGTGGTTAACTACATTGAACATCATTGGAACCTCATTTGCCAGTAAAAATATGATAGTTGTTTTTTTACCCTTCTATCTGGCAACAAAACTGACACCTTTTTTACAAGGAGCCTTTTGGCGTCATCTGGTCCAACCCATGTGAGACTAGGCTCTAAGGAAAGCTGTCTCGGGTGTGGACCAATCAACTTCAAGGACAGTGCACATTATCAGAGTTATGTTTTTTGTTTGCATTATGACTGCAGGTATTGTGGTCTATGTAAACATGACTCCTTGTAAAAAAATGTGTCAGTTTTGTTGCCAGATAGAAGGGTAAAAAACCAATTATCATACATTGAACATCACTGGGGACCTCTCACATATGCTGCTGTATGTATACAAAGATCTCCAATTTAGTCGTTATAGACTAAAGGGATATATAGCATAAGTTAAAAATTTAAGGCCGGAATGGCAAAGGAAGGTGTTGTCTGGCCAGCACTACATGCCTTTTCTGTCTTTTTCTCCCAAGTATTTATTACATACTGCACTGAACTACCACACTATACAGCACTGGACGTACAATACAACACATTTTGAATTTATACAGCGTCCACATATGTCTACGTCGCAAGATACAGAGACGGTGGGCAGATTTAGTATTTTATTAGGAGAGGCCAAAGACGGAGCCAATGCGTGTGTGTGTGTGTGTATGTAATGCACACGCAGACATTACTGCACATGCACGGACACCAAATATAGCGATCACGCACATTGTGTGCCGCCAGTTATTTCAACGCGTTCATGGAATTGCTGAAGTGTCGATGCACAAAGTGCGATCATCGTCGGCGGCTTGCGATTCGCGCGACGAGCGCAAGCCGCCCATGCTGGCTTATCTCGCTCGCTGCGCGCTTGCTCTAAAGATGCGTTACCTCCCCCCGCTTTGCCTCCCAAGCCTGGCAGCAGAGCCGGCCCAGCCACTAAGCGACCCTTGCAATTGCAAAGGGCCCCGTGGCCAGCAGAGGGCCCCCTAGAGTCACTGCTAGCGAGTGGGTGAAAAAAATCATACATCAAAGGGGCCTCCAACCAAATTTTGCTTAGGGCCCCCAAAGGTCTAGGGCCGGTTCTGCCTGGCAGGTACCACGCTCTTGTCGTGAGCGGCTTGAGAGCTCGGATTTAAAGGCGGGGGGGGCGGGGAAGTGCAGAATGATGTGCCGGGCGTACAGTGCGATGCTGTTACTGTACAAGCGTCCTCTTTTTAAGGGCTCTGCTTTTTTGCTGCTCCGAGGAAAAGTCCATTCGTGCGTGCGTCTAATGTGAGCGGCTTCCACGTGAAGCCGCTGGGTTTTTATATTCTTTATATTAAGTTCGCTTGCTTGCTTGCTTAGGACCGTGCGATTCTTTCGGTCGTTTTTTAACCCACTTCCCGTGATCCAATCGAGCTGACATTTTGCACACAGACTCGTTGTGCGTGACAATTAATGTTCGTGAAAAAAAATGTCCAAAATTGTACACTTCTTAGGACTAAAATATTATATTTAATTACCAATTGCTTAATGGTGCAATGCAATCATCTGACCCATAGGTGGCAGCCATCTCAAGCCAGAGGACGAGAGGACTCTAGCCGCCACGCATATAAAGGCATAATAGTGAAAAACTTTGTTTTTACTTGTTATACTTATTTTTTTGTTCAGCGCTGCCGCCCGTGCCATTTGTTGATGCTTGCCTGGGAGTGAGGCTGCACATGCCTCCGTCGGAATCTCTTTCTGGTGGGGAGTGGTGGGGCGGTGATGGGACGCGCTCTGCGTTATGTGCCCGCCGAGATGGGTTCGTTTCCCGGCACGTGGCCTCCTGATTCTTCGCCAGCCCACGTTGATGAGTGTGGGGAAGTATGGCCAAACGACCCCCGTGACCTACGCCGGTGTAGGGAGTCATTTTCACAGTAGTGTACATTAATGACGAAGAGCTGTAAATTTTAAATCTCATCACCATTTTGGAGCAGTCAAAATTGATCAAGTTGAGCACATCAGAGAAGTATGTCACTTGTAGTTTAGGCAGAGGGTAACGCGATGACCTTGTTCATAAATATGACATTCTAAACATTCTCAGACAGTTTTACACCAACGCTGTTACCAATGTTGTTTTGTTTTCGTTCGTGTCAGTCAAAAAATGGCATTTGTTAATCTTGAAAGAGATCACACAGCACTCAAAGGGATATGGATTGACCGGTATCAACAATCTCTCGGAATAATTTTATGCAGTGATTTAATTCCGTGGTGTGTAATTAGTTTGTCAAAAAAAGAGAACAGCTCGATCAATACCAGCAAATGGATGCCCACAAGGATAGAGTGTTGTGATATATATAGCCGTGAAGAAAAATGTAATTTCCATGCTCAGAAATTCAAGTCTGTATACACGTTTCAGCATAAAATGTTAACCCAATATGTGATGCGACTATCAGATTTGCAATCAGTGTAAGATTGCAGTGCTATTTGAGAGTATGTTGCAGATGGAAACCTCATGCTATAAGTCCTTGAACAATAATGTTCACTCTTGTACAGCCACTCCAGCTCCTGATGTAGCTATGTGGGAGTTCATCTATTCCTTCAGTGTGCATATGGCTTCACCCGACATCCTCTGGTATTACACTTACTTGCTGCTTGCCAGAAATGTGTTTTTCACGGGTAGATGCTGATGTGCCTTCAATCGCCCCACCTCTCTCCATCCGGCAGTATAGATTGGCATACAGCACCGCAGGCGTGAAGTGTGGGTACTCTGACCTCTTCCAAAACATCTGGCCAGTCAAGCCAAGCCTGGAAGTCGCAGTCAAGTCAAAGTGATTTCCCGTTTTAATGAGCAGTCGGGGGCTGTATGTATGTTTGACTTCCTTCGCACCATACGTAGACAACATAAAAACTAAGTTCTAGAGAAATTAGTTTTCAGTCTAGATTTAAACGGCCGTCGTACTCATTTCCCATTTACAGCCCAGAGCCTGTGGTGCAAATCCCACCTTCCTATAGTGGTGACACGTCTTAACAATAGGACAACCACTGTCAATAAAGTGATATGCATTTTACTTACCCCTGAGGGATGATGGGCTGAGCCAGCCCCAATCTAGGATTTGAACTCAGAACCTTCCAATTGCAAGTCGCTTGCTCTACCACTGTGCCACCTGGCCAGACAGAACAGTGGCATGGCAGAGGAGGTCGAATGCCCTCTTGAGGAGCTGTCTATCCCTCGAGTGGAGGCCCTTTCCACAGCAGTGGTGTTCACAAGCTGCTGCAAGGCTTCACTTTTACCATTTACCGATGCCACCAAGTTTCACGTGTCATAAATGTACAAGCCTGGCCTTGGACGGCGTGAATATTTATTTGCGCTGCAGTTTATCTGCAGTATCAGTTTGGGGACACGTGGCAGGTTAAATCTTTGATCGGGTACCAGCAATCGGCCCCTGCAGATTGTTATCCATCGGTGATCTTCTTCTGCAGGACAATCCACAAATGTTTATATTGCCCAAAGGGATTGTGAGGGCACAATGCAATCATCCCCAGCAATAAACGGAGCGCGCCACGGCTATCCGGTCATTGCCGGGCTGCTCCACAGAGGCTGCTACTAATGTGCGTACTCACATGTTAGACGATGCGCAGCGGTGTGTTTATTTTCACGGCTTTATCAAATGTCCATTGCTTGTAATGGTGCGATGGTTAGCACACTGGACTTGCAATCCTACCCATGCCCTCCGTCCACCCAGCAGTATAAATGGGCCCACCACAAGTTAGCCGGTGGGTGAAAGCGTTGCGCAACGACCATCACTTCCAAGATGTTTGGACAGTGTAGGCCCATTATTGTTCAAGTTACCAGCAGTAACTTGAACAATAAGAGTAGGGCCTTACCTATATGCAGACGTAGCAGCAGCTGTCGTTGCTTTGCCGATGTCAGTTATGGGAGCCAAACAGATTTGGATAATTTTGCTAAAATGATCAACAAAAAATCAGCCCCCTATATTGCACAAATTTTTGCCCTTTACTGCACTTGATGAATGCTTCAAGAAGTGTTCCTGTTTGATGGTTTATGCACAGCAAGGCATTGAAGGGAGTTCACATTTCAGATATCACAGTGTGCTCAATACACGCTAATTACGAAGAAGATTAAATCCTATGAAAAGCAGTTATTTCATTCATCTCAAACTCATTGCAGGTCAAACTGAACATTTTATAGAAGAAGAATAAAAAATTGCGACGTTTCCCCTTAATGTCCGAGTGTTATGTAGTTGCCTATTTCTAATACTCCGATTACTTAAATGTATCCGATGTTCGTGAATAATATAGTGTCTTATAAAAGTAACATTTCAGAACTTGACTCTACCGAAAGAACCAACCCTTACTAGTTGGCTGTGTCGGGTGGTAGCGGGTTTGAACGACACATTTATATATTTACGCGATCTTACCCAAAAAAACCTCTATTATGGAAGAATAATGCAAGTTAACAAAGTTACAAAAACTTTCACTTGACTCTTCTGAAGATTGAAATGTCTTGATCTATTATTTTTATATCTACGTGGCTTTACCGAAAGAACCAAAGAGTATGGATTCCTGCAGTCACGAAAGCTTCAAATCAACTATTCTAAACTAGCGATTGGCAATGTGGATCGGGAGCTAAATGCCAATGTCGAGGTCTGCTCACCATGACGAGAGGGCTTCGGGAGAAAGAGAAAGTGTCGTTTTGCTTTTCCTCCACCGTTAAAGGAGCGCAGACGACAGTGGTTTCCATAGTTTGGGTTGCATGGCCACAGTCACACTCGTAGCTTGTTTTTAAATTTCCAATCATGAAGGAGTTGTGCGCATCGGCCTGTTGATGTTCCAATGCAGTTGATGGTTCCACCCAGTGTCTCAGCCCGGTCACCAATGACTGCTTAAAAAAGACAATTCAATAAATGTCGTCATGCCCCTAATTTGGCTACTTTATATCTCTGATAATTAAATTATCGGTTTGCCTTTCATGCGATGGACATTACTCTCATACGTAGCGGGTGGGAAAGCGCTGCCTCCTGCTGTGTATACCAGAAGTGACTTGCGAGGAATCTCAGAGGTAGCTTTGTGATATATATATCCATTCGCAGGGGCCGCCCTCCAACAAGGAATTGTTTCACTGCACTGTGATACATCCAAACAGATCGTACCATCGGATTAAAATTGGTTTAAAAAAAGGTCTACGAAAAATTATCAATACATCTTTTTGTCAGCTGATGATGATAAAATCTATTGCTCGATTCCGGATTGTTTATCGCCTAACAGCCAGCTCTGGAAACGAAATAGTTGAGCCACAGATGACCTTTGACTTGTTTGTTTGGTTTGCAAGAAGTTTGTTCAACCCTCCTGGCCAATTATACCCGTGAGGCACCGCGCTAGTCCTTCACAGCAGGCCTTGGCTGTGCACAGGGTTTTCATGGTTACACAAAAACAACAACAAATGATATGAGCAAAAACTTAGACTTTTATACTCTTTGGTTCTTTCAGTAAAGTCACGTAGGTATAAAATAAAATAAATCACGACGTTTCGAACGCAACACAAGCGCTTATGAGAGAAATTTCTCTCACTTGATACAGCTATCGTGCTGTGACTGTTCCACCAGAAGACGGAGGCTTGTGTTGCTTCTGAAACGTCGTGATTTTTTTTATTTTACTTTTATTAATTTAAATTTTTTACCTACGTGACTTTACCGAAATAACCTAAGAATATGAATCCTTGCAGTCACGAAAGCTTCAAATCTAGAATTACGTTCACAATGCCAGCTCGTGTGCTGGCTTTAAACGTATCGTGGTGCCGTTGTCGTCTGCAAAACTTGACGAGAGGTTAGACGTGTTTATTTTTCTAAAGTTCACTATCAATGCGTACACTGGGCACTCGGGAGATACGGTCATTGCAAATGTGGCTTGAGTGATGAATTTCAGAAAATAAATCAGCTGAAGATCACAATCACACCTTTTTATCGATTGTGCCTAATGTCTTGGTGTGTGAACAACACCTGGGTAATGGGAGACCAGGGTACTGAGCAAATAATACAGAACGGTCAAATACAGAACACTCGCCTCTATACCAGGCGAGGTAGTTAACATTTCGCCACCGTAGCACCCATGCTCTGTCTCGCACGATCCGTTCTCACAGTCTCCCACCGCCCGCGTTGAGGTCTTCCTCTTGGTTGCTGGGCGGTTCGTGCAGACCCCTCCACAGTGCTTCAAGTTCAAGTTCATTTATTAGGTATAGCCCTGTGAGCCATTCGGCTCTTGAATCGGGTGCAACCGCAACAAATAAAAAACAAAAACATGAACAAAAAACATCTTAAAGTGAATATGTGACTAAGTGCAAACAGAAAATCCAAGAAAAGACAGCAAATATTGCAGAAAAAAAACCGTACACCAACGCTGTGGGCAAAAATCCCAGTGGGATGCAAGTCAAACAACCAACAACAACCACAAGACAACTTAGATTAAGGCCATCAGTCTAACGCTCTACTACAACAAACAAACATGGCTAAACCAATACACTTTTCGAAATCACCAAAATAAAGCTATGAAAGCAATGAAAAAGCAATCATAGGAACTGTGACGGAATTTTCACAATAAATGGCATAAACAACATGTGCTACACCCGTCCCGTAAACCGGCCCTCCCCAATCCTGCACACGCACGTGTCCTACTCAGCACAACCTTTTAATGCCTAATCACATCTACAACGTGAATTAAAATGTGTGTGTTTTAATAGTGATACTCGTTTTCAGAATCAGAATTTTTTTTTTTATCCTGGAGAAATCCGATGAGCCATGAAGCTGTTTTTCACAGATGTCCAGTAGGGGGCGGGTCAAAAAGTTACAACAACAAACAATGCAAAAAACAGATAGGAGTGCAAAGTATAGGAGGGGTAAACAAAGAACAGAAAAATAAATACGTGAAATAGATCAAGCATATGAGCTCAAATTGCATAAGTACAACAAATCCCAAGCTTGGGCAAGGCAGCAAAACAACAGCAAAAAACAATCCCAGACCACATCAAGACAACACACAGTCCTTCAATAAAATTGCACATCAAAATTGAACGATCGATACACGGCGAAGGATGAAAGTTACAAATCACATTTGCAAATGCGGTTGTACGCAGCACTAATCTTCTGCTTCGGGATATTTTTTGGGAATGAAGATTTACGATGTTAAGGGGAGGACATAAGGTTGTTCCAAAACGTTGGTGCTGGGAAGGCAAAGGCTTCGTCATCTAGAATGAGCAACTTTTTATGTTGTAACAATTTGCCACCATTAAAAACAGCTTCATTGGGCGAGCATATTTCCGCACACTCTTTGGTTTTTGGGTAAAGTCACGTAGGTAAAAAATAAATAAACGAAAAACAACTAAATTAAATGACGACGTTTCGGAGGCGGAAGCTTGTGTTGCCTCCGAAACGTCGTGATTTAATTTAGTAGTTTTTTCGTCTATTTATTTTTTACCTACGCGACTTTACCGAAAAAACCAAAGAGTATGAATCCTTGTAGTCACGAAAACTTCAAATCTAGAATATTTCCGCACGTTTATCACACACACACACACAGATACATAAATACCCGCCCGTCCCCTTGCGATTGCGCGCGGCGATTTTCATATTTCGCATTCATTTTACGCATTTGACTCGTGTGCTCCAGATTGCAACACAAGCTGCGCTGTCACACTGCACAGCTGAGTGTTCATCTTAGTGCCTGCTGTGGTTGAGAGCCGTAATTCTAAGGGTGAGTCGGGACCAAGAAAATTACCAGGTTTTAGGTGCCATTCTGTACCGAGTGTAAATTAGTGGCATTTGTCAACATAGCTGGCAGGGGTGTAATGCCAGTGTCCGAATTGTGCACCAGTCCTGGCAGGTGTCGTGTTTCTCTTTAATCAAAACGATTTTTTTTGTAAAAAAAATAATGCATCAGGCCTACACCAAAACAGTCTTCACGTGTTGATAAAATCAAAGGGGTGTTATTGACACATGATCCGATGTGTTTCATGTTTAACTATCTTTCACAGGGTATAGGATGGGGGGGGGGGTGTTTATGCTTGGGGAAATTCTTCATCCAGCATTACATTTATCATGGTTGGTGGTGATGATGATCTAGATTCAAGTGAAATCATCCGTAATAATTATTTTCTTCATTTGATCAGGAAAAACTCACAGAGTCTTACGACTCACTCAGGAGGATCCTGCATTGGGATGTTTGGCCAGTTCCATGAATGAGCCTTTTGCTTCATGTGGAGGGGGAAGACTGAGTGCCGTGAGAAAATGTGTACATACGAGGGATGAACACTCAAAGGTCAGCATAGTTAGATTCAATAATACATTGCTTGACTGCCCTTTCCTACTCTTAGGTTTTTTTCCGGTAAAGTCACGTAGGTAAAAAAAAAATAACAAATATAAATAATAATAGAAATAAAAATTATAAATCACGACGTTTCGGAGGCAACACAAGTCTCCGTCATCAGGTGGGACCGTCACAGCCAGATTTACTGTAACCAGAGGCAAAATTCCAAGGGACGAGCTCTTAAATACAAGTTAAGGGGGGAGGGGCTTATCTGAATGTGGTAGCCAATGAATGGAACGTGTTGGGGGGGGGTGGGCGGGGCTAAAAGAGAACAACAGTAGTCCAAGTCGTACCCGGTGTTGGTTGACAATCCAAATACAAAAAAGGAGAGTACTGTTCAACGCTGGGGATGTCAACACTCGGTAAAGTAGAATAGTACCTGTCAAATAAGATGGTCCAAATGTGTGTAGTTAAGTCTTGTTGACATGGTTAATAACATCTTTCCAATGATTACTCAGTATGTACCCATCATCACGGTTCAAGTTATGTCTGTGTTTGTATATCTGGATGGCTTCGTGTGCCATTTCCTTTACCACCTCGCAGCCAGAGCCTATAACCACCTGGTATTCAGAGGCAATATCTCTTCTAAGTACCAATCAGGCTTCACCATGTTTCGCTTCTGAGAGCAGATGCAATCATGAATAATTGGTCATAGGTGCACACATGTCATGTTTTGTGAGTATGTGTCTTGAAAAACACGATTTGCTTTGGAAGAAATATCTTAACAGTGTTGATGTTTGCATTGCGCATTGGGTTAGTGAGTTAGAAGCACAGGCAAGAGGTCACCTAGGCGAGCAATGGTATGAACTGACGACGTAGGTATCATACGTGCAATAGTAATAAATTATGTTTTATTATCTTCGATTTTTCCAGATACATTAATGCAGTCCGTGAAAAATGTGAAAAGCGTTAGCCACTTGCCACTGTGGCATTTAGCAATCTCGTGAGATTCCCATCTCTGATATAGGTAAGTCGTTGAACTGAGCCAGATGTGAAAATGTTTAAATCACGATATACAGCTCATACGGTGAAAGCTAACCATCGTAAACATTAATTAACAGAAGGAAGTCCAGTTAGGAATTTCTGCATTACCTACTCCGATGCAATTGAACAGAAGTGGTCACAAATCCCATGCCTCTGAATTTGTCATTCAGTCTGATTTCTCCATTCTTTCCCCAAAAGAGTTAAAACCGTATAATTATTTGAGGGCTAATTGCTACATTCTTCATTTAATTTCAGTGTACAGAATATAATGTCACATTAAAGCATTTTTGTCCTCTGAATGGCAGGATAGGCAAATGCGATGCAGCATATAAACCAAATAAGGAATTCTGCAACATTACCTGCCATTGTTGTTGGGAATTCCAGCAGTAAATATGTTGTGTGTGAGACCTTATGATGCCAATATCAAAGGAATAATAAAATCAAAGGACTATAGATCCCAGTGAGAGATGCAAATGAGCATTTCCTCTTGAAACAACTGAAACGCTTGTACGCTTCATTATAATAATTGCGCACTTTTTTCTGCACCAAAATCTTGCAGACATGAAAGAAGGTGCAATGTGCATGATTTATATTTGATGCACCATTTGTGCATTTTGTACAATCTCTGAAAAGAAAAATATATATATATAACGCTAAATTGTTGAATGTCTGCACATTCACTTCGGCCGTAGAGAAGCAATAACAATTCCGTAGTTTGTCGAAAAGCTTTGGGGCGGTTGAGGGTAGAGTGAAAATGGTCAGCCACGGGTTGGTGGCGACCGCAGACGCGTGTACAGTAACCCCTTGGTATTCCACGGGTGTTCTTCGGAGAAAAAAAAAAACATCCTCACGTGAAGAAATGATCATGGCTACATCGTGACACAGCGCTGTTGTAAAGATATTTTCCCGAGACTCAATGTGCAATTCAAAGGCCTGTGTACATTTAAGACTGATAATCAGTTTCGAAAATAATATTTTTTTTTCCGAAAATGTTCCTCCCACATTTGTTTATCCGTAAACGCAATGTGACCTTAATTTTTTTAGAATAAGCCACGAAGCTTCAGCGGGCGGTCTTGCGGCCAGCTGCGTGCCAGTCTCGTAGCTTCTTCGTAAACAAAGGAAGGCCCTTGCTAAAATGAAAAGACACATTTGTTAAAAAAAAACATCTCATGATGCGAGCGAGGGGGCGCACGCTGCCTTGGTGACTTAGCATCATCTTAGGCACCATTTCAAGTCTGCTGAGCAACGTAACACAGATGTCGGTTTAGCCCATCGTGATGAAACTTATGGGCCACCCAGCGTTCCGTGCGTGGCTTTATGGTCCTTGAGTAAATAGCCCAAAAAAGTATTGTTGATACTACCTAGTGTGGCAAATGCTTACCATGATTTTCTTTAATTAGTTTACTTCTAGATCACAAATATATATACATGATAGCAAGGTCACTGTTGTAACTGTTTCTGAGATAGATTTTTTGTAAAATAAAGGCACCATAGTCTCCATAAACATGGAACATTGGCATGTTTTTAAAACCATTAGCCAAACATTCCATGTTTACTGCGGTAGGTCACATAGAGAATACCGGTTTGAGTAGTAAAAACAAGAACGTATGTGACATGAAACATCCACGTAATATGACAATAAATATGGAGAGTGTATCAAACAGAGTATGTGCCAAGCGCACTAATCGCACCTCCAATTAGCACGGTTGGGTACGCACCGTGCGAAAGACATATACGTACAACTAAGCTTTCTGCCAAAGAGAGATACTGCCCAGTCGGATTACTGGTGGCGTTTACCACCACAGGTAGTGCCAACCCACCCCTTCGACTCATGCTCTATTCACAACTCGTGGCCTATGAATGAGCTCCGGACGGTTTCATCAGAGGCCACCGTATTGTGCTCGCTGTCGTGCCCTGCCGCAGGGATGCAAGTGCTGGAATGGAACCGAATCCCGCTGACCGGGAGGACGTTCGAGGAGGTGCAGAGCATCCTGAGCAGACACGACAAGGAGGTGGAGATCTGCGTCCGCCTGTACGTGCTGCCACCGTCTCGCGGCCCTCTCCGCGCTAGGGGCAGACGCGACGCACACTCGGCCTACGGGCCCAGTGGCTGGAGCCACTGGCAAAACATCATCTCTGGCCTGGGGTGATGAAGTCACTGCATGTTGCAGCAGCATGGCCAAAATAAACGTGTTTTTTTTTTTTGCAATCGCCAACGGCGATAGCACGTGTGGCCCTTTTGCCAAATCCACTCCTGGATGAGGGCCTTCCCCCATGTCGCGCGGGTCATTTGTTATGAGCGCGTTGACCATACTGCACCACGCTGGTCAGTGCGGAGGTCTATGAAGGCGGGGAGCATATACATCGAGTATAGTGCAGCACAGTAACGGATGTTACTTCGTTGCTCCGGCTGCTGACAATGTAGCCCTGCAGACAATCCACAAAGCCCTCTTGAATGCATGCTGGTCGGTAGCCCTTCGAAGCCGCTAGCCAGGATCCAACTCCACTTCCCACAAGGTGGCGTCCATTATATCAGCCCTGGAGAGATAAGGGCCAAAGTCAACCACGAATGGAACAGAGGAGGTGGAAATATATTCATATATATATTCGCTTTAGCACTTTAAAATATACACATGCACAGCAATACGCCTTGTATATAATGCTGCATATCTATCGGCGTTTTTGTATTACAAAAGGAACGGTCATTTTATTTATTACACGAAGAAACGCAATAAACTTTGGGCCTCGGTGTAGACTAATATCCACTGTGCCCGACCCAAGATGTTGTTGCCTTGAGGCTTACACAAGGATTGAGCAGCCTTCGAAGAAGATTAGAAAAGCTAAAACCTGGCAAGGAGTGTCGATCAATGTCTGTGCTGATGAAGGGTCCTTACACTGCGACGCTCTGGCACTCCCTCTGCCCGGCGGAGAGTTGTAAATGAGAGTGCGTTAAGAATCGGGCCATCCTTATTAACGGGGGCCGTCTGTAGTTATACCACGGAGGTAAATAACCCCAGATAGTTTAATGTAGTATTAGCATTTATTTATCGATGTTACAGGAGGTGTGTGTGTTAAATAACTGTATATTCAATGCTCTATAGTAGGGGTGGAGCAGTTCGTCGTGCAAATCGATGAACTTCAGCAATTCAAGGTCAATGTTTGATTAACGAATGAGTAATATTGTTTTACAGTGTATATATTGCAGTGAATGCTAGTGCCTCCTAAGTAGCTGCAGGGGTGATGTCAAACCATTGCGTGCAACATTCATGAAGCGGAATAACGTGTATCCGTACGCGATCCAAATCATACACCATGAGCTTAAGAATCGGAATTTATTTATTAATTCTTGCATGCTTCCACGCCTACTTTATGGCATTTATCTTGTGCGTCGAAGCAAATTATTTTTGTATTATTAAAAAATATCTCGTGATATCCGAATTGGCTGCCCGCACGGCATTTTTACAGCAACAACAAAATCCCGTGACCTACTGAAAAGAGCAAAACAAAAACTTCCAGGGGTTAAAGGGAAGTTATCGTAATGTACTCGTTGTCTTAATCCCTGCAAAAATGCTGCACTCTTGAATGTTAATTCGGTGAGTGAGGAGCCATATTTTGTGGAAATCGCCTACAGTGGAACAAAATAATGTGTGTAGATCTGTGTCCTCGGACAGGGACCTCAACATGCTCTCAGACCTGGAGAACCCTCAACGCCTAGAGCTGCAGGAATATTCCAGCTTGAGTAAGTAAGGTCTACGCATCATCTCACTGCCTCTTTGAGACTCTTTGTCAAAATCAGAGCCATAGCTTTTTTTTTACACTTGTGACACCCAGAGCCAATTGAGCAGGAGATCTTAAATGCTCATGAAATAATAATAGTTGTCCGACTCGCATTTAGACTTTATTAACGGAGGTGGTCTAAATTTGTTCCGTCGTATAGTTCTGGAACGCAAGTAAAGAGTGCTTGACCTGTCCAGTGGTGGATCGTCGTTCAGGGAGCCCGGTGGGGCCAGGTCCCACCAGTAAAAATAGAAAAAGGAGAAAACCTTAACGACACTTGCTAACTCATTACGAGGATGATAAACTGCAACTGTAGATCCCTCTCCCCTGCCTGCCACCCTCCACCCTCCCCATCCATCCCCCACTTCCCCTCCCCCTTCCTGCCCCCACCCCAGCAGGCCTCCCAGGGACCCACCAAAAAGAAAATTTACAATCCGCGCTGCCACCGCGAGCTGTGGGCAAATCCATATTTTATTTAGTGTCTGTACCTGGTGTGAGAACTATTAAAGTGATTATACGGTGTAATTTCCAGAACTTTAGTAATGGAAGACTTGGCTAGGCCCATTAATAGAGTTCTGCTCATTTGGCTGTGTATGGGAAGGATTCCCTTGAACAATGTGTCTGTTGGTCTGCTGTGCTGCCACTGTGGTGTCCTCTTTTTGAAACTTGTGTTCATTGTTGATTCTAAACATCAGTTCCTGAGACATACATGACCTACTTTTCTACCTTGCCACGCAGACCAATTTAATTCAAAATATCCAAAACCTGCCGTCAACCTTCGCATTAGAGAATACATTTAATAGCCAGAGTTCGTATACCGTACTGGATGAATCATCCAGAGTATACCGGAATGAATCATATTGACGATAGTTTTTTTTAGCTATACCGATAAAGAGAGAGTTGATGTCTTGAAAGCTAGCCGTGAAAGCAAAAGCAAATATGTATCGTCTCTGTGTATTCAATGCGCTCTTGAAAGGCCGGGCCTTGAGTCTAAAGGTGTCCCTTTGAGCAGTGGCAATTGTGGATCGAGGTCTCATCGTTGCCCCTGTGGCTTTTGCTGTTAAGCAAACAAAAAGGACTCTGGCCGATGTGGAAAAACCCTGTCAACTGCCCTCATTCTATTGATTGGCTTTGAATTACATCTGGGGAAAGGAGCCTCCTACTCTTTCTCCTCATCGCTTTTTTGCTACAATCGACCTGCAGTGACTGGTAGATTTGTGTGGCAAAATTCTAGAAATGGCATGTGGTAATGATGAATTATGGAATCGCTTTTATTACAGATTAAAGGTGTTTTAAATAGTTTCTTGCCAGACAAAAAATATTTTCACTTTTATGAATTTAAAATGCCTTCAGTTTTCATCAAAATATTTTTTACTCATGATGTGCTTTATTTGCTTATGTCATGAAATATTCTTTTTTTATGAAAGGATGGAAATAAAATGAGTTAAATATTGTATGCAGTGTTTTCTATTCAAAAAGTAATTGACAAATGGCATACATATTCCCCGTTCCTATTCGTGATAACTTACAATAAATAACCCTCACCTTGTGCAAAAATCACACTTTGTATTAAAATACTACACCACGTGTCCCAAATGTATGTACTGTATGTTGAATTTCTTTCGCACCACGCAAAGCCAACTGTACTAGTTGGAGGTGCGGGGGAAGGACAACAAACTAAACACAAAAAGCAGTTCTATAGAAATGAATTATCACCCGAACACCATGTCAAAACCAAAAATCAAACTTGCACTTGCAAAAGATTAAGTGGTTATATTGAATAAGGTCTGTGCAATTATACCATTAAATGAATCAGCTATGAGTGTGAGTTGCTAATAAGAGAGAGAGATCACTTACTCTTTGGTTCTTTCAGTAAAGTCACGTAGAAATAGATTAAATTAATTTCTACGTGACATTACCGAAAGAACCAAAGAGTAATTCCTGCAGTCACGAAAGCTTCGAATCTAGCTTAGAGATCACTTAGTCATTCGTACTCTCAACTCTCTCAGAGTCAAATCAGACTCTCAAACGCATGTTAATTACAACTCTTTTGTATAACCCAAAGCAGTAATTCAGAGCGGTATCACGCCGTGTTTGGCACCCACCTTTTCACAAAGGCGGGCCACGATTGTTACTTCAATGTGCGACTGGGCTCGACTGTTGAGCGTACCTGAAGGCGTGGTTGGCAAGGGCCATCTTACAGAGACAAACTGAAAGGTTCTAGATTTGAAGCTTTCGTGACTGCAAGGATTCATATTGTTAGGTTTTTTCGGTAAAGTCACGTAGGTAAAAAATTAAAATTAATAAAAGTAAAATTAAAATAAAAAAAATCACGACGTTTCGGAGGCAACACAAGCTTCCGTCTTCAGGTGGAACAGCTATCGTGCTGTGACGGTTCCACCTGAAGACGGAAGCTTGTGTTCCCTCCGAAACGTCGTAATTTTTATTTTATTTTAATTTTACTTTTATTCATTAACATTTTTTACTTACGTGACTTTACCGAAAAAACCTAAGAATATAGATTGAAAGGTGGTTGGAGGGGGAGGGGAGAAGCAGCTTCAAAGCCACGAACCATGCTGCGTTTGGTTCACAGCATCGCAGCGCCAGAGGTCACCGGGCGTGGACCCCAAGCAGCTCGCGTACGAGCTGCGCAAAGTGGCGCAGTGTGCGGGAGGAGCAGCCGGAGCCACGGCGCAGATGGACGGCAAGACCTTGATCGTCATCGGCACGGCCACACCCGTGGCCACGACGCAGCAGCATCTACGGGACGGCCTGTCAGCCACGTCGAGCCCCAGCCGACCTGCCTCGCCCGCCAGCGGCAGCAAGAAGCGCCACTCCAAGGCCAGTGGCTACCTCTTGTCTCCCGTCTCTACTCGTGTGGCCTCTCGCCTGTGGCATAATCCACAATGCTAGCCTCACCTGTGGCATGATCCACCCTATTCTTAGGTTTTTTCGGTAAAGTCACGTAGGTAAAAAATTTAAATTAATAAAAGTAAAATAAAATAAAAATCACGACGTTTCGGAGGCAACACAAGCTTCCGTCTTCAGGTGGAACCGTCACAACACGCTTGCTGTATCAAGTAAATGAGAAATTCCAAGAGTTCCGACCTTGTATATATACTGGTTGAGGGAGGAGGAGCCAGGGTAGGCCCCTGGATAGGAGTTTTTTTATTATTATTTTACTTTGATTAATTAAATTTTTTTACCTACGTGACTTTACCGAAAAGACCTAAGAATATGAATCCTTGCAGTCACGAAAGCTTCAAATCTAGAATGATCCACCCTGCCAGTCTCACCTGTGGCGTGATGCACCCAGCTAGTTGTACCTGTGCATGCGTGTGCGCGCGTGCATGCGTATTTGTCCCAATGGACAGATGCTCCGCGAACAGCACCTGCCACAACGATATGTGTAGGCTATGCAGGGGATCGTTGTCTTTGTGAGTTTGCATGCTCCGGCCTTCACCGGTGCTCGCTAATAGCACTTGCCCCCGACATTCTGCGCAAAACTACTTGATTCCCAGCTTGCTGGATCTCATCCGCTGTTTGAATTGTGCTTTTGCGTTGTCGTCAGGGCTTAATGTGAGACTTTGACCACACTCGGTAGCGTGGTCTTGAATTTCCAAGCTGGGTGGGGAGGGTCGGAGATGAGTGGGGGTAGGGGGCTTTCACCCTATTACTGCCTGACGTGGGCACGGAGGAATAATGGGCCTTAGCCCCCCCCCCCACCGACTAAAAATCCATGCATTAGATCGGTACAACCCCGGCTGATGTCATTTTTTTACGGGGAAAAATTGTCTGTGTTGTAATAAACATTGCCTTTTTTTTCCACCACCACTAGCTATGATGCATTAAAAATGTACCACCACGCTATAAATAGCGGGAGCTATAAAACAACCAAAAATATTTTATCGTGACGCGAGGCAGGGATTCGAGCCGGCGTCGTTGCCACATTAACGTCGCCCGCCCGGTGTCCCATCCCTCGGGCGACACAGCGCCTCCACGCAGACGGCGCTGATTTGTCCCTGCGTAACAACACTGGCAGGGTCGAGCCAGCTATGCCCCCATCGCCATCCTCCTCCCGACCCCTTCACTCCCTCACCGCTGCCCACTTGCAAAACGGTGGCATCATCCATTTGTCAAGGCGCTCTTCCCCCTCCAACCCAGCTTAAATATACGCTCCAAGCCTGGTGGTGTTTCATTCAGACGCTGCCTTTCCGACAGACCTGTTCTTCACCTGAGGACGGCTGCTTGCGTTGTGGCCGAAACGTCGTGAGAATTATTTTATTATGTTTTATTTTTATTATTTTATTATTTCCCTTCTACGTGACTTTACCGAAAGAACCAAGAAGATCATCCAGGCCGCTTGGATGATATTCACTTGCTCCGCCACCGGGCTCACAGCGCCGTGAAAGGGCAGTCCCTAGTGGTGTTTGCATGACGTTGATATCCTTCAACGTCATATATTTACTCAACCTGCCTTTACATGGATATCAAAGTCTTGCACCATATCAAGTGCGTTTATTTTTTGCGAAATAAAAATGAGCCATTGGTCATGAATTATCAGGCTTGTTACGCGTTAAATTTAACCCAAGTGGATGTCACCTTGCTGCTGACAGATCCTCAAAATGCGATTCCTTTCATGTGCTGGTTCTGTTCTATGTGTTTACCATCGAGAAGAGAGTTGAGTGGGGACTATGTGTAACGTTGCATACGTTTAGAAAATAAAGATATTCCTTTTGCATGGAAAAATTACAACTTTGGGAGCCTCTCTTTGTCATGGAGTCAAATGTTCATAGGTCTGACGTGGTTGACGCCTTTTTTTTAAAGGAATGCATAAAGTTGGTTGATAGAAATATATTTTTGTTTTCCTTGATCTTGTGGAGGAGAATAGCTTTCACTTCACAAATCTGTGCCCTCTTATCTACGGCAGAACGTCCGCAACGAGATATCCCACACTTGTGTGGCCACGGTGGCTGCAATATCACCGCACGCACTGTTCCCTCCGTGTTCTGTGAGCAGCAAGTGGTTTTGGACTGCCAGAGTTTTACCACCTTTAGCACAGCCGGATTGTTTCATCCGTGGATCTGAAATCTCTGATTAATACACTCGGGAAGCGATGTCACATCACGCTGCCATTTTTTTCCCGCGAGCACGTTGCCTCCGACAACGTGCAGTCTTAAAATATCCACGGGAATATTGGCAGGGTCCCAATTGCTGGGCATACAACACCGTGTTGTTTGTCATCGGTCATGACGGTGATCTGTCAGCCTGCATGTTGACTTGTGTGCTCATATCATGTGCTGCATTTAATTCATAGGCTGTGTATACGCTGTGAGTTAATGTAAACAATAAACTTTTTACGAACACATTTTTTTAAGTTTTGATATTTAAAGACTTATGAGCTGGGAACTATAGTGTTAGTTCTTACATAGCCATTTCATAGTGGTTTATCAGTGAATGTATGCATCATGAATCATAAAAACAAAACAATAATTCGAAGATTCCGCTTTAATTATTTACTTCATGGACCACATCAGAGAACAACGTTTAAATTACGTGTTGAACCAATTTTAATTATATTGTTCCAATGGCATTTCTATTTATTTATATGCCATTGACGTTTTGTGTAGATCGCATCACACAATTTTGTATTCTTATGCATTCTCTGATGCACAGCAGAGACATCAAACTGGTGAAGAAATGTAACTTTTTCAAATCTGCAATGTTACAAAGTATTTTTTTCTTCTGACTGATAATGGATGGAGATTGTTATTTCTTCAGTGAAATGTTTTATTGTTCTATTTGATTGCAACAGATCGAAGCTACAAAACCTTCTCATCCAATTACTGGGGAGATTCAGGTAATCGTTTTTTTAAACACTTTTTTATATCCATTCGTATTGAATTCCATGCTACATTTTGCTCTGTGCCTATTCGTGGCAAAGTGCAATAACCAAAATGTGTTACATGCTATAAAACCCATTTTTGTGTGTGTGCCGTGTGCTCGCAGGAGCGTACAATGAGATTCACGTTTGGTGACCTCATGCCCTTTGCCCTCTCCTTGGCCCATAAAATCTAAAATGTTCAATAAAAACTCTTTACTTTTCATTTACTTTATTTTGTACCTTTCTTATGCTGTAAATCTAAAATTTTAAATAAAAACTCTTTACTTTTAATTACTTTATTTTATGTACTACTTACAATTCTTATGCTGTAAATCTAAAATGTTAAATAAACTCTTTACTTTTCTTCTTCTTGGTTCTTTCGGCTGCTTGCGTTGTGGCCGAAACGTCGTGAGAATTATTTTATTATGTTTTATTTGTATTATTTTATTATTTCCCTTCTACGTGACTTTACCGAAAGAACCAAGAAGATGAATCCCTGCAGTCACGAAAGCTTTAAATCGAAATCTTTACTTTTCATTTACTTTATTTTTACCTTTCTTATGCTGTAAATCTAAAATAAAAACTCTTTACTTTTCATTTACTTTATTTTTTGTACTACTTACCATTCCTATGCTGTTCATTGTGCACGGTTGCAATTTACTTTGCCCAGTCGACGTCGGCCGCGGAGGGCGTAATGTGCACCGATGCCCACTTTATCGAGGGCGATATTGGCACATAAAATGAAGATTGATTGATTGATGATTGTCTCCACCGTGCAGCTGCAAATGAGCTTTGACCGCCACTCGGGAAACCTCATCATTCACGTCCTGCAAGCGCGGGGCTTGGCACCACGTGACAACAACGGCTTCTCGGACCCTTTCGTCAAGGTGTACCTCCTACCGGGGCGCGGGTGAGTCTTATCGGCCGCCCGTTGCAAAATACACTCGGCCAAGGCATGAACACGTGACCCCCCCCCCACCATGTAAAACTGAATGCCCTCACAAGGGGAAAAGCGGTTGGTCCTGGTAGATGTTACGTGTAGTGCGCTCCCTGCCTCCGCTCGTAATGAATTCGTGTGACACTTCGAAAGAGAGAGCGATGGGAATTAATATTGCATGCGGGGCACCTTTGCGATGTGTGATTGCTGCTTGACCCCTCTGTCACCCACAAAGACGAGGCAATAAGGGTGAGGATATAATTCCGTCTAGCCTGCTAGGAATATATTAAACAAAAGAGAGTCGTGAAACTCTTTTGCCGTTTAAGATTTTTCTTCCCAGTAGTTTTTTTTTTTACAGAGCTCAGCTCCGTTATCTCGAATCTTCAAATCCACAGGGCAAAGATCTGCAGATTACTCAAGACACACTTTGAGTCAGTGCATGTGTCGTCTCAGCATAGGTGAATGCATGCTGCGCTGCACTGCTGCCTCACATGAAATCAAACACAGCCGCAAGCATATCATGCTTTGTTCATTGTCTGAGCCGAAGTGCCAGGGTTTGTAAATGTGGCTCTATTTTATTAATGTGTCTATATCTTGCTTTCCCCAATGGAAGTCTGTACGGATTACGCATTGGCAGATCAATGTGGTCACTCATGTAATTAGGTATTTCCATTCCCATTATTTGTCCTAATTATCGATGACAATGGTAATTATTGCAGTAAATTCCATCATGATTATGACCTGTAATCTTTCCTTCATTCTGCCAAAAAGCCATCTGTGGAATAACAATGTATGGCACATGTGTCATTAAATAAACGCTTGTAATTATACTGAGACGCAGCATGTGGAATACACATCTTGGAGAGAATATGCAGGTTATATGTGTGTACGTATGTTGTATTGTTTATGTCTGTACGTACATAGCCAACCGTGCTAATCGGAGGTGATGGGGGAAATACAACGAACTACACGCAAAAAAGCAGTTCTGCAGAAATGAGTATTCAATCTCGATTTAAAAGTGCATAGCTCCAGTGGCTTCGTAATATCAGAAGGAAGAGCATTCCAGATGGCCGCAGAAGCGCATCTGAAAGTGTGCGACGCAGTGAGCGTCTTTGTTTGACGGTTAGCCAAAAGCCGCTGTGAGGATGGCCGTAGTTCACATGATGGTGTATGCTCCTTGACGAGATCTGCAAGGTATTCCGGTTAGAGACATGCTGATGATTAATAAAATGAAGGGGGCTTGGGCAAGACTTGTCGTAAGAAGGCGTGATGGCCAATGGTCGGCATCAATGATGGAGTGGCAGCCGAAGGGGGAGGACACTTCCAGAGAGAACGTTCGCCGGGAAGATGGAGCAAAGAGGTCATCTGGCATGCAGGAGTCAGATGGATTGTTTTATTGTGAGATTGTGAAAGATGATGACGTCCTGGGGGAGGCCTTTGACCACCACTGGAGAGACTATGGAGCTGATGACGATGATGAATGATTCGGAGCCATTGCGTTTCTCCATTGGCTTGTCAGACAGCTGCAAGACGCAACCGTTTCTCCCTCTGCGTTTTCAGGTCACGGTCTCTTATGGGTGCTAACGACTGGGGTTAGTGCGTGGCGAGGGCTGGATGCTGTGCAATGAAAGTTTAACGAGGCACCAAGGGAAGAGGCCTGTGATGATAGCTGATGATGACGAGTGTGTTGTTATAGTCAGCCGTTTTCATTTTAGTTCTGTTTAACCAGAAGTTATGAACTAAAGAGTATGGATCCCTGCAGTCACGAAAACTTCAAATCTAGACAGAAGTTTTGACTCTACATGAATTTTAATCATCATTTCACGTAGTATTCCACCTTTTCTAGTATTCCCTTTCTCTCGGTCATACTCGTCTGAACGTCATCGCCTCTAGACGGCACACTGCGATTCACTCTTCGAATGAGACCGCGCTGAGGCTAACGCTATTTTTTTGCCACGTTAGTATAATCTCATTGATAATTGTTTTTTACCCTTCTATCTGGCAACAAAACTGACACCTTTTTTACAAGGAGTCATGTTTACATAGACCACAATACCTGCAGTCATAATGCAAACAAAAAACATAACTCTGATAATGTATGCACTGTCCTTGAAGTTGATTGGTCCACACCCGAGACAGCTTTCCTGAGAGCCTAGTCTCACATGGGTTGGACCAAATGACGCCGAAAGGCGCACAACTCAAAGACAATGCACCATCAGAGTATGAGAGCTCGGGGTAAGCATTTACACCATTGGAACCTCATTTGCCAGTAAAAATATGATAATTGTTTTTTTACTCTTCTATCTGGCAACAAAACTGACACCTTTTTTAGACGTCATCTGGTCCAACCCATGTGAGACTAGGCTCTAAGGAAAGCTGTCTCGGGTGTGGACCAATCAACTTCAAGGACAGTGCACATTATCAGAGTTATGTTTTTTGTTTGCATTATGACTGCAGGTATTGTTGTCTATGTAACATGACTCCTTGTAAAAAAAAAAGGTGTCAGTTTTGTTGCCAGATAGAAGGGTAAAAAAACAATTATCATATTTTTACTGGCAAATGAGGTTCCAATGGTATAATCAAATTGTCAAATGTCTGGAACCTGTTTGGAAGCCACGTGCAAGAAAGTCCACGCAATGTGTGAGTGTGCAGCTGTACTCACTTTGCCTTGTTTGTGTGTGTCCCTGTCTCACCAGTGGAAAGTGTCCTCTCTCGAACTTGTTTCTCTGCTTGTCTGTGCCCTGATGCTTTGATGTGTTTATTTTTTTGCTTGCCCTGTGCAATCTGGGATATGCAGTCAAGTTATGGTTGTCCAAAATGCCAGGTATTGTTTGTTTCTCCTTTTCATAATATTCTCAATCTGTTTGCCCTTGCGTGTTTGCATGTGTTGGTATATACACTGTACTGTATATATATCTGTTAATCCAAGGCCAATTACGTAATAATTTGGTCAGAGTTGTGAGGGTTCCATCACATTTGCTGACTGTTATTGAGTTCAGCTTATCAGTGGACAGGCGTGTGTAAAGCCACAGCCTGGCTTCAAAATTGTTTGTAGCATGAGCCAAATAGAATGCGTGTTGTCCCGCGGTTCTTTCCGACATCCCATGCAGGGGCAGCCCGTCCATATAGGCGAACTGGATGGTCGCCTAGGGCACCAAGTTAAGTGGGGGCGCCAAATTCTAGGGGGGGAAATACGAATAAAAAAATACAAATAAAATAACGAAGATGTCATTATTTCAATTCCCGTGCGCGTACAAAGGGAATATAAATTCTTATAAATTTCTCAACATTTATGATAATTTTTTGGTTGGACAGAGGGATGGACGGGCAAACCGAATAATGATGCCTCTGTTTAAAAAAAATCCGCTTAAAAACATTACACGGAATATAGGGGCAAAATGTTTCCCAGTTTACCAAAAAACCTCAGCCTGGATCTGCCCTTGGGGTTTGAGGGTGGGAGCGCCGATTGCGTGGTTCGCCGTGAGGGCACCAGTTGCTGGCAGATCCTCTAGGGCCGCCCCTGCTCCCATGACTACGAGTTTACTGGGCTTTCATCAGATAGAGCAGTTTCGAGATGAAACCATCGTAAGAGCGATACCACTCATTTTAATTTTACAATATTCCACTGAATGTAACTCACCTGTGCTTTAACAAAGAAAAACACATGTTCTGGTGGCATGGTGAGTGAGCACACTGGACTCGTAATCCAGAGGTCGCCAGTTCAATTCGATGTTCCAGCCCGATAGTTGAAACAATGTAAAACTTCCTTAAATTTCTTCCCCCTGCTTTTGTCCACCCAACAGTATAAATGGGGCACACGCAACAGTTGGTTGATTGGCAGGTCACGTGCGGTGGAGTAAAGTATGGGGACTACCGCCTCTTCAAAAATATATCCGCCCAGCATGACAGAATACGTGAACACCCTCCAGGGAAGGGCCTCGAAAGCAGTGGTTCCCCAAAGTGTGTGGTCCCTAGACCACCAACGGTTCGCCACGGTACTCCAAGTGGTCTAACATTAACTAATATTTTACTTATGATAATTAATAAAAAATGAAGTTAGGTAATTTATATTCTTGGGTTTTTTCGGTAAAGTAACGTAGGTAAAAAAATAAAATTAATAAAAGTAAAATAAAAAATAAAATAAAAATCACGACGTTTCGGAGGCAACACAAGCTTCCATCTTCAGGTGGGATCATCACAGCACGATAGCTGTATCAAGTATTGCCTCCGAAACGTCGTGATTTTTATTTTATTTTTTATTTTACTTTTTTTAATTTACATTTTTTTCCTACGTGACTTTACCGAAAAAAACCTAAGAATATGAATCCTTGCATTCACGAAAGCTTCAAATCTAGAATTAGGTAATTTACCCTAATTAGACTACCCCAGCCATAATATCGAAATGACCCCCACCCCCTTTAAAAAAAAAAATAACGTAATAGCTCCATGAAAAATATATATTTTCCGGTAATTACATTTATTTTGTATTACTGGTGTTTAGACAGGAAAGTGAATGCGTTTTGTCATCAGGGGTGGGGGGGGGGGGGTGGTCCGCGGAAATGTTTTGCGTCGGCAGAGTGGACCAGCGGGGCCGAAAAAGATTTTGCGATACACTGCCCTTAGAGCATCATCTTCTTGCGATTACGGGCTTACTGACAGCAGTGGCGTGATACAAGCCATTGGCGAGCTGCACCTGTAGCTTGTACCCGACTCACAACGGTGCGTTAGGTTGAAAACTCACCTTTGCCACTTGCGCCACGGTCTTTTGTGTTGTTGTTGTTGTTGTTTCAGTCGAAACTGCATGAGGCGTTCGGACATTTTTTTGATAGGTTTGAACGTATTGCAGTCGGCGCTGGATATTATCACATCTATTGTAAGCACAGTTGTCATCTCAGCAACGCATCCTTACATCACACCCGGTGGGCAGAAGACAAAGATGGGACACTTCTGAGACGAGCACGCTTCAGATATGAGCACACTTGGCCTTGCTCCCTCCCAAGGGGGTGTGCTTATATCCAGCTTCTACCACATCACAAACGACCGAACCGTGCAGGGGATGCTGGTTTGTTTGGCCTTGACCCTGCGACCTCTCCGTGAACTACAGCTGGAGATTAAAAATCAGTAGCACGACCCGGCGCTGAGAATGATCGCAGATCGCTTGGCATCGATCAAACGACAGCGCCGGCCTGGCTTTGGACGCTCTTTGCAAAGTGTCGCTGCTGGAAGGGAGGCCGCGATTGGCCATAGTCCAGCACCGGTAGCAAGAAGAATATTGAGCATAATGAGCGGGGTTGCCGGGTGAGCGTAGGGTTATCAACCACCGCAGGCTACTAACCCCCATGACACATGATGACTTTGGCCCTACGTTTGGCTTGGTTTTGCACTTGTCCAGGCAATGGCTCAGTTCTGGGGTAATATTAATGGGGGGTGGGGGAGGGTGTGAATGTGAAAGTGTCAGAGTTTTGGAGGAGCATCCCTACATGTGCATGCATTTAAATTGACAGCGTGCCTTTTGGAGGGAATGGCTGAAAACCTTTTTAGCCGATATACCGTGCCATTTACACAAAAATAACCCGTAATTGAGCCCAGAGATTTAAGTCAGGTAAAAAGTGAAATGTGTCTTTTCGTATGACACCATACTGAGCAGGCTAATGGGTTTTTTTTTACCAATTGCCTCAGCCTATTATTTTCCTGTCTTCTTTGATTAATAAAAAGATGTATCCGTTAGCATTTCTCCAGTTTGCATGCAGAGAAAAAATATATTAGTCTGAGAGATTGCTTTATTTGTTTACTATAGTGGTAGGGAGTGGCGTGATTTTGTGAAAATGTATGTCATGTGGGGCATTAACTGCTCGGCGTAGTCTGTGAGATTATGGGGAAATTTGAACCATTTCGAGATACGTTCGAGTGTCTGCCGTTATACGCATGGGTGTGTGCGTGTTTCAATTACCTCTCAGCAATGCACAGGTTATAAAGGGCAACAGTGACGATAATGGATTGTAGATTATAATGATCTTATTAATGCTACGATGATCGTGCTGATTATCATATTCGTTAGCATGATGAAGGTCATTGTAAAATGTGAAATTGACGCACGGGGCTTGTATTGTACTAGTTAATCATGATGGAACCTCATTGCTCGAAACTGCGTTTCATTTTAGAGTTGAATTTGTACATTGGGAGCTCTCTTGCTTTCACCTCTTGGAAGAATGCACATATTTGTCTACAACATTTGGCATCTGGGTGAGGTTAATTAATTGATTGACATCTTCCAAAGGGTAGCGCTTGCCAGCTGCGTAGCCGTCACTGGAGAATTATAGTCGGGCAATATATATAATGTGGAATTTTCCATGGCGTGATTTTGAAAAACGTCAACCTCAAAAGCAATATGAATGGGTTATTCGTAAATGAGAGCAAAACTCCAATAACAGTGTAAGCAACAGAACTACTGTGACTTTTAATAAATAATAATAAATCTGTGCACGATATCACGGCTAGTGCCAGCCTAGTGTGCTAAGTGATTGCTGGTCTATTTTTCATTTGACCGTGGCCTTATCTTGCCAGAGGAGGAAGAAAAATGTTGAAATTCAGTACGTACGCAATCACAGCCACTGTTGGCATTGTCTGGAGCGCGTGCGAAGCAAACTAAACCGAGAGCATGAATCAAATTATGAGACGACAGTAATGTTACCGGTGCCCTGCTGCATTTAAGGAGTATATAATTTCACTTCCAGCATGCTGATGAAGTGCTAAGGCCAACGAATGTGCTCCGTTTAAAGTGGTGCTTCCAACGTGCAGTCACCCTTTCCCCTTTCGGTGGGACCCCCGTATGGTTTGGGGCAGCGCACATTGCCTCAATACAAAAAAAAATTTAAAAAAAAATGTTTAAAAAAATGTTTAAAAAAAAATGTAAAAAAAAAAAAGGTAAAAAGAAATGTAAAAAAAAATGTTAAAAAAAAAATGTAAAAAAAAAAAAATGTTTTGCCGTTCGAAATTCACCGGAGCACCGGTGGCTGCCACCTGTGCGTGTGGGCCCTGCCAGTTCAGAGAACAAGAGAAGAACAAAGTACATCCACAAAACACTGAACCCAGAGTGGAACCAAACGGTCGTCTACAAGAACATTATGCTCGATGAGGTACGTGTGTCAACACCGAGTGCTGCCCTTGCTCGTTTTAAACATCTACCCGTTTATAAATGAAGAGGTCTTGTTTCTTTTTTTGTTAATTGCTGTTTTATTGGCCCCATTGTGAATTCATCTTTTTTCCTCTTCACAAAACATATATATATACAAGCCCCCACGATAGCTTCGTGGGGGTGATGCACGCCCCTGGAATTGTCCCTCGGGTTCGCGGCAAGCTCTCTAATTTGAGCACGACGCTGAGCCTTTTGGCAGCGTGAAAACATGGAGAACCATTCGTCACGGGACAAACGGCAGCATGTCTGTGACTGCTGGCTCGACCTGCTTGCGAGCCAAAGTGGCGTTTCATTCGTCTCTTCTGGACAAATTCTGTCCCAAAACTAATGAAGCCTTCAGCCGGGTTTGAAATAAGCGTTCTACGTGACCCAATGATGTTATTACTCTGAGTATTTGGTGCGGTGAGTGCTGCCACCGAGTACGTGGGTCAGACATCACTTTCAGGGTGTCTCAGAAGTCATTCTGTGATATCCACCTCCACTGAACGTGCTTTGATAACACTGGTCAACACACTATTTCTGGCATAAGGTATTCCAACGGTTTAAAGGTAATTTTGGGGTGCTGATTCCAAATCTGGCATCAGTTTTTGTCTATCACATCAAGTTTTTGAGATATCAAATATTACATTTTCAATAAAAACTGCAGAAGAAAAATCTTAAATAAATGTGGATATCTACATAAAATTATATTATAAACACACTATCCTAAAAATACAGCACCATATTTTAACACTAAAGCAGTCACTGACTCGCAACAACTTGCAATCATAAGTGACAGAGTTAATTTCGGGTAAAATAAATTAAAATGTGGTATGCCGATAGTATAAAAATGAGATGTGATAGAGCAAATCTGAGATCAGATTTGGAATCAGCACCCTGAAATTAGTCTAAAACAGCTGCAAAAGCCCAGGCCAGAAAAACATGGTTTTTTTTTGTTGACCAGTGTATTGGGTGATTGTCCTGTTCTGCACGAGTTCCGAATGGATTCTTCCTCACGTGACATTGCACTGATCGCACAATCAGGATCGAATATCAGATGGAAAAGACTTTTCTATTTCCAATACATATGGTGAAGTGCATTCAAGCGTAACATGATGATCGGTATCGATAGATGAAGAGTTCTAACGGTGCATGATTAACATTGAAATATCCACGATGGGGTCAATACTCTTTGCGTAATGAGATGCATTCCTACCTCAAATCATGAAGTGTCGGTGCCGTTTGTGTGATCGCAGCTGAAAAGGAAAACGCTGGAGTTTTCTGTCTGGGACTACGATCGATTCTCCTCCAACGATTTCCTGGGCGAGGTATGAGAGTGCTTACTACTGCATTTTTAAGTGGATCAATTTCATCTGTGTCCGTTGCATTTGGAATGTAACGGCTTAATGAAAACCTGTAATTTTGTATATTAAACATGAGCAATGGAAATTATTTGGTAATGTTAGCCGCCGTGGTGTGATGGTTAGCGCACCGGACTTGCAAACCAGAAGTTACGCGGCAGTTGAAACATTAGGGGGAGTTTATTAAATTCTCCTCGCCCCTGTCCACCCAGCTGTATAAATGTGTACACCACCATTACAGTTGATCGGCAGGTCACGTGCGGTCGGATAAAGTGTGGGTACTCTCACCTCTTCCAAAATTCCTGTCCGGTCTAGAAGAGTAGGCCACATACCTTCTTGAGGGGCTCTCTAGAGGACCCTCTAACGGAGACCTTTCCACCAGCAGTGACAACACTAAGCAATTGCAGGGACTGCACCTGTAACTAGTATTTATAATTGTTTTCTGTGAGCTTTCTCGCCTCCTTCGTAGGAGTGTTGGCGTCGTCAATGTTGATGAACCAATGACAGTCACGCACTAGTCTCTCTGCGTCTAAAACAAGAACAGAATCTAAATGCGATGGCAATTGCAGTAAGCTGGAGCGGCTGCCAGCGCGCAGACGTGTGCGTGCGGTGGGACCTTTTCTTTTGACCTCGGAAAATGCATCCCCGATGCTTTGGTGGCGGTTGCGGTTCAACGAGATTAGCGTCGACCGTAATCGACGTGGCTGTTTCTGAGAGCGACGATTCGCAGTTCACGTGTGGGCGATCATTTTTTTTTTTAAAGTCAGGCAATCCAATATCTGTCAGGTTTTAATTAGGCCCAGAAGCGTGGCTGAGTTTTGTCGAGCACTAAGCCAGGCCGTTTTATTATCACCTGCGAACAGCTCGGCCCGGCGTGGAGTGAATGTTAATTTGTTCGTCGTGCTCAGCGACGCTGATTGTGCACAGAGCCGTCTGCAATAACATGACGTGAACTCGCCTACAGTTGTCCAGTATTCAGTTATTTTTCAGGTGTATGTATGTTAATGACACCAGGTGTATATATATATATATATTTGCAGTTGCGAGATGTTAACTACCTCGCCTGGTCTAGCGGAAGTCGTGGATTCAATCCCGACCCTGACGCCTGCTGTATATTTGGAGTTTGCATGTTCTCTCCGTAGTTGCGTGGATTTTTCTCCGGTTTCCCCCCCCCCTCCCCAAATTTAAAAAGAGCTACATAGCTCAATGGGCCTTACTTGGTAAAATAAAAAATAGTTTAGTTGATATTGTTATTATATATTAGATTATATTAGATGATCACTATAAACACCTCCCCGCCCACCCCACAACAAGATTTAATACAATATAACAACTTGGGATCACAATTACTGTATTGTTTTAATAATTAGATCACGTTTGTCTTTCTAGCATCTCATTTGTATTGTTTCTCATTTGGCTGTCAGCCAAATTTGTTACATATTCATACAATTTGTCGAATAACTTCCACTCATTATTGCACGCGTGGTGTATTGTTTGCGGCACGGGTGCAGTGGGATGTATGTTAATTGGTGATTTGATTAATTGTTACGTGCCTGTTGTGCTAAGCAATTTAACCGAATTACTAATCTCTGTAATTTTGATTTTCCACGAATCTTCGTATCTAAAACGTCGTACATTTGGTTACTTATTATTGTATTATTGTTTCTATACATCGACCTTGATAGTTAGTGAAGACCCCCCCCAAGTCAGATATCAAAGGGTCGAGGTGTTTTCAAGGACACTGATGATGCTGACGATAAAGCGAGTGGCTTCACCCACACCCTGGTTGGCATTCATTACTTTTATACCCCCACAGTAAAATGTTTTTATTAAATATTCCTCCAACGTCTTGGCTTTTATATATAAAAAAAAAGCTAACATTAATGGTAATATATTAAGATGCCCGTTGATACATCACCCATTATTGATAATTATCACCCACTTGCTGCCTCAGAAATGAAATGTGTGTGTGCATTAGTCCATTTAAATGAAAGTGCACACTTTGGTCTTGTCATACGTTTACGGCTCGGGCCCAGCTACTGTGGGAAGTCTTTAAATTAATGATGGACACTTCTTAAATGCCTGTTATGATCTCTGCCGACACACACTGATCTCCGTCGTGGCTTCGTACAATGTACAAATGCAAATTCTGTTTTCCCAAAATGCTCATTATAAGCATATTTTGAGTTAACATTTCAGAGCAGGCAATGAAAGGTTGTTGATGGCCCAACAGCGCGCAGCACTGCAGCAAACGTGACCGCACGGAGCTGTTACTGACCTCGCCCAAGGCCCTCCCTGCGGAGCTACCGAATTCCTCTTTTTCCAGTGCACAACAGAGCCAGACTGGCATGGCTCAGGAGGCACCAGGTTGTTTTTTTCCCACTGCAGAAGCCTAGCCATGCCACCGACGTCATATACCGCAAACGAGTCTGAGTCACATGTGGATGACGGGGTAACGCTCTGTCCTAACAGCATACCGACTGACATCACATGCAATAAACTCATCGTTAGACCTGCCCTTAGCCCACCTTAGCCCCGAACCAAATGCAGATGTCTTGTGAGGCCAGCTAGCATATCACGGTGTGGTTCTGGCATGGCTTGCAAAGTGACCAGTGGAAAAATCACGTGCCCACACTGACTTGGCTTGGATGTTCCAGTGGAAATAGGTGTGTATGTATGTTGAACTTCGTATGTGGCCAACCATGCAAATCGGAGGTGTGGGGGAAAGACAACACACTAAACACAAAAAGCAGTTTTCAAACTAGATTTAAAAGTGCATAACTCCAGTGGCTTCCTCATATCGGAAGGAAGAGCATTCCAGACGGCCACAGAAACGCATCTGAAAGCGCGCAATGCAGTGCGCATCTTTGTTCGATAGCCAGCCAAAAGCCGCTGCTGCGAGGATGACCAGAGTTCACCGAATGGTTTATGCTCCTTGACAAGATCAGCGAGGTATTGCGGTTCATTGTGGCAAACATTGTGTGTGTAATGAATGCGACCTTATAGGTATGCGAGATCCTCCAGGCCCTCGGCTAGAACGCTAGTCCCCTAACGTACCCTCGCATGACGTACCCTCGCGATAATTAAGAGTAAATAAATAGTGATTTCCCATCGGTTACTTTGCAAAACATTTTCCGGAGTAATCGATGGCGTGGAGATTGTACGGCGTCGCGCTTTTGACGTTTCGTCTAATTAAAATAAACACATCTCGTGCAACTGATGAGCACGGTTGGCGATGCACGGTGCCAAAAAAAGATCAACGCACGTGCGTACAACTTGACAGCGACGTGCATTTGTCAGCGTCACGTATCGTAAAGGGCGCTGCGAGGGATTGGCAGACGCATGGGGCCGCCGTTGCGATCGCGTTGCGACGCGAGGGCGGCGCGGAGGCCAAAACTCCGCCGCCTGTTCCCGATCGGATCGCGTAGGTGCGCATCGAGCTGTCGGACGTGAGCCACCTGGACGGGGCCCAACGCTGGTACCCGCTGCGGGAGCAGTCGGAGGGGGGCTCCCCCCCCAAGGCTCCGGGGCCTCAGAGCGGGCTGCCCCCCTCCAAGCAGCCCGTGAGCAAGAGCAAGAGCCACCTGGGAGTGAACGAGGGCACCAAGGGTGAGTGAGGCTCGGCGCGCGTGTGCACAGGCGGCACGGCCTCTCCCCAACACCTGAGCATTGCAGTCCTCACGTGGGTGGTGGTGGTGGTGGTGTGAAACAGTTCGGCACAGTAAGGGGTGGTGCATCGGCCAGTCATCTCATGGCACCTGGGTCTGTCCCGTGACCTGCCAGCGGGCGTTCGCCACTTCACGTGGCCTCAACGCGCACATAGCCTGGCACACACGCCGTGGGGACGTCACCGCCACTTAGTGGCGAATGGCGGTTGTTGTTGTTGGGGAGAGGTCATGTAGTTGAATTCCCGCTCACGACCAACACCAGTGACGATTATCTGAATTGGTCATGGGCCTCCCCTAGGTCGACACAGCCTTAAATGAGTACCCAGTCTGGTGTGTAAACATCACCACTGGAAGGACAAAGGCGGCCGGGCGTGGTGTTGGCCATCCACCCCCTCGTGTGCTGTACCGACCTTCATAGGAGCTCGCTAACAGCACTTGCCTCAAAAGTCCGTTCAGGCTATACGGGAATCTTTGTCTTTGGGGTGGTGGAGATAACCTGACAAGAGGTGGGGCTATGCTCTAAAAGGCGTGGATAGACACTTTTTTGCCACGGCCAGACAAGTGCGTGTTGCGCGCAGCAACTACTCGCTAAGATGTGGTGGACAAAGCGGTTGCAGGCTACGATGGTTAAGTTGCACGATTTAAGTCAGTTGTGGACCTGACTAAGTGACGGTCTGTGCGGTGCTCGCACGGCATTAGCGGAGACTCCTCCTGTTGCAGCAAGTTGAAAGCTTCGCTGTTGCGATTAAGCGCACTTCTGGGTTAGAAGGGCATGCTGGCACACGGCGCGAAGTGGCCTTCATCGCGATACGCAGTGCACGGCTAATACCACATGTGTAGCATTTGTACAGATTCATCGCCGAAAAATAAAATATCTTTTTTTCCTAAAAATACATTTGCCCTTAGAATTATTTTTTACCCATCATTTATTTTTGTTTGTATATTTCAACGGCTCATTTTCCTGTGAAACCCAAGGGCATTTACGAGTCTCATCTGTCAATGTCAAGGATTAAATGGCCCAAAGTTTTATATATATATATTTTATAACTGTAGGCTTTATTCAGAGCTAGGGCTTGAAGGTTAAAATAAGGCAAGGTGGCATTCAATCTGTGCTCATCCTTTCCCAAATGTATTTTTTACTGCATTGTCTGTTAATTAATGACTACCCGCAATTTGTTGTTGTTGGTGTAATTGTTCTTTTGTTGCCACTTCTCTTTGCCGAATCTTTGTGTCTCACCATAGACTACTGCAGGAATGTTTAGGCTTTGGCTCCCTGAACAATATGGGAATTTCCACTTCGGCACTTGGGGAATCTGGTTCCTCCCTTCGCTTCCCCTTGGTTGACCCTGCCCACCAAGTTGTCTGCACTAGGGAACCACGAGGGGGGTGGGGGGTTTGGGGCAGGTGAGGATGAGGGGTCGGTCACATACCCATGGCTGCATCAGATCGACCGTGACTGTCGTAATTCACGGATACGAAAGGGGGCTCACTTTGGAGGTTTTGCCAGGTGAGACCTTAGGGGTTGGCATCAGAGGGTGGAAGCTGCACTGTCTTGGCATGTGCTCTCACACTTGACTTGAACTGTTACAAGCAACCCGTTGCACGTGGAATGTGAATAGAGTTGCACGTGGAATGTGGCAATTAAATTGTTCTTGACTTAATCAAGAAATGGGGTTGCGATGGGTGGGACGCACAGAGGGTGGAGGAGGCCAGATCAACGCGAAAGACATTGGAGTGGACATCCGGAGGTCAGCAACCAAGGGCAAGACCTACATGCAGGTGGCAGGAGACTGTCAGAGTGGACCCTGAAGGTGTTAACTCGACAACAGCCACAGGATCTAGGGCAGAAGGGACGTTGACGTGCGTTGGCATCAACGGCGTCGGTGACGATGACAGCTTGGCCTAATTCATTGTTTCATTCTAGATTTGAAGCTTTCGTGACTGCAAGGATTCATATTCTTAGGTTTTTTCGGTAAAGTCACGTAGGTAAAAAATTTCAATTAATAAAAGTAAAATAAAATACAAATCACGACGTTTCGGGGGCAACACAAGCTTCCATCTGAAGACGGAAGCTTGTGTTGCCTCCGAAACGTCGTGATTTTTATTTTATTTTTATTTTACTTTTATTAATTTTAATTTTTTACCTTCGTGACTTTACCGAAAAAACCTAATTCATTGTCTCTATCTAGACATCTTGTGATTTCCCATGACCGCAGTTGCTCCACGTTGAGTTGACCTCCTCCCGTTACCCACCCTCTCCAGAAGCCCCGCGTCCACCAGGCAGCAAGTCTCAGAGCAGCATGGCCGACTCGAGGTCCGGAGTAGGCGGCTCATCCTCCTCCACCACATCCGCGTCAGGGGCAGCGGCCGCAACAGCAGGGGCACCCGGAGGGCATCAGCGACTCTCTCTGTCCGGGCCACCGCAGCAACAACAGCAGCAGCACGCCGGGATGCCCGACTCCAAGTCGTCGTCCGAGGGGCGTCTGCGGACCTCGGCATCGGCCACGTCCTCTCACGCCCCGTCGCGTTCGCAGAGCAAAGGCAGCATCACGCAGAGTCACCTGGAGAACGCGGGTGCAGCCATCGCCGCCGCAGAGGCCGCCGTGCAGCAGCTCCAGCAACAGCAGCAGCTGCCAAGTAAACGGCGACGCAGACCCTCTACCCAAGCCGCAGAATGAAGTCACGCTCAAATTATTTGTTGTTTTTTTGTTAATTTTTTTTTTACGTTTGTCGTAGGTTTTGTCCGCGTGATTTTTTTTCTTTTTCTTTTACCGTTCGCTCGCATTTTTCCTTCCGTTGCACCGCTCGCTCCACCACCGCCTTGCCTGCTCTTTCGAGTCTTTTCGTTCCCCCTTTGCCGTCTGCGATGCCCGCCGCCACCGCCAAGGTTGCTGCCGTGCCACGGCTCCCGCATCATGCATTTCTGATGCGTGAAGCAACAGCAGCTGGTGCGGCGTTGAGTCAACGATCAAAGGCACCGGAACGCAATCTGCCATCTTGCTCATTTGTCTAATAATCCTGGCCTCCACCGGCTGAGGTTTTTGTTTTTTATATATTTTTTTTACTGCCTGTTTGCCTCGTTCACTCAGCTGTGGAGTGGCTCCCCCCACCACTGAATAGAAATCTGAGGAAGCCCTCGCTGAAATTTTTGATAATTATTTTATTACTTTAAATAAACCTTCAAATGTAAATATGCACGTGTAATATATTAACACCGTTTTTGAAACCAAGCACAACTTTGTAAATGTGTAAGTGCTTCCTCATGTTTCTTTGGCCCTATTATCTGACCTTTGTGTGTTCACCTCTGAATTTCCTGAGATCTTTTCCTGGGCACCAGTAACTTCGTTAAGATTTTCCTATCAAAACAGCCACATGTGTTCGTCTTTTTTGAGATTCAGATTTTTTGTTTAACTATTTCATTAATTTTAGTTGATCATGAAAGCATGTTTATTTACGTCCCGTCTCATCAAATCTTTTCCCTTGATATTTCACTGTTCCTGCCATCAAGATGTCCTTGCAATCTGTCAATTGTAAAAAAAAAAAACCTTGTTATTGGATAAGCAATGTTATTCAAAACATTTTAACAAAAAGAAAATATACTTAATGGCAAGCTGTACACTAGTTTGAAACTTACATAGCCACAAATTTATCCTTCATGGGTTTAGATTTCTCTCTCCAATTTATAATGCAAGCATAAATCCATAAGCACACATCATCTCTACTTATCACGCATTATTGTGGCATAATATAGCTAATTGTGAAGCAGTTAAATTGTAATACTTAAGCTGATTGCAAGTAAATATTATTGTTTTCCATTTAATCATCTGGTTATTCACAGTTTTACATCCAAGTTTATTTTTTGTATGTGAATCATCATCCTTTGCAGCAGTTAACAGATCTGATGAGCATGTGTCTTGAAAAGAACCGCAATTTGTTGCGCCATTAATTGCTGTATAGCTAATTAATTTTTATTTGCAGTGTTATCTTGATTTGACGCAGCTTCTTGTATGCTGGCTTATCTGCTTAATGGCTTTACTGACTGATAGCTTGTTTAACAACAGGTTATTCTCACAATATTTAATGCAATATTACTTCGGCGTTTACCAATAATATAACAACGTTTGGCTCATAAGTGCAAAATTATCCGTTCTACATTACCAGTGATAATAATAAAAAATGTTTTTATTATATGTATATTAAACTCAAGTTAGTTGACAAACACGATGCAGTAAAAAAGATAAACATGATGCAATAAATATCGACACAATGTGAAGGAATCGTGAACGATTACGGTCTAATAATCAGTTCTGTTAACTAATTCTGTCAGATTTTGATTTTTTTTTTCAGTTAATTTTTTTCAAAATCATCACTAGTTGAGTGACTTCATTTGAGAAGACGACGAAAAAATGAAAACGAGAATCAGAAAAAAAAAACCGACGGAACAAAAGCAAAGTAAATAAAAGCACACCCGCGGGGGGCTCTCTCGCTTTTCACTTTTCGCTTTGCTCCCAGCGGCTAAGCCATCTAAAGCCCCAAATAATGTGAAGAAGCACAGACACAGCATAGCCGGTGTGCTGCCGCCGGTGAGGAAGAGCGGGCCGAGCGGGCCGTCCGGACCGCCGGACGGGGTCGTCCCAGAGCCCGGGGACGCCGCGGCGCAGCTCGTCATCCGCAAGGTGCAATCGGACAGCCCCGCCAAGTCCGACAGAAGTGAGCTGCGCTCGGCAAAAACCACTGGGGGGCCACGCGATTGTGACGTAGGCAATTCAGCTATAGCTGTGTAATTCCCCCCTTCCCTCCCCTCCCCCATGTGTATCTCCTAATACTTGTAGATTTGAAGCTTTCGTGACTGCAAGGATTCATATTCTTAGGTTTTTTCGGTAAAGTCACGTAGGTAAAAAAATTTATAAAAATAAAATAAAAATCACGAAGTTTCAGAGGCAACAGCAACATTGTTTAACACTGTCTGTTGCGCGCCAAGTCGATTTTAATGATTATTATCTCTATTAAAAAAAACTACATAATTGAGCCATTCCCTGAGTGTTCATGCCGATGCAGTTGAAATAATTCTACATTTCAAAGGGCCCCCTCCTCCGCACTAGCCACACAAGTTAGAAGAGCTGGGGTTATTGGAAAGAGGGCCACTAATTGACCCAAAAAGTGTGCCCTCGATACCTGGTCATGATTTGACAGCCTCGACAAAGGAGGGAACCCTAAAGCTGCGACGATCCATCTCAAGCCACCCAGTGACTGCACATTGTTAAGCAGCTTCGTCAGGACGTGCTAAGAATCAGTGTCGTTTAACATCAAACGGTTGAAAAGACACCCTATACATATGCTGCACCTTTGTGTAATGACATCTTGCTGATTGGATCGTTAATGTACGTCATTGGTAAAGGGCGATTGTGACGGCAGTGGGGGAGAAACGCCTCTCGCTCAGAATCAGACTCTTTGTTCTTACTGAAGGGATGCGATGAGCTACAAAGCTTGTTTTCGCGAATGGCCAGTTGGGGCCGGTGTTAGAAAGTTACAACAACGATCGATACAATAAAACACCATAAGAGTGCAAAAGTATAGGAAAGGTAAGCCAACCGCAAGAAAAAAATATACTTTTTATTTTACCAGGTAAAGTTCACTAAGCTATTAGCTTCATTTTCACCCATTTAAAGCCACTTTCAGCCGATATTAATCTTAATTTTCCACCTTTAAATGCATCAATGTTATTGAGAAACAAACCTCGCTTTGTGCGAATATTTAGCTTATTAACTGCAAACTTATGGGTGTTTGGTGCTGTTGCCGTTCCACTGTAACTGAAACAATTTGAAAACGACACTCCTGAATTGATGCTGTCAGTGGATTCGTATAAGTGTTCTGGTTCGTGTTGTAGCAAATACGCAAGTCACAGAAATAATTTGCCTTCGCTTCTCCACACCCGAATCTTATTATTTCATCTGATAATCGCCTAATGTTCCACACACTTCCTACGGAATACTGTAATGGACCAACATTTTTTAGTGTTTCAAAACCAACATTTTAAATTCCAGATCATGCATGCATAATTATAAAAACTTACCAGATAGACTTTACTCATCTGTAGCCTTCAAAAAATATGCTATTAGCTAAATAAATCAATATTTGCATATATGAACCTTATGGCGGTACCCCGTGGTACCATTGTACCCCGGCTCTCGCATAATGTCCGTGATGCAGTCATTTTTAGTCTGTTAATGGTCGGCGATGCAGCAATTGACTCATCTCGACGAGCTGTACACGATGCACCACGATGGTGCGTACCGCGAGCATTCAGGGTTTCAGCACAATCGTCCTCGCTGCATTTCGATATCGTGGAGTGGCACCGATGTCGGATTGATTGGTACCTCAGTCGCTGAGTTAAGTAACACCCCTGGACAAAAATAGTGTCCCAGAAATAAAATATGTAATTGCCTCGGCCATTTTGTATTATTTGGTACCCCGGGGTTACCGCCATCATGATAAAATGAAGGCGTTGGTCTTTTCTCGGACAATAATTGCACAACGATATTCACAATGACCGGGCATCGATGCCATAGCCTGTGACCACCAAGCAGGGTTGAGCCTGGATAGCCCTTGGACGGGTGACCCCCATGCATACCAAGGTTGTTCTAGATAGCTGCGTGGTTACGAGGTCGTCAGCAGAAGACAGTGCAGCTAAATACATTATTAAGTCGTACCTCTATGTTCCCACCTTCACAAGTCCCGCACTGACCCAGCATGGTGACGTGTCGTCAAATAAACTCCCCCAACCCACACGGCGTGGGGAGGCGCTCATCCACCAGTGGATTGGCACTGATACGATACATGCTATACTAGGGATATGGTTATCACAGCGTTGGGATACTTGGGGGATTGGTTATTACCGAATCTTCCGTGTGGTAGCCGTGATAATGTCTGTGTTTTTGCTCTTGGTTCCTCCAAAGGTCGACACAAAGTGCCGGGAGAAATTGTATTAACTGTGGTTAATCTGGAGGTCAACGCTGGCACCAACACTGACACTGGAAACAAAAAAAACCCTCCTTTTACTAACAGCCAAACTTGATTGTAAATCAGTGTTGGCTCACTCTGATAAAATGTTCTGTATAAAGTGCAAAGAAATGTATATTGTAGTAAATTGCCATCGACGTCTGCTACAATGAATTATTATTATATGTTATGTGATGCTAGCCTACATGGCACGAAAGGGAAAAAGTGCGACACACTCGCACAATGCGTGTGCTCAAGGGGGCACCAATCGTTTAGAAATAAAATCTTCTCACAACCGCAGCCAACGTATCTCCTTTGTGAGACTCAGTGCCCCGTTCTCAAACTTTGTTTGAATGTCATTCTCCACGCCGTACACTTCAGTTCCATTTGCAATCAATTAGTCTCGGTGCAAAATAAAATGCCGCAGGGTAAGAAGAAGAAGAAGTGGCCCATGAACTATGTTCCTGAACTGTTCGCAGTAAGAATAACGTTAATCAAACGCAGACGTGGACCCGTGAAATGCACACAAATCAGGCTCGTGTGCTTTTAGTGGAATTGCCCTGCATCGTGACCCTTTTACAATTAGCGGCCGTCTGACTGCAACATAATTGCTTAAAGATACGAGAACAATATTTCGTGTGCCGATTGGTAGTTTCAAGATAATTGCTAATTATTAAGACTTTAATGGTCATTCAAATGAGAAATTCCAATCTGATTATTTTTATGTTGTTAATTTCTGCATGTTGTGTGATGGGGAATTTAAAGAACATTTGTTTGCCTTATTTCAGTACATTATTGCTTTTCAATCAATAATAATGTTTTCATGGAGGGTACCTCACAACACAATTTTTTTCTGGATATGAATGTCCTGATTTATTAAATGTGACTTTGCTATTAAACACTGCACTGCCATCCCTCTTTGGAACAGATGGTCCCTCAATTTAATTATTTACGGTAATTTTTTAGATGTCTTTGTGGATCAACTCCTAGATTGACTTCCCCTCACTGTGCTATTAATCATCGGGGGTTTTTAAACCATACTTCACCATGCCATTCAGTGCTGGTTGGCGAATGCTAGGACGAGCACCGGTGCAGACATCACGCGCACAATGCCGTTAGCCAATTATTTACATCGGTAAAAGCCAGACGTGTATTTACGGGCTGCAAATAGCATTGCCTGGTCATTAGAGCCCTTGTCGTATCACCTGCTATTATATATTCTTAGGTTTTTTTCGGTAAAGTCACGTAGGTAAAAATGTTAAATTAATAAAAGTAAAATAAAATAAAAAATAAAAAATCACGACGTTTCGGAGGCAACACAAGCTTCCGTCTTCAGGTGGAACCGTCACAGCCCGACAGCTGTATCAAGTAAATGAGAGATTACAAGAGATACCACTCCGTATATATAATGGTTGAGGGGGGGGTCGTATCACCTGCTATTTCCGACCAACGAAGCGCCCAGCCCACGATTCATAACCCAATGGTTGAGCAGGGCGCGATTGAGAATGGCCCGGTTGAGTGGGGAGCGGTTGAGTGGGGAGCGGTTGAGTGGGGAGCGGTTGAAGAGGGCCCGATTGAGTGGGGAGCGGTTGAGTGGGGAGCGCAGTTGAACAGGGCTCGGTTGAGTGGGGAGCGGTTGAACGGGGAGCGGTTGAGTGGAGAGCGGTTGAGCGGTTGGTTGAACAGGGCGTGCTGACTGCGGGCAGGGAGCTTGGCGAGTCAGCGCGTGGGTGCCTCCCCACAGGCAGGCCGGTAAGCCAGCGCGCCCCGGACTCCTCCATCTCAACGACGTCGTCCGTCAGCAGCGTAGGCAGCGGCTACAGCGTGGACAGCGAGGGCAGCTCGGTGCTCACTGACGACACGTTCTCCGGCACGCACCGTGAGCACCGCGGGTAAGCGGCTGTCTCGCATCTTATTTCCTTTTCTAAATGTTTTCGCACTTTTTTGTTTGATCTCACCGTTACAGTTTTATTGCGAGTGCGCCATCACCGTTATGTCACAAGACAGAGAATATATTCGGATTTCTCGCAGAAGCTATAAAGATCTTTTGTGTTAAAGGACGGACCTTGGAAGCGGATATCGGAGAACTAATTCTGAGATTATTTTAAATTACTTCGGGTCCACATGGTAGGGGCAAGCACTTGCCTGCACACCTTGCCACAGAGAGGAATGTACCTCCCATGACGTTCAAACCAATAGTTTTAATTCTCCAAGCTAGAATTTAGCCAAATTAAGTGAAGAGCAAAGTGTAATGTGAACTCAATTTGATCACAGGCAGATCCCTGGATTCGAGCCCAGGAACTCAGTGGTGGCCAGCTCAGTGCTATGACCTCTGCGCCACCCGGCCACCTTACCCGCACATCTCACTAAACACAATTAGCTCATAAAACTCACGATGTGGTTGATGTCATGGGAGTCAATGCCACTGGCACCGTCACAGTTTTCTCTGTAGCTTTCTTCAGCTGGAAGCCGGAACTCTTTCACAGCATACACCCAACCTCTGCTCTTCAAGTGTCCCAATATCTGGCTTGAGGTCTCTCCCTTGGTCATCGACTTCTGGATGATCACTACAGCGTCTCCAGCTTGATATCATTTGTCCTGGAAAGGCTTGCCGAGGCTCAATATGATTTTCTTTTGCAGAATTATTTCATGTTCGAGGGAAATGGGGTGCAAACTCGCAGTGTTATTTATGTGTGCATGTTGAACTTCTTTCGCACCGTACATATCCAACCGTGCTAATCGGAGGTGTGGGGGAAGGACAACGAACTAAACACAAAAAGCAGTTTGAAAGAAATTAGTTTTCAATTATGTATGCATTAGATTGTCCTAAGTATACACATGGGGATGTCATTTTGAACATAGTTACCTATACATTCAAAAAGTGTGCCTTATTTGCATAATAGTATAAATATATGCACCACAGCCGTCCCCGCGTGGATGAAAAAGTCCGTCAGCTCCAGTACGTCCAACACCGTGCAATACGTACACACATTTTTTTACGCCAATTTATGCCTCATCAAATAGTTTCTGCTATAAATTGCGGTCCTAATTGGTCGGCAGACTATGCCGCAAGTGAACACCTGCCTCGTGATTACGCCTAAGGATTTTCTCGCATCTTTATATATTTAAAAAAAGCAAAAGCGTCTGAAACGTACGTTCGCAGTCGCTGAACTGCACCCGGGGATGGCCCCAACTACCGCACGAAGATACCACTCAACGTTGCTCGTGACCGGCCCAAGAGCTGCCGTCCCTTGCTCTGGGTTGCCACGTTCTTGACGCTTACCATCAGAAGCTGTTTTGTTTTGTGTTGCTGCTTAGGTTTGCCTACACCGTAGGCAATTCAGCTATAGCTGTGTAATTCCCCCCTTCCCTCCCCCATGTGTATCTCCTAATACTGTTTAACACTGTCTGTTGCGCGCCAAGTAGATTTTAATGATTATTATCTCTATTAAAAAAAACTACATAATTGAGCCATTCCCTGAGTGTTCATGCCGATGCAGTTGAAATAATTCCACATTTCAAAAGGCCCCCTCCTCCGCACTAGCCACACAAGTTACAAGAGCTGGGGTTATTGGAAAGAGGTCCATTAATTGACCCAAAAAGTGTGCCCTCGATACCTGGTCATGATTTGACAGCCTTGACAAAGGAGGGAACCCTAAAGCTGCGACGATCCATCTCAAGCCACCCAGTGACTGCACATTGTTAAGCAGCTTCGTCAGGAAGTGCTAAGAATCGGTGTCGTTAAACATCAAACGGTTGAAAAGACACCCTATACATATGCTGCACCTTTGTGTAATGACATCTTGCTGATTGGATCGTTAATGTACGTCATTGGTAAAAGGGCTTTTAATTTGCACAGCAATGCGATGTGGGGTAATTGTTAATTGTCACGCGGGGGCGCTGGTGCAGTGCCACGGAGACTCCGCAAAGGGTGCCAGGTCAATGGCTAAATCAACACTCATAATGGGACCTCTCTACCGCCGTTGGCGCTGTTAAAATTCTGGGCCCTACTTCGTTGCGTTTGTACCTCTGTTCACATGCTGGAATGTGCTGTTGGCGAGTGTGGTTCCGCGCACCGTGCTATGAATCTAGGGTTGCCACCTGCCTTCATTTTCCCAGGATTGTCCTTTTGTTAAAGTAGCAGCTGTCCCGGGAAATCTGTAAGTCTTTCCCGAACAATACAAGTAAAAAAATGTCCCTTTGTAATAATAGTTTGCTCAAGACAATGCATTTGCATGGAGTTCTCCCCCCTGCTGGTATTGTGAAATCATCCTCTTCCCATGATATGCCACGGCGTTTTTTTTTTATTTTGGACCTCAGCGGTAGTAACCCCATATGAACCTGGCAACCCAGGTTCGATGTCTGGCTATGCAGCCTTTTAAATCTTAATGTGCGACCTGAGCTTTAAAGGAGTTCCTGATCACAGCGTCGACATTAGCCGTGAGGAATCAAATACGGGCACACACCACCCCCTCTGTGCATGATCCTCCTTTTAATAGCTGCTCACCGACTGCTCTTGGCCCAAGTAGTCGATGAGGATAAATGTGGAGCCATTAATATTACATTTTTTTAAAAAGGGACAGTTTAGTCTCCAGCGAGAATTTGGTATTTTGAGTTATCCTTTTCATACCTCCGTCGGCTTTATTTCTCTCAAAGTAAGACGAGAGAACAAAATGGTAATTTATTGCGATAGGGTATAGCCAATACATTGACCGCTCTTCATCATCATCATCAGCCGCAGCAGCCATGGTCAATCCACTGCTGGATGAAGGCCTCCCCAAGCTGCCACCACCAACCCTCACCATCCAGCAATGCGACAATCCAACGAGCTAATTTCATAGCTCCATCTCCTCTGTGGACTGATTTTATTTTTTGTTATTTTCACGTATAATTTATTTACAATGTTAATGTTTAACTAATAGGAATTCATTTGATATTTTTTTCGTTTCAGTTAATTTTCCAGAGCGCAGTCAAATCTGTGCTTAATATTTCTTCACAATTGCAGTCAATATAAACATGGCTTATTTTTTACGTCTAAAAACTTGACTGCTTTTAAGGTTTAAAAATAGAAACTGGCACCTGATATAAAGGTAATGTGTCATTTTCTACCAATGGTTCAGGGCCACCCAGGGATATATGAGCGCGGCACCACACGTGTAACCTATGACGAGACTTTCTCTTGACTTGATGACGACGATGAGGATGACGATGACGGATGTCCGTGATTTTTTATTTTCGTAGCGGGAGTGGAGCGGCCCACAGCAGCGGAGTCACGAGCCAGGCTGGAGGGCTCTCCAAGCAGGACCCGCTACACCTGACAGACGGTAAATCCCTACCTAACACGCCGGCCACGTCCAATATGTCCACATTGAAATGAAGCGGGGACACACAACGGAATCACAATTGCCTATTCCACCGAGTGTTTCACTTTGAGACTGTCAAGGAAGGTCTATACGTTAACGTCGATTCCGCCTTGTTGGCTAAGCCAAGGCCGCTGGCCGGGTTGCCGCCCTCGGAATGAGTCATTTGATGACGTCACCATTGCAATATGCCACCTGTTGTTAATTAGCGAAATCAATTATTGTTGGTGCTGGCAGTGAGTTAATTTTGCAGCAGCCGATCAAAAGAAAGTGTGTTTTTTATTATATTAATTCCACACCACATTCAGTCAGACTACTTAATAAAGGGGTTTTTGTTGAGTTAGATGGCCAATTAGTAAGGATTGTCAGTTAAACAAAACGTGACAACTATATGCTACTTCAACCCACAACATTTAACATTTTTGCACGACATTTCGCTGGTAATTACAATCTGTTTCATCAGGCGATTTTTACAGAATTGTACCAAAATCGCCTGATGAAGCTGGTTGTAATTAGTTTCGCGATCTAACCTGAAAAAATACGTTTTTATGAATAGCATTGGTCACGGTGCTTCTCTTTACTGTACGAACAAAGTGCTCAGGAATGTTGGTCGTTTGTCTTATTGGAAAATGGAGTGACTTCCTGTTCAGCGGTGCAAAATTGTAACGGCGCCTTTGATGCACCGCCTATGCGTCTGTCAACACGGTGTTGCTCAGCGTGGCTTCGCTCATTGAAATGTCACCCAAGCGATGCATTGGTCAATGCGCAGGGCAATTGCATGGATCATAGGGCTGACACGGTCCACCTTCCCGCAGAATCCAATGTTCTCCGTTCGCTGTCAATTCAAGAACGCGCATTACGCGTGCCTGTTGATGGGCCGCCCCGGAGAAACAGGACTGCTTCCAGCACGCCTTCCCTGAGAGTTCCCATCGCACGCAGTTTTGAAGTCGGTTAATTGCCAGCGCGTATCTGATCGCCCGAGCATTAGGTCCGATCAGAAGCGTTATCGTCAGAAAATCTTCGTCAATGCAAGAACGAACTGTCTAGCACCCTATCTGTGCGGACAGAGGTTAAGATAAAGGTAAAGATGCTGCTGCCCTTCAGCGTCTTGCTCATGCCACTGCCTGTCGAAGGACCTCCGTTCAAGGGGGATTCTCGAAGACCCCCACTCGGTGACATTTCGACCTGCTCTTCCACCACCCTGGTTCGGAGTCTCGGGAGAGGTGGAAGGGTATCCACATCTCACCCCACCCACACGCGACCTGCCAGTCGATTAACTGCGATGCACCCATTTATACTGTTTGGACAGAAGTGATCAAAAATGGCAGCCCAGCCAAGATACCGAGAGAGAGCTTGTCATCGACGACCTCCATGGCGTCGCACGCGTCCGATGGTTCCGGAAGCTCCAAAGGGTATGGACATGCGTGTTTGTGTGTGCGTGTTTGTGTATGCGTGTTTGTGTCTGCGTGTTTGTGTGTGCGTGTTTGTGTGTGTGTGCGTGTTTGTGTGTGCGTGTTTGTGTGTGCGTGTTTGTGTATGCGTGTCTGTGTATGCGTGTTTGTGTATGCGTGTTTGTGTCTGCGTGTTTGTGTATGCTCGTTTGTGTATGCGTGTTTGTGTCTGCGTGTTTGTGTATGCTCGTTTGTGTGTGCGTGTTTGTGTGTGCGTGTTTGTGTCTGCGTGTTTGTGTATGCGTGTTTGTGTCTGCGTGTTTGTGTCTGCGTGTTTGTGTGTGCGTGTTTGTGTCTGCGTGTTTGTGTATGCGTGTTTGTGTCTGCGTGTTTGTGTATGCGTGTTTGTGTATGCGTGTTTGTGTATGCGTGTTTGTGTGTGCGTGTTTGTGTGTGCGTGTTTGTGTTTGTGTATGCGTGTTTGTGTGTGCGTGTTTGTGTGTGCGTGTTTGTGTGTGCGTGTTTGTGTCTGCGTGTTTGTGTGTGCTCGTTTGTGTATGCGTGTTTGTGTCTGCGTGTTTGTGTATGCGTGTTTGTGTCTGCGTGTTTGTGTGTGCTCGTTTGTGTCTGCGTGTTTGTGTCTGCGTGTTTGTGTGTGCGTGTTTGTGTGTGCGTGTTTGTGTGTGCGTGTTTGTGTCTGCGTGTTTGTGTGTGCGTGTTTGTGTGTGCGTGTTTGTGTATGCGTGTTTGTGTGTGCGTGTTTGTGTGTGCGTGTTTGTGTGTGCGTGTTTGTGTATGCGTGTTTGTGTATGCGTGTTTGTGTCTGCGTGTTTGTGTCTGCGTGTTTGTGTGTGCGTGTTTGTGTGTGCTCGTTTGTGTGTGCGTGTTTGTGTATGCGTGTTTGTGTCTACGTGTTTGTGTATGCGTGTTTGTGTGTGCGTGTTTGTGTGTGCGTGTTTGTGTCTGCGTGTTTGTGTCTGCGTGTTTGTGTCTGCGTGTTTGTGTCTGCGTGTTTGTGTGTGCGTGTTTGTGTGTGCGTGTTTGTGTATGCGTGTTTGTGTCTGCGTGTTTGTGTCTGCGTGTTTGTGTATGCGTGTTTGTGTCTGCGTGTTTGTGTGTGCTCGTTTGTGTATGCGTGTTTGTGTCTGCGTGTTTGTGTATGCGTGTTTGTGTCTGCGTGTTTGTGTCTGCGTGTTTGTGTGTGCTCGTTTGTGTCTGCGTGTTTGTGTCTGCGTGTTTGTGTGTGCGTGTTTGTGTATGCGTGTTTGTGTATGCGTGTTTGTGTATGCGTGTTTGTGTGTGCGTGTTTGTGTCTGCGTGTTTGTGTGTGCGTGTTTGTGTGTGCGTGTTTGTGTGTGCTCGTTTGTGTGTGCGTGTTTGTGTCTACGTGTTTGTGTGTGCGTGTTTGTGTGTGCGTGTTTGTGTGTGCGTGTTTGTGTGTGCGTGTTTGTGTCTGCGTGTTTGTGTGTGCGTGTTTGTGTCTGCGTGTTTGTGTATGCGTGTTTATGTCTGCGTGTTTGTGTCTGCGTGTTTGTGTCTGCGTGTTTGTGTGTGCGTGTTTGTGTGTGCGTGTTTGTGTCTGCGTGTTTGTGTATGCGTGTTTGTGTATGCGTGTTTGTGTCTGCGTGTTTGTGTCTGCGTGTTTGTGTGTGCGTGTTTGTGTGTGCGTGTTTGTGTATGCGTGTTTGTGTCTGCGTGTTTGTGTCTGCGTGTTTGTGTGTGCGTGTTTGTGTGTGCGTGTTTGTGTCTGCGTGTTTGTGTGTGCGTGTTTGTGTATGCGTGTTTGTGTCTGCGTGTTTGTGTATGCGTGTTTGTGTCTGCGTGTTTGTGTATGCTCGTTTGTGTGTGCGTGTTTGTGTGTGCGTGTTTGTGTCTGCGTGTTTGTGTATGCGTGTTTGTGTGTGCGTGTGCGTGTTTGTGTCTTTGTGTATGCGTGTTTGTGTATGCGTGTGGACAATTGCGCGCATGTGTGTGCTTTTGGCGGGCGGTGGCATTGCGGTTAGTGCATTGCCTATGAACCCTTCGACGTAAACTCTATTCCCGTTACGGCCGACACCGGCGATGAACATCTGAACTTATTCTGGGTCTCCCCTAGGTCAACTCAGCCTTCAAATAGTACCTAATGCGCTGTGCAAACATCATAAAAGGGGGGACAAAGATTGCCAAGCGTGGTTGTGGCCGCACGAACCCCATTGTCCGTTTTGCTAGCCTTAATAGGTGCTCGCTAACAGCACAGTCTGCGTAGGTTACATGGGGGATCTTTGGCTTTGCTCTAGCATTTGTGCACGCGTGCATTGGCAGTATGTGTCCAGCCTTAGCGGTAACACGATTAGTCTTATCAGGCCACAGCTGCCACTGAGCAAGCAGCCCTGCTAATGGGAAGAAAACACTTCTTTGGATAAGGCTGCATCCGCAAAATGGACAACAGGGGCTTAATTTCATGTCCCGTACAACACAAGAGCAACTGATGTCCTGGCACTAATTAACGGAAGGGGAGAAACTATAACCTCAAGTGTGCTTGGCCCAACTCGCTTGTCAACTCCCTCCAAAGATGCAATTTTCACCTTGGCTATTTTTAGGGTCTCCAAAGAGAATGCTGGTAAAAAAGGGGGGAAGGATGTAAGTGATGAACAAGTCTTAAATCGTTTTTTTTAAATCAGCTAGAGGATTGAAAAGTGTTTTATTTATTTACTTACGTGTTTATGTGCTTGTTACCCTTCTTATTAAACAAAAGTGTTTGAACCTCCATTGCATCTATTTAAAATTATCTCAGCGGGGATACAACACATTTTGAGTTTTCATAACTGTTAATTGTGCCCTCGTATCAAAACGATAGTAGCACTTTAAGTGTGAAAAAGGTGTGATCTCCTCTCAAATCAGATTCTTCTCCTTTCGTGTGGCTGATGTAGACTCAGAGCAACAATTACAATTGCACATTCAGGTGGTCAAGCCAGATAACCCCGTCAAGAGTAGCGGAAGAGTGTATCGCTGTGATGTCTCCTTCGTATTTGTGGATCAGGCATTGCATATGTTGTATGGTCTGTTCAAATCAGATGCACAAGTTTGCATACTCATTGCGTTTTATGTTGCGCAATTATCCTTTTATAGCCTTTCATCTGTGCCATTCAATGAGTAACTAGTTAACGTGTCAATTCGTAGTCATCATCCTTAACAATCATTGCAGAGAGGGGCAGTTGAATGTTTACTATGAAGAGAACGGAGTGTTAAAATAACTGTTAACCTCAGGAGGTGTCAATACAGCAAGGTCAAACACACCATTCTAGATTTGAAGCTTTCGTGACTGCAAGGATTCATATTCTTAGGTTTTTTCGGTAAAGTCACGTAGGTAAAACATTAAAATTAATAAAAGTAAAATAAAATAAAAATCACGACGTTTCGAAGACGGAGGCTTGTGTTGCCTCCGAAACGTCGTGATTTCTTGCTTAGCCAATGGCACATAGAGAAATTACACAGTTTAACAAGATTTGCATTGGTTAGTTCTGGGTTAGAAAATATAATCTTGGCATGTGCGGCTTAACTTGTAAACATGCGCTTTCTGACGCAGTCATTCACCCAGTTCCAATGAAAATGATAATTGACGTGTCTTTGTAAATCCACTGCTGGATGAAGGCCTCCCGATTATGTATCAGCGATAGGGGTTACAGGAGTCAGTGCGGCTTAGTTAAGAGGAGGAGCCCAGGACTAGTTTGGGATATCAGTCGCCACTGATGTTTGCCATGGCTGGGAATTTAACTCAGGTTGCCATAGTCTTGGTGCAATGCACTCACCACTTTCAAATCGCCTCCCCCCCCCGCCCTCCTCTGCCTTCCCACCCCTTTCGCTGCTCAATGGTAAATATGTTGCTGTTTGATCAGTATGAAAAAGAGTGCAGTGAACTTTGTTCATTTTTTATGTTTCACGCATCACATCCTGCAGTGGACTTACAAAAGGGGTGTTGTGCGTGTACGGTGAAGTGAGTCGTCGAGATGTATGCGAAGTACATTCGAAAGTTACGACGACCGGAGTAACGTACACAAAATGTCATATTGACCACCTCCTCTTGTACCGTCATTTAGATGCAAACCACCAGTCACTTTGAAGTGTCTAACTTAGACATCAATTACAAACGTATTGACGTTACACATGTAAGTGACGTGCGAACGACACACTGGCCACATCTCGAGGACGTGCGCGGTGCCACGTCCCCCGGCACGACGCAGTCGCGTGAAGCCGATGCCCCCTCTGACCGCCACATCCCCCTGGCACCACCGCTCCATTGAATGCGAATGCCCCCCCCCCATCTCCCCCTCCCTCCTCCCCTGGCCGCCCTCCTAACCCCCCACCCCCCCGTGCCCTCGCCACCCCCGTGCTGCCCCCTCCCTCCCCCAGCACGGTCAGTCCTGACTCCCCTCCGTGGGTTCCCGGTAGAGACCCGGCGGGGCCCAGCGTGCGGCCCAACGGGGCGCTGGCGAGTGGGGGTCGAGCGGCGCGCGGGGAGCTGGTGCCCAACACCGACCTGGGCCCCGGGCAGCTCATGGGCGCCAGCAAGTCGGGTAGGCATCCCCCCCCCACCCCGACCCTCCCCAACACCTCCTCCCCAACACCTCCTCCCCACCACCACCTCCCCACCACCTCCCCACCACCACCACCTACTCCCCACCACCTCCTCCCCACCACCTCCCCAACACCTCCTCCCCACCACCTCCTCCCCACCACCTCCCCAACACATCCTCCCCACCACCTCCCCACATCACCACCTCCCCACATCACCACCTCCCCACCACCACCACCTCCCCACATCACCACCTCCCCACATCACCACCTCCCCACATCACCACCTCCCCACCACCACCTCCTCCCCACCACCTCCACCACACCACCTCCTCCCCACCACCTCCCCACATCACCACCGACGTTTGTGGATTTTTCGCCGGGTCCCTCCGGTTTGTTCCCTCCACATTTAGAATGAACGTGCGTATGGAGTACAGTATTTGTCTGCCGTTATAAATGTGCACGTCACGATAAGGCACTTCGTTGAGCTATCATTTGTGGCTAGCTTCTGATAAAAAAAAAAGCTATTTAGCTCAGTGGGCCTTACCTGGTAAAATACAAGAAATAACTTCTTGGTTTTTTCGGTAAAGTCACGTAGAAGGGAAATAATAAAATAATAATAAAACATTATAAAATATAATTCTCACGACGTTTCGGCCACAACGCAAGCAGCCGTCCTCAGGTGAAGAACAGGTCTGTCGTAAAAAAAATGCAAGAAATAGTTTAGTTTAGTTATATAGCTCGGGTAGAAATGTGTGTTTAGAGCAGTGTTCTTCATTGTAAGGCCCGTGGGCCACTGATGGCCTTTAGTGCGGCCCCTGGCGTACGGCCCACAACAATACACAACACGTGACAACACCCCCCATTGTGCTGTCAAACTCAACAATGGTTTCAAATGTGTGGCGGCCCTCAAACTGACATCTTATCGGCGAAAGTGCCCCCCCCCACCCCCCTCTGAAAATTTGTGAAGAATACTGGTTTAGAGTATTTGGCTGCTATACTTTTCCACATGATAAGCCACTTCGTTGAACTATCGTTTGTGGCCAGGTCGCTTCTGAAAAAGAGCTATAGAGTTCAATGGACCTTACCAACAAAATCACCATGACAATGATAATCATCGTTTAGTGCAGTGGTTCTCAAAGCGTGGTCCTCCAGGTGACCTGCGGTGCTGATGCAAATGCAGGTTGATCTGGACTATGTTTATACCATTTGTTTTGGACATTCATTCAGATTTTACTTACATTTAACTTTTAAAAATGTAGTTCGGTAAACTACCTTGATTAAACTGCCCTAACCCTAAGGTGTAAATGCCCCCCCCTAAAAAAACCATAAAGCTGCGTTTACATAATATATCTTGTTGTATTCCGGAAATATGAATAATTTTTATTATGATACAGACAAGTGAATGCGTTTTATCACCAGGGTGGTCTACGTAAATATTTGCATCGGCTGAGTGCTTTGAGAAACACTGGGTTAGTGGCAACAGAAACATGGGACAATTCATGATCTTCATTGTTTTCGGAAGTAAGGACTTGAAGAATGATAATCAGCATTGCTTATCTGCATCAACATCATGGCAATGGCTGTCGTAAGCTGCAGCTTAGGGCCTCACATTTCGAGGGGCCTCTAAGTACGAAAAGTTTTAACAAAATCTGTTGAAAAATAAAGTAGATAAGGGAAAAGATACTCTATAAAACGGATATATTCATTTGACACAAATATACAGGCATTCCTCGTTGGGGCCTCTTAGGCTTGAGGTTGCGTAGGGCCCCAGCATGTCATAATCCGGCCCTGGTCATCATCAGAATTTCTACCACCGTCACCAATCCATCATCATCATCATAATTTAATCGTTGTTATAATTTGCTCAGAAATAAACAAGCAACACATCTCAGTGATCTCATTGCTTAAACTGAGACTTTTTAACTTCCTCAATTTCACTGCTGCAGATGTGGAGGGTGTGATCCCCACAACGACGAAGATCCCCCATATCACATGTAAAGACTGTTGGGGCGCAAGTGCTGTTAGTGAGCACCTACAGTATAATGGCAATACACCCACTACTCTTTTAAGGCTGAGTCAACCTGGAGGAGGCCTTGGAGCAGTTTAGATATTTGTCACCAATGTTGACCGTGAACTCGGGTTCCTAGCGCATCACTACGCTGCCGCTCCCCCTCCAGATGTGATCCTCACAAAGACAAAGATCCCCCGTATAGCCTTAACAGACTGTTGGGGCAAGTGCTGTTAGCGAGTAGCACCTAGAATGGTACACGAGGGTGTGGGTGGCCAGCACCACGCCAGACCACCTTTGTCTCCCTAGCGGCGATGTATACACACCGCACCAGGTACTCATTTGAGGCTGAGTCGACCTAGGGGAGGCCCAGGACCGGTTCAAATAATCGTCACTGGTGTTGACCGTGAGCGGGAATCGAACTCGGGTCACCGGGTTCGTAGCGCAGCGCGCTAATCGTTACACTGCCGCTCCACACACACACGTTGGGACACGCAGAGCGATGTCAACAGCACCGTCAAACTAGTGAATGAAAGTTGACTGGAATTTTTTAAATCGTTTGACCGGTCATTCGAAAGACATTTGGACAGCGCCCTCTGCTGTACGAATGTATTTCAAACCAGCAATGCATTCTCGATCTTCAAAGGCTATAAGCACAGTAGTATCCTAAGTCATTGCAATGCAACGTGGCAAGGCGTCTTTACCAACGAACGTGATGATGCTCATTATGGAATTTATAAGAATAGGTTTTACCCTTTCTGGCAATTAAATAGTTGTGTTAAGATGTTAAAACACCAAACAGAGACCTTTTGCAAGGACTTATGTCTGCATTAAGCACATATACCTGTGGCGAACATGCAAACAAAAAACATACTCTGATAGTTTATGCATTGTCTTTGAAACTGATTGGTCCACAGCAGAGACAGCTTTGTGTAGAGCCGAGTCTCAAACAGTGTTAGACCAGAGGACGCCAAAATGTGAACAGCACAAAGTGCCACGATCGGGACATTTATAACTCGGGGTGAGCAGCTACATCATGGGACCTCCCTTGCCTTTTGGCGTCCTCTGGTTTAACACTGTTTGAGACTGGGCTCTATTGAAACCTGTTTCTGGTGTAGACCAATCAGTTTCAAAGACAATGCATAAACTATCAGAGTATGTTTTTTGTTTGCATGTTCGCCACAAGTATATGTGCTTAATGTCCTTGCAAAAGGTTCATGTTTGGTGTTTTAACATCTTAACACAACTGCTTGTCAGTTTTGATGTGGTTTCCTTGTTCACCAAGGTGCCTGTGCCTGACACCATCGCAATCATTGAAGACTTGGTTCATCAAGGACTGAATGCTGGGGTACCCCCCCTGGTGAGACACTGCTTAACCAATACATACTTCACCTGGAATGGAACCTTCTACAAGCAAATTGAGGGCACCCCAATGGGCTCCCCCTTATCTCCGGTTGTAGCCAACATCTTCATGGAGAAATTTGAGACGGACGCCATCCAGACTGCGACTCTACGCCCGACCTTATGGAAGAGGTACGTAGACGACACTTTTGTCATCTGGCCACATGGCCGGCCTGCTCTAGACCAATTTCTCGACCATATCAATTCCATACACCCAGCCATCAGATTCACCATGGAAGTCGAAAATGATGGCAAGCTACCCTTTTTGGATATCCTAATCAAAAGGAGACCTGATGGTTCAATGAGCCACTCTGTCTACAGGAAAGCCACCCACACGGATGCTTATCTAAAACCGGATTCCCACCACCATCCATCCCAGAAGAATTCTCTCATCAAGACTCTATATCATAGAGCCCAATGCATCTCCGACCATGAACACATTTCCAGTGAACTCAAACACGTACGCCAAGCTCTTAAGGCTAATGGTTACTCCGACTACACAATCCGCAAAGCCATCACTCCAACCACCAAGAAAGATCCTGTTGAGGAGCCTTTCAAGACCATCACCTTACCCTACATTGCTGGGGTCACAAAAAAGATCTCCAAAATCCTGATTAAACACAAGATCCAGGTCCGATTCAACACAGTACATAAAATCCGTGATCTGGTACCGTCTGTAAAAGATGTGGTTCCAGACATACAGTACCCTGGTGTCTACAAACTAAGTTGCCTCTGTGGTAGCAGTTACATTGGGGAAACCAAACGACATGTCTCGGACCGCATCCGTGAACATAAAGCTGACCTGAAACACTGTAGGACAAACACCTCAGCCGTGGCAGATCACTGTTACAACTCAGTGGGCTCACATGACATTGACTTCTCCAAGACAGAGGTTCTCTGCAAGCCATCTGGCTATCATGAGAGATTCGTACATGAGGCGATCCACATTTACAAACACAGAGACAATTTTAACCGAGAAGATGGATTCTGGCTTAGCAATCACTGGAAGGACGTAATAAACCATTTTGATACACATTAGGGTGGGTAGAATAATACATAGTGTTATATTAAAAATGTATAAGGTATAGGGTGGTTTATAGCAATACAGTATGTAATTTAATGTTGGTTTTGCCTATGGAAGTATATAGTACGGTATAGACGCGTGTGATGTAAGAGAATAAAGTTTAGATGGAAGCATATTATATAATTTTTTACAACGTAGAATTTTTCATGTATTACTTACTGTTAGTAACTCAGCTTATTGTAGAGTATAGTAAGTTTACTGATGATGCTATGTAGTTTATACTTTAGTTTGTCATGCAGTTTATACTGTAGTTTTTTACGTGGTTGTTTAGTAACTACAGCTACATACTATTAACATTCCTTTCCTTTGTTAATGCTCCCCCCCTTCCCCCCCCCCTTTGATGCTGCTAATCCTGCATAATGCACGGGCATAGTATTGATTTGGAACCCCCCCCGCCCACCTCCTACGCATTTTCCATATGCTGAATTCCTCTTGATATGCAAATTATTTTGTTTAGGCGCTCTTCTTCCCACCTCCCCCCCCTCTAACCCAGCTTAAATATACGCTCCAAGCTTGGGGTGTTTCATTCTTCGCCTGAGGATGGCTGCTTGCGTTGTGGCCGAAACGTCGTGAGAATTGTTTTATTATGTTTTATTTTCATTATTTTATTACTTCCCTTCTACGTGACTTTACCGAAAGAACCAAGAAGATTAACACAACTGTTTTATTGCCAGAAAAGGTAACGCCAATTTTTTATATTTTCATACTGGCAAGGGAGGTTCCATGATGATATGGAATTTTTGTTCACTAGATATGAGATATTACTTAGGAAGTGACTGGAGCCATGCACTTTTAAATCTAGATTGAATACTAATTTCTTTAGAACTGCTTTCTGTGTTTAGTTTGTTGTCCTTCCGCCGCACCTCCGATTAGCACGGTTGGCTACGTACGGTGCGAAAGAAGTTCAACATACGTACACACGCACACAAAAAGGTTGCAGCCCTGCAATTACTTGCGGCGCTGCTGGTGGTAGGTTTTCTACGAGATGGGGGCTCTAGAGAGAAAGGTATTTGAGAAGGTATTTGGCCTACTCTTCCATAGTGACCAAATGTACTGAGAGAGATGGGAGTACCCACACTTTATACCACCGGCACGCAACCTGGCGATCGACTAATGGAACTGTTCCACTGGGTCGAGAGTGCTGGAAGGGGGAGTGGGGGAGGCACGGGGGGGGGATTTAGGAAACTTTCCCACTGTTTCAATTACCCTGCCGGGAGATCAAACCAGCAAACCTCTGGATTGTAATTCCAGTGTGCCGTTGTACGGTTACACAAGGGCAGCATTGTCTTCGGTAAGTAATTGGGGACGTGTGGTGTACACACACAGCGCGAGTTTAATATAATGAGCTATTGACCAAGCAAAATGTTTCCAAGTGAGTTGCTACTGGGATTTGAGCTCTCATTGCACATGAGGGCTTCACATTGAGCAGGATGGACTACGTTCGACACTGTTAGCTATCCGCGCCATAAAACCCAGGGCCGCATTTCCTCCTGAGCATTTTGTTAGCATTAGATTTACAGCGTTTCCCTTTTTTTAATCCCAGCATTACAGCCGACGTGACAACCACGGTATTTCAGGCAGCTCCCTTTGGAAATGTTGAAGCAGAATGTGTGCCTCTCAGCATCCCCCGCAGAGAGTGCAAGAGTGCAGCTCATCTGCTGACTCGACAATCCATCAGACATGGCCGCCAAGCATTAATCTTTTGAGTGGATGTGAAGGGGTTAGGGTTAGGGCAGCCAGTCACCACTGCCTCAAAATGATAGGGTGCTTAAAGTAAAAAGCATTGGATGTTTAATATCGACCCATTCCAAGTGCCCTTTGTAGCGGTGGCCTCGTCGTATTCTCTGTGGGAGGGTAGGAAAAAAATCGGATGTCTCTATGCATTTTTCGTGTGTTTTTGGCTATTCACATTTTTTTGTTAAAGCACACAAACGGTGCAATTGCTGCACATCCGTAAAAGTACTGAGCAACTGTGAAAAAGAGCTTCATAGCTCATCAGATTCCTCCAATCTAAAAAAAGATTGTGATTCAATAAATATTCTGATACTGTAAATGGTGTATAATGGGATGTTGCCGTGGTGAAATGGTGAGCAGACTGCGCTTGCAATCCAGAGGCCGCCAGTTCGATCTCCCAGCGTGGCAGTTTAAACGATGGGGTCATTTTCTTGAATTCCCCTGCCTCTGTGCACCCAGCAATAGAAATGAGTCGCACAGTCGGCCGCTGCGTGGTTGGGGTTAAGTGTGGGTACTCCAACCTATTTCAAGACATCTGGATAGTACTGAAAAATTGAACAAAATATCCTCTAGAGCAGTGGTTCCCAAACTGTGGTCCACGCATCACAGGTTGGCCCACAACCCACAACGTCGAGCGAAGTGGTCCGTGGCACTGTCGCAGAAACCACGATTTAGAGCGTTATTGGTGCACGATAATCCGGGAAATTTTTTTTGAGCGTTGACAATAAACCCACCGGTTCCAGAAAGGTTGAGAACCACAGCCGGTGGGTGCATCTGGCAGTCAGAATCGGAACGAGAATATTTCTTTATATTGGAGGAATCCGATGAGCTATAAAGCTCTTTTTCACAGTTGTTCGGAAAGGGGCGGCTAATAACGTTACAACAACAAACGATACAAAAACACGATAGCAGTGCAAAGTATAAGAAAGGCAAACAATCACCCAAAAACATTCAAATGAAACTAAAACAGCCCCATCCCACCAGACAAAGCCCACTGAAGTATTAACTTATTTTTCAGAAGCGGCCTGGCTATCACAAATAACAACTCAACAAAGTGGCTTATCATGTGGAAAATATCTAAATAATCTCAATATAATATCAATAATATCAGCCATCTCAGTCAGTCAACCCATGGCACCTGGGTCTGTCCCGTGACCTCCTGCCAGCAGCGGGCAATCGACACTTCACGTGGCCTCAAAGTGCACCTGGCCTGGCACAGGCACCGCTGTGACGTCACTGTCGTTTGATGGCGAATGGCGACTATTGTTGTTGAGTGTTGAGGGTATTTTCTAGAGGGCCTCTCCAGAGCTTCCTCTGGCGGAGGCTCGTCCACCAGCAGTTGCGTTATCGAGCAATTTCAGGGCTGCGCCTTGATACAACTTTGCGAGGATTATACACCATCTTCTTGGTTCTTTCGGTAAAGTCCTTTTTCCTCTAACCCAGCTTAAATATACGCTGCCAAGCCTGGTGGTGTTCATTCAGACACTGTCTTTCCGACAGACCTGTTCTTCACCTGAGGACGGCTGCTTGCGTTGTGGCCGAAACGTCGTGAGAATTGTATTTTATTATGTTTTATTATTTTATTATTTCCCTTCTACGTGACTTTACCGAAAGAACCAAGAAAATGAATCCCTGCTGTCACGAAAGCTTTAAATCGAGATTATACACCACTTTAAAGCTTATAAAACTGCAATTCTAAATTAACGCAAATCAAGCAACTCCATTGTTGGACTTTGTATGCAGCCACTTAAACGTGCAAAGCGGTGTTGCCAATGGGGTTGAGTTTTGTCGCAATAAATAACATTTGTTAGCAGCTTAATTGCTGGAGCATCCAATTAACTTGTAATCCACGTTCGTCTGCAAGGCTGCCAGAATTCCTCTCATTAAAAGCAGTCTCTCTTGTTTGCGGAAGCGTGAAGGCCAATTAACGAAAAGAGTTACAATCAACGCGTTGAATTATTATAAACTTGTAACATGCATGAAAACAGGTTTTAATGTTCTCTGCTCATTTTTACATTTTAGGTAAGTGTCTGGTAACTTTGATAGGAACAAGATTCTAAAAACATTTTTACATTTCTTTAGAGTCGTGTTTGAGGAAATGTAATTTTATTTGGATATGTGCTATGACCTATTAGGCTTCTGGAGCTTTTGATGAATGGAGTCAACTCTCACATTTGTTTTACAGCCAGAGAATACAACATCCAATTTATTTTGACAGTGCCATTAAATGCTCAAATATTTAGTACAAAATTCAGCGTAACTTTTTGTTACATCCAAAAATAGAGGCCCTATAATGGCAGTATCACGATTTGCTATCGCGCGGCCAATGGTGTCGTTCTATTTTCTCATCACAATAATATTAACCCGGAATGATACCGTGGTGAATTGGTTCGCACACCGGACTTGTAATCGGGCGAGGTGTAGGTTTGATTAAATCGCCCCCCCCCACCTCTGTCTACCCAGCCGTGTAAATGTGTTCACCGCATTTAGACGATAGGCAGGTGGCATGTGGTGGGGTAAAGTTTGTTGGCTCTCCCGCCTGTTAATGCGCAGCGATGTGTTTATTTTCACCACTCTATCAAATGTCCAATGCTTGCACTGGTTTAATGGTTAGCACGCCGGACTTGCAATCTCCAGGTTCACTGGTTCATTCTCCCGGCTCGGCAGTTGAACCAATGGACAGGTTTCTCCAATCCTACCCATGCATCATCCGTGCACCCAGCAGTATAAATGGGTCCACCACAAGTTAGCCGATCGGCAAGTTGCACACGGTGGGGTAAAGTGCGTGTAACTACCATCGCTTCCAGCATTTTTGACCAGTGTGGAAGAGTAGGCCAAATGCCACATAGAGAGGCTCTCTATAAATTTCGATTTAAAGCTTTCGTGACTGCAGGGATTCATCTTCTTGGTTCTTTCGGTAAAGTCACGTAGAAGGGAAATAATAAAATAATAAAAATTCAAAATAATAAAATACAACTCTCACGACGTTTCAGCCACAACGCAAGCAGCCGAAACGTCGTGAGAATTGTATTTTATTATGTTTTATTTGTATTATTTTATTATTTCCCTTCTACGTGACTTTACCGAAAGAACCAAGAAGAGGCTCTTTATAACGTTCTCTCGTGGGGGCCCTTCTGCCAGCTTCGGCATGAGCAAGCAATTGCTGGCCTGCACCTTTATCTTTTTACCTTTTAATCACATAAATAATGGATGTCATTGACCTCATGGCACACGTTCTCTTCTGGGAGCTTGTCACCACTTGTTAACTGATCTTCACTCGTCCACGCACACTTTCATTCTGTCAGATATAAAAGCTGTATCACTTCATAATTGCTGATGTCTGTTGATTTGCTCATTCACTTGTCTTGGTTGGCATAGCTATCTTTCCAAATCTATTCGTCGCCACGATGACAAGCTGACCGTGCTCAACACGCTTTAAATTGTTCAATATAATCGCTCCGCGTTTTCATGGCCTGGCTTCCACTTGTGAAATTTCATAGCGGTCATTGTCTCAGAGCATTGACGTTAACACGTGTCCTTGCCTCATCGATAACGGTAGTGTATTGGTCTGCGCTACTTATACACGGCTACTACACACGTAGGCTTTCGCGACCAATATCATCCATACAGATTTTTTTTGGGTTAGATTTTTTGGGTTAGATTAGTTAGAAAAAAATAATAATTATAGAACGCGTAATATATTTACGCGATCTAAAGAAATATATATTTTATCATATATAAACCAAAAAAACTAATATATACATATGTACACTGACGCAGTTGCCAAGCATGTTTTTTCAACTTTAATGTCACGGCAGTTGCAGTTCTTGTCTTCCACGGGCTAATCCCGCTAACCAAAGGCATTCTTTACATTTTGCCGTGTGTGTGCATAATATGGGGAGCGGTAGTGCAACTGTTAGTGCACTTGGCTACGAACCTCATGACCCGGGTTCGATTCCTGCTCATGGCCAACACCAGCCTCAAATGAGTACCTGGTGCGGCAGCATCGCCACTAGGGAGACAAAGGCGGCCGGGCGTGGTGCCGTGCCGGCCTTCATAGGTGCTACTTACTAACAGCACTTGCCCCAACAGTCTGTTAAGGCTATACGCGGGATATTTGTCTTTGTGTGGGTAATAAATGCCCACGAATAGCACTATATGGCTATACATTCAGGATGTGATTTACGTGCTGGTGGAAATATTTTTCTTGAGCCTAGTGGAACCATGGCATGGCCATTTACCAGCAGGGCCATATAATGTGGTTTTGAGACCCCATGCTGTTATAGGTTTTGGAGGCCCACTTCATCCAAGGTCCCAGGCTACAACCCCGAAACCACTGCGTTAATATGGCCCTGTCTGCTGGGCTTTAATGGCCCTCCATGATTCTCGCTTGGTGTGCGATGCGTGCAGCCCAGATCATGGGAGAGATGAAGATCTCGCTGAAGAAGGAGATGAAGACCGATGGCGACCAGCTGGTCGTTGAGATCATCCAGTGCCGGAACATCACCTTCAAATTCAAGTCCCCTGATCACCTGCCAGGTATATGTGCGTGCTGACCTAAATTAAACGGTAAAGTATTTACTAACTTTTTTTTATTTTACCAGGTAAGGCCCACTGAGCAATATGGCTCTGTTTCAGAAGCAACCTGGCCACAAATAATAGCTCAACGAAGTGGCTTATCATCCTCACGGGAAAAACCAGGGAAAAATCCACGTGACCACGGGGAGAACATGCAAACTCTATATATACAGGTGTCAGGGTCGGGATCGAACCCACGACCTCCTGTATATCAGGCGAGGCAGTTAACATCTCGCCACCATGGAGAGATATTTTATTTACTAGGACATTGCCTTCAAGTTTGTGTCGTACTTCCTCGAGTGTCTTGCATAAAAGCCTGACCTTGCCACATGAAGTCACGTTTCCCTGCCTTTTACTGCTCCGTGTTTGCCTGGCTCTACCTCACCCAGACATCGCACGGCGATTCTGCCGTTTCAAACAATACACGTCGAGGTGAGCGACAGTCCGCAATGCATGATGGAAGAATACGGAGGTCACAATATTATGTGTGATATGTAACTTGCTGTGAGCCAACACGTGATACAAATTCTAACCACACGAGAGAACATGCGCATGCTGTCGATCCACCGCTGAATGAGCCCCCCCCCACCCGCACACGCGGTGTGGGTCATGGGGGGTTATTTTGACGTACTTCACCAATTAGCACGGTTGACTATGTACAGTGCCAGACGCGCTAATCGGAGGTGCGAGGGAAGGATAACAAACTGAACAGAAAAAGCAGTTCTAAAGAAATGGGTTTTCAATCTAGATGATTTAAAAGTGCCTAGCTCCAGTTGCTTCCTAATATTGTGAGGAAGAGCATTCCAGACAGCCGCAGAAGCGCATCTGAAAGCGCGCGATGAGGTGACCATCTTTGTTCGATGGCCAGCCAAAAGTCGTCGCTTGCGAGGATGACTGGAGTTCGCGTGATGATTTATGCTCCTTGACAAGATCAGCAAGGTAATTGTGGTTCATTTGTGGCAAGCACTTTGTGCGTAACGAGAGCCACCTTACAATGTATTCGTTTGGCCAACGGAAATCGATGCAGCTCGGCGAGCACTGGACGGATGAGCGGAGTTTGCGTGATGATGGTTTATTCTCCTTGGCGACTGTACCGAGGCGTCGCCGTTTCTCGACGTGTGCGCGCAGACCTGTACGTGAAGGTGTACGTCATCAACCTGGCATCGAAGAAGAAGCTCTTCAAGAAGAAGACGCGTGTTTGTCGTCACGACCGCGAGCCCATGTTCAACGAGACCTTCCGCTTCACCATCAACCCCCAGGGCCACTCGCTGCAGGTGTGCAGGGACCCACGCACCGGCGCCCCAGCTCCTTGAGCTGCTGCGTTTTCACCGCCGTTGGAAAGCTGGCCGGGTAGACCAGGAGTGACCCATTTAATAGACCTGTGATTACGCTTGTTGACCCAGTGAAGCGTCGCAGAGTCTCAGGAGCGTCCTGCCACGTTATCGCAGTCGGGGGCAATGTTGTGTTAACCCCAATAAGTTATTTGTAGCTGTCAATCAGCATTGGAATGTTTGGTCCATACCAGTTACATTGTACGGTGTGTTAGCTATGAGAGCAAAGCAGAGAACCTGGAGAAAACCCATGCAGAATGGTGGGAGAACATACAAACGCCACTCAGAAAGGCACCCGTGTCAGGAATGGAACCCAGGCCCTTCTTGTTGTAAAACACAAGTGTTCCTAATTTACCATCCTGCCACCCATGATTATCCCTCTTCACAATTCGGAGTTAAACTTAAAGCATTAATTTATTTATATTGTAGTGCAAGTAGAATATTCTAGTGGCAGTCGGGTTTATGCACCGGGTTATTCCAAGCCAAAATATTAATTTTTTTCCCCACCGGTTTTTTTTCCCTTCTAAAAATACCGCCCTGAAATTGAACTAAGCCAAGGACACCATTGACTACGTGTCATGCTTCCGCATAGATCCCACGATGTCACGACTGGTTCGTAGGTTAGCCCGGGTCACAAGCGGTGCAGCTCGTTGCGGATGAGCGAGCCGGTGAGCTCACTCTCCCGGCTCGCTTGGGAACTTTGCACTCCTGTCGGATTTCTGTATTTTGTTATAACATTCTGACCCGTCCCTACTGGACATCTGTGAAAACGACCTTTAGAGCTCATCGGATTCCTCCAGTATACATACATATTCTGATTCTGGACTTGGGCAGAGTCTCTGTGCGCCCGGTTCACGAACTCAGCCCTTGCCACTGGTTGCGGTGGGAACGCGGCGTTTTGAGTTATGCCAATGGAGCCGTTGTGTGGGCAGCTCTAAACGTGCAAGCCCACAATTCACACCATTTCCTCATTTTTCCATCACACAACCCTACAGCCTTGAGCATACGTCAACTTCAATGCCATATATTTTGTACAAAATACAGAGTGGAAATTAAAATATTGGCTTGGCCTAACCCAGCACATATACTCTTACAACCACACGATATTTCACTACTTGCACCATAATGACATAAAATGACACGACATCTATTTCTCACTGCCATGGACTAATTATGAATCTGTAATGTTTTTTATTGTTTGTTCAGCTCTCTTGTAATGGCTTGACAAGTTGAAACGCTGTAGAAAAATTGTCCTTATTGTTGTTATTATTACATTGCAGAGTTCATTGTTTATCATAAATAGAGCAGCATGTAGGAGAATTAGCTTCATCAGAGCTGTAACATAGCTGTGGGTAGTGGCATTAAAAAAAATTCAATTTTGACTGATTTGGATAGGAAATTAGGGGGAGCTTTCCCTTAAGTTGGTTTATTCGTCTGACCACTGGTTTGCTGGAATTAGGAGTCTCATCGCATTATGGTGCACTCAATAAAGGTGCATAGGTAATTGAGCTTTTCACTTCTCCCTTACAAACCAACTATCTCGTACTTTCTTCGGCCGTATTAAACATAGGTATTCATGAATGTTAAATATGAATTTTTAATTCATCAACTAGGGATGCAATGAGAACATATGCAGAATCATCATATATTTTTTAGAGAAGTCATGACGATGCCTAAATACGAGGGCATTTCAAAAGAGTTGGTCCAGCAAATTTGCAAAATGTCTCACGTACATTAATCCTCCACCTACATTTGAATTTTAATCCGTTCACATTATTCGCAAAAGCAGGCCGTGGTGAAAAATTAACAGGGTAAATAATAATAATAGTTCAATTTGTAACGAGCGCAAATTTGCAGACGTAGTGGCCGCAACTCAGAGGCGCGGAGCCAAGCTCAGAGTCGCTCAAAAGCATGATTGTAGAGGTGAGTTTTTAAGTCTGTCTTGAAGGAGGCGATTGAGGTGATGCTGCGAATGTGCAGAGGGATATCGTTCCAGAATGTTGGGGCTGCCACTGAGAAGCGGCGCAAAGACGGCAACATGTTTCCAATTAAGCATTGCACACAGTGAGCGTTGACCACAGAACGGCCACTGCTGCACGATCAGACCTCTGACCCTGGCCGTCTGCCGCCACACACGGCAGATCCTGCTGGTGTCCAACGGCGGCAAGTTTGTGCGCAAGACGCTCATCGGAGAAGCGTACATCTGGCTGGACCAGGTGGATCTCAAGAAGAAGGCCATCGGCTGGTACAAGCTGCTGCTCAGCAACCTCGAGGCACACTGAGCGCATCCGCTCGTCGATGGCACGCACACAGCAACGTCTCTCCCGTCAGTGGGGTGATAAGGAAATGAATCAATGTATAACGGCACGGCCCGCGCGCCATGCCATCCGCTCACGGACACACGCTCACGCACGCAAGGCACACACGCAAAGGCGCGCTCGCAACGGGCACGCTCGCAACGGGCACGCGACAGAGCGGCGTCTCGCTCGGGCACCGGGAAAGCGGAAAGCGGTTCGAGAAGAGGCCCACGGCGATGTGGCTGCAAGTTGGCCGGTCTCCCCGACGAGGGCCGGGAGCCGAGGCGGACGGCAGCCCCACGGAAGGAGGAGGCGGTGAAACCGTGACGAGGTACCGGCGTTTGCCGACACCTTCCCCCCCTCCCCCGCCACCCTCGCCCCCCCCCCCCCGGTGGCGATGAAGCACGAGCAGCCAATCGCCCGTTTTGGAAAAATTGGAGACGAAGTCATGAATCATCGTCTGACGGCTGGGAATGGGAGTTTTTTCGAGAAGCAACTGCCGCAGCGCCCCGCCGCTGCCTGTGACCTTCATCGGTCGACGTCCGAGTTGTCGGTGGCCTTGACTTAGTTGGAGTCCAATGTGAATTTTGAGCCATAGCGGCACTGTGAACTTTGTACAGGAAACTTTGTGAATAATAACTGCACACTTATCCCGGCTCTCGGTGAACGGTGGTTTTCTTGAATTGCTGGAGTTGAGTGTTGGGGGGCGATGGGGGGGATGATAGGGATGGGAGGGATGGGTGGGTTTGGAGGGTGGGGTCCACGGGGGGAGTGGGGCAGGGGATGCCTGGGAGAAGGTGGAATGGACGCACAAATTTGTAGAGGATTTCTGAATAATGGCCCGCGTTAGGGATAATTCTATATACTGTTTATAGCATCGTGTTCCAAACTGTATTTGCATGCAGTGTGTTGAAAACAGGAGACCTCTGTACATTTAGTGTTCCGATTGCCCCCACTTGAACAATGTATAGAAATGTTGACCTCGATATTGTGGCATGGATACTTTGTAATTGTATGCATGCATGCTGGAGACGAAAGTTAACAAAAAATATGATTGCGTCAATCGATTTTGACTTTTGACGGAGGTTGGATGCTAGTTACACTGCAGTGTTTGCGTATACACATCAAAACTCAACGTGTGCTATTTGTAAATTTTATTTCGAATCCAATTAGACATTTTTCATGACATTGTGATGCATTGGTTTATTATTGCCAAATATACAAAGAGAATAGTTTACGTTGATAAACAACCATCGGGTGTGTGTGCAAAGAGGTGCTCAAAATACATTGGAATATCAGATTATCAGCAAGCTCCGACTACTGACAATACAACAACGATACAATGAGCAAGTGCATTGACTGCAATGATGATTACGTAAATGACTCAAGTGTTGGTGTGCGTTATATGAATATCCTGACGGTTAAAGTTTTTACCACCTCTCGTACAAGTTGCTTACTCGGATTTACAATGTCAGTGTATATTTTTCGTTTATTTAGGGTGGGAGGAAGGGGGGGGGGTAATTTAAAAGTAACGTTTCAAAAATACACATTTGTACATTACTCACGACCTCTTTGCAGAGGTGTGGACTCGAGTCATGTGACTTGGACTCGAGTCAGACTCGAGTCATGAATTTGATGACTTGCGACTCGACTTGGACTTGCATAACAATGACTTTGTCCCACCTATGAGATGTGGACTCGAGTCATGTGACTTGGACTCGAGTCAGACTCGAGTCATGAATTTGATGACTTGCGACTCGACTTGGACTTGCATAACAATGACTTTGTCCCACCTCTGCCTCTTTGTGAGGAATATGACTAAGAGTCACAAGAGCGATATCTGCCGGTTTGTTACTGGGCAGAAATTCCCTGGTTCTCATCCAAATCGATTGTTTTTGTTGTTGGGATTTAAAAAAATATATACTTACATCAACAAAGGCAATGGTGATTATTTTGTGAAAAAAAGCACCCAAGATATTGTTGGATAGCTGTACAAACAGAGGAATGTTTTCAGGAGGCATGTGTCTGCGAGATGGATGGGCAGTTTCCTTTTGGAGTAACAGCTGTCCCTGATTGACTAATTTAGAGCTGTGATGCATGGATACTGCTCGTTCTGTTCGTTGCCTTTTTCATTCCATCCCTGAAGCTTGAGGGCAATGACACCGCAGTTCAACGATAACCGTGTTTTGTTTGATTCGCTCGTTTCGTGTGAATAGTTGGAAGACGATCGCTTCTCGGACCTTTCACGGATGTTTGAAATGACGTTTTTTTTTTCTATCAAACTTTCTGTTCCCGTTGCGTGTGAGAACGACGCCATCGTCATATCTTAATTGTTATTGTAACTCATTTCGTTCGTCAAAAGCCTCCGAAACTGAGCTTACAGCAAATCGTATCCTGCCACAAATCACAACGTGACTTTTTTTTTCTCTTGTTTCCGGGAGATGTAATAAGAATGTAAGTAAATATCACAAGAATTCTGCGAGAGAACGTTATGAGTATGTATCGCGAGAATGTGCGTAGGAAGAATTGGCGAGGCGGCGTGGCATCACCGGCGTTGGCCTACAAAGGTGACGAGTTGATGACGTTTTGAAACCCACGATAGTTTTACCAAGACGTTAACTGCAATTGTCTTGAGACAGAGAATGAAGTCGGACTTTTAGGAATGGTCTTGTTTGTGAGTTGTGTTGAAACATTGTTGTTTTTTTACGTTTACATTGAATAATATGGTGTTTGCCTAACAAACCTGAATCATTCGTCAATGAAAGGAGCTGCGCGTGCCAGATTATTATTTACCGATATCAACTCAAACACGAATGCACACTGGCTTTTATGCAGGTCAATACATCCCAAGTTTTGACAATTTTATTATTTTCTCAGATTACTTATTTTCCCTTCCTCAAAATGCAGGCTACGTTAATACACGTCCATGACCCCCATTCTAGACATTTCTTGGAACCAATTTTTTTCGCTGCTCTTAAAAACGTATTCTGCACCGTTTCATGAAAGCATGCTTACATTTGGAATTCAAACCGACTGCTGCAATTACGACAAAATAGAGGCAACGATTATTTGTCATCATCACCGCTGTTCTACCCATGGCTGGACAATGCCCTCCCTGTGTCTGCGCAATCGCCTCATGGTGCGCGATGTCACAATGCATCCCCCGCAGTGGTCATCCTCCACTAATAAGGGTAATTTGTAAATTTATGAAGCGCCCTTAAACAATCGTTCTCAGGGCGCTATGCATGGAAAGGCGGAAATAGTTTAACATCAACCAAGGAAAGAAGAAGTGAGAAATATGTTCGAAAATATATCTAAAGAGAGAGAGAGACATTTTAAACAGGTACGTTTGTGGTCGAGATTTGAATATCTGCAAGTGTCTCGAAGTCCTGACATCGAAGGGCAATGAGTTCTACAGTTTAGGTGCCACGATTGCAAAGGCACCGTCCCCCCCCCCCCCAAGTGTGAAGCCTAGAGACTGTGGGACAGTGAATGCACAATCTGATGATCTTTTAATGATCTTGATGGAATAAATTGCTGAAGGTCATGAATGTAGAGAGGAGCAAGTCCATTTATAGGGCGTATATTCGCTCCTCTGGCTGACAACTCGCCAAATCCCACCTATTGTTTTCTTAATAGTCAATTAAATGCCCTCTAATTTCCATTCCCGATAAACCATGGCCGATACAATTTGTGGATTTTTTGTTGCATTAATTTGTATTATAATTTCGTGAAAAAAAAGACATTGCACAAGCAATAAAGACGCACTTTGGCATCACTCACGTCGACATCTGTTATTGAACTGATGAGGCACACGTTTATTTTGCTCAACAAAAGACTGGCAATGTTGAAGGAAAATGGTTCTGGGTACTATATATAACCACATTGTAATTATAGAACCCAGTGCCGTATACTGAATCCACTGCAAAGCCTAATATGTGAAATTTTTATCCCATGGCTATCATCAGATCTCCTTTTCATCAGAATCCTTTTCATCAGAATCCTTTCATGGTCTGGCTCCAGGCCCCAGTGTAGTTCACAGGACTAGAAGATTATCGTTAGAACGATCTGCTGCAAAGCCTCCTCGTGGAAGAGATTTTGTTTAATTCGTTTTAGTTGTTTTGCCTGGATAATCCCAGGAGAAGGATGTCATCTCATTCGCACGGGTGCTCAGGAGTTGTCAATTGACACTCGCACGGTATGCGTGATGATTCTTGTCGTAATTCTCAGTTTTATTAACACGTTTACTTCTTTGGTTCGTGTTTTCGACCATTACAGTGGCCATATCTAACGAGTGTATAATTTTTTCATGTAATTTTTTTATATTTTTTACTATCTTGATTGCATTCTTTCTGCATCACATTTACCGCAAAGTGTTCAACCAGTTGACGTTATGAAGCAAAACCTCAAACTCTCCTTGTTTCTTTTGTAAGTGGAGTCGTATCTTTGTTTGCGCTCGCTGGGCATTATCCATCTGTTTCTCTTCACGAGGCACGAGATAACATCGTCTCAGTGAAACAAAATAAGATGCTATTGCATATTTGCATCATTCTTTGTATCAAGAATCTACATACTTGCAGATGCATCACGACTATTGTGGGCAATCAGCAGCAGTGGCAACATTAGAACCATGATGACTACACTCGTTTCGAGCTGTGTTTCATATGGATAACCTGCTTGTGTGTTATTGCTAATTAAGCTTTACACTTCTGGACAGAGTAATGAGTACCCTTGATAAATGTTCCACGCGAGGCCAGCAGGAAACACATTTGCATGCAAATGAGCAGTAGCAATGGATTATACGAAATAATGATAACGCTTAATAAAGGAGACTGCTAAGGCTTGTTCGCGAAGGGACTTCGTGAATTGAGGGCTCCACGGGGTGCGTTTGAAGTTTTCCAGACTGTGGCACGAGGCTTGTGGAGCGCCGTGCGGTGAGTTGTCGAGAACAATGCTTGGTTGGATGGGGTCGTCGGTGCTCCAACCGCGAATTTGGCGGCGTGGAGGAAATCGTATTTCTATCCTGGCGGTAACAAGAGCGATGGGTCCTCATTGCGGATGGGAGTTGGCAGCTGATGTCTGTGTGTGTGCGCACCCGGTGGGGAGCGGTCGTGCAACGGTTAGCGCGCTGCGCTACGAACCTGGCGACCCGGGTTCGACTCCCGCACACGGCCAACACCGGTGACGATTCACTGAACCGGTTCTGGGCCTCCCCTAGGTTGACTCAGCCTCAAATGAGTACCTGGTGCGGTGGGTAAAAACATCGCCACTAGGGAGACAAAGGCGGCCGGGCGTGTTGCTGGCCACCCACCCCCTCGTGTACCGTCCCGGCCTTCATAGGTGCTCGCTAACAGCACTTTCCCCCTACAGTCTGTTAAGGCTATACGGGGGATCTTTGTCTTTGTACCGGTGTGCTCATCGCTAGCAATCACCGATTCCTGCAGTTGTGATGTTTAGTGAATGGCGGGGGAGGTGGGGAAGGTTGGTGCTGGAAGACGCTTTGCCGCATGAGCTCCACACCCCTGTGTTTGCGTAGCGGCTCGGGTTCACCCGGTCGGGGAAGCTTAACGTCAATTGTATGCTCTCTGATCCTGACGAGTGTCCGTCCTCTGTGCGTTGTACACGCTCCAGCTTGCCCGCCGTGTTTCGCAACGACGACGCGTCTGTTAAAAGATTGATGACGGTGATTAATGTGCAGGCTCGGTTGTGCATGGAGAGCACTTCGAACGGGCTTCAGGTTATTCGCGTGAAGATTTCACCATTTTGAGTAAAGCAATCGTTGGTATAAGCCAAACTTTTACGTGAAGTTTCACTGGCGTTCACAAATGTTATTTTTGTCGCATCTAGCGAAGGGGTACTTTTTTTTTTATTAAGCAATGTTCTTACCTTTTTCTTTTGTAAGTGTCAGCTGCGAAGAGGCCAAGCAGTGAATATCAGCAGCCAGAGCGTGACCTGTTCAACTTTCCGAGCCGGCACGTGTGCAGGTGTGTGCGTGTGTGTGTGCGTTGAGGAGCGGTGGCACAGTGGTTAGCGCGCCGCGCTACAAACCCGGCGACCCGAGTTCTATTCCTGCTCACGGCTAACACCAGTGGCGATTATCTGAACCGGTCCTGGCAATCTCCCAGGTTGACTCAGCCTCAAATGAGTACCTGGTGCGTCGCCACTGGGGAGACAAAGGCTGCCGGGCGTGGTGCTGGCCACCCATCATGCCCTCGTGTGCCATTCCGGCCTTCATATGTGCTTGCTAACAGCACTTGCCCCAACAGTCTCTTGCAGGCTATATGGGGGAGGGGGGATATTTACCTTTGTAAGTGTGCGTAGCCGGTCAGTGAATCGTAAGTTATGTGTAAGCACAAGCAAACACGATGCAAAATCACACAAATGCAAGGTTATACATAAAAGCATGGCCAAGTACTCTGTGTTTGTTATTGAATCCTACATTTGTGCATTTTTAAATTTTTTTGCAGATAAATTAAAATGTGTATATCGTGTAAACGTTTACCCACATCGTTAACCTTTGCGAAAATGTAAGAAAGTACACAATATTCAGCCAATGTCCATGCAAAAATGTACATAGGGTTTTGTAACGTTTCGTTTCACCGCCATTGTGATGACCTCCTCTCTCTGTGTTCAAGTGATGTTGAGCCACAATGTGTGTTGTGTTTTATATAAACTTGGGGGTGGTTATAACCAGTGGGCTTTTGAGATAAACGAATCTGAAATTCCTCCATCTGTGTAAAACAGTGCCAAGTTGTTGGGTGTTTTTTTCTGTGCAATTATTCAACTGTAGTTCTTAATGGATATCATTATTGTTGTTATGGCCGTACGATTTCTTTTTGAAAGGGGGACAGCAATTGGGAGAGCAATTGCTCTTTGAAAGAAATTTAAAAGGACATGCCATTCATCGAACTGTTGTGCTTTGCATTCTGTGATCAAGTTAATGTTTTTTTTTAATACCACCGTTTTAATGACCTATATGATTTTACTTACTACAGGGTTTAAGCAAGATATTTCACATTTTTGCTCTTGGATAAATGTTAAATGCTGTTTATACAATGCTATAATTATGTAAAATCTTTCGGGAATTATACACTTTGAATTATTTCATACGATCGCTCGAAATTCGCGAAATTCTTTCAATGCAAAAAAAAGTAGATTCTGTTCGGCACACACAACTGAACATGATATATAACATATAACGTTCTATCGCAATGAGCAATTTAAAGTCGGGTATTCCAAATCAATACATTCATATAACGATGGGTCGATGGTAATAACACGGTAAGGCCGTAGCTCACATGACCAAATCTGTTCTGAGTACTTCTTCTTCTTATGGCTGATGTGGATGTAGTGCCACAAGTATGATTTTACGTTGAGTTGGTTGAGCCAGATGATTGCGTCGGGAGGTAGCGGAGTGACTCGCCGCTGTGATGACGTCTCCTTCGTGTTTGCGAATCCAGCATTGAGTCGTTTTTACGACCCATAGTTCTGTTCTGAGTGATCGCAGTCAAACGCTGCAGGTTTATTACATTTTCCATTGCTCTGAGTGCCGTACTGCTAATACGATACTGAGTACAGTCATGTACTTGTATGAAAGTCCTGAATTCTCCGTGTTGTGCGAAGCAGACGAAAGATACATATTGGAAGGCGGGTGGTGGGGAGTGTACGTGTAGCAATTACTCGCATGCCTGCTCACCATGAGATTACTTTGTGTGGCATAGGAGCGTGAGTGTGTAGGGCTAGCGCCGCACTACAAGGTGGCATAACTTATGACAGTAGAGAGTAGTTTAATGGACTGGCCGCGGTGACTAGGGAAATACACGCAATGTATTAACCCTGTGCGATGGACTATTAAAAGGGTGATATTGATGACGAATTGTGCATGGACCATTTTAAACGGGGCAGCTCTGTCAGGGGGGGCATTGTGTGTACGTACGTATGTTCAACTTCTTTCGAACCGCACGTAGCCTCCCGTGCTAATTTGAGGTGCGGGGGAAGGAGGACAAACAAAAAATAAATGAGATTTCAAAGTGCATAGCTCCAGTGGCTTCCGAATATCGGAAGGAAGAGCGTTCCAGACGGCCACAGAAGCGCATCTGAAAGCGTACGGGTGCAGTGGCCCGTCGTTTTTCGATGGGCAGCCAAAAGTCGCTGCGAGGATGACCGAAGTTCGTGTGATGGTGTGGATGAAAAGTGTAGGGAAACTACCTGCCGGGCCTCAAATAAACGTTCCACCACCAAAAGCTGCAGAGGGTACAATAGTCCCGCTCACAACACACTGCGCATCTTAATGGCATTGCATCGACATACATTTTGACAGATAGCTTCAAAGACTATTTAACTTATGTAAGATGTTCTATTGTTTTACTCGAAGAATGTTGTTTTCATTCAATCTTTAGTTTTGCCAATACAGAAAAATGCACAAATGTGTGTTAAGTGGTTTTCTCAGTATTTATTCTTTCATGTTAAACGTTTATGTTTATGACAGCCAAACTTTGCGTTAGCCAGTTTATTTCATACCAAAAATGCTGTGAACATTTGTGAATGTGCAATAACAACTGACAGTCTTCAGCAGATATATATATACAAAGCAACAATTCCATATATGAAGTAAAACATAATGTAAAAAATGTTCTAAAAACTACACATCAATATGAGATGAACCGTAAAAGGTTGTATAGTAACAGGGATGTTTAAAATTATAATATATTTTAACAGTGGTTGTGAAAACTACACAGCTAAAGCTGTTTCACTTTAGATGTTTATGAATATGCGATTTGAGAACGTGTTAAAATCTCAAAACGTTAGCACCCAAGTTTGAACTCAACGCCATCACGTCTGGGCATATCGTTTGTGTCGTGATATCATAAATAACGTTACATGGGAATACTCTCAACATTTCTGTAAAAATCTACTAACATTTTTTTTAATATCTCCTCCGCCCATTTATAAATGTAACGACAAAGATTTGCCTGTATATACACACACACACAAAAAAAATCCCGTCAGATAAAAAAAAAACACTTTAATTAATTCAAGACTTTTAAGATCACGAGCCTATCAATTAATTTCACGATCAGGACGATTTGTGAAAGATCAGCCGCAAATTTGTAAGATATATTTCATCAAACCGTGGTTATTTCTTGTTAAGATTTTCTGCAACTATCGTTAAATCTCTCGCACTCCTGTTCTGTGACCTATCCGCTCGGTTCATTCGCATGTGCGGTGCAGCGGGGACTTGTTGGGATGTACTTTTTTTTGCTTTTAAAATCAAAACTTGTGATTAGATGCCGCTTTCTTTTCCACGTTGGCTGTATTGCTGGGAGTGTGGGTTATATGTGAACACGTGGCTCTCAGATGCTGTCCTCTGTGACGTATATCATGAACTATGTTGCAAAATTACAATGCTGTGCAAAATAAAGGCTCTTATTTAAATAGCATATAATAATAAAGTATCTCTACATGCTGAGTGGTAAACATTTGGAAATTATGCGTGCCTTTGTAATATTGTGTTGTGCTACAAGTGATGGCTTAAGGTTTCATAGCATGCTGTAATTTTACACTGTAATGCCCACGATGATGTGCATGCTCAGATTACACGTGGTGCCTGCTTACTGATGACCATGCACTCTTGAAATTCGTACTGCGACTGGCATAAGCAATACATTGACTGCTCTTCATCATCACAATCAGCCATGATCAACCCACTGCTGGATTGAAGCATGCATTTGGGCACAGGATTCTACTTATCCGTGAAAGAGAAAAAAAAATCGCGGGTAATATGTTATGTGTTGGGAGATTGACGGATATGTGTCGTGTCTGTATCACCGCGTGAGCAACGGCAACGAAGACAGAGACGCACACAAACACATATGAAGGGAAACCCATATAGGTGCAAACACAGACGGGGAGACACAAAGCCCTTGGTGTTCGTGGGCTCGGGGCAGGACGCATTCCTCGCTCGAAAGGATGACGGGTGATGGTCAAGAATAATAACGAATTCTAGATTTGAAGCTTTCGTGACTGCAAGGATTCATATTCTTAGGTTTTTTCGGTAAAGTCACGTAGGTAAAAACATTAAAATTAATAAAAGTAAAATAAAATAAAAATCACGACGTTTCGGAGGCAACACAAGCTTCCGTCTTCAGGTGGAACCGTCACAGCCACGACAGCTGTATCAAGTAAATGAGAGATTGCAGGAGCTACCACTCCGCTTATATAATGGTTGGAGAGGGGGGAAGGGCCAAGTACAGCACACTTTTTATTCATATGGTAAGGTGAGGCTTAAGAGGGTGAGCCTTTGTTATGGTTTGTGACAACTAAACATGGTGAACATGGTAAACATGGTACACCTGTAATAGTTGTCTGTCAAATAATAAATAAGATTGGTCAAATAAGTGTAGTTAACCATCATCACGGTTGAAAAAATAATAACGAAGTGGCCGCCTAGGTATGGAATGCACCCATCAGTACGTCCGCCACGAAGATGGAGCGATGACGTCAGCTCATGTGCAGGTGCGGAATGCTTTGTTGCAGAGGTGTGGACTCGAGTCATGATTTTGATGACTTCAGACTCGACTTGGACTTGCCTCATCTTTGACTCGACTTGACTCGGGACTCGAGAGCAAAGACTTGAGACTTACTTGTGACTTGCACAACAATCAATGACTTTGTCCCACCTCAGAGGTGTGGACTCGAGTCATGCGACTTGGACTCGAGTCAGACTCGAGTCATGATTTTGATGACTTCAGACTCGACTTGGACTTGCCTCATCTTTGACTCGACTTGACTCGGGACTCGAGAGCAAAGACTTGAGACTTACTTGTGACTTGCACAACAATGACTTTGTCCCACCTCAGAGGTGTGGACTCGAGTCATGCGACTTGGACTCGAGTCAGACTCGAGTCATGATTTTGATGACTTCAGACTCGACTTGGACTTGCCTCATCTTTGACTCGACTTGACTCGGGACTCGAGAGCAAAGACTTGAGACTTACTTGTGACTTGCATAACAATGACTTTGTCCCACCTCTGCATTGTTGTATCCAAGAACATCATCAGGTGGCGGCGACTTGGGGAGGGAATTCATCCACCAGTGGAATGACCATACTGTGCTCTTACAGTTCACGGCTGACATCAGTGGTGATAATCTGGGCCCCTAGGTCGACTCAATTCGTCACTTTCAGAAGGATGTGTGCTCGTCAGAATATAAAAAAAAAACACTTTTATTCTATTCTTGCGTATTATGGCAATAGGTTCAGAAGCTAAACATACCAATGTCGAGGTCTGCTTGCCATGAGAAGGCTTCAGGATAGTTTGTGTAGTTTAGATTTTTCTTCAATCGAAAGAGTGCAGGATCCAGTGGTTTACTATATGGTCCATAGATAACATTTTAATTAATGTCGAGATTTGGATATGACGTTACACCAGTGAATTTTTCACCCTTGTTCTTTTGACTGCTTATGGAAGAGTCAAATCACATTTAACATCATAACAAGATAGCTCACTGGCTTTTTAACGAGGTTGAAAGTCACAAGGTTTTGGGTTCAAGTCCAGCTTTTTTTTTGGAATATTTGTTTTTATTACATTCAATTATACGCCGGTATTATCCATTAAAAAGTACAGTATGTAATTTATATATTTTTTCATATATATTGTAAACAATTGTAAGCGTTAAATATCAATGATTAAATCAACAACTATTTAATAACCGGAACATCAAGCCTTCTTGATGCAGTGGTAATGCATGTAGCCTCTTACTCTCCTAGCATGGGTTCAAATCCCACGGTAAATATGTTTGGTTTCTTATACAAATCATACGATGAGCCACATGCGTGCAGTACAATCACATATAGCGCCTCTAAGCCCACCCCACATGTAGGAAACACGGTGGCTCTGCACACGCAGTGAGAGTCTGGTAATGCGGAGGTTCTAGGTTCAAATCCCACCACCCATGGACATGGAACAAAACTTCCAACAAGGTAAGTGCGATTTCAATATAAGTGCTTTAATGTGGATGTATTGTCGTGTGTCCTCTGTATGAAGTGCAGGTGAGCAGAGCGAAGTCCAAATGGGAGCAGGAACCTGGAGTACAGCCGAGGGAAGGGGAAGGGGGAAGGGGGAGATGGGAGAGAGAAGGAAAAAAATGTTGAAGTTTTTTTTGGAATACATCCAACTAAATTTATGACCACTAGGGGGCGCTCTTCCACCATTAGGGGTCGCTGTTTGCCTAGGGGGCGCTGTTTCATTAGAATTTCCCTTCAAAACGCTCTTTTTGGGGCAAACATATCGAATTCCACCGTTTTGCCAAAAATGTTCAAGCGTGAGCCAGTTTTACACAAAATCACTGTGAAGTTAAGCACGGAGACACAAAAAAGCACCATAAATGGGTCACTTCCTGCCACTGGGAGTGCAATTTTTTTGGTAATTGGCATTCTAACTGCTATTTAGACACCAAAACAATATGTGAAGAACAATGACAAACATTACGAACATTTCAAAAGAAGGTCTCAGTGCTCAGTTTCACAGTGATTTTGAAAAAATAAGCCTACAGTTCAATTGCGTTGGTAAATCGATATATTTGCTTCAAATTAGCGTTTAAAATCTAACAAAACACAGCGTCCCTAGTGGCAGAACAGCAACATTCTAAAACATTTTACATCGAAGTGCTAAAAGCTTTAAACGTGAAAACATTTAAAACATTTTCGAGATACTGTACTTGATTGTGACTTTAAAATGCGATCTGAACATGCAAACGGAATTCCATTGAAACGTCCGTTGTGGAAAATCACTGCATAATTAACGACTTCTTAATCGAGCACGAATAAAAACATAGATTGAAAGTGAACACATGCATTGCGGCAGCATAGACTCCCCAGGCCTGCTCAGTGCTCACTGCCCAGAGGTCTTGCTCCTGTGTGACTGTGACATGGACGTTAAAAACCCTGGGACATCGGATCGGCATTTTCCAAAACCAAACAGACTTTCGATCCAAAGCTCGGCACAAGCGTGATTTGAAAAGATCACGGGAAGACCAATATTATTCAGAAGAGGTTTTTGGGTTAGCGTAAATATTTGTCGTCAAACCCGCCACTGCTCGACACAGTCAATTATTAAGGTTTGTCACGTCAACATACTCTGGCTGTCCGCCTAATTATGCTTGTTGTAATTACTGGCGAAACGTCGTACTCGAATTGTAAATGTTGTGGGTTTACTCTCCAACACACCGGTGTGCTGAACTAGTAACGAATTGACGCGTTTTGTTCACGTGACAAACCTTACTAATTGACGACATCGGGTGGTGGCGGGTTTAACGACGCATTTATATTAACGCGATCTAACCCAAAAACCTCTATCATGGAGAACATCAATTCACACATGAAGCGGATGCCTTACTTCACTCGTGTTGGAGGCTCCAGGTGGCAGGGACCCTGTTGAAGGTCCCAGCTCCAGGTGCAGGTTGCCAGGGTTCAGGTGGAGGGTCCCTGTTGAAGGTCCCAGCTCCAGGTGCAGGATCCCAGGGTTCAGGTGGAGGGTCCCTGTTGAAGGTCCCAGTTCCAGGTGCAGGATCCCAGGGTTCAGGTGGATGGTCCCTGTTGAAGGTCCCAGCTCCAGGTGCAGGATCCCAGGGTTCAGGTGGAGGGTCCCTGTTGAAGGTCCCAGCTCCAGGTGGCAGGGACCCTGCCAGGGTTCAGGTGGAGGGTCCCTGTTGAAGGTCCCAGCTCCAGGTGCAGGTCCCCAGGGTTCAGGTTGAGGGTCCCTGTTGAAGGTCCCAGCTCCAGGTGCAGGATCCGAGGGTTCAGGTGGAGGGTCCCTGTTGAAGGTCCCAGCTCCAGGTGCAGGTTGCCAGGGTTCAGGTGGAGGGTCCCTGTTGAAGGTCCCAGCTCCAGGTGCAGGTTCCCAGGGTTCAGGTGGAGGGTCCCTGTTGAAGGTCCCAGCTCCAGGTGCAGGTTCCCAGGGTTCAGGTGGAGGGTCCCTGTTGAAGGTCCCAGCTCCAGGTGCAGGATCCCAGGGTTCAGGTGGAGGGTCCCTGTTGAAGGTCCCAGCTCCAGGTGCAGGATCCCAGGGTTCAGGTGGAGGGTCCCTGTTGAAGGTCCAAGCTCCAGGTGCAGGATCCCAGGGTTCAGGTGGAGGGTCCCTGTTGAAGGTCCCAGCTCCAGGTGCAGGATCCCAGGGTGCCAGGTGGAGGTCTCCAACTCGAAGGTGGCTGGGTCCCAGGGTTCACTGGGAGGGATTGGTCCCCGCGGGCCCTAAACTCCAGCTATGTGACGCAGATGAACAGAGTACACACCATACAAACAAACTAAGATCCATTTCGATTTAAAGCTTTCGTGACTGCAGGGATTCATCTTCTTGGTTCTTTCGGTAAAGTCACGTAGAAGGGAAGTAATAAAATAATAAAAATAAAACATAATAAAATAATTCTCACGACGTTTCGGCCACAACGCAAGCAGCCGTCCTCAGGTGAAGAATGAAACACCACCAAGCTTGGAGCGTATATTTAAGCTGGGTTGGAGGGGGGGAGGTGGGAAGAAGAGCGCCTTGACAATGCTAAATTCCTCTTGATATGCAAATTATTTTGCCGAAACGTCGTGAGAATTATTTTATTATGTTTTATTTTTATTATTTTATTACTTCCCTTCTACGTGACTTTACCGAAAGAACCAAGAAGAAAAAAGGAGAAAAAAACTAAGATCCCCCAAACTGTTGGGAAAAGTGCAGTTAGTGAGCACCCTATGAAGGCCGGTACGGCACACGCCTTACGAGGGTGGTGTGGCCAGAACCACACCCGGCTGGCCGCCTTTGTCTCCGAAGTGCTCCTGTAAACACACGGCACCAGGTACTGATTTAAGGCTGAGTCGACCGACGGGAGCCCCAGGATCGGTTCAGATATTCGTCCCCGACGCTGAGCTGGAATCGAAACACGACTACCGCTCCACCTAACACGTGTCCACTAATTGGTGGTTCCGACTGTAGGGCTGAACGATTAATCGATTTCAAATCGTAATCGCAATTTGAAACAATGGGATTAGTAAATCGCAAAGGCTGCGATTTTTAGCGATTTGAAAAGTCCCATTACTTTCTTATTGGAATTGTTTTTTTTTATTATAACTTTATTTATTTAACTTAACAATTGTTCTATGTTTGATTGTTCTATTTCAATTTAAACATTTCTTATAAATACATGTTGGAAGCAATTCATCCTTGTATTAGAATATAGAGAGCAGTTCACATTTTGATGGTCTCATGTGGTAATGCTCCATCACATGTTTTAAATCTATTACACAGTGAATATTGAACTGAAGCTTGACTTAAAACAATTTAATCACAAATAAAATCGCATTCGCAATATCTGTCAGAAAAATCGCAATTAGATATTTTTCCCCAAATCGTTTAGCCTGAGCTCCGAGCCCTGCCTCCGTCTCTCCGTGCCCGCGTCTCTCACCCCCGAGTCTCCGTGTCTCGGTGAGAGCAGCAGTCTGACCCTTCGCTTTGTCTCGCGGGCCCAGCGGTGGCTATGAGATGTTGACTACCTCGCCTCTGGTATGCAGGAGGTCGTGAGTTCGATCCAGACCCTGACGCCTGTTGTCCATTTGGAGTTGGCGTATCTCTGTCTCCTCCCTCCCCCCGTGGTCGCGTGGATTTTTCTCCAGGTTCCCTCGGGGCTTTTCCCTCCACATTTAGACTCGACATGCGTTTTACAGTAATTTGGTTGCTATGCATTTCCACGTGATGAAAAGACACTTGCGATCGCCAGGTCGCTTCTCAAAACAGAGCCACGTCGCTCAGTGGGCATTACCTGATAAAATGATACGTTTGGTTCGTTTTGTTTATATTCTTTGGGTCTTTCGGTAAAGTCACGTAGATGGGTTTTCTCCAGATCCCTCCACAAAGAATATTAATTCCTGCAGTCACGAAAGCTTTAAGTCAAGATTTGGTTTAGTTTGTGCCGGGTCACGAGGGTCGATCTCCGTGCAAGGGACGACGGGACGTAGAGGCCTCTAGCGGCCAACTTCACTCTTAGCACTCCAGCTAAAATAAAAATAACATTGTATGCAACCGGTTAATAGCTGTAAACAAATACATTTTGGGGGGGGGGGGGGGGCAGTAGTTGGTTTTTGGAGCAACAAATTTAATTGAGCTGTTTTGTTGTTGTAAAATATGGCATTCAGAAAAATATAATAAATGGTCTAAATGAATGTCGTTTATTGTCAAACGTTTACCGTTCATACTCTTTGGTTCTTTCGGTAAAGTCACGTGGGTATAAAATAAAATAAATTGAATCACGACGTTTCGATTGCAACACAAGCAATCATCATTAGGTGGGTAAACCACAGCAAAAACAAATTATTTCAAAAACATTTTCTTGCAAAAAAAATGTCTTGCTGTGGTTTTCCCACCTGATGATGATTGTTTGTGTTGCAATCGAAACGTCGTAATTTAAGTTATTTAATTTTATACCTACGTGACTTTACCGAAAGAATAGTATGGATCCCGGCAGTCACGAAAACTTCAAATCTAGATAGTTTGCCGTTCACTTTTCACAATATTGCGCGCCATCATGTAACGTACCCAACCGATTACTTCACTACTTCACTCAAGGTAGAGTTCAAGTTCAAGTTCATTTATTAGGTATAGCCCTGTGAGCCATTCGGCTCTTGAATCGGGTGCAACCGCAACAAACAAAAAACAAAAACATGAACAAAAAACATCTTAAAGTGACTATGTGACTAAGTGCAAACAGAAAATCCAAAAAAAGACAGCAAAATATTGCAGAAAAAAACACCGTACACCAACGCTGTGTGCAAAAATCCCAGTGGGATGCAAGTCAAACAACAACAACAACCATAAGAGAGATAGAGAGAGAGAGCAACAGATACGTTTTACCAGTATCGAGTATTAGGAGAACTCTACAACGTCCACCTGCTCGGTGCATTCAACAATGCCCTTCACGATTTGAGGACTAAGCGCCACTCACGGTTTGTAGTCATTTCTCTTCGCGTTGCTGGTGAATGAGCAAAATTAATTTACCCCTAACATTGTTTTACTATACATATTCATTTAATAAATAAACCTTACTTAAAAAATATAAAGTTTGGGAGAATTTAATTGGGGGGGGGGGGGGTCACAAGACATTCGGTTCACCCCTGTGCATTCACACCATTCACAAACCCTGAAAAAAAAAACGCATTGTCACACATCAGAGTCGACGCATTATTATCATCGGCTTGGAGAATCCATCTTCACTGATCCCTCAATCACCGCATCCACAACAACCTCAGCAGTGTGAGCCATTGCCAATGCTGCGTTGCTAAATCCCATTCCGAGTACATGCGTTTGGGATTCGTGTTTGCGATCTTGTGCTCACCACGTTCCAGCCCCCAATGTCCATAATCCGATCAGCCCGTCCCACAGGCCATAAACCTCCACCTCCCCCATCAGCTCCACGTTCAAAAAACTCGAGAACCGCTGGCAGCCAATGAACCAGCATTTTTAGCTGTGCTGTGTCGTTACAGGAATAAGACACCGCTGCACCAACACGCACCCGAGTCATGACAGTATGTACACACACACACTGCAGCAAATGACTCAGGAAGGGTGTAGACTGAAGAGGTCGGATGAAGAAGGGGGGGAGGTGGGTTGGGTAGTGTTTGGTGAACACAAGTGGCTCAAGGCTCGGGTATCTACGTTGTATCTATGCATGAGCGCACTGGTCAAACAACTCGTTTCGGCCTTGGCTTTGCTGTCGTTTGATTGCGCTGCTGTTGGGGACTTTAGACAGGAAAGAGGGGGGCAAGGCAAATAATAGTGGTGCTTGTGCCGCGCGAGGTTTGTCAATCGTTCCTACAGAGGGCATCAGAACGAGGACACGAAGCCGTACGGACAGGGAGCTGAGCAGCTTGCTTTAGTTTTTGCCGTTGCTACGGCGTCCAGCCATTGAGTTATTTTACGTAAAAAAAACAAAACAAATCTGCGTCATCTTACAAAAGGGCGAAGAGAGAAGAATACGAAAACGGAAAACGTCAGACATGGTAAAAGTGTGAACGTTCGTAACGGCGAAGATTGGTTTTCCCTTTGGGTTTCGTGGTGGACGCTGGCATCGCACTTAGCCCAAGGTGCTGCTCTTATAAATTGTACTTCAGGAAAAAAGTCAGGACGAAGTGATACTTTGTAAAGGGATTAAAGTGCGCGGATAAAATTAGGCTGCGTAAAGTAGGAAATGTAAAATAAATGCTGGCGTGATGCGGGCAGCCGTGTGACGGCTTACAACGGAGAGGGGGGGAAATAAAAACCGCGAGTCTTAAATTACATGTCTACACCGCAGTACGGTTACACTCCACGAACAAAAGAATTTATCAAAACGTGATATCTATCGCCTCGGCAGGCGACGACGTTGAGAAAAAAGCTGGTGATTGTCGGGGATGGAGCCTGCGGAAAGACCTGCCTTCTCATCGTCTTCAGCAAAGATCAGTTCCCCGAAGTGTACGTGCCAACCGTGTTTGAAAACTACGTGGCCGATATGGAGGTGGATGGCAAGCAGGTAAGAGTCAAACCCTCCCCCGCCTGTCTTTGTACTCACGAACACCCCGAACTATAATTTTAGTACGTATTTTGCTGCTATAAATTGCCGCGTGATAAGCCACTTCGTTGGGCTATCGTTTGTGGCCAGGTCGCTTCTGAAACAGAGCTATATTAGCTCAATGGGCCTTACCTGGTAAAATTAAATAAAATGTTTAGTTAAAAATCGTTTCGTTTATAAATACTAACAATATTGCACATTTGGGTAGGGGGGAGTGGAAGTGTCGGGTTTGTAAAGATAAAGTCGACAAAGCCCATAAGGTATTCACTATACTGTGCAGAATATGTAATATCCATTTGATAACGTTTCTGACTTGGGAATAAAAGCCCTCCCGTGTGGGATTAGCTACTGGGCTCTAAGTTGTCCACCAATGTTGGGGAAGTCTCCACGGAAGTCGGACCATATGCTGCCAAATGCTGCCTCTATGAGTTATACGGGTCGTCTTATTCTTCTCGCCTATGGCTAGATTCTGTGTGAAATGTTAAACTTGATTATCGAGGTTTCGTAAGCTGCATACTGGTTTCGTGTGTCATTTCGCTGATACACTCGAGGTCTCCGATGAAGCGTCGCTTGGGGCAACAGTTGATGATGCATTGCATTGTTTGGTCAACATTTCCGTGGTCATATTTTTGAATTATGTCTCTTTGATCTTTTGGGGGGGGGGTCACCTGAGTAATGTGTAAGCGATAAAAGGGCCCTTACAAAAATCAGTTTGATATATTAATGCTGGAGAGTGACACCCATTGGGTAAACCTTGGGGTAAGGACGCTGAGCTTGGCAACTGCTGAAAGTCATGGGTTCAAATCCAGGCAGCTGAATGTGGATAAACCAGGTTCTCCAGTTGATGGTGTCAGGCCGGTTGCCAACGATTGCACCAAACAAAAAATCCATGACATTAAATCATTAGATCTGGTTTTTATACATTCCAGCTCTTGAGAAGTAAACATATCAGTCTGACTTTCGAACGTTATGCTCTAGCAGGGAAAGTGCTGTCCCTTATTGTGCAGAAGAGGCCACTGAAAGAGACCTCACAAGTCGTTCTGTGATATCCGCTTCCACAGACTGTTTTCTCACACTGAGTGATGAATTGCTCAATGATAAACTCGAATAGATTCAATTCATGACAACGCCAAGAGCACAATATTGATAAAATTGAAGAAAAAAATATTACTTTGCATCACTGTAATATAACTAAGTATTATTTGGTTCTTTAGATCGCAACACAAGCGGTCATTATCAGGAAAAGGGGTTAGCCTCTAAAGGCAAACTGTTTATAAAGGTTTGGAGATGGGCGTAGCCCAAGTGTATCAGCAGCACCAACAGCATGGGCGGGGTAGCAATGCCAATGCCGCAAACTCAAACACGTACACCAAGCTCTCAAGGCGAATGGATATTCTGACTACACAATCCACAAAGCCATCACCCACACCGTGAGGAAGGAGCCATCTGAGGATACAATCAAAACCATCACCCTGCCATACATAGCAGGGGTAACCAAAATATTTCCATAATCATGAACAAACACAAGATCCAGGCCCGATTTAACACAGTACATGAATTTCGTGATCTGATCCCATCTGTGAAGGTCAATATTCTTGACATGCAATATCCCGGCGTCTACAAACTAAGCTGTATCTGCGGCAGCAGTTACATTGGGGAAACTAAGCGACATGTCTCGGACCGTGTTCATGAACATAATGCAGATTTGAAACACGGCAGGACCAATACTTCTGCCATGGCTGATCATTATTTTAATGCGGCTGGCTCACACGAAATTGATTTCTCTAAGACGATGGTACTTTGCAAGCCTACTGACTATCAACAAAGATTCATTCATGAAGCCATCCATATATACAGACACAGACACAATTTCAACCGAGAGGAAGGTTATCGACTCAGCAATCATTGGAAAGATGTCATCAACTACTTTGGGTCATGACTTGACTTGTGTTTTCTTGTCAATCAACCTCCACCGTCAACAGTGTGGTGTGTGGAGCCGGGGTGCAGTGATTTCCTGGCGGCCCTTTGCTGCATTAGCATTGCTGCTACATTGGCATTGTTGCTGCATTGGCATTGCTGCTGCATTGGCATTGCTGCTGCATTTGCATTGTTGCTGCATTGGCATTGCTGCTGCAACGCCCATGCTGCTGGTACTGCTGGTACTGCTGATACACTTGGGCTACGCCCATCTCCAAACCTTTATAAAACAGTTTTCCTTTAGAGGCTAACCCCTTTTCCTGATGACAACCGCTTGTGTTGCGATCGAAACGTCGTGATATTTGTATTCACTTAAATCTTTTTTTCAATCTACGTGACTTTACCGAAAGAACCAAAGAACATGAATTCCTGCAGTCACGAAAGTTTTAAGTCAAAATATAACTAAGGATGCTGTGTTGATAAACGTAACGCTAATAAAGCCGGGTCTATTGGCACACCCTTGTATGCCTGCACTTTGGAGGCTCATGGTGTACAGTATGTATCGTTTGTAGACTTGTGAACCTCTGCCAGGTACTCTGGTTTACGCCCACATGCGAAACACTCCTACAATAGAATTGACCAAGGATCACCATGTATCTTGCGACTCAGTGAGGCTTTTGGGGATAGATACATGAAAATAAATTAATGAAGGCACTATGAAGTACTCTGATGCAGTGCCATGAGTGAAGGCACTTTATCATTATCAGCTATGATCGGTGGACTGCTGGATGAAGGCCTCTCCAAGCCGTCACCATCCATTCTATATTTGAAGCTTTCGTGACTGCAAGGATCCATACTCTTAGTTTTTCCGGTAAAGTCACGTAGGTAAAAAATGAAATTAAAATTAATAAAAATACAATAATAAAAATCACGACGTTTCGGAGGCAACACAAGTCTCCGTCATCAGGTGGGACCGTCACAGCCAGATTTGCTGTATCAAGTACCGTCACCATCCCTTACGGTTCCACATTGCAACACTCCCTCGAACACCAGCACGAGCTCACTTCGTCATTCCATCTCCGTGGTGGTGGACTTCAGAGACGAATTCTCTCCTCTCGGCCGGCCACTGTCGCTTGTCTCCACCGCCGGCCCATCACCGCTTCGAGCCACGACGTGTCCTGCCCAAGGCCCCCGCTTACTTGTCCTAGCCGTCGATGTGATGTCCCTAACCTGTGCACGTGCTCTAATCCGCGTTGTTCCTCTTTCTGTATAAGAGGTTGCGCGCTTCGTTGGCTCATTGGCTGCCTGCGAGCAGGTGGAGCTGGCGCTGTGGGACACGGCCGGACAGGAGGACTACAACCGCCTGCGACCGCTCTCCTACCCGGACACCGATGTCATCCTCATGTGCTTCTCCATCGACAGTCCTGACAGCCTGGGTACGACCGCCTCAAGTCCCTTGGCGAAGCCACGCAATGTGATAAATAACAGGGCTTCAAATACAACACTCGCTGTAAAATTATGAGGAAAGACTAAAATCGAAACGGTTACATGCGTTCAGGCTGGAAACAACGAGAAAGAATAACACACAGAAGGAAGACACGACTGCCACCATGTCTTGCATGTCATACCACACTGCATATGAAATGCTCTCAGCCTTGTCTCATGCGATGACCCCATTTTTAACTCTTTATGATTTGATCGTCTAAACAATAATACAGCCACGCATTCACTTCCCTTGAGCTGGTGGTTGAGGCAAGGCTGACAGCATTGTAGTGAACATACAATTTCGTGGTCACATGACATGCATATAGGTCATGATGGGAGTCATGCCTTCTGGCTGTTTGCAAACGAAACTTTGTACCTTGTTATTTCTGAATAACAGTCCTTCCTGGAGCCATGCACTTTTAAATCTAGATTGAAATCGCATTTCTTTAGAACTGATTGTTGTGTTTAGTTTGTTGTCCTTCCCCTGCACCTCTGCTTAGCACGGCTGGCTGTGTACGGTGCGAAAGAAGTTCAACATACATACAAACATTACACGAGTCTGTAATAATTGTAAACTGTTTAATGGTATCCCTTCAGTTAAATTGCTTCACCTATAATTCAACTTCATTTCGGAGTTTATGCGGTAATATCAATACACAGTTACAGCTTATTGAATTTACTATCATGAATTTATGTAAATTAAGTGGAGTGAATCCAGTGCTTGTATTGTGCCCATGGGCATTTACAGATGGTGAAATTAGATTACTTATTTGATTGAAAAAAACATAATTTTTCCAATTACACAATAGCAGAAAAACCCGCACAATACTGTACTGTTATCCACGGATGACCTTGACGATCTTGCAACATGTCCTGGCACCAGCCCACTTCCTTTTCTCAGCAGCCAATATGGAAAGTACACAGCACGGCGTGTAACTCTGGCTGCGCGTTGCGTACCCCCCCCTCGCTGCGACTTTACAGGAGGGCCCCGTCGCTTCACAGAGTGGACGGATGTCAGATCGCATAAATGCCACATGAGGGTGGGGGGGTCTCGCTGCATCGTGTGCACCGATGAAAGAGTGTGCCACAAACTTTCAAAGGTGTTTTGGCCTACTCTTCCACACAGACCTGACATCGTAGGGCTAACCAAACACACTATACTACACCCCACGCGCCCTGCTAACTGTGGTGCATCCATTCATACTGTTGGGTAGATAGAGGTGGCGGGGGGGAGAGGCGGCGTGGAAATCGTGTCACGCGCAGGGGAGAGTGAATCGGCAACCTCAAAGTCCACGCTGCTAACGGCAGCATCACTCCCACCCTGGCCCCCCACCATAATAATTTTTTTCTTAATTAACCACACCTTGATTTGCATTCAGGTAACATCACCGACAGGTGGACTGCGGAGGTGAGGCATTTCTGTCCCAACGTGCCCATCGTCCTCGTCGGCAACAAGAAGGACCTCCGCAACGACGACAACGCGAAGCGCGAGCTCGCCAAGATAAAGCAGGTGACGGGGGGATGGTGGCCTCACTGGAAGTCGTTCTAGATCTGTACTCTGCCGTTGCTGCGGGTGGTGTTCATCCGTCCCAGTGGTTGTTAGCTTGCGGTGGAGGTTACGCATTCCTATGACAGCCGAGGCATCGTTGGCACCCCCAGTGATGACGACGATCATGATGGAGTGGCAGCACGTGCCTGAGAGAACATCGGCCGAGGAGATGGAGAGGATGAGATCAGCTCGTGTGCAGGGGCTCGATGGATTGTTGCATCGTGTGGCCAAGATGGATGGCAACGGCTTTGGGAGGCTCGACTGTGGCTGACGGTGATGTTGATGATGGTTGGAGTTAACGCCGACGATAATTTTATCTTGACTTTGAGCCCACAGCTGAGCTATCACAGCCACATTTCAGAGCGACTCAAACACGAATGAAAACACAAGGCCTTCCTCAGAGCTAATAGCCACATAAGTGATTGATGGAAATTTCAAGCCAGCTTATTTTCATTATATATGCTGATAATATTACAACATGCCATGTCACTTTATCCAGGAAAGTCTAATTGAGTCTAAAAACTATTTTTTTTCATTCGGGCCCTGCATTCAGATTTATCTGTCTGTTTTTAGTAAATGTTAGTAAAGTGTGTAAAACATGTACATGAACCAGTAAAATTAAAAAATCTCATGAAACAAGATGGGATGAACCCATAACAAGTGAGACTTATTGACTTATACTGGACTTCTGTGATAAAGAGCTTTATGGCTCATTGAATTCCTCCAGTATGAATAAATATTCCGCTTTTGACTTCAGCTAGGAGATTTGGCGCCTTCATAGCAGCCTTAGTTATGCAGTATAAGAATTGCGCGAATACCGAACGCACTTACTAATCGTTGCCATCATCAGGCTGAAATTCCCCATCATCACAATGAACTTAAATACAGTAATCACAAAGAGGTGAAGTGGAGGGATTCGGGATCGAGGTAAAATATGGGCGACACTCATGTACGCAGCCCGACGTACAATCCAACACACTCCATGCACACTGGTCGACAGATACACATGCCGATTAGCATTTTACATGATGGGCATGTTCAGGCCGATGGGGACTACAATCTTGCTGTAATGGAATTTCTCACTTGTTAAATGAAACAAATGTTATTTTGCATCATAAAAAGTAGACAATATTCCTCCACAATGCGCATGTTGTAAATAAGATTGTTTCAGCTGGATGGCCCAACTAAGCTGTTGGGGTCTATGTCATGGGCATCCTGCGATACGAGGCCACTGTGCTCTAGTTTGTTGTCAAGAGTACCCTTATTCCAACTAGCATTCACACATTCTGTGGGTACAATGGCATTCTACTTGCTTTGTATGTATTTTGCACTTCTTTTGCACCATACATAGTCAACCTCGCTAATCGGAGGTGTGGGAGTGGGCAACAAACTATAGACAAAAAGTAGTTTTAAATAAATGAGTTTTCAATCTAGATTTAAAAGTGCATACCTCCAGTGGCTTCCTAATATCAGAAGAGCATTCCAGACGGCTGCAGAAGCACACCTGAAAGCGCCCGATGCTTTACTGACGCCTCAAGACACCACCTTCGTGGCCCAGCAAGGTTGGCGGGTCTCAAGCACATGATGATAATCTGCGTGATCCACCAAGCCTGCTTCCAAAGCTCAGGATAACAGTCGCGCGCGCGTGTTTATGACTTTCTAGCCGCAATATCTCCTGGTGTGCACCGTGTGCAGGAGCCGGTGAGGGTGGAGGAAGGCAGAGACATGGCCAACCAGATAAATGCCTTCGGCTACATGGAGTGCTCGGCCAAGACCAAGGATGGCGTGCGCGAGGTCTTTGAGATGGCCGCCAGGGCTGCGCTGCAAGTCCGCAAGCGCAAGAAGAAGAGCGGTTGTCTTCTCCTGTGAGCGTGTGACCCCCCCACCCCCCCAAGCCAGAAAAGGCACCAAAATGTACGGTCTAAAGCTATCGTTTGAGTGCAGAGCACATGGCATATTTGGAAATTCTACCTATTTAAGCGACAGGCGGCCAATTTTTAGTTTGTACTCTTTTACCCACGTACCGAATTTATGTAGAAAGAGTAAAAAAATGGAAGCCTACCACTTACATTGGAAGCCTTCCCAAGTGTGATGCTGTGCATTGCAGAAATAATTTGACCTACAGTCTGAGGGCAGGAGTGGTAAAGTAACCTCTTCTCACCTCTAAATGGACTGTATTTAATTTTATCCAAATAATGTAGCCATTTTTTTAAACCTAAAGTTTAGGATATGTTTAAGAATAAATTATTATATAATGCTGCTATGGGTGACGTGAGCTTGTTTCTTATCTGTGTGTCTATGTTGGATGAATATAAAAATGATTTTGCAACAAACGTATTTGTGAGTGATGCCATTTTTTGTGCATATTACTTACAACAACAGAGGGAATTTTCCACTATGTGCTGGTGATATCACCACGGTGCTTGTACCAGGCAAAGTTTACTATAAGGCCACGTTCAGTGGTAAAGATCCATTGGAAACAGATCACAGGACAGGCCCAGATGTTATGGAACACATTCCTACGGAGGGAGCTGGTAGGAACGTTGGGTTGCTCGGTCAATGGCCAGGGTCAACGGCGGCGTGGTGTATTCCGCAAATATGCCCGACTGTGAGGGCGAGCACAAGCCGGCGTGAGTAGGTTAAACGTTGAGTTTTTTAAGGGCACCACGGGGTGACCAGCCCCTCCCCACCCAGCCCCACCCCTCCCACCCCCCACCTCCCCACCCAGCCCCTCCCGACCCTCCCCACCCAGCCCCTCCTCACCCAGCCCCTCCCTCCCCACCCAGCCCTTCCCTCCCAAACCAGCCCCTCCCTGCACGACGGACGGACGGACACAATAATCCCCTGTGGGCTGGTATAACCAGGTTCCTACCAGTATTAACTGACTTGGATGAGTGGCAGATGTACCTCCTGCACTCCACCAAAGGCACCCATAATGTAAAAGCAACGTCCTCTACGCTATGCATCTGAGAAACCCAGTCTCAAGACTCTTGTTCAAGAAGTCATGTAATTGAATATGTTGGTCTTTTTGTTAAATCCACCCTCTTCATTGTTAGGGGTTATAAAAACTCTCAATCGCGGTGGGTGGCTGCTCTCAGGTTTAAAGGATTCTTACTTAGTTAAACAAAGGACGTGGATCAATACTGCTCAAAGGTCACTGCTAACTTGCTTAAACATTTGGGCATCTATGAGGCATGTAGCGACTTGGGGGGGTAGGGGTCACTATTCGATTGCAGAACCAATTTTCTTTCTTGCTTATACGGTCTTGTCTGCACTGTATTTCTCAAAATATCATGGGACCTCCTTTGCCAACACCAAAATAGAATAGGTTTTCCCCTTTTTTCCTGGCAACAAAACAGCTGTGTTAAGATGTTAAAACACCAAACTGAAACCTTGTACAAGGAATCATGTCTGCATTAACCACAATACTTGTGGTCAGAATGCAAACAAACAAAAACATACTCTGATAATATATGCATTGCCTTTGAAACTGATTGGTCCACACTAGAGACAAACGGTGCGGACAAATCAGTTTCATCTTAACACCAAATTTTGATTTAAAGCTTTCGTGACTGCAGGGATTCATATTCTTGGTTCTTTCGGTAAAGTCACGTAGAAGGGAAATAATAAAATAAAAATATAAAACAATCAAATTGTTTTATTTCCCTTCTACGTGACTTTACCGAAAGAACCAAGAATATCTTCACACCTGTTTTGTTGCCAGAAAAAAGGGGAAAAACCCCTATTCTCATTTCTCGTAAAATGTACACCGTCTTCGCTGGTAGTTTTATTTGAACGGCCTTTATAATTTGTACTATATAACCCTCGCCTCCGTTTAGCATGGTTGGCTACGTACGGTGCGAAAGTTCAAATTACATACATACTGCCCCATTCATAATATCGCAGTTTGTCTCGTCTGTATGTTTTGTACGGTCCTCCTCATTTGAATGTGTCATTTATACGGTCTGTCTCATACTTCCTTGTTTATACAGTTCTGATGTCATTTGTACCGTATATCCTTTTGTACCGTCTCATGTGTACTGTAAATCTTTTCAAGTGCTGTCTTGTTGATTCTATATTTTCGTGCTGTCTTTATATTGTGTGCTGTCTTGTTTGTACTGGCCTCATTTGATACCCTTTTGTCTATTCTTTCATCTGTACCGTCTCGTTCTGTCTCATTTGCTTTAAATCAAAATCCGAAGTAATTCTGTGTATATCACAGAATTACTTCGGAAAGCTCAGGTGACCTCTCTTATCCATCCACAACAGGCCGCAGCAATTTCCTTAGCACCCTGGCTGCAGAGAGTAAAGTTCGTAGTATCCAGCAGAATGTGTTCCAGCAAACTCGGAGGCGGCATTGACCTTCAGGGTATCATCAGCGGTAAAGTTTGTTGAATGTTTCTGGGTCACCAGATGCTATTGGTGAGAGCATTGCAGCTTGTTGTTCAATTGCTAAAAAGCTACAGTATATTGTAAACACATTACACTGGCGACAATGCGGTGGCAGCGGCGCACAGGCACACAACCGAAAAAACAAACGTAGCGCATTCAACAAGCACTGCTTACAGAGGGCGCAGTAAATGAGCAACTCCCAATATACTGGTGTGCTTAAATAGCAAGTCATTGCCACGTTTTGTTTACGTGAGAACCCTTCCTAATTGGCTATGTCTCGTGGTGGTGGGTTAACGACACATTTATATTTACGCGATCTAACCCCCAAAAATTACTTTATTATGGAGCGACTCTACCTCTGTGGCCCATGGGTGGAAAAACCCCGATTTTTCCGGCGGCAGGCATCGGGTTTTTTCTTTAATATAATTAAACCCGATTTCGGGGAATTAAAACCTGGTTCAATGAATACGAAACTCTGATCCAAGGCTTAGGCTGCTTCCTCGTCGGTGCTGCTATCGTACTCGGGGCCGTCGGGCACGGGGTAGTCGTAGAACGCGGCGGGCAAGTTGGTCGTGATGAACACGAGGAGCTTCTCCTCCACAATCGTGGGCGCCAGTGAGTTCCTTGGCTTGGAATGGATGAAGCCCATCGTTGAGAAGTTCCGCTCGGATGCCGCAATTAGAACCAATTAAACCGGATTTCTCCCAATCTCAGATGATCGGGTGTAATATAAAAGACAATTAAACCCGATTGTAAAAAACCCGACTGTGCCACCCTTGCTTGTTTGTAATTATTGGATTGTGGACAAACTCCTGAAGCGTTGTTGTGAATCGTTGTCATGAGTAAAACATGAATTGCATTTCCGATAAAAAAAATCGATCACGTAGTATTCATTACGTGCCCAACATCGGAGTGTGAATGAGCAATGTCTCCTTCATATAACCCCGTCTCTCCGCATCAAAAAAAAAACACCACAAAAGCAACTTTAAACACAACCGATGTGTCGCCAACGGCCTGCGGATGCATTTCAGCAGCATTGCTTCAACACAAGTAACCATCAAATAACAAAAACATTGCGCACGTGGAGACAAACAGACATACACGAATGTGACTACATATCGTCTCCTTATCTTGTATTTAGATTCTGCACGAGGACGCGAGCGATTATAATGTTTGAGCTTCCACATCAGGTCGACCCAGTCAGTCCACGTGTTCACGTGCTTTACCTGGGTGGAGAACGCGGGAGGCGTGGCTTGAATAATTTATGCTAATTACCATCAGTGGGGGGGGGGGTTTGCAGGGGGGGCGTTGCTTATACGGGGGGGGGCGGCTGCAATCGCGCGGGGGAGGGGCGTGACGTAAACAAAGAGGGCGTGGCCTAAGTAACCGTGGGCGGAGTCAATCGGGAGAAGATAGGCGGGGCTAGTAGGGAGTGGGTGTGGTCTTGTTCGTGACGTCACACCCTGCCGCGCCTTGACCCCGCGCCTTGACCCCGCGTCACCCACCCACCCGCGTCTCTCACGGTCTTCCCTGTGCGGCCGCGGTAAGCGCCTCAATCCTCTCCCCTGCCTTCGTTCCCCTCGCGAGCGAGCCGAGGTTGACGCCGGCAAGCCCATCCGCGTGCGTCTTGACGTTGATCTGGCGGGCGGTGGGGTGTGTTTGTTGTTGTTAAGCTCGGCTTTTTTTTTTAATCGACGCGGCCGGACGACGGGTCGTTTCCAGGCGACGCCGCAGGCTTCTCCGGCTGGGCGTAGGCCTCGCGTCGAGAAATAATGGAGACAACTGTGGTGGTGGTGGTTGTGGTTATTGGTAGTGGTGATGGTGCCAGTGTTTTGTGGTGATGGTTATTGGTAGTGGTGATGATGTTGGAGCCAGTGTTTTGTGGTGGTGGTGGTGGTGGTGGTTAATGGTGGTGTTGGAGCCAGTAGTGGTGGTGGCGATGGTTAATGGTGGTTGTGATGATATTGGTCCGTTTTACACGTTGGCTTTCGCGACCAATATTATTATGGATGATATTGGTTGGTGATGTTGGTGGTAGTGGGGGCGGTGGTGATCAAGTCGTGGTGGGGAGCGGTGGTGGTTATTAGTAGTGGTGATGGTGTTGGAGCCAGTGTTTTGTAGTGGTGGTGGTTGATGGTGGTGTTGGAGCCAGTAGTATTTGTGGCGGTGGTGGTGGTGGTTACTGGTGGTGGTGGTGATGTTGGTCAGTTTAACACGTAGGCTTTGGCGACCAATGGATATTGGTTGGTGATGTTGGTGGTAGTGGTGGCGGTGTTGGTCAAGTCGTGATGATTTTGGTTGATGGTGATGTTACTTATGAGAGGGTGGCGAGACGTCAAGTACCTCGCGAGGTCGTGGCTTCGATCCCGACCCTGACGCCTGCTGTATATTTCGAGTTTGTGGTGTCTCTCTCCCCGTGGTCGTGTGGATTTTTCTCCGGGTCCTTCGGTTTTTTGCTATACATTTAAACGTGATAAGCCACTTCCTTGAGCTATCATTTGTGGGCAGGTCGCTTATAAAAAAGAGCTATATAGCTCCGTGGACCTTACATGGAAACATAAAAATGGTTTTATTTTAATGATGGTGGTTATGTCATTGACGAGAATGGTGATGTTATTGATGCTGCTGATAGTGATATACATGGTGGTGGTGATAATGAATGACGTTATTGATGCTGGTGATGCTACTGATAATGATGATGGTGGTAATGTTTAAACAAGTCATGTGGGAGTGTATGCATATGTGTGACGAGCTATTCCGACTTGCCTGTTGGAGGTAGATAACGTTAAAACCAAATGAGAGCCAAACGAGAGAAACGTTTGTGTTGGGTAGCCAAAATCACAGCTTGCAAACAAAAGACGGGATCTAAAGAAGCAAATGGTAGTGACAGCTGTACAAAAGTTGGGTCTCTTGTTGTGTAAAAGGAAGTGTCTGGGAGGCACAGGGGAGCCATTTTAGTGGGGTCCTGTTGCCTTCTGGTTAGTTTGTCCAAAGAAACCAACTCTGCACTGATGACACGCTGTGATTTGTACTGGCATTCGAACGCCACACGATGAGGTCTGAAAAGTAAGTTCATGCATTGGCAGTGGTGTACAAGAACACAACAGTACAAGGTGATCCATTTATAAGATACGCCACTGATTTTCAATGGCCCCTTCCGAAGGAGTTTTTGAATCGTGTGAAAGCAATGTCTCCCATCGCAGAAGAGACTTGCAATATTTAATTGTATTGAGGTTGGTGGGGGGACGTGTACGTTTATCGTTATCGATTACGATGATGGGATGTTTATAAATGGATCACCTGGTGGATCTGATTCACGTTGCTTAGAACGTTTCGGGCCATGGCAAGTCTTAGAATTGACCAGTCAGCCTGTGATGTAGAGTGTCGAAAAAAATCCTCGTGGTTCGTGACTGGTGCAATGAAGGTAGAGGTTGCGTTCATTTTACGAAACGTTTTGGATTTTTTTTTTCAAGTCATCTCAACTGAGGTGCAGCGGGTCTCTAATCTTTTGGAGCTGCCATTATCTTTACATACCTGCCAACCCAGTGTGCCCGTATTCTTGTCCAGGGAAATTGCGTTTTCAGGTCCATACGGCGTACAGCTGTTTCAACATCTTTTGTCTGTCTTTCTCCCTTGCGATGAGATTTATAAGGGCACCGGGTGACCAATAAGGTCTGAATAGGTCTGTAATAACGTAGGCACTGATTAAGGGTTGACAAGTACGTCTTTAAAGGTGGCCAGATCTAATTGAAAGGTCTATCTGGACCACCGACTAGTTGTAAAATACTAGTACACCGACAGCAGTGCATAAGTTATGACACTGATCCTACGTTGAAGTGTTTGTCTACTTAAATTACTCGTTATGTTGCCTTCTCAGATGGCAGCCATAAGGAAAAAGCTGGTCATTGTCGGGGATGGAGCCTGCGGAAAGACCTGCCTTCTCATCGTGTTCAGCAAAGATCAGTTTCCCGAAGTCTACGTGCCAACTGTGTTTGAAAACTACGTGGCCGATATCGAAGTAGATGGCAAGCAGGTGGGAGCAAATGTGGTTCACGACGACTTAATCTGTCCGTTTTAGTATAATAGTAAACATGCACTGTATATATTAATGGAAATAAGTACGTCCCAAAAATATGTGTCTGCATCTATAACTTGTAACCGCTCATGGAGTTTTCCTACTTTATCATGCCAAACAGGAGGAAATTAATTGTGAGAATTAAATTTTTAATTTTAGGCTAACTAGCTTAAGAGTGATGTTTTCATCAGATTGTGAGTGACTAACATTTTGAATCACATTTAATAGGGTTGATTTTTTGAAATGTATTTCTTATAATGCATTTGACTATCTGTTCAAAATTTCAGCTTCATAGCCCTTCTGGAACATACTCTTTGGTTCTTTCGGTAAAGTAATGTAGTTAGAAAAAAAACACAATTCTCTAAATGTACTTTAAGCTCACCTTTAAATTAACAATATTTTATCAAATTTTATAAGTGGCTCTAGTACTCTTAAATTCAGGTGGGAGGAGAGGGGAGTTGAAGCATGACTGCCTGCGAGCAGGTGGAGCTGGCGCTGTGGGACACGGCCGGACAGGAGGACTACGACCGCCTGCGACCGCTCTCCTACCCGGACACCGACGTCATCCTCATGTGCTTCTCCATCGACAGTCCTGACAGCCTGGGTATGACCGCTCAAGCCCTTGGCGAAGCCACGCAATGATAAAAATAACAGGGCTTAAAATATAAAACTCCCTGTAAATGTTGAGAAAAAAACACATCACAACGGTAACGTGTGCTGGCAGTAAACAAGGAAAAATAACACACAAAGGTATGCATCTGACAAACAGCAGGAAGATACGACTGCCACCATGTCTTGCATGTACACATGTCATGTGACCACTGCATATGAAATGCTCTCAGCTTTGTCGAATGGGATGGCCACGTTTTCAACTGATTAGTTGGTGGTCTAAAACAATAATACGGCCACATTCACTTCCCTTGAGCTAGTAGTTTAGACAATGCTAACAGCATTGTGTGCTATACATGCAGTGTGGTGGTCACATGACATGCATATAGGACATGATGGGAGTCATGCCTTCTGACTGTTCGTAAACACAACTTTGTACCTTATTTCTAAATAACAAGAGTCCTGACAACCTGGGTACGTGCATCCTCTCAGACATGTGGGGAAATCCTGTACAACCATTGCGGCAAGAAAAAAAAACAGTGTTCAAAATACATTGAAAAGGAAGCGTTAACAGGAAGCGTGTAATAATTCTTCTCTTGAGATGACGCGAAGTATCACAATGTGGGGGTTTCAATGTAGATCATATCATGGCTGCAGGAATCATGCGAGCCACATGTAGGAATTGTCCATGATCGATTCTCATTTGCATGATGTAACGCATGTATTTGGATCACCATGATATATTTATTTAAATGGGTAAATTTTTAGATTGGGACCTTCAATCGAGGACAATTGGAGCTCAAACCCCAAGACACTGCATTGTGTCAATTGTTAAACATGAATATATTTGCTTAATTAGCGACACGCATACATTCAGGTAAAAGGCATTGTCTACTGTGAAGACGGATATTTGTATTGAGCCTGCATCCTCAATGTTCCTTTAGAAAACATTCCTGAGAAGTGGACCCCAGAGGTGAAACATTTCTGCCCAAATGTGCCAATCATCCTGGTGGGAAATAAGAAGGACCTGCGCAATGACGACAACACAAAGCGCGAGCTTGCCAAGATGAAACAGGTGAGGTGCCTATTTACAATAACTATTTTAATGTTTTGTCTTTGACAATTAATAATGAGCGGTTTACATTTTACTGTGGGAACAAGGCTGATAATGGTTGTAGAGTCCTTAGCATCACTGTTCACTGGGATTGTCTTGTGCAGGAGCCGGTGAGGGGGGAGGACGGAAGAGACATGGCCAACCGGATAAATGCCTTCGGCTACATGGAGTGCTCTGCCAAGACCAAGGACGGCGTGCGTGAGGTCTTTGAGATGGCCACCAGGGCTGCCCTGCAAGTCCGCAAGCGCAAGAAGACAGGCGGTTGCCGGCTCTTGTAAACTGTTGCTTAAGTTGCCTTTTTTCTTCATAAATCAAAATCATTACACTATACGTGGCGAATATATTACACACGCATAACGAATTTCGTAACTCGTGTTAAAAGTTGTCTAAAGAAGGGGCTTTCGTTATTTACGTTAAGCATGGGTTTTCATTGGAAGCCGTGAACGCATTCCCTTTTTCTGAGGCAGATGAAGGTGTTGCCATGTGATGGTTCCAGGCTGCTGCTTTGGACCAGCCCCCATGGCAAGTGCTAGTCTGCTCTTTTGGTTCAAGGCCTTCTGGAATCCTTTGCAGTTTCAACTTAAGTCTTCCTGGTGGGGCCCACATCTTTTTCCAGCCAAATTTTACGGGGGAGGGGGGCCTCTTCTCTGTTGTGCTGTATTGTGCAGTCCTCCATCCTGTGACTGTCCCAAGTGGTGGTAAGATTGAGACCACCCGCACTGCTCTCTGCTGAGGTCCTGATCGTCTTCTTTCGTGTGGCTGATGCAGAGCAAAAACTGCTATTTCACATTCAGGTGGTCAAGCCAGATAACTGCGACATATAGCGAAGTGCATTGATGTAGTCTCCTTAGTATATTTGGATGGTTATGTTGGTCCTAAGTAATAGCGGCCAACCTATTCCCGAACACTAAATATGGCAACGAAAGTGACAATAAATGCAATTTAAGACAAATGTCTGGGTAAATAGGCCCATAAATTGACCTGTAATTCTTTTTATTCCTGGGTGAGGGTACAATGGCATTGGCCTATCTTGGAAGAAGGGGCATGTGGATGGGCGCAGTATGGAAAACCAACATGTTCTCTCCATGTGATTACTTAGCAGTGTAAACATTGCTTTTGGAGATGGTTCTCTTTTTGTTATGGGTTTCAGTTTGGGTGCTGTTGACTTCACATGTAGTTGTGTTTTTAGAACTACTACTGTGTTTAAGGTGACCACTCCATTAAAAATCACAAATGCAACCCCACTGTATTCTGCATTGAAATGACAAGTCGGTCCTTGGTTAATTTGAAACCAAATTCAAATGTACATTGGATTGTGGGTTTAATGAAGGTAAGTTAGTGCAATTGGTGCATCACCACTAAACAGTGTCACTTTTATTAACTACTGTTGTATGTAATATCAATGTTTCATGGGCTTTGCATTGTTATCAAATAAACATTCCAATACTGTATTGTATTGAACATCATTTTGAGTACTGTGGTATTGGTTGTATTTAAGTGTATTTTAAAACAATATTTGTCCCAAGTTGGAGATGTACATGCATAAGCAAAACCCAATATGCACAAAATAGCATGCGACGTTGTGCATTGCTGCATGGTAAGGAAATCACATTTTATGTAATTAGCAAGTCCTTTTGACCATTCTTGCAGCACAACCCTGCTATTAAGTGTATCACACTTTCCAATGAAGCACACTCCACTGTTTTAACTTCAAATTAATTTGATCTTGGCACAATAAGACAAAGCAAGGCCATAATACAAAATGTCAGACTTTACAAACGATAAAACTGATGCACCTTGCTGAAAATGTGGTAAACAAAATTGTTTTCCAAGCACATTCAATTGACAGTCAAAATACATTTAATGATAGACACACAGACAACTGTACTTGCTTTAATATACAATTACAGTAACTGGCTTTTTCCACGTCAGCCTAATACTGTATTAACAACCATTCAAATAGACCAACATTAACAAACCAGCTAAACCAGCTGCAATGGGCACCAAGTACCAGCTGGTTGGAGCACTTATCACGCCCCAACCTTTAAATTCTAGTCATTTGGTAGTTAACTACTATTTATAAAAACAAAACTGTAGTGCTCTTTTCCCATACCCAACACCAGTGTCACTACTGACTTAAAGTCAGCATTCCCCTGCCTCTCACCCACCCTCAATCTGCTCGACTTCTGATTGAGCTTGCACTGTGAAAAGACAACCACCTGTATAAAAAAAGCCTTGAGCAATGTAAGGTTTTACACAAGCGGCTATGTCAATTAACCTTGTACTCTCAAAACACAACCGATTGTATAAAAACCTTAATGGAAATTATGCCATTAAATAAGACGTTTTGAACACAAGGCATGATACAGCCATTATGTATCATCGAATTAACTGGATTGAAAGGACAATGTGGAAATTGCACACAAAAATACTCCCTAACATGTTTTTTTAGTTACTTTTGAGCCAGCTTGGATGAACCCCAGCAACAGCCTGCTCGACGTTACGGTTCCGTCTGATAAAGACACAAAATGAGACTCCCGAATGTGTAAACCGGCTCAGGCGCTTCATGAATAAAGATTTCGAAAGGAGTCCTTTGGCATCCCCCCCCCACCACCATTTTCCCCACTGTGACCTCAAATGTGCCACATGTGTGCGGTGCATGCACCCTACTGCAGCCAGATTATTTTTGTATCTCTTTGACAGTGCATCACAGCGTAGTGTGACTCTGCTTGGAATGGGCTGAATCACGTCATGCGGCACAGACGCTGGTGGTTACAGCCTGGTGAGTTGAGTCGCAAACGGAAGGAGCGTGGGCGAGTTAAGACGTGGATTTTTTTTTTCCGAAACGGGACCGGTGACGTGTGGCTACAGCAGTGAGCGCAGGGCGTGGTGGCGTTGCACGGAATCGCAGCACCGGACCGGCGCGGTGACTGCAGTGCTATTGTGTGTAGTGCACGCGGAGCCTTGCGTTCCAATCACGAGGTTCCGTTCTGCAGCTTGCAGGGTGGTGGCCGCAGCATGTCCTGGAAAGGATGCATGGCCTCTTGGAGGGCCAGGCACACATCCGGACACGTGCACGACACGCACGCGACCAGCGTCGGGTACAGCGCTATCACCTGCTCCCACATGCTCATGTCCACTGTAAAAACAAGAGGGGGTTGTGCAAAAAAATCGCCAATAAGAGTGCAGAGTCAAAAGAATGACCGACTGAATATGACGCCCGCATGCACATGGCCTCACAGGATTTCCTGTCAACCCTCCCATGCGCTAATGACAATAAAAATGTCATCCCCATGCACTGATGTGTTTAAGTGGCCCAGGTAAACAGCACACAAGTACACACGTTTGCGTACAATTCAAACGATAAATATAACAGTGTTGTGTGCATATTCTTGGTTCTTTCAGTAAAGTTATGTAGAAGGGAAACAATGAAATAATAAAAATATAAAACAATAAAATTCTCACGACGTTTTGACTGCAACACAAGCAATCATCATTAGGTGTGAAATCCACAGCAATTATTTTTTTTTCACATTTTCTTGCTTGTGTTGCAGTCGAAAGGTCGTGAGAATTTTATTGTTTTATATTTTTATTATTTTATTATTTTCCTTCTTTGTGACTTTACCGAAAGAACCAAGATTATGAATCCCTGCAGTCACGAAAGCTTTAAATAAAAATGTGGTGTTGTGTGCGTCAATAATTTATGAACCTCCAACACTGCAGTCACTATGCTGCATAACCAGCACATCCCGTATTACCTGCAATGCTCGGGGATAGAAAATTTCAAAATCTGTGACGTGTGGTGTACATCACAACATTTCAAGTCCTGAAGAGAAACAACCAGCAGCTGTATGGAACATTTCAAAGCCCAGAACATGTTAAAAGCCTGCTAAATATAACTCCTAAAAGACCACGTGCGTGCCACTTGTTGTTTACACAAGGGTTTTTTAAGATGATATACTCTGTGGGCTAAGATTGTTTAAATATGTCTTGACATTGAAACCAAAACATTCACAAGTGTTTTTTTTATATATAAAATACAAATGTTTGCTTTCCCATTTAATTAGCGGTCATAAACAGCATATTTATGATATTTGTTATTTGCAGTTAACAAGTATATAAAAATATATCCCTGTCATGAAGCGTGCCAAATCAAACAGAGCACACAAAGACATTCACTAACGCCATCAACCCGGGTTTCGCCCATATATTCTTCTATGGTAGACACTGATAACAGTGGCAGAGTGGAAAGAATAACAAAGGAGCCTTTTCATAGCATAAAAATAGCTCGTCATCACGGTTACTTTAAACGCCCACGACGCCTGCATTGGGGCTGCAAATAAAGTGAAGAAATACTCACCATTTTCCGGTCGAGTCTTTTTCAACGAATCCATTAGTGTACTTGTTGCTTTTAATACAAAAACTACTTCTGTTATCCTCTGCCTGTGAAACAAAAGGAGAAAACCGATCAACTAACTTTCAACAACACAAAGCGAAGAAAAGTGTGTTCCTCGTAATTGCAATGAGTTTTACAAATATAACCTTGCAATCACAGAGATGCCGGCTGTCACAGCAGCTGTAAAAAAATTGTTCCCGTGAAAGTGAATTGGACAGGTGAGGTGACTCGAGCATAGACGTGAAAATAAAACAGTGGTTGCGGCAAAATTGTGGCGTAAAGGATACCACACACTGTATCAAACAACATAACGTCGTGAACATTCCACGACACATCCAGAAACATACCTTGTTCAGCAGTCCTACTGCTCTATCTTTCTACCCGATGACGATTGCTTGTGTTGCGATCGAAACGTGATTTATTATTTATTTTTTCTACCTACGTGACTTTACCAAAAGAACCAAAGAGTATAAACCTTAGAGTTTTTAACTTATTTTCGAAAAGGGTCCTATTTATGTGTATGTACAGACTGTGTCTCATTCTGCTGCTGGATGAGTGCCTCCCAATGCCAGGGGAGTTCATGGTAGTTATTTGACCATACTTCACCACGCTGGTCAGTGTGGGTTAGTTCAGGCAGGCAGTACAGATGTGGATGCATAGTACAATACATCATTCTTATGCCCTCTGCTGCCCATAACGTAGCCCCACGGCAGTCTACAAGCGGCAAGTTTTATGCACGGCGATTGCCCCATCCAAGCACTATCCCCAGCTCAACTCTGCTTAGCTTCCAAGATCTAATGAGAAGCAGGCGCATTCTGAGCGATTTGGTCATAAGGCCGGATTTGTGATAATGGCCAATTTCTCGGTTATTACATCACGTGGAAGAAAACCCGATTCTATCCCCTCCAAGGGGCTGTATTATACAACAGTGTATTGCAGTGTTCTTCATTGCAAGGCCCGCGGGCCACTGGCGGCCTCTGGTGGCCTTTAGTGCGGCCCTTGACGTGTGGCCCCGACAAATACACAGATGTGAAAACGCCACATCATGTGTCACGGCCCTCACACTGATGTCTTATCGCCAAAAGTGCCCCCCCCACCCTGAAAATTAGTGAAGAACACTGGTGTATTGCCACCGCGACTATGACTGGCGTACGCGCGCGTGATGTACGCTCTCCGGAGCGGCGCACCTGGGCAGGGGACAGGAGCCGCTGAGTCGCTCGTCCTCCACGTACTTGGCGAGCACCTGCTGCGCTCGCTGTAGCAGCGCGGCGAGCGCCATGCGCGAGATGTAGCCCTCCTGCGCACTCGTCGCCTTGCCGCTGAGCGAGAACTGAAGCAGCGTCTCGAAGCACACCTTGGAGAACTCCTCGCGCATGCGGTAGCTAACCTCCGCCTCTGCACGCCGGCAATGTCACAAAAACAACGACAGCCACGGTTGTATGTGCATAAAATAATTGTTTCTTCCTATGTCTCAGGGTTAACTGTGCTATGTTCTTGCATCCAATGGTGAAACAATTGCGGTGCCCTTCATCAACATTTAAAGGCAATATAATTGACACAGCAAGCAAATGTGATTTATGAAATGTTTTGTTTGAGTTATTTGAACAAAATTACATTCACTACATTTTGACTTATTTTTTTAAAGTGATATCATACAGGCAATTAGTCACTTACATAGCACCCAATATTATACAAGATTAAATCCTACACCATCAGACTGAACCGCAAAATTCTCCGATGATGTCACTAAAAACAAAATCTGCATTTGACTCACAGCGGTGACCTGATAAACGGCCATGACCCTACAACTGTGGCCCATTTTTTTCCCACTGCTTAATGTCGTCATCATCTCCGGCCACGATCTCTCCACTACTGGAGAAAGGCCACTCCAAGCCATTGCCACCGCTGGTGGAAAGGCCTCCACGAGATGGAACCCTGGAGACATTCTAGAGGGTATTTGGCCTACTCGTGCATGCTGGGCAGACGTCATGGCAGAGGTGAGAGTATCGCAAACGGGTTTTGATTCCTTACCTGTACCCGACCGCACCAGGGTCGCAAACGGCTACCCGTACCCTACCCGATACCCGGCTACCCGTACCCGGCCGGGTATCGGGTAGGGTACGGGTACCCGATTGCGACCTTTGGGATGAAGCCATGTTGCAGGCGTGGGTGGGTTGATTCTAGGAACTTGAATTGTGAGAAGAGACAAGACGTTGGGAAGTGAGTGACAAACGATTACTCACTAGTGACTCACGGCCTACCCGTAACCCGTACCCGGCCGCACCAGGGTCGCAAACGGGTACCCGTACCTCGGGTAGGGTACGGGTATCGGGTACCCGATTGCGACCTCTGGAGTATCCACAATTTCCCAGTGGCTCCCACTTGACGTTGTTCCTCCCCACAGAAAACTCGGTCCGCTTTGGCCAGTCCCGCCTGTGGTAGTGCACCTTGGTGTCTAAATCTTTTGTAGTCATTTTTGAATTACTTTAGTATAAATACATGTTCATGTTGTTTTTTTCTGACTTCATGTGAACGAAACAACACTTTTCTCATTGAAAATAGGTACATTTCAAAATATTACTGTCCTGGCCACAAAAGCAAAGTTTGTGGGGAATAATAGCCACTTACTATACTTTTTAGGCAGAAGAAATTATGAAATAACACTTACTACCCAGGAACAAAAATTGTGTTACATAGTGTAATGTATCGGGGCAGTGTAATAAGGCAATGCAGTACCGGTGAAGGAGGTGGACTGTGAGTGGATGGAGCCTTTGTTAAGCATGCTCATGATCTGGTTGACAAATTCCTTAGGGATGAAGAGCGCGTGGGGTAGAATGTCTGTGCCGATGAGCTGCACCACCTGAAACGAGCAGCAGCCTGGCAATCAAGCATCCGTCTCCAGCACAGTACACAGTGGCAGAAGGCATTCATTAGGGGCGTATAACAGACCTGTTACAGATGCATCAATGAACACAGCAGTTTTTATTTGTGTCAACCGGCGTTAGAACCAATGTACACATGCACACCAATTAGCATTAATACCAGTAGATGACAGCTGGTGGTATTGTGGAAGAAAAATTACGTGGACGGAATCAATAATGTATTAACGTTATTCAATACTATTTAGTCAAATGCACATTTTTATTTCAAATTAAGAGTACACGTGATTCGAGTCAGTAAACTTCCAGCTGTGGGAGTAATTGTTTAAGTTATCCATGAATTAGACCATAAATAATTGAAGCAGCAAACCTGAACGTCAATGCTTTCATTCTTCTGAAACTCTTGCAATGATAGGTTTTCCGGTGGAGTGCTGAATAAACAGATGGTCATGTATCAGCTGTTGGGCATTCGTCGGCAAGATTATTATTTACAATGAGAAAGTCTTAAATATAATGGGGGAGGGTGGGTGAGGTTCATGAGATTGTATTATTCTTCGAGGGGTGTGAAAAGGGTCAAGTGTGGTCGGTTTGGGTGGGGTTGTTATCAGTAAGCGATTCACGCCCAGCGATGCAATGACCCCAAAGCTATTCATGGCACTATTAAGGGCTGCGTTTCGATTACATTTTTATTTATTTTACGATGCAATTTTACCATCCTGTTTGCATTGTTTCACCTCTTTTCTGTGTGTGGTGTCGTTTTGGAATGGCAGTTAACATAAATGCACATGCACGAATCGATATATATATGCATTATTTGCGGACAATTTCTACGTGTTTTCAGAATTTGGTATTTTTAGATAATTTCAATTACAGAAGAAGTGCCTGATTTAAAGATTGGCACACTGAACTTGTAGTCGAGATATTGGCAAAAAAATTGTACTACTTATTTTTTTACAATTTATTTTACCAGGTAAGGGCCCACTGAACTATATAGCTCTTTTCTAGAAGCGACCTGGCAAAAAATGATAGCTCAATGAAGTGGCTTAAGATGTCGATATTTATATCAGCCAAATACTCTCAACGTGTATGTTTCTAAATGTTGAGGGAAAAACTGGAGGACCTGTAGAAAAATCCACAGGACCATGGGGAGAACATGCAAACTCTAACTATGCAGGCGTCAGGGTCGGGATCGAACCAACGACCTGCATACCAGGCGAGGTAGTTAACATATTGCCACCGTGGCACCGTATATATGTCTCTGTAGAGCTGGTCCACCTGTTGGTGAAGAGGAAGTCCTGGAAGGTTGCGGCCAGCTCGCTCCACATGGCGTCAAACTTTCCAGAGGAGGCATGCTGCCGAGCGACTGGCAGCCCCACGGCCAGCACGCGCAGCAACGACGTCACCGCCAGCCGCCAGGTACTCTCCGACGGGCACGTGTACTTCATGCTTAGTGGCACTCGCAGCGTCTGCACAATACCAGTGCACCTTAAGACCATGGATCCAATTGTCACCGGCAATGGTTGCCCCAGAATCTTTCGTCGTCAAAATCACAATTGCACAAAATCTGAAGGAAAATTATCGCGGTGGGCAACCGAGATGACAACTTCCAATCAGATCGCAGAGATAGATCATGTGACTGCCCCACGTTACGCTCTTTCCATCTGAGAAGTGGCAGCTTCAAGTTCATGCATGAGCAGTATCTATATGCGATACTGTATGGCGAACACTGTGTGGTGATAGTGTTGCATAGTTGTATGGCATGACGGTGTGGTGTGGAGTGAGCCTATAGAATTGATGTTGTGGCGTGCTTGGGGTGGCGTAGCCCTAACTGTTGTGTTTGAAGACATCTTTTCATGATCATGATCATTTGCTTGTACCATGTCTCTCTTGCGTAAAAACAAGATTGAAATTTCTATGCACCTACATTTGTATAAAAATATGGCACAGTTGGCTACGTGCAATGCGAAAGAAATTCAACATATGTACATACATCGCAAAGTGCATAATCAAGATGGAATTATAAATAAATGAAGAGCTATAGTGTAGTGTAAAAACCTAAGTGAAATGTGACACTTCAAGCTAATTAAAAGTTTTCAAAAGCATGTGCATCCAATGGTGTTTGGATCCGCTTCGACGTCACATTGTACTCGAAGGCCCAGAGACCGCCTTTGGTGCTCAGAACACTCACGAGGGATATTGCAAGGTTTGCATTCATTTTTGTTTTAATTTCACCCGCATACTACTCCTACATTTATTTTTGTACACTTTTTGAGCAGCGTGTGGCCTGCTTGACACTCCCTGCACCGCCACACACAAGGAGACACTCACTCCCCCTGCCACCACCAACACCCCCACACCCCTATCGAGCACCTTGATGATCTCCTGCAGGACATTCTCGTTGACCACCGCCTTGTGGCACGCCGTCTTCTGGTACAGCTCGACCACCAGCTCCAGGGCGCGCTCCGCAAACGGGACATAGTTCATGGCCACCCACTCCGCCTAGGAGAGTCGCACGTGCGGCGGACGCGCGGAACCACACAGACGTCCAAGAAGACACGTACGCGCACATGCGCACACGGCAAAAAGGCATAGCGCACGTGAACAGGGGAGCCAACGAGAAAGGCACGCCGAAAACACTGCGGAGCGCGCATCAGTTGCGTTAACACCGAGTGTACAGGAGAACACACCAAAAGTCAAACAGAGCAAAGGGTGCTGACAGGGGGGAATGTGTCACGTAGCAATAAGAATGAAAATGAAGCACATGTAAAATGTTAGCTGGGTGTGTTTATGATTCTAAAGTCTGTGCCGTAACCTAACTCCACCCCAGCAGGAGTCCCAAGTGCCAAACCTTGGTTTTCCAGTTTTACTACCTTAGGTTCTTAACACAAGTTGTATGACGTACTTAAAGACGTCAAAAGCTACACTTTATCTATGGGGCAAAGCATTGCTAATCACTTGGTTATTCGGGAATGAATATAACTGTCAGTCCTGAATTCACACAGAACACGAAAGCAAGACACACTTTAAACAGATACATTATGGCTATATACATTATACATTAAGTCAGCAGAAACCATAAAATACATCATGAATGTAAACAAATATCAAACAACTAAAACCATACATACGATTTTCAAATTCCACCTACAAAGTTAGTATTCAGGACATAAGCTACATTTTACTCATTAAACCAGTGTTATCTGCCCCGGAGGCAATTTTTATGTTAATATATCCAATTATTTTAACTTGGTGTCAGCCAAGCTACAATTTATTGCATCAAAAAGTATACTCATTAATACATTCGGTGTTTACTAAGCACTGTTTGTGTAGTCCTGGATACTTGTTCGGTGGGGGGAAAAAAAACAATTGTAAATTAAAATTTTAGAGCCCATGAAAAGCTTGACAACCACGTGCAAAAGTCAAACACAGAGACCCAATCACCACATCATAACTTCCCAAAGCATGCGTGGCCATAGTCCCATTTCTGTGATCATCCCAAAAATATGCACCAACACGAACCCTCAAGATCAACTCACCGGGGCAAACAGTTGGACCTAGCAGTCCAGAATTGCAGCATAGAGGAACAATAACAACATTAATCGTTAGTGATTTCAGTTTTACTAAGAATGTGCTCCATTGTCCAAACTGCATTTTAGATTATTGGACAACGCAGCTGTTTAACTTAGCTCACCGAGCTGTCGTTCATGACTAATGCTGGCAAAATCAACATCTCCAGGGGTGGTTACACATGGTTTGACCTTAACAACACATACTAATTATAGCTCGCAAACAGCAAACGCCAGTCATATTAAAACCTGTGCCAATTTACTTTTAGCCGTGCAATGTTTAGAGCACTGTATATGTCTGACAGCAAGCCAACTATAATGAACAATAAACAAATCTGAAAGCAATTCATCTTGCTACTCTACTAAAATTGGATGCATGCCCACAAATACATATCACTTTCAACAACTAGATATATAATTATGGGATAGATATTATCCCACATATATTCATGGTATTTAAAACAGGGGTCACACATCCAATAAAAATCAAATATTTGTTATATTCTATCGTAAACATAATGTAATTCATATTCCACCTGTTAACAAAAAAATTATGGACACTAAAATAAGTTCGACCCATTTATTTTCAATAACGCTTTTTAATAAACCGATTGTTATCACTGGTCAGGAATTCATACAGAAAACTCGGTCAATCAAGACAGTAGGCGATACATGAAGAGGAGGTGATGGGCTCACTTATCACCTGATTGTACTTTGCGTTGGCCACGTTCTTGGTCTCCAGCTTGCCGTACTGCGGTGGTACGCAGGCAAACGCCACAAACTTGAGCAGCTGCTGGAAGATGGCCGGGTACATAGCCTGCATGCTTTCAGGACCAGTGCAGATGGCCTGGCGTGTCACACAGCAAAAGGCACCGATGGTGGGTCAGCGGTTTAATACAAAGTGGTATGAACAACCAGAGATGTATCGAAGGTATTGCTTTTAGTCCAGTTTCAATTTCTGCAGATTGTCATAACATGAAAAAAAATCTAATATTATAGTTTTTACTGCCAAAGAAAACCCATATGTTTCCTTTAAAGCCTGCTATTAAATTGAAAATATTCCCATAAATACTTTAATAGAAAACATTCCCACCAAATAAAAATATATTTGGTCTTTGGAGGAAAGAAACAAGGTCACATGGGTGACTGTGGCTGGGATTTCAGCAATGCCGTGTTTTGGAAAGGCATTTGCAGTGACTCACCCCGAAGGCATCTCTGCATTGTTTTGAAAGATAATATTGCTACCATACTACATTCCACACAGGGCAATTCAATATGAAATTGTTATCATATTCAACTGACATAGCAACTCCTACGACTATTACATATAGTTGCACTGTAAAGCACGTTCATCAAGTTACATTAAATAGTGGGCTCCAATATAAAAAAATACATTCACCCGGTGGCGCTGGATAACATTACTGAATCAAGTTATTCTGTCGAGTAAAATAAAATATTTTTCCTATACTTGGTTGCTGTAAAAGTGTAAGCAACTATTTGACTTCCCAGTATTCTTGCTATTGGCTGCTGTGAACTATACATTCTCTGACACAGTGTGGTGCAAGAGCTTTGTATTTTGCTTGCTGTACATCCCAAAAAAATAAACATCTATTGACGTTGGCCAAGTCGGCCAGTTTCTCTTAAGACGTCCACAAACATTACTGGGACATGTCCAGAGCATCTCGAGTGAAGCAACGTTGTCAGAAGTGCTTTCGATAAAGACGCCGCCTGTCTGTCTGTCACTCTGGTTAGCAGTCCCCGCAGAGTGCCCGCAAAGTGCCCGAGGTTTGCCAGCACATTCAAGCACAGCGGCGAGCTGGAGATGCCGTGGCGATAGTGTTCACATGATAGTGGAGTGGGCGCAGGCACGCAGTTGAGCGAGGCTTCTTTCCTGGCCGGTGGTGGGCAGCGTCATTTCCTCTGGGTTGAGCTGCAAGGTGCTGGCAGCGTAGTGCACTGCTCGCTATGAGAGTTCTCAATGGAAATGTCCTCATTACATGGCATGTGCCAAGAGCACAATTAGAATATAATTTGGTGTGGGGAAAAAAATCTAAATGAAAAACCAGGCATTTTCAAATGTATTCACACTGTAGAGATTCATGTGTCATAACCTAAACGCAGTGGAATGTAAGCACGAGGGTGCTGACATTCATTCATTTCCACTCGTTCAGCAATGATGCAGAAGTCAACGATCTATTACACAATATTATTTTTGCACTAAAACCAATACACTTGCTATCTGTTTGCTGCAGAATGAAGCTTAAGGTTTCCCACTGCATTTTTATGGCCTTAAATGGCTTTCCACCTCTTGGCTTAGCACCTTATCTTTATTTCCCTTCGAATAGGTTACCGATCTCCGTGACTTCACCAAAAGACCCAAAGAATATGAGTTCCTGCAGTCACGAAAGCTTTAAGTCAAGATGTCACCGTATCTTTTACAAACAGTTGTTCCCCATGCCCCTATTTGTAATCTTTGTTCCAGACGGCAGATTGCTAATCGTCACACGAATTAACTACAATCTCGGGGACACAAGGCATTGTTTTGTATGAACCTGAACTACATAACTCACTGCCTAAGCCAGGGGTGGGGAACCTTTTTTCTGCCAAGGGCCATTTGGATATTTATAACATCATTCGCGGGCCATACAAAATTATCAACTTAAAATGAGTCTGTTATATTTGGTCAAGCATTTAATTAACTCACTCCTAATGTGATGGCTGGAACTGCTTCTCTTTGGCGAGGCGTGTGATGTTAGCTGGTGTTGATGATGTTGCTACTTACAAGTGCTTTTCCAGGTTTGCTCCTAGATTTATTGAATTTCGAGTCCTGCCTGCGGTTGCCTTGGCAGGGCCAGACCCAAATGATTTCACGGGCCTCATACGGCCAGCGGGCCGGACGTTCCCCACCCCTGGCCTAAGCAAATCAATGTTTCTTTCATTTTAATCACTTCTAAAAACTAAAGTTTGTATCCTTTCCTGATCGGTATGTTTCGTGTCATAAATTTGTACTTTTAAATACATTTTCTCTTTTTTTATCTTTAACTGCAAAGCACCTTGGAGATGACTTCAGTGGCGCTATAAAACCTTGACTGTATTACAGTGGCGGGCTGTGTATTTTACACCTAGGCCTTCAGTGCTATCCTCCCACAATTAAAACCGCCTTCGAATAACCTGACCATGACACTAGGGCAATATGCTATTGTCATTCGACGTAACCACCCCATATTCAGTGACAGTAACCTTTATGGAGTGGAATAAAGTGATTTAACACGAGGCTCAACACCTATGAGAGTTATAATACACTAATTGCAGAGACATGAGTACATGGTGACTGAAACCATCAAAGATGTACCACTATTACGCAGTATGACAGGATGCTGCATCACAAATAGACATCGCATAGCCCAAATCAATGTCATTACCAAAGAAACAAGAACAAACTCACAACAACCAGTCACATTTACTCATATGACCAACAAGCAAGCAAAAATTCCGTAAAATACAAATAACACAATCAGGATTCAACAGGCTTCCCCACAGTAAAAAAAACAAAAAATCTCAAGCACTACCTCTAAAAATCTAGACGATGCTAAGTTATGTGCTACCTAGTTTTACTTCAGTTAGTTAACTGGCCCTATGATTACGCCACACTAAAAATGCGAACGTAGGTGGCTAGGCCAGCTAGAAGGCTCTGGCTTGTCAAAGAATACGGCCAACATGGCCAACTCGAAATCTTATTGCTTCAACAACAGAAGGGATTCACTCGACATTTTGAAGGACTCAGGGTAGATTTTTCACCCGGAGAGGCAGAGACAGCACAGGTTGAAAATCTCATTGGATAAAAGCTCTCATTTATTTGCTGCACTGGAAGCAGCGCAACTGAAATGACGTTAATAGACTGATGGGAACGAACTTTGTAAAATACATATAACATTAATGAAAATATATATTAAATTATAAAATTCTAATTTTCTGATTCTGACAATCTCTAGGCCAGCAGAGAAGGCCTTTCTGGCCCTAATGGCCCGTCTCTGCCGTATTACAATAACAATTATTTAATCACCTATGACCAAATCACCCGGAATGCACCCAACTTGTCCGATCTCAGAAGCTAAGCAGAGTTTAGCACGGATGGTGCTCGCAGCCCCACTCATCCACACAGTGTGAGGGTGGGCCCCTCATCCAGCAGCGAATTAACAAAAGGATACTGCACGTACGATTATTGCGATTCTAATCGGTCAGAATCAGATTCATCTTGAGGAATCCGATGAGCTATGAAGCTCTTTTTTCACAGATGTTCAGCAAGGGCAGGTCGGAACGTTACAACAGCAAACAATACAGAAACACACCACGAGTGCAAAGTATAGGAAAGGTAAACAAATCACTTGACAAAAATATGCAAATAAAACTAAACTATTCATATCTTACCAGATAAAGCCCACTGAGCTATTAACTTATTTTTCAGAAGCGACCTGGCCACAAATGGTAGCTGAACAAAATGGCTTATCACATGGAAAATGTATAGCAGCAAAAATTATCTGATTAATCTAAATGTATGCTTCTAATCAATGGGGAGAGGGACTCACCTTCTGCAGGAGCGTGAGAGCTCCGAGAACAGCCTCCTGCAGCGCCGTGAGTATGGCCTCCGTGAAGGAGGGCAGGAGGAAGGGCGACACGTCCGAGCTGATGGGCACGGAGACGGCGCCGTACATGATCGCGCCCAGCAACCGCATCTCCGCCATGCCGAACCGCGGCCGCACGTGGCGAAACAGCGCGGGGAAGATGTGCACGAGCGCCGCCAGGTACAGCTGGCCGGGCACGAAGGTGGCTCGCTCGCCGTCGCACGGGGGCTGCGTGCTCTCGCCGCCGATGCGCACCCACGCGAGCCACGCCGCCCACCACAGCTCCGCGTCGTCGTCGCCGCTCGGCCCGTCCGCCCCGTCGCCGCCGTCCACCAGCGAGTCGCTGCGGCCGAGCGCCGGGGGCATTCCCGGCAGCTGGCGACGGCCCACACAGTTCGATTTTATAAGAATAGGTTTTACCCTTTCTGGCAATAAAATAGGTGTTAAGATTTACACTATGAGACCTCCTCTTTACCAGTGGCAAAATATAGTAATAGGTTTTTACCCTTTCAACTGGTACAAAAACTGACACCTTTATACAAGGCATCATGTTTGCAATAACTACAACACAAGCAGTCAAAATGCAAACAAAAAGAAACAACTCTGATGATGATAATGATATGCACTGTCCTTGAAGTTGATTGGTCCACACCCGAGACAGCTTTCCTTAGAGCCTAGTCTCCATTGGTGTTGGACCAGATGACGCCAAAAGGCGTACAACTCAAAAACAGCGCACTATCAGAGTATTGAGAGCTCGGGGTAAGCATTTACACTATGAGACCTCCTTTACCAGTGGCAAAATATAGTAATAGGTTTTAACCCTTTCAACTGGTACATATTGCAAACATGATGCCTTGTATAAAGGTGTCAGTTTCTGTACCAGTTGAAAGGGTAAAAACCTATTACTATAGGTGTTAAGATGTTCAAACACCAAACAGAATCCTTTGGCAAGGAATCGTGTCTGCATTAACCACACATACTTGTGGTGAACATGACAACAAAAACATGCTCTGGTAATAATATATGCCCTGTCTCTGAAACTGATTGGTCTACACCAGAGACAGCCTTCTTTAGGGCCTAGTCTCAACCAGTGTTAGACCGGAGAATGCCAAAAGGCGAACATTACAAAGATAATGCACTCTCAGAGCATTTATAGCTCTGGGTGAGCAACTACAAAATGGTTAGCACAATTCCACCCGCAAACCGGCAGCCTAAGTTGCATTTCCGGGCATGGCTTAATATCAGTGGCGAATGATATCTGAACTGTGTGTAGCCTTTTGGCGTTGTTCTCCAGTCTGACACTAGTTAGACTAGGCTATAAAGAAGGTAGTCTCTGGTGTGTAGGCCAATCAGTCTCAAAGACAGTGCATATATTATTACCAGAGCATGTTTTTGTCTGCATGTTTACCACAAGTACGTGACATGATTCCTTGCAAAAGGTTTCTGTTTGGTGTTTTAACATCTTAACACAACTGTTTTATTGCCAGAAAGGGTAAAACCTATTCTTATACTTTGATACTGGCCAGAAAGGTCCCATATTACAGTTCGATTGGTTTCACATTCGCGAGTCAGCGTCAGCCTAAAGTTCTACACCACTTTTGGTTCTACAATGCAGCAGTACAGGCTTTTTATCACAAAAAATATTAATAAACATCAAGTCCAGCCACTAATGGCAAGTTTGAGTATTAGTAGGTGCCGGTCCAGAGCCTGGAAGAATGGGGTTTGTGTCTGCTCTACAGCCCGGCCGTAAAGATACAGCCAAATGGAATCGTGAAGGAGAAACCTGAGAACGATGACTTACCAAAGTTGGAAGTAGCCACACTTGACCCCACCACGTGACCTCCCGATCGACTGAGGTGTACCCATTTATACTGCCGAGTGGACAGAGGCATGGGCAGGATTTAAGAAACGTGTCCATTGTTTCAACTGCTGCACCAGGAGAAGTGAAGGAGAGGGGTAATACAAGAACTGTCAACAACCACAAACCTGTGCAGTGTCGAGCGCTGAGACAAGGCCCTCGTCGCGCTCGCCCTCACGGCCCTGGGGCGGCACGATCTGCAGGATCTCCTGGAAGCTCTTAAGCGCCGCCAGCGACACCTCGCCATTGCGGCTCAATGCTGCCGCCTGGATGTGGTCCAGCAGGGCGTTCCACGCCTTCGAGAAGTCGCCCGCTGTGGGAAGGGGAACCGCGAGAATCTCCCGTCAGTACTCTGCGCTCTCCCCGCGTTGAAAACTGATTCAGACGATTCGGCAGTTGGAAATGTGACGGGACGAGAGAGAGGCTTACTGAGCGCCTTAAGCAGCTTGCGGCGTGTGTTGAAGATCCGCGCTACTCCAGCCAGCGCCAGCACCCAGGTCTCGGCCCACTGCTTCTCGGCCGTATCCCGCGAGTGGTGGATCAGGATGTTGGCACTTCCCGAGTCGATCTTCTCCTTGTCCGCCGTCTTGGCTGACTCGCGCACCTTGTCGAGCAGCGGGAACAGCACCTGCACGATAGGCAGAGAGGGCATTCTGACCAGCCCCGACTGGACATCTGAGCTTCATAGCTCATCGGATTTCTCAAGTCTAAATAAAGATTATGATTCTGTACGGGGCCATGGTGACGTATGCTGCTACAGCTCAACGCTTCTTCCTCGGTACTAAATGAACGGCGAGCACTTCTCCCTCGGTATTACTCAAATAGTGGCGAGATGTTAACTACCTCGCCTGGTGTACAGTTCGTGGGTTTGATCCCGACCCTGACGCCTTCATATTTGTAGATTGCACGTTCTCCTCGTGGTCTTGTGTATTTTTCTCCAGGTCCTCCGTTGTTTCCCTCCACATTTAAAATTAAAATAAGTTTACAGTATTTGGCTGCCATAAATTTCCACGTGATAAGCCACTTCGTCGAGCTATCATTTGTGGCCAGATCACTTCTGAAAAAAGGGCTAAATAGCCGAGTGGGCCTTACCTTGTAAAATAACAAAAAAAATAGGAGAGTGAGCCACTCAGCACACAGCTCTCTTGTGGTGAATGCACTCACCTCACCTGCTGCTACCGTCACATGCTAACAATTGCCCACCTGACGATTCGAGATAAATTTCGTGCCCCCTGCTCCAGGGGGGGGGGGGGGGAGCTGGAGGGGAGTTCCCTACCTGCCAGAGCACCACGTTCCACGTGGACTGCTGCAGCTGCGTGCCGTGCGCACCGATGGTCGAGAAGAGGGTTTGCCCGGCGCTCTTGCGCACGGCGGGCCGCGGGTCCACGCACAGCATGCCCAGGCGCGAGTACAGCGTCAGCCACAGGCGGTCAAACGGCGGCGCCGCAGCGAAGGGCGTCTCTGCCCCCTTCTCGTCAAGACCCTGCTGCTCCTCTTCCTCCTCCTCTTCTTCGTGTTTCCCGTCCTTCTCGGCGGTGCGCCGCCTCAGCTTCTGCGCTTCCTCTTGCTCCAGCGCACGCTCAACCATCTCCCGCCGCCTCGAGAAGTAGTCCGAGATGTTCCACTGCAAGGTGGAGGCAAGGGTCGATTAACGGTAATGCATTTCAACACCATTTGAACACACAATTTCATATACGGGTGTAGAAAATCTCCACTGACAATTTTAAATGTGTTATAGAAAGGATAGAAAGCAGATATATAGAGTTGAGTAGCAGCTTACAACTAGAAATATGCGAAAAACTAAATGTTTGAACTTGGGTTCTGAAAAATTACAGCCAGGAGTTTTCTTGGTTTAACTCAAAGGATAGGATTAGCCTAAAGTTATAAATTGCTTTAAATCGTGAACTGAGCTCTTATGATCCCTACCATCGGTGAAGCGAGTAATCTGCCTTATATGGAGTGTGACGCTGACGTTGATAGAAAGCAGGCAAAGTCCATCACTCGTAATATAAACAGCAGACTTGGGTTCAATGATAATTACAATTACAGCACCAATGTTGGCTGAAATTACCACGTGGCTAAAACTCATTATGAATTACACAATTACATTTAAAATTGACCCCAGGTTGATACGGGGTATCCATGAAAGTATCATCCATTCTTAAACAATCGTAATTAAGCGACAGTTAGAACTGTTGGGGTTATGTGAAAGAAAAAGTGTTTGCCAAAAAAAACCTGAAACGATTGAGTGATCTTCAGCAGCACGGAACACAAGTATTCAAGAAGACACTCCCGAGATTTTGAAAAACTCCTGGGACTCTCAAATATCGATACGAATTGTGTCTCCAATGCCAGTGGAGAAAATTTGGGGGTTTAGAGGCGTTAAATATCACGTGGTAAAATCTTCATATTACCAAGTGTACACTTGTGTATGTTTATCGACCTAGCTCAAACTGCTGTCTTACAATAAAAAATAAATTAATTATATATGTATGAATATATCATTAATTTAGCCATCCCTTGGTGTGGACCAATCAGTTTCAAGGACAATGCATATATTATCATAGTATGTTTTTTTTTTGCATTTTGACTGCAAGTATTGTGGTTAATGCAGACATGAATATTTGTAAAAAGATTTCAGTTTTGTTTGCTAGAAAAAAGGGGAAACAAAAACCCTATTATTATATTTATGAATACCCTGTATATCAGACGGGTCTGTTCTGCTATGGGTTCTATCTTCCTGATTTAGCAATGAAATGGTGCTTGGTACGTGGGGGCCCCTTACAAGGAGGCCAATAGATGTGAGGCTGATGTTGAGCTCTTGGTTCTGCAGACCGAAGCTGCCTGCCACCTCCACAACCAGGCGCAGGCACGAGCTGGGCATGGTCGGCAGGAAATCCGTCACCACCAGCTGTAAGCACTGGAATGCGGTGCGGATCAGAGACTCCCTATACACACACACAAAGACAGAAAACAAAGAAAAAGATCCCCTGTGTAGGCTTAATGGACTGTTGGGGCAAGTGCTGTTAGCGAGTAGCACCTATGAAGGCCGGCAAGGCACATGAGGGGACGGGTGGGTGGCCAGTACCATGCCCGGCCGCCTTTGTCTCCCTAGCGTCGATGTTTAAGCACTGCACCAGGTACCCATTTGAGGCTAAGTCCACACACAAAAAAATTCAATCATTCATAGGCTAGACTGGCAGCGCAGTTATAACGCAACAAAAGTCGCTTCTGATTACTTATACAAACAATGATATTGCACTATAGAGCTGCCATTATTGACCGATTGGTAGAAAACTTTAACCAATAATTGTTGGAGTAGTCGATCATATTTACCCCTCTATTTAATACCGAAATAGGAGGATTTATCCACAAATCTGGCTGTCACCTGATGATGCTAGTTGTAATTACTGGCGAAACGTCGTACTCGAATTGTCAACGTTGTGGGTTTACTCTCCAACACACCGGTGTGCTGTATTAGTAATAAATCAGCATATTTTGTTCACGTGACAAACCTTACTAATTGGCTGTCGGGTGTGGCGGGTTGTACGACACACTTATAATTACGTGATGTAACCCAAAACAACCTATATTATATAAAGTCCTCGACTGCTTAAACAACCGGATAGGCCAGCTCCATTGCGTTGTGTTGACAGTGGTGTAAGATGCCAGAAGTTGTGGGTGGCACGAGATGGGGCCCGTACCCTTGGTCGTTGCGAATAGCCCCAATGACGGCGAGTAGCAGTGGCCAGCCAGGTCCCAGGCTCTCCCCCTTACTCTCCAACAGCTGCAGCATGCACTCCAGCTGCTTCTGCCGGATGTCGCCGTGCGTGATGGACGACAGCTCCCGCAGCGGGAGCAGCAGCATGGCCTGTAACCTCTAGAGCACAACACCCAGCGTTCGCCATCACCCCCTGCCCACAACCAATTTGTTCGCACGGCTATGTACATTAAATATTTTTTTTTTATTATACGAAAAAGCATGTTTACAATTTAAAAAGAAAACAATGTTTTTTTAATAGTTTTCGAGTTTAGCAGTGATAGTTTGCTTTGTAGATTTTCTGTTTACTTTGTAGATTTTTGTTTTATTCTAAAATAATATAACAGTAGTCATAGCGATTAAATCGCAAGTGGTGTCACATGGTATTGTGTGCGGTGACGATTGTTCGCACTAAGACATGTTTAATTAGGCTATAGTGTCATTCACTTAAAAAAAAAGATCCAAAATTCACACTGAAAATCCAAATTAATAATCCTGTTTTTGTTTAGATATTCATAACATTAATATATAATATTAAGCCGACATGCTAGAGATGCTGCAAAAGCTACACAATATCGGGCATTGTGAATAAAATGTACCTTTCAAATACAGCATCGCACTGTCGCTGCTCAACACAAGTGGGATTGGATACACGCAAGCGACGCTAACAAAAGTTTAAAGCCCACATGACCCCAGGTGCCGCGTGGACATAACTGGCAATTGTACACCTTATCTGAGACATGGAATCAAAGGACATTCAGGTATGATGTTAAAATCCAATGAACAGACCGACCTGGTTTTCTGACAGTGGGGGGGTGTGGGTGTAGGCGAGTCCTTCTTTAATGAGCGATGTAATTGCCTCGGCTCCCCACTCCCTCATACGCACATTTGGGTGCTGGCACACCTGCATCACAACATCATCACACGACACGCCGACAAGCCTCTCAACCAAGGCGAGGCTCATGTATCCCAGCACAAAAAGGCCCAGCACAATGCTTGCTAACATAGAAAGTTTCCCATGCCCGGCATATAAACCATCTTGACTTTGTAAAGCATAACAAAGTCACTGCAAACCACCGTCATTATTAGAAGAAAAAAAAATCCCGAAGCACAATAGAGGAACCGAAAGGGCAAGAACATGCGCAGGTACATGCAGTGCAGTTACTTCGTAAAGTAAAAAAAAACGCGTACATACAAGTGAGTGCGAACACCAATACGACAAAAGCGGGAACGTTGAAAGAGCCCGAGTTGACGTTAATTTAGTCGCATTTGTATGCAGGGGCTTTATAAGGCTAGCCTTACCTTCTGTTGTATAGGAATGTGGGAGAGCAGATATGCAAGGGACAAAAGGGAATAGGTTATACACAGAGCAGTAAAGAGAACGGCAACTCAAAGCATGGAATAGCTCACAGGCACTTAATTTTGACGCAAAAAGGTGCATTTCCATTTGACAAGCTGGGTAAAGGGGAAAAATACAGTGGAAAGTGGCTCTGCAAAAACAAGCAAGCTGGGTTGCGAAACAAAAGGGTATTGGGAAAATAATTGTCAAGGTTAGGCACGGAAAATATAATTTCACGTTTTCATTTATGTTAGGTACTATTATTGTTTACATTTAGTTCCTCGGCGCAAACCAGTTTCCTCGGCGCAAAATATTTCAGTATTCATAGCTCTGGCTCTGCACTGACCGCCATAGTAGCACTTCCAATTCAAATGGCACACAAACCTCAGTTTACCTGTAATGCGTGACACTTGAAAAAATACAGAGGCCATTGGAAAAGCAATACGTCTAATATTCCAATATTGTGGAAAAGCAACCAATTTGTCTTTTTAGTTAAAATATAATGCGAGCTAAACAATTAATATGATGGCAATGTTTTTTTGTTAAAGAGCACAGAGCACTCGCTCTACAGTATGTTTTCCGGGTTGTACCACACCTTGTTCGGCATGATGTCGTCCAATGTTTCGCTCCATGTGTTGGAAGCTCTCTCAGGAACTGAACTGAGCAGTTCCTGAAAAAGCTCCCAGCATGCGCAGCGAAACATCGAACAGAATACATGCCGAACCACGCGCGGTACAAACGGAAAATACCTCGGAGAACAATACAGCACAACCGCGAACACCTACACAGCAACGTCGGGCATTGGATAGAACATCAGACAGGATGGATTCGACGTGCCACGGACACGGTGAGTTAGGTGTCATTCATTTCCCCAATGACCAATGGGGTGAAGGACAGAGTCGTTTTATTGTCCTTCCTCTGCATTAGTTTGTTGTGCGAAAGAAGTTCAACATATATGCATACATAATGAGTGGAAAATGGAGTGGGTCGTTTCGGGGTTACCTCAAGGAGATGTCCCGTGAGCGGCCGCCAGAGGATCTCGATGCGGTGCATGTTCACGAGCCCCGTCTCCAGCAGCTTCGCGACAGCAAACAGGGACGGCTCCTGTGGAAAGGGCCACAGCGGGAGAGAGGTTGACGGGAAGGAAACGGCACTGTGTGAACGTGAGGTAAGAAGGGCAGACACAGGATGAGGCAGCATGTGTCCCCAACAACAGTGGAAACAAACTCAATGGGATATTAATTATGAGTGGTGCAAACACTGCACAAAGTGAGCAGTAGGAAATAGCAACATCCAATAACAAAGTGAGGTGCTGTTTAAACCTGGAAATGAGAGATTATATTTAGCAAAAAGCACCCCGAGTTATGAGAACACTCTCCAGCTTTTTTATGCAAGGTGGTCACCCATCCAAGTAGCATCCGGACCTGACCTACATGAAAATCCCGAGGTCAGACGGGATTGGGCGCATATGCGGGTGATTTGGGTCAAACAATAAAACAAGCAGAAAGGATTGATGTGCCATGCGGAATGCCTGACCTTGCTGTTGCCGTAAGCCATCTCCATCGCCTCGCTGGACAGGGAGCACAGCGCGTTGATGAGGTGGTGGAGAGACACATCATCCAAGTACCTGTGGTCACATAAGCATCGTCATCATAACCCGGACTTTGCAGCCGTGCGTTTCACATGCTGTAGGCGGACACTTGAATGCAGGAAGAATGACTAGGTTACGTTTTTTTGCTCATTATCGAAGTTTTCAAACTTACATTAAAACAGCCCAGAACACACAGCCTAAGTGAACATCCACAATGTAAGAGGTATTTGTTTTGTCTACCTTTACATCACTGATACAACAATGCATTAAGGCAGCTTAATTGTCTGATAAAACGTAACATAACATAACAGTGTCCATGTATTTGGGGTTAACATTTCATTTGTGAACAAGACAGATTTTTTGTAATGGGTGCATCTGGCAGAAAACTCACTGGGAGCTCTCGAAGAGTCGGGACAGCATGTTAGAGATGACCGGCAGGTCAGCCATGACTGCTGTCGTCAGCACCTGCCAAGTGAAAAACAAGGTCACATCAATGGGGGGGGGAAGCTCAAAGTGCGATGAATCGAACTCCACAGCAAACCCAACCCTCCACACCCGCGGGGCTACCCATGTGATAGCAGGAACGTTTTCGGTGTTTCCTCTGCAGCATTTTTTTACACGAATGTTTTCAAATGAGATTCTGTGGGGCCATGTGACAGGCAGCAGCAGACAGTACAGCAAGATCCATGCTGTGCTGTACTCTATGCTCTCAAATCCACATTACCCCCACCTTCACAAACCCATACTGACCAGTGATAAATTACAACCAATAACCTCTACAATTCGCATAGCCTGGGAAGGTCCTCATCCAGTATTGGATTGACAAAAGGCTGTACATGCACCATGTGGGAGAAGACCAATTTCGTGCAATGTAACTTATAGAAATGCAAGCTAGAAGATCCATTCAAGGGTGTTGATCTATGACGAATGACTCATGTGAACAATAGGAAAATGGACACAATTAGGTGCCCGCATTAGTAAACGCAACGCGCCGCTTTAGAAAAACACTCTACAATACCTACCAGCACATTTATAAAACTACGTGCATCGGGATTGGGTAATAACAGCCTCATGATGTCCACCTACATTTTTGTGATCCGTTTTAGAACTTTATTTATAACTGAAATGTGTAAACTGCTGTAAGGCATACAAAACTGCAGGTATATTTTCAGCCCATATATATATATAACACTTCAAATAAATCAGGCAAACCGTGCTGGGTCCTTCAGATGTCCTTCCAGGCTTGAGAGCTCCCCCAGCTGCTGGTTTCAGTCCCAGGATCCAAACCAAGTGCTGTGCAATGCACCACGTCTCGCATTAGTTGGATATACACACATGCTGTAATTATGGAAATACTCCATTACACTACGAGCATAGTGTAATCTGAGTTTTACATCAATGTATCGAACGCAAACATTTGCTTGAAATTCAATAGACAAACAGTTTACCAAATGATACATTGATTATATATATTTAGAATTGATGAGAACACTGGAGTGGTTAGCGCAGCATGCTATGAACACAACAACCCAGAGTGGATTCCTTTTGTTATGCTTTACAAAGTCAAGGTAGATTTGAAGTTTTCGTGACTGCAGGGATCCACACACTTTGGTTCTTTTGGTAAAATCATGTAGGTATAAAATAAATTAAATCACGAAGTTTCAATTGCAACACAAGCAATCATCAGGTGGGAAAAACCACAGCAAGAAAAAAATTCCCACTTCAGCAAAAAAAATTCTTGTGGTGGTTTTCCCAACTGATGATGCTTGCTTGTGTTGCAATCGAAATGTCGTGATTTAATTTATTTTATTTTATACCTACGTGACTTTACCGAAAGAACCAAAGAGTATGTAAAGTCAAGGTAGTTTATATGCCGGGCATGGGAAGTTCTTTATGTAAGCAAGCATTGTGATTGGCCGTTTTTGCCGTAGTAAATGAGCCTGGCCCTGGTTTAGAGGCGTGTCGGCATGTTGTGTCATGTGATGATGTTGTGATGCAGATGTGCCAGCACTCAAATGTGCTATTAACACAACAACCCAGAGTGGATTCCCGGTCATGGCTAACATCATTGGTGGAATGGTGTCTGAACCGGTCATGGGGTCCCCCACTTCACCAACTCGCACTGACCAGCATGGTGAAGCATGGTCAAAACATCCCCATAATGGACAAGGCATGAAGCGGTCTTCGTGCAGCAAGGGACTGACATAACTGTTAATAATTATAGGTGGTGATGCAAGAGTGTGGAAACAGGGGGTGGTATCAGTGTTGCTGCACTGCATGGTACGTCTCCATAAAATCACACTGGTATCGTACTACGGACCACGTGTCTCCATAGTTACCACATTATTATCAAACTCTGGTCATTCTCACAGCAGCTTTTGGCTAACCATCGAACAAAGACAGTCACTTTCAAATGCGCTTCTGTGGCCGTCTGGAACGCTCTTCCTTCCGTTATTAGGAAGCCATCGGAGCGATGTACTTTAAAATCTAGATTGAAAACTCATTACTTTATAACTGATGTGTGTTAAGTTTTGTTGTCCTTCCCATGCACCTCCGATTAGCACGGTCGGCTACGTACGGTGTAAAAGAAGTTCAACATACATACAATAAAGTCCAGGTGTCTGTGTAGTCTCCACGCTGCTAATGCCTTACACACCCCGTGTGTTGATGATCTACACAATATTGTCATGTTGCATGCTGCATGTCTCGCGAGTGCACGCTGTGATCTTGCTGGGGAGCTACGTGTCTACATCATCTATACACTGCCACTCCACTGCACTGCCCTGAAGATGACATTAATAGAGCCAGTATACAAATTTATTTCCAGTATTTATTCGCAATTTTAGGGGCTGAACAAATCCAAGAAAATAGTTTTATTCTTACATATGGCAATATGCTCAGAAGCTAAATGACGATGTCCAGGTCTGCTAGCCACGAGAGGGCTTCAGGAGAAAGTGTGTAGTTTTTATACTCCTTCGTTGAAGGAGCGCAAACTAAAGTGGTTTATTATACGGTCTCCGATGGCCCACCGTCAGTTGTTTTCGTGTGACCTTAAGCACAAAGCCCTCATCTAGGTGAAATGTACGTCGTTAATTTGAATCAACGTAAAATAACAGTGCAACGGGATTATGGCTTCGTCCCCGTGGCTCAGCCCTAGCCCTGTGCAATGCTCAAGATGTGACCAGCCATGTGCTGTGGGGCGTGGAAGATGGAATGCCGCTGACCTGCAGGGTGGAGAGCACCAGCTGCCAGGCAGAGCCGAGCACCGCGCCGTGGCAATGAGCCACGTTGAGCAGCGTGCGCATCGACTGCATGTTCTTGCTTGTCAGCTGGGCCACGCGAACGAAGACACACACACGATGGAACTTACAATTCACGTCACCGCAAAGGCGATGTTCAAAAACATTTGTTTAAAGACGTGACAACTGAATGGGTAAACAGATTATTATTTTTGCTCATCAACATTTTTACAAAATTATGGTGCATCACCTGTAGAATATTATCATTACATTACTATCGATTTAGTTTTAATTATCTGTATTTTTACTTCCTACACGCAAGCTGGAAAAGGCACAGACACATAAAATGACATCGCTCCAAAAACAATCTTGACAAAGGATTATCATGCATTTGTAATTTGGCATGTATAATATTAACCCATGGCGAAAGGAAAATGGGTTTAAGGATGTGTTGGCAGATAAATGGACAAAGCAGTTTGTGCTCAAACCCACTGGTAAAGATAAGATACAGATGCCAAAGTACAGGGGGGAATAAACACTTGCCATGCAATTAAAAAAAAATGCAAGCAAAAAACAAATAACTCTCAGCTTGTAGATAGGTACCTAGCCTGTTTGTCCTATGCTGTCTCACATGCATTTTAAGTTTTATTTATCAGAAAATAGTCGGGTGCATTATTTCTACACTCCAGCGGCATAACTTTGATTAAAAAAACACTTGTGCGCATTTGAATGAATCAATTCAGCGACATCACTAAAGTGATTATGAAGCACCTGACCAAGATAAAAAAAAATGTATGTGTGAGGCAGCCCATGTTAGACTAGTTGGTATGTAACAAATCACCCACTGGCATGATGTGAATTGTCACAATTGCATTCATGAGTCAGCTATTTTGTGAAATTTTTACCATCTCATTCATATTGTTTCTAATTAATATCTGGTTAGAGATTTCTGTTCACTCTATTAGCCTAAACGTAACACGGCCATATTATGAGTATAAAATCCGCATTAATTATAAATAACAGATCCTCACACGCACAAATTGAAGCAGGTATCATAGGCTGAAAAATCTATTAATCTACACGTCATTCCATGCCAACAGCCTAGACACACATCTATATGACACGAGTTATTTGCTTTCTTAATTGCATCTTCCTTGAAGCACGGATTAAGAGCAGGGAAAGTCGATGCAGGGAAAGCCTCACCACAACGGTGCCCTGCACCTGCATGGAGAGAGGCTGTCCCATGGCCACCACCTGCTGGTGAGACTCGCTCGTCGGACTGATGGCCAACACCGACTGGCCCTGGATGGAGTACGCTGTAGGCCGCAACGCCGACGAAAACGCTGCGTCAACATAAAGGCATGGCAGCCGGCCCACGCGACACACCCCCCCCTACAACCCAGCATAAATATACGCTGCCAAGCCTGGTGGTGTTTCATTCAGACGCTGTCTTTCCGACAGACCTGTGTTTCACCTGAGGACGGCTGCTTGCGTTGTGGCCGAAACGTCGCGAGAATTATTTTATTATGTTTTATTTTTATTATTTTATTATTTCGCCTTCTACGTGACTTACCGAAAGAACCAAGAAGATGAATCCCTGCAGTCTCGAAAGCTTTAAATCGAAATTTAAGTGAGAGATTACTCACAATGCATTGTATGTTGAAATTCTTTCGCACCATCGGTAGCCAACCGCGCTAATCGGAGGTACGGAGATACTGTTAAAAGCAACGACTTGCACGAATGCAACACTGTGAAAACTATATGCATAATACAATAGGATTTGTTGCATTAATCAAATGCTAAGTGCAACATGGCAATGCATGAACAAAACGCTAACAATAATATAAAGTAAACTTAAATACCCCGTTGCTACAACTGATAATATAATCACAAAATGCTTCAAACACAATGTGAAGGTCAGTAAATTAGTGGAATATCTCCCTTGATAGATATGCCGTTCAACAGATTTAGCACATACCACTTAGTGTAATAACTCAGAGTAACTTTTCTCAGTTGAATATTTCCAAGAAACTGTACAGGAGCAATGCAGTCACTTAATAATACTAACAATGTTATTATATAGCCATAATATCAACCAAACGAATCATAAGAATAATAAACAGAAAATATCATGTCCTAATACATAATTATGAGTGACATCTTCAGCAAATTCCCAAAGCTAGTTTAGTCTTAGAATAACACTCTCCAAATCTATCCTACAAGGCACCATTGTGGGGACTACAAAGAGGACACCCAAACAAAACCTGGATGTAGAATATAGCAGGCTGGACGAACGTAAACCAAGACCAGTTGATCCGTGAGGCTGACCGCACGAAGAATTGCCAACATAACGACTTCGCCACCATTACACTGGTTGTTAGTATTGATGTTGAACTTCTTTCGCACCGTACATAGCCAACCGCGCTCACTGGTCAAAAGAGACAGACGGATGGATTGGAAACATCGGAATTCCAGAAAATTCCCATCTGATCATGAAAATGCTCTGTTGGGCACACGTGGGAAACAAGCTTCTGTATGCAATCGTGATGAAAGGTGAGAACTGAACAATGTGCCGAACACCAAATTGCATGGAAGGAACGCACAAGTCCCGATCAGCGTGTCGACAGCATGGCCCACGGTGTCCTCAGCAGGCAGCCGTGTGCCAGATAGAAAGTACATTCATCATAACCCTTTATTATGGGCAGCCAAACCGTCAGCACATGGGGATGTGCTTGCTGCGAGTAGCACATTGTATTGCCGCGCCAGTGCCAGTTTCTTTTTACAATGTAACCAAATGGAAAACATATGCTGCAGAGTAGCAAGTTGTATGACCTGTTGCTCATGGTCACTTGATAAGAGCGAATTCCTGCACTATGGGGGTCTGCATTTAACCACCAGTCAGGTCTCCTCCTTTACATGTGCAACAGTTTTATTTATTTATACTAAAGCATTGATACCATGAATTACATTGTGTTTACAAGCATTACTTATTTAACATGTCTTTAGGAAATGCGTAAATCTTATATAACCAGACATATTAGGAGTGGGGAACCTACGGTCTGCGACTTCATCCAAAATGTTTAGTTGCCACATGAGGCCTACCACTTCTAAACCGCCTGCAAATTGTATTATCTATCATTGCAAGCACTTTAGCCACACTAATCAGATACTAGAGGGGCATATTCTCGACCTGGCAAGACACTCATATCACCTCTTCTCTTTCAAGTAGTTTTGAGCACACAGTCAATGCATTCACATAGTTCATCCTCACGCAGTATGCAGAGCTAACAAACAGCCATCCACATTGCCCAGGAGTGGGCCCTCACGGGAGGCTAGAATTTGAAATAAAATGATTCATTGAAACTTGACGATGTGGCAATCAAGTGGTGGCGTGATTAGGATATCGACCGGTGACAGCAAGCGCAACAGAAAAACCCGTCACCTTTGCTGACAGTCGCCGTGACGGTGGTGTTAAGGCCCGTAAGGGCGTAGTGCGGCGGGAGAGAGGCCTTGCACACGGCTGTGATGAAGGCATCGCGTGGCGTCTTCAGGTGCAGCTTGCCGCTCAGTGCAGACATCGCCGTCTCCGCTTTCAGAATGTTTTCCGTGGCCGTCTCGTCCGTACTGCGCACACCGTGATTGTTGCGAGCAGTGAGGATAACCTGCTTGCCAATAAGCTCAGAAATAATAACGCTCTCATCCTGTTGCCACTCATGCCACATGCGTGTTTTTCCATATTTGTCGCAAAGAATTTGAATGAGCACCTTGCATCTAAGAGCAGTGAAAGGGCAGCCAGAAGTCCACACCAAGACGCATTCACCATCTCCTCCCACACGGCTCTGTTTGCTGAGAAGTAAACACAGCACACATCTTACGCTAAGAAATAGCATGAGGTGTTAATCGCCGATGGGCAAACATTGATCAGACGCCATCAACCCTCCCGCACGTAATATTCAACCCGCGCCTCTCATGCGTGCTCTGCCATTTACGGGACCATTTGTATTTTGTGCATACCTTATTAAATTGCAGAATACTTACATTGCATCTCAAGGTCAATCACAATGTTAAAATAACGTAATGTTTTTTGTTTCAAATAAAAACCCATTACAAAACGTATAAGAGAACAATGTTACGTGAAGTCATGTTGAAGTAAATCTGCAATCCAAAATGGCCAGAATTTGCTCACTGGACAAAATGTGCAATGACACCATCGGTTGCAGGCAAATATCATTATGATTATTTGCTTTTGTTATCGGGCCCTTTAATTGACATCTCATCTGAAATGTGTGAAAGGGGACCCCCAGTAGCAGCTGTCCTCCTGTGGGCAAAATGCAACTTCAGCACCTGGCCTGCAAATAGGCATTATATCTGCTATGTGTAATCCCAATTGAGTGATGATGCGTGGCAAGCTTTCTCTGGCCACTCTGGTTACATCCAAATGACGCAAAAGAACATGAGGCAGCCTAAGTTAGAGAGGTGAGTCCAATCATAGCCAAGAATTTGGCAACACCAGTACAAGCCCTTAAGCCTGCATAATCCGAGCGACAAAAGGTTCCAGAAGAAGCTCTCAGCACGTGGAGCGTTTAACGTCAGACATCACGTGGTGCAACTTGAAAACACATGGGAGTCCCATGACCTGTCTTCCTTCATTAGCGGAGGAAGTCGACATGGTTGCTCCACAACAGGGGGGGGGGGGGCAAATAAAATGTGCGCGACCAAGAGGAACGGAAGACCTACGTGATTTGATGGTGTCGCCCTTCGCAGCGCCAGCTACAGCCTTCCCCGCCTTCTCGTCCTCCATCTCGGCCTCGATCATGCTCGTCACCCCCCGCACCAGGTCTAGTAGACAGCTGAAGGCCACCGACATGGAGTATCCATCCGGGATGCTGGGGGCCTCCACCTTATCCAACATCTCCAGGCTGAGGAAAGTGGGGGGGGGGGAACACGAGAATGAGAGCAAATTCTACTGTGTCAAAGCAGACAACTGCACTATCTAATTGGGGGAACAAAACTCAAGCAGCACACAGGAGACTAAATGGCAGCAATAAGGCACAGTAGATAGCACAAACCTGAATAGAATTGTGGACACACTCTCAGCCAGAATGCACAGAATCTCGTCAGCCTAAAGCATAATTTTGCCTGGAAAGTGCATGGATGGGTGACGACCATGCGTGAAAACAAGCGCTATAGGCTGCTGCGGTGCAACGCTTTGGGCAGCAGAGGACAGTACTGTACAAAACGGCCTACCACGTTTATGCTCCCCGACTTCACCAAACCTGCACTGACCACTGTGGTGAAGTTTGTCAAATAATTCCCATGACCCACAGAGTGTGAGGATGCCATCATTGAGCAGTGGATTAATACAGGTCTGTACATATACACGCATACTCTTCCTGCTGTATGCACGATATTTGACAGCGGGAAGCTGAAGATGGTCCGACTGTCAAATTGCTCTTCTGTCAACAGCCAGTGTCAAAACAGCCGTTGCTGTGCACACAAAATTGATTGTGTAACATCGCACTGTGACCAGTGAAACAACCACTTGCACTGTGTATGGAAACATATTCGTAGAACACGTTTTTTACAGATATTGTTCCTGGCATTGTTTACAAGTACATGACTGAAAAGGCAGTTAATTAAGGGGACTGTTATGTGTTGTTGGCTATCCTCCCAAGGAGAACTCTTCATTATGCAAGACTACAAATTTTTCCTTGAGGATTGAACAGAGGAGCAGTGGTGTTGTTTGATTGCGGCTGGAAAACTACTGGAAAATTGCAAAATCATAACACACACGTATAACTGTAATAACTTAATAATTAACAATTATAAAAAAATTTACAAAAACTTAGATCTTTCACCTGTTTCTGTTTTTAAATGCTTAGCCGTGGCTAGCGAGCTACGAGTGACAACTCGGGTTTTCGCGAGACAACGATATTACGATATATCGTACAATAGAACATCCACGATAATGGTTTAATTAAATTTGCTAAATATCGTCATACAAAGATTTACTTTGTTCATTTAACCATCCTGAAATATTTTATTTCCTGACAAAATACAGTAATTCATCATTTAACACGGCAGATGCGTTCCTGAAAAGTGAAAATACAATTAAGTGAAAAAATTGCTCGGCGCGCAGAAACCGCGTTATAACGACCGCTTGCCACGATGTGCGAAGTGTTCCCTCAGAAGAAAACGTGTTAAAGCAAAAACGTACTGTGTGAAAAGGCGCTAAGTGAGAACAATTAATGTTCACAATAAGAATTATTAAGTGATGAAAAATAACAATAACCCATTGAGTGCTATGTAAAACGTTTACTAAAGCAACTGAGAGGACGACGGCTATATGATGTCATCATTTTCTGACAGCATGTGTGTTACGAGTGTTATACAGTTGATTGTAAATTTGCAATGATTAGCAGACACATGGCAGGCATATATTGAGTGAACCGCAGTTGAATTACTAATTTGCAATCATTATCTGTGTTCAAATTGCACCATAGCACAAATACAAGACGATAAAAACGTGAAAGGCCAAATATTTTCGTGATAAGCGTCCTATCGTGAAATTAAATATCGTAGACCATGAAAAATTATATTCCGGAAAACCTAGCGAGGGACACGACACACTCACTAGATGGAGCGGGTGGTGCCCTGCACGGCCACGCTGAGGATGGGGATCCACACGCCGCGGTATTCGAAAGCCGGCTGCGGGGTCACGCCTCCCATGGGGCCCCCGGCGGCCGCTGCTCCCCCCTGGGTGCCTGTCGTGCTCCCAGCCGTCTGGGCAGCTGGAAGGGAACATCACACACAGCAGGATCATCATCAGCACCTCCGATGAGCACGGTTGGCTACGTACGGTGCAAAAGAAGTTCTACAGACATACAAAGCTATTCACACAAGCGCGGTTTCTCTCCGACGCTTACCGCAGCTCATGTTCTCGCGAAATTTAATAGGTTTAATGGAGAACTCGGACGATAAGTTAATTAAGTCGATTGTCAAAAATGTTTAACGTTCATCTTTTCTGTCGTCGATTAATTGGCCCCATTTAAAAATGATGGCCGCTCACATATTGTGCTTCGTGAAGGTGAGAAAACTTCTAATAGCCACACCGAGCTGATGACGCCAATGACATCAGTAGGTCTCACCCATTACCCAAGTTATCCATAGCCGACAGTTGGGTATTCAAAAAGGCAGTGATGTGTGTGTACACGACATGGATTATTTGCGGGGATGACAGCTGCTTACTTGGTGGCCCCACGGATCCCGAGGACGCACCCCCCGAGGTTGAGTTTATAAAGAGCGATTGGATGAAGGAGCCGAGCGCATTGATGATGTCACGGAACACCTTGGTGGAGTGCTCCTTCATATCGTAAGACTGGCAAAAGCACCTACAAGCACAAGTAAATACAAGGCATCAGGCTCTGGTTAGAACACATCGTCAGATGCGAGATTCCTAATTAAAAAAATAATTGTTTTGCAACACAGGATGGTCATCAAAAACATGTGTTGTGCTCATATTGACAACTGTGCTATCGACACAGAAAAATAACTCTCTGAGTTGCATTGCCCTGTTAGGTGCCTCTACATTAACGGGCTGGGGTCTCACTAACATAGCCACCTCTGCTCCCTTAGCCTCGATGTATCGATGGTTCTGGCTGTGTGATGGGCTGGGTGTCTCACTGGCGCGACCACAGTTGCGGTGGTTCTCTTGCGTGGACGCGCTTGCCTCTCACAGCGCAATTGGCAGCGCCGCAGCTTGTGTTACACATAAACATGACATTAACCTGCTAATCCCCCGAATCTCTCTGCCTAATGTCTCCCATCAACAGTGCTAATCTCCCATTAACACTGCTGTTGTGGGCATATGCGGGGGTGATACTCTTATGCGGACGGAAGCTCATTTCATGCTAATCTATCTCCCTAATCTCCCTCTCCCTAATCTCCCCCATTAACACAACTGACGTGCTTGCGTGCGGGGATGGAATTCCTTTCCAGCTCAGACCCCACCTGGTTGCCCTTCGCCACATATATAACGTCTTGTTGTAACAGCTCTCTCGCTGTGTTTCTTCCTGGTTCAGCAGTTCCACTGCTGGATTATTTTTTTCGCCTGAGGACGACCGCTTGTGTTGCAATCGAAACGTCGTGATAAATTATTTTTTATTTTATTTTTCTACCTACGTGACTTTACCGAAAGAACTAAAGAGTATGAATTCCTACAGTCACGAAAGCTTCAAATCAAGAAAAATAACATTCATTTTCATCAGTTTAAATTTTTTAGCATATGGCGAGTACCATAAATACTACAGGGGATGTAAATTTCTGGCTGCACTAGATTTCAACTGGTTTAAAATTGTAAGGTTCTTCAGGACCTAAAACAGGTTTCAGATGATCCATGTACCATTCAAGATTGAACTAATTTATATTTTTACAATTTTTTTTATTTAAAAAACTCAAATCCAAATGCCTATACTCCCCTGTATATCTGAAGTAGGCAGCCAGCATTCACTAATTGAAGCAGCTCAACCATGACAATAAATACTAATTATAATGGAGATAAACAAGTAATTATGCGATTGGATTCAAGGGAACTGCTACATAAGTGTTTCGTAAAAATGCTAGAACAAATTAGCAGCAAAAACAAAGCTGCGATAATAAAGTTAAGAAAAACAAATGGGTAATAATCATAATAAATCATATCGATCTCGAAGAGAATTGTAATTTTCAGTAATTAGCAACAATAAAATAGCAAGCACCTTCTAACACAGCGACAGCAGACTAGGGGGCGATGTGACTAGGCACCACATCCGGCCAACTTTGTTTCCCTCGTGCTTGTGTTTTCCCACTGCACCAGGCCATCATTTCAGGCTTATGTCGGCCTCAGGGAGGCCCGGGACTGGTTCAGTTAAATCACCACTGACGTTTGCCACACACTCGCACACACAAACTCTCCACCCACCTGAGCAGCCTGGGCTGAACGCACAGGCGGTGCAGGGACTCCCCGGCCAACGCGCGCAGCCAGGCCGGCTTGTCCCCGTCCAGAAACTTGACGAGCAGCGACAGGAAGATCTCGCACTCCGTCACCTGTCGGGAAATCCCCACCGCGGTTGGTGCAACGCGTGCTTTTTATAAATGCCGTAATTTATACACTTGTGACAAGGTGCTGTGGACATCTGCTTATAATCCTATCCGGCAAATTGAAAACACGAGGAGCATCGCCGTGGCATGGTGGCACTCTCACCAGAAGGCTGTAGAAGTGCTTGATGAGGATGGAGACGACGCGCAGCAGCCTCATGCAGATGGGGAAGTAGGGCTTTTCGCTGGGCCCGGGCGAGGACGACGATGATCCCGAAGTGTGGCGGAACTTGATGTTGGGTGAGAAGAGCTTGATGACCAGGGGGCACACGCGCTCCTTCAGCAGGAAGGCAAACTCCATGTGCTGCAATGAGGAAGAGCCACACGCCAAAAACCAGCACGGATGGTGAGCAAGGGGCTTGAGTTTCATCATCACCATTTGATATCGTGCCTCACAGAAGTATAAATCAAGTCCAGAACAACCAATGGAATTAGGAAGCCCAATTGAACAGAGCACTGGACATAGGCAGTGACACACCTGAACTTGAAAGACCAACAAGTTTCTAAGGCAAAGAATAACATTGCAAATACTGGGCTGTATAATAAACAAGCACATAGAACAACTCATGTATAGTGATATCATTGTATGCTGAAGATATATAGAGTATTTTACAAAGTTTAAACATGTGAGTTTTTTAACCTGCCCTTAAAACGAAATACATTTTCATAGGTTATTATGTGAGCAGGGAGGAGATCACAGCCATGATACCCAGGCATGGAAGATGTGTCAAGCAACTGCCATCTCCACTCAATATCAACTGGCAGGCTTTGTCCCAGTCTTAAAGAAGGTTGCAACCCAAAAAAACAAATAGCTGTTGCCTTAGTTTAACACAAAGGCTTTCACGACCAATGTTATCCATAACAGAGGTTTTTTGGATTAGATCGTGTAAATTTGTGTCGTTAAATCCGCCACCACCCGACACAGCCACCAATTAAGTAAGGTTTGTCACTAAAACAAAACATGCTAATTCGTTACGAGTTCAACACACCGGTGTGTTGGAGAGTAAACCCACAACATTTACAATTGTTGTCTTGAACATAGCTGTGTGTGCTGGGCTGAGACTCTAAATTGAAATTTAATAAATGAAAACAAATATTGTTAGATTACGGTGATGTCACTACAGTGATAAAGATTCAACAATAATAATACACTTGACTATCTTTAAATTAGATTTTCTCACCAATGAAGCTTCCAAACTCATGTAATTTATACTGCATCGTCCTTTAAGCTATGCCGACCAGATATTGCCATTGCAGGTTCACTTACCACTCAGGCATAGATAGCTGAGGCTCAGTCCACAAAAGCTCCTTAAATTAAACATTTCTTTCATCCCAACTCCACTCTCTAACCACAGCCTTACACTCCAGGCCGACTTACCTGGAGAAACACCTGTGGAAAGGTATTGAGGACAGACTCGAGGAGCTCAAGGCCAAACGTCCTGGTCATCTCAGTCATGCCCACCAGCCAAAATGGTGCATCCGCATTCACTAGCTGGCACAGGTCCTGGCACGCGCAGACAATTCCCATTATCTACATCAACACATTTAGAGAGCAGCAGCAAAGCAGCCACTGGCACGTACAAACAACAGAAAACAATAACTCAAGTCACAATACAATCTTACGAGGTTACATTGCTGCCAATGTGCTTATTTCACTCCAGCATGAAATACGTAACGGCGTTTTCAGACTCTTTGCGTAAAGGTCAACTGAAATGAAGCAGTGCTGCTGATATACCAGGAAGTAATCTTGCATGCATAATGAAGGCAGCATATCTGAATGTAAAAATGAGCCGATAAATCAGTCTAGCGTAAAAATAAATGAGGCATCCTTGCATTAAACAATATAAATTACACTCCGTCCAAGAGACCAATGCTTACTGTTCTTGTTTAGCGATAATAGTTTACCCTATGCCCGAATGTCACGCAATGTACGTCAAAGGCACGCGCAAATTATTCTGTACCTGGAACAGCAGGTAAGCATCCTTGGCACATGGTTTAAGAGAGGTAGGCGGTTTTCTCGTATTGTTTCCAACAATATGACTGGATGCATCAATAGTCACCAAACCTGAAAAAGGAGTTGATAAAATGTTAAAAAGAGAACGCCAGTGATCCCACCACAACTGTCACCCACACATCTCGGCCCCTCCTCTTGGCTCCCCCTCATCCCCGACCCCCTCCCTTCTGATCTAGTGATAACATTCTTCAAGAAAATCATTATTAGCATGTGCCACCATCAGTGGTACCAACAAGAAATGTTTTAGCCAATGGCTACAAAGTCGGGAAGAGCAGTGCGATCTTAGGCTTCTAAGTACCACAGCCCATGAAAAACGGCTGCACACCACTTCCGCCCTGTTCTCTTTAAGAACCGCACCTTCGATTAGCACGATTGGCTACTTCCGTCTCGAAGTTCAACATACATATGTACATACAAATGAGACAGCAGAGCACAAATAAGCGAGAAGCTCGCCGGTTTTCTACCTGCACCGAGCTGGTCCTCAGCAACCATTCTCTCGAAGACCACCGTGACCACCTGCCGCACGGTAGCAGCAGCTGTGTTGTTGGTGATGTTGTCCTTGGTGAAGTGCAGCCTGAAGCAGAGCACGATGGCCTGCACACAGGAAGCGCAGTTGCAGGCGTTTACAGCAAACCAAAAACCACCGAATCAGACAGATTCCAAAAAGCATTGTGATATAGATACATTAAGCCATGAAACCAATGTGTTTCTTCTGAAGACAAAACTTTAGGGATGACTGATTTTCTGACAAAAGATATTTGTCAAACACATTCCATATACATTTTTCATGTACAATATTATTCTGTGCAGCATTGAATTATTGTGATTTATTGTTTGGATTTTAAAATACAATTACTTATTACACGAAGATACAAAAAAAAAAGCTAAAATTAAGCTGATCTCTCTGTCCCGGGCTGTTCAACATGAGTTTTGAAGTTTCGTGAATGACAAGCGACTTCAAGGTGCATGTTGAATAGAACAGTACAGCAGGTGTACAGTGTAGAGATGTCACCAACATTCCACGGATTAAAGGTGTGTGCTTAAAGGGCACTTTGAAGTCTTTTTATAGTTAATAATAGTTTAAATTCATAAAGCGCCCTTAAACAATCATTCTCAGAGCACTATGCATGGAAAGACGAAAATAGTTAAACATCAACCAAGGAAAAAAGAAGTGAGAAAGAGAGAAAGCCATTTTAAACAGATATACGATTTTAACAAAAGTTCAAACCTGTGTCGGGCAGCAGGGCATACAGCCTGGGTATGGTTTCAATAAGATAAAAGAAACAAATATTTTTGGGTTGCATCTTCAATTGTACGTTGATGCTGGCTTCCAAACAAACAAGGCAGTGTAAATTAACTGGCATCTCTTTGATTAGGAATGGCATCTCCCACCTTAGCCAGAGATTCGTCATGCACGACCGTGTTGGACGTGAGCAGCACCAGGACGGTCTGCAGCAGTTTGAGTTCTTCGAGCCCATTCTCCATCAGCTGCCACAGCGTGTTGATGAGATTCACAGCTGCCACCTGCACAGATTGTAAACAGTGCGCAAAACAAGCAGCAAAGCTGTGGACAAGCAATTGCAATTCCACTTTATACAATTAATTTCAAAAGGTTACGTGGCAAAATTAGGTCAGCTTTTGTGCAGAATGTTCACGATGAATCTCAGTGCCATGTCTGAAAAACAAAGACAAATGTCCCTCATATAATCTGCATAGGCTTTTGGGAAAAGTGCTGCTAGTGCGCACCTATTAAAGTTACCATGGCACACGATAGGGTGGTGTTCGGCCACATATCTCTCCCCAGTGTTGATGTTTATACACTGCACCAGGTACACAATTAAGAGTGAATCGACCGATGGGTGGCACAGGACCGGTTCATACATCACTCGCCACTGATGTTATCTGTGGCAAGAAATCAAACTCAGGTCACAGGGTTCATAGTGCAGTGTGCGAACCACTGTACTGCCGCTCACCACAATATATACACACACACAACACGTATACACCAAAGAGACGCACTCATATTCAACCTATATATCAGAGTGTGTACAAACATACATACATAAATTAATAAATCAGGGAATGTCACGATATAGTCAGACAATTGCAAAATGCGAGTCAAGCTACTCAGATATATAAATCCCCTGCAAATATATACATGAATTACAAATAGTATGCTACATGTAAATGTCAATCAGCAGCTCCATGAGGGCCTCCCCACACCTGACAGGTTGTAGGGTGGTTTTTTTACCATATTTCAACACGCTGGTCAAGGCACGGGGCGTAGATATGGGAGCATAGAAATACATCACAATAATGGCTTTAGTTATGCTGCCCATAACGTTTGATGAACAGAAAACACATTCCTGCGGAGGGAGCTGGTAGGAACGTTGGGTTGCTCGGTCAATGGCCAGGGTCAACGGCGGCGTGGTGTATTCCGTAAATATGCCCGACCGTGAGGGCGGGCACAAGCCGGCGTGAGGAGGTTAAACGTTGAGTTTTATAAGGGCACCACGGGGTGACCAGCCCCTCCCCACCCAGCCCCTCCCCTCCCACCCCCCACCCAGCCCCACCCTCCCCAACCAGCCCCTCCCTCCCCACCCAGCCCCTCCCTGCACGACGGACGGACACAATAATCCCCTGTGGGCTGGTGTAACCAGGAGGTTCCTACCAGTGTATGGGACCTCCTACCTCAGACACGACATCATGTGAGAGGAGTCTCTGGATCGAGGTCAGGCAGAGCAGTGCAATCTTGGGCTCCTTGGTGCCACAGCCCATGAGAAGTGGCTGCACCACTTCCGCACTGTTCTCTTTAAGAACTGCATTCACAAACCAAGGGCAAGAATGTACACACAGATGTCATCTCGGTCATCTCAGTCAGTCGACCCGTGGCACCTGGGTCTACCCCGTGACCTCCTGCCAGCGGGCGTTCGACACTTCACGTGGCCTCAAGGTGCACATGGCCTGGCACAAGCGTCGTGGTGACGTCACCGCCACTTAGTGGCGAATGGCGGTTGTTGTTGTTGTTGCAGTGTAAAGAAACAAAGCTTTAATCCGACTGCAACACTGTGAATGCTAATGAACAAGTAAATTACTAAAATAGTAAACCAAAATCTGAATGCAGCACAGCTGGTATAATGATCAATATAATTATAACCCTTTTCCAATCCACTACTGGATGATGACCTGCACCATGTTGGTCATCGGGGTTATTTGTACGTTGAACTTCTTTTTCACCGTACGTAGCCAAACGTGCTAATCAGAGGTGCGGGGGGAAAGACAACGACACTGCACCAGGTACAACTGTTTGGTAAAAGTGGGAGAGAGTTAGGGGCTGGACCAATTCAGTTATCACTTGCCTCTGATGTCAGCCCACGATTGTAAATAAAATAAACTCAGTGTCGCCAAGTTTATAGTGCAGTGCGCAAAACCACTGCAGGTGGAGGACTTGCATTTTTCAAAAGGCATTCACCGCACTTCTGTGAGCCAGCCAGATAGGTCTTAAGAAGTGGGGGGTATCCACGCATTTTTCTCCAGCACAGGAAATGCACTAATCGGGTATCTATTATAAACACTCATTTAATGACGGACGTCTCCCCAGCCATACAAATTTGAGCCTGGTACCACAGGGTTGGCATGTATAATGTGAAATCTCCCACTGCAATCAGGATAATGCTCACAAAACCATGCTATCACTGAGATAAATGCACAATACAGTAACTGAATTGTGCATTCAAACATTTCAAACAGTATGTCTGGTAGCCTGCACAACAGAATGCTCAATAGTTACATAGCGTGTTTTTTTTAATTTGCACCAATAACTGTTAAACGTGCTAAATGTAGCACAACAAATATTTGCTAAGTATAATATCTGTATCACAATTATGGACACAAAACAGCTGTTGAGAATAACAGTAAATTTATGTTAATAAAAAAGCAATATTAAGATGTCAATTTTCCGAATTGTTTAAAATGCCAAGAATGATCAAATAAAATTGCAATGAAGTAATCAAACTAACAAGTAACATTTACTTTAGATTAGATGGCAATTACAGTCATTTAGTCAAGAGCAGAAATATCATTACTATCATTATAACCTCATTAAAACTCTGATTTATAGGATAACAAAATGGTCTAATTCCCCATTTGTGATTCAAATTATGAAACTAAAATACGAAGATAAAACATTAAACAAACATGATTAATCTTGATTTTTTAAAATAAAAATTCGAATAAAAACCGAACCAATTCGTTAGGAGTGCAGTGCACAATTACTTTATTGTAAACCAAACCTTAAAAAATGCTACACTAAAATTCATATTTGAAAAATACTTTACCTTTAAGGATGTCTTTATTCTTTCCAGCAATGGTTTTAATTTTCACAATCCCAGATTCTGCAGCCTAAAGAAAATTTAATGTTATTATTCACACAAATACGCTTCAATAACAAACATTTTCACTAAAATATGTTAAACCTAAAATGATTTACTTTTTTAAAAAGGCATTATAAACGTTATATAAAGCAACCAAAATTACCGGTCACTCATAGACGTTAATTTCACAAGGACCGCCAAATATCATATTGTATTTTGGGCTTTATGACAAACAGCATTGTCAGTGAGCTCTACCATTAGCCAGACCCCATGTGTGTCCTCTGACCTTGTTAACCTAAGCGACAATGGCTAATGTGACCAAACTTATTTATTCATGTAGGAGGCTGGCTTCAAAATGCAATGACGCAGTCAGGCTGATTTCAATTGCAAATAGGTCTTGCTAAGCAATAAATAATGTAAACGGTTGATTTCCACTTCAACAAAAGTGACAGTGAACACAATTAAAGGCAAAAATGAGGACATCGAATGCACTCTATAACTCTGGTAAAGGTTGATTACAAACGTGAGCAAAAGATGTACCCAAGGGCTTGCTTTCCAAATCAATAATGGGATGGTGTTTTCCCAGCCTCCATTACTTTCCTTTATTTCAAACATAATTACTCAGCAACACAATTTAAGTTCCGAACCTGCAAAATGACCTTCATCACCGTGAAAATTGCAATTAAGGTTTTCAGACTGATTGACTTGCATACCGTGAATCAATAGCAACTTTCAAGGAAACCCATTTGGCAGGACGTCTTAGTTTTTGTTTAACATGGTTCCAGAATCGACATGCAAAATCTAATTTAAACAATCACTTTAAAACATCTGACGATGAATGGGTGTTACTTATTAAAACACAATTACAATGTGGATGTACATATATATTGCACGGGGACCTCAACAGACAAGAGTAGCCTAGCAAATCAGTGTTGATCAAATGGCCAATTATGAAATGAAGATAACACATGATGACTTAAAGCTTTCGTGACTTCAGGAATTCATACTATTTGGGTCTTTCGGTAAAGTCACGTAGATAGAAAAAAAATAACGACGTTTCGATCGCAACACAAGCAATCGTCTTCAGAATCCATTTGTAAATAGTTACTAAACATGCCAGCCAAGGCTTGGCTAATTTGTAAACAGCAAAAACGAAATTTCATATGCTCTCCGGTATAAAGTCATTACTGTATCTAGAAACTCCTGATACACTGAAAGAGTAATATTTATATCCTTACACCTAATTTATTTGAGGAGCCAAGTCAAAAGTTATTAGTTCAACAACCTCAATAAAGTGGTAAATAATATTACTCTAACATTATTTGCTAAATAAAAGGAACGTGAGAACAACATGAATGATTAAATCAGACATTAAACTTTACAATACTTATTCAATCAAAAGTGTACTTATTTTCCGAGTTGGGATAAGAAATGAAATCCAAAACACACAGAACAAAACAAGAAAGCTTACGACTCTACCACAGCCTTCCCTGCAACTTTCCTTCCTATTATATTCCAAGAATCCAGTTGTAAATAGTTACTAAACATGCCAGCCAAGCCCATTGTAGTTGGCTGGCCTTTGAAAATTTGAAATCAGACTACTGAGTTCAGCATAAATCTGTGTATGGGCTATGCAGAGGCATCAATTCCACTTCCCAACAGCAAGACAGAAGGTATATCTTTGGGAGTATTGCAGCTCGCAGCATTTTTTACAACTAAACATCTAATACAATCAGCAACAGGCTATCAATTTCAACCAAGGCCAATTAGAGCCAATGTCAACAAAAATTATTGCACTCAACTCCCTAACAGCAAACAACCAATTACAGAACAAAATGCGCAAAGCTTGGAAAATTATGTTCATGCTTCACAGGCTGCAAACATCAGTTCTCCCCCTCTGATTATTATACATCTGAATGTTACATTTCTTGCATAATTCGGTGCTGCCACTTAAATCGTCGAGTAAGCAGCAATGCACCGAGGCAACAAGACACACAATGGTAATGTTACGTAAGGTGGCGTTTTTTTAGACAGGCCAACACGCAGGGGGGCCTTATTTTGCAGTCCCCATAGATATGGCTGGGAGTGTGTACTTGTCCAGTGCCAATCACTCAGTGCATTTGTTGTACACCCCAAGCAGCTTGAAAGCATGTGATCAGCCTGGCGCTGGTTTACCATTAAGTGGCACTCGCCTGCTGCTTTGTCAGGAGACAGGGAGTGAGTAAATGTCATGAATTGGTGAATATAAGAAGCTCAAGACTCAAAGTGGCATCTATGCACTTGGATTTGATCTACTCCAAAGTAATAAGTATTACAATATTCTAGAAAGGATTATTGAAAAATACATACTGTGTGGTTTGTATGCTTGCCAATTTATTGAGCTGGACTGCCGTTTCTACTACAGTCGTTCAAATTGACCCACCCACAGGTATTCAACAATTTGTTTACATTTCCACACATTACTGTCCACATCTGTGTTTTCTGGACTGTCAAAACAAATAACCGATGTGCACATCAGACCTGTTAACAGCCAAGCTGGGCTATCTTGCCAACACCTTGTTGAGACAACATACAAACATACCCCAATAGTTTCTTGATGTTGGCTGGGTCTGCAAAGGGCGTTTCCAGCATTAGACTTTGAATAAAAACACACGGGCCTTGCTCCGCACACATTAATTCGAACATTGACAGTAATACTAGGAACACTCAGCTAGATGGCTTGCCCACTCTTACATAAAACAATGAGCTAACCCAACTCTAAGAAGTCTATCAAAGACATCATCGTATTTGATTAACCTTTGCTGAATACCTTTGGATTAATATGCAACACTTAACATGGGAAGCACACGTGTTAGCGTGGACATTCTAACATGCTACCAATAGGAATACTTAACAGGAAGATATGGCAATGAAGACCTAAAGCGTTATAATGATTGTGCTATCACTGCAAGTCTAAGGCTTTTCCCACTATCATTTATTAAGCTTGTATGTTAAAGATACAAATTAACATGTGGAGTCCAGTGTTCAATAGATGATGTATTGTGTGACTTATGAAAGTTACTTTTTTGTATCTTTAGTCTTTTTTTGTCGAAGATCTCATCATGTGTTGGCAAATATAAATGTAACTACAGTACATACAAAAGGCTTACAAAAGGGTTCATACTGTCGTGTAAAATGATTCCATTTATAAACATTTACATTGAATATGTGAGGCCATCTAAACCCCATGCAATTCACTAGATGGGGACATTTGTGAACATGAACACCATAACAAAGATTTCCATGGTTTTCCAAGTCAGCATGCCATTTGCACCAGCTTGCATAACTATTTTCTAAAATAGCAAACATGTTCTCCATTTACTCCAAGAGCACACACGTTCTATTTCTGCATAAATGTTTAGACACAAATAGAAAATAAAATTCAGCCACACCCATGAAATATCAAAACTTAATGCTTAATATCCCTCCAACTCGGTATGTAATCTGAAAACACGAGTTTTAAAGATGTATACTTAATTCAAATCGCAACACATTCACTACATTTCCAAAATAAAATGAGCGTTAACATTAAAAAAAACAGGTAAGTGGGTATATTACTAAATCCATTAACATAAGTGCCATCTGCATAATATGTACATATTTCATACGAGGTTGAGTACTCCTCTCAACAAGCTTAAAGCTGGTAGTGGCAACACAATTCAACGTAACGTATAAATAAGCTCGGACAGGCACAGCAACAGAGGCATCGTTAGTGTAAAGTGATCAAGTCCCCTTGGTCTCGGCGTTGCCAAAACATTAGCCTGGGGTCTACCCTCACGATACATGTCTCTTCTCTTGCTTACTCATGTTTTAAAGCTTGATGGATGAGCAACAGGTGAACTGTGGTTGCCTCTTTATAACAGATGCTTTTACCAATGTAAGGGGAAGCAGACATCTAATGCCTTATTCGCATGCAAACCAAGCAGAGCTTATCCCACATTAAATGTGTTTAACTACATCTTTAGAAACAATAAAATAACATTTGGATACTAAGCAGGCCAATGAATTGTAACAATATCCACTAAGTATCAAAAATGCACTTTTGTCTATTTAATTATGCATTAAACCACAAATATTACTCAAAGTGAAAAGCACACGTGATGCTAAACTCAATGTTTATTTGCGTAAATGTTTTACTGCACTACAAGTCACAAAACAACGTGTACATTATGTAATCCCATAACTGCCACAACATTAAATACTTTCACCGAAGCCTTCTCTCCAACAAGACATTAAATGTCCATGTTCGGTACTGTATGAATGAGAACAAACTAACTTACCAGTCAAAATGTTTTCATGTACATGCTGTTCCAATAGGTATTTATCTCAATCATGTTGCCAGTCACTATCCAAGTACACAACAGCAGTACCAAATACAAAGTTACACAAATTAAATTTCGTATCAGCACTAGAAGTGCACAAAGGCAGCAGGCAGCTTTTATTTATACTTTTTTATGTATAGTTGGTCAGTATTTCTGGTAAACATACTTAAAACACTGGGTCTACTCATATGTAGACCAAAGAAAACAGCCTCTCTCTGATTGAAACCAACGTGCAGTCCACGTGCTCACTTCTCTCCAATGTCAATAACATTATATCGGTAAATAGCTGTCCTTGGTGGACATGTTAAGCTGTCTTCTCTGGTGCATTCTTTTTATCCAATTATTTTCTCACGTACCTTATTCAACAAGGTGCCACTCCATTGTAATTATACTTTTTTTGCAAGCATAAAACGTTTAAAGGGGGTGTCCCCCTTTTAAAAGTTGACAGCTCTAAGCCAATGCTTGAATTGTACACTATCATGGTCATTCAAGACAATCCATTGTCAGCCATGATCTATTCACTACTCGGTGGTCTCATTAGGCCGCTGTCATAACTCAAGAGTCCCATATGATGCAACAATACATCTATCTCCTGCAAATTATTGGATTCAACCGCTCCAACTGTGCCGTGGACTTCCTCTTGAGCATGTTCCCTCCCCATTGCATGCGCCTCCGTCTCGACCATCGGCCACCATCCCGACGTGTCCTGCCCAAGCCCACTTTAAAATTAAAGAGCTAAACGGCAGTCAAGTGCTGTTGTCCAGGTGTGTAAACTTTCGCGTCAAAATGCATGACGTGAGATGTACAAAATTAATCAACATATATTTTCAACAGTCGATTCAATGCGCCTTAATGGAATGACAACAGAAAATACTTTGAAATGCATTAAATGTCATTTCATAAGGCGACTATAAATGGCAGAAAATCTCAAAATGATGCACAGGACAGGGAGGGCATAATCGGCACTGGAAAAAGAACAACGTAATGATGGGTATGGAGATAGTGAATTGAGGAAGCAGGGAGTTTTGTGCAGAAAGGATGCGGATCAAGGTATAAGACGGGGAGAAGGGTGGCCCGTGTGTGTATTAGAGTTAAGTATTGAGCAAAAACATGAGCACAAGGACTTAACACACAAATTAATATCACGACCTAAAATATTATGGGCGTGGTGGTGCACGCCTGCCAAGCCAGGGTTTTGGAGGCAAAGGTTGGTGAATCATGAAGATGAATTTTGTTGAATGTAAAGATCTCAAACACGTTGGGGCTGCGAGATGGGCAGCACACACGGCGGCAGTGCAGGAAGTCAAGTTCGTCTGTGCGGACATTTGAATATATTGCTCTTACGCACTCTCCGATATCCACTCAAGAAGAATAACGCTCACGAAAACGAACTGATGTATCACACCAGTATCATCTTGAAAAACAACTTGAAGATTCAACTGACCACAACACGTTACATTAATACAATAGCGGCTGCGAAAGTCAATAACCGGAGGAGACATTTGAGGTTTTGTAAAACTCCCAAAGCCACTTAGTGGCTGCGAGGCGGCCATGACATGGCAACAAGAGAGTTCGTGAACCCATTCGTGCGGATCTTATACAGAATGCGTTTGACTTTTTTTCCGGGTACTCCAGTTTCCTCGCATGTGCTAAGCAACACGGCTCCTTATACTGTACATATATAACAGGTGATGTATGCTATTGCTGGGCTATGTTGTCAGCGAAGGGCAGTACAGCAACATCAATTGTTGATCGATAGTGTGCTCCAACGCGCAATGACATGCGAGATATAAAGTACCGCATGGGAAGACAAACCCAGGACACGCACGACGCCGGGTGTCACTCATCCATCAGTGTGGGTTGACAAATATGGGGCTTTACCTGTTGTACAAATGTCAACACCGCACATGGCCTCCACAACCATCCTCATCAACCGACATGGTCAATCCACTGCTGGATGAAGGCCCTCCGCAACCCATCGCCATCCCCCCCAACCTTACCTCTTTCACGGGGGGATATTTCTTCTTGCAGTCCATAGACAGCGCCCGCAGATCGCTCTGCATGTGCTCGATCAATTTCTTGACGGCTTCTGGAGACGTGGTCGCCATCCTCGCTGCCAAAGCCGCTCGAGCAGTAGCCGCGAGCAAAGTCCAAGGCGAACCCGGTCGAGTTAAAGGCCCCGCGGAAGAGGCGGGCGACCGGCGGTAAAAGGAGGAGGGTGCGGGGTGGTCCCTCGCGTCTTTTGCCGCGGGCCGTAGAGGCAAGCCCGTAGGCTTTCCCAGCGCGGCTAGGCCTCGATCGGGCCGCTAAAAAACGCGGTCCCTGGCGGCGTGGGGCCGCTGGACGCGGACACGCGGTGTCATGAGAGCACGGCGGAGTGCGGCTCGGGGTTTGGTTTCGTTTTTTTCCCCTCCGAGGAGGGAGTGGAGGCGCGGAGAGGTGGCCGGAGCTGACGGGGCGCGTTGCTGACGCGGCACCGCGCTTCCGCAAACACACCGGAGCGCGCGTGCGCCTTGCCAGCTCGGAGGGTTTTCCTCCAGATCTGAAGGAGAAACCCTCTGGCTTGACAAGCCCGATTGTTATGCTTGTTAATTACTCATATTCTTGGTTATTTCGGTAAAGTCACGTAGAAGGGAAATAATAAAATTAAAATAAATACATTCTCACGTCGTTTCGACTGCAACACAAGCAATGCCGGTCGAGATATAAAGTACCGCATGGTGTGAAATCCACAGCAAGACAATTTTCTTGCTGTGGATTTCACACCTGATGATGATTGCTTGTGTTGCAGTCGAAACGTCGTGAGAATTGTATTGTTTTATATTTTTATTATTTTATTATTTCCCTTCTACGTGACTTTACCGAAAGAACCAAGAATATGAATCGTTGCAGTCGCGAAAGCTTTAAATCAAAATACGAATTACTCCTTACTCCTTGATCTCCCTGTATTGTCCGGATTATAAGATGGGGACACCTGAAGAGAAAAAAAACAAGACAAAAGCGTGCTCGCTTGCTTTTATGAGCGTTTGAATCCGGTGATATGATTCCATAGCTGTCAACCCATACGGTCTACTCCGTCTTCTTGCAACAGGGAAATTGAGGTTTTTTTAGTTTTCATGTCCATACGGCGCACAGCCGTTTCAATACGGGCAAAAAAGTATATTTGTTGGTGTTTCTCCCTTGTGATGGGACTTTGTAAGATGAACGTTGAGATTCATAAGGGTACGGGGTGACCGATAAGGTCTGAATTGGTCTGCAATAAGGTAGGGCACTGACAAGGAGTTGACGGATATGTGATTATGAACGCGCTGCTTTAAAATTGGGGAGATGATCAGAATGAGAATCTTTATTTAGACTGCAGAAGGAATACGAAGAGCTATGAAGCTCTTTCCCCCCCCCCCCCCACCATAGATGTTCAGTGTGGGGCTGGTCAGCCAGTTACAACAGCAAACAATACAAAAAAAACAATAGGAGTAGAACATTGAGAAATTGGTAAGAAGGTCACTAAATATCAGAGGTGTGGACTCGAGTCATGTGACTTGGACTCGAGTCAGACTCGAGTCATGAATTTGATGACTTGCGACTCGACTTGGACTTGCATAACAATGACTTTGTCCCACCTCTGCTAAATATAAATACATATTTGATCTTTTAAACTAAAAAGTTAGATTTATGAAGATTTGGCAAGGCAGTAAAAACAACAAAAACAGTCCCAGACCACACCAATATAACGCACGGTTGTCCCTCAACAATTCTGATGGGACATCAAAATAAATGTATATTGATCTGTAAAACACTCGAGCTGTTTGATGAATACAACGTGTACTCAAAGATCGAAACGAGGACATTATTGATGGCGGTTTTCCCCCATGTTCTTTTTTTGCTGTGTATTAACTATTTACAAGAAAGAACAATGTAAATAATCAAAAACTTATTTTCAAAGGATATAATAATAATGCGTAAAATTGCAAAACATGAAAAGGAAGCAGAAGGCTGTTTGTTGTTACGGGGTCACCAATCGACACAAAGTCACGATCACGTCCCAGGATCCTGTCTTTGGTAAATCAAGAACGATTCATAATTTCAAGGAAAACATTAAAACGTGGCACAAGGCTTCTTCTTGAAAGGTCAACACTCAACCGCAACATGAAGTCTAACTTATTCAATTTGATTTAAAAAAATAGGTTATATTTATAATATACAACAGTATAGAAAGGCACAACAAGGCAACTGTTACAGTCAACATTCAGCCAACCAGGAAACTGTCTACTTTCCATCATACCGTATTACTTGTAAACCTATCTGCTGTATCTGCTGCACCTATCCACGATGTTTGTAAAGGGGCCGTGTCGTCCAGGCCTGTGGTCCAGCACTGTGGAGGTGGGGGTTGGTGGGTCACACTCAGATCTTGTGAAACTCCCTTCCCCGTGAGTGTCGAGGTACCATCATACCCTGGCTCGCCAGGAGGAGGCAGCACAGCAAGTAGACCAATCGTCATCTGTTTCCATCTGTGTGGGGATTGTGTTGCCCCCCTCGTACGCATGTGTGGGTTGTCTCTGGTTTCTTCAAGCATGTGTAAACGTTCATTATTAGCTGAAAACGATTTAAAATAAAAACCTAATTCAGGTTTTCCTGGATACATGTGCAAATTATATATTGACGTCCCCCACCCCCCTCCCCTCTATTCCTAAGAAGAGATGTCTTCTGGAAGATTAATCTAAAGAGCTGGTAGTGACTTCTGTCCACTGTGGTGGTAATGTATGTACATGTTATGGTGAACTTTTTTTGCATTGTATGTAGCTAGCCGCACTAATAAGAGGTGCGGGGGTAGAACAAACGAAACACAAAGCGCAGTTATAAAAAATTGAGTTTTCAATCCAGATTTAAAAGTGCATAGCTCCAGTGGCTTCCAAATATCGGAAGAGCATTCCAGACGGCCGCAGAAGGGCATCTGAAAGCGCAGGATTGCGACTTACTTCCTCAAAATTATTCTGAACGACGAGATGATGTATTCTTCGGATTATAAGATGTACCCCAAATCCTCTGCTTTAAAATACAGGGGGGGGGGGGGGAATTGGGACTTATAACTCGGGAAATACAGAACACGTGGAAACACACAACAGATGTCTTTCCAGACCCATTCACCTCCTGTCACTTGTATATACAGTATCCTCCATCCATAATACAGGGGCGTTTTTTGGTCGCGAAAGCCTGTGTTAAACTATGGTATCCTGTTCATTATTGCAATAGATAACCGAATGATATACGATTTTTAAGCCAGCCAACTACATAGGCAACCTAGATTTAAAGGGTTTTTTGGTATTACGATTGACCACATACTCGATATCCTGAGCATATTTATAACCCATCTGATGATTCCTCCAGTATGAATACATATTCTGATTCTATCAATCGTAATGGACTCTTCGTTACAATTAACGGGTCATCTGCTTTTAAATCAAACTACCATTCTACGCACCTGATGTAGTCTCTTTAATTCCTCATATTAATCATTATCAACAGCAACATTATCCAAAAGCCATGTTTGAATATTAAGTGCACCTGTGCTCAGAATGTGGCTGGGTCAATCCGGTGGTTGATAGATATATGGTCATGGTCGAGCAAACTTAGCCATCACCAAGGTCCATGGATTAGACCTGGGAAAAGATGTCCAAGCAGAGGGGGAATTTAATGTCCTATCACGGTTGCCCTTTGGTGCAGAAAAGTATTACATTCGGAGTTTTCTCTGGAGCCCAGCAAATATTTTTTTAGATTCTGAAAAGCATTACATTAGGAGTTTTCCCTGGAGCCCAGCATATATTTTTTTAGATTCTGACCTATTCTGCACCACCTAGAAAGGAGGAAAAATGTGTCCAAAATTCCATACTCAATTGATGATTCGTTGGGGCTCCAATCCTTTGTTTGAAATTTCGAGCAAACACAGAAATTTCCGTATAAAGTATTCCTATAACCAAGATCAATGTCATCATAGCCAAACCACCTCAACAATGCGTTATATTCTACAATTTTTGACGATTCTGGCCAGAATTTATGGGAGCCAGCATACTCTACAATGTTTGAGTACACGTATTCTATTCATCAAAAAGCTCGAGTGTATGACACATCTCAGTTTACCCATAGCACTAGTGTCTATTCCAGTGGCGGCTCCTGCAAAATCTCTCAGGGGGGGCAAATGTCTGGATGATTGATAAGGATAAGGTCCACCCATGCAATGGATAAATTAACAGCTTAAGCATGTAAAGGCAACTTCACTTCTTTAATATTAATGAAAAATAAAGTGACTCTTACAATACATCTTGTTTGTTTCTATACTCACTATTAAAACAAACCACTCAAGTTTCTTTTATTAAAGATTCCACTAGGTGGCGACAAATTATATTGTTGGATGAAACGTGCTTACGTATGATGACGTAAGCACGTATGAAGACGCAAGCACGTTAGGGCGAGCCCTCCCGGAAGCCATAGAGAATGCATTGCAGCGCCCCCGTTCGAAAAAAAACATCTTTGAATGTAAGTCTATGGGACCACTCGGGGCGATTCTCAGCTGGAGGGAAATCGCCCAAAAAGAGGCGGTACTCCACAGAACGTAGCATGACGCTGATTGGACTATATCCAGAGGCACAGTGACGGCTAGCGTGACTGTGGTTGAATGACATTGGTGGTGCGTCGCCCAATCGCCCTAATGAAGAAACCGCCCCTGGTCTATTCTGTAATCTGCCAGCCAGCCTCAAACACTTCATGGCCTCAAAGTGCACCTAGCCTAGCACAAATGCAGTGGCGTCACCACCACTTCGTGACAATTGGCAGTTTTGTATAAACATACACATTTATATACATGTGTATGCAGAGAGTTTGTGGCATATTAGGACATTGCACTAGAAACATCAGGGTACCAATGGCTCACATCAGAGACCATTATCTGAACCAGTCCTGCGCCTCCCGTAGATTGACTCCGCATTAAATGAGTACCTGGTGCGATGTGTAGATATCGTCAGTTCTGGGGATAACAATGACGGTCCGTCGTGGTGCTACGCGCACCACCCCCTCGTGTTTCCATGCTGGCCTTAATGGACTCTTAACAACACTTGCACCAAGTCCATATGGCTAAACGGGGATGTTTGTACAGTATACAAATCGAGCATGACCTCACACAATCTCGCCTACACACCCACAGCCCAGCTGTCCACATGCAAAGTCGTGGGCGTATGTGTGCAGTGTTTCTTTACCAGAGTATTTATGCAATTGTTCAGTTTGTAAAGTTATTTTTGAATAGTGGGCAGACCATTAAGCTACGTCAATTTTGAAGTGTTGTATTTATTATTTCAGCAATAAACATTTAGTTTCTTTAGAATTCAAGAGTATTGTTTTAAACCATCAAAATGTAACAGCATTTAGGCCATTAACATTTGCGGATTAATCAAACGTCAACCATGTAAAGGGAGAATGCTCTGTAGAAAATTATAATGAATTAGAGATTTATTGTTTTGCCAAAGGGCTCTACATTTAATAGTCCAGCAGTTCGACATTATAGCCCTGCACCGAGGCACAAAGGTTAGTGTTGAAAGTTATTGCTCTCTTAGCACTACATTGGCTCATGCCAAGGGTAAATGAGTTACCTTTATTAAACTTCCATGTTTGGAAGCCTACATAATTCAAGAAGCATGTCTGCTGAACGCAATACGTATATGAAAGTAGACATTGAAGCGCTATTGCAGATGTGTAATTACTGGAATGCAAAAATGTTATCGTCAGATATTAACGCTATTTCAGTCATTATGCCAATGCAGTCATAAGCAAATGCAAGCAGCATAGAAAACCCAATTCGTCGTGTCCATATTGGCACAATAAGCATGGTACAATTACATGACTAACTTTTGGGTTAGACCTGAACGTAACATGTTAGGTAAAAACACTGCATTAACATATGAATATACAAATGTAAACCACAAACGTGCACATGAATAAAATCAACGCAGTCTCGTAAGGAGCCTGCAAACTTTTGTTATTTAGTTATCGGCGAAAAATAAAATGCCCCAATTAATGTTAAGACAGCAATCTTAGTTTAGACCTGCTGCGCTCATGTGTACGACCAACGCATTTACAATTTAAACACCACGTTGTTAATGATTGTGACAAAGAACCAATGTGTTTCATCTCAAATTTATTTAAAAAGAACATAAAAGCAATCGTCAGTGACAATCAATGCCCACTGAAAGGCTTATTTTGTGCAGGCAGGTAACACCAGCACTAATCCATGCAGATTTGGCATCCGTTCCACACAGTGCACTGCACCCACTCCCTAGCACCCCGCATCCTCCAGACTTCCTGGTGGCAGACGAACTTAAATTCAAGCGTCTGCAGTGCTCGCGTCAAATTTTACCGCTAGAAATATGTATTGCTAGCGCCAGACTAAAGGTTGCCGAATATTACTGGGGGAAGTTTCCGATAGCGTCCGTTGAAGGGAGAATTTCCCACCTTGATTACAGTATTTCAATACAAATTTCTCCTGCAGGTAATCTTCATTCAGCGCTCCATAAATTGTCAAACTATCCTGTAAACTTGAACTACAGTGGAATAGGTTGCACTTACATTTAATGTATTATTCGTGTTCTCATCTTGTAGGATTTGTAACTTTGCTAAATGTTACATAAATCACAGCTATCGTTTGAAAACCAACCGTATAGAATCCACTGCATTTCTTTGTCTCAAGCTTACAGAACAAACGCGGATTTACCCCGTGAATCGATGTGTGCCCACAGAAATTATGCCCTTCCCTCCTCGCCCAACCCAGGAAAAGTCAACAGCCCCAGCGCGGCAGCCCCCTGGCACGCACACATGGGTTACACACACACACGAGGTCACGCGAACGCGCGAAGTGAGCGCTCGTGTGGATTTCTCGGGTTGCATTTTTAGGAAAGGGAGGGGAAAAAAAACTTGTCACCCAAACATTAAAAACACACCAGTACAGTGCAATTCAAACTTGTATCCACACACTAACATGCTGTGAGCACGATGCATGTGCTGTCCACACAAACGAAGCCTCATTCTGGCTGGTACAGTGGTGTGAAATCAAGTGTTTTTTTTTTATACATTTTTCTCTAAATCCCTGACTACATGTACCAACCGTAATGAAGTATTAAGATGACACAAAATCGAGTTCAGTGTCAGTACTGCCCATTGTCAATGTGCACTCTCCTGGTTATAAAGTTACTGTATATACACAACTGCGCTAAAAACCCCATGCCATTAATGTACAACAGTTTACATGAAAACTCCAATATACAGCATATACAATTTCTTCACGCTAGCATATATTTATTGTTACTCAAACAAGAAAAACGGCTGGTGCTATTAGTTTGATATTCATCACGACAATCTGATATTACTTGAAGGACATCTGGCCACACGCACGAGTTTCGTGAAATCTTTACCATTTAATTTTATAAACAGTACTTTTTAAAAACCTACGTATCATCCTTTGCCTGTTAAAAACTGCACTTCTGAATTTACATTTTCCAAATAAAATTAATGATCAGATTAAAAGCAGTACTATTTTATAGCCACGATAAAAAGATGACGTGGCAACGTCACAATTATGAAACAGACACCCTGGGCGGAGTTTCATTACAAGGCTCCACAAGTCACTCGGGATGAACAGGGCCTTGTTGTAGGAGCACCATTAAATAGCAGCTACAATAACTCCTCTTTGATTTGTGTATCTAAAAGTTGCAGGAATATGGCCTCTTCATGAAACGCAATCATTTCTCGACTCGTGGAAACACCACTAGGTGGTGGCTCTCAACTGAAAATTGAAGAAATTATAAAATCAGAACTCAATATCTATAGGATCACAGGCCAAGTGCCTTTATGCCTACCATCCACTCCATTCGAGCCCTTATGATAGGCCACCAAAAAGTAACAATATTTATGCAAAACTAATGCTTTATTATCACGCCAGTGAATCAATATGCACTGCTTCAGTTATGCATCACTGATAGATCCACGAAATCACGCAAAAAAGTTAATTCTGTGCAAGTATGAGGAAGTGGCTTACCTAACACTATTAAACAATTAGGCCACCCCAGATTGACTCAAGGCTGCAATTTGGATGCAGCTTAAGTGGTAAAAATAATAATGAAACAGGACAAACCACAATCCCCATGGCAAAATGAAGCGAAGCCAGGTGTGTGCAACTATGCCTGGAAAACTGATCAAAGAACAGGCACCATCATCCGTGCGTGAGACCATGCGAGCACGTGCATACTCTGGCAGGAGCATGGGGGGGCGGGGGCTGGCTGGCTGCGCGAGGCTGGGCATGTCAGCCACTTGCTCAAAAGGGAATTTAGCAGTGGGACATTTTTGGGATGTACGAGTGAGACGGGCGTTTTCTTTTTAAAACGATGTTAAAAGGCACAACCTTTAAAAAGGGGTAATAAAGTTGGTAGGAGACAGAGGTTGGTGGTTGACTGCTACCTGGATGCACCTTAGGCAGGCACACATCACACTTCCACGCTCGATACGAACATGCCAATGCGTCCTGTAAGGAGGGAACCCGTCGGTTGTGCACACAGCTGGGCCTAGTTTGTGTCCATGTTGTCCATGTTGTCCATGGCATCCTCCTCTCCGCTGGCAACGTGTCTGTTGTCCTGCGAATCGTGGTTTTCCTCGGGGACGCCCAAGGATGCCGAGACCTCCAGAGCACGCTTGAGGTTGTCCCTCCGCTGGTAGAAGAGCACGTACGCAGCCTTCGACTGCAAATGCAAAGACAATTTTATGCAATGTGATTCCAGGCAAATTTTATTTAGAAACATAAGGAATAATCACATATCGAGATCCACCGTTTTGGTCGTCGATTGCTTTTAGGTCTCATGCTAAATTTGAAAATACTATTTTTTCAAAACAGGATTATAGTTTTAGTAGAGCACAATAAACATGTAAGCAATTTAAAAAGACAGAAATGCAAAAAGTACATGATGCATATAGACAAAACACAACTGAAACAAGTGAAACTGAATGCACTTCACCAGCTTGTATTGTGCATAATTATTGGAGTGATTTCAACATGCAAAACAAGTTTTAATGAAGAAGGTTTTCAAGAAAAACGCCTACAAATTCTCACCACAATCTGATCTTCAGCCGAGGTGGAAACACTGCTGTCATCGAAGTAGTACCAGGAGTTCTCCGCCTTGTTTTTCGCATAAGCAGTATCTGCCAAGGAAGACCATGACATTCACACAGGTTTTTAAATATCAGTACCTGTACTTTCCACCATACATTGTGCCATTACACAAAAATGTCCAACTCACTTTTGCCAAGTGGTGAATGTGAAAAAAAGACGAGATGCTATCAAATCGAGATTGCACAATGCCAATTTGGAAAACTACAAGATTGAGATGAACACGAGCAATCAATTACAAAGTCCATTTAGTTCAGATTTTAGTAGTAACCTGCAAACAAGTTACTTTTTATACGCTTTTATTTAACTCACTTCGTCTGTTGTATCCTCAAAAAAGAAATCTTGTAATTAAATTTTTACACACTTCCCAATGCGCTATCGACTGCAAACTTCGTATAGGTATGTCACTGATGACACACGATATTCTATCATAAAAAATCCAAAACATATATTTTTTTACTTTTTACATACTTTTATTTAACTTACTGTATGTGTTGTATACAAAAATCTTGTAACTCAATTTCAACCGTATTCCCAATGTCGTATCGACTGAAAACGTTGTATAGCTATGTCATACTGATGACAATACTATATTCTATCATAAAAAAAATAAACGATCTTTTAACGGGCTGTAATTGTCCACGCTCAACTGACGTTGCCTGTAAATCACCACGGTCCCTTACGTCACGGCAAGCCTTGGGAGCCATGCCCAGGGGCGGAAGATGTGGAAGATGGGGAGGGGCAGCTCGGACAGTACATTTCATTAAAGCGCGTTTAAAAAAAAAATAGTTTTAAATATTTTATGATATCTAGTTTGTGTATACTTACAGTGGCCTCCACCCATTCCTCCGTAGTGATTGGACACCGCGATGAGGTCATAGGTGCACGGAACATCCTGTGTTCCGATCACAAACTCCGACATGTCCAGGTCTCTGCATGCATGCATGACAATAACGGAATTAGCATAACACGTTCCTTCGGAGTGGGCAGATAGGAACTTGGTTGGACAGCGCATTCGTGCACGACAGAAAGCTCGTGGTCACGTGACGCACTTCAACCAATCCGGGAGCGTACATGTTTGGGAGGGGCTATGCACGACAAATAATCCCTGGTGGGCCGTGTGGAACTGTTGTTCCTACCTGTAATACCCTTAAGTATAATTAACATAAACATATTTATGGCAAGAGCATTTACCCATTTAAATATCTCAAAGCAGTTCAAACCATGTTCAACCTAGATAATGTCCACATGGTCTTTTTACAGGACTTAAAATGGTATTTTTATCATTTACACGGCACAGGGTGCACTTTCCCACTCCTACGAGAATGTTGCATAGAAGAAAAATCAATCACCCAGATAAAATTTAGCAAAAACAAAGTCAATATTAAGATCAGTTATCTTTTTGTGAAATGGTGACTGGGCTGAGGCCATTATAGACATTTTCTTGAGAATTCCATTTAATCCAGAGCAGTTGCCTGCATTGGAACCTAGGATATCAGGTGGTACCAACTCTGCATTGACACCCAAGCCACCTGACCAAATCATGTCCAAGCACTTAAAATACATCCGAGATCGTAAATAGTAATACAATACCAAACATTTCATTCCAAGATGATTAAGATACCAGTGGTTTCCAACGCAATTAAATTGTTTTCCATTGCAGTGCAGAATTTCCTTTAACAACATAAAACGTATATAGATTGAAAAATAAAATCTTACCACGCAAGATTCAAAGCAATTCAGCATAAGCATCTATTTTAATGCCAATATGCATGACTCTTAACTAGTACTAAACTCAACAGGCATGCATCAAGAGTAAAGTTGAAGTTGATGTTTTAGAAAAAAAAATACATTTGGTGACGCAAAACATCGTGGATTTATAATTAATACAAAACATTCAAATATATGCAGACTTTATTTAAAGGACAAAATAAGTCTCAGCTGAATCCCTTTCTTTCAGCATGGCCAATTCACTTGGGCCATGACAATAAAGAGTTCATTCTTGAATCTAAGAACACAATTTATCCAATCGTCGTAGGATGAATCATTACATGCCTATTATCCAATGCACATTTCATAATGCACGTGCGAGAAAGACAACGAATACAGGCAGCTAAACACGGCGGGTCCTCACCGGATCGGGAAGTCCACAAGGGTGTCCAACTTGTCCCTCCAGTACTTGTTGTACGAGAAGCGCTTCAAATGCACCACCAGAACTTTCGGCAATGCCCACAGGTCAAACTTCTTGGTAGCTTGCTTGTGCTTCTTGCAGTTAGGACAGTACCTGGGCAAATACACCACCAATACCCCTAAAGACCTCTGCCCCTAAAGAGTACTTCTGTACTCTTATAAGCGGCCATGACAACATTTACAACTAGGTGGGACCTATGAATGTTGTCCCGGTTGATCAAACGTCCCAAAAACTTCCTGAAAAATATGTTCAGCAGCTTGGCTTTTCTGGGAAAATAAGTGACATTAGTATTTCTTGGAGAGAAAATAACGTGGATGAAATATCTAGGTCAATCCAAACTCCATTGTAGAGAATTAATTGTGGCTTTACCTGGTGTGCATGTATTTATCAAATTAGTATCATCAATAGCAGTGTGACAATGCATGTTTATTCATCACGCCAGTGTACTTATATGATCAATCGCCGAGTTCATATCATTGAATGTTTCATGTAGACTACTAAAACATAATAAGCCCCTTTATATTTTGTTCATAACGAGGTCCTGAAGTAATGACAGTACAAGCACAGCAGCAAAAAAAAATATGCAAATTGAGAGCAGAAGATTAATTTATTTTAAAAAATAGCACTTTAACAATGTAATATTACTCAAGCAAACCAATCAAATCAGTTAGAAGGGTTTAGAGGGCATAAAAGCCAACAAACACCCTTTAATACTGCCATTTCGAATTAGATGGAGACAAACCCAAATTACATTACCTGTTTCAATCCTTGGAATACAAAATAATTTATAAAATTGACAAGTATGGCTGGTTCACCGACTGGCAATCACTCACGACCAGAGCAGATTGCACAAAGAAAAAAAAAACCCTATGTCACACCGATGATTTATGTCGGGAATTAGAAAAGAGTGCCATTTGCCTATCAATTGATAAAGGTAGACCCTATGATATATCAGTCAAGAGGCAGCCATTAGGTTTACAGGTCATTGCTTAAATTCTAAATTATTAAAAACGAGCAGAAAGCCTGCAATCCCTCAGGTAAATGTCACTCAATAAGCCATCTCTTCTGTCCAGTGGCTAACAGACGGTGGGGGGCCATTGCAGAATAAAATACACGTACGTATATTTAGATAAACTCCCTATGTAATAAGACACGGTCTGTTGCAAGCCGACAATAAATACCAACTGGCTCTCAGAGGAAGTAATGCCTCTTAAATCTGGTTTACTTGATACTTGGAATGTGTCATGGTTTGCTCGTGGGATAGTTACCATGGATCCGTGGCTGCCAGTTCCTCCTTGGTCGTGAACAGCTCGATGCATTCCTTAAGCTTCACTGGGTGCTTCTTCTTCAACGGCTGTGCGAGCATGCTGTCATGTTTTTCAAATTCCTGCTCGCACGCCACACGCCAAATATTACAATTTGAATATGTACAGCATATAAGTTCCACACCTCCGATTAGCACGGTCGGCTACTATGCATGCTATGAAAGAAGCTACACACACACACTGCATTTCAAGATTCTGTACAGAAGAGATATGCATCACAAAAACGCTGACGGCATTAACCAACTGTGTAATAGATTATACATTTATGAAGAATAGAAAATGCCTTCCCGAGCTGCAAAATTTAGGTCACCTTGAAGGCAAGGTGATAGTTCAACATGCAATATTACCTTATCCACATTGTTGTTGTAGAATCGTGCTCTCGTCTCAGAATCCCATTCTAAAGCCAGATAGGTTCTCGCTGCAATGCAAGATAAGACAAAACACTTAGACAAGGGCGGGAGGATGGGTGGTGCAATGGTAACACTTGTGTACTTCCCAGCAAGAAGTCCCTGGGTTAGCTTCCCCACTAGGATGCCTGTGTGTGCATGGGTTTCCCCCCCCAAGTATCTAAAAAACCCACAACCTCTAAGCAAAAAATTAAGAAATTAGGATTAGACATCGGAATATTATCCCTGTTGTAAAAACTTGGCAAGTTCCTCTTGAATGAGAATCGTGAAACTCTCAAGGCATCCACAGGTAAAGAGACAATACGTAATAAAAAATAGAATTAGTTACTTTTGCATTGATCAATGTGATAGGCCTACAAAAACAACAGATCAATCGATCACGCTTGCATTGCCCCATTATCTTACTTCGGCGCTTACCATTCAACATGCATCTGCAATGCATCACCACACCCAAACTACATCTGCATGCAATAAATGTATGTAAATGTGAAGGTGGAACGAGTTAATGAATAAAACAGTTTTTAGCCTGTTGGACAAATAGGGTCAAATAAGTATCAATTGACAGTTCTTGCCATCATTTAAAAAGCCGATTATTAGTGCAATGGAACCTAAGCAAAGGAAATTATACACACACACACGGTATGCTTATTATCAAGTACTGCATACAAGACCATAAAGCATGACCACTGATCATTCCATGTATATATATACAGCCCTTTGTCAAACCACTTATAAATAAGGGCCACCCATGCCGTGCAGGTCGTGGGGGTTATAACAGCCATCCTTCCCATGCTGGTCAGTTCCCATTTTTGAAGGCTGCATTGTCCTCTGCTGTCCACCATGTAGCCCCATAGCCTATAACGACCCATCTGTGCATGGTGGTGACCGAGTAAAGCACTATCCAGTCCAAATCCAGGTTATTTTCAGGAGATATGGTTATATTGGATAGACTGGGTCATTTGGTCATAGGGGTGTGTGCACGTTAAATTTGATCAGCATGTCTGTATTTGTGCATGCGTGTTATTTAAATTAATCTGTGTGTGGGTGATTTGGTCATAGACCCGACTATGCCATCCATCTGAAAATGTACGTCCTCACTGGCACCTTGGAACTTGATGGGCTTGCCGTCGTCTGTGATGGCGTGGTTCTCTGTATTGCCATAGGAGTTGACAGGGTGGATGGTGAAGAGGGGCCGTCGCTTGTGTTCGCATCGCTGCCCTTTTCCGCCCAGCTGAGACTCATCAGCACAGCCCTCCCCGTCTCCCCTCTCCCCCCGCTCGGGAGACGCCTCCGTGTCAGAGTCTCCGTCGACCGTGCTTACTGCCGTGTACGTTGGCACCGCCCTTGTGCTATCCTTGGGTCTGGATGGTACGATCTGCTGGTCCGCATCACTCTCAGACTCGGAAGCGAGCTCCTGCTCCGGGTCTCCCGTGACTGTACTTGAAGGCACGTCCTGGTTGGACGTGTCATCCTCCATGTGTTCCGAGCCTGCCGGAAGACAAAAAAAAAGAAATCTAATTTTTAAACAAAGTTTAATTATTTCCAGAAATGTTGAGATGGAGATGGCCGTGTCGGGGTTCACTTAATTTAGTAAGATTCTACGTGATAATTGAATCATTTTCATTTGACCGCCGTGCAACGAATATCTGTGGTATGGCTTGTAGAAAAGGGTAGCATGGCCATTTTTTTTATAAAGTCACATGCAGAAACCTCAAAAGCAGTTCTGCGATATATTTGGTGGGCTGCCATCTAATAAGGGGCGATGCATCATTCTGCAAGAGTTTTGAAGGGATATATGTTAATTTCATGATATGATGCAGAAGGCACAATTGTAATAAAATTTTCAAAAATATAAAGAAATGTCATGCGATCTTAACAGAGTTCCTGCATGCTTAGATTTTAATGTTTTTTTGCACATCACCAAAACAAGCCGTCAAATATTAAAGCTATGGTAGATTTAAAAAAAGTCAAAGCTCACCATTGCATTTGTAGTTGTGGGGGTAGTGTGTGCCATTCTGCTCCTGATGTCCATGATCTTCCTCCTCGTCATCTGGTTTTCTAATGTGGCGCCTGCAAGCAAAAGAATACGGGAATTTGCAAAATCCCTTTGACAGCATTTCACACAACCATTGGGTCAGAAAGCTTCCAGTACCATTTCCACTGGAAGGTAGACTTAAAAGATAAGTCAAATGTTTATCCAACAGAAGTAGCCAGGTGGTTCAGAGGCCAGAGCACTGATATATTTGATTCAAACCCAAACAGTTGCCCGTAATTCAGAATATTTATACTGGAGGAATGCAATGAGCTCTAAAGCTCTTTCACAGATGTACAGTAAACCAGTTTCTACAATTACAGCTTGCTTTGGGAGTTCAAAATATTAGTTTGTGATCATGAACCCATACCGATTGTCGTGAAGTATGGTCAAATAACCCCCACAACCTCTACGGCATGGGGGGGGGGCACCTCAACCAGCTGTAGGTTGAAAATGGGGCTGTGTCTATGCTATGCTAATACATAGAAACCATACATGCCAAAATACATACATTGTTGCATTCACTTTGATAAAAATCTCCCCCAGTTTAATATGGTGAGGTGGTCCATGACTCGGTGATGGGCAGCATCTAAATTACATGCAACGTAAATATTTAATTGCAATGAACAGATGTCTAAATTACACAACTCAAAGTAGTCGGTAAAATAATTTACAACCCACTGGTGGATGAAAGCTGCCCCATAATCAGTGGTCATGCAGGTTGTTTGGCCATACTTCACCACGCTGGATTAATTTGAGTTGGCGCAGGCGGGGCTCAGAACCCATTCGCGATATCACTCGCTATCGATTTTAGCCATGGGAATCGCTAGGATTTATGGTGCAGCACGCAAACTACTACATCGGGTAAATTGGTAATTTGCGTCTACAAATCACCCCTGTAATTTGTAATTTGAATATTTATTTGCCCACATTTGCTGGTGGGGCAAGGCGGGGCCCATTGGCCAAACCAACCTAAATGAAGGACCTGCCTGAAAAAACATCTTTTGACCAAGTTTGGCTTTCTCCACCACCTCAACCAGACCTCACCCCCTCCCCCTCCAAGTGTTGCGCGCCACTCACTCCATGCATTCAGTGAGGTGCTCGTAGAGCCCCTCCAGGGTGGTGGTGCTGCGCGGCACAGACACGAGTAGCGGCAGCCCGAAGAGCGACGTGCTGGCACTGCTCGAACTGTAGCTGCTGCGTGACGTTTTACGCTCCCGCATGTACACGGCCACGTGTACGTGGTCGGGGGCCGTGTCCTCGTCCGCCACCTCGAATCTGAGAACACGGAAATAGAAACCTCAACACAAGCAACCGCTATCAGCATGTGGATTTCACAGCCACTTAGATTCCAGATTAATGGACTTCAACTCCTTCAAGATGCCGGCCAAGTAGTGCAGGGCGAAAGCTTGAGGGAAGAAACGGATCAATGCGTAGCCTAACCCAGTAGACCAATTTCAGTCAACTTTTGATTATGTGGGGTGGGGGAGGTGGGGCTGGCCTAGATAAAACAAAAACAGATAATGCAAAACTTGTATTAATTAGGCTATAAAATATATAATTGTTTGCCTATAATTTATTGTCTGTGTTTATTGCTTTTTGTAGCAATTGGTTTACTTTGCCGACATGTTTATTGTCACGTGGGCACCCATTTATGGAACCTCAATGTGCAGCAAGGGGCATATAATAATTAGTATGCACATAAAATATGATATGGATATATTATCAAGCGCAGTTAATCTGCAACTGAAATACTCAGTAATTACCTGCACAGGTGATGGGCAATTTGCAATAAAATAACCACGTATTTACGTGCACATTTTTTTCATAAAACAAAATACCCTTGAGTATGCCTGACCAGACCTTCACAAGTAGGATTGAGCCTGTACAGTACTTGCATTGCAAAATGCATGGGAATATCAGGTGATGTACTTAAGGGCAGTGAGGTGGTAGTACAGCAACGGATGTTTTAATGCCCGTTTACCCGCTTGTACGAGAGGTTCTCTCCAGGAACTCCAGTTTCCTCCCAAATGCTCATTAAATAAACTGGTCAAACATCTCATCGCGAGATCTCTCAAAACAAATCGTCATGACTTAGTAGGCTATTTGAGAGAAAGACAGATTATATTATAGAAATGTTTGCGTGCATCAAATTAACACTACATTTTCAAAGCTCTATTCTACATCATAATTCTAAATAACAAACTGCTGCTACTAACATATTAACTGATGGTGAAGTCAATGTCTTCTACATGGATTTAGAAACGTGTTAAAATTTGGGGTAAAGGTTTCCTGTCTTATTAGGATTCGTAGCTAACAGGCTTGTACTCGTGCAGATTCTCACTTATGGTACATGCATATTAGTGTACATGTGAGAACCAAGTGTGATTTATTAAAAATGCCATGCCAATGTGGATTTAGGTTGAGAGAGAACAAAACTGACAAATTATAATTTCACTTGGAGGTGGGGTGCGGAAGTAACAAGGCGAATAGCAACTTCATTACGGATATAAAATAAAAGTATTGTTTTTGGAATACAAGCATAAAAAAAAAATCAGATCACAAGCTGCTGTTACTAAAATAATAGTTAACGGTTCAGTTATTTGGGTATATTTTTTAAATTCTTTTACATTTTACAAAAAAAACTAAAACATTACTCAAAGGTGGTACTGGATCCTTGGGTAAAAGTACATTTTCAAAACTCACACAAAGATGTCGTCTCGATCATTGATGCCATTTAGAGGCTCGTTCATAGTGAAGATTTTGTGGAAACGATGATTGTACACGTCTGTTACTACCATCTGAAACGAGACCGTAAACACAGCAATTAATGCTCAGAAACACGGCATGGAAAACAGATTCCGTTAGAAGAGTGTATTGCATTATGGATATAAACAATTGACAAGCATGATATTAGGTTTCCCCTTTTTTCTGGCAACAAAAACAGGTGTAAAGATGTTAAAACACCAAACCGAAACCTTTTACAAGGAATCATGTCTGCATTAACCACAATACTTGTGGTCAGAATGCAAAAAATCTCCGATAATATATGCATCGTCTTTGAAACTGAATTGAAACCATTTGAGACTAAGCTCGAAAGAAAGCCGTCTCTGGTGTGGACCAATCAGTTTCAAAGACAATGCATATATTATCGGAGTGTTTTTTGTTTGCATTATGACCACAAGTATTGTGGTAAATGCAGACATGATTCCTTGTAAAAGGTTTCAGTTTGGTGTTTTAACATCTTAACACCTGTTTTTGTTGCCAGAAAAAAGGGGAAAACCTATTCTCATATTTTGGTACAGGCAAGGAGATCCCATGAAATGACAAGCAAATTAACCTTCAACAACTGACTAGCACTGCAATAATTATCAGAGGAAGGTCTCAAAAAAACTATGCTGCCTTCAAGTTTCAAACACTTGAAGAATATGTATTATTCATAACAGAACACCCCCTCACTTTTGACTATCATCCCTTTGTTATGCCGAGCAGAGATGTCTTATTAGCTCAGATGTTTGGTTACAGAGTTACAAAGTTCACGTACAATACAGTCACGCCATTATGCATACAGCTGTTCTCAGGGTCTCACGTTTTCCTTTGGGACATCAGCGAGCAGGCCCAATGCAGCACAAAGGTCGGAGACAGAGCCCATCTTGGGCACCACCACTCTGTACTGCACAACAATAGATACAAATCCATTATACAAACATCAGACGGTAAATAACAAGTACTCCTAGTAGATGCCATCTCGTGGGTCTTATGACGATTACATGCCACCATGACCAAATCAGCTGGCATGTGGCCATCTCCGATCTTGAAAGTGGAACAGGGTTGAGCTTTGAGATTGCATGGATGAATGACCACGATGCACTAACATGTTGTCAGAGTTTGCGGGGCTAAGTGGTGTGCAGTGTAACAAAATATTGCTGTACTTTATTTCCATGTCTATGTTCCCTGCCTTCACGAACCCGCAGTGAAATATGATCAACCCCCTCAAGCCACCAAGTAAAAAGTGACCCTCATCCAGCTGTGGATAAGGAAAGGACCGCTCGTAGAATACAAAGACACACACATGCAACCGTTCCTGAAGGATGCTATTTTGTTTATGCAGGTGTGAGAACACATCACATGAGCCACACAAATAATGCTTCCCCCCCATCAGGTGAGCCTACCATGGTAGGCTTGGACTTTGGGTCTTGCCAAACGAGTGTGACCTCCACAGCCCGCTCCGTCTTGATGGGCAACGGCAGAGTGAGGTAGCAGAAGGGGTCGAAGGTCACCGACACCTTGGCGCACTCGGGGCAAATGAGCGTCGACTTAAAGAGGCCATGGAAGATGTCTACGATGATGGAGTCGTTCCGCTTACGGTGATTGTCCCATGCCTCTTGCGCCACAACCTGCAAGTGACATTTAAATGGTTAAATTCACTGAGGAAGTATTACACCGGACATTATCATCTCGTGATTTTAGTTTGAATAATTATACATTAAGAGGATGAAAATTCACGTGTAATTGTATAATTGGCCTATATTCATCCACAAACTCCTCAATAACTCAAAAATTCTTCCAGTTACTCAACTGGGATATTTGGCCACTTGCTTTTAAGTATTTTGCACGCGGAAAGAAGCTGGAGCACCTGGAGAAACTTGTGCATACAAGTAGATAACACTAAAAGGGCCCAGATAAATGGGTGCACAAACCTACTCTCTAAGTTTTAGAAGTCTGTACGAGCCATCAAACCTTGCAGTCCATGGGCAGAATGTGGTTATCGCACGAAGTGGAAAATGTTCAGCGATACCATTTTCTGTACAAAGTTAATAAAACTGATTATGTAATAATACACTCTTGAATAAGGTCGTCATACAATTCACTTTGTTCACAATTTAAAGATGCTGGCACATTAACCGTTGCCATCCGAGGTGGTTCCAATTCACGAAATGTAGTATTGGGTTATTTACTTATAACACACACACGGTACTGGAGGAGTAAAGGCATGCCCCACCATCCCCCCCCCCATCGTAAAAAAATATGCCAGGATGGATACAGTTGATCACAAATTCGTAATAATATACACCATTTCTGTTATATTCACTCATGAAGGTAAATTGCACCAAATACCTTGTTTATAATTCTACTGGTATTTACATAAAGATGCACATACCAGAAGTGTTATGCATGTGGCTATAAACGTTTTCACCTACGCGTGGCTTTAGGTCGTGCTGCCCTCAGTATTCATCTAAATCACTATCCAGTCTCGTAAAGGATATCTGAAATATAACCAATTACCCTTCTCATTATACAAAGCTTTAAAAAAGGCTGCTATAAAAACTGAAAAAGCTTTAAAACATGGCATGTTGATTTCTATCGCTAGAAGAGATGACAGTCGGTGTATGAGACTTACGATTGAGTGTTAGCAAATGAGGAAATATACCAGAGAACGCATCCATCGCATGGAGTGATGCAATTATGTTATCTTGCACGAGCTAGATGGATTGTTTCACTGCGAGACCGAAATGGCGAAAGCTTGGGGGAGACCCTTTGCTGCAGCAGTAGATAGACCCATGGCCGATCTTAATACCTCATTCATTTATTTTAGCACATCTAGGCACTTCCATCACACCCATAACTTTAAAAGCAGCCAAGTCATTTGTATAGCCCCGAAACAGACCCAGAATAATACGCTGCTAATCACGAGGGTATGCTATCCATTATATAAATAGAGCATTCTTTTGAAAGTTACTGTGGGACAGATTCATTATTAGGATGCGAATCGGGATTATTTATTTAGCAGCTGAGAAAACGTACAAAACCTAGAAACCCGCATGTGGCATGTAACCGGGTGGGCCACACCTACCTTGTCATCTCGGCCCTCTGCATCCTTGAGCTCCACATAGGGCTTTTTGCGGATGCGGTTGAGATCTTCGTGAAGGCCATCCAGGAGGAAGGCCAGCAGCTCCTGCGAGTCCTGCTGCTGGTACCCGGAGAACTGTGGGGCAAAGCGGCCTACCTGCGTCTGCATCGCACACACACAAAGACAAAGACCCACCCCCCCGTATAGCCTTAGACTGTTGGGACAAGTGCTGTTAACGAGCGCCTTGGAGCTATGTAGCTCTTTTTCAAAAGCAACCTCACCACAAATGATAGCTCAACAAAGTGGCTTAAAATGTGGAAATTCTAAATGTGGAGGGAAAAACCGGAGGGACCCAGAGAAAAATTCACACGACCACAGAGCGAACATGCAAACTCAACATAAATAGGCATCAGGATCGAACCCACAACATCCTCCATACCAGGCAAGGTAGTTAAACATCGCCACCGTGGCACTGCCCCATGATTGTGTGCCCAAGGTTGTCCAACATTTTAATATTGATGAATGACAAAAATTACGTTTAATTCACAGGCAAGCAAGCCTCAAAATAGGACTCAGTGATGCCACTGATGGCACACGTGTTCGTTCAAATACAATGTCAATCAGGAAATATGAAGCGCAATGACACAGAAGGCCTCAAATAGAAATTTAAGAGCATTTTCTCAATTAGGATTCAAACACGTGGACAGCCAAGAACAGAGCCTAGCTACGCACCCCTACTGGGCATATCAAACCATGATTCAACTTAAGAAACATGCATTATTATTATTTTTTAATTACCTAATTTTCAGTTGTGTAAAAATCATAATTGTTTCTTACATACACATGTTGCATTGCAAGCAAGAGATAATTTACAAGTGAGGAACCAATGCACTGACATGTCAAGCATCTAATGTAGACGACTTGCTTTTTTTGGACTTAATCTGAAAGAAAAAGATTGGCACCTCCAAAGAGAGTGGCCGCAGCACAAGCCTCTCTCGAATCGCAATTAAGGCAGACAGACCTTGAAGGAGCGTGGCACGGTGGACGAGTAGCTCCCAGACCACATCTGCTTGATAAGATCAGCGTAGGCACAGGCGATCTCACCACGCATGCCTAGTGGGTTGTCACGGTTGAGCTCCTTCAGATATGCATCCTCCAGAAAGTAGGTGGTGAGAGGTGGCGTGTTGCTCAAGCACTGCAAACAGATATATATATAAAAAAAAGATTATAATAGCTGCAAATTTCTACAAATGTTATAGTTGTTTTATTGTCAATCCACTGCTGGATGAAGGCTTTTCCCATGCCATACAGATCATGAGTGTTATTGTTACTATATTTCACCACACTGGCCCCATGCAGGCCCGGGTAGTTGCCTGTCCCAAGTACAATCAGGGATTTAACATGCTCAAGCTTCAGGAGATCTGATGAGATGCATCACAAGACATTTGGTCAGAGGCTTGTTATTTTAGCAACAGACATTGGTTCGATGATTCAACGGAGCTAAAAAAAAATCGCATTAAAGCAGTAGTTCCGTTGGTTAACAATCATAGGTTTAATAGATAAATGTGATTCAATAAAGTGCATTCATAAATTTAACTGATGAGCACATTTTTTTTTTTTAAGAGTCAAGCAAATTCAAATGCAGGCCTATCTCGAGATCCACTTCCACATAAACTTTTTACGTTCCACCTATTGTTCATATCACGACCTCCCTTGTGAATGTGCGTGCGCTTTCACTTACTTGCAAAGCAGAATTCATGAAGCAAGTATTCCCCAGGTTGCTGAGGCCACAAAGGCCCGGCGTGCTTGTTCCACCGCGCCCGCTGTACGAGTTGTAGCTCGAGTTGTAGTTGTTGCTACTACTGCTGCTAGAGCTGCAAATGGCAAAAGCAGCCATGCCAAACATCAATAAACTAGCCTGTGCCAGACGGGGAAAATATTCCATCTATTTTAACACGCAATAACCTTGAAAGATAATACCAACACAAAACTCTGGTCAAGTTTGCTCAGCCACAAAAGTTAATGGGCATCAAGTTCAAGCGACTTGCATTTTTATAGAAGATATGTTTATATTTCAGGAAACCAAAAGGATTTGTTTTTCCACAGCCAAATATATCTGGCCCTAGAATATAGTAGTAATAAAAGAACTGACCATATGCAGATGGGAAAACTAGTACAATGAATATGGTGAAAAGTGTAGAGGTGACTTCACTTTATAACAATATCAAGTAGGTCCCTATAAATAGGTTTACCAAAGGGTTTTCTCAATACAATACTCTGCTTGGCAGGATGCACGTAAATAATTACATTTAACTCTGAACAATAAAAGTAGAGCTTGCCAGGTAATCGCTATACATAGATATACTTCATACAGCTCCAGTTTCCACTGGATGTTAAAACAAAGCTGTTTTGGAAACCGACTGTCTAATAACTTGGCCAATAGTCAAAAAAAAAGTTCAGATCCAACAGTGCAGCACGTGCAAAAATTTAAGATGTTTCATTAATGACGTGGTCAATGAGAAACCAAAAGAAACCTAAATTCATTGGCCACCATTTGGTCGCAACAAAATTAGCAACGTGCCAGCACTAAGCATACCACATACAGTATATTGTGTACTTGGCATGCGTTTCATTTGTGTTACAGATTTTGGGCCGATGCAATGTAGTCAGAATAAACTAGCTACTGCGGATAGCAATGTGAACACTCGCACCCAAAATACCATACTTCTAGTATACACACGTTTTGGCAATTGCAGTCAGTCAACCAACAGCCATTAAAAGGCAGGCAAAACACATGAAAGGGTAGTGCACCACACCAGACCACATCCGTCTCCCAAATGCTGACTTAGTGTTGACTACTGGTCATTAAAAGCCGAATTACCATAGGTGAGGCCGAGCACCAATTGAGATCACTGGATATGAAATTCATTTTCTGCATTCATAACGTTGCACTAACCACTGGGCAACCACTCCTGATACCCTAACTGATGCACTCACATACTCCCTTTTACATGGACACACACACCCATGTCTTCCATGTAAATTACATCACTCGAGCACATTAGTTTGATGCCAATGCTGTGAAAACGCTTTGGAGCAACCCTAAAAAAAATTTCGCATGATAAACACATTTAATTTTCCAAAGCCGATTTTCAAGTTTCTGATTTTACAAAAAAAATATTTAAAATACCCAGTGGGTATACAGTTAATAGTATTTGGCATTTAATCCATTGCAATGGACAATGGCACACAAATGGTGTTGTACTGCTATGGGCATGGCCTTGAATAATTTGTTAAACACAAAGGAAAGCCTGGTTTACGCAAAACCAGAAGTGTGCCATTTTTTTGGGCGCAAGCCAGGTTTAGAATCTCACAACTCCCCCCCGCGGGCCGAGGAGGGTCACATTGACAGAGAACTTCGAGAACGTAACACCACATTAGCAAGGGAATGACGCCATATTTCACAAACATACGTGGACGTGGTCGCGTGTTCACGGCAAACAGCCCGACGAGTTGTTCAAACGTACGCGTACCCCCGTTGCACGCGAGCCACTCAAAACCACAATGCGGGCTCCGAACAACCCACAGGCCGCAAGGTTGCACAAACACACATCTGCTCTAGACAGTATACCTTAACGAATGCATTAAAACAGAACATGTTTCATGCAGGAGAGGGAAGCTAGAGGTTAGTAGAATGATAAAGGTTATACAATGGGATGGGAAAACGGTTTGTAAATTCAAAGCCTGAATTTTTTCCTAAGGGGACATTAATGAGAAAATAAAAATGAGTTGCATGCTGCCATATGTTACATAACTAAAATACAAAAAACAGGAAATGATTAATGGGTAGACTGTAAATATTAGATGAAAAAATAAACTGAATTCAGTATGAATTATTCAGCAATAAAGCAAGCAAATATAGTAAAAAGTTGAACAGAATTTAAAAAAACTTAGGTGTCCTAAATTTGGGGTGTTGAAACTTGATTTTAATTTTAACTCTACAAAACAAGATTCCCTGTCCAAAAACAAAAGCAGTCTAATTATGAATCATGCGTTCTGCTAAAAATAACAGATGCCAGTCCGGCGGGTACTGCATGCGTTTTATTTGGCAGGGTCAACTGACGCGCACGGCAGGGTTTACTGACACTCGGGCTGACGAGAATCTGGCCGTGAGAGCAGAGGTAGGCTGGGGAGGAGGGGGAGGAGGTGGGATAGAGGGGGTGGGCACAGAGGGAGAAGAGGAGGGCTTTGGCGACGGGGTGTCGTTCTCAGTTGCGTCGGCACTATCTGATCTATGGAAAGGAGGGGGAGCAAAATGGGCAGGAAAACACAAAACCAAGGTGAACTGAAAGTAAGACAGCAAAGCAAAGATACACTCAGAAAGAAAGACGAAGCAGCCACAGGTGGCCCGATAGCTTGTTGAGAACAGGAGTGCAGAGTCTTATTCGGCAGAGAGGTTAGCCAATGTCAGTGCTAAACCGATTACGTCATAAGCGGATTTGAATTCTGCCAAGATTACTACCTTAATGAATCACACGTTTTGGTTGACCGAGAGCCACAACATACAGTTCTAAATAGCATCAACGCAAATATGACAAAAAAGGTATTCACTTACAATCCATTTCAACAATACCATTAAGACTTGAACTTCAATCACCAAAAAATATGATGGAATTGTAAACAAATACCAATTGCACCACATTGTGTCCACAGGCTGGGTTTTTTTTTGTCTCCGTTGCAGTCATAAAGGTCATCTGACAAAAACAGCTCTTTAGCCACCTGTTTAATGGATATTTAAAACTGTTGCAATTATCAACAAACTACAAAAAGTTGCATGATATGAATTAGAATACCACAAAACCCCAATAGGACCTAATAAACAAACATTTACAAGTGACAGAAATCAGCACAAGTTCCTTCTTGCAGCAGTACAGTGCAGTGTGGCCCAGTTACCCTGCAATAGCAACCCTAATGGCAGCATTCCTGTGGACTACTACATTAATAACAAAATACAAAACAAGCAGGTTACCGTTGCTTTCTTGCCTGGGTGGGTGGGAAACAAACCAATAATACGACCTAAACCCAATGTTAAATCATTATTAACATACTTGGTAGTAGGCGATTGTCTTGGCCAAGTTCCATCTTCATTTTTCTGTTCTATTACCAGTACCTGCAAACAGGGCGATAGTGGCGTAAAAAAAGAGTTGCAAAACCATGCAGACCTGTCCCCAGGGAAACATTACGTCCCATCAATACGAAGAATTGAATTGCCATATAATATGCACAAGAATTGTAATCAACAGCCCTTTGTTAAATCAACTGCTAGATGAAGGCCTTGGGGAACATACGACCATAATTCATCATGCTGGATCGTGAAAGTTGGTGAAGAGGGGAGGAGTGGAAGGTGAATAGGACCAATTCTGATGTTAATCATAACTCATGTTAGCCTTTGGCAAAAGTCAAACTCAGGTCGTCAGATTATAACCTAGTGTTGCTTACCATTTTAGTCACTGCTTCTGACAATTATATATTGGAGGGTTTAAAATCCATGCTTTCCAACAATTATATTTCTGAAAAATATACAGACACCAAAAACGAGACGCTGCTTCTGTACCTGCCCCTGGAAGAGTCCCACATCCTGGAGGGTCTTTTCGGGTTTGTTGAGGGGCTCGTACGTGTTGGTCATATATTTGTTCCACAATCGTGTCTCTTTCTCTTCAGGGATATGAAACAGCTTCCTCATCTCCTTCTCTATGGTGTCTGCGCACAAACACAAAAATAGCCACAGACAAATGACTGTTAAGCCAGCGTCAAATTAGGTTGTGTTTTTTTCCACAGATTAATCAAACAATAGCACATCCCTTACTAGCCCTGCCTTACCCAGCAGGTGAGAAGTTAAAGGTTGACAACTAGGCCCTCCAAAACAGTATCAGAATGTGTTTATACTGGAGGAATCCAATGAGCTATGAAGCCATTTCCACAGATATCCCAGTAGGAGCGGGTAAGACAGCGTCCATTAAATGAGGCTTCACCTTAAACATTGACAAACTGTCTTTTTTAATGACAAAAAAAACTTTAATCTCAAATGTTATTTCACAACACCAAAATATCTCCATATACACTTACCAATGGTATCCGCCTTGCTGAACTGCCAATTCACCACCGTATCCAGGTTGCTGTTGTCACAAAGCCTCAGCTCAGTGAGGTAAACCTCCACCTTGCAGTGCTTGACAAACATACCATATTCTATTACCTGCCAAGGTGATAAGACACACAATTGAAAACATATTATAACATTATCCACTGGATCAGTTCCTCAAACTTAGAACTCTAAAGACTCTTAGTGGTGCAGCTTTCCGAGATTGCCAATGTTGTGGCACCTAAATGTGCGTTTGAAGGGGAGAGATTGATAAAGAGTTCTGAGGAATGGAGCTTGATAAAACACTGCACTTAGATGATGCAGCAAGTGGTTAAAACTTATACTTGAATGTCATATAATGTCAATAAAGCAATTAAACAAAAAAATGCATAAATATTCAAATCGATAACTTAAACACTTATTAATATTTCAGAAACTATTTAAGGATTCATTCTTAATTAAAATGTAGTCTCGCAGACGTTTATGGTAATTTAAAGACATCATGCCAGTAGCACTTTAAAAAGTTCAATGCAATGTAACTATTCAACTCTTTCTGAATAATAATGTATGGCCTTGTGTGTGGAATTAATTGGGGATCTGCCAATACCTTCCTTTCGACGGGCTCTTGGTCAGCTGTATAGCCATACCATTCCACCAACTTCTTCCAAGCCTCTGTGGGCACCAGAATGTAATCCAGCTCATCGATCAAATTATCCTTAAGCCCCTCCAAGTTCTCGTCTGGGCCAACTGAGCACACGCATTGGGAAGAAGAAAAAAAGCATGACAAAGCAGCACTTGCGCCGTTTCATACTTCGAATAGAAATGAGTTTGAAATATTATATAATTACAGTTGCATGCTGGATTCGACACCTTATTATCGATCAATATGCACGTTTGTACCGTGGCTTGCTCGGGCATGTCGAACTATACACTACCTTTGAAGAGACCAGAGTTGTCGATGGGGCCTGGATAGGTGCTCTGATCAGCTGCAGAGTAGACCTCCCAGCTGTCAAATCCCACATGCTTCTTCCACTGTTTGAACCAATGGCAGTCAACCAGGTACCTAAAAACGGGAAAATAAATTCCTTCAGCAGATATCACAAAAGTCAAGCCTAATGAAGCACACAAGCTCTTCTAGCAATTAAATTGCCAGGATTCAAGGTCACACTTGAAATGGCCAATAAATAACTTTTTGCCATTGTGGGGCATAAGGTCCCTACATATACATGACCTGCAAATAAATGCACGATCTCTCCAGTGTAAGAAATTATATTCATAGACTAATTCATTGTTACATGGCTAATAAGGTCCAATATCTTTTTACTATTTGAAGCAAAAACGTATGATGAATGGAAAGGGGCAAGTCCATAATAATTCAGGTGATACATCAATCAGTGCAGGGTGCATGTTTCACCAACCCGCACAGACCACGCTGGTGACGTGTCGTCAAACAACTTCCGTGATTTAAAGGCCTTCATCCAGCAATGACTTGCCAAAAGGGCTTAGGTGATATAACTTGTAACTACTAGGAGTAAGTGATGAAACCTATACTACTAGTGCCCATAAAACGCTAATTAAATGTTATAACTTTATGACTGAACATGTGAAAAAGCACTTCATATCGCATCGGATTTCTAAACGATCAAATAAAGTTACCGATTCAAACTGAATGGACCTTTGGTAAATGTAGTCTCAAGGTTTACGTAATATGGCAAGATAGAGCAACATCTCTGACACTTTGCTCTTTACGAACAAAAGTGGACTTCCTATTTATGGGTCCAGCTGCTTAACAGTTGTGCGCCTTCCATCACCGAATGTCATAACTAAACTACAGTATTGGTTCAAAATATGAGAGCACAAGTTCTGATAAGTCATAATGGGAGGGCAAGCAAGCACAATGAAATATAAAAATCAGCTTAGGAGTTCGCCACAACAAAGTACTTGAACAAGTTAGACAGGCATTATGTACCTTTGACTAGCCTTCGTGGGTTAAAAGAAGCAATCCTTTTAGAAAATGACCCAGAAAGAATGTTAAATATTTCACAAGTGCAAGAGTATGTACTCTGATCAACCCTCATTTCACCACACCACGACGGTATTGTTTTGCACATCCGAATTGTTTAAAACTGTTGTCCTTTAAAAGCAGCTTTACGTTGAAGTGTTTATTTTTGACGCAGGGTGGCGAGGCGGATAGTGTGCTGGATGGTATCACGGTCATCTCCCGGTGCCAAAAGCAGCATAAAATTGGAACCCAAGGAAGGGCCCCACTCATTTGTCAAAAATAAACCCTATGTATCCAACGCCCTGCAAATGCAACTATATAAACCTTATCAATCCCATTATTCAATATGTATACAATCACCAACTCTCCACCAAGTACAGTATACAGTACGAGAATTTTAAAACGGCCCCATGAGCAAATTGTTTATATTTGGTCACTTAAAAGTTTCCAAAAGGCTTCTCTTTTAAAACAGCTCACTCGTGTTCGTGACTCATTTAAGTATTTTCGCAAAAGCCTCTTGATTAGAGCGGTCTGCGATTGGATGGAATGTTGTCACAAGTTGATTTTCACGTTCACTGCATTCCAAATGCGTAAACCTTACCAAGTATAATATAGGGTCGCGATCTGAACACGTATCTAAAGACGGAAGTTACTCAAGTCTTATAGATTGTTTAAAAAAAAGCTTATTTAAACTACAAGTGACCTGAAAAAGGCAGCAACAGCGTGGATGGTAGATTAAAAAAGAAATCCACGAGGCAGCAACAACCCATCACCAAAGTTAGTCACTCACTGTACATAGACGTGAAACACCGGTACAATGCAGCCAAATAAGGCGTCCCTAGGCTTTGGCTGCCACGGGGCCAGGAGGATATGGCAATACAAGACTTAAGACAGGATTATTTAAATCCATCTGTGCGGAGCTTTGATCATTACCCAACCACCACCATCCTCTGTCGTCGTATGCGTCGTCGATTATCTCCGGGTACTCGGGTTTCCTTCCCACAAGGGGAAGCGAAAAACCCACTCATTAACGCAATTCATGGCCAAATGTCACAAACGTGGCAGGACCCCCTTGACAATAAGTCTTGAGACTGGGCGGAGACTTTCCATGGTAAAAAGACAGTGGTACTCCTATATCTATAAAAAAAAATACTATTAAACTCACGCTTTCAAGGTCTACATTCTTCAGAGCTTTAAGCGTGACACTGTTACACGTTTCCCGGTAACCCCAACCCCCCTTTACGGGTAGAAGATATCACATTAAAGTGTCATGGGATCAATAACACCTTCTCAAAACCAGTTTTTTCCCCTATATTTAAAAAAAAAATCTTAAAACATCTCAAGCACTCTTGGAACGAGGAGGATGGGTGAACACCTCCCCCACCACCCCATCCCCTCCGCCAGCCTCGTCAAGACACCGGCTGGAGGCCTCAACATTCCCCCCCGCTAGTGGCCACACGCCACGGGCAAAATCTGACGCTTCGTCACTTCACCATCATCAGGAGGCGGCGATCAATCCACTGCTTGATGAAAATCTCCACCCCCCCCCACCAAACCGACACAGCCACTGCCGTTCCCTCACGTGCCAGTGAACAAGCCCACGGTTTAAACGCCGTTTAAAAGAACTGAAAGAAACACAAATCCACACCCCAATTATTCAACAATTCGCTATTTCCATGGCGAATAAAACCCCGGCCATGCGGGCGGTGGTGGCGGTGGCTGCTAGCGGAGGACGGCCGAGCAAGGAGGCTCGGCGTGTACGGCCCGAGGCCAACACCGAGTCGAGTCGCCGGGTAAGCCGCCTCGACTCCTTCACAGCCGGGGCCCACGGGGGAGAAACGCAACGCCAACCAACCCCCCCATGCCGCCACCACCACCCGCTAGCCTCTCAGCCCTGGTCACGGGCCCGCCGACCCAACGACAAACCACCGCCCGCCCGCCCGCCTCCATCGCACACCATGTGTCGCCTTTCTTGAGCGGCGTCTTGAGCAGGGCTCCGATGTCGCCCTTCTGCGTCGCGAGGTCCGCAGCGCCGCCCTCCGCCATCTCGCAGCCCGGGCCCTCCTCGTCTCGCGCAGTCATCGTCGTCGTCTTCGTCGTCGCCACCGGCGGCGGCAGCAGCAGCAGCACAGGCGGCGTCGGTGACGTCATACTCTCGCCGTCTGACGTCACGCCTCGCGTCCCCGTTGCCATCTTGCTAAGGGGGGAGCCCTCTCTGCGGCCGGCGCTTATGTAAGAGGGGTGACGTCATCGCGAGGGAGTGGTTGGGTGCGGTGGTGGTGGGGGCGGGGGGCGAGGAGGGGGGTGGGGGAGGGGCGTGGTGGGGTGGGGTGGATCGATCGGTGTGAATCGATGGTAGGGGGTTGGATCGGTTACGTTTTGATTTGGAATCGATTCCCATCGTCCGCGTTGGGAAGAAATCTACGACAATCACCCAGGAATGTCTATCCGTAACGCTCGTGACGTCACTCCACACCGACCAGACCCCCTCATTAACATTAATGAGCAGGTGACGTCCTCCAAATGGTCACCCCCACCCCTCATTAATAATCATGAGCGGGTGACGTCACTCAATATGGAGTACTCCCCCCCTCACTAATAATCATACGCAAGTGACGTCACTCCACATCGAACAGCCCCCCCTCATTAGAAATCATGAGCAGGTGACGTCGTTCAAATGGACAGCCCCCCCCCCCCTTTATTATTATTACCTACTATAATGTGCCAATAAGGTCTGTGTGCAACGCTCGTGACGTCACTCCACGTCGACCAGCCCCCCTCATTCATAATCATGAACAGGTGATGTCACTCCACATGGACCCCCCCCCCCTCATTAATAATCATGAGCAGGTGACGTCATTTCACATGGAGCACCCTCCCCCCTCATTAATAATCATGAGCAGGTGACGGCACTCCACATCGAAAAGCCCCCCTCATTAATAATCATGATAAGGTGACTTCCTCCAAATGTACCCCCCCCTCCATTCATAATAATTAGCGGCTGACGTCACTCCACATTGGGGGCGAGGCGCCCCCTCCCCCCTCCTCGGCGTCAACTGACAACCCTCACTACAAAGGCAGAACCCTCACGTCACGTGATCTCCGTAACGCTGTTGAGACATCGAAGTAAAAAGGACGTCATGATGAACGAGGGATAGTAACCTTTAAAATAAATGGGTCTGTGTCATCACGGCCTTACAAGCTGCACATTGATGCAATGATTATCATGTCGTGGTCTACTTTTCGCTTTCAAGTTTCATATTTATTGCAATACACCCGTCCTTGGACGGGCAAAAGGCTAGTTTATTGATAGTGGAGGAAACCAATGAGCCGTGAAGCTCTTTGTCCTGACAGGTGTCCAGTCGGGTCAGGTCAGAACATTAAAACAACAAACAATACAACAACACGACAGGAGTACAAAGTATAGGAAAGGTAAACTTATCTCCTAAAAATGTTACGTATCTTTAAAAAATCTTACTAGGTTAAAGCCCACTGAGCTATTTATTTTTAATTTAATTCTGTTTTTTTTCTTTGGGCGTATGGCAGCAACAAATTCAGGAGCTAAATAGCAATGCCTAGGTCTACTGTACACCACAGGGCTTCAGAAGTTTCATCTAGTTTTGCTATTCCTCCGCAGTTGGAGCGCAGGCTACGATCGTTTACCGCTGTATGTGCTTTTTGTGTGAACAGAAGTTTGTTGTCCTTTCCCCGCACCTCCGATTAGCACGGTTGGGGCTACGTACGGTGCGAAAGAAGTTCAACGTACAGTACATACATAAGGCCCGTAGGGAGGTTATCTGACCCTAGTCACCCCGGAATAAGCTTAAATGTGTGTGACGGTCATGAGCTCCACCGGCAGGCAAGGCTGCGTGGGTTGTGTCATGTAGCCGGCATGCCCAGCCACCGCATTGCCAAGCAGCTACTGAGCAGTTAGAGGCAGTCGCCTTCCAGCAACAACGGAGGGCCGATCAGCAAGTTGGCACAGTAGGCATGCCTGTCAACCCCTCATCAGTGCCTGCCTTATTACCAACCAATTCAGACCGTAATGGTCACCCGGCGCCCTTATAAATCGCAATGTTCATCTTACAACCTCCCATCACAAGGGAGAAACTCAAACAAATAGACATAATTTAGTTTTTTTTTACCTGAAAACTCAGTTTACCGATACAAGAATACGGGCAAACCGTATGGGTCGATAGGTATGAGTAAGGAGTACAGCTGGTGCATCTGCCGGTCATCTCAGTCAGCCAACCCATGGCACCTGCTGGGTCTGTCCCGAGACCTCCTGCCAGCAGCGAGCCTTCGACACTTCACGTGATGGCCTCAAAGTGCACCCGGCGTGTCACAGGCGCCTTTGTGACGTCACCGTCACTTCGTGGCGAATGGCGGCTCTAGGCATTGGTTGGTCAGCAGAAGGCGGTGCAGGAAATATAGACAACACGTTCTACTTAATGAAATAGACTGTTTTACTAAATGTTTTCTCCTACAACGTCAGAGTGCAGCACCACATTAAATACGCACTACAATGACAATAGTTTAAAGCGATTTGAAGCATGTACTATTTGGTTCTTTCGGTAAAGTCACGTAGGTAGAAATAAAATAAATCAAATCAGTGATTTATTTTATTTCTAAATCAAATCAGTGATTTATTTTATTTCTACCTACGTGACTTTACCGAAAGAACCAAAGAGTATAGATCGGAAACATTTGTCGGTCGACGTTCCAAGCGAGATCCGCGAACATCAAAGAAATGCCACCACCCCCCTCCCTCCCCCACAGTGATCGGACCCCCCCCCTGACCTCTCCTCGCCCACCCGTGCTTCGGTGGCGGATCAAACAAATCACCGGTACCATAAGCAAGCGAGAGCAGTGTATGCGAATGTTCAATTCAACACGAGTGGTGGCACGTTTGGCGACTTAATGCGTTGATGAATGACTGGGATGGAGCATTTGCCTCCGCCCACCCCCCTTGAATAACTCGAAGCATTTCATTGTCCCGTAGTAAGATGGCCTCGCACTTTTGGGCGGCCAAGTCTCGCGAGAGGACGTTACCCCCGTCCACTCCACCCTTGAATAACTCGAAGCATTTCATTGTCCCGTAGTAAGATGGCCTCCGCCCTTTGGGCGGCCAAGTCTCGCGAGAGGACGTTACCCCCGTCCACTCCACCCTTGAATAACTCGAAGCATTTCATTGTCCCGTAGTAAGATGGCCTCGCACTTTTGGGCGGCCAAGTCTCGCGAGAGGACGTTACCCCCGTCCACTCCACCCTTGAATAACTCGAAGCATTTCATTGTCCCGTAGTAAGATGGCCTCGCACTTTTGGGCGGCCAAGTCTCGCGAGAGGACGTTCCCCCCACCCCCCTTGAATAACTCAACGCATTTCATTATCCCGTAGTAAGATGGCCTCCGCCCTTTGGGTGGCCAAGTCTCGCGAGAGGACGTTTCCCCCCACCTGCCCGTCATCGGCGATAGGCGGTTTGGCGGGGGCGGTGGGCGTGGTGGAGCGGGTGGGAGCGGGGGGGAGATACCAAGTCCGGTCACGTGGCTCGAGCGCGGACCAATCTGGCCGCGAGGGGCGCTCGCGCCTGAGTCGCGGCCCCGCCCCCCGCCGTGATGGGTGACGTCACCGCGTTATTTTTGGGACATCCCATGGGGTTGGAAACACGTGGAGTGTTTTTAAAAAAATGCATTCCATTGCGGGGCTTCGTGTGGCTTCGCGGTTGTAGTCGTGGGTCCCTGGGATGATCAACTGTCGGAGCTCACACTCCCCTATAGCTCCGTCGCTGCTGCTGCTGCTGCTCGCAGTGTCACTTATGATAATTGTTTTTACCCTTTTATCTGGTAACAAAACTGACTCCTTTTTTACAAGGAGTCATGTTTGCATTGACCACAATACCTGCGGTCGGAATGTAAACAAAAAACACAACTCTGATAATGTATGCACTGTCCTTGAAATTGATTGGTCCACACCCGGAGACAGCTTTGTTGCCAGATAAAAGGGTAAAAAAAACAAATATATTTTGCTACTGGCAAAGGAGGTTCCAATGGTGTAAAGTGTTACTTGCCAATGTTGTCGTTGTAACTTTCTTACCCGCCCCTGCTGTAAATCTGTGAACAAATAGCTTGATAGCTCATCGGATTCCATACTTGTCAACCCATACGATTTAGCCGTATTATTTTACAGGAAAATCGAGTTTTTAGGTCCATATGGCGTACAGCCGTTTCAGTAAAAACACGTATTTGCGTTTCTCCCTTGTGATGGGACTTTCTAGGATGAATTGGTTTACATGAATGCACTTGCCATTGTTGTAACTTTCTGACCGGCCCCTACTGGACGTTTGTGAGAAAATAAAGTTTTATAGATTCTGATTCAATCAATGCTTGCGGTTTAAACGCATGTGCGTTTCTTATTTCCTAGTTCCATTTGGGCATTTGTTTATACGTGTTGTTTTTCATGTACTGTATATTAACAATGTTTATTGTTAGAAAATCCAGTTTAGCCAGTTACTCGGTTTACTTACAATGGAGATGCGTGGTGCATTAATACAGAGCTAAAACAACATCAAAGTGATATTAATAAGTAACAATGGAACATACCGCGTCGGAGGTAAAGGCAGAAATAATACACAAAGAACAAACATTCACAATATTAATACATTTTTATTTAAAGCTTTCGTGACTGCAAAGATTCATATTCTTGGTTCTTTCGGTAAAGCCACGTAGAAAGAAACGTTGTGAGAATGTTATTGTTTTATATTTGTATTATTTTATTGTTTCCCTTCTACGTGACTTTACCGAGAGAACCAATAATATAATATTAATACAATAAAGAGGAATATTACACCTAAAACAAGGACGAGGCAATTAGTGTTGGAGAGTGAGTAAAACAACCATCACGAGAATGCGAAGAGACGCAACAAACGGGTTTGGTCGAGATGCAACCGAACTGCACATTCTGACCTCGGAGAGATTTGAGAGCCGAGCCTGAGGGCATTCCAGGAATGCAGGGCAAGCAGCGTGTGCGGCTGCAATAATGACCTCTCTCCTTGGAAAGTATCCTGCCACGTTTTTACTTGTTCTTACTTCGCTTATTAATCCAGGATTGCCACACTGGAGTCGGAGGACTCTTTATCCAGGATTGCCACACTGGAGTCGGAGGACTCTTTATCATTTGGGTCCGGGTCCTGCATTGGGTTTTTACTTTTAAGATATTTTCAGCCAATTTAACAAACCCACGCACGGCAAGGGAGACACACTTTCCAACACATTCCAATGTCAGTCCACTTGCTCTGCTGCCTTGTTTCGCCCACGGGAAGGGAGCTTCACACCATGTAGAGTATTTGGCTGCGATAAATGTCCACACATGATATGTCGCTTCTGAAAAGGAGCTATATAGATAGCTCAGTCGGCCTTACCTGTTAAAATAAAGTAGTTTCGTTTTATTTGTGCAATCCACCAACTCTGCACGTGCAGAAATACAGGCTATGTGCGCAGTCACCACCGCCCGGTTTTCACAGTAGGGGGCGATCGTTGCTACGTAAAGTTCAGATGAATCGAGCACATTTGAACCAAGACGTCGGTACATAATGGTGCGTTTTTTTATACTACGGTTAAGATTCTTCGTAGTATTAACGTCAGGGCGGCCGTTTGATTCGAACCGTGAACCTCTGCAACATGCGGGGAACGCGATGCCGAAGTTACTCGTTTACCCACAAAGCCACACGAAGTCCAATGACCTTTTATGAAGAATGTCCAGAATGTAATGCTTTTACGTGAATATGTTTCTCGACCAATTAATGTGTTTCATGCATGTGGTAGGAAACCGGTGGACCTAGAGAAAAAAAACGCGCGTGTGAGAAGGCAACGCCATCCCATACGGATGGAACGTGCCAATCCACACAAGCTGCACCGCATTTCTCCTGGCGAGCCAGGGTATGACGCCAACTCGATGCCAATTGGGAAGGGATTTCACAACATTTGTGTGATCTACCCACCCCCGCTGCCAGAATGGATTACAGGCGTGCGTTACAGCCTGTTTATATGTTTCGGTAAAGTCACGTAGATAGGAAACATAAGAATGTAAAATAAAACACGACGTTTCGGTCGCAACACAAGCGTCCGTCTTCAGGTGTAAAAAAATGTATCTGCTGTTGTGGCTTTATATAGGCAAGGGAGGGGAGAGGGGGGGAAGGAGTTTGGCTGTGGGAGTTCACAGGGGAGAGGGGGGGTGGTTTGTGGCGTGCAGGGACGGGAGGGGGCTGGAGAATTTAGCAAGTAAATGGACTTGTAGTACAAATCGTAATCGGACGACGACAACCGGGTGGGTGAGTGAGGACGATTACGACCTGTGAACTCCCACAGCCAAACTCCTTCCCCCCCTCTCCCCTCCTGTGCCTATATAAAGCCACAACAGCAGATATTTTTTTCACACCTGAAGACGGACGCTTGTGTTGCGACCGAACCGTCGTGTTTTGTTTTATTATTTTTTCTATCTACGTGACTTTACCGAAAGAACCAGAGAGTATGGACTCCAGCAGTCACGAAAGCTTCAAATCAAGATTGTTTATATCGAAACATATGTTCTTAGTTTCTGATCCGATGTTATCATCCACTTCTGATATTGAATTAAAGTGACATAAAATATATATATGTTAATGATCAATTAGTGCTTAGGGGGGAACTATACAGAAGTTAAAAAAAAATCCTAATTCCAAAATATTTTTACTGGCAAATTACTTTATTAGCATAAAACATTTCGCAAAATTGCTCTGTACTTTAATTAAATATCAGAAGTGGGTGATAACAAACATTTTTTGCAGCGGGGCGCATCTGTCAATTTAGCTATGCAAATGGTATGAGATGACATTGATGTCAGGCGCTTTGAGTTGCTGAGCCACTTAAGCGCCATAAAAACGAAAATCCGTATCCTTAATTGTATTTATCAATAAAAACTGCACCGGGCCCACGACTTTACAGATCGTTGACATTTTAAAGGGCTCCCACGTAAAGCCTCAATTATTATGCACAGTGATTATTTTGACGCACATATACATCATAATGAAATATGATCTTTATGCGCTTGCCCTATGTGTGTGTGGCTTATCTTCATCTCACGAGACAGAAATCTCTGTGCACGCGTGCTCATTCAGGGCAGCGTGCCGTTCTGGATGTGGAACATTTGTCACGTTGTTCATAATAGCTTGCGCAATAGTCGCAGGTTGAACACGCGGTCTCGTTATCTGTGCACGCGGTTGGGAGCATGTTGTCGATCACTGCGTCTCTATAGTCATGGAAGGTTTTTGTTGTTGTTCTATTCACACGTACAGCCCCTTGTGTCAATCTGCTGCTGGGTGAGAGAGGGCTTCTCCACATCCGGCGGTTCGTGGGGGCAGAGGTGGGACAAAGTCATTGTTATGCAAGTCCAAGTCGAGTCGCAAGTCATCAAATTCATGACTCGAGTCTGACTCGAGTCCAAGTCACATGACTCGAGTCCACATCTCATAGGTGGGACAAAGTCATTGTTATGCAAGTCCAAGTCGAGTCGCAAGTCATCAAATTCATGACTCGAGTCTGACTCGAGTCCAAGTCACATGACTCGAGTCCACATCTCATAGGTGGGACAAAGTCATTGTTATGCAAGTCCAAGTCGAGTCGCAAGTCATCAAATTCATGACTCGAGTCTGACTCGAGTCCAAGTCACATGACTCGAGTCCACATCTCATAGGTGGGACAAAGTCATTGTTATGCAAGTCCAAGTCGAGTCGCAAGTCATCAAATTCATGACTCGAGTCTGACTCGAGTCCAAGTCACATGACTCGAGTCCACATCTCATAGGTGGGACAAAGTCATTGTTATGCAAGTCCAAGTCGAGTCGCAAGTCATCAAATTCATGACTCGAGTCTGACTCGAGTCCAAGTCACATGACTCGAGTCCACATCTCATAGGTGGGACAAAGTCATTGTTATGCAAGTCCAAGTCGAGTCGCAAGTCATCAAATTCATGACTCGAGTCTGACTCGAGTCCAAGTCACATGACTCGAGTCCACATCTCATAGGTGGGACAAAGTCATTGTTATGCAAGTCCAAGTCGAGTCGCAAGTCATCAAATTCATGACTCGAGTCTGACTCGAGTCCAAGTCACATGACTCGAGTCCACATCTCATAGGTGGGACAAAGTCATTGTTATGCAAGTCCAAGTCGAGTCGCAAGTCATCAAATTCATGACTCGAGTCTGACTCGAGTCCAAGTCACATGACTCGAGTCCACATCTCATAGGTGGGACAAAGTCATTGTTATGCAAGTCCAAGTCGAGTCGCAAGTCATCAAATTCATGACTCGAGTCTGACTCGAGTCCAAGTCACATGACTCGAGTCCACATCTCATAGGTGGGACAAAGTCATTGTTATGCAAGTCCAAGTCGAGTCGCAAGTCATCAAATTCATGACTCGAGTCTGACTCGAGTCCAAGTCACATGACTCGAGTCCACATCTCATAGGTGGGACAAAGTCATTGTTATGCAAGTCCAAGTCGAGTCGCAAGTCATCAAATTCATGACTCGAGTCTGACTCGAGTCCAAGTCACATGACTCGAGTCCACATCTCATAGGTGGGACAAAGTCATTGTTATGCAAGTCCAAGTCGAGTCGCAAGTCATCAAATTCATGACTCGAGTCTGACTCGAGTCCAAGTCACATGACTCGAGTCCACATCTCATAGGTGGGACAAAGTCATTGTTATGCAAGTCCAAGTCGAGTCGCAAGTCATCAAATTCATGACTCGAGTCTGACTCGAGTCCAAGTCACATGACTCGAGTCCACATCTCATAGGTGGGACAAAGTCATTGTTATGCAAGTCCAAGTCGAGTCGCAAGTCATCAAATTCATGACTCGAGTCTGACTCGAGTCCAAGTCACATGACTCGAGTCCACATCTCATAGGTGGGACAAAGTCATTGTTATGCAAGTCCAAGTCGAGTCGCAAGTCATCAAATTCATGACTCGAGTCTGACTCGAGTCCAAGTCACATGACTCGAGTCCACATCTCATAGGTGGGACAAAGTCATTGTTATGCAAGTCCAAGTCGAGTCGCAAGTCATCAAATTCATGACTCGAGTCTGACTCGAGTCCAAGTCACATGACTCGAGTCCACACCTCTGCGTGGGGGTCACTTGACCGGACCTAACCTCGCTGATTAGTGCTGCTTGGCGGAGAACAGAGACGTTGAGAGAGCATCTAGGTACACTTCAATCATTTATTTTGCTGCACTGCCCTCTGATGTCGAAAACGTGGCCACGCAGCAGCGTATAACACCTGTTTTGCATGGCGGTCGCATTATCCAGGCTCAAATTCTGCTTAGCTTCCGAGATTTGACAAGTTCAGGCGCATCTAGACGTGTGTTGTTATATCAATATGTGCATGTGTATGTTTACACGTGTGTGTTATTTTACCACCGTGTATGTATATATACACGCTGTGTGTTTTCGGGTTTTCATATTGAGAATATTTTTGTAGACTGGAGAAATCTAATGAGGTCTGAAGCAATTTTTTCACAGATGCAAACACGTGACAGAATTTTCGCCCCCCCGCCCCCTGGCTCCATCCTCGCCTCTTTCTCCTTCTCACCTGGAAAATGACCAAAAAATCCGGTTGCTGTATCTGTAATCACGGGTGACATCAGACGCCGAGAGAGAATGTGTCGGGTGACTGATTATTGTGTGCGTGGAAAAACTCCACGGGGTAAACAATGTGACTTTAAAAAAAAACCAAGACGGTTAACAAGTCCGCGTGATGTCAGTCACACACAGACGTCTAAATAACCGACTTAGCACAATAACGAATAGTCCATTAAAAGTATTATCATTAAAGCGTTATTTAGATAACTTGTACTGTGGAATGACCTCGAGAGCGCAACATCTCGTGGAATATTAACCAACCGAGTTAGCGATTGATGCATAACTTACAGATACATGTATCCAGTGCCCAGCTATGTGGGGGAAGGAGTGTGAGACGGAGAGGGGAGTAGTGGTCAGGACCCGTTCAAATATCCTTCATCCTCGTCACTGTTAGCCATGGTCAGTAATTTAACTCGACTAGGCTGGGTTCAGAGCGCAGTGTGCTAATCATTGTGCCACCGCTCCCACCCACGCCCTTTCACGACCACAGATAAGTATCAAGGACGCAGAATGAATGACACGCATATTTAACGAGCATTTCTTTTTTTTTACCTGCTAAGTAAAAGTCACACTCGACTGCATTTCTGCGTCAGCATTTACCATTTCTTCCCTTAACTCACTGCGGCTACGAATTCCAGTTCATTCTGGTCAAGCTCTCACTGCTCCCCAACTCTGCAGTAACACACGATGCAACCATGAACACAATCAGCATCATCAATGGTCACTGAAAGCCTCCCCAAGCCATCGCCGATCCTTCGATGTCATAATCCACCCAGCACCTCCGCATAAGCGGATTTCAGCGCTCCATCCTCTCCCGATGGTGGACGACCGCTCGGACGCGTTCCATTTATTGGCTGCTACTACATTATTATTATTCTTGACCATCCCTTGTAGCGAAGTGTCGTGTGGAAGCTCACTTTGCTAAACAGTTTGTAGTATGCACAATGTACTGCCCTTAGTCGGCTATGGGGGCTGTTTGACCATACTTCACCGCGTTGGTTTTCGCGAGTTGGCAATGTCACGTGCAGACACTGATGTAAAACGTCGTACGGAATTCAACTCAGATTTCTGGGTTCATAGTGCTGTGCGCTAACCATTGCACCGGCGCTCCCCACGTCACCGTATATGTGTACACCACAGACCTCTACATTCTCCGATACAGTTTCCTTTGTTGAATGTGTACATTACTTAATGGTGGCACAAATTCGATACGAATAAAATTGTGAAAGCATAAACGTACCTCAAATAAATAAAAGTTTCATACAAGCTTGTTTTGCGGTATTTGTTGTGGTTCTACAATAGCATATGGATTTATGGACGCCCTGACAGCCACGCTATCACTTAATAGAAATCTGCAACGCGGCAATGTGTCCAATTCCTTGATGCCAGTTTGTCACGAGGCCATCCTTGGGTGCCTATGCATTGTAAATAAAATAAAAAGATGGGGAAAAAAATGGAACGACTTATCGTGAGACGTATGTCAGGTTCCGCTTTTGGCTTATGCCAATGTGTTAACTTTTGTTCCGCACTCATTGTAATCGGTCAATCAGCCGTCGAAGTTAGCGGATATGCTGAGTCGGCACAAAATGTTGGCACTGTATTATCACAGCACAAATATACGACAGGCTGACGTTTCTGGAAACGGCGCTTCTTCAGAGCAAAGGGTGAGCAGAGCTATTAACTGGCGTACACAGGGTGTTCATGAACGCATCGTCCAGTATTACAGAATTATAATTCGCGTGCTTGACATGTTGGCAATGTGTATGTTTGATATTACATTTTTTTATAACGAAAAGTTTGAGTAATCTTCAACAGCAGTATTGAAAAATCACTGATATAATATGTGTTGACAAGCCGGGGCCAATACGTGGAAAAATGAAACTCGTCAAAAATAATATTAATTCAACCCCAAGAATGTGTGTGAATAGTTGTACCGACATTTGGAGCAGTGACCCAGCGGGTAGCGTGTCTGCCGCTTGTTGCGAAACGTCCCACATCAAATCCTGCGGCCGCCCTGATTATTGTTGCGGGTGTAATAATTTTGCTTCACAGTGGACGTTAAATACCCCCTGACGTAATTCGCAATGCAGGCCATTGTGTGCCGGCCGGAGTCAGGGTCCAAATTTGAGAAAATTCGACAAGTTGCTCAATTGGAATCGTCCCCTTAACTTGGGGGCCGCCCATAAATGACGTCACGCACCTAGGGGGGGGGGGGTCAGACATTTGTGACGATGTGTGACGAGGGGGGAGGGTTGAGAAATGTGACGTCACATCAAAATGCGCAACTTTAAATAAATATACAACATCAGAGTGCAGCCCCACATTACATATGCACTACAATGACAATAGTTTAAAGCGATTTGATGCATGTTTTATTTTCAAAATGGAAATATGGTTTTGGGGGGGAGGGGGCAGAGCTTTGTGACGTCATATTTGAGGGGGGGTCTGACTTTTTGTGACGCCGTGTGACGAGGGTGGGGGGGGGGGTCAAAAATCGTCCAAAATCGCGTGACGTCATTTATGGACGGCCCCTTGGCAGTTTCCTTCTGAAGGAGCGAGTCATGAGACTCAGTGAGGCTTTTTTGGATAAGCAAGCAGAATGAGCAATTATTACGTTAAACACAAGGCAAATAATTGGCAAACATGAACAAGGAACGAAAATAAATTACTCAATTTGGACTATACTTTGCAATCATAGCCCTGTACTGGCACACCAATGCTCCAGGTCACTTTTGCAAATGAAACTCTCCTGGTTAAACAACATAAACTTGAAACTTGACATTTGACCTCGCTGAAACTGCCGTGTAATTTTAATTATCTAATGACGGATGATACCTTTATTGATATACACCGTGTAGTTATGGATTGCCCTTTACACCCTTGGTTCCCTGTGACACTTTACAACTGAACGGTTTTGAATGAACACAAGCGCTTTGACTCGTGACCTCTATTTCAATAATTTAATTTAATGTCAGTTTAATGACGGGTGGGATCCGGTTATGATAGGTACAGCCAAGGACACCACATGCTTTCCGTGGGCGCGGTAGGGTCACGTATCCCAGTTGCTCCACCAGATGGCATTGATAGTGAGCATAATTGTTTTCCCTTAGGCGCACAACCTGTGTTGAATTTATGAGAACCTAAATGTGCAGCCCTGCAATGGTTTGCCCGCGACATTGCTGGATAATGGGCTACACTAGAGGGAGCTCGACAGCCCACAAAATACAGCGTATTTGGCCTACTCTTCATTCACGAACATAAATCACTTAACCAAAAATCCAACACTAGCCGTCAGAGGTGGGACAAAGTCATTGTTATGCAAGTCCAAGTCGAGTCGCAAGTCATCAAATTCATGACTCGAGTCTGACTCGAGTCCAAGTCACATGACTCGAGTCCACATCTCATAGGTGGGACAAAGTCATTGTTATGCAAGTCCAAGTCGAGTCGCAAGTCATCAAATTCATGACTCGAGTCTGACTCGAGTCCAAGTCACATGACTCGAGTCCACATCTCATAGGTGGGACAAAGTCATTGTTATGCAAGTCCAAGTCGAGTCGCAAGTCATCAAATTCATGACTCGAGTCTGACTCGAGTCCAAGTCACATGACTCGAGTCCACATCTCATAGGTGGGACAAAGTCATTGTTATGCAAGTCCAAGTCGAGTCGCAAGTCATCAAATTCATGACTCGAGTCTGACTCGAGTCCAAGTCACATGACTCGAGTCCACACCTCTGCTAGCCGTACACAAAACACCAATATATTTTTCCAACGTTTTTCCTATCTATGTATGTGACATGCAGAAGGCTAGTTCAATTACACGTTCAGTATTTCACGGCGAACTTGCATCTTTCAGACGACAACACGATTGTCTTCGCAGACTATTTCCACGCACGCGTCACGTTTATGGTTATTCATCAGCATTATCATCCAGGGCCAATCTACTGCTGGACGAAGGCCTCCAATAATAAAGCTGCAATACATTATTGCAGTTTTTTGTATTGTCGTCGTTGCTTTGGGGCTCAGTGCCTTTGCAGCCAATGATTATGTTATTAGTCATCTTCTTGGTTCATTCGGTAAAGTCACGTAGAAGGGAAATAATAAAAGAATAAAAATAAAACAATGATTTTATTATTTTTTATTTTTATTATTTTATTATTTCCCTTCTACGTGACTTTACCGACAGAACCAATAAGATGAATCCCTGCAGTCACGAAAGCTTTAAATCGAAATGTGTTATTAGTCGTTAAACTTCAGCATGAAATCATCGACTTGAAAATAATTCTCGATTGTGTTACAGTATTCATAACAATTTGCAGAGCTTCTCTCACACCATCCCTGGCAGGATGAAGGACTTGCCACGCCTTGTCGGTCTGAGAGGTTTGTTTTGCAATACTTTAACCACTCTGGCCTATGTGCGTTGGGGGTTCAGATGCAGTATCACTACCAATGATGTTAGCCGTGGCCGACAGTTGGAACTCAGGTTGACGAGTTTGTAGCGTAGTGTGCTAACCACTGCGCCACCGCTCCACCAACTCATATACGAATTTTGAATGAATGAGCATCTTCCAGATATGAACACCTGCGCATTGTGTGCATTTCCGTACTTGTATCAACACGTGCACGCCGTATCCAGTTCTGCACTACTGTTACTAGGATCATAATGCGATCCCTACCACGCTAACGTGTGAGTGAGCATGTTTGCAGTAGTGTTGTATTTCAGAAATCTAATTACATTTTTGGTATCCTCATTGAGGTGGGTAGGTGGGTAATTTCATCACAGCAGTTTGCGATTCTTTCTGCTCAGATGTCTTACAGCCAAACAATAATTTAGCCGGGGGGGGGCCGAGGTTCCCCAAAAGTATTTTATTGAACAAACCATTCAGTTACATTCTAGATTTGAAGCTTTCGTGACTGCAAGGATCCATACTCTTAGTTGTTTCGGTAAAGTCACGTAGGTAAAAAATGAAATAAATAAATAAGCAATTTATTATTTTATTTTCATGAATTTTAATTTCATTTTTTACCTACGTGACTTTACCGAAAAAACTAAGAGTATGCATTCAGTTACACACGTAGAGCATTGTATGGGGATTGACACCAGTGTAGACACTGCGAAGTGCAATGATTATCACCAACGTTTAATATTTTGAGCGTGTCTGTGCTATGTGTTTCAATTAACTCTACATCCCTGGTGTCAATGCCAGGTTATTTATTTTATTTGGGGGGGGGGGGGGCGGATACAAAGCGGCGCCACGGTGGCGAGATATTAACTACCTCGCCTGGTATACAGGAGGTCGTGCGTTCAATCCTGACACGAACGCTTGTGTATTTGGAATTTGCATGTCCTCTCTCTCTCCCCGTGATTGTGTGGATTCTTCTCTGGATCCTCCGGGCTTTCCCTCCACATTTAGAATCAACAACATGCGTTCAGCGTATTTAGCTGCTATACGTCCCCACGTGATGATACGGCACTTACGTTGAGCTACCATTTGTGGCCAGGTCGCTTCTTGAAAAATAAAAGAGCGATATAGCCCAGTGGGTGTTACCCTGGTAAAAAAAAAACCAGTAGATCATCTATTATCCGGCACGCAATTATCCGGCTTCCAACATTATCCGGCGGTCCCGAGCCGATCCGGCGAACCTCCATCACAACTGATGGGAGTTGCCCACAATAGAGTGTTTTTTTGGGTAAGATCGCGTAAATATAAATGTGTCGTTGAACCCGCCACCACCCGACACAGCTAATTTGTAAGGTTTGTCACGTAAACAATTCGTTACTAGTACAGCACACCGGTGTGTTGGAGAGCAAATCCACACAATTGATGGGAGTTGGATTCAGACTGAATAACCACCTCCAATTCTACACCCCGCTGTCATCACGCCATGCAGAGTCTTCGAGATTGAAGTGATATGTACGCTACAGTAAATGCGCTAACTTTTTAAAAGGAGGATATTTATTTTCGTCCATTTGTATGCTTATTTAAACCAATTTGTTACAGTGAACAAATTCAAAAGACCAAAAAAAACACACATAAACACAACGCCTAAAAACACGTCAATCAAGAACGTGAAAAAAATAAGAAGCTATTTTAAATAATGATGTGATTATCAGGCGTTTTTGAAAATCCGGCGACCGCTTCCCCCCACCCACCCACCACCACTTAATTATGATACTATCGATAATCGACTTCAGTTTAATAGTTGCAATTTTTCGCGAGCCAGCCGTTTGGTTCCAGCGTCCCCGACTGCGCTCCTAGATGCAACCGCGCATCCGGCCTTTGTGGGTGCTGCAAACGGACTCGGGGTGGGAGAAGAGAGCGGTGGGGTGGAGGAGAGAGAGAGCGAGAGAGTGTGGTGGTGGTGGGGGGGGAGCCACTCCCGGCCAACATAATCGTGGTGTGCTTCGCTTGGCTGGTGGAGGAGTGGGGTGGGAAGGACTTGGGGCGGTGCTGTACGCGCGTGTGTGTGCCAGTGAGAGAGGGAAGGGGTCTTCAGTGTGTGTGCTGTGTGAGTGAGAGAGAGAAGGGATATTCAGTGTGTGTGTGATGTGTGTGCCAGTGAGAGAGAGAGGGCCTCTTGTGTGGTGAGAGAGGGCTGCGTTCAGGGCTGCACTCCCGGTGACTCCGCGCGTGTCCGAGTTGTTTGTTCTCATTATTTTGGGGTGGCGGGGGGGATTGTTTTTTTGCGGAGAAAGCGAATACGCAAAGGTAAGAAGCTACACACACTACACATTAATAGTAGCGACACAACTAGCTGGGTGATTGATGGGCAATAATCACACGATGTCAGATTCCAAAACGCGTCTCCTACGGAGTTTGTACATTCATTACATAAGCACCACAGTGCAATTTCCGTTAGGTTTTGGAGTTTAATTATTTAGTGCGTGTGACCGTACATCTGGCTCCTTGTGTGGGGTGGGGGAAAAAGTATCCGTCGCTTCTGAGTGAGTCCACCCACACTCGAGTGACCCGTGCCTCTCTCTCCTCTTCGCGTGAGTAGCCGCTCTAAAGTTAGTCCATCACACACGCTCTGTGTGAGTACGTGGAGTGAGTCTCCCCCTTGCGTTACCACCACACTCTCTCTGTGTGTGTACTCTGTGTGAGTCTCTCTCTGTGTAAGTCTCTCTCTGTGTGAGTGTGAGTCTCTCTGTGTGAGTCTGTGTGTGTGTGTGTCTCTGTGTGAGTCTCTCTTTGTGTGTGTACTCTGTGTGAGTCTCTCTCTGTGTGAGTACTCTCTCTGTGTGTGAGTACGTGGAGTGAGTCTCCCCCTTGCGTTACCACCACACCACGTCTCTCCTTGTCCTACACAGCGGTATTGTGGACTCCCATCTCTTCAAGTACTCTCTGTGTGTGAGTTGTCTCTCTCTGTGTGAGTCTCTCTGTTTGTGAGTCTCTCTCTGTGAGTTACTCTGTGTGTGAGTCTCTCTCTGTGTGAGTCTCTGTGTGTGTGTGAGTCTCTCTGTGTGTGAGTCTCTCTGTGTGAGTCTCTCTGTGTGTGAGTCTCTCTGTGTGTGAGTCTCTCTGTGTGAGTCTCTCTGTGTGTGAGTCTCTCTCTGTGTGGGTCTCTCTGTGTGAGTCTCTCTGTGTGAGTCTCTCTCTGTGAGTTACTCTGTGTGTGAGTCTCTCTGTGTGAGTCTCTCTGTGTGAGTCTCTCTCTGTGTGAGTCTCTCTGTGTGTGAGTCTCTCTGTGTGAGTCTCTCTGTGTGTGAGTCTCTCTGTGTGAGTCTCTCTCTGTGAGTTACTCTGTGTGTGAGTTACTCTGTGTGTGAGTCTCTCTCTGTGTGAGTCTCTCTGTGTGTGAGTCTCTCTCTGTGAGTTACTCTGTGTGTGAGTCTCTCTCTGTGTGAGTCTCTCTGTGTGTGAGTCTCTCTGTGTGTGAGTCTCTCTGTGTGAGTCTCTCTGTGTGTGAGTCTCTCTGTGTGAGTCTCTCTGTGTGTGAGTCTCTCTGTGTGGGTCTCTCTGTGTGAGTCTCTCTGTGTGTGAGTCTCTCTGTGTGAGTCTCTCTGTGTGTGAGTCTCTCTCTGTGTGGGTCTCTCTGTGTGAGTCTCTCTGTGTGTGAGTCTCTCTGTGTGAGTCTCTCTGTGTGTGAGTCTCTCTGTGTGAGTCTCTCTGTGTGTGAGTCTCTCTCTGTGTGGGTCTCTCTGTGTGAGTCTCTCTGTGTGTGAGTCTCTCTGTGTGAGTCTCTCTGTGTGTGAGTCTCTCTCTGTGTGGGTCTCTCTGTGTGAGTCTCTCTGTGTGTGAGTCTCTCTCTGTGTGAGTCTCTCTGTGTGTGGGTCTCTCTGTGTGAGTCTCTCTGTGTGTGAGTCTCTCTGTGTGTGAGTCTCTCTGTGTGTGAGTCTCTCTGTGTGAGTCTCTCTCTGTGTGTGAGTCTCTCTCTGTGTGAGTCTCTCTGTGTGTGGGTCTCTCTGTGTGAGTCTCTCTGTGTGTGAGTCTCTCTCTGTGTGAGTCTCTCTGTGTGTGAGTCTCTCTGTGTGAGTACTCTCTCTCTGTGTGAGTCTCTCTCTGTGTGTGAGTCTCTCTGTGTGTGAGTCTCTCTGTGTGAGTCTCTCTGTGTGTGAGTCTCTCTGTGTGAGTCTCTCTCTGTGTGTGAGTCTCTCTCTGTGTGAGTCTCTCTCTGTGAGTCTCTCTGTGTGTGAGTCTCTCTCTGTGTGAGTCTCTCTCTGTGTGTGAGTCTCTCTCTGTGAGTCTCTCTGTGTGTGAGTCTCTCTCTGTGTGTGAGTCTCTGTGTGTGAGTCTCTCTGTGTGAGTCTCTCTCTGTGTGAGTCTCTCTCTGTGAGTCTCTCTGTGTGAGTCTCTCTGTGTGAGTCTCTCTCTGTGTGAGTCTCTCTCTGTGTGTGAGTCTCTCTGTGTGTGAGTCTCTCTGTGTGAGTCTCTCTGTGTGTGAGTCTCTCTGTGTGAGTCTCTCTCTGTGTGTGAGTCTCTCTGTGTGTGAGTCTCTCTCTGTGTGAGTCTCTCTCTGTGAGTCTCTCTGTGTGTGAGTCTCTCTCTGTGTGAGTCTCTCTCTGTGAGTCTCTCTGTGTGTGAGTCTCTGTGTGTGAGTCTCTCTCTGTGTGGGTCTCTCTGTGTGAGTCTCTCTGTGTGAGTCTCTCTGTGTGTGAGTCTCTGTGTGTGAGTCTCTCTCTGTGTGTGAGTCTCTCTCTGTGTGGGTCTCTCTGTGTGAGTCTCTCTGTGTGAGTCTCTCTGTGTGTGAGTCTCTGTGTGTGAGTCTCTCTCTGTGTGGGTCTCTCTGTGTGAGTCTCTCTGTGTGAGTCTCTGTGTGTGTGTGAGTCTCTCTGTGTGTGAGTCTCTCTGTGTGAGTCTCTCTCTGTGTGTGAGTCTCTCTGTGTGTGAGTCTCTCTGTGTGTGAGTCTCTCTGTGTGTGAGTCTCTCTCTGTGTGAGTCTCTCTGTGTGTGAGTCTCTCTGTGTGAGTCTCTCTGTGTGTGAGTCTCTCTGTGTGTGAGTCTCTGTGTGTGAGTCTCTCTGTGTGTGAGTCTCTCTCTGTGTGTGAGTCTCTCTCTGTGTGAGTCTCTCTCTGTGAGTCTCTCTGTGTGTGAGTCTCTCTGTGTGTGAGTACTCTCTGTGTGTGTCTCTCTCTGTGTGTCACTCTCTGTGTGAGCCTCTCTCTGTGTGTGAGTCTCTCTCTCTCTCTGTGAGTCTCTCTCTGTGAGTCTCTCTATGTGTGAGTCTCTCTATGTGTGAGTCTCTCTGTGTGTGAGTACTCTCTGTGTGTGAGTCTCTCTGTGTGAGTACTCTCTCTGTGTGAGTACTCTCTGTGTGTGAGTCTCTCTGTGTGAGTACTCTCTCTGTGTGAGTACTCTCTGTGTGTGTATACTCTCTCTGTGTGAGTACTATACTGAGCTAGTGCACACTCAAGTGGTCGTCATCTCTTCGGAATCATCAGAATTTTTATTCTGAACTGGAGGAATCCGATGAGCTATGAAGCAATTTTCTTATTCTTTACATATGTGCGTGTCACAACCCTCTTTGTGCGCACTATCCCAACCCCTTTACGGTGAACAACCTTGTTCCGCGAAAGCCTTACGACTCTCTCCTCCTGTCCCCCCCGTCTCTCTCCACTTTCCACTTGCCTGCGAGCAGCAGCAACAGCAGCAGCAGCAGCTAAAGAGTTCCACACGGAGCGATTGAAGAAGGGTACGAGTCCAGCGAACGCTTGCCGAGGAGATCGAAGCGAGCCTGGAGTCTGTGCGCTCCGTGTGGACGCGCAAGGGAGGCAGCCAGTCGTCCCGGCACACCCTCGCAGCCATGGGCTGTACAATGAGCAACGAGGACAAGGCAGCGGTGGAGAGGTCGAAGATGATCGATCGTAATCTTCGGGAGGACGGGGAGAAGGCGGCGAAGGAGGTCAAACTCCTCCTGCTCGGTGAGGCTCCGTGATTGCGACGGTTTTCTGACCCAACGCGCGGGGTTCAGGCTCGATACGACGACGACGGCGGTGTAAGGGAGATGATGAGTAGGAGGAGGAGGATGGTGATGAATTATCATCATGGAGATTGAGCCACTTGCCGCCTGCCAACTCGTTTGTGAACTGTGAGCACAAATAAGGCGCGCGCGTGTGTGTGTGTTTTTGTTACGTGTGTTTACAGGTTTACATAAATGTTGGTGGGTTATGCATAACGTAAAGTGGCGTGCGCAAGATAGTTCTGTTCTAACGTCCGTCAATATGACACGAAGTTAATGATTTACCGAGGTCGCCGACTTTACAAGCTACGTCGTCGACTGATTTTTTTTAAATATGTACGCTACTAAGTTTAAAAACGAAACAATGGTAACTTTTGTTCCCGTTATGATTGTTAAGGTATTAACTGTTTCGCTTTGCAAGTTGCCTTTGGGACACTGAATTGCATTTGCCAAAGGGGATAGCCGTTTTTACACAAGACCATTCTATGAGCTTGCAACTACTTCAGCAACAAAAGCGTGTGTGGTTATCATAGCCCCTGACCATCGCTTTCTTGCCAGAACGACACTGGCGCCAACGCATACACAATGTGTCCTTTATTACCATCGACCTACCCAATACAATGGAGAGAATGCTGTTACCAATAATCATAACCGTTTGACATTTGTTTAGCAGGACCGCTGATGGGACCCAGAAGGTCATAAAGGTCTCAAGCGAACCAAGGTTTAGGCGTGCTTAAACAAATGCGGTTGGTTAACTGACTTCTTTGGGGCCTATAAATACACGTGATTTTAGTAATGTTTTATCTAGGTGGAGAATTCAAGCAGATGTATTTTATTGGATAGAATGCACCTCTTTTTCTCACTTCCAACACATCTGTTGAGACATTAGGTGGTGCACATGGGCGTGTTTACTCCAGAAACGGCGAGGCTGCTGAATAAAATGACACATTTTGGCGGATGTTCAAGTAGGGAAGCCAATTGATCGACGTATTATTGCCTGCGAAGCTAGCAGTTGTTCTCGTGCTGTAATGAATAACATGTGGCACGCGTTGCAAATTGTGCGCAAGAGTGTAGGCTAAAAGTCATAGGCAGCCGCAGAGAAAGACGATGCTTGCTTGCGTGTGCAATGCAGTCGTCGTCGGATGGATGCGTGCAAAGGATGTGATGAGCTGTCCATCTACCCTGAGAGATATTGACGGCGTTTTTATTTGATAAAACAAAAACAATGTACGGGTTATTAGCGGGTGACTGTGACCCCGCACATATGACCATCGTTCATCATCGTCCATCGTCATTCCTGCCCACGTGCCCAAGCTTAATGTGCCCCATGTTTGTTACATTTATGTGCGTTGACACGAGTGGGGGCGTGCGTGCGAATTCAACGTGCATGGGCCCGGCAAAAGGCAGGGGGGTGGGGGGCGATTCTTTGAGAATCCTGGGGGATTCACCACCGCTGTTATACAACCGAAAAGCACCGTACAGCTCCATGCGACACTCAAGAGGAGGGGGGGGGGGGAGAACTGTGAAAAAAATCACTGCCATCAATTTTCTTCATACCTCGCACAAGCTAAGCAGGGGTTGAGCCTCGGCAGTGCTTGGATGGACGGCCACGATACACCAGCGGGGAGCTGCAGGGCTACACGGCGAGCAGTAGAGAGCGGTGCAGCAAAATAGCGGATGTTGTTTTGTACTTCTATGCTTCTGGACAGTGGTCGTCTTCACCACCCCGCACTGACCAGCCTGGCGAAGTAACGACCAAACAACCCACCTGACCCTCGGGGCCATTGGGAGGCCCTCATCCAGCAATGAATGTAACATTCAGCCTTGGTCCTAGCTTAACCATGACATGAACCTAGTCTGGCAGTTTGAGCAGTGAATTATGCCAGCTCAGATTCCTTGAGCAAGCGGTAAGAATCTGGGATGCCCTGGGCTATACAGCAATGGAAATGTTCTGGGCTGGGTGAATGTTTACGACGCAATGACATCTGCCACCCTCGTGCTATCAGAAATAATTATTTTCCCGAGTGCCCTGTGTGCCTGACAATCCCGGTTATTGAAAGCCAGGACCGTTTGGAATTCTGAGGATGTGCAATCTCCACCCGACAAATGTTCCCATTGCTGCCATAACGATTTGGCTGCTGGAAGCTTGCACCTGGCTCCATAAGCCACTTAGTTGGTGGCCAGGGCCCATTGGGTTGAATGGCAAAAAGGGCACCGAGTTAGTGGAATATTTTTATTAAGTACAATGCGCATACATGGACCGTGCTGCACACTTCCAAGGAGTACTTTAAAGTAAAATAATGCGTTGAGTACTTTGCAAAATGCCATTGCTGTTAGTCTGAGGATGATTGTGTTCAATGGCAAATTCCACCAAGGTATTGGAAACTTCGTATTGATTTCAATATGCATACATATGCTCTGTTATCACGATAAATTTGTTGTGTTAATTATGGTGTGTTAAGTGTCGTGGGTTTTTAAGATGCCCGTGGTATTAGTTTAAGGATTGTTGCTGTTGTACTGGCCCAAAGTACTGTTTAGTAGTGATTATATTAGGGCAAATACCTATACTTATCTAGCTTGATGCTATCAAAGTCTGCTGCAGTTAAAATGGAAGGAACCACTGGTGGTTGTGTAAATATTAATGTGATGTTTTTAACATTGTGAGTAAGTTTACGTTATCAAAAACAGGTTTACAATCAAACTTACAAACAGCGGTGGCAATGTGTCAACACTGGTGTGCATTACGTTAGCACTGAGTCACACAGTCTCCCGGGGTGGTGTCAGAGGGCCCGATAAGACTTCAAGATATAGCTTTGGCAGGTTGCACATGAGCACACACCTCGGTCACTTCTGTCACTGCAAGGGGCCCTTACGGCGAGGGCAGTGACTGAGCGTGCTCAAATGAGAAACGAAGTGTCGTCGTTGTTGCTAGGTTGAAAACGGTTACCCTCTAGGACCCGATTAGTGTAGCCAATATGCTTGCAGTGACGGCTCAACATCATTTGCAGGCCGTTTCAAAGTGGAAATAGGCCTCAAGTGGCCGTGGGCAACTGGAAAGAAGTCGTTGTCCGTAGGTTTCTCACCCTTGCTGTAAGCACGGGTGAGAGACGTGTCTACATCACAGGCCCTGGTCGCCAAGCCGTAAGTATGAATATTTGTTGAACTTCTTTCGCACGCTTACGTAGCCAACCGCGCTAATCGGAGGTGCGGGGGGAGGACAACAATCTAAACACAAAAAGCAGTTCTAAAGAAATGACAAGTCCTTGACGAGAAGGTGAAAGAGGATAAAGTTGATTTGACCGTGAATATGGCCCCTATTTTGGCTTAATGTGTTGAAGTGCTTCACTTCCCAAAACATTTAAAAAATGTGTTTACTCATATTTCACAAATGGATTTTTTTTTCTCGCGAAAATGTATCTAGCACTTTTAAAACTTCCTTGTGGAACTCGAGCCCTCATATGCTGGGCTACATTCTTGACCACTTTAAAATGTTTACATTCTGCGTTGTAGCAGTGTCCTGCAGCTCACGTCCTGATATTCGTTAATAACAGTGGCTCGCATCGTGCTGCAATAATGCCCAACTCATGCCGCTACCAATTGAACTAGAGATGCCTTGACAGTTGCAAATATGGACGCATTCCTCGTGACTCTATAAGGCTTGATATCGTTGCAAAGGATACTCGGTAAATAAGGAACATCGGACTGAATGAGTTTACCCAAGAGAAAATGTGTCGGTGCATCGCACATGATTAAAACCGACGTGTGATGAGTGCATATGCTGGATACAAGTCCAGCAGACACACAAGTAAAACATTTTGCCAGCAGACGGATACATATATTTACACATGCACAAAGAACCCAGTTACACATTTGTACAAGGTGTGAATCACTGAATGGAACTATGGTACAGTAAATGTAAACGTCCTTACACATTCAGATAATGTAGCTTACAACGTAGAGCGTTGAATCCCAGCCGGCCCGGCAGTTATGCATGTCACTGCTATGTTCGTTAATGAGTACTGGTATATAGCAGCTACTCAGCAATAAAGACCACTGTTTCCAGAGAGAATAATCTTGTAGTACATTTACGATTGCCATGCGCATGTTGAATACAGTATGTTTGTAGGGGGCAGCAGTTGCGAATTATGCATCCATGTACGATGTCTATTTAATAGGCAAATAGCAATGCAACGTTTCATTGATTAAAATCAATTCTCACATTGACGCTACATGAATAGGTTCATTCGTGAGAAATATTTATTTTAATGATTTATAGCAAAGGATACAGCAAAAGAGTTTGCTAAGGTTAAATTTAGGATAGTGTAAGAAACTATTTTGGCATGATGTTTGATGCACTGTGCTCTAGATCCGGAGACCCGAGTTTGATTCCCGGCCACGGTCAACATCAGTGGCGAGCGGCATCTGAACCGGTCCTGAGCCCCCCCCCCCCCCCATTTCACCAACTGGCACCGGCCAGTGTGGTGAAGTATGGTCGAAGCATTCCTATTGCCAACACAGCATGGCAGAGGCCTTCATCCAACCATGGAAACGGGCTGACTATTGATATTTTACAAATGAGACGTTACAACAAAACGAAAAAACATCGCGTTTGTTTTTATTGGGTCGAATCGCTCCCCTAAATCAGTTCGGTGAAGCGTGGATGCAGGGGCGGGGTCGTCATTCGGGGCCAGCGGGGCCAGGCCCTGCCAGTGAAATATTAATAAATTGCAAAAACCCTAACAACAACTACCACGACTCGTTATAAAGATCATAAACTGCAAGCACATCCCATCCAGGCTGCCCCTTCTCTCCCCCTCCCCACCCTTCCCCGCCCCCCCCCCGAAGCTTCCAAGCCACACCAATAATATGTTTACCCACCGGCTGGAACTGACTGGATGTGTGTACTGTATTTGTATATGAATGGAGCAAAAAAATAAAATAACATGAAGAATTTAACAAGTGCCACCGAAGCAAGTGGCAGCAACATTAGTGCTGTATTGTACCTTAAAACATAGTTAGCGAAGGTCAAACAACAAATAGATGATCATGATAAACAGTGTGCCGTTCACAGAACACTTAAGTGTCTGATACAAAATGTTCAGAATGTCTTCGAGAACATTTGGGAAGGGGAAAAAGAATAAAAGTCCCAGTTCTGTCTTGTGGAAAAAAAAAATTCCTGTCAAAAGTAGACCAGCTTGTTCTGGAGATTCATTGCCAAGTGTTGCCAGATTTTAGCATGATAATTTAGTTAGTGCTTTTGACATCAGTTATGCCAGCAAAACAATCATCACAATTATCATTCACAGCCCGATATTAATCCACTGCTGGATGAAGTGCATTCCATGCTGTCTTAATCACGTGGGGCTTGCTCTATGGCCATACTTGATCACTCACTGCTCAGTGCGTGTTAGCGAATGAGGGGGCATGCTAGACCAGTCCAGATAGCCCTCGCCTCTGACGTTAGCCGTGGCAGGGAATCAAACTCAGCTGCTGCGTTTGTTGTGCAGTGCGCTCATTCCGCTGTGCTGGCTCTCCACCCCAAATCTAACGAGGGAAATGTTTTTTTTAAATCCTTTATATTAAGTTCACTTGCTTGCTTGCTTGCGCGCTTACGACCGTGCAAATCTTTCGGTCGTTTTTTAACCCACTTCCCGTGATCCAATCGAGCTGACATTTTGCACACAGACTCGTTGTGCGTGACAATTTATTTTCGTGAAAACATTTTTCCAAAATTTTACACTTTTTAGGAAAAAAAAATTATTATGTTTAATTACCAATTGCTTAATGGTGACAGGCAATCATCTGACCCATAGGTGGCAGCCATCTCAAGCCAGAGGACGAGAGGACTCTAGCCGCCACGCATATAAAGGATTTATAGTGAAAAACTTTGTTTTTACGGGTTAATTTTTTTAAAAGTACAATTCTCAGAGTTGTTTTCGCCGCCCCGCTTCATGACGTGTAGATGTGCTGTATTTGTGCAGCTCAAAGTTAAGTCTAGACATGTAATGAATCAATAATATTTCGGTGTGATTCTCACAATCCCTATTTTCTCCTTTTTGTGTTGCCTCATTCATTTGTAAGGCTTTTGTTCACTCCACTAACCCAAATAGTAGCATTTGCATACAATTTACATGCATCTTAAGTAATCACCTCTTGCACGCACGATTCGATGCGTGTATCAAGAGTGTGAGTATCGACTGGAATCGGTCCATCGTTACTTGCTTATCAAGTCCCCACCGCGGGCATAGAGCCACCCCATGCACACAATTGGATCGTTGTAACGGTCAGAATAAGGAAACTTTGTCCCATAGTGGCAGCATTTAAAGAACTGTTGCAATTCATGCCACAGTTGTGTAATGCAGAGCTGTTGAGCTGGCCTTTGGCAGGCTCAGCAGCCCTTTGCTGCCCAACAAATGCAGACCAATTCCTCAAATACTGACCGGTCCTGTTAACACATGCTGCTGATGTTCAGGCATATTGCGACTGACTTGCATTGGAGCTGTGGTGGAAGTGTTGCATGTGCCATGCTATGAACCGGGCCGCCCCAGTTCAATTCCCTGCCACGGCTAACATCAGTGGCGAGTGATATCCGAATCTGTTGCGGGCACCCCTTCACCAACCCGCCGCATACTATCCAGCGTGGTGCATTCTGGTCAAAACATCCTCCCCATGACTAACGTGCCGTGCTGAGGCCTTCATCCACCAGTGGATAGACATCGAATATAAATGATGTCATTAACATTTTAATGGCCATCTTCTTGGTTCTTTCGGTAAAGTCACGTAGAAGGAAAGTAATAAAATAATAAAAATAAAACATAATAAAATAATTCTCACGACGTTTCGGCCACAACGCAAGCAGCCGTCTTCACCTGAGCACGGCTGCTTGCGTTGTGGCCGAAACGTCGTGATAATTATTTTATTATGTTTTATTTTTATTATTTTATTACTTCCCTTCTACGTGACTTTACCGAAAGAACCAAGAAGATGAATCCCTGCAGTCACGAAAGCTTTAAATCGAAATTTTAATGGCCAGTTAGAGATATAGAATTAAGTAATAGAACCCATTAAAAAAATCGGTTAAGAAATCACTTTCCAATGATAATATAATTTAGGTCTGGGTTATAGTGGGGCTTGTGAACCACCGTGCGACCGCTCCACCACTGTTCATCGCAAAAACTGGGACCTGATTATCACGTCGAGTGCAGACTTTCACATCCAGCGGCGTTGAATTTGAAGCCAAGTGCAGCATATTTAGACATCGAATAATACATGTAGGATTATCGTTTGATTAATCGATTAATATTGAATCTTTAGCAAGCATCACATCGCACGTGGCAGAATCTGTGCGTTCGGATTCATGTACCTTGCATGCAATGCACTCGCAAGCCACCTTCCATTCACTCGAGGCCCCCTACAATCACCACAATTTTGTGGTGAAGAATCGGACCGCGATCCTAAATCTTGATGGTTCATTAAATGCCGCTGGGGGGGTGGGGGGGAGCGGGGGCAACGTTCGACACCTATCGTTCAATTATGTGACCTGAAAAGCATTGTACTATCTGAAAGCTGAGGGCATTTTCTTCACTGTGTTTGAGGCAAGAGAGGTTACACCGTGAATTGGTCTGTGACAGAAGATTAATACACCGTAGGATAACACCCACGTGCTTCGTTGTATGAAGTAAAGGTTAATGCTGCAATTGCACTTCGCAGTTATCCGACACATTTCTCAAGACTCGAGGGGCTTTTTGTGATGTACGTGGTCGTGTCGATTAAGCTTTAGACCACATTTTTGGAGGCTTAACCGGTTTTTTGTATGCTGTCAGCAATAAAACCTTGGATATTTATGCGCGCGCGTTATTTTACTGTTGTGAAAATAATATTTAAAGTAGAAGTTCACATTTTTAGGCGACATACAATAAAATAAGCAGCCTCGAGAGCCGAACATCGTCCTCGTGTGAGTTATGGTACACCGAGTGAGAGTATTTTGGTGTGATCGCAGTGGATTATTGGTAAGAGGTCTGGTGCCTATAGCTGTCTGCTTGAGAGAAACATGCCACGCGGTAATGGGTTCCAGATTTGTTTCTGAATGTTTTGGGGTGTTTTGCCTTCTGCTGGTGTTGTGAACAAATGAAAAATCACCGAAAATACATGCCAATGTTTGCATATCAAAGCCAAAAATAATAAAAAAAACTATTTCATATTTTCCCTTTATTTTTCTTTCAACGTTAGTCTATTGCCATGTTTGGGTAATGTACAGCGTTGCATTATCCAACTCGCTAGCGACTGATGTCTAGGCAAATATGTAAAAAGGTCTGATATGTGAACATCGATTGAAAATTATATTTGCACCGTGCATAGCTACTGCACTGGATGTTGGTGGTTCATTGCTCAGGGTGTATTTGTGACATTTCAATTCATTCAAACTCGATTGGGAAAAGTGTCGCAGCAGTGCCCACATAATTCTCATGCTTGGTAGACTGTCAGCCCATCGGTGGGATAAACAAAATCAATCACTGGCTCGTTCACGCACCGTAATGTTTTGATCATATTACATGTGACATATCATTGCGGCGCGAGTCAGAGGCTTTGATTGAAATAATGCATTCCGAAGCATGATTCGCCTGCTGCGATATTCACATGGCTAGAGGGCTGCCAACATCGTCACTAGCCATGGTCAATCTGCTGCTGAATGAAGGCCTCCTCTCAATGACAGTATATGTGTGAACACAAATTACTGCTTATGAAGCCAAAGATGAAAGGGATGGGTGTTATGGCAGGCACAGCTAAAGCCAAAGCAAGGCATTACGTTATGTCAGTGAGGAATTACTGCAGATTAGGTTATTACGTAAACGGAAAGAGCACACTTAGTCTATGCAGCTGTGTTTACGCAGGCTACTACTAGCCATGCGCTTTGCAAGACATCAGATTTCGGACGCAAGTACATTCGAGATACCATCGTGTTTGATGGGAATATTCATTACACGCACTACACTTTTTACGCGGCACACTAAGCCAATTCAATTTGGATTGCGGTTAAGTGCAGGTAGATTTAACCCTTTAACCCTATCGTATTCTCTCGCGCTGCGAGCGAATACAAAGGCGGTGTTTATACTCTCAAAGTTTGTTATGGCATGAGAAGGCCGCCACAAACCAGCACTTATAAGAGGTTAAAAAAACGCCGTGGTCAAAAGCTCCGCGGTTCAGTGAGATTTTACAACTAATTGCGGCGCTCTTGAAGAGATGATGGCTGATGGTCAATACTAATGCAGGGAGTGTCAGCAAGGAATTGAACGTGTCTGAAAGCCCGTCCACAAAGGAGACGGAGCGATAATATCAGCTCGTGTGCAAGTGCTAGAAAGATTATTACAAAGTAGGAACGTGATAAATGGCGACGGCTTGGGGAGGCCTTCATCCAGCAGTGGATAAACAACAGCTGATGACGACGATGACTCGAGGTGTAATGATTTACCCCTCCCCAGTCATCCGATGATTTGCTGCGATCCATGATCACTATGAAATTCAAGAATCGATCAAATAAAAACTACATTGTGATCAACGTAGCAACCTCTAGTGGCTGCTGGGGCCATGTGAACTTATTACATACAACATATTTAAAAAAAAACACGAGATTTTTACGCAACAATTGCATTATTGCACGCTAAAATAATTGATATTGCAGAAATGTTAAAAATCTATGCATTTTCACACCTCTGAAGTTGCCTACTGTGGAGAACAAGGCATGCCGTGTGCATAGTGGTGAATTATTTGACCACTGTCTCCCACGAGGAGGTACGCTATTTGCACTTGCATCGATTCCCTATTTTTTATGAGAAGAGAAGAAACTACGCGGAGCGAGTGGTGATCCTTTGTACTCTCTCATTCATTGACGTTGCTATCCAACTCAAGTCCTGCTTTGTTGGCACACAGTGGTGACGTGGGGGTCACTGACAACAAATAGCATTGATCTGGCAACACATTGAACTGGGTACCAAACACACTCACGTTGTACGGTACTTGCCTATGTATGTTGAACTTCTTTCGCACCGTACGTAGTACGTATGCAAGACCCAGACAATAAGCCATTCCTGAAGCGAAGGGAAATAAGGGCACTTGATATGTGACCGTGTATGTTGAGGAAAAAAAATCACAGCTCTTTGCGATTTTGTGTGTCCTTGCAATGTGTGTGTATGTGTGTGGGAGGGGTGGCATGATGATAAGTGTACTGCACTACGAGCCCGGCGACTCGAGTTCAATTCCTGCTCACGGCCAACATCAGCGACTCTTATTTTAACTGGTCCTGGGCATCTCCTAGGTCGACTCAGCTTCAAATGAGTACCTGATGCGGTGTGTAAACGCCGCCACTAGGGAGACAAAGGAGGCTGGGTGTGGAGCTGGCCACCCACCCCCTCGTGTGCCGTGCCGGCCTTCATAGGTGCTCGCTAACATCCTTACCCCAGCAGTCTGCTAAGGCTATACGGGAGATCTTTGTCTTCGTGCAACAACTTAGGGGGGATGTTTTGGCAATTGGCATCAGATTGTTGTATGGTAACAAATTACACTTTTTAAATGATAAATTATAGGCCAGAGACACATTATTTGCAATGGTTATCGGTGGCCTGTTAGGTATGCAGAAATTGCACAAATATGCATCTACATATAAGGGTGGGTGTAACTACGCAATTATGTGAACTCGTAAGCTCATGAGAAGTACATCAAACCGCATGTGTAGGAATATATTATTTTGAATCCACGAGTGTAGTATGTAATGGGTTCTCATGGCCCTTAAATATAACCACAGTGGTAAGGTAAAACAAAAACAAAAACGATTATGGAACCGGGACCACGAACCGCGACAGTGCATCACAAGGTAACTAACTAATCGCGACATCCCTCGTGTGATCACGTTGCGTGCACGCTCGCTTACTTCAGTGATTCACCGCACACATAGTGAGCCTAGGAACGAATAATAATCGACAAATCACTGCGGTTTTTTTTCTTCTTGGTTCTTTCGGTAAAGTCACGTAGAAGGGAAATAATAAAATAATAAAAATAAAACATAATAAAATCATTCTCAAGACGTTTCGGCCACAACGCAAGCAGCCGTCCTCGGGTGAAAAACAGGTCTGTCGGGAAGACTGCGTTGTTACGACCCAACTAAAAAAAACTCGACGGGCAAATCACATTGCAGTTTTTTTCATCGGTAAAATCCGTTCCAAATTACAAGCACCCCACGCCACGAGTGAAGTGCTCAGGTTGGGCAGTAGCTCTCTCTTTGGTCGTTTGTCAGCCACCGATCCCCGCCATCGACAGGAAATTGTGCGATTGGCAAAAAAAGTGGGGCCCACGGTTAAAAGTGCACTTTGAGGAATTGTGGTTTAGTCACTGGAGCCCAAATATTGGTGAAATTTCACTCCAGCAAAAGCATTGCAGCAGATTCCCTCGGTTGTTTGCGAAAACCTCCCTGAAATCAGAGCCCGGCCTCTGTTTCCAACCCTCTTAATTGCTGGCTGCTGTGCCAATGTGCCATTAATAATGCAGGCTCCACAGAAAAAGAATACCTGTCATTCATGCATCGCTTTTAAAAGGAATGCATATTTAATCGATGCCAGTGAAATCTGATCTACACCTATCCCGCACCGGTCTCGCCATTATTTAGGGGGGGGGAGGGGTCTAATTGCAGCGTTTTGATTGAGTGCAGCGTACGGAAATCAACACCCTTAAGGAACCGTAAGGTGTTCGATCTTTGTCTCCGGCTCGTGCGATGATTTCTCCTCTCTTGTTAATGAGGTGCGAGATGGTTTAATAAAGTTGTCCGCGAGCAAAGACTGTGAGGAGTTAGGTTTTTATTTGTTTTATTTTTTATCTACTTGGCACCCACAGCGAAATCTGAAGTTTTTATTTTTATTTTGGGAGCAGCTCGTGTTGCGTGTCATACTTTATTTGGATAAATAAGATAAACGTGGGGAACGTTCGTAATTTTTTTTGTGGTTCAACTCGATGCTTGTAACCGTGAGCTCAAAAATTAATCTTAATCGATGCACGATCGGGGTAGATTAACGTGTAATATTATTTATAGCCATTAGTCAATCCACTACCGGATAAAGGCCTCGCTCACTGTGTCGGTTCTTGGGCGTTGTTTGACGATGCTTCTCCACGCTAATCTGTGTGCATTGGTGAAAGGGGGGTGGGTGAAACTTTCGGTTCATACATTACTCGCCACTGATGTTAACCATGGCTGGGATTCGAACCAGGGTCACCAAAGCTCATAGCGAAGTGCGCTAACCTCCCCGCTCCACCCCACACAGCCTGCGAGTGCCCTCTCACACGAGATGGCATTGCGTGCTTGGCGACAGATGATGTAGAGTGGACTCAGCTGCTGTGCGTTTCTGCATTAAGTCTTGCGGCTGTTAACTTTGCAAGAGAAATATGCGCTTGTTGGTACGCGACTTGCAGCGACGATAATGTACTCAAATCTGTGAAGTCACTGCTGTTGTTCCGAGCGCATTGCAAAGTCTCTATGTCACAAGAAGTATGTGTTTTTCTACTGTGCGTGGGGTGGTTTTGTGCGTGTGCGTCTGAACTTTCCCTATTATTTCAACACAGCGTTTTAAAAATTGCAAAACATGCGAACATTAAAAAAAAGTTTACAGTAACCGGAGAATTGGTTACACATTCCCAAAACATGACCCCGTAATTGGTTTCTAGGTCATCAGTCAGCTGCGTTCTCCAAGATACACTTTTAATTCCAGGCTTCCCCTCCCATTAAAATAATAAACTCGTGCAGCTAAATCGTCACGCATGCACACACACACGAGCACGCACGCAACACAGCAAAGATCTCCAGTGCACCCCTTGCAGGGTAGCGTGCTGTTAGCAAGCAACGAGCAGTACCACTGCAACTGTGCAGCTCCGTGAAGAATCTGCCGGCGATCGGAGCCGAAATGCCTGAAGTCGTTAGCCGAAACAACGCGCGGTCCGACCCGGCGACAGCATCGGAGAGCCACGGCAGCGAGCGATGCTGAGTGTGCACGTGGCGAATCGAAGGCACTTTTGTTTTTCATGTTGACATTAAAAAGCTCTGAGCTTTCAACATCACATTTGCACGTCAAAGCACAACCACCTCCGCCTCGGCGATGTGGTGGTGTTATGCGCGACGGGAACATCGATGTTATTTTTCCCGCTGCACCATGCGCCGATGTTAGTTTGGAGGGCTCTTGGGGGGGGGGGGGCGGTTATAGTGAACTGGAAATGCCCCAGCCCCATCGGCCGTATTCCCACAGCAACGGATAAGCCCTGAAATTCCTAATCTGCCGCGGCGGAGTTCGCATTCGTAGGTCCTTGCACTTCGGCACGAACATCTTTTGGTGGGGACTGCCGCTCTGCGTAGGCAGAGGGCACGCCATTGATTTGTCGCAGAGGTCGATTTTTCTTGAGAGAGAGTTTTTTTTTTTCAAATATTGAATTGCCCTTCCCACCCAAACATCACCCGGAGTCTCGCTAGCAGCCCATCCCTCGCGCACGGTCATCACCCTATCCTCTCTCGGAATGATTCGTGGGACAGCTGTAAGTAAGACATATTTGTTGTCATGCTGCGGTCGCTCGCAACCGTGTAGGTGGCTAATAAGAAAGGCGGTTTCGGGTTCGCGCCTTTAATTTGGCGCTTTGCATGCGAAGGCTGTGCCTGCCTTGGGTAGCCGACGTATGCGCGCTAAGTGCCGGCTAAAATGTTTCATCTGAGCCGGAATGGCGTCTCAATGAAACGGAACGGTCAAGGGCAGCCTGTGATATTTGCCTCGTCTATTGGCCTTCATGTTTCATTCCACCGTTTGTTCAGAGATGCCCGCATTGTCTTCTTCTCTTAAACGATCGGTCAAACCTTCCGGGGCTTCCTCTTAATGGTGCGGTGGCATTTTAGAATACGTTTTAATAGTTGGGGTTCAGCAGAGGAGACGTACAACAGGAGGGAATTATTTAATTGTGTAAAAAAAAAACATTTAAGAGGCTTTGTCATCGTTGTTGTCAATTGCTTTGTCTGTTCGGGACAAAGCAGCTCTGATTATTTCCAAGAAATGAATCGCGTCTTGTGCTTCCTGAATCAAAATTTATTTTCATGTATTATTACATTATGGGCCAGATTTACAGCTTGAAGAAAGGGCCAATATATATGTCCTTGGCGTTTTGCCCAATTGTAATAAAGACATCTTGTTTTTCAGCCAAAAAGTTGATGGAAAGGGGCTATTGGTCAGTAATGTGAATCAGGCCATTAATGTATAATATTTGTCGGCCCCTACGCACGGAATTTTTGGCCATTTGAACAAACCAGGTTAAAATCAAGCAACTTGCTGCTTTGTTGCTGACTGTTCCATGGCTTAGCTTTGGGATGCCTCATTAGGCTGCTATGTGTTGCTTGCAAACGTAAAGTGGCTGAGCAAGCATGTTTTACGAAGCCTTGCAAATGGACAAGACCGTACTTGCTTGCGTACTCTCTATTGGTGGAGATTCCTGAATTGTTTAGCGTTCGGTTAATGGAACGATGACACATGCTATGCGTCTCACGTTGTTATATTTAGCGTGACGTTTGAGAAAAGTAAGCTGGCTTTGGCAAGGACGCATTGCAAGAAGGGATGGTGGCCCAATGGTCACGACTGGTGATGATGGAATGGCAGACAAAGGAGAGATGAACAATGCCCTTGGTGGACGACTACCATAGAGATGGCGCGATGAGATCATCTCACGCTTCGCAATGGGATGGATTGTGGCATTGGCCACGACGCCATCATTTATCGGCGGCTAGAGTACGGCCGATGACGATCACAGCGTATTGCAGTTTGTGAGAATGTTTATCCGTCAAAAAAACATTCCGATATTAATGAACCGTACGGAGTGGAATGTCAGCGCAGTGGTTAGTGGCATCGCGCTATGAATGTGAGCCGTTTTCGATCTTGGCCCGAGCTAATGTCACCGGCGAGTGATATTGGGAACGGTTCTGAGCACTCATTTACCAACGCACGCTGACTGGCAAGGGTGGTGAAAAATGGCCAAACAATCCCCATGACCGGCACGGCATGGAAAACCCTTCATCTAGCTTCGCATTGACAAAAGCATGCACGTTATTATCTTGCGCTCATGCCTATTGTCATTACACCTATCTAATTCTGTGTTGAAAACACAATGTAGAGATTAATATTAAATCTGGCAATGCTGCCAGGATTGATTAGCCAGCACTTGTTGCGCATGCGAGCCCCTTCAGCTCGTCGTGTAATTATAAATAATAATCCATAAATGTTTTCATGTCGCAATAATATTTTTATTTTTTTATATAGCGTCATTATTGCCCACAACATGAAGTGCAGTTGAAATGGCTGCAAGCGAAAGAGCATTTGGCATGACTTGCCGCGTGTTACAGTTTAACTAAATGCTCGAGAAGAATACATAGGGACGCCCGTCTACCACATGCCTCCCAAAGCTTGCATTAATTCCAACTTGGCAAGCAACGGGAAAACATTTATCTCCCTTACAGTGTGCAGTCAGCACTTTTTTACTTGGCATGCGAATTTCACTGTCAGTCTGCCCTCAACCTCCCAGCCTTCGCTTGCGCAGGCCATTGTACGAAGATCGTCTTTGGAGCACGTTGAGTGTTCATCTCGGTCGCGTTTATTTCTGCTCTCGAATATACATCGCAGGACCGAACGGCAAGGTTTACCCTAGAAGCAAAGACGCCTTCAAATATCGGCGCTTCATTTTTGTCGCGTGTTACGTTGCACAGGAGTTGGTGATGGTGATGATAATGAGGACGGTGCTTTGGTTTTATTTAGGGAAAAGCCTTCGAGTGTAATGGCAGCAAGTGCTTCAGTTTATTTTCTGCCAGTGTAATAATTGTGGCTTAACTCAACTGCACATGCACTCATGACCCGAAAGGGATAAGTGGTCACTTTCACATGCTGCAAGCGCTGGCTAATCATCATGCCATGTTTGTGTTCAGTGTTACGTTGTGCGACGCTCACAACAACGAGCGGAGCGCCGGGTGGATAAAGCACAGCGAGTTGGTTCAGTAGGGGGCACAGGTGGTGCATCAGCCAGTCATCTCGGTCATCTTGGTCAGTCGACCCGTGGCACCTGGGTCTGCCCCGTGACCTCCTGCCAGCGGGCGTTCGACACTTCACGTGGCCTCAAGGTGCACTTGGCCTGGCACAAGCGTCGTGGTGATGTCACGGCCACTTAGTGGCGAATGGCGGTTGTTGTTGTTGTTGTTCAACTGTTGGGTGATGAAGGCTTCACGGCTTCCACACCCCGACGTCTTCCCTGTTAGTTTCGTCCTCATTGTCGTTATTTGCGCGACGGGCTCTTCGTAGTGACATTAATTTGCTACAACGCCCATTGAGTGCCTTTTACAGATGGCTCGTATGGCAAAAGCGAGGGGTCCTTGCTTGCTATTTCTTCAGATTTCTTTTGTGCCTGCAGTTAAAGAAGATATATGGTTTTTTTTGTTCATGGCTGCGTCATGATGTCCTTGATGTACATATTCGTGTGTCATAAATGTCGAAGAAATTAACGGAGGTGGTTGCGTAGGTTTACATCGTGTTAACTAGATTCTTATCGCCATGATACATTTGTCGAATTGTGCGTGTAAGAATACGTGGTTTTCAGTTCGTATATATGGTGTATGTGATCGATTCGCATCAACCTTCCAAACACGTTGTGCACGACGATAACATATATTTATTTATTCTTGAATCGAAGTTTGACCCCCAGGTCGTGATAATTATTCGAGTTGATGGAGAGTGGCTCATCACATTCCCATGATGTATTTCATGATCACGTAATAATAATTACACTTTACCGCTCATTGCCAATGCTGTTCCAGTAATGGGTTTTATTTTTCTTGCCATATTTTAACACTTTGGTCAGGGTGGGTTCGTGAAGGGGAAAAGCCCCAGGTTCAGTTATAACTCGCCGCTGATGTTAGCACTTGCGAGGAATCGAACTCAGGGTGACCAGCTTCATTTCACAGTGAACGAACGACCACACCACCACTCCTCCTCCAAACATTTGCAATTTGCAATAAAAAAAATTACTTGACCTCCATGCCCTCAGCAATGTTGCTCAGTGGTGCGTTTGTGGTGGTGGTGGTGGTGTAAAGTGTGGGTACTCCTCGCCTCATTAAAACCATCTGGCCCCATCCCCTCCCTCCGCCATCAATAGGGTGGCTTCCCCATGTGGATTGGCGTGGGCGCTCTGTTTACAGGGGTGACCTTTTAACTCAGAAAATAAAAAAAGAGACCTGGTGTTATTGATTGTTATTGCGACTCGTAAAACAATAATTCCAACTTTCTTTTACGCGGAACTCATCAGAAGTAGTTGACATGCTGCGTGGCCACGTGCTCTCTGACGCGGCGTTGCAGTGTTGTTTAATGAGTTCCTTTACAAACAAGCGTAGCAGATTTTAACCAGCAGTAATCGCCAAACTGTGCGCTTATTACATCTTTCTGAAGCGTCGTGGTATCAAATTAGTTCACGAACACGTAATTGATTTTTAGATTCTGTTATTTTTGTAATGCGACTGACTGCATCTCATAATTGCGTAGAAAATCTATTACGCGTGAGCGCTGTACGCGCCACGTGTCTTGGGTTTCCTCCGAGCAAAGTAAATCCAATGAATGTGTTGATTTATCGTCAGTTTTTGTTCATTTTCCCGAGGCACCAGCCCTTGAGATTATTTAGATTATTTTGTTGCTATAAACGTCCGAATGATGGGCCACTTTGTTGAGCTATCATTTGTGGCCAGGTCGCTTCTGAAAATAAGTTAATATCTCACTGGGCTTTGCCTGGTAGAATGGGGATGGTTTCGTTTCCTTTGAATGTGTTTGGATGACTTGTTTACCTTTCTCGCACTTTGCACTACTATCGTGTTTTTGGTTCTGTTTGTTGTTGTAACGTTCTTACCCCCCCCCCCCCAACTGGACATTTGTGAAAAAAGAACTTTATAGTTCATCGAATTCCTCCAGTATAAATACATATTCCGATTCTGATCTGATTCTGCTCAGTGTTTGGTAATCGTTGGGCTTGGGAAGGGGAAGAGAGAGGATATCTCATTAACGGATGGCAACCCTTCCCATCTTCCTGGAAGAGTTGTGGATTCTGCCACCTGGCAAAATGTCAATTTGTCTGCAACTTGGCCGCTCGTTATTGAGGCTCCCTTCAACGTTCTCCCCGTGTTTATCCATCCTGGAGGTGGGGGGGGGCATATTCGGCCATGTCCATGTCTATTACAGCACGGGCATTCATCTTTCACTTTTAACAAGGTGAGAGAGCCCACCGCAGCTAAAGGTCACTTTCGCCAGGTGGACACAGGACCCATGGCATTGGTAGATATCGGTCACATACTCTTAGTTCTTTCGGTAAAGTCACGTAGGTAAAAAATGAAATTGAAATTAATAAAAATGAAACAATAAAAATCACGACGTTTCGGAGGCAACACAAGTCTCCGTCATCAGGTGGGACCGTCACAGCCAGATTAGCTGCATCAAGATATCGGTCACGTTTATTTGTTCTTTAACAACAATAACAACAAAACCACGCGCACACACATTTAGGCCGAATGCTTCATGCAAGTACGCATCTGCCGTAACGCTTCAAGTGATCAATATGTATTTCGCTACCTTGCTAGGTACAAACAGATGTATCGCTACGTTCACTTCACTTACGTAGTTCTTTGGTTCGGTGTGCTTGCACATGATGTGGTGTGCCTGGGGTTGAGGGCGGGGGGCATTTCCTGCAGTCACCTGGTAATGCTGAAGGAGAGGGGATAAGTGAGCTACGTTTTTTTTCCAAATCCTGCCTAGCTGGCTCAAGAACCATAAACTAACTCCCCAGTGATTTGATTAACCGTCAAATTTCACATTATAGCATTTTAGAATAAATTATTATTCCATTCCGTCTTATTTGTACTGTCTCAATCACTCTCTTTGCCAATATATATATTAAATTAGCACTTCATTTACATGTCGATTTCTAAATCGTCAACGGTGATTCTAACGTGGTGTAAATGTGTGAGAGTACGAATTTCTGATGATGGATTGGTGCATCGTTTGTTTACACATCTGTTGTGAGGGATTGCTTTTTAAATTCCTGTGGTGTCGGTGGCCAGGTGTTAACTCCCTCGCCTGGTACACAGGAGGTTGTGGGTTCGATCCCGACCTTGACGTCTGCTGTATATTTAAAGTTTGCATGTCTCTCTTCACGTGGTCGCGTGGATTTTTCTCCGGTTCCTCCAGTATTTCCCTCCACATTTAGGATGAACATCACACGTTTAGAGTATTTGGCTGCTATAAATTTCCACGTGATAAGCCACTTCGTTGAGCTATCATTTGTGTTAGCCACGTTGCTTCTGTAAAGAGCCGTATAAATCAGTGGGCCTTACCTGGTAAAATAAAAAATAGTAGTTTATAGTTTAAGAATTTAGCGTGACAGTATCGGCGCCTGATTTTAACTTAATTTCCTTATTGCGTTTTTGCAACTAAGCCAAATGAGTTTTCAATTGGCTACAAACTTCTATCCAAATATATTTTTTTGACAATGAAATAGAATTAAGACAAATGGCATGAGATTACAATGTTAACACACCTTGGTCATTAACAATAGTCAATGACCAAGGAAAAAAATTAGAACTTCCAGTTTGCCAATGGCTAGCCCACAAAGTAATTTATAAATATTTGTCAAATGATTGTTTTCAAAGTGAAATGTTGGCAGTGGAGAGGATTGGGATGGTTTCCGTCATTTTTAACGTGTAATGTGTATCTTTTTCGCTTTACGATTCTTATTTTGATGCAACTTTTTTCAAGAAGCAGGCCTGTGACGGCCGTAAATTTATTAATATTGACAGCTTTTATCAACACCAACGGGTGCTTTGAATCGCGGTTCACAGCAACCCTCTGTGTGTCTAATTTTCAAGCGTTGTGTTTACGGTGCTCTGTGTATGCGCGCGTCCCGAACATTTCACAGACAATATGCCATATCACCGAGTTACGCTGCCTCATCGACTTAACGTCAAGAGCGTCGTCTCGGTAACGATTTCAAGCATCCGTAGGGATTTTCTTTCGCTCCCTGTTAGGGGTTTTCCAGCAGAAAAATGGCAAAGAAACGAAAGTTGGTTGCGACTCCTTTCAAACTGACACAGCATTACTCGGAGACAAAGCCAGGCAATAATTGGCTGTACGCCATGGTGCTAGGGACTACATTTCACACACACACATCCCAGGACTGTTAGTCCGGCGTGCCCTCTTCCTCTTCTCCATTTCAGCCCTGAAAGAGCTGCGGACTGAAAAGTGCGCGTGCAGTTGCATTCGGCGACGATCTCTGGACGACCGAAGCTTTTGGCATTTGACGATAACGGTTTTAGAATGCACATGTCCTCGCATTGTAGGTATCACGGTGTTGGATGTCGAACAAATTGTAATGTAAATTAACTATCCGCTGTGCCTAAATGTAGTGGGGTTTCTTGAGAATTGCGCCTGTTAAGTGTCGACATTTTTCGATTTACGTTACGACTCCAGCTACTAGAGGCCACTACATTCACCACTGTAAAAAAAAAGTTGATTCTTCGATGAAATCGCGATACTAGGGGGGTGACTCGTTAGACTCTTAAAATAAAACATTGGTGTGCACTTGTGTGTGCGTGCGCACGTATACAACGTCCTGAATATGTCCCCAAAATGCACACGTATCGTTATACTCTCTTAGACTTGCTCTGCACACTTGTACACATTCTCTTTTGCTTCTCGTATTGCATAACGCAGCGGACACTGCACATCAGCGGTTACACATCGTGTGAGCTCCTCGTTAGATTGTCGAGATAAATACAACAACTTGAAAGTGTGCTCTATGTGAACAAAAAAAACCTTTATATCCATCCACTTAAATGTTGCCCAGAATATCGAAGTCGCTAACTTCGTGACCGTGAAAATCAGATCCGTTTCTAAATGATCCCAACAGCGCAATATTTTGGCCGTAAAACTTGCGAGTGCATATTTTGTTTGTGCCCTTTTTTTTGTGGGTGGCGAGCTGACCAACGCACTTTGATTCTTCGCGTATTCCCGTTGTAACTGCTGCGGTCTGGAACACTTCTCGCTGGCAGGAGCGGGCGAGCACAGTACAGCGTGTACCGTACCCACCTCCAACAGAGAGGGCTCAGTCACCGGGATGGATGGACATTTGTGGGTGCGTTGTTGTGTGTGAACGGTTTTCAAGAGTCCACCGAGGTTTGTCATTTCACGGGGAGCGGTGACGCAGCTGGGTCAGTGCGCACTGCCCTATGAACCCGTCAACCGGAGTTCGATTCCCGCTCGTGGCTAACACCGGTGACGATTATCTGAACCGGTCCTGGGCTCTCTCCGAGATCTAATCAGCCTCTAATGAGTAGCTGGTTCCAGTGTGTATACATTGCCACTAGGGAGACAAAGGCCGTCTGGCGTGGGGCTGGTCACCCACCCCCTCGTGTGCAGTGCTGGACTTCATGGGTGCTCGCTAACAGCACTTGCCCCTACAGTCTGTTAAGGCTATACTGGGGATCTTTGTTGCCCTCGCTACTTTCTTAAATGAATAATTTTAAATCCCATTCGCTATAGTTTCCTTCCGCTGCCAGCCACCACCCTAAGGGCTACTCAACCTTCTTGTGGTCACATTTGCATATGCGCGTGCGCTCGTGTGTCTGTGTGTGACCTCAAATGAGTACCTGGTGCGGTGTGTAAACATCGCCACTGGGGAGACAAAGGCGGTCGGGCGTGGTGCTGGCCACCCACCCCCTCGTCTACCGTCCCGGCCTTCATAGGTGCTCGCTAACAGCACTTGCCCCCTTCAGTCTGTTAAGGCTATATGGGGGATCTTTGTCTTTGTGTGTGAGTGAAGCTTACTTAATCTTGAAAGGTTTTTAAGAGTCATCCGAGGTTCGTCAAACCGTTCACGAAATGACTCGTTTGCCCGTAACGCGTACAATAGCTTTTCAAATTTCCCCCTGAAGTGAAAAACGCCTCGCTCGCTATCCTCCGTTAATACCTCGGAACCCCCCTTGCTGCCTGCGCAGAGCCCAGAGGAGCCTTCGAGTGGAACGTCGCGGCACGAGAACGGCTTGCATCGGTGTCGGCGGCGCGGTGGCACCACCCACTAAAGTGTTGAGGCCGTTTGCCTCGCGTTTTCGCTGTGGTTCCAAAAGTATTTTTAAATCCTTTATTAAATCCTTTCTTTATATTAAGTTCACTTGCTTGCTTGCTTGCGCGCTTACGACCGTGCAAATCTTTCGGTCGTTTTTTAACCCACTTCCCGTGATCCAATCGAGCTGACATTTTGCACACAGACTCGTTGTGCGTGACAATTTATTTTCGTGAAATTTTTTTCCAAAATTTTACACTTTTTAGGAAAAATTTTTTTTCATATTTTATTTAAAATACCAATGTGATAAAAATGAAACTCTTACTCAAGAAAAACAGAAATGAATAATAAAATAAAACCGATGCCACGCATATAAAGTATTTATAGTGAAAAACTTTGTTTTTACGGGTTAATTTTTTACCCCCAGCACTTACGCGGGCCGTGATGGCCCTCGGTAACCAATTCGGATGCCGTTGCCTCCCGACGCGAGGAATTGCACGGCCCGCCTCCGCACAATCGGAGCTGCTCGAAACCGCAGCGGCCAAATGTGCGGCGTGGAGTTCGGCCGTGGTTGCAATTCACCGTGTGACCCCCAGTCGCCTTGACCCCAATCACACCGGTTCAACCTTCCACCCCGTGTCATTTTCACATTTTGCGGAACCTATGGGATGTACCGCGAATGAGCACGCCCCATGCTTCATTTCGCCCGGCCCTCCTCCTCCACTCTACCCACTTACCATCCCAAACACGTGCCTCCTTACATTTACTGTGGCGGTGTGTTTACAAGCAGAACTCTGTTCCGTCTCAACGTGTAAACACAAATATGTTCCAGCCCAAAGGCCTCTTTGGCTGTCCAGACCAACATTATCGCACAGCATTTGTTTATTTGTTTAGGCAAGCAAACTCTGGACCGTTTTAGACCTTCTGCGTCTCAGAGTCAGAGTTTGCGAGCTTGAAATGCCGTTGGATAATACTGGTCCGAAACACCAACAGAATTATGGACTCAAACGTGTGTTTTTTTAATTTCCCAATTTGAATGTGGAGACATTCGGGTGAATGTAATGGTTACGGCTTCGATTCCAATCGCCACCCCACCACCCTCCGGCCGTCACGGCCGAGCGCCAGCGAGCTCTGCCGCTTCTCGTTTGTGTTGTCCAGATTCCAGTCTGAACCGGTCCTGGGCCTCCCCTAGGTCGACTCAGCCTCAAATACTTGGTGCGGTGGGTAAACATCGCCGCTAGGGAGACAAAGGCGGCCGGGCGTGGTGTTGGCCACCCACCCTCTCGTGCGCCGTGCCGGCCTTCATAAGTGCTCATGAAAGCACTTGCCCCAAAAGTCTGTTACAGGCAGAACCTTCAGTATACAGGCTATACTGAAGGTTATGTTTGTTACAGGCTATACTGAAGGTTCTGTTTGTTTACCTTACAACACAAAGATAAAGATTTCCTCCTAGCTGTGTAGGCTGATGGGGCAAATGCGAATAGCGGACACCTTTTAATGCATGCACGGCGCGTGAAGCGGTTTTGTGGCAACAAGCACGTCTCCATGTTGTTTCCCCGGTTCGAATGTTTAGGGAATGTATAAGGCCGGTTCGACCTAGAGAAGGCCAAGGATTGGTTCAGATGGTCGCCAAATGATGTAAGCCATGGCCGGGAATCGAACCCAGAGGACCAAGTTTCTAGTGCCCTAAGCTAAACACGATGCCACCTCTCCAAAGACAAAGATCCCCCATATAGTCATACTAGACTGTTGGGGCAAGTGCTGTCAGCTAGCACCTTTGAAGGCTGGCACAGCACACGAGGGGGCGGGTGGCCAACACCACGCCCGGCCGCCTTTGTCTCCTTAGTGGCAATGTTTACGTGTCGCACCAGGTACTCATTTGAAGCTGAGTCGACCTAGGGGAGGCCCACGACGGGTTAAGATAATCGTCACTGGTGTTGGCCATGAGCAGGAATTGAACCCGGGTCGTCAGGTTCGCAGCGCAGCGCGCTAACCACTACACTGCAGCTCCCCGCCACTCCACACACATACACACAAACATGTACGTTGTGCCCACGTGTAAAATCATGTCGTGTGGCATTCTACAAGCATGGCCATGGGAAACGGCCTCATCGCTAGCATGCGTGGACATTTTAATGCAAGTTTTAATTTAAATATCTCAATGAGATTTAATAGAATTGGGTGAAAATGAAAAAATAATTTAGATTTGTTTTCATAAACAAATTTTCCCCCCAGCCTTCGCGTGTTTACACAGTTCTTAGCCTTATCGTCTGATTTATTTATGTTTAAACGTAATTGCATTTCCATACAGTAAAGCCATAATGAGAGGAAATCCTCCTCATCGCTTACTACAGTGGCGTTTGAGTAAAGCACTTGACTAATGTCATCTCGCACAGAGCGGTGCGAGTTATATGAAATGCTTTCAAATTCCATAATGGCATTATTGATGCGTTAAAGGATGGCAGTCAGGGGCATGGCAGTTGCAGGCCTTGCACGCTCATGCTGTTTTCGCAAAATCAATGCAAGTTGCGCTGCAAAGCTTTGTCTGAGATCGCATTAACTCCTAGCCATCTCTGTTGTTGATACTTTTGATTTTATTTTTTACCAGGTAAGGCCTTCTTGAGCTAGACAGCTCAAGAAGCAACCTGGCCACAAATGATAGCTCAACGAAGTGGCTTATCGCGTAGAAATTTATCGCAGCCAAATACTCTTAAACGCATGTTCCTAAATGTGTAGGAGAACCGGAGGACCCGGTGAAAAATCCGCGCGACAACACGGGGAGAGGATACAAACCCCAAATATATAGCAGGCGTCAGGGTCGGGATCGAACCCACGACCTCCTATATATCAGGCGAAGTAGTTTACATCTTGGCACCGTGGCGCCCATTGCTGCCACAATAGCGGTTGCAGACGCACTCCGAGACGGTGTGGTGCTTCTGTGTGACAGATAGACGGATGGGATTTCTGCACGCGGTCTGATCACCAGCTCAGGTGTCGTTCCTGTCTGTTGTTCTTGAATCCTCGTGTGTGTGGCTTTGGTCAGATTGGACAACAATTCTAGAGCAATTAAATAATAAACAAGGAGGGAAAAAGTAGTGCATATGTATGTATTCTGTCCTTGGAAGAGTGAACTAAAATATGCAGTGTTGCATTGGCAGTGATGGTGGACAAGCAGAAAATAATAACAAAAACTCAACGCATGCATCACTAACACCATGCTAACGAGGGTAATGAAGGACCACTTTCGCAGAGCCTTGCCTGTCGTATATTTGTATTGAAATGTCCTTCGTGTGTTCATTATAGGAAGGTATTATGAAAAAAAATAAACATTACACAATTTGTATTTTTTCTCAGCTTGAGCGCTGTGTTAATATTTTGATGCATCATGAGTGTGAACTTATTTAACCCAAAAATAAATAAAAGCCATTGGTATTTTGGGCATCTGGTGCCATGGGCAGTTTGCAAAAGAGCGAGACGTTAAGCTTATTTGTGTAACAGAAAACAGCATTCACATTGCGTAAATTTTTATTTCAATGAAGGGGATGGATCGGAGATGGGGAGCGACGAGAAGTTTCATATTTTCTCTGCCTCCGTGCCTCTGCCCAATGGTCGCTGAGTTTATCTTAACAATTCGAGCAGGAAATGTGTTTTGTCTTTTTGGTAATGTAAACGCACACAAAGCTTTTCGAAACGTGACTTTGAATCCAACATGTTTTTTAAACAACACTTTCATACGATGTCAAAAACAATTTTTGCCAACCGGGTTTCCTGCCAGGATACCTGTCTGCCTGGCTGATGCACAAATGCGCGTGTGCGGTAGTGACGGCTGCATACCCGTGCGTCAACCCACACGGTTTACCCCGTATTCTTGTACAGGGAAATTGAGTTATCAGGTCCATATGGCACACAGCCATTTCAATACGGGCAACAACATTTTTTTGTCTGTTTGTGTTTCTCCCTTGTGATGGGACTTTGTAGGACGAACTTTGCGATTTATAAGGGCACGGGTGACCAACAAGGTCTGAATTGGTCTGTAATAAGGCAGGGCACTGATAAAGGGGTTGACAGGTTTGGGTTTGTGTGATGACATCAGCCGCATCTCACGGCGTTGATCCGGGTTTGTACGCGCTGATATCATGCCTCTCCACACCCTCCATCCCGGGCCATGTAGTTCGCACATATGTGCGGGAATAAGCGATCATACTATCATATCATACTATTAGACGCAAGTTTTGCTGGTGGGCTAGAGGGAGGTAAGCAGAGGCAGGCTTTGCTCGTCATACCCAAAATCAAAGTGTGCTGCATACATTCAATAATTCCAAAGATAAACCTACGATGGCTCTCTAGTACCCTATGGATGGGTGCTAAAACTTGCGAAACCAAAGTAAAGTTGCATCCTTCTGATGTTCCTGCTATCGGCATCTTGTTACGTGACGAAGAATCCATTTGAATCCATTTGAATCCATTTGAATCCATTGCAGAGCAGTGCATCCCTTTGTGTTCGAGAACGATCCGTGGAGGCAGATACGACAGAGCTGAGTGACCTCTGGTTCACACAGTACGGGGAAGAGCTTCACCGCTTGCTCTGCCACTGAGAGATGCTGGTCGCGTGACAGTCAAAATCACGTTTCAACTCTCATATTTAGAATTTATCCAAATTGGGTTTCTTAGTTTTACGGTTTAATGCGTGTTTGCATGTAGAGTGCGCAAAATAATCCGAAAGGAATAGCAGTGTGTTCGATTACACGGTTGTGCTGTTACAGCTCCCCGGTGCGTACTCTGCTGATTGTACCGCGTGTTGTTGGGGAGCGATAGTGTAGTGAACCGGTCCTGGGCCTCCCCTAGGTCGACTCAGCCTCAAATGAGTACCTGGTGTGGTGTGTCAACATCGCCGCTGTGGTGACAAAGTGGACTGGGCGTGGTGCTGGCCACCCAGCCCCTCGTGTGCCGTGCCGAACTTCATCGGTGCTACTCGCCAACAGAACTTGCCCCAACAGTCAAAATGATGTTTTAATTCTCATAAGGCTATACGGAGGATCTTTGTCTTTTGTTGGGCACAGCGTCCCGACCTTTCGTTCATTTCCTGAAGAAGCTGGCGGCATGTGGGGCGAAACGTCGGGACGCTGCCGCGCTGAACGACGCTCGGCGCACCTCGAAAACACGCTGGGAGGGCTGCCCTGAACGAATGCCGGCATGATGGGAAATCACAATTGCTCATTTAACTGTGAATAGACAGGGGGAAGTGCACTCGGGGTCAGCGGTTGAAGTGATCCAATCCAGGTCGTGTCCTCAACAGTTAATCGTGCTGTGCTCTGCTTTCAAACGAGAGAGAGAGAGCTGCAGCAGCAGCAACAACAAGCGTCAGCCACACACTCTGCTCATCGTCCGCTGCCCGTATTTGACACACATGTTGTTGAGCAATTTTCGACGGCAAAGAACGTGCGGTCTCTGCCGTGCGCTCGCCGCGGTGATCCTGTAACCCGCGCGCTACCTCGGGTAAATCTAATATCGCGCGCACAGCGCTCTCCGTTCAGAGCAGTCGGCGGATTGGGAGGTGCCTTCGGGGCAAATGAGCGTTTTGTCTCATATTGTGGCACTTCAGGATGTGTCAGCCGTATCACGTGCGATGTATTATTAATACGGGCGATGTAAATTCCAGCCGCAACGTGGAGTCTCATCAATCATTCATCGCCGGAATCCAATATATCAATATGTAATACGGTGTAGTCTCAGGATTACAGGGTTCTTATGTTGAAGAGGCCAAACCAAGGCACTTTCATTTTAATATTAAAAGGCACGCGGTGCAGCTGTGCGATGTAGCTTGTGATGATTGGGCACCTTTGCTTATGCCAGGGCTGGATCTCACCGTAGTGTTACACCTTTGGAGAGTGCTTTGGGCAGACTCCATCACGAAACGTGCTATACGAATGCAATATTGTTGTTGTTGTCATTTGTTGAGAGACCAGATCAGGTAAACTACTATAAAAAAAAACGAAACAATTTTGTTTTTATCAGTTAAGGCCCACTGAGCAATATATAGCTCTATTTCAGAAGCGGCCTGGCCACAAATGATAGCTCAACGAAGTGGCTTATCGTGTGGAAATGTATAGCAGCCATATACTCTCAACGCATGTTTCTAAATGTGGAGGGAAAAACTGGAGGATCCGGAGAAAAATCCAGTGATCGGGTAACTTTGTCAGTGTCGGAGTCTGCAAAGGTATAATCTTTCTGTGTTGTTAACCCATTCTAGATTGTCAAATTCACTTGCTGAGGCCAAGTACCTATTAGTCGATCTTGATATTTTATGAGACAGAAAAAAAATCCTATTTTCCGTATGGCAATGGTTTCCTATAATTTTGATCCTTTGTTTGGATAAGAGGGATGACAAGGAAGTGGTGGCACATTCATCGTATCATTTTGTCGCTATAATAAGAGTGGTTTGGGGGTTAATGCACCGCACAATGAATCTGGCTGCGAGTTCTATTTCAAACGACCCCCTTGACTGACATGCCATGGGGGAGGCTTTCATACAGCAGTGGATTGATAATGGTTGCTGATGATGATTTATACATGCCTTACAGTGCGGATGAAATAATCCATTTGCATGGATCAACAAATAACAGGATCGACCCTCATTGTCTCCCCACGTCCAATTGGATGTGAGCACTTTTGGCATGCACAGTTTCTGGCTTTTCTTACACCAGAGGGATTGCACCCACAATGCACAGCCTAACGTTCTTTCCCGCATTCAGAGCACCATTTCAATGCGCAATACATAATTTTATTTATTTATTTTAAACACGTTCTTTTATTGTATTCAGATACGAAATCTTCAGAGTTTTTTTCAACATTTTCTTCTAAGAAAACGGCCTCTGCTCTCCGGCTCTGGAGCTGCCACGGCTCTCCTCCGTCTGCGCTTCGCCAAAGTCACGCCACCGTTAAATCGGTTAAAGAGCGCCGGATTGTGCTCTTATCGTATATATTTTGCCAAGACCTGACCTTCCCCGGTGCCGGTCAGCGGGCGGTGAATCTTGCGGTAGCTGTGCCAGTATCTTGCCGCAGACGTGGAGCCGTGCCGATGTCAAGGGTGTCTCTGGAGCTGATGGCTCTAGGTTCGCTACCTGTCCAGGTTCTCTCCCTGGATAGTCTTGTTTAAGTTGCCATCCCAGGTTAACTTAACTCTTCCCCGGGACATGAAAGTCTTTCCACGCAAGGCAATACATGGCTAAATGGTTCTCCCTTCATGCGATATTTGAGATCTTGTTATTCTCATGATGGATCACTTTGTTTTGTATTGGAGAAGTGGCAGCCCTATCTAGAGCCGCAACTACCGTCTATTGAGTTAATCAATGCATCTATCAATACATTAATTGGGTCGATCAATCATGGAAAAACTGTGACAAAATGTATTGACATTTATGTAAATAAATGAGAGAAAAAATATGGATCTGCACACAAGCTCCAAGCATGCTTTATAAGGCGGCAGACTGAAGATGTCATCATCTTCACTGGGTCACACTGGGTCACACTGGGGGTTTTCCACTTTCGGGAAGTGGGATGGGGTGGCGGGGGGGAGGGCACCATTTTTAAAGGGGGCCTTGCATAATCAACCACAAGTCAAAAATAGTAGATTACAATTTTTAGTCGATTTTATTTGCATGATGGACTTCTAGCGCAGTCCACAGGAGACGCACTGCTGGAGTAACCGCAGCTGGCTGAAAGCCCTTTCTGACTTTACCGAAAGAACCAAAGAGTATGGCTGAAAGCCCTTTCTGAGCTTTTCCATTGCATCTTGTTTTTGAGTTGTGGCTCAGTGTTTAATGATATTCATGTATGCATGCATGGGCAGACACACACTGCGATCCTTTGAGGTAATAACTTATATCCAGATCTAGCTGCAAAATGTGTCAAGTTCAGAATTTTATATTTGCATTTCCTCAGCTGGTGTGTGAGAGAATTCCTTGTGTGGTCTCTCCAGTTTGTGTGTGTGTGCATGCTTGTGTTTGCTGTCTCTGTCCGTATGTATACCTTATACAGTACAGTAAAAATATACACATCAGCATAAGTCCATCTCTTCCTCCAAAAGTCACATGTGCTGCTGTGGCAACGTTTATACCAATAGAGCGAGTCTTGTTTGTTCCGTCCACACTTAAAGTTCCTGGAACATTGCCCTAAATAGTTCTGCAGCAGTGGTTAGATTTTCAGCACGTGTTACTGTACACAGTGTTGGAAACTGCCGTACACGTCTTGATTTGAAAATTTAAAAAGATTTGTTCTACCAATTTATTTAATTTGCGCTATCAGCATCGCGCCACTAAGTGAAGAATCCATTTTCCAACATCACCAAGCACTGCGTCTGCCGCCTCTGCAAGAGATTTTTCCACGGGACTTTAAAAAAATATTTTAAGTGGCCTTTCACATAGTGAGGTACACTTCCCCATAAGCTTTGCTATGAGATTGTCATATGACACTCATACGAATATATATATTTATTCTCGAAGCTGGAATTTATCCAAACCAAGTGCACAACCAAATGTAATTGTTCTTTGGTTCTTTCGGTAAAGTCACGTATAAAGATAAAATAATAAATTAAATAATAGCATACTACGACGTTTCGATTGCAACACAAGCAATCGTCATCAGGTATAAAAGAAATAGCAACACAAATCTAACCAGAAAACTATAGACAGACATATAAGCAGACAGACAGAGTTTTCTGGTTAGATTTTTGTCGCTATTTATTTTATACCTGATGATGATTGCTTGTGTTGCAATCGAAACGTCGTAGTATGCTATTATTTAATTTATTATTTTATCTTTATACGTGACTTTACCGAAAGAACCAAATAATAATTCCTGCAGTCACGAAAGCTCCAAAATTAAAATGTAATTGTGTTTCACCTTATTGTGTACAGTGCAGTCAAATGGGTGACTGGGCTTGGATGTTCGACTCGCTGCACTTGAGAACTCCGTTTAAATCCTTGAGCGGCTGCCCGGATTGGAGAACAGATTTAACGCAGAAACAGGGAGTCGTTTTTGCCGAGACATTACTGGAATTTAAATACCCCTTTTGGACGCTTTTGAGGATTAACTGCATTAATTTGGACCCTAGAGTTTTACAGCGAGCTACCCCATGCAGATTGTAATTGTTGACCTATCTGAGCCGGAGCCTTTCTCTCCCAGGCCACCGTTATGCTCTTGGCCCCTTACAAAGCCACGCTTACGATTGCGGTATTGTTTACACCGAGTTTGATTACGGGGAAAATATTAGCATTTCATTTTCAAGAAATGCCTCGCGTGATATGGCCTCGACTGATTGTGTTATCAAGGGTCATTGAGATATGCCTCCTGTGAAATGTTTTTTTTTCTACCAGAGCCATGTGTTCGAGGAGTATCCTGCTGGGGTGAAGAAAACATTTGTATTTGCCAATCGGTGACCATCAAGCAACAGTGCAAATAATGTTCAGCTCTCTACTGAACATTCAAAAACAGTGCGCGCAACAGGGTGTGTGCGAAAATAGCGAGTGGAACATGTTGTGTTCATGCTTAAGTTTTTTATTTTTGTGCCGTGTTTAAATGATCTTGCCTGCCATGTTGTTGTGCACTTGTAATATATGCTCCTTCGCTGTTTCGTTCTTTATGTGCACGCATCCTGCAAGGCCTTGTTTCTGCGTAAAATGAAACTGTAAAAAAAAACACAAAAAATAAATACATAAGGACCCGAATGCTCGCGTACTGTGACACACACACACTCGCGCGCTCGCTCGCTCGCACACACACACACGGTCAAAAGTGCTTCCACATGTTCCCGGCGTAAAAGGTTGCACGAGGACAAAACAACGGCGAAACGCGCACAAATAACAACACGCGTATTATGGCCGCTCGTTTCTTTTGTCAAATAACTTGTGAAGCCCCCCCCCCCGTCGACGCTGCGTGATGGATTTTTTTTCTCTTTTCTGGCATTTAACGTCCGAAGGCTGTTGCGCAGATTCCGGCAGCCCGTGCCCTGCCACACACACGCGCATGCCCCCCCCCACCGCATCGCCATCGCTGGCCTCTCGCTGGGTTGTGGCGTGGAAGGGCTTCTTCAAACATGTGGCGCACGTTTAGTGCTTTATCGCGGTGGGGGGGGGGTGCAAGCGGGTGGCGGCCAGATCCCGGCCGTAGCGGTCAGTCGGGCAGATAAACATCCCCGGGCCGAGGCCCTTTCCCGTCCACGGGTGCCGATCGATTGCGCGCACTCCGTTGCGTCGTTGCGTCGCTGCTACTTCGCGAATTGCCCCCTTCGGCCGCCCCCCCCCCCCGCTTGAGACGAGGGCCGATCGTTTGCGGGCGAAAAAGAGGGGGGGGGGGCGGTGGTGTCCGTTTGCAACGGGTGCTGCTGGCGCGGGGAGATTCGGCTTGATCTGTCGGGAGCTTTCGGGCAAATTTTGGGGCTTGATTCACAAGGTGGTCCAGATGTCTTGTGACCCAACATTTATTGACCCCTTACATGTTTTTTTTTCTTTGTACTGTATATTCAATTTCTTTTTAAGTTAACCTGACTTGGAAAAATATTACGTTTTAGAGAATTGAACGGGGGTCACAAGACATCTGGACCACGCTGTACTCCAGCGCTTTTTTGACGATTTCCTGCCTCCCTCCCTGTGGCATTTGGCCTCGCTTCACCGCGCTGGTCAGTGTGGGTTTTTGTGACGTTGGGTGAATAGTACAGTACAACGATGGATTTTGGTGCACTGGCCCTATAGCGTGCAACAGCTTCACAGCAGCCGATGTTGCCCCTTTTATGCATGGCGGTGGCCCAAATGTCCACATGATACCCAGAATTCTGCTGCTTCGTGCCAGATCTCAAAAGCCAAGCAGGCTTGAACCTGGATAGTGCTCGGGGCCTAATACGGCACCGCAATAATTTGGGTTGCAACGATTCACCCCCACCCCGTACTCTCCTTGACGATTCAATAAACATTCGCGATTCGGGGTCACAATTCAAAATGTTTGTGTTTGCGTCGCGGCGAATGGCAGTGCATTTGGTGTCTGTGGCCGTCACACGAACCCGTAACATACGGGCGCATGTGAATTGATCGTACACGTGCAATTTGATGCATGTGCAGGATATTGGGCTTGCTATTCAATATTAATCGATGCATCGTTCCATCCATCGTATTATCAGCGAATGTTGGTCACAATTATCGGCAAGGTTTGAACAATAAAATTCGATGCCAACATTGTTCCTAACATTTGCTGTTGTGTATCGCACAGCCGGGCAAGGGACGGTGTTGCTTAATGTAAATTCGCCATTTTTGTAAAGAAAACCTTGATAAATGTTGGCGGTTATTGGGCAGCGCGTGCGATTAACCAACATGTTAACAAGCGCAATGAGAAAGCTGGTTGAACTGATACGTTTGGAGTGTGGGCAACATTTCCCGTGCGGTACTGCGTAGGCGCACGTATGAACGAACCTATGCACAAGTCTTGTATAACAACAAAGGGCAATCTTATCGTGTTTTCCTGTCTTGGTGTTTGCCCCGTGTGTGGCCATTCAGGCGCGTGGGTTCGCGTGCGTCTTCCTGCCACATGACGTGCTTCTAATCGTGGGTGCGCGTGCGTGCGTGTGCGCCTGCGTGCGTGTGCGTGGGGAACGGTGGCATAATGGTTACGGCGATTACATGAACCAGTACACGGCCTCCCGTGGGTTGACTCGACCTTAAATGAGTGCCTTGTGCAGTGGCTAATGAACATCGGCACTGGAGAGGGCAAAGGTTACTGGGCGGGGTGTTGGCCACACCACCTCATTGAGTGCTGTGTTGGCTTTGATATGTGCTTGCTTACAGCACTTTCCCCAATACTCCATTCAGACCACACGGGGATCTTTAGCTTCGGCCTGGTGTCTTCCTGTGCAGCACATGCAGTGACAGTTGCTTTGAGCTCCTTTGGCTGGTGTGTACAACTTCAACCACGTGACTTGAGTTGTATGTCAAGCCAGAGCGTCTGCTCAACGAGTAATGGGGCAGTGCTCTTGTTACTTGGCAGCGGTTGAAGTTCTCCAGCTGTGGTGGGTGAGGGCCACTTCCTCTATAGCGTTGAGTCATCAATGGCATCCAAATTCACCATCATCAGCCACGATCAATTCACCGCTGGACGAAAGCGTCCCCAAGCTGTTGGGGTGCCACGGTGGCGAGATGTTATCTGCCGGTATATTTGGAGTTTGCGTGTTCTCCTCGTGGTGGCATGGATTTTTCTCCGGTTCCTCCGGTTGTTTTCTCTCCACATTTATAAACATGGGCTGAGAGTGTTTGACTGTTGTACATTTTCACGTGATAAGCCACTTCGTTTAGCAATCATTTGTGGCCAGGTCACTTCCGAAAAAAGAGCTATATAGCCGAGTGGGCCTTGCCTGGTAAAATAGAAAAAAATAGTTTATTAGTTTAAATAGTTTTATCTTTCATGGTTTTGCGATGTAATAATTACCAAAGCACCTGCACATGAGCTTTATTTACGTTGCTCCATCTCCTCGGTGAACGTTCTCTCAGACGCGTTCCATTCCTTCGCTGCCGCTCCATCACTATTCTTTATTCTTAACCATCGGCCACAGGAATCATGTTTATAAAGACAACAAGGATGGGGGGGGGGCACATTGCTCTTTTAACCCAGGAACCTGAAATTGACTCCCAAACAACCCCCGTGTTTGACACGGCATGGGGAGGCCTTGATGCAGAAGTGGACTGGCAGGGGCCTTTAAATTATTTACAAATAACGAAGTAAAATATTTAGTAATGGTTTTATGGGTGAACAGCTTCTCAGCTAGTCCGTGAACACTGACACTGTTGATGCCAGAAACATGTCAGATAAACAGACGTGCATGCGTTTGTGTGTGCCAGGCTGATGGTATGGCAAGGCCTCCACGGGTAAATATGTGTAAAATAAGCCAGCCCTGATCAGAATCACATTTGTTGTCGTAACTGCGGTGTAAACAGCAGAGGTCGCTGACGGAAGAATGTATTTTATTTGTATTTATTGCGAGAGCTCGGTTTGTCTTCTCGCGTGACCTTGCGAGAGAACGAGTCCCGGAGCCTTGGGAAGGGCTGCGGGTGGCCAAAGTTCGCCGCTCTTCATCGGTGAAGCACAGAGGTGGCCTTTTGTGCATTGCTGACTGCAGGACATTATTCATAATCAACGTTTTTGGGTTTAGATCGCGTTATTTATAAATGTGTCGTAACCCTCCACCACCCGACATGGCCAATCAGTAAAAAAGTGTCACGTTGACGAAAGACAAATAGTTCACTGCTTTAGGCCACCGGTGTGTTGAAGCGTGAAACCACAACATTTACCATTTTTGAGTACGACGTTTCGCTGGTAATTGCATCCAGCATCTGGCGAATTGCCCGATGATGCAGGATGCAGTAAATTACTTCTTATGACGCTATATTCCATTTTATTTAGAGACCCTTTGTGCACTTCCGGGTGAAGTACGCTGGGTTGTGGTTAGTTTACATCTACATATATTAATATTACAATTCAGTAATAGGTTACGTGCACTGCACACGGTGGGAATGTAAATCAGAATTTATATTTCGACTCGAGGAATCTGATAATAATAATTTACACTTATAAAGCGCGTTTCACCCAGAGGTCGCAAGGCGCTGCACAGAGCTAAAAGCAAGCAAGTAAATAACTCACGCAATTCTAAAACCTAATATAAGCACGCAGGCTCGTGATTTATCCACAGATACAAATACCCCGCGCCCCCACATTCCCAAATCACATTACAAAATTAATCAGGAGAAAGGGCCTTTATGAAGAAAAAAATGTCTTAAGGCGAGATTTAAATGAACCGAGGGACTCGAATATTTGATGGAAGTGAATTCCACAACTCGGGGGGGAGCACGGGAAAAGGCCCCTAGGTCCCCCATTGAATGGAGGTGCGACCTCGACACCAGAGGTCGCAAACGGGTTTTGATTCCTTACCCGTACCCGGCCGCACCAGGGTCGCAAATGGGCCCTTACCTGTACCCGGCCAGGTACGGGTACCCGTTCCCTACCCGTACCCGTACCCTACCCGAAATGAGTGACAAACGGTTACTCACCAGTGACTCACGGCCTACCCGTACCCGTACCCGGCCGCACCAGGGTCGCAAACGGCTACCCGTACCCGTACCCGGTCGGGTACGGGTAGCCGGGTATCGGGTAGGGTACGGGTATCGGGTACCCGATTGTGACCTCTGCTCGACACACAAAATGAGCTATGAAGCTTTTTCACAGATGTCCAGTAAAAATTCCAGTAAATATTCTCAGCTCAGCGATACTGTGAGCTGGCCCGATTTTCGACCACAATTTTATTCAATCATAGATTTGTTTGGCCAATTTTTGTACAGTTTCTCTTTTTTTCTTGATGAAGCACGTGCGTTTGTGTATATATGTACACTCATCCATTAGTTTATAACCATGCATGTATTTATTATTGTTCGCAACCTTACAGTGAAAAATCTGTGAACATTTCTATAATCTATGGATATATATGTTTTCCGATTATCTGCGCTTATTCGTGGAAAAGAAGAGTGGCCCGAAAATGGCAGATAACCGATCATATGACAGTGTCTGCAATCACCCACGGTTAACCGCACGGATGTAACATGTGCAGGTGCAAGGTGGATTGTCGCATCGTAGAATCGTGAGCGATGGCTTGCGGTGACCTTCATCCAACAGTGGATTATTTGTGGCTGATGCCGATTTCAGGATTTATTTGTGCGTATGTTAAGATCCACCAAGAGCGGCCCCCAATATCAACACGGATAAGAGGAATCGCGTCACTGCAATTGCATTTATGTCCAGTCTGCACCTTCCATGCATGCATCCTGTGTGCAATAGTGTACGCATAGCTGCACCAGAGTGTGCGTGTGTGTGTGTGCGTGCGTGTGTGCGTGCGTCGTGGGGAGCGGTAGTGTAGCGGTTAGCGCGCTCCGCTCACGGCCAACACCAGTGGCGATTATCTGAACCGGTCCTGGGCCTCCCCTAGGTCGACTCAGCCTCAAATTAGCACCTGGTGCGGTGTGTAAACATCGCCACTGGGGAGACAAAGGCGGTCGGGCGTGGTGCTGGCCACCCACCCCCTCGTGTACCGTTGCGGCCTTCATAGGTGCTCGCTAACAGCACTTGCCCCTACAGTCTGTTAAGGCTATACGGGGGATCTTTATCTTTGTGTGCGTGCGTGAGTTCACCCGGCACGGTGGCTTCTGTTGCCGCGGGACGGAGGAACGCAGCTGATGTCGCTCAGATGAAGTGCCAAGCTACTCCCGGCACAATCCGCCTCTTGTTGGACGGTGGTTTTTTTTATCAGAATGAGAACCTTTATTTAGACCGGAGAAGGAATCCGATGAGTTTTGAAGCTCTTTGTTCACACATGCCCAGTATGGGGTGGGTCGGCAAGTTACAACAGCATACAATACCAAAAAAACGATAGGAGTGCAAAATAAATTTCGATTTAAAGCTTTCGTGACTGCAGGGATTCATCTTCTTGGTTCTTTCGGTAAAGTCACGTAGAAGGGAAATAATAAAATAATAAACATAAAACATAATTTAATAATTCTCACGATGTTTCGGCCACAACGCAAGCAGCCGGTCTCAGGTGAAGACCAGGTCTGTCGGGGAGACAGCATCTGAATACGACGCTGTCTCCCCGACAGACCTGGTCTTCACCTGAGGACGGCTGCTTGCGTTGTGGCCGAAACGTCGTGAGAATTGTATTTTATTATGTTTTATTTTTATTATTTTCCTTCTACGTGACTTTACCGAAAGAACCAAGAAGATGAGTGCAAAATAGAGTAAAAGGTAAGCAAGTCACTGAATATAAATAATTAATTTCGTAAATCCTATTTATCAAGCTTGGACAAGGCAGCAAAAACAACAGCAAAACAGTCCCAGGCCATATGAAGAAAACACACAGTAGTAGTAGTAGTCCATCAATACAATGGCATATTGACATTGAACTATCGATACACGGGTAAGAATCAAAGTTAGAAATCGCATTTGCTCATTTTTGACCTGACCTGGCGGTGGTGTCAGTCCCCGTCTGGAAGCGCAGGACGGGGCGAGGTGGCGGTGTGGATGGGGGCGGAGGGGGGCGACTTGGCTGGGCGATGGTTTCTCGGCGTGGCAAACTGAGTGCAGGGCAGGCTGGGGATGTTTTGTTCGCAGGAAATTCGACTCGGCGCGTTGCTTTTGTCGTTTTTTTTTGCCGTGCGATTTTGGAGGCTGGGTGTTGGCCCCGAGTGTTTACCCAGTTTGACTTTTTAATGTAGCGGCCTCGTACGGCTACTGGAAATGAGCATAAAGGCTTTCTCTCTCACTGCGTCTGTGTGTGTGTGTTCGAACGTTTGAGAATGGCCACGGAAATCCATCGGGCCGAGAATAATGTAAACACAGCGCGATATTTTTTTTTCCCCCTCTTTATTTTTTGTTCGCCATTCAAAACAAGATAACGTTGACAGATTTTCCACGAAAAAAAAGCAGATTGCGCAAAATGTCAGTTCTGGTTCATATTTAAACCTCGCTAACATTTGCATCCTCTTTGCAATGCCATTTTTGCACAAAGGTTTGACTTTTGCCATTTGCTTGAAAGCTTTTCCTGGCTCACAGCTGCATATTTAAGGTATATTTTCCTCCAATTTAGCCATCAACTCTGCATTTGGTCCTGCAACTCAAACTTAATGGATCACTGTGAGATCTTGTACACTTGATGCTTCCTGCATAACAACGAGGAGTGCCTGCAGGAGGCCCACACAGCAAGTACGTTGTTGCCCTGTGCGCGTAGAGCTTGAAATACTCGTCGCCGTTCTAGTTTTATCTCACGCACAATAAATGAATAAAGACACCCAGCAAGCAACTGGCCAAACATTCCAGTCAGGACCCTCATGAATACGATTCTTGAGACTCAGCTGAGACTTTTCTTGGTACATAACGAAATAATTATTGTAATGGCTCACTTCCGCTGCTACCAGAATTCCCCATTTAAAAAAAAAACATGCGCGGCAGTTATTGCTGCAGTTTCTGATGCGTAAGATAAGCATGCCGTTGCGAAAGTTAATGCTGAGCTGCAATGGAAGTATTAAATGAGGTACGTAACAGCCAGCGACCAAAAAGGAAAGTTAGCATCATTGTGGCCAATTGAAACATCAGCTCTGGTGTTTCTGTTATAGCAGCCATGATCAGAAAATGTGTCGTGACAGAAGAGACACGCTGAGGTAGAATAGAACACAGAGACAAGTCGTTGCCGAATACATTGAATACGAGTGCGGAATGTGAAAGTTTCACGCGACTGGATGCGTTTCCTCCACCAATGTGTTTTTTTGCGGAAGATGCAGGCGCAGCCCTGCAATTTCCTGATCATGCAAGTGCTGGCAGACGGGCCACGGCGAGAGAGACCCTCTGTGGAGGGTATTTTTGGCCTACTCTTCCACGCTGGTCAGACATTGTGGGAGAGGGTGTGATTGCATGCCCTCACTTCACTCCGCCACGTGCGACCTGCTTCCCGTGGTGTCTCAATTGACACTTGTGGGTGGACAGAGGCAGGGGGAGGATGGAAGAAACTTGCCCATTGTTTCAACTGCCGTGCTGGGACATCGAAACGGTGTCCTCTGGATTGAAAGTCCACTGCGCTGGCCATCACACACCGTGGCAGCGTCCCCCATTTGGCAGAATCGGTGCAGAATCTGGCTTTCGTCTTCTCGCCGTCACGCGTAAAGTTCTTGCCTCCTCCTCGGTCGTTCCTCACGCGCTCCGACTGAATGGCGATTGCGGCTGGCATCGTTGACATGGAGAGGTTGTGAACCCCCTCCTCCCCTCCCCCACATACACCCCCGCACCAACCTCGCCCAAATGTGACTTCTCTGGGCATGCCGCGGGGGAATTTGGCACTTCCGTGAAGCACAGCTCCATGCTCATTTCCACAACGGCGACATCGTCAAATGTCATGAAATCTAGTGCCCTCTGGGCTGATGTACCGGACTGACGAGGCGAATGAGGCTCTACTTGCGTTTGCAGAGGATTTTACTTAGTGTGGCAGCCGAAGGGAGTTTAGGGGACGCCAAATGTTGGAGCAGCGACTCAACGCGCCGGGAATGATCGTGTGCTGCCAAAATGTATTCCGCACTGACTCGCTCAGCTATTGCTGTTGAGTACAACTTGCCCAATATATTTAGCTGCACAGCACCGACCTGCTTGTTACACTATATCTACCCAGGCCGAGCTTCTACTCGGACAACATGTACTATATGTTGAACTTCTTTCACACCGTACGTTGCCAACCGTGCTTACTCGGAGGTGCAGGGGAAGGACAGCAAACTAAACGCAAAAAGCACTTCTAAATCAGTTTTTAATTCAACTAACTGCTTTCCCCAAGATGACCTCCTGTAAACGTTACTCATATCACGATCCTGCCTTTACCCAGGACATTTACAGCACGTATTGACGGTCTTTTTGAGCCTGTGATGTACAATATAACGCAGTTCGCTTTTTTGTGGATTGTTTTCCGTCGGATAAAATACATACACGATGATATTATCATCATCAGCAGCAGCAGCAACATCAGCAGCAGCCATGGTCAATCCACTGCCGGATGACAGCCTCCCTAATCCGTCGCTATCTCTTAAGCTTTTGCGATGCAACGTTTCACCCGGCACGCGCAAGTGGGCCGATTGCACTGCTCCATCTCCGCTGTGGACGTTTCCTGGGGCACGTTTTCTCCTTTTGGCTGCCGCCCCATCGTCACCCTCATCCACGGGGTCGTCGTTCCTTCTCGCGATGTTGTCCTGCCAGGGCCCAGTCAGCGAAATTGTCACGAGGGCATAACAATCAGATTCCATACAGAACTGTACGCATTTGTAATGACGACTTGGGCGCACTTGTCTTGAGATGGTTTATTTTATTAAGGAGCCACGTGCTCACACTGCAACAGCCCCGAGTCTCCCGTGCATCTCTCTTTTATATACGGTCTGAGGCCATGCCCCCATCCCCGAACCTTCTCGCTGGTTCTAGACCGCTCGCTCTACCGGCTGACTCCACCGTCCTCTTCCGTCACCTGGCCACGCTCCTATTCTCGATCATTCCCCTAGCCACCAGTCAATTCGTACTGCAAGCTGACACTCTTGTCATTACTTCCTGTGGCCACTAGTCCCTTCGTACTGCAGGCTGACTCCCCTGTCATTACCTCCCGTGGCCACTAGTCCACTGACACCGGAGGTTGACTCCACTGTCATTACACATGTATGTATGTTGAACTTCTTTTGCATCGTACATGCAAAATAAGAACTGTTCGCAGCCTACTTTGTTCGACTGCTACCCACGGGCACGGGAGATAACCAAGGTGAGGGCCCGTTGAGACGGGCCTCTTGCAAGGGGCATCTGTGGGGAAAATGAGTCACAAAATAGGCGTGCCGAGTGAGCGATGGACAAAAACTGAAAAAAAAATAATAATAACGGTGCGATATTGAAATAAATAATACAAGTCATCTCTTAACCGTACAGTGCTACGAAAACATTATTGTAGATGTATACATTAATATTTCGCATATATATACAAACTACGAAAACCACCGTTTTCATTCACATTGAGACCGTATGGTGGAACTGGACCAATGCAAACATAAAACACTCTTGTACCGTCGAAACAAAATTTTTTTTAATTCGACGAAAGGTTTTTGGATTTTCGTTAGGAATTGTCTGCCCAGCGTCGTTTACGCTGAAAAAATATACAGCGGTTTCAAAACCACGTTCCAAAAGTAATAATATAATCCGAAGTTTCAGATTGAGCTGGAAAACACACCCAGCTGAAACAATACCATGAGGAAAGACAGTTCATATATTATTATGTCAGTCTTCAGAAACATGCTGTACGATACAGCCAGCATGTGCGTGTGCATTGTCAGTGCTTGTTATTTTTGAAAATGGGAAATTAATCCTTATTTTACTTACATTACTTATCGTCTTCGTTCCTCTGAGATATCTGCCAATTAGTCTTGCTTACAGACACGCATCCCACAGGAAAAGTCATCGGATACAATGCTTGTGTGTGTGTGTGTGAGAGAGAGAGTTAGAGAGATGCATATTTCTGCCTCGGGATAAAATAAGAGTTTGCGTAGTTGAAATAGAGTCTTGTAGATCGTTTTCTTTGGTGAGCACTTGTGGAAGAGGGCTCACTGCAGGAGGTGATGCTCTCCCAGTGGCAGCCTCCCTTAATTGAAAGTGTGAGTTTAGTTTCCGTGTTAATAGACTCGAGCGGATAAACTTTCACGGGCCATTAAGGAAATGGATGCGTTGCACCTGTTCAGAGGCTCTCTGCGGCTGCAAGGATAAATAGCATTCAACTTGACCTTGGTACGATATTGCAATTGCCGCATTATTGTTGTGCGAGTGTTATATTGTCACGACACCTGAAGCAAAGGTGGCTTCGTAGATCGTGACATTTAAATTCTGCATGTGCTTAACTCAGCCCATCATCACTTCGGGGGTTGGTAAAATGAACTACCGCCCGGTGATCCTTGGTGTGAAGTTACCAGCAGTCATTCTGATTTGAACTTACAAGTACGTGGATGAGGTCCCCCTCCTTTGCCTTGCAAGCCATGGGGGGCGGGGGGATATGTGACCATACTTCACCAAGCCGGTCAACGCTGGAAGGTGGGAGCCAATGCAGAACGAGAAAGGACCTTGGCTGCGCTGCCCTCGACACCAACTGCACCTGTCCTCTGTGCACGTGGTCACCCATCCCACCACCACGGGCTGCACCCTGCTCAGCTTTCGAGACCTGACGAGATCTGGGCGTATTTGGGTTAAACTGAACAAAGTCGAGTGGGGCTTCCGGTGTTGTTATTCCTTCCTTGGCGAGATGTGAACGACATCGCCTGGTATGTAGGGGTCGTGGGTTCCATCCCGACCCTGGCGCCTGCTGTATAGTTGGTGTTTGTGTGTCTTATCTCCCCGTGGTCATGTGGATTTTTCTCTGGGTCCTCCGGGTTTTCCCTCCACATTTAGAATCAACGTGCTATCAGATGATTTGCCAAATTTCTCTAAATTTCTCCGTGATAAGCTACTTCGTTGAGCTATGCTCTGTGGTCAGGTCGCTTCTGAAAAAGAGCGATATCGCTCAGTGGGCCTTACCTGGTAGAATAAAAAATAGTTTAGTTTTAGTTTATTTCTGCTCAATAACTTTTTGCATAGCCACTAATTGAGAAGTGGCGTGCACTGAGGGCCAGAGAGAGGCTTTTAATATCACAGTAACCCCGGAGTGTTAATGTATTGCATGGGTGTGGTTTGAAAGTGGCCTTGGCCAATGCACGGGTAATTCTCGAGTAAGGTTTTTTTTTATCAGTGACGTGGCTGTTTTGTGTTCATACACATTAATCAAACAAGCGTCATTCTAAAATGTATTTATTTCGTATGAGCTGCCCGGTCGTGTTGTTATGATCCTGAAGAGAGCATCAGCTCTGTGAGAGAGGGCGGAGACACGGCCGATGCTTCGCACCGCTCATGCCAGCTGACGGGTTTCTCGTGGCAGAGGCGTCAGACGCAGAGCAGTTTCCCGCATTTTGAGACTTTCCTTTTTACTGTCAAGCAAATCTTGTCACCGTTCTGAAACGTAACAAATCGCTGGCGCACACACACACAACCTCCTCGCAGCGTGTCATAACAAAAAATCACCCAAGCCATTAAGCTCTTTTAAATGTTGAGCAAAAGGTGATGGCATTTGAGTGCAGTTTTTAGGGCGAGTTACAGGAGTGTATTTAGTTTCATGACGTAACCTTTGATGTTCTGCAATCGTTATTTTTTATAGCATAACTCGTACATTCTCAGAGACGTCACGTACACTGGGGTCGTCCACTTATCCATTTTTTCTTTTTGGAGCGGGGGTGGCATTGGCAGTGGATCCCTATCACCTCCCCTCATCCACGCGGAGAAGCGTGGATCAACGCCGGTAAACGGATTAATCTTCCCACCACATCCAGGTTGACTCCTCTTATATAATCTTTTTGGGTGGATAATTGGAAGGATTTAGCGCAGTGTTCTTCATTGCAGTGTTCTTCATTGCAAGGCCCACGGGCCCACTGGCAACCCCTGGGTGACCTTTAGTGCGGCCCCTGACGTTCGGTCCCCGACAATACACAACGTGTGAACCCCCCCCCCCCCCCCCATTCATCATCAAGCCCAATGGTTTCAAATGCGTGGCGGCCTCCCACACTGATGTTTTATGGGCGAAAGTGCCCCCCCCCCCCCGCTCTGAAAATTCGTGAACTCTGAATTAGAGCATCCAAGGGACCACTTTTGAGTGACTCCTGCCCTCGGAGAAGTACAAATAATACGATGAATGTGCCACCGCCTCCTGGTCACTTCCCTTCGACCGTGCAGGGCCATGGAAAATAGGAATACATTTTCCGCGACCTGCAGGATATTCCTGTCATTTGCTCAGTTGCTCCGATAATAGGATGAATTTAGCGCTCGTGGGAGACCGCTTCCTGGTGACTCATCCACGGATAAGTGCAGATAATAACACGAGTTTGCCGTCACTTCCAGGTTATCAGCGCAGATGATATGATGGAGATCTCTGGATCGATTTGGCGATGCTGCTAATAGTAATAGGCGTGGGTATTGGGAGGGCAGATTGGTGAATTTTTGCTCTTTCTGTTCTGTCTTGTTACAACCCCATAAGAGTCTAATCTTTGATTCATTAACCACATCAATATGGTGTAAATGCACGCGCTTTTTTCCCTGCAGCTCAATCAAACTGCTCACAAATCGGAACTCGGCACTGCCCAAACCCTAATCTGACAAGCGTTCGTTGCAAATGGTCGAGACATTCAGGTGAAGCCACAATTGACCTTCGGCGCAAGGCGCGTCGGTGCGTTTCCCGGGCGAGCGCTTAGCAGGTGGAGAGGAAAGACGGCGTTGTTGTTGTTGTTGATGCTGCAGCTGCTGCTGCTGCGATATTGACTGAGACGTCTGGCGCGGGAGTAGCCGACACCCACCGCATTGTCTCGCCGGGGCAGACGCGTTGGGACGGGCGCCCGTTCACGCCCATGGTCTCCGCTCCGCGCCACGCCGCGTTCTAGGCCAGCCCTGCGGCTCTTCATGTCCCGTCTGACTCACCAGTGGCAGCACCGGCCCAGCCCGGCGAGCAAGCCTGGCTGAAGTTCACGCCGTGTTTTGTTTCCTGCGGTTATTGTTTTAAGTGAGTGGCGTAGTGGAGTAATGTGAGCGGCGGTCAGATCAGCACCGTGGCTGGTGCGAGGTGGATTGTTGCATCGCAGGATTGTGAGATGGGTGGCGGCTTGGGGGGAGACTACATCCAGCAGTGGATTGACCTTGGCTGATGATGATGAAAGTAAGTGATAATGAATAATAAGATAATTATATTAATTTTGTATTTACACAGAAGCCTCGCCAAGTCTTCAGACTATGTTTATGAGCTTACTGCATTGGGATGTTTGGCTAATTAATTTTTTAAATAACGGCTGTTTCACTCGTGGGAGGGAAACCACCCAGAGAAAACCACACAGATTGTTTCAAGAACATTTTTGCCGTACTTTAATCTCATGGTCACCTCGTAGCTCAGTAGGCCTGGAATTTTAACAAATGTCCATGAGCTAGCAATCCTTGCATAAACGTACCATCGATTGTAAGCCACCACAAATGGCTCCATTAAATATCAAGAAAAACCATGCGCACACATTGACGATGTAACGCTTTCCAACACGCGTTTGTCCTCAGCCGTATTATTTATTTCGTCATAACAGCGGTAGCACTCGCGCTAGCCCAGCGCTCTTCATTGCAAGGCCCGCGGGCCTTTAGTGCCGCCCCTGTCGTACGGCTGCCGACAATACACAGCGTGTGACAACACCCCCCGTTATGCTGCAATACCCAATGGTTTAAAATGTGTGGCGATCCTCACACTGATGTCTTATCGGCGAAAGCGCTGGGATACCGGAGCAGGTCCTTTTAGCCGTTGGTTTGTCTGCAAGTTTAGGGTAACCATTCGATCAAATTGACTGATTTTACATGAAGGTAAGGCCTTTACAGCAAGACAACTTTACGTTAAAAGTTTAGTTCACATTGGATCTTCTTTTGGATAATTATGATCGTACCCCCTCCGGTATGGACGACTGGACGGAGAGACGGAGGAACAAAGATGATGCAGAAACACTTGTGACTTGCGTTGCAATGTTTTAACAAAAAGGGACTGCTAGTGAGATAGGCTGAACCTATATTGCCTTGCAGATTGATGGAGGGTATCCTTAACAACAGGTTATTATTCAAGCAATACAATATGCTTTTAGTCCAGTTTCTTCCTACTGCACGTGATCAGAAGTGGCACGTATAGCATGTACAAGTGAAATGCATCTTTAAAAACGAAAAAGCAGAGCAGAGAAGAAATTGACCTCATACAGGTTTTGATCTATTGGGGGCGTAGTCAATAAATTTCCCAGTAAACCTGCGAATGGCTGACCCTTTTTTCCTGTTCAGCCTTACACTCATTTCCTGCCCTCGGTTTTTTGCAGCTTTCATCCAAAACGTTGGTTTGTTTCCAGACTCAGAGCAGTGTTTTACTAAGGTCATGCTGGAAACTCCATGTTCGTGTGGCAGGGATCAGTGCCTTGGTACTAGGCTCGAAAGAAAGCTGTCTCTGGCGTGGACCAATCAATTTCAAAGACGATGCATATATTATCAGAGTATGTTTTTTTGTTTGAATTCTGACCACAAGTATTGTGGTTAATGCAGACATGATTCCTTGTGAAAGGTTTAAGTTTGGTGTTTTAACACCTTAGCACAGCTGTTTTGTTGACAGAAAAAAATGGGAAACCCTCTTCTTACAACAGGACAACTGTTGGACTTTCCACCAAACGCTGCTCTGCTGTTGGTGATCGTTTTATCTCCCCCGGTGGAAGTGATGGCTGCATCGACCCAGAACAGGATTTGAGTTGATAAAAAAAAAAGACTGTGTAGAAATAATTTTATACTAAAGCGTCTCTTTCATGTAAGCTTTAACTTTTATTTAAAAATTTCACCATCTGCCGCAGCTTTGATGTACGGCATGCCTTTTTGCGTAGAATATGAAAATTGGTTTATCACCGTTCAAACCGTGGAAGCAGGGCATGCTGCGTGCGTGCGTGTGTCTGTCTGCACGTACGCACGTGTGTGCGTACATGCAAGCGAGGGCAGGAGAGCGATATGACAACTTCTGCTTTCACGCAGGCATCGGTCAGCCATTCTCCCCCTCTTTCTCTCTCCCTCTCCCCCTTGCGCCGTGCTCACGGCCAGAGCTGCCCCGTTCCCAGAGGTCGCAAACGGGTTTTGATTCCTTACCCGTACCTGGCCGCACCAGGGTCGCAAATGGGTACCTGTACCCGGCCGGGTACGGGTACTCGTTCCCTACCTGTACCCTACCCGAAATGAGTGACAAACGGTTACTCAGCAGTGACTCACGGCCTACCCATACTCGGCCGTACCAGGGTCGCAAATGGGTACCCGTACCCGGCCGGGTACGGGCAGCCGGGTATCGGGTAGGGTACGGGTATCGGGTACCCGGTTGCGACCACTGCCCGTTCCCAAATGAGGCGCGACGGCTGCTCAGCGGAGGAAGTGGCCGTGACATTCCGAAATGTCACGGCGCAGGAGCCGACGTTGCGGACAGACGGGCTCTGAGCCGTCTCGCCGCGGTGTTGACGGGGAGAGGCAGGCTCTTGCTCGAGGGTTTAAGGCGGCCGGTAGCAGGGGAGGGTGTATGGGGCATTTTCGTGCCCCTTTTTGCAGATTGTGACGTCACTCCTGTCCCCCCGGGCGCGGAGCTGCTAAGGGGGCGGCAGCAAAAGTAATGGAAGCCGTGAAACCGTCACCTGGAGTCCATTAAGCAGACAAATAAATGTTTGAGAAAAAAAACACATGCTTTCTGTCTCTTACTGATACAACCAAACCTTTGGCCCCTCTTAGTTAAGCCACTTATCGCAAATGTTTTAAGACTTTTTTTTGTTGGAAGAGGTCAAATACAGTGGGTTCCCCACCTGCCACACAACATAACGATTTAAATAAATAATTCCAGCCAAGTGAGGTCGTGGGCTTAATCGGGGTTTAAAAACAAAACGCAGTGAATTTTTCACCTCGCTCACTTTGATTTTATATTTTAGGCGACAATACAGAGAGTGACCGAAAGAACCGGGGGCGCAATATCCTGCGATTGACCGACGCAGACAACGCATGAAAGCAGTGATCCCCGGCTGGGACCCAGGCATTGGGGAAGAAGCAAGATCGAGAGATAGGGAGAAGAATAGGAGAACACAGAGGCATTAGATTAAGAAGAAAGAAAGGAAAGGGTTCATGTAAAAATAAACTCGTGACCTTTCTTTCCTTCCTTGCAAATCGTGGAAAAAAATTCACCGTTGCCGGTGTGTGGTGGAGCGGTGGCGTTGCCTGGGTTCAACTTCCTCGCTTGCGAATACAATAATGAATTGAGTAATCGTGCACAACCACGCTGGAAAATACTCCAACATTTAATGGATCTTAATTTAACAAACCCGCCTCCGCGATTTCCACTGCTCGACTACAATTTACTGCGATACATTTGCTTTTATTCGTCGCTAATTGTACGTAATTATGCTGAACAAATGGGTATAGATTTGCCATTCTTTGCATTTTATGACTAGGCCAGGTTCACTTTGTTTATTGGCGATGGCTTCACATGTGCCCTCTTTCAGACTAAAACATTATTTCACCGGAGTCATGAGAATGAGAGCAGAGCATGTGCATGCATCGTCTAGCACGATGCAATGCGATTTGTATTTACGTAGCGTTTTAACACAGCCATGTCTCAGTACGCCGATGTGGATGCCAACATTGCAGAGAAGCCGATCTCAAGAGGGCTTTTGGAAAGCAGGGGCCAAACCAGATGGGAGGATTTACGTAATGTGTCCATTAAATTAAATTGTAAAATGTTCAACTGAATCGTGGCAATGTGAGAAATGCCGAACTTGGCACATCATGTACATTGCATGAACTGGGTTTATGAGATGTACAATAAGTGGGTAAGCTTCCTTAATACCCCCACTGCTTCTGTCCACCCAGCAGCAGTGTTAATGGGCACGCCACAGGTAGGGTGTTGGCAGGTCGCATTTCGTGGGGTAAAATGTGGCTGCTGCCATATCTTCTAAGACGTATAGCCAGGGTGGAGGGGTAGGCCAATATCCACTAAGATGGGGGCACTTTAGAGCAGTGGTATGAGCAAGAAATCGCACTGCTGGACGTTTAACTTTATGGTAGTTGCTACATTAACACCAGAACCACTGACGATACGTGCATAACACGTGTCTTTGGCACCAACACGTGACAGGCATCCCAGCCAACTTGCTTAGCAGCGTCAAGACGACACCACCGTTTCTTTATTAAGCACACAGCCTTTCCTACAGCCGCTTAGATCTGATTTGGGTTCACAAAGGAATTTGATGAGTTTATTTCTGGTGCTTGCCCGTCGGTGCTTTCCTTAAGCGCGACCGTGCGTGGCTTTGATTGGCGTCGCGAGTGCCATAGCTAGCATTAAACCAATGACACGCTTGCAACAAAAATGTAATAAAAAAGGGTCAGGGCACTGTCACCTCTGACACACACCACACACAAGCCCGCATCGTTTACAACCTACGCCGGATCATTCTGGTGACCGTCGTTGGGGATTTGCACGCAGCACTTCGTGTGCGGCTTGGACTTGTTGTTATGACTGCGATAAACAACGTACTTTGTTGATAGACGGTGTTCAGGTGCTTCTCCCCCCCCCCCCACCACGTCAGTTTAGTGTTAACGGGCATTAAATTAGTGGCGGCTGGGTTGCTTGAAGGTCTCGCGTAGGTGGGCACCTCCGTGGCGCGTGGAACTTTCCGTTGGGATCCTCCGCCTGTTTTGCTCCGTGCCACTCCCAGCGTCCTTTCCCTGTGTAATCGTTGTGGAAGCACCATTAATTGAAAACAAAAACCCCTTAATCGATTGCGCACCCGCTCCTTTGCCCAGCCCCCCTCCCCTCCCCTTCTTCATGCCGATGCCAGAGATTCCGCAGCAGTTAATGCCGCAGATTTATTGTCATGCTAACAAATTGCAAAAAAAATAAATCCTCTGCAGTGTGACTAAGCGTAGGGCTTTGTGTTAATAAGCTTTATGCCAATTAAGTGTGCGGGTGGATTGTAGAAATATCTCAAATGGAAATTCAACTGGATTTAGGGGGCTATCCATTGCGCATGGTTGCCGTTGTGGATCAGGAAGAGGCTGTAGCATGATTCTCAAGACTTGCGCTTTCAATCCAGGAAAGCTTCAGTGAATATAATTATCTAGTTGCCCAGCCCTATCCGCGCGAAGAAGCTTGGATAAACACAGATAATAGGATGAATTTGCCACAACTTCCGAGTTACCTCTTATCCGTGGAAAGCCGCGCGGGTAACAATTTTAATGTGGCGGCGCTTCCAGAAGACCGCTTCTGAGTGACTCATCTGCACATACAGACGTTGGGTTAATTATATCCATTACGCTTTCACATGATGGACAGGAAGCTGGGACGTGTGCGGTGATTATGATGATCTCAGGACTGATTCACAGGTGTGAAATATTCTAGTGGGTAAAATGAGTGCAGATAAAAGGAATGTCGGTGTATGTTTTCCATATCCAATACGGCATATTCGTATATCACAGTGACGCATTATCCTATGGAATAAAAGCTCGTAGAGTTAATTTTAGCAGGTGGCAACAATGGTCATGCGATGGTTAAATCGCTTGGAAATTGTTTTCAATATCGATTTAGATAGAAACATGCCTGTGTAATTATTTAAAAGGAAATGACAATTTATATTCATGACATATATTAATAACCACCGAGAGAGGGTACATAATAAAACCCACGCGGTTTAAAATGTCAGTGATGGTTAACAATTGAAAACATGCTCGCTTTATGAAGATGTATGCGGGCAGCGTACGTGATTTTAGAAGCCACATTTTTCACACGGTATGCATTAAATTAAAATACTCTGGGCACAGTCAGCACTTTTTTTTAATCCCAGCACATTTTAAGGCTTTAAAGGCCTTAAAATGTGGAAATGCGCCACGTAGCGCAGTCTTTCACTACCATGTTGGGCCAGAGTGCCGTGAGTGCGATGGGTCCCACGTGAATTGCGTTTTGCTTTTCACACGAATCACCACGACGCAGCATAAACAAGCTAGCGGTGCCAAAAGTCTCTTCACATTTGAGTTGATATGCATCATCGTGTTGGCCCGACCGTTTTCTTTTAAAGAGCAGCAGCGTCTTTACACGAGGCGTCAACCCCTTATTATTTTTTATTATTACACGCTTTTATTTAACTCACTTCGTCTGTTGCATCCTCAAAAAAGAAATATTGTGACTCAATTTTTACACACTTCCCAATGTGCTATCGACTGGAAACTTGGCATAGGTATGTCATACTGATGACAACACGATATTCTATCATAAAAAATCCAAAACATATATTTTAAACATTTTTACACGCTTTTATTTAACTTACTGTATATGTTGTCGTATCCAAAAATCTTGTAACTCAATTTCAACCGTATTGCCAATGTCGTATCGACTACAAACTTGGTATAGGTATGTCATACTGATGACAATACTATATTCCAGAGGTGTGGCCTCGAGTCATGTGACTTGGACTCGAGTCAGACTCGAGTCATGAATTTGATGACTTGCGACTCGACTTGGACTTGCATAACAATGACTTTGTCCCACCTATGAGATGTGGACTCGAGTCATGTGACTTGGACTCGAGTCAGACTCGAGTCATGAATTTGATGACTTGCGACTCGACTTGGACTTGCATAACAATGACTTTGTCCCACCTCTGCTATATTCTATCATTAAAAAAATATATTTTTAAACAATCTTTTTCACGGCTCTAATTGTCCACGCTCAACTCACGTTGGCTGTAAATAACCACGTGGTCCCTGACGTCACGACAAGCCTCGGGGAGCCACGCCGAGGGGCGGGGCATGTGGAAGGAGGGGAGGGGCGATGGGGGTAGGGGGCAGGGGGAGGGGCAGCTCGGACAGTACATTTCATTAAAGCGTGTTTTTTTTAAGTATTTTAAAATATTTCTTTACTTGCGTTGTGTCCACCGGTCGGTTCCTAAGCTTACAAAAGTGTGCATCGAATCGATTGCATAAGAGTTCATTATGCCTTTCGATTCACATACGGGATTTTTTACAATGTAACTAGTGGGTTCATGTTGCTGCGATATTTACATTGAATCCAGTGTTTAAAAATAAATGTGTCGTTTTTTTTTCTTATTAACAAATTGTGACCCTGAATCGAAACAACTTATTGCCATGGGGGGTACTGGGGGGTGGGTGGGAGGGGGTGATTTGGTGGGGGGGGGGAATGAATGAATGAATGTCTACGTTGCTACTTAGACAGGAAATGGCTGGGGTGTGACTATCTCAGACGGCCACGAGCAATACGATCGTAATGCCGTTACCCGTTCGTGTTTTACCAATCGGTGGCCAATGGAGCCACGTTATTTGTGGCCGTTGCCATTTATTACAATAACCGCCTTTGTTTATTGCCGTGACGATACATTCCCGATCGTGCAACTGCGCGCTCATAATTATCAGCTCGTGCACGCCGACGAGGGGAATGCAACGTGTTTGTGGTTGTAAATTAAAATCGTCACGTCTGTGCCAAAATTGGGCTGTAAGTTGTACATAATATACACACACACGCGCGCGCAAACGCTGTCTGCAATCAACAGTGATCATTATTATGACCATATTAACAGCCATTTTGTCAATTCCACTACCGGATGAAGAGGGCCCTAACCATACCATTTTGGTCAGTGGGGTTGGCCAGTGGGGGGGTTGCCAGGTCGGTGTTTTGGGATTCGAACTTGGGTTGGCGGGTGCATAGCGCTGTGCTCTGACCACTGCGCCACGGCTGCACCGCGCAACAAAGACAAAAGTCCATATAGCCACGATATACTTTTGGGGCAAGTGCTGTCGGTGAGAACATATGCTTACACTTCGTACCAGGTACTCATTTGAGGCTGAGTCGACCTCGACGTGAACCCAGGACCAGTTTTAGATATTCGCCACTGTTATTGTTCGTGAGCGGGAATCTAACTCGGGTCTGCAGGCTTTTTGGCGCAGCACGCTGAACGCTACCCTATCGCTCCCCACATTACTGCGTGACCGCACACACACACACACACGTGCACTTTCGTGTGGGTCTTTTACTTAACGAAAGTACAAAAATAAGCAGAGCCGAACCACTGGGAGGAAGGGCATTTAGCTGACGGTTAGAGTTGAGGTTTTCTCGTTTGAGACTCTTGAGTCTAGACTGCGTCTGTGGCTTTCTCACGTGGCAACAGGTGGTCCCACTTGTCGCCCTGGCTTCAAGCACGACCCGTGACTTGATTTTAATCCTCTTTTAATTCTCCGATATCCATTACTTGGGGATGTGTTTGGTGGACTAATTTCAATGTGACGACGAGTGAAGCAAAATTCACCAACAATCCTTTTTTTCATAATAAACGTTTTTTGGTTAGATCGCGTTATTTATAAATGTGTCGTAACCCTCCTCCATCCGACACGGCCAATCAGCAAAAAAGTGTCACGTTGACAAAAGACAAATAGTTCACCATTCTGGCGAATTGCCTGATGATGCTGGATGCAATTACCAGCGAAACGTCGTACTCAATTTTTTTTTTATGTTGTGGATTCACTCTTCAACACACTGGTGGGCTAAAGTAGTGAACTATTTGTCTTTTGTCAACGTGACACTTTTTTTGCTGATTGGCCGTGTCGGGTGGTAGAGGGTTACGACACATTTATAAATACCGCGATCTAACCCAAAAACGTTGATTATGAATGCTATTGGTCGCGAAAGTCTACGTGTTAATCCTTTTTTGTGGACAAATGCTGCGTTTGCACCCAACGGCTCGGGGGTAACTGGGAAAGAAACGTTTCACGAAGACCGCAGTTGCGGATTGAGGAGGGGATGCTTCGTCGCGATGCCTGAACGAGGCTCGCATTTAAATCCGTGCAAGATTCTCGCAGAACTGCGTGCCACACGCTTCATATTGCAGTCGCAGTGACAGTGTTTCCCACCTCTGCTGGTTGACGTTTCGATACAATGATGGTAGATTTCAGCAGCAAAACTCGTGTGCTTCCCAGACTCAGTTTGGCAGCGGTGATGTCCACTATCCATTTTAAACAGCTGAGTAACAGTAATATTATGCCGATTTATCATCGTAATTCCCAGACTGCGCGCAGTCGTGATTTTATAATCCTTCTCAGACTCGTAAGTGATGTCAACCCTCCAAGATAAGCAAGCAGAAGCGACGCTTGTCTTAAGTGCACGCGTCCGCAGCCATCTCTTCGCAACCCTGAGCCAAGTGCTGGAAAGTCCACGTTCCTATGACAATGCTGAGTCTATCCACAGGACAACCGCTGTTGATCTCCCCACAAAGTGGTCCCGATTGTATCGATGCCAGAGAGACAATGGGCCGATTCGAACCTCGACTGGGGTTTGAACTCACAACCTTGTGGTCGCGAGGCATGCACTTTACCGCTGCACCGCCCAATCAGATTTTAAGCACCTCCTGGAGTGCTCATAGCAAACTTGGGCTTTTGTGAAACGTAGATTATTTCCTTTTTGGAATTTGGTGCTCTGGATTGCCCAAGCATATACCCACGTATTGATGATGGTTCATGTTCAGGTGCAGTGTGGTCGAGGGGTTGTTGTTGTTGTCTGATTGTGGTCTTGGACTGTTGTTGTATTGCTGCCGTGCCCCAAGCTTGCGTTTGGTCTTGACAAATCTACAGGAATTAACGTAATTGTGAAATTTGTACTTCTACACTTTATTTATTCTTTTTTTATTGGTCATGCCCACAAAAGGCAATGTTTCCCGATAAAATGTGACTTGCTTCACTTTTCTCTAGCTTGCTCTTATGATTCTTCTTGTATGTTTTGTTCATGTATCTTGCTGATCCGCCCCGAGTTATATCCTCAGTGATGGCTAACATCAGCAGAGAGATACCAATCAGGACCCCTACCTTCCCTTCATCAACCCACACTGACCAGCGTGGCGAAGTATGGTCAGACGGCTCGCACGATAGACATGGCAATCATGACCCACTGATACTGGACATCTGTGGAAAAGAGCTTCATCAGATTCCTCCAGTCTAAACACAAGATTCTGATTCTAATATACGCATACGTCCCCGTGGCCATGTGTGTACACAGGAGTCCTTTGAAATGTTCACGTGGTGACCCTGCACTTGCGTTCCCCCCGCGCTCGCTCCGTTGCGCGCCCGCAAAAAATTGGCTGCTGCTGCTGCTGCGAGCGGCGTTTGGAGATGGCGGTGCGGTTTGAGGACGCGGGTTACCCGTCTCGGGGCGGGTTTGCCTGCGCCGCGTCCCAACAACGTGCTGGCTGCAGCCCCACGGGCACCCAGCACTGCGTATGCAGTAGATCGTGGGTTCGATCCCGACCCTGATGCCTGCTGTATATTTGGATTTTGCGTCTCTCTCTCTTTCTCTCCGTCTCTCCCCATGGTCGCGTGGATTTTTCTCCGGGTCCTCTGGTTTTTCCTTCCACATTGGAATCAACGTGCATTTGGAGTATTTGGCTGCTATACATTTCCACGTGATGAAAAGCCATCGTGGTTGAGCTATCATTTGTGACCAGGTCACTTCCGATAAAGAAAGAGCTATACAGTTCAGTGGACCTTTCCTAGTACAATAAAAAATAGTTTTCATAGTTGTATTCCCCCAGCATTGCCTCACTTCTGATGTTTACAGAGATGTATTTGTAAAAAAATGTGAATGAAACCGAATATTTTTGGTATTTTGCCCCGAATTTTATTTTAACCCTCCAACCACCCCACAGTTCGTCAATCAGCAGGTCACGTGTGGTGGGGTAAAGTGTGGGTACTCCCACCTCTTTCAAGACGTCTGGCCAGCATGGAAGAGTAGGCCAAACTCCCTCCCGTGAAAGCCCTTCTGGCAGCAGTGGCGTGAGCGAGGCATTGCAGCGCTGCTCCTTTATCCTTCCATCATTTATTCGATTTGAGCTCTCGGGTATCGTGGGATGCGAAGGAAGAATCCGTGCGGAAATATGACAGAGCACTGCGTCCTTTGTGACCGAGAACTTCCCACGGAAGATTTTTTTTAATAGTGGCCTTTTTATCTCATCCACTTATTTTTGCTTTGAGATCGTTACGTTACAGTCCAATCATATTTTTTTATTAATTTTTCGAGCTGGCATTTAGTCACATGAAGAACATAACCAATTGTAATATAATAGTTTTTATTTCGTGTGTAGAGCCTCTGATCCACTCGGCATTCCCTACTGCAATTGCAAACATTTAATGTACGTAATTAATTAACTGCCTTCGCGTACGCCCATGTGCGACTCCAGCCTTTTGTGTGTAAATCACCACTTGAGGTACTGCAATTTACAAGCAAAGTGGTGTAAGCACAATGCAGTGCTCAGCAGAAACGTGAATTGTTTGCGTCTCGTGTATTTATCCGGCTTGGCGTGGCATTGGATGCATATGAAAGCAGCGTTGTCTTCGAGAGGGTGACCTTGTGAGACGATGCTTCGTGAGCCAATTCGGACCCACGGCGTTTTTTTGTGTGCATGGCGCGTGTGCATGGGACGTGTGTGTATATGCCTGCACGCGTGTGTCACGGCAGCTAGGGGCATGGAACTGATGAAAGGTATTTGCAGCCTACTGCACGGTGCCCATGTTCGAGTAATGGAGTTCATGGCATTCTTTAAGAGGCAGGCCATTGTTTGTCAGTCACTTGCCCTCATTGGTCATGCCCACACAAGGCAATGTTTCCTCAAATGCGTGAAAGGCCCGGCTGAGGCTCATGGCATTTTCTGTGCGGCCATGCGCCGTTGTTTAATTATTGATTCTGCCCTCCATTATTCCGTTGTTTGTCCATTGTCCATCCATACTTTCACCGGCTTATCATTTATTTACTCCAGTGTTCATCTCCCCCGCCCATGTGAGCAGGCCGCCTGTGTTTGACCTTAGGCTGACTTCGCGACCTATTAGTACTGGCTAGGGTTGTTGTTGGTCTCTGCGAGTTCCTGAAGAAGCTCCCAGCACATGGAGTGAAAACGTCAGACACCATTCCGAACAACACACAGGACCACCTGGAAAACCGCATCAGTGGCACTACCTCCACGAGCTGCGTATAAACTAATTTTTGTTTTGCCGTAAAGAACGCGTAGAGTGCGTCTCATGTGGCATACTCATGCAGAGTGGTCTACTTTTGCTGATGATAGGGTGTGCTCCGTTAGCATTTACTGGGGTTAGGAGTTTCAGTTTGACACGCGCAAACTCAGGTGGTTACTGACAAAAGCAGTGTGTGTGTGTTCAGTCGGCTTGCAACAACGCACCGTGTGATCGAAACTTGTGTTCGTGACACATACATCGGAATTTTTTGTGCGAGAGAATTGGTTATTTATAGTTCATGCTGATATTAAATGTTGCACTAATGGAACAAACAAAACTTATATATGAGACGGAAAATAAACAACAAAACAGAGTACAGTGTTACAGTAAGTACAGCACAAAGGTATTGATTCGAGAATCTAATTGTGATTTCGAATTATGACAAACTATATCGCCTGACCCTAGCTGAATATAACCCAGAAGGTCAAGCCTGTTCGTCACATCGCCTAATTTTCCCCACCCATTTCCCTTCTCAAATCCAAATCGCCACCCCTCCTGCCCCTTCCTCTGGTTGTATAAATTACAGAACTGCCAAGTAGCCTCAATCATTGCTCTCGTCACTGTGCAATTCGGCTTCGATGTTTGGTCACGGTGGTTAAGATGGCCTTGCGCGCACAGTAGGCTCATGCCACTGCTCAATCTGCCTGAACCCCGACGGTTAATGTTTGTGCTTTTGCTTTATTCTTTTTTAGCTGCATGTGATACCGTATATGTCTATATGCTAAACAAAACTCAACTTTTTCTTTTACCAGGTAAAGCCCACTGAGCTATGTAGCTCTTTTTTCAGAAGTGACCTGGCCACTAATAATAGCTCGACGAATTGGCTTATCGCGTGGAAAGTTTATAGCAGCCAATTACTCTAAAGGCATATTTTTCATTTTTTCAAAATACTTTTATCACATTTTTGCTGTGCACAAGAACAAAGGCCTGCTGCAGAACATTGGGCGACAAAAAAAACAACCGCACGCGAAAATCCGCCGTGCCCCGTTGACTCGAAGCGTTCTGGTTGATGAGGGCGGGGTACAGGTGACCCGGGGAATAAACGCATATTTCTAAAAGCGCGTTGCCCCTGTGCATTCGATTTAAATTATCGCAGCATGAAGACGCTACATACATTCAAGTTGGTCGATTGGTAGGTCTCGCGTGGTGGGATAAAGTGTGGACACTCCCCCAACACCCTTCTAAGTCATCCGGGCAGCGTGAAAAAGTAGACCAAAACACCTTCTAGGTGTTTTGAGCTTCCCCGACTGCATGTCGTTTCACCATCAGTGGCGTGAAAGTGAGCAACTGCAAGACCGCACCTTTGCATCTCAACCCTTTTTTATTCATTAAAGTGATCGTTTTTGTTTCCATTATTGAATCGCTGGCGGTGGATGAATCGTTACACACACCACGTGTTATGTAGGAGGTTTCATGGTTAAACGGGGAACGTGGTGTTTCACTAAGGGCACATGTGATGGAATTGATCCTTGACACAAACATCATGTATGGTTGAGCTCAGTACATTAGGGTTTGTAGACAATGAGCGCCTGTTTTTCTTTCAGGGGATTCAACCGCACAATTAAGGGTGGTCAATATTCCCATGACATCGGTGCACAATGGCTTAACTCTTCTCCCGGAATTCTGAGGCTTGCGTCTTTTCGATCCATAACGAAGAAAACTAATAGTCTTGGCTCCCGAGGCAATGAAGCAAGATCAACAAGGCAGGGAATGCATTGCCAACATGGACTTGGAGGCAGACGTAGTGACTTGTTAATTTATATTTATCATACAGCGGCCTCGGCTGTAGTGTGTAATCTGTGTACTCCTTGGACGTGTGTGCTGATTGCCAAACCACCCGGCACGCAGCCAGTCTCTTCAGATATTGGAGGCGAAGCAGGTTCGAGCCTGAATAGTCCTTGGATGGGCGGCCACCATGCGTTGACAGGCGTTATAGGCTTTGGGGCTACGTGGTTGGAAGCAGAGGGAGTGCGTAAATTGCATTGTTGTCACTGTACTATGCTTCAATCTCACGTCAGCCCTCCTTAGCCCATCCGCGCTGACCCACGTGATGAAGTATGTTCAATTATCTCCCACGACCCGCACGCTGTGGGGATGTGCTCGTTCAGCAGCTGAGCCATCTTCTTCGTCTGCCCGATGCCGTTGTAGAGCAACAAATATAACTTTTTCATCTTCTTGGTTCTTTCGGTAAAGTCACGTAGAAGGGAAATAATAAAATAATAAAAATAAAGCATAACATAATTATTTTATTATATTTTGATTTAAAGCTTTCGTGACTGCAGGGATTCATCTTCTTGGTTCTTTCGGTAAAGTCACGTAGAAGGGAAGTAATACAATAATAAAAATAAAACATAAAATAATTCTCACGACGTTTCGGCCACAACGCAAGCAGCCGTCCTCAGGTGAAGAAATTATTATGTTTCATTTTTAATAATAAAGTAATAAAATATAATAAAATAAGTATTTTGTTATGTTTTATTTTTAATATTTTATTATTTCCCTTCTACGTGACTTTACCGAAAGAACCAAGAAGATGAATCCCTGCAGTCACGAAAGCTTTAAATCGACAAATATAACTTTAGATGTGAGGTGGCTGAGCCAGATGATTGCGTCGGGAGTAGCAGAGTGCATCGCTGCGGATGCCTCCTCCGTATTTGCGAAGATGGCAGCCTTCTGCGGTCACGTGAGAAATCATGACTCGCGCCATCAACCCGACGACCGAACATCGATCAACGGACAAGCCGGTCTCAGGGGCGACAACTCGAACGGTTGATTGACGACGCAAATGCCGTTAGGTGCACGTAATTTGGAACAACACGCGGAGCAGTGCCGTGTACGGAGTGAAGGCGCAAACCATGGATGGCTGAGCACTCCGCCAGGCAGCACGGCCACAGGGAACGTTTGGCACCGTCGTAGTCAATGCATCATCAAGGCTGAGAAACAAGGCCTCTTACTACACACTGGGCGAGCTGACGGAACACAACCCACGCTGGCCTTCCCCCGCGGTGCAGAGTATGAGCAAAAAAAAACTCACTCGGTTCTGCGTCCACATATTGGCATCTGTCTTAACATTCCGTAAAGTGGCTTCACAATGCTGCTTTTGTGGCGATGGTGCAACACTGCTCGGAGCCATTCTGAACAGTGGCACCAATTGTTTCCATGTGCTTTGAGAGAGGTCTTAGCACTTGAAATGTCATGTCTCCCTCCATAAAAGGGCTGGCTCTGCCTTGTGACGGGATCCCACTTAGGCGAGTTGTAAATCATGTTTGTGTCTTGTCTGGTAGCTTAGCTTGATTTGCTGTTTTTTCCACTGTTGTGTTTTCACGCTCGTTTTCAGGCCCTGCACAGAAATAGTAAAGCGTGTTTTATTGCCGCCCGACATAGTTTAGAATAGCATTGGCTGGTGCTATTTTGTCAGTGTGGGATTCCAAGTCTATTCATTTGAGTTTGCCTGTCTAAACAAATGCTCTTATGGAAAAAAAATTATTCATGCAGCGGTGCACTTGTGTTTTTATTCGGTGTCGCTAATTTTAGAACTGGGCTTTGTTTATGCACCTACATGAATACGACCACGTGTAGACAGCTGTAGAAGGAGCGCTCGCTATCGGAAGGTTGCGAGGAGTTCAAAGCCTGGTTGGGGGTTGTCTTAGCCCATCATCGATCTGCAGTCGATAAAATAAGGGCCAATTTGTGGGGAAGTCGAACAGCAGTTGTACCACGGATAGACCCGCCTCTGCCATAGGAACATTCACGGTGATCCACGGAGCCTTTGCCTCTGTTGGGGCAGTGGCTTTGCACGTGGCCTGCAAATGCAGCACTGTGAAGACGGAGGGTTGGTGGGTGGCACAAATGTCGCGAAGCTCCCTTCCCGTCGGCGTTGAGGTGGCCCAGTATCATGGCTCGCCAGCCGAAATGTGGGCTTATGTTATAATGTTGACGAGTCTGCGTGCGACGAGTGTTGCCCCCCCACCCCGCCACCTCTCGCACGTGCGGGTTTCCTTCCACATGTAAGCACTTACATTAATTGGCTGAAAACGTCTTAAAATAGAGAGGACCGCAGAGCTTTTGAGCAAATCGTTGGCGTCGGCTCACCGCGTGGCTGCTACCTTCCCTGCTTGTCTTGAGCATTGTCGGTCTATGAGAGCGAGCGAATTCTGCGTGGTGCGCGCCTTTCGTGAAAATCATTGTTTGCTGTATTATTAATTAGGGATTTCCCCGGCCGGCTCAGGGCTGTAAACAGGATATGAGCACTGCCTCAATGCTCATTTGAGCCGGAAATCACTTTAGCTTCTTCTAATGAATGTCGCACGTGTGTATGTCGAACTTCGTTTGTCGCCGTACGTAGCCAACGGTGCTAATCGAAGGTGCGGGGAAATGTTACAAAATGTGAAAAAAATAACACCCCAACAGATTACTTATTCCTTCACCCCCACGCCATCACGCGATATTGTGTCACACGTAATTCCGTGCCGTGAATCGGTAGCGTCGCTCGCGGATGCCATCGTGGCTGCTGGTTTAGGTGTGCGCTTGCTGGTCGGATGCTCTCGCCACGGTGGCTATGAGATGTTAACCACCTCGCCTGGTATGCAGGAGGTCGTGGGTTCGATCCCGACCCTGACGCCTGTTGCTGTATATTTGGAGTTTGCGTGTCTGTCTTCCCGTGGTCGTGTGGGGTTTTTCTCCGGATCCTCCAGATTCCCCCCCACCCACCACCACCACCACATTTAGAATCGACATGCATCTTGACTATTCGGCTGCTGTAAATTTTCGACGTGATGATAAGCCACTTCGTTGAGCTATCATTTGCGATGGCCAGATTGGTTGCTTCTGAGAAAGAGCTACGTAGCTCAGTGGGTCTGACCTGGTAAAATAAAATAAAAACAGTTTATAGTTTTAGTTTAGTTTGGCGATAAAGAAACGCAGTGACCGCGTCAGAACAGAAGGGGCATAACGTCAGAATTCCACCACGTACCCAGCACGGGTGGTGGGGGGGGGGGTCCGTGAAAATAAATAGCCATTCAAAGAAATCAACCCCTGGTTTCCCGTAAGAGTCGCATGTGCTACAGGTTTTACTTTAATGTGGAAAGTGAACGTGGCCCTAAAACATGCCTTTTGGAAGAAGGGGAGGGAAAAAAACATGATAGCATCTCCTTGGAATTATCTGGACACTTCTTTATTAATTTACCTGCATTTCATCCTTCTCCAGATGAGACCGCAGCCAAATATTTTTTGGTTTGTTTACTTTGGGGCGGGGGGGGGGGGGTTCTGTTACGTACGCGCGCGTGGAACGGTCAACACAGCGGAGGTCACGTGCGATCCGGAGGTCACGTGCGGTGGCGTAAAGTGTGAGTCCTCCAAGCCTTTCCAAGATGCCTGGCCAGCATCAAAGAGTACTGCTGCTAAACTATTATTTTTTTCACCAGGTAAGGCCCATTGAGCTTGGTTGATTCAGAAGCGACCTGCCCATAAATGATAGCTCAACGAGTCGGCTGAATAGGCCCTAGAACGTCTCTCTAGAGCGCTTGATAGCCAAGGCCCTTCTGCCAGCAGCAACGGGAGCAAGCAATTGCATGGCTGCACCTTTACCTTGTACTGAATATCTACCTATATATGCACCTATGTACATATGTATCATGATGTATGTATACTGTATTTGTGTGCGTATGTATGCTTTAATTGTGCAGTGTATTGAATTGTGGTGTTCATGTTTGTTAATCTTCAAGAATCAAATCGTTATTTATGGATCAGAAACATGAACCACATTCTGCCGCTACCGACGATGAGAGACAGAAAAAGGAAACACGTGAATAAGAAAATAAATGCAAATCAGATGCATATTTTGACTATTGACAAAAGTAATGGGCTTGGCAGGACGCGTCACTAGGGCGGATGACATCGCCGATCGAGGGAACTTTTTTTACTGAGTGGCAGCCAGCAGAGCAATTGCACCTCGGAGTACGACGTCCGTAGGAGATGGAGCAACGATACTGGCTCATGTGCAGGAGCGAGATGGACTGTGGCATTGTGTGGCTCTGGTTGAGTGGTGACAATCTTCTTCTTCTTTCGTCTGGCATTTTTGGGGATTACAACAGATTACAAATTGATGTCGACATTTGATATTCATTCAGGAGTAGCAGCGTGGATTTCGTTTCAGATCGCCGTTGAATGATCTGACTTGGCAGTCGTTCACGATACATGTTGCACGGTCTGAGATGCTGCACCACAGTCACAAACTGGACTCTCGCTAATGTTTCACTTAACAATGCCGGGAGGCCTTCATCCAGCAGTTGAAAGCAGGCTGATGATGACAACGATAAAGCCAAAACACTCGTCAATGGAATTGTCCAAATCTCCCGATGCAGGACCCTGACTGAATACGATTATTGAGACTCGGTGAGATATTTGCGTCGCAAATAAGTGTCGTCATTACAATTGCTATTGGACAAAAATGATGAAAGGAGATAGAAAGCAACCTGAAGTTTAGGCTGTCGTTGCATTGTTCAACAGGCCTTTATTGGAGTGCGAAAAATAAATTGTACCCGATTGACTGCCATTTAATTGCAGAGATAATGAAAATATCGTGAAATTTCTTTCCCCTGTTTTCGCCAAAGGATAGGGATGGATTACCAGAATCTGTGGAGGTGTTTCTCTGCATCTTTTTTTCCCATTCGCACCCAGTCACACGCTATTGTGTGTGGGAATTCCTCTATCCCACCAGCAGTTTCAATTTCCAGAAGGAAAAAAAACCGTGATAAGCTTGCCAAGAGAAGCTCAGAGGCTTTGTGAAAAACCGGCAGTACAAAGCGGAGCATACAGATGAGAGACACTAGGCTCGGAGCAGATAAAAAGCTGCTGGGTTGTTTTTGCCTCGAACTTATTGGACGCACATTTCATGCGGCCAGGCACCGAATGGGCTGCAGCCAGGAACTAAAAAAAGCCGGAATACATTAGTTTGTTTCTGCATTCCTGCTTAAGACATAAGGGACTTAAAGCAGGCCCGGGTTATTTGTACAGAACGTCATGGTTCGATAAAATAATGCTACGCCTTTAACAAACGCTCAAATTAATTCAAGCAATATAATAATACAGTGGGGGTTGGGGAGCGGTGGTGCAGTGGTTGACACACTGCACGACGCGGTTTAGTTGCTGCCCGTGGCTGACGTCAGTGACGACAGAACTCTTGCCGGGTTTTTGTTTTCTGACTCCCCAAAGCATTTGTTGGAAATCCCAAGCGATATCCTCGTGAAATTAAAAAGCGAACAAGAACGCACGTAAATTCAACGTGTTTTGAAGCTACACGTGCGTCCTACTGCAAATTCAGGAAAATCCATTCTCACACTGCCCTGTGGTCCCACGTTTGCACTGCCCACCTTTACCAACAAGCTCCAAATTAAGTTTTTATGTCCGAACCAGCGTGGTGAAGTATGGTCAAGCAACAACCCCCCACCCCCCCCCCCCCCCCAATGACTGACACGGCTTGGGAAGGCCTTCATCCAGCAGTGGAATAACCGACACCTGGAAATGACCAACCGGCTGAAAAGGATATTGCGATCACCGCAAACGCACGTGCATTTATTTGTTTTGTGATTCTGCTAATCATTTGTACCTATTCCGCTCACATCTTGTGTCTCTCTAGACCAGGGTTGGGGAACGTCTGGCCCGCGGGCCGTAAGAGGCCCGCGAAATCATTTGGGTCTGGCCCTGCCAAGGCAACCGCAGGCAGGACTCTAAATTCAATAAATCTAGGAGCAAACCTGGAAAAGCAGTTGTAAGTAGCAACATCATCAATACCAGCTAACATTACACGCCTCGCCAAAGAGAAGCAGTTCCAGCCATCACATTAGGAGTGAGTTAATTAAATGTTTGACCAAATATAACAGGCACATTTTTAAGTTAATCATTTTGTATGGCCCGCCAATGATGTTATAAATATCCAAATGGCCCTTGGCAGAAAAAAGGTTCCCCGCCCCTGCTCTAGACCCACGCAGACTGTAGGTACGCATCTTGCTGTATTCGGGCAGCACTCAGAGTTCCCATTCTGCAGTAGCTCAGAGGTCAGCTACCTGTTGTTCATTAAGGCGAACGGCGCAAACCAGAGAACGCGTGCCCTCATCACCTCATAGACATGCAGGGTGTCACGATACGCCGGCCTTTCGATTAATATTGATTCTCTAACTCGCAGTTCAAGCGTGCGAGTAAGAATCAATGTGTTTTTGTGTGTTGTATGTATCGTGTGTATCATCATCGCCGTCGTTATTTTAAAAAAAAAAAATTCATACCGCATTACATCTGGAGGCACTGTGGGTTTGACGCGACTCCTTGCAGCCATGAGAAACGTGCACCACGGTGCCAATCAGATAATCGATTTTGGAATTAAATCTCCACCATGAATCACGACGGGTGATCGGATTGCCACGGTGGGGGGCGGGCGAACCGTTGACACGAGCGTCAGACGGACGGGCACGTGCGTGGAGGCTTGTGCGAAGCAGCTGCAGCGATGATAACCAAAAGCCTCAAGTTTACTTGTCTGGCACTCCATCGGAAGTTTTTTTCTCGTGACGCCACTGCATTGAGTTTGTATTAAAATTCAGTGGCGTCACTCGAGTGTGATAGTGACGCAATCTACCGTAAGATTGATAGTTTTTTCTTTTTAAAAATGTAAGCTTATAACTCGTATCACAATGAACCAGGAGAGAGAGAGAGCTCAGGTGTCTATGTGAGCGATGCGCGCGTGTGTGTGTTTGATTTGGGTGGGGGAGAGGGGATTGTAGCATAAATAGGTATAGCCCTTGTTTGTGGATCAGCGTTTTCGCACGCGGTGAGGTAAATAAATTGTGAGTACCACCACCTTTTCTAACTTCTCTCGCGACGTACCTAGCCAACCGTGTTCATCGGAGGTGCGGGAACAAGTAGGCCAACTACCCTGCTGGAAGGACTCTACAGAGCAGCGTCCTTCACTGCCAGGCCGACGAGCCCCTGGCGGCCCCTGACGGCCTTTAGTGTGGCCCCTGACGGCCTTTAGTGTGGCCACTGACGGCCTTTAGTGTGGCCCCTGGCCTGCGGACCCCATCAATACACAGCGTGTGACACCCCCCCCCCCCCCGCTTGAAGGCGGTGTGGTGGCCCTGAACGCTGACGATGTCAACTCGGCGAAAGTGGGGCCCTCCCCTCGAAAAATGAGTTGAAGAACACCTTGCACCAGAGCTTCATCCAGCTTGAGCAGCAGTGGCGTTGAGCGTGCGACGACCTCTCTTGTTAATGTCCTTCAAGAGTGGCTTGGTCGTCTCGGGGCTGTCGTGGTTCATTGGTTCCGCACGCCGCCGGCCCAGCCGCACACTCCTCTCTGCCCTTCCTTCTCAGAGGCCTCCTTCCACGGGCAGCCCTCGTCTCCATCGTGCCCTGCGGCGATGAGGCCCCTTGTTAAACCGCCGCACGGCCAATGGCATTATTGGTTCGGAATGGAAGCGAGTGAGTTGGGGCCAGGGGGAGGCGAAATCAAAGGCTTCGAGGTTTCATTAACACATTCCTGGGTTCGCCATCCGAATTGTCATTTGTATGCAGGGCGCATGCGTTTTGCCATTTAAATTTGTGCGCGTTGCTTGAGACCGGCACTGTACGTGCCCCTGCTGTTGGTGGTTGTCTATTTGCACATGCTGTTTGTATTCGTCTTGGAATGTCCCCACCGCCCCCCCCCCTTCCAAATCACCCCGCCAAAAAACAATGTTGTCGCGCAATAAAAAATATGATTACAAAATTATTGGTGGGATGTGAGAAAATGTAGCAGTTGAACGGCACCGTACCACGAGCGGCCGCATTCACATGCTTGTGCAATTTGAGCGAAAAAAATTAAACGGATATGAATTTGAATTCCGGTGAACGGCGCCTGTAAAAGAGAGGCGTCGTAATCTAAATGAGCACGCTATTGGAAAGTCACAAAGCGTAATCATTCATTCGATTGTAGGAAGATATGTGCTCTTATTAAAAAGAGACCACATGGGTTATTTAAAAAAAAATGTAAGTAAAAAATGGTCTTTCAAGGACCTATAAAAATGCCTAGGGAGAGAGTTCTTATTTTCAGGCAGTAGAGGTTTCCGCAAAGCTCAATTAGGCTTGACCACGAAACAAGTATTGTTATTTAAAGGTTTTTAAATGGTAGGATTTGGTACAAAGATGACTAGATAGAAAAGGACACGCGCTAATTCGTATCTTACAATGTTAGCACTGTGTTTAATGATGCACGAGTAGGTGGCTAAACTAATTGGACTGTTGTGGTATGCCTTACTGTTGTGATGAGAACACTGAAGCTTAGTCGTGTGACCTCTTTAAACACGTGATAGGGCATTGCATGAGCCAATCTCAAATCCGCACGCAACATCTATCTGTGCACAAAACATTTGGCCTTTCACGAATATATATTCCGCTATTGTAAACAAGTTTTGCATAGAATGTATGCGGCGCTTTTTGTCTCGAACTATTATCGCCATGGTAAGTAAAGGACGCGGATACAATTTTTTGTTTCTTGGCAAACCTCGCTTTTCTGTTGATAATGTCCATAACGTGCGGTGGCATGCTGATCGCAAAGCGGTACAGATTGCATTATAATGGTGGAGTTTTTTCGAAACTGAGTGGGGTGCAATGGTGGCAAGATGTTAACTGCCTCGCCTGGTATACAGGAGGTCGTGGGTTTGATCCCGACCCTGACACCTGTGTGTTGGAGTGTATCTCTCCCCGTGGTTGCGTGGATTCATCTCCGGGTCCTCGCTTTTTTTCCCTCAACATTTTAGAAATGCGCGTTTAGAGTGTTTGGCTGCTACAAATGTCCACATGATAAGCCACTTCGTTGAGCTATCATTTGTGGCCAGGTCGCTTCTGAATAAGGGTGATATAGCTCAGTGGACCTTGCCCGGTAAAATAAAAATATATAGTTTAGTTTATAGTTTAGTTTAGAAACGTGTTCCACCAAACAATCTCATTACAGGGTTTCCCAGCCAGATGAAAGCACTTTCACCCCCAGGTGCATTCTGTGTATTATTAATGTGGCTCACTTACAAGTTAGTAAGTTGTAACAATCATTAACGTTGACTGATAAAGTTACTTTTCAACTTGCACTTAATTTTTTTTTCACCTCCACTGCAAAACTCAAGTCCTTCCTTGCTTCCGCTCATGTCCTATCATGGATCGCCTTTTTTCTGTTTGCCACTCGCCATTCGCATGGAGTATAGACATCGGCGCAATGCTTTCGCGTGCTCCGGCAAACACGAAAGCCGAACTGCAGGCAGGCTCTCGGTGAAGGTTGATCATGTCAGCAAAATGTAAACGCATGACCTCCAAGCGAGCGATCCCACGTGAACACCTCCCCGCCCCTACTTCTCATTGCCTCTCTCGTGCCTGCTTTATAATTCAATCTGCCTGCAACGGGGGGGAGGGGGGGGGGCGCTGTGCTTTATAAGTGGGCGAGACTCCCTCTGGGCACAGTTAGCAGTTGTGAACTGCCTGTGAAAGATTAGGCTTGCACAAATCAATAGCAGCAGCAGAGAGAGAGAGAGCGAAAACAACTTTATTTAAGTTTTTGTTGTTCTTTCCTTACTCCCCAAAGCTTGGTTTGAAATCCCAAGCGATATCCTCGTGCGATTTAAAATGGACCAGAATGCACATGAGTTCAATGTGCTTTGAAGCTACATGTGGTTGCATTTCAGAAAAATCCATTCTCATATTGTACTATGCTCCCGCGTGCACACTGCCCACCTTTACCAACCCATACTAACCAGCGTGGTGATGTGTGGTTAAGTAACCCATGCGACCCGTACCGCGTGGTGAGGCCCCTCATCTTAGAAACATATTGACGAAAGGTCTGTGTGTGTACACGTTCCAGAATGCAGAGTCAAAACCAACAGCTTCTATGCCCCCCCCCCCCTTTTGGTATAACCCAAAGTCGGGCTTCCAACCCGTGAGAGGTTGCCCGTTCTCCTCTGCTGCCCCTGCCGTCTGGAACGCTCTTCCCGTAGTTGTCCACGCTTGATTCTCTTCGTTGTTAGTCTTCCCAGACCTCTTCTCCCCTTCCCATCCTCTGACATTGTCTCGATTCTGCTTCACGAAACGCCCTACCTAATAATACCCTCCCGCCCCGCCCCCCGCCCCTTGCCTCCTGCCTCCTAACCCTAATTATAATTAGGGATAGAACGGGAAGGGGTGATAATTATCACCCGTTCCCGTTCTCCCTCCGGGAGTGAAAATGAGAGATGTTTTTTTGTTGCCGCATCAATAGTTACACATTACCGCACAGGTCAGCGTGCGCGTGGGTTTGTTTGAGTGGTTTGGAGCGGGTCGGCACACAACAGTGGTGTACTCCATCTGCCCGACTCGTGGTTTTCTGTTTTGCCATTGGGTTCATTATTTATTTTGTCTGCATGCGCTGATTGTGTTTACATTCTTTGCCCTATGCTCCGTCTTGAGACGTTTGTAGCATTTCCACTTTATGTAAATACATTATTATTAAGATCTAATAGCCCATTCACTCTTCATTCCCTTCATCGTCTGATTAGTCGAAAACAATTCCTGCGTAGGTTACTGGAATTGATCATTTGTGTTATAGAACTGTTAAGAATATAACTATCACATTGTCAAACAGTGCAAGTTCATCCCCCAGCGCCTCTGTCCACCCACCAATCTAAATGGGCTCACCGCAGTTAGTCAACTGGCAGGTTGCATGCGGCGGGGTGAAGTGTGTGTGGACACTCCCACCTCTTGCAAGATATCTGTGGCCAGCGTGAGAGAGTAGGCAGAACCCACCTTCCATCAGGAGCTCTCGAACGCTCTCTCAAGTGGAGGAGGCCTTTTCACCAGTGGTGGCAAAGAGCAGTCAATTACAGAGCTGCTCGTCCTAGGTTCTTTTCTTTAGGGAGCCACGGCGGCGAGATGTTAACCCCCTCGCCTGGTATACAGGATGGTCGTTGGTTCGATCCCGACACTGACACCTGCTGCTGTATATTTGGAGTTTGCGTGTTCTCCCCGTGGTCGCGTGGATTCTTTTTCGGGTTCTTCGGTTTTCCCCCTCCATGTTTACAATCAACGTGCGTTTAGAGTACCATGTTGGGCTGCCAGAGGTGTGGACTCGAGTCATGTGACTTGGACTCGAGTCAGACTCGAGTCATGAATTTGATGACTTGCGACTCGACTTGGACTTGCATAACAATGACTTTGTCCCACCTATGAGATGTGGACTCGAGTCATGTGACTTGGACTCGAGTCAGACTCGAGTCATGAATTTGATGACTTGCGACTCGACTTGGACTTGCATAACAATGACTTTGTCCCACCTATGAGATGTGGACTCGAGTCATGTGACTTGGACTCGAGTCAGACTCGAGTCATGAATTTGATGACTTGCGACTCGACTTGGACTTGCATAACAATGACTTTGTCCCACCTCTGTGGGCTGCCACTATAAATGTCCACGTGATAAGCCACTTCGTTGAGCTATCAATTGTAACCAGGTCGCTTCTGAAAAAGATAGCTCATTTGGGCCTTACCTGGTAAAACATAAATAAATAGTAAAATTGTTGCGTGGCTGCATGCACACCATTTGGCATTTATACGGTTTAATACAGCCGTGCGCGTGTTCACCTGTTGGGTTTTAATAATTCAGATGCATGTGCGTTCACGTACAGCACTTTCACAGCCTGTTATTGGGCAATTACGTTTATAACGCGACGGTTACGTCGGCCACAAGGACCGTGACACGTAAACGTGCCCCTCACTGAAGAATGATGTCCACCGAGAGGCGCCTTTATCCGTTATTTTGTGTGCAGATCACAGCCTCTGGGTGAGCAGGATAAGATTTTGTTCAATTGGAAAATCTTTAAGCTTGCAGATTGAATCCCAGCCCTCATTCGTTGCCCGCGTTCTTCACTCATCTCATTCGCCGTTTCGTTTCCTCTTGTGTTTCAGGTGCCGGTGAATCTGGCAAAAGTACCATCGTCAAACAGATGAAGTAAGTTACCCCGGCCTCCTCGTGTGCTGTTTGTTTTTATTCTAACGCAGAGCGCGCGTGGGGTGCGCGTGATCGCACTCCGCGTGACGGTGAGTCGCCAGGGGTGGGAGTGAGCTGTAATTCATTGCCAACACCTGCATATCGGCACAGTTATCTATTTGATTCTGCCATGAGCCCCCCGAAAAAAACACAAATCTAGGTATTGTCAGGCATTCTTACGCGAACAGCATTTTACGTTGAGTAATAACCCGACCGCTGCTCTTAAATTGACTCTTCAGTCAAAACGTGGGGGTCTTTGTGGGTTTCTGGGTAAGATCGCGTAAATATATAGATGTGTCATTAAAACCCGCCACCACCCGACACAGCCAACTAGTAAGGGTTGTCACGTAAACATAACGTGCCAATTCGTCACTAGTACAGCACACGGGTGTGTTGGAGAGCCAAGCCACAACATTTACAATCCAAGTACGACGTTTCGCCAGTAATTACAACTAGCTTCATCAGGTGACAGCCAGATTTTGACAGCCACAAATCTGGCTGTCGCCTGTTGAAGCTAGGTGTAATTACTGGCAAAACGTCGTACACGGATGGTAAATGTTGTGGCTTGGCTCTCCAACACACCGATGTGCTGTACTAGTGACAACCCTTACTAGTTGGCTGTGTCGGGTGGTGGCAGGTTTTAACGACACATCTATATATTTACGCGATCTAACCCAAAAACCTCTATTATGGATGATATTGGTTGCGAAAGCCTAACACCTGTTAAACCGTCTTTGCGGGTGTTTGCGTGATGTTGTGCCCATCACGCTCACGCGGAAATCCTTTGGAATCCAGCAATGATCTCACAATTTCACAGGGCACACAACAGCAAAACAACGGCTGCATTGTAAAACCCCTCTCTCTCTCTTGCATTGCACCCCGATCAGGAACGCGTTTTCTGCGGTTTGTTTGCCTCCCAGGATTATCCACGAAGACGGCTACACGCCCGAGGAGTGCCTGCAATACAAGGCCGTGGTGTACAGCAACACCATACAGTCGATCATCGCGATTATTCGCGCCATGGGCAACCTCCGCATCGAGTTCTCCGACATGAGCCGAGCGGTGAGTAACCCGCACAGCCTCTGAGGCGGACGGCTCGTCCACCGCGTGATTGATGTGCGCTCGATACGTCTCCCGGGCTCGGCATCTGGAAGATCGGGTTCACGCCGCTGGGTGGTGAGACCGATCGAGGGTCGCCCTGGATGCGCTGCCCGCGGTGTGATGCTGAAGCCAATAGAAAGTGGACAGAGCTCACTGCCAGTCTCATGTATACACACACATAGAGGGCAGGCTTGTACAATTATTGCGCTTATATATCTCTTCCTAGCAGCTATTTAGACTTTTATTTGGTCAAGTCTAGAGGCCTTTCATGCCTCCGTGGTGGCTGCCCTGTCAAGTTTTGCTGTCGGGCAGAGTAATTTGTTAACGAGCCGGAGGTCGTCCCGTCTATTAAATTCCCACGTCGTTGATTCACCGCTAAGGACACCCACGCACTTTGGACGAAAATCTCGCGAGCGGACGGAAATGGACGAAAGTTAATTACGGATGGTCGATGCGATTTTAATTAAGTGCTTTTCCCTTGGCTGGCATTTCTCTCGCTGCTTTTGCTCGTATTCAATCTTATTTGCAGTAAACACAAAACAACCGTCCGAATAGTAACAAGGGGGAAACAATGTCGCAGTGTGCTGGAATGTTGGCATTAATGGAATTCAAAATCACTGTACAGTTGTGTGCTTTGTCCCATTTTTGTTGGCACCTTCGAGATAGCTGCCGCTGCGTGGTGCGACACGTCACGCGATGAATGTAACTGCGCATAAAAATCATCAGTCTTGGTACGCGTAGCGTGCGTGCGGTGCTGAGTGCTGCTACCACGGAGGTGCCTGTAGTTCGCCAAGACTGCTGTTGGTTCACCGAAAGGTTGTTTGTCATTCCGATTACAACTCGAAAACAAAGAGCAGTTCAAGGATGCGTGTGTACGTATGTTGAACTTCTTTCGCGCCGTACGTAGCCAACCAATTGGTGTGGAGAGGGGGGACAACAAACTAAGCACAAAAAGCAATCGAAATGCAAGTTCGTTTTATGAGAGGGCGTGTACCTGACCTGTAGCGTGGGCAAAAACACAGTGATTGGTTATAATTTTCTCACCATCGACACCTATTGGTTGATGGCTGAATTACAACAACTTTCAAGTCTTCATAGAGCACTTCTTAATGATTTACCGAGAGTCGTATATCTAATATCAGATCCCAACCCTGAGCCACCCGTGCCGACCTTCCGCACAAACAATGGAGCACGCTCAATTAGGATACACGCAGCCGGCCCACGCCACCACCTTCATGAGTAGGAAATCAAAGGGAAGCCTGGAATGCAACTGCAAAAATGCTGAACAAAAAATAGGGCACTTTGCGAACCTCTGCCGACTGCGCAAATTCAACGGAGACAGCAGCAGTAATGAATTTGGCCTCACCTGAAGTTAATCAGATTGCATTCAGACTTAGGCATAGATCTTCCAGTTATTATTCAGGATGCCATACGCAAGACGATGAATGGAGAGCCGTGCAAAAAAAGTTCAACATACATAACTTAAAGTCCACTGCGGTACATGGCTACAGCGGTGAAATTGCGCCGATGGTGCGAAGCATCCACCACGCGTCTACAACAGATGGAGGGGGCTTGCAGAGAATGCCACGTTTTTTTCTTTGTCGCTCCCGTTATTGTGAGCATATTCCCTTTAGTGCTCACTTTCCGCTCTGTAGAGAGGTCTACCGAATGAGAACATTTCTTCTCTAAGACGTACGTGTACTGCATGTTGAAATTGTTTCGCATCGTACGTAGCCAACACTGCTAATCGGAGGTGCGGGGGAAGGACAACAAACTAAACGCAAAAAGGAGTTCTAAAGAAATTAGTTTTCAATTTATATTTAAAAGTGCATCGCTCCCAGTGGCTTCATAATATCGGTAGGAAGAGCATTCCAGGCAGCTGCAGACGCACATCTGACAGCGCGCAATGCGGTAACCGTCTTTGTTCGATGGCCAGCCAAAAGCCGCTGCGGCGATGAACGGAGTTCGCATGACGGTTCATGCTCCTTGACGCATCCTCGTCGTGTCAGTTTAAGGTTTGCCCGCAATATGGCGGCGCTCTGATATACCGTTGAACATCGGGCCCACGATAATCCCATCGTCGGGTTTTTGCCAAATATCGTAATGTTTGCGATTGTCATTGCTCGTTTTATGTTTTGAATGTTTAACTTTCGCACGAAATGTTCATGAGATAGAAAACACAACAATCAAAGTTCAAATAAATACTTATTGCCCATTCAATTATCAGAAGGCAAAATGTTTTCCAGAGTCATTGATGGCCTGGTAATACGATATCACAATTTTCATAATTGATTCAATTACTTTGTTGTATAGCTGACAGCATGTGCATTGCAAGCAATGCAGATTGCAATGCATTGTTTAGAGAAATTGGATGGCTGGAGTTGGTGAACTTTGAAATAATCTTTATTCATATACGAAGTACAACAAACCATACAAACAATTCAATGAATGTCCAAACTCCTCTTTCAGAGTTTCTGAGAAACTAATATCTCTATAATTGTCAAGTCGTGAAAACGGATATCATATCTCATCGTGAAAAATGATATCATGGCAAGCCTAACTATTACCCAGAAAAGATGCCTTCTATGCACGACTTTTATAATATTTCATATTAATGTGGCCTTTATGGTATTTCAATTTTTTACAATGTTAATGAATGTAATATTTAATTTCACCATTCCATAAAACATGTGTTTGCAAGTTGATAAGATGCTGCCCATGTTGGGCACTAGTGAGTCACGGTTATTGTGTATTTTATTTATTCCGGTCCGTCCCTTTCAGCCGCCACTGCCTCCCCACCATCACCGAGTTCCCCTCCCACATCCCATTAAAACATTCCAGCCCGGGCCACATTAATACGCCTATCTGTGGAGTACTGTCAAGTCGATGGCTTGAGCTGTGTGAGTTTACATTTTAATAATCTCCATTGATGCTTAAAGTACGCTGTACATTAACCCTCATACTCATTTACAGAGGACTAACACTCACCGGGTGGCAGCTCAAGATACAGCACGGCATCTGTGAAAAAGAGCTTCATAACTCATCAGATTCCTTCAGTATTAATAAATATTCTGATACAAAATGGATTCACGTGCCATCTGAATGCTCAATATGTCATACAACGGTCTGTGCCCTGCCAACCTGCCACACAAACCACTCTCCCTCATCGTTCATACCCCAAACTGTTACATTAAACCTCTTCACTGCCTCTGTCTTACTACCTGATTGCAATTTGCAGTTTTTAAAGTCTCACGTCAACACCTTCCAACTCTACAGCTCAGCGTTCTTCATTGCAAGGCCCGCGGGCAAATGGCGGCCCCTGGTGGCCTTTAGTGCGGCCCCTGACAATACACACAGATGTGAAAACACCCCCATTGTGTTGTCAAACCCCAATGGTTTCAAATGTGTGGCAGCCCTCACGCTGATGATGTATTATTGGTGAAAGTGGCCCCGCTCTGCTATCATTCCATTTCCGAAAGAATGCATGCTGTAGTACACGGTCTGTGAATTTAATTGCACAATCTCATGAATGTTTTCTTTTCATTTGCCCGACAGCGGCATAGTCACGCATCTGGCAAGGGCCCTGCTGCTCCCCCCCCCCCCCCGCGGGCGGTGCAATTGCACCGCCTGCGCACTCAATAGCTTCTCCACCGATGCATGGGTAATGAACGCGCCGAACGAGTTCTCTACGTTCTAAACTAAACCATTTTTATTGAGCTAAACAGCTATTTTTAAGAAGTGACCTGTCCTCAAATGACGGCTCAACAAAGTGGCTTATCATGTGGAAATGTATTGCAGCCAAACACTCTAAACGCACGTTTTTAAATGTGGAGGGAAAAACCGAAGGACCCGGAGAAGAATCTACGCGACCACGGGGAAAAATACACCGCAAACTCCGAATATACAACAGGCGTGAGGGTCGGGATCGAACCCACGACCTCCTGTATACCAGGCGAGGTAGTTAACATCTCGCCACGTTGAGCGGCGAATGCCCCATCCGCTCTCCCCACAACTTAACTCCCCCACCCCCACCGCCCCCCCCCCACTCTCTCTGCTCCTTGGTCACAGGACGATGCGCGGCAGCTGTTTGAGTTGGCGAGCACGTCGGAGGAGGTGGCGCTCACGCTGGAGCTCGCTGGGAACATCCAGCGGCTCTGGATGGACGAGGGCGTGAAGACCTGCTTCGGTCGTGCCAACGAGTACCAGCTCAACGACTCGGCTGCGTAGTGAGTACCTGCGCAGCGGCGCGCGCAGCGGCGCGTCCATTCATCGAGCAGCGACACTCGGCGCTTTCGTCGTTCGTTCACCGCGCATCGTCGGCGAAGGACCGTTGCGCCAAACGCGTGACCTCTTGCGAGAAGCATTTGCGTGAACCGCTCTCGAGTCATTTGTTTGATCCACCGTATCACGGGAGGGGGGGGGGCGATCACGGGGGGGGGAGGCGATCACACGTGGGGGGGGCGGTGCCATTCCCTTTGAGGGCCGCACTCCACTTCGAACGCCAACCGCCAATTGAAGTGCGTTTTCGTCGACAGCCCTTTATTTTCGTTTTGTTTTTACTTCAACTCCACGACGCAAGCACCGGTACAGAGCACCGATCACGAACAAAGGGTGGGGGGGGGCACAGAAATTCCACGAACAAAAGCCCGAGATTGGCGCGGCAGGACTTAGTGAAGGAGGGAGGGGGGGGGGATTGGGCTCGTCGTCGACAGCACCTTAACACCGCACCTCCGATTAGCACGGTTGGCTACGTACGGTGCGAAAGAAGTTCGACGTACACACGCCCTAGAGTGGGGAAAATACAGAACAGGCGACGTCTGGGGCAACGACCCTTGCTGGTAGAGAGATAGGCCATTGCCTGAAATGTCACCGGTTGCGTACGTTTGAATATTTCGGGGCAGTATTACTAAGCGTGTTGGGTGTTTGTTATTGGTGCTCATGCAGTACCGCTGCCAATGCACTATTGCAATAAAAAAATAAACACGCATGAAATCGTGCATTTTAGAATCAAGATCTCTTAAAATTATCTAATAATAACATCGGTCATGAGTGACTTGTTGATAGGTCTTGGGCCTCCTCTTCATAAACCCATAGTGACCAGCATGGCAAAGCGTGGCCAATCAACTGACACGGCATGAATAAGCCTTTTTTGAGGAGTAGATTGCTAAATATCCATAAATTATTATTATTGCTGGACAGAAAAAAAAATGCAGTCGTACAAAGCACGTGGTGACCATTGAACAAAAAATGATAAATAATTTAATCAAATCACGATCTCAGATCATGCCAATAAATGTAATTACGTGGAGGGTGAATGGATAAATGCATCCCATTAAATCCAGAGCGACTGCTGCTGCTGCGAGCAGTGGCACTACCTAGCATGCGTTTCGCGTTTTAATGTTTCTTCTGTTATTGCCATTGGATCGCGCGGAGTTTCACATTTGATCCATTCCCCTCGTAACTCATCAACCCTAACGCCGTCAGGCCTTCGGCAAAGCAACGCTGATGCCATCCCCGTCACAGTTGTTATGCCGCCCTCGCTACGCCATGAACCCCCAAGAAGCCGGTTTCCACCTCAATGGCAGCGCATGCCTCGTCATGACGAAGATGAATCGGTTGTCGTTATTTAATTCCCAGAAAGTGCCCCCTTGCTGCCACTGTTGGTTTCAGCGCCCGGGTGTTGACAGTCCTGAAACCCCAAAGTGATGTCATCTCAACCAATCAAACAGCCGGGGGATTGACGGCCCGCCTCTAGTTTTATGGAGAATATGAATAATCGTAGCGTTAGTCATCACGTCAGCAGTAGTCACAGTAGTAGTCGCAGCAGCTGTAGTCATATTTGTATCAGCAGCAGTATGTATGTTGAACTTCTTTCACACCTAGATTTGACGCTTTCGTGACTGCAAGGATTCATATTCTTAGGTTTTTTCGGTAAAGTCACGTAGGTAAAACATTAAAACTGTCGTGGCTGTGACGGTTCCACCTGAAGACGGAGGCTTGTGTTGCCTCCAAAACGTTGTGATTTTTATTTTATTTTACTTTTATTAATTTTAATGTTTTACCTACGTGACTTTACCGAAAAAACCTAAGAATATGAATCTTCTTTCACACCGTACGTAGCCAACCGTGCTAATCAGAGCAGTGGTTACAAGGACAGTTTTTTAGGAGTAATGTGAGTCATATTAGTACCAGTGTAAGTCGTCATATTTGTATGAGTAGCTGCAACCATATTAGTATCAGCAGAAGTCGGAGGTGTTTGGAGCAGCAGTAGTCATAGTAGTACTGTAGCAGCAGCCAGTGGTGGCAGCAGTGGTCCTATTAATATTAGTGTAATAATCCTTCTTGAGACGGCTTCGGAATCAGTCCTTTTATTTCCACTCCACAATACACTTTGCTCACTCACTCTCCGTTGCTGGCAGACAACGGAGAGAGGACAGACTTCGCACTACGTCCCCACCGCGCACGTGGCACCCAGAGCCCCCGTCCGCGCGTGACCCTGCTCTTCTCAGTTTCAGTCTGCTCTCGATCGTTCTCTCTCACTCGCTCTTAATACCTTCGTCACGTGGTTCCCCCAGCCAATCGTTCATGGACAGCTTCGACCATTCTCGATGGTTCCCTGTCAATCCCGGGACCACGCCCCTCATCCGGCTCCCCATTAGCTGGGGCCCCGAATGGCTAGGCCAATCACTCCTGATGACCTGTCGTGATCACGCCTGGGCCATGGTCCCTATCTCAACCCTTATTGGCTACAAGCAGGACCGGCAAGCCAATCCCCACGTGAACCCTCTATAGCTGTTATTACATTAGCATCAGTAGTCAATAATAATAATTGAAATGTATAATGCGCATTCCATCCTAGGATCACAATGTTCAATGCATGGAAATCAGGAAACAATAAACAACCAGGGCCACCGACCAAACTAAAGAGGGGGGAAAGCCGGTTTAAAGAGATGGGTTTTCAAAGTAATCATGGTCGTTTAAGCATGATTAGCAGCAGTAGTCATGGTCGTTTTAGCATTCGTAGTCATATGAGCATCAGTAGTTATAATAGTAGCAGTAGCACAGTGGCCTTAGTAACCACAGCAGTCGTCGTAACTTTAGTAGTGGTAGCAGCAGTACTGCAGGAGCAGCAGTACAGGGCTAGTTTGGAACTAGAGGACTGTATTACGAGCCGGGGTTAATTACATTTCACACGGAATTGAATATCAAACTGCTGGTTGATGTGAATATTGTAACAACAACAAAATCAGGAAACTACTTTAACATTATTTAATTTGCCTGCTTGTTTGAATAACGGAAAAAAGCGATCGCAAATGTGAACCGGTGTCATGGGCGTTCGTGGATCGTTAATTGTGGGGGACGCAGGGTTTGGGATTAGCGTACGGATAAAACGTCGCGCCGCCCTGAGCAGTCGAGGAGGTCAAAACAGTCGAGGAGGTCAAAACAGTCAAGGAGGTCAAAACAGCAGCCGTGGTGACGTAGGTTCGAAGCTCGCTCTGTGGACGTCCGTTCGTTACGGACGTAAAAGAATATCGAAAGTTACCGCCACCAATGGACATAAATGGCAGACTTGGCTGACGTTTCCGTCGTCGTCCAGACTGCCGCAATAAAAGAACGAAACGACGCTTGGGATGTTGTAATACACTGTGACACCTGGTCGGGCTTATAAGACTTTGCCACGGAATGGGCTAAGCCTTTTGTACCAAGCAGTGCCTGTACTGTATCAAGCAAAATGTGCTCTTAATTTTTTTTGTAATCATTATTTATTTTCTTCCCGACTCCTATTACAGTTGTGCTCTCGGTACCAGGTCATGCGTCACACACTAATAGAGAGTGGCCCTCAGAAGCTGATATTACAGAACTGCTTCTGAGATCCCTTTAAGGAGCCTCTTAACCGTACAATGGGCACCACACTTTGTGGGCAGCCAGAGAAATAACCATGGCGTGGAAACCAAATCGAACTGGAATTTAGACAAATTATTTGAAAATCCATATTGAATATGATGAGGTTTTTTTTAATTGACCTCACTATATTTGAGAACCAGGTTTAATCGCAGGTAGCTGAATCCCAGACTTGAACCCAGGAGGCCGGCAGTGACGGGTCACTGCTTTGACCCCTGAGTAACTTAGCCACCTCCACTAACTATAAAGGGAGGTCCAAAAGTCACGATACACCTGGTTATTTAATTTAATTTAACAAACTGCCTTCCATTAACAATGATGCACGCATGGATATCTCTTTTGAAATGAATTTAGGACTCTTTATTACATTACAGCTGCCTTATTTGGCATACATAAAAACGAATTGAACTTGTTCGCCTTCTTTCCATCTTTACGTCACCTGGAAAAGGAATATTAAAAATAGATATTAAACTAAAACTAAACTTTACGAGGTAAGGCCCACTGGGCTATATAGCTCCTTTTGGACAGAAGCGACCTGACCACAAATTATAGCTATTATCATTAAATATTGATGAATAATGAAATATTAACCTAAAGAATGAAACATTAAAATGTCTTTAATGCCAGTGTTATAATAAAGTAAATAACCCGATGTGTCCTGCCACGCTTGGGCCCACCTTCTTGTTCGCAATGCAGCAGCAACCAAGTACATTTGTAGCGTTGAATTTCCATGAGCGGAATGTCAAGTGGCGCGCGAATGCCTCTCCAGCATTCGAGCGCCATTGCTGATGTATTTGTGTAGTTATTTATTTAGTTTCACCTTTTAGCAATAGGCAAAGAGTCATTTGTCACTGCAATCAGGATTTAAGTAAAGCCGGACTGGCAACGGTAAATGCGTCAGTGCCGTTGACGATTCGCAGCGGCAACGTTCTGTCACTTTGGCCAATGAGTCACACAAAGACGTATATAGGCTGTCAAGAGGATAATTGTTTGTAGATCCCACTTGTACTCAATATGACACCCCCCCCCCCCATCCACCAGCACCAAGAAAAAAGCCGGAAGCCAACACTCTGAAAGCAATTTCAGAAGACGTATGGAAATGTGACCAGGTCCCATTTGCTAAATCACTCGCAAAAAAGGAATTTTGAGATGTAATGAAACACTCTCCTAATAGATTGACAGCCGCGGCATGTCAAGGTATACAATCATTCAGCAGTTGATTACCTTGAATGCCCATCATAAACATTGGGGGTTTTTTTATTGTGTAACCCGCAAACAGTTTGATTTGAAATGTGTGCATGGGGTTGCGGCGTTTGAGCAATATTTGGCGGGCGTTTTATTTGTATATGTTATTGTGTGTACTGTATGTAGCCGTACAAATGTAGTGCTGAACTTTACGAGGACAACTTCTTCTTTTTCCGTCGTTACTTTATTTTATCAAACTCAGCACATTCCACCACCCACTCTCCAGCGCGTTCTCTGCTCGCTCGCCGCGCTCCGCCGGCCTCGCTTGCTCCGTTCTTCCCTCTCTCTCTCCGTCTCTCTCTCCCCCGACTCTCCTCTCTGCTTCGCCTGTCTCGTCTTCGATCGCCTCGCTCTCCCTCGGCGTCACTCCAGCTGTCGCTCTCTCTCGGCTTCTCTGTCTCACTCCGACTGTCTCTTTCGTTCCCGTTCCACTGCTAGCCTATCCTTCCTCTCGTCTCCTCTTCTTCTCCTGCTCCACCGCAACCCTATTCTATTTCTCATATCTTCTTCTTTTACTCCGACCGTCTCCATCCAGCTCCCAGCACAACTCCCCGTCTCACTCTCATGCTCCCGTATTTATCCCCGTCCCTATTAATTTCCAATTAATTAACCAGCGTCTCCCCGACGCCCCTCGGCCTCCGCTGCCACCTGCTCCCATTCCCAGACTTACTGGCGCCACCATTTGTCCCTGACAACAACAACCGGCCAATCACTGCCCTGCATCCCATAATTACCCAACGAGCCGTCTCCGTCCGGCCGTTGTCCCCCAGCAACACCTGTTTGTCCCGATACGTCCCCACTGTCCCCAACTTACGCGTGTTTACAATTACCCCCCTTGACGCGCGTTAAACCACTACACATTTAATAACTTGCAGCCGTTTGCCACCCCACTGCGTGATGTAATTCCTCCCCCACCGCCAGTACAGATGTCACTCGCCAAGGATGTTACCCCGTGGCCACGAATCAAACCTGAGCCACCAGGTTTGTAGTGCAATTGTGCGAACCGCTGCTCCACCACTGCTGCACCGCAGCAGTGTTAGCATCTTTTTTTTATGCCTGGAGATGTTCAACATTATGACGAGAACCACTGTAAACCTTTGTGGAGGCTCATTTGATTGAAAGAGGTGGAACACAGGGGGTGGGTGCAGTGTTTAACGCCACTGCGCTATGAAGCTAGAGACCCGAGCTCAGAATCAGAATCTTTATTTATACCGGAGGAAGCCGATGATCTATAAAGCTCTTTTTTTGCTGACAAATGTCCAGTAGGGGTGGGTCAGAAAGTTACAACACCAAAAAATACAAAAACATAATAGGAGTGCAAAGTATGGGAAAGGTAAGCAAATCACTAACATTTTTTATCACCTCTTTTTATTTTACCAGGTATAGCCCACTGAGCTATTAGCTTATTTTTCCGAAGTGACTTATCATGCGGACGTATAGCGGCCAAATAAGTTTCATCCTCAGTCATGGCTAACATTAGCAGTGAGAGATACCCATTAGATCCTGCAGGTTCCCTTCATCAACCCACACTGACCAGCGTGGTGCAATATGGTGAGACAGCTCTCACGATCGACATAGCAATGACGACCCGCCCCTATTGGACATCTATGAAAAAGAGCTTCATAGCTCATCAGATTCTTCCAGTCTAAAGAAATGTTCTGATCAGACAGAGCTCAGAAGAATAATTATTTATTAATTTTATTGAAATTCCGTTATCCACCCCCTGTGTTGCAATTGGTTATATTGCAACCTTAACTTCTCTGCCATTCGCACTGTGACGTTGCCATCGTCGTCGTTAATGTTGTTGCATTTTTAAATCCTTTATATTAAGTTCACTTGCTTGCGCGCTTACGACCGTGCAAATCTTTCGGTCGTTTTTTAACCCACTTCCCGTGATCCAATCGAGCTGACATTTTGCACACAGACTCGTTGTGCATGACAATTTATTTTCGTGAAAACAAAATTCCAAAATTTTCCACTTTTTAGGAAAAATTTTTTTTCATATTTAATTAAAAATACCAATGTGATAAAAATGAAACTCTTACTCAAGAAAAACAGAAATGAATAATAAAATAAAACCGATGCCACGCATATAAAGGATTTATAGTGAAAAACTTAGTTTTTACGGGTTAATTTTTTAAGTACTGCACCCTAATTTGCAATAATTAAGAAGATTGAGATCCGTCCGCTGTTAGATAAATATTTACGCTGCAATTAGCTTCACTTTTGGCGAGCAATTCCATTCAGTCCAGACAGATGATTCCATTATCGCAGAAATGTGATCTGTATTAGCGCGCCTCCATCTCTCCAGATTATCCACGTTCCCACGGAACTCATCGCAGCTGTTATTTATCCCATTGCCACTTCCTTGCATCCCTGCGTCACCCTCGCGACAGTAACGTATGTGCTCGTTTTGTTCAGTGTCGTGGCAAGAAAACTGCGATGATAATTGACTTGCCAGTGCACTGTACCGTGATGCTGAGTGTCTGCAATATTGTGTTGTTACGGGAGAAGGGTGAATGTTGCCGTGTCCCTCTTTCTGTCCTGTTTCAGTCGTCTCAGATGTCCGTGGGGCTCTGTGCTTTTGCGATCTCTTCCCCTCCACCTGACTGCAAGCTAACCATGTGTTACACTTGTCTGTATGTTGAACTTCCTTCGCAAATGTACGTAGCCAAACCTCGCTAATCGGAGGTGCGGTGGAAGGACAACAAACTAAACACAAAAACAATTTCACCCACCACTCCCTCACTTTCCCCCTCCCAACGATTTGAGAAAATGTTAAAAATATATATAGGGCTTGTAATTCAATTCAAACAATTTGCATTTGTAATCATCTCTATTTTTATTCATTCTCCTTGTTTTCTGTCTCGTTTCTTCGGAGGTTTTTTTTCTTCTCCCTGCTCCGTTCGCCTAAATGTTCCATTCGCATATCATTTGCATATCATTTGCATACATTGGGAATAATCCATTCGCACCTGTCACAAATTGTATGCGCATCCCGTGAGCTGAATAATTGACGAAATGGTGCATCGTTCCATGCCTGGCGTTTATGGAGGACGGTCGTGTGGCAAGGTAACAGCAAACCACATTGTATTCCTCACCCAGAGCATCACTGGCAGTTAGTACTTGTAAAGTACTTACTATGAGCGAGGGGGAGATAGGTTATCACAGTTGTGCCGCACAGCTACTGAACGTGTTGTCAGGACGTGTCGCGTTTTGTTCAGCGCGACGTCCCACGTTTCGCTTATACGTCCTGGGAGCTTCTTCGTTGGGAGCAAAACGTCGGACATCGTTCTGAACAGCACCCGGTGCGAACCCCGAAAACACACCGTAGATCCGTGCAGTTCTTGGGCTGTGTCAACACCGGCACTTGCAATACAATAGGTTGCGCGCCCGTCCTGAGATTTAGCTGTAATCTCCCCACCGTGTCGTTTGCCATGGCTGCCACCAACAGGTGCTCGCCAACAATACTCGCTGGGGCAGGCTGACCCGACTAACAATACGATGTTTGTCCTTGCATGTTTGTGGTTTTGCCACGTGTGTGTGTTTTAATATCTGAATTAATCTTTTGCAGCCCGTCGTTTTTTTTTCCTGTTGTTGTTACATGGCTATTGGGCATGCCGTGCGGCGATGCATCGATGAAAATAGATTTGTGCTCTTCATAATACGTGCAAATTGTCCGTGCACAGATAAATAGTTTTACGATTCCTACAAAACCTGTGCAAAGTGGCATGCCGGCGTTACCTTGAGGCTAACGGAGCGAGCAAAACCATGGAAAGGGCCCAAAATAAGGCAAAACAATATGAACGGAATGACAAAAAGGAGGTGAAGAAAATGGGATTCTTGAAACAAATCGTGGCAATCCATCGAATCGCCGTGGTTGGGAGGGCGAGGAAGGAGGGGGGGTTAGTGGGCCTTACCTGGAAAAATATGAATTATTTAGTTTTAGAAATAGTTGAGTGAATTGCGACACGTGCAAAACATCTGTGAAAAATAATGAATCAACGTCATCCTCGGTGCTGCTATATTTGAGTCCGTCGCACGCGACCCGCTTCAAAAGGGACACCCCAGCGCCCCGCAATACGGAATGGCAAGAGACTCTCCGGTAGCACACCTGGCCCACGCGTCGCCAGCGTGTGACGATGGCGCGTGCAGGGCCCGGCCGCTCCGTGTTGCCGCTACGAGCCAGCCCGGCCCTGAAGCCTATTAGCGCCGCACAGGTGCGCGCAACGCCTAATGAGCCGCGCTGGCGTGACCCGATGACGCCGTGCGTAAGCGCTCGTCCGTTTTGCGCGTTTTTTTTTCTTCTTTTACGAGGAGATATCCGCGGAAGCGTCCTCGACATGCAGCCACGTCACATGTTGTGCCGTCTTGTTGATCCGCTGCTGGCTGAGGCCCCTTTCCGTACCGTGCTGGTTCGTCGGGATCATTCGACCGTACTTCACCACGCTTTGTCAGTGCCGGTTGGTTAAGGCGGGCAGGGTAGACGGGAGAGTATGGAAGTGCAGAACAGCAATGAGACTTGCTGCACAAACGTTGCTTCACAGCAGCCTATAACGCGTGTTACTCATCCAATTACCCTCCGGGTTCAAGCCTGCTTTACTTTTAAAAGCTCAGGAGATATTGGGCGCATTGTGGATAATTGAGTTATAATGTGTGAACTTTTATTTTAAATAATTAAAGTGTACTACATTTTTGTTGTGGTTCACAAAAGCACCGTTTTAATAAAGTAAATATACCATTTTAAACAATAGAGAGAAATGACAGGGTGGTTATCTCACTGTGCCTTGAGCCTGGGTTTCAGGCCACGGCTAATGCCATGGGTGAGTGATGTCAACCGGTCGTGATCTGCTGTTCTGAAACCTACACTGACCAATCCAGCAGTGGATTGACGAAGAACTGAAAATGATATTTAAACAATTTATTTTTATTTTGCTATGCTTAGGTAAGGCCCACTGAGCTATATTGCTCTTTTTCAGAAGCGACCTGGCCACAAATGATAGCTCAATGAAGTGACTTGTCATGTGGAAATGTATAGTAGCCAAATACTCTTAAATGCACGTGTCTAAATGTGGAGTGAGAAACGGGAGGACCCGGATAAAAATCCATGAGACCATCGGGAGAACATGCAAACTCCTAATATACGGGCGTCAGAGTTGGGATTCCACCCATGACTTCCTGTATACCAAGCGAGGTAATTAACATCTCGCCACCGTGGCGCATTCTTGCCACTTCGGTGTATATTATTATCAAAGTCACTACTGCAGTATTGTCGTTCGCTATATTATTCAGACAATAATTAATATGTAAAAGTGGCATCTGGCAGGAACGATTCCAATGACGTGTGTGTCTGGAAAGCAAGTTACCGGGGGCATTTGGTAAGCGTACCGTTTAATCCACGATTAGCTGCCTGGCCGCGGTGCCGTGCCGAGGCTTGTGGTGCACCCTCGGGCCTCCCCACCTGGCCCCTTGTGCCGATTCAGAGGCCAAGAGGGAAACCGCCCACCACCCCTCGACAAATTAATGAGAAAAAGGACAAAAAGACAGACGACAAATACAAACCAGATGAAGACTGTAATGTGCGCTATTTAAAGTAGATAAAAGCCTTCCCCCATTACAGTCATCCCAGTGGGTGTAGTTGCATTTAGGCTGACAATTGCGGTGTGGTTTTGCTGATGCTAAGTGTCGGCAATCTTGAAGACTGCCCTTCTGTGCCACACGCGACGCCGCTGTGACGCCGCTGCGCCGTAAGTGGTGTGATCAACACCGCGGCGCTCCGCTGCTCGCGCACAGAGGGTGATGGATCAGGTGTCTCGTTAGTCTGGACCTCACTGTCTCATCCGCCGGGAATGGGTCACGCTGACAGAGCTATTCATTGGACACTCGCACTCTCCCCTGTACCTGGCTACGGCGATGCTAGCCCAGCAAGACTGGATCGTCTTTGCAAGACACTCTCTTGCCGGGTGCGTTGTAGGTACCTTACCTTCTTGGACCCCGTACAAATATGATGGATGAGAGATGCACCCTTGGAACTACACCGAAGGGACAGGAAATGGAGGGCATGAATCAGGGTGAAAACACAAGTCAGAGATGACGTCACTGACAATGAAAGAAAAGTACATGAGCTCTGGCAGGGCACATTGCTAGATCGGATCACGCCTGAGACCGGGAATGGAATGGCATCCAAAGGAGAGAACGTCACCTAAAGGGATGCCCACCACGGAGATGGTGCGGCGTGATCAGATCGTGCGTGGCAGTGAGATGGATGGCAGCAGAATTGGAGCGCTTGGGGATGGGGACAGTGTGAGGAGGCTTTTATCCAGCAGTGGATAGTCGATGGCTTCTGATATACTTGGGCGTTGTCTCTCCACCTGCTGGCTTTGTTTTGAAAAACGATTGAAGGCAGACTGGGATGAAAATGGTGAAATAAATCTGTGTAGAAGGGCAGGATTTAATGGTTTTAGACAACTGCATTTTTGGAAATTAAAAGCAGAATTGGCATTATGCCTGCGAGGGGGAAGTTTTCAATCCGTGCATAACGGCAGCTCTGAAACAGATTAAACACTTGATGCTTTGACAACGACTGTGGATCAAGAAGCTGAAAAGTACGGAAAGAAACGCGGACTTGGAATAACCCAAAAGACACAGAAACATCTAAAACGTGCACAAATCAGAACAGTCACCATCACCTGTGATAATTCGCTTATACACTCCTACGTAAATACTGTACTTGTGTAACCTACTGTATGTACTGTATGTACTGCCTTCTGCAGGTATTAGCTTGTGTAAATGCCTCTCCAGCCCGATGCCCTTAAGTGGTGAAAAAGCATCTGGGTTGTTTGTATATGCAATTATATAATTATCCATAATTTATATGTACTGTGCTTATATATATATACACAAACGATTATGCATGCGTGTTTTCATGGTTGTGTAATGTACATGTGCTTGTGTGTACTGTATGTTGTGTGTTAATGTGTGTTTGTACATGCAGTGCGTGAAAGTTACATTCGTACGGAGAAAAAAATCAGCCCGTTACAAAACATCCGAGATAAATAAATGCAATTAACGATCGTGTGGTCATTGAGGCCGCGTATATTTTTACTGCGGTTGCACAGAATACAGTGCGGAAGGAGCATCTCTCAGTTCGCAGTTGCAAAAGGAAGACGCGCGCTATCAGCTAACGGCAGAAAAACCTCGCGATTTTATTTTCGTGGAAGCCCATTGCATCCTGAGCCCGGCCACCTGAGTTCGATTCCTGGCGAGTGATGTTTGCAGGGCGGCGGTGGTGCACGCCTGCCTTCCAGCACTGGTGGATCACTCACATGTATGTCAAACACCCCTTCCCGTCTCCGTGCTCACCAAGAGATGGCAGTACAGCAAGTGGGTTCGTCTCCATCTGTTTCAATCTGTATGGGGATTAGAGTGTTGCACCCTTCCCTCGCACGGTGAGTTTTTGTCAGGGTACTCCGTGTACGAACACTCATTCATGGAGTTTGCCAAACATCCCAATATAGGACCACACAGTTTTGACAATTGTTTGTGCCAGTTCTGGCTGCCTTCTAGCTTTGTCCACGGTGTTCCGCATCTCTGAATGAAAGGAAATCTGTTGCAATGCGTTACAAAAGACACAATCATGTGACTTTATAATGGAACAGGTCTTGTGCGCACACCATTTACCAACCCATGCGGGCCAGCATGGGGAAGTATGGTCAAACAACTTCCCGTGACCAAGACAGCATGGGGAGGCCTTCATCCGGCAGTTTATTGACCAAGGGCTGAACACACGAGGTGAAATGGAAAATGTAGGCAGAGTGGGCTATTGTGGAATCTGACTGCGTTTGACCTTTTTGGGTCTCATCAGCAGTGAAGCTTAATGTGCCCTCTGCTGCATTGAAAGAATGGGCTTCGTGCAATGTACACGGAAGCGGTATACTACAATAGTTGCCAATCTGACTTGAAATGCTTGACGCAGTTTATGGGCAATGTTCTTTGGTGCGAATTTCTCTGCTTCTGATCGCGATCATTTGTAGAAATTGCGAGCACCTTTGCTTGGCCGATCTGATTTACGCTGTGGTTAAGTCAGGCTTTATTTGACATTGGAATAAATGGGTAAATAATGTAGCACAATATAAATGCAGGGGTTGTAGCCACCACCCGTTAATATTCACGGTCTGCAGAGGAGCGAATCGTGGATTATTGAAGGATTACCCTTCATGTATACCGCATATATATTAAATCTGGTTGTCATGGAAGTGTGACTGTTTAAAAGGCTTGGTGGAGTGACGAGCAGGGCAGATGAATCAGGAGGCTGTGGGTGAGTGGCTGTGTGGCTTTGGGTACTAATGCAGCCTGTTGAGCTTCTGACTTCGAGCCTCGCAGGAAGGGGACCTACTTTTAAACCCCGGTGCTGATGGGCAGAGAAGACTGGCAATCGCCGTCTTGTTCTGCAAGGTTTCGGTGCTTGCAGGGGGCGGTGACGCGGCCCAGCGGTAGCGCGATCGCCACTCATTGCAGAGGTTCACGGTTTGAATCCAGCGGTCGCCCTGGTTAATACCGCGCCGTCCAATAACCGTAAAAATGCGACACGCCGTCTGCTTTACAGCGCACATTAAAGATCCCAGTGGGATCATTCGCACAACTATGCCGTTGTGTTCCAGAGTCATGGTCGAAATTTGTAATTTTTTAAATATATTACCTACAAATGACTCATTTTAAATGCTATATATATGGAGCAAACACCACCCCCCTCCTGGTGAAAACGTGGCAGGACCCTTCTGAAAAAGTAATGAGTCTCAGTGAGGCTTTCTTGGGTAAACAAAAGCTGTTTTTCCGGATGCTTCTGCTGAATGGCGTATATAAAACTGGAACAGTATTTCTACTGCTCGAGAAGTAATTTACACAGTGTCGGATAATGTTGGATACATAAATAAGTGTTACTTTAAAGACAAACTTAGGTTACTAATGTATTCCCTAATTATTTGGTGATATTGCGTTGGCAGTGGTAGATAAATAACAAAAACAAAAAACTCAACACATTCGTCAATAACATTGCTTTTAAAATAAATCAAATATACGACAGGTGACGTTTCAGGCGATGGCCCTTCTTCAGAACAGATCGAGAGCCAACAGATGTAGATTGTCTCTGCGTGCTGTGAAGACGGTCCATAGCCCAAAACGTTGCCTAATGTTTACCCTTTTCGTTCCAACGCCACAGTGTTGTTCTTTGTACGTGTGAATTTTGTTTATACGTGTGAAATTTTTTGTACGTGTGGATTTTCGTTGTACGAGTGAATTTTCTCCACGTTCTCCGCTTTCCTCTTGCAAGCGATACACTCATTAAAGGGATTTTGCCAAAAAAAAACTACCCTTATGAAAACATCTGTGAACCCAGTGAGGCTTTTCCTGGTGAAATAATTGCCATTATTATAAATAATTGGCATTATTATGCAAGTTATTTTTAGTATTTAAAATAATGCTCTTGGCCTTTTATTTATTTACCAACTGTATTCTAATTAGGCTATCTGTATCGTGTCACGAGGTGGTGAAATTTCCACTCGGTACTCTCACAGTGACTACCAGCGTGTTTCGGAAACATCCATGATAGATGATCTCACGGAAATGCTGCTGATGTCCCTTTAAAACGCCCCTTAAAGCCACGCTAGAAACAGCACACCTTTTATATGCCCTGCAAATAGTGTTCAACGGATGTCAATCAAACCGAGACGTTTGATTTCCAGGACCACAACATAGCTGTATTAAGTTCAATGCCCTCTTTATAATAATGACATTTTGTAGCCATCGGTGGCAGGGCTAAGACCATCAACTTCCTGCACTTGAGATCCTGGTTCAGTTACAAGAATGGCTTCCCGAGTCTAAACTAAACTATTTTTATTTGACCAGGCAAGGGCCACTGAGCTACATAGCTCTTTTTCAGTAGCGACCTGGCTATCACAAGTGACAGCTCAACGAAGTGGCTTATCACGTGGAAAATTTATAGCAGCCAAATACTCTAAACGCACATTGTTTAAAAAAGTGGAGCGAAAAACCGGAGGACCCGGAGAAAAATCCACAACGACCACGGGAAGAAACATGCACGACCTCCTGTATACCTGGCGGGGTAGTTAACATATCGCCACAGTGGGTTTGAACCTTGCATATCGCGATCGTACCGGCTCGGTGCTCTGACCGGCTCGGGTATCTGACACGAGGCTGCAAGCCCCACTGAAGCTGCCTCAGAAGTAGTCGACATCGTGCAACGGTGGCAGTGTTAAAATGGGAAAAGTGCCCGCTGCACTCCGTGAAGTAAAATGGGAAATGTGCTCACTGCATTCTGGGAGGTAAAATGGGAGAAGTGCCCACTGCATTCTGGGAGGTAAAATGGGAAACGTGCCCACTGCATTGTGGGAGGTAAAATGGGAAACGTGCCCATTGCACTCTGAGGTAAAATGGGAAACGTGCCCACTGCATTCTGGGAGGTAAAATGGGAAACGTGCCCACTGCATTGTGGGAGGTAAAATTAGAAACGTGCCCATTGCACTCTGAGGTAAAATGGGAAACATGCCCACTGCACTGTGTGAGGTAAAATGGGAAACGTGCCCACTGCACTCTGAGGTAAAATGGGAAACGTGCCCACTGCATTCTGGGAGGTAAAATGGGAAACGTGCTCACTGCACTGTGTGAGGTAAAATGGGACACGTGCTCACTGCACTCTGAGAGGTAAAATGGGAAACGTGCCCATTGCACTCTGAGGTATTTATTCTCACTGGATGCTGTGAATGGCTTGCAGCTTTGTAGGTGATGTAGCCAAGGCGTGCTTAAAATAAATCCCGTTTTGAGATAAATGGCTGCAAGCCATTTTGGCATTGCATTGCACCTGAACAACAACAACAAAAGACTCCGAGGCTGTCGCAAAGGAGGGCATTGAGGTGTACCGCGATATAACGGTTCACTTGGGCCTTCAAGTCTTGTATCCTGAGATGTGTAAAGTATGTATGTTGAACTTATTTCGTACCATACATCGCCAACCATGTTAATTGACAAACATGCTGTCGCGCTCCGATGTGCTTTCAGATTTTACCGCTTGTTACTCAGCACGGTGTCTTCACAGTTTACTCCACGTGCCGGGAGAGCATCGGGAACTGAGTTCCCCTAAAAAGCTTCCCGCTAGCTTGTGGAGCGAAACATCGGACATCGTGCCCAACGATACATGGTACAACCGGAAAGGACGTCAGATTAGCTACACGCGGCAAACTACCGGGAAAACCCTCCACAGTGCTGTGGAGCTGATTGGCGCACACAGCAATGCGATATCAGAAAATAAAAGCGGCATTTAACAAAAATGTAATTTGGCTAAGTAATTTTGTTTTGTGGTTTTTATCTTTAGATTTAAATGTATAAAGAGGAAATGAAGGAAAGGGGCTGTATTGAGCTGATTAATTTTACAATTGTAGTACATTTCCATCTGTGTTTAAATTATAATTATTTATTCGATGGGGGCTGCAGTACAGCGCCAGCTGAGCCAGCAGTGTGCATACTCAAGGGTGTGTGCAGAAATGATGTTCATGATGAAATAATAATAATACCGTAATAGTAAGAATGGCCTTTTTATTTATTTTTAAACCAGAAAAGCCATGCAGAATCGCAGGGCGATTTATTTTTTCTCTCAGGAGGTTGCTACATTGGGGTGTTTGGGCCAGTTCTGTTACTCGGTGTTGGCGGTCATGTCGGACAAAACCGGAGCACCAGGAGAAAACCGATGTAAGTATAGGGGAGTGGGTGACTCACAGCTGCACACAGATTCAAGAATTAATTGATATACTACCAGCTTCTGGCCACATTGCAGCCTAAACCCTACAACACCTGGCATTAGCCGGCACTCTCCCATCGAAGAACTAAAGCAGGCTTAAACCAGCTGTCTGACGATATCGGGGGCATTCGGGGCGATTTGACCTCAGGCGGCATTGCAGATACGGCACTGCGACCCCAACGATAGAACGTGGGTCTGTGTTTCAATGCGTGAGGGTGCAGTTGACTTCGACCTCTTAACCCCTGCACGCTTTTTAATACGGGGAAGGGTTTGAGTGGCGCCATGTGTGTGTATGTATGTTGAACTTCTTTCACACCGCGCGTAGCCAACCATGCTAATTGGAGATGTGGGGAAGGACAAAGAAAGCAGTTCTAAAGAAATGAGATTTCAATCTAGATGATTTAAAAGTTGCAACAGCTTCAGAGGTTTCATAATGTGTGTGGTAAACGTGTGGCAATGTGTGTGTCCGTGCTCGATTCCTGGTGTTGCATAACACCCAGGGCAGTGCGAGGTGTGCACCGAGTGTGAATAATGGTGCAGTCTCTTCAAGTGACTTCAGCAGCCCCTTTTGTGAAGTCGTCTCCCAGGGACCGTTCTCTTACACGCAAGGCGGACGCGTTGCTCGCCATGAGACTTTCCCAATTGCAAATGCCTTTCGTCTCATCGCACGATGCCAACCAACCAACACAAATGCAATGTCATCGTCATCGGCCGTGATCGGTCCACTTCTGGATGAAGGCCCTCCCCAAGCTGTCCCCACTTCTTACGGGGCCCTGTGCAACTTGCAGTACAACAGGCGGCGCTCTCCAGCGCCACTGGGGCCAGGGCATTCCACAAGGCCGAACGGATGCGCGTGGAATCTTCGGCCGCCTCGTGCCTCTGTGGTGGCACAGCGCGCGGGGAGGCAGCGGCGCGTGCGCGCACGTGAGCGCGCGCGCATCCTGTGTTTGCGTTTGGGGAAGTGTGCGTCAATCTGCCACTCGCATCTGGCACCAGCCCCCGTGGGGGAGGGGGGGAAGGAAGCTGCGTTTCCTCTTCTTGCCGAAGTTCAATCGCGCACGGGGTGGTTCGATCAAGGATTGGGACGTGGCCCAGTGGCGCTCGTAAGCTCGGCGGTCCTTCTGGAGAGGCCTATTTTTTCTTTAATCGCAGAGTACGCGTTATTTCCACCGTGTGGGAGCACAGGCGCAGGTGGCGACATTGCCAGATTGCGCTTTTGTGGCTGTTTGCCCCCACAGAGAGCCGTAATTCTGCCATCGAGTCCGTTGCCTCTTTGTTCGTCGACCTTCGCCTTGGCAATAATATGCATGTGCGCGTGCACGTAAAGATACAAGGTGCTGTGTACACAGCAAATGGCAAGGGCCTTGTGTGTGGACACGTTGGATTTTCAAAAGAGGGAAAAAAAGGGACAAGCAGCATCTCGTGAAGTTAGTTTACCGAGTTTTGTAAATTGGGTCATGAAAACACTGGTGTAAACTAGGACTCGGTCTGCCAGATCAGCTTCGTCTCACACAAGCACACTGCAGGTCACAACCACACACTCACTCACCCACCACACTGCAGGTCACAACCACTCACTCACTCACCACACTGCAGGTCACAACCACTCACTCACTCACCCACCACACTGCAGATCACAACCACTCACTCACTCACTCACCCACCACACTGCAGGTCACAACCACACACTCACTCACCCACCACACTGCAGGCCACAACCACTCACTCACTCACCCACCACACTGCAGGTCACAACCACACACTCACTCACTCACCACACTGCAGGTCACAACCACACACTCACTCACTCACCACACTGCAGATCACAACCACTCACTCACTCACTCACCCACCACACTGCAGGTCACAACCACACACTCACTCACCCACCACACTGCAGGCCACAACCACTCACTCACTCACCCACCACACTGCAGGTCACAACCACACACTCACTCACTCACCACACTGCAGGTCACAACCACTCACTCACTCACTCACCCACCACACTGCAGGTCACAACCACTCACTCACTCACTCACCCACCACACTGCAGGTCACAACCATACACTCACTCACCCACCACACTGCAGGCCACAACCACACACTCACTCACTCACCACACTGCATGTCACAACCACACACTCACTCACCCACCACAATGCAGATCACAACCACTCACTCACTCACCACACTGCATGTCACAACCACACACTCACTCACCCACCACAATGCAGATCACAACCACTCACTCACTCACCACACTGCATGTCACAACCACACACTCACTCACCCACCACAATGCAGATCACAACCACTCACTCACTCACCACACTGCATGTCACAACCACACACTCACTCACCCACCACACTGCAGATCACAACCACTCACTCACCACACTGCACGTCACAGCCACACACTCACTCACTCTGCAGGTCACAACTACACACTCACCCACCACACTGCATGTCACAACCACACACTCACTCACCCACCACACTGCAGATCACAACCACTCACTCACCACACTGCACGTCACAGCCACACACTCGCTCACTCTGCAGGTCACAACTACACACTCACCCACCACACTGCAGGTCACAACTACACACTCACCCACCACACTGCAGGTCACAACTACACACTCACTCACTCACCACTCTGCGGATCACAACCACTTCTCTTGCTGCTTCTTCCCTCGACTTTCTTCCCATCGTCTCTTTGCCCCCCCAAGTTCATGTAACCTCGCTCAAGTGAAGACCAGCGTTCGCTCGTATCTCTCACACATTCACGACTGCAGTTTGTTGCTGTCCACTCCCCGTCTTGGACCTTTGGCGCCTGTACAAAGCAACTGATAAAAAACGTGCATTGTGTTGGTTCTTCGTTGCCATTTATTCTTGCGTAATAGAAAGAAGAACGTAGAAAAATGAGCGCGATCGTCTGCATTACTTGCCATAATATCACACACGCGTATTTTTGACCTCGAGTTAAAGCACCGTTTAACAGGACACGTCTGTTTACGAAAGCTGCATTGCTTGCGCAGCTCACGACATTACACCATCCATATATAGCGGTCAATATCAGCAGAGAAAGGAAGGCCAGAGGAGCAGTCACTGCGTGGGTGTTGTGGGTGGCCAGACACACCCAGAAATTCAGACGTGTTCAACATTTTCCAGATATGGCTTTGAGACACCCACGACATGTCTCGATATGGCTACGAGACACACCCAAGTTTTGGACGAAATCCTGATAGTTTTGAGTCTGCATTACTCTCTTGAACAGGAGGACACAAATGCCGATTACGATGATGGTGGGAACCTCTAGATACAGGAGCGCACAATCAGTCGGCTCCGCACTGAGTCATCAGTCGCCAGTGGATGCTACTGATTTAACATAATCGCAGCCCAGCAGAACTCCGCTTATCCTATGCAACGTGGGTGGGTTGGGGTAGGAGGGAAAGGTGAACTTCAAGCATCCTGTCTATCCTCGTGTTTTTTCTGCAATATTTTGCTGTCTTTTCTTGGATTTTCTATTTGCACTCAGTCACATATTCACTGTAAGATGTTTTTTTGTTCATGTTTTTTGTTTGTTGCGGTTGCACCCGATCCAAGAGCCGAATGGCTCACAGGGCTATGCCTAATAAATGAGCTTGAACTTGAACTACCGAGAGCAATTCTCTGGCAGCTGGGTCACCTGCGACTTCCACGTGTGCGTCTGCACCTCACCTAAGTTTGATAGCGTCCGTCGCCATTGACGTTGGCAAAGGCCTCTCTCAAAATAGATATATATATTTTTTTTCATCGTGGCAAATTGCGCCCCGTTTTATGACATTTTTATAACCCGGCCATCTGCAAGCTTTAAATTGGCCCAATTTTTTGTTCGTATTTTGTTTTTTATGTTTGTTTAATTGAACGTGCTCAAACCTTCTCACACACACAAGGACTGCTGCTGCTGCTGAGTAGAAGCAGGTGGTCGTGTTTGCCTCTTTGTAGCCCCACGTGTTCACGCGGATCACCATAAGGTGGGCATTACATTGTGTGTCTTGGGCTCACAGACACCTGTGGTCATGCGCGCACCGCTCCCTCGGACAAACTTAATGACACCGCACACAAAGGTGTTCCCGCAAATGCGTCTCGCCGTGTGCTTAATGCGCCGCGAAACTCGCTGTCCAGATGCTCCACGCGGCGAGGTCATGGCATTTATGGAAGCTTTTCCCCATCTGCCTCGGATGCATTAACACAGCGGCGTAAAACAAAAAAAGACTGTTCAATTGATCTCCCTGGAAGGCTTTCAGTGGACTTTGTGCGGCAGGGGATTATGAGCACTGCTCGTGATGGTGGGTTTTAGGTATGCGATGAGCCTCATTAAGTCTGACTCTTCCTTGAAGGTAAAATGTAATTATCTCAGCTTCGGCGGTGAGTGGAAGCAAGATTCTCTTTTAAAACTTAAAAGTGCTTCAAGTTTTTAAATCATCCCAACCAAAGGCGTCTTCTCCAAAGTAGGGGTAACGATGCGTGCGGTCCAATTCATTAAAATCATGTCAAAGCTAACAGGCACTACCAGCCTCTGTGTTAAATTACAGACGCGACCATATTTCAATGCTCTGTTTCCAGTCTCTGACTATGATGTTGTGGTAAGACCAGAGCCTGTAATAGTTCATAATGCACTGTTTTTCAAGCTTAAATTTGGCTCTCACAAGCATTCAGGAACTCGGAAGTGGTTGTAATCGCCATATTGTTACAACACCTCTCCTGCTTGGGCAATGGTATACAAACAAGCTCAAGATACTGCACCCTAGCGTTTTTTTATATTAATTGCCATAATTTGTCGCCGTGGTTCGATTAAACATTTGATTCTCTGTTTAACGTTGATGTTGAATGCAGCGGCCACCAGCAGCTGCATGGGTCAGGTGAACCTATTATATAACAACACACGAATCGAAAAACGTACGTTCTCATGCACGTGTATGTGCGTATGTTGAACTTCTTTCGTACCGTACGTAGCCCACCGTGCTAATCGGATGTGCGATCGGTGAATCCTATGTAACTGTTGCATCCTTTTCGCTCAAGGCCCCACAGAACCCCCTCGTGTGTATTCTGCGTCGGCATTTTTCAGAATCCGAATATTTATTCATTTTGGAGGAATCTGATGAGCTGTGAAGCTCTTTTTCACCACTGTCTAGTAGGGGCGGGTAAGAACGTTACAGCCATTCTCGTTCTGTATGGCCGGGCTGGGCCAGTTGAGGGCTATAAGGAGCGACGTCGCGTGAGTTCGTGAAACGTCGCCAGCGAATGGATGAAACTGGCATCGTTGGACGACGCATTCCATGCGTTGGCAGCGCTCACCGATGGCGCTCTATTGGAATCTCACGTTGCCGCCCCCTTGCCCCCCCCCCCCGCAGCTACCTCAACGACCTGGAGCGGATCTCGCGACCCGACTACGTGCCAACGCAGCAGGATGTGCTGCGCACGCGCGTCAAGACCACGGGCATCGTGGAGACGCACTTCACCTTCAAAGACCTCCACTTCAAGTGAGTGGCGCCCAAGCGCGGTGGCTCCCGTGAGGGCGAGGGCACGGCGGTGCTGCCAGTGTTGATGCTGCTGGCGGTGGTGGTGCTGGTAGCGGTGGTGGTGCTAGTAGCGGTGGTGGTGCTGGTAGCGGCAGTGGTGCTGGTAGCGGCGGTGATGCTGGTAGCGGCGGTGGTGCTGGTAGCGGCGGTGGTGCTGGTAGCGGCGGTGGTGCTGGTAGCGGCGGTGGTGCTGGTAGCGGTGGTGGTGCTGGTAGCGGCTGGTAATGGCTGATGGTGCTGCCAGTGTTGATGCTGCTGGCGGCGGTGGTGCTGATAGCGGCGGTGGTGCTGGTAGCGGCTGGTAATGGCTGATGGTGCTGGCAGTGTTGATGCTGCTGGCGGTGGTGGTGCTGGTAGCGGTAGTGCTGCTGGCAGTGTTGATGCTGCTGGCAGTGGAGGAGCTGCTGGCAGCAGCGGTCCTGGTAGCGGTTGGTGCTGGTAGCGGCGATGGTGCTGGTGTCGGCACCGCCACAAAAACCCTGCACGGTAAGCTTGATAACAGCAGCAGCGTCTGTTGGCTGGTATCGCACTTGTGCATGCGCGCACGTGCCTAAAACTGGTCCCCATCCCGTGATAGTGGCACACGTGTGGATCGATAAAGGATCCGCGAGAGATTTGCGAGCCTGACCATGAATGTGCACGTGTGTGTGCGTGTTCGCGCGTGTGTGTGTGTGCACGTGCTTGTGTGTGTCTGCGTGCGTGTGTGTGTGCACGTGTGTGCGACCCCGGCGCAGGATGTTTGACGTGGGAGGGCAGCGCTCCGAGCGGAAGAAATGGATCCACTGCTTCGAGGGCGTCACCGCCATCATCTTCTGCGTCGCCATGAGTGCCTACGACCTGGTCCTGGCCGAGGACGAGGAGATGGTGGGTGCCCATCGCCAGCCTCCAGTGAATTAGTAAATCGGTTCATTTTGATTTGAGTTAAACAAAATAAAAACCCAGAGCCAGCCTGCTGGGGCAACGGCGTCGAGACGACTGCCCTTGGGCTTTATTTGCAAAGGGGTCGTAGTGCCCCCTATCCCAGCCAGTCACCCGTAGCAGTCTGTGTCTCTGTAGCGGTGAGGCCCACGTCACGGCCAGGTGTGGCGAGGACAGGTGTGGGGGGACAGGTGTGGGGGGGACGGGCAGCTGGATGCTGCGCTCCCCGACTCGACATGGGCCGAGGGAGACCAAAAAAAAACTCTTCACTTGTTCCTCATTTTGAGTTAACAATTTCGCCTCCCTCTCATGCCGATACGACGAATTGTCACAAAGAGGAGTCGAGATTTGATTTATAATGTTAGGGTTTGCCACCTGTCCATGATTTTCCCACAAGAGTCCTCTTGTAGAGCCTGCGATCCTGGGAAATATCTGAAGTCTTCCCGGGATGTATGTATGTTGAACTTCTTTCGCACTGTACGCAGCCAACCGTGATAATCAAGAGGTGCGGGGGCATTAAAAGTTTATTTTTTTTTTGCCACTCACGAAAGACATTTTATTCAGAGGTAGTTCTCCCCTCCTCTTGTATTGTGAGACGCTCTTCTTCTCCCCGTGATGTACGTCCCAGGCTCTTTATACCTAATAGGTGGCAACCGTAGTTCATGCCCGCGTGGGCAAACGCTAATTTCATCAACACCCGGCGCCATGACGCAACATCAGGGTACAGAAAGCAAAACAACATTGGGCGCTGTGACCGTCCCCGACAAGATCTCGTGCCAAACACTCGGCCGGCTCTTCCCCAGGGAGGTTCACGTGGCCACCGTCGGTGCTTGCATCAGCGGAACGCCTCCTCCTGGGGTCTTGGTTTTTAATGTCAGCGCTGCCAGTCTCTTGCTCACCAAGCTGCACGTGAACTGGCTCTGCTGCGCTAAACCTTTGTTCTGGTTCAACGGTGCATTCAATTACATTTCGTTGCGTGTGTGCGTGTGGGGAGCGGTGGCGCAGCGGTGAGCGCATTGCGCTATGAACTCGGGTGACCCGGCTTCGATTCCCGCTCACGGTCAACACCAGTGAACCGGTTCTGGGCCTCCCCTAGGTCGACTCAGCCTCAAATAAGTAACTGGTGCTGTGTGTAAATATTACCACTCGGGAGACAAAGGTGGCTGCGCGTGTTTCTGGCCACTCACCCCCTCGTGTGCCGTGCCGGCTCTCAAAGGTGCTCATTAATAGCACTTGCTCCTCCAGTGTTGATACTGGTTACACGGGTGGTCTTTGTCTTTGTAATGTAGAAAAGGTAAAAGTGCAGCCACTGCAATTGCTTGCTCACACCACTGCTGACAGAAGCGCGCCTCCTCTAGAGATGTCCCGTAGAGGGCATTTTGGCCTACTCTTCCACGCTGTCCAGATATCTTGGAGGAGGTGGGAGTGTCCACATCTTACCCCACCTAATGCAGCCTGTCGATGGACTGACCGTGGTTTGTCTGTGTGTATATGTTGAACATACATACAAAGCCAACCGCGCTCACCGGTTTGTACTATTTATATTCTGGGCTAGACTGAGGCGGGGCGGGGGGGATTCATGAGTTGATTACTTACGTTTAACGCAAATGTTGTGCAAGTGATGCAGCGATGCTACATTTAGGCTAACAGGGCCGTCTGAACGGCACAAACGAAACGGAACGAAAGCGAAACGGTAAAACACCAAATGCTTAAAAACGAGACACGAAACGATCAGGTCCTGAATCTGATCACCGCCCTGAATTGTGACGGGGGGGGGCGGGGGATCGGGACGTGCTTATTATTTACTCTGAAGCCACAACTGCGAACAATCTGCGTTGTGGTGTCTGGTGTTAGTGACTTCTGCCTTGCGAGCGCCACATTGCAAGCGCTGGCGTCACTTGAGACCCTGAAAATCAATGCGATGGAGTCGCTCTGCGGTCCAGTCTTCTATTTTAATTTGGCAGAGCGCACAATCACAGTCTGCGTAATGCTTGCGTTTATCAATAAAAGCTATGGGATCCCTAGCCGCGTGCCTTTTACCCTGCAGTTCACTTTAGCCACGTATTCAATGCAGATGGATTGACTGTAATTGTTTATTATCTCTCAGCAATTGAACAGAGGAGACAAACGGAAACCCTCATCCGAAACACTAAATTCATATCGATATCGACCACCAACCTCGCAATGCTCGCATTGCATCGCAGTTGCATTTGGTTCACGTTGCTTTTGCAGCTGCAAGAGGCGCACTATCGTTCACCGCAATTTAGCACGTAGGTTTCCATAGACGCTCGGAATCAAAGTGTGGTTTTCTGGGCAGATGTCGTAACCGTGTACCCGATACCCGTACCCTACCCGATACCCGGCTACCCGTACCCGGCCGGGTATGGGTACGGGTACCCGTTTGCGACCCTGGTGCGGCCGGGTACGGGTAGGCCGTGAGTCACTGGTGAGTAACCGTTTGTCACTCATTTCCCAACGTCTTGTCTCTTCTCACAATTCAAGTTCCTAGAATCAACCCACCCGCGCCTGCAACATGGCTTCATCCCAGAGGTCGCAATCGGGTACCCGATACCCGTACCCTACCCGTACTCTACCCGATACCCGGCCGGGTACGGGTAGCCGGGTATCGGGTAGGGTACGGGTACGGGTACCCATTTGCGACCCTGGTGCGGCCGGGTATGGGTAAGGAATCAAAACCCGTTTGCGACCTCTGTTTCTGGGGTATTGAGTGTATCTCCTCTCACGCTTTCGCCGCGCACTACTGCGGGCGTCTTCAGGCGTTGACGACGAAGGCCTCAAGGTGGTGAAGCTGCTGCAAGACTGAAGGCTTGAGGGGGTGGTGGGCAGGCGGATGGGGGGGAGGCTGGGAAAAACACGCGGCTTAACGCGGAAAGTCCACGCTCGCATTCACCGCAGCGTCTGTGCATCGATCGCTTCTTGAATCAAATCGAGACCCTGAATCGTGACCGTTCGTAAAAGTCGCAGAGGGACTGCGGGTGAGTTTGCCCGCCCCCCCCGTTGAGCACGGCTCACTGAGGTTCCCACAAGAGCCACCACGAAAGGAAACGTGTTTCACGAATGAGGCTCTGCTAACGGACAGAAGCGGGTGCCTTTGTGGCAGTTGTCACAGTCCGGATTGGCGAGTACACCAGCAGAGCACTGGAGGCATAAGGATTCACCTTCCTGGCGGTCAGACGAATTGTCTCTATTCAGGGTCACGATTCAGTGCAACAACCAAATCTCTTTTGTAACGTTGTGGTGCATTGAATGACAGTGCCTGTTGTGACAGCAGGGGTTTACGTCAACCCATCGCTGAGAAACATGAGTCGAAAAACATACATTCTTACGCACACGTGATTCAATTCGTATGTTGTGAGCTTACGGACCAATATTAATTGCCGCACATATATATGTACGTCATTGCACCTCTTGCAATCTTCGTGCCTGGTAGCTAAATATCTCTGGCTGTTGCCTGATGAAGCTGGTTGTTATGTCATACTCAGATTGTAAATGTTATGGCTTTGCTCTACAAAACACCGGTGTGCTGTACTGGTGACGAATTGGCACGTTCTGTTTACGTGACAAACCTTGCTAATTGGCTGTGTCGGGTGGTGGCGGGTTTAACGACACTTTTAAATAGTTATGCGATCTAACACAAAAAAAACCTGTATTATGGATGATATTGGTCGCGAAAGCCTCCGGTGTCAAACCTGCGCTTGCCTCTGATCACACCGCACACACAGCACATTGTCAGTCCTCCTAGTTGGGTCGCTTTTTTTCCCCGAATGTCCCCGCCAGCCCTTCACTGGATTGCCCGTAAAAAAAATACCGGTTGCTTTTCTCTCCCGCAGAACCGCATGCAGGAGAGCATGAAACTCTTCGACAGCATATGCAACAACAAGTGGTTCACAGAGACGTCCATTATCCTCTTCCTCAACAAGAAGGACATCTTCGAGGAGAAGATTGCCCTCTGCCCCATCACATCGTGCTTCCCCGAGTACACGGGTACGTCGGGAGCTGCCGGCTTGCTCACCTCGCAGGCCTAGCTTCAACATCCGCTGCACGGAGTGGGAAAATCGAGCCGGCTCGGGGACTTGAACAGAAAGGGCCGGACCTCGTGCCTCTGTGCGTGGCTACGCGCATTGCGGACCATTGATTGTTGGGTGGATTTTAACTAAATTAATGGCAATTGCGTGAAAATACAAATGCAGGCCGTGGCGCCGTCAATTCTTTGAAACGCGTGCGGCGATTATACATTTCTACTCTGAGGTTCTTTCGGTAAAGTCACGTAAAAAAACAAAAATGAAAATAACTACATTAAATCACGACGTTTTGGAAGCAACACAAGCCTCCATCATCAGGTGTAACTGCTCCAGTAAAATTACTGTAGCGTGTGAAGAAAGCTATTCAAGACACGTGTTTTTATATAGAGTGCTGGGCAGGGAGGAGCCAATGAGTCAGGGGGGGGGGGGGGAGATCACCATCTCGGTGCTTGTACACTGCAAGTACACTGCAAGTAATCTCGTACGCTTGTACACTCCTCCCTACCCAGCACCCTATATAAAAACACGTGTCTTGAATAGCTTTCTTCACACGCTACAGTAATCTTCTTGGTTCTTTCGGTAAAGTCACGTAGGATGGAAATAATAAAATAATAAAAATAAAGCATAATAAAATAATTCTCACGACGTTTCGGCCACAACGCAAGCAGCGGCTGCTGCTACGTTTCGGCCACAACGCAAGCAGCGGCTGCTTGCGTTGTGGCCGAAACGTCGCGAGAATTATTTTATTGTTTTATTTTTATTATTTTATTATTTCCATTCTACGTGACTTTACCGAAAAAACCAAGAAGTTTAATCCCTGCAGTCACGAAAGCTTTAAATCGAAACGCTACAGTAATTTTACTGGAGCAGTTACACCTGATGACGGAGGCTTGTGTTGCTTCCGAAACGTCGTGATTTAATATAGTTATTTAAATTTTTTATTATTTTATTTTATTATTATTATTTTATTATTATACATTTCTGTCTCCGCGATCTGTCGTTATAACGGTGACTGTTCTTTGAGAGTGTGCGCCACTGACGGTGCTTGTGTTATACAAAGGTTCGTGATTTTCCGCAGACAGAATCACAGCATAAAGTTGTGGAGGCAGTGGTAAGAGCATGATTTACAACGTGCAAACATTAAGAGGCATGTTTAACAAACCATCTCGAGGGCAATTTTACACGTGAGTGGCCGTTACGGTATGGATTTATCTTCCCAACGTATTAGAGGTCACGTATTACGAATTCTTATTTTTTTTACTTCTCCGCCATATTTCATCCATTGCGAAAACATTTCACGACAGAGATTCCGCGGTGACGCACGAGGCCTCGCTTTGCCCGTCTCGTCTCGTTTGAGAGACGGCGGCGGCGGCGTTCAGAACCGTGAGCAGCTCATAGCAGCCGCCGTATTCAAGTTCGAACGCATCGGCAAATCTGTTAACGAAAAAATCTATTCAATTCTGTGCCAAGCCAAGCGTCGGCCGCATTCAACAAAGACAGCATTGTGCCTGGGCTCATGTTGTGCAGCGGAGTTTGAAGGCGAGGGGGGATTTATTATCTATGGGACCTTTTTGCCAGTTTCAAAACGATGAGAGAATTTTTTTTAGGCTTTTCACCCTTTCTAGCAATAAAAACAGGTGTTAAGATGTTCATACGTTGGACATTTTTTTTGTTTTACCAGGTAAGGCCCACTGAGCTGTGTAGCTCTTTTGCAGAAGCGATCTGGCCACAAATGATAGCTCAACTAAGTGGCTTATCACGTGGAAATGTATAGCAGCATCCAAATACTCTTAACACATGTTTTTAAATGCGAAGATAAAATCCACATGACCACGGGGAAAGTATGCAAACTCCAAATATACAGGGGTCCAGGGTTGGGATCTAACCCACGACCTCCTGTATACCAGGCGAGCTAGTTAACATTTCGCCTATTGCAAGTGATCAAGTCTGCATTAACCACACATACTTGTGGCAAAACTGGCCAACAAACATGCCGTGATAATATATGCATTTGTCGAGGGGATTTCACGACTTGCAAAGCCCCCGGGCTGTTAACGTTTGATTGCTGCTCGCAGGCGTGAACAATGATGCGGCGCCGCCGTTAAAAAAGCTAACAAAATTGGTTTAGCGCTTATGGTTTGATTGCGTTCAGATGGATGTGGTGGTTTTTTTTCCACATTACAGTCAAACGATGTTGGTGTTAGCGTCTTGGATGCCGTTACTTGTCGTGCGTAAAGTTGACCTCGGTGAGATTGCGTGGTTTAATTTGAAAAATAACAAGATAAATCATTAGCGAACTCTTCAGTTGTTAGCTGAGATAAGGGTGCCGCCCTGCAATTTCCTGTTTAGCGAGACTGCTTGCGGTAGAGCCTCCACTAAATTGGAGCTTTTCTCTTCTTGGTTCTTTCGGTAAAGTCACGTAGAAGGGAAGTAATAAAATAATAAAAATAAAACATAATAAAATAATTCTCACGACGTTTCGGCCACAACGCAAGCAGCCGTCCTCAGGTGAAAACCAGGTCTTTCGGGGAGACAGCGTCATTCAGACGCTGTCTCCCCGACAGACCTGATTAAAAGCTTTCGTGACTGCGTCATTCAGACGCTGTCTCCCCGACAGACCTGGTTTTCACCTGAGGACGGCTGCTTGCGTTGTGGCCGAAACGTCGTGAGAATTATTTTATTATATTTTATTTTTATTATTTTATTACTTCCCTTCTACGTGACTTTACCGAAAGAACCAAGAAGATGTATCCCTGCAGTCACGAAAGCTTTAAATCGAAAAATAAATTGGTGCTCTCGAGAGCCCCCTCCATAGGGTATTTGGCCTACTCTTCCATGCTGGCCAAATGTCTTGGAAGAGGTGGGATTACCCGCCACATGCGACCAGCCTGCCGATCGACTAACTGTGGCGTAGCAATGTTTGCTGCTGGGAGGATGAAGGTGTGGGGATTTCAGGAACTTGCCTGCTGTTTCAACTGCCACTCCGGGAGATGGGACCAGTGACTTCACGCTTGTTATGATTTATGGTGCCGCGATTATATGTCTTAGAATTAGCCATGTGACGAATTCACGAATTTTACATTTGTTGATTAGAATGAACACGATACCTGCGTTGAAATGAGCAACCTAAAAATTGATTGCGTACCACGTAGGCAAACGTTACCTTGAGACTAATCGAACAAATCAAGATGGTAAATACGAAAGGAGCAGTACAAACAAGATGACAACGAACAGGTTCTTGAATAGAATCGTAACCCCCCGAGTTGTGACATTCAAATCACAGGGGGCGCTGAATCGATTGCATGCCAAGTAATAGCATTTACAGTTATCATAATTATTCTTGATAATTTTTGAATTATAGTCAAAACAAATTACCACAACATATATATTATTCATGAATACATTGAGCAACTGTCCTAGTTATGCATAGCTCCAGTTGTGACACCCTGACAGAAATCTTTTTGCTGCAAGCGATTTGTTCGCGACATTGGTTTTGCTCGTATTTATTGCGAACCCAACTTTTTTGCAGCCCTTCTTTAACAAAAAATTCTACAATCATTTCCAAGAGTTTATTTCCAGTGGGTCGTGGTGATGGCTACGTGGTCAGGAGCTATGAGATGCCAAAACCTCTTTCTCAATTCCCGTGTGTGCCTTTGTCTCCAATCCGAATGAAAACGCGTCACCTTGGCAGTGTGAACTATCTTAGCGAAAGCGTGTCTCCTTGTCCGATTCCCATCCTCTATTTATTTACGTTAGCGACCTGCTTTACCTTTTCTCTAATTTCACTCGTATCGTTGTTTCCATTGTTTGTTGATGTATCTTGCTGATCTGTGAAAAAGAGCTTCATAGCTCATCGGATTATTCCAGGGTGAACAAAAATTCTGATTTTAAAAAACGTATTTCATCCAGCGGTAGATAGATGGGGGCAGCAGACGATTGCCTTGACGCCGCCTACCATCCTCTGGCTGCTGTGATCCCCTCAGGCCCCAGCACGTACGAGGCGGCCTCGTCCTACATCCAGAACCGCTTCGAGGACCTCAACAAGCGCAAGGACACCAAGGAGATCTACTCACACTTCACCTGCGCCACCGACACCAAGAACGTGCAGTTCGTCTTCGACGCCGTCACCGACGTCATCATCAAGAACAACCTCAAGGACTGCGGCCTCTTCTAGAGCCGCGAGCGCCCGCCTCCCCACACACCACCCCCCCCGAATCCCGGTGGGTACCACTGTCACTGTGTGTGTGTGTGTGTTTGCGCGTGCTGACCGCGTGTGTGTGTGTGCTGACGCTGTGTATGTGTGTGCGTGCTGACCGCGTGTGTGTGCTGACTTTGTGTATGTGCTGTCTGTGTACGTGTTGACCGTGTGTGTGCGCTGACCGTCCATGTATGTGCTTGCACTGTGCGTGTGTGTGTGTTTACTGTATGGCTGTGTGTTGTGTTGACCCTGTATAAGTGTGCTAACCAGGGCCCACAACTTGTTGTGGGTGTCACTTAGCCATATCTCAACATGTTGGTGGGATCCGAACACCCATGACCCCCCACAGGGGCTGTGACCCTGTCGCTGTTCAGCTGCAGCGGAGATTGTCCATCCAGAGTTCAAATGTTGGCAGGAATGCGTTCCGACTCCGGCCACCCGCGTTGAATAAAAGCGGCGAATATTTGAACCGGTCCTAGGGTCTCCCCTAGGTCGACTCGGCCTTCAGTGAGTACCTGGTGTGGTGTGTGAGAAAACATCAGCGCTCGGGAGACCAGGCGGCCAGGCGTGGTGCTGGCCACCCACCCCCTCCGTGTGTCATACCGGCCTCAATAGGTGCTCGCGAACAGCACTTGCCCCAATAGTCTGCTGAAGGCAATATGGGGGACCTTTGTTTTTGTGATCGTGTGTTTTAGGCACTTGACGATTTATTAATTCGTTGTGTAAAACTGATTCCTATGCTCATGCATTCATTCAATTTCCATTGGAAGAATCGATCATTAATTATACGTGCAAAGTGTATGGTAATGTCACATTTAGGCTATTAGAATATACGAGACGGACAAATATGAGACAAATGAGACAATAAATTCTATAAATAAACCTCGATTTGGATTACGACCATGAATCATGACAGTTCATCAGTCAGTTCATGTGTGAGATTTTGTGTGGGTGCGTGTATATGTGCACGTGTGTGTACGCGAGTAAGTACGCACCTGGGGAGAGGTAGTTAAGTGGTTAGCATGCTGCGCTAAGAAACCGGTGACCCGAGTTCAATTCCTCGTGGCCAACACCAGTGACGAATATCTGAACCGGTCTTGGACCTCCCCTAGGTCGACTCAGCCTCAAATGAGTACCTGGTGCAGCGTGTACACATCGCCACTCAGGGAAAGAAAGACGTCCGGTCGTTGCGTTGGCCGCACACCCCCTGGTGCCGGCCTTAATAGGTGCTCGCGAACAGCACTTGCCCCAAAAGTTTGTTAAGGCTATACAAGATATTTTGTCTTTGTACGCACTTGTGTACATGCTCGTGCATGTGTTAGTGCGAGTGTGCATGTGTTTCGTGAATGGTTAGTGGCGCAGTGAGAGGGGCGCTGCGGTAGTGAGATGTTAACTACCTCGCGTGGTATACAGAAGGTTGTGGGTTCGATCCCGACCCTGACATATGTACATCTGGAGTTTGCATGTTTTCTCTCCCCGTGGTCGTGTGGATTTTACTCCGGATCCTCCAGTTTTTCCCTCCACATTTACAATCAATATGCGTTATAAAGTATTTGGCTGCTTTGAATGTACACATGATAAGCCACTTCATTGAGTTATCATTTGTGGCCAGGTCGCTTCTGAAAAAGAGCTATGCAACTCAGTGAGCCTTACCTGGTAAAATACATATATATATTTTTTTATAGTTTTATAGAATCCCAGGTTTGTCGGGAGAGTAAGGAAATAAGCCCCAGGTAAAGTGTGGATTTTGTTGTTAACGGCGTAATACCCCTCCCAACTTCGGCCTACCTATTTGGGGATAAGTCCCGTACTTGGCACTATGGCAACACTTGCGCCTACTACCAAAAATAGTCTCCAATGTTAGCACAACACTAATATTTGTATTCTCCAAACAGGGGCAAGCTTATCTCTCTACGCGTCCAACCGCTTTAACTGGTCGCTACAGCATGACCAGCAATGTAAAATGTATCTATCTAGATTTGAAGCTTTCGTGACTGCAGGAATCCATACTCTTTGGTTCTTTCGGTAAAGTCAAAGGGATTCAAATGTATCTCTCGTAACGTCGTGCCGAGAGTGTTCAACATCGGCGGTTACTCTTGAGGTGACGTTTTATAAACAGCAAAGAGCTGGTTGATTTCGTGAGCAGAGTGGGGGCGAGCGGCACGGGCTACACTGTTTCGTCAATTTTACGATGACTCCAAAAAAACTGGGTTAACACGTTGCTCTCTCTTGCTTTGCAGTTCAAATTCAAAAGTAAGCGCGCGCTGCCAAAGGCCCCAGATGCAGTGGCCGATTATTGTCCAATAAGCTGCTTGGCAGACGCATAAAACGTGGTCATCAACAACAGAAATTGGAACAAATACCGACAATTGCACAACAAAGCGTAGAGAGGTGCATGTTTGTAATTGCTTTGAGACACGGAGAGAGGGAGATTTTGACTTTTAAACAACTTTTATTGCCGCCAGCAGCAAAAGCACTGGAGGCGATTCCGATATGAAATACACAAAGTCACCAGCAAACAAATGAAAATAAACGCTACAAATCCACGCGCTGTGGTGCTAAAAGCACCGCTCACAACACGAAAGAAAAGTCACGTGGTTGTGGTGGTAGTCATCGCGGAGAGAGAGAGAGGAACCACACGTGGGTCAGAGATCAGACGCTCGTTCAGCGACATCTTTAAAAGTCGACGCTGCCGCTCGGGGTGTTGATGGCCGAGGACAATGACGGAGTGGTCACCAATCAACGGGAATGCATCCACGGGGTCGTCCACCTCGGGGAGATGGATGAATGAAATGAACTCGCGGATTATTACTTCGTAGAGTCAGGAGAAGAGATGTCGACAGCTTTGGGTGGGGGGAGGTTGTGTGGCTGGGGGGGGGGGGGTGAGGCCTTCATCCAGCAGTGGATTAACCATGCTTGATGACGATGAAGCTGCTTGTGGCGGTTTGCCGGTAACGCCGTGTCTGCGTTTTCCTGTCCGCCAGGTTTGCTCGGCGCGTCCGCCCTGCGACCAAGCGGCCGCACGAGCCAAACAAGTCAAGTGACCTTCTACCACTCTCTACGTGTTTCACAAAACGACCGGTGACCTTGAGCAGCCCTGACCGCAAAACTTCAGGCGCTAAAATCCTGCAACACTATCTACTTCTGATGACCGGTGCCCCCCCCCTCCTACTCTCACACGGCATATTTATAGCATTCGGCCTGTAGATGAAAGTGTCTGTAAAATAGCGTGATGTGACTGAAGCTGGTTCTTGACCAAATGCCTGGATCTCTGCGCGAGTGTTTTATTTTCTCTCTCTCTCTCCACTCTCTCTCTCTCTCTCTCGAAGTTTACCGTACTTCTGTGTACTGTCCTTCAACGAAAGTATATTATTTTTTACTGTGGGGAAAGCAGACAGGCTTGAAAATGAAACCTAAATAACATTCGAGTTAAATTACAAAGTAAAAGCTGCTTACCTAAAATGCGTTTTAGAGTTTAATGTGCGTGGCGTGTAGCTGCCTCTGTAGTTCTAGTCTTACCGATATTTAGCCTGCTATGAATCTTCACCTGTAGCATTAGTTTGTTGTCAGTATTGTTATTTAATGAAAGTCCCTCGGTTAACGTTTTGCTTTGATGGATTTCCACTCTCGTGGAGATGCTTGCAGCCGTGCATGCTAACACCAGTTGTAAGTCACAGTAACAAAAGCATTCCGGTTTTTTTGCTAGTGATGGTGACGTGTTCCAATTCTAAAGATAAAAGAAAATCAAAATCAAATCTCGCCCGATGTTTTAATGTTTTTGTTAAATTTGGATAAAGCAGGCTTTTACATTTTTGGTACATTTAAAGTGCGGTGTAGATAGTTTGATGATAGGCCTTTGCGAGCAGCCTAGAGTTAGACAATCCTACACGAGATACTTTTGGTTTGGTGTTTTTGTGAAGTTGACATTGTAAATACATCTTGCGGGTTTAGAAAGTCCATTCATGACACGTACAGAGCGTGTTCCTTCATTCATCCCAAAAGGCTGTGGTCGCCTGCAACCACCGCTCGTTCCACTGAATATAAAAGGGGTTTAGCCCAACTTTTGACAGAAAACCAGTGTGCTAATTCAACTCAAATCATGAGTACATTTGATATCCGTACCATTCTTACAGTGCAGGGCTATCACGAGGGTGCAATGTTTCAGTTGGAAGCAGCCTGCTGTAGCTGCGCAGTCGGGGGCGATGTCGCGATGCCGTTTTACCAAACGAAGGAATTTGCGAGCCGTCGTCAAAACTTGGACTTTCACGACAGCGGCGGCGGCGGTGGTGGTGGCCGCAGTTGTTTTTGAACCGCCTCACGGGATCTCTAACGCCGTTCTGTGAAGGGCACAGCGCGTGGCAATCGTGGTATTTACCAGGGGGGCGGCTGCTGGTCACGAACCGTGAACCTTCGCGACAAGCGGCAAACACCCACTCCTGCTTGGCCATGCCGATGTCGACAAATACATCCCTAATCGCTTGAACATTCTGAGCATGATTTCGATTTAAAGCTTTCGTGACTGCAGGGATTCATCTTCTTGGTTCTTTCGGTAAAGTCACGTAGAAGGGGAAGTAATAAAATAATAAAAATAAAACATAACAAAATAATTCTCACGACGTTTCGGCCACAACGCAAGCAGCCGTCTTCAGGTGGAGAACAGGTCTGTCGAGAAGGCTCCACCTGAAGACGGCTGCTTGCGTTGTGGCCGAAACGTCGTGAGAATTATTTTATGTTTAATTTTTATTATTTTATTTCTTCCCTTCTACGTGACTTTACCGAAAGAACCAAGAAGATTTTGAGCATGGTTTTATTTTTTTGCGGCATTACTCATCGCTCGCCGATCAGTTTCATAATCGCTTCACGCGGACGTAAAAGCTCACGGCAAAAAAAGTTACGCCAGTCAGGGCGACCCCCACGTGTGTTGTTGGTGTTGTTGCTATACACCGATTTAAGGTCGCGTGAATGCAGCACAGAGATACTGTAACTATGGTAACCGCGGCCTTGTTGACTACGGTGAAATTCCCGGCGCAAAGCACGGTGGTGACGCAGCCCCGGGTGCGGGCACGCTCACCGCTCATAGCAGAGGTTCGCGGTTCGAATCTGGCTGACCACCCTGGTTAATACTGCGGCGCGGTGTATTAACCGTGATTAATACTGCGGCGTGGTGTGTGTATCGTGATTCCATACACGCCCGCTGTAGATCCCGTGACGTCATTCGCGAATTTTACTCGATTGGAATAAAGGTCGCAGCCGTTGCACCCCCCCCCCTCCCCCCCTGCTTCGAAAACTTTGGCAGGGCCCCTCCTGCAAAGCAGTCATGAGACTCAGCGAGGCTTTCCTTGCGTAAACAAACAAGCGTTAAAGGCCATTTCGGTGATCCCCGTTGGCTGAAACCCACCCGGGCTGCCTGGGCCTCAGGGGCTGTCTGATGTGACCCCCCTCCCCCCCCCCGCATTTCTTCCCCCTCTGCACCCCCACACACCCCACCCCCCAGGTTTCAATGTTTTTGCTCCACCGTAGTTTTCCATTATTGTCTCGAAGGCAAGACGGTTAAAGTGCAGTTCATGAGGCTCGTTTCGATCATCTTGAAATCACAACTTGGCAAATTGGGGTAGTGGATAAAGATGAGAAGCTGCAAAGAAATTGGACTTCTGATTCGATGCATTGTCGTATGTGGCTTTGTTGTGGCTGAAGGAAGAATTAAGGATGTGAAAACGGATGACGTGAATTTGCTTACAAATGGGATTATATAAAACCTTTGGTGGAATGTACAGCTGTTTGGACTCATTCAGAGTCCCACACTTTGACAGCAACCAAAAGCCATTCAATATTTTGAAAGTGGTCACTTCACTGAAGCAGAAGCAGCATGGCAGATACGGTACAACGTTGGGATTATCCATCTTCGCTGAGGACTGAGATATTAATTCTAGATTTGAAGCTTTCGTGACTGCAAGGATTCATATTTTTAGGGGTTTTTTTCGGTAAAGTCACGTAGGTAAAAAATTATAATTAATAAAATAAAAATGAAATAAAAATTACGACGTTTCGGAGGCAACACAAGCTTCCGTCTTCAGGTTGAACCGTCACAGCACGATAGCTGTATCAAGTAATTTTAATTTTGACTGAGATATTGGTGGAAACGCGATAAGGTCAGGTTTGTGACCATCTGTAGAAAATGACAGTTGCGCCACCATACCAGAACGGGTTACTGGACAGGATTAAAGCGCACGCTACGCTCACCGTTGGGAAACGCTCGACCGTGCTTTGTAAACAAGCGAATGCACACGAGATTAAGAGCAACATGACTTTGTGCGAAAAGGTCGGATTTTGTGAACATTGGCAGAATATGACCACTACACCACCGTGCACAAACGGAGCGCTGGGTTTGCGCGGTTCATTGGCCGGGGGTGGATATGCGACATCGTACTGTGTTGGAAAAATATTTCAGCCGTGCAGCATTTGTGATTTTTTTTGTCTGCTTTTTTGTTGTTGTTGCTGACGTCAATTAAGGCACGGATATTGGAGACGTTGCCACCATAAAATTGTGCAATGTTCGTGTTGTAACAGCAGAAAGTCAGTGAGCGAGTGTGAGTTCAGCAGTGTTCACCGCTGACTGCCTCCGGTCACATTTCCTGCTACCCTCGAAATATTACGAGTGCAGTCTAAACACATGTGAGGTCACTTCTGTGCCGCAAAGCCAGCAACGCTCTTCGGTCAACATGTCACACACACATCTCTCGAGGCAACAAGTCAATAGGTTATAGCGGGCAAGGCGTCCTTATTAAATGAGTTTTCATTCGGGCCCTTCCTAATCCTTGATGTTGTGTTCTGCATGTGTCCGCACGTGTGTACGTCCGCATGTGCATGCACGAACGTTTCCGTAATGGTTTATTGTTGGCAATCGCATTGATGTCCTTTGCAATTTGGTGCCGGCGTCAATGTAGTGGTCACGTGGGGCGAGGTGTGCAAGCGCGTAGAGTGCGCTGGCGTTGTTCATCTGTCGCCCGTCTCTTTGCAGAGAGAGAGAGAGCGAGAGATGGTTTCGTATATTTGGACGCCAAGCGGTGGTGACACGTTTGGGAATATTCCAACAAAAAAACAGTGGTTGCACTGCAGATATCTTTCGTCAACGCGTAACATGCGAATGTTATCCGTTACTTTAAAAGTCACCGCAATCGTAGCATACTTGAGTTATTGTTATTTTATATGCAATGTATCTTTATTTGTAGTAGCAACAACAACAACAACAACAAAAACTAACAGAGCGCGGTGGTGGGTGCCTGCGTAAAAGAGTTGATGTTCGCTTTAAATATTCATTTGTGTGGAAGCAATGTTCTATGTAAGGTAAACATTTAATATAGTTAAGTACGTGAAGCTGGACTAACATGAATCGATAGAAGCTTTTAAGGGCTTTGCAGCACCTCTCAAAATAGCAGACACCATTCAAGTTATTTTACATGTATACATATACATACAGTGTAGAGCTACTGCATTCGATACTTTTTGTTTTGATGACATGTGGGGGCAGTGTGGTATCTTTGCCTCATGGTGAAAGCTAAGCATTTCAAAGGTTGTTCAGCTGAAAGCCATTCATTGTGTACTTATGTACACAAAGTTAGGAGGCCTTGCTTCTGTACTTCACTGTTGATTGATTTTTCCCCCCCTACATATAACCTTCCAGCTTAGCAATACACGCCCTCAACAAAGAAGTTCTGTGCAGGCCACCTGCCTTATCAATGCCATAAATACTACATAGTTTCCTTCCCGTGTGTGTAAATATAACAATGCAAATAATAACTAATAATTATTGTTATTATACATTCATGATTATATAATGGATGTAAATGACATTCGAGAATTTTAAAAAAGAAAGTTTTTTTTTTATTCGTGCCGGGTCCTATGTGAAAGGTAAAGGAGCAGCCCTGCAATGTCTTGCTCACGCCACTGCCCGATTGAAGGGACTCCACTATAGGGACTTCTATAGAGCCCCTCCGGAGGGTTATTTCTGGCTAATAGTTAATTCTGGCAGGACAACTTGGAAAATAGGGTAGGAATTTAAGAAACTTGTCCGTTGTTTCATATGCCGAGCCAGTGAGATCGAACCGGTGATTTCTGGATTGCAATCCAGTGTGCTGACCGTTACACCACTGCAGCATTGGGATTAGAGTTGGGTCCTACGCAGTGAATTTAAAATGCCGTGGGGTGAGGGCAGATTGGGCCAGGGAATAGACTTTGATGGCGTAGTCTGGACCATCCCGTTCTAAATGTGGGACCTGATCTCAGTAGTTCTCTGGAGCTCACGTTGTTGCTTTAAATAGGGATTTAAACGAAGGCACGTTAAACCTGTCGTGACAGTTTCCTGCTGAAATTGACGCCCATTAGTTGATACAATGCTAAGTGCAGTTATTTTTAATTGAAACGATGCCGTGCATGTTAAGAGGCATATCTATCAACAGGAGATTTTTCCATTGTTATTATAAACCACGGTTGGGTATCAAACACGGGACCATGGTTTATTTAATAAGAAAGTATTTTAGATGTGACCCATCACCGCCAGAATGACCAAGCTTGATGCACCCAAAACTTGGTTCAGGTTTCTCAGATTTATTTACGCAATTATATAGCTTTTTTTTGCTCTTGAAATAAATCGTTAAGTTATAAATTCTTGCATGTTCACCGTCTAGGGCAAGCCACTTCAGGTTTCTTTAATGGGTACCCAGGAAGTTGTTGGCAGTAACAGATTTGCTGTAGTTGTATAAATGTTAGAGGTGTAATGATTAATTAATTCATGGATTGATGTTGATTCTTTGGCTCGTGATACACGCATTCGATCACGCTTGTAATGTTTTCAAATGTGTATACGCTGCATGGCACTCAGGTAGCCAGAAGCGCCCACATGTTCACCACATTGTAAAACAAATAACTGATTCTTTTTTCGAATCTTTGTCCTTTTTTTGAGATAGGTATCCTGGGAAATATTTTAGCTACGGTCCTAGTTGCGTCCGTTGTGTAATAATTCACTACTCATGACGGTCGATCCACATCACAGTCCCTCCCTCGACCGCTTATCGTGAGATTCTTCTTCCGATTAAATATCCCCCGGTTTTTTTTATTAAGTGTGTGTGTGCCTCTGAGGGTGCAAACCGTGATCAAATTACGAACCTGAATCGGAAGTGAATCATTACACCTCTGGTAAAATGTGCAAACTCAGTTAAATCTCGCTTACACAACGCAAATGTGGAATGAGTCATCGTAAATGTAATCTCGTAGAACGATAGACAATCACGCGTGCATTAATACAAAAAAAAACGTACTTCCGTTCGGAGGGGAACATTTAACGTACAGAAACAGTAACCGGTATATTTACCATGGTCATTTTACGGGATTGTATGCCAATTAGGTATGGAAACAATTTCACTTTTGTACAGCGAATGGAACATTGGTGTATGTGTGTCCTGGGGAGCGGTGGTGCAGCGGTTAGCGCTACGCTGCGCTACGAACCCAGCCACCCAAGTTCGAGTCTCGCTCATGGCCAACACCGGTGACGATTGTCTGAATCGGTCCTGGGCCTCCCCTAGGTCGACTCAGCCTCAAATGAGTACCCGGTGCAGTGTGTAGTAAACATCGCCACTGGGGAGACAAAAGCGACCGTGCGTGGTGCTGGCCACCCTCCCCCTCGTGTCCCGTGCCGGCCTTCATAGGTGCTGCTCGCTAACAGCACTTGCCCCAACAGTCTGTTCAGGCTGTATGGGGGATCTTTTGTCTTGTAAGTCTCGCGGGTTACTCTGGGTGTTCACACGCGCACACGGACCAACGACCGTAGGCGACAGATCTGTCTTCTCTGTTGCTCGAGTGAGAGCAGCGTGTTATCATCCCCTGTGTGAAGTCACCTGTTGTCATCTAAGATGAAATACCAAATGTTGCATGATTTCTTTTCGGGGGGGGTGGGAATGCATTTCTTTCAGCATTGTCAAGGAAATGTCCCAAAAAGGTCGTAGTTTGTTGTTGTTGTTGCGCCTTTGTTGTAGACACATTGTTATTGTCATTAACATCGGGTCCTTGGCTCGGCCTCTGTGATGTGCAAGTTTAATTTTGTTACTTTTTCTACGATTAAATTTGCCGCTACAATAGGGGAACAACCGTTGTCCTTGTTTTGCTTTGTTAACCCTCTGCACGGAATATTTTATGATGCATTTAATGTGAGGTAAATGGTATGTTTCTGGTATAATTGTATGTAAGTAGGTTTTAATTTGTAATATTCCAATGTTGTTTTTTTTTCTCCCTAAAATGGTAGTGAAATGATCGTTGCAAAAAAAAATTTGTTTAAAATATGGCAACACAAAATTCACCGTCCGCATATATTCCAACATTTTTAGCTGTTTGAGAGCATTTTATGATTTATTTGATACACGAAGCTTTGCAAGTCTGTAATAAAACTTCAGTTGGTTTCTTATCAGATGGGAGTGTCTTTTGAATCGTCTTCATTGAGTGCATTACCGTCATCTGTTCGTCGAGCAGAGTTCATCGTCTCCCAAATGCATTGCTAATGAGGATAAAACCATTAAACTTTCAACTATTTTTTTTATCTTACCAGGTAAGGCCCACTGAGTTATGTAGCTCTTTTTCAGGAGCGACCTGGCCACGAATGATAGCTCGACGAAGTGGCTCATCATGTGGAAATTTAGAGCAGCCAGATACTCTAAACGCGTGATGTTCATTCTAAATGTGGAGGGAGAAACCGCAGGAACCGGAGAAAAATCCACGCGACCACAGGGAGAGAGAAACGCAAATTCAAAATATACAGGCGTCAAGGTCGGGATCGAACCCACAACCTCCTGCATACCAGGCGAGAGAGTTAACATACGTTCATCAATTAAAATGTATTATCGTACATATGTATGTGGATTTTAAACTTTTTTCGCACCGTACGTACCCAACCGTGTGTGCATATTACAGCCATTTGTGTCAATCCACTGCCAGATGAGTGTCCCCTCCCCCACAGCGTGCGTGTCGTGGGGGCTTGTTGAAACATACCTCACCACGCTGGCCAGTAGAGTTTGAAGGCAGTAAGCCTTGCGAGAGTACACGAGCACAGAATGAATTTTGTTTGCACAACCCTCTCCTGCCCACGGTGGAGCACTGCAAACCCTATGGCAGCCTGTTTGTGCACCGTGAATGCCCAGCTAAGCGCCATCAAAGCTCAAGCCTGCTTAGCATCTGAGATCCATTGAGATCGGGCGCATTGAGGGCGACTTTGGTTCTGGGTTTTTTTTTGTATTAGATTGTCGTGGAGGGACTTACATATATCCTGGTTTATTGGATGTTTCGGCAGAAAGTATTCTGCTCGAAGCACTTACTGAAAGACATGTTCCTGAGACCTTGACAAATTGAGAGGCTCTATACTCTGTCAATTGTCTTGGCTTGTTATGTCCCTCCATGATCAGCTACATGCTCTCTATTCTTTTTTGTTCTATCAAAAAGGCATCTAAATTGAGCAAATCTCATCATGCATCGCTCGTTCCAAACTGTCAATGCCATGACTTCGTTTCTCCGCTGCGGAGAGAGACCCAGTCATCTCGCGCAAATTGCGACCGAACAAAATTCTTTTCAATCTCAACAGGAGCGGCAAAAAAAAGGAACCTTTTTAACATTCATCCCATTCGTAAAGATGCTGGAACGTACGACTTTTTTTGTTTATTTGTTAAACGAAGCCCCAAATTGACGGTGTCGGAGGCAATGACACCTGCACATCACCGTGACCCATGGGGAGGGGTGGGGAGGGGTCACAGCAAATTGGCTCCCGTTGTCCGAAATAAATGTTTCGCTGCCGCTTACTGGCGGCTGCGGTGGTGTTCGGTGTCCCGGTGAATCTCCGCGGAAGCGATGGAGGCCGTTTTAATTCAACGGCCATCGGCGGGCGGGGTTCTTTTTACGGGGAGATCAGCAAACGGCAGAGCGTCCGACTGTAAATTAGAGGCAACATCTCGGCTGCGTATCTTCTTCCGCCCAAATCGTAATAAGAAAGCGACACACGTGTGTTTTTTTGGTGTGCGTGTGTGTGGCCGATGAAGTTGGGCCGGCATCCGTGACGTTTTGCTGAAGTTTGCGATCGTTGATGTAAGACTTTCAGTTGTGAATGCGTGTTAACTGCTTCATTTTTTCCACACTCGTCTTTATTAGAAGCATTTCATTGGATCGTAACATTTTAATGAATCCACTTTTAATTAAATTTTCCCAGCAGTAAAGAAAACGGCTCGCGATCGGAAGGTTTTTCGAATTCGAATCCTGGTTGAGTGTCAACTCGGCCCATCATCCCTCGGGGGTTGATAAAATAGGTACTGATTTGTGGGAAAGTCAACAGTGGTTGTCCTATGGATAGATTCGCCCCTATCACCGGAGTGTGGGATATCCCCCACTGGCTTCGAGCTTTAAATCAGAGATGCGCACTGCATAAATACTCATTTCAACAATAAATAAATGTTTATTACCAGTTTTCTGTTTGTATATAATATATGTACATTAACACAGACTGTGTTGTTAATATATTCCACTCTTTATTTATCTTTCTACAATGTTAAATGGGATACAGCATTTTACATGATATCGGAAGCACAAACCGCATGCTCTGCATTAACATTCTGCGTAACAATTCACATTTCTCCGCATATCTGAATTGTCACAATTCTAGGTCGTGATTTCTTTCGAGAATAACTCATTGTTTTAGCAGCTTCAGGCGGTTACGTAAACAATGTTCAACATGTCCAAATCAAAGCCAGCCAATCCCTACACGCACGCAATTCGACACGACGTTACATCTCCTGATGTTGAATGCAATTCCGATGTACGAGATCGCGCAAAACAACCGCATCATAGCATTGCTGTTGTGCGAGTCCCACGTTTGCACGTGGCTTCATTATTTGACGCCCCTCTGTAATATTCGCAGTGTTCCAACACATGCCATCTGCAGTTATAAGGAGTTGTCGGCACTCAGTCACTCAACGTGCGCGCAGCAATTAGATCTTGTAAACGATTCATACGTTTTGATTTAAAGCTTTCGTGACTGCAGGGATTCATCTTCTTGGTTCTTTCGGTAAAGTCACGTAGAAGGGAAGTAAGAAAATAATAAAAATAAAACATAATAAAATAATTCTCACGAATTCTCACGACGTTTCGTGAGAATTATTTTATTATGTTTTATTATTTTATTACTTCCCTTCTACGTGACTTTACCGAAAGAACCAAGAAGATTCATACGTTCTCCGAGCGCGGTTTCTTTTTGGCCCTGTAGAAAGTGTCGTCCTGATTGCCTTTCCGATCTAATGAAATCAAAGTTCCTTTTCATTTCTCGTGGGCTCCCTTCACCACCCGAGAGTCTGTAAGTGGCTGCTAATCATGTAGAGGGGATGGGCAAATGTCACGGGAACAAAGACAAACACATTTGCAGTACGTTGACGTTTAATATTTTTGCAATATTTATCGCTTACATTTTATTGCAAGACGTACATTTTTACCGACCCATCCAAATTAAGTCGGGGAGCAAGATTGCAACTTTCACTATTTTTTCCTTTAATTATTCTTGACTCTCTTGTATTAAATACACCACTTCCTTTATTCCACAGTTGTTACATAATCCCCAAGAGAGTTTTAGACAACTGCCGTGTAACCTCGGAGCAATGTGTTGTCGGTTTCGCTATTCGATGAGGTCCGCTGCCGTGGTGTGATGGTTAGCACACCAGACCTGCGATCGAGACACGTTTCTTAAATCCCACACCCGCCCGCCCTGTGTCCATGCAGCAGTGTAAAGTGGGTTACCAGGTTGCGTGTGGTTATGTAAAATGTTGGGTTACTCCTCACCTCTGCCGAGACATCAGGACAGCGTGGAAGAGTAGGCCAAAATTCCCTCGAGGGATGATCTAGAGTTCCCTTCCTTATCACAGCGGTGGCGTGAGCAAGCAATTTAAGGGTTGCACCTCTCCCTATTGCTGTGTTTATATTTTTAAATCCCCATGAAGTGAGCTCGAATTCTGCAATGCGGCACTAAGCCTGAGATGAGCTGCACATAATGAGGCAGGTGGGACTTTTTTGACGTTGTTATATTGCAGAAACTCACTACGTTGAATTTCACTTAATTAGAAAATGTAACCGTCAACCTCGCGGTAAGAGTCTCGCACAAATTTAGTTCGAATATCGCTGAAGCGAAGACGCGATACGGTATTATGCAACGAAGCGCAAAGTTAATGCGTGTTCGATCAACTGTGCAGTTGTAACATTAACCTTGGGAGATGGGAAGTATTTCATGCATTATCTGTAGTTGTCACATCAGATACCAGGCACACGAACGCACTGGAAAAAAAAAACACTCCCAGCTCCTCTGACAACCTTTTAATTTTCCCATTGCCAATATACCCGTGCAGAAAGCCCCCAATCACGACCAAAATGAAACACGCGAATGTGTGTGTGGAACACTGTGTGTACGAACAATGTGTGTATGAACAATGTGTGTATGGAACAATGTGCATTAAATCTACCAAACAAGTGCACCACAGCCTCGGTTCATTCTATTTATTTTCACTATTTTTAGGAAGCGACCTGGCCACAAATTATAGCTCAACAAAGTGGCTCATCGTCACGTGAACATTTATAGCAGTCAAATACTCCATACGCGTGTTTGTAAATGTGGATGGGGAAACCCGGAGCACCCGGAAGAAAATCCACACAACCACGGGGAGGACATGCAAACTCCAAACATGCAGGTGTCAAGGTAGAGATCGAGGCCAGGACCTCCTGTATACCAGGCGACGTAGTAAACACATCGCCACCGTGCCTACTGTAAAGACTTGTTGATGTTGGCTACATTTGGTTGATTTGCAAGATTTGCCAGAAAAAAATCCGCTCGGCTTTTTTGCCTTTTATCTCATTGATGCAACCAAAGGAGAACCGTGCTTCGGTCAACGCCATCTCGAAGGATCCATCTATCCCCGCAGTGTCCCACTGCGAGGAGGGCCAGTTAGACGAGAGTTTTCTCCAAGTGGGCCTGCTGCCACGTTCCCACGACCACTGGGGGAAGCAAGCCGGCATGCATTGCAAGCTGGTCACGTGGGCTCAGCCTGGATGACCGCGGTGTAGACTCACCAGTTTAAGCCACCAACCCATTACGCCCTGAGACACCGAGCTGTGTAGCTCCCTTTCCGATGGGAGCCACTCACTATTTTCTGGGTGGCGCGTAATAAAACAGTCATAATTATAATCAATGTCAGGGTTGTGCTTTGTATATAGAAAAATGTGTAAATTTCAAGAATATTACATTTGAGCTTGGGATGGTGTAAATTAACCAGAACAGATATAAAACGTTGTTTTAAAACAATCGTGTTTTGCTTCTCTACGGCCACGGAGGCGAAGAGGAGGTGTGGGGCGCACAGAGCTGCTCGGCTCTCGAAGAGTTGGAATAAAAAAAAACGAGCCCTGCTGGGGTTGTTTTTTGGAATGGCCCAGCACAGTTTGGGCCTGTTTCCCGATTGTGGTGGAAACGTAGCAAAGTGAGCCGAATGAAAGGACCCAGTGCTACCTACTTTACAGCCGGACTGACCTCTAGGAATGGGTTGTCATCTCACGGGGTCAACGCAGAAACGAGGAGCCCGAGCCGTGATGTCAATGATCTTGCTCAACCACGAGGCTCCGTTACGTTTTAAAACTGCGCAGGGGAGTGTTTTACCATTACAGAGTTTAAAAAAAAATGAGTTCGCTTTCATTAAGCGTGAAAAGTTGCTGCCCGACCGTAGGGTTAGGGGAAGTGCGACAAGATGAGATGGGATGAGGTCATTGGGTTTGTGAGAAAATGACAGCCTGGCTCCGTTTCGGTCCTGTGCTGCCCGGGCACCAGCACAGGTCTGGGCCTGAGTGCAGCCGCTCCTGAAAGCGTGGTTGAACGGGCATCGCGCGCCCAGACATTGGCACGCATTCGCCTGCACTTGAAAATCATTCCACGCGTCCTTTTACGTGCTCTGTCTGGCAGACGGGGCACGTCCGCCCATGAGAGCCGGCCTGCCGAGTCGGAAAAATGTTCCCGCTGCTCTTATCGTCACCAGATGCTAAAAGACCGGAGCTGACAACCGAGTCACAGAGAGCGAGCGGCGAGCAACGATGGAATTGAGTGGGCACGCGGGGATTCCAGGCCCATGCGCCCCACACAACGCCCCGTTCGCCGTTGACTCCTTCCACGTCCCTACTCGCCAACAACTGTCGTAGCACGTTTTGAACTGTGATTTGACGGCACACATGTAAATGTGCCAAATGTTGTACATTGCCATCGAATTACTTCATAGGCAAAGCCACGTACGAACAACATTGCCCCCCCCCCCACCGCCGCCCCCCAGCCTTTCACACAACAGATAAGCAAGGTTGGCTACGTACGGTACGAAAGAAGTTCAACATACGTACATACACAAAATCCCACTCGCAGGCAGGTGATGCGTTCGTCCCGCGCTACACAGAGACAGCTGCCACCGAGGCTGCGACCTGCCGCTGACAGCTCGAGATTTGACTAGCGCGGGAGGTGCGGTGTAAATATAAAGTTCACCATGGGAGTCCAGTTTACCATGGAAGTCCAGTTCACCATAGAAGTCCATTTAAACATGGAAGTCCAGTTCACCATGGGAGTCCAGTTCACCATGGAAGTCAAGTTCACCATGGAAGTCTATTTAAACATGGAAGTCCAGTTCACCATGGACGTCCAGTTCACCATGGAAGTCCAGTTCACCATGGAAGTCCATTTAAACATGGAAGTCCAGTTCACCATGGGAGTCCAGTTCACCATGGAAGTACAGTTCACCATGGAAGTCCAGTTCACCATGGACGTCCAGTTCACTATGGAAGTCCAGTTCACCATGGAAGCCCAGTTCACCATGGAAATCTAGTTCACCATGGAAGTCCAGTTCACCATGGAAGTCTATTTAAACATGGAAGTCCAGTTCACCATGGAAGTCCAGTTTACCATGGACGTCCAGTTCACCATGGAAGTCCAGTTCACCATGGAAGTCAAGTTCACCATGGAAGTCCAGTTTGCCATGGACGTCCAGTTCACCATGGAAGTCCATTTCACCATGGAAGTCAAGTTCACCATGGAAGTCCATTTCACCATGGAAGTCCATTTAAACATGGACGTCCAGTTCACCATGGGAAGGGGTAGGAGACCTGCGGAGTCCGGAGCCGTACGGGGCTCATCAAGGACCGCTTCGTGGCCGTTATTTATGAAGGACCACCACCGTTTCATATTCAATCGCATTGATTACAGCTTTGTCTTTTTTGACCGAATTCGAAAAATAATGTCTCATCTTGTTATTTAGGTTGCCGACCCCCTGATGTCGCGTCTTAAGAAATGTGTGGCCCATTGGCCACTGGTTGCCGATGTTGGTTGTATTTTTTTGCGTGTGGTCCTTCAACGCGTTATTAAATGGAATATAATTACCAGGTTTCAATTAAAGGAGTAGGGGGGTAATTCACTCGTCCGATTCGAATCAACACCGATTCGAATAATCTGAGTAATTCTTGTTTTTTTTTTCTCCCCGAAATGGAATTGTTTATGTTTGACAGTTGCTGCTGGCGAACGTGCATTGTGATGTACGTGCTGGTGTTAAAGCAGGTGTCCGGATTGTATCTGGACAGAAGTCATGCCGTGTCTATTTTGACTCGAGACATATTCACTGCCCTAAAGTCATTTATTCAGCGACTTCGTATACATTTGAATCCCTCCCATCAGTTTCCCCAAACACTTTTTTTTACCGAATAAACAGCAACTCATACGAACAAAAAGTTAACTGGAAGTCTAGTTTTGCAATATATTTCTTCTTTTGTTTCATACCAACAAGTCGTATAACTATGACACGTCACAATGTGCAATATCTACACACTGTTATTCCTGCATTACTGACAACACTAAGCCAACGTTGTCTTACAAATTACAAAAGACATTACTTTTTGAGCGGTGCGGCACCCCAAAAGTTGAATACCCCATGGTGCCGTATAAGATAATACAGCGTACACGATAGTGCGGCAAAATAGATTGTTCTATACTCACACGCCTATTAACCCCACGCCTTCACCATTAAACTCTGGCCGGCGTGGTGAAGTACAGTCAAATAATCTCCACGACCCGCACAGCGCTGGGGATGCCCTCATCCAGCAGTAGATCGACATGCACGTGTGCTATAGACAGTACTGTAGCGCTGCCGTTAGAAAAATAAATACCTTGGGTTAGCCGGATCATCTGGCAGGCCGATGCGCTCAAATATTAGCGGGGCATTTTAATTGTGCCACTCAAAGCGATGCCGAGCGTACGAGCCCTGTGACGGTTAAACCCACTCCGGCGCTCAGAAAAATGGAAGACAACGGGAGAAGGGGAAGACGACACAAATCAAGGTCGATATAACCTGCGGCGAAAGCTCGAGAAGAACGGAACGAAGCAGCAAACGTTAGCTACAGAAGGAGAACCATGGGACCATGGGATGGGAGGGCGGTAGGGGGAGGGGGGATTTCGTTCGGCCCTTATCGCCGGGAACGAGCTGACGGAAGGGGCAGATGACCACGACCATGACCACAACGACGACGATTAATCCACACGCTCACACGGCGTTCACACTGCACGTGGGCGCAGCCTCCCTTGAGGGCGGCTTGCCGCAGCTTGCTCTAGAAGAGGCCGCAGTCCTTGAGGTTTTCCTTGATGATGATGTCGGTGACGGCGTCGAACACGAACTTGACGTTCTTGGTGTCGGTGGCGCACGTCATGTGTGAGTAGATCTCCTTGGATTCCTTGCGCATGTTCAGGTCGAGGAACTGCATCTTGATGAAATTACCCGCATCGTCGTAAGTGTTGGGCCCTGTTTTGTGTGAAAGCGAACAGAAATGTGGCCAAAAAAATCAATCATCTCGTAATGCAGTGCACACCTGGAAAGTAACATTCCTCAGTCTCACATTTCAACTAACTGTCTTGATGTAGAGTATAAACAAGACTGCCGGAGAAGTTTGAGACGTGATGCAGTGGTTAGCGCGCCGGGTTCTGGACCTGGTTTAGCCATGTTTGTTTGTTGTAGTACAGAGTTAGACTGATGGCCTTAATCTAAGTTGTCTTGTGGTTGTTGTTGGTTGTTTGACTTGCATCCCACTGGGATTTTTGCACACAGCGTTGGTGTACGGTGTTTCTTTCTGCAATATTTTGCTGTCTTTTCTTGGATTCATGTTTTGTGTGTTGCGATCGAAACGTCGTGATCTATTATTTTTCTACCTATGTGACTTTACCGAAAGAACCAAAGAGTATGGATTCCTGCTGTCACGAAAGCTTCAAATCAAGATTATTATTAATGTTGATTATTCCAGTGAATATAGTGGCCTCAAGTGAAAAGAAACGATCTTTCCACGCACATAGCAGTCGAACCCTACCGTCGTAGTCGGGGAAGCAGATGCTGCGGTGTGTGCCGGTCGAACTCTACCGTCGTAGTCGGGGAAGCAGATTCTGCGGTGTGTGCCGGTCGAACCCTACCGTCGTAGTCGGGGAAGCAGATTCTGCGGTGTGTGCCGGTCGAACCCTACCGTCGTAGTCGGGGAAGCAGATGCTGAGGTGTGTGCCGGTCGAACCCTACCGTCGTAGTCGGGGAAGCAGATGCTGAGGTGTGTGCCGGTCGAACCCTACCGTCGTAGTCGGGGAAGCAGATTCTGCGGTGTGTGCCGGTCGAACCCTACCGTCGTAGTCGGGGAAGCAGATGCTGAGGTGAGCCTTCTTCACCTTCACCTCGAACAGATCCTTCTTGTTGAGGAAGAGCACGATGGAGGTGGCGTTGAAGTAGCGGTGGTTGCAGATGCTGTTGAAGAGGTGCAGGCTCTCGTGCATGCGGTTCTGTGTGACGCGCCAAGGCAAAAAAAAACACAAAACAAAAAAATTACAAAGATTTCCCCCCCCCCCCCCCGTTATGGCCTTTAATGGACCGGTGGGGCAAGTGCTGTTATTAATTGTTGTTGTTGTTATTTATTTATTGAACAAGAGCCCATTACACAGTACGAGTGAGCGATGGGGGGGGGGGGGTAAGGGGACGACAAGTCAGAGGCCATGTGCACACGGGGGTCAGGGAGGGAACGGGGATTGGGCTCACTGCCCCACTCACGCTGGGGCAACGATCGGGGACTTGGTCATGTCAGGGGAGAGGAAGGAGAAGGTGGGAGAGAGAGAGAGAGGATGGGGGGGGGAGTATTCGCCCAAACAGGACCGAAAAATAAAATAACATCCACAAGTGGGAGCGGGTTCGAGTGCTGTTAGCGAGCACCCGTTAAGGCCGCTGTGGGATGGCGGTGTGGCCGGCAACCACGCCCGGCCATCCTCGTCTCCCCAGCGGTGGCGTTTACAAGTAACTCGTTTGGGGGCCAAACGAGTGACCGCACCGCGAGCGGTCGCAGTGGCACCCGGCTCACGGGGCGACAGCCACGTGTAGTATCTGACTTTTAAACCACTTTTATTGCCGCCAGCAGCAACAGCACTGGAGGCGATTCCGATATGAAATACACAAAGTCACCAACAAATGAAAACTGACCCTATAAATCCATGCGCTGTTGCGCTAAATGCACCGCGCACAACACGAAAGAAAAGTCACGTGGTGGTGGTGGTGGTCATCGCGCACGCCACGGTGACGAGCGAGCGCTTCAGAAGGTGAACACGAGGGTGCCGTCCACGCTGGTGCAGAGAGGGGCTTGTCCGGCTCCCCAGCGTTCGAAGAAGACGTGCACATCACCGACATGTGTGTGGTATGCGAAAGCGAAAAGGATCCCCCGTTGAGCCTTCAACAAGACGGTGCCGTTAACTTCGGCGCGGACAGGCCTGCATCCAGCTGTGGGTAGATCACCGACTGCTGACCACGAGTTCTGCGATGTCCTCGCCGTGGTCAAAACGCCTCAATCGTTAAATAAGAAAAAAGAGAAAGAGGACACGTGCTTCCAAACTCGCTGTCGGTGAGTTCAATCACCGCATCCACAAGCACGGACGCTGGCGGGCTTTCGGGCTGCCAGCTTCCAGATTCGGCACCGTTCGCTGCTGGAGAATGATAAGTTAATGTCAAGCTGAGAAGAGAATTGTGTCTGGCGGTTTATGGACCTGTCCGCCTCCCTGCCTGCCCACATTTTATACCGCCTGCCACCTCGTATAATGGGTCTGTCTGCACATTTGCACCCCCCCACCCACCCCACCCCTTCTGAATTTGTGCGCATTCGAGTTTACAACTTTGCCTCTCCAAAAGTCAGCATCCATTTCGTGGCTACTGACACAGTCTGTCGCACGCGTTCGCCCGTCACTCATTTACCTGCTGCGTCTGTTTACAAAGACGGCGGTCACTGCATGCTGTGCGCGCGTTCAGGCGCGCTTCTGCGGCCGTCTGGAACGCTTTTCCTTCCGATATCAGGAAGCCCACTGGAGCTATGCACTTTTAAATCATCATCTAGATGAACAAACTCGTTTCTTTAGAACTGCTCTTTGTGTTTAGTTTGTTGTCCTTCACCCGCACCTCCGATTCGCACGGTTGGCTACGTACGGTGCGAAAGAAATTCAACACACATACGTGTACCTGTCATAAGTGTCATTGACAAGCGAATGGTTTACTTACAGTCCAAGTCTTTGTTGCGGCCAAATAACGAGTGTGAAAAATAATAATATGTTTTACACTTTCTGGCAATAAAACAGGCGTTAAGATGTTCAAACACCAAAATAGAAACCTTTTGCGGGGAATCAGGTCTGTATTATCCACACATACTTGTGGTGAACATGCAAACAAACATGCTCTGATAATATTTGCGTTGTCTTTGAAACTGATTGGCCTACACCAGAGACAGCCTTCTCACCAGTGTCAGACCAGAGAACACCAAAATGCGAACAGTACAAAGACAATGCACGTATCAGAGCATGACGTCTTTTTGTTTCCATAACGAGTGCCTTTTACACACGGATACTGCGTGAAAGTAGAACAGGCGTAAAAAAATGTAACGCACGGAGCGCAAATTTTACGTAACGGTTCGTAAAATATTCATGCCGCCCTTGTTTGATTTGAAGTCTTTGGAAGAAAACACTAATGCTGCTCACTCTCGGAAAAAATATGGTGCAGTCACACGGATGACTATTCCGTGGCAGCTGTACTAATCATGAGGCGGCTGGGGTAGAAATATAAAGGAAAAAACGCTGACTACAGCTTAAAAAAAAACTAAAGCCAGCCATCAATCACGTGGCAGAGAAAAGTGAAAAATGAATGCTAAGTGGGCCATGGAATATGACCTTGTATTTTACCCAGATTTATGAAAACGGTTTCCAAACGTTCTTCAACCCTGATCTATCGAGACGTGTGCCTCGCCACGCCGCTGAGCATCACTGTGGAAAATGATTCAAGGACGCGAGCCCCCCTTTCTTTCTGACCTTAAATCCCCAAAAGAATGCGAGGGCACTGAAATTGCAACAGGATTTGAAAACAATCCAAATGTGGAAGTTTTAACCTCAAGATATTTTCCGTAAATTTTTTTATTTTTTTTGCAACGGTTTTTTGTTCCTAGGAAACCGACTGCAAGGTTTACCGTTAAAGTAGGATGTATGGGGATGGGTTGTTTTACTTTGGTGTGCTACGGTGGCGATGTGTTAACTACTTCGCCTGGTATACAGGAGGTCGTGGGTTTGATCCCAACCCTGACGCCTGCTGTATATTTGGAATTTGCTTGTTTTCCCCGTGGTCATGTGGATTTTTCTCCGGGTCCTCGGGTTTTTCCCTCCACATTTAGAAACACGCGTTGAGAGTATTTGACTGCTATAAATCTTCATCTGCTGATAAGCCACTTCGTTGAGCTTTCATTTGTGGCCAGGTCGCTTCTGAAAAAGAGCTGTATAGCTCAGTGGGCTTTATCTGGTAAAATAAAAAAAATTGTTTGTTACTTAGTATTCTTGAAAGCACAGTTTAATCCGTGAAAGCACAGAGTACACACGTGGGGTTACCAGTAGGAGGCCGTACAGCAGGATGCTGCCCTACTCATCTGTACGGCCTTTGAGTGCTCTCCTTAATAATTGTTGTTGATGCTCTAACCTTTTCCCCAAATTCTGTCCCAATTGCGCTATTGGTTGTAATGGCACGAGACCAAGTATCTATTCACACACAGAGCAAGTGCGATTATTTTTTTACTCATTGATTTTATTCTGACAAAAAATGCGAGCCAAACTATGGACCACATGATGAATTCCTTGAGAGGAAGACATGAAATCGTCTAAAGCTCTCTCGTCGTGGATAACAGACCTCGACATTGGCACTTAGCTCCTAAACATATTGCTGCCATGTGCCAGATGAGAATAGAAAATAATTCTGGAAAAATCCAAAGGAAACCAATACTTAAAGGAATTGGCTTTATACATGAGTGGGGCTTCTCTGGGTAATGAACGAATGCTTCCGAATGTTTCTGAGAACACAACGGCTTTCCAAATTTGTGCACTCCCATCACGGTAACATCTAAGGAAGCGAGATTCTTTGCGGTATTCCCAATGCAGCTGCGATTTGGGATTACTGGCCCCATCGGAATTCCCCAATTATCAACGGTTTTTGAATACTTTTGGGACTACGGTGCCACATAATTCAAGTCGTGGGGCCATGGTAATGGCAGTTAGACATCCACATTTACAGACCTCCACGTAAATTCCCAGCAGCGTTTCCTGTGGCCTCTTGTGTCAGAAAAGCAGACGGGTTTGCATCTCAAAACTGAAATACATATTAATTTTAGTAACGTTTTGTCGCATGGTGTATATTTAAAAAAACGTTAATTATTAATTCTAAACTATGTTTTATATCAAATGAGGCATTTACTATTGTTCATAAAGTGCTGTTATTTCGAATGAGCCAAATGAGATACGGTTCGTTTGCTGAATTAACTAATTTTGCCGAATTTATCACCAGAATTCCAGCACATGCCAATTATCATCCGCACCTTGCATAACGGACGCTGGTTTCCTTTTGTGCGTCATCAATAGCAGTAGCCATGATGAACCTACTGCCGGATGAAGGCCTCTCCAAGCCTCCAAAACGTCTCAGGATCTTGCGACGCACTTAGTCCACCGAGCACCGACACGTGAGCTGACTTCATCGCGGCGGACGTCCTCGCAAGAGGCGTTCCGTTCCTTGGCTACCACTCCGCGACCATAATTCACCATCGGTCCACGATCCCTCCTAGCCGCGACATATCCCGAGCACAACCCCACTCGCTCTTCCTAACAGTTTGAACCTCCTCCGTACGAGCTCCAATCCACGTGTTCATCTTTGGCACAGCAGTCCGGTGAATTTTTTAATGCTTGACACCGGCACGGTGACTTGGTACCGTGGGTGTCCGTCAAGGGTTCACACATTCATATTCCATTTCGTCATCAATGGAATCGTAGGAGCGAGCAAACACCTGTCAATAAGCAATTTCTCCGCAGCTGTGCGCTCAATATTTTATTAATAAAGCTGCCCTTTTCTGCCAAGCGCTCGGTGGGATTGCCGATCTGCGGTCAAGAGCGTGGTGCTCCCCCCCCCCCTCCTGCATCCTGGGGGTTAAAATCCACAGGGGCAGTGCAGCACATCTGAGTCCGTGCGAATCCAAACAGAGGCAGATAGTGCACGCCACAGGTGAAGTAGTGAGTCCAGTTGCCACCTTTGAGGTACAACAACAACAACATCAATCCAGGACATTCCATGTTTATCAACGGGCCCCCCCCCCCCCACGTCTGATTTTCCCTGCTCTGCGTAGTTGCAGCACTTGCTCCCCTTCAGCCCTTGGGCCACGGTGCAGTTGCACCGCCTGCACACTCGATAGCTACGCCACGACCCTGGCCGCTCGCCCCGGAGTGTGCCGCATCCTCCTGAGCACAGTGAGATGTTGTTGATGTTGATGTTGTTGTCGTCCAGTCGGGTTGCCACCGCTGAGGTGCACAATGTAGGAACATGTCATGGGTAGAAGAAGAATATAAAAGATAAGAATAGGTTTACACCATTGGAACCTCATTTGCCAGTAAAAAATATGATAATTGTTTTTTTACCCTTCTATCTGGCAACAAAACTGACACCTTTTTTACAAGGAGTCATGTTTGCATAGACCACAATACCTGCAGCCATAATGTAAACAAAAAACATAACTCAGATAATATATGCACTGTCCTTGAAGTTGATTGGACTCCTTGTAAAAAAAGGTGTCAGTTTTGTTGCCAGATAGAAGGGTAAAAAAACTATTATCATAAGAATAGGTGTTACCCTTTCTGGCAATAAAACAGGTGTTAAGATGTCCAAACGCCAAATAGATATTCTTTGCAAGGAATCAAGTCTGCATTAACCATACATACTTGTGGCAAAACATGCAAACAAACATCCTCTGATAATTAATGTTTTGCAACAAGTACGTGTGCTTCAATGCAGATAGATACCAAATAGATATATATTTGAACATCTTAACAACTGTTTTATTGGCAGGAAGGGTTAAAAAAACCTCTTCTTACTCATCATACTCTGATACTGGCAAAGCAAAGGTCCCATCGGAAATAAAAACGTCTCGCAATACCAAAAGAGGGTACAACCACGTGTGCATGCATTGCCTCGAGAGGTTGCATTATTACGCATACTGAGAGGAAAAACGGGACTTTTAACGTGCCGGCAAGACCGTACAGATGTCCCAGGACCGCTAGCTCAAGGAGAGAAACCAGGAAGAGGTGGTAGCCCTGATTGTTAGGGAAGTCGTTTTATTTTTGCGCGCTTTACTTTTAAACACCAGCTGATGCCAGACCGTCCAGTGGACAGGGCAACATCGTTGTTTAATAAACGTACATTAGTTAATAAAACTGCATTATTACATGAGTAATCTGAAACTTCGCGAGGCTTAATATCTCATTAAATGAGCCCGGGGAGAAAAATGTCAGTCATTATGTTTTTATTTGTATTGCTTTAGGCCAAAGGTTATAGGTTGGACATAGCTCATTGTCAATAGAAAAGGTCACTGATCCCTTCCGGTAAGATCGATGGAAATTACTCAAAAAGTGCTGTGACTGAAGGACAGGCTGACAGACAGATAAAAATAAAATGTCCACTGCAGTCTACGGATAAGCTGCGTGGTGTTATGCTTAGATCATTAAACCATGAAATAACACAGCAAGGTGACCATAGGCTTCAGAGATGTCAGTTCCCCGCACCTCCGATTAGCACGGTTGGCTACGTACGGTGCGAAAGAAATTCAACACACATACGTACGTACATGTGTACGTGCCATAAGTGTTATCGACAAGCGAATTGTTTGCTTACAGTCCAAGTCTTTGTTGCGGCCAAATAGCGAGTGTGAAAAGTAAGAATATGTTTTAGACTTTCTGGCAATAAAACAGGCGTTAAGATATTCAAACACCAAATATAAACCTTTTGCAGGGATCTCGGTCTGTATTAACCACACGTGCTTGTGTTCAATATACATACGTACCTACAGAGCACCCCTGTGTCCTCTGCTACTAAGCAATGTTTGAGCCTGGTCAGCATAAGGATGTGAAACCACTGAGGAAATGTAAGGTGAAGAGCGTGTGACTCTCAGTAAAGAACACGTTCACCACTGGACTTTAGATGCCCTATCATAACGAGGTAATAGGAGGCACCGTGTTCTCAGAAACGTCATCTTATGATTGAGACATTTACAGTGAAATCGTGTCTCCCCAGTGACCACCATGTGAATATTAAAGGCCCTGTGTTAATAAACAATGAGGCTGGGGGAGGGAGGGGTGGGTTGCAATTATTTATCTTGGTGTCCTCATTAGAATCCCATTTCAAAAAAAGACCTGAAGCCAAAGTCCCACTACATTGCAAATTAATGACATTAAACTCCCATAATGGGATTGGATGTCCTTTTGAATGGGATGTTGCGAGTCAATTTAAAAATAGAAGTGTCAGAGATGATGATTTTCATATAAATGCGTGAATAAATTGGTGGAACATTGACACAATATCCATGTGTGCATGGTCACATAGCACTAGAGTGGTGCTGAGCGTGTGGGTAGTCTATTTATTTTATTTTGTCTGTCACATTCCACTTTTCCCATTGTGCTATTGACTTTACGTCACGAGATGAAGGATCCATTTGGAACTGTCACAGAGCAATGAATCCCTGTGTGTTACAGAATGACCCACAGAAAAGGAAATCATAAAATGACTTCTGAGAGCCCTTCAAGTGACCTTTTGAATCCACACTACTGAGGCACATTGCACCTCCCCACACGTCCCTCTATAGAGACTGTTCATCGCACGACAGACAAGCAAATATATTTAATTCTCAGAGATGGAATTCAGCCAAATTAAGTGATAAAAAAACCCAAACTCATTGTGATGGGTTTGTTTTTTGTCTTGTCACTGGCGGCTTTGGTTGAGATCAACAACTTGCTCCCCATTGAGAATCCAGTCAAATCACAGACAGCTCAAACCTGGACTCGAACCCAGACTCTCAGCGGTGAATGTGCAGTGCTCTGATACCGGAACTGCCCAGTCACCTTTCGAGCAGGCACATTCATTTTAGAGTGCATTGGCTCTGGAGGGAAACGTACACCACAGATACCACCCACTGACATTGGCTGCTGTATGCTGACCTGAAAAAAATCGTCCTCCACATGTATAGACACAAACTTGCTTTTACATTACAGTAAATTACAGTAAAACAAACAATAAGTGAGAAAGTGGCTCAAGGATCAGAACAATGAGCCAGCACCACTGAGATCCCCCAGGTTCAAATGTGGGTTTCAGTCACTGGTTTATTTAAAATGGATATTCAAGTTTAGCATCCCACGGTCTCAGCTTTGCACAAAAACAACCGTATTTAATGTAGTTTTCACGTAATGTGGCTAACTTTCAGCTTCCAAAATATAAAAAAATCAATCGGAGCGCTGTGTTGAACATTTCTACAGCTAGGCACACGGGACAGTGCAGTGATCTTCAGTGTGGATTAGAGGTCACTTGAAAGAAATGTCAGAAGTGGTCCTGTGACACCTTTTTCACTGCGGTATGTTATCTAACGTGCTGTGAAGAAATATCCAAACGGATTCTTCATCTCGTGACAGGGCAACAATTGAATAATATTGTAAAAATAAATGAAAACAACAAAAGAGTTCACGAGCAAAGAGAATGATGAAAAGAGGACTCTTCCAGACCATCTCTTCTCAATATAAAAAGTGAAATGCAAAGAAGGAAACACAAATCTAAAATGTTTCTCATGCCCTCGGTTTGCAATTGTTGGCTACGTACGGTGCGAACTTTTTTCACACCGTACATAGCCAACCGCGCTAATCGGAGATGTGGGCAAAATGACAACAAACTTAAACACAAAAGTCAGTACGAAAAAAAAATCGTTGATGCAGCTAAGAAATTAGTTTGCAAAAAAACTGGGGTATCGCAAGCAACGTTTGTTATGCAGTCTATTCATAGTCTCAAGCCGCACCTTTAATCATTGGAAAGATGTGATTAACCATGCAACAAAAAGATTTAACTACACTTATTTCGACCATCTTATTTGACAGAAAACTATTGCAGGTTACTGATGGACAGCCAGTTTTGTTTTACCAGGTTTAGCTTTCTACCAGGTTTAGCTTTCTTTTTTCACACTTTTGTTATGTAGGCCAGGCGTAGTCACAGACCGAACCTCTCCATAACAAAGGATGAGTCTTTTGTTATGCAGTCTATTCAGTCTCAAGCCGCACCTTACCATAATAATAAAAAATGGGCCATTTCTGGCCCTTCCCCCCCCCCTCAACCATTATATATACGGAGTGGTATCTCCTGTAATCTCTCATTTACTTGATACAGCTGTCGGGCTGTGACGGTTCCACCTGAAGACGGAAGCTTGTGTTGCCTCCGAAACGTCGTGATTTTTATTTTATTTTACTTTTATTAATTTTAATTTTTTACCTACGTGACTTTACCGAAAAAACCTAAGAATATAACGTTCACGTTCTCTTTGTGCTGAGCTCAGGCGGGTGCCACATTGGTCTCTGCTGGCCTGGTTGAAATGATAGTAAATATGCGACACGACGGAAGGGCCGCGCGCTAACACATCCGGCTAAAAATACCCATCGATTTTCCACCTTTTAGGAAGGCGCGCGTGCTCACGTACGCGGCCGGACGGGCGCGGCGGGAACGGTTAGGAGAATTGCCATCGGTGACGCCGCCGTCGACGCGTCGATGTCGTGCCAAGCAGTCGCTTGCAACAACAGCAACGACATTTCAACGAAACGCAAGACGGGCGCCAGCTCAGACTGCCAAGCGCCGGGCTCGAACTTCATGTACAACCGAGCGTCAGGAGGCACCTGAGAGACGGCATTATACGTCGTTGTTATTTCCCCTTCCGTTTATTCCACAAACCGAACGAGCTGGAAGAGGCAATCGCGGCACAAACCGAACTCATCAGAAATGCCGCGGCAATTTTCCTCGCTCAGAGAGGGCGCGCCGTTTGGAAGGTTCGAACGATTTCAGAGTCGCTCTTGAACCTTTGATTGGAATCTCATTTCTCTATAGAACATGCTCTCGTGTTTAGTTTGTTGTCCTTCCACCGCACCTCCGATTAGCACCGTTGGCTACGTACGGTGCGACAGAAGTTCAACGTGCATGCTTCGTGCTGCTTTTAATACAAAGCGAGATTACCACAAGGTAGCATACAATGCAAGCTGCCTCATTCACGTCCAGTATTAATCCTACATGTTACATGACTGTGCGTACACTGAATGATTTGGTGGAGCAGCGACGCCGTGGTTAGCACGCTGCGCTACGAACCCGTTGACCTGAGTTTGATTTTCAATCGTGGCTAACGTTAGTGGCGAATTATATTTGAAAGAGTCCTAGACCCTGAACCCCCCCCCCCCCTCCCACCACCTCAACTCCACCAACGCACACTGACCAGCATGGTGAAGTATGGCCAAACGTCCGACTGACATGCTGTGTGGGGGGGGGCATTCATCCAGCAGTTGATTGACAATGCGCTGTAAACGTATTCTGATTGTAATATTTACGCGACCGAATGTTTAAGCTGCGCTTCACATGTGGGGGAAAGCCAGCAGTCCTGTCAAGCACAGCATAGAGCCCTTGTGCTTTCGAAAAACCTGATGTTCACACTTGTTTTAAGAGTTAAACATGCGCCCAGGTCGAGTGCGTTACGCTTTTAAGAGAACTGCAGTTCCCCAATAGCTATCACTGTGGATGAATGCATTACGGTGAGCTGAAGAACGCGACGTTTTCGGACAGTTTGAGTGCATAGAGGATTGTTTTACGAATTAATTCATATTATTTCAGGAGACATATATTTTTTTAACGACTTAAGACTGACGTAGAATGACGTCAAATGCACTCAAGTGGCACAAACTCCTTTCGAGATCAATTCTCATTAAATCCTGTCTACATCAAGCATTATAACGAGAATCTCTTGGCCTATGGAGGAAATCATGTTGCAGTGTTTGTGACGTCTTGGGGAAAAGGAGTGATGATTTTTTTTTTCCACTGGTTTTTTTTTTTTAAACCGGGATTTTAATACGATCATCCAGAAAACAAACACTGCGGAATTGAAGCTGACGTTTTGGCTAATGAGATCACTGTAAGGTATTTGTTGTTTTGTTGCAGCAGTAGCTGATGAGGAATTGTCAGGTTAAGCATCAGCCGCAGTTCATTCGGCATTGCCGAGGAAAATCGATGTACGTTTGTGTGTCTCTGCATCCGTACCCGTGCATGCGCATGCGTGAGTTTGATTTTCTAAATTATTTATACGCAACAGGACGACAACAAATATCTATTTACATTTTTGAAGAAGATAACGGCACCATTTTTTATCGCACAATTTTCATCTCCTCCCACCCTACTGGTCGGGCATCTCGTCGAAGGTTTAACGTGTATACAGTATATATCACGAACAGATGGGAAGTTATTGTCAAATATATTTTGAAGAGACAGGATGTCCGCTTTTCCTTGTAAAATATTTTGTTTACCCATCAGCCTACGGCTCTTCCGCACCAATGTTTTTCAACTGCTTTCTTTTTCAAGGAAAATTCTGAACCTCTCTTAACCTTCAGGGCCTCGTCTGCAGTCAGACCTGTTAAACTACTGCTGCTGCTGCTGCTGGCTTGCCAGGTGTTATTGGCAGGTGCACTCCACCTTCACGATGGGGCTGTGTTCACAAATAAAAGCCGTACTGTATTGAAAAAATATCACGTATGCACTTTCAGTGGTGCTTTGTTGGTAACAAATTAAATAAATATGTTTCCACCCATCTCTCCACGTACAAATAATACATTGTGGCCCAACAACCTTTAGGGACTTGCTGCTGGGTTGCTTAATGTCATTGCCAAGCACGCTCCATGAAAAAACCGTGGGACACGTTCAGTGCGGTCCGCCCTAAACCGCATCCACTGCACAAAACCGTGGCAGATGCGGATACCTGATGCACAAGTGGAAAATGTTAAACTCTCCGGCGTGCGACTGTGGTCATCCAGAACAGACCGTACAGCATGTAACGACGCAATGACCGATCCACAAATACGGCGGAGACATCGCAGCGACGCACTACGCTGCTCCTGACGCGGTTGTCTGGCTTGACCGCCTGCATGTGAAATTGCCGTTGTTGCTCTGCGTCCACATCAGCCACGCGCAAGAAGAACGAGCGCAAAAATAGACACGCGGCCTAATTGGGACCGCAGTGTTGCACACGGGGCAGAGGTCGCAAACGGGTTTTGATTCCTTACCCGTACCCGTACCCGACCGCACCAGGGTCGCAAACGGGTACCCGTACCCGGCCGTACCCGTACCCTACCCTTACCCGGCCGGGTACGGGTAGGGTACGGGTATCGGGTACCTGATTGCGACCTCTGGGATGAAGCCATGTTGCAGGCGCGGGTGGGTTGATTCTAGGAACTTGAATTGTGAGAAGAGACAAGACGTTGGGAAATGAGTGACAAACAGTTACTCACCAGTGACTCATAGCCTACCCGTACCCGGCCGCACCAGGGTCGCAAACGGCTACCCGGCTACCCGTACCCGGCCGGGTACGGGTAGCCGGGTATCGGGTAGGGTACGGATATCGGGTACCCGGTTGCGACCTCTGACACAGGGTGCGAACGGCTCCGGCTGATGGCTGGCGTGCATTACGGCAACGTAGATTCTGAACCCCTCTCTCCCTTTCGAGCCCCGGGGGCTTACGTGGCTGGGTGAGGCAGAGGCAGAGGCAGCGGCGCCGCAACAGGACATAATGATTTAAAGCTTTCGTGACTGCAGGGATTCATCTTCTTGGTTCTTTCGGTAAAGTCACGTAGAAGGGAAATAATAAAATAATAAAAATAAAACATAATAAAATAATTCTCACGACGTTTCGGCCACAACGCAAGCAGCCGTCCTCAGGTGAAGTACAGGTCTGTCGGAAAGACAGCTGTTCTTCACCTGAGGACGGCGCTTGCGTTGTGGCCGAAACGTCGTGAGAATTATTTGATTATGTTTTATTTTTATTATTTTATTATGTCCCTTCTACGTGATGATTTTACCGAAAGAACCAAGAAGAGGACATAATGAATCTGCGTAACTATGTGATTGAGCAGTGATCCAGCAGTGATCGAGCTAAGGCATTTTGAATACGTGTGCCTATGTGATCGAGGAGTGATTCAGCTGTGACATTATGAATACTTGTGTCTACACATGTGAGCAGTGAACTAGTAGTGATCGAGCTATGATTGATCATTGATTGAGCTTTTGATCGTTTTGTTGCTGAATCATCGGTTTCGTTTCTGACGATTCCCATTCCAGTAATCCGTATTACGGGAAGCAGAACACACCGCGAATAAAAACGCATTTGGGCAAAAAGCCCAATCACTCCATATACAGGCCTGATAATTGACATAATTTATCATGAATTCTGCCACGAATTCATCATGCGCTGTTACAGTGTGCGGGGTCTCCTCGGTAAGTATTTGCAGTGGCGGTTCAAACTCACCACTTCGTCGTCCTCCACCAGCACCATGTCATACGCGCTGAGGGCGGCGCAGAAGATGATGCAGGTGACGCCCTCGAAGCAGTGGATCCACTTCTTCCGCTCCGATCGCTGACCTCCCACGTCAAACATCCTGTGCGCAACAACCGACCGCTTTATTCCGCGCTTCCACCGCATCGCTCGTGAACATGAAGCGATGACAGTTTGAATACGTGTGTCTACTCGATCGAGCAGTGATCGATCTCTGTTCGAGCATTGATGATGAGTTGATGCCATGAGGTTCTCGTTGTCATGCAGTAGTACATTCGATCGTTCATTTCTCCGCTTTGTCCCTGTGTTGTTATTGTCGGTACGCATTTATGAATTCTGTTGCAACTTTCGTTTGGGTTTAATTTCGCATCTCCGTGTGAATCTGTTGTGCGGTTGTACAAACTTTAGCTGTGATATTCTCGACAGATTCCCTCATTGAGAGGAAACGCTTTTTTGTATATACTATAATACAGTGAGAATAACACCATATTTGTCCTTGAAAATGGCATGTAGCATATGCTTTAAAACACAATTCAGAAACCAATTCATCAACACATACGAATACTCTTTTTTCAGACAAGAGAACAATTTTATTTCCATGGCTTGCATCCTTGGTGTGCTTACTAATCATCGCTTTTAATGCCTGACATTTATTTGTTTATTGAAGTAAGACCTTGCCAGGGCAAGGTGGAGCTGGCACATTGGGAGGAATGCCAGCTCAGACTAGGAATGCACTATGCACTTGAAAAAAGTGAAAACTGGAGCCAAAGCAGAGCAACTTGCTTGAGCCTTTGCTGGCTGAATCAGTTCGTTGTATAGAAGTATATATGTTGAACTTCTTTCGCACCATACGTAGCCAACCGTGCTAAACGGAGGTGCACAAGCTAAACCAACGACTGTAAACGACAGTTCGTAGCCTCGGGAAACTGTGGCCGAGACGACTCGTAAAGACAAAGTTTCCGCATAAGCTGTCGGGGCAACTGCTGTTAGCGAGCACCAATTGAAAGCCATCCACACCATACCCAGCTGCCTCTGTCGCCCCCAATGCTGATGTTCACACACTGCACCAGGTACTCATTTGTGGCTGAGGCGACCTAGGGGAGGCCCAGGGCCGGTTCAGATAATCGTCACCGGTGTTGGCCATGAGCGAAAATCGAACATGGGTCGCCAGGTTCGTAGTTCAGCGCGCTAACCACTACACTGCCGCTCGCCACTGCTGAGACCACTCGCACACGAACACACACACATTCACGGAGGAGTACGTGGCGGATACGCAGAATCCCACTGCATAATTAGAAAGCCGTAATTTGATCTTGATTTGAAGCTTTCGTGACTGCAGGAATCCGTAATTTTGTATACGCAGTCTCTACCTTGTTTACGCGAACAAAGTTTTCAGGAAGTAAAGCAAACATTTAAAAAATTTGTGCTGACGCAATTTAAATTTGTACTATCTGCAGGGATTTTTTTTATTAGATATTGTGGAAACTATTATTGACAGTTGAAGTTTTTTTTTAATATATACGAAAATCCAGAGATATTGATCACATAGGAGGTTGGCTGGGTGACTCGGAGGGATAATAGCAGGTCAGACACCGAGCTGAAAACGCTCAGATCCTGGGTTTGATGGGTAACCACCACCCATGATTAAACCGGATGCTCAACCGTAGTGCATTGAAGGTCTCGGCTTAGTCACCAATGTTTGTACAAAAATAGCAAAGTACATCTGGTATTATAACTTAATTTGGCTTACTATAGCCCCGAGAGGTCAAACTCGAGGGGGAAGGTATGCGATAGGTGCATTGGGTTGATCATAAAAGGTGACCAAATTACGGAGAATGCCGGTTGGTCTGTTTTCATGTGGACAAATTCTTGATATTTTAAAAGCCATTTTAAAGGGATTCCCACGAATAAACTGCCGTATTCAATCTAATAGCTGTGATGCCTGTGCCCTCATTCAGCCACTGGCGTCTCGACTGTCCTTGACCAACTTTGTCAGGTGTCGTACAGCCTTAGCCGTCCACGATGGCAGCAGCAGCAACGATTGAAATGGGGCCCCCTGTCCAATTCCCCGTCCCTTTCATAGCCCAGTGCCTGCACCCCTGGCACCACTGCGGTCGCACCGTCTGTACATTCGACAGCAAAGTTGCCGGTCCAAGAAAAAAAAAGTGCCACACAGACTCGGCTGGCCCATTGGGGTTGCCAACTCTGAGTTACATTTTTTTTATTATTATTAAACGCGACGTGTCATGGAAAGAAAAAGTGCGACCCTGATTAAACCCAGACAGGTCGGCCCGTGCTGCACCTGAAGTGCAGGTCCTTGAAGCTGAACTGCGTCTCGATGATGCCGGTCGTTTTGACTCGGGACCGCAGGACGTCCTGCTCGGTGGGGAGGTACCCTTGCTGCACCAGGCGGTCGATGTCGTTCAGGTAACTGCGCAGCAGGAGGAGCGCGCACGGCACCGACCTTAGAGACGTGGCACGGGCTTCAGCAGGACACGTCTCCGTTCTGCCATCTCTGTCCTCATTTAAACAGGCTCTTCTTCTTGGTTCTTTCGGTAAAATCACGTAGAAGGGATGTAATAAAATAATAAAACATAATAAAATAATTCTCACGACGTTTCGGCCACAACGCAAGCAGCCGTCCTCAGGTGAAGAGAGCTTCCAAGCGTGGTGGTGTTTCATTCAGACGCTGTCTCCCCGACAGACCTGGTCTTCACCTGAGGACGGCTGCTTGCGTTGTGGCCGAAACGTCGTGAGAATTATTTTATTATGTTTTATTATTTTATTACTTCCCTTCTACGTGACTTTACCGAAAGAACCAAGAAGATGAATCCCTGCAGTCACAAAAGCTTTAAATCGAAATTTAAACAGGCTCTCTTAAAAATCACAACATTTTAAGTGCGAATATCATTTTACGACGTGATTGCTATTTTCTTTTTAAATCTGTAATTGTGCAATGCTTTGATATTGTCGGCCAGCTCAATGGGCTTTACTCGGTGGGGAATAAACTTCTGAACTTCTTCTGAACATCAGTGGCTGTAAGGGACGAGACTGGTGACGGAGTGGCAGCCAAAACGAGGCGAACGTCGCCTGAGAGGACCGCGTCTCAGAAGTCCAAAGTTTGGGTTGCGTGGCCAAAATCGCACGACTGTGGCTCGCCTTTAAACGTTCATTCGTGAAGGAGGTGTGCGCGTCGGCCTGTTGATTCGCACATCTCTTTCGTCGATGGGAAATTAAAGGCGACGCACCAAAACGACCCCCCCCCCCCCAAAAAAAAACCATCTGAGTATCTGATAGTCTGGAGAATGCCGTGAGTGACGATGACGAACGTATGCGCGTCGAAAACTCCGTCCGCAACCGTGCGTAGCCAAGCGTTGCTCATCGGACGTTTGGCGAACGGTGGACGGTCGCCGTGACGAGTTACGCATCAAGCCCAGAGAGGGTTGCCGGCACTCACTACTCGGCGGAGTCGTTGAGCTGGTACTCGGAGGCGCGGTCGAAGCACGCCTGGATCCCCGAGTCTGTCCACAGGCGCTTGATGATGAGGTAGACCTCCTGTGGCATCGTGCCCTCGTCGATCGAATCCGCCAGGTTCTGCAGCTGCCTGGCGTCGTCCTGCACACAGAACAATGCGCGCGCGCGCGTGGCGCGGGGAGCGGTGGTGCAGCGGTTAGCGCTGCGCTGGCGCTACGAACCTGGCGACGCGGGTTCGATTCCCGCCCACCCCCAGTGACGATAATCTGAACCGGTCCTGGGCCTCCCCTAGGTCGACTCAGCCTCAAATGAGTGCCCGGTGCGATGTGTGGTAAACGTCGCCACTGGGGAGACAAAGGCGGCCGGGCGTGGTGTTGGTCACCAACCCCCGTGTGTGCCGTGCCGGCCTTCATAGGTGCTTGCTAAAAGAACTTGCCCCTACAGTCTGTTAAGGCTATACGGGGGATCTTTGCCTTTGTTTGAATGGCGTAGTGGTTCGCACGCTGCACTACGAACCCGTCACGGTGAAAGCCAGTGACGATTATCTGAATCGGTCCTGGGCCTCCCCTAGGTCGACTCAGCCTCAATTGAGTACCTGGTGCGATGTGTAAGAACATTGCCACGACGGGAGACAAAGGAGACAAAAGTTGATATCCACCCAGCCACTCGTGTGCCGTGTCGGCCTTAATAGGTGCTCGCGAAAAGCACTTGCCCCAACAGTCTCTTAAGGCTATATGGGGGGGGATTCTTTGCCTTTGTACGTAACGTGTACGTTACGCACAAAGTCGCGGGCATTCGGGTGACGTGGTAACTCGGCTGATCTTCAGCAGACGACGCGTGAAGAAGCATCAAGGCTCATTCCCAGGCTGATGCTCTGTCAGTTGCAGTCATTTACATCATTATTAACATCATCATCACCATCGTCAAGAGCGGCAAGAGCAACGGAATCAGCAGCAGCAGCAGCAGGTCATCATCAGCAGGCCATCATCAGCAGTAGCAGCAGCATCATCATCGTCTTCATCATCAGCGTTATCAGCAATAGCACATTCATCATCAGCAGCAGCATCGGCATTGCCATAATTGGCATCACCATTCATCAGCATCATACTTTATCATTACACGTAATTTTCTCAAAGTACAGATGAGGCATTGATAAAATAGGAAAATTCAATAACGGAAATGAATATACTGTGACATGCTCTGCATTTTCTTCCCCATGGAAACAAACATTTATGAATCGTTCAATTCATAGCTGAAATGCACAGTTTCTTGTAACAAGTGCCTTTGTGCGCATTTATTTTTTTAAATCAGAAAATGTCAATGCCTGAATTGTTCATGGAAAACCGTTCCGTAACTTTGTTGCTGCTTGTGCGAACACTGCACGCACACCGACCTCTGCCACTGCGTCACTATAACACAGCACCGAGTTAAGCTCACAAACCCATGCTTCCTGTCTGCAAAATCCCACTCGGTCAGGCAAAGCTTTTGCCATTCCAAAGCTTAAATGCTACGAACAGACTGCTCGGTGATTACCTGGAATTCCACTTGTCTTGGCACTTTGACATACACTTCAAGTGGGACGTGGCGGTCAGATGAATTCCCAAAATATGAGTCTGCGAGAGCAAATCCCATTACGCGTGACTTCTGGCTTGCTCTTCACACCGTGCGACCTGGCATCGCTCACCGTACACCGACGTCGGTGCCAACGCCGGTGACTGTGACGGAACGAACCTGACTCGTCACACAGTGGTTTGTGCTCTGGCATGTGTGACCTTGCGTTCGATAACCTCTGGACACGGGTGGCCAAGTGACTCAAGAGGTCAGAGCGTCGCTGAGCTGGCACTGCCTAAGATCGTGCATTTGTATGTCTGTCTGGGTTTCTTTGGGAACTGGGATTAAAATGAGTGCTCAAGTCTGGTGAGCTGATGGTTGGTCTCAGCCAGGACACCAATGAATGCACACACAAAAACCCCATAATATTAAATTAGCTTTTAGACTTAAAATGTTACAGAAATGTTTTTTCTTAGAATAAAAAAAATATAGCAATTCATTGTCATGTGATGCGTGTGGGAAAGTACAGCACCTTTAGTGCAGATACAATATCACTTTAAGGGATCTCAGAACTCGCTCTGTAATATCACCTTCCACGGGCTATTTCTCTAACAAGGGGAAATGCTCCGCGAGAGTTCAGAATGGACGGTAGAACTGCAATGAAATTTGGAACGACGATTGGGGGGAAAAAAAGGTCGTAGAAAGTACCGTCTTATGGACATACGAAACAACCGACACTCGAATCAAAATGATACTAACCATTCGTGCTGTGTCCCCGAAGTCTATGCTCAGGGTCCCCATCGCTCGCACAATAGCCAGGATGGACTGCAAAGTGTTGCTGTAGATGATGGCAATGAACTCCATGCATTCTTCAATGGAGTAACCTGATTGATGGATAATTCTGGAGAGACACGAAAGGCAAATGCGTCCGTGAGTGTGTGCATGTGTGCACGCGCTCACAAATTAATGGAGTTCATTTAAACGGAAGATGACAAATGCTACCATTATTTTTCGCGTGGCAGTGAATTAACCTCGGTTACACTATTACGCCTATGACCAAATGACCTGACATTCACTCGGTTTCCTCAGATCACAGAAGCTAATTAGGGTTTGACCAGGTCAGTGCTTGGATGGGAAAACACATTGTGAATAAAGCAGATTTTGTAGGCTGCTGCTGCTGTTGCTGTTGCACAGCTGCATTGTCAACAGAGGGCAGTTCAGCAAAAATCCACTGTTGTACTGTACAATGCTACAATATCTATGATCCCCAGCTTCAACAAACTCGTGGTCAAATAACGCCCCCCCCCCCTCATTCTTTACCTGCACGGCGTGGTGAGGACCTCATCCAGCAGTGGTTAGACACAAGGGCCGTTACATGCGCACTAATGTTCATAACAGCGACACAAAGCAAGCCACGACTGCTGTTATTGTTGTTGTATTTAGCATTATGTCAATGACATAAGGTAACAACGTCAACTTTAAATGTCAAAAACGTTTATCAATTGTCATCAGCCATTATCTTTGCTTACTAAAGTTAATACAAATTCGCCTCTTGTCCATCTTCGCTTTACGCTATTGCATACCTCCGCGAACATTTACAATATTAACATTATCATAATCAATGTTTCATGTCGTCATTGATTCCCATAGTACGCACAGTACCGGCAACCCACTTCTCATTGGAATGGGAGGAGAGGGATTTGCCCTTATCCACTTTCGCATCAGCTCTCATGGCTAGCAATCCAGTCTCTAATTAAATCGAAGTGCCTTTAACGAGGCGTTCCATTAGGAAAAAGCGTGGCCTGTGTTTGGCCTTATCACGCAAGTCCATCAAATACATTTAAAGACGCTTAAACGGGAATTGCCTGCGCTTTAAGTGAAAAAAAAATCATACCGATGGCGATGTGCACATTTTTATTTTTCAACGGCACCCAGTTCCGTGCCGAAGGTGTCGATGGTGGATACACGGTTCGTATCCCCCTCGATTTTTTTTTCTCCCCCGATTTATTCGCCAATTTGTCTCATAGCCCCACCGAAACCTTTTTTTTGCTGTTGCTTTCATTACGTCGCACGCTGAAGGAAATTGAATGGGTGGCGGTGTTGTTGTTGTTGTTGTTTTCACGAAGACAAACGGGCGTGCAAACGGATGGTGGATGGGAATGTCAGAAAGCATCCTTGCCCTCAAGCTGTCGCCCGAATCTACGATGCCAGCAAAAACGGGGGGGGGGGGGGGGCCGTGGCCCCCGGTGCTTTAATCCGGCCGCAATGCTTTCAGATTCGACAAATTCGAGAAAAGAGGACAAAGCGGTCTGACAAACGTAATTCGCTCTCCAATTTATCCCCCAGAAAATTAAGGTGAAACAACGTCCAAAAGAAATGACACCGGAGAGGGCAACCGGGGTGACACTTTCGGATTACAGGAAGGGGCTGGGTAGGTCTTAGAGTGTGGGGTGGAGATGGAGCGAGGGTGGTGGGGTGGCGGAGGGAGCGGTAATGATGGAAGGATGAGTCGTCAGAGCCTAAACGTTTTAACCTATCCAATGCTGGAATACAATGTGCTCTAGAATTGTAATGTGTAAGGGAAACAGCCTCTCGCGCATCTTGCGTTGAACAGGCCCATAGCTTCAATGGATGCTCTTTACCAGCAACATCTGGAAACACGGCAGCATTCGTTTAAGACGCTCGAGTCCTCTGCTAATGAAACCGAGAAGATCGAAACAGGTCGGAGTGTACTTGCTTAAACAAATGCTGCTGCATAATATTTGTCTTGAAAGCCAATAGGCCGATGGACAAATATTTTTTTTTTATATGCGGAGACACAGGCAGGCGTTCTGCTTCTGTATGTGTTTTCTCTCGTGTCGTATTTTTCTGGATGGAACTAACTTTTGCGTTTTTTATCAGGCATAAAGCTTAAATTCCATGACCCTGCTTGTAGTATGTTTTTTTACAGGTTAGCTTAAGTTCATAAAATCAATGTGAAATTAAAAGAAATTTGAAATTCATAGCCGTGTAAGCCCACCGCTGCAGAATCCTATTCAAATGTTTTTTTAACAACTTAGAGACAGTTCGTGAAATTATTTTAAATATAGTTAAGTCCATAAGCACATGAGTGTGTTCAAGTTTTCTTCGGTTGAGAGGCAGCTCTTTTAAAGGCTCATAACTTACTTCATCTGCTTAACGATGGTGCTCTTTCCAGACTCTCCAGCCCCTGAAAAATGAGAAAACATGAACAATTGAATGTGACTTGGTCTTTCCTTTGAGGGGATCACATTGACACAGATAACCAGCCACTGAACCACATTCAAATTTGCCTCAGTATATTTTTTAGACAGTACATCTTCACACAATATAGAAGCTAGATATTAACACATCCCTTCGGAGCAAGGCTAAAGTGTGTTTAGATTAGAAATTGCCTCTTTTTTTCTTGGTTCTTTCGGTAAAGTCACGTGAGGACGGCTGCTTGCGTTGTGGCCGAAACGTCGTGAGAATTGTACTTTATTATGTTTTATTTTTATTATTTTATTATTTCCATTCTACGTGACTTTACCGAAAGAACCAAGAAGATGAATCCCTGCAATCACGAAAGCTTCAAATCGAAATTGCCCTTTGTCAATCCACTTGACAAAAAACCGTACCTTGTTGGTCCTGGGGATTATTTGACCATACTTCACCACGGTTTGCTGGCTGATGAAGGTGGGGGGGGGGCTGTACCAGCTATTCAATCACTCATCACTGTTGCAAGTCATGGCTGGTCATAAACTATGAAGTGTTAGCCCCGTCTTCTTGGTTCTTTCGGTAAAGTCACGTAGAATGGAAATAATAAAATAATATAAATAAAAATAAAACATAATAAAATAATTCTCACGACGTTTCGGCCACAACGCAAGCAGCCGTCATCATGTGGAGAACAGACGCTGTCTCCCCGACAGACCTGTTCTCCACCTGAGGACGGCTGCTTGCGTTGTGGCCGAAACGTCGTGAGAATTATTTTTATTATGTTTTATTTTTATTATTTTATTATTTCCATTCTACGTGACTTTACCGAAAGAACCAAGAAGATGAATCCCTGCAGTCACGAAAGCTTTAAATCGCAATGTTAGCCCCGTGCTTTCGCAATGGTTTAGGTCAAAGATCACGAGCTGAGTTGCATGGCTCACGGTTAGCTCTGCCCAACTTCGTGGTGGCCTCACAATGCGACAGTGTGATGATAGCGTGTCGCACACAAGCGTCGAATGGGGCACCCGGAGATTGTTACAAATATTTGGCGCATGCTGCTGCTGCTGCCGCTGCGTTGGCAGTGGTGCACGAATAACATAAAACTCAACACGTTCGTTCATAACACCATGACCTTCAAGGGGGGGGGAAATATAATAAGCAACGTATTGGGTAATGGCTGTTCTCTTTTAGCCCCGCCCACCCCCCTCCCAATACGTTCCATTCATTGGCTACCACATTCTGATAAGCTACCCCCCTCTCCTCCCCCTTAACTTGTATTTAAGAACTTGCATCTTGGAATCCCTGCCTCACTTGATACAGCAAATCTGGCTGTGACGGTCCCACCTGATGACGGAGACTTGTGTTGCCTCCGAAACGTCGTGATTTTTATTATTTGATTTTTATTAATTTTAATTTCATTTTTTACCTACGTGACTTTACCGAAAAAACTAAGAGTATGAATCCTTGCAGTCACGAAAGCTTCAAATCTAGAACAAAAAGGAGGCCTGACAGATAGAGTGGATAAGAATCGGAGACTGTACCCGACACCAGGAGGCCTGATGAAAATTACACTTTGAAAATATTTCCTGATGAACGGCTTTTACATTTTATTGTGAATAGTTACCTATTAGAAGTAAATTAATAACAGACGAACATTTTAGCAGATAAAAAAAGTGCGTGACTAAATAAGCGAATTTGTATTAAAAGTAACACTTTAAAAAAGATGTTCGTGCATTGCATTGTGGGTTGCCCTGGTGCAGTGAGTTCAGCAGTTGACACAAACGTTGCACTGACTTGACAAGACACAGGCATCAGCAATTTTAAAACCGGCTCACAAACAGCATTTAAACGCCTTCCACATTAACATTTGCCTGACTGCAACTTTTTCACGTACGTCAGGATAGCCTTCTGTAATGTGACCAATAATTACACGTGTATTACGCCCGATCTCGTCGTACGCGCTGAACCAAAAAAAACATTTTGTGTGAATGGAGGAACCTTCGTTACCAGGGCGATAAGAAGGCAATTTGGCGGTCACCTGAAGGCCATAATATGATATTTGTTACATACACACGCATAGAGTATACATCTCTAATGCAATGGACCCAGATGCATGTTTGCTCATGTTACAACTTCAATCTGGTGAACAGGAGATGAGTGCCTGGCACGCGAGAGAGACATGAGTTACCACTTAACCAAATACATTTGTGGCTCAACTTAAGGCAATAATCTAACTCCAGTAACATATATATGTGTGTGTGTCAATACGAACGCACTCTCAAAGGGCAACGGACGCAGCTGCATATTGACCATGATACAGCTTATCTGGTTGACAGGAGATTAGTGTACCACGCTTTAAGCCATCCTTGATCCTCTTTCCATTGCACTAATTAAGTGTGCCGCGTCTGCGTTACCCAGACACCCGCCCGCCTTCATTTCAATGCGCCGCCTCGCCAGTGATACACACAATATAGGCCGCCCTCGAAAAAACTGTCTCCTGACGTTGGGACAAAAGCGCCACTCGGGGTCACGACGGGCGTGACCCCGCGGGCGTGACCGCCGTTGGCTCGGCGTCAAGTCGTCGTGGGGAGGAGGAGGAGGAGGAGAGGGGTGGGATGCTCGACCGTTATTTTCACGTTAACAGCGACGCTATTTACCGTTTAACTTTTCTTTTCAAAGGGGTTTCTCTCTAAACCGCATCCCCGTACGGACCGTTGCAGATGCGGATACCCGATGCACAAATGGAAAACGAAAACAAGAACTGTCCAGTAGTCGTGCGAGTGTGGGTCATCCAGAAGAGACCGGAGAACACGTGACGACGCAATGCCGGGTCGACAAATACGGAGGAGACATCACCACAGCGATACACGACTTCGCTGCTCACGACGCGGTTGTCTGGCTTGACCGCCTGGATGTGAAATTGTAGTTGATGTTCTGCATCTTCTACATCAGCCGTACGAAAGAAAGTTGAAAGATTGAACTCTTTTCGTATCGTACGCAGCCAATCATGCTGATATAGGCCCTTTTTCAGAAGCGACCTGGTCACAAATGATAGCTCAACGAAAGTGGCTTATCGCGTGGAAATTCGTCGCAGCCAAATACTCGAAACGCGCGTTGATTCTAAATGTGGAGGGGAAAACCGGGGGTCCCGGAGAAGAATCCACGCGACCAAGGGGAGAGAGAATATGCAAACTTCTAAATATACAGGCGTCAGGGGTTCAAGATCGAACCCACGACCTTGTGTATACCAGGCAAGGTAGTTAACATCTTGCCGCAACATGTCGCGCACACCACGTACGATGAGTCATTTGGGATTGCGTCTCCTCGTAGCAAACTCGATCTTCAGTTACCTGTCCCACAGTTGTTTCCGGTGCGGAATTGCAGCTCAGAGAGTCAGACACGCCACGTCTATCTCGAGCCCATTTATCTAATTTGTATATGCCGGTTCATAGAATTCTAGGAATACGTGACACAATAATATGGGATTATTTATGGGTAGGTATCGCATCGACTCGAGTGGTAATGCCTCACTCCGATAATCTACTCCAAGCCAGCCTGGCAGTGTTTAGGAAAATACTGAGTGAGATATTAAGCCCCGACTGTATCGAGAATATCTGAAACACATGTATTACATGTTCATGATCGTAACCAAGTGAGTGAATTAATTTGAATAATGTTCTGGGATAAAAAGCATAACTTTGACGCAAATATAGTAATAATAAAAATATGGGATCTTTATTGCCAGTATCAAAATATAACAAAAGGTTTTACCCTTTCTGGCAATAAAACAACGTGTTAAGATGTTAAAACACCAAACAGAATCCTTTTTTAAACTGATTGGTCCACACCAGAGACAGCTGACCAATCAGTTTCAAAGACAGTGCAAATATTATCGGAGCACGTTTTTTGTTTGCATGTTCACTACAAATATGTGGTTAATGCAGACAAGATTCCTTAAAAAAGGATTATGTTTGGTGTTTTAACATCCTAACACCTGTTTATTGCCATAAAGGGTTACACCTATTGTTATACAAATATAGTACAGTCTAAGCGAATAGCTAAAACACTAGAAAAAGGTAAATTCTAATGATTTGGGCCCTCAACAATTATGGCCTGGAGGTTGATTGATTTCACTCACAGCGCAGGGTCAACTAAACTTTTCCACATTGCCTATACATATATATATGTTAAACGCTGAAACATATATGATCCCTGTCATAAGTTGAATCGAGTAATTTCACATCCCTCATGATGGAAAAATATACACCGTAACAGTTTGTACAATGGATCTTGTGTACACATAGACACCTCTACAATTCAATACAATGCAGACACTCCTTAGCAGGACCATTACCCAAAACTTTGGCTTATTATAGGGAACATATGTTGCCTGTTATGAGGCAGTGTTGATAATGAGGATGAACACGGTGAGTTAAATATATAAACATTAAAACATGTTTTAACATGTCATATATCGAGGAAAGTTGTGGTTTACAACATATTAACTGCACACTCGCTCACCTTTCGCCTGGATGGTGAAGCATAGTCAATCAACTCCCATATCTGACACAACATGGGGAGGCATTCATCCAGCAGTGGATTGACAAAAGCTGCACGTTACATTACACGCTGTTAAACACTTAAAATCTATGCACAAATCCCATTATCTGATTACCCCATATAAACCACCTTCAATCCACCTGACTTAGTCAGATCTTGAAAGTGAAGTGGGTCAGGATTGGACCTGGTGAGTACTTGGATGTGTGTTCAGCAGGGCTGGCCAGGTGTCGTAGGCGTGGGGCTGCCAGCCGTAAGTCAGGAGATGGCGGTGCTGAGTGTCACCCAATTGAACACGTGGTTCGTTTTTTCCAGGTTCTCCAGTTTCCTCCTCACAAAGAGTCAACTTCTCACTGGCTAGAATAGGACAAACGTTGATTCGAAGCTTTCGTGACTGCAGGAATCCACACTCTTTGGTTCTTTCGGTAAAGTCACGTAGGTAGAAAATGAAATAAATCACGACGTTTCGGGCGCAACACAAGCGTCCGTCATCAGATGAAATAAATCACGACGTCTGCCTCAGCAGCAGACCATGCATTCCCACCTGATGACGGATGCTTGTGTTGCGCCCGAAACGTCGTGATTTATTTTACTTTTACACCTACGTGACTTTACCGAAAGAACCAAAGAGTATAGGACAAACATTCCAATGCAGCAGGGCCCTCTCGAATGAGACTCCTGAGACTCGGTGAGGCTTTGTTGGATAAATAAAGGGAATTGTTGCTATGGCTATTACAGCCCAGTCCGATATCGTGAGAGATGTGTGTGTGTGTGCGTGCGCGCCTTAATTCGTTAATTGGTTCGTGCAGGAAACAACGCCGATCACTTCGCAGACCCCTGAGGTTCTGGCTACACGTGGGGGCCACTGCAGCCGAGGAACGTTCAAGAGCACTGATGCTCATGCAGGGAATTTACGACGTGAGCAGTTGCCTCCACACCACACGTGTTTTCATTTTGGCTTTATTTGCAACTTTCATATGTGTGTGTGTATTGTATACGTACTCTTAGGTTTTTTCGGTAAAGTCACGTAGGGAAAAGTAAATAAATAATAAGTAATTCTTTATAGAAATAATAATAGAAAATAATAAATCACGACGTTTCGGAGGCAACACAAGTCTACGTCACCTAAGAGTATGAATCATTTCAGTGACGAAAGCTTCAAATCTAGATATTGTATACGTATCTGCAATGGTCAAAATGCTTTTTTTTATAATACAGTTATACAACCCAAAAGTTAGCTCTTTGTTGATTAAACCTTTTTTTAAATGCCATTTATTTGCTCCAGAAAAGAAACGTACTGAGTATGACGACTGTATTTTCCCAGGCGGCGCCAGTGTTGTCATGTGTGGTTAAGTCCATGAATGTGAGTTTGGCTTCATATGGGAGGAAACCAGAGAGCCCGGAAATAAAGGCCACGCATAACACTCAGAGCTCTGCACAGATATATTCACGATTCCATCGCTGTACTGCCATCTCTTGGCCTTCTCGCAGCCCAAGGCTACAAGTTCAGTTATTCGCTGGCAGTCTTCCATTTAAATGATAACCAGGCACACACCTACTTGGCTTATGATGAGGTCAGGTGCATTGTGGGTGATTTAGTTATGGTGACGCTCTGCTGCTGCCATGCGAAACACCAGCCGTTGAAAAGAGGAAAAAAAAATTGCTTATTGTCCAACTTAAGATGTTTGTATTTTTGTAACACCAAAATATCAAATTAATTCACACGTAACAAGAGGCAAGGCTGGATGTCTCAAGTCGATAGGCACTGTTCAACATTTCGTGATGAACTCGCCCAAGTTAAGCAGCAATCTCTGCCCAGTAATCTGTAGAGATGGCAACTTAAAACAACCTTCTCTCACGTGTATACGGCGAGTATCATTGTGTTACGTACACTATGGGCTGATTCCACTCGAGTAACAATGTAACGGGACATTCCATGGCAATTGCAATTTAATGTCAGTCACAGAGAAATACACGATGGTGTCAGTCCCATAGAATTACGCTATAATGTGAGTCACATCGGAATACACTAAAAGGAGAGCCCCTTAGAGTTACACACTCGGATGATGCCCCATGAACCTAACATTTTCAACCTAATAGAGATACACAAGGATGAGTCTCAGACACCATGAGGTTACAAAATTGTAATATGATAGGAATACACAAAAGGGTGAGTCCCCTCGGGTTCCACTCCGCAGATGTCCCACTGTGCGAGTCCCATAGCAATACGCTATCAGGTGAGTTCTATCGCAATACACTACAAGGTGAGTATTCTTAGGTTTTTTCGGTAAAGTCACGTAGGTAAAAAAACATTAACAAGTAAAATAAAATAAAAATAAAAAATCACGACGTTTCGGAGGCAACACAAGCTTCCGTCTCCAGGTGGTACCGTCACAGCCACGACAGCTGTATCAAAAAAAAAGCTTGTGTTGCCTCCGAAAGGTCGTGATTTTTTATTTTTTATTTTTATTTTATTTAACTTTTTAATGTTTTTTTACCTACGTGACTTTACCGAAAAACCTAAGAATATGAATCCTTGCAGTCACGAAAGCTTCAAATCTAGAATTAATGCAAGGTGAGTCTTATAGGATTTCACTAAGGCTCATTACACTTGTAAAGAAGAGCCGACACAAGGTTGCAGGGGGGTCGTTTTGTATTGCTTCCCCCAGTCCACACTCGTCCCCAGCCTTCTCGATCCGGTTCCCGACAATTCTCCCCTTCTCCCCGCCCGTTTTTCTCCCTCTTCGATCTCCTCGCCTGCCCCCCCCCCCTTCCACCGCCACCGTCTCACTCCCTCTCGTTTTGGTGGGAATACTTCCCCTGACATCCCTTACAACACTGAAGCGTACCGTAGCATTGGCCGTGTGCGCAGCGTTATATTTGTAGCTGTAACCAGCATGCCGAAAAGTTAGGGTTGTTAAACGAATACCGGTAAACAGGTTAACCTGGAATGTTCGTAATCAACTCGCTGATTGGCACGCACGTCAATTACAAACCGCACGGCGGCCTGAATTACCACGTGGGACACATTCCCCTCGTTTCTCTCCATTAAAAGGTAAAGGCGCGACCCTGCAATCGCTCGCCCATGCCACAGCTGGCGGAAAGGCCTCCACTAGAGTGAGCTCCAGACGGTATTTGGCCTACTCTTCCGCGCTAAACAGACATTTTTGAAAGAGGTGACCCAACTGCACGTGACCTGTCAATAAACTGTGGTATACCCCCATCCATACTGCTGGTTGGAAAGAGGAGGGGATTGGATTGAAGAACTTTCCCCCCACGATTCCCCCCCCCCCCCCCCCAGGGCCATATTCTCCTATAGCCACAGTCGGTCGCTTTGCTCAGTAGCCACAGTGCCTAGGGCCTACATAACTAAATTTTGACCATAATTTTTTGTTCGTGCGATTTGAAAATGTAACGAAGATATCTTCTTGAATAAATATATTTATAGAGCAAGGATAGGCATAGTGTTTATACAAATAGGCAGAGTCATGTCAATGGGTTTGTTTTTCATAAGGTGAGAAAAATTAACACCGGAGATGAACTTTTAGAGATTTTTTTCATTGCAAAATTAGCAATAACATCTTCAAATTGTGTTTTTCGCACAATCTCACTCTCAATCGAGAGGAGTGCAGGGGAAGACAAAGGCGGCGTTGTTGCGCTACGCGTGAAACAAGCGCCGTGACAGCGGCGGTAGTTAGTAAAACACGGGGCAGCAGCAGTATCAGCTGTACAAAGTTATCACCGAAGGCCGACGAAACCGAAGTGCCTCGGGTCGACAAGAACCTTAATCCGGCCCTGGTCTGGTCTGGTGTGGTAACCGTTGCACAACGGCAGCTCCGTTCATTTCTCAGTTAACAATGGCAAACCAATGCCACGTTTATTGCTGGATGTGTATATTCGCGAGGCAAACCGGTAACCGCCTTCTAGTAGGTTTTTACATTATTACCGATCATTTCTTCTAGATTTGAAGCTTTCGTGACTGCAAGGATTCATATTCTTAGGTTTTTTCGGTAAAGTCACGTAGGTAAAACATTAAAATTAATGAAAGTAAAATAAAATAAAAATCACGACGTTTCGGAGGCAACACAAGTCTCCGTCATCAGGTGAGACCGTCACAGCCAGATTTGCTGCATCAAGTGACGGTCCCACCTGATGACGGAGACTTGTGTTGCCTCCGAAACGTCGTGATTTTTATTTTATTTTACTTTCATTAATTTTAATGTTTTACCTACGTGACTTTACAGAAAAAACCTAAGAATATTACCGATCATACAAAAAAAAAACAACCCTCGCTATTAATCGTGATAGATCAGAACCGTGTGGGTAGAGTTTTAATGACGCGGTTCTTCATACAGACATGTTCGGCTAAGTCTGCATGAATCACGCGGCTTCATTTTCCAAAAGTGCACTCGCTTCTTAATGTATCACGTATCGATGGCCGGCAAAACACACACACACACACTTGCGATGGGATAGAATAAGCACCGTACAAATGGCGCAACGATCCATCATGAGAGACGTTATTCATGCTTGGCCAATTGCAAGTCACCCACTCCACGTGCAGTTGAACCTACCGTTTTACCCGTGCTGATACAGAGTGTACGATGCTCACAAAGACAACATACCATCATGTCCGTCAGTCATGATCAATACACTACTGGATGAAGACTTCCCTTAGCCGCCTCCGCCTGTTAAGATGATTCTACGATGCAAGATTTCCACCGAGCGCCTGCACACAAGCTGATGTCATCATTTCTAAGACAACACCGCAGTCAAACTTTCTTTTTACAGAAACATATGAAAGAGATTCACTGCGTTTATTCGCTCTCGATCAATGTAACTACAGTCCCACTGGGTTAATGATTAGATATAGGATAAAGTAATTAATTAAATATGCATTAACTATGTGTCCTGTTTTCACGCGCAATGAATTTTGTTGAGAAAATAAGAACGCGATGTAAATGTTTGAGTGGGGTAGATTTATGGTAAGAAAGAATGTATGTATGTTGAACTTCTTTCGCACCGTACGTGGCCAACCGTGCTAATCGGAGATATATCTTGTTGACCCGCTTAACTGACAAAGCCGGTCAGGTGGCACGGTCGTACATTGCATGAGTCACAATCGGTAGAGTTGCGATTTCAAAATCCCAGTTGGTAGTTTCATTCATTTTGGGTTAATTAAATGAGTATCACTTTGTGGAGAAGTCAACAGTGTCTGTCCCATTAAAGCAAAACTGCCCCCCTGCTATAGGAATGTGGAAATTCCTTCCACAACTTTGAGCCGTTAACAGGAGATGGGAACTATCTCACACACTTAGTTGAGGAGGATATCACTGTGATGTTTATCTTAACGGCAGAACCTCTCAGAAGAATAAACAACACTGCTTTTTGTTCCATATGCCATAACACTGTTACGAAGAAGCATTTTATGGATAAGTAAAATTACATTTATAAAATGCATTGGGCATCAAAATTAAACTTATTTAGCAAAATAGGAAAAGTTCGTAGTAATGTGCACACAGTTTAAATGTGAATTTGTTCAAGAAAATCTCAGGTATGTTACGGAGAGTACGTTTTTTTCCCATGATCCTTTGCGCACGTTCAATCTGAAATCCTGTTTTAAAGATTAATGTCCATCAATATTTACATATCGGAAAACTTGTGAAAACCGTGACTTATGCTGCATATTGTCACAACGGTTTGTCAATTTAAAAGCTTTGTCGTTAATTGAAATTATGTTTGAATGTACGCGTGTGTATGGGGAGCGGTGGTCTAGCGGTTAGCGCATTGCACTAGGAACCAGGTGACCCGAGTTCGATTCCCTCTCACGACCAATACCAGTGAATATTATCTGAACCAGTTCTGGGCCTCTCCTAGGTCGACTCAGCCGCAATTGAGCACCTACTGCGTTGTGTAAACATCGCCACTGGGGAGACAAAGGCGGCTGGGCGTGGTGCAACCTACCCACCCCTCGTGTCGGCCTTCATAGGTGTTAACTAACAGCACTTGTCCCAATAGTCTGTTCAGACTATGTAAGGAATCTATGTCTTTGTATACACACGCATTTAAGGGCTATAAAATTTAGTTCGTTCGTTATTGTATATGAATTATCTTTGTTTTACACTGCATTCCTCTTGGTGTGTATAAGCTATCCAGAAAACAGCGTTGCTATTTTTGTTTCAGGCAGCTGCCTGAAAAAATTTGCCATAATTTAAAAAAAGCACTTAAAAAACTATTACAGCGTTCTATGTTTTATTCTGCGTACATTGTCACAACACCAGAGACACCCTTCGCAAACGAGATGTTCCACATGCAGGGATTATCCAGGTAAAAAAAATGCCATTCAAGATATATTACCGCTTTAATCAGTTTGCCCCAATGCATTGTATTACAGATATATAAACGTTAAATGCAAATAAACTATTAAATAATTGCACAACGATCACGCACCCGAAAATAAAAATAAAAATAAACGTCTTCCACGGTATTAAAACAAACACTAGATTCAAGTAATCGAGTTCCCTTGAGCTCAGGCGCAATTTAAAAAAAAAGATATATAATACACATTCAGACAAGAGGCAATGGGTCAGGTCAAAGGGACTAGGAGTGTGGATGGAGCAAGTTGATCCAATTGAAATTTCAAACTGACAAATGAGAGAGCGTAGCTCAGACGCCTGCAATCACTGGACAAGTGGAGCGTGGGGGGGGTGATGGTGGCGGTTTCCATAATTTTTGGTTTTCCCAAGAACATTACAGAGATAATTATTTCTTCCGGACCTGACACAGAGGGTTCTCCGTCACAGCAATGCCTGCTTCAGGCCTTGCCATCCAGTTGCTGACACCGCGGCGCATGCCCACCAGGTAACGCTTTGATTTCTTTTCCGTTTGTCAAAGAGGACCGTGTTGCCGCAGGCTGCCTGAAAGTACTGTACAACACCAGGTAAATGTCTGAAACCGAGCACGTTTCCTCTCGGCACAAACGGGGCAGTGTGCGTCTTCCGTGTCGCTAATCCTTTGGTCCTAGATACCGGCGTGCAAAGAAATTGGCTTAGCATGTCGTTGTAAGTCACTAAACAACAAACTCAGCTAGTTTTACAAGAGATTTATTAAAGCAGCTGGCTCAGCATATATATATTTTTTCCACCCTCCTCCCCGCCCACCGCCCCATGGCAGAAGGGTCGATGTCAGGACACATTAGCACTGAGAGCTTCGAAATTATAATCTCGCAAACATCCTCGGAGCGCGATGGTGTCAGCAGCGCAGGGCATTAACTGCGGCGCTTTCAGAAGAAATTGGGGTCAATTGGATGCCTGCACAACGTTGCGTGCGATGCTTCAGGAGGACACATCGTCAGGGGTTATAGCTGTACACTAATTGCCTCGGCTGCGTATCCGCAAGTGTTGGTATGCGCAGTTTAATGGTGACCGGTAATGTTCTCGTGTATTTAGTGTATTTTAAGGATGGGTCGCGCACTGCACCTATGAGCCTGATGACCAAATTCGTAGCGCAATTCACACATCAGTGGAGAATTTCACAATTGGTCCTACACCCTCCAGCCCCAAACCCCCCCACCCTTTCACCAACCCGCACTGACTGTGTGGTGAAGTATGGTCAAAAAACGTCATAACCAACACCTTCATCCATTGATGAATTGAGAATGGCCGAATTCTCTTTTTTATAATCCCCTACATGAGAAACTGAATGTGTCTGTCTATGAGTCAGTCTGTCGGTCACAGCACTTGAGCATTTTTTGTCACACAGAGTACAACAGTGAGCGCACTGGACTTGCAATCCAGCGATGGACCGGTTCAACTTCATCTCCCATCGCGACGGTTGAAATAATGGAGCGAGTTTCCTAAACCCGCTGTCTCATTGGGTGCAACCACAGTTAGTCCATCGGCAGTGCGCGTGTATGTGGTGGAGTAAAGTGTGCATACTCCCACCTTTTCCAAGACGTCTGTCCAGCATGGAAGAGTAGGCCAAATACTCTCGAGGGATTCCCTAGAGATCACTTGAGTGAAATCCGTTCCGCCAACAATGGCATGAGCAAGTAATTGCATGGCTGCACTTTTACCTTTTCCAAGTACATTCCATGCAACCAAACCCGGAGTTGTGATTTATGATACAATGAAAATGCAATCATTTCAAAACTACCGTGTAAGTTATTTCGACATAGTATCAGAGACGTATTGCAATATAATTACATGTTGCAGCTGTTTGCAAATTGTATTGGCTTTCCTGCAAAGCGATGCATATGTTTTTTTTTACATACAAGGCTTAACAAAATATGATCACAAAAACATGGTGCAATTCAATCGAATGAGCCTGGCTACAGAGTGAACAGGGCCACAAACATAAGGCAGCCTGCTGGTTGTTGTAGGATGCATAAGCCACTCATCCCATCGTCGCTTGTAATGTCCTGTGGAATCCTACGGCTGGTTGTACAACACACTGGAAGTTATGGTCAAAGAATCACTGAAGTTGGTTCCTTCAACCAGCTGTTTGCTTGTTGCTGACACTATATCCCACCACACACAGCTCAGATTCTACATAGCCAGGCAACCTCTCAAAATTTAGCACTCGGTTTCACGTTGTATCAATTGCTCACTGCCATTATTTTTACGACCGTAGGAGGAATAGCCTCTTGGTAATTTCCACTTTCCCATTCCTTTCTCCATTTATTACTCCACCATTATTGTATTGTCATCTTTTAAAATAACGTACGTCATCAAATAATCAATTTTCTATTTCAGTGTGAACTCCCATCGCATTTATCAACAGCTTCCTGCACTGGGTAATGGGAGGAGGGCAAATGGGTCCCGATACATATTTTGCAAATATCCCACAGCGCGATAAACAAGCACAGCGTACCGTGCAATTCTGCAAATCTTTCTCTGCAGATGCATGGCGTGTGCAGGCCATGCCTCTCGCAGGAAATTCTCTAAAACATACATCAAATCGCTCCCCCCCCCAGCATACCACTGAGATTGTTCAGTGCAGCACAAAGAGCAGTCCGCAACCAGTTGTGGACTTAAGAACCACTCAGGAGAGAGCGACCCAAATTTTTTGCGGACCCATTTCTCCAAACGACAGCGAAGGGGGCCAAAAAACCAGCACCCCCAACACCATTTAGGGAGTCCGTTTCCGCGAGGGAGCCAGCCACGCCATTACCTAGCAGCAGGAGTTTGACGGTGCGCGCATCCTTCTCCGCGTCCTCCGCCAATTTCTTCTCCAGCTCCTTGGAGTGCTTGGCCTGGTCCTTATCCTCGGCGCTGGCACCGCTGCCCATCTTCGCCGAGGTCGCCGACACCACCCGGATCTGCTGGGAGACCACGTACAAATTCAGCTTGAGTCACCCAAAGGAGGGCCGCCCTACGGATGGGGTCTCGTGCAAGCTCGAAGAGGTCGGACGCCGCGGCCGGAGATGTGGGCGGCTGCGGGGAGACGGTGACGACGACGTGGGGATTAGGAGGAAAGCTCTCTCCACCGGCGACCCGGTTCGCATCGTCAGTCTCGGGACGATGCTGCCAGAGAGGCAACGCGAGGTTCCCCGCTCAGCCACTTTCCCTGCGAGGATTTGAGGTCGCTGCCCCGCCAAATCCCGAACAAGGACGAGGCGTCGTGGTTAAACCGAGCCGCGCTTTACTGATAAGCGGGATGGCGAGCAGATGGGATTTAGGTGTAAGAGAATCTCTCTAAGCTTTGAGAGCAGCTTGAGTGCTTAAAACGGGCACCTGTATTAGCCAGCGTTGAGGACGCCTGGGATTAACACAGGTGTCTTTCTGTTGAAACAAATAAAATTAAACTTTCGTCTCAGCCATTGATCAATCGGTTGCACAAATATTAAATTTTTATTCAAAGCTTTCGTGCCTGCAGAGATTCATATTCTTGGTTCTTTCGGTAAAGTCACGTAGAAGGGAAATAATAAAATAATATAAATATAAAACTTTTTCCAAATTTTATTTCTGTGGATTTCACACCTGATGATGATTGCTTGTGTTGCAGTCGAAACGTCGTGATATTTTTTTATTGTTTTATATTTATATTATTTTATTATTTCCCTTCCACGTGACTTTACCAAAAGAACCAAGAATATGCACAAATATTGTTCGGCGATATCTCCAAGATAACAAAAAAAGCAAAGCGTTCGCCCTTCATACGTCATTCTAAAAACGAATAAACTAAGTGCGATGGAAGTGGTCTCAGGACCAATCTGCCATACACTTCTCATCTCCCAACGAATTATTTGTTTGAAGGCCCGTGCCGAGCTTTGGTTTCCTCCTGCAGCAGTCCAGAGATTACGCCAAATATTGTGCTGGTCTTCAAGTGGCACGAAACATTGCCGTGCTGGCATGAATCAAGACAGCGACTCATAGGCAGGCAGCTATCATTTGTGGCCAGGTCGCTGCAAAAGAAGAGCTACATAGCTCAATGGGCTTTACCTGGTAAAATAAAAACGAACACAATTATTACATCTACGCAACAACTGGTGACTGACCGAGAGGGTTCAGCCTACTGATTATGCGCTACTTTGTACTATATTTAAAAGCTTCATCATCAGCACAATCAACATTGTTATAGGGAGAACAAAGTGGACTCAAAAGCATCGTAATTTGTGTGGGTGTCTCTTCACCATCGGAAGCTTGGTCAAATCCTAGTTGTCGGTTGACTCGGTTAAATCAACCCAATAATTCCTACGGGGTGAATGCGGTAGGTATTGAGCACCAGTCTGTGGGAAGTCAACAGTGTTTGTCCTATGGAGGAAAAAACCCTCCCCCTTGACGTAGAAATGTGGAATTTCCACCGTTAGCTCTTGGGCGTGGAACAGGAGATGAGCACTGCCTCCTCAATGCTCGTTGAAGCAAGCGACCACTCTGACTCTTGGTCTCGTAGACATCTGTCTACACGTATTCTTAGGTTTTTTCGGTAAAGTAACGTAGGTAAAAAAATAAAAATTAATTAAAGTAAAATAAAAATAAAATCACGACGTTTCGGAGGCAACACAAGCCTCCGTCTTCAGGTGGAACCGTCACAGCACGATAGCAGTACTTCTTGTCTCGTTGTCTGTTAAAAACTCTAACAGATAGGTGGAATTCCTTCCCGTAGAGGGCATTAATTCTAGATTTGAAGCTTTCGTGACTGCAACGATTCATATTCTTAGGTTTTTTCGGTAAAGTCACGTAGGTTTTGGGGGCGAGGCGGCGGCGTGGGGGGGGGGAGCCTGGGGCATCCACGACTCTCCCCACGTTGACTGCGCTCCCTCCCCAGCCTCACCCGCTCCTCAGTGGAAGCGCCGGCACATGTCTGGCATGCATAGCGACCCGTCAGTTCCGCGCACAGCGTTCCGCGGACAACTCCGAGGCTTAAATTTCGATTTAAAGCTTCTTTCGTGACTGCAGGGATTCATCTTCTTGGTTCAATTCGGTAAAGTCACGTAGAAGGGAAATAATAAAATAATAAAAAGAAAACATAATAAAATAATTCTCACGACTATTTAAGCTGAGATGGAGGGGCGAAGAGCGCCTCCTCCATCCCAGCTTAAATAGTCGCTCCAAGCCTGGGGCTTGTCATTCAGACTCTGTCTCCTCGACAGACCTGTTCTCCACCTGAGGACGGCTGCTTGCGTTGTGGCCGAAACGTCGTGAGAATTATTTTATGATGTTTTATTTTTATTACTTTATTATTTCCATTCTACGTGACTTTACCGAAAGAACCAAGAAGAGTAATCTGTGCAGTCACGAAAGCTTTAAATCGAGAGGACAACACTAAAAGCTCCGCAAATATGGATTCAGAATCTATTGCTGTATGCCATCTCGTGGCTACGGACCAGATGATATTATACTGCATTAACTGTATACAGTGCTTCATCAGTCCACTTCTGATGAAGCCCTCCTCTTACTACGTGACTTTACCGAAAGAACCAAGAAGATGAACTCCGAGGCTTCTTCTTTCGTGTGCCCGGCTCGCGGCGTGAACACATCGGCAGGCTGGGTCGCATTAAGCACGACGGCTTAATCGTTTTAGCTTTTGCCAGTGAACCGACACACCCAAGGGGGGGTGGGTGACGGAAATAGAGCGGTGAGGGGCAAAGTGGGCGACCGTGGGAGAGATGGGGGGGGTGGGGTGGAAGCAAGCGGTGGGTCGCTTCCTCTGTAAAAAACAAAACGCATTGTGAACAAACTGTAAACAACTAGTGCAGCCCTACGACATACATCATCAACAACGACAACCTTGCATATGTAGCGTTCCCATGATGGAACTAAGGTCTCTCAGAGCAACGTTTGTCTTTTACCCATGGGATCCCCTGATGGCATCCACGATCTGTCAACTGCCGGATGAGGGCTTTGCCAAATTGTCACCATCCCTCGACCACGAGCCCATCTCGTCGCGAGAAGGGATGATGGCTGGTGGTCAAGGCTGACGTTACGGCAGCTAAACGAGGGAAGTTGCCCAAGAGGATGCCATGGTGGCGAGATGTTAATAACCTCGCCTGGTATGCAGGAGGTCGGTTGTTCGATCCCGACCTTGACGCCTGTATATTTGGAGATTGCATGTCTCTCTCTCTCCCGGTGGTCGCGTGGATCTTTTCCTCCGGTTGCCTCCGGGTTTTCTCTCCACATGTAGAAACATGCGTTTGGATTATTTAGATAATATGGCTGCTATAAATTTCCACGTGTTGAGCCACTTCGTTGAGATATCATTTGTGGCCAGGTCACTTATGAAAATGAGCTAATAGCTCAGTGGTCTGTTACTGGTAAAAAAAAAACATTTTGATTACTTTCTCACCTTTCCTATACTCTGTACTCCTATCGTGTGTGTTGTATTGTTTGTTGTAACGTTCTAATCCAACCCTGACTGGACATCTGTGAAAAAGAGCTTTCAAGCTCATCGGATTCTTCCAGTATAAATACACATTCTGATTCTGGATGACACACATACATTCCAGTACTGCCTGCTTACGTACATATACACAGGTGGCAAATGAAATAATTGTTGGAGGGACACGACTGTGAAACGTAGCAGAGGACGGTTTGTGGGGAACAACAACAGGATGGGGCGCTGCTCAAAATGACTTCGATAACGAAAAAGGCAAGATGCAGTGATGCCTCGGTTTACGGTGGAGATGCGTTCCTTGAAAGGTGCGACTACGAATATCGAAACGACGTGAATCGAAGCGATGACGGAGACTTGTGTTGCCTCCGAAACGTCGTGATTTTGTTTTATTTTATTTTTATTAATTTTGATGTTTTACCTACGTGACTTTACCGAAAAAACCTAAGAATATCGAAGCGGTTTGCAGGGTACGTGGAGGCAGGGCCGGATTAAGGTTCTTGTCGGCCCTAGGCATTTCGGTTTCGTCAGCCTTAGGTGATAATTTTGTACAGCTGGTACTGCTGTTGCCCCGTGTTTTACTAACTACCGCCACTGTCACTGCGCTTGTTTCACGCGTAGCGCAACAACGCCGCCTTTGTCTTCCCCTGCACTACTATCGATTGAGATCGAGATTGTGCGAAAAACACCATTTGAAGATGTTATTGCTAATTTTGTAATAACAAAAATCTCGAAAAGTTCATCTCCGGTGTTAAATTTTCTCACCTTCTGAAAAAAAACCCCATTGGCATGACTCTGCCTCTTTGTATATACACTCTGCCTATCACTGCTATATAAATGTATTTATTCAGGAAGATATCTTAGTTATAAAAATGTTGTATCATTCAAACAACAACAAAATATGGTAAAGCATTCGTGTCGTAGGCCCTTTAGTTCCCCTAAGCCCTAGACACAGTGCCCACTGCGCCTATTGGATAATACGGCCCTGGATGTGTGGGTTTATGGCGACGCAATTCAGGTGGTGGTTTTAATAACAATGTGACAACGTATTTGCGAAACATTACTGTGCCAATCTGCCTAAAGATAAAAAACAGTTTTCAATCGGTGCACATGACTGCCTATGATTTTTAAAGCATGGAAAAATACCAACTCGGAATTACAATGAGAGAGAGAGAGAGAAAGAGGAGCATGCGGTGAAGGGAGCAGCATGCAAAGCAGAGTCATCAACAATGACTTTTCAAGAATTAACGACTCTGTTGACAGATGGCAGCCGAGGGACAAAAAGCAATCAGAGGATGGTCACTGCAGAGATGGAACAATGAGATCACTTCATCTGCAGGAGTGAAATGGACCGTGGGGGTAGCAAACCACGTGGGGAGGCCTTCATCCAGCAGTGGATAGATATTGCCCAATGATGATGATGAACAAGCAGATGCATAGTGCATGCGGTGGATAAGACTGCACAGACAACGCAGATTATTTTTACAACTAAAGCTGAAAAAAATATATACGTAAAAAACATCACGTGTGCCAAAAGGTACTATACACATACTCTTTGGGTATTTCGGTAAAGTCACGTAGATAGCAAAATAATTGATCACGACGTTTCGATCGCAACACAGGCAATCGTCTTCAGGTGAGTTGACGCAAACTATGTACTCCTGTTAAAATTATTCGAAATAAGTCGACAAAACTGCACAAACAGGATAGGATTTTAAAATAAAAAGTCAAACGATACGGTTTAAACTTTAAGCAAAAAATAGCTGATCATCGAATTTCATCGTAACCCCAAATTCGTGACGAATCGTTGCATCGCGAGTGGAACAGGGGGCGTCGGCGGTGGCACAGTTGACGAATACTCCTTCACTGGGCCTCTCCCCTTCGATGTCAGAAGCAGCAGTGCCAACGAAGGAGGGCTCAGTGTTGTGGCCAAACACCCCCCCCCCGCCCCCCAAAAAAAATCTGAGCCATCGCGCGCCACTCCTATTTACCTGCATAAAGAAACCACTGATCTTACAGTTCGTGAAACCTAAAAAAAAACTATGAGCGTGCTTTTTTTGTTTTTAAATTCCCCACCCCCTGGTTCAGGTTTTTTTGTATTCCCCCTTTCTCAGAAATTCGTAGAAATAGCCGCACGGCCACGCTGAGCCAAACTCAAAACAGATCGTGTATAAATATTTCGGTCAGGCGGTTTTGTCAGCCGACACGCATCTTGCGCATTCTGCACAGCGCTCTTAAATTTCTCATTTTAAAAAAATGTGTTTCACTTTTTTCGCATCGGTACTGTACAGTAGTAGTAACTCGTATTTTCTTTGTGCTGGAAAGCAAAGGGCATGAGGCGTAGTGTTTTTTTTATTGCAAACGCCCTTGCAAAGGTTTTGAAAACAAACAAACCATTGCCAAGAATAAACTGGAATGAGGAATAATGTTATGATGTCTCCACAGCACATGGTCTTGAGCTGCATGCCCTGTTGCATTCGAAGGTCATTTGCGAGAACAGCACTGACACTTTTTTGTTTACGAACTTTAGACTAACTTAGGCATGCGACGATGCTAAATTCCGTCAATGTCGATTCTTGTGCTAATAAAACATCGATTGAATTGTGTATGTAAAATGTATGATTTGTGCAAATTATGACCAAATCACCCGTAATGCATCTGATTTAAGATCCTGGATGGTGCATGGATGGGCGGCCCCCATGCGAAAAAGGCAGTTGCAGTAGGCGTTGTGGGCAATAAGGGGCAGTGAAGTAAAATCTACACCCCCACCCCCCATCTTCACCAACCCTCACTTACCAACGTGGTGAAGTATGGTCAAAATATCAACACCTCACGACCCACAGCAATGGGAAGGCCTTCAATCAGCAGCGGGTTGGCCAACGGGCCGCACATGTACTGGGCATGTATGATATGGTAATGTTCATGGAGCTAACAAAAACTGGACGAAAGAGACAGAAATAACAAGATACAAACGAAATGGTAAAAGATAACAAATTGGGACTCCGATAATTATTTGTATTTCATCCAATCACGAGGCAGAGCTGGGGAGTGGTGACCCTTTACATGCCTAATAATTGTCATATCACTGCCTGTGTTATTACTTCTCCAGTGTAGGCAACCGTATAAGCCAAGTGGTCAGCAATCTCATCAAACGGGCAATTCGCACGGAGTCAGTGGATTGATTCCCAGTCTCCTGCTTATTTCTACAGAGAATTGCCAAAGACGCGCACTATGGCCACGCGTCTTTAAATGTCCATTTATGAATTGAGATGGGCACATCGGCCTGTTCATGTTCTGATTGCAGTTGATGGTAACACCGGTGTCTTCGAGGGATGTAGCCAGGAGGTGCGATATTTGTGTCTCGAATGAGGTGAGGTAGATGTCATAAGATTCTTCCGCATCGTAATTCTGCAATCATGGGCCAGCATTGGTGTCACAGCCCGAATCCCAATTTTTTTAAATTACCTGCCAACATACGAGCACTGCAGGTGAGTGACCCTTGCTGAAAGGAGGGCTGATTTTCCAATTCCACATCTGTTGTGCATTGTGTACTGCCATCCCTGCATATAGTTCAGTCAAGCAAAACCACACATTTTTAATACAGTTTATTTTATTTACCAATCATCGGTGACTGGTTTGAAAATGTGTTGCGCGTGAGAGTTCTTTCACGGTAAGGACGCAATGTTTCTTTCTTGGTGAACTCTAGGGATCAATTCCCCTGAAAACTCATTATATTTGAAGCCTCCACAACCTTACCATCTTTCAAACGCCTTCCTTGTGCAGTGCTGTATGCACAATATTACCGATAAACAACATTTCCCCCCCCCTAACATAGAAAACAAGCATTTACATTTGTAGCTAAGACTTTGCGTCTTAAATTCACATTGTCGATAATTTTATTCTATTTCTAGCGTATGGCAATATGTCCAGACGCTGAATGCCAATGTCGAGATTTACAAGCCACGAGAGGGTTCCAGGAAAGACTGAGTGCACATTTTACTATTCCACCGTTGAAGTAGCACAGTGGTTGTTCTATATGGTCCATATTTTTGGTCGCATGGCCACAGTCGCACTCATTTTCCATTTAAGAAGGAGATGTTGCTCATCGGCCTGTTGACGGGGTCCGACGCGGTCGATGGTTACACCACCCAGTGTCTTCGAGGAATGTCCAAGCCAGGCGGTGCAATGTTTCGGTCTCGAACGAGCTGTTTATTTTGGACGTCGGATTCGTTCCAACTCTGTTTGCCAGCCGTCCTTTCTGGATCTGGGTGAGATTATAATGAAATTATTTAAGTGAAATGAGATTCTAATGTCAATAATGAAATTCAACCTTTGCATTTTTCCCTCATCCAGCAGCCTCAATACAATACTGTGTGAGCGCCTTCCCACACTGTTGCGTGGTCGTGTTTGGGGGGGGTTTGTTGTTATGACCATACTTCACCACGCTGCTCTCAGTGCGAGTTGGCGAAGGCGAGGAGAATGGATGTGGGAGCATTATTCTTTGGTTCTTTCGGTTAAGTCACGTATAAAGATAAAATAATAAATTAAATAATACCATACTACGACGTTTCGACTGCCTGATGATGATTGCTTGTGTTCCTGCAGTCACGAAAGCTCCAAAATTGGATGTGGGAGCGTTGAAGAAATACGGAACAAGATTCCGCAATGCCATCTGCCTCCCCACAATGTAGCCCCGCAGATGTGCCTGTGTGGTGGTCACCCATCCAAGAACTGGGAAGGCTCAGACCTGCTTGGCTTCCAAGATCTCATTCGACCGGACGCATTGGTCAAAGCCCGTGATGTTTTAGATACCGCATTGTGTTCGGAAGAGGCATTCACCCGTTTGGAATAACCCTTGAATTTCTCACGGCGCAATGAATCTGACATTTTTTTTCCGTCCGCATAGGGCCCTCATCCCTTACGAATTGGGACGGTAGAATAAAAAAAAATACTCTATAGCAGAGCACAGAGCCCTGGCCTTGCGTTACGGTGTGCGAGTTTGACATTACGACTTGAAATATCGTCACGCCGCTGCCAGGCCCTGCCAGGCGGATATATAGTGAAGTGTCAAGGCCCTCTGGCAAGTGGGGGCAATCCAGTGTTTGTCCTTTAGGGGCGATCTCCCGTTGAGCATGGAAAGCCATAGTGTGTGTCACCGTGCCAACATTGTAGTCATGTTGCCTCGCTACATAATATGATGTGGCTGGTGACTGGCCATGCCTCGGGTGAAGGGGGAGCTTCAGGAACGCGCACGATGACTGCCTCGGTGTTACGAGGAAGGCACGTGAGTGACACCTATCGCCTCTGCGAGTGAATTACAGTCGATTAATTCGACCCGTGGGAGGGTTTACAGCACCGTATATGTATGGTTGGTGCTTTTTCTGGTTTTCATTTCAGCCGGAGATGAAAATGTATTCCCCCTGGAAGGTCACGTGGCCCTTCATCATAGCAAAAGGACCATTGTCCAAAAATGTGCCGAGTATATATATGTTTTTTTCCTTTTCAGGCAGGATTATCAATTTAACACGAGGCTTTCGCGACCAATATCATCCACAATAGAGGTTTTTTTGGGTTATATCGCGTAAATATATAGATGTGTCGTTAAAACCCGCCACCACCCGACACAGCCAACTAGTAAGGGTTATCACGTAAACAGAACATGCCAATTCGTCACTAGTACAGCACTAGGGTATAGTGTAATGCTTAGTAGTGTCGTGTATAGTGTAGTGTATAGTGTATTATACTAGTACAGCACACCGGTGTGTTGGAGAGAAGTCCACCTGTTTCGTTCCTTATATAGAGATAGAGGCGAAAATGTGTTGACCCCCCCCCCCCACATTGTGCAAGAGCGCAGAAGGGTGGTCGCCACATCTACGCCTCTATGTAAGGAACGAAACAGGTGGACTTCTCCACAAATCTGGCTGTCGCCTGATGAAGCTGGTTGTAATTACTGGCGTAACGTCGTACTCAGTTTGTAAATGTTGTGGCTTGGCTCTCCAACACACCGGTGTGCTGTACTAGTGACGAATTGGCCACGTTCTGTTGACGTGACAACCCTTACTAGTTGGCTGTGTCGGGTGGTGGCGGGTTTTAACGACACATTTATATATTTACGCGATCTACCCCAAAAACCTCTATTAAGGATTATCAATGTTTACATTTTTATAATGAACTTGCACTGTTTTAAACTCGTCTGTGTTTAGTTAACGACCGGTTAAATACCCTGTTTGTTCTCTTTTAGTCTTTCGGTAAAGTCACGTAGATAGAAAAATAAAAAAAATCACGACGTTTCGATCGCAACACAAGCAATCGTCCTCGGGTGAAATTTTTTTGTTTCTACGTGACTTTACCGTAAGACCAAAAGAGTATGAATGCCTTCAGTCACGAAAGCTTTAGGTCACCCTGTTTGTTGTGCAATATTCCTTAACATTTACATTTTTGTCTTTGTTGCTGATGTCCGGACAACTGGAGCTAGACGACCTCATCCGTGTAATTATAACAAATCAAATAACATTGAACCCGTATCTTTACGCGGGTACGAAACATTCAGCCGCCAGCCCGTTTTACGAGCGTGACCTGCGCAGGACCTTGGTGAGAAAAGAATGAAGTTACAACATTGAATAAACCATAACCTTGCAGACACTCAGTAGCAAAAACACAATCGAAGCTAACGACACTCAAGTCCTACGCCACTCAAGTAGCATTGGCAGGTGATGCGCATTAACAATGCAGTGCCAAGACGCGCCAGGTCCGTTAACCGCACGTTTAAGGGATGTTGGAATGTGTCGGCATCAGAAAATAGTTTGTTTCAAATCCACGTGAGAAAGGGGAGAGAGAGAGAGAGACACGCGATTTGGCCACAGTTATTCGCAGCGACATCGGAAGACGTTTTTTTCTTCTCCTCTGTCTTCTTCAAACATTTGACGGAAGAAATAAAATCATGAACATAATTGGGAAAACTATTGACAATCCCAGATTTGCTGATGCAACGCGTGTGTTGCTACTTAATCCGGCGAGGAACAACATTAGCAATGAATGCAAGGGTGAGTGAGGTTAAACCAAAGTGGGAAAACTGGCGTCTTGGTGGAAAAGAGAAAAAGTAAACACCAGAGGGCAATGTTAACTTAGGAAGCAGGCACACACTGCAGCCCCCCCTGGAACCGTTGGCCCAAAATGCATCGTGGTACCACTCAGGGTGACAAATGCTAACAGTTCTGTATTTTTACCATTTCATCTATATATCACAAGTATATATGATACCAAGGTCAACATGGTAGGCTTTTTATGGGAAAAGGTCGTTAGAGAAGTAGTATGTTTGACAGGGAATTTCAAGTCAGAAGAAAAATACCAATGTGATTTGGGACGTCTATGATTTTTATAATTGTTTAGATATTACAGCAATCTAAATCTCAACCGCCATATTAGGTGTTTCTAATCCTTAGAATATCGGAACATCTACATAAATATAAAACATACGGTTTATACACTAAGCTAAAGACTCATGATCAAGGGTCTGCAACCAAAATACAAGACATTTTTTTTGAATTTGGTCAAAAAAAATCAATATTGCAAAAGCCGCAATGCATGTCAATATAACGTCACGAAGCAATCGTTAAAGAGCCGCATGCAGCTCCAGAGCTGCAGGTTGCCGAGCCCTGCCCATGATTGATACTTCTCATGGTACAATACGAGTAACATGGGCTTCTTGGCTCCATCTGCCAAGTGCAGTGTGGGTCACGGGGTCACCGCTCAGGGTCTACAGGAGAACGTGAGCTTCACTGAGTTCTCAACACTGGGTTAGGCCGAGTGCAGTAAACACAGTCTGATAACACTGGTCAACACACTTTTTCTGGCATCAGGTATTCCAACGGTTTTAAGGTAATTTTGGGGTGCTGATTCCAAATCAGTTTTTGTCTATCACATCAGGTTTTTGAGATATCAAATATTGCATTTTCAATAAAAACTGCAGAATAAAAATATTAAATAAATGTGGATATCTACATAAAATGATATTATAAACACACTATCCTGAAAATACAGCACCATATTTTAACACTAAAGTAGTCACTGACTCGCAACAACTTGCAATCATAAGTGACAGAGTTAATTTCGGGAAAAATCAATGAAAATGGGGTATGCCGATAGCATAAAATGAGAAGTGATAGAGCAAATCTGAGATCAGATTTTGAATCAGCACCCTGAAATTAGTCTAAAACAGCTGCAAACGTCCAGGCCAGAAAAAAATGTTTTTTTTTTGTTGACCAGTGTTATTTATGTACTGCATTCACTGTGATTCCTGTCCATTGTGGCAGAATGTGAACCTAAAAATAATTAAAAGACAACCTCCACCGGGTGCCAGTGGAGTTGTCACCTGTCCTGGTTTAGCTGAGGTAGCTTCATGGGAAATCTGCAAAATATTTCCCGGGACGTTAAACGTCCTAGTTTTTGTCAGTTGTGCAATAATACACCACTCAACTCAATTCATTTACACGTAGTTTTCCCCTCTCCTGACACTATGAGATATTTTTATCCGTGATATGTCCCTGCGTTTTTTTGACCCTAAGAAGTGGTGACCTTTCGTGTAAATGGAATTTAAAACGATGGTTTCAAATGCGTGATCAAGTGTGCTGCTGTGCATTCAAGAAGGAGTGAAAGTCAGGACCGACTGTGTTTTACTCCCCCAACTCGCCCACTGATTAAAATTACAATGTGGATTTATACTGTGCCTAAGAGTGACCGGATCTCAGGCCACTGTAGAGAAACAGCAACAACAAAAGCCAACTTCATCACAGAGTAAAGACAATGCCCTTCTTTGTCTGAGTGCTCTACGCAGATAATGACTGTCAAATCACTGTGAGCCAAGGGGGTCACATGATGGCTGGAACCATTTTTATAAAGAACAAAAAGTCCCTCCATGATGATAACTGTTTCCTGCCCACGCTTCGGGTCGCAGTAGCGAGCACATGCTGTGTGCATGCACAAGCACATTCTGGTGCAGCTGTGTATGGGCAGATAGCACAAGGTTAGAATATAATGGTTGAGGCCACTGTTCCCATAGATGCAGGGAAAAGAAAAGCGAGTGTGCACTTAAACCTGACCCCTAATACGAACCCTTACATTGAACCCTAAACCCTCGACTCAACTACTAATCTTAACCTCTAACCCTCAACTATTTTATTAAACTAAAGAAATGATAACCCTTTGTAAGTCAATTACAAGTTAAAGAAGCAGGATTTGGAAAGGATCACGTACGGTTAAGTGCAACCCAAGAAAATGTGGACAATGACTGGGCACAAACATGTGGGAAATGTAGTCACTCCCAGATAGCATACTGCACATTTATATCAGGCACGGTATGGGACGATGTTTGACGTGCTTTGTAATTACTTTCTTTGTAAAGGCCCAGCACTTGGACTGCTTGCTGCGGTTGCTTATTCATTAGCAGCACAATGAAGGCACTGAATTGTGGCGTAAGTGCATAGTGCTGCCTGGGTCACATAAGGCCATGCTGGACCGCCACTGTATTTATAGGCACATGTGCAGGCTATTACACGTGGAGTATACGACTATAGGGTAAATGAGATACTGCTTATATCTTACCACCGGTGTGCGATTTATCAAATATCCAGCAAGGAGGGTGGGCGGGGGAGGAGCAGTATGGTTAAACGATCCCTATGACTAAAACATCACGAGAAGACCTTCATGCAATAACAGACTGTTCAAATTAATTAACATGATAATATAACGAATAATAAGTGGTATTTCCATCATGTGTTGTTATATGCATTTTGAAATAATAATTAAAGTGCATTTTATCCTGGGAAGCCGCGCTGAGCGTCAAGACTCTACTTCGGGAGGATCCTGCTACTTGGGGATATTTGGCCGATTCTAATGATGAATGTTTGGCTTCTTGTGGCAGGAGCCCCGAGCACCCGGAGAAAAGCCACCACCCATTGGAGGTGATTACGCTCAAAAGCTCTGCGTGGAGAGATTCAAGAATCCATTGCTGTGATTCCATCTCCTGGCCACCTTGCAGTCAGTCCCTATCCTACAGCACCTGGCAATACCCAGAAGTGTCCCATTTAAGTACAAATCAAGCTCGACCATCAACCCCACCAGCCAGGCGTGTCTCCCAGCCAGAACCGGCCCTAGACCTTTGGGGGCCCTAAGCAAAATTTGGTTGGAGGCCCCTTTGATGTATGATTTTTTTCACCCACTAGCTAGCAGTGACTCTAGGGGGCCCTCTGCTGGCCACGGGGCCCTTTGCAATTGCAAAGGTCGCTTAGTGGCTGGGCCGGCTCTGCTCCCAGCCAGGCGCTGGCGAGGCACGCCTGTAACCCAGATTTCTGGAGGCAAGAGTTGGTGAATCACACGAATTCGTAGAATTCCCGACTTTCAATGGCATCAAGGCTGCCATCTCCTGGCTTGTCAGTGTATGGCCGTACAGCAAGTGGATTCATTTCCATCTGTATTTCATCTGTACGTGGGTTATCTCCAAATACTCCGGTATCCTCCCACAGCTATACACACTCAAACATCCCAATACGTATAGGATAAAAGAGTTTAACACGTAGGACAAGATCAAAGGGCCCACATAATGCGCATGCATAATGTTTGCTGACTCAAGAGCGCAGAAGTGTGGTCACCACATTTACGCCTCTATATATGAAACGAAACAGGTGGACTTCTCCACAAATCTGGCTGTTGCCTGATGATGCTAGTTGTAATTACTGGCAAAACGTCGTACTCAGTTTATAAATATTGTGGCTTGGCTCTCCAACACACGGTGTGCTGTACTAGTGACGAATTGGCATGTTCTGTTTACGTGACAACCCTTACTAGTTGGCTGTGTCCGGTGGTGGCGGGTTTAACGACACGTTTATATATTTTACGCGATCTAACCCAAAACAACCTCTATTATTAAAGATTAAAGAGCTTGGACAATTGTTGGTGTAGGTACTTCTCGCCGCTTGACTGTGGATTCCTGCAGCTCCGTGCAAAAAAAACTGCGCGTATTGCAAATTGTAGTTGACGTTTTAGATGCAATGTTTGATTAATTACGCTTAATAAAAATAAAACATCTCTGTAGCTTTTATCCTGGAGTATGCGGGGGGGGGAGGTGACAACTGAAAGTACAATCACAGGGATAAAAAAAAGTCATTAAAAAAATCCCTCGCCATCAAATCGGCAAACCCCCTTAACACTGTCAAAATATACCAAATTATGATCAACACTCAGTGCCCCACGCACTCATGAGGCACACAGATATGTTTGGTCCAGTGCACTGCATTCTCTCGTGTGAAGGCCACGCTCTATTCACCGCAGCACTGTACTTCCCAAAGGTACAGCCCTGCAATGTCTTGTTCAAGGGGTCGCTCTTCCATGCTGACCACACGTTTTTGAAATGGAAGGAGTGTCCAACAGGGCTGCCACTTGTCCGGGTTTGACCCGCAAAGTCTCAACATTTTCATCTGTGTTTGGGTGGTAGGAATTGATTTGTTCTGAGATGTGGTGATATTTTCTGTTGTGTTGTATTACAGTGTACTGCACAGTTTTGTTCGACCCAGGCTGATGTAGAAATATGTCCGGGTTTGGCTTGTGGAAAATAAAAGACTGGCAACTCGAGTACGTACCCACACTTGACTCCACCACACGTGATCTGCCGATCGACTAACTGCAGTATCGATTTAAGTAACTTTCCCATCGTTTCGACTACCACACCAGGCACATGGAACTTTGCGACCTCTGAATTGCAAGTCCAACATGATAACCATTCCACTACGTCCAAAACTTGCCACTTTGCTGTCTGTCAAGCGCTATAGCAAGGAATGTTAAGTGAGTTCCTTCTTCAGCATTCGAGCGTGATAATTGATAAGGAATCCTAATGCAGCCCGAGCAGGAGCGGGTGTCCCGTTCTCACTGGGGGGGGGGGGGAAGGGGTGGTTGCACGATACTCAACTTCCAAATATACACACATTCCCCTCCTGAAATAAACTGAAGCGAAATACAATGAATGGGTCCCACCAGACTCTGGAACTAAGAGCAGAGTGAGACGAGGACGGACCACTGCGTCATTCGTCTATTTTAAGCCTTGCCTCATGACGTACGCCACATTGCTCACAGGGCATATATAAAATGAGTTAACTAAATATGCCACCGAGACTGCATTCATTTTTCAATTAAAATAGAGTGGTGGCACAGTGGTTGGCGCACCGTGCTATGAACTCAACTGTCTCAATTCGATTCGTGTGGAGCTTCAACTGTGATGACACAGTCGTTATCGCACTGCCATAGGAATCTGGTGACTTGAGTTCAATTCCCACTCACGACTAACATTGGTAACTTGTGATATCTGAACCGGTTCTGAGCATCTCCATTAAGAAGCTGCCACTGACTGATGTGGTTAAGTATGGTAAAATAAAACAACCCCAAAAGACGGGCCACTGCACTGCGCGCTTTCAGACGCACTTCTGCGGCCGTCTGGAACGCTCTTCCTTACAATATTAGGAAGCCACTGGAGCTATGCACTTTTAAATCTAAAAGTACTTTAGAAGTACTTTTTGTGCTCAGTTTGTTGTCCTTCCCCCCGCATCTTCGATTACGTATGGTGCGAAAAAAGTTCAACATACATAGGAACATGGCAAGAGGAAGCCTTCATTCAACAGTGGATTGACAAATAACTGTACATTATTACTATTATTTTTCAAGTCTGAGTGTTCACGCTCTTCATTGAGCCATTTGCTCACGTGAACATAATGTTGCCTGTTCCTTGTACGCACGTGATATGACAGCCACGAAGAAAGGTGTCCAATATAACAGACCTTCATTTCACAATACAAGTATGCAACTGTCACATTAAGACAGGGAAACTCTGTTTTGAACTAAGAGAATACATTTTTGTAAGGCCTCCAGCTGGGTGTCTTGGGAAAGTCAAGTCGAGATTGGTATCAATTGCGAGCGATGCTTCACTGACATTGTGGGAAAAATTATATCATGACATTTTTGTTAGTTTACATACAAACTATCCCTATTACTTGCTGTTAGCTCTGTGCAGCGCCTTGCGACCTCTGCGCGAAACGCGCTTTAGAAGTGTAGATTATCATTATTACTACAGGGAACTGCTTTGTACCGTATTTTTTAAATGGCCTGTAAAAAAAACTGATTTGTGGGAGTGGACATTAATTTAACATTTCTAGTAAATCAATTGTCTTTGCCAGGGAAGTAACTTGATATCTTGCATACGGTGATATGTTTCATTGCACACATCAATATATTTATTAATATCTGGTCCTCTTGACTCAAGCTAAAAACGGATGTGACCAAAGTGGATGTGACATGAACATGAAACACTCTATCATTCAATGCCTTCGCAAAATATTCTGTTGCATATAAAACATAAGTTTACTTTTATCATACAAGATTTTGCTTTTGAGCCCAGTGTGTCATATTGGTTTGTCTGTTTTTTCTTGTTCTGGATGCATCTACAGTAATGTAATTGGTTGTTACCTAAAACCTACATTACGCTATGCAGTTAAGATGAATACATTTTTGCGGCACTTGTAAAACAATACGAATTAAGGAATTGTGAAGTTGAATGTATTTCATATTTGGCTAAAGATTGGTGTGAAGAGACAATTCGATTACAAGCAGAAACATTTCCATAATAGGTGATTAAAATAAAGGAATATTGCTTTTCAGGAAGTTTTTTTTTTATATGCATGTGCAATTATTGTGGAACTGGTAACTGAAGCAACAGTTTTGTCTACCAATCTCTTCTTGGATAAAGACATGAAGAGACAATTCACAACAACTCATTCAACATTCCCAGTGGTGGACGGTAACCAAGAGGTCACGTAATTATCAACCGCATGCTTTAATTGTACTTTAGCTAATCAAGCTTTCATTTAGAATACAGTATAGATGTGTGGGTACAGCCGCCGTTGTGGCTAATTCTTCTTTTTCATATATGGTGCTCTCACTTGTCATCGGCTGTATCACAAAAGCCATTTTTGTATAAATCAGGAAGGATGTTGGAAGGACATTGACTGAAATAGATGACTTTGACCTTGATTGTAAGTCATGTTCAGTTCAAGATTGCCTTCCCTTCCCTTTGAACATGTGTATTTATATAATATTGTGGTGATGATAATAATAATAATAGTACATTATTATAATTTACAGTTCTTTGTGAATCCACTACTGTGTGAAGGCCTCTCCACACCGTGTCGGTCATGAAGATTCTTTAACTATATTTCACCTCGCTGGTAAGTGTTGGTTAAGTTAGCGGAATGGCGTTGGGGGGGGGGGTCCGATCTGTTTCAGATATAACTCACTAGTAACCACTGAGAATCAAACTGAGTGGTGGTGCGCTTACCGCTGCACCACCACTCCATCCCTAATATAATATAATATACGTTACAAAATTGCATACAGTGCGTCCTTAGCCTATAGGCCTAATAGTTCTGCAGTCCTCTATATATAAATAAGCTCACACTTGACAGTCATGGGAGCTGCAGTATATTTATGGACATTATTTTGCTAGAACCTGCTCTCATTTGCCTATAAAGCATCCTGAGCAATTGCATGACTTATGCTCTTCCGTGGTTTATGTTATTTAACAAACATCCATAATGCTGAACTGAAAATACATAGTGATTTTGCCACAATTCTGCACATTTATCTCTTAAATCGTAATATAATGTACTGTTGTGAAAATGTATCGGTGTAGCTCTGCAATTTCCATCTCTTAGCACTGCTGGTGAAACGGCATCCACAAGAGGAAGCTCCAGAAATCCCCCTTTAGAGCAGTGATTCTTAATCTTTATTGCAGCCTTGTACCCCTTTGGTTGTCAATCGTTAAAATATTTATCTTCATAAATTCGCAGGTTTGATGAAACAAACTATTTGTACTTACGTACCCGTGCTTCTTATTTGTGTTTCGACGATTCACCTTCTAAAACACTCCTGGCATGTCTCGTACCCCCAGAAAGGGCATCTTGCACCCCCAGGGGGTGCGTGCACTCCAGGTTCAGAACCACTGCTCTAGAGGGTATGTTTGGTCTACTCTTCCAAACACAGTGTGCTCACCATTAAGTCACAGCAGCATCCATAATGTAGTAGTTTATGTTAAATGAAAAAATATATATAACTTCCCTTGACGACAGATCCCATGTATTTGTTTCTTAATGCTTTGACAAGGCTCTATTTATGAAAAATTGTTGTCCACATTGCTCAAATGTATGTTGAAGGCGACCGAAGGCAAAAGGACCAGAATGCACTTATTTAGGAGATACTGATGGTGTTTGCATATGCACAGAGGCTGTGCGCTTTCTACACATATTCGTGTGTTATTAAAACCATTTTTTACTTTGCATATGACATATTTCAAATATGGTGAATTGGTACACACTTTTGCGTGGTTCACCTAAAGTGTTTACCAAATTGCAGGTTCAGTCCTTCTTGCTTTAATATTGGCTTCATTAAACGTCCTTATCAATTTATCTTGTTAGGGCTCTGGGCCCTGAAGATTTACAAGGAATCTTAAGAATTTAAAGAACGTTCACAAGAAGAAGAAGGCATTTCCAGTCTATAGCTGCCCGAGTAGACTTAAAAAAAACTCAAAGAAAATGAAAGGCATAAGGCTAAAATATATTCCTTTAAGGTATGGCTGAAATGTAATGGCACTACAAACCCGTTAAATTTAAGGTTGTTCTTCATTGTAGTTCTGAATGTTGGCTTATCAGGCCAGATGAATAGAAGTATCCACATTCTCCCACGTCATACGTAAAACATCAAAATAACATGTAACTTTAATGTTACCTGTATCTTAATACACACATACCATGCATTGCTGCAGCGTTATTTACCGCTGCCATTTTGGATGTTGCAATGCCAAGAGGTGAATTTTGCTACAGAAATACTTTGATATTCTTCATATAATGTAGTAGTAGTAACAATAATAATAACAGCCCTTTTTTCAATCTACAGCCTGGCTAGTTGGCCATACTTCACTGCACTGGTCAATCAGTTCGGGTTGGTGAAGGGGGCACCCAGGTCTATTTCAGATGCTCTGATGTTAGCCGTGGCTGAGAACTCTACTACCAGTGATGACGGTTGCTTGTGTTGCTTCCGAAACGTCGTGATTAAATTTATTTGTTTGAATTTAATTTTTTACCTACGTGACTTTACCGAAAAAACTAAAGAGTATGGGTCCTTGCAGTCACGGAAACTTCAAATCTAAAATTACCAGTGACTGGTTGTATCGCGCAGTATGTGAACCAATTTACTACCAAGCCACCCCAATGCTTCATATTCAGTGTAGTACTTGTACTCTAATCATATCTTCCCAAACACGCAAGTACCTTTCCGATATAAACTAGCAACAATGAGCTGACGCACAAAAGGTCATAAACATATGGAATTGTAAGCACCACTACTGTTAAAGGAAGATGTAACCCAACAAACATCTCTTATCTTTGATATACACACATACACTTTGTGTCTAGGGCCGGCCAACTGGTTTCAAAACTGTGGAATGCATATGAATACATATATTAGTTTATTAAAATTGAAATGCCGGTACTGTACTATATTCAATGTTTAAGGTGCCCGAGTGAAAATAACATATTAGTAGCATTCCACTAGAGGGCAACATTGTTTTAGTGCTTCACATTCAGTTGATAAACAAAATGTTACAAGCATGAGATTTAAATATTTTAAATAAATACTGGCAGTATAAAAATTACAAATATTATAATTGCACTTTAAACTGAGCAACTAGAGTTTAATTAACATCAGTGGCGATATTTGAACCAGTTCTGGGCTCCAACGCTGAATACGTATTGTGATGAAACATGGTCCAAAAAACCCACCCAAAGACTGACTTAGTAAGAGGAGGGCTTCATCTAGAAGTGGACCGATGAAGCCCTGTAAACAGTTTATGTAGTATAATATCATCTGGTCCGTAGCCACGAGATGGCATACAGCAATAGATTCTGAATCCATATTTTGCGGAGCTTTTAGTGTTGTCCTCTTGATTTAAAGCTTTCGTGACTGCACAGATTAATCTTCTTGGTTCTTTCGGTAAAGTCACGTAGAAGGGAAATAATAAAATAATAATAAATAAAATATAATAAAATACAATTCTCAGTGAGAAAATAAAATTCTCAGTGAGAATTTAAATAAAATGAGAATTAAAATAAAATTCTCAGTGAGAATTTTATTTAATTCTTAGTGAGAATTTTATTTTATGCTTTATTTTTATTATTTTATTATTTCTCTTCTACGTGACTTTACCGAAAGAACCAAGAAGATGTTGTCCTCTCGTCCCACTTTTTTTTTCCCGGACTGTAGATGCCTTCCTAAAGTCACACACTCGTGAACGGATTTGGCCAAACATCCCAGTGTAGAACCCTCATGAAAAGAAAGTCTTGAGACTCAGCGATGCAGTCACTGTGGGTTGGTGAAGGTGGGAGCATAGAAGAATTGAAGTACAGCACAATAGGTTGCTGGCTCATTGGGGGCCCAAATCATACATGCATTTGAGGGCCTATACCCTGTACGAATTCATAAACACCTTGTGAGATATTCTTTGGTTCTTTCGGTAAAGTCACGTAGATATAAAACAAAAATGGATTAGATTAAATGAGATACAAACAAGATCTGAATGAGATTAATTCGCTTTCTTCGTGTGCATTATCTTTTTATGTTTATTGGGATTTACATTTTTACCTATTTGCTATTTACTTATGATTCCGAGGTTACTTGAGCTTTTTCAGGCCCTATTTTCTTATACATATGGCCTCTTTCGTGGATGACAGTGGTGGAAATGTAGCCTTGATGTGGAAGGTGATACTGTAATGGTAATACACTACTGGTTTGTGATGCACACATTCAGAATGTGTCATCATTTTCAATTTAATTGTACGGTTATGTAGCCAATATAGCGTCCTCTAGTGGCTGAAGTGGTCACGCGATTTCCGTTATATTAAACATCTGCAATGTGATAAGCAATCCATAATGGATATTACTCTAAATTTTGACTTAAAACTTTCGTGACTGCAGGAATTAATATTCTCTGCGAAGTCAACAGGACATTAATCGAATGGTCCTTCCATGAACGTGTACTATTGTCCATATAAATGACTCTACGCGAATAAACTTTCTCAGTTTATTCATCTCGTTTATATCTTAGGGTCCGATCTGCTGCCTTACACGTTGAGTTATATTCCAGGTTTGCTAGCCACAAAGAGGGCTTCATAAGAGTTCGTGAAGTTTTGCTGTTCCTCTGTTGAAGGCGAGCAAACTAGTGGTTCACTATTATCCGGTTCCATAGTTTGAGGTGCATGGACACAATCGCACCGTGATTTTTTTCGGTCATGTATGTCATGTATCTGTGTATATGTCTGTCTTTGAGTTTACTAAGTTTTTTTTACTAAGTTTTTTACGAAGTTTGTGCTGTACGTTGAACTTATTTCGCAGCGTACGTAGCGAACCGTGCTAATCGGAGGTGGATGGAAAACTAAACACAAACAGCAATTATAAAGAAATTCGTTTTCAATGTATTGAGGGACTATGGTGTCCTGGTTTGGTTTGGGATTTTTCGTTATTTTGCTGCCTTACCCTTGCTTGCATTTAGTGCAGAAAAATTTACTCATGTAATTCCAACTTATTAATTTCATTTTAGTAACTTGCTTCCCTTTCCTATAGTTTGCACGCCTATCACTTTTGTAGTTTGTTATCATCGCGTTCATAGCTCATCGGATTTCTCCAGAACAGACAAGATTCTGATTCTGAAATGGTCTCAACTCTGTGGGTTGTATGGCCTAGAGATCGGCAACCTAAATAACAAGATCCATGTTGTTCGAATTCCGCAAACAAAAAAACCCAACTCAATATTTAAAGAGCCGCAACGCATGTGAAAACGAAGACAATGGGTATTTTAATATGGGCACTCCTTTAAAGAGACTCAGCCGCATGTTGCCAACCGCTGGCCATGGCCAGGCCGGGATTTCTCCTGGATATAAGAATTAGATTTTGAAATGGTCCCACGTTGTTGGTTTATTGCATGGCCCATCACGCAAGCCAAGCCCTGTGGTAACATGGCCGCAGTGTAAGGCGTGCCCCCCCACCCCACAACCTTCAATATCTCGATAAGCGACACAATTCGACCTCCCCCCATGAAGTAACCCAAAACATTTCAACTACGACGACCCAATCTAATAAACAACACTTTTGTGTTTTGTGTGTTTGGTTTGGTAAGAAGGACATGGGTAGCGGTGAGTGGCCGAACAAGACGGCGCGTGAACGCGGTTTCCGGTCACTGCAGCTCTCTTACGCCACGTGACATCCGGTAAACCACGTGACTGGGCCTCTCCGCCAATGAGGGCGGTCCTTATAATTCGCGCCGCCATGTTGCTAAGGGCTTAAGCGAAAGCCGCAATCCGCTACTGGTCCCGGACGCAGTTTTGCGTCTTGGCTTGACCGCCTGCAAAGCGTCAAATTGTCGTCGTTGCTTCGGGGAGGAGTGTGGGGGGGTAGTGGAGGGCCCGCTTGGCGTGATGTTATCGCCCGCCCTCCTGTGGCCGTTTTAATGGCAAACGCCGCGCAGTCTCCCTACTCAACATGGCGGGGATCCCCCCCCCACCACCGCCCCTCACCCCCCGCGTCAATGCGGATGGGGAGACGCGGTCACGTGGCGCTGCAATGACCAATTGGGTTGCGTCGCGGCGGGGGAGGAGGAAGAGGGGGAGGAGCCTCCCCCCCCCCCGCTGCGGGCTCCAGCCCCGCCCCCTTCGGACCTGCCCCGTGCGTGTCCCGGCCCCCCCCCCACTTCAATCTCGGCCGCCTCTCGCTTCGTGTCGCCCCCCCCCCCGTCATCACCACCACCCGGACACCCATGGCCGGCCGCTCCCCTTAGAAGAAGCCCCAGGGTCCGGGCGCTCCGGGACTGGGAAGGGCGGCGAGGAGCCACCACCACCAACACCCCACCACCAAAACCACCCTCCACCACCACCACAACCAACACCAACACCCCCACCACCCCACACCACCAACACCACCCTCCACCACCACACCCAACACCACCACAACCCCCACCACCAACACCACCACCACACCAACACCACCCCACACCACCAACACCACCCCACACCACCACCAACAAGCCATGCGTAGCAGCTGAGCAGCACCCGAGGGCTTCGGGCAGGACAATCGCGAAGGAGGTTCGCCTCCCCCGACGGCGACGGGGTAGGCGGCCGGGCCGTGCCGGGCCGGGCTCAAGAGACGAGGCGGTGGTGACGCCGGTGGTGGAGAAGGAAGAGAACGAAGCGGGGGAAGTCGTCTTCAGGAGGTGCTGCAATTACTGTGACGAGCCAAAGCAATTGGGGGGCGGGTGGTGGGTTATAGCAAAAGGTGAGAGGAGAGAACGAAGAGGACGATAGGAAGAGTGAACAGAGACGGAATCGTGAACGGTGGTTGCCTTGGTGGTGGTGGTGGAGCTTTCGAAGGGTTCGTGAGGAGCAAAGGGGCACTTTGTGGCCATGGAGCTTGTGGACATCCTGAGGAAGTTGGTGGCCCGGGTGGCCTCGCTGCGAGACGTGGACGCGTACGGGGAGGACGGCTTTGCAGAGGAGTTCGCGGTGAGAGAAGGAGACCGTGACCCCCCCCTCCCCCCCCCCTGTCGTCTTCATCATCTTCTGTATCGTCACCTTTTATTGTAGCAGCAGCAGCAGCAGCTTAAGTTGTTGTCACTTGAAGTCGTCGGTGTTTGCCAACATTGCGATGTCTTTTCTAGCCGTGCTTTTCATTGCGGCGCTGCGTGATGCCAAGTCAACAAAGTTCCTCTGTCATGAACAATATTCCTGATTTAGCCTTAGCCTTCATTATACAAATCTTCAATAATGTGTCATACATTACGAATGTTGAGTATGAGTAGAGAAACATAGCTATGGTGTTTTTCTTTGGCTTAGTTTTGAACTTTGTATGTTTTTCTTTTTGGGTAAATCAATTTGTATCCGATTGTGAATGCATTACCGATCATATATGTCATGTTTTACCACGACTAACGGCATCATTTATTATAATCTGTTTTAAACCTACCAGAGGACAACTTAGCGAGATGAACGAGAGTTTAACGCACTCTCTAGAGTTTAGAACGTGCCAATTTTCGGAATGTCGACCTTGTAATGCTGTCGTTCCAAGCAAGGAGATGATTTATAACGCTTGGAATTACATTGTGAGACACACAGAGAGAGGACTGTGGTATCAGAGAAACAGGTTAATGGCAGAAATCAACTTGCTTACAAGAGTGAGCTTGGTCAGAACTTGTTTCTAAAAAAGAATGATGCCCGATGGTCGAGAATAATGACAGAGTGGCAGCCAGGGAATGGAATACAGACAAGAGGACGTCCGTCGATTTCATGAAATCGGCTGGTGTGTAGGTGCGAGGTGTGAGATGGAAACGGCTTGGGGGAGCCGTTCATCAAGCAGTGGATTGGTTATGACTGCTACTGCTGATGTATATATACTTGTTTAAGCCAGGCCTCCCTTGAAAAAAAAGGCTAATTCTCAATGGGGTTCTCACATGGTTGTAAATAAAATATGAGATAATGGATCATTCTATATACCTTACAACTACACGAATGCCCTCTGAGTGTGCAATTTCCTTAAGCAAGGGAGAAATGCAACATTTGCAAGCTATAAATACAGCACAGACCAACAACGTTGCCCAAAGTCCACGTGAAAATAAATACGATTGTGTTGAGGGATTATATTGCAGAACTGACAATCATAATGTAACATTTTTATACATGTAATCATCTTGAGCGTTATTTGTTGATTTAATTTACATCAGTTGTCTGCCACAGGGCAACTTCTTGAGTAGGTAGCAGTAATAATTTAAGCCGCTGGTTTGGCCAGCTTCCTCGTTAGATTAATGAGATGCTAATTTGCCATCAGACTGCAAGATGTATGGTCTAATTGGCCGTGATTAATTATCGGTGTACCTTTGTGGTACCCGCAGTCTAGGCCTGCCCCTTTTAGTAGAATGCTGAACCACCTTCTAAAGTAAGTATTGATGCACAGAGACATATTGGCAACATATCAGCAGCACATCAGCAGCTGTCAAACTTGTCAGCTCTCAAAATTGTAAGAAAAATCATGGGACTTTTGACCAAAAGCACTGAACTGTCATCCCGGACACTATCCCATATTTGTGACCAACTGCTAAGCGACGGCACAAACATTGTATGTCAAACATAAACCTAAAGCACTGACCACTATTTACCCACCTTAATTAATGACAGGTACAAAGCAGTGTTCATGCCTATCACATTCAGTGATAAAACCCACAAACTGATAACCTGTAAACAGTAACTATTAAACACAATACCGGTACCCTGAACACGTAACCTTTATTATTATTATTACAAGTTAGTTCAATAACTGTTTCATAAATAATGTAGGACCAAAGCTAAAGCTATTGTGTAGGTTTTGGTAGTTGTGCTGTATACATTTCAGGAAGAAGCTTTCAACACGTGGATTAAAACATGGGACATCATGCGGTAACAATTCGAAAACGCATCGGAGAATTTACGGTCAAAGGTAATTGACTGTACATCTCGGTGGTTTAGGCCACTACTGGATGAGGGCCTTCCCATCTAATGTGGGTCATAGAGACTGTTTATCTATATGCCGGATTGTGTAGGTTGGCTCAGGTAAGGATCATAGACGTGGCAGCATAGGAGTACATTACAATAATGGATTTTGCTGCATTGCCCTCGGCTGTCCACTCTGCAGTCATGGAGTTTATAGCCTATAAGACCTGTCGTGCATAGTTTGTCTCTCATCCAAGAAAGATCCAGGCTCAGATGTGCTTAACTCCTGAGATCTGACAAAATCGGGCACATTCCAGATGAAAAATATGGCCAAAGTAAATGTCTTATGGCCTGTGTAGAATGCACGGGCAATGATGTTTACATGTTGCACGATGGCTGCTGTTTCAGTGGTGTGCGTGCGGTTTTGGCTGAAAACGGGCTGCTGTCACCGCTGAGGGATGGGCCCAGTGATGCCTCGGGCTCTGCATGTGTACTTGCTGGATTTTGCACATATTTAGGCTAAATACGCCCCACATACTTAGCGGTTACCGTCTGCCCGTAGCTGCTGCCTTTTGCCGTTAAATTCCAAGCTTCGCCTCCAACCGCTATAGTTTGTTTCAAGCTTTCTTGCTCTGCTTCCAATGGTTTTTTTCAACAGTGAATTGCGCATTTCATTGAATAATGTCACTCAATATTATGCCGGTCAGCATTTATGGGGGGTTTTTCTGCAGTGTGTTATTGCCAGTGTTATTCCACGTGGAATAAGAATATCGTGGAAACTTGTCAGTGATATAATTTCCTTTCTGCGTCAGGATTTTGTGCCTACAACTATACAACTATCACAATTGCTCAGCTTTTGATAAAAAAGCGACCCATCATCTTTGAGTCTCTATCAATCCACCTAATCTTTAATCCATTAATCTAAGGGCAACCCTCACAATTCAACTTGATACCTTAAAAATCTTAACGATTTTTTTGTCATTCCAAGTACAAAATAATTTCGACAGACTGCTCCAGTTGAAAATCCATGGGTGGAATTTATTTTTATTCACTTTGCGTTTGCAATATTTATGCTCTAATAGGTTATTCTTAATATGATGCTGAATGAAATCCATTCCTTGAAAAATATTTTTTTGTGCTTACCAAGTCAGTTCTGTTGCATGCGTTAATGCACAATGCAAAATTAATTGCTGCAACAATTAACCACCAGCTGTTTTACATAACATAAATAGTAAAAAGAACAGGCATGTTAGGATGACCTTGTATAATTGCCTGACCTGCTTCGGGACCTTTTAGGACTTGTAGAATGCAATTTTCCATAATATATTACATTTTGCAACAACCTCAATCAACATGTTTATTTTTTGTATTTCATATCGATGCTTAATTTTGATAATTCGTATGTCATTTAGAAAGGTCTCTATATTCGCTGCTAAATTAGACCGAATCTGTCTCAAATGCGGCTTTGTCCGGTAATGTGTTGGCAGGCGGCGGTATCAAAGGGTGTGCTGTCCTTCGCAGAGACGTTAAGATGTCCATTGCAGCAGCTTGCTGGTCCCCGACGTTTATAATATGCCACGGGATCTTCGTCAAAAGTAGACCATTGTGTTCTGGAGTCACGGCCAATTAAAAGATGGCAATGAATAATTTACTGGAACAAAGCAGTACTTTTGTATTAAAATGGCATCTGCAGCATCGTGGAATTAATCTGGGGTTGCAGTAGCTAAAATAAATAACAGGACATTTTCTCCAGCGGTTCGCTAAGGATGCACTTTCGTCGGGGCGGTGCTGAAATTAGTGGCGTGGCCCTGCCACACTGCCAGACATATTGTATTATTTAACGACAAACAGCGCGGCACTGTTTAGCGCCAGGCATATGACTGCTGATCCATTTTCAGCGCTTCGTTGTAAACAAAAAAAATATTGTTTATGAGGTCACATAAGCACAGCGAAGCATACGTACGTACATACGTTCTTTCTTGTGTGTTTAAAGCACATGTGAAAGTGTCCTCACAGTAATTCAAGCTAACTTCCACAAATGTATACTGTATACAATGAGATCAGCATCGGTTCATTTAAAAAAAATGTTTTACTAAAATTTGCAGACATCTATTAACTGACTAGATATTTCTAACTGCAGATTTTTATACTAACTTATTATTGAATTAAAGCTTTCGTGACTGCAGGAATTCATATTATTTGGGTCTTTCGGTCAAGCCATTAACTAGGTATTATGAAACGGATATTAAGTGTTATAACAAGGTATGGTTTTGGGAACCAGGTCTCCCTTGAAATAGAGACGTTTAGACTCAATGGGTTCCCATCTGATCGCTTACATAAATAATCTGAAGATATGTTGATTCACCAAACAATAACAGTTATTACACTCACTATACGTGGATTCAATCATGCATGTGGGAATCTGGAATGATGTATTCAAGTCCTATGGAAACATTTTGCTAATGTTATATGTTGCATTAAGAATTGAACAAATTGTATAAACAAAGCAGAACAAATCTGAACAATACATACGAGATGATTAGAATTTGACAACATGATCAATTCTTGAAGCAAATCATGACCCATAATCCTGATAATGGCATTGAGTTTCTGGGGCGGGGGAATCAAACCTGCTCCCTACCATCCTTTTCCCTCGGCTTAATTTTGCTAAAGTGGAGAGCTTTCAGATGTAAAATATGGATATGCTCTAAAAAAAGGCACAGCCTTTGCTGTAAGAGCCGTGTCTTTTAACGAGCAGCCGCTAAAATGTTTTTTTTTTTCTGGAAATTTATAACTGATGGTTGTGTTCATTTTTGTGAAATTGTGTTTTTTTTGGTCACGAGTTTATCCACAGTGATTGTGCACAGAAGCACGGGATTACACGCAATTGTAGTCGGCGCAACAAGATACGTACACTGTCCTGGCAATAACATCCACAGTGCATTTATTTTTCTCCAATGGTGCTCCGTTTTTCTGCTTTAGCACGGGATCGAAAAACAAGTCGGCCTGCATGACAAAACGACTTATCTTGAACTAATCAGTGTACTTACACATTCACTCCTTTATTTATCGTTGTAGTCGCGTCGTCATACGCTCCGTATAGATGTGAGGCCTTCAAAAGGAGAGGCTGTAATGTGGTTTGAGTGTCCCCTTGCATTTCGGCCTTCAAGACTAATGCCGTTAAATGAAATAAAAGCCATGTGCCAGAGGCCCTCTTAACCCATTTGCTTGAAAGCATCAAACAAATCCACATTATTGAAAACCAATTTTAACACTGAGGTTTTTTTTAACGTTTCCATTATGCAGGCTGCACTTGGTGTAGGAGGTGCACGTAGAGCCAGACATCTGTGAAATTGAGTGCCCACGTCTCTGAAATTTTGGATCCCGACTGATATCTTCATTCGCATTGGGACCAAACTTGCTGAGCGTGCCCTGGGCCACACTGAACATCAGCAAAAACTCTATCTTTGGCCTTTCAGAATTTAAGGGCACAAAACCCTTTGGGCAAATACACAGTGTACATTCATTTTAATGGTCCACTGTCACCGTGGTTCATTCGCGCTTGCCTGGACTTGCCTATATTTCCTCTTTTATATCAAGACGGGGCAGTCCTGCAATATTGTAAAGGCATGGGTCATTTTGGTATTTTACCACATTTTTTAAGTTTGTACTGATAGAGCAATGGGCCAATAGGGTGTTCTTCACCTAACCTGCTTGTTGAAGGTAAACGTCTTGAAACTTTACCTCGGACCAAATCGCCCTGAATATGCCCAATCTTATCAGATCTCGGAATTCATCTTCTTGGTTCTTTCGGTAAAGTCACGTAGAAGGGAAGTAATAAAATAATAAAAATAAAACATAATAAAATAATTCTCACGACGTTTCGGCCACAACGCAAGCAGCCGTCCTCAGGTGAAGACCAGGTCTGTCGGGGAGACAGCGTCTGAATGAAACACCACCACGCTTGGAGCGTATATTTAAGCTGGGTTGGAAGGGGAAGAGCGCCTTGACAAAATAATTTGCATATCAAGAGGAATTTAGCATATTTATGGGAAATGCAGATATGGGATTAGTACTACTTGTGAAATGCGTAGGAGGTGGACGGGGGGTTTTCAAAGTCATATTATGCCCGTGCATTATGCAGGATTAGCAGCATCAAAGGGAGGGGTAGCATTAATAAAGGGAAGGAATGTTAATAGTAACTAAACAACCACGTAAAAAACGTATAAACTACATAGTATCATCAGTATACTAAATATACTCTCCAATAAGCTGAGCTACTAACAGTAAGTAATACACTACAATTCTATGTCGCAAAAAATATAATATGCTTCCAGCTAAAAAAGATCTCGGAATCTAAATAGGGCTGTGGCTGGTGAGTGCTTGGATTAGTGACCACCTTTGCATACCAGGTAATATAGAGGTGGGGCTGGAAGTTGGCCAGGAGATGACAGTACACCAATGGATTTAGTCCACGATTGCTTTAGTTGATTGGATACATCTGTGGATTGGGTCTGTCTTTTCGATGCTTTGAGTATCGTTCCCTCTTAACAGCATGGGGTTGTTTTGTTCCAGATTCTCATAAATAGAATTGCACAAACTTCCCGATAAAATGTTTTGATACCGAGTGAGGCTTTCCTGGTTAAAGGACATCATTATCACCTTGGTGAAATAACGTAAAAATCTCTGCTTGCAATATTTTTCTATTTTAATACAATATTTTTATAAGTTACAAAAATTTTAATTTCTCACTATGATTGGAGTGAAACAGTTAAAGACACACAAGCCTCTTCTGCAAGATCATACATTATCCAATGTTTGTTGGATTAAACTTTGTACATTTTTAACTCCCGTGTGAAGACCTGTTGGTGTAGTGAATACAATGATAGAGAAGTACACAGGGTACATTTACATTAGAGTCAGATGTGTTTGACATTTAAACTTTTAAAAAACCTTCCTGTTTACGGTTGGTTTGGAGTTGTTTTTGCTCAGCCAATGATACATATTCAACTGACAGCTTACTTTTGCTCCTGCATGGAAACATTAACCTAATGGCCACGAAGAAAATGGACCGTATGTGTACATTTACATCCCTCTTTTGTAATTCTACTGCTGAATGAGGGCCTGCCCATGTCACGTTGGGTGATGGTGGTAATTTGGCAATATTTCTCGATACTGCTCCGTGTGGGGGGGGGGGTTGTGGAGGAAGGAATACTACTTGACGTTGGAGCACAGAAGTTCAGTGCAGCAAAGGATTTTCCAGTACTGCCCTCTGCTGCGCACCTGTCTTGAGCACTTCATCCAACTTCACTCCTATATAGCTTCCGAGATCCGACAGGATCTGACAAGATCTCGGAAGCATTCCGGATGATGTGGTCACGTAGGCTGCCATTTTATGGAAGATAAATGCAGCCTTTTAAATTGCTCGCTCACAGTAGCAGCCAGCGGGCACTGCTGGTTGCCAGTGGACGCCACCTGAAATCATCTCGCCAGCCATAGGTGGTCAGCAGACCGCAGACGAGACACCATCGCCATGCCCTGCTGGGTTGGGGGAAACTGCAAATGCAGCCTTTGTTTGACGCAGCGCTTTGAACTCGCTAATAAAACGCCACCAAGCCACGTTTGTAAAATGAACTTGGAATTGTAGATCTTTGGGAGCCCTCTCCTTTTTTTGAGCGGTGGATTGTGAAGGAGGTCATTCGTGGTGTGTAGTTTTGTACTGTGCAGCTTTGTGAGCTCCGTGCGGTGTTGATATGCTGTGTGGAACAGCGGAGCCTCAGAAAATCGTTATAAATTTTTTTTACGTGTTGCATACCACCCATGCTTCCTGTTTGGCATTTGTGGTTGCAGTTGCAGTGTCCAGCTCAAAAGGAACGCAGTATGGGCTCTCAGTTGTGACATGGCGAGTTTAAATTCTAGCCTGGGTCAACTCGGCCCATCATCCTTTTAGGGTCAGTAAAATTATTACCACCCAGTTGAGCTGTGTTGTTTCGTTGGAAAGTGTAGCAAGTTGGTTTCAGACCAGTCGCCAAAACTTTACAAGCTCTTCCCCATATTAAGGTGTTGTCGGACAATTATTGAGTGTTTACATTTGGGAGGAAACCAGAGCACATATTTTGTATGTAATGGTTTCACTTGACTCCTCCAGCCACAAGTGTCAGCTACATTCACTAAAGTGTTTAACAAAGAAAATGTTATTTTGTCATATCGTGACCCTGAATTGTGATGAGTGGAGGTTATATTTTTACTGAAGACTGCCAGCAAAGATGAGTCTTACTCATCATTATTAGCACCACCACCTACTGCTATTGAGAAGGGAATAATGTTCATAAAATGTTTCTGTGCAACTGTGAAACAGCAGCGAGTACGGGAAGCCCAGCACTCACAAAATGAAAACATGTTTCTACTTTGATGTTTCGCAAGCGGTGTGTGAACACCATATAAGAAACACAAGTATTCAAACTAATTTTCCTCTTGCACAATTTGCTGATAAGTCCATGCCCATTCAACCGAATGGACATGCACAGTTATTTATTTGAATGGCTTCTGTTTTTCATTGTAAAAACGAATCTTTCACAAATAAAATAACTTATGCCCAGTCAGTAACTTACAAAAAACGAGTTTATCAATTTTTGTTGTTATATGCGAAGCTTTGGTTCGTGTTTTCTGTAGAGGTTTTCGCAACCGTTGATGGAAATGTATAACGAAATCCACATTTCGGTTGGCACCATATTGACTTTCCCTACAACACAGAACCTTAGTCAGCAAAAATTGTACGAGCGGCAATTATTTTTTTGGCCGCCCTAGTCATTTTCAGTGGTTTATTCATCGTGTCGGCAGCTGAGGGGTGGGGGAGTACTGTAGTTTCTTTTTACCCCGCACACAGTTTACTCTTTGTTGGCTACACAACACAGTCCTCTGAAGCAAGTCCCCGCGTACGAACCTCAACAGCCCGGTGCTGAAGAAACCTGATGGACATGGCGCATTTCTCTTTCTTTCTTTTAGAAAACATGTTATTATTGACTCGTCGGTAAAAATTCACGGCGCAGCCTTTTTTTCACGCCGGGCAATCAACACTGTGGCACATGGCCTCACGCACCGGTCTTGTTTTGCGTCGTGGCTGCATTTGCGGTAAATTTGGTTACTGCTTGCCCTGCCATATTGCGAAGTTCCACCCTCGAATGAAGAGCTGCGGCTACAGACTATCAAAATAATCGATTCGTCTGTCAATTATCCATTGCAATGATCGGACAAAATTTATCCGTGTATATATACGATTTGCACAGCGTTTGCATAAATACTTTAAAAGCGCAGCCCCCGCGGGTGGGGAATTGATGATTTTATCACTTCTACACGGGTGCATAGGAGTAGAGTACAACACTGATTTTTTTTCTGTGCTGCCCAAAATGTAGCCCTGCAGTCTAAAACACCTGTTAAGCATGGTGGGTGCCGATATAACTTCTATCCTGCCTTAATCATGCTTGGCTTCTGGAATCTGACAATATCGGACACATTCCGGTCGATTAGGCTGTGAATAGTACACACACTCTTTATAAAAAAAAATTGTCACGGGTAGCAGCATAATATTATCTAATTGACGTTGCACACCTGGGTACTAATGCTGCTTCGTTAAACCGGCATGCCTCTAAGAATCTTGATCTCCATCTCGCCAAGAATGCTAGGGAACAGATAGTAATCTGTTCCTCGTACTGGCATTAGTCGCGGTGTTCAACTGCTGTTGCTATCCGACCATACCAAGCGGTGTACAGTTCTCGCTGTTGTCGCTGCATCAGCAGTTTCACAGGGGGCAAACCTATATCTTAGTTTGTGTGTTTATTGTTTTTACTCCTCACGTGAACGTGTACGTGCGTGCCCACGTGTAAACTGTGCATGGGGTTAATGCGTTTGTTTACTTGAGCACGTGTCATCGTGGGGGAGTACGGTGCAAGGCGTGGTTGTGGCTGCGACATTAAGATGTGAAATGTGAAGAGAAACCGGACGGAGTAGGTGGTTGGCACTTTATAAATGCCTACGAGCAGGCTCGGGTGGAGGGGGGGTCCTGCAATACACTCGCCGCTTGTGTGTTCGTTCTGTTTTGACTATTAACTGATCTGATTGTGAAGGTGTTTTTTCATTTTGTGCTGGCAGCAGATCGATCGCTGTCTTTGTTTTCGTTTAATGTCATTCACACAGACTTAGGAATGCTTTATATTGATGTCGGTGGTTTTCTCTTACTAATGCCACTTTTGCAAGTACAGGACAATGTTGTATAGAACAAGTAGGGAATACAGGGCATGTACATTTAGTAAGCAATTGTTGAGCATGTACAAATTTGCGGCGATTCCATTTATTGTCTATCAGTAGGTCAATTGCATTGCGTTTAGGGTAACCTATGAGCAAATTTCTCTGAATGCGCCTGATCTCTTTGGATTTTGGAAACGCAAGCTGGGGTGAGCCTGGTTAATAATTGGATGAGTGACCACCAGGTCTTGCCAGGTGCTATAGGCATGGATGGGGGCTGTGAAGTGGCCAGGAGATGGTCGTGTCAAATGTCACCCCCTCGTTCATACGCGCGGTGCATCGTCTCTGGTTACTCCGGCTTCCTGAGAAATAATTGGCATTATAAACATGAAGAGATTTTCTTGCGCAAAAAAAAAATTGGGCCCAACAGTGCGTCCACGTTAGCGGTGCCATTGAAATGTTGACGTGACAGTTAACCAGCCCTTAAAAAGAAACGCAGTGTCCTGAATTATTTACAGAGGGGGTGGTCTCACCATCAGAACTTGATTGTCTTAACGAGTATTGATGTCACGCGCGATTTAGGCAGAGGGTAAACAGGAAAACGCATGGATATATCAATCAGCTTGCATTAGTTGGATCAATAGCATCCGTCCGATTACCCAAACTTAGAGGAACATATCCCATCGGAAAAGCTATTTTCTGCGAGAATCATGGCTAAGTGCAACATCTCCTCCCTAGCATTGAGACCTGCTAATAAATGTGTCTATCCATGAAAGCCCTCACTTACTCTCTCTCAAGACTCTTTTTTTTTAGAAGATTCTTGCATTGAAATGTTTTAACCAGGAATACCTCACCGAGTCACATTTAACAGCTCAGATGTTATTTTCAAACAATATGTACTCGCAGTAATAATAATGACCACTATTTAATCCAGGGAAGCATTATCTCGTCTGCAGATATTTTTTTTCAGGAGGGTCTTGCTACATTGGGATGTTTGTCCATTTCTGATCATGCGTGTTTGGATGCAGAAATAAACTGGAGTACCCAGAGAAAACCCACACATATGAGAAAGTAACTCAAAGCTTTCTACAGATGAATTTCAAGATTACATTTCTACACTACCATCTGCCGATCACCTTGTAGCCTCCTGATAATTAAATGTTTAAATAAATTTCCAAACTGCGTTTCCTTCGCAAGAAATAGCAATACATAGCGTTTACGTTCATGTACCCAAAGGGCATTCTGGACGAATTGTTTTCCAGGAGAATTTGTATGAAGCAGGCAAATCCTGTGACTAGTTTCAATGTTTCGATTTAAAGCTTTTGTGACTGCAGGGATTCATCTTCTTGGTTCTTTCGGTAAAGTCACGTAGAAGGGAAATAATAAAATAATAAAAATAAAACATAATAAAATAATTCTCACGACGTTTCAGCCACAACGCAAGCAGCCGTCCTCAGGTGAGGACGGCTGCTTGCGTTATGTTTTATTATTTTATTACTTCCCTTCTACGTGACTTTACCGAAAGAACCAAGAAGATAGTTTCAATGTTTTGAGTTTCATCAGCAGATGGTGGGAGTGTGTGTAAGGCTTCTCGACTCGTGCAGCAATAAGTAACTGTTCAAATTTCAAGTTCATTTTGTTTAACCAGGGGAAGAATTAAGAGACCAAGCATATCCCTTTTGAATGAGTGATCTGGGGCATGAGTCTGCTATGTCTAGTTCCAATTGAGTAATGTGCTGGTAATTTTCAAATGTGGCCTACTCTTGGGAATGTCAGGGGATCTTCAATGCGCGCTGTCAAGCACACTGCGGGAAGTGTTACACCGGCAGCATTAACCAAGGTGGCCACTGGATTCAAACAGCGAACTTCTGCAGCAAGCGGTGAATATGCTACCATCGGGCCATGTCACAGACCAACAATGCATCGATTCAACAACAAATGTACATTTTTTACTCCCTATACATGCATCTAATTGCATGCAAAGGAAAATTATGTTATATGAGTTCGCGTGACCCCTCCAGCCACAGAGCCCACTATATTTCCTTGTGGGAGGAAACCAAAGAACATCCACACCTATGAGGAAGGAACTACATTAGTAATGAAGCGAATATGAAATAAAATTGAAACATTGTAACAAGTCGTCGAATCGTCATTGGGGAGGTGGGTGTGAATCTTTATACCTTGTCAATAAACTTAGTTGGTTTTTCAAACCGAGATACCAGGAAGTGTTTACATGCCAAACTGGTTATCGAGTGAAATAGAGCAGTGCGATGGGTCTCACAAAGGGTTCCCATTATAGTTTTTCACTTGTGCAAGACGAAAGATGGCATTCCATATTATCGTCACCCTCGCCGCCCTCTGCTCGTTCCGAGGAGATTTTGATGTCATTCCTACTCTCGATGTTCCGCTGCTGTGCATTCACTTTCTGCTCATTCCCAGCATCAAGAGCGATTGCAAGCGAGGGATTGGTGGGAGAAATGCCATTTCTACGAAAAATGACACATCCCCTAAATTGGTTAGCACCAATAACCTTTTTACCCAATTAAAATTATATATGCATCGCGAGTCGGTAAACGAGGCCACCTACGTTGATATAAATGCAGAAACCCACGCCCTTGTAAACGAAACACTGTGTTGCATTCATCTGAGTTTTCATTATGAAATCGCTGAGAGCGGGCGGCGCTGTTATTTCTGCGGTAGGGCTTCGCTGAATTAACCGCTTTTAGAAAGGGGGCCGATCGGCGCGGGTTCAGAGCAGCCTTTGATGAAATCAAAGGGTGCCGTGAAAGCCTCGCTGAAAGTGTACCGGGGAAGCGGCCAGCTTATCCTGTGGTCCCCCACTCGCAACACACAAATGACAAAAAAAGGAAGGCGGCCATTGAATGCGCAGTAGAGGCCAGATGGCTGTGTGCTCTAAGGTAAAGGGCCGACTCCCAGTGCACTTTGGGGGAATTATCCTTGCTTGTTTCACGGATGTTTAATTGTCCCACGGCTATTCCGCTCGTCTTTGCCGAACGCTGTCGTCAGGACCTTAGAAATGTGCAATGTGGGAGTTTGCATTGACCGCCACTGTTAAGATTCGCCCAAAAGAAACACAAATCCAAACCCATGCACACAAACGCAAAGACGGTTGTGGCAAGTGCTCTTCGTGAGTAATTATTATGGCTACCACGGTGCACAGGGAGGAGGTGCGTTCAGCATTTGTATTACTCAGTGATGATGTTTACACACCCTGCCAGGTACACAATTAAGGGCTGGGTCGGCCTAGGGATGAGATGTGACAAAAGCCTGTTTGAGTTGCTGAACCATTTAAGCATCGTATAAATGCAATTCCTTGTCCTCATCCCCTGGGAGTCACGAGTTCGATTCCGGTATCACTTGCCAAAGTTAATCCTGGTGGGGAATCGAACTCGGGTCACCGGGTTCAGAACGCAGTGCTGTAACTTCAACACGACCGCTCACACACGCACATTTCCATTGACGCACAAAACACGCGGGATAAGGGTATGCATTCCTTAAGTGCAACGGTCATCATCACAAGACACAGAGCTCGTAGGGAAACATATGTCGGGGTTCGTTTAATGCGTAGCCCAGAAACTAGCTGGGGTGGTGGCTCTGAACGTATCTTAGAACGTGGATTGACAGTCGGTGCCATGGCCCTAAATGCCCTTATTATGTTCAGAGGCTTTTCAGGGCTATTCTTAATCTATATAAGCGAGGAATGGCGGAGGCCATATGGCGTCTAATGCTTGGCAGCATCTGCACGTCACGTAAGCGTCGTGCAGTGGTAGCACTATCCCTCTGAGCAGGAACGACCTTGGGCACCTTTTTGTGTTGAGGTTCGTATGTTCATCTGGGTTCTCTGCATTTGTCCCGAAGCTAAAAAAACATAAAATAAAATTGGTCTTGCCCAAACTTTTCATTTTGAGGACCATTTTGATTGTGGACGAGGTTGGGTGTGCATTCTTTTTTTTTATCAGAGAGCCAAAATGAAGAAAATAAAAAGTGTGTGCAGAAATGGATATTACCAGGGGAGTTCTGTAGCCATAAAGTCTGTGTTGGTGTCTTAGCACAGATGGTGAGGTTTCTCATCGCTTCGGTGTTTAACTCCCAGGAGCTGGTGACAGTTTATTCTAGCAAAAGGAATAGCTGTGGACGGAGGACAGAAACCCACAAATAATTCCGTTATTTAGACAAACACTACGCTCGCTCAGCCGCCGGTGTGTTTCGAAGGTCAATCCAGGTCTCCATTGTCACTTTGTTGATGATGGAAATATTATCATAATAACTTGAATTTATTTCCGTGTACTTCCTGTTGCCAATCCACCGCTGGATGAGGGCCTTCCCACGCCTTGCTTGTCGTGGTGGGTTATTGTTGCCATACTTCACCACGCTGCTCAGTTCGGGTTGGTGAAGGCAAGGAGCAGACATGGGTGGGAGCGCACGGTGCACCAGATGGATTTTTCTGCACTTGCCCCTGCACTGCCCGCCAACTAACTCAGCAGCAGCCTATTTTCACCTGCATTATACTGGTAGGAACCACCTGGTTCCACCAGTCCACAGGGGATTATTGTGTCCGTCCGTCGTGCAATGGGAGGGGTGGGGCTGGGTGGAGAGGGGAGGGTGGAGAGGGGCTGGGTGGGGGGTGGGAGGGGTGGGGCTGGGTGGGGAGGGGCTGATCATCCCGTGGTGCCCTTATAAAACTCAACGTTTAACCTACACGCCGGCTTGTGCCCGCCCTCACAGTCGGGCATATTTGCGGAATACACCACGCCGCCGTTGACCCTGGCCATTGACCGAGCAACCCAACGTTCCTACCAGCTTCCTCCGCAGGAATGTGTTTCAAGGGTAGTTGCCAATCCAAGTTATATCGGGTGTTCTCTGTGGGATTTGATCGTAGATTTGCTCACATGAATATCGTCACGAAATGTTCAAAGCGCCTAAATACGAGTGCCTCTCAAGATGCTGCTCATGGCGACCATACGAACATACAGGACACGCAAATGGTCAATTGACGTTCACATTGAGTCACGTTGGTGACTTAGTGATTGATACTCGCGCGCGGCGAAAGAATTCCCCGTCATTTCCAGTGACAGTGTTAACATTGCTGTAAAATCTTTGCGAGTTTACCTCTTTTTTTTCTTTCCCCGAGGCAGCTGCCGCTTCGAAAGCGAAGCATTCAAAACATTTAGCTCTTACCAACATTCTAGGATGGAAAATGTTCGCTGCTTTAAATAATATGACCATTCATATGCGTCATCTGAGCCAGGCCAGATGTTCCCATTTTTTTTCTCACTGGGCCAAAGAAATGCAGCGTTCGACTCGCTGACGAGCGGATTTTGGGAGGTTCGCTGGTCGTACAGTAAATTGTTCGTGTCTTGGTAAAACGTTACAAGCCGGGGATTTATTTTAGCGGGGGATTTATTTTCTCTCTCTCTCTGTTCGACTCGCAATGGCTTCCTCCCTTGGCCTTTAAAACTTCCAGCACAGCTGGTGCGCGCTGGCGGGCGGGCAGGAGTTTGCCGGTCTCTGTGGAGTAAATGTACAGTGCTGCTACGGGTCACGGAACTCTCCTCTCCAGGCTCAAAGCAGCGATGTCTCGCTCCGATGTGCGTCCGACACACGCGTCCAGAGACCAAGAGAGGCACAGGTCACGTGACTCTCCTCTCCAGGCTCAACGCAGCGATCTCTCGCTCCGGTGTGCAGATGGCACACGCGCCCAGAGACCGAGAGAGGCACATCGGCTCGCAAAACCACCGTTTGCTATGTGCGCACAGATGGAACTTATAATTTGACGGCCAGGTCAATGCACCTTTGGGGTACGGGCGGGGAGAAGGAGGAGGGGGGGGCGGTCAGTGGCACATTTGTGCAGCGCACGGGCGGTCTGAACCCGACGACTCAAATTTGATTAGCTATCACGGCTAACACCATCATTGACGTGGTTGTGGGGGGAAGTCTTAATCCAGCAGTGGATTATCGTAAGTCACCCATTATAATTGAGGGAAATTTCCACCGTTGAATTACATCCACATTTTATCTGAGCATAAGACATGACCAGAGAAAAAGTGGTCTTCGGAAGTGCCGTATATTTTGAACTTATTTCGCACCGTACGTTGCCAATCGTGCTCATCGGAGGTGCGGGGCAGGTGTGGGAAGGACAAGAAACGTTACGCAACAACAAGCAGTTCTGCACTAATCTGTGGAATAGAGGAGTCAACCGGACAGCGATTGCCGATTCCCCGCAATGTTCGCAATTAGCCAGCCGCACGGATAATAACTGTGGAATTTACCCTCGGTAAATGCGCATAGCAGGATCCGCTAATATCGTCCAATACATCATCATGGTTAATATGAGTTTCACTGTACTGTGAATGAAAAAAAAATCAAACAAACATTCGCTCTTTGATGTACCCACTATAACATTATTATAAACGCTGTTGAATACGTCTCAACGTTTTCGTAATGTTTCTTTGAAGGTATTTATTTTTAAAAAGCAAGCTGACCGACTTGTAATGAGAATTTGTTTTATAGTTTAGGGCTCCGCTATTTATCTCTCCGCTGTGAAAATAATTCTAACATTTTTCTTTGTTTTACTTTGAAACGCACAGTCTGTTGCGCTTTTAACGTGAAACATTTCCGTCGGTTATTTTTGACGGGACTAATTAGTGAAAATGTTAAAATTGAGCATCAAAGTTGAGTAATTATACTTGTCGACTGCTTTAATTATAAATTACGTCCTCGTGTTCCGTAACTTTACATGAGGGATTTTGTAAATATATTGCGTATATTTTTTTAAGCTTGCTTTGTTTCTCTATTTTTTTCCTCCCCCCCCTCCCCGCGCTCGAGTAGATTAAACGACGTGCGGTTTCCTCTTCGGCGTTTTCACGTAAAGAGTACTTCGATGTCGCGAGATGAACTTTGCGATCGGGGAATGCGATCTTAAAAACGCCATATAATAATTGCGTGCGTTTCAATAGTATTTGCAAAAAGGCTTCGGGGCCGGGTCCGCTCTTCAGTTTTCTGTTCCTCGACGAAAAAAAATCAACGACGTGGAATGTCGTGGTGAGATTAGCGTGGTGAGCGGTTCGGTGAGAAGTCTTCCAAGTGTGTCATTCGGATTACTCTCAAACGTGACTCACTCCGCAGACAGCCTTGCCCTCGCCAAAAAAAAGTATCGCCACCACAAGGGTTAAATATTGAGCAGTGACTACAATCGGGCACTGTAAATGTCAAAGTGTCGTGAGTTCCTTCTAACGGCCACAGCCTTTCCGTTTCATTTCCATATATCCGCATTACGACATTTCAATTTTTCAACGGGTTCATTTAATTTCCAGCTCCATCCCCGGCAGTGAACTCGGGTCACGGTGGGTCAGTGTCTATGCGAAGTGGCGACCAAGTGAGAGAGAGGGTTTTTTTTTGCCTGCTCGAAGCCAGCCAAGCCCCCGCTTCACGTCGTCAGCCGTGACTCAGTGGGGCACGCAGGCCGGATAGCGGTCAGGAGGGCGCGGGCGAATCTCTGTGTGACGGTGTGACGCTCATGGCGGTGGTGGTTGTATGACAACTCATTCTGATGCCTGCCTCTCCGCAGACACAGAAGATGCTTTGGCGATGAATGCAGCGTACGGTCGTGATTAATAATTCTGGCACTTCCGTTACAATAAACTGTTGCAACTACCCCCATCTACATCCCCAACCGGCTTGGCTGGGTTAATGGTTGTTTATAGACGTATTTACTTTCCTCCCCGCTGGTCCTGTTTCTCTCAGAGTAGTGCAGATTTTAAGAGCGGAAGTGTGTCATTCTTTTAGTTTATACAGTAGAGGTGTAATGATGCAATGGGGTGTCAGCGATTCATGTAGAGTATTAGGCTCGTAATTAATACAGCAAATCACGTATGGAAGATTTTTATTTTTTTTGAATCTTATATCTTGCTTGGCATGGTTGGTTTAGTACGGTTGATTAGCAGGGCTGCCTTCATGCGGTGCATCATAAGTTATATATACAGGGGGTATAGGCTGCTGCGGGGCTACTGTTTGAGCAGCAGAGGGCAGCACAGCAAAATATTTGTTGAACTGTACTTTCTCTTTCATCATGGGACCTCCTTTGCCAGTACCAAAATATGATAATAGGTTTTACCCATTTTCTTCCCAGAAAAAAGGGTAAAACCTAAATGCTCACCCCGAGCTCTCATTACTCTGATAGTGCATTGTCTTTGTGCTGTGTACGCCTTTTGGCGTCCTCTGGTCTAACACCGTTTGAGACGAGGCTCAAAAGAAATCTGTCTCTGATGTGGACCAATCAGTTTCAAGGACAATGCATATATTATCAGAGTGTTTTTTGTTTGCATTCTGACCACAAGTATCGTGGTTAATGCAGACATGATTCCTTGTAAAAGGTTTCATTTTGGTGTTTTAACATCTTAACACCTGTTTTGTTGGCAGAAAAAATGGGAAACCCCTATTATCTGTACTTTTCTCCATTCTCTTTCTCCCTGCTTCTCACCGGCCCGCACTGAGCAGCCTGGTGTCAGTTATGGCCAAGTGACTCAATTCACTAGGTTCACCGTTACGTACATGTTATGTATATCGTTTATTGTTAAATTTTAATCACAGTTCCTATGATTACTGTTGTTACATTGTTTTTATAGCTTTATTTTGGTGATTTCGAAAACATGGTTAAGCCATGTTTCTTGCGGAAGTGCGGAGTTGGCCTGATAACTTTAATCTAAATTGTTCTATGGATGTTATTGTTTGACTTGCATGACACTGGGATTTTTGCACACAGCGTTGTAATACGGTGTTTTTTTCTGGAAGATTTGCTGGTTTATCCAGGATGTTTCTGTTGCGCGTCGTCGCTTTAAGATGTTCTGTGTTCATATTTAGTTTGTTGCGGTTGCACCCGACTCAAGAGCCGCATGGCTCACAGGGCTACACCTAATAAATGAAACTTGAAACTTGAAACATGACCAGCACGGCACATGGAAGCCCTCGCACACAGTCGATTTAAAAGTGCCTCGGTTGGCGAGATCTTAACTACCTCGCCTCGTATACAGGACGACGTTGGTTCGACCCCGACCCTGACACCTGTATATTTGGAATCTGCATGTTCTCCCCGTGGTCGTGTGGATTTTTCTCCAAGTCCTCCAGTTTTTCCCTCCACATTTAGAATGAACATGCGTTTAGAGTATTTGGCTGCTCTATACGTTTTCACACGATAAGCCAGTTTAACACGGAGGCTTACAATAAGCCACTTCGTTGAGCTATCATTTGTGGCCAGGTCGCTTCTGAAAAAGAGCTGCATAGCTCAGTGGGCCTTTCCTTGTAAAATTAAAATATAAAAAGGGATGCACATGTAAATATACTGCAAAATCTATTTTAGCAAAATACATGTGTGTAATTGATGTTGCTGCAGTGCTTTCTGCTGTCCACCACGTACTCCCACAACCTAAAATACCTCTTAAATGTATGGCGGTACCCATCTACGACCTATCCATGCTCAAACCCTGCTTGGCTTCCAAGATCTGATTAATTATTTGGTGATAGTGATCGGACAGCATCGGGCGCATTCCAAACCGATTCGGTCATAGGCCGCCACATCCGATGTACAGTTATGATAAGTTAAAGTAGACTTTGTTTCAAAACAAAACAGTGTAAGCAGTATTGGCCACAAATATACCAATGCTGAAATATTACCTCTAAATGACTCAATTGGGATTACACGTAGAAAATTGCCTCCTTCCTGCAAAGACTTGGCAGGAGCATCCTGAAAACAAGTCTTGAGGCTCGGTGGGACTTTCCTGGGTAAATAGCATAATATTTATAAAAAAATAACCAGGTGAGAACTCAAGAGACAAGGATATTCACGTTTGCAAGAGTAACCTGAGTTGGTAAAAGCTACGTAGGTAAAAAATAATAATACTAAAATTAAATAATAATAAATGAAAATAACTCAATTAAATCACGAGGTTTCGGAGGCAACACAAGTCTTCGTCTTCAGGTGGGACCGTCACAGCTAAATTTACTATATCAAGTGACGGTCCCACCTGAAGACGGAGACTTGTGTTGCCTCCAAAACGTCGTGATTTAATAGAGTTATTTTCATTTATTATTTTATTATTATTTTACCTACGTGACTTTACCGAAAAAACAAAATGATTCCTTGCAGTCACGAAAGCTTCAAATCTAGAATTGGTAAAAGCTACTTCGTAGACTGCTGTGTCTGATGTATCCACTTTTAAGAACCTCGGACCGAGTGGTCACAGTGGAGGGTTCACGTTCTTTCCTGCATTCCCGTTTACATCCTGTGGTAAGCGCCGTGCGCGTGTATGTGTTTTTGCGGTTTGCGTGCGCACGTGTAGAAACGTGCAAATGAAAATTGTTGCCATTCCACCACTGAGAAGATACATATCCCCCTTCGGCCACTGCCCTTTATGTCGTAAATCCATATTTCAAAATCCCTGACATTGTGGTACATTTGGGAGAGATTAGGTCTGAGTTTTAATGCTAAACTTATTGGTTTTAATAAATGCTTAACATAATCGTCTGCTCGTTTTTTTCCATGGGTTTGTTTTGAATGTTGTCTTGTGATAAAAAGCTTCCGGCATATGGGTGACTTTGATTTGCGTGGACCTTGCGATGCTCAGTCTTGTCGGCTCGCCATGCTCCTTCCTGATCCCCGGATCGTGGCTTTGCCATCCCCCTCCCCTTCCCTGTCCACCCCTCCACCCACACACCGTCCTTGTGTTCCTGCAGAGGCTACGCCGCCAGTCGATGCGCTACCGCAGTGACCGAACCTACCCGACTACCTCCGGGGAGAACGAGGACAACATGCGCAAGAACCGCTACAAGGACATCCTGCCATGTGCGTTTGCGGCACGCTGTTAGCGCCCCACCCCCTCCCCCTGTCACACGCGACATCTCACGTCTTTCACTCTCCGCCGACATCCGAATTCTCGGCCTCGGATGACCCGAGCGGGCTCCCCTCCGCTTAATGCCTTGCCGTCGCTAAATGCTTCCTTGACCAAATCGCCCCGAGTGCTCCCGATCTCGCCAGATCTCGAAGCGGGGATTTCAGCCTGCGAAGTGATTGCAATAGGGACCATTGTGCATATGCAGGTTGTTATAGGATGCTGTGGGACTACGTGGTGGGCAGGAGAGGGCAGTGCAACAAAATCAAATGTGTGTACAGTACTTACGTGCTCCCACATCTAGACTCTCTGCCTTCAAAAACCTGCACAAATATGGTCAGACAACTCCATAACCTGCAGGATATTAGAAGTTCCTGGGCGATTTCATCATCGGTTCCTTACATATACATACGCTTAAATATAAGTGTGTGGTAAGCCTTTGGGGGCAGTCCTCAGCCTCTGTTAAAGGGACTACATTTAAAGGCTGTTGGCAATACTGTATATCTGCATTTAAATAGCCTCAGACGCTGTGTACTCTGAGCGGGACCCTAAACACATACCTGACCTCGTCCTGTTGGACTCCACCGTTTAAGTCAATGAAATACAAGTTGTTTTAGTGATGGCTTGGCGCCACTACAGCAATTATGTCTGTTGGCTAGTGTCACCAAAGTGGGTGTAGGGCAGATGTGATGTGGAGCTCGTTGGGTGTGCGAGTAAATGGTTTTGCGGTCTCAAAGCTGGTTAACATTGCGTGTACAATATGCTACCGTATTCACGCACAATCGGTTGGCATTCACCTAACATTGCAAAGCAATCATTACGGTCATAGTTTTTAAATTGGGGACTTTGGCTACTGTTAACAAATTAACAGCTTCTACACCAGGTGTTCACAACATAGCGGGCAGCTTGAAATTAGTTTCCTACGCCCGTAGGTGTTTTACAACGCATATTGGACTAATTTTCACCAGTACAGTTCTTCCTGCCAATTCTTCCTCTCGATTTTAACGCAGCAGTTCACGCCTAAATTTTAAATGGAGCATCCTGAAAGCGACAAAATGAACGTAATTTCGCAAACGCTACCGTGGACAATCTGCCAGACAAACGACAAATAACAGCGTTCCAAAAATATTCTTGGCAACGTTTACTCGCCACATACGAAATCATTTCTCGCACCGATTACGTAAGGCTGGCACCGTGGTGGTGTTTACGGAACGTGGCTCTTGTTGTCTCGTTAGAACGCCATGGTGCAAAATGCCATTCCGCACGTGCTTTTCAAATGTACACGGTACCTTCTGCGTGCGGACTTTTATCGTAACGCCAATCCTAGGACAACCCCCAGGGACGCATTTGCCGAGCCTCTGGATCCATAGTGCGCCATACGCCCACACGCGTGCCCTATGAACATCCGCCCAGCATCGTGGAAATGTCCCTACCACCGAAAATAAACCCCTTGTTGAGCCGAGGCCAAGCGCAGCCTGACGTAGTTGGTTTCGTTCGTGTCATAATTTAAGACGTCCTTTGATGGAGCAAGGTTTGATTTGCTTTCATGTTGCGTACGTTTTTGCACGTTCCAAAAAAAAAGCCGTCAGTTGTTCTGCCAGAACACTGCTGCCCTCCACACGTGCAGAACTTGAACTGGAAGGGCGCCCCCTCTTTAACCGCTGCCAGATTTCTAAATCCTTTCCCAGCCACATTATTTAAATATCCATAAGAACTTAATTATAGGAATATTGAAGGCAGAGTGAGCTTCTAGCTCTGTGCAAACGATTCCCCATTGCATCCGTGGGAGTTGAGTAAATGAAACATGGGGTGTGGTGTAGTGCATGAATTTCGTTATAAGTGACTTCATTAGAATAAGATTTATTTTACTGATGTTGAATGTTAAAGAAAGAGCGTCGGTCTATAATCATATAAAAATGTTTGCACGAGTCTCAAGAGCGAGTTGAATCTATTGAATGCTGCTTGCATTACGGGTGTATGTTTTAACGGTTACGCGTCTGTTTCCCGATCATGGCTGTGTGCGTGCAGTTGAACACAGTCGAGTTAAATTAGCCATCCAACTCCCTGCTGTAAACTCTGATTACATCAATGCGAACTTCATAAAGGTAAGAAAGAGAATTCTGATGTTAACGTACAATTATAGCGTGTCCTTGAAATACCAGGTTCATTCAGCGTTGGGGTGCCCAAGTGTATCTGTGTTCGTAACAAACCCCCGTTATTTACATGAACGCCAATTTTAGCCCATTGACAGCGATTCATGTTCTTTACAAGAACCACTATCCAGGCTTAAAATCCCTGCTTAGCTCCAGCGATCTGATGAGATCGAGCGCTTTCTGAGTGATTTGGCCAGAGGCAGTCGACCATAACTCGTGCCTACATTGTTTTCTGACTCCCACGCAGCCCCTAACCCCCCCAGAGTAGTAGCAGCAGCAGAGGGAAAGGGGAGTGCAACGGGCAGGGGAGACAGATATTGTTTGTGTCTGACCCCCTAGTAGCCGCTTTGCTCAATGAGACTGGGGATGCAGATCTGGACCCTGGTGCCATTCCTGGATCGTTCCTGGCCTGGCCAGTTCCCAGTGGTCATGGCAAAAGAGTTTCATCCAAAATGTCAAATGTTTGTAAACGTTCTGGGAATAAATTACAGACAGTTCATCATTAGTTTGTACAATTTTTGCACGCTCAGCGCTTGAATATAAAGGTGGACTGTGTTGTATCTCAATAGGTCTCAAGAAACGAGTCTCTTCTTAAATTCGAGTTTTCTACTTACAATCCTTTTTTTGTAAGGGTGGAAAACTATTTTTACTTCCAGCGTTGGATTGAATTTGTTACTTTTTGGACAAGCTGAAATGCCTTACCATCGGCATGAATCGTTCAACACCACGCTAAGGAATCAGGTCCCATATGTGTAGAGTTAAAGCCTCAATGCTGAGCGTTTTTTGCCCTGCACCCTGCTCACAAATATGTTTTTTTTCCCCCGTAGACTTAAACCATTTTCATAGTAAATTGTTTGGGTGAAATATATTCTGGTGGCATATTTTATATAATGCTATACTTTATTTATTTATAATGCCATATCATAACCGCTTGTGTATTGCTTTCTGGAGCTTTGTTTAGTTGTAAAAACATTGCAAAGCACAGGATGTTTAACCATGCTAAGTGCCCTGTGAAACATGAAGCCACCTCACTGGAAATGGTAAAAAAAAATGTGTGCTTGGAAGTGCATGTTTTCCTTTGTGCTGTGTATTTGTGCGTTCCTGTACACATATACATTACTTGGTGTAATAAATGCATATTGCGAGTGGGTGCTTTGATATATGATGCACAAATGCACGTGGATTCCGATAGGTGCATGGTGTGTTACGGTCTTTTTTTACTGTAAAGCCACTTACTGGGGTCAGTGGAGCCTGAAAAATAAAGCGTACATAAATACCTTTGTTACATGTAATAACGAGGTCAAATTTAATTAATTCCGGTATAATTCTAATAGTGTAATGGCTCACTCGTGAAATGGGCTTTTTCCTGTTTGCTTCATTCAATCAATGGTTAATGGACACCTGCGTAAGAGTTTACCACGCTGCTGCTTTAATAAATTACATAGCTGTCATGGTCTGTGTGCTGTTTGTGCAAACGGCCACTCTACTTTGTTTACCAAAGTGTGATTGTGAAGCTTACATTGACCCTTGAAGGGTAGTGCTTCACCAGGGGTAGGAAATAGTATAGAATCTGTCAGTTTTTATTTCTTTGTCATGATTAATTGATTTTAAATCAATTCTTACATTTCGGATGCATCCATCGATTGTGCAACTAAGAATCGATAATTTACTATTAGTACAAATTGCTTGGCGAATGTCCTTTTAGCATCATGGAAATCATAAGGCATAACAAACAAGACAAACCTATGAGACAAACAATAAGACTAAAAAGAGTTAATTATTGCATCAATTCGTAATAGCACGTACGAACCAAAACAACATATGAGACAGAAGACAGAGAATATAAATGCAACTTAAAACCAAATCAAAACAATAATTAATTCTGGAATTGAATCGTGACCCTGAAACCTTGCAATTCGTTTAATGACTTCATCCCAAGGGAAATCATTATACAGTATGCCTCGTTATTATTAAAAATGCAAACAAATTATGATGATTTTATAACTGTGTATTGGGTGTCGGTGGTTGGGAGGTGAGTGCTGAGCTCTGCTTACACCAATCCAACAAACCAACCTCGCCCAAATTAAATTGTTCATCCTGTTCACGTGCCTCGTTATAGCAGGAACGTGGCACTCTTCCAACACCGAGCGGAACGGGCTGATTTCAGTCGGTACGCCAAGGTTTTGTGAGAGGGGGCTGCACAGCGCAGTCCTGTTACCAGAGTCACGCATGCCAGCACAGCCAGTCTTAACAAACACGCGCACACTTCCGCCACTTTCGTACGGCGTGACACGTGCCAAAATACCAAGCCTTCCGAAACAAGCTTGTAGCGGCAGGCTCGCGCGCTCAAGCGGTGATTTCATAAGAAAAAAAGAGAATTAACTGTATAACATGCTGTTATTTGGATTCGTAGGGCGTCTCAAATCGACAAATTATCAAGATGCTGTAAATAAACAGTGGGCTTATCTATTGTGAGGAAGTAGTCGGTCATAGGCCTCGGTAAAACAAAGTGGGGGGGGGGGGGGGTTCTTGAACTTAATATGAACAGGGCAGCGAAGACCACAGCACAGGTGACTGGGGGAAATAAGTTCCAGAATATGGGGGCAGCAGAGGAGAATAGCCGAGAACTGTTTCATTGCTCACGGCAAAACATTTGATCAAACAAGCAAAACATTTGACGAAAACCCATATTAATGTTCAGAATTTCAATAAACCAATCACTTTTGCTTATGACTGAATTAGCATTTACTTATATAAGTCTGTGCGCAGATTGGTAAGCAAGGAAATGTCTTCAGCTGATTAGCGGTGGATTGCTTCAATGTCTCCGTTGAACTTTCGGAGTTCACAGTGGTTCATTGCCTATGTGGTCAACGGTCAGGTCATTGTTTTGCGTGCGGGGCTTTCTTGGCATGGCAAGACGGCAACAAACACGCACGTGCGATACGTCACTGAAACACTGTGTTTGCATGGAGTTGGCTGACGATGTGTGTGTGTGCGTGCGTGTGCGTGCATGTGAGCAGGGCGTGAGCAATCCACGGGCGTACATCGCCACTCAGGGCCCCCTGCCACACACACTCGTCGACTTCTGGAGCATGCTCTGGGAGCACAACGTCAAGGTACCTCCACATGCGGCCATTGGCTGGCCTCGCTTACATTTGTATGTACGTCGAACTTCTTTTGCACCGTACGTAGCCAACCGTGCTAATTGGAGACGCGGGATAAGGACAACACATTAAACACAAAGTTCTAAAGGAATGAGTTTTCAATTTACATTTAAAAGTGACATCCTAATAGCGAAAAGAAGAACTTTCCAAAGGGCCGCAGAAGCGCATCTAAGAGCACGATGCAGTGACCATCTTTGTTCAATGGTTAGCCAAAACTTTTATGGTTACGATGACCCCTACACGGTAGAACTCTTCTCATCCCTGGTGAAGCGGGGGAGGCGCTGTTGGCAAGGGCTATTTTTCTCCATCAATGCAGCCATCCAATTCCCGCAGGGTCATGAACGTGTGCGGAAAAGGATTCGGTGGCCCACCCCTGCCAGCTGATTTTTACCCCACCCTGTACCCACAATCCCTCCCACACTTTTCATTGCTGGGTGCTGTGGGTTGAAGCCACTTTCGTAAAAATTGTATTCAAAGTCTTACTTTGTTTATACATGGAAATTGCTCCTGTTATCCGTACGTCTGTCTGAGTAAATATGGACAAAAGGATGAATTTACTAAATCTTGGGAGACTGCTGGTGACTCCTTATTTGCAAGTGCATTTTAACATGTCCAGCCTTTTGTAAATCCACTATAAATAAACATCAACAAACACTCAATTGAGCATGATGATGTTTTTTTACTGCAAATAAAAGCATACTATTTCAATATATTTCATGTTTATCTGCCAGTTTACATTTACAGTACATGAATGGAAGGAAAATATCATATCAGATGTCACATGACTTAACGCAGAACACAACTCACTCTGTCTTTTGGCATGGCATGAATTCCACATCCTGTCACTTAATTATTGTTTGAAATTGAGCAGAAGCTTTCCTTAGCTGGTAACAAGATATTTAAATATTTTCTTTCTGATGAAATTGAATTTTTTATTCTATGATTTCAGGTGATCGTCATGGCTTGTCAAGAGGTGGAGATGGGAAGGGTATGTTTTAAAAAAAAATTACTAAACGCACTCGTCACTTAGGGATGATATCAGGCAAAGGGCAAGTATTGATGCATTGTGCCAATGCATCGGGAACTCAATGTGACACTAATTCATTATTTTACGCGTCGTTCAGATGTGCACATTCTAGCTTAAAAAAAAAAATCCACATATATCTGTCTGAGTGGCTCAGAGGTCAAGAGCCGGCACCGCTAAGGTCATACATTTAATTAAAAGCAGTTACCTTTGATTAAACTGGGTTGTTAGGTTGATGGTCTCGGCCCAATAAACAATGACTGAACAAAACAAATCATAATTTTTACTTTGAATCGGCAATTAATTTAGCAAAATTCCAGTTCTCAGAATTCAATTATCAGTTTGACTATGATGTGACCAACGTTACTGTCACGTGGCAGAGCGGATGGGCAAGTGCTGTCCTCTACTGGGTGGACCAGAGGTCACTTTAAAGGGTCTCAGAGGTAGTTTGTTTGATATCTACTTCCGTGTGCTGTTCTCTAACATGGGAGGTTGCACTGGACTGCGAGAGATATGATTGGATACGTCATCGTGCACTATGGCACCGACAGCAAAATCGGAATTAAATTGAGGAAAAAATACGTAAGTAAATATATTTTTGGGTTTTAATTGTTCATTTTACTTTTCCCCAGTTATATTCCAGTCGTGCTCTCAGTGTCATGTTATGAAATGGAGATGATTATTTTTTTTTCATAACTCTCCGCTAAAAGTGTACTAACCACCCTGTGTTAGAGAATTGCCCCAGAAATTGACGTCACAGAACCACATTTAAGGTCACATCATTAGGTCTCTTTTTCCATCGTACGGGAACACCGTTTATCTGGCCTGAAAAGAGTGTTCATCACAAGTTAATCGAGCTGCATTTAAAAACCTGTATAATGGATGCATTTTTCATATTCTCATAGCTGGAAAAGTCATACTGAGTAAAACATTTATAATAATAATGTGCTGTATTGTTGGCACAGTTTTTGGTGACCGAAGCAGAGGCCATCAATTACGCTGCACTTTCAAAACCTTGTTTAAGTGTGGGCGGTTGCCCAGATTTGAAACCCAGGAATTCAACAACACCTCGGAGCTCAATGCTCTGATGGTAGCCCTTTGAGCCACCTGGCCACCTCGCTATGTGTGTGCCTTCTCAACACGTGGCCTGCAGACTGCTAACACAGTCCACCGACACGCACGCGCTTTTATTTTGTTTAGTTCAACTGACATTTTTTTATTGTCAGTCAACCTGAATGAATGTTAGAATCTTGAGTCTTGCTATGCACCGACACTAATTGTTGTAAACATACGCTCTTTACTTGTTTATATTTATGGCGCCATTCCTCCCCCACCACAGCAAGCCAACCATAAAATTTGAGTTCTGTACAGGATATGGTGGTGTGGTGGCTTCCACACTTGCACTACATTCTGATGAGCTGAGCTTGATTTCTGCTATGGCTAACATCAGTGACGAGTGGTAACTGAACCAGTCATGGTCCCCCCCCACCACCACCACCTGTTTCTTTATTTGCTGGAAGCTGTCTCGGCTAGCTTAAAGGCCTTGTAACCCTGACTCATAATTTTTGACGTTGTGTGCATTGAGGTGGTCTGGTGATATGGCCACATGAAAGGGCCCTGTGTTGGTCAACACAAGCGGATGGGCGCGGCTGTCAGTTTTCTATGCACATATTTTAAGACCGTTGTTAATCGCGGAAGCGATGCGTGTGCATTTTTTTTATTGCAGAAAAAGTGCGAGCGGTACTATGCCTTAACGCAGGAAGAACCACTCACCCTGGGACCATTCACAATATCCTTGGTGAGTCTTTCTTCTTTAGTTCCCTTCCATCATCTGTTCGAGACGATGGGGCCGAATGAGATCTTTCCCACCTGTTCCTTTCTTGTACCAACTTCTTGGCTTGCTTTCCTCTTGTGGCCCTTTTTGGTTCGAGGTAAATTTTCACTGTCAAGCCAGCGCATCTTTGATCTTCCTCTATCTTGTTCAGTGTACTTTTTTGTGTAATGCCATGTATGGTATTTTTTCCTGATCGATTCTAGAAAGTTCTGCAAGGAAAACATGGGCCATCGCAAGTCTGCCCGATCACACGAATCATATTTTTTATCCATATCCTTGAAAATAAAGTTGCTTAGTTCTCTGCTCGGAAATACTTGCAATGATATTCATTGGTTTAAACTCGGCCAGCCCTAGAACATAGTCCGCTGCCATCTAACATAATAATAAACAAGAATGACCTTTACTTAACCAGTGAAGCTCCACTGGTTCTGAGGATTATTTTCATCATTAAATGTTTTTGTTTGTCCATTCGCCATTTGCATACGGATGGAATTTGGGTGATCTTGAGGAAAATCTGTGCATACGAGGGGATAACACTCAAATCTCCACACAGATACATCCAAGAAACTCATTGCTTTACTGCCGTCTCTCGACCACTTTTTAGCCCAAGTCTACTATCAGATATTCCCAGGAAATCTCCCATACGAGTATTGGGTTCATCCCAACAATTAGCGATACCCGTTAGGGTCATGGAATGTGATGCAGAGAAAGATTTGGAGTGCGCACCCCTGCCACCTTCGCCTGCCCACTACCCATACGCCTCGCTGTTTTTTCTGCATCTCGGATTGAACTGCAGATAGTTTTAGCCACCAGCTAGAGTTAAATTAATAACATACTCTACACACTCAGAGCCTCCAGACAAACAACAAATTGTATGAAACATATTTCTCGCTGTCTCTTCTCTCTTCGTGCAACTTTTCTTTCTACTCCAGTGTTTTTCGATTGTTTACTCGGTGATTTGTTCATACGGAACCTCGTGGTTGAAGAAGCAGGATTAGAGTATTTGGCTGCTATAAATATTCCACGCGATAAGCTACTTTGTTGAGCTATAATTTGTGGCCTGGTCGCTTCTGAAAAAGAAGCTAATAGCGCAGCGGGCTTTACATGGTAAGGTAAAAAAATATTAGGTTAGTTTTATATGTATATATTTTTGTTTAACTTTCCAAAACTTTGCACTCCTATCATGTTTTTGTATTGTTCTGACCCAACCCTAACTGGACGTCTGTGAAAAAAGCTTCATAGCTCATCGGATTCGTCCAGTATAAATAAATATTCAGATTTTGATTCTCTGCCAGGGAACGCGTGGTGAAAACGCTTGCCGGAGCGACGCGATTGATGTGCACGCTGCTAATAATCTTGCTGCTCTAGTTGCAGGTGGAGAAGCAGCACAGGGGCGAAGACTACTGCATACGGACACTGAGTGTTCACTATGGAAATGTACGTACACGCACGGTAACACTAGTGCCCACAAGCTCACAACATGCAAGGGATAGCCTAAATGTCGTTCCTTTTCAAACATTAACAGTATTAATTCGTCAATCAAGGGTGACTGGGAAATAAAGGAGGCATTACTGTTGGGTTATCTTAGGAATCGCAATCAAAAGAGAAAATGCATCCTAGAGGATGCCAGGTGTGGAGATGGAGCAGTGGTATCAGTTTATGTGCAGGAGTGAGATGGATTGTGGCAGCCCTCGACCGAATGGGATTGCGACGTTGTGGGGAGGTCTTGATCCAGCAGTGGCTCGATAATTGCTGTTGATGATGATAATGACGACCATGAACAGTATGGCGCGTGTAGGAGATGGGCCAGAGGTCGCAACCGGGTACCCGATACCCGTATCCTACCCGATACCCGGCTACCCGTACCCGACCGGGTACGGGTACGAGTACCCGTTTGCGACCCTCGTGCGGCCGGGTACGGGTACGGGTACGGGTAGGCCGTGAGTCACTGGTGAGTAACCGTTTGTCACTCATTTCGGGTAGGGTACGGGTAGGGTACGGGTACCCATTTGTGACCCTGGTGCGGCCAGGTACGGGTACGGGTAAGGAATCAAAACCCGATTGCGACCTCTGAGATGGACACGGCCGGGTAGGTGTTGATCACGGCACGGTGGCGCGTTGCGCGTGATTGCCCACAGGAGAGCCGCACCGTCTTCCAGTTCCACTACTCCAACTGGCCGGACCACGACGTGCCCTCCTCCTTCGACCCCATCCTCGAGATGATCGCCATCATGCGGGAGTACCAGGACGATGAGGACAGCCCCATCTGCGTGCACTGCAGGTACCACTAGCACCGCCTGTACCGCACTCCCATTGAGTGCACACTGCAGGTAACACTTGCATTGCCTGTATGTACGTATGTTGAACTTGACGTATGAAAAATAAAAATAGGTTTTAACTTTTCCTGCAATAAAACAGGTGTTAAGATGTTTACACACCAAATGGATACCTTCAGCACATGTCCAGGTGCTAGGTGTGGATTTTTACATAGCAGGATTATGAGAAATGGCAGTGGATTGGGGGTGGTCATCATCCAACAGTAGATTGGCTGATGATGATTACCTAAAATGTATTACAACTATCCACTGGCATTTGATAGGGCAACCTGATTGTCAAATATTATTTACTCCAAGATCAAGTCCTGGCTTATGAGTCCTTCCTACTTACCGAGATATGAATTATGAACTCTGCACGAATTAATAAATACGATAGAAAGGTTGTTGTGACCATACTTAAAGATGGTCAACACGTGTTGATTAAGGTTTCAGTTTAAGTTAAATTAAAACTATACACGCGCAGCAAACCTTTGGAGTAACGTGAGCTGGGCAGCTATTGCCTCGTAGCCACTACAGACGAATAAAAACTCGGTGACGGCATTTGAATGAATGAACAAACAGAGTCGCAGGCTAATTCATTCATTGTTATCCGGTGTCGTATGAAATACAATGGCGGGGGCGACGTTATGCGACGTGATCTCACACACACACACACAGGTGCCCGACATGTATTTCCTGCCAGATAGGGTGGTGGTGGTGGCCAGGTGGTGGTACACACAGGAAGGGGGGGGGGACGTGGCCGTTGATTGTAGGCCTCGGTTGCAGCGGCCGCCCCTGCGCGTGCACACACTTGGCTCCTCCGTACTACGCCGCGACGTAACGGAAACGCGTGCGGCGAGCTCGTATCTGCACGAGCCGCCTGCGGGGAACTGTCGCTGACGCAGGAAGTGTTGAGGGTTTTTTTTCTTTATCTTGACTGCATTTGACGTAACTTAAGAAATGAGTTACAACTATTGAAATTGAGTACATTTGGTGTTTGTGCCATTCTTGTAGCTCAGGGGCTAATGCGAAGGTGCTGTATTTCACAGGCGGTTACAGTCTGCCAGTAGGGAGCGATGTTGATATGTGTAATCCCAGTAGAGCAATTTGCCTGGTGATTTTTCAAGTTTGACAAATTTGGACCACGACACCAGCAGACAGTGCTCTACTTATTTCGAATGACGTCAAGGGATCTCTAACGTCCACTGAAGCAGACGGCGGCTTATCTTTATGATAACTACACACAGCGCAGTAATAACCAGGGTGGCCTGCTGCATTCGAACCGTGAACCTCTACAACAAGTGGCAGACGGGCATCCGCTGGCCCATCTCACTGTCCCAAGCGTTATCCTGGTTAAAAACCTTTATTGGCTAATGTTATTTGAGCAAGTCTCTAACATTAATACAACATTATACTAAGTTTGGAACATCTTTAGGAGATGTATATTGCCCCGCCCAACCACTAGACAGACGGAAAGACGTAACATTATTCGTTATTCGATATCTAAGTGGGCTACGGGGATAAACTATGCACGAGATTATATTATTTGGTGACTGTAATGACAAAAACACATGCATGGCCACTCACTGATTCTGAATTGTTTTGAAAGTGGGCTTCTAGTACACGTAAAGGACTGCTCTAATGAAAGTCAATCGCTTCCACAGAATTTGGGGAACGTGAGCTAAGAATGGCAGGGGTTATTTTTGGGCATTAATGTCTTCATAATGTTTTACTCCGTAAAAACTCAGCGGTAAGACTAAAATCCATTGGAGAGTATGCAGCCTTGTATATACCACCCCTTGTAGAGTGAATAGTCATACATCTTTTATTTTAATGTGAACCCCATGCACAGTATCTTTTATAGCATTAAAACAGTGAAACTTGTGTGTTTTCGCGACAGCTGGCAACTAACCATTTATGTCTCCATCGCCACATTTAAAGGTTAAGCGTTGACAATCAAGGCGTCAGTAGTGTTTGAGTTCTTAACATTTCAAGTTCAATATGTTTCCTTTTACGCCGAGATATTATTTGTATGAATATTTATGCTGAAAGAGCCCCCCTGCTGTGGTTTAAAGTGGCTCCCGAGTTCAAGATTGACTGCTGAAATAATAAAATCATGGACCCGTGGAGAAGAAATTAAAGGAAAGATTGGAAAGGGTCTCATCGCAAATCGGTCTCTGCCAGATTTTAGCTGATAGTGTGCCAAATTGAAGAAAAAAAAGCAAAATATTGCAACATAACAGCACGTGAATATTTTCTAAAAACGTTTACAACTTAATGGGTTCATAACGTTTTAAAACATGAAATGTCAGGTGGATAAATGGTTGCACCATAGATGAATGAGTATTACGTAGTGACGTTTATGCATGAGTGGTTTAGCTCGGTAAAAAAGGTTTGCTCATAAAGTGAAGGGATAGACAAGGCAGAAATACACCCAACAGATGCCAAATAAAACAACAAAAATATGCCAGTGCCAGAGAAGCAGAACAAAATGAATTGGGAAAAAATGTCCTGTTGGAGAGAACATACATTCATCATTCTTGACATTAGTTGAAGACTAACCACAATTCCTGACAATTGCTTAATGATCATAGAAAGGAGTTTCCTTTTGGCCAAGAGTACTCTTAACTTTCTCTTGGCTAGAACCAAACCGATGGGCAAAATCCTTTCAGTTGGCTTTACTCAAACAAGTCTGCGGGGCGTTTAAAAGAAGGATGGGTTTTAGAAAAAAATCTGATATTGCACGGGTGGGCATTCTTTCTCAATATCGTCATGTGCCGATGTAACCGTGCTTGCTCGTGCTCCTTTCGTGATCTTTTTTTTATCGTTGTGGTATGGTGCGGATCCTTCGCCCTCCGAAGCCGCTTGCAACGCCGCGATCAGACCACCTCTCTCCTGCACCGCCTGCGTTTTGCCACTGAACGTCTAGACCCGTACGTTTCTTTCGCCCACATTGATTCCCTCGTAACTACAAACATCCTTCTATCTTGACAGGAGGCAGAGATTTTGGCCTGATAGTATGATTGGCCAGAAAATGAGACGCGCTTCTGAGTCATGGGTTGTGAAACGCGGCGAGGTTGTTGAGACCATGCCAGCGCTGTGACTTTCACAAAGCAGAACCCTGGCTCCTACTGCAGAGTGCAGTCCATTGCCGTGCTGCATAGTTGAGATCACCTATCTTAATTCCATGAATATGTTGTGTTTTTTTCAAGACTCGCTTTGATGGCACCCGTCATTCCCCTCCGCCTTTATACATGTGTAATGCCCTCAAACTCTCGAACCTTTGCACTACATCCTCAATATTAATGCAACCAGCCTGCCTTTTTTGGTTTCTGCTTACTGTAAAATGTGCATCCCCTGTTTTATTTATCTGTGGCTCCAGAAATAAAAATGGCGAGGATTTAAAGGAAATGTATTAGCTTAGGGTGACTTAGAAATGGGCTCTGGTTACAAAGCTTTCTTCCTCGGACAGGGCTCGTAAATGTTTATACTACACAGGCTAGCTACTTCAGAAACCTGGAGGTAAACACCAGGCAGTCAACAGGTGGACAGCGGTCGAAGTTAATTATTAATTAGTGTTCACTGCCTCAAGGAATTATGGACTTCACTGCATTGTCTGCATGGGTCGCTCGCTGTTCACTGAGTGCTGGGGCCCATTGAGTTGTTACATCGTGGCAAGTCAACATTTTTTGGAAAGATGAAACCGCACCTCTGCGAGTTGTGTGAAGCTTACCAAGCAGTCGGATTGAATTAGGCGATTGGCTGTAATAATATTGACGAGGGTGGACAGAGTGGTTAGCATGCTGCGTTACGAACCTGGCGATTTGAGTACGATTCTCAGCCAGGCCTAAAATCAGTGGCGAATGAATACAAAAAATTGCTGGAATATAATTAATATTTATAATACAATGCATTGTGGTACTTTGTCAATATACTGCTGGATGAAGGCCTGCCCATGCTTTATTGAATACGGGGGGAGTGGGTTGTTTGACCATGCTTCACGCTGGTCTGTGCGAGTTGGTGAAGGAGTGCCGGGACCGTTTCTTATATTATTTGATGCTGATGTTAATCTAATTGTTAAGCAACCCTTCGTCATGAATCCAGTAACCCAGGTTCGATTAATGAGTAACATGTGATGTCAGAGTTGATCCTGTCTGCCGCACACCCTCCGCTTTTAACAAACCCCACTTACCACACGGAGGTAACTTACGGTCAACAAAACCCACACGGTCGACAATTACATGGGGACGTGTCCGTCCATTGGTGAAATTTAAATTGATTGAATTTGTATTCTATAAATATATAAACATAACATATTACGGTCCTTGATCAATCCCCTGCTATGTGAAGGTCTCTCTATGCCATGTTGGACTTGGGGGTTGTTTGACCATACTTCACCACACTGGTCAGATCGAGATGGTGAAAGGGGGGGATGCCCAGGATCGGTTCAGCTATCACTCGCCACTGATGTCGGTAGCCTTGTCAAGGAATCGAACTCGGGGTAGCCGTGCTCAGAGCTCAGTGGGTGAACCATTGCGCACTGCGCTCCCCTGCCAGTATTAACTGCAGTGGGTTATTTCATTGCAGTTATTCTGCTTGAGCGTGTATGTGTATGTTTATAAACAGCCTGCCTGGCATGATGTTATCACCGCCCGTGAACTGCAATCGTACATACTGTAGCGCACACTGTTAATGCCAGATGGACTGATAATTATGGATTCACGATCTCGCACATGTTCACACGCCCACCACTGGAAATATTTTAGCAGCGTTTGCAAGCCGCCACCATTGGCTGCAGTAAATTTCTCACTGCGGCAGCGTGGCACGGTTCAGCGTTTCCACGTGGCTCCTTATACCGTGTGATGGATTTGCAGATGCCCCGCTTGTGTAATGACTTTATTTTGTGATGACCTCAGTTTACACGCCATTGAATGCTGTAAGCAAATCACACTGCCTATGTTGAACAAAGTTTATCGGGAAAATGTTAATAGATTTAATGGGCGTATTAAGATTGGTGGGAAACGTGTAGGGGTTTTGAATTGAAATGTTTTTTTCTGTATTTCTCTCGCAATGTTCCAGTGGAGTATCTATTAATCAGATCACTGTGTATGAAAAGAAAACACATTGATTTCTCACAATGCTCTTGCAGTAGTTACGGTACACGTATATGTCCAGCCCGTTTGGCTACTGCTGGATTAGGGCCTTTCCCCATCCTGGCGAGTCGTTTGAGTTGTGTGACCGTGTTGCACCACGTTCGTCAACGCGGGGCTGTGAAGTTGGGGCGCATCAACGTTTGATCAGAGAGTGCAGCAGGAGATTCTGCTGCACTGCCCTTAACGTAGTTCCGCAGCATCCTATAACAACTTGGCTGGCATGTCGATTACTCATCCGAGCACAACTCTGCTCATCGTCTTGAGATCTGAAGGGATTGGGTGCAATCTGGGTAGGGATTCAAATGAGTGGTCATACAAATCATTACATGCTGTTTAATATCATGTGTATTACATAACATGTACTGTTTACGTACAAACAAATGTGTCCTTTTGGAGTAAGTACAATAATGGGCGGAATATATGTATACCCTATGCCAATACGCTTGGACAACAAAATGCTTCTGTTCATTGCTGTAGCCTCCTCGAAAAAGTAGATTGAATGCATTGTGTGCAACACTAGGATTGTTTCATCTTGCTCTCTGCAGCTCGTGCGTTTGACTGCGGTTCATCTCGCTGTCTGTGGCTCGTGCATTTGACTCTGGTTCACCTTGCTAACTGTGGAGCGTGCGTTTGACTGTGTTTCACCTTGCTGTCTGGCTCGTGTGTTTGACTCTGGTTCACCTTGCTAACTGTGGAGCGTGCGTTTGACTGTGTTTCACCTTGCTGTCTAGCTCGTGTGTTTGACTCTGGTTCACCTTGCTAACTGTGGAGCGTGCGTTTGACTGTGTTTCACCTTGCTGTCTGGCTCGTGTGTTTGACTCTGGTTCACCTTGCTAACTGCGGCTCGTACGTTTGACTGTGTTTCACCTTGATGTCTGGCTCGTGTGTTTGACTGGTTCACCTTGCTAACTGTGGAGCGTGCGTTTGACTGTGTTTCACCTTGCTGTCTAGCTCGTGTGTTTGACTCTGGTTCACCTTGCTAACTGCGGCTCGTACGTTTGACTGTGTTTCACCTTGATGTCTGGCTCATGTGTTTGACTCTGGTTCACCTTGCTAACTGTGGAGCGTGCGTTTGACTGTGTTTCACCTTGCTGTCTAGCTCGTGTGTTTGACTCTGGTTCACCTTGCTAACTGTGGAGCGTGCGTTTGACTGTGTTTCACCTTGCTGTCTAGCTCGTGTGTTTGACTCTGGTTCACCTTGCTAACTGCGGCTCGTACGTTTGACTGTGTTTCACCTTGATGTCTGGCTCATGTGTTTGACTCTGGTTCACCTTGCTAACTGTGGAGCGTGCGTTTGACTGTGTTTCACCTCGCTGTCTGTGGCTCGTGTGTTTGACTCTGGTTCACCTTGCTAACTGTGGAGCATGCGTTTGACTGTATTTCACCTTGCTGTCTGGCTCGTGTGTTTGACTCTGGTTTACTTTGCTAAGTGTGGCTCGTGCGTTTGACTGTGGCACGTGCTGTGACTGTAGCGCAGGCTGCGGAAGGACCGGGGCCATTTGCGCAATCGACTACACTCGGAATCTACTCAAGCTCGGGGTGAGCCATCTTGATATTCTATACCACGTTCAGGAACAGGATGTACCCAAAATAAAGTTTAACAAAACATACATGAAAGCGCACAATTTTTTTGTTTGTTTGTCGAGATCATTCATGTAATCGAATCCCGTAGGATCAATGGTTGTATGCACTTGAAATCTCGATACTGAAGGATATCGTAGCTTTGAAAGGAGACCTGGCCATTGGTATATTTAGACAAAGCGCAGTAGACCTTGAGTCAAGATAAGCTGCCGTACACCAGCTGAGTTATGCACCCTTCGTGCTGACCACCCACACTGAAGCGTATCTACACTGTACGTGTGCAAAGTATGCTCAAGGCTTTGATTTTTTTTTACAAACTACGTGTCATTTTTAATTAATTACGGCATATCCTCCTCCTTTTGGTACGTGCAGTTGTAGCTTGCACTACAGTCGCTTTCCCACACGGCTTTCTGATTTTCAGAGACAACGCAGATGTTTTCTTTTTTCGGAGATTCCATGCATGTTCACACCAACTTACATTCGTCAACGTCCACGACGCTACTTGCATTTCCAGAGGCCTTTTTGGCGCTGGCCACGTTGAAATTAACTGGACGTTTGTCTTTTTCGAATTTTTACAATGAACGTGTGGGCAGCCCATCCCACAATATTCGCGTTGTCCAGACAACGTGGACGACTCGCGCCGTCCGCCTTGGGCTATGTTTTCACAATAACTCTAGAGCCTGACGCGTTGCTCGCAGCGCGGAATGTTTTGGCCCTTTTTCACACCCCAGGAAGTCTGCAATTTCAATTGGTGTGTTGCTCTCTCTCTCCTTACGTCTGCCAACCCCCCCCCACCCCCTTTGCGATTGTGATGCAGTGTGATGCATCACGATTTCAAGAGTCTTGTTGCTTACAAACCGTCACGAGCCTCCCAGTCATGAGTTTTTTTATCATCTCTGGAAGCTTTGACAATTAAATCAATATAACGGTTCACATTTCAGCAGGTACAGGTAGAAAGTTGACCCCCGAGGACGATTGCCAGTTAAGCGGATTCTGTCCCATGAACAGCTAGATCTTGTGTTAAGAGCACCAAACCCCACACGGCCTCTTCAATGAGCGATTGCATCCTGCTGGTAGTAGCGGTTTTACATTTTCGCATAAGGCTTGCCGTGACCCAATGCCACTAATAAGCCACAGTTCAGCGAGACAGTCAGGACAGGTGCTTTTGAAGAAGATAGAGGGACATGTAATTGCCATTGTCCAATCTAAACTCGTAAAAAGTCGAGGCCTTTTATTAATTGAGATGTTCTGACCACAGCAAGGCCACTGCATTCGTCATATCGAAATTGGTCAACATCACAATTAGCTTATATGTGCTCAGAACCTCAACAACAATACCACGCCTACCTATGGCATTTTGTATTTGGAAGAGTTCTGTAAACATTGCTTCGGGTGTAATGTTTATATGTAGTGGTAGAAACGATGCATCAATTCTGCGGGTACTGTTGATTCTTAAACGCATGATTCATGCATTGAATGGCATAAGTAACGATGTTTTTTTATTTGTGTGTATGTATGTTGTGCGTTTGGGTGGTGTGATGACACGTTGGTTCATGCATTGCTATGAACCCCGCGACCCAGCCACGGATAACATCAGTGACAAGTGATATATATTTTTTTTACCATACTTTCACCGCGCTGGCCCAACAGGAGCGGTTCTGATATGACTTGCCGCTGATCTTAGCCATGGCCGGGAATCGAAGTCTGGTTTCTGGGTTTGTAGGGCAGCTCGGTTACCGCTGTGCGCCCACTCCACCACAAACCCCGAAACGTTACACAGAGCGTATTCACAGAGGCACTTGCTTAGCATAATTTCTCAGTTAAACTTCCCGTTTGATTGTGTAATAAAAATAAGCTATAACCTTTCAGGCAATGTCTCCGCATCACGCTTTCGTTTGTTTAATTTCGAATGTGGTGGTGGGCGCGGGGGGGGGGCGTTTGTTTTTTCTGCTTGCTGCAGAAAATCCCAGAGAACTTCAGCGTCTTCAACTTGATTCAAGACATGAGGACCCAGCGGCCATCCGCTGTGCAAACCAAGGTAATTTCCCAGCATCAACGCGGCGGGGCCTGCCTCGTGCCGCGTCTGCTCATCGTCAGGCGCGTTCAAATGCGTTCTGTCTATGCGCCAACGGGGGAAAGTTCCTATTACATTCTTCAGTGCACATTGAGGGCCTCCGCTTGGCTTGGGTCACATTTATTATTTCTACGTAGCCATGTATGGGCTTTTAATTTAGAAATTCACCAGAATTGTCGTGGCCTCCGATGGGTTTTTTTTGCTTAGTTTGTAATGTTGGCATGGTTATTCATCGCCGGTGCAATCGCAGCATTCGAAGTTCCCTAACTCACATTGCAAGAAGTGTGCAACAGCGTCGGTGAAACGTACGTGGGCCTGCATCAAAGTTCATTTCACATCGAGGTCAGGGTTGGAGCCGTTCATTCATCTGACAATATTGCGTGTAAAGTGGCCACTTCGATAATCTCATACGTAAAATAACCAGTCAATAAAAGGATAAAATAGCCAATGACCAAAGCACTCGCAGTGTGTACAGTCTCGTATGATCTTGGAACCTAAGCAGGTTTTCAGCCTCGGTAGTGTTTATATGGGCGACCACCATACATGAAAGTACAGGGTGTTATGGGATGCTGGGGGCCACGTTGTTAGCAACGGAGGGCAATGCAGCAAAAATCTATTTACTGTACTGTACTTATGATTGGTTCTTTCGGTAAAGTCACGTAGACGGGAAATAAAAAAATAATAAAAATAAAACAATAAAATTCTCACGATGTTTCCACCACTTTTTTCAAAATTTCTTGCTGTGGTTTTCACACCTGATGATGATTGCTTGTGTTGCAATCGAAACGTCGTCAGAATTTTATTGTTTTATTTTTATTATTTTATTATTTCCCTTCTACGTGACTTTACCGAAAGAACCAAGAATATGAATCGCTGCAGTCATGAAAGCTTTAAATCGAAATTGTACTGTACTTATCCACTTCAGCGTTCATATTCCCTGCCTTCACCAAACCGCACTGACAAATTTGGTGAAGTATGGTCAAATAACAGGCTTGCAATAAATCACTGAGAGGGAAAGCAAGCTCTCGGTGGTTTGGATAACTGACCATATTTAGGAAATGTCTGTGGACTCGTATTGTACGGATTGATGTCGGCCTTGCTCTTATTGCCCAGTGGGCTTTAACCGTTTAAGGGAAGTGCCTTGCATCTCAACATGCAGTCTTATAATCAAAGCCCTCTGTAGTTATCAATGACATGTACGCTTACAGTACATAGTCCCCCCCCCCACCCCGCCTCTCAAGCTCGTTATTTTAAAAAATATAATAATTTGTCGTCGTTTGAGTGCCTCGTGTTTGTTTTAAAACGCCCATGTGTGTTGAGCGCTCGGCGGAGAGAGCGCATGCCGGCTCTGGCCGAGCTTTCCTCTCACCCATTTGTCGCTCACGTCCCCCGTGTCCTGCCACTGCCCCCAGGACCAGTACGAGCTGGTGCACTGCGCAATAGCCCAGCTGTTCCAGCAGCAGATACTGGCATCCAGCCCCTGCTTGAATTCCAACTTGCCTGCACTCGCCACGGTGAGTACAACACAGCGCACCGATGTTCATCCACCCACAAACCTACTTTGAGGTTTTTTTTCCCTGGCCGTTTGGCATTTCGCAAGGTTTTTGGCCCGTGCCCAGCCATTGTGATTACACGAAAATAATTAATTAGATGCGCTCTCATGCATGTGCGCGTAGTCCGAACAGCAACCGCCAATGTGTGGTCAGGCCTCTTGGATGTTGTCTGTGTAGCGTGGCAATTCTGTAGTCAACTAAAGAGGTTGACGTTTAAGCAAGGTAGTTATTCCCTTTGAACAGTAAACACTGTGGTTCCAGTCCCCATACAAAATACAAACGTATATGTAAGCTGGAGGCCTGAGACCAAGTTACCAGAATGTGCCCAATCTTATCAGATCTCAGAAGCCAAGCGGGGGTTGAGCCTGCATAGTGCGTCAATGGTCGACCACCGTTTACAAGCGGGTTGTTATTGGCTGCTACGTGACTATATTGTGGGGAGCAAAGGGCACCGCATCTGATGTTGCCCTACTTTTGTCCGCTCGCATCTGTGCTCCTTGCATCTATGCTGGTCAAGTGACCCTCACAACCTGCAGGGCATGGGGAGGCCCTCATTGAGCAGTGGATTTATAAAGCCAGAAACCCAAAATAAGATAGACTATTACTAAACACTGTATTGCCAATGTGATTTCGAATTTGATTCACATTTCAAACTTAAGTGTGTAGGATATTCTGAAGTGGTCACGGTAGCCATACCCAGACCTAGAATCTGAAGAAATGTTGATGCTGCAGCCCATGGCATGAATGAGTGTTGTGGACATGGGAGCAAGATCGCAGGTGATTCGTTTGAATTTGGTTCATCGCGTTGAATGGTGGGCATTAACCCCCAAGCGACACCTTGGCACGCACGTTCTGGCTCTCATTTCCTATGTTCGTGCATCCTTTGGGTTTGTAAAAAAAAAATCCAAGTATCGTTGAATAAAGTAAGCAGCGTTCATGGGCTTTAACTGAGATTCGCCGGTAAGCCAAGCTGGCGTTTCCTCGACCCACGTTGTGGTAACACAATCTCGTCTTCCCTCTTCCCCCGTTGGCTGTGGATTAAATCGTTCACCTAATGTGAGGAGCACTCCGTTTGACTGCCAGCAGGAAATGATGTGCCCGGAGAAATGTGCCACAAAAAGTTTTTTTTACGCGCGTTTTGAAAAAATAATAAAAATAAAAACCCAACCCCCGCACCGTTATATAAAAACCCACACCACTTGGCTTCTAGGGACTTTTTCATTTTACTTACAAATGATGAATTGCATGAATGAGCCATATCACAGTGCATTGTTTGGGCATTGTAATGTTTAAATATTCACTTTCCTATGCACACAGGACCATTGATATAATGAGAATAAGAGTATAATACAAACAACCCACGCAGCTTTTTATTAATTCATTGTCGCAACATTGTAAGAGCTTGAGTGAGAGAGCCAGTATGTGAACTCTCCATTCTTTTTCTCCTGTGAAAACTTCCTCTTATGTGAACTCCCCTTCTCCTTAGAATACACATTTGAACCGTAGATAACCACACAGAGACGATCACCCCTCTCTGTTACCTGTGTTACTCTCGCTATGTATCTTGGTAATATCTGTCTGCTAATATGTCTGTCTATAGTTTTCTGGTTAGATTTTATGTCGCTATTTCATTATACCTGATGATGATTGCTTGTGTTGCAATCGAAACGTCGTATTCTATTATTTAATTTAATTTATTATTTTATCTTTAGACGTGACTTAACCGAAAGAACCAAATAATAATTCCTGCAGTCACGAAAGTTCTAAAATTAAGATCGTAGATAACCAACCCACGAAAGTGGCCATGCATGCTGCATGTGTTTGGCCAAAGAGCAGCATGTGCATAATATAACAAAATAAATAATGCCTCCTTCCTGTATTTTTCTCTCCGCATAAAAAACATTTCTTTTTACTAAATCCATTGTCTTCACAGCCTTTTTGGGTGTGCGTCTTATCAGCAGCTTTGATTCGATATAAGTAACCTCTCAACCAGTTTTTGACATTGGGTTTTCTCATCAGCAGTCGTGCTTGCTTGAACCAATGCTGGTGAAGTGACCGATGTTTATCGGCAAGGACCCTTGAAAAAGATGTACTCCCAGAAGGCCGTGCAGCTGATGAGTTGTGTCATAACAACTTATTTTGTATGTGGAGAGACAAATATGGGAAAGAGGCAGAAATATATTTTAATGAGCACTCCACAACACCACTTAATGATTATGATGTCCTATAGTATAATTTGAATGAATCATTTCATAATATTACATAGTATAATAATAGCTATGCAGAAATGTAAGACTAAAAGTGGCAACGGGCTGTGAGAGTTGTAAATCTCTACTACGAATGGCTTTTTATTTCCCCTGAGGCCAAAATTGGACCAGTGTCTTGAGTAAAATATCGAAGAGTCATTTCTGAAGACGGGTGGTGACATTGAAGAATGTCGATAACAAAAGGCTCGACACACTCGTCAACAAACTTGCCCTAAGAGAGAAGCGGATATAATCGGCAATGAGCCTTCTTTATTGCGCTGAAATAAGAAAGTCAATTTGCCTGAAACATTGTCAGTTTTATCGATTTTTTCGTCTTTTTACGAAAGTGTTGACGTGTGCGAGTTATTTTTTGTTCATTGTGCTTGTGCACCCGCTGCCAACGTGACCAGCATTGCCAAGTAATCCGTCTAGATGGATCGCCTCTGTGATGTTTAATGCGTTTATTCATTCATTAATATGAGTTCCAGTATGATGAAGTATTACTGCTTCCACACCTCCGATTAGCATGGTTGGCTACGTACGGTGCAAATAAGTTCAACATGCATATGTAAGCATAGCAGTTGAGGCTTTGTCGATGTGCAATGTTAACGTTATTAATGTTCCTGTATTAAAATGAATTGGTTGCGTCTCTTGTGTGGAGAAGTTGAGCAAAACCAACATCCCAATTTGGTGGAAAAATAATGATGTGGACAGAGCATGCTGACATTGCGGTTGATGGAGCACACTCGCTTAGAATCGGTTACCTTTTTAAAACAAATTATATATCTTTTTTAAAGTCACTTTCAGGCTTGCTTGTGATGAGTAAACATGACGGACACGTCCTCGTGCAATTTAACACGCAGGGAGAAGTCTGTTTTGTGCCAGTTGAATGCTGTACGGCGGCAGCGTGCAAAGCTATGTATCTTTTTCTCCTCTTTGCGGAGCAAAAACAACGGGGAAGTGCTCAGGTTAGGCGCGGGTGGGTGCAGTGTAGCTCCGGTCATGGGGAAAACAACTTGGCGCAGAACTCCTGCTGTGCTGTTGGCTGTCGGTGTTTGGTGGCTGGCCTCGGGCGGTAGTAAACCATGTGCTCACCAATCTAGCAGTGGATCGAGGTAGTTTATACGTTTTCGGGCTAGTGGACAGGGATGCTGACACACTTGGGAAGTTGGAGTGTCTTACTAGCGAATGGTTTATTAGTGGTTATGGGTTAGGTTACTGATGCACATCGAGCCGTTACTAAACAGTGTATTTTGTGATTCTGCATTGGCTTTTGGATGAGAGCATGAATAACAAACAACTCAACACATTCGTCAGTAACATTGTCTTTTAAAGGGAAATGTGGGCGATGTTTCGGCCAATGGTTTCTTCTTCACAGCACATATGAGGAGACCATTCTGCAAAAAGTCACCCTTTATTTTCTCTTAAGGCCGTGTTATTGACAAATGTGAGTTTTTCATTACTTGATAATTATTGTCGCCCCACTATATATCGTACTGAAAACTTGAGTTTACATGTGTTAAAGCAAATGTAACTACTATGCGATACTTGTTTTACATCTCCTGAGTCATAGAACCGGGGTTCTGTTTTTGAGCTCCAGTTTATTTAAAATTTCTGTCATCAGCATAAACAACACGTGTCATCCTGTTGAAGGGAGAAAAAGGTGGGCTCGAAAAATGTCATAATTCGTGCCAAAATGTTGTGCGTTTCACCCTCTGGCTGGATGTCATGGGTGTCTGGACACTGATATAAGTGCGCGGAAGGGAGATGCTGGCAAGGGGATGTTGTGAAGGAGGGTAAAAACTAAAAAATATTTTTATTTTACCAGGTAAGGCCCACAGGTCACTTTTTTTTCAGAAGTGACCTGGCCACAAATGATAGCTCAACGAAGTGGCTTATTGCGTGCACAACTATTGCAGCCAAATACTCTAAATGTGTGTTGATCTAAATGTGGAGGGAAAAACCGGAGGACCCGGAGAAAAATCCACGCGACCACGGAGAAGAAGGGAGACATGCAAACTCCAAATATACAGGCGTCAAGGTCGGATCGAACCCACGACCTCCTGTTTCCCTAGCGAGGTATTTGACATCTCGCCACCGTGGTGAGAGCGCGGGACAAGTCGACGAGGACATGTCCAGTTTCCGCCAAGCTTAGACTTGCCAGCATTTCCCCTCCGCGCACTTATCTCGGTGTGTTGCCTTGGTTATTCTCTACAGAAGCATTTTTCCCCCTGCTGGCGCCCCCCCCCCAAAAAAAAATAGTTTCATTTATTTATTTAAAAGTTACAAAAACAACCAGAGCTTTCTTGCTTGGGTCACATTTATTTATTATCTCTGCTGCATGCTCGCTTGTAAGCATTTAATCAAACGCGTTCCAGCGTACGCTCGCCTATGCTCGTTTTAAATGTAAACACGGTCTCCGTGTTTGCACACTGGTGCGGTTTTGTATTTCATTTTTATTCAAAATTGGAGCGTAACCGGTGGTCACTTGTATGCCGAGGACGTGCCTGTAGCTTTTGCAGTGACATGTGGCTTTCTCCCAGCTGAGTTAGCCCGCTTCCCTGCATTATTTACACACTGCATTGTGGGCCACTACCGTCAATCTCCCACAGGATGTACGGTATTTCTGCATTGCACTAACATTGAAGGCCTGAACAGTTGACAGCAATTGCACCTTTTCCTTTTTGAGCCACTCGCCATGTGGTGGACGATCGCCACTGATTGTTATCGCATTCACAGCGATTGGTGTGGCACTGCTCTATCCAGGCTCTGTCTTGTTGGTAGAAGTGGCAACACTTTACAGCACATTCAAATACCGCAACCCCAAAGGCAATTGTTTTCAAATGTCTGCATGGACAGAAGGGTGAGGCTTTAATGCGCGCAGAGGCATGTTGTGATCCACCGCCTCTTACGCTCACGATACATGCATCAAATCACGCGTGATAATCTAATGATTATCTATTTACTATTCATCCCTATTCGTATTATAATTTTCGCATGATATGCTATGAACAAATCTGTAAAAACAAGGCAAAAATGAAAAACACTCAAATGAGACCGGAAAAACTAGACCGCAAATAATGTATTTTATTGAACGATGACTAAGTACGTGTGTATGTATGTTGAACTTCTTTCACACCGCACGTAGCCAATCGTGCTAATCGGAGGTAACAATTCCTGTACTTGCCTTCCTAACAGCATTGCCATTCGCAAATCAGCCCCATGCACCCTATCGTCTGGCCTTAAGCGATGCCCTTCTTTTGCTTGAATTGTTTTCCACACTAGTTGGAGGTAAATGTTTTTTCCACAAACTCGCCATGAATTCTGAAGCACGGAGAGCTTATCTTTTGCCCTTTCTGCAGAAAGTCCTCGTTGGTCCACACCCATCAACTTGTACATTCCACAGCCAGATTTCAGGATGGCGGTGGTGCGTGGCCGCATGAGGAGAGGGGGGGGGGCATTTAATATTTAATATTTTTCAAGTATGGTTTTGTTTTTTGTTCAAACTCTAACCTGTACTGCGCTGGCAGTCAGAAACATGGAGACTTATCCCGTAATAAAAGTGATGCATGTTAGGGGTACGTTACTCCCCCATTTTCAAACCCAATTTCCTAAAAGCCATTCTTTTATACGCTCACTCACCTATGTATTTAATCATTGGGAACTCAGTCCACCTTCAACACCAGTCATAGGTATACATACTCTCGTTTTTTTTTACAGTTGAACCTTATGGCGGTACCCCGGCTATCGCATCATGTCCGTGATGCAGTCATTTTTAGTCTGTTGATGATCGGCGATGCAGCAATCGACTCATCTTGATGAGCTGTACATGATGCCCTATGGTGCATACGAGCGTTCAGGGTTTTGGCGCAATCGTCCTCGCTGCGTTTCGATATCGCTGAGTAGCACTGATTTCGGATTGATTGGTACCCCAGTCACGGAGTTAAGTACACCCCTGGAATAAAAGTGTCCCAGAAATAAAATATTTAATTGCCTCGGCCAGTTTGTATTATTTGGTACCCCGGGGTACCGCCATAAGAATCAGTTGGGTCCCTCAAATATTTATTTTTGTTCAACGAACTTGTTGTACGTGACTTTTGTTTTGGTGATATTTATCTTTGGACCCACGTTTGCGCCTTTATAAGTTGTCCCATCGTATCCCGTAGTGAATTACTTTTGGTTATTATATTGACTACGCCATCAGCGAAGTTGAGTTAGTCCGTACTAATGCATATTTCTGTTGATTAACATCGATTTATCTGTTTACGATGCATGTATCGAATCCAGTGAGTAAGTGATCCAATATTTTAAGATTTGTACGCTCTGTATTTAATGGTTTCACATCATCCCTGCAGCAACTAGAGGCGCTAGCGTTCACAGAAACTTAAACAAATATATGAATGTATCGAATTGTGACCCTGAATTTCAACAGTTCATCAAATCGCAAGGAGGACACATTGTTACACAACTAATACAAGAATAAGAAGTTTATCAATGTGTCTTGTTGCCACAGACTATAATTAATCCATAATCAATCTTGGCATGAATGATAACATGAATGATAACATGCAAGACATATCGTGCATTTGCATGGGTTCTGTAACACTTTCCAGCACGTGTTTATGCTCTGAAGTATTTAATTTGCGACATCACACAGCACGCGACTTGCGGCATCGTGAGATGATGTCTCGTGTATCGGCGACGTTGGGAGGGGAGGGGAAGGCCAACAAGCGTGCACCCTTTGGCCAGCAAGGCTAATCCTTGTTGTGCTGGAGGTTTTTAAATCCTTTATATTAAGTTCACTTGCGCGCTTGCTTGCTTGCTTGCTTACGACCGTGCAAATCTTTCGGTCGTTTTTTAACCCACTTCCCGTGATCCAATCGAGCTGACATTTTCCACACAGACTCATTGTGCGTGACAATTAATGTTCGTGAAATTTTTTTCCTAAATTTTACACTTTTTAGGACAAAAATATTATATTTAATTACCAATTGCTTAATGGTGCCATGCAATCATCTGACCCATAGGTGGCAGCCATCTCAAGCCAGAGGACGAGAGGACTCTAGCCGCCACGCATATAAAGGATTTATAGTGAAAAACTTTGTTTTTACGGGTTATACTTGTTTTGTCTGCTAACTATTTGTGAGACCTATTGATCGATATGACTGGTATTCTCAACGGTTAGCCTTTTACATAACGCAACGTTTTTTTTTACTAAAAATGTTGTTTCGATTTAAAGCTTTCGTGACTGCAGGGATTCATCTTCTTGGTTCTTTCGGTAAAGTCACGTAGAAGGGAAGTAATAAAATAATAAAAATAAAACATAATAAAATAATTCTCACGACGTTTCGGCCACAACGCAAGCAGCCGTCCTCTTCACCTGAGGATGGCTGCTTGCGTTGTGGCCGAAACGTCGTGAGAATTATATGATTTTATTATGTTTTATTTTTATTATTTTATTACTTCCCTTCTACGTGACTTTACCGAAAGAACCAAGAAGAAAAAAATGTTGTTCATAAGGAATCCAATTTCTGGGAGTTAGTGCCCCCTTTTTGCAAACAGATTTACGGACAAACAGAGCTAATGTGCTAACGCTTACAACCATAATTTGGAAAGCGCTTAAAAAGTATTTGTTTATTTTCCGACTTTGCTGAGAATGACGACCCTGAGGCTTCGTTGAATTAAGACAAATCTGGCAAGTGTGCTGATGGGCAGTGATGTGTGATGTTTTTATTTCTCATCGTCACCTGGGAGTGGGGCAATTCCTCACCTCCCATTATTAGCACGGTTGGCTACGTACGGTGCAAAAGAAGTTCAACATACATTTACCAGCCCTCCCATCCCCAGATTTTTTAGAATTCCACCATTCAGCATCACAATTTGATTGAAGAATCAAGTACAGCATGTTTTACTTTACCGTGAAAGTTGGTCTCTCTAATGACTTGGGCGCCACGGTGGCAAGATGTTAACTACCTCGCCTGGTATGCAGGAGGTCGTGGGTTTGATCCTGACCCTGACGCCTGTATATTTGGCGTTTGCGTGTTCTCTCCGTGGTCGTGTGGATTTTTCTCCGGGTCCTCTGGTTTTTCCCTCCACATTTAGAATCAGTGTGCGTTTCAAGTATTTGGCTGCTATAAATCTCCATGAAATATACCACTTCGTTGAGATATAATTTGTGATAGCCAGGTCACTTCTGAAAAAGAGCTTTAGAGAAACATATTGGATAAAATAAATTGTGCACGTGAGCTTAAGAATCGATATTAATTTGTGAGTTTATGCATTGTTCCACCCTTAGTTTTTTACCCCCTTCCAGCCAGACTTTCATCTCGTGATTGAAAGACAATACTCTGAGACCTCTTATTTATTGGAGATGCACAGTATAAAATATTTCTAAACCGGGGTCAAAATGCTTAGGTTTTCTTAACACTGCACCAACATAGTGGGAAATGCTAAACAATTTAAGTGGGAGCCAAAGTTGTATTTTTGATGTAATAAATTAAATCCTTTCCTCCGTGTTCAGTTCTTATCCAGAATGAAACTAACAAAAACATGTCTCACACATGAATTGATTGTAAATTAGAAAACAATTCTAGTGACATTTGTGGTAGCTTTAACAGCGTCTACCCTTGAAAATGTAATTTTGTTTTCATTTCGCTGACCAAGGCTTTACCTAACCAAGCATGAAAATGCCATCGGGGGGTGCAGGTGGCAAGGGAATGCGCACGGCTACAGTTGCAGTGAGCCGGTTAGCTTCATCAGGGGGCCTGACCTGCCATACTACAGTCTGTCTGTTACCTTGCCTGTGTTATCGTCTTTGCTCGCTCTTACAGTGACACTTTTTTTTTGTCTGTGCAGGATCTTGTCCTGAGGCTGTTTGTGTGGTGCGTAGCTGGCCAGTCAGGCAGCCAGACAGCCGAGCCAGTCCGCTAGCCAGAGCTCTGTTCCTTGCAACCCTCCCATTGCCAAACCTCAGGAATGCAGTAGGGACGAGATGTTCCGGATTCAGCTGTCGGGTGCGTGGGCTTGGGTTGCTCGAATGGGCTGACGAGAAAACGGACAGTCGGTTTATGTGGAGATACAACCACGGCAAGCGCTGCGCTGCTCGGCGCAAAGATGAGATGGGAAATCGTGAAATAGCCTTCGTGGGCTCAACTTGTGATCGCTGTGTACCAGTAACCAAGGCTTGCTGTCAAAAGCTCCAGGCATTCTGTGGTCAAAGGAAGGCCGCTCTTTTCTTCATTGCTGTCTCAGTTGTCTGGAATCCTCTCTGCCTGGCCCTCTGTGCAGCTTTTAGCGCCTTCCCCTGTTTAAGATCATGTTCAAAACCATCCTCTTCTCCTCTCCCTATAACGGACTTTCCATTCTCGGTGAAGTTTCTTTATCGGCACCTTTCCCCCTCTACACTGCATCCCCTTATCGCCACCCAAATTTTTTTTAATGTCTTTTTTTTCTAACTACCGCAAAATATACGCTCCCCCCCCTACTTTGTGCCGAGTCTTTGGATGCGGTCTTAATTAGACGCTTTATGAGTCCAAATTGTTTCACCCTCTACATTTGATCATTTTGTGATTATTCTTTTATTAAATCACAGAATGTAATCTTCTCACGTGATGGTACGACCAGCGCCCGTAGTTTGCGGCGATTGCCATTCTGTGCTTTGTGTCTGCGGTGGCAGCGAGGCACGGATGTTTACTTCTGCGACGGCCCTTTGAACGACGACGTCAATTTGTCAGCGCTGGTGCCGTTTATCCTAATTGTGCAGACTCTTAGCGGTGTAGCTGCGTTTCCCGAACGTATTTATTCATTGTTTTACAGCGTAAAGATAGCCAAACCCATAGCCTGCTCTGAGCCAGCCAACGCTTAAGTGCTGTACAGTACTTTACTTGATAATCAATATTCAATAGACCAGTAATTTTCTATTCCGGTGGTACAGTGGTTGGCACACTGCACTATGGGCCAGGCGACCTGAGTTTGATTCCCAGCCAAAGCTATCATACGTGGCAAGGGTTATCTGAACCAAACCTCGGCTTCCACTTCACCAAACCGCACTGACCAGCATGGTGAAGTATGGTCAAGTAACCCCCATGACCGTATGTTAACAGAGGGCTGGAAGGACTATCATTATTACTCCATGCAACTTAACTTTAGAGTCGTAGCAAAGAGCATTCTTGGTTATTATATCATTCCGCGATTTTATTTATATTTTCTTGGAGGCTAAATCGTTTTTCTTGGCAACAACAATAATTAACCATTTTTGGGACGTTTGCAATATACACAAAACTTCCACGGGGGAATACTTTGCATACATTCACTGATTACTTGTGGAGAAATCTACCATTGCGTGATTTTTTTTTGTTTGACAGTTTTTTTTTGCTTGTGAAGGGACTACAGCGTGTGTCAGTGTTAGAGTGCCCTCTCATGGAAATTAGAAAAAGCAAAGGGACAGGTCATGCAAAACTTTTTTGTATTTACTTATTATCACATCACAACGTAACTTTATAATTATCAGAGGTGAATGAAATTAGAATTCCCCCCCCCCCCCCCATTCATCATCAATTCACACTGATGAATATGGTGAAGTATGATGAGAGTGCATTACAGTAAATTATTCCGATAAAATTACGACTAAAGCAATTTTTATTTTGCCAGGTAAGGCCATATTTACGCTGGTTATAAATGTGAAGGGTAAACCCGGAGGACCCGGAGAAAAATCCACACAACCATGGGGAGAGAGAACATGCAAACTCCAAATATACAGGCATCAGGGTTGGGATCGAACCCACGACCTCCTGTATACCAGGCTAGGTAATTAACGTCTCACCACTGTGGCGCCCCAATCCTCAAGACCGACACAGCACGGGGAGGTATTTAGTCCACGAAGGACTGACAAATGTCCATAAATTATACAGCAATCAAGGACGCCGATGTCCGTAGGCGAGTAACACGAGTGTGTAATCAGGAAGAGGAGATTACGGTCATTGGGGAACATGTTGTGAGGCTGCAGAAGGGGATAGACCACTGGCGTAGTTAAGCACTGAGGAGACTTGAAGCTTCACCTTAATTTTGTTTAACTAGGTGAGAGCTTAAGAAACCAGGTAAGTCTCATTTGCAAGATTGATTTGGGTCACCAACATCATAAACGCAAAATAAAAAAAGTACAGCAATGAAGCAAATGGAAATGGGTATCAAAACAACTGTAGCACATGAGAAATCTAAAATATTGCACCCCTGTGTCGCGCAGTTTTCTGTTGTGACGTGGAGATGGAATCATGTGGCCGTGTAGTGCACATACCTGATGGACTGGACTCGTACGAGTGCGGGATAACAAGTGTTCTAACTTATCTTCTTGGTTCTTTCGGTAAAGTCACGTAGAAGGGAAGTAATAAAATAATAAAAATAAAACATAATAAAATAATTCTCACGACGTTTCGGCCACAACGCAAGCAGCCGTCCTCAGGTGAAGAATGAAACACCACCAAGCTTGGAGCGTATATTTAAGCTGGGTTGGGGGGGGGGAAGAAGAGTGCCTTGACAAAATAATTTGCATATCAAGAGGAATTTAGCATATGGAAAATGCGTAGGAGGTGGGCGGGGGGGTTTCAAATTAATATTATGCCCGTGCATTATGCAGGATTAGCAGCATCGAAGGGAGGGGGAAGGGGGGTAGCATTAACAAAGGAAAGGAATGTTAATAGTATGTAGCTGCAGTTCTAACTTCGTGTGTAACATGCTCATTCTAGCAGCAGCATCCATGCAGGCAGACTAAAGGTGAGCACGCTACCATTCTAGCCGTGAGCGTCCCTTGCATTCACGCCTGCGCGTCCATTGCAGGATGACAAGGCCGACCTATCGGCATCTCCTCCGGGAACTCCTGACCTGCCGCCCCCAAAACCCCCACGTGTCAAAAGGTAACGTGTGTCCAGTTGAGTTAATTTCACCTGGCAAGCAAGAATACAAATTCATAATCTTCTGTGTTGGTGTGGCACTCACAGCTGTGCCCGTGTTTACTGCTTGTGTGTACTCACTGTTGTTAGATTACTTCTATGATCTCAAGTCAGTGCTCCCTGCTTTCACCCAACCCACACTGGCCGGCTTGGTGCCACGTCTCTAGATGTGGTCGATTTGGATGCTTCACATTTCCAAATTGTATTCTTGTGTATTGGCTGTATACAGGTCCACTGTATCCCCAAAACTCAATGCTCACATCTATAAATCCCTAAGCCACTCGGTTGAATTCCATTGACTCCTGTTTGTATTAGGATGCTACACACACACATAAAAAAAAGTAGGGCCATGCAATACCACACAGCAATAAGGCTTTGCTGAAAAATATATTTGGTCACACTTGCATAACAGATGGCATACATATGTGCATGCAAATCATTGGCAAGCACGAATGCCATGTTAGGTAACATTCTTATCATCAGTTCCACTCATTGCCTCCAAAGTCATGTGTTGGGTGCCACGCTGTTGATATAATTCTGCTGGCCTTGGCCACTGAAGCTAACCTCATGATATAAACCATCGGTTCGTAAACTTTGCTCACTTGGCATACCACCGCTTAAACAATATATAATCTCATGGTCTACCAGTAAAGTTATCATATTACCCAACTGAAGTCTTTTTAAAGAACATAAAAAATATTTTATTCAAAAAGCCAATGGTTACATTATCAATCACACTGTCGAATATAATTAAAATATAGTCTCAAAATATACATATAAATACGCACATGCAACTCCTGCCTACCTGACTACAAATGGGCACTTACGTGCATGTATTAAAAAATTCAAACTCACTGATGCATGATTGCAGGATATCCACACACGCGTACCGACTTTTCAGTGTGCCACTTATAGACTGCTTGCGTACCACTCGCCAACTGTTTCTGTACCACCAGTGGGTACGTGTGCCAAATGGTGGGAACCACTTGTGTTAAACCATCGAACGCGCAACGCAAGCCGGTTATCATCGCTGCACGTGTTTGACCTCGCCACCTCGCCGGCACGGATCCCACTTATCGTGCGCGCGTTTGTGCGCGAGCAGTGCGGCGCAGCGCGACGAGGCGGACGTGATGGAGGAGATCCTGCAGCCGCCACGGCCCATCCCCGTACCGCCCGTCATCTCCCCGTCGGTGCCCGCCGGCTTCCTCACCATCTCGTGCGTGTGGCAGGACCGCAACGACCGCTACCACGCCGACGCCACCGAGCGCTACCACGAGCGAGACGCGACGGGCACCCCGGCGATTTGTGAGACGGGCGGCTGCGGGGGCACGGTCGAGGGTTCCGACTCCGATGGCAACGCGTCAGGCGACGCCGATTGCGCGAGCAAGGCTGAGAGCTCGGCGGAAGAGTGCAGAACGGAGAAGTTTAATGCCGCCAACAAGGCTGCGGGCGACGGCTTCGGCGGTTCAGGGAGCAGAGTTGTGGACAGTACGTCCCCTTGCTCGGCGGAGACCCTGGAAAACCACGGCCAGCAGCGGTTGGACCTGAACAAGAATTACACCAAGTTCACGGGCAGTGTGTCCAATGCCAACATCTCGGCAGAGAGATCCATTCACCTGGAAGTGGCTCCCACCGAAGACGACGACAACGCCCCGCTCAGCAAGAAGCCGTCGGCGGAGAGCGCCGGCGACGAAGCCGCTTCTGTCGGCGGCCTGGACGATGACGGTAATTCTGCAGAGACGAACGCCAGAACTATAGACCTTGAGTTGAAACGGAAGGAGAACAGGCTGGCGATCGAGGTGAAGAAAGTCTCCCGACCAGAGACCCTCAAGAGCTTTGAGTTGGCAGCCGCCCCCACCCCGAGCCGAGCCACCATCACGCCCGTTTGGAAAGTGTCCGGGCAAGAGGAGTGCAGAGGGACGGCCATGGATAGCAACAGAAATGTTGAGGTCAATCAGAACGCCTCCGTCCCTCCTAACACTTCCAATGTTAAACATTTCGTGCAATCCATAGACTCGAAACCGAACGTCGGTCCACGAGCCACTCTCTCTGTTGAACACATCAGAAAGCGGGCCGTGTCTCCCATCGGATTTCATCCCGGACAATCTAACGTCAGATATTCCAGCGTGAGCGCTCCGCAGCCAAAACCAGGCAGCAGCGCCGTCGAGAAACTCAACGCCCACTCGACAAACCTCAACGTCGCGTCTTCGACTCAGCTCGGTACGAACGCGCAGACGGGCGCGCCGAGCCCCGCCAGCCCCCAAGACAAAGCGGCGCAGCAGCACAGCGCGGAGGCGACGAGGTGCAGCGAGCCAGACGAGGGCACGGCCGCACGAACCCTCGATGGGAGCTCGCTCGCCGACAATCAACCGCTGCCATCAACTGCCGCCGTGGAATCGATCCACGCTCCCGACCCCAACTCGCAGGACTCAAAGGCGGAGCCGCATCTACACGCGGACAGAGGGCCGCATCGGCCCTTCGGCGAGCAGACAAACGTCGCTGCTGCTTTGGCGTCGGGCGGCGTGGACCATTTCAAAGGCAAGCAGACGAACCTTGCCAAGAGCACGGTTGTTCCCGCGGGAAGCGACGGTTGCTCTCGAGATAAATCGTGGCGGGACGACGTTGGATGCGTCGCCGCAGGCAAGGAAAGCGCGCCTGCTCCCGCGCGCGCGGAGGAGGAGGAGGAGGTCCCGGGGGAAACGCGTGTGAGCCACAGACTGCTCGATCTGTCGCTCCCAGACAAAGAGACCCTCTACGCTGTCGGCGTCGTGGCCTCTTTCCGCAACGGTAAGCGGCGGCAGAAATAATCTCCTTCCCACTCGCCTGCTCAGTTTTTGTTCTTGAGATGGTGATTAATTGGCTTGAAACGATGCATCCCCACCCACATTCCCCCTCCCTCACTGCAGTAATTTGATGAACCGTCACAATTCGGTGTTGTGATTCGAATCAAGAAGCAATGATTTTTGGCCTCTTTTGTATTTTTATTTTGTTGTTGCACAGATTAGCTTGCTTCATTCGCTTAAATTAAAGTTTAGCATTACATTTGCATTTTCATTTAACAAATTATTTTCACGCGCACCAATGCCTTGTGTTGCAGTGAGCGTAAGAATCTATATTGCACGAATCAATATTCATCGTTTACAGCAAACGCATCCTTCATTGCTTCAACTCCTAAAATGAAGGTGCACATCCGCCACGATCGTTATTTTGCAAGCGAGATGTTTACGCCTGCACAATAGTTATGATGCATTTGTTGCAGATGCTGCCTTTAAAGGCTCATTAGCGCCTGCTGAGCGCACAGACTGTGTAAGCCACCCAGCGAACAAAGACCCCGATAAGGGTACGTAAGCCCCTGTGCATCCTTGCGTGCATGTAAATGATTGTGCACCGTTCTGCGTGCTTGTGTCTGTGATAGCGGACTCGGTAGTGCAGTGGTTGGTTCGCTGTGCTACGTTTCTGGCGACCCCAGTTCGATTCCCTCTCACGGCCAACACCAGTGACGATTTTTTTAACCGGTCTTGGGCCTCCAGTAGGTCGACTCAGCCTCAAATGAGTAGCTGGTGCAGCGTGTAAATATTGCCACAAGGGAGACAAATGTGTCCTTGCGTGGTGCTGGCCACCCACCCCATCATGTGTTGTGCCGGCCTTAATAGATGTTCGATAACAACATTTACCCCAACAGTCTGTTAAGGCTATACGGGGGATCTTTGTCTTTGATATCGACCTCACTCGCACAGTGGCGCAGTGCACACTCAATACATCACGACACCCTAAGCGTTTGACAGCGTCAAATATATAACAGGGGCATCATAAAAACACACAGTGCAGCAACAGCAGCCTTATGAGCATTACCTCGTTGCTTCGCGTATTGCTGCGTGCGGGCTCGTTACTGCTTGCATTCAGCCGCTCTTAACGGCAGCTGTCCTCATAGTAACGTTTTATTATATCACAACAGCGTGTATTAAGCAGGCCTCTGATTCATGACAGTAGCGTAAAATACTTTGCAACACACGAGTCGCTCACAAACGCGTTGGCACGTCAACCCATTAATGCGACTGCCTCGCAGCGCTTTTGGGAGGCATCCAATAAGATAGTTTTAAATAGGTTTTTTTTGCGAAAGAGTGCCTGCAAAATGTCTCTGTCGTGGGGCGGAGCGGTGGTTTATAAAAGTGCATTGCTCACAATCAACACAGTTGTTGATTGTAGGGTTCCTTTTACCATGTTAGTATGTATACTGAACTTTTTTCGCACCGTACGTAATCGAAGATGCCGGGGAAGGACAACTTAAGCACAAAGAGCAGTTCTAAAGAAATGAGTTTTCAATCTAGATTTAAAAGTGCATAGCTACAGTGGCTTCCTAATATCGGAAGGAGGATCGTTCCAGACAGCCGCAGAAGCGCATCTGAAAGCGCGTGATGCAGTGACCGTCTTTTGGGGTTGTTTGAGATCACCATACTGAACCATATCAGTCAGTGCAGCTTCGTGAAGGGGATGCTTAGATCCGATTCAGATATCACAAGCTACCATTTGTCGAGTAATAACTCCGGTTGCACGTCGACGCAGCTTGCCGTCCTTTGGCGATCGATAAAACAAGAACCACCGCGTGGGTTCTCGCGGTTGTGCAGTCGTGCTGTCCGATGTGGTTTCTGGGTTGTACCACGTGTTGTTAAGCACAATGTCCGACGTTTTGCGCGCAGAGCGAAACGTCGGACATCACTTTGTGGGAAATCGATACCGCGTGTCGTTTGGGATGACTGTCCCCTGTCATAGGAATTGTGGAATTTTCTCCACTCGCTATGGGCTGTAAACGGGAGATGAGTGCCACCCAAGAACGGGAAAGCAGATGGACTGTGTTGACCTGGAGAATGCGCCTGTGGGAAACGTGCATCCTCAGTGCAGTCTGGGCACAGCATGCGGTTGCACATTTTAGGGGCATTTCCTTCCAAATGAGGCTATTGTTGTGGCGACCTTGCACTTTGTAATTTGGCCACCTATTTATATGCGTGCACGCGACCTACGTTAAAAACCGGGTGGTACACTCCAGGCAGCAACATCGTGTTTTTCTTCCTCCTCTCCCTCCCCAATTATTGTTGTGGTGACCTTGTATTTTTCCAATTGTTGTGCCAGACCTATAATTAAAACTGTGTGTGTGCCCATGAAGATAACACGTGTGTATTATATGGCCATGTCACAAGTACTTGGACAAATAATGTTTGGTTTACATGATCTAGAGACACTCGCCTCGAAGTCACAGCGCTTCTTGGTTAATTGGAAATAGGCTTAATTTGCAGGAAATAGGCTTAATTTGCAGTTGTAAGTGAGAGTGCTAATTGAGTGTCGAGCCTTCGATTTAGTGGGCTAATGCAGCAGTGCTGAGGATTAGCTGAAAGGCGATTGATGAATGACTGTTGAACGTGTGTTCTAAAGGCAAGGTAGGGGTAGCGTAGTCGTCCGTGCACTCCACTGAGCTATATTCCATGGAGTTGATGGTGCAGTTCCCATGATTGCAATATAATTTCTGCAGGGAATCGCCCAAGGAGCCAGGAGTGCATTTTCAATACCAAGGGACATCATATGCAGCAGTAAAGTGTTGAGAGCCAACATCATTCGACAAAGGCCCAGATTAGAAAAATTACGCATTACCTGGCGGTAACAATAGTGCAATGGTTCCCGCACCACACCATGAACCCGGTGACCTGGGTTCAATTCCTGGCTATGGCTAACATCTGTGGCAAGCAATAACAAGTGTGGTGAAGTATGTTCAAACATCCCCCACAAATGTCATAATCTGGGGAGGCTTTGATCCAGAAGTGGAATGACAACAAGCTGCGCATTACATTGCACGTTATTAAACAATTAAAATCAATGCGCATATCCCATTACATGATTACTCCATATAGACCAAGCCACCTTAAATGCGCCGGATTTCATCAGATCTTGCGATTGAACCTTGGATGGGCCTTGTAGGGGTGGGGAACTGATGGTACAATGGGCGGGTGGTGGATGACCACGTGTGTTTGTGGTTTCAGGAGGAGCCACGTTGCAGGAGAGCCCGGAGAGCCCTCGCCCAGCTGCCCAGGCTCCACGCAGCCCAACGCAGCCATCAGCTGCTGCGGCAGCTCACCCGAGCAGGCTCGAGGTGAGGACTGTGATACTCCCAATGTTTAACACGTGGGAGGCTTTCGCGAACAATATTATTCATAATAAAGGTTTCTGGGTTAGATCGCGTTATTTATAAATGTGTCGTAACCCTCCACCACCCGACACGGCCAATCAGCAAAAAAGTGTCACGTTGACAAAAGACAAATAGTTCACTGCTTTAGCCCACCGGTGTGTTGAAGAGTGAATCCACAACAATTTTAAATTTTTGAGTACGACGATTCGCTGGTAATTACCATTCTGGCGAATTGCCCGATGATGCTGTATGTAATTATCAGCGAAACGTCGTACTCAAAAATTGTAAATGTTGTGGATTCACTCTTCAACACACCGGTGGGCTAAAGTAGTGAACTATTTGTCTTTAGTCAACGTGACACTTTTTTTGCTGATTGGCCGTGTCGGGTGGTGGAGGGTTACGACACGATTATAAATAACGCGATCTAACCCAAAAACGTTTATTATGAATACTCCCACTGCGTTAACACAGAGAGCTCGAGGTGAGCACTGTAATACTCCCTGGTTAGCCCCGTACCTCCAGTTATCACGGTTGGCTGCGTACGGTGCGAAAGAAGTTCAACACGTGTACTGGTGTGCTTTGTGATACTCCCATACCCACTGAGAGAGCTCGCGTGCATGCTTTATGGATCCGTTCACGCAGCGTGCCAGGAATGTTGAGTGTATAGAAGGTGCTTCCAAAGTCACGAACCAAAGCGATTTCAGGTAATGGTAGCAGGTTAAGGTGCTGCCCCGCAATTACCTGCTTGTACCACTGCTGACACAAGGGCCTCCACTAAAATTAAGCCGATGTAGGGTTTTTATTTTGGCCTACGCTTCCACGCTGGCCAAAGTTTTGGAAGGGGTGGTGGGGGTTATCCACACTTTACCCCACGGTGTGTGAATTGTCGATTGACTAACCCTGGCAAACACAATTTAACCACGTGGGCTTCCATGACCAATAATCACCGTAAAGGTTTTTGGGTTGGATTGCGTAAATATAAGTGCGTCGTTAACCAACCACTGCCCGACACAGCCAATTAGTAAGGTTTGTCATGTGAATAAAACGTGCGAATTAACTACTAGTTCAGCACGTCGGTGTGATGGCGAGTAATCCCACAGCATTTACAATTAAGTACGACGTTTCGCTGGTGATTACAACCACTCGCAGAGATGATGTCGTCTTGCTCTATTGAAGACCGGAAGCAGAAGACTTCTTCACAATTCTGGCACATCGCCTGATGAAGCTGGTTGTAATCACCAGCAAAACTTGGTGAACCCATTTATACTGCTGGGTGGACAGAGGCCAGGATTGGAGGTGTGGCCGGAGGAAGGGGGGTGATAATTAAGATACTTGGCCACTATTTCAACGGCCACGTGCTGGGAGTACGAACAGGCAACCTCTGGATTGTGGGAGTCCATTGTGCTAACCGTTACACGATGGCAGCGTGCAGGGATTTCAGGGCCGTACTGTTCATACCGAGGGTGCTACCGTGTTAGTCACCTCGCCTGGTTTACAGGAGGTCATCATGGGTTTGATCCAAACCATGACGCCTGTATATTTAGAGTATGCATGTCTATCTTCCTGTGGTCGCATGGAATTTTCTCCGTGTCTACCGGTTTTTCTCTCTACATTTAGAATCATGCGTTTATCATATTTGGCTGCTATAAATTTCCACATAAGCCACTTCGTTGGGGTTCTGAAAAAGAGCTATACAGCTCAGTGGGCCTTACCTGGTAAAACAAAAAAATATTTAGTTTTTATTTTGTTTTATCCTGGCGAAAATTCGAGCTTTGTGTATTAAGATCATTGTGGAGAATGTTCAGGCACCCTATGTGAAATTTATTGAGATGTGCCTCTGTATGTATGTATATATGTATGTTGAACTTCTTTCAAACCGTGCGTAGCCAACCGTGCTAACCGGAGGTGCAAGCTATCATTTCCTGCGCAGGCGTATGGTTCCTGACTTTTGCCGCACCCTGGTTGTAAGTGATAAAAATGCTTTGTTTAGTGGATCCAATTAAATCTCATTCTTTTATTTGCTGAATGCAGGGTTCTGCTTCGAAACCGATCAACGATCCTGGTACGTGTCGTTTATAATTACTATTGAACACTGCATTGCATTCACATGAATGGAAGTGTAGAGTTGTGTTAATGCTCTAATTAGCGTGTGAAAGTAATATTCTGAATTGTAAACTTTATAGAGGGTCATCTTATATTATTTTAAATTATATCGATAATGTCCGGTTGGGCATCTTGGTGTGTTCCTATCATGATATAAATATAATCTCAAAACTCGGTCATAAAAGATACAATTCATATTCAACCATGTAATGTTGTTTAAGGTTTCTCTCATACTTCTAGACTTTGCCGTCATCGGCTAAGCGTTTACAAACGTACTAGTAATAACTTTTACGTGTAACGTAAATGGCGCGGGATGTTTTTGTTTCTGCAAATGTTATTTGAATGCCCCAGTATATTTACTGAAAGTATCGACTCACTTTGTCACTGCAGAATCCCTGGCTGCCCGTGGAGATGAGGCACAGCATCGAGTTTGAAAGAGCAGGGTGAGTGCCACCATCCCATCTCGTCTCAACGTTACTTTTGAAAACGTCAGCAGAAGAAGAAAATGCATCTCGAGGGCTAGTAGCCATTTAAAACAATTAGAATAATAGGCATGTAATAATTAACACGACGGACAAAGCAATTCGATAAACTTTCACGATATGGGTTCTTGAGGTTATTCAAGAATTGTTTTGTTGTGTGTGTGTTGTTTGCCATCTCATTTGTAACGCTTATTGGGTTTTTTCTGTCTCATTTGTATATATTTTTGCTGCATTCACCTAAATATATCGGAAAATTATTGTTGTAAAATGTGCACGAATTGGAAATAATGATTGTTGCACACGCGAGTTTGACGCATGTATCGTGAGCGTAAGAATGGATGGTTTACATGTTCACGCGATGGCATCGCTCATTTGCGGACGCACAGTTGAAGGGGGGGGGGGCCCCGCTGTGGCTAACATCTGAAAAACCTACAAGGTTCGTATCGAGAGCGAAGAAACTCGTCCCATTCCCCTGCATCTGTTTTGCGTTGTTAAATCTAAATGCCGCCCACCTGTGTGTAGACCAGCAGCCAAAGCCAGATAAATCCGCTGTCCCATGAGCGGGATCTAGAAAGGAGCGGGCATCTGACAAAGCGAGCACCGCCCCCCCCCCCACCCCCCCGCTCCTCCTCCCTTGAGTTAAACCCGCCTCGTGCACGTTTGACCCACTTCATGACATCATCCAAGTAGCCGAGAGCCTCACTCAGGAGATCGGAGATTACTGCTCACTTTAGCAGCTCTGTGTCGATCTGCATGACATCATACCCATGGCGATGGAGAAGTCACGGAGGATTAGGCCGAGAAGAAAGGAGCCTACCCAGGCGGATGAAACTTATTAAATGGATCGACATTCAAAAGATTCATAATAAGGCCTCAAATTACTCCCCCCGGTGGGGAGAGGGTCAGATCGTGGGCGGCTGGCGGCGGTTATTTAAGAGCGACATGTAGTAGGAGAGTCATTGGTCGGCGTGGTGGGAGAGTTGGTTGGGTGGCTCAAAGGTCAAAACAGTCGGCTGCCACCGTTGACAATTTGAGTTCGAATTGGAACGGTTGCCTGCGATGAAGCAAGTTAAAGGTCTCAGCCCGGTCAACATGGACTGCACAACAAAAGTCCTTTTCTTATTTAGTGTGTCTTTTTTACCCTCTTTGTTCATCCAAATATCAACTCTGAAAATTAATAAATGCTGATTTCGCTGTCATGCAATGAACATTAGCCTCGGTGGCAGAGTAGGTGGACACGTACCATCCCCTGCTGTGCAGAACGGAGTTCACTGTTTCTGTGGACGGTTCTCTAACTGGGAATGGTTGCACTGCTCCATATGATTCTGGCAGCACGATCGAGATCAAATTTGGAAGAAAGTAATTTATTTTGAAAATCCGCCGTAGGCAGGAAACTATCATGGGGTCAGTGCGCGCCACATGCTGCTCTCAGCTCTCGCGAGGGAGGCTTACCTGCTGCGCACTAGAAAGCCGCTACCTGTTTATGGAAAACTACAGATCGCCGCGTTGGGAGATTACGGCTCGTAATTCCGTTGCCAGCGCTTTACGGTTTCTGACACCAGGTGGGAAGGCTCCGGCCAGGCCTCGCCACGGCCCGGCCCCCGAGGGTGCTGCCGTGGATGGTCGGTCACCGGGTCGTTCAGTGTTTGTGTGCCAAAAATAATGAGCCGGCAAGCCCTGCCCTAACGGGTTCAGCAAGCTATGCCGTTGTGCGCCGTTTGTTTACGCGACTCCTGTTTTGCTGCCCGTAGCTTGCGGGCCAGTGCTGCAGTAATCCGGCGGGACCAAGAGAATCCAGCCAAAGCTTGAGCAAGCCCTGCCGTAAAGGTGGACCACACTCAATGCCAGCAGCATACCTCTGCCTTTCTGCTGAGACACAGGGTCTGCTAATCATTCGGAGATGTACTGCATAACAACAAATGAGACCTTTCATCCAAGATGCAGGACGAGATTTATTAGATTACATATTTTATTTTGGGGGCTCCAATCTACTTAAAAGCAACCAAATATTTTCAACCAAACATTATAACATTGTTACGTGTTTTAATTTGCTCCGTGTAAGTCAATATGCTTCGACTGCCTTGTCCGGTGTGTTTCAGGTCAATGTTAATGTGCACTCTGTTAAAATGCAGACCAGGATAATGAGAGTTTATTTAGACATTCTACAGTACATTCATCATTAATAATAATACGACAAAAACAATCTTGGTCCTGTGATCAAATCGCAACGGCTGTTTGACTGACCGTGGCACGAAGCAGCAGACCCCCACCTCACGTCCAACACGAAGTCGAACTTGCGACCTGGAAAGCGTCGCTCTTTCCCTGAACCGGTACTGCGGTGCGGCGCGCGACGCAAGAAAAGCACAGTGCAAGCGGGAAGATTGAAAAACTGCCCAAGGATGTTTTTTTGTACTAATAATTAAGCAGGTATTTGTGCGACAATCAAACCGTACGGTAATGGATTAAAACGTAATAGATGATCGTGATGGACTTGAATAAAAAAAGATAAAGAAATGTTTGACAGTTCCTTTGTTCGCAAACGTATTGCGTGCTATTTTTGAGTATTGTATCCGCTTGACTGTTTGGTCATGTTTTAATATGCATTTTTTTTTATATAATGTGGAACAGTATAAAGCAATAACCTGTTCATTCCATCAGATATTTTCGAGTGCTATTAACTAATGGTCAGCTTGTTGTGAAATGCAGTACTGTCCTTGTGCACGATAGTCTGGCCAACTGCCATAATATACTAAGTTATTCATATTTGGACCATGTTGTTATCTGTATAGCCCAGCTGATTTTTAAATAGCATTATCTGCCGAGAAGCAGAGTTTGGAAGACAGTAGTGCACACAAGCGTTCCGATTTTCCCAAGTGTGCCGGAGAATGGGTGGGGGGGTCGAAGTAAAAATAAAAAGACAAAAACATTAAGCTGTGCATAATATAAAAAAACAACTGTTGGAAACATTTGCGGTATTTGAAATGGAAGTTTACCGTATAATAATGAGAACATATATAATTCAGAAAAAAATGCATTTTTAAATTTGTTAGCAAAGCATGGGTCCTGAGAGACTGGGAAGGTGTTTATTTAGGTGATGGCTGGAGGGAGAGGGGGCAGTACCTCGCCTCTGGCCGGGTTAATGATCCAACCACAACCAAAGGTCAGGTTACGTGTGAAGGGGAAGCGAGCTCAATTCTGTGCACCAACTGCGCTCCTCTGCCATGGACCGCAGTGCCGTTTGCTCCCCTGTTAAATCCGTTGTAATCTGTATGTATTTATTTCAAACGTGTTTTTCAGCGTTAAAGGTGTACAATTGGCTTAGTTTTTTGACACGGGCACCAGCACAAACGCCGTGGCTTAGCCCTGTTGTTAGAAACGCCTCCCATTTTCTTTAGACACTTGATGGGCTTTCAGGCTTGTTTCCCACTTCACCTTAAATGTTGTAGTAAACCATACTATGCCGAGTATATACTAACAGTGGCCCAAACATTTCAGAAGCCAACACCTATATGAAGGTACGCGGTCTTCATGGACTTGCCTTTACACGTATACGTATGGAGAGCGCACGGTAGCTAACGATCATTCCCTCTGAATTCATTTGGCCACTTTCATTTGGCAATAAATATCCTTTATTCACAACTCTGCGCGGGTGGAACCATTTATTTTCTTTCGTCGTCTTCAGTCATAACGGTATTACTTTATTGTTTTATGCTAGTCTTACCAAAATGGAAAATGTTTATGTAAGTTTTGTATACTGTATTGTGTTTTTTTTTCCATTTTTTTTGGAACTTGGGGAGATTGTTTTTAACTCGAGGGGAAATGTGGTGTAGGATCTGATGGCAAATCGGTTCGTCCCTGGGCTGTATAGGATGATCTTTATCCTAATGTCAAAAAGATGTAAAGAAGTCTCATGCACAATCAATATAGATGTATTCATCTGTGCCTTTGTAAAATATTAGATTTTTTTTATACATGCGGAAAAGAAAATTATAAATAAGTTGTGTTTATTGGAAACGAAACAACAAATTAAAAACAACATTGACTTTCAAACTTTTGGATTTCTCCAGGAACGTTTTTGGGTATAACAAATTCACTGCATATTTAAGAGTTATTTTTATATTATCCACAGATACGCTTAACACGCCATCCTGGAATTACCAGCGATCTTGTTAGAATCGATCATGAAAACTGCTTCGTCCGCAAAGAACAATACCGCATGTTTCTACAATAATGCCTTTGTTCAAATATCTTTCCCACAATCTTAACTGCACACTGTCCGAAACTATTAACAAATAAACACCAATTTTAAAAAAAGTGAATTTGTGTACATGGTTGTGTTGTTTTACCACCAAATCTCCCTTTCCTACATAGGCGATGTTGTACATGATAACAAATACCAAAATGCATTCAACTGAATTTGGTGCGAAACATGCAGCACAATGGAGCTAATAGATTCTCACTTTCCCAAATACGCGGGCCAATGTAAACAGCGCAATGTTACAGGCGCGAGTGTGAGAACGATGTGAATTATTTCAAAGATAAATTCCCGCGGATTAATTGTCCGGGGAGGGGCAAGTTTGGATATGTTTTAGCGTGGCCTGTTGCCTGTCGTCTCATTCATCAGTTCCTGTGCCAAAGAGACTGCACGGGCATTTGTAGAGCTTAAGTCATTGGCTCGGAGTCATTCATGCGTACTGACTAAATGGATGGCCCCTAAAGTATCAAGAGCTCGTGTTTTATCAAAGCGTTCACTTTAAAGGTCCACCTCCTGCAGGACTCATACTTATATGCAATCACCAACCATGTTCTAACCACTGCTGGATGAGAGACCCTCGAAGCCGTCGCTATCTCTCGCGGGTGTTACGATGCACCAATCCATCCGGCACCTGCGCATGTGCTCACATCACCGCATTTCAAACCGTCCCGACCAATGTATGTTTGAACGTACTTCAATGTTGATGGTACTTCAACCACGCTGATCATTGCGACTTGGTGGAGATGCTCACCTGGCGTTTGGGAACGCAACACATCGCACACCGAGGAACCAGCAAAAAAAAAACCACTTGACCTCTCAGGAATTTCGATCTTTGATGATGGCTGCAACAACAACAAAAATACACGAGTAGGTGCTGCCGTTTTTCTTAAAGCAATATGCAGCACACGTCCACCGCTTTTAAATGACTTGGAGCAGGAAGGTGCAGGGTTTGGATTACAGAAGCTGTTGGGTGATAATGTAATTTGCTCCGAAGGGGTGTGATTGGAGGTGACACTTTGCGTGTGTGCGTGTGGGGTGGTCGTGCAAGGCCGTTTCATTCTTGGTGTAAACATTTCACGAAAAGTGTTCTCCGTAGCAAGGGGCGGGGTGGTCGTGGAATCAAGTTGGTGGCGAGGCTGTGAGTTCGACGGAAGGCGCCACGTTAAATATAAACTCTTCAAATTCAAGCACGCTTGATCAAACACGGTGGCCTGAATAGCATTGCTCATGTTTTTTTCATCTATATGTATGTGTGTGTGTGCGGTTGACAGCTTACTACTCCAGTGGTTTGTGGGAGAAGATAGAAATGGAAAAAAAATAACCGCGTTTAAACTTATTTTGTTTTAGCCTTTGTATTCCTGTATTTCAAGGCTGTCATCACACGTATAAGAAGCTGAGGCTGGTATTCTGAGAGTTGCCACCTGTTCTGGTTTCCCAAGATCATTCGTATTTTTTAAAGGTAGCTGCTGGCAAATCTGTTAAATCTTCCCTAGGACATTAAAAGTCTCGGTTGCTGCCTTTTGCGAAATCATATTCTACTTAAGACAATGCAAATGACATGCCGTTTTTTCGTCTTCCGGTATTGTGCGATATTCATATTCCCAGGATATGTCTCAGTTTTTTGTTGTTGTTTAACCTATATGAAGTTATTGTCTGTAACTTACAGCGTGTAAAATTCCATCAACGTGGCCACGAGGTGGCGTTCTGTGCAGTCATTAATCGACATAATGACGCCCCTGGCTTTGTAAGTTCAGGGTCACCCTTAACGAATCTCTGTTGAAGGCATCTGCTGGTTTCATTGTCGTTATCTCTGCCTGTCCATATTTCTCCCTCCGCACCCACCGTTTTCTCATGAGCACCGTGAAGCAGGCATAGCTTTGAAGCATTTTTGGTCAATGCGTGCTGGTCTGCATTGCGGTTGCCACCCGTCAGGGTTTTCCCAGGATATATTCCTGTTTAGGGGTAGCTGTCCTGGGATAAACCACCAACATAATTCCTGCTTTTTGTCAGTTGAGTAAGACCATACTACTGAAGGCACTACATGTGTGTATATATATATAGTTATCCCCTTTTTTGGTATTGTGAAATATTCTTCGCATATGTCCCTGCTTGTTTTTGTATCTCAGCGGTGGCAACCTTAAATTTGGATTATCCATTGCTTTGACATTGTTTCGTTTTCACAGACTAACAATTAAATATGGTCACGTTTCGTGTTTCTTGCATTGCTTAATGGTCGTAATCCTGCGTGTCCTTGTGGTTTGCTGATCGTGTGATTGGCTCCTGTTTGCTACGAAAGCTTGTAACATGCGTTTAGACCATTTAGATTACGGTATATTGCTGCTATAAATGTCAAAATTATAACCCACTGTGTTGAGCTATCATTCGTGGCCAGTTTGCTTTTGAAACATAAGTTCATACCTCAGCGGGCTTTGCCTGGTAGAATGGGGATGGTTTAATTTGTATGTGTTTGGGTGATTTGTTTACCTTTCTTGTCCTTTGCACTCCAGGTCGTGTTTTGTATTGTCTGTTGTTGTGACGTTCTTACCCACCCCATACTGGACCTCTGTGAAAAGGAGCTTCATAGCTCATAGGCTTCCTCCAGGATAAATACATATTCTAATTCTGCAACTCGTCAAATACAAGTTGCTTCCCAAGAATCGTTGGCACATCAAGTGAGACTGTCGGAATGCAGTATTGTCATGTGATTTACACATTTATGTGGCTTTCCACCACTTCTATCAATAAAATACCAGCCGAATGAAGTGCCGGACAAAGGTCCTGCATAGTTCATTACGACTTCTTCATCTGCAGGCAGCTTCAACCTCGATGGAGAATGAGTTTTGAATTCCCACGTGCGGCGACAGAGAGGGCTTGTAATCGTGTTTTTTTTCTCTTTAACAAAGCACTCGGTCTGTTTCGACTTTTTTTTTTGCAAGTCCCTGCCGATTAGAATAATGGCATTGGCTCTTTAATCAGCGGAGTTTACCCACTGTTTATGAATGCACCTTTACGATCTATTGTGTAACATGGCAAACACAAGAACTACCACTGTGGCCATCACATCAACTCCATTTCTCCGAGTGCAGCACTGTGAAGTTCAACATTCAACAGAATCGCAAACATTTACTTTCCATGTCATGCCGGGGTGAACAGCTTACATGCAACAATGTGGCCTTTCTGGTGGCTGAGATCCAAAAAGAGGCTTTTATGTACAATATTTAAAACATCAATATGTTGTAAAACATCAGTTATTTACACCCATTAATCCACTGCATGATGAAAGCCTGTAAATGCCTTGTCAGTCGTGGGGGTTATTTGACCATACTTCACCACGTTGATCAGTGTGGCATGGTCAAGGTGGGGGGCGATACTGAACCAGTTCAGCTATCACTCGCCACTGATGTCAGCTCTGGCTGTAAATCAAACTCAGTTTACATATGGGTGCAGAGTGCAGTGTGCTAACCACTGCGCCACACCTCACCCATTGAAATATCATACGATAATAACAATGTATATCCCATTATAACTTTAACACCACCTCGCTGGGCCAGTGTGGCTTCATGAAGGTAGTGTATGTCTGAAATACAATTGTACATTGCAGTGTTTGTTGCAATAATTTTTGTGTGAGCGGTGTATGGTATGAATACAGATAGGAGTGGCGTTACATTGATTTACACTTTCGAAAAACACAAACATACCAGACAGTGCACTAAATAGAGGCATTTTTTTTATTGTAAAGTTTAATTTCCACTGAAAATTTCCCACAGTCACAAGTCGTTCGAGTTGATTTTCCTTAATAACTCCAAAAGCCCAAAGCCGGTAATTGCGTTTACTCACTTAATTTTCTGACCCGTCAAAGCCAAAGTATGCGTTTTAGAGCCATCCCAGTGCTGTGATGAAACCTGTGCGCTCTGTTTAAAATTGCTTGCTTAATTTTTGTTTAACAAAGAGCCGTAGACTATAGCGTGAACAGAAAATAAGGTGTGCTTTATTATCAGCGATGTTGAAAGCTGTTTATTGATATGTGCGTAATAAACGTACAGCCCTTTTGTCAATCCACTGTTGGAACAGGGTCTCATAACTCCCGTGTGAATCATGGGGGTTGTTTGACCATACTTCAGTGCGTGTTGGTGATGGGGTACATACATATAAATGTGTCGTTAAACCCACCACCACCTGACACAGACAATTCGTCAGGGTTGTCACGTAAACAAAACATGCCAATTTGTTACTAGTTCAGCACACCGGTGTGTTGGAGAGTAAACTCAACAACATTTACAATTCGAGTACGCGATCTAACCCAAAACTATGGTTAATATTGGTCGCGAAAGCCTACGCGTTAAACCGACTAACATAGACACTGTAGTCGTGCAGTGTAAAGCAGTGTATGATGACTTCATGTATTCATTAACGTGCAGGGTGAGCGAGTGAGTGAATGAAGACCCCCCCCAATGAAAACCCCATGCTCGCACGCTCGCTCACGGCGACCGTCGGATTATAAATTACAACGCATTCCATACTGGGTATGACTGTCACTCCGCTGCACATCATATGCGTGATGCAACTCGGGGGGGGGGGGGGGATGGAGAGTGGTTGGATATGGGGTCAGAGGGGTGAGCTGGCTGGGGATGCTGGTTAAAAGGGGGCATTGGCAGTTAAGTCGAGTGGGTGGTCTGTTGCAGAAAGGGGCAGTATTTGGGGGAAGGGAAAGTTGGATGAAGCGGTCACTACGAGGTCCGTGGGAGGGAAGGGAGGAAGGGTGGAAGTTGGGGGTGGGAGATTGAGAGCTGCAGTGTGCGGGGGTTATCTGAGAGCAAAGGGAGCTGGGGGAGGGGGGTAAAGTATGGGGGTAGCGGTGTGGGGGTGGTGCACACTGCCGAACACGTTTCTGGCCCATTCGGGCACGCGCGGCCTCATGTGACCCGGGTCTTGGTCGCACGTACAACGTTCAGGAATTCTGGCCTGCATATCGATGACATCTTCCTCCAGCAACAGGGAATGTACAAATTTCTGCTTTAGCTTCGAAAGTAAAGCTCGCTCTCTCTAGATTTGAAGCTTTCGTGACTGCAAGGATTTATACTCTTTGTTCTTTCGGTAAAGTCACGTAGGTAAAAATTAAATAAAATTAATAAAAATAAAACAATAAAATCACATGGATTAGAGTAAATGTGATTTTATTGTTTTATTTTTATTAATTTAAATTTCATTTTTTACCTACGTGACTTTACCGAAAGAACTAAGAGTATACTCGCTCTCTCTCTCGAGCCTTGAAGAAGGCCACGAGGTTGTTGAAGCTAATGTGCTGAAACACTTTGGGAAGATTTTCCAAATGTTGTTTGCATTATACAGGGCACCGTGGTTGCCTTGCGTCCAAGGTCTATGGAGGAATTTTTTTTTGTTAAGTTGTAAGATCTTCTTGGTTCTTTTGGTAAAGTCACGTAGAAGGGAAATAATAAAAATGAAACATAATAAAATACAATTCTCACGACGTTTCGGCTTCAGACGCTGTCTTTCCGACAACCCTGTTCTTCACCTGAGAGCAGCTGCTTGCGTTGTGGCCGAAACTTCGTGAGAATTGTATTTTATTATGTTACATTTTTATTATTTTATTATTTCCCTTTTACGTGACTTTACCGAAAGAACCAAGAAGATAAATCCCTGCAGTCACGAAAGCTTTAAATCGAAATTAAAGTTGTAAGATATTACCAACGTGTGACAATCTGCTACAAATTTGGACATTAAAGACCCCGCAATGATTCAATGCACAATAATGAATTGTTAGCTCGTGCCACAGCCCCCCAAAAGAAATCTCAACCCTCTCGTCCATTGTGTCTGTTGTCGTGGACTGCTTTGGATATAAGTTTCGTTGCGCGAAATGTCACCGACTTTCTCGTTATTTTTGTTTGTTGTACTACGATTTTATATGAACACAATTAATCTATATTAGGGAATTCCTTTGTCTCCTAATATCACGGCCAACGAATGCGTTTGCTTTTAATTCATGCAAAAGAGGGGAATTGTCAAGATTATGTTTTTCTCATTGTGTACTTTTGCAAAAGAAGCAACATCCTTTCTTTAATTCTAGATTTGAAGTTTTCGTGACTGCAAGGATTCATACTCTTTGGTTTTTTTCGGTAAAGTCACTTATGAATTTTTTTAAATAAATAAAATAGAATGAAAAAACTAAATTAATAAAATTAATTATTATTTTAGTTTTCATTCTATTTTATTTGTAAAAATTTTATTAAATAAAATTTAATTTGAGTTGTTTTCATTCTATTACATTTTTTTACCTACGTGAAATAAAATAGAATGAAAACAACAAAAATTTAATTTAATTTTAGTTTTTTCATTCTATTTTATTTTTTACCTACGTGACTTTACCCAAAACAACCCAAAGAGTATGAATCCTTTCTTGAACCAGGTGAAATCTAGGACAAGTGTCGCAGACTCTCTGGGTTATGACATGTTGGGTGCATTTGTTGTTTTTCTCCCGCAAGTAAAATGTAACTGTCATAACATTTTAAATGTGACCTTTCTGACGAGCAGTCTTGCCACACTCGATAAGTATAGTTTCCCTCCCACGGCCCGATAAAACACATCTTTGTAAATAATGTCAAACTACTAGTCTAACTGCATGCTCATACATTTTAAGTACGATCTCAAGCCAGCAATGTAAGTTCCACGTTCCCGTGACGAGCACTCGCATTTCAGACAATCACCAACCCGGGCCACGATTTGAACTCGCAGACCCATTAAACTTCTGTGTTTCTGCTACTCCAGCAACCGAACGATGTCCCAGCAGCCAGGGCAATAGTGCAAAGCTTGAACAAACGTGCAAGCAACTAACCAATCAATATCATAACTCACTTACAAGCCATGCCTTCCTGGTGCCCTATATTCCTTACGCGCCCATTCATTCAGGCGCCCGCCACTTCACCCACATAGCCCCGCCCCTCACCCACATAGCCCCGCCCCTCACCCACATAGCCCCTCCCCCCTCACGTAGTCCCGCCCACTTACTAAGTAGCCACGCCCATTTAACCGTCAAATCCCCCCCCCCACACATCCCCCTCCGCCCACTGACCCCACAACAACAGCGCGGACCAATGAGAGAGCACGGCTGGTTTGTGACGTTGCCGAGCGCCCACCAATAAGCGACTGGGTCTCGGGCTTGTTGAATGCTGGTCAAGTTTCGATTATTTAGTTTGCACCACGCAGGATATTATGCCAAAGTATACAAATTACGTAATAACTATCCACGTACATTAATCGAAAATGTCTTCTTACAAGTGGATTCCATACGCATAACGTCGGCATATTCACGTACTTTAAACGATTAATCGAATGATTAATCGATTACTCGAACGATTAATCGATTTTTGTGTGTCCACTTAACGGGTATAAAACGAAAACTTTAAACTTAAACTACCGTGCCGACGATGCGGCTCTTTTTCAGAAGCGACTATGTCCACAAATGCTCGCTGAACCTTGAAGTGGCTTATATCTGTAAAGCTGTCGTGACTGTAGGAATTCATATTCTTTAGGTCACGGAGATAGAAAAATAATTAAAAAAACTATTAGTATTTTTTTTTAGCAAAAGAATATGAAGTGGCTTATCATGTGAACATTTATAGCAGCCAAATACTCTCTAAGCGCATGTTCATAAAGAAAACCCCACGCAATAATAATACGTTCGCTAAATCCCCACTTAAGACGGTAGAACTTTGCCTGAACGGCGCCAAAGAGCAATTAAAAATAAAATCAACTTTAACAATTCATGATGAAATCCAAGATTTAAATCGATTACTCGTCGATTGGCGCGCGCCCGGAAAAAGGAGGCGGAGCCTCACGTGAGAGGGGCGGGGCGTCACGTCGGGGGGGCGGGGCGTCACGTAGGTGGGGGGTGGGGGCACCCCCCCCCCCCGGGTCAGGGCCCCCAAGGGGCTTCACAAGCAGCGCGAGCGGAGCGAATGAGTGGAGGTGGTGGGGGTAGGGGCCTCACGTGTAGGAGTGACGCTACGGGGGGAGGAGCCTTAGTTCAAAAGGGGGAGGGGCTTCGCGTTTAAAGCTCCTCAACGGGGGGGGGGCTCCAAGTGGTGAGCGGTTGGGGGGGGGGCGTGGCCTCGTGGATAGTGTGAGGCGAGGGGCGGGGATGCGGGGGGGGTGGAGGGGACCTGGGTTGTGAGTGGACGCGGGGGGTGAGGGGAGGGGTAGGGGGGGTGAGGGGCGGGGTTGGGGGGGCGAGGGGTGGGGTAGGGGGTGTGAGGGGCGGGTACGCGGGGTGTGAGGGGAGGGGTTAGGGGGGTGAGGGGCGGTGTTGGGGGAGTGAGGGGCGGTGTTGGGGGAGTGAGGGGCGGGGTTGGGGTGTGAGGGGCGGGGTTGGGGGGTGTGAGGGGCGGGGCTGGGGGGGCGCGTGTGCGTACGGGCCGATCCTCGCGCTCAAAATGGCGCAACTGAGCTGCGGCGGTCTCCGCGTTTCCGTGGCGGCGGCTGCGGCCACAGCGGCCGTAGCTGCCGCAGGCGGCCAGGGCCACGGCCACGGAGTCGGCAGTGTCGGTAGCGGAGCAGGAGGAGGAGGCGGCGGCAGCGTTAATAGCAGCAGTGGCGGCGGTGGTGTTAGTATCGGCGGTAGTAGTGGTGGTGGTGGAGGCGGAGTGGCCCCCTCGGCGCTTGGCCCCGCGAAGCGCAAACGCGCGCACCACGACTACAAGAAGCTGAGCAAAGCGGGATACCTGGACAACAACAACAGCAGCGGCGGCGGTAGCAGCAATAGTAGCAGCAGCGGCGGCAGCAGCAGTAACAACAACAACACCAACACGAATAATAACAACAACAGCAGCAGCAGCAACGGCGCTTTGCTGACAGCGGTGGTGGCGGCAGCGAGCGCCGAGGCAGACGCGGGCGGCGCCACGGGGCCGCTGGGCGCTATCAAGCAGCAGCAGCAGAAGGCGAAGAGGAAGAGGGAGGCGACGGAGAAGCCCCACAGGGTAGTGAAGGACGGCGGCGGAGACCCACAACCACCACCACCTCCGCCACCACCGCGGCCACAGCACAAACTTAAAGGTGAGGACGTCTCGCTCCCCCCCTCTGCATTTGGTAGAGCACACGCGCGCCGCGCTCTATTTACGCGGCTCCCATTGGCTGACGCGGCGCACGCGGGGGGCCGAGCTGCGCGCCGATTGGTCGTTCGCTGAGTGTTGACCAATGGGAAGCGGCGATTCGCCGCGTGTTGTTTATGCGAACTATGCAATGTGGACGAGTTGCGTACGGCCCGCGTGTGATGGTGTGTGTTGTTAGTGTTGTATTTATTGGAGTCTTTATAATATTGACATTGTGATGTTGGTTGCACGCGCAGAGTGTTGGATTAGAGGTGGATTGTGCGTTGCGTGTCGAGCGAGCGACGGCCACGCGTTAGGGGCTGTGTGGTTTGCACAGTTCCTGTTTGCGTCACTCTCCTCCTTCACTTTCTTTAACAAATGCTGGTTGCTGGATGATGATGATGATATTTGGTTGGAATGCCAATAGGTCGATGGACTTTTGCACGTTTATTTTCGCGGAGATGCGTAGCGGTTCCGTGAATGTATTCCTTAACGCAGTAAGAATAAACAATCTGCCTGGGCAGCAGCAGGCCACGCTTTCCCACCTGATGACAGACGCTTGTGTTGTGCCCGAAACGTGGTTTGTTTTATTTTTATACCTCTACGTAACTTTACCGAAAGAACCAAAGAGTATGGATTGCTGCAGTCACGAAAGCTTCAAATCAAGATTGTGCGCGCGTGTGTGTGTTTTTGAAGGACAAAAAAAATCGGAGTAAATGATGCATCTCTTGCGCGCTGATGTTGGGGGCCAGATGAAAGCCCTCTCTTTGTGCGAATAGTTTACGTTTCTTTGTATGGAAGAAACCTCAACCGTGTGAACTAGGATGCACAGAGATGTAAGGCACACGCCAAGGATGCGAATATAGAAAAAATCCCAAACACATCAATGTGCATTTCATACTTGCTGCATGCCAAATGTACCCAACAACATTAAGTCATCTATAAATATGATGGGACACACCAGGTTTTTATGTGCGTTTTACTAACTTTGCACAAATTACGTTTTGCTGCTGTACTGCAACAGTGGGGGAATTGATTGGTTGGGCTTGTGATCAATTTACGTGCAAATAGGTAACGTTTTGCGAATAGAAGTATACTTTATTCAACTATTCAAATCAAGGATACAACAGGTTTGGCATGCAATCATTATACTTTACTACATCTTAACACCACTCCTTTACACTCAGTGATTTATTCACAGTTCAAAGTTATAAACAAACTAAAAAACAAAACTAGTTCATGTCAAGCGTGCCCTTACCGGGTGAAGATTTCCAGCTTCCACTTTTCATCAGCATTGCCTCTAAAATACCACAAACATCCATACACACACAAAAAAACCCCATAAGATTTAACCCATACAAATCAAGCGGTCCTGGTAGAGATACCACCTAGAACCATGAGGTCCTTGGGGCTTGTTAAACAACACAGGCTTGAAGCTCGGTGAGAATACTTTAATAAGCGCGTTCAAACGCGCACTCCTCGCGTGTTTTCGTCGTCCTGGAATTAAAGCTTCAAAGCCGTGTTTGACAGCCTGTTACTACACGGGGTCCTATTTAGTGTTGACAAGGTTTAGTGTTTTTGTGCGTATTTAACCTTTTCATTTAAAGCTGCGGAATTGTTTATGCTGCATCCCTTAAGCCACGTCTCCAGCTGCCTTGCCAGCGTTTGCCCAGTAAAGTCAGATTTTTGAGTGCTTTGGTTTTATTTTCACGAATGGAACTCGATTGATTGGCATGTTAGAACCGATTTTGAGCCTCCCCTTTCACCAAACCTTCCTGGACAGCTCCTGGACAGCTTCGTTAAGTATGGTCAAACAAACCACCATGACAGACATTGTATGAGGGGGGGGGGGGGTGAGGCCTCCATCCAGTAGTGGGAAGGAAGAGGGCAATCGACATAGATAATTGTTATGTAATTTTACCGACTGTAGTAGTCGCAAAGGCACATTTTTCACTTGTCGTTTTGTTAAATTTATTTTCTTGGAAAATAGACCAAGTGACCATAGGGAATTCTGTGCATAATACATATCCTGATTACTCTTGGAAAAGTGACCCATTATATTTATAATGAATGGGTCACATTACATCACGTTACATTACGCACGTCCTTTATATATTGTATGATTTTTCTGTTTTCCGAGTGGTAGGAGGAAACCGCATTGGCTTCGGAAAACGCACGTGTATTAGGGAAGCTTCCAAACTTTTCTCGACTCTTCATCGATGTCAGCGGGGAATAAAGATCCTTCTTCTTCTGGTGGTGGGAATAGTGGAATGGATTTCGATTGTAATTCCAAGGTATAATATATAATCTGTGCAGGGTAATAGTATGAGCCTGGAGGTGCAAGCAAAACGTAACTCATAATACACACAAAGGCACCGATGCTGTTGCTCTTAAGATATACTAAATGCTTTTCAACTGAGGTTGAAAGAATGTATGCATTAGCTTTGTCCATCTGTCTATATTTTTTGCGGGGTGGGTCACGTGAACTCTTGTTAAGATGATTTAGTTTGTTCTAAACTGTACAAAAAAAACCCAGTGTTGCTATAATCAAATTAACCCGATATAATTTGGCCAAATTGACCAAATAGGTTGCCAAAACCTTGGGAGACGCGATTTAAGGACAAGCACGTGTTGCAAAGCGTTGCAGAGCACCTGTATATGCATAATGTGTCCGTGTTTTAATTATAATTGCATTTGTGCTGCCTTGGTCGTGCATTAACATTGCGCATTGTTTCAACCAAGTTTACATTGGGCACCGTTCAGCGTTTGGTAATTGCTGTGGCTTTTTGTTGACGTGTCTGGGTTATTGTGTTGATCGTGCATTTACGGGCATAGGATATGCTTGATTTCAATTCTTAAGTAATTGATGCAGGCATATTCAAACGCAACAAAGTAACCAACTAAATTAACCTTATTAGCGACCCATTTACCTTAACTAATGGATGCCCATTGTAAAATATACATTGTAGTGTATCAGGATCGACACAGATATAAGGTGGTTTAATATAATTGCCATACGACACAAACTTTGTGGGTGAAGTTAGATATTTTGTAAACTCAATGTACATTTTGTAACCAAAAAATTAAGCATGCGGAAATAGTAAAACGGGCTTTTTTTACTTTTAAAGTGAAAATTTGAACGCGTGATTTTTAGCAGTTGAATGATGTAGAATTGTATCTACGTATTGGGGTAACTGTATTTTGAAGTGTGCTCGTACTTGTTTTAGGTAAAGATGCAATGATTAGAGCAAGACCCCATATACTGTACTCTGGAATGTTGTGTAGTGATAATGCAGCCAGCACTGATTTATTTTACAATAAAAGGCAATTTATACAAATGAATGTTTTACAGTAAAATAATCAAGTTGACAAACTGTACTTGTGTTCTTTAAATGATTCATGTTAAATACATTTCCAGCAATTTACTTAAGAGTATTTTTTCGACTGTTCTATATTTAATAGTGTCTTATTGCAGATGTAAGATAAAATAGGCAGTTGAAGTAAATATTTGATGTTATCTTCTAAGTTTTCTCTCGCATAAATCAAATGGAATATTTCAGTAATTATATTTTAACATTTTTAAATTAGATGTTTGACCATTCATTATATGAAAGGTTAGTCTGCCTATGGTAATACATGGGGAATTTTATACAGTTTTCCGTGGTATATATTGGGCAGTTCTACATGATTTGAAGTTTCAGAAATTACACGTGGTCAACATGAGTAATATTTCTATTTGTCAAACAAATCTCCCAAGGAGAAAATGTAGACGTACGTGGAGCATTTTGTGATGTAGTCAAGTTGGTTATTACAGTAAATACAAATCTCTCAACAGTTCTTGATAATTGAAGTTACTACACTATGAACATATAATTTCTGCAACACATGAAACGTTTTTATTATTTCACTTAATCTGTTAATTACACACAATTACAACTCAACTGTGAGACGTTAACTACTCCATGCTTTTGTTGTTGTTGTATGTAACCTAATAAAGTATCTGAAATCAAATATTGATAATGGAGCTATGTAATGCTTCCATGAACACTTGTATTTTTTTAACAAACCATTACAATGGGAATTGCATATTGCTTAAAGCTTCAGTTTTATGCAATTATGTTTAAATACGTACATTTCAGTAACCATGTGAGCACTGAGCCAATACCACAGACCCGATTGCAAGTTGATGGTCTCAGCCTGGTCACCGTACAAAAGCCACCATATTAATATGTTTATTCTTTACATTTACTTAAAGTTCTAGCTTTGAGAATTACAAATATTTATGTCGGTTTCACTGCCGTGCTGTATACATGTTTCCCTGTAGCAGGAGTTTTTGGGGAAGTGTGCCCTAGTTTCTGGATAAAAGTTCTATGATATCACCTTCCACGGGCAACTATCCAACACATGGTTGCACTACGTTGCCATAGTTCCGAATTGATATTTTGTCTCGTGACATGATACCAATACAATTGTGTAAAGAACAATATATGTCTTACAGTATAAATGGCTGCTTAATAATCATTACAATTATTCCAATGTTGTGCAGAATCACCCTTATTGCGTTACATACGGAAGATTAGCACGGTTAGGTAAAGTCTTCGTATTTTTTTGGTGGTATTTCTTAACAAAACGTTTCCCATGAACTACGCAAAGATTTATGACGCCAATATTTTTGTTGTAATATTTAACCCCCTATTTTTGATGCTTAGTAAAAGTGGTCTAATTCCATGTCCATCCCACGTGCAGTTTGAAAAAAATGCGTACAGTATATAATAAGCAGTTAATACCAAAATTGCATATTTAAATCCTCGGGCCTTAATATATATTTGATAAGAATTTGTTTTATTAAATGTACACGATATAAGTTGATTATCAGTGTGGTAGAATTGTTCTCCTGTTAAATGATTTTAGAAATGTCTCCGACACGGTGCCTAATTTAAACTAATTATCAACACCTTTATAATAAAGAGCTGGAACGTTTCATCATATGGTGAAGTATTAAAAGTGAGGATAATTATTTGGCATCCGTTGACACCGCTGCTCCTTAGGAATTACTGTACATTAATACATCCTAGAAAGCGATACTGGTTAAGTTGCTTTAAACTACGGATGCATGTACGTATCCAATGAAAATATATTTACAGTTCTGAAGTGATACGCAAACATCACCTGCAAGGGCTTTTTAATAAATAATTGTTCCAGGTTTGGGTAAAGTTACATGCGTTGACATAGTTTGTTCACACTAAAATGAGATAAACCGGATGGAGTTGATAACCGACACGTTTACACACTTTAAGATTATTTCTTGTTCATGTTTTACTTTTTTGTTTGTTGCGGTGGCACCCGATTCAAGAGCCGAATGGCTCACAGGGCTATACCTAATAAATGAAACTGAAACTGAAACGTTCATACATTGCGTCTGAAACTTCTTAAGCAGGCCTTTATGTACCAAAAGACGACGTTATTTTAATTGAAGGAACACAACTGTTATTATATGTTGAATGTGCTCGAGTCTATGGTACACTGTCCGCAGCATTAGATAATTTTCGTTGGCAAATAACAAGTTTCCACCGTTGGAACCTCATTTGCCAGTAAAAAATATGATAATTGTTTTTTTACCCTTCTATCTGGCAACAAAACTGACACCTTTTTTTTTACAAGGAGTCATGTTTACATAGACCACAATACCTGCAGTCATAATGCAAACAAAAAAACATAACTCTGATAATGTGCACTGTCCTTGAAGTTGATTGGTCCACACCCGAGACAGCTTTCCTTAGAGCCTAGTCTCACATGGGTTGGACCAGATGACGCCGGGTGTGGACCAATCAACTTCAAGGACAGTGCACATTATCAGAGTTATGTTTTTTGTTTGCATTATGACTGCAGGTATTGTGGTCTATGTAAACATGACTCCTTGTAAAAAAGGTGTCCGTTTTGTTGCCAGATAGAAGGGTAAAAAAACAATTATCAACAAGTTTCCACTGCATCTTTGCGAACTTGTTCTTCGTATGGCCGAGCGTTTATTTGTTTTTGAACGTGACAATCTCCGGTGTTTTTAATTGTGCAAAACATTTAACAGTAGACGTTCATAATTCCGCCATATTTTTTAATATTCTGTACGTATTGCGTGTTTGAGCTCGATGCCCAGTTTTCTTTCTTGCACGAACACATCATTTCAAAGTGCAGGAATGCTTTTTTTGTTCTTCTTCGCACATCGAGGCCTTAATCAGTGCTTTATTATCCAGGATTTGAAACTAATAACAGCATTAGCAAAGCCGCTCTGACCCACGGCACTTGCAGAAGCGAAGCAAAAGTGGCATTCGCCCCCCCCTAATCTAATTGCACCGTTTTGACCTTAACACGCAACATTTTGAATCCGTGTGGTTTTTGTTCAGCTGCTAGCTTAATTTACGTCGCTTCCTAAGAGCTCAAAGTCCTTTTTTTGGGGGGGGGGGAAGTGGGTGCCTTGTGCATGCATACATTAATAAGTAAATAATTGTCCAGCTCACGTTGACCCCCAATGCATGGTCGGTGCCTTGAAGTTTCCGTGAAAGGGGACACTTGCATGAAGTGTTGCGATGTGTGTGTGTTGCTATCATCTGGCAACGGCAGAAGATGGCTGTAGTGTTGCAGAATAGGTAACCTACACTAATCTGCTGTTGTTAATGTGTGAGCATGTTGGCCAGTTGATGTGTTTTTGTCTTTCATGATTTAAAGCATGCGACGGGGTCTTTCTAACGTACGCAACTTGTGAGTGGTGCGATGTGTGTGTGTTTGCTCATAATTTAATCTGGCAACCAGCAAAGGTGGAATATGGCTGAAGTGTTACAGAATAGGTGAAACCCACAAAGCCGCTGAGCATGTTGGGCAGTTGACATTTTTTTTGTCTTTCATGGTTTAAAGTATGCGGCGGGCTCTTGCCATATACAGTACAAAACTTGTCGGGAGTGGTGTGATCTGTCAGCTAGCAATGAAGTGTCGCAGAATGGGTAAAACCCACAAAGCTGCTTTCTGCGTGAGCGTGTTGGGCAGTCGATTTTTTCTGTCCGTAATTCAAAGCTCGCTGGTCTTGCCATAAACAAAACTAGTCAGAACTGGTGCGATGTGTGGGTGTGTGTGTTTACTATAATTTGGCAACTAGCAACGACGGAAGATGGCTGTAGTGTTGCAGAATAGGTAACGTGCACAAAGCTCGTGCTGCTGCTGCTGCTTGCTACGTGAGTGTGTTGGGCAGTTGACATTTTTCTGCCCGTCCATTTAAAGCATGCTGGTCTTGCCATATAGAAAACTCGTCAAGTGAGTGTGATGTGTGTGTGCTGTAATCTGTCGGCTAGCAACGGTGGAAGATGGTCGCAGAATGGGTAACCCACACGAAGCTGCTGCTGCTGCTTGCTGCGTGAGCATGTTGGGCAGTCGACATTTTTTTGTCCGTCATAATTTAAAGCATGCGACGGGGTTTTGCCACGTACAGAACTGAAGCCAATTAGAAAAACAACGAATGCCAATTGCCGTCAGCACACCAAGAGCTGTTTTATGATAAGACGGCAGCAGATGCGTTGCTCTACCAACAGAGAATATTTTCCAATACAGTAATCTACGTTGTGGTGGGTTTTTTCCCCACCCAGTACATTTTTCTGTGGATGTGTTTTTTTTTATTTTTGTGCCGGCGCTCGCCGTTTATTAAGTGAAGTCGTGGCATTTGTGTGTGTGCCTTCTGTTATTAATTTCCCAAGATGTAAAATTGTGCTTAGATTGTAAAACGTTTGTCGTGATTTTACACGCAACTACAGGGTTGTACAAAAATAGTTAATTCCAAACTGCAAGCTAGCACTTCAAGCATGAGCTTGTTTGCAATATTATCAAAAATTTTAAATGTAAACATTTTTTAAAATCGACCATCACGACAATATCAACGTGTTACACGCGCAAATAAATTAAAGGAAGCTAAAGCGCAAATTCCCAAATGTGACGGGGCGAGTTAATTTGGAAAAATGAAAAGATTTTTTTCATACCAATTTGCAAGATCCCCTGCAGTCATTCGCAGGTGCAGTCCCATGGGCCCCCCCTCCCCCCACTGCGGTTGGTGAATGGCCCAACCCCTCCTGAATGTGGGGATGCAGGCGTGAGAATTTAAACCCCCAGCTCTCTTCCTCGCTTGAATTTGTGACCTTTTACCGGTGTATATGCCCATGCCGCCGTTCATGTCATGGCCGTTTGAATCCACCCGACCAGGGGAGTCTTGGCATTGCTGCTGCTGCCACCTCCGCCATGCTCCGCACGTCTCGTTGCATCAGCCGTGGTTTTGGGCCTTTTGCGATTCACGAAATTCACGGGGTTACATTTTCTGAATTTGTTGTTGCTACCAGCATTCGTCGTTCTAAGTAGTGAAGTGTGATTTTAGTGGCAGAATTATTTAATGATGGTGATATGGTTGATGAGAATAATTATAATTATATGTGAGCCATTTGCCAATGATTATATTATTTTTCATGTGGTTTGGTATTACCGTGTACAGTATCGTTTCATGCAAGTCGATGCACGGTGCTACATTATTAGTGACGAATAATCAGTTTCGTTAGCTTGTACGATGGATTTTGTCTTTTTGACCAGTTTTTTTTTACGAAGGCATAATAGTGTATTTTTGAATATCGTTTTTATGATCTGTTTGTTTATTTGTTGGCATTTGCACGTTTGGCTACGTACGGTTCAAAATAAGTTCTACATACATGACACTGCTTTGGACATGCCACAAGGAATCAAGTTGTCTTATTCTACTCGAGTGTCTTTGTTTCCCAGGCTCCGTCTCCACACACTGTTTAAACCACGTACAGCTCAAATGTGTCCCGAAAAAATGTAATGTCACTGGCAAATGGCAAAGGCACCAGCGTTTGCCGACGACCCGCATAGGCTAATCCGAGAATCAATGCGGTGAGCTTTCAAGAGGGGGCACGAGTTTAATTTTGTTATTGTTTGTTTGTGTGAACAGTTGTCATTTTATCACGAGCCATATTTTCTTCTGCTAGATGCAGGTCTCTCCATGACATCACCATCCATCATAGCCCTGCGATGTCACAATTTGTCGCTCTTGTGCATGAGCTGATCTGATGAATCCGTCTCTGCAGCAGAGGTCGCAACCGGGTACCCGATACCCGGGTACCCGATACCCGGCTACCCGTACCCGGCCGGGTACGGGTACCCGTTTGCGACCCTGGTGCGGCCGGTTACGGGTAGGCCGTGAGTCACTGGTGAGTAACCGTTTGTCACTCATTTCCCAACGTCTCGTCTCTTCTCACAATTCAAGTTCCTAGAATCAACCCACCCACGCCTGCAACATGGCTTCATCCCAGAGGTCGCAATCGGGTACCCGCACCCTACCCGATACCCAGCCGGGTAGCCGGGTATCGGGTAGGGTACGGGTACCCGTTTTCGACCCTGGTGCGGCCAGGTACGGGTAAGGAATCAAAACCCGTTTGCGACCTCTGCTCTGCAGTGGTCCTCTCCGCTGGCTTGTTCTCTCCTTTGGCTCCCATTCCATCACCAGTCTCATCCATATGTTATCCACTCTACGATATGTCCTTTGCAATGCTCCTAACTTTTATCTAGTCAATCTAATGTATTTAATTTGTCTTTTCTATGATCCATATGTTCCTCTCACCATTTTTCAGTCTTTAATTCCCATTGTACATCTTTCCATTGTTTTCTGTATATTTCTAATCCTTTGTTTCACGTTCTTTATTGGAGTTCGTATTACCAACCCCTTTATTATAGGTGTAGTGAGTTCAACTGAGTCGCAGACGTACTTTTTGGAGGCAACACATTTATTTAACACCAACACTGGGTTAACACAATAACAACCAATGGTGGTGACCACCAGGCTAACTACACTAATTACAACGTAAATTGCTACAAGGGACCGGACCACAGCTTGGGTCCTGGTCCACGTGTTGGAGACTCTTGTAGGATGTAGAATGTAGATTTCTTCAGGATGACAACAGCAGCCAGTCCCTTCTCGGACCCGGCTTATATCCTCTTTGGCGTGGCTGGCCCCGCCCTTAGCCACGCCCACCTTCTAGAATCCTCGAGCAGGACCTCCAGCCTGACACGTGACCACCCCTGGCCTCCACCTGGGGGCCCTGTGTAGACTTTACCGGTCACGTGTCCTTCGGGGTCAACCAGAGTGCCATGGCCCTTAGTAACCCCGTTCCCATTGCCGGCACTCTCACACCCAATCCTGTAGGGGTCGGCACTGCACGCAGAGCCGTGGTGCCATCCACCACTGCCGGTCAGCGCTCACCGATACTGCACCCACCTACACGTGGTGCCCGCGATGTCGTTACATCGCACGCCGTGCCTCTCTCGGGCCGGCATTACACAGTGACATTCGCGATGTCACTACATCGGTAATAGGCCCTAAATGAAAACGTTATTCTTATAAGAAAATTGTTATTTTGCTTACTACAACATTTTTATTTTCCAAAAGTGCTCCGTCTTGTTCTCGCTCTCCTCTTCATTTTGCGATTAAGGCTCAGTCCGCTTTCAGATGTCCACTGGACATTTGTAAAAAAGAGATTCATAGCTCATCGGATTTCTCCAGTATAAATAAGTATTTTGATTCTCAGTAATTTCCCTAAATACACACTCGGGGTTTTTAGACGTGTCTTGACGCTGCTGCGGTGGAGAGATGTTGGCTACCTCGCCTGGTGTACAGGATGTGGGTTCGATCTCGACCCTGACGCCTGTATATTTGTAGCTTACATGTTCTCGCTCCCCGTGGTTGTGGATTTTTCTCTGGGTCCTCCGTTTTTTTACCTCTACATTTAGAATAAGCATGCATTTAGAGTATTTCGCTGCTATACATTCCACGCGATAAGCCACTTCGTGGGGCTATCATTTGTGGCCAGGTCGCTTCTGAAAAAGAGTTATATAGCTTAGTGGGCCTTACCTGGTGAAATTAAAATAGTTTACTTTATATTTTTAGTCTCTTGTGCGTGATTTTTATTTTTCAGCCTTTGTAAAGTTTTTCCATCTTTCGCTGCACTGAATTACCGCTGGTTGTTATCATAGCTGTCATCAGATTATCTGAGATGGTTAATACTATAACAGGTTTATTTTTATACCTGTTTTTCTTAGGTCCAATATTCACAACATATTTCCCAGTGTAGATGTGAATATACTTGGTGAGAATTGTACATCCTTGACTGACAACTCTGCTTGTTTTGGATTTGGTTACCTTTTTACAATTGTTAAAGTTTAATCTCTATAAATGGTTTTAGTAATTTATACGTATTGTTTAGCTAATTTCTGCCTGTCCACAGTGTATAACAATAAGATTTATTGTCGGTGAATTTAAAAATATCTTTTGAAACGTCCTAGCTATGTATTTGGAGCAATCATTCAGGCTGGATAAGAGATGGCTTGCTGCTATTATCCTGATTTCAGTTTCAAATTCAGAGGTCTACTTCCTCAAAGCTGTAATTGAAAACCTGAAAAAAAATTCAATTTTGCACATGTGACTTTTGTCAGGTTATTTGACAAGGAAATGTAATATTGTTCCCATTTTATAATCTATTTGAAAAAGTAACTGTCGCTTTTAGCGATGTAATGTGGGGTTTTTTTGTGTTTCACCCTAAGCATTAATTTGAAGTCCTCTACACATGTCAAAACTGTTCAAAAGGGTCCCTTACCTTTTGACAATACATTATGAAAGTAAAGTGTTCCGTTGAGCAAGATTGTGGCCAAATTGAACAGCTGCTAAGAGCTGCTGTATGCATTGCCGGTTTTCAGTGAGATAGATCCTCGGTCGTGTCCCCTCGGAGGACACAAATCTTGCCTCCCGTGATCTGCAGCTCTGTTTTCTCTCACGTATCCATGATTACGAATGCAGTCGGTGTTACATGTGTATCCTGTGGGTTAGCACTGCAAGGTGTATTTCACAGTTTAGTGGTATCCTGATTTTAATATGCGCGCCTGACAACGGAGACGTTTGGGGTTTACCGTGGAACTCGGTACAGTGATTGTAAAGTACTGCACTGTTCGCGTGTGCCGGTGTAACCACATTAATGTTTAATATTTCTTGTCAGCGGCGGCCGTTGTTAACTGTTGGCTTTCGACTCTTTCTCCCTGCTGTCGCCGATGTCAACTTTGTTTTTGCAGCCAAGCCGTGTAATGCGAATGGCATCCGTAGTGGCGTCAACGCCAGCTATTGCGTTGCTTTTTTTGGGCGGTCTTTTCCTTTTAGGACTCTCATCGAGTGTTTTGTGAGTTTCGCAGAATGTCTGGACATTGTTAACCGATTGACGACAACATTGCCGCATGCACACCCATTGTAGCATTCGAAATGGAAAGTGGCATCAAATATTCCGGCAGTCTGGTGTTTTTTTTATACGTGCCAGTGGTAGGGTTATTTTAGTTTTCACTGTACAAAGCCACATGTCCAAGCACTGTACACTTCCTGCCTTGCGAATGACTCAGTGTTGTAATGTATTCTCGGCGTACTGTGATTTCCATTTTGCTGTCACGTTTGTCGTAAAAAAAAACACTGCGCAGTCCATAACGTTGTTATTAAACTTGCTTCCGTAAACAAATGGACACGCAGACATTAAATTGGCTAATGTATTAGCCATCGTCTTTAAGTGTGCCATTATATATTACTACAAATCTCCCGTATTAAGTCCATATTGCTGCTATGATTTTAATAAAGCTTGCTTTATACACAGCTTGTTAAAAATCGGACAACTGGTAAGTTAAATAATTGGTTTAAAATGACATGTACAAAATGCCCTAACGGCATAATTAGCTGTAATGCTTATTGTAATGTCGCCTCATACCATTTAGAGCTGGGTTCATGGAGAATAATTTTATACTGGTAGGAACCTCCTGGTTACACCAGCCCACAGGGGATTATTGTGTCCGTCGTGCAGGGAGGGGCTGGGTGGGGAGGGGCTGGGTGGGGAGTGGCTGGGTGGGGAGGGGCTGGGTGGGGAGGGGGTGGGGGAGGGGCTGGGAGGGGGTGGGGGAGGGGCTGGGTGGGGGAGGGTGGGGAGGGGCTGGGTGGGGGAGGGGTGGAGACTGCAGGGGCTGGGTGGGGGAGGGGTGGGGACTGCAGGGGCTGGGTGGGGAGGGGTGGGGACTGGAGGGGCTGGGTGGGGTGAGGACTGGAGGGGTGGGGTGGGGAGGGGCTGGGTGGGGAGGGGCTGGGTGGGGTGGGGCTGGGAGGGGAGGGGCTGGTCACCCCGTGGGTGCCCTTATAAAACTCAACGTTTAACCTACTCACGCCGGCTTGTGCCCGCCCTCACAGTCGGGCATATTTGCGGAATACACCACGCCGCCGTTGACCCTGGCCATTGACCGAGCAACCCAACGTTCCTACCAGCTCCCTCCGCAGGACAATGTGTTTTTCATCGCTTGTGAATATTTATCTGATTATACTCTAACGGTATATTTGGCTACATTGATATTAAAAGTCCTGGTGAGAAGGCATTAATTCAAGAAAAGGTACGTCTACATTTTGCGACTTAAGTCAGTCGTGTGAAGCCCCTTAATGCCTAACAACCGTGCTGATGTTGTAGGAGTGGTGATGTCCATCCCATTCGGCTGACACAACATGTTTAACGCCTAGACGTGGTCGCCTTGCATGTGTTGTCTAGATGCCGTGTTTTAATACGTCCGTTCGCTCAGCCCGTCTCCTCTCGGTGTGGTCGTTGTTGAGGCCATTAAAAAAGTAACGTCGTAGACACCGTTTAAACTTTGAAAGTGAACAACGTTTTAATGTGCTGGTACGTACAATACGTACCATTTTACGGTCTGTCAAAAGCCCCCCCCTCCCACCACAACGTATGCGCTTGTTTACGTGAGCAGTTTGCCCTGAGAATATATATATTTTTACGCGAGTGGGTCACGTTTTGCGTGCGAAAAATGCTAAAATCTTGCCGGGAAAAGAGCGACCTGGCGTTTTTCACGGTCAGATCGTATACATACAAACACACACACACGTGTGCGTGTGTGTGACAATTTCTGAGTTGCTGCTGCTGCGTCCGAGCCTTCTCCACTACCTTCCTTCACCTTGACAAGCAGGGCAGACCGTAACACTGAGGACCCACGGTGTCTCATTGTTGTTTGGATTTTGAGAGCAGTTGGCTGTTTGTCGCTGTGGGGGGGGGGGGGTCCCTTCGAGCCAAGCGTTTTGTGCTACGTGACCGTCAGTTGCTACCAAGCCCCATCTGTAATGTCTACGATTGTGGCTTACGCAGGGTTTTATTCATTGTCTGTGTGGTGTAAAAGAGCGTATGGGGGTGGGGGGTATTGGTTGCATCCGTGGGTCGGTGAAAGCTGTTAAGAAATATCGCGGCTTGAATTACAGTTCGTTAATTGTCTTTATTATACTCGAGGGTATTATTTCTCCATTGCATAACGAGGATTTTTTCATGTTTTAAATTAAAAGGATTTCATTTTTTCCGAATGGGTGTTACTATTACATTTAATTTGAACCTCTTACACAAGTGTGTGTGTTTATAGTTTTTTTGTCAAATCTCGTTTACTCCAAGCATATCTTCATGCTGAAATACTGACTTTTTTTGGCATCTTGTGAATTTATATTGGGTTTATATAACTATGTTTTTGTAATATCCCTCCTCCCTTTTTGGTTTGGTCTTGCTGCTGCTGTGGGATTTTGATTGTAAAGCGGTAGGGCAGCTGTTAGCGCGCTGCACTAAGAACGCTGCGAACCGAGTTCCATTCCCGCTCACGGCCAGCACCGGTGACGATTATCTGAACCGGTCCTGGGCCTCTCCTAGGTCGACTCGGCCTCAAATGAGTATCTGGTGCGGTGTGTAGTAAACATCGCCACTGGGGAGACAAAGGAGGCCGGGCGTGGTGCTGGCCACCCACCCCCTCGTGTGCCGTGCCAGTCTTTATAGGTGCTCGTTAACAGCCCCAACAGTCTGCGAAGGCTATACGGGGGATCTTTGTCTTTGCATTGGAAATACTAATAGGATGTTACGGTGAACTTGCAGTGCTTGCAGCTTGTTATCGGCCGTTCGTTCGCACATTTTTCATGGCGACATGACCGCAATGTAGTTACAGGGCATTTGATTACTTTTTGTTCACATTTGTTATGTTTTCCTGGTTCATTTGTAATCCATAAGTTTGCATGTGTGACTTTCAGAATTTTTTTTTCAAGTTCAACCAATGCTCCTCGTCTATTAACTACGTATAACTTTTTTTAAACACTTTTTAGTTACGTTTAAATGCATTAACGCGCAAGAATTAACACTTTGTTTGAACATTGGGAGAGGGTCATGATAATCAGAGATATAATGTTAGGTAAATTGAATGCTTATACAATTGTATTGCCATGACGAACTTGTAAACTGTTGCGGACTGGACAAATGTATAAATGGGTTGACCAAAACTGCAAAAAAAACCACCTCATCACGAATTACATCCACTCCTTGGCCTATTACGATGATGTGACACGCCATAGCTGATGATGATCGTTGACTTGGGCTCAAGCTGGTCTTACCCTAGATTCCCTTTGCTGGGGAGGCATTTGGAACTCGGGGAGTAAAACCAGGCGAGGCATGCTTTGCCTCTGGCTCAGGGTAGCACGGCCTCAACTGCGCTTAGGTTTTAAAATTAATAGATCAATTAATAATGACATCACTCAATGTGCCACCTCCCTGATGGTGTCATTGCATGAGACCATCTTGTTTGAATTTGCATTGTAATTTTTTTTTTACGTAAATGCAGCTAACCTTATTCTCCTGGAAACGGAGATACTTCACCTGGTTTCCTTGTTCACATCCCCATGCCTCCCCTGGGCAAATAATCTGGGTAGGCTCAAGTCACTCGTCACGAGCAATAATCTAAGATGACAACGATGTGTTCTCTTTGTTTTTGTTGACAGATCCGTGTGTACTGCATTCGGTCTTGATGTAATTCCAATATTGCACCTTTCCATACCTTCGGAACATTTTCCATTCTTTGCACGCTTTCTGTTTTCTTTTTTCATCTCTCCACGTCTGTTTTTATGATCAATGTCATGCAGTCATATTTTTTTTTTATAATTACCGAGCACAAGGGAATTTTGGAAAGCGTTAAAGAATTTGTGCTCGCGCGTGATTTTTCTTGTTTTTCTCTTGCATTTTGTGTAATTTAACATAAGCAACTTTTTTTACATTACATTGCCTGTAAGACATTCCAGAAATAATGCAATACCATTTGAATTTCTATAGTGTCTAAAAATGCAACCACGTTTCAAGATGCTGCACGGAAACGGTTGGCATATTTATTTTATCCAGGAATTTCGGTTGTATGCAGAGAAGGAAAAAAACGAAAGTCTTGAGTCTTGATTTGAACAGGGGGAAGGGAATCGGCGGTACGGATAGCTGAGGAAAGGTTGTTACAGATCACTGTGGTTTAGAAGAGTTAGTGACCTACCACCAATTGAAGGTTGACTGAGGGCTTCAATTGCAAGTGTTGGTTGCTGGAGTAGAATGTGTGTTTTTCAGGGTATGGAGTAAGATGAGTGGGGGTAAAAAGGGTAGGTAAGGTGCCAGTCTAGGAAGGATCTTGAGGATGGCAAGTGTGATCTTGAAATGAATCCGGGATTGTATTGGGGTATTATGGTGATGTTAGGCCTGTTTACGGGTGCAAGTTAGGACTCTGGCAATGGCATTTTCAATCATCTTAAGTTTTGAGATAAGGCATTGGGGAGGCCATAAAGGAGAGATGATAATTAAGTCACGATGTGATAAAAGGCATGGATAAGGGTCTGCGCAGTAGCTGTGGAAAGGAAATGGCAGATGCGGAAGATGTTACGCAAATGCAGTTATCGGCTCCTGTAGGGTTGATGTGTGAGAAAAGAATGATAGCTAGTCACCAAAGAAACTGAAGGTGGTTGCACACTCTTGTCAGTGGTGAGGTACACGATTTGAGGTGCACACTCAAGCGAAAGTGTGTATTGAGAGTTGGCTTTTTGCCGATGTGTAGTGCTTCACGTATGGAAGGAAAAAGATTGCTTAGAGGATGGAACTAACCCAATATGACACCACCTCCAGGCATAATGTGAGCGAAAATGGTGAGGTTTGGTTCGTGGTCATTGGTGATGCAGAGCTGGGTGTCATTGGCACAGAAATAATTATCGAAATAAACACTGGAGATGATTTTGCCAAGAGGAAGGGGAGATTGAGAAGAACATTGGGGCTGATGATTGAAGATTGTAGGACAATATAGCTCGGGTTTCTGCTGGGAAGACCGTTCTTGTATGGAAATTGAGGGATTTGAAAGGTAAGATCAGAATCGGGAGGTCATAATTTGTAGAATCTTTACGCACCGTTTTTATTCGTAACTGGTCACTGTTTTATTAAGACATGGGATAGATAGTACTTTTATTATACACACCGACTGAATTGTAATCGACTGCCGTTTTATCCTCGATTACTCTGGCCCCTCTAAAATGGCCGCTGCCTCCACATCCTGCATCCTGAAGGCAGGAAACCCCCGTACAATCTACAACTAGCGTGTAATGGTGCTGACGACGTCCCTAGACCCTGCCCATCACCTTCTGTCTCACCGTTCACGTGGGCACAGAGGTGAGACTGGTTTCCGATTGTTTTTTGATATCCAACTGAGTCTTTGAACCGAGAACCTGTAGAGTAATGGATGACTTAATTCGATAACCCAGCCTGTGTTGTTATTTGAATGCTGAAGTTGTATATTTCGCATCATTATTTGTCTGCGCTGTATGAAATGTTGGAATTTATTGGGATATATATTCCATTGGAACCTCCTTTGCCAGTAGCAAAATATGATAATTGATTTTTTTTACCCTTTTATCTGGCAACAAAACTGACACCTTTTTTTTTACAAGGAGTCAACTCTGATAATGTATGCACTGTCCTTGAAATTGATTGGTCCACACCCGAGACAGCTTTTCTTAGAGCTGAGTCTCACCATGGTGTTGGACCAGATGACGCCAATTATCGGGACATATATTGTTTTTGCCATTGATTGCACAAATACCTGAGCGGTGTACGCTTTTTGTTGCAGGAGAATTGAGGGGAGAGAAGAAGCCCAGCCCCATGCTGGAGGAGCATCACCACCACCACCATAAGAAGGCCAAGAAAAAAAAGAAAAAGAAGCACCGTGATGGTCAAGAAGATGAGGAGGAGCGTCGCAAACACAAGCGGCCCAAGCGCTACCACCGCGGCGTGCAGACCATGTGCTCGGGCCTAGAGTTCCGGGAAGCGCTGATCAACAACAACAACAACAACAGCAGCAGCAGCAGCATTGTTCCCCAGATCCCAGAAGCCGATGTGCGCACGCTTCCGGATCGGCAAGGACCCCAACCCACGGTGCCCGTAAAAGAGGAGCCAAAGGGCGTGCCTGGCCAATGCTCGACGCCGGTGAAGAAAGAGAACTGTCCCAACGAGGGCAAGCCGGCCCGAGCGGGCGAGCTCCTCAACAGCTTCCCACCGTTCTGCACCAACAGGGATCAGCTGATCCGCAAGCAGCAGCAGCAGCAGCACCGTGTGCCGGACACGTCGCCCGAGTTTGCGCGCTTCGTGTACAGCGAGGCACAGCCCAATGGTGGCGCGAGCGTGCTGCACGCGTACTGGCACGAGCTGGAGCGGCTGTCGCCAGCGGCGCTGGAGAGGTTTGCGCGCGAGTTCACCTCGTTGGCGTTCAAGGAGGAGAAGCAGGGCTGCGCACGCTACGCCATCGCCATCGTGCACGGCGCCGCGGCGTACCTGCCCGACTTCCTCGACTACTTTGCCTTCAGCTTCCCGGGCACTTCCGTCAAGGTGGAGGTGCTAGGCAAGAAGGACATTGAGACGACCACCATGGAGAGTTTCAGCACGCAGGTGGGTGTGTGGGACGTTTTATATTTGTTGTTATTAAAGCTCTCCCCAGTTGTAACGCCGTGGCTTACACCGTGCATTCAGATGTACCGCAGTTCTTCCTCGCCCTACATTTTACATTGGATGTGCCCAGCGAGGGACCTTCCCCCTCCCACTGTAGTCTGCTTTGTCTTTCTCGACACTTTAGTGGCATCTTAGTGTTATGATTAATAGCGAAAGTTAAAAAAAGTGAAGTTTCGTACTGTGAAGGAAAAGCTAATAATTATTGAAAGAGTAAAAAGTGGGGTTTCAAAAGCCCAAGTTAAAAGGGAGTTTAGTATCTTTGAGGGTACGATATGCAGAAGGACGGCTACGTTCGTTCTTTGACAAGTTGGATGAAACTCGAGGACTCGACAAGAAGACAACCTAGGCTCTGCAGGAACGAGACAGTGGATGACACTACGCACATGGTTCGTTCAGATGCGTTCTGTACATACTTTATTTGGTAATATGACCTTGTCCTCGGCTATACTGTGGGGGAGGTCTTTAACGCGAGTCTCCACCCCCCCCCCCCCGAAACCCACGTAACCGGGGAACCACTGTACGAGGAACGAGCTTGGCGCTGTGTCGTGTACGCCTGTGGTCTGGCACTTTGGACGGTGAAGGTTTGCGGGTATCTCCTAGTGAAAAGCTCCCATGGCTGCTGGGCTGTATATTTTTTTAATGAAATTGGTGGCGAAAATATGAAAGTTTTTTTTTTATGTTGGCCAATGATTGCTACGAGTGGATGATAATCCTCCAGCATGACGATGACTATGGCTTGTCACCGAAGAGTTAAGCGTGACCGACTGATGAGATAAAATGAAATGGTATGAATTAAGACCAGACTAAGATAATTTAGGGAGCATTATTAGAGACTGTAGTGCACTGCGGAAGATAAAAAATGGTAATTGGATATATATGCTATTAAAATAGTTTGTGCCTCGAGTTTTCTGGCTGGCTGCTAGCTGGGCTCTTATCCACCCCAACAATAACTCTATTGTGAGTGGCTGTGGGCTGTTGCCACCAAAACTAGCTGGGTAACAGACTAGAAACGGGGTTTTCTGAATAACAAACATTGAATTGAATTGGAACGGCTGAAGAAGTTCAAAAGGCCTGATAGATAACAATATCGAAGAAGCTGAAGTAACGAATACAGACGCCTGATTTGGTTAATTTAAAAGTGCTTGAACTTTTTAATTTGTGCTCCTATTAATGTCATTCTTTTGCCAGAATATTCTTTATATCCTAGAGAATATAAATCACCTCCAATATACGTGTATCTTGGCATTTTATTCTATTAATAGCATGTTACGTTGAGTGCTCCGAGTATAATAGGATTGTGAGAAGAGTGTGAAAAAGACAGCTGTCTCTTGTTTTCCATTGTAGAGCAAAGGTTCTCTACTGGTCTATATAAATAAATAATGCCGCTGAATAATAGCCACATTTATTCATCCGACGGCCACTGCTCCACTCAAATTATTTCCCTTTGAGCCTATTCTCACAACAGCACCTCCCAAATCTAAAAATATTTCTCTGTTTTTCAATTTCTGGGCTTGTGTCCAGAGCTCCGTTTGGCTCCTGCACTTTAGTGTAAATTAGCGGTGTTGGTGTTTGGAGGTTTTAGCTTGTGGCGAGGGTTGGCTCTTCCCAAGATGGTTGTGGATTTCTCTGCAGTACACAGGCCAAACTGGAAATGGGCAGGGTGAGCTTGTGGTATACGCTCATCGATTCAGGTATGGCCTCGACATGTAGTTCTTTGCAACAAAGTTTGGGGTCGAGCTCAAGATGACTGACTCGCACTCGTCGTGCTTTTTCTGTTTTAGCCACACCAGTACTTTCACGGTGACTTGGAGTTCTTCCTCGGGTATAGCATTGCTGTTGTCAAACAAGTGACCCCAAATCTTGATGTGTTGGTGGAGGCTATTGTCGAGAAAATGGATACGGCCAAGAAGCCTTCCCCTTTCAAAAGTTTCAAGCCTTCGGCGTTGGCAGAATTACCCCACGACCAGTCAATACCACGAGTGGGCCAAGCCAGTTAAAGGCTTCCGGGTGGCCAAAACGTTGGATTGCCGTTGCTTGGTCCCAGAGGATCAGCGGGAAAAGCTCCGATTGCCACTTGTGGACTTGCCTAAGGCTTGGCGTATTATCCCTCGCCAATGGACCGCAGCTGACGATCCGTCACTGGTCTTGCCTTATCCCTTCGACAGGACTGCTAATCGGGAGGCGAGAAAGACCTTTGCGGCATTGCCTCTGCCCTTGCAGACCAGTGCCTGCGTGGACGATGTGGCAAAGCTGGGTCACAATGCTCTGGGTAAATTCGATTACAAGGCACATGACCGCACAGCTCTGCAGACAGCTTATGAATATTTATGCTTTTTGGTGGCCTTTGTCACAGACACGGGCCTCGACTTCTTCGTGGCTAGGAGGGCCCTTTTTGACAGCAAAAGCCTTGCACTGCGGAAACAATAACGTCATTAACCCAGTTTGCCTTTTGAGGTGCGTTTTGAAGTTTTTGAGCAGGAGCAGAAGGATGAGAGAGATTTTTCTCAACGGCCCTTTTTGGTCTCGTCGTAAGTGCCAGGGTTATCTCCCAAACAGCTTTCTCTTCTCGGTAATGTAGACCGACTTCCCTCAGGGGAGTGGAGGTTTTTCTTTTTAGGTATCAATACAAGGGATGAGGAACGTCTACGAGAGGAGGTGAAGGGCACCCACCCATTCCTCCACCTGCAAAGCAGTGCGAGGAGGTTGGGCACCGGGGTCACAGCGGTTCCCGTGCCAGCCCGGTTGGCGAGTTGATTGCCCCACTTCATCGGGTGTTTGTTTGGAGGCTAATGAGCCAGAATCATTGGGCCTCATACAGAGTGGCACACGTATATGTGCCAGAATTTGTGGGCCAGGACCCCGACGGTTTGTGGGTAGACTCTCCAGCTACTCAAGATCTTTTAGCGGTGCAATGGCAAGACCAGCAGATATAAATGCTATTCTGCGAGTTCCCTGGAATGAAAGGCACTCGGGTTTCTACGCCATTTCTTTACGGTCACCAAGGATGCGGTGACCATAATTAGCACCTCCGATTAGCACGGTTGCCTACGCGTGGTGTGAAAGAAATTAAATGTATTTATTTGTACGTATCGAGGCTTTACCAGACCATGTTTGATCTGCAGCGGCTGAAGAAGCACATTTGCTCCCGCGAATAAAAAATGGAGTCACTGGCATCCATGGCCAAGGTATTGCATTTGGGTCACCTGCATCGGCCTCAAGGACACATTCTTGCACGTCCCAATTGTGATGTGGCAGCTTTGCTGTCTGCTGCTTTGCATGATTGGCTAGCACTGAAAATTTACTCTTCCTTTTGGCCTCCCTTATCTCCTTGCGTCTTTTTCAAGTGCTCGCGGTGTGATCATGTCCCCTGGGTGGTCCGTGCAACATCTGAGCAATATTTGGAAGTCATTTTGATACAGGCAGACACAAGAGGAGCATTGTATCGGTTGGTGGGGATCCTGGTGGACGTGCGTCTCTACGCCGGTTTGTACTCGCCCCTGTTCGACGTCTTAACACATTTGGGGCAGTGCTCAACACAGTTGTGGTTTGGACCTCCACGACTAGAGATACAATCGTCCACATGCATTTCGAGGCTACCAAGCTGGCTGGCTGACTGGCAGCAGCAGGTTAGCAAAGGATTTTCTCGTTGCCCTCGGCCACTTGGCTTCTGTAGAAGTTGCGGTGGCCCTTCGGTGGTATCTCTTAGGCAGTATAATCCAGTTCCAGTCGGTGGCCGCATGGGTTGGTTCGTGATTCTTTTGTCCCAACGCTTCAAGGGACCCCCGTTGGTGGACCCAGGCAGCCAATTTGTCAGTGGGGAAACTTGGGGTTCTTCAAGGAGGACCTGATAGTCATGGTCGATGCCAGTCTGCCCGGCTGGGGGGCAATGTTCTGGCAGGGTAGCAGTTCAGGGTTTGCCGGTTTCCAAAGAATTGCAGCTCCAGCATCAACGCGATGGAATTGCGGCTCGAGACGTTTGGCTCTGGCTCAGTTGGTGGATGTCGTCGCGGGCAAAGACGTGGCCCTTTGTTGTGACCAACACCACCTCTAATAGTGATGGTGAACACGCTTTGTCTAAACATGCCTAGATGATGGGAACGCCCTCTACGCAGGGCTACCACTTGGATTGGTGCAGAGGTTCCAGAACGCAGCTGCCCGGATGATCCGGGGGATTATCCGTTTTAAACACATTACGCCTTCTCACCACAGCTTGTACCGGTTCGCGTTCGCATCCAATTCAAGGTTTCTCTTCTAACCTACAAAGCCGCATCTCTCTCCAATCCTCGGGCACATCCACACTCCGTTCCACTGGAATGGCAAGACTTGCCCAGCTCAGGATTGTTCACCTGGCACCGGGGGGACGGATCCTTCTCGAGTGCAGTCCAAAAAACCTGGAACACCGCGCTGCCTGCCAGTGGACATACGAAATGCGCTGAGTGCCTCTCAATTCCGTGGTCTGTACAAGACGCACCTAACTCAGACTTGCTTTCCCACAAAATCGAAAATGTTACATCAAAGCTGTCTCTTTACTTTTCAATTATTTTATTTACGAATTACCTTTTCTTATGTTGTTCATTGCGCACTGTTGCGCTTTATTTTGCGTGCGGTTGCAATTTATATCATGGGACCTTTTTTTGCCAGTATCAATGTATGAAAAAGAAGAATAGGTTGCAATTTACTTCGCTCAGTTGGTGCCAGCCGCTGAGGGCTTGGCGAATTTCTTTTCTCATTCCAGTTTTTTTGTAAGCCCCCTGTAACCGTTCCATTGTAACTTGCAGCGATGCCTACTTTGAGGGCGATGTATGGTACATAAGATAAAGATTGATTGATTGGTGGCTTGGTTTATGGCTGGCAATGCACTGTAATCAACGAGGAGGTCTGGCCGATTTGAGGTTTGCATAAAATTTTGGTCAAGTCCTTGCCAGGGTTCATCGAACTATCAAAAGACTGCTTCACACCACCAGGAAATGCCAAGGTGCCCCGCTTTGTCCCCGTTTTGGCAAGCCGGTGCACCGACAGCAACAAACGTGGACATGCTGCAAGTTGGGCTATGTGTTCTGCCCCCCCCCACCACCACCTTTTTTTCCATTATTCCGAAGGATCTTGAGAACGTGGTCAGGGAGAATGCCTTGGGTTATCTTGATTGCCTCCCAACTGGTTGTCTGATGTCCTGACCCTGGCCAGCACCTACCTGTGACTGCTGTCATTGCAGCCTAACCTGTTGTTCCCAGCGGGGTATCTGGTGCCAAGGCATCCAGACACTCGGGCGCAATGTGCATTGCTGTTGAGCGGTGGTAGTTAAGCAACTTAGGTTTTTGATATCGTGGTCCAAGATTTACTTATGAAGTCTTGCCGGACCTCCGTCTGGCTGTTTTATCACTCCGGGTGGCATTTTGGTTATTGGTGTGCTGGCTTTTGCTAGTTTTCTTGTGAACAATTAAGTTTGTGGTCAGGTTGCGACCCAAAACATTAACGGCTGTTATAGATACATACCTTGCTACCTTGGTATTGGCCCATCATTTACAACCAGCGCAGCATGTCCACCTCATGATTCTTGTTGCCAGTTAACTTGTTGCGCTTCAGGAGGCTGAGATGTGGCAGATGTGAGAGCTTTATTTAAAGAGAACGTAGACTATCACAGCCGGGCACTGCATCGTAGCACCGTTAGGGGTAATGCTGAATTGACTTACTGGAACATATTGGTGTTGATTGTAACTCGAAAGGCTGTTTTCTCATTCATGAAGATAAACTTGTGTTGGACAGCCCTGGATACACAGCTTAAATATTTCTGTATCCATATACAGCCCTTTTGTCAATCCACTGCTGGATGAAGGCCTTCCCGTGCCGTGCGGGTTTAAGTTATTTTGTTTTCATGCTTCACGCCGCTGCAGGATTGTGAAGTAGAACCGTAGCGTATCGAAGTATATAGCAGAGTACGGCAGTGGACTTTGGCACACGACCTTCTGCTGCTTAATAGAGCGTGCCACGAACCCTATGGCAACCTGTCTGTGCATGGTGGTCACCCATCCCAGGCACTGTGCAGGCTCCTGTCGTGCACTTGGCTGTTGAGATCCATCTTTAAAAAACACTTGCTCAGTCTACAGTATTTCAGCACTCGTGTTGTCTATTGGAGCAGAGCATTTACAGCAGACATTTTGAAAAAACATTGAAAGTAAAATGCTTGGTGCAACTGCCCGCAATTGTTCCGAACGATTGCGCAGCGTGCGGATCCACGTGGGTGCCGCCGCACACCTGCCTTGCCATTCCCCCGTGGAATTGCGTAATGCCATGCATGTCGCCGAAACTGGCGTAGTTTGTCATTGTATAATAGTCTTCCTGTAATTTTATTATGTTTTAATTAACTACCTTCATTCACCACGTGCCCAGATGTACATAAACTAGCAACCGTTAAGCACGCACCACATCAGCTGTGTGTGTGCGCATTCATTGGTAATAATGTGGCAGTGTGGCAAAACAAACCCATTAGGTCACTGTAACAGGCGTACATTTGTTTCTTCATGCTCTGCACGCCAAAACTGCATTCAGAAGGCAACCTTTTTATGGCCATCGTTGAGGATGCATGGAGTCTGCAGACTTTGACCGTGGCTTCTGTTCTGCGCTACTTTTTTTCCAGCCATTTTCACAGACCTTGTGCAAATGTGCGTTTTGGCGAAAGCGACAGATGCCCGATCGTAGGCCACGCGTAATAATGCTTTCCAGTTTTTCTCTGACGTTCAAAAGGCCAGTGAACAAATGCAGCAACACCCGCTTTTTAAAGAGCTTTCCTTGCAAGGCGACCGTGTTTCCCGTGACGACCGCTGATTTTGCAAACAGAACGGTTTTTCTCAATTGTGTCAAGCCGTGTAGAAGGCGAACCCATGCTAATGAGGGCCACTTGATGCGTGAATGGCTGTAGGTTTATCCTGTACGACCCAATTATCTGCGTGCTCGTTTAGAGGTGAAGCGTGGCAACTATACGCGAGCACTCTCCTGGGCTCCAGTAAAACCACCTTGTGTAATTTCCCTTTTGGTCTTTGAGCAATGTGTGCTACAAACACAAATCGGTGTTGTCAAAACAAACGCATTACCTAACTTTGAGCAGTAACACCTTTCTAGGGAGCATTGTGTGTTTATTTTCTACTAATAAAATAAATGGCTATCGCTTTGGGTGCACGGAATGGGCCTGTAATTGGCGAATCCTTTGCACAGTCATAACTCTTTTTGGTTAGGCGTCTCCGGCTAACCTGCCTAATAACAATGTGGGATTTAACATCCTTGACCACTGTCCGTCGGGTGAAGAGGTTAAGGGCGTCTTGGCTCGGCGCCTTGAGCGCCGGCTGCTCCTCCACTAAGTCTGGCTGTGACGCGCTAATCCTGGCGACTGTATGTGGCGTGCAGCATGCTGAGCAGCCAGCCTACAGGCACCTGCTGTTTACCGCACACCAACCAGGGCCGCCCCTTGCCATTTCGTGCGAAGCGGCTCATTTACTTTGCATGGCCACCCATAAGCCGTGCGGAGGGGGCGGGGGTGGTCTTTGTCTCCCAATGTTGAATTATTAAATGTTACGTGAAGGCCTATCCGCACAGAAACAGTGGGCAGCCTGTGTCCTTGTAGTGGCATTTACATGTTGGTATGCATTTGAGCAAGGGCACTTTCATCTTTAACAGATATTGCAGCAGCTGTCTTGTCCTCTGATCAGCTGTAACTTTGAAGGAATGCATAATGCGATTGCGATACATTTTTGGTAAAATCGTACAATGTTAGGGGATGTATCGGCAATGATTGTTGAACGAAATGTTGCGATTTGAATGAAGGGCTCGTAAATTGTCACCTGACTTTCCAGAAGGCATTGATTTTAGTTTGGCTGCCAAGAACTGCTGCTAAGTGCCAAAATAGAAAGCAAGCATGCAATTTACTAGGTCATTCGCATATGACCCACATTTATACTTGGAATAGTTTCTTAGATGAAACCGATGTCATTGTTGTTATAATTAGACTTTGAATTGAGCCAGAAATAATGAGTTAATTAACTGCGCAAGAGAACACTGGTCAGATAGTCAATAGTTCACCTGCATGGCGTTACGTTAGCAGGGAGGAAGTGGCGGTTAACACACGGGAGATTAACACACGTGTGCATTGCAATGCCGGCATGCTTTGATGAGATAGGCAGGTCGGAGTGATGCAGACGGTAGGTCGGCCAGGTGTTTAAGGGGCAACAACGACCAGGGCATCTGTGGTCAGCTATTGGCATCGTACTGAAAGCCCCATCCAAGCCAAGCGGTGACGATTCCCAAATTAGTTCGAGATAGAATTTGCTTTGCGGCATATGCGCTGTGATTGTTTTATTTAGCTCCGTCGTGTTTTCTCGTGCGTGAAGTATCGAGCACTTATTCATTTCTATTTGTTTTCATTCACGGGGGGTAAAAAAAACATGTCTCCGCAGTGGCAATTTTGTGGAAGGGGAATTTTTTTTTAGTAATTCTCCGCGCCAAGCACTTGAGGCACCTGCTTCACTCCCCTTAAGCCCCCACCGCTGCCCTCCACTCACTTCACCATCCGGTGACTTCCGCCCCCACGGCTTTAACTCCTGGTTGTGGCGCGGAAACTTGCGTGGGCCGCGCATTTCCATACTGTCGTGTGTGCGCGTGTGTGTGTGTGTGTGTGCGTGTGTGTGCGCGCGTGTGTGTGTGTGTGTGCGCGTGTGCGCGCGTGTGTGTGTGTGTGTGCGCGCGTGTGTGTGTGTGCGCGCGTGTGTGTGTGTGTGCGCGTGTGCAGGTGCAGCGGACGTACTGCAACGGCACGTACCGTGCCGGCGCCATGAGGCAGATCAGCCTGGTGGGCGTGGTGGACGAGGAGGTGGGCGACTACTTCCCCGAGTTTCTCGACATGCTGGAGGAGTCGCCCTTCCTCAAGGTGACTGAAGGGCTGAAGTCCGTAGTGCTGAACAGGACCCTCGTGTTTGCCATTGCTTTTGCAAGGGGGGGTGGGGGTGTGTCTTCAAAATTGTGCGAGTCGCTACTCTGCGTGCGTAGATCTAAAATGAAACCGTTTTTTTCATGACACGTGCTTCAATATCTTGCGTGTGAATCTTGTGTGAGGATTAATTATTTACAGTTTATGCAAAGTTTATCCTAATTGTGTCGTAATTTTACTTAGGATTTTGGCATAACCTAATACCGTACAAAATAAGATGAAAATATGATTTAAAAAATCCAGGGTGCTGTAAAAATGATGAGAGAACATTTCTTGAATCGAATTGCGACCCCAATTCATGATCGTTCGTCAAAACACGGAAATGAGGAGTGTGGGGTGGGGTCATTACATGTCTACTTACAACGGAGCTATCTAGCTTGGTGTCTGTCTATAGGTCTAACTTTGAAGGAAGAATACAATAACTGTGGTTCTGCTCTTTACGAACTTAAAAACCTTTACAGCACCACCTCTCCCACCTAAATCCACTTAATATTTTGACCATGCTGGCACCTGCCATTTATGCATTCATCGATTCAGTCATTCTCCGTCAGTTCTGTTCATTACATTTGGCGAAAGGGCACAGGTGCCACCCGGAATTTAAATATCCATTTTGTTGTGGCAGGAGTGTAATACAGCATGCCAATTCTGTTGGGCGATGCAGTGCAGTCACGGTGTGTTGAATTAAAATGATTTGATGGTAAAAATGTAAGGTTTATTTTCGAAAAGGTAGCATTGTTATTGCTATTATTATGTTTGACGGCTTGGCCTTTTCGTGACATGTTGGTTCGGATAAGCACTGCGAAATGCTAAGTTTGTACACATTGCCTGTTTAGGTTCAGGCTTTTTGCGTGGAGAAGGATGCCGACCTGATTCAGCTCTGTTTGTCGTTGCATCTCTTGAGTGTTTTTCGAACAACACAGCAGAGAGAAATGTATCTATAAGAGAACAACATTGCTTTCAACACTAATATTTCATGGTTTTGTACGTTTTCTTCGTGGATGAGAGGGGCGGGGGCGTTATTTGGCCATACTTTACCATCCTGGTCAGTGCAGGTTGAGTAGAGTGTGGAGCGTAGTACACAGTACAGCAATTGATGTTGCTGCTCTGTTATTTGGTGCACACCAGTCCCGCAGAGTGCTCTCACAACCTCTTATGCATGTTACTTGCCCATCCAAAGAAGTGTCCAGACTCAAACTTGCTTCGTAGCTTTCGAGATCTGATGACAGATTTGGTCATAACACAGTGGGTTTTGAACAGGCTGTTTTTACGTCTGTATTAGTTGCCCGCAGAGGTATAGATAATCCAGACGGGTTACAAGCATCTTCCTGCAGTGGTAGCCGCTGTCTGCACAGAAGAGATGTTCAAAAGATACACAATTTATAGACGTCGTATTGACTGGTGAAAAGTAAGTGGGCTTGGGAAGGACTCGACACGAGATTTAATTGTGACCGAACACGCCCAAGAGAATACCTTCCGCCCTTACGGGAGTGTGTGCGAGGTGAGATGACACCGGCTCTTGTACAGGTGCTAAATGGTTAAATTCATGGCAAGACTAAGAGAAGGTTTGGTATAGTGTTCATCCAGCAGCGGATAGGTCATGGTCGATAATGATCCCGAGAGGGCATTGAATTCTGTGTAATGTCACATTCCAACCAGCAATGATACTCATTTTGAATATAGGCCCAGTACCTAATTGTCGATTACATAGTGTTTATAATTATAAGTAAAGTTCAATTTAGTCTACATATTACAAATATGTACATGGACTCAGAAAATCACGAATCTACATTATCCTGCTGATGTACACTCATTTAATGTTAATGTAATGCTTGGCATCTCTTGGCATGCAACTAGATTTTCCGTAGCTTCGCTCTTTTACGAGTGGTGCGAGTGCATTTTAACTCCTGGGGAGTGCTTACTTAGTGGTTTCTGCACTGCGCTACGATTCTAACAACCTGGGTTCAATTTTTTATCGTGCATGCTAGTGGCAGTGGCAATGGGTATCCCAACCTTAACTGGAGCTTGCCCTGCCCCCGCGCCCTCTTCGTGTGTCGTGACGGCTTGCATATGTGCTCCCCACAACCGCTTGTTTGTTTTTCGAAAAGGGGCTAAACGGGAGATATCCGTATTTGTCCCTATCTTCCACAGCTGACTCTGCCATGGGGCAGCATTTCGAGCCTGCGGTTGGAGTCTCGCATGGAGAGCGATGACGGCCCCATCCTCTGGGTGCGGCCGGGCGAGCAGATGATACCTACGGCCGACATGCCCAAGTCGCCCTGCAAGAAGCGTCGGTGAGTGTCGTCTCCTCGGCACATCCTAGCCAGCCTTTGCACTCTCCATGTGCCTTGCACACTCTTTCGTATGTACCCCCGCACGCACTTATCCTGGCACGAAAACTTCAAAATATCTGTAACTTTCTCCACATTCAGGCGTCCGTTACGTCACATGTGTTTTATGCATGACGCACAAGGACATTTTGTCAATCCACTGCTTAATGAGGGCCTTCCCATGCAGTGTGGCTTGTGGGTGGTTATTTTACCGAACCACGCCGTGCAGTTTGGTGAAAGTGCGGAGCGGTGAAGTGCATTTTTATACTTTGCTCCTGCTGTGCACAATGTAGCTCCTTCATTCTCATCACAACTATGTGTGCGAAAGTGGTCACCCATTCAAGCAGTGTTCAGGCCCAGCCTTGCTTGGTGTCCAAGATCTGACGAACTTGAGCACATACTGAGACATTTGGCCAAAGGACCATTACGTCACACCTTGGCATCGTAGTTACACCCCTATTACATTTAATACCGCTGTCTCTTACAAGCTGCTGTAACGACCTCTTGTCTGTTGCGCTCGTTAAAGCCCCGCGTGTCACTCCACCGGTCGTTTCACCACGTGGCTCTGTGTGCGTACGTGTGTTTCGGTACCCCCCACTGCAGGAGCGAGGTGAAGAACCTGCACTACCTTCCGCGCCTGTCGGAGCCGCGCGAGGTCCTCTTCGAGGACCGGACGCGCGCGCACGCCGACCACATTGGCCAGGGCTTTGACCGGCAGACAACGGCGGCTGTGGGTGTGCTCAAGGCCGTGCGATTCGGAGAAAGGTGCTTTAAGCAGGCTCCTCGCAGCACCCCTAGTGTATCAGTCGTTCAGTTTTCGTGAAGAATGTGCGTGTGCCTTGTTTTGTTATGGGGAGCGGTAGTGTAACGGTTGGCAAACTGCGCTACAAACTCGACGACCCGAGTTGAATTCCCGCTCGCGGCCAACACCAGTGACGATTATCTGAACCGGTCCTGGAACTCCCCTAGATCGACTCGGCCTCAAATGAGTACCTGGTGCGGTGTGTAAACAATGCCACTAGGGAGACGAAGGCTGCCAGGCATGGTGCTGGCCACCCACCCCCTCGCGTGCCGTGCTGGCCTTCATAGGTGCTCGCTAACAGCATTTGCTCCTACAGTCTGTTAATGCAAGCAGGTTCTTGCATTTGTAATACATGCAATTAATTGCGAGTGTAAGAATGAATTATACGCTGTATTGTGGATTTTATGGAAATATATATTTAGGCTAATGGAAAGAATAAGACCACAAATACAACAAATCTTACAAAACAAGACGATACACAGTACAAAGTAAATGTGCAGTGCAGACAAGTTGGACGTTACAAAGACAGTATAGATATGACGGTATGAGATGAACAGACATTGAACACAACACAGTACATACAACCAAATGGTTCTTGAATAAAATCGTGACCCCAGAATTGTGACGGTTCATCGCCTCTCAAAAGGGTTAAATGTTGTATGCCTACTGTTCTGTCATTTCTCTGCCCGGGGTATCCTTGACTCTGCCCTCTCTCACCCGCGTGCTTTTTGCCGCGTGTCTGCGCAGGGACGACGAGGCACGCGTCACCAAGGACGTGGTGGCATTCCACGCGGGTGACTTTGTGGAGGTGGTGCAGAGGCTGCAGCTTGACCTGCACGAGCCGCCCATGTCACAGGTACAATCAATCCCCACCCCCTCTCCAACGTGGCCAAGCCACTGAAGCTAGGGAAACGCGGAGGTGAGGGTGACGCACACCTCTGGTCTTCGCGCTTTGCCGGCAGGGGTTTGTAAAATCACTATTGAGTGCTAAGCGTATCATTCCTGTGGCTGCATTGACATCGTGTTCAACATCGCTATAATGAACCTAGTCAAAAGATGAAATATACAGCACAAAATGTAAGCCCCGTTCGCCATAGCCACTGTCGCCCTTGTGCACCAGTGTTCAGTGTAAATGTGCACCCCGTATCGATACAGCTGGATGAAGGCCTCCCCACGCCGTGTCGCTCATGGGGGTTGTTTGACCGTACTGCATTCACCACGCTGGTGAGTGTGTGTTGGAGGAGAGGATGTGAGGGGAGGGAGCTGGGGACCCGTTCAGATATCACTCATCACTGATGTTAGCTGTGGCTGGATCAGATTCATAGTGCAGTGGACTAACCAATGCACCACCACGCCACCCCACGAAATGAATATACCTTAACACCCATTTCGGACAACCTGGGACATAGCCAAGAACACATTCCTGCGGAGGGAGCTGGTAGGAACGTTGGGTTGCTCGGTCAATGGCCAGGGTCAACGGTGGCGTGGTGTATTCCGCAAATATGCCGGCGTGAGTAGGTTAAACGTTGAGTTTTATAAGGGCACCACAGGGTGACCAGCCCCTTCCCACCCAGCCCCACCCCTCACCCCTCCCACCTCCCACCCAGCCCCTCCCCACCCTCCTCACCCTCCCCTCTCCACCCAGCCCCACCCCTCCCATTTTTGGATGGACGACGGACGGACGGGCACAATAATCCCCTGTGGGCTGGTGTAACCAGGTGTGTCCTACCAGTATAAGAGCTTTTTGTTTCTTACAGTGCAGTTTCCTTGTAGGATATCTGCAATGGGTCATGGGACGTGATGTCGCCACCCCCCCCTTCCCCCCCAAAACCTGCAGTGCGTACAGTGGGTGGACGACGCCAAGCTGAACCTGATGCGACGCGACGGCATCCGCTATGCGCGCGTCCAGCTCTGCCACAACGACATCTACTTCATCCCTCGCAACGTGGTGCACCAGTTCCGTACCGTGTCGGCCGTGTGCAGCCTGGCGTGGCACGTGCGCCTGCGGCAGTACCACCCCGAGAGCGAGCACGCCAATGTCGGCGAATCGGCCAGCGCCGCCGCTGCCGCCGCCACGACCAACAGTAACAGCGCGGAGGTCGCCAACTCGAAGGAGGTGAAGACGGAGAGCGCGGGGGAAGCGGCGGAGCCCTCGGAAAAACGCAGGCCCGGCAGCGCCGAGGGTCCGCCCCCCGAGAGCGGCCGCAAGGGGAAGGCGTCGGAGAAGACGCAGCAGCACTCCTCCTCGGGCAACACGCTGCCGGGGAATTTTGCGCCGGTGCGGAGCTGCGAATCTGGCTCCAATGGCTTCAGGCCGGACCCGACGAGCGAGCGCAAGGCGAGTGGCGAGAGGATGGAAGTGACTTCCGAGGCCGCCGCTTTGGCCACGACGAGTAAGGGTGCCAAGGGGGGGGGAGGGTCGACGGGAGGCCCGTCGGGTGGCGGCGGCGGCATCGGTGTTGCGTCGCGCCCCCCCGTCGAAGAACCGTCGGTGAACGTGGGCGTGAGCGTCCCCGAGATGGGCGCGGCCCTCGGCTCGCACGCCGTGCGGGAAACTCTAGCAGAGCAGCAGCCTCAGCCTTCCGTCCTGGCTGCCTGCGACGCTTGAACCCCCACCCCCACCTCGCTCAGCCGTCGGTGCCCGACCGCTACAATCATCACTTTATTTCCTTCTACAGTTTTGTGCACTTGGCGCTGCTGCTTGTGCAAGGTCTCCTGAAGGCCATAATTGGTTCCACCACACCTTTTGGTGAGCCAGCAGGGCTGCCTGCTTTTCGCAGTAATTTGTACATCAAAGCCTTCCACCACGTCCTTTTTACACGCTTAATTTTCCAAAGTACGCCCCTCCGCTGTCCTTTGTGCTGGCCACCGTCTCGTACGAAGGCATATTATGCCCTGTTAAGACACCCGTTTTTGATGCGAGACTTAATTTGAACAACAACAAAAAAACGTCTCGTGTCTGGGCGTGCATGCAAATCTTTTGCAGGTTCCCCCGGGATAGTAAAATGACTTGTTTGTTTTTCTTTTCTCCATTTAACAAAAAAATATTCAATTTGAACAAAAAATTCAAGGGAAATGTAACCGTTAAGGGGAAGAGCCAGCTTGCACCACTGTCCAGTGTAATTGAACCACGTCAGCCTCCACACAAGCATCTTCTTCTACCCTGCAATCGTCCTGGGTAATAATGCAACTGTTCTTTCCCTCCTCCGTTTACATACAGCTCACTTTCCCTCCGTTGTTGTAATAATAGTACAAATCATATCTGATTTCAGTGTGCAGGTGGACGGGCGAGAGGTGGCATACCATCCTCTTTGTAATATCCCTGTATATGTGGAATGGAGTGCTGAAGGGGGTTTTTGGAGCAAAATTGCCCTGCTTGTGTCCACTGTATTTATAAGTATTCTTTTGAAAAGCAGTAGGCTAGTCCTTAATATTTGATGTATCTTCTGCTTTTTTCAAGTGTATACAAAATGAGGGCATTTTAATAATCCTGTTCATCAGAAGATAAAAAGGAAATTGTAAATGGTAATTCAACACTTCATATCTGTACGTTAACTTAAGTTCCTTGGTTTGTCTTAATTTTTATTCCCACTATTAATACCGCAAGACTTTTAACAGACCTGCTTGCTGTAGTGTTTTATTTTTGGTTCTTTTTTTGTATTTAATATTTACTATAATGTTAAATTTAATGCTTTTATTAGTATTGCTTCTGCGTCAGTGCTTGCAAAAAAAGACGTGTGTTGCACATGAGTGGAATGACCGCACACTTAAACATTCGTGTGAGATTTTGTTGACTAAGCAGAGCCTGTTTTATTAAAGATTTTATTCACAGTCAATTTTTACTTTCATTTCAAATCCACTGGTGCAAGACAGTTGAAATTTACAAGCAGTCTTGTTTTGTAGCATAGAGGATATCCGTAAACACTATGAACTTATAAATACAGTACCAGATTATTCAGTACTTCTGTGTTTTTTATTAGCCACAAGTAGAGTGACATCTTAAGGAAAGTCATAGGCCTTTTATTACTGTATTTTTTTTACTTTGAACATATTAACAGATTATTTTTAAAAAAATATTATTTAACAGCTTTGAACGATTCAGTATGTACCAATGCCTAACCTATCTGTAATGTTGGCGACAATGGTAAGAAACCAAAATCATTACTTCTGTAAGGTATTCCACCAGAATTTATCGGGAAAACTGTAGAGTAATACGTGTTTTATAATTAAAGAAAAAGCGGAAAAAAAGCCTTTAACCAAAATGTTTTCATTATTTGCTTCAATGGTAGAATGGCTTGTGTTAAACATTTTAAGTCCATATTTAGTCTACTAGCCTCTTCCCATTCAAACCAGCGTCTAGTGCTTTCACTTCCAAACTTTCATGCGCTACGCTTTATAAAGCGTTTAAGACTTTGCTGAGTTGATCTAGGCGGAGAGTGCATGTAGCGGTCTGTCGGCTCAGGCCGTTGTGCATGTAAATATTTAGTGCACAGTGGCCCAGCCTGTTTTAATTGAAGGATAAAAGGAGAATATTGCCTGGCTTACACCACGAAGCTTTGACTTCCCGGCAGCGCGTGCTATCACCGAAGGAAAGAGGCTAATGTAGCTAAAAAAATATGCCTTTTATCACTCGAACCAGCACTCTCAGATTTTGTTTAACATTCTTATAATTTGTATAGGAATTACTCCAGTTTGGGGTGGAGAAAAACTAAAACACCCACAACAAAAATCATCTGGGGAAAAAAAAAACCCGGAAGCTGGGGGAGAGGTAGAGGCATTTGTAATTGGAGTGTTTGGAAAAACAGCAACGTTGATGGGTGACAGGAACGCACGGCATTCTGGGAACATGCCCCCCCCCCCCCTCCAGAGATCTGGGAGTGCTGCTCACTTCTGATTTTTACCGTCTTCCATTTTTGTGTATTATTCAATCCAGAGTGCTTCTTGTTTTGCAGCGCACATTGAAGTTCTTTGCGTAAAGCTGAAGAAAGAGTGAACTTAGAATACATTTTATAGGTTTGTGATTGGTCATCAAACAGCTGAAAATACTGTACTGAATTCACTTGCGGGTTGTGAATGCTCATAGCTATAGTGTGATACCGCGTGGCATGTAATGTACTATAACAGATTTTTAGCCTCAAATCAACTTTGCGGATTTTTTTTGACCATGTACAAACCAGATTGACAGATTAAATTACAAGTCACTTTAACTGTTGCTACAATGCTGGTATTTTTCTTGTCTGCTTAACGTGAGTTCTTTAATGTTTAGCCTTTCCGTTTTCAGTTGCTTATTTTCATTATTTTATTCAGTCATAATTAGCTCTTTTAAAAAAACGAATTCGGTCCAATCTGTCCAAATGATTGGCTAGTGTGAGCTACGTAACATTATTCTTTGACTTGCCAGGTTTGCTTTTATTTGGCAAGTGTAGCAGCTGCAGAATCTGGGGTAAATGTTGGGCTAGTTCTAATTAATAGTCTGGTCTGTCAGTTTGCAGTCATGAAACTTCCCCAAGCCAGTGTTCTTTCCAAATTTGTTAATATCACATCCAAATTTGACATGCCGACATGTTTGGAGTCTGCAAGAATCCTACTTAAACTAATGGTAACTTTCAAGTACCTAAAAGGGTCTTGGCAGATAATACATCAAGTAATTTTGCAACTTTGCCGTTGAACATGGGAACAGTCTTCATTATCTCAATGTATTATAATATTTTTTTTATGTTTTTTAAGTACGTCCAAAAATTGAATGTTTCCTTGGTCCAATAATTTTTGGCTCAAACCACGGACGAGAATGTTTGCCTTCATGAAGTGGCCTATCGACATTACTTGTGGGGAGGGCTCTGTAAGAATGTAGAGCGGTAGAAAAAAAACGTGTGGCTTCCACATCCGCTCGCCTGTTTCATATTAACGCAGTGGACTTCATCAATGAGTAATGTGTGTGGCGGTCGTGCCCCGATGGAACCCCAACCGTTAGCGGGACACCAACATTACCGGTACCCTGGTGAGACGTGTCGCTCAACGATATGCGGTCAATGCAGCAACATGGACAGCAGCTTCCCAGGGAATCCCGCGGTGTGTCGCAACCTCGTGAAGCCTTCCATTCTCCCCGCCAGTTTGTGGCAGTGGTCTCCAAAGCAGAACAAAGCTTCATCGTTGGGACTTAAGCATTGGCTCAAACTTTCGACTTCGGGAACTGATCTGCTGATGCTGAATTGTGCCACCTAGCCATGCGTATAATCTTGAGTTTGGGGCTGCGTTTTCCTCCAACATTTGCTTGTGAAAATGTTACCCATTAACCTATATGCCGGATAGCAATACTGTTATTTTCTTTTCTCATTGCACACGCTAAATGCTGTTTGGTTCTCATTTTAAATGGGTCGTAGTTAAAAATGAAGAGCCAGTTTAATATGTTGCGATTGTTTTGTATGAAACCAAATCAAGCAAACAAGGGGGGAAAAGTGCTCTGCAGTGTTTCAAGACGCGTTGATTGTTACTTTTATGAGAAGGCACTAATCACTGAAAGCTTCGTTAGGGACAAAGAATGGTTGCACGTTCGTTTTTACTCCATAGCGTGTAACGGAGCAGGGTAATTTTGTCGAGAAAAGGCGACGCTGCGACCAATATTCCACGAGTAATTTCCGAGGAAATAATAAATTATTGTGGTGTCTTCCATTAGAACGTTTTAGAACCTTGAAATTACCTTTTTAAAGTATAAGGTTAGTGCATAAGATTAATTGTCACGGGAAAAGTATTGGTGAGAGAAAGCATTAATCTTGTTTGCTAACGCTCCAATTTAAGTGCAGAAATACATTTGTGCATTTTTACATGGTAGCCGTATGTGGATGCGTTTTATATCATTTATGCTAATGTAAGTCGACTTATGCCCAAATTTCATAGAATTGTTGGCTACATATCCATTACTTTGTGACTTATTTTGGCCCAAAAACTGGAATATATTTAAATCCCAATCCTTAAAAATCAGTGTCACACATTCTGGTGTTGTGAAGAAAAATGCACCTTTGGCGGCTTTCAGTTTTGGTGCACATGGCAGGACCTTGCAACGCCCACGGTGGACTCTTTAATTGGTCTGAGCAGATACCACGGCGGATTTCGGAGTGACGGTAACTTCTGGGTCAGCCCATGACTCAAGGTCATTTAGATGGTCGGACGAATTCGAAGGTAACACTGGACAGCAAACCTGACCGTTATTAAGGTCAGGATACCCCACTGTGAAGAAGAAAACATGTTAAAATAAATGTTGACAACCTCCAATTGCTTTTATGCCCTTGTCAGAGGAATCCCTAAGCAAGAACAGCTGGCGGACTTTAATTAAGACGCCGTGTTGGTTTCGGTAAAACTGAGCTATAATGAGCCATTCGCAGCCATAAAGCATGCATGTTCATTATTTAATTTCATAAATTGCTGCAAAACCAAGGACGGTTAAGGTTGGAGGAGATGCTGACGCACATTTCAACTGGCTTTGGTCATTGAAAGGCTTCTGCATGTTCTCTGATGGCAAACGGATGTGGGTGTGGTACTTTAATGTTCCAGAAGCTATATATAGCAGTGTCGGCTTTTCTACATTGGGCCCATTCCATGTGTTGCTTTGAGACCAAAGGATGTTAGTTGGGTAGTCACGAGTATAACTGTTTAGCATAGTGCCTTGTTGCTCAGCTGTGTCCTGATCGCGAGGGTTGAGTGATCTTTGACACAGAACATGAGGAATGGCTGGGGTGGCTGCTGTTTGAAAAAAAAAGCTTCATGGTATTCATACAGGGTAGCTCATTGGAGCTCAAATTTGACTTTTTAACGATATGCCGAACAATAGATGTATAAAATAACATGTGGCCACGAGTCTTTTGTTGTAGAGCAGTTGAGTTAATTGCGCCGTGTGCATTCTGTTTAGATGGTGGATTTCGTTTTAATTTCATTTTAAGATTTAACACCAAAGTGGACTGCAGACCGTCACCCCAGCCTTCATGCAGTGAACTCCCCGGTCTCATGTAATGCCATTTAGACTTTAAGGCCCGAATGTGTACTTTTGAAGTTATCCAAATGAACAGTTTCGTGTGCACTCCACAGGGAGAAGCGTGCACGTTTCAAAGGTGGCACAGGCATATATTTCATCCACAACCAGTGGGAATCGGTTTAAGTGGTAAGCAACAGCACACTTTTGTAGCAGTATACCGATCGAGAGTGTAAACTAAAGAATGCAACTACAGTGGTGTGTTACACGACGTTTGGCCCAATCTTTTCAAATGGTATTCGCACTCGCTTGTGATTGGCCCGACAGACTTGCTGGCTGTTTTCCCAGAATCTTAGTCACTCCCGTCTCTACAATATCACTTTTTTTTCTCAATTTTAAATTGGTGCATTGGCTTCTCATATCTTCAAGTCTCCTGGGATATTTAGCTGTGAGGGGTCCGACTTGTGCGGAGGTCGCCCATACTTTCGGGTGCCGCTCTGACCATGATAAATACACGTGTTGCTGAAGTTGACATTGTTGAGTGGAGGGCAAAATGATTGATTAGTCGAAGAACTCTTTGCCAAGTGGATTGAAAGCCCCCAGTTTTCATTCTTATTTGATGTGGTTCCCTGCCCTCCCCCCCCTTGTTCTAAAACTTCATTTGGAAGCGTTTGTTTTAACACAAAAGTCCAATAATCGGCACTTGTAAATTTTTACCGGCTTAAAAATGAATTTTTTAATGTGTAGAATTTTTTTGCATTTGTTTTTATAATGCAAACCATATTTTCCATGGGCAAACCACCAAGGTTTCGATTGCCAAGTGTAACGAGTATTCTTCCCATTTATTTAAAGTCAAACTTGTATCGATTTGTTTTTGGACAGCTGTTTGTACACCTGCAGTGCTGTGAACACACAAGTCTGATACAACGGCCAACCCCATTTGTACATAGTGCAGCCAACCTCAGTAAAATCTCGTTAATGATTTTTTATCAATACTATTGATTATAAACTGCATATTTATTGGGGATTTTCACAATCTCATAAAATAAGGTTGGCAGCTGTATATTTATACAAAACTGTTTACAGCATATAAGCCGTATATGAATATATTAAAAAAGTGCATGAATTCAGTTTGTAAACCTATGAAGATAATTATGAAGGGCAGGTTTCTTGTGATAAAAATGGATCTGGGGCTTAATGTATTTAAGTGCATGCTCTGTGTTTCCTAAAGGAATATTAGATCTTGTTACCTTAGGCTTTTAGAAATGTGGCAATTTTATTGAATGTCGGTGCAGCTGTTGTGAATTATCGGATTACAACGTTGTACACTCACGATACAAACTTTAACATGAGTCTGTGAATGGATGTAACTTTTTTAAAGTTATACTTAGACAATTCAACAAAATAGTGTGTCTTTTGCTAATTGCTGCCATCTGTTTCATCCGCTTCTGCAAAACCCAATGCCACATTTTAAGCTTCGATGTACAAAGCCTTTTCAATGAAATGTAAAAAAATTTACCGTGTTTTTTTTTTAAAGTTCTTTTTACATTTGTTTTTTTGGTAACAGCTGAGCTTTTGTAGTCCACTAGAATATCCTAGCGTTAGTATTACGGTGCGTAAACGTGGGAATTTTCAGGGCTAGTTCGAGGGTAAGCAGGACTCGCGCGTGCGCAAAACGGTCTTTGCGTGTAAATTTGCAGTCTTTCCTCCCCGCCCCCCCTCTTGCTTTTCAGTTTTATTGCACCGACCTCGGGCACGCCAACAATGTTGCGCGCGATCGACTAATTGAGTGGCACTTGGCCTCCCCCTCCAATCGCCGGTCTCGGAGGTTAACGTTTTTAAAACACCCGTTTTGTGTGCTGATGTAGCCCCCTAGTGGGGTGGGGGGAGTCCCCCCACTTGGGGGCGAGTAGTTATCGAGTCACATTAGCTTCATTTGCTCTGCAGCTGGCTTTGTAGGCAGACCAGCCCCATCAGTGACTCATGTCTCATTCAATCTACAGCTCCACTTTGGTTTCCCCTTTGTATTGTCTTAAGTTTTTGTATCAATCTATTTTGCATAAATAAATCTTAGTTTCAAATGTACACCTGGAATTGCGTTGTATTTAAGCGCTATGAACGGCCGTTAGTTTTGCGTTATTTGAAGTCGCTGTTGAACAACACTTAGCTCTTTCTTTTGCATGTTAGTGATATTTAATTAGGTGAATTTAAACTTGGCAGTTTGGAAAATGAAATATGCAAAATGGGATGGTGTGAAGGTTAAGGGTTGTCGGTCACTTTACAGAATGGTTCAGACTTTGCCTCTGCCCGTGCTGATCCTGAGCCTCACCTGTCAACATACATTTTTTGTCCCATCTGCATGGACATTTCCACAGCATGAAACCACCATTTGAGGGTGCTCTTTACACCAAAGCCAATGAATGCATGCAGCTTACTACTGCAGCAATTTTTCAATGAGTAAGGCTTATCTTATACTTATGCAAAATGTAAACATTTAAAATGTAAAATACTTAATCCAAACACCAACAATTTTTATTAGCTTTATTAACCAAGTGAGCTTGAATGTAAATTGAATTACAATGCCAAGTATACATTGTCAAAAACAAATATACAACAGGTACCACGGTTGCAAAGATTAACAAACAACGCAACATTCAAATACTCAACGCTACACACTTCATAAATCATTGCACAAATGCCCCTCTACCATACCACAAGCCTTCGTCTCAATTTAAATTCTGGTGCACCATTCAGCCCCATAACAGCTCTAAACAAACTTATACTGTGCTTCTGCAATGTTTAGATGCAAACATGCACATGACAGCTCGGCAGGTGTATGGCATACAAGCAATTCTCATCACAGATGAGTAGATAATTGTAAAGTTCCTTAAAGAAACCGGTGTCCTGGTAGCATCTCCACGTGAACAAAACCATGCCCAACGATTGGTTTCACCTTTAAGCTACAGCAGTCCTGTCATTCCTTAAACATGTGACTGTAGATTAGACCAATGCTTGTGTGCATTAAGCCTGCATTGGTGTGTGTGAGTGCAGTTCTTTACCTGGCCCTTGCAGTGCCATGACTTTCATGTGTAACTTGCCATCAAGGAGGCTCTGTAACACTGCGCCCAGCAGCCCAGACTACCAGCTAACACAGTCCAGGAAATCTACACGTCTGGACCAAGTCCAGTTGGATTGAACAAGTCTTTCCACCACATGCTTAGCAAGTTTACCGGCGCGCCTCCTCGAAACCATCAGTCTTTCTCGTGTCTCATGCCCGCTGGCCCTGGACAGACTGGAGACATCCAAGACCCGTGGTGGTCTCGTGCCACGTGGATGTGCGAGCCCAGGCTTTGGTGCCTGCCTGTGCTGGAACGGTGGAAGTCGGCAGTGGTAATGTCTGCTTGTTGGCATCCAGCCACCTACACCACGATCACACAAGGCCAAGGGGAAAAGTTAACATTTCAATGTCAATTCGGAGGAACAAAAATCCAGAGCTACAGTAGTATATTTCAATGGGGTCTAATATTCTGCAATGCTTTGGTTTATACGGTCGTAATTGTTTAGATCTTCATTAAGGTCAACCTTCCCATCCAGTTGTATTAAAAATTGTATAAGTGTGATGGACCTTTTCCAATGCAAAACCTTACAAAATAATGTATTTGATGGTTTAAATGTTCGCAAACTGGACCTGAATATCTGATCCCAGGAATGATACATCTGACTGCTTTGCTATAGCACAGCTGAAATTGACTGACAGCAGTTTAATATAAACATAATTCCAGGCGACTGCACTACCAACCATTCATTCTCCAGTTGCCACCAACATAAGTGAATTAATTTAAATAAGTACTCGAAGTTGCCTTAATGTCATCAGCCACGAGGAGAGTTGGACCCCACCAGTAGCTCTGGAATTCCAAAACCACCTCTATCCAAACGGAGCAGAAATTATCAATGGCGTAAAAGCGAATGCACAAATGGAGATCCAAATTTCAATAAGTGTGTACGTGCTGCCTCCCTTAAGACGATATGAAACCACGTTTATACTTAGATGACGAGCACATCATAAGACAAAAAAGCGTATCGAGTGGAGATGGAATAAAAACACCAGGGCACAAACCGAAAGGCATCTATATAAGTGTGGTTCGAAACGTTAAATCAGGATATTAATGTGGAGTGGAGAATGATGGCCCAGGGCAGGATTGAATGAAAAAAGCACAGCAAGGCAGATTCCGCAGTGGAGAAAAATTACGTTCTTGGAAGTACAAAACAATACGTTGATCGCTGATATTGAGCCTGCAGTGGATTTACATTTTAACACGTGGAGCTTTTCCCACCACCGTACAACACCATGCACAAATGGAGTATCCGAACCCAGCCAAAAGGCACACATCCCCACAATGTGTATTTACCCTCGTGTCCCCGATGACGGCACGTTGTTCGCAGACAAGATTCCTCTCCAATTCCCACGGGTGGAAGCAGAGCCTTCCTCCACACGAAATGTCAAGTCCCATGCTCATGGCTGGGTGACCAGAGGACGGGAGCTGGGAGCCGGGAGTCAACCAAAGCGACTGCCGAGATGGAAGCGTTGGTTCGGGAGAAAACGCCTCCGTATACAGCACAATCTGCAGTTTCTAGGATAAATGATGGTTTTGGAGCGAAGTTGTTTTCAAATGTCTCGTTCCACGCTCCTGTGCGTGTGGGTTTATGAATGTCTGTTTGGGGAGCTGATGTCAGTCTACGGATGTCGTCTTCACTGCCGCTGCTGGGTAGGTTGGAGTTTAGGACGAGATGGCCCGCATTCACCATTCAGCTGGTTAATAGATAGGTTGCCAATTCGGTGGATTGCTGAATGGGTGGGATAGTTATGTGGGTTGGTTTGTGTGTTGATGATTGAGCCGAATTGTGTTGTCCTGAGTGTATTCATCGAGTGCGCTGTATGTTTTTGGCTGGTTGAGTGGTTTAGTGGTTTGCGTGGGTTAGCTTTTGGTGTTGTTTTAAGAGTGTGTGTGTTGTAGCGGAGTGTCGTTTTGAGTGTCTTGTTGACAGTCGAATTAACAACCGAGATAGCTGCTGGTCGAGTTGACTGTCAGCGCGTGACCACCCGAAATGCATTCGCCTTAACATCATCCCCGTGCATGCGTGTTTACACTGCCTAGCAATGATCTCCATCCCAGCTCAACAACACCCACACCACCACCACCGCAGCCTTGCTACTAGACGAGCACCCAGAACACGTGGTGGCCCAGGTCTGCGGCTGCGCCCAGCAGCAGCAACCAGAGGGGCACGAAGAGGAAGTAGAGCGGAGCGGAGGCCGGCGACTGTAGCCAGACGCACACGGCTAGCAGGAACGCGAGCTTGAGCAGCACTGCCACCAGGTACCACGCCTTCTTGCGCAGCGTCACGTCGGCCTGGTCGTGGCCAGTGCGGCAGTGGCTCACGATTCGCACGGCCAGCATGACGAGCAGGGCCGTGTCGAAGATCCAGAGAGGCACGAACACGAGGAACCAGTTCCAGCTGACGCGGCCGTCCAGCTTGAGCACGGCGAGCACCAGGAAGGACATGGTGAAGAGCCACGTGAAGAGAACCCGGTGCACCAGCGGCATCGTGGCGGTGGTGGTGGTGGAGTGCGGTGATGGTGGTGTGCGGTGGTGGAGTGCGGTGGTGGTGGTGGAGTGTGGTGGAGTTGGTGGTGGAGGTGGTGGTGTGTGGTGGAGTGTTGATCTATTCCACCATTCACTGCCTGCTACTCACACGACCTCCTTGCAAATCCTGTTTCTCCTCCTGCTTTCACGTCCCCCTCCTACAACTCCGACACCTTTCCCCGCCTCCTCCTTCCTGGCGTCCTTTTCCTTCCTTCTCCTCCTTTCTCCGCTTCCTTCCACGTCTTCCTCCCCCGTTCAATCTGCGCCTCTTTCTTCAACACCTCGTTACAAATCTGCCTCCTCCGCCGCCTCTTCCCGCGTCCCGGTCCGACGATGTCCTCCTCCGCGTCGTTCTGCGGGCTCTTCTCTCGACCTTCCCTCACGCTCCTTCCTTCTCCTTCACGTCCTCACCTCACGTCCTTCTCCTCCTGGTCGCAACACAAACGACAAGTCCGGCGTCTTACAGCATCACCGCCATCGCGACTGAGGGGAGAGTCTCTCAACCACGCGCAGCCCGGCGAATGCGCGCGACTTACCTCGTGTCGTGGGTCACAACGACAACAAACAGCTCCCGCTATTAACTGCACGCCCGTCTCGCGAACAACAACAACAATAATCGCTGCTCACGCCGCCTCGCAAAATGTCCGGAGCGATCGGCGGCAGAGGCGCAGACTTCCAGGCGTCGTCTTCACTCCACTCCTCCTCCTCGACCCCGGAAGCGTCACGAGCAAGGCGCCAGCCATCTTGGTCAGGGGGAGAAGCAAATGCACCCCCTCCCTCCCTCCCTCCCCAAACAGAGCGGCTCGCTCACGAACGTCGTCATGCAAAGGCTGCGGGCCCGCCTTTACCGAAAGAACCAAGAAGAAGATGAGTTCCCCAACGTTGTAGCCCCACCCCCAATCCCACCCCCCCTACCCCTCCTCCCCCACCCCCCCTACCCCTCCTCCCCCACCCCCCCTACCTCTCCTCCCCCACCCCTCCTCCCACCCCTACCCCCCTTTCCCCACCCCTACCACTCCTCCCCTCACCCCTCCCCACCATCCCCCCCTCCACCCCCTCCCCCCCCATTCCCCCCTCCCCCCATTCCCCCCCTCCCCCCCATTCCCTCCCCCTCCCCCCATTCCCCCCCCCCCCCCATTTCCCCTCCTCCCCATTCCCCCCCCTCCTCCTCACGTAAGATGGCCGCCGGTTGCTCGCGTCGTCGCGGTTGGCAATCTGACCCAAGTCGAATCGATGATGCGAATTGGGACCCTTTTGTATTTGCTGGCGCGCATAGGCAGCGACCGTTGTCCCCCGCTCTGTGATTGGCCAATCGCGCCATAGGTCCGTGCGTGTGTGTGTGGCGGGAGAGGGGGGGGGGGCTTGCCTATGCAGACTGGGAAAAATAATCAAGTCGCTCGGAATGTACCAATGCTAAATATTAAACCCCTCGAAAGCCCGCGTTGTAAATTATCGCACGGCAGGTGAATTAAAAAAAAAAATCTCTACTACGGCTACAATTATTAGTCGGCATGTAATGCTCATTATCGAGAATGCATATTGAGCCAATAATATTTTCTCCGCTGTAAAATAATACAAAAACAACAAACCGCAGGCAAGCGCCAATCAACGTCCACACTTGGTACAGTCCCCCCCCCAGCCCTCTAGCCCCGCCCACCCTCTGGCCCCGCCCACCCTCTAGCCCCGCCCACCCAACAATAATCTTCCGCGCGAGAGACAAAACAAAAGCCTCCGATTGGCTGCTAAGTCGCAACCCCAAACAGCAGGCGCGCGCTGATTGGCCGAGACGGCTTCGGAGGTGTGGGCGAGTCCAAGGAGGCTCCGCCCCGCGGGGGTCCGCGGCTGCAGCGGTGGAGCTCGGCGGCTCCGCTCTGTCAGGGCCCCCCACACCCCCCTCCCCGTTGGTGGTGAGTGCCTCTGAATGATGCTCCAGCTGTTAATGTTGTACATCTTTCACATTGTTCATTATCATCGTTCGGTGATCATTAAACGCGGAGTTTAATAGCGCAATTGCCTGCTCGCATTGCTGCGTTGTTGCGTGTCGATGTTGTTGTGGGTTTGACGTCGCGTTTGGCATTGTTGGTGGGCGGGCGGGGAGAGCGTGTGGAGAGGGCCCTTTGGCTTTGCCAGATGCGGCCTCTGTGACAGATCCATCGCTGCTGCTGCTGCTAAGCAGTGTAAGCCATGGCCAATCCACTGCTGGATGATGCCCCCTCGCCCACCACACCACGCTCCACGCCGTGCAGGTCGACCAGATTTGAACCACGCCGATCCAGTGCCGGGTCGGTGAGCGAAGGCGTTTTGGCAGGTGGGGGTGGCATCGATATTATACAGTATACGAGAGCATAGAAGTTGAGTACAACGATGGGGTTCGTATTCGTTGGTTTTGTCGGTAAAGTCACGAAGATAGAATTTTTGTTTAAATAAAAATAAAGTGAATACAAAAATATATTAAAAATAATAAAATAAAAGAATAATAAATAACAAATGATGTGGTTTTGCAGAAACGTCTCTCTTGCTTTACGTAGCAGCTTATGTATAAGCTTATTTATAAGCAGCCCTGAGGTGTGTGCATGGTTAGTGGGCCCCCTTGCCAGGCTGGGCCCCGCTGAGCCTGGCAGTTGTAGCCGTGACGTAGCCACCAATTAATTAGTGGCGCCCGTTAACAGCGCGATGACCTTTAAGCAGAAGCTAACCAAGCATTCGTCAATAATGCTGCCCTAAAAGGAAACTTTAATAACAAATGCAATCCCCTATTATATACCTGTGTTGTGAGGTGCTCATGCACCACTTGACCAATGCAGCATCGCAAAAGTGCTTATTGATTTAGCCTGGTGATGTTCGGTTGATTAGCGTCCCTTAACTCGGTGTTCATCAATTAATTTAGTTTCCTTTGACCATTGAGATTGGTGCGCTGCATGTGACAGATTGATTACCCACTGAGATCGGTGCCCCCCTTTCACGAGGTGATGCATTTCCGATGAACTCGTGGCTTTGAATGTCACCTGTGCATGCTTATATATTTTTTTAACAACCACCCCTTAGCAATGGGTTATTGCGCGGTTTATCAAAGGGTGTGAATGTAACCAGGCGAAGTTAATTGCGTGCTTAGCCAGGCGAGAACTCAAGAGAGAGACCGGGGTAGTTGCATTTTCAAGAGTGGCCGGGGTCAGGTGATGAGTTTAGTGGCCGTTTATTGATTAGGTGATGACCCACTCGTCCACAGTATCGGCGTCCCTTGTTGAACCAGCTGTATTGCCACTTGCGATTGCATATACCTGTATCCTTCGAATAGAATGAGAAGCCCTGCTTTGAGATTGCCTTCATACAGCCAGGTTACAGCACATTGTAATTGATTGCAAGCCGATTTAACCGAGTGACAAACAAGATTGTGAGCATCCTGTGCAGTATTGTGGCTCTTTTTGGGTCGGTGCTGTGTTTCAGTCATTTCCACGTGAATTCATGAAGTTGCAATTCCAGGGCCTCTTAATAGATGGCAGTCTCGTGCATTTGGTCATCCAATTATAATGCACCTGCATCACCTGATGGCCTTTATTCTAGATTTTTATTTTATTTCTCACCTACGTGACTTTACCGAAAGAACCGAAGAGTACTGATGGCCTTTTTTAAAAGCAGGTGAAAGCCACTCTGATCACACGTCTTAGATGTTTCGTGCACATACCTTGAAGTCTTGTAAGGCTGCTTAGGCTTAATTTAATAAGTGGACATTTTTTTTTATTCTCTCGTCTAGTCACAGAATATGTTGGTCGGAAGTGTGTATTGACTGTCATCTCAAATATAATTTTAATAAACCATTGCAGATGTACAACATCAGTTACATTTTATGGCTCTATTAGAGTACAAATCAGCCTGATTATAACGCACATCTATGAATTGAGCAATAAATTACAGTTTTCTAGCAGTTCTTACTCATTAGCAATGCCCATTGCAGTTGTTTCCAGTATACCAGAGATGAAGCGTATGAATGAATGACAAGGGTAGGAAATGGTCACTGAAAGCATGAAGCTAAAAGTGACAACATCGTCACCTGTTAAACACATTCCTGCGGAGGGAGTTGATAGGAACGTTGGGTTGCTCGGTCAATGGCCAGGGTCAACGGCGGCGTGGTGTATTCCGCAAATATGCCCGACTGTGAGGGTGGGCACAAGCCGACGTGAGTAGGTTAAACGTTGAGTTCTATAAGGGCACCATGGGGTGACCAGCCCCTCCCCACCCAGCCCCACCCCTTCTAACCCCCACCCAGCCCCACCGTCCCCACCCAGCCCCTCCCTACCCTCCCCACCCAGCCCCTCCCCACCCAGCCCCTCCCCACCCAGCCCCTCCCTACACGACGGACGGACACAATAATCCCCTGTGGGCTGGTGGAACCAGTGGGTTCCTACCAGTAACACCACATGTAACAGCTCCCTCTGGACTAGTCGACATACTGCAACTCGTGAAATATTGCAATTATACGGGCACGACGATGGCTTTCTGGGACACACCTCTCTTCATCCAGGCGAAGGTTTGGTGGCCCCGAACGAATGTTGCAGACAAGTCAGAGGTCGCAAACGGGTTTTGATTCCTTACCTGTACCCAGCCGCACCAGGGTCGCAAATGGGTACCCGTACCCTACCCGATACCCGGCTACCCATACCCGGCCGGGTACGGGTAGGGTACGGGTATCGGGTACCCGATTGCGACCTCTGGGATGAAGCCATGTTGCAGGCGCGGGTCGGTTGATTCTAGGAACTTGAATTGTGAGAAAGAGACAAGACGTTGGGAAATGAGTGACAAACGGTGACTCACGGCCTACCCGTACCCGACCGCACCAGGATCGCAAACGGGTACCCGTACCCGGCCGGGTACGGGTAGCCGGGTATCGGGTAGGATAGCCGGGTATCAGGTACCTGGTTGCGACCTCTGAGACAAGTCCCTTCTCGTGTAAACATTCCAGGCGCCATACGCTGGCTCGCCAGAAGGTGGCACAAGCAAATGTGGTCGAATCTCGTCTTTGCCATCTGTGTGGGAAAGTGTTGCCCCCCCCCCCTGCATGCATAAACACTCATTCGTTGGCCGAAAACAATCGTGTTTGCGGATTGGGCAGCATGTTGTGATGCGGTTGGATAAATTATGCAATATGAAACTAGATTTTATTAATGAAATGGAATTTAGAGCATAATTCCGCAGGCTTCCCATCCGAATGTCAACATTGTTTTGCAGGAATATATCTATTCACTTCCTCTACGATTCTATTTTCACGATTCCAGGTGAAGGGTTTGATTCACGATCCAGTTCTTTTTTTTAATTTGCGGCGCATGCAGAATCGTTATTGGTGTGAAATTGTGAAATATACGTGTACAAGTGTAGCAGCCTTCCTGTTAATCCTCTGCGGAATAAGGTCTTCCCCACGCCGTGTGAGTTATGGAGGTCATCTGACCGTACTTCACTCATGCTGGACATTTCAGGGTTGGGCGAAGGTGGGAAGCGTAGACACGGGAGCACGGTCTCCAGGAGGTGCAGTACAACAATGTATTTTTCTTGATTTGAAGCTTTCGTGACTGCAGGAATCCATACACTTTGGTTCTTTCGGTAAAGTCACGTGGGTAGAAAAATAATAGATCACGACGTTTCGATCGCAACACAAGCAATCGTCATCAGGTGGGACAACCACAGCAGTGTTTTCTTGCCGTGGTTGTCCCACCTATTCTTAGGTTTTTTCGGTAAAGTCACGTAGGTAAAACATTCAAATTAATAAAAGTAAAATAAAATAAAAATCACGACGTTTCGGAGGCAACACAAGCTTCCGTCTTCAGGTGGAACCGTCACAGTCACGACAGCTGTATCACCTGATGACGATTGCTTGTGTTGCGATCGAAACGTCGTGATCTATTATTTTTCTACCCACGTGACTTTACCGAAAGAACCGAAGAGATTATGGATTCATCTTGGTTCTTTCGGTAAAGTCACGTAGAATGGAAATAATAAAATAATACAAATAAAACATAATAAAATAAATCTCACGACGTTTCGGCCACAACGCAAGCAGCCGTCCTCTCAGGTGAAGAACAGGTCTGTCAAGAAGACAGAGATTCAGATTCTTGACAGAGATTCAGATTCTTGACAGACCTGTTCTTCACCTGAGAGGACGGCTGCTTGCGTTGTGGCCGAAACGTCGTGAGAATTATTTTATTGTTTTATTTTTATTATTTCCATTCTACTTTACTTTACCGAAAGAACAAAGAAGATGAATCCCTGCAGTCACGAAAGCTTTAAATCGAGATTATGGATTTTTCCTGCCCTGCAAACTGATGCTCAAACCTTGCAGCGAAGGCAGCCCACAACAATCTGTGGTAGTGGACTCACGAAGCGCTGTTCACGCTTAAATTTGCTTCGCTCTCCCGAGATGTGTGCGACGAGAAGCCCAAACCTATTTCGGGCGATTTGGTGACAGGTGTGGACTCTGCAGTGATGTAAATATTGACATGTGCACGAATTTGATGTCGTAGATCTTCACACGCCCCCAACGTTTGATGCACGTACCCTGAGTGTAAGAATCTATTTTGGTCACTAAATCGTTTCATTCCCTTGTTTTTTTTTTGCGTTCAGCAAGAAGAAGGTGATGGTGGGTCTACGTGCAGTGCCCTCCCTGCCTTTACATCTCCTAACTCTGTCCCAGCGTTTGCTTATACTGAAAATTCCGCTTACTACGTCAGGATGTATTTATAAATACTCTCATATTATGAAACCATCACGTGAAGAGATCCGGGGGCAGCAGTGTAAGGGATATCTCACAAGTTTATGAGTTACAAAGAGCAGATTTATCTTTACACGTTTTCATTTCTACCCCCCAAAATTGTATGTATGAGTGGGCCGTTTACTATTTATTCAAACTTCCAATTTCTCAGACTTAACGTCAAATTTAGCAATTTTGGAAGAACGTAATGAACCAGGTAATGTGTTAACTGTTGTGTTAGCCGACTCTCTGTGTTGCATTGCATTACATTTCTCAGTTTACTAGGTTTGTTTTCTCAAACTTCCAATTTCTCTCCCCCTGCCACCGTTGACTTTCTCTGCCCCCTCTCTATATAATGCCCCGTCACAGAGGCGTTGTTTCTCTGTGTGTGTCTGTGTCTCTCTCCCTGTGTGTCTCTGTGTGTGTGTCTCTGTGTGTGTGTGTCTCTCTGTGTGTGTGTGTGTGTCTCTCTCTGTGTGTGTCTCTCTCCGTATCTGTGTTTGTCTCTCTCTCTCTCTGTGTCTCTTTTCGTGTCTGTGTTTTCTCTCTCTGTATGTGTGTCTCTCTCCGAGCTTGCATTCTTTCACACCTGATGATGGTTGCTTGTGTTGCAATCGAAACGTCGTGTATTCTATCATTTATTTTATTTTCTTTCTACCTGACTTTACCGAAAGAACCAAAGAGGACAGGAAACCTTTACAGGTTTTGCCTCACTGTAAGTCCAGTAGTTGCTGATGAAGCTGTTTGTCATCAACCAGCGAAACGTCACGATACTTGAATTGTAAATGTTGTGCCGTTTACTCTCAATCACGCCTGTGTGCTGAGCTAGGAGTGAAGTGGCATGTTCTGTTTAGATGACAAACCTTACTAATTGGGTGGTGGTGGCTTAGCGACACATATTTACGCAATCTAACCCCAAAAAAAACCCCTTTATTATGGATAATATCGGCCGCGAAAGCCTCCGTATTAAATTGACAATAATTGCATCACAGAGGACCATGAGAAATGACGATGGCTTCGGAGGTGCCTTCATCCAGCAGTAGATACGTCCATGGCTGTTAAAGTACAGCAAGGACGTAGCCATGGAGTCAACATTGGGGGGGACCAAATCTTCCAGGGGGTCTGGGGTCCCCCCCCCAGAAAAAAAAAATCTAAATTTGAAAACTAATTTCCTGCCTAAAATATAAAAAAATTCACTAACACATGGGATGGACTTTTTATTTATTTTTTACAAGAATGTCGAATAGTGTATTGTATTACATTGCGCTGTTTGTTCTTTTGTACCCTTTCTTGTTTCATTGTATGTAATGGCAGAGATTAGGGATTAATAAAGTACAACCATAACCACAATCATATAAACAGAAATATATTTTATAGCAATATATTGGGGGGGACATTTTGAGCATATTTGAATATTGGGGGGAGGATGTGTCCCCCCAATATATATTATATTTACGGCATTGAAGTACAGTACCGTGTTGGCAAACTCTATCCAAACTTGGACATGAATCACTTCCCTGTGCTACAATGTTTGACCCTGAGCCCCCACCCCCCAATCCACTCGGCGTGTGTTTTTGTTATCGGAGGCGCAAAGCCTCGCGCTTATAAACGACGATGGTTGCTGTTCACCCTCCCCAAAATAGCACCGCGGTGTTGGCACCACGTACCAGCAACGCAGGACGCAGCGTCTCAAAAAAACACGGTCACCGTGGCCCACTTCTGGAAGGAATCGAGGGAGCGGAGTGGAGCAACGAATGGGGGAGTGGAGGTGTACGGCCGTGGCAGGCGGTGTTTTAATTTTGTTTCGGTGGATCCTCTTCCCTAACTAATTCAGACACCCCCCCCCACATCTCCTCCCCGTGAGGAATTTATATTTTCTGTGGACACGATGCAATAGGATTGGTGTGGGATCGGCATTCAAATTGTGTGAGCGTGTTTCACAATAAACACAGCCAGCCGTGTTCAATTTCCAGCCACAGATAGCGTCAGGGAATGGCCTCCTCCTATTCCCCCGCCCTCCACCCATTTACCAACTAGCACTGGCCAGTGTGCAAAAGTATGGGGGAAAATCCCCAAAATCGATATTGGAAAGGGATGCCTTTCGCCATTGTTTGATTGAGTGACAGGAAAAAGAAATAAACTATTCACCGAGTGTTGTTTTGCTCTTGCGAGCCATCAGCAGCTTGTGGGCTTGATTTTAAAAAACTACATTGGGGAAAAAAGCCGGCTTGGATATGCACATGCATTTTATTGCGTTCCGCATGCCAGTAGTTTGCGTATGTCATTCACAAAGCACTGTAGCCGCTTTGGAAAATGAGCCATGGTGTTTTGGCAGCACACACACGTACACACACACACGCACGTAGGATGCATGCACGTATTTGGTGTGTTTTGGGGTTCAGGTTTTCTGCGGCGATGTGATTGCATCGCATGTTTTCTCGCGGTTTCTTACGGCTGACATTTTCCACAGGACGACCGTTCTTATTTAGCGTTGCCAACTGGGATCATGGCGTGAGCTGGGTCGCGGTTGGCTCCAGCATTGTCTCGCGTGCCCGACCACCCGCTGACGGCACTGTGGGCAGAGCAAGGGCTCGAACACCCGCGGAGTATCATCGCACTGATCCCCGCTCGCTGCGCTCTGCTTTCATTACAGCTTGGAACATTTGGAAGGCGATACAACAGAGGTAAGAAGTTTGTGCGTCGAATGTTTCTACTGAACACGCACACGTATGTAACGTGTGCATGGAATTTGAATCAGTCGTCTGGTTTTTACAACGATGGCTATAAGCTACGTGTTAAAAATGTATTGTGTTAAGGGTTACGCTGTCATGCGCTACACGTTGGTACTGATGCCACGGTGCGGTGCTTAATGAATGGAGGCGTCAACCAATGGTTTGGCAATGACAGCGCACTGCGTTGCCATGTCGCCTTGATATATATAGCCGTGCAGCGACACGCGCCGACTCGAATGCCACTCCATGCGTAGCGCACAGCGCCTGGTCTTCTGCGTGAGTTTTCTTGTGTGTACATGTGTCATCTCTGCTGCTGCTGCTGCCAGAGCCATACGTAATGTGCGTATGCTTCAGGCATTGAAGTAATGCAGTAATGCGACGTACATAACTCATAAATACTACTGTAATTGCATTGAGCCACGCTGCACACTAATGCGATATGTTATCAAATACAGTCCATAATGCCTATGCGCTATATTCGTTACGCAATTGCTAAGTTTTCCGTAATATATCTTGTATGAATAGTAGGCGGCGCTATAAAATGGTAAATGTACATACTGTATACATTTAATGCACAACTATATGTGAATGGTATATTTCTACGTGTTATATTCTCCTTAATAAGTGTGCATGTACGCACGAGTGCGTGGATGGGTCTGCGAGGACGTTTTGGATGTTGACTCTGCAAGCCCTCGCTGTGCCCGCAGTGTAAAATGCGGCAGTTCTGACTGGGGGCTTCTTCAGATGGCAGCAAGGGCTGCAGACGCCATTGCTTGGTATCAGAAAAAGGTGAGCGAACTCGCATCCTCCGAGCGTCACCCGCGCCCCTCTCCGTTAACTTGCTACCCACGGGCAGGAGGACGCACGTTGGTGAGCGGCGAATGCCAACGGTTGTACAATTGCATTTGATTTGTGGCGCGGTGATCCTGCAATTGTCAAACAGAATGTCGTCATCTTCTTGGTTCTTTCGGTAAAGTCACGTAGAAGGGAAATAATACAATAATAAAAATAAAACATAATAAAATAGAATAAAATAATAGAATAATATAAAATATTTTTCTTATTGTATTATTTCCCTTCTACGTGACTTTAACGAAAGAACCAAGAAGATGAATCCCTGCAGTCACGAAAGCTTTAAATCGAAAAGAATGTTGTCAGTCACGATCGGTCCACTGCTGGAAGAAGATCTCCCCTAGCCGCCACCAGCTCTCACGGTCCTCCGATGTAATAATCTACCTCGCTTCTGCACGTGGGCTGATTTAATCGCTCCATCTCTTTTTTTTTGTGGACATCTTCTCTGCTGACACGTTCCATTCAGTGGCCGTCACCTCCCCATCATTATTATTGAACCATCGGTCATCATCCCTTGCATTGGCGTGTCCTGACCAAGCATACTTTTCTTAAGAGATGTCACTAACCTGCGCATGTTCTCTCATCCATGTGTTAAATGATGCAAGGGTTGGATTCTTCATATAAAGTCCACCGATTGTAGTAATAATGCATAATTTAAGAGGGAAGATGTGAGTTTAATCACCGCTATAGAGTAACGTTTGAGTCCCATGAGTTGTCAGAATTACTCGCACACATATCGTTAAGATCTCAAGGTTAGGATGGTTGTGGTGTGATACCACCACCCCCGCTTGCTCAGCGCTACAACAGTCAACAGCTTGATACGCTCACACAGTTGGCTATGTACGGTGTTAAAGAAGTTCAACGTACATACACACGTGGACGAGTTTCCCAGTTGAATAGATTGGGGTCTCGGCATACAGAAATCTGAGAAGCCAGCACGGTAATCTAAGGGACACGTTTTTGAAAGTGCTGCACGTCGGCTATGGATATGACTTTTTCATTATTGTTCTATACGCAGTGTGTTGCGCGGAAGTTATCCTCTTGTTATGTATTTTCCACTGTCTGATGTTGACACTGAAGGTGTTCTTGAGGTACTGTTGTTGGTGGGTGGTGTTTTTTGTTGAGCTTTATATAGAAATGCTTTGTCTTGTAAATAAAGAATGTACGCTCAGTAGTTCCTCCAGCGATGCTAAGTATATCTCTGCGTGAGGGAGTGGTCATTTTTTGTGCTATGGCACTTTTTATAAATTGCCAGCGGTCGATTTTAGTGCCGTTTCTCAGTTTGTGTAATGATTTCTAAACACTGAGTTTGTGGTTGGGTAGAAACTTTATGGCCTCCTGAAATGTCAAAAACTATCAACTTTTTATTTTATTTTACTAGGTAAGGCCCACTGAGCTATGTAGCTCTTTTTCAGAAGCGACCTGGCTGCCACAAATGATAGCTCAACAAAGTGGCTTATCACGTGGAAGTTTATATTAGCCAAATACTCTAAATGCATGTTTCTAAAAAAAACGGAGGACCGGGAGAACAATCCACTCGACCATGAGGAGAACATGCAAACTCCACATGTACAGGTGTCAGAGTTGGGATCGAATCCACGACCTCCTGTATACCAGGCGAGGTAGTTAATATCTCGCCATGGAGAGAGACGCAAACTCCAAATATACAGCAAGCGTCAGGGTCAGGGACCGAACCCACAACCTCCTGTATACCAGGCGAGGTAGTTAATATCTCGCCATGGAGAGAGACGCAAACTCCAAATATACAGCAAGCGTCAGGGTCAGGGATCGAACCCAGGACCTCCTGTATACCAGGCGAGGTAGTTAACATCTCACCACCTTGGCACCCCAGATATGTTGCGTGTAACTCAGTAAATTTCCTTTTCCTGCCTAATGATTTCTAAAACATTTCCTGTCATAGTTTTGGGCATCTGGAGTTACAATGGACTTCACATAAAAAACGAGGCACTCTTAGTCTAAATTCACGAATGTATTTGTATTAGATTATTGCCAGCAGCATATGTTGAATATTGTTTCAGTATAATTTCACACAGTGTATTTCTTGTGAAATGTATTTGTAAGTAAGTACAAGAATTTGCGTGATTGGATGTTAGTTCTACGCACGACATGCTCAAACAGGCTTGGGCCTCGCCAGCCAAATTCTTTGTAAGAACATGCTTGCCTCGCAGATTAATGTTTATTTTCTTTAGAAACTCACCGATCAGTTCTGCTGACGTGAGCCACGTGGCACTGTGGAACACACAGCTAGCTTGCGCCTCCGTTTAGCGCGGTTGGCTACGTACGACGCGAAAGAAGTTCTGCCAACCGGGCACAGAGCACCTGGATTACATGTAATTTTGTAGAGATGTTATTATGCATCGGAAGTGGAAATGCAAATACCCTTAACGAGACCATCAATTATTGAACCCTTCGAAGAGAAACACCTACTCCGCATATCATTTACTAGTGCAGCACGGTCGAGGCTGCCAATGTCCCTACGTGACACCCTCCTTTCACAGAGGTCCTGTGATGCGTTTCACGTGTACGTGACGGTGCATCGCGATTTTCGTCCAGCCCCTACGTCTTACCTGGTCGCATTTCTGCAGAGGCATTCAGATGAGCTGTCTAACCTTGAGATGAATGGGTAATGCCGAGCAGATACTCGGAAATGCTAAGACAAGGAAATGACGTGTTCTGTTTACGTGACAAACCTTACTAATTGGCTATATCGGGTGGTGGCGGGTTTAACGGCACATTTATATATGTACGCGATCTAACCCGAAAAAAACCTGTTATGGATGATATTGGTCACGAAAGCCTACGTGTTAAACTAAATGGAATGTTGTCGTCAGAGGTAACAGGATATATTCTCGGGGCACTTGAAATGCGAAGTGCAGCCTGTCTTTATTTTAATTTTTATTTAACCCACGACTTTTTACTCCAGACCTGACTGAAAACACCAGCCACATTCAAAGCAGTAATTGCTGTATAACTTAATTGGAATGGCTTTTTGCAGCAAATAACACTTATTTATACTGTGGATGTTAATGCATTGTTTAATGTTACACTAGCATACCCAGCAGGTACAGAAAACCTTTTTGCAAATGAAATGTGCAGCATGCTTTTAATGAAATGAATGTTTCTTTTAATGCAATGAAGACCATTAAAGAGTGATGTGTTTATTGTTCGAACCATAGCAGTTTTACAGAGAAGGCTAAATTACAGAAATTAACAGCCACGCACAACACATGATAATTGCCTTTGGCAGAATGTTGAATATTTTTTAACACTTCCACAAATTTCCATGGAACGTAGTTGCGGTGTGCCAAGCCCTTCAGTGGAGTGAACAGGGCGTCCCATTGTCACATCCTTGGCTGACTCGTAAGAGGCATTGGAAGGCAGTTCATAGACGCTTGGACATTCAATACAGTGACACATCCATGAATAATTAACGGTCTGCTGGCCCCTTCGTGATTTCCCTTGTGAAGGTGCCTTTATCCTGACCTTCCCCGTGGTACCGATACTCGCCGGAGTGAGATTGCAGGGAAGAAGAGCGTAAAACCATCATCTTGGCCCTCCATTGTGGAATGTCACTTGAGAAGTACAGTGGGGATTGTCTTTCAAACTTTAACGTTCGGATTTATCTCCTTGCGGAGTTATCCGTAAATTGCTTGTTTGTCCTGAACTTCTTCAGTAAAAGCATTGACATGTTTCGATTTAAAGCTCTCGTGACTGCAGGGATTCATCTTCTTGGTTTTTTCGGTAAAGTCACGTAGAATGGAAATAATAAAATAATAAAAATAAAACATCATTAAGTAATTCCCATGACGTTTCGGCCACAACGCAAGCAGCCGTCCTCAGGTGAAGAACAGGTCTGTCGGGAAGACAGACGTCGTGAGAATTACTTTATAATGTTTTATTTTTATTATTTTATTATGTTTTATTTTTATTATTTTATTATTTCCATTCTACGTGACTTTACAGAAAGAACCAAGAAGAACATTGACATGTTGTCTCGACTGAACCGCCCTCTATTCATCTGTGAATAAAAGCTTCATAGCTCATCGGATTTCTCCAGGATAAATAAGGATTTTTTATTCTGATCCCACACTTGCACAGATATCCCAAGTGATTTGCTGTTGGTCTCACCTCGCCATTAGACCGGGATAAATGTACACTAGACATTTTATACACCCTCAGAAAATGTGATTAGAAAATAATAAAATGTAATTTGAAAGGGAAAAGCAAATGGTAATGTAAGCTCTAGGAAGTCTCATTTTGAGACAACAATGACTGCATGGTGTTATGTAAATAACTCATCCCGGGTCAATAGTCAAAATTAGTCGGTGGTTTTCTGCTCGAATGAGCTTTAAGGTGGTGGTCGTCTGCATTTGTACAGTCCTCAGACAGTGGTGGAAATTCGACATTCCTGTGGTGAGGGCGAGTCTTTCCATCGGACAAAGTTTTGTTGAGTTTCCAAAAACAAAATGGTATTCATATTGTTGACCCCAGATGGATGATGGGCTGAGTTAATCCCCAGTAAGGTTTGTGAACTATCAACCCTCTGATTGCGAGCTGCTCGCTGTACAGTTGAGCCACCTGGTTGGTTAATACAAAAACTCATAAATAATTAAGATCAAGCTTTAAACGTAACTCCGTTATTGACATGGAAACTTCCACGTGCTTTGTTCATTTTCCTCGTATAACAATAAGGCTCTGTGCATGTGTTAAATTTCATTTTTTGCCCTCGAGTATAATTTTCTGTCCACACGAACGGAATAAACGTAACAATCGCGCGTTGTGTTGTCTAGATTGGTGCCTACGACCAGCAAATATGGGAAAAATCTGTAGAGCAAAGAGAAATCAAGGTACGGAATCAATGGATGCATTGTACACCCGTTTGTTGATTGCACAGAATGTCCTTTTGACGTCCTTGCGAGCTGTCATCCAAACAAAACGAGGGCATTGGTTTGTGTGCCTATCAGCACGTACATTTTTAATGTAACCGTATATGTACACTAACACACCAGACAAGCGACTACACGACTTTCAAGCACAATCATCCAGTGTTGCCTGACACTTGTGCACAGCACGGGTGCCATAACCCATATTTCTAGAGCTGTGCAGCCCGTATTGCTCATGGCGGTTAATGCCTCCCGGCGGGAGGGAAGGGCCACATGTGGTCAGAGGCAGTGGTCGCATAATAGTCTTGGAAAATGCCTCGTTTCTCATCGCGCATGCCCCCGCCATGCCACGCGCACGGTGACAGTGCAGATCGTGGAAGAGAAGTTGCCGACACTGAAGCCAACTGCTTGATGCAGTTTGGGGCGATCTCGCTGGGCCAGTTTTGAAATGATGGTGCTGTGTTTACGTTGCACAGAATGCCCCCACCCCGCCCCGAACCTCTCCCTGGAGAAGCTTGCTCTCGCAAGCAAGCTCAACAACGATGACCTTTAACATTATTGCCGAGCACATGCAAGACCGATACTGGCCCAGGTGTTGAGTGCGCTTGAGCAAAGTAAAAAAAATGTCATGTCCACTGTAGTCAATGGACTCGGATCTAATATTTTAGTTATTGGCATCATCAGAGATGATAACGCTTGAATTGTACGAACATTTTTAAATGGACAATAAAAAACTAATTATGCAATAACTTCCTTTTTAAAAAGCATGTAATCACATAATCGACTTTTCTTTACCATGTATAGAAACTGCTATCACTAAACATTATCCTCCGCCAGTGGTGCTGAATTCTGCTCTGGCCCATCATGGTACGACCGCATTTCAGTGGCTTGTAGTGCTGCTGTCGTCCAAGTGTAAGCATTGCAACATGTAAATGCAGTCTGCGTTTGAGCAGCCTGCGCAGTATAAATTGTCCATTTATACTCCGTCTCCAAATAACTCTTTGTAATAGACTGCATTTTTTACTTGAAGTTTTGTAATAGCGAGTGCTGCATTGATTGAACAAGAAAATGCTCGTGCTTTGTGTACAATTCCTCCTGTGTGTTTCTTTTTATCCACTTGTTGCCTGTGCTGAGTAACATTTACATTTTTATTTCTTGCGTATCTGTGCCTTTACTTGCTTAGTTCACATTATTCTTATTCCTTTTTGTTTCATACAGTTTGTTAGATTGGTGAGTATTGTAGCGTGTGACTGTGTGTGCCAATTAGCCAATTGTTTCTAAGCACAACCTCAGGCTGCTACATTTGTTTTAAACCAGCAAACTAATCTGACACATGTGATAACCCTTTCATGTTGTAATTTGGTTTTTAATTTGTGACTGAAAGAAATGGCATGGTTTTCATTTACCTCTCTCACCCATCCTTTATTCATCAACGAGAACATGCATGGGCACTGCGCCTTGTCAGCTGATTGGTAAAACACGAGTCTGTGAAGAGCCAAATATGTGTTTTCTTTTGGAGTAAGATCAGTATTCATTGCAGCATTCAGTGTGCTTAATATGTGAACATGAGTGTTATTTAACATCCACCATTACTCCAGAACTGAACACAGCACTGTTACGGAAAGACAACCCAGATTGGGTATAGCAAATGTTGATCCGCACTGCTGCATGTATAGGTTTTATAGCGGTGTCAAAATTACATTTGTTGCTTACACAGTACACGTTGCACGTACCGCATTACGCATATGCAGTGGTCTGTGTAGACATACCCGGAGACACACTATACTTAGGAGGTATAATATTATGCGTAGGAACCAAATCCTGCCTTAATTAGCCAAACGAGCCAAGCGGCCTTTTCCAAACACGCAACCATGCGTGGCCGGTGTGCGGTTAATGAAGGTGATCGAGTGCCCTCCTCCGTCCCCTCCACATGAAGGCATTTTTGGCCGCATCTGACGAGAGGGCTGCCCTGGAAAGATCTCCCACCCACCTCCACGCCAAACTCGCTCGCACCCCACACTGAGGTTGGCCGCTCTCCCAGAGGCAGAGTCTGGGCTCGTTAACCTTGAGACCCAATCGCAGAGGGGGGTGGGTGGAGGGGGCATCCCCTATTACTTTATTGATGGGGGGGGGGCAACGACTGCGTGGCATTGTGAACATTGCCGCTGGGTACCGAGGGCACTGTGAGCCTTCAAGTTGTGTATCGTAGACCCGTCTCCGGCCGCCCTCGTAAACGTCATTCGCTGGTGGCTTCTTCTTGCATGCGTAACCGCGTACTAATTGTACGACGCTACGGCATTGTGTTCATTGGGTGACTCTTGTGATGCGTGCAAGGCGGCACGTGCTTAGTTTAATTTGGCGCCACTCTTTGAAGCTGAATTGTAGTGGGGGAAAAATGTTTGACTTATTTTCATCGTCTAAATGCCAGCAGTATTTTTCGATGCTACTGAGGCTCAAATGTTATTACGTTATTTACTCAATATAACTAAAATTATATGTTTTGAAGCCTTAATAAAAACATTTTGACTTCAATACAAACTCAGCCCATAACTATCAAGTACATAGTACAATTAGGCAAAACGTATTTACAAATGTCAAGTTGAACATCCACTGTATTTTAAAGTAAACTAAAAACTTCCTGGGAACTTTTGTTGCCAGTATCAAAGTATGAAAAAATAAGAATAGGTTTTACTCTTTCTGGCAATAAAATAGGTGTTAAGATGTACAAACATGATTCCTTGCTAAAGGTTTCTATTTGGTATTTGAACATGTTTAACACCTGTTTTATTACCGTAAAGGGTTAAACCTATTCTTATTTTTTCATTTTAAAAACTTCCTCTGAGATATATCCTTATCATTAATGTCAACATTTTATTTGAGCCCTCATTGTACATTGCAATGGCAGGTGGTGGCGTAGCTGCACGTAATTTTGGGGTCGCTGTGTTTTTTTCGCAAGCTGTACACCACTACGCAGTGCATGAAGCGTGCGTCTGACGCTGCGCGGATGCCCCAAGCTGTGATTGCGTTTCCATCTCGATGTGCAGGGCCTCCGAAACAAGCCTAAGAAGAGTGGGCACGTCAAGCCGGACCTGATCGACGTCGATCTGGTCAGAGGTACCGTTTGTCCGCGGGCTCCACGCGTCATTGGGTTGAGGGGTGAATGCGAGAGCTGTAGGGGCCTTCCCTGTTGGACAGTTAAACAAAAAAAAACTCCTATCCAGGGGCCTGCCCTGGCTCCTCCCCCCTCAACCAGTATATATACGGGGTCGGATCTCTTGGAATTTCTAATTTACTTGATACAGCGAGCATGCTGTGACGGTTCCACCTGAAGACGGAGGGTTGTGTTGCCTCCGAAACGTCGTGATTTTTATTTTATTTTTATTTTACTTTTATTAATTTAATTTTGAATTTTTTACCTACGTGACTTTACCGAAAAACCCCAAGAATAATAGTTAAACACAGCATTAGTTTCCTTGACGTAAGTTCACTCTGGTATTTAGCCACGCGCGTTTGCGCAAGTACAGCAAGGGCCAGCCTCATTATGCATTGTTGTGGAGCATTATGGGTAATGCCTATATAAGGAAACCTCCGTGCTGTGTGTCAGCATGCAAATACATTGGATTTTAGTCCATGGGACTGTTACCAGGCCAACATCACCCAACATAATTTGTTTAAACAAACTGTGGACTGGTTTTGACCTCATTGGTCTCATGAGCACATTCAGGCTTCTGTTAGTGACCCGGTCTGTAGAGACCTTTTGAGTATCCACCCTTTATATCCGTCCCTTTTCTCTGGGTGCTCCGGTTTCCTACCACATATGCAAAAACTGTTTAAAGAAATGGGCCAAACATCCCAGTGCCGGACCCACTGGAAAAGAAAAAATTGCCTTGAGGCTTTTCTCGGCTTTCCTGCTTCAGGAATTTTTTTTTTGTTTCACTCTCATTGTGGAGTTAATTTTAAATGTTCGTAGTTTTAACCTCGATGCCACACATATATCTATGTCATATTGAAGAACAAATGGCAGATCTCAAAATTTATATTTAATTGGTGGAGTGTCATAGTTAAAGGCAGTCGTGTTTATCGTTACATATTTGCTTTAAACATAAAAAAACAACTATCGTAGAGCATTATATAAGTTTGCACTGCTGGTAAAATAATTGTAGCGTGATGCCCAGATAAGGTTTTGTTTTTCTCAGTTGGTGAGTATGTGTTGTGCAGGAAAACAATGAACAACTCAGTATCTGCATAATGTATTCTATAATGCTTTACATTTGGTTCGACTTCGGAATGATAAACACTGCCAAACCGGTTTTGGTGAGAAATAATTCACTTGCACGAATTATCAATGCACTTCCATGTGGTTGACGCTTTTAAATAAACCTTGATATTAAAAAACGGAGTCTATCCATTGATAATTGGTTTTTTACCCTTCTATCTGGCAACAAAACTGACACCTTTTTTACAAGGAGTCATGTTTGCATAGACCACAATACCTGCAGTCATAATGAAAACAAAAAACACAACTCTGATAATGTATGCACTGTCCTTGAAGTTGATTGGTCCACACCCGAGACAGCTTTCCTTAGAGCCTAGTCTCACATGGCGCCTTTTGGCGTCATCTGGTCCAACCCATGTGAGACTAGGCTCTAAGGAAAGCTGTCTCGGGTGTGGACCAATCAACTTCAAGGACAGTGCACATTATCAGAGTTGTGTTTTTTGTTTGCATTATGACTGCAGGTATTGTGGTCTATGCAAACATGACTCCTTGTAAAAAAAGGTGTCAGTTTTGTTGCCAGATAGAAGGGTAAAAAAACTATTATATTTTTTACTGGCAAATGAGGTTCCAATGGTGTAAATGTCTATCCATCGACTTTTGACAGGTCACCAAACCCGCAATAGTAGTTGTAATAATGATCACGTGAACAATGCATGATTAACTGAGGGAGCAGTAGCACTAGTGATGAACACATTGCGCTGTAATTCCATTGCCTTGAGTTTGAATCCCAACCACAGCTAAGATGTTGACAAGTGATATCTGAACCATGCCTTAGTTACCCCTCCACTAACCGGCAGTGACCAGCGTGGTGAGATACTAAACTAAAACTAAACTATTTTTTTTTATTTTACCAGGCAAGGCCCACTGAGCTCTATAGCTCTTTTTCAGAAGCGACCTGGCCACAAATGATAGCTAAATCGTGTGGCTTATCACGTGGAAATTTCCAGCCGCCAAATACTCTAAACGCATGTTTCTTAATGCGGAGGGGAAAAGCGGAGGACCCGGAGAAAAATCCACGCGACCACGGGGAAAACAGGCAAAATCCTAATTTCCAGCCGTCAGGGTCGGAATTGAACCAATCTTCTTCTTCTTTCATATGGCATTGTGAAAAGCACAGTACTTTGTAATTCTCTTCGCTGCAGGAAGTGAGTGGGCGAGTCGAGTTGCTGCACCGCCCGGGTCCTGATTTAGCCCCACGTGCGTGCAGGCTCCACGTTTGCGAAAGCCAAGCCGGAGAGCGCTTGGACGGCCATCACTCGCAAGGGCATCGTGCGCGTGCTGCTCTTCCCCTTCTTCTCGCGCTGGTGGATCCAGGTCACCTCCGCGGGCATCTACCTGTGGCTGCTGGGGCTCTACGTGCTGCAGGGTACGACGGGGCGGGGATGCCTGGGGGGGGGTGGGGATGTCGCAGGGAAGAGCTCAACGCTGCTGCTCGCCTTGATTCGTCGTAAAACGTTGGCAGAGATTGTTTCCGTCTTGATTAGTGACCGAAGCTGTTGGTTGTGGTGCTGTTTGCGTGTGCTCGCTGCGTACGTGCCTACACCTTGTGTGGCTTCTGAGAAAAGCACGTTTAACCCTTTCTTATTCCGAGATGACTGGAAGTTGCAGGGGGGTTCAGCATACATTTTATTTCGAGAGGTGTAGCGCCATTGTTTTTAAAGACATTGTACTCACCGCAGAGAACTGTAATGACACGACCGCACTCTATGATCGCTGGGGCCAAACTGCCACACGCCCTCTCACATGGCCTTGTGGGAGCCTCGGTACCGATAAAGTTATTTTATTTTATATTCTGGTACCATTCCGATGACGTATACGTATATTATCAGGAACGGGAGAGGGTTAAATACTGGCTCTTGCAGAGTTTGTGTATGGATGAGTCATTTTGAAAACCTAAGTTTAGAAAAATTTAATCAAAAAAGTCTTCTGCACAAATGTTAACCCGATTGCACTATCAGTGTCACGAGACCAACAATACATTCAAGACTCTCACACATCAGTGCATCACGGGGTGATAGATAATACTCCATAGAAGCAAATTTCACAACTTGGGCTTTCAGTGACCTGTGTTGCACACATTAGGGGGCAACTCTTTCTTACTTGTTCTACCACTGAGAGGAATTTTTTTGCCACACAGCAATAAAATGGATGTTGTTTTAATTCTCAGAGCTGAAATTCAGCCAAATTAAGTGCAGATCCAAGTTTGATCTGATGCTAATTGTTTTGCGGTCATTTGTGACTAGACTGAGACCATGAACTGGCTACACTCCACTACACTAGAAAGCTCAGTTGAATCACAGCCATACTGCCCACATTTGAACCCATGATCTCATCGGTGGCAGCTCAGCTCAGCCCTCTGCCCCCTTAGCCACCCATTACACACAAAGTGCTTGCCACACATGAACCATCCTGAATCTCGTCAAGGAGCATAAATCATCACGCGAACTCCGGTCATGCAGGCAGCAGCGGCTTTTCACTGGCCGTCAAACAAAGATGGCCACCACATTGCACGTTTTCAGATGCGCTTCTTGCAGCCATCTGGAACGCTCTTCCTTTCCGGTATTAGGAAGCCACTGGAGCTGTGCACTTTTAAATATAGATTGAAAACTAATTTGTTTATAACAAATGTTTGTGTTTAAATTATAGTCCTTCCCCTGCTGCTCCTCCGATAAGCATGGTTGGCTACGTACAGTGCGAAAAAAGTTCTACATACATACGCACATATGCTCAGCCACCTCTTCATGTGTATTTTCGGCGGCAGGCACACAGTCCATTGGTAGTGTGGGTGACGTTTCCGCCACAGTGGCCAGTGTTGATTGTACCGCCTGTGTGCATGGCGTGCGCACGTGCGCAGCTCTGGCCGTCGTGCTGTACGTGAGCGGACCCAGCGAGCATGACGTGCCGTGGACGGAGGTGCTGTGCCCCGTGTGGCTCATGCTGCTGCTGGGCACCGTGCACTGCCAGATCGTCTCCACTCACTTCTACAAGACACAGAGCAGCCTTGGGGCCAAGCGACGACGGTGAGGGCCGTCCAGGGCAGTGGAATGCTGGCATAGCTCCCCCCACCATACATCCACTGCATATGCTGCCTGCGGAACAGCTGCTTCCACAGAGGCATACGCAGTCAGTGGTTTTTAGTTGAGCCTCATACTTGTGACCAAATCACCTGGAAGATGGCAGCCTTCACACGCCCCAATCTGTTAAGTGAGAAATCACGCCGGATGATATTACACGGCGACCGAATCGATCTCCCATTCGCCAGAGCAACAACAACCTGGAAAGATCCATGGTTGAGCATGGATAATAATAGTGATTTGTATGGGCAACCGTTACACATGCCAGTTTGTCATAGGCGAATGTGGGGCCGTGCTATGTGGTCGTCAGCAGAGGGCAGTGCAGCAAAATCCATTGTTGTATAATGCTTCTATGCTCCCACGTCTTCGCTGACCCACACTGAGCAGCGGCAAGTGCGGTCAATTGACCCCTACGACCTAAGCAGCGTGGGGAAGCCCTCATCCAGCAGTGGATTGACCAAAGTGTTGTGCACGTGCAATAATGTCCCACTCAGATATTCACATTCATACAAAATATCCACAGTCGACATGCACGCCAGTGCAATGGACAAATTTGTTATTGCCCTTTTGAAAAATCTGTGCAGTGTTAGATGAAGCTGGATTTTGTGCAGTGCTGCTTGAACTCTGGTTCGATTTCACTGGATCCGGGTAGAGAACTCTCACGCTGACTGGACATTTTTCCTCCGGCATAAAGAGTCCTGCTTTTGTTCTGGTAAATTGTACACTCGACAGTGTGAAGCTTCAGCAATGTTTATAGTAGGTACGTAGCAATGTGTATAGGAGGTACGTGGCGATGCTTTCAATAAATGTATCAAATGGGGCATTGAATTGTGTGTGTAATAATGAAGCATTTACAAGTCATGAAAATCATACACATGGGGCGAAAAGGTTCCTCCGAGCTAGGTAAAAAAAAAATGAGAATGCAAATGAAACATTAAACAAGACAAAAATATTCAATTCTTAAATTTACTTATGACCACGATTCATGAAAATATACCGATTCTGTTGTGCTAAAAAGCGTATTGTTGTCGTGATGAATCGTTCACTGTATTTGGTGTGAAGCTCCTTCAACACTGTTAACAGGGCCACAGGCATTGTGATCGCCTGTGAGACAGCTGATTTCCTAAATGCCACGCCAGGCAGGGCGGCAGATACCTCTTTACTATTCTACAACTGAGCCACTCCGAGGCCACGCCAAACCAGCCCAGTACGGCTTGGAAGGTGACAAGTTGTTTTCCACTGCAGAACCCGAGTTGTGCCGCTGATGTCCCACATTGAACGAGGCAAAGACGCACGTGCATGATGCTGTACGCCGTGTCTTCGCAGTTACTGGCTGACATCACACGCATTGAATTGCATCATGAGCCCCGGGCCCGGCCCTGCTTGAGCCAGGGCTAGGTTCAGATGTCTAATTTTGAGCCGAGCGTAGTAGCAGTTTGGTTTTCGGCTCGGCAAATAGCCAGTGGAAAACCACCCGAGCCGTGAGAGCCCTACACTGGATCGGCACAGGTGTGCCAGTAGAAAAGTGTGGTAAGAGACCTCCTCTCCCCCCCCCACCACCCCCCCTCCACCCCCCCTCCACCGAATTCTACAGGAGACTGCGTAAAGCGTCGCAGAGTGACCCTGGCAAAGATGGAGGTGGTTCGAGTACCACCGATAACCAGGACGAGTTCAGGCGCTCAGGCGGTGGGAGCCACGGGCCCGGGGTTCTGGCGGCCCTGAGACGCGCGTGGGGGAGACATCGTGTCTTTGGGTCAGTGCTGCTTTCCTCCTCTTCTCCTCCGCACTTCCGATTGAGCACGGTTGGCTATGTACGGTGCTGAAGAAGTTCAACATACATATGTAGTGCAGGACTTCGGAGACGATAATTGCGGAGGCACCTTTTATTAACACACACGATCTCGACTACACACACTAGTCACTCGCTAGCCTTAACACAACACTAGCCGTCTCGCATCGATGGTGCTAACTCTAAGATAGCTGACAGGCTATCTAGCAGTGCGACATCGAGTGGCGACGGCATTGACGACGGCAACGAGACGATACGATTCCCACGAACAGCCTCGAGCTATGGCTCACGGCTCCTTTTATCCTCGCAGCGTGGCCTCGCTCTGGCCTGGCCACGCCCCCCTTCTCGAACCCACTAGCAGGTTCCAGGGGCTTCCCGATGGACCCCTCCATGACCCTTGGCCCAGTTCTTCCATTCTGCCGACACACCCGTGTATACTGTCGCTCACTGGCGTGTGTACTGTTTGTACACCACAGTTGCCGCTTTTGGTCACCAGCCGGCGCTACTACACTACACATACATACACTTCAACAACATCAACAATAATACTCGCTCACCGCTTGAATCAAAATAGATTGCGTATGATACTTGATCTGGGTAAGTTTTTTGAATTTCACTTGGAAGCAATACTCGTGAGTGTGCTGGAAATGATGAATCGAGTCACGTTGATTCTTATACAAGCAATTATGTACATGGAGTCATGCACGTGAGAATACATTATTTACGATGTATGCAAACTTTACATAAATGGCATTCTAAAGCATGTAGGATAATGGAGAAAATAATATTGTACAAACCCGATATTAAAAAAATATATGACATGGAACAAACAAGGCACACGAAGAAATGTTTTTGTTTTATCAAATCGTCATCCTGAATCGTACAGCTGGGGCGGCACTTGAATTGTTGTATTCTTACTCGTCAGAGCCCGAATCCCATGCTAAATGGGAAAAATTATCCCTGACTGCTTGGAGTCCAAATCACATTCTAATAGTTCAGTGCAGTTTAGTTCAGTTTACTTTGAAGTACCCTGTGAGCTCAGGAGCTCTTAAGTCGGGTTTCATCAATAAAATCACACCGGTTCCATGTCAGACATAACACATCAGAGAAAAAGATATTGTTTAGTTTTTATCCAATGAAACTCTACCCATTTGTTGTGGATGGGGATAGCTTACTCATGTTTTATGTTTGTTTTTTGGGTGAGAATTTGTGTATTTCACTGTCGAGCTTGTTACCCTGTTTTTGCCCTGGACCTAGCATCGATCTCTCACCTCTCTTTTCCTGCAGGAATTTTCTAAAACTTTAGCCAGATGGGTGCATTGCATTTCCCACACCAACATGCACACCTGTGTGTTTGTGCTGTTGGATTAAATTTATGGCCGGGTCTCTGTCCATGGCTGAAACATTTTGTGGGTTTTTTTCTTCAAAATATAGTTTATAGCCCTTAGACAATCCACTATTGAATAAAGGCTATGCCAAACCATGTTATTTGTGGGGGGGTTTTTCCCATACTTCACCACACTGGTTCGGACAGATGTGTGAAGGTGCCCAGGACCAGCTCTGATATAACTCAAGAATCATTTTCGGTTTGCCCCTAAAATAAATAGCTCAGGGTGCCACCGCTCTCCAGATTTCAGAACATAAGTGGGAAGGGTGACCGATCTTAATAACTACTGCCCGTTTTCTGAAGGGCCGAGGTTCAAAAATGTGTCGTCGTTTTACGAAAGTGACAAACGTCACGCAACGAATTAGTAACGAGTCCCCTGGGAACGTCTCCGCACCCCCAGGCCGGAGCAAAGCAAGCGCTACGAGGAGAAGTCCACCGAGACTGACAATGGCTACATCTGCCTGGAGGGGAAGGCCTCGCGACACTGCGTTGCCGGGGGCGGCCCCCTTCTCTCGCACCGCGTGGAGGCCCTCTCTGCAGAGGGCCGCCCCCATCAGGGGTCACATGGCAAGCAGGTACGGGCGGTGCCCTGGTAAACACACACACAAACACACGTGGCAGTGCCGTCATATACTCGCATGGCAAACGGGGGGTGTATGCGTGCGTGTGTGGGGAAAAATGTGCACTCGCGTGGCGTGATTAAATAAGGTTAGCAAAACTAGTGAGTTTGTCTCAACCCACTCGCCAATCATTGCACAAACACACGTCATATTATGTTTGGTTTTTCAAAAGTAAAACATCGATTTGTCCTCGATGCAACAAAAAATTATCTGAAGCAGAAAGTGCACGTCCAAGTGAATGGATAAGAACGGTCACGTGAAGAGATTTCAGAAGTAGCTCGATGCTGTCTGCTTCCACGGACCGTTCTCTAACACAAGGAGTTGTCGGCTTCCCTGCCAGCGGTCTGAATGGATACATTGTCCATTAACACTATGCCGATGGCACAATTGTAAGAGAATTATAAAAAACACAGAAACATCATATGTACAGATTATGTCATTATTTGTAGTATGTGCTGTCTTCATATTGAATTAGCATGGCAACTAACGGGGAGCTATGAAATCAAACATCTTTTGCATATTTGTAATTAGTCCTTTTTGTGCTCTGGAGTTTCTCCAAATTGTGGGCAACCCTTGGATTATTTTGGCCTAGTTTCAATTGGGCAAGTGCCTAATAGCACCACAACTTGATGTTAAAGTCTCGTAATATTAGATCCTCTTAAAGGAGGGGGGTAATAGTGCCCCTCGCTACGGACAAAAGGACAGATGGACAGACGGAGCCAATGTGTACACGCTTCTCACCTGAATTGGACAGCGATTTAATCAAATAGAAAACCGCTTGCAACGCACTTTTCTGTGACTCCTGTCGGGACTCAGGAGGCAGGCCGTTTGGGCCCCGCTGCCTCGGACGACCTGTCAAGCGAGGAAGATGGTGGCGGACTGCGGGCCCCGGAGACGCCGGTGTACCGTCGCGGCGCGGAGCGTCCGTCGTGCGACGGGCTGCGACAACGCAAGCTTCACACGCACTGCAGGAAGCACTGCTCCGCAGAGGTACGGGCACGCTCACATTGACCCCGCACCCCCCGGCGCTGGCGCCGATTGCTCCTTGTCCTAGCGGTAACCGTCGTGACGCGTTTTTCTCGCGTAACGTGTCTCGGGAGGATGCGGCAAAGTGGCGGCGCGTTAGATTGTTAACCAGGTGAGAGAGGCCATTGTGACTTGCCGTGGGTGAAATAAAGCATTGCCGCCAACGTGTTGTCAAATAGCGACAGTAACAAGGGTATGCGGGATCATAAATAACGTGAGAAGATTAAGTAATAATAACCAATGAAAGAGTATAATACATTTAGATGTAAGTTATACTTCAAAAGTACTTGCATTCATTTTGACCAAGCATGTACCTTGATAGGTAAAGAACATGCCTAGAACGATTTGTTGATTCATCAAATAAAATTGATGTATACGCTGAAGGTATGCACATGTAATCATGCGTATGGGAGGAGGTTGTTTATGTTGAATGCAAATGACATGCTAATGTTACGTTAGGATGATGGAATGACCCAAACAATACAAATGAGACACACAATTTGAGAAACAATACAGACGTTACCAAAGAGACAAAAAGAGAATTGATTCTTGAATTGCATCCTGACTCCAACTCCGGACAAATCACCGTTGGGGTAAATTTTTGCATACCTAGTAAAGAAATAGCTTGTTATTTTGTAAACATAATCAATCAAATGAAAAATAACAGTAGTGAGTTGTAACCTCCAAAAATGTCTTCAGAAATAAAATGTTTTTCAGCTGAAATAATATCATCATTTACCCGTACTGTTAACATACCAAACGTGAGCGGGATATTTATAATTTAATTTGTTGTTTCAATTATGTAAATGAGGGAAGGAATGTTCACGTTAAAAGTTTCAAACCACCCCCCCCCACCGTCTTTTCAACAGTAAGTAATCCCCATCTAATGCTGTGATTTTCGCTAATCGAGCAGGGAATTTTACACTGCATTTTTTTTATTTAACAGGAGAGTTATGTGTCCATGCTCCCCCCTGCGTAGCATGAATATCTATCTTGAATTCTTAATCGTAAATCATTTCTTTTTTTATTGCGCCTTCAGTCTTGCATCAAACCATTAAAACAAACGCGTTATTGGCGGTTGGTCGTCTATCATGAGGATCCATCAGCGCTTTGTCATCCATTCGTAATACATTTATAGAGCAATCGGATGGCCACCATGGAAATTCATCAACTGTCACCCATGCCTCCCTTTGTTACAGTTGCTCTGCTGTCAAATTGCATATTTATCGGCTTTGTAAAGATAGATCGTGATCATTTATGTAGAAGCCCCTTGGTTTTGATTGAGTGTTAATTACATGGGAATGCTTTGCTCATTAACAAGCGTACACAAATTTATCACGAAGGAGATTAAAATAATTGTTATCATTCGGGAGCCATGGCTTGATTCAAGAATCAATTATTTTTGCATCCTTTGTAGTGTCTTGTTATGTTTGTTCTGTCCTGGCCCTGATATTATCGCTATGATTGTAAACGTAAATTAGCATGTCATTTGAATAACTTGTAAATAATTGCCTCTTACACCTGTTCCAATGCTGCTTGATTAAAATGTATTCTTCCGTGCTGCGAATTGAAAACACGAGTGTGTGCAAATGCAGGTGGCTTTCACTTAAAAAGTTATTTTAACGACAGACAGTTTAATTTGACCCCCTGCAGTCTCGTATGGAACTATATCTACCTTTGATCACTAAACCAAGTGTTTCATAAGGCAAACCGGTATTGCATGCCATACGTGTGCTCGTGTGAATGTATGCTCACTTGCCTGAATGCGTGTGCATGTATGTTCACTTGGCCCAACAGTCTGTTAAGGCCATATGGGGGAATCTTTGTGTTTGTGTACGTATGTGTGGGGAGTGGCAGTGTAGCAGTTCGCGTGCTGCGCTACGAACCCAGCGACCCGAGTTGGATTCCCGCTCATGGTCAACACTGGTGACGAATATCTGAACCGGTGTGGTGTAAAAAAAGAAACAAAGGCGGCCGGGCGTGGTGTTGGCCACCCCACCCACCTCGTGTGCCGTTCCGGCCTTCATAGGTGCTCGCTAACAGCACTTGCCCCAACAGGCTTACTAAGGCTATTACGGGGGATCTTTGTCTTTGTGTGCGTATGTGCGTGCGTGTCTGCACCCGTAATGCCCATGTGCAGGGAAGCGTGCACGCCACCCGCGACGGTGCCACGGCCTCCGGCTCTGAGAGTTGTGATCGATCAGAGAACGACTCCTTTCTTTTCCCACAGTGCTGCCAGGTACCAACGGTGGGGGGGGGGGGGGCTTCTCCCCACCTCTCCCTTCCCCCCCCCCCACTTCCGTCGCCACCACAGGCAATGCTGAGCTGCAATAATATTCGCAGACGTTTTTGCCTTGCAGAGCAGAGATGCTTCTGCGTCGAAGCTTGCGCACGTGCAATGTTTTCTTGCGTCGCTCTTTTCAGTGTCCTTGCAGCGCCTTAGCAATGGCTTGGAAGCCCCTTCTGTTCCTATTCTGTATTTGTGTTTGATTTGTGTCTCTCCCGCCGCCACGCTGGAGATCCCTGCGGCTGTGTGCGCGAAAGTGACACTTTTGCCAAACCGTGTAGAAGTCCTACTTATGATTTATATATGCTTGAAAACGCACATGATGTCGAGTGAACGGAGGGCATAGTGTCCTTGACTGAAATTGGCCAAATGGCAATTGCATTGTGACAGCCGAGGTTACAAATTGCATTCCGAGTATGCGCGAGCACGGGCTCGTCCACAACTGTGACCTTTTTGAAGAATTCTGGCCGCAGCAACGACTGACGTACGCAAGTGCCTTGCTCGGGGGCATGCTGTCTTAATTGGAATGACGCAGGACAAAACATGTTGTGCGAGTGGCTACGTGATCGTAGAATGTTAGAGCCAGCCTCTGTAAAGGCAACACTTGACACGTTTCTGACATTCAGGCCCGAGCAGACCCGACAGTTTCTATGGAAAGCCATTGAAAACCATAGGTTCTCTGTACACAATGCAAGCGAGTGACTCACCCTTGCACCTGTGTGTGGTGACATGAACCAGGAGGGACTTGTTGTTTTGCTTGGCGAGATCTCCCTGTTAGGGACACTTTGCCCGTGTGTGCCCTCTGGTCCGGTTGTGACAAACAGATAGAGAAGCTGTAACCAACAACTATTTAAAGAAATGGCCATCGAATTGAGTGCAATTCAAGTTAACATTTATTGACTTGGGTTAAAAACAGCCTTTTTAGCGATCAAAACCTTCGAGGTTATCAATACGGAACGTGGCATTTGGAAATGAGAAGTGTAAATGTGTTCTGGGCTCTGCCTAAATAGATCCCCCCCCCGCCCGCTTCTTCTTGATGTATGTGTGAATCATACTAACATTTGGGTTTTGCTTTTTAACTGTGACCCTGTTTCCTTTCAAGCCTGTGCCATCCTCTTCCTGTCCAGATTAACAACGTCTCTGTTTTGCTTTACAGTTTGATTCCCATCGACTAGTTCGCCTAGCCAACGGTTCCAATCATAAGTAATGTTTATTAATAGATTTGACCTTTGAAGGTTTCCTGAATCCATGTGTTGTCCTGTTGCGCCATTCTTTCATTTTGCTTAACATTGCCTTGTGTTGTTTGCGCTGAGAAAATGATCGATAGCGGTTTTTGTTATTAATCAATACACTGCTTTATGTTGGTTTCGGTCCAGCTGTTGCATTTTCCTTTCGTTAGAGCATTGGAGAAAAGTCACTTTACTTTCATGAAATGAAGGGAAATGTATGCACATTCTAAGTTCACTGTCAAATTATGGTATCCGTGCAAAGCCATGATGGCGCATCTGCACTTAAATGCAAATGTAAATGATCTTCCACAACAGACCTTCATTTGATGTGCAACTGGAATATATACTGTGTACCAGAGGTGGGACAAAGTCATTGTTATGCAAGTCCAAGTCGAGTCGCAAGTCATCAAATTCATGACTCGAGTCTGACTCGAGTCCAAGTCACATGACTCGAGTCCACATCTCATAGGTGGGACAAAGTCATTGTTATGCAAGTCCAAGTCGAGTCGCAAGTCATCAAATTCATGACTCGAGTCTGACTCGAGTCCAAGTCACATGACTCGAGTCCACATCTCATAGGTGGGACAAAGTCATTGTTATGCAAGTCCAAGTCGAGTCGCAAGTCATCAAATTCATGACTCGAGTCTGACTCGAGTCCAAGTCACATGACTCGAGTCCACATCTCATAGGTGGGACAAAGTCATTGTTATGCAAGTCCAAGTCGAGTCGCAAGTCATCAAATTCATGACTCGAGTCTGACTCGAGTCCAAGTCACATGACTCGAGTCCACACCTCTGCTGTGTACAGTAGACATGTTACATCAGATTGTTTCCATTTTCTCCCATCCAATGCCGTTTCCTATGCTTGTTGTGTGTGTGTCTTTGTACATGGCTCCATGGTTTGTATACTGGGCTACAATTCCAGCATCCTAGTTTGATTTGCAGCCAAGCATAACACGAGTGGCACATTTGATCTGATTCTGCACTGTGCCTCTTCAAATAATTGCCAGAAATCACATGTAAACATCAGCACTGGGGAGACGAAGGTGGCCAGGCGTAGTGCTAACCACGCCACCCCCACCTCGAGCTCCGCACCGACCTTCATAAGTGCTCGCTAACAGCACTTTCCACAACGGCCTGTGTAGGCCGTAGCGTGGGTCTTGGCCATTGTGTGCTCGTTCTCGTGTTTTTCGTAATCATCATCAGCCATGGCCAATCCAGTGCTGAAGTTTTGCTCCGGCTGCCGCTACGGCCACCTCAGGCGATCTAGCACACAGACTAAATTCTTCGCTCGGTGGACGTCCCCTGTGACGTATTCCATTCCTTGGCTGCTACTGGGTTATTCATGTCAGCCCATTGTGTGTGTATATGTATATGCGTTTGTGTATATATCAAAAGTGGGGAGCAGTAGTGCAGCGGTTAGGGGCGCTGCGCTTCAAACTCGGTGACCCGAGTTCGATTCTCGCTCACGGCCAACACCAGTGACGATTATCTGCACCGGTCCTGGGCTTCTCCTAGGTCGACTCGGCTTCAAATGAGTACCTGGTGTGGCGTGTAAACATCGCCACTTGGGAGAAAAAGCGGTCGGGCGTGGTACTGGCCACCCACCCCTTTGTGTGCCGTGCCGGCCTCCATAGGTGCTCGCTAACAGCACTTGCCACAACAGTCTGTTCAGGTTATACAGGGGATCTTTGCCTTTGTGTATTTTTTCATACCAATACCCACCATTTGCCACAAAGCGATGGTGACGTCACCACGGCGCCTGTGCCAACCTAGGTGCGCTTTGAGGCCACGTTTGTATATCATATATACGAGTGTATATATGTGCCCTTGTGCACCTCCGTTTTGCCGCACCCTCTCCTACCGCCCTGTCCGCCGTGCCCGCCGCTCCCGCCGCCTCTGGCAGGAGGTGCTGCGCTCGTCGGGCAGCTGCAGCTCGCGCAGTTGCACGACGTCGCGCCACGACTCGGAGAGCACGCGGCCCGAGTCGGAGACGGAGGAGCTGCTGTGGGAGGACCTCCTGCTGGGCGCCGAGTGCCGCTCCACGGGCTCCACGGACAGCGAGGACACGGTGGCGAGCGCCGCCACCCTGGCCCGCGCGCGCGACGACCCCTTCCAGCAGGTGGGCTGGCCCCGGCGCCGCCAGGAGCTCGCGAGTGTGCGCAGCTCTCTTGTCGAGAGCTCGGTTCGTGCGTTGAACTTCTTTCGCCGCCGTACGTAGCCAACCGTGCTAATCGGAGGTACGGGAGAAGGACAACTGACGAAACGTACAAAGCATTTCTTAAGAAATTAGTTTTCAATCGAGATGATTTGAAAGTGCATAGCTCCAGTGGCTTCCTAATATCAGAAGAGCGTTCCAGATGGCTCGTAGAAGCGCATCTGAAAGTGCGCGATGCGGTAACCGTCTTTGTTCGATGGCCAGCCAAAGGCCGTTGTGAGGATGACCGGAGTTGCGCGTGGTGGTTTATCCTCTTTGACGAGATCAGCAAGATATTGTGGTTCATTTGTGCCGTTTGACGTGATGCCCGATGTTTCGCTCTACGTACTTCTAAATCTTTGGGAGTTTTACCCAACTTAAACGTGAGCGTGGTAGAAAGTTACCGCTTGGCTGAACTTGCGTAATGGATAACAAGTTGAGAAGAAAGAACGCTACTGCTGGGTGTAACATCAGAGTTGTTGGTACCTTTGCGCCTGACTGAGAGCTGAATAATCCTTTCGGATATTTTTGCGGGACAACGCATTGACAATAATAAAAAAAAACGTGCGTATGGACTGTGTATGAAGAAGTGCTGTGACTGAACACTCTAATATTATAATCAGTGTTGTTGCCAGATCTTAAATATTTCCCTCTTGCCTGAGTAGTTTAGCCAAGATGCTGGCAATCTCAGATAAATTTTGTTCGTGAGCCTTTTTAAAGAGGTGGGTGTCCCGTGGCCGTGCACCATATGAAATGTACTTACGTATGTTGAACTTCTTTCGCACCCTACGTAGCCACCCGTGCTAATCGGAGGTGCGAAATGAAGTGGCGGGCAGTGGGTTTCCCACCACCGGAGATTTGCGTGCTCGTTGTCTTCACACGGACGATGTTTCTCTCCCAGCAGAGTCAGCTGTTCTTCCCAGGCAGCTCCTCCGTTGGGCTGGAGCGCGTGAGTGCCATCGTGTGGGAGGCCAACGAGTGCAAGAAGGCCGAGATGTCCGTCCTGGAGATCAGCGGCATGATCATGAACCGGGTGAGGCCAGTGCCGCAAGCGTGGCGACCTTGAAGAGTGATTGTATGTTGCACAGACCAATGCAGGCCGATGCCCCCTCCGAAAGTTATACACCACGCGATGTTCATCGACGCACGGGATGCGCATTGGATAGCGAATCGGAAATGTACGTCTCTTTTGGAAACCTAACTTGTGTGCGTTTTATCATCCGTAATGTCTTTAAATTAAACACATTGTAATTATGTTGAACTTATTTCGCACCGTACGCAGCCAACCGTGCTGACCGGAGTTATAAGTAGATCGACACGTATACTTACAGCCCTCGGCCATGAGAAGTGGTGCGTGGAATTTGTTGCACACACTCCAATTTAAGAGTAGTTTAAATATTGAAAATGATTGGTGCATGGTGGTGATAAGTGGATAGATCCAATTAATTCCGAATCATGGAAGAAACTGTTCCAGACGGCCGCAGAGGCGTATCCGAAAGCGCGCAATGCGGTGATTGTCTTTGTTCGATGGCTAGCCAAAAGCCGCTGCTGTGAGGATAGCCGGAGTTCGTCTGAGGGTTTATGTTCTTTGACGAGATCGTCAAGTTACCGTGGTTCAGTTGTGGCGAGCACTTTGTGTGTAACGATTGCGACCTTATGCAAAAAAATCGCGACGTTCTCGAATCTCACGACCCTGAATATGCGTCCCGGCAGGTGAACACGTACAAGCAAGGCCAGGTATACCACGTGTTCAGCAACCTGGTGACGCTGCTGCTGGGTGCGCTCCCGCTGGCCTTCCGCCTGCTGTGGCACATGGGGCTGGACCAGGCGAGCGCCGCGTCCCCCCTCGACGTGCTCTGGTGCTGCCTGGGCCTGGGCGCCGGCCCGGCTGCCGCCGCCATCGTCGTCATCTGCCTCGTGCAACGCGTGTGCCTCGTGTGGCTGCTCTTCTTCATGCTCTCCGTCGCCGAGAAGACCTACAAGCAGGTGGTGCCTGTCGGATATGGCTGGGCAGGGTGGCGTGAGGTGGATAGCGGTGGTGCCCGTTGAAGGGCACTGAGACCACCGATTCTTGAGATTCCTTCAGAGGGTCCTGCATTCGGATGTTTGGCCAATTCCAATTTAAGGAGGTAATTTGTTGTCCTTCCCCCGCATCTCTGATGAGCATGGTTTGCTAAGTACGGTGCGAAAGAAGTTCAACATACATATATACATCCGTGGGATTAAAATCGATTACCCGGAGAAAACCCACCATTCATACGAGGATAAAAAACTGAAAAGTCTGCACAGACATATTCATTGTTCCACGTGATGTACTGTCATCACTTGGCCTTGAAAACCCATAAGATTAAGGAGATTTACCGATTTACATCATGCCTTCTCATCGCTGGATTATAACTGTGCACCACGATGCCAAGCTAGAATAGAAAATACTTCACTCCAACCCAATGCGCAATTTGGACGCAATTTTATGAAGCTAGGAAATTATTTCAATTGATAATGAAGTGCAAGTACGAAATAAGTATAACATATAAAAGTACTGCGGGTTATGTAATACATTTTAGTCATACACTCCTTTACGCATATAGCATATCTATCTTTTTAACTGCTTTTTGTGTTTAGTTTGTTGTCCTTCCCCGCACCTTTGATTAGCACGGTTGCCTATGTACGGTGCGAAAGAAGTTTCAACATACATGCCATTGTGTCTTAATTGTTCAACACAATCCAACCACGCACTGACCAGCATGGAAGTACAAGCCAGTGCACCCTGCAAACCTGACCCCGCGTGCGGTGTGTTTCTGCGACAGCGGTATCTGTTCGCCAAGCTGTTTGGGCACCTGACATCGGCCAGACGGGCGCGCAAGTCGGAGATCCCCCACTTCCGGCTCAAGAAAGTTCAAAACATCAAGATGTGGCTCTCGCTGCGCTCGTACCTGAAGGTGTGCATCTTCTTCTTGGTTCTTTCGGTAAAGTCACGTAGAAGGAAAATAATAAAATAATTAAAATCAAACATAATTAAATAATTCTCACGACGTTTCGGCCACAACGCAAGCAGCCGTCTTGCGTTGTGGCCGAAACGTCGTGAGAATTATTTTATTATGTTTTATTTTTATTATTTTTATTCTACGTGACTTTACCGAAATAACCAAGAAGATGAATCCCTGCAGTCACGAAAGCTTTAAATCGAAAAATGGTGTGCATCTTGTTCAACGTGAAGTCGATTGATGACAAATCCACACGGTAGCACAGATCGACATTGTACATATTACAGCCGTGTCGTCATTTTATGGCTCAGCCCGGGGCATGCTCACTTAGATTAGATATGATATTTTAAATAGCTCCAACAACTGTGTGGTAATACTGGTGTCTGATTGGCTGACAGCGCACTGATCTGGTACTACTAAGACCTCGGGGTTGTAATCCATCTTATGCGTGCTTGTGATTAAGCTGGGTCCTCAAGTGTAGGGAGTTGGTGGCCACTGTCTGTTTACTAATGACTGCACAAAAAAAAGATTCGTATTTACAAAAAATATATGCTTTAGCTTTTTTTCAGTTTTAATGATTGCAGATGTCATTTTGATCGACTTGCTTTGAACCCTCTTTGCAGTGCAAAGAAAGGATGTACCCCCAAGTGCAGATGAAGAGGTCTTTTGATGTCACTTCAGCGTAGTTCTGATTTCTTCTTGCGCCGTTCTCTGAAGCAGTGTGGTAGACTGCTAGTTTTGAATAGAATCGTAAATAATAGAAAAATTTAAAGTGAATTCTACGTGGTTTAACGCGTAAATAACTTTGCAATAGGTGGACGTCTATTTCTGTATCACCATACAGTGCGCACTTATCTTAAATACAAGCGTGCACTTATCTTAAAGCTGCTAATTTTCTGGGTGGCTCAACTGAGATACGGTAAGCTGGCAGCTGCTCCCTCTGCCCGCCCCACCAATTTTACATAGCCACGGCCACACACTCACGAGCCCCACCCACACAGCGAGTGTTCTTGCCCTTTCTGAAATTGGCTTCGCTCATAGGCCCTGAAGACTCCTCTGCAAGCCCTCCCCACTCCGCAGGTAGCCTCGCACTTTGCCCATAACTGAGTTGAGCATGAGGCCAGAATATTTTACAGTGGGATCAAATCGCAATTAGGCTTCGGGGGACACCAGGGGCAGTCTTTGTGAACCCTGTATTGTCCCGGCCACACCAGGGCATTGGGAAGCTTTTAACTCGTTCACTGAGTGTTGTGTGTGTATTGTGTTCACTCCAGAGGCGGGGTCCCCAACGTTCGGTGGACGTGATCGTGTCATCCGCCTTCCTGCTGGAGCTTTCTGTGGTCTTCATCTGCTGTGCCCAGGTCAGCGTTATCCTCATTCATTGATAAAAAAAAATCTGTTTATTTTGTTTAGCCAGGTGAGAACCCAAGGGACCAGGATTGTCTCATTGGCAAGAGTGACCTGAGTGACCTGGGTCACCAAAATGATCAAAGCAAAACAAACAAAAGTAGAGGAAACAAAGCACACCGAGAAATCAGAACAAAAACAACCGTCACTTAAGAAATTTAAACGCTGCACAAACACAAATGAATGCCAAGTAATAACTCCCTGCAGTGCAAGTCAGCTTGGGCAGATTATCCTGCACCTGATTCAAGTACAATTCCAGTTAAAGTTACAAAAACATCAAATGGATGTAATTGCACGTGACTTAACTCACAACATACAGCACAGTGCTGTAAACAGTGTCAGCCAGTGGGTACTGAATTAAATCACATAAGAACAGCGCACAGTAGGTGAGGACGTCTTCTATACCAATGGAAAATGAATTGCCTACTGTGTATAGTCACCGAACTCAATTGATGGAACACATATTAACACCACTGCTTGCTGTGATAATTTACCGGCAGCATTTCAGATATTCGCCAAGCTACTGTAGCCATCCACCAGCTCACCAATGTCGAAGGGAACATATGAACATGTTTGATCAACTCTCCACCGTATGTAAGAAAAAGGCGGGTGTGTGGGAACGTCATGACGTTTGGCCGCTGGTTTTAACACACGGTTCGTGCGTGCGTGCGTGCGTGTGCGGACAGCTGTTGAACGGGCACAGCACCTTTCTCGACGTTCACTACAACTGGGAGTTGCTGGCATGGAGCCTCTCGCTGGGAATATTCTTGTTGCGCTTCGTCACGCTCGGCTCGGAGACGAACAAAAAATACAGCAACACGTCCATTCTGCTGACGGAGCAGGTAACACGCCTGTGATTGATGCCATGTTTTCTACCAGCCCCTGGAGTATCGATTGGGCGGTCACCCGTAGCCAGGATTTGAACTCGCCTGCTTATGCTTGGAAGTCTGTTGCTCGACGGCAGGGGTCGGCATACCAAAACAACATGAATAGGCTTTTTTTTCAAGAGCCGAAATGAATGTGAATATGAGACGGTCCTTAATAAATGACATCACAAAGCGGTCCTTAATGATGCGGATGTGCCTCCGGAGCCACGGGTTGTCGACCCCTGCCCATAGTAAACTGGACTTCCATGGTGAACTGGATTTGCATGGTCAGAGATCGGCAACCAAAATAACAAGCAAAGCCATTTTTTGAGGGAAAATTTCAAGAGCCACATGCGGTTCCGGAGCCGTGGGTCGCTGACCCCTGCTGTTCGGTCACCGTCTTGAGATTTTCTTGTTCCAGTGGTTTGACCTTTCCCCTTTTCTGGCTCGTCGTCGGATACGTTTGGCTTTGTGTGCAGATTAACTTGTACCTGAAAATGGAGAAGAAGCCGAACAAGAAGGAAGAGCTGAACCTTGTGAACAATGTATTGAAGCTGGCAACCAAGCTGCTCAAGGTGCACACCCAAATATTTCGTCGATAACTCAATAATTATAATATTAGGAGGGGTGGCAACACATTTTTTTTAGATGTGCGTTTGTTTTTTTAAGACTGGAGAAATTCGATTGGATGGAAAGAGGAAGTTCTGAGGTAGGTTCAGGAGGAGTAAAGAAGTATTAGAACAATGTGGAAACATTCATCACGTATGAATATAGGACATTCTCTGGAGCTAAAGCTTGATGAAGGCAGTTCTGGGAGAAATGATGTTGGGAAAAAGTCCCAGAGGGAAAAAAAAGAATACTGCTTGGCGACCAGAAATAACTAGGTCCGTAGAGTTAAATTATTACGTGATCTCAAGATCGGACAGGATGGGGGAGGGAGTTTGAGCCAAGGACCTGCCATTGGGCACAGGTCTCAACTGAGAGAATGGGGCATAGCACCCGGGAAGTCTGGCTGTGTGTGCTGCCAGTGGCTTTCAAATAAAGGGCCATGTGTGCTCTCCATATACTGCATTTGCAGGAGCTGGACTCGCCGTTCCGGCTCTACGGCCTCACAATGAACCCCATGCTCTACAACATTACGCGCGTGGTCATTCTGTCGGCCTTCTCCGGTGTGATCAGCGACCTCCTGGGCTTCAACCTCAAGGTGAGTGTGTTGGTGTTCATAGAGACAAGCAGATCACGAGTGTGTGATAATTTGCACACACGTGCATCAGCCACACCTGCACAGCGATGATATATTGATGGTCTTGGGTGTGGGTGAACAGGGCAGCTGCCAAGGGAGTAATGCTGTGAGAAGAGCCAAAAATATATTATGGTTATGAAGAATGTGCATGCAGGTGAAGAGACAGAGGCACAGAGACACAGAATCATAGGGACACCGGGAGACAGACACAGCAACATAGGGGACACAGCGAGACAGGACACGTAAACTGTGATGCAGGAAGATAGACAAACAGAAACATTGAGACTAAAAAATGTTTTCTGCCAGGGCACCATGTATGTTGAGGTTTGTCCTGATAAGAGCCCTATGTATGTGTTATGTAAATGTGTTTTAAAAAATCAAGTTTGCATAATAGATTGCATAAAAGTTATTCTGTGTAACAAAATAAGAAATGAAACCTGTTAATTTCACACAGATCAAAAGTGCTTACCCTCCAATTGTTGGTCTTTCAGTTTTTTTAGACAAATCCACATGGTCGCACATCTCGCCATGGTAAATATTACAGTCTTGTAGTCATTTCCTGATCAAAGTCAACACTGCATGAATTGTATTATCAAATGTGCAGGTCCAACACCGGGGAAATTATGTGTGTGTTTTTTTCTTTCAGCTTTGGAAGATAAAATCCTAAAGCAGGGCGCGCGAAGAGCTCGTTTCCTGCAGGAGCGGCGAAGATGTCCATTAGTGAATCGCTCCCAAGAGGCTGAAATGTGACTTTGCAAGGTTAATCCTGCGCACCTTTTTTGGCATTTGTTCCATGATATTTTATTATTTTGATTCATGTTATTGCCTCCTCAGTGTTGAAAGTCTTTTCATCTAAATACCGCAGCATCTCAAGTGACCAAAGTCAGTGTTCACATGTTTTCCTTTATTTTACAATCTAAATCAAAATACTGTATTGTCTTGGATAGGGATGTGTGTATGTTGAAATGGTTTTTAACTATTCAATCCCGTCATAACTACCTATAGAGGTTTGGTACGATCTCACGTAATGTTACACAGACTGCCATTTTTTTACGGGCACATCGCCACATGTGATGTGCTGATGGTTACGTTTGCTGCACGTTTGTTTGCTGAATCTTGGTATTAATATTCGGCAGAAATGCCGAATAAAGAGGTCAAAAATCCACAGCAGACACTCCTGATGAGTTTTAAGAAACGTGCAAAAAATTAGGCAGGCAATATGCGATAGACGAATGTCAACCCAACTATGGGTTCGATTTTCTCTGTTAACATATTTGTAAAATGTACATATGTATCAATCTTAAGTTACAGTATTGTCTGAAAACTGATTTTATTATTATTTGCACTAAGCTGGCCAAGATGGCCTTGATGGTCAAACAACAAAATGTGTTCAAACGTTGATAAGCTTGTCACCATTGGGTGTGTTTTAACTTTTTATTTAGCCCGTGCATACTACACGTGAGTGGTTAACGCCCATTGAGCCCACTTGCTTTGTCCTTATGACAAGAACTTAATTGGACATGAAAGTATAGCATCTGGCCTCGTGAAAATCGGTAATAAACCCAAAAACTAAACGTGTTGCCGCCTATACATACATCTAAGTGGGGTGTTCTTTTAACGCAATTGCATATTTGACCTTGGTTTGAAAACGGTGGTGTATATGTCACTGCATTTGTCAGGATACGTTATTTAAAGTCGATGCCTACTATAAGCTACAGGGTGTGCATTTCATGTACAGTGTGTGCTCACTAGAGCTGCAATTCCTGCAATAATTATATGGTATTTAATTCCCAGGATTCCACCCCGGACAATTCCTGTCGGAAGTGATGTATCTATTGGTGATTCCCATATCAAAATCTCAAATGTATTTAAGTGGGAGTTTAATAGGGGTTTTGCTATGGGATATTTGTAAAATAGAATGGGGGGTGGGGGGGTTACATCGTGAATTCAACTCTGCTAGGTACTGCTGAGTCTATCTGGGCAAAATGACAATAATCGCCGATTCCATGTGGCCAGAATAGCCATTGCAATCCATGACCTATGCCTATTATGCAGAATTGGCTCAATTTTACCCCGTTTCTGGCAGTGAGTTCAGTTAAATACAGAGAGAGGGGGCCTGTGGTTGCCACCAGCCCGTACCCACGCCCATATGCACGACCCTGCTTCATGTATATGCAACATTCTGGCCAGATTCTTAGTTGCTCTTTGCATAGCCTCGGCTAAACTGCCCCGTGCATCCTGGCTTGGCATTGCTATGGATAAAGTACCATGTCCTGAACGACGTTTCTCCTGACAATGAGGTCCACACTGCTGAGAGATGCATTTGAAATGGTGAGATTAATTTCGTGCATGAACACCCCCTGTTTGAGCGTGATCGCTAAAAAGGCCTTCTGCGATTTTTCTTTTACGATCTCTCCTCCTGGTTTTGGAGGGTTTTTGGAGGGAACAGCTTTTGGATTTTGAGGATACCATCGACAAACACGCACCATTTTGTTTGTTTTGAGATGCTTTAAATAGCCAGACGTCACTGCACATTAATACAAACACTACCAGCTTGTGTTTTTATATCTTGTGACGTGATGGACAAGTTACGCATTTGCATTGTATTATTGCTGTTACATAATGTTTATTGTTGTTTTATGACAATGTACAAATGGTACTATTAAACCAAACCTGCCCAAAACTTGCAATATATTATTGATTGCTGGATGTTGTGACTTGTTCTTTGTATGCCGATTGTTATAGTTGCATTGTAGAGTGTATTAATTTCATTTCAACACGATAAAGTACATTGACATGTGTATCTAGTTAAAGGGGATGCCTGTAGAAACAATGCACAGTGATGTGTGTATTGTGATAGGTACAATTACAAATGTATCTGAATGTTATTACCAGTTCAAGTTAATGTGTTTATCCAGATGGGTATTCGAGACACACAAAGATCATGTTAACGAGCCCCTACTTAAGGCCGGATCGGCATGCGAGGGAGTAGGTGGCCAGACCCAAGCCCCGGCTCCCTTTGTCTCCCCAATGCCTATGTGTACACACGCCCAAGTCGTCAGGGGAGACACATCACCGGTTCAGACATTCGTCACTGGTGTGAGCTGTGAGAGGGAATCTGAACTCGGGTCGCCGGCTTCATCGTGCGTCAGCTACTTCACCACAGATCCCCACAACAACGAGGCCCACGTGAAGTTTCGAAGGCTGGGTGACAGGCGGTCATGGGACTGGCCCACACAGGCACGCGGTCTAAAAAATACTCGAGTGGACAGTCGCATACAAATACACCACACAGGCACACACTCGAAAAATTACACACGTACTCTCACAGACTCGTACACATAAATGCACAAAACAGTCCAAATAATGTTTTAAACTACACATACGAAGCTGCAAACCGGCAGAAGCACCCAGAGGGATGGTGGCCATGTTGCATAGGGACTTCACCGTGGCCATTTTGCATGGGGGCCGTCTTCCTGCCAGCTGATTGGCTGTTGTGGCAGAAATTATGACGTGGACCCTAGTAACCACTTTCGTGAGCCAAGTGTTACGATATCGCCAGCACCTGCACGGAGACTTGCCGTGTTGACTTACATAGTTGCTGATCATATGACAATCGCTGCCAGGTGGATCTTACGTGCATTTTCTGTACTCGAGCCCCCAAGATGGTCTCATTTGTAAGAGTGACCTGGGTACTGCTCGCAGTACACCGGTCCATGATTTACGTCTAATATTGTTGTATGGCCTTTAACTTTACTGCATAATAAATCGTTATGTACCACCACACCTATTGGAAATTGTTTCAGTAAACGGTGGGATTTTTATCTGCTTTTATGAAAGCTACTGAACTGAAATACTACACTGTGTAGTTATTGACTAATGTAATTAATAATCCTGCATTTCCCATTGAGGTCACTTGATTGCCCTGGCTCTACAGAGACTGTTTAGTGGCTGTGTAAAGCCTTGCCATTTTCTAGTGTGTGCAATACAAAAGCGAGCAATTGTACAAGCAGAGCCGTGCCGAGGGCATGGCGAATTTTGGCGAACGCCTCGGGCCCCGCACTCTGGGGGGCCCTGCGCTTCGACGTGATGACGTCAGTCCGAAGGCATTCCCCCTGGGGAAACCACACATTGGGATTTGGCCTGGGTTCCGCACTCCCCGCCCCCCAATGGAAAAAGCTGCAACAAGTGAACTCGAGTGTCACTTTTAAAGAACCCTGAACCTTTCAATACTTATGCTCTTTCGTCTATGTATGTTGAGCTTCTTTCGCACCGTACCGATTTCTTTAATTAAACACGTTTTGAAGAACCATTCATTTTTTGCTAAATAATCGGATTACCCGGCATCTCCCCAGTCCCATCGGATATGAGAAGCTAAGCAGGGTTGGAACCTGGATGAATGCTGATTGTCACTACATGACAGTCGCTGCACCTGCCAATCACAGACCGCGGGTCCATGAAGTGGGCAGCAGAGGGCAGTGCAGCGAAGTTAATTATTGAACGGTGATTGTCCCATGCTCCGAAAAATGCGCTCTTTACCCTCAAACCTGCACTGACCAGCTTTGTGAAGTTACGGTCAAATAAACCCACCATGACATGCACAGCGTGGGGGAGGAACCCTCACTTCAGCATGGGGATTGACGCAAAAAAAGGTGTTGTTTGGTTTGCCATCACCACAATGATAAATCCACTGTTGGATAAAGAATTCGGTAAGCCGTCGGTCAAAAGCACCACCTGCACGCGAAATCATGACATTGTTCCCGCACCTCCGATTAGCACGGTTTGGCGACGTACGGTGCGAAAAAGTTCAGACAATAGGTGCTCCCTCTCTACGGTGAATGTGGATCTCAGGCGACTGGCTCCTTTGACTGCCGCTCCGAAAAAAAGGGTTTTTTATGAGCTCTACCATTGGCTTGCTGTATTTTCAACGAAAGCGAACCCTCGAATTATTGGTGGAATGTTTACGCAGAATGTTACAACCCAGGAAAGGATGTTCCAGGTTCATTCATTAAAAAAAAACGTTTTTTTATTAGGTATTCGGCTCTTGAATCGGGTGCAACCGCAACAAACAAAAAAAACATGAACAAGAAAACATCTTAAGTGCAAACAGAAAATCCAAGACAAGACAGCAAAATATTGCAGAAAAAGCAAAAATCCCAGTGGGATGCAAGTCAAACAACAACCACAAGACAACTTCGATTAAGGCCATCAGTCTAACTCTGTACTACAACAAACAAACATGGCCAAACCAAAAAACTTTCGAAAATCACCAAAATAAAACCATGAAAGCAATGAAACAGTGATCATAGGAACTGTGACCGAATTTTCACAATAAACGACGTAAACAACATGTACTACCAAACTCTGCAGCCATAGCTGGCTGCATGAGTCACTCCATAACAGCAGGAGCATCAGTCGGAGTATTAACATTTTTCAATGCACTTTTAAGATCAGATTGTTGTGCGATTTGGAGATCACGGACAACACATTGACAACATCTTCTTGGTTCTTTCGGTAAAGTCACTTAGAAGGAAAATTATAAAATAATCAAAATAAAACATCATAAAATAATTCTCACGACGTTTCGGCCACAACGCAAGCCGTCTTCAGGTGGAGAACAGGTCTGTCGAGAAGGCAGAGTCTGAATGGCACGCCCCAGGCTTGGAGCGACTATTTATGCTGGGATGAAGGGGCGAAGAGCGTCTTGACAAAATAATTTGCATATCAAGAGGAATTTAGCATATTTATGGGAAATGCAGATATGCGATTAGTACTACTTTACAACACTCATCATTGGCGCTGTGCCACAGCTTCTGCACAAGCCCCATTCGTTATCAGCGCGTGCAGCGAAATCGCCGATTGTGGGTGTGGGGGGCGATTACGTTACAGCGGGGGAGCTCGATGCAATTAGAAACCGAGGCATCGGGTTTGTGAACAGACAGAGGGCGATAATTGTTTTTTTACCCTTCTATCTGGCAACAAAACTGACACCTTTTTTGCAAGGAGTCATGTTTACATAGACCACAATACCTGCAGCCATAATGCAAACAAAAAACATAACTGTGATAATATATGCACTGTCCTTGAAGTTGATTGGTCCACACCCGAGACAGCTTTCCTTAGAGCCTAGTCTCACATGGGTTGGACCAGATGACGCCAAAAGGCGCACAACTCAAAGACAATGCACCATCAGAGGGCGATTGTGTGCGTGTGTGTGGGGGAGGGGCTTCTTCCTTTGGTCAAAAAGTACAGCAGCAGCGCCGCCACGTGGCTTCTTGTTTCGCCGGCAAAGCGACTGTGCAGCAGGCTGCTTGCGTTGGTTGCGACTCGTCTACGACTACTGCCGCCGCTGCTGCTGCTCGTCCCAAGCAAGATACAGAGAGAGAGAGAGGAAGAAGCGTTACCCACCCCCTCTACTCTTCCAGCATTTCTCTGGTGAGCGAGCGAGCGAGAAGCAAGAATGGCGGGCTTCGTTTCCCACACACGCGTTCCATGTAGAGTGGGCGGGGGGGGGGTCTAACATGGGTGGTCTAACAGTGCTGGGAGCTGTTTGGCGATGCAATGTAGCCACGCCGAGCTGCCGTGTATTTTATAACGATTTGAAACTCACCACCCTCACCACCACCACCCTCACCTCCACCTCTCACTTCGAGAATCTCTCGGCTCGTCCGATGCCTGCGCTGTTAACTCGCGACGTGGGTCACGGTGCCTTGCCCCACTCCCCTCCCCGCCTCGTTCTCAATGGGCAAAGCCCGCACTTGACCAGCATGGTGAAGTATGGTCAAACATCCCTGCCCCCCTTGACCAGCATGGTGAAGTATGGTCAAACACCCCTGCCCCCCTTGACCAGCATGGTGAAGTATGGTCAAACACCCCCCCCCCATCCTTCACGGTGTGATGCCTCATCTAGCAGTGGATTGAGCACTGCTGCTGCTGCTGCTGATGGTGGTGGCGGTAACGCTACGAGTTTCTATTCTCTCTCACGGCCAACACCGATTGCGACGATTCTCTTGAACCGGTAACCTGAGCCTCCTCCCTCCTCTAGGTCGACTCAGCCTCAACGAGTTACCCGGCGTGTCGCGTTGTGCAGTAAACGTCGCCACTGGGGAGACAAAGGCGGCCGGGCGTGGTGGTAGCTGACCACCCACCCACCTCGTGTACCTTCATAGGGTGGCTACTTGCTAACAGCACTTGCCCCACCAGTTTGTGAAGGCTACACGTGTGAGGGGGTGGGGTCTTTATCTTTGTGGTAGTACAGTGCCGTGTCTACTGTAGCTGTGTTGCTCTGTGAAGCTGTGAAGTTGTCTTAACGCGACTTGTTACAGAGATGACAAAGGTGCCTTTGTGTCTGAGGCGTCCTGAGTTTAGCGCGGGAGTTGCGTGCAGATGTTGATGCGACACAGCGGGGTCCATCACCACACCACCACCATCACCACCACCACACCAACACCATCACACCAACACCATCACACCAACACCATCACACCAACACCATCACTACACTACCACCATCACCACCACCACACCACCACTATCACCATCACCACCATCACACCACCACCATCACCCCACCACACCATCATCACCACCACCATCACTACCACCACAACCTTCGTCTCTCGTTGTTGTCGTGGTGGTGGTGGCGTTGCGGCCTTCATCGCCGCTTGCTACTCGCTAAGCCCACTCGCCCCCCCCAACAGTCTGTTAAGGTTTATACGGCGGTGGTGTGGGAAGGTGTTGATCCTTTGTCTTTATATGATGAGGATGATGATGATGCGTTTCATTCGGATTTTACGGAACAAACGGCACCGTGGAACAACTCGGCAGACACAACACGCACACAACACACACACAGACGCAACACAATCGGGGTAGATTTGTACGAGGTGCTAGATACGTTACGACCGCGAAAAGCGACGCAGCTCTGCCGGTCTACAAGACGCAGTGGAACCAGATACACGTTGCATGGGGGGGGGGGGGGTGCGTCTTACTTTCCGGAGCGAATTATAACCTAAACCAGTACCGTTATCACGTGAATAATACTAACAATATGTGTGTGTTTGAATTCTCGTGGAGGATGAACGAGAGGCCGGGTCGATGTCATAAGGGCTGCGGAGCTGCTGGGCTATCGCGGGACCTCGTGGCGCAACGGTAGCGCGTCTGACTCCAGATCAGAAGGTTGCGTGTTCAAATCACGTCGGGGTCAATGTGGGGAATTTTTTTTCCAACTTTTTTTTCTCCACACCCATCTAAATGTATTTTTTGTAGGTTTTTTAAAAAAAAACATGTTCATATCTGGCGGTTAACCAGTCGCAAGTGTCGTTTTGAATTGGAAAGAAATGTGGAATTTTGCTCCCCCGACAAATGCGTGCGGACATGTTCATGAGGCTGTGTTTGCTGATGGTGATGTGAGATCTGCTCACTGCCCAGGCGAGGGCGCTACTGGCTTGTATGGTGACTGAATTAACAGCCGGCGATAGAGAGTGAGAATATTTATCGGAATCAGAATATGTATTTGTACTGGAGGAATCCGATGGGCCTTACAGCTATTTTTCACAGATGCCCAGTAGGTTCACATATCGAGGGTGGCATCTGCTGCACGAAAATTCAGGTGGCAGATTTGGAAGGATTTGGTCGGAGTCTTACGTAAATATCCCTCCAATAAAGGGAGATCAGCTGTTCGCCTTGGTAGTGTTCTCGAGGTTTGTCAACTGCGTGTATGAACATTGCAGGTCACGTGCATATACATCAAATAGTGATGGTCATAGTACTGAGCCCCCTACTACGAAATAAATGATAGGACCCTCTTGAATAAGAGTTGTGAGACTCAGTGAGGCTTTCCTGGATCAGAAATTGTAAGTGATACTGGTAGGAACCTCCTGGTTACACCAGCCCACAGGGGATTATTGTGTCCGTCCGTCGTGCATCCAAAAATGGGAGGAGTGGGGCTGGGTGGAGAGGGGAGGGTGGGGCTGGGTGGGGAGGGGCTGGTCACCCCGTGGTGCCCTTATAAAACTCAACGTTTAACCTACTCACGTCGGCTTGTGCCCCACCCTCACAGTCGTGCATATTTGCGGAATACACCACGCCGCCGTTGACCCTGGCCATTGACCGAGCAACCCAACGTTACTACCAGCTCCCTCCGCAGGAATGTGTTAATAGTAATATGCACTCGGTGAATGTTCATGCTGCCAACAGCACAGATTATTTTTTCAAGTGTCACCTGAAACATCCGTTCCTGGGTCGTAACATTTTGCGTAAACATTCCACCAAAAATTCGAGGGTTCGCTTTCATAGGTTATGGTTTTATCTTGGCTCTGAAAGGTCTATAAACATCCCACCACCAAGGGTCTTGTGTTTTAGATGTTTGGCCAGAACCAATGTAATGAATATTCTGTGTTGTGGGAGGGATTTGGAGCACTTCTAGAACACCCACCGTACATACGATAAGATAATCCTCAAAGGTACACATGGATGTGTTTTATAAACCTGCTTGCTCTACTCCCGTCTGTTGGACATCTCGGAGCCTAGCGGATTTGGGAGAATCACAAACCCTGTTTTATCGGACCACCAACCCATGCGTCGACCTCCGCTTGGCCAGTGACGCTGTTACTTGCACCGAGAAAGCAAAATCTAACGACTGCTGGTCATCCCTCCCTGCGCCTGTTTCATTTAAGTCGGGCGCGGGGACTCCCTCCCTTTGGCAACAGCCGCTACCCCTCGCTGGGGTTCACACAACGCCCCACGCCTCTGGGAATGGGGGAGGGGGACACGAGGTGCTGCTGATGTCAGCACGCCGACAGCTGTCCGCCCGTGCTCGCGCTACCGCGGTGGATTAACTTCGGGCGACAGCAAGCCCCCCTTTTGCGTCGGCTCTTCGGCGGAGGAGGAAGAGAGGGGATACGCGTCGGTGGCGGTGGCGGCGGCGGAAACAATGCCGGGCTTCGCAGAGGACCCACAGCTGCTGACGAAGGAGAAGCTCAAGCGTGAGCTCGTGGCGCACAAGGTGGCCCTGCCGGCGGGAGAGCACAAGAAGGAGGTGTACGTGCGGCTGTACCACCGGCACGTGGCTCCGACAAGTGGCGCCGACTTCTCGAGCGACGAGGAGGACGATAGCGGCGCCGCGCCGTCGCTGCACGGAGCGGACGGCGTCTCGTCGTCGGATGGGGTCAGCAAGTTCCCCGGGGGTTGTGTTTTCTGCTCGGGCATCTCTTGCCGCCGTTTTGGTGTTGCTCTGCATGCATTTCTTTTTGTGGTCTGCACGTGAGTGGCACTTGCATAACGGCGTGCGCGAGCGAGCGTGTGCGCCGCGGGTGTACCGTGCCAGCCAAATTTAGAGCCGCGGTTTTATGTAAGTGTGTCATGTGACCTGTTGATGCGGTGTGCGGTGGTTGTTGGTCATTGCTGAACTAGACATGGGCGGGAATATTCTCACTGTCGTCTGGTTTGACGTGCGTGATATTGATTTTCTTGTGACCAGATCTCCCTGATTGTGCCCGATCATGTCGGATCGCGGATCGCAGATGCTAAGCAGGGTTGGCTACCTTTGCTGAGGCTGCAATGTAGCCAGGAGATGGTAGTACAGCAATGGAACCTTGAATCAATTTGTGTACATCTCTTATCTCATACTTAATGGGGTTTTTTTCTGGGTACTCAGGTCTCCCACCTGCCAAACACTAAATAAGGGAATTGGCCAAATTCCCAAATGAGCTTCGAGATTCCGTCAAACCTTCCTGAAGGGGGCATATTTACGATTTAATATAATTGCACGTGTTTTAAAGTAGCCGTATTGTCACTGACGAGCAGAAACGTATCAGCTCAAACTGTCAGAAAACATCTCCAGTGTGCCTTGTGCATGATTATCAAGGAATCTATTTTAAAATTCCAAGCCCTTTGAGATACCTAGAACTAAAATACGTTTCGAACATCTGATCTGACCTTGCATCAGAAGCACCGCTGTGCTATATCCAACAGCATTTGCTGCTCCTGCAGCTGTGTTCTGACCCAGTTTATGACGAATGCCACGTTGAAAGTGGTCATTTGCAGCAGGGGTTTCACTGATCTCGTGTAGCACTGTCAGCCGTGAAAAGCCACCGCTTGCGCCGCTGGAAGCTTGCCAGCCCGTGCAGGAGACAGAGCAGTAAATAACTAATTTCTTTAGAACTGCTTTTTCTGTTTTAGTTAGTTGTCCTTTACCCGCACCTCCTATTAGCACGGTTGGCTACGTACGGTGCGAAAGAAGTTTTAACATACATACTAAACTAATTTCTTGAACTGATTTTTTGTGTTTAGTTTGTTGTCCTTTCCCCGCACCTTCGATGAGCACGGTTGGCTTGGTATGGTGCAAAATAAGTTCTAAATACGTATTGCAAAATAAGTTCTACATGCGTACTAAGCCATCGGTGGGTTCCACCCGGCATAGGGTTTGAAACGTGTTCACCAGAGAAGTGAGGGAAGCTCACTTTTACGAGGAGCCGTGTCTATATATAAATGTCGTGGAATGTGAGGAGCCCGGTGGGACAGGTGGCACGGCTCCCTCGCACTCGCACGGGCCTTGGGTGGACATTTCGGCAGCCAAAGTTAGGCGCTGCATATCCTCGACACGTGCAACTACGGCCCATTGTCAATCCACTGCTGGATGAGGGCCACCCCACGCCGGGTGAATAACCAGGGTCATTTGACCGTGCTCGACCACGCTGGTCGGTGCGGGATGGTGAAGGTGGAGAGCATCGATGGAGGGAGCGTAGTACGGCACAACAATGGATTTTGCTGCACTGCTGCCCACCACGTAGTCCTACATGTGTTTGCGCTGCTTTCGTGTGCTTTATTGCTGTGCCTTGCTGAATTTGTTTAACTTTTTGTCGTTTTTGTAACTCGAGTGTCACCCTTGTACATATGAGACTATCCTGTTCTCTTTTGAGTTCTTATCTAGTTCAACAAAATAAACGGAAGCTTACAAGCAGCCGGCAGCTGTTCTTTTATGCATGGCCTTTGCCCATCCAAAGGCTTATCCAGGGTCAAAGCCTGCTTAGCTTCAATAGTCTGCAGAGACTGAGTGCCCACCGGGTGATTTGGTCATCAGTGTCGCCTCTTAAACCTGCTTTCGTTTGCTTTCTAAGCATTGGGCGTGCGTGATGTTTATCGGCTGGCTTTTGACACCTTTGCCTGCATGTGGGTGGATGGATAAGCTTTGAGGAATACGTTATTTGTTTGATCTTGGGGTGTTTTTCTGCCAACCCGACATCGATAGTCGCTGCGATCAAGCCTGCGCTTGCCAAGTCGCTGTAGTAGTGGTGCTGCTTGCATCATTAATAGCCGCGGTGTTCGTTAAAAAAAAACCGCCAAAAACCTGTGAAAAGGAAGGTACCATCCAGTTTCATGTTTTGAAACTTGGATTTAACTGTTATTTTGTCGGCGCATATGTTGTATAATTTCTGTAATTGATAACAAACTTAGACCGATAAGTTTCTTACTGTAATGTTAGTATTTATATCAAAACAATACTTGTGAAATTATAAAAACCAAAAACTTTTTCAATTCCATGACATCAAATAAAAATGTTTCTGCAGAGCTGAGTTGCTATTTTATTTAGTCAAATGTATTGCAGTCATTGTAGTTGACAGCGCATTAGCCCCGGGGCAAACGCGTACATTCGGTCGGCGCTAATTGTGCTCGCAGACACGGATGTTTGTAAAACTGCTGCTCATGCTTTCCCGTTGCATTGTCCACGTGTGCCTGGCTGTGGCTCGCTGGTGGCAGCCCCCCCTCGCTCGGTCTTTGCCTTGACGCCCGTGCTGCAGAGGTGGGACAAAGTCATTGTTATGCAAGTCCAAGTCGAGTCGCAAGTCATCAAATTCATGACTCGAGTCTGACTCGAGTCCAAGTCACATGACTCGAGTCCACATCTCATAGGTGGGACAAAGTCATTGTTATGCAAGTCCAAGTCGAGTCGCAAGTCATCAAATTCATGACTCGAGTCTGACTCGAGTCCAAGTCACATGACTCGAGTCCACACCTCTGCCGTGCTGTATCCACCACCTTCCCCACCTCCCCCCCCCTGTGTTCGTCGCTGAGCAGGTCGGCACAACGAGTGACATGACAAGCAAGGTGGAGGTGGGAGGCCTAGACGTGGACGTGTCCTCGCTCTCCAACGCTGAACTCGCCAGGAAAATCAGGGAGTTTGGAGTCAGCCCAGGGCCTATTGTCGGTAAGCCTGAACACAAACGCGCAGTGGCACCGTTGCGGTCGTCCTCGCAAGCAGCGGCGTTTTGGCTGGCCATCGAACAAAGACGGTTAGCGCATCGCGCGTTTTCAGACGCGCTTCTGCTGCTGTCTGAAACGCTCTTCCGATATTCGGAAGCCACTGGAGCTATGCACTTTTAAATCTATATTGAAAACTCATTTCTTTAGAACTGCCTTTTGTGTTAAGTTTTTCCATCCCCGCACCTCCCATTAGCATGGTTGGCTACGTACGGTGCGAAAGAAGTTCAGCATACATACGTATATGTAAATTCTAAACTAATACTATCTTTATTTTACCAGGTAAGGCCCATTGAGCTATATGGCGCTTTTTCAGAAGCAGCGTCGGTAGCTCAACGAAGTGGCTTATCATGTGGAATTTTATTGCAGCCAAATACTTTAATTCAATGTATCCGAAATACTGCCCAAATTCAGATATGAACTGATTACGTATTATTGTGGAACATTATGGATAAAAACAATATATATTTTAAAAAATAGTCCATCGGCCTATCGTCTTTCCAGACCAATGTTATCGAGCAGCATTTGTTTAAGTGAGCAAACTGTGGATGGGTTTTGACCTTTCTGCTTAGTTGCCAGATGTTATTGTCAAGAGCACTCTGTCTAAACGATGGGGCTTTGTTCAATGCAAAAATCTGTATTGTTTCCTAACTTTTTTTATACGTTTGTTGTGGAGCAGCATCGAGTAAAATTTAAATCTAGAATTTAGTTCCGTCTCGAAACACACACAGAAACAAACATTTCAGCAGATCAACTTTTCAGATACATTTTATCGAATAGAATTTGTTTAAGCGAGTACACTCTGAACCAGTCCCAACTTCTGGTTTCTCATCAGCAGTCCCAACTTCTGGTTTCTCATCAGCATACTTTTAGTTCTTTCGGTAAAGTCACGTAGGTAAAAAATGAAATTAAAATTAATAAAAAAAAATCAGTGATTTTATTTTTTATTAAGTTCAGCATACATTAATAAAAAAATAAAAACAATAAAATCACAGTGATTTTATTGTTTTTATTTTTGTATTAATTTTTATTTCATTTTTTACCTACGTGACTTTACCGAAAGAACTAAGAGTATGAATCCTTGCAGTCACAAAAGCTTCAAATCTAGAATTCTCAACAGCAGTCATGCCTGTTAAATGAACGAGTAGAGAACCCGTTGGTCTGCAGCAGGAAACAAGAGAAGACGGTTGTCATTTTCAATCTCTTCTCTCAATCCTCCTGTGATCTCGGAGCACTAAAAGTATTCTGCTTCTTTACATAATACAATTACAAGGTAATATGTATTGTGGAGTTAGTTTGTTTATATTCTGGCGAACGAATGACATGCATAGAAGAAGAAATTGAAAAGTTTGAGCAATTTTAAATTAACCATATCAGTCTCTGTTTTCGTTACTCCCACCTTTTGGTGTCGCTATCTATTATGAAAATTTCAGAACTTTTTCCGCCAATTCAACTCAATGTTTATTTGTTACGCTGAAAATCCCGTGTAGCCACTTACCCAGGTAGTTTCGGTGGCAATGGCTCGCAGCCACTCACAGCAGAATTATTGTTGAGGGTGGGGAGTCGCCCAGCCAGCAGCTAGCTAGGAGACTCGAGGTATGAATTGTAATTTTTCTAGACGTATGATGCTGCTGACAGTGCCTAAGCGAGTGGGGCAGTGCGCCCAATCTCCTCCGCTTCCGACAACCCAGGAGCACCGAGTTCGGGGCTTCGGTCCTTAAAATGTCTGTACCCTCCGCCCTGCTTTGTTACGGTTCTTGCCGTTTATACTGGGCTCTTTTGTCAAATAAAAAAAACAATTAAAAAAGAAGTATGATGCTGCTGGCGGGTTGTCAGACGTGATCATCGAAATGTGGTAACCCACCACACCCCTCTCTCTTTACCCCTCTCTCTCTCTACCCTCTCTCTCTCTCTACCCCTCTCCCTCTCTCTCTACCCCCTCTCCCTCTCTCTCTACCCCCCCTCTCTCTCTACCCCCCCCTCTCTCTCTACCCCCCCCTCTCTCTCTACCCCCCCTCTCTCTACTCCCCCTCTCTCTCTACCCCTCTCTCTCTCTCTCTACCCCTCTCTCTCTCTCTACCCCTCTCTCTACCCCTCCCTCTCTCTACCCCCCTCCCTCTCTCTACCCCTCTCTCTCTCTACCCCTCTCTCTCTCTACCCCTCTCTCTCTCTACCCCTCTCTCTCTCTACCCCTCTCTCTCTCTACCCCTCTCTCTCTCTACCCCTCTCTCTCTCTACCCCTCTCTCTCTCTACCCCTCTCTCTCCCCCAACCACTGGCACCGTTGCGGCGCAGCCACGACGCGCAAGCTCTACGAGAAGAAGCTGCTGAGACTGCTGGAGCACGGGGACGCCGCCCCATCCACGGCGGCCGCCGGGAGCTCGGGCGTCAACGGTAGCCTGCAGACCGATAACTACAGCGACACGGAGGAGGACGAGGAGGAGGAGACGGCAGAGGGTGAGTATGACGATGATCGCGTTGGGGCCGCGGTGACTTGCAGCCTGTGTGCAAACTTGTGGCACTCTGCTGTGAAATTGTATTTGTTTGTCTGGCTCGGTTGAATTTGTTCACGGATTTATTTCGTTGTCGCCGTTGTTGTTGTTGTTGTTAGTTTACGAACAAACTGGAGAAGTAACCGAAAAAGCGATTCAGACATCTTTCCGGTCGCCCTTCACAGCGCACTCTACCAAGGTCTGTATGCAACTCTTAACGATAACAAAACGTACATACGTGTGTGTGTGTCTTTGTGTGGTTAGCGTGCTGCGCTACGAATCCGGCGACCCGAGTTCGATTCCCGCTCGCGGCCAACGTCGGTTATGAATATATTAACTGGTCCTGGGCCTCCCCTAGGTCGACTCGGCCTCAAATGACTTCCTTGCTCGGTCATAAACATCATCGCCACTCGGGAGACAAAGGCGATCGGGCATGGTGCTGGACACCCACCCCATTGCGTGCCATGCCAGCCTTGATAGTTGCTCGCTAACAGAACTTGCCCCAAGTCTGTCAAGGCTATACAGGCGATCCTCTGTCTCTGTGTGTGCACACCATATTTTCCAGATTGTAAGACACGCTTCATTTTCCTGTATTTTAAACCCAAAAAAGTTGTGGTGCCATCTCTTGACCCGGCAGCTCTGCGCCTGTGTGCCATCACATTTGCATAACCATATGGCCACAGGACACAAGTTTGGGGGGCGCGGTGCGTCCTTTACTGTCCGGAGCGTCTTATGATCCGGAGACTCCTGTAGACACGGCAAGATTTTACCACCCACAGAAAAGCCGGAAGCTGGATTGCTCCCGCACGTTGGCACCGGGAGTAGGGGTGATGCCTAGGCATTGTGACCGCCTGCCCCGCACGGTGGCACCGGGGAGGGGGCGGGAGAGTACTAGCCTTTGCGACCGGCCGCACATTTTTCTTGCGGAGCTCACGTACCGTGGCGCTTTACTGGTTTCACACAGGCACACGCTTCTCCCGGACCGTCGCAGGACAGCCCCGCGGGGAGGCTGGGTCCGGTGTCTCTGCACCGGCAAGCCATTGTCCATCAGAGGGCTCTGGCCGTTAGCGGTGCTGATGCCGACATAACACAAGTGCGTGCGGCTCCCAGCTACCTCGCTCTTGCTCTTGCCTTTCAGGAGATTCTCACCACTCTCTCTTTGTCTCTTGCACTTGGGTCTGTGTGTGTGTGTGTGCGATTAGCTGGTGCGCTGGGGATGGAAGAGTCACAGCCAAATCTGTTTTGCTATTTGAACACGGGAGGTCACAGCTTCTGCTCGAATTTCGCCCTTTTTACCTGTGGTTTTGTGTTGTTATCTGCCCGAGGTTTGGGCACGGTCTTACAGCGCTGCAAACTCTTTCTACTTTTTGCCACTTTATTGGGGTTGTTTTTTTTGGGGTGCACAAATGGTGTGAAGTACAGTCGGCAATCTCTCCAAGGCTTCGTGGAAAAAAAATTGATGACCCACGAAATCTAGCAGGCAGATTGATTGGATGGAAAAAGTGAAAAGTTAAGTTCGTTGCATGGCAATATATGAGCATTCCATTGAAGCCAGTAGAAATTATCTTTGTAAAATATGAATGGGGGTTATCAACTTTTTCCAGAACACACCTCGGTTGATTGCAGAATATGAACATCCAAGCATTGGCAAAACTTTACACAAAACTATACGGCCTATCTTCTTGGTTCTTTCGGTAAAGTCACGTAGAAGGGAAGTAATAAAATAATAAAAATAAAACATAATAAAACGGCCTAGTGCAGTTTTTCGGGGTCTCCGACCTGAAGATCTGGAACGAGAGTTACCAGCTCACGTTCGGGACCCATCCCTGAGCCTGAGCTGGTTTAGCAAGGGACTTAAAACAATGTTGTTCCAAAGAGCTTGCCACGTGCAAATAGTGCGCATAAGTGATGGACTGCACTCGTAAGAGGGCACAATAAGAAATGCTCAGACCTTCTTACTTGCTAAGCAGTGTCGAACCGCATGAGCCTGCCAATAAAATAACTTGCGACGATTGCGCTAAAATGAGTATCTTGCGAAGAATGCGCTGAAATGATCAAATTGCGAAGATTGCACTAAATTAACAACTTGCGAAATATTACGCTAAATTACTTGCGTGCTTTCCTGGCCGCAAGCGTAGTCGTCCTCGCGGAGGGTTTTGATTGTCACCGTTGTCTCTCTCGCGTGCTCGCTCGCACGCGCACGGTGGTGGTGGTGGTGGTGGTGAGGGGTCGGCATGGGTGCAGAGGTCGTTGAATCTTTGCAGGAGAGCACCCCGTGCATGATGCGGCAATGGAGCTTGCAGTCCACCGGCCCGGACGACAACGTTGACTTCTCTCCGGTGACTGCGTGAATGACGGCTTGCTTGTGCCGCTGTGCTCCCACGGTGGCGCTCTCTCACCTCTCTCTTTTCTCTTTTCCCCGCCTCGCCCGACCCGCTCACACTTCCTAACTGCGCGTGGTTTATATTTCCAGCAGAGGTTGAAATCTCGTCCCTCCGTATCGTGAACGGCGTTAAGTTATTTTGTTTGTGGTCTAGAATTGGTTGTGTTCGCTTCCGGAAACTAAACTTGTCGTCTGTTTTGAATGTATGTATGTTGAACTGCTTTCGCATCATACGTAGCCAACCGTGCTATTTGGAGGTTAGGGGTGAAATGATGTGTCCATTCGTCGATTTAAGAGAACAGTAACGGCAACGACCATTTGGATTTCTCGTGTCAACATGCGATCGCATCTCAAGACGCTGTGCGGAAAAGTACGACGCGAAGATTCCCCCATGCCACTGTTGGAACCACGGCAGGGTTGGGAAGATCGTGGATAAACATGCATCCCATCGCACGCGTCGAATCCGACAGTCTTTCGCGACTTGTGCATGTCGTTTGCAATGGGTTGATGCGATTCCAGCGGCTGCTGTTGGCCGCTACGTTTACCGTCGTGTTGAAAAGACGATGGCTTTTTATTGTTGTTGTTTTTGGAATCGTGTCCCTGAATCTTGCCATTCGGTCAAATCCCTGCCCGGGCAGCGGGTTACGGGCGTTGAATCATCAAGCACTCCTCTTACTTGTGAATGCCATGACGTTTCATTGCCACTTGCAGTAAACGTTAATAGACGAAAAGGGGTACGCGTCACGTGTTTAGCGTGGCGTGGAAACTGGATGGGCAACTGCAACTGTCCGTTTCCCCAGTTTGCTGGACAGTTGGCAGCAGTGCGGTAGCTCTCCGTGAGCCACTTTGGCTGTTCAACCATGGCCCCTGTGTCTGCTTACACACCCCCCCCCCCCCCACAACTCCCAACTCAACTGCACAAATCATTCCCATGCACCTGGATTAAGACCCCTAATAATGATTTGTGTTGCTTTGGCGAGGACATTACCGTCACTTGGTAGGGGTGGCACGCGGTGGTTAGCCCAGCCACCGATTGCTGGTCACGGCTAACATCAGTTGGCGAGTGACGTCTGAATCAGTCCTGCCCCATCCACACCCACCCCCTTCACCCAACCCTCACACGCCTAGTAAGGTGAAGTATGGTTTAATATCCCCCCCCCCCCCCGCCATGGTCAACACGGAGTGGGCAGTGGGTTAACAAATAGCTCCGAATGATAGTAATTACCATCGCTACCACTACTCCGGCACCAGGTGGCGCTGCTTCACCTCTGTGGAGGGGGATGCCATGTTGTGTGTGGGATGTTCATTTTATTTCTCCACCCCCTGAAGGATGTGGAGATGTTCACCAACTCGGCCTCCCGCAGGGAGACGCAACGGGAAAAGGTCGCCATCGCGATGCCCATGGTGGGTTACGGCGTTGCCGGGCACGGCGAGGGGGGAGGGGGGGCGCGGAGGGGGGGCGCATGTTGGGTAGAGTCACGTGACCTTGCGCGCCAAGTCTCGCGCTTATTGGAAAGCACTGCAGATAAACGCAGCGGTTAAGTCGCTCGAAGAGCCGTATCGTTTCGGTGGAAAGGAACGGAGGACGTTCAGTTCAGTGTTACCAGGCTTGTGTAACTATTCGCTGTGAGAAATCGATTGTGAGGACTGCGATACCTTGCTTCAAGAGAATCACCTCACCGACTGAGGTCAACTCAGCCCGGATGTATGTATCTCAATTCTGTCTCTCATTCAGTGAGGTTTCATTCTTCACATAGACCCCACGGTGCTGTAATTAGCAATGGTCAAGTCAAGAAGGTGTCTTGTTCTTACTCGGCTTATTCTGTTATTGCGTATTGTTCAGGAGCCAAATGCCAATGTCGGTGTGTGCTTCGCCATGAGAGAGAGGGCTTTTCTCTCTCAGATTACCGTGGTTAGCTATATGGTCCAAAGTTAGTTTGGGTTGCATGGCCACAATCGCTCGACTTTGGCTTGTCTTGAGTTTTTCATTCATGGAGGAGATGGTGCTGCAAAGCGGCCCGTTGATGTGCTGATGCGGTTGATGGCTACGCCAGGGTCTTGGGGGATTGTCAAAGCCAGGAGGTGCGATGTTTGGATCTCGAATGAGAGGTCTTCATTCTGGACGTTCGCATTGTTCTCACTTCGCCAGCGTTCTTCCGCATCCAGGCGAGATTCTAGGATGGTGACAATGACTTTGAGTTGGTGGCGAGGTTCATTGTTGAGGTTTTGGTTGATGGGCAGGTGGTTGTCATTTGCAAGAAAACGTGTCAACTCCTTTGCGGTTTGCACGGGTCTGCTGCTATTTGATTCTGATCAACTCCTACGCCAACTCTGCCGACCGTCAAGTTTGACGAGACCAAATTTGCAGGCGACCGAGGACCATTGTTCGGTCTGCGCAAACATTGTATTACATGCGATGAAACTTGGATCAGAAGCACGAGCGTTGACAACAACAACAAAAATGGAGCGGAAGGTGAAAAGTGCGCAAAGAAGCGTAGGAATTACAGCGAGAGACAAAAAAAATATTTAATCGGGGAACAGACACGGGTGAAAGTCGGCTTGGGCAGGACATCGCTTAGAAGGCACGGCATCCGGTGGTCGAGTCTAGCAACGGAGTGGCAGCCAAACGAGAGCACGCACAGCGATGGAGTGGTGAGATCGGCTCGTGCGCAGGAGGCCACGTGGACCGACACGTCACATGACCGCGAGAGATGCCGACGGCTTGGCTATGCCTGCGTGATGCAGCAGTGGGGATAGTACCCTGGCTGATGGTGATGATGATGAAGAGCGGCTTGTAGGATAGGCCCCGGCTGAATTGTGTAGTGCTTGTTGCGCACGCGTGCTCAGCTGTCTGAGGGCCTGGAGCAGCAGTTGACGGCAGCAGCGGCCTGCGCCGTGCCCGGCAGCCTCTTCCCTCACGGTGGCACCATTTCGCAGAGGCCGTCCATCAAGCAAGACGACCGCCGCTTCTCGTCGGAGTGGGAGCCTTGGTTCTCGGCAGTAATTGCACCGCCCTTGCCGTTTCTCCTACCAGTTCCGCGCCCGCCCAGGAGTCGTACTTTTCCCGAGCTCGCGCCTTGCATGCTGAACCTTCCGCTTGCTGAGCAGCAATAGGGTTTTTCCACGACGTGGCGCTACTGCGATTAGTATCGGATGGTACACGGTCCACGATAATCGCAGCAATCGTCCGTTTATATCTGTCACGATCGTCGTGGCTCGTTGACATTTTTCTTCCGCGACGAAATATTTACGAAATAACGAATTAAAATTCACAATAATAATAACTTCTACTAATTGACGGCAAACGTGCGCTTAGAAGCGTTAAGATTTTGAACTTTTAGCACTTTGAAGGCTTAGGAGAGGCTTGCATCGGCTTGCCGTGTGACGCCGGCGCTGTAGAAGGTGTCGCAATTATGTTGAGCGATCATCATTGAAATAAATGATGCTAATTTAATTCATATTTGTTTCAGTATCGAATGTGAATTATGATTTTGCGGAGAGGATTCCACAGCATAGGGTCACATGACACGCTGCTTTTGTTGTCTGAAAACTGGCGCACAAATAGGTGTATTAGCTTGATGGATAGATTACATTTTTATTAACAGTTGAGAGCCCAAACAGACGAACAAATCCCTCAAATTACATCGGTTAACTATTGGCAATAGGTTAGTTCGTTTGAGTTTTGAAGAATATCCTTCAATGTCAATTCTGTATTTTTTTAAATATCCCATTTTAATAACAACAAAACATTTAAATCCAAGGAAGCGACCTGGCACGTATTTGGAAAGCGTGTTCCAACAGGCCTTAAAACGAGGCTTCAAACTACCTAATGCATATCGGCATCAACAAGTTTACATTTTGTGAGCGAACGTAGATTTGTGCCAGTACTATAGGGGCCTTCCACCAGACCGCCCTGACCACTGGATATGTGTATAGGACTTGAAGACTTCCCAGCCGTAGACAAGAACCTCTTGTACAATTTTATTGACTTTTTATAGACTCACATGGCCACACCCCCCACACTCCCCCCCCCAATCAAGACATTGTAACTATATTCTGGCCAAACAAATGAGTAAAGCAACATTTCTATACATATGTACGCAGCTTTATATATTACAACAATGCATGTACTGATAATCGCTTGCATCCCGCGCAGAAAGAAGATTTTGTGTCGGTGCGGGCCCGGAAAAAGCCCGACAGTCTAAACGTTTCCCACCTCGTAGATCAGGCGAGTACTTGACGCTTGTGCAAAAGGCAACGGGGGGCAATGCTGACCAGTGCGCCCGGGCCTGTTCCCATCTTGGAAGCTAAGCGGGGTTAGAGCCGGATAGTGATTGGATGGGCGACCCCACCGTGTGTTACGACGGGTATCGAGGGTGGCCAGTGGGCCAGTGCAACAAAATCCTGTTGTACTGTACGTCTATACTCCCATTCATTGTTGGACTGTGCTTCTGTGCTCTGCTTCCAACTTTGATGGCCCCCCCACGCTCGCCAGCGTTGTGAATTGCGGTGAAATAACGAACGGCCCGCACGGCGTGTGGAGGCCTTCTTCCAGCAGTGGATTGACAAGGGGCTGTAAATCTACACTGGCATTTCATGGTGGCATTGCTGTAGCATTAGCCATCGTCTCAATCAACAAAGTGGGAGTACCGCCAGGCTGCCGTAAAGCAAAGGTGTTGGGGGGGTGGGGGGTTTGAACTTAGGTAGAGGCTGGACTCAACTTTTCTTTGTGTTTTTTGTTTCCTCCCGTCCGCTCGCCTTCTTCATCGCCCCCCACAGTTTCGGAGCAAGAACATTTCTCCAATAGAATGTTCACTTTCCAAGAGCGATTCCGGCGAAGGGCTCTGCGAGCTGGACACGGCCATGATGCAGGTTATGTCCTTTTAATGCGAGCTCCCCCGTCCCGGCTTCCCCCTCTCCCGTTGATGGCGGCGGCGTCGGCGGCGTCCTGACGCCTGACCGGCGCGTTGGGGGGCAATGGCGCTTGCTGACGTTGTCTAACCTCCCTGCAGGGAAGATCGTCCGAGAACATTGCAGCGACGCAGGAGCGCAGACAGAAACGTGCAGCTCCTTGCACCCTTAAAGGCCAAGGCCGCCAGAGCAAAAACATTGCGGTACTCTCGCTCGGCCTGACCGTTCACGCTGTTGTACAGCTCTCCGGTGTGTTTTCGGGTCGTGCCGCACGTGGCTCTGGGAAACGATGGGCCCGAGGTTTCGCCGCCAAGAGAACGGGAGCTTCTTCAGGAAGTTCTGAAGGAGCTCCCGAGCACGTGGTACGATCCGAACACACGCCGCGAGGGCTCTTGAGTTGTTGTTTTACGACGTTTTTTTTCTTCTTCGCACAGCGGCTTCTTCGCGTGTGTCCTGTCTGCACGTGCGAGCGGTCGCGTCACGTGGGGCTTATTTTCCCGACACGGTGGAGGGGGAGTTTCTTTTGCTTCCGCGGTCACGCGTTGCACAAGCCGCGGCGGCGATGACTTGGGGTGGGGTTTTTGTTGCCGTCGAGTTTTCCCGCTGACGTCCGGGGCCTTCCCGTGGTCCAGGCCGTGCGTGTGCTTGTGCCTTGGGAAGGGCAGAGCTGGGCACGGCCAGGAACGAGAAGGTGTGGGGGTTTGGGTGCCGAGTAACTCGAGCCAAAACTTTTCACATAGATTCCTAAATGTGCGCAACGGATAATTTGCTCCGACAATTGTAAAACGCGCCGCAGTTATGTTCGGGCCTGTGATTGCAACATGCTGCTGTGCGCTGATGCCTTATTTCAGCTAATATGGTTTGCGAGTTTTTTTTCCACGTTGCTGTATGGCCCTATTATTTTTCGCCGTAGCGCATTGCTCTCGTATGGTGTGCCCTGCGTAAAGTGATGCGCGCGTCACAGCTTGGAACGCTCAAGTTTTTTCATATTTCCTTTGTGCATTACAGCATGACCGTATCACCTCCCCCGTACGTGCCCCAATCTCGTGAGAGCTAGGAAGCTAAGCAGATCTTGGGCCTGGTGGAGAGGTGCTTCGTAGATGGGTGACCACCATGCACGGACAGGTTTTCATAGCTCATTAGACCTCCTTTTCCACTACCAAAATATAATTATAGGGTTTTCCCCCTTTTTTTCTGGCAACAAAATAAAAGGGGGAAAACCCTATTATTATATTTTGGTACTGGCAAAGGAGGTCCAATGATGTAGATGCTCACCCCGAGCCCTCATTACTTTGATAGTGCATTGTCTTTGAGCTGTACGCCTTTTGGCGTCCTCTGGTCGAGCACCAATTGGGTCGAGGCTCAAAAGAAAGCCGTCCTTGGTGTGGACCAATCAGTTTCAAGGACAATGCATATATTATCATAGCGTGTTTTTTGTTTGCATTTAGACTGCAAGTATTGTGGTTAATGCAGACAAGAATCCTTGTAAAAAGGTTTCATTTTTGTCGCCAGAAAAAAAGGGAAAAACCCCGATTATTAGGTTTTCCTAGAGTTGCGGGCAATGCAGCAAGATCCGCTGTCGTTCTGTCCTGTGTTTTCCACACCTCTACTGCTTACACTAGCCCGCATTTACTGGCATGGTGAATTACACCATTGGAACCTCATTTTCCAGTAAAAAATATGATAATTGTTTTTTTACCCTTCTATCTGGCAACAAAACTGACACCTTTTTTTACAAGGAGTCATGTTTGCATAGACCACAATACCTGCAGCCATAAGTTGTGCGCCTTTTGGCGTCATCTGGTCCAACCCATGTGAGACTAGGCTCTAAGGAAAGCTGTCTCGGGTGTGGACCAATCAACTTCAAGGACAGTGCATATATTATCAGAGTTATGTTTTTTGTTTGCATTATGGCTGCAGGTATTGTGGTCTATGCAAACATGACTCCTTGTAAAAAAGGTGTCAGTTTTGTTGCCAGACAGAAGGGTTAAAAACCAATTATCATGGTGAATTACGTTCAAATAACTCCCACGGCCCACACACATGGCATGGTGAAGCCCTCGTCCGGCAGTGGGTCAACACAAAGGACTGTGCGCGTGTGAACTTCGACATTCATAGGTGTGCTGCATGCTAACGGCACTTGTATGTATGTTGAACTTCTTTCGCACCGTACGTAGCCAACCGTGCTAATCGGACGTGCTCCCCCAAGAGGTCTGGTACAGGCTACACGGGAGGGATCTGTGGTCAGGGTTGAGGCCGGCCTACCTGTGTTGGCGGAGGGACCACTCTGCAGGTGTGCCCTGTGTAATCCTGTGGCTGTTGTCTCCGTTGTTGTCTCTTCAGGACTTGAAGCTTGGTGGAGGCAACGATGCAGACTTGTTTATTTCGCCATCGGGAATAAGGTGAGGTGCTGCCACACGTCACGTTTTTTTTAGTTTTGCCAACGAATGTGATGTTGAGTTTCGTTGCGCAATTGCCTTCTGGCGCTTATCGTCATCATCATCAACCATCAATCATGATCAATCCACTGCTGGGTGAATGTGTTGTTGCCACCTCTCGTGACCCTACGATCAAACAATCCACCTAACGTCTGCAAACTAACCGATTTCATCGCTCCCATATCCTCGGTGTACGTACTCTCGGATGCGTCCCATACCTTACCTGCCACTCCGTAATTATTAATCGAACATTGGCTGTCATCTCTCTGATCGATGTGTCCTGCTGCCAAGCCCCATGTTACTTTTCTCAATCGTACGAATGATGACATGAAAGCTGCCTGTGCCCTCGAATCCACGTGTTTTTGTTTTTCCTCAATGTATTTCCAAGCATAAATCTCTCTTACTCTTGCATTGCCCTGCATGGCAAGTCTCTCCCCTTGAAGGTGAGACTCGTGGTCGCATGTGGCTCTCGCCTAGTTCTATGAATCACTTGAGAAGCTCACAGCATGTGCCGGCATTAACGAGGGCAATATCAGCCGTCGGTGCTAAGAGCCTTGCGACACCACTCGTAAGTTTGAAGATTGAAGAAATTTTCACAATTGTTTAGGGGGTGTATCGATTCGTCGATGAATATCAGTTCTTTAAGCTCACGGTACATGCGTCGAATTGATTCGCGCAAGAGTCTGCTTTTTAATTCGTGTCCATTGTAAGTATGGGGTTCTTGTTCTCCCCCTGAAGCAGCAAGAGTCTACATTGGCTAAAACGTAAACAAAAAATATTGATACTTTTATTGAATCTTGGCTGCAAAATCATCGCCGGGGAGATGTAACATTTCACCTCTCGTCGTGGTTGTTGCCGTGATCCAATTTTTTTTCATTCCTAGCGCCGACGACAATTAATATTTGCTTGGGTACATTTTAACCGGAACTCTTAACTCGGTCGATTCGGCGTATTTGCAACGTTGCCGCGTCGCCGCAAAAATGTGAACGGGCGAGGTGCTGTGATAAGTGAGCACACTCAAACCCGCGCTTCTCCGTAAGCGCCCCGGTGGTTACCGGGGACGTATCAGAACTGTGCCAAAGGGTATCGGTGACGATGCGTGAGCTCGTTTTAATAGTCTTGCTCGTTCATTCATAATCTTTCAGCAGTGATGTCACTGCCCGTTTCTCAACTTCCCCAGTGCGTCCGCGACAGACCGTGCCGAAACGTTTGGTCGCACGCGACCGCAAGTGGGGGGGGGGGGGGCTCTCCGTGAACTTTGCTCCCGTTCTCTCGCTGTGCGTAACACGTGTGCCCGTTTTCAGTAATTTAGTTTATTTATGGTTCCCACTTAAAGGGACTTCATGCGTACTTTACAAAATGTATTAGATTTTCACAGCCCATCTTCTAATCAACTGCTCAACCATTGCCCTCCTGCACCGTGTCATTGGCCATGGGGGTTGTTTGACCATACTTCACCACGCTGGCTCGTGCTAGTTGAAGGTGAGGGGGGGGGGGGTCCCCAGGACAAGTTCAGATATCGCTCACCGCTCGTGTTTGCCTTGGCTCGGGTTTATAGCACGCTCCGCTCACCACTGTGCTACTGCCTCACCGCACACATTGTGTTACCTTCTTTCGTATACCTATGTATGTAGAACTTTTTTCGTACCGTACGCAGCCAACGTTGCTAATTGTAGGTGCGGTATACATGGCTGAGTGCCAAATCCGTGTTAGAACTTGGCACGTAATGATGCATCGGTCAGACGGTTTTGAATACTCATGATGGATGCATGCATTCATTAATTCGTATACGATTTGATTATTTTCCAATCGTACACTCCCATGTAATGGGTTCCTGTGACCCCTGCAGCCAACTAGAGGTGCTAAATTGGCCACTGTTTAAAAAATAGAAAACTATTTTTAAAGTAAATTGCGACCCCCACCCGTAAAAATAAATTGACAATGAGTTCACTCACAAGGGGCACGAATCGCCGTCACGTGTCTCGCGGGAAGCAATTACGCCAAGCGTCATCGGCTAGCCTCGTAAGGTCGTTTACTATAATTGTTATCACTACTACTACGACTACCCGTTCGTTATTACAGCCGGTACCGCGAGACGGGCGAGGCGGAGAACTGTGTGAAGCGGAGAACGCAGGTGCAGATTAAAGAGACCTCGCCATTGACTTTTAAGAAAATCAAATGAGTGTGAACAGGACCCGTCGCTCGATGATGCTGACATTTAACCATATTTTATGACCTTGAGGTAACCCTCGCAGATGTTTTGCACTGGTTCCATCGTTGTTTGGGATCATCGGCACAGCGTCGTATCCCCTGCCACCAAATGCGCTTAGGGGGTGGGGTGGGGTGGGACTGCATCAAAAGCAGTCCGACCGTATCATACACTTACACAGGTACACAGGATGAACAAGTCTTGAGTAGTTGGCTACCCAGATGAGCGTGAGGTGGTGTCACATGCTGTTTGCAACCCTGAGGCAATCGTGGAAATTCCACGTTCGTGTGGCGTGGGCGAGTTGCCCAATCGACCAACCGATGCTGACATAACAAAAAAATAAGTGTAACTTGTTTGGTTCGATAATAATCGGGTTTTTCCCCTTTTTTCTGGCAACAACACTGAAACCTTTTTACAATGATTCATGTCTGCATCAACCACAATACTTGCAGTCAAAATGCTAACAAAAAACATACTATGATAATATATGCATTGTCCTTGAAACTGATTGGTCCACACCAAGGGACGGCTTTCTTTTGAGCCTCGACCCAATTGGTATTGTGGTTAATGCAGGCATGAATCCTTGTAAAAAGGTTTCAGTTTTGTTGCCAGAAAAAAAAGGGGAAAAACCCCTATTATATTTTGGTACTGGCAAAGGAGGTCTAATGATGATTGTTTTGTTCGCTTTCACGATCCGCCGGATTGCGCGCTGCGCAGCGTCGCCGCACATGCCACCCTGCCGGACACACGGTCAATACAGAAGTCACTCTTGGTCTCAGAGGGTGCTTTATCATCGTCATTATTGTGAGCCAGGGTCTATCCGCTGTTGATGAAGGCCTTGCTAAGCCGTTGCCGTTCCTCTCGCGGTGCTGCGATGCCACAGGCCATCTCCTGCCATCTCCTGCACACGAGCCGATCGCGTGGCTCCGTCTCCGTTGATCTTTCTCTTAAGCGTCTTCCCTCGTTTGGCTGCCAGCCCCGTCACCAGTCTTGTCCTGCTGCCTGTCAACCATCGTAGCAATGTGTCCTGGCCAGGCCTACTTGTTTTCCAGTGGATTGAACATGATGATGATGACGACGGTGGCGGGCGACCCTTATCGAGCTCTCCCGTCTCCACAGCGCCACTCGACGGCGCCCGATCCGCGGCTGCGCTCGGGACGGCTGGGGCGGCTTCTCCCCGGACCTGGCGTCCAGATCGTCGTGCGACCTCGGCGCCTCTCCCATCTCCCGCCCCCCAGGGCAGGGTTCCGTTGCGGGACCCATCCACAAAGCGGCCGCTTCCGGGCCAGCGGCGGCGGCGGCGGCCTCCGTGCCCGTGTGGGCGCGGTTGGTCGCCTTCGTGGTGGCGTGCGCGTTCATCGCGCTCGTGTACTACGCCTTCGAGGAGAACGTCCACTTCTCCGGCTCCTTCGACGGGGCGGCCGACGCGGCAACGGCGGCTGCTGCGGTCGGCGGGAACGATGGCGGCGGAGTTGCGATGGCGGAGTGAATGTCGCCCCCCCCCCCCCCCCCCGTTCATCTTCCTGACCCCCTCCCCCCACCCCTCCCGTGCTCATCCGTTTAGAAGCGGCTGTGAGAGAGGAGGGGGGGGGAGGTCGCTTTGAGATGGAAGTCTCGGTATCGAGGGAGGCCTCTGAGGTCAAGCAACTACATTTGACAACTTCAATAAAGTAGTAACCGGCTTCGTTCAGTGTTAACGTTATACCTAACATAAATAAGATGCATCGTTGTGGGTTTTTTGTTAGTATCCACATTCACAAGGCAAATGCACATGCCTCTTGCATGTCTGCACGTGGGCCTGTTGTACCACGACTGGTCATATTTGGCGTCGACATTTCAGAAGCGGGCACCCTTCACCCCCCCCTCCCTTGTTGCTCTGAAATCACCTGGCGTCTTCTAAGCGCCATTTGGCTGTCTTGTCCTGCTGCGAGTGAAGCGGCTGGGAGGCTGTGCGCTTGGCTGTGTGCGTGCAGCCCCCAGAGGGGCCTTGCAGCGCCGAATGCAGTCGAGGTATAACAACCGCATCGATCCGCCAATATTGATCCTTCAGCTTGTACAGAAGCGGCATGCATAAACAATCAATGTTTTTCAATTTGTGTTTTATGTCATGGGTTCACGTGACCCCCCCCCACCCTCCTGCCACCGCCTAGCAGCCACCAGTGGCCGCTACATTCAGCAAAGTGCAAAGATATCGATTAGTTAATCGAATCGCGACAATGAATTTCATCGTTGGAGTCGTATACCGCCGCAAATACGCAGAGTAGCTCGGGGGGGTGGGGGGGGGTACCGTGGGAGTCCATTCCCAATCCTTACAAGTAGCGCTACGAGTCGATGCGGAATCGCAGACGGGCTCGGGAGAAGAAAATCCGGGCCTTCCCCCCCCTCCCCCCCGCCTTGATTTTCCACTCGTGACGGCTTGCGAACCCATTCAACGCTTAATCCCACTGAGCTCTCGAGAAAGATCGCGTTTCTGCAAAGTGCAGTGCACCGGTTCTGCAATGCTCGAGTGGCACGTTTGTCGCCAGGGCCTGTGTTTGTCGACTTGTTGTTTTGGACGAGTCCCACAGTGTTCTTGCAGCAGCAGGTCGTGTGCCAGGTTGCGAACGTGGTTAATTGGAAGGAAGCACGTTATTTATTTTGGCAGTGGTAGGTTTTTGTATGCGTTTCATAGTTATTTCTTTGGATGTAGTTTTCGTTGTAGTTGTGTGCTTCAGTGTTTGATAACATTTGGTAAAGGTTTCACAGGGTTGCTGGTTCATTTTTCTCAATTGATCCAACACGGCAATTATCATTTGATGTAGTTACATTTTTTTCGTCATTCAGCTCCATCACTGTTACCCACATTGACCTGGTTATTGTATTAGGACAGTGGCTTAATACTGTTATAACTTATAGAGTGTGTGGAGCATATCATTCATAATTTACAATGAAATTGTTTGTGTGCTCCCATTTCATTCCGTAATGCACCCCTCCTAATGAAATGTGCTTTTTACGTACCACCTGCTTCATCGCGCTGACTGCTAAAGCGTGGCGTGACCACGCATCGCGTTCATTCTCAAGCTCTCAGATACCTGCGTCGTATGCGATCGGCGAGTGCGACTTACCCCAAAAGGCACAAGTGGCCGCTCGAATCGCCAGTGTAAAACAATAATCCTCAATTTAAATGACAGAAGTTGTGACGATTCATCATCAACTTGTTATTACCTGGACTGGGTGGAGTTTAAAGTCACGCTTTTCTTAGCAAAACAACATACACCTTTGGTGTTGAATGCAGGTGATACAATATGGGTGGGGAATGCCTATACCCCGTTACCTCCTATGAGTATATTCATAGCTTCTCAAAGACCGGGGGTATAGGCAATTTCTGCCCGTGCGATGTTAAAACAGTTAATGGGAGTTTTAAAATATTAAGGCTGTACTTTTGGAGGTAGCTTGTTTGTGTTGATGTTGTACATGATGCCTTTTTCGATGCTTTTTGTTGTTGTCACCGCATTCTAAATAATTTTATATTAACGTGTAAAGGAGTGCGCACACGCAGACACACACACGAGTGGAGTTGTCACAATTTGAGCCATACATTTCAACGCAAGTATTGTTTGATATTTTGAACTTAATAAATTGTACGCAGTTAATGTTTGAGTTGAAACGACGCCACATTTTTTTTTGTCTCGCACTTGCATTTTAACCTGTAATCAAATCACCGAATGTGCCCGATATTTGGCAGCGCCCCAGAAGCCAAAGCAGAACTGCGCCTGGATAATACTTTTGGATGGGAGAAATCCGTACACAGCAGGTGTTATAGGCTACTGCTACGCTACGTTATGGACAACAGAGGGCAGTGCATCATCACCACGATCCACGGGGGCAGATGGCTAGTTATAATCGGGGAGATCGCCTTTTTTTGGGCAGTACAGTCGAGGAAATCCCATTGTACTGTACCACGTGTCTGTCCCCTGCATTCACCAACTCGCGATGAGACAGCGGTGGTGAAGTGTGCGGCCAATTAACGCCCACGACTCGCACGGGTGGCATGGGGATGTGCCCTTATTCAGCACTGGATTGACGAGAGGGATGTGCATCCGATTTGTCTTCAATTGCGAATCATTCCACGACGTGGAACATTTGTTTTCAAAAGGGTAACCGTTTGCGACCCTGGTGCGGCCGGGTACGGGTAGGCCGTGAGTCACTGGTGAGTAACCGTTTGTCACTCATTTCCCAACGTCTTGTCTCTTCTCACAATTCAAATTCCGAGAATCAACCCACCCGCGCCTGCAACATGGCTTCATCCCAGAGGTCGCAATCAGGTACCCGATACCCGTACCGTACCCGGACGGGTAGGGTATGGGTACGGCCGGGTACGGGTACCCGTTTGCGACCCTGGTGCGGCCGGGTACGGGTAAGGAATCAAAACCCATTTGCTACCTCTGCCACGTGGTAACTCCTTGCACCCGCGACTGACGAAGCCCCTCCTTCCAGCCCCTGTGTTTTAATGCAAATTTAAAACACGGGTGTGACGCAATCTTTATTTGTTTGGGTGTGTGCTACGTGGTACTTATATTTTTATGCAAAAAAAAGATTGTTGGGTGGTGGAGGCTTGTGAATGACGAGACGAACTTTTTTTTTACCTAAAACCACCACGTAGCCCAAAACACAAATACTCTTAAATTTCGATTTAAAGCTTTCGTGACTGCAGGGATTCATATTCTTGGTTCTTTCGGTAAAGTCACGTAGAAGGGAAATAATAAAAGAATAAAAATATAAAACAATAAAAAAGGGAAATAATAAAATACAAATATAAAAAAAATTGTTTAATATTTGTATCAAATTTTTTTATTTGTATTATTTTATTATTTCCCTTCTACGTGACTTTACCGAAAGAACCAAGAATACAAATACCTTTGTATGTATTGGCTACGGAAACCTATTAATCGTTCGAACGCGACGAATCGCAACACTTAAAACGCATTACACAGGCTGGTGGTGGTGGTTGTCATCGGTAAATAATTTTATTGTTGCGATGTAACGCACAGTAGTAACAAGACTCGAGATGTTGGCAAGTATACAACGATACGACCAGGCATGACAATGCAACCAGGTGTTTTCCCTGGATGCACATTCACAACACTCGCTGCAAACTGCACTACGGCACCCACGAGTGGCGTCGGCTCTCGAGTGTGCAGGCGGTGCAACTGCACCGGGGCCCAGATTCTGTCGCTACAGGGGCAAAGGGGAGGGGGGGTTCACTATGGCCCATGCTAACCACTATACACCATTGGCACCAATGCCTTCAATTTGCTTCAAGTATTAGATATCGGTAAACAGCGATGGTTTTTGTTGTAAACCTATATTTGAATAATATCACATCTGCTCATCGCGTATTAAAAGAAAGCAGCCGTTTCAAAGTGAGTATTAAAACGATTGTACATATGTAATGGCCAATAATTGAGGTAGACAGAGTAATAATCTAGTCGTGTTAACCTGTGACAATTCATGCAGCGCTCGGAGGACAACAGTCGTGAACTACGCGTTCGTCACAAATGCTCATTGATAGAAACATTGAATGTGAAACCCGCAGAGAAACACAAAAAAAATGTAAGACAAGGTGTGGGAAATAATGTCACAGTCTCGATTCACATCTTGACTAAACGTGGTGATTAAGACATCAACCGGGTTTAAAAGTCAAGGTTTTAATTCGAATAGATACCGTGGCTTATGCGAGTAAACTGTTAGAAATGTGCTTGTAAAAAAAACCCTCCTCCATGATAAAATGTACACGACCTTTATATTCTGTCGAATACATTCACTTGGGTGGCAGTGACGAGAGTTTTGCTACTACACGTGGTCTAAAATACAAATCTATCCTATCGCAGACGTGGTCGTTCAGAACGTTCCTGTGACGTCAGCTGCTCCACGTGGCAATATTAATCCAATCGGAGTATTAATCGGGCTGCTCGCGTAAAAGCGCCTGTCGCGATTCACGTAAATCAGTAGTGACCGCTGAACAAATCAAATGATGATAATTAATAATTCCATTTTGGGGACAACGGTAAAGTTCCTCAATTTAATCAAAAGACGATCATTAAGATTCGCCCTAAATCGCATGAATTCCTCCGGTGTTCTGCATTGGAAACCTTGTGGATGGGCAAGTGTCCACCAAGGGGCCGTCCATAAATGACGTCACGCGATTTTGGACTATTTTTGACCCCCCCCCCTCGTCACACGGCGTCACAAGAAGTCAGACCCCCCCCTCAAATATGACGTCACAAAGCTCTGCCCCCCCCCCCAAACCATATTTCCATTTTGAAAATAAAACATGCTTCAAATCGCTTTAAACTATTGTCATTGTAGTGCGTATTTAATGTGGCGCTGCACTCGGATGTTGGAGTGTTGTTATAACAATTCTTTATTTATTTAAAGTTGCGCATTAGTTGCGAGGCCTCAACTCTCCAACGTGCCGCGTGAATTGGCAGCAAAAACTCTGCGCCTCCGTACAACGAAGAAGGCCCATTGCGCGAAACGTCGCCTATTACAATAATTATTTTCAGGGCAGTATTATTGACGAATGCGATAGTCTTTGCTATCAGTCTTGAGATGCGTCTGCATGACAACATATCAGACCATTGCAAATGCTACAAGTGGGATGGACACTCGTCCACAACGGGCATGCATCCAACGACATCCATACACCACTTGTCAATGCAAATCCATACGGCGCAATAAAGTTACGTGTCGACCCTTCACGAAAGCACTGCGACAATGCACGGTAATTCTTAGCCCCATGCCAATCCACTGCTGGATAAATGTCTTCCAATGTCGCGTCAGTCGTGGGAGTTGTTTGGCCAATACTTCAGTGCACCGCTGCCAAAGCAGCATCACGAAAAACACATTTGAGCTGCTGACAAGACTACCGTAACTGCACGTTGTGTACACACGCAGCAGCAGCAGCATGAGCAGCCTACCCACCCCGCCTGCGATTCACCGAGGCAGCAGGAACCTTCGTGTTCTCCATGCTGCAAGACACGGCTTCCCCCCCCCCCCAGTTTGCAGTATTTTTAGATTTTATTAATTCGGGTCACACGGCTCCAAAAGTCCGTGGGACCTCTTCGCCTTTCACAGTCAGGTCTCATCAACCACCTCGGCGATTGCATTGACCGGCTGCGGCCACGATGATGAGCAACAACACACAAGAACCGCACTAAAAAGAAACCGCGTTACGTTGCAACAACAACAACCCGACTAAACGTACTGACCTGCAGGGCTCGTAAGCCGCAAAGTTAACGCTTCATTCAGTGCAAAGTTCATGTTTTGTACTTGCAATACTCGAGATGAGCTCCCTAGATCGTCCTCACCCACAGGCCCTTCCATCAGCAGCGGCGTGAGCAAGTCGTTGCAGGGCTGCACCTTTACCTCTATCTCACGATACGATACCGTACTCGAGATGGCAGGTAGTTAGTTGAAATGCATCGCCACTCAGACGAGTACCATCACATTGCACAGTGCAATGCGACAGTTGACCTACTAGTAGCGAAATAGGAATATTTAAAAATAAACAGTAATGCCCTTCCACGATCCCTTAACCACGAAATCCTGAGTATTAAAGCCTCCTTTTCGGGAGGTAGCTGCGTTGGGACGTTTGGCCAAGTCTGGTCACGAGTCCAGCATATTACTGGATGTAAAAGAGCTTCATAGCTCATCGGATTTCTCCAGGATAAATAAATATTCTCGTAAAAATTCTGCTTGGCTTCGTGCGCATGGACACCGGAATTTACACCACTTGTGCAAACGATGGGATGACACAAAACTCCGCACAGTAATATTCAAGTAATCATTACTGCAATGCCATCTCCACACCACCTCGCGGCCCCCGAGAAACAACGCCTGGCATTCCCAGGCAGTCAGCCGGGCAAGTCGGCCACCGGTCTCTCACAATATCCAACACACTCTAACCGGGCGGAAAACCCTGCTTAGCTTCTAAAGACCCAGAGGCATTTCTGGGTTATTTGTTCGTTAAAAAACACACACAAAGAGCCAACTTCGAGTGGCCTCTCTCGGCCAGCAACGTGGGCCCCCCTCACGAGGCTCGAGTCCTGCGGGAGGCGCGGGTTGCCACCAGTCGGATCGCCTCTCCGCCTCGCAACAGCAGCGTGGCGCTCCCTCCGCCGTGATTCATCATCAGCCACGGCAGCACGACACGTGGCTCCCGTCTCCTCTTCGGCCTCTCTCGCCTGTCCACCGCCTCCTCCTCCCTCTCGCCGCCGTCGTCGTTCCTCCTCTGGGTGGCTCTGTCGGCCAGGCTCAGCAGCAGGGTGATGAGGGAGACGACGGCGCCGATGAGGTAGATCTTGAAGACGCTCGATTTCATCTTCCACAGCGGGAGGGCCATTGCTGTTGGTAGAAGGAGCGACTCGCGCGCTTCCACCCCCGTCCCCTCGCCTCTTGGTGGCTTTCCTCGGAGACAGCGGTGGCCTCTCTCCGTCTGTCGACCTGAAGGTAAATGAATGTCACGTTTCAAGCCATTAAAACAAAGACAAAGATCCCCCACATAGCCTTGACGGACTGTAGAGACAAGTGCTGTTAGCGAGTAGCACCTATGAAGGCGGGGACGGTAAACGAGGGGGTGGGTGACCAGCACCATGCCCGATGTTTACGACACACCGCACCAGGTACTCAATTGAGGCCGAGTCGACCTAGGGGAGGCCCAGGACCGGTTCAGATAATCGCTGTCACCGGTGTTGGCCGTGAGCGGGAATCGAACCCGGGTCGCCAGGTTCATAGCGCAGCGTAGCGCTAACCGCGACATTTAAACACGCGAGCTGATTTCAGGTCTCCCTAAAAACCGTCGTGCACGACCTGTACCACCGTGTCCCGTTAGTGGAGGTAGCACGGTGTGTAGATCACAGGGAGGGGTGGGGGGAGTTGTTTAGCCATACTTCACCACGTAGGTCAATGTGGCTTTGGCGTTGTGGCTGAGATTCGAATTGGGGAAGCGGCGTTATGGCGCAGCATGCGAATCGATGAGCCACTGCTCCCGTGTATACATAAATCACCCATCTGAGGATATAATCATACCTCCGTCGTAGGCTCTTTATAATCACCGGCTTCGTGGCGTTATTTATCAAGGACCATCGCCGTCTCGTAATCACCGCGTGATGCATTGCGGCTCTTGAACTATTCAGGTTTTTTATTAGTTTGACCGTATTCGACAAAAATAGTAGCTCTTTTTAAATCCTTTATATTAAGTTCACTTGCTTGCTTGCTTGCGCGCTTACGACCGTGCAAATCTTTCGGTCGTTTTTTTAACCCACTTCCCGTGATCCAATCGAGCTGACATTTTGCACACAGACTCGTTGTGCGTGACAATTTATTTTCGTGAAAATTTTTTTCAAACATTTTCCACTTTTTAGGAAAAAAATAATTCATATTTAATTTAAAATACCAATGTGATAAAAATAAAACTCTTACTCAAGAAAAACAGAAATGAATAATAGAATAAAACCGATGCCACGCATATAAAGGATTTATAGTGAAAAACTTTTTACGGGTTAATTTTTTGACCTATCTGAAGATAAATCCAACAACCCGAAGACTCCAATCACCCCGTCATTATTCATGCCGCATACAAAATCCGAGCTTTGTCAAGCAGCCCCCCCCACCCCCCCACTTTCAATTGGGATTTGTTTCCACATCGGCACCCCCTCGTGGTATCACTGCCAGCCTTCAGCAGACTGCTGAGACAAGCGCTGTTCGCGGCTCCTGTGAACCATCACGGCGCACGAGGAGGCGGCCGTCCTGAGCTCCCCCCTGCCCCCCCCGCAGTGCTGATTACACACCGCGCAAGGGTGTCATTTAATGCCGAGTTAACCCTACGGAGAGACACAGACACCGGCCCTGCCACCACTTGCCACTGCGTGCGCCCGCGATTCCTGCCCGGATCGCAAGCTTCGTCCCGCGGTGTGCTAACCACTGCGCCACCGCTCCCCCACACTGAACGCCAGCTCACACGCGCGCGAGTCGCATCCTACCTCGAGGATTTGTGCAGCTCAAGTGAAGGGCAGGCCCAGTTCAGTAGACACACAGACACGGAGAGCTCTCGTCAGTAGCGGCGTGCAGGGGAGCAGTGAGTAAACGACGCCTCTTCCCGTGCTGCTTTTATAGCGCGGCGCTTGGATGACTCCGCACATCACTGGGCGGAGCCCCCTGAGGCCACCCCCGCTCCCCCCGCCTGCGATTGTAACCCTCCCCCACCCCCTCCCTCCATCGGTGCACGGAGGACGTGACGGGTCGACCACGATGCCTCCACGTGCAGGACACGCCACCCCAGATCACGGGGCAACTCCCCCGCCGCTACTGCCCCCCGGCCCCGCCACCACGAGCGACTGTTGAACATCGAGCAGCAACGCGCCTGTGTGCTGTCCGTGGTGGTCGCCGTGGCCCACGTGACTATGGCCTTTAACGCGACAGCGGTGAACCTTCGCAAAATGCGATTTTAACTTCGGCAGTGTTATTTGTCGCTGGCTGCTCGGTGTTTTTTTTGTTGTTGATGCTATTTATGTTCAGTGGTCAGCTTCAGTAATTTAATAAAAGGATTGGCTTGGTCGTATGTATGTAAGTATGTTTAACTTATTTTGCACCGTGCGTAGCCAACCGCGCTAATCTGAGGTTCGGGGGAAGGACAACAGAATGAACACGAAAAGCAGTTCTAAAGAAATACATTTCCAATCTAGATTATTTAAAAGTGCATAACTCCAGTGGCTTCCTAATATCCGAAGGAAGAGCGTTCCAGACGGCCGCAGAAGAAGAGCATCTGAAATTGCGCGATGCGGCGACCGTCTTGTTCGATGGTTTAGCCCAGGGGTCGGCAACCAAAATAACAAGAAGAGCCATTTCTTTCCAATTCGGTACAAAATTCAGCATTTCAAGAGCCGCAATGCATCTGAGTACATACTGTACATACGTACATATCGTCAAGAAGCAGCCCGTAAAGAGCCGCATGCGGCTCCGGAGCCGTAGGTTGCCGACCCCTGGTTTAGCCAAAAGCCGCTGCGAGGATGATCAGAGCTCACGTGATAGTTCATGGTCCTTGACAAGATCAGCAAGGTGCTATGGTTCATTTGTGGCAAGCACTTTGTGTGTAATCAGTGCGACCTCATAGCTTGGTTGTTACTTGGATGGGATACTGCCTGGGGATAACAGATGCTGTCGGCTTGTAGCGGCGAGATAGCCAGGGGATGGCAGCATAGTGAGCCTTGAATCTATCTGTGCGGAGTTTTTGAGTGTCACCCCCTCGTATAGATCGTGGTGGCCTGTTTGTTGGTTCTCCCAGATACCTCTCCCACGCAGCCACCCTCTCCTTGTTTAACGAGATTGTCCAAATATCCCAAAGCGGGATACTCCTGAAGAAGGGTAGTCAGCCCCTTTAGATAAATGAACGATACAAAGACAGATGCCATCTGTTTCATTGAGCGTGATTTCGATGCATGTTTCAAATGTACACCCCGGTACAGATACTTGCATGCATTGAGGTACAGATCCATTCAATGACGATGGGTGATGATGCTGCAATAGAAACGCGTTTGATGATAGGCGAGACTCAGAAGGTCTAAATCTGGTCCAGAGGTTTATATTGCTTAAGTAAACAAATACCGTTGGATAATGTTGGTTCTGGAAAGCCAATCGGGCAGATGGAATAAAACAAACATTGCAATTATTGAATATGCACGTATATATGTGGATGGTGATATCGGGTGTCCAGAAGGATGTCAACATTTTCGTGACTCAAATTCCACCAGTTTTGACGTCGTATCCCGGCCAATAAACCCTTCCCCTCCCCCCAATAACTCCTAAACACACCCACAATCTTGCTCGTGTGGCCTTGGGAAGCAAGCAAAGACGTCATAAAGATGATGTGAGCATTGTGGCTCTTCAATAGAGACCGTATCTATGGAGATTCGCAATCTCACGCAAACACTGATGTGGCCTGTAGTTGTTTTTGCATTTTAGCTGTTGCCCATTAAAAAAGTCGCCCATCGACTGCGCACCTATCGGCAACTAACCGTTTGCTGCGTCAGTGGACTTGTTACGCAGGCTATAACAGGTTTGCATGAAGACCAGTCGGCCGAAACGTCGAAACCGTGTTTTTTCCCTCTGAGTGACAGTATACAAACCTACCACTTGGAATGTTTTTTAAAATAATTTACCTGTTTAAAAATGTAAAATAATACACAAGAGGCAGTGTTCGTTGCGAACGCGTGCAGAACAATTAAGGGCATCTAACGCGGTGTACATGTGGAGCCGTTGTTTGAATACACTACTGGATGAGCGCCGTCCCATATGATGAATTAGATATCGTAATGATGAATAAGACAATGATGGGAGTATTGATCATGAATTATATGTATGTTATTTGCTTCTTTCGGTAAAGTCACGTAGGTATAAAATAAAATAAGAATTACGTGATGAAAAATATAATAATGAACACGTTGATTATTGCGAATTTGAATGATATACTATGATGAATAGTAATGAACATATTTCGAATGTGCTTATGATGAGATATTGTGATGATGATGGGCATATATACTATGATGAAGATGTATCATATATTATTACGAAGAATACGATGATAACGACGAATGAAACATATGATGGTGATTGGCGTAATACCGATTGACAATTATGCGAATGTTCACGATGGCCGTGGTGATGATGAGAGCATTGTCCCTGTTGCGTTGAAGCTCAGCGCGATGACGCGTGGCCCCAACGTGCACCGCTCGTCGCGGCTGGCGATGGCTGAGTGATTGTGGCAGTGGCTATTCGGCGTTCGGGTGGAGGAGGGGCCGCACTGGCTTGGGAAACTAGGGGAAAGGTTAGCTTGCTGGGAGGCGTGGGGGAAGGGAAAGACTGGGGGGGGGGGGGCAGATGGAACCGGCTCGTAATGACCCAAATAACCGCCTAGCTTGACCCCCCCCCTCCCTACCCATCCCGGAGGGCGCTGTCTAAACTCACCCGGGCGTTTTGCGCGTGAGTGTGTGTCGGTGTTTGCGCGCGGGTTTGGCTGTGGGAGGGTTTGAGACGCGGCCAGTGCTCTGGCTGTTAAATGATCGCAGTCACCTTTGTCCTAGATTCCTCCGGGCTGCTGGGGTAGTGTGTTTGTGGTGATGGGAGGGGGGGTCAGTGGGTGGGTAAGCGTCTTGAAACCGGCGAAAACCGCTTCGCATTTAGAGGCTCCGTGGATATTTTTTGCCCTGATGAGTTTGAATGGCGAGGACTCCCCCTTTAAATTGCCATTCTGTAATGGGCCTTCTGATGCCACTGGTTGGTTGCCTGAGAACACATTAATGTTTCAATGCAAAAAAACCACCCCCACTCACTTAGCCACGACCCAATGTGACCATTCCTTAGGCTATTGCACGCGACGTCTTGAGATGTGACTGCATTACAAAATATTACATCATTGAAAATGCTACAAGTTGGATAGACGTAACATTGTCCACAACGGGCTTGCATCCAGCGATACACACACACCACTTGTCAATGCAACCCATAACGGTGCAATAAAGTGATGTTACGACCCTTTATTGCCTGCACTGCGATAATAATAAACGGCAACTTACAGCCCGACGTCAATCCACTGCTGGACGAATGTCTCCCGATGTCGCGTCCGTCTTGAGATTTGCTCGGCCCGTATTTCACCAACGCCGACGAGTGCGCATTGGTGAAGGGGGAGAGATGCCCAGGAGCGGTCACGATATCACTCGTTAGTAGTAGCCGTGGCTGGGAATCGAACTCGGGTTTGGAGGCATTGCAGGTTCTCATAGGTTCCGAGTGCAAGCAGCGCGCTAACCACTGCGCGTTTGTTCTAAAGCGCCGCGTGCAATACGAAAGGGACCATTGTAGTCTTAAAATTATATATTTAAACACTTACTAAATATATAGAGCAAATCATGTCATTGTACTTATACTACTATAGCGTCTATTTTTTTCCAGTGATATCAAAAATTGGTGGTTGGCCGATAGCAATGCATAGCAAATAAAAATATATTTTTTAAATCCTTTATATTAAGTTCACTTGCTTGCTTGCTTGCACGCTTATGACCGTGCAAATCTTTCTGTCGTTTTTTTTAACCCACTTCCCGTGATCCAATCGAGCTGACATTTTGCACACAGACTCGTTGTGCGTGACAATTTATCTTCGTGAAAAAATTTTTCCCCAAAATGTTCAACATTTTAGTACATTTTTTTATATTTAATTACCAATTGCTTAATGGTGGCAGGCAATCATCTGACCCATAGGTGGCAGCCATCTCAAGCCAGAGGACGAGAGGACTCTAGCCGCCACGCATATAAAGGATTTATAGTGAAAAACTTTGTTTTTACGGGTTAATTTTTTAGAAACACAGAGAGGAGCCGGGGGAGTTTGGAGACTCGTACCAGTCGTCACGTCAACAACAAGCCCACACACAAACAATGCAGATAGAAAGACAAAGATCGCCCGGATAGTCTTGTGTAGACTGATGGATAGGGTTTCCAGCTCCGACTGGAGCTATTCCCGGAAACCTATGCATTCATTATAAACGTGTTATCTGAAAGTACAATATTAAAACATCTCGCATTGCTTTCAATAGGCACTGGGAAATGGATGGCAATTCAGGCCGAGATTCCTCGCCGGTCCGGGAGGGTTGGCAACCTTCTGATGGAGCGGATTGCTGTTAGAAAGCACCTATTAAGTCCGGCGCGAACGCAACCACGCCCGGCCGCCTTTGTCTCTCTAAGAAATATCGAACTGGGGAGGAAGCGTTTATAGCGCAGTGCGCTAACCGACGTGCCACCACTCCCCTGAACGCAATTGTCTTAAAATGTTTAATTTATTCCCGCTTGCATTCGAAATTGCACAGCTTTGTCAAATTCTCTCCCCACAAGTTCCATCGGATGCTTCTTTTGGAACAGCCAACCCTTTGTCATCGCTTAAAGCCTTTAACAGACTGTTGGGGCAAGTGCTGTTCGCGAGCACCTATTGTGGACATCACCAGCACACGGGGGGGGGGGGGCTCTGCCCCCCCTCGCCCCCCAGTGTTGATGTTTACACATCGCACCAGGTACGCATTTAAGGCTGGGTGGACCTAGGGGCGACACAGGAACAGTTCTGATATCGCTCTCTACTTTCCCGATGTTGGCAGTGGCCGGGTGTCGAACTCAGGTTGGCCCAGCTCTTCTGAATGTTTACAATCATCACGACGGTTCATTCACAGCGCTTTGTCAACTCACTGCCGGATGACGGCGGTGTCGGTTGATTGTCCATACTTCCCCGTGCTGGTCAGTGCGGGCTGAAGGCGGTTAACCCAAGACGGGTGGTGAAATCAGTCTCGACTGATTGAAACCTTTGATGGGGAATATAATTCAGCTCGCCGCTAACCACTGCGCCACCGCTCCAACAGAGAACACGTAAGCTCGGGGAGTCTGGAGAAACGTGCCAGTGGTCACGTACGCAAACAAACACCCCCCTCCAAACAAAGACAAAGACCCCCCCTTATAGCCTTAACAGGCTGTAGGGGCAAGTGCTGTTAGTGAGCACCAATGAAAGCCGGCAACGGCAGAGGGGAGGGAGGGTGGTCGGCACCACGCCCGACCGCCTTTGTCTCCCTAGTGGCGATGCTTACACACCGCACCAGGTACTCATATGAGGCTGAGTCGACCTAGAGGAGACCCAGAGGAGCGGTTCAGATAATCGCCACTGGGTGTTGGCCGTGAGCGGGAATCGAACCCGGGTTGACGGGTTCGATTCGTAGCGCCGCGCGCTAACCGCTGCGCCACCGCTCCCCACCAGCACCCCCACCCCCCACACACCCCACACGCACAAACAAAGACGAGCGCACTCAGTGACGCATTCAGTGCGTGCCAGATTGGGTCACTGCAGAGTCTTCATTCAATACCCTCCCCCCCGTCCCCCCGTGAGCCCTTAAATGGGCCAAATTCTCTCTCTCTCTCAGGACCAGCAAGCAGTACGTGCATTTAATTTAATTACCCGTTCACTCGCACTGGTGAATTCCCGTATTAAGCCACCCGCGAGATTAATCGGTTATCGGTTCCGATACCAATTTTTAAGCTCAGGATACATCACGCATCGAATCTGCCTTTGCAACACATGGGTGTTTATATTTTTGTATAATGCGTGTACGTTTTGCAACGTGTTTCACACGACATCTCCAGCCACCGTATTCACGGTGTTATTAAAATAATTGATGTTTTGATCAGCTCGCCGTTCTCAAATTGCGGTAACTGTACGTAGAACTTCTTTCGCGCCCTACGTATCCAACCGTGCTAATCAGGTCCAGAATAAACACGTCACTCTCGAGCAAATCCTTGACGACACTTGTGGAACCCTCAACAGTATCAGAACATGAACAGCCTACGTACGGTGCGAAAGACGTTCAACAAAGATGAGGGCTCGGTCTACCAGACTGACCGTCCCATTTCATCTCATACCGAGTTCAATCGCCCACACTGCAGATCGCAACATTTATTTAGGCTTCTGACCTCCCCACTGCTTGATTCTATATAAATCCCTTCGGTCCTGTCTGCTCTACGCAGGTTCGTATAACATTGCTCAGTTCAAGAAACGCACATCGTTTTACAACTTCAATAGCGCTGTTTGTTGCTGGACGATCGATGTTTTGGGCATTTAGCACTAAACAGTCGTGTCCCATTGGACTCTCAGCTGGCCAAGTAAAAGCTACACGTGGGTCAATAGCCCACGTAATCCACTCGAGTTGGCAGCTGACGTCATTGTTTAAAGACCGTGTTCGACAATGATGGGGTTTTCCATTTGCTCTTTACCTAGGAAACCCTCAGAGAGTCTCAATTATATATATTTGTTAAAGAGGTTCCTGAGTGGGTTTGTTTGACCAAATGATGTACGGTTGATTAGCACCTTGAGAGGCAATGGGAAGAAACTCGTGAATGGGAAGTCACACACCCTGTTAATATCATGTGCCCATCATGCATTTGGTAAAGTATTTGCAGCCTGGAGTCTGACTAAAAGCACGTAACGCACTGTGCATTACCTGCTTTGACATATGGCCTAACTTCTATCCCTTTATTGACACCGGACACAAGTTTGAGGTGCATCTTACTTTCCGGAGCGTCTTATAATGCGTAGCGTAAGGTACTTACGATTTTAAGCGAATTGCACAATACGACGATAATATCACATTGCGGATAATAGGGCGAACGAAACCGTAGGAAGGAGACAAACCCCCCCCCCCTACAAAAGATACAAACGAGTGAGAGAGAGAATAAGACGGTGGAGTAGATTCCTGACTCAAATCGCAAAGTGGAATCGTGGACATTAATCGAGTTTGTCTCTAGGGAGTGGGTAGGTTTTGTGGATATTTGGGTGAAAAGTCACACATGCCTACTCTTGACCTTTTAAGGGTATGAGTTCAAATTCTTGCGGGGTCATCCAATCCATCAGCTTTGTGGGGTGGGTGGGATGAACAACTTGGATCAAAATCAATAGCGGCTTGCCTGACGGATAAACAGGGGTCCCGTCATGCGAACGTGGAATGTGTCACCACTTCACCTCTCAGAACCTGTCCCATTCACGAACGCGTACTGATTGATCAGCGTGGTGAAGTATGGTCAAACAACCCCCAGCAACATGGAGCAGAGATACTTTCATCCAGCAGTGGATTGACATTGCCTGTTCATGTTTGTACCGTATGTTGAACTTCTTTTGCACCGTACGTAGCCGACCGTGCTAATCGGAGGTGCGGGGGAAGGAGAGCAAACTAAACCCACAAAAATTGTTATTACTGGCAAATTACACGCCACAACTGTTGCCTTGAAGCCGAAGGAGTGAACACAATTTTAAAGAAAAAGGTGGGACAGCAGAAAAAACTTGAAAAATGTACAAACCAGATATAAACAATAATCGAGTCTGGACTTGGGAATTCGGTCGTGAATCGTGACAAATAATGACCGAATCGCCAATTGGTGCGGGAATCTTTACGGCCCTGTAAACCCTTTCTACGTGACTTTACCGAAAGAACCAAGAAGATACAGTACGGCTGTGTGCGTTTTTCGCCGTTGTGCTGTACAGCACTCACTCGGGTGTGTTTTAGGATTATACTGAGAGCTGACCCAATCAGTGTCAATAATTAACGAGACCGGCAGCAGCAGCAGCAGCAGACAAAGCTATATCATCCGTGGAGAAAGTGAGTCACTCTCATTCAATTTCTGCAAAATCTTCCAGCACGTGGAGCGAAACGTGGGACATCAAAAATGCCCTCCATGAACAACCAGCGGCGGCCCGTGACATTTCCCCTAGGCGGGGCTGTTGTGAGTGACCTCTGAAAATATGAAGAAAAAACCTCGTCATGATATTGGCCTTCCCGTGAAAGTGATTATAAACAATGCGAAACAAAGCGCTCAAATGCTGTCCCCATGACCCTCAAGTCCACAACTACACAACCCCTTTCACACTGCCAAAAGCCTCGAGGGTGTAAGCCGCGAGCTGCTGCATTTGCACAGTGCCACCTCGCGTTGTGACATCGTCTCATTACAGGCCATGGGCGACTTTTTCACCGACCTGAATGGGTCTCGAAAGGCGTGGGCTGCAATGCTGGAAGCTGCTAATCGCAACAAATAAATGGAAATCTCTCACTCGGACGCCTTCACAGCCACCCCGAGACACAAATCAGACTGTCGTGTTGCAGCCGTTTCTAATATGAACAACTTAAAATGTTATCTTCATTCGGAAATTCACGTTAAAATAACCATTACAGTATAGCGTAACATTTGGCCGTGAGCGGGAATCGAACCGGGGTCGTCAGGTTCGTAGTGCAGCGCGCTAACCGCTACACCACCGCTCCCCACACATCCACAACAACAACAACAAACGCCATTCGCCACTAAGTGGCGGTGACGTCCCCACCGCGCTTGTGCCAGGCTAGGTGCACGTTGAGGCCACGTCGAGCGTCGAACACCCGCCGGCAGGAGGTCACGGGGCTGACCCAGCAGGTGCCACGATTCGACTGACTGAGATGACCGACGACGCCTCTTCAGACGCCCACGCGCTCACCCTCTGCCACAATCACGGCGAGTTCCAACAGCGACCACCGCGAACGCCGTGAAAACTGCGATCTCGCACGGGACTCTTGGTCTCGACGCGTCCGGTGATGGACGACGGCTTAGGTCCACCGATCGCCTCCACCGGAACCTTGCCGGGGCCATTGTCGCGTTGCAGCCAACGTGAGCAGAGAGACCCAGGGAGGGCAGTCCACACGTCCACGGCCGATGGAGCCGCTCACCACGTGGGCGGTCGCAGTCCGCACCACGAACCCACGACGAGCCGAGTTCGACTCCCGCTCACGGCCACCCAACACCTATTGACGATTATATCTGCACCGGTCCTGGGCCTCCCCTAGGTCGACTCAGCCTCAAACGAGTACTTAGTGCGGTGTGTGGGGAGACAAAGGGTGCCGGGCACGGTGCCGGCTACCCATCCCCTCGTGTGCCGTGCGGGCTTTCATAGGTGTGCTCGCGAACAGCACTTGCCCCAAGAATCCGTGAAGGATGTGGGGGGGGTGGTATTTGTCTGTGTTCTTGCACACCTCAATTGTGTCCACGCGACAGAATGGGCAGCATGCCTCGCCGGTCCGGGTTACACATCACCGACAAGGGACATTTCATAGGCCACGAAACCTATATTGAAATATAACAAAGCCGTAATTATAATATATATTAGGGGGGACACATCCTCCCTATATTCAAATATGCTCAAAATGTCCCCCCCCCCCCCAATATATTGCTATAAAATATATTTCTGTTTATATGATTGTGGTTATGGTTGTCTTAAATTTCGATTTAAAGCTTTCGTGACTGCAGGGATTCATCTTCTTGGTTCTTTCGGTAAAGTCACGTAGAATGGAAATAAAATAAAAAAACATATTTTTTATTATTTCCATTCTACGTGACTTTACCGAAAGAACCAAGAAGGTTATGGTTGTCCTTTATTAATCCCTAATCTCTGCCATTACATACAATGAAACAAGAAAAGGAAAAAAGAAAAAAAACAGAGCAATGTAATACAATACACGATTAGACATTATTGTAAAAAAAAAGTCCATCCCATGTGTTAATGATTTTTATATTTTAGGCAGGAAATTTGTTTTCAAATTTAGATATTTTTCTGGGGGGGGGACCCCCAGACCCCCTGGAAGATTTGGTCCCCCCCAATGTTGACTCCATGACTACGGCCTTGAAACCACCAGTGTTCTTATACAATCTATTCTAACGTCCGATTCCATACTGGGGGATCGTAGCATTATATCGTGTGAGCATATATACGAAATGTACGGCATTGATTGATCGAAGGTACGGGTGTTTCGAGACCCCACCGACCAATGGAAAAGTGTAGATTGTTTCAGGGCCAACATCTTGAGCGTGCAGGGTATTCAGCACACATGCTATTGTGCAATTAGCGCAATTAGCGCGCACCTGTAATTATGATGAATTGTTAACATTTAGGGGGAATGCTTAGAACGCTGACCCCCCCTGCACTTGCACGGGACGCTTCTAATAATGGACAATTGGTACTTTTTGGTCTGGAAAGACAATAGGCTGATGGACCAAACAATGCATTTACTTACACATGTGCAAATGACACAACGGAGTTATGTTCATGTATTATTTCAAAACTCGCCTTTTGCTCGTCCAAGGACGGGTGTATTGCAGTAAATCTGAAACTTGCAAGCGAAAAGCAGACCGCAACGTGATATTCATTGCATCATTTCGTGTGAAATTTGTAAGGCCGCGGTGACACAGATCTATTTCATTTAAAGGTTATAATCCCTTGTTCATCATAACGTCATTTTCACTTCGATGTCTCAACAGCGTTACGAAAATCGCGTGATGACGTGAGGGTTCTGCCTTTGTAGTGAGGGTTGTGAGTTGACGCCGAGGAGGGGGGAGGAGGCGCCTCGCCCCCCCATGTGGAGTGACGTCACCTGCTCATGATTATTAATGGGGGGGGGGGGGGGTGCTACATGGGGAGTGATGTCAACCGCTCATGATCATTAATAAGGGGGGATCCATGTGGAGGACGTCACCTGCTCATGATTATTAATGAGGGGGGGGGGGGTGCTACATGGGGAGTGATGTCAACCGCTCATGATCATCAATAAGGGGGGATCCATGTGGAGGACGTCACCTGCTCATGATTATTAATGAGGGGGGGGGGGCTGGCCGACGTGGAGTGACGTCACGCGCGGGACACACAGACAATCTTGGCTCGTTATAGTAGTAAATTGTGGCCTTTTTTTTCTTCCTGGAAAGTGGCCAAAAGTATTGCCTACACTCCAATACCTCCTCCGGCGTTTCCCAGGAGGTTTGAGTGATGTCCCAGGCGGCCGTGTGGGGATTAAGAGTGGGTGGGTGGGGAGGGACGGAGGGAGGGGGGTGGAGTGTTGGGGAATGGGTTGGTGGTGGTGGTCGGCCCTGGGTTTCTGGGTGAGAGTTCACAATTCCGGAGTGCGTGGTTACATTCTGCATGCCCTGCCCCCACACAACACCCCTCTCTGTCTCACCCCCCCCCATCCTCTCTCGTTAGGGAAATGTTCTTTCACGGTTCCATATGATTGCAATCAAAGCAGCGAGCTGACAAATGTATGAAAATAATCATTACATTTTAAACCATCGCGGGACGTTTTGCACGCAAGACTGCTGATGAGCCTCGGAAGAGTGAAACTAGTCCTGGAAAAATAATTCTGTCGTTTAACTTAAGTCTGGAATGCCGACAGACGTTTGCTTAAAATTATGGAATCGCAGATGAAGGCTATTCATTTAATAGTGTAGTGCCTTTAAAATGGACATGACATCCGGTAGATCGGCAGGGTCGCGTGTGGTGGGGTAAAGTGTGGGTACTCCAACCCCCTCCAAGACGTCTGGCCAGCGTATAAGAGTAGGCCAAACTAGAGGGGGCTCTCTGGTGCCCCCCTTTATAGCTCTTATTCAGAAGCGACCTAGCCATCACAGATTATAACTAAACGAAGCGGCTTACCATCACGTGGAAATGTACAGCAGTCAAAATACTCCAAACGCGCGTTGTTTCTAAATGTGGAGGGACAACAAACGGGAGGACACGGAGAAAAATCCACGCGAGCACGGGGAGAGAGACAGAGTCGGGATCGAACCCACGTCCTCCCGTATTTTAACTATCAATTAGGGGCCACGTCACACGTGGCCATCACTCACGATCATCACTTGGCGTTGATGAAACAAACCGCTGGTGGATGTAAACAACAGGAAACCGCGTGCGAATCAAAGCCGTTGAGTCATATACGAGCGAGTGAGTATGCATTGAGAATGTAGCCCACGTGGATCGTGGTCACATGGGGGTGGGGGAAGTGCTGACAGCAGCAGCAGCGGCAGCAGCAGCAGCACGGGGAATTGTTAACGTGCAAACACACACGCACACACAACGACGATGATGCAGCATTGTCGTAGCGATCTGCATCGATTCATGCAGGGCTTCAGTCATTTCAGTCGGAGATGTCCGGGACTGAGCTCCGGAAAATATGACATCCCCTCCCCGCAGACGGCAATATCATCCGGCGGGGGTTGGGAGACAGGGCCAGGAATAAATTCCATGAGCAATTAAACTCTGGACTAATTTGATCGATTAATGGCGATTCATGAGGCCCATGATGCATGCGTTGAGCCGTGTGTGGAGAGAGATTATTATACTCTTAGGGTTTTTTCGGTAAAGTCACGTAGGTAAAAAATTTAATTAAAATTTATAAAAGTAATAATAGAAATGAAATAAAAAGTTATTTCTATTATTTATTTTTATAGAAATAAAATAAAATAATTATGTATTTCTATTATTACTTTTATTAAAAACCTAAGAGTATGAATGCTTGCAGTCACGAAAGCTTCAAATCTAGAAAGAGATTATTATAATCTGTTTATGCAAATTAAATGCAGATGTTATGGAAGTAGTGGTGTAGTCAGTGTCGGATTAAGCTAGTGCGGGACCTGTAGCATATGTTATAAAAGGGCCCTAAATAAAAAAACACGTAAATATTAAAACAAACAAATTTGTAACTTGCATAGTAAAGTAATTGTATTCTTTCATTTGCTATACAGCCAGATAATACGACAAATCGCTAACCTTAAACACGCAGTCGTTCATAAAAGTTGAAGGCAGTATAGTACTATAGTAATAGAGCAAGTGCAGAATCACTGAAGCGGAATTGATAGCTTGAAAGCATTTAGCGCGGGGCACTTGAAAGTGCGAGGCCCGTAGCTACTACAGGTGTAGTAGCTACTATATGTAGTAGGAGTAGCTACTACACATGTAGCTACTTGTGCTACTGGGATAATTCGGCACTGGGTGTACTGCGCTATGAACCGAGTTCGATTCCCAGCCACGGGCTCTAACGTCAGTGGCGAGTGAACTCTGCACCAGCACGCCACCGATCCCAACCCCCCCTAAACGCCACCCCTTAATGACCATACTTCACCCGCGTGGTTGAAGTGTAGTGACATAAAATATTTAAAAATACTTTTTTTTAAAAGCACGCCTTAATGAAATGTACTGTTCGAGCTGCCCCTCCTCCTGCCCCCTTCTCCCCTCGCCCCTCCCCCTCCTTCCACATGCCCCGCCCCTGGGCGTGGCTCCCCGAGGATTACCGTGACGTAAGGGACCACGTGGTGATTTACAGGCAACGTGAGTTGAGCGTCGACACTTAAAGCCGTTAAAATATTGTTTAAAAATATATATTTTTATTTTAATGATAGAATATAGTATTGTCATCAGTATGACATAGTTATACCAAGTTTGCAGTCGATACCACATTGGGAAGACGGTTTAAATTGAGTTACAAGATTTGAGGATACGACAACAACAGACAGAGTTAAATAAAAGCGTGTAAAATGTTTTAAAAGATATATTTAGGTTTTTTTTAATGATAGAATATCGTGTTGTCATCAGTATGACATAAGTATACCAAGTTTACAGTCGATAGCACATTAGGAAGTGGGTAAAAATTGAGTTACAAGATTTTTTTAAGGATACAACAACAGACAGAGTGAGTTAAATAAAAGCGTGTAATAATAAAAATAAAAAGAGATGACAAGGACACGCCATGTGTGACATTTAAGCCGATGGAGACGGGGGGAAAAAACTATACAGGACAAACGAGACAAGCGAGAGAGAGAGAGAAACCCGATACAAACATAGCCGGTGATTAAACAAGACATTGAATCGAATCGCGGTGATAATCATCACAATGCATGTCACAATCGCGAATGCTTAGAAAGAAGTTCCACTATATTTAAGGCTGTGTGTGGTTGTATTAATGGGGAGCGGTGGTGCAGCGGTTAGCGCGCTGCGCTACGAATCCAGCGAACTGAGTTCGATTCCCGCTCACGGCCAACACCGGTGACGATTATCTGAACCGGTCCAGGGCCTCCCCTAGGTCGACTCAGCCTCAAATGAGTACCCGGTGCGGTGTGTAGTAAACATCGCCACTGGGGAGACAAAGGCGGTCGGGCGTGGTGCTGGCCACCCACCACCTCCTGTGCCATTCCGGCCTTCATAGGTGCTCACTAACAGCACTTGCCCCTACAGTCTGTCCAAGGCTAGACGGGGGATCTTTATATTTGTTCGTGTAATTACACACGGCTGTGACCGGGTGTTTTAACACTTAATCCGTATGTCGGCATCGCATTGTTTATCCTGTTTGCAATCAGTTCTGGCGTTGGATTTCGCATAAATTAATTGTTGTTTTTGCCCTCGTTGCACAATCGCACCCTGCAATGTCGCCTGTAACTGTCCCTTCACTTTTTATATTCTTAGGTTTTTTCGGTAAAGTCGCGTAGGTAAAAAATAAAAATGAATAAAAGTTAAATAAAAATAAATAAAAAATCACGACGTTTCGGAGGCAACACAAGCTTCCGTCTTCAGGTGGAACCGTCACAGCACGATTGCTGTATCAAGTGAGAGAAATTCCAAGAAACAGTCCTTGTATATATACTGGTTGAGGGTGGGAGGAGCCAAGGTAGGCCCTGAATATTATTTTTGTGAGGTTCGGTGCGGCTGAAGCACGCTGTTAGGAATGAGCCTTTGTTGTGTAAACTTGGTGCGGATGATGTAAAGGTGCGTGTTAAAGGGACTGAGCCTTTTTGTTATGTCGAGATGATGCGGCTGAAATCACTGCCTTCACTGCCCACAACCCTGGTCTGTGGTGGCCCCTTGCAACACGTGAGCTGCTGAGCTCCATAGGGCCTCATCCCGCTGAAATTGAAACAAATTTGAATCTCACTCTGGGTCTATAAGTCTCAATGCAACTCTGTGGATCTCGATGTGATTCTACGCGTCTCTCCGCCACTCTGTGTAACTCTACGTGACTGTAATGTCGCCTGTAACTGTCCCTTCAATGACAACAACCCTGGTCTGTGGTGGTCCCTTGCAACACGGGAGCTGCTGAGGTCAATGCGGATCTTCACAACTGAATTGAATCCCGAGTCTGATGACATCGCCCCGCCGTAGGAGAGAGTGGTTGAGTGGGGTGACCGTGATGGATGCACAGCGAATGGGGGGTGGTGGGGGGGTGCCAAAGTCGTCAGCGTTGAGTTCAATTCCGCGTCTTTCGCTCGGTGGCGGTGGTGGTTGGGCGGGGGAGCGGTGGCGCAGCAGTTAACGCGCTGCGCTATATGAACCCGGCAAACACGAGTTACGATTCTCGCTCACGATCACATTTGAGCTGGTCCTATGCCTCTTCAATGTCGACTCAGTCGCACTTGACGAGCTGGTGCGATGTGCAAACATCAGCAGTGGGGATACAAAGGCGGTCGGGCGTGGAGTTGGCCACTCACAACCCTAGGGTGCATTGCCCGCCTTCGTAGGATGCTACTCGCTAACAGCGCTTGCCCCCAACAATTTACTAAGGCTGTACGGGGTGAAGGGGGGGGATCTGTGTGTTGTTTATTCGAAAATGTTTCCATGAGGACCAGAGCATCGCCAACACCGACGGCAAAAAGTTGCTGCGTCAGCAGTCGCTTGTTTTGTTTGATGGTTTATGTATTTGATTGTGTGCAGCGTGTGCGTTCGTGCCCAGCCAAGGTAGCAGCAGCAGCAGCAGCTTCGTCGTTTAGAGATGAAGAGGGCGAAATCTAAGTAATATTTAAAATACTTTAAAAACACGCTTTAATGAAATGTACTAGTAATGGATGAACTCCACGACTCCATGAAGTGGCCCCGAAGCTTGCCATAACGTACGGGGCCGTGGCCAATTACAGCCAACGTCAGTTGAGCGTGGACAATTAGACCCAAGGCGAAACATAACATATAAGAAAGATTGTTAAGAATGTTTTTTTATGATAGAATATAGTATTGTCATCGGTATGACATAAGTATACCAAGTTTGCAGTCGATACCACATTGGGAAGTGGGTTACAATTGAGTTACAAGATTTGGGGATACAACAACCACAACAACAACAGAGTGACTTTTGATTTAAACCTTTCGTGACCGCAGGGATTCATCTTCTTGGTTCTTTCGGTAAAGTCACGTAGAAGGGAAGTAATAAAATAATAAAAATAAAACATAATAAAATAATTCTCACGCATTAGAGAATTATTTTATAATGTTTTATTTTTATTATTTTATTACTTCCCTTCTACGTGACTTTACCGAAAGAACCAAGAAGAACAACAGAGTGAGTTAAATAAAAACGTGTAAATAACAACCCCCATGACGCTGAAGGAGTGCTTGACTCAACAAGCATCGGAACATTTGCGTCAGTTCACCTCGGCGTTGGTTCTATCTGACGATGTTCGTAGACGTCGAACACCCACCCTCACCACCCCTTGCTTTTTTTTTTACAATTTTTTGAGTAGCACGACGTTTCGCTGGTAATTGCATTACCGAAAGAACCAAAGAGGTAACTTGCTACGGAGCTGTAGCGGCTGCATTTTTCGAAGACGGAGCGCCCCTCGACAGCGTTAAATGATCGAGACCGTGAGCGCAGCGACGATGCGATTCGGCAAGGGGAGCCGCGATATAGAACAGCCTCTAGGTGCGATCGTGCGAGACAAAGCAAATATTGGGAGCCCCCCAATTGACCGATTGCCGCACCCCCTGAGCTGATGATGTAGCAGCTATATGGACGCAACGACCTCTTTAAACGGGGGGGGGGGGGGTGTCTATGCAAGATACGACTCTGGGCCCCGACTCATCTTTACCGAAATAGCTACTGATGTTGTTGTTTTACCTGTATACAATAACATGTAGTCCATAACTATATATATTGTTCCCATATTTTTGGAACAAATTTTCTTTAAGCAAAATGTTTGTTTTACTCGTTTGTCTGTTGGTTCAGGGCCACCTCGTGGCCAAACAAGACCACCTTGTGGCCAGACAGGGCCACCTTGTGGCCAGACAGGGCCACCTTGTGGCCAGACAGGACCAAAGGTGGCCAGACAAGGCCACCTTGTGGCCAGACTGGGTCACAACGCTGCATACGCAAACCCAAAGTCACGCCGAACTGTGCATGTTTCTACGCCACTGCGTCTTCTCAAATGATCCACGCAGAGCGAGGCCAGGAGGCCGTTTGACGAAACGGCGCTTCGAAGCCGAACAAACCACGTGTGGATTGAGACGCGGTGGTGGTCGCTTGCGATGAGGATTTGCGCGGTACGATTCGTCAGGGGTCGTCGCGCCGCCTGCTGGTGCCTCGGGCGAGTGCTCGGCACCCAAAGAACAACAAGAGGCGAACGTTGAAGACGTTCATACTGGTAGGAACCTCCTGGTTACACCAGCTCACAGGGGATTATTGTGTCAGTCTGTCATGCAGGGAGGGGCTGGGTGGGGAAGGAGGGGCTAGGTGGGGAGGGAGGGGCTGGGTGGGGAGGGTGGGGCTGGGTGGGGGGTGGGAGGGGTGGGGCTGGGTGGGGAGGGGCTGGTCACCCCGTGGTGCCCTTATTAAACTCAACGTTTCACCTACTCACGCCGGCTTGTGCCCGCCCTCACAGTCGGGCATATTTGGGGAATGCACCACGCCGCCGTTGACCCTGGCCATTGACCGAGCAACCCAACGTTCCTACCAGCTCCCTCCGCAGGAATGTGTTTTTAAATGCACTAGGCGCCCTTCAGATATTAGATATTATTACTCGCCACTGATTGATATTGGCCGTGATCGGGAATCGAACTCACGTCGTCTCGAGGTTGAACTTCCAGTCGCAGCTCAAGTTCTTCTTTCGTATGGCTGATGTTAGATGCAGAGCACCAACACTTATATTTTGACTTAACACTTTCGTGACTGCAGGAATTCATATTCTTGGTTCTTTCGGTAAAGTCACGTAGATAGAAAACAAAAATTTAAATTAAAAGCAAAAAACCCACGACGTTTCGATCGCAACACGAGCGGTCTTCTTCAGGGGGAAAGAAAAGAGGGCAAACCTCCAGATGTAGCTGCTTATAAGGGCTCCTCACTCTGAAGAAGACCGCTTGTGTTGAGATCGAAACGTCGTGGGTTTTTTGCTTTTAATTTAGATTTTTTTTTGTTTTCTATCTACGTGACTTTACCGAAAGAACCAAGAATATCAACACTTACACTTTCACATTCAGGTGGTCAGGCGAGGCGTAGTGGCAGGTACCAGCGGCCTTCACGCGGTCCACTCTGTTCAACATTCCTGTCAACCCGATATCAGTGCCCCCTACCTTATTACCGACCAATTCAGACCTTACTGCTCACCCCGTGCCCTGATCAATCTCAACGTTCATCCCACAAAGTCCCATTACAAGGGAGACACACAAACAAATCGACAACAATTTTGTTGTTATTGCCCTATTGAAACGGTTTTAAGCCGTACGGACCTAAAAACTCAATTTCCCTGTAGAAGAATACGGGGTAAACCGTGATGGGTTGACAGGGTTATGGTTAAGTGAGAAATCAACATCGACCGTTGATATGCCGGTCTCGCCGAGCAAACAATAACACCTTGAGCTCATCTCATGAAGCATCCGCAACGGGACAGCAACATCGCCATCTGCAGGCCGAGCAGCGAGGCGGGGAAAGGCTCAACACACCGTGCACTGCCCTGCGGTGGAGTTGAACTAAACTATATTAAAAAAAAATGTTACCGCATAAGGCCAACTGAGGCCATCTAGATGTTTTTTTCTGAAGCGACCTGACTACCGCAAATGATAGCTCAACGAAGTGGGTTATCGTCGTGTGGAAACGTATAGCAGCCAAATACTCTAAACGCACGTTGGTTCTAAATGTGGAGGGCAAAAAAAAAAATCCAGAGGAGCCGGAGAAAAATCCACGGGAGAGAGAAAGAGGGAGACGCAAATTCCAAATATGCAGCAGCAGGCGTCACGGTCGGGATCGAACCCACGACCTCCTGCATACCAGGCGAGGTAGTCAACATCTCGTCACCGTGGCGCCCAATCAAATCTGTGAACGGCGAGAGAAAGTAAATCAAGACGGCATTAGAGCCAATACATCAGACCAACACATGGCGAGACCCGGTCTAATAATCTAAATATACTCTTGACAGCTCCCCGATGTGTCGATGGATTGCATCGCGTGCTGTTCGGCTTGATGTCCGACGTTTCGTTCCACGTGCTTCTTCGGCAACTGAACTGAAGCTCGTGCGGCGAAACGTCGGGACAATTAGGCCGCGGTAACAAACGGAAAATCGCTTCGGAGAGCCATCCATTACAGCCGCTCCGTTGGCTATCGCTGAACTGTGGATATCACGGCGTAGATGCGAACCCAGAATGCGTGCACCGCGCGGTCTGACGGCATTTCTTGTTTGTGGAGCGAGAAAAACCACCACCAATCTGTACACGATCGAGTCAACGACATCGTCGTATCCATGGAACCTTTTTTTTGGCGGTATCAAAAATATGAATAGGCATTGCCCTTTTAGTTTCGAAGACACTGCATACATTTTCAGAGCACGTGTGCTTGCATGTTTTGCCACAAGCACGCGTGTTAATGGAGACTCCTTGCAAGAAGGTATCTTCGTGTGGTTCTTGAACATCTTAACACCTCCCTGTTTTATTGCCAGAACGGCCAAAACCTATTCTTGGAATCGCCATAGGGGCCGTCCATAAATGACGTCACGCGATTTTGGACGATTTTTGACCCCCCCCCCCCCCTTTGTCACACGGCGTCACAAAAAGTCAGACCCCCCCTCAAATATGACGTCACAAAGCTCTGCCCCCCCCAAAATAAAACATGCTTCAAATCGCTTTAAACTATTGTCATTGTAGTGTGTATTTAATGTGGCGCTGCACTCTGATGTTGTAGGAGAAGACATTTATTAAAACGTCTATTTAATTAAGTAGAACGTGTTGTCTATATTTATTTAAAGTTGCGCATTTTGATGTGACGGCACATTTCTCAAACCCCCCCCCTCGTCACACATCGTCACAAATGTCTGACCCCCCCCCAGGTGCGTGACGTCATTTACGGACGGCCCCAAATCAAATTTTGATACCCCCCCCCAACTTGACCGATTGCCGCACCCCCTGAGCTGCTAATGTCGCGGTGACGACGCCACCCGCGTTTGTCCTCTGCTGCACGTGTTGCTGCTGCTGCTTCTGCTTCTGCTCGGTTCGTCGACTCTGGCGCCATCCCACCCCGTCCCGCAGGCGTTGAGGTCGCGAGACACAAAACCGCGACAAAAAATAACACCGGTCCGTCGACAATGCGCCATTGAAATGTCCAAAAATAAAATAAACCGAAGCGTGTTTGCGCGTGCGTTGGCAGCGCGAATGGGGACATCAGCTGTGGCTGAAAAGGTCCATGGAATGTTGATCCCAAAAATAAAGCGTGCTGCAGAGCAGGAGGAGGGACGAAGGGAGGGGAGATTGAGGGAGGAGGGAGGGATGGAGGGAGGGAGCAGGGAACGCAGAACGCAGACGCGGCGTGGAGAGTTGCTGGCCTCCAACTCTCGTTCAGTCGAGAGGGGGGCGGGTTGCACACCACGCGTGTAAATTATATAACGCAATCAAGCGCGTAATTAATTAATTCAGCGTTGATGCTACAGGGGAATGATTTGGCTATTCGATTTAAATAGATACATAGCTGCTGTCTGGGTAGAGCGAGTTTGAAACTTTGGAGTAATATTGGGGAAGTGTTTTCGTGCGCGTGTGATGTGAGTTGGAAGTCTCTCGTTACAACACGAAAAATGAATGAAGACGAGGCAATGCTCTACAGAGTCGGTAAGCCTCGTGTGCGATGTGTCCGCGAGTGAGTGTGTCTGCGTGTGTTGGTGTGTGTGGGAGCGGTGGTGTAGTGGTTATCGCGCTGCGCTATGAACCCGGCGACGCGGGTTCGACTCCCGCTCACGGCCAACACCAGTGAGGAATATCTGAACTCGTCTGGGCCTCCCTTAGGTCGACTCAGCCTCAGATGGGTGCCTGGTTGTGGTGTGTAAATGTCGCCACTGGGGAGATAAAGGCGGTCGGGCGTGGTGCTGGCCACCCACCCCCTCGTGTACCGTGCCGGCCTTCATAGGTGCTCGCTAACAGTACTTGCCCCAACAGTTTGTTAAGGCTATGCGGGGGGTCTTTGACTTTGTAATACTGCATATAGACCACTGAGGCAATCACAGAGTAACTGCTGTACATTCTATTTGTGCTCTGGAATGGCTCGAGAGCTATTAATGTTCAATAGAGAAAAATCTGAAAATAAAAATGCTTTTCCCTAAAATTACTCTTGATTGGGTTCAGTTAACCAATCTAAACATTTCTTTAAATTTTGTGCTTCATATATATGCATACGATTTTCACCAGTTAACCGAGTAATTGGCCTCCCCGTGGCGTGTGACGCGAAAGCCGACAGAAAACGAATCAAGCCAGTTACCGTTAGCTATTGTCATCATCATCTACATCTCCAAATGTTCGTCGAGAGAATTTGACCTATTATTGAGATCGTTTTATGAGTAGGTAACCCCTGTTGCAGTGTGGTCACAACATAACCTCGTCCGATTAGCACGGTTGGCGACGTACGGTGCGAAAGAAGTTCCAATATAAAGTGCTAATACATCTATTAGGTTTTTTAAATTTTTCATTATTTGGTGACAACGCTGCAACATGATTACCCATAATGCAATGTGTCAGAAACATTTTATGCAGTTTAACACGTCGTAGGCTTTCGCGATCAATATCATCCACAATAGAGGTTTTTTGTGTTAGATCGCGTCAATATATAAATGTGTCGTTAAACCCGCCACCACCCGACACAGCCAATTAAGAAGTTTTGTCACGTAAACAGAGCATGGATTAATTCATCCATTTTCATTAATCCATGTTCTGTTTATATGCATTCATTAATACCCCCCTCCCATTACGCGCAAGAAGAGCACGTAACTGTTGTCATCACATCTACGCCTCTATTTAAGGAACGAAACAGGAGGTTTTCTCCACACATCTGGCTGTCGCCTGATGAAGCTTGTTGTAATTACTGGCGAAACGTCGTACTCAGATTGTAAATGTTGTGGCTTTGCTGTACTTGTAACGAATTGGCATGCTCTGTTAACGTGACAAACCTTACTAATTGGCTGTGTCGGGTGGTGGCGGGTTTAACGACACTTATATATTTAAACGATCTAACCCAAAAACACCTGTATTAAATGTTTTATGTAGTAGTCGTACATTCATGATTATTGAATGGTTTGTCTATGGATAATTAATATGCCAATTTAAAACCCGTTAATCAGGAAACATAACACATTTTTAATTATCATCAGGCCCTACGGTGTATCGTGCAGTCTCTGACTCTTATCCACGATTTCTCTATGTGCGATGACGAAGGGCCATAGCCCGAAACGTCGCATATTAATACTTTTTTCCTGGCTAAGGCTGTCTTATTAACGAATGTGTAGAGATTTGTTGTGCTTATGCATCACCCACTATCAACGCAGTATCACCAAATAATTCAAGGGTCATTGTATGTATAACTTCTTTCGCACCGTACGTTGTGCTAATCGCAGGCGCCCGAAACATCGCTTGTTATATATATATATTTTTCCTTTTTATCGTTGGATGCGTTGACTTTTTTTCGTAGTTTTATCAGACACAACGAGATGGGGGTGGCGCATTCTGCATGATTTTGTTCGTTCTGCGCAAGACCGACCCAGTCGCCGAACCAGAATAGAATGTTGTCAGCTTCAGGGACTATTTAGAGCTCCTTCTTATGTGCAGCCCTCACTGTGGACTATCGCTTTGCAACTGAGTCCGCGGAACCCACGGCGTGAAGAAGAGCGGTCATAATAATAATAAAAAAACATAGAAAACATAAAAAAGAGAGGGGAAGAGAGAGGGAGGAGAGGGAGAGGAGAGAAAAGAGAGATAATCTTTCGTGAAATCTTTCATTTCAAAAAGGGAGGGGGGCACATAAAGCAAAGCATTGAAAAAAAAACAAAATGATGAACGAAGCAAAGTGCCGACTACACCGAGCATCTTCTTGTTTCCTCTGATCGTAAAAAGAAGCGGTCATGGTACCTCCACTACCGCCTTGGTATTCGCGGTTGCGCTGATGTTGTTGTTGGTGGTGGTGGCTCTCTGAAGTTTATGAAGAAGTTCCACTTGGTGGATTGGACATTCGTGAAGTGACCCTGTACGAAGTGAGCACGTGGAGCGAACGTAGGCAGAAGTCGCAGAGAAGCAGCGAGACGAGACAGAGAGACAGAAAGAGAGACACAGAGAGAGACACAGAGAGAGACACACAGAGAGACACACACAGAGAGACACAGAGAGAGAGAGACAGAGAGAGACAGAGAGAGACACAGAGAGAGGCACACAGAGAGACACACAGAGAGACAGAGAGAGAGACACAGAGAGACATAGAGAGAGACACACACAGAGAGACACAGAGAGATAGAGAGAGAGACACACACACACAGAGACACAGAGAGACAGAGAGAGAGACACACAGAGAGAGACACAGAGAGACACACAGAAAGACACACAGAGAGACAGAGAGAGAGACACAGAGAGACATAGAGAGAGACACACACAGAGAGACACAGAGAGATAGAGAGAGAGACACACACACACAGAGACACAGAGAGACAGAGAGAGAGACACACAGAGAGAGACACAGAGAGACACACACAGGGCGCGAAACGAGAGAAGGGGCCGCGGTCGATGTCGACACCAGAATGAGACGCAGCGAGACTAGTTAAGAGATGTAGACAATATTACTGGTAGGAACGAAGTGAACCAGCCTACAATAGATTATATCGTCCGTCCGTCCGATGTCCGATTAGGTGTAGCAGCATCGCCCCCTACTGCAAACACTTGGCAGGACCCTACAAAAACCTTTAGACTCAGTGAGGCTTTCCTGGCTAAACAAGTGTAACATTCCCTTATAATTCCCTGAGATAGTTTTTAATTAAAACATTTAAATTAAAAATTAACTCACAGCGGCCTAAAGCCTAGAACTAGGCCTCAAACTCTCCCTTCGTATCGTACCCCCGCCATTTCATTTTATTATAGCCATTCATTTGTTCGTTCCTACCAGCCCACCCCGCAGGGACCTGTTCTTGGTTCTTTTGGTAAAGTCACGTAGAAGGGAAATACTGAAATAATCAAAAGAAACCAGTAAAATTATCTTATTTCCCTTCTACGTGACTTTACCGAAAGAACTAAGAATATGAATCCCTGTAGTCAGGAAAGCTTTAAATTGAAAAAAGATGAATTATCTTATGTTTACTAGGATTTTAATGAGCTTTTTGTATTATATGCATATCCATTATCTTATGTTTACTAGGATTTTAATATTAGCTGCCATTAATTGGGGTTTAGATGTATATTAATTATCTTAAGTTTAGTAGGATTTGAATGAGATTTATCGGGTTTATATGTACGTTTAAAATCACAATAAGAATATTTATGTATACTGTACTGGAGGAATCCGATGAGTTATTAAGCTCTTTTTCACAGATGTCCAGTAGAGACGGGTAAGAACATTACAACGACAGTTATAAAAGCATGATAATCACATACCTCATGGGATCTCCTTTGCCAGTACATACCTGTCAACCCCTTATCAGCGCCTACCTTGTAACAGACCATTTCAGACCTTGTTGGTCACCCCGTGCTCTTAAAAATCTCAACGTTCATCCCACAAAATCCCATCACAAGGAAGAAACACCAACAAATAGACTTTGTTGCCCGTATTGAAACGGCTGTACGCCGTATGGACCTGACAACTCAATTTCCCTGTCTAATAATACGGGGAAAACCGAATGATTTGCCAGGTGTGTAATTAGTTTATGTTTTAGTAGGATTTGAATATGAGCTGATATTAATACAATAAAATAAAAAAACATAATTTATTTTACTTTTATTAATTTCTATTTTTTACCTATGCGACTTTACCGAAAAAACCTAAGAATATGAATACTTGCAGTCACGAAAGCTTCAAATCTAGAATTTATTCGTATAGCAATGATATTATTTCGAGTAGGATCTTGAATATGAGCTGATATTTATTGCACCACAAATTTTTCATGAAATCAGCTCACGCGGTGGGTACCCCCCCCCGTGCCCCCCTCCCCCCCGTGCCCCCCTCCCCCCCGTGCCCCCCCCCCCCCCGTGCTCCCCCCCCCCCCCCAGTGCTGCTGTGCGTGGCGCTGGGCGCCTGCGTGGCCTCGCAGGAGGCGTGGGGCGCGGCGCACGGATGCGCGCAGGGCAGCTGCTACCCCGTGACGGGGGACCTCCTCGTCGGCAGGGCGGACAAGATCTCAGCATCGTCCACGTGCGGCCTCGTCTCGCGCCAGCGATACTGCATCGTGAGCCACCTGCAGGCGAGTGGTGGCGGTGCTGGTGATGGACTGATGGTGGTGGTTGATGATCGTGGTGGTGGTGACTGTGGTGGTGGTGATGGACTGATGGTGGTGGTTGGTGGTGGTGGTGCTGGTGGCTGCGGTGGTGGTGATGGACTGATGGTGGTGGTTGGTGGTGGTGGTGCTGGTGGCTGCGGTGGTGGTGATGGACTGATGGTGGTGGTTGGTGGTGGTGATGGACTGATGGTGGTGGTTGATGATCGTGGTGGTGTTCCTGGTGGCTACTGTGGTGGTCGCGGTGATGGACTGATGGTGGTGGTGGCGATGATCGTGTGGTGGTGCTGGTGGATACGGTGGTGGTGATGGACTGATGGTGGTGGTTGATGATCGTGGTGGTGGTGGCTGTGGTGGTGGTGATGGACTGATGGTGGTGGTTGATGGTGGTGGTGCTGGTGGCTGCGTTGGTGGTGATGGACTGATGATGGTGGTTGGTGATCGTCGTGGTGGTGGTGGTCTTAGAAGTTCGATTCCCGCTCACGATGACGAGGATCTGAACCGGTCACGGGGCCTTTCTTTCCTTGGTCGACTCAGCCTTAAATGAGAACCTGGGTGCGGTGCGTAAGCATCAGCACTGGGGAGACAAAGGCGGCCGAACACGGTGCTGGCCACCCACTCGTGTGCTGCACCGGGCCTTGATTAGTACTCGCTAACTGCACTTGACTCAATAGTCTGTTAAAGGCTATACGGGGGATCTTGGTCTTTGGTCTTGGTGATGGTGGTCGTCGTCAGGATGTTAGGTGGTGATGATGGTGACGGATTGATGACGGTGTCAGTGGTTGTCATCATCATTAGCAGCGTCATCATCATCATCACCATCATCCGTGGTCAAATTAGCAGCTGAGGCAATAGAATTGCAATTGTAGCAGTAAAAATAATTAGAAATGGGCAGTGGCATTCATCATCAGCAGCTGCAGCTGCGCATTACAATGAAACAACAGCAGTTACATAATTGTTCAGCAGTAGCAGCAATCATTCATCATTCAATCATCATCATCACTCACAGGAGCAGTGCAATCATAATCGACGGAGGCCGATTCATAACCATTAGCGCCGTCATTTGCATGCACAGCCCTTGTGTTCTTCCACTGCTGGATGGAGGCCTTCCCACGCGTTGCGAATCACCATGCGACACACCACGCTGGCTAGGGCATGTTGACGAAGGCAGGGGACCGTAGACGTTGGAGCACAGTACAATACAACACTTGTTTTTTTCTCCACTGCCTCTCCTGACACCATGTCCCCGACGCAGCCTATAACAACCCCCTTTTTGGCATTGGTGGCGGTGCCCACCAAAGCACGTGTCCAGGCCAGTGCCGGATGATCCTAGTAGCAAAAGCAGCATGTGCTACGGGCCCTGCACTTTTTCTAACAGAGGTCCTCCGTGGGTCACGCTTTGTGAAATTTCGATTTGAAGCTTTCGTGACTGCAGGGATTCATCTTCTTGGTTCTTTCGGTAAAGTCACGTAGGAGGGAAATAATAAAATAATAAAAATAAAACATAATAAAATAATTCTCACGACGTTTCGGCCACAACGCAAGCAGCCGTCCTCAGGTGAAGAACAGGTCTGTCGGAAAGACAGCGTCTGAACGTCGAAATGAATGATTCATGATTCATTCAGACGCTGTCTTTCCGACAGACCTGTTCTTCACCTGAGGACGGCTGCTTGCATTGTGGCCGAAACGTCGTGAGAATAATAAAACATGTTATTTTTATTATTTTATTATTTCCCTTCTACGTGGCTTTGTGAAATGTTTAGTTTCGTACCCGCGTCAACCGATACGATGGAATATATGTGTGTCCTTGGCAGCGACGCTGAAGTTGTTTTAAATGACTCCCCTTCTCGTCTTTTTAGCGGAGTGGCCGTCATAAACTGCCGAGTCATCACAAGAGCGATTCGGCGGGCTTCGTAACAATGTGCGCATTGACAACGAAGCCAAGCGAGAGGAGTGCCGGACAATAACTTTTCATTCGGATTCCTTTTCCATAAACACATCTGGCCATTAAGCGATCTTGCCAAGCCGTATTTGCCACATGCACTCATTCAAATATGTGCTCCTCTATACTGCACAGACACATGAAACGCCATCTCTCCACACTGCCAACTTGCGACGATCCATCGGACAGGTTTAATTGGGAGATTTGCAAGTTAATTAAACGGATTATTTACAGACCATTTTTCAATCCACCACTTGCTATCTATTAAAGCCTCCGCGCCATGCCGTGTCAGTCATGGCGGTTAGTGTGACCCATACTTCATCCCGCGCCACATGGTTAGTGAACGGGGGTAGGCAGAGATTGGTTCGGATATCGCTCACCGCTGATAGTGTCCACTATGCAGCAACTGTGGGATCTTACAGAAGGAACAAGGTGATGATGGCAAAGGTGTGTTACATGAACGCACCATGGACCCAACCACCAGAGTTGGATTCCCAGCCACAATCTCTCATTCACCAACCTACGATAAATAGTGGCTGGAATTACTGAGGCCTTTCTGGATACATAAGTGGCATTGTTATTATTACAATTAGATGGCTGGCCGGTGTTAAAGAGTAGGCCAAATACCTCTTTGGAGGCCCTACAGAGCTCCCTGTTTGTGGAGGCCCTTCAGCCAGCAATTGCAATTACCGAGTATACGTTAAGCACGCCTGGCTGCTGATGAGCTCAAGTAGGGCGAAACCAGTCCAGGCTTTGAAGAGGAAAATAGGTTTGATAGACGAAAACTTTTTTATGTGGAAAATCGGAAGCCGACGGCGATTCTTGCAATCGTCGCCTCCCCTTGCGACGGACCTGGTCAGCGGAGCCGGCGTGGCGGGTTTGTTGCGAGGTGTGGCGCGGCAGTGAAACCCGCACGTGCCCTGCCACTCCATGCGCTGCAACAGGAGCAGGAGAAGTGCTTCCACTGCGACTCGCGGCGGCCGTACCAACCGGGGCGCAACCCCAACAGCCACCGCATCGAAAACGTCGTGACGTCCTTCGCGCCCAGCCGACGCATGACCTGGTGGCAGGCGGAAAACGGTCGGTGGGCGTGCGGACGGAGCGCGAACCCCCTCAACACCAGCATGCGCGCTCGTCGGACTTGAGTTTGACCCCGAGTCACACGACCACCCACCCGCCCGCCCGCCGGCCCCTGTTGCTGTCCTTTTTGGTTTAACACAACGCATGCTTTCGCGACTAATATTATCCATAATAGAGATTTTTTTTGGGTTAGATCGCGTAAATATATAAAAGTGTAGTTTAACCCGCCGCCACCCGACACAGCCAATTAGTGAGGTTTTTTGCCTGTGTCTGTAAATATATAAATGTGTCGTTACACCCACCACCACCCGACAGAGCCAAAAAAAAACCTTGATAATTGGTTGTGTCGGGTGGCGGCGGGTTTAACGACACTTTTATATATTTACGCGATCTAACCCCAAAAAAAACTTGTGTTATGGATTTTTTTTGCTTGTTGGTATTTTAAAGCGTGCCGTAGCTCCCACACCCCCCCCCCCCCCTCAGGTCACTAGCGCTGGGCCACAATCGCTGGAATCTCACCGAACTTCGTAGACCCCCCCCGCCCCCAGTAGTCCACGTGGCGTGGCAGCGGTGACAGAGCTCTCGTCTGATCAAGCGCCCCCCCCCCCCCCGTCATTGAAGCGACTTCTTGGACCTGACCCACCCCTTCTTGTTGGTTTCGAGTTAGGCCTTAAGAAACGCGACTCTTTTTTGCACGAGGGATATTTCAGGGTGATCGCCCTCATGAGAAGGGGATGCGCGCTGAATAGTTGAACGTCGCTTGCTGAATGGTGATGTTATGGCTCGCAAGTAAGACCTTTGACGAGCGGCAGCGTAGTCGACGATTGATTCTGCGTGATTAATCTCCCATCGCAGCATTGATGATGTGCAACGTATAGGCTTATTGTAAGGCTCATGAAAAGATGAATCGTGGCAAATGGTTGAAAGCCGCAAGCTTCATATTTAACCGTGATGATGATGAGTAATGTATAGCTTTATCTGAAGGTGCCTTGGAGTGGTTTGACAAACGTCCCGACACAAAAGCACGTGACTTTATCTCCTGTTCTCGATCTTGCCGTCTTGGTGTGCAGGCGTCGAGAAGGTCACCATACAGCTGGACCTGGAAGCAGAGTTTCACTTCACTCATCTCATCATGACCTTCAAGGTGGGGGGGGCGCACGACTTCACACGGGTCCAGTGCCACTCGCAATCCGCAGAGGCTGTGCCACCAAAAGCCTGTGTCACCAGGCCCTCGACTCGAGCTGCTGTCGGATCGTGGGGGCCGGTAGAGGTGTTGTGGGTTGCCACGGTGACGGCGTACACTCGATGTGGTTTACTGTGCGCGAACATATTTTCTGGTTGCCACCTCCTGAGGTAGAAACAAATCCAGGCGATTTCACGTAACAAAAGAATATTTCACGATACGGGAAGAGCGGGGATACGAAATGCATTGTCTTGGTGGTGTATTATTACCAAACTGACAAAAACCCCACACCTTTTGTGTCCCACTAAGAATAATCGATTTTTCAAGGACAGCTTCCTCATTTTTCCACAACTGACAAAGCATGGACTTTTAATGTTCCCGGGAAGATTTTCCGACTTAGTTCTAGAAAAAGACCACCCTGGGAAAATCAGAACAGGTGGAAATCCTTCTCAGTCACTGACCCGGACAGAGACCCAGCTGACATTAATCTCCGACCGCACACGCACGAGTGCGCGCATGTGTGCGTGTGTGCTCGTGGTGCGCAGTGGTTATGGCGAATATCTGAACCGGTCCTGGGCCTCCCCTAGTTAAACTCAGCCTCAAATGCATTTCACGTGTGATGTGTAAACATCGCCACTGGGGAGAAAAAGGCGGCCGGATGTGGCGCTTGCCACCCACCCCATCTTGTGCCGTGCCGACCCGCGTAGGTGCTGCTCGCTAACAACACTCGCCCCAACGGCCTGTTGAAGGCTACACGGGGGATCTTTGTGTCTTTGTGCTCGTGTTCCCGCGCAGACGTTCAGGCCGGCCGCCATGCTGGTGGAGCGCTCGTCGAACTTCGGCCGTTCGTGGAAGCCGTACCGCTACTTTGCGTACGACTGCGACGCGGCGTTCCCGGGCATCGCGACGCGAACGCTGCAGCGCGTGGACGACGTGGTGTGCGAGTCACGCTACTCCGACATCGAGCCGTCCACCGAGGGCGAGGTCTGTACCGAACCCCCCCCCCCCCTTCCCACCGCGCGTTCATTTGTCAGTTTTATATTTTGCTTAACCCTCTCCCGTTCCGACGACGTACGTGCACGTCATCCGTTTCTCTTCCCATTCTGTTCCGATGATGTACACGTACCGGAATTTGTTTGTTTTATATAACTTTATCGGTACCGAAGCTCCCACAAGGCCATGCGGGAGGCCGTCTGGCACAGTTTTTGGCGCCAGCTATCGTAGAGTGCGCGCGTGTCGCTACAACTCTCTGCGGTGAGTACAACGTCTTTAAAAATAACGGCGCTACGCCGCTTTTAAATAAAATTAACGCTGAACCGCTTGCGCGTTCCAAGATTCAGCGGTGAACGGGGGACACCCCCACCCTGCAACTTACAGACGTCTCGGAACGGGAAAGGGTTTAATTGATCACTTTGTCTCCAGGTGACTGGTAAGTCTGGAGCAGTCGTCACTTGACTACTGAGTAGCCGCAGCCATAGCGAGGGATATACTTGATGTGGTGTTCCGGGTGTGTGAAGTACTTTTTGGACAGACGCGGCTGAAACTAAGGTCTCTCTCTCTGCATCGGGGGTGTTGTGGGGGAAGTTGCCACTCAAACTTTTGGGTGGGTGGTAATAACAATATCATATCCTGTGCCACCTCCATATTAATAATAATGTTTAGTTTTATAAAGCGTCTCACATTCGCTGAGGAACTGCAAACAAGCCAGAAGCCCAGTGCCAACAATTTCCCATGCTCTGGAGTCCTTCATATATTTAGATGCTTCCAGCCAATTAATGAGTGTTTACATATGTTGGAGACAAACCGGAGCACCCAGCGAAAACCCACGCATGCGAGGGAGCAACACTCGATCCAATACGGAAGGGAGATATGATATTAATCCGCACTTTTTCATACCGCCTTCTCCTGGTAAGCCGGGGTACAGCACCTTCTTGACGCCCACAGGAAGGGGGTTTCTAAACATTTGTGTGATCCACCAACTTGACTCGCTGAGTTACAGGCGTGCGTAGCCATCACCTCCCAACTCATTTATTGCCTGCGCCGGGTGACATCTTGGCTACTTGACGGTGTCTTGCCCCCACCAATGTCTAAAACATTTTCCCCGTGCCTAACATCCCCAACGCAGCGTACATCATCATAGCACGGTGCACCGCAACCATTGCCCACATCACCACCGCACGCGCCTCGCAGCTCGGTGAGAGGCGGAACTAGAAGCCGTTTGCGGCCATCCAGCGCTGCCAGCGCCACTCAAATAATGGCCGCTTCTTGATTAATCCTCGTTGACTTTTTTTTTTTGTCCAAATAAACGTTCGCGTAATTGTGCTGTCAAAACCCGGATGCTTTCCTTCTATTCCCCACTGTGCGCTTTGCTTTAACGGGAGCTCTAAGCCTCAGGGTCTGTAACCTGCCCTTTCGCGTTTTTGGCCCGTAATTTGCATCGGGAAATGATGCTTTATTGTGTTTCCGCAAGAGCTTATCGCGTCTAAATATGTTCACATTTATTTGCAGGGCTTTTTGGTTTAGTCTGAACGCGCGCGTGTTACGTTATTGCCCCTCGTTCATTCCGGCGATTGTTTTTCTTTATTGGTCCGTGAAACCATTCAACCCGAGCGTTGGCCACGGTCTGTTGGCCAGGGATCGTGGGTGTGCACGCGTGTATTAATTAGTGCCCTGTATTCGCTCGGCGTTCGTGTTCCGATTAGATACCTCGATCGTGGCTGGGGGGGGGGGGTAGTCTGAGCGTGTGTGCGTGTGACCCAGCCAAGCGTGGGTTCGGTTTGCTCGCAAGCCTTCGTCGCGATGTTTCGACCGCCGTGTCTTTTGACTTCCGCAGCATCTTGCTCATCGTCGTCGTCTTCTTCATCTGCAGCAGCATCAGCGGGATTGTCGTCATCATTGCAGGACTTTTTCAGAAAAAGAGTACTTTTTGGGTTCGCTGATTATATATTTATATATTAGGATTAAGCAGGTCACCTTGCACCTCCTTGCATTGTAGAAGTCTTGATTCAATTCAAGAATGGACATTTTTTTTGTCTCGTTTATAAAATGCCGTCTGAGCATCAATCGAACATTTCTGTGTAATTTGCATTCATTCTAAACACTCTGTCCATACACGCACGACTCAGTGCGCGTAACATGAGCGTGACGATCAAATACCGTCGCTGAATCCATGCACAGATGCGCAATTGTTAGTGCATAGCAATTGTCATCCTCGCCACCATCATCAGCGAGGCTGACGATCACTATGCCAACCTGCGGCAGCCTTGGGACTTTCCCTCCGCCGAATGAGCCTCGGATGCCGACTACAGCAGCTGCCACCGTGCCGGTGCATTTATTCTATTCCATTTCGCATTTATGGAGCGCCCTTTCCAGGGCGATTTCAGATGCAATCCGACGGCGTTCAGTGAGGAACGTGATGGAATGGATGGAGGGACAGGGGCTGGAGCTGATGTTGCAGGGGTAGATAAGGCAGAACAAGGTGGAGTGTGATGGTGAGTGAGGCTGTCTGATGGGCGCAGCGTGGATGAGAGGCAGTGGGGTATGGGGGACATGCGTAAAGTTGTAATTGCCATGCGTTACCTGTAATGCATGGCAATTGTAAACACCATCACCACCACCACCATCACAAGTGAGGCTAACGATCACTGCGATCCTGCGGAAGCCTCGTGCGTTCCTTTCAGTTGCGTCTCCTTACCTGCTCACGCCGGGCGCTCGTGACGTCTGCAGCCCCCTCGCACGACGGGCACGAGAGTGGAAACACGTGTCGAGCCACGGCTGTCGTGGCTGGTGTAGGGGGGTTGGGGGTGATTGACGACCGCCCACAGGAGCCGTCGCCCTGGGAGCCATCGCCGCTCCGCGCCATCCCCTTGCCGTTGTTTGTGCCGATCCGCCAGACCTGGGGATCGCCGCTGAGAGTGGAACCGATCCGGCAGACGACGTGGCACGTTCTGGCCCGTCCCGTCCGATCCACCGTGGCTCCCGACGGATTTACAGAGTTTAAAAAAATGGATTGCACCACTCTTCGATTTGACATTACCATGCTAATCTCTCACATTAACATAGCCACTTCCGTGCACTTGTCTAGGAGGCCGCTCTCCTATCTTACAGTTACTTGCTAATTTCTCACATTAACATCACTTGCCCCGGCCACTTCTTTATGACCCTTGGGCTACACCCATTTCAAACCTTTTAAAACAGTCTGCCTCAGCAGCAGACCATGCTGTCCCACCTGATGACGGACGCTTGTGTTGCGCCCGAAACGTCGTGATTTATTTTATACCTACTTGACTTTACCGAAAGAATCATAAAGTATAAATAATATCTGTCTGGAAAGAGATCCGTGTTCTGTTATGGCTACACGTGTGAAGTTATGTTCTGGTGCTGAATACGTTGTAATTTTCTTCAAATTTGTTCTTTCAGACTCCCATCTGTTTGGTCATTTGTACAGCTCGTTTTTAGTCAGTGGTTTCTTATATCAGTGGCGAACGCGAGCGGAGTTTGCCTCTTGTTTTGCTGATAATGGGTATCTTATATATTTTGACTTGTTTATCAGAACACTTAAAGCAAATGTGAAATTGCAGGCCGACTGTACCCTGTGTGTAAAATCATTCAATCTGTGGGCCATAATTTGGTGTGCAATCCCTTCCTGACTGAGTGATTCTCTGGATATTATCATCTTCTCAATTACACTGTGCTGGTGCCTCAAGATTCACTGCATCGGAGGCGTGGTATGATCAACGATGACGACGATGACGACGATGATTATAATGGATTTATTTTTGGGTCCGAATTCTACAACTTAATTGTCACATCTGTATGTTTATTATCACAATCTCAGCGATATTTGTGCCACATTCTACCCACCGAGCCCTTGAGGAATATCATTCAGATTTACTCAGGCAGTCGTAATTGCTATTGTGTATTGTCAGATATAGTCAATTGTGCAATATCACTTACATGCATGGGTTTATGTTAAGCAAGTGAACAGAGAGAGAGAGAGAGACCAATACGTCAACTATAAACTAGTAGCTTGGAAACATATTACAGGGATGGGTTCTTCAAAAAGAATACCATATTCTCCGGATGTTAAGATCCGTGACTAGATTGTAAAGAAAGAGTTGGGGGAGCGTCTTATTATTCAGGAGCTGCACATGCGTGTGTGTGTGCGTGCGTGTGTGTGTACGTGTGCGTGTATGTGCGTGCATGTATGTACGGGGAGCGGGAGTGTAGCGGTTAGCGCGCTGCACTCTGAACCTGGCGACCCAGGTTCGATTCCCGCTTACGGCCAACACCAGTGACGATTATCTGAACCGGTTCTGGGCCTCCCCTAGATCGACTCAGCCTGAAATGAGTACCTGGTGCGGTGTAAACATCGCCACTGGGGAGACAAAGGCGGTCGGGCGTGGTGCTGGCCACCCACCCCCTCGTGTACCGTTCCGGCCTTCATAGGTGCTCGCTAACAGCACTTGCCCCTACAGTCTGTTAAGGCTATACGGGGGATCTTTGTCTTTGCATGTGCGCGTGCCTTTGTGTGCGTGTGACCAGATTTGTATAACCTTGCTGACACCGGGCTTAAGATTGGGGTGCATTTATTTTCCGGAGCATTCCTTATATATCCAGGAGAATTCGATTATTGTTTTAAGTGGAATTAAAAAACAGAGAGAACATAAAGTTCAGACGGGGGCTGGCTTAGGATACGCGACTATGGATTTCATAGATGACTGCCAGGAGCGGATGTCTCCTTACCCTTTTTAATTCAACAAACACAGACTTTTTCCCTGCTGGAAACTCACCCATTATGTGCGGGCTTATTACCGAAGGATGCTGCGGTCCACAGGCAAGCCCACGGCGCGCGCCTGTTTGTCCTCTCGTATTGTGTAGCGACGAGTCCCCGGCTCGCCCCCGCTGATTCCTGCTCCACGGACCGTTGGCCCCCTCACAAAAGGGTCTCTTGGACCACACTGGGGTACCCTGATTGACAAGCGCCTTCTCTCTCTTTCTCTCTCTCTCTCTCTTTCTCTCTCTCTCACTCTCTGTGATTTATTCCTGTCCGCAGGTCATCTTTAAAGTCCTGGACCCTGCCATAAAGATCACCGATCCCTACAGCCACACGATACAAGGTGAATGTGAACATTGTTTCGGTGAAGTTTTATTTTTTGCTGGCATGTAATAGATTTTTTTACGAGTTAAACACTGATATTTCTCGCAAATGCCAACAGGTGGTAAATAATGGTAAATACCTACATTATAATAAATTTACTTTATCCATTTGTGAGTCAATTTGTCAGTAACGGCAATTATATTGGTGATTTTATTCGTACACGTCTGATATTCGTATACATGATGATTTTGACTGAAAGGAACCATGAGCCTATGGTATTGACGAAGAACTATGTACAACATATGACCTTTCACCTTGGTCAAAAAACTGTCTGAAAATTTTCACTGTGTTATGGTTATGGCTGTTTTTTTTTTACTCACTACTCATTCTTCTGAGTTCATTTTTTGGCATTGAGAATTGGAAATAGTTAGAAAAGAAATAAAATATGGGTAATGCGTGGGAGAAAACTTGAGTGGGTCTTTGCCGGGTGGCAGGCCAGGGTGGGGGGGAGGAAGGGGAGGGGGGGGGTTGGAACTGAGACTGAAATTCCACAGGAGTTTTCCTGTACAGCGTTAAAGAGAACATCTGACGAATCGACAACAGGCGCCATGGCCTTAATAAGAGCGACAACAAGACTGGTGCCTCCCGCCTACTTATTACGTGGAGTCGGGTGCGGTGCCCCGCACGCTCGCAGACGCCCTGGGGCGACAGTGAACGGCTCTCGCGGTGAGGTTTTCAGCACCGCGCGTCGTGGGACGATCAGACAGCGTGCAGACAAAGAACCTCGGCACGGCACACGAGGGGGTGGGTGCCCGGAAACCACGCCCCCCAGTGGCGATGTTAACACACTGCACCGGGCAATAATTTGAGGCTGAGTCGACCTAGGGGAGGCCCGGTTCAGATATTCGTCACTGGTGTTGGCCGTGAGCGGGAATCGAACTCGGTGCCGCCGGGTTTCGTAGCGCGGCGCGCTGACCGCTAGCCGCACTCCCGCTCCCTACCCACGAGCAGACACGCGCGTACTCACGCAACTCACTCACATGCTTTAGCGATTTCCTACCCCCGCAATGTGCTGAGTGCGCCGGACCGAGCCTGGGAGTCTCTTCCATAAAACAACAGGGGTCAGTCGGAGCCGGCCAGGGGCTCCGGCGAAGAGCCTATTTTGGCTGCCGCCAAATTGACACCGCGAGGCAGGCACGCATCGCCTTTCACGCCCAGAATACACACTTGCGCACGTGTGCGCAAGTGTCACGGGAAGGGATGGGGGGGGGGCAGCATATCTTTAACGTCCTGCCAGTGACGGATTGAGAAATGAGAATAACGATTGATTGCGTCCGTTGTGGGTTCGAGGAGGGTAGGGAGGGCGTCTGCTGCTGCAGTGACGTCTCGAGTCCGTGCGCTGTCAGTTGCCCCCCGACTCTCATTCCTCGCCGACGTTTTCATTACGAGCGGCTGGGCAGGGTTGTACCGGGCCGCTGGGCAACCCCCCCCCCCGCGCTCCCCCAGGCATTTGTCCCACGAGTTGGCTGATTGAAGTTGAGATTTTTGGGTTTGGGTCGAGAATGCAGTGGCTACCAACTCCAGGGACAGATTACTGGGAGAATGCCTGGTTCGCCCCGTGGCCCAATGCAACCCTGTTGCTTGGACGATACTGGAATTCATGATTTCCTTCAGAAGGAATTTAGAAGGCTTGCCCACTCGCCTAATTACTTGCAGCTCACATGACCGCATCCAATACGCCATTGGAAATATGATTATTATAAACACGCGCCTTGATTACGTTATTCCCATAATTAAGCTCTTCACTAATTCAAAAAATAAAAATAACGTCCCATTAGTTACCCAGGCAAAGCCTGATTCGAGTCTCAAGATACTTTTGTCAGAGAGGAACCTGCACAGACTATTTATCCTCTTCTATGAATACGTGTTTGGTTTGTGGTTGGGAGCCAAAGAACGTAGAAGCCCACACACACACGAGGAAGTAACAGATAGATTCAAGAATCCATCACTGTCCTGCTATCTACCGGCCACCAACACATTCTAAGCCTACAACTCCTGGTATTTGAAGGTATTCTTGGTGGACCATCCAAGTATTAACCAGGCTCAAAATCTGATTAGGTGCATTCTGGGCGAATTGGTTATATGCATGTGTTTCTAATCATTATCGAACACCAATCATTGCCTATGAGCGGGAGTTAACCCGACATTGCGCTTATTAGCGATACCGATCCACGCGCTCCATTTCTCGCCGTCCGTTCAACTCGCGACAGGGGTGGTAGCCAAGACCTCTGCACTGTGGTTAAGCGACACGCAGATTGCCCCGGCGTACCTGATTGCATCCACGGTGTATGCGAGCAGAGCTTTAATTCAATAATTCAAAACGTAGTGCAGTCGGTTACGAAAGTGAGCAAAAGTCGGTAATTTTTATACCTAAAACAGCGGCCCCCGAGACAATGTGTTGGGCACAATGCCACAAATTGCAGTTGTTAAGTCTTCACTGTCTCCATCGAGAACGAGAGAGATAACCGGCGATCGCAAGACATGATGTTGCTGCTTGCCATGTGTATGTCAGGGTCTCTGGCCGATTAGTCCACCCACACCAAGCTGCCCAAAAAATAATTGTTCTTAGAAAAAAAAAAACTCGCAGTTGTCGAACGCAGGCCCAGAGGCCCAAAACGCCAAAGTGGTGAGCAGCAAACGGCCCCATTGAAGGTTGCAATAGGCACGAGGGTTTGAGTACTTGAGCAGAGACAAGTTGGGAGGAGGGAGTTCTACCGTCGAGCAGTGTGAGGCAAGCGGTGGCATGAGGGGTGCTCCTGTGGCGTGGTGGTCGGCCACAGTTCGGATTAGATGCGACGGTGATTCCTCGACAATGGGGTGGAGGAATTGAGGAGTGAGGTTACCGGGGAAATGTGAACTCCACTTGAATGAGCTCTGTGTGCTTCAGCAAGGGCTCGCCTGAAGTAACAACGCAATCTCCAATATTATGTTTAAATGTTATTATTGCTATTCATCATGCACTGAGTGTGTGTGCCAAGTGCGAGAATGTGTTGTGAATTAGCTCCAATTTCTTAATAGCTGAGTCCTGATGCTGCTCAGCACATACACCAAGGGAGCAATTACGGGATGCAGGCATGCAGTTTTACGCGTTTTGCTGACATAGTCAGGCTTGCCTCTCCGAGGTCTTGCAGGCAACGCAGCACCAGGCTGTCGCTGTGTATCTATGGATATTGAACTTCTTTCGCACCGCACGCAGCCAACCGTGCTAATCGAAGGTGCGTGCGTGCGTGCGTGTGTGTACGTACAGGCAGGGCCGCTCAGAGGTTCCGAGATGTCCGGGGCAGAATATGCCACGTAGGGCCCTCTTATTCCACCATCCACAGGCCCATTGTGGGGCCCTCTTTTGCGTGGGGCCCAGGGAAAATTCGCCCTCTGGACGGCCCGGCATACATATTCATGTATCTGCATTTGCAAATGTGTGTGTGTGTGCCTGTTTAAGGTTTAGGCACGTCTCTACGTACGTGTGTGCAGTTGAGCTGTGTGGCCCAGTCGTTAGTCAACGAGTATCCTTTATTTTAGCAGATGAGAGCCCATGGAGACACATCTGTTTTACAATTCAAGCATGGGGTAAACATAGGAAGGCTAAACCTGGAATGGGGTGTACAGCAGTAGCACAGTGGTAAGCGCACTGTGATGTGAAACTGGTCACCTGAGTTCGATTCCCGGGGGCGAGTGATGTCTGAACAAATCCTGCCCTTCCCTTTGGCCAACTTGCACCGAGGAGCTTGGTGAAGTATGGAAGAAAAAAAACCCGAGGACTGAGAAGCTCGTTTTCTTTTTACTTCTTTTGGCTACATTGTAAAATCTGAGAGCTACATTTCAAAATATTTAAATTAAACAATAATTCGTATTGACTGATGCATGATGAACATCTCAAGAAAAGGAAAATTGTGGGAGAGTGTAGCCCCTCCCCACTCCTAGTGTGGACAGGAGGTCACCTGAAGGGACCGCAGAATGAGTACATAGTATGTATTTTACGTACGTAGCCGAACGCGCTATGTATGTACGTTGAACTTCTTTTGCACCATACGTAGCCAACCGTGCTAATCGAAGTTGCGGCGGGGGGAAAGACAGAAAACTAAACACAAAAAGCAGTTCCAAAGCAATGAGTTTTCAGTATAGATGATTTAAAAGTGCACAGCTCCCAGTGGCTTCCTCATATCGGAAGGAAGAACGTTCCAGACGGCCGCAGAAGCGCATCGGAGAGCGCCGCGACGCCTCGACCGTCTTTGTTACGATGGTTTAGCGGCCAGGGGTGGGGAACCTTTTTTCTGCCAAGGGCCATTTGGACATTAATAACATCATTCGCGGGCCATACACAAGTATCAACTTAAAGATCAGCCTGTTACATTCGGTCAAACATTTAATTAACTCACCCCTAATGTGATAGCTGGAACTGCCAAATGATTTCGCGAGCCTTTTACGGCCCGCGGGCCGGACGTTCCCCACCCCTGGACTTTAGCGAAATGCCACTGCTGCTGCAAGGATGATGACTGGAGTTTGCGCGAGCCATCCTCCTACACGGGGCGATGCGCCGCTCTGCGTGACTTCTGAATGGAATCTTCATGACGACGCCTGTAGGTCCGGCACTGTGACAGGCGATGGTTGGTAAATGGCGCGCATTCTTTTGTGAAACTCCCTTCCCGTGGACGTCGAGGGCCTTGGGGTGCCACACCCTGGCTCGTCGGGAGAACGAGGCGGTCTGGCGAGTGGACCAATCGCCATCCGTTTCCATCTGTACGGGGATAGAGTGTTGCCCCCTCGCGCGTGTGGGTTTTCTCCAGGTTCTCCCGCGGTTTCCTCCCACCGTGTACAATAAACACTCATCGTTAATTGGCTGAAAACATCTTTGAAATAAAAAAAACAACAACGCAGGACCTTCCTGAAAAGTGTCCTGCAACTCAGCATGGCTTTGTTGGATAAATAAGTAGAACAAGTAAATGACAGGTGGAGGAACAACATTGGTGAAGCTCAGTAAACAACAACAAACACCACCAACAACACCAACGACACTAACAAGAGCAGCAGCACCGTGATAACGTCTGTCACGCGTCCGCCCCCCCCCCCCCCCCCGCCACCACCACCCTCCCCAGACCTGCTGAAGATCACGAACCTGCGCATCAACCTGACGCGTCTGCACACGCTGGGCGACAACCTACTGGACTCGCGCTCCGAGATCAAGCAGAAGTACTACTACTCACTCTACGAGCTGGTGGTGCGCGGCTCCTGCTTCTGCTACGGCCACGCCAGCGAGTGCGCGCCCATCGCGCCCTCGCAGCGCTCACACGACGGCATGGTACGGCAACGCGTGCTTGTTGTTCCCCGCCCCATGTACACGCGCAAACACGTATGCGTCGTTTCAACACCGTAGGCTTTCGCGACCGATATCGTCCATAACACAGGGTGTTTTGGGTTAGATCGCGAAAATATATAAATGTGTCGTTAAACCTGCCACCACCCGACGCAGCCAATTAGTAAGGTTTGTCACGTAAACAGAACGTGCCAATTCGTTACTAGTACAGCAATACCGGATGGTGATGCTAGTTGTAATTGCTGGCGAAATGTCGTACTCAGATGGTAAATGTTGTGGATTTGCTCTCCAACACACCGGTGTGCTGTACTAGTGACGAATTGGCCGGCATGGCACAAGAGGGGGTGGATGGCCAGCACCAGGCTCGGCCGCCTTTGTCTCCCGAGTGGTGATGTTTACACGCCGCACCAGGTTCCTCATTTAAGGCTGACTTGACCTACGGGAGACCCAGAACTGGTTCAAGGACTCACCACTATTATTGGTCATGAGCCGAAATCGAACTCGGGTCACCGGTTTGGTCGCGCAGCTTGCTAACCGCTACATTATCGCACACATACAGATACGTGATAACACACGTTTATGTACTTATGCACAAATTACTGTATAACATAGGCCGCCATTCCCCGCTCAGTGATGGTGATGTCAACACGGCGCTTCTGCCAGGCCATGGGTTGCACTCTAGAGGCCATGTGAAGTGTTAAAGGCTGGCTTGGCAGGAGGTCACCTCTCCACCCACTACTCAAAAAGCGATGTGCCCTTTGCACCTACTTTAGTTGAGTATGAGGCCAAACAATGTTAAACCGATGACAATGTCCTCATTTTCGCAAACGCTTTGGGACACACAGACAGACGATCTTAAATGGGAACTGTACTGGACAAGGCACGGCCAGGGCAACGTTTGTTTGCATACATCTCAGAGTTCTAGATTTGAAGCTTTCGTGACTGCAAGGATTCATATTCTTAGGTTTTTTCGGTAAAGTCACGTAGGTAAAAAATTTAAATTAATGAAAGTAAAATAAAAATAAAATAAAAATCACGACGTTTCGGAGGCAACACAAGCTTCTCACTTGATACAGCTATCGTGCTGTGACGGTTCCACCTGAAGACGGAAGCTTGTGTTGCCTCCGAAACGTCGTGATTTTTATTAAATTTTTATTTTACTTTTATTAATTTTAATTTTTTACCTACGTGACTTTACCGAAAAAACCTAAGAATACATCTCAGAGTGTTTATTTGAGGCTGAGTCGACCCAGGGGAGGGCCCGTGCCCAGTTCTGATATCACTCACCACTTACGTTAGCCGTGGCTGAGAATCAAACTTGGGAAACCGAGTCAGTAGTTCGGTGTGTTGACCATTGTGCGACTGCTCTCTATGGATGCGCGCACACAGAGACACGTGTTCGTATATCTCCTGGGCCACGCAGGAACACAGGAAGTAATCTCTTCTTCATTGCACTGCTGTATTGTTTTGTTGGTAGCAACGCTTTTCGCGTGCTGCACGTCTGTGTGGTGCGTGTGGGTGTACGGCAGTGCTGAGTGGCGGTTAGCACATTGCGCTGTAATCATGGCCAACTTAGTTCGATTTCTGCTCATGGCGAAATATTAGAAGCAAATTGTGACCTCCCCAAGGTGAACCCAACCTCAAATGAGTACATTGCAGGGTGTGGCTACATCACTCGGGTACTGGGGTGATAAAGATGAGCGGGTCTTTTGCTGGAAGTCACGACCAAATCACGCTCTGTGCCAACCCTGATAGGTGCTTGTTTCCAAGAGGACAGAAGAGATGAGAGTGGAGCTTGTGGATTCGAAAAACCCATCTGTGCGCACTTTTGAGTGGGTGTTTTGGTTTGCTTCGGCGTGAAGCAAAGCAGTCTTTAAAAAAAGAAACTGGTCACGGCTCGACTGGATCTTTGTTGCTGTTGAAAATCCGAGAGGTTTTCCTGTAAAAATAAACAGAAGAAGAGAGGTCAATTGTGGTGTTAAATTATGGGTATTCGAGGCAGGAGCAATGCTCATGCTGCTTATACGGGTCGGACACAACACAGTAAGAAAAAAAATCTTCCAAACTTTAAATGAAGATTCATGCGGATAGGGTAAACTATGAGAATGTTCAGAATATAACGTCGAAAAATCTCTCGTTGACGAAATCCGCAAAAGGAAGGAGGGTAGAATGAATGAGGCACACGCGCAGGATGGAGGAGGGCAGGTTGCCGAGCGAGACAGGCATTGGGAGTGGTGGTGGTGATGGTGATGGTGGTGGTGTAGTGGTGGTGATGGTGGTGATGGTGGTGGTGATAGTGGTGGTGGTAGTGGTGGTGGTGTTGGTGGTAGTGGTGGTGGTAGTGGTGTTGGTAGTGGTGGTGGTAGTGGTGGTTGTAGTGGTGGTGGTGGTAGTGGTGGTGGTAGTGGTGGTTGTAGTGGTGGTGGTGGTGATGGTGGTGGTGGTGGTGATGGTGGTGGTGATGGTGGTGGTAGTGGTGATGGTGGTAGTGGTGGTGGTGGTGGTGATGGTGGTGGTGGTGGTAGTGGTGGTGATGGTGATGGCGGTGATGGTGGTGGTGGTAGTGGTAGTGGTGGTGGTAGTGGTGGTGGTGTTGGTGGTAGTGGTGGTGGTAGTGGTAGTGGTGGTAGTGGTGGTGGTGTTGGTATAAATAACAAAGTGACGACGTACTTGCGAAACGACGTAAAACGGGGGAGACGTAAATCGGGCTGTTTCCGTATTTGCACTCCCATTAGTTTCCAGGCCTGCACGCGCTCCTCTGTCTTGACGAGTCTTCTCGTCGTTACCAGAGGGTGCCAGGGCCGCGCTTTGGCTGTGCTTGCGTGGCGTGTTTCTGTGCGGTATTGGCCACCGGCCGTCAACTCGCGGATTCGTGCGGCCGGCGTACGCGACGCGCCTTATTGCTCGGAACAACGAGAAACGCTCACATCCGTCGGCAGCATTGCAAACCGCTCGGTGGGACTGTGACGAGAGGTTCAAGGATTCTAGATTTGAAGCTTTCGTGACTGCAAGGATCCATACTCTTAGTTTTTTCGGTAAAGTCACGTAGGAAAAAAAATAAAATCACGTTTCGGAGGCAACACAAGTCTCCGTCATCAGGTGGGACCGTCACAGCCAGATTTGCTGATTTGCTGTAAATCTGGCTGTGATGGTCCCACCTGATGACGGAGACTTGTGTTGCCTCCGAAACGTCGTGATTTTCTTATTATTTTATTTTTATTAATTTTAATTTTATTTTTTACCTACGTGACTTTACCGAAAAAACTAAGAGTATGGTTCAAGGATGCCTGGCTCGATGCTGGAGCGAAATCATTTTGATTTCGCCTGCCAGAGCAGCGTCGCGCTGGTGAACGCGCTATTTCGCCTGGCGGAGAGCGAGCTATTCGCCGTTCGCTTCCCGGTGCCAGGGCAGCCGTCAACGTTCACGTGGTTCTCGTTGGAGTTTACTTCAGGTGAATAACCTGTCGACCATCTTCTTGGTTCTTTCGGTAAAGTCACGTAGAAGGGAAGTAATAAAATAATAAAAATAAAACATAATAAAATCATTCTCACGACGTTTCGGCCACAACGCAAGCAGCCGTCCTCAGGAGAATACCAGGTCTCTCGGGGAGACAGCGTCTGAATGGTAGTGGTGGTGATGGTAGTGGTGGTCTTCACCTGCGGACGGCTGCTTGCGTTGTGGCTGAAACGTCGTGAGAATTATTTTATTATGTTTTATTTTTATTATTTTATTACTTCCCTTCTACGTGACTTTACCGAAAGAACCAAGAAGATGAATCCCTGCAGTCACGAAAGAAGCTTTGAATCGAAATTTAACCTGTCGACCAGTCACCAAGACGTCTGGCCCACGTGGAAGAGTAGGTCAACGCGCCGTATAATAGAGGGTCCTCTCTAGAGCTTCCTCCAGTGGAGGTTCTTCCGCCAGCGAGTGGCGTGAGCAAGCAATTGCAGGGCTGCTCCTTTACATCTTGTTTGTGTTTTTTAAACGTGTCACCGCTACTCAGGTCACCGTTCTTAGCTGACTTGATGACGTGGAGCGTTGGGTTTGAGTCCCTACTATTTGTACAGGTGAAGCCAGTCGTTGAGGTGCAGCCTTATTGACACAGCCTACGAATGCAGGAAACTATCGAGACGGCAACAGAGACACACCGGAGGGTTTTCTGGAATCGTTATATTTCGCGTCGGATTTCCAGTAAACATATCCCAGCTTTTCCAAGCGTCGTCTGACCTTTGCAGCAGCACAATCATCAAAGCACACGCAGTGCTGTCATATTCGGTGCAGTGCCATGCATGGCTGATGCTGTCTGTAATCGATCGCACACTGCGGTGCAATCCAGTGGAAGTCGGTTTGATCTCCAGATGCGGAAGATTAAATATTGGAAAGTTTTTTTTTTAAGAATCTTCCCCCACCCCCCCCTCTCCGTTCCGCCTGTGGTTAGACCACAGTTACAGAGTTAGTCGACCAGCAAGTTGCGTGTGGTGGGGTACAAAGGTGTGTACAGGGACTCCTCTACTTACGAACGAGTTAGGTTCCAGAGGTCTGTGCATAAGTCGATTTTGTTCCTAAGTCCAACTTTACCCCTGTCGATTCCAAACACGTTGTTACGGCATTTACACGAAACACGGAGAATGGCTTTAAAAGTTGTACAAACTCCTGTAGATGTAGATACCACCGGTTCTTCATGTTCTGCAGATGTAGATGCCACCAACGCGCCATGCATTGCTCCGCGGTTGAAAATACGAGGAGTCGGGCAGAATAAATACGAAGGGGGGGCTCTCTGGAGCCCCCTCCCGTGGACAGGCACCTTCTGCCTTCCAGTGATGTGAGCAGACAATTGCAGATGCTGCACCTTTAACTTTACATTTCACAATGCCTTTACGACAGCCGTTTGAAGAGCAATGCAGTAATGGACAGCTCTTTTATAACATCAACAACAAGAAAAGGCGACTGTATTTCACTGAAGAGAAGCGATTTGGAAAATATCGGAAACAAAAAAATGTGTACATCATCTGAGGGAAATTCGCCTCCATCAAAACAGGCGCCATGGGATCGGAGCTTGAGCAAAGTTTACGGAAAAGGAAACTGGCCCTCCGTTCGATTTTCTTTTTGGCTCGCACTCGTGCGGAGCTCAGGTATCCGGGCACAATGGTTTGCTTCTATCCTTGGTGGAGTCGGGGAATTCCACCCATTAATCGCACATTGTACAAAACAGTTTTCTGCGGCCAGAGAACACGTGTTAGGTGGCAGCAGACAACAGTGGCTACCCTCGTGGGCGACGTTATTATTTATGGGGCATTTAAATGCTGAAAACTGTTGATGGAAATAGGTGACCTCATAATTGCTTGTTTTCATAACTTTGTAGCGACGTTTAGTGCCAATAGGTGTGTTTGTCTTTGCGCGCGTGCGTGCACACGCACAACACATGTTTTTGATCTCGTATATACGGAGCGGGCATGTCTACACATGGGGAGGGGGGTTCTTAAAAGGGAATTCCTGTTGCTAATGATGATCTATAATGGAGATGGTAACGAAGAAAAATCACAGACGTGGTGCTTGCTACAAAGCGAATAATTTCGTTTGTGCAATGCATCGTGTATAGTCATCGTCGTCAGCCATTAGAGACGAGCAGCCATGCAACACAATCTCTGGGCCCTATAGTGAACCGCTGTTGTCTACGCCCCTTCAGTGGAGAAGGAACAGCAAAGCGACACGAACTCCCCTCCTGAAGCCCTCTCATCGTGCCTGGGAGAGCTCCACATTTGGCTCCTGAACATATGGCCATGGAATAGAATCATCAGCCACGGTCAATCCACTTTGGGAGTAAGGCCTGCTCAAGCCACGTGGGCCACGTGACTATGTTAGTCACGTGGCTGGGAAAGTGCCTGGCTGGCTTCAGACCGCAGTGCTCTGAGGACTGTGGATGTTTGAATGTTGCTATGTAAAGCTTCGAGTTGTGATAGCGTCTCTCAATGATGTTGTGACACACACACTTGCACACGTACTCAGGGTAGGGGTGATGATTGGGACGAGGCTAGGCGGGCGGAGATCTGGCAAAAGGGATGAGTGCTATTGGAAAAAGTAGACGTATCGACGTATGGCATATGCATCACTATAAGGCAATCTTTTACCTCTATTTTTACTTTGCACATCTGAGTCGTGCTGAGCCAGGATGGCACGGATTATTTTTTCCATTGCACAAGCGGAACTGTGCCACTGATGTCACCCAAAGTTCGTAACTTCAGAGTGCATGCAAACGACGCTATTATGTCCCGTGAGGCCAATGTTGCATGGCTCGGCTTGGTAAAATGCCAGTGGAAACAAACAGCCATGCCATGCTGGGCCGGTTCTTTCAGGGCTCTAATGTGCAAATGGGATAAGGGTTACTTGTTTTTGTCTCTAAACCAAACTATTACATTTTTATTTGACCAGGTAAGACCCACGAAGCTCTAAAGCTCATTTTCAGAAGCGAGCTGCCCATAAATGATAACTCAACCAAGTGGCTTATCACGTGGGAATTTATAGCAGCCAAACACTAGTCTAAATGCATGTCTCTAAATATGGAGGGAAAAACCGGGGGACCCAGAAAATAATCCACGTGACCATGGGGAGAGAGAGAACACGCAAACGCCAAATATACCACAGGCATCAGGGTCCGGATGGAACCCACGACCTCCTGTATACCAGGCGAGGTAGTAAACATCTCCTAGCCACCGTGATGATGATGATGACAGAGAGAGACACGCAGACTTCAAATATACAGCAGCAGCAGGCGTCGTCAGGGTCGGGATGGAACCCACGACCTCCTGTATACCGGGCGAGGTAGTTAACACCTAGCCACCGCGGCGTCCCTGTGTGTGTGTGTGCGCGTAGGTTCACGGGCGGTGCGTGTGCAAGCATCGCACGCGGGGGCTCAACTGCGAGCAGTGCGAGGATTTCTACGCAGACTCGCCCTGGAGGCCGGCCGAGGGACGGCAGTCGCACGAGTGCAAAAGTACAAGACACCAATTTGTGCCAATTACTTTAAGTAGGCGTAGTCACCCGCGTTCAAAGGATGACGGCTCTCGATTGACCTTCGACCGGGATCTGAACTCAAGATGTCGACAAAATATCGGAGCTTCGCCGCTCTTGCTCTGCCGGCCGAGATAAGTCACGATGGCCATTTGGTGGCGGCCGTACGAGTCGTTTATAATATGTTTACGTTTCGATTTAAAGCTTTCGTGACTGCAGGGATTCATCTTCTTGGTTCTTTCGGTAAAGTCACGTAGAAGGGAAATAAAAAAATAATAAAAATAAAACATAATAAATACAATTCTCACGACGTTTCGGCCACAACGCAAGCCACAACGCAAGGAGGACGGCTGCTTGCGTTGTGGCCGAAACGTCGTGAGAATTGTATTTTATTATGTTTTATTTGTATTATTTTATTATTTCCCTTCTCCGTGACTTTACCGAAAGAACCAAGAAGATGTTTACGTTTTCCGCAAGTGTCGCTCGTCGATTCGTGAAGATTCCTTACTCCCGGGCACGTGAGCGTGTCCTTGCGTTCACATGTTTTCTAACGTTGACGACCAGTGCGCTGGTATGCAGATTAATATAATAGTTTTTTTTTTAATGAAAATACTTTGTTTAGAATATATTTATTTGCCAGTATTGCTTAAAAAAACTGTCCACATCTGGACGTCGGCATTGGCAGACTCTGCACTGGGTTTTCTCGCCATTGGTTGAGAACTATTTAAGTCTGTCTTGAAACCTCTTCACATTGGCCTTTCTCTCCTATTTCCGGCCGTTTAACCTGGTTCTTTTTATTACCTGATTAACATACACAACGCATTGGGGTCTACAGATGGTTGCGCCTTACAAATGTAAATGATTATCTGTAGGGGGCTTTGTAGTATTCTTGACAACGCGCGAAAGTTGTGCTTGGATGGGCGGCTATAACAGAGGCACGAGCGTCAAGTAATGTTTCCCAGACATGGCAATAAGGAACCGTTCAGCTCCATAAAAAAGAAAAAATCTGCTCAGTTTACGAGGCGGCATTCCCCACAGTGTGTCATTCATTCTAGTTGAAAAAAAAAAATGAAATCCCCCAGCAAATTGCACGCGTAAACCCCCGGCACGAAAACATGTTGCGAGCGTCCGTGATTGCTGCGTTGGCATTTTCCTAACCGGGAGCACGCGGCATAACAAATGCCGCGTCTCGGGGTCAATGTGTTGGAGGCAAGGGTACAAATCGCCCCTACACGGGTGGGATCGGTGGCACAAAAGGGGGGTGGGGAAACCCCGTGTGCGGCGATTGTACCACATCCGATCGTAAGCTGCGCATTAATCACGCGCAATCGATACGTCCTTCAAAGTTTCCAGGGCGCACCTGCAAGGGCTGCGGCGCATTAGTCGGCCGTGGTCGGCGTGCCAGGTGAGGTGTGAAAGAATTAGTGTTTTGCTTAAAGCTGCATAATTGCGTGCGGTGTATGGCCGCGTGGCAACGCGCTTGGGGAGAATTTAATATTTTAATTGCAAGTTGGTTTTTCTTTTTTTTTTTCAGCGAGCAAAAATGCACCGCTGTAAGAATAAAAAAAATGTGCAGAGGACAAATGATATCCGTGCGCGATGGAGCACGCCTGCGATCCAAGGCAAGGGTTGGCGGATCATGCAGATGTGCGAAATTTCCAAACTCAATGGGCTGTGACGTTTCCAGTAGATGGAAATTCTGGCCATTTACTCTTGAATGTTTTATACAGAGCTTTTAGTGTTAGCCCCCCCCCCTCCCTATGTCTGGGGATTTTCCAGGTACCGTGCTTCTCTCCCGCAAGTCAAAAGCTAATGAAGGGTATTGGCCAAACATTTCAATTAATGATCCCACTAAAATAGTCATGAGACCTCAGAGAGACATTCCTGAATAAATAACGGGCTTTATTATTATGCTAGGTAATATGTACAAAAAATTCTCACAATACATATTATCTTGGAATTTTATTATGTTTAGTGCTCCGAGCAGAGGTGGATTGTGAAAATAGAATGAAAATCGCGACAGTCTCTTATTTTCCTTTGCAGACCAACGGGTTATCGACCAGTTAATTAACGCACATACATACAAATACAAAAAAAACAATTACACGTGGCAAGAAAGCAGCCAGACGAGGTCCACAACACAAAAATTCAGTCAAACCACCTCGAGCCATTAAGTGGCCTCCGAGTCGTCAGCGTTCAGCTCCTTGAGACGCCGTGTGCAGCGCGCACTCCCGGCCGCGCGTCCCACCACCACGCGTCCCACCACCACGCGTCCCACCACCACGCGTCCCACCACCGCGCGTCCCACCACCGCGCATCCCACCACCGCGCGTCCCACCACCACGCGTCCCACTACCCCGCGTCCCACCGCCACGCGTCCCACCGCCGCGTGTCCCACCGCCGCGTGTCCCACCACCGTGCGTCCCACCGTGCGTGCGTGCGTGTTCCGTGGCTTCTCCGCCGGTCAGAGTGCAACTGCAACAGCCACTCGGACAAGTGCCACTTCGACGTGGCCGTGTACAAGGCGTCGGGCAACGTGAGTGGTGGGGTGTGCGAGGACTGCCGCCACAACACCATGGGGCGCAACTGCGAACTCTGCAACACCTTCTTCTACCGCGACCCGCGCCGAGATGCCGGCGACGCCGACGCCTGCTTGCGTAAGTGACACCGTCTCTCCCTCCCTCCCTCCCTCCCATCGAATGGCGCGGGTCCGCACGGCTAACGCTGTCGGAGCGCAGAGCCGGCGCTGCTGAGATCCTGGGTTCGCACGCCGGTTGCAGCCGCGCACGGGCATATCCGCTGCGTGGTGCTCGTCTTAATGATGAATAAGAATGTTGTTGAATGTGGTCAGCCACTGGTTTTTGCTCATTGCTGAACTTTTTGTGTTTATTTTGCCGTCCTTCTCCCCACACCTCCGATTAGCATGGTTGGCTGCGTATGGTGCGAAAGAAGTTCAACGAACGAACGTACATACATTCTTAACTGCCTCTGCGAGTAACATTGAACCGTCTTGTGAGGCAGGGTCCATTCCAGATGCCACGTAAACAAATATCCAATTCCGATAGCTTTCTTCATTGGAGAAACACCATGGCTTTTCGTTTCGAAAAAGTGAATCACCACCATCTGCCATACGTGCATTTAGCTGCTGTGTGAATGCAAGTTGTTTTTCATCGTACAAAATTACTGTATTTTGCCTAACATTGGGCACATAAAGCCTTTCACTGCCACGATAATCTGGTGGCTCCAAGCTCAAGCTAACAGTACAGCACGCAAGACTACGCAGCCGGCCCCTAATCCACGTACCGTCTTTAGAGTTGTGCCACGCGACGAGCAATTTTATTCTGCCAAGCTTTTGCCACGCGCGCGCGACTGCGGGGGCGTCTGCAACTCCTTCGAGTCCTGCAGATGTCACGCAGCGGCGCGCGGCAATAAGCGAAGGCTCGGGAGGAATAAATGCTGAACACGCAGCCTAACCCGGGAGACCGCACTTGAAAAACGTCATATATATATAAAAAAAAATCCATCCGGTATAAACACCTCATGCAGTCTTCTCCACACCTCTCTGTGCCGGACCGTCGCATCTCCCTACAGCGTGCGACTGCGAGCCCGACGGGACGTTGAACGGGGGGCTCTGCGACGGCCACACGGACGCGGCGCTGGGCCTGCGCGCCGGCCACTGCCGCTGCAAGCCCAACGCGGAGGGCCCGCGCTGCGACCGCTGCAAGGCGGGATTCTTCGGCCTCAACGGCGACGACCCGCTCGGCTGCCGCCGTGAGTTTGACGCCTCCCCACGTGACCCCCACCCTACTCCCTGCGATCCACGTGGGGGGCTCTGCGCGTGGGCCATTCCGTCATTTAACCGGCATTTAAAATTATGAAAAAGATATATTTTTTTTATTTTATCAGGTAAGGCTCACTGAGCTATATAGTTCTTTTTTTCAGAAGATACCTGGCTACAAATGATAACTCAACGAAGTGGCTTATCGCGTGGACATTTATAGCAACCAAATACTCTTGTTTGCTATAAACCAAATTCTAAGCGCGTGATGTTGATTCTAAATGTGGTGGGGAAAAACCGGAGGACCCGGAGAAAAATCCATGCGACCACGGAGAGAGAGACACGCAAACTCTAGATATGCAGGCATCGGGGTCGGGATCGAACCCACATCCTCCCGCATACCAGGCGAGGTAGTCAGAATCTCACCACCGTGGCGCCCGACTGAACGATTTATCAGCGCACGTACGTACGATGCCGTGATTGATAGGGCCGGAGTTGCGAGAGAGGGACACGGGAGTGGAGGTCATAGGCCAGAGTCGAGACTATTAATAATCATTTCAACTTGCAACACGGACGGGATCGGCTCACTGTCGAGGAGAGAGAACGACTCGGAGGCACGAGGAACCACAGGCAAGCAGGAAGGCAGCAGTCATGCAGTGCGCTAGCATCAAAAAATTGCCCAAGCTCTATGGCCCTATATATAGCTTGTTTTTAGTCAACTAAAGAGTGCTTTTATGACTACGTGTAGGAATAAAGCGGTGGTCCCTTGTGTGGATGAGCTGCAGACGAAGGAATATCCCATTAGGCAGCTTAGATTGACTGTTTTGGGGGGCTGTAGCTGAGGGGATTGGATACGACAGGTTCGAATTGTCGCCTTGGGTTACACGGTGCTCTTTCTGCCCGCCCTCTCGACTCCAGCTTCTCAACACGGTGCTGTTTCGACTTGACACGTCTATGGTGCATTACATTTTAATGCACTACAGATGCTGTTTATCGTCCATTAGAATGGAACGTATGTTAGCAGTGAAACTACGTGTTTATAATAATGCATACATCCTCATTGCTGTTATAATTAAGGCAATTGGGTCAAACCCTCCACCTTCCCTCTGTCCAGAGGAATCATAGTTGGGGAGAGGGCAGATTAAGTCTATTGGTTTTCCTTGGAGTCTACCAGCTGAGTCAGTGGTGAGTCAGTGGTGAGTCAGTGGTGAGTCAGTGATGAGTCAGTGGTGAGTCAGTGGTGAGTCAGTGGTGAGTCAGTGGTGAGTCAGCGGTGAGTTAGTGGTGAGTCAGTGGTGAGTCAGGGGTGAGTCAGTGGTGAGTCAGCGGTGAGTCAGCGGTGAGTTAGTGGTGAGTCAGTGGTGAGTCAGTGATGAGTCAGTGGTGAGTCAGCGGTGAGTTAGTGGTGAGTCAGTGGTGAGTCAGCGGTGAGTCAGCGGTGAGTCAGCGGTGAGTGAGTCAGTGGTGAGTCAGCGGTGAGTCAGCGGTGAGTCAGCGATGAGTCAGCGGTGAGTTAGTGGTGAGTCAGTGGTGAGTCAGTGGTGAGTCAGTGGTGAGTCAGCGGTGAGTCAATCCATCGTGGGGCTACATGGTGGGCGACAGAGGGCAGGCAGTGCACACATTCGCCATCCGCACTCGCCAGCGTGGTGAAGTACGGTCAACTGACCCACACGAACGATGCGGCGTTGGGGAGGGCTTGCTCCAGCAGCGGCTTGACGAAGGGTTCGCCTCGTGCATGAAGAATGCTGATGTATTGTAATCACATTAATAACCATAACGATGAGACCTCCTTTACCAGTGGCAAAATATAGTAGTAGGTTTTTACCCTTTAAACTGACACCTTTATACAAGGCATCATGTTTGCAATAACCACAACACAAGCAGTCAAAATGCAAACAAAAAGAAACAACTCTGATAATGATATGCACTGTCCTTGAAGTTGATTGGTCCACACCCGAGACAGCTTTCCTTAGAGCCTAGTCTCCATCTGGTCTAACACCAATGGAGACTAGGCTCTAAGGAAAGCTGTCTCGGGTGTGGACCAATCAACTTCAAGGACGGTGCATATCATTACCATGTTCAGAGTTGTTTCTTTTTGTTTGCATTTTGACTGCTTGTGTTGTGGTTATTGCAAACATGATGCCTTGTATAAAGGTGTCAGTTTTGTACCAGTTGAAAGGGTAAAAACCTACAACCATAACGATGTTTTGCCCACGAAAGCCTCTGCGGGTCGTCTGTGTTTGGCGGCGTTCGTCACAGCCACCGCGGCACGGCGAGTGGCCCCAAGTTCGCCCCCGGCCCACTCGCGAGGCCCGGCGGCCAGGCTTCAGTTGCAGCTCAATATTAAATGATCGCCGATGCCTCGAAGCACGCTTGGCTTAGCCTCTGGCTTACTCCCAATTCCATCGGAGGTCACTTATTCGTGATAACGAAGCGACACCCCCCGCAGTACCCAGGATGGAAGTCAGCGGCGGCGCTAGCTGCTGCTGCTGCTGCTGCACCATGGACATTGTAAACGTTTTTTTCTTCTTGGTTCTTTCGGTAAAGTCACGTAGAAGGGAAGTAATAAAATAATAAAAATAAAACATGATAAAATAATTCTCACGACGTTTCGGCCACAACGCAAGCAGCCGTCATCAGGTGAAGACCAGGTCTGTCGGGGAGACAGCGTCTGAATGAAACACCACCACGCTTGGAGCGTATATTAAATCGAAATTGTAAACGTTACGCGTTGCCGCTCTGTGTGCTGTCACACGCTGGCGTCTGCGCAGTCTCTCCGTTGTGTCCCGGAGCTTTTTCGAGCGATGCACAAACTCTGCGCTCTGTCTAAACCCGCGTGCAAAATTGTGTTTTAACAGCGAACAACTGTAGATCGTTATCGCTGTTATTGTCATCTGCCACGGTCTATCCACTGCTATCCGTCACGGTCCTGCGATGCAGCAGTTCCTACTTGCACGTGTGCCCACGAGTTGCCATTCACGCTCCACCTCTGCGGTGGGCCTCCTCGTCGGAGCGTCTTCTCTCCTTTGGCTGCCGTTCTTTCGCCAGTCTCGTCCAAAGTCCATCATCTTTTCTGGCCACTTCATTTCAAGGGGCAATGCGATGGCCGTGAATTTGTATTAGTTATCCGATTCATGCACCCTCCTTACTGCCGCTCCGTCTAATCCGAAGCACGCTTCTCTCCGTGTTTCTTTGCACACCTTTTTTTTAGCTTCTGTTCTATTATCCTCACTCGTGTGCCTGCTTCTGATTCGTATGCCACAGCGTGTTTCGTGCACTTATTATTATATAAAAAAAAACTTTGGGCACATTTGATATAATTGCAGGAAACTACGCGGACACGACACCGGGCACATTTGACCTCATGATGAAAATACGGTTGAGCACCGACCTCTTGATATACAACGCTGCGTACCGGCGGTGAACCAGAGCCAGCCCCAGCCCCCCCCAACCATTCCACGGCCTCATCCTCAGGGATTAAAAAATAAATCATACAGGATGTATCTGGGGCAGGGAGGGTGGGGGGGGGTGGGAGTGCGGACTTTGGTTGCAGCTTTCAGGAAGGTGTGGGGGAGAAAGTGAGCACAAGGTATAGATTATAGTTCGCTTAAGTGCGCCTAATAGCTTGGGGTTTTTCTTTTTTTTCGCGACGACTTGCCAAGCCGGCCACTGGAGTTGCTCGACCGACCGGTGGTAATCCTCGGTGAAACGCGGCGCTGCCGCGGTAAATGAACAGCGCTGGGGAATTTTTTCCCCGAGGTTCGGTTTGATGCCCCTCGCCGGCTGGCCGGCCGGGTTTTTTTTTGTTGGTGAAATTGGACGCATTCACAATTCCTTCCTGTTCACAGCTCGCGACCGAGCCAAGACGGGGGTTAGCTCTGATCCAAAAGATTCTCAAAGCCATTGCCGCTCGCACGCCTCTCCTGGGGACAGCGGGCTCCAAAGTACATTTCTGTACATTAAAAACAATAACAAACAGTTTCCCTGGAATAAAAACGATCAGGGAAGGGGCAAGGGATGAGACACACACTGTATGGGGAGTGGCTGGAAATGAACGTCCGGCTTCATGTGTCAGCAACTGCTCGCAGAGAGAGAGACAGCTCCTGGCTAAATGCGGCAGGAATTTAATTTGCTCTATTTTAAATCGTCTCTGCATGCCTCATGTCAGCGCAGCAACTTCTAAAAAAACCTATTCTTTCCCTCCGGCCCGGCTCCTTTAAAGATGCGTTTTTACCCTTTGATGGCCGGATGAAAGTGCTGCATGATTATTACAATTTGGTGAAGTTGATAATCACGGTGCGCGGGCATCAGATTAAATTCCAGTGAGAGAAGCGATTCTCTCTTGTAAGGGCAGACCTGGCAGCAACCGATATGAAAAGTTCACAGTGCTGTCTCCTGCAAATGGTCACGTGGATTAGCAGTCCTGGGGCTGATAGGCCGAATTAGCTTGGTTATTTGGTCAGAAATCATACATATTTTGTAATTTTGGCCCCCGTTAGAAAATGTCTCCAACGTGTCCAGAATATCCTCCTAGCCAGAGTCATTCATGTGGCCTCCCCTCTCGCGAGCTCTTCAAAGCTCATTAAGGAGCTGCATTGGTCACCAGTGCAAAAAAGAATCATGTTCAAGGTCGCAGTATTCGCTCTTATAGCAAAGACAACCAACCTACTTGAGCGATGCCATCCACCCCAATGTATCATCACGAAACCTACGCTCAACTTCCATGGACCTGCTGCTGCTGCTGGGTGTGAGATCCACTCGGCTTAGGACAGCAGAACGGAGTTGTTCATCTGGAGCCCACCCAGTGATCTGGAGCAGTCTCTGCCGGCTGAAGTCCGCTCAGTAATGACAATCGGGTCCTTTCAAGACCGGACTAAAATTTTTTTATTTTCTCTTCTGTTTCGCTTGATTTAGTTTAACTTTACTCCGTGCCTATGCACGCTCCCCTCTCAGACTTTGATGAATGTGGCCGTGCATTACGGAGCTTGGATTGATTGACTGGCCTACTCACGATACATTTTTTGAAACGACTCCTCGGTCACAGATACCAGTGGAGCGGACCCGGAAAAGTTCCCCAGACGACCATTCTATCGTGGACACGTTTAGATAATGATGCCGATATGTTTGCAGTATATTTTGATGCATATATATATATTTTTCTTTTTTTACAATCGATCACTTCAAATATGCCCCGTGGTTTTAAATGACGGGATAATTATCCCTTCATTTAATAATGAATAAACATGATAATTTATTATATTAAATAACACAAAAACTCAATGCATTATGTGGCCAATGACGTATGTATGTTGAATTTCTTTCGCACCAAACGTAGCCAACTGTGATATGATGTGCGGGTGAAGGACGTCAAACTTAACGCAAAGAGCAGCTCTAAAGAAACGAGTTTTTAATCGAGATATAAAAGTGCATCGCTCCAGTGGCTTCCTAATATCGGAAGGAGGAAGAACGTTCCAGACGGCTCCAGAAGTGCATCTGAAAGCGTGCGACTCAGTGGCCGTCTTTGTTCGATGGGCAGTCAACAAAAGCCGCTGCGAGACTGTGGCCTTAAGGAGATGGAGTAGAGAGACACCTTCTCTGCAATATTGACTGTGTTTCTTATTTGTTGCTGCTGAGCTCATGCATTACAACGGAACTCCCGTGTGCAAAATAGCCGGGCAACTGGCCTAACGGTACCGGTCCGTGGAACAGATCAAAATAAACTTCACGTACAATGAAAAAAGATGCAACCGGCGACGTTTATGGCAATGAATCTTATCCACTCAATGTCTCTGGACCTCTCTGTTGATGTGCTACGGAGAAGGGGTCATTGCCTTAAACGTCGCCTCACAATTGTATCCTAGTCACTGAGAGGCAGTGCGCCTGATGAACATGTCGAGTTATTTTTGTTGGTCATGCTTTGTGCACCTCTGCCGACGCAGCAACACAAAGGAAACTGGTAAATAGATAGAATGGCACTGCCCTGAAATCGAGGCGTGGGTGTGCGTCGTAGGAGTGTGGGTTTCCACACCCAAGGCGAGTGCCCGAACACTCACACTTAGTCGGGCAACAAACGAGGCCCTGCCAACCAAACTCCACAACTCTATTCCTATTCACTTGAGAAACTGTCAAATGTGGAGTGAATTTCCCGGTGCACTGCGTTGAACCCCTGTCTGAAGACAACAGCCAAGTCGCTACCTTATTGCAGCGCGGACTGCACAATGTGTGCTCGCAAAAAAAAAACACGTCGAGGGCATTTCAATTATTGGCTTTTTCAGCCCCAAAAAAACAGGACAACACCTTCGTAAAGCCGGCTTTCTCGCGACGCACGGTCTCCTACGTCTGCGCCGAGCGCCAGTTACGAGCTCGGTAGAGAAGGTCAGCGGGCAGCGTCTGTCTGCTTGCGGTTATTGAGAAAGAGAAGCTTTGGCCTGCCTTTATTTACGTTTCCAGAAACTTCGGGTCGCAAGGGCCCCACGGGCTCCTTGAGCTCGCGGGGCAAATATCAATCGGGTTTGGCCGGCGTACGGACGACGCGTTATTAAAGGGGGGCAATGTTGAAGAGGGTCAGCTTTGGCGGTGGCCGCGGGTGGCTGCAGCCCGTTACGAGCCGAAGACGGTGATCGGTTGTGTCGTTTGCGTCACCGCGCTGGGAATTTGGCCGCTGAAGCGGAATCAGAGGCTGCCACATCTGGGATTGGAGTTGTGCAGAATTACATCAAATGCAATATTGCAATAAGACGCAAACATTGCAAAAGCATACGATGGTGTCCGTGTAGAGGTCAGAAGGTTTGTGGAGCGAGACCCATGTGGTACGTAAACACAGGTCCCCCATGCATTCCCGCGCGCACACAGCCGCACATTTGTCGTGATGATCCATCAGGAAATGCATTATTTATAAACTCACAAAATCCGCTAATGATTTCCCTCTGTGCACCCCCACTCCCTCATCAAAAATGCTAATTAAAAACACATGACGAAATGAAAACCTCAAAGTGATGGGCCGTGCAGGTTAAACTCTTCAACAATTTGACACTCAGGAGATTTTCACCCACCAAATGTTAAGTTTCTTTTGAAGTCGAGCGCATTGACGTTTGGAATTAATGAAGCTGTTCAGTGCGTGGGGTGGAGGGTGCTGTGCCGCGAACCCGACGACCTGAGTTCGATTCTCGGCCACAGCTTCCATCAGGGGCGTGTGATATCTGAACTTAAATTTTGACTTAAAACTTTCGTGACTGCAGGAATTCATATTTTTTGGTTCTGTCGGTAAAGTCACGTAGAAGGGAAATAATTAAATAATAAAAATAAAACATAATAAAATAATTCTCACGACGTTTCGGCCACAACGCAAGCAGCCGTCCTCAAGTGAAGAATAGGTCTGTCGTTAAGACAGTGCCATTCAGACACATAATATTTTTATTACTTTATTATTTCCCTTCTACGTGACTTTACCGAAAGAACCAAGAAGATGCCCTAAGTGACTTGGGGGAGGAAATCCATGCAGCATTGGACTGACAACGCAAAATCTATAAGTTGAATTTCGATTTAAAGCTTTCGTGACTGCAGGGATTCATCTTCTTGGTTCTTTCGGTAAAGTCACGTAGAAGGGAAGTAATAAAATAATAAAAATAAAACATAATAAAACAATTGTTTTATTATGTTTTATGTTTATTATTTTATTATTAATAATAAAAATAAAACATAATAAAACAATTGTTTTATTATGTTTTATTTTTATTATTTTATTACTTCCCTTCTACGTGACTTTACCGAAAGAACCAAGAAGATCTATAAGTTGCTATTGTAATAAAATTTGTTTTAATATGAATACAATTCTGTCAAGTCCAAGTGTGTCTCCCTGTGGAAACGTCACAGAAGGGTGATGCTCATCTCTAGTGGCAGCCTTCCGCACGCTGCCAGTGTGAGTCGGTGAAGGTCAGCAGCACAGACGCGGCAGCATAGAAGCGCAGCACAACGATTGATTTGTCTGCGCTGTCCTCTGCTGCCCGCTACATAGCCACGCAAGCCCTATGGCAAGGCTGCGTGGTGCTCGCCCATTCAAACACTATCCAGCAGAGGTGTGGACTCGAGTCATGTGACTTGGACTCGAGTCAGACTCGAGTCATGAATTTGATGACTTGCGACTCGACTTGGACTTGCATAACAATGACTTTGTCCCACCTATGAGATGTGGACTCGAGTCATGTGACTTGGACTCGAGTCAGACTCGAGTCATGAATTTGATGACTTGCGACTCGACTTGGACTTGCATAACAATGACTTTGTCCCACCTATGAGATGTGGACTCGAGTCATGTGACTTGGACTCGAGTCAGACTCGAGTCATGAATTTGATGACTTGCGACTCGACTTGGACTTGCATAACAATGACTTTGTCCCACCTATGAGGTGTGGACTCGAGTCATGTGACTTGGACTCGAGTCAGACTCGAGTCATGAATTTGATGACTTGCGACTCGACTTGGACTTGCATAACAATGACTTTGTCCCACCTATGAGATGTGGACTCGAGTCATGTGACTTGGACTCGAGTCAGACTCGAGTCATGAATTTGATGACTTGCGACTCGACTTGGACTTGCATAACAATGACTTTGTCCCACCTATGAGGTGTGGACTCGAGTCATGTGACTTGGACTCGAGTCAGACTCGAGTCATGAATTTGATGACTTGCGACTCGACTTGGACTTGCATAACAATGACTTTGTCCCACCTATGAGATGTGGACTCGAGTCATGTGACTTGGACTCGAGTCAGACTCGAGTCATGAATTTGATGACTTGCGACTCGACTTGGACTTGCATAACAATGACTTTGTCCCACCTCTGCTATCCAGGCTCCAGCCTGCTTGGCTCCTGAGATCTGACGGGACCGAGCGCATTCCGCTTGATTTGGTCACAGGCTGCACATGACAAATGGCAGCACGTTTTTGTGTGTCTCGGCAAATCGGGCACGATAAGAGTAAGCGACTATGCAGTATTAATGATAAGATGAATTCAATATCACTTTATCGATAGATTGTGTTTGCGTCATTCTGTGGGCTGCATGGAATCCCAGTCCATGGCTGACTACGTGAGCGCGTGAGCGCGTAAGTTCGATTCTTGCACAGGGCCGACGCCAGTGACGATTATCGAAACTAATCCTGGGCCTTCCCGAGGTCGACTCAGCCTCAAATGGGTACCTGGTGTGGTGTGTGTAAACATCGCCGCTGGGGAAACGATGGTGGACCGTGGGTGGTGCTGGCCACTCACCCATCCACCCGCCCCCTCGTGTGCCGTATCAGCCTTCATAGGTGCTGCTTAGGGCTGGACGATTAATCGATTTTAAATCGAAATCGCAATTTGAATCAATGCGATTAGCAAATCGCAAAGGCTGCAATTTTTTGCGATTTGAAAATCCTATTACCTTCTTGTTGGAATTGTTTTTATTTTTATTTTTTTAATTTAACTTAACAATTGTTCTATGTTTGATTGTTCTATTGCAATTAAAACATTTTAATAAAGACATGTTGGAAGCAATTCATATCTTTTAAGTTCTCATCCTTACATTAGAATATATAGAGCAGTTAATATTTTGATGGTATCATGTGGTAATGCTCCATCACATGCTTAAAATCTGAATATTGAACTGAAGCTTGACTTAAAAAAATTTAATCGCAAATCAAATCGCAATCGCAATATCTGTCATAACAATCGTAATTAGATATTTCCCCCAAATCGTTCAGCCCCGGCGCTGCTGCTCCACTAACGGCACTCACCCCAAAAGGGTCTGTGAAGGCTACGAGGGTGATATTGTTAGGTTTTTTCGGTAAAGTCACGTAGGTAAAACGTTTAACCCACGTGACTTTACCGAAAAAACCTAAGAATATGAATCCTTGCAGTCACGAAAGCTTCAAATCTACGAGGGTGATCTTTGTCTCTGCGTGCCCGCGTGTAACTGCACAGCCTGCCAGTGCAACCCCCTGGGGACGCTGCCGGGACGCGCGGCGTGCGACTCCGCCACGGGGGACTGCTTCTGCAAGCGCCTGGTGACCGGGCGGCGTTGCGACCAGTGCCTGGTGAGGACGCGTGGGGACAGCAGAAAAGAGGCCCCCCCCCCCCCCTCCCTCAAAGCGGTTGAAATGTTGGTGTAGCAAGTCTTCGGCTTGCTGCTGTTGTGCTGTATGTATATCTCGGATGGGCCGAAACGTGGGACGTCGCACCGTACGACACGGAAACACGTCGGAGTGTCTTCAGCTGGTTCTTTTATCGTAGAAAAATACACGCTTCTTTTGGCCTCTCATCCCAATTTTTTTTCTTCCAAATTGTGATGTCGGTGTCAAGTTTTCAAGTTCAAGTTTCATTTATTAGGTACAAGCCCTGTGATCCATTCGGCTCTTGAATCGGGTGCAACCGCAACAAACAAACAACACAAACATGAACAAGAAAACATCTTAAAGTGTCGTGTCATAGAACAGAGAATCCACTTGGAATTCTGGCAGAGCTTTGCATCACCCCGCGTTCGAGAACAATCTGCAGATGGAGATATCACATAACTACTTCTCAATTTCCTTTAAACAACCTCTTATCCACACACGAGGGCAGGGTGCTGTGCTCTGCTGTGCTCTGCTGTAGGAGAGGCATATTTGTCACTTGACAACAAAAACTGCAGTTTTTTGAGTTTTCAAGTTAAGTGAAAAACCATATTTAATGTACGGTCATCGCTGACTTGTGCTGACACGATCACAGCGGTGTATTCGAGGACCCAGTTTAATCACTTGCAGCCGCCCCTATTTGAACCCATGTTCTCAGCTGTGCCGGCTTCGTGCTTAGGCGCCCCGAGTGAACCGGAGTCAATCTCAGAAAAGTCTGAATTAGCGCGGACCGTGGCCTCAATTTATACGTCGGTCGGAAAAACTGCGAAATTGCTAAAAAAAAAATGCCGTGCTTGCTGCGAATGAAAAAAACTGCCCGAGAAGCAGTCTCTGCGAGCGCTTGAATCGAGAAACTCGTCTCACTCCTCCAGAGAGCCTCGAGGAAGCTGACAATTCGGCCAAATCATCAAAATGAATTGAAGCTTCAGATTTTAGACGATAAACCATAATGGAAGCATTTCTAAAAAGTTTCGGCCTGAGGTTTGCCGGATCGCTCGGAGGTCAGAGCCGGCACCGCTGAGAAGCCGTACTCGCGTCCAGGCCTGCTTCACACGTCCAGTGCCTTCATGATCTTCACCCTCGTCACCAATGACCGAACAAAAAAATAAACTCTTTAAAAGTTTGATTTCGCACTTAAATTTGGCAAAATGTAGCGTGACTGCCATGCCCAGGGGTCAGCAAACGAAATAACAAGAAGATCCATTTTTTTTATTCAGTTAAAAAAACTCAATATTTCAAGAGCCTCAATGCGTGTGAGTACGAAACGGTTGTCCTTAGTAAATAACACCACGAAGCGGTCCCTCAGTGAGCCCGCTGGTTGCCGACCCCTACCCATGGTGAACTGGACTTCCATGGTGAACTGGACTTCCATGGTGAACTTGACTTCCATGGTGAACTTGACTTCCATGGTGAACTGGACTTCCATGGTGAACTGGACTTCCATGGTGAACTTGACTTCCATGGTGAACTTGACTTCCATGGTGAACTTGACTTCCATGGTGAACTTGACTTCCATGGTGAACTGGACTTCCATGGTGAACTGGACCTCCATGGCAAACCGAAATTCCATGGTGAACTTGACTTCCATGGTGAACTGGACTTCAATGGCAAACCGAACTTCCATGGTGAACTTGACTTCCATGTTGAACTGGACTTCCATGGTGAACTTGACTTCCATGGTGAACTGGACTTCCATGGCAAACCGAACTTCCATGGTGAACTGGACTTCCATGTTGAACTGGACTTCCATGGTGAACTTGACTTCCATGGTGAACTGGACTTCCATGGCAAACCGAACTTCCATGGTGAACTGGACTTCCATGGCAAACCGAACTTCCATGGTCAGCGGTCGGCAACGAAAATAACAAGAAGAGACAATTTTTGTTCAAATTTCATGAGCCTCACTGCAGTCCTTACAGAGCCACATGCGGCTCTGGAGCAGCAGGTTGCCGACCCTGGCCATGCCGCATCTGTATTGGCAGGGCGTGTGGGAAAGTGTCGCCCTCTAGTGTAGATGAGAGAGCGTTTGAAATGATTTTTTGAATTAGTTACGTGGTTTGATCTTTTTTTTTTAGCTTTTTTCGCACGCTTGTACCCGAACATGCGTTCTCTCTCTCGTGACGCGACGCCGTTAGCGCGATCGCAATACAATTGGGGGGAAATTACAAAAACAAACTAATCTAATAGTTGAACGGAAATAAGGCTAAACTCGTTTCATTATTTATCTATAATGATGACTGTAAATCTATGAAAAACATTCTCAATGTCATCATACCCACTGTATTCTATACACCATGCTATATTCATATTTTAAAATGTATATCTATTTCTCCCAGAGTGAGCTCATTTTCCCATTAAAGTTTAAGCAGGTACGCCAAAACGGCAGAGCTGCACATAATACGCGTCATGCCCTCGAAGGGATTCGGTCTTAATTAACATCACACCTAATCGCCAGGACGCTGCGTTTTACTGCGTGGCAATTTGCACAGCCACACGTACCAACAATCCAGCGTGCAGCCCTTAAATAGGAACTTCGAGCCCCAAGCTACTCGCTCGTACGTTGGCTGAAAGTGGGCGACTGCTACCCACCGTGAGGCCCCCTCTTGCGAGTCCCGTGCGATGGGAGGGCCTGCAACTGCCAGACGGCTCGTTTTTAGCCGCCGCCGATTTGTGCCGGCCACCGGCCCTGCTATTTTTACGCGCATGTCAACGGAGTGAAGTCACGCGTCGGCTCACATCCCTCTCGAGCGGCAATGGGGGAATGAACGGGTTCGTGGTTCGTCTCCATCGCTGGTGGGCCGGTCTTGTCGGATCTCGGAAGCTCAAGTTTCATTTTTCATTTATTAGGTATAGCCCTGTGAGCCATTCGGCTCTTGAATCGGGTGCAACCGCAACAAACAAAAAAAACAAAAACATGAACAAGAAAACATTGTGCAAACAGAAAATCCAAGAAAAGACAGCAAAATATTGCAGAAAAATCACCGTACACCAATACTGTGTGCAAAAATCCCAGTGGGATGTAAGTCAAACAACTAACAACAACAACCACAAGACAACTTAGATTAAGGCCATCAGTCTCACTCTGTGCTACAACAAACAAACATGGCCAAACCGAAAAACTTTAAAAAAATCACCAAAATAAAGCCATAAAAGCAATGAAACAGTGATCATAGGAACTGTGACCGAATTTTCACAATAAACGACGTAAACAACACGTACTACCAAACTCTGCACACATAGCTGGCTGCATGAGTCACTCCACAACAGCAGCAGGAGCATCAGTCGGAGTGTCAACATTTTTCAATGCACCTTTAAGATCAGCACACGAAATCAAAACACAGATCATACTTTGAAGCTAAAGCATGGTGCCCGGTGACCACTACGGCTCTTGCGTGCGGCAATTTGAAAGAGCCTCGACAAAACACGAGATGTTCCATCGCGAGTGATTACTCGGGTGGAACGTGCCATTGAAACAAAATATATGCGCCGCAAGCTGTCATCGGTGGCTGTGGGGCCGTGATATTTTGCCGTTACGAGAGGGCATTGCAGCAACGTCCGTTGTTCTACTGTACTGTACTTGTGTGCCTTCACTTCTACGTCCCTGGCATTCAGAAAGCTGCACTGAAACAGCGGCAGTGAAGTACGGTCAGCCGTTTTGTCAGTACAGCAATGAATTGACATAAGAGCTGTATATGTAATCGAGATATAAAGTATTTATAAAATGATCGGCTTAAAAAATGTTTGAGTAATTGCTCAGCATTGCTGCAACTTGGTGTTTTAGCACAGCATTAAATATTAATCGGTCTTGGGGCCAACCCCAGCCAAATACTCTAAACGCGTGATGTAGATTCTAAACGTGGAGGGAAAAATCGGAGCACCCAGAGAAAAATCCACGCGGCCACAGGGAGTAAATTAAAACTCCAAATATCGAGGCGTCAGGGTCGGGATCGAACCCGCGACCTCATGTATTCCAGGCGAGGTAGTGAACATCTCGCCACCGTAATGGAGAGGCCTTCATCCAGCATTGAATTGACAAAGTGATGTGAATTATCATGTTAATCTTATACAACATATATCAAGCACAGGGTGTTTAATTAATTGAATACAAAGAATCAGTGCTGTGAAAAAAAGGTTTTTTATGCAATAAATAAGTCAGCCTCCATGTGATGATATCAAATAATTGCGATGTCTCAAGATAATTTGTCTGATTTGGATTTACACGTTCGTGTGAGTGTGGGCTGGTGTAACTGCTCCAGCCCAGGACGAAGAGAGAAAGTATTGTGTGAAGGTAAAGGTTATTTGCTGACCTGCAATAAGACCCACTCTCAATGTCTCCATTGCTCATGTAGCTGCAGTGTAGGGTTGTTTTTAATATACGCTCTCAGATTCAATAGCATCTGAAATAGAATGGGACAATGGCTGGCAATTTTTTTCCTTCATAAAATTTCTGATGGAGACTGAAGCCTATTTTGAAAGATATATATATTTGCAAGGACGATTTTTACGTGGATAAATAAAGATTCTGATTCAGATGTTCGCTTTACTGAATTGCTATACATATATTAAGCTGATAACAAAATTATTAACACCTCATTCGAGACCAAAATAGAGCAACACCACATGAACTCTCTACCAAAACCCTCTCGTGGCTAGCAGCCCCCGACATTGGCATTGGTTCCTAAATGTCAATCATTGCCATATGCAAGAATAGAATATGACATGTACAAAAATGAAGTGCCATATTGAGATTGCTGTATCAGTGACGCAGTGTTATGAACCCAAAGACGCACCGGTGTACTGGACCAGTAACGATTTGGCACGTTCTGTTTTCGTGACAAACCTTACCAATTGGCTGCGTCGGGTGGTGGCGGGTTTCACGACACATTTATATTTACGCGATCTAACCCCCCAAAAAAACCTATATTACGGATGATATTGGTCGTGAAAGCCTCCGACGTGTTAAACCAAAGACTTGAGTAGGACTCCTGGCCACGGCTGACAATCAGTGGCATGCGATGTTGGGCCTCCCCCTTCATCAACCCACACAGACAAACCACGGTGAAGTATGGTCAACGAGCATCATTACCCGGCACGGCGTTATCCAGCGGAGAATCGACCACCGGTTGTAAAGTGAAGGAAGAAGTTGGCAACAGCTCTCTGTGGAATTGTTATGATTTTTGTTATTGTTTCCCCCCCGCCCCCTTTTTCCGCCCTTCTCCTCTCTCTGTTACAACGTTCAGCCGGGACACTGGGGCCTGGGCCACAACCTGAGTGGGTGCAGGGTGTGCGAGTGCGATGACGGAGGAGCCATCGACAACAAGTGAGCGGTGGTCCATTGCAATCCATACATATGCACACACGCACACAAAGACCAGGATCCTCTGTGTAGACCACACGGGCTGTTGAGGCAAGTGCTGTTAGCCAGCACATATTCAAGTCTTAGGTACGATGCACCACATGCCTTTGCCTCCCCAGTCCTGATGTTTTGCACACTCTACCGGCTGCTGATATAGGCGACAATTGATGAGCAAAGACACAACATGCCAAGCGACCAGCTACAAACAAATACTAGTCTCTGTGTTTGCACACTCCATGTAAGGACATCAAGGATAAGGATTTTCATTCACAATGCACTTAAATTCCACGTCATCTCAAAGTGTCTTACGTACCTCAGACATGAACCAGGCTACTCCTGAAGCAAGACGGCTCACCAACCTCGGCATGAACATGCATTGACGGAAGAAGGCGACACAAAAAAATTACAATCAGAAAACACGGACTTTTACCCTGGGATAAAAGAAAGGAGCTGCCAGTGTCGCCACAAATGGATTCTCTCGGCAGGACCTGACCCCGGTGACCTGTGACCCCCTGTGCCCCCCGCAGGTGTTCGATGAGCACCGGGCAGTGCCGCTGCCGAAGTCACATGACTGGACGCACGTGCGGGCAGGTGGAGCCCGGGTATTTTGTGGCGGCGCTCGATTACCACACGTACGAGGCGGAGGAGGCCACGCGCTCGCCCGTAAGCGTCGTTCACCTCCCGAATTAAATTCCGAAATGACGAACGTAACAGAGAAGCATTGCCGCTGCTGCCTTTTTTTTGGTTGCGATCGCGCCAGACGGTTCTCTTTGTCGGGCTGTACCCGCGAGTAGTCCGGCAAGATCGGTGTCTCACCGATCAACACGCGGTACACCCCGGGAACATGTCACGGAGCTGTCAGGGAGACGTTTGGCTCCGCTGTCGGTGGAAGGGCCTCCACTAGAGGAGGGAGCATCTTGGAGAGCCTCCTCCAAGAGGGTATTTTGGTCTACTCTTCCGCACTGGCCAGACGTCTCGGCAGCAGTGGCAGTAGCGGCCTTGTCTCCCACTGCACGGGCCTTGCCGATCGACTCACCGCGGCGCGTCCTGTTTATATCGACCGGTGGACGGAGGAAGAGGGATTTAGACGAAACTTACCGCGTCGTTTCAACAGACCGAATCGAACCGGCGACCTCTGCAATGCAAGTCCAGCTTTGCTCGATAACCACGTACGCACGTGCACATGGTGTCATTAAATTAGAGTCATGCTACGTGGACGACGATGACCGTGAGCTCGTTGCCCGCGCTGCACGCAGGGCGTGACGGCGGTGGTGCGGGAGCCTCCGCGCGAGCGCGCCGCGGCGAGCTGGACCGGACGGGGGATGTGCCGTGTGCCCGAGGGCGGCCGCCTCGACTTCAGCGTCTCCGTGCCCTTCTCCATGGAGTACGACCTGGTGCTGCGCTACGAGCCGCAGGTGCGCATTCCCACAAAGACACAAGGGCAAGTTCATAACGCAGGTTGTTTTTTTTTGGGTTCGATCGCGTAAATATATAAATGTTGTGTCGTTAAACCCGCCACCACCCGACACAGTCAACTAATAAGGGTTGTCACGTAAACAGAACGTGCCAATTTGTCACTAGTACAGCACATCGGCGTGTTGGATAGCCAAGCCACAACATTTACAATCTGAGTACGACGTTTCGCCAGTAATTACAACCAGCTTCGTCAGGCGACAGCCAGATATATGGAGAAGTCCACCTGTTTCGTTCCTTACATAGAGGCATAGGAAGGACCAAGTTCCTTCGCACCAGGTATCCTTCGCACCAGGTACTCATTTTGAGGCTGAGTTGACCCAGGGGAGGCCCAGGACCGTTTCAGACAATCGTCACTGGCGTAGGCCGTGAGCGGTAATTGAGCTTGGATCTCTGCCGGGTTTGTAACGCAACGCGCCCATCGCTACGCTATGACTCCCCACGCGTTTCCACACGCGGACACTCATTGGTGACTGCGGGCCCCAGAGCCAGACCATCAATCACATGATCCAGCAGCACTCTTTCTGTCTCCTAGTCATTCTTCTTTCCTGTGGCAGGAGGGAAAAGCGACAGCTTTGAAATGCGTTAGAGAGTTTAACGCTAAGTTTTTTCCAACAAGTCCGAGGAAGCAGCAGTCAATGCCGTGTGAACAGCAACAACACCACCACGATGTACACGAATGGCACATTTCTCGGTAGACGTGTCCATCTCCTCGCGTAATTCCAAGTATTGGGATTGTCGCATAAATAAACACGCAAAAAAAGCCGTGCTTTCGCTCACGAACGGGGGGGCACCTTCCTCCAGAGGTCGCAACAGGGTACCCGATACCCGTACCCTACCCGATACCCGGCTACCCGTACCCGGCCAGGAACGGGTACGGGTACCCGTTTGCGACCCTGGTGTGGCCGGGTACGGGTACGGGTAGGCTGAGTAACCGTTTGTCACTCATTTCAGGTAGGGAACGGGTAGGGAACGGGTACCCGTACCCGGCCGGGTACGGGTACCCATTTGCGACCCTGGTGCGGCCGGGTACGGGTACAGGGGGTAAGGAATCAAAACCCGTTTGCGACCTCTGCCTTCCTCTCTCTCGACCGCTGCGTGGAGCAGCTGCCCGAGGAGTGGGAGGAGGTGGTGGTCACCGTGGAGCGACCGGGTGCCATTGCGGCGAGCAGCACCTGCGGCAACACCATCCCGTCCGACGACCTCGTGTCCGTCACGCTGCCGCCCAGCTCCAGGCGAGTGGCTGACGAGGGATCGGGGGGGGGGTCACGTGACGTGCGGGTCACCCAACGCGCGCCTTGACGAGCCGTGGGCGTTGTAAACCACCAAAAGAAATCATCTACGGGACCTTTTTTGGCAGTATGAAAAAGATGAAAAAATATAGAGTAGGATTATTTTTGGCAATAAACATTGATGTTAAGAAGATGTTCGCATAGTTATAACTGCTCAACCCGATACTTGCATTTACATTGTAGTGTTCGCCTTTTTGGCGTTCTCTGGTCTCATACCGGTGGGACAAGGCCACACAGAAGGCTGTCTCTAGTGTAGGCCAATCGGTTTCAAAGACAATGCATACATTACGCTGTGTAACAAAAACATGTGTTTTGTTCCTGGGTAGTGAGTGTTATTTCCGAATTGCTTCAAGCCTCAAAAGTACAGAAAATGGCTATTGTTCCCCACACACTTTGCTTTTGCGACCAGGACAGTGATATTTTGTAATTTATCTATTTTCAATGACAAAACGTGTGCATTTGTGTTATTCCTTCACATAAACTCCTGGTCACAAAAGCAAAGTTTGTGGCGAAAAATAGCCATTTTCTATACTTTTTAGGCATAAGCAATAAAAAATAACACTTACTACACAGGGACAAAAATCGTGTTAAATGGTGTTATCAGAGCATGTTTTGTCTGCATGTTCTACCACAAGTATGTCTGGTTAATGCAGACTTGTTGCCTCGCAATCGGTATCTATTTGGCGTTCTATTGCCAGAAAGGGTAAAGCCCCTTCTTATTTTTTCATCTAAAACAATTAAGCAGACGGCATTACGTTTCCGTCGATATGTATCCGTCTGCCTCCAGGCAATGAACAAAAGTGTTTCTCTCGGTGCCACCAGCCCGCATTGGCAACTGCTGGGAGTGCATCGTTTCCAGCAGCCGTGGATCCAATACGGAGCAAACCCTGGACCGGCTTTGACGCGCGCGGCAGAGAACGGTCGGCGCGTGCGGGCGGTCGCGGGCACGGGCCTCCAGTTGAGGGGGCTCGCCCTCCGGACGTCGCCACCCCACGTCCCCCCACCCCTGCACCCCTGGCGCCGTGGCTCTCCTCTAACCCCTCCCGTCTACCCCCCCCCCCCGTGTCCACGCCGCACCACCGCAGGTACGTGGTGGTGCCGCAGCCCGTGTGCCTGGAGAAGGGCCTCCGCTACGGCGTCCGCGTCGACTTCAAGAGCTACCGCTCCGGGGGCAGCGTGGCCAATGCGCACGTCCTGGTCGACTCGGTGAGGGCGGGCGGGCGGTGTGCCGAGCGGTGGTCTCGTGTGTTTGCGCATCTCCTTTCCCTCGTAGTGAAATTGTTATTGGGTCGTTTGGTTTTTATTATTATTTACACGCTTTCATTTAACTCACTCTGTCCGTTGTTGTTGTTGTTGTTGTATCCTCAAATCTTGTAACTAAATTTTAACCCACTTCCCAATGTGGGATCGACTGCAAACTTGGTATACTTTTGTCATACTGATGACAATACCATATTCTATAATAAAAAAATATATATTTTTAAACAATCTTTCTTATATGTTATGTTTCGGCTTGGGTCTAATTGTACACGGTCAACTGACGTTGGCTGTAATTGGCTACGGTGCCTTACGTTATGGCAAGCTTCGGGGCCACTTCCTGGAGTCGTGGAGTTCTGCCATTACCAGTACATTTCATAAAAGCGTGTTTAAAAAAAAGTTTTTTTAAAATATTACTTATTTTTTCAATCGAATTACAATCGTGCTATCGACGTCACTTCACGAGACTTGGAAACCCCTCGTAGGGCAGGGCGTCGCCGCATGCCAGAGAATGGCTCGCAGAAGGAGATGTCAAAGAACTGCGTCTGAGGTCCCTTCCAAGGGGGGAGGGGAGGGGGCAGCAATTGTCCTGGACAGTGAAATGTTTTTTTTTGATTCTCAGGGCTGGATCGTCGTTGTTGTTGATATTGAGGGTAAACAAGGATCGATCCATCGATTAATTGACTAAAATTGATTTGTGCACGCAGGGGGCGTGCATAGAAACGTGTCGATAACAAATGATTATTCATGATTTATGTTAATGACTTGCAAATGGTACAAATGGAGCTAACAAAACCGTACAAACGAGACGTAAAAAAAAGAGTAATAATAAGACAAAAAACACAATCCCTTGTCAAATATAATCTCTAACATTATTTCAAATCGCTTGCAGAAGGGAGGTGGGGGGTGGACCATTGCATGCCTAATCGGGAGCCCTGTTACTTTACTGACCCATTTACAATGCCATCGTCACGATGATGACGACCGTGACAAGGCTACGTTGCTGCTGCTGCGTCCTCCCCCCCATCTCCCACCTCTCTCGCCCCGCTCGCCGGCCTCCCCGCTCCCCCCGCCCCAGTTGGTGCTGCTGCCGCGCCACTCTTCGCTGGAGATGTTCATCGCGGGCGACCCGGCGTCGACGGCGCGCCGCACCAGCTTCGAGCGCTACCGCTGCAGCGACGCGGGCAGGGCCGTGAGCAAGGCGCCCGTGACGGACGTGTGCGCGGGGCTGCTGCGCAGCGTGTCGGCGCTCGTCCACAACGGCTCGCTGCGTACGTGCGGACACACGGCACCGGCCCCCGCCGGCGATGCCGCCGCCGCCACCGCCGCCACCGCGAGAGACGTTAGCGGCTAGAGCTGGCACGCGCGATTGTTTCAGCGCCCGATCGCTGTGGTGCCGATCGTCGGTTCCATTGCACAGCTGATGACGGTGTGCCGCTGGACCGGGAGGTGATGGGCACGCCGTGGCGAGATCATTGGCGTCGTCATCAGCCGTGTTGAGCTGGCAGTGGTGGCCTGTGCGTGGTCTTTACGTTGAGGGTGTGGATATGGGTGCACCCCATATTCGGTGATGCCCCCCCTCTCCCCGCGACTTCTTACTCTGTCATTAAATTGCTGATGGCAGCAAAGAAATAATGAGGATTAAAGGAGAGAGGATGATGAGAGGGAGTCCAGTCGCTGGGGCTGAACGCACCAACACAAAGACAACAACAACAACAACAGCAACATTGTTGCGAGCAAACGGGATTGTTTCGTAACAAATCTCGGTGTTTAACTTCGTCCGTCCGTACAGACCGCAGCAGGACGGCAGGGAGTGCGTTGCACTCAGCGAGCGTTCTTCCTTTCTCCCCCTCTCTCCCCACAGCGTGCCAGTGCAACACGCAGGGCTCCAGTAGCACCGAGTGCAACCCCGTGGGCGGGCAGTGCCGCTGCAAACCCAACGTCGCCGGACGTCGGTGCGACCAGTGCGCCCCGGGGACCTTCGGCTTTGGACCGTCAGGGTGCCGGGGTGAGGAGAGGCGTTCCCCTCTTCCCAGTACTCCCAGCGCTCTCCCACGGTGTTCCCGCCTCTCCTCCGCCCTCTCCGCGCAATCTTCACTCTCATCGGCGGCCCATTCCCGCCACCGCATTATGTGCACCCCGCCAGGCACAGTTGTTGCGTCCTTGATGTTTCGTCGTAAACTGGAGTGCCCTCGCGGTGAGCGTGGGCCGCTATGTGGTGGTTGTTGTCACCTTGTGAGTGGCGTGGCGCCCCACTGCTCCGTCTTCCCAACTGCGTTTTATTTGTTTAGTTGTAAAAAAAAAATTTCAATCTGTGTCGATTCTTTTTCGTTGGCACGATTTCTTTTTACAGATGCTATTTTCAATAAATTCGCATTCTTCTTTCGGCCATTCGCTCCTAGGCTCCGCTTCCAACGCATCTTCATAGAAACCCGGCGACAAAGTTCCACTTACGTGAACCCACGCGTGTGCCCCACCCCGCTCCCTTCGCTCCATCCCCCGCCCGCCCGCCCGCAGAGTGCCACTGCGACCAGCGCGGCTCCACCAGCGCGATCTGCGACGCCGTCTCGGGGCAGTGCGCCTGCCGGCCCGGGGCCTTCGGCCGCCAGTGCGACCGCTGCGAGGCGGGACACTGGGGCTTCCCAGAGTGCCGTGCGTGCCGCTGCCACGGACACTCGGACGAGTGCAACCCCCGCACGGGCGCGTGCCTCTCGTGCCGCGGCCACACGGCCGGCGATAGCTGCGACAGGTTAGCCGCGTTCCGCCCGCGGAGCCTCGGTCTGGTTCGTGTGTTCGTCTCTCGTGTGTGTGTGTGTATGTTGAACTTCTTTCGCGCCGTACGTAGCCAACCGTGCTAATCGGAGATGCGAAAGCTGGTTCGTCTGAGATGAGTCGACGGTGGTCGGCTGGCGCGGCGCATGACTCAATGTGGCTTCCCGCGAGCGGTCAGGAGCTGGTCTTCAGCCCCAGGAATGGTGGGTGAATGTCATTGAGGATTTCGATGGTGTTTTTAAAAATTTGTGTTCATATTGTTATTGTTATTAATGGTGGTATTATAATGATGGTGGTGGTGTTGATGGTGATAGTGTTGCTCTTTATCTTGGCATTGTGGTGTTGATATAGTTGTTGACGGTGTTGATAGTGACATTGTGGTTGCATTGAATGTCCTATTCTGGTGGTGGAATAGTGTTGCGCCGGTGCTGACGCTGGCACCGTGGTTGGTGATGGTGGTGTTGCAGATGCGCCAGTGGCTACTACGGGAGCCCCGGCTCCGGGGAGCAGTGCCGCCCGTGCCAGTGCCCCGAGGGCCCAGGCAGCGGGCGCCACTTTGCCAGCGGCTGCAGCCACGACCCGCGCTCCAGAGCCGTGGCGTGCGCGTGTCTCCCCGGCTTCACCGGTACGGCTTTGACACGCGGGTCCACGCGCACGTGCCGACCGCGCGTCCGTTCGCAGTGGCAGGCGTGTGACAACGCCAAATTGATTCCTCGATCGAAGTGGATTCCTGAGGTTGCGATGCATGTATTGAATGGTTTTTGTTACGGTTTGTATTGCGGTTCAGTTTGACACGTAGGCTTTCGCGACCAATATTGGTTAGATTGCGTAAGTATAAATGTGTCCCTAAGCCACTACCACCCGACACGGCCAACCAGTAAGGTTTGTCACGTAAACAAAACGTGCCAATTAGTTTACTACTTCAGCCCACCGGAATGTTGGAGCGTAAATCCAAAACATTTACAATTTGAGTTGTACGACGTTTCGCTGGGAAATTACATCCAGCTTCATTGGGCGATGTTGAACGTGTTGTGATTGTATTCCTATCAACTTCAGTTTTCCAAAAGCATTCCAACCTGCTGTAGTCACCTGTTCATGGCCTCATTGATCTCGGTCGACCTTCGATAACTGCCCCTTAGGTGTACGGACTCTGATGTGATTTCATTGGTGTCCCTCAAACGGATGCCTTCGTTTGTTTGTCTGTCTTTTTTTCTATATATATAGAAACACAATATTCCAAGCATTAATTTCCAATGGTCATTTTAATGACCCGATCATCAGAAAATCTGCGATTCGTAACACTTTACAAATAAGCAAATGTTCACGAGATTAAGGAAACATTACTGCGTGTGAAAAGCTTGATTTGTGAACATCTATGGAAATGACAAAATATACACCACGGGAAGTTAATTCTAGATACGGGATATATCCGTCATGGAAGATATGTGACATCATATTGCGTAGTAAACAAAAAAAGTACTGGTTGTGACAAGCCATGCTGATTCCGCTCAATTATGTGTGGCAGTGAGATCAGATTGACGAGATTTCAGCAGGAAAGGCCCGTTGAGCTGTTGGTAGTCTCTTATTATTTGACGGCCCTCCTGCGACGGTGCCGATGTTGCACAGTACAGCGGTTGTTGTTGCCTCTGGAGCTAGCGGCCCGAACGCCCACTCTCCTCTCCTGGGTGGCCACCCCCCTCTCCGCCCGAAGGCGCTCGCTGCGACCAATGCGCCCCGGGTCACTACGGGGACCTGCGCGTGGCGGGCGGACGATGCCAGCCATGCCAGTGCAACGGCAACATCGACCCCACGGACGCTGCGTCCTGCGACGGCCACACGGGGCGCTGCCTACGCTGCCTGCGCGACACGGAGGGGTCCTCGTGCCAGAACTGTCGCACCGGATTCTACGGTGACGCCACCTCGCAGCGGCGGTGCCAGAGTAAGCGACGCGAACCTCTCCGCCCCCACGGACAACGAGCGCTTCGGTAGCGGAGGAGCTGAGCTGGCGTAGGTAGCATCGGTGTCGGGGACACCGAGCCGGCATCGATGGAAGCTTGGGGTAGGATCGGGCTTTCAGCTGTTCATGATTAAATTGGGTTCTGAAGTGCAGCGAGTGGACGTCACACACACATACAAAAATCCCACAATGTTTATGTGTTCTTTCACTTTATATCGCAACATTCTAGTTCTGAGAAATAAAAAATATGATTTGACTGCCATGTGGCTGTTAACTTTATAGCAGCGTTTAGTGAAACACATTGCCCTTTGGGACGCATCATTTACAGACCGACAGACGAACAGCATATTTGCTAGATGTAAAACATTTTTTTACCTATATATATTTTTTCAACATTCAGCAATTTAGTTTTCTAACCAAAGTGGTTGCCTTCGGTGCCGGTGCGATGGGCCAGAGTGCACGTGCGTCACGGCCGGCACGGAGCGCTCCAGCTGCGGCCTGACGGACGGGGCCTGCGCCTGCGACGCCCGCAGCGGCCAGTGCCGCTGCCTGCCCAACGTCCAGGGCCTGGCGTGCGACCGCTGTGCCCCCAACCACTGGGGGCTGGGCCAGGGCGCCGGGTGCCGCCCCTGCGGCTGTGACCCCGCGCACTCCGCTGGGCCATCTTGCAGCGAGGTTAGAGTGGGCGGACGGGCGATCGTAAATTTGCCGCGGGTAATGTCGGAGATGGGCCAGGGTCGTACACGACGGGGGGCAGGTGGGATAGTTTTGCCGCAGCTCTCAGGTTCGAAGGGGACTTTAGAGAGGGCATCATCTGGTATTTTGTTCTAGGACTTAAACGTGTTGACCTCTGGGTGTTGTCCCATCGTGCACGTGGTGGCTTCTCCAGGAGCTCCGCATCCCACCCACGTGCAAAACACTCGTTAAGGGCAAGGGTCAAACTTTCCAATGCAGGAACCGCCTGAAAAATGGTCTTGAGACTCAGTGGGTCTTTCCTGGATATGTGACTACGTTGCAGGGTGACTGCCAATATTATTACACGTTGTATAAATCTTGTCGGCTCATGCTGTGTCTGTCTGTCGGTGTGTGCGCTGTGCAGTTCAACGGTCAGTGCCACTGCCTGGCTGGGTTCGGCGGCCTGACCTGCAACGAATGTCAGGAGAATCACTGGGGAGAGCCTCGCGTAAAATGCAGTGGTGAGCAAACGCGACATAGCCGTGAGGGGATTTGTCGCCGGTGTGAAAGGAGTTCATAATCCTTTGGAATATGGGTTTCGCTATACGGTTAGAATGCTTGACTCACAATTTCTGTCCGGCTCTAATTAGCCTATTGTCTCTTCAGGGTAGATAAAATGGTGTCAAGAGTATGGTTGTCCATGTGAATGTAGAATTTTCCCCACCGTTTATGGAATGTCTGTAGAGATGAGCACCGGTCCACTGTTTGTTTCGGTTCGGGAATAATTCACACCGCTAATGGTCAGTGCAATTGGCAGCGGACAGCATATTCGACAGCGATTAGTGCGTTTGGGAGCGTTTCTTGAGTTTGACTAAACTAAACTATAAACTAAACTATTTTTATTTTACCAGATAAGGCTCATTGAGCTGTATAACTCTTTTTCAGAAGCGACCTGGCCACAAATGATAGCTCAACGAAGTGGCTTATCGCATGGAAATATAAAGCAGCCAAATACTGTAAATGCGCGACTTTGATTCTAAATGTGCAGGGAAAAACCAGAGGACCCGAAGAAACATCCACACGACCCCTCGGAGAGAGAGAGAGAACAGTTGTCAGGGTCGGGATCAAACCCACGACCTCCTGTGCACCAGGCGAAGTAGTTAACATCTCGCCACCGTGACGTTTAGTCTTAGGTTCTAACCACGTGCCCCCCGCCCCGCCCCCTGCCACGTGCTGCAGCATGCGACTGCGAGGCGAGCGGCGTGCTCACGCGGCAGTGCGAGCGCGCGACGGGGCAGTGCGCGTGTCGCCCCGGCGTGGCGGGGCGGCGCTGCGACCGCTGCGCTCGCGGCTTCTCGGGCGCCTTCCCGGCGTGCGAGCCGTGCCACCAGCCTTGTTTCCCCGACTGGGAGGCGGCCATCTCCGAGCTGGGCCGTCGCGCCGGCAGCCTGAGCGAGCGGGCGATGAGGCTGCTGACGGGCGGCGCCGACGCTGGGCCGTACGCGCGCAGGATGGCCGAGGTGGAGGAGAAGCTGGCGGGGGTGCGCGAGCTGCTGGCCGCTCGAAACGCGTCGGCCGCGGCCGTCGAGAGGCTCTCGGGGCTCATCGACGATGTCGGGTACGCGCAACGGGCTCGGGGCGACGCTTTTTAGAAATGGTTAAGATGGATAGGTGGAAACAATACGTATACATGTGTAGATGTATTTACTGGTAAAAGGGCTTTTCGACGCTGATCAGTGTTCATTTCTTCGGAAAGTTTGTGTTGTTGACGTTAGTCTAGTATACGACGACCTGCGGAATTGTAGCCCAGCCCTAATCCGTGGATTTCATTCAGTCATTGAACGCCGACCAAATTAACCCTGGAGGATTTGCGGCCCGCGCTGGGGGCGCCCGCAGGCGGCAGGTGGAGGCCATGACGGGTCGCCTGGCGCAGCTCGAGGCCGGCATTGGAGGGGCGGCGAAGCAGAACGGCGACGCCAACGTGCTGCTGTCGGAGCTCGACCGCGACGCGAGGGAGGCGAGCACGCGCGCCGGCGAGCTCGGACACCAGATCGACACCATCAAGCACTCCAACTTCCGAGGCACGGGCGCCGCTCTCCGCAAGACACACGCACACTCGCTCACTCGCTCGGATCGCGTCTGACGACAATGGTTTCAATGCGCTAATAGATAAGCAGACATTAAGTCCTATTTATTGAGTGTTCCGGTAAATACATTTCAATTTTTTTTTATGTAACCCATCGGTCGCACGGCCTTCTGAGAGTGATGATCTAATTACCGTACATATCATCAGCATTCAGTACTTGCACACTCTGGACTAGTTTTTGAATTCAATGTCTCATCAACATTTTAGGCTTGCTTGAGTCAATGCTGGTGTATTGGGGGATCCTAGTTCGATGCAAAATAATATAATGCGTAACCCACCACATTCATTAACATTATTGTAGAGAATATAAATGACGCTAACGGTTCGTCCGAGTAAGATTCCACCGCCAATCGGTATCGTGACGAATCCCGTCCTGAGAGCGGCAGCCCAAGGTGGCCTAACCCCGTGCGGCCGCGTTGTCCTCCCGTTGCCTGCTCCCTCGCGCGCGCGTAGGCGCCTACGGCAGCGTCAAGGACTCGTACCAGCAGTCCCGCGAGGCGGAGCGGAAGGCGAGCGCCGCGGCCACCAGCCCAGCAGGGCCCGTGGCTCGTTCCGAGGCCACGCGCCAGCGCGCCGAGAAGTTCATGGCCGCCAAGCGCGCCGAGCTAGAGCAGCGGCTGGAAGCCAACGCCGACGCGCTGCAGGAGCTGGGCTGGGAGGCGCGCCAGCTGGAGCTCAACGAGCTCAACGAGAAGGTCCCTCATCCCGTCCCCCTTGTTCACCGCTCAGTCGGCCACGCTCGCTCCTCGCTGGCCGCTTGCCTGCTCTCTTTGTACCTGCCTGCCTATGTGTGAACGTTGAACTTCTTTTGCACCGTACATAGCCAACCGTGCTAATCGGAGGTGCGGGGAAGGACAACAAACTAAACTGCCTAGATGTAACTACCTGCCTAATTGCCCACTGAATGACTGGCCTACCTACGTGCCTACCTATCTGCTTCTTGTGCTAAAATTTTTTTTAAAGGAATTTTTTTTTTACACGACCTAAGGAGTGAACTATTCCAGTAGCACTCATTCAGCAGTCGCATATTCTTGGGCGGTACAGTCAAAGATGTAGGGGAGGGGAAATGGGGGGCGGGGGTTGGTTGGGGAGCGAATGAATGAATTGCCCCAGTGGTTTGTTCCCATTTCCAGCCCTTGTTTATAGCTGATATTTTTTTTAACGTACAATAAATAAATAACAGAGCACCATTTATAACGTATTGGTAATCGATTTTAATTCAGCACAGTCATTCAGCCTGGAGCATTCGAGGCAAACTGACATTGAAACGGTGAGCGGTCAAGAGCGACGCTCGCTGTGTCGTTACTGCATTCTTGCTGGCGGGGCAATTTCACAGAATGAACGAGTCGGATAACGTGCAGCAGTGGTTGATTCTTTAAACACCCGTTTCACCCCCTCACTGCTGACGGGCAACGTTTGTTTCACACATAATGAGCGTATGAATGAATGACTGCGTAGCGTCGGCTTAATCTTGCATTTCGAATGTCAGAACTTACCTCCCTGCCTTACTGCTGACGCGTGACACGTGCTTTAAACAGAATTAATGAGTAAATATATAATTCGCTGAATGATGAACGAGCAGCCGAGACTCCCACTCTCACATTCATAGTATCCTCACGAGGCGTGCTGCCTGCCTGCTAGCAGTGCATCATTTTATTTAGACACAGCTGGCTTTGGTGGCACCTTTGGCTCCATCGCCACAGCCATGTACACAGGAAGGTGATCGTGTGGGGCATCACCCCCGTGACACATTTGGTTCTTGAGTTCGACGTGGAATTGCGGACAAATACCTCTCAATATATGTCCACAGTGATGTGACGATGAAAACAAACAATTCAATGGATTCATCTTCTTGGTTCTTTCGGTAAAGTCACGTAGAAGGGAAGTAATAAAATAATAAAAATAAAACATAATTAAATATTTTCATTCTTCACCTGAAGACGGATGTGTGTGCTGCATGTTGAACCTCTTTCACACCGTATGTAGTCAACCGTGCTGATCGGAGGTGCTAATTGGAGGTTTTGGTGGATGTATGTTGAACTTCTTTCGCACCTTACGTAGGCAACCTTGCTAATCAGAGGTTGCGGGTGAAGGATAACAAACTAAGAACGTCATAGTTATGATGATGATGAGTTGAAAAAAATATTAATTTAACCATCTGGCAAAAGGTGTCTCAAGCGAGCAATCACAACTAACCAGTCGCTCCACTAAACATCTTTGTTTGTTATCCAGGACAAGTCATGTTCTCCTTGTCAGGTCATGGTCCCCTCAAAAAACACACTTGCATTTTAGAATGTGTGTTTTAGATATTGTAAGCTGTATTGCTCGTTCGTGTGATCCTGTTGGATCTCGAGTTAAATGCGAAAGGCCCAACAGCGTTAGCAGTGCGTTGAACGCACGGCAGTTCGGAAGTCACTGACCCCTGAACCCTTGTCCCGGTGTCTCCCCTCGTCCGCTTGTCTCCCCCTCGTCCTCACTTTCTCCGCTCATCCCGCTGATTCCCTTCACCCCCCTCCCTCCCCACCCGCTGGGCCAGGTGTGCGGAGTGACGAGGGACGTGCCGTGCGCGGAGAGCGCGTGCGGCGGCGTCGGCTGCAGGGACGAGGACGGCCGCCCGCACTGCGGGGGCATGAACTGCGGCGGCGTCGCCACCGTGGCCTCCAACGCCCTCGAGCGCTCCACCATCGCCGACCGCGAGATGCAGAAGGCCCTGGGGGACCTCGACAAGCTGCACCAGCAGGTGCGGGCGTGCGAACGCGTTGCCCCCTGCTAGAGGCGGCCGGGGCAGCGCCGGAGGTCCGAGCGCTGAGCTGCCACCGCTGAGATTCGGTGGCGGTGTATCGGCGATTCGCCGACTCTCAGACGAAGTCTGGGCCTGTTCGGGCGTGTAGCTCCTACGGCTTGCCTTGTCGAAAATATATTCGAAGCAAAACCCGACAGACAATGCATGGGTTCACCCAAGGGCATGCCCATGAACAACCTGATGCTCGCGGATCATCACCCTCGATGCAGACAAACAGCCAGGCCTCCTGGCTAGGCTGGGCGATGGGTCGGGTCACACCTGGAGGAACATTCGATATGAACCAATGATAGCTATTAGTATTAATCAGCTGTTGATAAGAACGTAAGAGAGGGCCATACGAAACCAGAGGCATATTTGGATGGAGTTACTCCCTTCTGGAGTAACTATGCTGACAATGATCCTCGTGATAGACTCGGCGAGGATTTCCTGGATATTTAAAGGACCTTAATGGCGGAAACAATTGTGCTCCTGTATGTCTCTGCAGGTCATGGACGTGAAGAGCAGGGCAGGAAAGGCCAAGGAGGAGGCTCAGGGCACCCTGCAGAGAGCCAACGGCACCCGCGCGCAGGTGGAGGGCGCGGTGCAGGGCCTGCGGGAGCTCATCAAGCAGATCAAGGAGTTCCTCACGGGTAATGCGGATTGGTCGAGGCCCGGGTCCCTGTGGGAAGCGCTGAACCTCCATAGTTGGGGTTGCATGGACGCGATCGTACTGCGGCTTATCTTTACTTTTTGCGTGAGAGAGACAGTCGCCTTCCCGCGGCCCACCCTGTTACGAGTTTTCGTGTTACCGTAACCGCTACGAATACCGCCGTCTAGGCCAAATGGATGTTGTTTTACTTGAATCCGGATACGATCGGTAGAGTTTAAGTTGACGGAGCTGTATCCGACAGGTTTGCACACTAGGGGGCCTCGGCTGACAGGGTAGCGGATATGAAAAACTATGCACAATCATCTCCAACACTGTGGCCTTGAAAGGAAGAATAAATAAGTGACATTTTGGGCAATGGCCTCTCATTCATATTGCATACACAATTATGATCATATCACAAAACATATTTTGCCATTGCCTGAAACGATGCCTATTATATTTTGTTCTTGTAAGGCCTCGACTCTTTGTTAATTGTGCTCGTGCCCGACTGCCAACGCAGAGGCAACATCACCAGTTCATTTGTTACATTGGAAAGAATTGGAGTTCGGTGCAATGCAACACGAAGAGAGTTGGATTTATGTAGCATCCAATTGCAACGTTTTATAGATGGTGCAAACGAGGCTTAAGGAAATATGTAACGCTATGTGCTTCACGAATGTCAAAAGTTACGCCTTCAGAGTGACCATAAAACTGTCAACTCATTGGGATACCGGCCCAGCGTTCGCTCCGTTAATTCCTTGGCGATGCAGCCTCCCGGTTTAATGACGCCCATTTCCGTGAGAGCGAGTTTCATACTGACAGTGTCCCTACTTTACAGCCACTCAGTCACCCACCGCGAGACCGCAACGTGCCAGACACGACGAGTTGCGGCTGGCACATTGCCTCAAATGAGTACCTGGTGTGGTGTGTAAATATCGCCACTGGGGGAGACAAAGGCGGTCGGGCGTGGTGCTGGCCACCCACCCCCTCGTGTGCCTTGCCGGCCTTCATAGGTGCTCGCTAACCGAACTTGCCCTAACAGTCTGTCAAGGCTATACGGGGGATCTTTGTCTTTGTGCGTGCGACAGAGGAGGGCGCGAGCCCCGACAGCATTGAGCTGGTGGCAGAGCGGGTGCTGCGTCTCGGCGTGCCGGCATCGCCGCAGCAGATCGGCCGCCTCGCTGACGAGATCAAGGAGCGCGTGAGCAGCCTGGCCAACGTCGACGCCATCCTGGCCCGCACGGCGGGCAGCATCAACGAGGCCGAGCGCCTCCTGCAGGACGCCAAGAGGGCCAAGTACGCGGGGCGCGACCGCCGGTTACTCTTGTCAACGCCGCTGGGAGCTAGAACTAGAGCGCCGGCAACGCCACCGAGGTCGTCATCGCCACTGTCACTACCGCCATCATCACCAGCAGCAGCAGCGCTGTAACTGCCACTGCTGCCACCGTCACCACAATCAACGCCACCGCTGTCGCCAACGATAGTGTCACTATTACCACCAACATTGCTACTGTTGCTGCTACCACTTTTACTACCACTGTCACCATCATTACCACCATCACCACCACTATCAACATCACTACCTCTGCCACCACAGTCTCCTTTTGGGGAGTTGCTAATTTTTCCTGCCTGTAGCCCAGAGGAAAAGGTGGAAATTCTACATACCTATGATGGGGGATGAGTCATTCAGAAGACAACAATTCCTGCATGTCTACAGAGTAGTTCTGATTTTATCAACCCGGGAGACATGAAGGGTTGGAGAGTCTGCAGCCTTACAAGTAGCACATACCACGTAATGATGATGATGATAATAAGAAAAACCCTTGCATTTTAGGCCAAGCTTGAACGTTTACGCCTCTCAGACTTCTCGTGTCTACGGGAGTGAGCATCATTTTATTGAATATACATCTTTAGCTAATTTCACAACGATTCTTAAATCAGCCCGATGCCCCGAGCCTCTCCGACCTGTGGGTTTGTAGCTGCATTTGCACTGCCTGGGCGCTTGATCGCGAGACCAACTTGCACCACGTTCCGCTCTGTCGCAGGGCACGCGCCGAAAACGCCAAGAGCGCCGCAGAGACGGTGCGCAAGGCGCTGGCGGGGGCCAGGGAGGCGCAGGCCGGGGCGGAGGTCGCCATCCAGCAGGCCCGGGCCGACCTGCACGACACGCAGGACACGCTGGCCTCGGTAGGTGCCGATGTCCCCCGTGGGGTTTTTTTTCCTCGTCCGTCGTTAACGTCCCGGGGGACCTGTCTGGATCTCCAGCTGCTTGCGAGATGTGGCCGGCCGTGGAGGGGAAGGGCAAAGGAACCCTCCGGAGAGGCCGTCTCGAGTTGCCTCTGGTTAGAGACCTTCCTGGCCAGCACTGGCGTGAGAGGGACATTTCAGGGCTCCACGAAATTTCAGGGGCAACCACGGTGGACAGATGTTTATTGCTTCCTCGCCTGGTATACAGGAGGTCGTGGGTTCGAGCCCGACCCCGAAGCCTGCTGTATATTTGGAGTTTTTCCCTCCACGTTTAGAAACATGCATTTAGAGTATTAGGCTGCTCAAAATTTCCACGTGATAAGTCGTTTCGTTGAGCTATCATTCGTGGCCAGGTCGCTTCTGAAAAAGAGCTTATAGAGTTTAGTTTATAGATCAGTCGTATAAATGAGTGCGCCACAGTACATTGGGAGGTTGCGTGCGATGGAGTAAAGTGTCGGTACTCCCTCCTCTTGCTCAGTGTAGGGTCAAATACCCTCCAGAGGGGCTCTCTAGGGCTTCCTTGTAGAAGAGACAATTCCGTCAGCAATTGTCTCGAGTAACACATCACAGGCCTGCAACTTCAACTCTCCAGGCCGCCGACCTGGAAGAACATTTTCGCACCCGGCGCATCACATCCAGGATACTTCTCTCTGGCCGTGCTACCAATGCAGCATATCTCGAGGCAGGGACCCCCCTCCCCGCTCCACCCCCCCCCGCTTCCCCCCCCCCCCGCTTCTCCCCCCCCCGCTCCCCCCCCCCGCTCCCCCCCCCCGCTCCCCCCCCCTGCTTCCCCCCCCTGCTTCCCTCCCCCTTCCCCCCCGCTTCCCCCCCTTACCCCCCCCGTTTCTCCCCCCCCTTCCCCCCCCCGCTTCCCCCCCCTGCTCCCCGCTCCCCCCCCCCGTTTCCCCCCCTGTTTCCCTCCCCCTTCCCCTCCCGCTTACCCCCCCTTACCCCCCCGCATCCCCCCCCCCGCTTCTCTCCCCCCGTTCCCCCCCCCCCCGCTTCCCCCCGGCGGCAGCCACCCCTTTGCATCACGAGGTGGACACTGCAACGGGCCAGCAGTTGGGCGTCAGTCTGCCAGCGAGGGGGGGGGGGGGGCGACGTTGCCAAGCGACTCCCCATTGAAGCACTCTGACGAGTCATCCGTCAAGTCCGGCTCAAACGCGCACCGCGGTTGCTGTGGCTTGCAAATGACCCACGGATTTCTCAGTGAGGTAATGAACCCTGCCCCCCCTCCCCCGCCCCATCGTCTTCGCGTAGCGATCAGCGCTACGCAGCGTTTCGAACCCAGCGACACGAGTTCGATTCCCGCTCACGGCCAATACCGCTGACGATTATCGTAACCGTTCCTGGGCTTCCCGTAGGTCGACTCAGCCGCAAATCAGTACCTGGTGCGATGCGTAAACATCGCCACCGGGGAGACAAACGCGGCCGGGCGTGGTGCTAACCACCCCCCCCCCCCCCACCACCTTCACCTGCCGTGCCGCACTTGCCCTAACAGTCTGTTAAGGCTATACGGGGGTTCTTTGTGATCGCCCCCCCCCCCTCCGCCCCCCTCCGCAGACCGAGTCGGAGACGGCGGCCGCTGGGCAGCGGCTGCAGGACGCGACGGCGCGCCTGCTGAGCCTCGAGCGCGACGTCGACGCCCTCAAGATGAAGACGGCGGCCAACAGCCTCGCGGCGGGCAAGGCCGACAAAGCGGCCGGCCTGGCCAAGCAGCGGGCCGACGAGGCCAAGCAGGTCAGGGGCCCGCGGTGCCGCCGAGACTGGCACGAGATGCTTTGTGGGGGAGGAGTGGGGGCGGATTAATAACCTCTTTGTGCCGATATGTGTCCTCTCTCTGTGTGTCCTTGTGATGTCTGTCTGCTTGTATGTCTGTCTATAGTTTTCTAGTTAGATTTTTGTTGCTATTTCTTTTATGCCTGATGATGATTGCTTGTGTTGCAATCGAGACGTTGTAATATGCTATTATTTAATTTATTATTTTATTTTTAGACGTGACTTAACCGAAAGAACCAAGGAATAATTCCTGCAGTCACGAAAGCTCCAAAATTAAGATCGGATTAATAACCGTTCGAGTGAAATCTATTTCGACTGGGTCTGTCCATCTGGCCCGGTGATTGTGGTAGCATTTCTTCTGTAGCATTGCCGATTTCCCAAAGCAGAGTTAGTGCCCCGTTTAACGGCCGTAATTGGCGTCACGTTGTTTGTTTTTATGCCCGTGACCAAGTCACCAGGAATGACAAACCCACCTTGTCACGTCTCGGAAGCTAAGCAACGCTGAGCCTGGATAGTGCCTTGACAGTGGCTGGATACGGGGTCACGTGGTGGGCAGCGCAGCAAAATCCATTGTTGTACTGTATTCTCGACGTCTATGTTCCCGGCATGTTCACAACCCGCACTGACCCGTGGGGTTGAAGCAAGTATCTTGAAACAACCCAAACGGTTGACACTGCGTGTGGAGCAGAGGTCGCAAACGGGTTTTGATTCCTTACCCGTACCCGTACCCGGCCGCACCAGGGTCGAAAATGGGTACCCATACCCGTACCCAGACGGGTACGGGTAGCCGGGTATCGGGTACGGTACGGGTATCGGGTACCCGGTTGCGACCTCTGCGTGTGGAGGCCTTCACGCAGCAGTGGATTGACATCGGGCGGCTTGCACCATCGCATTATTACTTGTGAAAAGGTTGCCGATTGGGAATCCAGTAATGATTAAACAGGTGTGTGGGGCGCAGAGAACATGGCCTTCAGTCATCCATGCACGTGGGGAGGGGGGGGGGGGTCCGAACGTGACGCAAGAAGAACAAACGTTCAACGACGTTTGTTAATGATGCGGAGAGTACAGCGTGAGCGGGGAATATACTCATCCGTTCCCCGGTCTCCCCTCCGGGAATTTATCATCGCGAACAAAGCGTGCAGATATATGCTTGCAATTACAATTCTAACGCGACACCGGTTACGAATGCCGCGCTGCGCATGGAGCAATCTCGGTATTGTTTTAGTGCTGGCTCGGCACAACACTTCCTCCACCTAGACGTAATGGACACTTGTAATACAAAGCCCTCGTCCAGTGCTGGATGAAGGTGAAGGGCTCCTCATGCCGTGTCGATCATGGGGGCTGTTGTTAGAGGACGCCGTATATGTGCTGTAACCATGACGGAGGAACTGATGTTCAGGTTCCAGTCAAAGTTTGCGAGCTCTTTGTTAATCTGTGCTTCAACTTGTAGACATGTCATAACTGATTCTAGATTTGAAGCTTTCGTGACTGCAAGGATATATCTTGATACAGATATTTTGCTGTGACGGTTTCACCTGAAGACGGAGGCTTGTGTTGCCTCCGAAACGTCGTGATTTTTATTCTTTTATTTTTATTAATTTTAATTTCATTTTTTACCTACGTGACTTTACCGAAAAAACTTAGAGTATGTAATAACTGGCTTTATTCGTGTATTTTTTGTATTGCTGCACTTGGTATGATGCGAGCGTTATTTTAATGCACTGCCCCATTGTCAATCCACTGCTGGATCACCGCCTACCCAATCATTGCTGTTTTACCTCACTTAGACACGCAGGTCAGTGTTGGTGAGCGAAAGGAGGGCTCCAGAACCAGTTCAGACATCACTCACCCAAGTGATGTTAGAAGTGGCTTGGGATTTAACTTCAGGGTCACCGCGCGCACAGCGCAGTGCGCACACCGCTTCACCACCGCTCTCTTCCCCTCGATTTAATAAACTCGGCGTGTGACACGGCTCCACGTGGTGCTGTCCGCACTGACCTCTCGCGTGCCATGCTGGATACTTATAAAGGTTGCGCTCATTACGCACAAAGCGCTTGCCACGTGTGAACCACAATACCTGGCTGACCTCATGAAGGAGCATAAACCATCACGCAAGCTCCGGTCATCTTCGCAGCGGCTTTTGGCTAACCGTCGCGTGCTTTCAGATGCGCTTCTTGCGGTCGTCTGGAACGCTCTTCCTTCTGATATTAGGAAGCCACTGGAGCTGTATACTTCTAAACAATCTATTGTTAACTCATTTATTTAGAACTGCCTTTTGTGCTTAGTTGGTTGTCCTCCTCCCCGCTCCGTACCTCCGATTAGCACGGTTGTCTACGCCCGGTGCAAAAGAAGCTCAACGCACACCACCACACGGACATATCGTAGGCGCTGACGGCGCTCGCCACGACGAGTTGACGCGAGCCTCGATTCCCCCGGCCGTCCTCCGCAGATGCACGACGGGGAGCTGCGGGACCGCTTCCGGGCGCTGCAGGATCTCTTCGGGAAGAAGGGGCGCGGGGCGGAGGAGGCGCGGCGTCGCGTCGAGCAGCTCCGGGAGCAGGCGCGGGCCGTGCTGGCCGGAGCGCAGGCCCGCTTGGCGCGCCTCGCCGGTAACCCCCCCCCCCCCCCCCATTCGCGGTCGCGATCATCATCGTCGAACTGTCTCGCGGCACAGAGCAGACGTTGAATGCGGGACTTGTCATCGAACGCGCTCGGCGCTGCGGATTGCACCCCGCACGCTGTCGGACGCACTGACCAGTGGCCACCTTCCAATGTAGCAACGATGCTCAAAACACACTGACCCAGTCGTTGTCGTCATCATCAGCCATGATCTATCCACTGCTGGTTGATGGTCTCTTCAAATCATCACGCTCTCTCATATTGCAACACACCAATCCATGGAGCTCCCGCACACAGGGAGATTTCATCGCTCCATCTCTGCGGTGGACGCCCTCGCGGGCACATTCCCTCCCTTGGCTGCACCTGTCTGCAAACTTTTTTTGCGCACTTTTCAACTTACTTTTGTGCCATTTTCTTTACTATTTTCCATACTTATCATTCGTATATCAGCAAAGGTAATATACACTGATTTAAGACGTTCGCTCTTTTAGGCCCACAATTAGTTTTACTTAAACGAAAATGTTTGCCTTTGTCCACAGTTGTATTCCAATTTTTCTGTCGGTGCCAGGCCATGAGACGGAATTTCCATCCGGATCTCTCTCAGCGCAGCCCTCCGTGTTTATAGAATGGTCCATTGAAGAACTACTCCTGAGATGTGTTCGTGACCTCTGTCACAATAGGGGGCAGCACTTTCCCACGTATACCTGCTCGAAACGTTTAACGTTTGTCAATACCTTTGGAAATGCAGAACAAAATGTAATGTTTTATTCGTGAAGTATTTGATACCGGGCAGAGACCATCACCTCGCTGCAACTTGAGAACCCAGGTTCAATCAATCACAGTCGATTGCCCAGATTCGAGCACAGGATATTGGGGGTTCATTGAGTGCAAACTCCAACGTTGTTTGTAGAATCGTCCGACTTAGAGTTCATGGAGGTAACTCAAAAGTGGTCACGGTGTTTGCTCTAATTAGGCAGTTTGCAAGCCACTGTGGTATCTGAAGAGCAGGCTTTCGCAATAAACCGAACCCTATGAGGCCACGTGTTTATGGGGCTTGATTTTTTCCCCCCAGCTTGTAAACCGCTGAGACGGTGAACTGGCAGGCCACACTTTGCCGTGTAGGCACGCTGAGGGCATTTATTAGTCTCCTGTGAGTGCCTGCCCACTTTTTCTGTCGGTTAATTTGACAATCAAACAGCTGATCACAAGGTCGAAACAGTCATGCGTTTCTAGGGCACCTTGAGTGTGCTGTGTAACGATTATGGAGCAACCATCATGTAAAGCATCCATTGTTTCCAAAGCTTTGAAAGTTTAGTTAGCGTAAATGTTATATGTGAACAGTAGCCACTGGCTCTGTTTGCGCTTGTTTTGTTAGTGACTTCGCTCGGCATGGGTTAGGCTCCAGTTATTTTTGTTTACTGCCCTTTGTCAATCCACTGTTGGATGAAGGCCTCCCCCACGCAATGTGTGCCTTGCGGAGAGTGGTTTGGCCATGCTTCACCAACTTGGTCCATATGGGTTGGTGAAGGTTGGTATCCGAGTCGGTTGAGATATCACTTGCCAATGACGATAGCTGTTGGCTGGGTTCATAGCACAATGTGCTTGCTTAACCACTGCTCCACCAACTCCACTTCTCGACTAGCATAGATGATTTTTCTACCTACTTGACTTTACCAAAAGAACCAAAGAGTATGGATTCCTGCAGTCACGAAAGCTTCAAATCAAGATATATTACACAATTATCAGTTTTGTAAGTAATGATTCATTGACATGATTGAATCAGATGGGTTGATAATTATTAACTGTTGATGATTTAGACAAATGACACACATTACTGTTAAATGTAGGCGAATGTTTCAAACAAAAACTGAGAGAATGTAAACGGCATGGTAACAAGTAAAACAATAATAATGACTCTATGCTTTGAATCAAAGTGCAATCTGGAATCGTGACACTTCGACAAATCACTGTGAGTAGGGGGGGGGGTGAATCATTGCACAATTGATGTTTGAGGCTGGATTAAACGCTCACCGTGCATTTCACACCTTCTGCACCCTAAGTGGAAATATTTAGCCCCGAGGATTATAATCCACGGGTTTTGATAGAGTCACGCTCGAGGAGCGATATCGTTGTTGCAACAGGCGTGACAACAACAACAACAATAATGATGCAGCTTGTACCGCGCACAAATTTCGCAAACGGTCTAAAGCTTGAGTGTGCCTGGGCCCAACGTTCAGCGTTGTCGTGATTTTTAGCAGGTGACGACGTTACTTTGGTGGTGGTAACAACAAAAAAAACCCATCCTCGTAAGCAATGGCTGAATAAGCGGTACGTGACAGAGTGCAGGTAAGTGCATGCGAAGGCAAAGTTAAGACTTTATGATTTAAGAGTCCAAGGGTCGCCAATAACGCGCAGGGTCACCTCTGATTCGCGGGGGAGGGGGAGGAGGAGACTGCAATTCTCCCAGCTAGCCTGCTCCACCGGTTCTAGTACACATGAGCAGAATTCCATTCTCAGTCACCGCACCTACCTCAATGATGGATTGGCCACGTGTCGAAAATAAACTAAGAAATCACAATTAGAAGGGATATGGAGATGACTCAACGGTGGAGGACAGAAGGCGTTTGCAAGGATGCAGTGGGACGAGAAGTGAGGACACTTTATTAACTGGAGATAGAAAATCCATACACGGAGCAGTTGCCCCCATGTCATAATTCGACTGTTAGCTTAGAAGAAGAAGGCTGTGAGGTGAGTGGGTTTATTTCGTGAACCAGGTAACTGGGACTTGGGCCTAGTTATCTTACCAACCTCACCAAACCGAGCCCAACATCAAATCTGTAGCGGCCCGCTTTCTCAATATCTCTTGGGCTGCCCCCAATACCAATGGCGATGTCACAAGATCAACGCGGGTAAGACGCGCCCGTCGGTGGGTTTCCTCACTTAATTTGTGCACCTTTTTTGGGGGGATGAAAACCGACAGAAAATTCCAGTCAATAATCGAGTTCGGCCAAGAACGTGGTGTTATGTTTTTGTTCCCCCACGAAAGGGAGGGAGGGGCTGAGCCCAACAGAGCTGCGGCAACATCATGAAGTGTGGAGACACGGATCCGTGCTCTCCTGCTGGTACTGGAATGTAAATGGGCCTTTGCTGGACCATCGAGCCTGCCTTACAGTGATCATAGGAATGCAGCCCTTAGTCTGGGTAGGGCGATGAAGCAGGAGAGGCTAAGCCTGCAGACCCTGGATGGGGGGGGGGGAATCATGAAATATGGGGAGACATACTCCTTTGGTGATCCTGGAATAAAAACAGGCCTTACCTGGGCCCCGGAGTCTGGCTCGTAGTGGTAACGGGGGAACTATCATTAGTCTGGCTTTCTGTGCTTAGGGCTATTAATACTGAGATCGGGGTTCCGCCTCTTAAGTACACCGACGCACCCACAGCGGTCTCTTAAGTACAAGTACAAGAGTCATTTCATGAGAATAAAAATATCTGGCAATATCAGAAGTGGGGGGAGGGGGGAACCACATGTAAATGCATTGTCTTGAGTAATTGTTATATTGTTATGCAACAGACCAAAACTTCGACTTTTAATTTCTTGGGGAAACTTCCAAATTTCTCAGGACAATGTCCTCAAAAATAGGACGTTGTCCTGAGAAATCGTGATTCTTAAGAGGCACCACGGTCGCGAGATATTAACTACCTCACCTGGTATGCTGGAGGTCGTGGGTTCGGTCCCGACCCTGACACCTGTATACTTGGAGTATGCATGTTCTCCCCGTGGTTGCGTGGATCTTTTTTCGGGTCCTCCGGGTTTCCCCTCCACATTTAGAAGCATGCATTTGAAGTATTTGACAGCTATAAATGTCCACGTGATGATAAGCCACTTCGTTGAGCTATCAGTTGTGGCCAGGTCGCTTCTGAAAAAAAAAACTATATAGCTCAGTGGGCCTTACCTGGCAAAAAAAAAAAGCTCAGTTTTTAAGATGTCTAAGGGTAGCCGTGGTTTCTCGCCCCCATGTGTTTGCAGAGCTGGAAGTGGCCTACGATAGGAACGCGGTGGAGCTGGAGCGCAAGGCGCACAGGCTGCGCGGTCTCGAGGACAAGCTGCGCGGGATCGTCTATGCCATCAACAAGCAAATCAACGTGTACAACACCTGCCAGTAGCGGGGGCTGGTGGGGGGGGGGGGGCAGAGACCTCTGCCGTTGCGCGCGGCTTTGGTCAGCTGAGCAGCCCACAGGCCCTCCCAGCTGTGCCGGGGCACAGAGGGATGAAGCTGAACGTGCCACTCCCTGGTCGGGGTCGTTGTATAGGCTGCCTTTGCGTGCGTCGATTCGGGTTAAGCTGTCCGTTGCGGCCATGGCACACTCGGGCACTTTTGGGGCAATTGTCGCCGGCAGTCGTCACTGGAATTTAGTTTACTTTGAGAAATCATGGCGAATGGTTGATCAACCAGCGATTGGTTGATCAGCAATCGTTGTTCTGCAGGGCACACGACCTTGTGAACTCTGTGGTGTTATCGAAAGTTGACATCCCAGTCGTCTAGTGGGAGGAGCAGCAATCGGTTTTGACCAGATTTGGGCAATTGCTTTTTTTTACAATAAAAAATCCAACAAGCAGACAAATTCCATCAAGAATCGCTCAATTATTGCCCACGCCTATCATGACCTTTAGACACCACAGCCACAAAGAGAAGCAACCCCGACAGTAACTGACATACGTGGGCTCCTGCAATGGATAAACGCCCACGAATGGCTAATTTGCGCAGAGGGCTTCTGTGAATGATAATATACGTCACAGTACGGGGTCTCGCCACCAACGTGTCACCCATTAAAAACCCTCATGAAAGTAAGTGCATCAATTATGGCGTTTTTTTTGGTCCTTTTATTGGGAGACCTAAAGTTTTTACAGCGTGCCATGCGTCGATTACAAACGATGCCGTGCGGGGGAAGGGTGGGGGGGGGCTTGGGAATCGACGTTTGGCCGTGAAGGTGCGGTCAGAGAAGCTCCAGACGCTTCTGCTGGGTTCTGATTGTGGTGGCGGTCAGACTCCAATCGTTCATGAGCACGTTGATCCCCATTGAATCAGCCACTCATGAATGTTTTGATTTTTGCCATGCATTGTCTGACCCGTGGTTTGTTATAGCCAAGTACCCCGTAAAAAATATTTGCAATTTTTTGGAAAATGAAATACAAACCCTGGAGGTAAAAGAATAACATATATGTAACATTTTCCAAAAAAAACGTTTTTTTTTATGAATTGCTTTTGTTGAACATTCTTTCGCATTCACCTTCAGCAGACACACCTCTCCTTTTCAATGTGGCCTTTACCCGCTTCCCATACAAACTCACCTGTGTGTACCTGTACACTCGTGCAAACACACACACATACGCAACACTGCCGGTCACTTCTTACAACTTCTTACCAAGTGTACTTTACACCGAGTGCTATGCATGTGTTTATTTTTTAACCGGAGGCAGATTGGTAGTACGCTAAACTACCGGACATGTAGCGATGCTTCGATTCGCCGATTAAAAATCTATTATTACACCCGTCATGCACGCGTTGACTTGGGCGCGGAAGAGTGGATGACATATGGTGTATGCTAACGATACGCTACACTTACCGTTTCGCGCAGATGTTGCACACTCGAAATGAAGGACGTGGGCAGGTGCTCCAAATCAAGGGCAAACACATTTATTGTGGTTAATATTAATATTGTGAAGAACAGCACCGTCACTCTGTAAAATGCAACAGCACGTGTTACACGCAGCAATTATTCCGAGTCGCCATTAACCACGTGACTGGTTTACACGTGCGGTTATTCATTAACCCTGCCAGCCACCTACAGGCCCAACTCAGTCATCACATGCTGCTGTACACACGTGCATTGATGCACTGCACAGCACATCAGGACTTTCACAGAACCACACTTTACTCCCTTGTTGCACAAGGATATAATTAAAAGAGTGATCCATTCCTAATGTGTCACATAGAGACCGACAGCAAACGAATAAAAGAAACAATACGACACGAGATGGCAAAAGTAAAGGTGCAACCCTGCAAGTGACTTGCTCATGCCACTGATGGTGGAAGGCCCTCCGCTAGGATAGCGTTCTAGAGAGCTCCTCGAGAGACGGGTAATTTGGTCTACTTTTCCACGCCGCAGACGGAACAAAAAATACTTTTTGTTGCACTACTTGTGCCCTTGAATCGTGACAAATCATTGCGCCTCTGCATGGTTGGAGAGGTCCATCGTAACATGCCAAATAGCATGGGGCGTTAACCCTTGTATCGCTATGATTACGATCGCAATGGCTTTTTTTTACCTTTGAGACTGAACATCAGGACGTGGCATCCGCACGCATTGCCCCTCCCCCATGACCCACATAGTGTAAAATGTGACCACCAATACGGTACCGATGGTGAAGCCAGTCAACGGCCGCAACATTGCTCGCCGGGGCTGTTGAGGTTAGCTGCTGCCTCGCGCTGTTCCAATGCCGTTTGACCACAAGCCAGAGCTCGCAACCGGGTACCCGATACCCGTACCCTACCCGATACCCAGCTACCCGTACCCGGCCGGGTACCCGTACCCGGCCGGGTACGGGTACCCGTTTGCGACCCTGGTGCGGCGGGGTACGGGTACGGGTAGGCCGTGAGTCACTGGTGAGTCCGTTTGTCACTCATTTCCCAACGTCTTGTCTCTTCTCACAATTCAAGTTCCTAGAATCAACCCACCCGCACCTGCAACATGGCTTCATCCCAGAGGTCGCAATCAGGTACCCGAGACCCGTACCCTACCCGGCCAGGTACGGGTAAGGAATCAAAACCCGTTTGCGACCTCTGCCACAAGCCACGAGTATACCCACCCTGACTGACTCTACCGCTGGAGTGATGGAGGGCCTTGACCGCTGTGGGTGCGTCGGTGTCCAAATATCTCTAGCAAACATTTTTTGGAGCGGTCACTTAAAGGAGTCAACACCCGCAGCATTTTTGACAAAACTATCGGGTTATGTGTGAGCCTGCGTTTGTCTCGTCCCTTCAGCAAGGTTGAGATAAATGTTGATCGTGCCGACGATGGGACCTTTACGCACACCGCGTGGCGCGGCGGCGCACGATGAGGAAGGCTCGGGTACCGAGTCGGTCGCCAGTAGCTGAACAAAGTGGGTGACGAAATTCGCAGATCCCAAGTGCAGTTTACCCAATTACCACCGTGAAGCATTCGCAAACAGGGCCAATGACGGAGCCAGGATATTCAGGTAGGGGGGGGGGCAACCCCTCCAGCAATGAAAAAACACATTCCTGCGGAGGGAGCTGGTAGGAACGTTGGGTTGCTCGGTCAATGGCCAGGGTCAACGGCGGCGTGGTGTATTCTGCAAATATGCCCGACTGTGAGGGCGGGCACAAGCCGGAGTGAGTAGGTTAAACGTTGAGTTTTATAAGGGCACCACGGGGTGACCAGCCCCTCCCCACCCAGCCCCACCCCTCCCACCCCCCACCCAGCCCCACATTCCCCACCCAGCCCCTCCCTACCCACCCCACCCAGCCCCTCCCCACCCTCCCCATCCAGCCCCTCCCCACCCTCCCCACCCAGCCCCTCCCTCCCCAACCAGCCCCTCCCTGCACGACGGACACAATAATCCCCTGTGGGCTGGTGTAACCAGGAGGTTCCTACCAGTATGATAGGAGTTGTGAGTAAGTAAGGACTTGTCCCTTGCTTTTTATTCGACGCGTGTGCGGCGATGACGCAGCCATCGATCGAGGGTCGAATTCGAACCGCGTGTGATCGGCATCGCGCTCGCTGAAGGTGAATGCCTTCAGGGAAGTCGTGTACTGTATACGCAACTGCGCACAATTCTGAGTCACTTATAACTGCTTTGCCGTTACTTATTGCCAATTATGGACTCAGACTATTGTCCTATCATCTCATAGAGTCCCTGGCACGTAATAATATGCTACACAGTGGCAGTGGGGGTCGCAAAATGCCGATTTATTACTAATAAACCCCAATCATCCCATCGAAATTAGGGATTTCGATCGGATCATTGCCACCCCCCCCCCCCCCCACTGGCTCCCCCAGTGAACAGGACACGGCCAACGTCCGCAGCCTGGCATTTGCTCCTCTTGTAATGTACACACTTCCATTATAAACTAACTTAACACCATACTCTTTGGTTCTTTCGGTAAAGTCACGTAGGTATAAAATGTTATAAATCACGACGTTTCGGGCGCAACAAAAGCGTCCATCATCAGGTGGGAAAGCATGGTCTGCTGCTGAGGCAAGACTGTCTTAAAAGGTAAATTAACACTTTTTTATTTACCAGGTAAGGCTCACCGAGCTAGATAACTTTTTTTTTAGAAGCGATCTGGCCACAAATGACAGCTCAACGAAGTGGCTTATCATCACGTGGAAATATACAGCAGCCAAATACTCTAAACGCACGTTTCGAAATGTGTAGGGAATAACTGGAGGACCCGGAGAAAAATCCACGCCACCATGGCGAGAGAGACAGGCACACTCCAAATATACACGCGCCAGGGTTGAGATCGAACCAACGACCCCCTGCATACCAGGCGAGGTAGTTACTATCTCACCACTGCGACGCCCATTTTGGGATGCTGCAGTTGACATCCTTTTACAGAACCATTAATTAAAGGTAGCCCTGCAGGTGACTCTTGGTTGCGGTTGAGAATGATTACTCCAATGGTAATGCACTTGTAATTGTATAAGCAGTTGGCAGCTTCGGTTCAGCGGCATTATTAAATGGTTATTAAATTGTGCTGTCGGGCAGTACGATGGACAGATATGCACATGCCTCGCCTTCATTTGGTCGCATAACTGAAATTGTCTTCACCCGTGACCATGGTGTTGTCAACATTTTTTTTTGGTAATTATTTAACCGTTTCCAGTCTCTCTGAAAAAAAAAAAAGAAACGTTTTACACCGCGGCCTTCTCGAAGATCAACCCACCATGAGTGCGCACATCTAATCGAAACTCGGAAGCTGAGCCGGGTTAGTACGTGGATGGATGATCACCGAGGCTTGCCAGGTGTTGTAGGTGTTCGTCCACGGTGGATGATCACCGTGGGGTTTCTCCGGATTCTCCAGTTTCCTCCGCATGAGGCCAAACATTCATTAATAGAATTAACCAAACATCCCAATGCATGACAGTCTTGACAAAGAGATAGTAAGGCTTTCCTCTGTAAATAATTGACGTTATTAAGAACTATAATTACATGCTTACCTGTCTGACGGTGAACGCAATCAAAGTTAATTATACACCCATCCAACATAAAATAACAACAAAGCATAGGGCAACAAAATACTAAAAACCGTCACGTAAAACGAGTTTCTGACATTTCCATAAGCTTCAGCATCTGCATGTAAAAAAGATCGGCCTATGCTGGGTACCATTCTTTGAACAAACACCTCCTTCCGAGACAGGTCGTTAATGAATACACCCTTTAATGCCAAGGAAGATGTTCGCCGAGTAAAGTATGAATTGATAAGCGTGAAGAAGCACTTAGGAGATTGTTGAGCACATGTGCTCGCACCGAATTGGCTCCAAGATGCGATCTCCTTCTGCAAAGACTTTAAAAATAGAGAAATAATTGATTTTCTAGACGTAGTTTAATTGCTGTGCAACGGGAACTGAGCTGCAAGACTATGCAGACGGGGGGTGACTAGTGGGTTAGTGCAAAAGCACTCTCGTCTGGCTTTAGTTTCCATGGGTACAAATCCAACTTCAGTTGATGAGGCTTTTCATTAACACGTTGAACAACAATTACACAGGGGCTAGGAATAGCATTCCTGTTGCAGATCAGCGCAAATACCTACTTTAATGTATTGCGTCCAAATTGGATTTTTTCTTTGCAAAGCAATATTTTATTAGAAGTATAAATGCACAGCACACTCCAAGGGCACAACGTGAGAAAGACACGAGCACATAAACATACATTCTGTGAAAGCATAGCCTCATAAGTTCAAGTTATTATCATCTTACAGATGAGAGAGTTCAAAGATCACGCCACATTGGCGCCCATGGTGGCGAGAAGTTTACTGCCTTGCCTGGTATAAAGGGGGTCGTGGATTCGACCCTGGCGCCTGTATGTTTGGAGTTTGGATGTTCTCGAGTATTTGGCTGCTATAAATTTCGCCATGATCAGCCGATTCGTTGAGCCATCATTTGTGACCAGGTCGCTTCTGAAAATGAGCTATGCGGTGTAGTTCAGTGGGTCTTACATGGTTAAATAAAAATAGTCAAGATTAATTTGTGTAACTAGATTGGTGGTGCGATACAGAATGTAATCTTATTGTATAATGCCCTGGTTTTGTTTAAGCTGGCCACTTATGGATCACCCTATAGCCATATACATATATTATTCTTTAACACGTAGGCTTTCACGACCATTATCATCCATAATACAGTTTTTTGGGTTAGATGGCGTAAATATATAAATGTGTCGTTAAACTCTCTGCTTGGTTTAGATATGTGGATGGCACATTGGTGGTCTGGTCACACGGCAAAGATACACTTACCGATTTTTTAAATCATCTCAACTCGCAAAACCCATCCATCCAGTTCGCCATGGAAGTGGAAGCTGACAGAACTCTACCATTTCTGGATATTCTGCTCGGACGGGTTCAAAATGGAAAAATAACACAACGTTTACCGAAAGAAAACGCACACTTACGCATATCTGAATTCAGAGTCACACCATCACCCCGCAAAGAAATCCGCTATCATCAAGACTCTCATTCATCGGGCTAAGAAAGTGTCGGATAGTGATAGTCTGAGAAGTGAAATTAAACATGTTAAAGAAGCGCTGCAATTTAACGGTTGCAATGATGCACAAATCAACAGGGCATTGAATGCCAAACCAAATAAAATAACACGAGCATTGAAACTGCCCAAGTAATTAAAACCATTAAAATACCGTACATTGCGGGAGTAACTGATAAACTAGCCAGATGTTTGGAAAAACAAAACATCCGAGTCAGATTTGACACGGTAATTAAAATACAGAAATTAATATGTGGTACAAAAGATGTATTACTGAAGCTATCAACATAAGGTGTGTACCGGATTAATTATACTTGTGGAAAATGCTATGTTGGGCAAACAGGACGAATGATCGGCACGAGACTAAAAAAACATCAAAGAAATATAAAATTCTCCCAAATGCAACTGTCAGCAGTAGCAGAACACACGTGCCAACAAGGACACTCAATTGATTTTGATAATGTTGAAGTTCTCTCCAAAACAAGTTACTGCTGGCCAAGCCTAATTAGATAATCTATCGAAATTGAAAGAAATAAAAAATAATTGTAACCGTTCGGATAGCTACCGACTTAGTGCAGCTTGGAAGCGAATAATTAAATAAAACATTGTTTAAATGCATGCCTATACAGGGCACCATACTTCAATAGGGATTACCGTTGCTACGGCTATTTTAGTGCACACAATGGACAGGAAGGACAAGATCAATGGGCTCGCATAATGCACATGCATCATGTACGTTGACTCATTAATCCCGCCCCCCTCCCCACTTTGCACAAGAAGAGCGCACAAGTGGCGTCACCACATCTACGCCTCTATATAGGGAACGAAACAGAGGGGCTTCTCCACAAATCTGGCTGTCGCCTGATGAAGCTAGTTGTACTTACTGGCGAAACGTCGTACTCAGATTGTAAATGTTGTGGCTTGCCTCTGCAACACACCGGTGTGCTGTACTAGTGACGAATTGGCACGTTTTGTTTACGTGACAAACCTTACTAAATTGGCTGTGTCGGGTGGTGGCGGGTTTAACGACACATTGACATATTTACGCAATCTAACCCATAAAAAAACCTGTATTATGGACGTTTATTATAGTATGTACGACGCTGTGGAGAAACCGCGTTACGCTAGGTGGCAGCCTTCTCTTGTTTGATCATCTGTTGCCGAAGCTGATGATGGGTCGTGACGCAGGAAGAGACATTTAATTCGAATTTCGCTACATCATGCGTTCCGTGCCAAGTGCTGTCATGCATTAAAAGTACGGCAGGGCAAATTTAGCCTTGAGAGGACGTTCAGCGTCGGTTGCCAAGATGTTAATGCCTGGCAGGGAATACGCATTTTAAAAAATCCTCTTCCATTAAAACAACGTCACGTGCTAGCCTATCTGCGTGCATTTGCGTCAAACCAATGACATCTGCGATTGACTCGCTGCCAGAGGTGAGAAAATATTTGTTGTCTGGGACACGGAATTGGTTTTCCTTTTGAATGCACACACTTTGACTACAGTCGAATAGCCAGTTGTATAACCGATTATAGTGAAATATGACCAATTTCCCAGAAAGGCCTCATCGATTTCTCAAGGTTATAATCTTTCCAGGAGGGCCCTGCATTTGGATGTTTGGCCATTTACATTGCCGTAGTGGGCCGACACTGAAAACTTCACGCACGCAGATTCAAGAACAAATTGCTGCACTGGCATCGACTGACTACCTCGTTGCTAAAGCCATTTAAATTGCGATTACGTTGTGCGTCAATATGGCAACGTGATCTTATAAATTTTATCCATGTTGATGTCTGTACTTTTTTTTTACGATACCATCGACCACGAGTCTGTCGCCTGTGGATTGCCGACCGCATGGATGGCAGGGGTGCAATAATGCCTGGATCTGTGCCAGAGCAGACATTCATCTGTGTGAGTAGCAGTTTGCATGCTCGCGTCAATCCCCTAGCAAAGCCCACGTCTTTTTTTTTTATGCCCATCGTTGCAACTATCCGGCCAACCAAATCGTCCTGAATGCACCCGATCTCTGAGCATGGTTCGGAACTTATATTAGTGACCGCCAGGGATTTCCAGATTGCTGTTGGTGTGGCATTACGGAGGGGTAAACATCGTGGGTGCTCTTAGGGGGTTCTAGATTTGAAGCTTTCGTGACTGCAAGGATTCATACTATTAGGTTTTTTCGGTAAAGTCACATAGGTAAAAAATAAAATTAAAAGTTAATAAAAGTAATAATGGAAATAAAATAAAATAATAAATCACGACGTTTCGGAGGCAACACAAGTCTCCGTCATTAGGTGGGACCGTCACAGCCAAATTTACTGCATGAATTGGCTGTGACGGTCCCACCTGAAGACGGAGACATGTGTTGCCTCCGAAACGTCGTGATTTATTATTTTATTTTATTGCCATTATTACTTTTATTAACTTTTAATTTTATTTTTTACCTACGTGACTTTACCGAAAAAACCTAAGAGTATACTCTCAGGGGGTCTTCATTTCCCTGCTACGTGAAGACGCCAAACACGAATGAAATTGCCCAAAAATCCCGATATGGCAAGCAGGATCCTTCTGAACAAAGAAAGGTCTCGAAACACGACGAGTGTTTCTCGGGTACATAATTTGTCGTAATTATCGTAAAAATCTCCAAAAACATAAAAGCAAACGCTTTCAACGACCGCGACTGAATACGTATCAAGCTAATTCGACTCAAGCCAACGCTGCGCCGTGTATCCATCCACGCCAGGGTTGCCTGGGGACGTGAGACGCGTTTGGGCTTCAAGCTTTGCCCGTTCGTTCTTAGCCGACGAAAAACCCTCCGTGCTTCCCGTTTGCATTCTGACCTTGAAGTGAAACGTTGTTGTCGTGAAATGCTGCACGGACAGCGATGCATGTGGACGAGCCCCCTTGCTTACTACGCCGGCAGATATTGCGGCTTTCTTTAACAATCCTCTCCTCCACCTCCTCCTACCCTTTGTGAAAAAAACAAGACATTGCGTTGCCAACCCCACGTAATGAATGCCCTCCCTGTTGCAGTGTTTGTCACAGTGTGTGCAGGTGGTCAGGGCTGCTTTGTGGCGGTAGTGCAGCGGTTAGCGCGCTGCGATATGTATGCGAAACTGTTGAACTTCTTTCGCACCGTACATAGGCAACCGTGCTCATCGGAGGTGCGGGGGAAGGACAACACGAAGCTACTGTACACACAAACAGCAGTTCTAAAGAAATTAATCTTGCGACCCGAGTTCGATTCCCGCTCACGACCAACACCAGTGACGATTATCTGAAGCGGTTCTGGGCCTCCCCTAGGTCGACTTGAGTACCTGGTGCGGTGTGTAAACATCGCCACTGGGGAGACAAAGGCGACCGGGCGTGTTGATGGCCACCCAGCCCCTCGTGTGCCGTGCCGGCCTTCATAGGTGCTCGCTGACAAGCACTTGCCCCAACAGTCTCTTAATGTCTACACGGGGGATCTTTGTCTTTGCGCAAGCTCTTTGCGGCACTGGCCACCGTCACAGATGAAGGGGGATAGACTCGGCTGCAATGCGTGGCACTGTATACGTGTGTATTTTAAGCACAGATCCATCAACGGGGACGTGAGTGTCCAGGCGTAGAGAGAAAGAGAGAGAGCTTGGGGGTCAAAGGAATGCGGGACCTTCCTTGCGTGTTCAGCCACCGTTATTCGAACGAGAAAAGTGCCCCGCACCTCGCCGCACACAAAGTTGTCGTCGCTGTGGACACTTGGCACGACGACGAAAAGCCAAGCGATGCGAATACGCGCAGGCTACCGAGGCACGGTGAAGAAGGCGGCTGTGCCTGCGGTTAGTTTATAGAAGCAGAGGTCACAAACGCACGTCCGAATATGAAATGCGTTCTATCCCGTTATATTCGCCGGCGTACACATACGTCCACGGCTAATTTGTCAGTTCACTCGTGGGTGAGCCCCCCCTCTCCCCCGGGCATAACCATACTTCACCACGATGTTCGTGTGGGTTGGTTAAGGGAGATGGGGCATGAGATTGGATTGTTTTTTTTATGCACTGCCCTCTACTGCCCACAGCGATAACTAAGCCCGCGCTTGTGTTTAATGGTAGCCTATCCGAGCACAATCCGGGCACTTCTGTACTTTGCTCAGCTTCCGATGTGCTATGGGATTGGGCGCATTCCGGCTGAAGTTGGTCAGTGGCTGTCAGAGCCGTCCCGAGGGACGACTGCCCCGGGCCCCGCACTTTGGGGGGGGGGGGGGGGGCACGCTTCAACGTCACGGTGTCAATTGTAATATTGCCGGTTTAGTTTGAAGGCGTCGGGGAGGCCCACATGAAGTAGGATTTTCTCCGGGCCCTGCATCTCCCACTATGTACGGCCCTGGTCGCTGTATTCGCATATCCAGTGATATACTTAATACAATAAATTAACAATAGTTTAGCATTCATTTACTGCACCTGCACCTTTGTCAATCAACTTGCCCGACGAAGGTCAATCCCTGCGTCGCGTCGGTCATGGGAGTTGTATGACCGAAACGTTGCCACGCTGTGATCAACACAGGTTGGTCAGAGGCCCTGGGTTGCGTGCCCAGGACTCGCCCTCTCATGTGAAGTTGTTAAGTCGGAATCGAACCAACAAAAACCGCTGGGTTCATAGCGCACTGCGCAAAGCACTGCGCCAAACACTCCGTGCACCCCATTTCTTATTGTTAAATTTATAATACACCGCAAAATAAAATGAAATTCGGAAAACTATCTCTGATGAGATGGACGCAGAGGGGATTCGATTCATCACTTACCGGTGAATTAAGACTCAGGATGTGTAATGTAAAGCAATCGTGATGAGCATTAAACTGCGTCTTGGGTTTACAAGCGGTGCCAGGGTCAAGGCTTCGTCTCCGGTGCATTATCACTGACACTGATCAATGGGTCTCCAAATGGGAAAAAAATTAAAACAATTGTGATGGTTAAGTTAGAGGAGACAGATGCGGTTATGAATGCAAACTGCCGTTACGTGGAATTTGCTTCAATGAAGTATGCAAAGTAGGTCACGCTTTTGAATTTAGTTTGGTTTATAAATTCCAAGTGTATTGTAAGATCACACCAAACTAAAAAAAAACAGACCGACTCCCATGCTGCACCTAGTGACAGAAAGGTCAGAGCTTCGTTCGTATATACCTAGTGCCTGCCACACCAACGTAATGTGGACATGAACATGTATAGAGTCTCATTGCCACTCCACTGTTAGATGGTGGCTTCCACACTGTGTGGACCGGGCGGGTTATTCGTCCATACTTTGCTGCACAGCACTGCCTCCTGATGCAAAACCGTAACCCCCGCAAGCCTACATAAATCTGCTGTGCGTGGCGGTTCACCCATCCAAGTACAATTCAGGCGCAAGCCAGCGTAGCCACAGAGATCTGGTCAGATAACGCGCATTCCAAGTGAATCGGTCATCAGCTGCAGTGCAATAGGATATTGTGAATGAGTTAACCACTCAAGTGGTGCGTCTGATTTTTTTTCTCCTCTACTGCCTTTGCAGTGTTCACTCAAACATGAAATTCCATCCCCAAACTCTTCCTTTCTCCTACCCTACCAGCTATGGCCACGTGCTCGGTGACCTGCGATGAGGAGCTGCGCACCTTGTGCAGCATCTCAGTGAAGGGATTCATGGGTGAGCTTTGTGTAGCAATACCCCCGGACCTCTCTGTGCCGGCTGCTGATGCTATGAATAGACCTTACATCAGGGCCACGTGAGGACATTCCTTGAATGGGAGCGAGGGGACTATATGGCGATGAGGGACAGAGTAGGGCTGGGCAAAGCATGGGAATTGGTGAAAAGGTCCAGAGCTAACGTTATGCGCGTTTGTGCAAAATCACAAATGGTTACATGTGACGTCATTACTATTCTCATCCATTCTTTATGATTCAATTTTCATGATCATATAAACTATCTTGACTTAAAGCTTTCGTGACTGCAGGAATTCATATTCTTTGGATCTTTTGGCAAAGTCACGTAGATAGGTTCAAACAAAATAACAAAAAACTACGACGTATCGATCGCAACACAAGCGGTCCTGATGACGTGCTGATGACGACCGCTTGTGTTGCGATCGAAACGTCTTAGTTTTTTGTTATTTTCTTTAAACATATCTACGTGACTTTACCGAAAGACCCAAAGAATATATATAAACTATCGTCATCCAATAATCTGCAATGATCGTGATAGAATTATCGAATCGCAATTGCTGCCATCATCATCATCATCATCATCAACAAGGCAGTTGTCATTATGCATTCACTAAAGCAGTCACCATCCACAACAAATCATCATTGTAGAAAAACAATACAAGCTGAATTATAGATTCGTTATTGTGCAATGATGGTGACGATGATGACGACGATCATTATCGCCTCTTTGCAAGGTGACAGCTGCATGGAGACTATACTGCATGAGGTGTCATCCAGAAGTGAACCAAAACCTTGGTTAGGTAATGAACTGAGAGTTTCAGTTTCAGCGAGCCCCATTAGAGAGACCCCGACAATGCGCGTCTTGCAATCCACTCGAGCCAGATGGGTCCCGGAGGTCGCACAGAACTGGATCCCTTTACATGGCCAGGCAGCCTCGTGACGAGGTCATGTTTCTCGTGGGAAGTGTTTTATTTTCCATGTGCAGCTGCTATGGTGGTTAAGGTGACGTCTCGGTGCAGCGAGTATCCCAGATCGTGGAGACCTTTCGTTTGACATTCGACAATCCGTCACAACATTTTTACTGGCAGACATCCAGACCCGCTGACCCGAATGGACGGTGGTGTAAGACTCTCTAGGACACGCGTGTGTACGATTGCTTATTCACCTGTCACCCACTGAAAAAAAAAAATCATTGGAAACCCATGACTCAAACAATCCATGAATGTTACAAGTCAGGTTATGATGTCAAGATAAAATCACGGCCAACGCCAATCGTGACACCAGATCTCATCATCGCTCCCTCGTGCTGGATTCCGTTCTTCCCAAGTTTTTAATTCTCCTTTGCTGCTCCCCCCCCCCCCATGGTCTGGAACTCCCTTCTCAGATATTCGTGCTGTCGACTCCCCGCCTCTGTTAAAGTCCCAGGCTCAAGAACTAACGTCTTTTTAAAATCCTTTAGATTAAGTTCACTTGCTTGCTTGCGCGCTTACGACCGTGCAAATCTTTCGGTCGTTTTTTTAACCCACTTCCCGTGATCCAATCGAGCTGACATTTTGCACACAGACTCGTTGTGCGTGACAATTTCTTTTCGGGAAAATTTTTTTCCAAAATGTTACACTTTTTAGGTAAAAAAATTAGATTTAATAACCAATTGCTTAATGGTGGCAGGCAATCATCTGACCCATAGGTGGCAGCCATCTCAAGCCAGAGGACGAGAGGACTCTAGCCGCCCGTTTCAAAGACCAATGTGGGCTGGGTTGTGGCCCATTTAACACGCATATAAAGGATTTATAGTGAAAAACTTTGTTTTTACGGGTTAATTTTCTCTGGCTATGACTGACCGTGTCCAAACAATCAATCAAATATGCCCACTGTTTCTGAACAGCGTCTTTAAATGTTCAATCTAGACGCTATATAGATTCCCATTGTATTATATTTGATGAAGGGTCACCACCTGACCTTCAGATAATTATCTTACAATCTAATGGCTTTAGATATGCACGTTTGGTTGCCGACTACTGGGTAGGTACTCCCATTGACGGCCTCAGTAACGCGACCTCCATCCTGCACACGTGTCCGACCCATCACAACCTCCCCTTTACTGCCACGTACCATTCCAAAATTCTAAATTGTTTATCTTATTCCTTCCACGAAATTGCGAACATCCTCCATACACAGACTTACTAAGGTGGGTGAGTGAAGGCGCGGGTAGGGGAGTGGTGATCCCGAAATTTAAAGCTTTACATAAAAAAAATGCGTTGGTTTTCCTCCGGCAAATATCAAGGATGCCCCATCGCGACCCTTCCATGCAGGGATTCGCCACACCCTCCACCACACACCTGTATTCAACGTCCGGTGTTGATCTACGCCTTGTCCTGTTAAAGTTGAACTCTGACTCATACGGTACCCCACCACAGGCGACCTGCCAGTCGACTCTGGTGTGGCGCATTTATACCAACTGGGTGAACAGAACCAGAGTTTCAGCTGCCGCGCCGGAAAATCGATTCAAACCGGAAGGATGGGGGAGGGCGGGTAGGTCCTGGATTTCAATGCCAGTGTGCTAACCCATAATACCACGCCCTCCCCCCCTATACACACACATTCGGTCAAGTACATTTCATTGTATGGCAGTTTTGTGAAAGGCTCGCTACAATACATAGCAATGATGAGTTGAAATACCCTGTGTGTGTGTGTTGGTTACAATCACCGATGCTGATGCATGGCTTGGGTGGGTGTAGCGTCGCACGTGATTACGGCTCAAGTCAACACGTGCCGTGGCTTTAATCAGGGCCACGGCAAATCCGCTTCCAAGAAACTCTAACAAAGACAAAGACCCCCCATGTAGCCTCGAACACAAACAGCAAGTGCTGTTGGCCAGCACCGAGGGGGGTGGGGGGGGGGACAGTAACAGTGCTGATGCCTACAAATCGCATCAGGTGCTGATCAAAGGCTAAGTCAACCCAGGGGAGACCCAGCAACGGTTCAAATATTCGCCGATGTTTGGTCGTGAGCGGAAATCGAAAGGTGACCACTCCGCCACCACCGACTCACGGCAAACGCCGAGAGGCCGGACCACGCCACCACCAGAGACCAACAAAGAGACTCGTGTTGTTCGTAATGGAGAACGCGTCGTGTTTATTCCCCGCTGTGTATGGGGCTCCAGACGCTGTGTTGGTCTTGAAGGGATCTATTTGTTAGCGCGCTGCAGCTACGCACTCGGCGACCCGAGTTCGATTCCGGCTCACGGCCAACACCAGTGACGAGTATTTGAACCGGTCCTGGGCCTCCCCTAGATCGACTCAGCCTCAAATGAGTACCTGGTGCGGTGTAAAAATAATAACACATCGCCACTGGGGAGACAAAGGCGGGCGGGCGTGGCGTTGGCCACCCACCCCCTCGTGTGCCGTGCCGGCCTTCGTGGGTGCTCGCTAACAGCACTTGACCCAACAGTCTAGTAAGGGTACACGGGTGATCTTTGTCTTTGTAACTTGACCATACTTCACCACGTTGGTGAAGGTGGGGCAGCATAGACGATTGATGTATTCTACACTGCAAACTGCTGCCCGCCACGTGGCCCCATAGCCGATTAACAGGAAGTTACGAACAACTAGTGAGTACCCATGCGAGCACTATCCAGGCTCAAGCCTGCTGAGCTTCCGAGATCCGAGTTATAACCTCCGCAGAGCCCGAAACGAGAGAGCTACGTCTTCAAACAGCGACAACAAAAAACAACACGGTGACATCATCGTTCCAGAGGTTATTTATCCGCACCACCTTGCCACGACGACCACCACCTCCACGAACGGCAGCAGGGCCAGACGACCTCGCTATTGTACGGTTTCATCATCATCATCGTTATTAGGATGCATCAGTGCGGGATAAGTAACCGTCGTTAGCCAACTGCTTGAATGTGAGCGGGTTATTCGGCACAGCCTTAGGTCTCCAACACACAATTGCGTGCGCTCTGCTGGGCTCAAGAGGCAAATCATTGAACGGCCGCAGTGAAATGCAGCAAAAAAATGGCAAAACACTATATGAAACACGTGTCTTCAACGTGAAAAAAAAATATGAACAAAACCCGCGACAGGAATTCCAAGCGCGATTTTCAATTCCAAAAAAAAAATGTGTCAAATAACCACCGTCAGCCATGGTCAATCCACAGTTCGATGAAATGCCTTCACAAGTCACGATCCTGCAAATGAACGCGATGCGCGGACGCACTCGTCGAGGTAGCATTCAAATTTTTTTTAAAAAAAAATCACGATTTGTGGGATGTAATTTAATTTGTGGCCATATCGTAATTTTGAATGAAGATCCGCTCAGCTGACGTCAGTGCTTCGCTCGTGATTGGGGAGGCAATGGGCGGTAATCAGGAGAAGTGCATTCCTGTGCCTGCGTCGCATTCGAACGCGCTGCAGTTCACGAAGGCGTGCGCATGGAAACGAAACCCCCCACCCGGGTCCACGTCAATGGACGGGGGTGGAGCGACTGCTATAGGCGGTTAGCGCATTGCGCTGTGAAACCCGCTCGCCCGAGTTCGCGTCCCAGCCACGGCGAACGCAACAGCAGCAGCGACGACGAACGTCTGAACCGGTGCTGGAGGTCGTCATGCCTTTTCACTAACGCGCACTCACAAGCGTGATAAAGTATGGTTAAGAACCAGCCCCCCCCCCCACACACACACAGCCCCCCCCCCCCACACACAGAGCCCGACACGGCGTGGCTATTGCCTCGTCATCTTTATCATTTATAATTAATATTTCAAACACGCGCGCACGCAAAAGAAGCGCATTGCGACGTCGCTTTTGCAACGTGAATTATGAATCCGCTCACGTGCCGCCTTCCTCCGTCCGCGTGGCGCACACAGCAACGATTGTCAAATGCAAACGGATGGGGGGGGGTGAGCAGCAACTGCTCTTCATCTCAAGCGAAGATTAGTCCTTGCGTAATGCGGAGAGAGAGAGAAAGGGGTGTCGGGGGGGTGCAATGAGGATAGATGGGGACGCGAAATTGCTCTGCGCAGTAGCCAATGGCGCGCGCGATTTGCTGCTGGCGTCGAGGATGAGATACAGGGTGCACAGATACAGGGCGCACAGATACAGGGCGCACAGATAAAGGTGCCGACGGAGACGATGGACAGGGGGGGGGGGGAGCGCATCCGTTTCGCGTGTTCATTCGCACGGTGGTCACAACGTCGAGGTGCGTGTGCGGGCACATCGGGAGCAACGTCCAAAATGCAAATGCGGCGGCCGCCGCGCAAAGAGAGACTTTGTTCGGTCACCCCCCCACCACAACCATCACCATCACCACTCCCCCCCCACCACCATCACCCCTCCCACCTCCGCGCTCAGTCTCGGTTCCCGAGCGCGTTCGTACGCACGTTGCTGCACGTACGCACGCTCGCTACGTCACGACACGGGTAGGAGCAAAGGATCTTAAAACGGCCGCTACACCCCAACCCCCACCCCCTCTCATCATCCATCTCCCCCTTCCCTCCCTCCCTGCCTCCCTCTCTCCCCTGCTCCTCCTCCTCCTGCCGAACCTCCGCAACATCATCAACCCCATGACCATGACACCCGCCCACCGGTACCCCCCCCCAACCCCCGCAGATGGAGAGGTTCCTCCCATCCACCCGGGCCAAAAAAAGACGCGTCCCCACTGCCCCCCTCTTCATCCTCCTGCTGCTGCTGCTACTCCCCTCCCACCTCCTCCCTCCCTCCCGCTCAGCCTCTTCACCTCCTCCCACCCCCCAATGCACCCCACCGCGTCATCCTCCCACCAACCCAGAGACCCTAAGCAGGGCTGGAGAGAGCGAGCGAGAGGAGGAGGGAGGGAGGAGTGGAGGAGGAGGGAGGGCTCCACGATTGACCACCACGTGGTCACCGTTACGCGAGTATAAATAGAGGCTGCGCCGCACGCGGGGAGAGCGCAAACGCAGCAGCGAGACGAGAGGCGTGGAGAGAAGAGCTGAGAGAGAGAACAGAGCAGAGAGAGAACAGAGAGAGAGGAGAGAGAGAGAGAAGAGACGACACAGCGATCTGGCTGCAGCGCGAAGCAGTGGCGATGAGAGCTTGAAGGCGAACTTCGTCAGTGCGCGTCCCCGCCCGCCTCGGCTCCTTTTCTCGGATCCCATGCGATTCTTCAGGCTCTCATTTAAGTGTTTTGTAGATTGCTTCTGATTCCCTTCGGCCGCGACACCTAAAATAAGAACGAGTCTTCTCTTTACGACAAAACAGAACCAAACGCACCGCGGTCGGGTCGGGCTGAGTGGTGGAGGTGGTGGTGGTGGTGGTGCTCGGTAGCCCGTCCCGACCGAGGGGGTGTTTGGTTCATCCAAACCGCGTGTGCTGAGAAGCCGGGGGGTGGGTTTGGGTGCGTTTGGAAGCGGTGGGAGAATAAGTCTCTATTCTGTTGCGTTATTTTGGGTGTCGAGGAAAGAAAGAGGTGAACGAAGGGCACGTGGCTGCAGCTGCTGCGGTGGTGTTGGTCGTGTGAAGATGAAGATGAGACAGTTTCAACTCTGCCCGGAGAGTCCCTGCGATGGCTCAAGCGACGATGGCGCCGTGGTCGATGCCGGAGACCACACGCGGGTCATGGTGGTGGCAGCGGCAGGCGGCGGTGGTGGTGGTGCCAAGGGGGATCACGATGGCTGCGCAGAGGCGGGTGGCGTGAGTCCCCAGCCCAGGGGCGAGTACAGAGAGCGGGAGACGTGGACCCGGCAGATGGACTTCATCATGTCGTGTGTGGGCTTCGCCGTGGGTCTGGGCAACGTCTGGCGCTTTCCTTACCTGTGCTACAAGAATGGCGGAGGTGCGCTCACACACACACACCGAAAGACAACGATTGTCCGCCCACCCACCACCCACCACCACCCCCATCGTTTGGGCTGTTCACGACCATCGATTTTTGCCATGGCGGCGCACGATCACCAGCAATGCCGCCCGCTCTGCTGCTGCTGCTGCTAACGGTGCAACGCGCGCGGCGCTGAGTGCGTGCGCATGTCGCCCTGGCGTTGTTTAGTGACTGTCACAGGCCTCGCGATACACCAGCAACAACATCCCCAACACCACCATCACCACCAACACCACCATCACCACCAACATCACCACCAACATCATCACCATCACCACCAACACCACCATCACCACCACCAACACCACCAACAACACCACCACCACCACGTGCGGCTGAACGGTCTTCCTCCACGTGCTCCCCGCCCGCTCGTCCGTTCATCCGCCCGCGCCGTTGAACGGGCGGATGGCAAATCACCGTCAACGCGCCGCACGCGCCCGATGATTGCTCCACGCGCGACGATTCATTGACGGATTGACGTGGGGGGGGGTGGGGGGTGGTGGTGGTGCAGCCGATATTACATTCACTCGAATTCGCCGGCGCTCTCCGTGTCGAATTGCTTGCTCCATCGGCGAGCGTCAGGCGTGTAGCGGCGTGAGACGTTCACGCAGGAGGCGAGCGAGTTGGATCAACCCCCCCCCCCCCCCGTGGAACGTGATCGGGTCACGGGGACTGGACCGTGGGTTTGGAGCCAGATCAAATCCCTGCTTTTCTACGTGGCAAGGGGAGCCAGGTCCGCCGCACGTGCCGTCCTTACTGATGAGGTTGTCGTCGGAGCCGCGTCTGCGTGAGCCGGGGGGGATGTTCACGGACTTGCAAGGGTAGCCAATCCTGCCGCTCTTACCCTTCCCCACGTCCCCGATCACATCGCCGCACGTGTCCCGTGCACTGTACAGAGCCGTGCTGCTCTGCCCATTCATATGTTAATCGCGTAGCCATCGCCCGTCACGTTTCCCCCGTGCGGAGGCAGATTGATGAAATTCTCAATTGAGCCCTTACCTGGCTACTGTGACCGTCATTGAGTCGAACAATGCGATGGATCATTGTCATAACCGGCGGCGGCAGCGGTGGTCGTGCTCAATCCACCGCTGGGTGCGTAAAAACCGACCCAATGAACTGCCAGGCCCACTATCTCTCACGACCGCCATGCGATGTAATCAAACGAAATGTAATTTACAATACAAAACCATATTTTAGAAGGGGCTAAATGACCCTGCGTAGTGCATATACGAACGCGCGTTCTTCTTCGTGGCTACGGAAGAGGGCTTTTGTTTCGATTTAAAGCTTTCGTGACTGCAGGGATTCATCTTCTTGATTCTTTCGGTAAAGTCACGTAGAATGGAAATAATAAAATAATAAAATAAAACATAATAAAATAATTCTCACGACGTTTCGGCCACAAAGCAAGCAGCCGTCCTCAGGTGAAGACCAGGTCTGTCGGGGAGACAGCGTCTGAATGACTGCTTGCGTTGTGGCCGAAACGTCGTGAGAATTATTTTATTATGTTTTATTTTATTATTTTATTATTTCCATTCTACGTGACTTTACCGAAAGAACCAAGAAGAGGGCTTTTGTTGTTTAGGTGAAAGGAAGGTTAGGGTTTGGATTTCGGGAGAGTGCAGGGTGATGGGAAAAAAATATATTGATGGATCGAGGCATCTGGAGAGATATAAACAGTTGTTGGCACAGGGATTAGCGGGAGGAAACCTTGGCTTAAAACATTTAAATGGAACGTGGACAGCTGTGTGGGTGGGGGGCAGTCTAGAATGCGTGGATAGCAGTGGAGAAGGAGCCACCATTTCTCAGAATTTTAGCTCGTGTATTACACAGAATAAAAACGGCGTTCAAGACACCCAATGGGGCAGTATTAATATATTTGTCCACACTCTGAATACGTTCTAATGTATTAATTGCGTGACAATTTGATTTTAACACCACGGGAGGTCATCTGAAGTTACAGAAAATTTGGCACGAACAAACAAATTGGCACGATTTGTCTCCCACCGGTTGCGTTATCGTTGCCCGGCACGATGTCCCTGTGCTTGGGCAGCTTCTTCAGCTCCGAGCAACGTGGGGGCGAAAACATTGGACACCATTTCCGAGCAGACACGCGTCCCACTCCCTCCGAAAACACATCTGGAGTGAACCAGCAGCTGAGCCACCCGGAGACACACACTGGTCGATTTGGTGGCCATGCTGGTTTTATGAGCTTGTCCCCAGGGTTTAACTGCCCATGTTCAGTGATTGACGGAACCTCATCCATCTGCTACGGCTCGATTTGCCGTCACGGGAACCACAGCAGCTGCCACCAGAGCTCTGGGGACATCTGTAAAATGTGGTGATTTTATTTCGCCAAATGTGTCGATTGTTCAGAATTTCCCCTCTCCTGCCTGCCACCTCTTCCTGAAATGCGACGGCACCGGTTTTTTGTTGTAAAATGTAAACTCTATTTTCAAGGGCAACATTTTTGTGTGCGTGTTGTTTAGTTTGTTGTTGTTTCCCGTACCTCTGGTTAGCACAGTTGACTATTTATGGTGCGAAAGAAGTTATACATAAATACATTAACCGTGACTCTCTCTGGATCATGCAATAGCTGAAAAAATACAAGCGCCGTTCAACACCATCTCCGATGGCGGCCAGGAAGTGTTTATTAATGGACAAACCTGCTGAGTAAGAAGCACAATTTGTGAATTGGAAAACATTAACTTGTGGTCGCCATGGGCTCTCACCTGGGTTATTAATAACGGCCATCTATTTGTGTTAATTTAATTTTCCTTACAATGAGCCAGCAATTAAAATACAACAACGGACAGCACATCCTACATGTTAGATAAGCAATGCATGACACGAACGCATTATACTCATATTTATGTAAAGGCATTCAATTATTATATAATAGGTTTGAAACAATAACAAATATTGGATACCATTTTTATTTTATTTAAACACGAAGATTGTTGAAGTGGGCAACAATTTAATTTAGTTATTTTCATTTTATTATTTTTATTTTTCATCTATGTGACTTTACCGAAAGAACCAAAGAGTATGGATCCTTGCAGTCACGAAAACTTCAAATCTAGAATGAACAATTTAAGTCTGCCATAGCACGTGCAAGGATAGCCAATTCTAACTCTGCATACTATATTCAAAGTATTAAATTGGTCAGTGGGTAAAAATTCTGAACTCTATTTGAAGGGCAACTTTAGCGCCAGTTTAACACGTTGGTTATCGCGAACAATATTCATAATGAAGATTGTTTTTGAGTTAGATCGCATAAATATAAATGTGTCGTTAACCCACCACCACCAGACACAGCAAGGCTTGTCACGTAAACAAAATGTGCCCATGAGTCACTACTTCAGCAGTAACTGTTCAATTGTATCGACAACATTTATATTTAAGCGATCTAACCCAAAAAACTACCCCCCCCCCACCACCTTACATTCAATTCGTTCTCTCGTGGCTCTCACATCCGATGTGGTTAGAGAAACGAAGGCACGAAATCTGCCGCGTGGCAAAAGTAAATTGCCGTGTGGGGCGCATCTCTGTCTTGGACTTGCGTACGCTCGCAAAGTCACGTGCGGTGCATAGCGTTGCGCCACATTGCGCAGGTTGTATCAAAACCAAACCATCAACGGTTCTCTTTAACCCCATAAAAAAATAGCACAGAAACCAAAAGATTCGTCATCATCGTCATCACGACCCATGGGCAGATATCCCCGTAGGTGTCCACTGCACATTTCGTCATTCCTCTCTGTCTTGTGCCAATACGCTCAAATAGTGCCACATCTTTCACAGGCACCAATCACTTATGTCGTCGTCAAGCCCTTGTCTTTAATTTTCGATTTAAAGCTTTCGTGACTGCAGGGATTCATTTTCTTGTTTCTTTCGGTAAAGTCACGTAGAATGGAAATAATAAAATAATAAAAATTAAACATAATAAAATAATTCTCACGACGTTTCGGCCACAACGCAAGCAGCCGTCCTCAGGTCCTCAGGTGGAGAGCAGGTCTGCTTGCGTTGTGGCCGAAACGTCGTGAGAATTATTTTATAATGTTTTATTTTTATTATTTTATTATTTCCATTCTACGTGACTTTACCGAAAGAACCAAGAAGATGAAGCCCTTGTCTGTTAAAAAAAAAAGACGAGCATGAGGAAAGTGACCGCGTCAGCCATAATGCCCCAAAACATCGAGTGTGCGACCGCCAAAAGCGGCTGTCATCGGTCCTCTCGCTGCCTACTGTAAAGGTGGCGACAGACGACAAGAAGCTGCCACTGCTGGGACCGGCCAGGCGCCAGTAACGTTCCGCACCGGTGTCGGGTTAAGAATAGTGCGTGCCCCATGGGTCCACAGCAGGGGCTCGAGATTTTCCTGCCGCCGTAAGAGATTCCCAGCCGGTAAGCCCAGAGACGTGGCCAGCATTCGTCAAGCCAGAAGGGCCGGGTTGCTCTCCTTGAGACTGGACTTCGTTAAGGGAAGGATGGAAGATGAGTTCTCGCGAGGACGGTCGGTGTACATTTGATATGTTTATCGCGGTCACGCGCGCCTCGTCGCGGCACGCTGCGCGGCGCCTGCATCAACATGTAACAGATTGGCGCCGCGTGTAACAAACGTTGGGCAATGGTCATCTCCATCGTTGGTCCTGAGCCAGTGGTTGAAAGACCATATCCAAACAGGCGGCGTCCAGGATTTACGTGAGACGGCAACTGTTAATGAGCCACCATATGGTGCAGCCAACACCGAGTGTTGGTCACTGTACCGACCCTGAAGGGATGTTGGAGATGATGAGCTGATCTTGGCAGGGATTTGAGCGCATGATCTCAGCAATGGGGGAAGCCTTCTGTCAGCCGACAAACTCGGCTATATTCTGGCCAGCTTTTGAGAAATTTCCGGCGTGCCGTCGTCCCTTGTTGCATTTTATCGCTGCCTCTCTAAAAGATTTGACCGACGTGATGGCACGTGGTTTATGTCCTTCGTTTGTAACTAGTGCGCATTGGCTAATCAGTGTCCCTCTTGCAAGGGAGAACTGAGCTATTTACAAGGATGCATGTAGGGGTTTAGTGTATATAATGGGGGTAAAAGGTCAAGATGTGTCACTGCTGGTAGCAGGGCCTCTACTGGAGTAAGCTAGAGAGAGCTCATCTAGAGGGTATTGGCCTACTCTTCCATGCTATACTTCTGACGTTGCGGAAGGAAAATTATTTTAAAATACACAACGGAAGGGGCGCAAGTATTTGTGCAATATTACATACTAATTTAATGTACAACGTGAAGTACCAGATCATTAAAACCGCATCAATGCTCGAGCGCTATCAGTTCAACATTGGCTCAAATTATCATCAGATCACCATGTGTGCTTGTGTACGAGGGATCTGTTTGGGATGCGTGCTATCAAGAGACAATTACACATTTACATTACTTACATAAAAAAACCCCGCTATAAATGTATCTTCTGTCCAGGAGTGAGCTGTAGATTGCTTGCTTGGGCCGTGTCTAAATGCGTGCATGTGCAAGTCAGCGGTATGGTGTACACACGTGTGCACTGCGTGTGTGTTTGTACGTTGTGTGTGTGTCTGTGGGGCTGTGGTGAACGGTAGTGTAGGGGTTAGCATGCTGTGCCACAAACCTGACCACTCGGGTTCGATTCCCGCTCACGGCCAACACCTGTGACGATTATCTGAACCGGTTTTGTGCCTCCCCTAGGTCAACTCAAACACAACTGAGTGCCTAGTGCGGTGTGTAAACTTCGCCACTAGGGAGACAAAGGCGGCCTGGTGTGGTGCTGGCCACCCACTCGCTCGTGTGCCGTGCCGGCCTTCATAGGTGCTCGCTAACAGCACTTGCCCCAACAGTTTGGCAAAGGCTATACGGGGGATCTTTGTCTTTGTGGAGCTGGCCACCCACCCCCTTGTGTACTGTTGATGGCCTTAATAAGTGTTTGTGAACAGCACTTGCCCCAAAAGTCTGCAAAGGCTATACATAACCAACACGATGTGGTTGGTACATCTTTTTAAAAATGTACTATTAAATAAGAAACACATATTAATAACATCGGCCTACTATACATTTTCTCTGTCATAAGGCAGTGTTAATGACGGACGTGATGATGTTTTGTTATATGTTGTGCTTGTGCAGCACTGCTAGCATAGTCTATTCAGTTTTTTGGTCAATAGTTCTTTAGCGTTACAATAATACACTGAATGATGACTGATGGACCTCTTTAAATCCAATGCTGGATGAAGGCCTCTCACATCGTGTTGGTTATGTTTTTCTTTCTCTCCACACTTTATCGTGCTGGTCAATACGTGTTGGTGATGGTGGGGGCAGGCACACAGGATCAGTTCGACCATCATTCGACACCGACGTTAGCAGTGGCCGGGAATTGAACATAGTCTTTCTACGTTCATAGTGCATTGCACTTGCCACTGTCCCGCTGATTACCCTCCCCCTCCCCGCTATGGTATAACGGTGCAGTATTTATGCAACTATATTCATGCTACCATTTTGGATTAGACACAAAGACGCGATTTTTATTTTCAAATTGACTCAACATTTAATGTAACGGCGAAATGTCCGTCAGTGGCTCGTTCTACCCCGCCGGCGTGGAATGCATTCTCGTGTAGCGCCCGCGTCGTGCGCACAAGGCAGTGTCGAGGCCGCGTCCTGCCCTCTTCTAAAGGCTAAGTACATTTACTGCTTTCTAATCAATATGCAGCTGGCGAAGAGAAGAACCTTTTTCTATAATTGCCATGGCTCAATTCTGAAGGGTGGTTTAAAAATTCTGTTTTGTGAGATTTTTTTCAGGGGGGGGCAGTGGGGGGACGGGTTACAAACGCTGCTTGGCAGCTTTGCAAACTTCCAATTAGTGAAGATTTTTTTGTTAGTTTTATGCGTTTGCGTGCAACTTAAGTCATCCGGGCAGCTTCTAAATATTGCATAGTATATTTAATTATTAAGCGGATGTGACCTGGCTGAAATGCCAAGGCACTCAGTGTGTGGTACGCAATAAATGAAAGCCTGCCATAAAACATTTACATGCAATAGTAACCTCAGGAATATATATGAAATTAATAGAAGTGAATTTGATTGGTCAGTGATGTCACCAAGCCCCGCCCATCACCTCCCGTCCAGCGTCACACGTTGCAACAAAGGTGAGACTTTTTTTTTCTTCCTCTCAACAATTTTTGTGTTTGATAATATTAGAGTCCAAGAGTCAAATCCATAATCGTTAGAGTGATCGATTACTTAAATATATCAAATAGCCCATCACAAATGAAGATTCAGATTAATATCTTACTGACACATCTCCTGGATTATTTTGCTTTAACACGCACAACGTTTTAATTTTTTGGTAACATTTTCAGCAGCTCCCTTAGGGGTAAGCACCCCGTTCCTAAATCAACTTGGGTTTTTAACGGCGTATTTTATGCGAGCGGGGACAGGAGGTGCTAAGGCAAGAGTGCACAAAGGGGTGGCTTTCACGGCTTATTTACCGGTGCCATTTAGCATCCGTTGGAATTGCTCGAGCGATGCTATGAGAGGAGGCGTTTTACGCTCGGTGGACCGGGGCTTTGAGTCCGTGTCAGGCCGCACAAACCTGGATGTCGATAAAGAAAACGAAAGAAAGTTAAAGGTGTGCAGCCCTGCCACTACTCGCTCACACAACTGTTGGTGGAAGGGCCTCCACGAGAGGGAGCTGAAACATCTTGGAAGAGAGACGGGAGCACTGTACGGCAAAGTCGATTCTTCTGCTGTTCCCATCTTTAACTTCTGGTTGGACAGAGGCAGCGTGGGGGGGGGGGCGGTGTGGGTGATGGAATTTAAGAAATTTCCATTGTTTCAACCGACTTTGCACGCTGGGGAGATCGAATTGAGCCGGCAACCTCCGGGATTGCAGGTCCCGTGTACAAACCGTTACACCATGGCAGCGACTGTCCGTCCGTCCATCAAGAAAGAAATAAACATCCCCCACGGGACTGAAACACAAAATTGACGGTGGGGAGGCTGAAATCGAGCACTTTGTTGGACAACAGGTGCCGACGCTATCCCGCTGGTGAGACTGCATCCCGGTCGTCAAGCTCAAGTGCAACAGTTGACCGCTGCGGCTGCCGCAAAGGGCCCAAATAAGGCGCTGACTTTCCAGTTTGCCACAGTAATGCATTGGACGCTGGGGCCGTCGTGATGGACAGCTGACAGACCCGTCCTTCCCACCACCACCCCCCCCAAGCGCATGTTTCTTGCTGTAATGGGGAAAAGCTGATTTTGTCAGATTGCCGTTGGCCATTTGCACTCGTGGCATGAGGTCGAGCGTCGTCGTCCCCGCCCGCCCGCCCAGGTTCGATCGTTGATGAGCGCGCCGACTTCAGCTGCTAGCGGTGCCAGAAGGCAGCCATGGGTCGGCTCCGTGCGGTCGCCACAGTTGCTACCAACATCGAACATCGGTGGGCACACGCTGTCTATTGGAGGGCGGCCGAAGGCGGCAGCGCTGCCAACTCAGCAATTTTACCGCGAGATCCTAGCCACTTAATTTCTGTTAAATCACGTGACTTTCTGGGAAAGAGGGCACTGTGCATGGTTAAGCAGCGGTTCCAGATATGCGTTGAGGGATCGTGTGTCAAGTTTACTTCTGTGTAATATTTGGCAAATTGCCGAGTGACATTCTTACAATTGTTGGAGGGTTAGCGATATCTAGTGACCTTGCATGGGTTCGTTTGGTGACATTTTCGCTTTCATTTGGCAACACTGGGGGCAGGACGGGGGGGGGGGGATGGAGGAGGGGGTGGGGGCGAGGGTTGAGGAGACAAGAGAGGGTTACGGGTCACTGGGTCAAGACTTAGCCATTCAAGCCGCCCAAAGCCACAGAGGGAGCCATACCGGGCGCGATGGGCAGAATGATGCCCGTCGTTATATTTAACCACAGGGCAGCAGCAACAGCTGCCACACGGGCAGTCGGCGATGCGGGTTGTGTAAGAATGTCAGACACACGGCAGCAGCGTGGACAGTGTAGAATTCCACGTGTCCAGCGGTACGCATCGGTCAGTTAGCCCAGAGCACCTGGCGGGTTCGTTCCGCGACTTGCATCCAGCCGCCAGCGAGCCATCGACTCATTGCAAGCGCAACCCAGCCCGGTGCAAGGCAATTGCGGTGCCATCACCCCCGTTAAAGAGTTGAACGGTGGCTCGTTCTGTCATCGGCGTCGGGATAAGGCGGCGGCGGGATTTACGGGTCGGCAACGTAAACGTCGCAACTGCCGCCCACGCCGCTGCTCCCCACGGCTCTGGTGTGGTTCACGCCTGTGGACGACGCGGCGTCGTTTCGGGACGGGAGCAAACAAACGAGTTCACGGTCCTGGGATCTCGTTGTAGTTGAAGGGGGTGGCGGGGCGGGGGGCGGAGTGGCGCAGTGCGGGGTGCTGGAGTATCTTCGTTCGATCTGTAGCGGCGTGTGAGCGGAATGCTCGGGGTGGTGGACGCTCACGCCTCTGCGCTCCTCACCGCCGCTCGCTCGCTCGCTCGCAAGAGCTCATTTGAGGTCATGCATGTGTTGTCGATAATATGCTGAGTGCGAAACCGGGGTTTTGTTTTTGTCCTCTTCTTCCCCCGTGTTGTGGTGGAGCCGCGACCTCCGATGACCTCTTGGGTTTTTTTTGGCCCTGAATCGCAACAGCGGTGCGGTGATTTGCAACTCGCCCAATGGAGCCCTCGACCCTACAGATAATTTTCTGCAAGGGTACACCAGCGATGGGCATCGGCGTGATAGGGCCCCTTGATGCTTGCAGAGAGCTCGCAGGCCAAATCAAATGTCCTACCCTCCCCTCTGGAGGCTGTGATGCTGGTATACCACAAACCGCCATGGCAACAGGCTGCATGGGATCTTTTTTGTTTTAAACCGTTTATAGAATTACAAGTATTGGTCAAAATAGTTCAATTCCTGGCCATGGTTAACAACCGATAAACACCACCAGTGGCGAGGGATATCTGAAATATTCTTGCACCCCCTCAACTCCGCTTTACCACCGTGCACTGGCCAACGTGGTGAAGTATGGTCAAACAAACCCCTAAGACCGAGACAGCATGGGGAGGCCTTCATTCAGCAGTCGATTGACAAGGAACAGCACATTTTTTTTTTATAATCGAGTGTTTTATTGCTACTTGTCCGAGACTTAGTAATGCAAAACAAAAATGACAAGCACAACCAGAGTGAATATGTGCAAGCGTTTACCATCGCGTTCTCCGTTTTTTGCGTTTAGTCTGTTGTCCTTCCCCCGCACCTCCGATGAGCACAGTTGGCTTTGTATGGTGCGAGAGAAGTTCAACGTACACACAATGCAAACCCTATTGACGGCTCCTTTGTATCCTCCACGAGCCTGTTGCAGTGACGACGGCCTCTTGTTTCACGCAGTGCGGTAAATGCGTTGCGGCAATGGAAAATGTGATGTAAATCGGCGAAAAAGTGTGAAGAGGAAAATCAACAATAGCCGAGCATCATCCCGGCCGTTTCTGTTGATGTCACCACAACTTTCCATTGCTTCCTTAACAGGGCAGGTCCGTGATCTCAGACGTGCATTTCGAGATGCATTTGAAGCTGCGGGTTATAATTTGTATGTTTTGCTTGGGCATAGTTTTGCAAACCAATAATGACTCGGTTCAGAGAAGAAAATTAATTTGATAAAGAAGCAATGCTCGTAGGTTACCGCTCGGCGTGTCAGTTGTTCTCAATCAATGTGATTCATCCGCACTGGGATGGTGATGGTGCATTCGTTTATGTGTTTGTCAAAACCACTGACATTCCATAAACAAGCCATCTTGTCAAAAACTACAGATGTGTACATCTTCAACATGGTACCACATATGCGTTATCAGGATGCTCGTGAAATATTCAATGTGAGGTCGCCTAATTTGTGGGAATCGCCCACATTATTTTTGATGAGGAGTGCATTGCTCTGATGGTGTAAGTGAATTAATGGCTTGTTTCGTGTCTCTTTTGTTGTGCCATTGCAGGGGTCTTTCTCATCCCGTACATTCTGATAGCTCTCTTCGGAGGAATCCCCGTGTTTTTCATGGAGATCGCTCTTGGACAGTTCATGAAACAAGGCAGCATCGGGGTGTGGAATATCTCCCCCATCTTTCAGGGTATGACATTGAACACGTTGCACACCAGCAGGCCTGCCGAGATGATTTCGGGGGCCCTTGTACACAATAATGTTGTGGCTGAGCGCCCCATCCATTCCTAATTTCCTGTGGCCTTTGTCAAAGGCAAGTGTTATAATAATTACGAAGTGCACGATTGAGCGTATTTTTATATTGCAATTTTTAATTTGATTCTATTAGTCGATTTCATTATTAAATGGAAGCCAATTTTCTGGAGATACAAGGACATTATTTACACAGGAGTTCAAATGTACTCAAGAAATGTTCATGAAAATTGAGAAAAAAAATCTAAATTTTTGGTGGCTTCCCCCTGAGCTTGAGGTCCCCTTAAGCCACGTGTCCCTTTTTCCCCTCCCTCTCATTTGGCTTGCGGGCACACGAATAGAGATGGAAACATTCATTTGTCTCTGAAGCGTCTAAATATTTTGCAGGAAGTTCCATTACCATTTTACAGCTGGTGTAAAATATGTGGCACAATTATTTGTACAACCTGCTTTGTCAATCCCCCACAAAAAGAGATTGCAGATTGCAAAGTTTATTTGACCATACCTAACCATGCCGGTGAGTGTGGGTTGGTAAATGCGGGGAGCCATAGACTTTGGAGCATAGAATCACAGTGCAGGACTGTACAATGGATTATCCTACACTGCCCTCTACTGCCCCATACACAGCCCCAAAGCAGAGCTGCCTATGTCAATATGTCACTCTCACTTGATACAGCTATCGTGCTGTGACGGTTCCACCTGAAGACGGAATCTTGTGTTGCCTCCGAAACGTCGTGATTTTTATTTTATTTTTATTTTACTTTTATGAATTAAAATGTTTTACCTACGTGACTTTACCAAAAAAACCTAAGAATATGTCAATATGACCTGCAGAGTGGTCACCCATCCAAGCACGGTATCCCGATACGATGAGAGGTCGGCATTCTGGATGATTTTGTAGGTCGGCATAGGTAGGCAGGCATTCATCACGTGTTTTAAAATATTTTTTTACAAGTTGAAAACAAGAGGTTAGGTAGGAGATTTAAAAAAAGCAGCACATGGGGTTCTAACTTTTCTTTGAAAAATAACAGGGAGATGGTAAGGCGCATGTTATTGAAGTGCTGATGTGGTAATGTTGCGTAATATATATACCCGCTCCCTATGCGATCTGGAAAAGCACAGGCTGATCCAACACCGCCATCAAAACATCGGTGAAATGGGTCATTCACTGCCGACGCGTCACCGGAGTACGTGCCGAACGTGCCAATTTTACAGCCCTGCCGTCAGATAAGCGGCGTTTGTTTACACGTCATAAAGGTATCAAATTTATTGGTATCAAATTGATAATTCTCATAGACGACGTTTAAAAAAACTAAATTAATAATTTGGAAACGTAGTCAAAGAGTCTTCCTTGATTGTGTTCATTTAGCGGAGGCTCGTGTTACGGGGCCATGCGCACGGGACTTGAATGGGTCCAATTGTGAGGCTCGCGATGCAGTTTTGGCGAGAAGGCTTGGCTTTCGCGAAGAGGTCAACCCGCCGAGTCTGTTTGTGCAGCGCATTTGAATTTGGAACAGGCGGCCGTTTGTGTCCACTTGGTGTGTAATGGGTAAGCATTCTGTCAATTGGATTGGACTTATTTTTAAATGCATTTCCACATTTTGTGTTTTGATTTTCAAGCTCAGGGTAAAATGTAAATAGGGGTATAGGTGCAGCCCTGCAACTGCATGTTTGTGCCACTGCTGGCGGAAGGGATTCCACTCGAGGGAACGTTTCTCGAACACGAACTCTTATAAATACTCTACCACGCTGGCCAGCTGCCTCGGAAGAGGTGGTAATACCGACGCTTTGCCCCACCACGCACGTGCGACATGCACTTCTACGGATTTGTCGACTACCCCGTGTTTACGCGAGCTACGCTTACACCGAGTGGCTCGGGGCCAGGGACCGCAGTGAAAGAAACCATAATGTAAAACGCAGATCCTATTTTGTAAATGCCTTCAGTGTTTCCTCTGGCTGTCTCGCGTGAGTTTTACGCTTCACTCATGAGAAACAAGACTTTTAAAGTCAAAGTTTACGGTCAAGCATGTCGCCATAGCACTTCAGTGACATCAACACGATATTACGCCCATACGTTTGAGTGCGTCAGTGTGCAATCGTGCCGTGTTTTTTACGTCTTTCTACTGATGAACAGCAATTCAAATTTCGATTTAAAGCTTTCGTGACTGCAGGGATTCATCTTCTTGGTTCTTTCGGTAAAGTCACGTAGAAGTGAAGTAATAAAATAAAAAAAAGAATAATAAAATAATTCTCACGACGTTTTGGTGGTGTTCATTCAGACGCTGTCTCCCCGACAGACCTGGTCTTCACATGAGGACGGCTGCTTGCGTTGTGGTCGAAACGTCGTGAGAATTGTATTTTATTGTGTTTTATTTTTATTATTTTATTACTTCCCTTCTACGTGACTTTACCGAAAGAACCAAGAAGAGCAATTCAAATTGTTTGGCGGACAGCCCAGGGGCACGCAGCTTTCAATAAATATAATTAAAATCGCGATTGTTAAGCACAGCCCCCAAAAACGCCAAGTGACCTCCAACAAGCAGCGGCAATGAAGGTATCCTCATCTTGTTTCTTCTTCCGTATGGCAGGACGAAAGAGCAATAGTTTTGAAGGGTGTTTATCGTTGCATTTTTTTTAAAAGGTATAACATACGTAAGAGTTAATACATTTCTTGAAATGAGCAAGGTCACAATAAGAGTTTGTGAATAGAGATGACGCAAGGGAATTCCAAAGGGGAGCAGCGTGAGAGTGTATCTATCTGTGTACAACAGCAGTTCTTAACCTGGGGTGCGAGATGCCCGTTCTGGGGGTGCGAGACATGGCCAGATTTATTTAGAAGGTAAATCATCGAAACACAAATTAAGCGCGGGCACGTAAGTACAAATTGCTTTGTTTTATCAAACCTATATATTTATATATATTAAAAAAAAATTACGATTGAGAACCAAAGGGGGGGGGTGCAAGGCTGCGCAGTAAAGGTTAAAAACCACTGATCTACAAGATAAGCCAAATAGAGTTTCACTCTGGGCTTTGACTTCCCCTCAAACTAGAATCATCGGCGCTCGTGTGCGGTAGTGGGGGGGGGGGGCGGCATGCATCGTTGTCGTGATGTCGTTCCGTTGCAGGCCTGGGCCTCTCCTCCATGGTGATCGTCTTCTTCTGCAACACCTACTACATCCTGGTGCTCACCTGGGGCCTGTACTACTTCATCCACTGCTTCGCCACCACGCTGCCCTGGGCCACCTGCGGCAACGCCTGGAACACGGCGACGTGCAGCGAGGGGGCGGGCCACTGCCTGCTGCTGAACGGCACGAACGGAACGACCAACCAGAGCGAGTGCATGAACCAGGGGGCCTTGACCTCCCCCGTCGTCGAGTTTTGGGAGTAAGTCTTTTGACCTCTTTCCGTCCGTTTTGCCGTCTCGCTTGGGTGTGCAGCCGTGTTATGTATTTTTTCGTGTTTTTCGTCTGCTGTTTTATTACTATTTTGTTCACTGCATGATCCTAAACATGGCATCGGCATATATTTTGCGAGTAATTCATTCACGTGCATTGAAACATGATGAAATAGTTATATACCCAGTAAAACGAAAAACATAATAATTGTTTGTCAATAATGACAATAACAGTGTACAAGGTCTTCGTCAACCAAACTTCTCAAGTTCGTAAAGGGAGGACCCAGGACTGGTTCAGATATTACCCACCACTGACATTAGCCATGGTGAGCAATCAAACTCGTTAGATTCATAGGGTGGTGCGCAAACCACTGCGCCACCCCTCCACTCATCTTCTTGGTTCTTTCGGTAAAGTCACGTAGAAGGGAAGTAATAAAAGAATACAAATAAAACATAAAATAATATAATAAAATATTTTATTATGTTTTATTTTTATTATTTTATTACTGCCCTTCTACGTGACTTTACCGAAAGAACCAAGAAGATGAATCCCTGCAGTCACGAAAGCTTTAAATCGAAACACCCCTCCACTGTTCATCATTATATTTGGTTATCACAGTCTCCATCTTCGGTCAATAATCTTTGTCATTCAATTGTTGTCACCCTCAAAGTGTGGTCTCCCACCCAAGCGAGTGTCAACGCATGCTCTAATCGTAGAGAACCACGGCTTGTGCTTGCTGTGCAGTCAGAGCAGCCTCCCATAGAGTGCCTAAGCTGAGAGGCTCAGCCCGGAATAAACACCGATGGGATTGGCGCTCCTGCGGTGAACGGTTCCACGGAGCGTGCATGTCCCTGCTGCACTCCTGAGTGGGTGCTAGAGGTCTCTGAGCCATTTTAATCTCTTTCGCCTAACCCTCTTATTCTACGCGGTCACCGCGTTTAATCTCGTCCATCATTACCACCACCATCATCATCTGCCATTATCAATCCACTGTTGTATGAAGGCCTCCCAAAGGCTCTTGACATCTTTCACGATCCTGCGATGCAATCATCTACCAAGCACCTCGCACGTGAGCTGATTTCCATCACTCCATCTGCTCAGTGGGATCGAAGTCTCAGAACGTTCCATTCCTTGACTGCCCCCCCCCCCCTATTATTCTTGACCTTTGGCCATCTGCCCATCTTGCGGCGTGACCTGCCCAAGCGCACTTTCACTGTCGTCGCCGTCATCTTCATCAATGTTAAACTTACAAAGCGCGAACATTTGCTGTTGCAGGTCTCGACACCAGGCTAAAAAATGTTCCACAGGACTAGTGTGTCCTAATGGACACTGAGAATACACAGAGAACATATATAGAATAGAGGAACCCAGAAAGTCAATGTTCCTGCTGGTCTAGCGCTGTGGTTCCTCTCTGTACACAAATGGCTGCCGTGCTGAGCCCTACATCACAGGCCTCCCCCATGTGGTGTCAATTCATCGGAGCCAAAACAAATTGGTCAATGGGCATGTTTGACACGTTCATGTGTGGTCACTGTGCATGAGCAAGTGCACGTACAGGAAAGCACGTGTGCATTCCTGCATTAATCTAAACATGAATCACCGATTAAGACACCCAGGAGAGTTGTAGGACAATGTTTTTTTGATTAAGCAATTCCTGACCCATTTACAGGAAGCGGAGGCAGCCTATCGCTGCTCCTTGCCGCTGTGTGGGATCCGTGTAATCAGTGCAGTAAATTCCAACGCGGCCGGAGATGAAAAACCACAAGGCGTCATTTGTCTTAATTTTTACCGATGTCAGGCAGGGTACAAGACGTACAATAAGTCCGTGAACACATTCTGAAGGACATTGCTCTGTTGAAAAACATCCCATTGTCTTGAAGGTGACAATGCAGTAAATGTGTATGGAAGTGCACAGCTTGGCAACCTGTGTAACTCCCGGGCATGGGAGGACCCTGGTAATGAGGCTTGGGAAAACTGGCCCTCGCGGTCAGAGTTGGAACATACTCTTAGGTTTTTTCGGTAAAGTCACGTAGGAAAATAATAATAATAAAATAATAATTTAAAATAACTCGATTAAATAACGACGTTTCGGAGGCAACACAAGTCTCCGTCTTCAGGTGGGACCGTCACAGCCAATTGATACAGTAAATTTGGCTGTTATTTTCATTTATTATTATTTTATTATTATTTTTTTTTACCTACGTGTCTTTACCGAAAAAACCCAAGAGTATGAATCCTTGTAGTCACGAAAGCTTCAAATCTAGAATTAAGAGTTGGAACATTTCGTGTCTTCGAAGGCTCACCGCCCATCAAGTCTCACTTCATACTCGACGTCAAGCGACAGGAAACCTGGAACATGCTGAACGTTGAACGCGCCGTGGCCCTGTAGCGTCGAGGGTGGGGCGGGGGGCGGTGCTGGAGGTTTATTTAGTGTCCTCTTCTGAATTCTTGCACCCACCATTTGCAGCTCTGGTAATTACTGATCTCCTGTTTAATTTGACATACAGGCTGTCTGCAACAGCTAGAGGGGCCTGGACAAAATTTCATAAAAGTATAAACTATAAAAAAATTCAACTATTTTATTTTAGCAGGTAAGGCCCACTGAGCTATATAGCTGTTTTTCAGAAGCGACCTGGCCACAAATGGTAGCTCAACAGAGTGGCTTATCACGTGGACATTTATAGCAGCCAAAATACTCTGAATTAGTCGAATCAAGAGGTTGATGGAGCGTTGCAGCCTTTCCTCACGTGGACACGAAGGAGAGTGAGAGCCACAGCAGCAGAATGCACCGTAGACAAAAAGCAGATCGTATCGTTGCTCATTATGCTTACAGTTTAACGTTTGCTTAATGTTTCGTTTTAACATTGACTGTGTCGGGGCCCCTCCTCCCCATCCCCGAGTTTGTATGCCTCCCCCCCCTTTAAAAAAGGTCACGCGTACAGGGCTGGCCGCTACGTGTGCGGCGTGCCGCTGCAATCGATGGAGCGATCGCGTTCCCTCGAGTCTCGCGCCGACGTCGTTAGCCGTGCCTCCGCCGGCGCGCTGGAATAGTGGTGGGGGGGGAGGGGTGAGGGGGTGGTGGTTGAGGGAGTGGAGGGAGGAGAAGTGGTGGAATTCATTCCCTGTCATTTACAGCTGCTTATATGAGGGAAGGTCAAAAGGTTTTCGGGAATTGAGGTACCGTGCCAAAAATAAAACGGCGCTAATGTATAATGCCAGGCTTAATGGGGAGTCCCGTGTGGTAACTGCTGCGACGAGGGCCGAAGGTGTGAGCGCGGCTTGTCCGCAAGGGTCACTTCCCTCCTTTTCTCTCGCCTTTTTAATCCTGAACCTCGTTCTCTACGGCACCGTCGTGGCACGAGGCGGAGGCGTTTCAGTTTGCAGCTCGGCAGCGATAGCGGTGCATCAAGCCCACCCTGTGGCAGATTGACGGCCACGGAAGATGATGTCACAGAACTGCTCCCGAATTCGCTTAAATAGATCACATTTTTCCACAAGAGGGGTGTCCACATTTTCAATATTCCCTGCAAATACTGCTAGTCGCGTGTCAATCAACCTGAAATTTGTACGGCTCGGAACCGGATTTTGTTTTCCCGGTGAAACTTTTTTTCAAATTTGTACGTGCGTTTAAAATCAGTTTCTCTAAACTCTTTGCGGCGCCCCTCGTAGGCCATTACGTACCGGCAATGGAAGTAACCGGACGTGCGTGTGTGGCCGTGAACACTCTCAGTTTTCTACTTGCCATAAACGGGCCTGTTTTCCTGCATCGTTATTCACTTCTGTGAGGTGGTTTTGCCGCAGCCTTGCGGAGGCTGACGGTGATGTCACGCCAAGGCGTAAAGTGGGGGGGGGGGGGTGGCGTTTCAGGGTCCTTCTTGAGGGGACATTAAGGATCACGGCCATGCGCTGCTGCTAAATTTCCCAGATGATAGCCGGCGGGAAAAAAAATCAACACTAGTGCACAAACACCATTAGGCGTAATGTAATCAAGGTGGTGTAGAGGCATCGATCAGAACCGCAGCTGAACCCATTGCGTGATTGCTGAACAGGGTGGGCTGACGTTACCAAGTGAGTGATAAAAGTGTCTATCGAGGGCTAGGGCTAGTGGTGGCTCGCATGGGCTAGTCGCGTCTATTTAGAGTTAATAGCATTCAACATGAGCGAAGAGTGTCTAGCAATAGCCGGATGTAGCAGTCTCTAGCAAGGGTTAGTAGCACCAAGTGAGAGAGAGAGAGCTAATAGCATCTAGTGAGGGCAAGAATTAATTGCATTTGGCATGGGGTAGTAGTGTCTCGTGAGGGCCAATGGCAGTCTATGTTTTAGATGTTTTTTTAAACATATTTTGGAAGAAATGTATTGTCTTCGTTTCCATGAACTCCTAAATCGCTTTTTGTTCGGTTCCGTCGGATCTCGGCTAATCTCCCCCCGTACTGTATGTTCCCGAAGACTGGGGCAGAACCATTTACCTCCTTGCACCGGAGCTCGTCTGTACGCCCGCCTGAGCGATCGGTGCGAGCGACAAAACACGGTTAAGTCAGCCGTTGCTGGCCGAGAGGGGCTAATGTATGCGTGTCGGTAGGGATGTCGTAGAAACAGTATCGATTTGCTTTCCGTGGAAAGGAAGGCCCATCCTTGACGCACGCCGCTTGCGCTTCTCTCAGGCGCAAGGTCTTGCGGATCTCCAACGGGCTCGGCGACGCGGGCTCCGTGTCCTGGGAGCTCCTGCTGTGCCTCGTCACCGTTTGGCTTCTCGTGTACTTCTGCGTGTGGAAGGGCGTCAAGTCCACGGGAAAGGTGACTCGCTCGCGAGAGAGTTGTTGCATGCTGTCCTGCTGCATCGAATGCCTTGGAGGGCTGTTAAAAAAAAGAGAGAGAGAGAAAGAGAGAACGAGAGATAAAAAAGAGAGAGAAAAGAAAAAATACTGTTTTTTTTGTCTTGTGTGTTGTATTTTTTTGTTTTTGTATTTTTAAGCTCTGAGCAGTGGGCCAGTCACGTAGCGGATTGGAATCCGTGTAACATGGCTGACTCCTGCTCACGCGCTCAACTTTGAGACGGACTTCCTCCGCTTTCGGCTTGCGTTTAATTGTTGAGGTGCTGCATCTACATCCTGTATGCTTTAGTAACTGCAACGCTATTGGATATCACACGATGCCTCTTGTGTGTACCGTTGATCCTGTGGGGTGGGCGGGGGGGGGAGGGCCTGGTGGGGCTGGGGGGGGTCAAAAACACTTAGTGGTTGCTCATCGGCTGTGCTTTTACACGAGTGCTCATCATAGGGTTGCTTACGGGGGTGCCTTGTGCCACACACAGCCTCTGCTTTGCACGGCATCTAGCTCCTTTTGAGGATTCTAGCATTAATGTTCTTTCTGCACTCAAGACGTAACCCTCTTCTCCCCCCCCCCCACCCCCCTTCACTCACACACTCACACACACGCAATCAACACGCTTGTCACATACGTCTAGGGGGCTATCACCATGCTGCCTGCTGTCAGTTAAAACTACGTGGGATCACAGTCCGTGTTTGATAATGGGACCAGGTTTTTTAGGGTCACTACCACTTCGAAAATATTATCAGGGCCACCTATCCCGGTTGTAATTCCACCACCATGAGATCTTGGGCTGGCATACAGTGGTTAATACTGGTATTGGGTTAATGCCTAAAGCACCTCCTAAGTACGCTGCCATGTAGGTCACCACAATGTCCCCCCCCCCCCCGCCATTTGAATGCGTCGCCACGACCGTGAAGCAGTTCACGACGATAAATGACATTGCAGACAAAAGCCAATGGGTCGTCTTTGGCTTGGCTAACGGGTAGCTTGGCTTTCCAACACCCCCGTGTGCTGTACTAGTAACGAATTGGCACATTCCGTTTACGTGACGGGTTTAACGACACATTTATATTTTTACGCGATCTAAACCCCCCCCATAAAAACAACTGTATTATGGATGATATTGGTTGCGTAGGCCTACGTGTTAAACTGGGCGGCTCTTGTCGGTCGATTTAAACTCTGCAAAAGGTGCCTTCGTTTGCAGCGACCGCGTTTGCTCAAGACTCTGCCGCGCGTGCCGCGGTGCGGTTGGTTGCCGCGGGCCCCCCCCCCCCCCGAATTAGAACAGATGAGTTCTCTACGTTCCACTCTGAACCCCCCCCCCCCCAATATTAGCGGCCATACCCCATGGGCCTCCCAACAAAAGCACACCTAATAAGATCACGATGGGCATCCATTTCATTGCAAAAAAACTAAAATCATCAGAAATGTTACCAACTCCCATCAGCGTTTCTGCGCGTCAATAATAATAATAACCTGACGTTTAAGTGAATTTACTGCATGCTGTTAAGTACAGAGCACATATCTATATCATTACAAAGTCTGTGGTAGTATTTAAAAAAATGTTATTTTACACTGGTATTTAGAAATATGGATTACTTTAATTTTTAATTTGTAAAATGCTGTCAAGACTGTGTGTGCATTAGTGCACTCCTGGGGATACATCTAATGTAGTGAAAATCTCGCTTGAGATGCACAGCAAGGATCGGAGTTGCGTAACTCGGTGCTCTCGCTTGCAGGTTGTCTATTTCACCGCGACCTTCCCATACCTGGTTCTCATCATCCTCTTCATCAATGGGATGACGCTCCCAGGATCCTATGATGGCATTATGTATTACCTAAAACCCGACTGGAGCAAGCTCGGGCAGCCACAGGTGAGCATCATCATCACCATCACCACCACTGTTGTCATCATTTTTCGTGGCCATCACAAATCATTGACAGCACATACTCTTCACGGCTATACTAATAGGGGTTTTCCCCTTTTTTCTGGCAACAAAACTGACACCTTTTGCAAGGAATCATGTTTACATTAACCACAATACTTGCAGTCAAATGCAAACAAAAAACAATACTCTGATAATGTATGCATTGTCCTTGAAACTGATTGGTCCACACCAGAGACAGCTTTCTTTAGAGCCTAGTTTCATATGGTGTTCGACCAGATGACGCCAAAAGGCGTACTGGCAAAGGAGGTCCCATGATGTAGCTGCTCACCCCGAGCTCTCATTACTCTGATAGTGCGTTGTCTTTGAACTGTGCAAAAGGTGTAAATTTTGTTGCCAGAAAAAAAGGGGAAAAACCCTATTAGTATATTTTGGTACTGGCAAAGGAGGTCCCATGATCTTTACGGCTAGTTAATGCCACAGCGATTTGGCTGTTAACCTGCGTACAGGTTTTCAGGAGCGTCTCATTGAAGAGAGATGGGCTGTGGTAATTAGTGTTGTACCCATGATTAGTCCAATGGTCGATGCACACATCGCCGTCATAAATGGAAAATTATGGACAGGGCACGGTGCGACTGTGGCCATGCAACCCAAGCTATGGATCGTATTGGAAAACCGCTGCAGGCTGCTCTCTGTCAACAGAGGAGTAGCAGAACTCCACAAAGCCTCCTGAATCCCTTTCGTGGCTAACAGAGCTCGACATTGGCATCTAGCTCTTGGGCATATTGCCATTGGCATGACCGGGAATAGAGAACAGCTCCGTGCCCTCCACGGTATCATTTTAACGAAACCCTACAAGTGCCGTCAGGACAGCACTTTGTAATATGCTCTGCTTGTCTTCATTGAACACAAAAACTACTTCACACTTATTGGACTCAACCGTCCTACGCACAAAAATAACAAGCTTCAATAATGATTGTGTTGATGTGAAGTTCATGTAAATTCTTGATTGAAATTGATGCGGTGTTTAGACTTGCAGCGATTTGGGAGGTCAATGAATATGTATCGAGGAAACAGTGGGCTGTGGCTCATGGAAGTAATTGAATTGGAAAAATAAATTCACCACCACTAAATAAAGTAACGACTGCAGATTGTATTATTGGTTCTTTCTATGTGACTTTACCGAAAGAACCAAGAATATGAATCCCTGCAGTCACGAAAGCTTTAAATCAAAATTTGACTGCAGATGAATGGAATAAAACATCACTTTGGAATAATATAACTGCAATGTAAAATGGAACAATACACTGCCATTAAATCTAATAGCACAGCATTTGAAATTAAATAAAAACGCGTTGTGTTATTTTCGTGACTGTGTGGGTGTAAGTGTTATTCCATGTTTGTGACTGCCACTTTCCATCGTGGCTAGCCGGGGCAACAGGCCAATGCACCCATGCACGAAAGAAAACAGGTGTCTATGGCTGACTCACTAATACTTTAAGCCCTGCATCTGACTAATCTGACCTTTTCATAATTAAAATATTCAGGTTTGCATGCACACGAGGTTTCCATGTAGACTATAAATGCATCACGCAGCAGTTTACAGATGACGGAGTACTAGAGTGTTGTGTACTGTACTCCTGTCGTGTTTTTGTATTGTTTGTTGTTGTTGTAAATCTCTGACCCGCCCCTACTGAACAGTTGTCAAAACGAGCTTCATATGTCATCGGATTTCCTCCAGTATAAATACAGATTCTGATTCTGAAGTGCCTTAACATTTGCAATGAATCACTGCTGTCAGAAACAGTAACCTAATTTTGAATGGAATTACATAAATGTTTAGTTATCAGTTATTTTGTGTTAAAAAAGTAATCTAAAGTGATGAAATTCACACGAGTACGTCACTGGACAGGTATTAATACAACTTTTGGGTATCTGCACAAAGTAAAGCATTGCAAATATAATGCAATGCCACACTCCATCATCGCTCAGTTGCCCTAACTAAAAAAGACAAAGCTTCACCATATAGCCTTAACAGACTGTAGGGGCAAATGCTGTTAGCGAGCACCTACACAATCGCCCTAACTAACGTACACACACACAGACATTGTAAGTGGGGACATAATAAAGGAAGGAAGTGAGGGATGGAGGCACCCCAAGTGTGGGCCATGACCCCTTGACCTCAACATGAGCACTGTATGCGAGGGTCAGTCAAAACAGTTTGGAGGTTGGAATCTGAATGGTACTCACAGACGCGTAGCTATTTTACTATTCGACTTAAAATAATAATATACAGCCCCTTTCGCCATTACACTGCTGGATGAAGGCCATGCCACGCTGTGTCATTTCATTGGGGTTGTTTGACCATACTTCCCCACGCTGGTCAATGTGAGTTGGGGAAGGAGGCAATCTTAGCCATGGCCGGGAGTGGCACTACGGGTCGCTGGTTTTACAGCGCAATGCGTCCGCCATTGTGCTACCTCTTTCCTCGCTCCCTGTTTTCTTTATTACTGTGTTTAAAATACCACAGTTAACCCCCCCCGCCCCCAACATAAGTAAACTCAATGCATTAATGTATAATACTCGTAGTGTTCAAAATAGGCGTAAATAAATTAATAGGGTTTTGTTCTCATAACCTTGCGATCATCGTGTTGTTATCTTCAAGGCCAAAATAAACCAAGTCCACGCTGCGCGCGCTTTTTATGCAACCGCGTCGACAACTTTCGATAATCCATTCTCGAAACGTTTCGACTGGCACCTTTGTGCCCAACCGCACTTGCAGCAAGCGAATTCGCGTAAACCCCATGATTTTCAGTACTGCAACATCGTTGTCCGTGTGTTTTTTTTTTGGTGTGCTGACACTCGCTCACAAACGCCCGTTGCGTGACCCGTGTAGGTATGGATAGACGCGGGCACTCAGATATTCTTTTCGTACGCCATCGGTCTGGGCGCGCTGTCCGCCCTCGGCAGCTACAACCGCTTCAACAACAACTGCTATAGGTGAGCGAGCGACTGCGCTAACCACAGCTTGCCCGCCGCGACGATTGGCCGAAGCCCCGATTGCCTGACGCAACATTGTGTTCCTGCACTCACAACATAGCACGTCTGCTTATTTACGCGTCTGCTTATTTCAATGTTAATTTACAAATAAATCCGTAATTTTACTATAATTTGTTTACTAGGTGGTTTCAAATTACTGCGCCGCCAATGATAATCACTTTCTGGTATTTTGGGGCGTTTGCACTCCACTCTTGGAATCCTAAAGGTGCCTTGGTCTGACTTTTTAAAAACTTGTTTGAAAAAAAAGGCCCGTTCAACACTAAGCATCATGAAGGTGCCTTAGTGTAACTCTCTTTCGCCTTGGGCCTCAACAATGAACACTAGGGGCCTTATTTTCACACTTTATCCTAAGAAATGTAAGAGTACTGTTGTCTAGAAATGTTTGCATTTTTTAATCGTGTGTAGAATGTGTGTGTGTGTGTGTGTTGACTGCTCATGTCGACATACGCTTCTCATTTATATAAATAACCTAAACATTAAATTATACAAAGGAAACCGTTAGAATCATTATTAACATCTGTTGATTTATTTTGGTGACAGACGCAACCTATGTAGATTTATTCTTTTGCTATTAATTATCCTCTTTAGAGGTAATGAAACAAATTTGAAGGAGTGCTTACTTGCTTTTTTCATTGTGCAGTGCTACATTGAAGAGAAATGCTTCCAATTTGTTAGAGGTTAATTATGAAAACAATCAACTGCAATGAGTTAACTTACTAGTTTTCCTTTGAAGTTATCCATTGTCCCATTAGTTACATTTCTGAAGAGTGCTTCAAGAGCTTTACAACGGTAACTTGAAAAACAAAAAAATCCATTGTGCTTCTCGGTCTTGCCCGAGCAGCCCTTTTGTGTGCTACCTGATTCCTGTGCCCGCATGACACTAATGAAGTGACCACGATAAGTAAGAACGATGCCAGCGTGTTGGAAGAATGGCCTGAGCACCCGACGCACCACACAGACACACATCCGCAGCACCAGACAGAGCGAGTGCTCCGGAGAGCTCTCTTGAAACTCTTCCACCGCGCCAGCGATTTGCCCTGGGGCCTAGCCCAGCCAGCCCGGCGCACGAGACACCGCGTTGTTTCTTCACACCGCAAAAACCAAGCCGTGCCCGCCGCTGACGTTACACGCAACGAACGAGTCGAGGCGCGTGTAGACGATGCGGCGATGCCGTATCCTCACGGTACGCCGACTGACAATCGCGCACGATGATCGCATCATTAGCCCCCCGCGGCCCTGGCCCTTCTTTGACCTCCAAGACAGAATCCGATTTCTCGAGGAGGGCCAGTGGACCGCAGCTGAGTTCCGGCTCGGCATGGCGAATATCACCAGTGCAAAGCCACCAGTTGCACGAGGGTCCGGCGTTGGCTTGGCTCTCGGACGTAGCAGTTGGGAAAGGGGCGATTGGAAGTCCGGCCTCCGGGCCACATTGCAGGAGAAACATTGCCCCCCCCCCCACGCCCCAACCGCCATTTGACCCAGCGACACTGGCCTCGTTCTGTGTTCTTTTCTCCAGGGACACGTTCATTCTGGCGCTCGTCAACAGTGGCACGAGCTTCTTTGCTGGCTTCGTCGTCTTTTCCACCTTGGGGTTCATGGCGGCCGAGCAGGGCGTTGACATCTCCCAAGTGGCCGAGTCAGGTGCGGAGTCACGTTCCACTCCCTTGTCCTGAAGCCCAGCCGTAGTGCAGCTCCGACTTGGTGACGATACCAAATTTTGGATTTCTTTAAATCGCAGCACAATTTGGGATGTTGCCCCGTGGCGTACCGGCGATCGCACTCCATTTGCAATGCGATCCAGGAGTCGCCTCTGTCCACCCAGCGAGTGTAAATGGGGACGCCACACCCAATGGGCGGGTCACGTGTGGCGGGGTAAAGTGTGGGTAACCCCCCCCCCCCCCCCGCGGCTTCCACCGGAGCAAGGGGCAGGCAGTCAACAGCATGGGTGCCTGAGGGCAGGGAGCTCCTGACTGTGGGGGTAAGTGGAGGAGAGTGAGCGACCTTCCGCAAAGCGAAGGTTGACTGGGAACTTGGACAAACGGCCTTGGTTGACCGAGCCGAGAGCTGTAACGGTTTCTATTGGCTTGGGCTCGGCTGCATTGCCTTCGTTGCTTCATTGAACATGAAGTGTTTTGGGCGGCGCGATGAGAACCGAGATTGCGGGGGGCTCACAATGGCGTGGTGGCTGACACAGTGCCGCGCGTGCTTGTGAGAGTTCTCTGCGGTGGAGCACGATCGCTCCAACAGGTCACATTGACTCCATTTAGCCCGCGGCGTCCCGTGGTTGGAAACATTTCCGGGAGGTCCTTTTTTGAGCGAATTGAGTCACCCCGTCTGTCACCACCAACTCGCGCAGCACTCGGAGGCTTTGAAACTCTTTCCCCCCCCACCTCCATTGGGCCCCTCCCCCCCCAAAGCCTGCGGAAGTCGCCGTTACTCTGCTAATTGAACGTAGTAATAATAACCCTTAATTGCCTGCCTTTCGTCAACGCCTTCCAGGACAGTGTGTGTGTGCGCGCACGCCGTACCACGATACAATGCTCACAGGACGCCAGTTTTGTTACATAACGGGTCTCGTTTTACGTAATTAATATTACGTGAACATTGCAATCGCTCAGTTCATGAAGAAGGCGTTGCTACACTGCACCAAATTTACGGCATTTTTATGATGTTTTGTAATTTTGACAAAATATCCAACAAACTCGATTGCACAGCGGAGGAGGAGATGTGTTGTTAATTCTAATCACGCGCGAGGGGATGGAACAAAATGTTATTTGATTAATTGCATGATTAGCGACGTCTCATCGGCCATTAATTGAATGATTGACTTTGCGCTTACAATTTTCAGTAACTCGCTTAACAAAAAGAAAGGAGCACCAAATCCCTTGCCTGCGACTATTTTCACAAACTTTTAGCGAGCGGATGATTAACCAACTCAAAAAGCATGCCTGGCTGCGCGCGGGCAGATACGGTGCCAATGAGCGAGGGGCCCGTCGCAGAAATTCGCCGCTCAAGTCGTCAAAAGTGACAAGTGCTGTACCTTGAACTTTATGGCGAAGGGCAAATTCGATAAAGCGGAGCAAATGTGGCGTGCTTTTTGTTATCAGGTGGGACATCTTATCGTGGAACAGGGCTATGGTAATTGCGCCACGTACGTTCGGGACAACAGGGTTCGAGCGAAGTTACAGACCAGCCCACAGAGTGGCATGGAACGCATCCACAGTAACTGCTCGTGGAATTTGAGCTTTTTCCCGTGGTTGTGTTGGAATCCCAAATTCCCATTCCGATCATGGGCGTGGAAATGCATTGACATGGTGCGAATTCACAACTGGAATCCCCCTTGCAGACAAAATGTATGCTGCTGATGGAATAGTTGAATCTGCGTCTCGCATTGCAGTTTTACAATAAAAGTGTGCTGGGTCCTCATGCGGACCATAGACTGGAGCCATGAGCTGTCGGGGTCGTGAATGATGAATTATTGGAAACTGGCTTACGTGATACATAAAACCATCGTCCAATGGGACTCGGAGATTCCATCTACAAGCATCACACACCTCCCGCAATTAGCAAGTCTATATTTGCGTGGAGTATAATGTGACCATTTGTGACCTCGCTGGATGCTTGGGTATTTTAGAAGGATCTGCGAAAGGAGGTCGAACATATGAACGTGTTTATTAATTGACAGTTGCACCATGCACAGTTAACTTGCAGGGCAAAATAACTGCCCACAAACTATTTTGAACGTAGGTAAATGTGTTGTTGAAGTCAGCGATTTAAGAATAGAGTGCTGTAAATTATGATGCGGCTGATGATATAAGACAAGCCGGCCTTTCCCAAATGAAATTCTTAAGATGAATGCATAACGAGGAGGTACTAATGAACAGGAACTCATGTGATGGCTTCTTAAGTTAATAGTTTCCTATTTGAAAGATCTCGTTTTTTGCAGCAGTATTGATCGGCACACTGGACCCGCAATCCGAAGGTCGCTCGTTCGATATGAACTCCCCATCACCACAGTTGAATCAATGGGAACATTTCCTTATTCACTTCTGCGCGTGGCGAGGCGAAGTGTGGATGCTTCCACCTCTTCCAAGATGCCTGGCTAGTGTGGATGAGAAGGCCAAATACCCATCAGTATAGTGGGGGGTTTTTCTAGCACTTCCTCGCGTTGAGGCCCTTTTGCCAGCAGTGGGATGGGCAAGGGATCGCAGGGCTGCACCTGTACGTCTTTAGTGAACGTGCTGTCCTTTTGGAGCCATTGCGGACGCTGTGGATATGTGCCGGACACCATTTTCCAAGAACTGGGTTGGGGGCGGTAAATTGGTCAGGGCGGATTTGTGACGGTCAGATATATTACTCGCCGCACTGCAGGGGGCGGAGCGGCGGTCTCGGCGATTAGGCCATCGCGCCAACAACTTGATTTGCCGGCGACGGGTAACATCAGAGGCGAAGTGATATCTGAACCGGTGCCGGCTGCCTCTGCCTTCACCAACGCGCACTGACCAACACGGGGGATTACGGCGACTGACACGGCACGGGGAGGCATTAATTCAACTGCAGATTGACAATGGGCCCTAAAAAATAAAATCCATACATTTGCATTTCAGTCATGTGCGTGTGACGTAAGCTGACATATATAGACTGATATGTATGGTACACGTGCGAGCACGTGGTATGTGTGTACATGCTTGTAAATGGGTGATAGCTGCCTTCACAATAAATGTCTCGTGCAACGCATGTGGGGAAATCTTTATTAACATTCCGTTGATAGGAACACAACTCCAGTGTCTTTGAGGTTCATGGGAAGGTTGCACAACTGAGAGGGCACTTGATGTACTCTTGCCACTGCAGTAAAGCGTGCGTGTGTTCTGAGTTGGCTGGCTGGCACCTCAAGGGGCCAGAGCACTGAGCGGGCACTGCCGAGTCCCTGGGTTCAAGTCGGTTGTTCAGCTACCTGTGGTTAGACTAGGTCATCGGGTGTGCAGTGAGTTCATGGTCTCAGCCTGGTCACTCGCGCATGAAAAAGAACACGAGCTATTTTTTTTATTGTACTTAATTTGGCTTATTCCAGCTATGGATGGCGAGATGTTAATTACCTCGCTCGGTATGCAGGAGGTCGTGGATTCGATCCCGACTTGGAGTTTGCACGTTCTCTCTGTGGTCGTGTGGCATTTTTCTCCACGTCCTCTGGTTATCCCCCACCATATTTGGAATCAGTATGCATTTTCCACCTGATAAGCTACCTCGTTGAGAAATCATTATTTGTGGCCAGGTCGCTTCTGAAAAAGAGCTATCTAATTGAGTGGGCCTTACCTGGTAAAACAAAATAAAAAATATAGTTTCTTTTTTCGATTGAAGTGACTTGAGAATTCGTTCTGCGATGTGATTTTGCAGGGTTATTGTTTTATACGGCGTCGTGCAGGTCCACACACTGGAAGGTGAAGTGTTGAAAATGAAAATGCCTTCAACTCACAACCCCATGCCGAGAGCGTGATTACAACAATATTGGGGGGGGGGGGGGGGGGAGAAAGAAAAGATATATAATTGTGTGTTTTTTTGGTGGTGGCTGCTGTGCTGGTGTGTGGCCTACTGCAGGTCCAGGCCTGGCCTTCATCGCGTACCCCAAGGCCGTGTCCCTCATGCCCGTGGCTCCACTCTGGGCTGCTCTCTTCTTCTTCATGCTCATTCTGCTGGGGCTGGACAGCCAGGTGAGGGCCTGGGCCACAGCGTGGGTGGACGGTGACAGCACAGATGGTGGCAGTGGCTGCAGTTGTAATTTTGATCCCGTTGTGGTGAATTATTGCATAGCCTACTAGCAGAAGTACCCGGCGTTGCCCGGGTGAAAAATATATTTCTTAATAACCTTACATATATACACAGATGGGCTGCTACCCCTGCCCCCCCCCCCCCCCCAGCCACGATCTCCTCGGCCGCTGTGCAGTAATATGTACGGCCTATAGTGTGGTGGGGTGTCGAGGCCTAGTACCGTGCAGAGCTTCCGGCCTCGCCTAAATTGCCCACCCGGCTGAGGCTGGGTACTGGGGCCGTTACCCCCCCCCCCCCCGCGCTACAATAATACTGTCTAATCGCTATAATTGTATTATCTACCGACCCTATAATAGTAATTGCACACATTGGGGTGGGGGGGGGGGAGTGAAGAGGACGTGAAACTTTGATGAATTTATCTCAGAGTCGCGTGTTAATGCGCGCGCATATTTTTAACGGGAATTAAAAATGGCGTCCACCCCGCAGCGAATGCGTCGCTACCCGTTGCCAGGGGCAACCGCCGTGGAAAACCAAACGGACCAATCGTGTCAAGCAAATCCCTCACATTTCGTCCAATGAAACTGCGTATGGTCCGGCGACACACAGACAGACAGACAGATTTGCGATTTTATATATATAGATGTATGTTGAAGTTATTTCGCACTGTACGTAGCCAACTGTGCTCATTGAAGGTACGGGTGGAAGGATAACAAACTCAACGTAAGGAGTTTTAAATAAATTATCTTTCAATCCTAATATCGGAAGGAAGAGTGTTCCAGACGGCCGCAGAAGCGCATCCGAAAGCGCGCGATGCGGTGATCGTCTTTGTTCGACGGCGAGCCGAAAGCTGCTGCGAGGATGACCGGGGTTCGCGTGATGGTCTATGTTCTACTGTACCCTTATCAGCACGCGCGTTTTGCCCGACGCTCGGTCTGCCCCACAGTTTGTCGGCGTCGAAGGCTTCGTGACGGGAATTTCCGACCTCTTCCCCGCCGCGCTCACGGGCGGCTACCGCCGCGAGGTCTTCGTGGGCGTCTGCTGCTTCACCTCCTTCCTCATCGCCATCTCCATGGTCACCGAGGTGAACCACCGTCACTATCACCAGCGGCCACGACCTGTCCACCCGGTGGATGACCGTCTCCCCAAGCCGTCGCCGTCTCTCGCGCCGTTTACGTTGCAACATTCCCGTCCAGCTCCTGAGCCGCGAGCCGCTTTCTTCGCTCCGTCTCTGCGGTGGACATCCCCTTGAGCGTGTTCACTCCATTGGCTGTCTCTCCATCATTACTCTTGACCGTCAACCATCGTCCCTTAAAGTGATGTATCCTGACCAAGCCCACCTGAAGGGTTGTTGTTATTCATTGTGTCCGGTGTATATGTGTATGATTAATCGTTAGAGGTGTGCCAATGAAATAATCCGACTAGCTCCTGCACACCACCTGATTTCATTGCTCCACCTCCCCAGTGGACGGCTTTCGGGCATGCTCCATCCTTTGGCTGCCACTCGGTCATTGGTCTCTTCCCAAGCCCACTTGCCCTCCTCAGCAGTCAACGTTGCATGCCAGAATGTTCGTCAACTCCGTGGAAATTCCAAACGGGCGAACCCGGCCCGTGTGAACGCTCGCTGCTGTTGCCGGTTGTGCGTGAATGTTGGAGCCAACACAAGTGCTCTATTGTGAGCGTCGGTGAAAGCAATCTTTGGTGTGGCCCCGCGCCAATTCAGCTGTCAGTGTGTGACATTCACCAGCCTCAAATTAGTTTCCCATTTAAGCGCCTTTGCCACACTTCACATCGTGTGTTTAGTTAAGTTACGCAATGAAACGCACTGACCGGAACGACAAGGGATAAAATGTGCCACCATCGTCGCAGCGTTATCGCACCGGTGCTAACCGGTCACTTGCCATAGCAGATATTTGTTTTCAATATTTGCCTGCGCAATAACAACACAGCGTAGAAGCAAAATAAAGAAACATTCACCAACGGGATATTCCGAATCGTTACGCTGCCATAAACCCACGCTGCAAAAGCCCGTGTTTACGCGCTGGGACGTTTCACAAAGCGGAGCGGCCATGTTTTACGTGACCTCACACAGCGCGGCGCTTTGCCGTGACAAGACGCTTACGTCGGCCTTGTGTGTGTGTGTGTGTGTCCCGCAGGGCGGCATGTACGTGTTTCAGCTGTTTGACTACTACTCTGCGAGCGGCATGACCCTGCTGTGGCAAGCGGGATGGGAGTGCATCGTCGTTGCCTGGGTCTACGGTACGGCTAGAGCCCAGTGGCCGCCCTGGTTTATTACTGTGGGTGTGTTAACACCGCGGGTGTATGAATCACAAATACGCACCGCGTGCTTCATGAGCGGATGTTAAAGGTAGTGTGGCGTTAAAAAAAAAAAATGTGTGCCGGTGTAATGGTCCAATTTCGAAAAATCACTCGCAAAGTACAAAAATTGGGTGAAGCCACCAAGTAACATTGCCCCAGACTAAACCTACTACAGACGAGATGCGTCTGTGAGAAACAGTGCCTTCACGACAGCCTTGCGGTCTGGGAATTAACGTCGCGGATACCAAAGGTACCAATTATTCGATCTGATCTGTCCGCAAACTATCCCTGCTACGTAATCTTCAGTGGGATCGCACGGTGTGAACGCAAAGGCACGAAGATTAAAAAACCGCCACTGACCTGCGGTCTTGGTGTGGTCGATTGACGGCGGTGCCAAAACGTCCTTAAATATTTGCATTTGTGTTTGCACCTCATTCAGTGATGTTTTTGTGAGCCTGGATGGGAGGGAGAAGAGTGTTTGAGATGGAGAGGCTGATGTGAGCCGATAGGGCACTCGATGCTGGAGAGAGATGGGTGAATATATTTATTGATCAGGAACTCTACGATTTCTCATTTACAATAACCCCACTCCACATGTTAAAACCTTATTTACGTATAAAATTGTATTTAATATTATTGCGAGGGTATTAATTTCTTGATTGGATTTCATCCTTTTATTTTGCTTTCATACGATAAAATTATTTTCATTTGGCTTAATGTTGCATTGTTTGTTCAATTGGAATGTTGTTGTATAATAGTAATATTCGTGTTGTTTATGTTCTTTACGTAAATCTGCATTCACATGGTGTATCTATATTAACTTAGGTCTCCTTTATATATAAAAGATATGCTTTCTCATTGGGTTCTTACCTCGATAAAGCTCTGCCTGAAATTATTTAGTGAATGTATTAGAAATATACACATCGACAGGCCTATTTGCAGGTCGACTCAGCCTTAAATAAGTACCATGTACAGTGGAAACATCGGTACCGGGGAGACAAAGGTGGCTATGTGTGGTACTGGCCACCCAGCCCCTTGTGTGTTGTGTCGGCATGCATAGGTGGGCACTAACAGCACTTGCCCCAGCAATCTGTTAAAGGCTATTCGGGGGATCTTTGTCTTTGTGTGTTGAGCAGGTGGGGATCGCTTCATGGATAACATCGCTCTGATGATTGGCTACCGCCCATTCCCCTGGATGCGTTGGTGCTGGGCCTTCGTGACACCGTGTGTTTGCACGGTAGGTGAAATTTGAGATGTTAACATCTCTCAGGCGAAATGTTAACTCCTTTGCCTGGTATACAGGTGGTTGTGGGTTGGATCACGTATTTGGAGTTTGCATGTTCTCCCCGCAGTGGTTGCATGCATTTTTCTCCGAGTCTTCTGGTTTTTCCCTACACTTTTAGAATCAACGTGCGTTGAGAGTATTTGGCTGCTTTAAATTTCCACGCGATAAGCCACTTCGTTGAGCTATCATTTGTGGCCACGTCGCTTCTGACAAAGAGCTACATAGCTCAGTGGGCCTTACCTGATAAAATAGTAACTAGTTTTGGTTTAATTTAAATAGTTTAATTACATTTGAATATGTAATCATTTGTATTAGCTTCTTCAATATGCGAAGAGGCTTCAGTGCTTTGTAGACCTGAGTATCTATTTTGGATAGAGCGGCACCTATACCAGCGAAAAGCCAGACAACATTTGTTCCCTTCATTAACCAGCAGTGACCCACATGGCGAAGTATGGCCAACCTCTTCCCCCAGAATTGACTGGCACACCTACACCAAGACCTCTCATTGTGTTGAACCTATCCAGCAATGTTTCGTGATATCAATTCAGATGTTTGTTTCGTGCTCATTGAAGGTACAACATACTTTTGTTTTAATTTTAAGCTTAAAAAAATAATGATCATAGAAAATTTCAATTAAATAATTGTAATATTTACCAATGGAAAAGAGGCTCGTGGTATAAGTGGCCTTTCACTTGGCATAAATAAATAAAGGACGCGTGCATGAGTACACAGAGCTAACATCCAAGAATAATGTATTGAACTAGTTGAGATTTACCCAACCACTGTTTGCATGTATTGATTCACCACGGTGTTTCCTTGTTTGTATTTCCCATTTCGAATGCTTCCACCGGACAGGGCATCTTCTTGTTCAACCTCCTGAATTATAAGCCGCTGACGTACAACAAGGAGTATGTGTACCCCTGGTGGGGCGAGGCGCTGGGCTGGTGCATGGCCCTCTCGTCCATGCTGTGCATCCCGGTCGTGGCAATCTATCGCCTGGCACGTACCAAGGGCAACCTACTGGAGGTGAGATCCCTGCTCCAAACCCACCTGCATTGCTGCTGCTGCTGCCACAACGTCCCACCACCTCCCCCCTCCCACCTGTTTAGTGGAAAGTTCCTGCAGGATGTTAGAGCCGGTGATTTCCGAGACACGGTTAAAGAGCGACAATGTATGTATGTTGAACTTCTTTCACACCATACGTAGCCAACCGTGCTAATCGGAGGTGCGGGGGAAGGACAACAAACTAAGCACAAAAAGCAGTTGTCACAAAATGAGTTTTCAACCTAGATGATTTAAAAGTGCATCGCTCCAGTGGCTTTCTAATATCGGAGGGAAGAGCGTTCCAGACGGCCGCAGAAGCGTATCTGAAAGCAAGCGGTGCGGTAATAATTAGACACGCCCAAGTGGCTTGGGTCAGAGCACTGCGCTGACTAAATCTGTGGGAAACATTTGGCATAATCTGGAGATAGGCCCTGCACACATGAGGGGGTAACGCTCAAAGCTCCGCATAGATAGATTCAAGAACTCGTTGCTTTACTGACGTCAGTCACTTGACCACTGTGCAGCTTAGAAGCGTACGTACAATACCTGGTGTTCTCGGGCAGTTTTTCACGCGGGTGTTTTTGCCTGTGATAAAGGAAGCCAAGAGTACCTAGAACAACCCACGCAAGTTGTGTTTATTTTGTTTAACCAGGTGAGAGCTTAAAAGACGAGGATATCGTCTCAATTGTTTCATCATATTGATACTGGCAAGAGAGGGCATGGAGATATATAGTCTCATTAGTAAGAGTTGACCTGCGGCATTAGTCTGCCAGTAGCGGCGATATTTGCTATGTATGATCGCAATTGAGTAATTTGCGGGTAGTTTCTAACGTGGAAATTTGGACCCTGACGCTGGCACATAATGAGACACTCTTGTGAAGGATATCGGAGGATCTTTAACGTCCGCATTGAAGCAGACTGCACGTTTGATGTTTCTTGCTCCTGCGGTGATTATCATACGAGGTGATAACGCTCAAATCTCACCATAGATGGATTCGATCCATTGCTTTACTGGCATGTTCTGGCCACCTCACAGTCTTGTGGCCATTTAAATTATACAACAATGATGAACGATTACTAAATACCAGCAAGGAGGATGAGCAGATGGTGCAGGCGTGAGGACATCTGGTGATTGACTTCCGATCCACTCCTCTCTGTTGTTCTTCTCCAGCACCTCCCGATTAGTACGGCTGGCTACGTACAGTGCGAAAGTTCAACATACTTACAACCACCCTCTCCCCTACTTACCAACCTCTACCAATTTTAATTTGAGTGTGCTATTTTATTGAGGGACTGCGTATTGCCTTGGTGTGGTCTGGGACTGCTTTTGCTGTTGTTTTTCTACCTTGCCCAATTCGAACGTATATACTTTATCTATTTGATGTTTACATTTTTAGTGATTTGCTTTCCTTTCCTATACCTGGCACTTCTATCGTTTATTTGTATTGTTTGTTGTTGTTGTAACTTTCTGACCCATCCCCTACTGGACATCCGTGAAAAGCAGCTTCATAGCTCATCGGATTTCTCCAGGATGAATAAAAGATTCTGATTCTGTCTCCATTCCGTCTGCAGCGCTGGCGAATTCTGACAACCCCGGTCTGGGGCTGCCACCACATGGAGTACATGTCCCCGACAGAGCCGGCCCCGCAGAGCATCCAGGACGTGGAGACGACCCCTCCGATCGCGCTGACTCCCACGGACGAGAAGGTGGTGCTCTGCGAAACCATCATGTAACGAGCGCATCGATATTCCCGTGCCGTTTCTCTCGGCAAACAAAAAAAATAAACAAATTAACCTTTCCTGTGCGGGGGGCATTTCTTGTGCCCGAGATGAGACAAATAATTGTCGCGGTTTTTATTTTTTATTTTGTACGACATAGATCCGTGTTATCGTGATGCTGAACTTTTCCTTTGTAATCGGATGCTGCTGTGCAAAGGATGGATGATGGAGCGGGGATATTCATACGAATGACGGTAAAGATGAATGAATATTTCCCATGACAAAACAATATGGATTCTTCCCCAATTTGCGACCACGTCAGCATTTGGCAGCAGTTATTGATCAATGGCACTGGTGTTCGAAATAAGCTGTGGAACTTCGTACCCTTTCAGGTGTTATATATATATAGATATTCTCGTTAGTGACTGCACATTTCTACAGTTGTATTCAGTGTTATGGTCGATCACAAAGTGTTGACTGTTCAGAAGATTCTATCCTAGTCGACGTGCCATCCCATAGAAGCTGCATTTCTATGCATTGTTGTGAGCTGAACCAATGGAAGAATCCACATGTTATGGATCATTACTTAGAACCTAATTGTCCACCTGGGCACGTCTATATTCTCGTATTGCACCACTAAAGTTCGATGTAGAATATAGTTAAGCATAAAATGCAAATGTCTGTAAGTGTTCATGATCGCTGCATCGTTGCCAAACATGTGAAAGTATATCATGTGGGGTTTATCACGTGTGTTTGAATGTATTAGTCTGCGCGTGTTTTGTGCGTGGATAATTTCAACGCGTAAAACTCATGTTTCGGTGTAACCAATGACGAATAAAACAAAACAAAAATCCACCACGCACGGATTTGGAACCGTCAAGAGAAAACAATGCAATAAAGTGTGTCGAGGGGTTTTTCTTGCGGGAAAACGCCGATGTACACGACGGTTTAGCGCTGGAGGAGGATAAAAATCAGAGTTTTGGCGAGAAGGCGACAGATCGCCCCGTGCCCGAGTCATTGCAACAAAATTCCACAGCGGCAGATGCAATCACGTTTCGTGGCTTTTCGTCACTGGTTCCTGTGTTTGTCTGCGGGATGCCTACTCTTGGCAGGAAAGAGTGCATTCTCATTATACGTTCGGCATGACGTTTTAAAGTTATCTAGTGGTAGATTGTAAAATGTTTATAGTTTGTGTCTTCCATGACATAGTCTGGGTATAATAATTCACTCCGTTATCAGACGTTACCAATCACCGTGTAAAGAATCAGTGTTGGTTATTAACCTGTGACAGTCTTCCAAGAGATGTTATTCTTAACAAAAAATATAATCCATAACTGCTGTGGTGTTAAAACAAAAATCTTGTAAAATCCGACTACATTTTTTAACCTAATATCAACTATTCTTCTTGGATTGAGTTAAACTTACCAAGTAATGTCGGGCAAAGTGGGTCAGGTTTAACGTCCACCATATTCCCCTTAATGCAATGTTTTTTTTTACATGCATTTTTAGATTAAACATCAATATATTACTCATATATTGAACTCTAAAAGGCCATAAAATTGATTTGTATAGCACATTCTGGTGATTTTAATGTTTTGTTCACGGCCTTGTTAATCCGTAGAACTCGGAAGGATATTTAGCATTGGTGTATCTTGCTAACAGAGACCTCTTCTACAGTTCCAATGTAACACAACCAGACACTTCAAGTAATTAATACCAATCGGAAAAACTCAAAGAAAAAATAATCGTTCAGTTTTACGCATTTATAGGTTTGTAGGTTTAAAATGATACGTTTTTAAATGGTGTTGTCTTTTAACAGGTATTAAAATGTACATGTATAAGATGAGGAATTGAGAGGTATGTTGCTGTAGAGGTTGAGATGTATAATGGAAACTGAAAGTGGTGCCCTAAGGTTAACATCCTCCGCTTTCGTGAACATTATACTGGTGCTTTGACTGAAGAATGTGACCGATGTAAGTAACAGAGTGGAAATTCAATGCACACTTTACAGCCTACTATTTTTTGCCCTGTACATAAACAAAAAAAATTACAATAAAAAAAATACCGATTTACAAAGGATATATAGCCTCTGATTGTTTTATTTGTCTAAAATAATTCATTGGCACATTATCGTATATCCTGGTTTTGTGTTGTACGTACATCATGTGTTTGAAGAATAATCGTAAACTGCTGGTCTCTGATTGGAAGGGGAGCAATGCTGCTTGCAGTTGTTTGTATACTGGTGAGCCGAGTTTGATTTATGGCCACGGCTAACAGTGGCAGGCGGATAATCTGAACCGGTCCCCTTTACTATCCCACACTGACCAGCATAGTACAGTCAAACAGTCCGGACAACACCACCACATGGGGACGCCTTCATTCAGCAGTGTAAGTTATTACAGAGACTTACGAACATTCGACTTTCGAATTTTCAGAGATACGAACAAAACTGTCCGTATGTCCAGTTGCCTGTTCGGACCGAGAGTCGTAAGTTCAAACGTTGCGCAACAGATAACAGTGTTGGCATCTACATATGAAGAACCAGTGGCATGTACATCTACAGGAGATTATACAAATCTTAAAGCCATTCCCCGTGTTTAGTGTAAATGCCGTACAACATGTTTGGAATCGACAGAAGTAAAAAGTTTGACTTACGAACAAATCAACTTACGAACAGACGTCTGGAATCTAACTCGATCACAAGTAGAGGAGTCCCTGTACTCCGACAACCGTGGTCTGCTTTGCTGGCTTTCTCATGGGAAATACAACAGTGCTTAGAATCGCCCTTGTTAATCCCATTGGCAGCGGTAATTCTGATCATATTACTGGTAGGAACCTCCTGGTTACACCAGCCCACAGGGGATTATTGTGTCCGTCCGTCCGTCGTGCATCCAAAAATGGGAGGGTTGGGGCTGGGTGGAGAGGGGCTGGGTGGAGAGGGGCTGGGTGGGGAGGGGCTGGTCACCCCGTGGTGCCCTTATAAAACTCAACGTTTAACCTACTCATGCCGGCTTGTGCCCGTCCTCACAGTCGGCCATATTTGTGGAATACACCACGCCGCCGTTGACCCTGGCCATTGACCGAGCATCCCAACGTTCCTACCAGCTCCCTCCGCAGGAATGTGTTTTAAATTAAATTTCTACCGTACCAGTTAATTGCTCCAAGAATTTATCACGATAGGACTTCATATAATAGTCGTGATGCTATTGTCACCCGAGGAAATGGTGGTGGTTGACTTGCGTCGTGGTAAAAATTGTAGTAATTGTGATTAACTACAGTGTTGCTGTGGTGGATTGTGGTGTTTTTTGGTAGGCGAATTGTACGAATGTTGTGAGACTCCCTTCCTGTGGGTGTCGAGGTTGCCATACCCTGGCTCGCCAGGAGAAGGCAGTACAGCAAGTGGAACCAATCGCCACCTGTTTCTATCTGTTCGGGCATTGAGTGTTCTACCCTCGCATGCGTAGGGTGTTCTCCGGGTGCTCCAGTCTCTGTCCACGTATAAACACTCATTAATTGGCGGAAAGGTCTTAAAATAAACCAATGCTGGAACTCTCCTGAAAAAATGTGGCTTTAATGGATAAATCAGTAAAATAAATATTTTTTTGCATGTGGATGTCTCTACTCATGAGCATCGATTCGACTATAAGTGTGCGAATTTAAGCTTTCCAGCACTTCCTTCAAGAACATCATTAGAATTTGAATTAATCACCCATGCACAAGTGGCTATACATGTTTTAAGGTTTAGGCCTGGCGGCCAACCCGATGTCTGTGTATGGGGTAGTCTGCCAGAAGTCTTAACGACTTCACAGGCAGGCCAAGTTTAAAAGTAGCAGAGCCACTGACAACCGCCTTGGTCGGTGACGCCGTCACACCAATCTGATCGGAAGGCATCGGAGCCTTCAAATCAGATTGGTGCAAAGGGAAGAGGTGGGAAGATTACTAATTTAATGAATGAGGGACGGTTGAAAACCGTTGGACAAGGCAAAAGGCGATTGGAGGAGGAGAGGAGAACCTGCTAGAAAGGGGGGTACGGGATATATAAGGTGCCCAAGAGAGAGAGTTCGGGGTGCATTCTGGGGTGAAGCCTCTATAAGTATGGTCTCGACGTGTTTGCACATTATCTGCGAATAAACCATGAAGTTGAGTTAGCTGTACTTACCTCGTCCGAAGCCCTTTTCACACGAAAACCCCGGCTAGCCGGAGTTTTTAAGCCCATATTTAATTAATTATATATATAAAAAATTAAAGTATCATTATATGAAAATTATTTACTGAACACCTGTTGTATAGTAATTTTTAAAAAATAATAAAATTCACAAAAATGTGTTGTATCATTTCGATTTAAAGCTTTCGTGACTGCAGGGATTCATCTTCTTGGTTCTTTCGGTAAAGTCACGTAGAATGGAAATAATAAAATAATAAAAATAATAAAAGAATAAAAATAAAACATAAAATTACTTTCTTATGTTTTATTTTTATTATTTTAAAATAATAAAAATAAAACATAATGAAATTATTTTATTATGTTGTATTTTTATTATTTTATTATTTCCATTCTACGTGACTTTACCGAAAGAACCAAGAAGGTGTTGTATCATGTATGTCTAAACCAGTAAGTATTTAGTATTTAAAGTGTATTAAATGCACTTGCAATGGCGGGGTGGTGACGGATGGGGGGGGGAGATGGGGGAGTGGGAGCGGAGTGGGATGGAGAAGGGAGATAGTGGATGGAGAAGGGGGGGAGATGGAGGAGGGGGGAGATATGAGATGGAGGTGAGGGCGATTGGTGATGGGGGAGGGGGGATATGGGGGGGGGGGGTGGAGGGGGGATGGAGGACCAGAATGCCGAACCCACTTACAGAGATGGCTACAAAGCAGTGCTCGTCACGGAATACATCAAGTGAGTTGTTGCTGCGTTTGGTTTTGGAGAGTCAAACTGCACACACTGCTCTATGTACTGGGATACACGTGCACACAGGTTTTAGTTTCATGTTTAAAACAAAATTAATTGGCGGCCAGCGATACTTTTCCGGTCACCGAAGCATGCCCCCCCCCCAATGAGATGGAATGTCCGAGATCTTCGCTGCATAAAGTACTGGACTTAATTTTAATAATTGCACGGCTTAATTAGCATAATGTGAACAAGAAGCAGCTGGCATCGATATGTAAGTCAATGCAGAGTGCAGATAATTGTCGTAGTTCAGTGGATGATGTATCATGGCTAATGTGATCAAAGAGCAGGATTGTATGCAGAATCGTGGCACTGTATTGCCATCATTGGAAAGCATGCAATGCATCTTCAGCAGCGAATTCCATCGCTACAGCAAATAAGGTTACATGGGTAAATGATTGCCCTCCGACTTCCACACATTCAAGGTCTCTTGCTGAAGATTGTTTTAAGGACACTTATCTTTGTTTAATCCGTCTTTCAAAATGTATTCTCGTGTGTGCAACAGACTGCCAGGGTTTGTTTAAACGTGTACCGTTCTCTTTCGCCTGACCTTGGGATTTGCCAAATGTCAATCAGCAGAATAGGTTTATTGAGCGGGGTTGCTGTTTGCAAATTTCTAAAAAAGAAAACAATGTGCACATTCAACGCTGCCTACAAAATGAAGAACAGCAAACATGTAATTCCTACTTTTGTCACTGCCAACCCCAGTTTTAAAATTATTATTTTTAAACCATGACCTTTGTGTCTGTGGAGGTGGAGTGGTTCAGTGGCCTGTGCCACTGAGCGAAATGGTCCTGGAACTATCCCTTGACCAACGTGGTGAAGTATGGTCACACAACCTCGATTAATACAAGGCATGGGGCGTAACTTTATACAACATATGATTAAGTGAGGACTGTAAATTACCTGCAAATTCAAACGTAATGGTTGTTAATTACTGTACTGACACTAATAGTGGAAGAAATCATCTTTCGTAGGAATGGTTGTTAATTACTGTACTGACACTAATAGTGGAAGAAATTATCTTTCATTGGAAATTTCTAGTTTGACCGGTAAACTGCCAACCCAAGTATTTTTTTTTACGATGACGCGGAGTGGTGGTGGTTGCAGTAGCTTGTGCCACTGTGCTATGAGCCCAGTAACCCGAGTTTCAGCAGTGAGTGGTGACTCACCAATGGTGAGTAATATCTGAACTGGTCCTGGGTCTATCCCTTGACCAACACGGTGAAGTATGGCGACACAACATCAATGAATGCAAAGGCACGGGGCATCCTTCATCCAACAGAGGATTCAGTAAGGACGGTAAATTGTTACGTGCCAAATCAAAAGGAACGATTGTTAATTACTGTATTGACGATACTGGAGAAGAAATTAAACTAAACTATCTTCTTGGTTCTTTCTGTAAAGTCACGTAGAAGGGAAGTAATAAAATAATAAAAATAATAAAATAAATTTTTTTTTATTGTTTTATTTTTATTATTTTATTACTTCCCTTCTACGTGACTTTACCGAAAGAACCAAGAAGATGAATCCCTGCAGTCACGAAAGCTTTACATCGAAATTTAAACTAAACTATGTAAACTAAGATGTGTTTATTTTACCAGGTAAGGTCCACTGAGCTATATAGCTCTTTTTCAGAAGCGACCTGGCCACAAATGGTAGCTCAATGAAGTGGCTTATCATGTGGAAAAATATAGCAGCCAAATTAACGTGTGTTTTTAAATGTGGAGGGAAAAACCGGAGGACCCGAAGAAAAACCCACGCGACCACGCGGGAGAGAGACACCGCAAACTCCAAACACACAGGCGTCAGGGTCGGGATCGAACCCACAACCTCCTGTACATACCAGGCGAACTAGTCAACATCTCCGAGCCACCATGGCGCCCAATTCCCAACAAAAATTCAGCTTGAGTTGGCAATTGCTGCTTTGGCCGGTACTCCGAGGACAACGGCCTCTCTCAAGTCGAAAAATCTCCCCTCGATTTCCGTTGGGGCGCAACGGGACGATAACCACGGAGCCAGCTTTGGTACAGTGTGCAGCGTGAACATTGGCAGAGGCGTGATTTAATCCTCGAAGTAATAGCGGCTTATCTCTCCCAGCCCACAAAACAATTTTAAAGTGTTCCGTGAACAAATAAATCAAGCCAACGGGTTTGCGGCCGTTTGAACAAGCACGGTGCGGCAGAGGGCTTTTGCATCGCAGATTATGGAGCAGTGTGGCTCATGGAGCTGGGGGCCCACTAAGCCGGTTGAATTAATCCCGAACTTGAGGCTTGGCAGCTCCATCGGTTTGCACGTGGCATGCCCTCCGAAAGTTGAGGGGCAGTTTGTGTGTGTGATTGCCCTGGGATTGCTGTGATCAGCTCTGTGAGGACTTTCCCCGGTCTTCTTGGTTCTTTCGGTAAAGTCACGTCTGTCTCCCCGACAGACCTGGTCTTCACCTGAGGACGGCTGCTTGCGTTGTGGCCGAAACGTCGTGAGAATGATTTTATTATGTTTTATTTTTATTATTTTATTACTTCCCTTCTACGTGACTTTACCGAAAGAACCAAGAAGATGAATCCCTGCAGTCACGAAAGCTTTAAATCGAAATTTGACTTGCCCCGGGTTACGCTTGATGAAGATGGAACATGCCGTTTCGTGCGCTCGGTATTTATAGTGACCACGGCAATATTTTTTTCTTTGCTTATGCAACGAGTTCCGTGGGGTGTGGGTCACACGGTTGGGTCCCCACGAAGATCTGTGGAGCCGTGCCAGCCACCCCCTTCCCACAGCAGGTTCATTGTGTATCGCAGATATTGTTTAACTCCACTCATAACTTTAGGTATAACGTTAAAAAACAAGTTTCAAGGGCACGCGGCAATGAGATTCTCTGTTTTCGTAACAAAGTCTTGTGCTTGCGCTCGTCTAAGACGGTCGCCCCGTTATTGATTGCTCGACAAAATGGCAGTCGCCGTCGTAACAACAGTGGCCTTGCCTTGAATGCACAACAGTGCATCCTTTTTGTTTTACCTTTATGTAAAAATTTAAATTAACTTAAAATTCTCATGGAATTTATCATGCACATGATATAATTTTTCTACGCTATTTACCGTTATCAATAATCGCCCAGTTATTAGCAAATACAACGCAAAGTTCAAACCCTAAGTTAGACTGACACTGTTTGGGGAGGAACACCTCCATTCAGCAGTGGATTGACAAAGTGTGCGTGAATTATTTTAAAACAGGATAGATATAAAACAATGCAAGTGCAAAACACTATCAGTTAAAGGCAGTGCAATTTGTCATTCAAATACTCATATTACAAAGGATCTGATTGCAAAAAAACACTTTCACGAGGGTGGCCGGGTGGGTTCAGGGGTCAGACCGCTAAAGCTTGCACCACTGTGATCCTCGGTTTGAAGTTGACCAACCACCTGTGTTTAAACTGGCCTCTCGAGTGTAGCAAGTGCAGCTGTAAATACAGATTTAGACGGGGGGTGGCCAAGCCCCTATAGTGCCCATGCCTCATTGCCAGTTGCGAAGCAGCTCTCGCTCCTCCATCTCATGCCCTGGGCTCTTTCGCGTTCGTCTGGGAAAACAGACGGGCAGAACGTGGGTCATCGCAATTCGAATGGGCCAAAGTGTACCGAGACTGCTGGCGACGCTGTGGTGTCACATGCCATGCGACGCACACAGACAAAGACAAAGATCCCCCGTAGAGCGTGAACAGACTGTAGGGGCAAGTGCTGTTAGCGAGCACCTATGAAGGCCGGTATGGCGCACGAGGGGGTGGATGGCCAGCACCACGTCCGGCCGGCTTTGTCTCCCAAGTGGCGATGTTTACACACCTCACCAGGTACTCATTTGAGGCCCAGTCGACCTAGGGGAGACCCACAACCCGTTCAGATGAAACGTCACCGGTGTTGTCCGTGAGCGGGAATTGAACTCGGGCCGCCGGGTTCGCAGCGCAGCGCTCTAACCGCTACAAAGACAAAGATCCCCCGTATAGCCCTTAACAGACTGTTGGGGCAAGTGCTGTTAGCGAGCACATATGAAGGCCGGCACAGCACACGAGAGGGTGGGTGGTCAGCACCACGCCCGACCTCCTTTGTCTCTCCAGTGGCGATGTTTACGCATCGCACCGGGTACTAAGTTGAGGCTGAGTCGACCTAGGGGAGGCCTAGGGACCGGTTCAGATAATCGTCACTGGTGTTGACCGTGAGCGGGAATCGAACCCGGGTCGCCGGGTTCGCAGCGCACTTGGGCTCCGATGGTCAAACGTGTCAAATGAGATGAGCGTCATCAGGGGGTTAAAAACAGAAAATGTACGCAGATGGATGGCGTGATTTTTTTTTCGTGGCTGAAGACGCGGTCACAAGTTGAACGTTTGCTGCGAGGACGCACGGCAGATTGGATTAACTTGGAAAATAAAACCATACTCTTAGTTTTTTTCGGTAAAGTCACGTAGGTAAATAAAAAAAATATTTTTATTCATACTCTGAGGTTTTTTCGGTAAAGTCACGTAGGTAAAAAATGAATTAAAATGTTTATGAAAATAACAAAATATTTTTATTTAATTTTTTACCTACGTGACTTTACCGAAAAAAACCTAAGAGTATGAATCCTTGCAGTCACGAAAGCTTCAAATATAAAATAAAACCAGCTTCGCTCGCTCGCTCGCTGGCGCACATCCCCCGGCAGTTGCGCGGAGTTTTTTGAGCCGTAATTTCTCGAGGCCTATTTTTTGCCGCTGAGAAACATAACCCACCTCCCCCAGCCCCTGCCCTCTCCCCCACGCCACGTCAATGTTGACAGGGCACACGCTCTCAGCAAGAGGTCGCCTTCCAGCAGCATGTGAGACAAATTGTACGTTGAATTGGGCCAGTGAGCAGAAATGCACACTTCTGCAACAGCGTCGCTTTGTTAAAATAGAGCGCCTTTTTATTTATTTTTTACAATTTTAGAGAAGCTGATCGTTAGCAACCACCACCCACCGCTTGAATAATAACTGCACGGGTCTGTTGCTGTTGCCTTTTTTGGTCTGATGTCAACATCGCCGCCGCCGCCGCCACTACCGTCTGCCCTCCATATTTGTTTATACGCTCATGATTCACTGCGACGATCGATTGAATCTGCATTTGTACATTATTTCCGTGCTACACGGATGAATTTGATCTGTTAATACGTGGCAAGTACTTTATGTATGCAGTCAATGGAATGTTGGGGTAGTGTGTACGTATGTATGCATGCCTGTATGTGTTCACGTGTTTACCCAATGTTTTTTTTTAATAGGATGAGGCATCCAACCCGTTATTGCCGTTCACATTACACAGCTATATATTTATATTAATTATTATACCACATTCTCTGATTAGCGTCTTGCTTACTGCCTGTTTTCAGTTTTCATTATGAGTCGAGATATGCATATTGGAGCGTCATGATAGTCGTCTGTGTACGTTGTGCAATTCGTTTTGAGTGTTGTGTCCCAACGTCCCTATTAACACTGAAAAGTAGACAAGGGGGTTAAAGTGAATACTGCCAGTGAGTTTAACTTCAACCAAGAGTCACTGGAATGCCTTGCTTCATTTTTTATTCATAGGCGGCTGCTAATTAGGGCTAACAAGGCATAGTCCCCCTCAGACCTAATTCGCGACGTGCATTCAAACCGTCTGTCGAGTAAAACCTCTTGAATCTGGACTCGGCGAGGGAGCGTAACGTCACACCACTAGCAGAGCACGTGGACAAGTGGAGAATGCGGTGAGCCCGTGTAATTGGGCATCGGTCCACCATGTGCTCTGCGCTGCGCAGAAACTTTGTGCGGTCTCATTTTACCATTGGGCATCACTCCGCCACCATGGTGACAATACACATGCAGTATAATTATGAAAATGAATTGATGAAAGATCTGTCCATACGCAATGTTTTTGTTATTTACTCTATCAGCCTATGGACTAAAAACATACGGCATTTTCAGTGAAGCCTTTTCAATAATTAATTGGACACTTGAGATTTACTTAGGGGACAAGGGGCATTGTATGAAAGCAGGGGGGGGGGGGGTTGCCCTGTGGTTTCCATGAGCCTCACCGTGGCATTCGGTCGACATACACCGTGTAAAAGTCATGCAAAGGAATTTCCTCCAAAATTGATACTTTGACCGCACTAAACATTTCTTGCTGACATTGTCATTATAAATCTAGGTCAGTTATTGACCTATGGAAAAGTACATTTTGTATCGTATTGACAAATGCACACATTCTTAATCCATCACTGAAGTGTCAGTGGACATTTATTTTCGTATGGTATTTGGTGTCACCCAGGAGTAATGGCAATACATCAAAATGTATCGACATGTATTACTTAGAATATGAATAATAACGTACAGCCCATTGTAAATCCACCACTAAAGGCTCCCCCAGAGTCATGGGGGGGTTTTTTTTGACCATACTTTACCATGGAGGCTCAGTTCAGATATGGCTCGCCGTGGCTGGGCATGGAATCTCAGCTTGCCAGGCTCAGAGTGAAATGTGCGAACCTTTGCTCCACTGCTGCATGCAGATGACTTATAATATGCACAATGTTGACGTATGTTGGGTCGTATCATTACCAAATATCAAATTTTCAGTGTTGCATAGGTCATCTTGATATACTACCTCACTATGTTCCCAAGTGTGCTGTTTGTGCTCATAGGCTAAAAATAAGGAATCACTACCCAAGCACATGGTAGAGTGATGGGTGTATGAAGGATCCATGAGAGTGTGGGTGTCATGGTGTCTCAGCTCAACATTCCACTTGAAAAGAGTGGAACAACATGGACGTCCAGAATTAACGCCTCATTTGAGACCCAAACATCACCGCATCTCGTGGCTTTTGACATTCCTCGCCCTCGACTGGTGGAACCATCAACGGAATAAGAATGTTAAAAGGCTGATGGGCACATCTCCTTCATGAATGGTTCATTAAAGGCATGGCCACAGTCGTGCGACTGCGGCCATGCAACCCAAACTTTTGGACGATATAGTGAACCACTTTAGTATGCGCCTCTTCAGTGGAGGAGGAACAGCAAAACTACGCAAACTCTTTCCCGAAGCCCTCTTGTCGAGGCTAGCAAACCTCGATATTTGCATTGAGCTCCTGAAGGCATAACAGTCGTGCACAAGAATAAAATGGAACTTGAAAATAAAAAAATACACTGCTCTCTCTACTTGCAGGCTTCAAAGCATCACTTCATCGGGCCCCACCTCCTCGCGTGCTCAGCGGTTCACTCAGCCAATCAAATGAGGGGTGTGAGGCCCTCAGAATGATTCCATGGGGTTTTTTTTCTTCTCCCGAATTACATAACTCGAATAACCTGGCTCTTGCATCCACAGGCCATAAAAGCCTTCCATTTTGTCAAAGCACTGTACAGCAGAGTGGCTATCTCAGAGAGAGGCTGTTTACATTGCAATGGCAATTACCATTGTGCTTTGACACGATGTAAAATCCAAACGTGTTTGGTAGTAAATCAGTTCATTTTGCATTCTCGACGTGTGCACATGCAGTGCAGTAAATGTGTAGCTAGTTAAGTGCTTCTAATGACCCTGTAAAATTATGCAGCTACATGAGTTGAAATAATACCAGCATAGCAGAGAGCAAAGTTAAAACGTAACTTTTTCATTACTCTGACTTTTAATGACACCATAACATGCTCATTTATTTCACGTAAAAATGCCTCGGTTACGTGGATTTTGAATGGCTGCAGTTCTTGGAGGTGCATGTGTAGGTCATACGCCTATGAGATGCTGACAGGAAGCTGCACATTCAGCCCTTTCTTGACTTTTGTGTCTGCACGTATGGGTAGTTAGCTGTAGACCAGAACCGGCCCTAGACCTTTGGGGGCCCTAAGCAAAATTTGGTTGGAGGCCCCTTTGATGTATGATTTGTTTCACCAACTAGCTAGCAGTGACTCTAGGGGGCCCTCTGCTGGCCACGGGGCCCTTTGCAATTGCAAGGGTCGCTTAGTGGCTGGGCCGGCTCTGCTGTAGACCACGTGGTTGTGGAACGTTAGGGGCAGTCTCGATTGCTCGAGTCCAGTCCATGACCTCTAGGCTGCCGTCCTAGCCATTTTCTCTGGCCTCGTCATTCACCTTTGTCTCAGGGGTGAGACTTTGGATGTCCTCGGGGATTGACTACTTGGTGCATTCCAACGGGTCACGTGCAATGTCTCATACTTTAAACTGGCATGACTTTTCTATAATTGTATTTTACATTTTTATTTGGATTTTGTATGGTAAAGCTCACACACCACATGTGAACGAACCCACCTGAGTCAAAAACTTCTGTTCATGGACGGTACTTTGCTTTGTTACCCGGGTCTGTGTAACAACTGAACCATATCCAAAGCGTACAAAAGGGCAGCCAAACAGAATGGGAAAGATGTTGACCGATTGCTAATTTTAGCAGAAAAATAAATAAATCAGTATTGACCTTGATTTCAGCTTCCTGGATCCCACCCTTCAATCAATAACTGGTTTGGGATACTTTTCAACGCACAGTCATAATCATTGGGCAGGTAAGACTCATCCGTAAAATAATGCTTTATTCCGTTCATGATGCATCCATATAATTAAACATGTAAGAAGCCATTATTTATGGTATGTGACAATGATATGTGACTATGTGCATTAGGCTTGGTTGATCAAATGACATTGTACATTAGAGGTCCCTGTAATTAATTGCGAATAGATCTGTATGCATAACTAAAAACGTGAGACATGCATCAAAAACACTGCCTTAAGAGGTGAAATATACAATCGGCAATGGTCCTTCGTAGCACATACAGCATTTTTAAAAGCAGTCTGATCGACAAGTGTGAGTTTTTGTTGCTGTTATTTGTGCTTGTGCACCACAGCCAACGGCAGCATCACCACCAAATAAATTGTATACCGAACTGTCCATTCCATTTTCCTCGCCCTCCTTGTCGTCTTGCCGAGATCCGTGCCCACTTAAAGGCGATCGCGACGGTGGTCAGATTTCACACCGACGGTGGTGAGATTTCACATCGTGTAACACAACAGGCTCTTAAATTTCGATTTAAAGCTTTCGTGACTGCAGGGATTCATCTTCTTGGTTCTTTCGGTAAAGTCACGTAGAATAATAAAAATAAAACACAATAAAATAATTCTCACGACGTTTCGGCCACAACGCAAGCAGCCGTCCTCAGGTGAAACCTCGACAGACCTGGTTTCACCTGAGGACGGCTGCTTGCGTTGTGGCCGAAACGTCGTGAGAATTATTTTATTATGTTTTATTTTTATTATTTTATTACTTCCCTTCTACGTGACTTTACCGAAAGAACCAAGAAGAAAAAAACAGGCTCTTATAACTCGGTTCGTTGTCACAAGTACAAACGAGATGGTACAAATGGGACAACAACAACAACAACAACAAAAAAGTCGCATTGATTAACTAATTAATTTAATCACGAGCCATAATCGTGACAGTTTGTCTCATCGCCACAGGGGGTGAATCAATGCATTCATCACGCTCACACTATCTGGGCAACTCGAGCATGACAATAGGTGGCAGCAGCGAGTTCTATCGCTGCAGTGGTGATAACACAATTATTTAGTACAGCCTCGAAACCCTCGTGTGTGGGTGTGTGGGTCGGATGACCTCTGGACGGTGAAGCTTATTGACTTCACTCTCCCGTTGACGTTGCACTGACGTGACGTGCGACACTTGCTAGTGGCACCAGACTGGCCTCGTGCGACATGTGTGCTTCGTGTGAATGTTGTGTGGCAGTTACATTTCGATTTAAAGCTTTCGTGACTGCAGGGAATCATCTTCTTGGTTCTTTCAGGTCTGTCGAGAAGACAGAGTCAGACTCTGTCTTCTCGTCGTGAGAATTATTTTATTTTGTTTTATTTTTATTATTTTATTATTTCCCTTCTACGTGACTTTACCGAAAGAACCAAGAAGATGTTGTGTGGCAGTGGACACTGCGCAGGGACGAGTGCACGTGACATTCACAGGGTGTGTGCTCATTGCCCGACACGAACGTTGCATCCCCATGCAAAGGGACACTTATTTTCATTGCTTAAAGATAGGTCTGCTCAAACTCAATATCACACACATGCACATAGCCAGGGCTTGCGCAGGGTTTTCTGGAGGCAAATTCCACGTGAGGCCCTATTATTCATGAACGACAGAAGCCATTCCCACTGTGGCACCCTCTTTTGTAGGGGGCCCAGGGCAGACTACCCCAACCCCCCCTGTACACCCCACAATAATATTTTCTTACGAATAGGTTTACCAATGGTAGAGAAAGGGTCAGGTCTAGGTTTTCCTAGGCACCGATATATAATTTTACTCTCCCCAGTTAAAGCGTATTCAAGCTGTGTCATGTCATGATGTTTTTACTGGTAGGAACCTCCTGGTTACACCAGCCCACAGGGGATTATTGTGTCCGTCGTGCAGGGAGGGGCTGGGTGGGGAGGGGCTGGGTGGGGAGGGGAGGGTGGGGAGGGGCTGGGTGGGGAGGGTGGGGCTGGGTGGGGAGGGGTGGTTGGGGAGGGGCTGGGTGGGGAGGGTGGGGCTGGGTGGGGTTGGGAGGGGTGGGGGGCTGGGTGGGGAGGGGCTGGTCACCCCGTGGTGCCCTTATAAAACTCAACGTTTAACCTACTCACGCCGGCTTGTGCCCGCCCTCACAGTCGGACATATTTGCGGAATACACCACGCCGCCGTTGACCCTGGTCATTGACCGAGCAACCCAACGTTCCTACCAGCTCCCTCCGCAGGAATGTGTTTATTTAGAATTCTCCGAGTGAGAGGTGGACAATCCTGTGTCTGAGAACGGCCAAAGAAGATGACATCATGGAGCTACTTTTTAAATTATTTCAACCCAAACGTTCCTCCAACCACCACAAAAACACAACTGTAAAACCATGGGATACAGGTAATTTTCATTTGGAGCACCACACCTATGGAATAAGCTCCATGAGACAATATGCCAAATTTACTCCCATAACTCCATTCAAATTACAAATAATAATACATCTCTTAATGTTCGCCTACAACAATTAACTTACAAACCACATCTCCTAAATACCACGTTTGTTCGATGTACAATATTTTTCAAGGGCCCTGTACTGCAATATGACTGGGTAATTGGCTCAACATGATGATCCGTGTGACAAAGAAAATAAACTCAAACTGTACGCTCAACTACAGCAATTAACTTACAACCACATTACTTCTGCTGCGGTGATGGTCGTGGTGAGGATGGTGGGCATGGAGGTAGGGAATTTTCTAGTGCCTTGAAATATTGTGTTGTGCTTTTTAATCGGATGTTGTACTTTGTCAAATAAATGTTGCTGTATTTTTTGTTGTTGTGTTCGTTCGATGTAATGGCAACTTGGATGGCAAATCTATGCCAGGAAGGTTCCCCACATAGTAATACAAAATTAAATGTACGTGCCTATTTAATATGCCCTTTTATTCAGACTAAGGGAACACCTTTTTTAATATTACAAAATCGTGTTGCATGTCAAAACTATTCTGTGAGGGAAATTAAGTGAAAACCCAAACTACGTGATTTTATCTTCTTGGTTCTTTCGGTAAAGTCACGTAGAAGGGATATAATAAAATAATAAAAATAAAACATAATAAAATAATTCTCACGACGTTTCGGCCACAACGCAAGCAGCCGTCCTCAGGTGAAGAACAGGTCTGTCGGGAAGACAGCGTCTGAATGAATATTATGTTTTATTTTTATTATTTTATTATTTCCCTTCTACGTGACTTTACCGAAAGAACCAAGAAGATGAATCCCTGCAGTCACGAACGCTTTAAATCAAAATTTTACGTGATTTTAGTTTAACTATTTGTACATTTACACGCACGCAGTTCATTGGTGAGCAGGTTGAGACCATATTCTTGCTACATTTGAGAGAATTTGTTTAGTCACAAGCGCCTCAAACGTTGAATTAGACCCAGAATCTTCAGAACTGCTCGTGACTGCGGTGCTGTCACGTGACACCCCCCCCCCCCCCCGTTCGACTCTGTGAGTCGTGTGGGCCACCCCAGTCTTGCCATGGCGACCTGTTTGCGTGTGCTCGTAAAAGCTTCTCCGGCGAAATTAAACGTGAAACGTGAACCATGAATAAATGGACTGTGCTGCTTGATTGCATGCGAATTGCAGAATTTTGTCATATTTGTTCTACGAATCGGTTTGGCTTATTATTTATTTAAACGTTAATCGGGACTCTCGACCTAACGGAATAACAGTGCGGTCACGTGGCTCTTTCAGGCACTCACTTTTACGGTTACATAAAAACCACACTCAATGCACTTGGACAAAACAGCTATTTACTGAAGCAATTTGGAGCTGTTGTGGTTAGCGCCAGTATCCATGTGTAATGCGGGCGTAAGCGACCTTCCGGAAGTGACGTCACGGGGGGTGGAGTCATGTGACGTGGGGGTAAGGTTCGGGGCTTTAAGCGGGTAAACCGGAAGGGGAAGGTAGTCGGGGTGTGAGCGGAAAAGAGTGAGGCCACGCGGGCAAGTGTGGAGAGGGGGGGCGCCGACGGCGATCGGGAGCCAACCCCGAAGATAAGAGGAAGCTGCGGAGTGGTGTGCAGCTGCGGAGGAGACAGCCAGGAGGGCTGCGTGTTAGAGGCAGCGGTGTGGCTGCCAGGGGGAGCTGCGGAGAGAGAGAGAGAGAGAGCAAGAAGCTGTGAGAGCTGCGGAGGGAGAAGAGCAGCAGCGAGTACAGCCAAGGGGGGCTGTGTGAGAGAAACAGCAGCGGAGCTGCTGTTGTGGATCGGGCCGACATTGGAGTCAGCACCGTGGAGAAGCTACAGAGTAAAGACAGCCGTGTGGGTGTACAGCACGAACCGAATAATAAAGGACACTGAGCCAGACATCGTGGTCCAGTCGTTTATTACACTGGTGTCGGAAGTGCAACGGCATGTCGAAACAAGTGAGGAAGAAAGTTAATCCGGCGCCTGCATCGGCTTCTTCGTCCGACGATGACGAACTCCCTCCAACCGCGGATCCTGTTGGGGTGGTGGAGGAGAGCCCGGCTGAGGCGACCACGGGAACGGGAGTGGAGGATGTTGGCGCGGTGGCGGGTCCGTCGACATCATCAGACGCGGATCAACGATGGCAAGCGATGGCGGTACAACTGGAGGCACTTCAGGACGTCCTGGCGCATCTATGCCATCTCGTCGCGCCAGGGACGATGGATGATGCAAGTGGTGCTCCGCGGGCCGCCACGTTGCCTGTCCTGCCGCCGCCATTGCCCACGCGGCAAGAGGCCACCATTTTGCGCGCTCCGTGGCGCCAAACCGCCATCTTGGCCACGCCGCGGGCCGACGCCATTTTGAATTTGCCATCACAACCACCACCATTGGAAGACGGCGGGAAGAGGAGTCGGAGTCGCCACCTTACAACAGTTAAAGAATTTTCCGTCGGTGGGGACTGGAGCGCGTTCGCCTGCCGCTTCTTGGCGGCGGTACGCACAGCAAGATGGACCGATGCGGAGGCTTTGGAGGTGTTGCCGACTCTTCTGGACGACGAATCTGTCCGATTCTTCCGTTCCATAGCGACCGATAAGAAGGCAACTTTATGTGGTGTTTTTCAAGAAATGGCCGATGCTTATGAGCCACCAGATGATGCGCATCGGCGATTCGCTCAACGACAACGAGCACCAGAGGAGTCGCCCGTGGCGTTCAGGGGTGCGGTGCTGGAGCTGGCCATGGCAGCTTATCCTGAGACGCCACAGGACCTGCTCGAGCCTCTCATATTAGGGAAAATGTTGGAGTTGTCTCGGGATCTAGGGATCCCCATGCCTGTGTGTGGGCATGAGAAGCTAACTTCCCGGATGGCTGCTAAGTGTCTCGATGCGCAATTCAACCTCCGTCGCTGGAAACAAGTGACGGCGTGGACGGGGGGGCCCGTCAAAGAAGGGGATGCGCTGGGGTGGGACCCTGCGCAGGCCGTCTATGTTCCGGATGACCGGGGCCCTCAACAACTGACGGCCGCCTCCGCTCCATGGACGGGACGCGGCGGGCCGAGACCGCGCGCGGTGCTACCAGAACGGGGCCGTCAGGAGGCGAGGCCTGCGCTTCGGCGCAACGAGGCCGAATGTTTCCGCTGCGGGCGTAGGGGCCACTACGCCAGAGACTGCTGGGCCCGCTTCCCGGCTCCGCCGCAGCAGGAGGCCTCGGCACCGGTCAAGTCGGCTAAAGATCCTCCGAAACAGGCATGTCGGCACGCACCAGACACTCGGCAAGGCTTTCCACCTCACCCACCACCTGTGTTGCGCGATCCTATTGTTGTTGTTAAAGAAAGGCCATCGACGGGGCCTTGTCATTCAGTTACGCAGTGGCGCAAATTGGCACGGAGAGTTGTCGCGGCCGCTACGGGTTCGTCCACTGTACCGGGGTCCATACAAGGTGTGGACGTGCGCATTTTGGTCGACTCGGGGGCGTCTGCGACTATTATATCGGATGTCATTTTCCATCTGTTGGGCATTCCGTCGGGGGCTGTGCGTCCGGTTTATGGGTCGTGCGTCGCTGCGAACGGGGGTAGCATGGGCATCGTGGGTCAGGTGGATGCTAAGATATCTATTGGGGATGTGTCGGCCTCGGGTGTTGTGTTGATATCGAGATCTTTGGCGGTTCCTTGTTTGTTAGGCACCGATTTTTTGGCTAAGATGCCCATTTTGATCAAAATCAATGAGAATTGTATTGAACTGCCGGGGGGCCGTCAAATCTCGTTTCTGCCGTCGCTCTGGGGGCGACCTGCTTCGGCCGTACAAGTGCAGGCGCTGTCCGTCGCATCTGTGGACATCCCACCTGGTACACAGATGCTTATACCCTTGCGGTATCGGAAGCCCCTGCCTGATCGGCTAGGAGCAGTAGGGGTCTTGTTGTCACCGTCCGCCACGATAACAACCGGGTTGGCGTTAGTGGGGGCACAGACCATCGTCCGGCCGGATCAATTACCGTTTTTACAGGTGCTTAATGCGGGGGGAGAAAACGTCCGTGTCCCGGCCGGTACGGTTGTGGCACATGCCACTACGGCGTTTGCGACCCATGATTGTCCACATAGCCGGGGAGTTGTTGCTGGGGTTTCCGAGCCAAGGAGTTCGGATGATCGTTGGGTTGCTCATTTATGTGACGAAAATTCTTCCCTGTCCATGGAGCAACGTGGTGCGCTGCGTAAATTGTTGTTGACATATTCCGATGTGTTCAGCTCCGATGATTTGGATTTGGGCCGCACTTCCTTGCTTTACCATCACATTGAGACGGGCGATGCTGCCCCTATTCGATTAAATTCGCATCGGATGAGTCCTGCGGAGCGAGAACACGTACGGGGGGCAGTGGAAGACATGTTGGCTGCGGACATTATATCGCCATCTAACAGCCCATGGGGCGCTCCAGTCGTCTTGGTTAAGAAGAAGGATGGCAAATTGCGATTTTGTGTTGATTTCCGCAAATTGAATAAGATATCGGTGGCAGATGCGTACCCTCTGCCGCGTATGGATGACTCCCTCGACGCATTGTCGGGGGCTAAGTTCTTTTCCACACTGGACCTCTCTTCGGGATTTTGGCAGCTTCCCCTTGACGAGTCCTCACGGGAGAAAACCGCATTCCGTACGCCTCAGGGGTTATTTCAATTCAACTGTCTCCCGATGGGATTGAATGCGGCCCCTGCTACATTTCAAAGATTGATGGAGCTCGTTTTGACGGGGTTGCAGTGGGAGACATGTCTTATATATTTGGACGATATCATTGTCTTCAGCCGCACATTCGATGAACATTTGACGCGGCTGGAGACAGTGTTTACGAGGATGCGTTCTGCCAAATTGAAATTCAAACCAAAGAAATGTCACCTACTGCAACGGTCCGTCCGCTATTTGGGGCACATTGTGAGCGCTGAGGGAGTGTCCACGGATCCGGAAAAGACGGCGTGCGTCCGGGATTGGCCGACTCCGGCCACCGTGGGGGATGTTCGGCGGTTTTTGGGATTTGCCTCGTATTACCGAAGATTCGTGCCGGGTTTTGCGACGATTGCGAGGCCCTTGCATCTCCTTACGGGTAAAGGACGGAAGTTTGTTTGGGGACAGCCGGAGGAGGCGGCCTTTCGGAGTCTGCGTGATCTATTGGCCACGGCCCCAACATTGGATTATCCCGATTTCGATCACCCATTCATTCTTGATACGGACGCGAGTGACACAGGTATTGGGGCGGTGTTATCACAGTCTAAAGGGGGTGTAGAGCGTGTCGTGGCGTATGGTAGCCGAGTCTTGTCTCCTGCGGAAACCCGCTACTGTGTCACTCGCAGAGAACTATTGGCGGTTGTTTTTTTCCTACGGCAATTTCGACCATACCTCTACGGTCGTTCTTTTATTGTGCGTACGGATCATGCGGCCTTGCAATATGCCCTTAAAATTGACCAGCCATCCGGACAGTTGGCACGTTGGTTGGACACGCTACAGGAATTTTCCTTCCAAATTCAACATCGGAAGGGTGTGCGCCATGCGAACGCTGACGCACTTTCCAGATTACCGCGGCGCGGCCCTTGTAAATGTGAGTCGGGGACGCATAGGTGTTCGCCGATTCCAAACCCCCCTCAGCCGCTCACGCTGGCCGTCGAGAAGTCGGACACTCCGATGGAACCGGGACCGGCTGACGGGGTTTTGAATCTGCCGCGGTCTGTCTGGATCCGGGAACAGATGATGGATGAGTCATTGGTGTCCTTGCGGAAGCGGTCTGCTAAGGACAATGGGAGTCCGAGTACGGCTGTGGGGCCGCAAACCGCTCTCCGAGATGGTCTGCTTATGTGGCGGGAGGGGTTCCAGGAACGTTGGCGCCTGGTGGTACCAACGTCCTTGCGGTTCGAGTTGATTAGAACCCTCCATTGTGACACTCTCTTACATTTAGGGGTGCAGAAGACCTTGTTGACGTTGCAACGTCATTATTTTTGGCACGGCATGGCGACAGATGTCGTAGGGCACGTGCGCGCGTGCCCTGCGTGTGCACAACGTAAGCCGCCGAAACATCCTTACGTGCCGCCTCTCCAGTCGATTCAGGTGTCTCGAGTCAATGAATTGGTGGCACTGGACATATTGGGACCTTTTCCACCATCGGCGAGGGGTAATAAATATTTGCTGGTAGGGGTTGAGTACCTCTCCCGTTGGCCGATGGCCTGGCCGTTGCCCGATCAGTCGGCCGCGGCCATTACCGACGCCTTTTTGTTTGGGTATATTATGGATAAGGGGGCGCCTGAGAGACTCCTCACGGACCAGGGCAGGAATTTCTCTTCTAAATTATTGGCGGAAGTGTGCGCGGGCCTTGGGACTAAGAAAGTACGGACATCCCCATACCATCCGCAGACGGATGGTATGGTTGAACGGCTGAACAGGACATTGTCTGCCATGCTTTGCCATACCGTGAGTGAACAACAATCAGATTGGGATCTGCACATCCCCGGGGTGCTTTCGGCGTACAGGATGACGCCTCATGCGGCTACAGGATATTCGCCGTTTTACCTTATGTATGGTCGGGAAAACGTGCCGCCGGTGGATGTGCAATTGGGAACTGGGGTGAAGGGACCTCGGAAACCACTTCCTGAATACATCCAGGACACGGTTCGCCGAGTCACGGAGGCGCGGGAGAATGCCCGCGTGGCTACGGCCAAAGCCCAGGCCCGGAACGAGCGATATGCGTGACGGTCTGAGGGGGAGTGCCCTTGGAAGGTTGGGGACCTAGCCTGGCTTCATTGTCCACAGGTACGTCCGGGGACCTCGCCGAAATTGCACAAACCCTGGCATGGTCCCGTACGCCTCATTGCGGTTCCCAACCCACAGACAGCACGCGTCCAGATTGGGTCTCGTCGCTGGGTTGTGCATACGTCGCGCTTGAAACCATATGTTGCTCCCTTACATGATGCGTCATCCCCCAATATTGCCTTGCCGGGGTCTGTTGCTGCTGACTCTCCCCTGCCTGCGTCCATTGATCTCGCTAGAGCGCCTGTCGTACCTGTTCCAGACAGGCCGGCCGTGACATTGCGGGGGACGAGGGGCCCTGTTCGGAGGACGCCTGCCAGGTCTGCGGGACCTTCGAGCCCTGCAGCCCTTCCGACCCAGCTGCGGGCACGGTCACAGGACAAGCCCAAGACTAACTCTTTAGAGACACGGGACGGCGGTGGACTTCCAGCTGCGACAGGGGGATTACCCCCTGTCGTTCCTCGACTTTCATCGCGTTCCCGTTCTGCGAGTGGGCCGCCGACCGTCCGGGACGGGCCGGCGACCCGCACACGTTCCAAATCGCTTACGTTTCGTTGATTGTTGCTGTCTTGTTATTTTTTTCTTACAGTTGTATTTATTGCATGCTTTTGTACGATCGTTGATGTTGATTGCGTTGTTGTTGTTCTTGCTGTTACATTATATGCTTAGTGTCCTTTAGGGGGGGAAGCTCGGTTCGCCGCATTACGATTTGCTATTGGTCAGCCGAGGTCGGCTGGGATTTTTCTACGGGGGAGGGTGGTGTAATGCGGGCGTAAGCGACCTTCCGGAGGTGACGTCACGGGGGGTGGAGTCATGTGACGTGGGGGTAAGGTTCGGGGCTTTAAGCGGGTAAACCGGAAGGGGAAGGTAGTCGGGGTGTGAGCGGAAAAGAGTGAGGCCACGCGGGCAAGTGTGGAGAGGGGGGGCGCCGACGGCGATCGGGAGCCAACCCCGAAGATAAGAGGAAGCTGCGGAGTGGTGTGCAGCTGCGGAGGAGACAGCCAGGAGGGCTGCGTGTTAGAGGCAGCGGTGTGGCTGCCAGGGGGAGCTGCGGAGAGAGAGAGAGAGAGAGCAAGAAGCTGTGAGAGCTGCGGAGGGAGAAGAGCAGCAGCGAGTACAGCCAAGGGGGGCTGTGTGAGAGAAACAGCAGCGGAGCTGCTGTTGTGGATCGGGCCGACATTGGAGTCAGCACCGTGGAGAAGCTACAGAGTAAAGACAGCCGTGTGGGTGTACAGCACGAACCGAATAATAAAGGACACTGAGCCAGACATCGTGGTCCAGTCGTTTATTACACATGGAAGCAGTCACACGTTTGATGGTAATGCGGTTTGCAGATGGCACAAATACGCGTGGGTAGACGTAGCGGTGATAATAAAACCCATGTCCTCGTACAAAAGGTCCTCAAGACATCGATTTGGAAGTATGTATTTTTCTTGAGTGGTATGCAATGATATATTGATGGAGATGGCATAGCATTGGGATCAATAGGTGGCATTTATTTGGCATAAGAATGATCTGTTTACCCTTATTTCGCCCCAGTGCTCCTTGCGAATTGCAGTGAAAAGAAAGTAAAAAGAAAGAGGTCAAAGTGATTTATTGGTCGAATAACCGTTGAGATGGTGCTCATCTCCGCTTTACAGACCTGATCCAGTGTTGGCAATTCCACATTCCTATGGCGGGAGGGACTCTATCTGGTGGACAATTACTCGACTGTGACTTAATTGTATTGGCCATGGAAGGACGAGCGTGCTCGTCACGGGTCTTGCCAGATTACTTACAATCTGCAATTCCTCAAAAACCATCAATGCCAACATCAACCCACTGAAATTACGAATGCCGTAGAGACCAATGCGGTTGTCAGTGTCACGGCACGAGACAACCATGCCTGCGAATGTCGAAATGGTTTTCAATGAATGAACATTTAGAATTAAAACTTTCAGCACTTCACGCATGGTATATGCAGCAAGCGAGTCCTCACACATGTTAATGGCAATACACTTTTGAATGGAGCCTAATGCAGCCACTTCTCAAGACGGTTGGCTACGTGCGGTGCGAAAGAAGTTCAACATACAGTACGTACGTCTTCGAGTAGAAAAGTCATTTGTTCGGTTGACTTCTCTGCAGAGCGGAAAGTGAGCCCTAAAGGGAACATGCTCACTACAATAACGGGAGCGACAAAGAAAAAAACGTGGCACTTCACTGCAAGACCCCTCCTTCTGTTGTAGACGCGTGGTCATAGCCAGCTGCGGCAGCACCTTTGGTGCCATTTCACCGCTGTAGTCGTGGACTGCTGTGGGTTTTTAAGTTGTAAGTACACGCGCACCCAGTGCCGGATTAAGATTTTGTAGACCCCTGGGCTACAGGAACTGTGAGGCCCCCAGTAATATTTTCAAAAGGAAAACAAAGTTAAAGAAAAAATATTTGTACAAGGCCAACAACAAATACAATTCAAACATTGACTTAAAGCTTTCGTGACTGCAGGAATTCATATTATTGGGTCTTTCGGTAAATTCACGTAGATAGGTTCAAATAAATAATGTTATTTTTATTAATATTTTCTTTGAACCTATCTACGTGACTTTACCGAAAGACCCAATAATATAAAAAAATTCAAACATTTGCTTTGCGTAATTTCTTTGAAAAAAAAATCTCCAAAATAATCAGTAAATTGTAAGTTATTGAGAACATCGTTTTCAATTGCCCTGTGTACATTATTTAGATGTTTAATCTTGGAGAAACTCCTCTCTCCAGTCGCATTAGTTATCATTAAACACAAGTAAATCCGTATAGCTATTTCAACATTAGGGAATGAAGAAGTGAATCCATTGTTTACTACAAGGGTGTACATATCAGAAGCTTGTAGTGTTTCATGCGTGTGCCTCAATTAATCAAATTGCCCAACAAAGTTCCTGAAGTGAAGAATTTCTTGCACAAGTTCAGGCTCAATGTCATCCGAGTACATTTTCTGAAACTTGGCTGCTGCTGTTGAAATGTCTTCATCATTCATTATTGGAAATTCGACCAGGAAACTAAATAATGAATGAACATTTTTACATGCTTCAATGCGATGAGAAAGAGCTGAGTATAAACTTGTCTATGATGGATAGATATGTTTCCACCTTCAACTTCTGTCTTCCTCGCAAAGCCACATCTTCAGCATTACCATCATTGATTCGTTTTCTTTTCCAATGCTCTCGTTTGTGTTCGTTACACTTCCGTATTTTCTACTTTGTCTTTTGCTTTACTTTCAAACACTTCAAACTGATCCCGCTGCGACATCAAAAAATCCAGTAGAAATTTACGAAGTTTAATAGCTGATTGAAGCCCCAGTGTTTGATGTTGAATTGAGTTGCTGAGTTGATTGAACCTCTCTAGTATGACAGCCCAGAAGTCTGCCAAGATAACTATTTCCAACTTTGATAGCTGCTCGAGTAGAGTGTTTGCTTCATAACGTGTGATTTCCATCTTCTGAGATGAACTTTAAAGCTTTTTGAAAACAGCTGTAGCCTTTAGACAATGCTTCTATGGCATCGGTCCTTGCATACCATCTAGTATCTGATGCTCTTTTAACTACCAATGTAGATTCTCTTCCACGTTCAGCTTCAAGGCACTGAAGCATTTCTGACAAATGTTGAGTTGAACCAGAAAATGAATTGTAAAGTTTTTTGTATAAGACCAAAGAATAAACTGCCCCAATGCATCTTTCCACATCACATAAACATACCAAATAAAGGGAGTGTGCAGCGCATGGAATGTAATGTGCAAGATGATTGATATTCATTATGTGCTTGAAGCCCTTTGTAGCATCCTGACATGTTTGATGCGTTGTCATAAGACTGTTCTCTTAGATTAGCTACATCAATTTGTTAAAATAATTTCAAGACAATGTTGGCAAGAGCTTCTCCAGTGTGACCTGAAATGGGAATGAAAGGGAGAAAACGTTTAACAACCTTATTATCTGATGTTCCAACATAGCGAATAACTAGCCAGCTGATCAGTGTGAGATATGTCTGGTGTTGAATCAACACTGAGAGAAGAGTATTTGGCTTCCATGATTTCTTCTACAATGGTTTTCAATACTTTATTTCCCATAATCTCAATAACTTCCTCACATATTTGTAATGCGGGCGTAAGCGACCTTCCGGAGGTGACGTCACGGGGGGTGGAGTCATGTGACGTGGGGGTAAGGTTCGGGGCTTTAAGCGGGTAAACCGGAAGGGGAAGGTAGTCGGGGTGTGAGCGGAAAAGAGTGAGGCCACGCGGGCAAGTGTGGAGAGGGGGGGCGCCGACGGCGATCGGGAGCCAACCCCGAAGATAAGAGGAAGCTGCGGAGTGGTGTGCAGCTGGGGAGGAGACAGCCAGGAGGGCTGCGTGTTAGAGGCAGCGGTGTGGCTGCCAGGAGGAGCTGCGGAGAGAGAGAGAGAGGGGGCTGCTTGTTAGAGGCAGCGGTGTGGCTGCCAGGAGGAGCTGCGGAGAGAGAGAGAGAGAGCAAGAAGCTGTGAGAGCTGCGGAGGGAGAAGAGCAGCAGAGAGTACAGCCAAGGGGGGCTGTGTGAGAGAAACAGCAGCGGAGCTGCTGTTGTGGATCGGGCCGACATTGGAGTCAGCACCGTGGAGAAGCTACAGAGTAAAGACAGCCGTGTGGGTGTACAGCACGAACCGAATAATAAAGGACACTGAGCCAGACATCGTGGTCCAGTCGTTTATTACACTGGTGTCGGAAGTGCAACGGCATGTCGAAACAAGTGAGGAAGAAAGTTAATCCGGCGCCTGCATCGGCTTCTTCGTCCGACGACGACGAACTCCCTCCAACCACGGATCCTGTTGGGGTGGTGGAGGAGAGCCAGGCTGAGGCGACCACGGGAACGGGTGTGGAGGATGTTGGCGCGGTGGCGGGTCCGTCGACATCATCAGACGCGGATCAACGATGGCAAGCGATGGCGGTACAACTGGAGGCACTTAAGGACGTCCTGGCGCATCTATGCCATCTCGTCGCGCCAGGGACGATGGATGATGCAAGTGGTGCTCCGCGGGCCGCCACGTTGCCTGTCCTGCCGCCGCCATTGCCCACGCGGCAAGAGGCCGCCATTTTGCGCGCTCCGTGGCGCCAAACCGCCATCTTGGCCACGCCGCGGGCCGACGCCATTTTGAATTTGCCATCACAACCACCACCATTGGAAGACGGCGGGAAGAGGAGTCGGAGTCGCCACCTTACAACGGTTAAAGAATTTTCCGTCGGTGGGGACTGGAGCGCGTTCGCCTGCCGCTTCTTGGCGGCGGTACGCACAGCAAGATGGACCGATGCGGAGGCTTTGGAGGTGTTGCCGACTCTCCTGGACGACGAATCTGTCCGATTCTTCCGTTCCATAGCGACCGATAAGAAGGCAACTTTACGTGGTGTTTTTCAAGAAATGGCCGATGCTTATGAGCCACCAGATGATGCGCATCGGCGATTCGCTCAACGACAACGAGCACCAGAGGAGTCGCCCGTGGCGTTCAGGGGTGCGGTGCTGGAGCTGGCCATGGCAGCTTATCCTGAGACGCCACAGGACCTGCTTGAGCCTCTCATATTAGGGAAAATGTTGGAGCTGTCTCGGGATCTAGGGATCCCCATGCCTGTGTGTGGGCATGAGAAGCTAACTTCCCGGATGGCTGCTAAGTGTCTCGATGCGCAATTCAACCTCCGTCGCTGGAAACAAGTGACGGCGTGGACGGGGGGGCCCGTCAAAGATGGGGATGCGCTGGGATGGAACCCTGCGCAGGCCGTCTATGTTCCGGATGACCGGGGCCCTCAACAACTGACGGCCGCCTCCGCTCCATGGACGGGACGCGGCGGGCCGAGACCGCGCGCGGTGCTACCAGAACGGGGCCGTCAGGAGGCGAGGCCTGCGCTTCGGCGCAACGAGGCCGAATGTTTCCGCTGCGGGCGTAGGGGCCACTACGCCAGAGACTGCTGGGCCCGCTTCCCGGCTCCGCCGCAGCAGGAGGCCTCGGCACCGGTCAAGTCGGCTAAAGATCCTCCGAAACAGGCATGTCGGCACGCACCAGACACTCGGCAAGGCTTTCCACCTCACCCACCACCTGTGTTGCGCGATCCTATTGTTGTTGTTAAAGAAAGGCCATCGACGGGGCCTTGTCATTCAGTTACGCAGTGGCGTAAGTTGGCACGGAGAGTTGTCGCGGCCGCTACGGGTTCGTCCACTGTACCGGGGTCCATACAAGGTGTGGACGTGCGCATTTTGGTCGACTCGGGGGCGTCTGCGACTATTATATCGGATGTCATTTTCCATCTGTTGGGCATTCCGTCGGGGGCTGTGCGTCCGGTTTATGGGTCGTGCGTCGCTGCGAACGGGGGTAGCATGGGCATCGTGGGTCAGGTGGATGCTAAGATATCTATTGGGGATGTGTCGGCCTCGGGTGTTGTGTTGATATCGAGATCTTTGGCGGTTCCTTGTTTGTTAGGCACCGATTTTTTGGCTAAGATGCCCATTTTGATCAAAATCAATGAGAATTGTATTGAACTGCCGGGGGGCCGTCAAATCTCGTTTCTGCCGTCGCCCTGGGGGCGACCTGCTTCGGCCGTACAAGTGCAGGCGCTGTCCGTCGCATCTGTGGACATCCCACCTGGTACACAGATGCTTATACCCTTGCGGTATCGGAAGCCCCTGCCTGATCGGCTAGGAGCAGTAGGGGTCTTGTTGTCACCGTCCGCCACGATAACAACCGGGTTGGCGTTAGTGGGGGCACAGACCATCGTCCGGCCGGATCAATTACCGTTTTTACAGGTGCTTAATGCGGGGGGAGAAAACGTCCGTGTCCCGGCCGGTACGGTTGTGGCACATGCCACTACGGCGTTTGCGACCCATGATTGTCCACATAGCCGGGGAGTTGTTGCTGGGGTTTCCGAGCCAAGGAGTTCGGATGATCGTTGGGTTGCTCAATTATGTGACGGAAATTCTTCCCTGTCCATGGAGCAACGTGGTGCGCTGCGTAAATTGTTGTTGACATATTCCGATGTGTTCAGCTCCGATGATTTGGATTTGGGCCGCACTTCCTTACTTTACCATCACATTGAGACGGGCGATGCTGCCCCTATTCGATTAAATTCGCATCGGATGAGTCCTGCGGAGCGAGAACACGTACGGGGGGCAGTGGAAGACATGTTGGCTGCGGACATTATATCGCCATCTAACAGCCCATGGGGCGCTCCAGTCGTCTTGGTTAAGAAGAAGGATGGCAAATTGCGATTTTGTGTCGATTTCCGCAAATTGAATAAGATATCGGTGGCAGATGCGTACCCTCTGCCGCGTATGGATGACTCCCTCGACGCATTGTCGGGGGCTAAGTTCTTTTCCACACTGGACCTCTCTTCGGGATTTTGGCAGCTTCCCCTTGACGAGTCCTCACGGGAGAAAACCGCATTCCGTACGCCTCAGGGGTTATTTCAATTCAACTGTCTCCCGATGGGATTGAATGCGGCCCCTGCTACATTTCAAAGATTGATGGAGCTCGTTTTGACGGGGTTGCAGTGGGAGACATGTCTTATATATTTGGACGATATCATTGTCTTCAGCCGCACATTCGATGAACATTTGACGCGGCTGGAGACAGTGTTTACGAGGATGCGTTCTGCCAAATTGAAATTCAAACCAAAGAAATGTCACCTACTGCAACGGTCCGTCCGCTATTTGGGGCACATTGTGAGCGCTGAGGGAGTGTCCACGGATCCGGAAAAGACGGCGTGCGTCCGGGATTGGCCGACTCCGGCCACCGTGGGGGATGTTCGGCGGTTTTTGGGATTTGCCTCGTATTACCGAAGATTCGTGCCGGGTTTTGCGACGATTGCGAGGCCCTTGCATCTCCTTACGGGTAAAGGACGGAAGTTTGTTTGGGGACAGCCGGAGGAGGCGGCCTTTCGGAGTCTGCGTGATCTATTGGCCACGGCCCCAACATTGGATTATCCCGATTTCGATCACCCATTCATTCTTGATACGGACGCGAGTGACACAGGTATTGGGGCGGTGTTATCACAGTCTAAAGGGGGTGTAGAGCGTGTCGTGGCGTATGGTAGCCGAGTCTTGTCTCCTGCGGAAACCCGCTACTGTGTCACTCGCAGAGAACTATTGGCGGTTGTTTTTTTCCTACGGCAATTTCGACCATACCTCTACGGTCGTTCTTTTATTGTGCGTACGGATCATGCGGCCTTGCAATATGCCCTTAAAATTGACCAGCCATCCGGACAGTTGGCACGTTGGTTGGACACGCTACAGGAATTTTCCTTCCAAATTCAACATCGGAAGGGTGTGCGCCATGCGAACGCTGACGCACTTTCCAGATTACCGCGGCGCGGCCCTTGTAAATGTGAGTCGGGGACGCATAGGTGTTCGCCGATTCCAAACCCCCCTCAGCCGCTCACGCTGGCCGTCGAGAAGTCGGACACTCCGATGGAACCGGGACCGGCTGACGGGGTTTTGAATCTGCCGCGGTCTGTCTGGATCCGGGAACAGATGATGGATGAGTCATTGGTGTCCTTGCGGAAGCGGTCTGCTAAGGACAATGGGAGTCCGAGTACGGCTGTGGGGCCGCAAACCGCTCTCCGAGATGGTCTGCTTATGTGGCGGGAGGGGTTCCAGGAACGTTGGCGCCTGGTGGTACCAACGTCCTTGCGGTTCGAGTTGATTAGAACCCTCCATTGTGACACTCTCTTACATTTAGGGGTGCAGAAGACCTTGTTGACGTTGCAACGTCATTATTTTTGGCACGGCATGGCGACAGATGTCGTAGGGCACGTGCGCGCGTGCCCTGCGTGTGCACAACGTAAGCCGCCGAAACATCCTTACGTGCCGCCTCTCCAGTCGATTCAGGTGTCTCGAGTCAATGAATTGGTGGCACTGGACATATTGGGACCTTTTCCACCATCGGCGAGGGGTAATAAATATTTGCTGGTAGGGGTTGAGTACCTCTCCCGTTGGCCGATGGCCTGGCCGTTGCCCGATCAGTCGGCCGCGGCCATTACCGACGCCTTTTTGTTTGGGTATATTATGGATAAGGGGGCGCCTGAGAGACTCCTCACGGACCAGGGCAGGAATTTCTCTTCTAAATTATTGGCGGAAGTGTGCGCGGGCCTTGGGACTAAGAAAGTACGGACATCCCCATACCATCCGCAGACGGATGGTATGGTTGAACGGCTGAACAGGACATTGTCTGCCATGCTTTGCCATACCGTGAGTGAACAACAATCAGATTGGGATCTGCACATCCCCGGGGTGCTTTCGGCGTACAGGATGACGCCTCATGCGGCTACAGGATATTCGCCGTTTTACCTTATGTATGGTCGGGAAAACGTGCCGCCGGTGGATGTGCAATTGGGAACTGGGGTGAAGGGACCTCGGAAACCACTTCCTGAATACATCCAGGACACGGTTCGCCGAGTCACGGAGGCGCGGGAGAATGCCCGCGTGGCTACGGCCAAAGCCCAGGCCCGGAACGAGCGATATGCGCGACGGTCTGAGGGGGAGTGCCCTTGGAAGGTTGGGGACCTAGCCTGGCTTCATTGTCCACAGGTACGTCCGGGGACCTCGCCGAAATTGCACAAACCCTGGCATGGTCCCGTACGCCTCATTGCGGTTCCCAACCCACAGACAGCACGCGTCCAGATTGGGTCTCGTCGCTGGGTTGTGCATACGTCGCGCTTGAAACCATATGTTGCTCCCTTACATGATGCGTCATCCCCCAATATTGCCTTGCCGGGGTCTGTTGCTGCTGACTCTCCCCTGCCTGCGTCCATTGATCTCGCTAGAGCGCCTGTCGTACCTGTTCCAGACAGGCCGGCCGTGACATTGCGGGGGACGAGGGGCCCTGTTCGGAGGACGCCTGCCAGGTCTGCGGGACCTTCGAGCCCTGCAGCCCTTCCGACCCAGCTGCGGGCACGGTCACAGGACAAGCCCAAGACTAACTCTTTAGAGACACGGGACGGCGGTGGACTTCCAGCTGCGACAGGGGGATTACCCCCTGTCGTTCCTCGACTTTCATCGCGTTCCCGTTCTGCGAGTGGGCCGCCGACCGTCCGGGACGGGCCGGCGACCCGCACACGTTCCAAATCGCTTACGTTTCGTTGATTGTTGCTGTCTTGTTATTTTTTTTCTTACAGTTGTATTTATTGCATGCTTTTGTACGATCGTTGATGTTGATTGCGTTGTTGTTGTTCTTGCTGTTACATTATATGCTTAGTGTCCTTTAGGGGGGGAAGCTCGGTTCGCCGCATTACGATTTGCTATTGGTCAGCCGAGGTCGGCTGGGATTTTTCTACGGGGGAGGGTGGTGTAATGCGGGCGTAAGCGACCTTCCGGAGGTGACGTCACGGGGGGTGGAGTCATGTGACGTGGGGGTAAGGTTCGGGGCTTTAAGCGGGTAAACCGGAAGGGGAAGGTAGTCGGGGTGTGAGCGGAAAAGAGTGAGGCCACGCGGGCAAGTGTGGAGAGGGGGGGCGCCGACGGCGATCGGGAGCCAACCCCGAAGATAAGAGGAAGCTGCGGAGTGGTGTGCAGCTGGGGAGGAGACAGCCAGGAGGGCTGCGTGTTAGAGGCAGCGGTGTGGCTGCCAGGAGGAGCTGCGGAGAGAGAGAGAGAGGGGGCTGCTTGTTAGAGGCAGCGGTGTGGCTGCCAGGAGGAGCTGCGGAGAGAGAGAGAGAGAGAGCAAGAAGCTGTGAGAGCTGCGGAGGGAGAAGAGCAGCAGAGAGTACAGCCAAGGGGGGCTGTGTGAGAGAAACAGCAGCGGAGCTGCTGTTGTGGATCGGGCCGACATTGGAGTCAGCACCGTGGAGAAGCTACAGAGTAAAGACAGCCGTGTGGGTGTACAGCACGAACCGAATAATAAAGGACACTGAGCCAGACATCGTGGTCCAGTCGTTTATTACATATTGTTGAAGATAGATATGAAACTTTGCCTGGTCCTTGATTACCATATTTTGTTATATGAGAACTAAGAAAAGGATCATACTCAGCAAGTAATTCAACTATCCCAAGGTAATTGCCATTCTGTTGAGAATCTGTATCACACGAAAGGCGAGATGAGATAAACTTTATAGTTGAAACCACTCTTTGTAGTACTTTTGCCCAGTATTCTTTTTCCTTTGTGAATTGGATTTCCAATATTGAATAAATTCGTCCAAGTGCTTTTCGTCTAGAAATCCATGTCATCATAGAGGTCCGATGTCCAGAACTGTTCTCATGTTCTGCAATCCATGTAGAGGCATGTTTCTAGTCTGAAAATTCACCTTCAGAAAACTAGTTTTTTTTATCCATGTCTCCCATCAAAGATAACGCAAGCAAGCAATATAAATTTCCTGTTGAGGGATAATACATTAGCCATTCCCTTTACATTTTTATCAACAGTTATATGTTTTCTGAATATCAATGAACGAGAACATTTTCTTTTCTGATCAAAGTATTGTCTTTCGGATAAAGAAAAGTCATCATCATGGTGCTGGCATTCCACGGGACCTTATTTACACCAAAAGTCACGTACCTCCTTTGTTATGTTTGAGTTTGTCCACAAACCAATGTCATCTTGGTACTCAGATCCCAGGTCATCTTTCTTCTGGTGGACAAGCTCAGCATCAACTCCTGTGGCATTGGCATCATCACAGACAACTTAAACTTCGCGTGCCTCAGACATTTTGCCATCATTGGATGCATTTGTTGTTTGCTGTTCTGCTGCTGCCTTGCGTTTGAACCCAAGATCAAATAAGTTTGGAGATTTACTGAGCAGTTCTTCATGCTTCCGCGTCTTCTCTTGTTGCCTTTTTCTTTTGCCTGCTCCACTCTAAAACCTCTTCTTCTCCAACATGATTGATCTGAAAGGGTGAAACAATTGGTAAGCATTGTTATTTTAATAAAAAAAGCCGGAGAATTATATTAGTAGTAGTATTTTGGGGGCATTCAAGTTGTTTTTTCCAACGTCAATGCTAAAAGTAGATGTCTGTCTCAGGCCTAGGCCAAACATTTAGCCTACCTTCGCTATTTAGGTCGCATGTATATTTTAGGAACAGTTTTTAAAGAAAAAAGTGCGACTTATATGCCGCAAAATGCGGTACTTATACTTTGATTCAGCATTCACAAGTGAAATAATTTTTCACTTAATCTCTGGAGGCCCTCCAGCTGGCAAAGGCCCCTGGGCTGCGGCCCCTAAAGCCCCCATGCCTGAATCCGGCCCAGCGCGCACCATAGGGGAATAGGAAGCATGTACTTGTACATGTTGTATGCATGTTTAAAAGTACAAAACAAGTCCTGTAGTAGGCAGAGGAAAAAGAAGACAGTTGTTAGGATTCGAGGAGTTGATCGCATGGATGGCTGGGAGAAGGGAATTTCAGACTATGGAGGCAGGAGTGGGAAAAAAAGATCGACCTCTCACCGAGTAAATGTTGACGGAGGGACTCTGGAGAAGGCCTTGGCTGCTCGAGAAGGGAGCACATGAGTGGCAGTAGAGTGAAATGAGACGGGAGAGGTAGCCAGGGGCGAGTCCCATGGCTGATGTTGATAATGAGTGTGGGTGGGATTGGATTGGGAGCCCATGGAGAGATCAGCATATTGGGATGATGTGTGTGTGGAGACATATTAGTGCGTCTAAGAGATGGCACACTTAAGCGTTTGTGCTTTTCGCTGCGTTGTCCCCACCTGAAGACGGACGCTTGTGTTGCGCCCAAAACGTCGTGATTTAATTTCGTTGTTTTCATTTGTTTTATTTTTTTACCTACGTGACTTTACCGAAAAAACCAAAGAGTATGGATCCTTGCAGTCACGAAAACTTCAAATCTAGAATATCTGGCTAAGGTGGTCCCTTAACATTTTCACTGATTAAATGCACGCGATTTCTCAATTGAAGTGCAATTGCTACCGAACACGTGACTTTACTGCCCCAAGTGGCTGTGTAAATAGTTGTCTTTTTATAGACCTTTCCGCCCTGCGAATGGCCTTGCCGTTACTTACACAACATTTTGTCACGGTACAAAAAATTGCATCCTTTGCATTCGGGCACAGTCATTTTGATCACCTAACATTTTTATTGCTGTTTTGTAATCGCAGAGGATTTACGAGTACATACGCAACTTTGTTTGCGACATTAATTGACGCAAAGTTATGCATTCTCACAACTTTTTATGATCACTAAAGCACCCCTGACCTAGTTTATCTGTGCAGTTCTGTACCTTGCGTCATAGTAAAAATAAAAAAAATGTAGGCTGACATAGTTCTGAGTCTTTACCGAAGGCAGGTGCAGATCCAGACACATCAATAGGGCGTTTCATGACCACGCATTTGAACGTGAGGTCATTTATCCAAAGCATACATTTGAAGAGGACATTATGTTCTGCATCTAATCTGCTCTAGTGAGCCATGCCCCAGTTTAAAACACGGGCAGTGAGGCAGTAATTATTGGAAGTTACACCTACTGAACTTATTAAACCTTCGCTCGATCACCCTCCCACACCCATCTCAATTGCCTCATAAAATCACTCAATAATTGTGGCGCATAGTCCTACAATGGAATCGTTTAGGTGCTCAAATGGCCTGCATTCGGTGTGGGAAAGTCACACATGACCACATTCCCCCAAAAAAATATAAGCCCTCTCCGATATGTCCTCCGGGCTGTGTCGGCGTGTGGTTCGGCATGGGTTGTCTGACGTAATGTGACTGCTCGCTGTGGGGAGCTTCTTCGGGAACCGAATGGAACGAACTCTCTCGTCCCGTGGTGCGAGACGTCGGACACTGTGGCCGAACGGCACGGTAACAGGCCATCGACGACGACAGCAATAGTTGAACACGTGGCAGGCTTTCGCGACCAATATCATCCATATTCTTAGGTTTTTTCGGTAAAGTCAAGTAGGTAAAAAATTAAAATTAATAAAAATAAAATAAAAATCACGACGTTTCGGAGGCAACACAAGCTTCCGTCTTCAGGTGAAACTGTCACAGCACGCAAGCGTCCACCTGAAGACGGAAGCTTGTGTTGCCTCCGAAACGTCGTGATTTTTATTTTATTTTACTTTTATTAATTTTAATTTTTTACCTACGTGACTTTACCGAAAAAAACCTAAGAATATGAATCCTTGCAGTCACGAAAGCTCCAAATCTAGAATTAATATCATCCATAATAGAGGGTTTTGGGTTAGATCACGTAAATATATAAATGTGTCGTTAAAACCCGCCACCACCCGACGCAGCCAACTAGTAAGGGTTGCCACGTAAACAGAACGTGCCAATTCGTCACTCGTACAGCACACCGACGTTTCGCCAGTAATTGAAACTAACTTCATGATGAAAGCTCGTTGTAATTACTGGCGAAACGTCGTACTCAGTTTGTAAATGTTGTGGCTTGGATATCCAACACAGCGGTGTGGTGCTGTACTAGTACACTACACTATATATTACTCTACACTACACTATACACTACTCTACACTATACACTACACACTAGTGCTGTACTAGTACACTACACTATACACTACACTATACACTAATGCTGTACTAGTGACGAATTGGCCACGTTCTGTTGACGTGACAACCCTTACTAGTTGGCTGTGTCGGGTGGTGGCGGGTTTTAACGACACATTTATATATTTACGCGATATAACCCCCCAAAAACTTCTGTTATGGACAACAACATTGAAGAGCGATGCAGCACGATCACGAAAGTCGACGCGGTGGTAAAAACATTTTTATTTACTGACAAAGAAGATGGAACTCATTTGTTAGAGTACGACAATTAATAGTTTATTAACTGAAAGAGCAAAGCCAAGCAATGAATCTGCAAGGAACACAATTTTAGGAAAGGTATACGACGCACACAGCTGCACAATGGAGACGTGACCGACCGAGGGTTTCACACGATGACGGTTGCTTGTGTTGCAATCGAAACGGCGTACTCTATTATTTAATTTATTTTCTTTCTACGTGACTTTACCGAACGAACCGAAGAGTAATCCCCGCAGTCACGAAAGCTTCAAATCAAGTTTGACAAAATCATCTTTGTGTGGAAATTCAATGGATTGAAACTGCTACATGACTAGTGGCTGCCATCGGCAAATGGGGGTTCATTGCAGAGGTCGCAAACGGATTTTGATTCCTTACCCGTACCCGGCCGCACCAGGGTCGCAAACGGGTACCCTACCCGTACCCGGCCGGGTACGGGTAGGGTACGGGTACCCGATTGCGACCTCTGGGATGAAGCCATGTTGCAGGCGTGGGTGGGTTGATTCTAGGAACTTGAATTGTGAGAAGAGACAAGACGTTGGGAAATGAGTGACAAACGGTGACTCACCAGTGACTCACGGCCTACCCGTACCCGGCCGCACCAGGGTCGCAAACGGGTACCCGTACCCGGCCGGGTACGGGTAGCCGGGTATCGGGTAGGGTACGGGTATCGGGTACCCGATTGCGACCTCTGGTTCATTGGCTTCCTTCAAACAGTAGATTGAGACTACAGCACGTACATAGAAGGGAGTATAATGAAACTAAATACTTTAAAATGTGGCTCTGATCAATGCCATTCGAAAAACAGTGCCGTATTGTATTTTGGAATGAAGGAGTCGGCACATGCCTCAGGAGAAGTTTGTGTTGGGCATCCTGGAAACCTTGGGGTGACTCCTTCTTCCTGTGCATACCTCCAATATTAAATTGAAGTCTGAACAATATTCCACTACACAAGATGTCCAAATAAAACCAATGTGTCTCGGCACGCTGCCTGCAATGAAGTTGTTATTTAACTCCCGGGTTTACATTTTAAAGCGAAAAAATAATCTTTGGAGATTTCCATAACATTCTCCAGATAAACCCTTAACCCCTTCCACAACAAACTGCTTGGTTATCATTCAGAAGCTCATTTACAGCTATAATTAGTATACATTCACCCCTCAGAAAATACAGAGTAAAGGACAGAAAAAATACATGGTTCACTTCATAGGCAAAAATAATCTTGTCAAAATTAACGTGGCCTGGGTCTTAGCTCGGAAAACTAAAGCAAACAACTTAATCCAGGGCTTGAGAAGACTCAGAAACGTCTGTACCAAAAAATATCCGATTTTCCAATTCAAGTTACTGTACTTTAGTAAAACAACTGACAATCGAAACCAATTCATAAAATATATACACATTTAGCTCAACTACAGGATCATTTCAAAATCGTCCATGATTAAAGTCTCTCCGGTCAGCCACCTTTGTACCGTCCAGGATATGACAATGGCACGGCAGTAGGTACAATAACAACTTACCGTATTGATTATGGTGACATGATTTAAGCTACTCGGAGCACAGCTCTCAGTAGCTTAAGCCCCTGTTATCTGTCCCGGCGCTTTATTGCAAACGAGGGGGTTCGTGCTGTTGATGACTGTGACCTCTGCTTTAAATATGGTCTGTCGCCTTACATTATCTCGTCCGAGAGAGACGCACGTAATACGCCGCCGGTCTACGTTTGCTCACGAAGCGATCGAAGCAAGAGCGGCCTCGACTCTCAATTTGGTTTGCTTGTGCCAAATTAAACTCCCTGTGATCCAAAATGAGCTGTAAAACTCCTCTACAATACGCCGAGGGTGTAATAGCACATCCTGGAATTTGGAGAAAGATCCAATCGTCCACGGTGCTTTCGCATGCCTGGAATAGGCTGCACGCTTTCACTTTGCAGTAAATGTCTGTTCCTTTTAAATTTTACTTTTTATAAAAGTCCGAGCGTGTTTTTGCCTCTGAATTTGCACCGTGTTTTATGACAGCTCTACGTTCGCATTGCGTTAGCTTTGTCACGATATTCTGTCAAGTTGTGCTTAACTTCGTTGTGTCTTTAAATCACTCCGTAGATCACGTATCTCTGTAAGCTCACCCTTCAGTGCACTGCGCTACCGTCATCACTTGCTTACACCCAGCTCACCTTTGCGAATGAGATGTGATGCCTCAATGGGGGGTGGGGGGGGTCTCACCTGTTTCAATAAAGAATACCAGTACTAAATGGTGCAGAGAAAGAAAATCAGAAACTGTTATTTTTGGTTAGACCTGAGGCAATTAGAGGTGAAATTTGCCAGCACGGTTTCCAATCCAAGAACAATACATTTAGAATGCAGCCCTCCCTCGGTGTCACAATATTGACCAGAAAGAACATCGCGGTCCGATTTCAAAATCCACTGCAGCAGAACGTTTTAATTTTCATCTTGGTGGAGAGTGGAAAGTTTTTGCAATCACTTTCCACCAGGCCAGAAGCATCCCAGGAAAATTCGAGTCGAGCTGTGATTTATAAGGACAGCGAGTTAAGCCAATACACTTCGACGAGGAGATCTTTTGGAAACAGCGATTGCGGTACTTCAACGACAATGACCACACCGCTCCAGATGTGCACCCTTTGCTTTGAAATACATGCGTGATTTGTTGTCCACTATGAAAGAACAAGACATTAGACCAAGTCTCCTGAAATTCGCCCAATCTGATCAGGTCTCGGAAGCTATGTGGCCTTGAGCCTATTGAGTACTCGGATGGGTACCTGGTGCTTTTGTAGGTTTGGGCTGCGGAGATGGCCCCAGAGATGACAGGAAGGAAATTATTTTCTGACACCTACGAAGAGTTTTGAGTGGTATCGCATGCATCGTTTTATTCCAGCGACCCCGCTTGCCTCACACACAAAGCCAAAGAAATAAAGCCAAACACATTATAGTGCAGGATCCTCCTGAAAAAGACATAAAATAAACTCTTTGTATTTAAACTAGAAAAAAAGTCCGTCCCTCCCTCCCTCCCTACCAGCAAGCCAGCCAGCAAAAATGTTTTTTTCTCATGTAGTAATATAGTACGATAGCACGATAGCATATCCCGCACATTTGCGTGGGATACACGGGCAGGGTAGATGGCGGGTTCGCGGAGGGGCATGGCGTTTGCACGCACGAATCTAGCTCAACGCTGTGAAACGTGGGTGAAGTAATAACCATGCACGCAGACTTGCCCACTTGCGAGCCAGCCAGCCGGCAAAACTTATCTTTTCGAATATACTACCATGAAAAATTGCATCTCTGCATGAAGGTGTAAGAGGGCAACCATCTTTGGAAACATTGCTACGTGAAAACTCGCAATAGTGCAGACGTGGGTTGGGTTCCGAATTGTACAACTGCGTAATTGATGCAAGGGATTCAACGAAACCGATCCATGGAGAGTCGTAAATATATCTTTTAAAAATCAACATGCATAGCTCTTTAATTTCCCTCGTGTATTTATTAAAAGAAAACAACAGCCAACTCTGTAAAGTCCAAACGATGGGCTCTGTAAATGGGGATGCCGTACGGCCTGTAATGTCGTGGCCGTATGTTTGTCGATCGAGTGTGCCTTGGCGTCGAAAACGTGAACAGAGAAAGCGACTATATACATTTAATAATGTATACGGTGGTCTATTTCTATATGCACCCACTAAAATGCTTGAGAAAAGAACACTTTTTGTCAAAGACTCTAAATGTATCCCACCAACTTCAACATTCTCCTCTGTAAGGAAAGCAGCCATCGTTTTCACAACATTCAATCGCCACGGTGGTGAGATGTTAACTACCTCGCCTGGTAGACAGGGGGTCGTGGGTTTGATCCCGACCCTGACACCTGCTATATATTTGGATTTTACATGTTCTCTTTTTCTCTCTCCCAGTGGTCGCGTGGATTTTTCTTCGAGTCCTCCGGTTATTCCCTCCACATTTAGAATAAACATGCGTTTCGAGTCTTTGGCTGCTATAAATTTCCATGCCATAAGCCAGTTTGTTGAGCTATCATTTGTGGCAAGGTCTGAAAAAGAGTGGGCCTTAGCTGGATAAAAAAAAATATATTTTAATAAAGAGTTTATAGTAATACGATTAGTGAAAATAAATGATGAGTCTACAAATTGGTTACGTTGTACAATATTATCGCTTAAAACATGTATGAAGGTGAAACTTATATTTTATTTATTGTTGGAATTTAATTAAAGGTGTTATTGATGTCAGGTTATGCAAATGCATATGAAGACAGATGCTAAGTCAAATAAATTATATTTTTTGTATCTTCCTCTTTTTGTTTGACGTATTCTACCTTGAGATGATTTTGTCTCGCGGCTCAATTCACTATGTGACTGACTTTAATAAATGCGGGGGGCAGTTCAGGTTATGCCTTTGAGGTTCGCTTAAAGGTATAAAGTAATGTCACACTGTGAGAAATTGGCTTTGTACATGCCAAAAATGGGAACAGCCAATTCATTATCACATTTTTTATTAAATTGACATCCGAGTTGAATTCCGAAAACTCTCTTGACAGATAAATCACACAAGTTTCCATCTGTCCAACCGTCCGTCACGCTGTGTGTCTCTCAAAAGGTTATTTTGAGGAACACGTGAAAATACTAAAAATGGTTCTCCTGCCGAGGACATCATCGGAAAAATTTGCACCCTTTATTATCTTCAAACATTTGTCTCCCCAGCCATGCGGAGACAACCTTCTGAGGATCCAACCAAAACCTTCACTTTACCGTACATAGCAGGGGTTACCAAATTTTTTTCCAAAATCTTAAACCTAAACACAAGATCCAGGTTCGTTTCAACACAGTACACAAAATCCGTGATTTAATCCCATCTGTAAAGGATGTGATTCCTGACATGCAATACCCTGGTGTCTACAAACTGAGTTGTGGTTGCGACAGCAGTTACATTGGGGAAACGAAACGACATGTCTCGGACCGCGTTAGTGAACACAAGGCAGATCTGAAACACGGTAGGACCAATACCTCTGCCGTTGCCGATCATTGTTTTAACGCTGTGGGCTCACACGAAATTTATTTTTCCAAGATGGAGGTACTCTGCAAACCTACCGGCTACCTTCAGAGATTTGTTCATGAAGCCATCCAGGTATATAAACACAGACACAACTTCAATCGAGAGGATGGGTACAAACTGAGCAATCATTGGAAGGACGTTATTAACCAGGTAAAGTCTTAACTGACTGTCATGTTTCCATCCTACCTGCCTATGTCAGCTGTTATTTCCGACTCTCTGTCTCTCTCTCTCTCTCTATGCCTCTCTCTTAGATCTCTCATGCTCACATGTCCTTTGCATTGCACTCTCATGCCTTTGGATTGCACTCTCATACTCACATGCCCTTTGGATTGCACCCATTGGGTTGCACTCATGCCTTTGGATTGCACCACTCTTCGATTGTACATTAACATGCTAATCTCTCACATTAATGTAATAACACGCTGGAGACGGCTTGTAGAATCGGTCCTTTTATTTCACTTCCTTTGCAGTTCACAAACACTCCCCGTTGCTGGCAGGCAACGGGAAGCGGGCAGACAGTCACCAGAGACCCACCACCACGTGACACCCGGAGCCCCACTTGCGCGTGGCCTCTCCCTCTCTTAGTTCCGTGTCTGACCCCGTGTCTCTCCTCTCTCCCCTTATTTAATGCCTGGGTCACGTGGTACACTCCAGCCAATCCTCAATAGCCTGCGCCGAATGTTCCAGATCCCCCATCAACTCCCGGGACCACGCCCCCGACTTGTCTTCCCATTGGCTGAGGCCAAGACCACCGAAACCAATCACCTAGCTGACATCCCGTGATCACGCCGGGGCCATGCTCCCAGGCTCTCCCCCCATTGGTTGTAAAGCGGGACCGGCAAAGCCGATCACCACGTGAATCTGACATAGGCTCTTATTACATTAACATAGCCACTTCCGTACCCTCGTCGAGGAGGCCGCTCTCCTATCTTACATTTATATGCTAATTTCTCACATTAACATCACTAGCCCCGGCCACTTCTTTATGACCCTTGGGCTACACCCATTTCAAACCTTTTAAAACAGTCTGCCTCAGCAGCAGACCATGCTTTCCCACCTGATGATGGACGCTTGTGTTGCGCCCAAAACGTTGTTATTTATTTTATACCCACGTGACTTTACCGAAATAACCAAAGAGTATCGATTCTTGCAGTCACGAAAGCTTCAAATCAAGATTTGATCCCACCATTTCTACCAAACGCATCGGAGCGTACAATAGCACGCACCTCCGATTCGCGCGGTTGGCTACGTACGGTGTAAAATAAATTCAACACACACACACAAACATACATTGAAACGCGCCTTGCACTTCGTCGCTCAAACAAGATGAAGGAGTTGGGATTAACAGTATTTCGATTGAAAGCTTTCGTGACTGCAGGGATTCATCTTCTTGATTTTTTCGGTAAAGTCACGTAGAAGGGAAATAATAAAATAATAAAAATAAAACATAATAAAATTATTCTCACGACGTTTCGGCCACAACGCAAGCAGCCATCCTCAGGTGAAGAACAGGTCTGTCGGGAAGACAGCGTTGTGGCCGAAACGTCGTGAGAATTATTTTATTATGTTTTATTTATATTATTTTATTATTTCCCTTCTACGTGACTTTACCGAAAGAACCACGAAGATTAAAAGTATTGTTTGGATTATAACAAATGTCCGGCTTTGGAGCACGTGTGCTTGTGACAAGCGTGTAATGTGTCTACACGTGTCGATGATGATGTTGACGTGAAGGCATGCGTATGCAGAAGCATGCATCATTATCTAATGTAAATGTGCTCTATATCTCTGACCTAGTTATGTTGCTGTGAACAAGGGCCGTTACCTGAAACGTCTCCGATGATATACTCTATTTTAAAGGCGGTGTTATTGACGAATGTGTTGAGTTATTTTGGTTAATAATGTACACGTGTATGGATGAGTGAAGTGCTGCATACACACGCCTCTCTGTGTGTGATGATTTACATATACATTCATATTTTTTGCATACATTCTATTTCTAATATGCATGAACACGTGCGTATGTTTGCCGTATTTGCACATGTGTATGCATGAAATGCACTGGAGTGTGCGCGCGATTGTTTGCTAAGCTGTTCATGTTCATGTGCGAACGTCTTGTGTATAGACGATGTATGTTGAACGTAGCCAACCGTGTTAAATGGAGGTGCTGGGGAAGGACAACAAACTTAATACCGTAAAAGCAGTTGTAAAGAAACGAGTTCTCAATTTGCACGTGTGTACGTGTACATGGCGTATACGCGCATTGTTTACCTAATACCCTACGCACCTGTGTACATGCGTGTTTGTATTTAGTATACACGTGTGTACACATGTGTAGTGTCAACGATTCAGAGACAGAGTTTCTAGTTTCTAGCAGGCAGAGTTTCTAGTAGCTCAGCCTAGCCTTACATTACACTAGCCGTCTAACACTGACAGCGCTGACAGAGATAGCCAACTACTACCCTTCATAGCACAATGTCTAGCGGAGACGTTTAGCGACGACGGCGACGAGACGACAGCGACGACGGGATGAGTCCAATCCCAGCACCGGCAGTCTTGAGCCCCCCGCTCTCGGCTCCTTTTATGCTCCTAGCGCGGCCTGGCTCCGCCCTGACCACGCCTCCCTTCTCTAACTCGCTAGCAGATTCCAGGGGCCTCCAGATGGAGTCCTCCGTGACCCTTACCCTAGTTCCCCCCTCTGCCAACACACCGTGCACACCCCAGAGGTCGCAATCGGGTACCCGATACCCGTACCCTACCCGATACCCGGCTACCTGTACCCGGCCGGGTATGGGTACTGGTAGCCGTTTGCGACCCTGGTGCGGCCGGGTACGGGTACGGGTAGGCCGTGAGTCACTGGTGAGTAACCGTTTGTCACTCATCTCCCAACGTCTTGTCTCTTCTCACAATTCAAGTTCCTAGAATCAACCCACCCGCGCCTGCAACATGACTTCATCCCAGAGGTCGCAATCGGGTACCCGTACCCTACCCGATACCCGGCCGGGTACGGGTAGCCAAGTATCGGGTAGGGTACGGGTACGGGTACCCGTTTGCGACCCTGGTGCGGCCGGGTACGGGTACGGGTAAGGAATCAAAACCCGTTTGCGACCTCTGGCACACCCTCACCGGCGTGTGTGCTGTCTGTCCACCACAGTTGCCGCTGCTGTCCACCACCAGACGGCGCTATTACACTACACATACATTGCTTGTTTCACGTCGCATGTACGAGCTTATATGCACTCTTTAATAGACGTACGTGCGTGTGTGTAGCTGTGTTTATATAACAGGTATCGGTGAACATGTACATTATAAGCCTATTATGTACACACGTGGGTGCGTGTGGTGGACCGGCAGTTAACGCGCTGTGCTACAAACTCGTTGGCGCTGAGTTCGATTCCCGCTCACGGCCAACACCAGTGCCCGTTATCTGAACCGGTCCCGAGCATCCCTTATGTTGACTCAGCCTGAAATGAGTTCCCGGTGCGATGTGTAAATATTGCCACTGGGGAGACAAAGGAGGCCGGGCGTGGTGCTGGCCACCCACCCCGTCCGTGTGCCGTGTGGGCGCTCGTTAAGTCGTGACGAACAGCACTTGTCCCCAACAGTCTGTTAAGGCGATACCGGCGATCTTTGTCCATGTGTTTAACCAATGGTTTTGATGGGATAAGGCATCCAACCCGTTATTGCTGTTGACATTACAGATACATATTTACGCGGCATATTCATAACGTGTGTTTTATGATGTATAATTCAGCGAACACAAATCCATTTGGAAGAAACATTTTTCTTTCAATTTTGTGCAACAAAATACCCAAAAATATGGCTTGACATTTGATATTAACTATTCAATTGCACGTTACGTCGCTTTTCATGACTCACAATTGCCCTTTATCTCCTACATTAAAACGTATTTACGAAGTAATTATTTCTTGCAATTTAATATTTTTTTGAATCACTCAACCCTGGCCGTGACCTACATTTTCACGGCTACGCGTTCCTCAAGTTTCAACACGCTGACTACTGCAGTCGGCATTTGTTGTTAACACGACACGAAGCGCCTACGTTCGCCACCCCTCGTGCCCATGCCATCGCAGAATGACCCAGCCAAACATTCCCTTGCCGTTTTTAAAACATGCGCGCCTTGCGTATCGATGGCCAAATGTGGGGGGGGGGGGGGGGAAGTCACCGCTCGCGGTTTCGTTGGGCCAGATGAAGGAATTCACGTGGGCCTTTGCTTGACGGAGGTAGCAAGGGGCCCAACTCCGTTGCAGATAAACTGGTGCCGTTCAGCCGCAATCATTCGGCCTCAGACTCTTCTCGATCGCCGTTGGAAATAAAATGAAATGAAACAGACGTGGCAAACGCCCTGTTAAATCCTTGGGTGGCTGAAGCTGCGAGATTAAGCTATTACTTTAGGAAAGCCTTTAATGATCAGAAAACGTGATGTGGTGTGGTTAATTTAATATCACATTTCCAAGAATTGTAAAACTTTAACCTAGTTTTTCTATATTGTTTCGTGTGCTATTATATAACAAAAAAGTACGTATAGAAATGTAACAGGGTACTAGTAAGCATAGACAATGGACAAGGATATTACCGCCGTCACTTTGTGCTATTGACTAATTGCGAGAGTGAACAGTTGACGAAACTTTACTTGCAAAAAAATCGAAACCAAAATATTTCAAAAGGATACAAATTCAGCAGTTGTCATTTAACAAAGAGACAACGCTGCTTTTGGGTATTTAGCTAATCCTCAAAAATAGACGGCTGGAAAGCTAAACCTACTTAGCGCGCAGGCGAATTACACCAAAGTCCAATAGTTGAACTTAAAGTTTTTTTTTTTAACGAGGCCATTTAAGATTGCACCCGTGTAACGATTTAAACGTTCACGTTGACACTCCCTGATGCCGCGTGCTTCGGCAGAAAGGCGGCTCGTCTAATTCCGTCGGCCGTCTCCTTGCCAGCGTGGTCATGGCTGAAATGTGAGAAGCCATTCAGCGGAGAGCGCCATATCTTTGCCTGCGTTCCCAATGTGGCATGCAGCTGCCCTCTGTGTTTGGTCACATGAGTGCGCGCGGTGTGGCTCACGAAAATATATGAGCGGACTGTATGTCCAACACAGGGGCGACCTTCTCCGTTTCAGCTTCGTGGGGCGACAGGAAGAGGGGTGGGTGAGGAGGGGAATTGGAGTGCTGGCGGATTCTGGAACCTCGTGGGGGTTTTTTTTGGTGGGGCTTGTGATAGAGCAAAGTCTTCTTGGTTCTTTCGGTAAAGTCACGTAGAATGGAAATAATATATATTTTTTAATAATATTCTTTTTTTAATTTAAAGCTTTCGTGACTGCAGGGACTCATCTTCTTGGTTCTTTCGGTAAAGTCACGTAGAAGGGAAGTAATACAATAATAAAACTAAAACATAATAAAATAATTCTCACGACGTTTCGGCCACAACGCAAGCAGCCGTCCTCAGGTGAAACCAGGTCTGTCGAGGCGACAGCGTCTGAATGAGACGCTGAATGAGACGCTGTCGCCTCGACAGACCTGGTTTCACCTGAGGACGGCTGCTTGAGTTGTGGCCGAAACGTCGTGAGAATAATTTTATTATGTTTTATTATTATTATTTTATTATTTCCATTCTACGTGACTTTACCGAAAGAACCAAGAAGATGAATCCCTGCAGTCACGAAAGCTTTAAATCGAAATAGAGCAAAGTGTTAGGTCATGTGTCAGTGGAGTTTGACCCAAGTTGAAAAGGTTCCACGCCGACTGAAATGGAAGCGTGATGCACGCGCTTCGAGTTCTCAGTGGTTGCTAGCACTGTGCCACGAAACCTAGAGACCCGAGTTCGACATCTGGAAAAAGGCTACCAGTGGCTAATTCGATCTGAACCCGTCACGGGACCTGGGACCATCCCCGTCCCTCATGTTCACCAATGCGTTCTCACCCAGCATGGTAAGTTAAGGTCAAACACGACTGACATAATACCTCCATCTAGCAGTGGATTGACAAAGGGCCGTCGCTGTTATTTGTACACGTATCATTTTACGAGTGCACGTGTGAAAAGACAAGTTGAGTTACGTCCATTCACTGGCCTTGTAACAGAGGATGGCGCAGCCTGCCTTAGGCGTACAGCACAAAGGCCGGGATATGTAATACAACATAACACATATCTTTAAACACATGGAGCATTCAGTCTGTAACTCCCTCCATATGTGTGGCCTCAAAAGGTCTGCTGCTGCTGTTATAAAGTATTGGAATCATGCGATGGCTTTCTGTCCTTTGGCGTCACGGTGTATGCCATTTGGAATTGGCTTCGACTGTTTTTGGGGGTAGCAATGCAGGCTTAGTAAGGCGCTTACCCTCAAGTCCAAAGACTAATAGCTAGGTTTTGTTGACTGAAAATGTGCGCTTAGTTTTTGCACAGTGATCGGAAGCTTGCATTTGGGATCCATTTTTGATTGGTGTGCAAATATGCTTTGAGATGGTGACTTCATATGGGCATTAAGTCCACGTGTCTGTCAGCTAAAGCCAAACAGTAGACTCGTTAGTGGGTGACATGCTACGTTTCAGAGCACACATACCTTTGGAGTTGCACGCATCACAGCCATATTAATGCACAGCAAGCCACAATAAAATAGTATTTCTTACAGAAAATAAAAACAAAGGATGCTCTTAAGACAGGGTTCGTGAATGTTTGAATAACAACTAAATCTGAACACACTTATATTTACACCTTTAGTTTATTTTAGGATGTGTATTGTAGCCCACTTGTGGGCCAGGGAGGTTGACACTGTATTCCTAAACATTTACTCTATATTTAGGGTTGAACACCCATCATTGCTTCACATGTTTTCTGATGACATGAGTGTTGGCAGCAATTACCGTGTATGTATGTTCGTGCTGTGTGGAGAATAGCAGGTGATGGATGATCATGGTGAGTTGATTATCGTCAGCAGGACAGCGATGGCAGTGTTCACATGAGCTTGGTGCTTAGCTGATTGCTTTGTCACCACTCGCATCATTTTAAAGTTAAATCGAGAGCAATATATCTTCCAAGTCAACTTCAGAAAGTAGGAAATCACCCTTTACCATCAAGTCCAATCCAGTTTGCTAACTCGTAAAATAAAACCCATATAACCTCGGTTGTAAAATTAACTGTCAGGAATGTAAAATAAGTAAATAAATACCAAGTGTGGAAATGTCCCTTTGAAATATAAGGTATTAAACTACATTGTTAATTTGTGGTTGGGCATTTTTTACATGTGGCTATACACTAAGCATTGTGCTTATAATATACAAGCAATGTTCATGACCTGAATGTGGCGTTACTTCTATTATTTGTATTTAAACATTTGAGACGTCCACTTTTTCTTGGCACCACATCAGTTTTCTTTTTTATCCGACCTCTTAATTCTAGATTTGAAGCTTTCGTGACTACAAGGAATCATATTCTTAGGTTTTTTCGGTAAAGTCACGTAGGTAAAACATCAAAATTAATGAAAATAAAATAAAAACAAAAATCACGACGTTTCGGAGGCAACACAAGTCTCCGTCATCAGGTGGGACCGTCACAGCCAGATTAGCTGCATCAAGTGAGGCAATGATTCAAGATGTAATCCCTTAAAAGCGAGTTGAGGGGGGAAGAGAGGGAGGGGGGAGCTCATCAGAATATGGTAGCCAATGAATGGAACGTATCGAGAGGGAGGGGGGGCGGGGCCAAAAGGGTGGGCGACGGCGTGGAAGCGATTGTGCGCAAGCGACAAACTACTGCACACGCCAACACAATTGACAGAGAGGGGGAGGGGAGGTCTGATACACATGATAGACAAAAGAACGAAAATGCCCATGTTTATACCAATGCTGGCTGAACAATGAAGAGAGTACTGTTAAAAAATAACTGGGGATGTTAACACTCGGTAAAGTAAAGTAAAATAGTGCCTGTCAGGTAAGATGGTCCAAAAAAATTGTAATTAAGTCTTTTTTGCGTGGTTGATAACATCTTTCCAATGATTACTAAGTTTGTACCCATCATCACGGTTTAAATTATGTCTGTGTTTGTATATTTGTATGGCTTCGTGTACAAACCTTTGATGGTAGCCGGGAGGTTTGCAGAGAATCTTGGTCTCGGAAAAGACAATTTCATGAGAGCCCACCGAGTTGTAGCAATGATCGGCAACGGCAGAAGAATCAGTTCTGCCGTGTTTCAGATCTGACTTGTGCTCGCGGACACGATCAGAAACATGACGTTTCGTTTCTCCAATGTAGCAATCACCACAAATGCAACTCAATTTGTAAATTCCAGGATACTGTAAGTCAGGAACGACATCCTTCACAGATGGAATCAGATCACGGATTTTATGCACTGTACTGAATCGGACTTGGATCTTATGTTTGTTTAGAATTTTGGAGATCTTTTTGGTCACGCCAGCTATGTATGGTAACGTGATGGTTTTGGTCGGAGTTTCATGTGGCTGTTTCTGTGTGGTGGGAGAGACAGCTTGGCGGATAGTACGGTCAGAGTATCCGTTCATCCTGAGGGCCCGATGTACATGTCTTAATTCACCGGTCAGGTGGTGTTTGTCAGAAATGCCATGGGCTCTGTGGTATAGCGTTTTGATGAGAAAATTATTTTGAGATGGGGGGTGGTGGGAATCCGGTTTCAAGTAGGAATCTGTGTGGGTGGCTTTCCTGTAGACAGAATGTCCCAAGGATCCGTCAGGCCTCCTCTCAAACAGAATATCCAAGAATGGTAGTTTACCGTCTTTCTCCACTTCCATGGTGAATCTGATGGATGGGTGTCTAGAATTGATGTGGTCCAAGAAGTGGTTCAATGCTGGGAGGCCATGTGGCCAGATGACGAAAGTGTCATCCACATACCTCTTCCACAGGGAAGGACGCAGGGTGGATGTCTGGATGGCGTCTGATTCAAACTTTTCCATGAACATGTTGGCTATAACTGGTGACAAAGGGGAGCCCATAGGGGTACCCTCATTCTGTTTGTAGAAGGTGCCATTCCAGGTAAAATAGGTGTTGGTGAGGCAATGCCTAACCAGCGCAGGTGCATCAGAATTCAATCCATGTTGGACTAAGTCCTCAATTATTGTTAGGGTGTCCGGTACTGGGACTTTGGTAAACAAAGATACTACATCAAAGCTGACGAGGATGTCATCAGGAGATAGTACCATGTCCTTAACCATAGAGACTAATTGGGTTGAGTTGAGTACTGCCGAATAAGTCTTGCCTGTGAAAGGGAGCAGAGTATCTGATAGAAAACGGGCTAGTTTGTACGTAGGAGAGTTTATCGTCGACACAATGGGTCGTAGCGGGGTGCCTTCCTTATGGATTTTGGGAAGACCATAGAGTCTGGGAGGTCTTGCCGCCGATGGTTTTAGAGAGGGACGTTTGCTTGGTTCGATTAGGGAAGTCGAACTCGTGATGATACTGTTGGTTTTCGTCGTTAGGCTTTTAGTGGGATCGTTTTTAATTTTGGAGTAACTCCCATCATTAAGAAGGTCCAGGATTTTGTTGTTGTATGAATCTTTATCCATGATGACCGTGGCATTGCCCTTGTCTGCCGAGAGGATGACTATATCATCTCTCTTTTTTTGGGTCCGCGAGTTCAGAGCGTTCGTTTTTGCTGATGTTACTAGTGGGTTTCTTAGCATTCTTAAGAATAGTAGCTATTTCAGCTCTTGCTACATCCGCATGGATGTGTCCTATGCCTCTGAGGGCTACATCAATCTGGGAAATCATATCCTCTACTGGTATATATTTAGGGGTGACGGCGAAATTTAGTCCATTGGCCAGTACCGTTTTTAGAGTGTCAGAAATTGGGATGTTACTCTGATTAATCACGGTCTTGTTAACATCCAGCTTTGCGATGTGTGGCTCTGGTTTCTTCTTAGATAGGAGGTTGAATTTAGAAATCAGGTTAGCTTTGCATTTGGCTGACATTGAGTCAGCAGAAGCAGAAGTCATGTTATCAACGTGGTTCCAATCAGAAGGTGACATTTTTTGTGTTAACATTAAATGTGTTTGTAAGAGAGTCTTGTCTAAATTATCGAGTTCAGATCGGAGTAACCTTATTCTCTCCGAGATTAGTGATAGGCTGGCTTTAAATAAGATCTGTTTGGAGTTCGGTGAGGACAGCAGCGGATGTGAGTGTGAAAGCGATGGGTATTACCTTGTTATCTCGGCATCTCTTGAGGAAGGCCAGCGTCTCGAGAAGCTGTGACTTCTTGTCTCGTTGTCTGTTAAAAACTCTAACAGATAGGTGGAATTCCTCCCCGTAGAGGGCATTAATTCTAGATTTGAAGCTTTCGTGACTGCAAGGAATCATATTCTTAGGTTTTTTCGGTAAAGTCACGTAATATCCGACCTCTTGTTAGCTTTAGAGTTTGTCAGTGATATATTTACTGGAATCTATCAGCTTGTTGGTTAGTGATTCAATCTTCAGGGCGGCGCGGACGAATTTGCTTTTATCAGTCAACAACTCGGCGCTAGCTTTCTGTCCAAGTGATTTTTTTTGGCCCAGGACAAACCTGACCTCTGGTGGTTCTTCATTGAATATCACAGATGCAAATTCTCCGGCCAATTCTGTACAGACGTGTGACATCGTGTGCCATAGACAAAATGTAATAATGTAATCCTTATATTCAGTGAGCTTTTGTAAATGCACTTTGTTTAGCGTCGGATTATTCATAGGCTGGGTGGAGTGGTGCGACAGTGGTGAACTCGGCAACCCGAGTTTGATTCCTAACATCAGTGGCGAGTGATGCTAGGACCGATCCTGCACCAACATGCAGAGCCTCACCATTCTGGCGAATTGCTCGATGATGCTGGATGCAATTACCAGCGAAACGTCGTACTCAAATTATAAATGTTGTGGTTTCACGCTTCAACACACCAGTGGGCTAAAGCAGTGAACTATTTGTCTTTTGTCAACGTGACACTTTTTTTTTTACTGATTGGCCGTGTCGGGTGGTGGAGGGTTACGACACATTTATAAATAACGCGATCTAAACCCAAAAACGTTGATTATGACCAACATGCATGTCCAGCATTGTGCAGTATGGTGAGAAACAAACCCCTCATGCCTGACGCCACATGGAGATGCCATCATGTGTTTGTGGATAAATAATAGATTACATGTTTTTTTGTACTTTATTTGTGATTATTACTAGATTGGTGTCTTCCATAACATTGTCATATTTTCACCCCTGAATCAATGCCTACAATGTGTATGTATGATTTGCATTTCAATGGGTGACGAGTCGAATGTGAAAAACGCTAGGCGCGATGGGCCGGTGACAAATTGAGTTTGGACCAGCCTGGCATAGAGATGTATTTAAATATAAATACACAAAGCTTAATTGCACAATATGACAGTGGTGTTGTCAGGGGAAACCCCACATCGACCAATAATAACTGCTGCCACCCATGCTGGCGACAGAAACCTGTAGGAGGTTCATCGCGGCAGGCATCCGTGTGCATGTCCTTTGATGGTGATGATGACACTTTGAGCCTCACCCATTCCAGAAAAGGCATGGCCGTACCACGTGCCCTTTGGTAAGCGCAACTCAGCAACTCAACCATGGTTAACCAAGCATTGGCAGCAACATCTGCCAGTCCCGTACGGTGTTAGGTCCCCACCTCGATCTCCCAGGGCTAATTTAGGACACGTGGGAGGGCAAGGCCACTGCCATTACTCACGGAGTCTGAAAGCTGAGGGGGCATGGGTGAAATATTATGCGAAAGGGGGATGCATTTTTTTCCAGAGGCCATCCAGGGGGAAAAAATAGTCCCAAAGCAAAACACCAGGGTGTGGCCGCACGCTGCATAGTTATGTTTGATTAATTACACCGGTAGTTTTGTATAGGGTAGTTTGTGGACGGTTGTTTTAGTACTGTGGTAGGTGTTCGTGGTTATGTTGCACAACTCTCAAATTTAGATTTAAAGCTTTCGTGACTGCAGGGAATCATCATCTTGGTTCTTTCGGTAAAGTCACGTAGAAGGGAAATAATAAAATAATCAAAATAAAACATAATAAAATAATACAAATAAAACATAATAAAATACAATTCTCACGACCTTTCGCAAGCATTGTGGCCGAAACGTCGTGAGAATTGTATTTTATTATGTTTTATTTGTATTACTTTATTATTTCCCTTCTACGTGACTTTACCGAAAGAACCAAGAAGACAACTCTCAAATGTTTTTTTGAGATTAATTCATTCATTAATTTCGTGTCCATCATCCCAACTTATCGATGTTGGTATTGACCGTGTTGCAGATTAATGAGTAAACTCGCAGGACTTGCGGCGAGCGGCGCTTTCTCTGTGGGTTTTTTGAATTGCTCAGCAATATTGTTTTGGCATGATGTCAACGTTTCACCCCACGTGCTCGGGGATTTTGCAGTTTTTGAGAACTAGTTTGCCGAGCCGGTCAGTAACCTTTCGTTTACTGGGTGAAGGTATCATCCGTTATTAACGAACTACAATTAGCAGTTTTAACTGCATGGTTGTAATGCTGGCAACACTTTGGATTTTATTAAATTGAAAAGCTCTTGTGATCTTCAACAGCAAACAAAGGAAGCACCTAAAACAGTTGCTCCCCAGGTGTTGACAAACACCCGAAACTCGAAAATCTTGATGCGATGTGTTTCGCCAATTCTATGGCAGACACGTGGAAATGTAGAGGCATTAGATTCAGACGATAACATATTTACCCCAACAAACATGGAACGTTGGGGCCAATGTCGGTCCAAAATTCCTACCACGCATTAACATTGACCCAACGCTTACTGGGCCAATGTTTACTGGGACACTGCCAAGTGGGTGTGTGCAAATTTATACACCGAGTATAAAGTCCTGCATAATTCTCACTCCTCAATAATGGACATAACATTCACGGATACTCCATATATGATAAATGTAACCTATTGTATTGCTGCGCATACCTTTAAGATGTATATTTGTGGAAACAAACCAGCCCGTGTGCAGGATGTGTGCGGATCGTTGCGATTGTGAGATCAGGAGAGATGTGGAGGGCTTTGGAAGGCTTTCATACAACAATGGATTAAGCATGGCTGACGATGATGTGTACGCAAATCAAGCAGAGTCGGTTCTCCTCTCAAGCACGCACGATAGGCCGGAGCCAGTGGAGAAGAATTCACATTGCGATGGCACAAGGGAGTCTATCTATAGGACCATCACTGTGTACTGTCAACACAGTAGTACTGTGTTCATTAACCAAAGGCTGAGCCATATGACGACATCGTATTTAATATGATGTAGAGATAGATGTCTGAATACCTAATGAGGAAAGTGTTTCGTTGATGGCACTACCTGCTGTGAATTATGGATCGATAACTTAGAAAGAAAACAGTATTAATACTTAACTATAATCTCCAGAGGAATAGCAAGCAATTAATTCAGCCACGTATAAAGCCTTCGAGTGGCTTCACAACTTGGATTAAGATGTTTAAGCTATTATTAACTATGCCATTTGCAATAATATTTACAATGTTTGATGTTGGATCTGAATATTATTTATCTATACTCTAAACACTGGGAAAACCGTGCCAGCAGAGTGCAGCAGAGATATCTGGAGTGCAGTGTTCGTGAACGATTGCACTGCAGATTAGATGACTGCGTTTGGTTCCAGCCACACACGAATTTGCGTGACTTTGTTTTACAAGTAGATAGTCTGCATCATCACCACGATAAAATAACAAAAAAATGCAGCAGTTATTTCCACTGTCCACCGTTAAGGGAGCACGAGTAGGCAAGTTAATACTGGTAGGAACTTCCTGGTTACACCAGCCCACAGGGGATTATTGTGTCCGTCCGTCCGTCGTGCATCCAAAAATGGGAGGAGTGGGGCTGGGTGGAGAGGGGAGGGTAGGGAGGGGCTGGGTGGGGGGTGGGAGGGGTGGGGCTGGGTGGGGAGGGGCTGGTCACCCCGTGGTGCCCTTATAAAACTCAACGTTTAACCTACTCACGCCGGCTTGTGCCCGCCCTCACAGTCGGCCATATTTGCGGAATACACCACGCCGCCGTTGACCATTGAATGAGCAACCGAACGTTCCTACCAGCTCCCTCCGCAGGAATGTGTTACAGTACTATGAGAGCAGTGTGTAAAATATGTGTCTGCCAATGGGTGTGTTGGTGTTTGCGGATTTGTATGAGCTTGAGTAGTAATTCGCGAGTTTTTGCTGTTATTGTCATATGTGCAAATTCAAAAATGTCTATTTGTTCAACGTGTAATTTTTATTGTTTTATTCATTATGAACTGAGATATAAACTGTTTCTTTTGTGAGTGGCCAGCAGATGGCAGTAATAGCAATGGATTTGGGAATATCTCTGCGCACAGAGCTCTCATGTCGCGTTTCTCTGGGTGCTCCGCATTCCCCCCAAACAAAGATACACTCAATAACGACATTGGCTCAATATCCCAAAGCAAGGCCCTCCTGAAAAAAACATTGTTGAGACTCAGTAAGGATTACCCTTTGAACAAAATACATTACGATATTATGTAATATAATCTTAGATTGAGTTTGTTTTACATCTCAACCTTCGATTAGCACGCTTAGCTACGTATGGTACGAAAGAAGTCCAACACACATCCACAATTCTAACAACGTTCATTTGTGAAAATGTACAAATATTATCACAGGCGTGAGATTGGTTTCTAATTGTAAAAAAACGAAGGGCATTATTGGTGTTGTTATAATATTGGAGTACTGCCCACCTCGTTGTTGTATGCAGCTTACGGTCATCGGATAGAGCAGTGACAACAATTTATCAAGCGCCCTGAAACAATCGTTCTCAGGGTCGCTGAAAGTTAGCGAAAGATGTAAATCATTCAGACGAGAAGAGCGATGAAAATGAGGATATGAGAACGAAAGAAAACAAAACAAGGAGCTAAACAGGAGGAGAGGAAAGGCGCGAGGCAGGAACGCCGAGACGAGATGCCGGGTTTCCCTTCCAACCTGGAAGCTTGTGATGATGGCCCAGTGGTCGTGCATTCGTCGCTTGGTGCAGTTCGCAGTTCGAACGTGGCAGGGCACCCAAGGTTCGTAAAACTGTAAAAGACGCGTCATCTGCGTCGCAGTGGATGTGCGATATCTCGTGATGGCATTCAAAGAAGAATAGGCCATCGTGGACTGAGCTCGTGGTCCGAATTTGATACATTTAAATTATTACTCGCACCCACTCATGCAACAATTGTATAAGACCCTCCTGAAAAGTGGTTTTGACACTTTCTTGTATAAATAAGCATGATTAATATATGCATGGTTTTCATGTTCGAGAGAGAAATGACAACGTGGTTTCTCGTTTTGCTACAGTAAAACACGTTACAAGTGATAATTGTTTTTTTACCCTTCTATCTGGCAACAAAACTGACACCTTTTTACAAGGAGTCATGTTTGCATAGACCACAATACCTGCAGTCATAATGCAAACAAAAAACATAACTCTGATAATGTGCACTGTCCTTGAAGTTGATTGGTCCACACCCGAGACAGCTTTCCTTAGAGCCTAGTCTCACATGGGTTGGACCAGATGACGCCGGGTGTGGACCAATCAACTTCAAGGACAGTGCACATTATCAGAGTTATGTTTTTTGTTTGCATTATGACTGCAGGTATTGTGGTCTATGCAAACATGACTCCTTGTAAAAAGGTGTCAGTTTTGTTGCCAGATAGAAGGGTAAAAAACCAATTATCATATTTTTACTGGCAAATGAGGTTCCCATGACGTTACAAGTGTTTAATTAATTCCATCTTCTTTTTACATCACGAAGATGTCATTTTTTCTCACCCGATGTCATCTCATAGCCGCGGCCAAAATCGGTTTGGGTTATCATAAAAAAAAGAAACACACGCACGAACAACCTTGCTTGCAAAATGAATCCACCTTGAAAAATGTTGCAAACATTTATTGTGGGAAAGGTGGCAAATCAAATTGTCGTGGCACACTGATAGAATCAGTGCCCGGACCATGGCTAAGGTGTGGCGAGGCTCCGTGCATGGCAGCAGGTGTTTACGACACGCTACGATTACGTCTCCTATTTGCATTTTTTCAAAATTTGCACAAACGTGCTCCATCAGCACGGGCCTGTTCCACCCTTACAGGGGCCGGAAATGCAGGGCCCCCGCCCACAATTGTATATATTTTTTAAATCCTCACAAGTTTTAAATCATCACAATCGGGAGATGCATTGTGTGAGGCATATCTTTGGAGAATGCTGATATTATCATCGTCATCATTAGTCATGGTCAATCCACGACTAGATATGTAGGCCTCCCCAAACTGCCACCATCTTCCACGCGCCTGGACATGAGTTGATTTTCACAAGTCCATCTTGCCTGGTGGATGTCCTTTCAGAAACATTTACAATAGCTGATTGCAGCTTCATCACTCATCTTGGCAATGTCCGCACTTGTGTCTGTTAAGCATAGCCTTGCTATAACATCATCGTTCCCATCACCAGCCAATGTCTATCCATCTTCTTGGTTCTTTCGGTAAAGTCACGTAGAATGGAAATAATAAAATAATAAAAATAAAACATACTAAAATAATTCTCACGACGTTTCGGCCACAACGCAAGCAGCCGTCTTCAGGTGAAGAACAGGTCTGTCAAGAAGACAGAGTCTGAATGACAACCCCAGGCTTGGAGCGTCTTTTTTAAGCTTATTTCCATTCTACGTGACTTTACCGAAAGAACCAAGAAGATGAATCCCTGCAGTCACGAAAGCTTAAAATCGAAATGTATATCTACTGCTGGATGAAGGCCTCCCCATTGCTGCCACTGTCCCTCATGGCCCTGTACTGCCAGAGCCCCCGTCTATCCTTCACGTCAACTAATCTCATTGCTCAGTTTCCGTGGATGAGTTCCTCCCGCCGTTCGCTTCCTTCCTGTCACCAGTCTCGTGCATGGACCCATTATCCTTTCCAACAACGTTTCCTGCCAAAGCGCCCCACTTAGTTTTCTTTGCATATTGAATTGTCTTTTCACCGGTGTTTATGTTCGCGATTCCACCTGTTCCTCTTTTTGACCTGCAATGTAATCCCAACATGTGTAAAGGAGAGCCGACACAAGATTGCAGGGGTTTCGTCCTTTAATCCCTTTCTCCCATCCACACCTGTCCCCAGCCGTCCCAGTCTCGTTCCCGCCAAAGGCCCCGTCTTGCCGCCCGTTCTCCCCTTATATCTCCTCGATCACCCCTCCCACTAACCCTCCCAGAACCGGCCCTAGACCTTTGGGGGCCCTAAGCAAAATTTGGTTGGAGGCCCCTTTGATGTATGATTTTTTTCACCCACTCGCTAGCAGTGACTCTAGGGGGCCCTCTGCTGGCCACGGGGCCCTTTGCAATTGCAAGGGTCGCTTAGTGGCTGGGCCGGCTCTGAACCCTCCTATTGGTGGGAATCCTTCCCCGGACACCCCTACACATGCATATCTCCATGCTTCTCTGCACACCTTTCAGTTTGTTTTCTAATTAGTTTTTTTTTTCATAATGGCCATGTTTATGAAGCAAATGTCACGTGTAGTTGGTAGGCACATTTGTCCACTTACCTTTCGTTATTAATTTCGGCTGTCTGAAAACGCTCCAACCTGTTGCCATTTGCCTCGTTATATAATTATTTTGACCTGCCTCTGTCTTCAAAAGCTGGCCATGGGAACACATTCTGCTGTGTTTTTTCATTTGTGTTCATCCAACAGACATCTGCTTTTTTGTTCGGTGAAATAGTTGCGTGCTATATTTTGAAACAATATTTGGTCTGCAATTACAGTACACATTTCAAGCCTGAGGAAATTTCGATCAGCTCTCGTGTACAGCTGTCCAACCATGTAAATTGGTCAAAAAAGGTGGCATTACAATTCAAAAATAAGTATTGAAATTTTTAAAAGTAAAATCGCACAAAAAAAATGTTTCCACCTGTTGGTGGTCAAATGAAGATAGGCGGCTTTAGTTTTGCACATAGTTGCTCACAATGACAGAAACCACGATAATTTTAATTATAATTGTGCATGAAAACTGTTAGAATTCAAACGTGCAATACTATTGTACTTGGGCTCTGTCTGAGACATTAATATTTAATTGGTTTGCAATTGGGGAAATTATTTTTGAGTTTTTTAAATGTCCTGACGATTTATTTTTTATCTGAAGCCCCGACTACATGAATAGCAACTTCAGTACAAAGCGCTCAGTGAAGGTTTGAAGTCATGTAGACTTACCCTAGCGTGATATAACACATGTGCTTTAATCGCATTACTACTTTCGATACTGTATAATCCATATATTTAGCGATATATCAACATATTAAAATATATACCTTGTGTGCATCTGTGCATGCACCGCGTATTATATTACAGAGGCCGATTTTTTTTCATTACAGTGGCGTTAAAAGGAATGTATTTATAGAGAGCGTTAATACGAGGACGACACTTGGAGACACAAAACCAATACACTAAGTGAACTTAATTGAATCAACTCTAATGTATTTTGGGGCACACGTATCGTTAACAATAGATTTATTGTCCCGAGGCTTATTACGAATTCTGTAGTATATACTGCAGCGTGTCATGTGGCTTCGATGTTCATCAACGTTTTGAATGCGTCATGGGTTATCGTGAGGTCTCTAATGCACAGTAGAAAAAAAATGCACTGTACATGCACGACCCTTAAGTCAATCCACTGCTGAATGAGTGCCTCCCCATAGATAACGTTGTTTGACGATGCTTCATTACCGCGAGTCAATGCAAAGTCGAAGGTGGGGGAGAGCATAGACGGATCATAGTGCAGTACAACAATGATTTTTGCTGCACTGGGCTTCTGCTGATCATGTAGCCCCGCAGTCAACAGCATCGGTTTTTATGCATGGAGGTCACGCATCCAAGCACTATTCAGGCTCAAACCCAGCTTTAGATTGTGAGATCTGAAGACATTTCATGCATTATGAGTTATTTGATCATAGGCAAAGGAAAAAAAATATTTATAATATGATACATTCTCAAAACAAGGTCAACATTTTGGTCAAAGGGTCATTCTTATACACGGCATGCCTACAGTACATACAGTGACAGCACGCACCGTGTGTATTCATAAACAACAATAGTATGCTGTTAGAGTTACTTTTGAAGCTCATGTGTCTACATGGCTCATGCTATATATAGCTGGTCACGAGTGAGTGAGTGTGAGTGATGCAAATGTTAATGCTATCATAGAAGGTCTGCGGCAGCTACAGTTGGGCACACATATGGTGGAAGTCTCTGCCCATATCTATAAGCATCTGAAAACGAAACATATTTAAAAACAGGCTCCAAAAAAAAAATCGAGGGGCCAAAACCTTGAACTATTTTGTTTTTGAAGCGAGTGCTCTGAAAGTTTGTATCTGGAATTTTACAAGGGGTTCCGATTCCAAATATTACATATGGCATCAGATTTTACAATGTCAAAACCATAGCTGTTCATTCTTGGTTTCTCCAAATTGAGAAGCGATTTGCTTTCACCTTTTGTTGTTTAACATAGGCGAATGTGCATTTGCACCTGCATGTTTTGAAGTGTACTGAATTCAAATATGACATAACGTTAATGATAATTCCATTTTTGTGAACATTTTTGGAAGGACATGATGGAAAAAAACAATGCTAAATCCCACCCCCAGTTATCTGTGTCATTGAAAACAACCCAACAGATTAATTAGGGAACCCATTGAGATAAATATATAGACTTCAATCTAGCTGATAGGTATGAATTAAGCGCTGCTTAGAAACATTAAAATGTAGGTGTTAATTCAACAATGAATATTGTGATAGTTCTTACATCTAGTTTTAGGCTGCAGTGAATACAAAGCTGCAATGTTATCCTGCTACAAGCTAGTATATATATGAGTAGTTATACTGAATAATGAAGAGAATGTTACTCATTGACTTTCATGAATTAGAATTAAATTAGATCCCATTCGTATTTCTTGGCTGATATTTAGTTTAAATATGATTGGTTGTTCCTGAGGTCATGACATTATTTAAGGAAGACAACAACAATAACAACCCCGATCGCCACTAAGTGGCCGTGATACCTAACCTGGCACTTAGCCTGGCACTTGTGCCAAGTGCATCTTGAGGCCACATTAAGTGTCAAAGGTTTTCTGGCAGGAGGTCACGGAACAAACCCAGGTGCCATGGGTTGGCTGTGACGACTTACAGATCCACCACCTGTGCTCCCACACAGTGGCAACTTGCTGCATTCTATCCGCCTCGCTGTCTGCTCGTTGTTGTGAGCTTCACTCATCTGCCCTCCACTGTTCTTGGAGGGTGGCAGCATCTGACTCCCCAGAAGTGTCATTCACGAGCCTCCTGCACATGGGCCAATCTTGACACCGCTGGTAGCAATTATCTGCAAGTCTAATAAGCTCCACATCCTATCCCGCCTCAGTCCATCCCGCCTCTGGCACATGCCGTGCCCATTTAGCCCCATCTATTCAGCCAAACAGAAGCAGCTTGGACATGCGGTGGCTGGGTATGCGGACTATACGGCCCACCCAAATGCAGCATCGGTTGCCAGAGGATACTCACTGATGGGACTGTGTCAAGAACTCTCAAAGATCTGTGAGCTCACACAATCCAGTCTGGTTAAACCCGGGATGGATCGAAGGCAAGCCAGCCTGAATGTTTCAAACGGGCACAGATGGTCGTTCCAAGGGATACACATTTCGCAAGCATAGAGAAGGGAGGGCATCTATGTGGCCGAGAAGACCCGCAGCTTCAGAAGGAAGATGGGGCAGGTGACACAGTCACTTCCAGGATTGTTACTGGATAGTTACTCTGAAATTCTAGATAATGTCTGATGATGTTTGACCAACGTACTGGTGAGCTGAAATAATAATAATAATTGGTACATTAAATGCTTGCACATTTATTTGTTCGGCTGTGTCGGGTGGTGGAGGGTTCTGAATGACACAGATCATTCCCAAAAATCTATTTTGAATTATATTGATTTTTATGAAACGTTTTGTGGGCTTGGACAGGACGTGGCACCACAAGGAATCCCGGCCAGTCCATTGTTTAAGCCTCATGACAGCCAAAGCAGGCAATGCACCAGAGAGGAGATGGAGCGTGCAATGAGATCCTCTTATAAGATCGCACTCATTGCACACAAAGCGCTTGCCACAAATGAACAACAGCACCTTGCTGATCTCGTCAAGGGGCAAGACCCATCACGTGAACTCCGATCATGCTCGCAGTGGCTTTTGGCTGGCCATCAAACAAAGACGGTCACTGCATCGCGTGCATTCAGATGCGCTTCTGCGGCCGTCTGGAACGCTCTACCTTCCGATATTGCAAAGCCATTAGAGCTATGCACGTTTAAAGCATATATATATATAAAAAAAGCATTTTTTTAGAACTGCTTTTTGTGGTTAGATCGTTGTCCTTTCCCCGTACCTCCGATTGGCATGGTTGGCTACGTATGGCGCAAAAGAAGTTCAACATGCACACGTACATACAGCTCGTGCGCAGGATAAAGATGGATTGTTGAATCGCACGACCTTGAAGGATGATGATGGCATGGTGGAGGCCTTCATCCAACAGTGGATGGATCATGGCTGCTGCTACTGTTGATGATGATGAAATGGGCTCTCTTATTTCCGCATCAATCTGCTGTGTTAGTAATACTTAGAAACTAAAAAAAGCCCAAATGATGTTTGTTATATTGAGTATCAGGTTCTGTGTCCCATGGCTATAATTCCATTATATAACAAATAATTGACCTTACATATTTTTGTTGTTGATATCCCAAGTGGTAAATACAGCTTCGGTGGAAATGTGTTCTCACTGGTCTCTTTACTGATTTTTCATAAAATTTGTAAGAGCGTTGTGCTTTACAGCTCTGTATTTAAAATGTCCCCTGGCTCGAATACAATGCCACGTTGCGGTTAACATTTGCCAGGCACACTGACTTGTAGCAGGACATCGTGTGCAGCAAGCCAATTTAATTTAGAGCATAATAATTCATTTTAGGGATGGATAAAAGAGAACGCAAATAATGTTCTCATATGTCCGTCACGTGATCTTGTTTTAATCTTTGCGGACACTATCCGTGGTTCTTATATTTCACCGCGATTGAAGCACGATATCATTGTTCTAAACGGCTGTAATTATTTAAGAGAGTGCTTTTAATGTGCACAAAAGACGTCGTCAAAAAATATTGCGAAGACATTTTTGGCTTTCTGTATTTTTGTATAAGAAAAAAAATTGCAAGTGATTTATTTGCTTCAATGAGCATTGAGGCAGTACTCATATCCTGTGTATAGCCTTGAGCCAGTGGTTGAAATTCCACATTCCTATGGTGGGGATATGTCTTTTCATAGGACGACCACTTTTGACACCCCCCTCCCCCCACAAAGTGGTACTGATTTAACGGTCTCGGACGGATGATGGGCTGAGTTAACCCCCCCTACCAGTATTTGAACTTGCAACCTTCTGATTGCGACCCGCTGATGAACCTGGCCGGATATATTATATGTTTACGAGGTCGCAAATATCCCAAATAAAGGTTTTGTCGTTAAGAGCGTGTACATATTAATGTGTCATTAACCCGACGGCCAATTAGTAAGGTTTGTCATGTAAATAAAACGTGACAATTAGTTACTCATTGGCTGTGTCGGGTGGCGACGGGGTTAACGACACATTCATATTTACGCGATCTTACCCAAAAAACCTTGTTACGGATAATATTTGTCGCGATAGCCTGTGTTTTCAACAGGTCACACATAATTATTACAAGAATTTACCTGGGAAAGCCTTGCTGGGTCTCAAGGCTCTTCTTCAGGGGGGTATTGTGTATTGATGTTTCGCCCAGTTCCATGAATAATGGGCCTCTCGGAGGAAACTGGAGAAACACTTGTGAATAAATCAAACAAAGAATAATCTCATGGGACCTCCTTTGCCAGTACAGTGCCAAAATATACTAATAGGGGGTTTCCCCCTTTTTCTGGCAACAAAACTGACACCTTTTGCAAGGAATCATGCTTACATTAACCACAATACTTGCAGTCAAATGAAAAAAAACAATACTCTGATAATTTATGCATTGTCTTTGAAAGTGATTGGTCCACACCAGAGACAGCTTTCTTTAGAGCCTCGTCTCATATGGTGTTCGACCAGATGACGCCAAAAGGCGCACAGTTCAAAGACAACGCACTGCCAGAGTAATGAGAGCTCGGGATGAGCAGCTACATTATGGGACCTCCTTTGCCAGTACCACAATATACTAATAGGGGTTTCCCCCCTTTTTCTGGCAACAAAACTGACACCTTTTGCAAGGAATCATGCTTACATTAATCACAATAAATAATAAAAATAAAACATAATAAAATAATTCTCACGACGTTTCGGCCACAACGCAGCTCTGTAAGAACAGGTCTGTCAGAAAGACAGCGTTCATTCAGACGCTGTCTTTCTGACAGACCTGTTCTTCACCTGAGGACGGCTGCTTGCGTTGTGGCCGAAACGTCGTGAGAATTATTTTATTATGTTTTATTTTTATTATTTTATTATTTCCATTCTACGTGACTTTACCGAAAGAATCAAGAAGATGAATCCCTGCAGTCACGAAAGCTTTCAATCGAAATTTAACCACAATACTTGCAGTCAAATGCAAACAAAAAACAATACTCTGATAATTGGTTAATGTAAGCATTATTCCTTGCAAAAGGTGTCAGTTTTGTTGCCAGAAAAAAGGGGAAAACCCCTATTAGTATATGTTGGTACTGGCAAAGGAGGTCCCATAATGTGGCTGCTCACCCCGAGCTCTCATTACTCTGATAGTGCGTTGTCTTTGAACTGTGCGCCTTCTGGCGTCATCTGGTCGAACACCATATGAGACGAGGCTCTAAAGAAAGCCGTCGCTGGTGTGGACCAATCAGTTTCAAAGACAATGCATAAATTATCAGAGTATTGTTTTTTTTTTCATTTGACTGCAAGTATTGTGGTTAATGAAAGCATGATTCCTTGCAAAAGGTGTCAGTTTTGTTGCCAGAATAAAGGGGAAAACCCCTATTAGTAAATAATAATCTACAGCCCTTTGTCAATCTACTGCTGGATGAAGCATTCCTCACGCCATGTTAGCCATGGGCGGTCGTTTGACCATACTTCACCATGCTGGCCAGACCAGATTGGTGAAGCGGAGGAGCGGAGTGACCGGTTCAGGTTATCACTCGCCATTGATGTTAGCTGTGCCGGAGGATCGAACTCAGGTGCAGTGCGCTAACCATTGTGCCACCGTTCCAGTACACAAGCGAACGTAATTGTTGGAAATTGTGTTTTGCTGGGTTGGTTACTCATATGGCATCTAGTATACACAAGTATGTATTCCAGTATGAACTTACGAGTATGCACGTAATCATATTTATTATGAGCATATATGAGTGGCCAAAACAAAAATGATCATTATCCACAGTTAGGGTGGCTTGTGGTTGCTTGTACTGGTAGGTACCACCTGGTTACACCAGCCCACAGTGGATTATTGTGTCCGTCCGTCCGTCGTGCATCCAACAATGGGAGGGGTGGGGCTGGATGGGGAGGGACTGGGTGGGGAGGGGCTAGGTGGGGCTGGGTGGGGGGGTGGAAGGGGTGGGGCTGGGTGGGGAGGGGCTGGTCACCCCGTGGTGCCCTTATAAAACTCAACGTTTAACCTACTCACGCCGGCTTGTGCCCGCCCTCACAGTCGGTCATATTTGCGGAATACACCACGCCGCCGTTGACCATTGAATGAGCAACCCAACGTTCCTACCAGCTCCCTCCGCAGGAATGTGTTTAACTGTGGCACGACAAGAATATTCCATTTACTAGTTGCAACACCTACCCAGCAGCCAGACGTCGTGTGCCACCCAGCATTTGCCAAGCAAACAATTATGGGATTATTCCTGTTCTCAGAATCTCAGGGCAGAGTGTATGTGTTTTTTTTAATGTGTTCTCAACTGGACCGTGCCAAGGACATTCTGTGAGTAGAAATATTGTTTTTTGTTGTAGCACCTTATTACGGGGCTTTGAGGTGTGCAGCGACTGACTTGGTCTGACACAATTGTGCCGCCCCATTAACCGCAATGTGGTGGCGGTGATGATGTCCATTTTTTGTTCCGTGCTGTGACACCGCCCGTTATGGCTCTGATTCCAATTGTCACACTTGCCTTCGCAGTCTATGAGGACAACAAGGAGATTGTGTATGCGTATGGAGAGATGCATTCTTGGAATTACACTCAGAGTCGAGAAGCAGAACGCATGTATTTTAAAACATGCTCAAGTTTAATACGTAGGCTTTCGCGGCCACTATTAACCATAACAAAGGTTTTTTTGGGGGTTAGATTGCATGAATATTTTGTCGTTAAAACCGCCACCACCCGACACAGCCAATTAGTAAGGTTTGTCACCGAAACAAAACGTGCAAATTCGTTACTAGTTCAGCACACGGGTGTGTTGGAGAGTAAACCCACAACATTTACAATTCAAGTCCGACGTTTAACTGGTGATTACAACCAGCTTCGCCAGGCGATTTAGCCAGAATTGTGAATACGTCTTCCTGTTTGGTCATTTCTCAAGTTACAGACATCAGATTTACCGTTGTAACGTTGTTATCTGCCCTAACTGGACATCTATGAAAAATACCTTCATAGCTCATCGGATTCCTCCAGGATAAATATTCTGATTCTGATACCGCTAGAAGGGATGCCGGCCGATGTTTGACATTAATTACAGACTGCCAGCCAAGGGATGGAAATCATACTAGACTGTACGTCCGCTGCAGAGATGGAGCCACGGTATTAGCTCGTGTGCAGGTGCTGGATGGAACGCTACACCACAACACCTCCCCATGAGGAGATGGTGATGGCTTGGGGAGGACATCATCCAGCAGTAGAAATGATCATGGCTGATGTTTGTGTAAAATAAATGGAAGTGTTTTCCCACGTGCACAAGCGTGAGTAACTTCTTTGACACATAGGCATTCGTGACTAATATTACTTATGATAAAAAAATATGTGGGGCTAGGCCAGGGCCGGATTAACATTTTGTAGACCCCTGGGATACAGGTAGTGTGAGGCCCTCAGTAATATTTTCAAAAGGAAAACAAAGTTAAAGATTTTATTTTTTTCACAAGGCTAACAAAAAATACAATTCAGCATTCACAAATGAAATAACTTTTCACTTTTTTTCGATTTAAAGCTTTCGTGACTGCGGGGTTCATCTTATTGTCTCTTTCGGTAAAGTCACGTAGAAGGGAAGTAATACAATAATAAAAATAAAACATAATAAAATAATTCTCACGACGTTTCGGCCACAACGCAAGCAGCCGTCCAGCTCTGTCGAGGCGACAGCGTCTGAAACGTCGTGAGAATTATTTTATGATGTTTTATTTTTATTATTTTATTACTTTCCTTCTACGTGACTTTACCGAAAGAACCAAGAAGAACTTTTCACTTCAATCTCTGGAGGCCCTTCCAGCTGGCGGAGGCCCCTGGGTTGCAGCCCCTAAAGTCCCCATGCCTGAATCTGGCCCTGGGTTAGGCACGTTCTCATCACGTGACACACCTTACTAATTGGCTGTGCCGGGTGGAGGTGGGTGGATGGGTGTACAACACGTTTACGTTTCCGTGAATGAACTCAACTGAAAACTTGGCTATCATGAGTTGGCTATCATCTGAGCCGGTGGAAAAAATGAAACTCCACAATTCTATGGTAGGAGTGAGGCTTTTTTTAGGATACTCACTTCGGATTGGCAACAAAGCAATGCTGTACTCATTTTATAATCATGGAGAGTTGAAGCACTGAATCATTATCGCTATATCGTATTTCATACCATTACTAAATATTAGACGATAATTACTCAGTGACTGAGTGCCTGATTTCAAATCTAATCATACGTAGGAAGGGCTCGAAAGATAACATTTGAGGTCAAATGTAGTTAAGCATATCTTAAGCACTATCATCATTGATGAACATTTATCCTTGTAACTAGAAAAGATAAAAAAAAACTTTTGGCTCACAAAACTTATGGCCAGGGGGTTAATTGGTTTTACTAGTAGGGTAGTGTCAGCCTAAAATTTTAATGATGATGATTATCTCCACAATCATAGAACCAAGAAATATTCCACCCGTGGAGTGTGTTTCTTAAGCTATTAGAATGTACCATGCCTGCTACAGGTCACCAGTTTATGCGTGTGTCACGCATACAGTTGTTCTGTGCCGCCATGTCCTTTCTCAAAAACGTCGGCAATCATGGCTATCTTCCATTCAGCTCTGCCCATGATATTTACTTAATATCTTTTGCATCGGGTACCCCGGGATGCATTCAATTGATCCGATTTCTGAAGTCGTTTGCCATCTTTCCCGCCATCTTGTAGCCGCGAATATTCCCCAAGTCAAAACGTATTCAATCTCTCATGTTCTCACGACAAGTCTAAGAACTCTAACTTGCCTTCTCGAATCGATTGTTTATTTTCTTTCCGCGCCCAGCTATCCGAAATGCATGTGCGTTGCTCAGCTTGTCTGTCCATACGGCGTGCGCGTGACAATAGGACACACTGATGTGCCAACGTTGTCGAGCTTGGCTGCATAATTTATGACACTGGGAGGATTACCGAAGGCCGCCGCTCTTTAAGTGTTTGTTAAATTCCCCGCACGAGTTTACAGCTCCGTTGACATGTCCTTGCAGTGCTGTATATTTAGGTTTGGTTATATCTTGATTTGAAGCTTTCGTGACTGCAGGAATCCAGTTAGTTTAACAAGTAGGCTTTCGCGACCAATACCATTTATAATATAGGTTTTTTCATGTTATATCTCGTAAATATAAATGTGTCGTTAAACCTGCCACCACCCAACACAGCCAATTAGTAAGATTTGTCATGTAAACAGAACGTGCCAATTTGTTACTATTTCAGCACACCAGGGGGGAGGGAGGGGAGGGGGAGGGGCTGCCATAAAGGGCGAGAGGGTGGGGGTGAAATTCAGAGAGGGAACAAGGAGAGAGACAAAGAAAAAAGATCAAACTTATCAAACTTAGAAATGTAATGCAACTCAGAGAGTCGGCCAACACAACAGTTAACACTTCACCTGGTTGATCAACGTCCTTCCAAAGATTGCTAAAATTTGCATCCATCTTCTCGGTTGAAGTCGATTGCTGGTGTTGCAATCGAAACGTCGTGATCTATTCGTTATTTTCTATCCACGTGACTTTATCGAAAGAACCAAAAAGTATGAATTACTGCAGTCACGAAAGGTTCAAATAAAGATGTTAGAATTGTTTATTTACAAGGTATGCAATATGCATACTCTTAGGTTTTTTCGGTAAAGTCACGTAGGTAAAAAATATAATTAAAATTAATAAAAGTAATACTAGAAATAAAATAAAATAATAAATCACGACGTTTCTTGATACAGTAAATCTAGCTTTGTCGGTCCCACCTGATGACGGAGACTTGTGTTGCCTCCGAAACGTCGTGATTTATTATTTTAACTTATTTCTATTGTTACTTTTATTAACTTTTATTTTTTACCTACGTGACTTTACCGAAAAAACCTAAGAGTATGAATCCTTGCAGTCACGAAAGCTTCAAATCTAGAATGCAATATGCATGCCAATTATTTCCTCCCGATCCATTTAGCCTCAATGGAGCAAACGTAACTTTACAAAGTGGGAGAAAAGTAAATTGAGAAACGATACAAACGAGGCAATAGAAATGAGACGCAAAAAGAAAACACCCTCGAATCAAGTGGCGAATTCGAGTCATGGGAATTCGGCGAATCACTGAAGCGTTAGCACCTTCGGTGTCGTTTCTGCCCTTCCTCGATCTCAGGGCTGGCTGCGAAATGGACTCTCCTGCACCAACGGGCCCCGTTGTTTCTAGATTTGAAGCTTTCGTGACTGCAAGGATTCATACTCTTAGTTCTTTCGGTAAAGTCAAGTAGGAAAAAAATTAAAATTAATAAAAATAAAATAAAAATCACGACGTTTGCTGCAGCAAATCTGGCTGTGACGGTCCCACCTGATGACGGAGACTTGTGTTGTCTCCGAAACGTCGTGATTTTAATTTTATTTTTATTAATTTTAATTTCATTTTTTACCTACTTGACTTTACCGAAAGAACTAAGAGTATGGGCTCCGTTGTTGGCAATCATTGCGAGGGGTTGTTCCACACTGATCCCTGCCCAAGCAGCGTTCTTACCCGCCCCTACTGGACATGTGTGAAAAATAACTTTATAGATCATTGGATCTCTCAAGTATAAAGAAATAGTCTGATTCTTTCTGGTTCGGTAAATCCAAAAGTTTTGGGGTTGGCGTTTACGAAACCTGAAGAAAAAAAAATAGGCAACAAAAAATGTGTGAAACTAACAATGGAATTGTAAAAAGATAAAAAAGGAATTGAATTTTGAAGAGGACCACTGCTTGGAATTTGATTGATTTGCTTGGGGTAAGGTGGGGGTGAGTTGAATAATTATGTGTATATAATACCATTGTACAATAATCAATATGTGTATACCATTGTACAATAATGCCCGCAGCTCACACATCTCTTTGATCAATTTTATTCTCAACAGAAAATAAATACAAATGCATTGCCTGCTGTAATGCACAAAGTATGTGGCGCTTATAAATAAATTACAATATATTGTGACTGAAGAACACCCATACTGTGCAACAGTTAGGTACAAGATCAGGATAAAGATGTGAAGCCACATCTAATAATGCTTCACTGCATGGTAAGCTAACAGACTTGAAATTCTGGATCTGCAAATACAAATAGCAACATTTATACAGTACAATGTACAAATACACCAAAATGAACTTGCGTTAAATAATTTCGCATTAATTATTAGATATTTTTAAAGTCTATTTTTCTTGATTGCCAATGTGCTTTGGATGTCAGTTTTGAGTAGACATCCTTATTTCTTTTCCATTGTGCAGTTTTATTTTAACCTTTTACGTGTTCTAAAAATCACTGATCCCAGTTTGGCACAACACACACACACGCACAATTCTCCGAAATTATCATGCTCCCACCGTGTGTCCAATGTAACCTCAACTCTGGTAGACAGGGAGGCATCCTCTGCTTGGCATGCAACATGTCCACTCAAAACCCCCCTTCCTCATGTTATACGCTCGGAGCTCGGTACAATCAAATCAAGTGCAAGCACAAAATCCCGAACCAGTGGTGTAGCGTGCTTGGCATGGGCCCTGATGCAATGAATGAAATAGGGCCCCCACTGTTCAATTTCTCCTGTTCTTTGAAGCCTGGCAACTGGGCCGCCCCTACCCACCCCACCCCGCTCCAACCCAAAGCCCCTTTGTGCAGTTGCACCGCCTGCACACTCGATAGCTACGCCGCTGGCTGGAAATGATAACATTTTGTGCAGTCGTCGTCATAGGCTGCAATGGAAATGTCAAACCCATCGGAACGTGTTTTGTTGTTGGTGGAGACAGAATGAAAGGGTTTATTTTTTTAATTGTATATCAACGCCGGAGTTTGAACTTGAGAACCACTGTGGCGTTCTGCTCGGTACCCTGGTGTGGTGCATTAGCCCTTTTGGTCACAAGATAACGCTCCGCCAATTTCTCACGAGTGTACGAACCACGCTCGAGTCCTCTTGACATTTCATGAATGAGCAGAAACAGCACACAAATTGTTTTCTTATCGTGAGAAAAGTATGGTATTCACATTTAAATGTTGGATGCAAAATTACCATTTGAGCACAGTACTTGTGTTGGCGCTACCCAAGTGTCCTCTGCCATGATAACAGATTTACAACGGATTAATTTTATTTCAAAGAATAACGACGTTAACCATGAATTTCTTCACCAAATATTACAAGGGAAAAACAAAGAGCTTAATATAATCCTAAATGAATGTTTTGCACTTACCCTTCTCCATTTGCTTTCATTTATACGTATCTTTTTGGCCACTAAACATGCCCTGTGCTTGCAATGAGCCGATTGAATAATCCGGGAAAGGAGATCACGTGCGTGCGTGAGTTAAGTGTGGTTCCAATGCAATGCGTGTAATTTAGAACCAACCGCACATGTGTCGAAGTCAAGCAGCATAACAGATAATAAAAATCTGTTCAAGTGAACTGCCTTTGGCCTCCGCCTGTATGAGGACGCTCATGTAATTCATATTAAGCATTTTACATCGACGCTGCTGCCGTAAAATGCATCATCGGTATTCACTTCAACGTGCAATAGTGGATTTTAACGCCTATCCCAGTACACTGCATTGATTCTTACAGAGTCATTTATTCAGGAAAAGGTGTATTTTTAGCACGTTAACTTAATGATCAGCATGACCTTATCAGATTGAACTGGGTGATGCTCAGCGAGGGGTTAAAATGGATGGCTTTGGACTGCACGTTTAAAATTGCTCTTTCTCTCTCCACTTGAAAATCCAAAAAGCTTAGGAACTATAAAAATAATATTAAGAGTAATTGTAGCCAATTTTAAAGTTATTCGCAAATAGAATGCGGCAGTCTTGTCATTGACTCGAATTATTCTTTGGGCCTGGATAACGTTGCTCTGTTTTCGTTTCTGCAACATGCTATTTGAGAGATAAAAGAGGACTAGGCAACCCAATTCGGCCGCGTGGAAGACCGAGTGGGGTTTATTTGCGTACGTGGAAGAAAACGGATGCACGAGCGCTGTACATTGAGCTATCTGAAGAGTATCCTGACAAGTTTTTTCGTGTGCCAATTATATAACAAAATATCAGAGGTGGGACAAAGTCATTGTTATGCAAGTCCAAGTCGAGTCGCAAGTCATCAAATTCATGACTCGAGTCTGACTCGAGTCCAAGTCACATGACTCGAGTCCACATCTCATAGGTGGGACAAAGTCATTGTTATGCAAGTCCAAGTCGAGTCGCAAGTCATCAAATTCATGACTCGAGTCTGACTCGAGTCCAAGTCACATGACTCGAGTCCACACCTCTGCAAAATATATATGTCTATATTTTTTTTACCAAAAAAATGGTTGCATTTAATACAACGATGTTCTAACAATGAATACATTATCAGTAAATGCACGTGATAAGAGATTAAGCATCTGTCTCTTGGTCTGACAGTCTTCATTATGGCAGCTTAAACCATCTGTCTCTGTTCCTTTGCTGACACAACTTAGGCCGCAAGAGAAAAAACACAACCGTTGGAGCTCACACACGTTCGTGCCCACAATCACGTGCATCGCTACACGCAGGTCAATGCTAGAAAACAAGTGGAAGCTCTCATAAATGCTCGTTGTTGGGTGTTCCCTGGTTGTATATTGGGCTGTGGTTTGCCAAGACGTCCCGACGCTCCACGTGCTGGGAGCATTTTTATATTCGATTCCTAAGAAGAAGCTCCGAGCACATAAAGCCAAAGGTGGGACATCGCGACGAGCGACGGAGCGGTACCGAAAACCCATCGCAGAGCTACGAACGGCACAATCGCGAACAACCCCGCGCAGTAGCTTATTATACCAGCAAGTGACCCTGCAAGATCTCAACTTGGGTTGGGCAATTTCCTCTCCAGCAACCCTAATTCAACCCCTACTCAATGCAGCATTTTAGCACCGTATGGAACATTGTACATCCACGTCCGTGTATTTGGCAGCCCCAGGAATTTGCAAAGGAATAACCCCATTGCCTGCATTAGGAGTATGCACCCTTAATGGGTGCGCGTGTGTGTGCATGTGTGTGCGTGTGTATGTATGCGTGCGTGTGTACCGTTCCAGCCTTCATAGGTGCTCGCTAACAGCACTTGCCCCTACAGTCTGTTAAGGCTATATGGGGGATATTTATCTTTGTCTTTGCGTGCGTGTGTGTGTGTGTCATCTCAATGATTTCAAACATAGTGCCCTCGTGATAGGTAGCCGTGCACTATACGTAGTGGCGCGAACACCATATGTACTAAATGATCACGATGTATCTCTTTATCTCTCAAATAACCTGGCACGAAAGTAATTATCATGTTTATTTTGAAGATTTATTCCCGGCCCACTCATTTTGTGAATTAGTTTTAACAGGTTGCATCTATTACACGCTGCATTTAGTTCCCTGAAGTTTCATCTTAAGTTATATATGTTTTTAGTTTAACAGCAGCAAACTCTATATATCTGTACACAGTTTTAAATCACTTTTCAATATAGATTTTTGTTGTTAAATCAAGTTAAGCGCGGTACATGGGTTTTAATGTGGGGAACACGGTTACAAGCTTTACTACACAGTGTACAGAGTCTGCATCAGCAAGACATGGTTGCGAGACATTATCTACAGCATAAGTTTGTTTCAAATGTGCACAATTCATGTCTCTTGTGCGTGCGTGCGGTGCGGTGCGTGTCCTGTCATTTTTTATTTTTTGCGAGACGACATTCATTGATTTCGATCATTGCACAACGTGTAACAGAAGCGGCACTTCAAAATTCGGACACGTGGGCATCGGTTTCGAAGAAAAGAAGTGAAGAAGCACTGTTGTGAGAACGCCAACGCGATTGACCCCCGGGGCGCTGATCGTTTGCCACGGCGCATTACAGCGGCGCGTCGCCAATGTGTCCAATCATACCCGGTGAGGGAGGGGGGGACCGCTTTTTGGTCCCGAGCGATCAAAGAGTTTGCCCACGTGCATTTTCACATTTTTTTTGTCGTTGCAAGATATCGCAAAAAAAGTGTGCGCGCCGATGGCCTCTCTATGGGGTTTTTTCTCTTTCTCGAAAAAGCTTCTGCTTCCTGAATAAACCCTCAAGCTCCTTTTCAAACCAAGGCACTCGCCCGAGCTCCCATTCCTTCTCCGTTCAGCAGCAATCCGACCGCTAGCCCGTGCACATGCCCTACCCAGAACGTCGGTGATGTGAAATCGGCGAAATGAAATATGATTGTGCACTTATGCATAACTCCACGTGGAATGTGCGTTGGTTCCAAATGACGGTTGGAGAAAGAAAACAAACACAAAAGCCCAGGAGCCCCGTGAAAGAAGGCTGCCGTGTAAAATGAAATTCATCTCCTAGCGTGACATTGCCAGGAGATAAATATCAGTCCCATCGGTATCCTTTAATTAGCCAGGACGAAAATTACCCGTTGAGATGCATGCAACAGCATTGCCTCTTTTGCAAGCGTGGCCTGGTTTCACTGGTATCAATTTTACTTCACTGGTACCACCCAATCAGTGTTTGTTCTATGACTGTGCATTTGTTGAATATGTACAGTATATACAATACACCTCTTCTAACTTCACGTTTGGTTCACCATTTAATGTATTAATTTCACTTCCCGTTGCTTTAAACAAAAAAAAACATCGCTTAAAGCCATTTAGGCTTTTAACGAGGGGTTAAATCACCGTATCGTGCCAAGTTTAGTAAATGGCGTTTAAAAAGCACAATCCAGGATAATGAAGTTCATAGTGATGATGAAACATTTTTCAATTGCTAGATTACATTGCAATTACAATGTACTATAAACAGCAAGGATATATGTAGTAAAACAGGCCTAAAAAAAGTCTCCATATAAAAGTCCCTCCCATTGCTTTATTTATGTATTTGATCAGTTTTTGTTTTATATTGACGTAATAATCACCATCACAAACGTGTGAGGGGCAGCACGAGTTAATATGTTAACATTCCATAGAGTCACGTTTAACAAGCACACGTCTGTGCAAATAGATGAATTTGCTCAAAAAGAAATGTTAATCAAAGATTTGTTTTTCATACACGTAGACAAAAGATACTTTTTTTTGCACATCATAATTTTATATATCTTTTATACATATATTCTGTCTCTTCTTTTACGAAATCATGAACTCAAGTAGCCACGGCTGGCTTCGCCAATATAACAATCTTAAAACCGCGTGTAAAAAAATTAAAATAAATAAGCAGCAGATACTGTATTGGTATTCAACTTCAGTTTTCATAAACACCCACATTTTTTTTTTTCGACCACAAACACCCTTTCTTTTTTCCCTGTAATACCACATGCCACAATACAGCAGTTTGTCCTTTTTTCCATTATATATAAATGTAAAAGCACCCGTTAAGTGATTTCTTCAGCGGGGGTTACAGCGTCTCACTCTTTGATGACCTCCGTCACGCACTTGTCCGTGACGTTGCTGCCGTTGTACTTGACCTTGCGGTTGCGCTGCGGCTCAATCCATGAGTTGTGGATGACGGCGCCGCTGTGCGGCGGAAGCTGGTCCACCTCCACCACGGACACCACACGCTTCTTCATCTTGTTCTTTAGCACCTTCTGGAACTTCTGTCTGGTGAACGCGTAGAGCAGCGGGTGGAAGATGGTCGTGCCGTAGGCCATGGCCAGGAAGCAGAGTCTGATCTTCACGAGCACGTCGCTCGGGCCCATGCACAGGATGACCGTGTTGAGCACCGAGATGGGCGTCCAGCAGACGAGGAACGTGGAGATGATGATGAGCGACATCCTGAAGACGCGCTTCTGCCTCTCTCGCCTCTCCCTGTGCCTCTTGACGGCGCGCTTGAGCGCCAGGATGACGGACACGGACGTGCGCACTCCCATCGGCGCGTTGTTCTGAGCGCCGCTGCTGTGCGACAGCGTGCTCTCGCGGTGGCCGCTCGACGTGGTGGATGCCGTGTGCGCCGTGCGCTTGCGCTTCTTGTTGGCCGCCTTGCCGGGCTTCTTCTTTTTCCTCTTGGGCGCCGTCACGGAGAACCGCGAGCCGATCTTGATGTTGAGCGCCTGCAGGATTTTGGAGTAGGTCACGAGCATGACGACGGTGGTGATGGCAAAGAAGGGCACCTGGACCAGCAGGTGGTAGTACATGCCCATCTCCTTGTGGTACTCGTTGCGGTTGACGCACAGGAGCGTCTTGTTCTGCCAGGGTTTGGAGTTGGGCTCTTCTGAGGCCGCCTCCATGAAGAAGCTCACCTGCAGAGAGAAGAATCTTAAGTAATCCTACGCTGTCGTCAAGGGAGGAGCGATCGCTCAGTAGTTCACGCAGTGCTACAAACCCGGCCGAACCGAGTTTGATTCCTCTACATGGCACGAAGTGGAATCAGTCCTGGTCTCCTCGCGGCCTCCCCTGCCCCCAAACCCCTTCACCATCTGGCACTGAACAGCGTGGTGAGGTATGGTCAAACAACCACCATGACTGACGTGTCATGGAGAGAGGCCTTCATTCAGCGGTAGCTTGACAAATGAAATAAATTAAAATTCTGAAGAGTGCTTAACTTGAAAACAAAAGGCCACAATGGAAGGAGTGAAGCGAAATGTATTTGGAAGAAAATATATACTCGCAAAAGTGAGAGGCAGTCACATTTGAAGGGAATGACGGGAGATACAATTCATATTACACGCACATTCTTCGTCTCAAACTTACAATTTTGCTCTTTAAATTCATATCATTTTGATGCCTGGCACACTGCAGCAATTTATCAAGAATAATTACATCATGCTTCGCCTGGGAACAGCACCCTGCATTCAATAGAAAATGGGTCTATCTGTGCAAGCACATAAGTGACTGCAGCTCAAGAGGAGTGCCTGTTTTTTCTTTCTCTCTTTTTTGGTACAGAAGTAAAATTCGAGAGGCAAGTCCCACATCAGCGGTGGGGCTCATTGGTTCGCTCTTACTGAAAGCCCGTGCCGTTATTGAGTTCATCTTCTTGGTTCTTTCGGTAAAATCATGTAGAAGGGAAATAATACAATAATAAAAATAAAACATAATAAAATAAAATAATAATAAAATAAAATAACATAATGAAACAATATAATAATCTAATACCATTTTATTATTATATTATTTAATATAATTTTATTTTATTATGTTTTATTTTTATTATTTTATTACTTCCCTTCTACGTGACTTTACCGAAACAACCAAGAAGATGAATCCCTGCAGTCACGAAAGCTTTGAATCGAAAAATGTTCTTGAGTTTTCACAGCTTCACCACGCTTTGATTTTCTGTAATTGTTTGCATTCTGTATACTTTGCAGAGACCTTCTAAGTCTCAAACATGAGCAAAGGTTCACCTGATTCCAATACACCTTAAAGGAATTTCAATGGTTTATATTCCCAATGCTCATGAAAGCGCAATCCCCGATGTTTACGTGAATAGCTGATCTAACTGAAATCTGTCAGAAGAAGTTTGCTCGCAGCGTTACGACAGCCGGATAGTTTATGACAGCTATGGCACAGGGGATCACTTTTATGTTTGAGAAGCCAAGAATTTAATCTCAACAAATACACTTGAACGGAAAATGCGTAGTGGATTTTGGCAAATAAATAAATTACTGTTTTGTTTTCTTGGACACTGCCACGTATAACTCCACCGTCTGTCACATTTGGTACTTTTTGCATGAATGGCATAATAAGTCAAAAAATTCCCACGGTTGCTTTGGCCGGCGTAGTTGTGCCACCGCGTCGCGCTATGAATCACAAGCACACACGGCGTCTATTTCCTCGTTGTGTACGGGCAACACATTTATAATCTATTTTTGGAAATGTGGCCTTTTCCCCAATTTTCACTCCGATAATTCTTTTGGTGACATCTCATGGGGGACAAAGGATCCATTTGGAATTCTGGCAGAGCAATGCAATCGCACTGTTGGACATTGGCCCACAGATGGAGATATAACAAAACTACATGTGGGCTCCCTTTAGAGCAACCTCTTATCTACACCCATGGAAGCACTTTCCCACATGCTGTGCTACACAGAAATGTCCACTGCAAGGCAGTCAAAACAATATTTTTTTTATTCTCAAAACTGGGCTTTGGTGTCCAGGCTGAGACCATTACCTCACTAGACTTGAGAACCCAGTTTAAATCGCAGTACACTGCCCAGATTCGAGGCCAGGGTGTCGACAGTGCAGGCTGGCTCAGTGCTCTGACCTCTGAACTCCCGGGTCACCTCGCACTGACCCATGCTTTCATCAGCCAGCATTCAGCGTCTCGTAAGAGAGACGCTGCTATTGTCTCTGCCACTCGTGGTAATCTTATCTCGGACACCGAGGCGATGTCTGTCAAAGGTGAACACAACTTCCTTTCGAGCTATGTCGAACAAGACACTCGAATTCATTGCATGTTGCTGATAAAGTGGCTTAGTCTAAGCTTGGAAAGTATGCTAACCATTCATCTTCAATTAGCACGTGCTGCATTCGTGCTGTAGTCCACCTCCAACAACAACATTCCATTCACCCCCCCCCCCCCGCCCACAGCTCCACTGCCCCTCACCTCCAGGAACGGGATGAGGAACGCCAGGAAGGACAGCGCCCACACGATGGCGAGGATGGCGCCGGCCCGCGCCGGCGTGAGCACGCGGTTGGCGGGCCGCACGGAGATGTCGTAGCGGTCGATGCTGATGACGAGGACGCTGGCGGCGGTGGCCACGCCGGCGAAGGACGTGGCGGCCTCGTGCGAGCAGCACAGCAGCGGCGTGCTGCGCTCCAGCGGGGACAGCAGCAGGGCCACGGTGAGCGGCACGCAGCCGAGGCAGATGAGGACGTCGAAGACGTGCAGGCTCACCGTCACCGCGTTGCTCACCGAGCCCACGAGGCCCGACTTGGCGCAGTAGAGGGCCAGCACGATGAGGTTGCTGCCGAGGCCCAGCACGATCTCCAGCGTGAGGAGGCTGGTGAGGGCCACCTGCAGGGCCAGCGGGTAGGAGGGGCCCTCGGAGGCCGAGAAGTTGTCCCGCGGTGGAGTGACGCCCGCGGCCAGCTCCCCCGGGGGGATCGGCGACGACGACAGCATGTCGGTGACCATTTCGGAAAGATTCCTGGTGCGCATCACGGAGGGTGGCCGGATTTCCCGGTGCCGCAGCTCGATTTCCTGGCCCTCACTATGAGTTCGAAATTGAGAGAGAGAGAGAGAGGGAGATACGAACGTATCATGGCAACGGTGAGCAAAGTTATATTACTCTCGTGCGGTGTTTTTGTTTCCAATAAACATTGGCCAAATAACATTATGGGCCTTAAAACACATTTTATGTAACAAATTAGTTGTTTGTAAAAATTGTAGCTTCACCTTCAAGCGTTATTTGCAACGATAAAATTCATCTAAACAATATAGAAGTTGGGACCTCCTTTGCCAGTACCAAAATATAAGAATAGGGTTTTCCCCTTTTTTTCTGGCATCAAAACTGAAACCTTTTTACTAGGAATCATGTCTGCATTAACCACAATACTTGTGGTCAAAATGCAAACAAAAACATGCTCTGATAATATATGCATTGTCCTTGAAACTGATTGGTCCACACCAGAGACAGCTTTCTTTTGAGCCTGGTTAATGCAGACATGATTTCTAGTAAAAAGGTCTCAGTTTTGTTGCCAGAAAAAATGGGAAAAACCTATTCTTATATTTTGGTACTGGCAAAGGAGGTCCCATGATGTAGATGCTCACCCCGAGCTCTCATTACTCTGATAGTTCATTGTCTTTGAGCTGTACGCCTTTTGGCGTCCTCTGGTCTAACACCGTTTGAGACGAGGCTCAAAAGAAAGCTGTCTCTGGTGTGGACCAATCAGTGTTTTTTGTTTGCATTTTGACAACAAGTATTGTGGTTAATGCAGACATGATTCCTCGTAAAAAAGGTTTCAGTTTTGTTGCCAGAAAAAATAGGAAAAACCGATTCTAATATAGAAGTTGTATTCGCAAAAACATATTAATATCTTTGGTTTAAGACATAAATTACCACCGTGATATGTTAACATACTTTCAGAGCCAATTTTCCGCCAGCAAAAGAATATATATTGATATCTCATTATCCACAAATTCAGAAAAGGGCTTCTCAGAAATGACTGTAATTTCAAAAAATACGATTGGTGTTTTTGTTCCTCCAATGTTGATATCTTTCATAATTAGGCAAAAGCCCTCGCGTCATTTTTTGACACGGTATATTGCGTTTTACACGCTGAAAGACGACGGTACTCACTGTCAAAAAGGTCCCAAGGGGGGTGACGTTAATCCGACTCGGTTCCCTCATCCAGCGGCTGTTGCATTCCTCTCCGTGATTCATATTCAGGGTAACGTGCGCGCAAACACGCGGCGGCGGCGGCGGCGGTGGCCTCTTGCCCCAACAGCCCCGAGCTCCCACAGCGTCCACCCGATTGAACTTTGTGAGTCACTGGCGGCGGCGGTGGCGGCGGAGGAAAGCGGCTGACTGCGGCTTCCTGCGAGATGATTTTTCCTGCTGCGTGCCCTGCTCGTGAGCCCTCCGCATCATTCCGAGCGGTGCCACCTGTCCGACGAAGAGCAATCTCCGTAAATCACGGTTTTCAGTGCCTCTCCTGCGCTCATTTAAACGTTTTGTTTTTGCCATGTGCTCCAATGATAAGAAACAAAATGCACGCTAAATTTGATAAACCGTATAGAACCGCGCGCTTGGCAGGAGGCTTCATTTAACTGGATTAAACAGGTCATCCCAGGACATACGACAATGAATCACACACACTAAGCCAATTTCCCTGTTTAAATATACATTGCTTTAATATTTTTTGACATACTAGAGGGATTATGTTAATGCGAAGAGGTCTACGGGAAAGGGTGCGCCCAAAGGCTTTCTGCAGTGCAGCGGCAGAATCTCCGGACTGGCCGAGCAGACTTGAAGAACCGAACTGATGAAGAACCCAACTGATTCTCCTCCCCGTGCATGTTGTTGTTGTTTTTTACTCTCTTTCCCCCGCGGCAGAACAAAGCAGAGGAAATGTCATTACAAGGAAGGTAATGCTCACTGCAAGGGAATATGTTGGCCTGTGTGGCCAATATTGAGCACTGAATCTGTATGCAGCACCCAGTGGGAAGATTGATGTTGTGTCTTTCGACATTCTCTCCCTATACATTATTTACCGGCCGGTTCCAGAAGTGGCGAGCCCCACATTTTCCTACAATGTGATTTTTTAATTATTCAATACCCAAGCTACGACACAGCCATGAGACCATTTGTATTATTTATCTTGGTCCGTGCCTCATGTCTGCTTCCAATCCTGCTGACCTCCAATAAACATAAAAAAATTGTTACAATTCACTCAACCTTTCAGAAATGCACACCCCCCCGCATCCTGACAGTAACAAGCCCCCCCCCTTCCCCAATCAAAAAAACAAAACCGCATATGTACACACCTTTTACAAATCCTGTTCGTAAATCATGGAGTTCCACACAGGATTTAAATGATTTCTCTGGCTCCCAATTGACTGCTGGGTCAGGAGGTAAAGCTGAAGAACCGGGAAAAGGTTCCTGGTGTGTGGTTTCAGCAGGAAATTGAATCTAAGAATGTATCATTAAGATACACATGATGTATGGACAAGATTTATTGTCCGTCACGTTGACTGCCATGCGGCAGCAGAAGTCTGCTTTCCATCCCAGCGTCACCGGCGATAAATTTACGGACTGAAGTCGAAATGGCTGCGATGTGTGACGCGTTCTTGCACTTATTGCAAAAACCGTAAATCATTCGCGGCGAGGCATTTTTCCACGCCGCGTTTTCTGATGAAACGTTCGAAAAAAAAAATGTATTATTATTTTTTTGACTGAAGATCGCTCGGGTCACACTGCCGGAGTGACAGCATTGTTTGTATCGATCAGGCCGTGACCTATCTCGAAGCCTTCAAGACTCTTCCCGGTGTATTTCGTGCGCTCCTCCCTCCTGCCAACCTCCTTTTATTTCCTACATCTTCCCTCCCGCACGATTGAGCTTTTGTTGTCACTCATCCGGAGCGCACAATGAATACATTAATAAGGTTGGGGGGGGGGCACCCAGAAAGCTTTTTTCTAGATTGATTTTTTTTCCTCCCTACCTTCCTGCTCTCTTGCGCCGCTCAATCTGTCAGCTTCTGGACATTTTCTGCTTCCCTGCTACCATGCAGGGCTCAGCCAAAATGGTTGTAAATCCACTCGAGCAAATGTTTGCTTAGCTCTTTAGGCACTGCGCTTGCTCAGTACTGCCCTCCTACCACAGAAGGAAGAGGCGTGAGGGCTTATTACCGAGCAGTCCTTTACTGCCGCTCGTAAATTACGTTGCTGCTGCTACGTGCGGCACCGGATAGTACGTACGTATGTTGAACTTCTTTGGCGCCGTACGTAGCCAACCGTGCTAATCGGAGGTGCGGGCGACGGACAGCAAACTGAACACAGAGAGCAGTTCTAAGGACGAATAGGAAAGCGGTTCTCGTTCAAAAAATAAAGGCGCAGCCCTGCAAATCTTTGTTCATGCGACTCCTGGTGGAAAGGCCTCCCATAAGAGAAGCTATGGAGAGGGTTTTAGCGTCCTCTGGTCCAACACCGTTTGAGACGAGGCTCAAAAGAAAGCTGTTTCTGGTGTGGACCAATCAGTTTCAAAGACAAATATACTGTATATATTATCAGAGCATGTTTTTTTTGCATTCTGACCACAAGCATCGTGGTTAAGGCAGGCATGATTCCTTGTAGAAGGTTTCAGTTTGGTATTTTAACATCTTAACACAGCTGTTTTGTTACCAGCAAAAAGGGGAAAACCTATTCTCATATCTACGGAGAGGGTAATATTGGTCTACTCTTTCATGCTGGAAGAGCATCCACATTTTACCCTTCGGCACACGTGACCTGCAGATGAACTGACTGCGTCGTACCCACACGCCGCAGTCAGGAGACACAGACGGGGTTGGGTGGAGGGGTTTAAGAAACCTGCCGATCAGTTCAACTGCCGCGCTTCGAGATCGAACCGGCGACCTCTGGATTTGACATCCAGTGTGCTACCCCACTACATATCGTGGCAGCATGTAATGCCGTGGGGGTCGTGCCCAGGCATCAATGTGGATACAACGTGCCCACCCCCCCCCCCCCCTGGCTTCCCCAAGTCCTACTCCAGCTTGCGGATAGCTAAAGTAATGACGTGTCTTGTTCCTTACGTTCGAAATATATCTCCTACAGTCACCCGAAGCCTCGTTTGATAAGATACCCTGGCCGATAGAAAAACCATATACACACACATTGTTGGTTTTATCAACCCGGGACTTGCCGCACAAAGGGCAAGGAACGGCTCGTGTCAGTTTTGACGGGATGAGCTCCACGATTCTATTACAAAGCTATCTCTCATCGGCACCGCATCCGCCAGTCTTTATATGTAGCCACGTGTCGCTATTTTTAAGCTTGCATTTTGCCCTGCCCAGTCGTTTCCGTCATTCCCACAAACCCCTGGTAACGCTTTTGACAGTTTATTGTTGTTGTTATTGTACGTGCAGCGATTGGGACGAGAGCTGAGTGAGGTGTCCCCAAAGCAATGCCCTCCTCACCCCCCCCCCCCCCAAACTCTTCACTGCAGCGATTCCATAGCTGCAGAATCAACAGCCGTGTGGATTCCGGGTGCTGATTCGCACCAAGGGGATCATTTCACATTAGAGGCGCTATTGACCGTTTTGAATTGGCGCGCCGTCTTGTGAACACGACCAGCCCACTGTCGCCGGTCTAGTCTCAATCTTCTCTCTTCTTACAACGGAACACAGTGGCCCGGACCCCATGAAGACTTCTAGATTTGAAGCTTTCGTGACTGCAAGGATTCAACCGAAAGAACTAAGAGTATGAACCCATGAAGACTGTAAGGGCGGCACTCGCGTTCACCATTGTCGCAGCACTGCCTCGCACTGAGACTCGTTCTGTTAGTCGGTCATATAATTAAAATACGCCACCCGGGGATTGCCAGAACTCCTGCAATAATGAAAGGCAATTAGACAGGAAACAAAGAGGCATTAGCAAACAAAAGAGCCTCGGGTTATCTCAGCCAATCTGGTAACGTGATACTGGCCTTGCTAATCATTGCGAAGTTATACACTGGAGATGCCTCCCAGAATTACCTTGTTATGCAGCCAACACCGCTACGTTGAATACATTTTTGGTAATAAAAAAAACGTTGCTGTAATTTGGAACAACTAAGTGTTTTTAATATTACGTGTTAGCTTGTAATGCAGCCAACAAGACTACAGTGGCTATATTATTGTAATTAAAAAAACTAATTTTTAGTATTATGGAAAAAAAGCCTCATTTAAATTATATTTTAGATTAATTTGCTTATGATGCAGCAAACATGACTACGTTAATTACATTTTTGCAATTTATTTAGTTAATTATTATATTTTCGAGAGAGAGAGAGAAAAAAAAATTAAAGTCAATTACATTTAATAGTTTAAATCCTTTTTCCCGGCTGAAGCTATTTTTGGTGCTTGTTGGAATTTCAGAGTAATTTCATTGTTTATCACAAATCATACACCCTATGTATGCGCAAATCCGGAGGTCCACAGCTTATTGTAGAATCTGATATCTTTTTAATCTGCGTACAGTACATATGTAATGGGCCCAGCTGGTGTGATTTTTTTGTCTTGGCTGTCTCTTATATAATACGGGGAATGTTGCCGTCGTTTCATGGATGGCACACTCGACTTGAAATCCAGAGGTCCCCAGTTCGAGTTGATCTCCTGGTGTGGCATTTGTAACGATGGTGCAAGATTCTTAAATCTCCCTTCCTCTGGCCGCGCAGCAGTACAGACGAGTACGACAATTAGTAGATCGACGCAAGTGTGGGCACGCTCGCGTATGTTGAAGGAAGTGAAGTGGGACAGGGCAAGATAATTGCCGATGGTCGAGACTGATGCTGGAGAGGCAGCCAGAGGAGACAAAAAGATTCCCAAGAGGATGTCCACCATGAAAGTGGAGTGATGGTATCAGCTCTCATGCAAGGAGCGAGACTGATTGTTTCATAGCGACACCGTGAGATGGTGGAGGCTTACGAAGGCCTTTCGTCCAGCAGTGGATACGTTCTTCCCCCGCACCTCCGATTAGCACAATTTGCAACGTACGGTGCTAAATAAGTTCAACATACATGGCTGATGATAGTATCTAAATGCAAACGTATCTCACGTTGCCCTACTCAACAGCGGGATGTGCATCGCAGGGAGCAAGGAGTATATTTAAATGTTTTTTTTCTTGAAAGATGGGAACAGTCTTAGGCAGAGGAGAAGAGGCTCTTCAGCGTGGACCTGAGCGAGGGCTGGGAGTTGAGAGCACGAACGACCGAGTGCAGGGAGTTCCAGATCACAGGTGGTGGGTGCGAGGAGGGTTGGGTGGGTGGGGGGGATAATTGAGGAGGAGCAACCTCCCACTGATCTGAAGAACAGGTCTATCTTCTCGACAGACCTGTTCTTCACCTGAGGACGGCTGCTTGCGTTGTGGCCGAAACGTCGTGAGAATTATTTTAGTATGTTTTATTTTTATTATTTTATTATTTCCATTCTACGTGACTTTACCGAAAGAACCAAGAAGATGAATCCCCGCAGTCACGAAATCTTTAAATCGAAACCTCCCACTGAGTGAAGAGCGAATGGGCATGCATCGGGTGCCGCTTGCAAATCATGCATTTAACAAGATATGGAAATTGAGTGGGTGCAGCATTATTGGGTAGCAAGTGAATGAGTGACAGCCAGTGATTAACGGGCCTCATTACAAAGACCTGTATATGAATAATGGAGCTTTGTTTTCCACGCGTATGGCCCCCCTCACTCCTTAATTCAGAAATAATGAGGTCCCCACCTGCTCTGTGTTGTGGCGTGTACTCGGCGAGGTTTGTGTGTTATTAATAATAACAACAACGTTGTATAGACTGAGCCATATTCTCCGCAGGAACAACAACAACAACAGCAGCAACTGCTGGTGATGTCCAGGCCTCAATATTAAATATCGCAGATGGTTTGTACGCTTTCACTTTGCGTGACAAAAGCATTGGCATACATTGAGGCGGGATAGGGAATGGAAATTCAGCAAAATGCACGCTTGAATCGACCTGTAAGCACCGCTGAGTGTTTATTCCCTCATATGCACGGGTCTTCTCCGGCTTCTCCGTTTTCCTCCCAAAGGCAAAATACTCCTAAATGAAAGCGGCCAAGCATCCCAATGCAAGGCCCTCCTAAATACGAGTCTTGAATCTCGGTGGAGCTTTCCTTGATAAATAAACGATAATGTTCTGGAAAATAAATATGGGCTACATAACACCAATGACTCAAAAGTCAGTAGAAAACAACAAGCCCTACTTTATACAAGTAAAAGTTGCGTACCGCTAATACAAATACCGTACGACCACTGCTCGTGTTTCTCCACTTTAGCTAGCTCCTTAAAGTAATGGGCAATTAGTAAAGACCCACGGCATTGACAGCTGTCACTAATCTCAAACCGCGGAACGCACAGGTTCCTTCATTTGCTGGCAGCATTTCAGATGTTTAACGTGACGCTACTCACGGAAGCTGCTGCCCACTGGCTCGCTCGTCAACCTCGACGTGAGCATTTAGATGTCACGGCTCATTTCATTCCGTACGAAAGAAGAGGCGGCGGGGGGAGGGGGGACAAAAGTTCATAGAGCTTCCCTTGCATTTCACTACAGCTCCTGGGCACGGCAGAACTCAGAATAGACGTCTCTCTCATATTCGCAGCGACTCCCATGTCAGCTGTTCCTCCCTGGTCACACATGCCAAAGCTTTTTCGCCGTGTTAAGTCAGACTAATGCCCACTGTCACTTGCAATGCACACACATGCACTGTCACTTGTGTCTCTGTGTGTGCCAATTGTGTTGAGCAGACGCAAACCAAAAAACAACATGCCACCCACGTGTTTGTCTCTGTTCACCATAGCTTTGCTATAATATCATCGTCATCATCATCGTCATCAGCCAATGTCTATCCACTGCTGAATGAAGGCCTCGCGAAGCTGCCACCCGTACCTTGAGGCCTTGTCCTGCCAAAGCCCCATCTATCCTGCACGTGAACTAATCTCATCCCTCCGTTTCCGCGGATGCGTTCTCTCGCCTTCCGCTTCATTCCTGTCGCCACAGTCTCGTCCATCGGCAATCACATCCCTTCCGCTAGCGTACCCTGCCAAAGCCCACTGACGCTTCTCAACAGTCAAAGACATGTCTCTCTCTGTCTTGCATCTTCCCCTGATCCCACGCGTGTTCATCTTTCTGTCTCTCAGTGCAACTCTCTGTTTTACTGGTAGGAACCACCTGGTTCCACCAGCCCACAGGGGATTGTTGTGTCCGTCTGTCGTGCAGGGAGGGGCTGGATGGGGAGGGGCTGGGTGGGGAGGGGCTGGGTGGGGAGGGGCTGGTCACCCCGTGGTGCCCTTATAAAACTCAACGTTTAACCTACTCACGCCGGCTTGTGCCCGCCCTCACAGTCGGCCATATTTGTGGAATACACCACGCCGCCGTTGACCCTGGCCATTGACCGAGCAACCCAACGTTCCTACCAGCTCCCTCCGCAGGAATGTGTTTCTCCATCGCTTTTCAGCTTTTGTTCCACTTGGGTTTGTTTGTGCACATGCTCTGATCCGCGTCATAGCAGCTACACTTAATATGCACTGATTATAATTGTGTGCATATTATGCGACGCATGATAATCTCAAATAAGCTATCTGCAATATGTATACTGTATATTTTATGTCAATCCAGCGTGGTCGAGCACATCTTTAGGGTAAGGTGGATAAAACTCATGATTGTGTTTCTAACACATGAAGAAAACCATATTCACTTCTCTGTACCAGCAAATGTCTCAGTTTAATCATCATCATCATCAATTGTTCACGTTGAAGCCAAAACAAGTATTTTGGTTGCTGGGTCCCTCAAACGCAATCATAATAAAGTCACAAATTGTATACACAGTTGCCAACGAGGCATTTATCATTGTTAATATTACCGTCAGTTTGTTGTTAATTTTTCCATCCACATATGTGCGCATTAGTTTGGCGACGAAGGAAAACATTTAAGGAACCAAACGTGTGGAACTTAAGAATGTGTGTTCTTGAGGCTGTAGCTGCCAGATTGCTCACCGATAACCCGAACTACATCTCTCATTGTCCTCATCACCATCAGCCATGGCCAATCCAAACAGCTCAATGTGATTTAAATTTCGATTTAAAGCTTTCGTGACTGCAGGGATTCATCTTCTTGGTTCTTTCGGTAAAGTCACGTAGAATATAAATAATAAAAACGTCGTGAGAATTATTTGATAATGTTTTATTTTATTATTTTATTATTTACATCCTACGTGACTTTACCGAAAGAACCAAGAAGATGAACTCAATGTGGATTATACACAGCAGTCATCGCCATTTACTGCGAAAACTTGTGGCAGGAGCCTCCTGCAAAAAGATTCAGGAGACTCGGCGAGGTTCTCCTGAGTTTAACAAACTTAGAAATGAAATAAAAGAAAAATACCCGCTGCATGATGAAGGCCTGCAACAAGCTGCCGCCATCTCCCACAATCCTGCGGTGAAACAAGCCACCGAGCACCCCTGGACACGAGCTGATTTCGTTGCTCCATCTCCCCGGTGGACGTATTTCTCTCAGACGCCGCTCCATCCATTGGCAGCCACTCCCTCATTGGTCTTGCCCATCGGCCATCGCCGCTTCTAGCGACGTGACATATCCCAACTCGATTACTTTCATTCACAGTTTCAACCCAATGGGTCAAGTACAATGCTCACTTCCTACATTACCATTTCATTGCTTGATACATTGTATTTCAAGCGACTTAAAATACACGGTATGATATAAATACCTTGAGTTATTGCCTCAAAGTCAGAAAGTCAACGTTGTTTACACTTCAACGAGCATGGTGTGGTACTCATTTGAACCTCATGGCGGTACCCCGGGGTACCACAGTACCCCGGCTCTCGCATAATGTCCGTGATGCAGTCATTTTTAGTCTCTGTTAATGGTCGGCAATTCGGCAATCGACTCATCTCGACGAACTGTACACGATGCACCGCTACGGTGCGTACGAGCGTTCAGGGTTTCGGCGTAATCTTCCTCGCTGCGTTTCGACATCGCGCAGTAGCACTGATTTCGGATTGATTGGTACCCCAGTCGCGGAGTGAAGTACACCCCTGGAAAAAATAGTGTCCCAGAAATAAAATATTTAATTGCCTCGGCCCATTTTGTATTATTTTGTACCCCGGGGGACCGCCATAAGGTTCATTTATTCTTGATGGCTCGGGTCACCACCGAACCCAGGCATGGTTCTTAGTCAGCCGAGGTCTATCAAAACTGTGCAGCACTGCCCATTATATTGGAATAAAGTTCAACACAATGCCACCAGATCTCGGTACACACAATCAATTCCTGCCACCTGAACACAGATGCCAATTCGTGAAACTGTCCGGGTCAAACCAGGACAGGTGGCAACACTATATATCCCTAAGCCAGTGGTGAAATTTCCTCATTCCTATGGCAGGGGTGAACTCACCTGCAGGACAACCAGTGTTTGCCTGCCACGTGAAGCGTTAGGCATTGAACCTGCAGTGACAATGGTTACACTCATCTCCTGGCGGTGATTTAAAATCGCATCCTTCACGCTCCCACTGCAGCACCACCCAGCTGCAGTCACATTGGTATAAAACTACAATGTTCTTCTTCTTGGTTCTTTCGGTAAAGTCACGTGGAAGGAAAATAATAAAATAATACAAAATAAAACATAAAATAATTCTCACGACGTTTCGGCCACAACGCAAGCAGCCGTCTTCAGGTGGAGAACAGGTCTGTCGAGAAGGCAGACTCTGCCTTCTCGACAGACCTGTTCTCCACCTGTTCTCCACCTGAAAACGGCTGCTTGCGTTGTGGCTGAAACGTCGTGAGAATGATTTTATAATGTTTTATTATTCATTATTTATTATTTTATTATTCTCCTTCTACGTGACTTTACCGAAAGAACCAAGAAGATGAATCCCTGCAGTCACGAAAGCTTTAAATCGAAATAAAACTACAATGGTTTGTGAAATATTACATTTCCTCCATGGCACGGAGTGGTGGCGCAGCGGCTAGCACGCTGCGCTATGAACCCAGCAACCTGGATTTGATTTACAGTCATGACTAACATCAGTGGCGAGTGATATCACAATCAGTCCTGGGCCGCCTCTAGGTCGACTCGGCTTTAAAATGTGTACTTTCAAATGAGTGGTGTGTAAACATCACCATTGGGGAGTCAAACGCACCGACCACACGATTCCCTGATGCACCACACCAGGCCTAGAGAGAGGCTATAATGTAGATTTTTGGCTTTTTTGTATATGTATGTGTATATAAAAGACTGTATTCGGACAAGATGAGATCTGCCGAGTGAGCCAGCGTTACTGGCACTTTTAGTGCAACAGCTTAGACGTTTTCCATCGCCATGGTGTGGGGAAAGCCTGTTTATTTTCGACTTTTGCATTTAGATTTCGCATCTCCTTGCCAGAACTGCATTGATTTGTGATGTATCTTTTACCCTGGAATGCAGCAGCCAACACACGGGTGGCTTTAAAACCCAGCCCAAATGATCTCAGCGCAAAATAAAAATGAATGTCTAATGCTAAGCAGTGCTTTTAACTCGAAGCATTCAATAGAATCTGGCACGTGGTCCCAACATAATTTAGATTTTGCTCGATTCAATGTAACGTATGCTTTCAGAACATCGTAAGTTATAAAGTAGTTGCGGAAAAAGGTACATAATTATAAAAAACAACATTGTTATAGAACTAAGCCATTCTGTATGTCGGAGACTGTGGGTTCGAGTCTGGGTTTCGCATAACTCTTCCATGTTCTTGAGTGCAACATGTTGATGGTCTCAGTCCAGGCACCAATGACTGCACAGGAAAAAAAATCCCACCAGATTAAATCGGGGCTTAAACTTAATTTAGAAAAAATATATAACAAAAATCCAACTTTGAGAGTTAAAATGTAAAAAAATACGTTTCATTGCTGTGAGACGAACACCTCCATGGCGGAGTGCGTGGGAATGTGCAGAAGGCTTATCTCAGAAGTAGCTCAGTGGTATCTACTTTGGTAGGCCGTTCTCTAACACGCGGTGATGCACTGTCTTGTTCGATTTTTGAATGGACATTTCGTTTGGTGAAATGACATATAGCAGTGAAATATGGGTAAACGCAGCCTAAAGTGTGTAATGCAGTGTAATGCTCGTGGAGTGTAAAAAAGGCGGATGGGTGTTGTTGTTGGCACGCACGACGTATCGGTGTGTTGTCCTGACCTTAATAGGTGCTCACTAACAACCAGACTAACAAGGGCATCCTTATACATTATTTATTTGTGCATTGTTTTTCATGTACACGTGTGTGTGTGTGTGGTTATCTAATCTAGCCCTGGGTCCTCCCCTCGATTAACTCAGCCTCGAATGAGTACTGTAACTGGTGCGGTGTGTGAACATCGCCAATAGGGAGACAAAGGCGGCCGGGCGTGGTTCTGGACACCAAACCTCCTCTGTGCGCCACGCCAACCTTCTGAGATGTACGCTCACAGTACTTGCCCAAGAAGTCTATTTCTGGATATATATAAAGGGGATCTTTGTCTTATTTGTTGGGTACACAGTGTCCTTCGGTTATAGCATGCGGTGCAGTCGCCATATGTTTACTGAATACAACCCGTGTGTATAAAACAGACAGACCTAAGGCAATCTTTTACACTCTTGAGGCAGTATGTCTCTTGCAAGAGACCTTGGAATACTCAAGCAAAACTCGATACAGTCGGTGTGTCGTGAAACATTGTTCAAAATAATAGTCCGGTGTCAATTCATTTCGCATGAAGGCCTCCTGCCCCCCGCCACGTTTGACCGTAGGCATTGTTTGACCATACTTCGCCGTGCGCGTCGGTGAGCACTGCTGCGGTAGCGTAGAGGTACGGTGGTAGCAGAGGTTGAAGGAGGGAGGCCCAGGACTGGTTTAATTATAATTACCACTCGCTGCCGGTGGTAGCCGTGGCCAGGAATTGAACTCAGGATAATCAGATTCATTGCGCAGTGCGTGAACCGCTCTATCGCAACCGTTTTTGTCGACCCACTGTTATGTGAGGGGCCTCCCCACACCATGAAGGGAGGGTCATGTGGGGTCATTTGACCATACTTCACCGTGCCGGTCAGTGCGGGTTGGTGAAAGTGTCGGGCATAGACATGTTGCCAGATAGAAGGGTAAAAAACCAATTATCATATTTTTACTGGCAAATGAGGTTCCCATAGTGTAGATGCTTGCCCCGAGCTCTCATACTCTGATGGTGCATTGTCTTTGAGTTGTGAGCCTTTTGGCGTCATCTGGTCCAACCCATGTGAGATTAAGCTCTAAGGAAAGCTGTCTCGGGTGTGGACCAATCAACTTCAAGGACAGTGCATATATTATCAGAGTTATTTTTTTTGTTTGAATTATGGCTGCAGGTATTGCGGTCTATGCAAACATGACTCCTTGTAAAAAGGTGTCAGTTTTGTTGCCAGATAGAAGGGTAAAAAAACAATTATGAACAATTTTTATTTTATTTTACCAGGTAAGGCCCACTGAGTTATGAAGCTGTATTTCAGAAGCGAGCCGGCTTTCACAAATGATAGCTCAACGAAGCGGTTCATCACGTGGAAATTTATATCAGCAAAAACACTAAACTCTAAACTCATGTTTCTAATTGTGGAGGGAAAAACCGAAGGACCCGGAGAAAAATCTACGCAACCACAGGGAGAGAGACACCGCAAACTCTAAATATACAACAGGCGTCAGGGTCGGGATCGGACCCACGACCTCCTGTATTCCAGGCGAGGGAGTTAACGTCTCGCCACCGTGGGTGTAAAAATAGTGCAACGGCAGAATAGTACAACAATGGACTTTACAACCCTGTCCTCTGCTGCCCGCAGTGTATCCCCGCAGCAGCCTATAACACCTGTTTTATGCCTGGTGGTTGCTCATATAAGCTCTGTTAAGGCTCAGCCCTGCTCAGCTTACGGCCAAAAATCGCCCACGACGTGTCCGATCCCGTCTGCCCTCATACACGACAGCGTGAAACGATGTAATTGCATCGAATGAATAGAGCAGGGTTCTTTTTTTTTTGGTAACACAATCACATGAACCTTAACTGTGCTCCAGGGCACGCTGAACTGTCATACCATATTCATAACAGTTGCTGGCAGTAATGAAATGTAGATAAATAATATAACCTCTTAAGCATAATCGATATGAAGAGCTGACCACTAAAAACCCTTGATCAATAGAACCAAAGTGCACGTACGCTGTGCCATGTACAGGCGCTCGCGAGCAGAATGCTGACCTCCGCGTACCGTCATCGAGCCATGCCGGTACTCGGCGCGCTATAAATGTGCAACCCTAATAATGCCTTCTCACGAAACAAATGCATTTACTGGTGATGTTATTTCCTCCGATAATGTACGGTGTACAATTTAATACGGCGGATGATGAAGCGTTGTGTTTGCTCGAACCAATTTCAGTGTTTTCCAAATTTCGATTTGCATTATTGAAATATTACTCAATGCACGAACGTCAACGGCGCATCATTTTGTTTTGCTTCATGAACACAATCACACGGACGTACCTGTGCCGATGCTTGCATCCTGGGATTATATCCCGTCATTGGAGGCAAGGAGAAAACGAAGGCAACGAATAGCAAAGGTGAGGATAAATCCTTGTTTGTTATAGCCCATTGGAGTAAATCTCCGCCGAGGTCCTTTCCCTTTTCCCTCCCACGGCGCGCAGATTTCTGCGGGGAAATCGCTCCGTCTGCCGTCAAGCCAACATTCGGCACACACACACACTCTCTCTCGTCCCCCCAACACCACCGTCGCTATCACCCAGCGCTCGCCAACCCCTCCCCTCCCGCGCTCCCTCCTGCCCGCCCCGCCAGCCCACCAGCTTCACACGTTAGCACCCACGGGTGGATCAATAAGCACCCCCCCCCACCACACACACACGGAATGAAAGCAATTTAAATCTCGGCCAACACTCTTCTGCTCTGCTGCCGCAGCCGCAAGTCGCTTGCCGGCCCCCGAAAATTCACTTTCACCAGTGAGTGGCTTTGCCACTGTTACACTCTGGGCCGTTCCGCAAGCCGCAACGAAAGCCAATTTGTGCCCTCCCGAAATGTTCCCTCCCCCCTCTCCTCACCCCCCCCGCCCCGTTTAGACAAACCGAGTTCGTCACCCCACCGCAATTCCTGCACATCGGAATCGGAAGTTTGTTTTTGCCGAGGTTATAAAGCCCATGAGAGCGATGCAGCTTCCTGTGCAAAGGCCCACCTCGGCCAGCAGAGAACAGTCGGCCCGGCCGATGACAATGTTTGCAAATAAATACAATGAAATATGATCCTGCCCAGGGCTCGTGTTCTACGCCCTGCAATGAAGGGAGGATCTGGAACATTGCGACACGCGGGTCGTACCTAAGAGGATGCCGCAGCGCACGAGTGTATTATAAAACTAACACTGGTCAACACATTTTTTTTTCTGGCCTGGACTTTTGCAGCTGTTTTAGACTAATTTCAGGGTGTTGATTCCAAATCTGATCTCAGATTGGCTCTATCACATCATTTTTATGCTATCGGCATACCCCATTTTCATTGATTTTACCCGAAATTAACTCTGTCACTTATGATTGCAAGTTGTTGCGAGTCAGTGACTGCTTTAGTGTTAAAATATGGTGCTGTATTTTTAGGATAGTGTGTTTATAATATCATTTTATGTAGATATCAACATTTATTCAATATTTTTCTTCTGCAGTTTTTATTGAAAATGCAATATTTGATATCTCAAAAACCTGATGTGATAGACAAAAACTGATGCCAGATTTGGAATCGGCACCCCCAAAATTACCTTAAACCCGTTGGAATACCTTATGCCAGAAAAAGTGTGTTGACCAGTGTAATATATGTCACCATCATCTGCTGCGCGGTCTCGTGGCTGGGTATGACAGCACCGCAGAGGTGCGCAACAGCAGCAAGTGGCATTACCGTCACGAGACCCCATCGGGCAGCGCGAGCCGCAAGAATTGCTTGACAGCAAGAGGATTTATGTCGAAGATGCCCTTGCAGCCGCCTATCTGTATTGCCGAACGGAATCTTAAATGAAGGACCTCTCTTGTTGCCTGCAACTGGGAAGGAGCGTTGGTCGCGGCAAGGATCGTGAGGCGGATGGCATATTTCCCTGCACACCCATTGATCGATGAGAAAACACAGCAGAATAATGACCCTCTGCCCCGAAGCCATTCATTCTGTTGCTTTGCGGACGCGAGGTCTGCAGAGTTTTACGCGAAGACACCGCATCGCCTGCGACTGCACTCAAGGCACTTTATCACCCGCGACAGATTTAAACAATATTGGGTATCAGCGCTCGGTCCCCGGCGTTTGAGGCTGTCTGCCGGTGTTGTTTTATTAATAAAACTTCAAATTGTGCATCATATACTGCTGCAAGAAGGTTCCGCGAGTAAAACATTTACGAGACTCGCGCTGTCATCGTTTCCGCCATGGCGACGCGACGACGTTTGCATTTAATTTGTGCAAAACTCTCACGGAAATAAATATGCGATCGAAAACATCATGAAAAAAAAACAAGTTAGTGTATACATTCGCGACGAACAAGAAAAACGTGGGAGGGGGGGGGGAATAAATAAACGGAGCTTCAAACCGTCGCTGATAAAGGATACAAAATGGGAAGAGCGCCTGTTTAAATAAACTGTGCACTAATCATTCAGTATGGGCCGAGAAAGCTTAGGAAAGCGTGGTGACAACAGATGCGTTTCATCGAAATGCATGCAAGTCCCTTGCGAGGCCACCAAATCATTCTATTGAACCGACGGCCCACACCTGAATCGGGCTCTCCGCAAAAAAAAAATCCCAGCTTGGCTTTTGCCAGCGCGGTGCCTGTAACTTATAGGCCAAGGCAGCCAGCCACCAGGGCTGACAACATTTTAATGACATTTTACCACGGGATGACATACTGCGCACTGCCCGCCGCCAGCGAGTGCGGGGAAGCCGGTCGACTGCGGGAAGCTGCTTATCCAACTCCGGCGATGCGTTGACTTAGCGATGTGGACGAGGTCCAGCGTTCTTGGCCGTCTTTCACACGGCAAGTCGGCACTCATTATGTTCTGGGTGTTTTTTTTTCATCATCGGTGATGCCATGGAGGATGGGTGGGTGCAGTGGGGGGCGGGGGGTTGTTCCTTCTCAACTTGACACACTGTTGGAGGGTGGGGGGGGGACAATGGATTGTAGACCCGCCCCACTAAATATCGCTGTGTACAGAGAGGTAGGAACCAATATACTTCATTTTAACAGTATACAAACTATTATCTTTAGTCCAAACGTTTTATTTACCACATATAAGTTTTGATCTGCGCATTCAATCTCTCCATTTGACAAATGTGCCCCTTTGTAATATTTCTCCTCTACCTCAATGCAACCTCTCGTTGGCGTTTGGACCCACATTTCTCTCCGTTTGCCTTCTCCCCTTTTAACCCTCCACTTTCCCCGTGCACTGGAACGCGTTCCACAGACTCACTGGAAGGTCATTGGCGGGTGGGCTGGGGGGGGGGCACAGCTGTAACACCCCGCAACGCGACAGTGGCCCTCGTCTGCTCTGCTGAGGGACACGTTGCTCTTCCTCGTGGTTCAGCAGCAGAGATCACGGACCCCGCCATACAAGACGGTCGGTATCGGGGACGCCTTAAGTCCACTCCAACTGAGTGTCTCCTGGCGCTGTCTCGCCTGGCATCCGCTGCGACGCCATCGTGCAACACAGGATGGGCCACAACAACAACAACAATAACCCGTAAGCAATTCCCCGACTTCCCATCCACAGAAGACTTCAAAAACCAAACCACGAAAGCGCTTCAAATGTTGTTGGTCGTTCTGGAAATTAAAATTGCGGCCGCTATTCATGTAGCTGGCACCAACCCATCATCTGGATGGCCAGAATCGTGGAATGCATTCAACATAGAGGACCAACACCTCATCGCCGACCTAACAGGTCCCTGCCTTCGACCTCCCGTGAATCCGCACAGGACACAAGGCGGCCACCTGCTTCGCGAGCGGAAGATGAGGGATGACCCCCGAGTGCGACTGTGGCCACGCGTCCCGGACCGCGGAACGCATCGCATCAACCTGGCCCCACACGCTTCATTTCTCCGCTTAGCATCTCGGGTGGTCGCCGAGTGGATCGACAAACTGGACGTCCCACTCTGAGCCCTTTCCCGTCGTCAAGAAATCAGAAGAAATTTGCACGATTCATGACTAAATTACTTGTCCTAGAAATAGCGTCACTTTGTGGAGGAAAAAAAAAAGCTCTAGCTGAGCCGAGTGGGCACAAGAAAGTGCCACGTAATCTGAGGCAGGGACTCGTACGCTTGTCCCCATCTGCTCTCTCACCCCGTCCTCTTTCTAATGAACGCCTGGTGGTGGTGACTGACACCACCGGAGTCATTTGCCCTGGCCCCTTTTACGCTCCCGCCATCGTGATGCCATTCCGCCTTGTGAAACGGTGGCATCGCCCATGGCTTTCAACATCGACCGAGCGCGCAGCAATTGCTATCAAATTCCCGAACGCGGGGCACGCGTGTACGTCGAACCTGAATTTTGATTTAAAGCTTTCGTGACTGCAGAGATTCATATTCTTGGTTCTTTTGGTAAAGTCACGTAGAAGGGAAACAATAAAATTATAAAAATAGAAAAAATACAATTCTCACGACGTTTCGACTGCAACACAAACGTCGTGTAATTTTATTGTTTTATATTTTTATAATTTTTTTGTTTCCCTTCTACGAGACTTTACCGAAAGAACCAAGAATACGTTGAACCTCTTTCGCACCGCACGTAGCCAACCGCGCTCATCGGAGGTGCATATCCACATCTGGCTTTTCCCACATCAGAACTCCCTCGACGTCACGTGTAAATCGGTTCCATTTTACACGGGCGATAATTTAAAAGGACTCAGGTCTCGAGGCGCACACGTATGGGTCATTGAGTATGGCCAATACCACACTCCGTGGGAGACGACGGAATGAAAGTTACGTGAGGAAGGACGCGCCGAGCAGGGGCGCTACAAGTGAGTGGCGAGGTTGGATTTGCGTGACAGGTGGCATCACTTACGCAGCAGGAGGGCAAGGATCTTGATGATGTTCCTGCCAGGAACCCCGCGTAGCGAGTGAGAGAAGATGCTCGCTTGCGTACTGGCTTCCGAGAAGGGGCTTGCGAAGGCTTGGCGGTGGGTAGGGATCCCTTGACCCCCTTTAAATGTACGCCCCCCCCACCCTACCTCAACCCCCATCTAGGGCTGCCTCTGTGGACTTGAAACCCATTTCGTCAGGCCGCATCGCTGTTTTCAGTTCAGCGGCAAGCCACTTGCGGTCAGCCGAAATCGTGGCCGCTGCTTTGTTAATAATGGCCCCCCAAAGTACGATCGCCAATCTAATAACGGATCCATTAAAAGCGGAGTTTGTTTACCCCCCCCCCACTCCTTTAAGCGTGATATTGTCACTCTGCTGTTATTCCAGTCACGTCCTGCAGAGTAAAATAATTAATAAAAAAAGGGGCAGAATCGCTTCAAAGAGACGTGCGGATCGTGAGTGAATTCCTAATGATGGAGATTTTTTTGTACATTAACCCATTTACCATGCCGTAAAAAAAAATATTCACACATTATGGAAGGGCTTTTGACAAAATTTGATCATATTTACCTAATGAGAACATAGCAGCAATGCGAAATTGACATCTTAAATTGTTCTCCGCGTGACGATAGGCGAGCTTCATACGTCGTCTTATGTGACATGTCAATATCTTCCTTTTGGTAAATTGCTTCTTGAAAAATTGACTGCAATACTGACGACCAAAATAATGGTTTATGTTGATGCCTTTTGAAAGACCTAAAATGTGGACTGATTTTCTGAGTAGCTGCAGAACGAAACGCATTTTCTAAAAAGGTATTGAGCACCCAATTATGGTGCTTATTTGCGTTTTAATGCAGCAAAACTCACTTAGAGCTCTGTGCTGACCATACGAAATTAATTATTTTCACAAATATAAATGCCGCCACCTGTCACCCTTCAACACCTTGTGTTGTTGGTGATGTATGTTACAGTCCTTTGTCAATCCGCTGCTTGATGAAGGCTTACCTACATTGTGTCGGTCATGGGATTTAAAAATAAAATGTGTTTACCTTACCATACTTTACCACGCTGATTAGTGCGGGTTCGTGAAGGGTGGGTGGGAGGCATAGTAGGGGGTGGGGCACAAGACTGGTCCACACATCACTCTCGCCCTGGCCGGGAATCGAACTCAGGCGGGGTTCTTTGTGCTGTGCACTAACCACTGATCCATCTTGGGGAAAAAAAACCCACTGCAGCCACACTTCAGAGGTATATTTTTACCATGGTAGAACTCGCTTAGAGCTCCCGTGCCAACATTAGAAAATGATATATTTCACAAATATAAATGTCTACAACTATCACCCTTCAAACCCCTATCAAAATTGTGCCATTTCACATTATAGTACTGTTATTGGATGGCTTTGTAGTGGTTCTGCGAGTCTTAAGTGTATATCACTCGATCTCAGGACTCTCAATTTACCTGCATGGTATACTACTCAATAATAATAATAGGGTCAAAAATTTACGGTCTCACCCCAGGTTCCCACCTGGTTAATACATTGATCAGTGCAAATGAGCCATGCAAAGAAAAACGATGTCCATGTCACACAGTATAATGGGGAAAACACCACAATTCCTCTCAGCAACCGGAGCAAACATCCGCATTTGGCTTTCTGCTGGCCTATGCATTTATTATTTGGGAGTGATGCATGATTGGAATTAAACTGAGAGACAGACAGAGGAACGCGTGAATTAGAGAAGAAACATAGGTTAATTGGATCATTGAAACTGTTAAGGGAAAATAAACAACTGGGGCTTGGGCAGGAAGCGTCGCTCCGAGGGTTGATGGCGAGCGGTCAAGAATGATGACGGAGTTGCAGCCGCGAGATGGAATGCGCCTGAATATGACGGCCACCCAGGAGATGGAGCTACGAAATCGGCTCGCGTGCAGGTGCGCTACGTGGATTATTGCATCACAGGAAGGCCTTCATCCAGCAGTGGATTGACCGTGACAGATTATGACGATTTTCTTGGTTTTATGGGAATTATTATTAACTGTAAAAGACATTAGATTTTTTTTTCTAAACAAAGCATTATCTGTAATACATAAATTATGATTAAGTAGGGTGGGGAGGAGCGACGGTACAGTGCCACTGCTTTATTAAACCAGCTGCCAGGGCTAACACGATTCCCAGCCGTGGCTAACACGAGTGGTGAGTAATTTCTGAACCGGTCATGAAACCCGCTTCACCATCCCATACCAGGCAGCGTTGTGAAGTATGGTCACATAACCACCCTCCCCCCCACCGACAGCATGTGGAATCACACATCCAGCAGTGGATTGTCAAAGGGCTGTAAATGATTATTATCCACCCCCGCTACGTAAACGCTCCACCGCAGGTCTGTCCGAAACCCCACGAGTTATCCTAAACCGCGCATTAGCATGCGCAACAATTCGTCACGTTTAAAAAATTAAGGCATTTGCTCATCAAGGTCACAGCGGCTCAACGCGCACGTTGATTATTGCCGCACGTCCCTGTCGGGATTTTATCTATTTTAAACACCTGCGCAAGGCAAAGATAGACTTTTTGCACTGAAGTCAAGTTCTTTAACCGTGGTTGGTTGGTGGCATTGCCACCAGCACAACGAACGTTAATTGTCATGGTCACGGCCAAATATAAAAGCGGCATTGATGCGGCGATGTTTGCCGGGCGGACAAAACTAAAGTTGGCACGGTCATGAAGTCGTTCAAGAAATATGAACGATAACAATCCCCCAGTGCCGATTATCGTAGAAGCAAAAGTAGCATATGCTACGGGCCCCGATATTTAAGGGCCCCGCGCTAAATGTTTTCAAGCCATCAATTCCGCTTCAGTGATTCTACACTTGCTCTTACGGTCGTACTATACCGCCTTCAAACTTTTATGAACGACTGCGTGTTTACGGTTAGCGATTTGTCGTATTATCTGGCTGTATAGCAAATGAAAACATCTAATTACTTTACTATGCAAGTAATGTTTTAAATATATTTACGTATTTTTATTATATTTAAGGCCCCTTTATAACATATAGGTTAATCTGGCACTGCAACCCCCCTCCTCACGCCACCCAGAAACGTTACCTATTTCCTTCCCTGTGAAAATGACGCATCATGCACATTTAACCGGCGCTGCCTCCACCAAATGTGGCGCTTTTCCTCACGAAGGACATACAGGCTGCACACCTGGAGAACTCCACGCGCTCTTCTGAGAGAAAATGCTGCTCTGCGAAACTATACAAGGGCACACACGAATCTAACTATAGCTTTTGTCAGGATGTTGTAATGGCAGAGTAATTCCACTGCATCAATGCAAGGTTATAAGCTGTAAATAGCCTCAGAGTACTTGACGGCTGTGAGTGCATTTTTAGAAGCAAGAGAGAAACGTACTAATTGATTGTAAACATTTTGAGCAGAAAAAGAAGAAGAAAAACCGCACGCTATTGCTGCCAACAGCCAGCATCCTTGTTTACAGACAAACTCTCTCCACAATGCGCCGAGAATGACAGCGGCGCTTTACTGCGGCAGGCATCACGGCGTGTGATTATTTGAACAATTGTCGCAACAAAAAAATCATCGCCGAAAAATGAAGGCTTTTATTTGCAGAGAGCCGCAGCATCGATTCACAACCTGAGCAGAGTGGTAATATCTTGAAATGAAAGAGATTTATTTTTTGGGGGGGAGGGGGGGGGCTGGATGGGTTGGGTGGGACGGGGGGATGATGGAGTGTGATGAACAAAAACGGAGCCAATCACGCGCGGGTGACCTTTGACCCCCCAGGTCCGAGCTGACATGATGGTGGCATTTTTAAAAAGACCTCACTGCAACTCCCCCACCAAACTTGCTTCTGTAACTGGCCATGTAAAAAAATGGAATACTCTGCATTGTTCTCGTGCTCAAGCTGTGTGAGGGCCTCCATTTTGTAGCGGTAATGGAGAATTCTAAAACAAATGCCCCTTGCTTGACCTCGTATCACCATTATCATCTGTCATGATCATTCCACTGCTGGAAGGGAGGCTGCTCAAGCTGTCGCCATCTCTTACAATCAATCCCGTTATGTAACAAATCATACTCGCACCTAATTGTTTAGAATTTTTCTAATTTTACGTGGAGTTTACTTTTTAATGTGACAGCGCTTTGTGTCAGAAAGGCGCCACGTGTAAAAAAAAAAATACTTGACTAACCTGTCGCCATTGCTCAGTCAAGACTTTTGCACGTAACCTAATTTCATCATTCCACCTCCATGGGGGACTTTCTGTTGGGCCCGTTTCCTTCCTTTGACAGCCATTCTGTCGTTAGTCTCGCCCACCGGCTATCTCAAACCCACTTACTTTTCTAAACAATCAATGCAATCTCTATAAGGTGCCGATGTTTTTTAATCCACATGTACATTTTCCCATATCTCAATGTCATTGGAAGCATGCATCTCTTCTCATATGTTTCTTTGTGCATTGCACCATATGAAATGCCAAGGGTGTGTTTCTGCTCACATGCTCTGGAACACATTGTTTTCTCTTTAATTTGAGATGGGATATCTCTGACAGAGGCATCTGCTGTGTGTATGGATTCACAGGCAGGCCCGCGGCCATGTTAAATGATTAATCATAACGTCTCTTGCACATCCTTCAGAGCTGCCCGCTCATATGGGGAGATGAGGTTTTTTTTTGATGTGGAAAGATTTTTGTTTATATTGGCTGAGTTTATTGTGACAACTTTCATTACACTGTACCGTTCGTCTGCCCTCAATTTCAGAGATAGTTCAGTAGGCTTTGCGATTATGTAACTGTACAAATACGTGTAAAGCACTAAGGTGCGATCAGAATATCCTTGCGATGACAATTTACTGATACGGTGTGTGCTTGAGTTTACTTTTTTTAATATTACTGCCCTGAGAAAAGACACTGCAGGAACCACACCGAATGCAGGGGCAGCGAAGGGAGAGGGGCGGACTGAATTTCTGGCAAACAATCACGTGCATAGTTGTGCTTCATTAATGAGACATGCTAGGGTGCGTGAGGCAAGGTAGGCTAAGCAAGGCAGAAGTCCAAAATAAGAACACGTGGACAGGTAAGTGTTTTAAAAAAGGTGAGGCAACAAAAGAATGGACGGCCGTTAGGGAGACGGGCACAACCTTTGAGTGGTCTCCACGAGTCCAACAACCAAGGGGAAGACATCGGAGTAGATGGTGGATTCGTGTTCAAATCAAATCTTGGAGGTTCGCCACGTCGACCGTGCAGCAGCTGTGGGAACTGGCTGAAGGTGGAAAGTGTTGGTGCCGACGTGTGCATCCGTGGCTTCGGCCACGGTTTCTGCTTGATCTTGAATGTTATTTCATAATTGACGTCATCACACAAGGCCATCCCGAGCTCACAATACACGTGTAATGACCGACAATGACCCCAAGCCAATGTGCAGCCTAACGGCTATTCAAAGACAAACCAAGGTCTCCAATTGGCGGAAAGAGGCTTCCACAAGCATTGGTCGGGAGGCGTCGCTTTCAAAGTGATTGGAGGAAAAGGTTTGAACGAGAATAGGCGGGAGACAAAGTGCAACCCAGAGGCGACGGTTGGGATCCATTAGAGAGGACGGACAGGGATTGGCCAACGGAAATAGTGAGGGAACATTCGAGAAGGGGACTGAAACGATATACAAGGGCAGAGTGACAGAACATAAGCGGAGGAAACGTTTGAGGGAAAGTAGAGCTTCAAGGTCAAGCACGAAGCCCCGACCTGGATTGTTCTATGTCAGTGGTTCTTAACCTGGGTTCGATCGAACCCCAGGGGTTCGGTGAGTCAGTCTCAGGGGTTCGGCGGAGGTTAAGACACACACCCGACTCGTATGATTGTGCACCAGTAAAACATATACCTATGTTTTTAATTTGAAAAAATCATATTCTATTTTTACAATTAAGAAGGGTTTGGTGAATGCGCATATGAACTGGTGGGGTTCGGTACCTCCAAAAAGGTTAAGAACCACTGTTCTATGTGAATACAAGTGGCTCCTAGTACTTCGTTGTCCGAGTCTTGACACATGGGCACTGAAACATGCACGCGTAATGAAGGTGGTGACATTTTGATAACTCTTTACGTAGAAATATGCTTGTGATGACCCATCTATAAATTGGAATTGACTATTCTTACAATACAGGCATCGATCATCCGCACAGGAATCGATTATTAATTGCTTGATTAATGCATGTTTTGGTGGAGTGGTGGTGTAAGTGGTCAGCGCACTGCACTGTTAACTTGGCAAACTGAGTTCGATTCCTGGTCACGGTAAACATGGGTGGAAAGTGATTCGTAGACCGGGGCAATAATGGTGCAGTACAACAGTTGGCTTGTATTCCCCGCCATCTACTACACACCATGTAGCCTCACAGCCTATACCAGTCTGGCAAGCCGTGTGGTCTCCCGTCCAAGTACTATCCAGGCTCAAACCTGCTTGGGCTTTCGAGGCCTGACAAGAGGAGGTTCGACACACAGGTGTGGGATCCGTGTTTGTTGCTCTGCCATTGCTGCTGAATGACAGGTGGACTTTTGAACCTCCCTTTTTCGTTATACCTCTTAGCACTTTTGCCTGTCACGTGGTAATTGTGTGGTGCTTTCCCCCTAAATGTTTAATAGGGGACCTTGGCATAACCCTCTGACATTCAATTCCCTAAATATCTGAGATGAAATAAAATTATGACAAGATATCTTTGAAATGAAGGGTTGTATCCCCTGGACCATGAAGGAAATGATCATGGGGGGGCGGGGGGGGGGGGTTGGAAAGAAAAAAACTGAGGCCACAATCTGGGGACCTAAAAACATTCGCAAGACGCGTTTTGTGAAATTGCCGGGAAACCAGCAATCCTCGAGAAAAGCCAAGTTTTAATATTGTTATTTTCAAATTCACGCCTAAGAACATGCTTTTACCCAATTGGAGCTGCAATTTTGGAAACATTTCACGGACCCGACCAAGGTCAAAATAATGGCCTGGTTGTTTCGTGTGAAATTTCCTTAATGTTTGGTTGACACGACAGTTTGTGATGGGGAAAAATAACGCCCTCTGAAAAGGTTACGTACCAGAGGTTTGACGAGGGATTCAGTTTCGTAAGAAAAGGTGGTCTGGAAATATCACATATTGAAATTAAATATATTCCCACATAAAATAACATATATGATGTCAAAGATATATATATGTGATATGGCAATTTTCTTTTCCGGTGAAAACGCCTGCTTGTAATGTGGATATATTTAACATTAACGACCTTCTGTGTCCTGGTGGCAGGAGCAGTGGCGCAGTAGTTGGCCTATTGCGTGATGAACCCAGCGACCTGTGTCGTTCAATACCACGGCCACAGCTAACATGAGTGGCGAGCGATATTTAAACCAGTCCTAGGCCCTCTAATCACCAATCGGCAATGACCAGCGTGGTGAAGTATGGTCAAACAACTGTCATGACCCCTAAGATTTTGGAATCCCTTTATCCAGCAGTAGATTCGAAAATGGTCTATTTGTTATTATTATTATTAACACAGTGTACTTGGAGAAAAGCACATAACATGTTTCCCCAGTGAAGTAAAGAGGCTTTCTATATATAGGTGCTGCCGGATGGTGTATTGAAGCTGTCACGGCTGTAATGTGTGATTGATCATCAGATACAAGTGTTTGGTGAGGTAGCCTCTCCATACATTATACTTTGTTAAGACCAATGGGGAGATGAAATAAATGTTTTATTTTGAGACATTTATCATGCCGGGCGAGAGAGAACTGCAGGCCAATCGTGACATCGGCAGTGCTGAGAGGGCAACCTCGTGTCGTTGGGAAACGCCGGTTCGGTACGTTGGACTGCACGCGTATGATTTAAGCATGGGTGATACGTCGCACATTCGAATTTGTAATGCTGGCGTTAATTTAAAAGGGACATAGAAAGGCAAGCTTTAGATTATAATCAAATGCCGTGGCTTTCAATCTGTTCTGATGTGACGTTCCCCAATTTGATGGCTGCGACTGAGGTCTTCTGTGTGCATTTTAGACAACCGCAGCTTTCACGTTTCACTTTATACACTCGGATTTTCTGTACCAATCCAATTTTTCGGTGACCCCCTTTCTGGAGGTCAAGAAAGCATTACTTCTCGGTTTCCTTTCATACATTTTTTTATGCATTTAAGAAGTTGCGGTGGAAAAAACAGTAAGGTGTTATTTGCCGAAGAGGTGACTGTGGTGGTTTTAAATATTCTGTTTGATGAAAAAAGTCATAAATATGTATATATTCTTTCAAGCAATGATGTCACGGACTGCTGTTTTTGTGTGTATATAGCTGCTTCTTACCATTAGAAGCATCCTGTTTGCTGAAGCAGGTAATACTCACGATCAATTTTGTTTCTGCTACGTGGCATTTGTCAACATTTCATCCGTGGAAATCTCAACGTGACTAGCCGCCACTTAGCCCACAGAAGTTCTAGTTGTAATTTATTTTTAGAAACATTGGGCGAATTGGCAAGGATAACAAATTGACACAGCGTCGACGATACGTGCGCACTCTTGCATGCCACTCTGGTATGATACTCCGGCATTCGCAGGATGTGTCCGTGACTCCATGTTCGAGTGACACTCAATAAGATTTGAGTGGCGCTGGGATTCGCAAACAAAGAGTCAGACACATTCTCGCAAGGGTGCGCAAATTAAAACCTGTACAAAGACCCAACGCCACCACAGACGGATGGCTCCGTGATGCTCCTAGGTCACCGGTGCATGTGAGGACACTAAAAGAAAAATGTCCCAAGAGTTTAACAAGTGTGATTAAAGTGTTGTGTCAAGCCCCGTCATTGTTACGTGCGGGACACATCTACTCACTGCGAGAGTATAAGGGCACTCCAACGGAGCACTACCCACACAGATATTGGCTCCCTCCTCTCTGTGTTGGCTTAAAATTATTTTTGCACAAGTGCTGCAGGTGGAGTGCATCTGTGATTAAATTCGAATCTGGATGTAAGCATAACCCTCGGGGAGCAAGGCCAGATGTGCTTGTATCCAAGTTGTACTTTGCATTCTACCCACCAGTGTAATGTAAGGACATGTTGCTAATATCAAAACTTTCGATTTAAAGCTTGATACGCGGTGGTTTGGGCTGTTGCAGTTCTTTATTGTTAAAATTTCCCTCCCTTTATTACTGATAATCCTACATAATACACTACCATAATATGACTTTGAGACCCCCCACCGCCTACACATTCCACAAGGAGTGACTGATCTCATATCTGCATTTGTCATCAATATGCTAAATTCCTCTGTTGATATGTAAACTCCTTTGTCAAGGCGCTCTCCTCCTCCCACCCAGCTTAAAATACGCTGCCAAGCTTTGCAGTGTCCATTGGGACGCTGTCTTTCCGACAGCTCTGTTTCTTCACCTGAGGACGGCTGCTTGCGTTGTGGCCGAAACGTCGTGAGAATTTTATTTTATTATGTTGTATTTTTATTATTTTATTATTTCCCTTCTACGTGACTTTACCGAAAGAACCAAGAATATAATATCGGAACTGTTATTTTTATAAGGCGTGCTTATGTACAGCTTCTACCAGCAGGCTATAATAATAATAAAAACATAATAAAATATAATATCACATTGACAATCGTCCGCTGAGTAAAGGCCCTTCCCTCACTGCGCTGTTGTCATGGGAGTTGCTTCACTATTAATCGCTCCTACTGGACATCTGTGAAAACGGGCTTCACAGGTCATCGGATTCCTCCAGTCTAAATAAAGATTCTGATTCTAAATCAGTGGCCACATATGTTTGGGTCACAACTCGATTCAAGAATATACGTTCGTGTGTGTGCCAATGTGGTCCACATCATATGCCTCTTGTGGCTGGCTGCAGGGTTTATTCGAACCAATTGCATCCAAAATATCACGCCAAGTCGTTCACAGCGGATGTTCAATTGTTACTTCACCACGCTGGTCAGTGCTGATTGGTTAAGGCGAAGGGTGACAGCTTATGAAGGAACATGGAACGCTTGTGTAACGTAGCTCTCAGAGACACCGTCTTGTATTTATGTATGTTTATTATGAATAAAGTCCGCTGACAAATTGACGAGTAACTGCGGGTGACTATCTACACTTGGGTCATCAAACGACTCTATTCTGAGACGACATAACTCTAGCATCAAGACAACTCGAAGACGACGATCGAGACGACCCGTTTCAAGGCGACGGCGATTCCCAACAACAACGGTTGACAGGTCCGGTCCGCGCCGACCACGCCCCTATTCCCGAACTCTCGCTCACCGCACCTGGCCCTGTCAATCTCCGCCCTTAAGGGCCGTCCATAAATGACGTCACGCGATTTTGTACGATTTTTGACCGCCCCCCCTCGTTCAACGGCGTCACAAAAAGTCAGACCCCCCCCCTCAAATATGACGTCACAAAGCTCTGCCCCCCCCCCCCCAAAAAAAATAAAACATGCTTCAAATCGCGTTAAACTATTGTCGTTGTAGTGCGTATTTAATGTGCCGCTGCACTCTGATGTTGCAGGAAAAACATTTATTAAAAAGTCAATTTAATTAAGGATTTATTTAAAGTTGCTTTTTGATGTGACGTCACATTTCTGAATCTCCCCCTCCCTCGTCACACATCGTCACGAATGGCAGAGCTAAACTTCCACGGACGGGGGGAAAGATTCTAGATTTGAAGCTTTCGTGACTGCAAGGATTCATATTCTTAGGTTTTTCGGTAAAGTCACGGATGCTGGTCCCCTTTGCGCGTGAGCTTTTGCACGATGCGCACGAGAGAGAGAGAGGGCGAGGGCCGGCAGCTCCTGTAGTTTATTTACGGTGTTCACCAACTCAATTGGGCCTCCGCTCGGAAAGTCAATGCGGCAATTCTTGCTTTCCGAGGCGGCCGGAGTCACGCTCTCAGTGGCAGAATTTAACGATCGGCGATTCAAAGAGGAGCGGAGGGAGGGGGGGGCGACACGGTTCGCAGTGCATGGCTCACCCGGGGACCGATGATTGGATTGAAATGCAAATTGGGCATTTACGTCTTGGTGGCCTATCGGTATGAGCAGCTTTTTTGTTGTGACATTTGCAACAAAGGATTTACTCTTTTCTTTCTAATAAGAGATTGGATTTGTATTTGTATTAATGTCATGCGTGACTTGTAGACGTCTACCACTGGAGAAAAACATCGTTTGCTCAGCAAATGGAAGGCAACAAGCACGGCCAATCCCTCCCCCCCCAGGGAAAACCTAGATATTGAAACTTTGTGAATGAATTTGCCTCACTCCAAATTGATGGGAAAAAGATAAAGGTGCAGCCCTGCAATTGCATGCTCATGGCACTGCTGACTGCAGGGTCTCAAAATAGTGAGAGCTCAGGAGGGCCCCTCCAAAGGTCACTTGATCTACCCTCCCATGCTGGCCAGACATCTTGGAAGAGGTGGGCCTTTGCCCACGCTTTACCCTACCGCACGGCACCTGCCGATTAACCGACCGCAGCGAACCTATCTAAATTTCGATTTAAAGCTTTCGTGACTGCAGGGATTCATCTTCTTGGTTCTTTCGGTAAAATCACGTAGAATGGAAATAATAAAATAATGAAAAATAAAAACATATTAAAATATTTATTTTATTATGTTTTTATTTTTAAAAAAACATAAAAAAAATCTAAAAACATAATAAAATAATGATTTTATTATGTTTTTATTTTTTTATTATTTCCATTCTACGTGACTTTACCGAAAGAACCAAGAAGATGAATCCCTGCAATAATAATTTTATTATGTTTTTATTTAAATGTTTTATTATTTTATTATTTCCATTCTACGTGATTTTACCGAAAGAACCAAGAAGACGAACCTATCTACTTATGCCGCCCGGTGAACAGAGGCGGCGTGGGGAATTCAGAAAACCTGCAACCGTCGTTTCAGCTGCCACGCCGGGAGATCGCATCGACGCAGTGAGCCTTTCGGTTGGCGAGTCGAGCGCGGCTGCTAACCACTGCGAGCATGACGTCATCCCCTGGGGCTCACGGTAATTTGTGCGACGGCCAAACGAGAATCTCTGAGCCATTCCCACTTGCGACGGAGCGAAGCAAATGCTCGTCCGAGCGTGGTGGATTGATTGACCGGTCCTGATGTACAAGGCAGATTAGAATTCCCGCTCGCGGGAACTAGCGCGGTGACATCAGAATGCCGGGGGAACAGGTAAACTGCCACGTGTTAACTATAAACTATTGTTTTTATTTTTCGATTGAAAGCTTTCGTGACTGCAGGGATTCATCTTCTTGGTTCTTTCGGTAAAGTCACGTAGAAGGGAAGTAATACAATAATAAAAATATGCATATTCTTTTGTCAAGGCGCCCTTTTCCCCCCTTCCAACCCAGCTTATATATATATATGCTCCAAGCACGTGTGCTGTTTCATTCAGACGCTGTCGCCTCGACAGACCTGGTTTTCACCTGAGGACGGCTGCTTGCGTTGTGGCCGAAACGTCGTGAGAATTGTTTTATTGTTTTATTTTTATTATTTTATTACTTCCCTTCTACGTGACTTTACCGAAAGAACCAAGAATATATTTTTGTTATTTTACCAGGTAAGGCCCACTGAGCTATATAGCTCTTTTTCAGAAGCGACCTGGCCACAAATTATAGCTTAACGAAGAGGCTTATCACGTAGAAATGTATAGCAAGGAGCCAAATACTCTAAACGCATGTTGATTCTAAATGTGAAGGGAAAAATCGGAGGGCCCGGAGAAAAATCCACGTGACCACGGGAAGAACATGCAAATTCCAAATATACAGGTGCCGGTGTTGGGATCGAACCCACGACCTTCTGTATACCAGCCGAGGTAGTTAACATCTCGCCGAGTGAGGGTGGGGATGCTGTGGACTGGAAGCACCAGGAGCCGGTTTCCTTGCTTGAAATGCTGAATAATGAGCAGGGGGTGGGGAGAAAAGAAAACGCTCCCTCTTTGGTCGTTTGGCAGCGACTGTCAGAAAGCCCGCCTGACGCTGGGATTGCCGTTGGGCAGCCGAGGGAAGTGCAGTGGAGGTCGGGGGCTCAGGGGCACCCGAAGGAGATGCGCTGCTCCTCATTGCTGTCCCTTTGTTAGAGCCGACGCAGCAATCTTTAAAGCATTTTTTCAACCGCGCCACACCGTGACAGCTGAATAGCTCGGCGCTTAGCGTATTTGGAATACTTGCTGGTAATGCTGGGGGTCGTTCGTAAAGTGTGCCGTCTACCGCAGTAGGGAAGGACATTGACGACTCTATGAAGGAAGAAGGTCATTGTTCACATGTAGACGTGCAGCCTCTCCATAATGTGTGTTTGTAAGGAATATATAATTGTATATTGATGTTCCCGAACCAATTCCCTGCAAATGACAACATGGATTGCGGTAAATATATTCGAGGCAAGGTGGGCCAACTTTATGGAATTTCAACAATTACAATAAATATATCTTGGTTTTTTCCCGCCGACAGTGTCATATTGAGAAGAATGGTCGATGTTTTGAGAGCCAACTTAGAACATCCCTGACTATTTACACAGTTTAACCTATTCGCTCATGAAATCATATGGTAATTATAATTATTCGTATCATGAGAGACAAAGACGGCCGTAGTGCCAATCTCCATAGCCAATTGGCTGGAGGCCAATAATTATCATATATATTAATCAGTCCATAGCGGGTTTGGCCAAATAGATGATTTTTAATGGACATTGATTCATCAATTAAAATTTAGTTTTATGCTCATGATACATGCATTGAATCGTCCATGTGTTAATCTATATAATTTTAAATGCATGAACATTACGTGCAAATGACGCGTGCTTCGAATTACACCGACGACAGTCGGGAAAGAGAGGCATGTGGATCAGCGAATGAGCTCAAATGATATGAGACATCATCACGTTGACTGTCAAGGAAAAGGAGCGGGGCTTGTGCAGCACACATCGCGAGGAGTGATGGTAGCGGACGGACAAGACTGGCCGTGGAATACTCTTAGTTTTTTTCGGAAAAATCACGTAGGTAAAAAATGTAATTAATAAAAGTAAAACTAAAAATCACGACGTTTCGGAGGCAACACAAGCTTCTGTCTTCAGATGGAACCGTCACAGCACGATAGCTGTATCAAGTGAGAGAAATTCCAAGAAAACAGTCCTTGTATATATACTGGTTGAGCTGGGAGGTGCCAAAGTTGTTAAGGTGCGTCTGCTGCTGGCAGTGGAATTCCAGCCAAAGGCAGGAGCACAACCAACAGGGCGATCGCCCGCTGCCGAGATGGAGCGATGAGGATAGTTCATGCGCATGAAATGTCATGGACTGTGGCATCACGGGGCCTTGTTGGGAAAGCAACGGCACAGAGAGGCCTTGATCTCGACGATGGCTGTTGGTGACGCTTTGCTTGTAATAATTTCACATTATAAGTGTTACAGCTCGGCTAATGGGGAAGAACGCGACTGCACCGAGGAGACTAATCGTCGTGGAAACGATAGAAACGACGGCGTGAAATCGAAACGACGAGCTAAATCTATCCGCACAATTGAATCGCGCGATACTGAATCGTGACTCTTCATCAAACTTGCTCGGGGAGCGATGACGTGCAGTTGATGGGAGGGAATTGTTACGGAGCTAATTGCTTATGAAGGTGGCGGTTTGGCAAGCCTGCAAACGCCGCTCTGTTGTTGACAGACAATCGATGAGCGTCGCCTGATGTGCGAAATTAAGAAAAAGATGCCTCCCTCCTACTCCTCACAAGTGTCCCTCTCAACATTGCAGCTGCAGCTTGCATTGGCCAGATTCCCCATCCACTCGCTCAAGAGGCAAATCATTGGCGCCTTATCTCGCGACGAAGCACGAGGCGCCTGAATTATCAGCTAATGAGGTGGGGGGGGGAATGAAGATGGGAATCGGCAACAACTGAGAGCAACAAAAAAAATGTCTAAAGTGATTTCGGTTGCTTCCAAAGAGGAAGTTGTGATGACAATCGGGCGGGTTGTGAGGCATGTTCGCTGATTAATAACTGACGCAATTGGAACGAGCGAGGCTTCACTCTCTGTGCGAGGAGAAGCCCTTGCCACCATCGGCACGGAAGTGACAGAGGAGTCAACGGTGTGGCGAGCGAGCGAGCGAGAGAGAGGGACGACTGCTGGTCACGTCGTGCGAGTCGGGTCGGCTGCCAGAGCATCTACTCGGGAATCAGGATCGTGGGGAAATAAATCCGCTAGAAAAGCCGTACCCCAAGGTTTTGCTGTTACAAAATATCCAAGAGTTTTAAAAGAACGCCACCCCCCCCTGTTATTCGATGCAGCGACGCTCTCCGAAGAAAGTTTGGATGTCAGGGTATAACACTGCAACGGCTGGATATTTTTTTTCTTAAAAGCGATTTGATTGCATGATTGAGGAGTAACTGCTAAAGTACGAGTGTGTGTATATATAGCTTTAATTGTGAACTCGAAATGTTCGCCGTGGAATGGTTGACAAAAAGAAATAACATGTGGTCTGTCAAACAATTATTTGACGGTGCCCAGAATATTTTGAGAAAGGGAACGACTGTGGGTTGGAGTCCGCCTGGGACACTGCCGTGTGTGTGGTGTGTGTGTGTGGTGTGTGTGTGGTGTGTGTGTGTGTGGTGTGTGTATGTGATGTGTGTGTGTCGTGTGTACGTCGTGTGTGTGTGTCTCGTGTGTGTGTCGTGTGTACGTCGTGTGTGTGCCGCGTGTGTGTCTGTCGTGTGTGTGTCATGTGTGTGGGTCGCGTGCTCATGCCAGGTCTAGACCGAGCCATTCCCGGTGCAATTATGGAGCATGGAAACCCCCCACCCACCTAACTGCACTACAGGCACGAATCATTCTACTCCCCTCGACACACTCTCCCAACCTACCTCTCCCCTCTCATCTTAATCTATTCCCCTCCACGCTGTCTCATATCTATTCCATCTCGGATCACTCTACTCCCCTCCACACACTCTCCCAACTCTCCCCTCTCGTCTCACTCTATTCCCTTCTGCGCATCCTCCCACCTCTCTCTCTCATCTCAATCTATTCCCCTCCACGCTCTCTGCTATCGACTCCATCTCGTCTCACTCTACTCCCTTCCACTCTACCACATTCTACACTTCAGCAACCGACATTTTCTCGTGAAGCTCCCGGTCCACTTTCGCTCCGTACGATGTCGCCTATTCTCCTCTGCTGTCCCCACATTCAGGAATTCCACTCCCCCAGCAGTCTGTGTTCTCGACTCCCTGCCTCGATTACACATTCCTGCGGAGGGAGCTGGTAGGAACGTTGGGTTGCTCGGTCAATGGCCAGGGTCAACGGCGGCGTGGTGTATTCCGCAAATATGCCCGACTGTGAGGGCGGGCACAAGCCGGCGTGAGTAGGTTTAACGTTGAGTTTTATAAGGGCACCACGGGGTGACCAGCCCCTCCCAACCCAGCCCCACCCTCCCCTCCCAACCCAGCCCCACCCTCCGCACCTAGCCCCTCCCTCCCCACCCAGCTCCTCCCTGCACGACGGACGCAATAATCCCCTGTGGGCTGGTGTAACCAGGAGGTTCCTACCAGTATAAAGTTCAGGCTCAAGGACTTTATTTTTCTACTTTGACGGACGTGACCGCTGTGTCTGTACAGCTTCTTAACGATGCACGCTCAGAATCGCGCGACTGCCCACGGGAGAACGCTGTTCGTGGTTAGACATCCACACGCAGACGCAGGCAGTGCCATGAAAGTGAAGTTGTCGCAGTGAATGCGCTAAGCTGCACGCGAGGTCGTTGATGCACATTTAGAATTATAGCGAATTGCATTGTGGTCAAATTCGCGAACATCTTGAATCTTGATGTTGAATAAAGGTATTAAATTATTTAAGTTTGAATGGATACCTTTCAGCATTAATTATTCGAGTATGGCGCAGAGGCTGTGTCGTTTTTTTTTTCATTCTATAAGCGTCAGGGGGGAGGTGGGAAGGCGCATACAGATACGGTATTCAAGATTCACGCCTCGAGGTCGGAACACCAGGAGGAAAAAACCTATCATGGCATTCGACTGGTTCACGTTCTCGTGCGAAGTGCGCACGATATTCCCAGCCGCAGTCCATTGATGGTTGTGAAAAAGGGAATTAACCCCCCGACTTTGCATTTGCACCTCTCGTTATGGATTAATCAGCCACAGGTGCGCGTCGCAAATCCGCGTAGCTCGTTTCAGCCGGGGGTGTGGTGGTGCACAATTGCCGGCAAGAGGGCATCTTGAAGAGCTTCTGGAGGAGCGCCTGCGGTGCGTCATTTGTGGTGGTTCCACCTCGGCGGCGATGAGTTTGAGGACCGTGTGAAATGGGGCCACCGGCTGCTGCCCAAATGGCACCCACAACGACGTCGTGGCACCCACAACGACGTCGTGGCACCCACAACGACGTCGTGGCACCCACAACGACGTCGTGGCACCCACAACAACATCGTGGCACCCACAACGACGTCGTGGCACCAGCATTTTGCACCGACGCGTCTTGGCATCGGCCGCGTGCCAAGACGCGTCGCTCGATGTGTCGCGACCACGCCGCGCTCAGTAATCACAGACGACGGGGGCTTGTGGGATGAGTCTCCGATTCACTTTAGGGCAAGCACGTGGGCAAGCGTTACGGATCGCTGGCTGCGTAGCCGCAAGGAGGCCTAACGCCCGCGCGCACACTCCTCTCTATCCCATCTTGCTAATTAAAACTGCACGGGGAAGTCGGACGTGTCGCACAGAGGAGAGAGAGAGAGGCGAGGCGGCTCCCGGGGCTTGTGGGTAGTGTTGCAAGCGGTGGGGGGTGGTGGGGGGTTACTTGATGGTTTCCCTGCCGGTTCTCACACACCCAGAATCTTAATTTGCAAATTACAACGTGGGTTTTGTCGACGTGTGTGCTGTGCGCGCAAGCAGATTTCAGCCTCCCACGCGTTTCGCCACCACCACCACCACCACCCACGTCCCTGTTGCATGAGTGTGCATGCGTGTGTGTGTGGTGAGTGCGAGAGAGAGGAGGCACCGTAAATAGCGGGTGTCTGGCCTGCGACCTTGGCGTGACATTGAGGACACTGACATGGCGCTGTATCCCAAACGCGTGGCTGCTCTCTGAGAGCATCCACCCCCCCCCGCCGCCCTCTGACGCTTATAGAACAGAAGGAAAAAAACAACGATACAGCCTCGGCGCGTTGCTTATGTGTTGATACAAGGAATAATTTAATACATACAAAATGAATGGGCGTAGCAAGCAACTGGTTAGAGAGGCTGTGGTTGTGATCCAGTAAGCACAGCGTGACAAAGGCATTGGCAGGACTTTTTTTCAGGTTTGTATAATTTCGCCATGGGATATCTGTCACTGCTGTTATGGACTCTTTACCGATGGCATCGTTGGAACGGTTCGATCGCGCGTGCGTGTCTTTTTGCGGAGCGATTAGCTTAACGTTGCCTTTATTCTCTCCTTCTCTTTCAAATTTCAGCTCTTGGAACAACTTTTGGTCGATTTGTCGTCCGATTTTCACGGGCTTCTTGCCAATGTGCAGAACACATACGGCTTACAAGTACACACGGCGGCATTGCGAGCTGGCCTATAAATAGAACGGTTACGGTTAATGAAATAAGGGAAAAGCCACACTCGCACGCTTTGTTTGCCAGCGCAGTGGCTTCTGATATATTGATTAATGACTACGGGATGACTCTCTTTTCAACAAAATTAAGTCCTTGAAATGCAATCCAGATAATGCATTTCACTGAACACGTGGTCGCAAATGCGCGTCTAGAATTAGAGTAAATAGCATATGGCTTATTTTTTTTCTTGTTGAGTTCATAACAATCTTGAGGCTTAATGAAGACGTGAAAATTATCCACTTCATTTGATGCCTCTCGGAAGAGCCGTCCCTCGGGGTACGTCGAAACGGGAAGACTGCCTCGGGCCCCGCGCTTTGGGGGACGGTGTCTGATGTAGTACTTCCGGTTTAGTTTAAAGGCGTCGGGGTGGGGGGGGCACACACAGTGGGGTTTGCCCCAGGCCCCGCACCCCCCTTATGGATGGCCCTGCCTCTGGGGGTTATTTGTTTTTGCTGACAGGTCATTATTTAGGAGGTGATGCAGTTAAAGGGCTAATTATGTCGGCAACCAAATCTCCCTCCACGTGTCCGATCGTCGCTGGATTTCGTAAGCTAAGGGAGGGGTTTGAGCGTGGTAAGTCCTTGGATGGGTGACCGCCAGTGCATACCAGGTGTTGTAGGCAACAATCTGTGAGTTGCCAGGAGATGGCAGCACAGCAATAGGTTTGGTCCATTCACTGGAATGGTTGTGTCACTGGACTGAATCTATCTCTGCGGACTTTTGAGTGTGGTTCCTTCGTATGCGTGGATTTTTTTTCTGGGTTCTCAACTTTTCTCCTTTGCGCCAAATCCTCATTCATTGAAATGAGCAAACATCCCGATGCAGGACCCTCCTGATTTTTTTTTTGTTTAAATCAAAGACTTGATGAGCGTTTGCATGGGGAAAAGAAATGTGAAATTGCGGAGATGTGCGACGCATTCTGATTAGGTTACAGTGTACGCTCTTCAGGTTTAGTTTTACGATGCTGCCCTTAGCGGCTGCTGCATCATCGCCCCCGGTAATTACACCTTCAAGCGAACAATTTATTAACCTGAATTTCACTCGAGCGCAGACAATGTTGTGCACCCCTTCTCCGTGCAGAGATATTACCTTTGCTCGTCCCGTGACCAACCCAAACCAAACTAACCCCAGAGCATCCAAAACCATTAACATTTGCGGCGTTTCGTTGTGCCCTGACAACCTTAACGAAGCGATTCTAGATTTGAAGCTTTCGTGACTGCAAGGAATCATATTCTTAGGTTTTTTCGGTAAAGTCACATAGGTAAAAAATTTAAATTAATAAAAGTAAAAAAAAATCACGACGTTTCGGAGGCAACACAAGCTATCGTGCTGTGACTGTTCCACCTGAAGACGGAAGCTTGTGTTGCCTCCGAAACGTCGTAATTTTTATTTTATGTTTTATTTTACTTTTATTAATTTTTATTTTTTACCTACGTGACTTTACCGAAAAAACCCAAGAATACTTAACGAAGCGTTTCGTGAAAGTATGCCGAGTTTGTGATCTTGTCACGTGGCAAGAGTTGATTGTGTTTCGAGGCGCCGCGTAACTTGGGCCCATTTTTTTACGAAGCGCCCGTGTGCTCGCTCTCTACCTAACGGCGCTTGTATGAAATAGACCCCCGTCAATGTGCATTACCGAGCCCCTGTGTAACGGCGACACGCGTTTTATGGACAATCAATGGGGAAAGCGATACGACATTTTTTCTCAAACCGATTAAAAGGTGCGAGCGACGAAAGCCTGTCTGGAAAATGCCACGCCGGTTCGGAATCTTTGCTGTATTATTTATCAACAATGTCACATCTCCTCCCTTTGGCAGTCTCTGGCTGATCAAGGGTCGACTTCCTTCCACCGTGGCACCGTGTGTTCTGAGATGACTGAAGGGCCCAAAATGCAAGATGCACAGACTCTGCCGTAGGTGGGGCGGGAGGTCTTGGGCGCGATGGATCCGTGGGTGGGTGGGTGGTAGTGAGCTGCAGAGCACTCGATTGGCTTCCTTATGCGCTCGCCGGTGAGACTCAAGATGCACGATGCCAACCTGAATGCTTCCCCTTCCAAGTGTGTGCGATCTTAAAGTAAAATTGCATTTGTAACCATGGATATAATAGAATAACGCATTTTTTTTTCAACGCCGTGACGTGGCATTGACACACGACCCGGCGTTTGACTTGCAATCCGCGCGTCAAACACATCGATGTGATTTAAAGGCTACATTTGGAGTTAACATTATTTATATATGGTTGTATTTTGGAGCTGAACAGATGGCTCATTTGGTAGACTCGGCCCATCATCTCTCTGGGGTTCGAGAAATGAAGTACCACTTTGTGGGGAAGTCAACAGTGGTTGTCCAATGGAAAGGCCTCCCTCCCACCATAAAAATATAGAATTTACACCACTGGGTCATGGCTGTAAAGGGCATATGAGCACCACCTCAATGCCCATTTGAGCAGAATGCGTTTTATTGTTACATGTTCTACACGATCTTTTTCTTTTTCGCCTTGGTGGACAGCTTAAGAGCGCGTACCCTGAGGGGTTTTTATGATTACCTTTATTTAATTCACTTAGCGTTTTGCCCCGTTGCATGCCCGATTAAGCAAAACAACAGAGAGCTCTCCCAGATGTGTGGAGTTTACAAGCGCCTTCGCAGTACGACGAACAAATACCTGGCACGACACATACGCACACACCCGTCCTGGCTGCTTGCAACTCGGTAAACATGTAAAACGCGCACCGCTGGAAGTCATCTCGCAAGCACCCATGCTGCCACACTTTGAAGGTGCAAGGGCTGCAGCAGCGAGTGACACCGCTCAATGTTTGTTCTGCGTTTGGGTGCAGCAGTTGTGCAATACCCCCCCCACCCCCTTCCTTCATTAAACGCGCAGCGAGCAGTCGTGATGAAGATTGACCAAATAACCCAACTGACCAATTTGTCTGTAAGGAGGCAGGTCTTGATCTAGCAGTGGATCGACAAAGGACTGTCCTGTAAATTAATTTAAAGGTCCGTAAGTACCGTTGTGCAAAGCTCTGTGATTTCCAGCTCAATTTAGCACGAGGCAGTGTCCATCTCCTGTTTACATCCCCGAGCCAGTGGGGGACATTCCTCATTCCTATGGCGGGGACAAGTCTTTCCATAGCACAACGACGACGTCTCTTCCACACATCGTGGTGCTCATGTTATCCCGTCGAGTGAAGCTTCATTCGCGCCTTGAATTTACGTCTTAAATATGACAGAAATATGAACCAAACAATTATTCACCTCGTTACTATGACATGGATCGGTAAATTCGATGCAGCGGCCAATGAAAGAGCCGTGAGTATTGGCACCTCTGTGCCAAGACGCATTACAAAAGCAATAACGCCGCATCGATGACATCCGCGCACGTCTTGAAATTTCACGAAGAGACCAAACAAGTGTTTTTTCTATCCCACCCACTAGGTTGAGGCGTGCAAATCCAACTCGTATTTTTTCCCCCAGAAAACAACGATGACAGGTTAATAAAAAAGAGATATATATATACACATTTTACCCGGCCAACACAAACAAGCGTTTTCTATTCACAGTGTGGCAATGCTAGTTTCCCTTTAGTTTCGTGAAAGATAAGGGGTTTAATTCACCTCGTTGACACTGTGAAAAATGGATATTTAAAAAAATATATATGACTTTTTAACAATCAGCATTGGCTTTGGGTGTTTAATTAATGCACTTGCTTGAAGCAACCACCCAACTCTCCATTATTGATCGGGCGGTATTGATCACAATTTAACGTCGAACACTCGGCAAGAATGCATCTCGTCCTTGAACACTTCCAGCGAGGGTGAAGCATCTGAGGACAGCCTTTTGACCTCAAAATGTCACATTCCTGTCTCAAAAGACCTTGCCAAAGGTCTGACATTTATGCCAATAGGGGTTGTTCTTTGCGGACGACGGATACATATGGAAGTTTATATATTTCATGTTCATCTTTGCTGCCACAATTTCTCTCCCCTGCTTTGTCAATGACTTTAGAAAATGAATGTGCACATTAAATTTCCATGTTAGCATGTATGAGACGGAGGGCAGTCTGGCTTCATATGCATTCAATACATTCCAGAGAAAAGACAAAGCAATCGAATGTGCTTATTTGCAATGAAGCTCTTGCTTTGAAAGAAAAGCAAAATCCAGATGCATTTCATGACCCTAATTATTAATCAACTATGCCGTAGTTATTAGTTTTTTTTCTAACTTGTGTGTGTGTGTGTTTATGTAACAAGGCGGCTCTGCAGCGAAATTGAATGACATTTGAAAAAGCCTCTTCTGTCGCTGCAGGAAGCACAGCCTCGAGCTAATTACTTAAACCAAATTCAATTCCCTTCCTTTTAAGCATTCTAAACGCATCTGCAGAACAGCGGGTTACCAGATCAATACATAAATGAGGAACGGAGGGATACGCGCGCACACACACGCACACACGCACACGACACTTACCTGCAGAGTTATTGGAACATCGGAGCTGCAACGTTACTAGTTTTGTCCTCTGTACGATAACCTTGCGAGTGTGGCTGACGGCCGCGCTCGAGAATGCACCGGACTGGCGAGCTTGTTGTTGTTGCTGCTGCTGCTGGGAGCGCCGCTGTCCGTTACCGCGCGAATCACGAACCGAAGCTTCCCACTTTGGGCTTCATCGCCGCGACCAATACAAAAATTACCCAGGGGGGTGGGTGGAGGAGGATGGAGGGGGTGGGTGGGTGGGAGTTGCACACGCGCATCGCTGCTATGGCGAATGAGCCCGCGCTTGCTTGGATGCTAGAAGTTTTTTTTGTTTTGTGCGTGCATAAATATTATTCAGCGGGTGTGTGTTGTTTTGCCTAAAATAAGTTTGCCTCTACGGAGCGCGTTTGCCAACTGCCCACGGCAGTGACAATCCGACAATCAGGACGATGGAGGCGGTGATCGGAAATGAATCGACCGCCCCCCCCTCCTCCCTCCCTCCCTCGCGTGACAGAAACGCATTAGACGAAATGTGCGTCTGAAATACGCAGGGTGGGTTTCCAACGTGTCTAGTTTAAATTGTATACTTGGTTGTTGCATTGCTTAAAAAAAACGAATATATTTTAATTATCAGTCTTTTCCAGGGAAACCTTATTCAAATGTATATTTTATTCTTGGGTCTTTCGGTAAAGTCACGTAGATAGGTTAAAATATTTTACCGACAGACTCAAGAATAATATACAAGAAAATGTATTCCTGCCGTCACGAAAGCTTTAAGTCCTTATTCAAATTATTATTTTGTATTTGGACACATTTCATGCAACAAAAAAAATGAAATCGATGAGAAGGTCACTTACCCTGGGTAACGTGAGCTTGAGCCGTGCAAGAGAAAGTAATTGGCTACTTAAGCGGAGTCATTTTATCATCACAAAGAGTGAAAAAATAAATACGTCCTTAATAAAATTAAATAAACTGATCGAGGCTGTCTTTGTCATAGCTGTCCGAAGGCATGCCCAGCTTTCAGAGAGGGGAAAAACCGTGAAGAAAACTAAAAAGACGATAACATTTTGTATAAATATCTTCTCCCAGCTTATCTTTCGGCAGATGAACCAACGAAGAAAATGTGCTTCAACCGGCGCGTCCTTCTTGTCAGTGCTTGCGGAGACGTACGGACACACACATGCGATAGATGCGTCCAAATGCTCCTAATCTTCACAGCGGCACTTGGAGGATGACTGGGACATCCCTAGTAATAAATAAATAAATCGTAAGGCGCGTGACACGTACACACGCTGTGTGTGTGTGTGCGTCTCAACGTCGATCGACAGCCCGTAGGCTTTTTTTCCTTCTCTCTCTCTCCCCTCCAGATAGAGGCGTTCACACCGCCGAGCGAGCGAGCGTGCGTTGTGAGCGTTGCGTGTGCCGCGCGCGTTCACGTGGCCTGCCCCAGAGCGGCTCGAGACTGCGGGGTCCGCCTTGAGGCTGCGTCGCCTCTCGTGGCGCCGGGGAAGGGCACGTGGCGTGCGTCTTCTGGGACGGAATGGGGAGCGGTGGCGCAGCGGTTAGCGCGCTCCGCGACGTACCCTCCATCCCCAACCCCCCCCCCCCCCGGGAACGCGAGTTCGATTCCCCCTCACTGCCAACGCCGGTGACGATTATCTGAACCGGTCCTGGGCTTCCCCTAGGTCGACTCGGCCTCCAATGAGTACCTGGTGCGGTGTGTAGTAAACATCGCCACTGGGGAGACAAAGGAGGCCGCGCGTGGTGCTGGCCACCGACCCCATCGTGTTCCATAGCGGCCTTAATAGCTGCTCGCGAACAGCACTTGCCCTTACAATCTGTTAAGGCTATACTGGCGCTTTTTCTCTTTGTCTTGTTTGAAACAGGATGTTTATATGCGGAGCCAGAGTGAGATGCAAAATGGTGTAAATGGAAAGAGCCATATTTCGATTTAAAGCTTTCGTGACTGCAGGGATTCATCTTCTTGGTTCTTTCGGTGAAGCCACGTAGAATGGAAATAATAAAATAATAAAATAAGACATAATAACATAATTCTCACGACGTTTCGGCCACAACGCAAGCAGCCGTCCTCAGGTGAAGAACAGGTCTGTCGAGAAGACAGAGTCTGACTCTGTCTTCTTTATTATGTTTTATTTTTATTATTTTATTATTTCCATTCTACGTGACTTTACCGAAAGAACCAAGAAGTTGCCTCGTTTGTTCGGTTTCCGTTGTCTAAATTTGGTTCCAGGAACGTGCAGTATCCCGGTCCAATGAAATTGGATCGTTCGGTTTGAAACGTGCAAATACAAACTGCGGCCTGTGTGACACACTTCTGTGCTGAAAAACAACACTTCGACGCGTCTGAAATAACAACTAAAATTGGTGAACAAGAAACACTGTGTGTGTGTGTACTAACGCTCCGGTTACTTTGGAGGTCTAGATTTTAGACACATTCGTTTGAATCAAGGAGGCGTAGGGCATAGTTACAGCAACTGAGTGTGGCATCTGAGAGTGTGACTCACAGTCTCCATATGAATCTCATGGCAAAACACACGGCCACCCGGTGCCAGATCTTCTGCGTAATCGCCACTTTGCAGGTGCCATCTTCTTGGGAAACTCTTCTCCTTGATGCTGTGCCAATTAAATGGGCAGACTGGTGGCTGTGGTGGAGACGGGTTCTGTTTGCCAATTCACCATCACCACCATCACCACCACCATCACCACCACCACCACCACCATCATCACCACCACCACCACCATCACCACCACCACCACCCACATCACCACCACCACCACCCACATCACCACCATCACCACCACCACCACCACCACCACCACCACCATCACCACCCACATCACCACCACCACCCACACCACTACCATCACCACCACCATCACCACCACCACCATCACCACCACCACCATCACCACCACCACCACCATCACCACCACCACCATCACCACCACCAACACCACCATCACCACCACCACCATCACCACCACCACCACCACCATCACCACCACCACCATCACCACCACCACCACCACCACCACCCACATCACCACCACCACCACCACCCACATCACCACCATCACCACCACCACCACCATCACCACCCACATCACCACCACCACCCACACCACCACCATCACCACCACCATCACCACCATCACCACCACCACCATCACTACCACCATCACCACCACCACCATCACCACCACCAACACCACCATCACCACCACCATCACCACCACCACCACCCACATCACCACCATCACGACCACCGCCATCACCACCACCACCATCACCACCACCATCACCACCACCACCACCACCATCACCACCACCACCACCACCACCACCCACATCACCACCACCACCATCACCACCACCATCACCACCACCCACATCACCACCACCACCATCAACAACAACAACCGCCATTCGCCACTAAGTGGCGGTGACGTCACCACGACCTTTGTGCCAGGCCATGTGCACCTTGAGGCCACGTGAAGTGTCGAACGCCCGCTGGCAGGAGGTCACGGGGCAGACCCAGGTGCCACGGGTCGACTGACCGAGATGACCGAGATGACTGGCTGATGCACCACCTGTGTCCCCTACTGTACCAACTTGCTGTGCTTTAGCCACCCGGCGCTCCGCTCGTTGTTGTGAGCGTCGCTCCTCCGCCCTCTGTTGTTGTTGGAGGGCGACTGCCTCCAACTGCCCAGTAGCGTCCTTCACGAGCCTCCTCCACAGAGGCCGATCTTGACACCGCTGGTACCAGTCATCGGCAAGTCCACTCAGCTCCACGTCCTCCTGAACCACATCACTCCATCTCTTCTCTAGCCCGTGCCGCGCCCGTTTAGCCCCCTCGATCCGGCCGAACACCATCACCACCACCACCATCACCACCACCATCACCACCACCCACATCACCACCACCACCACCATCACCACCACCACCATCACCACCACCACCACCACCATCACCACCACCACCACCATCACCACCATCACCACCACCACCACCATCACCACCACCAACACCAGCTCTCTGATTATCCCCTTGACTTCCAATTTGCTCCAGAAAGGTGGCAGAGTTCAGATCGCAAAAGCTGGTCCCCCCGCTCACTCAGCTGCGCGATAAGGCTGAAGGGAAGAGGCGGACGCGCAAAGAATGATGATAATAAAATGATGAGACGCCCAGAGCAATCTCTCCGCAGCGCACACCGACACGTGTGAATAACGCTGGTCGGCCTGGCCTATTTGTTATGCGCGGAGCAGCAGAGAAAAAATCAATGCTCCATGTCTATTGTGTAGCCTCACCACCTCGGGAATTTTTTTTTTTTTAAAAATGCAAGAGGTGCAGCCCTGCAATTGCGGTGAGAGTACATCCCGTCCTGAAACACTTCCATCGAGTGTGAAGCATCTGAGGACAGCCGTTCTTTTGACCTCAAAATGTCACATTCCTGTCTCTGAAAGACCTTGCCAAAGGTCTGACATTTACACTTAGGGGTTGTCCTTTGCAGACTACGGATACATATGTAATTTTATTTATTTCATGTTCACCTTTGTTGCCACAATTGCTCACACCTGCTGTGTCAAATAATTCAGAAATTTTACATGCAAATTAAATTGCGAGATTGCGTAATGGATGGTATTTTGGCCTTACTGTATCATGCTGGCTGTACATGTTTGTTTGTATGTTGAAATTCGTTCGCACCGTGCTCATCGGAGGTGCATAGGAAGGGCCTACAAACCAAACACAAAAAGCAGTTCTAGAGAAATTAGTTTTCAATTTAGATTCAAAAGAGCGTTCCAGACGGCCGCAGAAGCGCATCTCAAAGCCACGCGATGTGGCCTCTGATCGATTGTTAGCCAAGAGCTGCTGCGAGGATAACCGTAGTTCGCGCGATGGTTCATGCTTCTTGACAAGATTAGCGAGGAATTGTCGTTCATTTGTGGAAAACACTTTGTGTGTAATGAGTGCGACCTTATTATCATGTATTCGTTCCGCAACTGGAAACCAATGCAGCTCTGCGAGCACCGCACGGACACGATCGGATCTTGCCGAACCTGACATGACACGCGCCCAAATAAATGTTGCACACGCTGCAGCTTGCTACTGCTTTTTGCCAGACGTCTCGTAGAGTAGCTAGTTGCAATAATCGAACCTTGTTGATGCTATGCTACGTGCCAACGTGTTGGCTATGTCACGACTCACTCGTGGCCGAATGTGTTGAAGCATGGTCAAACAACCCCCAAGGCTGACAATGTGTGAAAGAAGCCTTGATCCAGCTGTGGATTGACAAAGGACTGACAATTATGTTCATAATCATAAACCCATATGCCCTCCTGTACATACGCATGCAAACACACGATATGTGTTCCCTTCTTTATCTTAAAGTAAAATTGCATTAGTAACCATGGATATAATAGAATAACGAGATTTATTTCTACGCAATTTTATTTTTTTAACGTTAAAGTATTGAAACTAAGCAGCAATATAATTAATCAGGAATATACAATGCCACATCACAACAAGGGTAATGTGCATATAGCCGAATATTTATACAGCGAAAAAATATATATTCTGAATTATATATAGTGCCTCTACAGCAATGGTAACATCTGGCAACCCAGCAGCATTTGTTTAATGAGTCTGACTGCTGATGAAACCCAGAATATCAAAACCGGTCTAGGGTTTGCTTGAAAAAGCAAATGCTCCTGGATAATATTGGTCTAGATAGCTAAAGCACATCCATATTAGTAAAGTTCAAAGTTCAAAGTTCATTTATTAGGTATAGCCCTGTGAGCCATTCGGCTCTTGAATCGGGTGCAACCGCAACAAACAAAAAACAAAAACATGAACAAGAAAACATCTTAATGTGACTATCTTAAAGTTTGTGTGCGTGGGGACACAACATGCCACTCCTGTTTATATTTGGAAACATTATGACCAAGAGTAATAGGAAATTATGTTTGATGCATTATGTTGCGTGTTTTTTTCGTATAATAAAGCAATGATAATAACAATATCCGGTTATTTCACGTAATTAAAATGTAATTGCTTATGATAAGCAGGTAGTATGAAAGTGGGTGGCCAATGAACCATCAATGAATTGTCACTTGACTCTGCAACTACAAAGCATCACAACTACTTGGTTTTACTGCTAAATCTCTTGGAACCAAGAGTGACAAGGCTAATGAATGGGCAATTGAGTCCACACAGAATTGCACTCCTTAACGTTCTACCCCGGAAATCAGGCAGTGTGAGTGGGGCTCTGATTTGGGTTAGCACAAAAACAAGATAGATTTGCCTTCTTGAGAAAATAAAAAAAAACACAGAAGAAATGCAACATTGTATTTGCTTATTTAATCACCATCATCATCATCCTCCTCATCCTCCTCAAAAGCCATGGTCAATCCACTTCTGGATTAAGGTCCCTCTACGTAGTCACCAACCCTCACGGTCTTGCAAAGGTAGAATTTATTTTGCCCGGATCTCCTCGGGCTTTGGAAGCTAAGCCGGGTGGAGCCTGGTTAGGACTTGGATGGGTGCTTGCTATGGCTTGCCAGGCGTTGGAGGAAGGGGGCTGTGAGGTGACAGTGCTGTGTGTCATCCCCCTTGTGTGCATGGATTTTCGCACGTGAATCCAAATGCTCATATACGGAATTGGCCACATCAACCAATGCAGGACCCTGCTGAATGCATTTTTATTCAGACTCAGTGAGGCTTTTCCGAGTAACGAATTGCCATTATTGTTGTGATATACATATTAACTTTATCATTTTTATTTTTTTCTACGTATATACATATGCTGATAATTAGATAATGAAAAAAATAAAATATGCAAAATAGATGTATTTGCTTTAGTTAAGTACGTTTATTCCATATTCTTCCCCTTGAGCGATGCGGTGATTTTTAAAAGGGTGGATTGTGAATGGTGGAAGACATTTATATATTCCAGGTGACATATGGACCCAGGATCCATTGCAATTGGCATCATCTTTATTATTTCTCCTCTGCTCCCACTCGCTAAATTTACCGCTTATGGCAAGCCCTGCGCCTGACGACTGCACATAGTGGCGGTAAACAAACCAAGCACACACCTAGGGGACCGTCCATAAATGACGTCACGCGATTTTGGACGATTTTTGACCCCCCCCCCCCCTCGTCACACGGCGTCACAAAAAGTCAGACCCCCCCCCCCTCAAAACCATATTTCCATTTTGAAAATAAAACAAGCTTCAAATCACTTTAAACTATTGTCGTTGTAGTGCGTATTTAACGTGGCGCTGCACTCTGATGTTGTAGGAGTGTTGTTATAATAATTCGTGTTGTTATAACAATTCTATATTTATTTAAAGTTGCGCATTTTGATGTGACGTCACATTTCTCAACCCCCCCTCCCTCCTCGTCACACGTCGTCACAAAAATCTGACCCCCCCCCCCTCTAGGTGCGTGACGTCATTTATGGACGGCCGCATAGGGCCCTGAGCAGCTCAAAGGGCAGCAGATTCACGTGGCATACAGGTGTGCCGTCAAATAAAAATAATACTAACACTAAAATGAAAATAACAAAAAGTAAATTAATCTTTCTCATCTCTATTTCGTCTGCATCTCTCATCTCACTCCATCTCTATAACTGTGCGTCCCGTTGTCTCCCTGTGGACGTCATTTCAAAATGTATTGCGTTGTTGCGCCCAATTGGCCAGCACTAGCACCAGTGCATCCAGTGCTGGGGCAACGCTGCCAGGGCTCTGGGCACGTGGGCTCAGGCGTCCCTCGCGAACCTCTGCACCTCCATAATAAACCGGCCCACGCGGTCACCGTGACACACAAAAAAAAGGCACTCTGCAAGCCATTGCACTCTATCACCTTGGCGCTAATGGACAGACTGCTGTGCCCTTTAGAAGATGGGCAGGGAGTGGATGAGATTAAGAATGATGCCTGCGTCAGACAATGGTAAATGGGGATCCCTGGAGTCAACGGGGCTCAATGAAAACGTGCGAATAACAATCGCTGACATTTCATGCACTTAGGGCTCGATTGCACGCAGGTGGTCTGGTACACGCAAACGAGTTCGTTTACGGTGGGAAACGCCTTCTGAGAGGTGGTGCTCCGTTCACGTGAGGGCGGTCGCGACGTGAAAACTTCTCTCTGCCTACTGACAGTGCTCGACAGTGAATAAGCTGCTAATGTGTTTAAGAGGACTTCATTTTTCGTGGGGCAGGAGGGAGGGGCAGGAGGGAGGGGGGTGCAGTGGGGGTGAGAGGGAGAGGAGGGGGTGGAGAGGTGTAGGAGATTTAAGGAAAAACTCAAGATCAGACGAATATTTTTTTTGTTAATTGACTGTGTCGGGTTTAACGACACATTCATATTTACGCGATCTAACCCCCACCCCCAAAACCTCTATTATGAATACTCAAGATATTAATTCATTCATTATAACAACAAAAATGTAACTTGAAATAAGGATATTCCGAGGCACAAAAAATGACACACGCAAAGGAGCAACTTGCCTCTTTGTGTAAATGGGGATAGTAGGGCACTCGTAGCTAAATTGGAAAAGTAACATAAGTGTTTTTGGCTTCCTTAACACCGATGTGAGAGCCTTTAAGAATGTTTAAACTCAAACAAAACTATTTTTTTTATTGAACCAGGTAAGGCCCGCTGAGCTCTATAGGTCTTTTTCAGAAGCCACCTGGTCACAAATGATAGCTCAACGAAATGGCTTATCACGTCGAAATTTATAGCGGCCAAAGGCTGCATTAACAGGGTTGTCATGGTGAGTGCGCTAATTTACCATGAGCTCTAAGCCAACGATATTTACAGAGGACGTGCGGGTACATTGACATGTGGTCACGAGCGCGTCTCTGATTTCGAAATGCTGAAATATGACTCGGATTGTGTGAGTAATCTGGAATTGGGAATGCATAATGGGATTGTTATTACTTTCTCCCATTTCCTGTGATATCCAAAGGTGACGTTAAGAGCCTGATTCTTGAGCACGAAGACAAATCCTTACTACTGTAGGCTTTGCCATCTGTAATGAAGATACAGACTCATTTTTATTCATGCCAAAAAATGTTTTCCCCACAATTATTTTCCGATCGTCCCATCGGCATCATGCCGTGTGGTCGTAACAAACAGACTATCACAGCGAGCAGTGCACCACCCTGTGTCAGATGAAGGGCTAAGATGGTGGCACGGCAGAACTGCACCTGTCTCTCTTTCGCATGGCATTCGAAGAGCAATTGACGAGATGTTGGTCAGTTTAACACGTAGGCTTTCGCGACCAATATCATCCAAAATAATTCACGTTGACTCATTAATCGCCCATCCCCCCAACTTTGCACAAGAGCACAGAAATGTGGTCACCACATCTACGCCTCTATATAAGAAACGAAACAGGTGGACTTTTCCACAAATCTGACTGTTGCCTGATGAAGCTAGTTGTAATTACTGGCGAAACGTCGTACTCAGATTGTAAATGTTGTAGCTTGGCTCTCCAACACACCGGTGTACTGTACTAGTATACTACACTATACACTACACTGGTGTGCTGTACTGGGGACGAATTGGCACGTTCTGATCACGTGATAACCCTTACTAGTTGGCTGTGTCGGGTGGTGGCGGGTTTTAACGACACATTTATATTTTAACTTGAAACTTTCGTGACTGCAGGAATTCACAATCTTGGTCCTTTCGGTAAAGTCACGTATAAAAAAAATGTTTATTAAAAATAATAAATGTAAAATAATCAAAAGCAAAAAACCCACGACTTTGATGAAGACCGCTTGTTGTGATAGAAACGTCGTGGGTTTTTTTTGCTTTTTACTACTTTTAATTTAAAATTAATTTTATTATTTTTATTTTCTATCTACGTGACTTTACCGAAAGAACCAAGAATATGGACACATTTATATATTTACGCGATCTAACCCCCCCAAAAAGCCTCCATTATTAATTGACGAGACATTGTACCGAGTTTGGTGCGCCCTTCGAGGGCGTCACGAGTTCGCTTGATGCAGAGCGGTCACGCCTCCAGTGTAAAGTGTTTCATGGGCAGCGGTCGGCCGCGTGATGAACAGATTGCACTTCGCGTTCACAATGGGGGGGGGAGGCGGGGGGGCGACTCTTTCGTTTTCCGCGTGTGAAGGAGATAGCCGCACGTGCCGCGTGTTGTTCGAAAGCGATTAAGCGCAGGCCCATTGCGGTTGACAGTCTTGAAGCCGGGTGGTAATTCCTGCTCCTACTGCTGCAGTGCCCTCAATTGCCTCGTATCCACACTTGTATGCTATCCCAAGAATGTGCTGAAAGAAGCATAATTAAGTAAAAAAAAAACATTGTATATGATTCTCTGTGTTGCGGACATTGGTGGTCAGGCGAATCATCGGCTCGCTACACTTGGTTAATCCAGAGTGGATGAGGCCTGGATTCAAACCAAGGTAACTCGGCAATGCTTACTTAGTGCCTCTGACGAAAAACATCGTCTTTCTGAGCAACCCGGCCACCTCCGACTGAAATTTCTGCGCAATGAGAAATTGACACCGTGACAATGGTGACCACGATAACGACGGCGATGACGTTGGCGGTGGTGGTGGTGACGACGACGATGACGATGATCGCACAAGGCGCGTTTCGTACGCTTCACAACCGCTGACAAAAAATCGGGCGTATGTTTTTTTTTTAAGCGAGGCAATAGCATCGGCATTGCGAGCTGCGTGCAATGTAAAAACAAGAGAAGAAGAAGGGAAAAAAATTAACCCGTAAAAACAAAGTTTTTCACTATAAATCCTTTATATGCGTGGCGGCTAGAGTCCTCTCGTCCTCTGGCTTGAGATGGCTGCTACCTATGGGTCAGATGATTGCCTGCCACCATTAAGAAATTGGTCATTAAATATAAAAAAAAATTCCTAAAATGTTGAAAATTTTGGAAAAAAAATTTCACGAAAATAAATTGTCACGCACAACGAGTCTGTGTGCAAAATGTCAGCTCGATTGGATCACGGGAAGTGGGTTAAAAAACGACCGAAAGATTTCCGTAAGCGCGCAAGCAAGCAAGCAAGTGAACTTAATATAAAGGATTTAAAAAGCGACGAAATGTCGCAGGGGCGGTGGGCGCTGTGCCGTTGCGAAATCCCTCCCTTGACTAGCGAGTTGCTGCGCTTTGAACGCAAAGTGGGAGCCGTGTGGAATAATGATGGGAATGAGGTGGGTGGGGAGGACGGGGCATGATGGAACCTCGCTCCTCACCTGCAGCAGTCGGGATTGCGTGGAGTTGGCGATGTCATTTTAAGGGTGGACGAGTGCCAACTACGGCGGCACCGATGAATAATATCGCCATCGTCGATGATTATTTTTATATCGCGAATTATAACGCGTGCGCGCGTGTGCGTGCGCGTCTACGCGTTCACTGCATCATCGTGTAGACGCGCGGGGGGAGGGGGGTGCATTTGCAGTCGAGGCATTGGCAAAAACAATAGCCAACATCCTTGCCAATCCTTGCCAATAGCAATCCAATGGCAGTGTATTTAACGTTTGGCGACGTAGTGAGACGCGAGGCGTCGTTATACATGGGAGTGTGGATGCCGGTCGAGGAACGTGTCCGCTGAATACACACAGGTTAGAACAACGTACGCCAACGACTGCGATTTACTTAAAACGTCAACTCTGTGTGTTTTTGGGGGTGAGGATGAAGGAGGGAGGGGAGGGGAGGGAGGGAGGGGGAATTTAAATCCGTGTTTAATAAAGGAGGTGTTTAGCGTGTGGCATGCTTATGGATGATTGAGGTTTGTCAAGATTAATGCGTAAAGTAGCAGCGGGCGCTACATCAGGGCTCTCGCCCAAATTGCAAACGCGTCTCTGTAATGCTGAGTAGGCGTGTTGGGGAATTTCACACCCTCCGCTGAATACTAATGTCTTCCCTGCTTCTCCCCCCGCAAAGAGTGGGGGTGTTGGGAGACGTAGCGCAGTGCAGCGCCGCTGCACTGCGCTACGAACCCGGCGAACCCGAGGTTCGAACCCCGCTCACGGCCAATACCGGTGACGATTATCTTGCACCGGTCTTGGGCCTCCACCTAGGTCGACTCAGCCTCAAATGAGAACCTGGTGCGGTGTGTAGAACGTCGCCACTAGGGAGACAAAGGCAGCTGGGCGCGGTTGTTGGTAACCCACTCCGTTGTGTGCCGTGCCATGCCAGCCTTAATAGGTGCTCACTAACAGCACTTGCCCCTACAGTCTATCTTTGTCTTTGGAGTGTGCGGGCTCGTGAGAGCATCAGTAATTTATCCGGTAAATTGTGATAATTTATTTTGAAATGTCTCAGGTAATTATTTATCATTCTGAATATGAGTGATAAATAATGCTATGGGGTTTAGACACTCGTACAGTGGATCGACACCCCCCACCCTACTTTCCCCCCAGCAGTTTGACGCATTGACACGATCCAGCTCCACAATTTAACATTTCCATTATTTTATCGTCTGTTTTTTTTTACTAACCATCTCATTTGTATCGTTTCTCATTTCATCCGTCTCATTTGTGCAGTTTGGTTCGCTCCCAGATCCAAAATGTAACGTGCGGATATAATTTGCGTATCGTTTGTATGCATCGTACTTCTGTTCTCAGACGCGTGCTTCAGTAATGTTTCATGCACACGCGAATTGATTTATCGTGATTAATTCAGTCATCGTTACACGTCCAATAGATATTTAGTTTTTTGCATATACAGTGCACTTCGTGCGACAATGAGTGGGCTTAGCGCTACGTGTTGGGAAATATTCATCGAGATGAGATTTGGAGATGGATGTTGGGAATATCTCTCAGGGAAAGGAGGCAGAATGACGAAGTGAAGAGCCTCAGCAACGTTGATTAATATTCTTGAGGTCGGGCAGGCGAGATTGTAGATGATTTTGTTCTTGTGTTGAGACAAAGAAAATTCTATTCGAAGGGCTATGGAATTAGAGACTCAAACTCACATAGAGACCCATTTACTCACACAGAGACCCACGGAGATCTATAGACACAGAGATCCACAGACTCACACAAAGACCCATCGGCTCGCACAGAGACCCAAAGACTGATACAGAGACCCACAGATTAACACGGAAATACATAGACTCACACAGAGACCCATAGACTTACAAATACCCATACACTCACACACAGACCCATAGACTTACAAAGACCCATACACTCACACGGAGACCCATACACTCACACGGAAGACCGCATACAGTATATTGGAAGTGCGATAGAGATGCCATCGGTGCAGAGAAGACAGGGTAGAGGGAGATCGAGCTTAAACTGGGGGATGCGGTGGGATGGAGTATGATGAGTGTAGATGTGATTGGGTTAAGAGCCACAGAGTAGAAGCTCATGGACAAAGTCCAAGCAGCAGAGATGTGGACTCGAGTCATGTGACTTGGACTCGAGTCAGACTCGAGTCATGAATTTGATGACTTGCGACTCGACTTGGACTTGCATAACAATGACTTTGTCCCACCTCTGCCAAGCAGTCAACCCCATGCAATCATGGGACCTCTGGCTTTGAATAAGAAAACATTTCAAAAACTAACTACACAAGATTTCAGATTTATAAGTCGGTGGCCTGTTTATCAACACGAGCCCATTGCGAGTAGGAGTCAATTTTTCAACAAAAATCAGAGACAATATCTTCGAAAATAGTGTTTACTTAGATTGTACGGTCAAGATGTTTGTACAAAACAATCGGCTACTTGGAGTGTCTTAAAGGTCATTTCGTTTCCTCCAGTTGTTTTAATGGCAGGGAGACTAATGTGAGAGGCTTGCCAGCGGCGGACGTGCGTTGCCGGTAAAGTTGAACTGCTGACCTCGAGCCTGCAACAACGACAACAACAAAAAACGCCGCTGATATTCCAGAGCGACGCTCAAAGCGGGTGAATGCGAAACGGATGGCGAGAATGGATTTTGACCGGAGCGATTGACGATGCATTTCATGTCATGATATGGAGCGGCGTTAGCGTTTGAACTCTTTAAACAGATGTGTGCGTGTGCGCGTATGTTGTGCTCCGCTTTGCTCTCTGAATATCCTGAACCTTTCTTCATGGCGGCTGAAGATCAGCAAACACAGACGCGTCGCACATTGCATTACATGCCGTGCATGCATTTACAGAGACAAAGAAAGATTCCCACTGAAGCCTTACCAGACTGTTGGGGGCAAGTCCTGTTGGCGGGCACCCATGAAGGTCAGCACGGCACACGAGGGTGTGGTGACCACCAGTGGTTCAGTGAGGACGTAATCCAGCTCTATTTAACACTCCTGACACCAAATGTAGTGTACTCATTCAGCGTTATCCCTCTTGTTTATTCCGGCTCTCACAGCCATAGGGGATCACTCCACACCGGGTCTGGACAGGCAACACGCTTCCAGACCCACAGCTTGAAGAGGCGAAGACCACGACGACAGCAGCATGACGAGCTCCATTCCCGATTCTGGCAAAAATCGCCCGATGATGCTGGATGCAATTACCAGCGAAACGTCGTACTACTCAAATTGTCAATGTTGTGGATTTACTCTCCAACACACCGGTGTGCTGAAGTAGTAAACTGATTGGCGCGTTGTTTACGTGACAAACCTTACTGGCTGTGTCGGGTGGTGGAGGGGTACGACACAACATTTATACGTATGCGATCTAACCCAAACTCCTTTATTATGAATAATATTGGTCGCGAAAGCCTCCGTGTTAAACTCACCAGTGGTGATGTTTATACACCACACCAGGTACCAATTTGAGGTTGAGTCGGCCTAGGGGAGGCCCAGGACTGGTTTCGATATCCGTTGCCGATGTTGGCCACGAGCGGGAATTTACCTTGGCTATCGTAGTGCAGTGCTCTAACCACATCACTTCCACTCTCCACATACATACAAACAAAGACAAAGATCCCCTGTATAGCCTTAACAAACTATTTGGGCAAGTGCTGTTAGCGAGCACCTATGAAGGCCGGCACGGCACACGAGGGGGTGGGTGGCCAGCACCACTCCCCACCGCCTTTGTCTCCCCAGTGGCGATGTTTACACACCGCACCAGGTACTCGTTTTAAGCTGAGTCGACCTAGGGGAGGCCCAGAACCGGTTCAGATAATCGTCACTGGTGTTGGCCGTGAGCCGGAATCGAACCCGGGTCGTCAGGTTCGTAGCGCAGCGTGCCAACTGCTGCAAAGACAAAGATCTCCCTATAGACTTAACATCCTGTAGGGGCAAGTGCTGTTACACTTGCCCCTGGAAATAGTTTCTCCCCACGTCCAGTGGTGAGATGAATTGTCATGAATATGTGTCAATGTTTAAATCAGGAATGTATTCTCTCGTCTCATATTTACCATCTTTTTTTATTGTTTCACGTTTCTGACGTCCCATTTGTACAGGTGCGTTCACTTCATGAGCCTTCATGTAACATTGGAATATCAGTTGCATGCATCTTGAGGTTAAAATTTATTTTAATTGATGACTTTATGTGTTGTTAGATGTCTTTAATTATCCATACGAACCCCTATCGTGATTGAATGATCGCATAATTCTGGGTCATGATTCGGGTCAATAATCAATAATTTGCTGTCTGGTTTTAACTTTCGTTGGTATTATTTATTATTTGTTTGGTTTCATTCTCCACCCTCATTGAAATCCATTTCCCTCGATAATCATATTCCCATGAAATGTGCGTACAGTACCAACAATGCAATGTTAGAGTGTTACAATTCTATGCGTTTATTATGAGCACGAGAACCATTTCAGTTGATGAATCAATACAATGTTACATACCGAAAACACACATACAAACGTACGAACATACTTAGATGTACGTCCACACATGCGTACGTACGTACATACGCATGCATTTAATAGCTGCCAAAGCACGTAGCGACTGTATTAACATGCATGTATTCACCGCAAGCACCCTTTGACGAGATCATCAGCTGTGACAGCCGCACCGTCACGCACTAGCGGACTCAACTCTCCCCGCTGGTTGCTGCTGATGGCGGTGACAACCCGGGCCATCGAGGCTAATGTGGAGAGTGTCGATCGCACCAAAGGGCACGGCGCCATCCAGGTTGTCGGTCACCATCTCAATCATCTGGTCCTGCCAGGCGTGGCTGCACCAGCGGTCCTCTCCGGAAACCTCCACCAACGAGAATCTGTGGCCCCACAAAAACAGCCGCTGTGGTTTTTCTTTTTTTGCTCACAGCAACACGCATCTTTGGCATCGGCCGAGCGGGCTGTGGAGGCAGAGACAGAGCTCAAGCCACTAGATCCTGAAGCGCCCGTGTCAGTCAATATCATCCCGATGCCACCCTAACACCACGACCACATGTATTCTTGCCCTCAACGTGACCGCGCGTACGCGCGCGTGCCTGCCACGTGTGCATCGGCGCTTGGGTTCGCGGTGTCAAGAGGTTAATTGTGGTCGTGGAAAGAGACTGCGAGCGAGGTGTCACTGGATCCCTTTTGCCCCTGATGAGAGCTCCAGATAAAGCCAGCCAAGCCACAGCACTTAGGGGTCGCAAGTCACGAGACTTCAAACCAATTTACCGTGCCACCGCCTCCCCAACAAAACAAAAATAGGCAGCCTCTTCCCATAGTTCTCTCGTTCAACAAAACCAGTCGCATCACTCGGCCAAGAGCTTATTGAAGGATCATTTTGACTATTTCTAAGGTAGGGCCACTTAATTACAGTTTACGGAGACTCAAAGTCCCCGAGCACGGTCAGGGCAGTTTCCAGTTCGCGTTTCTGCACCGCCAGATCTCGTGCGCCTGAGGCCCACGTCGCTTGCGCGTTGACGTGGGCAAAGCCAACAGCGTGCGATGTTTATAGTCGCAACAACACGGCCGCTGCCTGCACGAGGAGGTTTTGCTGGTGGCGTCATTTTAATGAGCGGATATTTTTAGCGCTTAAAAGCACTCCCGTCGCTATTCTAAACAGAACTGAATAAGGCCGCGCCAAGGTAGTTTGGCGGTCGCTGGGTCTTCACGTTGTAAAGTAGCAAAACAAAAATTAGTCAAATCATTAAAATGCCAAGCAAGCAAGGAATCTGAAATAACGCGTGCGTCTACGTTGTATCAATATTGATACATGTCACACCTGTGCGCCTCATGATCGCAACGAGTAATCAGAGGCATGCAAACGAGTAATCAGAGCCATTTAACATTCTGCAATGGAGTTCAACTGGACCAACGCGCACGCAAGGATATTCGTGCGGGAACATCTTGTACAACGAACACAGGGCCGGGCGTGAGTGTGGAAGTGTTGGAAGAATATTCCGTTTCTCTGAGCCCTCTCCTCCACCGTACCACCCTTTCCCGCCTCCCCGATCCCTCACCTTTTTTAAATTTCAAAAGCGACAGAGCAACGCGACTGTTAAATTGGGTGCGCGTGGCTCAGGGGGACGTTGGCTCTCGGTTTGTTTTCGTGCATCGTCGCAGGTAATGAAACGGCAGCAACGATCCCATCACGGGAACCCCCCCCTCTCCTCCTTCCACCGAAGGGCTCCATCATCCCTTGACACCACCCCGACTCTCCCCCCAAATCCATTTGTGTGTAAATGTATTGATTACGTTCCATTAAAAGGCTTTTATTATTAAATAGACAAGTTGGAAACGTTATCGCGACTAGCTTTCGTGATTTATATACCACGTGCTGTAGGTTATCTTGATGTCACTCCTCCCTCCGCACCCCTTTAACTTTTAAAGTCTATTGTATTTTATAGCGACACTGGATTCACGCTAACGCTAATGGGGGAGGGGCTGGGGGCTCTGTAGCTAAACAACAAGCGGCAAATTAATATCTCACATTTACTGGACGTCGTATTGTTTTTTTATCACGGGTTGGTTTTTGTTTCGTGTTTTGTGACGCGGCCTGCACGGGGCGTAAGTTCGTTTAAATAATGAGATTGAATACCGTGCGGTTCATTTAATCAGCAAGTGTGTGCGTGCGTGCGTGTGTGCGTTTGTTTACGCAATCTCCGCCCGGCACACATTGCAGACGCAGCCCGACCTGTTAGCGGCATCACTTCGTCGCAGATAACTTCGCCCCGGTCACACTGCAAACTAATGATGGATTCATTCTCCACCATGCCGGAAAAAATATCATTCCACCGTACTATGCCACTGAGCAAAGAGCAATAGTGTGGGGTGGGGTGGGTGGGGAGGTGGTGGGAGGTGGTGGGGGTGGAGGGCCATCACCCACTCAATTATGAAGGGGCAGGGGGCTAACAATGAACCATAGCACCCAAGCACGAATCCCTAAAGACACAGAGGTAGGAGCCAATTGACTTCATTATATCAGTCGTAAGTATTGTATTACAATGTACATTTACTATTACAATACGGCTAAAGTACACGAATTATGTAATGCAATGTTGACTTATACGTATTATAATACAATGAAGTAATTTTCAGCATGTGTCAATTCACTGCTGGATGAAGGCGTGTTGTTTAACCATACTTCACCACGCTGGTCAGTGCAAGGAGTCCAACTCAGGTCGTCGGATGATTTTTAATTTATAAAATCATGTTTTTGATGATGAACATGAATGATCCGATGATGATTAATAATTTTCGTCATAAACATTCATCATAATACTGATTTTAACATCTCACGAATAACAACGAGTCATCGGTGTTTGATTCCCTATCACGGCTAGCATCAGTGGCGACTGACATCCGAACCCCGCACTGACCAATTATCTTTAAACAAAACAGCATCGCTCGGTGAATCGACTCTGTGAGAGAGTGGTGGTTCAACAATCGGGTTACCGCTTGCATGTAACCTTAGCCAGGGATACAAACCGATGCCCTTTGGGTGTCAACACAGCTTCCCTGGTGTCCAATCCAGTCGGCTGCACCCCCCGCGCACAGAAGCTGCTGATTACCCCCTTCTGAACGTCCACCGCTGCTGCTCCATTGTAGCCGCCGTTGGCAACAAGGGACCTGAAATCCACAGGTCGCTGGTTCGATCCACCGGTGTGAAAGTTGAAACAACCAGAACGTTTTCTTCTTCTTCTTGGTTCTTTCGGTAAAGTCACGTAGAATGGAAATAATAAAGTAATACAAATAAAACATAATGAAATAATATAATAATATTATAATATAATAAAATATAATAAAATAATATAGTAATATTATAATATGAAATAAAATAATAAAATTATATTATAATATACCAGAACGTTGATAATTGTTTTTTTTTACCCTTTTATCTGGCAACAAAACTGACACCTTTTTTTTTTACAAGGAGTCATGTTTGCATTGACCACAATACCTGCAGTCGGAATGCAAACAAAAACATAACTCTGAAAAAAAAACACAACTCTTTGTTTGCATTCCGACTGCAGGTATTGTGGTCAATGCAAACATGACTCCTTGTAAAAAAAAAAGGTGTCAGTTTTGTTGCCAGATAAAAGGGTAAAAAAAAACAATTATCATATTTTTTTTTCCTACTGGCAAATGAGGTTCCAAATGATTAACGCCCCCCTCCCGCGCTTCCGCTGCTGTCCACCCAGCCATATATAAATAGCTCCGCTCCCAAACGACAACCTCAACATCAACAGTAACTTCCAACTCGTAACGCGCACTGTTTTCGCTCGCCCTCGTCGAAAGCAACAGAGAGAAAGTCTCGGAGGCGCGAAGAACTACGGACGAGCGGGGAAGGCAGTCACGTGGTGCGCTGGCGGCAATAATTGCCAAAGCTCTGAGGACCTCTCTCTATATGAAAGTGTTGTCAGCCAATTAATGAGTGTTTACATGCGGGAGAAAACTGGAGCACCCAGAGAAGACCGGCGCGTGTAAGGGGAATTCGCTCGATTCCGTACAGACGAAATAGGTGGATGCTTTTTGGGTTTTTTTCGGTAAAGTCACGTAGGTAACAAATTAAAATAAATTAAAACAACTAAATTAGATCACGACGTTTCGGGCGCAACACAAGCGTCCTTCTTCAGGTGGGGATACAACGTAGCGAAAGCACAACCGATTAAGTAAGTCAGACACATTTAAGCGGTGTGCTTTCGCTACGTTGTCCTCACCTGAAGAAGGACGCTTGTGTTGTGCCCGAAACGTCGTGATTTAATTTAGTTGTTTTGATTTATTTTATTTGTTACCTACGTGACTTTACCGAAAAAAACCTAAGAGTATGAATCCTTGCAGTCACGAAAGCTTCAAATCTAGAAATAGGTGGAGTCCACACTTTTGCTATACTGCCTCCTTCTGCAGCAAGCCCCAGGGTATTGCCACAAATGTTGCGAAATGCCCATGGGAAGGGAGTTTTTGCAACATTTGTGTGACCCACCAACCCCCTGCTTCACAGTGCTGGATTGCAGGCCACGTGCGTAAACACCACCGGCCGAACACCCTTCCAGAGGTGCTCACTCGATCTCGATCTCTTGGAGGTCCTTCTGCCAGACTTTGCTTGATGCAAGCCATTGCAGGGCTGCACCTTTACCCTTTTGTTGATCTCCTCCCACCCTGGACACTCTTTGTTCCAGCTACTCCCCTTCTTCTCCGGCAGAAGGCTGCGGTCCATCAGGACCAAAACCTCACGCCACAAAAACAGTTTCTTCCCATTCGCTGCTGGCCTCTTCAACAAGGCCAGGGGCTCAAACTGACTTTAACGCTCAAACTGACTTTAACACAATATCTGCAAAATGACACCCTGCCATATTTGCACTATGTTACCCTATTTGCATTTTTGTATTTTTATATTGTATATTATAGCTATTGTATATTTTAGATTTTATTTTATTCAATTTCTACATACTTTAGCTCCTTAGTATTAGTTAGACTTGTACCTTTAGTATAGTTAGACTTGTAAACCACTTATTCAAGATTTAAGATTCCTAAATGTTGAATGTATGCACCTTCCGGCCAAAGTAAATTCCTTGTCTGTGCGAACTTTCATGGCGAATAAAACCCTTTCTGATTCTGATTACCTTTTCACATCACTGAAAAACATCGTGGCATCCGCGCGCGTAGTCCCACCGATCCTGCTCCCCACATGCTCCATAAGCCGTGAGGTTGATTGAGCCCCCCCCCCCCCCCAATTGTAAAATGACGTTGCAGTCCACACGAGCCGCAGACCTGCTCCGTCGTCACAACGCGTTCGTGATCCCAAACTAATTATAGACATGAGTCAACCTCACCGGTCCAGAGTGCACTTCACGGGGCGCGACAGATACATGCTATACGTGAGCACATTAAAACAAAACAAAAATCAATCATTTCCAGAAGCACATTGCTAATGTTTAATGTAATAAAAAACTAATTATCAGAGTAATAATGTCAATTATATACCCGGGAAAGCCTCCCTGAGCCCCCAAAACTATTTTGGAATGGATTTGCATTACGAGTTTTTTTGTATTACTATTAATGAGTGTTGGTATGTGGGTAGAAAACGAAAGTAAGCTGCAGAAGCCCACACATACGAGGTTGTATTGTCATCTCCTGGCCACGATGCAGCCCCATGCCTGCAACACCTGGTAAGCCCTGGTAAGTCATCCACCCGAGGTACTAACTAGATTCAAACCATGCTTAGACTTAAATTTCGATTTAAAGCTTTCGTGACTGCAGGGATTCATTTTCTTGGTTATTTCAGTAAAGTCACGTAGAATGGAAATAATAAAATAATAAAAATAAAACATTATAAAATAATTCTCACGACGTTTCGGCAGACTCTGTCTACTCGACAGACCCGCTCTCCACCTGAGGACGGCTGCTTGCGTTGTGGCCGAAACGTCGTGAGAATTATTTTATTCTGTTTTATTTTTATTATTTTATTATTTCCATTCTATGTGACTTTACCGAAAGAACCAAGAACATGCTTAGACTGTGATATATGACAAAACGCATGCAAGCAGGAAGGACTGCCTTGGCTTACACGGCTAACCTGGGGTGGAATGGGATAAACTACGTTGCCCTTTAAAAAACAAAATGTGAATAAACAAATACCGTTGAGTAATCCGAGCCAAGATGGATAATTTGTCTCTTTGCTTAAATATTATGGATGCAAGAAGACAAGAAAAACCCTAAATGCTACGAGCTGCGAGCAGCGGCCAGAGCGTTCCCTCGATTGTGTATGCAGACGCAAGGCGACTATTGCCCGCTACTAATGTTCTTCGTAAATTATGAATGCGGCGATGGCTGTTTACAATGAACCGATGCATCATCCGTCCGTGGATTCTCACCCCAGCCCCCCCCACGTCCCACCAGGTCCATCGCCGCATTTCACATCGCGCTCACGTTTTCCTCTCTCCGTCGCTCGTATTTCGCCAGCGTGTTTCTGGGATATCATCGAATCTTGGAAATATAATCTGCTGCTGCTGTTGCTGTTGCCTGTGCGTGAAACTGCCAGCCGATAATAATGTGTCTTGCGGAAGCTGGCGTTGTTTTAATGCCCTAGCTAAAGTTGTCCTTTCAAGAAACATCCCAATATTTTAGTGCAGTGATAACCCGCACTTTTTCAAAGCCCTTATGACAATGTCTCAATGTTCAAGTGCTGTTTATTCTACTCTTAATCATGTGATGTTCTGTTTAGATAAGAGTTTTTCAAGATACAAACACAGCAATAAATTAAATGTAAAATACACTAAAGCCCAGTGATAAAACTCTCACCGGGGGTGGGGGAAAGTCTGGAGCTTCTGAAAGGTTAAGGAGCAACCCTGCAATTACTCTCTCATGCCATTGCTAACAGAAGGGCCTCCACTACAGGGAGTTCTATAGAGTCCCTCTCGAAGATATTTGGTTTTCACCAAGTTGGCCAGACGTCATGAAAGAGGCGGGTATACCCACACTTTACCCCACCACATGCGGCCTAGCGATCGAACAACTGTGGACGTACCCATTTAGACTGCTGGGTGGACAGAGGGGGTGGGATTTAAGAAACTTTTACCGTTGTTTCCACTGCCGTTCCGGGAGATCGAACCGGAAAACTCTGTATTGAAAGATTCCGTGTACTTACCATTACACCATACGGCATTCCCCATTAGCAGGTGAGATTATGACATTAAAACCATTTGGCCTCTGAGTACTGGAAATGTAATTCCCAACTGTGTGCACAGCAGTGACTTTGAATTCCCAATATAGACAGCACTTTGAGGTTTGCTTTTGGCAAAATTAACTTTCCATGTCCAGAGCATGTGTGTGTGTGTGAAGATCGGCCTCAGTGGAGGAGGCTCGTGAAGGACGCTACTGGGCAGTTGGAGGCAGTCGCCCTTCAACAACAACGGAGAGCGGAGGAGCGACGCTCACAACAACGAGCGGAGCGCCGGGTAGCTAAAGCACAGCAAGTTGGCACAGTAGGGGGCACAGGTGGCGCATCAGCCAGTCATCTCAGGAGCGGTAGTGCAGCAGTTAGTGCGCTGCGCTACAAAACCTGGGACCCAAGTTCAACTCTGGCTCAGGGCCAACACCAGTGACGATTATCTGAGCTAGTCCTGCCCCCTCCCCCAAGGTCGACTCAGCCTCAAATGAGTACCTGGTGCGTTGTGTAAACGTCGCTACTCGGGAGACAAAGGCGGCCGGGCGTGGTGCTGGCCACCCACCCCCTCGTGTACCGTGCCAGCCTTCATAGGTGCTCGCTAACAGCACTTGTCCCAACAGTCTGTTAAGGCTAAACGGAGGATCTTTGTCTTTTGACCACTGTTGAACTCGTGTTGGGGATTCAAAGATGCATCTGTAGTTCTCTTATCTCCACAGCACAAGTCCGCTGGTAGGAATTCTGTGCGGGTTGGGTTAAGATAAAGATACATCGCTGCAGTTACTCGCTCATGCCACTGCTGGAACGCATTGCTCCACCAGGGAGATCTCTGCAGAGAGCCCCACACTATTCCACGCTCGCCCGACGACTTTGGAAGAAGCAGCAGTACCCACACTTTACCCCACCACATGCGATCTGCCATTCGACTAACTGCGGTTGCACCCATTTATACTGCTGGGCGCACCGCTGTTACAACCGCCGTGTGCCGTGACATCGAACCGAACCGGCGACCTCTGCATCTCGAAGTCCCTTTGCGCTGAACCCCGTGACACCGCGTCTGGGAATTTCACCGAATTGTACGCGACATGCAGGTGGCGCTCCAGCGCGAATTTGCGACCTCCGCCATCGACTCCCGTTCCCTCGCCGGGAGGACATCAAGGTCACGGCCACGGGCATTTTGCCTGCCGCCCGTTCGCGAATTTGCGCGCACTCGTTTCAGCGCTGCCCAGCTGCGCGGCATCAGTCCTTGATTTTTAGGCGCACACGGAATGCATGACCGTGTTAGGAATTGCTTCGTGGCCACGGGTGCAGAACGCGAGGGAGTGGACACGGGGCGGTAAACTCGTAAATGTGCGCACTGCGCGCGTTATTTTGCCGTGGAAAGTAGCAGCTTTGCTTTTTTTAACACTCTGTGTCACCGTAGGGCCGAGCAAAAAGCGCGATCGTAATTGTTCAGCCCTTGGGGTCTTGCACAGCGCAAGTGATGTCTCGTATTAGGAGCATTTATCTTTAATTTGTTCTGATAGTTTACCGGTGTTTTAATATCCTGCTCTTGTGCCCTTCAGGTTAAGAGTAATTATAATTATTCGTACATGTTAATGGGGAAATAGAATAACGACTGATGCCAAAACTCAAAGAGGCTGGATGCATTGAGACCACTGAAGGAACATGATGTGTTTATTTAGTATATATCTTTCTGCCCCAGTTTTATTTCAATTGTGCAATCGGTGTCGTGTGGTGAGATGGATCTGTAGGTACAGAGCAGGGCAACTCTTTGTGTTCGAGAAGGGCTCACACGAGCGAAAATCACAGGGTAACATCTGACATCTCTTTTTGTGACTTCTGCTCCAAGCAGCAGGAGGCAGAACTTGCCCACCGACTCCACCATCGAGAGCGACGCTCGTGACCCGACAAAGTAATTTTACTTTTGATTTTCACATAGCTGGAATTTAGCCAAATTAAGTGATGGGGGTTTTGTGTTTGTGTGTGTGTGTGCAGTCATTGGTAAATGCGTGCAACAAAAGAAAAATTAAATCACAGGCGGGGCACATGGATCTCAGTGGTGCCAGCTCAGCCCTCTGCCCTCTAATAAATTAACAAAAATGTTTTATATATAGAAAGTGCACGTCGTACACGCGTGACTTGTACGACACGATGATGCGAGCGAGAAAAAGATTAACGTAATTGCCGGCTGTTAGTCTTGTCCTCCATTAGCATCCCCGTGATTTCTGAAAGCAGTGGGTAGTCTATGAACGCTGAACACTGCGCTCAAAGAAATGGTCACTCAGACCAAACACAATAGCTTGGGAATGATTTAAAGCGGCGCAAGTTGAACGGAGTCAGGTGAAAAAGTATGGAATGGTGTCTGGTTTTGTGGGCGTCACAATTCCACCATTAACGGTATTTACTACAAACGATCGGTGCACACATTGTTTACGTTTGCGATGGTTTTACGGTATATTCTGTGCACAGTAGACAGCATCAATTATTGGACAAGTAAAACCTTGATTTTGTAAATAAATATATCTCAGCAGCGATGTTATGCCTTCCATGGCTGTGCTCATGCCCAGTTCTCTTGGCAAAGCCTGTTCATCATACAAAATCAGATGATCAGTGACTCAGAGGTTGCTGCGAGAGCTTGTCAATGAACACATATTTGTGTTTGCGCGAAGTTTATCGCCCTGATGGGCACAGCTCCCACGGAGTGAATAAACACCGATTTTGAAAGCAGCATCGCATTGAGCCCTTTGTGCGTAATGCGTTACGAATAGGACATGAAAGAGTCCACTAAAAATGTTTACAACTTGCTCCAAACCAGTGGAGCGAAACGTCCGGACACCGTGCTGAGCAACACACAGGTCAGCGGGCTTAACGGTCTTCAGAGGCTTGCGTTTGGGTCGGGGGAGGGTAGGGGCTTTAAGGGGGGGGGGGGGGTGGGGGGGCAATGTTGTGCCTCAAAGTATGAGCGAGCTGTAAGCAGACCACCCAGCCACACCTCGTGACAGTCAAGCAGCTGCTGCAATGTGCTCGCCTGGCATGAAGTAAACTTGAGTCAAGTCGACAGCGCCGTTCACGAGAAGGCCACTGGTGTTTACCCTAAAACTAAACAAAACTATTACGCTATTTGTTATTTTATCCAGGTAAGGCCCTATTAGCTTGTCAATGAACACATTTTTTTTTTATATACGGTGCTTTTTCTGGAAGTCTTTACTGTTTTTTCCTGGATTTTTCTGTTGCGCGTAATCACTTTAAGATGTTTCTTGTTCATGTTTTTGTTTGTTGCGGTTGCACCCGATTCAAGAGCCGCATGGCTCACAGGGCTATACCTAATAAATGAAACTGAACAGAAGCGACCTGGCCACAAATGATAGCTCAACGAAGTGGCTTATCACGTGGCTGCCAAACACACTATAAACGCACGATTCTAAAATGCAGAAGTAAATACTGGAGGACCCGTAGGAAAATACACGCGAAAACGGGGAGAGAACATGCAAACGCCATATATACAGGCGTCATGGTTGGGTCCTAGATTTGAAGCTTTCGTGACTGCAAGTATTCACATTCTTAGGTTTTTTCGGTAAAGTCACGTAGGTAAAAAAAAATCAAAATTAATAAACGTAAAATAAAATAAAAATCACGACGTTTCGGAGGCAACACAAGCTTCCGTCTTCAGGTGGAACCGTCACAGCACGCTTGCTGTATTCAAGTAAATGAGAGATTCCAAGGGATACTACCCCGTATATATACTGGTTTAGGGGAGGGGGATGGGCCAGGAACGGCCCACTTTTATTATTATGGTAAGGTGCGGCTTGATCGAACCCACGACCTATTGCAAACCAGGCGAGAGAGTTGACATCTCACCACTGTGCAGCCGGTCTCACAGTGCGTTACGTCCATCGCTACCAGTTCAGACAATTCAGATAGGAGGCATTGTAATGCTCAATGCTGAATTGGCAATTGACCAAAACGTCTATTCGTGAGATCTTTTTAACGGATTCGACGTTCATATTGTGGCTCTGTGGTGGTGAGATGTTATATCCCTTGATTGGTATACAATCAAGGGGTTCGATTAAAACTCTGATGCCTGCTTGTATATTTGGAGTTCGCATGTTGTGTTCCCGTGATCACGTATATTTTTGTCCGGGTCCTCCGGTTTTGTACTTAAAATTTAGAAACAAGAATTTAGACGATTTAGCTGCGATTATTCATTCCCACATATGATGATATAAGGCACCTCGTTGAGATATAATGTGTGGTCAGGTCACCTCGAACAAAGAGCCAATGGCTCAGTAGGCTTTGCCTGGTAAATGAAATCGTTTAGTTTATATTGTGTGAACGATGCTGTCACGCTTATTTTCATGAAGTCTGTGTGCAGACGGCTCTATTAAAATGGTTTATTTCGTAGTTTATCATATCTTTCCGGAGCTGAACACAAAAAGATTTAATCATCCCGTTGGCCGTTTCAGAAGTCATTACCATGTAAATTAAGGGGACATGGTGGGTAAAAAAGTATGGACTAATGATTGACTTGGCACTAACTGTGGCCAACCCCAGGCGTAATGGTAGGGAAATTGAGAATGTGGGCCAGATCAAACGTGCAATTTTGCTGCTAAGAATTAACCCTCTGCTGGAAAATTGCACACCGAATATCTGTTTACATTCTTGCGCTACAACGGACACCGAGTGGTTTTTTCCATGCATAATTGAGTGTCGTTAATAACTTTATGAATAACTTCCCAGCCCGAAAAAGTTTTCACTTCCACTTTTATAATTGGGGTAATCCACTTGCCATTCAATAATCATTCTTGCGGAGATCACGTTTTTTTTTTTTGCTCACAGCGAGAGGCCAAATTCCGTACGGAATTAATCTTGATAATGAAATCCCATGGTGCGGGTGCTCAACAATTCTACAGTGAAGTGACCAGCAGAGTTGCTATGGATAACGATCATCAGTCGTGTATTGACGACAGTGAATTTGGCTTGCTGGCTTCAGCACAGTTGTGGCTGCGTGGCAAGCGGAGGGCATTATTAAGATGATCTGGCTGGGGCGCAACCGAGTCGATTGTTGTACCCATCTCCTGCAGACAGTTGCTTGATGAAAAACAACGGATGCCCAGCCAATGTCATCGACCGCCAACATTCCTCATCTATGTATTTAAATAATGAGCATACATAACATTTATAGCATGTCTAAACATCTACGATTGTATGCACGTTGAACTTCATTCGCACTGTACGTAGCCAACCGTTAATATCTTTTGTCAATTTACTGCTGAATTGGGGCCTCCCAAAGTGGTGTCATTTTATAAATGCTTCACCACACTGGTCGGTGTGGGAGGTGTGGGGAGGGCATCACTGATTCAGCTATAACTCGTCACTGATGTCAGCCGTGGCCAGGGATCGAACTCAGGCCGCTGGTTTCATAACACAGCAACACTATAACCGCTGCACCGTGCGCTCCATCCCCGCAGAGGTAGACGTTGCTCGCTAAATATTTCGATTTCCGTGGCAAACGTGGCAAGCGAACAATTCCACAATTTGGGACGTACATAGTGGTATATACCGTATGCTCGTCTGCAGTGTTACGTCTCAAAGTTGCGTGGCCTGACTTTCTCTGCTGCCAGCCACCTCCCATCTTATTTTTTGTTGTTGTTGTTGTTGTCGTTGTTGTTAGCGGTGACCTTTTCAACTGTAGCGTGTTGTCCATTACGCAGTGACAAAGGAGCTTTTTTCACGGTCGCGACAACAAAATGCGTGTGGTAATTGGACATTTGAGGCGCTCTAGGCACAAGTTATCTCCCGGTGCATTCTGAAGAGGAGCCGTGGTGGCACGAGGCAAATGCACGCCAATTAAAAATGCTAAAGGGCCCCGTGTAGCTCAAGGCGTCCCTGGAATTCATGAAAAATAATATCGATCCGCTAAGTATCAGCTTGTACGTACGTCGATTATCCGACTGCTTCCAACGTGATCCGGCGAAACCGGTCCGAAGGCTGCATCAGTCCGGCGATCATCAAACACGTGGTTGCTGAACGAGAGCGTAGTGCCTACGGACAGCACCCCATGCACAGTCTTCGAGATTTGAGTGGTAGGTACGGTACGGTAAATACGGTCCCTTTTACAGTAGAATATTTCTTTTTTGTCAATTTGTATGATTTTTTTCGCCAATTTCATACAGTAAGCAAATGCAAAACACAAAAACCCCATATATACAACACCTAAAACATGGAATACAAGAATGTGCAAAAAAAAGCTATTTTAAATAATGATGATTAGTGATAATCCTGCGTTAAAAAAACAATCCGGCGCTCCCTACCCCTCGAAGCCGCCAGGTAATCGATAATCTACTGTATGTTGAACTTCTTTCGCACCGTACGCAGCTAACCGTGTCAATCGGATGTGCTTCAAGTGAATCGGAGATTGAATTCACATTGTAATAAGCGTGGCGATCAAACAGCATTAACAAATTAACAACTCTTGACTTAAAGCTTTCGTGATTGCAGGAATTCACACTCTCTGGGCCTTTCGAAACGTCGTGATTTTTTTTCTTTTTCTATCTACGTGACTTTACAAAAAATGAATAACTCTTATCTTGTCTGCAGCTCGCTTCCTTAACATCACCACATCGGTCTCTTGTCGACATCCCTCATTTCACTCCATTCCTTTACACCTGTTTAATCTCTTATCATTAGAACTCGACCTCTCGTCAAGATTCATCTCTCTCGTCACGCGCGTCTCTTTGCCGTGTCTCCACGTCGCTTGCGTCGTCTCGCTAAGGAGTCAATGTGTTGAAAAGGAGGAACCCCCGTCCTTAAAATGAGTTATGTTTGCAGCACACCGACGGGGCCAGGAGCGCATTGATCGCAAGAGGCTTTTGTTTCACTATAGGCGCCGTCCATAAATGACGTCACGCGATTTTGGACGATTTTCGACCCCCCCCCCTTTCGACACACGGCGTCACAAAAAGTCAGACCCCCCCTCAAATATGACGTCACAAAGCTCTGCCCCCCCCAAAATGAAACATGCTTCGAATTGCTTTAAACTATTGTCATTGTAGTGCGTATTTAATGTGGCGTTGTACTCTGATGTTGTAGGAGAAAACATTTATTAAAAAGTATATTTAATTAAGTAGAACGTGTTGTCTATATTTATTTAAAGTTGCGCATTTTAATGTGACGTCACATTTCTCAACCGCTGACAAATATCTGACGCAGTTTTTCCGACAGACGCTGTTCTTCACCTGAGGACGGCTGCTTGCGTTGTGGCCGAAACGTCGTGAGAATTATTTTATAATGTTTTATTATTATTTTATTATTTCCCTTCTACGTGACTTTACCAAAAAGAACCAAGAAGACCGATAGATCCCTCGTGGAAAAGCCCCTTCGTCTCGCAATATCGCCGGCACGTCGTCGTCGTAAGGCGGCGGCGTTAACTACCGCGGGGACCCATCAGGAGGGTACATTAATAGAGAATTTCACAGGCGCAGGAAAGAGCCATTCATTGCACTGAGTCAGATCGGTAAGGATAACAAGACCGGTTAAAGTAAATATGTGAGTGCTTACGTAGACCGGCGAGTGGATAGAAAGATAATCCTTAATTTTAATTAACTGTCACGTGTCTCCTGCCTCCGCCACGCAGCATTTTGCCCACATGTTCACCGAAAGTAAACGTTTTGTGATGACTGTGAAAATACACATTTAATGTATTTCTCATAGTGATTTTAATCACTTGATATACGATACGCTCAGTGTGGAATGCTTGCAATGAACATACTACGATTATTACTATTTTCTCTGTTGCAGGAGGTTTTACTGATAGGAGCCTTGCCCTGCCAGGTCTCGTTTAGAAAGTAAATGTCATTTTGAATTGCTCTCACTTGCTGACACTGTAAGTTTGTCCATCGGAAGGTTGTCTTGGGGTCAACGTCGTTTCTACTTGGTGGAGACAGTGCAGTTCTTTGTGTGTGGCGTGCCGGCCTTCATTGGTGCTCGCTAGCAGCTCTTGACCCAACGGTCCGTTGAAGTTTATACGGGCGATCTTTGTCTTTGTGAAAAAAAAGTTGTAGAGTGGTCCACGCACGAGGCTACGAACCGGGCCCCCCCCCCGAGTTTGATTCCTGCTCAAAGGTAATATCATTGGTGAATATCTGAACCGGTCCTGGGCCTACCCTAGGTCAACTCAGCCTTAAATAAATGTGTTTAAACATCAGCGCTAGGGAGACTAAGACAGTCAGTCAACTATCCATCCCCTTGTGTGCTGTACCGGCCTTCATAGGAACTCGCATACAGCACATGCCCAAGAATCTGTTAAGACTATACGGGTGTGTTTGTTTATTATTGTATACTCATAATTGGTTTTTAACGTTTTTCAATTTCAAAAATAATTTCCACTAAAGAGAAAACACAAGTTTTATATTCTTCTTCAGTGGAAATTCGGGATGTATTGCAATAATCTATTACAATTTGCGTTCAATTTGCAGACAGAACGGCCATCACAGTTGAGTGATATCTATACAAGACCTGGGCCCCCCCCACCCACCTTCATCATCCCAACACTGATCAGCGCGGTGAAGTATGGTCAAACAAACCACCCCTGTAATCAACGTGCGATGAAGGAAGCCTTCATCCAGCAGTAGATCGATGTAGGTGCTGTGAATTTTAATGAATCTTTCTTCTGTTAAAAACACAAAAAAGCCCCCCCCCCACCCAAAATAAAAAAAACTGTTTATCGTCAGCCGTCGCTAAGCTTAGATTTGTGCTGTGTTTGTGTTGGTGTGTGTTTTTGAATACCTTACGCGTTCTGCCCCCCCCACCCCCCGTGTCGTTGATTAACGGTGCTTTCAATGCCATGTTAAAAGCGTACATTGGTGTACGCCTACTTTGGTTTAGTTTTGGAAGCGACTGTTTCTTTGTAAACGCCGGAACAGTTTAACTCCTGGATACACTGTGAGCCTGGTTTATTGTTTGTTTTGTCTTAGCCGTGTGCCTGGCGCTCGTTTTAATGGCAAAAAACTGGCACCTTGTCAAAGTTAGGCATTGTTGGCGGGGAGGTTTTTTTTGTTGTTTGGCCCATCCGCCGTGACCCTTTGCCCCCAAGCAATGTGCGCAAACCCATAACAGGTCATCATTCTGCACGTGGAATTTCGTGCCCGTCAACATCTTTCGGGGGCTTATTTATGCTCCCCGCACTGCCGAGGTTTGTGCTAGGTACCAAACGCTTCCCCCCCCGGCCCCCATCAACCGTGATTGTGTGGCACTGCTAGGAACCGAGCGACTCGCAGAGGCGCTCTGCCCTTTAGAATCCCCAACCCACCCCCCTTCTCGTCTTGACAGCTCTTTACCATCCCTCTCATGCGTGTTGCGAGTTCCCCAAATATTTACCAGGGTGGCGCGTACTTGCAGCCCATCATACCCCCACCCCTCGTCACCCCACCGCCATCGTCAGGCAGGCGTGGTGCGTGCGACCCACTCCGTTGTGGGGAGCGGTCGTGTTCGCGGTTAGTGCGCCGCGCTACGAACCCGCCGGCCCGAGTACGATTCCTGCTCACGGCCACAAACACCCAGAGACGAGCATCCGAACCGCTCGTGGGCCTTCCCCCTAGGTCGACTCAGGCCTCAAAATGAGTTCCCGGTGCGGTGTGTGTAGTAAACATCGCCACTCGGGAGACAAAGGCGGCCGGGCGTGGTGCCGGCTACCCACCCCCTCGTACGCTGTGCCGGCCTTCATCAGTGCTACTTACTAACGGCACTTGCCCCAACAGTCTATACTCTTAGTTCTTTCGGTAAAGTCACGTAGGTAAAAAATGAAATTAAAATTAATCACGACGTTTCGGAGGCAACACAAGTCTCCGGAGACTTGTGTTGCCTCCGAAACGTCGTGATTTTTATTGTTTTATTTTTATTAATTTTAATTTCATTTTTTACCTACGTGACTTTACCGAAATAACTAAGAGTATGAATCCTTGCAGTCACGAAAGCTTCAAATCTAGCCCCAACAGTCTGTTAAGGCTATACGGGGGATCTTTGTCTCTTTCTTGTTTTTTTTTGTTGGGGGGGGGGGCAGGAGAATCGGCGCCTGGTGCAGTCACGTCAAAGTGGGGGGGGGGTGGGGGGGTAGTGCGGCGAGCAGATGTAACCAGGAGATGGCCGGGGATAATGGCACGCTAATGTCATTTGCACCCCCCCCACCACCACACCTCCCTCCAAAGCACCACGCATCTGCGGGACTCCATCGCAGCGCACCGCGCGCCCACGGGCGTGTCTCTCTCGAGCGCGCTTAAACTCTTTACCTCTAATTCAATCAAGTCAAAGGACGGCTTATGGAGACGTTGAGAGGGTGGCCTTGTTGGACATGTGCTCGCTGTTACTGTACAGCAAGGACGTGTATTTGTTTTGACGTGCCGGACAGTTGCTCTCTCTTTTGTACGATCAGAGGAAACGAGGAGATGCTCAGTCTAGTCGGCACTTTGCTTCGTTCATCATTTCGTTCATCATGCCGGCCAGTCGCTCTCCTACTCCGCGCCCCCTCCCACCACCACTGCCATCAAGTGTGTACACACTCTGGGTTTTTCTTTCAGCCCTTCGCTCATTTAAATATCACTCAGGCATGGGCGTTCGGCTACAAAGAGCCCTCTTTCGGATGCTCATTTGTCACGCGGCCGTAGATTAATTCCATTAATCACCGCACCAGTGTATACGCATTCTGATAAACATCAGCTCCTAATGGCTCGTTCCCACTCATTTTGTCTACGTCAGTATCTTATTTCCAAGCGGCTGCGTGAATAGAAATGTGCCTGCCTCCTATTTCTTTTTTACCAATTGAGTCGCTGAAGAAAGACGTGGCTGGTTTGTGTTTCAGCTCACCATTAGCGGGATCAATCCTAAGCAACAGACGCGAAGCACGCTCTGTGTTTATATACACACACGGAAAATGTTCATGCGTTGTGCAGAGATTGGCTTCCCTCCGCGGTATCTGATGAAATATTGATGATTTAATAATATCATATGGCTTCTGTCCAGCACTGAAACATTGCTGTGGCATATAATCATGACGCTAAGCAGATAAAAGTGTCATAAAACGAAATTCGTATTACAAGGAACATGTTACTCAATGGGACGTGGACATTAACACCAGCAACGGCTTCAATAACGCGCCAGGTAATTGGGCAGCATATTGGAAAGCGAATGTAACTCTGTTGTAGTTATTACAGTACGATACACATACGCATAGATAAATACAACCGAACTTTGGCAAAATGTTTCACCTCGCTACACGTTTAATGCTTATTTATTTGATAAGCTACTTTTTAAAACGTCACCGAATATTGGCAGATTTTGTTTCACGGTAGAGACCATCATAAAATGGGGTTTATGTACAAATCACGGTGATAGACTGATAACTTGCTGACGAGGAAACAAATCAAGCAGAACACTCACACAAATAAAATTACTTTTTGACGCTCAAAGTGTTTTCTGTGCAATCAGTCAATTCAACCTTCGCGCAAGTAGTAGTAGTAGGTGGCTCATTATGCCCTGCTGTCACGTACGTTTGTTTGACTTCATTCGAACCGTACGTCGCCAAACGAACTAATCGGAGGTGCGATGAAATGACAACACACTGCCCCCATGGTCTGGTTCTCCCCCCCCCCCAGCCACATGTGTCGTCTGCTCCTGCTCAAGTCTGCAGTGTCACATGAGCGCTGTGCCTATTGGATAATAGAGAGGGGCAGTTATATAGGCAACATAAATGAGCGCTGTGCCTATTGAATAAGACGGTAACACTGTGCCCAGGGCCTATGGAACTGAAGGGCCCACGAAAACACACATTTTGACCGTTTTTTTTTTTATAAAACAAATGTAACCAGGATATCTTCTTGATGAAATATATTTAGATAGCAAGAATATACATTGTGTTGATACAACGAGGTAGTCATGTCAATGCCAACGGGATTTTTTCACGAGATGAGAGAAATTCCCACCGGAGATGAACTTTTCGAGATTTTTTCATTGCAAGATCAGCAATAACATCTCCAAATTGTGTTTTTCGCACAATCTCATTCTCAATCGAGAGGAGTGCAGGGGAAGACAAAGGCGGCGTTGTTGCGCTACGCGTGAAACAAGCGCAGTGATAGCGGCGGTAGTTAGTAAAACACGGGGCAACAGCAGCAGCAGTATCAGCTGTACAAAGTTATCACCGAAGGCCGACGAAACCAAAGTGCCATGGGCCTACAAGAACCTTAACTCGGCCCTGGTGGCCATGCAACCCACACTGCTATGGATCATGTAGTAAACCACTGTAGGTAGTCTTTGATCCTTCAATAGAAGAAGAACCTTCACCTGAAGCCCCCTCGTGGCTAGCAGGCCTCGACATTGGCATCCACCTCCTGAGCATATTGCCATGCGCGAGTTTAGAATAGTCCATGCTTGAGGTCTTTCTGCTATTTGCCTATATCACTGCCTCTCTCTGTTAAACAAATACGTCCGCTGTTCATCTACAGCGTCTTGACATCTTATGAAAATAAAATGAACCTTTTTTCAGTTCCTTACCATGATGGGGTGTAACAACGCATTGGTTAATCGATTAATATCGACGAAGGCTCGCGATGCATGTGTAGTAGGTTCAAATTAGGTGCACACACACGCAACTTGGAGGCAACACTATTTATTAAACGGTAAATAATATAACACTCTACATGAGGTGGTGACCACCTTCCTCAACTCACTAACACTCTGGAACACGACACAGACTGGACCAGGCAGGCAACGGCCTGCCTGGCCCAGGACGACGACTCGGGACTTGACGACCGAAGATGTCTTCACCTTGGAGTACAGTACAACAGCAGCCTCGCTCTGCGTTCACACCACGCTTATATTTGGTTTGGCGTGGCTGGCTCCGCCCCGGCGTGGCTGGCTCTCTTCAGGCCACGCCTCCCTTCCCCGGACACGCCTCACTTCCCCCACCTCTGGGAGGGTCCGGATCCCTCCACCACGTGACCCCCCAGGCACCCCCTTGGGGCCCCCAGCCTTCGTACGGGCCGACACAGTAGTGACCTTTCTCTGTCACTACACATGCATACAATTTGGCGTCCAAAATATTTTCACGTTGCGCAAACTATTTAGCAGCTGAAATGCCAATGGTGCAGTCAGGCTAATGAAAATGAACAACTGTGAGAGTAAAAAATGAAAAACAACACTAACAAAATTGTAAAAATAAAATAATAAAATATATTAACAATCAGATCGCAGTCATGAATCATGATGCACATCTAACTACCTATAGGGGCTGGGAGGGGACGCATCGTTATCACGTACCTTACTCTCCACTAACGAACAGATCAGCAATACATTTCCACAAAACTACATCTGCACTTTATAATTATGGGCCGTTTTGAATTTGAAACGCGCTTGGTTGGAAACAACACTAAATTCAGGCGACAAAAAGGCATGCATAAGTCTGTACGTTTTGCCACGGTCTGCCATGCGACGCATTCAATTATCTCTCCCTCTCTCTATTTATTATGGGTGCTGTGTTGACTTCCGCTGGCTTTGTAGCCCATTGTCAACCTCAGGTAAAAGCGTAAGGTGCAACATCACCACGTCCCAAGTGATGTGTTTGTGAGACAATATCGTGACAGCGCAGGGTGACCCGCGTCGGGCGTGTATCACCGAGCGTACTCAGGTGGGCCGGCCCCGTCCCACCGTGCCATCCACGGTTTGTTTTGGAACAGCAACAACAACAACAACAACAAAAACAACAACAGCCCAGACGGAAGAGGGGACATGTCACACGCGGATACGTCTGAGAGGCACATCCACGTGCTCTCACCGACAGCGCCGGTTGACTGACGATCAGGCCCCCAGATTTTGCGTCGCCGTCGAACGTTGTATCCAACGCAGATGCGGCACGATGCTTAGACGGAACGATCGATGTCAACCTCTTAAGCTCGACATGCTTGCCGCATGAGCACATCGACCGAAATGCACAGAGCCGTCGTGTCAGATCATGGAAGCTAAGCAGAGGGTTGAGCCTGGATGGCGCTTGTATGGATACACGCCGTGCATAATGGGTGTTGTAGGATGCTGCAGGGTAGCAAGAGGGCAGTGAAGCAAAATCAGCTGTTGTACTGCACTTTCAATGTTCCCGTGACTGTTGTTCCCCGCCTTCGCCGACCCGGACAGACCACCAGCGTTAAGATAGCACGGTCAAACGGCCCTCATTACGACTGGCACGCCGTGAGAGAAGGCTGTCATTCGGCGGTGGATTGACAAGAGGGCTGTAAGTGCACCTCCGATTAGCAGGGTTGGCTACGTACGGCGCGAAAGAAGTTCAACATACATACAGTGCGCATGTGTTTGGCTCATGATGCAGGCATCGCATTGCGTGCGTCATTTACCGATGTTTCGAGATTCATTCATGCTTGAGTTCGCATTGCCCCTGCAGCCAATAGAGACGCGACCATTCACCGTATGTGATGTGAAAAAAACCGATTCGTTTTATTGAACAGCATCACAAACCCTGGATCGAAATAATTATTTGCAGCGCTAGTGGAGGCGGTGGCGAGTGCATGATCGCAGCGTTTGTGGATGGCGGTCTCATTCTTGGGGGCATTCGTGAGCGAAATGTGAATATCATAGGGTGTGTGGTATTAAGGTCATCATAATATAATAATGAATAACAATGATTAACCTTAAGCTCCATGCCGTGAGGGTTTTTGACCATGCTTCACCATGCTGGTTCTGGGTAGTGGGGCATCCAGGGTTGTGTCTCACCATTGCTGTTAGCCGTGGCTGGGAATCCAACTCGTTTCACCACCTTATTCACGGCGCAATTTTACTGATTGCTGCGGCACAGGCTCTACATCATCTAGGCCACATGGCCTTGTGATTCGGGACTTTTCATGCAAATGCTGTACGAAGCGATAAAGAGCGAATGTGCTTTGTAACTACACGTCAAAGCACATTAGCCCTTGAGGCTGCGGCTAATAGCCGCGTGTGTTATGCCGCGTTTCACCATCTCGGCTTGAAGTGTTTAATCTAAAAAACAAGGCCAAGCATCCAAGGGAAATGGTGCAAACATTTCAGCAAGGTAAACACGTTTCACGACAAGTCCGCCTAATAGCGATTCAATTAACCAAACGTGTGTACGAGCAAGCACGTTCAGATGCACGCTTTGCATTACATTGAGAGGCAGAAAAAACACACGGATTGGAGAACGTATTCAGGTTAGAGACGTTACTCAAATTGTTAATAAAAGTGGCCATAGGCACGACAATTCGCCAGCAGAAAGGGATGATGGCAATTGGTCGAGGATAGTGACCGAGTGGTAGCTGAGGCGTGGAACGCGTCCGTGGAGACGTCCACCGGGGAGATGGAGCAATGAAATTAGCTGCTGCTGGATGTATCGATATATTGTGGGATCGCAGGATCGTACAGAACACGACTATGACTTGTGGTAGCAATTCATCCAGTTGTGGATAGATCATGGCTGATAGTGACAAAGGGGTTATTTATTTTTTAAATCTCTCAACGAACGTGCTTTATACGATATCACTTTAATTCGACAGTCTGCTACTGCTCATGGACATTTTTGTACAAAATCAAGTATTAAAACATGGTGAATTGCATGCATTTATTTTTCCAAATTCCAATTCAAGAAAGAGACTTAAGGCTCAGTAATGTATCCTTGCCCCTGCTGCGTTGCCAGTGGCAACGAATGGAAAATGTTCTCATTTCTTTATGTATTTTTGTAATAAATTATCCTGTAGGCAATGCCACACAATTTAGCGGGGGAGGGGGGGTTGCATGTGCTTGCATTTTAATGAAACGTGCGAGACATGACTCGGTGCAGTATTTCAATTCACTTCACAGCACGCTGCTCTTGTTTTGCACACGCGGTGTGGCTGTGGAATAAAAGTTGAATTGCAGAATAATAATGAAGAAAATCGTAATTCTTAATGTCACAGGGCTCCTGAAATGTTTAACTGTAACCGTATCTGCTTCGCCAGCATGCGCAATGGGCCCTTGTGCTGTGAATGTAGAGACTCATGAGGCTGTATCCTTGCTTCAGGCATTCAGGCATGCCGTTGTGTGATTTTTACTCATTTTACATGAACGAAAATGACTGTTTTAGATGCCAGAGGAGGTACGTAATCAGTACATGTGACTTGCCAATAACTCTACATTCATCATGTGCTCGTGCAATCGTGCAATGGGGTGGGGTGGGGGGTTAGAGTACTGCGTAATGAAAATGAATGTTAAAGTCCAAAAGGACTTTTAAAAAATTGTCCAAATTTGACATAAATGTCATCAGAAAATGCCATATGTCAGTATGCGTTTTTATTGAGACAATGCAGTCTATGCTTTTCGTTTAAATGATATCATATTCGCATGTTCTCTGCTGCACGTGTTCCCCTTTGTGTTTTCTCAGAGTAATTCTAATCGTACATCCACTCTCGATGATTCTTTGTTCGCTTTTACGTTTCTGTTCCGAGTTAAGAAAGGTGGGCTTGGGCAGGACACTTCGCTCGAAAGGGGTGGTGGTTGATGGGCCGCAAAGAGGGATGGAGTGACAGCCACGTTGAGATGACGTCATGCAGTGATGGTATCAGTTCGTGTGCCAGGTGCCGGGTAAATGTGTTGCATTGCACGGCCGTGTGAGAGATGGTGATGGCTCGCAAAGGCTTTCTACCAGTTTAACACGTAGTAGGCTTTCGCGACCAATGTCATCCATGATACAGTTTTTTTGGGTTAGATCGCGTAAATATATAAATGTGGTGTTAAACCCGCCACCACCCGACACACAGCCAATTAATAAGGATTGTCACGTAAACAGAACATGTAAATTCGTTGGAGAGCAAAGCCACAACATTCAACCAGCATGAGGATTTACTGGATTCTGTGGCTTCCAATGATGCTTTTAAAGTTGAGCACGATTTGCACTGTAATCCATAATGTGTTTGGGCTGGCGTCAACCTTTCATATCCTTTCTGTGCACCTGAATCGTCTTGTAAATAAAATACTTTTGGAACAAAAAAAGAGTTGATGAACACAAATTCCGTCCACAATTGAGAGACACACATACGATAATTCTGTATCACATCATTCTCGACGGAGGCATCGGCATGTTCCTCCTCCACGAGTGGGCGCGTGGTGCGTTGGCATTGCTGAGATCTGTGGCACGTTTAGCACGTTTCGCAATGTCAAGCGTGGACGCCGCTGGCTGCCTCGTCCCTGCGAGAGCGCGGCTCATTTGCATACCTCAGCATACGCTTTTTTGCGGGATGCGGGTGGGAGGCGCGGGTGGTGTGACGGTCTGTGCAGTGAAGCGTGGAGAAAGTGAAAATGAATTTTTAATGCTTGAGATTTGAATGAGCCGCAGGTAATGATAAGCACGTTTCAGAATTGCGGTGTGTTCTGCGTGTCTGACTTGCATCCATGCCCTCTGGGTATTAGTTATCGCTTCACTGACACACGTGCAGCATGCATACATATTTCTTTGGAGATGGTGAATTTTAGTCTGGGGAAAACATCTTACCAATACTAAAATGCTCAACTCTGTTCCTAAACAAATCGAGGAAACCATATGTTGCTTCTTTGAGAACGAGGAAGTGATTTAAATATGAACGGCATCTCCTTAAGTCCTCTTCCCAATGGCAGATCTTTGGCTCAAATTTCCTCCGTCATGTCCGATATTTTGAGCTTCCTTTCTTCATTTCAAAAGCAGCGTTTCTGCCTCTTGGCCTCCGTCCCGGAATCCTTCCAGAATTTTCCTCCACGAAGCCCTCACCTCTGAGAGATATGCCCAGTGTACCACATCCGTTGCCTTTCCTGCATTGCACTGATGATGATACACGGCTCTTAGAACTGTTCCCGTACTTCCCCGTTAAATTGTACCGCATCTCTGTAAAAAAAATGTATATTAAATAGATATTAGTGTATGCGCACACGTATTTTTAAAAATTGTGGTGATATATTACAATCACGCAGATTTCAATAAATCGCTCCAGTGACCAATATTATGATTTAGAATTCGTATATTTTCCCTTTGATCGTGTCAATTTCAGTACGGTATATAACTATAACCATTCACCAACTCGCAGCCATTTAAATATCTTAGAACAAAAAACTTAAAAGTCAACGAAGAATCATGGAGAGATGATGCATGATTGGAATCACATTAAATCTTAACTTTCGTGACTCTTTTTTCTCTCCTGATGACGATTGCTTGTGTTGCGATCGAAATGTCGTGAAATTTTTTTCATTTTTTATTCACTTTATTTTATTTTATATTATTTTATTGTCATTATTTTTTCTATCTACGTGACTTTACCGAAAGACCCAAAGAATATGGAATAACATTAATAAACACAATTAGGAAACACGTGGGAAAATACGCCAATCGATTAGTTTTTTTCAGCAAACCGGAATGAATGTTGAATAGCATGCAAAATTGTGACAATTAAATACGACAACCTGATTGTATAATTATCCATTTTCAGGCGGTGGAGTGTTTTAGTTCTACAAGTTCATGAAGCCTGTCTTCGCCAAGTAAAAGTTTTTAATACATATAATGAACCTGATTTTTTTTACAATTTTATCAACGATCAGACACTAACAACTACTCTAAAATGTGTATTTTTCCGGAAGAAAAAGAAAAAAATTGTTGACGACTGTGATTCAACTTCCTTTATTTAAGGACGCACCCATTGGAAACCGTTCAATTTAAAGATTGGGTTCTTTTTTAGAAGAAAGAACATTTATGATCTTCATACTTTATCAGGGGAAGCTGCTATCTTTTACCGTTTTCGATTTATTCAGATTTTAAGATCATAAAATGTGCATTTCTTTCGCTCAAAACTGCTTGAATCGGAAATATTTCAAAAACAATAAAAGATAGAACAATGGTTTTCGTTTTTATTGTATTTGAAGTTTAACGCTCTATCAAATAAAATAACACGCAATCTTATATGTTGAACGGTTTCTGAATGACACCAGGCACAGACATGATTATGGAGCACTTGAGATCGAGATTTGGGGGCCTTAAAATGAAAAATGTTGGATTTTCGAATTTTCAGATTTTCTCTATTTGTGTCGTTAAAGCTACATGTGTAGCAAAGTTCAGCTTTCTTCCTAATCGGGAAGTACCTGAGAAGTTTTTGACACATACAGATTAAGGTCTTTTTAACATAGATGATTGCAGTGCGAATACAATCACGTGCTTGTCCACCTGTTGGGCAAATCGGACCAGCTTTGCCGTATTCCATAACCACAGCAGTGCAAACTTACACTATTCTCTACGTCTTGCGAAACTAAGACCAATGTAGAAAGGAAACTGAAAAATTTGTACAGAATGTGTTTGATATTAAAAATTATAATAATCTGCACTTATAAATCTACTTGTGTTCGTCATATCACATCTAGCTTCAGACAACACCAATATAAAGTAATTCTAGCATGATTAACATAACCTCAACAACGTGATAACATTCGGATGTTTAACAACATACTAATAAACCTTGACATAATTGATCATTATACATTTAATTTGATCACATTCACATTCGGCTGGCTGAACCAATGACATATTTCTTTTCGTATACTCTAACATCATTAAAATAACCTTCACAGCAATAACATTATAGTGCTTAATGTATCAACGATAGAGATTGCAAATGATACATTTTAATTATCATGTGATCATCAGCTTTCATTTGACCTGTTTGGCTGGGCTGGTGACGTCACCACACCTTTTTCAGGTCCTGGTCAGAAGATGCAGTTACTTGCCGAGTACCATCTGATGGTCACCTGCTGATGCTGGGTGTCATTTCCAGTTAATAGGTAGCCTTGTGTGCGGTTTGTCTTTCAACATACATCGCGGTTTTGCTCAAAACAATATCACTTTGGCGCGGTTTTTTTCACGGGACAACTTTATTTCAGCTAAAATATAAATATTTTTTTATTTTACCAAGTAAAGCCCACTTGGGCTACATAGTTCTTTTTCAGAAGTGACCTGGCCACAAATGATAGCTCAACGAAGTGGCCAATCGTGTGGAAATGTATAGCAGCCAAATACTTTAAACTCGTGTTTCTAAATACGGGAGGGGGGGGGGGGGAGACCGGAGGACCCAGAGAAAAAATCCATTTGACAACGGGGAGAGAGAGAGACATGCAAACTCCAAATATACAGGCGTCAAGGTCGGGATCGGACCCACAACCTCTTTTATACCAGGCGAGGTAGTTAACATCGCGCCACCGTGGCGGAGGGTGTCAGGTGGTGGAGGGTGTACGACAAAGTTTGCCTGCTATACTTCTGCGGTGTAACCCAAAAGTAATCGTCAAACAGTGGCCACAGTGCAGCGTTTCATTGCACGTGATCTTCACCCCGATTTCAGAAGAACATTTCATAATCGATTACGCTAATTTCAGCACAGCTGATATTGTTTACGTATGAATAAAAGTGTGCCAAGAAGCACAGAGAAAGAGAGAGAGAGGTTCGTGTTTGGAGAGGCGAAAAGAGGAACACATGGAGTCCGGGATACATGCAATTTATAGACCTCATATTGACTGTTAAGAGAAGTTGGCTTGGGCGCGATACGTCCCGAGGTGAAATGATAGCCAGCGGTCAAGACTAACGATAGGATGGCAGCCAAAGCAGATTGATCGATGTGACGATGAGATAGGCTTGTGTACAGGCCCGAGTTGGATTATTACATCACAGCAGCATGAGCAATCGTGATGGCTTCTCGGAGCCTTTATCCATAAGTGGATTGATCATGGCCAATGATGATGATTTATATTTTTTCATAATTCTAAATATATATTTTAAATTTAGATCGCAGCATTGTATGCCGCGGTTTATGTTTTCTATCCATTTCACGCTTCTTAATTTGTGTTTATATTCGTATTTATATATTTAAAACAGTCAACGTTATGAAATGGCCACCGTTCATTTTCACGAATCGCTGAGCTCAACGTTACACCTCGATCGACAGAATTTGCACAAACACAAGACCCATTCGTGAGAGTGCCTGCAGCACTTGACCTGGACGTCATTGAGGCTCTTCGATCCTAATCGCAACTTTAATAAGGACAAGGGGCTGATTGCATTCTGGACTCGAGTGGTTGTAAAATAACATCGGTCTTCAAAATGCTATCTTGATCGCGTGTTAAGGAAAGAAAAAAACGGGAGTCCGCGTCAATGCCTTCAGTGTTTTGTGCTCGGTTAGTAAAGTGTGTGTGTGTGAAATTGCAAGCACAATCATCCGCATAACCCGCAAAGCATTTGAATCATGGAAAGCAGGTGGCACAAGTGGATTCGCTGATGTCTCCTTGCAGCGCCGTCCACAGGGGGGTGGTGGGGTGCCTGGGGCAAACCCCACTGTGTGGGCCCGCCGACGTCTTCAAACTATAATGATTACATCTGATACCGTGACGTCAAAGCCCCCCCCCCCCCCAAATCGTGGGGCCCCGGGCGATCGCCCCGATTCGCCGTGCCCTCCTTGTTTCCAGCATGTTTAATGGACGTGTTGGTGGTCACACACACGGGCATTCTGTGGCTCAGCGATAGAGCGAGGGGCCATGCAATCGGAAGGTTGCGAGTTCACATCCTGGTTGGGGGGGGGGGGTTAGCTCAGTGCATCAGTACAACTCTCGCCCTGTGGAAAGACTCACTCCCGCCACACGAATGAGGAATGTCCACCACTGGCCCGGCGACCCGAGTTCGATCCCCGCTCACGGCCAACACCAGTAATGATTATCTGAACCGGTCCTGGGCCTCCTCTAGGTCGACTCAGCCTCAAATGAGTACCTGGTGCGGTGTGTAAACATCGCCACGAGGGAGGCAAATGCGTGGTGCTGATCACCCACCCCCTCGTGTGCCGTGCCGGCCTTCATTGGTGCTCGCTAACAGCACTTGCCCCAACAGTTTGTTGAGGCTATACGGGGGGATCTTTGTCTTTGGAGGAGGAAGGCAGTGAAGGTGAAGTGGTTAGAGCACTTTAATTCTGGTGATTTGGTTATGATTTCTAGCCGAGTAAAAATCAAGGGGAAAGTTGTATTTTAATCAGTGCTGGGTCTCCCTCTGTGAAACTGCTGTAAATGACTGCATTGCCTGCCGTGGTGTGTGGACATCAGCACTGGGGAGACTAAAGTGGCCAGGTATAGTTCTGGTCACACCATCGCCTTGTGTAACATGCAGGCCTTAATATGTGCTCTATAAAAGCGCTTGCAACAACAATTGATATGGCTATGGGAGTGTGTTTCTATCTTTATATTGACCCTTGATGGATAAAGAACACATTTGACGAACAATAATGCAATTAACATGAACTTAATATTAGGATTCATGCCTAAACATCTACGAAAACAGAATTTGTCCATTGATGTTGTGGTTTACAACTAGAGCTGGTATAAACTGTATTTAAGTAATACATTGCTAAACCGATCGTCGGTTCGATTGTTCCGATAGACGACACGTAAATAGTCGGGAGAGAAAAAACAGTCTCACCACTGTTCCCACATGTGCCGCTGGACGGGAGGTGAAGGGTGGCGTTTTGTGATTTCATCGGAATGATCGGCTGCGTCATGCTGGGCGTGGCTTGTCGGGGGTTTCCTGCCTTCGGGACGAGCATCATTTTGGGACAGACACCATTTTTCTAAATGGGCCCAAGTAATTTATCACAAAAAGGTAGTGAATTAGAATTTTTAGTCGATCAATTGACTCAACTAATTGGTACGGCTCCAGATAACTGTATCGACAAATAAAGTTCAATGCATGCAATTCTGTGCTTGTAAACATCCAACTCTTAAAACGTTTGCGATCGCTGCTCATAGACTGTGCTGTTTTTGTCCGAAGTTGGGATCTGGAGGTCATCGCTAACGTAGAGTAGGCATTTAAAAATGCATAGGTTTATTGGTTAAAATTGATTCCCAGCCTCGTGATACACGCATCGCACTGGGTATATGTGATCATCAATTATGTTTTCATTTGCACGCCATGAATCCATTGGTTCACGTGACCCCTGCTGCCACTAGAGGCCGCTGCTTTCGCCACAAGTGAAAGCAATTCTTGAATCGAATGGTGACCCCGAATAAGTGACAATTTGCCTAATTACAAGCGGGGAGGTGGGGAGGTGAAACTGTAAACATGATGTAGAGTTAACAGATTCAAGGGAAACTTAGCACGCGTTCTCTTTGTACACGTGATGTAGGTCAGTCGGTTCTGACAGCTGAGACGTCCAGGATTGATGCGCTTACTTACGAATGGGTCTTACATAGGTGACACTGAAGCAGGGCTCAGTGTTATGATACTGAGCAGCTGATATAATTTTGGCTCTGTACTTTCGAATTCCCATTCCTGTATAGTCACCAGCTGTGAAGGGTCAAGATGCAGCCCCGCAATTCTCTGCTCACGTCCCTGCTGCCGGATGGAGCTCCACTTTTGGGAGCTCTAGAAGGGCCCCTGCAGAGTGAATTGTTGGCCTACTCTTTCACACTGGCTAGACATCTTAGAAGAAGAAGATGAAGAGGATGTACGGTGGCCAAATATTGTTTCTTATATCCCAGCACAGCCTTGAACCCTGCCGTTCGTCTGTGGTGCCACAACTGACCTGCCGGGGACGCGGTCTGTGGAGGGCAGTAGGGGTAGACGGGGTGGCGGGGATTTAAGAAATGTGCTCCATTGTTGTAATTGCCGCGCCGGGAGAACCAACACGGCAAGCTGTGGACTGCAAGTATTGGTGTGCTCACCGTTATACTACGGCCGCATTTTCCGTGCACCACTATCGAGCAATATTAAGTCTTGATTTGCAGCTTTCGTGACTGCAGGAATCCATACTCTTTCGGTAAAGTCACGTAGATAGAAAAAAACATTAAAGAAAACACGACGTTTCGGTCACAACACAAGCGGTCGTCTTCAGGTTCAATTGTACGTGACTTTACCGAAAGAACCAGAGAGTACACCATTGGAACCTCATTTGCCAGAAGAGAAAATATGATAATTGGTTTTTTACCCTTTTATCTGGCAACAAAACTGACTCCTTTTTTTACAAGGAGTCATGTTTGCATAGACCACAATACCTGCAGTCATAATGCAAACAAAAAACATAACTCTGATAATGTATGCATACATTATCAGAGTTTTGTTTTTTGTTTGCATTATGACTGTATGCCTACATTATCAGAGTTATGTTTTTTGTTTGCATTATGACTGCAGGCATTGTGGTCTATGCAAACATGACTCCTTGTAAAAAAGGTGTCAGTTTTGTTGCCAGATTAAAGGGTAAAAAAACAATTATCAACCAGAGAGTAAGCAATATTAAATTTAATGCGAATATATTTTTTTTGTTACGCAAAGAAACACCCCCACGTTGGGGAGCGTTTGTAGACGAGGCCTCGGGTTGGGGACGCGACTGGGTGGTACGTTGAGGATTTAGTCTCGGCTTGAGGCCCTGAAAGATGTCCTTGAAAACACAGTCACAGCATTAAATAAGGGGGCTAATTTATCGGCAGGGATATCCTCGCTGGGCACGCTGGGCGGAACGTTAAGCCGAGGCTACGACCGGTGTTTTATCAGACATGGACATATTTTACAGCCTTCGCAGTCTTCTGTGAATGGCAGGGTTAAAATACCCCCCCACCCATCTCCTCTCCCCACAAAGAAACCCTTTAATGCAGCCTATTTCAAACGCTGTACATTTTACATATGCATTTCAAATGTACATAGATACATATATCAACACCACAAACGTTTGCACGTTTTGCACGTGTGGACGAATGGCGAAAAGATAAGAGCGCCACGCTTCCCTTTAAACGATCTAAATAAAGGCCACGTGTGTAAGGCGGTATGCACCGAGATTTCGCTACGAACACAGACATTTTGTTATTGTTGTTGTTGTTGTTTTCAATTCTGAACGGATCGAGGACAGCTGCAGCTCAGGTTCCTTCTGCGAGTGCGTCAACGAATGGCGCGCAACAACAAAGTCGCATTTTTCCCCCCACGAAATTTGTCTGGACGGACGGAGTTGTCATGCCGTGCGCAGTGAACCCTCGGCACGGATCGCGCGTACAGGCAGAGGTGGGACAAAGTCATTGTTATGCAAGTCCAAGTCGAGTCGCAAGTCATCAAATTCATGACTCGAGTCTGACTCGAGTCCAAGTCACATGACTCGAGTCCACATCTCATAGGTGGGACAAAGTCATTGTTATGCAAGTCCAAGTCGAGTCGCAAGTCATCAAATTCATGACTCGAGTCTGACTCGAGTCCAAGTCACATGACTCGAGTCCACATCTCATAGGTGGGACAAAGTCATTGTTATGCAAGTCCAAGTCGAGTCGCAAGTCATCAAATTCATGACTCGAGTCTGACTCGAGTCCAAGTCACATGACTCGAGTCCACATCTCATAGGTGGGACAAAGTCATTGTTATGCAAGTCCAAGTCGAGTCGCAAGTCATCAAATTCATGACTCGAGTCTGACTCGAGTCCAAGTCACATGACTCGAGTCCACATCTCATAGGTGGGACAAAGTCATTGTTATGCAAGTCCAAGTCGAGTCGCAAGTCATCAAATTCATGACTCGAGTCTGACTCGAGTCCAAGTCACATGACTCGAGTCCACATCTCATAGGTGGGACAAAGTCATTGTTATGCAAGTCCAAGTCGAGTCGCAAGTCATCAAATTCATGACTCGAGTCTGACTCGAGTCCAAGTCACATGACTCGAGTCCACATCTCATAGGTGGGACAAAGTCATTGTTATGCAAGTCCAAGTCGAGTCGCAAGTCATCAAATTCATGACTCGAGTCTGACTCGAGTCCAAGTCACATGACTCGAGTCCACATCTCATAGGTGGGACAAAGTCATTGTTATGCAAGTCCAAGTCGAGTCGCAAGTCATCAAATTCATGACTCGAGTCTGACTCGAGTCCAAGTCACATGACTCGAGTCCACATCTCATAGGTGGGACAAAGTCATTGTTATGCAAGTCCAAGTCGAGTCGCAAGTCATCAAATTCATGACTCGAGTCTGACTCGAGTCCAAGTCACATGACTCGAGTCCACATCTCATAGGTGGGACAAAGTCATTGTTATGCAAGTCCAAGTCGAGTCGCAAGTCATCAAATTCATGACTCGAGTCTGACTCGAGTCCAAGTCACATGACTCGAGTCCACATCTCATAGGTGGGACAAAGTCATTGTTATGCAAGTCCAAGTCGAGTCGCAAGTCATCAAATTCATGACTCGAGTCTGACTCGAGTCCAAGTCACATGACTCGAGTCCACATCTCATAGGTGGGACAAAGTCATTGTTATGCAAGTCCAAGTCGAGTCGCAAGTCATCAAATTCATGACTCGAGTCTGACTCGAGTCCAAGTCACATGACTCGAGTCCACATCTCATAGGTGGGACAAAGTCATTGTTATGCAAGTCCAAGTCGAGTCGCAAGTCATCAAATTCATGACTCGAGTCTGACTCGAGTCCAAGTCACATGACTCGAGTCCACATCTCATAGGTGGGACAAAGTCATTGTTATGCAAGTCCAAGTCGAGTCGCAAGTCATCAAATTCATGACTCGAGTCTGACTCGAGTCCAAGTCACATGACTCGAGTCCACATCTCATAGGTGGGACAAAGTCATTGTTATGCAAGTCCAAGTCGAGTCGCAAGTCATCAAATTCATGACTCGAGTCTGACTCGAGTCCAAGTCACATGACTCGAGTCCACATCTCATAGGTGGGACAAAGTCATTGTTATGCAAGTCCAAGTCGAGTCGCAAGTCATCAAATTCATGACTCGAGTCTGACTCGAGTCCAAGTCACATGACTCGAGTCCACATCTCATAGGTGGGACAAAGTCATTGTTATGCAAGTCCAAGTCGAGTCGCAAGTCATCAAATTCATGACTCGAGTCTGACTCGAGTCCAAGTCACATGACTCGAGTCCACATCTCATAGGTGGGACAAAGTCATTGTTATGCAAGTCCAAGTCGAGTCGCAAGTCATCAAATTCATGACTCGAGTCTGACTCGAGTCCAAGTCACATGACTCGAGTCCACATCTCATAGGTGGGACAAAGTCATTGTTATGCAAGTCCAAGTCGAGTCGCAAGTCATCAAATTCATGACTCGAGTCTGACTCGAGTCCAAGTCACATGACTCGAGTCCACATCTCATAGGTGGGACAAAGTCATTGTTATGCAAGTCCAAGTCGAGTCGCAAGTCATCAAATTCATGACTCGAGTCTGACTCGAGTCCAAGTCACATGACTCGAGTCCACATCTCATAGGTGGGACAAAGTCATTGTTATGCAAGTCCAAGTCGAGTCGCAAGTCATCAAATTCATGACTCGAGTCTGACTCGAGTCCAAGTCACATGACTCGAGTCCACATCTCATAGGTGGGACAAAGTCATTGTTATGCAAGTCCAAGTCGAGTCGCAAGTCATCAAATTCATGACTCGAGTCTGACTCGAGTCCAAGTCACATGACTCGAGTCCACATCAGTCATAGGTGGGACAAAGTCATTGTTATGCAAGTCCAAGTCGAGTCGCAAGTCATCAAATTCATGACTCGAGTCTGACTCGAGTCCAAGTCACATGACTCGAGTCCACATCTCATAGGTGGGACAAAGTCATTGTTATGCAAGTCCAAGTCGAGTCGCAAGTCATCAAATTCATGACTCGAGTCTGACTCGAGTCCAAGTCACATGACTCGAGTCCACATCAGTCATAGGTGGGACAAAGTCATTGTTATGCAAGTCCAAGTCGAGTCGCAAGTCATCAAATTCATGACTCGAGTCTGACTCGAGTCCAAGTCACATGACTCGAGTCCACATCTCATAGGTGGGACAAAGTCATTGTTATGCAAGTCCAAGTCGAGTCGCAAGTCATCAAATTCATGACTCGAGTCTGACTCGAGTCCAAGTCACATGACTCGAGTCCACATCAGTCATAGGTGGGACAAAGTCATTGTTATGCAAGTCCAAGTCGAGTCGCAAGTCATCAAATTCATGACTCGAGTCTGACTCGAGTCCAAGTCACATGACTCGAGTCCACATCTCATAGGTGGGACAAAGTCATTGTTATGCAAGTCCAAGTCGAGTCGCAAGTCATCAAATTCATGACTCGAGTCTGACTCGAGTCCAAGTCACATGACTCGAGTCCACATCATCATAGGTGGGACAAAGTCATTGTTATGCAAGTCCAAGTCGAGTCGCAAGTCATCAAATTCATGACTCGAGTCTGACTCGAGTCCAAGTCACATGACTCGAGTCCACATCTCATAGGTGGGACAAAGTCATTGTTATGCAAGTCCAAGTCGAGTCGCAAGTCATCAAATTCATGACTCGAGTCTGACTCGAGTCCAAGTCACATGACTCGAGTCCACATCTCATAGGTGGGACAAAGTCATTGTTATGCAAGTCCAAGTCGAGTCGCAAGTCATCAAATTCATGACTCGAGTCTGACTCGAGTCCAAGTCACATGACTCGAGTCCACATCTCATAGGTGGGACAAAGTCATTGTTATGCAAGTCCAAGTCGAGTCGCAAGTCATCAAATTCATGACTCGAGTCTGACTCGAGTCCAAGTCACATGACTCGAGTCCACATCTCATAGGTGGGACAAAGTCATTGTTATGCAAGTCCAAGTCGAGTCGCAAGTCATCAAATTCATGACTCGAGTCTGACTCGAGTCCAAGTCACATGACTCGAGTCCACATCTCATAGGTGGGACAAAGTCATTGTTATGCAAGTCCAAGTCGAGTCGCAAGTCATCAAATTCATGACTCGAGTCTGACTCGAGTCCAAGTCACATGACTCGAGTCCACATCTCATAGGTGGGACAAAGTCATTGTTATGCAAGTCCAAGTCGAGTCGCAAGTCATCAAATTCATGACTCGAGTCTGACTCGAGTCCAAGTCACATGACTCGAGTCCACATCTCATAGGTGGGACAAAGTCATTGTTATGCAAGTCCAAGTCGAGTCGCAAGTCATCAAATTCATGACTCGAGTCTGACTCGAGTCCAAGTCACATGACTCGAGTCCACATCTCATAGGTGGGACAAAGTCATTGTTATGCAAGTCCAAGTCGAGTCGCAAGTCATCAAATTCATGACTCGAGTCTGACTCGAGTCCAAGTCACATGACTCGAGTCCACATCTCATAGGTGGGACAAAGTCATTGTTATGCAAGTCCAAGTCGAGTCGCAAGTCATCAAATTCATGACTCGAGTCTGACTCGAGTCCAAGTCACATGACTCGAGTCCACATCTCATAGGTGGGACAAAGTCATTGTTATGCAAGTCCAAGTCGAGTCGCAAGTCATCAAATTCATGACTCGAGTCTGACTCGAGTCCAAGTCACATGACTCGAGTCCACATCTCATAGGTGGGACAAAGTCATTGTTATGCAAGTCCAAGTCGAGTCGCAAGTCATCAAATTCATGACTCGAGTCTGACTCGAGTCCAAGTCACATGACTCGAGTCCACATCTCATAGGTGGGACAAAGTCATTGTTATGCAAGTCCAAGTCGAGTCGCAAGTCATCAAATTCATGACTCGAGTCTGACTCGAGTCCAAGTCACATGACTCGAGTCCACATCTCATAGGTGGGACAAAGTCATTGTTATGCAAGTCCAAGTCGAGTCGCAAGTCATCAAATTCATGACTCGAGTCTGACTCGAGTCCAAGTCACATGACTCGAGTCCACATCTCATAGGTGGGACAAAGTCATTGTTATGCAAGTCCAAGTCGAGTCGCAAGTCATCAAATTCATGACTCGAGTCTGACTCGAGTCCAAGTCACATGACTCGAGTCCACATCTCATAGGTGGGACAAAGTCATTGTTATGCAAGTCCAAGTCGAGTCGCAAGTCATCAAATTCATGACTCGAGTCTGACTCGAGTCCAAGTCACATGACTCGAGTCCACATCTCATAGGTGGGACAAAGTCATTGTTATGCAAGTCCAAGTCGAGTCGCAAGTCATCAAATTCATGACTCGAGTCTGACTCGAGTCCAAGTCACATGACTCGAGTCCACATCTCATAGGTGGGACAAAGTCATTGTTATGCAAGTCCAAGTCGAGTCGCAAGTCATCAAATTCATGACTCGAGTCTGACTCGAGTCCAAGTCACATGACTCGAGTCCACATCTCATAGGTGGGACAAAGTCATTGTTATGCAAGTCCAAGTCGAGTCGCAAGTCATCAAATTCATGACTCGAGTCTGACTCGAGTCCAAGTCACATGACTCGAGTCCACATCTCATAGGTGGGACAAAGTCATTGTTATGCAAGTCCAAGTCGAGTCGCAAGTCATCAAATTCATGACTCGAGTCTGACTCGAGTCCAAGTCACATGACTCGAGTCCACATCATCATAGGTGGGACAAAGTCATTGTTATGCAAGTCCAAGTCGAGTCGCAAGTCATCAAATTCATGACTCGAGTCTGACTCGAGTCCAAGTCACATGACTCGAGTCCACATCTCATAGGTGGGACAAAGTCATTGTTATGCAAGTCCAAGTCGAGTCGCAAGTCATCAAATTCATGACTCGAGTCTGACTCGAGTCCAAGTCACATGACTCGAGTCCACATCATCATAGGTGGGACAAAGTCATTGTTATGCAAGTCCAAGTCGAGTCGCAAGTCATCAAATTCATGACTCGAGTCTGACTCGAGTCCAAGTCACATGACTCGAGTCCACATCTCATAGGTGGGACAAAGTCATTGTTATGCAAGTCCAAGTCGAGTCGCAAGTCATCAAATTCATGACTCGAGTCTGACTCGAGTCCAAGTCACATGACTCGAGTCCACATCTCATAGGTGGGACAAAGTCATTGTTATGCAAGTCCAAGTCGAGTCGCAAGTCATCAAATTCATGACTCGAGTCTGACTCGAGTCCAAGTCACATGACTCGAGTCCACATCTCATAGGTGGGACAAAGTCATTGTTATGCAAGTCCAAGTCGAGTCGCAAGTCATCAAATTCATGACTCGAGTCTGACTCGAGTCCAAGTCACATGACTCGAGTCCACATCTCATAGGTGGGACAAAGTCATTGTTATGCAAGTCCAAGTCGAGTCGCAAGTCATCAAATTCATGACTCGAGTCTGACTCGAGTCCAAGTCACATGACTCGAGTCCACATCTCATAGGTGGGACAAAGTCATTGTTATGCAAGTCCAAGTCGAGTCGCAAGTCATCAAATTCATGACTCGAGTCTGACTCGAGTCCAAGTCACATGACTCGAGTCCACATCTCATAGGTGGGACAAAGTCATTGTTATGCAAGTCCAAGTCGAGTCGCAAGTCATCAAATTCATGACTCGAGTCTGACTCGAGTCCAAGTCACATGACTCGAGTCCACATCTCATAGGTGGGACAAAGTCATTGTTATGCAAGTCCAAGTCGAGTCGCAAGTCATCAAATTCATGACTCGAGTCTGACTCGAGTCCAAGTCACATGACTCGAGTCCACATCTCATAGGTGGGACAAAGTCATTGTTATGCAAGTCCAAGTCGAGTCGCAAGTCATCAAATTCATGACTCGAGTCTGACTCGAGTCCAAGTCACATGACTCGAGTCCACATCTCATAGGTGGGACAAAGTCATTGTTATGCAAGTCCAAGTCGAGTCGCAAGTCATCAAATTCATGACTCGAGTCTGACTCGAGTCCAAGTCACATGACTCGAGTCCACATCTCATAGGTGGGACAAAGTCATTGTTATGCAAGTCCAAGTCGAGTCGCAAGTCATCAAATTCATGACTCGAGTCTGACTCGAGTCCAAGTCACATGACTCGAGTCCACATCTCATAGGTGGGACAAAGTCATTGTTATGCAAGTCCAAGTCGAGTCGCAAGTCATCAAATTCATGACTCGAGTCTGACTCGAGTCCAAGTCACATGACTCGAGTCCACATCTCATAGGTGGGACAAAGTCATTGTTATGCAAGTCCAAGTCGAGTCGCAAGTCATCAAATTCATGACTCGAGTCTGACTCGAGTCCAAGTCACATGACTCGAGTCCACATCTCATAGGTGGGACAAAGTCATTGTTATGCAAGTCCAAGTCGAGTCGCAAGTCATCAAATTCATGACTCGAGTCTGACTCGAGTCCAAGTCACATGACTCGAGTCCACATCTCATAGGTGGGACAAAGTCATTGTTATGCAAGTCCAAGTCGAGTCGCAAGTCATCAAATTCATGACTCGAGTCTGACTCGAGTCCAAGTCACATGACTCGAGTCCACATCTCATAGGTGGGACAAAGTCATTGTTATGCAAGTCCAAGTCGAGTCGCAAGTCATCAAATTCATGACTCGAGTCTGACTCGAGTCCAAGTCACATGACTCGAGTCCACATCTCATAGGTGGGACAAAGTCATTGTTATGCAAGTCCAAGTCGAGTCGCAAGTCATCAAATTCATGACTCGAGTCTGACTCGAGTCCAAGTCACATGACTCGAGTCCACATCTCATAGGTGGGACAAAGTCATTGTTATGCAAGTCCAAGTCGAGTCGCAAGTCATCAAATTCATGACTCGAGTCTGACTCGAGTCCAAGTCACATGACTCGAGTCCACATCTCATAGGTGGGACAAAGTCATTGTTATGCAAGTCCAAGTCGAGTCGCAAGTCATCAAATTCATGACTCGAGTCTGACTCGAGTCCAAGTCACATGACTCGAGTCCACATCTCATAGGTGGGACAAAGTCATTGTTATGCAAGTCCAAGTCGAGTCGCAAGTCATCAAATTCATGACTCGAGTCTGACTCGAGTCCAAGTCACATGACTCGAGTCCACATCTCATAGGTGGGACAAAGTCATTGTTATGCAAGTCCAAGTCGAGTCGCAAGTCATCAAATTCATGACTCGAGTCTGACTCGAGTCCAAGTCACATGACTCGAGTCCACATCTCATAGGTGGGACAAAGTCATTGTTATGCAAGTCCAAGTCGAGTCGCAAGTCATCAAATTCATGACTCGAGTCTGACTCGAGTCCAAGTCACATGACTCGAGTCCACATCTCATAGGTGGGACAAAGTCATTGTTATGCAAGTCCAAGTCGAGTCGCAAGTCATCAAATTCATGACTCGAGTCTGACTCGAGTCCAAGTCACATGACTCGAGTCCACATCTCATAGGTGGGACAAAGTCATTGTTATGCAAGTCCAAGTCGAGTCGCAAGTCATCAAATTCATGACTCGAGTCTGACTCGAGTCCAAGTCACATGACTCGAGTCCACATCTCATAGGTGGGACAAAGTCATTGTTATGCAAGTCCAAGTCGAGTCGCAAGTCATCAAATTCATGACTCGAGTCTGACTCGAGTCCAAGTCACATGACTCGAGTCCACATCTCATAGGTGGGACAAAGTCATTGTTATGCAAGTCCAAGTCGAGTCGCAAGTCATCAAATTCATGACTCGAGTCTGACTCGAGTCCAAGTCACATGACTCGAGTCCACATCTCATAGGTGGGACAAAGTCATTGTTATGCAAGTCCAAGTCGAGTCGCAAGTCATCAAATTCATGACTCGAGTCTGACTCGAGTCCAAGTCACATGACTCGAGTCCACATCTCATAGGTGGGACAAAGTCATTGTTATGCAAGTCCAAGTCGAGTCGCAAGTCATCAAATTCATGACTCGAGTCTGACTCGAGTCCAAGTCACATGACTCGAGTCCACATCTCATAGGTGGGACAAAGTCATTGTTATGCAAGTCCAAGTCGAGTCGCAAGTCATCAAATTCATGACTCGAGTCTGACTCGAGTCCAAGTCACATGACTCGAGTCCACATCTCATAGGTGGGACAAAGTCATTGTTATGCAAGTCCAAGTCGAGTCGCAAGTCATCAAATTCATGACTCGAGTCTGACTCGAGTCCAAGTCACATGACTCGAGTCCACATCTCATAGGTGGGACAAAGTCATTGTTATGCAAGTCCAAGTCGAGTCGCAAGTCATCAAATTCATGACTCGAGTCTGACTCGAGTCCAAGTCACATGACTCGAGTCCACATCTCATAGGTGGGACAAAGTCATTGTTATGCAAGTCCAAGTCGAGTCGCAAGTCATCAAATTCATGACTCGAGTCTGACTCGAGTCCAAGTCACATGACTCGAGTCCACATCTCATAGGTGGGACAAAGTCATTGTTATGCAAGTCCAAGTCGAGTCGCAAGTCATCAAATTCATGACTCGAGTCTGACTCGAGTCCAAGTCACATGACTCGAGTCCACATCTCATAGGTGGGACAAAGTCATTGTTATGCAAGTCCAAGTCGAGTCGCAAGTCATCAAATTCATGACTCGAGTCTGACTCGAGTCCAAGTCACATGACTCGAGTCCACATCTCATAGGTGGGACAAAGTCATTGTTATGCAAGTCCAAGTCGAGTCGCAAGTCATCAAATTCATGACTCGAGTCTGACTCGAGTCCAAGTCACATGACTCGAGTCCACATCTCATAGGTGGGACAAAGTCATTGTTATGCAAGTCCAAGTCGAGTCGCAAGTCATCAAATTCATGACTCGAGTCTGACTCGAGTCCAAGTCACATGACTCGAGTCCACATCTCATAGGTGGGACAAAGTCATTGTTATGCAAGTCCAAGTCGAGTCGCAAGTCATCAAATTCATGACTCGAGTCTGACTCGAGTCCAAGTCACATGACTCGAGTCCACATCTCATAGGTGGGACAAAGTCATTGTTATGCAAGTCCAAGTCGAGTCGCAAGTCATCAAATTCATGACTCGAGTCTGACTCGAGTCCAAGTCACATGACTCGAGTCCACATCTCATAGGTGGGACAAAGTCATTGTTATGCAAGTCCAAGTCGAGTCGCAAGTCATCAAATTCATGACTCGAGTCTGACTCGAGTCCAAGTCACATGACTCGAGTCCACATCTCATAGGTGGGACAAAGTCATTGTTATGCAAGTCCAAGTCGAGTCGCAAGTCATCAAATTCATGACTCGAGTCTGACTCGAGTCCAAGTCACATGACTCGAGTCCACATCTCATAGGTGGGACAAAGTCATTGTTATGCAAGTCCAAGTCGAGTCGCAAGTCATCAAATTCATGACTCGAGTCTGACTCGAGTCCAAGTCACATGACTCGAGTCCACATCTCATAGGTGGGACAAAGTCATTGTTATGCAAGTCCAAGTCGAGTCGCAAGTCATCAAATTCATGACTCGAGTCTGACTCGAGTCCAAGTCACATGACTCGAGTCCACATCTCATAGGTGGGACAAAGTCATTGTTATGCAAGTCCAAGTCGAGTCGCAAGTCATCAAATTCATGACTCGAGTCTGACTCGAGTCCAAGTCACATGACTCGAGTCCACATCTCATAGGTGGGACAAAGTCATTGTTATGCAAGTCCAAGTCGAGTCGCAAGTCATCAAATTCATGACTCGAGTCTGACTCGAGTCCAAGTCACATGACTCGAGTCCACATCTCATAGGTGGGACAAAGTCATTGTTATGCAAGTCCAAGTCGAGTCGCAAGTCATCAAATTCATGACTCGAGTCTGACTCGAGTCCAAGTCACATGACTCGAGTCCACATCTCATAGGTGGGACAAAGTCATTGTTATGCAAGTCCAAGTCGAGTCGCAAGTCATCAAATTCATGACTCGAGTCTGACTCGAGTCCAAGTCACATGACTCGAGTCCACATCTCATAGGTGGGACAAAGTCATTGTTATGCAAGTCCAAGTCGAGTCGCAAGTCATCAAATTCATGACTCGAGTCTGACTCGAGTCCAAGTCACATGACTCGAGTCCACATCTCATAGGTGGGACAAAGTCATTGTTATGCAAGTCCAAGTCGAGTCGCAAGTCATCAAATTCATGACTCGAGTCTGACTCGAGTCCAAGTCACATGACTCGAGTCCACATCTCATAGGTGGGACAAAGTCATTGTTATGCAAGTCCAAGTCGAGTCGCAAGTCATCAAATTCATGACTCGAGTCTGACTCGAGTCCAAGTCACATGACTCGAGTCCACATCTCATAGGTGGGACAAAGTCATTGTTATGCAAGTCCAAGTCGAGTCGCAAGTCATCAAATTCATGACTCGAGTCTGACTCGAGTCCAAGTCACATGACTCGAGTCCACATCTCATAGGTGGGACAAAGTCATTGTTATGCAAGTCCAAGTCGAGTCGCAAGTCATCAAATTCATGACTCGAGTCTGACTCGAGTCCAAGTCACATGACTCGAGTCCACATCTCATAGGTGGGACAAAGTCATTGTTATGCAAGTCCAAGTCGAGTCGCAAGTCATCAAATTCATGACTCGAGTCTGACTCGAGTCCAAGTCACATGACTCGAGTCCACATCTCATAGGTGGGACAAAGTCATTGTTATGCAAGTCCAAGTCGAGTCGCAAGTCATCAAATTCATGACTCGAGTCTGACTCGAGTCCAAGTCACATGACTCGAGTCCACATCTCATAGGTGGGACAAAGTCATTGTTATGCAAGTCCAAGTCGAGTCGCAAGTCATCAAATTCATGACTCGAGTCTGACTCGAGTCCAAGTCACATGACTCGAGTCCACATCTCATAGGTGGGACAAAGTCATTGTTATGCAAGTCCAAGTCGAGTCGCAAGTCATCAAATTCATGACTCGAGTCTGACTCGAGTCCAAGTCACATGACTCGAGTCCACATCTCATAGGTGGGACAAAGTCATTGTTATGCAAGTCCAAGTCGAGTCGCAAGTCATCAAATTCATGACTCGAGTCTGACTCGAGTCCAAGTCACATGACTCGAGTCCACATCTCATAGGTGGGACAAAGTCATTGTTATGCAAGTCCAAGTCGAGTCGCAAGTCATCAAATTCATGACTCGAGTCTGACTCGAGTCCAAGTCACATGACTCGAGTCCACATCTCATAGGTGGGACAAAGTCATTGTTATGCAAGTCCAAGTCGAGTCGCAAGTCATCAAATTCATGACTCGAGTCTGACTCGAGTCCAAGTCACATGACTCGAGTCCACATCTCATAGGTGGGACAAAGTCATTGTTATGCAAGTCCAAGTCGAGTCGCAAGTCATCAAATTCATGACTCGAGTCTGACTCGAGTCCAAGTCACATGACTCGAGTCCACATCTCATAGGTGGGACAAAGTCATTGTTATGCAAGTCCAAGTCGAGTCGCAAGTCATCAAATTCATGACTCGAGTCTGACTCGAGTCCAAGTCACATGACTCGAGTCCACATCTCATAGGTGGGACAAAGTCATTGTTATGCAAGTCCAAGTCGAGTCGCAAGTCATCAAATTCATGACTCGAGTCTGACTCGAGTCCAAGTCACATGACTCGAGTCCACACCTCTGCGTACAGGGCACAGGAGTGCAATGTAACGTCCTGTGGTATTTCGAGATAAAGACACGGTCGCCAGCCTAAAGTCATTTCGATCCGCGGGATATGCGGCAACTCGCGGACTTTGCATCATCGTGTCAGCAGACGATGATCGTCATAGAGGTTTTTGGGTGAGGTCGCGTGAATATAAATGTGTGGTCAAACCCGCCACAGCACGGCCAAATTAGTAAAGGTTTGTCAAGTAAACAAAAAGTGACAATTAGTTACGATTTCAGCATACCGGGACAGGAGGATTTCTCCACAACTCTGGCTGTTACCTGATAATGCTAGCTGTAATTACTGGTGAAACGTCGTACTCGAATTGTTAATGTGTTTACTCTCCCACACACCGGTGTGCTGTACTAGTAACGAATTGACACGTTTTGTTTTCGTAACAAACCTTACTAATTGGCTGTGTGTCGGGTGGTGGCGGGTTTAACGGCACTTTTATATTTACGCGATCTCACCCAAAAACCTCTACTGTGGGTAATATTGGTGGAAAAAGCCTACCAGGTGTTATACTTAGCGGATCATCGTCGCAACACTGTAAGCAATCGGTGCACGTTGATATCATCACGTCTTTGTACGCAAGCTCGTTGTGAGTTGTTGCAGAGCGTTATGGAACTCCGTCCTGGGTCTCCACAAAAAAAAATGTTGTAGTCCATCAGTGTGTTTCTTTTTATTTTCCGGACCGATATTATCCATATTCTTTGGGTCTTTCGGTAAAGTCACGTAGATAGGTTCAAAGAAAATAACAAAAAAACAACAAACAAAAAACAACAAACACCAACCTATCTACGTGACATTTACCGAAAGACCCAAAGAATATGAATTCCTGTAGTGATGAAAGCTTTAATTCAAGATTCAATATTATCCAGCGGTATTTGTTTAAGCAGGCAACATGTAGACGGTTTTGACCTTCCCAGCCTCATCAGACTTGTTGAACTAATGCAGCTGCTGTGTTAGCAGACATTATTGGCAATATCATTCCATATAAACTATGGGGGCCTATCTTGAATACAGTTCCAATAGCAATATTGCTTGCAAACGCATCTGTTGTTTTGTAGCATTATAGAAAAGAGGACGTATAAGCTGATATTACATCATACATTCACAGGAGGAAAATACATTACATTAATAAAAAAAAACCTACCACGTGTGTGTGTGTGCGCGTGGACTGTACGTATTAACTCTTGCGTAAGATTTTCATTGTAAGCATCATTATTTAGCGCGATAATCTTCTTGGACGGGTTTGGCAACAACAATCGTATGGAGTGATCTTGCATAGTGAAATGTTAAGGGGTCGTGAAACCAGGCAATTATGTGACACGGTGGGATTGGAATGTTCCTCATTAAAACGCACTCACGTAATGTGTACTAATTACATTAGTAATGGCTTTCAGTGGGCAGAAAACAGTCGTGCAATCTTGCCATTGCTTAAAGGGTAAATGGGGGGGAGGGGGGAATAAAACCCCAACAAAAACTGAACGCCAGTGGAAGAGGAGTGATGAAGTCGCATTACCAAAAATGGCTTCAGCCAAAAATCTCGACGTCGCCAAAAGCCTCTCTGATGCTAATACACTTTTTGTTAAGTTAAAATTCACGGCGTCTCCTGCCGGGATTTCCATATCGAGCAGCTCCTTCACTCCGCTTTAGCCATGGCATGGCAGCTTTATGATTTCTTTGTTACCTCGTGTTGCCAGCAGCCATACATGTGAGGAAATAATTCAGTATTACGGTGAAAAAATTAATCATAATCCGAATTTTCATAGCTTCGTTTTTTTTTACACTCCTCCATTTAATGCTCTCGCATCTCCGATTAGCCAACCGTGCTAATCGGAGATGCGAGTCAGGATAACAAAACCCTGCCCGCTGAAGGCCCAACCCACAACCTGCCTCCCCCACCCGCCCCCCTGCACATTTCTTACAGTAACGTCAACAATGTTGGTGCAATATTTAACGCAAGTGATGAGCGGCGTGCGGCCATGGCTCACCTTGGTGGTGAGAGCAGAGCGCACGGCGGACAAAATCAAATCGTGCTCATTCTTCCTCTTGGTTCTTTCGGTAAAGTCACGTAGAATGGATAATAATAAAATAAAATAAATAAGACTCTGTCTCCTCGACAGACCTGTTCTCCACCTGAGGACGGCTACTTGCGTTGTGGCCGGAACGTCGTGAGAATTATTTAATAATGTTTTATTTGTATTATTTTATTATTTCCATTCTACGTGACTTTACCGAAAGAACCAAGAAGATGAATCCCTGCAGTCACGAAAGCTTTAAATCGAATCGTGCTCATTCTGTTTAGTGTTTGACATGTGTTTTCAAGTTTAATATTGACTCGCCGCCCATAAGTTTTTGTATGCCCCCCCCCCAACACCTTTAAACAATGTATCGGCGACTTGACCGATTTAACGTCTTTGCGTTGTGTGTAAAAAAAAACTAAGTAGCTTGGAATGGCAAACACGCGTAACGCCTTGTTGAAATTCCTGACCTGCGCCGGAGCCCTCGGTGACCTCCACCAACCGACACGATCTGACGACAGACTCTGCGCGCCGCCGCGTGTGATGATCACGCGATCGTCCACCACGGGCCCCACGGCTCAGCCGAGGAGGAGCCCAGGCAGCGAGAAGCCACCACCGGCGCGTGCCGCGGTTTGATGGCGTAAAGGAAGACGAAGGACCGCCACTCATTTATTTTAAGGATCCGCTCGTTAAATTTCGATTTAAAGCTTTCGTGACTGCAGGGATTCATCGTTTTGGTTCTTTTGGTAAAGTCACGTAGAATGGAAATAGTAATAAAATAATAAAAATAAAACATTGTTTAATTTTTATAAAAATTTAACATTATGTTTTTTATTATTAAAATGAAACATAATGTTTTATTTATATTATTTTATTATTATTTCCATTCTACGTGACTTTATGTTTTATTTTATTTATTTTATTATTATTTCCATTCTACGTGACTTTACCGAAAGAACCAAGAAGGTGGATCCGCTCGTTGTTGTCTTTTTTGTCGTCTCGTTTTTGCCATCGCATTTTGCATTGTTTTGCGTAAAAGTACGTCTCTTTGTTACAGTTTTGTTTACTTAACTTTTTTTTCCAAATAACATAATATCATTTTTATATAGAATACGCATCAATTGTAATTTCAGTTGCTCCTTCGCCTTACCCTCACCAGTGTAATATAAAGAAACGCTGCTTTTATCAGCACTGTGTATATATAAGGAGCGCCTATATCCAGTTCGCACAGCAATGCATTCTTAAGCACTCAATTAGTTGCACGTGTCGTGAACGTGCGGAATCTATTTAAAAGCCATTAGTCGGTGCATTGTTACGACCCTCCCGCGTTCAGTGTCTATTATTTATACCGCAGCCCTCCCACGGATGGCATCTCAGGGCACCGCGAACACAGGGGGCATTGAAGATCATAACCAGAGAGCCAGCCCACTCGCCAAGGAAGCGACTGCAGCAGGCCAAACACAGCGTGGGAAAACGATGCAGTGTGCACAACATGGGTATAACGAACGTGAATCAACTCAATTTAAGAGGCACTTGGTCAGCACGAAAAAAATTCAATCCAGGGGTTACCGGTTCAAACTCCCGACGTAGCGGTTTTGAAACAAAGGTGGCAACTTCTTGGTTCTTTCGGTAAAGTCACGTAGAAGGGAAGTAATAAAATAATAAAAATAAAACATAATAATTTTATTATGTTTTAATAATAAAAATAAAACAATAATTTTATTATGTTTTATTTGTATTATGTTATTACTTCCCTTCTACGTGACTTTACCGAAAGAACCAAGAAGATGAATCCCTGCAGTCACGAAAGCTTTAAATCGAAATTCAAAGGTGGCAAGTTTCCTAAACCTAGCAACCCCCCCCCCCCCACCGCACTCCCTGCATCACCTCTGGGCCACCCAGCAATCTAAATGGGTGCTCGCCAAAGTTGCCTCCATCTGCCGGGCACGCGTGGCGGGGTAAAGTCCGTGTGCTTCCACGTCTGACAAGACGCCGATCACCGTCTGTAGGGGCTCTGTAGAGCAGGGGTCCCTACCCCCCGGGCCTTGGACCGGTACCGGTCCGTGGCCTGTTAGAAACCGGGCCGCACAGCTGGAGGAGGTGAGAGCGGTGAGTCCGCACCGTGGTCCGCCCCCATTTTTTTTTATTATTGACCACTTCCGTCCGCGCCTCTTTCCCGCACTGCGCACTGGTCTCAGCAGTCACAGTGTTGGTCAGCCCACAAGCTGCTAACCCCGAGTAGCCAAAATGAGTCAGAAACAAACGTCGCTGGAGAGCTTCTTTGAAAAGGGGAAAAGACCCAATGATGACCCCCCCCCCCACCGGTCCGTGAAAAAAATTGTCTTCCACGAAACTGGTCCCTGGTGCCAAAAAGGTTGGGGACCGCTGCTGTAGAGCTACCCCCACACCCCCCCAGTGGAGACCCTTTCCATTGGCAGTGGTGCGAGCCAGCAATTGCAGGGGCTGCGCATTTACCTTCCACGTTTCATGGCTGTATAGTAAAGGGATACAAAAAAAAACCGGGGCACAAAATTATATCAGCATTTCAGCATCACAATATTTTTTCTGAATTAGTTACGTATGAATAATATTTATTTTGTGTACGTCGTCATTGTTGTTGTTGTTATTATATTTTGCTCTTAATTGGTTTACATGTCGATAACGTTTTTGCGAGAGATGTATGGGATTATTAATTGTTTATGTATATTTGCGGCTGCTGCAGCTGGTCTCCAAAGTTTTCACGTAAAAAATTCATGTCGTGGACGGTGGTGGGATGCTAGTGGGTGGTGAGGGGGGTGGAGAGTATCGACCCATTTCAGAGGCCACGGAGTGAGTCGCCTTTACCCGAAGTGCCACGCGTTGTTGGCATCTGTAGTCCTTCCGTAAACAAAACAACAACAAAAAACACCACGTGAGTCATGATGTTTTCAACGGCACAACACGATTAGAGATTCATCGGTGGGAAAATGCGGATGCGAAGCGCAGTGGCTGTGACTTCCTGCCACCACGTGGCTTGCACGGTGCACATTTATCACGGACGGAATTGAAAATGACAAGTTACATGTCGAAAAGGTTTTTTTTTACTATCCACGGAAAACCTGAACAAATTGTAATGGAACATCTTGAAGACAAGATAGGATTTGGTTTGAGGATAATACTGCATTGCTATATTTCAAGAAGCTGCGGGATTTACCGTTTTTTTTGTTGTCAAGGTATAAACAAGACAAGCATAGCGCAAACGACGGACAGATGGCAAGAGATTTGCTCCCCACGAGTCACCAGATTACTATTCTAAACTTCCATCATCAGCTCAGCGGTGCCACCCTGCTGTGTTTTTACTTGCATCTATACTTTTACTTAATGTGCCACTCACGAATCCTGAGCAGCTCACCCTTACATTGCGGATTACTTAATTCCACACCGAGCCATGCACGACATATATATGTAAAGTATACATTGGTCCTTTGCTCCATTTTCATTCCCGGTGCGCTATTGGCGTCATTCAGTGAGACACGATCATTTTTTGTTCTTCAATGCGCTACAGTTAAGCTGCAGCACATCACTCTTGTGTCAGAGCACAGCCCACGTGAAGATGAAGTCACAGCTCATTCCCAGGTCCCGTTACAGTGAGAATTATTTTATTATGTTTTATTTTTATTATTTTATTATTTCCATTCTCCGTGGCTTTACCGAAAGAACCAAGAAAATGAATCCCTGCAGTCACGAAAGCTTTAAATCGAAACGTACAGAGTTATCTTTAGCCACACGAGGGACAAATACCTTGTGTATGCTCTCCAAATATTATCGTTCAAGTGACAATATCGTGAGTCTCAGAAATATTTTTTGCGCTTGCCTTTTTGTCAGTCCTTAGTGACAAAGCTTAGGACCCGGTTTAATTACCTTCAGCTGCCCAGATTCAAAAGCAGGATCTCCAGAGGGTGCCAGCTCAGCAACTGACCTTCTCAGCCACCCCATTCACCTCTCATGCCTCTAATATTAAGGATTATATTCTGTTTGGCGAGCAATTCGAATTGAATATCGCTTTCGTATGATCTTCATAAAAGCGTACAAGCAGCTTTTATGTGATGCAGCAATTGAATACATCATTATTTAGTAAACAACATTGTAAAAAGTAAATATATAAATCAGTTTTTATAAAACAGCTATGATCATTTAACTTCTGGATAAAAGCTTTCCAAAGCTTTCCTAAGCTGAAGCTATCAACTATAAGCTATTTTTATTGTACCAGGTAAGGCCCACTGAGTTAAATAGCTCTTCTTCAGAAGCGACCTTGCCACAAATGATAGCTCAAGGAAGTTGCTTATCATGTGGATATTTATAGCAGCCAAACACTCTAAATGCGCGTTTCTAAATTTGGAGGGAAAAACCGGTGGACCCGGAAATAAAATCCACGCGACCCTGGAGATAACATAAAGTGTCAAGGTCGGGATCAAGCTCACGACCTCCTGCATACTAGGCGAGGGAGATAACATCTCACCACCACCCAACCCCCCCCCACAATCTCTTCATGCACCAATCCATCGAGCTCCTACACACGCGCTGATCTCATCACTTCATCTCCACAGTGGACGCCCTCTCAGGCGTGTCTCTTCCTTTGGCTGTGACTCCGTTAGTCTCGACCACTGGCCATCATCACGTGGATCAGAGTACGAACGCAAGTTAGGGACACCATGAATGACTGTCGAGAAAATGTCGGTGGGCTTTTTTGCAAGACACATCTCTAAAATGGATGAAATGGATATCTCCTTTTGTGCAACACGACACAATGCAGATGTGCATAGCATCTAAATGTGACCCCATCTCAAGACACTCTGCAGAAACAGCGGGCATATTATTTTCAATTAGAGAGGCAGTCAGTCATAGGCCATGGTGAGAAGGGAAGGTTCTTGAGCCTGGACCTGAACAGGGGCATGGAGTCGAAAGCACAGATTACAATCAGAAATCTGTTTTTATCCTGGACAAATCGGATGAGCTATGAAGCTCTTTGTCACAGATGTCCAGTAGGTGGGGGGAAGGGAGCTCCAGACAATGTGGTCAGCAAATGACAATGAGAGAAGGTTTTCTGAAGATTTCTACACGAGGGTTTTGTTTTTCCTGGGGAGGAGGAGGGTGCCTACAGATGATAGAGTGAGAGATGAGATGAGAGGGGAGATGTAGGAGAGTGTGTGGCATGGAGAGTGGTTGAGTGAGATGAGAGATGCAGGAGAGTGTGTGTCATGGAGAGTGGTTGAGTGAGATGAGAGGTGGAGATGCAGGAGAGTGTGTGTCATGGAGAGTGGTTGAGTGAGATGAGAGGGGAGATGCAGGAGAGTGTATGGCATGGGAATCGATTGAGTGAGATGAGAGGGGAGATGTAAGAGAGTGTGTGTCATGGAGAGTGGTTGAGTGAGATGAGAGGGGAGATGCAGGAGAGTGTGTGTCATAGAGAGCGGTTGAGTGAGACGAGAGGGGAGATGTAGGAGAGTGTGTGGCATGGATAGCGATTGAGTGAGATGAGAGGGGGGATGCAGGAGAGTGTGTGTCATGGATAGTGGTTGAGTGAGATGAGAGATGTAGGAGAGTGTGTGACATGGATAGTGGTTGAGTGAAATGAGAGATGTAGGAGAGTGTGTGTCATGGAGAGTGGTTGAGTGAGATGAGAGATGTAGGAGAGTGTGTGACATGGATAGTGGTTGAGTGAGATGAGAGATGCAGGAGAGTGTGTGTCATGGAGAGTGGTTGAGTGAGATGAGAGATGTAGGAGAGTGTGTGACATGGATAGTGGTTGAGTGAGATGAGAGATGCAGGAGAGTGTGTGTCATGGAGAGTGGTTGAGTGAGATGAGAGATGTAGGAGAGTGTGTGACATGGATAGTGGTTGAGTGAGATGAGAGATGCAGGAGAGTGTGTGTCATGGAGAGTGGTTGAGTGAGATGAGTGGGGAGATGTAGGAGAGTGTGTGTCATGGAGATTGGTTGAGTAAGATGAGAGATATAGGAGAGTGTGTGTCATGGAGAGTAGTTGAGTGAGATGAGAGGGGAGATGCAGGAGAGTGTGTGGCATGGATAGCGGTTGAGTGAGATGAAAGGGGAGATGCAGGAGAGTGTGTGGAATGGAGAGTGGTTGAGTGAGATGAGAGATGTAGGAGAGTGTGTGCCATGGATAGCGGTTGAGTGAGATGAGAGGGGGAGAGGGGTACAGGAGCTCATCGACGGATGGATCTTGAAGATAGTGAGTGAGGTTGACGTTAATCCAGGATGGGATTTGGAGCGAGTGGAGTGATCTGAGTATTGTGGTGATGATGTGGCGTTGAAATTCAAGTTGTGCAAGTGAGGAATCTGGCAGCGGCGTTTTGGATAATGCGGAGTTTGAAGGTGAGCTTTTTAAGAGTTCGGAGAGAAAGACTTAAAAGCAGCTACGTGTTTTTTGTTTCAATTCAAGAAGTTTAATTTGTTCATAAAGTAAAGTTACTCTTCACATATGATGGATGTTGGTCGTAAAAAGTTGTAGAAATTCCATTAACACTGGCAGTGCTGAGTGGACCATTTCGTCCAACACTCATTCACTGTTGAAGAGATTTTGATACGAGGAGCTCGGGAGATTTTCTATAAATCCCTAATCTGATGTAGGTAACAGAAGTGAGACGTATGACATTACTTCGTAACGGAAGTTTCCTGTTATCTGTCAAAGATAATCCGTCAGATTTTTAAAAATCTGCACTTCCGTCCGTCTTGTGTCTGCCCGCACAATGCAGTCTTTGCACGCACACACACGCCCTAATAGAGGGTTTTTTGGGTCAGATGTCTTACTTCCTACTCGTTATATATATTTTTAATATATTTTTGGCGGAGATATCTTACTTCGTACTCGTAATATATATTTTTTTATGATGTAAAAATATTTAGCTGTGCATTTCGAACTCATTTGCATTTTCCTGCCGCATGTTAAATTTAATGTAACAAATACTGTGGTCGGGAAAAAAACCCTCGTTGCTTGTTTTTCAGCATTCCACCATTCGCCGTACATTCTCTGCAAACGGAGAGACGCCGAGTGGCTCACAGTCGCCCAGCTTCTCTCCTCGCCTCGTGCAAACCGTGCGTCGGTGTTCTTCGCTCAGGGGTCTCTTGCGCTTTGCGACTCGCAGATGGCAGTGAGGCAGCGCTCACCAAAGCTGGAAGTTATCTCCACGGAGCACGTGTGGTGCTGTCGAGGCCAGTTCGTTGCCCTCTCAAAAGATAAACCTGTGCTTTGGCAAAAACTATTTTAGGAACAAGATTACAATTGTTTCGTGCGCATTTCTCATCCTTGTGGTGCTTTTATTACAGAGAGTTTACTGCGTAATGAACGAACATATTTCAATGCACCATATTAATAGCAGTCGTATGATGTTTTAAAGCAAATATAATATTAATCCCTTCATTAAAATAAACACTCATTAGTAATGTGTCCGCACGTGCGGTGCAACCTTTAGACCTGGGCACGGCCCAAGTCTGAAATTTAGCCATTGTTACAAATATAGTTTATACGATATGTTGTTTAACCAGATGAGAACTCAAGAAACCAGGACGTCGCATTTGCAAATGTGACCTGGGACATCAGTCTACCGGTATGGGGGTGATGATTGCTATGTGTATCGTCCCAATTGAGTAATTTGCAGGTAATTTTTGAACTTTGCAAATGTTGGCCCTGGTGGGAGCACGCACTATACCTAACGCACAGTGGATGGTCCCTCCATCACGTGCTTTCAGATGCGCTTCTGCGGCCGTCTGGAATGCTCTTCCTTCCGATGTTAGGGTGCCACTGGAGCCATGCACTGTTACGTCGAGATTGACAACTCATTTCTCGAGAACTGCTTTTTTGTGTGTGTTAGTTTGTTGTCCTTCCCCGGCACCTCCGATTAGCACGGTTGGCTACGTACGGTGCAAATAAAGTTCAACATAGGCACATACACACTGGTGGCGCGTGCTATTGTTGCAATCGATAAACTCCCGGTCATAATTAGGGTGGCCGCTCGATTCGAACCATGAACCTTGCAGCGAGCGGCGATCGCGTCACCGCCGGGTGATGTCCCAGCTGTTGTTAATGACCACAATCGGCCGGCAATAGGCGAGATTCTTCACGAATGAGCCGTTTCTGTGCACCAGAGCTTAGCGCTCTTTCTGGTCAGTGCCTTGCAAGATGTCTACTCTCGCGATGTCATTCTCTCCTCGAATGTTCGCAAACATCCCGTGTGTTGCCTGCGTGTCCCACGTGTGGCTATCGCACTGCGACACGAACCCGGTGACCCGATTGAAATTCCCACTCACGACCAAAGAAACGGTCACGAATATTTGAAGCAATCCTGAGCCTACCCCTAGGCCGACTCGGCCTTAAATGAGTATATGGTGCAGTGCGTAAACATCAATGACGGGGAGACAAAGGCAGCCAGGCGTGGTGTTGGCCACCCAACCGCTTCGTGCGCTCTGCTGGCCTGCATAGGTGCTCGCTAACAGCACTTGCCCCAGCAGTGTGTTGAAGGTTGTATGGGCGATCTTTGTCTTTCTTTGTTTTGTGCCGCAGATCACATTGAAGTGGCATGGAGCATTTCTATATAGCAACTTAATGTTAACTATTTTATTTTTAAGTAAATATGAGCACCACGACTGCAGATATGTGTCTTAATATATTCAAAAGCAAAGTTATCAACAATTTGTGCGAGGTTTTTGTTCAGATAGTATTTTGTCGAAATGCAACATATTTTTCTTGCCCTGTTGTTTCCAATTCCATTTAAAAAAGAAGCAAAAAAGTGTTGCATTAATTACCTTTTCGCTTTATTTATTTAACCAGGAGGTCTTAATTATAGTGCAGAAATGATAATTATCGTGAGTGCTAGGATGCACGCCACACGGATATCAGATGTTGTCCATGTACTCGACATGCAAATGAAATAAAACCAAATACATCAACATGAATAACATTAGTTGTTTACATTCTTAGCATTTTCGATGTGTATATATCATTCCATATAATTTAAAATAGATTTTTTTTAAATGCGTGCAATTTCCTTGCTTTTAACCCATAAAATTAACAACGTGAAAGTTTGTTAAATCTCCTGTCTGTCATGTTCTTTGGGTCTTTCGGTGAAGTCACGTAGATAGGAAAAAGCGGTCGTCATCAGGCAAAAAAGGTATAAATGGGTTCACCACGGTAAGTCGATCGGTGGGTCGCATGCGGTGGTGGGGTCAAGTGTGGTGGTGGGGTCAAGTGTGGTGGCAGGGTCAAGTGTGGTGGCAGGGTCAAGTGTGGTGGCGGGGTCAAGTGTGGTGGTGGGGTCAAGTGTGGTGGTGGGGTCAAGTGTGGTGGTGGGGTCAAGTGTGGTGGCGGGGTCAAGTGTGGTGGCGGGATCAAGTGTGGTGGCGGGGTCAAGTGTGGTGGCGGGATCAAGTGTGGTGGCGGGGTCAAGTGTGGTGGTGGGGTCAAGTGTCGTGGTGGGGTCAAGTGTGGTGGCGGGGTCAAGTGTGGTGGTGGGGTCAAGTGTCGTGGTGGGGTCAAGTGTGGTGGCGGGGTCAAGTGTGGTGGCGGGATCAAGTGTGGTGGCGGGGTCAAGTGTGGTGGCGGGATCAAGTGTGGTGGCGGGGTCAAGTGTGGTGGCGGGATCAAGTGTGGTGGCGGGGTCAAGTGTGGTGGCGGGGTCAAGTGTGGTGGCGGGGTCAAGTGTGGTGGCGGGGTCAAGTGTGGTGGCGGGGTCAAGTGTCGCTGCTCCAACCTCTTCCGAGATATCTGGCCAGCTTGGCAAAGTAGGCCAAATAAGCCTCTGAACGGGCACTTTAAAGTTCCCTCTCGTGCTAGGCAAACAGTTGCAGGGATGCACCTTTAACTTATCCCCATATTTACAAGAGATCATGGGGAAAACCTCCTCACTGCAACTCCACAAACCAAGAAAAAAAATCTACAACCTTAACCTTATCCGGTCTTTTTTTTCGCACCTCGCCAGAGCGCGACATTTATTCTGGTAATTGTCACCGCCTCGCCGAGCCAACCACTGCTCACGGAATGCATTTAGCTACCATAGTGAGTCTCTGGCGAGCAGTGTTTGAGAGGTCGGATTCTATGTGCCCTTGGAATAACCACGTACGGCAAGGAAGCCGTGTTTTTTTTAGCTAAAATTGGGGGCAATCCGGTGTGCGAGTGACATTTGTTGGTGTCTAACGTTTATCGGCGTTGCCGGTGGTAGGAAGGCCTCTTTCCAAGCAAGCTGAAGAGCACCCCTGCACTCTTCAAATCTAAACAGCCCCGTTTGTGAATGTCCCTCGTGTGTTCTCATATTCCTCTAACCAGACTTGATTTAAGGTCACCCAATCTTATTTTTCCAAACTGATATCTTGGGCTCCTACCCATGTCTTTGGAATGATGGCATTGTGTTAATTGTAAGCACATTGTACTTGAACATCCAGAGGTCACCGCATCGAATGGAACTCCCAGTGCCGCCATTGAAACAATGGTGCCAGTTTCTTAGAGCCTCCGCCCACCCAACAGTATTCCTGGCTCCACCACAGTTAGTCGATTCGGCAGGTCGCAGATGGTGGGGTAGAGTGGGAATGCTCCAACCTCTTTCAAGATATCTGGCCAGCGTAAAAGAATGGGCCAAAAATACCCAATAGAGTGGTTCTCTTAAGCTCCCTCGAGAAGGGCCTTTCCGCTAGGAGTGGGTGAGCTGGACATTGCAGGTCCAGACCTTTCTCTTTTACCCATGAACTTTGGGTCAGCCTTTGTATTTGTGTTACCCTGTGGACCAATGACAACGGGCTTATGAGACAGAGTGTGGTCTGAGCTCTGCAAGGCAGTGATGCGTGAAGAGACATGAGGCTGCATCCTTGTGGGACACCCCCCCCCCCCCCTAGAGAATTAAACTTTACTCCACTGTGTGTGGCTCGTGTAATCTGTGGCCTTTCGACTTACTCTGCGCCTCTGCCACACATCCGCGCCGGTGATAGAATCGATTTTGAAAATGGCTCTGCTTTAACTTCTCGTGAAAATTAGATCACGATGCCGGTAAACCCAGATTGAAGTAAAAGGCGACGGAGTATTTAAAACTGGATCAGGGTCAAAGTGAGATCCATAGTATCTCATCGGGGTATAAAGCCAGAGGAGGAAATTAAGGTAGAAGTATGTCGGCTCACCTTGTACACTCACCAACCTCTTGGCAAGAGCATGCCAAGCATGAAGTTGTTTTTTAGTTTTTTTTATTTGGTAAGAGTTGTGCTAAGTTGTGGTAATGCAACGTGGCAACATTATTGAAATCGACATTCTGCAAATCAATAATTAAATGGATATCCTTTAGGCAAGCCAGGGTACCACTCTCCTGATTCTCTGGAGATGGTGAATAATGTGTATTTTCACGCTCTATTTCAACCGTCTTTAAAGCTTGGCACCGGTCGTTTGGGCATAGCCAGGTGGTTCCAGAGGTCTAACATGTTTGCCGCCAATCTGAGTTTTAATGGCCTCAGGAGCAGAAACCATCAACACGCACACTGCCGTGATCGTCGCAGCGGCTTTTGGCTAAGCCATCGAACAAAGGCGGTCACTGCATCGCGCGCTTTCAGATGCGCTTCTGCAGCCGTCTGGAATGCTCTTCCTTCCAATATTAAGAAGCCACTGGAGCTACGCAATTTTAAATGTAGTTTGAAAGCTCATTTCTTTCGAGCTACTTTTTGTGTGTTAGTTTGTTGTCCTTCCCCCGCACTTCAAAGTAGTGAGGTTGGCTACGTGCGGTGCGAATGAAGTTCAACATACATACAAACAAGCCTCTGCCTCGGTCTCCCTACAACGAGCCTCTTACCTCCTTGTGATGGTGCGGGAATGTCGCCCAGCTGCAGGACATTATGTAAACTTGCAACGCAGCCGTTTCTGCAACGACAAAACAAGTATGGGCTAGTGCAACATTTGGCAATGTTGTAGTTCACTTCCATGCCCCCCCCCCACCACGTCTGTGCTTCTGGCCTTCACCAATCCGCACTGGCCAACTTGCGCATGGGGTGGGGAGGCCCGCATCCAGCAGCGGATTGATACATCGCTGTAACTGGTACTACACGGGTCGTCGTTTGTCGATGTCATATAAAATATAAAAGAAAACATATGATGTTTTATTTTTATTATTTTATTATTTCCATTCTACGTGACTTTACCGAAAGAACCAAGAAGACGAATCCCTGCAGTCACGAAAGCTTTAAATCGAGATGTCATAGCCATCGCGTGTCCATCGCTGCGTTTCCGTTTCACCTTCTTGTTTGAATTAGTGCTGTCTACACAACTCAAGACTTGGCGAGAGAATCGATAGGACAATTAAAATTGTATACGACCTTGCGATGAAACGTATCCTGTTTTCATGCAGCATCCACATTGATAATGTCCTCTTATATTTTGTTGAATACATGCAGTCAGGATGAAGTTAATACATGGTTTTTGTATCTGCTATGACTACATGTGACAGTCTGCATTCAATTACATTCATATCAATTACATTCCATCGGGAACGTACCACAATGCACCACAATGCAATCATCACCACCTGATGCCAGTAGTGCCCGTTACACAGTAATGTTTCTGTTTAGGAATACAAGTTAGTCAACATATACAACCTCGCCTGGTATACAGGAGGTTGTGGGTTCAACCCCAACCGTGACGCCTGCTGTATATTTTGAGTTTGCGTGTTCTATCCAGGGCCGTGTGGATTTTTCTCCAGGTCCTCTCGTTGTTTCCCTCCACATTTTGTGTATTTGGCTGCTACAAATTCCCACGTGATGATAAGCCACTTCGTTGAGCTATCATTTGTGGCCAGGTCGCTTCTAAAAAAAGAGCCATATAGCTCACTGGAAAAATAAATAAAATAGTTTCTAGTATCGATTTAAAGCGTTCGTGACTGCAGGGATTCATCTTCTTGGTTCTTTCGGTAAAGTCACATAGACGGGAAAAAATAAAATAATAAAAATAAAACATAATAAAATCATTCAGACACTGTCTTCCCGATATACATGTTCTTCACCTGAGGACGACTGCTTGCGTTGTGGCCGAAACGTCGTGAGAATTATTTTATAATGTTTTATTTTTATTATTTTATTACTTCCCTTCTACGTGACTTTACCGAAAGAACCAAGAAGATAGTTTCTAGTAGTTTAGTATTTTTATGATTCGAAAATTTTCCAGTAATGTTATCCTGTTGAACGATAGAAACCCTGTTAAATGAATCGCCGAAAAGTCTTGTCTCCCATATTTGATGTTCAATCTCACGCGTTGAAATAGCACAGGGACATCTTAAAACATGCAACACGCCCCGAGTCACCCGGCGAAAATCTCCCCAACGAGAGATAAACATGCGAATGAAGCGGCAAGCTACAAGATACAATTTAATCCACCAAAACACGAGCTGCATAATGAATCACGATCGTTATTTGTATAATCATTTATCTGAAGGTGCTAAAGGCGCAGCGCTGCGATGGCTTGCTCACGCCACTGCCGCCGGAAGGGTGTCCACTGTGAGGGATTCATCTTCTTGGTTCTTTCGGTAAAGTCACGTAGAAGGGAAATAATAAAATAATAAAAATAAAACATAATAAAATAATTCTCACGACGTTTCGGCCACCACGCAAGCAGCCGTCCTCAGGTGAAGAACAGGTCTGTCGGGAAGACCTGTTCTTCACCTGTCTGAGGAAGGCTGCTTGCGTTGTGGCCGAAACGTCGTGAGAATTATTTTATTATGTTTTATTTTTATCATTTTATCATTTCCATTCTACGTGACTTTACCGAAAGAACCAAGAGGATGAATCCCTGCAGTCACGAAAGAAGCTTTAAATCGAAATGTGAGGGAGTTCTCGAGAACACCCTCTTGCGGGTATTTGGCCTACTCTTCCACGCTGTCTTGGAAGAAGTGTGAGTACCCACACTTCACCCCACCATACATGACCTCCCGATCGATGAACTCTGGTGTTGCCAATTATACTGCCGGCTGAACAGAGGCAGGGGGACGATTTTTAATAAGCTTGCACCTTTGTTGTTTCATGCACTACGCTTGCAGAGCGAACCGGTGAAGTGTCATCACCATTACAACACAGCGGCATTCATAGTGTTGGTAATTTACGTGTAATTATAATTAAGGCATCAATCGTAATGCTATCTAAGTCAATTAATTTCAACATTTCAATCGATTTGTGAAACAACTCAAAATAATCTTCTTGGTTCTTTCGGTAAAGTCACGTAGAATGGAAATAAAAAATAATAAAAATAAAACATAATAAAATAATATTATAATTCTCACAAACTAAAACATAATAAAATAACTTACAGCGCACGGAGCAGTGGCGCATATTGGGTAAGCGCGCTGCACTTTGAACCCCGGCCACCCGAGTTTGACTGCCAGCCATGACTAATATCATTGGGCGACTAATATTTGAACTGCTCCAGGGCCTCCCCTAGGTCGACTCAGTCTTGAAGGAGTACCTCATCAGCACCGGGGTCACAAAGGTGGCCGGGCGTGATGCTGTTTCCCACCACCCCCTCAATGCCCAGCGCACGCGTACATAGGCGCTCGATAACAGAATAGGTTAATAGATCCACACTTTGTCACGCGCACACGCCATCAGCATAATCTGGACTCGTGTTTTCTCTCTCTCTTATTTCGTTGGCTTCCAGCCAGTGACATTCTCGCCGAACAATATATTCATGGGAATGTAGATGTTGATAGCTCTCCATTCCTACTCGACAAATTGCTGTGAGGAATGAAGTTTCAGTGTGAGTGTGTTTAAATCGGATATACTTTTGTAGTGCGGATAAGGAGGCTAATTGCAATGGGGACATTTATCTTCGTCAAATTTGGGATGGGTTTTTTTTTACATTTTTCCTACAAGTAAACTGGCAGAAGCGCGACATGAATACAAAGCCAATTATGGAGGATGCTGAATGAATGTAGCCGGTCCTTTCTTGAACTAAAGCGTTGCGGTGTGCATGATGTCAGTGCATGGGGGGTGCTGCCATTGTGTAATGGCTAGCATGCTGGCCTCGAAATCCAGAGGTCACTGGTTCAAAATCCAAACATGTGACACGACAGTTGAAATGGTGGTGTAAGTTATGTTTTGTTTATTCCCACCATCTCCATCTACCCCGGTCGTGTAAATGGGTTCACCACATTTGGTTGATCGGCAGGCGCGCGTGTGGTGGGTTGAAGTGGCGGAACTGCCACCTCTTTCATTCCGTGAGACAAAGAATCAAGCCAGCATGGAAGATGAGGCAACGATGCTTGCTCGAGAGGCTATCTTGAGCCCTTTCTGGTTGAGAGGGTCTTTGGCCAGCAATGTCATGAGAAAGTAATTTCAGGGCTGCATCTTTTTCTTTACATTTTGAAAAGTCAGAAAGTCAAACATTTATTTCTCAAGTAAAGCCCATCGAGCTATACAGCTATTTTTCAAGAGTGACTTGGCCAGCAGAAGCCATTGAATAGATTCAGATGAGTGGATAGCTTTAGAAAGTAATCTTACGTTTTAATATTTATAATTTTATATTTGAGTAAAAAGTTACGTGTAGACTACGTTTCACAATTGTGTATTTGTTTACTATTTGTTTTCTTCATCCTCTGAGTAGCCTAAATGTAATCATCGGAACAGCGAGATATTTGGAATTATATTCAAGGACAAAGTAACAGAGCAAAATAAATATGAATAAATTAAACTTAACCGCTCTACCAACACTGAAACAAAACTGTAATAATTGAACCTAACCCTGAAAAAGAAATGTAATCATTTAAAGAAATTGCTTTCCTGCAGACAAGGCGAGAGAGTGTTGATGCGAACCCTGTAACGATTAGCACCACCCTCACCCCTCACGTTACAATTTGACTCAAGGACAGATTATATTTTGTAAACACCTGTGTGTTTTTGCACCTCCAGTGGCTGCAGGTGTCAGGTGACCCAATTATAGGTATACCTTATCCAAATAGACCATCATCGATTCTGCCCACAATCCGATGATTGTAATCGATAACTTGATTATTAGGTCGCTGGTAAAATAAAATCCAAATCTTTGTATAAATATTCGTTTAGAATAAAATCGTGAGTCTGCTTCACTAACACGCCTTGACCAGCGTGGTGAAGTATGGTCAAACAACCCCTATGACTGACATGTTATGGTGGGGGGCGGGGGGTGGGCCTTCATCCAGCAGTGGCTTGACGAAAGAATCGCAATTGTCCATGCACGAGGATTGTAGATACGGCACATTACAGCTGAGATCAGTCCTAATCTGTGCTCCAAAAAAAATCATTTTGGGATGAATCAAGCTTCCGAATAGCTCAGAGTTCTTCATTGCAGGGCCCGCGGGCCACTCACGGCCCCTGGTGGCCTTTCGTGTGGCCCCTGGCAATACACAACGTATGTGACAACACCCCCCTCGCAAGCGGCGTGACGGCCCCTCACGCTGATGATGTCTTCTCGGCGAAAGAGCCCCCCCCCCCCCCACCACCGCTCTGACAATTGGTGTAGAACGCTGCTCCAGATGCACCCGTGATGTTGTGGTCCATCTCCAGAGCGGAACGACCTCCTTCATAGCACTCAGCAGCGTATGAGAGCCATTGCCCGGTCCGCTCGCTGTATAGTTTATGCCATTATAAGGCAGCGTTGATGACATAGTGCTTATAGGTTTTTTTATATTAATGTAGCCCTTTCATATTTCATCTCTCTGCGTGTGTCTCTCTATGTGTCTCTCCCCCATGTGTGTGTGTCTCTCTCTTTGTGTATGTGTCTCTCTCTCTGTTTGTGTGTCTCTCTCTGTGTGTGTCTCTATCACCGTGTCTGTGTTTGTCTCTCTCTCTGTATGTGTGTCTCTCTCCGAGCTTGTATTAATTCACACCTGATGACGGTTGCTTGTATTGCAATCGAAACGTCGTATTCTATTATTCGATTTATTTTATGTCTACGTGACTTTACCGAAAGAACCAAAGAGTCATTTCATCTGATTACAAGCACATCCGACGTCTGGCCTGCGTCGCTCCTGTGCGTGTTCTTATTCCCCAACACGCGGACGCGAAATCGCACCACCCAAAGCGCATTCAGAGCGGCTTCGCGGTCGATGGAAGTTTTCTCTGCGGCGCGGCTACACTGTGTGAGCGTGTGCGCGTGCGTGTGTGGGTTCGTGCGTGGGTGCGTGCGTGCGCGCGTGTGTGTGCGTGCGCGCGCGTGCGCGTGCGGGTGTGCGTGCGTGTGTGTGCGTGTGTGTGCGTGCGCGCGCGTGTGTGCGTGCGCGTGCGTGCGCGTGTGGGTGTGCGTGCGTGTGTGTGCGTGTGTGTGCGTGCGCGCGTGCGTGCGCGTGCTCAGCAGCCACGGTCTTTAGAATGCAGCGCAGCAAGCTCACTGTATTCTGCACCCCCCCCCCCCTTACGGAGAGTCACCACCCCCCATCGCCTCGCCCCCCCCATTCGAAACAGTGTGGCCTCCGCCGCGCGCAGAGGGCAAAGCAATTTCCCGTAACAGCTTGAGAAGAGCCGCAGATTCCATGCTGAGCGGCGACACCTTTTGGAATCTCGGGGAGTGTCTCGTGACACGCCGCCTTTTCCAGCGATCCGCCGAGCGCAACGCAGATTTGCGAATTGGCCATGAGGCCGCGCGCGTGACAGGAAACCCCCAAAGTCTGTTCATTTGAGAGCCGTCGACGGGAGCCGGCCGTGTGCGCGATACCAACGAGAGCGACATCGAAGCGCTCTCGGCAACGCGGTCGGATAAGGGAACGAGTCAACTGGCGAGAGTGGCAGTCAAACATCGTCGCTGGCTCAGAGTAGCCGTGGATGTATGCAGCGATGAACCAACGACACCAACAACAACAACGAGGGAAAATGCGCGGAATACATTTGCCTGAGCATATGCCACAGCTTGGAGCACCATCAGTTGTGACATCCCATTATTGGGAGATATTTCCGTACAATATTCCTAGAGGGCCTCACGTCAGCTCCGCGTTAGGGAGGAGGGGGGAGGCTGTGTGGGTTTGCGTCGTGACGGCACAGCAGTTAGGGAGAAGCGAAACAAAAAAACATCTGAACTCCCTGGAGGATGCGGCCAATGCAAATGACAGCGGTGAAGTCTACACCAGCTTACGTGTGTTATTGTGCATGCAAATTTCAAATTAATGTTCATATTGTCCCTAATTATATATATTTCTTTTTTACCAAAACGCGCATTCGTTGTACATGGTGCATATCCATTTGCACCGTGTAAATCACAAGGACTAAGTTTCACGTGTAAATAATTATGGAGCGACGTAGTATATTAAATGACTTTCTTTTTGTGTAGTCTTGCAATGCGAATGATTCACGCTGACGCCTGGACACTGTTGCGTGATTCATTTGTTACCGAGTGTGGGTTGAAGCGCAGTTTAATTGTGACTCGCAAATGTAAACCGTTGCTCAGTATAAGTCGCAAATATCCCACACCACGGATTGTGCGTTTCAACAAAAGCGACGGCAAAAACTAAGCATTCGTAAGAGCCTCATCGCGGCAAGAGATTGGCGCTTTTTTATTTTATCACCGACACTTTCAAAACTCGTATTTTTATTAATGCATAGTCGACTGTGTTGGACGTATGAGCTATATTATTTACTAGCTGACATATATTTACAATTGAAAGTTCGAGCAAACGTTGGCACTTTCTTGCAAGTGTTTTTTTTATATCATAGAACAAATCAAGACTTCCTCGGAAATTATCTCCCTCGCATTTCCTGTTATATTACAGATGTAAACTTTTTTCTTATTCACAAAATGCTACTTCCAACTTGACGATGACCATCAAAAGAGGCGCCTTAGAAGAAAGTGGTAAATCCTACGAGCGTAATTGGAACGCACTCCTTAACCCAGATCTGTCACAATCTACACGAAACATTCAGCCAATTTACCGTAACAAAGGTTTGTTCAGTGTGGACTAATCAGACAGTCGTAGTCCACCGTTGCGCTTGTAAATGTATGTGTCCGGGAAGGGGGGGGGGGTATAAGCCCAATTACAGACCTTTACTTCCAGAAATCCCATCGGTGCCCTAGCATTTACCACTGACCCTTTTTTCTATATATTTTAAAGGGAGTACTGAGGAAATGTGATCCTTGAAGTGAACCATGGCTGGGGAGAGAGATTTGTGATGAAATCTCCCCAGCCGATCCAAATTGTGCGGTCATCTTAAGAGTATCTTCCGCCAGTGTCCAGTTCACCAGAGGTGCAGGAGACAAGGCCCGTGTCTGGCCTATCAATCCACATGCACCTGGCAAATGGGATGAGACTCATATTTATAACATGTGTCAGCTGCTGTTGCAGCAGCTGACACAACTCAACAAACTTTTATATTTGAAAAATGACACAAATAAAACGTGGAGTTGTTGTGGAAATTATTATTGCTGGGAGCAGATCACAAATACAATTGTGTGTGCGTTGTTTGAAAGAGCACAGGTTAGTGTCACGAGGTGTGTATTTTTAGAAGTGATTCAATTATGGTTTGAGGCGATATATTTACTTATTTCTCTTTTGGAATTTCTAATTGCCTCGCGCGCGGTTTGGCACGTAAAAGGGGGGCTGTCTTCTCACGCTGCCGTTAGACTAATCATATGGGGAGTCAATTGCAGAGTCTGTTAAAGCGCCGATGTTGCTGCCCTCCTATAATCATGCCGCGCTGCTCGCTTCCACATTCGCCAAATAAAACGCCAAATGGCCGTCATTACAAATGGGGGGTGGGGGGGGGGTAGGGGCGCAGAGCGCCTCGTCTTCCTTCTACGCGGTGTTTCACGATCCACTTGAAACTCATCATTAATGCGGTGGCGGCTTTTGTACTGCGTGATGCTCCTAGTTTTTTTTTTATACCAGCGTGCCCTGATTGCAGGATGTTAGCCCCCCCCCCCCCGCTTTCCCACCAACCCACCATTTTTCTAACCACCCTTCGAAAATACTGGAATATCGAGTTCGTGTGGTGTATGTTTTAAGTATTATGTATTTAATGATGGAGTGGCAGCCAATGGATGGCGCCGACCAAGTTGACGTGTAATTTGGAAGAGATGGAATTATGGTATTAGCTCATGTGCAGGTGCTGGTTGGCTTCTTGAATTGCAGACGAGTGAGGGATGGCGATGGCTTTGGGAAAATCCTTCGTCCAGCAATGAATTGACCATGGCTGATTATAATCGTTCAATACATTTGTATTATTTTCTCCCTCCCCAATTTATTCCGTTTGTGATGTTGACCGTCATGATATGCAGCATTTTTTTCAGAAATTTCTCTTGTTAGAGACTTTCGGGGTTCCACTTTCTCACACACTCTTCTTTGCAATTATTATCACGTGACAGCCAAACCAATACGTTTCATTCTCAGAGCTGGAATTCAGCAAAAAAAAGTCCAAAAATAATTTGAACATGAAGCTTTTTTTAGTGCAGATATTGGTGACCAGGCTGAGACCCGAAACTCCCTTGACTTGAGAATCCATTTTAATTCACAATCGGCTGCCTGGATTAAAATCCATGATCTCAGACGAGCCAGCTTATCGTATTCTGACATCTGAGCCACCCGGTGATCTCTGTTCTGACGTTATTCTCGCTGGCGGTTGACTTTAATGAATTAATCGTCACCTGCCTTTAGGGGGCTCTGAAAATAAACACGACTAAAACTCCTGTTCTCACACAAACAGACAATGGATTTACATTTTTTGTTGAAAATGCTCCTTACGGGTTTTGCACTGTTTCACTATAACACTCCGATGATGATGATGCTGATAATTATTATTCAACCGCAATTAAGCAGATCGCCATGATTGTCGAAGTGTTGGGAGCTGACTTGTGCGATGGGTCTAATGAATGCTGCACTCTGCTGGAATTTGCTTAATTGGCTCTCTGTGACAAACCCACTCCCACATACATAACATTCCATTTTTCTTTTTTTTCTTTCCATTCTCGTCCTTTTTTTACGTGGCTATTAAACATTTAAAGTTAAATGAGACGTAAAAAAAATCCCAGTTATACTGTTGCATTCCTTTTAGTGTGGTATTTTTTTAAACTATGTTTCAAGACTTTGAACATATTCTTGGTTGCAAACAGATGGGAATGTAAGTTAACTTAACAATATTGATGCTCAAGGCTAGATCAATCACATGGCATTAATTTGGAAAACAAATTACTTTATTTACTGTACGGTTTCAGTATAGTAAAGAAACGTACTTGTCAAATTTCTGTCTGACTTTCACACTTTGTTTTTAATTGCCCTCTATATAGATCTCGCCTGGAGTGTGTAATACTTCAAGCTTGTCTGCAACGTACAGACCTTTAGAAACATGCATTGAGGTTACTTGGATTATGTTGGTGCTATTAATGTCCAAATGATGGGCCACTTCCTTGAACTATCATTTGTGGTCAGGTTGTTTTTGAAAAATAAGTTAATACCTCAGTGGGCTTTGCCTGGTAGGATGGGGATGGTTTAATTTGTATGCGTGTGTGTTTTAGGGTGATCTGTTTAACTTTCTTGTACTTTGCACTACTATCGTGTTTTGAATTGTTTGTTGTTGTAACGTTCTTAGCCGCCCTTACTGGAATCTGTGAAAAAGAGCTTCATAGCTCATCGGATTCCTCCAGTATAAATACATATTCTGATTCTTGAGCTAATCCACTGCTGAATGAGGGCCTTCCCAAGCCGTGTTGGCCATGAAGGTTTTTTTTTAACAAACTTGACCACGCTGGTGAAGTATGGTCAAATAATATTGTGAAGATTGGATGCCCAGAACTGGTTCGGATTTCGTTTTGCCACGAATGTTGACCATGTTGGCCACTAATGTTGGTCATGTTGGCCACGAATGTTGGCCACTAATGATGGCCACTAATGATGGCCACTAATGTTGGCCACGAATGTTGGCCACGAATGTTGGCCACTAATGATGGCCACTAATGATGGTCACGAATGTTGGCCACGAATGTTGGCCACGAATGTTGGCCACGAATGTTGGCCACGAATGTTGCCCACTAATGATGGCCACTAATGATGGCCACGAATGTTGGCCACGAATGTTGGCCACGAATGTTGGCCACGAATGATGGCGACTAATGTTTGGCCACTAATGATGGCCACGAATGTTGGCCACTAATGATGGCCACTAATGATGGACACTAATGATGGCTACTAATGTTGGCCACGAATGTTGGCCACGAATGATGGCGACTAATGTTTGGCCACTAATGATGGCCACGAATGTTGGCCACGAATGTTGGCCACTAATGATGGCCACTAATGATGGCCACGAATGTTGCCCACTAATGATGGCCACGAATGTTGGCCACGAATGTTGGCCACGAATGTTGGCCACGAATGTTGGCCACGAATGTTGCCCACTAATGATGGCCACTAATGTTGGCCACGAATGTTGGCCACGAATGTTGGCCAGGAATGATGGCCACTAATGTTTGGCCACTAATGATGGCCACGAATGTTGGCCACGAATGTTGGCCACGAATGTTGGCCACGAATGTTGCCCACTAATGATGGCCACTAATGATGGCCACTAATGATGGCCACGAATGTTGGCCACGAATGTTGGCCACTAATGTTGGCCACTAATGTTGGCCACGAATGTTGGCCACGAATGTTGGCCACTAATGTTTGGCTATGCCTGGGAGTTGAACTCCAGACAGCAGCTTCAAAGCACAGTGCGGAAATGTCCAACGGGATCAAATTAAACACATGCTAGGGGAATGGAGAAGAGGTGAATGCATTTTAAGGAGGCATTCCATTTCGCTGTGTAAACTAGAATCCTCAAGACAGCTTTATGCACTGCGTAGAGTTTAAGGTGAGTATGCGGAAAATTTCCGCTCGTAGTAGCATGAACAATTACAAAATAAGATTAAATGTCAGGCCATCCCCTGGGCTGCAATTGGGAATCCGAATAACGTGCTTTATTCGAGAAGGGTGTTAAATTAAGCTTGCTCTTGGATATAATAAACTGCTGCAATACTGTTCTTATAAATGTTCACCTTTGGCATTCTGTGGAAACTGTGTGAATAAAGAGCAGAACCATCACTTTCTTTGTGCAGTTTTATTTTTATGATCTTATTTCAACAGACTTTTGTGACAACAAGAAAACGGTGTCGTCAGTTTGGTTGCTGCCATCCTACGGAGGAGTGTTCCTCAGCTCCTTCTTAGCTCGTGCCGCTATGAGCTGATAGGTCAGTGTTGTCTCAGCCATTGCCAAATGATGGCCCCTCGGCACTGATTGCCATCAAACACGAGTTTTCTTACGAGTGATGGCACTAAAATTATGCATCTTAAAGGTGGTCGGATGGCTCAGAGGTCAGGGTGCTAAAATTTACCGCCGCCAAAAAGCCTGGGTTTAATCCAGGAAGAACCGTGGTTCTCAAGTGGAGTGAGTTGATGGTCTCTGCCTAGTGACCTATGGCTACGTAAAAAAAAAAACCCCATCACATTTAGCACTTAATTTGGTACATTTCAGCTCTGAGAATCACATATATATCTGTTTGATTGTCACGTGACAAACATTACTCAGTGTAGCTCTGCAATATCCACTTCCATGGGCCATACTCTAACACGAAGGTTCTGTAATGCTCCGTGAGAGATCCGTTTGGATACTTTGCCACGTGATCTGACTGCCAATAGTGCAATCAAAACAAAATTTGAGGAAATTATAAAAAAAAAGAGGGAAAAACACAATCTGACCGAGCAAGCTGGAACTCTATTGTGTATTTAAATGAAGAATTAATTAAAAGTGCAATTAATTATTTGGTAATTATAATAGTTAATTCATATTTTTCCCTTGGTGCTAATAAATGACTAAGAGCCCATACATTGTATTGGATTCCTCGGTCTCAGTATTTTCTTTAGCCTCACTGGCTTCCTTCATGATTGCATTTTAAATAATATTTTGTGTACCATGGGTAAGACATTCCTGCGGAGGGAGCTGGTAGGAACGTTGGGTTGCTCGGTCAATGGCCAGAGTCAACGGCGGCGTGGTGTATTCCGCAAATATGCCCGACTGTGAGGGCGGGCATAAGCCGGCGTGAGTAGATTAAACGTTGAGTTTTATAAGGGCACCACGGGGTGACCAGCCCCTCCCCACCCAGCCCCACCCTCCCCACCCAACCCATCCCCACTCTCCTCACCCAGCCCCTCCCCACCCTCCCCTCCCCACCCAGCCCCTCCCTGCACGACGGACGGACACAATAATCCCCTGTGGGCTGGTGTAACCAGGAGGTTCCTACCAGTATTATATATGTAGGTACAGTATACGTATGCGTGCATGTAATCAGGTGTGGATTTGATTACTCAGTTGCCTGTTTGTTTCATTTAAACACATTTCAACTCCGTTTTCTCTGCTTTGCGACCCAAAACACATTTGCGGAAGCTGAAGAACACACGAAATTAAGATGGTGAGCATTAGTTATTCTGTAACTGTTACTGCATGGACCCCGATAGCACAGGGAGAAGGGGCAAGTGTATCATATAAATAATCGTAAACCTTCCTCATACATTTCATTCCCTAACGAGCCATAAGTTATACCAGCAAGCAGAAGCAATAGTTCATCGTCATTGAGGACCAATGCCTAATTCTACAGTGGGGGAGGGAATGCATTTAATTGCAGCATTAGGGCACATAAAGCCTTGAGAAAATCCGCAGTGCCTCCACACGGGGCTGATTTATTACTGCAGACGGTCACGTGGTCACCATGGGAGTGGCGCTCTAGATAATTATGTACGGTTATGACATTCCTCGGTGGAAACTCAAATAATTTAGTGAATGGATTGCACAAGTTCAGATGCGCCGAGTGTGTGCGTGTGCGTTTTTGGTTATTAAAAGAAGCAGGGGAGGGTTTTTTGTGGTGGTGGGGGGGTGGTAGAAATTCAATGGGAAATCGGGAGTGGTGGCACGGAAGTTGGCACGCTTCGCTACGAACCCGGCGACCCGAGCTTATTGCCCGGCCGTCATGGATAACAGCCGAACTCGTCCTGCTCTATTTCCACTCGCCCCCCCTCCAACTATCGTCGCTTACCCGCACTGACCACCATGGTGAAGTATGGTTTAACAAAAAAAAATCCCATTGTGTGGGGGAGGTCTTCATCCATTGGCTTAACATATATAACAACTAGAAATTGATCCAAAAAAAATACATATCACCAGTTTTTTTTTTGCAGTTGTGTCACAATATGAGATGCCCTTCGGCTGACTCTCTTCTAATGTGTTGTCTTACTAATTCATTCGTACGATTCCAGCGCAGCTGCGCCAACCGCATTGACTGTCAACAAAAGTCATTGGATGCGGGAAAGGACGCACCGCGAGATGGGATGATGACGGCCAATGGGTTTATGACTCCTGACGGCGTGGCAGCCGAACGAGCGAGCTCCCTCGATACGGAGACGGTGGGACGGCATCAGTTTGTGCCCCAGAACTCGGTGGGTTGTCGCATCGCAAGGCCGTGGGTGACTTGCGAAGGCTTTGGGGAAGCCTTCATCCAGCGGTGGATAGAACACGCCCGCTGCTGCTGCTGATGATGATGATCTTGACGAGCTGCTCAGTGAAGCACTCGCAATGCCAAATCGCAACAGAGGGGAGTGTTGTCGAAATAAGGGGCTCCCCTGGTTGCTGCCATCTGGTGGGAGGGAGCGATCGTATCGTCCTCTTGACACACTTCACAGCATTTGAAACGACTTCCCTAATTACAACACGAGCGGCGCTCACCAATGCGGCGACGGAGTCATCGCCAGGCGTGTGGGAGTCAGGCGCGGTTTGGACAGAGCCAAGTTGGTTAATTGACCAAAAGCCATCAGATCTTGGAAGTTCAGCACGATTGGGGCCTGGTTATTACTTGCACGGGAGACTGCGTGGGATTGCAAACGTTTTTCAGGTTTGGGCTGCGAGGTTTTGAGTGATATACCATAATGTCACTGGGTATATTTGAGGTGCTCTAGATTTTTTGGACTTCCAAACACGGGTTACTGGAATTGGCCAAGCCTCCCAATGCAGGACCCTCCTCAGAAGAATATTTCGGATTCGGAGATGTGAGCGTGAATAAATAAAGGGCATCTTAACAGGTTTTTTTTTCGTGATTTAGCGCTGGAGTGAGAGTAAGAGTTGAAATTTCAGCTGGAGTTAACTCACCACATTTCCACTCCAGGATCGATGCCATGAGCAGCACGCGGCAGCAATGCCTCAGAGTGTGACACGTCAACAGTGGGTATTATGTGGATGGACTTGGCCCGACCAGAGGAATGTGGAGCGATACTTATTGGTTCAGGTCAGTAGATGGAGATGATCAATTAGTCAATACTCTTAAAGCATGGGGGACATTTCAACTCTATGATCCTGTTTGTCTTGGTGTAAAGCAGTGGTTCTTAACCTTGGCTGCAGCATTGCACCCTTTTCGTTCTCAATCGTAAAAAAAAATAGAATGTTTAATTTGTGTTTCGATTATTTACCTTCTAAACAATGCTGGCATGTCTCGTACCCCCAGAAAGGGCACCCCAGGGGGTCCGTGCACCCCGGGTTAAGAACCACTGGCGTAAAGATCCATCTTGAATGACTAAACATTATTTACACTGAATACTGACAGTGATAAGTATCACTCGATTCGAGCAAACTATTTGCTGTAAACAAGATTACTTTGGTGAGTCGAAACAGAGGAAAGAAAGAGTAAAATAATATAATGAATGTGCTTGTTGCATACCAGCCAATGTGTGGCCACTACGAAAGATTTAATTTGATATATGTTTTCGTTATCATTTTTTGTTCGTGCAAAATATCCATCCTGCTGCTTTGAATATCACGTTCCAGTGCTGCAGGCAAGCTGTGACGACGTTGAATGTTTTATGGGATCAGGTTGACAAATGTGCATCTTATTTCTGCTGCGGGCACTGGGGGAGGAGGGGGAACGCGATCACACAGTAAATGTTGAATGGGTTAAGCGACCAACATTTTCACGAGACTCAAGCCGGGACGCACGGATGAGCCGGAAAGCTTCTCCCTCTCGTCGACCCCGCCCACTTTTACAAAATCCACGCCCACTCAACCACTAGCCCCGTTCACACAGCCAATTGCCTTCCATCGTTCTGATATTAGCCTGAGCCTACTGCCCTTGGTAATCCCCTCCCCCACTGCTCAGGCACCCCCGCCCTTTGGCTGCCCATCACGAACCGAGCGTGAGGTTAGAAATCGTTCAACCGGGGGACAGAATCTCAGTTTCTCGCGAAATGCTTTAGGGCACCGGTACAACCTTTCCGAATCTGGGACTGGCGGATTTACGGACTGAACTCGCTGTAACCTCTGTCCGTGCGACCCCCTTCTTCTGTCCCTTAACGTCCGAGCACACATCTCGACGCGCCGATGCCAAGGAACGCAGCGTCTGCATTAATATTTCATAACATTCTGGGCACATTACAGATATGGCAGCGCACAGTGAAACAGCGAGTTCGGCGCGGCCGGACAGCTGTAAAAAGGCAGTAATGTTGTTGTTGTTGTTTTCCCCACAGGACACCGTAAATAAACGCCACTGCTGGTGGAAGGGCCTTCAACAGGAGACATCTCTGGAGGGTATATTTGGCCTGAACGTTCCATACCGACCAGACGTCTCTCGGCAGGGATGAGAGTTCTCACCCTTCACCCCACCTCGCACGAGCTGCCCAGTGACTGTATGTGGGTCATGTGTCCATTTATACCCCCCGGGTGAACCGAGATGAATATTTGTGATTGAATCTCATTCACAACCTCTGAGTTCACGGCCCAACACAATGTTTCCGTTCGCATGTCTGTTTTGTTCAGAGTATAATTGTACTATGTAGTGATGTAGTTAGTCAATCGACAAGCGGTGTCTGGAGGGGTGGAAGAGTAGACCAAGTACCCTCTAGAGGGGTTCTCTGGAGCTTCCTCTAGTGGAGGTTATTTGTTTTTTGCCCGCATCAGCCTGAGCATGCAATTGCAGTGATGCACATGGTAACAACTATGTTGATGAACATTCGTTCATAATTGAATAAATACTGTGTTGATTGCAGAAGGTTGTGTTTTGTCATATTGCTCTTAATCATATAATCGCTGACGTCAAGTGATTTAAGGCAAGCGCGATGTGGGTTATTTTTCTCTCCACGATTTAACCCTGCTAATTACACGTGCTAATTATTCAATCAAATGCACAAGCAGTTCCCCTCCTTTTTCTCTAGCAACAAAAAAATAAAGCCATGTTTAGATGCGTTTTAACAAGTGCATTTGCAATATATTCGGGGAATATCAAGGAACCCACGCCATCTGCCAGAGCTTTGACGTGGCCTTCACTCACCTCGCATGCTAAACTTGCGCCCACACCCATCCCCGCAAAACCTGGGTCTCCGCGTGTGAACGCCCGTCAGCGTACCCCAGCGTGCTACGTGGAGCGGGCGTTAATTGTGCGGTCAACACTTCTTATTTGAGTCACAACCGTGGCCTCGTCGACGACTAGGCACATCAGCGGTAGAGAGAGGGTGGCAGCTCGCAAGCGGAAGGTTGGTTCGGGGGAATGACTACAGCCCATCATCCCTCCGGGGTCGATGAGGACAGTTGGCTACGTGCGGTGCGAAAGAAGTTCAACACGCATACGTACAAAGCAGTGATGGTCCTGTGGATATACTTGCCCCTGCCATAGAAACGTGGAATTTCTAGTGCTGGAGCAGTGCTGTAAAGACGAGATGAGCACCGGCACCTCAGTGCTCGTTTGAGCGAGACGTCACCGTCAATATGGGTCAACGACAAACTGTGAAAGTCTCAGTCTGCGGATTTAATTTCGTCATCCTGTTAAATTTCAAATGTTTTCAAATATTTCGCGCATTCCAAATACATTGATGGTAACCCAGGGTGCCCTTGCAGAGAAGGCAATGCGTCACGTGTCTCACCAGGTCTATATTTCATCAACTGATTAAATAAAGGGCACTGCTGCGTCCATCATCTCAATCTAATCAATTAAAGCGGTCAAACATCTGGTCCACTCTTAGTTATTAAATGTTGGTTTGATGGTGTGCTATATTCACCGCCCCCCCCTCTCCAAATATTATCAGGTCAGCTCATCAGTAAATGCAGTAAATCTTTGTAAACACATATATTACCGTTTGCAATTTGTGCTCTCTCTCAGTACACTGCAGTATCTAAATAACGCTACGAAATTACTTTAGTCTGCGTCTACATCCGGACCCTTTAATTCGGTCCCGTCATAGTCAGTTTTTCCTCGCTCTTTTGGTTGGGTAGCAGTCGTAACTGTCCTCGTCGTTAATAAATTCCATACAACTAATAGTCATTGTTGGCTGAAGAAAAGAAAAAAACACCTTTGTTGACAATTGTATTCGTCTATGATTCTGTAAACGAACTTAACACCGCTTATAGATAGGGGTTTCTGGGTAATTAAATCAATTTCGATGCATTCGTGTGCACGTTCGCAAACAATTATGGCTAAGTTGCATTCACGGCTCTTACATCACTCGCAAGACTGAAGCCCCTACTGCACTCCGCAGATTTGTGAGTAGATGGCCGTAGATTCAATTAAAATTCGAGTCAACCTCGGCCGTATTTCTGCACGGTTGCTCATGAGCGCCGAAGACGAACCCCGCCTTGAAATAACAGCGGCAATTTAAATACAGAAGTCTCTTACTCTAAGTTTTTTCGGTAAAGTCACGTAGGTAAAATTTTTTTAATAAAAATAAAATAATAATAATAATAACAGAAGTCCCTCTTTGTGTTGACCTCCGAGTAACGTGGCTTTTTTTACCAGCGGTTCTTAACCTGGGGTGCACCCACCCCCTCTGGGAGTATCGAGACGCGGACAGATTTGTTTAGAAGGTAAATAATATCATCGAAAACACAAACGAAGCACGGGCACCTAAGCACAACTATACTTTCTTTAAACAAACCCGATGTATTTAATCTTGATTTGAAGCTTTCGTGGCTGCAGGAATCCATACTCGATTTAAAGCTTTCGTGACTGCAGGGATTTATCTTCTTGGTTCTTTCGGTAAAGTCACGTAGAAGGGAAATAATAAAATAATAAAAATAAAACATTATAAACTACAATTCTCACGACGTTTCGGTCACAACGCAAGCAGCCGTCCTCAGGTGAAGAACAGGGCTGTCTGAAAGACAGCGTCTGAATGAACACCACCAAGCTTGGCAGCGTATATTTAAGCTGGGTTAGCTTGGTGGTGTTCATTCAGACGCTGTCTTTCCGACAGACCTGTTCTTCACCTGAGGACGGCTGCTTGCGTTGTGGCCGAAACGTCGTGAGAATTGTATTTTATTATGTTTTATTATTATTTTATTATTATTTTATTATTTCCCTTCGTGACTTTACCGAAAGAACCAAGAAGATGAATCCATACTCTTTGGTTCGTTCGGTCAAGTCACGTAGGTATAAAATAAAGTAATTTTATTTTACGTGACTTTACCTATGCAGTTATTAACAGTGTACATTTTTGAACGATTGTGAACCAATGGGGTGCAATGCGAGGTCTGCCAGTAACGAATAAGAGAACCACTGCTTTTACACAATCAAACGGCCACATGCAAAATACAAGCGTCCACAAACACGGTGGCATTCGCCGGGCGCTCGACTCATTGTACACTCGGGTGCACCTCACAGGCCGTTTTGAACATTCTTAGAGAGGTGAAATTTCGGCAATAAATTTCGCACGAATGCACCGGCCCTAATTTGTCATCCCCTTCCCAGCGTCGTTGAAGGGTTACAAAGCTCGGCGCGATGCGTTGTCTCCTAGCAACAGCAGGTGGAGGGGAGGTTGTTGCCGGGTAGCAGCCTCGCAGAAGTGACACGGAGACGCAGCACACCTGGTTGCCGCGTAATGGGATCGTGCAAAATCAAAGCCTGCTGCTGTTTGAATGATTGACCGCACGGTGTTTACTTGCCGGTAGCTCCTTAAATTAAAATTGCTGGAATCGAAGCCGTTCAACCGTTATCCTCAATGAGCAAAGCAGTTTGCATGAAAAAAACACAGTAATGCATAGACAGGAAATGCTTCTTCATTGTCACCATTAGCCACGCCGGCCCAAGCTGTTGCCATCTCTCACGATCTTGCGATGCACCACGATTCATCCGGCACCTACGCGCGAGCCGATGCGTTGCTCCATCGCTGCGGTGGCTGAGATCTTGGGCGTGTTCCCTCCCGTTGCTGCCACTCCATCGCTAGTCTCGGCCACATGACACGGCCAGTAAGATTTGTCACGTGAACAACGCGCCAATTAGTTACTGCTTCAGCCCACCTGTGTGTTGGAGAGTAAATCCACAACATTTACAATTTCAATATGACGTGTTGCTGGTAATTACATCCGGACTACGTGTTAAAATTAAAATCTAGGCTTTACGGGGGGAATCTTTGGACTTGTCCCACCCACGATGCCTCGCACTGATGCTCTTTGCGTGCAACTAAAGCGACGCATTTATTGCACCATTGTTTTAAGGCGGATTTAGATTTTTGGGTTTTTGTTTCAATGTCAGGCTGATTTTTCACATCAGACTCCCCTCCGCCGCCCGCCCGCATGACCCCAGTTCGATTCCCGGGCCTTCAACTTAACATCCCCGGAGAATGATATATAAACTGGTCGCTCGCAGATTGCAAAAGCCTAAGGACAGTTGAGCCTTGATATTTCGCGTTTGGCTACGTACGGTGTGAAATAAGTTCAACGTTCTAACACATACGTAAAACATAAACACGCAAGGGAGATCAGCAGCATTCACAAAACAGCTGGTCACCCATACAGAGTTACGGGATGGGCAGCCGAGGGCATTGCATACAAATTAATTGTTGTACTGTACTTCTCTGCTCCCCGCCATCACCAACCTGCACCGACTAGCACGGTGAAGTGTGGTCAAACAAAAAAATCACCCCATGACCAACACGGGGTGGGGAGGCCTTCATCCAGCAGTGGATTGACTATGGAATGTAAAAATTTTAAGAAAAAAAAATTCCCAAACGGAATATCATATCTACTCTATCTACAATAATTTAGTAAGCCGATTGAGAAACAAAAAATATTTAATCTGACCCTGCGAGATGTTCTTGAAAAAACTCCCCAGGTGAGCGTATGCCACAAAATCTGAGTGATGAAGTGACATTAAAGAGAAATTAAGTGAAATTTAATGAAGTGACGTTAAATACACGAATCGTTCGCAGCACGAGACCTATTGTTGGAGTACCATGATGTAACCATGCAGTGTGTGTGTGTGTGTGATTAGACTTTCAAGTTTCAAGTTTTCCAGTTTCATGTATTAGGTTTAGCCGTGTGACCCATTCGGCTCTTGAATCGGGTGCAACCGCAACAAACAAAAAAAAACAAAAACATGAACAAGAAAACATCTTAAAGTGACTATGTGCAAACAGAAAATCCAAGAAAAGACAGAAAAATATTGCAGAAAAAGCACCGTACACCAACGTTGTGTGCAAAAATCCCAGTGGGATGCATGGTGGGGAATGGTAGTGTAGCGGCTTGCGCGCTGCGCTACGAACCTGGCAACCCCAGGTTCGATTCTCATTCACGACCAATACTGATGATGATAATTTGAACCGGCCCTGGGCCTCCTCCCCTAGGTCGACTCAACCTCAAATGAAGTACCTGGTGCGATGTGTTAAACATCGCCACTAGGGAGACAAAGGCGGCCGGGCGTGGTGTTGGCCACCCACCCCCACGTGTGCTGTGCCGGCCTTCATAGGTGCTCGCGAACAGCACTTGCCCCAACAGTCTGTTAATGCTATATGTCTTTGTGATTTTTCTTGCTGGTGTTGGGTAAAATGCTTAGCGAGAACAACTGGGCTGTTTAATACCCACGCGTTGTTTGCATGTGTGTGTGTGTTGCTGCTCGTCTTTTATATTTTGACGTATGCAATAATTAAAGAGCATTTTTAAACCCCACTGTTGATAGGATATCGGGCAAAAGGAAATCCTATTTCAGCCCCGCTGATCCGTTTTCAATTTAATGTGGAATTGCACCTCCGGATTGTCCTCGGCGGGAGCGCTTCTGACAATCGGCTGCGATCAAACAGCCGCTGTCTCAGGTTGGGTTTCAACTCCACCCGCAGTCCTTTTTCGAGAGCCGAGAGGATGCGAGTGAAAGTGTGACGCACGTGTGTGTGTGTGTGACGCGTGTGTGTGTGTGTGACCCACGTGTGAGTGTGTGCGGGGAGCGGTAGTGTAGCGGTTAGCGCGCTGCGCTATGAACCCGGCGACACGGATTCGATTCCCGCTCACGGCCAACATCCAGTGACGATTATTTGAACCGGTCCTGGGCCTGCCCTAGGTCGACTCAGCCTCAAATGAGTGCCTGTTTGCGGTGTGTTAACATCGTGACTTGGGAGACAAAGGCGGTCGGGCGTGGTTCTGGCCACAACCACCCCCTCGTGTGCCGTGTCGACCTTAATAGGTGCTCGCTAACAGGACTGTGTAAGTTACACGTAGGGTCTTTTGGTGTCCAATGTCGTTTGGCAAACGCAGCAGTGTTGAGTGCCCAAGGACACGTGTCACAGTGCCACGTTTAACATGTCAAAGCTACAACACGCGCGGTTACATTATCAGCGAAAGCAGATATTTTAAATGTACAATTTAAATTGATTTTATTTTGACCGCGCCTGAGGCATGGGTCCTGTGCCTTTGTCATTGCGTGTTAAGTGCCACGCTTGAACGTAATAACAATAAACACGATTTGTTTGTGGCGGATCGCACAGCTGTTGTGAAACTCCCTCCCCATGGACCTCGAGGCAATGTTACACCCAGACGGGGCAGGAGAAGTCTGTACGGAAGAAATGTGGACCCCCAACTGTTCAATCTCCGGGTGCTCGGGGTTACTCCCACACGTAAACACTGACTAATTGGTCGATAACACCTTGATATAGAGTGGACTGCAGAGCTTGGAGGGAAGAATTTGCTGCTGGCACCTCCGAGTTATTCGCTCTGTCTCACGAGAGCGAGGTTATGCTCGTAAGAATAAGCCGTGAAGATGTGGAAGTATTTGTGTTCAGTTTTACGTCTTTCCTCCACACCTCCGATTATAAATAAAAAAAAAATACTAATAGAAATAAAATAAAAATTATGTTTTTATTTATTTTTATTTTTTACCTACGTGACTTTACCGAAAAAAACCTAAGAGTATGAATCCTCGCAGTCACGAAAGTTTCAAATCTAGAATAAATAAATAGAGTTGCCTCCACACGTGTGCGGCTCTGTCGAACCATTACACAAGTAGACCAAAGGTATGAAGAATGTAACCAACATCTAAATGAGCGTGAAACGTGACAACATAATGGGTGACTTGAATGCAATTGTAGCTTCACGGAGGAGAGCCAATTGCTTGATCGGTAAGTTTTGCAATGGCACGTGAAGATATGGAGCACCTCTTTCAGAACAGGGAGTCTATAACAACCGTGAATAATAACTGAATGCATTCGCTATTCACGCCGTTCTGCCAGCGTAAGGCTATAATGAAGGAAGACGCTACGTTGCACATGTGTAGTCTGCGGTGGTTTCACAGTGGGGGCGGGGGCGTGTTGTTTTGTGTGAGCCAAATTTGGGTCATTTGCGATTAATTAGCACACTCTTTAAAACAAGAAGATAGGTAGCGGGATCTTTAACGTCCACTGTGAAGCAGACGGCGCCACGAACGGAGGCATTAGAAGCGGCACTGGCGTTGATTCTCACGAAACAAATCCCCGATTCATAATCGAGGTTTTATTTGGGTTGGATCGCGTGAATAGAATTGTGTCGTTAAGCCCGCCACCACCCGACACAGCCAATTAGTAAAGTTTGCCACGTGAACAGAACGTGCCAGTTACTAGTACAGCACACAGGTGTGTTGGAGAGTAAACCCACAACATTTACAATTTGAGTACGACGTTTCGCCGGTAATTACAACCAGCCTCATCAGGCAACGGCCAGAATTTCTGAGCTGGTAACCAATTGACATGTTTTGTTTACGTGACAAACCTTTACTCATTGGCTGTGTCCGGTGGTGGCGGATTTAACGACACATTTATATCTAACCCCGCCCCCCAAAAAAATCTCATGAATAATATTGATCGTGAAAGCCTACCAGGTGTTAAACAAACCCCGGATCGCTCCAAGAAGTGTCTCCATCCACAGCGAGCGATGAGAGAGGCTGGTGCTGCCGTTCAAGTTGCTCGTCGTCATCGCAACAGGAGGACAAAGTTAACTGCGGCCAGGAACAAGTCGGTTAACAGCAACATTATAATTCGACAGGCAAGGGAATTGACGGGTGGAGAAGCCGAATGATAAAATTGACGTCACTGCATTACGTGGATAATAAGAAGCTGTTACGATTATATGAGGTCTGCTAAAAAATGGTTTCCTCGTATGATAATTTCAAATTACTTTTTTAAATCATAGATCTGTGTCAATTAGGCCCGTAACGTCAAAGAACACGCAGCATTAATTTGCGGTTCTTTTTGAACGCTGGCATCGAGGGAAATTAATGTTTTAAATAAATATGATGTTTGCGTCACGCCATCAATAATTTCACACGCATCATCACGGTGCAAAATATGTATAGTTGTAACGCCACTGCTTAGGCATGAAGTATTGCGAGATGCCCTTCATCTGCCTGATGGCAGTGGCATTTGCTAACTGCGTGGTGAATTGGCCTGCTGGGAATTGAAAGCTGAATCCACAAGCGGAGGCTGATCTGTCTTGCTCGGTATTACTGGCAATGCGCAGAGGGAGTTATAGGCACGGCGCGTGATGTTACCACGCCGTCAGACGCAAGGAATTCGCTCATAGCTCTCATCTTCTCCATGCCGTTGGAGTTCCCGGTGGAATTCGCAGTACATTTCCTGATGGGATTGTGATATTGTTCTGGCCAATGCAAACTCGTCCCATCCCGGCAGACACTAACACTGTTAAGTGTATCGGCGTGTGTGTGTGTAGAAGCAATCATTGCTATACACACGCACACACATCTAATGCACTATGACCTCGGGCAACTGTTTAGCTCTTCAGTGAATTTTCAGGTTGTTACCCTTGGGGTTTTTTGGCATGGCGTCCGGCGATTTGCTCCATGCGCTGAAGACGCTTCCGGCAAGCGGAGTGAAACCTCCGGCGGCATGCGGATGGAGCACTTGGTACAACCCCCGAAACACGCCTGAGAGCTACGCAGCACAACTGCGGTAAACCTACGCAACTGTATCGATCAAAAGCCGTTGAAACAATGGCCCTGGACTGCTATCCACTTCGTTCCAAAGGTTGAAAGGAGAAGCACCAAGGTGCGCTGCCTTGAGGCATTGCACACGCGAGTGGAAAGGGTGAGGCGGGTCGAAAGGTCAAAGGTCGCTTTCAGCGGCACCTGCTGGTGGCCTGGCCGCAAGATCTCGAGCAGAGGTGCCTCGGTGGCGAGACGTCAACTGCCTCACCTGGTATGGAGGCAACGTCGGATTAAGGCATGGGGGCTTTAGGGGCTGCAGTCCAGGGGCCTCCGCTAGCTGGAGGGCCTCCAGAGATGAAGTGAAAAGTTATTCTTAGGTTCTTTCGGTTAAGTCACGTCTAAAGATAAAATAATAAATTAAATAATAGCATATTACGACGTTTCGATTGCAACACAAGCAATCATCATCAGGCATAAAAGAAATAGCAACAAAAATCTAACTAGAAAACTATAGACAGACATACAAGCAGACAGACATCATTGCTTGAGTTGCAATCGAAACGTCGTAATATGCTATTATTTAATTTATTATTTTATCTTTAGACGTGACTTAACCGAAAGAACCAAAGAATAATTCCTGCAGTCACGACAGCTCCAAAATTAAGATTGAAGTGAAAAGTTATTTCATTTGTGAATGCTGAATCGTATTTGTTGTTAGCCTTGTAAAAATAAATTTTATTTTTCTTTAACTTTGTTTTCCTTTTGAAAATATTACTGAGGGCCTCAGTACTTGGTAGCCCTGGGGCCTACAAAATGTTAATCCGACCCTGTATGGAGGATGTCGTGGGTTCGATTGTGACCCTGACGCCTGCTGTATATTTGGAGTTTGCATGTATCTCTACCCGTGGTAGCTTGGATTTTTATCAATGCCTTCTGTTTTTTTGTTTATTCCCCTCCACATTTAGACATCAACGTGCTTTTAACAGTATTTGGCTGCAATAAATTTCCATCTGATAAGCCACTTCATTGAGCTATCATTTGCGGAAGCCAGGTCGCTTCTGAAAAAAAGAACCGTATAGCTCAGGTGGGCCTCAACCTGGTAAAGAAAAAATAGTTATTCGTTAAATTAGAACGAGAGGTGTCGCAACGGTCGGCCTCTCTTCGCCGCAGTAGTCGGAGCAGCTCTGGTTTTGTGGTCCAACTCCCGTCGGGGAAGTTGTTCACACCGCCTTCGATGCCCACGCTGGTCTCAGCGCCAAGGTGTGCAAGGCTCGCGTCACGTACACGTCGCGTGCGGTCGCAGGGTCGCTGGATGTCGTCGTTAAGTGCCTGCGTGTTGTTGCGAGGCGGCTTCCGCGCGTCTTGACTGTGGCGGCGTTGGGCTCTTTGGTGTCTTCAGGTTTGTTCGCCTGAGGTGCGTGAAACAGGAAAGCCAACGAGGGGGCTGTCCCCAGAGTCCCTCCTTCCCCGTTCGTCGAAATCCGACACGAAACAAAGAGGCGCCGTCGGTCTGTGTCGCCACGCATCTTCTCCAGAGCCACGCGTCCTTGCGGGTCGGAATGGATGTTGTCTGCGGTGGTAAATGCTCAACAAATTTTTGCGAAGATGACTCCTTTTTTTCTTCCCAGGAAAATGTACCGTGTCGTTTTGTTTTTGTTCGTTGTTGAGGAGCCGAGGAATCGAGCGCGCCCACGAGCATTTCCGTCGCGGAGATGGAGACAATTATATGAGGCCGACTCGGCCTCAAATGAGTACCTGGTGCGGTGTGTACAATCATCGCCGCTGGGGAGACAAAGGCGGTCGTGCGTGGTGCTGACCACCCACCCCCTCGTGTGCCGTGCCGGCCTTCATAGGTGCTCGCTAACAGTACTTGCCCCTGAAGTCTGTTAAGGCTATGCGGGGGATGTTTGTCTTTTTTACATTACAGAAACGTTAGAGATATGACTAGGCGAGGCCTTCATCCAGCAGTGGATCGATCATTGCTGATGATGATAAGTTAATTGGAAAGATCACAAAAACAAATCTAAATAATAATGTTACGAACAAACGAATATTGCTGTATGTGTATACAAGGTCATCGATAAAGATAAGCTGCTCCTGTTGGAATGGATTTTGCAACAGGAGTCGGTGCTAAATGGATCGATAGCAACACTCGCATGTATCTGCGTCTGTGTTGGATTTAGCACGACATCAAGCAGGAGGCTTGACCCCGATGGGTCTGGCTTGTATCATTTTTTTGTAATGTGCTTCGAGGCTTATTTCCAGTGGTCGTGGCGAGCGTTGCTCTGCTGCGCCTTCTGCGAGGGTTCGTCAGTGGAACGTACTCGCCCGTTGCTCGGACATCATCTGACGGAGACAATCAAAGTATGACAATGTTCCACTTTTCCCTGTAACGTCATGTAAAAACGATCCTTATTGGCACGTGTCGCTGCGTTCAAGTGAAAATGTTGCGTGTAACAAAATAGATATGAAGGTCAAAGGGTTCAAGGTGAAGCCTTGCAGAGATTGTTCACGTCTCCCGCTGGCGAAAGGGCTTCCACTCGAGGGAGCTCCAGAAAACCCTGCTTGAGGTCATTTCCCTTCCTCTCCCACCCTCGCCAGACATCTTAGAAGAGGTGGGAGGACCCAGACGTTACTCCACCACACACGAGTTGCCAATCGACGAACTTGCTTCGGAGGAGCCATTTTTTTTTAAATGTTGCCGACGCAGAGGTGGGAGGAGTTAAGAATCTCGCACCGTTGATTGTATTGCCACCTTGGATTGGTTGAAGAACCTTAACATTCAACTATGACATCTTAACAAACTGTTGCTTACAGAAGAAGAAGAAGAAAATTGCTGCGCCAGAAGATTGAATCGGCGACCCTCCGGATTGTAAGTGCAGTGCTCCACAGCAGTGCCCCCAACATCACAGAGGCCGTGTTCATTAGCGGAAACAAAGCACAGCCAAGTGGGTTGTAATGCAAACAAAAAACATAACTCTGATCATGTATGCACTGACCTTGAAGTTGATTGGTCCACACCCGAGACAGCTTTCCTTAGAGCCAAGTCTCACATGGTGTTGGACCAGATGATGCCAAAAGGCGCACTTTTTTGCATTATGACTGCAGGTATTGTGGTCTATGCAAACCTGACTCCCTGTAAAGAAAAGGTGTCAGTTTTGTTGCCAGATAAAAGGGTAAAAAACCAATTATCATATTTTTCTGCTGGCAAATGAGGTTCCAATGGTGTAAAGTGGGTTGTACTTTCATTGGTCTGGAACAAATCGGCTTTGACGTTCGCAGGAGGGCGTCTATCTAATACTCGGGTTCCGAATGTTCTACCAAGCCTCTCCCAGCATCCAGTGTGAGTTACACGGAGAGGTTGCAGTTGCACGGCTCTTAATCACAGAGCGGGCCCCACGCACGTGTCAGCTCCAAACTTAAAGTATTGCGGAGCGTCGTTCTAGCTGGATGAATGCGAATCGGGCACTGGGTGAAACATATACAAAGGGAGATTAATGGGACGTTAGTGTACATTGCACAACGGAGACCTCGATTGCGGCTACGAATTCACTTTTGAGTGCTGCGTTATCATTTCGGCGATCGAGGCCCTGTGTATTTATGCGCCTCGCGCAACAGAAATAGTTCGGCTCCGTACCCGTAAATGCTTTCCCGGGCACTCAATGTTGCGATCGATATCAATAGAAGCGTTCCACCCCGAAATGTCGCGTGGTTAAACGAAAACCTTCGGTGGTGAGTTCGAGCGCGCTCGACCGTGGCGCGGCCGTGAGTGCCGGAGCGGCCGTGGCGGACTGGGCAGGAAGGAATTTCGGAGAGCGTCCTTCGTCTCAAGGTGATGGCGCGGGCCAAAAGTGCGTCGCGTGGTAACGATAACGCGTGACGAGAGGCGTCCGCTCCCTCGAGGGGGCCGGAGTGACACCACCTGTGCACATGCCGTCAATCGTGACCCCCGGGCACGAGCTCACTGCAATGTGCCCACGCACATGTGACCTAGGCAGACGCGCCGGCTCAAACGCACCCGTCAGAATAGACACGTGGGGGGGAGAGGGGGGGCATGGGCGCAGCCGTCGAGTACACAAGCGGTGGGGCAAAACAACTCGGGCAAGGCTAAGTGTGCACACTGACAGAAAATACGTTTATTAATAAATAAGCGATATTAATAAATGAGTTTGCACTCATTGTGACGGACGTCGCGGTAAATGTTTCAGCCCTTTGGAACGGAGAGTGAGACTGCTCTTAACCTCGTATCGCATGTCACCAGAAAATGCCGCAGTGCATCACGCGGCGTGATGAATGCTGAAATACTTGCGGCTGAGCGTTGCAAGCCGTTGCTCAGCCGCAGCAACGCGCAGCGCCGCTGCGATGCCGGTTTCTCGGTGGGTGTTCGTTCCCAGGAACCTGGTGGGACAATTTGTGCAGCTTGAAGATCAACACCGACGTACCCACAAAGGGATGCTCGCGAAACATTCGCATCGCGCGCACGTAATGGGTAAACCGGCCTTTGGCAGACAACGATTTCCTTATTCCTCCGCGTACTCTCTTCGATATTGTTGGAGTGTGTCTACAAACGGATCCCCTCGTACTTGAGAGGTCCGTTCAACTTAATTCTGCATTTTACAATTTCTCTACATTGCTTGCCAAGCGCCCTGTGTTATTTCGCAAGCAGCGATCGTTCGCTATAAGCTTCCACCGCGCACCAGCTCTTTTGTAACTGCTTTGGAATTTTGCGCTGAGCGGGAGGCAGTTGATGTAATGGGAGATGATATCGAGCCGAGCCCGGGTGCCTTTGTGACCACCGGCGGCTGTAATGCAACAGGTGTAGACACTGAAGCGTTATGGTCTGCGATAGCAAAATCGACCACGGTAAGAAATGCCCAAGAATAGTGGACGATTTGTGTTGTGCTGCGGTGTGCCTCGTCACAACCGCCCTCCTCGCGTCACCGTCGGCAACAAAACACGTGGCCTGTTGTGTTGACTTCAAACCATCGAGTATGCAGACCCGCTTGTGATTACGGTGGCGAGATGTTAACGACCTCGCCTGGCATGCAGGAGACTGGGGGTTCGATCCCGACCCTGACGCCTTTATATTTGGAGTTTGCATGTTCTTCCCGTGGTCGCGTGGATTTTTCACCAGGTCCTCCCCCCCCCCTCCCCCTACATTTATAAACACGCATTTAGAGTATTTGGCTGCTATAAATTTCCACATGATAAGCCACTTCATCGAGCTATCATTTTTGGCCAGGTCGCTTATGAAAAAGAGCTACATAGCTCGGTGAGCCTTGCCTGATAAAAACAAAAATCGTGTTTTGTTTTGCTTTTATCGCCTTGGCTAGTGCTGAGACCTTGGCTAATTCCCGTGGAGAGTAATAACTTTCGTACCACTCTGGGATGGCTGGCTGGCTGGCTAAATGGCAATGGCACTTACCCTGGGACACAATTGTTTATTTGTCCCAACCACCCGGCTTTAAACCGTCAGACGGCAACAACGCGCCTCGAGTGCATTATTAATATGTGTGCCCTGTCACTGGAGAGGATGCTAAGTCCACTCGCCCCATCTGCTTACTTGCGCACTTAAAATACAATTTACACATCACCCTCGGTAGGTCTGTAGACGCACGCGGCCGCATGTCACATCCCAATAAAGAACTTAGAAAATGTGCATTTGTTTCAGCGCAAATGTCCGGCAACGCACGCAGAGAGACAAATCAACATATGATGTACGTACAGGAAACAATTCACCTCCTTAGATTTTCTGTAAACGTAGTCATTTCTAACAACGAAGGAAATACTATTTTTAAATATTTAACGAAAAAATGAGGCTTTAAAGTTGGGCTCGAGGTAAATGAATAAGATGCAAATAAAACACAAAGCAGCTCATGTCCAGGAGTGAGATGCATTGTGGGATTGCCGGACCATGAGGGATGGCAACAACATTGGAAGGCCGATATCCAGCAGTGGATAGAACGTGGATAGAGCATGGCAGATGATCATGATGATGATTAGTTCTATTAATAACATTTCAACTACAAAAAGTTTTCATCCAAATAATTTTTAGCGCAACATTCCACGTTTGAAATAACTAAATCTGAATTTTAGATGTTCAATCTAAAAGTTGTAATGTTTTTGAAGGACGTTGAAAGATTGTGAAGGTGTGCTTGTTCAGGACATACGGTACTGGGCTCCCAAGGTTAAGCTGGTCGGCATCTGATTGCCAAAAGTAGAAATAAATCCACAAAAACCTCCCAATATTTTGTGAATAAATCATTATTATGATCAAAATAATTACCGTGATCACAATGTGACTTCTCTTCTCGACGAGTGTCCATAGCAGTCACCTTGTTCAGACTTTGAGTGCCTGATGCCTGCAATTATTTTGCAAAGGCTGCGACACTTTATTCAATCAAGGTGGCCCTTGCGTGTGTTTCAATTGTTCACGAGAGGACACAGCATGACTCACGCTGTGCCTGCGCATTGTGCCTGAACACGCGCTATGCAGATGCGTTATCTATACACAGGAGAAGCTATTAATAGACTTCGAGGTTATGCTGTTTCACCTCTCGTAAAATAAATGAGATGCTTTTTGTAACCCCTCTTCCCCCGCAATGAGTTGTTCGAACTACAAAAGTGACACTTTGTAAGTCACTAACCAAGCGTTAAGATTCAAAGTAAGGTGACTTATATAAAAAAAAAAGTTAATTCTATTTCACAGTCCCTTTTTGCAAGCATCTGTTAGATGAAGGCCTCTGCATGCCGTGCCAGTCATGGGGTTGTTAGACCATACTTCGCTATGCTGGTCATTGTGCGTTTGTGAACGAGAAACTGAATATTAAATGTATACTGGAGGAATCCGATGAGCTATCAAGCTCTTTTTTCACAGATGTCCAGTAGAAGGGGGAGAGGGGGACACTCAGGATGAGTTCAGATATTCCATGCCACTGATGTGTAGCCGTGGCCAAAAATGTCACTCTTTTGCTGGGTTCAGAGCAGAGTACACAAACCATTGTGCCACAATTCCCCTGTAGGCAACTGAGCAATGAACGTCATTTCATAAATATGACTTCTGTAATAATTACACATTGAAATAGTATGAACTATAATTAGTTAAATGTTGAACTCAATTACGAATGGAGTGACTGTTATGATTCAGTGGCATGTCCAAACATCCAAACTCTAATAAATAAATTGCCTTTTGTTTACCCAGAACTGCTTCACCGATTCGCACGCCTCTTTGTGTGTGTTTTTTTTATTAATCAAAAGCCGTTAATGAGTGCTTGGCATGTGGGGACGTTAAAGCAGAATACCCAGGACCCCCCCCCTCCTACGCATGTGAGGTTGATAGCACTCAAAGCTTCACGCGGATTATAATGCACATTTGCTGCAAGGGCACGTCCTGGGAGCTGAACAACATTTTTTCAGGGCGCCACCAAACCCTTGGCTCCAAACATGCGCCGGATCGCAGGTGGTCACTGTCGCTCCGAACTGCCGAACTTGGGCAACTAAAGGAACATAAAAAGAATAGGTCTGTCGAGAAGACAGAGTCTGAATGAAACAACCCCAGGCTTGGAGCGTCTATTTAAGCTGGGTTGGAGGGGGAAGAGCGCCTTGACAGAAAAAAACAAGCACAAAGCATTACACTGGAGGTGCCCACTGCGATGGCCATATCGGGGCGCCACGGTGGCGAGATGTTAACTACCTCGCTTGGTATGTCGGAGGTCGTGGGATCGATCCCGACTCTGACGCCTGTATATGCGGAGTGTGTGTGTTTCTCTCCCCGTGGTCGTATGGATTCTTATCCAGGCCCTCCGGTTTCTCCCTCCACATTTAGAAACATGCGGTTAATAGTATTTGGCTACTAGAAATGTTCACGCGATAAGCCACTTTGCTGAGCTATCATTTGGGGCCAGTTCGCTTCTGAAAAATAGTTAAATAACTCAGTAGGCCTTACCTGGTGAAATTTAAATAATATTACAAAATCAGATGCGGAATATTTTAAATCTCAACGGGACACTGCTGCCATTGTGTGACAGCACACCGGACTTGCAATTCAGAGGTTGTCGCTTTGATCTCCTGGCGTGGCAGTTGAAATGATGACGCGGATTTATTCAATCCCCTGCCGCCTCCGTCCACCCAGTCGTATAATTGGGTGCTGCATAGTTAGCGGATCGAAGAGAGGTCGCATGTGGTGGTGGGATAAAGTGTGGGTACTCCCACCCCTATAGTGGAGGCCCTTCCACTGGCAGTGGCATCAGCAAGCATTTGCAGGGCTGAGCCTTTATCTGTTCCTCGTGGGGGAGAGGTAGGAGGTGGGTTTAAAGCTGCGTGGTGTATCCTTTGGGGAGGGGGCAGGGCCTGGCCCGGTGGGACGCTGCCAGATGGTCTGATAGTTATGTATTTTTAGAAATGGGAAAACACATTTCTGAATGTTTTGTGTGTGCTAATTTAAATAAATGAATAGGAGAAGTGCTGTGAAAAAAAGCCACAGCTTTTACATTGGGCCACCCTTTAAATATTGAAAGTCAAAGCAATGGTATGAGAGTCAAGATGGCCTGACAAATTATGGAAAACAGAGGCTCTGGAGTGTAAAGTTGAGAAATCTTTGCTGTATTAGTATTTATATCATCTGCACGTCCCCCCCCCCCCACACACATTAGTTCCGTTCTTAAGGGCACCTTACACTAGGCTGGCCTTTACCCAAATCATTCAGAATGCGTCCGATCTCGTCAGATCTCTGAAGCTAAGCATTGTTGAGCCTGGAGAGTGCTTGGATGGGCGACCACCACGCATGCCAGGTTGTTAGAGGCTGCGGCGAGGCGATGCAGTTGGCAGCAGATGGGGAGTGGAGAAAAATGTATCGTATTGTACTTCTATGTCCCCCTGCCTTCAACAACCCATACTGATCAGCGTGGTGACGAATGGTCAAATAACCCCCCCCCCCCCCACTGACTCGTGCAATGATGCAGAGGAGAGACTCCGGATCCAGCAGTGTATTTATTTTAAAAAAAATGGTTGTGCAGGTGCTTGTGCACGGGGTTATGGGATGCATGTGCAGACGTCTTGTTGCTGTGCTTGATCTCCAACGCGATTTCGTTTGGCCTATAAAGCGACTTGGTGACATTTCCAATGCTGCTGTTGCATCATTAGTTTTAAACCCGTGAGGCTGTGGGGTGCCCACTGGCATTGTGGGAGAGGGTCGTGCAAACGATGCTCTGAGCTGCATTAATGCGGCAAAAAGGTCAACAGGGAATAGCACCAGCGGTGTTGTTGTCCTGGCCACCCATGTTTATGAAAGTTTTGCCTAGGTTTGTCTTACAACGGCTAACAGCTAAGCGTGGCACGTGCATTGCGTTCTAACAACCCTGTTGCTGACAAGAGTCGATTAATTTGAGTTCCTTGGGCTAATTGGGTCCTGTAGGAAGGGGACTGACAGATTCACGCAGCGTGATGCTGTTGCTAGACCACTGTGCTCTGTAAACAAGGCCCGGTGTCTGGCGTTGGGCGTTTTCAATATTTCATGCAACCCCACTTTTGTGTGTGCTTTAGCATGACATGGCTTACTGTCACGTGACGCTAGAAGGCTCTTGTTGCAATGTACCAAATCTATTCCCGCAACCGATTTGGTTTAACTCCGTTTAATTTTACCACGCTGCCCTATTATCGCAAATATCTTATGGTCTCGCGAGCTAGATAAGCAAAACGGTTATTGGTTTTGTGTTGAGAATAAATCCTGGACCAACACCGATTTGTCCTGAACGCTCCATAACAGGATCAGGGAAAATGCATTTTTATTGTTATTGATTGTAACCTATCGTGGTGCATTTTAGACTCAAAAGCTATTCACTTTTGAAAGAAATTTGTACACGGTCGTTCTGAGCAGCTTTTTATTTTTTTACATCCAAAACGGTGTTTCTCATGTTCCCCAGTCGCTGCAATGCTCCGCAGCAAAGTTGAACCAATTGTGATTCTCTTTAGCGCTCCGATACGTTTCGTATCGGAGAAAATCCGAGGGAGAAAATAAAATAAATAAGAAATCAACCACCAAAATTGCAATAAAATAAGAGAAATTACTTTTTTTTTTTAGTAACACGCTGCACTATGAGCGCCGATCATTTCAGCAATGAACCGTAAGTGGCGTGAAACGAGCTGAGATAATAGAGCGGAGGCTTGCGATCTCCCAACTCATTATGTGCCCCACAATGTCACCTTGAACCCCTTCGTGTGCAGGGTCCTGAATCCAATCGCTGATGCGACATGAGGCATGGTCCCGGGGGCTCCATGAGAGAGCGTCTGACTGCAGGTCCTGTTAGCTGATGGGTCAGGGACTACACCCTTTGCCTATTTTGAGATATTGCATTTTTTGAGGGGGGGGGGGGTGGCATTCCCCCTTTGCTTCCACGTTCATGTCTTTCTTTGGCTGATGTTCTGCTCATAAGTGAATGTTTGATTCGTTGTTTTATTTCAAGAATATGATGAGGTTGGGTTAACTAAAAAATCACAGAATGCCTTTGAACGTCACACGTCACCCTTGCACCCATTATGTGAATATTTATTCATTTCTAAAAGATGTTTCATTTTCACTGAAATTAGTTTTAATTTTTTTTATTAACGTGGCTCTTACTTACCCAGTGTTACCTGTAGTTATTTTAGGTCCTCAGGTATTTAAAAAAAAATCTAATCGAGGATTAATTGTTCTGCTTCGAAGGTAGTTTTGATCATATGAAATAGCCCCTTTCAAAACTCGGACTAAAAAGTTATTAGTTAAAAAAAATTCGGTTACTTAGGGTAAATTCAAAACCGTAAGCACAATTTTGTTGGTATGTTCTTACAAAGAGCTCCAACTGAATTATTAATCACATTGACAAAGCATTCATAGCAATGACATTAAACAGTATATTAAACACGTATGTGTAGTGTCTGTGTTATGCATTATGTTGTCTTAAAGTTTATTTTGCTTTTTTTTATACGAGCTTATGGATATTTTTTTTTACAACAGCAACTCACGAGTGTGATTATGGAACTCCGCCTGGCACACTTAATCCTCGCATTATCACGAACCACTGTTTTAGCCAGAGCGTAAAAAAATGCATTTTACATCAGTGTAACTCTCAAAAAACTGTGCAGATCAATAGCACTATATGTCTCGGGGTTGTTCATTCCACCTGTTAAAGAATGTTGTATGGATTCGTCTTTTTTGTCGCGTGGGTTTGAGTATGAGATATCACATAGCATGGCGCAAATTCACCCAAACATTGGAACACTTAAAGCGCACACTTTCCAAAGGTTAAATATGTACTTGGGCTCGCACAAATCAGCAACGATTTTTACATGTTCAACAAATATCATAGTTGCAGGTGGTACCCTTTAACAATTGCCGGCGGATAACTGTTATTAAAGAAAAGTGCCTCGTGGAATAGACACCACATGAGGCATTTGTTCAGCAACAGCATGCGATAAATTACAGCTCTTTTCAATCTACTGCTGGATGAAGACCTTCCCCTCTCACGTTATGGGGGGCGGGGGGTGGGGTTACGGGAGGGGGATATTCAACCATAATTCACCACACTGGTCAGTGGGGTTTGGTAAAGAAAAAACCTGCACCAGTTTACGCTTCAGCAACAGATGCATGGCAGCCTCGGCAGGGAATTGAACTCGGAACGCCGGATTTCATTGTGCGGTGCGCGAACCACTCCACCACATTTACCGCAGTGACAAACACGCACATTACCTCTAGGCATGTCATTCCTATTTGCAGAATGAAGATATTCCGAATTCCAACAAAGTCGAGCGAAAGCCATCGTGTATATTCAACGCTGCCCCGTGGAGCGTGTATATTTTCAAATGCCGTAGAGGTCACCTTTTCCATAAATACGAGCTGCAGGTGCCATCATGCATTCCACCCTCTGGCAGAGCTCTTAAAAGGGTCTCAGGACGGACAGAGCCAAAGTGTCAAGTTCTGACATCGTTTTCAAAAGAATACAAAAAATAATATCGTTTTTTTTCCCGCAATAAAGTTCACATATTTTTTTGCAACGCCCTTGGCACCACACGCCACCGTTCTCAACGCCTTCTCCAGGGATGCGTATTTGTCACGTCCCCCGCTCAATAGCGTGTTATTAATATAATTTACCGATTTATTTATTTTTCACGACTGTTACCAATGGCCCAAAATGTGCCTCAAAAAGGGCCTCTTGAACCACTCGGTCCAACGCGCCTTGTCCGAAATTCCAGAGGACAGTACACCCTCGGATTAACAAAAAAATTGATATAATTGTAAACATTCTAGTGAAACGTCAAATCTAATTAACATTTTTGTTGCGAGATTTTTTTGTATCCAAACGTTACTCACAAGGGGAATCGCTAAGGGAATGTTGCTTTCTGTAAACAACGCATCAATGATTGCGAACACATTATAAAGAACGGTGCCAAAAATAAAGCATGTTGCGTATAATTTAGCACAGGTGTGGGTGTGTGGCTAGAAGATAACATTTTGTGGGGGGGGGGGGGGCGTGGGATGGTTGGTGCTGTAATTGCGACTTCAATGTCAGGGAGATACGACCTCTAACCCTGTAGCAAAGATACTGCTGCCGTGGGTGTGATGGTTTGCACAGTGGGCGGGCTTGCAAGCCAGAGGTCACCGGTTCACCGTGCCCGCGCGCCAGTTGAAACAACGGCGAAAGTTTCTTGAAATCCTCTGATAGTGCGCTGTTTTTGAGTTGTACGCCTTTTGGCGTCATCTGGTCCAACACCAATGGAGACTAGGCTCTAAGAAAAGCTGTCTTGGGTGCGAACCAATCAACTTCAAGGACAGTGCATATCATTATCAGAGTTGTTTCTTTTTGTTTGCATTTTGACTGCTTGTGTTGTGGTTATTGCAAACATGATGCCTTGTATAAAGGTGTCAGTTTTTGTACCAGTTGAAAGGGTAAAAGCCTATCACTATCCTCGCCCTGCTTAATTGCATCGACTCCGTCGGCTGTTCGTGGAAACCCTCACAGTCAACCACTCTGGGGGGAAGTCACTCTCTGCTGCCTCTGTAATCAGGAATCCCCCCCCCCCTCGTCCCCCCCCTGTCATCTGTGCTGTTGACTCTCTGCCCCTGTTCAAGTCCCAGCTGAAGGGCCTTCCTCTTCTCCTCTATGACAGTTCATTCAAAATATATTGTCGTATTACCGTAAACATATGTAATGTTATATATGTAGTTTAACACGTGACCAATATAATCCATAATCAACGCTTTTTGTGGGGGGGGGGGGGGGTTAGAGCGTGTAAATATAAGTACGTCATTAACCCACCACCACCTGACACAGCAAATTAACAGGAAGACTTCTCCACAATTCCGGCAAATCGCCTGATGAAGCTGGTTGTGGTTGTAATCACCAGCGAAACGTCTTTAACTCAAATTGTAAATGTTGTCGGTCTACTCTCCAAACACACCGGTGCGCTCAATAGCAACTATTTGGCACGTTTTGTTTACGTGACAAACCTTACTAATTGGCCGTGTCAGATGGTGGTGGGTTCATGACACATTTATATTTACACGATCTAACCCAAAAACACCCACTTATTATGGTTTTTATATAGTTTCTCCGTTTTTGGAGTTAATTCTGTACCGTGTCATGCGAAGCATTTGCATTAGATACTTATATACATGCCTCCATGTGATATATTTTTTGAACTGGTTAGGTCACAACTTTCACATTAGCAGACTTGATCACGGGTGTACAGAGTGAGCAATGAGTGGATGATTTGATTTCTAACGCGGTGGGCGCAGCCACCATCCCAAGGATGTGGAAAGGTCACGGCTGCGATGGATCTGTTGTCTGCTGTCAGGAATGTTAATACCGTTCAGGCAGCCGAATATCCAAGGTTTAAGTGGTTGGGGTCCCATCATATGGGTGGCTTACCAGAGAAAGCAAAATCACGGGAATGTCTTCGCAAAATTGTCTGTTGCATGGGAGGTAGGCAGGCAGGTGAGCGAGACCCTATCTAAGGTAGGCTGTCTGCGATGATGAATACTAAGCTAAACCTATTTCCAGACAACCTCTGTATCACTTACAAAGATTACTTTTTTTTTTGCTTCGTGCTTGTGTGTGGCAGGCGCATTTTGTTGACGGGGAAACATTACAGAGCTCAAGTGAATAAGTGAGTGCGGATGCCGCTATCGCCCTAAGTCGCGCGTTCTCACTTTGAGATCCCTTTCTCTCTCGTCTCGTCCCAAACACATTTCGACCGAGTGCCCCTTAACGGCGCTCACCTGATGAGTCCATCACCCACGAGCACCGGCCATTAGAATAAAATAACACAACACGTGACGAGGCTCCAGCGAGTATCCTAATGCGTCCGGAGTTCTTCCGAGGACACGCTCTCGAAACGTGTTCGGCATCATCGTTTTACAAGTCGGGGGGGGGGTGGGCGGTGGGCAAAACCGACTCCGCGAAGGGGAGGAGGGCGATGGGATGTTACGGCCAGCGGAAGCAAGGCTGGGATGGTGCCGTAAGCGTTGAGTAAGATAATAAAAGCTGCGTCTCATGGCTGTGGAGGTGCTGTAGCAGACGGGGTGGTGCACCGGGAGGTTTGGGCTGAACGTTTGACTGGGGCCTCAACACGGACCTCCTCCAAAGTGCAGTTATTTGCTTTTTTTTCCACTCCCGTGGCTATAGTGTCTGTCTGCTTCTGCACATGCCATTTCGAACTTATTTATCATATAGATGTATTTTAATGGAATTTTTTTAGATATAATAGTTGTATATGTAACATTTGACTCTAAACATTATCCCAATTGGCTCCTACCCTTGCAGAAACATATTGTAGTGGAGGGAGCTAAGGATTATTGTTTACCTACCCAGTTCGCCAAATGGGCTGTGGGCCATTCCCCCCGCCCTTAACCCCACCCCCCACCTCCCCCACCTTCACGATTACATTACCTACAGTCTCACTCTTCTCAAAATTAGCAATGTCAATTTTACGCATCAATTACCATGTTATTGTGAATTATATTTAGTTTCACTTTAGTCACATGCAGGCGTGTGCACGGCAGAGGTAGGGGCTTGTATGGATTGGGGGGGGGGGATCAGGCAATTTGCATCGCATTTTAAATAAATGGCTTTTTCCCTAACGTCTTCAGCATATCCAACGCTCACCCTCCCCACCCCACCAGTGCAGTGAAACAGTGGCCGTGTCAATCGCTGAATGCCATTTACACGCCTAGAGCATGGGGGCAGTGGTGTTACACGAAGCATTAAAGTCAGATCACGGTGTAAGAAAAAAACTGATTAGTGCCGGGCTTTAATCGGAGCGCTTGTAAGGCGAGCGCCTACCTGAAGCCGTGCTGTCATTCATGCTCAGGGAAAACGCCGCCCTAGAACTGTAGAGAGACCGACTTGTGGCCCATGTAATCCATAGAAATAATGGGCTCTCGGGTGGGTAAAACTCAAGGTTTTATATGCAACAGTGATCTCTGATCATTAATTCGCACTGTTGGCACTAATTGTAATTGTGGGGGCTCCACTTATTTGGGTCACTCTTTTATGTGTGTGTGTATATGCAGTATATATGTTGAGTAGAAGAATCGACACGGAGACGTATCTTCTGGTAAGGGCTCACGCCCGGTTTATTAGGGGCTTATGCCTAACCGTTATTATGGACCATCGTATAACTCCCCAAGGAAAGGGAACTGGGATGTCCCTAGCACCCACTCAGGCTATTCAGGCTCTTCTCTCAGCACCGACCGAGGGATCAGCCAACTCAGTCGGGCCGGGTGAAGTAGCCACCCTAGCCTGGTGCTAATTTCCCCCTACCCTGGGGTCCCCACTTCCAACCTCTCTTGTTCCCGGCCCCTGGCGACGACCCCGTTCACGTCACCGGTCCCAGCTTATATATTCCGGGGTGACATGACGTCATCCATTCTACACCCCAGGGTTACATGACGTCATCAACTACCACAACATATATTAAATCCCATCGTAGGATCCCAATGTGCAATGCATAGAAAGCAGGAAACTAAAACAGAACCAGGGCAACCGACCAAACTTAAGAGGGAAGGCCACTTTAAAGAGATGGGTTTTCAAAGCAGACTTAAATATACCATAGCGTTTGCTGCTGGAGACATTTTGAATAGGGAAAGTTAATTGTATTTTTTTGTATAATAAGGGGATAATCTCTGCGTATGTTGGTTTTTGTATCTAGGTACAGTATCTTTCTCCAGAGGACTCCTTAGACTGCTCCGCAAATGTCAGTGAATGAATGCTTCATTTGAAAGCTTATAATTTGTAGGTATCTCAGAATGTTTATATTGATTTATTCAGAATCGTTATCTATCCTGGAGGATTCCGATGAGCTATGAAGCTCTTTTACCAACGAGGTCGAAATTATGGAAGAGCAATTGGCCTTTGACCCGCTATTTTGTGTGGAATCCATAGCAGTATGGATTAATCCATCGTGCCGTAATAGGGATTGCAGTACACGATATCTTTTCAATTGCAACTCGCTTAAAGGCCTCTTGCTGTTTTTAGAAACCTGCCTTTGCAAAAGAGACGGCTTCTTACCCTGCGTCAGTTTATCACAAACTGCACCATCGCACGTGGCAATGCAACTTTAAGGGAATTTTTTTTGTTAAATTGTTTTCATGAGAGCTGCTGAGAGGAAAAAAAAAAGATAATTTTGTTGGCAATTCTTGCTTCTGTCAGCTGCAGTGGCAGTGGTGCACGAGTGCAATTAACAACTCAACACATTCGTCAATACGACTGACCTTGATAGAAAAAAATATATAAAGTAATCGTCGACGTTCCAGGCAATGATCCATATTCATCGCACGTAAATATTTTTTTTGGAATACAGAAATCTATTGTGCTGAATTCCATAAATCTAGGAGCAAACCTGGAAAAGCAGTTGCGAGTAGCAGCAACATCATCAACACCAGCTAACATCACACGCCTCGCCAAAGAGAAGCAGTTCCAGCCATCACATTAGGGTTGAGTTAATTAAATGTTTGACCAAATATAACAGGCTATTCTTTGGTTTTTGTTCGGTTAAGTCACGTCTAAAAATAAAATAATAAATTAAAATAACATATTACGACGTTTCGATTGCAAAACAAGCAATCATCAGGTATAAAAGAAATAGCAACAAAAATCTAACTAGAAAACTATAGACAGACATGCAAGCAGACAGACATCACAACGGCACACAGAGAGAGGACACAAATCGGCACAAAGAGAGGGGTCGTTTCTGTGACGGTCCCTTAAATATAGAGAGGGGGGGCGGGGACGGAGAGAGGGAGGGGGCAGAGAGAATTAGCATATCAATGAGTGTACGGCAACGTACTGCTGTTGCAAGTAAGATGACAATGTGGAACGGGCACGCAAAATTGAAAATGTTATTTTAATTTATTATTTTATTTTTAGACGTGACTTAACCGAAAAAAAAAACCAAAGAATAATTCCTGCAGTCACGAAAGCTCCTAAATTAAGATTATAACAGGCTAATTTTTAAGTTGATAATTTTGCATGGCCCGCGAATGATGTTATAAATATCCAAATGGCACTTGGCAGAAAAAATGTTCCCCACCCGTGTTGTAACGGTTTGATCACCCGACGTGGCAGTTGAAACGAAGACGCGTATTTATTCAATCCCTGGCCGCGCCAGTCCACCCAGTCGTATAATTGGGTGCTCCACAGTTAGCGGCTGGACGAGAGGTCGTGTGTGGTGGTGGCATAACGCGTCTGGCTAGCGTGAAAAAAATCGGCTCCCTGGTGCTCCCTTTAGCGGAGACCCTTCCACCAGCAGTGACATTTGGCTGCTATACATTTCCGAATGATAAGCCACTTCGTTGAGCTATCGTTTTTGACCAAGTCGCTTCTGAAAATGAGCTACGTAGCCCAGTAGGCCGTAAAATAAATACAATGTTTAGTCTCGTGTAGATGCTTTCACTGCCGGTTCTGCGGGCCGCATTGCTTCCTTGTGGGAACGGCTCAGCCGGCTTTCAGCCTCCAGCGCATTTAGTAATATTTACATATTTTTTTTGGACGCCTATGCAGCTTTGTTTGCCGCTGAGATAAAGAAGCACAATGGCACTGCATTAAGTACTTCTTCTACTGCTGCTACAGATGACAATCTTTGTACGCGCGCGCCTGAGCACCCAGCTTAATATAAGATGCAGCACTCGGAATATGCTCGGCTAAAATGTTGAGACATTTCACAATGTGTGTCTATTTGCCGCCGTATTTCATCCCTCCTTGCGATGAGAAAAAAATAAATCCGCAGAAATCACAGAGCAATCACGTAAACATAAATCTTCTATTCTTTGGTTCTTTCGGTAAAATTTCGATTTAAAACTTTCGTGACTGCAGGAATTCATCTTCTTGGTTCTTTCGGTAAAGTCACGTAGAAGGGAAATAATAAAATGATACAAATGAAACATCATATTTATTATCAAAATAATAAAACATCATATTTAAAATAAAAATATAACGTAATATTTATTAAAATAATAAAAATAAAACATAATAAAACATAATAAATATGATGTTTTATTTTTATTACTTTATTATTTCCCTTCTACGTGACTTTACCGAAAGAAACAAGAATATCTTTCGGTAAAGTCATGTAGATAGAAAAATAATAAATGATATAACATCACGACGTTTCGATCGCAACACAATCGATCGTCCTCAGGTGATCAAATACAGCAGGCGGACTGCTGAGGCAGGCAGAAATACAGCGAGAGAGCTATTGCAGCCAAAGGTTATATATATGCTTGAAGTGGGCGGGACTAGAGATGGAATTTGCAAGTAAACGCAAGACCGCAAAGCCAGGAATACCTCGGCTCAATGTACCATAATACTTGTGGCCAGAATGCAAACAAAAATAAGGCGATCGGTATTACCTCGGTGTCGCGGCATCTCTTCAGACAAGTGAGCGACTCGATCAGATGAGCCCTCTTGTCTCAGGGTCCGTTGAAAGATCTAATGGTCGTGTGAATCATCTGTTTTTAACCTTGACTTTTCAAAAGGTATTTAGTAAATTATTATTTGAAAACAATTGTTATTTTACTTTGCAGTGTTTCATATTAATACGCAGGTTTTTAAAAATATATATTATCATTCTTTCAGAAGGTATATATTCATCCAATCATATTCGTATGTGTCGAAGTATGTATTATACTGGTAGGAACCTCTTGGTTACACCAGCCCACAGGGGATTATTGTGTCCGTCCGTCGTGCAGGGAGGGGCTGGGTGGGGAGGGGCAGGGTGGGAAGGGTGGGGCTGGGTGGGGGGTTGGGAGGGGTGGGGCTGGGTGGGGAGGGGCTGGTCACCCCGTGTTGCCCTTATAAAACTCAACGTTAAACCTACTCACGCCGGCTTGTGCCCGCCCTCACAGTCGGCCATATTTGCGGAATACACCACGCCACCGTTGACCCTGGCCATTGACCGAGCAACCCAACGTTCCTACCAGCTCCCTCCGCAGGAATGTGTTTAACTGTGGTACTGCACAGCTCCACTCCTTCGGTCTCCGAGTAGTTTCCCTTGCACAGATGAATTGACGAGCAGCGACGCAGTCCAAACCCAAGGCTCCCCACACCGACCACGAGTCCTCTCCTGCCTCTGCTTATATTCACCCCAGTGGAGCTAGGCTCCGCCTCTAGCCACGCCCCGTCAAGGAACCTTCCCGAAGGCTCCCGAAGCATCTTTCCAGGCTCTGCCCATCACCTTTGGCCCAGATGTTATTCCCTATTAGGATTGGATGCCGATGACATAACAGTGCCTGTACCCAGTGACCCTCTGGCACCCGCTGGATGGCGCTCTCTCATTACACTTGCACCAGAGCCTATGCCACCTATGCTGCATTACTGGTCTAACAGGATCCATCGCTACTGCTGGGGTTGCTGTCCTCATGGACTTCACTCGTGGATGCCTCCAACTCTGTGTTTGCGTCTTCACTTGCACTGCTCCACTTTGGAATCCCCTCCCCCCACCAACACCCCCCATAGTCTCTATTCCCGAGTTGAAGATAAGTATGAACTCTCGTGTATTATTATAGCCTCAATCGAACTGCGTGCTGGCTGCTTGGTCAGTCAGCTCAACTTCGACAGCAAACCGCCACGCGAACGAGCCTTGCGCTCTCCTGGCCACACTCGGCTCAGCAGCGTGTCGAGTTTTGCTGGTGCAGATCAAGGCAAGGCCATATTGTTCGTCTCATCCCTCCTCCACCCCCTCCGCCCTCCACCCTCATCCCCCCTCCACCCCCCAGCCCCCCTCCACCGTGCTGGGGCGACCGGCTCGGGGCACGTCTTGTTCACGCAGCTGCCGCGATTCAAATGGAGTCCGTGTTGCGCTGGTGGATCATTATCAGACTTTTGTATCTCAAAGTATAAAACTGCCACAGGGTCACAAACTTTAATTGTTTTTGTTTTCCCTCTGAAAATATGGGGCACGTAATTTAATGGCGGGTTTCATTGTTTTCAAGTGGCTTTGATCATAATTGCTTATAAGCTATATTTGGTTTATTTTTTATAGTTGTGTTACCAAATTAATTTATAGCATCACGCTAATTTCGTTTTGTTAACGCTTTTTCAACTAAGTAATACAGTGTATCTGTGTTCATTGGTAATATTTAAATGCTCTATGTAACATTACCCAGTTCTGATTTAAATGCTTTGGTAGTTTTCTTCTTCTGTCTGTTAATTATTGACGTCCTCAAAGGGGAAATTTGAAACAGTGTGAGAAATTTCGCACGGTAATTGCATCCATCCTTTCTGGATATTACAGCAAAGACAAATATCCCCCGTATAGCCTTTAACAGATTGTTGTGGCAAGTGCTGAAAGCGAGCACCTAAGAAGGCCGGCACGGCACACGAAGGGGTGGGTAGCCAACACCACGCCTTTGTAGCCAACACCACGCCTTTGTCTCCCTAGTGGGAAATTTTACACACCGCACCGGGTACTCATTTGAGGCTGAGTCGACCTAGGAGAGGCCCAGGACCGCCTCAGATAATCGCCACTGGTGTTGGTGGCCGTGAGCGGGAATGGTAGAGCGGCGCGCTAACCGCTGCACCACCGCTCGCTGGATATGACAGCGCTCCACCGCACACGGACACGTTGCCGTGACTTGCGCGTTCACAAAATTCCGTGGCACTTTCCGTCTTCGTCGAAACCAAAACAACAACATTGTGTGCCCAATGAAGAAAAGAACAGAAACAAGACTGTAACGGTGAGCACAATGTACTTGTAAATCCTGGGGTCGCCGGTTCATTCTGCCAGCAGGGCAGTTGAAACGATAGTGAACATTGAATCAATCCCCCCCCCACCTCTGCCTCTGGTTCACCCAGCATAATAAATTGGTGCACCCCAGCTAATCGATCGGAAGGCTGCGCGTGGTAAGGCACCGTGTGGGTTTATGCCTCCGTATTTTCCAAAACGCCTGGTCAGCGTGGAAGAGTAGGCCAAATATCGCCTACTCTTCATTCATCGATGCCCTTCTACCAGCAGCAGTGTAAGTAGGCAATTTCAAGGGCTGCACCTTTAACAACCGCTTCAACAAATTCTTCTTTTTGTAATGAGCAATACTACCAATACCATGTTATTGTTTAGTCTGACCATTATATTTCTTTTACAAGTTCATGGATTGCGTATAATCTTTTTGTTGCCAGAAACCCAAGGCTGAACATTTAAAATGCGCTGTGTTGTTGACGAAGGTTTGCTTCGTCCGCATATGTATTGAGGGTGCAGTGGTTGATGCAGTGTTTAACGATCCGGCCTGCAAACATAGCCACCCCGGGTTCGATTTTTGGGCCACGACAAACATCAGCAGCGAGCAATAGCGAAACTGGTCCAATTACCCTCCCCCTCTTCACTCAAACCTGCACTGACCAGGGTGGTGAAGTATGGTCAAATCTGGTATGGGGAAGCTTTCATCCATCGGTGGATTGAGAATGGCCTGCATGTGTTTTAATTCGTCACGCATTTGTATTAACTTGATGTGAACAACTAAGCAGCCTTGTGTAAAAGAAAGCCGTGATTAAATCCACAGTAACGCATACTGTGATACGTATGGAATGATTGTGCTGACAAATTACCTGCTGCTGTAGAGAAGTGTAGATAACTGCAATTGCAATCTTTCAGAAGTTTGTAATTTCAAGAATACGGTGATTATAGCCCACATTACCCATTTCCTGCTAAGAAGTGTGAAAGCGTACGCTCACGTCCGCGCAATCACACTTTGTGCAAATTTTCCCAGTTGATTGTTCGAGGTTACAATTTGAATAGCATGATTGGCCCTCGGCGAGGCGCTGTCAAATTCCGCCCTCCCTTTATAGCCCAGTGAGTCGAAGGGTTGGCGGGTACCACCTGGAGTAACACATTCTGCATATATCTGCCATGGGCAGTATCCACTGTGCCGGAAGCTTAGTGGACATACCATCTGTTTTATATAAACACTCCCGAGTTAGTGTTCATATTCCATCGATATTTCATATCACCATAATGTTTTGTATTATGTACATATTTACATACAAGAATATACTATTGTGCCCTACTGTAATGGAATTTAAAAAAAAACCTTGGTGTCCTTGCTGTCGTTTATATTTGTGATCCGGCCAGAAATTCGTTGTTACAATTTGCCGCCATGGATTGTACTCATTAAGTCCCCTTCTGGGCCGATGGCTTGAAGGCCAAGAGAATAGCGCTCTACATTCCCAGCGAGAACACCGCCTGTCGTTTCTCGTGCCCAGGGATGCAGCCTCACTTTTGAAGTTTTGGGGGTGTGTTGCTTGTGAATGTTTCCCGGCGGTTAATGAGTTGATTACAGATACTATCGGCGAATTTCGCCCCCAAAATTCGTCGTGGATAAGAGTAATTATGCGGCATAATTATATTAATTCTATGCCACCACTGGCTCCTGGGTGTTCATGAGCTACCGTGTATTTAATCAGCACAATCATCTTTTGTCACCTTGATGGAGGAAGGTAAATGCGGACTGAAAAATACCGTGTTTGTGACCAAAAATACCGTGTTTGTGACCAAAAATACCGTGATTGTGACCAAAAATACCGTATTTGTGACGAAAATACCGTGTTTGAGACCAAAAATACCGTGTTTGTGACCAAAAATACCGTGTTTGTGACCAAAAATACCGTGTTTGTGACCAAAAATACCGTGTTTGTGACCAAAAATACCGTGTTTGTGACCAAAAATACCGTGTTTGTGACCAAAAATACCGTGTTTGTGACCAAAATACCGTGTTTGTGACCAAAAATACCGTGTTTGTGACCAAAATACCGTGTTTGTGACCAACAATACCGTGTTTGTGACCAAAATACCGTATTTGTGACCAAAAATACCGTGTTTGTGACCAAAAATACCGTGTTTGTGACCAAAAATACCGTGTTTGTGACCAAAAATACCGTGTTTGTGACCAAAAATACCGTGTTTGTGACCAAAAATACCGTGTTTGTGACCAAAAATACCGTGTTTGTGACCAAAAATGCTGTGTTTGTGACCAAAAATACCGTGTTTGTGACAAAAATTGCTGTGTTTGTGACCCAAAATACCGTGTTTGTGACCAAAAATAACTTGTTTGTGACCAAAAATGCCGTGTTTGTGACCAAAAATGCCGTGTTTGTGACCAAAAATACCGTGTTTGTGACCAAAAATACCGTGTTTGTGACCAAAAATACCGTGTTTGTGACCAAAAATGCCGTGTTTGTGACCAAAATACCGTGTTTGTGACCAAAAATACCGTGTTTGTGACCAAAAATGCCGTGTTTGTGACCAAAAATACCGTGTTTGTGACCAAAAATACCGTGTTTGTGACCAAAAATACCGTGTTTGTGACCAAAAATACCGTGTTTGTGACCAAAAATACCATGTTTGTGACCAAAATTACCGTGTTTGTGACCGAAATACCGTGTTTGTGACCAATAATACCGTGTTTGTGACCAATAATACCGTGTTTGTGACCAAAAATACCGTGTTTGTGACCAAAAATACCGTGTTTGTGACCAAAAATGCCGTGTTTGTGACCAAAATACCGTGTTTGTGACCAAAAATACCGTGTTTGTGACCAAAAATGCCGTGTTTGTGACCAAAAATACCGTGTTTGTGACCAAAAATACCGTGTTTGTGACCAAAAATACCGTGTTTGTGACCAAAAATACCGTGTTTGTGACCAAAAATACCATGTTTGTGACCAAAATTACCGTGTTTGTGACCGAAATACCGTGTTTGTGACCAATAATACCGTGTTTGTGACCAAAAATACCGTGTTTGTGACCAAAAATACCGTGTTTGTGACCAAAAATACTGTTTGTGACCAAAAATGCCGTGTTTGAGACCAAAAATACCGTGTTTGTGACCAAAAATGCCATGTTTGTGACCAAAAATACCGTGTTTGTGACCAAAAATACCGTGTTTGTGACCAAAAATGCCGTGTTTGTGACCAAAAATACCGTGTTTGTGACCAAAAATGCCATGTTTGTGACCAAAAATACCGTGTTTGTGACCAAAAATACCGTGTTTGTGACCAAAAATACCGTGTTTGTGACCAAAAATACCGTGTTTGTGACCAAAAATGCCGTGTTTGTGACCAAAAATACCGTGTTTGTGATAAAAAATACCGTGTTTGTGACCAAAAATGCCGTGTTTGTGACCAAAAATGCCGTGTTTGTGACCAAAAATGCCGTGTTTGTGACCAAAAATGCCGTGTTTGTGACCAAAAATGCCCTGTTTGTGACCAAAAATACCGTGTTTGTGACCAAAAATACGTGTTTGTGACCAAAAATACCGTGTTTGTGACCAAAAATACCGTGTTTGTGACCAAAATTACCGTGTTTGTGACCCAAAATACCGTGTTTGTGACCAAAAATACCGTGTTTGTGACCAAAAAGACCGTGTTTGTGACCAAAAATACCGTGTTTGTGACCAAAAATACCGTGTTTGTGACCAAAAATATCATGTTTGTGACCAAAAATACCGTGTTTGTGACCAAAAATACCGTGTTGGTGACCAAAAATACCGTGGCTCTCTCTTCGCCAGTGGTTGTGCAACAGCCACCATACGACGAGGTGAATGCTCTTCTTGGTTCTTTCGGTAAAGTCAAAGTGTGACTTTACCGAAAGAACCAAGAAGATGAATCCCTGCAGTCACGAAAGCTTTAAATCGAAAGAAATGAATGCTGATGATCTTGTTAATAAATTAACCAATGGCTTTAAAATGTTTCCATAATTATTATAAAATCAGTGTGCTGCATTATGTTTTCCGATAAGAGAGCATGACATAGATAATGAGCTGTGTAAGCGGATTTTTTGAAATTGAAATGTGGGCGTTGAGAAAATTGTTGAAAAGTCACCTGGATCGATATTAGGTCACGGAGTTTGGCAGACAAGTCTGCAGAAAGACTCACTCACGGCAAAGATGGATGGAACATTGGCCTCAAGACAGAAGAATGTTTATTCAGAAGAGGAGAGCAAAGGAAAGGATGCGGATCGATGACCACCAACTTAAGAGATGGCACAATCGATTGAGTGAATAATTTTCCAATTTTGAAGAGCTTTTTAAGCACTCCACCCACGATTTTATTTATGCATAATGCAACAATCTGCTTTAACAGTCAGGTAAAGGTGCGGCCATGCAATTGCTCGTTTATGCCAGTGCTGGAGGAAGGACCTCCACTCATGGAAGCTCCAGTGAGCCGTCACTAGAGAGTGTTTGGCCTACTCTTCCATGCTGGCCAGACGTCTTAGAAGTGCCCACACTTTAGCCCATCGACAAATTATGGCGCACCCATTTATACCACTTGATTGTAACAGAATAAGGTAAATTAACATTAATTAAATGTTGACTTAAAGCTTTCGTGACTGCAGGAATCAATATTCCTTGGGTCTTTCGGTAAAGTCACGTCGATAGGTTCAAAGAAAATAACAAAAAAACAACAAAAAACGACGACGTTTCGATCACAACACAAGCGATCGTCATCATCTATTTGAGAAGAAGAATGCATCATATTTAATTTTGTATACCGATAAGGGCTCCCATCAGGGCACGATGTCATCCGCAGGCATTTATTACTACTACTACTACCAAATAAGCATTCGGTGTTGTGACCTGGAGGTTTCGCAACGGCCGAAGCACGTGGTGCCGCAATATTGCGTGTGGTGTCGGCACCCCGCAGTCGAGAGTTCGTGTTCATTCAATTCGCCGGATTGTCATGCAGCTCTTCGCGCACACGCGGGGCGTTCTGACATGTTTCTCATCATTTCATTTTATTTATTGATATAAATTATTTCACCGGGAACACCGTCTCGTAAATGCGTAGTTCAATTTTAATGAGAGGTCATGAACAGCGACCGCCGTAATTGCACGGCCGTTATGCTGCCTCCTCTCTCTCTCTGTCTCTCTCTCTCTGTCTCTCTCTCTCTGTGTATCTCTGGCGCTGTCTGATGCTCGACTGTCACGCGTCTTGCGTGAGTCAGCCGGGATGGTCCCCGCTACGGATTGATTCCCATCGGTGGGAACGCTTCCCACCGTATGCTTCCCACTCTGCCCGGAACGCACAGACGGTGACAAAACATGTGGAGAGGTCCACATGTTTTGCACGTGACTGACACAGCCTGCCTTTGCGCACGCATTAATTTAGCTGCATGCTAAAGCAACGGGTATATACATATTTTTGCAGGTACTTATATTTTATTTTTTGTTGCAATTCCACGTGCGCTTCGCACCCGTGGAGTAATGGGTGAGCACATTGGACTTGCAGAGCCAGAGGTCGCCCGGTTCGATTTGATCCTTCGGCGCTGTCGCGTAAGTCCATGAAATATGGAGGGATTATGCATGCATGGGTTACCGCACGGTGTCCAGCATTGTGTGTGGTTGTGCGTGAGACACGAGCGTGAGACACGCGGGGTTTTAACACTTGCAGCACGGGACCGAGCACGGCATTTAAATCGCGATTATTGACGTCGATTTCCCTGTTCCGTCCCAATACCGATACCCGCCATTCGCCACGAAGTGACTGTGACGTCACCACGGCGCCTGTGCCAGGCCAGGTGCACTTTGAGGGCACGTGGAGTGTCGCAGGCTCGCTTTCGACATTCACACAGCCCACGAACAATCCCAGAGTAACCTTATTTGGAGCATGGGCACGCCTACTCTGCTTTATAATTTCATCAGAAATAGTTAACGGAGTCTCTTTTGCTTTACTGCGCCGCCAGTTGTAACATTGGGGCATCTCGCCCAGTTTTGTTCGACCAGCGGTAGCAATTTGGTGCACTACAATGGGTGTGTTGGGGTAAAGTGTGGAGATGAGGTTTTTATTAGAGCGCGTAAACTTTTCGTTAAACCCGCCACCACCCGACACAGCCAATTAGTAAGGTTTGTCACGTAAACAAAACATGGCAATTCGTTATTAGTACAGCACACCGGTTGTGTGTTGGAGAGTAAACCCCGGCTACTTAGAAGAGGTGGCTACTTTTCGATTTAAAACGTTCGTGACTGCAGGGATTCATCTCATGGTTCTTTCGGTAAAGTCACGTAGAAGGGAAATAATAAAATAATAAAAATAAACCAGCGTCTGAATGAGAGACAGCGTCTGAATGAGACGCTGTCTTTCCGGCAGCCCTGTTCTTCACCTGAGGACGGCTGCTTGCGTTGTGGCCGAAACGTCGTGAGAATTGTATTTTATTGTTTTATTTTTATTATTTTACTATTTCCCTTCTACGTGACTTTACCGAAAGAACCAAGAAGAGGTGGCTACTCCCACCCTTTCTAAGACGTTTGGGCAGTATGGAGGTGAAGGCCTTCTACCAGCAGTGGAAAATCGTTGCACGAATGGCTGTATTTGTCTGAGTGTATGGCAGTACCTACAGGCAAACTCATTGATTCACGTGTACACACTATGTGCATGTTGAATGGTTCAGACAATATTTCACTTCATTGATTTTTTTTTCAACAGCGAATGTTTCAGGAGTGTAGCAACATTTTTCTTGTGTGCAAAAGGGAGTCTGAACTCAATTTACTCGACTTAAGAAAAAAACACCTCCAAGTTCTACCTGCACAAAAAGTAGAATGGACCCCTGAATGAAGACACACTACAATTTTAATTCAACGAGCAACTGAATACCCAACATCCCAGTGCCTCTGCACTCACACCAGATGCACGTTGCGAACAAACTCGCGCAGACCGAATAACGCGAACATAAACGCTTCGTACGTGCGGAGCTGTTTTGTCAACCCACCGTTGGAAGAGGGCCTCTTGGCACGGGCAGTGAAGGCCATGGGAGCACAGACGCGGGAGCAAGCAAGTGAGACGATCTATTCGCATGTTTCCCCCCGCAGGTTCCTCTGCAGGCCACCACGTAGCTATGCAGAACTGTCCAGGCTGAGAACCTGCTTAGCTTCCAAGATTTGGCGCATTCCCGGTGAATTGATCATACGCATTCACGCGCTATGCTGCTTTTATGTTAAAAAAGCAACCACTGTTTTCCCTAAAGTTCCCTCTCCATGGCAATGCTCTCTTGATTTTGACAGCTATTAAGTTACAGGTCAGTTTCGCAAAATGAGTGCGAATGAGTGTGGTAAACGAAGCATGGGTAATAAAAATGAGTGTTACATGGGCGAGGGATTTTGCTTATCACGTAGGCACAATGTATTCCATTCTCTTATTTAAATGTTCCTTGAAGCCATATCGTTTGAATGTATGCTACAATGCTCAATTGTCTTCTCCTTTTCTGATCAAGCACTCTTTAGTGCGTTCCTACAGTGGATAATGGTGCAACATGATGCATCTTTATGAAACGAGTTAATTTACGTGTGCCCTGCTAAATGAGCTATCCAAAAATCGCTAAGGTAAAGTGCACAAATTGGCTCCCATTTATAATTCTTTTCAGTTAAATTGTGGATAATTTGTGGGTGCCGAGTGGTGGATTTTAATGTGCTCTGACTCGACTCACTCAAGTCTTGTGGTTAGAACTGGTCACTAATGTTTGCAACTCTTGTTGTAGTTTGTTTTTGTGTACGTATGGTTCCACAAGAAACTCGTTACCTACGAGCAATTTCGAATCTTGCCTCCCTCCATCGCGTGCATTCGGTTTTGCAATTGCTGGACGGCATCATCTAGCACGCGTGCTTGTGATGAATACTTGGCGTCATAGCACCATCTAGTGGACACGCTGGTCACGTTGCAAATCGGTAAAGGGTCATCTGGGATTGAACCTCGGCCAGTTTCCTTAATGCATCCCTGTTGATCACGTGCCTTTGTGCCATGGCATGCTCTTAGCAGCATAGGTAGTTAAGCCAAATGCATCGCAAACAAAGTTTGCTTTAATACACCAATCTATATTGTTCCCCTTTATAAGCCTGCAAATGTCATTCTAACCTTGAAACATATCGACATCTAATTTTAAATATATACTTCGGTTTCTCCAGTGCATACATATCAAGAAGCCAAATAAATTTTACAAAACATATTTTCATAGCTCTAAGATATTTGTTCTCACTGCCTCAGGCACCATGAGCCTTTATAATCCTCTGCCAGTAATGGCAGGCGCAAAGATTAAAAACTTATAAACGTCTTTTTTTGGCAAAAAAGTTTATTCAAAGTGCTAGAAATTCTGTAAAGTAATATATCCCACATAATACAGGGGTCGCACTCGTTTAAACAGAAAAAAACGCTTACAATTTTTGATACAAGGATGTGCATATTTTACACCATCCAGACAAGTGAGCCGATTTCACTTACAGATTGAATTAACTGCTACTGCAATCATGTCTGGAAATCAAGGTTCTGAATTGAACGCCAGTGTCAAAATAAACCTAAGGCCATTACATGCATGCAAAATTATGCTGGGCAAATTAATGTGAAACAGAGTCAAACATGCTAAAATGAAACCTGCATTTGTGCGATCCCTGTACCATAAGCCAGTTTTACTAAAAGATGCTATAAACAAGAAAGATAAAATGCGAAGCAACATCTAATAAACAATTGTCTACAATGTGCAAAGTTTCTCACGACAGGCTGCAACTGGAAGGACAGCCATTGTGGTTTGACAAATTAGTGAAGTCACACAATTCTGAACAGATATATATTGCATAAGTGAAGCTCTGAATCTATCATAGTTTAATGTTTTTTTAAAGTGCAAAGCTCTTTGGCATTTAGACATGCCCACGGTAGACTGCAGTTTTAACTACTACCCTTTTCAGAATACGAGTATTGAACAAGGCCTAATGAAGGAAGCCGAGACGAGTTATCATTTGAAGGCTTTTCACCCAACATTTTTTCACGACCCCCTACGCTTTACTGCAGGCATGTTGGCAGGTTAAAGTACTAACTGTAAACCTTTGTTAGATTTGGGGCTGCGATCATGACATTTAACATCCATCGTTACGCGATGGAATCGAAACCAGTGTTGCTTAAATGCCAGAAATCAAGCACGCACTGAACACAGCCTTGCTGTCCGATTTAAAAATGTACAAAAATAACAACAGCTATTCGATGTATTCCTGAAGATTTTTTTTTTTAAACGAGGGTTCACATGGATAGAACTGTATGCTAATACTTGCACTCTCATAAATCTGCCCTATTACACTATCAGAGACGGTAACATTGAGCAATACCGTTCTGCCATCCGTAAATCTTTATCCAACAATGCGAAGATTAGTCAATAGCACCACACTAATATTGTTATATATAGGCACCGCTTAACATTTTAAGGCACATTTAAAATTATATATATTTATATATTTTTAGATTACAATTCGTTATAGTAGACTCTACTATGAAATTTACCTGAAGTAGAATTCTAGTGGTGGACACATGATACACTTTCGGCTCTACCAAAAACGTGTGCTAAGGTCTAAGTCTGTTTTGAGCCTTGGGCACAAACTAGATCTGTTCGTTTTGCAGTCCAAACCTATTCAAAAGAACAACAATTAAATGATCCTATCCCAGGCCATTTCCAAGCATCTTCCAGTCTGCTCTGGCTGTTCGAATCTCTCCAAAGCGCTCGGCCACAATGGCTTGGGAAATTGTATTGGCCAGTGATGTGCCCCCTATAAGGAAATAAAATAAAAACACTCGTGGCAAACTGTTCTTTGTTTATGCTGCATGCACACGTTTGTTGTACTATAGAATGTACTAACATTACAGCGGACTATTATGGAAGATTTCTAACTGATCAGAGTTATTTTGGTTTACTAATTGCGTTGGAGGCTCAGAAGTATACCTGAAAGTGTCAATCAACAAACTCGAATAGGCAAAACGAACAGACCCTGCTGTCTACGTAAAACCAGACGCTCGTGGCCTGTGCCTCTCGCGCAAACGCAGCAAGTCCGGTCAAACACATACCGTTAAAAAAGAAAAATATCTTTAAAATAGGGACTATGTGTAAGAAAAACGAGTTGTAACTTTGATTTTTATACTTGCACATTTTTTAAAAAGCAAAGTATTAGGTGTAATATTTATATATATATCTGTGGTGTTCCAGTCATCATCGGGGAATTTTATTTTTCCTCTTCATCTTTCTTGATGGCTGGTCTGTAACATAAAACATTTTCAAAAGTAACGTTAAAAAAGCACCTGGCAATTCTATTGTTCTGTGCATTTTTACGCACGGTAAACAATACAACTTGCTCGGAAATTCTCACCGCCTCGTCCATTATTTACCACCACATTTTGCTGCAAAATCCTTGATTTGAAGCTTTCGTGACTGCAAGGAATCATCTTCTACTTAGGTTTTTTCGGTAAAGTCACGTAGGTAAAACATCAAAATGAATGAAAATAAAATAAAATCAAAATTGCAGCTAATCTGGCTGTGACGGTCCCACCTGATGACGGAGACTTGTGTTGCCTCCGAAACGTCGTGAATTTTGATTTTATTTTATTTTCATTCATTTTGATGTTTTACCTACGTGACTTTACCGAAAAAACCTAAGAAGATGCAAAATCCTTCTTCAAGGTAAATGTGGAATAGAGCGGAAAGTGGAGCTGCGTGACCAAACATGGTTAAGGTCAGGTCCAAGCACAAAAGGCTGCCAATATTGGTGCAGGGCAGAAATACAGGCGGGTCACAGTTGGAACAGCTGCTATACACGGGAGAATACAACCTCCACTTAACATCAAGGGACATTGAGGCTGTCGTACAAGTGCTGCGAGTACGTACAATACACTCCTGCAATAAGCATTCACGGTGACGCTAAGGCGACGACACCGTCAGATTTATGTCACTGGAAGAACATATTTTCAGGGAGTTTTCTTTTATAAGTGTAAATTTGACAGTATTTTGTTGCAACATCATTGTTGTTGTTGTTGTATAAACATACATTTGGCTTCAAATGGTATGAAGGAGTCAGTGGTGTACACATTTCAGAATTAGCTTTGTCTTTTGGCCAGCAAGAGAATGTGGAAATTTAGCATAGAGGTGGCACAGATGACCGATGCTGTGCCAATGTCAGACAAATGAGCTGGCACTTCTGAAACTATGGTTTCAAATACAACGAAACAGTCAAATCACAATGGCTATAATAGACATTCATTTACAAGCAATATATTTTTTAAGTGGGGTTTTTCTAACACTTACTTAATTCAACGTATTTAATTAATGATATTACCGTCAGAGCCATGCGAGACAACGTCTCATGGCACACGATATCGCTAGATGATGCACTTCAGGTCATGAGGGAAGGGGGAAAGCACGTGACAGGTGACATCATTGGCTCGATCGGCAAGGTTTATCATTAAAGTGCCAGATTGAATTGCCGCCTGGCGTCTTTTTAGAGGGTAGGTCCTGCATTGTGACAACTTTACACTCGAGTTTTGGGTATTTTAGAATGGATCATCCATACATGTTATGACCCCCTACTACAGACAAGATGGAAATAACTAAAGCATTAATGCATTCCCCATTCACGGGTGCCACACAGACCGAGTTGGTGCGCTTGCGTTTCCAGCAGTCCGGATTGAGGTGCTTCTGCTCATCCGCGAGCGCCTTTGCCTCCAGCTCGTAAACGAGCTTCTCCTCCGGTTTCATCCGCTTCCATCGCTCCCCGAGCATCACGCTGACGGCCCTGTGAACCCGCCAACCCAATCGCACGCAGCATTCCCTATCAACGCCTTTACGGCAACTTTTCCTGCAAAGCGCGTTTTCATCACGCGAATTGGATACAATGCGATGAATGCATTAGGGAACGCATTTTTTTAGAACGCAGAATGCGAATTGGATATAATGCGAATGAGCGAGCGGAACTACGTCACACGAGAAGGAATAAGCGGTCGTACTGCTGCCATGGCGTAGCATCACGCATGGCAGGCATAATGCTGGATGCTTCTAAATGCTACTCACGCGTCTCAGTCTTTGCTCAGCCTGCGTTCGCATCTCACGTGTTATCGCGGACTGTACTTTACCGTACAGGTAGTCCCCGGATTACGATGGTCCGACTTACGATATTTCGATCTTACGATGGCGATACGACAAAATTGCCATCAACAACCTAACATCGTTCAAGTATGCAGACGGCGGACAAAATGTTGGCGAGTACAGTACAACATGATACGTTACGATACGTTCAATGCATGTATGATACGTAGCTTTAGCGATTTCATTTTAAGGTTACCACGATACAATACGTTCAATGCATGTTAAAAGTTTTTATAACAGATAGTTTTTTCAGGAAACAATCCTATCTATTAAATTCCAGTTCATATAGGTAGGCTAAGAATTTACCTTGTTTTTTTTACTTTACATTTTACTGTGCAATACAGTATTGTAATTAATAAATACATACAGTATATAGTTTATACAGTATGGTACTGTAAATTGCTGTTTTGCTAAATTATCACCATTCTTTAAGACTCCTAGGTAGGTTAGGCCATCTTCGACTTACGATATTTTCGACTTACAATGGGGTCGTCGTAACGCATATTTACTTCAACGCAATTTTTTCTTAACGCGGTGTTCTTCAGGAACGCAACTACCGCGTTATAGAACCGACTATTCTCATTGCAATTTGAACACACGATACAACACACGTTGCCCCTTCCAAAGCTCCGAGTAAGACAGACTTGGCTGCACACCCATGAATATTGCGCCTTTGCCACTGACAAGACTACGTGTTCCTGCACAGCCCTTTTACCCAGCCACCATTAGACGAGGGCCTCCATGCTGTGCGGACCACGGAGGTTATTTGAGAACACTTCATGCTGGCCAGTAACGGTTGGTGAGGCGGGGAGCAAAAACGTAGGAGCATTGTACGATTCAATAGACTTTGCTGTACCGCCCTCTACTGCCCACAACATAAACCTGCATCCTATAGCAATGTTTTTAGGCACGGTGATAACCATTCCAAAAACACTCTTCAGGCTCAACACTGCTCAGCATCCTGGTCATTTGATCATAGGCGCCGACACAATATGACCAGGAGAGATACTTGCTGTAAAATGAACCGGCTCAATGAAAACAAAATAGTCCAGTGTAAACTGCGCATTTCCACATTAAACCACGTTAACAGCAGCCGCGCAAACCTGTTGTCCTTGCCCGGGTACATCTTGGTGTATTCGACGCGGAAGCGTTTGGCGAACAGCATGAAGGCGTTCATTGGCCGCTTGTTCCGCATCGGCGTGTTCGGCGTCGCGGGGGCTGTGGCCCCGGCGGCCGCGCCGGGGCCCGAGCTGTGGCCGCCGAGCGACGCGCAGCGCTGGCGCGCCATGCTGCTCAGCACGTACACCGCCGACGAGTCCATGGGCGTGAAGTCGAAGCTGCGGCGCGGGTTAAGCGCAGAGCGTTAAGACGTCACCTCATCTTCTTCACCGCGACATTCGTACGTGACATTCACGGTTAATTCTCTGCAATGCGAGCCTTCGTCATGAAGCTCTGTAAATTACGTTACGGTGAGAAAAACTTAACGCAATCTGGCGAGCCACTGCATTAAGGGAAGGGTTGTTCTTTTCATTCTTTGTCACGTTATCGATAATCGATGCATATTTAAAAATAAAATCACCAGTTTACCAACCCTAAACCCACGATGAGCAGCATGAATTATAATCAAACAAGCCCACTGACTAAGAGCTGTACATCTTTATATATTTTTTGCATTCAATGGATTGTCACGTGTCCAATCACTTTCGAAAGTGTCATATCATCTAAACGTTCTAACGTGCCATGGTTCGATCGTCACTAAAATCGAACTTTGTTCGATTATAATTTCCATGGCTATTGAAATCCACGTTAAATTCCATGAAACGCCAATAGTCGATTAACAACTCGAGTTGAGGGAGGAACATTTAATAGAGATTCAAACATACAAAGCTACACGTATGCACAAAATATGCACATGTGTAGCTTAGCATGTGAGGTACGTACGCAAATGTACAGACATGCTTTGGCTTCTAACACATGCGCTTCCATGCTCTAATATAAAAAATGAATATAATGCACTTTTAATGCATTTAATTGACAATTTTGTCTAAACTCTGGAGAGATCGAAGCATGAACCGTGGTAAATTGTGGCATGTTTTGCAGCAATTGGCCAAGGATTTTTTTTTGCGTCATGAAAACAGATATTTCCCAGGCATAGCAATAAGTACCCTATTAGTCTCCTTGGAAATTTGTTTTTAAAAATACACTTCAGCCCACCACGTGTTAACAAGTGTAATATAAAAAAAAAAAGTACATTAGGACATTCAAGTTAAAACATTTCATGCACGTTCAATTTAATGTTCTAACTTTGAATACACAACTTGCTAATGAGTTTCAATGTGCATTTAAACATCATGCATTAGGCATAGATTATGTAATACTTTCCCACATGCGTTTGTCCCGATATATATAATACCAAACGAGGTGTCACACAACATCGCCTTGGCCAGCAAGGATAATTCTTTTAGAGTTTTCTTTGATAAATTTGGCCAGTTCTCTGAGATAAGTCCCCAATAGCAATGCAACATATAAAAAAAATTGTTGTTCATATTATGAGAGATATCATTCCCTCATCTCGTTACGGACTGACATTGCTTATGCAACAACATTTCCAAACTTAGTTGGAAAGAGTTTCAAAATATCACTTACCTGAAATCCTACAAAAAAAATCTCATTAACATTTCTACAAACCTTTTAAAAGCATCAAACACGCCCGAATCCGCGGAACTTTGAGCCAGAGGGTGGTCAGGAGGCAGGCAGACGTCTCTGACTTCCATGTCGCTGCAGGGTATGCCGTACTTTATTACCGTCAGGCTTGGGTGGAAGGACGCCCATCCTGCCGAGACCAGGTGAACTCCATTAGAGCCAAATCATGGGAACCTTCTTGCCAATATCAAAGTATGAAAAGTAAGAATAGGTTTAACCCTTTCATGTTTGTTTGTTTACATGTTCACCACAAATACGCGTGGCAGACTTGATGACTTGCAAAAGGTATCTATTCGGTGCTTGAACATCTTAACACCTCATAATAAACGTTTTTGGGTTAGATCGCGTTATTTATAAATGTGTTATAACCCTCCACCACCCGACACGGCCAATCAGCAAAGAAAGTGTCACGTTGACAAAAGACAAATAGTTCACTACTTTAGCCCACCGGTGTGTTGAAGAGTGAATCCACAACATTTACAGTTTTTGAGTACGACGTTTCGCTGGTAATTACATCCAGCATCATCGGGCAATTCACCAGAATTCTGGCTGATTGGCCGTGTCGGTGAATTGCCCATGATGCTGGATGTAATTACCAGCTGATTGGCCGTGTCGAGTGGTGGAGGGTCACGACACATTTATAAATAACGTGATCTAACCCAAAAACGTTTATTATGAATAATATTGGTCGCGAAAGCCTACGTGTTAATCTTAACACCTGTTTTATTGCCAGAAAGGGTAAAACCTATTCTTATTTTTCATCCATGAAAGCCATTACCAAGCTATTCCTTTTTATATTGAATATTGCAATAAAAAAAAAATTGCTTGCAAATGTACTTCATTTTTAAACCACAAACTGCAACCCGCCTAAGTTAATACAAAATATAATTACGTAAAAACCACAGGACCTCTCGAGGTGAGATAACATCATTGTCTGGTTTGCGCCAATATCAAATTACCCAAGGCATACAGGATCGTACAATTTCACAGCGTTTTTAAGAGGGAATATTATGACCCCTAAAAGCCACGCACCTTTCTTCTTTACAAAAAACGGGTGATCCAGGAAGCAATCTGCAGTGAGTTTGGGCTGATCGTGCTTGCCAGGGTCAAAGGACAACCTCATGAGGGACTGTCCACTGGAAAGAAACTCCTCCCGACTGATGAGTGTCAGACCATCAACCCCGTAATTCAAAATCTGCAAAAATATAAGAACCGACAAGAGCTGAAAAGTGTAATATCTTGCATCAATTATCAGCACCATTTTTTTGTTGCTAAAATACTCAAAAGTCCATTGTTTTTTTTTTCCATCGGTCTTAAACAGTTTATAGCATACGTATAAACCACTCTCAATCATACAATTACACACCCATTGAGGCTATTAACGAGATTAAAGCAGTCGAGGAAAAACAATGTCTCCGCTGTATAAACAGCAGCACGCGGATTACGTAACAGGGAATGCTCAAAATGAATGCTGTTGCGTAGGGAAGGGTTGGTCGTACAAGCTTTGCTCTTCCAGCACGCTGGCAGTGCGGTTTTCCATTGAGACGCCCCGCCTCTTCCTGCCTGGCCACCTCCTCCACACTCTGCCACTCGGCCTTGGGTCCCACGTGGAATATTACCTTCGTTTCTGACAGATGCGCAAGCAGGATTCAATGAAGCGCATGTAAAAAAAAAATACATCAAAATGGGTCATCAGTTTGAAGCTCCAAAAACGAATTATCAGTAGATTACAATTTTGCTGCACTTGCTTTTGCCACAAAATTTGCTGTCGAGATATAGCATCAAAATTATGGGTTTTTACAATTGTGCATGTCGACGACTCAAAATGGGAGTGGCCAAATGTACGCGGTGTTTAGTGGCAACACAAATTTCAATGTCATGCTGTGGCCGTGACTCACCTTTAAGGAAACAGTGCCAAGCGGTGGTAGGCCATGTGTGAGACCATCCCAGCTCATCATCATCCGATATCGAGGAGCGAGGAGAGATTGAGATCAAGCCAGGCTCTTGATCCTCTCCAGACTGAATGGCAAAAAGTACACTCGGTATAACAAGCACCTCGTGCTATATATATAGCAATCAACTGTGTTAAAACACCAGTTTAACACGTAGGCTTTCGCGACCAATATTATTCATAATAAACGTTTTTGGGTTTAGATCGCGTTATTTGTAAGTGTCGTAACCCTCCACCACCCGACACGGCCAATCAGTAAAAAAGTGTCACGTTGACAAAAGACAAATTAGTTCACATTAGCCCACCGTTGTGTTGAAGAGTGACACTTTTTTTACTGATTGGCCGTGTCGGGTGGTGGAGGGTTACGACACATTTCTAAATAACGCGACCCAACACAAAAAGTTTATTATGTGTTAAAAGATTGTTATTTTTTTATTCCATTTTACATGAGCACTCAGATAATTATGCTAAAATGTAAGCAATTGAGTACCTGCTCCATTTTGACACTGTGCCGCCGGGCAGGGGTAGACAAATGGTGAAGAGTTAAAGGTGGAGGTCGAGCGTACGAGTGCAAGTTCTGACTGCTCACATGGGAGACAGGCTGGGACCTGGGGAAAGCCAAGACGCACGCACATCACAACATTTAAAATCAAACTTAACAGCTTCATAGACAAAACGTGACATTACATGTATGCAAAATGAAATACATTAGGCATGTAATGATACAATTCAGAGATTAAAATTAACACTTACGCTAATGGTAAATGCAGTTAATCACGCATATGAGAATTATATGCAATTTACGCAAATTAAATTATAATTATCTGTACACATTTAGACAGAGCGAACAAAACTGTACAAACATGGAGAATAAAAATCCAACAGATCCATTTATTCTTGGATCGAACAATGGTGACAATTAATCGACGCACTTAAGAAAGGTGTTTAATCATCTAAATATATAGCATGCTACAAATGAACAATTGCTCCATGTTTCGTCACTGCACCTGCACATGGACGTGCTCTGTAGAAGCGGGCTCTGGGGACCGGTGGCTATGTTTGCCAGCTCCGTCAGCCAGTTTGTGCCACTGCCTCCACTTCCGCAGGGCTGTGCCACCGAGTCCGGGCCATGAACGGCCTTCGCGAGACAGGGCCCGGACGCGTTGTTCACAAAGCACTCCGTTATCGTGACGGAGGGGTGCATCCCTTGTGACAACGATGACGACGAGCGCGCAATGAAGCAGTGCGCGATCTCTGACGCCGTGGTGACTATTTCACAGTGAGAGACGCCCGAGTCGAGGGGAAATGCTGCCGGCACGGTCCTGCTCTCTCTTGCCTCCTGTAGCTCAGGCAAGTCGTCTTGAGGATACAAAACAAGCATCAATAGTTTAGACGTTTAATGACGGCAGGTTTGAAACGTTGTTTCACAGCACTCAGATTCATTACATTGTTGCGTAGTTTGCCATGTCCAACGTTTAACTTCACGTGCTACGAGCTTCTGCAGGAACAGATTGTTAAAGAAATTATTCAGTTCAGAACTGATTTAGTTCCTAAAGGAACTCCCAGCACGTGGAACAAATTGTTGGACATCATAACATGTGGTACAACCCGAAAACCCATTGGAGAGCCATACAGTGCAACCACAAAACCTAGTCGTATAACATCATTAAACTAATTTCTTTAGAACTGCTTTTTGTGTTTAGTTTATTGTCCTTTCACATACCTCCGATTAGCGATAGGAGTTCAACGTACATATACATATGCTATATTTATAGTACATACGGGCCACCTGGTTTAAATTATTTAAGTGGATACAAGCTCACCGTAAGGCTTTATAACTGGTATTAAGCGCTACTTAAGAATTGCAGAAGCCTTTGACGAAGTCACCTGGAATGAACCCGATATAGTCAGATCGCAGAACATCAGCAGTAAAGAGCTTAAAAAGGTGACCCCCATGCATAACACAGGTGTTGCAGGCTGTTGCTGGGCTAAGTAGTCAACAAATTGCACTGCAGCAAAATAAATTTTGCAATGTGTCATGCTGCCACGTCGCAAAATTTATTTTGCAATGTGTCATGCTGCCACGTCTATGCTCCCCATGAATCTGCACTGACAAAACAACACACGATCCAAATATCCCCACAACTTGCACAGTGGGGATGCATCCAGCAGTGGATTGACAAAAGTATTGTACATGTGCAAGAATTGTGAAAAAGGCACATTACAGCTGTCAATCTTGATCTCTCAGCGCCTAGACAAAGCATTTTTGATGAATTAAGAATTCCCACAATTGCTGCTGATGGTAAATAGGATGTATTCGCCCAGTCCATGATACCATGACCTTGCATGTCTGGCTTTGAGCCAACACACTTGCCCGAGACTCCCTAACAGTCCTGCCGACTCAACACGTTTCATGTCTCTGTGGCGACTGCTGTATACTCGACTACTTTCCAACACGTGCTCAGTGTTGTGTAACTTGAGATGGCTATGAAAAAAAATACTGAACATTGGCTTTTAACACGTACGGCGCCAGAGACGTTCTACATACATACTTCGTGAAAAGAAAATCACTTTTTATTTTTCTTAGCCTGCATTTTTGTTGTTGTTAGGACAAAAATGTGAGAGAATGATCTTTTTAATATACGCATGATATAAAAAGTAATTGTGTCCTCTGTATATGCTGTTACTGCATTCCACAACTTAATGGCAAAAGCTTTCTCTGAATATATTTGCAGTGTTTGGGTTTCCCAGGTCTGTTTGTCAGATGACCTGCTGAACTTGAACCCTAGAGATCAGTGCAAACATCCCCTGCATATGGCTGCCACATGGCCGACTTAAGTTTATACAATTCTTAAAAGGAAACTGGTGTGGATAACAAAATCAGGAACCGTGCTCTTTTTATTTAGTAGTAATTTATAAGCAGACTTAGTCTGCAACAATCCATAGGTGATGATGAAGCATGAACAAATTGGAAATTAACGTGCAATGTCAAGTTTTAAAACCCAAGTGCACTTTTTGGTGCATGCGTTGTAGTCAGAATACTTGAGAGGCTAGAATGGATGTTAAGCGAGTCAGCTGTGTTGGGTGTCCCTTAAAATGGCCTCAAGGCACGTCACAGCAACTGTGATGAGTGTTCAGCACACTTTCATTGGGGAAAAACTGGACTTTGTTTTCGAGAAGTGCATTTGCATTGATCCACTGGCCTTCTGTTCGTTTCAGTCTTTCCATTACTGTGTTGACATAGATAATAAAACGTGTTATTAAAACAAAACCTTTGACAATAAGGGTGGCTCAAAGTTGATTATAAACTCATCAACTTCCATGTGCTGTTTGACTCGCAACGCAAGGGACTCCGAAACAAAACTCACCGTATTCCACTCCAAACTCTTCTGTCCGATGACACTCGATGTTGGGAGAGCATGGGCTAAGGCACTCATCGCATCGCAACATCTCGTACGAGCTGTCCGAGACCGATTTGCTTCTGGATTTCGTTCCAGACTCTGGGACCACGCGAACTTCTTGTAGCATGTTGGCAGAAGGAATCGCCTTGCTGGCTCGCCCGGCCACCGGGCGTTTGAGTCGCAGCGACTGTGTATATAGGGGGGGGGGGGGGCAGACGGCAGAGTATTTTATGGTTTGCTTGAGGTCAAGCTCAACATAAACTAAAGTCAGCGGTCAGTCTTATCGAACGCACGACGGCAGCCCGACTGACCACTATCCAAACGTGACATGTCAGTAAGTCCTGCGACAGGTCTAGTGTCGTACAAACACACATCTATACGCAGCACGCGAATGGCATTCAACTGTCTGTTCAAGTGTCCCAACGTATTGTGTTACAAAACAAAACCCCAGGATGGTTCTGTAGAAAATTATAAAGGATTGCAAAATCGCTCCGCTCCAAACAAAATGGACACGTTGCTTGGAAGGTTTCATTGCAATCGATTCCGATCGATATTTCTGAAACTTATTTCATTGTTACTCTAGTGTTGCTTTCTGTTCGCGTTCATTGTTTTGATGTGCGGACGATTCTTTTTTTGGAATACTTTAACGTATCGTTGTTGTGAAAATTTATTTTATTCCTGCAATTTATTTGTCATTGTGATGCAGGCCCCCCTTTTTAAAAGAAATATACGTTTTGTTAGCAAGTCTCTCAGCTGCTTAAATGTTTTCAATTCTTCTATAGTATTGCGCCAAATTGTACTCTAACGCAGTACTAGGCTAGCTACACTGTACGGAATGTATGGATTATTTTGCAAACGTAATTACTACGTTAGTGAGCTCCATTATTGCAACATGGCAATGGTCGGTCGATCAGAAGATAGAAGCAGCAGCTTTAAAACCCACACATTCTCGCAAACCTCGGCTGGTACGCGTATACATTATAACGCTGCGTTAAAACTCCTCGTTTTAAAAAGGCTGCGCGAAATGTCAATGAATCAAACAGGTTATCGACACATGCCACACGCACCAAAATAATGTAATTTGTCTTGCAAATCCCAAAAGGAGTTTGTTAAAAAAACGTTTAACGGTAAACTGCCACTACAAACTAAGCCCCATCTCTTTCATAAGTACAACTAAAAACAAGTACTGTAACCCATCGAGAGCTACAAGCCAGGGTTATAAACACGTTTTATGAACGAACATTGCAGATATACACGTCGGCTTGAATACAAAAACGTGGAAATCGTCGCTTCAAAAAAAAATCAATTATATATTTTACTGGCGTCTCTGTGAAAAGCCAACAATATGGTCCCCAACAATGACAATCGACCACCAAAAAATATATAAAGATATAGAATGACCTCCCACTCATAGCGACTCACGATGACTTCACACACGACTTTTAAATAAAAACACAACACTTCCATTCTACGTCCCCAGTGGCTATTGAGCCAGTCGTCCATTTCAAGTTAACCGCACGTCTTCGTCACCAGCTGCGAGTTTAAAACCCACAAAGTGCTGCTTGCCGATGCTGCTGCTGATGATACTGATGATGATGTCCTTTGCTCAAACTTAGCACGCACCCCTCCTCTTAGCCTGCGATGGACAATTCCGACACATCGACAACACTGACCCCCTCCGCTCGCTTTGTTGTGGCGCCGCGTTCAGTTCAACTTTTAAGGACAAACTCCAAACGACACTCGCGCGCGGGTGGCGGTGGTGGCGGTGTTGGTGGTGTTGTTGTTGTTGTCTTAACGCGTAAACAAGTGAGCGGACAGTGAACGAAGCGGACAGGAGGAGGGCGAGCGAGAGAGGAGGAGGGGGGAGGGCGCCCTGCGGCCATTTTAGCCGTCTCCTCCAGAGCGTTTCGTCAACACAACGCGGCAGCAGCAACAAAGAGGGCCCAAAAACCCACTCGGACACGACAAGCCTCGGGGTGTGTGTGGGGGGGGAGGACTCCCTTCACCCACCGACGCAGCGGAGGATCATCGTCAAGGCCAGCAGCAGTAGCAGCAGCAGCAAGAACACTAGACAGCCAAGCGCTGTCAACAACAACAAAACTACGAACCTCACGACGGCGGTGGCGGCGACGCGCCGTCCGAGTTTTCGGGGCAAGCGGTGGCAGCAGCGAATCACAACAAGAAGTCTCGTGTCAATGAATGGGGCGAGTGGAGGGTGTGGGGGGGTAGGGGAGGGGCGGAGGGGGCTTGAAAAGGGGAGGGAGTAGCGGGGGGGGGGGTAGCGGGGGGGGGTAACAGAGGGGAGGGGGGGTGGAAGAAGGGAGGGGTAAGAGGTTGGGGGTGAGGGCAGGGGGGGGGGTTGAGGGGGCGAGAGAAGGGGACGGGGGTAGGGGGAAGGGAGGGGTAAGAGGTTGGGGGTAGGGGTGAGGGCAGGGGGGGGAGAAGGGAGGGGTAAGAGGATGAGGGTGAGAGCAGGAGGGGGAAGGGGAGGAGGGCGATGGGGGAGGAGGGGGGAAGAAGGGGAGGGGTTTCGGGAACTCAAAAAAACTTCATTCAAACAAAAACAATTGGCGAGCCCCGACGCTCGAAGTTGACTCCTCCGAAGTTCTAACTCCGCTTTGGAGGTCGCGTGGGTTAAGAAGAAGAAGTGGAAGGGAACTATTCCCGTGCGCGGACCGTCGCCCTTAGCGAGCGCCCTCGACCCGCTCAGGTTCGCGGCTGAGGGCGGCTGTGGGTCGCCAAACACCGCGGGGAGGAGGAGGTGGAGACTCACCGAGCCGCTCGCCATGGCGCTCGTCACTCCAGCTGACGCAGCAAGCCCCACGGCATCGTCAGGGACCGCGGCGAATCGCCCCCACCACCACCTCCTATGGCGAGATGTTGACTACCTCGCCTGGTGTGCAAGGAGGTCGTGGGTCCTATCCCGACCCTGACGCCTGTTGAATGTTTGGATCATGGGACTTCCCTTGCCAGTATCAGAATATACATGATAGGTTTTACCCACTCTGGCAATAAAACACCAGTTGTGTTAAGATGTTAAAACACCAAACTGAAACCTTTTGCAAGGAAGCATGTCTGCATTAAACACACGTACTTTTGGTGAACATGCAAACACAAAAACATGCTCTGGAAATTTATTATGCATTGGCTTTGAAACTGATTGGTCCACAGCGTCGTCTCAGTGTTAGACCAGAGGACGCCAAAAGGCAAACAGCACAAAGACAATGCCACTATGAGGACATTGAGAGCTCGGTTGTGAGCAGCTACATCATGGGACCTCTTGCCAGTATCAAAATATAAGAAAATGTTTTACTCTTTCTGGCAATGAAACAGTTGTGTTAAGATCAGAGCATGTTTTTTTTGTTTGCATGTCCACCACAAGTATATGTGGTTAATGCAGACATTCTAGATTTTAAGCTTTCGTGACTGCAAGGATCCATACTCTGTTTTTTTTGGTAAAGTCACGTAGGTTAAAAAGAAAACATTAATTAAATCACGTTTCGGAGGCAACAAGCCTTCAGGTGGAACCGTCACAGCAAAATTACTATCAAGTGATACAGAAACGTCGTGATTTAATTTGTTTTTTTTTCTTTTTAACCTACGTGACTTTACCGAAAAAAACCAGAGTATAATGCAGACATGCTTCCTTGCAAAATGTTTCAGTTTGGTATTTTAACATCTTAACACATATTCTTGGTTTCATTGGTAAAGTCACGTAGAAGGGAAATAAAAAAATACAAATATAAATCAATAAAAACTATCACGACGTTTTGACTGCAACACAAGCAATCATCATCAGGTGTGAAATCCAATATTTTTTTAATTTTTAACTTTTCTTGCTGTGGATTTCACACCTAATAATGATTTCTTGTGTTGCAGTCGAAACGTCGTGAGAATTTTTATTGTTTTATATTTTTATTATTTCATTATTTCCCTTCTACGTGACTTTACCGAAAGAACCAAGAATATGAATCCCTGCAGTCACGAAAGCTTTAAATCAAAATCTTAACACATTTGTTTTATTGTCAGAAAGGGTAAAACCTATTATGTATATTTGGAGTTTGTGGTGTCTCTCTCTCTCCCCGTGGTCGTTGCCCTCGGGTTTCCCCCTCCCACATTTAGAATATTTGGCTTTTATATATTTCCACGCGATAAACCGCTTCGCCGGGCTATCATTTCAAAATAGAACCATACGTGTGATCAGAAGTTTATTTATACGAGTAAACCCACTGAGCTATACAAATATTTTTCAAGAGTGGGCCTTACCTGGTAAAAAAAAAAAATCGTTTACAGAAATATAAAGATCCTCCAGCTAGCCCAGGGGTCGACAACATGCGGCTTGCGGAGATGCGTGGAGGCTCTTTGGCTGCCCCCAATTTAGAAACAAACTCATAGCCTTAATCTAAGTTGTCTTGTGGTAGTTGTTGTTTGACTTGCATCCCATTGGGATTTTTGCACAGTGTTGGTGTACGGTGCATTTTCTGCAATATTTTGCTGTCTTTTCTTGGATTTTCTGTTTGCACATAGTCACATATTCACTTTAAGATGTTATCTTGTTCATGTTTTTGTTTGTTGTGGTTGCACCCGATTCAAGAGCCGAATGGCTCACAGGGCTATACCAAATAAATGAACTTGAACGTAAAGATACTGCAGGGAATGGATCATTGTGGCACTTCACACCGGATTGTACGTTACATGATGGCCTATGCTTAACATACTCCCCCCTCCCCATTGTTGTCATGCCTTCCTGGACAGGCTGTCGTAGATGAACCGTCTCATTTACGAAACAATACGAAGCGGCTTGACCCTTTCTGGCAATAAAACACAAGTGGTGTTCAGATGTTCAAACACCACCAAATAGAAACCTTTTTTTTTGCAAGGAATCATGTCTGCATTAACCACACACGTGCTTGTGAACATGCAAATAGACATGATCTGATAATATCCGGCAGTCTCTGAAACGTTTTGGCTTCCATCAGACAAACTTCTCTAAGCCCTCGTCTCAGCAGTGCCACACCAGAGAATTCTAAAACGCGACCAGTACAAAGACAATGCACTGACAGGGCATTTGTAGCTCGGAGTGAGCAGTTACAATCATAAACAAAGTTCCATGTTGTTGCTTTTACCGTGGCCCAGCTGTCTTGTCTACGGCGATCCACATTAAATACACACACACGAAGCGTTTCCCCAACAAGATAGTACCACAACGAATGGAGTCTAATTGTAATGGATAACTTGGTATTCGGCAGGCTGGAAATGGATTTACAACTGTCCTGTCAATATTCCACACAATCACGAATCCACTTGAATGAAAGCCTTCCCCTCCAATCGATCGCCATCTCTCCATCGGTCATTGATCGGGGAATTGTTTGACCATACTTCACCACACCGGTGGTTCACTGTCGCTTGCAATGTTTTAATTACCCCTCCTGCCCAATTCCCAAGGGAACAAACTTTTTTGATTGTTGCAACGGTGCACACACGAGCACAAATAACAACACAAAAACCCATTAAACGCATTTAGTCAATAACACCGTTGCCGTGACCAGGAATACATATATAGCGGGCGATGTTTCGAGCAACGGGCCTTTCGTTCCCAACCAGAGAGCCGAGGACGTGACTCTTAAGCCCCCCACCCCTGCCGCGAAACGTAAACAAAGCGGCGTCAATTCGCCGCGGCCCCTTGTTAAACCAGGGCGAGCGGCCCGCTCGAGTTCCCTACAGCGCATAAGGCGACCGTCTCGCGCCCGATTGGACCGCGCGACGCACGTGGTCCCAAAACCAAAACACGCACGTCGATTGGTCGAGCCGCAAGACATTTCACCCAATCGGATCGCGTCGCACGCAAACAAACGCCCGTACGCGGTAGGAAATGTAAATCGCCACCGAGTAAAGCGAGCTCTTCCCATTGGCTGGAACGCTGAAGACGCGCGCTGATTGGCTGGGCTGGCCCAGCAACATTGCAAGTCCTCGCCTGTGATTGGTTCGAGCGGAGGTCCCTCTAATTGGTCGCCGTGCGTGGCCGAGGGCGGATTCCCCCGAATGAATGGACGGGGGAGGGGGGGTCAGCCCGAGACAAAGACAAAGATCCCCCGTGTAGCCTTGACGGGCTGGTGGGGCAAGTGCTGTTAGCGAACAGCACCTGTGAAGGTACACCCCCCCGGGTAACTCATTCAAGTTCAAGTTCATTTATTAGGCATAGCCCTGTGAGCCATTCGGCTCTTGAATCGGGTGCAACCGCAACAAAACAAAAACATGAACAAGAAAACATCTTAAAGTGACTATGTACAAACAGAAAATCCAAGAAAAGACAGCAAATTATTGCAGAAAAAGCACCGTACACCAACGTTGTGTGCATTCGAGGCTGAGTAGACCTAGGGGGAGGAGGCCCAGGTTACCGGTTCAAAGATAATCGTCACAACTGCTGTTGGCCGTGAGCACGAATCGTGGCGCAGAGCGATGCTCACCGCTTCACCGCCGCTGCCCCAGTGGTTGAGTGGCAGCTGACATATGCACATCGCACCCCCATTGTGTCGTCTCTTCGCATCTCTCTCGCGTCGTCGTCTTCACCCTTGTTTCAGTTTCATTTCATTTATTCGGTGTAGCACTGGAGCCATGCGGCTCTTGACTCGGGTGCAACCGCAACAAACAATAACATGGACAAAGAAACATCGTAGAGTGACTACGCGCAACAGAAAAACCCAGGAAAAAACAGCAAAGTCTTGCAGAAAAACCCACCGTAGATCAATGCTGTGTGCAAAAATCCCAGTGGGATGCAAGTCAGTCCATTCTCCACACGTGTCAAGCCCCTTATCAGTGCCCTTACCTTATTTACAGACCAATTCAGACCTCATTTGTTCACCACCCACGCGTGCCCTTATAAATCTCAACGTTCGTCTTGCAAAATTCCATCGCAAGGGAAAAACACAAATAGACAAAACACTTTTTTTTGCCCGAATTTAAACGGCTTTAAGCCGTATGGATTTGAAAACAAGAATACGGATAAACCGTATGGATTGCCAGGTATGGCATTCACTATCACAATGCCCTATAACCTTCAATATATGGGTATGCTGTACACACGTAAATGCCCCTTCCGTGGGCAGTGCCGGGCTTAATAGGTGCTCACTAACTTAACATTTATCTACGTTTGAATGAATATTTTACATTTCTCATGTGGCACAGTTTTTCTCTGATTTGCTGTATTATGTTTGTTTTTCTTTTGTAATTGTTCTCTGTTGTAACTTGCTGACCCGCCAAATGTTTGGACATCTGTGAAAAAGAGCTTCATGGCTCATCGGATTCTTCCAGTCTAAATAAAGATTCAGAATGTTGGTGCTCGCGAACACTTTAGCAAATTAGTTTATCCTGGTACCTTGTAGTTGTTTACCCGTTCAAAATAAACTTGAGACGTGAACTAATATAGAGTCATGTACGGTAATTGTTTTACACAAAGGTAACATTTATGGCGTGCTGATCTTAGTGGGGCATCTTTTAAACATGTACTAGCCTTTGCATTTAAATACTTTTCTATAGGTACCGTGTGCTTACATTTAAATTTAAAGGTACTACAACCCTGCAATTGATTACGCCACTATTGTCGGAAGGGCCTCCACGAGAGAAATATCTCGAGTGCTTGGTCTACTCTTCCAAGCTGAGCAGACTTCGGTGGAAGACGTTTCGGCGAAATATAATTCTCAAAATGTTGCCATAGTTTCGTCTCATTTCACTGAGTGCTAAAAATGATGTTATTGACATTTTAAAGGAAAGTTGCATTAATAATAATTAATACAACTGCTCTTGAACGATACATTTAAAGATACGTGCATTTAAAGAGATGTAACTTAAGTGAAATGAACTGGAATAGATAGAAAAAGGTGACACTTATTCAAGCATTTATAACAACATCGCTATGTCTTCTAGATTTGAAGCTTTCGTGACTGCAAGGATTTATACTCTTAGTTTTTTCGGTAAAGTCACGTAGGTACAAAAATTAAATAAAAATTAATAAAAATTAAATAATAAAAATCACGACGTTTCGGAGGCAACACAAGTCTCCGTCATCAGGTGGGACCGTCAAATGCTGCGGTGCCTAAGACGTCGTGGGCCTGCAGAGGGCAGCAGTGGAGGGAGGTGGAGGGGAGGGGGGTTGGGCACAAGGGGACGAGGGGGGGGGGGCACGTGAGAGAGTGGGGGGGCGGGGTCCGTGCGGGTGGGAGGGAGATTGGGAAGGCTGCGCAAGGGAGGTGGGGGGGTATCTTGGGTGGGGGCACAATGGGGTGGGCGCAGGGGGCACAAAGGGGTGGGCGGGGGATGCACAAAGGGGTGGGCGGGGGGGGGCAGGGTGGGGGGCACAAGGGGGTTGGCGGGGGGGCACAAAGGGGTGGGCGGGGGGGCGGAGGGGTGGCACAAGGCGGTGGGCAGGGTGGGGGGCACAAGGCGGTGGGCAGGGTGGGGGGCACAAGGGGGTTGGCGGGGGGGGCACAAAGGGGTGGGCGGGGGGGCGGAGGGGGGGCACAAGGGGGTTGGCAGAGGGGGGGCACAAGGCGGTGGGCAGGGTGGGGGGCACAAGGCGGTGGGCTGGGCGGTGGGAGGGGTGGGGGGCACAAGGGGGTGGGCAGGGTGGGGGGCACAAGGCGGTGGGCACAAGGGGGTTGGAGGGGGGGGGGCACAAGGGGGTTGGCGGGTGGGGTCATCGTTGAACTACGGGGGGGGGCTCTTCCACGAGTAATATTTGATGCATGCAACCAATTGAGGTCTCCTGTGTGACCCTGCGTGGTTCATGACACTTGTTGCTCGCTGGGACTGCCTCCGGAAAAACGTGTTTGCTCACGTATCATGCATGCAGAATGTGTGGTACGTCTCATTACATTCCAAAACGTTTGAGCAAGATATTCGCTTATTGACGTCATATATAGGTGGGCTTTTCACACGTAAGCGCCGTCGAGCCAAGAATGTTCGTGTTTGTTCAATCGCGGTCCGCAGGACACAGCCCCCAAAGCGTTGAAGCGGCCAGAAACAATTACCGCAGCACTATTGAGAACAAATTGAATACGTTTATGGAAAAACATTACTTGGGTTTTTAAAAAAGGCGACGTCAGGGGAATACCAAAATCGATTTTGACCCCCCCCCCCCTTTTCGTCACACGGCGTCACAAAAAGTCAGACCCCCCCCTCAAATATGACGTCACAAAGCTCTGCCCCCCCTCGAAAAAATACCATCATTCAAATCGCTTTAAACTATTGTCATTGTCGTGCGTATTTAATGTGGCGCTGCACTCTGATGTTGTAGGAGAAAACATTTCAAAAAAAAAGTCTATTTAATTAAGTAGAACGTGTTGTCTATATTTATTTAAAGTTGCGCTTTTTGATGTGACGTCACATTTCTCAAACCCCCCCCCCCCCGTCACACATCGTCACAAATGTCTGACCCCCCCCCCACCCCCTAGGTGCGTGACGTCATTTATGGACGGCCCCTTGGACATCAGTCGCCAGAACCGTCCCTTGGGTACAGAAAATCGGGGCGACCGCCCCGGGCCTCGTGCTTTGGGGGGGGGGGGGGCGCACTTCGTCGTCACGGTGTCTCAATGTAAATACTTCCGTTTTATTTTTTTTAAGGCTTTCGTGACTGCAGGGATTCATCTTCTTGGTTCTTTCGGTAAAGTCACGTAGAAGTAAAATAATAAAATAATAAAAATAAAACAATAAAATAATTCTCACGACGTTTCGGCCACAACGCAAGCAGCCGTCTTCAGGTGGAGAACAGGTCTGTCGAGAAGACGGCTGCTTGCGTTGTGGCCGAAACGTCATGAGAATTATTTTATTATGTTTTATTTTTATTATTTTATTATTTTCCTTCTACGTGACTTTACCGAAAGAACCAAGAAGACTTCCGTTTTAGTTTGAAGGCGTCGGAGAGTCCACACAGTGGGGTTTGCCCCGGGCCCTGTACCCTCCCGCCCAGGGCCGGCGCTGTCAGTCCCAGTCATATGATGAATGGACTATGTGGTTTGCTTGATTTTCTGGCTACACTTTTCAGTGGAAATTGACGTTTAAATATTAATTTCCCAATCTCCTATGGAGTGTCCACTGTTTTTTGTGGCTTTCGGCCACGCTGTTGACTCGCCCAAGTTCTGGCTTAAAACCTTCCCTTGTCCCTCTGCCTTTTGGTGACTGATTAAAGAAAATAAAACAATGTTATACACAAAACACCTTTCACATGAATCATAAACTTGGATAGGGGCCGTCCATAAATGACGTCACGCACCTAGGGGGGGGGGGTCAGACATTTGTGACGATGTGTGACGAGGGGGGGGGGGGGTGAGAAATATGACGTCACATCAAAATGCGCAACTTTAAATAAATATAGACAACACGTTTTACTTAATTAAATAGACTTTTTAATTAATGTTTTCTCCTACAACATCAGAGTGCAGCGCCATATTAAATACGCACTACAATAACAATAGTTTAAACCGATTTGAAGCATGTTTTTTTTGGGGGGAGGGGCAGAGCTTTGTGACGTCATATTTGAGCGGGGAGGGTCTGACTTTTTGTGACGCCGTGTGACGAGGGGGGGGGGGTCAAAAATCGTCCAAAATCGCGTGACGTCATTTATGGACGGTCCCATACTGCGAAATGAAATGAATAAATATGATGAAAAGTGTGCAAAGAAGCATGGATAGCTGTGCGCTTGGCATTGCACGAACTGATCCATTTTTTATTCCAATGAGGTCCCTGGCATATTGTCAAAGCTCATTTCCTGTGGTGATCTGGCTTTTGCCAGTACAGCTCACACAGACTATGGAACGCTTTGCCTTTGCTAATGAGACAGAGTCGATAGTTATATTTAAGTCTGTCTTGAAATATTACCTCTTTAAATTCGCATTTACCCCCTCGTTCTCGGTCGTTTACCCTGATTGTATTTACTTCCTGCTTTCCATACACGCCGCATTGTGGATCTACGGATGAAATGCACCTTACCAATGTGATTTATTATTAATACACCGACTGAAAGGGGCGCGTGGCTTACGGCGCATGTGTAAGTTCCAGGCATAATTTTTAATGTTAAGAAGAGGGGACTTGGCCATTACACGTCGCTAGAAGGCCCAGTGGGTGGATATGATAGAATCAGAATGTTTCTTTATACTGGGGGAATCCAATGAGCTTATGAAACTCTTTTTCACAGAGGGGCAAGAGGCAACTGGGTGGTAGCCAAAGGAGGGAACGCGTGTGCAGGAGATATATTATTTTCTTAGGTTTTTTCTGTAAAGTCACGTAGAAAGTAAAATAAAATAAAAACAAAAATCACGACGTTTCGGAGGCAACACAAGTCTCCGTCATCAGGTGGGAGACTTGTGTTGCCTCCGAAACGTCGTTATTTTTGTTTTTATTTTATTTTACTTTCTACGTGACTTTACCGAAAAAACCTAAGAAGATGATTCCTTGCAGTCACGAAAGCTTCAAATCTAGAATTAGATATATTATTGCTCCATCGCCATAGCATGACGGATGGTGCGTGTGGAAGGTCCTCATCTACAACAGTGGACTGATCATGGCTGTCGATGATTATAGTACAGCATTTACAGATGTTACTATTCGATTAATGGAGGCTCACTTCACATACATCAAGCGGGACATTGTTGATTTGTGTTTGGAATTGCACTACAGTAATACTGTAATTATGCTATCATGTCCAGTGACAAGCCTTCAAAATCTGTGCCAAGAGCAGCTTGTCTTAATACGATGTCTGCATTAGTGTTCTTTGCCTGCTAGAGGGCGCTACTCTCCGTTATATTAAATGGCTAACAACACAAGGAAGCAATGTCATCGAAACTTGCAGCTAGCCGCGTGTTGACGTATTGCTGCTGATATTCGTCACTGCAAGTGTCTGCCCTGTTATTATGAGTAGTTAAAAATATATTTTGTTTCCACTAAGAGCAAACCAATTAAAAAAGGGTGTAGCAGTTAGTCCTTGCAATGCAACATATTTCTGCAATTCAAAGTTATCATTTGATTCAAGAATAAAACCTTGTGGTAAGTGTAATGGCTTTTAGTGGTTTGTGGCAGAGGTGGGACAAAGTCATTGTTATGCAAGTCCAAGTCGAGTCGCAAGTCATCAAATTCATGACTCGAGTCTGACTCGAGTCCAAGTCACATGACTCGAGTCCACATCTCATAGGTGGGACAAAGTCATTGTTATGCAAGTCCAAGTCGAGTCGCAAGTCATCAAATTCATGACTCGAGTCTGACTCGAGTCCAAGTCACATGACTCGAGTCCACACCTCTGGTTTGTGGCGTCATGTGAACCCTTTACACAGCAAATTCAAGAGTTGGGAAACGTTTTACACTCGATTCGATGCATGTATCATTAACTTAATAATGGATACACGCTTATTTATACCCCAATCTTTAATATTAGCAGTCAAGGCGACTGCTGCAAGATCTTGCATATCCAGTACAACACAGTGATATATTCGCTATTGGTATTGTTGGATGTACATTGTTGGAAATGAAACGTAAATATGGAATCCTGATGGTGGTTGAAGCAGTACTTTCAAAATAACTCATCTCGTTCGTCAAGGCCCTTGCAGAGAGACGAAAATTAATGTTGAAGAGGAATGCTGTGCACGTGGACTATTTGCCTTCAGGACGTACCCCTCTTAGCAATGCTCAGTTTTTCTAAGATACCGTCTGGTATGTCGATGTCACGGGGATCAACGTATTGTAGATGAATACTCTTCATGGAAGCCAGACAATATCAGACATTGTCTTGGTTCTTTCGGTAAAGTCACGTGACTTTACCGAAAGAACCAAGAAGATGAATCCCTGCAGTCACGAAAGCTTTAAATCGAAAAATATCAGACATTATGATGGATGTTAAATTGTGTTTCTTTGGAAATGAAGGTGGGGAGGCATTTTGTGACCATTATTCGACGTTCAAATGTCCAACATTTCACCAACTACAGGAAATGGTGAAAACGTCACTGCAAAATATATACATGATCAAGTTTGAGAAATTTAACGTAGTGTGACTGTAATTCATACTCAATGTGTCAGTTATTTGAAATGAGTATACCATTGTATTTAAAACAGTGCACATTATGTAATTGTTTGATTTGCATAGGAAGTGATTTAATTTATGCTGCAATAGTCGTATTTAATTGAATGTGCATTGTGGAATACAATATACTGTAATGTAAATGTGCATTCTCAAGAGGGTAGGCAGTGAACTCTATTGTACTGTTCTATGCTCCAACGGCTATGCTTGTCCTACTTAATCGACTCGCACTAACCAGCGTGGTGAAGTATGGTCAAAATAGCCCTCGCGACCCGCACGACGTGAGGATACCTTAATCCAGCTTTGAATTGACAAAAGGGGCTTTACTGTACACGTATAAAGGCGGATCCCGGCACAGAGCATTGGCATTTAGTCCACAGGACAATGCCGTGGTTCGTGTTCCTTTGTGCCATGTCGCCCATTCGCCTCTACTGCTGCCTTAGTCTGGAGCTCTCTTGCCCCCCACCACCCGTCTAATGTAACACATTGTCCTGCGGAGGGAGCTGGTAGGAACGTTGGGTTGCTCGGTCAATGGCCAGGGTCAACGGCGGCGTGGTGTATTCCGCAAATATGCCTGACTGTGAGGGCAGGCACAAGCCGGCGTGAGTAGGTTAAACGTTGAGTTTTATAAGGGCACCACGGGGTGACCAGCCCCTCCCCACCCAGCAACACCACTCGCACCCCCCACCCTCCCCACCATCCCCTCCCCACCCTCCCTTCCCCACCCAGCCCCTCCCCACCCTCCCCACCCAGCCCCTCCCCACCCAGCCCCTCCCTCCCCACCCAGCCCCTCCCTGCACAACGGACGGACACAATAATCCCCTGTGGACTGGTGGAACCAGTGGGTTCCTACCAGTATAACTATTCCTGACACCAGGCACATGTTCAGAGGTGCGTCTAACTTTCCGGAGCGTCTTTTGCACTCGGGAGAACACGATGCTGTAATTAGTGTCCGGATCAAGTGCAACTTCATTGAAACCCAATGATGTGGGGGACGTGCGTTGCGCCCCCTTCAGGTGCGCTTCTGCGGCCCGTCTGGAACGCTCTTCCTTCCCACATTAGGAAGCCACTGGAATTTTGCACTTTTAAATCATCATGTTTGAAAACTAATTTATTTAGAGCTGCTTTTTGTGTTCAGTTTGTTGTCCTTCCCCCGCAACCTCCGATTAGCGCGGGGTGGCTACGTACGGCGCGAAAGAAATCCAACATACACACGTGCTCATCGTCCCCACTTGCGTGACCCGAGCACACACGTCCTGGGACAAGCAATTGCAATTGTGCACGGCTCCGATACCCGTGCTATTGTATCTGCGTAGCACTGGGTTCATTGTGATTTCAGTGCAATTATTCGTTTAGCCCCTGCTGAACCATGCGTGTGGTGTGAGCAGCGGTAGTGTAGCGGAAAGCGCACTGCGCTACGAACTCGGCGACCGAGTTCGATTCCCAATTATCGTGACCCGGTCATGGGTCTCCCCTAGGTCCACTCGGCCTCAAATGAGTTACCCGGCGCGGTGTGTAGTAAACATCGCCACTGGGGAAACAAAGGCGTCCGGGCGTGGTTGCTGGCCACCCAACCCCCTCGTGTACCGTGCCGGCCTTCAAAGGTGCTCGCTAACAGCACTTGCCGCAGCACCTGTCAAGGCTATACCGGGGATCTTTGTCTTGTTGTTATTGTATTGATTAGCGCACTGCGCTACGAACCCGTGGCCGATGCCCGCTCATAGCTAAACACCAAAGGCAGCGAATATCTGAACCGGTGCTGGACCTCCCCTAGATCGACTCGGCCTTTAACGAGTACCTGGTGCTGAAGTGTAAATTCTACGGCAGTGAGCGAATACTGCGCGACGCGTTACAATTTGGAATTGTTATTGTGAAAGCGACGACTCAATATTTTACAAAGATGAGAGGCGTTTTCAGATTGGTGTGTGGCATGTAGAGGCTTTGAATTTAAATGTTTTCTCCGTATTTGTTCCCTTGATATTTTAGTGGGGTATCTATAACTCGATAATGTAATGCAGTTCATACTCCAATAGCGATTTATTCCAATACGGTTGAGGGATCACGTTACCTCTGTAATAGGTTCAAACACTTTTAAATAAGGTTCACTTTCACGACCACGGTTAGTGTAAATATATCGTCGTAAATGTCAACTCATGAGCTGCGTAATTACAAGTACTGCCCTCATCAATTTCACGTTGGGTGAGAGAGCAAAGACGTCCGTCTTAAAAATTCAGAGGAAGAATAACTTATTATTGTTGCATTTCATGAATTTCGTTCACACTATTATTGTTGCACGTTATTTGAAAGGCAGTTCAGATCTTCAGCCTATGACCAAATCACCCAGAATGCCCCCAATGTTGTCAGGACCTCATAAGCTAAAGAAGGTTATGCATTGACAGTGCTTGGATGGGTGACCACCATGCAAGGCAGGTTGTTATCGGTACCTGCTGGGACGATGTGGTCATCAGCAATGAGCAGAGGTGTGGACTCGAGTCATGTGACTTGGACTCGAGTCAGACTCGAGTCATGAATTTGATGACTTGCGACTCGACTTGGACTTGCATAACAATGACTTTGTCCCACCTATGAGATGTGGACTCGAGTCATGTGACTTGGACTCGAGTCAGACTCGAGTCATGAATTTGATGACTTGGGACTCGACTTGGACTTGCATAACAATGACTTTGTCCCACCTCTGGAAATGAGTGCAGCAAAATCCATAGTTGTCCTGTAATTCTATGTTCCTTCCTGCCTTCGCCAACTTATACTGAGAGGCGTGAAGTATGGTCAAATATCCCCCTTACACGATCTGCACGGTGAGAGGCCTTCATCATCCAGCAGTGCTTTGACAAGAGGGATGTTCAGTACATGTACTTTAAACACTGCGATATCGTGATGAACTGGACATGTTTGTGTTTAGTGTGCTGTCATCCGATAGTGTAGCGGTTAGCGCGCTGCGCTTTGAACCCGGCGACATGGGTTCGATTCTCGCTCACTGCAAACATCAGTGACAATTATCTGAACCGGTCCCGGGCATCCCTTAGGTCGACTCAGCCTCAAATGAGTATCTGGTGCGGTGTGTAAACATTGCCACTAGGGAGACAAAGGCGGTCGGGCGTGGTGCTGGCCCACCCACCCCCTCGTGTACCGTTCCGGCCTTCATAGGTGCTCGCTAACAGCACTTTCCCCTACAGTCTGTTAAGGCTATATAGGGGATCTTTGTCTTTGTCTTGTCATCCCCCCCACACCTCCAATTAGCACGGTTGCCCACGTACGTTGCGAAATGAGTTCGACATACACACATCATGGAGCAATCGGCACACACTTTTGGGAAGATCGTTTTATTACAGCAGTGTTTTACGTACAGTAAATGGTTTATAATGTGTTGAGCCAGGGGGTTTGTTCCGTCACTCATTACATTCGGCAACTACGGCATATCAACGCGACGTCCCTCTGAAACGACGGCCTCGTTTAGGGTGAGCTATGTGGATGTAGACGCAGACAGAGGAGCCATAACGACTGGCTGCCGTGAAAAGTATTTTACAACAGAGATTCTTTAACACGACACATCCTGCAGGTCGACATCACGTGCAGCTGCTTTGCAGCTTGGACAGCACTTGCCGAGTGAAAACCACTGCACCGTTAGTGACACTTTTGCTTTAAGCTAGACAAGACAGCGGTGGCGTTACGTGTTGTTGGCAACGGCCCAGGAGCAGAGGTCGCAAACGGGTTTTGATTCCTTACCCGTACCCGGCCGCACCAGGGTCGCAAACGGGTACCCGTACCCGGCCGTACCCGTACCCTACCCGGCCGGGTACGGGTAGGGTATGGGTATCGGGTACCTGATTGACCTCTGGGATGAAGCCATGTTGCAGGCGCGGGTGGGTTGATTCTAGGAACTTGAATTGTGAGAAGAGACAAGACGTTGGGAAATGAGTGACAAACGGTGACTCACCAGTGACTCACGGCCTACCCGTACCCGGCCGCACCAGGGACGCAAACGGCTACCCGTACCCGGCCAGGTACGGGTAGCCGGGTATCGGGTAGGGTACGGGTATCGGGTACCCGGTTGCGACCTCTGCTCTGGAGTTATTAAATAGGGGGCCTCATGTCAAATTCCTCTCCCTCTTCGAAACCCAGTGCCTGGGCCACCCTCCTGCCCTTGTGCAGCTTTAACTGCCCGCACTCCACCTCGTAGCTCCTCCACTGCGAGGCAGGTAGTTGCTTGTCGGTCACGTTTCCACTCGACAGCGCACAATACGCTGATGTGACTGTGATTAACAAAAAAACATTTAAATTGGTAATTTCAAAAGGTACGCGAGGTGACCTACTGCTGTACTGCACACGTTTCTCTTGAGGTGTACGTAGTTTTATTGAAGCCTAGTCGGTTGATATGAATGGGTTCTAGCAGGACCCAGATGCAAACACGGACACAAAGTGAAAATTGCGACGACACTAGGTGAAATGCAGTCAATCTCAGCCAAGACTTTTTCTCTGTTTGCACGTTAAATCCAAAACGTCCACGGCTGCAAGGTGTGAACTGTGGTTCAAGCCTCAGTGGAACACGTTATTAGATGTGTAAAACAGTGTATCTCACGGTGGGGGGGGGGGAGATGCCCAGAAAATGAACGCTATATTTTCCAGTTGGGCTATTGCACTGGGATTTCGCACTAGAATACTGTATACGCTACGGGTACAATCGATGTTTTAATTTGAATTTCAATTGTCTTCACCGTTCCCCGGGAATGGGTGTCTAGAAGCCACAGCTGTGGAATGTTTTTTCAACACAGCACTGTAATGTATTTGGATTAAAAACTGTTTTGCCATTGAAGAATGCGTGGATTGTAAGGATGGACAGAGATGCAATACTTTCTGCACGTTTGTCGATAGGCATGTAACAACGCATCAATTCATCGGTTAAAATTGAGTCTTAACATTTACAATTACCGTATTTATGATGTGTGCAACTTAAATCATAATGGGGCAGTTCGGCTCATGGAGTGCACATCATTAAAGTACATAGACAGGAAAAAATGGTGAAACCATACAAATGAGGCAGTAAAAGCAAGACAAATACTATTCAGTTATTCTTGTGACAAGTCACGGAATTAAGGTGGGGCTGGACAGGGAGCAAATCATTACATGCCTATGTGCAGTCATGCACATCTCCATTGATGGTTTGAGCCAGTGGTGGAAGTTCCACATTTCTATGCCACTGCACAGTCCATTCAATGACAAATGTATACTCAGACCAAATTCGTATACATCACAGTATTGTGTACATATGCATACACATGACTGTGCATGACGGTAATTTTAATATCCCTTTGGAAATATAAATGATGATACTGTGTTTTGGTGATATGCTAATTCTTATGTCCTCATGCAGTTTAGCTGTCTTCTGATGCTACCTTTAAGTACAATTCTCACGAAATTGTACAGCACTGGTCCATGTGGCAAGCCATTGACAACGGCGGTGATTGGATTCTTTCCCTATGGAGCGATGAAGGGGCGTATATACAAACAATATTTTTTTGAAGCAGTTCAGATTTCAGCATATTTAGCTGAACGTTGCATGTGACGCTGGAAGTGGCAAACCTAACGTGAATTTCGGCCCAAGGTTCAGAGGTCGCTGTAACATGGATTTGGATGACGAGTTCGAGAGCCATAGACCACACACCATAGCAGTACCAGACACACGGCGACACCAGAGTACAGTACTTACACAGAAGGAAACACATTGTCAATGGATGATGACCCACATTTGGCAATGCGTAGCGAATTTCATATCTATCACTTCTAACATACTGCTTTAAAAAAAGACACAATAAACCATCATTGCAAACTGATTGTCCTAATGCTAATTTCATACAGTACAAAACCCAAGTCTAACTGGGGACATGTCAGGCAGTTTATGCATTTTACATAATGCAAACGGATCATCTTGTGCTGTAACAATACATTAATTAATTTTACCATTAACGTGTCATTTATGAATGGCGCGGCCAAATTTAGCATTGGGTGCATGTTCTGGTGTATAATTTCAGAACCAAACATGATCTCTTCATACGTGTCCACTTATAAAACAATGCAGTCCGTTTTAAAATAAACAAAACCCGATAATTTTGACGCAATTCCTATACTTGCACGTTGGCTACGAATACTGTGGAGCCTTTAGGTGGAAACTTGTCCACATTGTAAGTTCCAGGTTAAGGCGAGTGTGTTCACAATACAGCCTTCTTGCGCTTTGCCTTCTAGACGGTGATAGTTAACAACGATGAATCACAACACCACCTTCAAAAATTTGGAGCCTTGCTAACTGTGCTTTTATAAACAATTGGCACTTTAAATATATTGTTCGGAATTATTTTTGACGAAGTACATTTCACATATACCATTGCGTCAGTGTTAGCCGTTGTGTTGTGTGGCTCTCCGATGTGTTGTCGGGTTGTAACGTGTGCGAGTTCGGCATGATGTCCGACGTTTCGCACCACGTCCTGGAAACTTAATCAATTCAGTTCATGAAGAACTCTCAGCACTTGGAGGAAAACGTCGGACAGGCGGTAAGACCCAAACACAGAGAGCAGATTTCACACACGTTACCAATGGTGTGTGTGTATATTAGGCCTCACCATTTCAACAAGACGTTCCAACTTGAAAAGGTATCTACTGCAAATTAATTAAAATTTCTGTCTCCTGACCTCGCATAAGTGACATTTACAAGTCTGGTGGGAGTTTAAAACGTTAAATTCTGGTTGGATGATTCTTCAGTATAAAACAACTGACTCGACCGGCATGTGGTGCGGTTCATGTTTATTAACCCACCGCAAAGTGAGACAAATACAAATTATAACACAAAACTAATCAACAGTGGAGCAGCGAAGTTCGCAGCACCGTTCATATAAAGTCACAGATTTTAAAAAAACACACACAACTTAGAACTTGGGCTTCGCTCCTTCACATTGCTTTAGGTGCTCGTCTAATCAAAGAACCCTCATTACGAGGTTTGATGATAACCCCTATGCAAAGCAGGACACTCAATAGCCATCGCCGCACACCCGCAAAGATACGTATGGCTGGTGCAGAAGCACAGACGTGTGATATTAACTTTGGAGTGTTCAATTTTATTCAGGATAGGTGAGGACACTCACATGTCCCTTCTCCCGTCCTTTTCCCACCTCCCAGCACCACTCTCACCCCCCCCCTCCCCACCCAATACCAACCCGCAGGCCCCTTCATTCACCCACCATGGTAGGGCCAAGCCAGAGAAGAGGGAAGTTGAACACTGAGGAATGGCCTGAAGGTCGGACGTGTCACAGGTCAGGGTCGGTCAGGTCAACGCTCTCTCCAAACAAGGCCACCAGCTGCCCCTTGTAGTGCTCAATGTTCCGTTTCATGATGTCCATGCAGGGGCCCAACAGACGCTCAAAGGCCTGCACGTCCATCACTGCGCAAGAGAAGAGAAGGCACACACCCCGTCTCTGTCAAAGCGAACCTATATATGGTGCTCATGCGAATCTCCAGGCCACGTCGGAGGAGGAGGTGGTGGGGGGGAATGTTTACGGTTGTCGGCATCAACGTCATCGTTGTCGTAATTATCATTAATTCTCTATCTGCTGCCAGATGAAAGACTCCTGTTTAGGTGCCATTGCCTCTGATCTAATGCAGCTGCGGCGTGCCTCTCACTTACGGGTACGCTGATATATTCTGATTCGCAATCAGCTTGAGATTTGAAAAGATTAAACAAACTGCCTGGGCACGTAAATGAAAAGAACAAACTAAAATGATGTAAACAGCGGCTACGTCACCTGTACAAGTAGAGGTGCATGTTTTGGCATGTTTTTCAAATCGAGGCTTTTTGGCCATTTAACGATGAAGTGGAACATATCCAGGCTCTTCAGTGGACGCTCTAAAGAGCCCCTTGCCAAAACTATACTATGAACATTTTTTTATTTTACCAGGTAAGGCCCACTGAGCTATATCGCTCTTGTTCAGAAGCGACCTGGCCACAATTGATAACGCAACAAAGTGGCTTATCACGTGGAAATTCATAGCCACCAAATAGTCTGAACGCGTATTTCTAAATGTGGAGGGGAAAAACTGGAGAACCCGGAGAAAAATCGCGACCACGGCGAGAGAGAGACATGCAAACTCCAAATATACAGGCGTCATGGTCGGGATCGAACCCAAGACCTCCTGTATACCCAGCAACATAGTTGGAAGACAACACGATACAGTACAATTTAGATGTATATACTGCAGTGTCTAAATGAGACTGCATTGCAAGAATAAAAGATGCCTTTACCCTTTCTGGCATAAATACAGGGTGTTCAGATGTTCAAACACCAAATAGTCACCTACTACAAGGAATCACGTCTGAGTTAACCAAACAAACTTGTGGTAAAAAAAATGCGAACAAGATATGCTTTGATAATTAGACATGCACTGTCCTTGAAACTGATTTGTCTGCACGAAAGACAGCCTCTTCGATGGCTTTGCCTCACCAGTGGGAGACCAAAGGCTGCCAAAAGGCAAACAGTACGAGGGCAATGCAAACACCAAAGTATGAATAGCTTGGGTGAAGCATTTATCACTATTATTATGGAACGGTCAAACACACTGATATCATCTTGGCTAGTTTTCTCCCTCCTTTGTTTGGAACTAAAATGTAGTAGGTGACTATATGATTTGAATGAGAATATTTGTTAAATGTTTAAATTCAAACATGTGCCATGTGACTCCGATATACATTATAGATCAGAATTTTGGGAAATTGTAGTTCATACAATCGTCTAAATATGCCTGTGACCACCGCATCCTGGAATACACTGATCTTCTCAGATATTGGAGGCTAGGCAGGACTGAGTCCCTTACTCTTTGGTTCTTTCGGTAAAGTCACGTATAAAGATAAAATAATAAATTAAATAATAGCATACAACGTTTCGATTGCAACACAAGTAATCATCATCAGGTATAAATGAAATAGCAACAAAAAATCTAACCAGAAAACTATAGACAGACATATAAGCAGACAGATATCACCAAGATACATAGAGAGAGAGTAACACAGGCACAGAGAGGGAGATCGTCTCTGTGGCGTGGCCTTAAATAGACAGAGGGGGGGGGGGGGGCGGAGAGAGGGAGGGGTTAGAGAAAAAATTAACATGTCAATGAGTGCGGCGACGCGTGGTCAATTACGCAAGCTTGAACATTATCTTTATACGTGACTTTACCGAAAGAATCAAAGAGTAATTCCTGCAGTCACGAAAGCTTCAAATTTAAGATAGGACTGAGCCCACCAAGGCTTTGCCAGGTGCTGGAGGTGTGTGGCTGCGAGATGGTGGTGCTGAGTGTTGTCCCCTGATGCGTGGTGGGTTTTTTTTTCTTGCCAGGTCCTCTGGTTTTCCTCCAAACATGCCAAATTGGTCGCTAATGACATTGGCAAGGACCATCCTAATAAAATAATCTTTAGATTCAACGTGCTTCCTGCGATACATAATTCGCATCACTATTATTGTTTATGTTAGTGTCCGAACATTAAAAATAATCGGCATTAAGGTAAATAACCCTTTCTGACAAAGCCTATTCTTTGTTTTCATAATTTTGATACTGGCAAAAAAGGTCCGATAGGTACATATTATTATAATAACGAGCTTGTGTGCTCGTCCAAGGACGGATGTATATTGCAGTAAATCTGAAATATTCAACAGAAAATTGTTCAGCTCATGATTATTAATGAGGGGGGGGGGGGGGGGGTTGCCCCATGTGGAGTGACGTCACCTGCTAACGGTTATTGGGGAGGGGTGCGGCATGTGGAGTGACGTCACCCGCTCGTGATTACTAATGAGGGGGAGGGGTGCGGCATGTGGAGTGCGCGACCTTCTTGTGCGTTCGTGTAAATTTCCACGCGGTCATGAATATTAATGAAGGGGGGGGGGGGGCTCTTTTGCAGTGACGTCACGCACGTTACTTTCTGTAAATAAACGTCATATTTGAAGCGACTTTGCGTAATACATTATTTAATTTAGCTCGACCTTCCTCTGCGTTAGTGTAAAATTCCACCCACTCATGAATATTAATGAGGGGGGTGGGCCTCATGTGGACTGACGTCACGCGCGGGACAGACAGACATTTCTGGGTGATTATAGTAGGTAATTACATACCATTATGGATTACATACCATGTTCATATTTCAAGAGTCACCTCTTTGGATTGTATGCAACAATTTGTGCAAACATTGTAATGCAAACAGATGAGGCTTTGGAAGAATACGGTGACGCACATCTGGGTTATATATAGACTGTGAAGAATATTGCGGAGCACCTCTGTGGGGAATAACTATGAGGCCCACTGTATTGTACATTACTTATATATTTCTCGGAAGAATTTGGGAAGGTTTCGCAGTGTGTCCGGCTGAATATGTAATTTTCACAAAATAGGTCGTCACGTCAATTTGCACGGTGTACAGATGTGATTATCCGGTGTTTTTTGTAGTGGTTAGGAAAGCCATTGTATTTATAGAATCATAATGGCAGGGGTTCAAGTCCTTGTGTCATGTGGTGTAATGGCACGATATTTGAAAGTGCAAGTTGATACTGTATATCTAAACATCTTAAGTGGTCAAATGTGGTTATGATTAAAAACCTCCAGGTTACAATATTCATGTAAGCCCTATTTGCAATTTCATTTGCACAAATGTGAACAAATTAGCTTAAATTCTTGCCCCAAAAAGCTGTACCTTTCCAGATCACAGATGGTAGTAAATCCCATGGCATAATTGTCAGGTCTGTCACTGTGCACTCTCTGTCAATGCCAAATTTTCACAACACATACCCAGCATTTTTTCAAATGCATCTATTCATTATTAATGTGCTATAAACACTGTGGTGGAGTAGTGGTCCAGCGGTTAGGACACTGCCACAGATAATTTATCAGGATCGAGCGATATCTTAACCAGTCCTGGGCATTTCTCTCACAAAACAACATTGACTAGAATGGTGAAATATTTCAAAATAACCCTCCCCTCATGGCCCTTCCGGATGTGCGGAGGCCTTCATCCAGCAGTGGATCGATAGAGGTCTGTAAACTATAATGTTTACAGAACTCTATAATAATGTTTTAATGATTTTTAAAAATATATATATAAATACTCTTCCTTTAACCTTGAACAAAAAAGCAACGAATGCGTAAACTTGCCTATTTCTAAACGAAAACACACGCACATAAATCATGTTTTTTTTTTGTGTGTGTTTAGTTTGTTGGCCTTCGCCCGCATCTCCGATGAGAGCACGGTTGGCTATGTATGGTGCGAAAGAAGTTCAACATACATACACGTTATGATAATCAACAGCAGAAACGGCACAACATAAATCCCAATTCTTGCCCATAGTGTGGTCGATGCTTCCGCTCAAAGGCTGGGCTTCTCATCCCACCGGAGCGCAATGAAATGATGCTGATAGCTGTTCTCCGCAGTCATCATCGTTCGCGATGGACAGTCGGAGAAGAAGAATAATGGATATTAGAAAACTAAAGTAAAACTATTTTTTTTTCAACCAGGTAAGGCCGACTGAGCTATATTGCTCTTTTTCAGAAGTCACCTGGCCACAAATGATAGCTCAACAATGTGACCTATCACGTAGAAATTTATAGCAGCAGCCAAATACTTTAAACACATGATGTCGATTCTAAATGTGGAGGGAAAAACCGGAGGACCCGGAGAAAAATCCACACGACCATGGGGATAAAGCTTTCGTGACTGCAGGGATTCAAATTATTGGTTTTTTCGGTAAAGGCACGTAGAAGGGAAACAATAAAATAATACAAATATAAAACAATAAAATTCTCACGAAGTTTCGACTGCAACACACCTGATGACGATTGCGTGTGTTGCAGTCGAAACGTCGTGAGACTTTTATGGTTTTATATTTTTACTATTTTATTGTTTCCCTTCTACGTGACTTTACCGAAAGAACCAAGAATACGACGAGGTAGTTAATGTCTCGCCCACCGCGCGGCGCCCTCAACAGCCAGCGACTGGACTCACCGGCGCACTTGACTTCCCCGACGGCGTAAGCCGATGCGGCGCGCGGCTTGTTGGTGACGAGCGCCAGCTCGCCGAAGTAGTGTCCGCGCGTGCACCGCGTGATCTCCACCTCCCGCGGGTCCATCTCCGCCACCGACTGCCGCGGGCGTTTCAGACGGAGGCACGCGGAGCAAATTGAAATCACGCATTCTTGTCATTATAACGCACGGCCTGGAGTTAAGTCGGCGATGTTTCTACTTTGATGCCGAGGTTGGCGAGTGAGCCAGTGGATGAGCGCAGGAGTGGCCTCGTGTTGAATGTCTGAATTGAAGCCGGTGAACGATCGAAGGGGGTATTGGCATCACTATATGCGGTCAGCGGTTTGAGATATCGTCTCACGTGGAGATTTATAGACTTACAAAGAGATCTATAGACTTACGCGAAGGCCGTTGACTTCTCAGGTGCTTCTTTTGTATGGCAGAGAGTTGATTAAGGATTATTTATGTTATTGTCAAGGTTGGCGAGTGAGCCAGTGGACGGCTTGTGGTGAATGATTGAAGCCGGCAGTAGCTTTACTCTTGTGGTCCATGATTTTAAATTGGAGACCACAGTCACCAATCCATTGGTGAAGGAATCATCTGCATTTGCTGTGAAATGTTCTGATGTGCAAAATTCGTTTTTACGCAATATTGTGTCTTGCAGTGACAGGCTTCTATTGTTTAGAAAGGCCTTTTCCAATAACATCAGGTAAACCAGCAGTATTTGTTTAATACGCTCTGCTCATGGGTTTCCAAGAAAATCGAACTTGTGCTAAAACAAATTCTGCTGATTAACATAGGGCTAGAAGGACAAGAGGCTGGTATAATGAAAACATTTCATAATTAGAGATATGGAAATGAAGCCAATATTTTATAAGTTAACATATTAAACGTTCCTTCAATGCCTACAGGAGAGTAATTGGCAACGAGTTTTTGACAATCAATGAGGAAATACACATTCACCCAGGCAGGCGAGTGGATGCCAGAAACCAGATGCGACTTTTGTCTAAAAGCAGAGGAATGCTACACAGATTGAGATTCCCCAGTGAATGTGTCGTGCTACCCGGCCAAAACAAACATCAGCTGTGCTCAACATGTTTTGCATTATAATGACAATATTAGTAATTATTGTACTCTATAATTAAAGTATCGGTGTGAGAATGAGTTTAAAAAAAACTGTCCCGTCTGGAACTGCAAACATACATAAAAAAAATCACGTCATATTCAGGAACAACTTTATAAGAGACACCACAGAGCTACTCTTCGTGCTGCGAGGCATAGGTTTGTGGTTAGGTCCATGCCAAATTGATGATCTCAGACACAAGCTGTCCTCCTGTGCCCATCAACATATCCTAAATATGACCATATTGAAGTAGAATACAAGTCCAGTGAATTGTATTTCCGTCACATCCTAGCGGTGTGCTGCAACGTGCTAAATCAGGCACGCGTTTGACGCGCGAGTGTTGTTCTTACCTTCCTCCGCATCGCAATTCTCACTTCCCCGGACTCAACGAGGTAAAAACAGTCAGCTTTTTCTCCCTGGCGGCAAAGATGAAAGCTAAAATTGGTTTTGCGAAACAATTAAAAAGAAGTACAGAAACCTAACACTTTGGCAGCGGGGTTAAAAGGTTAAAGGAACGGACATGCAAAGCAACCGATAAATAAAGGTCATAAAAGTTCAGTGTTTTGCCAGCTCGTGGAAATGTTTACAGGACAATTTAAAAGTGCGGCGGCTCCTTTTTTAGTCGTGAATTGCGCGCAAGCCGACATTTTCAATGCGGCCTGCATATATTTTTTCACGAAATACGGTTTCACGAGATTTCTGCGACGGGTCACCTGAGCAATGATCCGCTCGGAATCTTGAAAGCTTTTCGACGCGATCACGTCGACGACCTTTAACCTCTCAGAAAACTGTTGGCGAGAAAGACGCAACGAGGTGTTGTTGTGTGTGCGTCTTGGCTCGTATTGTATAGTTGTTACTTTGCTAATGTATGTACGTGTGTATTGAATGTGCAGTCGTAAAAGGTGAGTGCTGGTGATTTCATTTTACTAATGTACTCACATCAAGAGACTTTAGTAGAGGTACTGTTTCAATGAAGCATTCGTACATTTTTCGTTTCTTTGCTGCATTTTTTACGATGATCCGTCTGAAGGTAAGGCGATCCTGGCCACAGAACGAACAGCAAATAATACAGACGTTACTTTAACTTGAATTTGTTTTTATAATTATTTGTAAATTTCCACAATTGTTTATCCGATTGTTCCATTTGGTTCTTTCACAGAGCAGTGCAACCCTCAGTGTGAGAGAACGGCACACGGAATTGGATGTCAGAGAACTACTTTTGAGATGCCTTCTAGTGACCTCTTCTCCACACTTGGAGGAACTGCACCTGTCTGTCCACCCTGCTACAGATTAATGTTCGTCTCAAATCAAAATAAACATGAGTAATTCTAAGACTTGAGATTTAGCCAAATTAAGTGGAAAAAAAACGAAGCTTAATATGATGGGGCTCTTTCTGCGCAGTCAGTTAGTGACCAGGCTAAGACCCCTGAACTCACTAAACTTCTGGCTGTCGCCTGATGAGGCTGGTTGTAATTACCGGTTAAACGTCATTCGAATTGTAACTGTTGTGGGTTTACTCTCAAACACACCGGTGTGCTGGACTAGTAACTAATTGGCATGTTTTGTTAACGTGACACATGTTACTAATTTGCTGTGTCTGGCGGTGGTGGTGTTTAACGACACATTTATATTTACGCGATCTAATAAAAAAAACACTCTTCTGGATAAACTTGAAGACCGTGATTAATCAAAGGCAGCTGTGTGGCTTTGAACCCAGGGGTCTCAGTGGTGCCAGCTCAGCCCTTCGACCTCTGAGCCACCCAGCCACCTCTGGATTTATTAACTTTCAATGACCTTGTTTAGGCATGATTTTCTTCTCTCCTGAATTCTGTCATTAAAACACCCACAACGTGGCTGGGCGAACTGACACAGTGTGCGCAGTTGCATTGTTATGAAGTCATAAAGCTTACGTTAACATTTCTTGTTTACAATTAACCTAACAAATCGTTCCACTCGTTATGGAAAATAATCAAACCTTTCAGTAAAAACAACAAGTCAATATTTGTTTAGTTTACTTTGCATGGTGATTTGGACCTAGGTACTAATTTGTGTGCATTTCAGAACCTTTTTGTCAATGCTGTTTACCGTTTACAATGTTTAATTCTCAATGTTATATCGAAGCACACAAAACCCTCTTTTATGATGTTTGCTGTTCACATGGTTAGCTATGCATGTGTAACTGTCGCACGAGAGCCGCTTCGCCATTAAAATATATTCGTTGTTTACCCAGGCAGGCATTGGCATTTTTTTTTTACTTTTTCTTTCAATAGGGTTCTTACCAAATAAAAAAAATATCATATTGGTGACCGAGCTAAGACCAGCAACTCGATGCAGAAGAGAACCTGGTTTAATCACAGGTGGCTGACCTAATCTCAGAGTGAGTGACTCTGACATGGGCAATTGCCCTCTACCCCCTCCTCCCAAATAAATGATCCAGCCACCTCATCTATTATGCACGTCTCTATATAATTAATTTACAGCGCTAACCGCCGCACCACCACTCCACCCCCACCGCACGCCTCGTGTATATCTTTAATTATTTATCGTCTTGCTCAAACCTATCAATAATAAAGAGGCCCGCCGTCCGTGGCCTGCGTGCCCCCTCCCCCGACGGTCCGTTTTTTTTTAACATACACACCAGTCCCCAGAGGGCCCCCTCGGACGTGGCAATGATGGTGGCGGCTCTGGACGTGTTGTACATGAGGGCGAGCTCGCCGAAGCTCCCCCGGTTGTTGTAGGCGCCCACGCAGCGCGAGACGTCGTTCATCGTCACGTAGATGTCGTACATCCCCCTGCCGAACGGAAGGAAAATCACGCTTCGGGGGGGAGAGTGGGGAGTCGTGTCGTGCGTGCACGGTGTTGGGGGGGGGGTGAAGGTTCGGCGTTGACGGATCCTAAGATCCACGGTTTGCATAAACGACTCCAGTCATGCCTCGCGGACACTCGCAAATGGACGCAGACGGCAGGATACATTTTAGATTTGAAGCTTTCGTGACTGCAAGGATTCATATTCTTAGGTTTTTTCGGTAAAGTCACGTAGGTAAAAATTTTAAATTAATAAAAGTAAAATAAAAATAAAATAAAAATTACGACGTTTCGGAGGCAACACAAGCTTCCGTCTTCAGGTGGAACCGTCACAGCACGATCGCCGTATCAAGTGAGAGAAATTCTAAGAAAACAGTATTTGTATATATACTGGTTGAGGGTGGGAGGAGCCAAGGTAGGCCCTGAATATTATTTTTGTGAGGTTTGGTGTGGCTGAAGCACGCTGTTAGGAATGAGCCTGAATCGGATACATTTTGCCGCTGCTTTCAAGTGACTCCTCTTGTATGTAGGTATGTATGTTGAACTTCTTTCGCACCGTACGTAGCCAACCGCGCGAATCGGAGGTACATGGCTGAAGGACAACAAAATAACTAAAAGAGCAGTTTTAAGGAAATTAGTTTTCAATCTAGAGTTGAAAGTGTTTCCTAATATCGGCAGAGGATTGAATACAGCAATAGGAAGGATTTGCTGCGATGTCTGTGTCACTCTACTCTTACGTTCGCAAAGGCTCGGATAATGTAGAGGTGAAACAACTATTTCAAGTTCTTGGTTCTTTCGGTAAAGTCACGTAGAATGGAAATAATAAAATAATAATAATAAAACATAAAATAATTCTCACGACGTTTCGGCCACAGCGCAACCAGCCGTCCTCAGGTGAAGAACAGGTCTGTCGAGAAGACAGCGTCTTCTTCTTTATTTTTATTATTTTCTTATTTCCATTCTACGTGACTTTACCAAAAGAACCAAGAAGATGAATCCCTGCAGTCACGGAAGCTTTAAATCGAAACTATTTAAAGTATTGGTTAATATTGATTCCTACGCTCAAGACACATGCATTCAATTGCATGTGTTAGAATCACTGTTTTTTCTATTTATATATGTTGTATGTCACAGGTTCATGTGGCCTCTGCAGCCAGTTGTGGCTACTATAATCTCTACACTTAAAAAATTAAAACAAATTTCGTGATTCTGAATTGTGACAGTTCATCAAATTGCAGGGCAGTTGACTCAAAATAGAAATATATTTTTGCAAATAAAGGAAGGTCCTTATGCAAGATGGCAACATTTGTTTAAATTTTCTTAACAGTGCGGTTACATTCTGCTTTTTGCAAGTTTTGGACAGCTCTTTCATCAATTTGTCCAGTTATTCACTTGCAGGGCAAGTCTCTTGTAGCAACACACATTTATTGGACTCTCTCTTTGTATGTATGTTGAACTTTTGCGGCAGCTATTGCGACCCCCCCCGCCCCCCCCCCCCCCCGTTCACGCACAGACACAGCTAATGTATCAACTCTTTCAACCTCAGTTGGAAAGTGCTCAAATGTTCATCGCTACCATCCTGCTGCACCTCTCAATGACGTAGAAGTTGTCTCCATCAGCTCCCTGGTCAATGACGTGCTCCCCAGTCTCCACCGTCTTTTCAAACATCGCGTCCAGAACCTGTGACATCTGCTCCTGAAGTAGATGGGGGGGGGGGGAGGGACATATTAGTATTTTTGGCGCTACGGTGGGGAGATGTTAACTCCCTCGACAGGTATGCAGGAGTTCGTGGGTTTGATCCTGACGCCTGGATATTTGAAGTGTGCATGTTCTCCCTGTGGTCGCGTGGATTTTTCTCCAGGTCCTCCGGTTTTTCCCTCCACGTTAGAAACATGCGTTTAGAGTGTTTGGCTGCGATACATTTCCACGTGATAAGCCACTTCGTTGAGCTATCATTTGTGGCCAGGTCGCTTCTGAAAAAGAAATATATATCTCAGTGGGCCTTACCTGGTAAAACAAAGTTTCGTTAATTTTTTTTTTATCTCGGCCCGTAGCACTTAAAACGCCGTTTCAGATTTGTGGGAGATACGGTTTAAAATGAATGCGCTCCCTGTTCGTAGACATTACCACTTGTGTTGACAGTGTTTTGACACAGTTTCCGTAAACAACTCGGCACTATGTGATGAACCTCGCCCGTGTTCTCTCTCTCTCCTTTTGTAAATTAAACACAACGTGCACCGACGCAGCTGCTAGCCACCGGTCAACATCTTAACGACATGTGCATTTTTTTGTACGTGTTTGCACTTGCACACGTAACGGTCCTTTGTCATTCCACTACTGGATGATGGCCGCCCCGCTCCGTGGAGATCGTTTGGTGGAGGGGGGGGAGAGGTTATTTGAACTCCACGACGCTGGTCAGTGCGGGTTGTCGAAGAGCACAACAGAAGTACAGTACAACAATGCATTTCTCTGCACTACCCCACGATGTAGCGCTGCTGCAGCCTGTAACATCTGTTACATTAGGTGGCTGGCCATCCAAAAACTGTCCAGGCTCATATCTGCTTCACCTCCGAGATATGACGAGATCGAACGCATTCTGGGCGATTTGGCCACAAGCCACACATGTTTATTTCTACGTAAATATAAACGTGTACGGTAATTGTGATGATGTTTTACAGTAATCGGTGCGGGGTTATCAGATTGTTTGTTGACGTAATTGTTGACATCGGTGCTGTGTGCAGTTATGCAATGTCTTACCTGGTCGAGGTTTTTAAAGATTAGGATGTGCTTGCAGGCCTCCTGCAGCCTGTTGCGCTGCTCGTCTGTCTTGGGATGAATGACCTGCAGAGATAAACATTCTCCTTATCTCCAGTCAACACACGCTGCAGTACACACTGCTCATGAAGCTGCAAACTTACACACTGAGAACTATCTGCGATGCATTAAGCCATAAAAGTGGCTGTTTCATTCATTCGGTCACATGTGTGAGCACGATTGCACGAGTAGTCACAAGTCAGGTTTGAAGTTTAAAGAAATGTTTCCTCTTTTGAGCATTGTGGTGAATGGTAACTCCTCAAGTGGCTGCAGAAGAGGCGTGGGGCGGGGGATGTGAATCCGCTACATGCAACATATAGTCATAATAATCACCATCATCACCATTCATGAATGATCAACCACTGCTGTATGAAGACCCTGCCCCCAAAGCTGGCAACAACCTCTCATAGTGCCGCGATGTGACAATCCATCTCGCTCAGGGGTAGCCAAGCAAAAGATCAAGAAGAGCTATTCTATTTGAATTCGGTAAAAAAAAAAAAACCTAAATCTTTCGAGAGCCACAATTCACGCGGTGAATAAGAGACGCTGGTCCTCAATGAATAAGAGTCACGAAGCGGTCCTTAAAGAGCCACGTGCATCCCCGGAGCGGCAGGTTGTCGACCCCTGATCCAGCTCCCGCACAGGCGCTGATTTCATCGCTCCATCTTCTCTGTGAGCAAGAGCAAGACTGGAGTGATAAAAATGTTTTTCAACTGAATGAAAGGCATATTGTGTACACTGTATTGTTGTTGAACATGGTATTTGGTCTACAAGCACTTGTTAAGCAATTATATATCGAACAACATCTTCTTGGTTCTTTCGGTAAAGTCACGTAGAATGGAAATAATAAAATAATACAAATGAAACATATTCCATTCTACGTGACTTTACCGAAAGAACCAAGAAGATGAATCCCTGCAGTCACGAAAGCTTTAAATCGAAATATCGAACAACACTTTTTGCTCTGGCACCTTGCATGTTTGTACGTTGAAGGTCTTTCGTAGCTAACCATGCTAATCGGAGGTGCGGGGGGAAGGACAACAAACTAAACCCACAACGTTTCTATGCAACATCTCAGTCCCTGAGATGTGCTGCATGGGAGGTAAAAATATGAAATGAGCACCCAACCAGCGTTCGGTTTGTTAGCAGCGGTTGAACACGTGGTAGGCTTTCGCAACCAATATCATCCATAATAGAGGTTTTTTGGGTTAGATCGCGTAAATATATAACAACATTTACAAACTGAGTACGACGTTTCGCCAGTAATTACAACGAGCTTCATAAATGTTGTGGCTTGGCTCACCAACACACCCGTGTGCTGTACTAGTATACTACACTATACCATACACTACTACACTACACTATACACTGCACTATACACTACACTATACACTAGTGCTGTACTAGTATACTACACTATACACTACACTACTACACTACACTATACACTAGTGCTGTACTAGTATACTACACTATACACTACACTATACACTACACTATACACTACACTATACACTAGTGCTGTACTAGTATACTACACTATACACTACACTACAACACTACACTATACACTGCACTATACACTACACTATACACTAGTGCTGTACTAGTATACTACACTATACACTACACTACTACACTACACTATACACTAGTGCTGTACTAGTATACTACACTATACACTACACTATACACTACACTATACACTACACTATACACTAGTGCTGTACTAGTATACTACACTATACACTACACTACTACACTACACTATACACTAGTGCTGTACTAGTATACTACACTATACACTACACTATACACTACACTATACACTACACTATACACTAGTGCTGTACTAGTATACTACAGAGGTGGGACAAAGTCATTGTTATGCAAGTCCAAGTCGAGTCGCAAGTCATCAAATTCATGACTCGAGTCTGACTCGAGTCCAAGTCACATGACTCGAGTCCACATCTCATAGGTGGGACAAAGTCATTGTTATGCAAGTCCAAGTCGAGTCGCAAGTCATCAAATTCATGACTCGAGTCTGACTCGAGTCCAAGTCACATGACTCGAGTCCACATCTCATAGGTGGGACAAAGTCATTGTTATGCAAGTCCAAGTCGAGTCGCAAGTCATCAAATTCATGACTCGAGTCTGACTCGAGTCCAAGTCACATGACTCGAGTCCACATCTCATAGGTGGGACAAAGTCATTGTTATGCAAGTCCAAGTCGAGTCGCAAGTCATCAAATTCATGACTCGAGTCTGACTCGAGTCCAAGTCACATGACTCGAGTCCACACCTCTGGTATACTACACTATACCATACACTACTACACTACACTATACACTGCACTATACACTACACTATACACTAGTGCTGTACTAGTGACGAATTGGCCACGTTCTGTTTACGTGACAAACCTTACTAGTTGGCTGTGTCGGGTGGTGGCGGGTTTTAACGACACATTTATATATTTACACGATCTAACCCAAAAACCTCTATTGTTAGCAGCAGTTTGGCATATGCCCATATAGCATGAATCTTCCCATATGCTTGTCCTTTTATACATGTGGCACTTTGTCATTCTTCATTGCGGTATTGTCATCATTGCCCTGAGAATGACTGTGTCAGGGCTCTTTATATATTTGAATAATTATAAATTGTCAAATAGAAAATACCCCAACAAAAATGATACCGATTGAAGAACTCTTAAGTGTATATACAACATACGAATTGAAAATCCACAATTACTATGCACGCACGTTGATGCGTGTATCATCATCATTCGCATCTGCTGTGACCAATCCACTGCCGTCTCCCGTGGGGTCTGCGATGTGACGCGATGCCTCTGGTCATGAGATGGCAATCGATGGCCTCCATGCGTCACCGTTTCACACGCGGCATCGACACATTTGCATGGACGTCACGCGATTGTGGTTGGTGTGAACACGGGGGTTGTCCACGTGCGTTTCAATTTGACCGATATGTACAACCATCCGTGTGCGGGTATAGTGCATTCATCATCGCTGCAGTTAGTGGTTTTTAAAACAGTGATGAATTGAAGTCAATTTTTGTCGGGGTCATTTTTATTTATTTTATATAAGAGCACGGAGGAAGGCGGATAATGGGGTGTTTAAGGCTTTGACAAAAGAACAACTAAGCGACCGAGGCTTCTGAAATAAAAGCTGTTAATAGTGAAGGCCGGCAGTGTAATGTTGATTTGAAGCGGTGTAATGATTTGGTAATATTCTTACACTGTCGCGTGAATGCACCATGCCTGCAACAATCGGTAGGTGATGGTCGGTGCAAAAGGCTCATGTGTCATACAGCAAACAGTTCCATGTCGCACACTGCCGCATATCCGCCCTGACCACATAACTGCCCCACACCCCCCAGTGCACTGCTGTTGCACGAGTGTCAGTTTCCACAGATGTTCACAAATATGACCTCTTCACATAGGTCATATTTTCATGCTTATTCTCACGTGCATTTGCTTGCTCCTAAAGCAGAGTAAAGCATTTTCCCCATGCTTAAAGAAAATATTGTGCCATAGTTGGTATCCGGGAGCCTATTTTGTGCGTGGCGCAACTGTCATTTGATAATGACGCTCACATATCCGACCGTACCTCTCAGTTCCCAGTGCGTCGGAAATGCGACGTTGTGAACGCAAACCACATCATGGAAAGCACTGTGTAAATATACAGCTATTACTACACTGTATTCGGAATCAGAAATGTAGTGAGGAAAGTCTACATGGATCTTTCGGTAAAGTCACGTAGAAGGGAATTAATAAAATAATAAAAATAAAACATAAAAAAAATTCTCACGACGTATCGTTCTTAATGGTAGTGAGGAAAGTCTACAATCTACATTAAATTGGTATTCATCACATACCTGTCCTACCTTATTACAGACAAATTCAGACCGTATTGGTCATCCCGTGCCCTTATAAATCTCAACAACGTTCATCCTACAAAGTCCCATCACAAGGAAGAAACATAAACAAATAGACAAAACAAATAATGTTTTTTTTTGCCCGTATTGAAAACGGGTAAACCATATGGGTTGACGGTTATGTTCTTAGCCAAATGTGGGATCTTTGTAGGAGATCCAAATTCATGTTTTTCGTTTGTTATCACCGTTATTATTCGAGTGAGCCGTTGTGACTGGTTACTCACTCTGGCTTCTGTGTCTTCCTCCTCTTCGTCGGGATTGTAGGCCTCCGCACACACTGAGGGGAGGAGAGACGCCGTGATGAGGAGGAGGAGGGCCAGGTACATCCCACGGGCTCGATCCACCCTCACAACACGCCGTGTACGGTACTGTGTATGCAAGCACACGTCTTCGGCAGCGACGCATAATAGCAAGCAACGCCTTCTTGGTTCTTTTGGTAAAGTCACGTAGAAGGGAAGTAATATTATATGATTTTATTATGTTTTATTTGTATTATTTTATTACTGCCCTTCTACGTGACTTTACCGAAAGAACCAAGAGGATGAATCCCTGCAGTCACGAAAGCTTTAAATCGAAATTTAGCAAGCAACGCTTCGCTTGTCAGGGCGACGTCACTCGAGTCCAGGAGTTGATTACCTGACGAAGCTCGAAACAGTTTGTGCGAAACGTCGTCGTGGGTCAATGTTGAATTTCGTGAAAAGTGTAACGCCACGGGTGAGGGAGAGTTTTTTTTTAATATATTGGTCAAAATTGTGATCAGTAGAGGGCGCTTCAAAAAAATGTTAACACTTATATGGGACTATCGTTTTTAATGGAAAAAGAACGAATAATAATACACTGTCACGTGATAACAAATGTATGTTAATAGCTGCAAAGAGTCAAAGAGTCTCCACGTGTTCGCCATCATTCTCAACACGTGCCTGGATTCTTCTCCAGGTGGTCTCCAGAGCCCGGAGGCACATTTATTGCGGTGCTGTTGCAAATTCTCCGAAGTGTTCACATTTTTTTGAAGCACCCTGTACATTGGCACGTACGGATAGTAACTTTTCTAGACGCGACAATCTTATCGGGTGGCGGAGGGTTATTGACGATGTTGGCATAAAACCACCGCGTGGCCTCACACGAATTACAACCTCGGGTCTTTGTTTTGGCTAGCAGAATCTAGGTTTTAAACTTGAGATGACATCATCGCCGTTCTTGCACACATCCTGCGACACACGGCCTTGTGTTATCTTTGTGTGTGTTTTGGCAGCAGAAAAGTAAGCCAAGGCAGCTGCTGCACTGGTTTCATCCTCGTTGAGACTCGTCAGGGTAGGTCTTCTGTATGGTATTTCATCTTGTACACTATAACTGCCATTGATGGAAGATGCAACAATTTAGATTGGGAGTTGTAAGAACCCTATACTTACAATGTGTGTGCGTGCATTGGTCATAAATACTGTAGTTACTTTCACATTAACGGTAATGATGGCTTCTTAAAATCAATTCATGCGTCCAAATGTTATATAAAATGTAACAATATATTTTATTGTAAAAAATAAATTGCATTGTATTTACTTACTTGCTGCTGGCCTTTGACCAATGTGCCCGATCTCACCAGATCTTAGCAGCTAGGCAAATCGCGAGCCTGGACACTGCTTTAGATGGGTGACCATCATGCACAGCAGGCTGTAGAGCCACGAGCAAGAGGACCCATTGTTGTGCTGTGCTCTCTATGTTCCCGTGTCTGTGCTCCACGCATTCCCCAAATCCACACTGACCGGTACGGTGGCCAGCCCTCAACGTGTGGTGGTGGCGGGGGGGGAGGCCCTCATTCAGCAGTGGATGGACAAACACCGGATGTACATGAACTAGAACCTCCTTCTAAAAAAGCCGTGAATATGCGTGCTCAGAAGATAAAAAAAAGCTCAGGTTTATATTTGCCTATAATTATCGTGAACGAGGCAGGAAATAAAAAAAAAGTTTGTAAATGCTAAATGCCAGTGGGGGCAATAGCACAGCTTAATTAGCGAGGGATTAGCACTCAAGTAGAAACACCTTCACAGCAGCAGGTGGACGAACATCCTCTCTCCATCCGTTCTGACTCAGTCTACCCCACGGCCCCCTTCTTCACTGCATCCGCACTCCCCCACCTACCCCCTCTACCCAGCCCAGCCCCATCTCGCGCCCCCCCCCCCCACTTTCTTCTTGTCAACATTCCATTAGCGTGCTGTGCACAACATTGTGCAACACCTAGCAACGAAGGCGTCACAGCCCTGGGGTTTGCGGGGAGGGGCGCGGGGGGGCTTTGGTGAATCCTGCAGGATCGCTGGTTGTCCAGAGAGAGAGAGGGTGAGTGAGCCAGAGAGAGAGGGGCGAGTGAGCCAGAGAGAGAGGGTGAGTGAGCCAGAGAGAGCGAGAGAGAGAGTGGATGAGTGAGCCAGAGAGAGAGAGCGTGGGATCGTGAGCCAGAGAAAGCGGACGAGTGAGCCAGAGAGAGAGGGGCGAGTGAGCCAGAGAGGGCGAGTGAGCCAAAGTGATAAAGAGAGCAGGTATGTGAGTGAGCCAGAGAGAGAGAGAGGGCGAGTGAGCCAGAGTGAGAAAGAGAGCAGGCGGGTGAGTGAGCCAGAGAGAGAGGGCGAGTGAGCCAGAGTGAGAAAGAGAGCAGGCGGGTGAGTGAGCCAGAGAGAGAGAGAGGGGGCGAGTGAGCCAGATCGAGAGGGCGAGTGAGAAAGAGAGCAGGCGGGTGAGTGAGCCAGATAGAGAGAGGGGGCGAGTGAGCCAGAGAGAGAGAGAGGGCGAGTGAGCCAGAGTGAGAAAGAGAGCAGGCGGGTGAGTGAGCCAGAGAGAGAGAGAGGGGGCGAGTGAGCCAGATCGAGAGGGCGAGTGAGAAAGAGAGCAGGTGGGTGAGTGAGCCAGAGAGAGAGAGAGGGGGCGAGTGAGCCAGATCGAGAGGGCGAGTGAGAAAGAGAGCAGGCGGGTGAGTGAGCCAGAGAGAGAAAGGGGGCGAGTGAGCCAGAGAGAGCGAGCCACTGCCGTATTTTGGCACCAAAGTTGTTGAACAGCTTACACAGAAAATATAATTATCAGTGCACCGGATAATTAATAATCTTGGGAATAAATTAAAGACATTCTTTTCAGATAGCTGATTAATAACTCAAATGACGTGGGGAAATGTTTGCTTTAAATTCTCTTCTGTCTGTAGTGTATATAAAATGCCAATACCGTATTGTTGTTGAACATTGCATTTGGTCTGCAATCACGTCCTTGCTCAGTATTTATATCGAACACCGATTTGCTCTGGCGCCTATCAATATGAAATTATGATTGATTTGAACGAAGCAAGCACTGCCCATGCACACCTTTCTGAGCACCCAACCAGCTGTCGGTTGGTAACAGCAGCAGCGTGACGTGTGCCCAATGATTACGAAATCTCCCGATTTGAAGCTTTCGTGACTGCAAGGATTCATACTCTTAGTTCTTTTGGTAAAGTCACGTAGGTAAAAAATGAAATTAAAATGAATAAAAAATAAAATAAAAAGCTCCCCCCCCTCTCCTCCCCCTTAACTTGTATTTAAGAGCTTGCATCTTGAATCCCTGCCTCACTTTATGCAGCAAATCTGGCTGTGACGGTCCCACCTGATGACGGAGACTTGTGTTGCCTCCGAAACGTCGTGATTTTTATTTTTTATTATTTTTTTTTCATTTTTTACCTACGTGACTTTACCGAAAGAACTAAGAGTACGAAATCTCCCGTACGTTTTTTTTCGTTTATCCATTTGTTACTTTGTCATTCTTCATTTGATTATTGTCATCAGTGTCAAACGGGTTTGAGTGGTATTATATAATGGGGGAGGGGGGGCACACACAATTGTAATGCCATTCCTGGCTCCAAATAAAATATTCCCAACGTATTTGTCTTGGTGTGGCTGATGTGTTCAATGCCATGCCACTGCGTGCCGAATATTACCCTCAAGTGTTGAATTACCAGCTCATTGTACATGCACCGTAATTATAATTCACGTTCACCCGTTTTCATCGAAAGATGATAACAATGGCAACGTCGCGGGAATGATTACAGTCAGGTAATTAAATTATTCGTTTAATTACGCGTTAATGGTTTTGCATGACGAAACTGCATGCTGCAAGGGAACGATCACAAAGTGACTTGGTCATGTTGGCATCGCCATTATCAGAGATAAGCGATTGCGAAAAACCCGCAATCGTTGCACACCATCGCTCTTGTCCAAAGGCTGTAATTTGGGCAACAATAGTTGTCTAGACCAATTGAGGATAGACTCCTCATCCCTTTCTTGTTGCAGCTTGAGAAATACACCCCCACCCACCCACCCCCAACAACTGGAATAGCACACACTGAAATAACGCGTGCACGCTATTCCACTGCAAATGCGACTTTCTGCAGAATATTCATGCCACCGTGAAACAATGAGGGCTAAAGAATGCAACTGGGATTGTAATCTGTGATCACCACAGAATAAATGAGCAGAGAATGTCTGCTCGCATATCCGTCTCCACGTAAAAAATAATATTTCTCACGTAACCCGTCAGCCGCACCTTGTTTCAAGACAAGTAAACAACTCTGGAACGATAATTGGTTCTTTACCCTTCTATCTGGCAACAAAACTGACACCTTTTTTACAAGGAGTCATGTTTGCATAGACCACAATACCTGCAGCCATAATGCAAAAAAAAACCTAACTCTGATAATATATGCACTGTCCTTGAAGTTGATTGGTCCACATCCGAGACAGCTTTCCTTAGAGCCTAGTCTCACATGGTGTTGGACCAGATGACGCCAAAAGGCGCACAACTCAAAGACAATGCACCATCAGAGTATGAGAGCTCGGGGTAAGCATTTACACCATTGGAACCTCAACTCTGGAACGGTTTCGACACGCAACGTCTCATCAGCAGAGGCAGGCTTGCTTTGAATCAATGCTGGTGAATTGCCGATCTCTTTACGCGATAGCGTTACGGGTTATCTCCATTGCTCGTTAAAGTGTACCCTCCTGTTCTGGAAGATCGCATTTGCTGCTGTTGTCAAAATCTTTTCTCTCTTTTCGGACAGTGCCCCCCCCACCCCTCCCATCTTAAACAAATTACCGCTGTGTTTCTTTGTACTGATTTTCTAATAAAGCCTTCATCAGACGTAGCCTCAATTATCTTACGTGCACGAGTGTCACGTGCGCATTTGAAATGGGATTTATTTATTTATTAAGATCGACTCATATTCATCGTCAAACTACGTGACGCAGTGCCCCTATTTGGATATACGTGCCATCTCTGTTTTACCTGCCTCACAATTATCCATTTTAGGCAAAGAGCAAGGCAGTGGGGATTCCGTGCAGCATTGTCACTCGCGGAGAACGCTGGCAATGGTCGCCTGAATACTGTACGGAAAACGATTGATTTGAGGGCCTGCACAGTGGTCGTTTTGGAATCCTTGGAGAGAAAAAAAAATGAAATGTGCACCGTATAGCCTTGATGATGAATAGCAATATCCCAATGCGTCTGAAGGGAAAAAATATTGTAAAAGGTGTACGGTATATTACTTCTTCTTCTTGGTTCTTTCGGTAAAGTCACGTAGAAGGGAAGTAATAAAATAATAAAAAATAAAACATAATATTACTTGCTATAACGTGGCCCAGGAACATGAATATTGACAAAGGACATGGAACAAACGCTGAAAAGTGTAGCGCAGAGATATGGAGAGATGCATTCTGGGAATTAGACTGAGAGGCAGATTGAGGAACACGTGGATAAGAGCAACAACCGCAAATCGTTGTGGATTGTTCAAGAACGTTAGTGGGCCTGGTCAGAACATATCTCTCGACTGAATGATGGCCAATGGATGAGACTGGTGACAGAATGGCAGTCGTATCAGGGAACACACCAAAGAGGACAAGCAGCAGGGAGAAGAGGAGATAAGTGGATGTGCAGGAGCAAGATGGATTGTGGTATCATGGGACCGTGTGAGATGGCAAAGGCATCCAGCAGTGTGTGTAGAGCATGTCTGATGATTATGATAGTCTTTAAAACAGTTCCTGCAGATTAACATCCACACGAGGGGAGGAGGAGGAGGGGAGATTGGGGGCATATGTAGCCAATAAGATTACATTTTTATTAAGGCAAAATAAATATGGTGATTTATTTACAAAAGAAATAAAACGTCACACAGTGATGCTGAGAGGATATATCTGCAATGTTAGAATTCTCGTCGGATAGGCTGGAATGACAGGCGGAAGGATGGTTCATTTATGTACTCTGTCACGCATTCCCTCTTCATGAAGAGTTTCTGTCATGTGCTTTCAAAGAGTGTTTTACCATTGAATCAAAACTGGTCTTGCCAGGTTGTGAGATCTGCCCGATAAATAGAGTATGCAGTGCAATGTGCACGTGGAGTTTGTACGTCAAATATAACTTTAGGATTTCGGGTGCCCTGGATAAATCAGAATGTGGTCGCTCAAAAAACATTTATCACATTTATTGACGTAAGCACGCCACAAAATATCATAATCCGTGAACTTTGCATGCTTAATCCCTCTGAAGCCTTCACCCGCGGAGTCTAATTAGTAGGTTATGATAAGGAAGCTTTATCGTCTTGCCATCTGTGGAAATGTTTTTGTATTGATCCGCTGAAATGCCACTGCTCCACACGACGGCTCATTAGCCTACTGCTTCCTCCCAGGATGAATTATTTATCTGCGTCAGTCCTGGCAGAGCCTTAATGCACAGGGGGGGGGGGGGGGCTCCCCATGAGAGCCCCACCACCGCTGTGCAGGGAGCAGCCACGCCAAAGTCAGATCAACGGTGGCTGGCGTGGGACGCACTCCGTTTCAATCGTGTTTGTTGTTGTGACTTTCTCTGACCCCCGTCCACAACTTGACATGTGTGCAAAAGAGCTTCGTAACTCATCGGATTTGTTCAGGGTAAATACAGATTCTGACTTTGATCCTCTCTTGACTCTATTTTTATTTTTTTGAAAGGGAACAAACCGGGTCACATTTTCTGGCCCTGTTTGCTTTTCTCATCGGGGATTGTAAATTGCCAGTTCATCGTCGAGTCTTGGGGACATTAGAGGTGAATGTATAAATGACCTCTCGCAAGAGTAGCTAAAAAAATATCCTCCATATAGAGGGGCTCTCTAGATCTGCCTCGAGTGGGGGGTGGGGGGGGGGCTCCGCCAGCTGTGGTAGTGAGCAAGACATTGCAGGGTCCGTAAATTTTATATAAACAAAAATACTGAAATAGCATTTCATATGGATGCTAGCCATATGCATGCGGTGTTAATAACCGGTGCAGCAGGGTCCTGCCTGTGTAAGTGGCAGGAAAGCCATGGGCCCAGCTGGGTGGGCGTTATCGGCCTCCCAAAGCTGTCATCGCAAGCAGGAAATGGCGAGCGGTCAATACCAATATATGCCGGCATAATTCTCGTCGTGCCTCTGCGCGGGAACACCCGCGCGCGGTTCGTGTTCTCTCTCCCAGCTGCGTGTTGGTGTTGGTGGTGGTGGGAATAGAAATGGGCTCTTACCGGATGCTCTCCTTGTGAATCTGCTGATCACCGGAGCTGAAAAGGGAAACGATTTGAAACATCGTTAATCGCGATAAGGCGCTGACAAATGGAAAATATTCATATATCCGCACGCCACGTGCAGCCTTGGGATATTCATTGGAATTCATTATGAAAACAAATGTGAATTCTAAATCCCCGTTAAATTATGCCCGCTTCCATTCGGATCGCCTTCCGCGGCTTTATCCGCGTAACCGCTCGCAGAAAGGGAAGTCGTTGCGTTAAATACGCGGCCCCGACGCGCCGTGACACCTTTTACACACATTAAATCTTCCCCCCCGCGTAACCGGCGGTGGAATGCGCGCATTCTTATTTTTTTTTTCCGCGAGCTCTCCCCAAGGCGGACGAACGTGCAGGGTTATCGCGAGTTCACACGGGCCGTGCGGTGGCATGAGCTTGCACGGGAGTGATGGTTTTGAAGAGAGAGTGGGTGGGGAGGCGCCCCCCCCTACTCCCAACGCACGCACCAGCAGGCAGAGATAAGGACCCCAATCAGCGCAGAAAAGGGCTCAGCTGTCACATCGCAGTTGTGTGGCGCATCTGGTTTTGCCTCTGCAAAGGGCCGATGTGGCACTCTGCGTTGAGCAGAGGGCGGCAGCGCTGGTCGCTAACCGCTGTGCGTTGAGGTCAGAGGTCGCAACCGGGTACCCGATACCCGTACCCTACCCGATACCCGGCTACCCGTACCCGGCCAGGTACGGGTACGGGTACCCGTTTGCGACTCTGGCGCGGCCGGGTACGGGTACGGGTAGGCCGTGAGTCACTGGTGAGTAACCGTTTGTCACTCATTTTGGGTAGGGTACGGGTACGGGTAGGGAATCAAAACCCGTTTGCGACCTCTGGTTGAGGTGCCGCTGTTGCGCGCAGCGTGTGAGGAGGCGTCATTGCTCGGGCTCTGTGAGTCGTTCCAGCTTGTACGCTGCCGTGAAGGGGGGGGGGTTACGGGCAACAGTGCGAAGGAGGCTCCGTGTTCTTGGCTGTGTTTACCCTTCAGGTGCCACGCCCCTCCCCAAATTTAAACGGGGAACTTACAGCATTGCAGCTTTGTGATGTGACGCTCTGCTGGCACGACTGCATTGTGTGTTGCCATTGTTTTCATATTTTTCAGACCGACTCTATCCTGAATAGGCTATCGGTGTGACGTCATGAGACGGATAATCCGGTTGGATCGCTCGTAGAGCAATGCAATAATTTGTGTTAGAGGAGCGGTGCACAGAATAGGATGTCACAGAGCTACCTCTGAGAACCATTCACGTGACCTCTGCTCCACACAGTAGGGAGCGGTACATTCCCATTCGCTCTGCCACAGGGAGTAGCATTCGTCACGTGACAGTCGAACCGATATTTTTTTTATTGTGGGAGCTGAAATTTAACCACATTAATCTGTGAACCAAGTTTAATATGACCGTTTTCAATGTGGTTTCGTCGGTGACAGACCATCAACCCCCAAATGTGTTGAAAATGTTTGATATGCAGTAACAGTACATCACAGAGAGCGCGATGCATGGAAGGGTTAAAAGCTGATTTGTATTCCCGTTGCTGAGTGGTGGATGTGTAGGCGAGGCTCAGGTCAGGTTTGTCTGGAATATGACACTTACTTGTAGTCAGCGATGCTGCAATGTACATCAACCATTTGAACTTGGGTCAAGGTGTCAGATTTGTCATTGCAGCACATTTGTGCTTTTAACAGTTCTTCACTATATTATCCACAACAGTGCGTCGTTGCGTCCCGAGCAATGGCGTAACAATTACACAACATAATTCACTGCTGGATGAACGTCTCCCGACACTGTGTCGATCATGGGGATTGTGTAACCAAACTTCACCATTCTGGTCAGTACAGGTTTGTGAAGGGAGTAGGCCAGGACTCGTTCAGCTATCACTCGCCACTGATGTTGCCCGTCTGGGAGTGGAACTTGGATCATCAGCTTCAAAGCACAGTGCGTGGACATTCGCAACACTGCTCCAACCCGCGTTTCAATGTATCATCGATAAATATCGCACCTCCGATTAGCACGGTTCACTGCGTAAGGTGTGAAAGAAGTTCACGATACAGTACATACATTGTAAATGGAACTGCTAAACTGGCTGGTGATTTCATTTTGTAATGGGACTTTGACTTCAAATAAAAGGAGTGATGAAGTTACGTGTCATTTACAAACAAACTGGGAGCATCATTGTCCATCTCCCTTCCCTCCCCCATCCTATGACCACTGAAACATGAATAAAAATGTGTAACATATCAAGGCCACTCGGACCCATCTACGCAGTGCCCCGTTTTGTCTGCAAGTTTCTAGTTCCTCACAGAGTCACATTCAACGTGGCTATGAATATTAAGCACTTTTTTTTTTATAACTGGTTAGTTTCAATTTTCACGAATGCCCAATATATCTTATGTAAGCAGTAAACGATATACACGTCGCTCAGTGTGCAGCACGTTTAAGTCAAGAGCTCAACAGTGGGAATCTTTATTCGGAGGGAAGGGGGAAAACATTTACAGTGTGAACATATTTATTTACAAGCTAACCACTGACGAACATGAAGCAATCGTCAATGGCACTGCTTTTTCTTTTTTTGGGTTAAACGAAAACCTTGTTGCGAACGCACGATTTATTCAACACCAAGTCACAAACAAATTGAAAACAGAGGCGTGCTGTAATCAGCGCCGTAAAGAGCGGCCCCGTTACTCAACTTAAACTTTGGCAGATCTGTCCACGCGACAATTTTTGCCGATTTGTAATATTCGCGTAAACGCTTGCGTGTTTTAAAAATATATATATAGTTGTTCCAATGCTACACGTTCTACCGTAAGCGGTTTTTTAAAACGATACGCATTTTCTGCAGTGACTCAATTGAAATACCGCGTCGCACGTCTATCATACTAATATAACAATGATGTTTAGGTTTTTTTTTTATTCACAGTGTCGTTCGCTCAAGGAAATGTCATCTCACAATCGTTGACGAGCCACAAAGCTGCAATGCAGCAGCCAGGCTGTAAGCCGGCACCAACATTTTCCTAACCTCTGCAGTCCTTCATATATAAAGATGTTGTCAGCAAAAAAAAATGTGTGTGTTTATACAAGACGGCGGGGGTAATAGGAGCACCTCGAGAAAACCCATAGCTGCGAGCGGGCAACACTGTATCCCATACAGACGTGCACAGATCATAGTGCGCACTTTTGCTGTTCGGCCTTCTGGCAAACCAGGGCATGGCGGATCGACACCCCACAGGAAGGGAGTTTCGCAACATTTTGCGTGACCAACCAACCAACCAACCCTCGCCTCCACATTGCTGGGTTACACGCCATGTGCGTAGCCACGCAGGTCGGCCGGCTCCGGTGCTGTTTAATGCACAGGACTTCGTTGCTAAGGAACAGAAACACTATGAATCATTTCCCCCTTCAGATTTGTTTTTTTTTATTATTATCGGTTTATACTTTGTGTGCGTGGAAATAAAGGTCATCCCCACTGGATTTCTGAGTGGGCGAGATTTACTGATTATAATCTTGCAGGACAGGTACAAATGACAACAATATTAAAAAAAAGCATTTAATTCACATCGTGGATTGTTAAAACGTACGTACATTGTCGATGATTGAACAGTAACAATGTGCACAGCTCTTTGATGATCTACTGCTGAATGTAGGCCTTCCCGACGGCTTTTGGACATTGAGGTTATTTAATTATAATTCTAGATTTGAAGTTTTCGTGACTGCAAGGGTCCATACTCTTTGGTTTTTTCGGTAAAGTCACGTAGGTAAAAAAAGAAAATTAATTAAACCACGACGTTTCGGAGGCAACACAAGCCTCCGTCTTCAGGTGGAACCGTCACAGCAAAATTGAAGACGGAAGCTTGTGTTGCCTCCGAAACGTCGTGATTTAATTTATTTTCTCTTTTTTACCTACGCGACTTTACCGAAAAAAACTAAGAATATTATTTAACTATACTTCACCGTGCTGGTATTACTCGCCACCGTTGCAAGCCGCGGACAGGGAATGAAAGCCACTTGAGCTGTGCACTTTGACATCTAAAGTGAAAACTCACATCTTCAGAACTGCGTTTTCTATTCAGTTTAATGTCCTTCCCTCATTAGCACGGTTGTCTATGTACGGTGCGACAAAGTCCATACGTACAATCTCACACCACTATGTCTTCACTGCACCCCAGGTCACATGATGGATGACGTGAAGATTTACAAAACGTAACCGTCAAAATGTATCTCGCGCTCACGCGGGTCCTGGGTCGGTGCTCACCTATGTTTATAAACCCGGAGCTAACGGTGGAAATTCCACATTTCCATGGCAGTGGCTCGCCTAACCAGAGGATGACTTACTGTTAATAGTATAACGGCATTGTAAAGGTAGTGCGACGTTAGTTCTACATCGCACAGAGCTTCTGGAGAGCATAAGGGCCTTGTAAATGCACTACTCAGTGTGGCAAAATCCATTGCTGTCCTGTGCGATATTTCAACTTCTTTGCACCCCGCCTTCATCAACCCCCGCACAGAGCCGCGTGGCGAAGGATGACCACGCAACCTCCATGCACGTCATGGACACCCAGCAAGCGACGAACGTTGGGCCACCTTTTGTCCGACGGTTCCCACCACATGCCAACGTTGGCTCAATGTTGGCTCCACGTTGCACGTTTATGGAGGGAGGCCCACATTCCAGCAGTGAGTTTACACCCAGGGCCACGCGTGTACTGTACATGCACGGATGACCCAACATTTTTTGTTCACGAACGCAGACGACGCCTTTTAAAACCGAGTTACGGTAAAAAAAGCGTTTTCGCCACGGCTCTGGCCCGCGTTGGTGAGACGCCGCATGTCACCGCAGGCGGTGTTTTGGTTTGACGGCCCCGGTGACGGTGAGTGACATCGGGTGCGAGCAGCGATCGCTTCTCGAATTAAAAATGTTTCCATGATATCATGTTTTGCTTTAGCCTGGAGCAAAGGCTGAGAGGCGGCCGAGGGAACTGATATTTTCGAGACGATGAAACGTCCGCTTGTCCTTTTAAATATTTGTTTGCCATCAATATTTAAAGCGGCAACTCAGCCCGATACAGAATCAACACTGCTCGCCCGTCTTTATACAAAAATTATATGCTGCCGGCGGCCTCGCTGTACTTTCTAAAAGTGTGCAATTTCACCGTCGCATGCAGAAGCGTTATTAACAGGTGGAGTGGCCGCGCAGCGGGTCAATGCGCTTCACCAAAAATCCGGCGACCCAAATATCATTCCCGGACGCGGCCTTCAGCAATGATGAGTGATATCCAAACCAGTCCTGGGTTTCCCCCCAAATGTCACCAACCTGCACCGACCAGCGTGGTGAAGTATGTCTCGTGAAACAACCCCCATGAGCGACGTGGTATGGTGAGGCCTACATCCCAGCAGGGAATTAGCAAAGGGCATTAAAAGTAAGTGTTATAAAAAAAAATTAGGTTGGCTACGTACGGTGCGAGACAAGTTCAATATGCATGCATACAAGGGGAGTAGAGTCAAAGAGAGATGCTGGAATGGAAGTCCCCAAGATGGACAAAGAGGGCATGGCTCAAGATGAGCAGCAGGAAGAAAGGTGGAGTGCAGGAAGAGGAGGGGAGCAGGAATGACTGGGCCAAGGTGTGGGTGATCAGGAGATGAGAGGGGAGGGAAGAGAGGAGCAAGTCAAAGTGAGCGGCAGGGAGATTGGAGGGATTCATAGTGGGGGTGGCCACACGCAGCTTACGCAATTTACGGGAGGCTTGAACTGATTTAGATAGATGAGAATTTAATTATTAAGTGCCGTACTTAGTGTCCATCTAAGTAAGCGCATACAAGGAGACACGGTGGTCGGAAGAGTTTTGATCAGGAAAGAAAAGAATACAGTAATTCATCTTCTTGGTTCCTTCGGTAAAGTCACGTAGAAGGGAAATAATTCAATAATGAAAATTTTACGTAATAAAATACAATTCTCACGACGTTTCGGCCACAACGCAAGCAGCCGTCCTCAAGTGTAGAACAGGTCTGTCGGAAAGACAGGGTCATTCAGACGCTGTCTTTCTGTCATTCAGACGCTGTTACATTTTTACGATGTTACATTTTCATTATTTTATTATTTCCCTTCTACGTGACTTTACCGAAAGAACCAAGAAGATGAATCCCTGCAGTCACGAAAGCTTTAAATCTAAATACAGTAATTCAATTCAGCTGAACGCTCTGCTTACTTTGAACCCCAGAAGTTAATTACGAATCATGTAGTACGTTAAAATAACATATGGCTGGATAATATATACTACTATTTCCACAGTTTTTTATTGTGTATATTGATTTACGTTTGTAATTATTGCAAACTTTTATCCCGATTGTGCTACCAGTGTCATGTCACGTGATGAAGAATCTGAAAGGATGTCGTCGCTGAGCAGTGCAACGCTTCCGTGTTAGAGAACGCCCCACGGAAGTGGATATTACAGAGCTACCTCTGAGATCCTTTCAAGTAACAGTTGGTCCACAGAGTATAAGGCATGAGTCGGTGCATATTTTTTCATGTCCACTTCTCAACAAAATATTTGCAAGGGTAGGTTTTAGCTTACAGGATGTGGTTGAGAATGCACAGTTTCCCATGCTAAAGGATATCCCCACAATTGCGTTGCTATACCGAATGCGTATGCGTGGGTGCGTGTATATTTGTGAGTAAAACTGTATATACAAATCTCCTTTCCGAGATACCCACGAGGGAGTCGAGCGAGTGAAGGATGTGGGAGAAACACATTTATAAATACTCGAACAGCTGGCTTACATCCACATAAAAGATGGACTGCTGAATTGCCAGACTGCATTTGCCGATGGCCAAGGCTAAGGTTTTGAATGTCCTGAATGTGAATACATGAGGTCATTTTTATTTTATTTTATAATAACAATGGCCACTATTTACCCATGAAAGCCTCACTGGATCGCAATGCTCATTTTAAGAAGGTCCTGCATTGGTACATTGGCAATAATAATAAAACATTTAATATAGCACCTTTTATGTCGGGGCATTTGAGATCGCTGTACAACAACAACAACAATAGCCGCCATTTGCCACTAAGTGGTGGTGATTGTAAGGCCAGTGCTGACGCCAAGCTCGGTACACGTTCAGACTCCCTGAGAGGAGGTCACGGGACAGGCCCAGGTGGCATGGGTTAACTGAGATGACTGAAAGATGCTCTCTACATTACATCCCATCTCCAACATTTTAAAGGCCACCCCCAGTGGCAGCTGTCCATTTGTGCACAATGTGACAATACCTGGCCTTCATAATCAACGTTTTTGGGTTTAGATCGCGTTATTTATAAATGTGTCGTAACCCTCCACCACCCGACACGGCCAATCAGTAAAAAAGTGTCACGATGACAAAAGACAAATAGTTCACTGCTTTAGCCCACCGGTGTGTTGAAGCGTGAAACCACAACATAAAAAAAAATTACTGATTGGCCGTGTCGGGTGGTGGAGGGTTACGACACATTTATAAATAACGCGATCTAAACCCAAAAACGTTGATTATGAATAATATTGGTCGTGAAAAGCCTACGTGTTAAATATCTAGCCTGCAAACAAGTCAATTAGTGTGCGAGTAGAGAGGCAATGATTGCTATCTATAATGGAGTTATTCCAATGGAGTTATTTAGCCAACACCACTTTAACTATTGTTTGACACGTAGACTTTCGCGACCAATATCTATATTAATACAGGTTTTATTGGGTTGAATCGTGTAACCCGCCATCACCTAACACACCAGTGTGCTCAAGTATTAACTAAGTGGCACGTTTGGTTTCCGTGACAGACCTCACTAATTGGATGCGTCGCGTGGTGGTGGTTTAACGGCACGTTTATAGTCACGCTGCCTAACCCAAAAAAAACCCTTTATTATGAACCATTAAAGTATGTACGTTGAGCTTCTTTCGCACCGTACTTAGCCAACCGTGCTGTTCGGAGGCATGGGGGGGGGATCAGTGCCTAGAGAAAACCAAGAATGCATACGAGGGGGTGCCACTCATCGCTGCCATTTCCTGACGACCTTGCAACCCTATGCCTGCAATGTTTATATAGATCGTAAGGACACTTTTGTTCATCTACACTGCTGAACGACGGCCTACCCTCGCCGTGTCTGTCGCTGGGATTATGTAACCATACTTCAGTGCGTGGTGGTGAAGGCGGTAGGGGGGGGTAGCACAGGATTTTCGCAAAATCCTTTGCTGTACAGCTCATAACGTGAGCATGGTCATCACCCATCCAAGTACGAGCAAAGCTCTAACTTTGCTTCGCTTACAACATCTGATGGGATCGATCACATTCCAGGTGATTTGGTCAGAGGCGAGCATATTCATATAGTATGTATAAATGAAGTACATATTTTCAATTTCATTATCCGCACGTGGAATAAACCATTTTTTTTCGTAGGGAGGTAAGCTATGCAGATATTCAGTTCAGACTTGCCGCATTCTGCACATCTCATTCAAATGACAGCCAATCACACAAATGCCGTAATTATATCGGCTCTAAAAATATCGCTTGTTGAACAACCCTTGGCACAGTGCGAATTCTGCTAGCGCAGTGATCGTCGTTGTGCGAGTGCGCGGATCGACACCGACGCAGCGCCGCCACCGTGAATGGACCCCCCCACCCCCACCCCGAGCACCCAACGCATCGCTTGGCACGGGAGGCGCCGCGCGCGCTTCGAGCCGTCTAATGCGGATCCGGTTGCGTTCGCGCGCGCGCCTCCAGTTCAAGCCGTTCGACCGCGTATATTCGAGGGTGTGCACGCGGGCCGTGTGCGCGCGCAACGCACGCGTGTGCTGTGTGAGAAAACGCGAACGTGTTTCCGTAAATCACAGCTGACCAACTCCCGCGTGACACTCGCAACTGAATGCGTGTGGTTTAATCGGGCAATGGAACACCAATGTGAGGGGTTGAGCCTGGATCGTGCTGAGATGGGCGACCGCATAACAGGTGGTATAGGCTGCTTGCAAGGGCTACGTTGTTGCACGCAGGTGGTGGTGCAACAAAATCAGTTGTTGTGCCGTATTTCAATGCTGGCACGTCTGTGCTTCGCGCCTATCACCAACAACCCACATTGACCAGCATGGCGAGGTATGGTCAAATAGCCTCCGTGATAAAGCACGCCATATGTACATTAGTATAAGAATACAGGTATTCTCCGAAAGGAAAACATTTTAATGAATGTCAGAAAGAAAAATTGAATTACCCTTTCAATTAAATCAAACGACCAATACAATGCATTACACGCGCTTTCAAGTTGCGGATTATAAAATCGGAGCGAAACTAATTAATACGATACGATATACTCTTTGGTTTTTTCGGTAAAGTCACGTAGGTAAAACAATCAATAAAATAAAATAAATGAAAAAAGTAAATTTTATTTTATTGATTGTTTAACCTACGTGACTTTACCCAAAAAACCGAGGAGTATGAATCCTTGCAGTCACGAAAGCTTCAAATCTAGAACGATACGATATATGATGGATGCAGGAGTGTGCTAATCGTATAGAAGCATCCGCCAGTGTTGAATTTATACGTTTTCTATTTTATTTGTCATCATCACTGGGTTACCAGTCCCTGTGGTAGGGAGCCAGACGCTGCATGGTTAAAGGCCTTTGCCCAAAGAAGTGGGTCACAAGTGGCGTGCAACAGAAAGGAAGCATTGTATTTGATGAGGAAATGTCAGACCCAGGCACAGAGGTGCATTGAAATGACATCTGGCATCCACTGGTTGAATACAATATGGGAGCTCATATTAAAAAAAACATTGTTACCGATGTTGCTCAAATAGGTTGTGAGTTCAGCTTCCATTCTGTATAAGAGTGAACATGCTTTGCTGCTGCCCCTGCCATGTGATGGCAACACTCTTCTCCGTGTGTGACAATATGTGCCGGACTGCACGATGGTGAAATGTATATTTTTTATGACTTGGAGGAAAGAAATCCTGATGCATACTGAACTTTCATGACACGTCAAAAACAATCGAATAGTTAACGAGAAGCGTGAGGGCAGTGCTCACCTCCTGTTTACATCCCAGGGCTCGTGGTGGAAATTCCACATTTTCAGAGCATGGGCGAGCCTGTCCATAGAATAACCACAAAGTGGTACTTATTTTACCAACCCTGGAGGGATGATGGGCTGAATTAACCACCCCCCCAACCAGAATTCGAACTCACAACCTTACGACCTCACAACCTTGCAAACTCACAACCTTGCAAACTCACAACCTTGCAACCTCACAACCTCACGACCTCACAACCTTACGAACTCACAACCTTGAAAACTCACAACCTTACGAACCCACAACCTTACAAACTCACAACCTTACAAACTCACAACCTTGCAAACTCACAATCTCACAAACTCACAACCTTGCAAACTCACAACCTTGCGATTGCGAGCCGCTCTCTCTGCCGCTGAGGCGTCTGGCCAGTTTTTCTGGCTGCAAGTAAAAAAAATAATTCCCACGATTCCAATGCAGACTCTCAATTTGCACATTTGGCCATCCCGTGATGCTCAAGCGACCCTCCGTGTGTTCTCGCTTTGTGCCGCGCATTGATTGGTGTGACGCCTGACGTTTTGCTCCATGAGCCGGGACCTTCTTTGGGAAATGATTGCTGACTCGTGCCTAGCGACGTGCGGGAACAACCCAGAAACGCCTCCGATCAGCGCGGTTGGCTACGTATGGTGTGAAAGAAGTTTAACATACACAGAGCACGATGGTAAACAAAAAAAACATGTGCAGTGTAATTTTCTCAAGGCTGCATTTGAAATTTTAATGACATTTGTGATAATGATGACCGCACGAAAAATAACATGAACCACGGTTATGATGATGATGATGATGGCAATAAGATTTAAAATAGATTTCGTCAATTGACCAAGCCAGTATACGTTGCAGATGAGTCGCGATTGATCCTGGAATGAGGTTTCCTCTTTGCAGGCACTCACACTGGGTATCAGATGTCAGTGCCAGTCGAGATAGCGGAGTGAGTGTCTGGTGTTTTTGTAAGCGCTTAAATATAGTTGAAGCCTTATAAGTGATAATATTACCGTGCAAAAACCGTCTTCCTCATTCGACACTGTGGTGATTCTTTTTGTAAGTTTGAAAAGAGGATTTATTCCAAAGCACAATGTTAAAGACTATTTGAACAAAAAAAATACTTTTTTTTATAAGCATGCTGTGTACTCGATCTGTAATAATTTGCTCCCCTCGCGATACTAGGAATTGTCATGGGTCGCAATTGTCATGATACAGGGTCGCAATTCAATGCAATAATCGTTTTTTGTGGTCGATATAGCTCCTCTAGTGGCTGCAGGAGTCACGTTCAACCCGTTACTGACGACGTAAACAAATGAAAAATAACACGTGATTCTTACACACATGATTCAACGCTCTCATGGTGAGCGCGATGACTCAATGCACAATTACAGCCCGACTGGATAGAAGAACGATGCACGGGCACTTTTCTGTACTCATTACAAAAAAAGTTGGATCCCTAAAGAGAGTCCAGTAGGAGCGTGCAAATCTGTCTGTCGCCTGATGAAGCTAGGTGTAATTACTGGCGAAACGTCGTACTCATATTGTAAATGTTGTGGCTTGGCTTTCCAACACACCCGTGTGCTGTACTAGTGACGAATTGGCCACGTTCTGTTTACGTGACAAACCTTACTAATTGGCTGTGTCGGGTGGTGGCGGGTTTAACGACACATTTATATATTTACGTGATCTAACCCACCCCCCCTGTATTATGGAGGAGCGTGCACCTCCTAAACACTGACATCACAATGGAAACCAGAGTGCTTGAAACCTTTCAGTGAGCATTGATCCAGAGCTCTCGTTCCCTCCCCACACACAGTGTAACTCAACTCTGCAGGGCTTCACACCTCCATCTGCGTAACATCTCCCTCATCCGCCATTTCCTCGTCACAGCCACCACTGAGGCCCTTATTGATGCATTCGTCCCATCCCGACTTCATTGTTGCCTCCCCAAATCTCTCCTCTCCAAACCTGAGACCAGCGGTGGCCAACTGGCGTCTCCCGAGCCGCGCGAGTCTCTCTAATCCACCACATGCGGCTCTATCGAAGGGGCATAGCGCAGCACGACTGATAATTACCACAGTAGCAAAGAATATTGAATGTCTCCCGTGCTGTGCCGAAAACTGTCAATATGTATACACGCACATATATTTGGCTCTTTGCAGAACTCACGGGTACTTTTAGACTCTTGGTCTGTTACAGGTTGGCCAACCACTGCTTTAGACAATACAAAATCGCACTGCCAGATTGTTCACGTGCACGCATAAATGAGGCTCTATCAGGCCGATACTTCAATCCGTTCACTCGGCTGTTCAATAGAAATCTGGATAAAGGTCAAGATCACACTTACTAACTTTAATATCGTCCATGGTCTCGCCCCCTGCATCCATCTCTCATCTCACCTCACTATTCTCTCTTCTATACAACCAAGGCATTATATTGAAGCTCCCAGTCAACCTTTGCTCAATGGGCTGTCGCTTCTTCTTCTGTGCTGCACTCTTTTCTGAACGACTCCATGCCCTTGTTGAAGTTTAGGTTTAAAATCCCGATATATTTTCCCCTCTAGTGGAGATGGGAACCACATCAAACCCAAGTATGATTATCAATTCGATAAGCCATTACCCACTGTGGAAATCTCTGATATAATTTTGGACCTACCACCTCCAGGTAGCTCAAAGCCTCCCCCCTTTACCCGACCCGTCTTCACATGGATGCCCAGAATCTACGCTTATTGTGTGGGTCTGCCAGATGCGGTCGAACAGGAAACAGTGTGCAGATCAAATCTAAGGCGCAGAGAGCTCGAGAGAGGTGGAGCGGGGGTTTTCCCTCATTTGGGATGAGGACGTGACATGATTGGAAACTGTACTCAAAGGACAACTCCCACCTCTTGGAAAACGAAATCAGAATGAACAGATGGCATTCAGCACACACGGCAGAATGGCCATCGTTTGCCTGTCGTGCGGCTGTACTGGAGGCACGCCACTCACGTGCCGAATTCAACGGAAGAGCACGTTAAACGGATTTGTACAGCCAGCGACGACGCGAAAAACGAAATTACAGAAGAAGAAAAAATCTACCGTGAATTTCGTTTTTGCACCGGTGACATGCCGTTGCGTAAACACTCGACACTTTCTGCCGGCGCACGTACAAACATCACTGCGCATCGTGCATGGATCAACCGTGTGCAGTGTTTTATGGGTCACGTCCTGCCTCCAGGACACAAGGAATACCTGTTTGGATTCTGGCCTAGATTCATTAACTGCCACCTCACTCCGTGGCACAATGCTACTTTATACGTGTGTGTGTGTAGGCTTTGTGTGTGCTTTCCACACATTCCGCGCAAGAAGAAATAACACGCAGGTATTAAACAGAGCTCCCTTCTGTGTCTGCATGATGTTAAAGTCCATCAGCCCACTGCCTTTCCAGACCAATATTATCCGGCAGCGTTTGTTTAAACAAGCAATTACACTTTGGACCGGATTCGACCTTCTGGATATCATCAGCAGAGTCAAGTATGCAATAAGTAGGTAGCTTCAGAAATCTTACAGCCCCCCACCCCCCTCCAGCTCTGAATATGTAGACTTTGTGTAAAACCATACTTCACCACGCTGGTCAATGCGGGTTGATCAAGGAGGCGCTCGTCACTGGTTTAGGAATCATTGCCACCGATGCTGGCAGTGACCGGGAATACAATTCAGGTCGGCAGCTTCATAGTTCAGTGCACAAACCACTGTGCAACCACTCCACCCTATCGTCATATGTGTAATTCATGCGTATGGTGGCAGCAACATGTTCAGGGGCTAAATGCCAACGTTGATGTCTGCTAGCCACGAGAGGGCTTCGGGAGAGTGTTTGTGTCGTTTTGCTATTACACCTCCGTTGAAGGGGCACAGATTTCAGTGGTTCTATGCTTGAGTTGAATGGCCACAGTCGCACTCCCGTGGCTTCGTCTGTAATGTTCCATGGACGAAGGAGATGCGCGCCTCGGCCGTTTGATATTCTGATGCGGTTGATTGTTACACACCACCAGTGTCTTCGAGGAATACCAAAGCTGGGAGGTGTGATATTTGGGTCTCGAATTGTTTATTCTGGACGTGTAATAAATAATTATCATTCCGTGCATCTCTCCACGTAAAAAAAGGCAATACTCTACTGGGTTTTTTGTCTTAAGTTACTCAGTCAATAGAATTGTCAGGCCAATATTATTGAGCAGCGTGTGGTTGGTTACACAAGCAGGCTCTTTACCAGTTTTTTTTACCCTCAGGATCTGATCAGCAGTCATGCTTGTTCAAAAAATGCTGCAGGGTTCACATATGTTTCCCGTCCACCACACAGGGCCCCAGTGAAAGCTAAAATCAATCAAGCGTAAAAGCACATGCGATGTTGTGCAGTATTGTGACTAATGAACTCAACAAGTGTATCCACTTGTCTCATTTCACGTGGACAGCCGAACAGAGATGCGGCCACGGCGTAACGGGGAATCGCACGGGGCTTGCGATCAAGTGCGGCCGCCGGTTCGTTCTCCAGGTGCGGCAGTTTAAACTACAGTGCACGTTCCTTAGAGGACCCGCCTCTGTCCACCCCGGCCGTACAAGTTGGTGACAACCCTGTTAGTCGATCGGCAGGTTGGATGTGGTGGAGTAACGTATGGGGCCTACTCCCATGTCCAAAACAACTGGCCAACGTGGAAGAGAAGACCAAACACCCCCTCCCATCCCCACCGAAGAGGAGCTCTCCAGAGCTTCCGTCTAGTGGAGTATCTTTCACCAACAGTGACGCGAACAAGCAAATTGTGTTTCGTTATATATTTACCCACAATGCTCCACGACGCATGATGATTTTAAAGCAGCAATGATGTCCCTTAACGTTGCAGATTTGTGCTGTACGTACATTCGTACGACTGGACATCTGACAAAGGAAGCTTTCTAGCTTATCAGCTTCCTCCAGTATAAATATTCTGATTCTGGTAATTGACCGACACTCAGCTATGAGTGCACTAGGGCTATTGTGTCCTCTTCAGCTTTGTGTAGCTACAGCAGAACAATTGCAGTGCCTTTTATGTATGCATCCTGCTGAAATGATCGAATGCAAGCGGTCTCATTGGTTATCCTGACTCCCAACGGAATCAAGACGAAACAATACATATATAAAGTGTGTGTGTATATGTACGCCACACACGTACTGAACCAAATAAAAATATTAATAATACAGCTGTGATGAAATGAATTATGGTCTTAAGGAAAAGGCTGGAAAGTAAATGTCATACCCGCAGATATATTAGTGTTCGGTATGTGCCTCCCTTCCCCTCCACATTCACTGAACACGTGGAATGGCTGCATCGGAAGAATTCCGCTTCGAGACATTTCACAATATTCCAATTTTTTTTATTGTGTGCGTGTGTGTTGGACTATACTGACAATAAAACGAATGTCACATCGTATGCGATGTGTCTTGAATCAAACGTGTGTGGGATGGGAGTGGGGAGCCAACACCAGTGGCAATTATCTGAACCGGTCTTGGGCCTCCACTTGCGCCGACTCATCCTCAAACGAGTACCTGGTGCGGTGTGTAGTCAACGTCGCCACTGGGGAGACAAAGGCGGCCGGGTGTGGTTGCTGGCCACCCATCCCCTCGTGTGCCGTGCCGACCTTTACAGGTGCTCGCAAACAGCACTTGCCCCAACAGTCCGCTAGAGCTATACTGTGTATACTGTTCTTTGTTTGGAGCGGTGGCGCAGCAGTTGAAGCGCTGCGCTACGAAGCCGGCGACCGGAGTTCGATCGACGCTCACAGCCAACACCGCTTACGATTATCTGAACCAGTCCTGGGCTTCCCCTAGATATACTCAGCCTCAAATGATTAACTGGAGGCAGTGCGTAAACATCCGCTGTTTGGGAGACAAAGGCGGCCGGGCGAGTGCCCTCGAGTGCCGTGCCGGCCTTCGTAGGTGCTCCACGCGCACAGCACTTGTCCCACAAGTAAAGGCTATACGGGGCATCTTTGTCTTTGTATGTGCGCAACAAACGGAACATTACGTAATTTGAAGAATACGTTTACCGAATTAATGAGCACAAATTCAAATATAGTGCGTGCAACGTTAATGAAGCATGTGTGCTGTTTACACCTGGGCAAACCGTACGCTGGAGAATATTAGTCTTCCACCAGCAAAAATGCATCAACACCCCCAGCAAACGATGTACGTCACTGGCATAATAACATTCATGCCCCTTGTGCGAATGCTGCTGCTGATGATCGTGGTTGTGATGCTTTTTGTCGTTGTAAATTACCGTAATGGTGATGGTGATGATGATGAAGATGACCACAATGATGATGGTAAAGACCACTAGGACAACAGTGATGATTATGATGATGATGGCGGTGATTCTGATGGTAATGAACAAAATCTATGACAATGGCCACAGTGATGGTGATGATGATAACGATGATGACGACAGTTGCTGATATTGAACATCATCGTTCTTGTTATCATGATGATCTTGCACGAATCGACAAAGACACGTTCTGAAACGAGTGCTGTGTGCATATCGGATGAATCAAATAAATTAATGAATGAATGGGCGAATAAATGAATGGATTTATGGACCTCCCGGTTAGTGATAAAAAAAACCCACAAATCATTCAACCGGCATCTCGCGACCAATCAATCACTCACTCAATCAATCACCGCACCTTCGAAATCGGATTCGTCGTCGTCGTCGTCATCGTCCCGATCGTCGTCGCCGTTGTTGTCGCTGTTGGACGAGTGTCCGGCCGCGTTCTCCTCGGAAAAGTTGACCCCTCGGCCGTGTGCATCCTCGAATCCGTCGGCCAGCTGCTGCGAGGGAGCCCCGCATCTCTCCCTGGCCCGTTGGCGCATCTCGGCGAAGTACGCCGCCGCGAAGTCGAGCAGATCCGCGGGCCGGCTGCGCAGCACCTCCACGGTGAAGGCTTGGAGGAGCTCCGTGAGCCCCGCGGGGACTTCGACACTCATCGCCGCGGCCTCCTCCGCCCTCTGCACCATCCAAGCGTCCGCGAGGCTGCGGCGGCTGCGGCTGCTGCTGCGTTCGGGGCGCGTGCGCGCGCGTTGTGGGTGAGAGTGAGTGGCTGTGCGTGTGTGAGTGGGTGGGTGGAGGGTGAGTGTGGGTGAGTGTGGGTGGGTGAGAGGGTGAGTGTGGGTGGGTGAGTGTGTGTGTGGGTGAGAGGGTGAGTGGGTGAGTGTGTGAGAGGGTGAGTGTGTGTCTGAGTGAGTGGGTGGGTGACAGGGTGAGTGTGTGAGTGGGTGAGTGTGGGTGGGTGAGAGGGTGAGTGTGGGTGGGTGAGAGGGTGAGTGTGAGTGGGTGAGTGTGGGTGGGTGAGTGAGTGTGTGAGTGGGTGGATGGGTGAGAGGGTGAGTGTGTGAGTGGGTGAGTGTGGGTGGGTGAGAGGGTGAGTGTGTGAGTGGGTGGGTGTGTGAGAGGGTGAGTGGGTGGGTGGGTGAGAGGGTGATTGTGTGAGAGTGTCAGTGGGTGTGTGTGAGAGAGAGGGTGAGTGAGAGGGTATGAGTGTATGCGTGAGATCGAGATGGTGAGTGTGTGTGAGAGAGGGTGTGTGTGTGTGGGAGTGTAAGTGAGTGCAAGGGTGAGTGTGTGTGTGTGTCAGTGGGTGAGAGTGAGCGAGTGAGAGGGTCAGTGTGTGTGGGTCAGTGTGTGTGTGGGAGTGTGTGTGAGTGGGTGTGAGTGTGGGTGTGTGAGAGGGTGTGATAGGGTGTGAGAGAATGGGTGTTGCGTGTGATCGTGAGAGTGTGTTTATCTATGTATGCGCGTGTGAATGTGTGTGTGAGTGAGAAGGCAGTGTGTGTGAGTCTCGCTAACAGCACTTGCCCCAACAGCCTGTATGTCTGCGTGTGTGTGTAAGATCGTCTCCGTGTGTGTGTAAGATCGTCTCCGTGTGTGTTCGCGCGTGCCTCCGTGCATTTGCCTGCGCTGTCTCTGCGTCTCGCTCCCCGTAACCCCGCGCGGACGTCGACTGCTGCAAACCCCGCTGCCTTGCGCAACAATGAAGGAAGGCAACACCGCCGATATGAATGGAGATGCGCGCGCGGCTCCCAATATCGACACCGAGTCTCAAGGAAGCCGCTCCAGCTGGAAAGGGCCGACCGACGTCGATATTCGATGGATGGAGGCCGCCTCCCGGCACGAGCGGGCTTGTCTTGAGTCCCGGCTCAATGAATGGGAGCCCTGCGGTTTTTTTCTTCTCTCGAACCGATGAGGAGTCGCCGCCGCTGCTGCTGCTGCCGCTGCTGCTGCTGCCGTCTGTCTGTCTGGCTGGATGACTGGCTGGATACGCGCGGAGATTATCTGCAATAGCAGCAGCAGCAGTAACAACAAAGACGACGACGATACGCGTCTGTCTGCAGCCTCAGCCTGCCATTGCGAGAGAGCCCGCCAGCAATGGACATCTCATCCACGTCATGTGCAAAGCGTGGGAGATGGCAGAGAGAGAGGGGGGAGAGAGGAAGAGATGGGGGGGGGGTGAGAGGGGGGTGTCAGAAGACGCGAGGGCTCCGTGCTGACGTCAGTACTGGGACGAGGCCGTTTCAAAGCGGAGAGAGGAACGTGCAGCCCTGCTGCCATGGGGACAGAGGCGTGCAATGAGAGAGACGTCTCCCAGATGACGACCCATACACACCTCCTCACCCACCACCACCACCTCCTCCTCCACATTCTCTCCACCCCCATCTCCCAGTCCTTACGCATCACCCACCACCACCACCTCATCTCTCTCCACCTCCCTCTCCAGCCCTTACACCTCATCCACCTCCTCATCTCTCTCTGTAACAGCTCCCTCTAAAACCCTTACCACTTCACCTATCGCTAAGCAGCACCCTCTCCAACCGCTACACCTTACCCATCACCTCGCTCACTCTCTCTCTCTCCACCTCGCATCTCCAGCCCTTACACCTCACGCAACCACCTCACTCTCTCCACTCCCCCTACACTCCCCAGCTATCGTCAGCTCCGCCCTGTGTAGGCTATGGCTGTGTGTAAATATAGGACACACGAATTAGGACACGCAGATATTACCCACGGGTAGCCTACGTAAGCTGGTTGGGCCAATGCTGTCAGCGAGTACTTATGAAGGCCAGCACGGCGCATCAGGGAGTCTTGAGACTAGCTAGCACCACGCCCGCAGTGGTTGATGTGTTGACCTGACCAAGGTACTCGTGCGCTTAATGATCAATCGATTTAGGGGAGGCCCATGGTAGTTTCCGACGGTTTCAGATATTTACGACAGATGTTGACTGTGAGCCAGAGGTCGCAAACGCGTTTTGATTCCTTACCCGTACCCGGCCGCACCAGGGTCGCAAACGGCTACCCAGCCGGGTACGGGTAGCCGGGTATCGGGTAGGGTACGGGTATCGGGTACCCGGTTGCGACCTCTGCCGTGAGCGGGAGTCTAACTCGGGTGGCTGGGCTCGTCGTGTGGCACGTTGACCACTAGACTACCGCTCCCCCATCACAGGGGCACGCATCAGCAACACGCATCCACACGTGCAGCATCCCAGACACCCGCTGCTCCCACAAATCCACGTGTACGGTGCGTCTACTAATGTACGTATAGCTCTTTCGTCATGCCACTGCTGGATGAAGGCCCCCCCCTTCCACCCCCCCCCCCCCCCACGAATTATAGATCATGAGGGTTACTTCATTATACTTCACCACGCTGGTTAGAGCGCGTTGGGAATGGGGCCGCGGTAGGACCGGTTCAGATATCACTCGCCACTGATAGAAGCCGTGGCCTGGAATCAAATTTAGGTCGCTGCGTTCAGAGCGCAGTGCTCTAACCACTGCGCCACCGCTCCACCTCGCTGCGAGGTTAAATGGAAATGAACTATCCTGGAAATAGTCGCTGAATTTCAAGGTTTTTATTGATTTCAGGAGGGTCCTGCGTTTTTATGTTTGGCGAGTTCAAGGGTAGGCAACCAAAATAAGGGAGAAGAGCCATTTTATTTTTTCGAATTCGGAAGAAAAAAAAGCCTTCAATATTTCAAGAGTCGTGCAAAGCACGTGTTGAATACGAGACGATGAGTCCCTTAATAAATAACGTCACGAATCAGTCCTTAAAGAGCCCCATGCGGCTCAGGATACCGCAGATTGCCGACCCCCTGGGATTTGTTTTATGAACGAGTTGTTTGGCTTCACCACGTGGAAGAAACGCGGAGAGAGTGCCCGGAGTGAACCCAACACGCGTGCGAGGTGACACCCAGCACTGCCATCTCCTGGCCACACCTCACGACCCCGCGCCTGCAAAGGTCTCTGAAGCCCTTGGTGGTGGTAGTGGTGGTAGTGGTGGTCACCCATCTAAATATCAGCGAGGCTTAGCCCTGCTTGGCTTCCGGGACCTGACGAGACAAGGCGCGGATGACACAGAGCGTGAACGGCCTCGTCTCCTACTGTAATCCCACATGTAACAATGATAAAGCTGCCCCGTATAGCCTTGACAGACGTTTAGGGCAAGTGTTGCTCGCGAGTAGCACCTATGAAGGTCGACACGGCACGAGAAAAGGGGGTGGGATGGCCAGCAACGGTGGCGATGTTTACGCATCTCGCCATGTACTCAATTGAGGCTTGCATGTTCCCCTCTTGGTCCCGTGGAATTTTCTCCGGGTCCTCCGGTTTTTTTTCCTCCACATTTAGAATCATGCGTCGAGAATATTTGGCTGCTGCTATACATTTCCACGTGATAAGCCACTTCGTTGAGCTATGATTTGTGGGAAGATCACTTCTGAAAATGAGCTTTAACTGGTAAAATAAAAAAGAATAGTCTAGTTTTTTAGTTTTGGTGTGTCCATGGGGCAGGGTCAGCTTAAACTTCTCCATTGTTCTAAGTCTCGCGCTACGCGCTTTGAACAACAAGATACGCTCATCGTCATCAGCGAATCAATTTCTGGTGGAGTCAGACACCGTGACCGATGTGAATTTTTCCAAAAACCTGCTGCCAGTCACTAGTAGTGGTGCTTGCCAGGTCATTGATGTATTTTAATTATAACCGGGTCAGATATGCACAGTTGCAAGTGAGCATCACGATCCAGCTCACAGTGCTGTTGCCAATCCGTTGTCGGATTGAAGAAGGCCTCTCTTCCAAGCCGCGGCAGTCACGGGGGTTATTTGACCATACTTCACCACGCTGGTCAGTACCGTTTGGTGAAGGGGGGCTTGAGACCAGGACTGGTTCAAATCATCACTCGCCATTGCCGTTCGCTGTGGCCGGGAGTTGAACTCAGGTGGTTGGGTTCATAGCGCAGTGCGCTAAGGGGCCGACCATAAATGACGTCACGCACCTTGGGGGGGGGGGGGGGTCAGACATGTGTGACGATGTGTGACGAGGGGGAGGGGGTTTGAGAAATGTGACGTTACATCAAAATGCGCAACTTTAAATACATATAGAATTGTGATAACAACACTCCTACAACATCAGAGTGCAGCGCCACATTAAATATCGATTTGAAGCATGTTTTATTTTGGGGGGGGGGGAGGGGGCTGAGCTTTTGGACGTCATATTTGAGGGGGGGCCTGATTTTTTGTGACGTCGTGTGACGAAGGGGGGGGGGGGGTCAAAAATCTTCCAAAATTGCGTGACGTCATTTATGGACGGCCCCAAAGTGACATATTCCTAGACGACTAAGCGCGTTGCGCGCCAGATTATCATCAGCGGATGACGCCGTGACTGGTTGGGGGATGTATCTCTGGGCGTGACGGGCGATGATGCGCGCGCGCTGTCTGTTGTCTGACCTATTGCACATTTTGCCTCGGGGTTTTAAATAAGTGTTTGCGTAATGATCGAATGTGTGTGTGTCTTCGTACATAAAGATCCTCCGTTATGACTTAACAAACTGTTGGGGCATAGTGCTGTTAGCGAGCACCTATTAAGGCTGTTCGCGACAGGGCGGGGTGGCCAGCACCACGCCCGGCCGCCTTTGTCTCCCGAGTGGCGATGTTTACACATCGCACCGGGTATTATTTGAGGCTGAGTCGACCTAGGAGAGGCACAGGACCGGTTCAGATAATCGTCACTGGTGTTGGCTGTGAGCGGGAATCGAACCCTGGTCACCGGGTTCGTAATGCGGCTCGCTAACCACTCCACACAGTATACACATAGCACAGTTGGTAAGGTGCGGTGCGAAAGAAGTTCAACATGCATACGACGTGAATTTTTTTCTCAGATAAGCATTGAATCAGTGCTCATCCGCTGGATACAGCCCTGATCCGGTAGTAGGAATTCATCGTTCCTATGGCGAGTGGCAAGTATATCCATAGGACAGCTCATGTTGAGTTCCCAACCAAGTGGTACTAATTGTATCGACCCCGGAGGGATGATGGGCTGACTCGATCCCCAGCCTGGATTTGAACTCGCATACTTTCAATTGCGAGCCGCTCGCTCAACCACTGAACCACTATTCACAAGTCGCACTTACGACACAGTATAATAACACAGCGGGGAGCGGTGGTGTAGTGGTTAGTGCACTGCACTACAAATTCGGCTGCCCGAGTTTTTTTTCCCAGCCATTTTTATCATCAGTGGTGATTAACTGAACTGACCGTAGACCTTCCCCTAGGTCGACACGACCTTAAGTAAGCACCCTGATGCAGTTGTATAGACATCAAGGAGGCAAAGGAAGGCATTGAGCCGGAACTTGAACAGGGGCACGGGGGGTCGATAAAACGGATGGGCGCGGGAAGGACGTTTTAGACCTTTGACGCAGCACGGGAGAAGGAGCGACCTCCCGCCGAGCGAAGGTTGACCGCGAACCTTCGATGTGAAAAGCCTTGCTTGCGTGGCAGGGAGTAGAGTGAGATGAGAGGGGAGACGAGTCCACGGAACGACTTTGAAGTCGGCGAGTGTGATCTTGAAATGTATCCGCTATTGGATTGGGGGCCGTCCATAAATGACGTCACGCACCTAGGAGGGGTTGGGGGGGTCAGACATTTGTGACGATGTGTGACGAGGGGAGGGGGGGTTGAGAAATGTGACGTCACATCAAATTGCGCAACTTAAAATAAATATAGACAACACGTTCTACTTAATTAAATATACTTTTTGATAAATGTTTTCTCCTACAACATCAGAGTGCAGCGCCACATTAAATACACACTACAATGACAATAGTTTAAAGCGATTTGAGGCATGTTTTATTTTCAAAATGGAAATATGGTTTTGGCGGGGTGGGGGGCAGAGCTTTGTGACGTCATATTTGAGGGGGGTCTGAGTCTGGCAGCGGCAGTGCCGGATTATCCCAATAGCACAAGTAGCTACTTCACGTGTAGTATCTACTACACGTGAAGTATCTACTACACGTGAAGTAGTTACTACACGTGTAGTATCTACTACACGTGAAGTATCTACTACACGTGAAGTAGCTACTACACGTGAAGTAGCTACTACACGTGTAGTAGCTACATATGTAGTAGCTACGGCCGCCGCACTTTCAAGGGCCCCGCGCTAAATGCTTCCAAGCTATCAATTCCGGTTCAGTGATTCTGCACTTGCTCTATTACTATAGTACTATACCGCCTTCAACTTTTAGGAACGAATGGGCGTTTAAGGTTAGCGATTTGTCGTATTATCTGGCTGTATAGCAAATGAAAAAATACAATTACTTTACTATGCAAGTAAAAAAATTGCGTGTTTTAATATTTACGTGTTGTTTATTTTATTTTATTTAGGTGCCCCTTTCTAACATATGCTACAGGCCGTGCACTAGCTTAATCCGTCACTGGGCAGCGGTACACGGTACTGTTGTGAGAATTCCTTTATTTGGAACTCCGTTTTACTGTTCGGTTTATTGCCCCTCCCCTCGCACCTCCGATGAGCACGGCTGGCTACGTGCGTTCCGAAACAAGTTCAACATACATGTACCTACGTCTGGAGTTTGCAGATGAGCGGTTTGGAGCAAGTGCCGCATGAGCGTGTGTGACGTACTGGAATTTTTATTCTTATGTTTTTTCGGTAAAGTCAGGTAGGTAAAACATTAAAATTAATTAAAGTAAAATAAAATAAAAATCACGACGTTTCGGAGGCAACACAAGCTTCCGTCTTCAGGTGGAACCGTCACAGCACGATAGCTGTATCAAGTGAGAGAAATTCCAAGAAACAGTATTTGTATATATACATACTGGTTGAGGGTGGGAGGAGGCAATTTTTTACCTACGTGACTTTACCGAAAAAAACTAAGAATATGAATCCTTGCAGTCACGAAAGCTTCAAATCTAGAAGTACTGAAATTTTCTTACTCACTCCACTGCTGGCGGAAGGGCCTCCACTCGTAAGGAGCTCTAGAGGGCCGATCGAGCTAGTTGATATTGGGCCCTCTCTTCCATGCAGGCCAGACGCCTTGGAAGAGGCTTGGTGACGTGATGCAATTCGTTAAGTCGATATAATAATGTTGAAAGCTGTCTGGGGCGTCAATGGGAGATTCTCAGAGTGCATATACCATAGCAGCATGGATTTATCAAAGTATTTGTTATGCAAAGGGACACGGGTGTAATTTAAGATCATTTACGGTGGAAGTTACGCGTCACGTATCTTTGCAAGTTGAATATTAAACGGTGAAAAGTAGAGTAGCTTAAAAATAATACGTTTTTTTTTTAATACAACACGACGTTTCGATTTAAAGCTTTCGTGACTGCAGGGATTCATCGTCTTGGTTCTTTCGATAAAGTCACGTAGAAGGGAAATAATAAAATAATAAAAATAAAACATAATAAAATAATTCTCACGACGTTTCGGCCACAACGCAAGCAGCCGTCCTCAGGTGAAGAACAGGTCTGTCGGGGAGACAGCGTCTGAATGAAACGTCGTGAGAATGATTTTATTATGTTTTATTTTCATTATTTTATTATTTCCCTTCTACGTGACTTTACCGAAAGAACCAAGAAGATCAACACGGCGTTGTTTTTTTTGTGGTGGCAGACCTCCTCAGTAAACATGAAACGTTGTGGGACCAACGTGGGACCAACGTTGGGCCCACAATCCAAAACAAAACGTTTCTGGGTCCAACCAAACTAGCGCCTTACACAGCAGTAGTACATTTTCTCGTAATTTAAGATGGGAGGCTGAAAGGTCACCTTTGTTAACCTCGTAAAATGCACTGCGGTACTTCGTATGATATCTTATGCAAACAATGTTGTCACTCCCCCATGGGTTCTTCTGCGTGTTAGTTCACCGTTCACTGCGGTGTATGCAGTGTTATCGGTTGTCTTGGGGACGTGTAGCGATTGTAAGGGCATGTCTGCTGCTGTCTATGGCCATTGCTCTGCTCAATTCTGTTCATTTATCCCTTCACATGCAGTACAACGTGTTTTTGTTCTTGTAGAATTACAAACATTTCCATAGCAAGTGACCACAACGGGCGCATGAAATAGACACATTTGGCCACAAGACGGCGCTGCTTCCAATACGGTGACGTGGATGGCTCCAGATTGGACTTTAAAACATTATGTTGGTAGTTCGAGGTAGGTCACGCTGTGCAATTACAGCGACTGATAGTGGAATCCATAAGTTCGGAGCTAAGAGTGTTTACTCCCCTCCTGGGAGTGGATCTTCTTCAGAGGGTTCAGGTTCCTTCCACAAGCCACTGGATTAATAGGGGTCAATATGCCAAACATCCAAACTCAGCACACTCATAAAATATATTTAAAGCCGTAGCGTTCTTGGACAAAATGCCATTCTTTATAATGATGCATATGATCCAATTCTTTGGTTCTTTCGGTAAAGTCACGTAGGTAGACAAAAAAAAAATGTGTTGCGATCGAAACGTCGTGATATATTATTTTTTGTTTATTTTATTTTTCTACTTACGTGAATTTACCGAAAGATCCAAAGAGTATGGATTCCTGCAGTCACGAAAGCTTCAAATCAAGAATGATCCAGCTCGGTTGCTCCTTGCGTTCACTCCTCTTTTGGGTCTGAAATGCAGACCACTGAAGTGGCAGAAACATGTGACTGTATTCTCCGGAGTATAGACGCATTTCACCCCGCGTATTTTAAAGCAAAAGATGTGGATGCGACCAGATTGGAATAACTTTATTGACACCAGACAAGTTCTATGTTTTATAAATCATAATATGTTTTATTTTTATTATTGTATTATTTCCCTTCTACGTGACTTTACCGAAGGAACCAAGAAGATGAATCCCTGCAGTCACGAAAGCTTTAAATCGAAATTTAACCGGACAAGTTCTGAGTGACTCTTACTTTCCGGACAGTACGGGACAAGCCAAAGATGTACTTCACTGGACAAATGATTTGAATGTACGTTGAACGTATTACCGCCACGTGCGTGGCCAACCGTACTCATCGAAGGTGCGGGGGAAGGAGAACAAACTGATGCCACGTTCACACTGAGACCTCCTTTACCAGTGGCAAAATATAGCAATAGGTTTTGACCCTTTCAACTGGTACAAAAACTGACACCTTTATGCAAGGCATCATGTTTGCAATAACCACAACACAAGCAGTCAAAAGGCAAACCAAAATAAACAACTATGATAATGATAATGCGCTGTTTTTGAGTTGTACGCCTTTTGGCGTCATCTGGTCCAACACCACTGGAGACTAGGCTCTAAGAAAAGCTGTCTCGGGTGTGGACCAATCAACTTCAAGGACAGTGCATATCATTATCATTATCAGAGTTGTTTCTTTTTGTTTGCATTTTGACTGCTTGTGTTGTGGTTATTGCAAACATGATACCTTGTATAAAGGTGTCAGTTTTTGTACCAGTTGAAAGGGTAAAAACCTATTACTATATGATGCCACGTTGACAGTGGTGACAACAACAACAACAACAACTCAACACATTATTCAACAACACTGTAGTCTTTTGAACAATATATAATGGGCGACGTTTCGGGAATGGCCCTTCTTCATGTGTCTCTTGCTTTACCAAGAGATGTAAAGTTTCATTGGAATTGCCAATCACTCACACATTGGAATAGCCAAACGACCCAGTTTTAAGGCTTGGAATGAGGCTTTTCTGGATAAGGGGCATTATCGTGGCAGTATTTTTAGAATATGCTTCTTATTATATGAGCCAATTTGGGGTCTCAGAGATAGTTTTTTTTCTCATTAGTTATACAGTATAGAGAGTGCTGTGTAGCCAATGGCGACGATAATTATATCACAATATTACAAAAAAATATTTTTTTGTCCCTGGGTAGTGAATGTTATTTCCTAATTGCTTATGCCTCAAAAGTACAGAAAATGGCTATTATTTCCCACAAACTTTGCTTTTGTGACCAGGACACGAAAGCAAAGTTAATAAGACTATGTAACACGATTTTTGTTCCTGGGTAGTAAGTGTTATTCTTTAATTGCTTATGCCTCAAAAGTACAGAAAATGGCTATTATTCGCCATAAACTTTGCTTTTCTAACCAGGGATTCATCTTCTTGGTTCTTTCGGTAAAGTCACGTAGAAGAGAAATAATAAAATAATAAAAATGTATTTAATTGTTGTATTTTTATTATTTTATTATTTCTCTTCTACGTGACTTTACCGAAAGAACCAAGAAGACAGGACAGTGATATTTTGAAATTTACCTATTTTCAATGAACAAACGTGTGCATTTGTGTCATTCCTTCACATAAAGTCCCGGTCACAAAGACAGCGTTCGTGGGGAACAATAGACATGTTCTATACTTTTGAGGCATAAGCAATGAGAAAATAACACTTACTACCCAGGAAGAAAAATCGTGTTACATAGTGAATTACCAGTGGTGGTGAGTGATATCTGAATCGGTCCTGGCCTCCCTCTCAAGAACCGGCTCTGGCCAGCGTGACGTATTGTCAAATAAACACCCTCGACCCCCACGGAGTAGAAGATACCTGAATCCTGTGGATTGACAAAGGGCTCTCCATTTTCTATGATCATGGCTTCATTTCTCACAGATTATTTTGCTGGTGGCTGCGAGACTTGGACATGCACGTCAACAAGAGAAGCCGCTGTCATCACGAGACGTATTCTGGCCGTCGTCTGTTCGGTACGGGACGTAAAGCCCCGTGTAGTTTCACGGCGGTCGCCAAAGTATATTTGTTTAGTATATGCTCACACATTGCTCAGAGAGAGTCATCAGACGCCATCACACAACCTCACTCAGTGCTCGCAAATGCCAGGGTATTTGAACACGATCCTTTGTGTGCCCTCTCGTGGAGAATTTGAGTACTATTATTGGCATACCACCGTTGAGTAATAGACTTGTTAAGGCTACGCTTATTAAGTACAAATTTCCACGCTTGATAATCAAATATTGTACCCTCTTTGGTCATAAAATTCTGCCAATAAGGACATGTTTTTTTTTTAATGTATTTACTAGCATTGTGTCAATACCGGTACTTTGTAGCATATTTCTCTAATTGTATTTTGTGTGCGTGGATTAGGTGTTGAATTGTCTCCATTTGTAATCGAGACATTTACATAACACACTACTGCGCACACCTCCTTACAAGATGGCCAGAGTTCTGGTAAAATAGAAAAAAATCTGCAAGAGATGATCTCGGGGTCAAACGGCCATGTGAGCAGTAGCCACGGTCGATCTGACAACGACACCCCAATGACGAGACGCATTCCAAACAAAAATCCACACGAGCCAAATGCTTTCGAACGCTCATAAATACGCAAGCGCTTCAAACAGCTTGTTGGTAGTGTCCACTCCAATATAGTTTGACAACGGTGTGGGTGACTTAGTGTGCTGTTTGTACGTGTTGAGTAAGACAGAATTTAGAACATGGGGGTGGGGGGGCAGGCAAACATGGGGGCTTATGGGAAGTGACCGAGTAGGGTCATTGAGGCTATTGAGGGGGCCACTTAAAGGGCCCAAGCCCCCTTTAATTTCCATACCCGTGGCTATACGCACGGCGGTGTTTCTCTTTTCTTGTAGCAGGTCCGTGTATAGCCCATTTGGCAATCATCCACTGGACGTGGGCATCTTCCACGCCATGCGGATCCATTGTTGTGTTGTTTTGCACGGTTCATAAACATCACGACAACTCATCACAGAGCCCAGTCTCCGTCACATTCACGCGATTTATTTGAAACGATCGATTCCACAAACTGACGAACGCACACGGAACAGCAGTTTTAGCATCACCCCCCCCACCCACCCCGCAATAATGATAACAAGTGCCGAAAGCGTCGCATCGGAATGCAGAGGAGGAGGAGGAGGCGTCGCGGTTGTTTTTGTTGGTCGCGTTGATTCTTGAGAAATCTCCGTCGCTTTACCCTACGACCGATGCACTTCATCCCCCGAAATCTGTCGTTTAAACCTGACAGACTCCGGTGGAATGAAGGACGTCGGAAATCGTGGGAATCGCATGAAGGAGGAGGAGGAGGATGAGGAGGAGGAGGAGGATGATGATGATGACAAAGAAGGAGAAGCGGTTTCAGCGTCTCCGGTGGGTTTATTAATTTCATTTCATTTCTTTCTTTCCACCGTGGCTTTTTGTGGGCCACTGTAGTGTTCCAGACAGACCTGTTCCGTTTCAGTAGCCGCGAGTGTGAATGAGAAAACCAGTTTGGCTTTAAGAGCGCAGTCAGTCTCGTGAGAGTTAGAGAGAGAGATATCTTAAAAAAAATAAGGCCGCCACACCACAATTGGATTGCTGCCCAAAATTGGCAACATCATCTTATCGTGTTTTACAAAAGCATTAAAACATTCGGCAGGCACAGGTATTGGAAGTCGTTCATATTTCCAGACTCAAATCCTTTTTTTTAACAGTATTGTAGAACGTCTATGTTATCGTCACCCTTAGCAGGAGAGGGGATAAAATGTGACACACATTTGTTGTGCTGCGAGAAGAAGAATGGTCTGGAAAGTTGACGCGGGCGAGGGGATGAGGTTGCATCTGACATGGGGCCAAATGTAAAAAAAAAATTCCCGTCAGTCACCTGCCAAAAAGGGAGACAGATGGAGAGATAGTTACAGTGCGTTATGGGAGCAGATCATACAACAAACAAATAACCGCGTGTAAACATTCACTTTGATCTTAAAGGAGAGCTATGCAAAGGCTGTCAAACATTCGTCTGGCGAAACGTGCAGTAAACAATTCTACGAAACGCACCTATAGGACACGGATAGCTCGGAGGTAAAGGGTGTTGATCTGTCGTGCCTGCGACGCGTAATAATCTACTCCCTTCACCTGCGAACCGCTCCCCGTCCCACCACCTCCATCGCCGCCGAGCAAATGCCCCTCCCTCCCTCGCTCGCTAGCTGTGCGCCCAACCCTCTTCGCGGAATTCGAGACCACACCTTTGCTTCAACTCTGCCGCAGGGCACGGCCGTTACTAACCCGACACACGCCGCCCTACGCCGCTGCTGCCACCGCCACCACCACCACCACGGCAACAGCAAAAAAAACGGGGGGGGGGGAGGGGGGCCCAAACTTTTCCTGCCGGTTATTTATTGCAATCTCTTGAACCACCACGGTCGCCATTTGGAAACGAGTTTGATTTTTTTTGGCAAAGTTACGCCTCTCCACCAAGGTGTTTTTTTTGACTCTCTCTTTTCAAATTTTCGTTCAAATGCCCTCCGACGAGTAACTGGAGGCTTGGAAAAGGGTGCACCGCCATAATTGCACGCATTAACGGCTTTGAGTTTGAAATATTATATTTGTAAGAAATAAATAAATATAACCTAGGGGTTATAAAACTACAGTCATACAAATATTCAGACGTATTTTGTGAACAGTTTCTACCAAAACATTTGGATTTAGTAAAAATAGCCACCTGTTCTTGGCTTTTAATGACACATTCAAGAGTCTGGTGAAAAGTTACGTTGGGTTTTGGGCTTACAAACGACAACTATACCTGTTGAACACGGCCAACATTTTGACAGCCACAGGTGGTACAAGAGGAAAAAAATTCCTTGGTTAATGACAGGAGACCAGGTCAGTTGCGTTCATTTCATCGCAACGCAAAGGACCTCCGTGAAAGTAGAGCCGCGTTACTCTTACGCTACAGAGCGATTCGCCGTATAACAAAAACGAAGAATCAGAGCGAGACTCCGATTGATTCTTGCACTCGCAACTTTCGTGGCGTTCCTGAATTGTTGCTGAGTGTTGCATAAATTGTGAGTGCTTTTGTGTGCCGTGGCAACCCCCCCCCCCCCCAACTGCCGTGGCTGGGTGCAGCACCGTGCCACAGGGCAAGTCGGCGCAGGACGCAAGGACCGCGACTCTCCGTGCAAAAAAAAAACCCAGGACGCTTATTTTGCCAAACGAAGTTTTCTCGCAACCATCCGCCCCAGACACCCACCCTCTAACTTACACACACCCGCACACTCACCCACTACACTCACACTCACACACACCCACTACACTCACTCACACTCACACACCCACTACCCTCACAATCACACACCCTCACACACACACACACTAATACACCCACCCTCTCACTTACGCACACCCGCACACACACCCACCCACTACACTCACTCACACACACACACACCCACCCACTGCACTCACACACCCACTACCCTCACACACACACACTAATACACCGAATCCACTACCCTCACACACACACACTAATACCACTACCCTCACACACTCACACACCCACGATCCTCACACACGCTCGAGGGCTTGCGAACAGCTTCTGTCTGCCGACTCAACTTGTGTTAGGGTTTTCTAGGCCAGATTCTCTTGAGTTTTTGATCGAACCCTTCACAGTCGTTTCTAGATAAGTTGCTGCAATGTCATTTTCAACATAACATTTGCAGAGCGGACATGAAAGCCATGCTATGGCGTTGCTTTGTGTCGAAGTAAAAAAAGAAATGGACATTTGCACGTGCATTGAGCGTTCCATATTTAGTTTTTTTTCACTTGTTTAAGTGTAAAACAATATACTGTATGTCTATGTGCCTATGTAAGCTTAAGCTGGGGCATTTATCACCATGCGTAACGCTTCAGGGCAGAGAGTGGCTGTCGTCTGTAATTACAATTGCATATACAAAGTGCTTTGGGTGCTGTTGGTCTCACAAGTACATACATTTCTCTCTCTATTTGTTCAGCAAATGCAAGTCTGTGTTTAAGACAATGCTATTCTATTACAAAGGCGTGCAATATTGTATCTAAAGTAATTCCTTATTTACGATTTGCATTTTTTTTTTACTGGCACAACAGCATGGAATAATAACAACGGCATTTTCATTCTCCTTTATTCGGAAAAAGCTGGAACAATTTATTTTTTGGACAAATTTCTGCGACCTCAATTTTTTTCGTAGCATTTAAGCGAACGCTACGTATCCCTTCGCGTTATTTTGTGTTGTACTACGTGCGTGATTGGATAACAGACAAATCCCAAAAGTGACCAATAAGACCAGCTAAAATGAATACCGCCACACAATACTTACGGGGCATTTGTCACTTGCGCATGAAACACGTGGTCGCATTGACGCTTACCTTGAACGGCTGTTTAAGAGCGTGAGTGCGAGACCCGCGATGCGGACGAATCCGACTTGGATAATTTCTCAGCTCTCTCCTCCTCCCCCTCTTGTCGCCGAGGTTGTGAGCGTCTCTCTCCTCTCCTCTCTCCTTCTAGACGCTCTTGCCGTGGGCCGCAGTTACATATCGCACGGGGGAGCACCTGATTGGACGGACACACCTAAAAGTAGGCGGACTTTTTAATTAGCGCGTCTTAGATAAGAATCTTCCACCTACCGCCAATGCTTGAGGTGAGGTTAACGTTTCATTGGTTTGGCATGCAGGGCAGGTGTGTACGGTGTGTGTGTGTCCGTGCGGACGTGTGTGTCATGTGATGTATGTGTTGGGAGGAGGGAAAGGTAAGGAGGAGTTGTCACTCGTGCAACAGGCGCTATTTACAATCTGCCCGTTTGCTTGCAGTCCTGGTTCTAGGGCGTAGTGGTTAGCGTACTGCGCTATGCATCCCGGTAACTTTAGTTCCATTGTCACCCATGGCTAAGATAAGGGGCGCCACGGTGGTTAGATGTGAACTCCCTCGCCTGTTATACAGGAGGTCGTGGGTTCGATCCCGAACCCGACCCTGGAGCCTGTAGGTTTGGAGTTTGCATGTTCTCCCCGTGGTCGCGTGGATTTTTCTCCGGGTCCTCCATTTCCACGCGATAAGCCACTTAGTTGAGCTATCATTTGTGGCCAAGTCGCTTCTGAAAAAAAGGCTGTATAGCTCAGTGGGCCTTTCCTGGTGAACGAAAAAAATGGCTCCGTTTTAGTTTAGTAGTTTTAAGATGGCGAGTGAAATATGAAACAGATCCTGTGCGCCCCCATCTTCCATCTTCACAACCCGCACTGACCTTCCTCATGAATTATAGCCAAACAGATCCAATGACTGACGCGGCTTTGGGAGACGTGCAACCAGCTGTGGTTTGACAAAGGGCTGTACATGACATGGCACTCGTAGAGAAAATAAGCAGAATGTAATGTATTGACACTCGACCATAGTTTGTGGTGGAACGGGGTACAGTGGTTAGCGCACGGTGCATTGGACCCCGTAACCACAGTTGGATTTCCCAGTCACGGTTAACATAATTGATGAGCGATATCAGAACCGGTCCGCCCTCCCCGCTATTCACCAACCAGCACTAACTGCCCAGCGTGGTGAAGTATGGTTAAAAAACCCACCACCATAACCGACACGGTATTTGAGGTCTTCGTGGAGCAGCTGATTGATACAGGGCTGTGTATGACAGGAGGCATGATGATGTAGTGGAAATATAATTTATAAATATATGTATAACATAAAATGTAATTCCAGTATTTCGTTGCATGGCCTGCTTGTCAACCGATTGTTCCTTAATCTCACAAGGCTATTGTAAAACAAGACATTCATGTGACAACGTATTATTTGATGAGGCACAGGGGGATCACTGCTGTTCACAGGAGGCGTATTTATCTGTTACCCTCCTGGAACTCCTAAATATTGTACCTCCACTTCCAGAAATTTTCACAACTTGCATCGCTCATAACCACCGTCACTGCCCTTGCGATATGAAACAAACACAACCAAAAAACTTGGGCTGGTCTCCCCCAATTCACGTCTTTCTCATCTCTTTGTTCTCCTTACCCCCCCCGCACCTCCGATTATAATGATTAGCGCGGTTCGCGACGTACGGCGAGAAAGAAGTTAAACGTACACACGTACGTGCGTCTCGCGCCGCAATTTCCAGACAGTGAAAGGTGACGCTTTTGACGCCGCTCACAACGCAAATCTGAGAAAAATTGCGTTGTTTAAAAGGCTCTTTAACGTACATTAATGTGTATTGTGCGCCTTACAAAACCCAAAATATTAATGTTGTCTGAGCATTTAAGTAAAGTTGAATGAAGAAACACATTTTCACAATCTGTTGCAAGGGGAATGATAATACAAATTATAAAATGTTCAGGCATTTGTTTATTTATTTCTAGATGAAGGCCCGCCGCACACCATGTCAGTCATGGGAGTTGTTTGACCATACTTCACCGTCAGTGCCGGATTATCCGAGTAGCACAGGTAGCTACACATGTAGTAGCTATACATGTAGTAGCTACACATGTAGTAGCTACACATGTAGTAGCTACGGGCCCCGCACTTTCAAGGGCCCCGCGCTAAATGCTTTCAAGCTATCAATTCCGGTTCAGTTATTCTGCACTTGCTCGATTACTATAGTACTATACTGCCTTCAACTTTTAGGAACGACGATGAGCGATTTGTCGTATTATATGGCTGTATAGTAAATGGATAAAATACAACTACTTTACGATGCAAGTAAAAAAATTTGTGTTTTAATATTTAAGTGTTTTTTTTATTTAGGGCCCCTTTATAACAGCATATACTACAGGCCCCGCACTAGCTTAATCCGGTACTGTTCACTGTGGGTGGTTGGTGGAAGTGGATGTGAGCCAGGTCTGACTCATATATCACTCGCCAATTGATATTCGCCGTCACCTCGAATCGAATTCAGGTTGCAATTGAAAATTCCTATTGTTTAAATCAATCAGAATTCCAGAAATCCTACGTTTAATCGTGTATCTGTGTATTTTAAGTCTATAAAATGGGTTGCAGGCATATATATAGCTCGACTGACCAAAAAATGTGTTACCCAGCCGTGCCATCAAATCTATGGGATCCATTACTGAGTGGTGGTATTCGTTACGTAACCAGCGGGACGGAGTTTCACCGTAGAGATGGTGCAATAAACCCGAGCTAGACCGGCACAGCTGTATTACGAGACCAGTTTTTGGAAGGCCTTCGTCCACTCGTGGACAGATTACGTCCAATGACGACGATGAAGCCAATAAGTTCGCCGCTTTGAAACCCTTTTTTTTGCGTCGCATTAATCTCAACCCTCCCGGACTGTCACCCTGCGTGTCACTGGCCGAGTGCTTTAATGCCGCCCGAAATGTTTCTGGAAGCCTTTGGCGAGTGACCGGGGCCGTCACCCCCCCCCCCATCGCCCCCACCTCTGCAGGAACCTATCAATCAGGCACGAATGGAGGCGATGTCGGTGTGGCGTTGTCCCCGAGGCTGAATTCCGCTCACCCCGACTCAGGTCTCTGCAGGCTCCTCCCGTCCCCTGTGCAGCAGCAACGGCTTCGTTTGCTACCCCCCCACCCCCCCCCCCGGCTCTCAGTCACACAAATCTATGTATTTATTTATTTCGCGGCCACGCCGCGTGGCCTTCGGTGGCGTTTTCGGCTCGCGCCCGCGCGATGTCCGACGATCCGCTGCGTCTCGCAAGTGACGACATCGCGTTTACCCCCCCCCCCACCCCCCCCTCCACTTCTATTGAAGGCCGACACAGGAGGACGATTTCTGCGCAATTCTGGCTGTTGCCTGATGGAGCTGGTTGTAACTACCGGCGAAGCGTCACGGAACTCGAATTGTGAACGACGTGGGTTGACACCACAACACACCGAGTGTGCTCAAATAGCGACGCATTGGCAGGTTCTGTTTCCGTGACAAACCCTCACTAATTGGCTGTGTCGGGTGGTGGCGGGTATAACGACACATTTAAATGTACGTGACCTAACACAAACCACCCCCCCCCCCCCATCGATTATGGATAATATTGGTCGCGAAAGTCTACTGCAACCACGTGTTTATCTGACGTCGAAAAAGTATCGGTTCTTTTCTTGGGTCCCGAGACCCGGTGCTTCGCACAACCGGTCACTCGCTAGGGTGAAGGTAAAGACGCAGCCCTGCAATGTCTTGCTCACGCCATCCGCTAGTAGAAGCGCCTCCGCGGGAGGGAGCTCTGGAGAGCACCTCTAGGTGGCATGGGGCCTCCTCTTCCTCGGTCACCAGACATCTCGTTGGAAGTGGTGGGGGTACCCACGCTTCAGCTCTCTCCTACACTTGAGTTGGCGTTCCCATTGAATCTACTCAGCGGACGTCCACATGTGGGGCGGATTTAAGAAACTCGCCCCCACTGTTTCTACCGCTGTGCCAACAGCACCTGGCCCCCGTCAGCCTGCGTAAGCTATAGATGTAAATTATTGCCGCTGTGCGTATGTGTGAGTGCATGTGTATGTGCGTTTGCATACGGTGATGTGCATGTGCCCTAATGTTTGCGTGCAAAGGGCGCACGATGTGCCCGGACTCGGGATTCGTAACCTGTAGGCAACGTCTGCGTTTGTAGGCGTCAGCTCTGACAAGTGGGCGCACGTTTGCGCACTTTGAAATTAATTCGGAACACTTCCACGAAACGTGCGCAGATAGAATTGAGCGAGTTAAACCAAAAGACACGCAAAGCAGTCAGGTTTAATGAAGATCATCCAGAGCTCGCCGATTCGCTCCGGCTTCTCGCTCAACTTGTGGCCAGCTGCCTCCTAGTCGCTCTGCTACCGCTGCAATCGCTGTGATCGTTCACACGAGCCTCGCTCATTGCCTCGTCCACCCGTGCTGTTGTCCACCTTCGACAGACTGCGTTCTCCCAACACGGTGTGGGACCAAACACTTCGCGCCGCTCGACAATGGAATTCCCTCCCAATGGTCTCTTTGTCCCAGGTTCCCAACGCCTTATATCCGAGGCGCTCCACGCAGAATTAACAGTGGTACACGTGGATGTCATTTCGTTGGGGATGAGTTGAATGAAATGGACGAGAGGACGCAATGGGGGCAAATGTGCGATGCGAGAATTCGGCGAAAGTAAAATTGATGGCAGTGAATCTTGATGATTATGAATGAGTGAATTGAATGAATGGGCAATGAGTGAAAGCTGTACAATGAGAATATGAAGTGAGAAAAATAGCGGTGGTGGTTATGGGGGGCGGGGAAGATTAAGGAGTCGTGGGGTGAGCTAGGGAAAATACATAATAATACCTGAAAAATAACCTTGCTCGGTACGAGAAACGCGTCATCTTTTATCGATCGTACATCCAACGGTGATAGTTGGTTGCTGGCCGCTTGTTGCTTTGGGCTTTTGGGTTTTGCGCTCAGCAACCGTGATTTACAACAACAACAACAACACATTCTAGATTTGAAGCTTTCGTGACTGCAAGGATTCATACTCTTAGTTCTTTCGGTAAAGTCACGTAGGTAGAAAATTTTAATTAATGACGGAGACTTGTGTTGCCTTCGAAACGTCGTGATTTTTATTGTTTTATTTTGATTAATTTTAATTTCATTTTTTACTTACGTGACTTTACCGAAAGAACTAAGAGTAACAAAAACACAACCACAGGGAGTGCGGCTGCAGGCCGAGTACGGCTCGAATCCCGCAGATGAAACACAAATCAGGGATGTCAGATTGACAATCGAGAAAGGTGAACGGGCATTGAGCAGGGCGCATCGCTGGACTATGGAGGACGGACGTGACTGGCGATGGAGTGGCAGCCAAAGGATGAGGACTCCCACCGTGGAGATGGAATCGACGAGACCAGTTCGTTGTACAGTGAGTGAGCCGAATGGTAGCGGCACTGGGCCTGCGAGAGATGGCGATGGCCTGGGGAGGGCCTTCAACCAGCAGTGGATAGACACTGGCTGCTGATGGTGACGATGATGTTGACGATGATGCCGACGTGCACCCACAGCGCTGGGAGTTAGTGATATGCTGTCACGCTGCAATAGTCACAAGAGCGTCGGCTTCGCCTGCAGTTGTCATTGCTGAGTTTGAATCTGGCAGCTGCCTGTGATCAAACCAAGTTTCCAAGTGTACTGAGTTGATGGTCTCAGCCTGGTCGTCAAACTAGGTACTTCATCTCGGCGAAATCCTAACTCTGAGAATTAAAACGTTGGCTCGACTGTCATTCAGTGAACATTATAGCAGGGTGGGTGGGACAATGCTACCACTTATCGCTGTGGATCAGAGGTCACTTGGAGTAGTTTTGCAATATCCACTTCTGCGGGTCGCTTTCTAACACGGAGATTGCGTTGCTTTTTTTAAATATCATTAATCCACCATTGGTACCTCATTTGCCAGTAAAAAATATGATAATAGTTTTTTTACCCTTTTATCTGGCAACATAACTGACACACTAAAAAAAGGTGTCAGTTATGTTGCCAGATAAAAGGGTAAAAAACCAATTATCATCATTAATCCACTTTCTCAATCCACTGCCTCGTCGTTAATAGCGATTGTTTTTAACCAAACTTCACCCAACTGGTCCGTGCAGATCAGTGCAGGGCCTGGGGCGGCGGGGAGGGGGGGGAAGAGTTGACAGGACCAGATCAGATGTCACTCGCCGATTGATGTTAGCCGTGGCGAACTTATTGGCTTCGCCGCCGTCGTGATCGCACGTCAACTGTCCGCTACTGGACGAAGGCCTTCCAAAAACTGGTCTCGTGACACCTTTGTGCCGGTCTGGCTCGAGTGTATTGCTCCATCTCCACGCCGGTGCTCGGTCCGGTTGGTTAAGTAACGGATAGCACCACCCAGTAATGGATCACATAGATTTCGTGGCACGACTGGGTAATTCATGTCATGGTCAGTCGTGCCACTGGGTTCATTGTGCAGTGCGCTAAACACACGGTCCACTGCTCTCACCCACCGCATAGGCACCATGTCAGCAATGATTACGAACTGGTAAGGTGGGTTGCGTGATCTCAACTTTGCAATTGGAAATGTTTTGACTTTCCTAATTTGGTGTACTGTCACAAAGACAAAGGTCCCCCGTATAGCCTGAACAGACTGTTGGGGCAAGTGCTGTGAAGCGACCACCTATGAAGGCCGGCACGGCACACGAGGGGTAGGTGGTTAACACCACGCCCGGCCGCCTTTGTCTCCCAAGTGGTGATGTTTACACACCACACCAGATACTCATTTGAGGCTGAGAAAATCGTCACTGGCGTTGGCCGTGAGTGGGAATCGAATTCGGGTCGCCGGGTTCGTAGCGCAGCGCGCTCACTCCCTCGCTACACAACCGCTCCCTACGATATATATACACACACACATGCATGTAGATGTGTACACTTTATTTACTTTAAAATGGGCGTTGTTTGACGAGCCTTGAAAGTATGGATGTTCTTCATAATCGGTTATGAAGCATCTAATATGATCGCTGAAGCACACACACACATTATTAAAAATGCAATTCATCCCTTATGGAGTGCATATCCGCCACTGGTGTTTTGGTGCATCATCACAATTGAGTTTCACAATTTGATTCGAGCAGCAATAATACATATTTATGACATTGTGACGAATGTTGCGGCCACTAGTGGCTGCAGGGGGGGGGGGTCACGTGAACCAATTTACATTCAATGTGCAAGAATGGAAGAACGCCGATTTGTGCACACACGATCTGCGCGGTCATGGAGTGGCTGCCGACGAAATGCACCACTGCCCAAATAAACACACCCAAGAGGGAGACGGAGCGATGAAATCAAAACTCGCGGGCTGGTCCTCAGTGGATCCATATTCTTAGGTTTTTTCGGTAAAGTCACGTAGGTAAAAATTCATATTAAAATTAATAAAAGTAAAATAAAGAATCACGACGCATCGGAGGCAACACAAGCTTCCGTCTTCAGGTGGAACCGTCACAGCACGATTGCTGTATCAATCGTCACCATCGCAGCGCCGTGAGCGATGGCGATGACTCGGGGGCATCTCTATCCAGCCGTGGAACCATCGTCACTGATTATGATGATTTCATTGATGGATGTATCACGAGTGGACATTAATCGATGAACCGATGCTTCTTTTCACCTTCGGTACGAACACCCGCGCAGATTGCACTTGGAGTTTTTGACGAGCAGAACATGCGTACTTGTAAAAAAAAATGTAATTATTATTATTATTTACCCGTAGGACTCTGTGCCAAAAATCAAATTGGCCACATGCATTGCATGCAGTGTTTAGCACCCCCGAGGGTGGTGAAGGGCCACTCTGTGAGGTTTCCACTGCCAACAAGAAGCCAGGGATGGGCTCGGGCGTGCTCTGTTTTTTTCCCGTGTTGACAGGGCGAGCCTTGTGGCACAACTGCCGATCCTCCTAGACAGCTGTGAGCTTAACATGCGGTGCCATATTAGAACAGCTCGGCTGAATTGCTTAATTTTAAGCTTTGTTTTTTTTGCCAAATGAAACAATTTTCTCTCCGTACGTTTGTAAATGTTGGCGCGTACGATGCGCCGCGATTGGCCCAATTGTCTGCCCCGGGTAGAACATCGTCTCCGATAAATCTCATCTTTGCGAAGGTGGAATTTTGTTGAAAGCTTCCTAAGCGAGGCTACCAGCAGCACCTTCAGAAAAGAAAAAAAAGATCACATTTTCCGCAGGAATTTTAATTCGCACCGTTCATGATATTAGCGAGAGAAAAAGATCTTAAATCCAGAGTTAAACTTAAGGCGTTATCTTAATACCGCAAATGACTTCATGGCGTGTTCAACTGACTTCATGGCGTTTTGATTTGCTCTGATCTCATTCATTCTGCCACAATCCCCCATTTTGTGTACTCGGTGAAATATTCCTACGCTACTACATCTTTCACGGGGGTCTTGGGTGTGTGTGTATATATTATTGAATGCCGCATTTTCACATGCGCACAACATAATCATCATCAACACCACATGTAACGCTGTTGCGCTTGCTACCTACGCCCTCCACCCCCCTCAAACACCACGCACTTGGCGAAGGAGGGTAGCGAGTAGCCGTCGTGACAGCGTGTCTCTACTCGCTCGCCGGGCTTGTGTAACGAGACGACTTTTGCCAGGGGCGGCCACGCCGTCAGACAAAACGCTCTCTCAGCTATGCAACGCGCTGGCGCATTAGGACGCACGGCGCAAACAGAGAGCTGCCCCCCACCCCCGTTCCTCTCTCTCCTCTCTCGCTCACTCACTGCGCGGCGATGGTTGTAGCGAAAATGTATGGAGAGGGGGGGGGCGGTGGAGAATGGGGGGGGGGGGGGGTACGGGGGTGGGGGTTGGGGGGAATGAGTAATAGAAAATTAGGTGGAAACCAATGAATAATGTCGCATTAAACCCAGCGTTCTTCACTAATTTTCAGAGGGGGGAGTGGGATGAGGTGGGGGGGCACTGTCGCCAATAAGGCACAATCAGTGTGTGATGGCCACCACACGTTTGAAACCATTGGGGGTTTATCTTCTTGGTTCTTTCGGTAAAGTCACGTAGAAGGAAAATAATAAAATAATAAAAATTTAACATGATAAAAATAATTCTCACGACGTTTCGGCCACAACGCAAGCAGCCGTCTTCAGGTGGAGAACAGGTCTGTCGAGAAGGCAGAGTCTGAAGACAGACCTGTTCTCCACCTGAAGACGGCTGCTTGCGTTGTGGCCGAAACGTCGTGAGAATTATTTTATTATGTTTTATCTTTATTATTTTCCCTTCTACGTGACTTTACCGAAAGAACCAAGAAGATGAATTCCTGCAGTCACGAAAGCTTTAAATCGAAACATTGGGGGTTTGACAGCAGCACGATGATGATGATGGGGGGTGTTGTCACTTGTCTTATTCTTAGGTTTTTTCGGTAAAGTCACGTAGGTAAAAACATTAAAATTAATAAAAGTAAAATAAAATATTTTAAAATAAAATATTTTAAAAATATGAATCCTAGCAGTCACGAAAGCTTCAAATCTAGAATTGTCACTTGTTATTTATTGTCGGGGGGGTCCGCTCTAAAGGCCAACAAGGACTACCAGTAGCTCGCGGGCCTTGCAATGAAGAGCACCGCACTAAAGCCGCACAGATCAGGACGGTACTAATGTTTCTGAATGTGTCTGCTCTGAGCACATCGCAGGGAAACAATCGGAGAGATAACCGGTGCCGTGTATTTGTAAAGCTGCCTTGGCGATAGCCCAGATTTGGCCTTTGCAACGTGATGCGTTCTATCTGTGTGTCCTATATATTTTACGGATCATGCTACAGTGGAGAGGGTTGTAGATTAGCATTAACCGCGTGTCTTCTGTCTTGTAGAGCATGTGCTCTTAAGCCGGTTCAATGTCTCCAGGTATGTCTGTACCATAGCATTGTTTGAGCAATGCCTCTGTTAGGATGATGATAAATTAAGAGTTTAGCCCTCAGACAGCCCGCTTGGCCTGCCTACTCCGCACCCTACATTTTCTTCGGAATTTATTTCGCTGGAATACTTTCGCACGCGTGGGGGTTTTTTTGGTGCACGTTTAAGAATTAAATGCTTCCGCTTTAAAATCCTGGTGCCATATAACATCGCTGTTACTAGCCTGCGTAAAACATATCGAGGGTGAGTACTGTACGTTGTCCTGCTATCATAAAATTGCAGAAAAATAGCTTTGGTGATAGATAGAGCCTTGAGGCGTTGAGGCTCCCTATTGTGAGGTCACGAGTTCAAATCCTGAACAGGGCTAATGCAGACCAATTGTCATCCCAGACTGAGCACCGCTTGTTGGAATGTCCAAAGTAAAAACAATAATAATGGCAATTATTTAAGGATAATGTACTTTCAATACCACGGAGGAAACGTCTGAGTTTCAAGACACTTTAGGAATGTTTGGCAAACTAGATTATTGAGTGCCTGGCTTCATCTGGGAGCAAGCTGGAAACTCCTCGAGAAAACAACCCACGTTGCCATAGCCTAATCACCGTGCAGCATCCATAACTACAGCACATGGCAAGCCCTGGTGGTCACCCATCCAAGTAGTAACCAGGCTCCAATTTGCTTAGCTTCTGATATCCCACGAGACCAGGAACATTGAAGATGATTTGATTACAGGGCAGTGGTTGTGGTTGTCCTGCGTATGGACTATTTTCTGCCATGGGGAGATCGAATTTCCGCACTCATGGCTTAGGACTTACATCGGAGATGAGTAGCTTTCACTGCTCGCTTGAGCATGGGAGAACTTAAGCAGTTTATTTTTGAGTAAGAAACACGCATTGGAGTACAATTGCAACAAATGCAGTGGCGATGCTAAATGTAGGGGTTTTACGCGTGTGAATGAGTAAGGCTTGTATATATATGTTTTAGATTTTGCTCCCCAGCACTGTGTCCTCTGTACGACGCCAGAACCTCTCGAAAAAAGTTTCCTGCTGTCAAAATCCACACCAGAGTGGGAGGGGAGGGAATGAGCATGCCCGGGAGTAACGAGAGAATGTCCACCGTGGAGAAGGAGTGACGAATTCACTTCACTCGTGTGCAGCAGGAGCCTGAGAGATGATCTTGACTTGGGACGGCCTTAATCCAGCGGTGAATTGCTCATGGCTGATGATGACCACGACGATGGTGATGATGAAAACGCCTACACATGCTCTGAAGTGTAACACGTAGGTTTTCGCGACCAATATCATCCATAATATAGGTTTTTTTTTGGGTTATATCGCGTAAATATTTAGATCGCGTGAATATTTAGATCACGAACTAACCCAAAAAATATATATTATGGCTCTGATGTGCATCGTACATTATTGGAAAAATAAAGATACACATTTGACCATAGATTCCAATTTTGAGTAAAATGTGTTACTTCTTCAAAGGATCTGGATGATTTTAAATAAAAAAAAATTACCGAATCATTAAGAGTGCTTCTCTCGCAGAGACGGGCTGGACGAAATGAGCTCTCCCGTGCGCTGGTGTTCCGTGATTATTCGATCGCAGGACCGCGAGAGAAGGTTGGGCACTTCGCGCACGGACAAGCCCGTGGGCGCACGCGTGCGTGTGTCGCTGTTCGCAGGCTGGGGTGTGTGCATAAGGGCTTTTGAATGCTGGAAGGAGACCAGGGCCCGCCTGGCAAGATGCACCTCCTGGGGCATCACTCGTCAAAACTTGCTGCTGCGCATTTTTTCGTCTCCTGTCTCCTTCTTCTTCTTGCAGAAAGTTTTTAGTTTTGGCCATGGGCAGACGCACACACGTTTTTTTTTGGTGCTGCGTGTCAGGCATGTCTCCCCCTCCCCCCCCTTCACCGCGGGTTTTAACCCCTCGCCTGCTCCGTGCATCCGCGGTGCAAGAACAGCCACTCGATTTGGCCACCCGAAATTCATCCAGCGCCCCCCTCCCTCCCCCCGCACCGAGGAGTTGGATTGGCAGCGTGGGTGGAGATGGGAATGTAACCATGTGCTTGATGGCGGTTTCCTGTCACTGCTCGCTGCTCTGAGAACGTGAATCTGAAGGCCAGGCCTGTCTAGATGGTGGTCATTAAACTCTCAAAGAGAACTCAATTTGAGAGAAAATAAAACTCAAGATGGTCGGTTTTGACATTGAATGCGTGCCGGTACCGAATAACTCATGTGTCAACTCAAAACTGTTTGTAATTTTTAATCAACATCTCCCTGTATTCTGGTAGCATTCTCGTGTCACGTGATTTCTTCAACTCTTTGACTTTTCAATCTCTCTGGCTTCTCCCTGTGCTCTGAAAAAATGCCACTGCTTGAAATGCCAGGCTACTGTACGTGTTTTTGTGGTAAGGCGGTGTTACTGATGAACGTGATGGGTGTGTTTTGAGTTATACGCTGTGGACCAATTATTAATGCAGTCATTTAATTGTATTGTGTAGTTTATAAAAGGGTATTAGGATTTCCTGATTTAAATATTTTAACAATGTATTTTGTGTGTTCTTTCTTCGTTACCTTGTTAAATATCCTGGAAATTTGGTAGCCATCAGGCCCAAAATAATAGTGCATTTTTTTATATTATATACGTGTTTAACTTCATAGCTTTGTTTCAATGCGACAAATGCTGTGTGTATATTTGCATACTGTATGTCATCGCTAGACAGTTAAACCTGGCTTTTAGCTGTTGCATCAGATTCCATGGGAGCTGATTTACTTGCTTCACCGATGATGGGCGTTGAACACTTTTTTTAAAGAGTTTCATAGAACGAGTTGTATCAGCCATGATATATACACTGCTGGATGATAAAGGCTTCCCCGTGTACAGTTATCCAAAAGTATAGACTCGTAGCATGCTTCATCCGTTTTCTGTCAACTTTAGCACTTCACACTCCATGGGAGGCAAATTACGTTGTCCGCTTATGATGGGGAATTAAAAGATTTCAGTGTTTATCATAAGTTCAAATCAATGTAGAACTTCAAAGTGACCCTGCCCTATGCGTGAAAGCAATACCTCTCCTGCCTGTATTATTTTAGCGCCCATAGTTTAGTATTTTGGTTTCGGGATGTTTCTAGTTTCATAACTAGAGACCACCCCCCCCACCCCAGCTCTCCACCCTTTCCAGAAACATCATTACCATCCGTACCGCTCTCACACAAACTAAACCACGGACATCTGCATACGGCTGGACGCGCACGTGCGGTGTTCGCATACCGCGGGCTTGCACCGAATGCAAAGTCGGAGTTGGCTTTGTGCACGCGACGGCTGTGCACAGGTGTTGTTGCAAACACTGCAAGCGCGGCTTGCCGGTGAAGCGTCCGCAGGTGTGGCCCAAGCAAGACTCGCTTTGCTTTCTTTTTAAAAAATTTCCTTCCTCCCTCCATCTGTCTGGCGACGTCACCATGCACCTCGTCGCGGATGCTCGCCGCGGTGTCGTGGTGAGCAGCAGGGCGCGAGTCACGTGTTCCAAAGAGGTCAACGGTTCGTTGACATCTTCCCGGCGCGGCAGTTGGAGCAATGGTGCAAAAAAATATATTATTTTATTTTATTGAAAACAAAATCAGAATCTTTTTTTTTTCCCTGGAGAAATCCGATGTGCTATAAAGATCTTTTTCACAGATGCCCAGTAGGTCACAGACAACCCTCCTTTGTCCGCCCAGCAGTAAAAGTGGTTACACCGCCCATTCGTAGATCTGCGGATCGTATGTAGTGGGGTAAAGTGTGGGTACTCCCACGTCTCTCGGGATGGTTTTCTTTGGTGTGGAAAAGTCGCCCCGAATACCATCCAGAGGTAGGGGTGCTCTCCCTTTAGTGGAGACAACTGTGTCACACGAGCAGTGATGTGAGCAAGCAACTTTAACGGAGTGAAACTGACAGAAGATGCCGATGGTCGTGACTAACAACAGTGGCACATAAAGGGACAGAATGTGCACATGGAGATGGGGGCAATGTAATCTGCTCGTGTGAAGGTGGTGTGTGGTGTTGTGTCATCGCAGGACGATGAAATATGGTGATGACTCGGGGTGATATTCATCCAGTCGTGGATCGATCTTGACTGCTGTTGCTGCTGCTGATGATGATGATAACCTATAAACATTCTCATTCTTGGTAAAAAACTGAAATCGGAACAACATTGAAACAAAATTAAACTTGGATTTGAATTTTGAGGAAAAATGTCGCTCCGCCTATAAATGGTTCTGGGTCAACAAAATCATAAAAAGAGATTAAAATGTGTGCGTCTCCGTGTCATAAAAAGAGAATGAACGGAAATGAATGCTGTGGCTGAATGCATCGTTGCGGTGTGCCCGCTTTAGATTTCTGTTTGTGATTCCCGCACGCCTGTCACGCCCCTATCTTTACGCGTGTAAATGATTCCTGGGTGCTTGTGGACACGACACTGCATTGCTTCCATACAAATACCGCACCATCTGAATGCGTGAGCGTCTGAATGCGAGCCGATCTGAAGGCGGTGGACAAGAACAAGGGCGCGCAACATTACGGGATTGCGCGGTGGAAATTTAGTGATTTTTATTTGAAAGGTGTCGATAAGAAGGTACGGGAAATGAGGAATTCTCCACTGACCAAGAGATGAATAGATGGGAAAAGTCACGAGTAAGTAAGCGGAGGAGAGAGGTCACAGTCCAAATTCTGTTGTGAGTTGAGATTTGGATTTTGTTCTGGTTGGAACCAACCATTGACATATTACACTGGTCAACACACTTTTTCTGGCATAAGGTATTCCAACGGTTATAAGGTAATTTTGGGGTGCTGATTCCAAATCTGGCATCAGATTTTGTCTATCACATCAGGTTTTCGAGATATCAAATATTGCATTTTCAATAAAAAGTGCAGAAGAAAAATATTAAATAAATGTGGATATCTACAGAAAATGATATTATAAACACACTATTATAAAAATACAGCACCATATTTTAACACTAAAGCAGTCACTGAGTCGCAACAACTTGCAATCATAAGTGACAGAGTTAATTTCGGGTAAAATCAATGAAAATGGGGTATGCCGATAGCATAAAAATGAGATGTGGTAGAGCAAATCTGAGATCAGATTTGGAATCAGCACCCTGAAATTAGTCTAAAACAGCTGCAAAAGTCCAGGCCAGAATTTTCTTTTTGTTGACCAGTGTTATCAATGTGCCAACGAGGTAGCTATGTCCTATGATTGAATATGCCGATGCCACCTTCAATAAAGAAACGCACACATATAATGTCACGTCGCAACGTCGCCGGAGTTGAAAGCTGGGACGTGTGGAATCGATGTCAGTCCTTTTGTTATTTGGTAGTGTAGGCTTACACTGCGACGTGGTGTGTCCCTTTCATCCCCACGTGTTGTTTCTACCTCCCGGCCATCGCAGAGAATTGATTATTCATCTGCAGGGTCCGCGTGCTGGTGCCACTCTTGCCCATACATTTATGACACCGCATCTGCCGTGGTGTACATGTACTTTGCACAGTGCCCGATAAATTTAAAAAAAATGGACAAAGTGTGCACTGCGGTATTGCGTTTTGGCGTGCATTGCTGCCCTCCAATTTCGGTACCCATTTTAGGCCGAGTTAACTTAGGCGAGGCCCGGATTCCACATCGGATACCAGAGACCAATCGTGCACGCGGTAAGGAATACAAGCTGAGATCTTAGCCCAGCGTGCTTCGCTATTTCACTCTTGGTTTCATATCTTATAGACGAAGACAAAGATGCCCCCGTGTGTAGATGTCAACAGACTGTTGGGGCAAATGCTGCCAGCGAGCCACCTACTAAAGGCCAGGGTGGCGCTCGAGGGAGTGGAGTTGACACCACCACGCTTGCCCACCTTTGTGTCCCCATTGCCGATGCTCACGCACCACACCGATGACTCGTTTATGGCTGAGTCGATGTAGGGGAAGTCTGGAACTGGCTCTGATGTCACTCGCCGCCGGGATTAGCAGTGACCAGGAATACAAACTCAAGTCGCTGACATATACGCATACACCGTGCGTAGATAACAACGCGCCGTTAGCGAGCGTCTATACACACCAGCATGGCACGGAAGGGGATGAATCAATAAACTTTTCCAATGCCTCAACCGCCCATGGCCGGCAAATTCGGCCGCTGGGTTTAGGGTGCTTCCCGCAGTGTTATGGTTTTGCGTGCCAGACTCGCAATTCAGAGGTCGTCCCGTTCGACCTCACAGCGCAGCTGATGTGACGATGGTACACGCTTGTTACATACCCCCCCCCCAACTCTGTCCACTCAGCAGTATAATTGGATTACACCACGGTTAATCGATCCGCATTGTATAGCTGCTCAACCCGAGCTATAAATGCTCTGATACGTGCACTGTCTCTGTACTTCTTCTTGGTTCTTTCGGTAAAGTCACGTAGAAGGGAAATAAAAAAAATAAAAATAAATAAAACATAATCAAATAATTCTCACGACGTTTCGGCCACAACGCAAGCAGCCGTCTTCAGGAGAAGAACAGGTCTGTCGGAAAGACAGCGTCTGTTCTTCACCTGAGGACGGCTGCTTGCGTTGTGGCTGAAACGTCGTGAGAATTATTTTATTATGTTTTATTTGTATTATTTTATTATTTCCCTTCTACGTGACTTTACCGAAAGAACCAAGAAGATGAATCCCTGCAGTCACGAAAGCTTTAAATCGAAATTTGTCTCCGTACTGTTTGCCCTTAGACGTCCTCTGGTCTGACACTGGTGAGACTAGGCCATAAAGAAGGCTGTCTCTGGTGTAGGCCAATCAATTTCAAAGACAATGCATATGTTATCAGCATATTTTCCACAAGTACGTGTTGTTCATGCAGACTTGATTGCTTGCAAAAGGTTTCTATTTGGTGTTTGAACACCTTAACACCTGATTTATTGCCAGAAACTGTAACACCTATGCTTATTTTTCATACTTCGATACTGGCAAAAAAAAAAGATCCCATCGATACGAACAAACGATACAGAGGGGGCTCTCTGGAGCCTCCTCTAGTGGAAAAGCCTTCTGCCAGCAGCGGCGTGAGCAAGTCACTTGCAGGGCTGCAGGGCCTTTAACTTGCGGGGGGTCGCAAGTTCAATTTTCAGCCTCCATAATACGCTTACAGAGCGGGGCTCCCATTCAGCGGCCAGGCGCACCCTGGAATGCCCACGAAGCAGTTCTTCTTACCCGCGCCCGACTCTTGCTGCTATTCTTACGATACCTCGACCCCTCGTTGTGGGCCCCTCCAAAGCGCCGAGCGAGCACGGGAGGCCCGAAGGGCATCGCTGCCCCACCCATCCACCCACCCCTCCCTCCCTCCCTCGTCTGCCACTGCTTTAGGCTGTGAGAGTTATGCGACGAATTCTGCGGTGAGGGCGGCTACAAACGATGTGTGGGGGGAGGGGGGGGCTTTGCCCTTTCACCTCAGCCCCCCCCCCGCACAGAAGAGGCAGCAGCAGCAATAGTTCAGGGATCACGGGCCCATTGTAATTTCCAGGGTGCAAGTTCCACGGCCGCCTCTGTGGAGGCTTTTGCAGGGTGTTTGCGCGGTCGCAACCGTGCCGTTGTTCGCTGAGAAATTCTTAGCGAAACGTCGTTTTTTTGCGTAAAGTTTTACGATTCTCCGTAATAAAAAAAAACACTTTTTTTGTTTTACAAAGAGAACACTGTTGGGGAGAAAGGTTATGTTTGCAGGGAGGCGTTCACATGTTACAAGATGGTCTGCCCACTGCTGCGAAGTGTCAATCTAAATGCTAAATCACTTGCCAAAGGGTGGGCCTCGAGATTAGATTGATGAGCAGTGCCCTGAATTGTAATACATGTCCTCCAAGGTTATAGCCACGGTGAGGGAATGGATGAAAACACCATTAATTGTAATTATTTTCACAAAACTGCTCTTGACCGAATAAGTATTTCTATCTATTTGACTCAAAAAATACATTCAGAGGCATTATTACTCTCAAATGAAATATCTGTCTCCGCTGTAATTAATTTAACCTCTTGTATTTTTATACAATATATTGTACGTATGTTGAACTTCTTTTGCACCGTACATACCCAACTGTGCTCATCGGAAGTGTAGGGGAAGGACAACAAACTAAACACAAAAAGCGGTTCTAAAGAAGTGGATTTTCAATCTAAATTTAAAAGTGCATAGCTCCAGTGGCTTCCTCATATCGGAAGGAAGAGCGTTCCAGACGGCCGCAGAAGAAGAGCATCTGAAAGCGCGCGATGCGGCGACCGTCTTTGCTCGATGGTTTAACCAAAAGCCGCTGCGAGGGTGGCCGGAATTCGCGTGATGGTTTACGCTCCTTGACAAGACCAGAAAGGTGATGTTGTTCATTAGTGGCAAGCACTTTGTGTGTAATATTTGCCAGATAGCCGGCGTAGTGCAGTGGTCGGTACATTGTGACTTGCGATCCAGAGGTCGTTGCTTGCCGCAGTTAAAACAATGACGTCAATTTCTTAATCCCCCCACACCCTACCACTGTCCACCCAGCTGTCTACAGTGGGCACCGCCACAATTAGTTGATCTGTGCGGGGCGTGTGTAGTAGGGTAACGCGTGGGTGATCCCACCTTATCCAAGGTGCCGGTCAACGTTGATGAATAGACCGGGTGGACAAAATACCGCCCAGCGCTCGCTCTAGGGAAGGCTCCTCTGCCAGCTGTGGCAATTGCAGGGCCGCACCTTTACCCGTTTTAGCTTGGAGGTGTAATGTCCTGCCTGCACTTGCTTGCTTCACACTGTCGACACGACCCCACATTGCTGATGATTTGTTGCATTCCACCTGTACATATCCTCAAAGAGAAATATTACATATATATAACTTCTTGACTTTTTTCCATTGCAGACAGCTACATCGTTTCGATGGAGTGCTTTTGCCAATAACATCAATAGCATCTGCCTAACAAGGACTGATGAGACCGCGAAGTTTTAAATTGGTCCCGAGTTTATTTGCCTAAACAAAGGCTGCTGGATAATATTGAGTCTGGAAAGTCTAATAGCCTGATGGACAATACCAGATTTATACATATATGTGTGTAGATAAAACCTGCATCTATTTGATGGTGATTGATAATGTTGGCTTCTGCCGTTCTACTCTTTACCGAATCTTCGTGACCTCGCTGATAGAGCAGCTCCCATCCCCGTGATGTCGAGCTATCGCTGTTACATTGGGAGCTAGGATGGGTCTCGTGAGTCATATGCAGGCAGACGAAATTGTATGAGTCTGTTTTGTTTTATTTGGCAGGTGGTGGAGGGACGAAAGAGGAGACGTTAACGTGGGAATTTACCCCACCATCCTCAGCCCCCTATCGGGGTAGGAAGCGCTGCAGGTGGCCACACGAGAACGCGTAGCTCATTGCAGACGGCACACACACACGCATTGATGCTCTCACACTTTTGTACGCGCATTTGTTAAGTGCTGTGTTGTTGCGATGTTGCCTCGTGGCCTCCCAAGTGGGACTGAGCCTCCCTCTCGGTCGTTGAGTCAACCCAAAGGCAGCACCAAAGAACGGCGGAGCAACACAAAACATCTTGGACTCGTTCAGCAGCAGCAGCATACGTTATCGTTTCGATGTGACGGCCATCGTGCCACTGACTATCTTTGACCATCGTAAGTATCCGTCTACCTCAGTTCCTTTTCCCGTCCACTTTGCCAAACATCAACAGCTTATAACAACAGGGTTTTTTTTTATTTCCCGTCACGCCTGTAGCCACGTGTCCAAAATACTTTCGATTACATATTTCCACGACGGGCTACGGCTACAAGTCGAGTCTTTTGAAGCACGCTCTTGCAGTACACTTTCTTCACCGGTGCTTCTTGTTGTCCATCAGCCAACGTGTTCATGATCAGACGTATCCGGAACGCAGCTAGCTAAAAACAAACCCTGTGGTCTTCATCCTGTCTGCCGTATTGATCACCCAAGTTTCACGTGCATGCACCTTTCCTTCACGAGCCCGACTCTGTGTTTCTCCACGAAATACGACGACATCCGGGCAGATGGGGCAGCTGATACATGCTGTTTGTGAGTAGCGTTGCAGGCTTGAGAAGACCTACCTACAACGGCCATCGTCACCGCACCCGCTTGTACACTGGCACGTGTATAATATAGCGCGCTGACGTGTTTTTTGCTGCTGCTGTTGTTGTTGTGGCAATAATGGTAGTTTAACACGTAGGCTTTCGCGACCAATATTATTCATAATCAACGTTTTTGGGTTTAGATCGCGTTATTTATAAATGTGTCGTAACCCTCCACCACCCGACACGGCAAATCAGTAATAATGGTAATCGCACCGTGCTTGCAATTCAGAGGTTTGCCGGTTCGATTCGATCTCGCGGCAGGCACCGCGGTTGAAACAATGGGAAAGGATTTTAAATCCCAGCAGTGTAAACGATTTTACATCGCGGGCAGCCGGCTGGCAGGTGGCACGTGGCGGTGTAAAGTGTGGACACTCGCAAAGTTGTCCAACAAGTCCGACCGGCGTAGAAGAGTCGGCCAAAATGCTCTCTAGAGCAGCCCTCTTGAGCTCCCGATAGTGGAGGCAATTGCAAAGAAACCGCACCTTTATCCACCATTTACTCAACACATTTACTCAATTATACTGCCCTCCGATTACCACGGTTGGCTACGTAAGGTGAGAAATAAGTTCTACATGCATAACATGAAGAGTATATACCAGGCAACGTTTCTGACAATTGCCCTTCTTTAGCGGGCATACATAATGTGCACCTGTATCTGTGCAAACTCTAATTGGCGGCCTAGGAGAGTAGGCTCAACAATCGGGTAACTTCCATTGCGTGTCTACTTTTTAGTCTCTCTAATTGCCAACAACAAACAGACCGGCATACTTTTCTCGCCTTGCAAATGACAAGCACGTAATGCGATGTGAAGATGGGCCATTGCCTGCAACGTCGCCTCATGTAGTTCTTTCTAAGGGCACAGCGCTATTGATGAATGCGTTGAGATTGTTCTTTTTACTTGTGCCTGCGCAACGCAGTGTCGCCAAACAGCAGATTTATAAAGCATCGCTAATGGGTGGTGATGCTGACCACCGTGGTGTAAATGTGTTTGTATCTTCAGTCTGTCTTTTCGAGGCTCCCAATTTAAGCAGGGGTTCAGTACGCGGCAAACATCGGTGTCCGGTGATGGTTGTGTTCTCAATTACACTGGTCAACACACTTTTTCTGGCATAAGGTATTCCAACGGTTTAAAGGTAATTTTGGGGTGCTGTCTATCACATCAGGTTTTTGAGATATCAAATATTGCATTTTCAATAAAAACTGCAGAAGAAAAATATTAAATAAATGTGGATGTCTACATACAATGATGTTATAAACACACTATCCTAAAAATACAGCACCATATTTTAACACTAATGCAGTCACTGACTCGCAACAACTTGCAATCATACGTGACAGAGTTAATTTTGGGTAAAAATTAGATGTGATAGAGCAAATCTGAGATCAGATTTGGAATCAGCACCCTGAAATTAGTCTAAAACAGCTGCAAAAGTCCAGGGCAGAAAAAAATGATTTATTTTGTTGACCAGTGAATTATCGGTGAGCACAGACGCATCGATCACACATTCCCACTTCAACCCGTGCTGGGAAAAGACAACACGACTGCAATATTTCCAACAACGCTTATTGCCGCAATTGTTTTTTTTTTAACGCAAGACGGCCGCAACGAGCGCTCAACTCAAATCGTTCCACTTGGCGTTGCCGTTTGCGCAACGCTGCGTTCATTGCGCCACGCCGCGTATAATGTGTGTTTGGGGTGGGGGGGGGAGATGCCAGGAAAATGCCGCGAAGAGCATGCGTGTACTTGCCTGCCATTGCGCACCGCGGAATTACATGCGGAGAAGCGCTTCAATATTAATGTTCGGGCAAATGAATGCGTCAGATTTGGATGATTCACGTCTTAAGTGGCTGCACGAGTGGCTGTGGCCATCGGCTATTACTTGCATAGGTCTCTGGAGCACTGCCCGTGCCCGCATGAATGCATTTGACCAGATGAAATAACCGAGGTCACCAAACTCGTGCTCCCCATTATCTACATTAATTCCGATCATCATCATTATCGTCAGCCATGATGTATACACTGTTGGATGAAGACACATTAAGACTTCCTGCACACAAGCTCCATCTCCATGGTGGCCGTGCTTTGAAGTTTTTTTCTCGCATTTAGCTGCCACTCCGTCAGGAGTCTTCGACTGCCGTTCATCATTCCTTCCCAACACCAAATGACTTTCGTGACAGACAATTAGATGTCTCTTAGCATGCGTGGGTTCCTTGATCCACGTGTTCCTCGTTCGCGCACCTCCCATTCGCTGCGTACAGGTGCATTTTGTTTCTGAGTGCAATTCCACGCATGTGTCACCATCAGACCACGCACACGCAATGGACCAGATTCTGGAAAAGACTAATGCATTTCAAAGACTTTGTAAATTAGGAAAGAAAACATTGATTTAATATACCTTGATACTGTTCCTAAATCAAAAAAGAAGTATTCTTGTTAATAAGGTTGGAAATAAATATCTGACAAAACACACTGCAATTCTGGAAAAGACTAATGCATTTCAAAGACTTTGTAAATTAGGAAAGAAAACATTGATTTAATATACCATGATACTGTTCCTAAATAAAAAAAAAAAGTATTCTTGTTAATAAGGTTGGAAATAAATATCTGACAAAAAGGGATTTTTTTTTTGCACAAGCTTAATGAACACACTGCAAAGGTGTGAAGGAATACACCACAACACGTTTCATTGCTCATGGTGTCCTAGGAACACAGTCGTGTTTCAAAGAAGACGGCAAAGGATATGTTCCAAACTTATTCAACAATAAATGTTGTTCTCCCCAATCGGAATGATTTGTTGTTGTTGTTGAGATTCGCGATGTTTCGACGACTCCCAGAACGTACTTTATAAACTCAACACTGTACGCCTGCTCGCAGTGTCAAAAGATTTTCACGTGAAAAGAAACAAAAAACACACATCTTAGTCGGAGACGCGTTTAAACGAACAACCATTAAAAATAACAGATTGTAGTCCTGTGAGCCAGCTTTGACTGAGGTCGTGTCGGGTGGTGGAGGGTTACGACACATTTATAAATAACGCGATCTAAACCCAAAAACGTTGATTATGAGGTCGTTTGTGTTTCACTTTCTTCCCGAGCCTTGCGCAAAAAGAGGCCAATCGCTTATCAGCAGCACGTTGGTTTCTGCGCAGTTGCCCTGCACGGCCCTCCGATGCGTCTGCGCTGCGCCTCGATTTGCTCGAGGTCCGACGCTTCGCTGCACCACCACCCCTGTGGTCTTCGTTCGGCCTCTGCTCTCTCTACAAGGGTGCCGGCGCGCTGAGCGGTGTCTGGGGGGGGTGGGGATGGGAAGAGATTCCTCGCTCGCTGCTTCCGCAGACGATACTCATTGAGCGATGGGAAAAGGCCCCTTAAATGTATGTGCGTGTACATATGTTGCGAACTTCTTTCGCGCCGTACGTAGCCAACCATGCTAATCAGAGGTGCGGGAAAACGTCTGTGCTAAAATGGCGTTAAGAAACGCAGTGTGAATATTGTTTACTTCTTTCGCTCCGTACATAGCCAACGGTGCTAATTGTAGTGCAGTGTGCCCATGCAGAGTGCAGGGCATGAGTTGGAGCTGCTGCCTCTATGAGCGAGTGGTACTTGTTTTTTGGGACACAGGTTGTACCGCATCGCGCGATAATTGACTGACATATTCATTAGCAACGGCCGTGGTTGAAACCACCGCTGGATGAAGACCTCCCCAAGTCATAGTCATCTCTCGCGATCGGGCGACGTGATGGTGATCCACCCAGCACCTGCATACGATCTGATTTTATCGCTCCATCAAACTTGCTGGGTGCCTCTTGGAAACGCTCAATTCCATGATTTGGCGCTCCGTCATTATTCTTGACCATCTGCCATTACGCCTTCAAGTGACATGTCTTGCCCAGCTCTGTACATTCCTAACAGAGGGAAACCCCTCAGGAGGGCCTTTAAAAACAGGACAGCTGTTCCTTGTAATTATGACCCACTCTCGAATGACATGGTTATAATAGATGGTTTTATTTTAAATTGTTTAAACGATAACACATATTTATTGATAAAAAATTATACCGCGTATAAAATGTGTGTCGCGTACATGAGTTTTTCTTCCAGAACTAACTCTTTATTTTTTTTTGTATCGGTCACAACTGCTAATCTGGGTTACAGAGCCACCTTGTGGTAGCTGGAAATCGACATTCTGCGCTGTGATTTGACCGTTTAACAGAATAAAAAGACAAGGCGATGAACAATGAATGATCATGAACACGTTGGCTGAACAATACATACTTTTTTTTCATCCTTATTAGTCCATATTTTTCAATTCGCGCTTCGTGAAAATGACAATTAAAGTCGTGGAATTTGTAAATACCCAGGAAATATTGCCCTCTGATTGAAGGATATCCGTGAAAGTGAATTGCCTTCATTGTGTGACCACCTAAGGGGAGATGAACCGATATAAAAAAAAACTATCGTAAGTGGATTGGCATGTACCGGCCCTCTGGTAACGTCCTCACATCGTGCCGTGTGTTGTTCAAGCACGATGTCCGACGTTTCGCTGCACATGCCGATAGCTTTTTTGAGAGATGGAATTGAATTCGCTTCGCGTAAGTTCACGGAATCACGCTGAACAACACACACAACCTGACGAAACGCCAGGCCTGCTATGCAGCACAACCACGACAATTGACGCAGTGGATTTTCGACGTATCAATGCGGTTGTTTGTTGATGTAATGCTGTCTATCTGCGTGGGTTATCAATCTTAATTTGAAGCTTTCGTGACTGCAAGAATCCATACTCTTTGGTTCACCTGATGACGGACGCTTGTGTTGTGCCCGAAACGTCGTGATTTATTTTATTTCATACCTACGCGACTTTACCGAAAGAACCAAAGAGTGTGGGTTATCAAGTTTTAACAGGACACTCCTCTATAATTGTCATGCATTGCGATCATGTTTTTGTAAGTTTTTTTTGTTTGAACGCGTGCATCCGCTTCATAAGTAGCTGTCTAAAACTAATGCGCCTGAGCCCACCGGATCACAGAAGCTATGCAGCGGTGGAAGCCGGATCATGGTTGGATGATGGGCCACCACCTGTGTAACACAGGTGCTATAGGCTGCTGCGGGGCTACGTTGTCGGCAGAGGAGAATGCGGCAACATACAGTACATTGTTGCACTGTACCGTGCTCCAACTACTACTATGCTCTCTTATATCAATGTTGAACTTCTTTCGGACCATACAAAGCTAAAGGTGCTAATCGGAGGTACCTTAATCGACCCACACTGACCAGCGTGGTGAAGTATGATCAAATAATCCCGACAATGAGCGCAACCCTCATCCAGCAGTGGACCGATTAAAGGACTATATATGGACCATATCTTCTAGATTATAAGACACATCATCTGCCCCTGTAGTTTAAAGCAAAACGCTGACGTGCGTCTTATAATCCAGTTTATTTGTGTGTGTGTGTGTGATCAGATTTGTAAAACTAGATTCACCCTGGGCCCAAGTAGATGCATCTTACTTTCCGGAGCGTCTTGTAATACAGATAATGTGGTTCGTGTACAAGCCGGCTTCATTATGCATATCGAGCGTTGCTCAATGGTCACCATCAGCCATCATCAATCCACTGCTGGATGAGTGCCTCCCCAAGCCAAAGTTCAAAGTTCATTTATTAGGTATATAGCCCTGTGAGCCATTCGGCTCTTGAATCGGGTGCAACCGCAACAAACAAAAAACCATGAACAAGAAAACATCTTAAAGTGACTATGTCATTGGCATTTGTCACAATCCTGCCATGTCATGCAGGTAAATGGAGTAAAAGCACATATAACCATGACTCCTTTTTTGTCTCGACATAAACATTGAGATTTTAGTCACATCGGTCTATTGGCTTTCAAGATTAACATTAACCGGCAGCATTTATTCAAGCAAGCAAACTCTCAAACCCGGTTCCGAAGATCTTCTGGGTCTCATCAGCAGAGTCAGGCTTTCTAAACAAATGGCTGCTCGCTTACTGGATGCCATCGGCAAGAGCACTCAATCTGAACTATGGGAATCTGTAACAAAATAAAATAAGTGATATTTAAAAAAGACTTTTTGTTAAAACACGCTTTAATGAAATGTACCGTACGAGTAATGGCAGAACTCCACGACATGGTGATTTACAGCCAACGTCAGTTGAGCGTCGACAATTAGACCCAAGCCGAAACATAACATAGAAAAAAGATTGTTTAAAAATATTTGTTTTATTTTTAACGATAGAATATAGTATTGTCATCGGTATGACATACGTATACCAAGTTTGCAGTCGATACGACATTGGAAAGTGGGTTAAAATTGCGTTACAAGATTTGAGGATACGACAACAACAGACAGAGTGAGTTAATAAAAAGCGTGTAAAATAATGTTTAAAAATATGTTTATTTTTTATTTTTAATGATAGAATATAGTATTGTCATCAGTATGACATACGTATACCAAGTTTTCAGTCGATACCACATTGGGAAGTGGGTAAAAATTGAGTTACAAGCTTTGAGGATACGACAACAGACAGAGTGAGTTAAATAAAAGCGTGTAATAATAATAATAAACAAAAACTACGATATTGCATACAAACTCATGCTGCCGTGTTGTGGAGCATTGTGGGTGACGTTGAGTATATTTCCCAGGATGGATGGGGGGGGGGTGGTAGGGGGGAGGGGGTCTATGTTTCTGCACAGCCCCTGCGATTCCTCGGGATTGCATTTTCATTCACGTGAGGTCAGGGGACCGGCTCCGGGCAGAGGGCCCAGCGACTCCCCATTGAGGCCGGGAACCGGTGAGCCGGGCCCCAGGGGCCTCGCGGTGTCTTGGTGCCGGGCGCGAGCCTGAGCCAGCGGCTCCAGGAGCAGGGGCACGGCCGCGATGAGGTAGCACGTGCCCGCCAGGAAGAAGGACGAGTCGTACGTGTGCGTGATGTCGTACAGCCAGCCTGCACGACGGCGGGGAGAGGGCAGAGTCACGAGAGGGCCACGGACGGATTTGGGTATCTTGGCTCCTGGAACAGCTGGAGCAGAGATGACCCCTGCCCCCTTCTCCCGCCCCACTTACCCAAAGACAAAGACCCCCCCTTCCCCCGTATAGCCCAAACAGACTGTTGGGACAAGTGCTTTTAGCGAACACCTATGAAGGCCGGCACGGCAGACGATGGGGTGGGTGGCCAGCATCACGCCCGGCTGCCTTTTTCTCCCCAGTGGCGATATTTATACATGGCACCAGTTACTAATTTGAGGCTGAGTCGAACTAGGGGAGGCCCAGGACTGGGACCGATTCAGATAATCGTCACCGGTGTTGGCCGTGAGAATCGAACTCGGGTTCGTAGCGCAGTGCGCTCATCGCTGTCCTACCGTGGCACGTCCAGGCACACGGTGGTGAGTGGTGGATTTAGCCATAAACGAAGTGAGGCAATAGCTCAGAGCCCCCAAGCAATTCTATTGGCGTAGAATTCATGACAAAATAGGCCGCGTAAAATATCAGCTCAAGTCCATAAACACCAGAAACTGAATGACGTGTAATAAAAAAAAAGTCTCATCTTTATGTTCCATAATAGAAGTTTTTTAGGTTAGATCGCGTCAATATATAAATGTGTCGTTAAACCCGCCACCGTCCGACAGCCAATTAGTAAGATTTGCCACTTAAACAGAACGTGCCAATTCGTTACTAGTTCAGCACAACGTTGTGTTGGAGAGCAAATCCACAACATTTAGAATCTGAGTACGACGTTTCTCCAGTAATTACAACTAGCATCATCAGGCGACAGCCAGATTTGGTTGCGAAAGCCCAAGTGTTAAACTGACGAACATCCCTATGTTGTTTGCATCTCTCTTCTCTCATCTCACTACATCTCTGTGTTTGTCTACATTTCTTTTATCTCACTACATCATTGCCTCTTGTTACTCTCCCTTCTGTCACCTCACGGGGATTGTATACGTTGAAAGGGGGTTCCGCCAAAAATATTTCCTGCTCAGTAGCCCCCCCAGGTGGGCTAGCATCACTATTGCAGACGCGCGCACACAAAGTCCCAAACGGTTGCTAACCGGTACACACTGCAGGACTCTTGTTTTTATTAAAATTATAATATGATCAGATATCACTACTTTCCTTTTAAAACAAATCTAAATATATTCTTTAAAATCATGTGTATATATTAAAATATGTATATATATACTCTTTGGTTCTTTTGGTAAAGTCACGTAGAAATAAATTAAATTAAATAATAATAGAATACGACGTTTAGATTGCAACACAAGCAAACATCATCAGGTACACATGAATGAGAAAACTAACATAGTAAACCTGGAAATACAATGCAACACAACACAGAGAGTCGGCAAACACAACAGTCAACACCCCACCTGGTTGATTACGTTCTTACAAAGATTGCTAAATGTGAGAGAGAGACAAAACATAGACACGGAGACACACAGACAGACACACAAGCAGAGAGAGACTCACACAGAAACAGAGACACACATATATATAATTCTAATATATTACAAAATATCTAAAATATATTTTAAATATTTTAGTTTTTACATGGGAGATCTTGTGTAAGTTTTGGGCCCTGGAAAAATGTTCCATTTGCTCCTCCGCATACATTGGGCCCGGTCTCCGGGCACAGCCGTTAATTCTGTAGCCCAATTCGTCCTCAAGGCGTATCATGTTTGAAGGTTCACACTGTACGTCGGCTCGTGTTTTGGGTTCGGGCGAATGGTTTTTCAGTGGGCGTGCGAAGACAGCGCACAGCGGTGCCTTGCGAGACGCGATGTTTGTGGCTTCAGCCACAACAAAGTTTGCCGGTTTGAGGACCAAAAAAATAAAAACCCGTAAACTGCGCGCCGAAGTAATACGAGATCATCGGCAGCGCCACTGTCTAAGGTCAAACAAACCCCGAGAGGACGACCACTCATCGCTACACCTCCACGGTGGAGATGGAGAGTGATGACATCGGCTCAAGTGCAGGAACGAGAGTGGATTGTGGCATTGCGGGCGCAACGTGTAGTGGCGACCGCGTGGGGAGGCTGTCATCCAGCGGTGGATTGACAACGGCTGATGATGGTGATGACCATAGGGACGAGAGGTGGCTGGACACGGGAAGTTGCGGAGAGTAAAGCAGACGTCTCCGTGTTCCCCGCGCAGAAGGCTTGATGGCTCCGAGTTGATCAGCAACGTTTCTCTGTTCGTGTCGAGGTTGGTGGGTGAGCCAAGGAGATGGCTTCAGGAGTAGTCCGGTGAATATCTGAAATGCTGGCAGTAAATGATCGCAGAGAGCAGTGGCCTACTGCATTTGCCAAGGGTGGTGAAAATCAATTGTTGTAGTAATAGCCGTCCGTGCGTTTTACCCAGGACAATTTCACCAAGTCTCAAGCCTCTTTGGCGGTAGGGCCCTGCCGTGATTATGTTTTGCTAAATTCCGTCAATGGGTATTTGACGTGAAAGTAAAACCGTCGTGCAGAACTCGGAGAAACCCCACCTCGTATATGAGGGGCTAATACTGAAATCCCTGCACAGATGGATTCACAAATCCATTGTCGAGTATTCAACTCTCGCACTCGTTGGCGTTCGCGGTCAGGACTTCCGAGACAACTGAAATCTACAACTCTTGACTAAAAACGAATCTGTTTAAAAATGGCTTTTGCTCTTTAGTTATTTTCAAACGTACTGGTCACCTCTGCTTTCCTCGGCCGATGTTTAACGATTTCCGCCTTTCCATCCGTAGCGCCCTGAGAACGATTGTTTAAGAGCGCTTTATAAATCATGATTATTTTTTATACCGTTGCCACTTTTCAGCCCGAGCCTACAACGCCCATTATTCCCAGGCAGTCTCCCATCCAGTACGAACCAGACTCGAGCGCGCATAGCTTCTGAGATCCGACAAATTTTGGGCACATTCACGGCGATTCGGTCTTTGGCAAACGTCTGTAAGACGTGAATGTCAAAACAGATGTGGGCCAAACGGGCCAAGGTGATACGCCTGCTGCACAGGTGACGTCGCATCAGCGGTGTCGTGTGACATCGCTTACGCACTAAAAAAAAACAAAGACAAAGATCCCCCGTATAGCCTTAACAGAACGTTGGGGCAAGTGCTGTTCGTGAGGAGCACCTATGAAGGCCGGCACGGTGCACGAGGAGGGTGGCTGGCCAGCACAGCGCCCAACCGCCTTTGTGACGTCGCATCAGCGGTGCCATGTGACGTCACTCACTCACGGACACACGGGGCCAGTGACGTGGCTATCGAGTGTGCAGGCGGGGAAACTGCACCGGGGCCCACAAGCTGGAAGGGTCCCGGCGCCGGGGGCTTACAGAGAGTAGGGGGAGAAATTTAACAGGGGGGAGGGGGGGAGGGGGTAAATTTAATCCGTTGCACCGAGAGCCCATGCCGAAACGCCGCCCGACATGCCACTGCTTTGCGGCATTGCCTGTCCCATTGCAACTTTTAAGCTCAAGATCTCCGATCGTTGTTTTACCCGGCTGCAGGCCATGGAGTTGACGCTGACAGCCACGAAGTTCATCTCGGTTATTCACGGTGGGCGATGACCGCTACTTTATTTCGGGTGGAACAGGCATCTCCTCTGACGCTCGAACAGACTCATCAAGCAGTGAACCGGCGTGGCTGGGGAAATAAGAGCCGTCAATCACGCGTTCGTTCACCTCTACGACAGTGCTGCTGCTGTTGCATAACACTGACAATCAATCAATGTGCAGAGGCTGCGCGTGGCGTTTGACTCTGCGTTCCCTCTAATCTTGGATACTTTCGTCTTCAGGAGCCTTATGATATGTGTGTCGTAAGTTTTACCTTCACTCTGCTGTCGCTGTCATCGAATGAAGGGGCAATTTTGTTCTTGTCAAGAGCAGTTCATCCGTCGTATCGGAGCATGCCTGCCGACCAGCTCACGAAATAAAATAAATATTCTCAACTATAGCGCTCAGCATTTGCTACACTGTGCGCATTACAATGTACACGCATTGTAATATATTGCTAAGAATCCATAAGACTTCAATCCGAATGTGTTGCTCTGTAAGAGCAGACTTTGGTGGTTCCGTGTTAACTATGCAAACGATTAGAGATCTGGCAGAAGGAAGGAAGCGTCGGCGAGGTGACATCAACGGCACTGGTTGTGATGACCTCTTGACCTTGTACATGTAGGGCAGTGTTCTTCATCGCAAGGCCCTCGGGCCCCTGGTGGCCACCTCGTGGCCTTTGGTGCGGCCCCTGATGTGCCGCCCGCGACAATAGACATCACGTGGCAACACTCCACACCATCATCGTGCTGCCATCAAACCCCCAATGGTTGTCAAATGTGTGGCGGCCCCTCACACTGATGATGTCTTATCGGCGAAAGTGGCCCCCTCTGAAAATTAGTGAGCGACACTGACGTAGAGTATTTAGAAAATTTCATCATGCACTGTGGCTATCTTCTTCTATCGTATGGGCATCGCAACAGGATCCGTAAAACTTTGGACATGTGTGAAAAAGAGCTTCATAGCTCATCGGATTTCTCCAGTATTAATAAATATTCTGATACCTGAACCGATCCTGTAGCCTCCCCCTTCACACCAATCGGCACTGACCAGCATGATGAAGTATGGTCACACAAAACCCATGACTGACAAAAATGGAGGGTGCCATCATCTTATCCGATGGCGCATTGCTTCGCAACCGGTGTATCGCAGCGAAGTCCCAGATGTGCCGTGGTATTCTCGAAATTATAGGAAAAGAAAGAGGGTTACTGCATGTGTGTATGTTGAACTAATTTTGCACCGTACGTAACCAACCGTGCTAATCGGAGGTGCGGCGGGGAAGATAACAAACTAAATACCAAAAACATTGATAAAGAAATGAGTTTTCAATCTAGATAATTTAAAAGTGCACAGCTCCAGGGGGGCTTCCTAATATCGAAAGGAAGAGCGTTCCAGACGGCCGCAGAATGTCACCTGAAAGTGCCGCGATGCGGTGACCGTCACCGTTCGCAAGCGAGAGCAGACGAACTCTCCTCCGTGCCGTTCAGTGGCCGATCCGAGCGCCGCGCCCAGGCTCCCATTGGTCGTGGCGCGGCACGACAGACGGCCGTCAGCCCCCACCCCCAGCCCACGTGTGCGGTAGGCGAGGCATTGAGAATTCTCTTTCAGTCGCAACGCATTCCCCCACCCACCCAGCTGGGCCCACAGTGACGTTTTGTATTCTTAGGTTTTTTCCGGTAAAGTCACGTAGGTAAAACATTAAAATTAATAAAAGTAAAATAAAATAAAAATCACGACGTTTCGGAGGCAACACAAGCTTCCGTCTTCAGGTGGAACCGTCACAGCCCGACAGCTGTATCAAGTAAATGAGAAATTACAGGAGATACCACTCCGTATATATAATGGTTGAGGGGGGGGGGAAGGGCCAGGAATGGCCCACTTTTTATTATTATGGTAAGGTGCGGCTTGAGACTATGAATAGACCTACGTGACTTTACTAAGAATATGAATCCTTGCAGTCACGAAAGCTTCAAATCTAGTGAGGTTTTGGTTCGGCGTGTGCCGCGAAGAGCGAGCGAGCTCAGAAGCAGTGGGTGTCGTGGGATGAACATATGTTGAGAAGCACCGCAGTTGTGGACTGACAAAAGGGTTCTAGATTCATCATTCATAGATTTTATAAACTCCGATCAGCACAGTTGGCTACCGACCGTGCGAAATAAAAGAAAGCTCTCTCTGGTGTGGACGAATCAGTTTTAAACACGGTGCATATGTAATTATCAGCATTTTTTTGTTTGCATGTTCACCACCAGTACGTGTGGTTAATGCAGACAAGATTAATTGAAACAGGATTCTGTTTGGTGCTTTAACATCTTACCGCCTGTTTTATTGCCAGAAGGGGTAAAATTGTTGTATTGCGAAATAAGTTCAACATACAAAAGGAGAATATAAAACACTTAGTGGTTTCACCCAGCGGTCTTTTGCCACGATTACAATTTTTTCCCCCCTTTGTTTATTGCGTCGGCCCAGATCCCTCTAGCGAGGGTGGCTGCGATGCTCGGTCGGTACCTGCAGTGGGGGGCCCCATGAGGCAGCCAAAGCCCACGAAGAACATCGAGAGGCCGAAGGCGCTGCGAACCCTCTGCACGCCCAGCAGGTCCACCTGGCGGAGGAGACACGGACGCACCCTCGATCACCGTCATCATCATCATCATCGTCAATCATTCTTTAACCGCCGGCGGGATTGAGGCATCCCCAAACCTGTTTGCTCATTGTGCTGGGATTCCAGTGATCAGTTTGTTTGTTCCAATAAGGGTATTGCTCTTCTTGCTCGTGACCTGCCACATATGCAGTGATCTAGAAGCATGCCTTTAGATTATTTAGATGATTCTGCGGGTTTAACGGCACATTAGCGGGTTTCACGACACATTTATATATTTACGCGATCTAACCCAAAAGACCTGTATTATGGATGATTTTGCTGCTATAAATTTCCACGTGAAAATCCACTTCGTTGTGCTATCATTTGTGGCCAGGTCTCAGCTGAAAAAGAAGCCAATAGCTCAGTGGGCTTCACCTGGTAAGATAAGAAATAGTTTAGTTTTATTAGCATATTTTTTAAAGCGATTTGTTTCCATGTCCTGTACTTTGCACTCATATCGTGTGTTTGTGCTGTTTGTTGTTACAATCACAGCAAGCGTTGCCACTCGTGGCCGCTTTCGAGAAGCAAATGACACTTTGGAAAACGGTAACGATGCTGATCGCACTTGAGAACGGACATACATTGGTTTGAATAAGCCGAGTTAGTTCTCTTAAAGTACTCGTTGGAGTTGCCCGCTCGTTTGAGGTCGCTTAAAAACGAGGAGAGTCATTTCTTAACACGGTTGTTCCATCCATACCTGTCAACCCCTTATCATTGCCCTACCTTATTACCTACCCATTCAGACCTTATTGGTCACCCCGTGCCCTTATAAATCTCAACGTTCATCCTACCAAGTCCCATCACAAGGGAGAAACACAAAGAAATAAACAAAAACATGTGTTGCCCGTATTGAAACGGCTATACGCCGTACGGACCTGCAAACTCAATTTCCCAGTACAAGAACACGGTCTAAACCGCGAAGGCTTGACACGGTACGTGGCCTGCACTCCGTTGTTCTATCGTCTCCCTGGGACGCCACCGCTTGTTTCCACTAGGGGGGCGCGAATATTCACCAAAAGCGGCAGCGGCACTTTCTAGCAAGCACTGCGTAACGCAGGCTTGGTTGGAACAAGCCCCATCGTTCGCCCTGCGCTCACGGCCAAGTCGCACGCAATGCGGTCGCATCGCACGCGCACTCGTCAACGTATGGACAGCACATGCGAGTCCACGCGAACACACAGAGCACATGCAAACACATCACACACACACACAAAGATCCCCCGAATAGCATTAACAAACTGTTGGGGCAAGTGCTGTTAGCGAGTAGCACCTATGAAGGCCGGCACGGCACACGACGGGGTGGGTGGCCAACACCACGCACGGCCGCCTTTGTCTCCCCGGTGGCGATGTTTACACACCGCACCAGATACTCATTTGAGGTCGAGTCGACCTAGGGGAGGCCCAAGGACCGGTTCAAATAATCGTCACACTGGTGTTGGCCGTGAGCGGAAATGGAACCCGGGTCGCCGGGTTCGTAGCGCAGCGCGCTAACCGCTGCACCACCGCTCCCCACGTGACAAGTAACAACACACGCGTACGCCATCACCATCATCTCTTCTGCCTTCCTTCGGCTGGCTGCCCTTCCAGGACCCCTGGCGTCCGTGTCATGTGGGCGACTGGGAGAGAGGGGCACGGCCGTGCTCGGGGGGGGGGGGTCATCGTGGCCGCGGGCTTCTTCGTGTCTGTGCTCGCGCAGAGTGAATCGAACGGAAGCTCGCGGGCAAACACACAACCAGCGGGACCCGACTGGGCAATGAACCCATGGTGACCCACTCGACGGAGCCAGCATCTGGAAGCAATGTTCTTCCCCCGCGAGCAGGGCTACTCGTTCCCACATTAGATGTTGATATTTCGTCCTGTATTCAACAATTGCTTTTTTTTTTTACAAGGGAAAAATCTATTCGTTTAAGTGAAGATAACTTTGGTTCAGCAGGAGTAATATAAGCGTTGTCATTAACCATGTTCTTATCCACTGCTGGATAAAGGCCACCCCAAAACCGTCGACGGCGCTTCGCGGTGGAAAGATGTTCATTACCTCGCCTGGTATGCAGGAGGTCGTGGGTTCGATCCTCACCCTGATGCCTGTATATTTGAAGTTTGCATGTTCTCCACCGTGGTCACGTGTGTATTTTTGTTCTCCGGGTTCGATGATTTTTCCCTCCACATTTAGAATCACCACGCGTTTAGAGTATTTGGCTGCTATAAGTTTCCCCACGTGATAAGCCACTTCGTTGAGCTATCAAGGGTGGCCAGGCCGCTTCTGAAAAAGAGCTACATAGCTTAGTGGGCCTTACCTGGTAACATTAAAATAGTTTACATTTAGAAAAAATTAAAGCTCCTTGCACGCCAGTTGGATCTCATTGCTCTGTGTGTCCTTTATTGATGCAATCTCGGGCCCGTTTCTCTCCTTCGGCTGCCACTCCACCACTGGCCATCAACCATTCAAGCTTAGTGTCCAGCTCAAATCCAATTCCTTTAAGTCAAAATGACGTCTCCAGCTCGTGTTTGTTATCTGATCCGTGTGCTCCCTCTTTCCGTCTCAGCATAATTACAAAAATGGGTATTTTTTTTTTGCTAGCTTTTATTTTTGTTGTTGTTCGAGAATGTTTGTTTCTTTTGCTCGGTCAGTGTCCATGCTTCAGACGCATGTGTCGCGTCAAGTAATATACAGTACAGTACACTGGATAATTGTCCCTCGCTAGGCACATTCTATTCTCGCTTATGATGGCAAATGTCATCAGCAGGGATTCATCTTCTTGGTTCTTTCGGTAAAGTCACGTAGAAGGGAAATAATAAAATAATAAAAATAAAACATAATAAAATGCAATTCTCACGACGTTTCGGCCACAACGCAAGCAGCCATCCTCAGGTGAAGAACAGGTCTGTCGGAAAGACAACGTTTCGGCCGAAACTTCGTGAGAATTGTATTTTATTATGTTTTATTTTTATTATTTTATTATTTCCCTTCTACGTGACTTTACCGAAAGAACCAAGAAGATGAACCCCTCTCCTTGCGTATAACTTCACTGGCTGCCGATTAAATTCCACGCAGAATTCAATGTCCTCCTCCTCCTCACATTCAATGGCCTGAATGATCTCAACCCCCCCCCGCCCCATATATCGGGGATTGGCTGCGCCCGCGACGTTTCAACAAGAGCCTCCTCTTTAAGGTCGGTGAAGTCTGTGGGCGATTTCTGGGCACTTCGCTTCTGTGCCCCCCCCCACCCCCCATGATTGTGGAACTCTCTGCGCCGAAGGCTGTCACGGAAGGCGTGCTTCAGCTGGGTTCTACTAAACAGCAACAACAAAAAGAATGTCTCCTTCAGAAGGGTTTCTTGAGTCAATTTCACGGACAGAGCGAAACGGAAGAAGGCCGCAGTCGCCAACGTCTCTGCGATCGGACATGGCACATCGTGAGACAGGGATACACATTCTCTCTCATGGTGACAGTCGCTATGCGTAACACAATTCACGTTCAATTCATTTAATAAGGAAAAATCAACGAGGAGAATAGGCATCCCTCACAGGCTGACCATACTACGCTGCATTCAAGTAATTACTCCGCTGGTGTATATCGTGCATGGCAATCATCGCTCCCTACTGCGAACATTTGGCGTGACCCACTGAGTCATGAGACTCGGGTAATAATGATAAACAATACCACGCGTTCTAGATTTGAAGCTTTCGTGACTGCAAGGATTCATATTCTTAGGGTTTTTCGGTAAAGTCACGTAGGTAAAAAATTAAAATTAAAATTAATAAAATAAAAATAAAATAAAAATCACGACGTTTCGGAGGCAACACAAGCTTCCGTCTTCAGGTGGAACCGTCACAGCTGGCTTGCTGTATCAAGTAAATGAGAAATTCTCATTTACGTGCTGTGACGGTTCCACCTGAAGACGGAAGCTTGTGTTGCCTCCGAAACGTCGTGATTTTTATTTTATTTTGTATTTTATTTTACTTTTATTAATTTTATTTTTTTACCTACGTGACTTTACCGAAAAAACCTAAGAATATGAATACCACGCGTGTGAACCCTCCACAACCACTTGGGGAATGTGACACTGGGCAACGTACGCCACCTGCTGAAAGGTCACTGAGTTGTCTGTCTCTCGTTTGATTGTCAGTGACGCTTGTAACAAATACAAATCGTCATTGTGAAAATGATCACGACACATTGTCCAGTGACTCGCAACTCTCCGCGCCAATTGGGTCATTGGAACATGTCACCACTTCCGATAACGGGGGTTTATCACTCCTGGAGGAAATCAGAGTACCAACAGAGATAAAAGGCCACTTCCTGGTCTCTTCGCAGACCAAAACTAAACTATAAAAAAAAACATTACCAAGTAAGACCCACTAAGCTATATAGCTATTTTTTTCAGAAGCAGCCTAGATTTCACAAATGATAGCTCAAGGAAGTGGCTTATCACGTGGAAATTTATGGCACCCAAATACTCTAAGCGCACGTTGATTCTAAATGTGGAGGGGGGGGGGGGGGCAGGAGGACCCGGATAAATATTCACACCACCACAGGGAGAGGGACACGCAAACTCCAAATGCACAGCAGGCGTCAGGGTCGGCATCAAACCCACGACCTCCTGCACACCAGGCGAGACAGTTAACATCTCCTAGCCACCGTGGCGCCCCAATGCTTATGCCTGCAACACCTGGACGACAAGCCCTGCAGGGTACCCATACAGGTACTAACCAGGCTCTGTCAATGTGGGATCGATTTGAAAAGCTTTATAACGCTGGGTTTATTATTACTAAGAAACCAGAGTATCCATAGTAAACTCACCATGCTAAACTATGGTGTTGACACTCAGCACTTTTGGGCCTCAGTGTTGTATCTTCAAAGTGGTGCTCACAATTGCCAATTGGCCCACAGCGTTCACAAACTCCGAGAAGGCGATTTTAAGAAATGCACAGGGGCAGCTGATAAACATGTCAGCCGCCGTGTCTTGTTGGTGCTCCCTTATCGCTTTCCCTCCCGTAATTCCGCCACATCTGCTAAGAATCGTGTCATGGGCCGTGTCGATATCACACAATCTAGCCCGGTGGCCCATTGCACCGTGTTTAATCGCCTGTCCGCTATTGCGCTATTAAATCTCTCTCGTGCTCGGCAAGGTTATTTCTGTACACGTTCTGCACACTGATTGACTACACGAGAAAAAATGTGTGCGTCCGGCACCTGTTACATGTTGTTTGTAGTCGTGTGAGAGATATCGATTTTTTTTTATATACACATTACTGCTATTAAGTATGCACCTGTACGGTCATTTTTTTCAATTCCACCAATCGACGAGGGCCTCTTCGATCCGCGCGGATCGCGCGGGTAGATTTGACCCCATGTATACATATAATAATGTCTGTAGATCGACGCGTACCCGCACCTTCCATTAGCACGGTTGGCTACGTACGGCGACAAAGAAGTGCAACACACACACGTACCCTGCGTAGGTTTCCAGAGTGCAGCCACGATTGAGTGATTAGTGTGGCAATTGGCAGCATTTCCTTCGCTAGTAAATCCCGTGCGATGAATGGTGCTTGTGTGCGAGGTTAGGGAATGGAGTGCATTTTAACAAGGCTGCTCAAGGAATGTATTTAATCAGCTTGGCAAAATAACAAGCATGCGCATGTTGCGTTTCATCTTTACAAAGAGTGAGATTATGTAATTGATAAAGCGCCCGATTGTGCGAGAGTTGCATCACTAGCACTTGCTCGCCTCTCAAGATGTTTGTATTTGATAGTCAATAGAGGAATTTAAGAATAGGAGTGTTTTTTAAATAATGTTTTAATGATTAAAGCAATTCCATGTGTGTTTAACTAGTTCAGTGCTGTAGCATGAGTAGAGTTATGTTATCTAATATTATTTTCAAAGGAGGACCTTGAAAATGTCAGTTCTGATATTCATGAAATTACTCTTTGCACTATTTTTTTTAAAAAGGGGCTGTGCTGGATTATTCAATAACAATTTTCTTGGTTTTTAGGCCATAAGTTGAAGCAAGGCTCAAATGGAACTTTCAAATACTTTCTTTTACGGGTCAAGACATGAACGCACACCTCAGCAACTGCTGTCACTGCAAGAGATCTCTGCAGTGACAGACTTGACTGAACGCACTAAAATTGGAAACACAAGATTTTTGCGAAGTTAAAAAATATATTTTTTTTCGTCACCTTTCTCGCGATAGCAGTGGTGGCGAGTGTCTGTGTTTCCGGCGGCTTTGGGGACGAGGGTTTGTGGACAACGCAATGGCTGTGAAACTCCCTTCCCGTGGGCATATAGGAGCTGCTATGCCCTGGCTCGCCAGGAGAAGGTGGTACAGAAAATTTCGACTTCAACTCATGCATCTGCACAGGATAGAACACCCACCGCGGGTATTCCCCAGTCGCACTGGTTTTCTCCGAAATAAAAAAACTCATTTACTAGTTGAAAACATGTCACTTCTGAAAAAGAGCTGTATAGTTTGGTGGGCCTTACCTGTAAAAAATATCGAATTCAATATCTTACCCACCTGGTCATGAAATGGTTTAAGATACGAAGCTTGATAATACTGCTAAAATTATTGTTAACAAATGCAGACTGATTAATCAAAAATATCAACCGTGAATTTTATTCAGAGGAAGATCTATTTTTAAAGCTTTAATTAATGACAACTATAATTTAGCTTGGTGTATTTCTAGCCTCTTTGTCAAACCACTGCCGGTTGAGGGCCTCCCCATGCCATGCAGGTCGTAGGAGTTATTTAACTATACTTCACCACACTAGTCAACGCGGGTTTCTGAAGTTGGAGAGCATAGCTGTGGGTGCATGGAAGTGCAAGAATGTATATTTCTGCATTTCTCTTCTGCTGCCCACCACAGAGCCCCGACAGCCCAACAACAAGAACCCTAAATTTCGATTTAAAGCTTTCGTGACTGCAGGGATTCATCTTCTTGGTTCTTTCGGTAAAGTCACGTAGAAGGGAAATAATAAAATAATAAAAATCAAACATAATATAATATTATTTATTATGTTTTATTTTTATTATTTTATTATAATATAATTTATCATGTTTCATTTTTATTATTTTATTACATCCCTTCTACGTGACTTATTATTTCCCTTCTACGTGACTTTGCCGAAAGAGCCAAGAAGAAAAAAACAAGAACCCTGCGCGCGCCTCGTGGCCGCTCATCCAAGCCCTATCCAGGGTCAACCCTGCTCAGGTTCTAAAATCTGAATGTGATCGGGGCACATCTCATGGTGATTCAGTCTCAAGGCCGACGACGTCAGTTACCAGCACAGGCAGGAGGAGGGCCATGTAGCCCCCGCAGAAGATAGCAAACGCGATGGCGTAGGCCATCAGGCTCGTGAAGGTGGTGGCTAAGGGGGAGAGCAGCGTTGTGATGCCGCACAGCAACAGGTAGACCGTCAGGTAGCGAATCTTGGGCACGTAATTGCGATCGGCCACCCACCCAGATGCCAACTGCGTCAACGTCTCGGTGATTCCTGAATGCAAATGAACACAGGGAGGGGCAGCCATGATCATCGCACCCGAGATCACCGTGAGCATTGTTGTCGAGATGACACAGTATTGAAGGGTTACCTTGAGATACAGTGGCTGGATGCCGTGTCTCACGTGTAAGGGGCGTTTCTCTGGGTATCCCTTAAAATTGAAACAAAAAAAATAACCCGTAAAAACAAAGTTTTTCACTATAAATCCTTTATATGCGTGTTCAATGGGCCACAACCCAGCCCACATTGGTCTTTGAAACGGGCGGCTAGAGTCCTCTCGTCCTCTGGCTTGAGATGGCTGCCACCTATGGGTCAGATGATTGCCTGCCACCATTAAGCAATTGGTAATTAAATATAACTTTTTTTTTCCTAAAAAGTCTAAAATTTTGGAAAACATTTTTCACGAAAATAAATTGTCACGCACAACGAGTCTGTGTGCAAAATGTCAGCTCGATTGGATCACGGGAAGTGGGTTAAAAAACGACCGAAAGATTTGCACGGTCGTAAGCGCGCAAGCAAGCAAGCAAGTGAACTTAATATAAAGGATTTAAAAATATGGGTTATTTTTGTTGAAATTACCCCACCCCCCCCCCCCAAAGCTCATAAATTGTTGTTGGCTGAGTTATTATCCGCGTCTCCACGCTGCACAGCAACATCGTTCACCATGCAGTCCCAGTTTAGTAATGCGCTTTACAATAACTACCGCAGCTGTGGATTGTGCGCTGCCCCATGGTGTTATGACTCGAGATGGTTCAGCGGTGTCTTTTTGATCCTCAATATTGCTTTATATATGTTGTATGATCTAAAAATCAATATTAACAACGCTACAAACGTAACACGAAGGCTTTCGCGACCCACAATTATGTCTGATAGCTTGTTTGTTGGACCAGAACGTGGCGAGTAAAATGCCAACGTGTGTTGTACACCCTCCTCCACGCGATTTGTACCAGCACTGTATCGGGTTGTTCAATCACGTTCGGATTGCTCTATGAGGTGTAAATTGCCTACAATAGGGCCTTCATGGTCTTCATGTGAAAACTACTAAAAAGAGTGTGGCTATAACAGGGCACCCCACACCTGGATTGGCAATCCGACCAGCTCAAATGATGTTTTTTTCTTATTGATATTCCCAAAACTCTTTTATTTTATCTCAATCGAAAACATTTTGAGTACTGTGAGAAGCGTTGCATTTTGCCTTGCTTGTTCTAAAATAACCTTCATGCAACGATGCCATGCAGAAAGCAGTTGTGGAATTAAATACATTTGTGTCCGATGTTTTTTTTTTATCATACAGGGTGCTTAAAAAAAGTTTTAACACTTATATGGGACTATCGTTTTTTAATGGAAAAGGAACAGATAATACACTGTAACATGATAACAAATGTATGCTAATAGCTTTTCAAAGAGTCTCCACTTGTTCGCCATCATTGTCAGCGCGTGCCTGGAATCTTCTCCAGGTGGTCTCCAGAGCCCGGAGGCACATTTCTCGTGGTGTTGTTGCAAATTCTCAGAAGTGTAAAAAAAACATTTGAAGCACCCTGTACAGTAATGTCCTGTTTTTAAAACTGTACTGATGGCCAAGTCTGTAGTAAACTACAGTACAAACAGCACTTTTGCACTGCATTTAAACGTTTTATTCAGTTGAATTCCCAGCCACGGCTAACGTCGGTAGTGAAAAAATATCCGAACCAGTCCCCCATAATGCAACAGCCTGCCCTGATGCACGTGATAAACTAAAGTCAATCTTAATTTGGAGCTTTCGTGACTGCAGGAATTACTCTTCGGTTCTTTCGGTAAAGTCACGTATAAAGATAAAATAATAAATTAAATACGAGCATACGACGTTTCGATTGCAACACAAGCAATCATCATCAGGTATAAATGAAATAGAAACACAAATCTAGTATTCATTTATACTTGATGACGATTGCTTGTGTTGCAATCGAAACGTCGTATGCTAGTATTTAATTACGTATTTTATCTTTATACGTGACTTTACCGAAAAAACCAAAGAGTAAACTAAAGTTAAACAATTGCCCTTTGTTGACAATGGCTTGAGGAGGCCTTCAATCCAGCACCGGGTCGACAAAGGGCTGTCAACCATTACGATTAAAATTCATTTTCACAAATCTTGGTGGATGTCAAAAGTGCATTCCCTCAGTTGGCAGGCACTCGCATTCTTGATATCTTTCACTCTCGGAGAGCGATACAGTACGCAATCGATATCGGTGCGGAACGCCACAGGGGAGTACAACTCAATTCATTCTGTAAGCACACACGATTTTAGTCCTAGAGGGTGTTCTAAATTTGGCCAAATAACATCTGTCCACATTGGGTTTCAATACCACGCGACGGCTAAATACGCGATGGGAAAAGTACCGGCAGCTGTAATGTATTCCCAAAAGGGTCGCTACGTCTCGTATTAAAAAAAACACAGTTGGACAGAGTGCCAAATTATATTTAAAGTGCACGCTTTTATTTTTGGAGTATAGCGTGGTGCCGCGTGTGGTTGCAGTGTGTACACTCTCGTTCAGCGCTGCAGCCGGTTTTGGCGCAGACGGCGTAAACTCATCGTGACGGGAATTAAATAGGGCACATCTTTTGTCAATCTTTCGCACCAACTGACACGACTGGACGAGTGATTCGAACCTGCAGTATCCCGTCAACTCTGTGGCCAGGGCTTGTTGCCTAATGGACGCCCTGCCAACATCCTGAACTGCAAACGTGTCCATGACTGTCGGTGAATTTCATAGTGGGGTTCAACAACACTCCTATGTTCTATATCGTGTTCTCATGAGCTGGGCAAGCCAGGCTGCTAAAATTGATTTGTGTTAATAAAAACAAAATAGGGATGTGTTCCAAGCTTTTGGGATTCACCTGAAAAATCCCAAAATTGGGCTTGGATATGAAATTAAAAATAGTCCGGAAAAAAAGTTTGCTTCAGATGTTTCCAAAAATATAATGTCGAAGGGGAGTTCCGTCACTTCCACAACGCAACTGTCGTGGTATCCTCACCAAAAGTACCATCACGTGACGTAAATTTTGCTCAAATTATTAAAATGTATATTTTTGTACATAAAACGTGTTGTTTTACGGTGAAACTTTACGTAAAAATAATAATAATTAAATATTTGACATTTTTAATTCAGTGGACAAAGAATAAAAGTTGTAAAAGATGTACTTCAAAATGGAAAAAAAAATGAAATAAAATCCTAAATTGGCTAAAAAAATCCGATGTCCAAAAAATTACATCAGAGACTCCTGCCGCACACAAAGTGTATCACTGCCCCTTAATGCAGATGCTGAGTTGAGATAATCGGCATGTTCAAATAAAATTATTTAACTTCAGTAATACACCGATTAACCTCGTCATCTGTAGTTAAATAAGAGTGGACATTATATTTACAAAAAAAATGCGTCTAGCGTGTCAATGCCGTTTTGCGTCAAATCCCTATCATTGTTGTTGTTTGCTCAGATACATGAGGCAGACAATACATTTTGCCTACAGCCTAATCTGAGGCTCTCGGCAGAGTTACCCGTTCTCGGCTCACCTGCCATGGAGATGATAAGTGATGCCTTCATTGGATCGATGCCCAGCGTCTGTGCCCGCGCTGCCAAGTGGAAGTATGGAATGAAGTATGCCAGCTGGCTGAACACCACAGACCACGTGTACACGTGGAACAGCGGCTCCCTGAGCAGCGAGATGTCCAGGAGTTTTTCCTCCGACTTCGGCTCTTGCCCACCGCAAGGCGGGCAGGAGGTCGCCCCCCTCTCGTCAACAACCTCCACGTGCACGCGCTGGCACTTGCGCCTCGCGCTCACGTGCTGCGGGTCGTTGTTGGAGTTTTCCGTGCGGCGCCTTTCGCTTTCCACCTCCGCTCCATGGGAGTCGCCCTTTCCTCCTCCGTTCGGAAGATCCGCGTTCTCTCCGGTCCCCGGAGGTCCGCCCGCGATCGCGGCCGTGTCGACGCCTGTCCTCCTCCCGCTGCTGGCATCGCCGCCTTCGTCAATGTGTGCGGCGTTGAGCGCGGGGGCAGCATCCCACATATTCTGCTCCTGCTCTGCCGCTTGGAGTCGTTCCCCATGCGCCGGGCACACAATGGCGATGTCGCCCGCTTGGTCTTCGTTCCCCGGTCCGTGGGCCGACTTTTTGATTTGTGCCGAACCGAGGTCGTCCAGCAGGTGGATCGGTCGGAGCAACATTCCAGACGGAATCAAGTTCAGCATGAGGGCGCCGAGGATTAGCAGGGCTCCTGGCGGTGGCAGAGGACGCGTGCGCACGTGGCGTGGAGAAGAGAGCAGCACATCAACAGACGGCAGTGTAGCAAAAAAACACATTGCTGACACGCATTTCTATGCTGACTTCATCAATCCCGCACTGACCAGCAGGGTGAAGGATGTTCAAACAGCCACCACGACCCACGCAGCGAAAGAGCGGCCCTCGTCCAGCAGCTGGTTGAGAAATGGGCTGGACAGGCATGTGCGCGCACACGTGTGCAACTTGTGCAACATGCTGCATTGTTTTCACGCGGAATATAATTGTTCCCAGACACGTTCATTTAATGTCGCTCATTGTCAAGGTTGAGAAAGTAGATTTTAATATTCTCTGATTCATCGAGTGTATTTTTAAACACAGTGTCATTTTAGGGAAGTGCGTTTCCAATAAATGTCCATTTTAATTTAGCCTGAAGAAATTGTGTAATTAATAAATTATGGTATATTAAAGGATGCATTCTCTGAAAGTATTGGGTTTGTAAAATCTGCCATCATCTATCTCGGGCAATGTCCTGATGACATTTATAAAACACGAATGACATTTATACAAATGCCATTCGTGTTTTTCCTGCAGTTTCCGGCATTTGGGAAAATCAATCGGAGATTAGTAAACAATTCTGTCTATTCACTCTGTGGAATGTAAATCTGCATGATGAATTAAAACTACTCCTACGCATGACTCGGATATATCATCTACACAAAATGAATACATCTCCATTATGGTGATGCTGGCACTGTGCTCGTACTTGCATCGGTTGCAGCCTCGCAATTTAAACCCTGAGTTATATAAAAAAAAAAATCCCTCCGCAACCTTGAAACAAGGTAACATCAATAGTACACTCGAATTAATAATGAACGACATTCTGTTTTTATTGAAGCAATTAATGGCTAGGTTAGATTCACTGGGACAGTGCTCATCTCGTGTTTACAGCCCTGAGCGACTGGTTTAAATTCCCCGTTCCTATGACAGGGCTGAGTTCACCCACGGTGGCTAGGAGATGTCGTCTGCCTCGCCTGTTATTCAGGAAATCGGGGGTTCTATACCGATCCTGACGCCTGTACGTTTGGAGTTTGCATATTCTCCCCGTGGTCGTGTGGATTTTTCTTTTGGTCCTCCGGGTTTTCCCTCCACATTTAGAAACGCGCATTGAGATTATTTAGATTGTTTTGCTGCTATAAATGTCCAAATGATGGGTCACTTTGTTGAGCTATCATTCGTGGCCAGGTCGCTTCTGAAAAATAAGTTAATACCTCAGTGGGCTTTGCCTGGTAGGATGAGGATGGTTTAGTTTTATTTGCATGTGTTTGGGTGATTTGTTTACCTTCATTGTACTTTGCACTAACATCACGTTTTTGTACTGTTTGTTGTTGTAACGTTCTTACCCGCCGCCACTGGGACAGCTGTGAAAAAGAGCTTCATAGCTCATCGGATTCCTCCGGCATAAATATTGATGATTCCGATTCCTAAATGCTTCGTGAGACCGGGCCACAGCGGTTACCGAAAAACCACCGAGACGTTTGGGAAGAACATTGCGGGGCCACTCAGTCGCGGTATAATCACAACATTGACAGAATCGATTTTTTCGGGGTGGGGACGGACGGGGGTTTGTTTCGAAAATAATAAAATCCCCACCTCGCCAGCCGTACTTGTCCAGCAACATCTGCGTGAAGGGCGCAAGAGCAAAGGTAAGGCCCATGCCGGAACGCGAGATGGCGTAGGCTGTGGAGAGGCGCGTCTTGAAGTAGCGTGCGGTCATGATGCTCGCCGACTGGTAGATGAGGGCAAAGCCCAGACCTGGGTGGCGACAGGAGCCCCGTTTGGGGAAAATTCCACGTGACCATGGCGGGGGCCTGGGAAGGGTGGTGGGCGGCGAGTCACTTCGCCCACGGGTTTCTGTGCATCCACCGATATGCAACACTTTCTGGACGCCACTGCGGTCGAACAACCCATTGGATAACCACTGCCGACTTCTCGCAGAGTGTTTTTTTTATTTTAGCAACCTCGCGAGATGATGAGTTTAAGTAGACCCGGGGCTAGCGTTGGAAATCGCACGTTTTTTTTTTTGCAATTCGTAAGCTCTTTGGGGGGTGTCAGAACAGTCCCACTTTCACTTCTTTAAACATATCACGTTTAAAGTGATTACTATCATCACTGTCAGAGAGCTCAGGCACTAGTATTTTTCCCGATGATGCCGGATGTAATTACCAGCGAAACGTCGAACTCAACACACCCGTGGGCAGAAGTAGAAACTAATCTGAGTTTTGTTTACGTGACAAATCGCTTACTAATTGGCTGTGTCGGGTGGTGGAGGGTTACGACACATTTATACTTAGGTGGTGTCGCTCAAAAAGTGTTATTATGAATAATATCGGTCGCGAAAGCCTACTACGTGTTAAACTGCCCCAGGATGTCCAAGACAGCGGTGGCTCTTTGACATTAGAACGCTGGGTCATGCGCGGAGCGGAGGTGGCATGCATGAGGGCAGCGATACCCTCCGTGGCTTCCCAGGAACTATTTCGAAGGAACATTGTGTGGCGTGGGAGGCACGCGATGCTCCGTAAAAAAATAAATGTTCCAGTTATTTTTGTCTGAAATTGAGAGCGGACGACGGCAGAAGACCAACCGGGGTCTTTATCCTGGGAGTGTTTTTATTAAATTACAGGCTGGCTGGAGTCACTGCTGCCCGCATCTCTTTGTGTGTTCCCTAATTATTGATTATCAACTGCCCACGTTCCTACCCCATGCCGTCCCTCTTGCCGTCAATTTGGCTTCGGCGTACTGTATTGAACTGGCTGCCAACTTGTAGTGTACGCTGTATCTTAATTTCAGCGGTTGCGCATTCAACTGCATTGCTATTTTTAAGGACACATAACCCTCCCCGCTCCTCCCTATGGATATGCGTGTGCTAATAATACATTCTTCTTAGTACAAAGCAACTGAACCAGAAGCTTGTGGCCTTTTGAGTGCAGGTGCGTGGAGAGAATGCTCGGGGACTTTCATGGAAGGACAGGTTTAGGTAACGTGGAGGTTCGGAGATAAACATCGCAACTAAGTGGTGTGGTTGTGATCGAGACCGATGGTGGATACAATCGGTGGGACACGTGGACTGAGGTGGTGGTGGCAAGGTTACCGAGACAGGCATTGGAATGGCAACCAAGAGGTGTGCGGCCAATGGGAAGACCCAAAGCCACATTGTGGTGACGGTGAGACCGTGAGAACAGGCCTCGAAGGTCGTGGTGTCAACTTTGCAACGATTACGCCTCTCCGGCAGATGGAAGGGAACGATGTAAAGGTGTCGTGGCATCAACGGCATTGGCCACAATGGCCTATTGACCACGACATGATCATATGCGACTGCGGATACTTTAGAGCAGTGGTTCTTAACTTTCACTGCAGTCTCAATCGATACATTAATGTTTTTTTTTTAGAAATACAAATATTTGATGAAACAAAGTAGTTGTACTTAAGTGCACGTGCCTAATTTGTGTCGTCGATTATTTCCCTTTATAAAACAATCTGGCCGTGTCTCGCTACCGCCAAAAGGGGCATCTCGCACCCCCAAGAGGTGCGTGCACCCCAGGTTAAGAAACGCTGCCTTTGACCGCTCGGTACCTTCTTCCTGTCCGACAACAGATGCCGCCGCACCGCCAGAGACCGACCTCCAAGCCATCCCACTCCGCGCTCGTTTTTTTGGCGAACCGCTGCCGGCAGGGGCGAAAGGGTTCCCAGGGCATTGGCTACGGTCACTTACCTACTAGCACGCCCAGGGTAATGTACAGGAAGGGCACACTCTGCGCGAGCACAGACACGAAGAAGCCCGCGGCCACGATGACCCCCCCGAGCACGGCCGTGCCCCTCTCTCCCAGTCGCCCACATGACACGGACGCCAGGGGTCCTGGAAGGGCAGCCAGCCGAAGGAAGGCAGAAGGGATCATGGTTATCGCGTGCGCACGCGCGTGCGCGTTGTCACTTGTTACGTGTGGAGCGGTGGTGTCGCGGTTAGCGCTGCGCTGCGCTACGACCCCAGCGTCGGGTTCGATTTCCGTTCACGGCCAACACCCAGTGACCATTATCTGAACCGGTCCTGGGCCTCCCCTTAGGTCGACTCAGCCTCAAATGAGTACCCGGTGCGATGTTTAAACATCGCCACTGGGGAGACAAAGGCGGCCGGGCGTGGTGTTGGCCACCCACCCCCTCGTGTGCCGTGCCGGCCTTCATAGGTGCTCGCTATGAAGGCCGGCACGGAACACGCTAACAGCACTTGCCCCAACAGTCTGCCAAGGCTATACGGGGGATCTTTGTCTTTGTTACTTGGCACGTGGCTTCAAAATAAAAATGAATGTGTGTGCGAGCGAGCGTGCAGTTGCCAGCGCGATGGACCCAACAAACCCTGCAACCCTGGTTCTATATTTAGCGACGAATAAATGAACCGGTGCTGGGCCTCCCCTAGGTCGACTCAGCCTTAAATGAGTACTGCACCTCGTGTAGTGTATAGAAATCGGCACTGGGGAGAAACCGGCGGTCGGACGTGGTTGCTGGCCATCCACCTCCTCGTGCGCCGTGCCGGCATTCATAGGTGCTGCTCGCTAACAGCACTTGACCCAGCAGTCTATTAGAGGCTACGCGGGGGGGCTTTGTCCTCGTTTTTGTTGCTCTGTCCGAGGGCATGCACATTTAAAGCAAGATGCATTCCGGAAAAAAATGTTCTCTTGTGGTGTTCAGTGAAATGTATCTTCCCCGGGGTGATGAAGAGCACGTGATTGGTGGACCCCATTACCCCCTAAAAAAATACCAACGTTATCTGCCGCTTGCCACTGGGGCAGTTTCGCGACCACTTTTGGGATCGCTCCTCTCATACGTAGAAAGTAACAGTTAATGAGTCGATTTAATTTTCGATTTAAAGCTTTCGTGACTGTAGGGATTCATCTTCTTGGTAAAGTCACGTAGAATGTAAATAATAAAATAATAAAAATAAAACATAATAAAATAATTCTCACGACGTTTCGGCCACAACGCAAGCAGCCGTCCTCAGGTGGAGAGCAGGTCTGTCGAGTAGACAGACTCTGTCCATTCTACGTCACTTTACCAAAAGAACCAAGAAAATGAGTCGATTTAAATTACGTCGAAATGCACAAATTTCCTTTTTAAAACTTTTTGCTGAGTTGCCCGGTAAGTGGAATCATTTGTAAGCAATCGTGAGGAGCCGCGTGTGATTTACGCCCGTCAGGTAGCGGAACGTGAGCGATTAAAGCGCCGTCTGTCACGGTGCCCGGCAATTCGCCTCGGCGTGGCGAATTGCCTCGATCGTCGTCGCAAGCCACAAAAGCCCCCGTGCATAAATATATTAACGATGCAAATGTACAACAAAAATTGCGTCTTTAAATTTACTGTAAAATACGATTTTCAATATCAAACGGCATTATTATATTACCATTCAAAGTGAACGATTTACGCATTAAAGGGCTTTTTTTTACATTTAAATATGGAGGGAGTGAACAAAAAAAATGCAACCGAGCCACATTTTCGCGTAGCTACAGTGCAATGAAAGTGAATTTTACAGCTTCGCTCCTGGCTGGATGAGCCTCCTTGATTGAGCAGCGACTCCAAAGAAGAAGCGAAGCTTCAACTCCGCGGTGCAACGCGAGTCTTGACGGAGGGAGAGACTGTGAGGAGTGAGAGCCGCAGCGCGCGGCGTCTGTGAAGGCGCCCGGCTAAGAGGCCCTCTTTTGTGCGTCGCTCAGCCGCGCTCACCGGCCATGAGGCGTAGGCTGGACATGATGGATCCAATCCAACTGATTCGCTCGGCGTTCTCCGAAAACTCCTCTTGGAATGCCACGAAGAAGAAGCCGAATGATTTCAGCATCCCCATCACCAAGACGTTCACCTGTCACGGGCAGATATTGCTTTCAATGACGGAGGTATTTCGACATTATTTCGCCGTATATCCAGCCTCCCTCAAACTTTGCCAGTCACGGCTTCCAGAGTTCTGTGGGTTTTACCCAGAAGTGGCCCCACCAAACCACGTGAGTGGTAATGCCACCAATGTGCCCTGCTGTTGTCAAATCTTTAGCTGTAAGTCATTCAACATGTCGGCCCTGAAGAAAAGCCATTTCCAGAAACGTCAGCCCGTTATAGAATACTGAGATTATAATACTTATCCTGATGATAATAATAATAATTTACGGCCCATTGTGAACCCACTGCTGGATGAAGGTTTCCTGCACATGCCACGTCAGAATTGGGAGTTGTTCGAGCAATAGTTCACCACACGGCCCAGTGCAGATTGGTGAAGGTCATGTGCTCAAGGTGGGGTCAAATATCGCTCACCGATGATGTTCGCTGTGGCCTGAAATCCAACACAAGTTGCCCGATTCATGGTGCAGCGAACCGGGCCGTTGCACCGCTGCACCAACCCTTGTTGTTGATCGCATCTTAATATATTGTACACCACTGTGTAAAAAAAAAACGAATAGGGCATTTATGCCTGTGAAATGAATGGGATCCTAAATAATTGTTAAAAGCCAGTGCGCAGCCAAAATTTCACATTTTTGTTAAAACAAATTACTTGCAAGTAATATAAATAAATTAAAATGCACACGTATAATAACTGCTCCTGCATAATTAAAGATAGCCGATTTTTTTTTCTTACTTGTAAAACGGTTAATGAACACCATCGCCGGCTCTCACGCGGTGCTATCTCCCCCCCACCCTCTCTCATCTAAGACGCGTTTAACGACGAATCCGTTCACCAACACCTTGCAGCAGCCTCAAGTAACAATAATAACAACTAAGCCGCCGCGGTGCGAGCGTGGAGGCGAAGTCTTCTGGCTCATCATAACGGGAGGATTTCATTTAACCAGCCACCGGCAGCAACAACAGCGACAGCAGCCGAAGCAGCAGCAGCAACAGCAGCCGCCGCAGACCGCCGCCAAGGGAGCGGTTGTCGTCAAAGTCCGGCGAGATTCACCGACGCGAATTTTTCTTGCACTCGCCGCGCACTTTCAACAAACAGCCCCACAAAATATATTTTTTTGGGGGGGGGGTCAGGGCGCGAGAAAAAAACGCCATTATAGATCATTTTTCTTCTTGGTTCTTTCGGTAAAGTCACGCAGAAGGGAAGTAATAAAATAATAAAAATAAAACATAATAAAATAATTCTCACGACGTTTCGGCCACAACGCAAGCAGCCGTCCTCAGGTGAAAACCAGGTCTGTCGAGGCGACAGCGTGACTTTACCGAAAGAACCAAGAAGATGAATCCCTGCAGTCACGAAAGCTTTAAATCGAAATAGATAATTTTGTTTATTATTATTAATTTCTCTGAACCCGTGCAAGGGTAACACACACACAAAATCAATTAGAAAGCGGCAGCTACAAGGAAACAACTTGGGGGGGGTTGGGGGGAGGGGGGGGGGGCATCGTTTACCATGAAGAAGTGGAACACGATGATCCATCCCCACCCTCCGTCTGGCGCGTCGACGTAACACCTGAGCTTCGGTGCTCTGCTCTTCCTTGACATGGCGAACACCCCCCCCCCACCCCCCTTAACTGCTGGTTAGCCTAATTACAGCCAGGCGCTGGGTTGCTGCTCGGGCTCCGACCGCCGGGGCAATGCGCATGTCCCTGCGCCGTCCGCCGCTGCGAGGAACGTGTTCCACAAGTCCGTCGACGAGCAGGAGGAGAACGCGATTGGGCTCTGCGAGTCGTTCCACCATGAAGGAGAACGTCCCAAGTGGCGGACCCTGTGTCCTCGTCGTCGTTGTTGTGTTCTTCTCTCCGGCAGCGAGTGTCAAACTGCCACGCACGTCCCCTCCATCCGCCGGTGATGTTTTTTTTTGTTTCGGAAACTTAAGCCGGCACGCACAAGCGGATGCAGACATCTGCCGTCGCGTCTTGCGCAACGCAGCGTACGTGCCCCATTCTGGCACCGGACCTCGCTCCCAAACTGACACAAAAAAATATGCCGGACCGCTCCAAGATACTGGCAGCGCTTTGGCGTTGGCTGGAAATAGCGACGCGATGAACTCGATTGGAAACGTGACGCCGTGTTTCAGTTTCAGCCGAGAATTTCACGAGCGTAATCGTTGTGTACTTTGTGTTTGTTCCTTGAAACATGCCATTCTGTTCCGCGCGGCGAGTTTAAAATGAACTCGCACCACCCGATCGCTGTGGCGAGCGGCGAGTGCCTAAGAAGGGCTTTGCGTCGTACAAAGGGCCGCTTGTTTTAAGTGTGCCAAAGGCTATGGAGAGCAACACTCGGCAGCGCGTTGCCCATAACGCTCATAGCTGCGGCAAAAGGGGTGCTCTGGGAAGCTACGGGGGTTTAAAAACTTCTCAATTTGTGTGAAATTCAACCAATCCGCCACGTGGAGGCAATGTCGCACTGCCACGCACAAAGATATCTCATTGGAGTTTGAAGTCATTTTTGGATATACTCGTTTTTGCTGCCCTCTGCATTCCTTTTGTCGTAGATTCGAAATTATTTCGGCAGCATGGAATATCCACCCCATTGCTTCGCTCACGCCAGCGTTGGTACTCGCGCGAGTGTCAATGTCACCAAAGTTATTCGCAGCGACGATAGGAGATGTTTTCTGAGATTTGCAATGGGGAGACAAGAGCATACAAATAAAAATGGGAAAAATATTAACGATCTCGGGTCTCCTGATGACACCATCAATATAACGACTCGAATTAGGGGAAATGTAATTAAGGAGACTTGCAACGTTGGGCTCAGGATAAATGCGACGGAAGAAAACGTTACGTGCGACAAGCTTGCTAAGCAATTAGAGATATTCATTAGAAGGATACAAATGGAAAGAAAAAAAAACACAACGGAATACGTGAACCTGGAACAGATGTTGAATGCGTTTTTGCGATTAAATAAATAAATAGGCTACCGACAGCGGGAGGGAGTGTGCCTTATTAAGAACTTCGAATTAATGTATTAATCACTTTCAAGGATAGATTTATAAAGACACAAAGAGCACAACTCCCGTTCCTGGAAGACAAGTCACACAATGTCTTCTCGTCATTGTTAACAATATGTTTCTATGCTTCCTCGATGACTACCAACTTGTTAACATGTCTTTGTCTAAATGTAATTCTCTTTACGACTTAGCGTTTCGTATTAAAAATTTTTTATCTTCTTGGTTCTTTCGGTAAAGTCACGTAGAATGGAAATAATAAAATAATAAAAATAAAACATAATACAATAATTCTCACGACGTTTCGGCCACAACGTAAGCAGCCGTCCTCAGGTGAAGAACAGGTCTGTCAGAAAGACAGCGTCTGAATGAACACCACCAGGCTTGGCAGCGTATATTTAAGCTGGGTTGTAGGGGGAAGAGCGCCTTGACTGACAAAGGAATTTGCATATCAAGAGGAATTTAGCATATTAAAATCGAAAAAATGTTTTTATAATACTAATACTTTACAACCCTTGGTTAATCCACTGCTGGATGAAGCCCCTCACCCTCCCCTCCCCTCCCCCAGGGGCCATGTCAGTCATGGGGGTTGTTTGGCCATACTTCACCACGCTGGTCAATGAAAGTTGGTGAAATTGGTGGGGGGGGGGGGGCGGGAGAGATCCATATGTTATCTGTGACCGGGAATCAAGCTCATACCACAGAGTTCATAGATACACAGTCTCTTAACCGCTGTGCCTAACCTAAAGTTTCACATTTACAATGTTTGAGCTTGCAAAATGAGGAGCCAAGCTTGTTCACAATTATTACGTATATAAGGTAAAGGTGCAGCCCTGCAATTGCTTGCTCACTCCACTGCTGGTGCAAGGGCCTCCACTGGACGGACCTCGATGGGTATTTGGCCTCCGCTTCCATGCTGGGATTACCCACACGTGACCCCATCACACGTGACCTCCATCACACGTGACCCCATCACACGTGACCCCAGCACACGGGACGAAGCCGATCGAGTTCATAGTGCTGGGTGGGCAGAGCCAGTGGTGGATTGGGGAAACTTTCCCAACTGCTGCCCTACCACATGGAGTTGAACGTGTGCCTTTTGCATTGCAAGTTCAGTGTGTTAACCATTACACCATGGCAGCGTTCCATAGATATGCACAGTGCATAGATATATAGTGAAACACAATTCAGAATACTTTTTGTATAGGTTGTTAAATCCTTTGGAAGTTAGTGTTAAAACTATACAGGAACCCATCTCGTTTCATGGTATTGGGCAATTCTGGCTGTCATTTACCATGGAAATACATTTACTTTGATGCTGTAGGTGGGAATTGATCACCCATTGTGCTGTACCAACAAAAGAGAATGGGTGCTAATGTTTGTTGGTCAGATGGAAGCGGGGGCTAGTTTTTTTGGCAGCTCTATTCATTTCAAGTCAAGCTTGTGCGGTGGGAAAATTCAGCGGTGGGATTTATTTCGTAGGATTATTATTCAAAAGTCTCATTTGTCAGTTGGACTTTTCTTTTTTTACTGGACATTCAAGCAAATGCCAGTGCTTAGGTTTTACAAAGCAGGGCGACTTCGGCCCTGAGAACAGCTTTCATTTCCTCCACAACGACAGTCATAAAATTCACGACTGCTGTTCACATGACACAGATATAAATTCGTTCGGAATGGGCGTCCTGGGTAAAATTTAAAACGAAGCAATAGCCCACTGCTCTGGCACATACCAGGGCCCGAAGCGCTCTCTGTTCCACTGCATAATCGAGCAGAGAGTTTGAGAAAGTCCAAACAAATGCTGCTCTCTGCTTGACCGTGCGTTCTCAGCAGTTACACTTTTTTTTGAGCTCACAACTGCTCAATGTGCCGAATACCCTTTAACTCATGACGTCAACATTCACCTGATGAGTTAATGAGTTAATGATGACGTCACCCTGCTGCTGCTCTATATAAGAACGGGAGACAGAGCAGAGCCTCACCATTCTGGCGAATTGCCCGATGATGCTGGATGCAATTACCAGCGAAACGTCGTACTCAAATTGTAAATGTTGTGGTTTCACGCTTCAACACACCGGTGGGCTAAAGCAGTGAACTATTTGTCTTTTGTCAACGTAACACTTTTTTACTGATTGGCCGTGTCGGGTGGTGGAGGGTTACGACACATTTATAAATAACGCGATCTAAACCCAAAAACGTTGATTATGAATAATATTGGTCGCGAAAGCCTACCACGTGTTAGCCTAACATTCATCAAGACGTCTGGACGGTGGGCACCACCTCTCAGAAAAGCTCGACAAACGTAGGCATTTTAAACGCGAACAGCGACGAATATAATTTTTTTTTTTATCTTTACCACCAAACATTCGGTTCGGTGAATTAAAGACGACCGTGGCTTCTCTGCATCCACCACGACCTTCCACCAAATGTTTTAATTTCCCAACGAAGCGAGAGACTGCCAGAGGGATTGCTACGGAGCTGTGTATCTATCCCCGGTGCCCGTGCTGCAGTGCTCACGCGACTGTGACGTGCACGCACAGAAGAAGAAAGTGCCGGCAAGCCAAGGATGCACGATTTCTGAATTTATCCCATGTGACAGCTGTAAAATTATTATTTAGTGGAGCAATCTGTGTGATGTTTCATTCTTATAAATGGACACGCTTTAGTAGGTGAAATAATATGAATTTTTACAATATACTGGTAATGATAAATTACGTGTATTTTATTGCAGTGATTTAAGCCCCTATTTGCTTTGGTGTTATTTATCAGAATTAAAACGATGGTTAACTGTTAAATACAATAAAAAAAATGGTAGAAATAGAACCTTGGCACGTTAGTTCGTGCTAAGATGTAACCATAGCAATTAAAACGTTTAGGAAATTGTAAATGCTCCACAGAGCTGTCTTTGAAGGCTCATATTTGGTGGTTAGCCCCGTGGCACGGGATGGATTGAAATGAGATATTGCATTTAAAAAGGAGAAGCCTCTGTCAAGGGAGGTACATTGATGGACCAGGATATGTAAATGGTGTGTGCCGGTCGATTAGTTAAAATTATCAGATGTAGTTTAAGAGAAAAAAAAAACGAAGCTGTTATCTGTGAGCCACCCACCGACCGCAGTTTTAGTAGAATATCTGAATATTCAAATTAACATTCCAATTCCATTTTGTGAGAAAGAAATAAAACAATTTAAGTGTCCTCGCTAAAAGTTCAGCTGTCGTTGTTTGGAAAGCAGTGACCAGGATTCGAGTGGCGACCCTTGGGCTCAGGAAGCCAAAGTTGCGGACACTGAGCTGTGAATCCAGTGACCTGAGTTCGATCCCTGGCCATGATAACATCGGTGGTGAGCGATATCCGAACCGGTCCTCAATACCGCCAACCGGCATTGATCAGCGTGAGGAGCTCTCCAATCCGGCAGCAAAATGACAAAAGCGCTGTACATTATTGCATCGGTATTATTACGCAAGTTTTCGACTGATACAATACTTTGCAGAAAATACCTGGGTAGTGTCTTCATCGTGCACCGTGAAGGAATGTATCAGTGGATTAATATCAACAAATGTAAAAAAAAATGCATTTCTTCTTTGCATTACTTCACTGTCGAAGCAATGGGGTTTCAAATTGTGGAAATCCACAGTGTGATGGGCTTAGGCAGTTCAGTGTTGGTCCTAGAACTCAGGCAGGTGAAGGGGTCGTTCAATCACGGCGCTTTTCTAGGCTTTAAACCCCAATCATGAGTGAGCATTTATTAATTTTTATTTACTTTCATTTTTAAACACCAGTACAGCGCGCACAGATATGGTCTTCGTTGTTTTCGATGGGGCATTTCCATGGATGTGGCCGATGTCGTAGCTGACGTTCGAAGTAGTAATACTAATAAAATCTTCAGTTTAACACGTCGGCTTTCGCCACCAATATCATTCATAATACACTTTTTGGGGGTTAGATCACGTCAATTTATTATTTCCTGAAGTAATTAATAAAATCCTAATATTTACCTCGGGAAAATCTCAGCGAGTCCCGCTACATTTTGGTTGTTTTTGGCCAATTCCCTGAACTGAGTGTTTTTGCATATGTCGGGACGCAGCAGAGAAACCCCACCACACATGCAGGAGGGTAACGCACATCACTGCCACCTCCTGGCAATTTCACGGCGCTGGTGGTTACCCAGCCAAGTTGCTAACCCGGCTCAACCCCCGCTATAGCTCTCGAGATCTCACAGATGTGGTGCATTTAGCGCGATGTGGTCATGGGCATGAAGGAATTCCGCATCTTCGATTCCTCTCGATTGTGCACAACCCTGCCAAGCCAGGCCCTTGACCCCCCCCCCCCCCCAGTTCCCAGGAACATTGCTGCCTGGACAGAAGCTCCCTTCACTCCACTGTACGAATATATGGAAACTGCCTTCCTGAACACATTGTCGGCGAAATCACCGATTCTGGTCTTCAGGCATTCAAATGCCGAGCTCACGCACACACGGGACATATCCTGACTTCACCGCACGCCTTGTAGGGACTGAGTCTTTGAGCTGCAGTGAACCAATGATCATGCCGATTAGATGTACTCGTGTCTGATATGTCTCTTGTTCACAATTGCACCCAATAAAAAAAAGTCACAATATACAGGCACTTTGTCATACCACTGTCAGATGAAAGGGCTTTTCGTGCCTCGTCGGCCCTCGAGGGCTGTTTGACAATACTTCACCATGCTGGTCAGTGCGGGGTTGATGAAGGGGGGCACACAGGACCAGTTCAGATAGCCGTGGCTGCTGTCTGGCCAGCATGGCATTCTTGGATTAACTATGTATGAAATGAGGAGCCGCCCCCGATCCAAATGCAGCAAAGTAATCTGTATGTGCAGTATGGTCAATCATTGTTATGTTTATAGTTGTTCAGCAAATGAGTGAATTGTATGTGTAATCAAGTGGGTGGAACGAACATGGATTAAAGCTGTAAACTATTTTTATTTTACCAGGTAGGGCCCACTGACCTACATAGCTCTCGTTCAGAAGCTACCTCGCCACAAATTATAGCTCCAACGAAGTGGCTTATCACGTGGACATTTTATTGCAGCCAAATACTCTAAACGCGCATTGATTATAATAAATGTAAAGGGGGAAAACCAGAGGACCCGGAGAAAAATCCACGCGACCACGGGGCGAAACGTGAAAACGCACGACCTCCTGCATACCAGGCGAGGGAGTTAACATCTCGCCTCTGTGGCGAGATGGTTTATCTGTTGGGTGCAGCGCTGCAGAAGTGCTGTCACTTATCAGGCCGGGATACCTTTGTCGGGCATTCGGCCGCCGATTTGGTGACATTCGTTGTGCTTGCGCATGCAGCAGGGAAAACAGCGAGCCGGTTGTCTCATCTTGTCCTCCCCGCACAGCAGAAGAAAGACATCTTCTTGGTTCTTTCGGTAAAGTCACGTAGAATGGAAATAATAAAATAATAAAATAATAAAATAATAAAAATAAAACATAATAAAATAATTCTCACGACGTTTCGGCCACAACGCAAGCAGCCGTCCTCAGGTGGAGAGCAGGTCTGTCGAGTAGACAGAGTCTCTGTCTACAACGCTGCTTGCGTTGTGGCCGAAACGTCGTGAGAATTATTTTATTATGTTTTATTTTTATTATTTTATTATTTTATTATTTCCATTCTACGTGACTTTACGGAAAGAAGCAAGACGATTAATCCCTGCAGTCACGAAAGCTTTAAATCGAAACAGAAGAAAGACGTTAACAAAGCTCGCGGTTTTGTTTGGTGAGCATCCAACAAAATAAGGGCACGAGGTGCTGATTGCGTAAAGGCGTCATCGTCGTCGTCGTCGTAGACATGGCAAGGCGTGGCTGTTGAATTTGGACGAAAGCAATTCGTTGGAAGCTCGGTGTGTGCACGAGCAGCAGGGCTGGAACAGTGCCACTTACCGCTGGCGAAATACATTTGGCCAAAATCTTTAGCGGCATTGTCCCAAAGAGCTTGCAACTCATTTATTTAAAATATTCCTCTGTTTCAGGCCAAAAGCGTCACAGATACCCTATATAAAAGTGAAATATCAGCCCCCTAGGTTTTGGTTGGTATTCACGCCAGCAGTAATGAGAAGGAGCGTGTTGATTTAATTTAAAAATCCGGGATGTGGGAAATGAGCTCTAATATTGATGCATCATCCAGATCGCTGAATCCAATCACTTTAAATCCGCTGTGAATTGAATTTCCTTTTTAGCGCCCTTAATGAAGTGGAAAATGTCTACACTGTGCTCGCCTGGATTCTCTCTGAAAGCGATAATGAGATTTTGTGTTTTTAATACATGCCGAATTTTTGAAATTTGGAAGACAAAAAGATTGCAAGGAATTAAATTAGAAAAAAAATATTTTTTTTATGTTTTACATATTTTTAATCCTGAAAAGATATCAGATAAGGCCACCGTGCCTGGGAACTAATGACAGATTGCATTTTGGCAAACTAATTGCGTTTGGGAGAGATTTGTGATTAGAACTCCGCGCCAACCGGAGTGGGAGCGCTTGGCAGTGTCCGTGCGTTGACACCTGCATCTGTGTTCGACACAAACATTCTGCGCGCGGAGTGCGGAGAATTGTCGGAACTGCCTTCAGTAAAATTGGCAAAAAAAATTAATTAGTTCAATAATTCCTCTACATTGTTTTTTTTTTTAAGCTTCACTTTTTAATTACGGGAACATAATTACACCGATGGGCTGATTATTTTAATATGCCTGCTTACTAATGATAGTTGAAGCGGAGATTTAGTTCATATCTGGAAACAATTGTGCTGGGCACATATTTGCACAAGGCAGTTTTTCCTACCATTTACACCACTCTACAACACGCGTGTTAGACCACGATCCTCTCGAGCCTCCACTCGCGTGTTATTTTCTGCAACTGTAAACACAAATGCGTGTTTCTTTCTCTCTCGCTGCAGTCTCGTTTATTCGCCGGCGTTCACCACTCGCATGGCGTCGTATGATGTAACGCAGTCCACATTACGCACAGAAGAGATAACTTCCAAATGTTGTCTGGTGTGTTTAGCCTTGCGTGATTTGCCCTATAGAACCGCACTCTTACCAACGATGGGATCTGTGCAATTACAAAGGGCCAGTTGTTTTCTTGACAAGAAAGATTAATCAAACTGGGGCGCGATGTCACCCAAAAAGGCTGCACGCGTTGTTTTAATAACTTCTCGTGTAGTGTCTGCGATGCTAAAATATTAATTTGCCGCAATACAGCGGTGGCATAGAGAGACTGGGATGGTCTTTTGACAGGATAACCATTTTGCACACTCGTACGAAATTGCTGCGTGCTTTTACATAGCATCCAGAGAACACGTACAAATCTATTTGCCAGATGAATACTAATATTATTATTTTTTATCGCTCATTATACTAAAATTTTATAACGTGATTGGATCTTCTTCATGGCTCGGCCATTCGCAGTTCTCAATTTTTTTTTTTGCGTTTGTGTGGAGAGACTCACAGCGACGGTAGGAGATGGCCCAAGTCCTCCACTTAAGCAGATGAGTAATTTCCTCCTTATTGCTTTGCTTTATGCGTACACTTTAATATATGAATGTGACTGTGAATGGCTATAATCGAAATTGTAAAATATGCTCACAGCCTGTGTGGCATTGTACCCAAAAAGAATTGCCATCTCTGCCTGCGTGTGCTTTCTTTTACAATGCGCCTAAACTGGATTTTTAAAAGTCCAAATATCGTTTATAACGTGGGCTATTAAGCAGTATTGATTGTTTAATATTGACCATTAATGCGTTCATGTTTTACTCACAGAGTAGTTACTGCATTTAAAATGTCAATGTAAGCATTTGCCTTTGACATCGATATTACAGACATATTGACCCAAATTTCATTGCTTTGAACGTCGGTTTTTGCTTGTTAACTTTTAATAAGATAACCCTAACAAGCAACCGTGAGTTCTGCCAATTTCTTTATGGCTTTATCCTTTTTAATATCCATAGCTGGCTATGCTTAATGGAAAAAAAACACACACAACCACTAACCCAGCAACTGGGAATATTTTTGCTTATAAATCAGCCCATGCTAGCTCTCCAATAAATAAGTGTGTTTCTCTCTCTCGGCATAGATGATCATTTGTAAAGTACCACATACACTTGGAATACTGCCATGGCCTTATTCTATTTAAAAAAAATTATAATGTGAATTTGCTAACGAGAAATGTGGAGAAGGAAGGGGGGGGGGGTTACTTATTTTGTCATGCCAGTGTGGTGGGGTGATATGTTTAGGCATTATCTTTCAAATTGCCTTAAAATTAAGGATGTTAAAGAGGGATTGCGTTGAAAACTGCCAGACGTGGGAGGCTGTACGCATTAATACAGCGCGCGTTATCTGCAAACAGAAAATTTTGCCTTCCGATGCAGGGCTGATGGAATCCTGCCCGGTGGTTTTTTTTTTCTATTCTTCTTCTTTTGTTGCGCCCTTGTTGTGTCTTTAACCTCCAGGTAATTCTGGCGTGCCGGGGGGGGGGGGTTGGGGATGGGGCTGTCCATCATCTCCGAGAGACGCGGCCGCATCGCCCGCCACTCGAGGGAGGAGGAGGAGGGGGGGCGGGGGCTGCAGGGAGAAATAAATGCGGATGTCCTCTCGCCGTGCCAACGACACCTGAGCAAGGTGAACGCGGCGCCCTGGCACACAGAGAGAGAGAGAGCTCGGCCGGCTAGTCATTGCCCAAGCTGCCCGATTGGGCCGACAATTCGATGAGCGACGTTATGGTCAGTGCCGAGCTTAATTGTTGTTATTCATCCAAGGCGGCAATTCTGCATTGTGTGGATTATATAGGCGCGTCTGCCTCTGTATGCGTTGTGTGTGCGAACGCCCGAGTAACATTTGTCCGTGGTTTTGTGTTATCGAAGGCAGGAGTCGTCAGAGCCGAAGTATACATCAATTTTTTTAGGCGTGTTTTTTTTACTTGTTCTTACATTCACCGTTGTTTATCCGTTACCGATTCCTTCATTCGCTGACCTTCCTTGCATGTCAAATGTAACAGCACGAGATAACATCATCATCATCATCCGTCATGAATCTATCTCTCCTTCAGGCCGTTGTTATCCTCCATAACTGCTTCTCAAACTCCATTTGTGTATTGCGAGCGTATATTTTAAAGGCTTTCCGCATTATCACGTTGGTCCTTTTGCTGATTGGCATTTGTTTTGCCATTTGTTTTCTTCCCCCTTTGACTTGCATTCTGTTTTCTCTTGCCGGCTATTGAAACATTTTGTTGCGTGTTCTATTTTGTTTTTTAAACATGCTTTGATTCCCGTTACGCACTCTCTTGTTTTTTTTCGTGTCATCATCTTCTTCTCATTTCATTATTCCGTCCTATGTCTTTATGCGCTGTTTAATATAACATAGATGCATATTATCTCCGCTCCCTCCTCCCCCACGAAGCGTAATTAAAACCAGCTGTCCCCTGCCGTCTGCAGCCGTGCGGAAGCTGTAACAAACATTTTATCTGGCTTCTCATCAAAGCGCCCGAAGGATGCGGCGCAGCGGCCCATCTGCGTTGGCTGTTTAGTCTGTTGGGGGGGGGTGGGTGAATTAACAATCGTATTATAATACAGCGCGCTTGCACAGACGGCGCAGACGCGCGCCGGCTTGCATCAAACACAAGGCCCGCGAACGCACGCGCGCACGCACACAAGCGCGCGGTCCTGCACACAACACGCACGGCATATTAATACTTCCACTCTTGCACAAATGTCGAGCTGTTAAGTAATTAATGCTCTGTAATCATTTAATTGTCTGCAAGGGGTGGCAGGAATATTTATATTCAATCTACGGCTCATTAGGGACTCCCAGCAGTATTTAGCTGCGAACAAAGTGCGTTTTTTTTTGGCTTGGGAGCCGAGACAAGATTCGTCTTTAAAACAAAAAGGATGTCACACCCGTTTTTAACTGCCATTGCAGAAACTCCCTCCCACTGCGCTTGCTGACCAAGGACAATGATGGGAACGGCCTTAAGAGAGACGCCTTTGATTTTGCTAAACTAAAAAAAACCTTCTACCGCAAGCGGCCGTTTTCAACCGCAGTTATTTTCCCTCTTCCATCTCTTTTTTTTTGTTGTGGTCAACCGTAAGCGCGTGTGCACAAGTAAGCATTCGCACTTTTATATTAAGCTAATTAAGAGCGGCCCATTGAATCTAATGTTTGTGTTGGCAGGTAGCCGGTTTCAAATCGGCCTTTGGTGTGTCGCATTCAATGGTGGGACCATCTCTGTGTGCCGTGAAGAAGGGCTCTTGCCCGAAACGTCGCACGTTTTACATTTCCGCGCGCAGCAGGGCACTCACGTAGCGATATCATACGACTGACGGTCGGTTCCATTTGGGTCAGATCGTGTGGGTACAATGCCAGTGAGAACTTCTCACCCTCCGCATACCCTCCGCATGGAACCAAGCGAATCAAGCTTGTCACGTGGTCAATGTGCCGATTGATTTTAGATTTTCGGAAAAACGGTTACAAAAATAATTAAATAAAGAATAGAGACATTTTACTATTTTGAACGACGTTTCGCCAGAGGATAAAATCAGCATAATCTGGAGGTAGATATTGATTGCTGTTGTTGTAATATTACCTTTTAAGGTCGTTGGTTTTCCTTCACGAAGCGTGTTGAGTCTTCATTTGGAGCAAAGCAGCGTCAGCACGAACAGCAGAGAGGGTGTGTCGCGGTCTGGTGATGCAGTCGCTTGATTAACCCAGATAGTGATCGAAAACAAGTGTCTGCCAATGAGTGTAGGGTTGTTGAAGCCTCGTGGCTGACACAATAATGTCCATGGCAGCAGTGAAGATTGTAGGCCGATTGATGTTGTTCTTCTTCTCTCTCTCTCCGCAATGATGATGACGACGAAATGTCCGTGAAAAGGGCATGATTTGAGATCACAATAAATACTCGTTGCGATATGCACAAGAGCGTTGTATGTGCAAGAGTCAAAAACAAAAAAGCTCGATTCGCGGCGAGGAACTAATCCTGGCCACTAACACTGTCAATAAATAATGATGATGATGATGACGATAATAGGAATGATGAAGAAGGAAGAAGGAAGAAAAGGAACGAAGAGGAAAGATACATTCTAGATTTGAAGCTTTCGTGACTGCAAGGATTCATATTCTTAGGTATTTTCGGTAAAGTCACGTAGGTAAAAAATGTAAATTAAAATTAGTAAAATAAAAATAAAAAAACACGACGTTTCGGAGGCAACACAAGCTTCCGTCTTCAGGTGGAACCGTCACAGCCACGACAGCTGTATCACGTAAATGAGAGATTACAAGAGCTACCACTCCGTATATATATTAATTTTAATTTCATTTTTTTACCTACGTGACTTTACCGAAAAAACCTAAGAATAGGAAAGATAAAACTGCGTCGGTGAATAATTTCCTCGGGGGCGAGCGTGAGGTCTGCGTCTGCGCTGAATCTCTCGTCCGTTCGCCTCGTGGGCCCCGCGTGTTTACGCGGCCGTGGCCGGGCATCGGCGTCCCCTCGCAAATTCATTACTTTGGCGCTCGCTCGTGAAGTTGACGAATACCTGAACTTTTAACGGGCGCGGAATTTGCCGCGTGACGTATTCCTAAGAGGTGGCGGCGAAACCTTTTCCTTGGCGCTCGGCTCACCCAAGTGGCCTTGTTAACGCGCATTAGCATTTTGTTGGGGGGGGGGGGAAACAACAATCAGAGCCACCGGAGGTAGTGGGGGGGCTGGAGTTTTGAGAAGGTCTTTGATGTTTGCTGGGGGGAGGTGTAGTCATTTATTTTCACGGGCACGCACAACCGCGCGCACACACGCACACAAACCCAATTTAAAATTGCCTTTGTTGTAACGTCTCCCCTCGGTAAGAGAGTGGCGGTCGTAATGATTAAGTTTAACGCGATTGCTTGAGTGCGCGTGCGTGATTGGTGGACGCACCGATAGACGAATGTCTTCCTGTGAGCCCCTCTGTCGGCTCGCTCGGACAACGGCTGTTAGCGAGGGTCAAAATGGGCCGATGGTGCCGGATGCAATGACCGGCGACACGTCACAGTGCTCGAATTGTAAATGTCGTGGATGTGTCCTCTTCCCCAACACGCCGGTGGGCTGCAGTAGTCACGAATGGACCATATTTTGTTTACGTGACAAACCTCACTAATTGGCTGTGTCGGGTGGTGGCGGGTTAACGACACATTTCTTTTAACTTATGCGATATAACTCGAAAAAAACCCTTCATTACGAGCTAGGTCCTATTAAGGCCGGCACGTCACGTGGGAGTGCAGTGTGAGTGACACGTTTATTTGCCCAATGTTGACATCCGCACACTCTGCGTTATACAGTCATCAACTCGCATTCTTATTCGGCATGGTCAGGAATTGAATCCAGATCCTCAGCAACGTAGACGATGATGTCTGCCTGGGTATGTTGTACCATCGGACACTCCACCCCCACATCACCCAACTCCCAATTGGTGATAGGGCAGTTGTGGAAAGAGTGGAGAGTTTCCCATACCTGGGCAGTGTGCTCATGACCGGCTCCGGTTTGACAGCAGAGGTCTCACTCGGAATCAGTCGAGCGGCATTATCTTTTCATCGGCTGTGTAACGCTGCGTGGAAGCTACCTAGTCTATCACTCCGCACGAAGCTTCAGGTCTTCTCGGCCACGGTCATTCCCTCCTTTCTCTACGCTTGCGAAACGTGGACCCCCCTAATGGAACATCTTCGGCAGTTAGAAACATTTAGGCTAGCCTCCCTACGATCGATCCTGGGTTTAACCAGGCTGGATTGTGTGAGGAGCTCACAAATCCTTTAAAGATGTGGACAAAGTCCCATTAGTGAGCTCCTCCGGCAGGCAAGGCTGCGTTGGCTGGGTCATGTAGCCCGCATGCCCAGCCACCGCATGCCTATACAGCTTTTGTTCGGCCGGATCGAGGGGGCTAAACGGGCGCGGCACGGGCTAGAGAAGAGATGGAGTGATGTGGTACAGGAGGACGTGGAGCTGAGTGGACTTGCCGATGACTGGTACCAGCGGTGTCAAGATCGGCCTCTGTGGAGGAGGCTCGTGAAGGACGCTACTGTGCAGTTGGAGGCAGTCGCCCTCCAACAACAACGGAGGGCGGAGGAACGACGCTCACAACAACGAGCGGAGCGCCGGGTGGCTAAACACAGCAAGTTGGCACAATAGGGGGCACAGGTGGTGCATCAGCCAGTCGTCTCAGTCAGTCGACCCGTGGCATCTGGGTCTGCCCCGTGACCTCCTGCCAGCGGGCGTTCGACACTTCACGTGGCCTCAAGGTGCACATAGCCTGGCACAAGCGTCATGGCTGACGTCACCGCCACTTAGTGGCGAATGGCGGTTGTTGTTGTTGTTGGCTGTGTTTTGGGTACGTGTGTTCGTGTAAGACGGTGGTGTAAACATCAGAACTGGGGATGCAAAGGTGGCCGGGCATGGTGATGGCTACACCACTACACCACCTCCTCACGCTGATGCACTTCGCCTTCATAAGTGTTCGCTGATAGCACTTGCCCCAACAGTGTGTGCAGGAGGGATCTTTTGTATTTGTGTGTGTGTATTAGTATCAGAGGCGTAGCTAGGGGGTGGGCAGGGGGGTACATATGTCCCCGGGCGCCAAGGTAAAGGGGCGCCAAATTTAGGCTTACAACGTCACATTATAACTTATTGCGGCGGGCGCGGCAGCCTGAAACTACTGCACAAATCTACACCTCAACCTAAAAGTGTATATATCCCGCCACACACAGCCTACATGTCATGTAATTACATGTTGGTATGTGATTAAACGGGGGGGGGCGCCAATTTTTTAGTTCGTCCCCGGGCGTAAAATATCCTAGTTACGCCACTGATTAGTATTGGTAAAATTAGGGCTTAAACATTTACAATTGTCTGTCAACTTCAATATTATTAGAAATGCCTGGGAATGCATGTTCTGCATTGTGAGTTTAGCTTCATGTGAGAAAAAAAACATATCTAGAAGGTGACCCCCCTCTGAAAAAGTAAATATAACTCTATCAGACATCGTGCAGGAGTGTAACCTGTGTAAGCCTCGCCTTTGGTAAAGTTCTGATTGCCAGGAACCCCCTACTGCGAACAGAGTAGGCATTTATGTCGAATTGACTTGAACATGCTCTTTAACAGCTGGAGGTCCGCGCAATAAGGCGATAAGATGTTTTTCAAGTTAAGTTTGATGTCTTCTGCGAAATGCCTCGTGACATTAAACTGCTCATCTGTGTTTGCAAGAGATTCGCTTAAATAAAACATCTGTTGGCTGTTGATCTGAGGCTGCGAGGGATGCCACTCACCTGAGAGCGAGACTGCGCCCACAACTTGTTTTCTCTCCGGTTTTGTCTTTCACATTTAAAAAAATAAGAAGGGTGGCTCGCTTTGGAACAAAATCTGAAGAGGTTTTTTTTACCGCCCCCCCACCCCCCAGCCTCCTTTTTTCACTTTAACACATCCACCAACTAATAACCATTGTGTGCGTGTGTAGCGAAGAGTTGGTGACCCTCCAAAACCTGGGTGACAAGACGGCTGATGAGCAGCAAGATAACGAGCTTACAAACAGTGGCAGCCACACGACTCCGTGTGCTCTGCGACAGGATCGGGGGTCAAGAGGTCAAGTCCACGGAGTTTCCTTTAAGATGAGTGCGATGGCGCGAGAGTAAGAGAGAGCGAGAGAGAGAGAGCTAGAGAGAGAGAGAGAAACACAGCGGAGGTGGGGAGGAAGGAGCTGAGTGGAGATGAAGGCAGGAACGCCGCTGCTGTTGTTGAGACCGGCGGGGGGGGGGGGAATGGGTCCCCTGCAGATCGTGACGGCATAGACAAGCATCTGGCATTTTACTGCCTGACAGCCGGGCCTTGTTTGTTCTCCGTAACGAGCGCCGCAGTCGCGCTAATGAGCGTTTCCATGCGCTATTATTGCCTCTTCAAAAAAAGAAAGAGGCTGTGGAGCGTTGGCTAGATACCGGGGTTAAATCCGCGCTCTTCTCGCCCCCCCCCCCTTCCCACACACCTCTCCCACGCGTAACTTCTTCGAAGAAGCGGTGTCCTTTTCGCTGCAAGTGCATCATTAAACGCTGCCACCGTTGTGCAGTAAACACTACAAATAGGGCAAAGTGAGTGAAGCAACACACACACACAAAACAACAAGGTACGTCTCACGCAGCCTCGGGGCAGCGTGAGACGTACCTAGCAATGCCCGAGGTGGCACCTCGGATTTTTTTGAGTTCTCACCGGATGTGGCCATCCGTGCTTGCCGTGCCAGTCAGATGCACAGATCTTCGATCGAGGGAGCCACGTGTTGCATATCATTGCCAGAATCGTAGGGTCTGCCTTTAATTTGCGAGAGCGTTGCACAAGAGACCGCCAGCTGCCATTATTCAGTGCGCCCGTTTGCGGGAGACGTCAAACTCAAAGAGGGCATCTGGCTCACGGATGCTTTAAATAAAACCCACGCTGTCAACAGGCTGACAATTTGCGCGGCGCGTCTGTTTAACAAGACAAATAGGCGCGCTTGCAACTGCGGGAGTACCTCGCAATACGGAGTAGATGCTTTCCTAGAGATTCTTCCGTGTTGTGAAACGTCGTGTATTTAATAACCTTCAACATTAGCACAATGAGGATGCGTTCCCAGCCTTGGTCACTTACCATTTCATACTATAAAAACGTCATAACTTACCATTCATATTATAAACAAAGACAGTTGTTGTTATTGAAAATACTATTATATTTCATACTGTACAGTATTAATATTTTTAAACAACTGACATAAATGACAGAAACATAGTGAGGAAACATAATATTCATATTTATATGCAAAGTAGATCGACGAAATTAAGTATTTCTCCATTTATTATTTAACTTTCCATTTAAGGTAATGGTAATAAATACACAGTTCGCTTTACCGAAACTTCGTTGATGGAATATGGAGGTATATTCTTAGGTTTTTTCGGTAAAGTCACGTAGGTAAAAAAAATAAAATTAATAAAAGTAAAATAAAAATAAAATAAAAATCGCTTAAAAGCTTGTTATGCACCTACGTGCCTTTACCGAAAAAACCTAAGAATATGAATCCTTGCAGTCACGAAAGCTTCAAATCTAGAAGGAATGTGAAGGTGTCACTGAACAGCAGCGTATCCTGCACCGCCACTATCGGTGGGTCTTCGGGGCTGTGATGCGAACGCGAGTTGAGCTGGGAAATGATGGCAACATTCTACATTTGATTCTAGATTTGAAGTTTTCGTGACTGCAAGGATCCATACTCTGTTTTTTTCGGTAAAGTCACGTAGGTGAAAATAAAAAAAAATCATCACTTTAATTTACTTTTATTTATTTTTATGTTTTATTTTATTTTTCACCTACGTGACTTTACCGAAATAACCAAATAGTAAAAATGGCAACGTTTATGCCGTTTTGATTCGCGCGTTAATTTATATTTTACTCGCATTTAATAAAAAAAAAAATGATGTTATGTAAAAAAAGAATACCCTGTTTGAACTACCCTAACCCGAGAGATCTAAATGCCCCTCCTCCCTTAAACAAAAGTATAGCTGCATTTTATTAATACATATAATATATATTGCGGCGATATGAATACATTTGCATTTCCTGGTATTGAGAGAGAAGTGAATGCGTTTGTGTGGGGGGCAGCGCGGTTCACGGAAATGTTTGCATCGGCTACGTGTGCAGTTTGTCGTCATTCCTCCGACGAAGGCGGCTGGCTACGTACGGCGCGAAAGAAGTTCGATGTGCGTACGAGTTGTGCCAAAACAAAGTTTGAGAAACACTTCTCTGAGGTCTTCCAGGTTTGTCCATTTGCTCGTGTTAGCCACTGTGGGGCAGCACCATGTCCACTTTGATGACTTCGCTGGACGATGTTGGGGGGCGAGGGCTGCGGCTAAAACAGCTGAACGATTAAACAAACTTCGATTTAAAGCTTTCGTGACTGCAGGGATTCATCTTCTTGGTTCTTTCGGTTAAGTCACGTAGGTATGAAATAAAATAAATCACGACGTTTCGGGCGCAACACAATCGTCCGTCATCAGGTGGGACAACCACAACGAGAAACAATTGCTGAAGTGGGCAAAAGGGCTGCTGTGACAAGAGGCTATATAGGTCTACATGACTTTACCGAAAGAACCAAAGAGTATGGATCCCTGCAGTCACGAAAACTTCAAATCAAGATGAAACAAACGTTGCGTGTTGCGATCAACCCTCCAGGAGTTGATTTTGCCGTACACATCTGTGGAATATTTGTTTGAGTTTTCACGTGCGGAAAAACATAATCATCCCATCTCATCGTGCTGTGTCTTAGTTCATAACAACTCGTGGAATCCAAGATTTAATTTAACAGTTCATAGATTTCATTGTTAATGATTATGGAGCGCACTCATTTGCATGTTAAAATAACAGACCTTAGAATCATTACATTGGCTACCTCGCCTCTCAGTTTACTGCAATTAAAATCACAACTTGCACATTGCATTTGTCTCTTAATTTTGTTTGGGGAACTGATATTATAATGCGATTGAAATGTGCGTGTGCTGAGAACGGCCTAGTGTGAAGTAAGTTGTGATTAGGAATAAGGCCTACGCGGGCTGTCTGACTCTCGTCTATCTCGCCTTGGGGTATTGGCCCGTGTCCGATTGTACACGGTTCTATCTTTTGATCTCAGTGCAGTGGATTAGACACCCAGCAAGGGCAAGGCACACGCAGCTCACAAGCACAGTGGCAATTAACCCTTTCCTCCGCAAGGACTCAGATGCACGCGCAGGCTCAGAAAATGTTTGCGGTGAAATCGTCTGCGTTGTTAGTTTATGTTCATAAAACTGCGTTCATTGTGGCTTCACCCTTCCGAAGCGACTTTGAAAGACGTGCTTTTTGAGTTATTATTCTCAATTACGAAGTCTGTGGGCGGTTATCGTGACTGCATTTTATATCATTGTGCCTGATAACACCACATTTTTGTTGTTGTTGTTGTTGTTGAAAAAATGCCATTGCTTCCGAAGAGTTTGTATGATTGTTTAAGAATCGTGCCACGTCTGCTTTCACTCGTCCACGTACGTGCACCGATGCGTGCGCAGGTCCCTCCGCACCGTGCGGGCCTGCTTGCGGGCGAGCGCAGGACGTGAAAAAGCAACGGAGCCGGCACTGGAATGGGGATCACGCCATCTCTGGAGGGGTTAATCACGGCACAACCGCGCCTAACGAGAACATCTCACCATGTGAACACACGGGAACCCAGCGGCACACACCACCCGCTCACTCACCCCCCACCCCCCCGTTCCCCCACCACCGTCGTTTCAGTCCCGCGGCACGGCATACGCGCTGATCAATTAAACTTTCATCCATCGTTGCGAGGAGGCCCGGTGGCTCAAGGGGGGTCAGGGCTGAGCCGGCGCCGCTGAGACCCTTAGTTCGATTCTGGGTTTTGCCCAACAGTGATTAAATCGGGTTTCTCCTCCAGCGGAGCGAGCTGATGATCTCGGCGCGGTCACCGACGAACGTCGCGAGCAAAGTCCGTCGGATTAAATGTGGATTTTAAATTGATGTTGCTAAATTGCAAATGCGTGGAGGTTTGATTGCCACATGGTAAATGTTTCTCTGGGGCAGGGTTCCGTGCAGAAAAGTTCAGCAAGCTCGCATGCGACTCAAGAGGAGGTCACTAGATGAGATCTCAGAAGTAAAATTTCGATTTAAAGCTTTCGTGACTGCAGGGATTCATCTTCTTGGTTCTTTCGGTAAAGTCACGTAGAAGGGAAGTCATAACATAATAAAAATAAAACATAATAAAATAAAACATATTCAAATAATTATTTTAATTATTTTATTATGTTTTATTTGTATTATTTTATTATGTTTTATTTTTTATTATTTTATTACTTCCCTTCTACGTGACTTTACCGAAAGAACCAAGAAGATGAATCTCAGAAGTAGTTTTGTAACAGCTGCGTCCACGGGCTCCTCTCTGTTGTGGATCAATGGTGCACAGCTCTGCAAGAGACTTCCTCCCATGACGTGACACCGATAGCACAGATTGCGAATAACAATTGGGAACAAGGTCAATTATTTTACATAAATGTATGACATTAAATTTAGTTTTTTCGGTAAAGTCACGTAGGTGAAAACAAAATAATTAAATAAAAATGTAAATAAAAAACTACAATTATTGGAGCAGCCACACCTGATGACGGATGCTTGTGTTGCTTCCGAAACGTCGTGATTTAATTTAGTTGTTTTTTTCACCTACGTGACTTTTCCGAAAAAACCAAAGAGTATGGATCCTTGCAGTCACGAAAACTTCAAATCTAGAATCAAATTTAGTTTTTTTACTTACTTTCACCCATCATCGCAGGGTGAGCGCACACATCCAGCATGATGGATCAAAACGCGCACAGTTACCACAACAATCTTGATACACGCACAACATCTTGATAAACCCCCTTGCGCATTCAACGATGTATTGTTCAAAGAAACCAATATCGCGGATCCCCAAAGTGTACCGTCAATCCTCCACTCGTCAGCAGCAATGTGGACCAAGGACGCATTGTATTATAATAATAATAAAATGGTGATCACAGTGATAGAACATTAGATTGGATCGTAACTGATTGGCAGTATTTTTTTAATGAAATGGCAGCGAGGGAACACAAGCGAGATGGCTCATGTGGAGGTGGAAAATTTAAATACCAGGTGTGTGTGTGTGCGTGCGCGTGTGAGGAGCGTAGTGTAGTGGTTAGCGCGCTGCGCTACGAACCCGGCGAGCCGGGTTCGATTCCCGCTCACGGCCAACGCCAGTGACGATTATCTGAACAGGTCATGGGCCTCCCCTAGGTCGACTCAGCCTCAAATAAGTACCTGGTACGGTGTGTAAAACATTTTCACTGGGGAGACAAAGGCGGCCGGGCGTGGTTCTGGCCACCGACCCCATCGTGTGCTGTGCCGGCCTTTATAGGTGCTCGCTAACAGCACTTGCGCCTACAGTCTGTTAAAGACTATACAGGGAATCTTTGTTTTTGATAGAGATGGACTTTGCCTATATAGGGTTGTGAAAAGTTCAAGTGATTTCTTCCTCAAATGCGCGTTGAATCATTGGAGCGCTGAGCCAGTGGTGAGAATTCAGAATTCCGATGGCGTTCGCGAGTCTAACCACACGATATAGCCACTGTTAACTTCCTCACGAAGTGGTAGCTATTTTATGAACCTCAACGAGTTGAGGGGCTGAGTCGAACCCCTAACCAGGATTTAACCTTGCGACATTCCTATCGCTGAAAGTGTCTCGTTCTGCAACTGAGCCAGATGGCCCCCATGTAGTTGTGGAGTGAGAATGGCTGATGCTGCTGCTGATTCCACTGTTGATGATAATGCGGTTGCTGCTGCTGATCATGATGATGTTACAAGCAGGGAGGTATGCATGCTCAGTTTACCTGACATTCCTATTAGGGGCATATCCCACCTTCAAAATTTAATTCCAAGATGTGCCGCTGCACTGGTTTGACATGCTTCCGCTCTGGTGTGAAAGTTACAAAGCCCTCTAATGTGGAATGATTCCAATTCACCCATTCCCATATTTTCTCAACAAAGCGTGGGTGATGTGTATAATTGAAATACCCACGCCACTGAGTAAATGTCCCACTCTCAATCTCGAGATGTTCCTCCGGATTCTATTCTGCAGCTTTTTTTTCATGCCGTGCCACTTCACATCTCGACATTTCGACATCATCGACGCGCTCCATTCAAATGGCAATTAAGTGGCGATAACACGGAGCGCCTCCGTCGATTGGCAAACACGCAGCAAATCGCGAGACCGGAGGGAGGAGGCATGACGACAAAGCGTGGTTTTTTTGAAAGCCGCGGCTCCTCTTCCCCCCCCTCCCACCCCGCAAGCTGCGCTTGGCATCAGCGGCTCGCAGGCCACGCGGCAACAGCGTTCTCATCGCTCGAGGCAAGCGTTTGTCCCCGTTGCTCCGAGCTTCAGAGCCGAGCAAGGCTGGTTGCGGACGCGTCTCGCGCGAGGGTGACGTTTTACCCCGACGAGTTGCAGGACTCACGGCGTGAGTCTCGTGTTTATACCGTTCATGTTTTCGTACGCAAACAGCAACAACACATCCTGCTGGCAATAGTTTCGTGATAAACACGATAGCTGTGGCTGGGTTAAAAAAAATAACACACATATTAGCTGAATTTGTTAATTATAGCAAGCGTTATTTTCGTGACAAACCCCCCTCCCACCCCTCAAATGCAAACATTTTGGTGATTAGAAAAGTTAGGGAATTAATGTGAACAGGTATCATGGAATAGTTTTTTTTTTACTTAAAAAAATGAAAACACCAGAGTTGGCCACGTGGTACAGGGGTCAGAAGCTGAGCCGGCACCGTCTAAATCCTGGGTTTCAATCCAGGATTTCAGACGCTGGTGATTCAACTGACTTCTCAAGTGTAACTCAAGTTAAATGTATTCTTAGGTTTTTTCGGTAAAGTCACGTAGGTAAAAAAACATTAAAAAGTAAAATAAAATAAAAAAAATAAAAATCACGACGTTTCGGAGGCAACACAAGCTTCCGTCTTCAGGTGGTACCGTCACAGCCACGACAGCTGTATCAAGTACTTGTATCAAGTCGTGGCTTGATGTACCACCTGAAGACGGAAGCTTGTGTTGCCTCCGAAACGTCGTGATTTTTATTTAATTTTACTCTTTAATGTTTTTTTTACCTACGTGACTTTACCGAAAAAACCTAAGAATATGAATCCTTGCAGTCACGAAAGCTTCAAATCTAGACTCAAGTTAAATGCTGTGAAAAAGGGCCATTGCCTGAAATATCAGCTCATATATGTCTCCTTTTAAGGCCATGATTTTACTTACAAATGTGTTCAGCTTTTTTCCAAAGTAAAGTAAGTTGATGATCTAAGCTTGGTGACTAATGACTATGTAAAAAGTGTAAACCACCCGATGTTACTAAATGGAGTGTTCACTTAATGTGGCTAAATTCCAGCTCTTAGAATACGAAAAAATTACATCGGTTTTACTGCCATATGACGGGTGATATTTCTGTTTATAACAGGGCATGTAGGAAAGTATGTACCAACGTATGTTGATTCTCTTTCGCACCGTACGTACCCAACCATGCTTATGAGAGGTTCGGGGGGGGGGTGAAGGACAACAAACCAAACACAAAAAGCAGTGTGCCCACTCGTGTGAGGATTAAAAGCAAAAGTATTCGATCATGGACCGTTCTCTAACGCCGGATTCCGCCACCCTGCAACATTCTCGAAACTACATTTCATCTCGTGCCAAGACGGCGATAGCACAATTGGAGTAAAAAAAAATTCAGAGAGAGAGAGAGACAGAGAAAAATGGCAAAAGCAGTGAAAAGGCTTCAAGCCAGTGACAGTGCAACACCTGTAAAATGCCAATACGCAATTAACAAGCTCTCTGTAGCCACGCTGGGCCAGCAGGAACATCACGGCTGGGCCATTTCCTTCCCCCGGGGCACGACGCTTTGATGTTAGTCAAGGTGGAGCGTATCTACTGTCACGGCCGTCGCGACTCGCGTGCGACTTTCATACAAGGCGTAGCAGACATAAATAAAAGCCAAGAACCTCACTATACATCAGCGCATAATGCTTATTGATTTTTTTTCTGTGGCTTTGTAGCGGGCTTATTTCGGACAATGCTAAACTGTATCAATCAATGCATCGCGGATTGTCGTGCGGTCGCGTTCGTTTGCGGTTTGACACCATTCGTTCTAATGGCAGCCTGCTGCTGATAGCGTCGGATTAATGTGAAACCCTTTTGTGTCCGCGACGCGATGGAATAATGCAAATGTACCCCCAATTAAAAAAAACCACGCGCGTAGCAGACACGTCTCTCATGTTTAATTATCTTCGTTATTCCCTATTTAGATCCGTGGCAGTTTGAGCCACAAATGTGACTGTAAACGAGCGCTAATGCGAGGGATACCGTGTTGTGGCTCATGCGGCTCATTAGAAGAAGAAGAAAAGAGAGAGAGAGAACAACCCACCCCTACCGCGTGCCATTTCTCCTTCGGAATCTCCTTCCCACTTTTTTCGCGGAATGTCGAATTCCGGGCGGAACCGCAGAAGCCCCCCCCCTGCCCCTTAGTGTTTGCGACCGTAATCAGCCCCGATCCAGTGTTTGCCTATTGTCGCGTTGCTTCCACGCCGCCGGCGCCGTGTCGCGATGTCACCCAGATAAATAAAGGCCACTTCAAAATTGTCAGCCGCTTGGGAAAGAAGCCCTCTTTATTGCCTCCCGTGTCGGTTGCGGACAGGGCATTAATCTGAGCGTGATCGGAGAGGTGGGGGGGGAGGAAGGGGGGGTCCTCCACCCACGCCCCCTCCACCGCCCCCCCCAATGGGAATCACCCCTCCCCTCCACACCTTTCTCCTTCGTGGTGGCTCTCCGTGCAGCAGCAGCAGCAGCGGCAGCAATAATGACCGCAATAGTAGTAATAATAATGATGATGTGCTTTCCCGCCGTTATGGATGGGCTAGGCTCACTGCCGCGTTCCTCGGGGGATATGCCCGCTGAAGGCAGATGTTGGGAAATGTTTCGTGGCCTTCGCGTTTGTGAGCCTCTTTCTTCGCTCCTGCATCTCTGCCGAGGAGGCCTTTGGCAGCGGTTTGCAATCGACACAGTTGCAACTCGTTAGGCAGACAAACAAGCCCCGAACATGCTCTATGAAGCCTGTTTTCTCATTTTCGTCAGCATCAGCAGCATCATCATCATTATTATTATTCCAACACTTATACGTGGAAAAAAACACACATTATCGGTCGAACGAAAGATTCGTGAAATAAAATTGCATCGGTCCTTGGCTTTACAATCACCGACAGCACCGTCAGCAACAGCGGCCGTGATTTATCCACTGCTGGATGAAGGCCTCCCCGCAAGTCGTCACCGTCTGCTGGGAAGCGGCAACCCGCCGAACAACCGCGCGCCAGAGAATTCCATCACCAAAGGTCCCCTTCGCGGGTCATTCTTGAAAAACAGCTTCTCAGCTGAATGTTACTTACCCGCGTTAACTAAACAGAATCAATCAGTCCAAAATCAATCCATCGCTCCATCTCTGCAGGGGATGCGCTCTCTCGCGGGCGCGTTTACTCTGTGGACTCGTCAGATTTGGCGTGAGACATTTCATTATTGTGGTTGCACGTATGTTGCGTCTACTGTGATTCGTTCGCCACGTGACACTTGCGGCCACTGAATCAACGCGCGCCACTCCGAATCGTGACAATGAATTATACGACAAGGGGCGTCTGCGCACAGGGCTTCATACACGGACGCACGCCACATTACGTCGAGATCCATGCACGCGTTGCGTGGATGCACAAGCGAGCGTTGAGCGGTGGTCATCTCAGATTGTTAATTTCTACATTCCTGCGTCAGGAGCCGTTCTCATTCATAGGACAACCACTCTCAATTTCCCACCAGCTAGCGATCACGTGGTAATACTCAGCGTACTGACCTCGAGGTATGATGATGATGATTGATGATAGATGATGGTTGCTGCTGATGATGATTAATGATGGTGATCAAGATCAAGATATTATTAAGGCGTAAGCCGTTGATACCACTACTCCTCGCCAACACTTCGACCCTCTTGCCAGATCCCGCCGCCGCTGCTGCACAATAGACTCTCGATGATTGATGATGATGACGATGATGGGTGGGGGATGAGTTGATTGACTGGAATTGAAACTCATGTCCTCTCTCGACTAGGAGAGCTTGTTGCCCTGGTTGCTGAGCGGTATTTGCAGCCTCAGACCCGAGCCCAGCGCATTCTAATGAGCTCCCGTGACGAGTCTTGTCGAGCGCCGAGAAGGCATCACGCCGCAGCATTCCGTGCATCGCATTGCATCGTGGGAATATGCGAAGGATCTGAGGGCTTCAACAATCATTAAGCAGTTTTAAGTTTCACCTAAAAACTCACATTTTTTAAACTCGCTTTTACTTAAGATTATTTTATAGGGTTATTTTTTTAATATGCCTTCGATGATCATTTATTATTATGCAATTTAGTTTTGTATGGAATTTGATTTTATTCTTCGTGTGATTTACTCTATAAAAATGTTTTTTTTTAATCTGTAGAGCACTTCGAATGGCATCCTTTGCACGAAATAGTGTTATAGAAATAAAAACCTAATTGATTGATGTAAAATGAAAACTAGTTTTTCAAAACAAGAAGGTTACCGGCCCCCTCCTGCCACGTAATGATCAACCATCCTTAAATAATGGAAAATAATGTACATGTACAGTTTATATACATACAAAAATAGTGTGCAAGAAGAGCTTATGTAGATTTCAACTGAATGTTTACGTCACGTTAAGGGATATATGCCTCTAGAAATACCGAATAAATAAAATATTTAAAAATACTTTTTAAAAAAACACGCTTTAATAAAATGTACTGTCCGAACTGCCCCTCCCCCTGCCCCCTCCCCCCCTTGCCCCTCCCCTCCTTCCACATGCCCCGCCCCTCGGCGTGGCTCCCCGAGGCTTGCCGTGACGTAAGGGACCACGTGGTGATTTACAGGCAACGTGAGTTGAGCATGGACAATTAGAGCCGTTAAAAAGATGGTTTAAAAATATATATTTTTAATTTTCAATGATAGAATATAGTATTGTCATCAGTATGACATACCTATACCAAGTTTGCAGTCGATACGACATCGGGAAGACGGTTTAAATTGAGTTACAAGATTTGAGGATACGACAACAGACAGAGTGAGTTAAATAAAAGCGTGTAAAATGTTTTAAAAGATATATTTAGGATTTTTTTTTATGATAGAATATCGTGTTGTCATCAGTATGACATAAGTATACCAAGTTTGCAGTCAATAGCACATTGGGAAGTTGGTAAAAAATTGAGTAACACGATTTTTGAGGATACGACAACAGACGGAGTGAGTTAAATAAAAGCGTTTAATAATAATAAAAAACATCTACTTTTCCGACCAAATGTATTACATTTTTTGATTTAAAGCTTTCGTGACTGCAGGGATTCATCTTATTGGTTCTTTCGGTAAAGTTACGTAGGTGAACCTGAGGACGGCTGCTTGCATTGTCGCCGAAACGTCGTGAGAATTGTATTTTATTATGTTTTATTTTTTATTATTTTATTATTTCTTTTCTACGTGACTTTACCAAAAGAACCAAGAAAATGTATTACAGTTGCCATTCTGAAAATGATGCTAACTACATCCGGTGGTGCTGGTGGTGTCACATGACAAAACACTGTTGAGGACGCAAGGGGAAAACCATCTCAACTGTCCTGCCCTGGTTATGGCTCAAGAAGTCCAGGGTTGGGTGCAGTGTCATGAATTGAAGAGGCCTTGGGATTGGATGGAATTGAGAGGGCCTGCAACCACAGGCATGTCCTTGGGCAGATAACTTAAGTTCAAGAGTAACAACAAAAATGAACACTCGACAATAACACCTTGGCCTTAAAAGAAACATATATGGAATAGGCGAAGGTTTTGGCAATGATAATAATAGTTGGAGGCTGCAGCATCAAGAAGAAGTAGGATTTAATTTGTGCAATTGGCTTAATCTCTTGAGTTGACGTTGTCGTTCATAACTCTCTTACAGAGCAGTGCATCACCCCATGTGTTAAAGAATGGCCCATGGAAAGAGATATATAACTGCATCAGAAATCCCATTTTATCCACGAACTTCCCCGCATAGCATGCAAACAGAGAGCTATCTTCGTCGCACGACAGTACAATTGATACTCAGCCTTGATTCTCTCGGCTGGAATCCATCCAATTTGAAGTAACAATGATCCGATTCAACTATTGCATTTTTTGTCGCTGCTGCTTCCAATCATTGACGACCGGTCTGAGGCCCCCAACTCACTCGACTGGAGGGCCCGGTTTAATCCAAGGGCAGTGGCTGGATCCCAGATTCGATCCCAGGATCTACGGAGTGCAGGCCCGGTAGCTTAGAGTCCTGAGTCACACATCCAACACGTCCTTACCGCAGCTTAATTGCAGCTTTCCTGCATCTCCACCGATAAACATTGTATATGGGCTGTTCTGTTTTATTGCATTGCTATTCCAAACGTAAGTGGACATTTAATTCTATGTTTACAAATTGAAAAAAAATTACGCTAAATTGCTGCAATAACGTTTTTTAAAGTTTGTTATTATTATTTTTCTTTAATCCATCTATTTTTCCCAACAACGTTATGCGCTTGTAATGACGTCTCAAACATTGTCCACACCGCAGTGCAGGATGTGCGTTTGGTTTCCAGTAAACACTGCCTTTATAATTGATTTTCGAAATAATGTAGAATTAAGTACTATGATTACTTCAAATTGATTTTTTTTAAATACAAAACACGTCTTCCACATACGTTTTATTGAAACACGTTTTGATAATATTCTGCAAATAGTCATGAAATAAGTTCAGAAGTGGGCCTTTTTTAATACATAGCACAAACGCACACTTTAATAATCCAGAACATAAAAGACGAAACATTACGATTTTCTCTATGGGTGGCAGTCATATGGAATTCATTCAAATGCGTCCCTTGGCCAATGTATGTCAACAAATCTCGCATGCGCGTACACACACATACGAGCAGCGGCAAGCTCCAAGGTTCTGCAGCTTGGAAACAAAACAATTCCAAGTTGTGTTCATAAAGCATTCAAGGATGCGTGCTTGCGGAGTGCACCACTCTGCGGGGTGATCCGTTCATAGATACTCCCCCGATTTTCTAATCTCCCACATTTTTTATATTTTTTGACAAGCCCTCCCATGCGTCGTTTCGGGTCGCACTCGCGCGTTGCTCGGCTCGACGTTTCGCTCCCGGCGCGCGGTCGAACGGTGCGCAGTGAGCAACCTCGAAAGGCACTGCAGAGCTGCGCAGAGCAAACCACAACAGCCTAGGGCGGTAGTGTCTCGCTTCCCCTTGTCGGCAAAGTCAAAGAGTGATCCCCTACTCAGGTGAGCAATGAGGCGGCGCGCACATCTGCCGCTCGCGGGCGCCGAGACGGCGGTGGAAATTCCAAAAATTCAAATGGCGGGGGCCACGTTTATCCATAAGGCAACCAACTGTTCTTGTAAACGGGCGATTTGATCGTGTGAAAGCGATGGCTTCACGTCGCACGGAGGAGAGAGTTCGCAGATGTAATGCGTGGTATTGATATTGGTGGGAGACACGCAGAGGCTTCGAATATAAAATGCTGTTTTCGCTTAGAATTTCTCCCCGTTATTTTCGAGTGGTGTGTCCACAAACGGGTCGCTCTGCGCACAAGGGATGTGAGGGAAACATCCTTGGCACTTTGGCCCAAACAAAATGTCCTTGTTCAACTTCTTTTGAAAGCAAAAGCCCCCTATTTTCCGTTGGCTTTGCGGCCTAGATAATTACCTTTCTCTCATATTGTCGCAAAGAGTCCACGGTCCGTTCTGCAAGGCAGAGATATTTATTTGTTCACGTGGGTTTTTTTTTCCTTTTATTCATTGCTCCATGAATCATCTCAGTCTTCTCGCGAATAATCTCTCTGTGCAGCTCGATTGAGCTATTATAGGCATTATGCATCGTATATCGATAAGATATCTTTCCTAACCAGGGCCCCCTTGTAAACAAGCAGCATGAAACAGAATGAACCCACTTTGCACACATGCATTCAATCGAGCTCGGCTACCTAATCTGTGTAAAGCCTCGTGTACCTGACCTGTATTTCGGCCTTTTTTATTTTTCAAAAGTGCTGCTATATTTCTTTCCCTTAAAGTTCGCCTCCAAGAGCAATACCCCACGATTGAGACTTGCGAGACTAATCGATGAGCGGCGAAAAACAATATCCGTAGGAAAACACAGGATATGTTTTGGTCAGCGCACTACACTCTGAACCCGGTGACGTGAGTTTAATTCCTAGACCAAGGCAAATATATCTGAACCATCCCTGCGCCCACACCACCCCCCCCCCCCTTCACCAAGCCGCATTGACCAGCGTGGCGAAGTATATTCAAACAGCCCCGATGACCAGTACAGCATGGGGAGGCCTCGACCAGCAGTGGATTGCTAAAAGGGCCGTGCGTTATCATGAATTGTTGCATTATAGTATCGATGCTTCACAATGCCAGTTATCGACCCAGGATATGTCTCAGTGAGTCTCAAGACTCTTTTTCTTTCTTTCAGGAGGGTCTCTTGCACTTGAATATTTGGGTCAACTCCACGAGCGCTTGGCTTCGCGTCGGAAGAAATTGGAGAAGCCGGAGAAAACCCATCACGCATACGAGAGGGCCACGTTCTTGCCCCGTGTCTACAACGCCTGTAAAGCTCCAGCGAGCACCGACCAGGCTCAAAAAAGCTGCTTAGCTTCTGAGATATGATGAGATCACTATGGAGACAAAGGCGGCCAGGTGTAGTGTTGGCCACCCACCCCCTCGTGTGCCGTGCTGGCCTTCATAGGTGCTCCCTAACAGCACTTGCCCCAACCGTCTGTTAAGTCTATACGGGGGATCTTTGTCTTTGTAAGTTGTTAGTACACTGTGCAATGATATTTTTCCACAACAGAAGCCAAGCCATGCTGCTGACATCACACATAATTAACACGCACATGGCCCTGCTTAGCCCCAGAGGCAGAATGAGATGTTTTGTGAGACCAGTGTAGCACGGTTTGGTTCAAATAGCAGGTGGAAAAACACCAATACCGTGAAGGACCTGCGATTGCTGAGTTCGGATGTGCTAGTGGAAAAGGGTTGTTAGTGACTGAAAAACAAAAACTAGGCCACGCACAACAGCAGTGACACGTGCTGCGTTCATCTCATCTGGATCTCCCATAGGTCAGCTCAACCTGAAATGAGTATGCGGTTCGGTGTTGGCCATACATGGTGCTGGGCACGCCACCACTCCGCTCCCTTACATCACTTGTCACGACAGTAAAACATTTGACTCCACGTAAATTACAACAGTGGTTAGCACTAAGCACATGGCGGCATTGTGAACCGCTGCAACCTGCATTTGACTCCTGACCACAGCTAATATCAGTGGTGAGTAATATCTGATCCAGTCCTAGCGCCCTATTCACCAACCGGCACTGACCATCATGGCGAAGTATGGCAAAAAATAACCGTAACAAGCCACAATTATGGGAGGCCTTCATCCAGCAGTGGATGCAAAAACATTTTATCCTGCATGTGTGGCACATTAGGAATGGACCACTCTTTTTATCATTTCCTCGTGCAGCAAGGTAGGAAAGTGTGGTTTTGTGAAAGTCCTTATGTGCTGTGCAGTACATCAATCCACGTGTGTACACCAGCATGCGATGACTGAGTTGGGCCTGTGGGTGGCTGGCAGGGTTATTGATTAACCGGACGTGTACACCAGCCACGTGGTTAATGGCGACTCGGTTGAGGATTGCCGTGTGTGACACACGTGATGTTGCATTTTACAGATTGACCACAATAAACGTGTTTGCCCTCGATTTGGAACACCTGCCCACGTCCTTCATTTCGAGTGTGCAACACATGTACACACACATGTACGCGCTGTGTGTACATTTGTGCATTTGCACTCTTCTCGTCCATCTGCCGGGCCGGGTTGGCGGGGGAGGGGGGCGCATTGGGGGTGGGGGACAAGCCAAGTGTGAATTTAACAAAAAAATCCTTGTCTTCTGCGAACAATCTTGATTTGAAGCGAACAGTCAAATCATCACCGCTCCGCTCAGGACAAGAGGCAAAATCCACAGCACTCAAAGCAGATCTCCACGCAGTCCGAAGACTCGCAGCATCCCTGCAGCATCCCGCCGTCAACGTCTCCGCACAGCCCGCACGGGGGCACGTCCTCCCCGACCTCGGGGCCGCAGCAGCAGTAGACGCAGCAGCAGCCGCAGCAGCAGCAGCGGCCGCCCAGCTCGGCGCCCGGGCAGGAGTCGTCGCCAAGACAGCGTTGAGCATCGCCCGCGCCGCTCTCCTCCGCGCAGGAGCAGCAGTGGCGGCAGCAGCAGACGCAGGACAACAGCGTCCAGCACAGGGACGCAAACTCGCAGTAGAGGCACGCCAGCACGCTCCGCACGCAGCAGTCTGCAAGCGGCGGGGGGCAGAGCGGGTGGGTGGGTGGATTGAGGAACGCATAGCCAGGAAGGAGGGTTCGTTGTTGTCGCTGCGAGCGTGGGTGGGAGGGTGGCAGTTCCGCCGTGTTTTGATTTTTAAACTCTACAGCTACTTTTAGCCGTGCCGGATTATTGGGATCGCTGCATGGGATGGGGATTAAGGACTACAGTTGATGCCGTCCTCCCAAATGAAGCGGTATTTCCCCTGGGCACACAGCTCGCTCCGTTTTAACTAGATGTCGCGTCTTGGAATTGCCAGGAGCGATTTTGTGGGGTTTTTTTTGCTGCGTTGGTTTCGTAAACTTTGTTCAAGTGCGTGTTTACCCGCACCTCGTGTCAGCTGGTGTGGATTGATGGTAAAGTGGTTTTGCGCAGCGAGCTATGAACCGGGCAACCATCAGTAGCGAGTGATATATATATACATATATAACCTGGATCTGAGGCCTTCCCTTCACCAATGCGCATTGACCAGCACGATGAAGTGTGATAGAAGAACCCCCATCAGCAACACAGTACCTCCGATTAGCACGGTTGGCTACGTACGTTTAACGTGTAGGCTTTCGCGAGAAATAACCCAAATAATAGAGTTTTCTTTGGGTTATATCGTGTAAATATAAATGTGTCGTTAAAACCCGCCACCACCCGACACAGCCAATTAGTAAAGTTTGTCACGTAACAAAAACATGCCAATTAATTACTAGTACAGCACACCGGTGTGTTGGAGAGTACACCCAACAACATTTACAATTCGAGTACCGTGACTCGTTCGCCGGTACGGTGTGAAAGAAATTAAACGTACGTATGTACAACGTTGGGTGGCCTTTATCCAGCATTGGATTGACAAATAGGCTATGAATTTACTCTTATTATATCTTGCAGGATTGTTAATATGCATTTCTTATTTTACTCAACAGAGTTGTATCCTGCTAGTATACCCCTAGTCATGTGTACATATATACTGTGTATATAAGTAGAACTTCGTCGTCGGTATCTACATACAAACTATTTTAAAAATTTGGCCAATTGTTTTTCCAGATAAAAAGCCAATATGCCCCGTCTGGAAAGCCATTAGGGAGATGGACTAAAACACATTAGGTCTGCTTATATATGCTTTTACCCGTAATATTACGATATGTAATGTGAAAAATGTGTAATTATGTTAGGGGTCACCCATCTAAGTACCAACCAAGGCTCGAACAAAGCTCAGATTCCCAGATACAACAAAATAATTTCAGGTGGTTCGGTCACACTTGTTTAACAATCGCTTGCAACTCGTCCACATGCACGCACACACGTCAATGGCGATGACTTGAAACGGGCAGGGCAGGAGTGAGTAGAGAAAGCCACAGGGCTGGCGTTAGTCACGCAGCGAGAAAGCAGTCGCTTGGTCGATGCGGGGGGGGTTGGGGGGGGGGTTAAGCTACAGCTCTGCGTGCGGTTCTTCGACTACGCGCGGAAGCACAGGTTGGAGCACTCGATGCAGAGGTCCACGACCTCCACGACCTCGCAGCACTCCTCGCACGGCGCGAAGTCGAACTTTGGGCGCACGTGGACCTCGTCGATCAGGGACCCTCGCGCGGTGTGGACGCCCCGTCGCGGGGGGCTCGTGGGCGGCGACTGGGGCGGCGTCGCGGCGGCGGCATCGGCGGGAGGACGGCACAGGCGGTGCGGGTCGCAGGGGCAGCAGGCGCCAGCCCGCCCGCACGCCCGGCACAGCGGCGCCAGCAGCGCCACGAGGCAGCAGCGGAGAGGCAGCGTCAGGCACGGCTCGCGGCAGCGACAGAAGAGGCAGGTGAGGAGGAGCGAGGCGCAGCCTGAAGAGTAGGGAGGAGGTCACGACGGTTTGGGGGAGAGGTGCAGAGGGGGGAGATCAGGTCGTAGGAGACAGGGGAAGGATTGGCAGAGGGCAGGGAGCGGAGGCGGTTAGAGGGAATTGAAAAGAGTGTGGCAAAGGGAAGGCCAAGGTCCAGATGGGATAACAGAGTCGAGACCTCCCACCAATGGGATCTGCTACATTGGGTTGATTGGCCAAATCCCATCAATGAGTGTTTCGCGTGTGGGAGAAAACTGGAGTATCCAGAGAAATCCCCACGCTTACGAGGGGGTGACACTCAACACTGCCATCTCCTGGCCAAATCGCAGTAGGGAAGGTAGCAAAAGATGTGAAGAGGCAGAGTGAACTTGTGTTGATAGCATAAGGCTACTTGATGATGATGATCATCATGTGGCAAATGGACATAAAGGGAAATAAATGGGCAGCATTGCTTTCCCGGGCGGTTGGGAAAGGTTCTCAGAGGAAAATATATAAATACACCAGGGGGGGGGGGGAACATTGTGTGGATTTAGGAAATGGAATATTGTGGTGGTGGCAGTGTGGAATTCTAAAAAAACAGACGATACTGTATATGATGAATAATTAAAAGTGAAGGGCTGATAATGGTAAATGAAAAAACCCCATAATAAACAAACAGTAATGAGAGGCCCTGATGTCTTGTTATGTTTGACCTCAGCTTGATTAAACCGTGACACATTGGGCTGTACTTCAACACTGTGTGTGTGTGTGCATAATAATGAGACTGTCTTCTTTGCAACCACCAGCACCACCAGCAACGTGCTCGCCCAAAGTCTGTTCTGTGTCACTAAGCGGCACAGACGTGTCTCAGCAATTCTCATCGTGTCTCAACGCCCGGTGAACTCAAATCGAAAATAGATAATGTTGTTGAATAATTGGTTGATTTAATCAACACCAGTGAAATCGCATAATAAGGGAGACAATTTCCAGTGTTGAACAACGCTGGAAAAATTTGCGTTTTGTATGTCAGTATAATTGTATTAAATTTTTTCTTCATCACGATTGCTGTACAAGGGCAACACCACTAAATGGCCAGCAACAAGCAGCACTATTGAAGGTCTGATTGGTACGAGTTAACGTGTTGCTTGAATTGAGAAAGATGATAATGACGTGCACCTGTTGCAAAAGGGCATTTTATTTAACTTTGTACGTGTGCACAGCTTTTGTTTTTTTTCATCAATCCACCGCTGGATGACAGCCTCCCCGTGCCATCTCAGAAGTTATTTGACCATACTTCACCACTCCGGTCGGCGCCGTTCTGCAAATCCAGTCAGCGCAGACGTGGGAGCGTCGAAGTGCAGTACAACAATAGATTGTCTTACACTTCCCTCTGACTTTTGTCAAGGGCTCTTGTGCTGTCATGTTCATATTGCACGCACCAGCAAAATATCCCAGCAAATTCAACAAATTCATCTGGTCACCAAATCTTTTCTGCCCCCGTTTGGTTTTAAGTGGCTCCCTAAGATCGGGGTGCTTCCGTGGTACCACACTCGACTTGTAATCCAGCGTTTGCCGCTTCAATGCACCAACACGGCAGTTGCAACACGGTTTCAAATATTTTATAAAGGCCCCCGCCTCTGTCCACCCAGCAGCATAAACGATTACACCACAGTCGATCAACAGTTTTGGGTGTGGCGGGGTAAAAGCGAGGGTGACTTCCACCTCTTCCAAGAGGTCTTGCCCAGTGTGAAAAAGTAGGCCAAATAATAATGAATAATAATTACATTCATATAGCGCTTTTCATCAAGGAATCCAAAGCGCTGTACAGGACACAGTAGCAGCAGACACTCGGCACAAGAATAATATTTTAAATACATTTTAAGAATCAATAAATACTCTCGACAGGGGCTCTCTGGATCTCCCTCTAGTGGAGACCCTTCTGCCAGCAGTGGCATTAGCAAGCAGTTGCAGGGGTTACACCTTGACCTTTACCAACTTTACCTGTCCCGAACATTAACTTTTCTGAATATCAAATATTCCGTCTTTTGGGGCGCCAAGGTGGCAAGATGTTAACCACTTTGCCTGGTATACAGGAGGTCACGGGTTCAATCCCAACTCTGAGGCCTGTATATTTGGAGTTTGCGGTGTTTCTCTTTCCCCGTGGTCGTGTTGTTTTTTATTCGGGTCCTCCGGTTTTTCCCTCCACATTTAGAATCAACGTCGCGTGTTTATAGTATTTGTCCGCTATAAATGTCCACGTGATAAGCCACTTCGTTGAGCTATCATTTGTGGCAAGGTCGCTTCTAAAAAAAAGAGACAGAGAGCTGTATCGCTCGGTGGGCCTCACCTGGTCAAATAAAAATACAATTTTAAGTTTAGTTTGTCTTAGTGGCATGCACAAACACACTCAAGCCCAGCACGTACCATCATTGGCGTTGCTCCGGGGGGGTCGCGACGACTTCGAGTGCTGGCTGAGCTTCCTGCGCTCGCCGGCTCGCCGGGCGGCCGTGGCCTCGGTCGCCCGCCTGGGTTCGTATCGAACCGGCGGAGGGTCCGGCGCGAGTGTCGGCACCGCTGGCGGCAGTCGGCGCTCACGGCCCGCGAGGCCGCAGGGCCCGGCCGGATTGTCAAGGCCATCTCCCCGGTCCGACGCGATTTGCGATGCGCTGGCCGTCGTCTCTTTGGCCCCTCCGATTTCTTGTGGGTTGACGTGTTCTCGACGAACCGAGTTCAAAGGTCGAGGGCCTGGATAAAAAGACATTAAGATATTGAGTGATTGCTTTATTTTCCGCTTGAGAAAAAGAAATCATCTTTTGTTGTCTGTATTTACTCCGGGAATTGCTGCGCCCCATAAAAGAGTTGTGGCGAGATTGTGGTGATCCCACAGTCATTTGTCAGCATTATGTACCTGAAATTCATTCTCCAGCAATTTCATTTGTTTCCAAAAGGCAATGCCAGTGGCATGGCCAATGAACAAATGACTTACCACTCGTTTTTTTTTTTACACTCTACAAAATTGTGATTTGGTCACCAAATTGTCCTTCAAGAATTGTGCTTTTTATTGTTATGAGAATGAAGCTAACGTCAATTAAAACGCACACGTGCGCGCGGTTTGTTGAAAGCAGCAAACAAAAACGCACGACTGTTTTGCCTTTCGCCAGGCCGTCAAAACTTCACGCGTTTCCTTCGCCCGCTTGCTCGTTGGCTGCTTCGGCGTACCGGCGCATTGGTATGCTGCACGAGAACCCTGGAAATGTCTTCACAAACATTGGGAAGCCAGGTTTTAAAGGACAAGCAGCTTTCTCCCCCCCCCCCCATCCGGTGTCCATTACGGCATCGGAGATTGGATCAAGGGCATGACGGGGTTCGGCGGTGGCTCCTTGTGCGTGGAGCTTGCGGACGTTAAAGCGGGGGATAGAACGTGGCGAAATCATTCCCCGAGTTGTTTGCGAGACTGGAACCGACATCAAAGGCTACAGTGAAAGGGCAGCGAGTGTGGCCCACGGGCTTAACCCCCCCCAGCGCCCGAGTGCAATAACGCCTGGGGTCTGCCTGCGTTCAGAGTCACACGCTGAAGATTAGATTAAAACTCATTGGTACTGGTGGATCCCACGCCAAGTAAATTTCGCAGAGCAAACACGCTTCTCCGTGCCCATTAGTCCGCACGGAGAAAGCCCCCACCCCACCCCACCACCCTCCGTTCTCAAATGTTAGGGCTGGGGATTTGATTCTGCAGGGTTGCATACGAGGAGGATGTGAAGGAAGAGGCTTAGCGTAGATTGCCGCATCCAGCAGAGGGCACAAGATAAGATCGGCCGAGAGGCCGCGGAGACTCGAGCGTGGGATGTGATGCGTCCAATTAAAAGTTAAAGGTGCTGCCCGGGCAATTTCCTGCTCACGCCACTGCTGGCGGAAGGGCCTCCACCGCTAGATGGAGCTCTCGAGAAGCCCCACTGGAGGGTATTTGGCCTACTCGTCCAGTAGCGGCAAGGCTCGCGAAGGACGCTGCTGGGATAGTTGGAGGCAGTCGCCCTCCAACAACAACAACGGATGGCGTATAAAACGCAATGAGTTGACACAGTGGGGCGGCACAGGTGGTGCGTCCGTCAGTCATCTTCGTCGATCGACCCAATGGCACCTGGGTCTGTTCCGTGACCTCCTGCCAGCAAGCCTTCGCCACTTCACGTGGCCTCAAGGTGCACCTAGCCTGGCACAAGCACTGCAGTGACGTCACCGCCACTTCGTGCCAAACGGCCGCTGTTGTTATTGTTGTGTTTAAATGCCCGTAAAAGCGTTGCCCTTTTAACACAGGGTAAACAGTGTGCAGGTTCCCTGCAATAAATGTGTCAACAATGCCGGGAACACCTAAGTAATTGGGCCGCATTGATCTTTCCCTTTTGAAAAAAAAAAGTGCCGCAAATGAAAAATGCCATATTGTTTAAATTACAAGAAGGCATTTAGCGGAACATCAATGTGACTTTATACAAGTGCGGGCAGTACATATGAAACGCATCCTGTTTTCACGGAAGATTTAATCGCCTAATTACCGAGTCTTATGTTTTTCCGTCCCAGGCCGCATTTGAAGTGATCAATCACGCCCACAGTTTGAAAAAGAAAACCAGACACAAATTCTGAGCCCACACAAGGCCCGTTAGCCAGGGAAATTTCGACATAAACCTGCGATTCACAACCGTATTATTCACAGATGCGCGATGTACAATCACACTTGCTTTATTCACAGCAATCGCTTGCCAGCGCCGGTACACTTGCCATCCAGTGATTCGTTCGCAGTATGAGACGCACATGTTCGACAAATCACTTTTGCTTGGGGTCTGTGTTTTATTAAAATGTTCAGGCCGGAGCTTGATGCGGTTAAGCGCGTCTGTGATCTGGCACTTTTAGAGGCAAGCGTTGGTGGATCACACAGGATTTGTGAGTCTCCTGATGTGGCCAGCTGACTCAGAGGTCAGAGATGTGGGCTGGCAACTCTTGAGTTCCTGGGTCCATATCCAGGCAAGCCGCCCGTGGTTAAACTGGCTTCTCAAGTCTTGCGAGGTGAGCCTGGTTACACATGACTGCGGAAAAATAAAGATCAATTCTAGTATTGGTTATGGAGCATTTCCAGCTCTGGGATGTAAAAGATGATATATTGGTTTGGCTGTCATGTGACGAATACTACCCTCAGCGGCAGAGTGCTGGAAGAGTGCTGCCCACTTACTGTGTGGGCCAGAGGTCACTTGAAGGTATCAGAATCTTTATTCAAACTGCAGCAATCCGATGAGATATGAAGCTCTTTTTCACTTAGAGTTCTGTGATATCTGCGTGCGTGGGCCATCCTCCGACGTAAATCCTTGCACTGAATGGATGCTCAATCTCATGACGTGATGTCAATAGCGCGATCGGGGTCAAATTGTGGCAAAAGGCAAAACAAATTGTGAAAATCTCAAACCCGCTAGGCTGCAAAGTCGCCAGGAGATGTAAACCCACATGTGTGAAATTGTGAGCGTCGATGTCAAATATATTTGTACCATATTAAGAACACTTCGGTATTTGAATTTGCCAAAAAAATCCCATGCTGGGCCCTCCTGCAGAAGTTGGTGAGACTTTTCCGGATGAATGACATGATCAGGGGCTCAGTCACGGTTCAAATGCAGATACGCTGCAACAAGACAAGGAGACTAGGTCATTACCTCAAGGGCTTCCCAAGAAGAAACACTGTCACCACATAACCGGGCGACGCCAGACAGAAGCCCCAGTTTGTTTGACCCCGGTCCCTTCCGCATCTTGAACGAATTTACTGAGGCACGCGGACACACATAATTCTAATGAGAATATCTATTTATACTGGAGGAATCCGATGAGCTATAAAGTTCTTTTTTTTCACAGATGTCCAGTCGGGTCGGGTCAGAACGTTACAACAACAATAAGACACATGATCGGAGTGCAAAGTATAGGAAAGGTAAACAAATAACTAACACAAATATACACGTAAAACTAAACTATTTGTATCTTGCCGGGTAAAGGCCACTGAGCTATTAGCTTATTTTTCTAAAGTGACCTGGCCACAAATTATAGCTCAACAAAGTGGCTTATCATAGGGAAATTTAAAACAGCAAGATAATCGAAATAATCTAAATGCATGTTTCTAAATGCGGAGGGAAAAACTGGAGGACCCAGGGAAAAAATCCACGCGACCACGGGGAGAGAGGGAGACACGCAAACTCCGAATATACAACAGGTATCAGGGTCCGGATCGAGCACATGACCTTCAGTATAGCAGGCGAGATAGTTAACATCTCGCCACTCCAAACATAAATGTGGCCTTGCATGCCTGCTTGCCTCGTGCACGTGGCTGAGCCATCACATGTGGTCTTGTCTCAGCAGACTTCCTCAATGCATACTTCATGACGATGCAAATCGGTGACCGCACAATGAACTTTTAACTGCTTGCAGGCCAAGCTGTTTGTGGTTCAATGCCTGCGTTTGCCTGCATTTTTTGTTCGTAACATTTTCTATCCCTTTTCAAGAGGCTGCCCTCTCGTGTACGTGTCAAGTGCATCGTCTAAGGGTCTCTTAGACGATGCACTGCGCTGTGGTGAAACCTGCGATCGGAGTTTGATTCCTATCCACGACTAACATCAGTGGCAACTTGGCAAGTAACGTGAGAACACGCCGTGCCCCCCCCCCCCAACTGTGGTCAAATAACCCCCACAACCAACGCGGTATGGCGAGGCCTTCATCCAGCACCCGATTGACAAAGGGGCTGGGAATTACTATTATTATTTATTTAGACCAAAAACGTTCCTGTGTGTGTGTGTCAAAGTGCCTGCAGACAAGAAAAAAGATATCATGTCATTGCATGATATCTTTGTCTGTCCTTGCATTGCATCATGACCAAAATTAGGAGAATTACCCACCATCACTAAATCACTAAATGGTCCCTTCCTGCTTGTTGGGTCTAAATGCCACTTACCGTTAAATGTCACCCAACGTGCAAGCACTCGACTGGGGAGGACAGGCTGTCACTGCTATGTCAGGAAACGAAGCCGTCACCGCCACCGCCGCCGCCAAATGCAGCGAGCGCGGTTGAGTTCGGCGGCCCGGTTTAACGGGGGAGAGAACGGCAGCCGCTTCAGGGACAAAGAAGTGGCCGGTGCACAGCAAGACCCTTTGTTGATTTGCCGATGATCAAACCCTTTTCCTCATTATATGATCTCAGCTTGTCACCTCCCCGCCTTTCCTCTTCCTCTCGTGTTTTCTCCTCTACTTCCTCCTCTTCCTCTAACCCCCCCCTCCACCCACCCACCAGCCCCATGCCTTGCTCTCCCGATGGCCTCTTAGATGATGGGCCGGGGAACTCGGAGTGGTTTTTCGACGCGCGCGTCGGTCACCCGTTGCGCGATTCTGGCTGCTTTGACCTGTGTGGAAAAGCGGCACGAAAGTAATCCAGGCAGTGGAAAGCTGAACAGTTTGCGGACGAACGCGTGCGCGCGATGCGCGCATTGCACGTGAAAGCACGCGGACGGGAGATGTTTGTTGGCGTAAACGCGAGGATCGTCATTGTTGCCAATAGCCATCGATAACAACAACAAAATACACCCCACAGTGATCATTGACAACCTTTGTCTTTGTATGTAAAAATCATTTGACAGCCCTTCATCAATCCGCTGCTTCGTATGCCGTAATAATTTTAGAGCCCATAATTAATTATCAATCCACTGCTGGAAGAAGGCCCGCCGATGCGGTTGGATCATTGGGGGTTGTTTCATCATGCCTCACAATTGCTGATCAGCGCAGGTTGGCGACGTCCCGGGAGACTCAGATGACGCTCGTCGCTCGCTGGGTGTTCGCCATGGCGGGGCGTCGAACTCTGGTGGCCAAGTTCAGAGGGCAGTGCGCTAACCACTGTGGCACCGGTCCAGCCCTGGGCCACGCTCTCCACAGTTGGAACCATAGAAAGTTGGCTTCCAAAACAAACGCCGGTGGCAAAAGAACAATACAGAAGACCCCACTGGCTTATCACTCTAACGTGTATTTTATATTATTATACTGGGATGAGAGGAAATGTTTTTTCCGTATGTTTCAGTAACGCGAGTAATACGCACACGAAGCATCACAATTCCACTTGGATCACGAAACTATGAAACGGATGTGGGAACGATTCGTGGAGATAATGATATGAAAATTATGGGGGCTATATGCAGATTCAAATAAGTGCATAGAGAAAACATGATGACGGTGGTGGTGGTGGTGATGATGATGACGATGCCTGTGAGACAAATTGTAGTGGCTGTTGACATTGATGTGTTGATTTTTTTTTTTGACGTGGGAGTTGTATGCGTCGTTTTAAAAGCTCCGTACAATGCCAGGACTGCTCTATTTTATTGATAAACGTAATAGCATCAGCTGCTTTAACGGTGCCATTGCTCTCTGCGTCCCACAGTCACTGTATGATATTTCAATTAAAATGTTATCTTTATGATTTTCAAATAAAAATAAAAATTGTCATTTTAGTTTCATTTTTATGTGATTCCTTCACATTACTTGGAATAGTACAGTGCTCATATTACGATCGCTTTGATGGCTATTTTATGGAGTCGGGCCCTTTCTATTTGAATATTCATCATATGCCAGGGTCTATCTACTGCTAGATGTAGGCTCTATCACACTGTCACCATCCCACATGGGCCTGGAATACCACTATCCATTTTGCTCCATGCGTAAAAAGTTGATCTCAACGCTTCATCTGATCGTCCTCTCAGTCTCGTTCTCTCCTTTAGCTGCCATTCTGTCACCAAACTTGTCCATCTTGTCCGTCACCAGGGGCGCCACAGTGGCAAGATGTTAACTACCTCGCCTGGTATACAGGAGGCTTTGGGCTCGATTCTGATGCTCGATGCCTGTACATTTGGAGTGTGCATGTTCTCCCCGTGGCTGTGTGAAGTTTTCTCCGGGTCCTCTGGTTTTCCCTCAACATTTAGAAACATGCGTTTAGAGTATGTGGCTGCTATAAATGTCCACATGATCAGCCACTTTGCTCGGCTATCATTTGTCGCCAGGTCGCATCTGAAAAAAAGAACTATATAGCTCAGTGGACCTTCCCGGTAAAACAAAATTAGATTAATAGTTGTACATCTGCTATAGTCCTTCCTAATGACAGGTCCTGCCCAAGTCCACGTGTTATTATCTTTCAATATGATTTATCTAATTTATTCTCTGATCCATGTGTCCTTCCTTCCGTCTCTCAGTATAATTCCCAGCATTCACCTCTCCAAGCTGCTTTGTGCACTTCTCAGATATTGTTCAATGCTCTTTGTTGGTGTCTTCCTCATGGTAGGTGGCGGGCAATTTTTAAAAGTGTTCTTCATTGTTAAATTCAGTTTTCCAAAAGCACTCCACGATGCTCTCGCTCGCCTCTTTATTTCATCATTCACCTCCCGGTTTGTATTCAACAATTGCCCGAGGCAAAACGTATCCCGGCGTTCTTTTCCAGTTCCGTCACTCCAACAAATTCTCGTTTAACTTAACACGTCCATTTTCATATTTTCATTTGTTTACCAAACTTGTACATGATTCAAGTTTTGTCTCGTATTCTTTCGGTCGTTTGCATTTACGTTGCTCCCATTTATCACGAGCCACACTTTGCAGGCTTGTTTTTGTGAAGTAATGCACTAATGCACGCTTCCCCCCCCGCCCCCTATTTCACTACCATTTTGGTTGGCATAATGCCTGACGTCAGCAAAACGTGATTGATATTTACACCATTTATGCTTTTTGTGAGACGAGATAGCTCCTACGCGGGATTGGCTGCGATAAATGTCCACGTGTTAAGCCACTTCGTTGAGATGTCATTTGTGGCCCCGGTCGCTCCTGAAAAAGAGCTACAGAGCTCAGTGAGCCTTAGCTGGTAAAAGGAAAAAAGATCGACCATGGCATCATGGGATCACAATTACGGGATGTCTTCCATCTAGCAGCGGATAGAACATGGACGATGATGCATTTATACCATACCCATGTACGCTATCCCCATATGTATACACGGTTTAGACAATTCCGTGTATTATTATTCGAGGTTCTGGTTGTTGTGAAAGGCTTGGGTGAATTCATTAGTTTCCCACTGAAATGGCATGCATCATGAGCACTCGTGGTTGGTGGATGCCTCCTGCATAGCAAGGGGACTCACTGTGATCAGCCGGCACCGTCATTTAATGTGATGCGGCACAGTTCTCAAAACCACATTTAAAGTGATCAATCACGCCCACAGTTTACAACAACAACAAACAAAACCGACGCAAAATCTGAGCCCACAAAAGGCCCGGTGAAATTTCGACATAAACCTGCAATTCACATCCGCATTAATCACAGACGCGCGATGTACAATCACACTCGTTTTACGCACAGCAATCGCCTGCCCGCGCCAGTATACTTACATCCACCTTTTTGTTCACAATACGAGACGCACACGCTCGACAATTCACTCTTGTTCGGGGGTCACATCGGCCTGTATTTTATAGAAATGTTCAGGCCGGAGCAGGATACGAGGAAGAACGTCGGTATTGTTGCGCTCTTAGAGACAAGGATTCGCGTGGATCAAGATGGAGACAGAAAGACAACCGTCGTCAATAGCTGCAGTGCCAACGGACGCGATTTCTCAAACGTCAACGCTGCGAGCATGCTGGGGAAGACTGCCACTCACGGTCGCACGCATAAGACTTGAGATAATGCCAGCAGCAACAACTGCAACTTCAATCATAATAATCTCTATAGCTATAGATAGAAGTCACGTAGTCACTTGACTTGTGCATGGCCACGCCCTACCCTGGATCCCTCCCCTTTCCCAGCCCACTTTGAAAACAGACTCCGCACCGTGCATCGAACTGCTGCTTCCTTCTCTCCCACTCCATCTCTTCCCTTTCTCATACTGCTCCCCCCCCCCCCCCATCCTTTACATCCTTGACTTTACTTCTCATCCCATGGTGTGCCGTGGGCACAGTGTTGTACGACTGAAATAACAGATACGATATCAATTAACTACTAAAATAAAGTTGAAATTAAAAAAAATAGTTCCCATAGCAATTAACTGTTACAGCTCAAGTTGATGTGGCCTTTTTCATTTTTAGGCAGAAAACTGTTCATCCTATGGTATTGTTATTCATTAAATAAAATTACACTTTGGCATTCAAACATTAATTACTTTCACTTTTAACAAAAAAGCAATATTTTGTCAAAAAGGACATTGGTTAGTGTGTACATTGAGAAGAATTGTATCCCAACAAATTCTAATTATTTTGCTACTTTTTAATTAATGTTTGTTACTTTTGGACCAGCATCTTTTTAAACATTTGATCCCAGACTATTCGTCGTCGTATTCTTATTAAAATGTTTCGCCTTTTTCTTTGTTTTAATTAAAGCTTATACTTAACAACACGCGAGCCTGACACATCCAGCTGCGCGTTCCAGTTTGGAGGATCTCCCGTCGCAGGAAGCCGACACGACTGAGCTGTGTTACCAGATTTTATAGCCATTAAAAAAAAAAGAATGTTTCATGCGCTTTCATTGACGCCGTATTACTCATTGCATTTAAATATTCACTGATTTCGCTTTGATGGGAAATAAACACTACTCGTTCTTAGGGGGGTAGCTTTTCGTTGCCAAATATGACGTGTTATTTTATTTGCAATGAAATATTCATCATGTTTATGGTCTCTCACGAATGTGTACTTGGCTTACATTCGCTTTTATTTATCACCAGACTTCAGCTTGCGTTACGTCAGTCGAGGCCGAAGCCTTGCCAACTTCATGAGCTGTGCAAGACGCATTTGCCCCCCCCCCCCCCACAGTCAACACCGCCCATCGTGAAGTCCAATTGGCCTCCATCTTCCAGCATCGATTAAAAGTATCCAAAAGCCCTCATGGAAATTTCACACAGCAGACTGGATTGCTTACACTGAAGTATTAAAACGCACCGTTGTAACAATTCCGGCATTTCCACCATCGTGTGCAGTGCAAAGCTGCAAGTTCCGTAATTCTACACGGCTTCCCGCCAAATTTGCGCTCCCCATGTGTCGATGATGAATGTGCCGGTCTGCTTCGACAAAATTAAACAAATCCGGAGATCCCGCCTTGACCACGCGCCTCGTAGAGTCATTAGGCACCCGCTCGCTGTGGCCACCAGGAACAAATCCAGTATCTCAACTTGAACACCAAATGTTCAAGCCGCAAAAAATAAAATCTGGGGCCTAAAAAAAAGCTCAGTGCCGCACAGCGTCCACCAAGCCACGGCCGCCCAGCGGGCCGCCCCAAACCAAGTCCCCGCTCGTCGTCTGCAAGGTGGCGAAGCCTCGCTCGATCGTGGTGCTCATCGGTGAGCCAACGACGAATGTCGACAGTGACGTTGCAGCGAGCCAAATCGGCACCGCCCGGAAGACTTCCTCTCGCAAAACACAGCGGGAGAAGTTGGTCTGAGCATGCTCTTTGGTTCTTTCGGTAAAGTCACGTAGGTAGAGAAAAAAAAATACATCACAAGGTTTCGTTCGCAACAACAAGCGACCGTCTTCAGGTAAGAGATTATTGTTGCGATCGAAACGGTCGTGATCCATATACCTACGCGACTTTACCGAAAAAACAAAAAGTATGGATTCCTGCAGTCACGAAAGCTTCAAATCAAGATTGGTCTGAGCAGTGGAAAGCTCGGCACTGCCCCAGGATGTATGTATATACGTATGTGTGGTGAACTTCTTTCACACTCTACGCAGCCAACCGTGCTAATCGGAGGTGCGCAGGAAGGACAAAAAACGAAACACCAAAAGCAGTCCTAAAGAAATGAGTGCATATCTCCAGTAACTTCCAAATATCGGTAGGGCGTTCCAGACAGCCGCAGAAGCGCATCCGAAAGCACGTGATGCAGTGACCATTTTTGTTCGATGGTTAGCCAAAAGCCGCTGTGAGGGTGACCGGAGTTTGCGTGATGTTAACACCCCACCACTGAAACACACGTGACCTGTGCAAGCTTATTTGTCAAGGCGCCTTTCCCCCTCCAACCCAACTTAAATATACGCTGCCAAGCCTGGTGGTGCTCATTCAGACGCTGTCTTTCCGACAGACCTGTTCTTCACCTGCTTGCGTTGTGGCCGAAACGTCGTGAGAATTATTTTATAATGTTTTATTTTAATTCTTTTATTATTTCCCTTCTACGTGACTTTACCGAAAGAACCAAGAAGATGAATCTGGATTTAGTCTGGAGAAATCCGATGAGCTATGAAGCTCTGTTTTTTTTCACAGATGTCCAGGATGGGCATCGATAGAGAAGCCCTGGGAGATAGGGTGGAACATACGAGTAGGACACTGCACTCAACACCACGGGGCCTGATGAGAATTTAATTTTTTTAAAATGTGTCCTGATGAACCTTTTTTAAATCCTTTATGTTAAGTTCACTTGCTTGCTTGCTTGCGCGCTTACGACCGTGCAAATCTTTCGGTCGTTTTTTAACCCACTTCCCGTGATCCAATCGAGCTGACATTTTGCACACAGACTCGTTGTGCGAGACAATTTATTTTCGTGAAAAAAATTTCCATAACTTTACACTTTTTAGGATTTTTTTAAAAATATTTCATTACCAATTGCTTAATGGTGGCAGGCAATCATCTGACCCATAGGTGGCAGCCATCTCAAGCCAGAGGACGAGAGGACTCTAGCCGCCACGCATATAAAGGATTTATAGTGAAAAACTTAGTTTTTACGGGTTAATTTTTTTAGTTTTTAAATGTGCATATGAATTGGTTACCCGACAAGACCAATATGATCATTGCGTGGCCTACGAGGTCAGATGGAACCCTCTGGGTCAGCTTGAACTGCGAGTCCAGACAGGTCCAGCCTATGACGCAAATGAAAGAGGAGGAGGGGAGGGGCAGATGTTGGGGGGGGGGGGGTGCAGGGAAATGGGGTCGGAGCGGGGGGGGATTTTCTTCTGAGCAGACTGGACGGAGGACTGGGAGCACTGCACATTGCGGATGATGACTCTATCCTGGGCCCAACCAAGCACACACACGCACTGGAGAAATCTTTTTGTTTGTTTGTATTACTTTCTTTCTTGTGTTCGATGTTTCCAATGGATGTTTATTGCGTTGGCACGCGTGTACGCTCATGATTTCCACTTCGGGTAAGAACGTCGGTAAATGTCGTGAAAAGGGAATTGGTTGATCAAAAAATAATGCGATGCCGTTTTAAATTTCATCAATGTGTGTTTTGGCATGCATTTCATTTCTGTAAAAAAAAAACAATTGAAAATGTTGTATTATTCCATTTGAGTCCAACAAATTTCCCTGTGTTTTTCTTTGTAATTCATCCACCTGATCATTACTTCCACTTTTAAACAAAAACAAAAATAAGCTATAACTTTTTTTGCCAAAACATTTGTATTTAATGCTGTCGGTTTTTTTGTTGGAAATAAAAAAATAGCATCTATGTTGTTATTATATTTTGCATGAATAATTATTGTTGAGGCGTCATTTGTCACGTTTCCTCGTCACACAACAAGGTACCACTGTAACCTAATTTTGGTAAAATGCCAAATGTTAGGACCTCTCTTTGTACTTTTGAATGGCAAATCGCGTATTTTTTTTGTTATTTTACAAGCACAGATGCCCTAAGTGTATTCGTATTGGTCATGCCACTCGACGGTTGTATTCCCATTGCAAGTGCATTCATCCCAAAGAAAGAGTGTATGAAATACCAGCAGCCGCATTCACGTGATCAATGCCGTTACGCGAATATCGGAGAGGCACCAACTTCGAATCGCTCCTCAATGCAACTTAGCGAACACGGAATCGCATTAATTTTATGTGAACGGGACTCCGCGACAAAATGCAACTTCATAACCAAGTGTTAGACGCGTGCACATTCGCTAGTTGAGTTACCTCTTTTGCTTTGAAATTAACAAAAAAATAAACTGAACTGGAGAGAATTTCTCAATTGGAACATACATGGCAATAATCAACACCCTCCCCCCTACCCCTCGCTACTGCAGAAATGTGGCAAAACCCTCTTTAAAAAGAGTCATGAGACTCAGTGAGGCTTTCCTGGATTAACAAGCGAAGTAATAATAATGATGATGATGATAATAATGGGATGGAGCAGGACATCTTTTCTAGGACACCCATCAGATGACATATGGCTAGAATGAACGTCACATTGAGGACCAACAGAGGGAATGAGATAGAGAGTTTAGATTGAAAATAAGATGGCAGGATGTGATGGGAATATGTTGGTTCACTTGAAGGCGGTGGGTGGCAAGAGATCGTGAGTGGTGGATCACATGCTGAGAGACATCTTCTCACAATTGGGGCGTCAATGGCCAAGAGAGAAGATGAAGGGCCGACTGCATCAATCCTCGTCGTTGCGCTCTACCGCCTCTTCGGAGCGTGTTCACGTTCTAATCGAATGTCAGTTCCTGTAAAAGCCCTGAGAGAGTGGACCGCGGACCTCCCAACACAATTCAAAACACCGCTCGGCACAACCTCCCCCCCCCAAAAAAAAACACATCGCAGCGCGATCAATTAAAAACTTGACCGGCTCACCGCCAACGGAAGAACAAACAAAAAAACCGATGAGCAGAGAAAAAAACACGGCGATCGGCACCTCGCTCTGAGGCCTCTTCGCCCGGCGCCTCGGCCTCCGTCCCGCCGGCCGGGCTGCACTCGCCCGCCGACGTCGAACTCCTCCTCGGAACCGACGCCGCCGGCTCGTCCAGGGGGACAGCCGGCTGGCAGGGGCCGCTACCGCCTGCTGCCGTTCGCGCACACGCGCGCGCACACACACACACGCGCACGTACACACGCGCGCGCGCACACACACACACACGCGCGCGCACGTACACACGCGCGCGTGCACACACACGTACACGCGCGCACGTACACGCACACGCGCGCACGTACACGCGCGCACGCACACACGCACGTACACGTACACACGCACACGCGCGCGCGTACACACACACGCACACGCGCGCACGTACACGCACACGCGCGCACGTACACGCACACACGCGCACGTACACACACACGCGCGCATGTACACACACACGCGCGCGCACACACACGCGCGCGCACACACACACGCGCGCACGCGTACACACACGCGCTCACGTACACACACACGTACACACACGCACAAGCGCACGTACACACACACGCGCACACACACGCGCACACGGGTCACGAGGGCAGCGTGTCACGTGCACAGCAGCAGCAGCGACCCTTGGCTTGCCCCGCATTCTCCGCAGGGCTCTCGGCACGCGGATAGAGACGGGAAATTGCTTGGCGATGGCCTTGTGTGTGTGTGTACGTCTGTTGAACTTCTTTCGCGCCGTACGTATCCGACCATGCCGATCGGAGGTGCTACTCGGGGGTTATTGCGTATGTATGTACATGTTGAACTTTTTTCGCACCGTACGTAGTCAATCGTGCTAATCGGAGGTGTTAAATCGGGGATTTTAGTGCATGTGCGCATGCAAGCATGCATGTTGAACTTTTTTCGTATCGTACGTAGCCGACCGCGCTAATCGGAAGTGCTAATCAGATGTTTCGGTGTATGCACGCGTGTGTATATGCTGAACTTCTTTCGCACCATACGTAGCCAACCGTGCTAGTCGAAGGTGCAGGGGAAGGACAGCAGGCCACTGAGGTAGCTCTGTGTGTGTGTGTCGGACGTGGTATCGGGTGGTTCCCTACGTTGTCCGTCGTGTCGCTCCACGTGCTGGGAGCTTCTTCAGGAAAGTCACGTAGGTAAAAAGCAAAAATTAATGAAAGTAAAATAAAATATAAATAACACAGCACGCTTGCTGATACAGCTTGCTGATACAGCAAGCGTGCTGTGACGGTTCCACCTGAAGACGGAAGCTTGTGTTGCCTCCGAAACGTCGTGATTTTTATTTTATTTTTTATTTTACTTTTTAATTTTAACTTTTTACCTACGTGACTTTACCGAAAAAACCTAAGAATATGAATCCTTGCAGTCACGAAAGCTTCAAATCTAGAACTTATTCAGAAAACTTCGTTTCCTCTGCAGCACGGCCGCGGACAACAACAACAACAAACCCCTCCACAGTAGCAACAGACCGCCGATGCTTGAAGACTGCCGTCGTGTTGGTAATCGGACACATCGAAAGAAAGTAAAAGACAAAAAAAAGTCTGACGAATTATTCAACTTTCCATTTAAAGCTTTCGTGATTGCAGGGATTCATCTTCTTGGTTCTTTCGGTAAAGTCACGTATAAGGGAAATAATAAAATAATAGAAATCAAACATTATTTTATTATATTTTAATAAAATAATAAAAATAAAACATAATTCAAAACATAAGTTTAAATTATTATTTTATTTTGTATTTTTCTTATTTTAGTATTTCCCTTCTACGTGACTTTACCGAAAGAACCAACATGATATTCAACTTTCGTCAAGATGAGAGTCGTGCCCCCTTCGAGTGTGATTCGCGAGTTCTCTCTGTTTTTAATTCTCGTCATCACTTTCTACTCCGTACACACGGCTGCCGGTGACGAGCGACTGTCACTCACAGCGCGCGTCGTCGTCCGAACGGAACTCCCCACATTCACTTTCCTTTCCTGGGGAGGAGGGGGAAGTGTGAACGTTCCGTCGATAGCGAGAGAGTTTTCCACCGCGGCAGATGTCGCCGCAGCCGAGTGTAGACGCGCCGAGCTGCGTTTAGGCGAACAAAACGGCGGCTTCTGTTGTTGTTCTCGTTGTTGTTAAATTTCGATTTAAAGCTTTTGTGACTGCAGGGATTCATCTTCTTGGTTCTTTCGGTAAAGTCACGTAGAATGGAAATAATAAAATAATAAAAATAAAACATAATAAAATAATTCTCACGACGTTTCGGCCACAACGCAAGCAGCCGTCCTCAGGTGAAGAACAGGTCTGTCAGAAAGACAGGACGGCTGCTTGCGTTGTGGCCGAAACGTCGTGAGAATTATTTTATTATGTTTTATTTTTATTATTTTATTATTTCCATTCTACGTGACTTTACCGAAAGAACCAAGAAGACATGTTGTTGTTGTTGTTGTTCCAGTCGCAGTCCCCTTCATGCTGCCAGCTATGGCTGCAAAGTTGGGTCGTACATGTTATGTGTATCGCTTATTGTTAAATTTGAATCACAGTTCCTACGATCACTGTTACATTGTTTTTATAGCTTTATTTTGGTGATTTCGAAAACTTTTGGTTTTGCCTTATTTGTTTGTTGTAGTACAGAGTAAGACTGATACCTTAAATCGAAATTGTCTTATGTTTGTTATTGTTTGACTTGCCATCCCACTGGGATTTTTGCACACAGAATTGATATACGGTGTTTTTCCGGAAGACTTTGCTGTTTTTCCTGGATTTTTCTGTTGCGCGTAGCCACTTTAAGACGTTTCTTTGTTCATGTTTTTGTTTGTTGCGGTTGCATCCGATTCAGGAGCCGCATGGCTCACTGGGCTACACCTAATAAATGAACTGAACTGAAACGAACTGACCACGAGGCGTCAACGGGGTCGGCAGCGAGCGAGGAACAGTCGCCTCGCACACCGCAGACGCGCGGGGCACTTTAACGCGGTCGACAATGAGCGCGGGGTCCGGGTGAGTCAGACAAATTGCTCCTCGGCAGACAGAGGCAGCCTGACTCACACAATGCTGGCTCGCTCCGCGGTGTGTACCTCTCATTATCCGACAGGAAACGGCAAAGCATTTGGGAGTTCTATTTGGCATCAGATACATACAGTAGTGGTGAATAGCAGTGGCTGAAAACACTTTAACCACCTCCTTGTCTTCGTTTATTAACAAACACCGGTGTACAATCAAGATAGAAGAGTGTGTGTGTGGTGAAAAAAGACGCATTACAACAAAAGTGTTCAGCCCTCTGTTGCAATGGCTTGAATGAGCAGCCCAAAAGCTCTCTCGTGCCCTGATGCTAGGGCCATTGCTCGAAACGTCAGCCCATTGTACATGCATATGTTTGCTGATATAAGGCAGTGTTGATGACAGTTGAGCAGAGTTGAGCAACCAACTACCCAGTGCCGGATTCAGCTAGTGTGGGGCCTGTAGCATATGTTATAACGGGGACCGAAAAAAAACACACCAATATTAAAACACAATTTTTTACTTGCATAGTAAAGTAATTGTATTTTTTTATTTGCTATACAGACAGATAATACGACAAATCGCTAACCTTAAAACACCCAGTCGTTCATAAAAGTTGAAGGCAGTATAGTACTATAGTAATAGAGCAAGTGCAGAATCACTGAACCGGAATTGATAGCTTGAAAGCATTTAGCGCGGGGCCCTTCAGAGTGCGGGGCCCGTAGCATATGTAGCTACTTGTGCAACTAGGATAATCCGGCACTGCAACTACCACAACTGCCAGGCGATGAAGGCTTATACTATAACTCAAAGTGGCTGTGCTGTAGTCCAGCACTTTTGAGGCTGCAGCCTCAAAAGTGCTGGACTACCGCCACGAACGTTGTTGTAAAACTCTCCTTCGAGTGGGCGTCGGTTAAGTTGCCATACGCTTGGCTTGCAAGGGGAAGGGCAGTACAGCAAGTTGACTTCAATCGCCATCTGTTTCCATCTGCACGGGGATAGAGTGTTGCTCCCTCGCGCTCGTGGGTTTTCTCTGGGTGCTTCGATTTCTTCCCACGCGTAGAATAATCACTCGCTAATTGGCTGGAAACATCTTAAAATAAAAAGGCCAATGTAGCCCCCCCCCCCGAAAAAGAGTCATATGACTTAGTGTGGCTGCCCTGGATAAATAAGTAAATGATTACGATTCTAGTATAATTATTACGATTATAGTTCTTGGACGGGTGGCCACCATGTGCACACGGGATAGGCTGCCGTGGGGGGTTACATGGTTTGTTGGTAGATGTCAGTGCAGCAATAAGTCTTGTTTTTCTGTACTTCTGTGATTCCACACATCTATGGTTGCTGCCTTCACCAAGCCTCATTGACCAAGTGTGAAGTATGGTGAAGTAAGTCCCCTCCCTCCACGCAGTGGATTTACAAAAGGGCCGTACGTGTCTCGTTTTTTTTTAAACAACGACGAAATTTAGCGAGTTCTCCAGCCGGTGTATTTTTAAATCCTTTATATTAAGTTCGCTTGCTTGCGTGCTTGCGTGCTTGCTTGCTTGCTTACGACCGTGCAAATCTTTCGGTCGTTTTTTTAACACACTTCCCGTGATCCAATCGAGCTGACATTTTCCACACAGACTCGTTGTGCGTGACAATAAATTTTCGTGAAAATTTTTTTCCAAAATTTTACACTGTTTAGGGAATTTTTTTTAAATATTTCATTACCAATTGCTCAATGCTGGCAGACAATCATCTGACCCATATGTGGCAGCCATCTCAAGCCAGAGGACGAGAGGACTCTAGCCGCCACGCATATAAAGGATTTAGAGTGAAAAACTTTGTTTTTACGGGTTATTTTTTTATAACAAAGCCAGGTCACTCGTTATCGTCTGCTCACGAGCACAGGCACGTGCTGTCAATTTGGAGCATTGGCACGCCGCGTACGTGCGTTACCCTTTGTTAATGCAGCGCTGGAAGTAACCAGCCTCCATCCCTCACGGCGGCAAGATGTTAGCTCCTTCGTCCTGCTATGCAGCAGGTCGTAGAGTCGATTCCGACCTGTGGTGCATGTATGTTTGCGTGTCGCTCTCACCGTGGGTCTTCCGGATTTTCCCTCCACATTAAGAAACATGCGTTTCGAGTATGTGGCTGCTATGAAGCTAATTCTGCTATGAAGTCACCTTTGTGAGAAAAGGGCTACATAGCTCAGTGGGCCTTATCTAGTTAAATAAAAAATTAACCCGTAAAAACAAAGTTTTTCACTATAAATCCTTTATATGCGTGTTCAATGGGCCACAACCCAGCCCACATTGGTTTTCGAAACGGGCGGCTAGAGTCCTCTCGTCCTCTGGCTTGAGATGGCTGCCACCTATGGGTCAGATGATTGCCTGCCACCATTAAGCAATTGGTTACTAAATCTAATTTTTCTTTACCTAAAAGTGTAAAATTTTGGAAAAAAATGTTCACGAAAATTAATTGTCACGCACAACGAGTCTGTGTGCAAAATGTCAGCTCGATTGGATCACGGGAAGTGGGTTAAAAAACGACCGAAAGATTCGCACGGTCGTAAGCGCGCAAGCAAGCAAGCAAGTGAACTTAATATAAAGGATTTAAAAATAGCAGTACGCACGCTAACCTGAGTTCGAATGTTCCCACGCGGCTAACATCAGTGAAGAGTGAAGTGATAACTCAAACAACCCTGGCTCCCTCACTCCCTTCACCAACCCGCACTGCTTAAGCGCGGTGACGTATGGTCAAACGTCCCACGACGAACGATACGACGTGGTGAGGGGGGGGGGCGGAGGCCTTCATCCAGCAGTGGATTGGCGAAGGGTTAGGGATGTGACCAGAGCGGCGTCTTGTAGCCATCGTCATTATTGCGGCACGGATAGGAATTGCTGACAACGCGCGCACGGCTTTCAAATGCAAGTGAACGCGTTGTATAATGCGGCGTCGCCTCGTCACTGGCAGGACGGGCTCTCAATTGCAAACTCATTCCTTTCGTTCAATCTTAATTTAGACTTTTAGACGTGACTTAACCGAAAAGAACCAAAGAATAATTCCTTTCGTTCAGTTTGGTGTCCTTCCCGGCACGTAAAAAAGTCCAACGCACATTACACACGCACATATTCGCCCGTGGAAATAGTTCGTGAAAAAAAGACAAACCACGGATCTCTAACAAAACATTTCGACGCGCGTTTCGTTCTCCGATGTAACAATTTAGCCGTGATAATAATAATAATGCTGAGGTCACACGGAATGACGAAAAGCCATTTTAATGAATTGCCGCTCAGTGTTATCACCAATGTGTTAGGGCAACGGTCCTTTGATCAATTTATCCGGGTTTCTCCCGGACAAGTCCCTCGTCGCAAGACAACGTCATGATTACTTTTCATTTACGTTGGATCATTATCATCATTATCGTGACCTCCCGCTGCAGACGGGACGACAGAAAAGCGGACACAGTTCACTTGTTCAACCCGAGTTGGAAAGAGTTAAACAATGTATTAGGCTACTGAACTCTCCTTCATAATAACTTATACACGTACAACAAAAACACATGGAGTTTAAGTTAAACAAAAATCATCTCCAGATGCTGGTATGGAAAGGACACAAATGCTTTCTGTGTTAATGATTATGTAATACAGTATATAATAACTCTTTATATAAAAGCCTCACTGAGTCTCAAGACCCTTTGCAGGAGGGTCCTGCATGGGGCGTACCAATTCCAGGGAATGTGGAAATAATCTGTCACGCAAACGAGAGGGGATAACGCTCCAAACTCCGTACAGGTCGATTCAATAGTCCATCACTTTTCTGCAACCTTCTGGGTGACCACAAGTTAGTGCATTCTGGAGCAGAACCACGTGTAACAAACAGTGACTCGATGCCCGATTCACGAACACTCAATTGGCTGGCTTAACCACTGCACTGTGAAATAATAGTTGTTGTTGCTCTACATACGAAGAAGAAGAAGTCGAAGACTGAAATCGGACAAAATCGCAGGCCATTGATGATGATGATCATGATAGCGGCCATAACGCTGATGCTACTGCTATTATGATCACATGGAAATGCTGACGTTCAACAGGTGAAGGTGATCAAGCCGCACAACTTCAACTATTCCTAGCGTACCCAACAGCACACAACTCTACCGCGCCGCGTTCATCCAGAACCCCCCCCCCACCAACTCCTCCTCCCACCCCGCTGCCCCAAACTCCAACTCCGTCGCTCCCCCACAAACCCAGAAATCACCCCGCAACTTCCTTTACCTCCGGTGCGACTCGCAGGGCACGCGAGTGGCCGCGGCTCCGAGAGACGCCCGTCGGCGGAGTCGCCAGGGTCCGACTCGTTGGGCCCCCGCTGCTGTCGCGGTGTTTGCTGCTCCACCGAGCACATCGCGTCCGACGCCTCCTGGTGCCGCTTCCCGTCACATCGAGAGTCGCTCGCGAGCTCCACACGCAAACCGGGTCCGTGGGGCGTGAGCAATCCAACACTCTTCTTATCCAACACCAGCACCCCCCCCCCGGGCCTCAACCAAGCACAACCACCACCGCCTCTACTACCCCCCCCCAACCCCCGTTCGATCTTTCTTTTCTCTCCCCCCCCCAGCTGCCCGTTTGGCACCAAAGTCGAAATTTTCGCTAAATAAATAAATTACGCTTGCGTTGCGCGCGCGTGTGTGTGTGGTGTGCTCACGCCGGGGGTAGCGCGTTGCGCTACGAACCAGGCCACCCGGGTTCGATTCCCACTCACGGCCAACGTCAGTGACGTTTATTTGAATCGGTCCTGGGCCTCCCCTAGGTCGACTCAGCCTCAAAATTAGTACCTGGTGCGGTGTGTAAACATCGTCGCTGGGGAGACAAAGGCGGTCGCGCGTGGTGGCGGCCACCCACTCACCCCCTCGTGTGCCTTTCGGGCTTTTATAGGTGCTCACTAACAGCACACGTTTACCCAACAGTCATTTATCTTTACGGGGGGACAATTGCCATTGCATCTAAGTGCATCGGGAGCGCAGCAATCGTTCAATTGCGTCCCGGGCGGGCCAGGGGTAATAATGTGTCACTGTACGTAACGTATCCAGCAGTGTATAATGCAAGCGCCGTAAATATTTAATCGATGGACGCCGCTAATGCGCTCTTGATCGGTAACCATTAAGCACAGAGAATGCGCACTGGCGCGCACATGCGTTTTACACACAAGGCCTTTGTGGTGGCGGTGGTGGTTGTGTTGTGGTGGTATCGTGGTGGTGGTTGTGTTGTGGTGGTATCGTGGTGGTGGTGGGGGAGGCGGTGGTGGTGTAGCGGTTAACGTGCTGCGCTACGAAACCCGGCAACCCGAGTTCGATTCCCACTCGCAGCCACCAACACCAGTGACGGTTATCTGAACCTGTCCGAGGCCTCGTCTAGGTCGACTCAGCCTGAAATGCGAGACAAAGGCGGCCGGGCGTGGTGCTGGCCACGCCACCCCCTAGTGTACCGTTGCAGCCTTCATAAGTGCTCGCGAACGGCGCATTCCCCAGGAGTCTGTTTAGGCTATACGCGGGAGCTTTGTCTCGTCTTGGTGGTGATCGTATCGCGGTGAAGCTCCGAAGTTTGAACAGCTGAAGAAGGTAGCTCAACGGACCGCGTAGACGCAGAGGCCAGCTCAAGTCGAGAAGCGTCGTGGTATCGCCGCCACGGTGGAGTGGAGTTACTTCGCGCGCTGCGAGCGATTTGATGACATCCCTCGTGTCACAAGTTGGACAGCCGCCAATTCTTGCAGCGTGGGTTTGCAAACCCAGCCAAAGAGTTTCGTTCGATTTTTAAAAAAAAAATTATATTTTCATAGCCCGTTGTAAATCCACCGCTGGATGAAGACCTCCCATCGTAAAAGTTATTTTCACCCGACGTCACCACGTTACTCAGTGCGGGTTTGAACACGCGTGGGCCCCAGATCAGGGTTGGATATCACTCGCCAGCGATGTTTGCCGCGACTGCGAATCGAACTTAGGTTCGCAGTTGTTCGTGGCGCAGTAAGCAACGCACCCCGGCTTCTCTCCCGCCCGATTACATATCCACACAAACGCAGCTAAGAACAACTTTAACTTGCGCCAAACTATAACAAACTAAAGCAACCGAGTTCGCAGTTGTGCAGAGACACACGTAAAATAATCACCACAACTCATCATTAACGCCTTATCCTCATCATTAGCAGCCCATAGGATTGACGATGGTGTATTGTGATGTTGCCTTGCGCTGTGATTTAAAGGACCTGAGTTCGATTCTCAGCCGCCGCTAGCATGGGTTAGCGAGTGAAATCTGAAACAGAGCTGCCACCTTTTCAACCTTCACCTTGTCTTGACCAACATGGGGAAGTATGGTCAAATAACCCCCACGATCGATGGGAATTGATAAAACTCTGTAAATTATTATGATTGTTTTCACAAAATATAATTTTTTAAATCAAATCTTAAAATCAATTCTTATTATTTAGCCTTCTGGTTTTATTCTGACATCGTATGATCATTATTATTTAACTGCTTCATTAGTTTTGCCTCTGTGAATGTTTAATTACGAGTGTTGTCACAACATGCGTGTTTGTAAATGTTTGTTTTTACCTTAACTTGCGAAGTTCGTCGCGAACCGTGTGGTATGAAAGGCGCTGTCCAAACAAAGATGATTCTCGTCGTTGCGTGCGATAGGCTGACGTTTCGAGTGATGGTGATTCTGCAGAGCAAAACGACTTGCGTTTAAAGATCGCGATTTTGCACCGCGGCTCCACAAGGAAACCGGAACATTTTAATAACAAAGCCGACAAATTCACCTTTGATATCGACGTAAAACAACCAATCTTCTTTTTCAAGACAATCCCACAACATTATTGACTTTTATCGACGCATCACTTTTTTTTTTGCCAAGTGGGAGGCTACTTTTAATTTAAACCAGTCGATACATCACTGACTGTAAGGGATTTTTTTGCTCAGAGTTCACTGACGTCCTCTTCTTCCCCAGCCCCTCATGTGTGCAGATGCTGCAGATGACAAATCCCTTACTAATTGGCTGTGTCGGGTGGTGGAGAGTTACGACACATTTATACTTACGCGATCTAACCCAAAAAAACATGTATTATGAATAATATTGGTCGCGAAAGCCTACGTGTTAAACTGTGCAAATATTACTGACTCTATTGTATATAGGGTGTGTAGGCATATATGTAGATACTACTGACTGTATTGTATGTAGGGTGTGTAGGAATATATGTAGATACTACTGACTGTATTGTATGTAGGGTGTGTAGGAATATATGTAGATACTACTGACTGTATTGTATATGGAATGTGTATGCATATATGTAGATACTACTAACTGTTGTACGAAAGAAAATGTCTTTTTTGGGGGGGGGGGGGTATCGACAATTGTTGTAAACCTGTTGGATCAACCTTTTACATTTTCATTCAGGCCTTCTGAAAGGCTCTTATAATTTAGTTGATGGACAAACAGACAAACGGGACGCCGGGCTTTTACAATAGATTAAGTGACAATCCTCTCTACATCAATATTTTTAAAAAATATTTTTACGAACGCCCAAACTATACTTAACATCACCATAATGATTATCGGTCACTGCATGCTGCGTAAATTTCATCACAAATTTAAATATAATATTCTTGAATTAATCGACACGCACACACACAAACCTATCCATTTATTAAAATGATGTTGAGGAAGCTGATGCAATTTCTGTTTCGGCAAGATGTGCGTGGGGGGCGCATGTCTGTGATGCAGCACTTTGGAGGTGACTGTTGGTGGATCATCCAGAGATTTATAAACTCCCAAACCCAATGAACTACAAGGTGGCCACGAGATGGCAGTGTGGGGGGTGGGTTGAATCCATCTTTGTAGAGCTTTGAAGCGCTACCAACTCGGTCGCGTCGTGGCGTTTTGTTTCTGGATGCCCCAGATTCCTCCCACGTCAAGCCAAGCTCTCTCGTCGATGGAATTGGCCAAACATGCTCATTGCCGGGCCGTTCTGGACAGGAGTCCTGAGACTTAGCGAGGTTTACAAAGACGAAACAAAGAGCATTACATATTGACTTAAATCTTGAATACAAAGAACATTGTTATGCGCTCGATTACGGTAGGAGTATCACTTGCGTTTTACATGACGCATTGGGCGAACGCCAACTGAAATGTCAATGTGCCATCTGGGTGAGCATAAGCTGCCCTTTCTGTCTATCCACTGCTGAATGAGGGCCTCCCCGTGCCGTGCGAGTCTTGGGAGCTATGTGACCATACTTCACCGTGCCTGTCTGTACGGGTTCGACACGATGGTCACCCATCCGAGCATTATTCAGGCTCAACTCCACCGCTTAGCCGCCCAGTTTTCACGATTATTTGGCGCATTCCATGTGATTTGGCCGTAGGCTTATACACAACGCGAGCCAAAACGCTTCTGCACAATCGCTCCTCTCCCTCCGTCCCTCAAAAAAAGTTCTGCCCGAGAAATCCGGCCTATAAATTCTAAGAAGCGTCAAGAACCGCCTCCGTGTTGTCTTATTCTTGCGATGTGGGCACGGTTATTATTATTATTAGGATATGTTTTGCTCAAATGCCGCTACTACTCTACCGCCTGGCTCTATGAAAACACATAATTCGCTGGAAGAAGTTTCCCCCCACCCTCTCCACTGTTTGCAGGTACATGTCAAGGGTCAACTATTTAGCAGCACTGCACAAATACAGCGGTGCATTTTTTGTCCGTCATCCTGAGGGTGCCGTTAGCGTTAGCGTGGCGGCGGCGGCTGCTGTGGGCTCATTCTGCCCGTACAGTTTCCACCGGCACTGCCTGTCGAATGTGGCCAAATAAACGATAATAACACACAAAAAAGAGGGGCTGGCAGGCATCGGGGTTGAGTCATGGAATTTGAGTCCACGGCCAGAAAGTGAGCGGACCAATGGCAATGGGCTTCAACCGCGGGTTTTTGTTTTGCTTTAAAGAGCCGTGCGTACATCTCCAATTCCCTCGGCCACCCAGCACGAGCCGTCGTGTTGCCTAGTATGCAATTTACTCGTACATACAGCCCTCTTCGGTGGTCAAGCCACTGATGAGGGCCCAACATTCCGCCCACCCCCCTCTCCCCCGTGGGTGGGAGATGTTCGATCATATTCTTAGGTTTTGTCGGTAAAGTCACGTAAATAAAAAATTAAAATTAATAAAAGTTAAATAAAATAAAAAATCACGACGTTTCGGAGGCAACACATGCTTCCGTCTTCAGGTGGAACCGTCACAACACGATAGCTGTATACAGCAATTTTTTTTACCTACGTGACTTTACCGAAAAAACCTAAGAATATGAATCCTTGCAGTCACGAAAGCTTCAAATCTAGAATGTTCGATCATACTTCGCTACGCTGGTCAGTGCGGCTTAGCAGAGGTGGGACAAAGTCATTGTTATGCAAGTCCAAGTCGAGTCGCAAGTCATCAAATTCATGACTCGAGTCTGACTCGAGTCCAAGTCACATGACTCGAGTCCACATCTCATAGGTGGGACGAAGTCATTGTTATGCAAGTCCAAGTCGAGTCGCAAGTCATCAAATTCATGACTCGAGTCTGACTCGAGTCCAAGTCACATGACTCGAGTCCACACCTCTGCGGCTTAGTGAAGACGAGGTGATCGAGGGAAGCATGATTGTGTGGTTAGATTGTAGACGTAGTGCCCATGAATGGGTTGCCCATAACGTGGCCCCCACAACAGCCTATTGCTGCACCCTGTTGCGTATGGGGATCGCCTTTACAAGAACTGCAAGCTTAAGCCTGCTTAGCTTCTAAACTATACATTTTACTTTTTTATTTAAATCTTTCGTGACTGCATGGATTTATATTCTTGGTTCTTTCGGTAAAGTCACGTTGAAGGGAAATAATAAAATAATAAAAATATAAAACAATACAATTCTCACGACGTTTCGACTGCAACACAAGCAATCATCATCAGGTGTGAAATCCACAGCAATACAATTTGACGTGGATTTCACACCTGATGATGATTGCTTGTGTTGCAGTCGAAACGTCGTGAGAATTGTATTGTTTTATATTTATTTTATTTGATTATTTCCCTTCAACGTGACTTTACCGAAAGAACCAAGAATATACATTTTACTATTTGTTTTATTTTACCAGGTAAGGCCCACTGACATTTATGGCTCTTTTTCAGAAGCGACCTGGCCACAAATGATAGCTCAACGAAGTGGCTTATCGCGTGGAAATTTATAGCAGCCAAATAAGTTTAAAGGCAAGTTTTTTTTTAATGTGGAAAGAAAAACCAGAGGACCCGGAGAAAAGTCCACGCGACCACAGAGAGAACATGCAAACTCCAAATATACAGGCGTCAGGGTCGGGATCGGGATCGAACCAATGCTCTCCGGTATACCAGGGGAGGTAGTTAACATCTCGCCACCGTGTCGCCCCGAGCATCGGAAGAGATTGGACGCATTCCCGGTGATTTGTCCAATTAAACAAATAAAGTAGTCCTATATTCATTCTAGATTTGAAGTTTTCGTGACTGAAAGAATCCATGCTCTTTTGTTTCGGTAAAGTCACGTAGGTAAATTTATTTTTAATTTATTTTATCCTTATTCTTTTTTACCTACGTGACTTTACCGAAAGAAGCAAACAGTATAAAGTCCTATATGCACAGTATAACTACAAGTAGTAACAATGGCGTGCATTTATTTACCTGTCCCGGAGAGACCAACTGCACCTCAAGACATTTTTTCACGAGGGTCCTGAATTGCAATGTTAGACCAACTCGATATGAAGGAGTTGTTCTGAATGTGGGAGGAAACTGGAGGTAGCCTAACACAAGCCCTCTAGTGATGTGGCTGCTATGAGGTGAGGAATGGAGGTTGTTGTTGGTTGGTTGGTTGTTGTTGCGTGTATGTCAGGCATGTATCCTGTGCGTGTGTCCGGATGTGTCCTCTGTGTAAGTTCATTTGTGGATGTGGAGATAGTGGGGGGAGCGGTGGTGCAGTGATCAGCGCACTGTGCTATGAACCCGGTGAACTGAGTTCAATTTCCAGCCACAGCTACACGTGATGATTGATGTTTTCATTGGTCCCGGGACTCTCCCAGGTGGATTTAGCCTCAAATAAATGCGTGATTCTGTAACCATCAGCATTGGGAGGATAAAGGCAGCCGGATGCGGTGCTGGCTTCACCACCCTCTCGTGTTCTATGTCAGCCCTTAATATCTTCTTGGTTCTTTCGGTAAAGTCACGTAGAAGGGAAGTAATAAAAAAATATAAATAAAACATAATAAAATAAAATAATTCTCACGACGTTTCGGCTACAACGCAAGCAGCCGTCTTCAGGTGAAGACGGCTGTTTTATTTATATTATTTTATTACTTACCTTCTACGTGACTTTACCGAAAGAACCAAGAAGACGAATCCCTGCAGTCACGAAAGCTTTAAATTGAAATTCAGCCCTTAATAGTTGCTTGCTAACAAAACTTGACCCCAAAAGTCTATAGGGTTTTTTTTGTGTATGTGGTTTTTGGGGATGTCTAGATGGGTTTGCATTATTATTGTTTTGCCTGAGATCAAATCGCCCAGAATGTGCTTTATCGCATTAAATCTGAGAAGCGAAGTGGGTTTGAGCATGGAAAAAAAAGCGCTTGGATGGGCGAACACTACCCGTAGCAGGTGTTATAGGCTGCTGCAGAGCTACGTTATGGGCAACGGAGAGATCAGTGCGGCAAACTCAACTGTTGTACCTTACGTCTATGCTGCCGCGTCTAAGCTTCCCGCCTTCACCAACCTGCACTGATCAGGCGAGGCTTGTGTCGTCCCTCTGGGGACCGAGGAGATCGATGATTAAATGATCGATGTTTCGCTCGGCGCGTCGTGATATTGTCTCACTTAACAACAGGGTGGGGGCCTCGTTAAGGCCGCTGCCACCTCCCGCTTGCAATTGCAGTTGTCGCTCTGCGTCCGCATCCAGCCGTACGAAAGGAGAACGATCGACGAAGGCGTGGGAGTAACGCCGCCACGTGCGAATCGGACGCCTCGTCCAGCAGCAGCATTGTGACGAGGGCTTGTGACGCGTCGACGATATTACCTACCCCCCCCCCCACTCTGGCCTCCGCACCTGATTGGCTCACAGGCGACGACGTCACACTTATCGCCCGTCTATTTAAGACCGAAACACGAGGAGGATTTCTCCACAACTTATGCCTGTCCACCTGATGATGATGGTGATGGTGGTTGTTGTAATAACCGGCGAAACGTCACGGCACTCGAATTGTAAATGTTGTAGTGGGTTTACTTTCCAACACACCGGCGTTGCTGTACTAGTAACGTAAAAAAAAACCCTTACTAATTGGCCGTGTGGCGGGTGGTGGCGGGTTCAACGACACATTTATATTCATGCGATCTAACCCCCCCCCACACTACGGACGCAGATTCGTCATCGTCCGAATCGTAGTGCGCGGCGACCCGAACGACGTCCCAACCGACCGGGGGCCCCTCTGTATATCCGCGGCGACAAAGCGAAACCATTCACACAGTTCTTCGTATGACCCACACGGCACTGGCTCCATTCCCAACCAACTCTCTCACACACACACGGACGCAGACGCACGCGCGCGCGCGGTCAATGCCGCGCAGCTGCAAGCGATCACCGGCACAACTGACAGAGCGCCCGCGATGTTGTTGATGTTGGCTCGGGAAGAACCCCTACCACCACCATCCCTCCTCCACACACCCTCCCCCCACCCTACCTCACTCCCCATTTTTACTGCAGTCGACTGGCTTACTGTATCGCCCGAGACAGAATAGGTATGCGCATCGTTCGATTTAATAGCCACAACGCCTTGCCTGGCACACTCGAACAAGTTTGATGGCCTTTTTATTAGCCAAGCGGCGATGCTAAGCACGCGATGATATCGCTGGTACAATGAACGCGAGACGGCACGCGCGCGTGTGTGTGTGTGGCTTTGTCCCTAATGCAGCTGTATTCTTGTTATTTCGTGCAGTTAGCATCGTGGTGTGGGGAGGGGGTAAGAAAACAAACACCTTTTTTCCTTTATACGTTTAATGTCATTCCAGGCGTTGTGTGTGTGTTGTGCGAGAGAGTTCACGCAGCTGATGGGCCGAATGCGGTTTAGCGATGTGCACAAGACAGTAGTGGTAATGATCCATATTTGACATCGACCATCTGCAAAGGAATCGCATCATCGTTAGGTAATACGGATCATCGTAATCCAAGCTGATGCTCGCAACCGATGCATTTACTGGCGCATTCACGCAAAAACAGTATGCATTGTACAAGTTACGTAAAATAAATATATATTTGTAAAACGTGCCAATTATTTACCCAAGAGAGCCTTATGGAGTTTGAAGATTTTTTTTTCTGCAGAGCCTTGCATCTGGGTGTTTGGCCGATCCCATAAATATAATCATAATGAACATGGCAATTATTTATGCGGCAGAGCCTCACCAATTCTCAGGGCTCATTTTCAGGAGCGTCGTGCAAATGGTAATTTGGCCAAGTGCGTTACCCGTTGGGAGAAAACTGCAGCGCCTTGAGAAATCACCCCCTTCCCCCTGGTTGCTTCACAGCCTCAAACCTACAACACCTGGCAAAACGAACAGCCCCACCGCCGCCGCCGTTTTCCCATCTAAAACACGAAGCAGGCCCCGTTCCCGCTGAACTTCCGAGATCGGATGCGATCGGTTGCGTCCCCGCGGAGCGATTGATCGCGCGTTGTTTGCGGGCTGTCGCAACGAAACGGATAGCGACACAAAGGACATTCGACCGCGCGCAATCGGGCTGCGTTTCAGCAAGGCCACCTTTGAATCAACTACAGCCGAACGGAGGAGTTGCGGTGGCGTGCCAGCATTGCCACGCAAAGGAGCTCGCGCGTGCAAGAAGTACTCCAATTTGTATACTGTGCACCGTGCGTGTGTTGACTGTACACACGGTAACGAGTTGCGAGCTTCCCTCCAAACACAAGTTCGTGGCAGTTTGTTCAAGTTGCAAAACAATGTGTTTGTTCAACCACGCGAGAGGAGCTCGGGCGATGAGGATAGTTCGGATTTGCAAGAGTGACCTGCATGGGGCCATGAGCACGACAGATGGGGAGGAGGGAGACAATGTTGACCTCTACGTTTAATCGCAATTAAGTAATTTGGCTAGAGCAGGGGGTCGCCTACCGAATGAATAACAATGAGAGTCATTTTGTTTGTTTCCAAATCCGGCACAAAACTCAATATTTCCAGAGCCGCAATGCACGTGACCACGCACACACAGCGCGTACGTCACGTGACGACGCAGCCCGTATAGAGCCGCATTTGACCCGACCCCTGGGTTCGAGGTTGGGTGTCAGTAGGCGTCGAGAGAGTGTGGACGCGGTAGGAGAGGGCTTTGTGGACGTTCCGGCTGGTAATGTGCACCATGCAGGTGGTGGCGAAGACCCCATTCTGTCAACATTCTCGCCCCTCCCCCCACCGTACACCGTTCTCTCACAGCCAAGTACGCGTGCTGCCAAAAGCCAACTATCGCTTTTTTATTTTTACCCCTCATTGTCAAATTCGACGTCTCTGATTTGCTGACGCGTGTCCCTTTGATTCACGAATGTGAAGGAAACTCGCCGCGCAAAGTAGAACGAGGAGTAAATGGTGAGCGCAAAGGTGCTCCACGCGAAACAATCATGTCTAGCGCTTCATCAAGGCCAGCTGACTCACATAATGAGGCTCCATCCCTCGGAACGATCTGTTTTAGCACATTGTCATCCGTCTGTAAACACCCCCAATTATTTCAAGTGCCTTCAACTGCAGTCGCCTACCCTTCAAATATGTGCCCGTGTCTGTCCGTGTGTGTGTTCGCGCCCACGTGCGTGTGCGTGTTTGTGTGAGCGGGTGTGCTCTCACGTTGTGCCTCCCAAGTTTAGCCGCCAGAGATTATCACACAAGTAAAGCATGAAATAGAGCGTGATTGGTTTGTTATACTGATTAGTGCATGATCACATTACTACGTGAAGGGCAATTAACTGTTTGTCAGGGAGACCACAAAAAAACACACACACGGAATCTAAACATTGGCCATCTGGGACAACGCGTGTCAGAGCGCCCTATTGAATGTCTAGCATGTATGTGGGCCTGATTAATGTGGCCCTGTGCAGCGGTGAAGGCGCTAACCACTGGGCCGTGCCACAGCCAAGCGTTAATAAGAACAGTGCTCTCCACTAATTTCAAAGAGTGGGGGGCACTTTCGCCGATGGGACATCAATGTGAGGGCCGCCACATTGTGGGGTGGGGGGGGGTTAACAGCAGCACGACGATGGGGTGGTGGTGGTGGAGGGGGTTGTTTTCACACATTGTCTATTGTCCGGGGCCGCACCAAAGGCCATCAACCAGTGGCCCGCGCTCCTTGCAATGAAGACTTAGAGACCCCATAGCCACGGTAGCAATTCGAACCTTGGTCATCTGGTTCATAGCGCGGTGCACTCACCGTTCCCGACGCAGTCCCTCCCCCGACCCGACACTTAGTTACTTGAGCATTAGAACGTACAGCGTTGTGCAATTGTTCTATCGTTAATGCGTATTTTAAACTAGGGAACACCGCTTCACTTGCACTTAATGGACCGCGGCAGCTTTCCCGAAGCAGCCTCTTATGGCTCGCGGGTTCTGCTAATCCAGCTCGGCGGTGGCACAGAGGAAGAGAGGAGGAGGAGGCGGGTGGGGGTGGCGGGCAGGAGAATGATCTGGTGACATCTGCATGTTAATAGGTGGCGGGATGGACCGCGTCTCTCCAGAGATGCGCCGGTCTCGGCCTTCAAGCGGCGAGATGATGAGCTCCTCGGCATCGTGGGACTTGCGCGTTTCCCCCCCCGCCCCGCCCCGCCCTCTCTCTCTCTCTCTCTTACAACAAGTACACGTGCAGCGGGCGTCAAAAGATTTTTCGCTAACGAGAAATGTTCTCGCCAGTGTGTGTGTGTGAGGTCGTGCGTGTGTGTGTGTGTTAGCGAGCTTGCACTACTCAAACCTGGTGACCCGAATTCGAATCCTGCTCCAACGGCCTACACATGTGATGATTATTTGAAACGGTCTAGGGCCTCCCGTAGGTTGACTCAGCCTCAAATGAGTACCTCGTGCAGTGTGTAAATATCAGCGCTGGGGAGACAAAGGTTTCCATGCGTGATGCTGGCCACCCACCCCATCGTGTACCGGTACGGGCATCATAGGTGCTCGCAAACAGCACTTGCCCCAACAATCTGTTAGGGCTATAGGGAGATCTTTGTCTTTGTTCTGTTTGTGCGTGTCTTTGCCTCGTGTATCTTCAGCATGGCTGTCCTGTGTGTATCTTAATTATGTTTGTGTATGTCTCCCTATAATAGGTGTACCTTGTCTCCAACATCGATGCGTTCTGCGTGTCTGGCAGCACGAGTGCCATTTGGCATTGCGTGATACGTGCAGTGTAGTTGTATGTCCACTCTCTGGGTCTGCGAGGACTGTGCAACCCCGTTGGGCGACCACGTTAGAAGAAGGCATGAGAAATACTCGTGGGGGAGCACTGTCAATGTTAAATCATTTTAAATTAAATGGTAAACTATGATCTGGATGCACAGATTTGTGTAGATACAGTACAGAAAATAATACAACGTCAATCGCTTAATTTGCACTTGTTTTTAAATATTGTACCAACAATTTTTGAACTTGTAGGACAGAGAACACGTGGTGACGTCACAGTACAAAAAGCGCGCTGTGATGTCACAGTACAGAGAGCGCGTGGTGATGTCACAGTACAGAGAGCACGTGGTGATGTCACAGTACAGAGAGCGCGCTGTGATGTCACAGTACAGAGAGCGCGCTGTGATGTCACAGTACAGAGAGCGCGTGGTGATGTCACAGTACAGAGAGCGCGTGGTGATGTCACAGTACAGAGAGCGCGCTGTGATGTCACAGTACAGAGAGCGCGTGGTGATGTCACAGTACAGAGAGCGCGTGGTGATGTCACAGTACAGAGAGCGCGCTGTGATGTCACAGTACAGAGAGCGCGTGGTGATGTCACAGTACAGAGAGCGCGCTGTGATGTCACAGTACAGAGAGCGCGTGGTGATGTCACAGTACAGAGAGCGCGCTGTGATGTCACAGTACAAAAAGCGCGCTGTGATGTCACAGTACAGAGAGCGCGTGGTGATGTCACAGTACAGAGAGCGCGTGGTGATGTCACAGTACAGAGAGCGCGCTGTGATGTCACAGTACAGAGAGCGCGTGGTGATGTCACAGTACAGAGAGCGCGCTGTGATGTCACAGTACAGAGAGCGCGTGGTGATGTCACAGTACAGAGAGCGCGCTGTGATGTCACAGTACAGAGAGCGCGTGGTGATGTCACAGTACAGAGAGCGCGTGGTGATGTCACAGTACAGAGAGCGCGCTGTGATGTCACAGTACAGAGAGCACGTGGTGATGTCACAGTACAGAGAGCACGCTGTGATGTCACAGTACAGAGAGCGCGCTGTGATGTCACAGTACAGAGAGCGCGCTGTGATGTCACAGTACAGAGAGCGCGCTGTGATGTCACAGTACAGAGAGCGCGCTGTGATGTCACAGTACAGAGAGCGCGCTGTGATGTCACAGTACAGAGAGCGCGTGGTGATGTCACAGTACAGAGAGCGCGTGGTGATGTCACAGTACAGAGAGCGCGCTGTGATGTCACAGTACAGAGAGCGCGCTGTGATGTCACAGTGGTGATGTCACAGTACAGAGAGCGCGCGGTGATGTCACAGTACAGAGCGCGCGTGGTGATGTCACAGTACAGAGAGCGCGCTGTGATGTCACAGTACAGAGAGCGCGTGGTGATGTCACAGTACAGAGAGCGCGTGGTGATGTCACAGTACAGAGAGCGCGCTGTGATGTCACAGTACAGAGAGCGCGTGGTGATGTCACAGTACAGAGAGCGCGTGGTGATGTCACAGTACAGAGAGCGCGCTGTGATGTCACAGTACAGAGAGCGCGTGGTGATGTCACAGTACAGAGAGCACGTGGTGATGTCACAGTACAGAGAGCGCGTGGTGATGTCACAGTACAGAGAGCGCGTGGTGATGTCACAGTACAGAGCGCGCTGTGATGTCACAGTACAGAGAGCACGTGGTGATGTCACAGTACAGAGAGCGCGTGGTGATGTCACAGTACAGAGAGCACGTGGTGATGTCACAGTACAGAGAGCGCGCTGTGATGTCACAGTACAGAGAGCACGTGGTGATGTCACAGTACAGAGAGCGCGTGGTGATGTCACAGTACAGAGAGCGCGTGGTGATGTCACAGTACAGAGAGCGCGCTGTGATGTCACAGTACAGAGAGCGCGCTGTGATGTCACAGTACAGAGCGCGCTGTGATGTCACAGTACAGAGAGCGCGTGGTGATGTCACAGTACAGAGAGCGCGCTGTTACTCCACTGAGAGACATCACACTCGAGCATGCATCGTTGCTCCATGCTTATTTGCGCAAATTTAATCTTTCATGTTATTTCTCAGTGTCCTTGTTTCTGATCCATACGTCACAATTAGCAATGCCATTCAGGAAGGTATTACACGCGTTTTTAATCTTTAATAATTTTCCCCAAATATTACCCGAGCTTAGAACAGTAGTAAGTCGACATCAAGACGCTTAAATGAATTTTAAAATATATACAAACCTCCCACTACCCCCTGGTTAATTTGCTCGTGGGTTTGGCAAGAACGTCAAATGATCAAATTGATGTCGCTTGAAACTGCGATGCTCCGGACTATTTTTTGCTTGAGAGTCAGACCACTGAGGACGATTCCTCTGCAAAGTGGTGCATCTATTTTGTGCCGAGTGCCTACAAACATTGCTTACTGATGTTCGCCTTAGGGTGCAATTGGAGGCAATCACTGTGATGTGCAACGTTGGAAACATAAGACGCTCAATTTGCTTCAATTAGGCTCCGGTTGCAATGTTGTGGGGGAGGGAAAAAGAAACGTAAAAAACACACAAAATAATAATAATAATAACTCTGACATGCGATGAATATTATGTATTTCTTCAGCTTACATTAGTTACTGCCTTTAGGTTGGCCTTTTTTTTTGCCAAGGAAAATAATGGTTGATTTGTGCGCCTCTTTGCAGTGCGAACGGGTCTATCTAGGCGAGATCGAGTGAAACGCCGGATGTGTGTTTAGAAAACTGGCGTTCTTTAATTCCAATAACAAAAATGACTGCAGCAAAGAGCAGAGACGTAGCAACAAAATACATTTAACTAAATCCAGTTCTGCTCACCAAACTGTATCCCTTTTTTATGTTAGTGAATACAACATACCATACTGGTATCTACATCATGCGTACGTAGCCAACCGCGCTAATAAAAGGTGCAGCAAATGCAATTTCTTTCTCACGCCACTATTGGCAGAACGGCTTTGGAGACCTACTCTGCCACACTGTCCTTAGAAGAGATATGAGTACCCACACTTCACCCCACCACGCCCAAACTTATAATTCAAGATCTGCATGACACCCATTTCACACTATTTGGTGGGCAGGGACGGGGGTATTTAAGAAACTCCTCCATCTGTTCAACTGCCGCGCCAGGAGATTGAACCGGTGACCTGTGAAGAGCGAGCCCGGTGTGCGAGCGATTATGAAGACGTATGAGGCTTCGGCTAAGATGTGCGATTTGTAATGCATTGGTCTGGGGAGCAACTGGAGCTGAAGTAAAACCGTGGTGACATCTGGGCGATTGTTGCACCGTTCGGCGTGTACGCGTCGCAACTAAGTGAAAAATAACTCCGAGAAACGGATGGAATTTCCCTGAGCGTATGCACAAGCACACAAATAAAGATGTTGTATTCCACATTCAGTGTTTTGGGATGTGGTTATTCACTCAGATGTTCAGCAGCAGCAGGCATGGTCTACCCGCTTTCGGATGAAGGCCTCTCCAATCTGTCACCATCTCTCACGATCTTCCAGACATTGTTAAAATAAAATAAAATGCAATTAAAACACGCTGAAATGTTTACATTTCACTGAAGTCTATAAACGTTACGCTATAATTCCAAGAAAAAAAACAAAAAAATCCCTAAATTATTGTTTTCACACATTTCGAGAATTCATCATAAAAACTCAGCCACGTTGTATCCACAGCTGGATGAAGGTCTCACGGTCACGTGATGCAACAATTCAACTCGCTCCCGCGCATGAGCAGTGAGACTCGTGGGTTCAACTCCGCGATGGTTGTCCGCTCAGCTGCGACATTCCCATCTTCGACTCCTATTCCATCAACGAGTCATGGCCATCAGCCATCATCCATTTTAGCGAAGTGTCCTTCATTATTTTCTCTTGGTTTATAAAAACTTGTTGTCCGTCACTTTTGTTTTGCTCATGTTTATCTTGAGCCCAGCTTTGCGGCCTTCTGTGTTGAGATTCGTCAACCAATTGACATCGTATAAAGTTTTAGCGTATGCGTGTCGTCAAGCATTTCGTAATTTTGCACGTGACACTTGACACCCAGGACACACGTGCAAACGAGATGTGCCACCTCACGGGATTACCGAGGTAAAATATTTCGAATAATAAAAATAACAGCCCATTGAAAACTGAAGAAATTGGCCGTTCAAACAGAAAAAAACCTAACTAACCCTTCCTTCATGAACCCTTGTCTGAGTACATTCTCAGCACAGTGGCTTCACCCGTTCCTGCCCTTTTGTGTAAAAATTCCCCACAGGCTGGGCCACCCGTGACCCCCCCCCACCCCGAAAACCATCCAGCAAGCACCAGCGCCTGCGCGCATTTCACAAGAAAACACATCTGCTTCTCGCCTTTCGTTGTTAATAAAAAAAAACACGAAAAAAGGAAAACCAAATAATCACCACGTTTGGGCGTGCTTTTCTGGGAGGCGCCCGCCGCCTCCGTCCGAAGGCATTCCGCGAAGAGGCGACGCTCGGGCGAAGGCCTTTTTACCCCTTGCACCAAGCCTCAACCTCCTCGCTCCTCGTCCTTGCTGCTACGACCGAGGCTTAGTGCACGGCCACCGTTAGGGGAGGTGTTTTGTGGGTGTCCTGATACACACTGCCCCCCCCCCCCCCAACATTTCTCGATGTGGCCTGAGAGACACACCACGACACGTCTGACACATGGCTAAGAGACACCCGCAACATTTCTGGATGTGGCGAACAGATGCATGCCGACAACATCGAGGATGAAAAAAAACATTAAATCGTGGTATTTTTGAGTCAACGGGTTTCTCTCTCGTCAAAAAAAGGCGGCATAAATGCACATTGCGCTGATGTCAAAAACATGTAGATACACATTAGCGCACAGTTAGGCTCAGTGCTGAGTCAGTAGCTAGCTGTTGTGTAGATTCCATATAATTACAGCTCAATTGAAATCTCTGCCGATCCTTACTGCAATCTAGCTAATAACCACCGAGGAAGTCTTCACTGGTGGGATACCCCCAAGTTTAATGTGTTTATAACTTGCTGACCCGTGCCTACTGGACATCCGTGAAAAAGAGCTTCATAGCTCATCGGATTCCTCCAGTCGAAATAACGATTCTGATTCTGACACCTCGTCGACTCCAAAACTATGTGGTCGCACCTTTGGACTGCTGTTGGTGGTCACGGTGAGCCGTCGACTGGCTGACGTACCTACACCTTGCAAAGGACATGCCACTTTCCTATTAAATCTGCCAGATGAATGAAATGACGCTCCGCTTACGGGAAATATAACGAGTGCGTAAGCGGCTATCGTTCATGGCTGAGGCTACTTTCCCTGCAGATGTGGGGAAAGAAAAGCGGTCTTAGACAATACGCACTACTGTCTCTGAATCATAACCGTAAACTTTAACCCAGAACCCTAACACATATCTCTCGTTGCTAAACCATGAACCCTAACCCGAACCTCTAACCCTAGACCTTAATCCCTAACTCTAGGCCCTAACCCTAATCCACAACCTTAAACCCTAACCTTTAATCTTGACCCCTAACCCCAACCCCTAACTGTAATCCCTTACTCTAACCCTTAACCACAACCTTAAAATCTCACGCCTCATCCCAGCCCCTAGCCCCAATCATACACCAACACGAAACATCCCTTAATATTTCATCGACTTAAAGATTAAAAAAGGAGTTAGATGGGACTGGTAACGGGCAAGCATAACCCAAGGGAAGTCTATGACTGTAAAGAAATTTACAAGGGCAGTCGGACAGCAGTGGCTGCCAACATGCTTTTTTGCGTTTAGTTTGTGGTCCTTCCCCGGCACGTCCGATCAGCTACGTACGGTGCGAAAGAAGTTCAACATACATACGTAGAAATATAGGTTCTCGGGGCATTTCCCTGCCGTCTGTCTCATCGTGCGCGAGGGCAACCCGGGACCCAGCAGTAACTATCCTGCAAAATATGTCCTCTCTTCGTGCTTTGCTGCCAATTTTCCACGGTCCGCAACGTGAAGGTTTACGAGTTCGCTCTCGCACAATCTTTATTAAACATCCGCAAAGTAGTCTGGCGTACTGTAAGTGAGTCGTGCAGCACAAACAGTGGGACTAATACAAAACAAGATTTGTTTTTGTTTTAACTCACAATGAAAGGACAAACAACACCCGATGTGTCCAGGCAGCTTTCCCCGCGTCTATTGATTCAAGTGGCAGCCAAGTCGGCTGAAATATCAGGTGTTTTGTATTTTTGCTCAAGGAACGAGAGCCCTGTTCTTTTTGTATTCTCACTCACCGCTGTATGGTCACTGAGTGTGCGGCAAATAAGACATCAACCTGCTCGCTGCTACGCTGTGGATGTCTCTCCACGTGGGTAGGCTTGCTTCCTTAGCCTGCAAACACGTTTAGATCAAATGCGTAAATACTCTCGCAGGCGGTATGGTACTGTCGTTGGCTTTGTTATTAAAAGTAACATATCACAGTTATTTGTAAACGAAAACAAAACTTGTGCTTCAATTTTTTATCAGAACATCAAAAGGCAAAACATTCGTCATTAACACAGTGGCCTTAAAATAATGTTTATTTATCCGTATAACAGATGCAATTTTTGACAGTGGCCCTTCTTTATAGCACATAAATAGAGCGGCCAGGGAGATAGGATTGATAATAAGATTTGGAGACTGCACTTTACACTATTGGTAGCCTGATGATAATTACATTTTAAAACTGTTTTCTGATGACCAGTTTTTTTTTAATTGGCAAATTGAATAGTTACCTAATAGTTGCTATTCATCAGGACATGGTTCAACTGAATAACAATGAGTTTCTATTAAGAGCTAGCAGAAATAATCCAACTAATTTGAATAAAAATGGGCCGAATGCATTTGTGTAAGTTGGATATTGTTTTCGCGTTTTTTTAAATAATTGTTTTTCCTTAACATCTGCATTGTGTAGGGCTCCTGCAATGTATACATTGTCCTAGAGTAGCATCCTGATTATATCTATTTGTGATGAGATTAAATGTGTTGACATGTCGTTTAATTTCACCTTCTTTCACATTCACTGTGTCGATATCTAAAGTACATATTGAGTTTCATAATGATGTAGGTAGGATAGGTTCTATGGAAAGACATTCTTTTTAAATCCTTTATATTAAGTTCGCTTGCTTGCGTGCTTGCGTGCTTGCTTGCTTGCTTACGACCGTGCACATCTTTCGGTCGTTTTTTAACCCACTTCCCGTGATCCAATCGAGCTGACATTTTCCACACAGACTCGTTGTGCGTGACAATTAATTTTCGTGAAAAATGTTTTCCAAACTTTTACACTGTTTAGGGAAAAAAAATGTAATTACCAATTGCTTAATGCTGGCAGACAATCATCTGACCCATAGGTGGCAGCCATCTCAAGCCAGAGGACGAGAGGACTCTAGCCGCCACGCATATAAAGGATTTATAGTGAAAAACTTTGTTTTTACGGGTTAATTTTTTTATTTCCAAAAAAAAATCCACATATCTGTCCACACGGCAGTATAAATGGGCACGTGGCAGTTGGTCGATTGTCAGGTTGTGTGTGGTGGGGTAATGTGTAGGTACACTCACATCTCACGAGTCGTCTGGCCAGGGGGGAAAAGGAATCAAAGTACCCTCTCTCGAGCTCTCGAGAGCTCCCTCGAACAGAGGCCCTTTTGCCAGCAGTTGCGTGAACAAGCAATTGCAGAGCTGCACCTTTACCTTTGTAATGGAATAAGCAGTACTTATTTGAACAGCAAATAATGTGAAATTAGAAACATGGCGCAGTTATACAGGCGTAAAATGTTCATACTTTACAAGGATGACCTCTAGAGGGGGATTTTGTGGCATGTCAGGCTGAAGACAATAAATGAGATTTTTCTAAATACAAGGCCGCTCACTGATATCAGCAACAGCAGCAAGCCAGCGCTCAAGCAAGCGTATTCTTAAGAAAATAACGCCGAAATGAAGGCATGAATCTGGATTGACACAGTCAAAGCAGACAAGACGTTACAATCGAGCGATGCGCACGATTGCACGGCTAATTTCACAGCAAAGCGCGCAAAAAAAACCTAAAGAGAGCAATGAATGAAATCGCAGTAACAACAAGAAGCGAGCAAACATCTCGTCAAAAAAATCTAATTACCGAATACACGACCAAGCCGTACCAAAAAAAAAAAACCGTGGTGTAATTATACAAGCGTAACGTACAAATAACAAGAATCAACAGTAAGTAATATAAACACAAATAATTTAAGATTGCATTTCTTTTTTGCGGCGCGAGAGGGGAAAAAAAAACGTTTAGTAAAAAAAAACAAGATACGATTGCATGAGGACTTGGCTGTGGCAACACACAATCTGATTTCCATCTCACTGCCTCTCGTAATTTCTGCGTTAATTTCCGTAACCATGGCAATGACCCGTGGGGAAATTTTTTAGCTTCTATTAATAAGGCAAATGCATTTGCGAGTCACCAAGTGGATAATTGTGATTCAGCTGCCCTCTTAAGCAGGCTCGTTGGGGGGGGGGAAAAACTCTAAACAATCATTTGCACTTCAGTCCTCACTAATGTGTCATTTTATATATCTCGTCAAACACTTTTTATTTTTATTTTACACATTTCGCATTTAAAATCAATGTGGCATGTCTTGATGAAAGTGTTATATATTTTTTTGGGTCTCCACGGCTCTGTAGGAGTGGCAGCCTTTTACGTGTAACCCAAATTTCATCATCATCATAATATGAAAACTAGAAAATAACAGTAATATTAATTGTGATAGTCATAATAATAATGTTAAAATATTGCTGCCCCTTCTTCACCAAAAATATTACACTATCCCAAATTCCTTTACAAAGCAATTTCGTTTAGGCTCTCACCATAAAGATTGATTAAGGTTTTTATCCAGTTTACTGATAAGGGCTTCCCAAACAGAGCAGATGCCATGGTTATTGTGGCACATGCTAACGGATTCATTGTCTTACACCCGGGGATGAACGCACATCACTTAGGCCCATTAATATGACACACCTTCATTACGCTGTAGAAAAAAAAACACTTCTGGTAATTTAATTAAGAACGCTCTAATTTAAGTGTCGGACTCATTAATTAACAGATAATTGTCATAATTGCAGAGGCAGTCCTAACGGATTTGAAAGCACTTCACATTTTTTTTTATTCAGCGCTTTTACACATATGAGGGAGGGAGAGAGAAAAATATAACAGCTAGAGGCAGTATATCACATCTGTCACAAGTCTTTCATTTGCATTCAAGATATGTTTCCATTTTTTTTTTACAATTTAAATGTAATTGCTTTCACTGTCTGTAGCAATTTGCAATTCAATAGGCCGTCTTCGTATGCGAGTCCTGCTGTGATATTAAAACTGCTCAACTCCCAAGTTTGCAGAGCGACTAGTGCAAAGCTTTATTTCAATAAAACAAAAAAAATCCCTTTTTCGTCTGTAATTTTTTTTTTAAAAGAAACACAAAATATCCGTTGCCATTTTACACCGTGCTTAGGAGAAAAGTTTGAATGTCCAAGTGAACTCAATTTGCCTCGAACGAAATCTCTCAGAAAACATCGTTAGCAGCGAGTAACTTGCAGATGGGAAAATAATATATTTACCTCCGCAGGAGCATCGTCTTTGTGGAGTATGGCACGTATCGGCAGCAACCCCAGAACGTTTGGGGCTGGAGAGAGCTGAGGCCCCCCTTTCTCCCGACTGAAAACTCAGCTTCCCCACACCCCAAATTCTAACATAAAAGTCAAACGTGTTAGTACAAGATTTAACATCCGTGGCAATTAAGCCACGGGTGTCGCAGCCTTTGTTCGCGTGCACAGGAGAGGAGAGCGCTGGAGCAAAATCCATGATAGATATACGCAAAGTGCACCGTATTGGTGGTCATTTCGCTTAGAATTTGTTCGAAGTTTGTTTAACGTGGCCTGTGTCGTGTGTGTCCCTGAGTTGTTGTAGCCCCAACCCCCCCACCATGTTTAAACAAGGCATTGCAAAAGGGCTTGCACATTCGTTTCTAATTTATTTGCAAGCAAGTAGCGCAAATTCGTACGGTGCTGTTGATGCTGCTGCTGCTGAGCAACAGCCCTGACCAACAGACCTCGTACTTGCGGTTGCTAAGCTACAGGGCGAACAGCTCAAACTTTGCACTTTGACCCCACGTGGTGAGTAAGCCTCATCTGTGTTCACTCTATGAGCAAAGTATTTCTGACACATTCAAATTGGCTCGTGAAATCGGGGGTAATTGTGTGTGTTTTTTTTTGGTATCCTTTTGGTTGTCTGTAAATTGTGGGAAGGATCTACCTTTGATTGGTAAATAGGCTCAACATTAGCAAACCTTCAAATGCTCATCAATACACGCTGCATGTTAAAATGCCGTATATATCTATTTTTATTTAGATGGGACATCACTTTTACAGTATAAAATTTATATTGCATTCGAGTATATTACAGTCATGGTTATACACGATATCAATCTAAATCATATTGTCTATAAAAAAAAATCTGAATAAATGTTAAGAGAGCAATAACATCCAACATCTAATTCTTACTTCGTCTGCCATTATATTTGAATTAAATATAAATGCAATTATTTATCTAGTAAAGCCAGACCGAGTCATAGGATCTTTTTAATGAGAGTCTTGCCATGGGTTTTTAATATTTTCAGCCAATTAATGAGTACTTATACAAGTGGGAGGAAACTGGCACACCCACAGGGGGCAACATACCATCCTCATACAGATGGAAGCAAATGGCAATAAATCATCTCGCTGTACTGCCCTCTCCTGTCGAGACAGAGTATGGCACCTCGACTCCCTGATGTGTGTTTGAACCAGGTCGTGTGTTTTAATTACGGCAGGGGCAGTCACATGCTGTCCCGCCATCTGGTCCAGGATCATCCTGGGCGATGCGCCAATTCACGACGCTCTTATCCACCTGCCAGATCTGCTGGGGAGAACCGGCCACGGCAACGATTTACCAGCCGGCACAATTAATTGCCTGGTGCGGCTTATCGCACATCTAAAAAATGTTGTCTGAAACTATAAAAGTCATAATCAATGGCCCTCCATATCTCATTCTCTGCTCTGAAAAATGGTAATTTCCAACGGCGTTAGGCTTATCGTGTATTTAGAATTTATAAAGCAGGGTTTGTTAATGACAATGCTGGTAAAGTACAGGATGGTCTGACGTAGCCAAGCAGTATAACATGTTTCGCTTGTTCCAGAGATTTGCAGTTGGAGCCCAGCGATCACCCTAGTAAATCCTGCGGGTGTATTCGCCATACAATCAGCATCGTCTGTTTTATAGTAGACATTAAAGAACCGGTGACTTTTTGTTAGTTCGAGAACATGTTCCAGTAGCAGGGTTCCAATTTACTGAATTTGAAAATTTCTCACAAATTATTACCTAACTGCGTAAAGCCGAATACCAACATCGCCTCCACTACTGAGGACTAGAAACATCTGTGAAACGCAGAGCCTACATGATAGCCTCGCGCCATAAGAATATCGGGAATACGAAATGTATTCATTATTTGTCTTTATTCAGCCTGTGTTCATACATCCAATTATGCCCATAGCTCCACTTCCACTGTGAATATGCGAAGAAATGTTCTCTGCTCAGGGAAGTTTGCTGTGGCAGTAGTCTGGCCTCTGTCCACCTCCATTGCAATGGTCATAATATAATAATAATAATGATGATGGCAAAACAAAGCATCTCCAAAAGTTATGGGTTTCTCATAACTCATCTCATAAATCATGAGAAACCGTGATGCAAATATTGTATTGTCCAAGGGGCTTAGTAATCGATGTGTGTATGTTGAGCTTCTTTTGCGCCGTACGTATCTAACCATGCTAATCGGAGATGCGGGTAGATTGGATGTGCGGTAGATCTAGTGCTGCATGGAAACACATGTGTGACTGAAATATCCCTAAATGCACCGGGTCTCATCAACTCTCGCAAGGCTGGTCATTATTTGAATGGGTGACCACGAAAGGGCCTTGCCAGGTGTTGTTGGCATGGAGCTGTGGGATGGCCAGGAGATGTTGGTGCATGCTGGGTGTCCCCCGATTATATGCTTGGTGGGTTGTCTACAGGTTCTCCAGATTTCTCCCACGTGAAGCCAAACGCTCACGAATGGAATTCATGACCAAATATGTTTCAAAAAATATATATATCGTATTAAAACTCAGTGAGGCTTTCCCGGGTAAACAGATGGCATAATGCACATGCATAATGTACGTTGACTCAGTAATTCCCCCCCCCCCCCCACACACACTTTGCGCAAGAGCGCAGAAGTGTGGTCACCACATCTATGCCTCTATATAAGGAACGAAACAGGTGGACTTCTCCACAAATCTGGCTGTCGCCTGATGAAGCTAGTTGTAATTACTGGCGAAACGTTGTACTCAGATTGTGAATGTTGTGGCTTGGCTCTCCAACACACTGGTGTGCTGTACTAGTGACGAATTGGCCACGTCCTGTTTACGTGACAACCCTCACGAGTTGGCTGTGTTTGGGTGGTGGCTGGTTTTACCGACACTTTTATATATTTACGCGATCTAACCCAAACAAACCTCTATTATAGATGACATTTTACTCAGAGAGATCAAAACGGGAAGAGATGAAGGTCCCTGAGTGCAAATAAGCCCCATGCAAGTGGCGGTGATAGAATTAATCGCTTAGGTGTGGCTGTCCCGATTCAGTCAAGAGGCGTGCACCACGCGAAGGCTTCATTGGAATGAACCTGAGATCATCCCTGTTCGTGTTCATCAAGCTACAAGGTGAACCATCGCCATGCGATGCATGCACGCGTCACACGCTCACTTCGAGATGCTTCTCAGGAGAGGCGCAGCTTGTGATCATTTAAAGATATTTTTGGTCTCCGCGAATTATGTTTAGTTTTTTTCAATGGCGTGTTTTGTTTGTTGACGAGGTATTGCAAGAAAAAGTTAGACTGTACGTGTAAAGCATTGTTGTCAATCCACTGCTGGATGAGGGCCTCCTCACGTGGTGATGAGTTGTGGGGTATTATTTGGCCATACTTGACCGATAAGAATAATGTTCACCGTAGATAAGTTGTAAATAGCTTACATTTTAAATGTTAAAAAAGTATAAACAGCGAGACTAACAGTCTGCAAACGCATCCAAATATTTGAATGTCAATTCAAGACATGCATGTATGTTGAACTTCTATCCCACCGTACGTAGCCAACAGTGCAAAAGAACATAGCATCACCCTACTCGTTAATAGCCACGGTTCTCCAATTGCTATGACTTGAATCATCGTCATCACTTGCAGGATATTACATTGCACTGCAACAAGTGTGTATCATTACCTCTCACATCTTTTTTTGTAGCGGGGGTTTGGGGGACAGAAAAATTATAGAAACTGTCCCTTTTTATGATTTAAACCAACAGCCGTTGTGTTTTCAGCCACGGATTAATCTGTTTTACCCTGAGTGCTTTGGATATTATACGCTTAAAAAATGGAGACAGAAGCTATAAAACAAAGAAAAGGGCGAAAAGGAGTTGTAAAAAATGCGAGATTTTTTTCCCTTCCGAAAGCACTGTGTAAGGGCAGTGATCTGTTGAATGTTTGCAGATCGCACTACATATCGTGCCGCGTTATCTATCCATCAGCTGTTTGTTACTGCAGGATTTCAGTCGTGTATGTGACAATCCAGCGCATGATTTAGGCAAGTATTTTTTTTTAGACGCGTGCACATTTCTGGGGTGTGCATATGTCTAGGGTCATATGCACAACAATTTAATAATTGCAGAAATTCCAGATCAATGGAAAACGCATTAGCATTTGCTTCGACGGGCGTGGCTCTACGTGTATTTGAGTGTAACATCGGCAATCACGTTCGGGTGCTGGAGCGTTGGTGCATTGGTTTGCAAACCGCGCTTCGGATCTAGAAACCCGGGTTTGAATCCTGCTCATGGCTAACATCAATGGCGAGAGATACCTGAACCGCTCCCCCCGTGCCTTCACAACAACATGCACTGCCTAGCGTGGTGAAGTATGGTCATACAACCACGATGACTGACCACAGCACAGGGGAGAAGCCAGCATCCAGCTGCGTGCATTGACAAAGGTGCTATGAGTTATTGTTGTCACCTGCATCGAAAACAAATGTTTGCAAACGCAAACAACAGGTTGCAATGTCGGTGTGGGCCTGTTGTCGTGATATTGTCTGATAGAATTAACCGCTAAAAAAATATAATACAGCGAGATCTAAATGTATTTTGATGGCCTGATGAGGCAATATCACTCGCACTACAAGCTGTTATTAATCATTAATAAATGCACATATTAAATTGTGTTCGTATGACATTGCATATAGGTTACCTCTGCAAAAAAAAAAATGTAGATATAAAAAATATATATATGAAACAGTTTTAGAAAAGTTAAAGAGCCTGGCAAGGAAAGTGGCCATAACCATGCAAAGCGCTTCCCTGTCTATTATCACCAAGTCGTTACTGTAATTTAAATGAGCTCAGCTACGTCATTTGAAATGTACACTGAGGTCTCAGCCAATATCCTTAATATGCTGAGAGCATTTCCCCTGCGTGCACTCACACATACCCTCTCTGTCCATGCAATTAAAGTACTGATTGTGTGGCCGCCTTTAATATGCATATCTGGTCATTTGAAGTCCCTCTTAGGACACGAGAATGCTTGCAACAAAAAAAGGGGACGCGATTTCATCTGCGCAGAAACTGGAATACAAATTGCAGGGTGAATATGATTTTGATGCCTTCGATTGCGGCTGGAACAGCACAGCCGTAGCTCAAGGTGACATCTGGTCCCGGTTTTTAATGGCCTTTTTTTCATTTAAATGAGAGGAAAATGGGAATACCTTCTCATCAAGGGAACAATGTGATGTTATACAGCATTAGGGTAAGGTACACTTGCAATAATGGATGTTGGAGGCGGGTGCAGGTTATTCCCCATCTCCCCCCCCCCCCTAAAAAATGTGGAGAAAAATTGTAATTTGTTGCCAAAGGCTACAAAAACAGGCGTGTAATTTTAAAGTTTAGTTTTGAGTCTGTAGGCACGGCAATGGTTTATTATTTATATATAACCGCCTAATCAATGCGATGTCATATCATTAACTATGCACCCAGTTCGGTGCACGTAAAATAATGAAAAGCAAGCCAGCTCTTGAGCACCTAAACCATTTAAGTAATGTTGACTTTGCATATCCTGCGAAATTCAATAAAGGATGTTTCCACACACACTGCACAAACATAAATGTCTAGGATTTAGAGAACTGCTCACAACGAACAACCGATTATCCAGAGTCATCATATTAACAGCCAATTAGGCAGCATTACACCAGATCTAACGGGTGTTCTGCTGTACCGGCTCCTTCTTACACACGTTAGCCGAAGGCAGTAAACAAGTTATTTTTCTCTCTCAGAGAAAATAACAACAAATGTTTTTAGAGCGTGTTCACACGTTAAATTGTGTTTTTTTTCTTTGTTGCTTTCACTCACCGTTCCGTTTTATAACCTGACAATTACTGAAATGGCAAATTAGAGAACATATTCAATAAGAGGAGATAAACAAGTCATTACTTAATTACAGTGAGGTCTGCGAAAGGTTGGCTGCTAATTAGTTGATGCCCAATTAACGGCGGGGCTTAATTAGAGCTGGTGTAAATGAGATCACTGGGGGGAGTCCTTAATTACGCTCGTTTTGTCAATACACTCCCCCCCACACACACATGCACAAAGCTATATTTAATTTTGCCAAGAACAATTGCTCAAAATTAGCTTTGCTTTCGCTACGCGTCCCGCAATGTAAACGCTGCACACATCACGTGAGAAATGCAATAATTCCCCGATGATTCCAAGATGTAGAACTTTGTATAAATTATTAGACTATTATAATGTGCGGTTTTCTGAGCAGCCCTTTCAATGTGACCACTATACAGGGTTTTTTTTTATTGTAACTGGAGGGCAAATTGGTGGAATGTTGTTCCCAAATGTTAATTTATTTTAAAATCATGGTTGTTCTTAACATTTCACCTTGCAACTGATCTTGAGATTTGATCTTTCAGCCTGAAAACCATACAGTATTGTACAAGACATGGCAGTCTCAGATGAAAATTTAAAAAATTTGCAAGGATTTGTCAGGAATTTTTTCTTTAAATGTGCTGGTAGAAGCAGACATATAGGACTATTGTGTTTTTTGCGAGCCCTCTGACCAGGATCTTAAGACCCCATGACCTTAAAGTTGACCCTAAACGAAGGACTGCATTCACGAATGGTTTCTGACATTAATTGTAGGTGGAGAGATTTTGTAATGAAACACAAACGAAAAAAAAAGAAATATCTTTTAAAAAGATCGCAAGCAGTTGCCCTTTTTTACACTTTGAAGGGACAGAACAGCACTTTTAAAACTCCTGATCATCACGAGCCATCACAGCTCAGATTTCCATTTGACCAGCTTTGTTCATTCATATGCAAATTGAGTTGTTACACATTTACACGCACACGTGAAGATTGGAGGAAAAAAAAGTTGGCAGCTGGTATTGTCGTGTGAAGAGCCGCTGGTGTAGAGCCATAAAAGAATAAGGCAGGCACAAAGCCCAGATCAAAGAAAGTGTTTGCTTGTAATTATCAAAAAATATTGACAACGCTCACAAGCCGACCGAACGCCAGTGTCACCAACGCACGTTTTAAAATTGCCAGTGCATGTTTGTGCGAGTGGCCTTGTGCACCACAAGCAATCTGTGGAATGGCTGTCCATCATATGCCCATCAGTATTCTGGCAAAAATTGCCCGATGATGCTGGCTGATGTAATTACCAGCGAAACGCCGTGCTCAAATGATAAATGTTGTCGATTTACTCTCCAACACACCGATGGGCTGAAGTAGTAACTAATTGGCACGGTTTTTTTTACGTGACAAACCTTACTGGCTGTGTCGGGTGGTGGAGGGTTACGACGCAACATTTATACTTACGCGATCTAACCCAAAATCCTTTTACGAATAATATTGGTCGCGAAAGCCTACGTGTTCCCCAAGTTCGTAAAACCATGTTCAATTCAAGAAAGATGTAATATTTTTAATCTTCAATCGTGCTGTTTGTTCCCGGTTATTTGGCACTTTTAGCCTCTGGATCGGTTCAGCAACTGTGATTTAAAAAAAATAATAATAATAATGATGATGATACGTACATGCAACATGTCGAATAATAAAAGGGCCACTCATCTATGTGTTCTGCAAAGGGGCTATTGCCCGGAACGTTGCCTGTTGTAAAATAATGTTTTTTGGGCCACAGTGTTACTGATGAATTTATACAGTTTATTGTGATATAGCAACAGAGCATTCGGTTGATACTCATTTTTTTCTTCTTGTGGAAAACAAATCACAGCTGTTCACTATTGTCAAATATTTTCTCAGGGCTCCACAGTCTAAAGCGCTTGTCTGTCTCTGCTCCGAAGAAGGGGTATTGCCCAAAACAGTTCCCGGATTTACATTTGTCTCTATTTGTGTATGTTCTACAACAGTGCTACTAAGTGTTAATGTTGCGAGGGTCATTGTTTAACAAAGTACAACGATAAGTCGTGCAAATTCCTTGCATCATCACAAGCAAGCGGAATCACCTGGGGGGGGGGGGGTGGTGTATGTTAAATAAAAGCTCTTGGCATGTTTATTATTTCAGAGGACAATTTAAACATAATAAAAACACACCAGCAGAGCACCACAGCACTGCATCCTAGGCTATTAGGCCGAGAATTATGTATTTCACTTTGGTGCAATTTTTCGAAAGGAATGCTTTAATAAATCGGGCATTATTAGCATTCGAATCGCTCTTGGGAGGAGTACACTCACTTCTGCTTTAAATTACGTCGCGGTAATTAACTGTAATAACGAAAAAGAGCCGTCTGATTAATTTCAAGTCACACAACAGCTCAGGGTATTGAGGTACAAGGAAATTAATCCTCGGCATTTGTCTAAATATCAGCAGAAAGCTACTTATTTTTTTCCCCAACCTTATTGTTATTGCAACGACAATGTAGCTTTCCTTTGCGCTCTCGCGTTTCATGTATAAACTGTATATGTATAAACTGTCTATGTAGACACTATGTATATACTGCCGATGCATACTGCAGCAATTGAAGAGATGCGATGGCATCTAAATGTTATGCATGAAGCATGTCATACTTATGAAACAATTATTAAAACTATAAAGATGTGACGTTTTATATGGATTGTTTCGAAATTAAACTTAGCACGCTCGGAGGGCAGCAGCCTACAGAGGGCAGCATTCAATAGAAGAGCACAACTCAATGTATATTTTTCCTGCCAAAATCATTAATAAAGAGACGAAGCCCCATTGCCAGAAAAATTAGCATAAATAGAAATACACATTATCCACTATTCATACAGAGCCATAAAAATACATTTATATTACAACCAAAAAATGGCCGTGGCACAGAATCTCAACTTTTTTTTTGTTCCATGCAATTTTGGGTGAATAATGTTTGTAAAATATATAAATATATATAATTAAAGTGCCCATTAGGTGTTTGGATGGCTCGGAGAGTGCTGAGCTGGCAGTGCTGAGATCCCGGGTTTTAATCCAGATTTCAGTCGCCTGTGATTAGACCGGGCTCTCAAGTGCAGTGAGTTGATGATCACCGCCCAGTCGCCAATGACCTCAGAGAGAAAAAATTAACCCGTAAAAACAAAGTTTTTCACTATAAATCATTTATATGCGTGGTGGCTAGAGTCCTCTCGTCCTCTGGCTTGAGATGGCTGCCACCTATGGGTCAGATGATTGCCTGCCACCATTAAGCAATTGGTAATTAAATATAAAAAAAAAATTGCTAAAAAGTGTAAAAAAAAATTTTGAAAAAAAATTTCACGAAAATTAATTGTCACGCACAACGAGTCTGTGTGCAAAATGTCAGCTCGATTGGATCACGGGAAGTGGGTTAAAAAACGACCGAAAGATTTGCACGGTCGTAAGCGTGCAAGCAAGCAAGTGAACTTAATATAAAGGATTAAAAAAAAGATAAACTCATCTCATTAATTATTGGTTCTTTCGGTAAAGTCACGTAAAAGGGAAATAATAAAATAATACAAATATCATTTTATTATAATATAAATATTATTTTATTATTTCCCTTCTACGTGACTTTACCGAAAGAACCAAGAATATGAATCTCTGCAGTCACGAAAGCTTTAAATCAAAATTAATCTAATTAAATTTGGTTCTGCACTTAATTTGGCAAAATTTCAGCTTTTAGAATTAAACATATCGCTTTTGACTGCCGTGGTGACAGTAACGCCTCTCCGTAGCAGGGTGGGTGGGAAATTGCTGCCCTACACTATGAGGATCAAAGGTCGCTTGAAGGGTACCCCAGAAGCAATTTTGTCGTGTCTACTTCCACGGGCCATTCTCTATCATGGGAGAGTTGCTCTTCGAGGGATGGCATAGATTATTCGCATCATGCCATGGCTCCGATAGCACAATCAGGATAACATTGGGGAAACATAAAAGAAAGGGCATTTTATTAATCACTCTTCTTACAGAACAATATTCACGACTCGCTCTGATAACCTCAATCGAGTCAACACAACCTTGGGTGACTGGGGATGCTGGACTCAATTGGGTATCACAGGAGTACAACACAACAAAGCACACTTGAGGACACATTGCAACTAATTCCGTTTGAATTGAACGGACATAGTGGGAAAACACGCGCGGGATTTATAAACCTCCTTTTATTATTGCATTCATTACAGCATTGTCAGTAATTAGTACTGAGATTACACACAGCTACAATTGGTCAACTACAGAATTGGTCTGTTTTAGCGCGCGCGTGTGGACCCGATATAGCTGGCACAGGCTACGCCGGCTTTCACTTCTCTATTTACACAAAAATGTCCGTGTTGGTGGCAGTGAGGGATGCACCCTTATACATTAGTTTATTTTTTAAGATGCGCAATTTGAAGAAATACGCACTCGTGCGACAGAATGTAAAGCCGAGCTTTACACGTCCAACTCGCACCAACCGCGGCGTGTGATGTCCTCATTGCAAGGGGATAATCCACATGACACGAACTGAAATGTCCTTTTGTTAATCTGGTAAAGATATCTTTTTTTATGTTCGTTTTGTTTTATAATGCTACATTTTGATCAGAGATAATTCAATACATCTTTTGACAAGTACTTTGAATTTTTCTGGATTAATACAGAAAACAAATTAATTGGCTGTTTATAGTTTTCTTAGCTATGTCCAGAGGCATATTGTTTTTATTTGACTGACGATATTAATATTTACATTACAGTTTTGCCTTTCTTAAAATCAATATGGAAGCCACATGGTTTGTAAACAGTGACAATAGAAAGCCAAACACAGCCTGAAAGAGCCTTGCTTTCCATAAAATTTATATTACAAAGTAGAACAAATCAAGCAATATGTGTCCCCTCTACGTATGCACAGCATTGACATAGCTAAGAGCAAAAACATCCTAAATCATTTTTACATTATATTTTTAGAGTTTACAGCAATTTGTGTCACGAACGAACAAAAAAACACCCTCCGTTTCTTGAACACTGGTGTCTTTTGCAATCATAATCCAGAGGTTAAAAGCATCTGCTAACCTTCGCATTGCTCTTTGGGGGGGAGGGGGGACACATGACAGTGTGAATGAGTCACGCAGAGCTTAGTGCTACCGAGCCATCGTTGCGCATTGGTGGCAGCTAGCCCTGCGGTTCAGAGTGCCACAGAGTGGGCCACGTCTTAAAATCACGGGCCGCAAGTTGTTCGTACAAGTTGCAGTTTGGTCCTATTAGTTTTCATGTACTGATGAAATAAAAACAAAATAATGAAATAAAAACAATGAAAACACACCGGCTCGTCTAAACAGCGCTCTGAAGTCTCGAGGGCAAAGTGAGAAATTGAATCTGAACTGCGGTGAGCCAATTCAAAACGTGTAATATTTTATCAACGTGCCAAACGTCGTTACAAAGTTATCAAAACCACCCCCCCCCCGAACTCAACCCCGCCCCCCATTTCGGAGCTAAAATGTACAAAGAGGAAGAGATCGCGGTGTGATTTTTTTTTTTACATTTTGTGTTTTTTTTTTTTAACAATGACCTGATGATCTTGTATAATACTAAAGCTAGTAATTTATTCGATTTCGTCATCATTTCTTAAAAACGAGGGCCCTCGGCGATTTCACGTCTAAATGCTTCAACCATCGCAGCAAGAACAACAACTGCTTACACACAGTCCACTTAAATGCGTGCGCAAACAACAGACATGCACGGTACGTTCACAGCGAAGACCTCCCGGTCCAAAGCGGCGATTCTAGCGTAAATGTTCGAGAAGCAAGCGAAGAACTTTACAGCAAGAGATGCGAACGGCAAAAGCACATTAAAGTACAAAAAAACACGCAGAGATATGTTCTTCAGATTAACCATCAACGGACCTAAATGTTATCCTAAACACAGGTCTGGTTTCATTTTGAGGTTTCTTTTTTTAAAGATTGTAATTTATTGTTATTTATAGATATTTATATATGTATATATGTACAACTGCAACATCTTATATTATCTGCTACCCAGCACAAAAACTTCATATCATACTGACTGGATTATAATTAGTTTTTTTGATCTTGGGGCAGGCCTGTGGCTTTTTTCGTACATGGTTGTTATGTACACATCTCTATGTCCTGCATCCCAACAAACACCGATAACTATACAAAGAGAACGTTTACGCCACCAACAGGTGAAAAGGGAGGGCAATTGGGGCCGACCATCTGTGCCTCCCATTTTTTGTTAATTGTTTGTGGCCAGAAACAAGCCCGGCTTAACTTCGCAGGCGCGCTCATCACCAGCACTGGATCTTGTTTAATTCTGAGGTCCGAAGAGTACCTTGCAACCTGCAAGTATGGTGCTGTAAAGTCAAGAGCAACATCTGTGCCAGTGGCAGCAAGATTCAATGGGTTGTGAATGACCGCGAGGACGAGACGGCTTTGCTGCTGTAATGCGCTCACCAAAACAAGCACTATGCAGCAGTTTTACAGAGCCACGTGAATGTGGGAAATGAAGGTGCGTGCCCTGTTCGAATGATCACAGAGAGCTACGCGGTGTAGCGAGACTCGCTGAATTAATACATCTGTCGCAACCGCTTTGCGGGGAAATCCTCAAGTTTCTACGAATAAAAACATCTCCAAGCAACCTTTAGTGGTTTATTTTCGACTGAAAAAAAAGATATAACTTAAGAAACCATTAGCTGCACCCCCCCACCCCCCTTTCCGAAATGGAAAACTTGAAACTTCTTTCGCACCGTACATAGCCACCTCGTGCTATTCGGAGGCGCGTCTTGCATCGCCACGAATTCCCCAGCACGGCTAGGGAGCTCCATCTCATGTGACCGTGCGATTATATGGACTTTACTCCCCTAATACTTAGGCAAAGTTTCGCATAGTTATCGTCACTACGTTGCTTAAAAATCCCCATATGTTTCTAATCGTAGCCAGTGTCCAATTTAGCCTGGGCCTAATTTAGCACCGATAGTAGGACAGCATTGGGGCGGAGTACTCTTAACACAGCCACGCGTGTGTTTTTGTGTGTGCGTCTGCTTACGTGCGCCCACACTAATGTAGACTATCTGAACTGGTCCTGGGCCTCCCCTAGGTCGACTCAGCCTCGAATGAGTACCCGGTGCGATGTGTAAACATCGCCACTGTGGGGAGACAAAGGCGGCCAGGCGTGGTTGCTACCCACCCGACCCCCACGTGTGCCGTGCCGGCCTTCAAAGGTACTACTCGCTAACAGCACTTGCCCCAACAGTCTGTTAAGGCTGCACGGGGTGGAGGTGGGGTCTTTGTCTTTGTGTGCCATCAGAAAGATTGTGGCCTGTCTTTCCGGCGCATGTTTTACAACAACATCATCATCAACAACAACAACAAAAAACCCCGCTGTGTCGTCCAAGGGGTGGCGGGAGACACAAGGTCTCTCGTGGGGCGGGCATGAGGCTTGACAATCCAGTGAACAAGGCGGCCAACGCAGCAAAGCGGGGGGTGGGGGGACTCTTCAATGCTAGGAGCCCCCCTCCCACACCCCCATTGGCCAGAGGTACAGATGTGCGCTTCGAACGGTGGCACACTCACCACCAACACCACCACCGCCCACCACTTGTTTTCAGGCGTGGCGATCGTTATGAAACGCTCCGACCGCTTCCCCTTTGTCCTGTAGGTTTTTTTTCTTTACTTCGCAGGCGCGCTCTAAACTCAAGAGGCGATAACGAACGACCTGCCCCAGAATCTCACCTCCATCCTCCTGCATGTAGTGATGGCACGGCCATTTTTTTTTTTAAATATCAGTGAAATACATTTTTGCTGATAAGTGAACTGTGTTAATGCTGTTTGGTTAACAACTGTGAGCTATTTTCAGGTAGTTAAATGGTTCCAAGGGAGACCTTTGGTTCAGATTTGCAAGCGGACCCACAGACCTATGACATCAGTGCACAGTCGATGCACAGAACCAGTGCACACAACTGCGTTATCCGCTTACAGTATATACGATGCACACATCATATAACGTTCACGACATACACGTGTGTTCCTGCCAGTGTTTTCCGAATTAAATCCTTTTTTTAATACAGCTTTTAACTACAAGAATAACGTCAATTGATTTTCGTTCGTAATTTGTGGGAATAATCTGACACTTTACGTACCGGTACAGAGATGCCAATACAAGTGTAATTTATAAAAAAAAATGTTATCGGAAATGTATGTTGTAAATTTGGGGCTACAAGCATCAATGCTGTATCCTTATTCTAGTGGTCAAAATATGCGACGAATCTATTCACGCAGGTTCGAAATTGCCTCGCGCAAAGATCGGGAAGGTAACGTTGATGTCACGTGTGCAGGTCCGCTGAGGTTATGCCGTCTGTTTGGGATCTCTAGAAGCCTTAATTTGGTAGCTTCAGCAGCGACAGTTAGGATATTTGGTTTCGGAAGGGAAATCGAGATCATCACGATCACTCAGCCACTAAAAACCATCCCTAGAAATAATCTTTGGTAAATCACAAATAATCGTAGCTCGAAATGAGGATTTTATGATGAAGTTAAAACCGATTTTTTTTCTTTCCTAATTAAAACTAGGTGGCAATCATTTGCCTCTTGTTAAAACATTAGGTACTGAGTTATATCAAGTGTAGGCTGTCATCAAATAACTGGTAATGAAATGTAATGTATTATGCTCTTCATGAAGTTTCAATTGGCAAACGTCTCTGTAGACAATGTTGCATTCTCCCACACAAGGACATTTTGAGAAGTTACCATTTCGAAAGGAAGGTACGAACAATAAAGCCAAAAAAGTAGGACATTGATCAACAACAACAAGTGTGTGTGTGTTTGCTGACAGAAACAAAACTACACAGCCATGAAAGCACAATTTCTCAAGTGACTAACTCCTTACACACACGGAAAACACATTGTCATTTCTCAAGAGGGATACACGTTGCACGATGCAGCCCACGTTTTAAGCTTTCATAGTTATCGAGGTCGAGGGCGTCAGTTTTTTTTGTTAGTTTTTTTTTTGGTAAACTGTGTGTTGTGTGTGCAGTTGGCACCTCTCCTTTATTTCTCGTGAGTGTTTTGTAACGGGAGTATTTAAAAAAAAAATTGCTAAGCATTCGATAACGGGCAGGCCCGAAGCATAGCTTGTGGCGTTGCAGTTGCTTGCCCGGCTTAGCTTTTCTGGGAGGTGATGTGCGGCAATTCTTCTCACAACGGTCGTTTATTTTTTTTTCTCGAGACGCGTCGTGCGTGGAGGTTATTGCGTCGCCCAAGAAAATCCCGCTCCGACGCTTTTCTACCCATCTACTGCCCCATGTACGCGCTGCGATAATGCCGAAATACCGATTTTGGGTTTAAACCCACGTTTTTTTTAGGTTCCCTTGTAAAGGAATCGTTTTGGTCTCCAGTTTAAATTTCCCAGACGCGACAGCAATTACTACTTTCTCCCCCCACCCATCCCGAAAATCAACATTTACGTGACACATTGTGAAACTGGGAAGCTTCTACATTTAAATGTTCTTTGTTTCAAAAGACAAATGTAAAAACAGTCTTCTCCAGCTACCAAAGTTGCATTAGAACATCCATTGTAATTTTTTGTCATGTTTTTTGTTCGTTTTACAGAGGGTCGCCGAAAACGTTCATCCCTCCATTTCGTCGGCATCGTCGCGCTCAAAGCCTCCTGCCTCCTCGTCGGTGTCAGAGCTGTGGCTGGTGGAGCGGTGGAATGGGCCCTCCTCCAAGCCCTGATAGGCCGATGACATCAGGGGGCCGGACTCTTCCTCCAGGCCCTGCTCGTGATTGGTCGACTGGAAGGATCCTTCTAGGTCTTCCTCCAGCTCCTCCTCAATTTCTTGGTTCTGGGCTCCCATCTCCGTGTCCAGAGGCTCCTGTTTCACCAGCATTGGGTGGCTGGAATGAAGAAAAGACAAGCGTAAAGAATGCACAAGAGTTCTGTAAAATAACGATGATGTCCGTTGTACATCCAAAGCGAGAGCCTCGCCGGGTGGGTCTGCACTGGGATGTTTGGCCAATTCCATGAACGAAAGTTTTGGCTTCACGTGGGACAAAATCAGTGGCCTGGAGAGCGTCCGCTAATGCGACGATGAGGTCAAATTCCAAGCTGTACACAGTTGGCTTCAAGAATCCCATTGTGCTTCCATCTTATGGTGACCCCTCAACCCCGAGGAGAGGTAGGCAGTCTCCAATCAAAGCTTTCGTGGTGTTGTGGTAATATCCATGCTAGCATACACATGCCGATACGAGTATACGTGACATTCAGACAACCGTATTTTAAAGCGATCATATTTTACCATGTGATAATGTCAATGCATTTAACTAAAGTAATACCCGAATTATTTTTTTAACCACAATGTGTTGCCCTCATGTTACTGTATATAATAAAACTGACGTGTTTTCAAAAGAAACATTCTCTGTCCATTGCACCAAAGTGATCTCAGTATGTAAGTAATTATTCATGTCAATAAAAAAAACTTATCACAATTTTATTTTTAAATGTCACTCTCATCAGGACCGATTATGTAAACAAGTGCAGTCTCCAACCCTTATTATCTACTTCATCTCCCTGGCCTCTCCGTTCATGTGCTATGAATAAGAGCCCATAGCCCAAAACATCACCTACTGTGTATTTTCTTTTTAAATCCTTTATATTAAGTTCACTTGCTTGCGTGCTTACGACCGTGCAAATCTTTCGGTCGTTTTTTAACCCACTTCCCGTCATCCAATCGAGCTGACATTTTGCACACAACCTCGTTGTGTGTCCAAAATTTTACACTTTTTAGGAAAAAAACAATTATATTTAATTACCAATTGCTTAATGGTGGCAGGCAATCATCTGGCCCATAGGTGGCAGCCATCTCAAGCCAGAGGATGAGAGGACTCTAGCCGCCCGTTTCAAAGCCCAATGTGGGCTGGGTTGTGGCCCATTGAACACGCATATAAAGGATTTATAGTGAAAACTTTGTTTTTACGGGTTAATTTTTTTTATTGTAAGGCCACACACAGTGTTATGAACAAACGTGTCGAGTCGTTTTCTGGAAGGAAAGGGTAAATGTATTTTTCAAAAAAGATTAAGCGCGTTTATCTTACTGTAACGCTAAACAATAACAGCAGCTTTAAATATTAAGCCTTGTATAAATAATACAAATGCGACTTGCATTAATTTCTCATGAGCACAAACTAAAAGCGTGCATAATGAAATCACGAAATTAAAGAATGGAAAATAGTTAATCCGTTGTCAGCACTCTCCTGATTGGCAGTTTTACAGGGCACCAGTAATGGCCTTTAAATTAAGTTAAGTTTAGGAACAATTGCAGACACTGGAACAATCACACGGACACTACCCATTAATCTGAATCAATGTGCCAGGGTTGATTTGATTTTATAGCTATCAAAAAAATGCAAACTGTTAATAGATGCGAGAAATTTAAATGAATGTTAAACAAATAAATAAAACCACAAGTTTCTGCGCGAAGATATTTAAACACATCTAATCATCATGTTCTTTTTTTGTGACAATGTCTTTTTCCTTCCCATTTAAATATTTATATACACACACACACAAACAATTATAGGCGAACACGTGATGAAATTGCACCGCTGCGTGTAGGTCTGTTATTTAACCGGTGGTTGCGCACACACTAAATACAAAAACAACTATGTAAAACTAAAACTAACCAAATGGACCAGGGGGGTGGCAGTGAACTACGGGCAGCTCAGATTAGCCCGGCTGGCTACGTACGGTGCGAAAGAAGTTCAACAGAGAGACACACACACACACGCACAACCCGAAGCAGCAGTCTTCAGCGGTGTGCGTTCAGTTGCCCCAAAAACGGAAGTGACTTTTGCGAAAGCAGCGCGCACAAATTGACTGAGCGGTCAAAGTGAACAGGCAGCGGCGGCGTTACCTTCCATTGCTCCCCGTTTGTGGAAGTACATCATTGTCGTGACCGTACGACAGATCTGGTAGAACGTATCCTTGGGTGCAATCTACACTGACCTAGATACGGCTGCCATGCAATGCATGCGCGGCTTACGATATATATGAGCTGTGCGCGATAAAATCAGCTCGTATGTAGGCGCTAGGTGGATTGTTAAGAGATGCAGATGGCTTGGGGAGGCGTACAATCAGCGGTGTATTAATCAAGGTTGATGATGATGACTGTGCGTACGCTATGAGCATTGAAAGGGTGCAAGAACGCACCTTCGATTAGCGCGGTTAGCTACCTACGCTGCGAAAGAAGTTCAACGTACATACGTACAAGTCATCCTATTCATACTCTTAGTTTTTTCGGTAAAGTCACGTAGGTAAAAAATGAAATTTAAATTAATACAAATAAAATAATAAAAATCACGACGTTTCGGAGGAAACACAAGTCTCTGTCATCAGGTGGGACCGTCACAGCCAGATTTGCTGCATGATACAGCAAATCTGGCTGTGACCTGATGACGGAGATTTGTGTTGCCTCCGAAACGTCGTGATTTTTATTATTTTATTTTTTATTAATTTTAATTTCATTTTTTACCTACGTGACTTTACCGAAAGAACTAAGAGTATGAATCCTTGCAGTCACGAAAGCTTCAAATCTAGAATTCATCCTATTTACATTGATTCTTACTGCTCACGATGGAAGCGTAGAATTGCATGTAATTTTTTTTACTCTTTTGATATGCAAGCGATATGCTCATGTTATATTTCGGCTAATGCAGCGAACAAAACTGTGAAAACGAGGCAGAGAAAAGGAGAAACAATACAAACGGGACAACAAAAAATGGGCACCACTGCTCCACTCACGAAACAAATACGGAGACTTAACGTCTTTGTTGTTGTTGTTGAAGTTGTTACACAAAGGGCTCCGTATATCGGTGTTCATCCACCTGTTCACACCCACACCGTCCAGCCCTGGACTGCACGAGTCAGCTTCGCAAGGTCAATATGCATCAATTGGTTGTTTCCAGTGGGAACAGGATAGCGGTGGAACTTCACGAAAAGGCCGGGGATTATCTGATACTCAATGTCTAATCGTGACCAAAAATAAGCCGTTACTGTAAGCTTACAACTGCTCATTGTCAATCTTGTTAAACGTCCCCAGACTTTGCAGGGCCCCACAGTGCAAAGCGCAATCTACAAGTTTAAGTCGGTCAATCCCTCCTGCCTTCTCTCTACGCCGAAGAAGGCCCAGTGCCAAAGATATTAGCCGATTACATATTGTCAACCGGATCAGCCTGTTTAACCGTGAACGTATTCCAGCATCAAATCAAAGACCACACGTTTTTAAATTACGACGATTAAACGAAGGATAACATAAACTAACCCCAAGCTTCCAAGGCAGCCATCGTCGTTTCGAAGTTCAATGATACAAATGTGTTGTATTATTTTTACTGTGCTTTTTACTGTGCACCATTGGCAACATACCGTAGAAATATTTGTTTCAATAAATATGTAATTTCGATTTAAAGCTTTCGTGACTGCAGGGATTCATCTTCTTGGTTCTTTCGGTAAAGTCACGTAGAAGGGAAATAAAATAATGAAAATAAAACATAATAAAATCATTCTCACGACGTTTCGGCCACAACGCAAGGACGGCTGCTTGTGTTGTGAGAATTATTTTATTATGTTTTATTTTTATTATTTCATTATTTCCCTTCTACGTGACTTTACCGAAAGAACCAAGAAGATAAATACGTAATGTTCGGCCATTCTCTAATCCACTGCTGAATGAAGGCGTCCTCGCACCTTTGGGGTTGGTATTATGTGAACATGCTTCTCGCCGTGCTGTTCAGTGCGGCTTGGTGCAGTCGGTGCCAAGACCGGTTCAGGTATCACTCGCAAACGATGTTCGCCGTGGCCAGGAATCGAACTCTTGTTCCTGTGTTCTACTGTGCTACCGCTCTCACGCTTTAAAAATAATCATTAATACTCTGAAATGACGTTGCTCGAAAAAGGAAGTGAAAGTTCCCCGTGAATTGTCTTATTACCCATGATGTCACGTATGCACAACTGAAATAGTGGGGCATCTTTATAAGGTGTGGAAATTACAAATCACTCGGTGCAGAATGGTAAACACTGTTCAAACATCTCCTTCCAGAAGACAATGTCCCGCTTTCCCTGTCGCTTTTCAATCACGGCTCTTACCACAATCCTTTTTATCCCCTTCTCCATTAAAGCCAACTCTGTCAACACCAACACATCGGGCATTAATTCACAGTGGGATGATACCAGTTATTTATTTTAATTCTGTAAGAGTCTAAGCACGGCAAAACATTAAGCAGCTGTAATTTACAGAACCCTATTTTTTTGCCCAATTGCAGTTTAAAGGATTATGTGTAACCGGGCAGATTTTGCGAGAATATAAAAACAAAATGTTAATGTCATGTCAAAACGCTGCAAGTTTTTCAAAAGTCGCTTTTGGTTGATGGCAAGATAAGTGAAATAGATTGTAACAGTAAAAACGCACACTGTTAAAGAGAAAGTGGCATCAGTGATAACACAAAGAACAACTGCTCTCTGTGCGTGTGAACACACACACACAAAGCAGCAAGGTACGTGTTTGTTTCCACTGAAATTGATTCATATTCATAGATGATATTGCTTTGCTTTAACTTTGAACATCCGTATAAATATTCCGGCAATTTCCATTACAAACAGCCCAATCAGTAACAAACAGCATTTGTGAATTATTTGATAACTCGGTAATTTCAAACGGTTATCACATAATTCACATGTTCTTGGCCACATTAAGAGAACTCGAAGCCCTAAAGTCACGGCCACCTCAAGTGGTGGCGACAAGTGCAACCATCTGCTCTGGGCTCGTGGACTCGAAGTGTGAGCGCGGTTGCCAATCTCAAACCCATGGGTCACGCAGTAACGCCCACTGCCCATTTCGATCGTTCACGGGCAGCAATCACGGACATCCACCACGAGGCTACTCCTGATGGCCGTCTCGCCAACCTCGACACGAATGCAGGAAATTGGTCGATCAAGTCTCTGCCGTACGAAAGAGGAAGCGGGCAATTATGATGATATTTTTTGAAAGAGAGTTTTTTACATTGCATTTATAGGATCTGCCATGGGAGTGGAAGAGATCAACAGCTGTCTGCTCCAGTGTGCCCACCCACAGACTGAAATCGAGCGCGGCGCTCTTGACACGTGACATCACACAGCAGGTGTGTAGCGTCATATCCAAGTCACCGTGCATCACTCCGCGTTTAGGAAAAAAAACGCGGAGAGATACGAATACAATTTGTAGCGCGCTGTCAATCTGCTGCTGGATGAAGACATCTCCATGCCGTACCGGTCACTTTGATTGTTTTGCTCTCGGATAAAGCCGCTCAACATTTTATGGGATCCGCTGACCTCAAAAGAAAATGAACGAAGCCTTAGAAGCTCATCCTCCTGCTTCCTCTTTAAAACGCCCAGGTTTGATTCTGCCTGTGGGGGGGAAAAAATCCTTCTCCGCGAGGCTACCTCCCTCACTGTGGAATCACAATCGCGTTAGATTTGGGAATTCAATCATTGCCGTCCACAAGAAACCTCCGTTCACTCGTGATACTTCGTGGATTTAGCCGTCATAAATCATCGGTAGAGAGGTGTGAGCCTGAGTCTGTTGTGGAACGCACTTAAAGTTCCCAGTAACTGATTGCGTCTGCTTTGTTAAATGTTCATAAAAAATAATCATTCACCCACGCTGGTAAACGTGGATTGCTGCATTGTGCACAGAGGCAGGTTCATGTTCGGGTTGTGGAGGGGTGAAGAGGAGGGCAGAACTGGCCGTGATATCACTGGCCACTGATGTTAGTAAGAGCTGGTAATCGAATTCAGGTCACTGGGTAACACGGTGCAGTGCGCTAATCACTGAGCCAGCACTCCCAGTGGTTGTCAGATTGCACAATGATTTATCTCAGCTGGACATTGTGCTGCAGTTTACTTAAAGAGAAAGCATTCAAAGAGTGTTCGAGAGACTGGAATGGTCCTCGGTTGTAATGATGAGTACCAAAAGCAGCAGTAGCTCAAACTTTTAATACGGCTTCTAAAAAGCCAGAATTTGGTGGATGAATTGAGGATGGGAGTTCAAGCCTACCGGAACTATAACATTCAGGCGTTGAGACTCGCCAACACACTGCACCAATGCAAATGTACCAAAAAACGGCTTAAAACTCAGTAACTGCATGTATATGCAGATAGTCCCCGAGTTACGATGGAACGACTTATGATATTTCGATCTTCCGATGGCGATAGCGATACGACAAAATTGTAAGATATTTTTTATTTCGCGCGGAAGGCAAACGCAGCAGCGTACGAGGTACGATGCTGTACGTTGGGACGCTGCCGGGATGTACGCATCTCCCGCCTTGTGTGATGCAGATAGGATTGTTTCCTGAAAAAACTTTCTATTAAATTGTCACCATTTTTTAAGACTCATGGGTAGGCTAGGCCATCTTCGACTTACGATATTTTTGACTTACGATGGGGTCATCGTAACGCATCTCCATCTTAAGTAGAGGACTACCTGTATGTAGAACTTCTATAGCACCATACATAACTAACCGTGCCAATCGGAGGTGCGGGGGAAAGACAACAAACTAAACACAAAAGGCAGTTCGAAAGAAATGAGTTTTAAATCTAGATTTATAACTGCATAGCTCCCCGTGCCTTCCTAATATCGGAAGGAAGAACATTCCAGACCGCCACAGAAACGCATCTCAAAGTGTGCGATACAGTGACCATTTGTTTACTGGCATGATTAGTAGGAACTATCAATGTTCTTTTTTTTTAACCGGGAATAAATAAACCGATAGTTCAATACCATTTACACAGCAAGCAGTGGGTTGCCGATGTGTCCACCTGTCGTTTTTTGTTTTACACCGCACTTGCTTATTCCCGTATACCGCAGCACGCTTGCTCATTTTTGTTTCCGGCCATTGCCAACGATCGGAGGAGGGGAAAAAATCAAATTCACGAAGCTCGAAAAAGAAGTAGTCGGAGAAAGAAAAAACAAGCCCCATCCCGCAACCGCTAGTCGCGAGCCCAGTAAGCAAGAGATAAATAAAGCACAACGGGCGGCTGAATTCTGTAGGTGTGGGAATGAAAAAAAACACACGCACGCTCGCTCGCTCTCTCTCCCTCGCGCGGCGGCGGCGACGGCGACGACGACGACGACGACGAGATTAAATGCGCACCGCGAAGCCCGCTTGGGGATGAGGCGTGCTTTTTAGTGGCCCCATTCTTAGGAGCGATAACGGCCCCCCGTGCACGAGATAAGACGAATGCTGCTGTCGCCTGTAAACAAGCGTGTCTGCACGAGTTGAGTCCCGCGGGTAAAATCGGTCTCGGGAAACAAATCTGTTGTGATTATTTAACAGCACTGTCAGCCCAGCTCCCTGCATTATAAAGTAACTCAATTTTTTACCGTCGCTATTGTTTTTTCACGTTTATTTCTTCTCTCTCTATATATAAGAAGGCAAGGTCCTTTTTTGTGTGCGTGCATCTGTGTGCGTGCGCGTTGTGTAGCGTAACGTAGCGGTTAGCGCGCTGCACTACGAACCCGGCGGGCCGAGTTCGATTCCCGCTCACGGCCAACGTCGGTGACGATTATCTGAACCGGTCCTGGGCTTCCCCTAGGTCGACTCAGCCTCAAATAAGCACCCGGTGCGGTGTGTAAACGTCGCCACTAGAGAGACAAAAACGGCCGGGCGTGGTGCTGGCCACCCACCCCCTCGTGTGCCGTACCGGCCTTCATAGGTGCTCGCGAACAGCACTTGCCCCAACAGTCTGTTAAGGCTATGCGGGGGATCTTTGTCTTTGTGTCTCATTTCCTGCTTTCCTCAGATTTATTTTCTTGAATACATCTCCCTCACTGGTTCGAGACCATGACGTACAGGAGCAATACTAATCTTAACGTGCCGCATGCGTTTAAATTACCACAGCCTTTATGAAAAGCGCAAAGCATTTCTTACTCGCCTTTTTTTTCTCTTCTTTCACCATTATTTTATTCCTATCCCCATATCCCCCCGTCCCGCACCCGCTACACTTCCACGGCCACTATTTTCCTCGTCAAAGCGGGCGGAACCCAACCGCCGCGCATTAATTGCGCGGCGTTCACGGAGAAAGAAGCAAAACGCGAACGGCACCACCGGTCGCCCCGATAGATGTCGTCGGCCTGCGGCGGCGGCGGCGGCGGCGACGTGATGAGACGGGGATTCGGCTGGCGGATGCCAACCGCCCGCCCGCCCGCCCGCCCCGGGGTGCCTCGCTTTCTCTCTCCGTCGCCGGGCGCAACGGCGAGCGGGGCGCATCGCCGCCGTAGCCGCCAAGTGTTTACGCGCCCGTCCACCCCCGCGGTTGCCAACTTGAAAGTGACGCCGCGTTTTGCCGCTGGGGGCCCCCCATCCCCCCCATCCCGTCACCCCCCACCCCCCCCCCCTTTACACCGCCCGGAGTTGAGAAGAGCTCTACACCCTTCTTATTAATTAACCGGTGCACACTGAATTAATTGTGCCTTCCTCGCCATCCTAATTGTATCCTTTTACCCTCCTGTGGGTTTCAATTGCAAATTAAGACCCAGCCGAGGCCTAATGGCGTAATTAGTCTGCGCTTTTGTACACCAATTAGGTCACGCTTTTGTCGCCTTGCCCAAGCTCTCTCCCAGTTGGCCGGCTGCCTTCATTAGCAAAAAATTAGCAGCTGCACACTTTGATAAGCAAGGAGGGGGGCGACAAGGAGAGGAGGGAGTGGGGGAAAGGCGTCGAAGTCTCTATTGTGCTTTAGTAATTAGCCAAGCAATTAGCGCCCCTAATTGTGTCGCTATTTTTTTTGTGTTTGCCTGCTGGCTGTCCTTTTTTATTTTTTGGAGGCGCCGAGTAATTTCTTCCCTGCTAGGTATCATGAAGTTGTTTGGGTTTCGTGGTCCAGGCGGTTTGATCAATGGGCGCGGGGCGACGCGTGCGATGTTTCCTTTGTTGCGCCCAGACGCACCGCACCGCGCGCTCGCTCGTGTGCCACTTGCGATTGCACTAACCCCCCCCTCCACTCTCTCCCCCCACCCCCAACCCTACTTAATAACGAACACAGTTCACCCGGTACCGTTGGCCCAAGCTGCAAATGGAAGAAATCACAATTTAACGCTGGCTCGCTGGCGGTGCTTACCCAGGCAATTAATTACTTGTGTTTCAACCGAGCCTCGCTTGGCACTTGGCATTTAACAGCGAAAACAAAGGTGAATCCCTCCGTGATTTGGCCTCCCACACAGCTGGGTGATTTGTTACTTAGACCGAGCTTGTAACGAGTCATAAACTAAACTGCATGTGCTTCAAATTACGCCTAAAAACACGCTCCGGGTTTATAATAAACTGAGATCTTTTGAATTGTTTATTTTATTCGCCCCCCTTTCTTATTTTGTGTATAGATTTTTTTTTTAATATTGCATTTCTTAGCACCTGCTTTTGGGCCACGGATAAAAACAATCGTAACTTCCGAGTTTTCATTTATTTCTTCTCACGTAAATCATCGGCACGGTAACTCGTCACTCTCAATTCTGCGTCCGACCCCCTTGCCGAATACGACGCGCGTTGACCTCGTATTATGCGCGAATCACCAAGCCGCATTTTTTCCGACGTTCGCGGGAGATCAATGCCCCCCGCACGGCAGCGCTGCCTTCCCCGCCAGCGCGGCGCATGCGGGAGATTGCCCCGGCGCCACAAATGATGCTCGTTTTGAGCACCGAGGGAATATTTCAAGCGTCATGGGCCTGGGTTGAAAAATACGAGCAGCTTGGACAGGAAGGACACTTCTCTCGAAGGGATGATGACCCGGTGCCAAAGACTAACGGTGGAGTGGCAGCCGGTGAAGAGAACACACCCGGGAGTACGTCCACACCTCGGAGACGGAGCTATGAAATAAGCCCAATGTGCAGGAGCTATGTGGATTGTTACATCTTGGGACTGTGAGAGATGGCGATGACTTACCCAGCAGTGGATAGATCATGAACGATGACAATTGATGAGGCCTGGGATTTGAGGTGGCTGGATTGGCCAGACAAATAAGGATCATTGAATCAATCTGAGCCAGCCATGGATGCTATCTCCTCAATTGTGTGGAGTTTTTTTTCTTCTCCGAGATCTCCCATATCCTCCCAAAGGGAGCCAAATTATGACCACAATTGGCTAAGTAACGGTGCAGCCCTGCAATTTATTGTTCACGCCCCATTGCTGGAGGAAGAGTCCCTCGTGAGAGGGAGCTTTAGAGAGCCCCGCTAGAGAGTATTTGGCCTACTGTTCCATTCTGGGCAGAAATTCTGGAAGAGGTGAGAGCACCCACACTTTACACCACCACACGCAGACCTGCCGATCAACTTAACTGTGCCCTTAGGTTTTTTCGGTAAAGTCACGTAGGTAAAAAATTAAAATTAATAAAAGTAAAATAAAAATAAAATAAAAATCACGACGTTTCGGAGGCAACACAAGCTCGAACCTCACAAAAATAATATTCAGGGCCTACCTTGGCTCCTCCCACCCTCAACCAGTATATATAAAAATACGGTTTTCTTGGAATTTCTCTCACTTGATACAGCTATCGTGCTGTGACTGTTCCCACCTGAAGACGGAAGCTTGTGTTGCCTCCGAAACGTCGTGATTTTTATTTTATTTTTATTTTACTTTTGTTAATTTTAATTTTTTACCTACGTGACTTTACCGAAAAAACCTAAGAATATGAATCCTTGCAGTCACGAAAGCTTCAAATCTAGAATTAACTGTGCCCCATTAATACTGCTCGGTGAACAGAGGTGTGGCGGAATGTAAAGAACCTGCCCGTTGTTTTTGAAGGCCACGCTGGGAGATGTAAATCGAACCAGTGATCTCCGAATAGCAAGTTATACCGCTGCAGTGTCTGGTAATAATAATTTAAATTCATAAAGCGCCTATAAACAATCGTTGTCAGGGCGCTATGCGTGGAAAGGCGGAACATAGTTAACAACAACCAAGTAAAGAAGTATGTTTGAAAATAACTAAAGAGAGAAAACGATTGATTTGAAGCTTTCGTGACTGCAGGAATCCATACTCTTTGGTTCACAAATAAATCACGACGTTTCGATAGCAACACAAGCCATCGTCTTCAGGTGAAAATCGCGATAGCCGCGATGTCTGCTGCGAGCAGCACGATGTCTGCTGCCTTGTGTAGAGAAGCTGTTACCAGCAAGAGTTTATACGAGTTATTTTGCTTTATTTCTACCTACGTGACTTTACCGAAAGAACCAGAGAGCATAGAGAAAACGATTTCAAACAGATACGTTTTCAGTCGAGATCTGAAGATTTGTAAAGTGTCCCGGAAGTCGTGACCTCCAAGGGGCAAGGAATTCCAGAGTTTAGGTGCCGCAACTGCAAAGGCACCGTCACCCCCCCCCCCCCCCATCAAGTGTGAAGCCAAGAGACCGTGGGACAGTGAGCAATGCACAACCTGAAGATCTTAATGATATTGATGGAACATATGGCTGAAGGAGGTCTTGAATGTAGGGAGGAGGAAGTCCATTTCATGGGAATCCTCCTGAAAACAAGCATTGCTCAGCACTCGGCGAGGCTCTCCGTGGCGAGTCGACAAGCACGAGTCCCGGAGCGGAGGAGGAGGAGGGCGATAAATAAAGGTTTTCGTTGGGTTAGATCGCGTCAAAACTAAATGTGTCGTGCAACCCGCCACCACCCGACGCAGCCAATTAGTAAGGTTTGTTATGTAAGAAGAAACGTGCCAATTAGTTACTCCTTCAGCACACAGCGTTTACAATTCGAGTACAACATTTACAATTGTGGGCTTACTCTCCAACACACCGGTGTGCTGAACTAGCAACTAACTGGCACGTTTTGCTCACGTGAGAAACCTTACTAATTGGCTGCGTTGGGTGGTGGCGGGTTTAACGACACATTTATATTTACGCGTCTAATATTGGTTGCAAAAGCCTACTATGTGTTGGTGAGATATTAACTTCCTCGCCTGGTATACAGGAGGTCATAGGTTCGATCCCGACCCTGACGCCTGTATATTTGCAGTTTGCACGTTCTCCCCGTGGTCGTGTGGATTTTTTCCGGGTCCTCCTGTTTTTCCTCCCGCATTTTTAAAATGCCTTTAGAGTTATTTGGCTGCTATAAATTCCCACAGGATAAGCCACTTATGAGAGCAATCATTTTGTGGCAAGGTCGCTTCTGAAAAAAAAGCTGCACATAACTCAGTAGGCTTTACCTGGCTACATAACAACAAACTGTTTAAATTTCGATTTAAAGCTTTCGTGACTGCAGGGATTCATCTTCTTGGTTCTTTCGATAAAGTCACGTAAAAGGAAAATAATAAAATAATAAAAATAAAACATAATAAAATATTTTTTAAACATAATAAATATTTTATTATTGTTATTTTTATTATTTTATTATTTTCCATTCTACGTGACTTTACCAAAAGAACCAAGAAGAACAAACTGTTTAGTTTAGTGTCGCTAAACTCACCGCATGGGCGACCGGACGGGGCTGGCTCCACGGCTGCTGCCGTTGAAGTGCTCCATGGAGCCGTTGAGCTCGTCCTGCACGGCGTTCAGCATGGCTACGGCAGCCGGGTTAGCGAGGCCGGGCGCCAGGAACGACAGGCTGCTCTCTGCGAGGGCCGCCTGCCAAGCACATGCGCACACACGAGCCCACGCACACGCGCACACAGATTAAGGTTTGCCGCCCAGGGTACGCGGCTGCCATTGGAACCTGGCGGGATCACAGGCCAACGCGTCCGCCAAATACTACTCCAGTGAGCATTTTGCACGTCCGATTAGCGCGGTTGGCTACGTACGGTGCGAAAGAAGTTCAACATACCTACGTACATTCGAGTACGTATCATATAGAGAAAGATCCCCCCTCTCCGCCACTCCTAGCGTAACTCTTAACAGACGGTTGGGGCAAGTGCTGTTGGAAAAGGCCTATTAAGGCTAACGCAGCGCATTAAGGGAGTGATTCTGCCAGCACCACGCCCGGCCACTTTTGTGTCCCAAGTGTTGATGACAACTTACACCACCAGGTCGTCATTTATGGTCGATTCATAATCAACGTTTTTGGGTTTCGATCGCGTTATTTATAAATGTGTCGTAACCCTCCACCACCCGACACGGCCAATCAGTAAAAAAGTGTCACGTTGACAAAAGACAAAGAGTGCACTGCTTTAGCCCACCGGTGTGTTGAAGCGTGAAACCACAACATTTACAATTTGAGTAGCACGACGTTTCGCTGGTAATTGCATCCAGCATCATCGGGCAATTCGCCAGCCTACGTGTTAAACTGATTTATGGTCGAGTTGACCGAGGCAAGGCCCAGGACCAGTTCTGACGTGAGTTGACACTGATGCTAGCCATGGCTGGGAATCGAACTTGGTCAGCCGGGTTTGTATGGCAGGCGTGTAGGCTGCTACGCCATCACTTCTCCATACAAACACCATGCGCGTTGGATTTACACCCGGAAGGATGTGCCCACATGTACTCGTGGGCAAAAATGTATTCACTCGGGGCGTAACGATGCATCGATGAAACGACTGATATTACTTTTCTATTGGCACATGTTGTATGCTGCGATGGGGTCTATGGGACCCCTGCAGTCACGAGCGGTCGCTAAGTTCACCGGCATAAAAAAAAATGTAGAAGAATTGAGTTATGAATCGAATCAGCACCCTGAATTGTGACATTCCATCGAATCGCAATGTGGATGGGGGCGATTGGCGGGGGGGGGGGGTCGTTCTGCAACACAAACTCACTCGCTGCAGAAACACGCCTGGCACACAGAAGCTCGTGTAAGAAAACACGGAAAAATATTCACACTCCGATATGAACGTGCAAACACACGTGGCACCACACGTGCACAAACACACAGAGGTTGAACCGTTAAAGCAGCATGTGCCCGCCTATCCTTGATTCACAAACATGCAGTTTTAATAATTTACAGGCACGTGAGTAAGTACAAGTCCACATTTTACCGCCCTCCACAATTTGATAATTGGTTCTTTACCCTTCTATCTGGCAACAAAACTGACACCTTTTTACAAGGAGTCATGTTTGCATAGACCGCAATACCTGCAGTCATAATACAAACAAAGAACATAACTCTGATAATGTGCACTGTCCTTAAAGTTGATTGATCCACACCCGAGACAGCTTTCCTTAGAGCCTAGTCTCATATGGGTTGGACCAGATGACGCCAAAAGGCGCACAACTCAAAGACAATGCACCATCAGAGTATGAGAGCTCGGGGCAAGCATCTACACTATGGGAACCTCATTTGCCAGTAAAAATATGATAATTGGTTCTTTACCCTTCTATCTGGCAACAAAACTGACACCTTTTTACAATTTTTTTTTTAAATACCATACTAAATATTGACAAACCTCCCCGACTCGAAATGACGGTACGAAAATCGTGGAAAATAATTCAGCTCGGCACCCAGGCTAGCTCTGCAGCTCGCCCCCCTCCGGAGGAAGCGTTACGGCCTCGTTCTCTTCACGTGAACTTTCCAGGCGCTTCACAGGAAGAGCCGGTCCACAACACGAGTCTTTGCATGCAAGGGGGACCGGATAGTGAGCAAAGTCGTACAAGGGTGGAAATTCTCCACGCACAGCGTGAGCCGAGCCAAGGAGCTGGAACAACGTTACAGGCCGCCGGCGCCGAGCGAATGCCGGTGGACGGCCTGGCCGGCGATTCCAAGGGGACATTTCTTGTGTTACGCCTCGTCCCAACGTTCTTTTTCCCGAAACTGACCACGGCGACGTTGGCACTTGCACTCTTCCGGGTGAGCACGTGGGGAGAGAGGCACGGGGCTAGTGACGTGAGCTCCCCCAACAGCCGCCTAACGAAAAAGCCTGTTTCCGGCCGAAGACAGTAGAAATGCGCAAAGGCGTCCAATTAAATGGTAACGTAACGTGTCACCCCGCCCTCTCCGAAATGGTAATGATGGAACAGTGAGCGGGGACTCGTGCCCTTTTCAAACCACGCCGCTGCCGCCGCTACGACATATAAATACAGCGCCGGCACACTGTGCATACGCACATTCGCACGCGCAAGTACACGCACGCACACGTGCGCGTGCAGAGAGTGGCACGTACGTATATACATGCATGCGTATTTTAACGGCATTCCGAAGCTGGACAAACCCCCAAAAATTTGTTGTAAATATATGCGGGGGCGCGTGTGTGCGTGCGTACGCGCGCGTGTGCGTGCGTGCGTACGTACGCGCGCGTGTGCGTGCGTGCGTGCGTACGTACGCGCGCTCGCACGCGGCTTGATTGCCGTGCAGCGTTTGAGAAAGCCTGACGCGGCGTGACCATTAGAGCAATGAGAGCAGAAAACAGGCGAATGTTAACGAGGCCGAACGGACACGCCGGCCTGCCAGGGCTCCTCCTCCGCGCGTCTCGTCGCTCTGCCGATGTAAACAAAAAATGCTTTCACAGCGCCTGTCAGCTCCGATTAGGGCCATCAAGCCGGGCCTGCCAGTCCGCCGTGGTTCTACGCGGACACATTTTGCGGTCCGCGGTGGCGGTGGGTGATGGGCCGGATGGGCAGCGGGGGGCGGAGGAGGGGGATGTCGACGTTCGCGCTCTTGCACGATGATGGGGGGAAGAGCCGCAGACGGACGCACTCACGCACTTTTCCCCCCGTGCGCCCACCCCGCCGCCGGGGGCTCGCGTGGCCACGGCTGCAGGCGGCCACGCCCGTGAGTGCGGCGGAGAAGACACACGTCGTCGGCAACGTCGGCAATAAACACACCGGGCGCACACAATTAAGACGCCCGCAAGGACGGGCGCGTGGCGCGCGGGAGACGCGCAGGAATTAAAATATTCCCAGTCCTACTTTGTCTACGAAACTTCAACTCGGCTTAATAGCTTAAAGTGACGTGAATTACATCGATATTAAAATGCCCCTTTCCATCTATCTGCTGAAGATGCACAATGGCAAGCGAAATTGAATTAAAGTTATAAAACACTAAAGCGTTCATTCAGCTCTTACGCTGATTTAAATAAGAGCCGTTCCGTATATTTTTCTGCAAAGGTCACGAAGACGGCAAAGAGCCAATTAATCAATTAAAGTGGCGACTAAAATGCTACCTCGTGAAAATATCTACGTGAAATCATTCCTGAACTATGATAAATTAAAACACTGGCAACACTTCCCTGACTACAATTCAAGTTATGCAAAAACAAATCTTGATAATCTCTGTGGTTAAAAAAAAGTGCACTTCGTTAGGAAATCAACAGTGGTTATCCTAACGGAGAGACTCATCCCTGCCATAGGAATGTGTAATTTCCACCACTGACTGCGCTCATTTGAGCAGAAAGATCACTTTGACGACTTTTCACCCTCGTCCACTACACCGTCCTGCATGGGCGGCACCGACCGTTCTTTTGCCCCGGCTTAAAGAAGGGAAGTTGCGATATTTTATAAAAACGGCGGCGTCATTTAGTCTGAAATGTACACTTTTATCCTGCGCGTAAAAAAAAAAGACAAAAAAAGAGGCAGGCGAGGGACGAATCAGGCAAATGCGCTCCAGCCTAAGTGCTCGCGTGACGCACATGATTTGCCTAATTCAGACAAATGGGCGGCGAATGCATTTATGCGCGGGACCTGCAGAGCTGGCGCAAAGCAAAAAAACACAACCGCGCGGTCCACTGCGGCTTTCCCGCTGAGGCAAGCAGTCGCTGTTTAGTGTGTTCAAACGCTTTAGGGGAGGGAGGGAGAAAGAAAGAAAAAAACGTCAGGACGAATTCGGCCGGGGAAGATGCTTTGTGTCAGAGGAGGGAGAGCTTTCCCTCTCCTTTATCGAAAATAAAATATAAAATAACATCGCTCGACCGTCGTGTTCTGGCTATGTCACCTGTCCTTTGCCCGACGACATCTCAAGAGAGTGATTTTCACAACCTTCCACTGAGTGCCGGCCGCAGGCTTGGACACACACGCCGTGGCACCTGTCCGCGGCAGCCGCGTTCCTCCCAAGGTGTGACCCAGCCTCGCTCGGTCGCACCGTCGCATTTGTCAACAACTTTGATGCGCCGTTTTCCCCTCCCTGTGTCTTCATTGCTACAGAAGCTCTTGTTACTAATGTCAGTGCTCTTGCGCTGACTAGCAAAAAATATATACATATACGTGTTATTTTGTGCACGATCAAATCTACAATTACCCAAAAAAAATTACGTACGTATTCTTTGCGTTTCTGGTGCGGTGTGTAAAATAATCAGCAGCGGGGAGACAAAGGCGGCCGGGCAGTGGTACTGGTCGCAACCAACCCCTCCCCGTGCGCCGTGTCGCACTTTCGCAGTGTGTTCGCTCGCAGCATGTGCTCCAAAAGCCCTTGCGGGCTCCACGGCAGATCTTTGCCTTCGCCTCAGTCTCTGACCATGGGCGACCTTGGCTGAGTTTGGAAAAATAACGACTCGACTGGCGCGTAAACATATAAATGGATAATGGTTGACAGCGAGCCTGTTTAGACTCACGTTTGCATAGGACATAAATATTCCATTTGTCCGTGTCGGTGCGACCTGCGCCCTAGCGATGGCTACCGGTGCCCTCCCTGCCTCCCGCCGCTGAGATCACACTCTGCTCCGTCACCGTCTTCTCTCCCTCCCGACGACACGGTGTTCTCGAACGCAAGCGGGAGAGAGAGAAAGCTACGCTGACTTCACACACTAACACGGGCGGGGGGGGCACGGTGTTAAAACAAAACGAAAAATACCCCGACGAAACGAGAAAACTTGCCGACAATAATCACCCCGCACTATTGCGTATATGCAAGCGTAAAATAATAATAAGAAATGCGAATTATCATCGGCGTGCACATTGTGAATGGGCAGCTTTATTTAATATATTGATTCGGGGGGAAAATTTAGCGAGCAAATCCTGCCGGCTGTTTCAAGGCATCTCCGTGCGCGGAGGGTTTTGCGGCGACATTAAAAATGCAAACGTGAAAAAAGGGTTAAACTTTGAAGCAATTTCTGGCCTGCGGTGCTGTCACAAGGCCAAGCGCGAGACACCAAATCACTCCTGACAGTGGTAATTAATATTAATGAGGTAGAGGAGGAGCTCTCTTTTATGAACCTGGTGGAATATGCGCGTGGCCAAAGCGCACGCGCTCACGCATGTACGCGCGTGCGTGCGTGCCCGTCACATTCTCAACGACCGGCTACGCGCCCTCAATCGACTGCCAAACGCGCCTGAGAAGGTGCGCGGGAAATCTCGCCGCTTCGGTGGCGTCGGCACGGGGCCGCGCCACCGAAAGTCGTTGGTCTCGTCGCGCGAAGCAACGACCCGCGCGCCCTCACGACGACATCGCCTCTGGTGGACTACCGCGCCGGTCGTCTTTTGAAGCGTGCTGGCGCCGATTTGCCGCGGTGCTCGCGTGCGTGCGTGCGTGTGTGCGGGGCAATGGGTTAACTTACCTGTAAACTGGCATTCAATGCGGCGCCAAAGCCAAGGCCAGCCTGCATGCTCTTCATCAGCGATGGACTTCTGTGGTGTGAAATTAGGCCGGGATGCGGTGGGGATGGGGGGGGGCAGGGGAAGGGGTGGGTGGGGAGGGCGATATGGCAAGCATCAGAAAGACAGTTGTCATTGGCCCCATTAATGAGACTTGGCAGCATAGGGAAGAGCGTAGACAAAGCTTACCACACATTAACCCCCGACGAAATATAAATATTAAAATGTGTCCAAGCAGAGCTCCCGCACAACCCCTCTTAGGAGTTCGCAACTGCCTCTAAAAGCGGTGATAAATTTTCGGTGGGTGAAGCAATAGAAGTGAGCTTCAATTATGGAGGGGGGGGAGAGCGGCTGAGTGATGTGCTAATGCCACCGTTTTTGGACATAAAATGAGCTGCCTTGTAGCAAAAAAGAGATATTTTTGCAGATAAAGGCACATTTCCTTGAGTGATCAAGCCCGAGGGGCACCCGCAAATTACATGGGGGTGCTCGTGTACGCACGTACGCGTGCCGTTTAACAGTAGGACAACAAATGATAACGTGCCGGCGAGTGACGGAGGCCTGGACACTCGCCACTGCCGGCGAGGGCCGTGGCATCGAGAGGCGAGATGGGGCATCTCGAGGAAAGCAAGTGGCCAACTCACTTCCTCCCCAGGGTCAGGGCAAAACACGAAGGGCGCGCCGCTCCCTTGTGGGCATTGCCCTGCCTCGCCAGCTCACGTCTAACAACAAACTCGGAACGTGCATTTGAAAAAGACATTTTCCCATCCACATTAATAAAAACATCGGCGGCGAGGAGTGGCGTTTCTGCCGAACAGGGTGGAAATGTGCACGAGTAGAATGAAGCGAGGCCACAGTGCAGATGGAGCGGAGCATGCGTGCGCACGCGCGGACAAGCGAGCGAGTCAAGCGAGCAAGCGAGCTGAGCGAGGGTGCATGAGCGAGGGGGGGGGGGTGGTGCCTGCCACGCCGGTGGGCCGGCGCGGCGGCCGCCGACGCCCGCAGCCGCCTCGCCACCTTACTGGAGCGTGAACCCTGCGAGGGACACGTCGGAGGCCAGCTGGCCGAGCTTGCGTGGTCGGCCGGGCTGGCAGTGGCGCGCCCGCTGGAACTCGGACTCGTCCACGGTCCAGAACGAGCCGTACTGGTCCTCCACGCGCACAAAGCACTTGTGCACCGACAGGTTCGTGCGCACCGCGCCCTTCGCGGCAGGGTCGTCCGCGTCGGGGTCAGGCGGGGCAGCGGGGGGCAGCAGTGGGCAGAAGCGAGCGGCCATTGGCGGAAGCAATGCGGTTGGGTGGAAAGCGGCGGTCGGGCGGAATTTGGGGGGTGCCGTGTCGCGGAGTTTCGGATCGGGGAGCGGCAAAGGCGGCCGGCAAATGGCGGGGTTTATTGAGCGGCGCATGCAGAAAACAAAAACACACACAGAGCAAAAATATAAATAAATTACATGAGGAAAAAAAACCACAAAGAACATATGACATGTCGAGCATGTAGTTTCCCAAGCTTGTCACACCTGGGAAAATGTGTACAGGAGAATACTTTGAAATTTCAAAGAGCATTATAAAAAAATTATAAAGCACTGAAGCGGTAGCAATCTAAATTCAGCCATTATCGGAGGTTACCATTGCAAATGTATTCCATTACAACAAATTGTGCGTTGTGTTTTGACAAGCATGGCACATGCGGATGAAAAAAAAACCGCGCGTATGCGCACACAAATAAGCAGTTGGGGCAGAGCACAAAGACAGAATAGTCCCTTGTCAAACCTGCCGGGACGTCACCCGATCAACATAAATGCCCCGCTGGATGGCAGAGTTCACCGCCGTTTCATGAAACATTATCATGATCCAGCATGGACTGTAGTTGTTTTGACAGGGCAATGTCTTATCTGGTTTGATAAGGTGCTGGGCCCTCTCCCGAGCAGAAGCAAAAGCGCGCCTGACTTGAAAGTGGCAGTCGCGTCGCCGGCCAGCACAGGCAGCAAGCAAAGCGCAGCGGGGTGACGGGAGGGGAGAGGGGGTTGCGAGATCCTGCCCAGCTCCTGCGTCTCAAACAATCGGGGGAACCGTTCCCGAAGCAGGAGGGGCATTCTGATCGAGCCAGCGGCGGCTCCTGGCTCCAGGGTGAGAAGGCAACTGCCGGGGTCCACCTCGGGGTTTTTCCAGTCGCAGCTTAACGGCATCGCGATGACGACGATGGTGATGGCGACGAGTGGATGGACGAGGACGATGATCGCCAAGTGGGACTTAAAAAGTCTTTGGAAAATTATGTCATTTTGGTGATCGCCGGACACATCGCCGAGTTAGAATTTAAATTATTCTTTCAATGACTCGACGTATGGTGGTTTTAGGAACGCTCCAAATATTCACGGCACATTAATACTCTACATTTATAGCAATACTAATATTACGATGATGATAATAATACGACGATGATAATCGTGATCATGTAATGAACGATGATGATGATGATGATGCAGCAATGGAGCTGGGCCCCCTTCCAGCAGACGGGTTTCTCCTGGGAAGCTGCATAAAAAATCTCCCGACGTTGGTGAAGCCACAACAGTCACCGGCGTTCCAATTACTTGGCGAATCCAAGCGCGGTCATTTATCAACGGGGATCTGGAAAAACCCGGAGCGGAGTCTTTAGCCTCCTCAGCCTAAACCCACGAGGGCGCTTACCGAGGACACGGGAGCGTAACGGTGCAGGACAAGCTGTTGGGGCTGCGGCAGGCGGACATGCAAAAGCTGACTCGGCTCGCTACACCGAACACGGAAAGCAAGCAGCAGAGGTGCGCGTTGGTGGATGCTGGCGCGTGCGCGCCGACGCGTCGGGGAGTTGATCCGCTCCGCTCGATGCGGTTCCACGGGATTAGTGCCTCCCGTTTCTTTTCGTCGCAGGTTTTTGGAGCAGCCCAACGTACCCAGTGATTTTCTGCGGCCTTCGCTTTTGGAACTCTAGCTCGTCCACCGTCCAGACGGCTCCTTTAACGTTCTCGACGCGAACGAAACACTTGTGCAGGCTGAGATTGTGCCTCACAGCGTTCTTCATTACGAGCAGCGTTCGGGAGAGGGAGAGGGGAGGTGAAAGGGGGGGGGGGCATCAGTGCAGCGCAAGGGGGAGAAAAGAGAGAGTAAAAAAACTACAAACAAGAAACACGACTGCGGGTTGTGCGGCACAGCTCTCCGACGTGTTTTCGAGGGGACTGCAGCGCGCGCCTTCATCGGCACGACCGCTTAAAGATTTTCCCAAGGATTCCGATTTCTGCAAACCTCACACAGGACGTGCCAAAGGAAGTGCGTTCCAACCCGGAAACACGCCGGTAGAGCTAGGACGCGAGCAACGAGGCAAACTTTCGTGAAGCTCAACTCAAACGCCTCCTTACGCTCCAATCTCAGGTCACACAAATGTCAATCACCACTGCGAGTAAAACACAAGCTGCCTCTGCCGCGCAGCTACGAGTGCAACAATGACCCAAAGGTGCACTGCCTCTGTAGTAAGTCTCTTTTTAATAACGCGAGCTATTTATCGGCGTGCGCCTTTCATGCAACACTTTGTAATGCATCTCGAACCACGTGCGTTCTACCCGATCTGCAAAGTCATTTGACCCCCCCCACCCCGCCGTGCCATCACCGAGCCCACGCCGCAAATGAAACGCTGCATCTCGGCCGTGTGTATTCCAAAAAAGATATAACTTTAAATAAAAACGAAATGCTGTATATAAACGACGGAACCATTACACGTGTTCAGCGCTTGTAATTGACGCTCCTTAGATGATGTTCACGAGACCCGTCAATGGAGGGTTGTTTCCGCATAAATCAGACACAAAGAGGCGTGGAACTCCGGCAGCGTGTGCCATGTTGTCTAAAGCGTCACAATTACGGTTGTACCAATTCCACACACGCCATGTCCACCGTCGCTTTCGGATGTCTCTCGCACAGCGCCGGGATATAATTTATTTTTCTTTTCTTCTTTACTTTCAGGCCCTTTCTACCGTAGGCCCGGTCGCGGTTAGCTCATTTTGCCTTGAGTGAGGAGGAAGACAGGGCTAGGGATCTTGGTCATCCATTATCCCCCGCATGCCTGTCGGGTCCACGCCTGTCCTCCTGGCTACAGAGAAATCTCCGAACGCAAGTGGCCAATATCTGCTGTCTCTCGCAGTTCCCTTGCCATGACCTTCAACCGACAAATTTACATGAGACCTTTCTGTCTCATTCTCTCGGCACAATTTCCATATTATAATTACATTTTATGTCCGATGAGTCATCGGAAGCAAGAAGGCAAATCGCGCATCCCCCGTTCCACCCCTGCTTCACGCACTTCTTAAGAGCAGAATAAGTTTTATTATTATTATTATTGCTATTACGGTATGTAAATGGTATGTTTGGTCTGTGTACAATGCGTTTCACGATTACAAATATGTTATCTAATTTTCCGTCAGTGGCGCGCACAGCAGTTAACGACGCTGTAATAACCACAAGGGGTGCACTTCATTGAGGGGGCAGTCCTTGGGGGAGGCGATTTGAAATCACAAGGACTTCCCTATTAACATATCGTATCTCTTGCGATCCTGTGTTTGCGGCACCTTAAGAAAAACATCTTGGTTTATACGTATCACGTAACAAAACGAATACACGGTCGATTTGATTTTATACAGCCCTTGGATGGGCCTTCCCTCCCAAGCTATTTCGGTCACATAGGTTGCTTGATCATACTTCACCGTGCTGGACATTACAGATTGATGCCAGCACCAGTTCAGATCATTGCTTGCCACCGATCGAAATCACCACGGTGACTTCAATCACCAGCCACCGTGATCTACCCACTGCTGGATGAGTGCTGCTCCAAGCTGTTGCCGTGCTCCCCACGCCCCCCCTCACCCCCAACACCAACCCCCTATTTAGAATATGAAGAAAAGGCGCGCGTACAAATCTAGTTGCATTTTCACTTTGTAATGGCTTTATTGCCGCGCTGTCTTGCGCCGTACATTTCCTTCCAGTTGTCATTATACGTTCTTCTTACTGCTCTGCCTCCCAAGAGCATTCCAGACGTGAACGTAATCCCTTGTTTTCCCCTTTTCCCATTGTGTTTGCTTGTTCACCCGTCAATTCACATCTCGTGCCACCGTCCCCAGCCACTCGCGAGTCTCTTGTCGACTGCAGGCATGAGCTGCCCGTGCAACGGTAAATGCCAGACATGTTTTCGTATGTTTATTGTCACTGCTTGTAAATGTCTCGAGGTGTTTGTCTCTGTCCCTGTCAGCGGCGTGTCAGCCGGCGTAAGCTCTTTCCCCGTCAGGTTGTCACTAAAGTTTGAATAATGCGCATACCGCACCGCACGCTGATTTAGCTTCATTGCGCCGGCAGACGTACGCGCAAACCGTAAACAGCACGCGGTGTCCCTGCTATGCATTCTCACAGTGCCTGCCATTATCTTCAGTAGCCCAGATATATCCACTGCTGGATGAATGCCTCTTGAAGCTGTTGCCTGTAACACAGTCTAACGGTGACGTTAATTCTAGATTTGAAGCTTTCGTGACTGCAAGGATTCATACTCTTAGGTTTTTTCGGTAAAGCCACGTAGGTAAAAAATAATTAAAATAAAATAATAATAAATGAAAATAAATGAATTAAATCGCGACGTCTCGAAGGCAACACAAGCCTCCTCACGGTGACGTGTTCATCATCCTCATCATCAGCCATGATATATCCACTGCTGGATGAATGCCTCTTGAAGCTGTTGCCACGTTCCCGTTGTACATTCTCACAGTGCCTGCGTCATCATCATCAGGAGCAGCACCAGCCACCATCTATCTACTGCTGAATGACAGTCTACTAAGCTCTCGCCATCCCTCACTCGATTGATCTGTGATTTAACATCGATTTGTCCCGACAGTTTGGATTTCTCATGCGGCACCGTTGTTTTTGTTCTGATTTTCCACGTCTTCATCGCTTGGCGTTATTTTGTTTTATTTCGTTTGTTTTGCTGTTGTCATTTTGGTGACCCGTGCGACATTCGTGCAAATGGAGACACGTTCTGGTCTCTTAGAAAGGTCTCAGCAGGTTCAATAATGTCAACTAGGAACTTGAACCTTCTCACAATGGAACAATCCATCTATCCCATTGCACGTCAGTTGATCTCATTGCTCCCACCCGTGTGTGTGTGTGTGTGCGTGCGCGAGAACAAACACACAACCTTATGCATTGAAATGAAATAATTGCATGTGTGCACATGCGCGCGCACACACTCACAAACACAAAGATCCCCCGTATAGCCTTAACAGACTGTTTGGCAAACGCTGTTAGCGAGCGCCAATGAAGGCCGGCCAGCACACGAGGGAGTGAGTAGCCAGCACCACGCCCGACCGCCTTTGTCTCCCCAGTGGCGATGTTTACCTATCACACCAGGTAATCATCTGAGACTAAGGCGACCTAGGGGAGACCCAGGACCGGTTGAAATAATCGTCACTGGTGTTGGCCGTGAGCAGGTATCGAACTCGGGCCATCGGGTTTGTAGCACAGGACGCAAAACGCTGCACTACTGCTCCCCACAAAGACAAAGATCCCCCATATAGCCTTAACAGACTGTAGGGGCAAGTGCTGTTAGCGAGCACCTATAAAGGCTGGCACGGCACACGAGGGGGTGGGTGGCCAACACCATGCCCGGCCGCCTTTGTCTCCCTAGTAGCGATGTTTACACATCGCATCAGGTACTCATTTAAGTCTGAGTCGACCTAGGGGAGGCCCAGGACCGGTTCAGATAATCGTCACTGGTGTTGGCCGTGAGCGGGAATCGAACCCGGGTCGCCAGGTTCGTAGCGCAGCGCGCTAACCGCTGCACTACTGCTCCCCACACACGCACACACGTGGGTCACACACGCACGCACACACACGCACATTACAAAGTCCCAAGCCACTGAAGGCAATGCATAACTTGCATCTATTTTAATACATTTGTTTGCTTTCAATGTGCGTGACTCAATTTTCTGAAATATGTCTATTAGGGTCTCTCTCTATATATAGCAAATAAGTGAGAAATATTACATTTGTTTAATCGCATTGACAGTTGCTTTTCCTCCCCCATGGCCCAAGAGGCATAGTTCACTGTGACTGACTATAAAGGAGGTTTTTTTTTTAAGTCGTGATATTTTTAAATAAATAAATAAATAGCCAGTATAACCCCCTTTTTTTTCTTAAATAAGAAGAAAGTTTGGTTGAGTGAAGTTTAAATATTCAACAGCTTAAAATGAAAACATGTCATCATGCACAAGACAAGCTAACAGGAACTGAAAGGTAAAGAGGTTGGGCAAGGGGACTTGAGTGCACACAATCCGAAGCTGCGCCCTGCGCCACTGCAACACGCTATCTGTGAAACGCTCAAAGTAGGGGACTTGACATCTTTTGAAACTGATGTCGTTTTTTGTGATCGCCTGACACGTCATTGAGTTACATTTTCAACTTTTCCTTCCATTACTCTGCGTTTGGGTGAGTTTTTTTAAAGAAAAAAAATTTGAATTCCCTGTGCCCCAAATATTCATGGCACATTCAATATTTAAGCTTCTAACAATGACAATAATAATATGATCATGGTGATCATGGCAATGATGAGATGATGGCGGCGATGATGATGATGACAATTTTGACTATCTCTACTACCATTGCCGGGTTGATGACGTTATTTGTAAAAAGCATGATTTTGAAAATGTATAACCCACAACGCAGTGACCTGGATCCTGGAATGAACCTTGCAAGGACTGCTACACAACGGACTCACCTGAGACGAAGTCTCCTCTCACCCCCTCAATACACTGACTCTCGCTCGGTAAAGACGCAGCCCCGTTGCGAGCGACGATTCGTGCTAACGCTGGCGGACGGGCCTCCAAGTGAAGGAGCCAGCACGAGGCAGCCCCCTTCTCGAGGAGGGTACATGGGACCTACTCTCTTTCACGCTGGCCAATGTTGTTGTAAAATATCAGAATCAGAATCTCTTATTTGGACTGGAGGAGGACTCCGAGACAGCTACGAGGCTCTGTTTCACAGGCGGCCACAGTATGGGCGGATCGGCAAGTCGCAACAGCAAACGGTAAAACAATAAGACTGAGAGTATGAAAAGTAAGAATAGGTTTTACCCTTTCTGGCAATACAACTTAACCCCACCACCGCCGCCGCCACCACATGCCGGTACACTAACTGTGGCTTTAACTCTCGGGGTGGACACATGGAGGAGGAGGAGGAGGAGGAGGCGGTGGAGGTTGGGAGAATGAATAAACCTGCACCATTGTTTCAACTGTCGCGTCGCGAGATCGAGCCGGTGACCTCTGTCTGGACTGCGAGTGCCATGCGTTAACCGTTGCACTACGGCCGCCGTATCCCCCTCCGCGCCCCCCCGGATTGACTCCCCAAGGCAGGAGGCCCGCCGCTCGCCGGCTCCCTCCCACTCTGAGCCCACAGGGGAGAGGGGGGGGGGCGGTGAGGAGACGAGGGGGCCGTTAGCCTCGTTAATATGCAATCGCCGAGGCAACCGCTAACGAACTGCCGACGATGAAAGGCTCTCGGTTCACCCTCCCTATATAATTTTTTTTTTGCACCAGACGCCTCTTTGAGAGTTGGGATGGTTATTTCATTATTTTAGTAATACGGCCCAGTCGCATCAGAACGTTGGAGCACAAATCCCCCGCGGGCGCGGCGCACTGACAGCTGCAATCCAATTGTTTTAAGCGGCTGGGTGGAGCACTGAGAGGAAGAAGTGAGGGGAACCACCACCCCACCCCCCACTCACACACAATATAAATACATCCAGGCCGTGACATGCTGCGAGCGTGGTGTAACGGTGAGCACGCCGGCCTTGCAATGGAGAGGTCGCCCGATTCCATCTCCTGGCGCGGCAGTTCAAAACGACGGTGAAAGTTCGTTAACCAATCCCCCAACTCGCACCCACCGAATCTGTTCACTCAGCGGTTGACGCCTGTGAAAAAAGAGCTTCATAGCTCATCGGATTCCTTCAGTACAAATAGGATATTCTGATACGTGGGTGCACCAGAGTTCGTGTACCGGCTGGTCGCGTGTGACAGGATTATAGTGGGGCTACTTCCAATGCTTAGGGGACGTCCGGCCGGTGAGGAAGAGTAGGCCAAAACACCCCCTAGAGACGCTCTCTTAGACCTCGCCTCCATTTAATAGAGGCCCTTCCGCTAGCAGTGTTGTGAGCAAGCAATTGCAGGGCCGCACCTTCACCAGTATTATCGCTCCCACTGACTGAACGCACGCTTGCTCTAACCACGTAGAAATGTTCCGATGATCAAAGCGAGACATGCATGCATCTGCTGCCGATTCCATTTCCACCCCTGCTCCCTCCCTACGCCCCCCCTCAATCTCTCATCTGTGGGAAAGATCTGACTAATGTTATCTTTAAGATGCATGTATAATATTTACAGCAGCGCCGGCTTCAACATCATAATTTCCACATTGGCGATGACTCAAATTTTGAGACTGCGAGGTGCCTTTCACGGGTGGTGGTGGGAAAAAAAACCTCCCATTCTAATCCCAGGTCTGCCGAAGCTGTATTTGAAATGCACACCACTTCAGTAGAGCAGAGCCTACATTACTGTCACACAGTGTGACATTAGAGGCAATCAGCGTGTTGAAGGCCCATCCTCCCGCTGAAAGTATAATATCCTACCTGGCAGACAAAAAAATTGAGTGCAACTTTATACGCATATATATACGTGTACGACTGCACCGCTATATGGGTCAATGGGAAACGAGAAAAATAAAACAATAGCTTCTGGGCGAGGAAGCAAAACATCACAATTTGTCCCTTCCTCGTTTGTCCGCGTGAAGGAAATTGTATTTTCGGATGATTGTGTTTATTTTATTGACGTTTAGAAAGAAAAAAAAAATCACTGAATGTGCACAAAAAATGTGAATCTCGCACACGCCACGGACAAAGAAACCACCACCTTCATTAACAAATGCTGCCCTTGCAGGCTGAAATTTAAAAAAACGTGTCCAGCTCACGCATACATCCACGGGTATTATAAGCTGTATACACTGCGCATGGGTGTGTGTACGTATGGTGTACCCGTATGTACGCATGTGTACGCATGTGTGCGCGCGTGCGTTTGTCTATGTCTCCGTCCGTGTCGGTGTGCGGTTATGTTTTTATGTGTGCACGTGTAGGTACGTGCAGTCACCCTCCAACAACAACAACAACGGGGGGCGCAGAGGAGTAACGCACACAACAACGAGCGGAGCACCGGGCGGCTATATTGCAGCGAGCTGACGCAGTGGGGTGCACAGGTGGTGCATCTGCCAGTCATCTCAGTCAGTCAAACCATGGCACCTGAGTCTGTCCCATGACTTACTGCTAGTCAGCCATCAACACTGCACGTAGCCTCAGAGTGCACCTAGCCTGGCACGGGCTCGGCAGTGAGGTCACTGCCACTTAGTAACAAACCGCAGCTGTTGTTATTGTTGTGTTTAAATGCCCGTAAAAGAGTTACCTTTTAACACAGGGTAAACAGTGTGCAGGTTCCCTCCAATAAATGTGTCAACAATGCAGGGAACACCTGAGTAATTGGGTCGCATTGATCCCTGGTTTCTTTCCCTTTTGAAAAAGAAAAGTGCTGCAAATGAAAAATGGCATATTGTTTAAATTACAAGAAGGCATTTAGCGGAACATCAATGTGACTTTATACAAGTGCCGGGCAGTACATATGAAACGCATCCTGTTTTCACGGAACATTTAATCGCCTAATTACCGAGTCTTATGTTTTTCCCTGTCCCAAGCCGCATTTCAAGTGATCAGTCACACCCACAGGTGGTGCATCTGTCCAGTCATCTCAGTCGGTCAACTCATCACACCTGGGTCTGTCCCGTGATCTCCTGCAAGCGAGCCTTTCACACTTACACGTAGCCTCAAATTGCACCTAGTTGAGCACAAGTCACGTGGTGATGTCACCCTCCCCCCTCCCGAGTAGACAGTGGCGGCTGTTGTTGTACGACTGTTGTTGTTGACTGCTGCGTGTGTATTTCCATGCGTTTGTCTTTGTGTGTTATCTTTGTTTTTGTCTTTGTGCATACCTATGTGAATGCATGTTCGGATATGTGAGTGTGCACGTATGAGTATGTGTCTATGTCTGCGTGCGTGCATGTGTATGTGCGTGCACAACTCGTCCGTGTGTGTGTATATGTCTATGCATATCCGCATGTGTGTGCATGTCTATGCGTGTGTGCCGTGCCGACCTTCATAGGTACTCGCTAACAGCACATGCACCAACAGTCTTTTAAGGCTATACAGGGGATCTGTGTCTTTGTTTGTGTTTGTGTATGTCCACGTGCATACCTTCATTTTCCTGCGCTTGCGTGTCTATATGTGCGTGCTAATATGTGTAGGTGTGTGTGTGTGCGCACGTATCGGTGCATACGTGCGTGCCTTTATTTGGCGATTCAGGGGCTGCTGGGGCAAGCGCCCCACAGGCAACTCACTCACGTACCTTCCACGTCGCAGCGTTGCGGCGGAAATACATGAACATCCGCGTGAACCAGTTGTAGATCTCGTTAAGCGTCAGCTGCCTGTCGGGAGACTCCAGAATGGCCTTCGCACAAACGGCAAATGAGGCAGACGCGTTTGGTCAGGGGCGCTATAGACGTCGCCGGACCACCCGGCAAAAAAAAAAAAACACAGCCCGGCGATTATTCGCGAACCGTTTCAGTGCCGTGCCCACGGGGGGGGCCCTCACCTGCCGTATTAAGGCGGCGTAAGTGAACGGCGGCCTCACTTCGGCGTTCATGTAGAACTCGTAATTCTGAGCGAGGTCTGCCAGAGAGTGAGAGAAGGAGGGGGGGAGGGGGGCAGACGAGGCAAAGTGTAATGCAATCACTGTAAGTGTCCGACGCGAGATTGTTCTTTAGCCGCGTTTCCATTAACGACGCACACGGTGCCGCGTTTGGTGGCGATGTAGCGTACGTGTCAAATGCGGCACACGCACAGAGGGACACGCGGGTGTCTGTCTGTGTGTGTGTCTTTGGAGCCACTGGGGAGACAAAGGCGGTCGGGCGTGGTGCTGGCCACCCACCCCCTCGTGTGCCGTGCCGGCCTTCATAGGTGCTACTCGCGAACAGCACTTGCCCCAAAAGTCTGTTAAGGCTACACGGGTGATCTTTGTCTTTGTGTGCTGCTGCTCCCATTGGTTAAGATTGTCACGCCCCGGCCATCCGTGCTACCAACTTCCTGCCCCTGTTCAAGTCCAAAAAGCTCAATATGTACCTCTTCTCCTCTGCCTATCATTGACTTTCTCCAATTTTATTGTTTTATTTTTATTATTTTATTATTTCCCTTCTACGTGACTTTACCGAAAGAACCAAGAATATGAATCCCTGCAGTTACGAAAGCTTTAAATCGAAATTTCTCCCATTATTTATCAAATTATTCCAATTGCATCTCACTTAAAAACCGTGCAAACACCCCACACTCTTGTAATTATGATGCCCTTGTCCCTGCCCTTTGAGTGGTGTCTTGAGATACAGTCACAATTAGATGCTATATAATAGCCAAGTATCATTATACTGTAAGGGTGGTCAAAATATTTAAAGAATAAGGTATTGCTAAATAGTGTCACATATAAAACATCATCCATTAAGTATCTATATCTAGGCCTTGGTATAAGATTATCTTGACATGCTGATCATCAATGTAAGTATGTATGTTGAACTTCTTTTCGCACTGCACGTAGTCAACCTTGCTAATCGGTTGGACAAGACACTAAACACGAGAGGGAATTCTCAAGGAATGAGTTTTTAATTTAGAAATGAGTTTCCAATCTACGTTAAGCATGCATCCATGCATGCTTAACGTTAAGCATGCATCCATGCATGCTTAACGTAGTCGTGTTACTATTTTGTTGTTTTAAAATGTGTTTACCTGCTGCTCACGTATATGTAAGCATCACATAGGCACCTCCGATTAGCATGGTTGGCTACGTATGGTTCAACATACAAACATATATACCATAATTTATACTTTAGACAAGGGGAAGCAGTGGCACAGTGGTTAGCACACTACGCTATGGATCTGGCCTACTCGAGTATGATTCACAACCATGACTAAAATCAGTGGCGAGGGATGCTATGAACAAGTCCCGGGCCTGTCTTTCACCAATCAACACCGACCAGTGTGGTGAAGTATGGCAACAACAAGAAAGATTACACTATGTGGGGAGGCCTTCACCCAGAAGTCGATTGACAAAGGGATGAAACATCTTCTCGTTATTATTATTATTGTATTTATAATAACACGTTTGTCACTCATAGACACACACACAACGTGGGTATGTATATACATCATCTAAATGTGAGACTGCGTGTTGACATTGATGTATAAAGGAAGATGAATCCCCCTGGAGTGGAGCAGCATCTGGTCACAGAAACCATCAAATGAGAATCCGACGATTTTCCGCGTTTTCCAACTTTGGGCGATGATTCCCACACATGAGAGCCTCCTCTTGAAAACAACATCTCCGGGCACTTCACTAATAATATAATCTGTCAAGCTCACTTAGCGCAAGGGGGGTTTACTAGCTGGATGATGACGGTGCTGAATCTCATAGTGGTGTGGCCAAGGCGAGATTTGAATCCGTGCCTGTCTACACGGATTCGTAAACCACTCCAGTCATCTGGCCCACTCGCATGTTCATGTTTTATTTCAGGCAAATGGCCCGGGATGTAGCTAAGCTGATAAGAGAAACAGATTCATTAACGTGGGAGATCACAATTTTAAATCCCGGCCAATTCTATAAACTAAACAATTTTATGTTACCAGGTAAGGCCCACTGAGCGATACAGCTCTTTTTCAGAAGTGACCTGGCCACAACTGATAGCTCAACGAAGTGACTTATCATCTGGAAATATATAGCTGCCAAATACTCTAAACGCATGTTTCTAAATGTGGAGGGATAAACCGGAGGACCTGGAGAAAAATCCACGCGACCACGGGGAGAACACGCAAACTCCAAATATACAGCAGGCGTCAGGGTTGGGATTGAACCCACGATCTCCTGAGGTAGTTAATATCTCGCCACCGCGACACCCGAACTCTAACTCAACCCCTAATCCCTCCAGGCATGGTAAATTAGGAACCACCTGGAAAGGCTGCACCAATTTCCTGGAAAGTCAAAAGTGGTCTCCCTGTGCAGAAAAAAACCAATGGGCTCCAGATGAAAGTGGAATTTTCTCCACTAGCTCACGAGCGCCCACAGAGAACACCTTCAATGATACCTTGCACCTTACAGGAGCCAAAATGCACTGCATTAAGTGGCCTTTGCAGGGAAGATGTTAAACCGGCAATCTTTGACTTAAGACACGACACCCGACAGCACAACAGGAAACTAAAATTGTGGAAAGAGACAAAAAAACGCAACTAAAAACTGGTAATCGAGGTGCAATCATTGGTTTCCTCTGCACAGCAATTTGAAAACTTTGCAGAAGAAGTTCTCTCAACCGCATCGTTGGGGGTCACATCAAGGGTCCAACGCTCACACGAGCGACCTCTACAACTCACGACGGGCAGCAGCATCAGCAGCAGCATCAGCAGCAGCATCAGCAGCACAGCAGCAGCAGCAGCACAGCATCAGCAGCATCAGCAGCAGCATCATCAGCAGCATCAGCAGCAGCATCAGCAGCAGCATCAGCAGCAGCATCAGCAGCAGCATCAGCAGCATCAGCAGCATCAGCAGCAGCACAGCAGCAGCTGCTGCGGCGGCGACGACGACGATGACTACGACGTACCGGCGCTGACCGGGATGCTGTACTTGTCGGAGTGGCGTCGCCGGATGGGGCCCATGCCGGCGTGCATGCTCGAGTGGTGGTGGTGGTGTTGGTGGTGGTGGTGCGGCGGCGGCGGCGGAGGCAGCGGCCCCGGCGTGCGGCTCAGCATCGGCGGTAGCGGCGGCGGTAGCGGCGGCGGAGGGCCCGGGTTGGGGTGGGTGGCCACGCCGTGCATGACGCCCTGGGGCAGCGCGGCCAGCGGCGGCAGCGACGGCAGCGGCGGGAGCCCGCTGGGGGTGAGGGCGGTGGGCGCCGGCGTGGGCGTCGTCGGGGTGAGCGGCACGCTGTGGGAGCTCGTGGAGCCCGAGCAGCCCGAGGACGCTTCGCAGGGGTTGGTGCAGCTCGCCACGCTCTTGGACAAAGTGATGGCCGACACGAGGTTCAGCTGCACGGGGCGGGCACGGAGGCAAGGGAGAGTGAGCGTGTGAGTGTGTGAGTGAGTGGTTGTGTGAATGAAGGAGTGTGTGATTGTATTAGTGAGTGAGCGGGCCAGTGGGTGGATTAGTCAGGTAGCCAGCGGGCGGGCGGGTGGGCGGTTTGGGCGGGCAGGCGGGCGGGCAGGCGGGCAGGAGGGCGTGTGAGCGAGTCACGGGGCCAGGGAGCATGAGAGGTTGAGTGCAGGTGGCTGCACGCGTAGCTGCAGTGAGAAGTGTTATTATTAAGGGAATAGCTGGTCGGGTGGGTGGGTGGTTGGGTGGATCGGCCACTTGATCGGAGAAGGGGTGAGCAAGTGCGCGAGCGCATGAGTGAGCCGGTGGGCGTGCGGGGTGAGTGGATGTGTGAGAGAGCGAGAGGGCGAGTGGGGACCACATTGAGAGAGGAAAAGAAAAACCTCCAGCGAGACAATTCATTGGAAAACACGAGAACACAAGGAAATAATAAAACTAAAGAGGCAGTGAATTTGTAGGGGGTCATATTAAAAACATTAATACTAAACAGATACAGAACAAGTAATTTAAAAGTGAAAATGGTGGTGGAAATACAATAAAACTGAAAAATAACAAAGCAGCGCATTAATAAACCGCATTGCATGTAAGCAAGACGAAACTGATAACACTTCAGATAAAAAAAGGTATTATTAATGGGAACATTTTCTAAATCATTAATTTTTGATGGCACGGCAGAATGCGGCAGTGAACTGGCAATATTTACAGCTTCGCGTCGTTAGCAGACGGCATTTTTGCTTGTTTGGGATTTGCAGGATGCACAGTTAACTGCGGCTGCGGCCTTCAATTTCCATCTGCGAGCCTCCAATCAGCCGGAAAACAACACATCGACCCCGCCACCTCGGCCGATTAGTGCTGTCGGGTTTGGAGGGGGTGGTATGGAGGAGAGGGGGGAGAGGCCCTCCCTCCATAAATACAGCCCCCGCTATCGGAAAACAGGCCTAAATTGGAAAATTAGCCGGAGGGAACGTGAGTTTCCAATTAGAATAGGCGAGCGATGTGAAGACAAAAAAAAACGCAAGAGAGGGAGAGAGACCGGGGGAAAGCGGCGGGGGGGGGGGGTTGGATGATGAGAAAAATTGCAAACGTCAAATTAATGGCAACGGGACAGGTTAAGAGAGCAGCAGAGATGTCATGTTCATGAGTGGGCGTGTTTGCAGACTGATTATTCCCAATTGGATAGCAAGGCGATAGAGAAGGGGCGGCGGTGATGGTGGTAGGGGGGGGGCAGGGCAGGTGGGCGGGGGGGCTGATAAAAGTAAAAGCTTTTTCAGAGTGGGCCATAAAAAAAAAAACTGTCACTGTAAGCCGATGTCATCCCCCTTCCCTCTAGCAATGGGCTTCATCACCGGCCGCATCAAACACAGGTTGTGCACGCTCAACCTGGGGCGGACGGAGGACACGCGGTAACTAAACACGTGCGTCGGCATCAATGCCGCCTAATGGGCGGAGGCGGCACGCCACTTGGGGCTTTATTTGCTCCGTGCCGAACTCGGTTGAGATGCTTTAAAATTCGAGGGTCGGGGGACGGGACGGGGACCCGGCGGCCATCCATCATTATTTCCGAGAGGGCCGCGTGGGCCGACGCGCCGGGATAACTCACAGGCTGCGGGGTCGGCTTGGGCTCCGAGGGCCTCATGTGGAGGTGCGACATCATGGCCTGCAGGCGGTCCCGCTCCTTCGACAGCTGAGCAACATCGCGGGGGGGAAAAAGCGCTCGGCGTGGGCAAAAGGCGAAGGGTCACGCGGAAAAAAAACGGATCGCGGCGTGCGCTCAAACGAAAGGGAAGAAGATTAAAAAAAAAAGCAAGACGCCAAAAATAAAACGGAGCAAACATCTCCCGTCGCACAAACACGCGCGTCGCTCTGCGTAACGATTTACCGACGTAATGGGGCAGCCTCGGGAATTTTCCGCCTTACCCCTTTTTTTATTTTGGTAACAAGCTGTAAATGATATGCGGCAAAAAATAAAAACCACGCAGGAAAATAATAAAGAACCGCGCGAACTCCTTTCCCCCCCCCCCCCCCAATATCCCACCGGTTGAACGTAATGGTAATGTGATGTGCGTGCCCGTCGGAGAGAGAGCGGGCTGCCCTAACAAGGGCGGCGGCGTGGCGGCGTTAAGTAGGCCCTCGGAGCGCGGCCCGAGCACCTCCCCACAGGAGGCTGTCACTGCGGCACGGGGGGGCGGGGGGGGGGGCGCCGCTCCTCACCAAGTGTGGTGGTGGGATGAGGCAACAGGAGTTCCCTCTCCGCACCCCGCTCCCCTTCCTGGCGAACGGCCCTCGCGCGAGAAGCGTCATTACTCGCGCGCCGGGGTCGGCTGGCCCGGCCAAATTCGGGCGGCGCGGCACCATTCGTCAAGCTCAGCGTTGTTATTTATTTCTTTGCTCCCTTCCTTACCGCCGCCCCCCACCCGCGATCGCTTTCCGCACGATTTTGCCTTTTATTTAGGCGGAACGACGCTAAAACTTGTCAGGGGCGACCGGCGGCGGCGTGGACGGCGGACTGCCGCGGAGAGGGCCTGCTAAGGCTTGACCCGCTCTCTCTCTCTCTCTCCCTGCATCTCGTGGGACGATGCCACCGCGACTTCCGTTCTCGCACGCGTTGTCGAACCGGGATACTGTTGGCATAGGATGCACTTTTGTGACGAAAAGCCGCCGTGGCTCCCACAACCCTCCAGGGACACCCCCCCTCGGTTTCCTTCAAACGCCCACCAAACGGAATTTTGTTGAGGACCAACAACGACCACCCAGTTGAGTTTGGTGATTTGCTTATTGCTCCAAATTTTTGGGGAAAACTTATTTTTTGGTTTTTGTTTTAAAGAGAAACCGGTGAAAGGCCTGTTACCGTACGATAGATAAGCAACAGTTAATATGTCATTTGTATCGACTTCCATGTAGACACCAATTATTTAATTGTTATTATTATTGCTCCTCCCATCACCAATCAGTTGTAGAAAGTTGAGAGTTCAATATAATCTGACTACCTACTTGGTGGGGAAATGATCACTGATTCCAGGCCACAAATAAAATCAATACCAGTATGTGTGGTTAATGCAGACATGATTCCTTGCAAAAGGTTTCTGTTTGGTGTTTAAAGATCTTAATACAACTGTTTTATTACCAAAAAGGGTAAAACCTATTCTTATACTTTGATACTGGCAATAAAGGTCACGTGTTTTAAAATCAGTACCACTCCATGCACATTTGACTTTTGACTCTGTGGGCAAAGTTTACCATGTGCCATCAGCGGCGTTAATTAGTGATGATACATATTTAAAATATATATATTAGTCAATGAGTGGACAAAAGTCATCAATTGTGAAAAGAGGACCATGACCACTACCCACCACAGACCAAAGCACGACTACGATGGGACTAAATGAACTAATTCTGACTCAAGACGCACACCGAGATAATATATTAACGTCATCGTGGGACTGCATTGCATTGAGGAAGACAAAACAACGGTCTTCGGTTCGTACGTGGATGTAAAAAGGATTGACCGACTTCACCGATTGGCTGTCTCGATAATATTTGTGGGGGAGGGCGAGCACGAGGGGGATATTGCAAGCCCCTCAGAACCAAAATTGAATAGCTAAGAGTCGACTGAGTGTTTGACTGCTTTCATCGACTCAATATCAAGTCATCAGGGGCAACGCTGTTGATGGCATCACACCTCGCCAATGCTTTCTATCCTCCGGCACCCGCCATATCTGGTGCCGGCTGCACGGCAGACACACAGCGGGGACTTCGGAGATCCATCCCTAAAAGTTGACTATCTGAGAAAATGACAGAAATGATAATCCGCAGGCCCGATTACTTGAATAAACATCCACGAATCGTCTTCGTCGTCGACACGCCTCGAAGGCGGCGACACCAATTAAACGGAGGGCGACGAAAATCGACGCCAACGGCCCAGAAGGCAGCACGTCCGTTTTTGTTGCACCAACCTGCAGCTCAAGCTGTTGCACCACCTGCATCTGCACCCGGCACTGTGCGGTGCTGCGATCATCCAGCCCGTGCTCCGCGTTCATGTGTCTGTGAACAGGCAGCGGAAGAAACAAATGATCATTGCCGACGCTGTGGGGAGCGCTAATGGGAGCGCGGGGGATATACACAAAAAAAAGACAACAAATTCTCATCCAACTTGTGTTAATTTTACATCTGGAAAGAGCGAGGCTGAGAGAGCGGGCGAGAGGGAGAAAGAGGGTCTAAGAGAGCGAGCGCACGAGAGAGAGAATACTAATGTTTTAATTTTCAAGCTGTGTTCAGTGGATCAGTGTTTTGAAAGGAGTTTTGACCATTTTAATTAAAGCTGTGAAAATCTTTGATGAGATGTTACATGTGCTTTGTGTACTCTTAACTCTTTCTCTGATGCCTTTTTTGTATTATTTTTGCACTTGCTCAAATTTTAATCACCACCGCTAACCCATCGCTGCTTCATTATTATTATTATCGTTATTATTATTATTAAAACGCGTATATTCTGAATTCTACTCATTACTGTTATCTGCACCGAGGTGGAACGCAACAATGTGCCAAGCTCACAACCTCAAATAGGGGTTCGTTTTCAGACGCGCAGAGAACCAGAACGTCTGATAACATGTATATCCTTGTTCGACGCGGCGAATATGTTGTTTGCTCGAAAGGAGCTCATCCGAGACTGCTGGAAGATATACCCGGCGCAAAAAATTGCCTCTTGCACCGCTCGAATCAGCCACCACCACCACACTGGATTCAACAAGTTCGAACAAGCGTTGAATTGAGGCTCATTTGCACATTTACCCACAACCCCCCCCACTGACCCCCTTCCCTCAAAGACGACGCTATAAAAGGATTACAAGGTGCAAGTGCCACCTCTCCACTGCTAAGGCTTTCAAATAGCCTTTTGCCACAGAGTCCGCCATTAGCTGAAACCAAATAAGAATGATCTCCCACTAAAAGAGAGGAAAAAAATAATAGAGGCAGCGCGGTAAAGGACCGTGCAAGATCGCCCGAGAGAGAGAGGGTTTTTTTTTTCAGCCCTCGCAGGTGCGTATTTGTACGATAATGAAATAATTCGTAAGGTGGGCTTTGCTTAATGTCAGCTCTACGCCAAGATCCATGCCTCCCGCCTCACAAACAGCTTCGCGCAAACAGCGCTTTCCGATCGATAGCAACACCTTGTTCCTTGCCACAATTTTCCACTTGTCGATGCCTTTTTTAATTCATTAAACCCTGCTCCAAATAAACACACTGCGAAACGACGCTGTTAGGGACCAAAAAAAATGAAATCCATAAAAACATTTTGGCACAAAATGCTCCATAACGCATTCCGCATTTATAGTGTATACGCCAACACCAGAAAATCAGCGTTTTTTTTTTAGTGACCTTGCATCAAATATTATGGAGAAAAAAACATGTTCTCATTTCTTTCTTTCATCTCAGCCTAATTTTTGTGACAAAATGGCTGAGGCCACTACAAAGAGAAATTCTCACCCGGCCCCCCTCTCCCACCGCCCCCCCCCCCCCCCCCATGTTTTCAACCATTTGCTACCTGCAGCAAGTTCAGACAGCTGCTCGCCATCCGTGAATTATGATCGCAATTACACGCGATTATTTCATACTGGGACGGCGATAACTCTTCCCCGTTTTATATTTCAACGGGCCTCGCGCGCGCGCCTCAGCGTGCGAGCGGTGGCTTGTGGGGCGGGAGCAGTGTGTATATCTTCTGATTTATGCTTGCGCGAGGGGTGATAAAATGGCGCAAAAGCCTACCCTTTTGCCGAACACTGGCTGATTTTTATCTCCCTTCACCCGAATTACTTCTCGATAATGCAAATGCGACCGCGCTCCTCATTAATCATTTAATCAGACTCGCGGTGGAACGAGGTTTCAAATATCCCTTTCATTTCAGGCACGGCTTCATTACGAGCCTGCTAATGCATTTAATATATTAAAAAGTCGTAAATTACGAGCGAGGGGGGTCCGGGCTGACCAGGAAGGGCTTTGTCAAGACGCCGCGCGGAAATACTATTACCCGCATTGTTTCCCTCGGAAGGCCGGGCAGCGAGCGAAAACATTCGCGGGTGTATTCACTGACTCCCCCCCCCCCGCTATCGGTGCCCGAACACTTTTCCCGCCGTCACACCTCGACAATAATGCGCCTATTTACTGCGGCGGCTTATTGTCGTCGGGCTTGCTGCCTGGGCCCCCTCTGAGGCAGCAGCAGCAGCAAAAACGGTCGAGAAAAATTAAAAGCAGCAAAGTTTAATTGATGGGCCAAAATAACAGTGAAATTGAAATGCAGCTTATTCATTTTGATTCAGCCTCCACACACACATTTGGCGTGCCCCCCCCCACACCATGACTACTACCCCATTAAAAGTGATGGCTTTAAACGTGTTGACAAACAAATTGATGTCCTGCCACAGGCATGATAATAGGAGTTTAATCAAAATCTAATTATGCTCACTGTCGTTTCACCTTTATGAGCTTATGCTCGTGATTTCATTACGCGGTACAATCTACCTGTGCAAAACAAAGCCCCCCACCCCCCCCCCAATGAATGAGCAAGTTAATTGATAGTGTGTTCCGCACACGCCGCGCGGGGGCCCCGAGGAGGGTAGTGACGGCTGAGCGATCTGGTGAGCGCGTGGGCGCGATGGTGGCAACGCTGGTGTTCTTCACTCACTCACTCGCGCACGCAAGCAGGCCTCGCGCAACACACATGCAACGCAGGACCTTCCCGCGGAATCCACGCTTCTTTGGCTCTACATAAATCATGCAAAATGCCAGCAGCGGACAAACATCGGGCCCGCGAGACATCACACTTTATAAGCCGGCCTGTTTTATGAGCGCCGGTTTATTGCGACGGCGCAACACATCACAACCGTCAGGCGTTTTGTTAGCCGCCTTCCGCGGACGGCTAAGTGACAATCGCACCGGGCGAGGGCGGTTTTTTCTCCTCGCGACTCAATTCTTTATGTTCGGTTTATCAGTAAGCAGTGTCACGGATATTGATCCTAAGCCACTTTGTCATGCCCTAAACATGGTCTTTGTCTCACAGCTTGCATCTATCCTGCAGAAATCAATCTGCTACGGACAAGTCGGTTTGCCGTCGCTCCTTTAAGAGATCAGAGGACGCAAAACGCTCTGGACCGCAGCGCGGGTCATTACTTATTAGTGCTTGTTTCCAAACGGCTCATAAAGAGGCACGCGTGTATTGGTATCGTTCCCAACAGCTGCCACGTGATCGTAGAATATTTGAATGTTCCGTAATGTGGCCGGGCCCTTGATCGCTGTTACAAAGGTTAGCATTGTCTCGGGCTTAAACAGATCATCCACAAATCAGGTATCAACCACGAGAGTTTTTTTGGGGTTAGATCACGTAAACATAAATGTGTCGTTAAACCCGCCACCACCCGACACAGCCGATTAGTAAGGTTTGTTACATAAACAAAACGTGGCAATTCGTGACGAGCTCAGCACACCGGTGTGTTGGAGAGTAAACCTAATTGTAAATATTGTGGGTGTGCTGAACTAGTCACGAATTGGCACCTTTTGTTTACGTAATTGGCTGTGTGTCGGGTGGTTGGCGGGTTTAACGACACATTCATATTTACGCGATCTAACCCAAAAAAAACCTCTATTATGGGTATTATTGGTCGCGAAAGCCTATGTATTAAACAGGCATCAACCAGCGGGCTGACACTTGGTAACCCCACACAAAGCGGAAAAATGACAAATTTACTTCCCCTGCGCTCGCATCTTCACATTGCACTGCTCTCAACTCCCAATCCCCACCACTTTGCAACCCCAAAAAATGTACCGCAGAGCCCTGTGCTATTTCATACATATATATGTATATTGGTCATTCCGGTTATGTAGATCTCATTCTACTTATGAAGTCACATTTTTTTTTTTTGGCCACACTTTAACAAAAAGGTGTAAAATATGTTATCCTTAATCTTTAAAGCGGTTCCTGAAGCATCCGTTAAAGGCACGAAACTTAAACCACCGCTGTTCAAATGACAGTGTGCAGAGCCAGCGCTGTGCCAAGTTGTCAGCAGTGTTATGCCTCCAATTGTTGGGATTTGTGTTGATTTTGATTGGTGGGCACAAGAAGAACATGGAACTGTGATCTGGGGAAGGGGAGGCTCGCGGTTGCTGCTGCAGGCTGCACGAATGGTAAGAAAAGAGAAAACCAACTTCACAAAAAACAACATCGCAACACACCGCAAGTGACGCCACCACATCAGGTCACTGGCAGTGTACTCAACGAGGAAGTAATTAAAAATCCATTTTGACTGATGGAAGATAAATATATAATCCACACCAGGCCTCTCAATAGTGCCCGAAATCTTCGCCGCAAATTGAAGGGCTCTGAAAACCACGTGGGAAATACACAATCGATCGGTTAACAGGACCGGGCCCCCAACAGAAACGCAGTTTGAAACCGTAACCGTTGTGTCGTTCCACACACGGTTATGAGGTCGGCCATCTGCGTGGATCGTGAAAACATTTTACGAATATCTCCAAACGGGCTGTGGGCGCGGGGGGGGGAGGTTAAGTGGAGTGTCCACTCGATCGCAATATCGCAATTGAATCGCAAACCACAGGACGCACGTATCACGGGTACTCGAGTGGTCGCGAAATTAGGACCGCAAAACAATCCTCGATTTGTTTTCATTGAGATAATCGTGGGATTTGTAATTGTTACGTTCAATTTGATACAAGATAAGCTAATATTGCTGTTTTGGTCATGGACGGAGGTTATCACCGAATTCGCTCGTGTTGACGATGTAAATAAATACACTGGCAGCACTTAGAAGCTTTGCCACCAGTTGTTCATGTCTGTTCTTGGTGGTAACCAGTTTCTTCTCTTGTCCAAGAATTGTTAAATAAACTTGAAATTATTTGCACCTCCACTCATCCCAGCAATTTCATGAATTATCAAGATTTGGGAACATAGTTCATTCCCGAGAAACTATCCGTTTTTTTTCGTCTTATGTCTTTGTTAAGTATCGTTTTCATTGCGTCCCGTTTTTCCATTTTATTCGTACAGTTTTCTTTGCTCCACGAGCCTAAAGGTACCATGAGCAATAAGATTCCCGGACAATTTCCATGAAATGCAATCCATTCTCTGTCTCAAACAAAGATCCCCCGTGTAGCCTTAACAGACTGTTGGGGCAAGTGCTGTTAGCGAGCACCTATTAAGGCCAACCACTACACTACCAAACAGACACACAATTTGACGCATGTACCATGAGCGTAGCAATCCAATTTTTATGAATCGGCGCGTGGGCGTGCCCGCGACAAACCTAACATGAACGACCGCCGTGCACTCAAAACCGATTGGCACGGTTGACTTTGTGCGGTGCGCGAAAGAAGTTCAACATACATACATACGCACGTACATACGAAGCGGCACTCACTTGAGGAACTGGCCGTAGTCTTCACAGAGAGCCTCGCAGCCCGGCCACTTGCACACGCCGTGACCGAACAGCGGGTGGGTGCCATTGACCACCTCTTCCTGCGAGCAGCTGGAGGACACAAAACACCGAGGGGTCAGGTCAGGGGGGTTAGGGTGTGTGTTGAGAGTTTTACATGTGTGGGTTAGAAACCACGCATCCACGTGACGTGGATGATAACGTATCGTTGGCGACATGGTGACCCCCCATCCGCACCCCCCCCGCCCCCCTAGGTCTCACCGCCGTGGAGGAGCGACCCGATCCACGCCTCGGACTACGTTGTTTAACGTTTCAAATTATTCCACTCGCCGACTTCGAAATGACCTCGGTGGCACCACGAGTTACGCGGCGCCGAGTCATTACGATCGCCCGCGAGGCATCGCTTCACGCGAACTTTCAGTGTTTTACAGTCGCACGCGTGTTCGCCTGCGCATTCTCTAACACGTGTATTTAACACATCGCCATCGACATCATCATCATCATCAACCGTGATCTATCCACTGCTCGATGAAAGCCACCCCACGTCATTTTGCTGTTTCTTGGTTTCTTAGTTTCATGAGTTATTGTTACGTCGAGTGCCTACTTTGTTTTGTACAGCACTTTCGGATCCTCGATGAAAGGTACTCTATAAATAAAACATTAATATTAATACCCTTTGGTTCTTTCGGTAAAGTCACGTAGGTAGAAAAATAATAGATCACGACGTTTCGATCGCAACACAAGCAATCGTCATCAGGTGGGACAACCACAGCAACAAAAAACTGAAGTAGGCGAGATATTAATTAATTAATTGATATTGCCCCTCACGGTTTTGCAACGTCACATCGGATCAGCTCCTGCACATGCGCTGATGTCCGCGGGGCATGTCCACCCCTTCGGCTGCCATTCAATCGCCAGTCTCAATCATCGGCCAACGTCCCGTCGAGCGACATTCGCGAGCCAAGCCCCACTCGTACTTTTCCGAGCAATCAATATGCGTGTGCTTGGAATCTCGCTGATTAATAATAGAGGGCATTTGAGGGCTGGAATATACGAGGTGGTAGAGTGGAGGAGGGAATTCAAGCCGGATTGTAAGACCCCCTTTATTGAACAGATGAGTATTTTTTATTGAGATTTGAAGGTGGAGATTGACTGGGAGGATCTGATGTCAGTGGGCAGTAGTGTTTCATTGACATAAAGAGGAACACAGATCAGAGAATAAACACAATTTAGAGACATCATGTTGACCGGTAAGAAAAGCGCTTATTACACGTAAACGTGTTTCTCTCTTCCATACTACCAGTGCAATGCATATGCAGATAAAGATTCCCATTCCGTGTTGTGGAATGTTGGGTCAAGCTGTGTGTGAGTACGGCGTACGAGGCAAACGGGTGGGCCACCATGAGGCCCACATATCCACGTTATGCTAACACATCACACTACGTTTCCCTTATCTTCGGCTGAGTCAACCCACTCGAGGTTCGTGTCAGAGTTCAGATACCGATAGCCACCATTATGCATTGCCAGAAATTGAACTCTGGTCACCAGATATATATAGTGCAGTGCACTAACAACTACGCCACCAGTCTCCCCCCCCCCACTTCCACCCCCAAAGACAAAGTTCCCCCGTATAGCCTGCACGGGTTGTTGGGACAAGTGTTGTTAGAGAGCACCTATTAAGAATGGCACGGCCCACCAGAGGGTTGTGCGGCCAGAAACCACGTCTCCTCAGTTCCGATGTTTCGAGCGCCGAGTACCAGGTACTCATTTAAGGCCGAGTCAAACTAATTGGAGGCCCAGCATCAGGTCAGACATTCACCGCTGATGATGCTAGCCACGGCATGGAATCGAACTCAGGTCGACGGGTCCATTGCGCAGTGCATTAACCAATTCGCCACGGCTCCACCCGCCGTCGAGATGCACATGTGCACGCTCGACACACTACTCAATGGAATTCTTCCTATTATCCACATGTAATCTATCAGCAATAATTTCCACATATTTATAAACATGCGTTGCTTGTCTTAATAGGGTGCATTATTTTTCCTATTCGTGTCATGTGAACATTGTTGCAATCTATATGCAAATACACATTGTTTAATACCCATCCTAATGAGATGCTATAGTATCGCGTGTTTTCCTATTTTTGCTGGCTTTTATTTACGCCATAATCAGCAATTAATACAAGTTAGTGATGCATTTATTGTACTACATAAACCAATTATTATTTTCATAATCACGTACTCGCAAAACAATCTATTGCGGCTGAATTCATGCGGTGATCGTAATCGAATTCCGCTGTGTTATTTAGGAACGAGCCGAATGAAACAGCGGTTTGGAATTTGCACGAAGAGTTTAGAATTCTGCAGAAGCACGGCCTTGCCAAGTGATGACATGCGGCCTGATTATGAATTGCAAAAAGAAACCACATTTAACTGGAATGTGCTCTCAACAGGCATATCCTGCGTGCAATTTGAGATAATCGTATAAAGTTATGTGATTAGCACACGACAATGAGGCTTCTAAATAAGCCTAACATCAGGTGTGTCCCTGATTTAAAAGCAGTCTGTGTCATTCTCAAAATTAATAGACCGCCTTCTCGTGTAATCTATCGTGCGTTGGCGTCACTGCTGGATGAAGCCCTGCTTCGTGCCAAAATCACTACCTCCGGTCCCTGCGCCGCTGTGATATCCATCCCTGCGCCTAACGTATGTGTAGACTGTATACATATTTTTTTTAAAGCGGAATCTCCAAGAGAAATTGGCGAAATTAACAGCTGGTGCCACGTTCCAAATTAGCATTTTCCTTGATAAGCCTTCAAGCCCACGGCCCCGGAAACGAACCCGGAGCAACGCGTGGCCGCTGTCTTCAAGCTCGCGTTTACTGGAAAGAGTGAGAACCCTCCATTTAATTTCCCCGTGAACCGAGTGGCTGAATATGAAAGGGTCGTTTACACAAAAGAGCAATATCACCGCCCGGCCCTCTGTAAAGGGGCCCAGCGTTTTTAATGCGTGCCATTTCCCTTGCCCGTCACCCCTCAATGGAAGCCACTGTCAACCGACGTTCAAATGTGATGGCAGCATTTTTTGGGTTTAGCTTCAAACAGCCAAAGAAAGGACGCTGTCCCAGGTTTATAAAGGCACATGCCACAAATACGGGCGGAGGGGAGCGGGGGGGAGGGAGCGGGGGGGAGAAAAAGGCAGAGAGTACCTGTGGACGTGGAGGAATCCTTATTCCGCCTGTTATCTCCGAGCCGATGGTGCACAGGCAAACAAATGCGCTAAATGTTCCTCCTGATGACTAAAGTCATTTTCTGTCATTTGCTGTCAAAACTGAAAAACATTATCTTTTCTCTGGGAGCTCATCTCTATTTGAAATTAGACAGGCTGCCACCTTTCCCCGGCGGTGTCTGCTTCCGCGCAGATGCACAATATCATTTTTTATGCATTATTATCATCGTTTAAATTCTTGCAATTTTTTCATCCTTTATTAAAATTTAAAGAAATACACTCGCAACCTCGCACCATCATGGCAATTTATACCTGTGCCATTATTTAATTATCACGACAAGTAAGTGTTATTATATTAAAGATTAGTAATGCTGCTTATTTTTTTTAACTAAAATAGTTCCATATTGATAGCTTAGCAGTTAGCAGCCTCACAATTCGGTAAATTTGCTGGCAATGACTCGTTTGAGTCTCATCGCTGCCCAGCATTTTCTGCTAGGTATTTAAACAAATATGGCTTATGCAGCAGGCGGCACTACCATTGGTGGGGGAGTTACGTGACCCTACTTCCATAATTGTTATGGTGGTGGTATTGATAAGCTAAATATATTGTTTTAGCAGTTGTATGGTTGTGTTGTTTTTATCCTGCAGTGTCTATTGAAATATGCGAGTTGCATGAATTTGGCAGTTGCATTTATATGGTCTTCGCACTGTCGCGATAATAATCTATTTCTCAGTAGTGACATCAACATCGTCGCGTAACATCGAGGGCATCTCGACATAGCAGTGTCCCCGCACACCCGAGCATCATGGTGGCAAGATGTTAACTACCTCGTCTGCTATACAGGTAGTCCTGGGTTCGATCCCGACCCTGACGCCTGTATATTTGGAGTGTGCATGTTCTCTCTCTCTTTCTCTCTTCCCGTGGCCGCGGGGATTTTTCTCCGGGTCCTCCGTTATTTTCCCCTCCACATTTAGAATCAACATCACGCGCTTCAGAGAATTTGTCCGCAATAAATGTCCACGCGATGATAAGCCACTCCGTTGAGCAATCGTTTGTGATAGCCCAGGTCGCTTCCGAAAAACAGCTACGTAGCTCGGGAGGGGCCTCACCTGGTCCCAAGAAAAAAATATCTGAGCACGGTTTAGTCACCTATCCCGGCGCGGCGTGTGGCGCTGCCCGTTGGCGAGCGGCGGCGGCTGCCCCAGCGGTGGCGACGGCTTGGCCGACGAGGACGACGACGACGACGGCGACGAGAGGTCGAGCCCGCCGCCGTTCTTGGTGGACGTCACCACGGCCAGCGAGTCGTCCGAGCACCCGGCCCGGCCGCCGGGAGCGCAGGCGCCCCCGCTGGTGCTGGCGCCGACCCCGCCGGGCCCGGCCGCCCCTCCGGTGCCGCCGGAGCAGCTCACGTCCTTCCACAGCTGCTGGCGCTCCGTCGAGCTCAAGCCTGTTCGTGCCACGTCAAGGGGACAGCATTGTTGATCCATTTGTTTATTTATTCATGCACGAGTGCGAGTGGAGGGGGTGTAACCTCCATCGTGATGCGTGTCGCAGACGGGGTCTCTAGGAAACGGGAGTTTGCCCGTCTGCAGAAGTTCTTCATCTTCATCAGCCATTGCCTATCCACTGCTGAGTGAATGCCTCCCCGTGCCATCGCCATTCCTCTCGGAGTGCTGACGGCATCCGTCTTTACTCCTTGCAAAACGAACAGATCTCACCGCTCCATCTCCACGGAGGTCGTGCTCTTGAACGAGCTCGTCCCTTTGTCTGCCATTCCATCACCAGTCTTGCCCATCGGCCATCGACCCATTCCAGCGAAGTGACCGAGCAACTCCGTAAAAAGGCGGTTGTTACCCGCAGGTGGACGTGACGGCGAGTCGAGCCGTTTTCAGCGAAGAAGTGGAGCGCACTTTCACTTCGCTGCGCTGTTCCCAACCACTCTGCAACGGGGGGGGGGGGGCCTTGGTGGCACCTCAGACGATGACTAAAACTCAAAGCCAGGTCACGGATATCCATTGTAATGTAGATGGATACATGAACCCCCCCCCCCTCGTCCCGCAGGCCTCTGGCATTCGCACCTGATTGGCTGACAATTGACGACATCACATGTATCCCTCCGTTTAAGACCAAAACAGGTGGATTTCTCCACATATATGGCTGTCACCTAATGATGCTAATTACTGGTGAAACGTCAAACTCGAATTGTAAATGTTGTGGGTTTACTCTGCAACACCCCGGTGTGATGTACTAGTAACGAATTGGCATGTTTTGTTTACGTGACAAACCTTACTAATTGGTTGCGCCGGGTGGTGGCGGGTTTAACGACAGGTTTATATTGACGCGATTTAACCCAAAAACCTCTATTATGGATCACAGCTTGTGGTTCGCACCCCAGAGGTCATGCTGCTACCAACGGTTGAAAGGCAATGCCAGTTAACGGAGTTCTAAAATCTAACTCACGCACTTTCTCAAGTGCGGGCAGTCCAGAAACAAACGGTAACATTTAAACAAAGAATGCCAGCATGATAAGCATTTAGAGATGACATCTCCATTTGTGGCTTTTTTCAGTTGGTGGTCATCGCGAAGCCATGTATGTACAGAACGTGCCCAAGAATGGTGATATCCTCTTGCCATTGGGGATTAACGGGATGTTTTAACTGCTGGAGGAATAATTTTTGTGCGTTTTTACATCACGGTTGGAAAGTGATTAACAACACTAGAATGCATTCCATTCTGACTGAGTGGTGGAACGTTGGGTATATTTACAAATTACACGAGATGGGCACTTGGGAATGAGCGGAGAACTTGCACAAATAAAGCAGTGCATCTCCAGAAGCTCGCCGTAATTAAAGAAGCAAACTTTGATATATATATCATAAAAAAATACCCAAAAGCAATCTGTTTCAATTTATACTCAAAACAATATCACGCCACAATTATAATGGGAGACTACAACTAAACGCGTGATCACTAAACATGCCCTCGGATTAAATTCAACACATGCAATTTACGAGAGAGAGAGAGAAATAAAAATAAAACAAATAAAACACCCATTCGGCTTGTATGTTCAACGCGGAATAGCAGCATTACCCTGTTTGTTAAATGCCACGCACTGAACTGTTTACGGACAAAGCGGGATGATATTTATTCTGGCCTTTATTAAACTGCCCAAGAGCGTAGCACCTCCACATCCCCCGGATAGGGACGCCCATTAGCGATGGGGTTTCGCGAGGGCGGTGGTGGGAGTTTTGGCTGCACGGAGGGGGGGGGGCAGAGCGGGGGGCAGGGGGAGGGGGGAGGATGCCGCAGCTGTTACAGCCCCTAATGAAGTGTGGAGCTCGTGTGCAGGAGTTGCGTGGCCCCGCGCTGGCCCTCTTGGCCATTAGCAAAACGCCTCCCGACGTCTGAAGGTGAAATGTCTCCAAATAAATTGGCCGGGCGCTTGACAGCACCACGGCCAGCCGCTAATTACAGCACAGCGCCACGAGTTTACAGCGGAGCCCCAGCCGCTAATGGCTTAGGAAAGGTGCTGCACCAGCCGGGCCGCGTTTGATTAATATTTGATCAAGGGAGGGACGGGAGCGGAGAGAGTGTGCGAGAGAGGAGGGGGAAAAAAGAGGAAAAAGGAAATAATAAAGATAAAACGCCACAACGCTGCCAACAACACTGATGGCCAGGGGTGCCCGCTCTGCCACCGCCGCGGGCAAACAGAGCCGCCGAGGCCTTTACCGCCACCCCCACACATAACGGCGCTGTGACAAACAACGGCGCCGGACAGCGGCGCGTGCCCCGCCGACCGGCGAAGGTACGCGCGCTCGTATGCGTAAACACGCTCGCACGTGGAGGGTTGGGGGGGGGGGGCACGGGGGGGGGGGGAGGGGGCACGTGCTCGCACCTCCCAGCGCTTCCCCCCCTTGCTTCCTCTTTGCTTCACCCGCACTTCACCCTCGCGCGTGTCTCCGCATGCGGCCGCTTGGCCCTGAAGGCAACCGCTTATGTGTGTGCGTGTGTGTGTGCGTGCGGTGGTGTAGCGGTTATCGCGCTGCACTATGAAGCTGGTGACCCGGGTTCGATTCCCACTCACGGCCAACACCGGTGACGATTATCTGAACAGGTCCTGGGCCTCCCTGAGGTCGACTCAACCTCAAATTCCTACCTGGTCCGCCACTGGGAAGACAAAGGTGCTGGCCACCCAACCCCTGGTGTGACGTGCGCCGTGCCGGCCTTCATAGGTGCTCGCAAACAGCACTTGCCCCAACAGTATGTTAAGGCTATACAGGGGGATCTTTGTCTTTGTGCGTGGGTGCCCGTGCGGTATACTATCAGCAGGTTCTGCAGCGATAAATCATTAGACAAAGTCACGTGTAACGTAAATAAATACCAAATAATTAACGATAATAAACTAATAAAGAACGACTGGGAGAGACCCACAGGCACTGTAAACTTCGTGTCTTGCACACTTGGGCATTTTCATAATTGTTTACAAAGTGAACCATTTACAGCCTTTTGCCGATATACCGCTGCATGAAGGCATACCCATGTTTGTGTTTGCATGCGGAGGCAGTGATTGCCAAGTTTCACCACGCTCATCAGTTTGAGTTGATCAAGGGGTGGGTGCTCAGAACCGGCTGAGTTATCGCTTGCCGCTGGTGTCAGCCGAGGTCGAGAATTTGAGAAGCTGCTGGTTTCACACAGCAACCGTGCTAATAACTGTGGCCAATTATTTAGAACAAAACATTTTTTTTGGAACGTAATGAGTTTGGATGTTACGTTTGGGTATACAGAGAGTTTGTTGGTACGGAGCGTATGTACGTCTTTGTTTGTGTATGGGGGAACGGTCGCTTAGTGGTTAGCCCACTGTGCCACGAAACCAGCAGCCCAAAATGCAATTGCCAGCTCGTGGCCAACATCGGTGACAAATGTCTGAACCGGTGCTCACACCTCCCCTGGGTGGAATCAACCCTAAGCGAGTGCCTGGCGCAGTGCGTAAACGCCAGCACCAGAAAGACTGCAAAGGCAGCCAGGCAATGGTCGTGGCCACACGGCCGCGTTGCACGCTGAAGACGCCGCACTTTCCCCGACAGCCTAAAGATGACTCTCGATGGGGGATATTTGTCCCTGCAGAGCAATGTTGTACACAGTGTGCCACCCGTCGGTGGGATGAACGGAGGTATTGCCCGATTTGGAGGCTTAACATTTCTACAATTACAGAGTAATCCTCATGACTTCATACCAACAAAAAAATCCGCAGTCTCTTTTTTTTTTAATAAGGGGCCTCCAGATTTGTAAAACAGTCAATTAAAGACGAATAAGGAGGCCCCAATCAGCCAACAATCCTGGCAAACGAGGCATCATTATAACCATTGTTTCCAGCTAAGTAAAAAAGCCTTCCAAAGAAAAGCCTCTTGGATGAAAGTTTACAGATTAAAAAAAAAAACTTCACGTAAACCTCTGAACCCGACATTTTTCTGAGAGCACAAACAGACAAAACGGATAGATGTCAAACAGGACCCTCCCGAAATAGGGTCACGAGACTCAGCGAGGCTCTTTCCTGGATTAAAAATGAACTGGCAGAAGTTGAGAGGTAAAATTCAATTTCAGGCCTGACATGAGCAGTGGGGGGCTTTGCTGTTCGTGGCATATGGTCACAACTACAAGCACACTGCGCTGAGATGCATCGTCACCGTGCCTGTGATGCACGTGGCAGGACAGGCTTGTGCTTGCGTACACAGAACGATTGCGTCTGCGAGCAAAAAAGAAAAACAAGTTCATCACCATCATTAACAAACATGGCCTAATGCACTAACCGAAAGAGACGTACGTACGCTCAATGTTGGAAGCTAAAGGCGTTCTTGAGAGCGCAGGAAGACAGGGTAAGCACGAGACTGCGACAGTGCGTGAAAAACATTTCAACGTTGCAACGGTTTAAAAAAAAAAGACTGGAATTTTTAACATAAACAAAAGCGTCGATACAAGGTATTTTTTTTTAAAGACATTTTCCCATTCATTGTGCAACACAACCTTCAAAAACGCCCGATGCAATACCACAACAACAACCGACAACATAAAGTTGAGACGTTTAACATCAACGTAAAAATCACGCACACAAAATGAACACGGCACGTCGAAAACATTGTGATTATTTTCACGTCTACGTTTCATCCATCCGCCGGGTTGCGAGATTTACTCAACAAGGAGAGGTTTTTTTGACTTTTTTTTACCACCAGGGCTGTTAACGCAGCTGTGCAATGACACATTGCGTACGTTGGCCGCGGAAAGAGTTTCCACAAGCAAAGGCGGAGAGGCAGGATCGAGCATCGCTGGGAGCAGGAGGAACAAAATGTTTTGAAAACCTCGGTGCCACGAAAAAAAGAGTATTTACGATGGGATGTATGCTTGACCTGAAAGAGATGTTAATGTTACAGTAGTGAGGTTTTTTTTTTTTAAACACGCACATTTCCTTTCGCTTAGCCTCCTTGGTTTTACTTTTCTTTCGCTTGCTAACCTGTTCTTTGTTAAGTAATAATAATATTAATTATAGACAAAAAGCGAATGCATACCAGAAGTTATGAATTCACTGCTTCGGTGAACTTATACAATGAAACAATAAAAGTGGGTGAATTAAAAATAATAACAGGGTGGGTTTATTCTTTTTTTATTTAAGAACCGAGAGGAAATGAAGATCTTGACGTCGCCAGATTCAGAAAACAAGGCTGCGGTGGTCTTTCTCTCATCTCAGTAATAGTATAGATCAAACCTTGTCATTACTTTGAATTAAGTTGTTAATACGCACTTCACACTAATTCTTTGCACCGGTGAAGATAACAATGTTATAGGTACACGTAGTGGCCCAGTCCGGCAACTGCTTGCTGGTGGCAGGGCCTGCACTTCAACGGAGCAGCTCTGGAGAGCTCCTGTAAGTGGATATGCGGCCCACTCTCTCGCACCGGCCAGGCGTTTCGGAAGAAGTGAAAGCATGCCCACGCTTTACACCCACCGCACGCAACCTGCGGGCTGACTCGCTGTGCTGTGCTGCTTGGAGACTTGCTGGCTGCACCGAGGAGAAGACCAATTGGGGAGCTTTGCAACATTGCCTCAACTGCCGCACCGGGAGATCGCACCGGCAACCTCTGAATTGAAAGTGCAGCGTGCCAACCACTACACCATGGCAGGCAAACGATGTTATAGGACGGCGGGAGGGGGAGGGGGTGGTTCCTTGCTCCTTAAAATTGACATTTACTAACTTTGAGAAAAACTACCACAAATATCATCAAATATCTGAGGAGGATCCACACACACCCCCACATGAACACACACACACATATATATAGCTGGTGTAGATAAAAGGAGACTCACCCTGGGCTAATGTAGACAAGCCTTGCCCTGGCAATGACAGCCCCAGTCCTTGGCGCTGTAGGTTAATCAGGTGGTGCTGCTGTTGAGCTTGCAAGAGCTGCTGCTGGAACGCCAGCTGGTGTGCGCCCAGATGCTGCGGAGTCAGAAATCCCGCGGGGGAATTAGATTTCCGCTTCGGTATTTACAGCTGCCACATCAGCACCTCCTTAATAAACACATTGGAATAAGGATTGCATTGACAGAAATGTGAAGAGCAGAGTGCTGGGTTTTTTTTACGGGCCAATTATAGTACAAAATGGCTACCCTCTGTGTTAAAAAAAAAGACCGAAATGCATACTGTGAGGTGGAGTGGTGGGTGCAGTGGATAGCGCATCCATGCTATGAACCCGATGACCCGAGTTCGAATCCCCTGACACAGCCAACATCGGTGGCGAGTTTTATCCGCTGCCGGTCTCGGGCACCCCCCCACCACCCTCCCTTCATCAAACCGCAGAAGTAACCAGCGTGGTGAAGTAATGCCAATCTCATACGTAGGCTTTCACGACCACAATTATAATATCATAGACGCGACACTGTTACACGGTGTATGTAAATCGTCAATAATTTGCTTGCTTTTCAACGTAACCAGTTTGCTGAAAAACATCATAAATTGGAATATTTTACCCATGTGGCAACTTTCTTTTTTGGTTTTGTCGGGTGGTGGAGGGCACGTAGCTCGAATGACCATACCGATTATGAAATCAAGCATGGCCAAACGACCCTCATGACAAACACGGCATGGGAGGGCTTCATCTAGCAGTGGAGGGGCAAAGTGGAGCAAATTATTATTATTATTATGTGAATAATAACTCAGGTCATCAAATTTTCAACTTGGTGCACTGACTACTGGTACCAGCCCTCCACCCCACAGAATGTATGTGTTTCTAAACTACAGGACATACATTAACCTAATTCATAAATCGGATGACGGCCCTCGAAGACAATGGTCTTGCTTGCAAGGGAGGCTCTCCAACGATCACGGCATAAAAGCTGAAACGAGTTCAGGGCTATCAATATAATAATTACAATTTATTTATCTCACAGTTGCTGGTAGCAGATAGAGGATGCAATATTCTTTTTTGCTCCAAAGTATTTACGTAAAATATTTCTCAATCAGCTCTCCCAAGTAACATATCCACTACGAACGCCAGATATTATCGCTTACCCGTGCGCTCTATTTATCAACGCCGCGCCGCACGGCGACGCAATTACGCAGTTGTAACGCTCGGCATTCGGAGAATACATTTCCCATTCTCGTGAACTGCACGAGACAGCACTTGGGAACAACAACCCGAACAACAATAAAAGGGAGGGGGGTATTCTGTTGAAGTGATTCACTGGACCGGACGCGATGCTTCCTGCTGTTGTTCCTAAGTGCTCCCACGGTGTCCGCGCGATGTTCATTCGTTCCCCCATGGTGTGCATTAGCTCTCCGGCCCGCCGTGGCGTGGCGGTCAGCAAGCCCCGGCGCTGACGTCCCAAAGGTTCAGGTTCTAATCCCGACACCTTCGGGAAAAAAAAACCGTGGTGGCTTTGCGTGAGACAGCCGCAACTGGGAAGCGCACCTCGTATCAAGGTCGGTCGGCACTTCAATGCAAAGCTTGTGAGCCTGGTTTGAGACCAGAAGTGAAGGGTAAGTAAACGTTAAGCCACCACTGCCAGAAAGGGCTTTCACAAGAAGGAGCTCCGGAGGAGGGTATTTTGGTTCATTTCATACGTAGACTTTCACGACAAATATTATGGTTTGTAATTAACTTTCTTTTGGGTTAGACTGTGTAGGTATAATGTCAGTTTTTAACTATAATCCTTCACCACCAACAGCAGAGCCAATCAAATCAAGTTGTCACGTGGGCAAATATGCCAATTGATTTGGTTTTTCATTAAACCAGAGGAGGAATGTTGAAAAGCAAGCACATTTTCCTTGTATATAATTTGTATAAAATTGTGAAAACCTTGCTTGCTTTTCAACATTTCAGTTTGCTAAGAAACCAAATCAATTGGCATATTTGCTCATGTGACAACTTGATTTGATTGGCTCTGTCGGGTTTTTGGAGAATTATCGCTCGAATTAACATTGTATGTACACCCAAAGGAAACCAATTATGGATCAGGATATTTTGGCCTTCTCTTCCAGGCTGGCCACACATCTTGGACGAGCTGGGAGTAACCGCCACACTTTTCATCGTCGTGAGTAACCTGCCGATAGACTCAGCTGTTAAGACTAACTGTTCAGGTTAGAAGGCCAAGTGTAAAATATAAACTGCAATGTGCGGGTAAAAGCCCTGTATTTTCTGGGCCACGAAGGAAGGGAAAGATTTTCGCCATTATCTACAGGAGGTATTTTAAGAAAAAGGGGGGGGAAAGAAAGGTAAGTTTGAGAATCCATTACCAACACGATTGTGAATATTGCCGAGTGTCTGAACCCCACGGCATGTTTCCTCTGCCCTTCGAGGATTATGAATGTAGGCCGGATTTGTTTATTATTCTATGGGTTTTAACGTAAGAAAAAAAAAACACTATACATACTAAAAGTGGGAGCCCGTTGCTCTTTCAAACGTAAAAATATTTTTTCACATTTTTTTTTCCATGTGCACGCCGGACGATGGGCACAACCACTCTCTTTAAACCACACCATCATCCTTGTTTTGGAAATAAACACCGCGTGGAGAAATGTCAAGTTTTCCAAACGGGAGCTGCAGCGGACCCCTGGCGTGCCAGGAGATGTTTACGGTGACTGTGCGGTGTGTTTTTAAAAATAAAATTAAAACTTATTTTCGAAGGAGAAAAAAAGACAAGCCGGTGTTGACGCTTTTCCGTCGGCCATTTGTATATTTTCTGCTGGCTGTTGCTCCAAAGCAGCGCTAAGCAGAAGCAAGACCAAGTGGCACGGATGGTCATCATTGAAATCCCAAACCACCACCCAACCAAAAAGACGTCTTCCATCTTTCCCCTTCAATGCGTCTCTCTCTCTCTCTGTCTCTCTCTCTCCCACTTTTCGCGGCTGTTAGCTCACGTACATGGGGTGGGGGGGGGGGGTTGGTAAATTCGATTTTTTTGCACGCAGCGAATGGATTATTACTCGGCGGAAAATGCCTAATTAGGCACCTGGGAGCGACGGCTAAACGTCTGAGCGAGATTCTTGGCAGGAGAATTCCCAGCGAACTTCAACATTTCGTTAAAAGTGCTTGAGCCTCTCTTTCTTCCCCCCACTTTGGCATGCATCTTTTTTATCATATGATTTGAATGTTTTTAAATCAGTCTTCATTTCCAAACCCCACCCCACCCCTCCCCACATCGCCCAACCCATACAAAAAAATCCTTCAGTGGAATTTTTAAATCCCATCAGCTATTCGCTTTTATATATATATAAAAAAAAATTACAATTTCATATTGAACACTGCTTGCACAGGCAAAAGTTTTTTTTTACTTCACACATACACGTGTCTAAAGGCACACGCTCATATATATACACACGCGCACACACACACACATAAAACACACTTTTTAAAAAGCAGAAATTTCTTGGGAAAGCGCCACATCGTGGTGTCAGCTACTGTGACGCGTACACATTGAAGAGCACACGCTCGTGTAAATGTACATAGGATATAAATAACATGCAGGTGTGCTGGAGGGTTTCAAGGCATAGCGGGGTGTCTTGCTGGATTGGGGGCAGGGCGGACGAGGAGGGGGGTTGGGTGGGCTTGCTCGAGTCTCTGTCAGTTTGATTTATGACCGTGTCGCTGTGTTAGTCCAGGTAGGGGCTCTCATTTTTTTTTCCGCCCCCAAAATCCCCCCTTCCCCCACCCCTCCTCCCCCCCTCTGAAACTAGCACTTCATTAATCAGGCCCGGCCAGCCACTTTGAAGCCAGCAGCTCAGGCCTGCACGCCTCTGCGCTTTTCCATGTGAAACAGCAGGAACCTGTGTGTGTGTGTGCGCGCGCACGTGATTGCCCGCGTGTGCGTGCGTGCGTGCGTCCTCGGCACGGGGAACGGCAGTAGGGACGACCGATGGGGAGGTTGTGTGGGGGCCGTGCTCATTCAGGTGCGTGCGTGTGTGCGTGCGTGCCTGCGTGCGTCCGTGTGTGCGTGGCGAGCGCATGTGCCGTCTGTGCCAGCGAGGTGGGCCGCGCAATCGTGCTGGGGGGCTAAATTTACACGTGCGGAGGGAACTAGGGCCATAATCCTCGCAAGCCTTGAAGGCTGGATAATCAGTGCTTTGTCCATCACAAGCCGTGAACTATGTTCGTGGCCATTTGTTATAACGCAGAAACAACCGCCGCCGTAGGAAGACGCGGTGGTCGGGGGTGGGGAGGGAAAAAGTGGTGGTCGGGGATGGAGCAGGAGAGAGGAGAGGAAGAGAGCGAAATGAAGGAGGAAAATTGTGAAAATAAGATGTTCGATATTAAAATCTCATGAGTGCCCCAGCTTGAGTGGCTGTAAGCGAAACCTCGGTCATTACGGTCCTCGATGAACGATTTAGAAAATGAAATAATTATTGCCGGTTGAATGTCACGAGAATCAACCAGGCATGAGTGATGTTTCTGGAGTGGCTCATACATAGATATGCACTTGCTTGTATATGCACACGCACACTCGCACACAGTCATAGACAAATACACATACACACAAAGGTGAAGACTGCTCGTATATCTTCTTGGTTCTTTCGGTAAAGTCACGTAGAAGGGAAGTAATAAAATAATAAAAATAAAACATAATAAGCCATATAGACTGTTGGGGAAAGTGCTGTTAGCGAGCACCTATTGAAGGTCAACATGGACAGCTTGTCACCTCAGTGCCAATGTTACACAATGAACCATGTGCTAATTAAAGGAGAGTTTCAGACAAGAATGGCCACTGATGTTAACCTTGGTTGGGAATCAAACTGAGGTCGCCAGGTTCAAAGTACACCACGCACACCACTAGACTGTTCAAGGTTGACATCATCACGACAATTAAATAGCAGTGTAAAAAATGTGACCACATCTCACGCACGATGTGTGTGTATTGAGATCGGCCACATTCTATTGTATTCACTCGGCGCAACTTTACTTTTTGGGGTATTTTTCTGCCTCTCTATAGCTTGTACAAGGGCGCTGTAATTCCGTCATTCTTTTATTGTTCTGCATGGTTCCCCTTTTTCTATTCTTGTCAAATCTGTCTTGCTGTGCGCTACAGAGTGCTCTGAGATACTTCTGCATCTAAGTGATGCATACATTTAAATCCTGATCCGTGTATATATATGTGTATATATATAGCTTCTACATACAGACAGTCGTGGTAAAAAAAAAAAACTACTACCGTTCTAGCAGCCGCTCGTGAACTAAAATGAAACGGTGTGCACTGAAAAAAAAAGTACGTACTTCCGTCGGGTACATAGTCCTGACAGATACTCGTGTAGGGTTGTTTTATGTCCCCAGGTCTTTGCTACGGGCCTCCGTTCTTCTGTACGACAAAAAACCCAATGAAAAATATTATTTTAAAAAAGGACATACTTCCTTCGAAGGCTTGCTGCTGCTCTGCTGATGCTGTTGGTGATGCTGATGATGATGCTGCTGCTGCTGTTGTTGTTGCTGTTGTTGCTGTTGCTGCTGCTGTTGCAGGAGCTGAAGGTGGAGTTGCTCTTGTTGTTTCTTATAAAACTCCTGAAGCTGTTGCTGGGCAGAGGGAAACACAATAAACACAAAGAGAAAATTAAAACAAAATTTCGAAGAAAAACGCCGGTGTCAAAAGGTGGCTACGTTGGCTCAGATACACAAATAATTCATAGGTAAACATTCCAGCGATGAGAATTTAAAACATTACATTTTTGGTTCGACTGCCGCGCACAATAATCTCTACAAGCAGAGCACATGGGAGGCTGGGTAAGGCATTGGCATGAAGGGATCTCCAAAGTAGTTATCAGCTTCCACGAATCCTCATCTAACACAGGATAATGCACTGCTCTTCGAGAGTTCAGAATTGACAATTCATCCAAACTGCACGCCGACAGCAGAAATGGAAAAAAAAAATTGTACGCAATATGACAGTAGCAAAAAAATGTTCCAGCGTCATACAAAATATGAATCTAATATTCTATTGTCCACTATGTGCATAAAAGGATGGTATAACAGCCGAAAGAATAAGCACAATTTTATTTTAGTCTCGTTTGCATTGGTGAATTTCAAACAAATAGTGATCTTCAAGAAGAGTAAGCGTGATATGACTGTGTGTCTGGACCCATCTCACGGACGGTGCGCGTACGCCAAAGTTGTCGTCGTCCCGCTGACGGTACGCGTACGCCGACCTACAGCGCACCGTCCTCTGTGCCGGGCTGCAGATCAGCCTCCCGCTCCACACTTTTGACGGGCGCCGTAGTCAGTCGCCGAGCGATTTCTACCCAGCGTCGCCTTTCCTTCGCAAATGTTTTTCAGATTGTAGCCTGAACCCTTCATTAAAGTGCAGCTCCTTATGCGAGAACAACATTTACCAAATAGTCTCTCTCCCCCCCAGGCAAAATTGGAAAATGTTTGGACTCTGCGGCATTTAAATTATATAAACATAAATTATAAATGTCCTTTAAACTGTTGATGTCCCGACACATATTTTCCCTGGTGGCTTTAACCCTCTTGAATCTTTCAGTGCAATACCATTAATGAAATGGTGCCGATGTCTAAATGACTTAAGGATAAGTGTTCATGTTTTTTTACAAATACTAACCATAGCTGTACACATGTAAATGAACAGTCGTTTCACCGCTGTGTTCATTTATTTCTAAACACGGAGGTGTGTTTCAAAAAAATCGGTGTATCTTTTTTCTTTCCGCAGGTGAAATTCTCCATCACCTGAAAGAAATGTTTTCGGCCAGCAGTTTGAATTCGTTACAGCCATACAATTTGTTGCCTTTTATATATATGTGTAAGTATTCGAGATGTCGGCTTCGGTGAGAGAAGGCTTCCCATGTGAGACTGGCCCATCGTGACCCCTACCATTGTGGCCCAACTCCCGGGTACGCGAGGAAAGAGTTACTCCTAACGGCGGCGCTGTCACTGCAACAAAACAGCCGGAAATTTGCCAGGACGAGATTAAATGAATTCCTCTCGCAAATGACTTAATGTCAATCCAAATAGTGAGGGGAAAAATAACACAGATGCGGCCCTTTTTGATGTGGTTAATCCTTTTCACGTGTTTCAAGATTTTGAGCGTGTGTCTTCCTCAATGGCCTAATGCATGACAGCTTGCATTAATGTTTTCTCTCTCTCTCTATCTCTCCAAGAAAATGTCCGTCACAGCTATCAAAGCTCTGAAAGGTTTTGTTTTTGGTATATTTAAGGCACAAACAACTCTGATCGGAGTTTTGACTTTTCCTCGCCCTTTCCGCCACCACGACGTTCTAACGTCACGATGCTCATGCAGGGTCGGGCGACGACACTCATCGAGTTTTGTGGAGGGAACTCCTTCAAAAACAGGGTTTGGGGGGAGGAGGGGGAGGAGAGGAAGAGGAAGAAGAAGCAGAAGAAGAGGAAAACAAATGCCTGACGTTGATGTATACATTTTCAGAATTTGACAACAGAAAATCCTCTCGAAGAAAAGCGACTAGTTTGATGCTGTTTGTTCCGCGAGACTAGGCTCCCACAATGGCCATTGTGTTCCGGTACACAAAACACGTGAATGCACCTCTGAAGTCACGCATGGGTGTGTGCTGTCAGTGCTTTCCACAAAGCGGCATTCAAACGCATAAGCCGCGCTGAAATTGCCGGTAGACTACCAAAAAAAGGAAGAGGGTGGCGCGATGCAATTGTTGCTTCTTTTTCAGAAACTTAAAATGCGTTTGTAATTTGACGTTACTTCATAACAGCCACAGCCTTGCGCGCTGGTATGCAGGCAGTCGCGGGTTCGATCCCGACCTTGACGCCTGTTGTATATTTGGAGTTTCGCGTGTTCTCACCGTGGTCGCGTGGATTTTTCTCCGGGTCCTCCGGTTTTCCCCTCCACCATTCATAAACATTTGGCTGCTGCTATAAATTTCCACGCGATAAGCCACTTCGCTGTGCTATCAATTGTGGGCCTTACCTGGTAAAATAAAGAATGTTAATTACCCGCGGCAGTGCCTCGAGAGCGCTCGCCTTTCTCGTAGCTTCAGAGTTTAGTCGGTAAATGCCGCTGGGCTAAGGACCGTTAGCGAGCGCCTATTATCTAAGGTCAGTATGCTCATGAAGCTGAGCCTACCAGGACAAGTTCCGATTGCAATCTCCATGCAATAATGTTGGCCAAGCCGAAAAAAATCAAAGCTAGGTCACCACAGACCGCAGTGCTGAATAATAACCATGATGACAAAGCCAAAGATCCTCTGTATAGCCGCACAGACTATTAAGGCCCCCGGATAGCCGTACATATGGACTGCTGGAGTGAGTGCTGTTCAGTAAGCACCTATTAAAGCCACATAACTCTAAACAAACAAAGACTAAAGACTGAGCAGACTGTTGGGGCACACACACACGCACAGACAAATTCATGTTATGCTATCATACCAGAGGCGGGGAACAAATATACACATACACATCACTGTAATTTTAAAGTAGATTAGCTAACCTGTGTCAAAATTGTATCTCCTAATGTAGGAGGACACATGCCAGCTCCCCCAAGCGAGATGGAGCATTGTTTTGTAGATTAAATGCTGTCAGTAATCAAATAAAACGCTTTGAGAACACTAAACTGACGCTGTACCAGTGGCCCGCTGAAGCACGGAGAGGTGCCCTGCCTTCCTTGCAAGCGGCGTTTGTCCTGGCCACAATGCGAGTGTAAATGCACAACAGCCGAATTGAATCTGAACTCAGCAGTGCACGTGGCTGCGTGTGCGCCTTCCTTACGACGGACGCTACTGGGCAGTTGGGGAACGGGTGGCCCTGCCGAATGGAGGATGGAGGAGCGACGCTCACAACAACGAGCAGAGCACCGGGGAAACACAGCGCAGCAAGTTTGCATAGTGGGCAGCACAGGTGGTACATCCGCCAGTCACCACAGTCAAGCCATGGCACCTGGGTCCGTGTTGTGACCTCCTGAAGCGAGTCTGCGGCAGGCTTCACGTGACCCCAAAGTGAACCTAGCCTGGCACAGGCATTATGTGGCGAATTTTGTTGTGTGTGGAGGGCAGTGCACTGCACGGCCAACCTGGCTACCACATCTAACATCAGTATCAGAATTTGTCCTGGGCCTCTCTTAAGTAGACTCGCAACGCTACCTCTTGATATGCTATCCTGATCTTTATAGGTGCTCACTAACAGCACTTAAAAATCTGGAAGGCTGTACAGGAGATGATGATGATGATGATGTATTTATATATGTGCATGTATGTATGTATGTGAGAGCGTACGTGCGTATGCGAGTATAATGCGTGTTCTTAAGTGTGCATGTGTGCGTCCGTGCATGCAAGTGTGTGCGTGTGTGTGAGCATGTGAGTCTGTATTTGGATTTGTCTGTGTGTGGGCGAGCATTATTTAAATGCTCAGCATGTTGTCTTATATTTCCAGGAAGCCCCGTTGGATTCCTGGACGCATAAAGCGCTGCTGGTGAACGCTGACTTGGGTCACGCGTAGGTCTGGTGTTTTTCGTTGCGACTGCATCAGCACTGGAGAGGCAAAGCCACCCGGGCCTATGCGCCACTGGCCTCATCACCTAACCGTGTACTGAGCAAGCGTCTGTGGGTGCTCACCAACAGCGCCTGTCTTTTGCGACATTTCTACCACCACTGGGAGCAACGGCCCCATTTTACTTTCCACGATCAGAAACTTGGCTCCGAGCCACGTCTCCTCACTTCAACGAGTCACGATGCTCCATTCACTCGGTCCTTTTCACGTGACGTTTCATTCGGCGCTTGGGTTGGGCTAAGGGCACGCGAAGCCGAAAACCCATCGGTTCCGTGGTCTCCTTCGTTTATTTGACACAAGAGGCAGCCACGGCGTTCTTCAGCGACCGCGCGTGAACGTTTCGCCCACCGACGCCGTGACGCCTCGCCCCGGCTAGTTCAGAGGTCGGCCCAGGGGCAACAAGGCGCGCTTCCCTTGTGAGAGTGAAACTCTGGGAACTCGCTTCATGGGCCGCGTGAGTGTCGGGTCAGCAGGACAGCTCTGACATGGACTTGTGGGATGACGCTGAAGGCTCTATTTACGAACTCTATTTAGAATTTTTTGGTTGTTTTAACAGGTAAGGTCCACTGAGCTATACGGCTCTTTATCAGAATCGAGCCGGCCACAAGTGATAGCTCAACGAAGTGGCTTATCAAATGGAAATTTATAGCAGCCAAATACTTTACACGCGTGTTTCTAAATGTAGTGGGAAAAACCAGAGGACCGGGAGAAAAATTCACACGACCATGGGGAGAGAAACATGCAAATTCCAAATATGCAGGCATCGGGGTCGAGATTAAACCAACAATCTCATGTATACCAGGCGAGGGAGTTAACATCTCACCACCACGAGCACCCTTCCCAGTGGGTTTGAAAACGGAGCATCTATGTTAAAAATGTCGCCCGTGGTGTGTTTCTGCTTCCTTTCGAAGATGTTTACGTGTTGAATGTTTGTGCTGGAATTTTTCCCGCAATTTTGCGTGAGCAGTAAAAATTGTCGCCAATACTTAACCACTCTCCAGTCGCCCTCCGACGTGCTTCTGGGATGTACTGCGCGCTGCTCGGCATAATGTCCGACGTTTCGCTCCATGTGCTGGGAGCTTCTGCAGCAACTCAATTCCCAGAAAATCTAATCAAGTTGAATTTATGGATTGCCTTCACTCAAGGCCCTTGACATTGCTTACTAAATGGTGAGAGAATGGAATGATTTAGATTGCAGCGGTGCACAAGGATTGAGGAATGAGTGACAGTGATCGAGGGGTACTAATGGATCACGAAAGGGGTAGGGGAGGGACAGGAAGAAGTGGAGGGGCGGCGGGAGGGAATTTAACGGGCAGGAGAAACAAGATGAGGCTTTAAGAGAGGAATGGTAGTAGGTTAAGGAGAGGGACTACCAGAGGTGGGACAAAGTCATTGTTATGCAAGTCCAAGTCGAGTCGCAAGTCATCAAATTCATGACTCGAGTCTGACTCGAGTCCAAGTCACATGACTCGAGTCCACATCTCATAGGTGGGACAAAGTCATTGTTATGCAAGTCCAAGTCGAGTCGCAAGTCATCAAATTCATGACTCGAGTCTGACTCGAGTCCAAGTCACATGACTCGAGTCCACACCTCTGGGGACTACTGTAGAGGAGTGTGAGGATGGAGAAGGAGGGACAGAGAGAGACGGAGAGAAGATTGGGAACGGAGAGGACGAGAGGGGGCAGGGGAGGATATGAGAAAGGCAAGATAAGGTGGGGACAAGGCCATGAAGAGATTTAATGACCAGCGTCAGGTATTTGAAAAGACAGCGGTGTAGCAAACGGGAAGCCAGCGGAGTGTAAGGAGGAGAGGCGAAAGTGTGAGAATTAAAGGGGAGACTGATAGCAACACGTAGAGAGAAACGTCAGGCATCGTGCCGGACAATACACAGCGGAGAGCTGGACAGGAATGACCACGAGCATCTCCGCAACCCCCCTCCCCGCCCCCCACCGAAAAACCTGTTTACACGGTCTCAGCTCGAGTCGTCAGAAAAAAATAAAATTTTCCTACCGAAGCTTAAATTTGTCTTAAGCTCTGCGCCCAGTGAAGCGTTACTCATCACCCCTCCTGCAGTGCTGATCGCAGGCCCCTCCCGTCGTCCGCAATCTGGACAAACAACCACTTTGGTCCCCAGGCGCCGCTGGCAACTGCGGCTCCCTGCACACTCAATACCTCGCCTTTCATCATCTCAAGTCTGACCAATGAATGCGAAAATATTTCCAGTGGCGCGTACTTTTTCCTAATTCTGTCACGTTAATATGGAGCGCATCACACCCCACTGCCTTTGTCTCGCCCTTGCCTCCCACATGCTGAGCAGGTTCTAGGTAAGACCCAGGGTTGGGTGCTTGGTTATCAATTGTTACCCGTGGTTGGGAATCGAACTCGGGCCGCCGTCCGCTATACACAACACCCCCAATCCACAACAACGCAACACTGAGCACGCACACACGCACGCGGTTACACACGCGGAGAATACACTAGGAATGTAATGATTCACCTAAAACGAACATTGCATCGCAAGAACGTGAGAGTTAGGGGAAGGCTTGGGGAGGCCTTCATCCAGCGGTGGATAGATCATGGCTGATGACGATGACGATGATTACATGCGGCCTACAGTGCAATGACCAGGGGTCCTGGCAAGTGTGCCGATGCACCTCCTTGAATCCCACGATACATCTCGTTGGCAGCGCGAGATGGCGAGTGTATTGCTGCGCGACATTGTGACGGGCGAGTCCGGTGGCGCCGGCTCCTCACCTGCTGCAGGAGTACCGCCTGCTGCTGCTGCTGCAGCAGGGCCTGGAGCTGCTGCGGGGACAGCACCTGCTGCTGCAGGAGCTGCTGCATCTGCTGCGGTGTCACCACTTGCGGGGACATCATGGCCATGGATACCGGAACCTGCACGACGCGCAGCGGGGGGGGAGAGCGTGCGATGGCGTTAGTCCCCCTTGCGACGTTCAACTGTGAACCATCAAGCGGTGCTTGTCAGGGGGCACAGGCCTGCACCTACTCAGAGCAGGTGCATTCAGTTCTGTGCGTATGTTGAACTTCTTTTGCGTTGTACGTAGTCAACCGTGCTAATCGGAGGTGTGGGGGAAGGACAAGACACTAAGCACAAAAAGCCGTTGTAAAGAAATTCGTTTTCAATCTGAACGGTTTAAAAGTGCATAGCTCCAGTGGCTCCCTAATGTCGGAAGAAAGAGCGTTCCAGACGGCCGCGGACGCACACCCGAAAGCGCGCGATGCGGTTCGATGGTTTATGCTCCTCGACGGGATCAGCAAGGTACTGCGGTTCATTTGTGGCAAACGCGTTGTGTGTAATGAGCGCGACCTTGTTCGCATCGCCACCCCCACCGCCCCGAGTCGGGGTTGGTATCGAGCGTTTGGACACTTAGCTTGGGCACGCACGTTTGCATTTTTATCTGCGCGGCTCTCCGACGCGTCGTCGGGTGGTGCTGCGCGTTAATCGGCCCGACGACGCGACGTTCCGCTGCACGTGCTGATGAGCTTCGACAGAAAGTGAATATTTCAGTACGGGGCCAGAACCTGAATGTTAAATTCCTGAAGAAGCTCCCAGCACGACGAGCAAAATGTTGTTCGCCGTGCCGAACAACGCGCGCTCATAACCCCCGAATGCACAGACAGCGGAGAGCAGGACAGCTTCTGACTGTGGAAGCACGACTCTCTTGCAACATTTAAATTCTCTTGCACATTTACATTTTCGGCGCAACAGCCAGCCGAGACGACGTACCACTCCCCGAACCGTACACAGGTGGGAATGAACAATGTCAAACGAATGAAAAAACACATTCACAAGCACGTTGCATTCGCTCTTGCAGATCGCCAACATTCTCCAACGGTTGAGCGATGGTTCACGTTTAAAAGTTACACATCCCCCACTGGGCTGGTGTGGGGTTTTTTTTATCCCGTTCGATATGACTTTTCAAGGGGGTAAAAGATTAACAATTTGAAAACAATTTTGAGCAATGATCTTCCAGAAAGTGTTTTTTTTTTGTTTATACCACTGCCTGTAAATTGGTGCTAAAACCTGCATTTTAGTGTTGAAGCAAACACGGCGGTTATTCGCTGACGATGAGATTCATAATTGAGCGAGATTTGACAATTGAATAAATTCTCACTACTCCGCACCTTGCCGTGAAAGCGGCAGACAAATCCCACATCAGAATTAACAAAAAAAGCATTCAATCTTCACAATAAGACGATGCTGAGATTTTTTTTTAAAGAGATTATATCGTAATCGAGATACATTTTAACGCCTTCCTTTGTTCTCGCTTTTCTCGAAACGTCTCTACATAGGTGGCCCCGAGAGACTCATTCAGTTGTGACCTTTATTTCACGAAGCCGACCAAAAAAAAATGAAGATAGAACAGGCGTGGTGGATACAGCAGCAAGAAAGCCAAGTGCATTTACGTTTGTAAGGTGGAATTTCAAAGACCAAATGAAATCTCAACGCCTCCGTGGGATGTTGTTACCATATTGACAAGCTAAGTACAAATACAACAGAGGGAAACAAATAATATTCAGGCAGTAAAGAAGGGCCAGGCAAGCAATGTATTCATTAATTTGTCAAAGTATATATTTTTTATCGTTTGTCTGTTTTAATATAACACTATAACAACACTCGTACAAACATTAAAAACCCCCAGTAGAACTCAAACACAGGACAAACAACCTTATTATTATTTTTGCTATTCATAACACTTTAGTCAGTACGATCGTAGTCAATAATATTAATAGTACAATTACAGTACTATTAATGGTGGAGTTAGGCTGCTTACGTACAGAGCTCAGGAACCTACCGTCAATTTACCCACAATGCTAAGAATGTCTAGCAAAGGATATAATAGCAATACTGACACCACACACGTGCATTGTTAAACATTTTTTTTACGAAGCTCAGCCTGGAAGAGAATTCACCTTCCACTCACAGTGGCCTCTGTGGCGAGTGCCTACTCCGTAGACAGTTCATGAAAGGTATACACATCAATTCCGTGAAAGTATCACAATTTCAGGGTCACCATTCGATTCAAGAATCAGTGTTTTACTCTATTTTACCATCTACCGATTGCATTGTTTCTAAAGTATTTATCTCCTGTTTGTACAGTTTTATTCCTGCCCATTAGCCATACAGAACATGTTTAATTTGCGTACAGTTAGCATGGGTTGGCTACGTTCGGTGCGAAAGAAGGTTAGCATACATTCATACATGTTCTTCAGGTAAGTTTTAAAACATCAAGATCCCCACGCATACAATATCACGTAAGTGCCATTGCACGCATCGCGAGCATCGATTTTTATTTCATCAACACCCTAGCGAGCATGGCCAACCTTCAATTCTCAGCTCAGCCCATCTGACCTCAATGCCTTCGTATCTCGCCGAAAGTGAAAACGCAGGGTGCCGGCGCTGAGGAGAGAGCCCTAATGGTACAAACCCTGGCAATGCGCTGGCTTCGAGACCCACAAAAACCCTCCATCAAGAGCCACGTGGACAATACGACTCCAGTGCCCTCCGCTCCCTGGCATTAAAGATCCCAGGCCACTGTTATCAAACGTGAACCATTGTCTGGTCTTATCAAGCCAAAGTGAACTATCCGCTATAAAGTTCCTTTTTTGCTCCTCAATATCACAGCCTTACGCATGTAAAGATAAGTACTGCACAATATAAGTAGGTTCACTGGGCCGTAAAACACATTGCATACTCGGGCCCTTATAATAATATTGATGGCAATAATTGTAATCCACAGCTTGTTATCCATCCACTGCTGGATGAAGGTTTCCCCCCATGCTGTTTTTTGACCATACTTCACCACACTGGTCAGTGCCGGTTGGTGAAATCGTGGTGGTGGGGGAAGTCTATTATTGGTTCAGATATTACCCTCAGTCATCGCCGGGAATCGAACTGAGATTGGCTGGGTTCATTGTGCAGTGTGTGAACCGCTGCACCTCCCGCTCATAATGAGTGCACCCCCCCCCCCCCCCATAATGAGACAAAGGGGCACCTGAGACTCAGAAAGTCCAGCCAAGAACATAATCTCATGTTATCTCCAACACGGGAGCTGGAAACACTAACATTGCAGGCGGTAAACAGCCATTGACTACAGTCCCATTAAAATGTCAGACAAACGTTTATGCAGAGCCGATAAAAGTCACGGAAGAGATAGAAAGAAAACCAGGTTGTCAGAATAAAGGTGATTTTCAAAAACAAAAATTGCTGAACAGGCTATGCTGGCTCGGGCGATGCCAAAACCGCGTACTTGACAATGTTCATCGTATGACAGTGAACGTGCCACATTTCTTAACGTTTATTATTTAGCATCCTCTCCCATTCCCGACGGGCACCTTCACTTTCTGCACAAGTCAAGAGCAGCGCAAGCAAGCGATTATTATTTTAGGTAAACAACAATCAACCAATCAATGACCTTCGCTTCAAGTCCTGTAGGTCAGAGTCCACTGAAACTAAAGCGTCAGTGGACTCAGGGACTTTACAATTGCCAGAGTGAGAGCACCACCCGGGAAATCACACCGCGTCCCTTCACACCGGATGAACCCTTCCCGTGAATCTTTCTGAGAGTGTCAAAAAAAAAGAGGAATAACTGGCGCAATTTGAAATCAAATGATGCACACGTTTATTTATGTTTTCATTCCAAAATATATGTTATGCTCTTTTACGCAATTCAAATATTCGTGGCCGGTGCGAATGGCAATCTTTGTATTTTTTTTTATTCAATCGGCACGTAGCCACCGATGATGACACAGCCACATCCATACGTGCGAAACGCTCACGGCCCAGCATCCCGTTGATTCTTAGCTCTCCGGAAACTGGCCGCACGTCCGAATTTTCGACAGTGCGTGGCTAAATATTGTTTTCAGATAGAGAGCACCGCCAACTGCTCTAAAAAGTATAAAGAAATCACCATGCGGATGTCAAATAATTTTAAATACTTCTTAAGGGCCAATCATTTCACTTGACACCATTTACAAGCAACACAAAAAATGCAATCAGATTATAACATTTTAAGACGTGTAAAAAAAAATCATTACTTGCAAAGAAAAAGCAGAGAAAGAGTTGTGGGTGGGGGGGTGGTTTGAATAAAAAAAACTGTACAGAAGCCTTTTTCAATCTGAAATAACATGCCCGGCCGGTCTGATTATTGCTTCCATTAGGGCACTCAGGAGGCGTGAATTCTCTTGTGGGAAAATGTGCTCAATTGAAGGCACTCGGCAAAAGCCACTTGACCTAGCGCGTGGCCAGCTGTGCGCCAGTGACCCACGCAAACGACCTCGGCTTGCCCTGTGATCCTTACCCGCGGCAGAAAAAATAGGAGACGATTGTCGGCCGGCTTTCTCTTGAACAAGCGTTGTGCTCAATTGAGCTCCGGCAACTTTGTCCACTTCCGCGCTCGCCGCTTTGTACACCTATTTACGCGGCCACCAGGCTTTTACGGACACTGGCGGGTGGACTTGCGCTCATGTACGATTCACATTTGTTTGGTCATATATCATCGTGAATAATGATACTCGTGCAATTAAATTAAACACATCTCTCTCTCTCTCTCTCTGTGCTATGAAGACAGGTTATTGCCTGAAACGTCCCCTATTATTTACAGGGTCACAGTGTTATTCACGAATGAGTTCAGTTTTTCATGACGTTACGTGGGGTGATTTCTAGTTTAGGAAGCTTGGCAATGAGGCTACCATCATTCTGATTCGTGATACTTACGGTTCTTTGCAGACTCGAAGAAATAGTTCATCCCGCACACAAACAGAAAACGAATTAAAACTGTAGTCACCAAAAATGCAAGCAAACATCATATCGGCGTTCACTGACATTTAATTATGAGATGGGAAGGCCACCTTCAACAGCTGCAGGTTGTGCAAGGAGTTTCCAACTAACGTTTAAAATAGCAAGGAAATGTAAGCGAGCCAAGGTTGCGGTCTCCACCGGCATGTTGTGCAAATGCATTATCTCCCCTACGCTGAAGGATCTTTGTTTTACCATCGGCAAGGGAGCTGACGACGTTGCCTCAAACTCTTGTTCCGTATCGGTCACGATCAGCAGAAAATGTATCTCTCACTCTCTCTCCCCTCACTCCTCTCGGCTCAATCTCCCCCCCCCCCACGCTCCCTGCGTGCGTGCCGATTGCGGCTTTCTAATTTCACGCTTGTTATGCGCCCAACGCTGTGATCGCCGGGCACGGCTACCGGAGGAGCTCCGAAATCACGGCTGAAGGTCACGCGCGCTGACAGCGGCGGACACGAGCCCCAGCGGCTGGCGAGCCCGGCGCCGCCTGCCCGCGCGCACGTGCGCAAACACGCGCGCGCACGCACGCACGCGCGCGCGCGCACCCTTCACATGGCACGTACTGCTAATGAGGGGAGAGGGGCCCACCTCACACAACCCCTCCGCTTCGCAGCCCACCCCCTCGCCACCACAACCACCACTACTACTACCGCCTACCGCCCCCCCCCCCCCCATGAACTCCCCAACCATCATAGCCTGCCCTCTCCCCCATCCCCTACCACACTGCCCATGCAAGTGCTGTTACCTGCACGGCGGAGCTAAACGGCACGGCCTTTCGCGAGCGCACCTCATTGCTGCCTCTTTAGGGCACCTAATTAGAGCTGTGTGGGATTTAAAATAATCAATGGAGCGGCCGCGTGTCACACGAGCCGAGCCCTCTCCGTGAGCGCAATACCTTGATTGCGTGAGTGGCTTCGCCGGGCCCAACGAGCGTTAAAAAAAAAACGCGCAACAAAATCCCTGGGCCAAAAGCGACAAATAAAACACGTCTAAAAATGTCGGGCGCTGAAAAAGCATCGGTGCTCAAACGTACAAACGCCGGCAAACGCCAGATCCTGCTAACAAACACCGACGTGTAGCGATGCGGTCAGACGGCATCAGTGGGCCACAGTGTCTTCCTTCCCTGTCACGTCAAACCAACACGCAAACAGCAGCCAGCTCCGTGGGGTGCATCCGTGGGTGCGCCAGTGCCGTTCGCAAACCTCAGACAGACGTGTTGCGGCTTCGAGCGACGGCAAGTTGTCCCACCTCTCGTTTAGGGTAATTGCTTAAATTAAAACGTTCACTTATATGTGTGGGATTTCTATTAGACTCTGCTAATTTAATTGTATTTTTACATTGTCAGCTCCACGACTTGGTTCGCGAACCTTTAGCTGTGTTGCCCGTGTCTGTAACACATCAGTATACTTGAATGCACAGTCCAGTGTCCAGCCAGCGACATTAAGGCTGAGCCGCCGTGAAAGATATCACGCTTGCTAAATATAGAGACTGTGTGTTTCTGCTTGCGATATCCGTCAAACCTAAATGGCTAAGGACATAATACTACTGTCATAGGAGTGGTTATTTATTTATTATTACATAATGAAAATTAGGGCTTTCGATGTTACCATAACTTGATATTTAGCTATGTATGTCAACAATAAAAAGTTCACAACATTTGCAGCCTTTTTTTTATCAATCACTGAAAATATGAGAGCATTGAAATGGAGTTCTCTAGCACATCAAGAATAAGGTATGTAATGGGCTTCATGCTTGCCACCTTAATATTCTTATTCATTAATAAAACATACCACCTAGGACTTCTGTGTGTGTGTGTAGTTGTGGGTATTGGTGGTGCAGTGGTTAGCGTAGCGTACTGGAAACCCAGTAACCCGGGTTTCATTTTCCGGCCACGGCTAACATCAGTGGGGGGTGATTAAAAAAAACTGGTTCTGGGTCTCCCTGAGGTCACCTCGCCATAAATTGGTATTTGTTGTATTGTGTAATCATCAGGCTGCTTGGTGTGTCTTTGTGTGTATAAAATGATTTTTGTAGTCACGAAGAAGAAAAAGTATAGACAATCATCTTCCACAAACAAATATTTTGTTAACTTTTTCCTTCCATAACATATTCTATAGTGGGTTTGGGACATGACGAGGGATTGGGGAGGCCTTCATCCAGCAGTAGATAAAAATGACAAATAACATTCTAACAGCAATATATTGAGCAAATGTGAAATAACCTTCATAGGAGTTCACTAATAATTCTTGCCCGGACATTCTATGAGGCCAAACAATGGACCCTCATGTAACAACAAAAACACAGGCCGTGTGGTATAAGGGCAACTCTCACATCAAAGCGTCATACTTGCAAATGGAAACATTACAAACGGTGCTGCACAGACCTTACCAGAGCGGTACAAAGTGAAACGCACGAAAACAAAACCACAAACAAACCTGTCTGCTCGCCAAAACCATTGCACACGTGTCTCTTCCATCGCGCTGACGACGACGACGACAAGAACAGGAAATGCAACGGTCCTCGCAGTATTTCCAAACCCATCGCATTATCCCAATTACGGTATCAATGGCTGCCACGCGGCAATACCCATCATCCTCAGGCATGCGAAGGCACATTATTAATCGCTCCTGGGGCTATTCCCCTCACGTCGACACGCGGCGCGTTTAATTTTTAATGCCAACTTTTCATTTTCGCCCGACGCTTACGACGCGATAATTACCGCAATAACGCAGCGCGGCGCTTCCAGATGGCAACGTCGCTGAAGGGAGCGCAACACCTCCGAGGACGGCAGGCGCTCACCGTGTGAAATTGTTCACTTGGACAAACTCGCTGGGAATATACGATTTATATATATATGATGTGTGTATATAAAAAAATAAACCAGGGTGAAAAAAAAATCATTAAACTCTCCTACGGAAAAACAACAACACTTCTTCGGAGCCCTCCCCACGGAGACGCCCGCCGTGTGGAGTGGCGGATCGCTCGCTCCGAACGCTGTCATCTGATCACGGCGCAATCAACGACGCCGCACCGAGAAAGCCCGCCCGGTTAGGGGTTCAGGACTGTTTCCCCATCGTGAAACCGTTTTGCCTTGCAGCCACGGCGGCGGCATCATAGCCCGGGACCGGTGAAGGGACACGCTCGCGTGGCCGAATTACGTCCGACAACCCTAGCAAAGCAAAGATTTGCAGGGGAGGGGGGGGCACGAATAAAAAAACGTGTTTACTTCTGTCCAGGCAATACTGACCCCCTCGGCGTCACGGGTTTTTGACGCTGGACTTGCGACGCGGAGTGTCGCCGGGCGCAGCAGATGAAACAAAGAACAAGTTTAATTAAATCCCCCCCCACCACCAACCAGCTGTCTCTCTGTCCACCTGGCAGGACACATGGGGGTCAAGTTTGGGTGGTATTTTCACCTCTTCCAAGTTGGGGAGAGGTCGCGCGCTGCGCTATGAACCCGGGGACCCGAGTTCGATTCCCGCTCACGGCCAACACCAATGACTATCTCAACAGGTCGTGGGCCTCCACTAGGTCGACTCAGCCTCAAATGAGTACCTGGTGCAGTGTGTAAACATCGCTACTATGGAGACAAAGGCGACCGCACATGGTACTGGCCACTCACCCCCTTGTGTGCCGTGCCAGCCTTCATAGGTGCTCGCTAACAGCACTTGCCCCAACAGTCTGTTGAATCCATACGGGGGAACCTTTGTCTTTGTCTTCCAAGTTGTGTGAGCAACATTGAGGGGGCGGCTTCCTAGAGCTCCCTTCTGATGGGGAGGCTCTTCCTCCAGCAGCGACGCGAGCGATCAATTGCAGGGTTGCGCCTTCACCCCACGCACAAAGCGCTCGGTGCTGCTTTACTTCTTGACCGTGCCGGGCACGACGCTGCTAGGGGAGCAGACCGGCTTACCTGAGCGCGCACGTTCGGGAGAAGACACGCATTTCGTTCACCGAGCACGCAAGGACAACAGCGCACTCCCTCTCTCGCTCTCTCTGAAGCCACACTCGCAGCAGAGCGTGCAGTCCGCTTGAAAGAAACACACAACGCCGGTAGGAATAAAATGAAAGAGGAATCGGGGGGGGGGGTGTGAGTGTAAAAGCGCCACTTTCCCGAGGCGAACCGACAGAGGTAAAGCAGCCTCCGCAGCCAACGGAAGAGACATTCTGGGCCCAAAGAAGGGAGGCGAGGGAGGCGAGCACAAACGTGGCGTTTTGTCCTTGCCAAAGTGCATCACCGCCGCGCCTCGTTGTCCCCGGAGGCGCGATGGCGTTTAGTTAAGGTGAGATATGCGCGCGTAAACAGCGAGGGCAATATGAAGGGGAGGGAAGAAGACAAAACGAGCGCGAGCGCGAAGAAAGAAGGGGAAAAGAAACGGAGCACCGCGGCTTACGAGGAGATGAGCATCGTGTGTGCACGGTGGGGGCGAAACGCAGCCCCGGAGAGAGACACGAGCACGTGGGCATCTCCCGCGAGCTCCGCTGTAAACACCGCGACACGGACGCGCCGAGCAAATGGGGCCGCCTCGCGTTCCGGGGGCGCTTCTCTTCCTTGCCCCCCACCCCGCACCCCCCTCTCTCTGTTGTTTAGAGAGACAAAAACAGCAAAACAGGCACAACTAACAAGCTAATGACTTAATTGCAAGAACGCAAAGAGCGGTGTCACGAGGGCGGTGGGGGTTGGTGGCAGCGTTAGGGGGATGGACCGAGCGGGTAGCGTCTGAGATGGGAGGGAGGGGGGTGGGAGTGGAGGGGAGAATGCATTTTCAAAGGGCACTTATTTGGAGAGCTGCTGCAATTAGCGAGCAATTGTGTATGAAGAAGCTGTGCTTGTGGCCTACTCTGGGTCAGTGTGGGCTTATAAAGAGGATGGGGTGGCAGGGGCAGGAAATGTGCTTTTCATCTGCACCAGTGCGTTTGACTCAGCCGCGGTGTTTTTTTTCTTTCCCGCACCAAATTATCGGTCTGCGTTTTGTCTCACCGCCCCACATTTGCATATTGCATACCTCCTGTGGGTGTAAATTATTTGTCTGTATACGGACAATCGTTGAGTCTAATGACTTTTTGCAAAGTTAAACGCGAAAAGAACAGAATTCTGCTGCGTGACAATGTCATGGCACTCTTCTCCCCCCCCCCCCCCCCCAGTAAGGTTAAGGATTCGCATCATTAAAAAAAAGTATCATTCGTGTTTTTTTTCGGTTTGTTTTGTTTGCCACGACGACGGAGGAGTTAAATGCAGAGCACGCGAGTGCGATGTCCCCACTGAGCAGACGGTGGCCTGCTTTGGTTAACCCTTCAGCCAAGACGTCTGGTGTCTGTGTATTTTGTAAATTAATATTACGATAGATAAATGTGAGAAATCCATTTCAGAGCCACTTATTCCCCCCCCCACCCCTCCGAGCTAATTAACAAGCCAGATTATGGGGAAGGATAATTAAGCCTGCGTTAATTTCAAATACATCAAGAAGGAAATGGTGGGACATATTGAATGGATGGATCATTAAATTCTCAGGCAGGTCAGCTGTATGAAATACCACAGACACCTTGCAGGATTCTAACAAATACGCAGGAATAATTTTTGTTTCGCCACGATTCACCACTGTCAAAATGTATCAGATGGGATTTTTAAAGAGTACACAAGTGAATTTAAAAATGAAACAACAAAAAATCTCGTGTCTATTGACTGGCGTGTCATAAAAAACGTCATTTTTTTGCAAAGCCTACAAAAAAATTCTACCTATCACCACATTCCCAAAAGCCCCCCGTAACACCCAGTCAACAAAGCTCACATTACACATTACAGTAAGCACAAGATAATAATAATAAAATGAAATAAAATGGAACGAAGACAAAAAAACTGAAAACGAGAGAGAGAGAAAAAAAAGAGCATCTCTCTGGGAGTGAATGTTTAATGGACGTCCTGGAGTTTTCTTTGATCTCAGCTTTCCCTCTCTCCTCCACATCAGCATCCTCCCGCCCGCTAAACAGCCTCTCAGATATATATATATTTTCTCTTTATTGTATATTTTTTTTCTTCCTCCCCGCGTATCGCGGAGAAGAGTGACGCGGCCTGCCTGCCTGCCTGCCGTGCAGATGTACCACTCTGCCCGCAGAAATAATAGGACGGGCGGGGGGGGGAAACGACAAACCCCCCTCCACATCCCATTTGTTAAAGCACTGCACGCGTTTGTACCAGCATTGTTTGCGGTCACGAGTGCACAACCACTGCTTTTGTGCCATCGAGCCAGATGGTAAGAAAGGCCGTGTTTTATGGGGGGCTGTGCGTGTGCCGTTGCATAAGGACACAGAATCGGTGTCTGTGCGCCGCCGTCGCCGCCGCCAGAATGACATTTCTGTTCGAATTGGTGTGTCAGCACCGCTGCCACCGCTCGCCGCACATGCGTGCCCGGCTTTGACATCTCAACCGTCGGGTGCTGTTTATTTATCACGTTTAGATTATGCTCTGTGTCCATTTGCATGCAGACACGCTCCTTCAAATATTTCAGTGGCCGCCCTCCCCTACCCCCGCATAATCCCCCCCCCCACCCCTAATGATGATGACCACTCAACAAGTAATGCGGCATCAAACTGGCCACTACAGAAGAGGAAAAAACACGTTTGTCACAACGGAGCAGCTAAAGTCTCAGTCGACGAAATGATTTCCACACTATTCCATTTGCTTATCTTCACGTCAACAAAGTAAATTCGGTATAAATAAGTTTGTTTCATGCGGAGTGAACAAGACACACACACACAAAATACAAGTAATAAAAACTGAAAAAAATCCAGTAGGTGTATGGCCACGCATACCTGCAGAGAAATAACAAAGTATCCAGCTCGAAATCCTATTGTGGTTTTTACGCCCCTGCAATAAAAAATAATGAAATCCCCCATCACATTCGTTCCCACTGCTTCCTCGCTCTCCCCTGGTGAACCGGTGCGGGCAGATGCAGGCATATAAATCGGGCGATTTCCGTGCCGCGCAATGGCATTTGTGGCAGACAGTCGGAGCTCAGTGCCATGGGACGGCATTGGCTTACGCAGCGCACGTCCGGAATTCGATCTGAGCTTAACGCGGCAGTGAGCAAAGCGCGCGGCGAAAAAAGCAACACGGCACTCGTATTGCCACTTTCGGAGGAAGATCCCGGCGTTGTTTTTATTTTTTAAAGAGCTGCCAATTTCCCTGCCGATGGCACCGCCGACAGCGCCATTCCATCACGGGGTTACGCGTGGCTCTCACGGACCCACGTACGCGTGGGTTGGCAGCGCGCGCACGCACGAATGTGTACAATGGAGAAGATCCCCTCTGTGGCCTTAAGAGGCTACTGGGGGGGGGCAAGTGCTGTTAGCGAGTAGCACCGATGAAGGCCGGCACGGTATACGAGGGGGGGGTGGTGGGCCAGCACCACGTCCTGACCGCCTTTATCTCCATAGTGCCTCCATAGTGGAGGCCCAGGAACTGTTCAAATAATCGCCGCTGGTGTTGGCCATGAGCGGGAATTGAACTCGGGTCAGCCAGATTCATAGCGCAAGCACGCTAACTGCTACGCCACCGCTCCCTACAAAAAATTATATATACAGACACACTTTCACAGGCGTACGTGCAGGAGAGCTCATCCACAAGTAGACGTGTGGATTTACTGACAATGGCACACAAAAGGTAAAGCTCTTGCGAGTAGGCTCTATGTACTGTGGGGGCCAAGTGCCGTGACCAAATATCTATTCGGGCCCAGAGAGCACCCCAGTGGGGTGATCAGTACCACGCACAACCACCTTTGTCTCCCAAGTGCTGTTTGCTTGCTGAACCAGGGACTCCTTTGCAAATACTAATAAACACATACACAGGAATATGCATACTCCCATATACAGTAAATAGAGACAGGCAGAAATATTTTCATATATATGAATACAATAGTTGCCACTAGTGGCTGAATGGGTCATGTAAACTCATTACATTGATATGTATCGATGCCTCAATGCATCGTTCCACCCCTAATGAACACAGACACACACTCCAAGAGAGACACACGCACAAAAGCAAGCACACTTACGCTGCAAACACAATCCCAAGCACACACACACACAGGCACTCACCAAAAAAAATCACAACGTTAACTCGTTTGAAACAAGCATTCCGCAACCTATGTTTGTCAGGCACTAAAGACGCTTCATTATCCAACCATGCCCCCAAAACACCCACTGATGTTCTGGTAGCTTCTAAGAAAAACTTTGTTGTTGAGCGACAAGGGGGGGGGGGGGTGTGGGGCAGGGGGGCTAAAACACGAAAAAAACAAGTGAAGAGATATTTTATTTGTTATTATTCTTGCTGTACCTTGGCTCGACGCACTCACACACATCATTACGGACACCTGCACGCAAAAAGAAACAAAACGGAGCGAAGCGGCGGATAATTTATTCCGGGTCACGGGGAGGCGAGTCGGCGCTCGTGCTAAACGAACGCGTAATGAGCATCGGGGATGCAGTTCCGGCAAAATGGAACGTTGGCCAAAACGCCCCCCTCTCTGATCATGGAGTGTCGGAAAGTTACGGAGGACGAGGAGGAGGAGGAGGCGGCGGCGGCGGCGGCGGGATCGTTCTCGTTCTCGCCATCCACATGAAAGGCAGCGGAATCGCACTTGCGCCTTCTGCACCGCGGCTCCGAGTTTTTCTCTCGCGAATTTTTTGTTGTCGTCCCCCCCCCCCCGCCGGCTGAGAGACAACGGGGGCGACGACGATGACGGCGGTCGCCCGTTGTTCGCGTGGGGGGCGGCGGGCGGGCGGGGGGGCGGCGGGGCGACCACGACGTCCCTCCTCTGAGCCGGGGACATTTTTAGACGCTGCATCACTCTGGTGACAGCAAGGTGAAGAAACAGCTCTGGCAATGACAACAGCTCGTTTGTTTTCCTTGTCAGCATGATTTTAATTCCATTATGTTTACAGCATCGTGTGCTTCTTTTTCGCACGAGATAATGAAGTGGGGGGGGGGGGGCGATTTTACGAAGCAAAAGAGCACCCCCCTCCCCACCCCCTGGCTATTACCCACACTGCTGTCTGCTCTTCTCCAGGACCAACTCTACCCACAATGCCCCGTGAAGGCCAGCATACTGGGACGAATCTCTCAAAGCCGTCCATACGTCCAACTCTCTTTCACTGTCGTAGTCCAAAAACCCCACATTACACCCAAGGTCAAAAAAAAGAATGTGGATACTTTTCCAGCTACCTGTTCTCTATATTGATTTAATTATACTTGTACAGCGCTTTGTCAATCCACTGCTGGATGATGACTGACCCACGATGTGCAGACGATGGGAGGGGGTTATTTGACCATACCTCGGCCAAGATGATTTATTGCCCTGCACGCTCTTGCTATTTTCCCAGTGTGTACAGCATCACACGCCTGTTTCTCGTCACGTCCTTAACAATGTATTATAGTCCAGGCTTATCGCTAAAGACACCTTTGTGCAATGATGCCATGTAAAGCCATGCCAAACAGCAATGTACTTGACGCTCCTTTTCTTTGTAAGGAAAAGCATTACCCCACTCAGGCTCACGAAATGATTACGCCGCCACAATGCAGCACTAATCGGTTGCAGAAGTTGACATGGCCACTGCGAGGTGCCGTGGTTTTGTCACGGGAAGGGCTCACACACAGCCTCAGTGCTGTGGACATCAATAAAAGAGCCAGGGGTCTGTTTGCCTACGTTCCCTCCGCTGGCTCCCAACCCAATCCCTGATTAAATTCAAGATCGCCCTCCACCCTCTTCAAGATCCAGCACGGACTCGCCACTGCCTGCATCTCCCCTCCCATCTCACGCTGCTCCCCAATCCGGGTCCCCTCTCCGCTACAGCAACCAATGGATTATGTCAAAGCATCCAGTGTCACTCAATTGGAGGTTGCCCATTCTCCTCTGCTGCACCCACGGTCTGGAAATTCCTCCCCCCCCCCCATCTATCTGTGCTGCTGCAGACTAGAACGGCTCAGTTCAGCCTGCAAACTTTATTTTTAACTGTGCCTATGACTGCCTCTCTCTCTGGCTCTACAACATAAATTTGAAGAAAAAAAATCCTCACAGTTCAACGAGATGTGGTTGCATTTAGATGATGCACAACTGAATATCGTACAGTGATCGTATTGTACAAGGGGCTTGTCTTTCCATGGGGAAAAAAACTAATTATACTTTGTATGTATGTAGTGTATGTTGAACTTCAGTTCAACACGTAGGCATTCGCGTCCAATATTAGCCATAGGAGGTTTTTGGGTTAGATTGCATAAATATAAATGTGTCGTTAAACCCAACACCACCCGACACAGCCAATTAGTAAGGTTTGTCACGTAAACAAAAGATGCCAATTCGTTACTAGTACAGCACACCGGTTGTGTGTTGGAGAGTAAATCCACAACATTTACGCGATCTAACCCACAAACCTCTATTATGGATGTTGAACTTTTTTCGCACCGTATGTAGCCAACCGTGCTATTCGGAGGTGCGGGGAAGGACAGCAAACTAAAAACAAACAGCAGTTCGAAAGAAATGAGTTTTCAATCTCAAAGAAATTAGTTTTCACTTTAGCCTTACCCACAATCCTGCCTCTTGATTTCCCATCTCACTGCAGCACTTTCACAGTTGGCTCATACGCAGTGAAGGGTCTGTGAATCCTAGCACGGGACGCACGCTTGCCCGGCGCTGCGAGTGATCAGTGAGAGCAGAGAAGCTGATGCATGGGCAGAGGCTCCATCCGAATCGAAGTCACTCATTTGCAAGGACACTCGGCAGCTTCCATGAGATACGCTCGGGGTCATAACAACAACTGCCGTTCGATTGGCACGGTTAGCTACGTTTGGATGGCTAAGTATGATGCGAAAGAAGTTCAACATACATATATTCTGGAAGATTAATCAGATTTGCTGTGGTTTAAGTCACATTATTCACCAGCACATTTTACACGTATGTAAAAAAGAAATAACATGAAAATCTAAATCAATACATTGTAGTAATTAATTACTCTTAAAATATCGAGCTGAAATAATCAGCTTCGCAACTCATAAATGTATTATTTGCATTAAAACGAATTATGTGTTGGCCATGAAGCATTGTGGTTAAATAAATCTACCTACATTGGCCTTTTCGCATTTACAATATTTAATTCCGCTGGATAATATTGGCCTGAAATGCCCATAGGCTGATGGGACCAATAATACTTTCCTCTCCTGTTGAGGGATGATCAGAGGTACATATTGAAAAGTTAACAAAAACACGTCTGATAATTCATTATCAGAAGAAGGTCTTCCCAATCAGTGTTAGTCACTGGGGTCGTTTAACCATACTTCACCATGCTGGTTAAATGCGATTTGTTTAATTTGGGGGGGGGGGGGGCGAAATCCAGGACCTGTTCAGATATCACTTGCCATTGACGTTTTTCATGGCCCAGGAATTGAAATCAGGTCGCTGGATTCATAGGGTGGTGAGCCAACTACTGTGGCCGCCGCTCCGTGCCAAATTAATAATGAGACCTTCAAGAATGACGACGTCATATATCTTCTTGGTTCTATCGGTAAAGTCACGTAGAAGGAAAATAATAAAATAATAAAAATAAAACATAATAAAATAATTCTCACGACGTTTCGGCCACAACGCAAGCAGCCGTCTTCAGGTGGAGAACAGGTCTGCCTTCTCGACAGACCTGTTCTTGTTATTTTCCTTCTACGTGACTTTACCGAAAGAACCAAGAAGATGAATCCCTGCAGTCACGAAAGCTTTAAATCGAGACGTTATATATATGTGTTGTGTTGCCTTGTGTCTTCCTTGTGAGAGGAAGCGAACGTCTTCATGGGAATTTGAACCTCATTATGAATAATGTGAACTTTCCTTGTACCGTACACCCAAAAATTTGTCATCAATGGGCAGTTCCACAAATTGGGGTGTGTATTTCAGACACTTTAAATACGCGTACACACATTAATATTGCCTTGATGTGGCTTTTTTACTGGGTCATAAGTATGTCAACCAATTTGCCCAGTAATTCATGGATAAATCATTTTTCCACCTCTCTTAATGAGAGAGAAATGTTCATAAAATACCATCCTACCATAGGTCCTCAGACAGTCTGACTTTTTCATCCATGCTGGATGACAACGGTTGCTTCATTTCCATGCACGTGTCAAACCATTGACTTATTCCATAAATAAGCCATGTTTTCTAAAACTACAGATAAATGCTTTCAAAATGACACCGCATATGTATTATTAAGATGAATGTGAAATCTTGTGCACGAGGTTGCCTAATTTGCGGAACTGTCCTAACGGCATGTTTGTGATTATTCTGACTTAACCTAACGTCACAGTGCACCGACCGTAAACTAATTAGATATTTATGCATTTGTCAGCCCTCAAACACCAACAATGCCCTGGCCTTGGTCAAGTGACCACGCATTTCATCCAGGGTTTAATTTCTCACTGAATATTTTCTGCGTCACTCGCTGGCAGACTGGTGATGGCACACGCATCCACAGTCATAGCAAGACGTACGGAGGATGTGGTGTGCTGGGTGGCAGAGACATCTTCCTCGTCGCTGTCCTGGACAGACTCGGTTTGAATAAAACCCTGGTGCCATCGCTCTGGGTAGGAGACTGTGTGAGCCCTCGCGCCTGCTCAGCTACGCAAGCTCTGAGCAGTCGAAACCAAACTCTGGTCCTAGCTGCTGCTGCTGCTGGTATTAATTTAATGACAGAGTTTGAATGAGCCGCAGAGTATTTCACATCCGAAGCTAATCGTTATAGACATCATAATGAAATACCCTTCCATAGGTTTTGTTGAACCACGAGATGGAACGGATTGTGGCCCTACTCGTTTAGACAAATACAAATTAAAAGCGTTGCACGCGCTGCACACGTCCGATGATTGCTAAACACGTCCCCAAATGACGTACAGAGCCACAATTTTAAATTAAGATGGAGATCTCGTGCGCGTGCGTGCTTGCGTACATGTGCGCGCGCGCATGTGTGTGTATGTCACACGTGAGGTAGAGAATGCTGATTCAAATTAGTCAATGTGGCAAGGGACTTGTTTTGCAATCATCTGGCGAGCGCAGTGTGTGTCACGACCTAATTCGTACTGGAGGTAGGAGAAATGGATTTTGGGAGGCCCTGAATTAACGGGTTTGCGTTGCTCTGCGGCTTCTAGACCATGAAGCCAGTGCATTCCCAGAATGCACAGATTTGTAGTCTGAAATTCATAGTAATGGTTTAATTATAAATAATGTAAAGATCCACTGATGGATGACGGCCACCCCGACACGCTGCGTCGGTCAAGAATGACCATACTTCACCACACTGGTAAGTGGCGGTTATTGAATTAGGTGGGGATTGGGGCGCGGGAGTAGGCTGGTGCAGATTATTACTCACCAACTAACATGGCCAGGTTTCTAACACAGTGCGTTCACCTGAATGCCACCAATCCACCCCCTAAATTCAACACGTATTTTCTATTTTACATCAGACTAGAAATATTTATATATTTGTCCAGGCAGTGTTAATGATGTATACGGTGTAGATTTTTAGTTTTTTCTTTTTAACAGTCTGCAGATCGAGAAATGACGGAGAAAGGATCCCTCTCTCCGAGCATAGCTCCTGATTTCGCCCTTACATGACCTAGGAACGGATATGAAAAACCGGTCTTTCTCTTCGTCACTCTTGAACGCTATCCTCCCCGCAAGCAGGGAACATTTCAAAACAGCACCTCGCCATGTATCTTTCTGGTGGGAACTTTACTACGAAGGGACACAACTATTTTCCTTACCACATCCCTTGCTTGGCGCAGTAAACGACACACACACACCCACACATTAAATCGCTATGCAAGGATGCCATAATTTTTCATCATGGGATAATAAGCATTCGCTCAAAACTCACACTGCTCAATTTATTTTTGCATGTGGTCACTCCGTACGCCACCGCAGCAAATGTTACGTGATCAATAAAAATAAACACGGGACTGAAAAATAAGGGCAATGTTACTTTAAGTCGATGGTATATTTTAAGTACATGTACTCAATGTTTTTTGAATTGTAATAAAAACAATGAAAAAAAGTACTCGGTGTTTTAAGCAAACTTCGTATCGGTCGAAGATGAATAATTAAAGTCACGTTTCTTTCTTCTACTCTTTACACCTCCCCCCCCCGTGTACATATCGATCAGAAAACATGAACAATGACAAGTAACGTGGAACAAAAGGCGAAAAGTGAGCAAAGATTCACGGACAGATGACATGCTTGGCACTGCAGTTGAGAGGTGGGAAGCGGGCCACACGTGGATTACGGAACTTACAAATATGAGACACAATATTGACCATCAAGGAGAGCAAGTGGGCTTAGGTAGGACATGGCGCTGGAAGGTTTGATGATGGCTGGTGGATAAGACCAACAATGGAGTGGCAGCCCGAGAGGGTGCGTCCACCACCGAGCAGATGAAGCAATGGAATCGGCTTGTGTAAATTCGCATCGCTACACTTTGTTTGTTATTACATAGTTGTGGTTCTATTTCGGGTTTTCCCCTCCCCCCCGCTTCCATTTGCTTCATTGTTGCACTTGCTTTCGGGGGGGGGGGGGGCGTGTTTGCCTTGTCATTCTGGCGACCCAGGTCACCCTTTGAAAACAAAAGACTATCCTGGTCCATTATTCAGTTCTCACCTGGGTGCTTTAACAAAATAAACGTGAACTTGAGAATTGGCGACAGCTTTAGGGCAGGGGGGGCGGGCGGGCTTTTATCCGGCAATGGATACATCGTGGCCGATAACGACGAAACACTGCCTGTGGCTTGTTCATAAGCACAGACCCCAACAGTGTCACGAACGTGTAAAAGAACAGACTCCTGTGTGTGTTCAGGTTGCATCTCAATTGTCTACCGACAGAATAAGTCATATTTCTCAATTACTCCAAACGAAGGCCCGCCAAGCCATTGTTAGTCCAAGTGCTGATAAATGTATCACGCCGAGTACAATATATACAATGCATGCATGCATAGAGGCAGCACACACACAAATAAGCATCGGCATGCACTGGATCGCCGCAAGATTATTCAAATAACCCTTTTTAACATAACACGCAAATGTTATTCACGCTGCGACAGAATAAGCGAGACGCAAAAGGTGTTCACGGAATCCGCTCCGCTTCATTAAGAGTAACATCGGATATAGCTCGTCGACTGTGTCTCCACATGTAAATACAAATATTTAGAAGTCCATCGACTTATTGGCTTTCCAGACCAATACAGTATTATCCATCAGCGTTTACTTTAAGCAAGCACATTTCCGGGTCATCATTTGGGCCTTCTTCTGAGTCAGGCCCCGTATGAAGAACAAATGCTGCTGGGTTTCCAGATGTTAATGACAAGAGCACTCCATCGAAATTGCGAGGGCCCTGTTCAATGCATACAGAAGAGCGTTCTGCTTAAATGTGCTTTTACCCACAATATTCCACAGTAAAGCATAATGCGTGTGTATGCTTAAGAGTTCCGTTGCATCGACACATGATGTGGAAATGTATGGTGAACTTCTTTCGCACCGTACGTAGCCCACCGTGTTAATCGGAGGTGCGGGGGAATGACAACAAACTAAACACAAAAAGAAGTTCTAGAGAAATGTGTTTCAATCTAGATTTAAAAGTGCATAGCCCGAGTGGCTTCCTAATATCGAAAGGAAGAGCGTTCCAGACGGCCGCAGAAGCGCACATGAAAGCGCCACGTGATGCGGTGATAGTCTTTGTTCGATGGCTAGCCAAAAGCCGCTGCAAGGATGACCAGAGTTCACGTGATGGTTCATTTGTGGCAAGCGCTTTCATAAGCTATAAGCACAGCGCTTGCAGGTGTAAACGGAGCTAGAAGACACTGTCAAAGCTCTCTTCTCCAGGACGGCACACGCGAAATGTTAATTAACTTACAACACAGACGTTCGGCCAATGCATTCTGATTAACGTGTGTAGCGCATGTTTAAATTAATAGCGGCTCACTCAGGCGGGGCCCCTGCAATCAGAAACGAGCCACGCTCCTTCATACGATTATGATTGTAATGATGCTAGATGTTCATGAAAAGGGACATTTGCAAAAAACGCGGGCATTGTGCCCAAGCAGAAATTTTGTAAAGACGCGTACGTTAAAATCAAATAAAAACGTATATGTATGCATCGAAATATACAGCGCAAATTTGAGCTAAACCCAATTCTTTTAACGAAAAAAAAACACGAACAAATTTGCCGATAAGCCAGAGGCGCTATCTTTGTGTCAATAACATAAACAAATTGAACAATTGCTGGTATTTTCCAGCAAGTGCCTTCAAACCACCAAACATGACAATTGCTGTAAATCTTTCACGGGCTAATCACACTGCGAGATCAGAAACAGCGCCGAGGCTACGGCAAACACCTGAACAATGGCAGCTGCAGCCTGAGGGTTACACGTTAACAAGACGTAACAGCGGTGGCGGCCCATTGTTTTGGAAAAGGTCCAGCCCAGGAGCCGGTCTTGGCCGCTTTATCTCCGCGTTCCACCCCACTCACTTCACCACCACCCTCCCCGCCAAGCCGCCCCCTTTCCACGCCACACTCTCACCGCAAGCGGCCAGGCAAAGGATGGCAAACGCCGGGACCTCGTTGAGCCGAGCTCCCGTTGAGCCGAGTTTGCTCAGGGAGATAAGTCCCCACCCACCCTTCCCCGTGAGCCGGTGTCACCGCCAGGGCTATCTTATCGGCGTGGCTGGCGCGTGCCCTGGCCACAACCGATGCACGTGGCATCAGAGCGCTGGCGGCATAAGCTGCTGATGCTGCTCCTGCTGCTGATGCGATCCAAGCCTCACCATTCATTGCACCACGTGACTATACCCACCGACCCTGAGAGCCCCTCTGTGAATCTCCACTGCGTTGCATTGTCTGGAAAAAAATAAATCAGGGTTTACCGTGCACATCAAAATGACTTTTTTTGTAGCCCCCCTAAATTATTAAATGGTGTTATGTAGCCGCTTTTTTGTTCGGATGAAATTAAATACGCTGCGTCTGTTTTGAAGCTTGTTTTTATGTACATGCATTTAATTGATTGTACGTGTTTCCATTACTATTTAATAGCGATCCTCTCTGCGTGTACGCACAGTGCGCACGGGAATTCCTTTTGGCACAGGGTCAAATTCTACACAAGCATAAAAACAAGCACATTCGTTGAAACTCGTGTATACCGAATCGAGTAAAGGCTTGGGATATAAACTGTTTACAATTATTTACTTGTGAAAATACAACGTGGACTTACTTGCCGTGTCACCCACATATCGGGCAACCCAACGCCTCCACAATAGGTATCGTTCTTAAAAATATGCTATCTATATACTGTGTCCTTGCTGCATAATATAACCTGTAGGTGCAACTAGACCACTCGGATCTGTTCATGCCAACGACGAGGACCAAATGCGGTCATCGCGACTTCACTCTAGACGCGACGGCGGCGGTGGCACCCCCGGTAGAGATATTTACGCGCCGACTGAAAAACAACAGCGCACACCTCGCACCGACAAAAGGGCCGAAAAACACTCGCTGAAGACGCACGGCGATTAGCAGCTCTCAAGGAACGGTCCCGATCATGGCTCCGCCAACACGCAGCACCGTTGCAGGTACGCGCGGCTCTCACAGCGGACTCACGTACGCGTGGGTTGGCAGCGCGCGCACGCACAAATGTGTACAATGGAGAAGATCCCCTCTGTGGCCTTAAGAGACTACTGGTGGGGGCAAGTGCTGTTAGCGAGTAGCACCTATGAAGGCCGGCGCGGTATACGAGGGGGGATGGTTGGCCAGCATCATAGTGGCGATGTTTAGACATTCTGCCAGGTACTCATTTGAGGTTGAGTCAACCTCGGGGAGTGCCCAGGAACTGTTCAGATAATCGTCATCCATCCTTGTTGAACTTTGTTCGCACCGTACGTAGACAACCGTGCTTATCGGAGGTGAGGACTAATTCTCGGACTAATTATGAATAAACTGAAGGATAATTAAACGTAAGTAAAATTACTTCATGTGTGGAGCGGTGGCACACTGGTTAGCACACCGCTCTGTGATATTTTGAATGGTCCTGGCTGAACCCCGGGATGGTGAAATATGGTCAAACAACCCCACAACCGACGCGGCATATGCCTTCAAGCAATTAACTGACAAATGTCTGAAAATCATTCATTTCAGTTTTCAAATATAATTCTATGAATGTAACGAGTAGCTCGAACTCATATCCAACCGAACATATTTATACACAGGCCTAATTGCTATATTTGTTAAAAAGCCACTCATTTATAATATTTTCTACGGGAATCACGCGGCCACCTCTCTCTCAAACGAACATCTAAGAGCTGCGGCTTTCAGCCCCCAGAAACCTGAGAATCAGCCACCTCTGATGAGGTCACAGGTTCCACTCTCGACGGAATGACTCCATTTGATATCGGCGACTTTAAGAGACATTCAGCGCGGCACTTAAGCATAAGAAGCGCACCGTCAATTCCCTCTCAACACTGCGAGGCCCTTTGATGTGAACTGTTTAGCCGAACAATGCTCAAGCCCAGCCGGCACTCGCGCTGATTTATGCCAATGGAACGTCGCCACCAACACGACCTTACGAGAACTCCAGCCACAAGGACAGATAACCTTTGCGTAAAACGTGAACAAACGATATGCCGTAATATACTGTCTTATAAAACATTATCTCGGAGGACAATAATTTCAGCAGGGTGGGGGGGAGGGGTGGGGGGAGGGGGGGGAGGTGTGAGAAAAAAATTGCATTATTTCAAAACTTAACGCTCCGTGAAAGAAGGAGGTAATGCGGCAATCGAGAACGTGCCAAAGGGCCGATCCGAAACGGCTTCCGAGAAAGGCAGCAAAAATTTTTTTTTTTAGCGTTGTTTAAAAAAAAATAACTTCCTCTCAAATTCCATTACACCGTTTTTCATTAAACTCAGCAGCCATCATTAGTTTTAAAAGATAATAACTCGGCGCGCAGTGATAAGCGGACGGACGCGGCCGCTGCGAGCCCCACTGCGAGCACATTTCTTTGATTTTAATGCGTCTTGGGGAGAGAGGCGTCCCTTGGAGCAACTCTCCCCTGCTGGCGTTCGGGGAGGGGGACGGGAACCTCCTCACGCCCACGACTCATTACGGTTGCCGCCTAAGCACCGTCGTTCAAACGCGCAGATTTGCGGGGTCCAGCCACGTCGCAGGCAAATGTTTTGCTTCGTTTAAAAACGCGGTCCCGATGAAAAACTTTGAATGTTCTTAAATGAAATGAAAAGGACGGAGGGAGGGGGTTTTTATTTTCATATGTGAAAAATAAGGAGAAAAGTTCAATGGAATACGTCGCCTTGAACTTTGCGAGACATGCGAATGGGACGTCTGTTCTCCGACGAGCCAGAGCAACAGCAGAAACAAACTTTGTTGCTCCTTTGAAAAATATTTAATCGTAAGAAGACGAAAAAAATAACACGTGTATTACGGACCGCCGATATCTGCAAAAAAAAAGTTTTTAAAGACTCTTTCTTCACATTGTTTAAGTCCGTACCAAAACAGAAATATGTTTTTAAATGCCAAGTTTGACCCGACGTTCCACTTCGCGTCGTGCACACCTGTTCTCACCTCTCTCGACAAATTAAACGCGATTGTAAAAAAAATAAACACACTCGGAGCGCGACCTGTACAACCGTTCGTGTGAATCACGTACAAGGCAATTTTTTGTCATTTTGTTTTACGGCGAGAACATCACTCGAACACGTAACCGATGCATGCGCACGACGCCAACACACAGCGCAATGCAAAACCCGAAATGAGAGAAACACAGACAACCTCCTCACACTCCCTCTCTCTCTCTCAGCCCCCCCCGTCCCTGCTTCCAACCTTCTCCCCAAACTCGTTATCGCACCAACCCTGGTCCCACGCCGCGGCGAAACATCGACTAATTAAAATGTCAGCGTTTTAGGCTTGCAAGGAGATATCCAAAAGGTAGCGAGGAAATCAATCACCGGGACAGACCTGACACGGCGGGTTCTCTTGATGGAGTAAAAACAGGGAAAGCGACGCTCCTTTGAGCTTCCTCTCTCCCTCCTCCTCCTCTCCTTCAGGAAAAAAAAAATCTCACTCCCCCCCCTCCTCGTCCTCGTCGTCTTCTGGTGTCGCGACCCCCCCCCCCTCCGCCCGCGTCGCCCCTCCACCCCAGCTCAGCTCAGCGAGCACGAGGCGAGAGAGGAGCCACTTGACACACAACAAGGACGGCGGCAGCGGTGGCGAAGGCTGTCGCTCCGTAGCGGAGTCGGCGGTGGGATGAGAGGAGCGCAGAACGACCGGCCCGCTCACGATGCTCGCTGCTTGCCCCGGGGGGTGGTGGTGGTGTGTGTGTGGGGGGGGGAGAGACGCTGAGACGAGCAAACGGACCCGGAGCCACGGCTGCGGCGCAATTGGTCGGGTCCGCTCTCTAATCACGACTCGCATAAATAAACAAACGGAGCTGCGAGGGCTTGACGGAGCGGGGCGGGAGGGGAGGGGGGGCCGCACGCGGGTGTTGTTGGGGTTGCGGTGGTGGGTGGGTGGCTGGGTCGTGGAGGGCGCTTGTGAGCGAAACAAAGCATTCCTTAACACGACAATGGGATTCCTGTACTGGCCTTATCACTCTGGCTTTGGTCAACAGAGAGGCCTGTCGTTGGGTAAACAGGGGGGGGGGAGGGGGGAATCACAAAGCTGCCCCCCCGCCCCCCTTTTATCCGGGATGCACCACCAACCCGGATGACACCACATTGTTGTTGCTGATGGAAATGAAAAGCTCTCGCCACACCGAGGGGACACTTTAAAAACAACACAAATCCGGAGCAGTTTTCTCATCATTGTCATCTCCATCTTAGTCATCGCTTTGTTGTTGTTGTTGTGTTTTTTTCTTCTTCGATTCTCACGACAACGACCGCAGCAGCAGCAGCAGCGCTCGCTCGCGTAGACGCGCTCGCACCTTCTCGGTCGTTTACAAAACGATCAACCTTAAATGTGCACCGTTCCGTAACAATACGCAAATGTTAACGGGTCAATTTGCGGGCAGGCGGGCGGGAATCTTAATCGGAATCACTGGCAGAGGTGTTTTGTAACATACAGTCCATTGTGCACTGTGGGAGACTGCTATGTATAATGTACACATAATATACATACACGTCACACATACACACACACACGTGCGCGCGCTGCATTCTCGAGTAATAAAAAATGTATATATTCGTAAGTTGAACAAAATGAGGAGGGGGCAAATTAGACACATTCTCGAACGACTGTCCTAAAATAGGAAACAAACTAAAATGCCGTAAAAACATTGAAGTCACCACGCACGTGGACTATTTATACCGCAGGGTTGGGCACAGCGCGAGAGCCCAAGAATGGAAATGTTCTCGCTGCGGCACGGGCAGGAGAACAGAGGCACGCCGCGCACACAGGGCTCGGTAGAACACCCGATCGTGGCACCATCCTGACCCCCGGTTGTGTTGATGTCACTCGACGCGCGCGACAACGTGGCCACCCTCGAGTGGATCGTGGCGCCCCCCACACCCCCCCTCCTGCCCCCCAAAAAAAACAAGTCGCCTAAGTGCAGGTTGGTTTTTTTGTATGGAAACCTACAGTCCGTTTTATGGAGAGAGAGAGAGAAAAAAAATCTACGCGTTGACATTCGGCCGCGTGCGTCAAGAGAGGTGTCGTGCTCAATTTGAGCCTTCAAGGTGGTGCTCGTCCCGCCCGGTTCGCAGTCGTCACCGAGCGAGTGGCGGAAATTCCACATTCCAATCGCAAGGGCGATTTCTCTCCACACGGCAGCCCATTTGGGATCTTCCCCACAACAACAACAAAAACAACGCTTGTTTTATGAACCCCCGGAGTGATGGTGAGCCGCGCGAACTCACAACCAGGATTTGTACTCGAGCACAGTGAGAAGACGCATGGAGACTGACACAAAAATGGTGCAAGCGAGGCTTAAAATCGCACCAAGAAGCGTGGGGAGACAGACGCTCGCGATCGACACTGAGCTCGAGATAGAGGAACAGGTGGGAGCGGAGCGCGTGGCCAAAGTTAGAGACCTCTAATTGACTGCTTGGACCAGCGAGTGGCCTGGGCAGGACACCTCTGATTGGCACGGTTGACGACGTACGTTGCGAAATAAGTTACCGAAAGAACCAAGAAGATGAATCCCTGCAGTCACGAAAGCTTTAAATCGAAGTTTAAGTTCAACATACATACGACATGTCACGAGAAGGGGTGAAGGCCGGCGGTCGCAACTAAAGTAGCAAAAGAGGGGCAGCCAAATGAGGGGACAAAGACAAAGATCCCCCGTATAGCCTTAACGGACTGTTGGGGCAAGTGCTGTTAGCGAGCACCTATGAAGGCTGGCCTGGCACACGAGGGGGTGAGTGGCCAACACCACTCCCGTCCGCCTTCGTCTCCCTAATCGCGATGTTTACACACTGCACCGGGTACTCATTTTGAGGCTGAGTCTACCTAGGGCAAGCCCAGGACCGGAAGGAACACACCCGAAGAGGACGACCACCACGGAGTTGGAGCAATAGAATGAGCTACGCGTGCAGGCGCTGGGTGGATTGTCACGCCGCAGGACTGTGCGAGACGGCGATGGCTCGGGGGACACCTCGATGCAGCAGTGGAATAATCGTGGCTTATCGTATTCTTCGTACGGCCGATATTGACGTAGAACAACAGCTACGATTTGACATTGAGGTTGTGTTGAGCCAGAGAACTGCATGCCCGAGTAGCGGGGCGGTGCATCGCTGTGACGATGCCTTCTTCGTATTCGTGAATCTGGCACCGAGTCACTTTGTGATCCATGGTTTTGCTCCGGGCAACCACAGTCGCTCACTGGAGAATGTTTTATTATTATTATTATCCATTTCTCAATCAATTATCCGCATCTGTCATGACTTGAACGGATGCGGTCTTGCGTTGCCCTCAATCATCAGCATCATCATCATCGTGGCTGATGATGATGATAATGATTACGAGCCATGACAATTAGTAGATTTTGCAATGGTGAGTTATTATGGAGTCAATATTGTGAACCAGATGCAGAACTGGTTCTAAGAAGGGGTAGATTGTTTCAAATTACCATGCCAAGGAGACACGCGTGGCTGTATAATTAATAAGGAAGGTTCAATCATTAATTCATTCATTCTTGCCAAATCGGCATTTTATTACACTACCATTCAATTCTTCATCAAACAGTGCAACCATTATACACACGTTGTGCAGTCCATCCCTTCCGTCAATCAATCTACTGTTAGATGAGACTCTCTTTACACTGTGTGCGGGTCGTAGGGGAGTTATTTGATATTTCATCAGTGTCGGCTATGGTGAGCGTTGGGAGCGTAGACTTGGGCGTATAGTACAGAACAACGTTCAATTTTGTTGCACTGTCATCTGCTGACCACCGCGCAAGCACTATGCAGGCTCGTCTTTGCTTAGCTTCTGAGATCTGATTAGATCTGATCAGATCGGGCACATTGTCGGTGATTTTGGTGACATTTTAGCTGGAACAGAGTATATTGTGCAATAGCAACACTAAGCCACCTCGTGTGCATGCTGGCGTTTGTTGCTTTACAGTGAACTTATCACGCAATTGTACTCGGCGCAATCAGACCCTAACTCAAATGAAGTAATCATTTAAATTGCTTATTTTAAAAAAAATTACGAGATGGAGAAGCTTAACTGGATCCACCATTTGACGCAATATTTCCACTCCGCATGTTCCCTTTCCTGTGTTTTGTCCAAAAGTGTGCGCAGTCTCTCGTTTTGTCCTGCGTGGGGTGAATTTCCGAAGAAAAACTCCAGGCTGAAATCAGTCGCGAGAACTTCCCCAGGGGGCCTTTCGCGACCACGAAGCGACAAGAAACGAGGCGTGGCTGCAGCACGGACACAGACCGATGGGAGAGAGACGAGACGCGTAGGCTGCTGGGGAAACGAGACAGAGACGGGGAGGCCGAGGAAAGGAACTGTCAGCGATCGATGCAAAACCACGCGTGCGGAGGCGGTCGGGGGTGCGACGGAGGGTATAGCCAAAAAAAGAGAGAGTTGCAAACACAACAGTCACCGTCCGAGACAAAGAGCCACTGGTCCAAAGCGTGAAGACGAGTCGACTTTCAGCCGCAGAGAAATACATCATGCCACAACCGGGAGGCTCTCGCTCTCTCTCTCTCCCTCGTCGTCTCCCTGGAGCTGAATTTTTATGAGGAAAGATGGGCTTGTTGGTTTAGACGGCTGGAGCAGTGTAAACACGCACCCGTGGGGCGCGCGGGAGTAAGGCGGCTGCTGACACGACAAGCGGACGGCGCACAAAGGCACCCCTGACGGTCGGCGCAGACGAGAGCTAAGAGGGCCTTTCTATCAGAGGGGTGGCAGAAACGTCACTCTTTTTTTTTCTCTCTTCCGCGGGATTTCATGTCGAGGGGCAACGGGTAACGCGCAGTCAACAAAGTCACAAGCGACTCAGAAGAAGCCCTCCCTCTTGTTGTGGTGGTGGCGGCGGTGATTTATTTATTCACCCCGTAACCTCGCGTTTCTAAAACTTTCTCAGCCGACGACGCACGCCGTCGTCCGCCAAAAAGACGCCGCGCTTTTGTAAACACGGACAGAGAGAGAGAGAAAGAAAAACGCGTTTGGCAAACGCGCGTGACGACGAGGACGACTTTGCCGGACCAAGCGTGGTCCCCACACAATAAAGCCCCAGCGGCACCGCGTGATGCGAAGGCGACGGTTGTTTATCAATTCGGCCGCAGCACCTCCCTACGTCAAACAATCTTAGCGGCACACACCCCACAGCGCAGCTGTCTAATGTCCTTCTCGACCACGTAATTGCCAATGTCAATATCTGCAATTACAAATCGGTATTGCTTAATTACAATGCACGGCACTCCTTGCGTCCTGATCTAATAGGTGTTTTTCTTTGGGTACGGAGCTGGCAAGCTATAAATGACCCCCGTGCGTTTCAATGACTATACTGTATCTGTATAGGTACAGCACTGACCTTCCACAGTGAAGCCGGGTCGTCGTTCATTCAATATCCAGGGCCCTCTTTAGCCAAGGTAGCCTTCCATTATACCATTTGCCAGGTCACACCATAATAGCCACGCTGCCTGCTAAATGGTCTCCTATAAATGGTAGTCATGTTGTTGTTTTTTAAAAATAAGTAAATAATCAAATGAGCAAAACAATAGATAATGAATGCAGGCAAGGGGAACATTTTTACTCATTAAGCATTAATGAACAAATGGAGAAAAAAGAGGCAGTCACCTACGGGATCAGCGATGCAAGAAAGGAAGGAAAGAATGAACGGCACCTGGCATTAAATTAACAATCAAGTAAACGTGCGTTTTGCTCACCGAGAGAAGGGCGACGTTCAGCTGATACCGGCGAGAGCCACCGGGTGGTGATCATAAAGCAAGGGTCTCTATTTTGCCGTAAATTCACGGAGAAAATAGAGTAGCAATAATTAAAGCTGCTACTTATTAATGTCCTTAATCGCAAGCGTGACTTATTTGAGGTGCACTCACTTTACGGCTCAAAATCTGAGCGAGCTTAACAAGACACGAAGATCGTACAATTATACAAAAGGCACACTTTGTACTCCTCGTCAATACCCGGGGCCCGGCTTAAATCGGCGCCGCGTTAATTGTAAACAGATTGACTCTTGTACGGCTAATGTGTCCCCATCATGTGCTGGGCTGATTACGCACCGCACCGGGAAGTCCGGTAATAAACCGTGGCGACGCGGCGACGTTTCCAGGCTTTCAATGGGATATTTTTTCTTTTTTTGTGCGGGAGGAATTCTCTCTCTCTCTCGAGCCCATGCGGACATTCAAACAGAAATCGATCCGATGCCTCCGCGACGTTATCGACGACTTGTAAAAACTCACGACGATGATGACCAGGATGATGATGATGATGATACTGGAATAATGATTACTATTGGTTCGCCCTCTCCATTTACCGTGTGGTCAATTCCAAATCAAATGTATCTACCGTCTCTGCAACAACATTACATTATACTTGGAAAGAATCATAAGGATGATGATGATGGCGATAATGGCGATGATCATGATGATATCATAGTAATAGCTTTGATGGCTTTTTTGTTCCATGACAAGACATGGTAGCGGCTGCTCTCTCTGTCACTTTCCTCCACGGATGTAAAAAAAAAATCATTCCGCCGTCTCTGCAACATTATACGGCGTAACATTTGTGAATAATCGATGACGACGACGACGATGATGATGATGATATCAGAGTCGCGGATTGTGTCAATTTTTTTTGCCCACGACGGGGGGGCGGGGGGGGGGGGTTGGGCGACGATCGGTTTTCGCTCCCTCTCCGAAAAGCGGACGCGGGCGCACGGAGCGTAACGCGCGGGGAGTGGGAAGACATCAAGGTTAACCGTGTGCGTAAACGCCGTATCGACTGCGGGAGCGGGCCCATGCATCACGCCCCGCGCCGGTGACAGGCGAGGGATGCGCAGAAATGAGGCCACTATTAAAGCCGCCGCCACCGCCGCCGCCGCCGCCCTCTCGGCGCCCAGCTGGTGCAACACAGCCAGCCTCCTCCTCGTCCTCCTCGCTCTCCTGAAGTTGCATCCGCAAAGCGGAGGCCGCCACCACCACCGCTGCCCCCCCTCCACCCCCCCGTCTGTGAACTTGTGCAGGGCGTCATTACAGTATCGATGATAAAAAAAAACACTACGCGTAATTACAGTGTGACCTCATGTGTTTGTGTGTGCTTATACAAAATGAAATCATGGCTGTGAAATGTTTTTATTTATTTTTTTAAAGCAAGCTCTGTGTGGGTGTGAGATGTTTGGATGTTTAGGGCTTAGCAACTGTGGGCTTCACTCAGGGAAGATGCCTGAGAGAGTGGATGTTTGGCCAAACGTGATTGTGTGTCCAGTGTATGCGGGTATTCTCCAGTATACATGCTCCTGCCGATGTTTAGAGAACGAAAAAGAGAGAGAGAGGGATGGCTGGGAGAGGCCTCTGGTGAAAAGCATCCCAGAGTCTTTCGTTTTGTTTAACATTCCAGCCCACGGTTGTTTTATTTGATGAAAGCTGGGGGTGTTATCATTCCACATATTTTATCGCTTAAGCTAAAAAGCACATCCTGAACCTTCGAGACCCCTTAAAACTATTTTTCACATTTTCATTATCAAAAGAGGGTGCCACTGGCTCTTTTGTGTTTTTTTGTATTGTTTTTGTTTTAATGCTTACTGTTATGAGCGCCAAAAAAAACCTCCCTGCGATTAAACGAGTCAATAATGGCCACGGCCGCTCAGTCCAGCCTTAATCTAAGGAAGCTATTGTTTATCCACAGTGAGCCTCACTCCACACAATGCAACGGCCCCCCCCCTCCTACCCCAACACGTGAAAATCTATATGCAATGGCAAGAAGATAGCCGTTGCTGATAAGTTCACATTATTCATAAAGCTTAGGCACAGCCGACCTGTCCCTCCGAAACAACACAGCTCCTTTGCTATCTCCAGATAAAGGCCAGCGCCACCCCAGCTGCCTCGAGTACTTTCTGACCTTTACAACGCTGCTAAGTAGTTTGATGACGTACAGCATATCTGCTCAAAAAGGCCGAGAGACTGCGCTGTAAACAACAACAGCAGCCATCGTGGGACCTTCCTTGCCAGCATCAAAATATAATAAGAGGTTTGACCCTTTCTGGCAATAAAACACCAGCGGTGTTAAGATGTTAAAACACCGAACAAGACACCTTCTGCAAGCAATCATGTCTGCATTAACCACTTATACTTGTGGTGAACATGCAAACAAGAAAACATGCTTTGGTAATATGTGATGCATTGCAGAGGTGGGACAAAGTCATTGTTATGCAAGTCCAAGTCGAGTCGCAAGTCATCAAATTCATGACTCGAGTCTGACTCGAGTCCAAGTCACATGACTCGAGTCCACATCTCATAGGTGGGACAAAGTCATTGTTATGCAAGTCCAAGTCGAGTCGCAAGTCATCAAATTCATGACTCGAGTCTGACTCGAGTCCAAGTCACATGACTCGAGTCCACACCTCTGATGCATTGTCTTTGAAACCGATTAGTCCACACCAGAGACAGCTTTCTTTATTAGAGCCTCGTCTCAAACAGTGTTCGACCAGAGGACGCCAAAAGGCGAACAGCACGAAGACGATGCACTATCAGGACATTGAGAGTTCGGGGTGAGCAGCTACATTGTGGGACTTCCCTTGCCAGCATCAAAATATAATAAGAGGTTTTACCCTTTCTGGCAATAAAACACCAGCGGTGTTAAGATGTTAAAACACCGAACAAGACACCTTCTGCAAGCAATCATGTCTGCATTAACCACATGCACTTGTGGTGAACATGCAAACAAGAAAACATGCTTTGGTAATATGTGATGCATTGTCTTTGAAACCGATTAGTCCACACCAGAGACAGCTTTCTTTATTAGAGCCTCGTCTCAAACAGTGTTCGACCAGAGGACGCCAAAAGGCGAACAGCACGAAGACGATGCACTATCAGGACATTGAGAGTTCGGGGTGAGCAGCTACATTGTGGGACTTCCCTTGCCAGCATCAAAATATAATAATAGGTTTTACCCTTTCTGGCAATAAAACACCAGTGGTGTTAAGATGTTAAAACACCAAACAGAAACATTTTGCAAGGAATCATGTCTGCATTAACCGCAGCAGCCCTGCAAAAAAAGACCTCTTTTTGCCATTTAATACACAACACAATCAATAGCAAATGTATTACAGGAAACGTCCTTGCCAAAAATTGCGTGGTTCACCAGCAATGGTGCAAGCAAGCCTAACTGCTAATGAGACACTGAATGTCGACACAGGGTCAGAGTTTGCTTGGATTTAACCAATACTGCTTATTTTATGCACTCCCAGAAGGCAGTGCAGGTTGTATAAAAAATAAAAGGGTTACATTTTTTACGTGCATAGATAAATATGTGGGGAGGAGGTGAAACTTATTTTATTTTTTTGTATTCCTTACTTCTGACCCTAAATAATGCTCTACATCCGATTCGCGTGGTGGTGTACTAAAATATGTTTTAATAACAGGCACTTTTAAAATTAAAAGCAGTGATGCAGAAATGCTACATTTCTATTTTTTCAAGCAACGTGCAGGCATTGTCCTAAATGCCGGCATTAATAAGATCATAAAGGATATGTCCGGACTGCACCTTGCCCAGAGTTAAGGCTTCCTTTGGTGGATAAATAGCAGGGATTATGGCTTATCACAGAGGGCCTAAGAAAATGGGGAAGTGAACAGTTACTCTACCTAATGTGAGTTAGTCATGGATGGGAGATGATAGCAATATTTTTCTATGACTTAGACAATTCATTCTGTCGGATTCTGACAGCATGAACGGCAGTCCAATAGAACTTAAAAGAATGTGTCCCATTATTTCGAGCAACACTTGAAGTAATGACAGTGAAAGGTAAGCGACAGCAGCGACAGCAAAAAAAAAACCGGTTCAGGCCTGCTGGAAACAAGATCTGAACATTGCCGCTGAAAAAAAAAAGACCCCGGCAGTTTGATATGCAAGCGTACACACAATGACTGACAAAAGAAATTGGGGGTGGAAAAAAAACACTCACGAGATGTATCATGTCCGGAGTGTAAGGGGTTATGAATTTTCACGTTTGTTTTGGGCATCTGTTTCTCCTGTGGAATTGCTTTCAGGCATTTGCCTGTCGGAGCGGCTTGCGGACAAACACGGCTCGATGCAATCACGCACGGCAGGCGCCCGCGAGCCTGTGACCGCGCATGCACCACCGTGCTCCACACGACACACCGAGCGTCCGACGCAAAGCCCCCCCCCACCCCCCCAGCCATCACCGCCACCGCTCAATGTGCGCACGCACGCACGAAAGTGAAAGCAGGGCGACGGCTGTTGGATGGTGAGGGGCGGTGGACGAGTGTTGCTGGGGTGGAGAGAGGAGGATGCGTAGGAGGAGCGTAACGAGCGGCCCGTGGGGGCTGGGGCTGGGTGAGGCTGTGGGGGTGGAAGGGGGGGGGCACAGGCAAGTGGGGGCAGACGCTGGAGATGAGTGGCCCCCACGGGAGAGAACCAACGACACAATGACACCCCGCCCAAGAGCACACCCCCGCCCCCCCGCAAGGCCCCAACCAGACGCGGATATGTCTTCCTGTCTCCTCTGCTTGGCGCTGTGTTTTGTCTGGGCTCTCTTGTCACTTTCACCCCGCGACCCGCGGACAGAATCCGGGTCCCCAGAGAGACTAACGTACCGCCCCACCACCACCGCCGCCGCCGCCACCGCTGCCGCCGCTAACCGACACGATGCGCTTCACCTCGATAGCTTGTCCCGCTCTCAATTTCCCGGCTGCACACTTAACCTCACGTGCGAAAACGCGCGCGCGCGCGCGTGTGAGCGTGGCACGCGCACACTTGCGCGCGCATTATCTGCATTAAATATCTGTCTGGCTGAGTTTTTTTTTTGTTTAATTTGAGACAACGCTCTAAGGCAGACACCGCTTTTGGACGAAAACATTTTTGTTACGATCTCACCGGTGGAGGTGATGGAATGAGAGCGGTTTTTGTAATAGAGATTCAGGAGCAGGTTTTCTTGCGCTTGTTGTATGTAATTACACCTACATTACCTGCCACTGACAGCAACTTTGCTTGCCTAAAAGAAAATTAATTTGCATGTTTTCAATAAATTAGATCTAGCCACAGCTCAACCAGCACCGAGCACCAGATGAGATGGAGATTGGAATAACATTACCCCCTCTTCCTTTCTTTCCGATTAGCTTGATATGGACCACATACAATTAAACACAGGGGAGCGCTAAATGCCACTGCAGTTTATAATAGTGTAAAAATAAACACCTACAACCTTTTAAACTCACTTTTATTTGAAAATCTCCGTGTTAATTGTGGGGGTTGTTTGACTATACTTCACCACACCAGTCAGTATGGGTTTGTAAAGGGGGGGGGGTGATTACACAGGACCGTTTGAGATATCACTCAGCGCTGGTGTTAGCCACGCACGGAAATAGAACTCGGGTCACCAGGTTAACAGCGCAGTACACTAACCACTGCGCCATAAATCCACGCACAGCAATAATAATAACTTGGCTTTTTTTGTACGCAGGAAAGCCTTGCGGAGTCTCACAACTCTTTTGGAGGAGGGCCCTACATTTGGATGTATGGCCAATTCGATTACTGATTGTTTGTAAGCGGATACCAATAGAACCTGGATAAACCCATAGGGAAGAGTACTCAAATATCCACACGGATAGATTCAATCCATACTTATCCTGCCATCCCCTGGCCATGTCACGGTTCAAAGCGTTCAACCCCTGGGTACTGGTTGTTGACTTTATAACCAGCCCCCAATTCCAGCCTAATAATCATGAAATGCAAAAAAGAAACCGCCAATGCCTCAAAATCACACGGGCAGGATCAGCATCTTAGTCTGTATGAGATCAACAAGAGGTTGAGCCGTGTCATGCAGACGAGTTCACAAACCTACTTGCTGTACTTCCATCTCCTGGTGAAATCGCAGCCCGGTGGGTATGGGAATTTCACAAATCTACACGGCGAGCAGATTAAATGGCGGTGGCACAGCCTAGCGATAGTGCGTATGCCGCTCGTTGCAGAGGTTTGCGGTTCAAATTCAGTGGCGCCCTTGATTAATACTGCAGGTGTTAGAACCATCATACTACTATGGACCGCACGTCTCCATAGTGGACTTTAAAGATCCCCTGATGTCATTTGCAAGGGTAGGCCAATGTGTGCCGACATGACAGCCCATAATTTTCCATAATTAAACAATTTGCCTGCAAATGTTTCAATTAGGATTATACACAAAGCAATCATCGCCCCCTACTGGCGGACTAATTCCCCAGGTCACGGACGCAAATGAGACTCATCCCGGTCTCTAGAGTTCCCACCTGGAGTGGAAGATGGAAGCCTTCGCGCGGCCCATTCCGTAAAGTAATAAGTCACGACTGATGACATCAAACCCGGCGACCAATCGTCGATTGACCATCTTTCCGATCTCCAGAACGGCAACTCAAACTGGCGAAACGAAGTAAGCTTGAGGTGTCAGCCGGCCACTGCGTGCGGAGTCTGACGGCGGCGCCGTATGCGCAACGCACGCGCGAAGAAGAATAAAAAGACAAAGAAGGACCGCTTTTGACCGTTGGTGCCCAAGCGCTCGCATTCGCCCGACGAAAAACCGCGTATGCCTCTCAACAATCGGCCCAGACCCACGCCTTCAATGAGTCGTGCACACGCCTGGCACGTTGCTTCAGCGGCTCTGTTTCGCGTTGATAATCGGCGTTCGAGGAGTGCGGGTGGCATTAGCCCGCCGTTAGCAAGCGTCTGTGGGCAAGATGTCGTTAGCACACAAGCAGATATCATTAACAGCGTGCCATCAATATTCCTCATAAAAGCTGACCTTTTAAATCTTAATCAACTAAATGCTGTCAGATGGTAATAATGTCATTAATTCCATTCTGTGGCATCCCTCCCTATCAATTAACATTAATTAGTTGCAGCGGGTTTTCGCTTTTCTCTTTCTCTCGCTGGGTAAGTGTCTAAATGAGAACTAATGTGGGTTAAACAGATTCCACTAAACATGCTATTTGTACTTCATTTGCAAACAATTGAATTTTTTTCGGTGTTTTCTAACCGCGATGTACTTTATGGTTTTCATTTTCCGTGTGTATATCATCCTGCGTGCCCGCTCAGGATGCGATTCTGCTTGCTGCAGCTCAAAGTGGCCGTGCTACCTTTGCACAGGAATGGTTCCCATGCTGACATGCTGTGATCTCTTCCAGCATCTAACTCAATGACCTTCCTATCCGGTATTCCATGGTGCGCCAATGGGAATGGTCAAGCATTGCTTCGTGATGATGGTATTTTGCACAACGTGTTTGCATTTCGCTTTATTTTGATAAAAATCAGCAAAGTGAGAAGAGGGGGATAGGTGGCTAAGCTGGCACCACTGAGATTCTGAGTTCGCAATCCAGATTTCAAATGCCTCTCATCAAACTGGGTTCTCAAGCTGAGTGAGTTGATGGCCTTAGTCCAGTCTCCAATGACTGCACACACAACCTCCCCTCCCCTCCGCCACCGCTTTTAATCTTGTTCTCCACTTAATTAGGCTAAATTCCAGCTCTGAAAATTAGAACCCATCAATTTGACTGCCATGCGACTACGAACATTACTCTCCGTGGCAGAGTGGTGGGCGGGGGTAGGTGCTGCCACCCACGTTGGGCCACTCGGGTAGCGCCACGGCGTCCGCTTCCATGGACCCGTTCTCTCCGAAACAAAAGGGCCCCCCAAACTGCTCGGTGAGAGAACCGAAACGGACGCTTCGTCTGTTAACGCCAAAATCACAATTGAGATGAGATTAAAATTGGTGGCTGGAGACCAAAAAAGGAAACGATATATATGTAACAAAAATAAAATAAACTCAGCCGATGGGCTCAAAAGCGTTCATATAGCACCATTGCAACTCAAAAGCTTTGCATCTCTGAGTGTGCCCGTCCCAAGGCTTGAACCCAAAATCCCAGAAGTGTTGGCTCAGTGCCCCGACAAGAGCATTAGCTTCCTGAGACAGCCAGCCACCCCGACTAGACCGCAATAATGCAGGCAATTATACGCTTTACGTGGTGCCTGCATTAAGCTAAAAACTGTAGCGCGTTTAGTGTGGGCGTTGCACCTGGACACAGCAACTCGTTAAAAACTTTGCTCTCTTAGGGTCTCCAATGCAATAAAGTGAAACTAAATATGCCACACTCTTGTTTAGGGCATAAGGTAAAGGTGAATTAGTGAACAAACACCAAAAAAAGGGCGCAGAGTCTTTGACAAATAAGAAAAGTGAATGGGCTCGCACAGGATTACGTCGCTGGACACGATGACGGCCGATGGATGAGTCAAGTCAAATTAAAAATTGGAATTAATCTGCGGCCACCTTCTGGCCTAGATCCGCCATGCAAGGCACCCTTACTTCGATTCACAATGGAATACCGTTAAAACAAATGGAAGGGAGTATACATTTGAAAGCACGAACGCAATTCATAAAGTAATCTCCCGCCAGCACCATCGCCACTTTTCCCGGCGACAGGATGGATGTGACGCGTGATGGAAGGAGAGAATGCGCCCAAAAGATGACGACCCACTGTGAAGACGGAGCTTTTGGATGGGTTCATGGATCTTAACGGCAATGGAACATACGAAATGGCAATGGTGGGCGGAGGTGGGAGGGTGGGGGGGCATTCATCTAGCAGTGGATAGACAATGGCGGATGATGATGATAGGGTACAGGGATTTGGACAATAGATTGCACAATAACGATCGGACAGAGTTGGAGATCATCCCATTCGTAAGAGACCACCCTTCCGTGCAGGCAGCAGTGCACTGCTAATCTATGCAGAGCGGCGCATGAGTTCATTGTGCAATGAGTACGTCATTTATTTTCCACGGTGAGTCACGTATGTGTATGCACGTATGTACGTGTGCGTTACAGAACGCACACATTCAGTGGCGAGTGACAGGGGAACCGGTCTTGGACCTGCCCCTATGTCGACTCAGCCTTAAACGAGTAGCTGGTGCTGTGCTTGAACATAAGCACTGGGGAGACGACCAGGCGTGACGCCGGCAATGCCCACAACTCTGTGCACCGTGCCTGGTGTACAGGAGGTTGTGGGTTCTATTCCAACCCCGACGCTTGTATATTTGGAATTTGCGTGTCTCCCTATGGTCGCGTGGATTTTTCTCCGGGTCCTCCGTGTTTTCCCCCTCCGCATGTGGAATCAACAGCATTTGGCTGCCACTATACATCTCCAAGTGATAAGCCACTACTTCATTGGGCGATCATTTGTGGCCAGGTCGCTTCCACAAAAAGAGCTACATAGCTTAGTGGGCCTTACCTGGTCAAATAAAAAGAGTCTAATAGTTTTTCACTTGCCCCAGCAGTCTGTGAAACGCCCTTCGGGAGGCCTCTGTCTCCATTATAGCAGCGCCCAGCACGAGCTCCCTCGGCAAGCACGAGCGAACGCATCTCGACTCTTCACCCACCGCCGCCTTTGAGCTGACTGCAAAATCCACAACACTTTTGCCAATTATCACAAACAGAAAGGATTACTTGGGCGCTCGTTGCGCTTTCGTCGCTGCAGTCCACCGGTCGCAGCCCTCTTCCTGGCGGCAGCGGCGTGGTGTTTTTTGGGTTTTTTGCACGCGCGGCGATTCACGAAGAGCGACTCGTCAAATCAAGCCCTTCCGCGCCCGAGCGCAAAGAGCAGCTCAAGACACAAAAACACAGCCGCGTCTCCTTGGCACGCGATCGCCCTGCGGACCCAATCGCGCACTCACGCGCGCGCGTGCGTGCATGCCCCATGTGGCACTAAGGCGCACGTGTGTGTGTGTGTGTGTGCGGTGGTGTCGCGGTTAGCGCACCGCGCTATGAACCCGACGACCCGGGTTCGATTTCCGCCCATGGCCAACACCAGTGACAGATTATCTGATCCGGTCATGGGCTTCCCCTAGGTCGACTCGGCCTCAAATGAGTACCTGGTGTGGTGTGTAAACATCGCCACTGAGGAGACAAAGGCGGCCGGGCGCGGTGTTGGCCACCCACCCTCTCGTGTGCCGTGCTGGCCTTCATAGGTGCTCGCTCACAGAAACTTTCCCCAACAGTCTGTGTCACAAAAAAGCCAGCCGCCTATTGGCTGTGGCTGCCCAGTGACCCCGAGGGTTGGGGTTTTATATTGAGGGGGGTGGGGGGGGCTCACCTGCAGGGAGGGCTGCTTGTCGTTGACCTTCTGTGGCTTGAGTGACGCGGCTTGGTGCTGCAGGAGATACTGCCGAGCCATCGCCTGCAGTGCCTGCATTGGCGTAGCCACACGCACGCGCGTATACACACACGGGCACACACACACACACGTGCGCACAGAGACAAAGATTCCAACTTTAGGCTCAGAGGCTGTTGCAGACAAGTGTTGTTGATAATAATGAGCATCTATTAAGGCTGCCAACATGCACGATGGAGCAGTGTGGTTATTAACATGCTAGCCACCCCAATGCAAATGTTTGCAACACTGAATTCGGTGCTAATTTGAGGTTGAGTTGACCCAGGAGAGGCCCAGGACAGGTTCGAATACCAAAATGCCGTAGATGTTTTGCGTGGCCAGGAATCTATCCCAGATCGTTGGGATTGAATTCTAGAGCTCTAACATTGTCAATGTTCACCCCACACACACAGACAAAGGCAAAGACTCTACCCCAGTATAGCCTTCAATAGACTGTTGCTTCAAGTGTTATGACGGAGTGCCTATTAAGGCCGGATGGCACACAAGGGGTTGTTGTGGCTAGCATCACAACCAGCCGTATCTATCCCCCAGTGCTGATGTTTACCCATCGCACCAGGTACTCATTTAAGGGGAGTCCTGGGACCAAGTCAGATAATCACCACTGATGTTAGACGTGGCTGAGAATCGAACTCAGGTCACCAGGTCCATAGCTCAGTGCATCAACCACTATACACTACTGCTCCCCACAGACACACACACATCGTCACACACACACAGACAAGTACAGACGCGTGGGGAATTAAATGTGTCAAATGGCGATCTCTGGCCAATGCCATCGGGCATCACAAGGAACCCACGGGGGAGGGAGATGGTGGGGGGGGGGGGGGACGTGGGGGGGGGGCGGGGGGGGCGGCAGAGCGTCCCATGTTTGCCAGATTTCCCCGGTCAGGTGTGCCCAGCGGAGCTAATTGGTGGGGAAATGGATTTATGTTTTATTCATATTGACAGCGGCGAGACACACCTGGGATGGGGGGCAATTGCGAAGTGGAACACGTAAATAAATAAATAACTCTTGTGCTCCGCGGGGCCCGTCGCCACTGCGAGGGAGCCCACCGGGCACTTTTCATCCATCATCGCGAAAAATCTGCGATAATAATCACGGCGGCCACAAACACTTGTTGACCGAGGGCAAAAGCAGCCAAGCGGGCACGGGGCCACTCTGCGAAGGGTTCCCACCACTCTCGCCGTTGTGACGGACGTGCATTTTGCGAACCAGGTGGAAACAAGAGGGGGGGGGGGGGCAGGCGGGGGCATATTCAGGGGATCTCACAGATTTCTCCACGCCACCTCTTAATTACCGGCACAACGTGAAAGCTGTGTAATAACAGTAATAACTTTCAAACTGTCAAACCTACATCCAACTGTAAAACCCTGATCATTGTTTTATCCCTCTTCTCGCTTCAGAGAGACCATTTAAAATGTACACGTATGTATTTCTGGCACCAAAGTTGCATCTTAATCCTCGGGTTTTTTTCATATATATAAAAAAAAAGATGAATGGCAAAGAACTTGCCAGAGGTGGTGTTACCAAAAAAAAAAGAAACCGCACACTCACGCACAACAGACACACCTCTGAGCAAAGTTAGCTTCATGACATCCTGGTATTGGGGTCCTGCCCAGGTAATTACAGGCTCAGGTGAGATATTGGCAACGTCGGCATTTAACACGGGCCGGCTGCGTACGTTGTTGGCGTGTCTTAATTCAAGTGTTTTTTTTGTTCCACACAGGACTTTTCGAAGGAAAGGAAAAATCGCAAGGAATCACTCGCAGCTACGATTTCTCACTTTCCACAACAAACCAAGGGAGGTTTTGCGAGGCTCTCTATTTAATGGCTCCGTAATGTCATCATCATCATCACACAACATCCACCTAACCAAGCACCAAGGCCGTCCTGTGCCTGCAGTCGTTGGCCCCGACGCTTGGCAGTCGCAATCAATCTCACTTCTGCAATTGCTGAAATTGCCTCGACTTTCCTCTCCCTAAATCACTCGTGGTCACCGCCTCGATAGCGTTTCCGTTTAGCCGAGAACGTCTCTTGGCCATCGGCGATGAGCTTAGTTCCATCTGTTTTGTCCCCATTTATAACGAAGTCGCTCGCCGTCTGTGCCCAAGTCCAGGGCTGACGTCGGGCAAAGAAGAAATGCCGCAGTAGGTTTGTAATATTTTCTGTTTACCCCGAGAAATTAAAACTTGTCCTGAGGAATCATCACGGATGTGGTCCTCCGTACACTTAAAAAAAACGCACTTCGAGTTGCCACCCCTGAGGGTGATTGTGTCCAAATAAAATAGGACATACCGTGGGAAGAAGAATATCTGACAATACCAGGAAGCAGAGATCTACGCGTAAATGCATTGTCTCGAATGCTGCATTTTTACGCAACTGACAAAATTCTCGGGACTCTTAACGTCCCGGGAAGTCTCAGATTACTGGACAGCTACGTAAAAAAGAGGGCGATCCTGAAAAAGCCAGCACAGGTGGCAACCGCAGAGCGAGAGGCGGGATCCCAAAAAGCGGCGAGCATCTGGCTGAAGAGTCAAACAAAAGCCAAGCAAAAGGCCTGCCAACGATGACCGCATGGAACAATCCTGCCTGGCACCAACGAAGTCAGGGTGACAGCGGTTGTTTACCGAATGTCTCGGACCCGCTGACGTGTGTCACGTGTGCCCGCATCGTTTACATGGCACGGTGAAACTGCACAGGTGGCAAAAAAAACCCTGCAACGGGGCCTTCGCTTGCGGCAACGGCAAACGGCACCGGCGGGTGAGGAACGGGTTACGGCGCCGGGGCCGTTTGCTTGTTGGTTGCTCGCGAGTCACGGGGAGGCAGTTTGTCAGCTGCGCCCCGGCGACGCGGCGGCGAGCAATTTCTCAATTTCCCCTCAAACAAGGAGCCGCGCGTGGGGTAAGTGACAGTTGATCGGATAAACACACACGGGTGGCGAGCGGCGCGCAACGCTGGGTCAGGCGACGCCTCCGCGTCAATCTCGCGCGCCTCGTAAAAGCGCGGTGTGGGATGGGGGGGGGGTCCCACACCCACCGGCCCCCCAACACCGCCAAAGCGAGGGTTGCTCACGGTCCCGCGTCGCCGTCGTGAAATTTTGAACGGTACATTTTTAAACGGCAGCTGCTCCTGCCGCAGCGGCTCCCGTACCCTCTTTTTGCCGGCCAGCCGCCGCCCGCCCGCCCGCCCGGCTTGTTTAGGAATTTGCGTTCCTGCAGCTAAGCCCTGGGTCCTGAGCAAACACGGAACAATGCAGTCCGCTGTGTCTCGTAACAGCGCCTTTGTTTGTTCATCTGCCTGTTGGTCTCTGGCAAACTCTCTTGACTCGCCACAACAAATGCCACGGGGGTATTTATTTCAACAGATTTATTTTTAGTGAGCTCACCCTAATATCTTCTCCCTGTGTCCCTGTCTTTCTTCTGCGCTTAGGTTTTGCAACGGATGAATGAGCCACGTTCTAAATTTGAAAATGAGAGCATGTGTCATAAAACACGCATCAAGCACGGTTACAGTTTCAATTATGTTACTCTTAGCGTGCCTTGCTTTTTATATTAGCGCAGGCTGTGGAAGGTTGAATTGACACGGCGAGGAATAAATAAGTGCACAGGTAGGTATGGCTTTGCACATTAGTTGACAAGAACGTTTAGGTGCCACTATCAAGTGCAAAATGACTGTCAATGCATCTCTATCTCAAAAAAAGATAAAGATCCCCTGCATAGTCGAATACACTGCTGGGGCAAGTGTTGTTATGAAGGAGGTACGGCACACGAGGGGGTGGCTGGCCAGCACCACGCCCGGCTGCCTTTGTCTCCCGAGTGGCGATGTTTATACACTGCATCATGTATATATATTTGAGGCTGAGTGGACCTAGGGGAGCCCCAGAACCTGTTCAGATAATTGTCACTGGTGTTGGCCGTCAGCGGGAATCTAACTCGGGTCGCTGGGTTCGTAGCGTAGCGCGCTAACCACTACACTACTGCATGTGTGTACTCGATCAAACGCACGCGCGCGCACACACAGAATGATTTTCATTTGAAAACAACACACCCACTGACATGGCCAAAGGGAACGCATCAAGATTAAGAGAAACGTGTGAAAATGTAAACTGTGTGAAAAAAAACACCGTTTTGTTATTAAGTTGTTTACTGGGATTTTGAGAATTGAGGAAACTGTTCCCAGTGGCTTGTGTTGCACTGTTTCACAAACGCATCATCATCCTACTTAAGTTGTGCACTCGTTTTGTTTTAAAGGCGGCTTATTGCTTAATTTGTTTTTTATATTCCCTTGATGCGTGCAAAGCCACTCATTGCTTGTGAATGGCCAAACATTGCAATGCGGCAAGACCCTCTAAAAATGTGTGGAGACTCAACGAGGATTTGCCAGTGTAGATAAAGGACATCATCAACAATAATTGTTCCTCCGTCCACTCCGTCATCATGCAATCCCACGTGTTTATTTAAAATGTTTAAAAAGTACTGAGCGCAGTATCTTTTTTTACAAGCTGCACCCACTCGTTTCACCAAACAAAGTCTGCAAGCATGGGAAAACTCCGTTCGGTCACAAACAGATGTATTTATTTTTACAATCGGTTCCTGTTTGTTTCAAATAAAATCTTTACGAAAGGACACTCTTAAATATCACACAGATCTCTTTACAAGGCGACGTGGTACACTATTGGCATACTATTTATTTAGTATACTGTTCATTGGGATACTGTTTACGATTGGACAGTTAATTTGGACCGTGAACATTTAACAAAAACAAGGATCCAACTCTTTTCCCAGGGAACAAGTCCGGGCACATTTTGGTTCCGTGACCAAATGGGTGAGACCTGCTATTTGTGACCGGTTTGCCCACAGAATGTGGTAAGAGTTGCCACTACTGATTTGCAACAACACCAGGACGTACCATAAAAAGAAAAATAATATTTCACAATACTGACAAACCCCCCCCCCCCCCAGACTTTTTTAATGTCCCGGGAAGATTTTTTTTTTTTAATCCAGGACATCAGCAGCTACCTCAATGAGAGGGCGATCCTCGGAAAACCTGGACAGGTGGCAACCCCAGATTGAGGTGGGGATCCCAAAAGCGGCAAGCATCTGGCTCAAGTGTCCAACAAATGTCAACCACAAGGGCGTCCAGTGATGACCGCATGGAACAATCCTCCCTGGCACCAATGAAGTCAGGTTTTAAGCGGTTGTTTACCAAATATCTTGACTTGTGGACGTGTCTTACGTCTGTGTTTCCATGGTACTGCAACGGTAAACTCAAACGTGTCATCAATGCCAGCTTTAAGTGATATGGGGCCCCCAGGTTCCAAATGTTGACAAAAAATCCAAGCACCTAAACGTGTAGACGTAGCCATAATCTGCAGCTGGGTATGAAATCACTGAAAACACAGAGTGTGGTCACTCAATGCCAACTACTAATACATCTGTTTAACTCACGTGTCAAATTAAAACTTCCTATTTTTCATCAGGACCGGCAGTGCAAAGTAGAGGAGGGGATGTCCACCCCATGATTCAGAGTCGCAATTTCATTGGGGGCGGGGGGGGGGTCAGGAAATAAGTGAATGGTAGTGCCCTCTATTGGTTGTCGCGATGACTTGGCCCGAATACATATGACATCAACAAACTGGACAACATCAACTCCTACGCACGCAATTCTATAAATGTATCCTGAGCTTAATCGCCAATATCAACTGATGAGTCAGTGAGTCTCCTTGCACACTCTGTCTCTCTCTCTCTGCCCCAAAGAAGGAGCGTTACTGAAATCGTCAGTATATTAGAAATGTTCTGCTAGAATTCCGCATTAATGACGAATGATTCATGTCCGTGAGAACATATGTTTATAGTCTATAATGCATAGCGATTGGTATTATGAAGCGTTAAATGGTGTCATGCGCTTTATATTTGTCAAGTGAGTCCGTCATTGTAAAAGTGTGACATGCGGACTTTAACACAACACATATTTACAAACTATGCAGGTTATTTGGTGATGCTGTGGCAAACACTGCTACACTTAACAAAAAAAAACTAATTTGTCAACAATGTCGTGGCCTTACAGTGAAAATAATTTTAAGGTCCGATGTTTCAGGCAATGCCCGAAACATCACCTATTATATATTTCCTTTTAAGGTTGCAGTGTTATTGACAAATTGTTGAGTTTTTCATATTTACTTAACATATCACCGTACATATTGATCAAATCACCCAAGGATGTGCCTGATCCCATCTGATCAATTTAACTATTTTTTTGTATTTACCAAATAAGGCCCACTGAGCTATGTAGCTCTTTTTCAGAAGTTACCTGGCCACAAATGATAGCTCACCAAAGGGGCTTATCACGTGGAAATTGATATCAGCCAAAAACTCTGAAAGCATGTTTCTAAATGCAGAGGGGAAAGGCCAGAGGACCTGGTGAAAAATCCACATGACCACAGGGAGAACATGCAAACTCCAAATATACAGGCATCAGGGTCGGGATCGAGCCCACGACCTCCTGCACACCAGGCGAGGGAGTTAACATATCGCCACCACTGCACCCCCAATCTAAACAAGATCGGGCCTTGTGTGGATGACCACCATACCCAACCTGGCTGTTAAAGGGCTGCGAGGCTTTACAGCGACCAGCAGAGTATAGTGCAGCAAAGCCCATCGTTGTGCTGTACTCCTAAGCGCACCGCCTTCACCAACACACGCCGTCCCGCAACGCCATGGGGAAGCCCCTCATCCAGGAGTAGACTTGCAGAGGCGTGTTCATGTACGGTACATAACCTGTATACACTAGTTACCTCTAGTTTGTCGTTGCTCTGGGATTCGCTCCCACGAGCAATGCCAAATGGAGAGCACATTAAGCCAGGCCTTGTGATCACCCACGGAGCCTTTGGCAAAATGATCATTTGAGTCTCTATGACCATCTGGTGAAGATGGATTGCTCTTTGCTATAACATCAAACAAACCAGCAGCGGTTGCATAGCAAGCCTGATCCCGAAAGTCAAAACTGATCGAGAGTCTGCTTGCTTAAAATTCTGATGTGAAACTTTGGTCCGGAAGGGCAAAATAGACCGTTGGACTAATTTTTTTTAAATTTCACATTAAGAGATGGATATCCTATGGGTCAGTTTTATGATTAATTTGCGAAAAGATCGCACTTCATTCCAGAAGTGTCAACAACACGATCGTTCAAGGGCCGAATTGATGCAATTCGGTAAACAAATCGGTCACGTTTATGAGGCCGGTGGCGTAGCGCGTCTTGAGAAAACGCGAATTAAAACTCGTTGCTCCCTTCCCATCGCGATAGCGACGGACGCTTCGGAAAAAAACAAAACCATCTCGGAGAGAGAATCTCCACGCGACCGACGGCAGATAGACAGACGCTGCTGCTGCTGCGAACGCAAGTGGTGTGGCACAGCAAGCGAGGCCACGCCCTCCACTCCTACGCGACCTTGCTCCATTGACCTGGCATCTGTTTCCATCTCATCCACAATGCACTTCCCCGCTGACCTCTCAACAAGAAGGCAAAAAAAAAACCCCACCGCACTTCCCCCACCACCGAGCGCAACGACCCCTCCCTCCTCCCACGCGTCGCTCCTCTTCCCCCTGCAACGACTCCATCCACCCGCTTCAACTGCCGCCCCCGCAGATGCCCCGACCGCCCCCCCCCCTCCACTTCTGTTCGCTTTGTGCTCGGGCGACGCATAACGCACACAGCCGAGGGCTGTTCGCACGCCCGCCGCCGCATTATGTGCACACCGCAATCCTCGGTCCATGGCGAGTAATCTGGGCGATGGCACTCGCTGACGCACGGCACCTGTTTTTGTTTTTTTTTCTCTCCGCTTAATTTATTTTGTGGCCGCGCGCTCTGACGGCACGTCCCAGCAGGGGTTGCGGGTTCAATCCAAACCCAAGGCCGCCTCTCTACAGACAACTACTGGCCAACAACCAAGTTCTTATCAACCTGCCAGCGGCCACAAGGACCCAGAAGCGAAGCCCAGTTTTGTTAAGAACGATGCGCTGCTGAGATCCTGTCCAGTCTAACACCGGGGGATTTTTCTTCTTTTCTTTGCACGCAGAGTGCCAACGTTTCAAAGCGAAAGGGATGATGGGGCGGTACACTTTTTCAGTTGGGTTGTAGAACTTGTGGTGCCGGACTGCTGTGCTGTAATCGCCAACTCGGGTGGCTAAACTTACCGGCACCAAGAAGCATTGGGACAGATTATTCCTTATCTTAAGCGAGCGGGCCTTATTAGATGCTGCATACATGTAACGAGCATAAATCCAAATTACATCTCCTGTGCATCAAGCCCAAAATAAATAAAAATAACATCAAATATTTGTTGAACATTCTTTATGCATTAGAATGCCAGATTCATTATTAAAAACGAAATCTTAAATCTGAAGGAAAATAATTAAATAACACGAAATCAATTCTGCTCATAAAATATGTGGGAATTATTTTCACCGAGGAATATATAATTCAGTGAGTGGCTGATGCACTCTTGTGACGTTTCAGCAAAAAGCGCGGCAGGGACGAACGCTGACGGTGGAACTACACGAGCACAAATGTTCAATACGGTGCATCAAGTGGGGCGCCAGGCTAACAGTGGAGTGGATGGCGCCGATTCCTTATATGCTGGCCCCTCTTTTCCCGCACGTGCGCGCCGCCCGATACGAAACCGCGTTCTCCCGAGGTGACCGGCCAGCCTGGGTGCCCGCAAACCGCAGCGCTAATTTGCCACGCTCGGCCGAGCGAGCCGCAGTTTTCACGCTCGGGGCGGCGGGGGGGGAAGACGGGAGACTCGGCACCCCCTTCCCCACCTTGCGACCTGCGACCTGCCGCCTCACGCATTCCTCTTCCCGCGCCAACCACCAGCGGCATCAGACGCCGCAACCGCCGCCGCAACCGCCCGTTCCCGCCGCCCCGCCCTTCCCTACCTCTCCCCACCCAACCGCCCCCCCCCCCCCCCGCCAAATTGGCACCACGTTGCCACACGGCGGGAACGGCAGATGGCACGGCAAGAGGGCACGGCGAGGGGGCACGGCGCAGCGCCGCGATTCCACCCCTGGGATGGGCCATGGGACGAGCCCGGACAGAGCCCATGGGAATTACGGTTTCGAAGAATGAAAGAAAGAAACAAAAATAAAATCACTTGACTGAGAGGAGGATGTGTGTAATGCAGTGTAGTGGTAACTTAATAAGCGTTGCTAATTTCAAACGCTATGAATCGCAACGATGTACAATTATAGGCTTTTTTTACGCGATTATTTTGTCCGTGGCCACATATAGCATCCCATGAACTTGGAAATGCTGCGGTTTATTTTTTTACCTAAAACATTTTGAAATAATGTAATTACGGTCACAAATCTATCATTACACCACAACGTATTGTATTTAGCATTATTGATCATTGGGTAATTCGATTCATCTTTTAAAGGAACACGTAACTTAATTACGCATTCCCTTTTCCGCAGCTTAGGCACCGAAATCCTTTCATTGCCACACCGCTGTCATTATTTCCATGGCTTATTATGAATGAACGCATTGCCAGGATTCACAGCATTCTTTGTGGCTTTTCGAAAGACAGTGGGAGCAAGTGCAGCCTATATTGCTTTCAATAACAGCATGCAAACCGAGGTTGCATGGGCGCCTTGCATTTGGTGCGCACGGCGATTGATGAAAAACGATGGATGGCTCGAGAAATATATATAAATAAATGAAATCATTGTATCCTCGCGACGGCAAGCAACGTGACGGCCTAACAAAACCCCCAGATTTCTTTCTCCCCTCTTAAAACTCTCACCCACGGAAAGGTTCCACTTTGCCAACCGCTGTCGGCGGTAAAAAAAAAAACAACCGTTCTGCCACGGAAAGATAACGAAGGATCTATTTCCTCGCAAGAGGTTTTTTTTCACGTCGCCCGGAAAATTTTAATTCATCACGTTGTCGCTTCGGGCGTCGGCGACGCAAACTGCGACGGGAAAAACAAGCGCGCGGTCACCGTGCCACAGCCGTGTTTTCCCCAGTGCTTTCTGGGAAGTCGAAGGTAAAATGGTTAATGTATGACGGCACACAGGGCTGTGGATTTTTTTTTTGCTATCTTCCTCGAGCCTTCACGAGCCGCTCGCAAAATATACGGTGCGCCCGCTATCAGCCCTGCCCCATGCCACCCCATGCAAACAGAGAGCTTGTGCTCTTTCTCTTCTCTTTCTGCCCCCCCCCCCCCCCCATTTCTTATATTTTTTTAAAAAGAGCTTTTGTGACATTGAAACTGTGACCGCGCCGACAATAAAAAGAAGCATCAACCGTGAGGACAAACCTAACCGGGATAAATTACCGAGTTACGGTCTCAGAGCTCCAAAATTGCAAAAGGGGCGGGGGGGGAGTGGGGGGTGGCGGGGAGGATGGTGGGTTAGGAAAAAGATCATTTTGAACACAACAGAAAAAAAAAGTTACCGCTCCTTGTTTAAAATCGTTTACCCTGCTATTTGAGACGGCAGAATCTCCTCCCTGGCAGCTCGAGTTCAGAGACGTCGCGTTTCCTGAAGGCCGACGGCCTTTGGTGAGCGCGCGCTGCGTGGCGCGATTTCAAAGCGCGTCAGCGGCGAACGCGAAAGCAGCGTCAGTTACCACATCTGTAAACATCGCGACGCCGGGAGCAGCTCGTCGCGAGCAACAACTTGTCACGTACAAGCAGCACTGTTTACCCATTCATGGCCACACAGGAGAGGCGGCGTGCATTCGCATGGATTATATTTCATCCGGTGACAATGTATTATCATCATTACTGCATAAACCACACACGGTCGGGGGCGGAGATGCAATGGATCACGCACTGCACTATAAATCCACTGCCCTGAGTTTCATTCCCGGCTACGGCTAACATCCACGGCGAGTGATGCCTGAAACAATCCTGCGCTGCCGTGCCCCTCACCCCCACCACCTCACCAACCCACGTTGACCAGCACGGTGAAGTATGGCCATTATAGTAATTCATCATTCAGACAAAGACTCTCGTGCAGCGTTAAACCAAAATAACTCCCCACAATTAAAACAACATGGGGACGACGTCATCTCGCAGTGCATTGATAAGGGGTTGCCAATTATTATTTTACTATAAAAGACCGAACACTGCAGCCAAACAAAAACAGTTGACGGAACGGGTTACTGGAGGCAGCAGCAGATCAGTGCTGAATACAGCCACATTTGCCAATGTGATTTGAACGCCCGTTTATCGATAGTCCAATGTTAATGTGCCATTTTATTGAGGGACTTCTGTGTGGCGTTATCTTGGTGCGGTCTGGGACTGTTTTTGTTGTCTTTGCTGCCTTACCCAAGCTTGATCAAAGCGGACTTTTAAAATAATGAATGGAATCAGTCATTATTTATATTTAGTGACTTGCTGACCATTTTCTCTATTTTGCACTCCTGACTTGCTTGACCCCCCCCCCCCTCTCCCATACCGGACACCTGTGAAGAAAGAGCTTCACAGCTCATCGGATTCCTCATGCTCGTGCAGTCTAAATCAAGATTCCGATTCCGATCGATAAAACAGGGGACAAAAAGAACCCCCATTGGGGAACTGCGTGCTGCGGCGGGCCGCAGTTTGACAACGCACTGCAGCAATACCCATCGCTCGCAAGAGACCACCACACCGGGTGGTACGGGCCACGAGGAGGTGCACTAGGGCCCCCCCCCCCACACCCCCTGACCCCCCCCCCCCGCCCCCGCACGAGGGACATCTCACCACCGGTGTAATCTCCTCGCCAGCCACCCGACAGAGCCCCCGATCGATAGCCCCGGACACCGTCGGCAAATTTTCTCAGTTGCCCCGCGACGACCGCCCCGCCCGCCCGCCCGCCGGCCTGCCGGCCCCCTCGACGTCGTACATGGGAGACTCGCAGGACGCGCGCGAGCGTCACGTAGCCAGCGAAATAGGGCACGCACGCTCGCTGCGTAACGCTCACGCATAATCCGCTCGTACGAGCCCTTTGGGCTAGCCACTGCTGGATGAAGACCTCCCCCCACGCCTTGCTGAACACGGGTGGGCGAGGCGGGGGGAGTTTTGTGTTATTTGACCATACTTCACCATTCATAATCAACGTTTTTGGGTTTAGATCGCGTTATTTATAAATGTGTCGTAACCCTCCACCACCCGACACGGCCAATCAGTAAAAAAGTGTCACGTTGACAAAAGACAAATAGTCCACTGCTTTAGCCCACCGGTATGTTGAAGCGTGAAACCACAACATTTACAATTTGAGTATGACGTTTCGTTGGTAATTGCATCCAGCATCATCGGGCAATTCACGAATTGCTGATTGGCCATGTCGGGTGGTGGAGGGTTACGACACATTCATAAATAACGCGATCTAAACCCAAAAACGTTGATTATGAATAATATTGGTCGCGAAAGCCTACGTGTTATACTTCACCATGCTGGCACCTCCGATAAGCACGGTTGACTACGTACAGTGCGAAAGAAGTTCAACATTCATCAACGTACGTGCAGGTGCAGTTGCATTCATAGCGAGGTGCTCAAGCGTTGGGGCACCACTGTGTTTTGATTTAGAATTTTAAACGCGATGGTTTATGTGCTAGAAACGTGTGTGTTCATGTACACGAACATCCCATTTGTTAATCCACTGCTGGATGAGGGCTGCCCCATGGCCGTGTGGGTCACAGGGGACCTTCACATCACACTGGTCAGTACCGGTTGGTGAAGGTAAGAAGCACAGAGGTGGGAGCACTGACCTCTGTTGCTGCCCACAACATTAAAACGTTAAGTGGAAAACTCAAAATGTACAGCGAAGGGACGACAGTTTATGAGACCGTACCTTGCCGATGAGACTGAGTGACACCAGTACGAGTCCAAGGTCACTTTGTGAAATAAATGCTACTGGGAAATGTGAGTCGTGGAAAATCCCGTACAGCTGTGGGTTATAAACGAACGTTATTTTAGCAGGTTATTTATTTATTAAATCGCTATTTAATGCATATTATCTCAACAAGAAGCAGCGGTTAACTCGCTGCCCAATGAACCCGGCAACCCGCAGTTCAATTCTGGGCCACGGCTAAAATGAGTGGTCAGCGACATCCGAACCGGACTCAGTCTCGCCCATTAGCCCGCCCGCCCCCCTCTCCCGTCCACCGATCCCCCCCCCCGCCCCCCAGCAGTGAGACATTTAGACAGATAGTATTGTAAATGTAACAGGGAGGACAGGATACCAATATTATTGCGAGGCCCAATAGCGCCGAGAGTGGAGCAGTTTCATCATCGAGGTCACACAAAAAACTCGGTAATGAGCAGAACGACAAACCGAGAGAGAGAGAACTCATCACTGGGGGCGGAGAGGTGGCAGTGGTTCACGCACTGCAGGCTGAACCCGGCATGTTGAGTTCAATTCCTGGCCATGGCTAACATTAGTGGCGAGTGATACCAGAACCAGTCCTTGGCCCCTTTGCCCATCACTAACTCTGACCGGCGTGGTGAAGAATTTTTTTTTTTTTAAAACATGTACAACCCAAGAATGGGAAGGCCTTTCATTCCCAAAGTGGATTAAGAAGCCTGTAAATGATGACTTTTAATAATCGAGCACGAATAACAAAAAAAAACGCGCAAGTCTACATACTATAAAAAATATAGATTGCAACTATAAATGCATGAGGGTAGAAAATAGACGTTCTATTTATACTGTAAATATGGTGTGACTCATAACACTATGTAACACAATATTTGTTCCTGGGTACTAAGTGTTATTTTTTAATTGCTTATGCCTAAAAAGTATAGAAAATGGCTATTATTCCCCACAAACTTTGTTTTTGTGACCAGGACTTTATGTGAACGAAAGACACAAATGCACACCACGTTTTCTCATTGAAAATAGTTACATTTCAAAATATCACTGTCGTGGTCACAAAAGCAAAGTTTGTGGGGAATAATAGCCATTTTCTGTACTTTTGAGGCATAAGCAATTAGAAAATAACACTTAGTTCCCAGGATCAAAAAAAAAATTGTTACACTGTGTAATAATTTCCAACCCCCATTTCAATCTACTGCTGTTTAATGACCTCGAAGCGCCATGTCAGTAATGGGGATTTATTGACCATACTTCACCACACTCCCAGTAAACGTGCAACGTTGGACCAATGTTTGCCATGTGGTTAGAACCGTTGGCCCAACATAGGCCCAACGTAGGCCCAACGTAGGCCCGACGACGTTCCACGTTCACTGAGCTGGCCAGCGCTGGTTCGTGAAGGCGGCGCTCAGGACCAGCTCAGAAATCCACTCACTTACTGGCCGTGGCAGGGAGACAAACTCGGGTCTCCTGGGTTCGTGGCGTTGTGCGGCGACTACCGCTGCAGCACCACTCCGGCTGCACGTGGAATACGCGGTATATTCAGAGAGGAAACTCATCTTCCGTTAATGCTGAGAATTGTGTTTTATTGCTGTTTTGACCTAGACCCCAAAGGAAAACCCTTTCAGCTTAAAACAAGGGCGGCTTTACTCCATCAAAGCATTCAGGAGTGTTCTAAAAAATGTAGAAATATATACAAACACTCCCACACACACACAAAAATATGTTCCCCTATGAATATGCATACCAGGCATTTATTTAACATATTGACCTAATAATCATTTTATGTGTATCTGCTCAGAACAGCGGAGGTGTTGGCAACAACAAAGGGCCCAATTTGTACGTTCTTTGATGCCTGCTAATGTTCACATGTGACCTAGCTGCCGGTAAATTATTGAACGCGCTCTATTGAATACAACCGAAACATTCAATGGCGTTCGCCTCCTAGCCATCGGAAGATGTTTTATGTATGCACAAAACATTTAACAGCAACGGCTTTCTTTTGTCTAGCAGCAACAACAACAACAAAAAACCAACACACAACATACCCTCACCCACTTCCCAAAAAATATTTTTAAAAACACGAAAATAAAACACACCAAAGGGAGGATGTTAATGCGAGGTCTTGAAGATGTATCAACATCAGAACCATGCTCACTCCATTTTAACGTCTAATGTGATTCAAGTGTAAATTGCACTGTCTTGCATTTATCATACGGCAAGCCAGGCAATTTATAAATGCCAATTTTAAAATGTGTTCCATCATGTGGATGAAGTTGTTTTAAGCATGTGCTGTCTTTACAATAATAATATTATTTTTGTTATGGGATATATTTATGTCCCGCTCGTAAGTGTGATGCACATTTATCGGAGCCACGCCCCAAAAAAATAGTGGCCAAAGGATGGAATTTTAGTTTCATCTTAATTAAATACTTTCAAATGAGTCTGATTGGGTCCATCACCGACAGTGAAACTGCATCTTTTATTAAGCATTTCACAAGCACTGCCAGCGCAGCATTTCGACACAATTTGCATGCAGGCAGGTTGATTGATGATTCGGCACTCACCAAATTCACTCCAGCCACTCACACGCTCACCGGCAGTCAGTCACCTCCCTACCACTCTTCTACTGCTATGTCCAAGGTGACCGTTCCCACGGACGTCAATCTTTAATCCTTGATTCCCTCCGCACGTGTAAAGACTCTCTCTGCCAGGACTGGCCGTTTCATCTCATCCGTGCTGTGTTCAATCACCACACGGAAGGTTGAAAAAAAACTGTTCTCTTTCTGCTCCTTGTCACTCACACGTGTACTTGACTGGACTTCTCTCCCACCATCCCGAGATCGTGATAAGCTTGCTCAATTCAAGTACACTGAGTAATGTATTAACGCCGATTCCACAGAATGGTCCAGATGTCTTGTGACCCTCCCCCAATTAATTGACCCCTCACATTTTTTTTTCCCTTTGCATATTAATTTCTGTTTAAAATAAACCTTACTTATATTACCTCTTTTGAGAATAACAAATGGTGGGTTACAAAACATCTGGACCACCCTGTATTATCCCATCAATAGTGCTGCTTGTTTGCCGACTGAGTTGCTGTCTCGGGCCTTTGAACCTGTGCTCAGCAAACGGTGTTGAACAAAAAATTGTTTACGAACTTGAAAAAAAAACAAGTGCTTAAATTCCTGAAGCAAAATTGCTGAACGAATGTTTTCGCAATGTTGGGGGGAAGGGGGGGGTGGAAAGAGTTCTCCTTGTTGACAATGGGGAGATGAAGCTGTTGCAAGATCTGCATTTGCAATGGGACCGAGGGCACACAGCGACAGGCACCACATCCCATCGCTGTGGCAAAAGCAGTCTTAGCTCCGCGGTGAAGATGTAGAAACGCACGCGATGGCAATAACGGAAGTCGGTTATTACGCACAGCGGTTATGACAAGGACGCTGCCCTTAAATGACCTCGAAATTCCAGCTAAATAATTAATGAAACCCCCAAAACAAGTACAATGCGAGGGTTGGTGAATGCTGGATAGAAAGCTGAATAGAACTCCTGCGATGCGGATTAAGTCAAGTGGAAAACATTTTCGTCAAGGACTATAATAAACAAATGAGTCAACCGGAGTCATCGCAACACGATAAGGATCAACTCGTGGAAAGTAAGACGTGCCTTTTTTCGAGCGCCAAACCCCAGCGTTGGCTTTCGAAAGCATATGCAAAGCATCTCCTTCAATTATCGTTAAGATATCCAACGCGGGGGGAAAGTGTTCATCATCAAAATTCGTGAACAAAACAAACAAAAAAAATTGTCACCGCGGACGTTAACACGGCTTGCAGCGAGGCTGCTCGAGTGATCCGATTTTGACCGAGCGGCCAAAAAACACCCGAGCGAGACCCACCAATGCACACACACCAGTGGCACATTGAGCACGTGGGTGGGCATGTGGGCCCCCCCCCCGAGTGTAGTGAAATTGGGCCTCACCCACCCTCACCCCCCCCCCTCCCATCCAATTTCCCACCGCTCCTACTTCGTAGCCTGGTGGCTTGGGGGCCCCTCTGGCCCATGGAAGCCCATGGGCCAGAGGGGCCCATGGGGGCCCCGCGTGCAACTACAATGGCTGCAACAGGCCGCAGTTTACGCCACTGACGCCGCACACAGTCGCTGCACTCAATTTAAACGTATTTTTTAATTTAAAAATCCCACCCAAAGAAGCGCCGAGACACGCGACCGACGTCATTTTCTAAACTCCAATCGCGCAAATGACAAAAAAAACTACAAAGTGAACCGATGGGGGGGGGGGGGCGGGTGGAGATAAAAAAAAAACACAAACAAACCCACACTCAGGTGCACGAGGCGGCGAGAATCAAGCTCGGATTGTCTTGGGTCACTTAAAGCGCCTGCACACGCCTGCGGCGGTACACCACCTCCTTGCAACACATGCTGCACTTAATGCCTCAGCGATTCGTTAAAAATGAAATTACCGGCGCGATGTTCCAGCACATTAAGCAGCGCCCGTCGCTAATAGAGACAGCCGCTTGCCCGTGCGAGGGCAGAATAAAAAACGAGGCAGGGATGACAGCGGGAGGGAAGGGATGGGGAGGAGAAGGCTGCGGTGGGGGGGGGGTGGTTGTGGGGGGGGTGTGTGGAGGGGGGCTTAGAGGGGAAGGGAGGGTTGCAAGGGCTGAGGGTTGGTGGGGAAGAGGGAACAGGCGGTGGGGGCCAAAGCGTGGGCAGCAGCAGCAGCATCAGCGGCGGCGGCGGCGCTCTGCTGGGCTATATTTAGGAGCAACTCCGAACGGTGTCTGTGTCACTGTCGCCCGGAGAACGTGTGTCACAACAAATTAATGCCATGCTCCGTTACAGATGACCTTGCATCCCTGCAAGACAAAGTAAACAGGCCCAGGCGCTTTGTTCAAGCCGGGCAAGGAGACGTATCCATTATTGTGCACTATTGTCCCGTTGAAATAACAAGCGCAATCCGCTGTTGTCCGCCCCACCGGTGACTGCTTAAGCGTAGCCGATCGTCAGCCCCCGTGGGGGTGTAAACATTGTGGAGACAACAGAAAATAAACATTCCGTTGTTATTTCATTGCACGGGATGCATGCGATTGCGTTCATGATCGCCGCTGTAATCTCCACCGATGTATTCGAAGGCACTGGCGGCTCAAGTGTCACAGAATGCGTTGTTCAGCGCGCGCGTGCGAGAAAGAGAGAGAACGCTCGACATTTCGTGGTACTCTGGACGGGCTCTGCGCTCAGGCGAATCTCTTTATGCGGAAAAGATAAAAAAAAAAACAATGCGGGCGGCTGCTATTAATATAAGTGATAATCACACTGTCATCGTAGGTGCAAGGTATGAGTGAACATGTTCCTGCTCGCGACGGCGGTACTTTTTTAAAGCGGTTTTTCACGACCCTTGCAACGAGCGCGGCGCGGAGCAGCAGACGCGAGCGAAAAACGCACGCGCGCACGCACGCGGTTTCACAAATAGCACTCATCGCCGTCGAGTCGAGCGCCTACGCACGTGTGCACGGGCTGCGTTTTCTTCTATCAAAACGTTCAGTCCCCGGCCCACTTATGGGGAGAATTGCGTCCTAGAACCGGAAACGGATCGTTAACAACAGTGAACCTATCCACCGCGATCTGTCGCTATTTCTCCGTCCGACGATGCGACATTCCATCTCCCTCGCTCTCCCGTTCTTGCGAGCACGAGCCAGCTCTCTTCGTTCCCTCCAAGCGGCGGACGCCCTCTCCAGCGTGTTCGTCCTTTGCCTGCCACTCCGTCGTTGGTCTCGACCACCGGCCGTCGCCCCTCCCAGCGACGCGTCCTGATCAAGCCCGCTCGCGTTTCGCTCACACGACGGTGTCTCCTCTAACGTTGTGCGCGCGTTCGCCGATCCACGTTGCGTCTTGCTTCTTGGCGCTTTGTGTGAATCTCTCCGTGGCCCTTTGCACACTTTTCAGATTTGGTGCCATTCTCTGTGTCTAACACGTGCACGAGCCATTTGCTATTAAGTCCAGAAGGACGAGTTTGGTGTTTTTTCATGATTGCAATATTTTCATGATTGTAGTTTTTTCATGATTGTAGTTTTTTTTTCATGATTGTAGTTTTTTTTTCATGATTGTAGTTTTTTTTCCAGGTAAGGTTCACGGAATCCATTATAAGACAGTTTTGTGATGAAGTCTGCCAGGAAAATCAAAGTTGCTTAACCGAGTTTGGGGAGACGGGGATCTCCTGTTCCTATAGCTCTGAGCCAGCAGTGGAAATTCCACATTCCTAAGACGGGTTCAGTCTGTCCACATGGACAACCTCCGTTTGACGTCACCACAAATCTGTACTCGTTTTACCCACCACGGAGGGGATGAATGGTGAGGTCGACCCCTGGATGGGACTTGATCTCAGAACCTCCTGACTGCCAAACCATGCGCTCTCCCACTCTGCTACCCGGATATAATATGGGCAGCTTTAATTAATTCTCCCTTCACAGTCTGGTTGCCTACACCTGGCACAGATGATGGACGACAGAGAACGGACAGCGTGTTTCTCCCCGAATCGAGACACTCACCTCCTCATCGCCAACTCAAATGTGATCTTTACCGTTAAGTGCATCAATGTGGATTGTATGTATGTTGAACTTCTTTCGCACCGTACATAGCCAAGCATGCTAATCAGAGGTTCTGGGAAAGGATGACAAACTAACAAACAAAAAGCAGTTCTAAATAAAAAAAAGTTGTCAATATAGATGATTTCTAAGTGCATAGCTCCAGTGGCTTCCTAATATCGGAAGGAAGAGTGTTTCAGACGGCCGCAGAAGCGCATCTGAAAGCGCCACGCGATGCAGTGACCGTCTTTGTTCGATGGCCAGCTAAAAGACGCTGTGAGGATGACAAGAGTTCACGTGATGGTTCATGCTCCTTGACGAGCTCAGCAAGATATTGTGGTTTATTTGTGGCAAGCACTTTGTGTGTAATGCGTGCGACCTTATAATGTGTTCAGTCGGCAACCGGAAGCCAATGCAGCTCAGCGAGCACTGAACGGACACGGTTGGATCTTGCAGTATCCGTCGCGACCCGTGCAAGTGAATTTTGTACACGCTGCAGCTTGGTAATGTGTAGCACGTATATATACAAGTCTTATGTCCCTGGCACATGAATGTGGAATTTCCACTGGTGACTCAGACCCACCTATAGAGCAGAACACCACACTAATGCTCGTTTGTTTAGATTGTCATTTTGCGTGTGTACATTAGCAGGCAACGCGCTGCGCCATAAACCCGGTGACCCGAGTTCAATTCCCGCTCACGGTCAACACCGGTGACGATTATCTGAACCAGTCATGGGCCTCCCCTAGGTCGATTCAGCCTCAAATGAGTATCTGGTGTGATGTGTAAACATCACCACTCGGGAGACAAAGGCAGTCGGGCGTGGAGTTCGCCACCATGTACCGTTCCAGACTTCATTGGTGCACTTGCCCCTAGCATTGTTTAAAGCTATACGGGGGATTTTTCGATTTAAAGCTTTCGTGACTGCAGGGATTCATATTCTTTCACAAGGAGTGACTAACCCCATATCTGCATTTGTCATCAATATGTTAAATTCCTCTGTTGATATGTAAACTCCTTTGTCAAGGCACTCTGCTCCTCCCACCCAGCTTAAAATACGCTGCCAAGCTTTGCAGTGTTCATTAGGACGATGTCTTTCCGACAGCTCTGTTCTTCACCTGAGGACGACTGCTTGCGTTGTGGCCGAAACGTCGTGAGAATTGTATTGTTTTCTTTTTATTATTTTATTATTTCCCTTCTACGTGACTTTACCGAAAGAACCAAGAGTATAATATCAGAACTTTTATTTTTATAAGGCGTGCTTATGTACAGCTTCTACCAGCAGGCTATAATAATAATAAAATAATAAAATATAACATCACATTGACAATCGTCTGCTGAGTAAAGGCATTTTGTCCTTGTCCGTATGCGTGCATGCACATCGCCTTGAGATGCTCCTGAAATGAACCCTTTGTAAACTCAAGTTATTATTATTTTTAAGGAAACCTTCTGCCTTGACTTGAAGCATGCTGCACCGAACCACGTTACAGATGTTGTTACATTAAACAGTCCAGCATCGCAAAGGTTTGCTTTAAACCAATGGTTCTGGCCTCCTGTGCCAGCAACGGTTCATTTGCGACGCTGGCAAACTTTAACATCACGGTCTGATCAGACCACACGGCGCTGCAGCTGCTACAGCGCACGCTTTGGCAGAGATGCACGGAAATCTTCCAACACAGTGCCCAGGCTTGTTAAAGTAGATCTCCCCCTAGTTTAACAAAAAAAAAACAACCAGGGATGATCTGAACTCATTCAGACCTAATCCGATAATGGACAGTTAGGGCATGGCCCAGCCTCTATCTGGCTGATAGAATCGTTTTGAGAAATGGCAAGAAAATTACAGCGTTTTTCTGTTGAGGAAGAACTATGTCTGGTTTAACTCCCTCACCTAAAGTGAACGGCGTGTAAAGGCATTATTTAAACCTTCTTTTACAGCAAAGGTCTCCCTAATCTCACTCTTTTCAAAGTGCCATCCATGTTGCTCGTTTAACAAGGTGCTTAAAGTACAACGTTGCACTCCGCCTTTTGTGCATTTATTTTCACGGCGATTATGAGACCTGCCAGCTTGTATGATTTCTAAACACTGCCGTTCCCCCTCATCTGATCTTCCTCGGGACACCGTTTAACTACCACATTTAAATCCATATGGGCGAGGGAGGGGGAGGTCATTTAATAACTGCGCCAAATCAAAGTGCTCGAAGATACCTGTATTTTACTTTGTCCCGACACTGAATGTTTAACATTCTCAATTTATGGCCCTACATTTATCTTTTTCCCTTTTAACTCGTCACGGCGGCATAGTGGCGGAGAGGCGCGAAGGAGATGTGAATAATCCATCTGTCCCACCGCTCTGCGGACGGCACGCGCTCTCCCCGTATTCCCGTGAGTGACGGCGGCCCCACCGTTTGGCGAAAGCCCCCCCCCCGCCCCCCCCCCCCATTGTCTGCTCTGCCCTTCACCTCGCCTGTGCCTTTGGCCGAGACGGCGGCACCGCGAGCAGATGGCACGAGGGGGGAGACCTGCTCTCGGAGCTCGTCAAAAAATCCTGCCAGGGTCGGCTCGCAAAAGTTCTGCACGACCAATCTTCCTGCCACGACGCCGGCGAGCCATCACGGGGCTGTCCCGATTCAGGCCGGTGGACAAAACCCCTGACAAAGGACAGATGGCTAAAGTCAATTCGCTCCACCCTCCTGCATATTTCATGCCTCCTCCCTCTCTCTCTCTCTCGCTCGCTCTCAACTCGACCAATTTAACATTGGCTTTCTTCGCTCAAACTTTAACACCGCCACAACTTAAAATCCACCCACCGATATTTGCAGACCCCCCCTCCCCCCGTGGGAATGGAGGACGATGAACGGACGGCAGTTCGTGGTTGAAGTGGGAGGGGGGGGGCTCGTTTATTTTGGTAAATCTGCGTAGGCGGTGCACGCTGCATGCTGAGGTGTTTGGAGAAGGAAGGTGGGTAGAGGGGCAGATGCCTCATCGCCGCGACTCCTGAAATACGGCTTTAATGACCGATGCAGGGTGACCACTTGAGAAATAAATCAGCTCCGTGTTCACCCAAATCTGGTGTCGCTTATTTACGCCCTTTATTGCAACGTGGTCCCTATCATCCTTGCGAGACGTTTTACATATTTAATTTGTATTCCAATGTTTATTGTAGGCTCCACTGGTTTTAATTAGCAGCATGGTCCCTAATATCAAGATAGACATTCACGGCTAAATTGAATCTCAAAGTATAAAAAAATAAATGGCATCATTTAAAAGGGGCTCTAATAAGCATACACAGCTGAGATATATACAGTATACACACACATCCCTGCTTCCCCTGCAGTTCACCTTTCATTTTGTGAGCCTGCGAGAAGCTTCCCCAAGTCAAGGGGCACATCCTTTTTTACCTTTCGCTCCTGTTCGCAACGAAGTCCGCAGTTCTCCATTCCTGCAGGAAGTGTTTATTTCGTGCTGAGCCACAAGCCGGGGAGAGGCATCCTCCTCACTGGGGCGTGGAGTCTGACTGAATCGCACAAGCTCTGGCCTTTGCGGAGGCCGGAGTCAAACAGGGGCCACTGAGGTTTTGACGTGCAGCGATTGAACCACTTTGCCAACCTTTAATTTAAAAATAAAGAAATAAAAAATCCCCAAGCTCGCGTCTCCGCTACTGCGACGGGGACATGGTAAACGTTCGTCAAAAAAGGTGGCAAAAATTGCACGCGCAGCCCACACAACCTGCAGTCAATTACGTGGAGGGAAAAACGAAGGGGGGGGGGGGCAGGGGCAGGAGGGTGGGGTGGTTCGCAGAGCGCGAATAAGCAATCAGAGTTTTAAAAAAAGAAATAGGGAATTACATTTTAAGCGAAGAAATTGAAAGCAAAATATGAAAACGGAAAAAGAAACAAAATAATCCTGCAGGGAAAAGAAAAGAAAACAGCGAGGTAGGAAAAAGAGAAAAGAAAAAAAATTAGGAAATAGAAAAGATATTCTGCATCAAGGACGGGCGGCTCTGTGCAGTGTAACTTTACACTGCTCGACACGGCTGATCCATAGCGCCCGATTTTTTTTCCGTTCGTTAATTCCAAAGCAATTATTTTTCCACCGGCAAAATTCCATGACAAATGCCAGGCCATTCTACTGAAGAGACCGGACTGTCAAAATATCGGACTTGACGATCCGTGCCAACATCAACAGCCAGTGCTTTTGCCTTCGCTTTTTTTTTTCGGGGACCCTACCTTTCCCCCCCCCCCCCTTCCAAGCACGTAACATTTCACCAAGCGCTCTCACAGCCGCATTGCAACCGATACCTGTGTCAGTTCTTTTTTTTTCATTATTAGCAATTGCACTTAGCTCATAACCGTCAGAGTCGACATTTACTTTCCGGCTTCCAATTAAGGAAATAGCTGGGTTGGTTAAGCCATCTTCAAAGGTGTCGGCCATTACAGAGCTGCAGAGATGGCCTCCTTTCCTGCCAATGAGGATGCTATTTATCACATCTCCATTGCGAGACAGGCCACTGTAAAGTCACACATCTTGTAACATTTTTCTGGTGCCGGGCTTGGGCTGAGCGACGCCAAATTTGCAGTGAAGATTTAGGAAGCCCCCCCCCAGACCCCCCCTCCCCCCCATCCTCAACCGCCAATTTTAACATTACAATTGATGCAGTGAGGCAGCCGCTTTATGGCGTATTCATTTGGAAGAGTATCTATATCTTTTATCTTTTGGACCTTTTTTGCCAGTATCCAAAATGATGAAAAATAAGAAAATGTTTTTACCTTTTTGCTGGCAAAAAAATACATGCTAAGATGGTCAAACACCAAAAGGTAGTTTGAACATCTTAACACCTGCTTTATTGCCATGAAGGGTAAAACCTATTCTTATTTGTCATTATCTATATCTTGCCTTTAGAAAAATGCAGATGCTACACAATTAGCCTGGTTAATAAACTATTATCTGGTTGGCTAAATTATTGACGACATGAAAGTTGTATAACAGAAACATTACGCTTTGCTGCTAAGTGTTATGGGCAAGAGCATATATAAGCAGAGCTCCGTTATGTGTCTCCACATATACATACATTCCAGTTGGCAGTCCACAAAATATTTAGACTGCCATCATATTTCGTGGAGCATTTTTGAAAAAAAAATTCAGTTCATAAATGTTTTCCTAAATGAGTGAAGAGGAAATTATTTCCCACTTGGTACTCTCGGTAGGAAAAATACTCACTCCCTCCAATATTTATATCTGGTGGGTGTGCCACTGCAACCAACATAAACACGTCTATAATGCGTACAAATCGAATCGCGTTTTTACTTGGGCACAAAGCAAAAAATGCGAGAAATTAACATGACAAAAGTAGCAAACACAAAAATAACATATAGCATTTGGCAGATGACTATTATAAGCCACACACTTGGATTTTGAGCCTTAAAGGCTGTTATTATTATTCGAGCATTGGCAAGCCTTTGTTGTTGACGAGAAAACTCGTCGTGAAATTTAATATCTCACGATTTCAAGAAGAAACCCTGAAGAGTATCTAAATGTCTGATGCAACACCGTTCCGTCTAAAGTCCACAAGGACCTGGACGGACGTGCATTTTAAATAAACATTGCCCAGGACCACACAGTAATTGGTAAGAGAGGCTTTTTCCTTCGTAACCATCGCTCGAACGGCTCCTGAGACCAAAAAGCCTCTTGGTTCAAGGGGAAACATGACTTGCTTTGCTGTAGGGAACCGACAGAGCCAAACAATTTCTGTGTAAATAAAGACCACAGTAAAAATAACTACAAATTAAACTAGAAATTACAATACGATTTAGAATGCCCTTGCAAGACGTGGAAGAAAAAAAACATCGTTCACATTTGCTGCTCGTTCAATCATCATCGCGATCACCGATGATATATTCACGGTCACATTCGCAGAGAAAGTGAACTCGGGCAGGACTCACTGGTAGCAAAGTGGTCGAGATTAATGATGGAGTGGCAGCCAAAGGCGGGGAACGCCCCGGAGATGATGTCCACCGCGGGAGCATGGAGCGACGAGCGAGGTGGTTTGTGACTGCTCTTATTTCCCTTTAAAAAGATCTTCGGTTTACATTGAAAGTTTTAAATATGAATAATAACCGTCACATTAAGTGCCTCTCGCGTGGAACCACTGCCAAAGTAAATTATTGCATTAATGAACGACCTTCATTAGTAACAGCGGAAAAAAATACATTATTTTACGTTACTAATTTAACAAACAAAACTTTAGGAAACTTTGCCACCTCCACCGCGCTCCCCCCCCACCCCCGCCCCATCATTTTTCCAGCGCTGGGGTTTTCTGTATTCCTGTGCGGTCTAACGTGAACCTGGACTGAGAGTCTGCCCGCCACGCCAACGGGTTTGGGACACACCTGTGTGACCAGGAGGCACATAGGGGAAGCCTAACGGAGCGCTGGAGATAAGTTTGCGGTTCCCGTTTGAGACGGCCGCACACACCAAACAAACAAAGTTCCCCAACGTTTCCAAGAAAGCCCTCGTACACAACAAGATGCTAACATTCTCAGTGTGCTTTTTTATTTCTCACCCCACACGATTTGGAAACCCTAGGTGCGTGGCAGGTGTTTTCGCGAGCGACGGTGCCATAAAACTCTGAACAGAGGCCCATTCTACTGGCAGGTTTAAACGGCGGGTTTTTTTTTAGCAGAGAATTAATTACAATTGATGTGTCGAAAATTATACGGCAGTCGGATTTTGTAAAGAGTTGTAAAATTCCTCGGCGCAGTTTTTTTTTAATAACACAGGCAGATGAATAAGTGGCCCAGCACTTTTCAGTGTTAGTGTAATTTCACAAAACCGCTGTCCCATTTTGCTAAATCTCTGCTTTGTTGAAACAACTATTATACATAAAAGGGGCTGGGCGCAAGTTGTTATCCCACTCCACTACGAACCCCCTGGCGGTCTGAGCTCAATTCATAGTCACGGCCAACGTGAGTGGCGAGCGACATCTGAACCGGTCCGTGGTGACCAACGAGCGTAAGTGAATCGCAGTCGCAACGACCGACACGGTGTGGGTGGAGACCTTCATCCAGCAGTGGAGCGGAAAAGGGATCCACATCTGAACTGTGTTCAAACACACCATGCCGCGGCTAAAAAAAACGTCCCTCCTTTCTCTGCGTCTTTCATCGCGCCGTTCGAGCGTGGAATTCGTTTCCCAGCATGGAATTTCCTCCTTTTTCCCCCAAGCCCTTTGAACATTTGCTCAATTCAAGAAATGTATTTACGCCTCTATATGTCCGGCACTTTCAACGGCACTGTTTGTCGCAGGCCGCTTGGCGTCACGGTCCTCTGGGCCTGTGCTCAGAAACCGTGATGAAGAGAACAAAAAAAAACACCGTCGAGCACGACTCGTTGCATTTTTTTGTTTCAATCAACTTCACTCGGCCCGATAAGTTGGCAGCGACGCAGAAAACGGGAAAGTTTTGCGGAGCGCGCCGCCATTCCCGGCGGGGCAGTTTGGGCGGCCGCTGCTGCTGCTGCTTGCGCGCGTGGCTGCTCCGGCGAGGAGGAGTGCAACAGCCGTCAGGCGTGGTCGCTCAGTGCGAAGCCCTCCGTGATCTCCCGCGATGAGACGGAGGATGCGCGCCCGGCAGCTCACGCCGAGGTTACGCGTGGGAGCGCTCCCCGCCGACACCGCTCACTACCTGCTCCATGTGCCACGTCGTCCGAGCAAAATTATTTTTTTTAAAACTCAGCAACCTGCGCGGCTCTCCATCTGCCCGATCGCAACCGCCCCCCCCCTCCCCCCAACCGCCCGCTACCCCCCCCACTCTCTCGCCCTCTCCTCCCCCCTCCCTTTCCCCCAAGAAAGCGTCCCGACGTCCCAGCGTGGTGCACGCAGACACCGTCTCTATCCCCGCGGAGCGAGCTGGCCATCAATCACCGAGTGACAGCTCAATTTTATTCAAATGAAGGCCGGCACCTTTTCCTTTCCGCAAGTGAACTGGGCCGCGCGGAGCCCACTCGTGCGAGGTGTGATCACCGGACTGAGATAACGGTGGCTTTGCCTCCCACCGCGAACACGCAGCAGCACAACCACTACCCCCCCTCCCTCACTCCCTCCCCAGCAAGCGGAGAATAGCGGCGCTTACAGAGAGGGGAAGCCTCGGTTATGGGTGGCAAGCAGTGCGGCGGTCTGGAGGGGCTGCAAAAAAGCTTGGAGGATGGTTGATGAATTAACCGAAAGAGAAATTAAACGTAAAATGATGACGCCGGACCTTTTAAACTTTCTCTACTTGTCGGTGCGGGGAGTTGTGGGAAGCGATTGCGATGCGCAGGTGCTGTCGTGTTCCGGTAATTGTGCAGGAATGCATTTGGAATATCCTGGCGTAGCCGAAACGGTGACATTTTCGCGTCAACTCAAGCATTGATTTCCCACAACCCCCCACCATAATCACCCGCAAGGGATGTAATCGCTTGTGGCTGGATGTTTCAAAGCAATAGGCGCGACAGAGTTTAAGCAAAACATCTTTATACAAAGTGCAAAACTATATCTAGGACGAACTATTTGAGCTTCAATAATTAATACCCTGAATGGATTTTTCTTTTTACAAATCGTATTGTTACGTGATGAGGAAAATGCAATGGAAGGGCGTCTGTCCAACGCCTTCACCAGCAGGCGCATAAGGCTCAACACATCTCCAGCCTCCCGTGGTAAACACTGGTTGATCGGGAAGGAAGGATAAAATAAGGATAAATATCCAGCAATTGTTAGCTGATAATAGTGTTGATCAATAAATGTATGCTAACAAAAAAAAACCCGCAAAGTGCTATTGAGACGAATGATTTGACGATGCCGCTGCTGCAACATTGGTGGCTGTGGTGGATGGGCGAAATGAATAACAACAAAAACCTCGACACATTAATAAATACCACTGTGAAGTTAAAAGGGAAAATATATATATAAAATAAACGACGTTTTGGGCAATGGTACCTCCTTCTTCAGAGCACGTAAATTTAGGGAACCAGTAGGAAAAGTGTTTGATGATACGAATTGTAAAAATGCGCTTCTTTATACCACGGGGACTTGTAAAGAATAAAACATTTTTTAAAACAATCCTGATCACCGGTTTAAAAATGGCATATTGACAGTGACGCTGATCGTAGCTATGAGTATGTGGCTGTTATAAATGTCCACGTGTTAAGCCACTTCGTTGAGCTGTCATTTGATCCTTATGGCGGCACCCCGGGGTAACCAAATAATACAAAATGGGCCGAGGCAATGAAATATTTAATTTCTGGGACACAATTTTTTTCCAGGGGTGTACTTAACTCCGCGACTGGAGTACCACTCAATCCGAAATCGGTGCCACTCCGCGATGTCGAAAAGCAGCGAGGATGATTGCGCCGAAACCCTGAACGCTCGTACGCACCGTGGCGGTGCATCGTGTACAGCTCGTCGAGATGAGTCGATTGCCGCATCGACAACCATCAACAGACTAGAAATGACTGCATCACGGACATTATACGAGAGCCGGGATACTATGGTCCTCTGAGGTCCCGCCATGAAGTTAATTTGCCAGTCCTTCGCCTTTTCATCCTTCACCAACCCACACTGACCAGGCGTGGTGAAGTATGGTCAAACAAACTCCCATAACTAGCATGGAATAGGGAAGCTTTAATCCAGCACCGTAATAACAAAGGGCTGTATATTATTATTATTATCCATGTGTAAGTGTGTGAAAATATACACGGTCGGGTCACTTTTGAAAAAGAGCAATACAGCTCAGTGGGCTTTACCTGGCAAAATAAAACGTACGCTCGTTTAGTTTACAGTTTGGCGATGGGGCATTCCACGCGACAAGAGGTGTTTGCGAGCCCAGCGGAAACCTCATCTCGAAGGTGAGCAGGTTGAAACGCTTCTCTTTCGTGACGACACACGCCCGGCGCGCTTTTCGCAGCGGTGAACTTGACGCACGCCCCGCACGCCCCGCACGCCCCGCGCTTAAACGCATTCCGCGAGACCTCGCACCATACTTCCTCTTGCTAATTGAAAAAAGGTTTCCCCCCCCCGCCCAAATGCATTGCTCGGTGTGGCGGCAATAAAAAAAACTATTTTGAGGTTCCACGTGTGATAGATGGATAGCGTATATCGTATTTAAACGTACGAATGTATAGATATATGTGCGTGTACCGTGCGTATGAATTTATCTGCGCGATAGGGAGGGATACGAATTAGTGAGCTACGGATTTAAGAGGCTGAAGTGTACACGTGTATCCTGTTTCAAGTGAAAACGCCATGAGATCAACTACAAACACATGTCCAGCGAGAGTAAGGGCATCAACTGGAGTTCTATTCTTCATGGGGGGGAGGGGGGGGGTTTCTCATGTCAATTCTGGCACCGGCTCGCCCGGCCGTGATTTCGTCCGAGCGTGGAATCGGCACGTGGCCCCCGTGGTGACCCTGGCACGAGTGCACGGCGGTACAAAAGGGGGTCAACGTCGATTTCTTTTCTTGCTTTTTTAAAAAACAATGTTGTACCAAATCGGGGAAGGTTTCCCAGAACAGGCTTAACTCGAAAAAAAACATTAACTTTTTTTTAAATACTGGGCGGTTTGCTAATTTTGGGTATTTTTTTCATGCGCGGATATTTCCATGTCATCATGTGTGAGTTTTTTTGTTTTGTCGAGATGACGCAATTGTGTTGTTTCAGTCTTTGTGAATAGTTCGTGTTGATTTTAGGAAGTCTCATGCAGCTCGGCGGCTCAATTCTATCTCCTCTGCATTTATGAAATATCGAGCCACGGCATTTCCTTGAAAAAATATTGGTCGGGGTGTGTGTGTGTGTGCGTGAGCGTGAGCGGGCGGGCGGGTGGGGAATTCCCCATTTACCTCAGCACCTCGTTTGTGTGACTGAAATCAGAAGTACATCATTATAAACGAACCACCATCCCTCGTTTCGTACGCATCGCACAAACAGCGTAGATAACGAGATAGGCGCGCGCGCGGGGCGACATGCCGGCAGAATGACAGTGAAACAGAAAAACAATGTCCCAGCTGGAGATATTAAGAATAACAATTACACAGCCGTGATACACACTGTGATTATTGAGGTGTCAATTGATAAGCCAAAACAGGACGTTTTAATGCAACCGAAACCCAGTGCTCACAGCCTCCCACCCCACCTCTCTCTCTCTCCCCAAACAAACACAGCTGCATTAACGCTGCTCCCAGGCACAATTTGCCAAAGTACAGAATACAAATTTTAAATGGTTCCAGAGCGGACCCCCAGAGCAGCCTTCATGGCAAAAACTGCAACATCTACTTGGCTCGGCACCAGTTCGCTTGCAGGGAAGAAGAAGAAAAAACGGGGAGAGAGAAATAAAGAGAGAGAGAGAGAGAAAGGGGAAAAAAATCATTACCGTCATCGCAAATTGTGCTCGCGGGGCAATTTCTAATTTACCAGATATCGTTTTCTCTCCGCTCGACGCGGTTTAGACAACAGCGAGGCAACGCAACTTTTAATTTCCCCGAGTTCCCCCAAGACCCCACTCCATTATTTACTGCGCCAGCGCCGGTCGCGCCGCCGGAGCCGCGCGTCGCCGTCGTCGCAGCGCGCGCGAGAGCAGCTCCACCACGCGCCTTGCTCTCTCTCTCTCTCTCCGTGCGTGTGCAGTGGGTGTGTGTGTGGTGTGGGTGTGTGTGTGGTGTGGGTGCGCGTGTGTGTGCGTGCGTACGCGTGTGTGTGTGCGTGCGTATGGTGTGGGTGTGTACGCGCGTGTGGTGTGGGTGTGTGCGCGTGTGCGTGTGCGTGCGTGTGGTGTGGGTGTGTGTGTGGGTGTGTGCGCGTGTGTGTGCGTGCGTGTGGTGTGGGTGTGTACGCGTGTGTGTGTGTGTGTGCGCGTGTGTGTGCGTGCGTACGCGTGTGTGTGCGTGCGTGTGTGATGTGGATGTGTACGCGTGTGTGTGTGCGTGCGTGTGCGTGTGGTGTGGGTGTGTACGCGTGTGTGTGTGTGTGTGCGCGTGTGTGTGCGTGCGTACGCGTGTGTGTGCGTGCGTGTGTGATGTGGATGTGTACGCGTGTGTGTGTGCGTGCGTGTGCGTGTGGTGTGGGTGTGTACGCGTGTGTGTGGGCGCACGTGTGTTGGGGAGCAGTAGCGTAGCGGTTAGCGCGCTGCGCTACGAACCCGGCGACCCGAGTTTGATTCCCGCTCACGGCCAACACCGGTGACCATTATCTGAACCGGTAATGGGCCCTCTCCTAGGTCGACTCAGATTCAAAATGAGTACCTGGTGCGGTGTCTAAACATCGCCACTGGAGAGACAAAGGCGGCCGGGCGTGGTGCTGGCCACCTACCCCCTCGTGTGCCGTTCCAGCCTTCATAGGTGCTCGCTAACAGCGCTTGCCACAACAGTCTGGTCAGGCTACATAGGGGATATTTGTCTTTGTACACAACTGTATGTGTACGAGTGTGCGGGGAGCGGTAGTGCAGTGGTAAGCGTGCTCCACTACGAACCCGGCAACTCGGGTTCGATTCCTGCTCACGGCCAACACCACCAGTGATGACTATCTGAACCAGTTCTGGGCCTCCCCGAGGTCAACTCAGCCTTAAAAGAGTACTTGATGCGGTGTAGTTCTGGGGTATCGGTGGCGTTACGAACATTACAACTCCCGGCGATGGCTAAGAGATCAGTGGCGAGAGATATCGGAACCTGTCCTGGCCTCTCTCCCTTCACCGATCCACGTTGACCAGCGCGGTGAAGTGTGATGAAACAACAGCCATAACCCGACATGGCAATGGGGGAGGCCTCCATGGATAAAGGACTTGAAATTATTTTGTCATTTGTACAAGCAGAATTTGAGTTATAAGTTACGTGGCAATGTATTCAAAGGCCCAATGCCAAGGTATGCCACATTTGTGGAGAGTCCATCAGATTATAGTTGAAAGCAAATGTTTTTTTTACGTAATTAGAGGGTTCCTTAGGCACGATGTAATATGCATGTGGACAGTTTCACGATTTTGGACGTACAATTTCAGACACTAAAGTAATGTGGGAAATCATTAGTATAATGAGGTGGCTTTTTTTTACATTGGTGTAGCACGTCGACCAATGACGACCATAATTCAGTTGGATATAATCTGTCCACCTTTCTTGATGAGGAACAAGTGCTCGTGAAGCAACGCGCTGTGGGATGTGCTCAAGCGAACCCTTTCATCCGCGCTGGGATCGTGGCGATGCCTTCAGTTTCGCGTGTGTGTCCGTGTGTGTGTGTGTATGGGGAGCGGTAATGTAGCGGTTAGCGCGCTGCGCTATGAACCTGGCGACCCGGGTTCGATTCCCGCTCACGGCTAACACCAGTGACGATTATCTGAACCGGTCCTGGGCCTCCCCTAGGTCGACTCAGCCTTAAATGAGTACCTGGTGCGGTGTGTAAACATCCCCACTGGGGAGACAAAGGCGGTCGGGCGTAGTGCTGGCCACCCAACCCCCTCGTGTAACGTTCCAGCCTTCATAGGTACTCGCTAACAGCACTTGCCCCTACAGCCTGTTAAGGCTATACGGGGGATCTTTATATTTGTGTGTATATGTGCGTGTGTGTCAAACCGTTGAGAGTTATTCCGTAAATAAATAAATCACATGTTGTAAAAATAGACGTAATTGTGTTAAAAAGCACACCCTGTACGTATTATTTGGATGACATAGAAGGTTTAGACTGTGAAGCTGCCGAGTTTATGGAACTGCCTATGAATTTGTTTTCAATTAACATTTGAAAGTAATCCAAGCCGGCTGTTAATTGTAGTGGGTGGCGTACTAGCATACGGTTTTTATTTGGTGGGTATTGAAACTTTATTTATTTATTATCAATTGCTCCGCGATCAGTTTATATCTGATCCGTTGCTTCCCCTGTTGAACGTTATATTTTTTAAAAATAAGACCGCCTAAACACAGAGATTTTTTTCTAGCAAATCAGTGAAAGGGGGCATCCCCCCATTCAGCAACTCGCCGAGCGCTGATCGCGCTCGAGTGGGGGGTGTGGACGCCCGGGGCGATTGGAAAGATCGTTGCACCGCAAACGCGCCGAGTGTCACGTGGTTTCTTTTCTCTAAGTGCCCCCTACCCATTCCTCCCGCGAGCCCAGTAGCGGGCGTCGTGAGTTCAACTTACATACTCTTAGTTCTTTCGGTAAAGATTTTTTGCTGTGACAGTTTCACCTGAAGACGGAAGCTTGTGTTGCCTCCGAAACGTCGTGATTTTATTGTTTTTATTTTTTATTAATTTTAATTTCATTTTTTACCTACGTGACTTTACCGAAATAACTAAGAGTATGAATCCTTGCAGTCACGAAAGCTTCAAATCCAGAATCAACTTACATAGGTTCCGATACACTATGAGACCTCCTTTACCAGTGGCAAAATATAGTAGTAGGTTTTTACCCTTTAAACTGGTTTGAGTTGTACGCCTTTTGGTGTCATCTGGTCCAACACCAATGGAGACTAGGCTCTAAGGAAAGCTGTCTCGGGTGTGGACCAATCAACTTCAAGGACAGTGCATATTATTATCATTATCAGAGTTGTTTCTTTTTGTTTGAATTTTGACTACTTGTGTTGTGGTTATTGCAAACATGATGCCTTGTATAAAGGTGTCAGTTTTGTACCAGTTTAAAGGGTAAAAACCTACTACTATAGGTTCCGAGAATCCGCTGAAATACCGCCGAAGCCATCCGTCGGCCGAGGTATAAGCCATCGACTGTTGGATGAATTCCTTGCCGCGCCGACGCCATCTCTCTCTCTCGCGGCCCTGCGGTGCCATGGCCCATCTCTCTCGTGCTCACGAATCGATCTCGGGGCCTCCGTCTCTCCAGCGGTCGTCGTCTCAGACGCGTTCACCCCCCTTCAGTCGCCATTCCCTCCTCGACTCTTTCATCGTCCATCATCCATTCTGGTGATGCGTCTCGCAGTGGATATTTGTTTATTCGACTGTGGTTTGCTTCACTGTTACGGTATACGCTGTTGCATGCTTCCAATGCCGTTGTGAATAACCTTGGTGAAAGAGTATCTCTTTGCCTAACTCATCTTTGGATTTGAATTGTGTTGCTTTTGTTACGCAAATCTGAAAGGGCGGTTCAATCTTTCTAAAAGGGTTTAATCATTTCTATTTTTTATCAACGCCTTGGTTTCTGAGAGCATAGATTCGACTGAATCAGTTTTTTTTGTTACGATACCAAACGCTGTAGAGTCTACAGCCAGGAATAACTTGTGTTGGTGTCCGTTGGTCTTTTCTCGGGTCTCATTTCATCGGAGTTATAAGGTCAAGTGTAAGCAAGTCATTTTATAATCTAGCATGAATGGTTCGTCTCTGAAAACTGTCATTAATTGGTTCCCTACGATCTTTGCGAACAATTTGCACATGAGGCTATTGGGCCTGGTGATTCTTCAAACTATTTTTGTCGCATCATTGAAATTAAAGTAACGCGAGATCGGACATTAATGAAGACGGCACTTGTCACCTCAAGTTATTACAAATGTAATCAATAACAACGACCGTAAATTATTTAAGAACTTCACAATGAGGGGCTGCAATGCTGCGCCGAAAATAAACGAGCAAAACAAGCCCGGTGCGCAACATGTTTACCAAACAAAAACAAAACATACCTGCCAGAGGAACAGCTGGAAATCACAGGGGGAATAAGTACAATAAGCATTTCTAGGGCAATTATTGAATGCGGATAAGGGATCAAGATGATCAAATAACAAGGCGAGTGTGAGTGGGACAGAGCCCCCTGGGAAAAACTGAATTTGAAGATAAAAAGCAACAATCCAGGATACTACAACAGCACCTTATTCATATATTTAAATGCACTCCAACTGCCCGTCACACGGACTCAAGTTATCAACCGGTGCGCAATTACCCCACGTTGACACGCCGGCGGGCGGTACGGACACTCGCAAATGAAATCCCACCGAAGCCGAAAAATGTTGAGCGAGGCGTGGAGAAATCCGTTTGGTGAAATTGCACTTAAGACGGAAGGGGGGGGGACACACACGTGATGCATCAGAGAAGAAACAAACATCAGAGACGTCGATTTAAAGCTTTCGTGACTGCAGGGATTCATCTTCTTGGTTCTTTCGGTAAAGTCACGTAGAAGGGAAATAATAAAAAAAATATAATGTTTTATTATTATTTTATTATTTCCCTTCTACGTGACTTTACCGAAAGAACCAAGAAGATTAGAGACGTCATCATGACTCTTAAGAAAAGCAAGGTGGGGGGGGGAGCGACTTGGGTAAGGGACGTGTCGCTCGATGGGATGACGACCACAATGGAAGAGACTTTTGATGGACTGGCAGCCAATGGAGAGAAAGTGCCGGAGGAGAAGATGACCGCCGTGGAGATGAAGCGATGAGATGAGTTCACGTGCAGGGGTTGGATTGGACAACCGTGGCACTGAGGGATGGCGATATCATGGAGAGGGTCTTTATCGAGCAGTGATTAGGCAATGGTGGATGAAGATTATGATACTCTACGTTGCTTATGTTCCGATCAATGAACCATTACGCAAGAAAATGCACAAAGAGAGCCAGCACACAATACAAACACCCTCAGCTCCGTCGGTAAAGGGCTTGTGCATTCATATCACCCTTTGTCGCGGTGCGAGCACACTGCGAGGCTCCAGCGGTTCAATCGTGTCGCTGCGTTTGTGTTGAGAAAGCTGCCTTGGTAGGAGCGGTGTGAGAATTTGTATCCCCCCCTCCCCCCGCCGATGCCTCGACCTCTCTGCCCAGGGATTCTTGGAATCGGCGCGATTCAGTGTCACGATGAGTCAATTCAAGAATCGACCGTTTGATGCTGTGGAGAAGGCAGCATTCTCTATAGACTGCTGGGGGTGGGGGTGGATCGGGACGGTCATGTAAACCCATCACTGCACACACAACAAAAGTAAGGATGTAAAAAAAAAGCACCCGATTCTTACCACAGGTGACTCGGCGCACAGCGAATCAACATCGAACGGACGAATCAGCACACCGCTGCACCACTCCCACTACCCCCCCCCCCCGTCACGCGCCAGCGAATTCAACGAGGGTACCACGGCCGCAGGATGAGCCTCGACGAGTACACGTGGCGTGCGGGCCTTTGTGGGGAAAGGGAAGGACCTGCGTTGACACTGAGCTGCGAGCGAGACTGCTGCTTCTGATGCTGCTTCATTTGTTGGGTTCCATCCAGGTCAATTGTATGTATGCATGTGTATGTACGTTGACCTTCTTTCGCACCGTACGTAGCCAACCGTGCTAATTGGAGGCACGGGGGAAGGACAACGAACTAAACACAATTAAAGCATCCCCCCCCACTTTCTATGATCGTTACACACCGTTACACTTGTAGTTTTTACCTCCCCCTGCCCCCCACCACGTCCCCCCCCCTCCCCAAATACTTTCTCCAAAAGCATTCGCAGGTGTCGAGGAATGCAGGAGCCGCTGCTGCTGCTGCTGTTGTTATTCTGGGGCCATTCGCGGCAGCAGATACGTCCCATCCCGCGGCTTCACCGTCTTGGAAAGTTTTAGCGACTCCGACGTACAATGGGGTACTTTGCTAATAAGTAAAAAGTGTTCTGTGCTTCCAGAAATTATATATGTTTTAAAAGTCATTTATCGTACAATGATGCAGTGGGGGGTTTTTTTTCTTCTTCCTTTTCTTCTATTTACATATTGCTGCTTCAGCCTAATGTGCCTCCGCATGTTTCCGTTCAAACAAAAGGAATATTCTCAGCGCAATACAAAGGGGGCCCCATGTGCACAACAGCGAGAGAGAAATTGTTATTATTGAGCTTCGCCGTTTGCTCAAGCACTGCATTTCTAAGTTTCGAGCACTTCACATTAAACGACATCGCACCGTGTCGTGTCCTTCGAGCAGAATTCATCGGTCTCTGTTAAGGGTTAGAATGCATGACGGGCAAACAATTTTTGAAATACTAATTGGGGCAATCCGGACGAGTGGCTCGGCAGAGCGAGCGAGCGAGCGAGCGAGCGGCTCACTCACTCTCAAGAGGTTGTGAACCCAAATCCTTGCGGAGGGGAGGGTCACCCAGCCCAGCATCCCTCTGGGGGTCAATAAAATTCGGTACCACTTTGTGGGGAAGTCAACAGTTGGTTCTCCTTGTCATAGGAATGTGGAATGCCCACCAGTGCAGTAAACGCGGTATGAGCACCACTGCCTCAATGCTCAATAAGCAAGACATAACTTTGGCTTTGTTTCCAATAATAACCAAATAAAAACTTCAGTTATATAAAACCCATACCTCTTACAAATGAATGCCACTTATGATTTTTTTTTTAAGTGTGTGCGTCCGCTACTCTTGACATCAATAGAGCGGATAGAGTTCTACATTTATTAGATGCGCTTCGCGAATCAATGCCGGAGCGTAAGTCAGACTATTAAAAAAAAAGTTTTAACTAGATGACATTTAAAGCACCCAGCGGCAGCATAATAGATAGATTTGGTGTCCCTTCCTGTTATGTCTACATGTAATCTTTGCTTTTTTTCCGTTCGGCAAAACTCCAGATTGTTGATAGACTTCCTGCTTACACATTTCTCAAATAAGGGGGCCACCCAACGATTCCTGATTGCAACAACATCATCATCATCGCGTTAACGAAGGAGGGTTTTTTTTTAATTGGCCCGTCAGCTGTGCTCGGCATCTTAATTGTGCGCGAATCGCTAATTGATTCACAGAATTAAACACTTTGAAACGTGTTTTTGATTTTGGGTTTTTTTTTTTGGGGGGGGGGGTTATTGAGTAAGTTAAACAACAGCCGCAGCTGTCAACATTTTATAGGAACGTTAAACCGAGCGCGACTAATCTTCGCGCCGTGCTGAGACACGGCGAAAGGGAGAAGACGGAGAGGGAAAAGTGCTCATCGAGGCTGCCCTAAATCAAAAAAATGGTGGAGATTCGCCGGTTAGTTGTTTTAACACGCAAAAAATTTAAAGCCCACAGATGCAAAGATAAGAAAACCAGATGGCCGTTAGCTGTTATCTTTGGCTGCGACGATGGGCCCAGGCCGTGTGAAGACCGTGCAAGCCTCTCCCGTTACACACACACATTAAACTTGCATTACGCCGATCATTACCGACACAGACATCAGGTGTGCGTGCCGCCTCTGCACGAGCAGACGCGTACAGCTGTCAAGCCCGCAGACGTAATTGCAGAGCGGAAACTTACTAGCCCCCCCCATCCACCGCCGCCACCCCAACCTTTTCAGTTCGATACTATGTTCAAGCTACTGAGTTTAATGGGCCACGTTCCAAAACATACAACTCTCCCAGCGGTCGACATTGAGTATTTTATGCCATGAAGCCATCCCTGGACCGCCCCCACCCCCTCCCCAGCTTTCATTGTGCTGAGAATTAGACCCGCAAAGACCATTACTCATCGCTCAAGGTTGTCACAGCAAAGCAGGTTGAATATGATACAAGTAAGTGCGCTGAATAGACGCATGCACAAGGGTGGTGAGTTTTTAAGTTATTCTGTTTTTGTCCCTTCTTTTTAAAATCCTAGTTTTATCCCAACCGCGCTTTCAATGTCATGTGCAAGAAAGAATGAGGGTGCATTCGGAGTTCTTGTGATGCTCGAGAAATGGTCGGGCGGAAGTAATCTCGTAGAACTACTTCTGAAAACTCTCAAAGTGAATTAATATGTATGAAGGCGGCAGACTTTTCCCACACACACACACAAACCCTGTTACGTACAATTATTCACCGTATTTTTTTGTTACATTCAATTTTGAATATTCATGCAGCTCATGTATAAATGACAGCCCGCAATAGCCCGCATTTAATGGAATGGCTGAGACTAACAATCATAATACTCAATTTTAATCATTGTGCCGCTGCCTAAATTCATGCCCAGGATATCTCTGTGGCAATTGTCTCAGTTGCTGTTTCACCTGTGCTACGTGGCTACATTTGTAAAAGCTCATTCATGAGGAATTGTAACTGTCCTTATCAGAGGCGATTGCAGTGAATTTGATCTTATCGTCTCTAACCTATCGAAAGGCTAACATTTAGATGGATAGTATTGTAAATTTAATATTATAGGACAGGATACCAATATTATAGCGAAGCCCAATATCGCAGAGAGTGGAGAGCAGTTTCACCATCGAGGTCACTAAAACTCGGTAATGAGCAGAACGACAGAGAGAGAGAGAAGTCGTAGGCTTTCGCTTCCGATATTATCCATAATAAAGGGGTTTTTTGGGGCGATTTGCCAAAATTGTACAATTCTAGCAAATTTCCTGCTGAAACCGGTTGTTACCACCTGCGAAACAATCGTAGTCAAAATGTAAATGTTGTGGGTTTTACTCTCCAACACATCGTTGTGCTGAAATACTTACTAATTGGAACGTTTTGTTTACATGACAAACCTTATTAATTGGCTGTATCGGGTGGTGGTGTGTTAAACGACGCATTTATATTGACGCGATCCAACCAAAAACAAAACTTTATTAGAGAGAGAACTCATTATTGGGAGCAGTGGTTTAGTGGTGCACGCACTGCACGCTGAATTTGGTTGTGTTCAATACCTGGCCATGGTTAACATGAGTGGTGAGTGATACCAGAACCTCCTTCGCCTTTTCATCCTTCACCAACTCACACCGACTCCCATAACTAGCATGGAATAGGGAGACTTTCATCCAGCAGCGTAGTACCAAGGGGCTGTATCTTATCATTTTTATTATTATTCGTGTGGAAGGGTATAAAAATTTCCACACGGTGATAAGCCACTTCGTTGAGCTATCATTTGTGGCCAGGTGGCTTCTGAAAAAAAGCTGTATAACTCAGTGGTCCTTACCTGGGAAAATAACAAATAGTTGAGTTTTGTTCATTATTTCCAAACACAGCAATGATCTGTTTATCGATATGACAATTTCTTTGATATTTTAAAACACTGACATTCATTGCAAAATACTGGCACTAATTCACGCAGAATAACGTTGCATTGACCAGATCACCCGCCAGACACATCAGAGATAAGAAGTTAACCAGAGTTGAGCCTGGATAGTGCTTGGTTAGATGGGCGACTGCCATGCAGGAGGGCTACGGTGTGTGCGACAGAGGTAAGTGCAGAAAAATCTGTCGTTGTACTACACTTCTATGCTCCCGCATGCCCCCCGAATTCTACAACCGGCACTAAGCAGCATGGTGAAATTGATCGCACAACCTCGACTACACACAGGGCACGGGGGGGAAATCATCATCTGGCAGTGAATTGATGAAATGGCAGCCCCTGTACACATGTTACAAGTTTGATTTTATACAGATGTTAAGCCGTTTATCTTTTTCTTTGTATATATAAAAAAAACATCCACATGTGCTGCTTGCGTTGGTGCGGAGCAGTTGGTCAATCCTGCTCACTATAAAATATAAATCCTTTGTTGGCGCGCGCGTGCTTGCGAGCGTGGGGAGCGGTGGCGTAGCGGTTCGCGCTACGCTGCGCTACGAACCCGGCAACCCGAGTTCGATTCCCGCTCACGACCAACACCAGTGACGATCACCTGAATCGGTTCTGGACCTCCCGTAGGTCGACTCAGCCTCAAATGAGTACCCGGTGCGATGAGTGAACATCGCTACCGGGGAGACAAAGGCTATACGGAAGGGGACCTTTGTCTTGTGCGTGCGCGTGCGTCGCGGTGAATGTGCCGTGGGCTTGCGGGCGGCATCGCTCGTTAAAATATTAACTCGGCGCTCGGGGTTCAGGGGCTTCCTGGGGTGACGCGGAAGCAGCGCTCCGTTCCCGGCGCGGAGTTTGCGAGCGCGGAACGGGAACAGCTGTCGCGCACAAAATCGGCAACAACGTCTCGACCGCACAAACACGAGGAAACCGGATGATCTTCGCGACGACGACGAAAACCGTGGTGATGATGATGATGACAAACGTGTTCCATCAGGTACATCTGTTCATGAAAACACCTTTCCCTTGTAACATATAAAGGGGGCTCTCTTTTTATAAATGTATTGCACGTGTCGAGTACTTTTACTCACTTTCATTGCCATCATCATCAGCCATGGGCGATCCACTGCTGGATGAACGCCTTCCCCAAGCCATCGCAACTCACACGGTGTAATAATTAACTCAGCACCTGCATGCGAGCTGATTTCATCGCTACATCTCCGCGCTGGACTCACAGGCGCGATCCTTCCTGGAGACGCCATTCCATTGTCAGTCTCGACCACCAGCCATCATCCCCATCTCGCTTTTCTTAACAGCCAAGACGACGTCTCTACCTACAAGCATCACCATTTCAAATTGGGCTTCATTCCTACTCTGCCAGCATCACAGGAAACGTGCCCATCCTCACCATCACACTCAGAAGAATATTCGACCCCCCCCCCCACCGACACACTCTGTCCTTCCTGCTCTTCCACGGTGAAACACAAAGTGTTTATATTTCGTGTCTGTTCCCTGCCGTAGTCGCGAGCGCCTTGCGTCTTTTGTCGGCCGCGCGGGGGGACGGGCCACGACGGTGAATATACGATCCGGCGAGCCGCTCCCAGAGACGATGGGAGCCTGACCGGGAGAGCCCTGATCCGTGAGGCTCTCCCGTGCGTAGCGATGTCAATTTATTTATTTCTTTACCCACGAGAAAGAAGTCCACCTGGAACATCCCTCAGTATGGAACCACCTTGTGTTCCAGGCTGCCGCCCACGGTGTCGGATTGACGCACGCATAGCAATCACGCATGCAAACATTATAAAGAGTACCCCTTACACAGGATGCACTTGTACAACACAGCATAAACACGCCCGGCGAAACGAAAAAACTAAAAAATAAACAGGTAACACTAAATAAGTGTATTCTTGGTTCTTTCGGTAAAGTCACGTAGAAGGGAAACAATAAAATAATAAAAATATAAAACAGAGAATTTTATTGTTTTATATTTTTATTATTTTATTTTTTCCCTTCTACGTGACTTTACCGAAAGAACCAAGAATATGAATCCCTGCGGTCACGAAAGCTTTAAATCAAAAACTAAATAAGTGCTTAAATTATTTTCATGGCGCGCCAGCCGCCAGCTTCGTACGGAACGCACTCCGGCCGTGACGATGGCGGTGACCGTGTCTGGAGAGAGCGTCGGCAAAGCGGCCTGGTGATGCCGAAACTCTTGCCGTCGGTCACGGTCACCGCATCCCGCGCTTCCAGGTGCGCTTTCCGCGACCGTCTGGAACGCTCTCTTCCTTCCGATGTTAGGGAAGCCACTGGAGCTTTGCAACTTTGGCGTCATTCAGAGATGGAAACGGATTTCTTTCGAACCGATTTTTGGGCGTATTTCGTTGTCCTTCACCCGCGTCTCCGACGAGCACAGCTTGGCTACGTCACGGTACCAATCGTGGCCACGTGCTTTTGCGACGTCATCGTTCACAGCAGCACGTGCCTGCGACACCCACGTGGAGCATCGCCACTGTGTGGTGGAGGCTCTGCGAGGACCACTGAAGCTCTTGTGAGGGATTGGGATAGGAATCCTTTGCGTGTGTTTAACTGTGTTTAATTATGAAATATGAAATGTTTTTGGATGCGGGAAACATGTGGACGCAGCGGATTTTCATATACGTAAGCAATCGATACTAAAACAACAAGACAACACTAGATGCTTAATAACGTTACGATTTGTCCACCTCACGATTCACGATTTGATTCCAGAATCGATTAATTTGTATATGCATACACAAATATATATATATATATATAATATTGCAATGGGCGTGACTGCAGGTTTACAACGAAACAAAATAAATGGATTCTTACCCCGTGTGATTCCAAGCGCGTATCAAGATTATTATTGTGCAACGAGGCATGCGAGTCTATCGAGAACGGACGTCGGTTTCTGAAGGAGCGCTTGGGCACGTAAGAAACTGATCTTGAGTCGGTGAATCGACGCGTCCTTGTCACGCGTCCGCCAATCGCGCGCTCGCGGATCGCCGCCGTCGCGAGCGGAGCGAAAGTGAAAAACGCAGAGCACGTGCACGCAGCCCAGTCGGCCGAGGCCTTCCAGAAGCCGAGCCAGAGATGGCTGTTGCGTTTGTACCCGATTTTTGCCAAATTTCCAGAAACAAACAAATTATTTTGTAAGCTTTAGCCGCGTGCTGAACGCCGGCCCAAACAAGCCAAAGGTAGGTGTCAACTTATATAAGTGAACGGCAAAAACGTCACCGAAGCTATTGGCTCAGCGAGGGTTCGGACTTAAATTCACGTCGCTCCCACGCACGCCACGCGGACGCTGAGCAATGGGCCCAAATCAAATCACGCAGCTCGTGATGTTCTCGCCAAAAATGTTTTACGTAGATAAATAACAAATAATAAGCACGAAACCCCTGTTTTTTCACGTGAGTGAAAACAAACTGGATTATTGCAACCACATTGACTCAAACATTCGACAAAAATAAACGCCCATTTATCCTCCTCCTTTCGGTAGGTTATAGTTTACCGCATTCTCATAAATAAATCGTTTTAAATTAAGTTTTGCATTAGTGGTCGAGTCAAATTGGTGGCAGTAATTCCGTTTATCATTCTTTCGGCCAAAAAGCGCTATTGTTAAACATCTCAGTTCAAGGCTTAAACGGTTCGTTCAGTAGCCGTCTCTAGAAGCCGAAGCACACAGGGGTTGTGTTTACACCATGACCTACAGTCTTCCCACAATGCACCTTGGGAACCTTGAACAATTCTCACCAAAAAAAAAAATACTCATTTTGAGTTACATGCATTGTTATTACGCAGTGCTCAATGTGTAAAGCCAACGCATATCTGGGAGGCTCAACTGAGACACGTGCCTTCTTCAAGCCCTGCCCAGTTTTACATTGCCACACCCATTCAACCACTAGCTCTGCCAGAGAGGATCTGTTGGCCTACTCGTGTCTGCTAACCAAGCTCGCTAGTCAGGTAGCCCCAACCCTTTGCCCCGGATCACGATTCCGGACAGAAAGGTAGATAAATAAACGGCAGCTACGAAAGATAAACAGACGTTAGAAGAGCTACACGAGTGTGTGTGTGTATGGGAGCGGTAGCGTAGCGGTTAACGCACTGCGCTACGAACATAGACACCTGAGTTCGATTCCCGCTCACGGCCAACATCAGTGACGATTATCTTAACCGGTACTGGGCCTTCCCTAGGTCGACTCAGCCTCAAATGAGTACCTGGTGCGGTGCGTAAAAACATCACCACTAGGGAGACAAAGGTGGCTAGGTGTGATACTGGCAACCCACCCCTAATGTGCCGTTCTGGCCTTCATAGGTGCTCGCTAACAGCGCTTGCCCCAACAGCCTGGTCAGGCTACATGGGGGATCTTTGTCTTTGTATAGACAGTTAGATAAATGGACATATAACAACAACCGCCATTCGCCTCTAAGTGGCGGTGACGTCACCACGATGCTTGTGCCAGGCTATGTGCACCTTGAGGCCACGTGAAGTGTCGAACGCCCGCTGGCAAGAGGTCACGGGGCAGACCCAGATGCCACAGGTCGATGGACATATAGACAGATTGACAGATAAACTGGCAGATGAATATGTGGGTAAATAGAGTGAGAGAAGCAGATAAGGAGATTTACAGAGGGTTAGACATATAGACACAGACAGGCAAATAACAATGTGAAGGCAGACAAACGGATAGACTCTTCTCACCTGTTGCTGCTGCTGCAGATGGACCAGGTCTGCAGTGCTCACCTCCGGGGCAGCCGTGAGGTCACAGCTCATCCTGCCCTCCAATTGGCCACCACTGCCATTGCTCGCTCCGTTCTGATTGGCCAGGCTACTCCCGGCCAGCTCCTTCAGGGCCTCCTGCATCATCATGGCTTGATGTCTGCACACACAAAAAAACGAGACAAAAAAATCGTACATAACGCACACAGACAAAAATAAAGACACACACACAAACATGCACACATGCACAAACGCGTGCAGACATACGCAGACACACACGTAGAAAGACAAAGATCCCACGTATAGCTTTAACAGGCTGTTGAGGCAAGTGCTGTTAGCAAGCACCTATGAAGGCTGGTACGCCACACAAGGGGGTGGGTGGCCAACACCACACCCAGTCACCTTTGTCTCCCTTGTGGTGATGTTTACACAACACAACAGGTACTCATTTAAGATAGAGTCGACCCAAGGGAAGCCCTGGACCGGTTCAGATAATCGTCACTGTTGGTTGTGAGCGGGAATCGAACTCGAGTCGTCAGGTCCGTAACGCGCTAATCACTGCACTACCGCTCCGACATACGCACACAGTGACACGCACACAAACACCCGCACACACTGAAACACGCAGAAGCACACACGTAGACACACATACATGGTCACGACACATACGCACGCATGCACGAAGACAGAGACCCCCCCATATAGCCGTTAACAAACTGGTGGGGTAGGTAAAGTATCATTAGCGAGCATGCAGGCAAACGTACACACAAGTGTGCACGCAGCGTCGAGATGATAATAACAATAACGAAAAAACGTTGCCGTTGTTTTAAACAAGCATTCTAAAGATGTGCATAAACACGTGGAAAATTGGTCTCTTTTCATGTGTTCGTTTTTGCCGCATCAAATTACGTATAATTTAAACAAAATGCAATGCACTAAGAAATAATATAATGATTGGGTGTTCCATTATAGAGGGGAACTGTGAACTGAATGCAATAAGCTGCTGGTAAAACTATGCTAAACTAGTTTCACCATATTCCGCTACTTATTATCACTTTTCCACCCCCCAAACCGTTGTTTGGGAGCTTTGGATTCAGGCTAGTTATTTGCTAGATTAATGTTGCGAGGGCCAAAAACAAATCTTATTCAAAAAATTAATGCTGGTAGCGACATGCGCTTGACAATTTCATCACCGTAATTAATAAGTGCCTGGGTCTCTGTTCGCTATGCAAATAACGGAGCGCCAGTGAATGGCACAAATAGAGGGGGGGGGGGTGGTTGGGGGTCTGTTATCTTCAGAAATAACATGCGGCTGATTAAATGACAGCAAGTACGGGGGCAAGAGATGTGGTAATTGCTGCTTGAAATGTTAGGCACGTCCACCGCATTCTTGCGTCGCGAAAAAAATAATGCCGAAAATTGAAAGAACTGCGTTTCAGACTACACGTCGTTTTCGCCGGATTTGCATGACATGCGGCGGAGGCATTTTAATTAACCTAGCCACGTCCGAAAAAAAAAGAGGGATTCACATTCAGAATTAAGTCAACCAAAATACATCACCGTGTTTTTTTTTTTAAATTGCTTAATACAAGTACTGAAAGCTCTGTTTAAGCAGAATGTCATTTGTCATTTGAATTGTCCCAATGAGTTCATGTCTGCATTCTGATTTAATTCTATCATTGCAATTTTTTTTTACTTTATACTTTTATTAGGCATGCAGCAGATAAGAATAAAATCTGACATTTAAAATTACAGATGTAATTAGTGTACACTCCAAGAAATGCAGTGCTATTGTAATTTTGGCAAGTAAAAATAATATATTCATTTTCATACTGCGGCTTCTGGCGTGGCAAATATTCACCACGTCCATTTCAAGAAACAAACCCGGCACGGATTTCGTGCTGCCCGCATAAACGGTCATTACAAAGGCACGGATGTACATTTACACTTGGCATTCACACTCCTTCAATACGCTTAAATGTTTATTTGCATCATTTACCCATTTATTCAAGAGCCACAGTCGCAGCCCGCATGATATTGCTCAAATTTGAAAGTGGCTTGGAAAGCTCACGATCAGAATTAATGACAGGCTCACGGGGTAAACGGCTTCATTGCCTCACACCGAGAAGCGCTGAGTGCATGTGGCCGTGAAACCGAACGAACGAGGAGGGGGGGGGGCACGCAGCTCTCTGGCGAACGTGCGATGCATTTCAGCAGCCAGGCCCTACGCCGGCTCTTCGGTGACGGGCCGCACACCATCACCGTGGGCCCCACGACACCGATGCGTGCGGCGCGTCGAAGCGTCGTTACCCGAGCGCGATCCGCCACCGCGGGGGGGGGGGGGGGGGTTGTTCCCCGTGGCGGGCGACGGCAGGTGGACGTCGCCACACCGACGCTACCGTCCCAAATCAAGCACGGGGCAGATGAAGCTCCGTGCCCTTTCAAATGGCAATCGCCTGGGTGGGATGGCGGTTTGGTGCACGCGGGTCTCTTCCCGACCCTCACCACCCCCCAAAGACTTGCCCCCCCCCGCGCCCCACGACTATAATGAGCGCTGGAGTTCATTGTCAAGACATCACGCGTGGGGTTTTTTTTGTTCACGCGGTAATAACGGCCGACGATCCGGGCCTGTGGGTGAACTGGCGCCCGTGCCGCTTCAATGTTCGGCCCCCCTCTCCCTACCCCACCCAGATCGAGGCGAAAGTCTTCACGCCAACTACGATCCCGACGACGATCGCACACGCAGCGGCAGCGACCACGAGGGGCAATGAGCAGGGATGGAGCGCTGCGACGAGCAGGGAATGCGCCAGACATCGTCCTTAAAGGGGGCAATGAATAGAGGGCCCCCTTTGTCCTCGTCGTGCACAAAAAAAACAAACACTGGGCAAAGTGAGTCAAGGGAGTTTTGTTTTGAAGACAAATACAGCTGGACAGTAAGACATTGCAAATGCAGCCATTGGCAAGCCCCAAACAAACACACTACCCATCAGCTCCTGTTAATGTATAAACTAGGACAAACAACCATCTGTGAGCATGCTTCCCTATCACAGGTACACAAAACTCTAAACCTGTAAAAGCAAAAACAATGAGAAGGGTGGTAGGGGTTGCGGCTACGGGCTCCGGGAGAGGGGGCCGGTTGCTCAGCACGTGTGTTTGATGTGCTTTGTTTGCCGAAGGAACCCAAGACCAAGCCTCATCTTCTTGGCAAACAACCATTGTTTACAGGTTAATGGATGTGCCTCTTCAAAAGCGAGCGGCCGTTGCAAATAGAAGCAAGAAACAGTAAAGAATGCATTTCGACGTAAAAGCAGAAAGCTAATTTCGCCCGTGGCCCTTTCAGTAGGAAACGTTAACACGGAACGCGTAATTACTGCAGACGTGTGAACTTGTATTAATTATTTTGAGCTACAGACACTCACTTGGTACGAATATAACGGGGCCGCCGCTGCGTCGAGGCCAATCAGGAAGGGAGTGGCAGCCCAAAGGAGGGAACAGCTGCGGGAGGCCTTTATCCAGCAGTGGATAGAACACGACTACTGACGACTACGGCTGCAAACTATATAGGATTTCTGATTATAACAGTAGTCATAATAAAACATCTTTCATGTGAAGATTGCCCCCTGCAATGCTGTTGGCCAGTATTTATCGTTGCGTTACCGATACATTCCTTACAATTTATACAAAATGCCACATCCAATTTGTATTTTCCAAAGGGTGGATATTTCTTTGAATTGCATTTGTTATAAAGTAGAATCATTAATACATTTAATAATTAAAATGTATAAATTTACGTATAATTATTTTTCAATTGCATTACTTACGGCATTTGTTAAAGTACAGGGCATTATTTTAACCGTTAATTGTTTTAAATGCCATTCTGTATTATGATAGCATTCAAACACCGGTAACTATGATTATCAATAAATTTACACTCATTATGAATGTTTAATATTCAGTCTTCTATCCTCTGTCGGGAGCATAAACCGCCACGCAAACTCCGGTCATCCCTCGCAGCGGCTTTTGGCTAAGCCATCGAACAAAGACGGTGACCGCATCGCACGCTTTCAGATGCGCTTCTGCGGCCGTCTGGAACGCTCTACTTTCCGATATTAGGAAGCCACTGGAGCTATTATCGGTGTGATGTAAATGTTTTGGGTTTACTCGCCATCACACCGATATACTGGCACGTGTTGTTGACGTGACAAACCTTATTAATTGGCTGCGTCGGTGGTGGTGGGTTTAACGACACACTCATATTCACACGGATGTATCCCAAAAAAAACGTCATTATGAACCCTTAAGACTCTCTTTTCAAGAGGGTCCCGCCTAAGACGCCGCCAGTCCAATGCCCCTGTTCCGTTCCCCATTCCCCTGCAATGTGCAATGGTTGGGGTGAGATTGGTAAAACTGAAGATTCGTTAATTCATTTTGCTCTCCGCAACACGAATGGGTCAGCGCAAACATCTATGGTGAGAGTGGTGGTGGGAGGGAACTGTGCGGGGCTGACAGCATATTTTTGCATCCCCCACCAAAAACATCCCTGTGGACTGGAATGTAGGAGCCAATTGACTTAATTTAAGCCAATTGCTCTAATTGAAATTTATTGGCCTCCAACGTTATTGATTATCATCATGTTCCACGATTTATCCACTGCTGGACGAAGGCCCCCCCCCCGCCAGCCCTCGTGGTCTCATGATGAAGCAAATCGATCTCCAGCTCATGCGCGCGAGCTGACCTCGTCGTTCAAACTCCGCGATTGTTCGAGTGATCGCCCCAAAAGTTCAGCACAGCGTCGCTCGGTGCAGAAGCAGTGCGGCCACGTAATCCGCAGTGGGGATTCCAACACGTACCAGTTACGCGTGTGACCAATATGCCACGTGTCTTATCCCGTCGGCTACGGCTCCTGCGCAGGGTCAAACCGCTGCTGTATACCCTTTGCCTTTTAGATGCACGTTGCCGGGTGCTCTGCCTCTCACCCGAGAACCAGATATAGATCAGCACGGCTTGGCAGAGGTGAAGAAGCCAGAATGCTTGGTGACAATGTTATGGACGAGGGCCGGGGGTCAAAACGCAAGCGGAGAGGTCACACGCGTGTGGATTAGAAGTTAAGCCAGCCTCAGTGGATTGATGCGGGAACGGATGAGCTGTGTTGCTGGTTGTGTGCCAGGTTAGAGGGATGCCACCCCTTAGTTACGAGAAAGGAAAATGAGCCGGAACATATGACAGGAAGAGGAATGTATCTCAGAATACCGTAAGAGGGGAGAACTACGTGGGAACACGTTGACTGGAGTGGTGGATTATTGTGCAACTGACAAGAGCTGGGTTGGAGTGAGGTTTAATGTGCCCCGGGGAGGCTTCCAGGTTTCCCAGGACAGCGGGCAACGCGAGGTGGACCCCCACGGCGACGGTTCGTGAGAAGGGGGGCGCGGCGGGGGGGGGGACGCACGGAAAGCGACGAGGAGTTGGTCCGGCGCTCGGCACGAGGGTCAGGGCCGAAGGGTAACTTCGGCAGTGGCTCGGGGGTGGAGTGAGAAAAAAAATGTGAAAAGGATAGCAAAATATCTGGCAAAAAATCCACCTCTCTGTGCAAAAAAACTAAAATGAAGTTCTAAAAATGACGCATACGCATGGATTCCGTAACGCGTCGGCCTTCCTAAAGTATTTGATTGGCAGCACGGAAGCCAACGGCGGGAAGCTGTCAGGGAAAAATGCATTTGCGTGTAATTTGTAAATACAGTAGTCCTCTTTTCTGTGGGTTGTGTCTCCAAGTTTCTGGCAATCCTTTGATCAATTCAGGCAGTTCTCTCGCTGGTTAGTCCGTCACAGCAGCAATACTTTACATCACGTGTTCGCTCACATTGGATCATGTTTATGAGGGTTATCGTGACCCGACGTGAGAGATGGAGGGACAGAGGGACGGACAGACGGGTGGACGGAGCATTCACACTTGTGACCTTCGTTGAAATAACAACATACATTCTAATCCATCAGCCTTCGGGTCTTCCAGACCAACATTTTCTCTTTAACCCGTGCATTACTAAGTTCTTATCCTGTAGTGTCAAGCACACAGCTGTGCTGCATGGCATTGTGGGACAGGTGAATTCCGGTCATCCTCGCAGCAGCGGCCTTTGGCTGGCCATCGAACAAAGACGGTCACTGCATCGCACGCGTTCAGATGCGCTTTTGCGGCCGTCTGGAACGCGCTTTCTTCCGACATTATGAAGCCACCAAAGCCATGGACTTTTAAACAATCGATATTGAAAACGCATTGCTTTAGAACTGCTTTTTGTGCTTAATTTGTTGTTTGCAGCTCTTGTCCACTCCAGCAAAAACATTTTCTTGCTGTGGCTGTCCTACCTGATGACGGAGGCTTGTGTTGCTTCCGAAACGTCGTGATTTAATTTAGTTATTTTATAAATCTAGTTATTTATTTATTTATTTCCACCTACACGACTTTACCGAAAGAATCAAAGAGTATGCATCCTTGCAGTCACGAAAACTTCAAATCTAGAATTAGTTTGTTGTCCTTTCCCCGACATCGCCAATTAGCACGGTTGGCTATGTTAGGTGCGAAAGAAGTTCAACCTACGCACAAGACAGAGCTGTGGCTTTGCCCACTGTACCTTTTGCAGCGTCTTGTGATTACGGTATTTGTTTTGGGGGAATTTACGTTGCCGCTTTGACAGTCTCGCCCGCTGCTTGAACGAAGAGAAACAAATAGCTCCTCTCCCATAACCCGATGGGATTCAAGTTCCGTGGAACAATCATTGTATCGTCGTAACGTTCCTCACAGTAAATTCCACTCGCGCTCGAATAGATAGTACGACTCGGAGGGGAAAGGAACCGTAGACGAGAAATGCAGCCAGGGGGTGAACGGAGACAAAACTCCCCCCACAAAGCCCTGCAGTCCTCTATACAGACGTGCTTCAAAAAAATGTAAACACTTAAATGGGACTGTCGTTTTTAATGGAAAAAGAACAAATGTATGTTAATAGTTTCAAAGAATCAAAGAGTCTCGACTTGTTCGCCATCATTGTCAACACGTGCCTGGAATCTTCTCCAGGTGGTCTCCAGAGCCCAGAGGCACATTTCTTGTGGTGTTGTTGCAAATTCTCAGAAGTGTTAAAAAAACATTTTGAAGCACCCTGCATTATTAAGGATTTATCGATCAATTCATGCGTTTACGTGTGGAAGAAAACTGCAGCACCTGTAGAAAACGCAAGCATGCAAGGGGGCAACCCTCTATCCCATACAACAGGTGAAGTCCACATTTTTCCCTACCCGCTTCTCCTGGTAAACCAGCGTATGGCACCTCAACACCCACGGGAAGAAAGTTTCAGAACATTTGCGTGATCCGCCAACCCTCGCGACCGCGGCGCCAGATTCCAGGCGTGCGTAAAGCTGCCACCGTCCGACTAATGAGGCAAGAGCAACTCTTAGCAGATGCCGATTTGTGCGACAAAAGCATAGGAGTGACGCAGCACCAAAAGTCATCGATTAGGGAAGCTTCGAGATGGTGTTGGGCAGCCTGGAACACAGCCCAGGTACAAATCCACAAGATCCATTTGTTTTTTGGATTAAGCCTCTCTTTAAGTAAAAATAATAATTAATAAAAGGACACTCATGTGTTATCGGGCTGTTACCGCACGTTGAGCGGAACAGGCCGATAACACATCAGCGAGCCTTACAGAACGACTGTGAAGAAAACATACACAGGAGAATAATAATGGGGTATTGCATAAATAAATAAAAATTTCTGTTTTTTTTATGTCACTTAATTTGATAAGTATGACCTCCAAATAGCAGGCGAAGCCAGCATCTGCTCCGTCATGCCAAATAAATAACATTCAATGTTCGTAATGAGTTTCTTTTGAGTTAGAGCGTGTAGGTTACGTCAATATTATATCGTGTAGGCATGATGTCAATTATTTTGACATAACACCAACACAGTGTAACCCAAAAGAAACTAATTACGAATCATATTGTGCGCGATAGCCTCCGTATAAAATGTCCATTCAATGTTAAAAGCGACGATAAGCTACATCCAATTATCAAGGGGGTTGTTTGACCATGCTTCACCACACTGGTGCGCGCGAGTTGGTAAACAACTGGGTGGAAGCCCAGGACCTGCTCGGTTTTCACTCGCCATTGATGTTAGCCGTGACCGGGAATCACACTCAGGTCACTGGGTTTAGAATGCAGTCCGCTAACCACCCCGCAATCAATGCTTTTGCCACTCTATTTACGGTGAAGATCGCGAACCGGTTACGAACGTGACGGTTGTAACGCTCGATTGATTCGTCGATCAATATCGATGATTCTTAAGCTCGCGATGAATGCATCGAACCGTGCTTGCGTAACAATCGGTGTTTTGTTATTGTACAGAGGCCGAAGGAATTCAGTGCTGAATTTAATTGTGCAAGCAGACTGGCGAATCATTCCAACTCTAATAAACATTCCATTGCGAGAAACGGGGGGGGGGGGCTGCACTTGGGAGACATCAACAAACACCGGTGCTGAGCACTTCCCAATCAACAACTTATTTGGATCGTTCATACGCGAAGCTGAGCTCCGGCCAAAGAACGAATGTTCGGTGTACGTGGCGGGTAAAAGTCAGAGGTGGCTTGCGGCATCCGCGGTGGCAAGTTCGGTGGTTCTGCTCACCGTGCCACGCCTCTTCCCTCCCTCCCAGGCTGCCGGGCAACGGTACCATTTCATCCCCCTCTACTTTCACCCCCTCCAACCCCTGCAGCCCGAGCCTCCCCCTACCCCCACCAATGTTCCCACCAGGTCGCCCGCCCACACGCCTCCTCCGCAAAGCAAGGCCAGAGCAAACCTGGGCCAAACGAGGACCCCTCCCTTGCAAAAGCAGGGTGCGCGGAAGAAGGGCATTTTCGTTCGAGGAGGAGGAGGGAACCAAAAAAAACTGAAAGAAAGAGAGAGTTGAGAGAAGAGAGATGGGGTGGGGGCCGAGCGAGTTTTGTTTTATGTACAGGAAAAGCAGTCTGGGATGCTTCACTCATGCTCCGGCACGGAGAGCTCCAAAGGGAAAACACTTGCTCAGGAATGCAGTCCTCTGGAGTTACAGTAATAACAACAAGGGCTCCCACATGGTTATTACATCCCCGGCGCATTTTGCCCACGATCTCGTTCGACAGCGCCCGTGTCAAGCATTTAGCGTTTTATCCTCTCGGCACGACAACGATCTCGCAATTGCGGGTGCCTTAACCAAAATAAACAAGGCGGGCAAGGTATTACAAAGCGCGAAGCCCATCACCATCGCTCGTCTTTTCTTTACATCTCTTGCCCGTGAGACGTTGAACGAATAACCTTCCCCCGCACAAGCATCGCCACCCCGCCCGTCCATCCATCCTGCTTTCTCGCCGCAAAGCGCCGACACCAACGTGCCTTTCGTTCGCTCCGACAAACACAAAACAAAAGCTCGTTCGGGAAAAAAACAAGCGCGGCAGAGTTGCGCTTGAAAAATATTTTGGTCAAGCAAAAAAATGTAAACCTCAAGGAGAGAGTGAAAAGAAGACAAGAGCGAGGAATTTTCAAGAGTTTGCGGACAAATCAAAGGACGCACAACAAACCGCACACACACATCAAATAAAAGTTAAACCGCGCTCGCGATGTTGATATTGTGAAATGTTTTTCTGCCCCACGGGACGGGCCCCTGTCCACGACAACTGGTGACCATGGTAAAACAATCAGGCACATTTTTTCCATCGCGATATCCATTTTATTGCTGCACCTGTGGTTTTATGAAATGAAATACACTCACGACGACCGTCCTTTGTAGCCAACATTTTCAGTGAAATATTATACACATAAGGGGTTTCTGATTTATACACGGCTGAAAAACGATCGCAATTGGTGCATGAAATCTCAAATATGCCCAGCAGTGAGTACATTGTATTGTGCACAATGTTTCGTAAGCTCTGTGGAAAGGCCCACTATGCAGTCACCATGAAATCCAGCCAATACGCCACCAAGAGCATACTTCAAATGGCTCGACTTAAGAATTAAACTTGACTGTGCACAATATGCTTCTTAGCCGTGCCAGACCTTTGTTAAGCGCAAAGTACTGCCAATTCTGCCTGTGTGTATGTGCGTGCGTGCATATCACGGTGGTAGTGGGGAGCAATAGTGCATCGGTTAGCGTGCTGCGTTACGAACCCGGCGACCAGAGTTGACGATTATCTGAACCGGTCCTGCGCCTCCTCCCCTAGGTCGACTCAGCCTCAGATGAGTACCCGGCGAGGTGTGTAAACATCGCCACTCGGGAGACAAAGGCGTGGTGCTTGCCACCCACCCCATCGTGTGTCGTTCCAGCCTTCATAGGTGCTCGCTAACAGCACTTGCCCCAAAGGTCTGTTAAGTCTATACGGGGGATCTTTGTCGTTGCTCGTGTCACGGTGGTCAAGTAGTTTGTGCAACGTAGCTACGAAGCCCCGGCGATCAGAGTTCGATCTCCAGCCACAGCCAACATCGCTGGCTCTGCACGACATCTCAGCTGGGGCACACTGCTTGTGAAGTTTAAGGTACTGCCAATTCTGCCCATGGGTGAGCGTCACGATGGTGAAGTATAAGGCGCTGCTGCTAAGAACCCAGACATCTGAGTTTGATTCCTGACCAACGGCTAACATCAAGGGCGGGTGATATCAGAACTTGTGAAGAGGACTCTCAAAGGTTGCCTATTCAGGGTTCCTCTGTGCTCATCACCATGTGTGGCCACCTTTGTCTCCCCAGTGCCTACGAATATACACCGTACCATCACGTGGTCTTTGAAGGCTGAATCGACGTAGGGGAGGCCCAGGACAGGTTCAGGTGTCACTCGTCACCTACGTTACTCTAACCGTGGCTTAAATTCAGGGTTGCGGGTTAGTGGATAAGGGTGCGGAATGAGAATCAGAATCTTTCTTCATCCTGGAGAAATCCGATGAGCCACGAAGCTCTTTGTCACTGACGCATCACCACGACCACCTCCCCTTGAAACGGGTGGCGGCACGTTGGCATCGCGTGGACAGGAATGATTACGCACGCACGCTTTCTCTTTGATCACGCGTCCACAGACGTGACCAAAAAAAACAAACGGGGGCACCGCTTTTTTTGTAATGCGCAATGCTACACGTACCGCTGGCACTCACGCGGTGCGGCGCTGGGCAAGCACGGGGTACAAGCAGCTTTGAAATGAAAAAAAAATCAATAACCAGAATCGCCGGTGCCAATGCAACTACCAGCCCAGCACGCCAGGTATCACCCAGAGGACGTTCGCCCGAAGGGTTTATTTGTTTCAAACATTCTTGTAGTTCCACACACAACACCTGGTGTGTCTCCGGTCCGTGCCAAAGCCACAAGCGAGCTCTGCAAGCGCCGTGCGAGCGCGCCGACGGACACCTCCCCTCTCGCACTCAGGTGGAGGGTTCGTTCGTTCGTTCAAACAATTTTATTTTTTGGTTCCACACCAACACGCTGTGTGCCGGACCGTTGAGCGAGACGACGAAGACGACGAAGATAACGACGTCGTCGCGTTCGGCGCACCGTCATGCCCGCGTCGAGGCAGCGTGGGGCCCAGATCGTTTTTTGTTTTTACGATCGCGAAAAAATTCTCTCCGCGGATGTTTGAAAGCACGGGCCCCGCCACTGCGAGCTGCCGTTACGGACACACGCACCCAACAACTCACGACACGCATTCTTCAGATTTGCTACAGATGGTCACTCAATACGTTGGTGGACGGCCGCTGTGAAAAACAGGTTAAGGCTTTGACAACCCGGCGGATGAATGAATGATGCCCAAAACCCCCCCCAAAAAACGTTTATTATGGATGATACTGGCCGCGAAAGCCTACGTCTTAAAACTGATGCCCAGATCGTTTACAAACCACCCGTCGACGTGCGTATATGCAACACTTGCACGGGCGGTGCGGTGGCACCCTGGTCAACACGCTGTGTTGTCAAACAGACAATCCTAAGTTTGATTCCCGACCATGGGCAAGATCAGTGGCGAGTTAGATCTGAACCGGTGGCAGATTGACCTTCACTCTTCACGAATCTACACTGGGCAGCGTGGTAAGGTATGGTGAAACAACCCCCCTCGATCGATATCGTGTGGGGAGAGGACTTCGTCCGGCAATGGATTACCGCAGTGCTGGACATTATTATTATTATTATTTACGAATCCACACAAGCAGATGTAGCGGTTGAATTTGCTTGTTTTTCTTCTCCAGTAAAGTTCATACAGAACTTCTTCCATGCGAGATTGGGCACTGAACCAACGGGCTGACTATCCGCCAACGTTACGATACATTTTTTTTTACGAAAAACCATTCAATGCAGTCGTGTACACGGCGATGTAAATGTACATTCATGGCCTGATCTTTGCTTTAAAAAAAAAAAGAACCCACGCACGGAATCTCACAAAAACACCTCGGCATAATCCCCCTCGCTTGCCAGGGTGCGGCTGCTACCGTCGTCCAGCAAAACGCAACCCGCCTCCCTGCACCAAAGGATTTTTTTTTCCGGATTATTACGATTCAGTGGAAATGCCTTAGGCTCAGTGAGCCAAACTAAAGCACCCTAACGAGACAAAACGTTGGGGGGAAGCCAACGAGGAAAAGCAATTGGCACTAACGGTTTCACGGACGTGGCGGCGTCAGCGAACCGCGTTTCTTTTCTTGCCGGCGGCTTGTCTGTTGTCGAGAGAAGTTGGAACGGGCCCGTTTATAGAGAGCAGCGCCTTCCCGACTCGAACATCAAAATCATAAAATGACGCCCCGCCGAGGCACCGCAGAGCAGATCGAGATGTACCGGCACGTCATAAATATTTCACCGTTCTTTTTGCTCCATTCATATTAATTTATTTCCTTTAAAACACGCACCCTGCTCCCCCCCACCCCCCTCCCGTGCATCGCGTCGCAAAAATAAAATCCTCCGCAATTAGCCGCGGGCGCACGGCCGCGATCGTCGGCGTCGCCCTCCGCCGCCGCCGCAGCGCCAAATTGTGGCGGCGAGCTCGTGGGTCCATCTTGGCACGAGAGGCACGAGAGCGAGCAACCGAGCTCCGTTTAACGGGAATCATCCGGCTCGGTGGGTTGCCGCCCCCCCCTCCCCCCCCCCCGGTTACACGACGTAGACCTCGTCCTTCGGTGCGACGAGCGCGGGGCAGGAATTTGGTCTCGGCGATCGTTCTCGCTGCTGGGTAACTCTCCTGGACCGTCGGCACCGTCCACGACGCCTCGCTCGAGTTCGCTGCCTGCGACGAGCTTTACGAGCAAAGTGGACGGTCGCGCGCGTACGACAGCCGGCATGAAGCTTCGAACCCAAATTTGCGTGCAGCGCACAGCGTCGCACCTCCGATTTGGCACGGTTGGCTACGTACGGTGCAAAAGAAGTTCAACGTAAATGCATGCGTACGTCGCTCAGGGCTGCGGTACACGATGGGCCGATTTGTGCACGGTAGGTTGAATGATGGTCACACCGTGCGCGAGTGCTGGCAGTGGCCGGTTAATGGGTCGAGGTGGACACGTCACGGGTGGGATACGTTTTTCGGATGCTCGCGAATAGCAAATTTCGCGGATAGCGATATTGGCCTACGAAAACCTTTTTAATGAATTGCCTTCAATAAATACGTAAATAAGCTAAAAGTACATCGAAATTATCATGACACAAACAATTCGTAAATTAAAAAAAATTGTATTATAAATAATTATGAAAGTATCTCATCACTTCCTCTCTCTCTCGATGCAGTAGTCGTGTAGAGTTCCAGACACGATCCGCGGATATCAAGCTCGCGAACGACGAGGGAATACAGTACAGTGTGATTGTCGCTTTGCTTCTCTGATATTTAGCCATTACAACCACCAACGTGACACGAAACAAACCCCGGGCAGTACGGCTTGTCGTTACAGCACACCTACGCGCACTTTACCACAACGCAGAGAAACACAGCGAGAGAGCTGCAAAGACAAAGATCACCCCCCCCCCACCACCACCACCACCACGTAGAAGCTCAACAAACTTTTTGGGGCAAGTGCTGTTTCGTGACAGCGCTGCGTAAACGTACGCGCGCACACGCAGGCGTACGAGCGAATGGTTAACACTCACGAAGCGGGCACCACCGCCGCATGCACAGCGACGTTAACGCGTAGCGCGGCAACGACTGTTCATCTCGCTTGGCGTTCACGCCTTACGCTCTCTCGGCAAGCGTCGGCGTAAGTGACCAGGGTCCGCTTTGCAAAACACACGGGCAGATTACATCTTTTTTTTTTTTACAAACGATCAACTAAAACGCAACACGATTTCGCCGGTCGCAATGTGATATGTAATACCAATTACAGCACAACAAATCCCCACAATAACAAAAAACAGATACATGAACGGCAATGCCCTTGCAACCCCAGACAACTTCCTCCGTCCCCATTTCTCGCTGCAAACCAACACACGCTCCCCGGTCGCTCCGACGGTGAGGAACGAGGGAGCTGCTCAGCCTCCGAGCACATTTCGTACACATTTCAGCCCCGGGTGGATTGGCATCGCCACGCCAGCACCCTCCACCATCGTCGGATAGACGCTTGAGCTTGACAATTCAACTTCCCCCCCCCCCCCCCCCCGAGGTGCTCGATGAATCGTCACGATCCGCGAGCGACGATTCAAGGAGCTATCGGACGCCGCAGCGTTGGGCGTAGAATCTCGATTGCGGATGGCGGGGGGCATTGCTGTAGAATATCCCTTCGGGAGGCTGCTGGGTTTCCGTGAACCGATTACACACACATACACGCGTGCGTGCGATAAAAAAAAAACTATCGATTCTCGCACGTGAAAATTGACTGCTTGTATTCTGAGCGTAAGAAACGGTTTTAATAAACGAGTTAAATCCCCACTCGCAGCGTTAAACCATTCACCTGTTTCGCCGCCCCACAGCCTCGCCCCCCACGTAACCGATTAAATTATCACTATTTACTTCAACGATTTGTACACAATACACTTAACCTTTAAATGTGACTGCACCTGTCCAGAAACGGTGTACGGACACAGCGGGTATATTCATCTTACAGACAAGAGGCAAGCCGGTCATGGGCAGTGAGGGTTCAAGGGAGACCTTGAAACGTCGTCTTGAATAAGGGCAGGAATCTACGGCACGGACGTCTGGGGGGTCGTGGGGGGGGGAGTCCAGTCTATAGAGACAGCAGAGCAAAGGATGATTGGGGGTTCGACAGAATGTATTGGTTGGCGAGAAGTTAACTACCTCGCCTGGTATGCAGGAGGTCGTGAGTTCAATCCCGACCCTGACGACTGCTGTATTTCTGGAGTGTGCGTGTCTCTCTCCTCGAGATCTCATGGATATTTCTCTGGGTTCTTCGGGTTTTCCCTCCGCATTTAGACTCAACACGCGTTTAGAGTAATTGGCTGCTATAAATTTCCACGTGAAAAGCCACTTCGTTGAGCTATCATTTGTGACCAGGTTACTTTTTAAAAAGAGCTATAGAGCTCAGTGGGCCTTACGTGGTAAAATATGAAAAAACATAGTTTAGTTTTGGTTTGTGGAGGGAAGTGGAGCGAATTGAGATGGGAGAGGGAGGAAGGGGCGAGTCCGTGAGTATCTTGAAGGGCGTGCGAGCGATCTTGAAATGCACTTTGACACTGCACTGAATGTGGCGCCCTCCACCAGCTACAGGGGTCACGAAAACCCAATAACGTAGAACGTACAGATCGGTTATCGATCACCCATACACGCGCGATTCGATAGCCGAACAACGTTGCGCCAAAGGCCGCACGGAGAGTACGGCCGCGTTGTAATGCGCTTCAATTAGAGTGGAATCAGTTACTGCGACACGCACCTTCCACGTATAGTGCAGACCGCAACAGGCTGTAATAGGCAGTTGGGATAAGCTGGTGGTGGTGATGGTGGTGGTGGTGGCAAGATTGCTACAGGGCCGCAGTTTGCACCGCGTTGACGGCTCAATCGCTGCAGCAATAGCACTGCTCTAAACCATACGGTGCATTAGCTACGCTCCACTACCATACTGAGAACCATAATCGCATCACCAGAATAATTTAGCCCTGTCATATTCGTCACAAATCCACTGCTGGATGAATGCTTCCCCATGCCACGTCGGTCCCGGAGGTCGTTTGACCATACTTCACCACACTGGTCAGTGCGGATCGGTGAAGTGGTTGGAGAGGGGTTTGGGGAGGGGCAAGGGCCAGTTTAGATCTCACTCACCACTGATGTTAGCTTCGCCCGGGGATCTAACTCTGGTGGCCGGGTTCATAGCGCAGCGTGCTCACCACTGCCTCACCACACCCCCATTGAAACGTCGCTCGCAACGATCGTACAAAGGGAAATTCTTAACAGCGGCGATCTCATTATACACCTCTTTATTACGATGTTAACTCCCTCGCCTGGTATGGAGGAGGTCGTGGGTTCGATCCCGAACCCGACGCCTGAATGTTTGGATTATACATGTCTCTCTCCCCTGTGGTTGCATAGATTTTTTTCCCAGGTCCTCTGGTTTTTCCCACCACATTTAGAGTCATGATGCATTTAGAGTATTTGACTGCCATAAAATGTCACGTGATAAGCAAGTTCGTTGAGCTATCATTTGTGATAGCCAGGTCACTTCTGGAAGAAAAAAAAGTTTAATTGAATATTCCAGTTTTGCCTCGTCCGGAAAGCATTTCGTTGAGCAGTTATTCACGCAGAGACCAATGATGGGTTTTAGAGGAGGAGCAACGTGACCACACAGTTGATGTTTGCACTTAATTTGTCTCAACCCTTGAGAGTCCAAGCAACACGAGCGGAGGACACAAAAAAAAAAACATCTGATCCCGCAGCGGAGAGACGAGGCTGGATCCTCTGAACAAAATAAATACCTCTGTCAGTACGAGGAGAAGGTGAAGGCTCGCGAAACTTTCCATCGGTGTTTTACCTGCGCGAGATACACGCGCATCTTGGCGGAGGCACAAGCGAGCGAGCGAACGAGCCGACCGTTATTTAACCGTCCGTCGTCCGGTATTCTTTGGCGCGCGGTGAAAAAGAATCAACAAGATTATTTTTTTTAAGCCTGTGTTTGATCAGCCAAGATTTGTATAACTGTACCCGACTGTGTTTACATTGAAAAGAAGTCACTTAGGCGTTACAGTCAGAAGACAGCGCAACCCCACGTGCCCCCCTTCCCCATTTCCCAGGCTTTCAATTTGACACAACCAACAACAACAACATCAAAAAGCTGCAGCCACCACCGTAACCATGAAAACCGACGGCGCGCAGGCTCGAACGCGCGACAAACTTTCTGACCTCTTCGCTCTGACCTCATCAGCCAGGCGGGAGCGCGGCCGCGGCCCGTGAACAGTGGTGGCAGATGACGTCCTCCCGTTGTCGTGATCGCAGCGCTTAAAGCCGCAGGGGGCCAAACCCAGAGGCCCCACAGCGAAGGATTCGCCGCTGACGCCACCGCCACCGCCGCGTCGCGCTAACCAACGACGGCGAGAGGGGACCGATACCCTCGCGCTCCGGTTCCTTCAGAGACGCGTCGCTTAAGCGTCAGCGCCTATCGCGTTACACGTGCATTCAATCTGCGTGCGCGACGCGTGGTAGTGGAGCGGTTTGCGGCGCTGCGCTACGCTACGAATCCGGCGGCCACAGGTTTGATTCCCACTCACAGCCTACACCAGTGACGATTATCTGACCCGGTGCTGGGCCTCCCCTAGGTCGACACAGCCTCAAATGAGTACCACTCGGGAGACAAAGGCGGCCGGGCGTGTGCCGTTCTGGCCTTCATAGGTGCTCGCTAACAACGCTTGCCCCAACAGCCTGGTCAGGCTATATGGGGGATCTTTGTCTTTGTTGTGTTTTTTTAAACGTCTACGGTGTTTGTGACTCGGTACGATTCGGCTTTGCGGCGTCGCATCAAAACGGAAGGGAATCTTCAGACGTTTAGGACGCGGCGGGACTTTAAACTGCACCGTCGGACCGCAGTGAGCAAAGGGAATGAGCGGGCGTTCAAATAACAACACGCAATTACCGCGGGTGCTCTGCACGCACGGGGGCATATTCCACGCAGCCGACGGTAGCCGCATAATGGCACGTAATAGCATGATTGTGCGCACGGCAGCTGGCTGGAGTGTCTTTGCTAACACTTGATTATGGAATTATACAATACTCATGCCAAGCACCTATGAACTAGCACTCTCGGTAGCGGCCTAAGAGTAGACACTTAACTTTCATCAAACTTACAGCTTCCTCGCCTCGAAAATTAAGGCGCAGGAGGCGCCTTCAATAGCGTACCATTACCCCGAGCCCTGTTGTTTCTGCCACCCTGAAATTTGGCCAAATGTGGCGATGGATAGGTGGATTCTGAGCAGAGACCAGCCCCCTGGGTGGTATGAACACCTGGCTGGGGCGTTGGTATTAGGAGCTAAATTACACTGTGGGATGCAGTAGTATCAGCGGGTGAGTCCCAAGGTCGACGTGGGGGATTCAGTGGGGGGGGGGACTAGAGTTGAAAAATTATTTCACGAAACAAACTATCTTTCCCCCCCACCCGCATGCGGCACACACACACGCGCGGGATGTGTTTAAATTGCTCTTCCACTTGCCGCACCGGCAGAAGCGTTTGAACGGGTGTGGATGCGACGCCGGGAAAAGGCGAGTCTTTTGTGCTTTTACTCCATTCGATTGGGTCGGCGGTGTGAAAGTCTTGAGAAACGAAGCGGAGGCAAAGGCGCAGCTCAGCAATTGCCAGCTCACCCCACTGCCGGCGAAATAACTTTGGCCCGAGGGAGCTTTTGGAGCGCTCGCCTCGCCTACTCTTCCACGCTCGCCACATGTCTCTGAAGAGGAGGGAGTACGCGCACTTCATCACACTCGCACGCGGACCTGCCGATCGACCGGCTGCAGGATACCACCCCATTCGCACTGCCGGGAGGCCAGAGGAGGGTTTAAACAGAGCCTGCCCCGTCGTCTCAACTGCAGCCCCAGGAGATCGAATCGAACGGGCCACCTCTGGATTGCAAGTCCAGTGAGCAGACCGCTGCACTCGGGCGGCAAGTTGCTCTGGGTAAGTATAGAAATGTGGACCTTCGGCTCAGCTTCACGCTCAAGCCCACTTCCCTGGAACATTATGACCGTCCCCCCCGATAGGGAAGAGGAAGCATCTTCTACGTAACACGGGACCCATTTCATGCAACACTTCCCACTAGACGATGGCACAATGTCGGTGGGACGCCTTCACAGTCCCATTCTCACAATCGCCAAACTCCTGTTCGACCTCCAATGTCTACTGCGATCATGAACGAGGAATGTGTTGTTTCGTGTGTGTGTGTATATATATACGTATATAAATAACACGTTGCACAATACCAAGTGCTTTGAAAAGACGGCCAATGATTCATCCAAATGGTAATTGGTGAATTGGCCATGATCGACTCGAATCGAGGATCGATTATTTTGTTAAGATTTGTGGTGAATGGTAGCGCCTCTTGTGAGCTGCAGGGGTGACGTGAACCCATTTCACACAACGACGTGTACGGAAGAGAAGATTGTTGATTCTTACACGCGCGACTCGTCGCATGGGCCACGAGCTTTAGAATCGATATTGAAATCGACAAATCCACACATCGAAGCACTTCAAATTTGGAGGGTCATGTGTTCCATGTGCCCAGCATATAACCAGCAAATCAGTTAATAAAATCTATAGTTATTTAAGGCTTAACAAATACCCTAAGTCCGAGCCTTGCTCTGTGCTCTGATCTGTTTATCTATCTCAGTGTTAGTAAACCAGAGGGAACGAGAAGGGAAACAGAAAAACACTTGGGGCTTAACGGATGACCCGAACATAAACCCCACATTCACGTCGCGACAACTAAAACAGAGAGGAACTCGCTGAGTGCAGCACCCAAGGCTGTTGCCCTTCACACAATCCGCTGCTGGATGAAGGCCTCCCTCCTCCCCCGCCGTCCACCCCCCCACAAAACTGTCGACGTCACTCACAACCCCCGCGACGCAACGTTCCGCGCGGGCACCGGCCCATCTCATCACTCCTCCACCACTTGATACACATCAGACGCGTCGCAATTCGCCGCCACCCGACGACTCGATGGATCGTCGCAATAAAAGGCGCCGCGATTCAACTCGAGCGTCAGTTCCCTCTGGTCTCGGTTTTACCAACTCGTTCGAGGTGTTTCTGAAACAACGCACACCTGTCAGACCCTTATTAGTGCTGCCTACCTAATTACAGACCAATTCAGACCTTATTGGTCACCCCGTGCCATTTCGAATCTCAACGGTCATCCAGAAAGTCCCATCACAAGGGAGAAACACAAACAAATAGACAAAACATTTTTGCCCGTATTGAAATGGCTGTACGCCGTATGGACCTGAAAACTCAATTTCCCTGTACAAGAATACAGGATAAAGCGTATGGGTTGACAGGTATGACAATGTCGCCCTGCGTCACAGTTTCATTTGCCGCTACATTAGCCTAAATGCAACACGAGCAATGCCACTGGCATATGAGTTGCATACTCCGTGCAAAATCAATTACACGCAGATGATTTGATGCTGTGTTTGGCGAAAGTAAGAATTTATTTTAATCGACAAATCGACGCATCAATACCAACCCCAATGAAAAGGCAATGTAGAAATAAATTCATGATGATGATGATGACGATGCACGCGTAGGAGTATACAATTCAGATGATGGTTTACATTAACATTGATGATTATTTATTGCAATTATTAGAATAATTATATGATGATGATGGAATGCATATGTACGTGCGTATTAAACAGACGGTGATGAAGATGATGACAATTATATTGATGGCGACGACAATGATGATGATGCAGGTGCTGGATTGGAAAACGATGACACGTGTGGAGACGCGAATACGGTGACGATGACCACAAAGGAGGAAACCGAGCTCAACGATTCCTATCAACGCTGCGGGGAGCGTGCCCTCCGTCGAAATCTAACTGCAGACACACGCGCTCATCCCCGCCGCTCTGCCCGCTAAATAACGCGAACGCACGCCGAGTGCAGACAAAGGCGCGACGATCCGCTACAGGGATGGGAGACGACCGTCGGCTCGCGGAATTGTTAAACGGGGGGGGAAAAAGTGAACGGCAACATAAAGAAATAATTAAACGCCCGTAACCGCGCAATCGATTAATGAGTCAAATTGTGTTAAGGTGACGTATCGTTGCCGTGACCTCGTGCTTTCCCTCCCTCCCAAATCACAAAACCTCCACACGCACCTGTGTAAGTGAATACTGACATGTTAACTACCTCGCCTGGTATACAGGAGGAGATTGTGGGTTCGATCCCGACCCTGACGCCTGTATAGGTGGAAGAAGCATGCTCTCTCCCCGTGGTCGGATTTTTCTCCGGGTCCTCCGTTTTTTTCCCTCCACATTTAGAATCGACGTGCGTCTACAATATTTAGCTGCAATACATTTCCACGTGCCGAGCCACTATGATGAGCTTTCATTTGTGGCCACGTCGCTTCTTAAAAAGAGCTACATAGCTCAGTGGGCCTTAGCTGGTAAAATAAAAATAGTTCATTATAGCGAGTTAAATGTGTATAAATACACTTGTGCATAGAGTGCGTGGGCGAGTGCTGTTAGCAAGCGGCTATTCAGGTCAGCAGGGGTGTGGAAGGAGCCAATATCGTGCACACGGTCAGCACGGTGCAGCAGGCGCTCAGTTTAGGCTGAGTCGACCTACAGGAGGAGACCCCACACTAACTGCAGTTGGTTGCTAATGGCCACCAATCTAAGACATGTCATGGAAATTTGCACATAAGCCGTTCGTGCACGTGCCTAATTCAATATCCAAAATCTCGCGAATGTTTGACCACCCTGCGCAAGAGCAATACATAATTCCCCTGCCTCCCGGTCCATTTTTCACCTGTCCTTTTCCGTTGTCTAATTTAATTCCAAATGCCAAGATCACTGAGTCACAAACACAGACTCAGCGTCAAAATCGCATCCAAATTCCATTAGGACTTCGGTCATTTCCAATCCACAACTTCAGCACGCCATTAAGAGATTCCGATCGCTCATTGTAACTCGGCCCTCCCCTCAATTCCATTTGTCTCTTGCGCGACAATAACGCGGCGATGTGCGCCCATGCCTCCCTGCCCGGCAGAGAGGCCCCGGCCGGCACAATGCATAATTTATCGCCCTGGACGTACGTGCGTATTAGTGTCGGGACGAGCGTTGAAAAGGCTTCCCGAGCTATCTGTTATTTTTGTTTAAACATGCGGCCGGGCCCGTCATCCCGGGTGAGCATTAAGGCACTGGTGGTGGCGGTGGCGGTGGTGGTGGTGGCGGTGGTGGTGGCGGTGGCGGCGGTGGCGGGACTACCACCAGTGGTGGGGGGAAGAGACGTAATTAGCGGCAAGCGAAGGCAGAGCGGGCCTGTCTCCGATAAGAGACGCATCACGTGCTATCGTTAGCGTAGGACTTCCAATTAAAGTAACAACACAACTGCAGTCGTGGCATTAAACACAGGTTTTTTTTTTCTGTACACATAGGTGGAGATGGTGTGGTGGTGGGCGGGGGGGGGAGAGAGAGAGATATAATAAATATATAAATAAAACTGCTACTCCAGAATAGGGCCGAGGAGGAGTGGGAGAAGGTGATAAAGACCAAGACGCTTTACCTCCGGTCATAAATTAGCAGCTTTTGGTCTGAAGTCTGTCACCACATGTGGCTGGCCAAGGCCCCCACGTGGCCCGTTTTTATTCGTCGGGTTAACACAGGCAGCCACCTCCCTCCCTATGCCTAAGCAAGGCTACATTAATGCCTCGTGCAGGCCTCATCTTGGGCTTCAGATGATCAGAACAAGAAGCAAGCTGCATTATCCGGGCTTAATTTCTCACCGAGATTTTTTCCGGGTCGCTGGCAGCCCGGAGAGGGTGGAACGCGTGACCAGCGGTCGTCAACAGCCTTAGCGAGAGGTATACTGCACGTGGTCTGCACCGGATGTGGAAATATCATCTGGGCGACTGTCCCAGACGCAATGAACCCTTATTATTGCCATTCCAAAAAAATGAAGTTGACTCGTGTACACGCGTAGTTGCCCTCTCTTGAAGCACTCCACCCCGATGTCAGACGTGTGCTCTCTCTGCAGCTTAAGTCTGAAGGAAGTGGTAAAATTCCCCCTGCTGATACTCAACCGGCACCTCGGACAAGCACGGCTGACTACGTATGGTGCGAAAGAAGTTCAACATGCACACAACTCAGCTGTATCACCATATCGCCGATCGTGATTCGCTGGCCTCCGGACACAACCGCGAGCATTTCATGGGCAACTTCAATATATACCCATCTCTAAATTAGCAAGGGGTGCATAATCAAATATAAACACAGACTTACGGTTTCACTTTTCAAGTCGCGTCTGCCACGAGCACACTGAAATATCCCACATTTCGCACGTAAAGGTCAGCATAAAAAATAAAAAATGAGCATTCGGCCGATGTGACACTTCCCGCCGTCAAAAAATGTGACCGGCGCTCCCCATATACACTCGGCGTGTGCGCGCACGTGCCGTTTCTTAGCAAAGTATGTAATTTTCGAACGGATAACAAGCACGAGCATGAATAATCCGTTCATTTAATTCCACCGGGTCGAGTCTACGCCGCAAAGTTAAATCGCCAAAGCGCGGTGAGCGCTCGCCGCCGAAAACCTGATCGAGACGCGTCGGCAGCGCGGCTTCCTCGCCTTACGAGGACCATGTGGAGGGGTGGGGGCCGGAGGGGGGGGGGGTAGCCCGGGGCGGGGGAGGGGGGCTCCGCTCTTAAATAAAGTGTTCCTTCGTTACGGCATCGCACAAGCGCCAACGCACCCGCCCGCAAAACGCGCGCGCAAAAAATAAAACTCGGATTTCGTGCGCGGCTTATTTACGCATGGCATCATAGAGAGCACTTAAATCAAAACAACAGAATGCCTTCAAGTGAGGTATTTTAATGGAAGGTTTTTCAGAGGCGAAAGACAAAGAAAGAGATTCTAAAAAAAAATAAAAAATATCTAATCTTGGTTGATGTTTTGTGGACGAAAAGGGCAGCTGCAACATCAGCCCTAGGGAATGCGGTGCGGGCGCGCGTACAGCGGGTTTTTTTTACATTTCCCCCTCCCCTTCCACTCTTCGTTCTTTTGACTTGACACATGCCACAGTGTTTTGCCGTCGAGAACAAATGACAACAAGGCATTCGCTAAACACGACGCGCGGAGGGGGAATCACTTCCCCATCGCATCCCGGGCCTGTTGCTCTTTCCGCTGCTGCCCCCGCCTGCCCCCGCCTGCACCCCGCCCCCCCCTTGCTGCCATCATCTCTTCAAGTGCATCTCTCTGCAACACTGAGCCATCCACCAGTGCTCATCCTCTGCTCTCCCTCCCTGCCGGTTATTACGAGACGTTCGGTTTTTTTTCCTTTCCCCGGCCGTTGATTTATGTCACCGTTCCCCCTCACTAGTCGCGCATCAGTGGCGCTTAATGAATTGGTAAATAAGGCCGAATATTAGTCCCCAACCCGCCTCCCGTCGGAGGCCCGCGCGAGACGCACGGAGCTTCTCCGACAAGATGAATGGACCCAATTAGGCCACTACGGAGGCAAATCGGTCAAGAAGAAAAATAGTGCATTTCCCTGAAAAAAAATTACTTACTACTACCTTTTTGAGAGGCTTGGCAGTACATAGAGGAGGCGCCGCCGTAATATTACCTCGGCTTTTATTTTCTTTACGGCCGGCGAAGTCCGGGCGGTTATTTCCCGCGTCTATATTTCAGGCTTACTTCGTGATCAAATTGACCCGCGTGCAAATTAAGTTATTTTAACTCGCGTAATGTGGGCGGCGGGCGGGCGGGGGGGGGGGAGACTATCAATCGAGGGTGGTTTCGGGCGTTCGGATCGTCTTGGCACGGCCGGCACGGCTTTGCCGGGATCGGGTGGGAGCCGCTTAGGTGGCGAATGTCTCGCGAATGATCTTTCCCTCCGTCCAGTGGAGACAACCGCGACGCAGACACCACAGCCGCCGTGCAATTCCGGAAAGAGAGAAAGGGAGAGAAAAAAAAAGCGTTTCAATTAAGCGACGTTATTTATCGCACAGAGCGCCTCACGTGCGCAATAACACTGATGCTAAAAATGAGCAAAAAATTAAGACGTGAATTTATTTAATTGTGTCTCATTTAAAACAACTTAAGAAATAATAAGCGTTGCATAAATTTTGTATAAGCCTTTACAAGTTTTATTTACTGCGTGTACATCTTTATAAATCAGGCTCAATGATAATCGCGGCTCGTGACAAATGTTAAACTCGTCGTAATTTTATTCCAACAACATAAACCATTATTTTCATTATTAAACGAGTCTCTTTGAAAACGCTGCACAGCTGTTTCAATTCTAACAAAAAAAACCTGTTTATAATAAGCTCTTTTATTATTATTATTGTGATTCCATTGAACTCCCACACATAAGCACGGGTTGTTTGAGAGGGGGGTAAAAAAAATAAAAGAAAATCTGAAAACATTTGGCGACAAACACACTACAACGCTGATTAGTCAACAACCCGTAATTTGCCCAATGATGCAAAAAGCCTTTAAGCTGTCTGAAAGTCTAATTAATTTGCTATCTAATTAGCATTCAGCCCTGAGCAGAATTAACTGCTATTTTGCGCGAGCGCGCGGGGTAGAGACGGCGACAAGCGGCACGGCGGGACCCAGAGCGAGCGTCGTGCCAAGGCCAGCTATTGTTGGGGGGGGGGGGTGCATGGGGGGGGGAACTTGTCGGGGAACCGCTGTGTGCGTGGGAAGTCCACTTTGATATTGTGCAATTTCCAGCAGGCAAAAAAGGTAAAGATCAGCCTTATTAAAGCACGCCGTTTAGGCCCTGGCGAGTGTCCTTCATTAGCGGAAGCGCGCACTTCAAATGGCTGATATCGCTCGCACGCAAGTGCCGAAAATGAGATTTCTGTTGAAAAGGGGGCGGGGGGGGGAAGGGGAGAGCTCGTTTTAACAACCTGCATTAAATTGTCGACTGGAAAAAAAATTGGCCGGACAGTTTTACATTTAAGCGCTTAATTAATGAACTGTGATGTAATTGGTAATGCTGCTTTGATTATTAACTAGAAGTAAAATGGACTCTTTAAAGAGTGATTGGCCAAAGCTCGCCTCCGATTGCCTTTTACAACGTGCTATAAAAAACCCAGAAATGTATCTTTGTAGCTGCATTTTCTTTTTACCAACAATTACTTTGTCCGCACAATTGTCAAAAGAAAATATAATTTACGATTAAAAAGAGAGAGCAACGTTACACTCACACCTACCACACACACACACTCAAACACACCTAGTTTTTATCAGGTAACTAAAATTTGCGTTTGTACCAAATTGACAGTATTTTTTTCTCCCAAAAATTCCCACGCGCATTTCGGCATTTTCAGAATGCATTTTTGTTTAAATGTTTTTTTGTCATATATATGAATTGCATTTCTTTTTTTTATTCAAGTGTAAAGCTCCCAAGGTCAATTCGCTGCCTGTTTGTTGCCAAATAAATCACGTGCGGCGTTGGCGATGAAATGTGAGGACTACTTGAACGTGTAAGCGAACCAAATAATGCGCGCGCTCGTACATTTGCCCGTACAAACATATAAACCACGCACCCAAATGCTGCAGCTGCAAAGATATGAATCACAAACCGTAAAATAATAGCACAATAACATTCAGAAAACAAACGCCGGTTCTTTACGTGTCTCAATTTTGTACGCGGCATTCTTTTTTTGTGTTGCACAATGATAGCTCAAATTGTCGCCGTAATGGCTACACTGGGCCCCTTCCTTGCAATGCCAATCTAACACCTCCCGACACGGCGTTAATTTGGAGCAATGCCTCAGAATGATATTCCTCGTGCCAGCAGTCGGAGCATCGCACGCCCCGCGCGCCATTCTCGCTCCCCTTTGTCTGCCCCCCCCCGCCTCCTCCTCCTCAACCTGGCCATCAAAATCAAGCGCCGCACCACTTACTTATGCAGAATTAATGAATTTAATGGCAAAGGCAGTTCATTTACAATCATGGGGAAATAAATAAATACATTAACCATACAGAACCGTCGGTTCGGGGTGATGGTGGTGGTGGTGGTGATGGTGGTAGGGGGGGGCCGAGGGAGAGGGTGGGCAAACAAAAAAATCTGGATTCAAAAATTCTGTTTGTTTCCGTGAGCATTCGTCAGCTTCCTTCACACACACACATACAACACAAGGCGCCGCGCGGCGCCTTTGCTACCAATTAAGGCTACTCCAGCAAACATGAAATAATTTCCGTTTAAACGAGCGGCGAGAGGAGAAGAGGCAGAGATGATTATGGGGTTTAATTTACCGCCGCCCGAGCTCGCGCGGTATGCAAATGGGAACGCGGCGACGATGCTGGGCCATCACTCACGGCGCAGCGTAATGGCATCGTCAGCTGGGCTCTCATTCGAATTACGCCGCAATTAGCATATCTAAGTGGCGGCACCTCTTGTATGAAACAAATAATTTTGTTAATTAACAAAGCTAATTGTTGCCGGCTTTGTAATTAAAGACGCCGGGGCCAAAAAAAATGGAAATTAATAATAATAGTAATAAAGGAAATGCGTGATTTTGTTAAAACAAAAAAAGAGGGGGGCGGTGGGCCATCGTCACCGCCCCCCCCCCCCGGGCCCCCCACCGACAACCACCAAACAAAAAAGGGCACCACCCGAAGAGAAAATACAAAGCCGCGGATGCGCTTCCAAAGAGACTCAGAATTAAAACAATGCATTACGGCCAAGATCTTTAATTTTTATCGCGCTGTAGTTCCATTACGGGAGAGAGAGAGAGGAGAGAGCGTGGGGCACTGTGTAAATGACTTGAAGCACAGCGGAGTGAAAGGGACGGAGAGGGAGAGAGGGAAGAAGAGATGAAGGAGAAGGAGGGTAAAAAAAATGCCCCCACGTCCAAGCAAATCCTGCCACTCCACTAATGACGGGAGCTCATTACTCTGCAGGCGTATTAATTATGAAATAACGGCCTGCTGTCGTGGCGAGGGAAACTGATGATGAAATGGCCGGTAATATTCATGCACAGCCGAAAGGAGGGAGGTTGCTTCTGGTCTCCTCTCGATTGTATTATTATCGACCCCCACCACCACCACCACACCTCTCCCTCAACCTCACCCAACTCCACACCCCCTCCCCACCACGCCACTCTCCATTCGCCAGCCTTCCCACCACTCACCCAATCATGCCTCTGTTCCCTTGAAACTGACGGAGCAGCCTATTAATTATCTTTCAGTCATTTAGGAAAAGGGAGAGAGAGAGAGACGGAGACGCGTGCTGGCGGGGGGGTTGTAGGGGGGGGGTTAGGGGAGGGGGGGGAAATCAGCAGTGAAAAAAAATAAGAAAAATCCATGTGCCGGTCGGGATGCACCCATTTAAAATTCCACAATACGGTAGTTGCTCTTCTTCTCCACCCTGTATTTTTAAAAATAACATTCTAAACCATCAAGTTTTGTGCGCGAACTGTCACCATATGTGAATCGTTTAAACTTCACATTTTAATGTTTTAATGAACGGACTACACGCGACACTCGCGTCGAACTTTCACTTCATTGATTTCGCAATAAACGTATAGCTATCATTATTTCTTTTGCCACGAAATTTAGGAGGACAATACTTCGTGTGGCATTCTATTTTCTCCGAATGAAAGTTCCCGTGCCGTGATAAGCTTCGCAAGTTTAATCGCTTATTTAAAAACAAGACAATCTCGCTGCACGGGAAGCCGACGTCAAGATTTTCTTGGCCGCCTAAAAATGAACCTCAGAAGATTTGCGATACGGCGAGCAAAGCAGCGGCGCTGCTCCGAAACACCGTTGTACTCTTAGTTCTTTCGGTAAAGTCACGTAGGTAAAAATTTAAATTAAAATTAATAAAAATAAAACTATAAAATCACGTGATTTATTGTTTTATTTTTATTAATTTTATTTTTATTAATGTCATTTTTTACCTACGTGACTTTACCGAAAGAACTAAGAGTATGAATCCTTGCAGTCACGAAAGCTTCAAATCTAGAAGAAACACCTTTGCCTTCAACGGTGGCCTCGAAACAACGAAGTCCACAAACAGCCGCCTCACTTTACAAAACACTTCTTGCATTTGCCTCGGCTGGGGGAAAGCCGCCCCTCGGGTTGTGCTCCTAAAAGAGACGTGAAAGTGTCGCAGGCTTTGGTTGCCGCGCGGACGTGTATTGTCAAAAGCACATTAACCGTTTGCTCGAGCCCGGCGCTCTTGTTAATAAGGGGTTTAACAAGGTTAAGCACTTTCGCATTCCTCTTGCCAATAACCCCACAGCGAACTGATGTTTTTAAATCGGAGAAGTATCCGCTCAGCTCTGCAGCACACACACGCGCGCGCACGTAATTCGCACGCACACGTGGAACGATCAAAATCTTCTAAACATGCATCTACAAAGCCAGAGATACCCCGTATAGCCCTAACACAATGCAGGAGCAAGTGCTGTCAGCGAGCACGGTGTAGGTTCTCGCGAACAGCACTTGTCTCCTACAGCCGACACGCGCAGAGAAAGGGATGGCTTTCACATTCGCATGGATAAGGATGAAAGTAATTATAACAGAAAATGTTTTACCCGATTTAGCACAGAGGCATGCTGGGAAGAGAGACGAGTACTTTGTTATTTTGTTCCCCCACCACGCCCTGGAGGCCGAGAACGCTTGTCGCGACGGAGCCCGCTGGACGCACGCCGAAGCCCCCTCGCCCGGGACGGCGCTGAAGAGCGCTCGCAAAGGAGACTCAACGACGATCAACACCTGCCCGCCTTCCCCTTCCGCCCGCCCGAGCCCGCCCGCCCGCCTGCCCGCCCGCCTGCCCGCACGCCCGCCCACCCCTCCGAGCCACTACTACGCCACGTCCCTCTAAACACTCGCTCACCTTGAATGCCAAGTTCGTCTCCCTACTGACAATTATTTTATCATTCTCTCCCTGCCCCCCCCCAATGCCGTGGAGCCACCCCCCCCCCCCGGCAGCCCAGACCCTGACGTCAAGCAATTTGCCGTGGCTATGCTTGCTCGGGTCAGCAGACTCCCGGCTGCTATTTATGATTTCTCCTCGCGGTGATTTTTTCTCTCCCCTTTTACATTATTTTATTCCCCCCCCCCGCTCCTCTTATAAAGGCGCGGCGATTTATGTAGCCGGCCAACAGTCTCCCTTTGGCTGCATCAGTCATCGTTTAATGGACACATCAATTTGACGGGGAAACAACGTAATTATTCCGGCGAGCCCTGCCTTGAGATCGGCCTAATTTTTCACCGCGTGTGTGGCGTGTGGTTATCACGGGAGTTTTTTTCATCACCACCACCACCACCACCACGCGGGCGCACCATCGCAAAATGACCTTCACGTGATTTTTATCGTCCAAGTTAATCGGGGGATATTTTCGAAAGGTAAAAAAGGGTCCTTTTTTGGGGGGGGGGGGAGGGGGCCGGTGTCTTGGCGTTCAAACGGAACTTGTGAACCGGGGAAACTTTGAGAGCTATGGATGATGCGTTCATTTTAGCCTCTGAAACTGCAGCATAATTTCCTGATGTTCAACCGGTTTTGACGCTGAAATCATTGCGATTTAGCAAAGCAAACTGCAAACAAATGTACGTAAACTTAAATGTATACGTACAATTTGCATTTTGCCAGGATATCATTGGGGTGTCCGCATTTTATTGCTAAAATAAATTTGTATGGATGTACGTATTTAATTTCTGGAATGTCAGAATACCGAAATAATTTACTGTCTAATTTATAAGCCTACGAGCGTGCAATGAACTCTGGTCTCCATTCGAAATGATCTACGAATAAAAACTTTGGCCTTTTACCATCATTACTATTTTTAAAAACATATTATTTTTGTATCTGTTTCACTTAGAAAAAAAACAGACAAATACATTGGTAAACACACAAACGGTGGCTTTCATCAACGGCGCTCCACAAATAGTTTCCGCAAGGTGACGATGTTCGATGAAATATCGCACGCCCGCGCGAGTTCCCGTCCGCCGGGACCCTTATTTTGTAGGGATCTGTCCTAATCGTTTTGACACGGTAGTGGTCGATCACTAATGAAATTGTTGCTCCCCATAATTTTGCAGTACAAGTGCTTTTAAGCGAGCGGCTTAAAGCCGGATCGTTCGACGGCACGCGCGTCGACGGAGAAAACACGCGCACGCACACAACACGCGAACCGACGTACATTAAAATAGCATTCATTAAATCTGTCCACGGGATCCCATGGGGGGGGGAGAGGTAGGGGAGGGGGGGGGACGAGGGGACTGCGGTCTAAGAGACGCGCGGCAAATCAAACCGACGCCGCCGCGCAATCAGAAGCCGGCGGCGGGAACCGCGGAAAGCGCTCCGACCGCGTGCGCGCTCGGCGGTCTCCGCCAAGGGGGGCCCTCGTCGCATGTGGCAGCCGCGATTGGGGCAAAGGGGGAAGGGGCAACAACAACAAAATGCACGGAAAAGAGGCGACACGTGCAGCCGGGACGATACCGCGGGTTAAAGAGCGGACGGGGGCGGGGGGGATGAAGCAGTTGATGGAGAACGAGCGGCACGGCGAGAAGAGCGGGGGGGGGCTGCGGGGGAGGGCCGCGAGCTCCCCGTGAACGACGTGAACGTGTCACATCGGTAATGGGAATTACCGGCGGTATTAGAAACACGCAGCGGGCAGATTGAGAGTACCTTTTTTTTTACTGATGTGATGGGAGATGAGATAAGCAGGGTGCCCGTGCGTGTCTGCGCGTGTGTGTGCGTGCGTACGTGCGTACGCAGAGAGCCGCCCGCCCGCCCGCCCGCGGGTGTGTGCGCGTTGTCTCTGTGCCACCAAGGGTAATCGCTTTTATTGAGATAAGTGTGGCAGTCTGAGGACACAAATGATGACTGAGAAAAAAAAGAGCAACTTGCAAAATTTAGAGCACTTAACATGACAAACACCCGAAGATCAGGAAGGTTAATAGAGGAGCGCGGGGGAAAAGAACGCCAGATCGAGGGAACGATATACTGACTCGTAGTTAAACAAGCAGACAGCAGGGTAGATGATCTGGGGGGGGGGATGAGAAGAGGCGCATTTTTCTGACCTTTTCAAATCAACATTTTTTTGCTGGAACAAAAAAAACACAAATGCATGTAAACACAGCATTGACTGCGCGCACCAAACCGAAAGCGGTAATAGCGTTAAGAAAAATGACAATATAGTTCATGAAGCTTTTGTCGAGGTCTCGTGTGGCGGCGGCGGCTGTAGCGCCGCTTCAGATCAAGGCAATTTGGGGCCAAGGCAGACGGGAATGACGACGTTCAGCAAACGTGTCAGGGAATTTGAAGGGAGAGAGAGGAGGAGGGAGGGGGGGTGGGTTAAAACCGAGACAAAAAAAAGCTGCGGTAAGTTTTGGGGGCATGCAAGCAGACGGGTCAGTCAGCCAAGAAAACAAATAAAGTACATTCAAGTGAATAATGCTGAAAGAATGTCTGGCTAAAATAAAATGGACAAATCAAAGCAAACTGCAGATTTAAAAGAGGGGGGAGGAATAAAAATGTATCATTCTAAATGCATTCAACGAAATTTAAAATAAACATTTATGTTTATAAAAGCAGACAAAACTATGCCAATGCTGCGGGGCAGAGAAATATCAGTGCTTGAGCCGCTCGACAAAACGCACGCGCGTGCACACACGAAAAAAAAAACCTGGCAAAAGGCGGCTCGCCACTTTCTTTTTTGGCACCAGCGACGGAACTTCAAACGATTTGTAGCGCGACCCACCTTCCTCGTGCACTCGGACCGCTTTGAGCGAACTTGCCTCGGTCGTTCGGTCGGTCGGCTGCTACGCCATGTTCCGCTGAGCGGAGGAGATGGACAGAGACAGAGAGAGAGAGGAGTGTGTGCGCCGGCGGCTCCTGGCAACACCGTGACACGCGGGGTTGCTGCCACTCTCTCGATCTCTCTCGCGCCTTCGCGTTTCTCAGCTACGGCCGCAAACCTCGTGCTCGGCCCTCGCCACGGCCGCGGCGAGCCTCCCTCCGCTCTGCGCTCGCCGCACGCGCGTGCAGAGCACCTTTCTTTACCTCCGCCGGCGTTGGCGGCCGCCGAGCAAAGCTTTGCTCGCCTGCCTTTTTTCCCCCTTTCTTCCTTTCTCTCTCCCCCCCACCCACCTACAATTTCTCTCCTCTTCCCCCCCCCCGCAACGCACCACCTCCTTCCCCCTTCGCCTTACGTGTGAGTGGCTATGAGCACTGAATTAAGAGGCCTAACTGTCCTGTTCGGTCCCCGAGGCGTCTGACCTTCGTGCGGACAAACAGACTCATAAAGCCGATGATCGCACGCGCGCGCGCCTTGAGCAGGCCGAGCCGCAGAATAGGGAAACGAGCTGGCGGGCTGGGGGCTTCTGTGCGCGCACCGCTCAGATACCGATCTGACAATCCTTTTCTTATTTTATAATCGCATGCTATTTCGTGAAGCCTTCCTTTGGATCCCGAGGATGGGGCATAATTGGAAACAGATGTTTCAACAGAAGACGCTGCTACCCAAAGCGTTAAATTAATCTGGGTATAAACGAACACGAGTCAGAGCCATAGGAAACATTTTTAAAGAAATTAATATTAAATTCTACGCGGAAATATGGACGCATTTTTGTGAAAGAATTGGCAATTTTGACAGCTGTAATATATATAAAGGCGAGAGACCAGTTTGTGAGTGCTGTGTCAGTGTATCTGAACAGTTAACAAAAATCCAAGAGAATTAACACTTTTTTTTGTCCGGAGTAAAGAAGGAATCCCAGCTAGGGCATGGAATTATCCCCCCCCCCCCCATTTATTTCCCCCCCAACTCCTTCCTACCACCACAGTAAGCGCAGCCCCCCCCCTCCTTTCCTGCTTTGTACAGACTTATATTTTTTGCCGACACTTTTTCTGTTACGAGAAAGTGCATTGTACACCACAGACGGTGACAGCGAGCCGAAGCTCTTGACGCTACAGCTCAGCGAGCGCCTCTCTCCTCGCGGCGCGAGCCCCTGGACGTGTCCACAAGGTGGCCAAGAACACAGTGGCGTGACCTCCACATTTCAGCGACTGGAATTCAGATTAATTTTTTGTATCTTCTTGATACATTTTTGCTCAACCAAAACCGGGGGTGGGCCCGGCGGCACGACGGTTTCGCGCGCTGTGCCATGAACGCAGCCGCCCGAGTTCGGTTCCCGGACGCGACTGACATCGGTGGTACTGGAATGCATTTGACCCGATCATTGACCCACTCCCACTGCACCAAACTACCCACAAACCCCTGCCACCTCGTGACCAACACCACGTAGGAAGGTCCTCTTATCCAGCGGTAGATTGGGCTTTAATTCCTTATTATATAAACCTAAACTATATGATGCTTATATCCCAAGTCTGGAAATCGCCCACCCCCCAAAGACAATGTTACTCTTATATTTTTTTTGTTCAGCAGGACAGTCTGTTAAGTCACAAACCAAACTGTCTCCGTACAAACTCTCTTTAAGTGCTCACCACCACCCCCAACCCCAGCAGCCCTACCTCGTCTGTTGCCGTCCTCATTCTGCAATAACAAACAGCAGCATTCTCAAAGAGCGCACTTCATGGTTTAAGGAAAGAATTAAAAAAACAACGGAGGGAGGAAAGAGGACGAACACAAAAAAAAACTGTCACGGGTTTCAAAACAAGAACGACTTTGCTGGAAAAACTGAAGGAGCGGGATTTTTACCTAAGACAGCCCCAGAAGAAGAGTCTCTGGGGGTGCGAGCCCGCTTCATATTTCAGCACTGTCCACGGCCCCTGCTAGCTTGCTAAAGTAAACAATACATAGCTGTGATGAAATGGAATTTTTTTTTCTGTTTGGCCTAATGGAATTTGTCAATCCGTTGTGACGAGTTTGTTTTCCTTTTCCCTCCTGGAGCCACTCTATCCCCTGCGCCCTCGCCCCTAGCCCCCCCACCCCCCACCGTGCCCCCCTCCTTCCATCGACCCGGCGCCCCCCCCCCCCCAATGGCCCAACGTGGCCTGCCGCACCCCCCCCCTCCCTGCCCCTGGCCCTTGCACCGCCACAGCCACTGCCGCCCCCTAACAACTCACGACAGGAAACCTCACGCTTCTGCTGGCTTGAAGGGGAAGTGACCTTGTTTACGCGACAGCCCATCATTGTTTTTTATTTTCGACTCATGCCGAAAGGAAAGAAAACGAGAACGTGCTAAAACAAAAAAAAAGAAATGGGTATCGCAAAAAAACAGAAAATCTGGCGAGAATTACGAAAATCGAGCGATTCGCAGGCAGCGGCTGGCGTGAGCCCCTGAGCACCTCTCGGGTAAGAAGCAGACGGGCGGGCGAGCGAGCGAGCTGACGGGCGAAGCAGACAGAGGCAGCCACGCGACGGGGACGATCGGAGAGCGGAGCGCTTCCTCCGTCGCCACTCGCATCGTTTGACTTCGCCGGAGCAGCAAGGGCGGAGGCGCCCGAAAAGATTTTGTTCGACAGCCGCCGTGCGAGCAAATGGGAGACGCACCACACCTTCTCTGACGCGGAGCGGAGATGCATTCGCTGTGCGCGGTTATTTATTTACCGTGGCTTCCAGCACCGCCGGCCAGGAACTTGAAACGGCTCCCTCTTTAAGAAAAAGCCGGTCCCCCCCGACGTATTTCAGCGAGTGGCCACTTAGGAGCGATAATGGCCTCGCGATGAGCGGCGCGAGAAGAGCGTCCTCGGCGGGCAAACGTCCCTCTCTTCCCTCCACCCATCAGGTTGCAGGGGCTGCTCGAAAGAAAACCCCTCAACGGCCTTGGCAAGGGTAACCGCGCTCGTTCCCCGCGTGCCGCCGTCACTGCCGCCTCTGACAGCGATGCTACCGCCCGCTGCCGCTCCGCAAAAGTTCTGCTGCGACGGCCAAAAAAGACACCGCCCTCGAAACGCATTCCACAGCGACCGCTGATCGAGAAAGAGGAGGGACAAAAGATCCCCTATTTAGCAGCCTCGTGGAGTACAGAGGTAAGTTCTGTTAGTGAGCACCTATTGAGGGGCAGCATGGGACAGGAGGTGGTGGTGGTGGTGGTGGTGGCGGTAGCGTGACCAGTACCACACCTTTGCCTCGCCGGCGTGCGTTTCCCGCACGCTGTAGCAGGTATTCGTTGAGGGCTGAGCGTACCTAGGGCACGATACCCAGGACCGGTTCGAAAAGCACTTGCCATCGGTGTTGCACACGGACAAGAATCCAAAGCCACGTCGCGGCATTCACAAGGCTGGGGGCCGTGGCAACCGCCGCGCGCCGTCACCGCCCGCACGCACGAGCGCCGGCTTCTGGTGTCAAATTCAGTTTCGGCTCCTGACATTGGCGGAATTGCAGATGAATGGGTTAATGTCAACAAAAGCGTTCGTGACTTATGAAAACCGGTCCCGCACGGAGGCACCGCTGATTATTAAGCCACGGTTGAGTATATCAATCCCGCGCTGCCACATTACAGGAGGCGCCGTGCGCTTTCCGACTAATGGAGCTGAAATTCGGCGCGGAAGATGCCGCTCAGGGCGAGCGGAATCAAGAACGGGGTCTTTGCTGCTGCTACTGGGCGGCGGCGGGGGCGCAGGGAAGAGGATGGAGGATGGGGGGTGGTTGGAATTACACCATGCGCTCCGCACACACTTCCCTCCCAACCAGGCAAGCGCGCGTTCTGCTGTCGTGCGCCCCTGACTCACGGACATCCTCCGAGCTCCATGCCTCCCCGCCCGCCCCCCCCCCCCCGGGTTTTGGGCACGAGCCGCAAAAGTTCCTCGTGCTGACCCGGTCCGCCCCCCGTTGCGGCCACAGCCACAGCCACCTTCCTCGGGGTGCTGCTTCCTCCCGACGAAATGAAAGCTGTTCCATCTCGCCACCTTCCCCCTCCGCCGTGCATCCGTGACCCCCCCCCGCCTTCCTCTTCGCCCTCCCACAAAATACCCCCCCCCTCCAACCATGGCCCCAACTCATAAAGCTGTGCGAACGCACCCCCCCCACCCACCCCGATGTTACCGTAACCAGGCAAGGGCCACACGAGTGATAATTAAGAGACGAAAGAAGGTGGGCACAGAGCAGCCACTTCTCGCGGCCGCGCGGCACTTTGTACGAACAGCAAAGTGCGTCGTCGTGTTGTTGTCGGTGTGGCGATGGGATTATTGTCACCTTTATCGCTCGCGATTTAAAGGCATGCCCCCCCCCAAACCAAATCTCCGATGCGGTGTACAGAGAGTGGACGGCGAGGCGCAACCGTCTTTCAGCCACGGTATCTCCGCCATGCGCGGAACAGCTCCGGAGGATTTTCTGCTGATCCTCAATCAGTCTCCGCAGTGTTTTGTTGTCACGATTACTGCTCTGGAAACTTTTCGCTTGTGGTTGCTATGAATTGATGACCAATTCACCCGGAAAGTGCCTGAAGTCATCAGATCTCAGGGACCTATGTTGTAGTGCACCGAGGAGTGACCACAAAGCCGAGGACAGGTGCTCACAGGCCGCTGTGGCGCTCACAGGCCGCTGTGGCGTTTACAGGCCGCTGTGGCGTTTACAGGCCGCTGTGGCGTTCACAGGCCGCTGTGGTGCTTACAGGCCGCTGTGGTGTTCACAGGCCGCTGTGGCGCTCACAGGCCGCTGTGGTGTTTACAGGCCGCTGTGGTGTTCACAGGCCGCTGTGGTGCTCACAGGCCGCTGTGGCGTTCACAGGCCGCTGTGGCGTTCACAGGCCGCTGTGGTGTTCACAGGCCGCTGTGGCGTTCACAGGCCGCTGTGGCGTTCACAGGCCGCTGTGGCGTTCACAGGCCGCTGTGGTGCTTACAGGCCGCTGTGGTGTTCACAGGCCGCTGTGGCGCTCACAGGCCGCTGTGGTGTTTACAGGCCGCTGTGGTGTTCACAGGCCGCTGTGGTGCTCACAGGCCGCTGTGGCGTTCACAGGCCGCTGTGGTGTTCACAGGCCGCTGTGGTGTTCACAGGCCGCTGTGGTGTTCACAGGCCGCTGTGGTGTTCACAGGCCGCTGTGGCGCTCACAGGCCGCTGTGGCGCTCACAGGCCGCTGTGGTGTTCACAGGCCGCTGTGGTGTTCACAGGCCGCTGTGGCGTTCACAGGCCGCTGTGGTGTTCACAGGCCGCTGTGGCGTTCACAGGCCGCTGTGGTGTTCACAGGCCGCTGTGGTGTTCACAGGCCGCTGTGGTGTTCACAGGCCGCTGTGGCGCTCACAGGCCGCTGTGGCGCTCACAGGCCGCTGTGGTGTTCACAGGCCGCTGTGGTGTTCACAGGCCGCTGTGGCGCTCACAGGCCGCTGTGGCGCTCACAGGCCGCTGTGGTGTTTACAGGCCGCTGTGGTGTTCACAGGCCGCTGTGGTGTTCACAGGCCGCTGTGGCGCTCACAGGCCGCTGTGGTGTTCACAGGCCGCTGTGGTGTTTACAGGCCGCTGTGGTGTTCACAGGCCGCTGTGGCGTTCACAGGCCGCTGTGGCGGCTCCGCTGTCGGCAGAAGTCAGTGCAGAACAATCCGCGAGCTCAAATTGTCTACACTCCCCCCACCTTCACCGAGTGGCAGGGACCGGCGTGGTGAAGTATGCTCGTCGGCGTAACTCCCACGGCATGGGGAGGCCCTCATCCAACAGTGCATCAACAGCAATGGCTGTGCATGTCAAGATACACGATTGCTTGTATACATTGTCACCCGTGTGTTGTACTTGTGCTGCATTTCTTTGCTCTGTTTTAACGTCCTGCCCCGGGTCTCGAAAGAGAGCTATTAAGTAGTCTCAAATTGTCTCTCAATATCATCAGCCATGGTCAATCCACTGCTGGACGCAGGGCTTCCTCAACCGCTGCCACCCCCTCACGATCCTGCGATGTAACGATCCACTCGGCACCACCTGCACACGAGCGCATCGCTCCGTCTCCTCACGGACGCGCTGCCTTGCAGAAGGCGAAGGAGGCTTGAGTGTTTATTTTAGACTCGAGTAGCTTGCTTTTTTATTTTACCAGTTAAGGTCCACTGAGCTCTATAGTTTTTTTTTTTGCAGAAACGACTTGGCCACAAATGATAGATCAACGAAAGTGGCTTATCACGTGGAAATGTACCGCAGCCAAATGCTCTAAATGCGCGTTGATTCTAAATGTGGAGGGGAAAACCGGAGGACACGGAAAAAAATCGACGCGACCTCGGGGAGAACTTGCAAACATCGAGGCGCGTCAGGGTCAGGGTTGAACCCACGGCCTCCTGTACACCAGGCGTGGCAGTTCACATCTCGCCACTGCGCCACCCAAGCAGCTGGACAGAGGGCACCCGTACCAAGTCAGGTGCTTGGTGAGAGGCGAGACAAAATGTTACCCCCCCCCACCACCCCCCGCCGTGATCCCCCCTCCCCCTCCAACCAACCTCCACCAAACAGCGTGGTGGAGCAAGCGAGCTCTCACCCGGCTACAGACGGGCACTGGACGTGGGGAGCAGAGGCTCGCGCTAGACAATCGACCCGGCCCAGCGACGAGGACCGATTGAGTTTGGAGTCGGAGGCCTCCCTTTCCGTGGCGAGCCCTGCCACGGTCCAACACCTCCCCGGAATTCTGTTGAGCCAAGCGAGGAAAGTGAAGGGGGCTTGCTGGGGGGGGGGGGGACGCCTTGCCCCTCCCCCACTACCCTAACCCCTCCCCCACAAACACTGCCCCCCCTCCCTCCCGCCACCTCCGTCCGTACACCCACCACTGCCCAACATAACACACGAGGAGACACATGACACACGCCTTCCGTAGGTTGTCCCAATTGTGCTGGACGGGACTCGGCACTTAATCTCAGCTGGTGAGAGGCCCCATTGCGCTCAGCTGCTCTGTCGGAAGGACGACTGCAGACCGAGAGCGTCGGCAGTAGGGGCAGTTGCCCCGCAGCATATGAAGGTCTCAGAAGCTAAGCTGACTTCAGCATGGTTTAGTTGTTGAATGAGAGGCTGCCTGTGAATCGAAAGGTGTTGTAGGTATGTTGAACTTCTTTCGCACCGTACGTAGCCAACCGTGCAATATCGGAGGTGCGGGGGAAGGACAACAAACTGACGGGCGTGCCCAGGAGATGGCAGTCAAGCGTTGGATCCTTGAATCTATCTGTGCGGAGATGTTTAGTGTTGGTTTGGTTCAGGTTACTCTGGTTGCCCCACACATGAAGTCAAGCACTCATGAATGGAATTGGCCAAGCGTCCCTCTCTTGAAAGATTCTCGTAAGAGACTCGTGGAAGTTTTCCTGAGCAAACAGACGTCATGTATATCGATGGGACCTTTTTGCCAGTATCGAAAAATGTTGAAAAAAACAAAAATATGTTTTACTCTTTCTGGCAATAACACTGGAGGTGTCAAGATGTTCAAACACCAGATACCTTTAAGTCTACGTGAACCAGACATACGTGTAAACAAACATGCTGTGAACTTCTATGGAACCGTATGTAGCCAACCATGCTAATCATTACCAGGAATGGAACGACACATTCCTTTGATTAATATCGATTAGTAAGCTCGTGAAAAACACGCATCAAATCGCCTGCGTAATTCACACGCGTGGTATGTAATGGGTTCTCATGTGACCTCTGCAGCCAATCAGTGGCCGCTACAATTACCGCAATGTACATAAAAACAAAACTCAGCCATCCTTGCATCGAATCGGCACGCGACAATTCATACGATCGCCAAGGCAGGCGAATCATTCCACCCCGAGTAGAGTCCACGGAACAAACACAGCTAACTTATCACAAAACACGATTGTATTTTATCACCCCCCCCCCCCCAAGAGGAACAATGATGATGATGATGATGGATTTTAGCAAACCACTACACAGTATTTGAACTCTCAAACCCTGGGACGACGAGTCACGCGTCCTGACCGCCGCGATATTCCGGCATCATTAACGCAAGCCGCGTGATCTCTGCACGGGGGCATGTGCCGTCTCGCACGGTTCAATAATCCGGCAAACACACACACACAAAAAACCGCCTCCCACAAAAAAAAAACACGGCGTTGTGACTTTTGTCACTTAGCCTCGGGACGGCGAAACAAAGGCGACGCTCGCCCCGTCACAACGTGTCGGCATTTCCGACAGCGTCGTCAGGACACGCCATCCGTGCGCTCCGCTTGGCAGCTTTGTAATGGCTGAGCGACACCGGCTTCGTTTTGTTTGTTTGTCCGGCGGATCCACATTGTTTCGGAATAACAACGTCGCATTCCATGCAGTGGGGAGGGGACACGACGCTCGCCTCACGATACTCTCCCTCATACACGCACTCTCCTACCTCTCATCTTTCCTACCTCTCATCTCACTCTACTCCCCTCCACGCACTCTCCTACCTCTCATCTCTCCTACCTCTCATCTCACTCTACTCCCCTCCACGCACTCTCCTGCCTCTCATCTCACTCTACTCCCCTCCACGCCCTCTCCTGCCTCTCATCTCACTCTACTCCCCTCCACGCACTCCCCTGCCTCTCCCCTCTCATCTCACTCTACTCCCCTCCACGCACTCTCCTACCTCTCCCCTCTCATCTCACTCTACTCCCCTCCACGCACTCTCCTACCTCTCCCCTCTCATCTCACGCTACTCCCCTCCACTCCCTCTCCTACCTCTCCCCTCTCATCTCACTCTACTCCCCTCCACGCACTCTCCTACCTCTCCTGCCTCTCATCTCACTCTACTCCTCTCCACGCACTCCCCTACCTCTCATCTCACTCGACCCCCCCTCACATGCTCTAGATTTTAGCAACCGTGGCTATCTGCAGAAGCCCGCCTAAACGATTGCTCAGCGGGAGGAGGTGTCCCCTTCTCCTTTGCTGCCCCCGTACTGTGGACCGATCTATCCACAGCTCTCTGTGCTCTTGACCCCGTGACCCTGTTTCGAGTCCAGGCTCAAAATCTTCCTGTTGTCCTCTGCGAACGGCCTCTCGGGGTGCCGACAGCCAGACATTGGTGGAAGAGGTGGAAGCACCCACACTTTGCCCCACCACACGCGACCTGCCGACCGATCGACATAACCTCGGTTGTACCCCATTCGCAGTGCCGCTGGGTGGATAGAGATTGGAGGGAATAAATATAAAAAATATGTGTTTAGAAAAAACTAAATATATATATACACACACACAAAAACTGGCGCCGTTGTTTCAACCACCGTGCCGGGAGATCGAATTGAACCGGCGAACTCGGGATCACAAGACCGCCGAACTCGGGATCGCAAGCCCGGCGCGCTTGCCGACCGTCGCACCGCTGCGTGGCGGCCTCCAGTCACAACGAACTCGACGCTCTCGACATCCACATCGCACCGCATAATGGTGCCAGCAAAAGTGGCTCGGCGGAGTCGGCTACAACAGCGTTTGGGATTCCTCTCGAGGCCTTTAATTATCTGTCCTCTCTGCCTCCCTCCACCCCAACAGGGGGGTGGATTATTTTTTTTTTCCGGGAGGAGTTCACACGACTGCTTACAGCCCTCTCCTGGACATCGTGGGGACAAAAAAAAACTAGCTTCAGGAACCTTAACGCAATTGAATAAAAAGTGATCTTAAAAATAAACAACTCGGTAATTATTTATCAAATAAAAAAAATCGGAACGAGCGTAACATGATTCACGACCTTTCAGCTGACGAAGCCGAACTTGGAATTCCCCAGATTGGGAATGATCACAAACACCTTGTAGTCAACGACCCAATGCAGAAGATCCCTGGGGGGTTTGATCTTCCGCGAAGCTCATGGTCCACCCTAAACCGCATCCGCTCCACAGACCATGGCAGATGCGGACACCTGATGCAACAAATGGAAAACAGTGTGCGACTGTGGTCATCCAGAACAGACCGTACAAAATCTAACGACGCAATGCCCGATCCACGAATACAAAGGAGACATCGCGGCGACGCACTCCGCTGCTCCGTGACGCGGCTGTCTGGCTTGACCACCCGCTTGTGAAATTATAGCTGTTGCTCTGCGTCTGCATCAGCCATACGGAAGAACAAGAAGCCAGCAGATATATCTACTGGCTTCTTAATCCACCTGTTTCTCTGCAGACCACAAAGAGACATCACTCCGTGCCAGACTGGGTAGCGATATCCAAACCGAGCGGTCCACGGCGGTGTGTCTCTCGCCTCCGGCACTCTTTGACTCACCGCCACGGCCGGCACCGACATCCCTGGAGTGCCAACCATCAGGTGCGTGTGTGCGGTGTGCGGCGGCTAGATTTGTAATATGAACCGAAACGATTGGTCATCGCAATGAGGAGGACTGTGGAGGGGAGGCGATGAGGGAGGCGGGGGAGGTCACGAAGAATGGAGTTGAGAAACGTTGGTTTTGCGGTGGATTTATTTTGTGTACAGCCTCCAAACAAACAACAAAACAAAGGAGCTCAAGTGATTGTGAAATAGTGGCGTTGGCGAGCCTGACCAGACGTCCGAATTCAATCTGAAATGCAGAGCAAACTAAATCTAACACTTTCTAAAAATAACGAGTGAGTCATCTGATGGTAAACAGGGTCGAGGTAAAGGTACAGTCCTGTAACTTCTTGCCCTCGATGGTGTTTGGCCTAATCTTCCAGACGTCTCAGCTTCACCCCAAGGCATCTTAAGCTCCCCAGACGTCAACCTCTCTTGCCTCTCTACGCGCTGCGAAGAAGGGACATTGTTCCTAGACGTCGCCTATTGTTTACATCTCTCTCGCCAAGGCCACAGTGTTATTGACGAATGTGGTGAGTTTTAGTTCCTTTAGAAGAGGTGGCAGGAGCAACCCTTTTGCCCAACCACACGTGCCCGGCCCATCGACGGAACATTTAATACTGCCGGCTAAATTCAACAAAGCTCCCCCATTGTCTCTTCATGAGCCGGTGACCTCTGCATTGCAAGCCCAGTGTGCCACGCATTGCACCGCGGCAGCATCGCAAATAAGAAGACAATATGTACATCGAACTTCTTTAGCACCGTACGTAGTCAACCGTGCTATTCATCAATCGTTAATAATGATGACACGGACAAAATGCAAGAGGGGAGTGGGTGGAGATGGGGCAATTGTGGCTGCACTCCATCCCAGCCCAGCCCAACCCACCGACTCGCCCACCCACCCACCTGCCAACCTGTCAACCCATCCTCCAACCCGCCAACCTACCCCACCCAAGTGCGGCCAACAATTGATCAGGTCGGCAGACGGCAGAGAGAGAGAGAGATGGGAGGGGGCAGGTGTTAGGCACGGATGACTGTGGCGGCCGAGGGGAACGTGCCGTGCCGCAGTTGATGGTCCAGCAAAAGCCGGCTAAGCGAGATGGTTTGCGCGGTCGCCGTCCACACGGCCAAGCCGGTGTCGCATGCGGCAGGCTGCCCCGCACGAGGAGTAATTGTAACAATAATGAAAGCAAAGGAGTAAATAAACCCAGAGAGGAGAACGCCGATTCTCGTTCCTTTTGAGTCCGTCGGTTTATTTACTTTCAATTCGCGCAATCGCACATCGACCGTTGCTGCGGCAAAACGCCAGGAAGCATTCGTCGCGAAGTCAGCCCGGACCGTTGCGTATTGAACTCACTTGTAGGCACGTGCATGCACCACACGACACAAAACAAACACAAAGATCTCCCCCACGTGTGGCTAGCGAGCGCCCGTTAAAGCCGGCCCGACGCAGAACGACGGTGTGGTAAAATCGGCATCGCGCACACCTGGCCACATTTGTCTCCCCCGGTGGCGAGATGTCGACGACTCGCAACGGAAAGAGGCACACGTCCACTCAGGCCGAGTCAACCGAGCGGAGACACATGCCACCTTAGTTCAGAATTCCGGGAACTGCGGAGCCGCGTGCAGGTGCCGGATGGATCGTTGCACCGCAGGATTGCGCGACGAGCTTGGTGGTGACTTTAGCCAGGCCTTCATCTACCAGTGGATTGATCGTGGCTGCTGCTGATGATGATGATTATGATGAAACTACAGCTGTCCGCAACGTGGGCAGGAGCTACCTCCGGGTCGCTGGGATCGCAGCCGACCGCGAAAACCGCACACCCCGATACGCCCGCAGATGCGCAGGGAAGAGTTTTATTTTTTTACGGCGACAAAAAAAAGTGCGGCCTCACCGTCGCCACGACCTGGAGCCCCCAGAGCGCAGCCACCCCGCGGCCACCGTGACCCACGCCCGTTGTCGCTGACCCCCGTACGCGAATTGCACTCCGTCCAAAAGTATAGAAAAATATAACCACGGAAAGGGGGGGGGGGGGTGGTGGTGGTGGTGTAAACCTGGTCGGGTGGGGGTGGGGGGCCACGGCCCCCGGGAAATTGGTCGAGCGCCGTCTCAGACCCACGACGCAATCAAACACCGGGGGGGGGGGGGGGTGGGGGGGACACGGAGCCCGGCGCCGTGTCCTCGTGAACGCGTGCAGCTTTCACCGTCATTAATCTCAAATGGCCGCGGTTAATTTTTTCGATGCAGGTGGGGGATCGAGCCGGAGAATGTGTAAATCGCACGCTCAAAAAACCCGAAGAGACTGATCAAGTGGCAATCTTTTAAATTACCCTCTTTCACCGTTTGTCGCCTTCGCACCAATATCAACGATGCATGTGTATCCGCTACACTGCGTATACACATACGCACATGTATTCCACCAAATGGCCGCGCGAGCTTTTGTTGTGTTATATTGTTTTAATAAAAGACGTTGCCGTTATCCACCCGTAATTGAGCGTATTACGAAACGTAAATACATTAATGTATAACATTATAATAAGTGCAATTGTATTGACACATGCGATGCGTCGCATCAAATGCATTCTCTAGCTCTCAGAGTAATTCTATCCATCGTCACGCCGCGCCTTGTTCTAACACACGCACGCGCGTGACAAAGGGACTACCGCTGATGAAGGCGGATGACATTAAAGAAAATGTAGACTGTGTGGAACAAAAAAAAAGAAAATTAATATGTGTAGAAAATTAAATAACATTTTTTTTTTAAATCAGTCAAGCCACTGTATGCCGTCACTGACACCGTTTCCACGGTTACGGACCGGTTATTAATTTTCAATTAAGCTGGGCAGAAACGCCGACAGATCGGAGCTGAACTGTGCAGCCATTTTAGTTCGCGAAGAAGATGAAAGCGGCTCGGTTAGCGATTCGACCGCGGTCAGCCTCCGTCCTCGTTCGTCATTTCAAGTTTTTGGGGCTCGAAAAATACATTTCACACTCGCCGTTCGCTCCCCGCCTGCGATCAAGAGTCTCACTTCTTAGGCGGCACGACGCGGCTCTCGGATTAATCTCGAACGATGACAACGACGACGACGACGACAAAAGTGGAATTTGCATACGCGACGAGATTTCCCGTCGCGTCTTGCCGAAGCCTCTCAAGCGATGACTTCGCGTTGCTCCGAGGGTGGCTTTTTTGTTTTGCGACACCACCGCTCGCTCGCTCGCCCACGCCGCCGAGGCGTCCTGTGACGACCGCCACCGCCGCCGCTACCCGAGCCGGGCTTTGTCTGCTGGTCAAAGTGCCTCCCACCGCCTCCCTCTCCCTGCTATGATTAATGTGGCCAAACAACTCCTCACACCAACTCCAGTCCTCTCTCTCTCCACCGGAATACAGCAAAGCGCAACTACACAGAATCAGTAAGCACAAACAAAAACGTGGCCAAGGTTGTTCTCCCAAAATGTCTGTTGTTCAACTTTTCGCACCGGTCATGAATGTGACGCGCGAGCCTACGCACGATGAGACCGACCGTGGCAAGACCTCGTGACCCAGACACACGCGCGACGGCGAGCATAGTAGCTGCTGCTGCTGCTACTGCTGCGTTGCTACAAGTGTCATTGTGGATTTTGGATCAGCTCCTGCGCCGGAACCCAAAAACGGAGCTCCCACGGAAGGGGCGGGCGAGCGGGCGGCTGCAGTGAGCGCACGGAGTCCTGGGCCAGTCGGTTGTTGTTGACAAACAAGCGCTGGGCAACGCTCATAGCACCCCCGACTACCCAAGCTGACGCAAATATAAGCAGCTGCCGATCAAAGTTCTCCCCCTACGCTCTGCTCCCTGCGCCAGTGATCCACCACGTCTGTCCCAAAGGATGTCAATCAATCCTGCCACGCTGCGTTTAAGAGTCCTCGACAACTGTCGAGGCGGGTTCGCCTCCCGAAGAAGTAGGAAAATACGCTCACACCATCGCTCTCAAGTGGCGTTCGTACCGTTTGACACGGTGGCCCGACTTTTCACTTCACGTGCTGGCCACGTTTCGGTTCCAGAAGATTCGGAAGCCTCCAGAACGTCGAGCGGAAACTTCGTGAACGTCGTGGCGAACGACACGTGGCGGTACGGCAAAGAAGCACGCGCCAGAGAGCCGAAAACACGGAGGACAGCGCCACTGCGAAAACCGACGCAGGGAAAAGCAACGCCGGTTTTTGGAATTTAGCGGAGCAGAAAACGGATCCAGAACTGCTTGGCAAGTGAGCGGGCGGGCGGGCGGGCAGGCAGCTGCTGCATTACTCGTCGATGATTTGAGAAAAACCGACGTGCACTTGTTAAATTCGGATGAGTGGTATATGACGAAATATTGGGTACGGATCCAAATCACAAAATACCGAGGAGTAACGCTAGGACCGTCAGCACAGTCCACGCTTGCGGCTTGGAAAACTCAGCAAAAATTACCTCGTTCATTTATTGTACATCACACACACAATTGTTTAAATATATATAGCATACATTTTATCCATAATACAGGTTTTTCTTTGGTTCGATTACATAAATATAAATGTGTTGTTAAACCAGCCACCACCCGACACAGCCAATTAGTGAGGTTTGTCACGTAAACAGAACATGCCAATGCGTTACTAGTACAGCACTAACCGGTGTGTTGGAGAGTAAATCCACAACATTTGCAATTTGAGTACGACGTTTCACCAGTAATTACAACTAGCATCATCAGGCGACAGCCAGATTTGTGGAGAAATATATGTATTTTATATTGAAGAGTTTATAACCAATCAGTGTAAAAAAAATAATTACAAGATGACAAAATAACATTGAATATTTACATTGGACGTTACATATTATGCAGCCAATGTAGAATCCCACTTGCACTGATTTAAAACAAAAACCCATAGGAATTAAATATACACATGCGCACAATAATGTATTTAGAGCCCAAACAATGATTGCGTAGATTATTTTGAGCACATCTTTTGAGCTGTGATTGTATTAACAATGTATTAAAATAACCATAGAATTGAAATAATTAAGGCACAATTCCTCATTTGTTGTCAATCGTAATTATTCAATCGTCGTCAATAAAACACAAAACTAACCCAAGTAAACTACCAACGCTCGCTCCGAACATCTCTCCGTTGCGAACGAGCGAGCGGACGAGCTAGGAAACGAGTTCACATTGCCATCGCCGTGGGACAGCCAATTAATCGCGGGTCTTTTCACACGAACGGTGATCGAAAACGGGGTACGCGCAACGGTGTCGCGTGAATACGACGACGACGACGACGAGAACAAAAAGTTTGCGCATTTCAATCGAGACCGGAGCACTCGCTCAAAAAATTTCGCGCAAGAAAAACTGCCCCCCAATCGGTTCGACATTCCTGACCGCTGTCGGGGGCAGCGACGGCGGCGAGGATGATAAACATTTCACATCACGGAAGTCGCGCGCGGCGAGCGATTTAGGCCGTTATTTGTTGCAAACTTTTTTCCCCCGAGGTCACAGTCCTACGATTCGTAAACATCACCCCGCAACGATTTATTGTTATCCCACGGACGCGCCGTATTTCAATTACACCTGTCACGCACTGCGCACGTAGTATTACATTTGAGAGAAAATACACCGGCCGGGGGGCTTACCTTTCACGAACGAAGCCAACAAAAAATGGGTACCCAAAAAAAAACCCGAAATCACCAATGCAGTCTCGTCGCCAGACACAAAAGCGCCCCTTTTCAACTCCCTCTACATTTCTGTTTTGTCTTTAATCGTCACAAAACAACTTAATGACCAAATAGATTGTATAAAAAAAAAAGAAGAAAGCAATCTTTTATTTCTGTTTTTTTGTTTAATATATATCCCGTTTCAAATGCGCCGCGCCAGTGAGGGCCTGTCCCTTTTTTGTGTCCCCAGAGACAACGAGAGCCTCACGCCCCCGTCGCCCACTGGAATCTGTCTGTTACGCGGTAATTATCCGGCCGAGTCATTACCCGGGCTCACGGCTGACGATATTATTTCCAATGCTCGCCCAGCCGGCGCAGTGCATTAGCGCAAAAAATACGGGCGGCACGACAGAGAGACAGAGGGAGAGGGGAGAGAGAGCGGGAGAGGGAGCGGGAGAGAGAAAATCAGAATTACAATGAATAATTAATCAGCGCAGATGAATAAAGTACAGGTTTCATCTGCGACAAAAAAAATTGGGCTCCCCATCCCACGCGCCTTATTTTTTCATTTGCGCTACCCCGTTGGGGTAACAAAGTTCTTCTTTTAACTGTTAAGTTTTTTTTTATTCCATCAAGCCACACCCAATAACTGTCACCCAAATTTTTCGCGATAGATTTTTCAGTGCGTTAAGGTGCACCGCATAATTTATTCACTTTGCTCCCATCTTTTTTTTGTTGCAAACATCCATTCTGCCCGACTTAAAGCAAATCCTCAACCGGCATAGACTGTTTTTAAGGGCAGCAATAAATATTTTATATTGTATATGGGACATTGGTTCATACCGACTCTTTTATGCATTACCCTAATAAAGCGAAATAAGTGGCTTGCTGTGTCAAGATCCTTTAAAAATACGTAATATATACCTCGTTTTTTTAATCTGTTTCTGCGGCAGGTTCATAAAGATTTTCCCGTGATTTAGATTTTTGGTCATTTAGCACCTGGCTTGGAATGCGGACTCTTATCTTGATGACAGTGTATGTATTGTATTTGGATTTTCAATTATACCCAACGTGTGCTGACGCTTTATCCGACGCTATATGTGCGTGGTGTATAATGCGAGCAGCGCGTTGCGTAAAGAAAGCCGAGCAAAGCATACGGTCAAAATTAACGCTTCTGTTGCTGCTGCTGCTGCCGGGAAATAAATAAAGAACCGAACGATATGAATTAATAAATGATGGCCGTAGAAATATGTTCGGCAATCACGCATTAATCAATGTAAATGAATGACCACAGCTTGAAGACAGACTATAGCTGTAAATTAAACAAATCAATACGCGCACGGGTTTTTAGTGAGCGTAACAATGCTAAAGCTGTCTCGTGCCGCTCCTGTCACCATAAACGCTGTAAATAAAGCTAAGCTTTTTGGCCTCTGCTCCACAATCTTGGCATGTTCTTCCTTCAAGGGATGGAGATGAGGTGAGGCATGCATGGACGTAAACACTTAAAGGTGAACACGCACAGAGATATGCATGACACACACACACCAATACTTGTGCAGATTGACACAGAGACAAATACCGGTGTACACAAAGAATGACACACACAGACACACAAAGCCTGACAGATGTATTGAGAGGCACACAGACACATATAAACAGGCACAAAATTTTAAACACAAACACAGACAGCCACACACACACACAAACAAGCAACCAGTCAGTCATACTAGCAGACACACAGACACACAGTGAGACACATAGACACACAGTGAGACACACAGACAGTGAGGCACACAGACACACAGTGAGGCAGACACACAGTGAGGCAGACGCACAGACACACAGTGAGGCAAACACACAGTGAGACACACAGTGAGGCAGACACACAGTGAGGCAGACACACAGACACACAGTGAGGCAAATACGCAGTGAGGCAGACACACAGACACACAGTGAGACACACAGACACACAGTGAGGCAAACACACAGACAGACAGTGAGGCAAACACACAGTGAGGCAGACACACAGACACACAGTGACACACACAGACACACAGTGAGGCAAACACATAGACACATAGTAAGGCAGACACAGACACACAGTGAGGCAGACACAGACACACAGACACACAGTGAGGCAGACACACAATGAGGCAGACACAGAGTGAGGCAGACACACAATGAGGCAGACACACAGTGAGGCAGACACAGACACACAAGGGCAGACAGGGCAGGTAGACACACAGACAGACAGACACACAGATACACACACAAAGACACACACAGACACACAGACACACACACAGACAGACACACACAAACAGACACACACACACAGACACACAAAGGCAAACAAGCCAGGTAGACACAAAGACACACACACAGACACACAGACACACACACACACAGACACACAGACACACAGACACACACACACAGACAGACACACACACAGACACACAGACACACACAGAGACACACACAGACACACACACAGACACACACACACAGACACACACACACAGACACACATAGACACACACACACACAGACACACAGACACACACAGACACACAGACACACACACAGACAGACACACACAAACAGACACACACACACAGACACAAAGGCAAACAAGCCAGGTAGACACAAAGACACACACACAGACACACAGACACACACACACACAGACACACAGACACACAGACACACACACACAGACAGACACACACACAGACACACAGACACACACAGAGACACACACAGACACACACACAGACACACACACACAGACACACACACACACAGACACACATAGACACACACACACACAGACACACAGACACACACAGACACACACACACAGACACACAGACAGACACACACACACAGACATACAGACAGACACACAGATACACACACAGACACACACACACAGACACACACACACACACACACAGACACACACACAGACACACACACACAGACACACAGACACACACACACACAGACACACACACACAGACACACACACAGACACACACACACAGGCCAGGTAGACACACACACACACAGACACACACACAGACACACACACACAGACACACAGACAGACACACACACACAGACACACACATAGACACACACACACAGACACACACAGACACACACACACAGACACACGCTCGCGCGCGCGTACACGCAGAGAGGCGGACAGACGAATGAGCGAGGCGCCGCGTGCGCTCCGGGGAGGGGGAGGTGGGGCGAGGCAGCAGCAGCGGCAGCAGAAGATAACGACGGCGTCTGCACGCCCCGGCTGCACCCCCAGAGCGAGCTCCGTAACCACGATACGGCCGCTTCGTCGCTACCGCCGCCACCGTCGGGAGGAACGCAGTGGCGGCGGCGCTGGCTGCGGGGTGGTGGAGGGGGGGGGAGCGGACGACGCCGTGAGGGGTGGTGGTGGGGGGCTGGCTGCCGCAGAAGGGAAGTCGAGACAGCCGCGGTGCTGTGGCGGTGGGGAGGGAGGCGAGGGGGAGGGAGGGAGAGAGGGATGCTGTTTTGCCTCCTAGGATCTGTCTGCTGGAGCCGTGAAGAGCGGATGGAGAGGATGGAGAGGCAAGGGCACGCGGAACTCTAGGGAAGGCAAACACGGTGTTCGGTTTCCCCCTGGCAGACGCCGCGCGCAGGGCGGGGTGGGTGCTGGGACACGCGTCCCAGGGCCGGGGAGCAGTCTTGCGAAACCCACGGCCGCCCGCCTCTTTGCCTGCCCGCGGCCGTGTCAGCGTGGCCAAACTAATCGGTTGATTCCCTTTTTTTATTCGTTCGAATTCATTCGCTCGTTCCGCTGATGCGCCAGGCGCGCAGGCCACTCGCGCTCACGTGGTCACGAGCGCGCGCATCGCCCCGTTCGTTCATTCGGTCGCTTCGTTCAATCACGCGAAGACTCGCACGGTCACCCACAATTGATCGTGCCGCTTAGTCGTTCAACCGACCGACGCGGTGAATCACGTCGCCTCTTCAATTCCTTCACTCATTCGTCCGTTCAACTCTGCTGCTGTCGGAGCTGGCGAGACAAACGTGGCCCCAATGCAAAACAAACAAGATGGGAGAGAATCTCCCGCACTGAAAGACGCACTCATAATTGAAGGGCAATTAGCATATTGATTGCGCCATAAATTGCTGTAATGCGCACCCAGGACCGCTGTGAAATATTCGATGAGGCCCACTGACGGATTAATGCGCACAGAAAGCAACGTAAATAGTGGGACTGTATTTTTTTTTTGTAAAATAATAATACAATAATCGTAATTTCAACTTGTGCCGCACCGTCAAGTATTTTCTCTCTCTCGAGGAGCCAGAACGACTCGGAAGCACGAAGAGCCACAGACGGGAAGGCAGCGGAGCCGGTGCCATCAACAATAGCCCGAGCTCTGCAGTCCCCTACACATTAAGGTGGTTTCAGCCAATTAATGAGTGCTTACGTGCGGGAAAAAATCCGAGCACCCAGAGAACACCCGCACGTGCGAGGGAGAAACACTCGATCCCGTACAGACGGAACAGGTGGAGTCCTCCGGACGAGCCCTGGGTGGTATTAACCACCCTGGTCTTGACGCCCACGGGATTTCCGTTAACCCTCGCTGGCTCCGCAGTACTGAACTGCAGGCGTGCATAGCCACCAATAAAAACACACCTCTTGTGCTTTAAACCTTTGAATAGCATCTTGCCTGTAAAAGGGGCAAAATCCTGATCGACTGGCCATTGATTAGTGTCCATCGTTTAAACCAGGCGAGGTTACCGCCAAAATGAACGCACACCTCTTTTGTGAAATCGAGATCACTGGGAAGAAACTGGTGGTTAAAATTATAGTGCAAGGCTCCAGTTATGCAACGGACAAACAAAAAAAGTGAAATTTTCGGATGGCGCAGAAGTTAACGCACTGCGCTATGTATGTACGTACGTATGCTGAACTTATTTACCGCCGTGCATAGCCAACCATGCCAATCGGAGGTCCTATGAACCTGATAAAAACCGAGTTTGATTAACAGCCACGACTAACGTCAGTGATCCAGTCCTGGATGGAACCCTTGTCTAATCTTGCACTGACCAGCGCGGTGAAGTATGGTCAAACAACCCCCATGACCGACATGGCGTGGGGAAGGCCTTTTTCCGGTGGTTGATTGACATCGCCATGACATCGAGCTGTAAGTTGTTAACGTAGTGACTAAAACAAGAACTTGTAACATTGGAATCTTCTAACGTTGGAACATTCAATGGAGGAAAAGCAAAATCGCACAGACAAGCCTTCTCGTGGCTAGCAGACCTCGACATTGGCATTCAGCCGCTGAACATATTGGCATACGCAAGAGAAGAATTTAATTGGAATCTTTATTTAAAACACACCATGACGCCGCTGTATGAGAGTGTGCTCAATTATGAGCACTCGGATATATTTGAGGCATTTTATGACTCCGACTCGCCTGTGAAATTTCGGGGGTTTAGTCTCCGAGAGACTCATCATCGCCAGCCTACAACACCCCGCCAGCCTACAACACCCTATTTTATTCACCCTGCAGGGCATTGCCGTGGCTTGCCACGGCAATGCCCTGCAGGGTGAATAAAATAGGAACCGCTTTGTGGAAGTCAACGATGGATTTTCCACGGAACATACTTGCCACGGGATTGTGGAACTCTCTCAGCTTTGCTCACCACTGACAAGGCTGAAGATCGCAGCCCATTAATCGGCGTGACTTTTTGTCCACCTCTATCAATGAGCTGCATCGATGACGTCAGGCAGGACGCTGCAAGTTCACAACGAACAGGAGACAAGATAATTGCTCTTCTTGGTTCTGTCGGTAAAGTCACGTAGAATGGAAATAATAGGTTCATTCAGACGCTGTCTTTCTGACAGACCTGTTCTTCACCTGAGGACGGCTGCTTGCGTTGTGGCCGAAACGTCGTGAGAATTATTTTATTATGTTTTATTTTTATTATTTTATTATTTCCATTCTACGTGACTTTACTGAAAGAACCAAGAAGATGAATCCCTGCAGTCACGAAAGCTTTAAATCGAAATATAATTGCTGTGACAGGTTCATTTGCTTTCATATTCCAGATCTGCTCTTTGTGTTTTACGTTTTTTGTCGTCCTTCCCCCGCACCTCCGACTATCACGGTTGGCTACGTACGGTGCAAAAGAAGTTCAGCGCACACGCGATCTGCACGTAAATCAGTAAGAAACAACCACTGCAGGCTAATATACACACCCAGCGACACGACAGCGAACAACACCATCTGAGTTAGTCACCCCTGTGATTCTTACGCTCCAGTTTTCCCGAGGCTCTAGGAGTCCGAACTTACGGCACCTTCAGGATTCTTCTGATTCAATGTAAACAGATGACGCTCGCAGAGCCAGACTAAGTCAGCTTTGAGAGTCTTAGGGTTTTAGTGTTAAATGCTGAGGCTCACCAGGGCCACACTAAAGCGCATTTAGTATTCCAAGGGTTCAGTGTTAAAGCCTCCGCGTAAGAGCGGTGGATGAAAGCTATTAGGCAGTTGGATGGTTCGGAACTGGGGTGGGGGGGGGCATAGAAACAAGTGCACAGAACCAAATAAAATCAGAGAGGTAAATACAAAAACTCTCTCTCTCCCCACTCTCCATCTCTACTCTCCCTCCCCTTCTCTCTTCCCCTGCGAGTGGCTCCGTCCTCCGCGCCCTCTCTCTCCTCTCTCTCTCCTCTCTCTCTCTCCTCTCTCGCGCGCGGCCGCTCGCGATGGAGACAGAGATAGCGCCGGGGACGCCGCCGCCGCCGTCGTCAATGAGGGGTCGTCAGTCTCGCTGCCTCCACGCTTGACGCCACGGTCCTCCACGGCAGGACAAACAAGATCGCGTTCAGTTCCGATCTTTCCCCCCCCCCTCCCATCCTGCCCCCCCCCCTCCCATCCCTCCCCCCCACCTATGTAGCAGGGATTAGGAAGGAGGAGGCGGAGGGGAGGAAGGGAGGGAGGGAGGGGAGGGGCGTGTCACGCGTTCCCATCCCTCGTCGTCTCGTCCCGCGGTGTCCCCGACCGGGCGACAGACGGGCGGGGGGGGGGCGGGGGGGGCGGGGGGGGGGACGAGGGGCCTCTCCTGAGAGGTCGGCTCCAGCGACCGACGATTTCATTGCCGCCGTTTAGACTTGGGGATGATGCCGCCGCGCAGCGATCAGCGCGCTGGACTCACTCAGGGCTCGCACTGGACTCAGGACTCACACTGGACTCAGGACTCACACAGGATTCACACAGGACTCACACAGGATGCACACTGGAATCACAGTCCAGAAGTAACTGGTTCCATCTCCTGGCACGGCGGATGAAAACAACGGTCACATGTCTTAAATCCCACACACACACCCCCAGTCCCTTCCGTGTCTACCTCTTTCAAGTTCACGGAGGCATCTGTAATTCACACCGTAGCACAATCAAACGAGCCAGCGCTTAGGTAGCGAGGGTTGGTGGATCGAATGAAACTCGAACAAACGGCGAGGTGGCCAAGCTTCGGCAAGCTGATTAAATACATCCGTGCGGAGGTTTCGAGTGATACGTCCCCCGGTGTGCGAGCGAGCACGCTCCAGGTTCTCCGCTGGCCTCCCACGTGAAAGCCAAACGCCTATCACTGGTCAACACACTTTTTCTGGCATAAGGTATTCCAACGGTCTTCATGTAATTTTGGGGTGCTGATTCCAAATCTGGCATCAGTTTTTGTCTATCGCATCAGGTTTTTTGAGATATCAAATATTGCATTTTCAATAAAAACTGCGGAAGAAAAATATTAAATAAATGTGGATATCTACATAAAATGATATTATAAACACACTATCCTAAAAATACAGCACCATATTTTAACACTAAAGCAGTCACTGACTCGCAACAAATTGCAATCATAAGTGACAGAGTTAATTTTGGGTAAAATCAATGAAAATGGGGTATGCCGATAGCATAAAATGAGACGTGATAGAGCAAATCTGAGATAAGATTTGGAATCAGCACCCTGCAATAGTCTAGAACAGCTGCAAAAGTCCAGGCCAAAAAATATATGTTTTTTTTTGTTGACCAGTGTTATTAGTGGCTTTGGTCAAACATCTCAGTATGGAGGGGGGTGACCCAAAAGCTTGAGCGAGGAGGATAAATAAACAAAAGATAATGTTATTAATATTATGACGATTACATGTGTTCCAACTAAGTAACTCAAAGCAGCTTCAATAAACTCGCAAAAAAATATTTTTTTACAAAAATTCAAACCAGACTTTTATCAAAACGCCACGTCAAGAAACCCGACGACACTTCTTCGTCGACAACCGCAGGAGCGTCTGACAGGGTCGGGGGTGGGGGGTGGGGAACGGTGGCTGGGGAGGGCTTTAAGAAACAACGCTCTGCGGTGAAACCACGACCCCCGTTGTTACGCCCGACCACCCTTGCGGAGGAAGCTTTAAATTGGGAGAGGGTAACCGGGCAGCTCCGGTCGAAGACTCGTTCAGCCCCCTTACAAGGGCACACGCGGCCTGACCTCTCCCGGTTCGCACCGCACCACCGAACATCGGCATCACCGCCCGACTTTAAACTAAAACGGAACTTTTATTGATTTATTTACCAGGTAAGGCCCACTGACCGATTCACGGCTCTTTTTCAAAAGCGACCCGGCCACGGATGATAGCTCAACGAAGTGGCTTATCTCACGTGGAAATGTATAGCGGCCAAATACTCTAAACGCACGTTCATTGTAAATGTGGAGGGGAAATAAACGGAGGGAACCCGGAGGGGAAAAAAACCCACGCGACCACGGGGAGAGAGACACGTAGACTCCAAATATCGAGAGGTGTCAAGGTTAGCATCGAACCCATGACCTCCTGTATACCAGGGAAAGTAGTTAACATCCTGCCACCGTGACTTTAAAGTGCGAAAGTGGAGCTCCCTCGATACGGCAACGCTGAACCAATCTGGACCAAAGCCGGAATGCGTCCCCCCCCCCCCCCCTCTGTTTATTTACGTATATTAACTGTACCCGTCAACTCCCAATCGTGCGATCGAATGTCCAGGCGAGGGCTGTGAAGCGTTTTCCTCTCCCACCCCCCCCCCCCCCCCCGACTGAGCACCATCAGGGTTGCACGTCACGCCGGCGAACGACTCACAAGTTCCATCACAGGGCTCCGTCTGAAATCCTTTAAGGATGTCTTCCTGCAATCTGTCTACCGACCACCGCATTCTTAAAACCTCGCCGGCGTGCGTTCCTCGTGGTTCGCTCTGAGCCTATCTACCGGGTAAAGCCTGGGAATTGGGCAAAGTGGAATTAAGGTGAGTGCAAATTTCTGTACGAATTACTTTCCGCCTTCTTCGGTGACCAGACTGAGACATCAAACTCGCTGCGCATGAGCACTTGGTTTTATCTCGGCTGGGAGCCACATATTTAAATCCAGGAACTCTCAGGCGCGCGCCGTCTTCAGGACACTGACGTGGGCATATAACCACCCCCACCTCCCCCCCTGCCTTTGAGCAGCCGAGCCGTGCCTACATGTGTGGGAGCTGAACACAACAAGGCGAATGGGGCAGGCCAGCAAGGGACACACTTCTCCCGCCACTCTTAGAATTCACAATAAGGTTGCCTTAGTTTGGCTCTTTTACAGTTGCACAGGAACCCATGAATCTTAAATATTAGATTGGCTTAGGGAGGCGTTGAAAACCCCACAGCTCTTGATTAAACACAGCGGTCGTGAAGGCGGCCGTTGTGGGTTTTTTTTCCCTTCGTCTTCTTCTCTCGTCTTCATTTTTTTTTACATTTCAATGAATGATTATTTCATCATCATCATTATTATTCAGGCTCTTGCGTACGGCAGGTGCCCCACACGCTGTGACACCGCTGGCCTGACGTGGGGGCCGCGTGCTCTCCACCACCGGGTTGTTTCACCCTGACGAGAGGGGGTTTTTTGGGGGGGTTAGATCGCGTTAATATGAATGTGTCGTTAAAACCACCACCACCCGACACAGCCAATTACTAAGGTGTTGTCACTTAAACAAAACAGGCACGTTTTAGAGGGTTTAATGACACGTTTTCACTTGCGCGATCCAACCCAAAAAATATGTTACGGATAATATTGGTCACGAAATGATGAAAACTTAAGAATAGGTTTTTTTCCCCTTTCTGGCAATAAAACAGGAGCTGTTAAGATGTTCAAACACCAAACAGAAACCTTTTGCAAGGCATCAAAAGTCTGCGTGAACCAGACACACTTGTGGCAAAACATGCAAGCAAGCACGCTCTAATATCCATGCCACTGACTGGCCTATCTTTATCTTCTTTTTTGTTCGTCATTTTGGATACTGGCGAAAAAAGGTGCCATGTAGACAACGGTCCCGAAAGCCTACTACGCGTTACATCGTTTCACCCCTCGTCCTGGAGAGCGCTTCGCGATAGGGAGCGCCGAACGAGCATCCACTGATCTTCTTGGTTCTTTCGGTAAAGTCACGTAGAAGAACAGGTCTGTCTCTCGACAGACCTGTTCTCCACCTGAAGACGGCTGCTTGGGTTGTGGCCGAAACGTCGTGAGAATTATTTTATTATGTTTAATTTTTATTATTTTATTATGTTCCTTCAACGTGACTTTACCGAACACGTGTTGCGTGTCGCCGCGTCGCTACCGCGTTCATGAGTAGCAGATTCGGAATTGACGAGCCTCATGGAGTTGCAGACGTAGGCAGCGCTTGTGTGCGCGCGTGCGACCGTGGGCGTTGCGACTTGGCGCTTGGCACACGGCACTACAATCCCGGCGGACTTTTAAGTTGATTTCGGGCCGCGGTTAAAATCGGTGGCCAGCAATGCCTCATCCTCTGCTCTATCTATCCCTCGACCACGTTGTTAAACCTCACAGATGTCAACTGGACATGTGAAAAGAAACTCAGATTCTCATATTCTGATTCAGATCTCCTTTAGGTAAACTCAGTAAAACACCTGGTTCAGAATCAGAATATTTATTCATACTGGAAGAATCCGATGAGCTATAATGCTCTTTTTCACACGTGTCCACAACAAGCTTGGGCAACGCAGCAAAAAACAACAACCAAGCAGTCCCAGACCACACCAAGATAACACAGCTGCTTCAGTGTGTGAATATAACAGTACTGGGGGAAACAAAGACGGCCAGGTGTTGAGCTGGCGACAGCGCCCGCTCGTGCGCCATGCCACCCTCAACAGACACAAACAGCCGGGGCATCAACAGCCTCCATCGGCTGTTGATGCCCCGGCAAGCTCTGTACATGACATACACACGCATACCCGTGTACACATGTGTATGTCATGTACAGAGACTGCACATGTGAAAATGCAAGCTAGGGTGCGACAGGTTTAGCGGCACGCTGATTTCCAGAGCAGCGACCAGGGTGCACCGCTAACAGTGACACGCAACACAACGCAGCGCTAACAGAGCGACACAACACGACACACCGCGAACAGAGCGAGCGACAGAGAGGTTGGATGAGGAGCGGCGGGAGGAGTGGGAGATTAAAGCGACGAGCAGCGTCGCTCCGCATTATCTTGCCCCGGGGGCAGCGCGCGGTGCCCTGCCTTTGAGGCGTGCTGGGAAGAAAAGCGATTACATTCGCGTGCCGAAGATGCCGTGACTTAAAACTCTGCAACTTAAAAGAGGAGGAGGAAAGGGTGCAGGGGGGCGGGGGGGCAGCGTGGGGGGGGGGGCTGCAGACAAGAGAGGGGAAGGGATGGGTAGCGCGCTGCAGATTGCCACTGCGTTGCTGCGGCCAAGGCCAAGAGCTGTGTGTTTGGTGGCGTTCCCGTATCCGCGCGGGTTAAGGGAAGGCGAAAGGAAAGTCCGGCTCGCTTTTGTGATGATCGGCGGGCACCCCCCGGCTCTCTTGGCTCCAGCGAGCACCTCGTTCGGGTTTGAATTCGTGACGCAATGGCCTGCGGTGGAGGAAAATGCTCGAACGACGCGCAATGTACCGCGTCCGCGTGTCCGCAGGCCTACACACGGAGACTTGCGCAGAGACTCGTGGACTCGCGGAGAGAGACCGACAGATTTGACGTGGAGGTCCACACACTCACATCGAGAGCAATGGACTTGCACAGAGACCCATAGGCTCGCACGGGATCCCACAGACGCGCATAGAGAAACACAGGAGGAGGAGGAGAGTGTTTCGCGTACCTGTCAACCCATACGATTTACCATTATTCTTGTGCAGGGAAACTAAGTTTTCAGGTCCATACGGCGTACAGCCGTTTCATACGGGCAAACAAGTAATAATTTTGTCTATTTGTTTGTGTTTCTGCCTTGTGATGGGATGAACGTTGAGATTTATAAGGAGCCTGGGGTGACCAATAAGTTCGGAACTGGTCTATAATAAGGTAGGGAAATAAGGAATGGAACAGTGACACCAATAAAACCCCAGCGAGGCGGACTAACAGTGGAGAGCCCCGGCCTGTTGAAATTAAAGTTCCGTCGAGCTGCGAACAACCCCGGGGCTTTGCCGTACTCACTCACACGCATCAAAGACAAAGATCCCCCGCATAGCCTGAAACAGACTGTTGGGGCAGATGCTGTTAGCGAGCACCTATGAAGGCCAGAACGGTACACGAGGGGCTGGGTGGCCAGCACCACTCCCGGTCGCCTGATGCAGTTCAGGTATGCATTTTAAGGCTGAGTTGACCTAAGAGAGGCCCAGGGCAAGTGTAGATATGCATCACTGGTGTTGACCGGGAGCGGGAATTGAACGCGGGTCGCTGGGCTCATAGCGCAGCGCGCTAACCGCTACACCACCGCTCCCCTACAGTGCATACAAACAAAGACAAAGATCCCCCGCATAGCCTTAACAGACTGTTGGGGTAAGTGCTGTTAGCGAGCACCTATGAAGGCCGGACCGGCACATGAGGGGGTGGGTGGCCAACACCACGCCCAGCCACCTTTATCTCCCTAGTGGCGGGTTTACACATCACACCAGGTACTCATTTGAAACTGAGTCGACCTAGGGGAGGTCCAGGACCGGTTCAAATAATCGTCACCGGTGTTGGCCGTGAGCGGGAATCGAACTCGAGTCGCAGGCTTCGTAGCGCAGTGCTAACCGCTACACCACCGCTCCCCTGCAGTGCATATACACACACGAATGCAATACCTACACACGCTCCCATATTGCTGTATAGGTAAGAGAGCGTACCTACCTACAAGCCATCTTTGTCAAACATGCAAAGACGCAAACAAACAGACACACAGACGTAATAAATATCCACAGGCGTTTGTGCGCGTGCACACGCACGTATATATATTATAAACGAAACTAATAAACTTAGAAATTTCTTTGAAAGGTGGCCAAGGAAAATACTTCGCAAGAAAAATCTTGAGCAAACATAAAAGCTATAAAACATTAAACCAACCACCGCTCCGAACAGTCCCGGCAAAGTGCACGGCGCTTACCAGGCACGGCCGAGGTCTCCATTAGGTGCACCCAGACGACTAGGCACAGCCTCCCACAGAGACACCTGGGGAGGGGTGTGGAAAATGGAGGTCGCTCCTCCTCCTCTGCCTCCCTGGAAAATTGGGAACTGCTTCCCTACAGCTGCCCGTGCTGTTGCCTGCCTGCCCCTCGCTTCTGGGTGGAGGCTTGAGGCCTTCCCGTTCTTCTTTGCCAATCCAAACCCAGATACAAGTCAAGGAGACACTCACCCCGTCTTCTAGATCGATCACGGGCTCCTTCCCGCTCATCGACCTTAGCTCAGTGGAAGGTCGCTCTTTCTCTTGTGCTGCTCCCAAGTCTGGAACTGCCTTCTCCTAGCCATCCGTCCTTTCGACTCCCTGACAAGTCAAGGAGACACTCACCCCGTCTTCTAGATCGATCACGGGCTCCTTCCCGCTCATCGACCTTAGCTCAGTGGAAGGTCGCTCTTTCTCTTGTGCTGCTCCCAAGTCTGGAACTGCCTTCTCCTAGCCATCCGTCCTTTCGACTCCCTGACAAGTCAAGGAGACACTCACCCCGTCTTCTAGATCGATCACGGGCTCCTTCCCGCTCATCGACCTTAGCTCAGTGGAAGGTCGCTCTTTCTCTTGTGCTGCTCCCAAGTCTGGAACTGCCTTCTCCTAGCCATCCGTCCTTTCGACTCCCTGACCAAGTCCAGGCTCAAGATCTCCCCCTTCTGTTCTGCCTCTGGCTAGCTAACGCTATCTTCTCTAGAATATACGTAGCACGGTTGGCTACGTACGGTGCGAAAGAAGTTCAACATACATATACATTAACTATATTTACAATACTTATTTTATCAGGTAAGGCCCACGGAACTATACGTACAGCTATTTTTCAGAAGCGACCTGGCCACAAATGATAGCTCAACAAAGTGTCTAATTACATGTAAATGTATAGCAGTCAAATACTCTAAACGCGTGTTTATAAATGTGGTGGCGAAAAACCTGAGCAAAATCCACTCGATCACGGGGAGAACATGCAAACTCCAAATATACGACCTCCTGTATACCAGGCAAGGTAGTTAACATCTCCTAGCCACCGTAACGCAGATTGCATACACTCCACGCGTGACGGTCTGCCCGACGTGCACGCAGCGCTGTTTTTGCACAGCTCGTTGAAACGCGTTGGTATTGAGGACCGTACATGAACCCAAATTGCATCGTAATTGCAAGGAGGGAAGCGGGGGGTGACCGGGGACGTTAAACTTGGCTGCTCCTGCGGTGGTGAGAGGCAGGGGGTTTGTTGTACTACGGCAGGGAGAGCCATGCTCTTTCCATCTCTCACTCTCTCTCGCTCTCTCTCACTCTCTCTCTCACTCTCTCTCACTCTCTCTCTCGCTCTCTCTCGCTCTCTCTCACTCTCTCGCCGGATCTTCCGGAGCAGATGGCGCAGAAGTGTGGCGTTACAGGCGAACTTGACCTCGCAAACACCCAGGGGGGGACAGCTCGCGAGAGAGAGCGAGAAGGGGGTCTACCCAACCCTAACCAGTGCACCCCCTTCCCTTTCAGCTCTGCTGTTCCCAAACCAGTACAAGGTCCCTCCTCCCGCACCTCCACCTCCTTCCCCCCTCGGATCACACAACCACCCACCGTCCTCTCTTTTGTCTTTCAGTTGCTCGGCTAAAAGCACACCCTGGTCACCGCAAAGGAGCCGTGAAATATTCGTGGGCGTTAAACAAATGCCAAACCCCCCCCCCCCCCCTTTTTCATTTTTTTTCCCCCTGCAGATTGGAGTTTGATCCACTCGCGAATGCCTCTGTCGCGTGTAACATTAAACGCCGGCGGTTTTATTGACCAGTGCCATTCACTGCATTTTAAAAATACCCCTCTCCCGTGCCGACAATGCGCTGCTCACTCACGGCACGCTGCGCTCCTCGCGGGGGCCGAGGAAGAAGGGAGCAGAGCGAGGAGGCAAAGAACAGAGCAACGGAGACAACCCTGGCAAGAAAGAGGTTCTCTGCCAGATGCTGGCGAGTTTAAACAAACCATCCCCCCCCCCCGCCCACCTTTTCTTGCGTAAACGTCAAACGAGGTGACAGAGAAAACGGACCCAAAGGCAGCTCCTGTCACGGTGAAACAAAAGCTCGAGATGGAGCAGCCTTTGTGTCCGAAGCATCGGACCCTGGGGATGAAATTATAGACGACCAAGAAATGCTTTGGGGGAAAAACACCGCTTGGCTTAAAGAGCCTCCCAGCTCGCTTTCCGCTGCAATTAATACACAGCGCCGCCGTGCATTATTAAAATTACCCGTCGCATCCCATTAGCAGCTCGCGTCCGCCCAGCCAGAGCCAAATGAGGGCCCGGCTCGGCTGACCGCCGACGAGTCGCGAGGAGACGCTTGGCCGCACTGTACGCGGCGAGGCCCGCTGGACGATGATGGTGAGGACGCGACGAAGCTGGCTCGATGATGGTGACGACGAGACGAGGCCCGCTGGATGATGGTGGGGACATGACGAAGCCCGCTGAACGATGGTGACGTGACAAGGCGCGCTGGACGATGATGGTGAGGACGCGAAGGGGCCTGCTAGACGATGGTGAGGATGCGACGAGGCCCACTGGACGATGGTGACGAGACGAGTCTGGCTCGACGATGGTGAGGACGAGACGAAGCCCGTTGGATGATGGTGGGGACATGACGAAGCCCGCTGGACGATGATGACGTGACAAGGCCGGCTCGATGATGGTGAAGACGAGACGAGGCCCGCTGGATGATGGTGGGGACATGACGAAGCCCGCTGGACGATGATGACGTGACAAGGCCGGCTCGACGATGGTGAGGACGAGACGAGGCCCACTCGAAGCGCAACTCCATGACGGTTGCCGCACGGCGGCCTCTTCCCCATCCCGACGCCAATCGCGAGTCTCGCAGCCAGACCGGTATTAGACTTGACGAGTTGAGCGGGAGATGTTTTGCCCGCTGGTAATGATCGTTTTATTCTTTGGTTCTTTCGGTAAAGTCACGTATAAAGATAAAATAATAAATTAAATGAAATAATAGCATACGGCGTTTCGATTGCAACACAAGCAATCATCATCAGGTATAATGAAATAGCGACATAAAATCTAACCAGAAAACTATAGACAGACATATAAGCAGACATATCACCAAGATATATAGAGCGAGCAACACAGGTACAGAGAGGGGTGATCGTTAAATTTAAGGCCACCCCACAGAGACGATCACCCCTCTCTGTACCTGTGTTGCTCGCTCTATGTATCTTGGTGATATCTGTCTGCTTATATGTCTGTCTATAGTTTTCTGGTTAGATTTTATGTCGCTATTTCATTATACCTGGTGATGATTGCTTGTGTTGCAATCGAAACGTCGTATGCTATTATTTTTATTTTTATTATTTTATTACTTCCCTTCTACGTGACTTTACCGAAAGAACCAAGAAGATGAATCCCTGCAGTCACGAAAGCTTTAAATCGAAATTATTATTTTATCTTTATACGTGACTTTACCGAAAGAACCAAAGAATAATTCCTGCAGTCACGAAAGCTCCAAAATTAAGAATGATCGTTTTGTCGCTGAGGAAATGGCCGGTGGCAAGTTTTGGTTTCCGACCGGGTCTGGCTTAATTTTGGGGGCATTGGTCAACTTTGGGTGAGAAATATGTTGACGTGTTTATTTATTTGAACTGAAATTTACTTGAAAATGTAGGCCAGTGTGATCCAATCTAACCGACCCGCTCTCAGCCTGGGTCAAAGCATTGCCACCCACAAATGTCCTCATTTATTCCCTTGTGCTCTGGCTCCCGATCCTGGTACGCGAGTCATAGCCACACTCGCTGCAATAGAACACTCACGCCATATACCCTTGGGCCACACTAAATAAATAAATAAACACTTTCTTTCGATTAGCACGGATGACTACGTATGGCGCAAAAGAAGTTCAATAAACATCCATAAATTCAGCAAACCGGCATCCGCACGATAAACGAAACAAAAACCCGCGATGACGTTCTGGCAGCCGACGGTGGAAACGTAGAATGGGGAAACGCAAAATAGCGACAGCGAATGAAAGCGAGTGAGTCAGTGAGAGCGTGCAAGTCAATGAAAGCAAGTGAGAGCGTACGAGGACGTGCGAGCGAGACTGAATGAGAACATGTGAGTGAGAGCGAGCGAGTGAGCGAGAACGTGTAGTGACAGCATGTGAGCGGGCGTGTACGAGTGAGAGCGTGCGAGTGAGAGCGTACGAGTGAGAGCGAGCGAGAGCGTGCGAGTGAGAGCGAGCGAGCGAGCGAACAACAGCGTTTTAGTGAGAGTGTGCGAGTGAGTGAGAGCGTGCGAGTGAGTGAGAGCATGTGAGCGAGCGTGTGTCCACGCCTCCCTCCCCGCCATGCGCCGTTTCAAGAACGCGGGGCACGAGCCCCGCGAACTCGATCGTAATTATAAATCAAAACCCGTGAGTGCCACTTACCGCTATGAGGCCCTTCCTCGAGAGCCCGTCATCCAAATGTCCGCGCTGAGTTTTCCACCAAATTCCAGTATCCGAGTCCTGAAACACAACAGCGGGAAAGTGCGCGGCGATTGAATTTCTTAAAGCGACCGGCGTAGGCACAGCATCAGCGCTACCTTCAGGACACCGGAGTGCACAAGGAGCCAGCAGACCAACAGAACCTGCTCGCTCTTTTTTTATATGTTTGTTATAAATAAATATATGGCCAAACCGTTTAATGTCAAAAAATATTTAATTGGTGATGGAATTGTTACTTGGTGGTCCTCACCCGAAAAATAATAATAAAAAAATAGTTTTATTTTGTTGGTTTTGTGGCATTTTATAAACGTTTTCTTGTTGCCGGACAGGGCTTTTAGCGCATGCAAGGGCACGCCGCACTTGTCTGGCTTTAAAATAATAAATAATAAAACGTGTCTGTCTCACGCGTTAAAAACGTTATTGGGTAAAAGTCGTTGTTTTGCAGAAGAAAAAACGAACAAAAAGAGGGAGAGACACATACAGACTATAAAAAATATAGACATATATGTGTCACCTTTTAATGCTGCAATGTTGAGCGACTCTTGGGCGATTCCGTGAGTGCGCAACAGCATCACGGTGCCTACTCAAGTGCCATCGCTGGCTATAGCGCACCGCAATTATGGTTGCCACCTCAAAAGGTGCAAAACAAACCGGCACGAACCATGGCAAGTAGAATATCTCACGATAACGGAGGAGGGAAAAACCACAGGCAAACGCAAGTTGAATTTGGCGGTGTTATTACGCAACCTGACAAAAACTGGGGACTTGTCATTAATAAAGATGTCTCCAAAGGAAAGCTAAATAAATCAAAATAAAGAGGGGGTCCTGGGAAAAACATGACAGGTGGCAACCCCAACGACCAATTGGCATCTGAACGTGACATGGGCTCCCATGGGTCGACTCAACCCACCACAAAATTTGCGAAAATGGCATCAGCGGAGAGAGGTGGTGGCACGCAGCGGTTAGTGCGCTACGCTACAAAATATCGTGAACGGCGGTGCTGAGTGCCACCCGAAACCCTCCTTGGCTCCTCCCGTCGCCGACCCACACCGAGCGCAGCGGCGAAAGTGTCGCCAATTGAACTGCCGTGACCCAAGCGGAGCTTGGGTCACGTCCAAGACCATTCAGCAGACGCAAAGACCCTCGAGTTAATTAAAGTAAGGTGACGGGAACATCAGCAAAGTGGGGCAAACAAAGGCAGCCAGATATTTAAACAAAAAGAAGCCCCACCCCCGTCCACGATGTGTCACGCCAGCCTTAATAGGTGCTCGCTGACAGTGTATAAAGCGAGGCTGGGGTGTATCTTTGTCTTTCTTTTTGTGTGTGCGCTGCGCTGCGGGTGGATGTCTGATGTGTACGCTTTAATAAGTGCACCGCACAGCCGCTGCGCATTCCCTTTTGTTACGTGGCCCCATTATTGTCCCCCTTATGCATATTTGTCGGCTTCGGCAAAATAGAATCTGTATTTCTTTTTTTTTTGCTTGAAGCCTCCAGTTAATTAAAAATAAAAGGTCACGCAACCAAACTAATACCAGAGCCAGGAGATCAGACTTAAGATCTCATTTCTCTGTGTCACCCACTACAGTAAAACACACAGGAGAGCCGCGGCTTAAATCCACCGAAACCTCCGCGTTTGCCGAACAACCGTTTAATTAACACAGAATGTAATTATTTTGCGGGGAGGGAGGCGAAAATTCATGAAAAAGTAAAAGGTGCCGCGCGTCGTAAATTGACACCGCTTCATATTTAGGTTCCGGTTGGGACACGAACACGGCAATACATTAACTAAATATTTTCACAATTGATATTTCTGTGCCACAAATCTAATTTCCCGGAGCGCCCCTCCTGGACGGCCATCGTCCCCTCTGACCTTTGACCCACGGTGTTGCGGGGCTGCCACGCAGGGTTTTGGGGCTGTGGGACGTGAACTCCGTGGCACGGATCGAGAGAGACAGAAACGGCGGCGTCAGCACCGGTGGCTGCTTTGGCCGGTGAAACGGCAACGGTCGGCGAGTGGGCCCCCCGGCTTTTGATAACTAAACAAAACTATTTTTTTTTTATTTTACCAGGTAAGGGCCCACTGAGCTATAAGCTCTCTTTGTCAGAAGGGACCTGGCCAACAATGATAGCTAAGCAAAGTGGCTTATCGTAAAGAAATATACAGCAGGCAAATACTCAAAAGCGCGTGATGTTGATTATAAAACCGGAGGACTCGAAGAAAAATCCACGCGACCACGGGGAGAGCGAGACATGCAGACTCCAAATATACAAGCGTCAGGGTCGGGATCGAACCCACGGCCTCCTGTATACCAGGCGAGGTAGTTAACAACTCGCCACCGTTCAATTTCACTCCCTAGGGTTCCGCAGATGGCACCTCCCCCAGGCCCCGACGCTCTCGTGACATTTCGCCGTCAACGCAGAGGAAACCGCACCGCTCTGACTCCTTGCTGGGACGGCGTTCACGAAGAAACGCGTCGGGGATGTGCGGCCGATTCCGCCGAGCGGTGTCTATATTCCATATTTAGAACGCGTATTAAACACCACCTTCATCGTACTAATAACATGCAGCTGTCAATCCAATGCTGGATATAGACCTTCTCATGCCAGTATTGGTCATGGGAGCCGTTTGACCATACTTCACCACGCTGGTCAGTGTGAAGGTGGTGGTGGTGGTGGTGCACAGGACCCAGTTCGTTTTTGAAAACTAATTTCTTTAGAATTTCTTTTTGGGTGTTAGTTTGTTCTCCTTCTCCCCACAACTCCGATTTGCACGGTTGGCTACGTACGGTGCGAAAGAAGTTCAACGTACATACACCACCCTCTGTTGAGTTGCGCATTATTAAAATCACAGATGAGTTTTTGTATGCGTTCAGAGCCTTTCAATGACTCAGGGGAAGACTAAAAGATTCGCGAGGACGACTACCTCGTACAAGAGGACGTCCTGGGGAAACCCAGGGCCCGAGCAAAGTGCACACGTCTCCGAACGCATCTCGAGATGCCGTTGAACGGAGACGCGGTCGCGATCTGGACACTTTCACAAATTCAAGTTGCTTCGGTATCGATTTCTTCCCTGCGAGCTGGCAGAAACCCATGCCAGGAAAACAGCGAGGCAACGGCAAGGCCGCTAACCTTGACGGAAAGGGCACTGCAACCTGGTCTGGTAATTTTCCAATCATACCGAGGAGCGTGTCATCATTGCCCACCCAGGAGGAACCGTACTCGATTCAGGGTGGCTGTTTAAGCGACGGCATTAGAAATGCATTAATGAACGGGAGCAGGGAGTGGCCGGGTAGTTCAGAGGTTAAAGAGTTGAACCAGCACCGCTGAGATCCTGGGTTCAAATGGCCGGGTGGCTCAGAGGTCAGAGGGCTGCGAATGGGACCACCTGCGATAAAATCATACTCGTAATAATTTTTGTTCAAAGTCAACTTAACTGAGGCTCTTTTGAAGCATGTAAACCAGTATCCGCGTCATATACCTTAACAAATGGCACCAATATAACCATTTCAACTTATAATGAACGGACTGCCGCACAGTATTCGCTCACTCTAGAAGACAAAGAACGACTCAAGAGGCATGATTGGGAACCACAGGTAAGCAGGAAGGCAGCAGCCAACGGGAAAGGCAGTGGAGCTGGTGCCAACAATTTCCCAAGCTCTGCGGTCCCCTACATATTAAGGTGCGAGGGGGCAATGCTCTATCCCATACACAAGGGAAAGGTGGAATCCACATTTGCTGTACCGCCTTCTCCTAGCAAAGCTTCCTCCTCGATGCCCACGGGAAGGGAGTTTCAGAACATTTGTGCTGGACTACAGGCATACGTCACCACCGCCCGGCTAAACATACATTTCTTTATTTTACATTCGGAGGCTTTGTTGAAAAAAACCAAATTGCAATTGGCATTGGAGCACCGCAACCTGAAATTTCTAAATTGTTTTTTTGCGGATGAGTGCTCTGGGCGTTTCAGAGAGCTCGTGTCCAAGACCATTCAGCGGGGTTCGTGGGTTGTCAGACTTGCTTCCCCTCTCACCCACCCACCCTGTTCACCCTCACCCACCCACCCTGCCCACCCTCACCCACCCACCCTGCCCACCCTCACCCACCCACCCTGCCCCCCTCACCCACCCACCCTGCCCACCCTCACCCACCCACCCTGCCCCCCCTCACTCACCCACCCTGCCCACCCTCAGCCACCCACCCACCCTGCCCCCCCTCACCCACCCATCCTGCCCCCCCTCACGCACCCACACTGCTCACCCTCACCCACCCACCCTGCCCACCCTGCTCACCCTCACCCACCCACCCTGCCCCCCTCACCCACCCACCCACCCTGCCCACCCTCACCCACCCACCCTGCCCCCCCTCACCCACCCACCCTTCCCACCCTCACCCACCCACCCTGCCCACCCTCACCCACCCACCCTGCCCCCCTCACCCACCCATCCTGCCCCCCCTCACCCACCCACCCTGCCCACCCTCACCCACCCACCCACCCTGCTCACCCTCACCCACCCACCCTGCCCACCCTCACCCACCCACCCTTCCCTCCCTCACCCACCCACCCTGCCCACCCTCACCCACCCACCCTGCCCACCCTCACCCACCCACCCTGCCCCCCCTCACCCACCCACCCTTCCCACCCTTCCCACCCTCACCCACCCACCCTGCCCACCCTCACCCACCCACCCTGCCCCCCTCACCCACCCACCCATCCTGCCCCCCCTCACCCACCCACCCTGCCCACCCTCACCCACCCACCCTGCTCACCCTCACCCACCCACCCTGCCCTCCCTCACCCACCCACCCTGCCCACCCTCACCCACCCACCCTGCCCACCCTCACCCACCCACCCTGCCCCCCCTCACCCACCCACCCTGCCCCCCAACCCACGACCCCGGCCGTGTATCTCGTGCAGATACGCGGCTACTGCTAGTTGTGGATAAAAACACATTTCTCCGCACAGAACCACTAACATAACGGAGGATCCCTTAACAGGCTGGCTTGCGAGGTTGTTGGGTGATCGTAAGGTTTACGATGAGTTTTTTTAACCGCCACACCCGGTTAGAGGACACATTCGTGCGTCGAATCTTAAGACAAAGTTAAGACACGTACAATAAACACGATCTCAAACCTCACCGAAACTACAGATTAGACCTGATGATTCAGGACAACATCCGATTGCTTATTTCTGTTAAATGGAATTTGTCAGTTGTAGGTCACAGAATTTATTTCTGTTCAATTATCCCGGCAGCCATTATGATTGCCTGCACATTAAAACATAGAAGCCACGAACATCAATCACCCCTCTCATAAAAATACAATTCTAATTTTTTTTGGTAATTTGTTTTATTTTTAATACCCAATGCGGCTTGATACACATTACTAATTGTGCCAAACACATTGAGCGGGTCCAAAAACCCCACTCGTGATTCAATTCATTAGCGCTAACGATGCCACATAAATTAGCCAGTGTGCGCGAAACATTTACATTCCTAAATGCTTTTGATTTCAATAAATGCGCACGGTATTGATATATAAACGGACATCACACTGACAAGGATAATAATAATAATAAAACATGAAGAGCTCGCGTAAACAAACGAAAACCAATGCGGTAACGGTAATTGGGAGGGGAAGACGATGAAGAGATCAACCTCCCGAGGTGTTATTTTTAGAGAGCTCCGCACGTGCCAGTGGCTTCGATAGAAGGTGGCAGCCCATGGGCCCTAGCGGAGCGCTCGGACACCAGGTGATGGGACAACCACAGACGCGCCACGCCGGCCAGCCCACGCTGTCACCTCGTAGCTTCGCCAGAGGTCGCAACCGGGTACCCGATACCCGTACCCTACCCGATACCCGCTACCCGTACCCAGCCGGGTACGGGTACCCGTTTGCGACCCTGGTGCGGCCGGGTACGGGTACGGGTAGGCCGTGAGTCACTGGTGAGTAACCGTTTGTCATTCATTTCGGGTAGGGTACGGGTAGGGGTAGGGAACGGGTACCCGTACCCGGCCGGGTACGGGTACGGGTACCCATTTGCGACCCTGGTGCGGCCGGGTACGGGTACGGGTAGGCCGTGAGTCACTGGTGAGTAACCGTTTGTCACTCATTTCGGATAGGGTACGGGTACGGGTAGGGAACGGGTACCCGGCCGGGTACGGGTACGGGTACCCATTTGCGACCCTGGTGCGGCCGGGTACGGGTACGGGTAGCGGGTAAGGAATCAAAACCCGTTTGCGACCTCTGAGCTTCGCTCCCCCTCCCACACCTCCGATTTTAGCACGGTTGGCTGCGTGCGAAAGGGAGTTCAACGTGCACCACACGCACCTAGCTTCAACACACCGCTTCGTGCCACTTGCACGGGCCAGAGCGGGCCCAAGTGCCCGGGCTGCAATCTCAATTGAAAGCCAATTTCTTGAGAGTTGCTTTTTGTGATTCGTTTGTTGTCCTTCCACCTCCCCCCCCCGCACCTACGGATGAGCACGGTTGGCTACGTACGGTGCGGCAGAAGTCCAACGTACGTACGTTTTGTGCAAATTAGAAGAACGATGAAATGAGCGTGCGTGCAGGTGCCAGGTGGATCGTTACTTCGCAGAAGCGTGAGAGGTGGCGGCGGTTTGGGGTAGGCCTTCATCCAGCAGTGGATTGACCGTGGCTATTTGCTGATGTCATAAAAACAGTAGTCATGTTGAAATATAAACGAAAGTAGTATTTCTTCTGTTTGCAACACTGCAAATAGCTCCTGTGTATGTGCCTGTCAACCCATATGGTTTACCCCGTATTCTTGTACAGGGAAATTGAGTTTTCAGGTCCATACGGCGTACAGCCGTTTCAATACGGGCAACATGTTTTTGTTTATTTGTTTGCGTTTCTCCCTTGTGATGGGACTTTTTAGGATAAACGTTGAGATTTATAAGGGCACGGGGTGACCAATAAGGTCTGAATTGGTCTGTAAAAAACTAGCCACTGATATGGGGTTGACAGGTTTGTGTAAAGAAAGGAGGACACCAATTTTTACGTGGCACCATTTATCATTCATTATTTTATATACATATGGAAACACTGAAAGAGAAACACATCGTCACTGTGTCGATGAGTGTTCGAAAAAAAAGATCTCAACAACATGATTGGAACAAAGCAACATTGGGGCGGAAGGCTCGCTGGGAAGGAGTTTGCGCGTCCACGCTTCGCTAAGTATAAATATGAAATTGCTCAAGAAGGTAAAAATATTAAATTGCTCACAGTGTTCAGGAAAGAAAAGTGCATCAAACCTTTTACGTGACTTATCTTTAAGCGAAAAAAAAAATATTCCTCTTTGAACGTCTTCACATATTTGTGTGAAAAATTATAATTCCAAAGCCATTAAAGTAATTTCCATTTAAAAACGAGATGTTACCGCACCACCTGCTGTATAATGAGCATTTTTGAAAAAGGTCGTTGTATAATATATAGTACATTTAGCATATTACATAACGGAGGGGGTTCCGAATATCCTTTATATACAGCGGCTCACACTTTCATTTGGGGTTAGCGGCTCCTAAAGCTTTAATTATTTTCCACACGCCGTTGCGACCGCGGCTGCGACGTTCGCCACGCAAAGCAGAAGGACGTAGGTTTGAGCCCGTTACACGGTGCTTGCTGAGACGCATCGTGGTTTTTTTTCATTTATTTAATCCGCTGCCCTAGAAAGCCGGTTTCAACAAATTGCACGGCTATTTTGGTGCAAACGCATCCATTGAGAGAGAATGCTTCTGCAATTATGCGGCGGCGTTAATGACTGTGGTTGCAAAAGTATTATTGTTATGTGCGGTACAGAATTTTAGTGAAAGGCTTAATTTAATTATATATTACAGTTGCAAGCAGGAGGCAGCCCGGCTACAAATTGGACGGGTGACCACCAGGGCTTGCCGGGTGTTGTAGCTTGTGAGGTGCTGAATGGTGCCCCCTGCTCCCCTCGCATACAGTGGCGAGAAGTTAATTACTTCGCCTGGTCTACAGGAGGTCGTGGGTTCGAACCCGACCCTGACTCCTGCTGCTGTATATTTGGAGTTTGCAATTTTTTCCCCATGGTCGCGTGGATTTTGCTCCGGGTCTTCTGGTTTTTCCCAGAAATACATTTCCACATGATAAGCCACTTATTTGAGCTATCATATGTGGCGAGGTCAATTCTGAAAAAAGCTATATAGCTCAGTGGGCCTTACCTGGTAGGTAAAAAAGAAAGATAGTAAATTAAAAAATGTTGAATAAGCGGTGAGTTTTCTCTGGTACGCCAGTTTCCTTCCGATTGAATCCAGGGGATAAATGCATTCTGTGTTACAGGTTGAAACTGACTGTACACGGTTCGCTTAGCTGTTCGCAATGCGTCAATCTAACACTCGAGGGATTTTTCAGCCCAAATGTGTTTTTTATCAAAAATACTCAGCAAGTGACCACACCTCCCCCCCCCCCCCCAGCAGGAATGCCCTGCACCAGCCTTGAGAATCGCCGAGGATTACCTCGGCACTTATCACGGTGCGGTGTCTGTGCATTACAGGTACGCTGTTCGGAATCGGATTTGCGAGCAGATTCCGTTATGAACAAAATCTAAACGCAAATATATCGCCGTAACATCCGAGAGCTTTACGCATTGCAGGCGGAGGGGCGTGCGGTGTCGTCGAAAGCCCTGCCGGCACGAGTGCTCCCCCGGGTGCGAGCGCTGGATGCCGACACAGCAGCGTAGATATCGCAGAGGGTGCAGGCGCTGCAACTGCACCGGGAAGCCCCCTGGCCCGAACGGGGCACCTGCCAAGGACCGGGCTACGAAGAAGAGGGAGGTGAAATAAATTGGACCTGAGGGGGTTGGGGGGGGGGTGGTGAAGGAAGGGGGGGGGGGGCCCGGGGGGGAGGCCCAATTCGGTTTTCGCTCCAGGACCAGTGGGAGCCACGCGACGCTCACTGCACTGAGACCACAGAGGCCGTGCGACCCATTGACTCGGCCGCCGCACGGAGCTAATGTCGAGGAAGCTAACGTCGTGGTGGCCAGTCACCGCCTGGAGACCCAAACCAGCAAGTCCCCGCGCGGCGAGACGGGGAACAACAACACCGGCCACTGACCAGGAGGGAAAGGGGTTAAATTCCTCAAAATGGTCTTTAAAATGCAGTTCTGTTATATTGATGCAAAAAATTACGTGGAAAATAAATAAAGACTCCCTTCTTGTGTGCAACTGCAGCTACGAAGAACCCATGGATCACGTAACATCGCACTTCCCCGAATATAAATGTGTAGGCGGTGAGTGAGTGGGTGAGTGAGTGGGTGCATCTTGCAATTTACCATCTCACGGACAAAGCAATTCAATTTCTCAACCACTTTAGAATTAATCTCCAATCGTTGTTCTTCATCGCCCATACGTAATCATCAACACAAAAGCTACATTAACTAAGCCTTATAAATCACACAAGTTTTATTTTCGTATTCATTCAATCCAGGACCGGTGTGATTGAGAGAGTGAAATTGTGTAATCGAGCGAGGATCGACACTAATGCCGTAATAACAATAACGTGGCGGTCGGGCAGCTTTAAACACGCTCCCTGTCGTGCGCTATAGGCCTCCCAAACCACGAGCAAATTTACAGGGAGAGATCAAGCGGGTGGGGGTTGCGGGGGAGGGGTTGGGTGGGGGAGTGGCAGCCTGTGATGGTGTTTCTTCCGGCTTCACTGCTCTGCAGGACAGAGCATCAGGGCGACCGAGTATCTCGATCGCTCGCGAGCTACACCCATCATCACCGCTGTCGCCGTCGGCTAAACCCGCGACAGCCCCGGGGGGGGGTCACCCACAATGCAGAGCGACACGGATTCACCCAGCGTGGGGATGCAACTGCATTTCAAGACGCTGTTCTGAAGCTGTAGGTTGATTCTATTTCGGAGAGAGACGCAATCAGTCACGTGCAGAGCCGCAGAGGAAATAAGGGAAAGTTCTTGAGCTTGGACCTGAGCAGAGACAAGGGGCCGACAGCACGGATGCCTGTGGGAAGGGAGTGTCCAGAGTACGAGCGGAGCAGAGGAGAATGAGCAACCTCACAATGAGTGAAGGTTGACTGGGGTGTAGAATGAGATGAGAGGGAGAGGTAGGAGAGTGCGTGGAGGGGAGTAAGGTGAGATGAGAGGGGAGAGGCAGGAGAGTGCGTGGAGGGGAGTAAGGTGAGATGAGAGGGGAGAGGTAGGAGAGTGCGTGGAGGGGAGTAAGGTGAGATGAGAGGGAGAGGTAGGAGAGTGCGTGGAGGGGAGTAAGGTGAGATGAGAGGGGAGAGGCAGGAGAGTGCGTGGAGGGGAGTAGAGTGAGATGAGAGGGGAGAGGCAGGAGAGTGCGTGGAGGGGAGTAGAGTGAGATGAGAGGGGAGAGGTAGGAGAGTGCGTGGAGGGGAGTAGAGTGAGATGAGAGGGAGAGGCAGGAGAGTGCGTGGAGGGGAGTAGAGTGAGATGAGAGGGGAGAGGTAGGAGAGTGCGTGGAGGGCAGTAGAGTGAGATGAGAGGGGAGAGGCAGGAGAGTGCGTGGAGGGCAGTAGAGTGAGATGAGAGGGGAGAGGTAGGAGAGTGCGTGGAGGGCAGTAGAGCGAGATGAGAGGGGAGAGGCAGGAGAGTGCGTGGAGGGGAGTAGAGTGAGATGAGAGGGAGAGGCAGGAGAGTGCGTGGAGGGCAGTAGAGTGAGATGAGAGGGGAGAGGTAGGAGAGTGCGTGGAGGGCAGTAGAGTGAGATGAGAGGGGAGAGGTAGGAGAGTGCGTGGAGGGCAGTAGAGCGAGATGAGAGGGGAGAGGCAGGAGAGTGCGTGAGGAAAGTAAAGTGAGATGAGAGGGGAGAGGTAGAGGAGTGCGTGGAGGGGAGTAGAGTGAGATGGGAGGGGAGAGGCAGGAGAGTGCGTGGAGGGGAGTAGAGTGAGACGAGAGGGGAGAGGAATTGCCACTCAATTCAATCAGGTTCCCTTTGTTTAAAACCAGACGATGTAATAGACACATCTTGTTTTTGCACAGAACACGTGGGGTGACGATACCGAGCAGTGGCGCCAGGTATCGTTAGTTTCTCCGAGTCATTTAGTGGGTGATCTCTCTCTTGCTTAAACCCTGGCCACCACCTGCATATGTACACAGCAAAATATACAAGTGGTAAAAAAATTTCGATTGAAAAACTGACATTCAATGCCATTTGGCACGGGAGTTGTTTGACAAATACCGCAGTGTAAATTGGTTGCTTGTAATTAAGTGCAAAAAAAACCTAAATTCGCATTGTTTGCTTCCTCCTGGAATAATAAACACACACGCACGCGCACACACAATGACAAAGTTCCCCTGTAGAGGCACACAAACTAACGGGGCAAGTGCTGTTAGCGAGAGCACCTATTCCAACTCGGCAAGGCGTACAAAGCGGTGGTGTAGCCACCACCAAACCCAGACCGCTTTGTCTCCCGACTGGCGATGTTCATACACAGCACCGGGTACTCGCTTGAGGCCGAGTCGACCTAGAGGAGGCCCAGGACTGGTTCGGATATTCGTCACTGGTTGTCGGCCGTGTGCGGGAACGAACTCGGGTCGCCGGGTTCGTAGCGCAGCGCGCTAACCGCTACACGACCGCTCCCCACAGATGCACACGTACATACACGTACACACATACACACACGACAGGATTTTAAACATGCAAAGCAATTTAAGTCCACGTTGGGCAGAGCTTTGATTTTAGCGCAGCTTCAGGGTTGCTATGGATGCCAACTAAGCTTTTAATCCTTGCCTCGGCTTTGAATAAACACCGCGAAGGATCGTGCGGAATATTCCCGCAAATATAAATTAAAACAACTGTTTGTTTGGGGCAGGTTTTTTTTTGCCGACGGAAGCCTCGACGACGACGGCGGCGATAAATGTTATAGTGTGTCACAGGTAGAACATTTCTCTGGCACGGGACAGGCCCCCCCCCCCCTTCACAACCTCTGCCCCCACTCCGCCTGCTCTGCAATCAGCGATGTCTCACTCCGCGCCGATCCACGCGGTTTCACAATCGAAGCGAACAAGCCCCCCCCCCCCGCCCCCTCGTAATTACGCTTATTCGGCGTTCGCGCTCCAAAAATTAACACAACAATAATGTTTCCCACTATAATTACCGACGAGCCGCGTATTGTTTCGCGGGTGTATTTATAGATTATGTTCATCGCGAGCGAGCGCGCGATGAGTCGGCGTCGTTTAATTTTCGGAAATTGCGTCGGTGGCAAGCGAGAGTGGCTGGGTGGGTGGCGAGGGGGGGGGAAACGAAAGAGGGCAGCTGATTTCCTGCACGTCGACCTACACCCAGAGCCGCTCGCCTCCCGCAACACGCGGCCATTCGCAAAGCGCGTTACACTCACTGCCATCCCCGTTACACTCACTGCCATCCCCGTTACAATTCAAAATTGAGTTGAACGTTCCGCTTTCTTTCACTGGAGAACTCCTCTCGATTCGCAGGATCTCATGACAAATTTCTCAAATTGCCAGCCGGTTTGTTCCCCCCCCCCCCCCCACAGAGAACAAAAGTCGCGGATAACCCCGCAGATGATAGGATCCAGCGATAACGGTTCCCACGACATATCCGAGGATAAGTGGATTTCTGCTGAACTTATCCGCGGGAGTTAACATCTTGCCACGGTGGCCAGATATTAGCTACCTCGCCTGGTATACAGGAGGTCATGGGTTCGATCCAGACCCTGACGCCTGCTGCTGCTGTATATTTGGAGTCTGCGTGTTCTCCCCGTGGTCGCGTGGATTTTTCTCCGGGCTCCTCCGGATTTTCCCCCTCCACATTTAGAATCGACGCGTTTAGAGGATTTGGTTGCGATAAATTTCCACGCGATGATGAGCCACTCCGTTGAGCAATTGTTTGTGGCCAATGTCACTTCTGACAGAGAGCTGCGTAGCTCAGTGGACCCTTACTTGGTAAAATAAAATAAAATCATTTGATGATTGAGGGCCTTTGTGTTCACACCGTATGCTCCTCGTAGCACTCCCCCGAGGAACAACCTCGTCTCCTCCTCGTCATCTTTACTCATTCCTCATCATCTAGTTATCCCCCCCCCCCCCCCCCGGCTTCATTATGACTGCTTTTATTTTTATTTTTTGTCCTTCCCCCGCACCTCCGATGAGCACGGTCGGCTACGTACGGTGCGAAAGAAGTTCCAACATACATAGATCAGTGAATCCTGAGCTCTTGGTCATACCCTGAAGTTGCCCAAACTCAGGGAAGTCGCCAGAGACTTTACTTGGAACCTTGCTTGAACTCAATATACTCCAGGCCACATTAGCATTCTGCAGGCCCAATGAAACCTCTTAAATTATATATTTTTTAAATAAGTATTTGAGTTGTATTGCTTTTTACCAGAATTGATTGGACACAGACTCGCCGAGCTTTATTGCAAAATGCCCTCGGATGTTTTGTCTGAAGACCGCGAGATCAAATCAAACCCATATCGACGACCACAGTTTGACAGGAAATAAAAGTCAAAGCGTGCGAACTCTTGCAAGTGGTGCTTATCTCCGCCGGCAAAAACCCAGGAATCGTACATTCCACATTCCTCTGCCAGAAACTAGTCTCTCTACAGCAGAACCACTCTGAATGATGATGGATCCTCACCTGGCAGGAGAACAGAGAAAGAAAGTGGGGCCTCAACTTGAACGAGGGTCCGGGGGCCGATAGCACTGATGGCTGGGAGAAAAAAATTCCAGAACAAACTAAACTTAAATAAACAATTTAACACGTAGACTTTCGCGACCAATATTATTCATAATCAACGTTTTTGGGTTTAGATCGTGGGAGACACAGCAGAGCCTCACCATTCTGGCGAACTGCCCGATGATGCTGGATGCAATTACCAGCGAAACGTCGTACTCAAATTGTAAATGTTGTGGTTTCACGCTTCAACACACCGGTGGGCTAAAGCAGTGAACTATTTGTCTTTTGTCAACGTGACACTTTTTTTTATTGATTGGCCGTGTCGGGTGGTGGAGGGTTACGACACATTTATAAATAACGCGATCTAAACCCAAAAACGTTGATTATGATTAAATAAACTATTTTTACTTTGCCAGCAACTGGCCCACTGAGCCACATAGCTATTTTTCAGAAGCGCCCTGGTCACAAATGACAGCCCAATCAAGTGGCTTATCATCAGCGTGGACATTTCTCGCAGACGAATACTCTGAACGCACATCGATTCTAAATGTGGAGGGGAAAACCGAAGGACCCCGAGAAAAATCCACGTGACCGCGTGGAGAACACGCAAACTCAAAATATACAGGCATCGTCAAGGTCGGGATCGAGCCCATGACCTCCTGTATCGCAGGCGAGGCAGTTAACATCGCGTCACCGCGGCGAGATGGGGGCAGCAGAGGAGAATAAGTGATCTTCCACTGAGCAAATGCTGAGGGCTTTCACAGAGAGAATTGCCAGAATGGAGAGTGCGTGGAGAGGGGGGGGTGTAGTTTGAGGAGGGGGGGGGGGTGGGTACGCAGTGGCGATTCCACGTTTGATCGTGACGACAGCGCGACCTTGAAATCAATCCGGGATTGCATCCGATGGCATGGCGGCGTCGTGGTCTCATTTACAGACGCGGGCAAGGGGTCAGGAAGCAGCGACTGCACGGACCCCCAACCACACAACAACAGCGGACAGAAGGCAGATTAACCTCACCACCTCCCCCACCGGAGCAGCAGCAACAAGCCACGCCGAATCGCTCGTCCCACCAGCAGCCGACACGGCTACGGTGTGTGTGTGTCCCACGGAAGCCGGCACGCGCAGCCCCTTTAGAGTGGCCCTGTTTGCGTTACTAAGTACCTTCGGAACAGAGTGGCCACATTAAGCGGCGGCGTGCCTCTCTCTCTCTGTGCTGGCAAGTGGGCCTTGTTTTCCAATTAACCTTTCACGAGCCCGTTCTCTTGACCCCAATCGGCGACTGCTTGATGACTGCGGTGTCCAAACGGGCGGACAACAATGGGATAAATAAATAAATAACACGTCGGGGGAGGGAGGGGGTTGGGGCCGGTGAACGTCACCGCAAGGTGCCGAGCCAGCGGCATCGTGTTGGTAGGATTCCGTCTTGCGTTGTGGCTTTTGTTTCAGTTTCATAATCCTGACCTTTTGTGATACCACGCTGCCGTGGTCCAATCGCGAGCGCGTTGAGAGACTAACAACGCACAGCGTGCCGGTTCTTGACGATTCTTCAAATACCACGCACCGCGCCCCCCCCCCCCCCCACCGCACCTCGTCGCTGTCCAACTCCGATTAGCACGGTTGGCTACGTATGGTGCGAAAGAAGTACGTACATACCCAGCGGCATGATTGGCTCACCGTAGCTTGTGTAGCGGGAGGTCGCGTGTGGTGGGGTAAAGCGTGGGTACTCCCCAAATGCGGAGGGGCCCCTTCTTGTCCAGCGATGGCACGAGCTCGTACATCTGATCATTGATACATTCACATTGCATGTGCTTTGCAATCCAGATCTCCCCTTGTAAAACGGACCAAGCCTCGGTGAGTTATTTCTCACCCGCTTTTAAATAGTCGGCTCTTTGGCTAATTCGTGCCACTGATAAAAAAAAAAACCTCTTCATTGGTTCGTCAATCATTGTGGCCGGGCCTCCTCCGTCCGTCACTTTGCGTAGCGCGGAGTTTTTCAATTCAAGCTCAGGCGACGGCTTTCGCAGAGGCTGCTCAAATGATATCGGTGCGTCGGAGCTGAGAGACGCAGGCGTAGGCGACACGGGCACGGTCTGTTTGTCTGCCGGAAACCGCGCTGAGTTTGTGGCAGCAAGAAAAAACGTGAGAACAACCACACGTGGATTTTTTAGCAAACGTGCCTTTAGAGTTTTTTGGCTGCTCGAAATTCCCGCACAACGATGGTCCACCATTTCGTCCAGCTGTCATTTGTAATAGGCAGGTCGCTTCAGAAAAAAATAGCTACACAGCTGAGTTGGGCCTTACCTGGTCAAAGAAAAAGTTTGGTTTCTAGTTTAGTAAAACCCGAATACGCAGCCGGCATTCATTCGCACCCCCCCCCCCCCCCCCCCATCAGAGACTCCGAGTCAGTTGCAGGGGCTCGGCCCGGGTATTTGTCACGGGGCTTCCTCGTGACAAATCCCTCGCCACCTTCCGCACAAAGCGCTGGGGAATCCGCGGCGAGCGAGGGGAGCGTCAAACGTCTTACGCCGCCGCGCAAAGCCACCGCCGCGCTGCACAAAGTCGGAACAACTCCCCACGGACGGGGGAGCGCCACATTTAAATGACGACGACGACAACAACGACGACGTGCCCTCGCCGCCGCCACCACCGCCGCCGTCATCATCGTACAATGCGAGCAAATATGTCACCGTGTGTATTGTGGGGGGGGGGAGGGGTTATTTACTTTTTTTCACCCCCCCCACACACACCCCCCCCTTCCCCTTTTTTTCCCTCCCCCCCCCACCACCACCCCCTCCCCCCTTTTTTCACCCCCCCCACACCCCGTCTTAATCTGGATATTTAACATAAACAACAAAACGTCGTCGATTGCCAGCGTAGGCGTCCGGGCCGGGGTAACACACGCGGAGGGGAGGGCGACCGCTCCTGACGGGAGCCATCGTTCGTTCGTTCGTTCGCCGCAGCCCCGATCGAGTAATTATCGCGGCGATAATTCGAGACGGGATTTAGCCGAGAAGGACCGTGTGGGGTAGGGATGTGGAGAGCTTAGAGGTAAAGCGTTGGGTGTGTGGGTGGGACGAGAGGATTGGCAGCGACGGTGGGGGTTGTGGGTTGACGCTGAAGCCCTCCCACACAATGAGGTGGCATCCACTTCGCGTGGTTTGTTAGGCCACACGTGCTAGCGAGCAAACTACTCAGCCAAAGGGCTTCGGGGGACCCGAGCAGCCCGCGGGGAGGCCCGCCAATTCATGAAAACACACGGGTGGCAACACACACCTCCGATTAGCACGGCTGGCTAAGTACGGTGCGAAAAAAGTTCGGCATACACGCATCAGCTCGACCTCAGATCTTTGTTAATTTAAAACGTCCCCAAAAATCTAAGTCACCACCAATGAAGTAATTTTAATCGCAAATGAGTCTATTAGCTTGAATACGCCTCACCCAAACGCCGCCGTCTGCTTGGGGTCTCCACTGAACCAGCACTACTCCCGTGTCACCACCTCCCCCCCCAACTCCACCACCCAAGGCCTTTTCTTACAGTGCAGTCCCCATTTGTACTGAGCCCAATAAAACTTTGCTTTCATTTCTCTCTTCGTGCAAAAGGTTTCGCCTGTTGGCACGTTTATTAGCCGCTTACATCTCAAAACAGTAAAAGCTCTGCCAAACAATGCACTGGAAATGTGCTCAGCCTGGAGCCTTCTCATTAACGAGCTGCTGGTGACTTCTCTCATTAAATGGAGAGGAGGGGGAAATATACTCTCCACGAATTAATGGACTCGCTTGAGAGCAGTGGAACTAACCGCTGTAAGCCAAACTAAGTTGCGGTGGCGAGATGTTAACTACCTCGCCTGGTATGAAGGAGGACGTGGGTTCGATCATGACCCTGACGCCTGCTGCTGTATAATATTTGGAGTCTGCGTTTTTTCTCTCCCCGTGGTCGCGTGGATTTTTCTCCGGGTCCTCCGTTTTTTTCCCTCCACGTTTGGAATCGACATCATGCGTCGAGAGCATTTGGCTGCCAGAGATTTCCACACGATAAGCCACTTCTCGTTGAGCCATCATTTGTGGCCAGGTCGCCTCTGAACAAGAGCTATATAGTTTAGCTTAGGAATAAAAGCAGTCAGCCCCCGCAATCAACCACGATCAATAATCTTGATTTGAAGCTTTCGTGACTGCAGGAATCCATACTCTTTGGTTCTTTCGGTAAAGTCACATTGGTAGAAAAATAAACGTCGTGATAATTGTATTTATTTATTTATTCTACCTACGTGACTTTGCCGAAATAACCAAAGAGTACGATAAATAATATTCACAGTTATTTTTTTTTTCGCAAGATGCCACTGCCACCGCAACCTGCACCAGCCCCTTAAAGAGCATGCGAGTCCATTTTCTAAAGTTCTCACCCGTGAACAGATTCCTTCTGCACCGCCCTCCGTTCGCATTTACGCATCCTAAACCCCCACACCGACCTGCAAATGTGCTCGTGAAACTGCCTCGTGCCTACGGAAGAATCGTTCCTGTAACCTTCTCTCCATCTCCACCACCCTCCCCTCTCCAACCCCTCCCCGCCCATCCCCACCTCGGTCTTTAAACGCAAAGTGGCATTCAACGCCGCGTGCCGCAATCCAATGTGTGGATTTTAATATGCGTCAAACGAAAATGAAAGAGCCGAGCCGGCTGACGCCCTCCCGATGCCCGTGGGGGGGTGGGGGTGGGAAGAGTCCTCTCCGCCTTTCCACGGCAGAGCCAGGTGCAGCTAACGGTTGTTGCTGCACTGCGTACGAGAAAGAGCGAACGAGAGAGAGAGAGCAAAAGAACAGGAGCGCTGTTTCCATCTTAATCTCGTTTCCCCCCCCCACCACCACCAACCACCCACAGCGGCTGCGTTGCGCCGCTGCGTGTGTTGACAAACAAGCACCGCGCCACACACGTGGTGGTGGGTGGGCACGCCGGCTGCTGTGTGTATTTGCCAGGCGCGATCAGCACCGGAGAACAATTACAATTAACTCAACAGCCCTCAAGTATTAATTACACCCATTAAGGGAGGCACGCTGGGACCCAGCGCAAGGGGGGTGGGGTTGGTGGAGGGGGCGATGCTTTAATTACTGCGGCGGGCTGGCTCTAATTACTGAGCAAAGGAGGGGGAGGGGGGTGGATATGGGGGGGGAGAGATGTGGGGGGGGGGTGTGGAGAAAAGCCGTCAGTGAATTAAGCTAATTAGTTGGGAAGTCCCCGGAATTAACGTTAATTAGTTTTCGGCAGTCAGCCAAAACGCCTGCAGTTTGGAATGAGGCGGGTGGCTGGGTGGATGGGCTTTTTTCCCCCCTTCTCTGTCAAACAGATGTTGCACTTATTTTAAACGAGGCAAAAGCTGCCAGCTCTATAATAATATTTACGGGGTTTTTTTGCGCGCGCGTGTGTGTTCGCGTTACACAATTACATCGAATCGGCGTGGGGGGTTTTTTGAGTTATGTACGCACCAAGCATGCACGCACAGCCGTTGCGAGTAAACATGCGAGCGCGTTAATTCCGCGTGCAGCCACTTGCTTGCTTGCTTATTTGCAAATAATTCCAAAGCTGCTGGCACAGCAACAACAACAACAACAATTGTGAACCGTCGGTTCGGTGCAGGGAGGCACGTGGAAGTACTGGGCACGTTATTCCTCCGAACGGCACAAACACACAAACAACAACAACAACAACCGCCATTTGCCACTAAGTGGCGGTGACTTCACCACGGCGCTTGTGCCAGGCTATGTGCACGTTGAGGCCACGTGAAGTATCGAACGCCCGCTGGCAGGAGTTCACGGGGCAGACCCAGGTGCCACGGGTCAACTGGCTGAGATGCCTCTTACTGTGCCAACTTGCTGTGCTTTAGCCACCGGCCACTCCAATCGTTGTTTTGAACATCGCTGCTCTGCCCTCTGTTGTTGGAGGGCGACTGCCTCCAACTGCTCAGTAGCAGCGTCCTTCACGAGCCTCCTCCACAGAGGCCGATCCTGATACCGCTGGTACCAGTCATCGGCATGTCCACTCAGCTTCACATCCTCTCCTACCACATCACTCCATCTCTTGTCTAACCCGTGCCGCGCCCGTTTAGCTTTGTGCAACCACTGCCCAAATATAGCGTCGCCAAAGTGTGTTTACTGAAGGCTTCGTAGTCTTCAGTAATATTCGTGACCACGGCATGAGATTTTGTAAACAAATTCAATGCGGCTAGTAAACAGAAGCCCTCATGCGTCGTAGGCCAGGCCGGATTGAGGTGACAAGAGGCCTAAGGCTAACAGGAGGGAAGGGCCGAAGTATGTATTACATATTGCAAAAATATATATTAAGTCATTAAGCGTAATTATTTTTTTACCCATGTGATATTAACACATTAATTCGACTCAGGGTAAAGTCTTTAAACATAAAATCCCTCACTCGAGTCATTCGAACGAAAACATTTCCCTACCTTAAGCTGTGGCGGCAACGTCACGAACGCCGTCACAACGTAATTCAAAGACGAAAAAAAATGTCCGACGGCCACGCTTACCGTCGCTCGGCCGTTACTTGGACGTGAAATGGATGGCCTTAGAAAGGAGGGCCTACAAAATACGGGTTAACCCGGCAATAGTCGTAGGTGTCGTGAGAACACGGCTGGCTACGTACGGTGCGAAAGAAGTTTAACATACATACAAACACAAACACCTCCGATTAGTACCTCTGCTTAACACGGTTTCCTGCATTCAGTGTAAAATAAGTTCAACATACATACATACACCAAAACCTCCAATTAGCACGATCGGCTTACACACGGTGCGAAATAAGTTCAGCATACATACACGCGTACAAGAGACGGATTGAGTTTGGCCAGGATCCCGTGATGCAGCGAGCGCTCTTTGCCGTGGCACCAATACACGAATTAGACCGGACAGGGGAAAGAATTAGCGGCACATGCCACAGAGGCCAACCTCATAATGAGCGCCAGAAAACACAGAGAATCCCAGGGAAGTTACAGCAGACAAACTTCAACCGATATAAATGCATGAATAAGCAAGAGTCTGGCTCGCCACGTGAACAAATAAAAAATACCACGTTGGTCCATCAGCCCTTTCGTGGACCAATGTTTTTTTGCACAGCATTGGTTTGCAAAAAAAGCCTGATCCACTTTAGATTTTACGTAACACACCATCAGCATGGCGAGGCTGGCTAAACGAACGCCTGACGTTATAGCCAAGAGCATGCCACAAAAGTCCATAACGATTGACAGCGTTTTGTAACTGGCATTATGCCATGAAATTGACAATTTTTCACGAAATACATTTTCACGCAGAGAATTTGATTGAGCTTAGATTTTATTTTTGGGGGGGGGGAGGGGTTTGTTTTTTAACCTTAAAGGTTTCCACTGCCCAAATGAAGACTTTAAACCCAGCATCTCCAGACGGGAAAAACCAACGTGCGAGCCCACACGCCACAGAGGCTAATCTCATAACGACCCACAGAATAATAATTGAGCTATTCCCACGTCACTACGAACAGTGGTCGGGGGGGGGGCGAACAGTCCCGGGATATAATTATGGCTTTTTCCACGATCTCCTTTGTTAGGCCGAGTCTAACACAGCGCGAGCGGGAGCCGACACCTTTCAAGCAGCGAGCGTCTCAAAGTTGCCCCGATCCAACAAACACCGCCCTCCCCCCCCCAGTGGAGCGAGAGCCACGGGGAATTAAACGCACAACAACATAAAAAAACACACAGAGAAAACACAAATCCATGCAAAGAGCGCGCTGCGACGGGCTCGCTCTCGGAAGGATTTCCTTCGGCAAGACCGCGACAGGTCAACAAACGCAACACGGGAGGGGACTCCACTCAACCACCACCACCGCCACACACCCCCACCTCCGAGCGGCGTAGGAGGTGGCCGGCGATTACCATAACCGCAAAAACCACGCGCAGTGCGGACGGGTACCCCGGCACGTGCGCGCGCGCCGACACAGCCAATTACGGGCAAACATTCGTGGCGCGACCCCACTGCGCACACCACGGGCGCTGTTTGGCAGGGGCTGTGTACAGGTGTAAGCGGCTGTCGACACGCGCACACGCGCACACTCGCACAGACGCACGCACCAACCAAACAAGCGGAGCTGGCGGCTGGACGGACCGTAGCGGCATGATGTGATTTCCTTTGTTTACTCAGGAAAAAAAGGGTCAATCCACGAATCATCGTCGGCATCATCATTAACGAGCAGCAGCGGTCATGATTTATCCACTGCTGCATGACGGCCTCCTTGCTAAGCCATCACCATCCATCACGGTCCCTTCCTCCCTTCCACCGTGCTGATGGGCGACTTTAACACGCCACAACACAAAGACGAACGCTGCTGTATGGACACCGTGCAAAACTGTCTTGATCGTGGTGGTTCGTTTGACCACACTTGACCGTGACGATCGGTGCAGGTTGGTGAGGAGCGGTGAGAAGTGGTGGGGAAGATCAGGGGGGGGGGGTCCAGGACCAGCTCCGTTATCACCATTAGCGCAGGTCACTGCGTTCGAAATGCAGTGGTGGTAACCACTATGCCACTGCTCCTCAACACAAGGACAAAGATGCCCGGTGTAGCCTTTAATACCGTTGGGGCAAGTGCTGTCAGCGAGTAGCGCCTATTGAGGGGTTATAACTCGTACAACTGCACACAAGGCTGCGAGAGGTGGCCAACACCACGTCCCAGCCGCCTTTGTCTCTCCGGCGCTGATGCTTGCACGCCGCACCAGGAGGGCCGGCACGGGTTCAAATTATAATCACTCGAAGTTATTTGTCGCCGCTGATCTACAGCTTAGTTCCCCACTCTTTATTCCCCGATTAAACTAAAACAACGAGCACCTGCACCCAACTTTTAGATTTTTTTTCCCGGCGCCACTTGCTCCTGTCGATCTGCGTGCGTTTGTGTCACCGTTAGGACCAAACATTCACGAGGGATTACTTCGCAAACGCACCTAACTTCTGTTGCGTCTGGCGCCGCCCTCTTGGCTGCCATTATTATATTTGCGCTGGAGGGTTTTTGGGGGTTTTAATTCGCGTGCGGTTTCGTTTTGCGAATCGCTCAACGCCTCCGTCGTGAGTTGTGCAGCATTCCTCAAGGACTCTGCTGCGTTCCTTCTCTGCAGTAGTCGATGCTTTTTAAATCCTTTATATTAAGTTCGCTTGCTTGCTTAGGACCGTGCAAATCTTTCGGTCGTTTTTTAACCCACTTCCCGTGATCCAATCGAGCTGACATTTTGAACACAGACTCGTTGTGCGTGACAATGCATTTTCGTGAAAAAATGTTTCCCAAATTTTACACTGCTTAGGGAAAAATTTTTAAATATTTAATTACCAATTGTTTAATGCTGCCAGACAATCATCTGACCCATAGGTGGCAGCCATCTCAAGCCAGAGGACGAGAGGACACTAGCCGCCCCGATGCCACGCATATAAAGGATTTATAGTGAAAAACTTTGTTTTTACGGGTTAATTTTTTTTGCTGCTGCGCTCACAACAGCATCACGGATCTCCCGTGGTATAAAATGTTAAAGATAGGCGCGCGACTCGCGGAACGGGGATCGTCCGTGCAACAAATCGATTGAACTCAAAACTATCCGTTCGCCAGGAATCCGACTCAGGTTTGTCAGATCCGCGGCTCGAGTGTGCTAATCACCGTGCCACCGTTCCTCACAATGTACCCACACACACACTCAAGACCCGTACAACGTGATCATTTCAAACTAAGTGTGCGTGGCCTGTACTTGGTTATGACATAAACCCTTCACAGTGAATCTACGAAGTGTCACGGATTCAGGGTCACGATTCAGTATAAGAGTAAATTGAAAATTTCGGCCACTAGTGGCTGCAGGCATCATCACCGTTTATTATTATTATTATTTACAACCCCCCCAACCCACCACCATACATTACATCTTGAGGCACCAGACCAAAGTGGGGTGTTTGAGATAATTACTCAGCAAGGAAGTGATTGGAGAGCAAACGCAACGCGCAAGAACAACACGGTACAGACGATGAACACAATGAAGAGAATTAACCAAATCGATCTCGTGAACCCGTTGCATACCACAGGCGCGACTTCATTGCCATCGATTCGCACGCGGGCGTGCGCGTGATCCAACGGTCCATTCATCGTCGCGGAGCTTAGGAATCGGGACGAATCGACGATGCACCGGTAGGTACATCTCCAGCTGTGACGGCGATCGCGGGGGAGCAGCGTTCATCAGTGGGGGGGGGGGGCTCTTCTGCCCCCCACCCCGCCCCCCACTCAAACTCACGCAAGTCGACATCTCTCTCTCGACGCGTGTTCGGGGATGTGCCCACGTGTTGCTCGGCTTGACGTCCGACGTTTCGCTCCGCGTGATGGGAGGCTTTTTGGGGAACTGAATGGGAAGCTCCCCAAGCACGTGGGGTGGAATGCGTCAGGAAGCAGCGGTGGACTTTGTTGGTTTCTAAGCGATGAAATGTGCGTGGGAATTTAATGATTCTCACAAACATGATCGTACTGCGCGTCAATTTTAGTTCAAAGCATGAATTGCAATGCAAGGCTCAGCAATTCTTCCTTTCCAGGACATTTCAAAAAAATACATATTTCTTGCAAAATTGTCAATGAGCTGCCCAGATTGCACCGTGACAACTTTACAACAATGGCAATCTAGAGATGACAGCGTCCCTTTAGCTCACGTTTTTACGTCGCGCAAATCACCTGCATTTCTACGTCCGAGACACTCCGTTCGCCGAGGAATACGTCCGAGCCGGGCGCGAAGGAACATCTCTTACCGATGAGCCGCAATCAACATTTTTTAATTTTAATATTTTCATAATATTACTTCAGTCAAACATCCTAAATAGTGCGTGTAATAACACACACTGTGTCCCCAAGTTGTTAAGGCAGCACCTTATATTAAATTCCCATGCTAGCTTGTAAAACTAAGCCGTGGGCAATAAATATGCAAAGAAGAAAAGTGATCTCGTGTTAATATATTGGAATTTCCGTTCCCGGGTATATTTCGCCTTTGAACGGTTTGGGCTGTGAAGTTATTATAAAGAGCAGGAGATTAACGCAGCTATTGTGTCCCTGGTGCTTTGAGGAAGGGGTGCCCTTTGAGATAACTGCCGACGCCACAAACAATGAGCCGGTCACAAGCGCCGGGGAAAGAAGGGTTTACCGGGGGATGGGGGGGGAAAAGTTAACCCTTTCCGGCACACGGTGGGCGACCCAAATCGACGATTCGAAGATCCTCCCGCGCGGAGTGGCTCCTGGACACGGGATCTGGTCCGCGAGCGGCCGGCCGAGGTTTCTGTTCAGTTACCTCCTAGACACGTTGGTGCGCAACGCTCGCCGCGTGCGTGTCCACGAGGAGCCGGGCCGGGACGACAAGCTTGGAGACGGAGGATCCGTTGGGAGAGCGGGGCATTCGCGAGCTGGAGGCGATGGGCTCACCCCTCTCACCGGGACGTGGGGCTTGAAGCGTAGTGGAATCTCAAATGTGCCTGAAGACACGTTGTTGATGATCGCGAATACCTCCGCAACAGAAATGCGTGGATTCGGCTAATATGTGTCGGAGCAAACAAACACGCGCTCAGGCACAAACGACGCAATCGCCGCATTTGCCAATTTGGCAAAGGACGATGCCACCCACGCACATGGCCCCCCGCGCGCCGGTCGAACTTCGAATTTTGGCGGCGCGGAAGGCGACGGACGCCAAGGGCCACCGGGGAAAAAAAAACTCGAAGCTTCCTGCTGGCGCGCTCAACGCCCGCCCGCCCGCGAACGAACGGGTTAATCAAACCCCTTCTCAACTGCCCGAGTTAATCCGCCCGCAACCTTTCAGCGGCAGACAGAGGAGGGGCCAGCCGGCCCTTTGAAATGCAGATCTCGGCGTAAACTCGATTAGGGAATTTGGCGGGCAGGATTTCGGGCCGGGATGGTGGGTCCGGTTTTGGTCCGCAATGGTGGGGGGGGGGGTGGTGGGGGGAGGGGGGTGGTGGGGGGGGGGTGGTGGGGGGAAGTCAGTGGTGGAGCGACTACGAGGGTAGGGAATTGGGAGGGGGCTGGAAGTGAGAGGGGGGGGCGGTGGGGGGGAGTTAGAGACTGGTGACGGGGCGATGCGCGCATTCAATGCCTTATCTCCCTGCACCCCGACCAATGCGGCAATGCGGGGCCTTCTCTGGCACCCAGCGGAAAAAAAGGCCACATTAGAGAGGATTATCTGACACACAATGGCGCCTGCAAAGCTCTTCCCCGGTGCTGAGAGGGACAGGTCCAAGAGCAGCATCAAAGGACCCCGGCTGGGTGGAGTTTGGCACAGACACTGGGAGGGGGGCCAGGTGGGGATATGGGGTGCCTGTAACGAGCAATGAATGCGAAACAGATTAAACGTGAAATGTTAATTTGCGAGCGAGATCGTGACAACGCCGCTCGCCCGCTGCTGTTTTGGGGTTTAGTAATTAAGAGGCTTGTAGCGATTCACAACCCCCCCTCCCCTCCTCCCACCGCCGTCTCCCAAGGGATGCGATGGATCTTCATCGACGCGACGAATCGGCATCGCATCTCTAGATCAGTCGAGCTGCCACGATTGGGGGTGACGATTCAATGAGTTCACTATTTTACATAGTCTCATTTTGACGCCTTTGTGTCTATCGTTGTGTGTTCAGACACAGTTGGCTCTTTCCGTGAGCCTAAAACGCAAGGTTACCAAATTATGTAGGTACAATTCGCAATATGATTAATATTATTTTATGCATGTATCAGTCTAAGAACCGATTTTGGCTTTGTGAATCCCTGCATCGTTGCATGCCTAGTTAGTGATAAGAAAGAGAACATGATAATGTTGCAGCGTTGTTTATTAGAGAGCGAGAAATTATCCCGGAATTGTGATTTACAACATGCGTTTAAAATATGCCCAAGGTAAAAGTGCGGCCCTGCAAGTGCTCGCTCACTGCCACTGCTGGCAGAAGGGCCTCCACTAGAGGGAGCAATTGTGGAGCCCCTCTAGAGGGAGGGTTAAGCAAGTCGAAATAAAATAACGACATCATCATCACTATTTGCTTGCCAATAATCTATGAATCGCAGTTTAAGACGTCATCAACGGCCAAAGATGCCGATTCCACCACACCTCAACGCCAACGCTCTCGCCACTTCTACCCTCCCGTCGCCAGATTCTGCAGCTGCTGCACATATTCTTAGGTTTTTTTCGGTAAAGTCACGTAGGTAAAAAATTAAAATTAACAGCTGTCGTGCTGTGACGGTTCCACCTGAAGACGGAAGCTTGTGTTGCCTCCGAAACGTCGTGATTTTTATTTTATTTTACTTTTATATAACTTTCATTAATTTTAATTTTTCACCTACGTGACTTTACCGAAAAAACCTAAGAATATGAATCCTTGCCGTCACGAAAGCTTCAAATCTAGAATTAGCTGCTGCACAGTTGACGTGCAGTGACCTCGCTCCGAGGTCTTCCCCTCGTCGCCGAGACTCGTGGAGACCACTCCGAGATTACGCCCGTCTCGGAAATCGCCCCCCGCCTCATCCTGCACACGCGTCCCACGCAGAGATGTTAACTACCTCGCCTGGTGTACAGGAGGTCGTGGGCACGATCCCGACCCTGACGCCTGCTGCTGCTGTATATTTGGAGGTTGCATGTCTCTCTCTCCGTGGCAGCGTGGATTTTTCTCCGGGCCCTCTGGTTATTTCCTCTCCACATTGAGAATCAACACGTGTTTAGAGTATTTGGAAGATATACATTTCCACGTGATGATACGCCGCTTCAATGAGCTATCATTTGTGGCCAGGTCGCTTCTGAAAAAGAGCTGCATAGCTCAGTGGACCTTACCTGGTCAAATAAAATAAATGTTTAGTTAGTTTAGTAATAATTTGCCCATGCTTTACGATGCCTTCGTGAGGTTCCAACGTTCAGGACACTTCGCTGCCTCTACTTTGTTATACTCTCACACACACACAACAACAACAACCGCCATTCGCCACTAAGTGGCGGTGACGTCACCACGACGCTTGTGCCAGGCCACACACACGCGCACGCACACACACACACGTCACATTTTCGGACCATACAAAAACGGTGTAAACAATATAAAAACCCCGACCCGACGGCGTTTTATACATTTCAAAAACACGCTCGACGGTATTCATCTGTAACGCGAATGTTTTCATTCAACTAAATATTTGAATCGATATTGAAACTTTTGTTTATTTATATACCCGTCGCGAAGACAAATACCGTTTCCCCCCCCCCCGCCGGACACCGACGACCCGCTCGCGCCGGTGTCCGATTTGCGCGCGTGAACTTCGGCATCTATCAGAAATCTTCATCGAGACCGGAGGAATGCGATGAGCTACGAAGCCCTTCTGCGCACCACGCCTGCGCACGGTCCAGCCATGGCCGCCGGCCGTTCACACGCACGTGCGCGACACGCTCCTCCGGCCGATCGATCCGCAACGCGCAAATACGATCGCGTCGAACGTTACGCAACGCGAGTTGCAGCCGCACGTCGTCCACGGTGGTAGTGGGTGCTGCACGGGAGGGGGGGGGGGGCTGAGCGATGACTGTCATGGCCGTTACTCGTGCAGGAGGGACGCGCCACGATTTTTGGAATTAGAAATCGGGAGAAATCTGAAAATCGAAGATCGAATACGGGATTTTCGGACGATACGGAAATGTTTGTATCGGGTTGAACCGAAAAGGTAAGTGACCATCACCAATTTCGTCACTGCCACTCTTTTTCCACACCAAAAAGGTGGTTTCACGTGTCACCGAGCGACGTCACTTTTGTGAGCCCGACAACACAGAAATATAACATGATATAAACGAGGCGCTAATCCAAAAGTAATCTGAAATTGACCCTAAAAATCCGAATGTTTTTTCTCTTCTTGATTCTTTCGGTAAAGTCACGTAGAAGGGAAATAATAAAATAATCAAAATAAAACATAAAATACAATTCTCACGACTTTTCAGCCACAACGCAAGCAGCCGTCCTCAGGTGAAGAACAGGTCTGTCGGAAAGACATCAGACACGAAAGCTTTAAACCGAATGTTTTTGTTTTAATCTGAAACGCATCCCTACCACATATGCATAGCGGGGGTTGAGAGCTGAGCAGGACGCACGATACATAGAAGCAGATAATACCATTAGTACAACTGCTTTGTGTGCAAGGGTTTTAAAAGTTTGTTTGACATTGACTGTACTGCCGTGCGCCCCCAGAGTCTGTGTACGCTCCCCCCCTCTAGAAACAAGGTCACGCCACAGAGCCGGTGGCATCACTGGCATTTAATGAAGAAACAGCCTGAAGATCGGCTGCGAGTGAGCCAGCTAGCGTGCCGCAGCACGAACCAGCCGATGCTAGCGTGTACGCATGTCGAGTTTCTTTCGCACTGCACATGGTCAACCGCGTTAGGGGCCCGGATCTGTCGACGGCACCGCCTGGCAGAACCCGCGCACGCACGCGGGGGCATCTCCGCCGATTCACCCCCTCTGCGGCCACTCAACGTCCTCGCAATTGGCCAATAAAATTCCCCCCATAACCGAATTGAACAACCGCCGCCGTCGGAGCCGGCGACCGAGATCCCCCACCGTGGCGGCGATGTAAACGCACCGCGAGCACGGCTCGGCGCGGAGAGGAGGGGCTCAGCCATCTCGACGTCGCTTGTGAGATTCCACGCCGGCTGTCCGCGTCGCGGACGTGTCAAAGCGCGAAGGCGCTCGCACGCACGAGAGAGAGGAGGAGGAGGAGGAAGAGACACACACACACGCGAGAGAGACGGGCGACACTGACAGCTGCACGATGTAATCCCTCGCCAATTCTCACTGCGAGGAGGTAGATTAAATAGAAATGAATGTCGAGATTGCTGGGGTGGACACCCTGTGCGGTGGCGCTTCCCGTAGCGATGGACTAGAGGGAGGGTGTGGAATCTTTTTATTGCCGAGGGCCAAATACAAACTTTCGAGGAGCTCTGCCGGGCAACAACCACAACCGCCACTCGTCACCAAGTGGCAGCGACATCACCACCTAGCCCGTGCCAGGCTACGTGCACCTAGAGGTCACGCTAAGTGTGGAAGGCCCGCCGGCAGGAGGTCACGGGACAGGCACAGGTGCCATGGGTTGAATGAAGATGACCGGCAGAGGCACCGACTATGCCCCCGACTGTGCTAACTTGCTTAGTTTTAGACACCCCGCGCTCCACTCGTTGTCATGAGCAGCACACCTCTGCCCACCACTGTCGCTGGAGGGCAAATGCCTCCAACTGCCCATTGGCGTCCTTCACGAGCCTCCTCCACGAAGGCCGATCTTGGCACCACGACCACACGATGACACACAACTCGGCCACTTCTATTTGCTGCAAGAGGCGCAGGTGTCTGAGTGTGGCGCTAAAATCACGATCGTGGTTTTGTTACCAGGTCAGAAATATTCCCGTCTGGTGCCCGACTAGTGGAGCTAAGATACATTTGCAGCGATGGCTATTGTTGGATAGCCTTGTCGAAGTGGTAGGCCTCATGTGGCCAAGTCCCAACGCACAGTGGTTTGCGGGAACCCAGCGACCCGAGTTCGATTCCCAGCTACGGCTAACATCCCCAGCTTCACAACCCCGTACTGAAGCAGTGTTGCAGTATTTATCAAACTACCACCGTCAGCGACACGTCACTGGGAGTCTTTCATCCGGCAGTGGATCGACAAAAGGGCCGTACGTACATTAAGCATTCGTGCTGTTCGTACATTTTATAGCTATGGCTACACCACAATATGTCAGTGGTCAGGTCGCGTGCGGTGGGATAGAGCGTGGATACATCGCACCTCTTCCAAGGCTTCATGGCCAGCGTGTAAGAGCAGGCCAAATCACCCCTAGAGGGGGTTTTCTCGAGCTCCATCTGTAGTGGGGCGGGCCTTCAGCAAGCAGTGACGTGAGCGAGTAATTGCAGGGCTGCACCTTTACCTTCATATATATATATATACATTTGATAAAACAAACGCACCGGCCACTGCCCGCAGTGTCACAAACAATGTTTGTCGCTTAAAGCCAACACAAAAAAGCACTCGGCACTGGTGTGCCAGGTGCATTCCTTCAGCATAACAACCACCCACCCACCACGCTTGTGCCATTCACGATCACTATGTACCCAAAAGATAAATGATGAATGAAAAGGTAAATTGCAATCATGGTCCGGCGGACTTTTTGTGTTGTAAAAACAAATAATTGCTTTGTCCTGGCAGGAGACCTGTGGGTGCCCTGGAGGTGCCTCGTTGGAGCCAAGCCTCATTCCTTCCCAAGAAAGCCGAATACCTGGCACTGCCTGCCAGTACCATTTGCCATTGTCACTCTTCAAACGTGCGGTGTATCATTAACACACCGCAAGCAGTAGCACCACTGATAACGAGTGCACTATCTGCATCTCCCATCTGCGGCACTCAGATCTCCAAATAAGAATGAAACTCCCGGACATTGGGGGGGGGGGGGGGTTGGTGGATCATTGTTGGGGCGACTTCGGCTCGCTCGTAGAAGCTTCCCACTGCACGATGTGTTCGCGAGCGTAGAAAGAGGCGATGTGCGGTACGCCAAGCGAAGAGATTATTCAGCGATGCTGCTGCTGCTGCTGCATTGATAGTGGTACAACGAGCCTCCCAGCGAGCCGGTGGTGTTTACGGCGCTTCCCAATCACTCTCTCTCTCTTTCTCTCTACGCGAGCAAACTAAAAACTGCGCACCTTTAAGTCTAGATTTGAAGCTTTCGTGACTGCAAGGATTCATACTCTTAGGATTTTGTCGGTAAAGTCACGTAGGTAAAAAAATGAAATAAAAATTAATAAAATCATTATATTATTATTTTATTTGATTATTTTATTTCTATTATTACTTTTATTTTTTTTTAAATTACCTTTTTACCTACGTGACTTTACCGAAAAAACCTAAGAGTATGCGCACCTTTAGATTGTGTACGCATGTGCGTTGAACTTCTTTGCGCGCCGTACGTAGCCAACCGCGCTAATCGGAGTTGCGAGGGAAGGAACAACCACAAACTAAACACAAATTGTTGTTGTTGCTGTTAGGGGAGACGTCGCTCTCATCACGCGACGTCCACGGTGTCTCCCAATCAGTGACGCGTGCTGCGAGCAAAATAAGTCGAGGAGCGTGGAACGCCGACGACAAATCGCCATCTGCGGTTTTCTCGCACCACCGAAAATAAAGGGGGGGGGGGGGGGAAGGGCCAGCCGGGGACTTGGAAAGATTTTGCGGCAAGGACATTCGGCCTCTTCCACCATCCCCCCCGTTGCTACGTCGCGTCAAGCGCGGCGATTTTCGCCCATCGGTCCGCGTGGGCGAGCTCGAGACGTTCTTGTCGGCCTTCTCATTCTGATCGGCATCGCGGCATCGGCGGGGCAATCGAATATCGGACGCAGCGCGGCGTGCCAGTGGCAGGGGGGGGTTAAGAACGAGTCGAGGCGGAGAGGTTCGTCGAGAAAGGAACGCCGAGCGTTTTTTTTACCCGATGCGGAAAATTGGTCCTGCCCCCCTCCCTCCTCTTGGCAGCCGTGGCCAAGATTTTTAAGGAAAAAAAAAGTTCACGTGGCTACTGGTCTGGATTTAATTCAATAACAAAACAGCTTTCCACATGCCGTCGGTGTGCAAGTGATTAAATAAAAAAAAGACACGTGATATAATATACGCACTGCCTCGCTCCCATGGCAGGAGTGAGGCTATCCATAGGACAACTTTACCGTGAACTTCCACGCAAAAGTGGCACTAATTTTATCAATCCAGGGATGCTGGGCTTAGTCAACGTCCCCAGCCGAAATTTTAACTCGCAACCTTCAGATCGTAAGTTATGCCTTCTACCACTTTGCCACCCAGCCATTCCGCGTGCGTAGAAGAGTTATCGTGATTACCCTTGATCTATCCACTGCAGAACGAAAGCTTCAGCAGGCCGCGGCTATACCTCCCACAGTCTTGCGATGCAACAATGCACACAAACAACAGCACGCGAGCCGATTTCAGCGCTCCATCTCTCAACGGTGGACGTCCTCTTTCGAGCGGGTTTCCCCTCCATTGCTAGTCTAGACCACGGGGCCATCATCGGTTTGTGAGAACGCGCGCGCCACCCAAGTGGACCCCAGTAATGCAACTCCGCCGTGCAAGGTAAATCCATACAAAATAAACGTCTCCGCGTCCCCCGCTGTTACTGGTGGCTCCCTTACTAAGCTGCTGCTCTTTACATCATTGACAACGCATCTCCACCCATCGACTAACGTGTCACGCAGCGCTATTGCCGGGTTTTTCCATTTCGCTTATTTATTTGAATGGGTGCCGTTTGGTTCAAATTAGCGGCGTGGTTTTTTTGGAAAATCGACAGGATGCATTTGACTGTATTGTACAATACCTCCTTTAACAATAATGATTCTAGTCAGAAGGAATAGTGGGGAGCAGCAGTTAGCGCGCCACACTCTCAATCCTGGGGACCAGAGTGTGATTACTGGCGAAGGCTAACATCAGCGGCAAGTACTGAATGAACTGGCCTGCTCTCACCGCCCCCTTCGCCAACCTACACTGACCAGCGTGGTGAAGTACGATGAAAACAATTGCCACTACCGACGCATTCGGGAGGCATTCATCCAGCAGTAGATCAACAAAGAGCTCTACACATGTACGTGTACATTAATATTTTATAAGCCTCACATGACAGATTCATTCCAATTACAATGAGGATGCCTCTGTTAGAGAAAATGACAGCAGAGGGACACCCAAAGGTGGTTGATTACAGCTAAACGATTTTGCGTGGGAAAAAAGCAATCTTGAGATTCTCAGTGTATCCCAGAAAAACAGGGAGATTTAATTCGAATACGTTTAGTTGTTTTCTCCTTCTGTGCAACAGAAAGCAATAAAAACCTCTAATTGAGCGGAGCGCAGATATGGTTGGTTACAAGTGTAATGTAAGTAGAGTATTAGTGGACTAGTGACCACGGGAAGTAATGACAGGGGAGTCAGCCTACAGTGTGAAGGGATTAGTGGCCACGGGAGGTAATGACAGGGGAGTCAGCTTGCAGTACGAATGGACTGGTGGCTACGGGAATGATCGAGAATGGGAGCGTGGCCAGGTGACGGAAGAGGACGGTGCAGTCAGCTGGTAGAGCGAGCGGTCTAGAACCAGCGAGAAGGTTCGGGGATAGGGGCGTGGCCTCGGACCGTATATAAAAGAGAAATGCGCGGGAGACTCGGGGCTGTTGTAGCGGGGGTCTCCGCCTGTTCCAGTGTGAGCACGTGGCTCCTTAAATAAAGAAACCATCTCAAGACAAGTGCGTCGAAGTCGTCATTACACAAGTATGGCCAGTTACACAACGCGTGCGAAAACATTTTGATTGCAACGAGCCTAGGAATATTTCCCCCGTCTTAAAACCCCAGTGTGTGTTCAACCCGGTCCCTGAACCTTTACCAAATGAATCCAGAAGAACGAAATGTACTCCCATGCCCCCATGCCAACCACACCCCCCCCCTCCTCAACCACTTCCGATGCCTGCAACCATTTAACGCACGCCGCACTCCTGCTGTAACCCTTGATCTCTACGCGCCCTCCGTAACCCGTGGGCCGTGACCCCCACGGCTCCCAATCCAAGCTGGACACCCGTAACATCCCACCATCGCATTGCCCCTCCCCAATAAAAAGGTCCCTTACCCCTCAGCTTCCAAGGAAAACTTTCACAGTGGGGGTTCGTGATAAGGTGGCAAAGTTGACGTGGGCCCTCGCCGTATCATGCTGGCCCGAGGCGAGCCAGAATGATACAATCACTTTGCTGGACGCGCGTGTGTGGCGCAGTGCTTGGCGGCACTGCAGTACGAACCCGGCAACCCGAGTCCGATTCCTTGTTCACGGCCACCAACACCAGTGACGATTATCTGAACCGGTCCCGGGCTTCGCGTAGGTCAACTCAGCCTCAAATGAGCACCTGGTGTGGTAACTTTCTGACCAGCCCCTACTGGACAACTATGAAAGAGAGCTTCCCAACTCATCGGATTTCTTCCAGTACAAACATCCCGATTCCGTGCAAAAACATCGCCACTCGGGAGACAAAGGTGCCCGGTGACGCGGTGCCGGCCACCCACCCCGTCGCGTGCAGTGGCTCCTCTCGCTCACAGCACTTGCCCCAAAAGTGTGCGAAGGCTATACGGGGGACTTTTGTCTTTGTCAAAGCGAGGCGCGGCCCGCCAACGCTCCTTCAGGTCGCGCGGCAGTGTCCTCAGGTGACCCCAAGGCCTCCCCACCCAGCAGCAGCAGCAAGCACAAGTGGAAGATTTTTATCAGACTGGAATGTTGTGGGGGTCTTAACTAGGTCGGGATAAGGGGGGGGATTTACATTGCTATTATTAGTTGTATAAATATGTATTTGTTTCCAATAACCAAATCAGCTTCAATGTGCGCCCCATATCATCAGATCTCGGCAGCTAAAGCGGTGGTTGAGGCTACCCTGGAAGAAAAAAATCCGCTTGGATGGAGGGATAGATGGCCAACGTGCATACGGAAACAGGGGATTGATTATATTCGTGGTTCTTTTCGGTAAAGTCACGTAGATATAAAACCAAAAATAAAATAAAACTATTTAATAAAAAAAACATTTGAAAATAATAAAAGCAAAAAAACACAATAAAAATAGTAAAATTAAATAGAAATAAAAATCAATTGAAATTAGTAAAAGCAAAAAACCCACGGAAAACAAAAATTTTTAAATAAGAACCAAGAATATTAATTCCTGCAGTCACGAAAGTTTTAAGTCAAAATTTAAGGGATTATAGGGCTGCTGTTGTTATTCCTGCTGTTGTTGCTGCTGTTGCTGCTATTGTTGTTGCTGCTGCTATTGCTGCTGTTGTTGCTGCTGCTGTTGTTGCTATTGTTGTTGCTGCTGCTATTGCTGCTGTTGTTGCTGCTGCTGCTATTGTTGCTATTGTTGTTGCTGCTGCTATTGCTGCTGTTGTTGCTGCTGCCATTGCTATTGTTGCTGCTATTGCTGCTGTTGTTGTTGCTGCTGCCATTGCTATTGTTGCTGCTGTTGCTGCTATTGTTGTTGCTGCTGCTATTGCTGCTATTGTTGTTGCTGCTGCTATTGCTGCTGTTGCTGCTATTGCTGCTATTGTTGCTGCTGTTGCTGCTATTGTTGTTGCTGCTGCTATTGCTGTTGTTGCTGCTGTTGTTGCTGCTGCTATTGCTGCTGTTGTTGCTGCTGTTGCTGTATTTTTTGCTGCTGTTATTGCTGCTGTTGCTGCTGCTGCGATTGTTATTGTTACTGCTGTTTTAGGCAACGTTTGTCAGCAGCAGAAGACAGTGCATCAGCAGCAGTATCTTACGAAACACAGCAAATAGCTGAACCAAAGGCAAACGCTAAACAAAGGCCATCAGTGAAAAACTAACTTTACGATGTTTATTTATCTCTCAAACTGCTCTGTCTGTTTAACGCCCGAACCGCATCAACTCTCAGAGTTGTATGTGCAGAGACAGATACCCTCGGCGGCTTATCCATTTTGTAAATTTAACTAGACCAGCGTCTCTATTTCGTCAAAGAACGTAAGCGCGACACGAGCTTTTAAGGGGAAAAAATATTTTGACATTCTAAACTAACATGCGACCGGGCCCTATAAACAAAAACGTTCCTCAGCCGTGTATGACCGCTTGCTATGACGGACGCATCTGAACTTTATGGACGCTCCGCAATAATAGGTTTTCCCCTTTTTTCTGGCAACAAAACAGGTGTTAAGATGTTAAAACACCAAACTGAAACCTTTTACATGGAATCATGTCTGCATTAACCACAATACTTGTGGTCAGAAAGCAAACAAAAAGCATGCTCTGATAATCTATGCATTGTGTTTGAAACCGATTGGTCCACACCAGAGACAGCTTTCTTTTGAGCCTCGTCTCAAAAGGTGTTAGACCAGAGGACGCCAAAAGGGTGAGATCGCGTGGATATAAATGTGTCGTTAAACCCGCCGCCACCCGACACGGCCAATTCGTAAAGGTTTGCCACGTAAACAGAACGTGCCAATTCGTTACTAGTACAGCACACCCTGTGTGTGCTGAGAGAGTAAACCCAACAACATTTACAATTGTGACGTCTCCAACACACAACCGGTGTGCTGTACTCGTAACGAATTGGCACGTTTTGTTCACGTGGCAAACCCTCTTACTAATTGGCTGTGTGTCGGGTGGTGGCGGGTTTAACGACACGTTTATATTTACGCGATCTAACCCCCTCCAAAAAAAACCCATTCTAGTATTGATATTGGTCGTGTCAAAATTACAACATGCGGATTGACAAACAGTGGCAAATCCACGCTGCCGGTACGTACGACACAGAGTCACGCCAGAGGTCAATCGGAACGTGGATCAGAAAACGCCAACTTACAAATTAAACATACTAAACATATACATTTGTTATCACTCAAACATGTTCTGACACTGCACGCCGAGTCGTGAAGCTCCGCGGTTACCTTCGTTTGGGCTCCGGCACCAGAAGCAGCACAGTTGCTGTGTAAAACCTGCGTAACAACAACAACGACGATGCAATCAATGTACTGGATCGGCAATGGTCGCAACATCACACCAGGAATGCACGCAGTAACGTCGTCAGATCTCGGATGCGAATAAAGCTTCGTTCGTGCATGGGTTGACCCAGCACCAAACAGGTTGTTGTTGTAGGCTGCTACGACGTTATGTTGTGTGTCTCTGTGTGTGTCTCTCTCTCTCTGTGTCTCTCTCTGTGTCTGGTGTGTGTCTCTCTCTCTGTGTCTCTGTGTGTCTATGTTGTGTGTCTCTCTGTGTCTGTTGTGTGTCTCTCTCTCTGTGTCTATGTTGTGTCTCTCTGTATGTCTCTGTGTGTCTCTCTCTGTGTGTCTATGTTGTGTGTCTCTCTGTGTGTCTCTGTATTGTCTCTGTGTCTCTGTGTTGTCTCTCTCTGTGTGTCTATGTTGTGTGTCTCTCTGTGTGTCTCTGTGTGTCTCTCTCTGTGTGTCTATGTTGTGTGTCTCTCTGTGTGTCTCTGTATTGTCTGTGTCTCTGTGTTGTCTCTCTCTGTGTGTCTATGTTGTGTGTCTCTCTGTGTGTCTCTGTGTGTCTCTCTCTGTGGGTATGTTGTGTCTCTCTCTCTGTGTGTCTATGTTGTGTGTCTATCTCTGTGTGTCTCTGTGTTGTCTCTCTCTGTGTGTCTATGTTGTGTCTCTCTCTGTGTGTTTCTCTCTCTGTGTCTCTGTGTTGTCTCTCTCTGCTTGTGTCTGTCTGTGTGTCTCCGTGTCTGTGTTTTGTCTCTCTCAAATTTAGTTCTAACTGATGATGACTGCTTGTGTTGCGATCGAAACGTCGTTTTCTATTAATGAATGTATTTTCTTTCTACGTGACTTTACCGAAAGAACCAAAGAGTCATTATTGCAGTCACGAAAGCTTCAAATCAAGTTTAAAACCCCACTGTTGTGGTGTACTTTCTATGCCCCCCCCCCCCGCCCATGTCAGCATGCTTCCTCATATTTTCACCAACCTGCACTGAACGAGTGCTGCGAGGTATGGACCATTAACCCGCACGGCGTGGAGAAGACCTCATCCAGCAGTGGATTGACACAGAACGGTAACAGCCACACACACGACGGCAATGATATCCTGTACTCCATATAGAGAATAACTCATAATCCCTGAAACTCACGAGACAATCGTTGCACTTGTTCAGCTTTGCTGTGCCGTGTTTCGATTCGCCCTCTTATTTCCTTACCTGATGTTTACAACTGTTGTAAGCAAATGTAACTGATAAATGTGTTACTCTCCGTTTCCCCCAAGTCTTCCTTGAAGTAAATATCCTGAGTCCCAATTGGCTCTCATCTGGTTGTGAAGCAGTTATCATGCGGCTTGAAGAGGCTTTCATCCATCGGTGGATTGAGCGTGCCGAATTTTGATCATGACTATTGCTACGCGAGATCTATCCACAAGGCCTTCGCATTTACACAACTTGCAGACATTATCTCACACCCACGTGAAGAGTTCACAGACAGTGCACTACTATACGCATACGAATGGTCTCGACTGAGTGGCTGATGTGAATCTTAATGTTTTACGAGGGTTAAGACAAGCCGAGTTGTTTATGCTGTTGGAGTGACATCGCTGGATGTCAACGTGCAGTGCCGGCCCTAGAGGGGCCCGGTGAGCACTGGTTGACAGCGCTGGATGGCACCTCGCCTTGCGTGCAGTGCCAGCCCCTACAGGACAGGGTGTGCGAGTGCCGGTCGGAGGAATGAGGTTACTAAAGGCCATGGCACTCTGGTTGACCCGGGAGGGCACGTGACCGGTTAAGTCTACAAAGGGGCCCCAAGTGGGGGCTAGGGGTGGTCACGTGGTTGGGACCCAGATCCTTCCCGAGGATTCTGGAAGGTGGGCGTGGCCAAGGGCGAAGCCGGCCACGCCGCAGAGAATATTAGCAGGGTCCCGAGAGGGACCGCCGTTGTTGTTCATCCTGGAAGAAACCCTTCGTCTACACTCCGTTCAACGAGTCTCCAACACGTGGAACCGGGCTGAAGCTGTGATCCCGGTAGCGAGTTACGTGGTACCTAGTGTAGTTACTAGTGTAGTTAGCCTGGTGGTCACCACCTGGCTAACTACACCAGTTACGTTGTAATTAATGTAGCTAGCCTGGTGGTCACCACCAGAGGATGTTATTCTGTTAAGGGGAAAGTTACCCCGTGTGTTGGAACTGAATAAATGTGTTGCCTCCAACTCTACGGCTGCGACTCGGTTGAACCCATTACACTTTCATCATAACTACTGGTGGAACAATTGGGGGGGCGGGGGGGGAAACATCTATTTGTTCTACAGGGTGTTCCAGATGTCTTGTGACCCCCCCCCCCAATTAATTAACCGCAAAATGTTGTTCCTTTTATTATTAATTAATGTATTAATAAAACTTACTTTTAACAAAACATTAAGTTTTCCACAAATGGGGGAGTCACAAGTCATCTGGAGCACCCTGTAACGCTGCTGCAATTCTCGTGGTAAAACACAAAGCAATCGATGCAAGGCCTCCCGTTATCAGTAAACCGAGTAACTCGCCTCCCGTGGGAGGGGGGGGGGTGAGAGTCGCCACCCGCAAACTCGAATCGTTGCAGGCGCCGATTAAGTTCGCGATGCGCTGCACGCGCCTGATAATTGGGAAACACGTGGCACGTCACACGGCCAATGGTGGTTAAAATTGTGTGCAGTTGTGCACATTTGTGAGATTGTGTGAGCACGTGGGGAGCGGTGGCGCAGTGGTTGGCGCGCTGCGCACGGCGACCCGAGTTCGATTCCCGCGCACATCCAATGACAGTGGCGACAATTTGAACCGTCCCTGGAGCTCCCCCTAGGTCGACTCGGCCTCAAATAAGTACCTGGTACAATGTGTAAAACAACGCCACTTGGAAGACAAAGGCGGCCCGGCGTGGTTGCTGCTGGCCACCCAGCCCCTCGTGTGCCGTGCCGGCCTTCTTAGGTGATCTCTTAACAGCACTTGCCCCAAAAGTATACTTAGGCTTTACGGGGGCTCTTTGTCTTTGCTTTATTTTTGTGTTCTCGCTGACAGCACTTGCCCCAAAATTATATTGAGGCTACACGGGCGATCGTTGTCTTTGTTCCGCTTGCAACTCGGACATCCGAGTTTGTCTTGCGGTGTGCAAACCGATGCGCCACCGCTCCGCCCTCTCCAAATATAAAGATCCCCCGTATAGCCTTGATAGACTGTTGGGGCAAGTGCTGTTAGCGAGCACCTATTGAAGGCCGGAACGGCACACGAAGGGGCTGGGTGGCCAACACCACGCCCGACCGCCTTTGTCTCCCCAGTGGCGACGTTTACTACACACCGCACTGGGTACTCATTTGAGGCCGAGTCGACCTAGGGGAGGCCCATGCCCTGTTCAGTTAGTCGTCACCGGTGTTGATCGTGAGCGGGAATCGAACTGGGGTCGCCGGATTCGTCGTGCGCAACCAACCACGCACCTCCGATGAGCACGTACGGTGCGAAAGAAGTTCAACATTCGTACACAAACAGGCAAGCGTCGAGGGCTGTTGCGTTGCCAGCACAGAGATGTATAGACAAAGATCCCCCGTGCAGCCTTATCAGACTGTTGGGGCAAGTGCTGTTAGCGAGCTGTAATACACGCACACACTGTCGTAACAAAGACAAAGCGCCCGTATCTAACACAGATGCTGTTGGGGCAAGTGCTCGCCCGGAACAGCGCACGCGTGGTGGTGTGGCCGGGCATCACGCTCGGTCGCCTTTGTCTCCCCAAGTGCCCGATGCTGTGTATGTACACACACACACATCGTTCTCGTACGGTCCATGAAGATAGCGAAGTATCGCTCCCTGTGTAGTGACAAAGATCCCCCGTGTAGCCTTTAACAGACTGTTGGGGCAAGTGCTGTTAGCGAGTCGCAAGCACCTTTGGAAGGCCCGAACGGTACACCGAGGATCGTTGGTGTGGCCAGCACCACGCCAGGCCGCCTTTGTCTCCCGAGTGGCGAGACGTTTACAACACCACACGAGGGTACTAGTTTGAGTCCGAGTCGACCTAGGGGAGACCCAGCACCGGATTCGCGAGCGAGAAATCGAACCCGAGTCGCCCGGGTGCTCGGCAAAAGGCGCTACACTACCGCGGCACCAATGCACCAACACCTGAACTCACGAAACATTTGCACGCGTGTTATTTTTATCGTTTAAAAAGCCACGAATTTAGTGGCGGGGTGGGGGGGCGTGGAGAGAGTCTCTCTGTAAGGGCGGAGCCCCCTCCCCCGCAAACGCGCACGGCACAAGTTTTCCAACAGCGCGTCGTTGCACATCGACACCGTCTCTCCATCCTTGCTCCCCTCCCTGCTCGGCTCTCCGCCGCCGCCGCTGCTACTACTCCTCCTAACTAATCTCTCTCTCTCTCGGTCTGCCTTCGCCGTCGAACAGAACAAGGCAACAAACAAAACACAGAAAGAAAATAAAAGAGTCGGTCGCCAACTTACCAAAGTGCATTTGCTGTACACCCCCCCCCAACCCCCCTTTTTTGGTGCCGCTGGGTAGTAACCACACACACGCACACACGTGTGTGTGTGTGTAACACTCAAACAGGCGGGGAGATAGGCGATATATCGCTCCGCGCATTCAATCTCTCTGCTTGAATGGATGTAACCCCCGCCCTGACCAACTCCTCCTCCGTTGAGCGACTGAAGGATCGGACAACCGCTTGAGGTTGTTGCTGCGTGTGAAGATCTCCCCCTTCTCGCCGCGCAGTTTCGACGGCTTCACCAAAAGCCACGCGCAACGCCGCCGCCGCCACCACCACCACCAACTCCAACTAAGCAAACGAAGCTCTCTCTTTGTATGTCCTGATGCGCGTGCGTGCGTGCGCGTGTGCGCGTGTGTGTTGGGAGAGAGGGCTGGGTTGCTACGCTGGGAGACGGAGCGAGCCGGCCGGATCCGAGGGGGTTCATTGTCCCGGCTGGTGACGGCGTTGGGGTTGGAGGAGGAGGGGGGGTGAGGTCGGTGGGGTGGAGGAGATGTCCGGAGCTGGGACTCATTGCGCGGATTCGTATAATTGTTATTTTTGGGCGTGCATCGCCTCGTGCCTGACGTCAGTTCCACCTGCTGTGTAAACAACGTGCATCATTGGGAAATGAGCACCGGGGCAGCCTCCCCATCCTATACCCACCCACCCATCCTCCCACCCACCCACCCCACTCTCTCTCTCACACACACACGCACACAGTCTCACTCTCCCATTGCTCCCTCCTCCCACTCTCAACCCCTCTCACTCACTCTCACCCCCCACCCACCCAGACCCTCTCCCACTCTCACTTACAACCCCCCCTCCCATCCCATACCACTCTCTCGTCTCCCACTCTCCCCTCCCACCCGCTCTCTCTCTCTCACACACAAACACGCGCGCGCGGGTGTCGCAAACAAAGCCCAAAGCCATGCGCTTTGTTTCGTGTCGCTTTCACTCCAGACATCCGACCGGTTTAGGGTCAGTAGCTCTCGAGGACGCAGGCGGTGCAACTGCGCCCGGGACACACGGCTCAAGAGGAACCCAGGCGTGTGGTGTTGATGATGAAGATGTTGCGGGATGGAGTAATTGAGTCAGAGGGGGAGAGGAGAGCCCCCCCCCCCCCCATTTAATTCCTTGCACCAAGACCAGAGGCGTTGTAACTTCATTATCAGCTCAGCGGGTGCGGCAATCGGTGGGGACCCCAATATTAAATGTTTTGTCTCACACGGTCGCACCTCGGCTACTTAGATGTCGCGGCTCCTCACGCCTAACCAGGTCACTGCTCTCACGGTCTCCAACATTTAATGCTGTCGGGGCGCTGCGTTTGAAATGTGATCCCTCTGTAGTGCTTTTGCACTTTTGTTTTAAAACATATCTCATGGTGGATGTCAAGGGTGGCTCCCCGACTCGTAGATTTGGCCACCAAAGGAAGGGGATGGGTGCTAGGGGGGGGGGGGTCAAGGCACTCCCTGGCTGCCCCACGCTCGTTCCACCACTGGCCCAAGACCCATGCCACCATACAAGCTACGCCATTGGGTTAGGGAACGAGGGGTCGGGGGGGGGGAGCTGCATAAACTGTTGCGTCCAAACAATACAACAGCAGTTCGCCTTTTGTGAGGCCGTTGTTTCGTGTAGGACGACAGCGTGGGAGTGCTGCGCAGAGACAAACTTGCTGGAGATCGTGGCACGGACACACGACAGGGCAAAGATACCGAGAGAGGGATATCTCTCGTCCAGCCTCGGGCGTGCAAAGCACACACAACACAACGCATGCGTGCTCGCTTGCTGGCTGGCTATTTAATTAATTAACACTGTACAACCCTGGCCCCCCGCTTAATTGTGATTTGGATGGATGGAGGCTAAATGGGATGCACTGCCCCTCCCCCCTCTACGCGCGTGCACGGGATGACGGATCGGCTGATGGATGCAAAGGAGGATGCCGAGAGGAGAGATGCAAATGACGGATAACAGCGGTTCAATGCAGACGGACGCCCGATCCACCGCACGCTGTCTGTGTGTGTTTGTGTGTCTGTGTGTGTTTGTCTGTGTGTTTGTGTGTTGGTGTGTTTGTGTGTTGGTGTGTTTGTCTGTGTGTGTGTGTTGATGTGTGTTTGTCTGTGTGTGTGTTGGTGTGTTTGTGTGTGTTGGTGTTTGTATGTTGGTGTGTGTTTGTCTGTGTGTGTGTTGGTGTGTTTGTGTGTTTGTGTGTTGGAGTGTGTTGGTGTGTTTGTCTGTGTGTGTTTGTGTGTTGGTGTGTGTTGGTGTGTGTTTGTGTTGATGTGTTTGTGTGTGTTGGTGTGTTTGTCTGTGTGTGTGTTGGTGTGTTTGTGTGTGTTGGTGTGTTTGTTTGTTGGTGTGTGTTGGTGTGTGGTTGTCTGTGTGTGTTGGTGTGTTTGTGTGTGTTTGTGTGTGTTTGTGTGTGTTGGTGTGTTGGTCTGTGTGTTTGTGTGTCTGTGTGTGTTGGTGTGTTTGTGTGTGTTGGTGTGTTTGTCTGTGTATGTGTGTTGGTGTGTTTGTGTGTGGGGGGGGAGCGATGGTGTAGCGGTTATCGTGCTGCGCTACGAACCCAGCGACACGGGTTCGATTCCTGCTTACGGCCAACACCCGTGACGATTATCTGAACCGGTCTTGGGCCTCCCCTAGGTCGGCTCAGCCTCAAATGAGTACCTGGTGCGGTGTGTAGTAAACATCGCCACTAGGGGAGACAAAGGCGGCCGGGCGCGGTACTGGCACACCCACGTGCGCCGTGCCGACCTGCATCAGGCGCGAGCTACTCGCCGACAGCACTTGCCCCGACAGTCTGCCGAGGCTACACGGGGGATCTTGGCCTTTGTGTGACATTACACCCACACATGCCTAGGCGCTTGCCATTGTTAGCCTACTGTACGGCGAGCAAGCAAGCCGTGGAGGTGCGGGTGGCCGAAATAAACTAAAACGAGACCATTAATATTTCAGGATTAAGATCAAATAAACAAAACGAAACCGCCGAATTCTCCGCGTTATGAAACGCACGTTACTCGTGATCTATTCTTATTCTCATCAAAGGAAACGCCGGGGGTGCGTCTTGCAATCCGGTTGCGCGATAGAGTAACTCCAGCACGAGTGTGCACGCGACGTCGTTGACACCGGGTTACAGAATTGTTGGATTGCGTCTTAGTTTAACGTCTCGTGAAGTCGCGGTATACGACGCGCGCCAAGCTTGTTTGTGCTGTCTAACACGTGGTAAGCTTTCGCGACCAATATTATTCATAATCAACGTTTTTGGGTTTAGATCGCGTTATTTATAAATGTGTCGTAACCCTCCACCACCCGACACGGCCAATCAGTAAAAAAGTGTCACGTTGACAAAAGACAAATAGTTCACTGCTTTAGCCCACCGGTGTGTTGAAGCGTGAAACCACAACATTTACCATTTTTGAGTACGCCGTTTTTGAGTACGACGTTTCACTGGTAATTGCATCCAGCATCATCGGGCAATTCGCCAGAAACGGCGTACTCAAAAATGGTAAATGTTGTGGTTTCACGCTTCAACACACCGGTGGGCTAAAGCAGTGAACTATTTGTCTTTTGTCAACGTGACACTTTTTTACTGATTGGCCGTGTCGGGTGGTGGAGGGTTACGACTTGTTTGTGCTGCTGCTGCTGCTCGATTACGCTGGGCAAACCCGCCGCGAATTGGAAACGACGTTTGGCTGTAACAGCGAGGTGTGTCGATTGCCAAGGTTCACTTAAAATCCACCCCGAGGAAACTTAACAGCATCGCGAGCCAGTAGCAAAGCCGCGGTTTCAGTTAAATCGGACCGCGAACACGCGAGGCGGACCGCTTTGCAATATCGGGCGCTAAGCGTGGCGAGATGTTAACTACCTCGCCTGGTATACAGGAGGTGGTGGGTTCAATGCTGCTGTATATTTGGAGTTTGCATGTTCACTCTCACCCCGTGGCCCGCGTGAAATTTTCTCCGGGTCCTCCGGTGTTTCCCTCCACATTCAGAATGAACGTGCGCTTATAGTATTTGGAAGCTATAAATGTCCACGTGATGATAAGCCGCTTTAATGAGCTATCATGCGTGGCCAAGTCCCTACTGAAAAAGAGCTGTATATCTCAGTGGGGCTTACCTGGTAAGATGTAAAAAAGTGTAGTTTTAGTTATGTATGTGAATCACTGCAGGCACCGAAGCCGCACTATTTGAACTCATGGCCACTGCTGGGTCTGTCCCGAGACCTCCTCTCAGCGAGCCTTCGACATTTCACGTGGCAGCCTCAAGGTGCACCTGGCCTGGCACGAGCGCCGTGGTGACGTCCCCGTCACTTAGTGGCGATTGACGGGGATTTGGTATTGGTTTGACGATCCTTCCAAGCGCTGGCCAGGGTGGGTTGGTAACAGGGGGGTGGTGGGAGGCCGGACCGGTAAGCCGTGGACGGGAATCAAACGCAGACCGCGGGGTTCGTTGCGCGGTGCTGCTAACCACTGCGCCACCACGCCACCTCTTAAAAAAAATGAAGATAATAATTAACAGCCTTTTAGGGCTTTATCTCTGGGAAAAAACTAACAAACGGAATGCTAAAATAGTAAATAAATCAGTATCTCATTGTTTTTTTTATCACCACATACAACCCCAATAAAACCCTCGGACAACGACCCTTCTCGACTGGTAAACCAGCAAGCTCTTCTTCTTGATTCTTTCGGTAAAGTCACGTAGAATGGAAATAATAAAATAATAAAAATAAAACTATTCTCACGACGTTTCGGCCACAACGCAAGCAGCCGTCCTCAGGTGAAGAACAGGTCTGTCGTAAAACAATTCTCACGACGTTTCGGCCACAACGCAAGCAGCCGTCCTCAGGTGAAGCAGCCGTCCTCAGGTGAAGACCAGGTCTGTCGAGAAGACAGACCTGTTCTTCACCTGAGGACGGCTGCTTCCGTTGTGGCCGAAACGTCGTGAGAATTGTTTTATTTTAATTATTTTATTATTTCCATTCTACGTGACTTTACCGAAAGAACCAAGAAGATGAATCCCTGCAGTCACGAAAGCTTTAAATAGAAATTCAGCAAGCTCTTGTTTTTGCACGCAATCCGTGGACCGGTTTCCACATTTTGCGTCTCATCAGTAGTCAGGCTCGCAAATCAAAGAGTCTTCTACTACTGGTGGTGTCACCACATGTTGTTGGCGAGTGGCTCCTGTCTAAATGATGAAGGGGGGGGGGGGGGGCTGTCAGCACTCGTTCGTATTCACAATGTCGTCACATATTTCGTTTGCGAAATTAAACACTGCCGGGCATCCCCTATACATTTGACTTCACGTCCTGACGTAGGACGATATACGGTCCCACGTGTACCCGCGTGTTGTGATTAAATAGAGACCCCCCCCTCCCACCCCCCCTGTGAAAAAAAATAGTAACCTTACTGTGTTGCCGAAGACAACATGGTGTTCTACATCGCATTGTTCTCTAACGCAGAATTATCAAAATCGCTCGGGTTTTTTTTTTTTACTCCAATACATTGGGTACAATTACATTCCGTTTCCCAACGCGGAATTGTTCCCTCGTTAACGGTCACCAGTGGCGTCGTGTCCTCTGATTAATGCGTTGTTTTAACAAAAGCGTCCTTCTTTATATCTGCACGGATGGGATGTGGGGAGCGGTCGTGGAGAGTATAGGCACGCTGAGCTACGAACCCATAGCTGTCAACCCATACAACGTTTTACCCGCATTCTTGTACATGGAAATTGAGTTTTCAGGTCCATGCTGCATGCAGCCGTTTCAATCCGGGCAAAAATGTTTTTTTGTCTATTTGTTTGTGTTTCTCCCTTGTGATGGGACGTTGAGATGTATAAGGGCACCGGGTGACCAATACGGTTTGAATTGGTCTGTAATAAGCTAGGGCACTGATAAAGGGTTGACAAGTATGCGAATCCGGTGACCCGATTTCGAGTTCCGCTCACGGCCAACACCAGTGACGATTATATGAACCCGTCTTGGGTCTCCCCTAGGTCGACTTAGCCTAAAATGAGTACCTGGTGCGGTGTGTAAACATCGCCACTGGGGAGACAAAGGCGGCCGGGCGTGGTGATGGCCACCTACCCCCTCGTGTACCGTTCCGGCCTTCATAGGTGCTACTCGCTAACAGCATTAGCGTACTGATTCTAACGGCCTATGATTGGATGGTTTTACGTTTTATGAAGGACCACTGCTTGAAACGTCAAATATTAGATAGTGTTTTCTTTCAAGGCCAGATGTGTTTTTTTTTATTAACGAACTTGTTGAGACATCTTTTGCGAATTGTGCTTGTGCCAGAGGTCGCAAACGGGTTTTGATTCCTTACCCGTACCCGGCTGCACCAGGGTCGCAAATAGGTACCCGTTCCCTACCCGTACCCGTACCCTACCCGAAATGAGTGACAAACGGTTACTCACCAGTGACTCAAGGGCTACCCGTACCCGTAACCGGCCGCACCAGGGTCGCAAACGGCTACCCGTACCCGGCCGGGTACGGGTAGCCGGGTATCGGGTACCCGGTTGCGACCTCTGGCTTGTGCACAACGGCCGACGGAGTCGCAGCAGCAGCAGCAGCAGTATCGTCGCTACGTAATTTGCGTTTGGATGAGATCCGTTTCCCGTCGTTTTTTTTTCTCACAATATGGCCCTCGTTCTAAGTGTGGTCGAATAGAGTCCGCTACGGGATTCTCAGACGAAACATGAATTCCCTCGCTCCCAAATACAGTGCATGTACTGTATTCGACAACGTATATCTTAGGTGGAAACGTCTCACTTGTTCGCGAGAATCATCAGTTTGTTTGGGGGAAGGTCGTGTATGTATGTATTCTCATCCGTGCTATCGATTTTCCAAACAAGTTAACACATTCACCGAACGGAAGTTGGTCAAAAAAAGAGTGAATTTGAAAGACAGTAGCGATGAAGATAGCATAATAGACAATGGCAGTGCGAGAGTAGGAATGGGGGGAGGTTTATGATTAGTTAATGACAAATGCCTGCCCTTGGCAAGATGAAACAAAAACGCTTGATAGAACGAGAATGATTATTTTTTAAATTGCAAAGCAATTGCGAAGCAATTTTTTCGCAGATCTCTCTAGCAGAGAGACATTCACATACAGCATCCACGAAAATTAAGATGACATGGTTCCAAATGGCACGTGTGAAAGAAGCAACCACTGGCATTTGAAGTATGAAAATAACCTTCCTGGATCAGATGGTACAAATGGCCACCGTCAAATAAACGAAATCAGTCGTTGAAACAAAATTAAGGGACTTATATGCCCCTATCTGCCCCTAATGTTTACACGGAAATAAAATTCGTGTGTCGTGGAATGATGCCTCAATCGTCCTCATATTAAAAAAAATGGGAGAGGCAACTGATATTTAAGAGTTACAGCTCCATTATCTCATCAGATTTTATTTTTTAATCATGAATATAAATAGGAACAAAATTTAATGGACAATTTTGAGGTCAACCAACCACGTGAGCGAGTCTGATTTAGAAAATAGGTGTTTCCACTTTTGACACCACATACATACATACGGTACTCTAAACCAGATCCTGGAAAAGATTAGACAATAATTTCAAATGCCGTTTATGCCTGTGTTTGTGCATAACAAAACAATGACACGTACCCGAATAATATCTTTTTTTGCAGGAGAGCCTCACATTGGGGTGGTTCGGCCAATTCCATTAATGAATGATGGCGTGTAGCTCGGAGTTAGGGTTACATGTCATACGGTGTTGTGGGGTTTTAGGGTCAACGCTTTATGGCAAGGGGTTAAATGGGATAGGCGTTAGGTGACAAAACGGTGCTGGGATATATATATGGGCACTCGGTCACTCATTGCCCTTAAACTTGTAAAGGCCTCAGGACATTAAGACCCCGACCGCCCTTAATATGTGACCGACCATCAGGACCGTGTTGCAATGTCGCAATGCTGCACGGATGCAGAGCCGTTAAGAATGAAACTAGACCTGGCTGGTGTTGCAACCTGAGCAGTGGGGAAAAGAGAACAGCAGCAGATAGCAGTCCATTAAAATGTGACAGCTAATTACACAAATCCAATCAACCAAAGTGATGCGTTTGGGGAAATAAAAAAATTAAAATGGCGATCACCGACGAGAAATTACTTGCACGTTTATCGTATACCTGCTTCAAAGATGCAAAATAATATTAAAAATTTAGAATTTGTAACGTGAAGTGTTTGTTAATGATCAGATAGAGGGATCATTTAGAGGCAGGCAGGTGGAAAATCAACTAGAAACCAGCGCTAACAATTTCCCAAGCTCTGCGGTCCTACATGAGAATGTTTGGACAACTCCGTTAAATAAGTGTGTATCCGTGTGGGAGTAACCCGGACTACAGGGAGAAAGCCCACGCCTGCGAGGGAGGAACGAAAAACACTAAATCCCCGTGAAAATTAAAACAAATCAACCCACTTGCTGTACTGTAATGCCATACTCAGCCAAGCCAGGTCAGATGGCGACCTCTACGCCCACGGGTATGGAGTTTCCACGAATGTGTGCTTTGGCTTGAAAGCCACGGTGAAGTACACAGTGGTGGGATTCCTTGTCCCACTGGCGTTCGACACGCGTCGTTGGCAGCATCAGCCGGGGATGCACTCTGGCCTCGTCCGATCTCGGACGCTAAGCAAAGGGCTTAGTCCCTGGCAAGCAAGGCCGTAGCCATGGAGTCAACATTGTGGGGGGGGGGGGCAAATCTTCCAGGGGGTCTGGGGTCCCCCTCCCCCCCAGAAAAAAAAAATTAAATTTGAAAACGAATTTCCTGCCTAAAATATTTAAAAATTCACTAACACACGGGATGGACTTTTTATTTATTTTTTACAATAATGTCTAATAGTGTATTGTATTACATTGCTCTGTTTTTTTCTTGTTTAACCTTTTCTTGTTTCATTGTATGCAATGGCAGAGATTAGGGATTAATAAAGTACAACCATAACCACAATCATATAAACAGAAATCTATTTTATAGCAATATATTGAGGGGGGGGGGGACATTTTGAGCATATTTACGGCTTTGCTGGAAAGCGCTTCGATGGGGTGCACCATGAACCGCACACGACCCAGTTATCATGAGCCGGACTTGATATCTCGCGCAGTATTTTCCTGGTCGCTGGTGGACTGGAATTAGCACGTGGCTGCCTGCCATAGCGAGAGTCAAAGTGAAGTGTGGTGTGCCGGCTACCGAATTATTTTCCGGGTCCTCTGACCCCGGACACACCCCGACTCAAGTGAATCCCTTGACTCTGGGTGGCTGTTGGGTTACGTGGTGGTCAGCGTGGAATGACAGCAAAATGGCATTGTTGTATTGCACGTCTATGCTGCCACATCTACAGCTCCCCACTTTTAACAACCACCGCGAAACCGCATGGTGAAGTATGATTAAATAACCCCCACACATACACACAAAGACAAAGTCAAAGTCAAAGATCCCCCGTATAGCCTTAACAGACTGTAGGGGCAAGTGTTGTTAGCAAGCGCCTATGAAGGCCGGAACGATACACGAGGGAGTGGGTGGCCAGCACCACGCCCGGCCGCCTTTGTCTCACCAATGGCGATTTTTACACACCACACCAGGCACTCATTTGAGGCTAAGTCGACCTAGGGGAGGCCCAGGACCGGTTCAGATAATCGTCACCGGTGTTGGCCGTGAGCGGGAATCGAACCGGGCTTGCCAGTTACAAAGCGCAGTGCGCTAACCGCTACACCACCGCTCCCGACACACACACCCCAGGACGCACGCACGGCGTGAAGAGGCCCTCATTCAGCAGTGGATTGACACAAGGGGGCAGGCAGAGGTCGCGGACCCTGTCTGAACGTGCATGGCCACGATGCTCTCATGGATCTCGATCCACCAGCACCACCTGGTGTCCTGAGCGCGTGCACAATATACATTGCCAGCTCAGTGCAGCAGCAGCGCCATCGCGTGGACAAACCTAGCGAGGCAGCCTCGTCAAGGCAACGGGCGCGTTCACCGATGGAGGTCATCAAAACTCGAAAACATTCGTCAAGGTTGGGTCGGCAACCCGCGGCTTCGTAGCCGCACCCGACTCTTTAAGGAACTGCAGTGCGGCTTTTGACATTGAGGGGGAGGGGGGTTCTTTTTTGCCGAATTCAAAAAAATGCATTATTCTTTTTAGTTTGGTTGCTGACCCCTGACCATGGAAGTCCAGTTTACCATGGAAGTTCAGTTTACAATGGAAGTCCAATTTACCACGGAAGTCTAGTTTACCATGGAAGTCCAGTTTACCACGGAAGTCCAGTTCACCATGGAAGTCCAGTTCACCATGGAAGTCTAGTTTACCATGGAAGTCCAGTTTACCATGGCCGCAGGAGTCGGCAACCTGCGGCATCGGAGCCGCATGCGTCTCTTGAACGACTGCTTCGTGACAGTTCTTTATCAAGGGCCACCTTCTCGTATTCACATTGCATTGCGGATCTTGAAAGATTTCGTTATTTTTACCGAATGCGAAAAAAATGGATCTTCTTGTTGGTTGGCGACCCCTGGTCAAGAAGAAAAAGAAGCATACAATAGTACTGGTAGGAACCTCCTGGTTACACCAGCCCACAGGGGATTATTGTGTCCGTCGTGCAGGGAGGGGCTGGGTGGGGAGGGAGAGGCTGGGTGTGGAGGGGCTGGTCACCCCGTGGTGCCCTTATAAAACTCAACGTTTAACCTACTCACGCCGGCTTGTGCCCGCCCTCACAGTCGGGCATATTTGCGGAATACACCACGCCGCCGTTTACCCTGGCCATTGACCGAGAAACCCAACGTTTTTTAGCAGCTCCCTCCGCAGGATTGTATTTTACTCGGCAATGTTTGGGGCTTCTCATCGCTATGCGCTGCTCAACCTGGGCGGTTTCGCCGGGCGGTGTGGTTGGCTCTCATCAGCGATGTGGAGGCAGATGGGGTTTGGAGGATCTCAGACACGGTGTGAAACTCCCTTCCCCGTGGGCGTCGAGCAGCCCGTACCCTGGTGTGCCGGGTGAAGACGGCACACCGAATGTGGTCTCCAACTGTTCCATCTGTAGGGGATACAGTGTCTCTCCCTCGCACGTGTCGGGGTTTTTCCTTCGGGTAGCTCCAGTTTCCTCCCGCGTGTAAATATGTCCTCATTAATTGGTCAACAACACCTTCGTATATACAGAGGACCGCAGAGCTTGGCAAGGACAGTTGCCGGCGGCTGACCACGTGGCCGCTGTCTTCCCGCTCGCCTGTGGTTCCTCGCGTCTCCGACGTTCTTTATCGGAGAGTGAGTGAATATCGTGCGGCGCGTTACAAGTTTACATTGTGATTATTTTGATTGAAAGCTTTCGTGACTGCAGGGATTAATATTCTTGGTTCTTTCGGTAAAGTTACATAGAAGGGAAATAATAAAATAATACAAATAAAACATAATAAAATACTAATAAATGTATTTCCCTTCTACGTGACTTTACCGAAAGAACCAAGAATATTGTGATTCTTATTGTTGTTAACCCACTTAGCTTCTGAGCTTTGGAAAGATCGGGCGCGTTCTGGATGATCAAAGGTCATAAGCTGTGTCTCTTATACCGGTATTCTAAATGTACAGGGTGGTCGAGATCTCGTGACCCCCGTTTAATTATAATTATCTAAACTTAATATAGAAAGAAAGCAAGGTTCATTTAAAACCGAAATGAATATGCAAAGGTTAAACAAAAATGTTAGGGGTCAATTAATTGGGGTTCATAAGACATCTGGACGACCCTGTACAATACGTATATTGTGCCTTCATATAACCATGCATTAGTACACCATTATCTAATGCGTGCATGTTATGGCCATTAATAGGTTTAATCATTTGCCTGGGGTCATATTTAAGAATAAGAGAGTCTGGATCTACATCCTCATGGGATTGTACTGTAAGTAGTGCATATCTACGATTGTTGTTTCCAATGAGAGAGAGGGAACGAGAGAGAGAGAAAAGTAACAAAGATTACATTGAACATCAAAACGTATTCTTATGGGCCAGGCACATTAACCGTATTGATTTTGCGACGGTGATTTAACCGAATATAAATTCCACGTATCCCACAGTTTAATGGTGCGGTGTCACATACCCGTTTGCATGGCTATTTAAAAGCTGTTTGTAGAGTAATAAAGTGCATGCACATGCTGCGGCAGTTTCCCATTACACACGCAGATGTAAAAACAGAGCAAAGCAACACGTGTTAACAATGCGAATGTTTGGAATGTAGATGCTATAAAAAAAAATCTCGATTTAAAGCTTTCGTGACTGCAGGTATTCATCTTCTTGGTTCATTCGGTAAAGTCACGTAGAAGGGAAATAATAAAATAAAATAAACATAATAAAATAATATACTAAAATAAATACTATGTTTTATGTTTTCTTTTTATTATTTTATTATTTCCCTTCTACGTGACTTTACCGACAGAACCAAGAAGAAAAAATATCTTTTAAGGTGGCCGGGTGGCTCAGAGATCAGTCACACCGCTGAGGTCCTGTGTTCGAATCTATGCAGCTGTCTGTGACGAAACCGCGGTGGCGAGATGTTAACTACCTTGTCTGGCATACAGGAGGTCGTGGGTTCGATCCTGACCCTGACACTGCTGTATATTCGGAGTTTGGTTTTTCTCCAGACCCCCGTGGTCGCGTGGATTTTGTCTCCGGGTCCTCCGGTTTTTCCCTCCACATTCAGAAACATGCCAGAAATTTCCGCGCGATAAGCCATTTCGTTGAGTTATCATTTGTGACCAGGTCGCTTCTGATATAGCTCAATGAGCCTTATTTGGTCAAATAAAAAAATCTGTTTAGTTTAGTTTAAACCGGATTCTCAAGTGTAGCAATTTGCTGGACTCAACCCAATAACCAATGAATGCACAAAACAGCCATCACATTAAACGTGGACCTGCACTTTATTTAACTCGATTCTGGAATGAAAATATCAGTTGGTACCATGCGACACACATAAATATCATGTGTCAAGAGTGGGTGGGAATGTGTTGCCCATTACTTTGGAGAACAGAGACAACGTTGAAGTATCCCAGACGTAACTCTGATATCCACTTCTGTACGAGAGATCCAAATGGATGTTTTAAACTTGTGACGTGATGCTGGATACAATTGTGCGTACATCAGATTGTTTTGGATATATATTTTTTATAAATGTGCATTCACTTTATGTGGTATTGATTAGAGTTCAATGTAACTTTGTATAAACCATTACCATCCGTATGTAAACCTATGCCTTCTGGGAGTACTGTACATGTGACGAGCTTGTATTCGTAAAATATTACTGCCAACAACCACTCCAATCAACAAACATACTCAGTCACGCGTGGAGTGTTCCATGTCACAAACTTTAATTCAGTAACGTGTACAAATCGAAAACGTTCACGAAAAACAAGGCCTTCTTCAGTACACGTGGGCCTTGTGCCCAAAGAAATAGACCCATTAAAATGTACACGTCCGTATAATTAGAGGTTGCCTCCGTAAGGCACACGTCACAATGTCTTCTTTTTCTTCACACACCGAGCAAGCCATAATTATAACAAGCCTCATTCGCAACTCTGTGCCATGCCCCTATCGTTGCATTGTGTTCAAGAAATGTTTTGGACTTTGTGGCTTTTCGACAACAAAAACAACAGCGGCTTGTCGCTCCTCCTGTGCAAGATCGTCTGGCTGCATACTGCATGGAAGCACACTCACCGGGTTGCATGGACCACGGGTCTGCAACCTGCGGCTCGAGATCCGCATGCGGGGCTCTTGAAGGGACCGCTGTTCTTCGTGACGTTATTCATTCAGGACCCTTTCGTACTCGCATGCATTGCGGCTCTTAAGAAAATGTTGGTTTTTATTTTATTTTATACCGAATTCGAAACAAAATTGTACTTCTTGTTATTTTGCTGTACTGGAATAACACATAGGTGGTAGCTCACTTGATACAGTAAATTTAGCTGTGACGGCCCCACCTGAAGACGGAGACTTGTGTTGCCTCTGAAACGTCGTTATTTTATTGATTTATTTTCATTTATTATTGTATTTCTATTTTTTTTACCTACGTGACTTTACCGAAAAAAATCTAAGCGTATGAATCCTTGCAGTCACGAAAGCTTCAAATCTAAAATAGGTGGTAAAAGTGCAACATTGACATAAATGCCACCACTGTTGACGAAATTGCCTGAATGAAGGTGCCCCAGAGCCCTTCCAAGATCATATTTAGGCCTAGTCTTCAACGCCGGCCAGACGTCTTGGAAAAAGTGGGAGTACCCACACTTTACCCCACCACACGCGGCCTGCCTGTGGTTGTACCCATTTATATCGCTGGGTGTGACAGGCAGTGGAGACATTCGAAAGGCTTGCACCGTTGTTTCGAACTGGTGACCTCTGGATTGCAAGTCCAGTGTGTGTGTGAGAACCATGACAGCATGGAGCTTCGAATCTAGTTTTAGCTCCAGGGACTTGACGAGAAGGCAGATGGAGAGGGATGACTTCGCCAGCCACACGCATTGACCTGCTGCCACGGCTGCGAGACTGATCGATTCATTTACGAAATGAAATTAAATCAATTAACCGCTCGGGTATAATTGTAGGTGGCATATGGGTGTTTGAACATAATGCGGCGCGTAAAAAAAAAATTGGCCAGACTTGAAATCCGGCGCTACGTTGTTAGCAGAAGGCGGTGCAAGAAAGATGAATTGTTGTGCTGTACTAGGCTTGAACGTCCACACTCGCTCGCTTCACCAACCCGCACTGACCACGGTGGTGAAGTATGGTCAAATAACCGCCACGGCTGACGAGGCTAGCGAGGCCATCATCCGGCAGCAGATTGACAAACGGGGCTGTAGACTTACAGGACACAAACCCAAAAGCAGACCTGTCAACCCATACGGTTTACCCATATTCTTGTACAGACAAATTTGAATTTTCACGTCCATAAAGCAATATAGCCGTTTCAAAACGAGCAAAATTCTACTCGTCTATTTGTGCTTCTCCCTTGTGATGGGACTTTGTATGATGACCGTTGAGCTTTAGAAGGGCACGGGGTGACCAATCAGAGTCTGAACTGGTCTGTAATACGGTAGGCACTGCTAAGGGGTTGACAGGTATGCAAAAGTGGCATGGCGTTACCTTGCAATGCCCCACCACCACAATGACACCAAGCTGAGCGGTGCCTTTTTACATTGTAACATACCTTTATTCAGTTGTAAAAACACACCTGCGTTAACAAAACCTCGCGGGAGAAACTTGCAGTCGGCCAGTCGCAGTGCCACTCTATGGACGGTGTAACCCTGCACGAGTTCAGTACAGTAGGTCATTATATCAGTTTAACACGTGGCAGGCTTTCGCGACCAATATTATTCATAATCAACGTTTTTAGGTTAGATCGCGTTATTTATGTGTCGTAACCCTCCACCACCCGACATGGCCAATCAGCAAGTGTCACGTTGACAAAAGACAAATAGTTCACTACTTTAGCCCACCGGTGTGTTGAAGCGTGAAACCACAACATTTACAATTTTTGATTACGTTTCGCTGGTAATTACATCCAGCATCATGGGCAATTCGCCAGAAACGTCGTACTCAAAAATTGTAAATGTTGTGGTTTCACGCTTCAACACACCGGTGGGCTAAAGCAGTGAACAATTTGTCTTTTGTCAACGTGACACTTTTTTGCTGATTGGCCGTGTCGGGTGGTGGAGGGTTTAGACACATTTATAAATAACGCGATCTAACCCAAAAACGTTGATTATGAAGGTCATTATATCATTGTAACCTTCCCCCACCCTTTACTGAAGGCCACAAAACTGTCAATGTTAGAAAAGAAAATCTGCAGTTGCTGCCATCGTTTACAGACTTTATGTTGCATGTATCATTATTCACGCGGCAAGGAAGCATCAGTGCCGGCAAGACAACTACCCCATCTTGGCAGCATGATTTATGCTCAGATCAGATTCCCTGCACTCAATAGGAACACACACACACAGCGAAGCGTGTGACACAGGTAAAACTCGTGACAAGTCATCCATAAACATCTCAAATACACGATACAAGTAGTCAATGGCTGAGAAAACAAATGGGCCGAGCCTTATTATTTACTTGCAGATATGCTCGATTCAGTTGAACATCGGATTCCGTAATTGCTGAATATGAAGAATGCTACCCGGTTGATAATTTCGATAGCACAGGCTTCAGCAAACGTCGACAACCAATAAGCTTCTCATTAATGTATGTATTCACTTAAAATCTATATCATGTAAATGTTCACAGTCCCTCGAACAAAAAAATGAAAACCCAAGAGTAGTTATGCACATCACAATGTGGCCAAAATAGTATTTATCTTTCGCCTGGGATTTTTTAACGGCTTCTCAAAGCGGTCATTTGCCCTGGCGAGCGTTAAGGCAGCGAGGGTGTCGGTGAGGCAGTACATGGGTCCTTTGGAGCTTTCACAACTCGGGAGGCGGAATGCCGAGACGGGACGCGAAGTTGCGTTCGTACGTAAACAGGAGCGCCATTTTTCCGAGAGGCAGGTGAATGTGCAGCGCCTTAGCTGGCACGGGCCCAGGTGTAAGACGTGGCCAATATCCCACCCCTATTCGTAGAATGACTCTGGCTCCCGGACCCCTCTGGACTGTGGGGGCCCGGGGCAGTTGCACAGCCTGCGCACTCAATAACTACGCCACCGCTGTGCATCTACGGTAGAGAGGAGACCGTCCCTTGCTGCTCATGGTTGCAGTGCCATGGTTGCAGTGCCATGTCTGCACTGCTGGGCAGCAAACGTGGTCGCCCACGCCACACGCCGGTGGGAGATTCACAATCCGCTGGCACTCTCCCACACGCGTTTGGTGGTGCAACTCGTGGCCAGTGGCATAGCGTAGTTTACATGGGCCCTGGTGCATTTAATAAAATGGGGACCCACCCCCCCAGCCCACCGCCTTCTCCATATTACCAAGCACCTGGGTCCCTCTGTCCCGTGGGCCCCAACGCAATTGTACCGCCTGCACGCTCGGTAGCTACGCCAGCACCCACGTCGTGCCCAACAACCGGCGCTGCGCACCGGCGTGGGTGGGCTGCCGATGATGGGGGCACGTGATGATTTTTAAATCCTTTATATTAAGTTCACTTGCTTGCTTGCTTAGGACCGTGCAAATCTTTCGGTCGTTTTTTAACCCACTTCCCGTGATCCAATCGAGCTGACATTTTCCACACAGACTCGTTGTGCGTGACAATTAATGTTCGTGAACTTTTTTTTCCAAAATTTAACACTTTTTAGGACAAAAATATTATATTTAATTACCAATTGCTTAATGCTGCCATGCAATCATCTGACCCATAGGTGGCAGCCATCTCAAGCCAGAGGACGAGAGGACTCTAGCCGCCACGCATATAAAGGATTTATAGTGAAAGTCTTTGTTTTTACGGGTTATACTTGTTTGCGCTCTGCCAGTCGTGGCCTTGCGACTCCGTTGCGTTTGATGCAGCAGCAGCTGCAGGCGACACTGTGACGGCACCCACACTCCAGTGGAGAGAGGCTCAGGGCCATCCCACGCCGTGACAGACCCGACTTGCGCCGTACAACCTTTGCTCGTGAACACAAACTGCCAGCGTGGATGACAACTTTACACGAAGTTATGTACAAAATACACAAGGAGGCTCACTTTCAGAGAGCAATTTTAACCCATGTTCATTTGCATTCGTAAAATGTTACATGCATAGCTGCAATCTTTTTTTTATAGAAAGAGCAATATTTGTTTAAAATGCTAAGTCTATTTAATTGAAACCCGGCTTTATGAAATCAACATCATGATACTGATCCACTTCCACATGTCTTGCATGTTGTTGAAAGTAAACTCCATTCCCCTATATTATGAACTAATGTAAGATTCAAATGAATATGCACCGTGGTAGTGGTAAAGTGTGTGTATTTAACCTTTAAAAGTTACACCAAAACATTATTTAAAAATGAAAAGTGCTATTACTAGAGAAGTCACCATCACTGAAAAAGTTGTTGATGTAGCAGATGCACGTAGCTTTTACAGATCCACCTTCAGTCCAAGTGCAGAATGTTTTCGTCCAAAAGCTTAAATCCTTCTGCCCAGAGCTTTGTCTGTCTTTGATCACCAATACAAACTCTCTCTTGGCTGTACAAATGCCCAGTCTGTAAAGCCTTACTCTGACAAACACAAAATGAAATGGTGAAGCCCCAAATAAGCATATTGACCAGATTATCAGGTTAAAGAAGTCCGGCAAATAATGTTCAGAATAAAACCACGCGTGATGTTTTGAGACGTGAGTAATATCAACTGAAATGAAAAGTTATGATCGCTAACACTGTTTTAAGTAATATAACAAATTATCTGTCCAATGCTAGCACCATTTCAAGCAGTGACCTCTCCAGGCTTTACACTTCACTTTGTAAGATAGATCACCGAACGACGAAGTTGAAAACTCATCGACAAAAAAAAACATCCATACGTATTTGTTGCGCTGCATTCAACAAAGACATACAAACAGATGCCCCCTAAAGGAAAATATAACTCTCTTTTTTCCACACTACCTAACTCACTCGAAAAACTGTCAAAGTGAAATAACATCCCGGCTCAGTAAAACAATCCGGGGGTTTTTTTTAATGGAAAAGTTTGACAAAAATGTGCAAAAAAAATCCTTCTTCCTCTTTGGCCCACATTTTTTTACGTGCTCCATCTTGCCTCGGCTGAAGGTGACCCAAACGCACATCTGCGCATGACGTGAATGCAAAAAGTGGCAATGGGTTTGCGTCGGTACACGTCCCACTCGTATTAATCTGTACCACGCTCTCATCAGTACTATCCGACTTAAATTGATGTATTGTTACAAAAGTGCCAATTGCTTCCCAAAATAGCATCCTACGAAAAGTGACACTCGGGTAAAATTTTAGTGGTCAATGGTTGTTTGTTTTTTTTGCTTCACGGTACAAATTTTGTAAAAACAAAGCAGCATCCCACGCGCCTCCATCATGTGCAGTTATGTCACACGGGACAGTCACCCCGAGCCCGCTGCGTCCGCGCGCTAGAGAGAGAAAGATAATGCATCTGTGGACGGCAGAGCTAAACATACGCGGCCGAGAACAACCGCCTCGATTCTTCTTCCTATGTGTGCGAGGCACCCATCTCACTCGTGATTCCTGTAAAAGCCTCCCCCACCGCCACCGCTACCACCACCATGGTGCCTTTGTGTCCGTCCTCGCTCAAACGCATCGTGCTCCTCGTGTTCTGGTAAATCAGAAGCATGCGCGCACAAACACACACACACAGACGCACACAGTGCGACTCAGGTCACCGATCGCAAACCATGGATCGCACGGTAATGCCACTCTCCCCATTCAATCATTTGTAAAAGAAGTTCAACATACACATACATAGAGACGTTCCGAACTCCACCTTTTGCTGGGTCTCTCACCTTTGTAAAAGACGCCCTTGAATCCGACAGACGGCAGGAGGGAAAAGAGCTTGGGCAGAACCGTAGCTCTTTCAGCCAAGCGGGCGTTCTTGTTCCACACTTGTATGACGTCATCTCGCTCGCGGATACTCACGCTCACTCCGACCACTTCGTCATCTGGCCAGGGCAAAGACAAAGCCCCCCCCACCCCCCCGTATAGCCTTAACAGACTGTTGGAGTAAGTGCTTTTAGCGAGTAGCACTTATGAAGGCCGACGCGGCACACAACAGGGTGTGTGGCCAGCATCGCACTCGGCCGCCTTTGTGGCGATGTTTACCAACTACACCAGTTATTAATTTCAGGCCAAATCGACCTAGGGGAGGCCCAGGACCACTTCAGATCATTTTCACTGGTGTAGGCCGTGAGCGGGAAATTGAACTCGGGTCGCCGGGTTCATAGTGCAGCACGCAAACCACTACACTCCCGCTCCGCACTATCATCTGGCCAGGGTATGCACATATTCAGTCACCTAACGGCAAACAAAATGCACAGCGCATGCGGATCACGTTTGCTGTTAAGTTTTACCATGCCAAGGAGGGTCAAATCAATGATATTTAAGTGGCATTTAATTTCATAGTGGATCTATAAATTGATAGATAAAAATATTTGCACACTTTACATCCCCAACCGCTCCTTAACCACTCCCACCTGTCCTCCAAACTGTCACCATAACTGCACCATCACTTTTAATAACCCCACTATTTTTACCACTATCATCTTATGTACAGGTTTATAATTGTTGTAAAGTGCCACGGATTAAGGCACTATATAAATCTATATGAGATCAGATGCGATATCCAATTTCCACAGCAGTCTAATCGTAAATACGACACGTTTACGAGTCAAGTTATATCCAATATTAATCAATTATTTTATTAATCCCTCTCTACGCATCGCTCACAAAATCACCCAGAATGTGCCTGGATTCTGTCAGATCTCAGAGACTAAGCAGACCTGAACGGAGCAATTGGATGGGCGCTTACCATCCACATAAAAGCTGTCATAGGGCTGCAAGGTGTCATGAGCAGCGGAAGGGATTTCAGTAAAATTAATTGTTGTATTGAAAGAATACGAATAGGCTTTATCCTTACTGGCAAAAATGTCCCAATTGTTGTACTGTAGTTATATGATACCACACACATATGATCACCACCTTCACAAACCCACATTGATCAGCGGCGAAGTACGGTCAATTAACCCCTGCTATATGAAGGCGATCATCCAGCAGTGGCTTGACCAAAGGGCTGCACATGTACACGCACCAATGAAATGTACCAGTGTACACACTTTCATGGCATTTTTTTAATTGATAAAGTAGTGTGCATGTCTCTCTTAAAGGGGGATTTGTTCGTGTTATGAATTATGCACGACCTCTTCGTAGAGGTCAACGGTTTAATGGTTTATTTATTCTTGAGGGAAACAAGAAGCAATGCCGTACAAATCCACTCTTTAATGTCTCTCAATTACTCAAAAATTAATTGGAAGTTACCACTTAACGAGCATTATATCATGACCCCCACGGATGACTCTTAATCCACATTAGGCAAAAGCATAAACGACCATTTGGCTTTGTTAGTGGACTCCTCGTTGACATGGGAATCAAGCAAAATCGCCGGGTAACTCCGAACGGCGCTCATTACCCTTTTCGCAACTGTCGGAAAACTGCTCCCCGATCGTCGCCAGCAACAGTTCCTTCCACACAGTGATCTGCGCAACAGGGCACACGCAAGCATCTCATCAGGTGCGTCGTGACGTCAGCCTCAGCTCCAGAGCGGTCTCACAGGCATCGAGTATCTCTTTAATTCTAGATTTGAAGCTTTCGTGACTGCAAGGATTCATACTCTTAGTTCTTTCGGTAAAGTAACGTAGGTAAAAAATGAAATTAAAATTAATTATTGTTTTATTTTTATTAATTTTAATTTCATTTTTTACCTACGTGACTTTACCGAAAGAACTAAGAGTATGAATCGAGTATCTCCCCCAACGAACCACTTACAAGTAGACGGTGCCCCCCCGCCAATCTGCGTGCAACCACAGGGTGCCCCAACAAAACTGCTGACAATCACACGGTGCTCTCATTTAATAACGTACCACCCCACAAACCACTTACAACCATAGCCCCCCCCCACAATCCATGCACAATCAGGGGATGCACCCCCACAATTGAAACGATCAAACTTTTTTTTTAACAGGTAAGGCCCACTGAGCTGTTTAGCTCTTTTTCAGAAGCAACCTGGCTATCACAAATGATAGCTCAACGAAGCAGGCAAATACTCTAAAAGCAAGTTGATACTAAACATGGAGGGAAAAACCGGAGGACCTAGAGACAAATCCACGCAACCACGGGGAGAGAAAACATGCAAACTCAAAATATACAAGCGTCACCACGGTCGGGATTGAGCTCCTGCATACCAGGTGAGGTAGCTCAACATCTCGTCGGCGTGGCACCCACAATCACAGGCTGGATCCCCACAAACTACGCTCAAGTAGAGGGAGCCCTCCAGCAAAACCCACTTACCGTCTGCTCTTTGGTACATTTCATCTTCCAAATGCCTCCTCCACAATTACTGGGATCTTCCCTACAGGCACAGAAGTCGGGACACAAGAAGAATGTCGGTCATCCTAAAGAGGGCTGCAGCCTGATACGGCAAAGACTGACTCAGGCTCACAACGGGGAAAGGAAGTAAATTAAAGAAGCATAGTTGCACTGTCATTTTAAAAAAAATTACACGATGAATAAAAAACACACACACACGCTCAGTGTATTGGGTTTTAGACTACAGCTAAGCATTATGCAATGGTTGGTTTAATGGGGTGAACTCGGAATTTTAGGATACATGGGTTCATTGATTAACAAAAATTACTCTTCACTCTCACGATCGATGCAACAGATGGTTACCGTGTACTTTTGACGCAAATACACTGAATGTAATTCGGATACACAAGAGGTGCTACAGTTGGCACAAAGTAAAGTACAAATATCGTGGCATGAGCGTCATCATTTTTTTATCTTTTAAACCAAGACTGAAAGTCCATCTGTTTGTAGGCGGAGGTCAAGACAACTCCCGTAAGGATAATAAAATATACATTTGTATAAAGTTGTGGTATTATTCGGGACTTACCCTATTGAAAACTGGCCAAAATAAATCAAAGCTTTGAAAAAATTTCGGGAGACAAAAAAAACTGAACAAAAACGCTTTTTTTATCCTCAGCGTCTGTGCCCTGGAGGCTGAGGCATCACGTGCCTGCCCTCTCCATGACATCATGACGTCTGACATCTCGTTGAGTGGCTTGGAATGCCGCTCAAGCATTACAGAATTCACGCGCATGCAGAATTTTCTTCTTCGGTTTTTACATCACAGCACCGCGGGTGAGATCCCAGCACCCACCAAAGGGGCTGGCGCTCCCCGCGCATCAGGTGGTACGTGCAGCGAACAGGCAGCGACTCCACGGAAGGGATGTTGTTGTACACGCTCCAAAAACCCTACAAAAGAACGAGGCGAACAAATAATCCAACGCAGACTCACAACACGAAGTACGTGCGGCCCTTTTGTCAATCCACTGCTAAATGGTCTCTCCCAGCTGCGTCACTCATGGGCGTTGTTTAGCCATACTTATATTGTACCTCCGATTAGCACGGTGGGCTACATACAGTGCACAAGTTCAACAAACAAACATACAAACATACGCGTTGGTGAAGAGGGGAGGACCAGGACATGTTCAGATATCGCTCAACACTGACGTTAGCTGTGACCAGTAATCGAACTTAGATCGATAGGTTGAATAATGCAGCGAGCCAGTGCTCCATCCCAATACAGTAAAACCTTGGATTGCGAGCATAATTCGTTCCGGAAACGTGTTCGTAATCCAAAGCACTCGTATATCAAAGCGAATTTCCCCATAAGAAATCATGGAAACTCAGATGATTCGTTCCACAACCCAAAAATACTGTATTCATATAAAAATGATTAATACAAAATACCTTTATATATTTTTCTTATTTAATTTTAATATAAAGTAATCAAATTTATTAAATTTAATCGTGGCTGGTGTGAGGGAGAGGAGGGTTATTGTGTAGGACGACTTTCACTTGCAGTACAGTTACTAAAGAACAGAACGCACACACTCGTGGGCACACCACTATAATAAACAGTATACGCTCGCACGAATGTTGACTATACGAGTGAGTCACGCCGACTGAGACCAGCATGGGAGACGATTACCCACAATCCCGCAGCGAGAGAGAGAAGAACCATCGGCTCAGTTGTCATCACGTGACGCTCGGCAGACAAAGCGTATACTGTACTTACTAAAGTACTCGTATTGCAAGACCTCGCTCGTTTATCAAATTAATATTCACTTAAAATTTTTGCTCGTCTTAAAAAACACTTGCAGACCAAGTTACTCGCAATCTAAGGTTTTACTGTATATGTAAAATTGCATTGTGTGTAATGCAGCAGATTCACACACGTTAACAGCAGCAGTGTTACACAACAGGCACATCTGCAACATTACGGGGAAGACAAGCTGGCTCACCACGGGGTACACTGAGCCTCCGCTTTGTCAGGGGACATGACTGTGCAAAGGTGTACACAAAAACATGGAACGGACCAATGTATGCACACGCTGCACTGAGTGTGCGAGCATTCACCCAAAATATATCGATAAAAAATCTAGAGTTATATAATTGTATTGGCTTGCCCTGGAAGAAAGTGTCTCAATAAACACTCAGTGTAATCCCTGTCCACTGGGGACTCGGAGGTAAGGGATGACAGGGAAGCTATTCTTAAACATGAAAACTCTGCAATAGCAAAAACAAAGTCATATACAAGCTAGGTCACGTTATTCTTGTACAAGGGATATTATTAATCAATGAGCTGGTGCCCTCCGTTAAATTTTTAATCCGAACTCACCTCCACCGAGCGAACTGTGTATATTTTCTTCAGATTGGATTCATATTCGGTTACCGTTATCCCACGAACAGACCTAAAAAACACATGACAAAAAACACAAATCTTGAACATCTTGAATGAATTGTAACGGTTCAAAACGGGGCAGTAAATTTCCGTTGTGACAACAACTAGTAATACAAAATATTTGAATTGCGAAAAAAAACTATGTAGGATTGTGAGTGATGTTGCCAGCTGGGAAATGCCTTCATTCAGCAGTGGATTGACCATGGCTGTTGGGATGCTGATGGAGTGTTATTCTTGACAATGTTCCCATTTTCAAACAGCAGAGGGCAATAGACACTTGCAATGTGAATCTGACCACATTACATCGGCAGCTTCAATTTATGAGCAAATTAGAATGCAAATGAGCACTATTTATGAATTGAGCATTACTCATAACATTGTTCAACTTAATGACCTGAAACATATACATCACCACCGACTATATATTACTGCTATGCGCTATGAGCAGGTGCACAGTTTTCATGCTCAATTCATGGTTTAAAAGCGCTGCAAACCAACAATTCAATGTTATGCTTCACTCTCTAATCATATTTATATTTACTAGTTACATGCATTTTTTTTTTCCATAAACATCACAGCACTTCTCTACCATGGCATGGCTTTGACATTCTTACTCTAAGCGACAGTGCAATGAGTCATAAGCACATCAAAAGGTTCCGCAACTCTCCACACGACACTTCGTGACCGTCTCAACAACAAACCAGACACACGCGGTGCCCTCACCGTACGGAATGAAAGGCGCAGCACATTACCGGCAGCCAGCCTCCGTCACTGAGCTGCGTGTAATCCAGGGTTAATTGGATTCCTCGGACTCGTTCACACTAAACCTGTGTCATGCCGCCAGTGGAAAACCACAGGACTTAACACCAATCTCTTTTGCCCACCGATATAGGACTGTCATAATGCCAGTGGTGGGGGTGGAAAGGCGGTTAGCACACTGCGTTGTAAACCTTTCAACTTGAGTTCCGATTCCTGGCCATGGCTAACATTTCAACTGGTCCTGGATCCATCACCCGCTTCACCGACGCCACATTGACCAGTATGGTCAAACAACCTCCGTGTCAAGCACGATGGCGTGGGGAGGCCTTTATCCAGGAGCGGACTGACAAGGCGTTGTGAATTATTATTATTGTGATTATGATGTCACCCCGACTGGGTCCAGGCCCACTTACAGTACGTACACACCCGGAATGGGACGATGGATCCATCCATACATTCATTAAAGAAAGATTCTTCTTCTTAAAATATATGGATCAAAATGGGAATATTACAGATGGATAATTAAGAAACTTATTCAAATTATATTGGAACGTTTTTGTAGGCAAATGGTACAAACAATACCAACGAGACAGGTAAAAAAAATTGATTGAAAATAGGCGATGGACAATACAAGCAAAAATTAAGACGCAAAACAAATTATCGCATGCTCAATACACAAAGACAAAGATCCCCCATATAGCCTTAACATACTGTTGGGGCAAGTGCTGTTAGCGAGCACCTATGAGGGCTGGAACAGCACACGAGGGGGGTGGGTGGCTAGCACCACACCCGACCGCCTTTGTCTCCCGAGTGCCGATGTTTACACATTTGAGGCTGAGCCGACCTAGGGGAGGCCCAGGATCGGTTCAGATAATCGTCACTGATGTTGGCCCAGAGCGGAAATCGAACCCGGGTCGCCAGGCTCGTAGCGCAGCGCGCAGACCGCTACACTACCGCTCCCCACTACACACACACACAACAACCCACAACACAATTCAACTAATACGACTCCGTATTAGTTGGAGTGAGAAGTTCAATGGTAAAATGCTATTCCAGTCACTGCTCAAGGCCACGGGGCCAGCAGCGTGCATTGTAGAGAGCCAGACCACATGTGCAGGGAATCAAACATGGAATGTTCCACTTTGTCGAGGTTGTTAAGTATTGGACACGCATGGTCCAATTTGGTTCAAATTAAGATAATCAACAAATGTATCACTCAAAAATACACATCGAGACAGATGTAAAAAGAAAAAATATTAAACCACATTGGCACACGGTCTATAACCAAAAAAATTCAGGCCAGATGCTCGTCATCATTCCTGTCAATTGGTGGACCTGGCAGCTACAAAAGCCACTTCTCATTGTTACTTTCCTCACATCTCACAAAGTCACACAATCCATCCAAATCCCGAACACAAGCTGATTTCATCACTCCATCTCCGCAGCAGATGCTCACTCTCAGGTGTGCTCCCTCCTTCGGCTTCCACTCTGTCACTAGCCTCGACCACACCGGCCATCATCCCCCCTTCTAGTGATCTGTCCTGCCCAATCCCAATTACTTTTATTAACGGCAAACACGATGTCAAACCTATGTATATTCTCAAATGTATGTTTCAATGTTATTTCAAGAGTGCACCTCCGCATGCCTCTTTGCACACCTTTCAGCTTCTGGTCCATTTTCTCTGTCCGTGTCTATATTTCTGACCTGTTACGTCACGGCGGGTAACATGCAACGGTTAAAAAAATAAAAAGCCTAGATTTTTTGTGACCAATTCCCCCTTCGAAATAAGGGACACGAATTATTTTTTACAATGTGATGTGGCGGCATACACGAGTGCATGGAATATACCCTGGGTATTGCACGTTATACCTCGCACGTAACAATGCAACATCGCCCCAACAAGCGAACCCACGCTGTGCCAGAGGAGCGGCCTCGCCGGTGTGCAATTCAATTTGCGCAAGATGTTTGTTTAAAAATAAACAAAAAACACCGGCTGCCGGTTACAGCCGAAGTCAATGCCACACAAGGACATTAGCACAAACTATTTCCAGTTTGGATGATTGGAAATCGTCTGATGCGTCCACACGGCTGCATCGGTAAAAAATAAATCGAACTAACAAGTGTAATTCTGTAGGTAACCGCACACAATTCCGTTGAGTATTGTGCCAATGGTGTGTGAATCCACATCTCAAACTAAACAACACTCCTCAGAGCGTAGACTTTAATAGCACGAGACGGATGCCAGCGACTATTGGCCTGCTTAAATACCGCTGCGACACGACACAGCATTTGAAATATAGTGCAGTACTCGATTTTTTTTTAATATATTATTGTTATTGTACTTGCCATTCCTGCATTACATGGCTGCATAAATTAAGAACACTTTTTTTGGAACATCGATAACAGTTAAAAGAGCTCGACAGGTGAGATGTGTAATCACGCTCACCGGTCATGCTCCATCCACTGCTGGGCATCACAATAGGGAAATGACATCTCCTAGAGTTCTAATGAGGACTACGATATCATTAAATTTGCACTGGTAAAATGTTTATACTCTTTGGTTCTTTTGGTAAAGTCACGCAGGTGAAATAAAAATAATAATAAAAATAAATTTTTCAATAAAAATGAAAATAACTAAATTTAATCACGACATTTCGGGCGCAACACAAGCATCCGTCATCAGGTGGGGACAACCACAGCGAGAAAGCGATCGCTGGAGTATGACGGACGCTTGTGTTGCGCCCGAAACGTCGTGATTTAATTTAATTATTTTCATTTTTATTTAAAAAGTTATTTTTATTATTATTTTTTTTCACCTTTCGTGACTTTACCAAAAGAACCAAAGAGTATATATGGATCCTTGCAGTAATGAAAACTTCAAATCTAGAATGGTACAATTTTCTCATCCACATTTACGCACTTTTAGTTCTCCAATTAAATTTTGTGGAAAGCATTATTTAATGTCGCTGCGAATAACTTTGATGAGAGCGTATGTCCTTGTCCACGCACCTCTTCTGCCAATGTATTTTGTTACTTTCTTCGTGCAATCTCGGTAAAGCTGACCCATCCTTGCGACCTGAGGTGAGTAATGTATGTTTACATACACTGCACGTTTCATACTTAGAAGTGAAAATGTGTTGCTCGTGTTCCAATTTACTCACAGAAAAACTACAGCTGCTGTTCGCGATCAAAGATAAACAAAAGAACACATGAATGGCAGCGAACTTCGTTTGTAACAAAATTCAGAATCCATTCACATTCCTGGTGATAAGTGCACAACTATTCAATATTATATCTCAACAAATAATGTGCTGATGCTGCACGGGGCAGTGGTGCACAAGCCCAATTAATGTAAAAAGACTCAAATCATTGTTTTGATGAGAAAAAAAAGTCTTGGGATACGACGTCTTGCTTGGGATACGACGCGCTTGCTAGAACTTGTATGGGTCGGGATGAGTCACCGCGTACCCGCGTAGACCCCATTCACGACGACTCCTCTTCCTCACCACCATCCTCGTAGGCTATCAACTCCTCTCAGCAAGGTAAAGTGATGTTAAATTTTATTATTTAAATTTATTTACTTTTATTTCTGCCTTTATTTTAATTTATGTATACATTTTAGTAATAAGTAGTGTCTAAATTATTTTATACAACCCCATTAATGTATAATATGCCATATAAAATATAATTTATTATACTCTAGAACGTATTATTTCCTTTCCCTTTATTTCTTATGGGAAAAATTCGTTTGGTATACGTCATTTTCGGTATAAGTCCTACCTTCTGGAACGAATTAACGACGTATACTGAGGTACCACTGTATATCAGTGACGTTTTAGGCAATGGTCCTTCTTCATAGCAGATCGAATGAATTACATGATATCTAAGGGAGTTATATGACCTCTCGTGAAGAAGCCCACACACAGAACATCTCAGAAAATAATTTTTTGCCCCAAAAAAAAAACACAACCATGCTGCCTTTTTCCTGCCGGGAACGCACAGTGAATACAAAAATCCATTCACACTGCTTGCCGTGGTAACAGCTGCCGCTTTTGACGTCCCGTAGTTGCATATTAAGAGGTCGGCGTGATTGCGAGTTTAACCACCCCTCGTTGGTGGCACAGACATACGACTCTGGCAAGCACCGATTGAGCCAACTGAAACCGAGTCATCAGCATTTCATAATCACTTTACTGTAGGTCACAGTAACAACAGTAGCAATGCAAGTCATACAAGGCACTCCCGAATGCAGCCAAGTACTCTGCTATAAGCAACCTTGATTCCAAGAAAGATCAATAACATTAAAATGCTGTCTCTAATCACGTGTAATGGTTCCATCGTCCTCCCCTATGGCCTATCGTTTGTGAATTTACCTGTTATCAACCTATAGTTGCTGCTTTCGTGCTCTCATGCCTGCTCTGTCTGCAATAATTGGTGTGCTATGTTCTTAACATTTGTACAATTCTTTACCTAATACGTTTTCAGGGTTCTGCGTAAATCTTTGGTTTGGCCTTTCGCATCCCTTACAGCTCGACCTCCTCTTCTTCATCATCATCACGTCTTGTGTATCAGAAGCCCGTTCCTAAACTGCATTTGTACCCTACCCCACACTTCCAATATACTGTCCATTCCCATGCAAATCATTTCATTATTGGTGACATCCATTTAATAATTTTGCTTCTCTAGGCATTTGAAAACCAGATGTTGTTTAGTCTAAATTCTGCTATCTACTGACCAATATTCGTGAGGTTGTCTTTTTTTGTCGTGTAATTATTGCATAACAATCAGTGTATACTTCCGCAGACACTAGATGGATTGTTGCACTACGAGAGAACACGAGGGATGGCTTTGACTTGGGAACTCCTTCATTCAGCAGTGGATAGATCGAAGAAATCATACCACATACAGTTTTGAAGCAAAAAGTGACATTCGTTTATTTTGTAGATAAATTAATCATTAAACATTACACGACACAAAGTTAAAGTACGTGCTACATTATTAATTGTTACACAAAGCTCACATGGTGACATTTTGGTCATATTCCAGATTGTAGACTTGTCGGCGAGACACTAGGAGGGAATTTTTACTCCAAAATAAACTTACCGTCCTTGGAAAGTGCATTTGTCATTGTCTGTATATTGGAATGGTGCATGGCCTTGACAGAATGCCTTTAATCTCCTTTACACAAACAGCTCGGTGGGAGAACAATTACATTATAAGGATTACATAAATGCTCAGGCCATGACGATGCTGTAATATCACTTTTTGAAAAAGGGATCAGCAATTTTAGGCCCGATAAAGATCCTGAAAGGCTTCTTTGAATACTTTAGGAAATTACTGAAAGGAATGTTTAAACAAATGTGTGAGCACTGACTATTTAGAATAACTAGCCACATTATACATATAAAAGCCAATGCAATCACAATGCGAATTTACCATTCGTAGATTTACATAGCTCGGATGTTAACATCAACATAGATCCCCAACGCTTGCATGTACAGTGAAGACTTTCCTCAAAGCCTATGCTCATAGCCTGGTTAGTACATTGATGTATGACCACCATGTACACTAAAGTTGTCATAGGGCTTGTCGGCTCTGTGGCTAGTGTTAGAGGGCAGAGCAGGGTAATACGTTGGTACAATACTCCGATGCTCACCGTCTATACTCCCAACCTTGACCAACCCACACTGACCAGGGTGGTATTGACAAATAACACCCAGAAATGAGGCCCTCATGCAGGAGTGGATTTAGAAATGGGCCCTACATGTATAGTATATAAAATGTAGGGCACCGTGATTTGCCAGTAATTTCATATTTGTTAGATGGAAAACATGTACTCCAGTTTATTGAAACATTCATAATTGAGTGTTATATGTAATCAAAGTGTATAACACTGCACTTATTACATAGTCAAAAAATACTTGTAAAAGTACGTGCCAAACACACCACGTACATCATAAGCTTATCATTTCAAGTAGTCGAATGTAAAAAAGCAATTTCAGAAGCTAATTTAAAATAATTCTGGTGGATGTGGCTTTTTAACGTAGAGAATAGCATTGAGGACTAAAGGCATTATGCAGCTTCAATGCAATTTGCAGCGTCATGTAATTTGATCTCAAATACCCCCTAGGTAAAATTAGTTGAGAGTGCTATATCATCATCACCAGGGGCATGCCGGTCGACATGACATCCCTACGCAACAGGGAACACTTTCTTTTCTCTAGACTCCACAACCCAGCTCAACAAATAAGTCATCCTCATCCTAGTCAACTAAACCAGGACCAGGACAACTTATTTATTCATGTTTTTATTCCTTGTCCCTTTCTCCTTTCCCTGGTACAAGAAAAGCCAAAATAAACTTCCATGCGGCCTCACTCATCACGTAAATGCAGTATATGAAATTCCAGACATTTTAAATCCATCAGCGGATGAACACCTACGCATGGCATGTCAGTCATGGGGTTTATTCGGCCATAACTTCGCCATGCTGGTCAGTGCAGGTTGGTGAAAGGCTAGGACCAGTTCCGAAATCCCTCGCCGATTTTTTTTTTTGCCGTGGCCGGTAATCGAACTCGGGTCTCTGGGTTCATAGTACAGCGCGCTAACCACTATTCCACCCTTGTTCAACATGTTGGGGGGATACGGTAGGCAACAAAAAGGAATTTTTTTTGGAAAATGTCTATAGTATAATGTATGACCATAGTGCCACTGAAAAGCCCAATGGTTAATGAGCTCACCCACAATGCCCGTGTGGTTGAAAAGTGTTTCTTTCCCGCTCCGGTAATATATTCAGGCTGCTGGAAAAGTAAATTTTAAAAACCCCCACAATGCCTTTTTTAAAGAAAGCCATCGTGTGCGTGTGTCACCGTCCTAATCCCGAATGTTGAACATTGTAAACTCAACAACAGCCAAGCCCTGTCTGCCTTTCAGAGTAGCTTACATTGAGTGCTCTGACCTGCTTAATTTGAGGCCACGCAACACCAATAACAACCAAACTCAGTTAATCACTTCTGTATATTTTGAATAACAACTTAAGTATTCGAAATTGTGTCACTGTCATGAAATACATCATCCTCTGACAATGCTGATTACAAATGGCCATGATAGTTTACGACCTAACTAAACTCTTTTTCTATTTTACAATGTAAGGTCCACTGAGCTATATAGCTCTTATTCAGAAGCGATCTGGCCACAAATGATAGCTCAACGAAGTGACCTACATACACTTGCCGCCATAAAAGTTTTATGAACTCTACTTTTATCACATACACATTCAATTTATAGCCAGATGACAGGCCACTGACACAAACGCCTTTATTGAATGGGGCACCATTGACCCTTAAAACATCACAAGAGATAATACATACTCTTAGGTTTTTTCGGTAAAGTCACGTAGGTAAAAAATAAAATTAATAAAAGAAAAAAACCACGACGTTTCGGAGGCAACACGAAACGTCGTAATTTTTATTTTACTTTTATTAATTTTAATTTTATTTTTTACCTACGTGACTTTACCGAAAAAACCTAAGTATGAATCCTTGCAGTCACGAAAGCTTCAAATCTAAAGAGATAATATCTTCGGCTTATTCAGTATCCTCAATACTACACGTACACATCTTTCAATCCACGACTGGGCCAGTGCTTCACCCACGCTACGCGGGTCGTGTTGTCCTATTTGACCATACTTCACCAGTGCGGGTTTATGAATGTGGGGAGCAATAGACGATTTAGCATAAGCAGATCACGACGGCGTTGCTGTGATGTCAACACACGTACCCCCCCCCCCCCCCGAGTATATAACAGGCTGATTGTAAACGGTGGTTCCCCCAGCACTGTACACACTGGTCAAAACTTGTTTTACTTTCTGATATATGACCATATCCGACGGACTCAAGTTCCGTTTAATGGGTTTTCATGGGGAAACCCACAAACACGCATGGGTTGGTTAACACGAATTATAGGGGCGACCACATATTTTCCATAAGAGTTGTTTTTCTTTGGGTTAGATCGCGTAATTATGTGTCGTTAAACCCGCCACCACCCGACAAAGCCAATTGGTAAAGTTTTGTCACGTCAACAGAACGTGCCAAATCGTCAATGGCTGTGTCGGGTGGTGGCGGGTTTAGCGACACATTTATATTTAGGCGATCTAACCCCCCCCTAATCCCCTATATTATGGACGCATTAAATTTCGATGTAAAGTTTTCGTGACTGCAGGGATTCATATTCTTGGTTCTTTCGTGACTACCGAAAGAGCGAAGAATATGGACGCATTGTTTCTCAATTTACAGCCAGGCTACGAGGAAACTTGTAGCAAACTTCACACGTAGAATGTTTCAACGACAACAACGACAACAAAACTAGACTTAACATTTAATTTCAGTCGCAACCACGATACATCTCCGGTGGCGTCGCCCCAATGGATGGTAGTGGCGCAACACTGACCACAACTTTGGAACTTTTCTTTTTGATCTCACGAACTAAGCTTCAAACTCGCGCTGGGCAAGCCCAGACACATAATGAAAACCCCTGTCGCTTCCAACTTAAAACCGCACAGAAAAACAACGGCGACTACGACGACAGGACAGACTTCAGTGGCGATCGAGGCCCCCGATCGTTGTGGGAGGCGAGCGGGCCGGGGGTGGTGGGTGGTGGTGTTTGGGAGGCCCAGGCAGAGGAAGACACCCCCGTACCTGTCCAGCCAGAAGGTCCACGGCGAGTTGAGCGGCACTCCTTCCTCAACGATACCGTCCAGCACGATCATGTCGTCCGCGTCTCCGTGCTGCTGTTGTTGTTGTTGTGGCCTGTCGGCGGCTATTGCCGTCGTCACCGCGGCCGCCTCGTCCATTGCTATGCAGTCCCGACAAGCGGTGGTGGGGGGGGGAGCCGCCTCCCTCCCGAAACTCATACATCGGATAGACGGCGCGAGTGACCGACCTCCAATGGGAACGAGCCCTCGGCCGTCACGTGCAGCGGTGGCAGCCAATGGGCGCGGGCGATCCGCGCGTGCGCGCTACGGAATCTGATTGCGAGCGCGTCGGGCACTGCCGCGAACAGCTGAGCGTGACGTCACGGCCACGGTGACCTGCCGAGCCCCCGGGACGACAACACGCGTATCGATTCCTAGATTCTAGCCCGGCATGACTAGAAACTAAAAATCGATTGCCTACCGTACGCAACGCAGGCGTGGAATCGATTCTCTAGGTGGGACCAAGCGATTCGATTCGCCTGTTGAGAGAGGTATTTGTTCAGAAAGAATAATTAGGGTGGAGGAATCCGAAGCGCTATAAAGCTCTTTGTTTCTAAGATGTCCAGTAGGGGCGGCTCAGAACGTTACAACTACAAACAAAACAGAAACACAATAGGAGTGCAAAGTACAGGAAGGATAAACAAATCACTTAAAATAACATACAAATTAAACTAAACTATTGTTTTTATCTTACCAGGTAAAGCCATACCTGTCAACCCATATGATTTACCTGTATTCTTGTACAGGGAAATTTGAGTTTTCATGTCCATAGGGCGTACAGCCGTTTCAATACGGGCAAAAACATGTTTGTGTCTATTTGTGTTTCTCCCTTGTGATGGAACTTTGTAGGGTGAACGTTGAGATTTATAAGGGCACGGGGTAACCAATAAGGTTTGAATCGGTCTGTCATAAGGTAGGCAATGATAAGGGGTTGACAGAAATGATCGTTCAACAAAGTGGCTTATCGTGTGGAAATGTATAGCAGCTAAATAATCTTAATGCATAGGTACGGGGCTTTGTGTTGCGGATAGCGGTAGACTGAAGAGATAAGATAATATAACGGAGATCAGACCACGCATGGAGACAGTGGGTAAGAGAAAATAGCAGCTGTGCAGACGATAGAGGCAGCACAGACGCTGCAGTGCATATCTGATAGCGAGCTTGTTGGCCCATCATAGGACGGAAGCTGCAATATTTACGAAAAGATTGAGCAGACTATAATTGCATCTTGTGTAAATTTAATGGCGGTGAATCTTGCACGAAAGTATGTCATCAAACACATCACTGCATTTCACTGTAGCACTGTATAAAACCGATCTTCAATTTGTTCAAATTCACTGCTCTGATACTTTATTCTCTTCTGCTTTCGGTCGCTGTGGTTGAAATAAATTGGAATTTGATACAATATCTGGAAAGTCACCGAGAAATGTATATTTTACCATCATGTAGAAGCATAAATTAGACTTACCTTTTGTCTCCAGTGCTGAAGAAATAAATAAAGACACCAAATCCACTTTGTTGCTGCGTAGAATTATTTATTAGATTCACTTTCAAGAAAGTAACGTCAAACTTAAAGCGAATTTGCGAAAAAAAGGATTTCTGCTCGACCTTCTGCGTGAATGTAAAAAAGCACCGGCTCATGAATATTCATGACAGGGGGTGCGGCATGTGGAGTGACGTCACGTGCGTTCACACAAACAGACATTCTTGGCTCATTATAGGAGTAATACAAAGGAGACAATACTAGATAGACGTAACTATACCAAGCATAAGAGACGCTTAGAGCGAGCCTGAACAAACCGAGACATAACGTACACACGAGGCAGTACAAATGAGAAGGTACAAACAAAAAAACACATTACAAACAAGACGATGAAGAACCCATCATTGAATTTTGACCCTGAATCGTGACTAAAAATCAAATAGCCTAAGAGAAGATGAGGGATATATCATTATTTGCCAAAGACTTAAGTTAACGTTTCGTGCCCCTAACTTTCCTGCTGTTTTTTATAGCGTTGCACAAAACATTGAGCAAGCTGGTTGCCTCTGTTTTTTCATTTACAATTATTGAGCTATTTCAGTCAATCGCGACCCATTGTCTGAATCGAGTACAGGACTGAGAGAGATGTCCCGAGATTTGACTACCTTCCCGTCCCATCTTTCCTGGACAGCCCAGCCCGAAATTATGGGAATTAAACAGGCGATGTAGGAAGCAGAGGTGTGGACTCGAGTCATGTGACTTGGACTCGAGTCAGACTCGAGTCATGAATTTGATGACTTGCGACTCGACTTGGACTTGCATAACAATGACTTTGTCCCACCTATGAGATGTGGACTCGAGTCATGTGACTTGGACTCGAGTCAGACTCGAGTCATGAATTTGATGACTTGCGACTCGACTTGGACTTGCATAACAATGACTTTGTCCCACCTATGAGATGTGGACTCGAGTCATGTGACTTGGACTCGAGTCAGACTCGAGTCATGAATTTGATGACTTGCGACTCGACTTGGACTTGCATAACAATGACTTTGTCCCACCTATGAGATGTGGACTCGAGTCATGTGACTTGGACTCGAGTCAGACTCGAGTCATGAATTTGATGACTTGCGACTCGACTTGGACTTGCATAACAATGACTTTGTCCCACCTATGAGATGTGGACTCGAGTCATGTGACTTGGACTCGAGTCAGACTCGAGTCATGAATTTGATGACTTGCGACTCGACTTGGACTTGCATAACAATGACTTTGTCCCACCTATGAGATGTGGACTCGAGTCATGTGACTTGGACTCGAGTCAGACTCGAGTCATGAATTTGATGACTTGCGACTCGCCTTGGACTTGCATAACAATGACTTTGTCCCACCTATGAGATGTGGACTCGAGTCATGTGACTTGGACTCGAGTCAGACTCGAGTCATGAATTTGATGACTTGCGACTCGACTTGGACTTGCATAACAATGACTTTGTCCCACCTATGAGATGTGGACTCGAGTCATGTGACTTGGACTCGAGTCAGACTCGAGTCATGAATTTGATGACTTGCGACTCGACTTGGACTTGCATAACAATGACTTTGTCCCACCTATGAGATGTGGACTCGAGTCATGTGACTTGGACTCGAGTCAGACTCGAGTCATGAATTTGATGACTTGCGACTCGACTTGGACTTGCATAACAATGACTTTGTCCCACCTATGAGATGTGGACTCGAGTCATGTGACTTGGACTCGAGTCAGACTCGAGTCATGAATTTGATGACTTGCGACTCGACTTGGACTTGCATAACAATGACTTTGTCCCACCTATGAGATGTGGACTCGAGTCATGTGACTTGGACTCGAGTCAGACTCGAGTCATGAATTTGATGACTTGCGACTCGACTTGGACTTGCATAACAATGACTTTGTCCCACCTATGAGATGTGGACTCGAGTCATGTGACTTGGACTCGAGTCAGACTCGAGTCATGAATTTGATGACTTGCGACTCGACTTGGACTTGCATAACAATGACTTTGTCCCACCTATGAGATGTGGACTCGAGTCATGTGACTTGGACTCGAGTCAGACTCGAGTCATGAATTTGATGACTTGCGACTCGCCTTGGACTTGCATAACAATGACTTTGTCCCACCTATGAGATGTGGACTCGAGTCATGTGACTTGGACTCGAGTCAGACTCGAGTCATGAATTTGATGACTTGCGACTCGACTTGGACTTGCATAACAATGACTTTGTCCCACCTATGAGATGTGGACTCGAGTCATGTGACTTGGACTCGAGTCAGACTCGAGTCATGAATTTGATGACTTGCGACTCGACTTGGACTTGCATAACAATGACTTTGTCCCACCTATGAGATGTGGACTCGAGTCATGTGACTTGGACTCGAGTCAGACTCGAGTCATGAATTTGATGACTTGCGACTCGCCTTGGACTTGCATAACAATGACTTTGTCCCACCTATGAGATGTGGACTCGAGTCATGTGACTTGGACTCGAGTCAGACTCGAGTCATGAATTTGATGACTTGCGACTCGACTTGGACTTGCATAACAATGACTTTGTCCCACCTATGAGATGTGGACTCGAGTCATGTGACTTGGACTCGAGTCAGACTCGAGTCATGAATTTGATGACTTGCGACTCGACTTGGACTTGCATAACAATGACTTTGTCCCACCTCTGGTAGGAAGACGCCTGCCTACACGACCGATTAAATGGCAACAAGTTATTTGGTGATGTTCCGTTGGCAGTGGTGAACAAGGACAATTATTGTAACAAAAAAACTCAAGACACTCAATTAAATTGAAAGGGGAAAAAACATCTAAAATAGACAATGTTTTGGGTATGTCATATGATGAAGGGTCATTGCCCGAAACGTCACCTATTATATATTTGGTTTAACACGTAGGTTTTCGCGATATATTTGTTTTACAAAGTTCCTAGATGCAGACCCTGATTCAATTTCACAATCGTTACAGTTGATGACAAATGGGATAACAGACAAAAAACACTTTTGTAAGCGACATTACTGCATTGAAGTTGCACATTAATTTTCAATTTAACGGTCTGTTGTACTTTTGGGACACACCTTGCTATTAAGGATATTAAGACTAGCTCTGTTATCCCCTACATACTATCTCGTAGAAATGCTGAGCAACCTGAGGCAATGCCAATGTCCATAACCAAGCGCGTATTCGCCGATCCTCCATGAAATATCCTCCACATTTCAACTTGTCTGTACGCAATGAATCTGTATTTAACCGCCAGCATCAAACATCCTACACAGATGGAAATTGGCAATAGTCCACAACTGGGGTCACCCCAATCTCACTCAAAACCATAGACCGCAGAATGCGCACTGCCTGCTTAAATCATTGGCTGGCAGCAATATCAGATATTCACCAGGCTACGCCTGATTCCGTCCAGACTCATTCACCAACCTCCAACGGACCAGATACACGTTGTTGGTCAACTACCAACCATACGAAAGAAGCAGGCTGGTGCCAATATATTAGCTCCTTTTAAACATGGTATTATTACATTCTATTATTTTAAGGCTGTTATTAATATGCCATATTCATGCTGTTATTCCTAGCTATTGAGGATGATAATTATAGCTACTATGAAGATAGCACACTTGGCTCAATTTTAAGACTGGCACTATCAGCTCCCTGAAGGCGTGTTCTATTAATTATTAAGGCTGGCACAATGAGTTATTAATGCTTGCTTGGCACGCGATGTGATGATGTCAAAAGCAACAAGCCTTAATCCTCATGTTCATTACACCACTGCAGAACCTGCTCATTTTAATCTGAACCAACTGAGAAGAACTCCACCTCCACTGGAGTTAAGTCCTTTGCCAGGAATTGTTCCTTTGTTTTGAAGGGATAGTGCCGAGTAAGTTAAACACTATACCTCCACCCTCAACACCCCCCCCCCCCCCCCACACAAACATTTAAAATACTATCCTTTTGCCCGTAGATTGCAGTAAATCTGAAATATGCAATAGATGAATTGTTCAGCTCATGATTATTAATGATGGGGGTGCAGGAATTCATATTCTATGGTTCTTTCGGTAAAGTCACGTAAATAGAAAAAATAAAGATGAAAATAAAGTGAATAAAACATTTTTTATTCATTTTCTTTATGTATTTCAACGCGACCTTCCTCTGCGCAAGTGTAATAATCCGCCCACTCATTAATATTAATGAGAGCGGGTGGGCCTCATGTGGAGTGACGTCACGCGGGGGCTGGGTCTCATTTGGAGTGACGTCACGCGCGGGACACACGCATTCTTGGCTCATTATATTAGCAAATACACCCACACTATCGCTCTCAAATCTGTGCCATTTACCAATGCATTCAACAAAAAATACCCTTTCAACAAAGCATCCTGAATAAACCGGAGCTTGTCAGACAGATCTCGAGAAGCTAAGCAGTTTAGAGCCTGGATAGTTTTTGGATGAGCACGGTTGGCAATGTACGGTGCGAAAGAAGTTCAACAACAGCACGCAAAGCAAGCTGCGAGGCTATGTTGTGGGCAGAAAATCAGTGCCGCTACATCTTTTGTTGTTCGACTTTGCTCCAACGTGGAATTCCTCTCCACTTCCACCCACCCGTACTGACCAGCGTTGTGAAATATGGCCAGTGCCGGCGTCAGGTTTACATATTTTCTAAATTAGACGATTACACCGCAAATGACTCAATTGGGATAATACGCATAGCAATTATCGCTCACTACTGGCAGACTAAAGCCACATGTGACCTGAAAATGAGACTATCCTGGTCTCTCGAGTTCTCACCTGGTTATAAATAAACTAGACTTTTTATGGCAGCAACATGCAAACTTGTGGCCCTTTAATTTGTGATGCTGCAACTCACTTTGGTGGGCAGTCAACAGAAGCGACCATCCTAGTCCCGCCATGAACACGTGGAAATTCACCATTGGAACCTCATTTGCCAGTAAAAAAAACATGATAATTGTTGTTTTTACCCTTCTATCTGGCAACAAAACTGACACCTTTTTTACGAGGAGTCATGTTTGCATAGACCACAATACCTGCAGTCATAATGCAAAAAAGAAACATAACTCTGATAATGTATGCACTGTCCTTGAAGTTGATTGGTTCACACCCGAGACAGCTTTCCTTAGAGCCTAGTCTCATATGGGTTGGACCAGATGACGCCAAAAGGCTCTAAGGAAAGCTGTCTCGGGTGTGGACCAATCAACTTTATTGTTTTATTTTTATTATTTTATTATTTCCCTTCTACGTGACTTTACCGAAAGAACCAAGAAGATCAATTATCGGTACTAAGCACGCACGTGCTGACCCCTCCACCCCCCCCACAGCCCCTCCCCTCAGCAACCCCGCCCACCTCTTCCCACACACGCGAGCCCAGTGGGAGGAGGTGGGGGCTGCGCCTGCTGATTGGCCACGCGGCGAATCGCACGTCCACGTGATTTTTTTTGACAATCGACCAATGGCATGTCCTGGGGGTAGGGGTTGTGGGGGGGGGAGGGGTCTGTACGTCACGGCGGCCATCTTACTACGGGAAGTCGACGTCACCACACAACCTCACGGCAGGCGTTGGATGACGTGAGAAGCAGCGGCACCGCCCCGTCATCCAAACAAACGCCCTGACCCAACATGGCCGCCGAGTTGTACTCGCGCAACAAAAAGTGCGTCGCTAATGGGGGATTGAGAGGGGGGGGGCTCGCCGCGCCCGCCCTCCCCCCACCTATAAGAGGGGACGCAGCGCCCCAGCTCAAAGCGGAAGCGGCGTCGTCGTCCCCCCACTCCTCTAGGCGCGTGTACTGTGTTCCTGCGCATGCCTCGCATCCACCTCGCATCCACCCACCCACAACCACCCCCCACCACCATCCACAATCACCACCACCCCCCACCACCACCCACAATCACCCCCCACCACCACCCACAATCACCACCACCCCCCACCACAACCACCCACCCACCACTCGGCAATTTAGCAAACCTCGCCTCGCCACTCTTGTCACGAAGAAGGGCCGTTGCCCGGAACGTCTCCCCCCCCCACCACCTTTCATCGCCGCTAGAATATTTGTCGTCGTCGTCGTTGCTTAATTCCCTTTTGTTTCAAGGCGGCGTTATTGGCGAATGTGTTTTGAGCATTTTTTTTGTGTTTGCCGAGGCGTCAACCACCACCACCGCCACCAATATCCAACGCTGTGCCAACAACAACAACAACATTGTTATTATCGCATACAAATCGACGACAAACACAATCTTGTAGTACAACAACAACAAGGGAATTGTAAGCACAAAAGGAGTAGGGTGTCTTGAGAGCGTATGATGATATGTAGCTGTTGCGAGACATGGCGACTCCGGTAGCAGGAGGAGGAGACGGCGGCAACGCTTGGCGCTGCACCATTTTGTGATGGAGTTGTTGGAGCGGCGTTCCTCTCCGCGTCGTCTCGGAGATTCTCTCGCCTCTCCTCGTTCTTCCTTCCCATCATCTTCCTCCTGCTCGCAACCAAAGCCGGCTTCGTCGTCTTCTGCTGATGCTGCTGATGCTTTTGGACCACAGCCTCCGTCTTCGTTTCAGCTGCTGCTGCTACAACTGCTACTGTCGTTTATCATCATCAGTGGCGGTCGAGCAGAAGGATTCGGTTTATTTCGTTAAATATTCGTCTAAGTATAGGTAACGTAGACGTGATGGCGAGGCTGGTAGACGAATAACCACCGAGACAAATGCTGTGCTCCGAAAACACTGGAGCGCGTTTCTGCCGAGATAAGGAAAACAAAGAGATTATTAAAATAGGCGCGATAACAACGCAGGCAATGAATTAATAAAAATGTATTTATAAACCCGGGCGACAGTCCACCGAGACTCATGCCTGGCAAAGGTAGTCTTAAAACAGTATAACAGTTTTACAATGGTGCTAGAACACCACTGTGGAAGCCACAATAACATCAACACGCTGCGAGCCAGAATCCAGTTTCCATGATTTCTGCCACAACCAATTTGCCAAATCGCACCTCGGCGCCACTGCCGTGGACGACCAAGAACCAGAAGGTGCACAACAACAACAGCCTGCTGCTGCTGCTGGTGGTGGCAATAGTGGTGGTGGTGGACACGAAGGCCGAGCAAGCTGCCTTCTGCCCTCCCATGGCGAACTCCAGCCACTTGCTGCTGCCCCAGCAGCATCAGCTGCTGGGCTTGGGTCTCCAGGCCCTCCCTCTGCTCGCCGCGGTCAATGGCAGCTTCCAGCAGCTGGGCGGAGGCCCTGCCACGGCCACCACGGCCGCCGTGGCCTCGCTGGCTAAGATCTCTTCGCTGGGCCTCATCGTGGCCGTGGGCGCTGCGGGCAACTTGCTGGTGGCCTTCGTGATCCTGCGCGAACGCAGCTTGCGCAAGGTGCCCTACTACTTCCTCCTGGACCTGTGCGCCGCCGACCTCCTGCGCTCCCTCGTGTGTTTCCCCTTCGTGCTGGCCTCCATCACATCGTCACCTGCGCCGGTGACGGCCGCTGCTGCGGCTGCTGCGGTCGTCACCTCGTCGGCTTCGTCGCCGGCCTCGTCCGTGGTCTCCTCCATCTCGATCGCCGCGGCCGCGGCCGCAGCTGCAGCCGCGGCCGCCGCTTCGTCAGCCTCGTCAACGGCGCCTTCCTCGGCGGCTGCTGCTGCGGTGGCCGCCGCGGCCTCCTCCTCGCTGTCGTCGTCTTCGTCGTCGTCTTCGTCGTCATCGTCGGCGGCTGCTGCGGCCGCGGCGGCCTCGTCGGCAGCGGCCGCCGCGATGTCGGCCTCGTCCTCCTCCTCTTCCTCGTCCCCGTCGTCCTCGTCTGCGTGGGGCTACGGCTCGCGGCCGTGCAAGTATCTGGCCTTCACGAGCGTCCTCTTCTGCTTCCACGCCGCCTTCATGCTCTTCTGCGTAAGCGTCACGCGTTACATCGCCGTCGCTCACCACCGCTTCTACTCGAAGCGCATGACATCGTGGACTTGCGCCGCCATCGTGTGCATGGCCTGGATCCTGTCGGTGGCGATGGCTTTCCCGCCCGTCTTCGACGTGGGCACGTACGCCTTCATCGCCGAGGAGGGCCAGTGCACCTTCGAGCACCGCTACTTCAAGGAGAACGACTCGCTGGGCTTCATGCTCATGCTCGTGGTCATCGTGTTCGCCACCCAGGTGGTCTACCTCAAGCTCATCCTCTTCGTCTACGACCACCGCAAGATGAAACCCGTGCAGCTCGTGCCGGCCATCAGCCAGAACTGGACATTCCACGGCCCCGGAGCCACTGGGCAGGCGGCGGCCAACTGGATCGCCGGCTTCGGTCGAGGTCCCACGCCGCCCACCCTCGTGGGCATTCGGCCCTCGGCAGCTGTAGGGGCCGGCGGTGGAGGTGCTGCTGGTGGTGGCGGAGCTGCTGCTGGTGGTGCCGGTGGAGGAGGAGGAGGTGGTGGTGGCAACGGCGGCGGTGGTGCTGGTGGTCAGAACAAGCGCCTGCTGGTTCTGGACGACTTCAAAACCGAGAAGCGGCTGGGCAAGATGTTCTACATCATGACCCTGCTGTTCCTGGTGCTGTGGGCCCCCTATGTGGTTGCGTGCTATTGGCGAGTGTTCGTGCGTGCGTGCAGCGTCCCACCAGCCTACCTGAGCGTGGCCGTGTGGCTCAGCTTCGCCCAGGCTGCCGTCAACCCTTTCGTGTGCTTGGTGTCTAACAAGGAGCTCAGGCGCTGTCTGTATAGCGCCATCCCATACTGTCGCAAGCCGCGCCTGCCACACGAGGCATACTATGTCGTGTGAGAGCCCTCGCTCCGGTGTGTGTGTGGTTTGGTGGTGGCGGTGGTGGGCTTTGTCTGGGTCCCGTTGTGGGCTTGTCTTTTTTGCCACGCGCAAAGAGATCAGCTAGCCCCAGGGGTGATGTGTCGGTGATCGAATATTCGAGAAGGTAATGGTTGTCCCTTAATATAAATTTGAGGGGGGGAAATAACATTGGAGGGTAAGCTGATGGCATTTCTGACCCCATGTGTGTGTGGTTTTTTCGCAGAGGCTTTTAACGTGTAATCGGGCAGACTGGATAGGTTTCCACTTTCAGAGAGCAGTCAGGCCTGTTATTAATGCTGCTTAGTTGCTGGATGTTATTGGCAAGTGCACTCCCACCAAACAGTGGAGGAGGCCTGGTACGTTCGTTGGTGGGTTTTGTTTACGTGCGCATTTGTTTTTTTTAAAGATGGGGCATTTTGATCGTGACCGAGATTGGGATCAAGGTTTGTGTGGTGGGATGTTGAAAAGCTGTGGGTTAGATTTAGGTTGGAGGATCGGTTGTTGTGGGGGTTTTTTTTTTACGTTTCTCGTTTTTGCCTGCAATTTGAGGTGGTAAGTTGATGATGGTTGAACAACTGACCGGGCAGGATTTGTGAACAGAGCTCGCAAGAGAAAAACTCGCCCTTTGTACAGCATCATGATTCGTTTCAGTTTTTTTAATTCATGTTATAATCAGCACCTTCGCGATAATGTTATTGTTAATGCGGTTCAGTCTTAATTTATTCTATTATGCATATTGAAAGAAACCACTAGAGTATTTTCTTTGAATACTTATTTCTGTAATGGTGCAGTCTCCATTTGGGTGATGCACATTTTTTATTATCTGCTGCTGTTTCTACTTGTTTTTTGGGATATCCATGTATTTTATTTCGTCTCACTGTCATGACCTATTGAGTGCTTGAGTTTGTTGTGCGAGTATGCATGCTTTTCATTTAAAATCGACAGTATTAAGAAAACGCTAACAGATGCTGCAGAAAAGCAGCCAACTAAAACATCGGACATTCGACGGCCTGTGCAATTATAATAATGATTGAAAATTTGGAAGGGGAAATGTACGGAGCTGACTGAAACAAGAAAAAAAAACCCCATCAAAGGTGGCCACGGGGGTACACCGCTTTGATCGACAACCTTCCGTATCCGACTGTGCATTACGGTGACACAAGAGCGGCAGCTTCAAGAGACGGAACACGGCAACTGTAGTGTTTGGTACGCTTTTGGCAGAAGGTCAGTAATTAAAACAAAGCTTGTCCCAAGACACTTCGAACGGCAATTTCATCAATGAACTGAAAACAGGTTGGTGACGGGGAGTGGTGGTGGTGGTGGGGGGGGAATGGGTGTGAGATCGCTGCAAGAAACCCAAGCCTGTTATTTTTTTGTAATTCTTTTTGGACACGCGCCCAAGCAAGGCATGCATGTATGTACGCGTGCACGGTGGTCATTGACAGCTCTCCTCGTGACACGTGTGTATATGTGTGTGTGAGCGAGCATTCTCTCCCTGGCAGACATTCGCTATGATGCACTGCACAATCAATGTGGTGAGGCTGTTCGCCGGGGCCATTCCGAGGGCCCACCCCCCCCATCTCCCCTAGTAGCGCGCATGCGTCCGTGACATCGTTCGGGCAACCGCACTTGAATGACAATTGCGGTGGCAACGCTCGCCCTGTTTTGTAATGAATAGACGTCGTCTCTGGGACGGGAATTAACGGACGGTGCGCCGTGCAATCTTTAAAAAAAAAACGCGCTTCTCCCAATGTACTTTCTGAAACGAAACAAAAAATACTGCCTTTAAAACGTGTTGGTTTTTTTTTCTCATGCAGTCACAAGTGCCAAGAAGCGGACCACGAAAATGGGAAATCGTTATTGTACACATGGATTAATTTCTCGCAGCTTTGTAATGTACTGTACATATCCCCCTGTAGCTATATTCTAGAGAGGAACAAGATGTGCTCGTATGTGTGTGTGTTCGACAGTCAATTTTTTTTTTATCTCTTCGACTCTTAGAAACTTAAGGGTTCCTTATTTTTCCTGTTGCATATTTTGAACATTTTCAAAGGAGCAAATGTGTTGCTGTGATTGATACGTTAAAAGGTTACTTGGACACGTGACTTTGGTTGGATCTGTGTGGGGAAACCACAGGATCCATGCCCTAAAGATTCATGATGATGATGATGATTTAAGCGTAATTTTTTCTCCTTTGTATTTTGGATGTCTAAATACAAATGATTGTTTGCACAGAAAGGGTGTGTTTGAGATATAAATTATGAGCTGCTACATTCTTGACTCTTAGGTGACTACATTGTGATTTTTTTTCTCTATGTATTGTTTTAATGTGTTATGGCACCTGTGATATGAACATTTCACACCAAATCATCAAGTTTATTTATATTTTAAGGGCTCTCGATTTTTCATGACAATTTTTTGTATTCATATTTTTGCATATATCCTTGAACATTCCCTGCTGCGGCCTGGCATCCGTAAACAAAAAATTGTCATTGTTTTCAACAAAATAATGTGCATTTATCATCGGCATATCATTCACATCAAGGTAAGCCTGATGCTTTCACGCATCTTGTACTATACAGTGGGTACATATAGCACTTGATTCCAATAGTTCTTACATCCCCTCTTCATTCATATAAAACTATGAACTATGAAAATATTTTTATTTCACCAGATGAGGCCCACTGAGCTATATAGCTCTTTTTCATGAGTGGCCTGGCCACAAATGATAGATCAACGAAGTGGGTATCATGTGGAAATGTATAGCAGCAGCCAAAGTCTATTAATGCGTGTTTCGAAATGGAGGAGAACATCTAAACTCCAAATACTGTACAACAGGCGTCAGGGTCGGAATCAACACCCACGACCTCCTACGTGCCAGGCGAGGGAGTTAACATCTCGCCACTGTGGCGCCCCAAATCTCCTTCCGAACATCTCCATTATCGGCATCAATTCATCAATCAATATCAAATCTAAATGTTCACAATACACGCTTTGAATATCGGGTGCAAAGGTAGATTTTTGTTTTCTCCCCATGTGTACGGTTTATTTTGTCATCCCTCAAGGATGTGGAGGCCTTCAGCAATGGATAAGCTCATGGCCGGTGATGATTCTTTTTAATTTATCGGGCAGTCTCACATGGCCCACTTTGTTCACTCGAGGCCGCTGCATTAAAATTGGGACGATTGATTCTTGAATTAAATGGTAATCCTAACTCGTGACAATTCGTAGAATCACGGGAGGGTTGTTTGGGTGGGTGGGAGAGAACAATCATTAACACCGCTGCTTCCTTCCCTATCGAGCGCTTCGTGTGGCGGGTCATCCCTCCCACTCCCATGCCTCCCACTCCCTATCGCCTCTCATCCCTTCTCTTGTCTCCCCGTCCATACCTGTAGCGCCGCATTTCACTTCGTGTCGTTTGCCGCCACAAAACGTTCCGGCGTGATCATTCCGTGGGTTGTGAAACCGCAAGCAAGGAGGAGGGAAAAGTCGCGGTCGTAAATTGGCCGTGAATTGATGACTCTAACTCCAGATTTGGTCGCTTGAAGAAAATACAAATTCAAACGAGGCGCGTGTGCGCAACGGAGGACGGGAGATGAAGGGGTGGAGCAATGAGCGGCCCCCTTTGCCAAAACGAATTGGCGCGCGCGTACATTTTTTTTCGTGATCATTGATTATGGGTGTCGGCCCGTGCCAAGGAGATCTTTATTGAAGTGGAACAGCTGTTGGCAATATGTTGCGGAGCGGCCATCTCCGCGGGGATGTTTTGTAATTTTTGGAGGTATTGTGTGAGAAATACTGCGTAAAAAAAATGGTTCATCCTTTATAATTACATTAATCTAGGTGATAATAATGCCTAATGAGTGCCGATTAAGGATTCGCTTCGCTGATTTCGTGAGACTGAATGAAACCCATGTCAGATCTCAAAAGCTAAGCGGGGTTGAGCCTGGATAGTAGTTGAATGGGCGTCCACCTTTTGTAAAACAGGTGTAAACTGCTGCGGTGCTAAATTGTCGGCACAAGACGGTGTAGCATAATCAGTTATTGTACTGTACCAATAACCCAACGTCTATGCTCCCACCATTTGCCAACCAGAATTCTGAATTGTGCCAACATAACCCCCACGGATCCACACGACATCGTTAGGCCCACTGTTCGGCAGTGGGTTGACAAAAATGTTATGCAAGTGTACAATTTAAAACCAAATGCATACTGTCGACATCACAAGGTTGATCAAGGGTAAACTGGCCAAAATTAAATGGAGATGGAATGCCCATGGTAAAAGTTACTCATGGGAAGATGTCTTCAATGAGATGCTGTTCGTCTATCCGGGAAGAGAAGTGCACAGAAATTGATGGACATCACTATTAAGGGAGTTAAACGCAGGATGGGAGCCTATTTCAGGACGCCCTATTTTTTTCTGCAAAGCTTTCTCCTCCCCGCTCAATTATTCTTCGCGAACCACCAACGCGTCGGTTTAGCTCATTTCCCTCCTAGCGTTTACGTTTCACTGTCATGATTTTTTTTTTCTCTCTCTTGACGAGGCTTCAATGCCAGGCGACGGTCATGAACGCGGGGCACTGCATCTCAATTTGCAATCCTGGCCCCGGTATTCAAGAGCGAGCAACGCCAGGGCCAAATTTATATCCCGGTTGCCCCTTTTATCAAAGACAAATAACCCCCCCCCCCCCCTAAATCCTCATCGCCATATAGGCTGTTGGGGCAAGTGCTGTCGGCAAGCACTTGTCAAGGCCGAAAGCACATGTAGGGGTAGCTGCGGCAGAGGTCGCAAACGGGTTTTGATTCCTTACCCGTACCCGGCCGTACCAGGGTCACAAAAGGGTACCCGTGCCCGGCCGGGTACGGGTAGGGTACGGGTATCGAGTACCTGATTGCGACCTCTGGGATGAAGCCATGTTGCAGGCGCGGGTGGGTTGATTCTAGGAACTTGAATTGTGAGAAGAGACAAGACGTTGGGAAATGAGTGACAAACAGTTACTCATCAGTGACTCAGGGTCTACCCGTACCCGTACCCGGCCGCACCAGGGTCGCAAACGGGTACGGGTAGCCAGGTATCGGGTAGGGTACGGGTATCGGGTACCCGGTTGCGACCTCTGAGCTGCGGTAGCGAGATGTTAACGACCTCGCCTGGTATGTAGAAGGTCGATGGGGTTCGATCCCGACGCCTGTATATTTGTAGCTTACATGTCTCTCCCCATGGGCGTGTGGTTATTCTCCGGGTTCTCCAGTTTTTCCCACCACATTCAGGAACATGCATTTAGAATCTTTGGCTGCTATAAATTTCCACGTGATAAACCAATTCGTTGAGCTATTGTGACCAGGTGGCTTTTAACAAAGAGCTCAGTGTGCCTTACCTGGTAAAATAACAGAGTTTATAGTTGAGGTCAGCGTGGCCTGCACCACACTTTTATTTACCCAGTGCTGACATTTACGCACAGCGCCAGGTACTAATTTTAAGACCGAGTTGGTATGTTTAAATTATTTTGCACCCTACGTAGCCAACCGTGCTAATCGGAGGTGCGAGTTGACCTGGGGAAGGCTCAGAATTGGTTCAGATAGTTGCCGCTGATGTTGCCCACGATTCGGAATCTAACTGGAATGGCAAGGTTTTGTAGGGCAGAGTGCTAACCACTACACGACCGCTGCACACACATACGAAACACGCACAGTGTGCCCTGCAGCTGAGGAGAGTAGGGGGAAGCGTTAATGTTACATGGTTAAACGCGAACCAATTTAGGGTGTTCGTGAGGGTTATGTTAAACTAACCTATTGCGTAGGGCAGGGGTGTCCACAAACTTTTTGCAAAGAGGGCCACATTTGATAAAGTGAAGATGCCCGGGGGCCAATGGTTCCTTTTGACATTGTTTTAACCACAAAAGTTACGTGGAAATACACACTGTTATAAAAAAAATTCATTGTCACAATTACCTTTATTTTTCAAATGACAATGTAACCAAATATAAGCCACTCAGGCAGACGGGAACAACTCTAAAAACGCAATTCTGCCTTTCATTCAGTCAGATAACATTGAACAAACTGTATAGAATACCTTAAATTTCCATGAATTTTATGATGTATTTATTCTGACAGAGCTGGTGAGCCATAACTAACACATTATAAGACCGAAGCTGCGGGCCGTATGAAATCTGCCCGCGGGCCGGACTTTGGACATGCCTGGCGTAGGGGAATAGCTGTGTTAGGGCAGGTGTGGGAAATATTTTCCCTGCTGAGGGCTGAGTAGGAGGACGTTCACATATTATTGTTTCCCGGTTTAAAAAATATAATTTAGTAGCCCGATCAGCTTTGCTCGGATGCTTGCAGTGGCGTGACGGATGAATCGTTTTTTTACGGGCCGTTTTGAAAGGGGTTAAGGCCTCGTGTTGCCGTGAACCGTATGCCATTGTGAGACGATCCGTGAGCCGTGGGTAACGCCACCCCTCTCTGCGTTAGGGCCACGTGAGAGGCATTAACAAGGGGGTGTCGTCAAATTGTCGCCACTCTTGCGGTGAAATGCTCACACCATTCCACGCGCCGGCACACTCGGTCACTGTGTCCGAGTCTTTTTTTCAAACACAAGCCCTACGTGAGAACGTCATTAGCGTAGTGAGATTTGTTGAAAACAACGGGATCGACGTACGACCGAGTTGGTGTTCGCGGTCGTGCTGTGGAGTTCTCTTCCACGCGCTGCGAGACTTTGTTGTGTGCCGAAGAAGCTTCCAGAACGTGGAGCGAAACGTCGGACATCGTGCCGAGCAAGCACAGCGGGTACCACCCGAATCGCACATCGCGGAAGATCAGCACGACGCACATGGCGCCGCGCTGTCTTTGCGGCAGAACCCGAAATTCTCGCAGCGTGAAGCGAAAAACGAATTATTCCAAAGCGGACGCGTGCTATAACATCTTTTTTGTTAATCGGACAAAAAAACCCGTGAGCCATCGAGCGGTTGTTTACGTGCTCCGCTCGCTCACCGCAAGCGGCGCGATAACAAAGACCTTTCGGGTTTTAACTTAATACGCGTGGTCTCGGTGTGAGTTGCCTGTAAGAACGTTTAACACGTAGGCTTTCGCGAACAATATCATCCATAATAGAGGTTATGCCCCCTCAACTCTCCCCATTCTGAGAAGAAGCCCCATTGAGGTCAAACCCCCCCCCCCATCTTGACGGCGTGGAGACCGGACTGGTCCCGGGGGCTCGGGGTAGGTAGGTCGGTGCGTAAAAGGGTGTCGTCGTAATCGCGTCTCCAGCGGACGCTTGTGGCGTCAGTGGGCTGAGCTTCGCTCCTGTGACAGACGGTTCGCAGCCACCCCCCCCCCCCCCCGGGAAGGAGGACGGGGGGAAGGTAATATGATCTCGACACCCGTTGCGTCTGTTATTACGGCGCTTGCTTTAAGCGACGCCGCAGAACCTGACGCGCGTGCAATATTTAAATCGTTCAAAAATCCCAAAGCCACGTGGCTCGCTTTAAACTCAACATTGGCCACCTTGCGCCCCAGCACCTCGTGTATTTTATGAGAAGCGCGCCTTAAGAGGACTGCTCGGGCAATCTATTAACGCAGCTCTATCGAAGAAATGCGTCAGGATACGTACCCCCTTGCAGACTTGTACGGAGGGGGAGGGGGGCGGGTGTGGGGGGGGTATCTCTCAATTAGAACCTACAGTTGCATCCACAGAATTGATCCGGGTAATTTTCAGTCGCTATTTAATTTCCAGGCGATAGTTTTTTTTTTATCCACTGCATGATACTTTTGTAAGCGGAACAAAACGAGCCGCAAGTATCGTATTCAATGAAATGCGCGTGTTGGGTGTTTTTTTTTATGTAGTTATTTTTTGTACTCTTGTACGGTTCGTCTCACATGCCCATGGACGTTCTGTCCATGGGCGGTGAGGTGGTGGGGAGCTCAGACGTGGGATATACAGATCAGCACTGTTTAAAACACGTAGTTCTTTCGCGACCAATATCCACAATAGAGGTGTTTTGGGTCAAATCGTTAAGTCCGCAAACCACACCAACGAAACGTCACGGGACTCGAATTGTGAATGTTGTTGGGTTTACTCTCCAACACGCAAGCGGTGTGCTGTGCTAGGAACGAATTGGTACGTTCTGTTTACGCGACATAATTTACTAATTGGCTGTGTCGGGGTTTGGCGAGCTTAACGACACATTTATATTGACGCGATCTGACCCAACAAAACGTCTATATGTACATGGTGTTTTAAAAGATGTTAACACTTATATGGGACTATCGTTTTTAATAGAAAAAAATAACGGATAATACACTGTAACTTGATAACAAATTAATGTTAATAGCTTCAAAAAGTCAGACAGTCTCTACTTGTTCGCCATCATTCTCAACACGTGCCTGGAATCTTCTTCAGGTTGTCTCCAGAGCCCGGAGGCACATTTCTTGTGGTATTGTTGCAAATTCTCAGAAGTGTTCACATGTCTTTTTGAAGCACCCTGTATTGTTCAGAACAACACTGTCCAGCATTGCCCTTGCAAAGCACGAAGCATCTCAAAACTCCCTCGCCAAATGAAGCAAAGGACAACGATAACGCATCATCACCCGTGTCGTTGAGATTCGAGACCTCTTGAAAGTTGAAATGTGGACATGTTTTGTTCGATCCAATTTAGTTCGTGAGTACATTTGAACATTTTGAGAGTTGGGCTACGTCAATGATAAATGTGTACGTGGTACGGGTTGCATTTTGTTAATCCACTGCTGGATGAGGTGCTCCCCACGCTGTGGGGGTGATTTGCTGATGCGTCACCGTGCTGGTTTGGTTGGTGAGTGCTGGGCAGGTAGCGTAACGGTACAGCACTTGAGTGTACTCTACCGCACTGCCCTCTACTGCCCATCACGTTGCATAGCACCGTAGCTTCCCAAGACGCACCCTGGTTGTGCATCGCTGGTGGTCGCTCATGGATGCACCAAGGCCGTAGCCATGGAGTCAACATTGGGGTGGACCAAATCTTCCAGGGGGTCTGGGGTCCCCCCCCAGAAGAATATCTACATTTGAAAACTAATTTCCTACCTAAAATATAAAAAAAAATTCACTAACACATGGGATGGACTTTTAAATTATTTTTTACAATAATTTCTAATAGTGTATTGTATTACATTGCTCTGTTTTTTTCTTTTTTACCTTTTATTGTTTCATTGTATGTAATGGCAGATATTAGGGATTCATAAAGTACAACCATAACCACAATCATATAAACAGAAATCTATGCATTGTTATATGAAGACAAGTCCAGATATTGTGGCCAAGGTTTAGCAAATTGTTGTTTGAATTTACATAGCATAGCAATTTTTTAAATATTGTTTATAGCAATATATTGCGGGGACATTTTGAGCATATTTGATTGTTGGGGGGGATGTGTCAGCCGACCCATGGCACCTGGGTCTGTCCCGAGACCTCCTGTGAGCGAGCCTTCGACACTTCACGTGGCCTCTTAAGTGCACCTGGCCTGGCACAGACGCCTTGGTGACGTCACCGTCACTTCGTGGCGAATGCCGGGTATTGGTTTCGGCTTCGTGCCGTTATTGATTAAGGAACCATCACCGTCTCGCATTCACCACGTGGTGCGTTGCGACTCTTGAAATACTGAGGGTTTTTTTTTTTACCGAATTCGAAAATGTCTCTTCTTGTTACTTTGGATGCCGACCCCTGCCTGGACCGAGCGGTATAGCGGCCTGGTGCAGAGGTTCAAGGTTTGAATCCACCGGGCGCCCTGGTTATTACTGCGGGTTATATTAACCGTGAAATTAACCCGCCGTCTGCTTCGAAGAGTATAGGCCCAGTGTGCGCTGGCACACCGAGACAACAACAAAAATACAAACCCCACAATTACTCAATCGGGATAACGCACAGCGGGCATCGATGCCGACTGCGAACACTCGGCAAGACCCTCTTGAAAAAGAGTCTTGAGACTCAATGCGGCTTTCCAATCAGAATGTTTATTTATACTGGAAGTATCCCATGAGCTATATAAAGCTATTTTTCATTGATGTCCAGGCGGGGCGGGTCATATCGTTAAAACAACAAACAATACAAAAACACGATAAGATTGCAAAGTATAGGAAAGGTAAACAAACCACTTTAAAATATATACAAATGAAACAAAACTATTTTTTTTTATCTTACCAGGTAAAGCCCACTGAGCTATTAACTTGTTTTTCAGAAGCGACCTGGCCCCAAATGATAGCTCAACGAAGTTGATTATCGTGTAGTTGCCCTCTCCGCGGAAATGATCAATATTAAGCCTGTGAACTGTTATAGTATCAGTGGCCAGCCGTATGCGTACACACACGCGGAGTGCACATTTCACGGGGTCACGACGCATCTATTCTGCATATCGTGTTCACCTCTTTAAATATATTTTTAAATCAAACAAACAAAAATATGAAACCTCGCGAATAGCTCGCTCTGATGCAAATGTGATCGTTCCCGAGTGGACGTTCGCTCGTCGAGAATTCTCGGCATGTTCAAAGGTAAATGAATGAATGGATGAATCGGCAGGTTGTGCAAGTTGTGCGTGGGGAGGTGGGGGGCGGGGGTTGCGCTGCCCTACGAACCCGAGTTCGACTCTCGCTCACGGCCAACACAGATGACGATTATCTGAACCGGGTCCTGGACCTCCCCTAGGTCGACTCAGCCCCAAATGAGTACCTGGTGCGGTGTGTAAACATCGCCGCTGGTTGAGACAAAGGCGGTCGGGCGTGGTGTTGGTCACCCACCGCCTCGTGTACCGTGCCAGCCTTCATAGGTGCCCGCTAACCGCACTTGCCCTAAGCCTGTTAAGGGTTATATGGGGGATATTTGGGGAGATGAGGGTGTGCATTTGGCGTAGTGGTTAGCGCACTGCCCTACGAACCTGGCGACCCGAGTTCGATTTCCGAATATGACCAGCACCCGTGACGATTATCTGAACCGGTCCTGGACCTCCCCTACGTCGACTCGACCTCAAGTAACTATACCTGGTGCGGTGTGTAGACATCGCCACTGGTTGAGGCAAATGCGGTCGGGCGTGGTTGCCGGCCACCCATCCCCTCGTGTGTCGCTCCGGCCTCTATAGCTGCTCGCTCACAGCACTTGCCCCAATAGTCTGTTGAGTCTACACTGGGGGGGGGGACCTTTGTCTTTGTTGCGTTCCAGACGCAAGGAGGCTGCATTCACGTCCACGCGTGTCCTTGCCTGAGGCTGCGCGCAGCATGCAGATGCGAGTTTCTCGGTGTATAATTTGCACACATTCAATATTTCCGGCACGCGTGAGATTTGTTGTTTTGTTTGTTTGTCGTCGTCGTTGCTGCAAAACGAAACCATGCCAGGAGGTCGCGTGCCTCCAGTAATAGTTTTATTTACAAGCACATCAGTCATACATGCAAGTTCCCTTCAACCCATTAAATGGGCTGATAATTGTTTTTTTACCCTTTTATCTGGCAACAAAACTGACACATTTTTTACAAGGAGGCATGTTTGCATTGACCACAATACCTGCAGTCGGAATGCAAAAAAAAACATAACTCTGACAATGTATGCACTGTCCTTGAAATTGATTGGTCCACACCCGAGACAGCTTTTTTTCGAGCCTAGTCTCACATGGTGTTGGACCAGATGACGCCAAAAGGCGCACAACTCAAAGACAATGCACCATCAGAGTATGAGAGCTCGGGGCAAGCATTTACACCATTGGAACCTCATTTGCCATTAGCAAAATACTGGCAAATGAGGTTCCAATGGTGCCATTAAATGGGTTCAAGGAAACCTTTATTTACTGCTGTGCTCATGGTATATAAGTGGCAAGATTTTGAATGATTCTTTGCTCGGAGGGCAGGTTAAGATAAGCAGAGTTGAGGTTGGATAGGGCCCGGATGGGTTACTCAAAAGTCGGCTGCGATGCCACGCGGTCGTCAGCAGAGGGCAGTGCGATTCTTGTACTGTCCTGTGCTCCAAGGACAAAGATCTCCCGTATAGCCTTAGCAGACTGTTGGGGCAAGTTCCGTGAGCGAGAAGCACCTATGAAGGCCGACACGGCACGCGAGGGGGTGGCGTGGTCACCACCTCGCCCCTGCCGCCTTTGTCTCCCCAGTGGCGACGTTCAGACACCACACCAGCTTACTCGTTTGAGGCTGCGTCGACCAAGGGAGAAGCCCAGGGCTGCTTTGGATAATCGTCACTGGTGTTGGTGGCCGTGAGTGGGAATTGAACTCGGGTAGCCGCACTGACCAAAGTGGTGAAGTATGGTCAAACAACCCTCACGGTGTGCAGAGACCCTCATTCAGCAGTGGATTGATTTTCTTTTTTAAAGGCTGTACTTGTGCCTACTGTAGACGCGTTTTATTGTTTGGGGTGACCCATGTCTGAATATTCAGATACAACGTGTATGTAGTTCCTTCCTGCATTTACTAAACCACAGTATCAACTAATTTTTTATTTTAATTTTACCAGGTAAGGCCCACTGCGCTATACAGCTTTTTTTCAGTAGCGACCTGGCCACAAATGATAGCTCAACGAAGTGGCTTATCACGTGGAAATGTATAGCAGCCAAATACTCTAAACGCACGTTTCTAAATGTGTAGAGAAAACCCGGAGGATCCGGAGAAAAAAACCACGCCGGCACGTGGAGAGAGACACGCAGTCTCCAAATATACAACAAGCGTAGTCAGGGTCGGGATAGAACCCACGACCTCCTGTATACCGGGCGAGGTAGTCAACATTTCGCCACCGTGGCGCCCCATTATTGTTTACTGTTATACTGCGGTAAGCAATGGGGAAAGTCCCTAATGACAACATCGGAGGTAAGCGTTTCGATAGCATTAAGCAACAACAACAACACAAAGGTTGTGCTGGGTGGGACATGTCCAGGATCGAGGAGAGCCGACACAGAGACTGCCGTAGCATCGGAGTGGCCTCCGTGAGTCCGGCGACCGAGGGGGGGGGGAGGGGGACACCTAAGAGCAGGCGGTGGGAGACTGCGAGAGGCCTGATCTCGAAGGTCGCCACTGGGGTAGCGGCTGCGGCATCAGGCGGAAGGGTCGGGGAGAGTTGGCGTTGAGGTGCGATGGCATCAACGCCTTTTGACAGGCGATGACGCCTTGGAGGTGATCGTACTCGCGGACTGACAAGCACGCCACTGACAGCAAATACTCGACGTCGGAAAGCAGCGGCACGGCTTATATAATTCGCTCCACGATTACGACATACACGCAAACGCACTGTGCATATAAATAAATGTACATATAGACCAGGGTTAACAATAGAGGCTTCAAATGGCTTTATATTTTAGTTTCCAATTCACCACTTGACTATGAACCTGAATGGACTCGACAGGTGACTGAACTGCACGTGACCTGACCCTTGAACCGACTCCGTTCATTGCTTAGTCGCCTAATGAGCCAGTGTGGCCTGCTTTGCTCATACAGGGCTTCATAAATATTGAACATTTGGAGGGCGCATGATTAAATCACTCACAATGCACCTGATCTCATCAGTTCTTACAAGCTCAGCAGGTCTTTTGAGCCACGATACAGTGCCTTGGATGGGCGACCGCCACGCGCAACCTGTGTTATAGGCTGCAGGGGTTTATGTTGTGGGCAGCAGAGGGCAGAGAAGTAAACATACATTTTGTGTGTCGTGCTATATGTGCTCCTCTGTCCTCCCCCCCCTCCTTCGCCAAACCCTCCGCTGACCATCGATGGTGAAGTATGGACCACTGAACTGCTTTTCTGTGTGTTCAGTGTTGTCCAAACCCCCGCACCTCCGAGTAGCACGCTTGGCTACGCGCGGTGCGAAAGAAGGGGGGCTCTCATCCAGCGGTGGATTGACAAACTGCGCCGTAGATGCGTCATTCAGACGCTGTCTTTCCGACAGACCTGTTCTTCACCTGAGAACGGCTGCTTGCGTTGTGGCCGAAACGTCGTGAGGATTATTTTATAATGTTTTATTTTATTTATTTTATCATTTCCCTTCTACGTGACTTTACCGAAAGAACCAAGAAGATGAATTCCTGCAGTCACGAAAGCTTTAAATCGAAAAGTAATATATGGAGTTGAGTGATTCATGATCAGCCGTCGGAGAGGCGATGGCTGGCGATGGCGGTCATAGCGAAGTGCCCTGTGGCCGTTTCGTGCGCTGCGCAAGCCGCTGTCCGCCAAGTCGCGCCCCGGTCGACGCTTCGTCAGTTGTAGATGAGGCCCTCGATGATGCTGAAGCTGGAGGAGCAGCGGTAGCGGCCGGTCACCGGCGGAGAGCGGACGCACGCGAGGCTCGGCAGGCAGGGGCACACGTGGTGCCGGCGTCGGCCCCAATATGGCACCTGCGACGCTCACGGAAAGCGACGTCGTAAAGTTGCAGCAGCGGCAACAACATCGTCAGGTCACCCAACTCTGTGGAGGAGAGGCGACACACATTTCGCGCGGTGTGTGTGAGTGTGCGCGCCTCTCGTGGCGTGGCACAGGCTCGCGTGGTTTCAGCCCCGGGGGTGTCTCGTCGTGAGAATTCACCAAATTTCGACGCGTCTGATTTTTGGTGTTTTATTTCGTCGTTGTTATTGTTGTTGTCCTTACACACCCCCCCCCCCCCGGCTCGCCCGCACCTCCGATCAGCACGGATGGCTACGTGCGGTGCGAAAGAAGTTCAACGTACACACGTAATACGTCGATCTCCCAGATTGACCGGTAAAGTGAACTTGAGTTTATTTGACATAATATTCATGGGAAAGGATTTTTGGATTAGATCGCGTAAATATGAAACGTGACAGTTAGTCACTACTTCAGCACATCGGTGTGAACCTGTAACAATTACAATTTGAGTACGACTTTATCGCTGGCGATTACAACCAGCTTCATCAGGCGATTTGCTAGAGTTTTTGTTCACGTGACAAACCTTACTAATTGGCTGTGTCGGATGGTGGTGGGATGACGACACATTTATATTTACGTGATCTAACCAAAAAACACGTATGAATAATATTGGTCGTGAAAGGGTGAGTGTTAAATTGATCGTATCTGTTTGCAGTACTTTCAGGGGCAAGGGATACTTGACGTTCTTAAAATGAAATCAAGATAAAACTCTCATCATCGCATCCCACGTGAAATTATCAACAGGCGTTCGCGTGGAAAAGGCTTCCAGGTCTTTGCGAACACCTAACCCCTTTCATGAGGCCCTGTGGTTGTTGACAGGGAAACTTTTTTTTTATATCAGACAAATTTGCCTGAGCTGGAACGAGCTGTGTTAAGCAATATTGTATATATGAATGCTCTAATTAACGCTAGAATTTAAATAAAAAAAAAATCAGGAAAGCCGCGTTAGCAGTGCTGTAAAAAGAAAATGAAAAAACCCGACCCTCATCATTAACCCTGCCTTACATGTGGAGTTTTTTTTCCCTATTACAAGATGGTGTTTAATGACGAAAGCTGTTAGAATTTAGCAATTTGTGCTCATAATGTATTTCATATGTTAACTTCATCGCATGAATATGTGATTTAGAAAAATTCTAGTTGAAATATGACATGGGTAATTGGCTGAGAAAAGTGCAACATTTTTTTTGCAGAGCCATGATCTTGAAAGTATAATGGACAATGCAGCAAATATAAATAATAATGACCTTTATTTAACCCAGGAAATAGTCATTGAGTCTTAACTCTTTTTAAGAGGGTCCTGCTTAATGATGCAATTCTATTCATGTCGATGTCAATATGATCAGGAGCTAAGCAGTGCAAGTAGATATAATACGACACCACAACAGATAGTTTATTTACAGCCGAAAATATGATCATGCCTGGTGTGGCATATGATATCATCAAGCCGCATATACATTTAGACCGCAAATAGTAACAACAACAAAAGTGTTCCCATTTTGACAGCGCAGGGCAATGATGTTAGATACATGAATCGCCTTGCATTGCGGATCTCAAAGCACTGTTCGGGAAAGAAACAGGCACTCGGCATGAAAAAGAACTCGTGAAACGAAAAACTAAGACGCGGACAACAAAAATAATTACCCATTTAGCCGAATTTGATAACATTTTAAACAAATTTGAAGATGAGCTTTTAAACAAAAATGTCTCGCAAGACATCTCGGAGGAGGGAGAGTTCCAGAGTTTGGGGGCTACACGGGGGGGGGGGGGGGGGGAAGTAATGAGGCGACTCCACTGGTTTCACCCTTGTTTAGGAATCATCAGTGCAAGTATATCCATCACTGCCGACTGCTGTGACATGCTCGGGATGACGGGAGGACCGAGGCGAGGCAATGGTCTGGAAACCACCGCCTGTGTGCACGATTACCCTGTCGCTCTCCTGTCTGATGAGTGCCTCGTCACTTACAGAAAGTGTTAGAATTGCTTTTCAACACTGAGCTGTGCATGCGGGCAATCCCACAGCTTTGGGGGGATGGCGGGCGGGGGGCTTTAGGGGGCCAAGCCCCTCCCCCCGTCCCCCCTCCGTTCCTTTCTGAAGGCTTAGGCCCCCGTATACATTTGTATATTTGTCGAGAAAATGTGGCAGTAATGATAAAAACTATATAATACTTTCTTTTTATTTCGCGTCATTCATGCTAATTGCATCCCATAGCGGTCGTAATAATGACAGTGATTTTATGGTGATGATGATTATAATGGCAATCTGGGCGTGGGGTAGCCGGTTATAGGGCACCTACATCATCGTGTTCCGTGCCCGGCCTTAATAGGTGCTCGCTAACAGCACTTGCCCCAAAAGTCTATAAAAAATACTATTTGGGAGATGTTTGTGTATGACAATGATGATGATGTTTATGATGGTAGTCTTTCGTATGGCTGATGTAGAAGATGCACAACAACAACGTACAATTTCACATCGAGGTGGTCAAGCCAGACAACCGCGTCAGGAGCAGCGGAGTGCATCGCTGTTGATGTCCCCTTCGTATTTGCGGTTCGGACATTGCGTCGTTATACGTTGTACGCTCTGTTCTGGATGACCACAGTCGCGCACTTAATTTGCCACTTGTGCATCGGGGTATCCGCATCTGCCACGGTTTGCGCAGTAGATGCGGTGGTCTTTCACAAGGTGCATCGGCAGTGCGGAGGGCCGGAACAAAATGAAAATGAGTGCGAATACGTGGCGGAGCTAGCCAGAGCAGTGATGGGTGGGTGGCGGTGGGTGGCGGTGGATGGGGGGTATCGTCACCTTGTGGCTGTACGGGTGGCACAGGTCCTGCCTGCCCCCCAGCGGCGTGCACACGCGAAGTCCCCACAGCCACAGGCTCGTTGCACAGCACGTGTCAGCGGGGCACTGAGAGTCTCTCTCGCACGCCTGCACCACACACACACAGCAGGCACGCAGCGCGTAGCGTAAGGGGTCATACATTCAAGTACGAAGACACCCCCCCCACTCCCATCTGTGTACGTACGCTTGACGCACCCCCCCCCCCCCGAATCCTATAGAACGGCCTATATTTAATCCACGCAGAAACGATCAAGGGTTAATAATATGAACGTGTTTAAGCAAACAGATAGTCCACCTCCGGACTATCTAACTCATTTGAAGGCCAATGGAGACACATTATTATCGAGGCTTCACCCTCCCCCCCCCGTTTCCTATTGTCAGTAGACCCCCCCCCCCCCATACGCAAGCTACGCGTTTGGGTTAACCCCCTCCCCTTCCCCCTCCATGCGCACGGACTAAGTGGATGGCCCCTAAACCACCAGCCCCGCCAGCCAGCCCCACAGCATTGCACACATCCAAAGACAAAGATCACCCACCGAAAGGTCGTAACAGACTGTTGGAGCAAGTGCCATTAGCGAGTAGGACCTATAATGTACAGTCTACTAAACTATATACTGTATATTTTAAATTTTACCAAGTAAGGCCCACTGGGTTATATAGCTCGTTTTCAGAAACAAATGAAAGCTCAACGAAGTGGCTTATCGTGTGGATGTTTATCGCAGCCAAATACTCGAAATGCATGTTTCTAAATGTGGAGGGAAGACCCGGAGAAAAATCCACACGGGCACGGGGAGAGAGCCACGCAAACTCCAAATATACCGCAGGTGTCATGGTCGGGATAGAACCCTCAACCTCCTGTAAATCAAGCGAGGGAGTTAACATCTCGCCACCCAGGCCAGCCAACCCCACAGCACTGCACACACCCAAAGACAAATATTCCCCCCGCCCAGGCTCGTGTGTAGCCTTAACAGACTGTTAGGGAAAGTGCTGTTAGCGAGTAGCACCTATGAAGGGGCCGGAATGGCACACGAGGGGGTGGGTGGCCAGCACCACGCCCGGCCGTTTTCGTCTCCCAAGTAGCGATGTTTTTACACACGGCACAAGGTACTGATTTAAGGCTGAGTCGACCTGCACACCCAGCAGATAGTACACCCAGCAGACAACAGATGATTTCTCATACAATACACAACGACCCATCACAGCTCCTCCAGTGTATATACATCTGTACCCAGCACACCCAGTATTTAGCATTTAACACATCTGACACCCAGTGTACCCGCACACACAGCAGCCAACGCAAAGCAGACCCAGCGCCCTGCACCTAGCGTACCCAGCTGCCAACACAGAGTAACACCGAGCAGATGACATACTCACCAACATCTAACACGGCACACTCGGCACACTCAGCAGCTGATAATATACCCAGCAGCCAACGTTCAATGCGTAACGCACCCAATACACTGACACCACATAGCAGCCAGTACACCCAGCATTGTCAGCGGGCAACACACTGCACACCGAGCACCCAGAAATCGTACACCAAGTACACCTGTACAGCCAGCCGGTGACATAGAGGACACGCAATTCTCAGAAAAGCCAACACGTAATATACTGAACATAGTTAATGAGTTAATGATGACGTCACCCTGCTGCTGCTCTATATAAGAACGGGAGACACAGCAGAGCCTCACCATTCTGGCGAATTGCCCGATGATGCTGGATGCAATTACCAGCGAAACGTCGTACTCAAATTGTAAATGTTGTGGCTTCAACACACCGGTGGGCTAAAGCAGTGAACTATTTGTCTTTTGTCAACGTGACACATTTTTACTGATTGGCCGTGTCGGGTGGTGGAGGGTTACGACACATTTATAAATAACGCGATCTAAACCCAAAAACGTTGATTATGAATACTGAACATATTTTGTACACAGTACTCGTTACATCCAGCAACAGTGCACGCGACACACGGTTATCTCTGACACGTGGCATACCCAGCCGCCAAAACATCGAGTGCATTCAGCAGCCAAAGACACACCGAGAAGCCCACAACTAGTGTATCCAGAAGCTAGAGTACGCAGACAGGTAACAGGCAAGACTCCTTCATGAATGACCAGGTGAGAGCCATTGAAACTTGGGAGACTTGGTTATAAATTCCACTAAAATAAAGCAGGCAACACAGCAGTTGCAAAACATTTAAATTTCAACAATAAACACTTAACATTGTACGTGATATAATGCAAAATTTAATGATAATTATATTTTCACAAATCGGCAATCTAAACAAGATGAGGACTAATTGAGTTCGAATGCAATTATACAAAAAACACACGTTTAGATTTTCCAAACGATGAATCGAGGCTATTGCGGGAACCTAATTGCGAGTGAGTAGTCATCGGATGGAAGAAGAGAGGCGAAATTGTTCCGTAGTTGTGAAGCACTGTGCATGATGCAGCATTCTCTAAACCTAAGCTGAACTCTTCTTGGTTCTTTCGGTAAAGTCACGTAGAATGGAAATAATAAAATAATAAATTTCGATTTAAAGCTTTCGTGACTGCAGGGATTCATCTTCTTGGTACGTGACTTTACCGAAAGAACCAAGAAAATAAAATAATAATTATTATAAATAATTAAAAATAATTATTAAAAATAATTCTTATAATTATTAAAAATTATTATTATCTCCATTCTACGTGACTTTACCGAAAGAACCAAGAAGATGAATCCCTGCAGTCACGAAAGCTTTAAATCGAAAACTAAGCTTAACTCTCAACACGCAACATTGTAAATGGTGAAGAGCACATAAGGATCACGAGCGCTTGAATTAGGTATAGACCAGATCATAATAATCATAACGTTCCAGCGTCTTTGTCAATCCACTGCTGGACGAAGAAGGCCTGTCGGCTCCGTGTCGCTTCACGGAGGGGTTGTTTCACCATACTTTCGCAAGGCTACTCAGCGGTGGTGGATTGGTGAACGGGTGGCGCACTGCGCCATGAACCCAGGGACCCGAGTTTGGTTACTGGCCCACGGCTAACATTGGCGAGTGATATGTGAACGCAGATAAGATTGATGATAATTTCTTTGCAAACACTTCCAGAATGAACTATGACCACTGCGGGTCCCTCTGTGTTGATAGTGACAAAGGAGCTAGCTTCAGTCTAAAGGTTACAGTGATTAAAAGAGTGTCTCTCTTTTAAAATACTGGACTATTTAAATCTACGACTTGTGGGTATGGTAAGTCCTCGATTAACGCGTGTTTCAAACGGCGTGTTTTCGCTATAACGCGGTTCTTCCATTAGGGGACATTTTCGCACAACGCAGAACGCGGTCGTTACAACGAGGAACGCGCCCGTTGGAACGCACCCCGTTATAACGCGGGACGCGTACCATTATAACGCGGTTTCTGAGCGCTGGACAACGAACTACTTGTGTTGAGCTGCGCGTCTGAGCGGAGCGATACAGAACGTGGAATGATGCAGTAGCGTGGCGGCAGCGTGCTTTACAAGGAATGTATTTACCGGCGTTATTCGAGGCCTCACTGTATTTATAAACTAAATTACATCGCCACAATCAATGCGGTTGCACGCACCAAGGTGGATGCAACAATTCCGGTGGCCGGTGGATAAAGAGAAAACCAAGTTGTTGTTTGTGGTAGAAAACAAAAATCTATCCTTTGGTTCTAAATTATTTAGACGTTGTTGTAAGAGAGTGCAAATGTTCCAGCGAGAATCAGTGCAGCAGCTGCATATTTAAAGGGTTTGATATTTCAGATGGTGGAGTTACATGCACGCACATTGAAGTGAATACTCAATGCAAACAAAGTCATAGATCTACCACATACCCTTTAACAGACAGTGGGGGCAAGTGCTGTTAGCGAGCACCTATGAAGCACACGAAAGGGGGTTGGATGGCCAGCATCACTCCCCGTGGCCTGATGCGGTTCAGGTACGCATTTAAGGCTGAGTCGACCTAGGAGAGACCAGGGGCCAGTTCAGACATTCGTTACCGATTTTGACCGCGTGCGGGAAATGGAACTCGGGTCGCCACCGCTCCCCCACTGCCGCATGCAACAAGCACGTGTGGTTGTCATGAAGAGCAAGAGTAAGAAACTTACCCCAGTGATGACAGCGCCGTCAGTCAGAAAGCAGAGGGTGCATAACAGGGACACAAAGATGAGCGTAACTTTCATTGTTGCAAAACAACCGCTTGATCCTTGAGAAGGAAAATTGTGTGTCTTAATAGATTACAGTACACGTACAATCTATATATACTGTATAATTGTACCCTGGTAATTTACTGATGCACGCACGCACGCTCTCTCTCTCTCTCTTTCTCCCCAAGACACCGGGCAGACAATTTTTACCTCCTTCCAAAAACTCACCTCTTATATGTTATCATCATCATCATCACCACCACGGCGCAATGCAATGAGCAAATGAGTGGATGCCCTCCCACGCCGCTTTCATCTCAAGTCTCCAATAGGGATGACACCCGCCGTGTGTATGAATAATGCATCACCACTGCTCGCTACACGGGCTACTTGCGTGCTTGCTGACCCTCTGTGTCTCACTGCTCAAGAAACATAATAACGATACAGCAAGCGCAGTAACAATGAAAGCTAATTATTTGGTGATGCTGTTGCTGCTGGCAGCATCACTCACAACAACAACACATGTGAAGAAGCACAACCGTTTTTAAAACACTACATTTTTAACCAGGTAAGCCCACTGAGCTCTATAGCTCTTGGCCACAAATGATAGCTCAACGAAGTGGCTTATCATGTGGAAATGTACGGCAGCAGCCAAATGCTCCACACGCGCATTTTTCAATGTGGAAGGAAAAACCGGAGGACCCGGATAAAAATCCACGCGATCACGGGGAGAACATTCAAACTACAAATACACAACAGGCATCAGGGTCGGGATCGAACCCACGACATCCTGTATCTCAGGCGAGGAAGTTAACATCTCGCCACCTTTGTCAATGTACCGCCTAATTCTAGATTTGAAGCTTTCGTGACTGCAAGGTTTCATACTCTTAGTTCTTTCGGTAAAGTCACGTAGGTAAAAAATGAAATAAAAATTAATAAAAATAAAATAAAAATCACGACGTTTCGGAGGCAACACAAGTCTCCGTCATCAGGTGGGACCGTCACAGCCAGATTTGCTGCATCACCACTTGATGCATCACCACTTGATACAGCAAATTTGGCTGTGACGGTCCCACCTGATGACGGAGACTTGTGTTGCCTCCGAAACGTCGTGATTTTTATTTTATTTTTTATTAATTTTAATTTCATTTTTTACCTACGTGACTTTACCGAAAGAACTAAGAGTATTAATGCACCGCCTGTTTGAGAGCCCTCTTCAATCCGTTTTGGTGTCATGCGGAGGGGGGGGAGGAGGGTTGTGTGTCATACTTCACCACGCTGCCCAGTGCGGGTTGGTGAATGGGGCTGGGAAGCAACGCGCCACAAAGTTCATCCACCGAGGAGATGGAGCGAAGAGATCGGCTCGTGCGCAGGAAGGAGCAAGCTTATTATTGCACGCAAAATCGTGATGGCGACGGTTTGGGGAAGCCTTCATCCACCAGTGGGTAGATCACGACTAATGGTGATAATGATGGGTGTTAATAAAACTCGGCTTACAATCCAGGTCGGGGGGTCGGCTCAGCCTATCATCACGTTGGGTCCATAAAATTAGTATCACTTTGTGGGCCAGTGGGTGTCCTGTTACATTGATCGTTAACAAAAGTGGGGTTTCACACTTGCACAGGAGACATCTTCATTGGTGTTCTTCTTCTTCCACGAAAGGTCTTCCATTTGTCGTCTCACCCCGTAAAGCTTTTTACTGGTAGGAACCTCCTGGTTACACCAGCCCACAGGGGATTATTGTGTCCGTCCGTCCGTCGTGTATCCAAAAATGGGAGGGGTGGCGCTGGGTGGGGAGGGGAGGGTGGGGAGGGGCTGGGTGGGGAGGCTGGGGCTGGGTGGGGGGGTGGGAGGGGTGGGGCTGGGTGGGGAGGGGCTGGTCACCCCGTGGTGCCCTTATAAAACTCAACGTTTAACCTACTCAAGCCGGCTTGTGCCCGCCCTCACAGTCGGCCATATTTGCGGAATACACCACGCCGCCGTTGATCCTGGCCATTGACTGAGCAACCCAACGTTCCTACCAGCTCCCTCTGCAGGAATGTGTTTTATATTCCAATTGTACCATCGTTATCAAATCGTGAGATGTTAAAACACTGCATTCGATGCTCTCACGGAGAGCCCGTGGAACAATCACTGCGCGTTAGAGAACGGCTTAATACCGCAAACAACAAAAACCCCGTATACCGCACTTGGCACCGTCTGGTTCACATTGGACGTCATACGTGTCCGTGACGTCATTCGAAGAAGAGCGAAGCCATTCCATTGTGTCGTCAGCCACGTGATCCCGAATTTGCCAAATAAAAAAAAACGCCGCAAATGACTCAAATTGGGGGAAAATACCGCATGGCCACATGATAGCTCAACGAAGTGGTTTATCATGTGGAAATGTATAGCAGCCACATACTCTTTAAAACTCGTGTTTTTAAATGTGAAGGGATAACCCGGAGGACCCGGAGAAAAATCCACGCGACCACGTGGAGAGAGAGAGACATACAAACTCCAAATATGCAGCAGGCGTCAGGGTCGGGATCGAACCCACGACCTTCTCTGTATACCAGGCGAGGCAGTTAACATCTCGTCACCGTCTTAGTCGATGTGGTGTGCCGGGTGGGTGCGGAAATGTGTTCTGGGTCGTAGAATCCAAGTAAGCCCTTACACGTGTTGTATACTGTATTGTGCGGAGCGGTGGCGCAGTGGTTAGCGCGCTGCTCGACAGAACCCGGCGACCCAAGTTTGATTCCAGCTCACGGCCAACACCGGTGATGTTTATCCGACCCGTTCTGGGCCTCCCCTCGGCCGACTCAGCCTCAAATGAGTACCTGGTGCGGTGTGTAAACATCGCAAACTGGGGGAGACAAAGGCGGCCGGGCGTGGTGCTGGCCAAGCCACCCCCTCGTGTACCCTGCCGGCCTTAATAGGTGCTCGCTAACAGCAGTCTGTTCAGGCTATAAGGAGGGAGGAATGGGGGGGGGGGGTCCCTTGCCTTTATATTGCATAAGGGGCCGTCCATAAATGACGTCACGCGATTTTGGACGATTTTTGACCCCCCCCCCCTCATCACACGGCGTCACAAAAAGTCAGACCCCCCCCTCAAATATGACGTCACAAAGCTCTTCCCCCCCCCCCCCCCAAAAAAACATGCTTCAAATCGCTTTAAACTATTGTCATTGTAGTGCGTATTTAATGTGGCGCTGCACTCTGATGCTGTAGGAGTGTTGTTATAACAATTAGTGTTGTTATAACAATTCCATATTTATTTAAAGTTGCGCATTTTGATGTGACGTCACACTTCTCACCCCCCCCCCTCGTTACACATCGTCACAAATATCTGACCCCTCCCCCCTAGGTGCGTGACGTCATTTGTGGACGGCCCCTAATAATTACTTCTCCACACTGGAGATTCCAATTGAGTTGTAATCCAACTCTGCTCGTTGCCCAGAGCTGGAGCCGCAGGACCACTTCGTGCGTCCAGCCGGAGCCGGCTCAGCGCGGCCCTCGCCCGGCCAACGACGGCCGCCGATCGCCGCCTCGCAACAACGCGGAGCGGCACGTGGGAGAAGGCGGCTCGCAGCCAATCAGCGCCGCGCTCTCGTCGAGTGACGCGCAATCACCCCCCCGCCCCACTGGCGACGTTAGGATGATTGTGATTGGTCGAGCCCTGCGTGTGTTGTTGTTGTAGGGGGCGGTGGTGCAGCGATTAGCACAGTGCACAAAGGACGTTGGAGGCGATTCGGAGATCGATTTCCGTTCACGGCCAACACCGGTGCCGATTATCTTGAAGCGGTCCTGGGCCTCCGCCTGGGTCGACTCGGCCTCAAATGAGTACCGAGTGCGGTGCGTGTTCATAAAAAAAACATCGCCACTAGGGGAGACAAAGGTGGCCGGGCGTGGTGCTGGCCACCCCACCACCACCTCGTGTACCTTCATAGGTGCTCGCTAACAGCACTTGCCCCATCAGTCTGTTAAGGCGCACGGGTACACGGTGAGCGCGTTGTATGACGAAACAGGCCACCCGAGTTCGATTCCCGACCGTTACTGTCGCCTCCCCTAGGTCGACTCAGCCTCAAATGAGTGCGGTGTAAAAAAATAAAAAAACCCATCGCCATTGGGGAGACAAAGGCGGTCGCGCGTGGTTTGCTGACCACCCCACCCCCTCGTGTGCCGTGCCGGCCTTCGTAGGTAACTTCTACTCGCTAACAGCACTTGCCCTAAGAGGCTACCTGAGGCTACACGGGGGATCTTTGTCTTTGTGGTGGGTGGCTGGGGTGGGGGGATTGAGGGGCGGGGTGGGGGAGTTGAGGGGCGGGGTGGGGGAGTTGAGGGGCGGGGTGGGGAGTTGAGGGGCGGGGTGGGGGGGTTGAGGGGTGGGGGGGTTAAGGGGCGGGGTGGGGGGGTTGGGGGGCGGGGTGGGGGGGTTGAGGGGTGGGGTGGGGGGGTTGAGGGGTGGGGGGGTTAAGGGGCGGGGTGGGGGGGTTGGGGGGCGGGGTGGGGGGGTTGAGGGGTGGGGTGGGGGGGTTGAGGGGTGGGGGGTTAAGGGGCGGGGTGGGGGGGTTGAGGTGCGGAGTGGGGGGGTTGAGGGGCGGGGTGGGGGGGGTTGAGGGGCGGGGTGGGGGGACTTGAGGGGGGGGGTAAGGGAGAGTTAAGTGGGGGGCGTTGAGGGGCGGGGTAAGGGGGAGTTGAGTGGGGGGGGGGGTTGAGGGGCGGGGTTTTTAGGGGCGGGGCGTGGGGGAGCGCGTCCGCTGTGGGAATTCCACAGTCGACTCCGACATGGCGGCCGCGGCGTCTCTGCCGCTCGACATCGCCGCCTCCTCCTCTTCGTCGCCTCGCCACGGCGCTCCTCGTCGACGAGGCGGAGGAGGCGGCGAGCCCGAGCGGGACGCGGGCAAGGCGGAGCAGGACAAGCTGTCGGGACTCGTCAAGGGCGTGCACAGACGCCTGAGGAAGAAGCTCAAGGAAGGTGAGGCAGACGGCGGCGACACGGCGGGTGGAGGACGGCGTTTCGATTTGGTAGCGCGGATGAGTGCGAGGGCCTCGCTGTGTTTGCTCGGCTCTATCCACTGCTGGATGAGACGGCCTCCCCTACCCCCCCCAGGGAGGTGTAATAAAACATTGCGGTGTGTGATGGTGAACACGACGTGCTATCTTGTTTGCTAAGGGCTGTACTTACTGTATTCATATGCTTGGTTCTTTCGGTGAAGTCACGTAGAAGGGAAATAATGAAATAATGAAAATATCAAACAATGACAAATTCTCACGACTTTTCGACTGCAACACAAGTAATCATCATCGGGTGTGAAATCCACAGAAAGAACATTTAAAAATGAAAACATTTCTTGGATTTCACACCTGATGATGATTGCTTGTGTTGCAGTCGAAACGTCGTGAGAATTTTTATTGTTTAATATTTTTATTATTTTATTATGTTTTATTTTTATTATTTTATTATATCCCTTCTACGTGACTTTACCGAAAGAACCAAGAATATGAATCCCTGCAGTCACGAAAGCTTTACATCCAAATTTAACGGGTAAATCGGTAATATTCACCAAACAGCATTGACCAGAATGGTGAAGTATGGTCAAATTACCCACCCCGTCGTAGGAGAAGCCTTCCCTTAGTGAATTAGACAAAATTATGTTGTATGTAGACGGCACTTGAACAAAAGCATTTTCACATTCACTCAGAGACACAGGCACGCATCATGGAAGCTGTCAAAGTACAGGGTGGTCCATATGTCTTGTGCCCCCCCCCCCAATTAATTCTCCCCTAACATTAGTAATAGGTTTTTACCCTTTTAACTGGAACAAAAACTGACACCTTTGTACAAGGGATCATGTTTGCAATAACCACAACACAAGCAGTCAAAATGCAAACAAAAAGAAACAACTCTGATAATGATAGGCACTGTCCTTGACGTTGATTGGTCCACACCCAAGACAGCTTTTCTTAGAGCCTAGTCTCCATTGGTGTTGGACCAGATGACGCTTATGGCACTTATGTTTTAAAACCCATTGGTTTTCAACAATATTAAACTTTAGAAAATTAAATATGGGTCACAAAAGGCACATGGACCCATCCTGCAAGATATAAATTCCAAAAATATCTGTAATCATTATATCCGACACATTTTACACAATTCAGCAAGTGTAGTTACCACATTTGCTGTACTGCCCTGCAGGTATTTACTGTGTAAATGTACATCGCTTTGGTCAATCCACGTGTGTGCGTCATTGGGGGATGTTTGACCATACTTCACCCCGCTGGTTCATGTGGATTAGATCATTAGAGAATACGAGGAGCATTAGGCATGCAGGTATGGGACAATTGCAATACAGTACAGTACTTGTATACCAATTGCTTTGCCCTCTGCTGCCCGCATTGTAGCTAATACACTTTAAAAATAATAACCACTTGGTTATCAACAAAAATGTGATGACTATGTGCGGTTATTGGGCTCTCTCTTACACAACAGATATCAATGGGCAATCATCAACAGCTCTGATAAAAAATATATACTGGTGGATGAAAGTTTACCCATTGAGCTCTTTCGCATTGGTAAGTAAAGGAGAGGAATTATGTTGCATATTGCGTGCATGCAAATACTGTGCAATTCGTAATAACGGTATTTTGGTTAAGTTCGCGTAAATATAAATGTGTTGTGAACCCACCACCACACGACGCAGCAGCCAATTGATAAGGGATCGTCCATAAATGACGTCACGCACCTAGGGGGGTGGGGGGGGGGTCAGACATTTGTGACGATGTGTGACGAAGGGGGGGGCGGTTGAGAAATGTGACGTCACATCAAAATGCGCAACTTTAAATAAATAGACAACACGTTCTAATTAATTAAATAGACTTTTTAATAAATATTTTCTCATACAACATCAAAGTGCAGCGCCACATTAAATACGCACTACAATGACAATAGTTTAAAGCGATTTGAAGCATGTTTTATTTGGGGGGGGGGGGGCAGAGCTTTGTGACGTAATATTTGAGGGGGGGTCTGACTTTTTGTGCCGCTGTGTGACGAGGGGGGGGGTCAAAAATCGTCCAAAATCGCGTGACGTCATTTATGGACGTCCCCTAACTAAGGTTGTCACGTCTATAAAACGTGCCAATTATTTTTACTACAGAACTTCAGCAAAACGGTGTGTTGGAGAGTATTCTCGCAACATTGCATAAAGTGTGTAAATACTGTACGCAAAATGTATGCCGAATTGTGAGTCCATTGTACGGGATGGTGTACTATTGTATTGAATGTTACGTTAGGTCTGTATTGAATGTTACGTTAGGTCTGTATTGAATGTTACGTTAGGTCTGTCGGAGAGACAGCGCTGTCTCCCCGAAAGACCTGGTCTTCACCTGAGGACGGCTGCTTGCGTTGTGGCCGAAACGTCGTGAGAATTATTTTATTATTTTGTATTTTTATTATTTTATTCTTTCCCTTCTACGTGACTTTACCGAAAGAACCAAGAAGATGAATCTCTGCAGTCACGAAAGCTTTAAATCGAAATGTTACGTTATGTTTATATCGATTCTTGTATGTGTACAAAACACTTGGCAGGTGGCAGTGTTATGAAATCATCTTTCTGTTGTACTTCTACCTCGATATAATAATAATTCAAATTTATAATGTCCATCTTAGGTCGTCAACCCATCCCGACCGGCTTAACAAAGTACTGTACGGTCTCATAGCCCAGGTGACCTGCAGGGCATGGGGAGGCCCTCATCCAGCAGTGGATTGATGAAAGGGTTGTCCTAGTAGACAAATAGTCTCTCTCTTCAAATTTAATCCCAGAATATTGTATCCATCGTGTGTACATTGTGTGCACAATATATATTTTTTACAATGCCGTACGTTAAGGGCCAATATTTGCTGTACTTTGTCAGGCCAGAGCTGAATGAGGGCCTTCCCATGCCATGTTGGTCGTGAGAGTGATTTGACCTTACTTCACCAAGCTGCTCAGTGTGGGTTTGTAAATTGCCAGGAGCATAGGAACACAGTACAAGGGATTTTTGCTGTATTTCCTTGTGCTGATAATTAACCACGTAGCCCCACAGCCTTTAACACCAGTTATTCATTGTGGTCGCCCATTCAAGTACTGTTCAGGAACAAACACGCTTAGCTTCTAAGATCGAATGAGATCAAGCACATTGCAGGTGACTTAGTCACAGGCTTCGCAAGGGACAAAGCTATCCAAATGAGTTTGCATCTAGTTGAGTAAAGTGTCACATGTATGCAGTATTAGTCTGTATATGCAGGACAGTATTAGTATATATTCCAAGAAGCCAACTTTCTTGAAGAGTTAACTGACACTTGAGTACCAAACATTTAGAAAACGATTATTGAGGTAATTTGATCAAACTAATTGCAAAAGAGCGTTTTTGTTTGTTTCAACTTACAGTTTAGCGTTGCGACAGAAAGCTAAGCATCATTCCTTAGGTGACGCATCTCTTGACATTTCTGGAAACGTTGGCATACTTTCGGTGTGATTGCATCATATTGAGCAGCATTTGTTGTTTTCTGCTTGTTTGGCGGACAACGGTTTGGTAACCTGTGATATCGGCATTGCACATCACTCCTGAGACACAGCTAATTGCAACGAAATTTTTTTATCCGTGTTTTTGAGCCAGGCTTTGTGGGTGACTCACACCGTTGTTAATACAGCTCTACAGAGGCAGGGGTTTGTGGATCACGCAGTTTTATCACACTCCACGTGTAGCCAGTGGGTATGTGAATCTATCTGTTTCGACTTTTGAGTTATCCCCTGATATGTATAGGTTTTCACTGGATGCGCTGGTTCTAGATTTGAAGTTTTCTTTGTTTTTTCGGTAAATTCACGTAGGTAAAAAATAAAAATAAATTAAATCACGACGTTTCGGGCGCAACACAAGCGTCCTTCTTCAGGTGGGGACAACTTAGCGAAAGCACAACCGCTTCAGTGTGTCTCACACACTTAAGCGGTGTGAAGAAGGATGCTTGTGTTGTGCCCGAAACGTCGTGATTTAATTTATTTTAATTTTTTACCGACGTTACTTTACCGAAAAAACCAAAGAGTATGGATGCGCTGGTGTTGTGCTCCCATGTGGAATTGGCCAACATACCAAGAATATGAATCCCAATGCAGGACCCTGCTGAAATGTTGATATTCAGTGAGGCCATCCTGGGTAAATAAATGACATACTAAGGAATCGGCATACAATGTTTGATTTGTAATGCAGTGAATTCCTCGTGGTGGTGATTTGAGAGAACAGTCTTGGTGAATCCTATTATGTGGGTTAACCTGTGGAAATTATGGGGGTTTGTGCAGTTATCCACAGATAAACATGACTAATAAGATTCATTTACCACTTTTCGGTCACTCCTGTTATTTGCAGAAAGATGCGGATAATGGGATAAGTTTAGAATTTGCGAGAGACCACTTGAAATGACTCTTGCATAAATGCGGATAACAGGATTAATTACTCGCCATTTACAAGTCAATTTTTTATCCATGAAAAATGTGGACAACATGAATAAATCCCTTATAGAGTGCGGGCACGACTAAGAGGAATTCACTGTGGATGCAGTCGATACATTCAGATACCCAAGTAAAAATTGTGTCGGTATGTTAAAGCGATGTGGCGCAGTAGTTGGCGCCCTCCATTACGAACCCGGCTACCTAAGTTCCGAGTTGAAATGCCAGCCACGGCAAACTTCAGTGGCGAATGACATTTGACTCGTTCTTTGCCCCCCCGCCACCACCTTCTCCTTCAACTAGCATTGATCAGCGTTGTAAAGCGTGTTCAAACAACTCCCGTGGCCGACTCGACGTGGGGAGGACTTCGTCTAACAGTGAATTGACAAAACGGGCTGTAAATGACATCATTATATTATATTGAACCACCCTCATGGGTTGTATTCGCTTCATACGGCTTATCAGCTCGCCAGTCATGCGTTGCGAACGAAAACGCCACTGATGAAGGCAGTGCCAAAGATTTGAGCAGTTCAGAGGAGGCTGCGAACAAAGCTGACTTATTTTTTGGCAGCAGGAGGCTCGTGTTTTGCCCGACCCTTATTTTGCTCACGGCAGCGGTTTCGCACGAGCCGCGAAGTCCTCAAGCAACAGCCCACCGCTCTGTTTGAGGATTGTGCTGCCAAGCGCTAACCACGCTCCCGCTGGCCTTGGCCACAGCGACGTTTCAGCCGTCGTGCTGCCGATTATGTTACCCTATCGCCAAATTTGCCTTGGGTGCCGAACTGCACGTAAGCGGGCAGCGGCGCTACCGCCCTGTTTTGGTGTCAACTGGCCCACGGTAATGATGTTTTTATTAATAATTTTCATTTTAATACCTTAAGCTGTTTATTGCATGTTGTTGCACAAGGGCTGAGGCACTGTTTCTCAAAACAGCGTGGAAGTAAACACCTATAATAAATAATGATTTGCAGCGCCTATGTCAATCTACTGCTGAATGCAAGCATTCTTTTACCATGTTGCTCATGGGGGTTGTATGACCAATACTTGATTGCGCTGATTAGCGCATGTTGGTGAACGGGTGGTTAAGACCAGTCAGAAGGCACTTATTACAGGTTAGCAGTGGCTGGTAATCCAACTCTGGTTACCAAACAACATCTATAATGTATAGTACACAGGCATAGCTTTTTCGTTCTTCTTTCGCATGGCTGTTTTAGATGCAGAACAACATCTACAATTTCACACGCGGTGGTCAAGCCAGACAACCGCGTCAGGAGCGACAGAGTGGATCGCTGCGATGTCTCCTTTGTATTTGCGGATCGGGAATTGCGTCGTTATATATTGCACGGTCTGTTCTGGATGACCACAGTCGCACACTGGAGAATTTAAATTTTTCCATTTGTGCATCAGGTGTCCCCATCTGCCATGGTTTGTGCAGATGCGGTGTAGGGTGGACCATGAGCTCCGTAGAAGATCAAACCCAGGGTTCTTCTACGTTGGGACTTTCACAGGCATAGCTGAAGACTGGTGTCTATATCTACCGACAATTTCAAAATAGTATCTAGTGGGAAGACGAGTTAACCAAGCATATAAAAGGGAAGCAGTGCGGTAACCGGCAGCTTGTGTTTGAGGATGTCAGAATGCTCAGAATTGGGTAGTGCGCGGTGCCGCATATACACAGCCGGTGTAACTGTGCGCGGTGGTTGTTGATGCGTTGGAGATCATAACGGTGGCTCGCGCGTATAGAGTTGCCGAGGCAGAAACTAAACACAGTAGAGGGGCGGTTGAAGTGTGACTGGCTTGTTGTTCTCTCATGCAGCCCTTGAGATCAGGGGAGTCGAAAGGATAGGCGGTGATAATGGGCACGCAAAGGCATTGTCCTTTGTAATAGGAGTGAACTATCACAAATACACTTTAAACAAAGCCCGTTTGTTCGTTATTTCTTAATAGTAGCTACTTAATTTGGGAGCTTTCGTGACTGCAGGGATTATTCTTTGGTTCTTTTCGGTTAAGTCACGTCTAAAAATAAAATAATAAATCAAAATAAAACAACACATTACGACGTTTCGATTGCAACACAAGCAATCATCATCAGGCATAAAAGAAAATAGCAACAAAAATCTAACTAGAAAACTATAGACCGACATACAAGCAGACAGACATCACAACGGCACGCATAGAGAGGAGTATACAGGCACACGAAAATTAAATAACCTAGTAAAATATTGAAATGTGATGTAATACAACACAGAGAGTCGGTTAACACACAATTAACGCATGGCCTGGTTAACTACGTGTTTCAAAATTTGCTAAGTTAGAATTTTAAGTGTGAGCAACAAATATCTAACTAGAAAACTATAGACAGACATACAAGCAGACAGACATCACAACGGCACACAGTGTGCCGTTGTGACACTTAAAATTCTAACTTAGCAAATTTTGAAACACGTAGTCAACCAGGCCATGCGTTAATTGTGTGTTAACCGACTCTCTGTGTTATATTACATCACATTTCAATATTTTACTAGGTTATTTAATTTTCGTGTGCCTGTATACTCCTCTCTATGCGTGCCGTTGTGATGTCTGTCTGCTTGTATGTCGGTCTATAGTTTTCTAGTTAGATTTTTGTTGTTATTCTCTTTTATGCCTGATGATGATTGCTTGTGTTGCAATCGAAACGTCGTAATGTGTTGTTTTATTTTGATTTATTATTTTATTTTTAGACGTAACTTAACCGAAAATAACCAAAGAGTAGATACTTATTTAGCATTTTCAATTGCAGCATAAGCCATTGAAATATCCCATAGGAGCTGCATAATTATATATGTCTTACCCTACAGGATTGACTACTTAAGAAGATGGTTTTTGTCCTTGATGGCTTGATTGCTGATTTGTTTAAATGCTCGCCAATATGTCGACGTAAGGGTAAATCTTGTTTACTGCAATTGTAAATTAGATTTTCACTTCCAAAGTCATTTAGTGGTGCAGTCATTTAATAGTTAAAGTATTTCAAAATAACCACGTATCCTTTAATTGCGACAAAATTAGGCAATTCATACACAAAATTTACGTATAAAACTAAATATTCCACTTTGCACTGAGATGCACCACACCTTGGTGTTTTCCATCAGCTGATGACTTGATTCATTTAAATGTATATTCAATTAATGTGGCACAAATTGTCTGTACATCATGTGCTATCCTTTGATCGTGTCTGCAATCTTAATTCTGCATAATGGACCACACAAGTCTATCAGCATTAAATTTCGATTTAAAGCTTTCGTGACTGCAGGGATTCATCTTCTTGGTTTTTTCGGTAAAGTCACGTACAGGTCTGTCGAGAAGACTCTGCCTTCTCGACAGATCTGTTCTCCACCTGAAGACGGCTGCTTGCGTTGTGGCTGAAACGTCGTGAGAATTATTTTATTATGTTTTATTTTGATTAATTTATTATTTTCCTTCTATCAGCATTGTAAAAAATGGCTGTTTTGTCACCAGACAAAAGTCTGAAAATAAATTGCGCTTTAAGTTTGTGCACACAAATTACTTTTTGCTGAATTGCATTTTGCCATGTTTGCGCAAATAGGGCAATAAGGAAGATTACCTATTTAAGGAGATAAACACCTGCAGCAGTGGCCTTCCTCAGCTCTTAAATGTTGAACTTTGTGATTAGCTCACTTGCTTTTTTGGTTGTTGATTTGGAATCTTTTGCTCCTGGGCTAATCTCATGCCCCTCACATGACTCCCACTCTGATTACTGCAGACTGCTTTGCTTGCACAACCCTCGGTATCGTTCTCACTAAATGGCCGCACTGTTCGCCTGCGAAAGCAGTGGGGGTGGGGGTGGCGGGGCGGTGGTGGTGGTGGTGAAGGCGTGCACGTTCGCCTAAAACTTTTCTATCCACGTTGGGGTCGACGCTTGTTTTTTCACGCTGCTCAAGCCACAACCTCGCTCGGCGATTGGGTCCAGGCAGGTGTTGCGGCGCTACAAGATAGCTCGCCTCCATCGCCCCACGGTGGCGGGCCAGTGCCAACGGCCTTAGCCGTGAAGCAGGCGGCTTTGCTCGGTGCGTCGCGGAGGGTTACATGTGCGACCGCGGTGGCCCGACGATGCAGTGGGCCTCCGTGGAGGGCACAGAGGCGAGCCAACCGCTGCCCACCGGCGCTGCTCGAGGTCACTTGAATTTGCCCGACTCGAGTGAGCTGGTGCTGCGGTGCAGGTCTCTGACTCCGCCAGGTAAGGCTCTGGGTGATCACGGCCGCCGGCGATGGGAAGCGGGGTGGAGGTGGGGTGGGTTTGGCACTGTGCTAAGGCTGCCCCGTGCATGTGTGATCATTTTGTCAACAGGTTTGGACAAGACAAGTTTGCTAAGTAGGGGTTTGTGTTTTACAACAACAAAAACACATTTTGCCATCATGTGTGGTCGTGTGAGTAGCGGCAGCAGCCTCGGGTAATTTTATTTGCTACGTAAATTATCAAATGATGAAAGAGGTTTTTCAGAGTAAAAAAAGAAACTGAACATATATGCACATGTTATTATTACCTGTTTTGTAATGTTACCTGAAGGGCTTTTTGTCATTAAGGCATATCAACATTTTAGGTTGTAAAATGCAGACCCTGCATACACATATATCCACATGAAAGGCAACACAACCACTGAAACATTTATTTAATTTAAAACTAAAGTTTGAATAATATTTGAATTCATGTTTGGAGGAGAGATTTTCTTTCACTGTCTCACCTCCATGAAAGGGTTTTGGAATCTGACCTTCAGCAGACTCGCTATTTTAAAAATTGGTTTTTCATTTTGCCCCTTTGTGCCAATGTATTTGTGTGTATTTGTAGTTTTATGTGTTATGGAATAATGACAAAATAGCTTCCACTGATACAAAGCAAAGGTCCCCCGTATAGCCTTAACAGACTTTTAGAGCAAGTGCTGTTAGTGAGCACCTATGAAGGCCAGTATGGCACACGAGGGGGTGGGTGGCCAGCACCACACCTGGCCACCTTTGTCTCCCAAGTGATGGTGTTCACACACTATACACCAGTTACTCATTTGAGGCTGAGTCTACCTAGGGGATGCCCAGGACTGGTTCTTATCATCGTCACTGCTATTGGCCGCGAGTCGGAAATCGAACTTGGGTCACAGGGTTCCGCAGTGCACCGCGCTAGCCGCTACATTACCGCTGGCACTGATGCACAACATCAGTGACAGGTTATAATCTGCACTTGATCTGTGCCACGTTTAGGTTGACTCGGCCAAATAAACATTTACCTGGTTCACCAGTGTAGTTGACATCAACACCGACGGAACAACAGTGACCTCCCTCCAATGGCAATGCCATGCTCGCCCTAAAATACGTTCGAAAACACAATTTTGTCTGCAGAGCTAAACCTGCAGTTAGTTGTCCTCTTCCCACAGCACCTCCGATTAGCGCGATTGGCTACGTGCCGTGCGAAAGAAGTTCAACATACACACGTACATGCAGTTCTTTGTTGTTTTATTTCATTTTTGTTGCGTTCCTTTCTCTCCCACAATTCCCGGCAGTGGGGGACTTTGGGCGGGTGTGGCGCGAGCACTGCGCAGATGGCGAGGCACTCAGCGAGTACGCCAGCGCCATGCGCAGCCTGGCCAGGGAGCACTGGAGCCAGCGCCGTGAGGGGGAGAACCGCATCGACTGGTGCCGCAGGTCAGCTGGTGCACACGCGACAACAAGGGGGCCGCCATTCTCGGTGGGATGTTAACTACCTCGCCTGGTATACAGGAGGTCGTGGATTCGATCCCCCGACCCCAATGTCTGTGTATTTGGAGTTGTCGGTGTCTCTCTCTCCCTGTGGTCGTGTGGTTTTTTTTCTCCGCGTCTTCTGGTTTTTCCCTCCACATTTAGAATAAATGTTCGTTTAGAGTATTTGGCTGCTATAAGTTTCCACGTAATAAGCCACGTCGTTGACCTATCATTTGTGATAGCCAGATCGCTTCTGAAAAATAGTTATCTAGCCCAGTGGGCTTTATCAGGTAAAATTTAAATAGTTTAATAGTTTAAACAACTGCTACAACAGCCACGGTTTGCCACTTATTGTTTATTTGTATTTAATATTATGCTTGCTTACCCACGTGGGTCCTGCCAGGTATCTGCACTCAGTGGGGGGGTTTGCAGGGGTGTGTAATGACAGGCGTCCCCCCCAACAACCTAGTATTCATCATAGAAAGATAGATAAAGTTGAGCGCTTACCAACGTAATGGAATGGCTGTCCCTGCGACTTGTTGATTGTGATAGCATATGCGGGGAGAATGGGAGTTTGTCGTCATCGCAAAACAAATGGCAAAGTCGTGTCGATGGGGACCAAGTTGATTCTGGGAATCAACACCGAATCGCCTCGTTCTCTCCGTCTCTCTCAAGCATTCATCATATTCATCATAGACAGACAGAGAATGTTGTTTATATATAAATATCATTTTACGTCGTTAAGTAGATGTCCTTGCTGGGGGTTCGGTTCGATGCGGACTTTCACCTGGTTGGGATTGCGGGATCGAGATAAGGCGACACAGAGCTGGCCGTGCGCAGATCGATTCCAACGTAATCGAACGTTTGTCCCCGACGCCTCCGTGATTCATGCACTGGGCGCATAGGGTTGCAACGCCCCCTGCATGAAAACGACGGGAAGGGCAGCGTTTATCATATTCATCACAGATAAAGTTGGGCGTTTATATTATTTGAGTAATTTGCAGATAAGTTTTTCAGCATTGCATTTTTTTCCATAACAGTGTTTGTTTTTGGGTTAGATCATGTGAATATAAATGTGTCGTTAACCCGCCACTAACCCAGCCGCCACAGGCAATTAGTAAGGTTTGTCACGTAAACAACACATTCCTGCGGAGGAAGCTGGTAGGAACGTTGGGTTGCTCGGTCAATGACCAGGGTCAACGGCGGCGTGGTGTATTCCGCAAATATACCCGACTGTGAGGGCGGGCACAAGCCGGCGTGAGTAGGTTATACGTTGAGTTTTATAAGGGCACCACGGGGTGACCAGCCCCTCCCCACCCAGCCCCACCCCCCACCCAGCCCCACCCTCCCCACCCAGCCCCTCCCCACCCAGCCCCTCCCCACCCTCCCCACCCAGCCCCTCCCCACCCTCCCCTCTCCACCCAGCCCCACTCCTCCCATTTTTTGATGCACGACGGATAGACACAATAATCCCCTGTGGGCTGGTGTAACCAGGAGGTTCCTACCAGTAAAACGTGCCAATTAGTTACTCATACAGCACACTAGTGTGTTGGAGAGTCAACTCGCAAAATCTACAATTTGCGAACGACGTTTCGCTGGTGATTACAATCGGCTTTATCAGGCGGTTGGCCAGAATTGTGAAGCAGTCTTCCTGTTTTGGTCTTAAATAGAGTAAAGGTGATAACATCACCATGGCCCTATCAGGTGCTTTGGGACAACAAGCAGAGCAGCCAGGGGGAACGCATGCAGAACAGGCAGATAATGTACAAACTCCGTGCAGAAAGGTGTTAGTAAGCGAACCGAGGCCCATGATGCTTCGAGGCGCAAGTGTCGCCACTGTGCTACCTTGCCACCGCCCGCCACTAAATGTTGGTGATGTATCCACACCGCTTTGTGCTAGGCTAGGTGCGCTTTGGGGCCACGTGAAGCAGACCTGGGGTGAACTTCATTTGTAATTGTGTAATGCGTAATGAATTGCAATAAAAATGTAATTGTAATTTCAGCTGATAGCGCTGCTGCAAATGTAATTATAATAGGCCTCAGGTGTGACATGAAGTGTCACAGGCTCTCTCGCAGAAGGTCATGAGATAGACCCCCCCCCCACTCCCCCCCCCCCCCCCCCCCGGTGTTATGGGTAGCTGACAAAGATGATTGTGCTCGCCACTGTCCCGACTTGTATTTTAGCTGGCATGTAAACACACATATGCCCATATGCCACATACATTCTGATGTGTTACGGTTTGTGATGGAGTCTTGGCGCGGTTGTTGGCACACTTGTGCTACGAACCCAGCGACCAATGTTTTTTAGTCCCAATCATGGATGGCATGAGCGGCGATTCATATCTTGACTGGTTCTGGTCATCCCCCCTCACCAACCCGCTCTGTCCAGCAGTGGCGATGCGATGGAGATGCGTTACGACGACCCCATCGTAGGTCGAAAATATCGTAAGTCGAAGATGGCCCAGCATACCCAGGAGTCTTAAAGAATGGTGATAATTTAGCAAAACAGAAAAATGTATCGTAGTAACCTTGAAATGAAATCGCTAAAGCTACGTTTCATACATGCATTGAACGTATCGTAACGTATCATGTTGTACTGTACTCGCCAAGATTCTGTCCATCGTCTGCATACTTGAACGATGTTAGGTTGTTGATGGCAATTTTGTCGTATCGCTATCGCCATCGTAAGATCGAAATATCGTAAGTCGGACCATCGTAACTAGGGGACTACCTGTATAATCAAACAACCCCCATGACTGACATGGTGTGGGGGAGGCCTTCATCCAGCAGCGGATTGAGAAAGGGCTGTGAATGTGACTGGTTTGCTCCTTTCGTATCTAGGGATGAATTTTAACGATTTGGGAGTGGAAATTTAATTGAAGAATCTATTCTTTTTCGTCTTGGTTTTGCTGCATTGTTTATTTTTTTAGCGTGTGTACAGTTCTGTTCACTTCATCAGTCTAAATGTAACATTAGGGTGAAACCTTAAATAGCAGTATGTAATTGAGTCTAGCTGGCAAGATGCAATGAATGTATTGTGAGAGTAGGAATCGATTTTTAAATCGAGTCTTAAGCTCTTGTGCCCCAGTAAGCACATGCGATTGTGTGCATGAGCATATGATATTGAACAATTATGCAAATTACGAGAAAATGTTGTGTTTAGGATAATCCCATCAAAACATAGCTGGGCAATACAGATACAAACGAGAAAGTTTCAAACAAGGCACACATTTATAGATTCTTTAACTGTGTCTCATCCCTGAATCGTGACATTTCATAAAATGTTGTGGATGGGTGAAGCCATTCATTTCAAACGTGCATGATTACGGGGAGCGGTGGCATAGTGGTTAGCACACTGAGCAAAGGTCTCTTGCCAACATGATCTCTGGCCGTGAACGACACCAGTGGCACACGTAATCTTGGCGCTGCCAATGTGTCCTCGACATTCACGTAAGAGTTTGGTGCCGTGTTTAAAGATAAGCCCTGGGGAGACAAAGGCATGGTATTCGCAAAACTACCCCCTTCAAATGCCTTCGTACGTGCGCACGAACACTTGCGTAACTGACAGATGACTGGCATATATTGCTATATTGCAAAAAAGAGTTTCTTTGTTATGTTGTACTGTAAGTTTATTTAGTTTAGTTAACCATTTGCCAATCCCTTGCAGGATGAAGGTTTCTTCACACAGTCATTCACGAAGGCTTGACTGGCCATACTTTAACATGCTGGGCAGTGCAGGTTGGTGAAAGGGTCAGTTGGAGGGCAGGAATGAATTGGATATTATTCGCCACTAATTTTAGCCTTGGTCAGGAATCCAACTCAGGTCGCCAGGTTCATAGCACACCGAGTATAATAACATTGGTATTATTAGACGGGGGAGTTTAATAGCTCTCGATTTAGGCAGAATGTTCCCAAATATATCTGAAGATTTTTTTTTCCCCACACTGTTCCTTTTTGGGAAAATTTTCCCCCATTCCTATTATGTGTTTGTAATGTAATTTTGTTGTTTATTATGAGTAGCCTTGAAATTGATTAACATTAGTTGTTTACCGTTTTTGGTCGTCTGTTTCACTGAGTCGCCGGGTTCGTCCCTTTTGACTGGCGGGGGCAAGATGCTTTCAGCGATGCATCGGCAGGCGTGTTAATGCTTGAGAAAAGTTTGCTTTTTTTTGTCGAGCCGTTTTCAAATTTTTCCAAGCGGCACGCATGATTGGCGAATCGAGAGGTTGAGTGACGAAAAAGTTGACGGCGATGCGCCACACACATCTCTTGAAGATCGTTAGCGTTGCGGTCGGAATTATTATTCTGAATGTCAGTCGCCATCATTGTAGTCGTCATCCTTTCAGCAGCAACTTAACTCCAATTAACCTCCTCCCTACCGTCTCCCAAAATTAATGGCACCTAACTTTTGTGAATGGTACACAGTTTTGATTGCCATTAACATTTTTAATGGGGGTAATTTCTTATCCATGTGCACAACGATGGGGGGGGGGTTGAATAATTTTAGAAAGTAGTAAATACCATAAGCACAGCTTAGTAGGGATCTTCGTGTTCCTGGAATTACTGTAGTTTTACGATTTTAATAACAATGAGGTGAGTGCTTGTGATTAAGAATTAAACAGGAATGCACATTAAACCATCGTTGTAATGCTTCAACACAACCATTATTTCATGTCTTGACAGCGCACTTTTAAAAGACGCTAAACTTGGTTGCATGATATGGAAACGCCAACTGCGGCGCTACGGGCATATCCTTGGTTTGACCCCTACCTACCGTGGTCTTCGAGCTAGAGAATCACTTTGACCATTACGTGTTGAGACTTATGGGGGTAGGAAGGCAGCTCGCTCGGGGGCTTGCCAGCAGCGGTGCTCTCGGGGTTGATTCTAAAGGGGTGGATGGTGTTACGTGCTTGCTACGTGTGCAACGAATCGGGCACAGTTCGTCAAAGATTTGCCCTTTCAGTCCAGTGATTAACGCCTGGAATCGCTGTTGCATATCTTTTCTGCTGTAAAGCGAGTGTCAAATACCTAGCGACAAGGACAACCACCGCCTGTCACGGGTAAAAAATAAAAGTTGCAACTATATTTACGCAGCTGTCGCCAAATGAACTCCGCCGCCCGCGTAAATAAGAATATCGAATTTCTGAAGCCTGTTTTTATTTTGGATCGTATTCGGATACGAGTGGTTCCGCTCGACTCAGTCCGCCATTGGCAAACCTGGCGTTCACACTCAGCTGGCATTCACATTCTCTGCCCGTGCCTTTTAATGGAGAAATGTGGCGGGGATATTAATAGCGCGCCTTGGTCAAAGGAATTGTCAGCGTTATTAATCACTGTGAGTTCGCTAATGGACTCTAATTAGCTCCTGGAGCAAGCTCGTTAACAGTATAATTTGGCTTGGGAGAAGCTCTTCTGGCTGTTTTAAAATTGGTGTTAAAAAGCGCGCTGCGCTGGCAAGAAAATTAGCCTGTGGTTAATATATTCTTTCTGTCGTTCTGATCAAGTGGTCTTTGCTTTAAAAAGTTATGTTACATCAAATAGATTTGCTGGGTGTTTTTGTACAGTACGCATACTCATTGATGTTTTTATTGGTAAATAGCAGTGTATGGTGGTTAAAACGTAACAAATAGGACTCATGTCCCCCCTATTACAATTCATTACACTGCGTATGTACAAAGACAAAATCCTCCATATAGCCTTTATGAGGCTATCGGGGCAAGTGTCGTTAGCGAGCACCTATGAAGGTTAGTATTGCACACGAAGGGGCGTGTGGCCAACACCACAATCCCAGCTGCCTTTGTCTCCCCAGGGCTGATATTTACACACTGCACCTGGTACTCTTTGAAGGACCTGGTTCAGATATTCAACACTGATGTTGGCTGTGAGCGGGAATCAAACTCGGGTCACTGGGTTCCTCCTGAAGTGTGATAACTGCTGCACTACTGCTCCAGACACACACACGCAACATGAAAACTCACCCATGATTTGATTTTAGATGTAATTTGTTAGGACTATGCTATTTAAACATTTGCACAGGTCTTGGAATATTTCACATTAATCTGCCTTTGTGTGATTCATTCTAAAATTATCTCAACTGTTTTCGCTGAGTTCTGTGCAAAAGCCAGTCCAAGTTTTTATTATTTTTTACATTGTGATCTTATTTTATGCTTGAACAAAAAAACAAGATAGTGTTACTTCATCATGAAAGTGCTAGTGTAGTTCCCGTCCAATCACAACATCCCCCGCTGTATTCAGCAGTCGGTAGGAGTCTATTAAGCGTATCCTGCACTTTAATCTGAAACAGCAGCAACAGCAGCCTAAATCTAACTACGTAGAGAGGATGATGGCTTTGTGTGGTACCCAGCTCGTTAGCAGTAAAAGTCCATTGACGCACGCCAGGCCCAGTAAGCGGCGTCTTGGCACAGCGTCATGTGTTTCTGCATAAGAAAGTTGAAATAAAGTTTAGGGGGTCTCTCTTTTTACAGATGTGTGGGTGGAAAGACCCTCCTCGGTTGCACACGGCAGCTTAGCCCTATTAGAGCTTTCCCCGAGCCGGAGAGAATAGGCTTACATGGTGACCTTTTTAGCCGCGGCCAGACCATGTGAAAAATAATGACTCCTTTGAAACAGCGAGCTTGCTTTTTCGCCAAACCCCCCCGCCTCCCTCACCCCACCCACATTTGTCTGCCCTTCACTTAATTTGTTTATTTGCTAATGAGTTAATTTGTGTATCACCTGCTAGCTTGCATAGGCTGTTAAAATAACATGTTAGCTGCTCAGCGGGGCTTGCTCTAGCAGGTCACAAGGACACCACTACCGTTTTGGATGCATAGGTCATCCAAGTACAATGGTATCTCAAGGCGTTATTCTCTTACACGAGCTTTCATTTAGTTTCCGTGTGTGCGCGAGGGGGGGAGGGTTGCGAGATGGATGGCTTAACACCAGCTTAGCGTCCCTTGCAAAAGAAAAGGTGGTAGACTTTTGCTAATAAATTACCCTCTAAAGTTTAGGCAGAATTGGTTGGAGCAATAAATAAAAACAGCACCAGACTTGAACCCTTACCTCTTCCTCTGCACGTGGGGTGATTTTCTCAACCAGTGCCATGGCTGCCAGCTATCTCAGTACCAACCCATACCTGCCCACGTGTCTGATTCGCTCACTGACAGTTCATCCCAGATCATGGTGGCCCCAACAAACTTTAGACTGAAGCACCGCGCACAAAAATCCCCACGGACAGCCAAGGTGGGATCCAGTTGACTTAATGTGAAGAGCAGAAAGTGCGTCCATTGTTATTACTATTGTTATTAACACATGTTTTACACTGTGGCTGAGTAAGCAACTGAATCTGAGAGAGGCAGTGGGGGAGGGTTGAATTCGTATCGTTTACGTGTTGAACGAAGCCACTTCGTGTTCTGTCTCCTTGACTACTTCCAGTTAATTTTTCTCGTTTTTGCGTCCAATTTTAAAATTGCATCCCGATTTGCGCAATCTGTGCCCATGTCATGAAAAGGAGAATCCATTTGGAACTCTCACGGAGCAGTGCAGTCCTTCACGTTAGAGAATGGCCCATGGAAGCAAATCTCACAGAGCTCTCGTTGAGATCCCTGCAAGTGTCCCCTGCTTCACACAGTAGAAGGCAGCATTTTACCACCCACTTTGCCATCCAGAGAAATGTTCATCACATGAGAGGAAAATATATATTTTTAATTATCAAAGCTGGAAAATTGGCCAATTATTCACACCCGGCTACCTGGATTCGAACCCAGGTCTCAGCAGTACCAGCTCAGCGCTCTCACCTCTGAGCCACCTCATTTTCCATACTTTACAGCTTCAGCCCTTCACCCCGTGGTGACCAATCACCCCCCCCCCCACCACCCCCTCTGGCATGACATAATTTAGCACCCTCCACCCCCCCCACTTGTATAAGTAGCAGTGCTGCCCATGCCCAGACCCTGCCAAGACCTTGCCCTGACCCCACGTGGCCTCCAGACGGTCAAGCAAACAGTGGCGGGTGCATTTTCTCGTGGCCGCACAGCGCACTGTCTGTGTTGCGGACGCACCCTGGGTGAACGGGGGGGGGGGGCTAGATGTTAACTACCTCGCCTGGTGTACAGGAGGTGTGGGTTTGAAACCGTCCCTGACGCCTGTTGTTTATTTGGAGTTTACATGTTCTCCCCTTGGTTACGTGGATTTTTACTTTTGTTGTCCATCCTGCATATGTGTCCAAATAGCAGAGGTGTGGACTCGAGTCATGCGACTTGGACTCGAGTCAGACTCGAGTCATGATTTTGATGACTTCAGACTCGACTTGGACTTGCCTCATCTTTGACTCGACTTGACTCGGGACTCGAGAGCAAAGACTTGAGACTTACTTGTGACTTGCATAACAATGACTTTGTCCCACCTCTGCCAAATAGTGCCAGTTTCCTTCTCATCATTGCCTGGATGACTTCTTCTTTTATGTGCAACTGTTTTCTTCCGTCTACGTTGGTCAATCTTTGGGTCCAAGCGGGGTACACCACAGTAAGTCAATTGCCCGGTCGCGTGTGGTGGAGTAAAGTGTGGCTACTCCAATCGATTCCAAGACGCCTCGCCAGTGTAATAGTCGGTCAGATACGAGGGGCTGTCTCGAGTTCCCTCTGGTGGGGGGGAGGGGGGTGAGCCCCTTCCGCCAGCAGTGGCGTGAGCGAGCAACTGCCGGGGCTGCTCCTCTACTTTAGAAGATTGCTGTAAGCCGGTTTGGTCACCATTGTTACCTCGTCAGCTACAGAAACATTGTCGTTCCATGTCTTAAGGAGCATCATGAGCAAAAGAGAGTGATTTTTGGTACACGGGCGTGGACACACCGCATACTATTTAGAACAAACACCATCGCGCGGGCGATAACGATGGGGAGAAATAACGTTGACGCAAGGCAATAGCTGTAGTGAAGTCGGTTTTTTGGCAGTAATATGAGTGGTAGGGGTGTTTTTTGGCGTTAATCAAACGATTTGATGGAGCCAACTCTGGGATAATTGCATCTCAGCGGTTGTGCAGAACACAGAGTGCTCATCGCATTGACTCACTTGTACTTTCTTTCCGGACGGATCGCCGGGGGTACATTTTAAAGTGTAAAAAAAACCTCAAATTATAAAATGGCTTGCTGTTAAAAGATTACGAAGATTTATTTATGCATTTTTTTTCACATGTGCACGTAGATTGACACAATCTTGTGCGCTAGGCGAATACCAAGTTGAAGCAAGAGCGTGCATTTAGTGCTTCATTACTCAAGGAATAACATGCTCTTGCCCAAACATGCGCAGCCATCATTAAGTGAAAATGTCCACCCAGGGAGATTTTGTATGCACGGCAGCAGCTGTGGAGTTGTTAAAAGGGACACTCACATGTCGGAGAGGGGTTTCATCTTAAAATTACATCCTTAATCGGTGCGTTTAAAGGAGCTTTGATTAGAAACGACATCGTTAGTCAATTAGCAGAATCTGAATATTTATTTATACTGGAGGAATCCGATAAGCTATGAAGCTCTCTATCACAAATGTCCTGTAGGGGCGGGTAAGAACGTAACAACAAAGCAATCGTGAAGGACTTCTGAACATGCAGTCCACGGTGATGCTGGGGGTGCGTGTGTGGGGGTGGGTGGGTGAGGAGCCGCTATTGACTGGATCATGTTGAAATATTTTCTGCAGAATTGACTCTGTTACAGCTGCACTTGAGTCCTAGGCCTCCTTTCCTGACTCCAACCCAGCACAAGGCCAGCATGAAGCACGACCAAAACAAACCCCCCCGCCCACCTCCTACGCATTTCCCATGAATATGCTAAATTCCTCTTGATATGCACATTCTTTTGTTAAGGCTCTCTTCTTCCACCTCCAACTCAGCTTATATATCAGCTCCTAGCTTGGCAGTGTCTCATTCTTCACCTGAAGACGGCTGCTTGCGTTGTAGCCGAAACGTCGTGAGAATGATTTTATTATGTTTTATTTTTATTATTTTATTACTTCCCTTCTACGTGATGACTTTACCAAAAAAACCAAGAAGATGAATCCCTGCAGTCACGAAAGCTTTAAATCGAAACAAAACAAACCCCCTCACAACACCGACACAGCGTGGTGGGGAGGCCTTCGTCTACCAGTGGAATGACAAAGGGGTTGTAATGTTAACATTGACAAAGTTGGCAATGGACAATAAGATTAATTTTGTGGGTGGCTGCTCTTGCCTGCAGACAATTGCAGATAGTGAGAAGAATCTTTGCGTCGCGAATGGGAGTTTCTGCAGATTAATTGGTGGCATGAGCAACAGGAGTGGCGGGTATTAGGGCCTCGGATAGCAGAAATTGTACGGTTGCTGTGTAAGACGGATTCATATTACAGGACAAGGCTTAAACTTCACAGCCAATCCCACAATGAAGTTGCGAGAGGCAGTGAGTTTCACGTGACAACCTATTTTATGTATAACCATAAATGCGGCAGGTTTAATGTGCACCTGGTTACGTGACCTCTCATACAGAGTTACGGATTACTATGCATGGATAATCTTGCACGTGATAGCCAAGTTGTGTACAGGAACTTTAAAAGTGCTGCGTCGGAGATATGGCATGCACTTCGGTTCCAATGCCTTGGAGATGGAGGAGACAGATGGTCCCCCTTGTAGGCTCATTATTACCTTGAGACAGAGAGAAAACTTCTTCCAGTAAAAACCCCCATCTCTTGTTTTTTACGGCCCGTTATAATTAGCCCTAAATAAAATCCGGATGTAGCTATAGACATATTTGATTAATAAAAAAACATGAATCCTACTCCATGCAAATAACAATTGGCCCTGGAGGCTTCACATGTTCTTTAGCCAAATTCAAATTATATCTTGTTTACACCGTTTGCTTGTTTTGCGGTTTACGGAGGGAGAGAGAGGGAGGCCAAGTTCATTATGCAAGGAGCTGCCAGAGTTCACTCAAAATGCTTTCCTTCAAAGCAATATTCGTTTTGCTGTAAACTTTTCTTGAAAAGCCTTCGTTTGACTGCGTGGTGTGCTTCCCCAGTGAGGAGGCATTTTGACCGCCCTCCACCCCTTTGAGCAAAAGGGCTCACAGCGGTGTCGCTATGTCATGGGCTCCCCGAGTCCGATAGATGATGAGCAAACGGAATCGTGATTTCATTTACGTGGCTTTTTTACAGTCCTTTCTGCTGCAATATATTTGTCACGTACTTTTTCTTCTTTGACGTAAGCCCAACTGCCATGAATGCACGATTTACACACGTACTTTGGCATGAATGTAGTCACCATTATTTCTCGGCATGAAACTTTTTTCGCCCACCAGCTGCATGAACGGATGACGATTTGAAGCAGCGATTCAATTACATTATCCAGTATATTTTGGCCTAATTTTAGCTGTACGTGCACACAATAAGCCCCCTTGTAAATGTGGGAAGTATATACACGGGAGCATGTAAATAATGGTCACCAATGGATATTTGCAGCACTGCCCTCTGCAACCCACTACGTATCATCGCAAGAGCCTGTAGCAACCTGTTATTGCATTGCAGTCGTCCATCTCAGCACTATTTGGGCTCAACCCCGTTTAGCTTCCAAGATCTGACGACATGGTGGCGCATGCCGGGTGATTCGGTCATGCGGATATATTTGGCGTTCTTAATTTATTGTTGTTATTCCTATCTCGGTCGTGCAGTTTTGTTCACTGCATTATCCCAAGTCTAACATGAACATTGCGTTTGCATATAACGTGCATGAATACGAATAAAATAGTTTTTACAAGCACGATTCGATGCATGTTTCGTGTGGGTAAGGACCTGATTATCATGTCCGGTGCGTGACTATACAGCATATATTGAATTACATTTTTTTATAATACATTTAAAAATAATAATTTACAGACCTTTGTCATTTCATTTCACAATGAAGTCATTGTGCCACGTTGGCTTTGTGGGTTGTTTGAACGTACTTCACCACATTGGTCACTGGGGGTTAAGGAGGTCCCGCTAGGACCGGTTCAGATACCGCTCGCCGCTAATGTTAGCCGTGCACAGGAATCGAACCCAAAGTGCCGGGTTCGTAATGTAGTTTGCTAACCACTGTGAACAGCTCCCTCAAATTACATTTAATATCATCTCCATCTGTCTTTGAAAACGTTATATGTAACATTTTCAGTGTTCATCCATTTCACGTCTGTAAACACGTGAGCGGTCTGTGTGTGTGTTTGTGTGCGTGGTTTTTTCCTGCAGCGTTTGTCTGGAATACTTTCTGAGCGGCGGGATGGAGAGGGCCCTGGCGAAGGATGAGCGGCGGAGGCAGGTCACGAGCTGCGGCGGAGGAGAAGGCACAGCTACTCGGGTCGCCTACAGCCCCAGGCACATCTCCAGTGCGAGGACGTACGTTTGAGAGCTCCACGTCACCGTCACTCAGATATCCCGATCCCTCCACTAGCTCCCAACGCTGTCCCTGGATCAATTTCTAAAATCGCATCCATGGTTTTCAAGACCCTCCGTAGACTATCGCCCCCTGCTTACCTCTCTCTTCTCATCTTACGATTCTCCCTGCCACACACAAGCTATGCTCCGACAACCAATACTTTCTGCCGAAGCTCCCGGTCAACATTTGCTCAATCTTCATAGTCTTGAACTTTCTTTCCCCGGCCATCTGTACTGTCTACTACGTGCCCCTTGTCTAGTCCGGGTCTAAGATCTTCCCCTTTTTTAATTCGGCCAATGGACCTCACTGCTTCTCCTCTTGAAATAAAATCGCTGGCTTTTTCTCTCTTGAAATGAGCGGGGCACATTTAAACCGCTTTTCAATCCAAACTCTGTTGTGCTTATTGAGTTCGCCCCCCTGCTAATTAAAGCTCGCACCGTCTCCAGCTGGCGACGGTCGCCAAGAGCTGGGAGCTATGTGAGCTGGCAGATAACATCAAGTTACGTGAAAGATGTCGAGGGAGCCACTCTGTCGTGGGAACTAAACACGACGCTCCTCGTGTATGTGCATAAACTTACAACACAGAGCATTCACATTGCAGGGTGGCCTGGGGAGCTGATGGGGGAGATATTTTAAATTGTGCTGCGGTAAAGCAACATGATATTAGTATATCGATTTCACTCTCAGGGCTCAACCACGAATAAGATGGATTGCAGCTTAGCGCGGGTTGTAGCGGCACCAGAGGCATTGACGACGGCGTGCAGTGGCCTGTATCCAGCAGTGGATAAATGCCGGAAGGTGGAAAATGAGGTGACCGCTGAGAGGGATGTTGTTGTGCCCTTGTTGACCGTGACATTCTCACCGCAGTGTTGAAACGGAGGCCAAGCCACCTTGGTGGGGGGGCGATGGCGGCTCGTGCAGGACGTCCAATGGCGGCGGGATGGGGGGCAGCGTGTCCGAGCGATGGCGTCCGTCGGACAGAGGAGCGAGCGGCGCGTTCTCCCCGTACGGCAGCCCGCTCGAGGCTTCTCTCCAGCCGCCTCGACGCCAGTGAGTCTGCAGCCACCTGCCTGTCCCCTGTGCTTGACACCCTTTCCCGATCCAAGACGTCTCTCAGGTTGCAGCGTGGGTGTCCCGTTCACCGCCGAATCTCGGAACGCGCAAGCGGTTCGTGTTAATTTTATTTAGAGAGGCGGAGTGCCGTTGTTTTGTAGCGACACGACCGCACGCTATAATAGCTGGCGCCAAACTGCCACACGCTCTCCCGCATGGCCTTGTGGGAGCCTTGCCACGTCTTCCGACCTGAAGACGTACCGATAAAAATGACATACACCTACGTCATTGGAACCCAATCGGAAGAAAAACTGATGACGTATATGTACATTGTTACCAGAAGCAACGTCATTAGCACCAGTAACATCTAATAAACATCGTTGCCACCTTCATCATCAGCTACATCAGCATCACCATCAGTCTTCTTTAGCAACAGCATTATCGATCATCAACATCAGTAACTTCATCATAGCATCATCATCATCATCGTCAGCAGCAGCAGCAACAACATTAGCTTTAGGAGTATCCTCATCAGCGTCTACCTTCGAACAATCAGGAGCATCTGCATTGTCATAGTCCTCATCATAATCGTTTATAACCAGGTGAGAGCCCCTTGAGACTAAAAGTTCATAGTTGAAGGGAGATCTGTATTAAACAAGGACATGAGTGACATTTTTTACGTCCACAGAGGGATACAAAACACAATTACAAAAAACTAAAACTGCAGGAGGGAGGTCTGGGAAAAGTTAGCTACATGGAGAATAAATTGGTTTGACTTGAAATAACATACTTTATTTATGTAATGAGGATAGAGCCTTATCATTGTGTTGCATTCATCCACGTTATTTAGGGACACTTATTGTTTAACAAGACATTTGTTTGGCATGTTGTTGATGTGGTCGGTTTGTTGTAAGTTTCTACTCCCCATTAAATGCGCACCTTATCAACTTAATGCTGAAACACGTTGTTTACACAAACGGGAGCCAAACACTGCTTAGCATTTTTTTTTAGGTTGGCTGCTTCGAGCATTAAAATAATGACCTACCATTATTTCAGAATCTAGCTATTGAAAGAAAAAATGGTAATGCATTTGTTAGTCTTGCCAGGCATTCATGTTATGCTCTTTTAAGAATAACCCGAAGAGAACGTTAAATTCATTGTTTCTCTTGGGTTGATTCGCAGTATATCTGTATACACGTTTGAGAAAGTTAACATTTACAATATACACGTTGTCTAGACGGATTAATTGAGATGAGTTTGTTGCTATGAATGTCCAAACGATAAGCCACTGTTGAGCTATCATTTGTGGCCAGGTCGCTTTTGAAAAATAAGTTGATACCTCAGTGGGCTTTGTGTGCTAGGATGGGGATGATTTAGTGTTCTTTGTGTGTGTTTGGGTGATTTGTTTACCTTTCGTGTACTTTGCACTACTATTGTGTTGTTGTATTGATTGTTGTTGTAACGTTCTTACCTGCCTCGACTGGACATTTTTGAAAAAGAGCTTCATAGCTTATCGAATTCCTCCAATATAAATAAATATTCTGATGTCAGAAATTACTCCACGCATGCGCGAGGCAGTCAGAAACCTTTGAGATATTGCACGGAAGCCTCCTCTGTAAGAATCTGACATTCTTAACTGTTAGTCTTACATAATCTGGTTAAAAATAAAGGCCATTTGTTATTTTTGTTTTAACACTTTGCATATTGGCTATGAACAGGTTGTACAATTGTGTCCTTCCGTGTTGTAGTTTTCAAGGGGAACAATCTCTAATAAGGGGGAGCGTTGACAAAGTGGTTAGTAGTGCACCAGACTACAAAACTGGTCACCCAAGTTAGATTAACGGCGACGAGTCACATAATTGGCGGGTGATATCTGAACCGGTCTTGGTCTTCCCTTGCCGCAGCCTGCACTGACCCACCGTGGTGCAGTTTGGTGAAACAGCCTCCACGACCCGGTCTTCATCCAGCCGGAGATTGGCAATTGAGCTGGAATATGCTTTGTTAGTGTACCAGCTGTGCATATGTACCATGGGTGTGGATGGAGTGCCTGAATGCATGATAAAGAGTGCAGTAAGCTCACTGCCCACGTCTTGGCTTCCAAAGGTTAATGTCTTAATGCATATTACCAAAAATGTATATTCTCCAAAATATTCAGGAATACTTTTTTAACTTCACTAATTAAAAGTCGTTTATGGAATCTGTTATCGATTTCGTAAACATTTTAGTAACGGTCGAACCGTTTGGTGCGCAGAAAGTTTAAACCTCGCGCCTTGCTCAAGCGTGATTGGTTATGTGACAACCCATTGCATACAACGCATATATTTCATAAAATGCACTGCTGGATGAAGGCCTCGCCGCGCCTTGTCGGAATTGGGGATTTTTTTTTGCATATTCCACCTTTCTGATCAGTACGTGTTGGCGAAAGTTGGTAAAACCGATGGTTGGGTTTTTATTTTATTTTAAATGCAATTCTTGACAATGATAAAACACCTCACATTAATAACCGTCCGCTCAAGTACAGCTATTGCACGAGGAGGTCAGGACAAATTTGCCGAGAAAAATGCAGCCGCACTTTAGACGTGCCTCGTTACGAAGACAATCATACAAGCAGATAAATAAATAATGTTACAAATAAATTAATCTCTTATTTTAATTTGGACCGCTTATCAAATGGACCATAAATAATGTGTTGTGTGTCCTCTCGCCCCACTTTATTCCTGGAGGCTTGCCTTGTATTTGCACACCATATTGAAATGGTAATGAGGCATTTAGTGCAAGGCCAGGGTAGCGGGGCTGTATCTGCGCCCTTGCTAATATCATTTTGTAACATGCGCGTATATATATTTAGACCGTGGCCACGTCACGAGTGTGTGCGTTGGGCGAAAATGAAAAAAGGCCAAAAAATTACAGCGTCTTTAAAATAATTGAAATGAACGCGTGCGTGCACGTTAGCTGCCCCGTGGGAAGGGTATTTCGGAATTGGTCCGGAATTAGCGGCGTGCGCGTTCCACGCCACGCAGCTTTTGAAGTCAAGAGGTCCGGGGGCTCCGCGCCACCTGCACGGATGTCAGACACAACGGTAATCAAGCGGAGGACACGGCGAAACGTCGCTGTGCACGAGACCTTTTGTGTAGTGGCGCTAACCTCGCACGCATCGCCGCGTGATTGACGTGACCTGCGTTCACCCACCGCGTCAAGACCGTCAGCGCTCCCAACGCGTTTCTGTTTGTGAGTCATGAATCGCGCTGATTAAAAGCAAGTATTTTAATTATTCAAAACAGGGGCATTCACCGATTTTTTTTTTTTTGCGTTGCTTTTTGAGTGTTTTATTTGTGTCGCTGTATTATTCACGCATCTGGTTTTGTAGGTAGGGTTTTTTAAATCTGTGTTTTTATAATAAACCTGGCAATATAAATGTTTGTTGTATCTGTAACACCTCTCCTTCCTATGCCCTGGATATAATCACAATTGACTATTTGCTTTGCCCATAGGAGCAGCTCTTGAGTTGAAGTTAAACAGTGCAACGTTTGTGCTATAATTGTTGTTCTTATTCAGCCACTTTGTCAATCCACTGCTAGATGAGGGCCCCTCCCCATGCTATACAGGTCACGTGGGAGTTATTCACTTAGCAGGGTTGATTCTGGATAGTGCTTAGAAGTGTGATCACCATCCCACAACAGGTTGTCTTCGGCTGTTACTTAACAATAACAACAGGTTCTTATAGGGACGATACATGGTAGAAAGCAGAGGGCAGTGCAGCAAATTTTCTTCTTGTATTATTGTACATTGTCCGTATTTTAGTTTCACCTGGGCCCACACCCATTGACATGGATAATCGAGAGTTGACTGCAGTAGTGAGCAGCACGCGGCAAACGAGGGGTGGGGGTAAAGCTGAGGTTGGGGTGCCGCTGTTTTGCAGGTCGGGCGGTGGCGCAGCACACACGGGAAAGATCCGACTCCTGGACGTTGGGAGCTGCTTCAACCCCTTCCTGTGCTTCGACGAGTTCCAGGCTCTGGGCATCGACATCATTCCAGCCGTGGATGTACGTGCGCTGTCCCCCACGGCCGTGTCTTGCGCGCTTACCGAGCAGGGGGACCATCGGGTGAAGCTTTAAATTCTGTAGCCTCGAGTATTAAGTGTCGCGGGTTAAATTCAAAGTTTAGTGCGTTCGGTCACCGGTTGTCGTTCAGGTAGTTGTGAGCGCGCAGTCAGTGTGCAAGCATTAGTGCGGTTAAACAGTAAGGTGTGTCTTTGTGTTAATTTCTGACCTATCGTCAAAGGTTCTATTCGGCTCTCGGGAAGGAAGAGTTTCTTCACCTGAGTAAACCCTACCGTAACCGTACCTTAACCCTGTACTGACATTATTATAATGGCAACTCTCAAACCTACCATAACCACATCCCCTATCCTCACATGACCCTCACACACTACTTGCTGTTGGTCACCTATTATAGTTCTTTCTGCAGCACTATTTTTAGGTGCGAATTATATTTTTTTGTTCTCGGCTGCAGCGAGTGTCCAGGTGCGGTGACGACGCGGTATATTATTCCTGTTTGATGCTCACGCGAAGTGATGGGCACGCTACCCTGGCACTTCACCAGCTGTGAACTTGTGCAGTCTCACCACTCCATAAATAAAAAAACTAAACCATGAAACTATTTTAATTTTACTCGGAAAGACCCACTGAGCTATATAGCTGTTTTTTAGAAGTGACCTGGCCTCAAACGATAGCTCAACGAAGTGGCTTATTGTGTGGAAATGTATACCAGCCAAATACTCTTAAACGCTTGTTCGTTATAAATGTGGAGAGAAAAAACCGGAGGACCCAGAGAAAAATCCACTCGACCACGGAGAGAACATGCAAACTACAAATATACACGCGGCCAGGGTTGGGATTGAACCCACAACCTCCTTCATACCAGGCAAGGTAGTTAGCATCTCGCCACTGTGGCGTACAAAATTAAAGCCATCCCCCGTGTAGCCTACCATAGCCTCTTGGGTCAAATGGTGTTAGAGAACACCTAATTAAGGCCGGCACTGCACACAAGAGGTGGTGGTGTGACCAGGGCAATGCCCCGGACACCTTTGTCTGCCCAATACTGATGTTTATAACACTGCATCAGGTACTCATTGAAAGCTGAGACGACCTCGTTGAGACCCAGGGCTGAATCGGTTCAAATAATTACAGTTGATGTTAACCATACCTGGGAATCGAATTTAGGCTTGCTCGGTTCGAGGTGCACTGTGATAATTACTATGGTACCGCTCCCCACACTCCATAGTCAAACAAAGATAACAAAGATCCCTGTACAGCCTTTTGTGGTGGGTGTAACGGAGACTCAGTCGAGCTCTGGAGGCAACACGTTTATTAACACAAAGGGGTAGCGGCCCCTTTACCCGGTTAGCTATGGTGGTAACCCACCGATCTAGTTAACCTAACACACGCCACGGGGTAACCACCCTGCTCTCCCCCTCCTCTTCAGACTTAGGCGTAGCGTCTTCACCACAATTCTCGCTCCCGATCCCCACCGAGGATCGTTTTTTTATTCCCCTGTGCGGGGCTTCCTCCACCCTCGGCCACACACCTCTTTACAGACTAACGCGTAGGCTCTTCCCCCAGCCTGGGGTCCCCTCAGCCCCCCCCTCTGGGGGTCCCTTCTTGCCCCCTTTACCCCAGGGCTGGTATTCCTGGCAGTACGTCGCGTGGCGTACCTTGGCCAGGTAAGTTCCGCACACATGCGACGATGCGACAATGCCTGAACAGACTGTTGGGGCGAGTGCTGTTAGTGAGCACCTATGAAGGCTGGCATGGCACACGAGGGAGTAGGTGGTCATCACTACACCCGTCTGCCTTTGTCTCCCTAGTGGGTATGTTTTTTTACACACCGCATAAGGTACTCATTTGAGTCTGAGTCAACCTAGGGGAGGCCCAGAACGATTTCAAAAAATTCCATCACCGATGTTGGGAGTGGGAATCAATTTCGGGTCGCCGAGTTTTTAGCACAGTGCACGAACCGTTGCACTACCTCTCCTCTTACTCCATAAACACGCACACACGCACGTGCAGACGGTCTTGCATTGCCAAAGTTGTCCCTGGTCACTTAGTACACTGTGTGCTACATCGTTGCACGTCAAGTACTTTTGGGTTCACCGGGTTGCGGTTGACCAGCGGCAGACGTGCCACATGATGGAAGTTTGTCCTTTAGGACGTGGTAATAAAGTGGCACGGGGTGTTGTGTCCGCTCTGTCAACACGTTCCGTCACGCCGCCTTGCCGTTAAGAGCTTCTTGACGGTATCACTCGCCACCCCTGGAGCAGAAATGTTCGGTATCTCTTAGTTGAATGTCATTTATCATTTCTCAGTGGAAATGTGCCATTATCCTGTGTGCTTCAAAACATTTTTGACAAGTTTAAGGGGGAAGACTGTCACAGATATTCTGCTGAAGGCACCAGTGAATAGAGAACAAAACGCCCAATGCGGCGTGCATGCCTCTGTTATTTTTATGCGTTCGCTTAAACACACACATCAGCAAATCATTGTACGAAATTGCCTTTGCTTAACAAATGGCTAAGTTCAGTCCATTGCAAGAAGAAGCCACCTCGAATCTCGGCTAGTTTGGTCAAGTTCTCCAGACTGGACAGTGATATGCTCTTGAGCTTTTCTGTCAATGGAAGGTAATTGATGCCGAAACTAAATTTACAACGAAAGCTTCGTTTCACCTTCACCACAATGTCACTGCTACAGCTGTGTCCACAGTTGCCATCCATTCGCACGGGTGACGTATGGCAATCCCCCCACTCTTCGCTTTAGCCACAAACACCCACCGGCCGTGCACTCTCTTGAGCGTTCACTCCGTGTCTAATTGCGATGTGTATCATCGACGTGACGAGGTGGTGGTTGCTGAGCTCCAAGTTGCGAGCTTTCCAGACCAGGACGGGGAAGACTTTTATTTTAATTGTTTTGTGTCTCTGATTGTTCGTGCTTGATTTATTAGCAGTTATGGCCAAATGTGTATGACTCTTTTGTAAATCCACTGCTGAATGAGGGCCTCCCCACACCATGCTGGCTGTGAGGCATGAGCAATAGAAGTACAGGACGACGATATCTTTATCTCCTCTGCCCCCCGCCGCCCACAACGTAGCCTGCAGCCTGTAACACCCGTTTTGTGCATGGTGGTTGCTCATCCAAGCCTTCACCAGGCTCACTCATGCTTAGCTTCTGAGGTCTGAGAGGATCGGACTGCATCGTGTGCTTTCAGATGCGCTTCTGCGGTCGTCTGGAACGCTCTTCCCATATTAGGAAGCCTATTGGAGCTATGCACTTTTAAATCATCGAGATTAAAAGCTAATTTCTTTGGAACTGCTTTTTGTGTTTAGTTTGTTATCCTTCGCCTGTACCTCTGATTAGCATGGTTTGCAACGTACGGTGCGAAAGAAGTTTAACATACATGTATTTGCTCATAGGCAGCCTACAAATAATCAATATCTGTAATAAAGGTTTTTTGGGTTAGAACACGTAAATATAAATGTATCTTTAAAACCGGCACCACCCGACACAGCCAATTAGTAAGGTTTGTCACGTAAACAGAACATGACAATTCGTTAATCCTTCAGCACACCGGTGTGCTGGAGAGTAAACCCACAACATTTACAATTCGAGTTCCGTGACGTGGCGATTGCAACAACCAGCTTCATCAGACGATAGCCAGATGTCGTGAAGAAGAATTGACATACAAGTAGCGCGACGGTCCTTTCACCTGCGCCACGCTCTCTCCGCAGAGCGTCTTCCGCTGCGACTTCCTCAACCTGCAGTTGGACGCGCCGCTGCAGCTGGCGCCCGAGAGCCAGGACGCCTTCCTGCGGCAGCTGCCGGGCCCCGTGGTGCGCTCGCTGCCGCGCGAGCTCTTCCACGCCGTCGTCTTCTCGCTGCTGCTCTCCTACTTCCCGTCGCCGTGCCAGCGCTGGCTCTGCTGCCAGACGGCCCACGGCCTGCTGGCGCCGGACGGCCTGCTGCTCATCGTCACGCCCGACTCGAGCCACGCAGGTCGCCACGCGGGCATGGTGCGCAGCTGGCGCCTGGCGATCGAGGCGCTGGGATTCAAGCGCTGGAGGTAGCCGCCCCCGCCAACGCCGCACGTCCGTTACCCTTTTGCGGCCTGGCGTTTTGTCCTCGCAGAGCGCCTCGTGTTAATCCACTGCTGGGTCAGGGGCCTCCCCACGTCATAGTTTGGCCATGACGGTTATTTATTTTGTAGGTGGTGAACGTAGATGTGGTAGCATTGTACAGTATAATAAAGTATTTTACTGCGTTGTCGTCCGTAGACGACGTTGCCCTGCAGCAACCTACATCACCTTGTTTTTTTTTCATACATGCTAGTTGTCATTCCCATCACTATCCTGGCCCAACCCGGCTTTGCTTATAATACCTGACGAAACCAAACACATTCTCGGTAATTATAAATATATATAATTGTATCGACGCATATACAATTAGGACCAGAATTTGAATCTCTAAACATCCTTCGATTAGGCTAATAATGTCATGGTTATGCATGATTTAACAACGGGAAACAAGTTTGACACGTAGGCTTTCGCGACCAATATCCATAATAAACAATCTCAATCATCAAACATTTTGAAAAATTACCACCTTTTATATATATTCACCATCCTTAGCTATTGCATGAGAAATATTCTTGCTGGAGGATTTTAACGCATGCAGTACACAAACGGCTTGTTAACGCTTTGTGAGTGATCACGCTGTACCTGGTCTTGTGGGGACGTTGCCAATGTGAGGTTTGGGTCATTTGCAGTGTTCACTCACTACCCTGCTCAATGCTGTTTGCTCACTGCAGTCATACATCGCCACCGTGGGTGCCACGGTGGCGAAATATTAACTACCTTCCTTGGTATGCAGGAGGTTTTGGGTTCGATCCCGACCCTGACGCCTGTTGTATATGTGGAACGTAGATTGTGAGAGATTAAAAGTACAATACAAAAGTTGACGTTGCTGCATTACCCCTAACGTGCTATGGTGCAATTGTTATTTCTGTGCAGAGATCTGCCATTGTGAACATGACATGAACAATGTGTAGCGATTTTTCAGATCATCTCAAGTCCATAGCTCCTTGAGATGTGATTTCCACTTCTCTCCCCCCCCCCCCCCCCTTTGCCATTGTCCTGACAGATACGTGAAGGCTTCGCACATGCACTTGATGGCCTTCAGGAAGGTCACCAACCAGCATTCGAGCGACCTGCTCAGCCACAACTACCCGGAGATGCTGTACATCCCGCAGGACTTCACGTGGGAGGACACGGAGCGCGGGGAGAACGGGGGCGGCGAAATGGACCTTGGTGAACACCCCTCGGCGCGGTCGCTCTTTGAGGACAGGCTCTTGGCAGACGGCTTCTCCGAGCTCCCGGATCTGGCCGCTTTTCCGGCGAGCCTCAACGACTCGGACTCGGAGGAGAGCCAGGCGAGCTCGTTGCAGTTCCACGAGATGGATGATCCCATCCTGCTATTGGCCTGATGCGAGAGGAGGCAGGGTAGACGGGGGAGGTGGGTGCCTTCTCTGTTCATGCGCGCACCCCTCTCCCCCCTTGGTCATTGTGCTTTATACAGCTGCCTTCTTCCACCGCAGCAGAAAGAGTTATGGTGTTCTTCTTCCGATAGGAAGAAAGTTGTAAGAGTAGAGTGGATCCGAAGAAGGTTTATGAGAGGTTTTCTTTTTGTAGCCAGTTTTCTAATATTTTTACACCGTTTGCTATTGTTTACCTTGCCTAAATATAGATGTTAGACTTGTTTTTGATGTTTTCACTTTATGTATGTTTTTTTGCTTATTTTCACATCTACGACGTGTCCTCTGGTTCTTTCATTATCTCTGCGTTTAGTTTTGCCGTGCGTGAAATCGGGGCAGGTTATAAAAATGCGCCACTTTTGTTTCCCTGCCAGCAATTTTGTTAGCCTTTAAACAAAGTAGAGGCAGCACTTTAAGTCTGCGAGTTGAGAGATGAAGCTGTGGGATGTTGTGGTGGCCAAAGTCTTAAAGATTCTGCAGGGTCACATTTGCAAACAAACAGAAGCTCCTGACAATGGTCGTTCCCTTCTGTCCACCCACCATGCTAAACATTTTGAAATTCAAAGCAATAAATATACAAATAAGAATTTTTACTGCAAAGCCCAGGAGATTTGAGAGCCTTTTTGTGTCGGTGCACTTTCAAGGTTCCCCCTGCCCCCCTCTTTATACTTTATGGGTTTGTCGTTTGAAAGGTCTCTGTTTAAATTGCACAGTCCTCTGCTGGCAGCAGCCTCTTGCGATGGTGGTGCTTTCAGAGATGTACGTACGTCCCACTACAAGACGATGCTTTTGGTGTTCAACCTGCTGCTCGTTATAGAAATGAAGAACGCAGGTCACTGAAAGGCCCGCATTGCATTGATGCACAACGTATTTATTCGTTCCGCACGGCCAATTCGGGCTGGCCGTCTGATGAACACAATCAACAAGCACTGAAATGAGGAAACGCCTGGCAGAGGTGAGAAACCTACAGCCGATAGTTTTCAAAATACCATTTTTAAGTGGAATATTTTTCAGCTATGGTGCGGCGCACGTGTGTTTTTTTTCCAATTCAGCGTGCCGTACTCAATTAGGAAAATCCATATTGCGATGCTAGGTTTGTTTGTATACTAGGTATACTAGATTAGGGGGCAGCGTATTTTTTTATGCTGGGTTGGGCAAAGGAGATTTGCAGTATTTTTGGATTCACCTCGGCTCACATGAGATGACCTTCGTTGAGTGAGGACTGGGATGAAGAGGTGATTTTTAACAGCTCGCTCGTGTCCCCATTTACCCAGCAAATGCTAAACCAGTGCTCTTAATGTGCAATTAAGTAAATCATGTGTTGTGTAGCCAGGTGACAAGCCATTGAAATGATCTCTTTTCTGTACAGAAGACCTGCTTGTAAACATGGTACTGAATAATTTAACAGTTTCCCTTTCAAAACATTTTTTTAAATTTGGACTGAGCTCTGGCGCCAAATACGCAATGGCCCATGACTCATTGGATTGTCATCACATTTATATAACTGTCAATGCAAGTGTAGGAAAATTGTGTGCTGGAAGCCCAACTTAAAAAAATGGGCCTGCATTTATGACAACAAGAAACGCACTGCCCTTACAAAGGTACAGTTCCCCAGGTCTCTTGCAGAACGGTAAATAAAACGATTAGCTCCCATCTGGTTTCACAAGCGGACATCCAAATCCAGCTGTGCAAAACTACAGTACCTTTCTCTTCCATCTCACAGGTTTAGGTTTCGGCCAGGTTACCCCCCCCCCCTCACCTTGGCATGTTTGGACCAATCACACATGGCTGCTGACACGATATTTCTTAGCTGGTCTAACAACTATTGCATCTGAAAGTAGCGTACTGAGCTGCGGGTATTTTGCCATGATACGTTGGGCGGGGGGGTGGGAGAGCGTTACGCACGATATTGAGATCTGTGCAGTATGCAACATGCTAATAAATGTGTTTCAAAAACACTATTTTCTTCATTTTGCACATTAAAGAGGGAGGGTGCATGTTTTACGACAGCTGCATTACAACTGGCATTCTAATGATAGTCCAAATAGCCACACCGTGTTAATTGGGGAAACGGTGAAAAATTTGCACAGGTCATCTCGTTGTGTCCTTTGTCATTATTATTCTTAAAATAATTGTTGGGGGTGGGGGGGAATTGGTGATAACAGTCGTTTGTTCACTTCAGTATGCATAAACGTATCATTAAGAGTTAAAGGATTGGTTGTTAACATTGGTGAGAGCAATGCGTCATTATATGTTTAAGAGAAAAAATTGCAGCTAGATTTGCTTTTCATTTTCAAACCAAATGTGTATAAGTTTGACATCTGTTCACATGTCAATGCTGATACAGTTTCGTGAAATAAAAAAAAAGGTGTTTTGTTAAGTTTGATAAGACCGGTAGGACCTCTGGCATATAAACATGTGCCACGGCAAAAAAAAAACCGGCGTGTTAGAATAGAATTTAAATCTGTGTTACCTTGACATGACATTTGTTTTTTAGATGTTAAATAAAAGTGCCAAGTGTAAAAGAGGAAGTGCGCGTGGTTTATTTTTGAGATGCTTCTTATAAATCACTTGAATAAAACAACGCTCCTGAAAATTACGGGAGCGTGTCTTTGTGCGTTTCTTTTTTTTTTAAGCCGTGGTTGGAGTGGTTCGCGTATTTTTGTTTGATGTGAACATCGCGACCCGAGTTGAATTCACAGCAGCAGCAGCAGCTGCTAACTGGTATTGGGCCACTCCTTTTAATCAATCCACAAAAAACAAGCACGGTGAAGTATGGTCAAAAGTCAAAACAACGACAACCATGGCTGACGGCGCGGGGGTAGGTGGGTTGATCCATCGGTCGATTGACAAAGAGCTCTAATTTTGTTATATTAACGAAATGTAGCACAGCACTTGTCCAAAGTAGCGTTTCGTAATTTTGTCCAACTCGGTTGAGAGAGTAATGCATACACCAGGTCTGCATGCCTGATTTTCCCATTTTAAATAAGTGCCTCGTTGGAAGGCAGCATGATCATTTTTCAGTAATTGCATTGCCATCAGCTGGTGGAACGTGTAATAGCATCTACTATATTCTGCACAGACGATTACGAATTGGATTCCACTATGGCAACAAAATGCTGTGCGCCAAGCAGTCGTAGGGCGGTGACGTGGCCTCGCGGTTGCATATTCGTCGCTTGTTGCAAGAGGTACGTGGTTCGAATCCAGGGGCTGCCCTGGCTAGCACTGGCTGTTAATAAGCATGACAAAAAGACCCCGTGGCGTAATTCGCAAAAATAGTTTTGTCATGTGCAGACGTGGCCCAAATTTTTGCTAAATTTGGTAATTTTATGACAACCTGGAAATTACTCGATTAGAATGCACACTGCAATCGGAATCGGAATGTTCATTTATACTGGGGGAATCCGATGAGCTATGAAGCTCTTTCACACATGCTAAGCAATCGTCAACCCCCGACTGCCAAAACTTGGTAGGATCCTCCTGAAAGAAAAGAGCCTTTCCTGGGCAGACATTGTATTACTCCAACAATGAGCCAATAATGTTTGTGTGTAACGCGAGTGACGTCACCCCGTCATTAATATTCATGAGCTGGTGGATTTTTACACTCAAAAAAAAAGTTGCAAATTCGCTTTAAGTTTGACGTTTCTTTATTGAAAGTGAATCTAATAAATAATTCTACGCAGCAACAAAGTGGATTTGGTGTCTTTATTTCTTCAGCACTTTAGACAAAAGGTAAGTCTAATTGATGCTTCTACATAATGGTAAAATAGACATTTGTCGGTGATTGTCCAGATATTGTATCAAATTCCAATTTATTTCAACCCCAGCGACCGAAAGCTGAAGAGAATAAAGTATCCGCAGTGAATTTGAACAAATTGAAGGTCAAATTTCGATTTAAAGCTTTCGTGACTGCAGGGATTCATCTTCTTGGTTCTTTCGGTAATGTCACGTAGAATGGAAACAAAAATAATAATAAAATAATTCTCACGACGTTTCGGCCACAACGCAAGCAGCCGTCATCAGGTGAATACCAGGTCTGTCGGTGAGACAGCGTCTGAATGAAGGTCGGTTATTAACAGTGCTACAGTGACATGAAGTGAGGTGTTTGATGACATACTTTCGTGCAAGATTCACTGCCATTCAATTTACACAATTTTTCGTAAAAATATTACAGCTTCCGTCCTAGGACGGGCAAAACAAGCTAATTAATCATAATTATCAATGAGAAACATTCTGTGACAATCGTTTTTTGGGGAGATCGTGTAAGTAGTAGAATGTGTGTCGTGAACGTAGGGTCTATCGGCGATGCTGCATACCCAATTGTTAAATGTCACATTGCTCTCAAACACACCGGTGGTGCTGACGCACTAACACATTGTACGCATGCACATTGTTTGCACTTTTGTTGACGTAACGACTTCGTTAATTGGCTGTGTCGGGTGGAGGAGGGTTTACGACACACGTTTTAAAATCAACTCAATCATAACGTTGGTCGCGAAAGCCCACGAGTTAAATTCTACAATTTACGCAAAAAGAATCAAAGCAAACGTGAGGTGCTTTATTTGTTTTTTTCCCTGAATGTGGAAGGGTGACCGTGGGTTAACAAACACGTGAGATTACCAGAGGGTAACCAGAGGCCCTGGTTTGCCCATATTCTGATACAGGGAAATTTAATTTTCAGGTCCATACGGGATGTTTGCACACAGCGTTGGTGTACGGTGTTTTTTTCTGCAATATGGATTTTCTGTTTGCACTTAGTCACATATTCACTTTAAGATGTTTTTTGTTCATGTTTTTGTTTGTTGCGGTTGCACCCGATTCAAGAGCCGAATGGCTCACAGGGCTATACCTAATACATGAACTTGAACTTCAAAACGGGCACACATTTGTATAGTTCGTATCTCTCCCCTGTGATGGGACTTTGTAGGATGAACGTTCTTCCGGAAGAGGCAGATGCATCTTCCAGAAGAGGCAGAGTCATCTTCCAGAAGAGTTAGAGACATCTTCCAGAAGAGGCAGATTCATCTTCCAGAAGAGTTAAGAGACAACTTCCAGAAGCGGCAGAGTTATCTTCCAGAAGAGGCAGAGTTATCTTCCAGAAGAGGCAGAGTCTTCTTCCAGAAGAGGCAGAGTTATCTTCCAGAAGAGGTAGAGACATCTTCCAGAAGAGGTGGAAACCTGCCAGAAGTGCTAGTCTTCTTCCGGAAGTGCTAGAGTCTTCTTCCGGAAGTGCCAGTGTCATCTTCCAGAAGAGGCAGAATTATCTTCCAGAAGAGGCAGAGTTATCTTCCAGAAGAGTTAGAGACATCTTCCAGAAGAGGCAGAGTCATCTTCCAGAAGAGGCAGAGTCTTCTTCCAGAAGAGGCAGAGTTATCTTCCAGAAGAGGTAGAGACATCTTCCAGAAAAGGTGGAAACCTGCCAGAAGTGCTAGAGTCTTCTTCCGGAAGTGCCAGTGTCATCTTCCAGAAGAGGCAGAATTATCTTCCAGAAGAGGCAGAGTTATCTTCCAGAAGAGTTAGAGACATCTTCCAGAAGAAGCAGAGTTATCTTCCAGAAGAGGCAGAGTCATCTTCCAGAAGAGGCAGAGTAATCTTCCAGAAGAAGCAGAGTCATCTTCCAGAAGAAGTAGATCTCTGCCGGAAGACGCGGCCGAGGCAGCCACTCTACTGTACATGGGGGTTCCACTGTAAGGCGCTAATTAATAATTATCGTCAATTAACCCGAGCTGACCTCTGCTGTCGTCGTCGTCAACATCAACAACAACATCAGCGGCATCGTTGTCACGGTAGGCGCATGGCCACGCGAAACAAAGCGGTCTGTTCGACAGTGCTACCCACTGCCCGAGGCCCACAATACGTGGCCTATCTATCCGAGTTGCCGTTAATCTCACTTTGATACAAATTATAATCGATTTATTTTATTCAGATTACCTTATACTATAGTCGTTTTTCCCTCGGTAGAGGTCGTGATAAGATGATTTACTATGTGCTTGGCTCAAAGCTTTACTTCCCGGTTCAAATTCTTTCGAAATGCCGCAAGAGTTGTTTTATTGTAGAGTAATTATTTTACGTGTGCCTGTTGTATAATTATAGCATTGTTAAATATGTATATTGTCATATTATTATAATTTATTATTGGAGTGTTTATTAATGTAATTTTATCGCTGGAAGCAAAATAACTGCACTATTAAGAGCGCACAATATAACTGCTATAGTTACGTGTATTGTGCTGAAGTATTGATTTTCACTCGTAACTGCTGCTTCTATAGCTATCTAATAATATAGATCCATTTGACACTCCACTGCTGGATGAAGGCCTCCCCCACGCCATGTTGATCATCAGAGGGTTGTTTGACCATACTTCACCACGCTGGTCATTGCGGGTTGGTGGACAGGGGAGCGCAGGAGTGGGTGAGGTATCACTTGGATCTGATGTTAGCCGTGACAGGGAATTCAGCTCAAGCTCGTACTGCAGTGCGCTAACCACCGAGCCGCCGCTCCACTTTAACCCGAGATGTTAACTACCTCGCCTGGTATACAGGAGGTCGTGGGTTTGATCCCGACTCTGACGCCTGCTGTATATTTCAAGTTTGTGGTGTCTTTCACTCTCACCGTGGTCGCGTGGATTTTTTTTCCAGGTCCTCCGGTTTTCCCCTCCACATTTAAAATCAAACGTGCGTTTCGAGTATTTGGCTGCTTTACATTTCCACGAGATAAGCCACTTAATTGCGCTATCATTTGTGCCCAGGTCGCTTCTGAAAAAGAGCTTTACCTGGTAAAATAAACATAGTTTAGTTTGTATTTTAACTGCCACTTAATCAACCACAGTGTTGGCATAGATTCACGGACCCGGTACATTTGTGTACGTCAATTGTCGAACAATTGACGCACAATTGTAGCAGACGGAAGGAATCAATGTTGAGGTGTGGTCATGTTGACAGTAGTGGCCGTTGATAACCTGTTGACTTTGTACAACCCTCTTGTAAATTCCACAACAACTTAGCGCGGGCCTCCTCACCCTCGAGTTATTTGACTGCATATCGGGCCGGTCGGTGCGGGTTCGTGAAGCTATGGGGCATAGACATGTGAGCAGACTAATAGAGTCACAATGATCGATGTTGCTGCACGGCTGTCTGCTGTCCACTTTGCTCCGCAGCCTATAACCCCTTTTATGCACGGTGGTTGCCTATCCAAGCACTATACAGGCTCAACCTGGTGGGATTGGGTAAAGTGTGACTTAGTCATATTGCATGCCTCTGTGGTAGAGTTTAACAAAAAATAAGTAATATTTAAAAACACTTTTTTTAAACACGCTTTAATAAAATGTACCGTACTAGTAATGGAAGGACTTCAAGTTTGCAGTCGATACCACATTGGGAAGTGGGTTAAAATTGAGTTACAAGATGTGAGGATACAACGACAACAACAGACAGAGTTAGTTAAATAAAAGCGTGTAAAAATACAATTGCGTAAACAATAGCTGTGGTTTCGTGGTTTTCAGATTCCTATCAATATCCCACATACATTAATCAGCTGTAGATATTTCTGCAAGGCTGCGCGTGTCAAGGGATTAGCAGCGCATTTAGTTGAACGATTGATGTGCTTCAGGTTCGTTTTACATTACATCTATTGGCTAAACGTCACCGTTCATAACTCTTTTTCACACTCTCGTTATGTTAAGGGAGCGTTTAGAATTTTCACAGACTAGCGCATCTACTTTGTTAGATAATGGATCGCAAGAACACATTTTTTTTACAGAAATTCTTATTTTTCTTAGACACTCGTTGCACTTTTCTTTTTAAAAAAAATATCTTAAATTCTTGAAGATCTCTTTTTGGGCATTTTTTTTTTATGAAAAATGAAGTGTAATATTTGATTTACTTTTTAGTTATGCTAATGAGACCATCATTTCAGGACTTGGTTAAATCATGGTCGACTGAAACCCATGTTTGAACCTGGGATCTTAACGGTGCTAACTCAGTATTTTTGTCCTGAGCCATCCAGCCACCTCTGTTCATATTCACCTTTTAATCACCGAAATGAACGCGTTTTGCATTTTCAGTCGCAAAGGAACCTTGGGGCCACCACGCGATCATGGTGGACTGAAGCCGCCGAATCTTAAAAACGAATTAAACAACAACAAAAGACCCCTCCAACACAACCACAGCAACAAAAAGCACAACAGCAGCAAAAGTGAGGGCACCTCACGGACGCGGGTTATGCAATCTGGATCGCCGCTAAGCCACCGCAGCTGGCGTCCATGTTGCGGTCTCCCCGCTACCTGGTCAGCCACTGCCTGCGCGCCCTCATGACCAAGCTGCAGGACGCGACGCCTGGCATGGCGGTAGCGGGCGGCGACGACGGCGGCGCGGGCCGAGCTGGCAGTGGCGACGCGGCAGGAATGCGCGCGTCGGTGCGGTACCTGGGCCTCCTGGCCGACGTGACGCTGCTGGTTGCCGTGTGCGTGGGGCTGTTTGCGCGCTGGGAGCGCACGGACAACGCGCTGCTGCTCGTGCTGTTCGTGCTCGGCCTGCTCGTGCTGGCGCTCGCGTGCGTGCTCTGCTACTACTTCTCCATGGAGCGTGCCGGCGGGAGCCTCGCTAACCTGTGGTTCGGCTTCCTGCTTGGCCTGCTGGCGCTGCTGGACACCAAGGACGCGGCGCTGGACGTGAAGGAGGAGGCCACGAGGTAAGAACGGCGGAGCCGGCTGTGCCTCGCTGTGCCGCCCCATCGCCCCCACTATTTTTGTTCTAACTCGAGTTGAATTTTTCTATTTTTTTAAAATACATTTTATGTCGGGCACTTACAGAAGGGGGCATACACGGAGGGTGAATATGGCGGGAGGGGGGGAACGGATAATGAACTGGGTTAGGTCCTCTGGGTTGACAGTTCCCCTTATATGGGGAGGGTCAATGCGGAGGGCTAACTCAGGTTGTGAGCGATAATGTATGAGCTCTGTCCGTCTATCCCTTCTGCCTATCCGTCTAGTTGGGGGGGGGGTGGTCACGTCACGATAACTCTTGTAAAGATGATCAAATATCAATGCTGTCTTGGGATGTCATTTGTACCATAAATGTATCGAGCATAAGCACTTGTTTTAGTTGATGAATTGATGCATCTTTACATATTTAGTATTCCCCTCCTGTACTGTTATTAATGTACGATGTCGTCAGCCGAGTTTTTAATTGACACGTAGTGAGCATCGCAAGGCCATCCACGTCAAGTAAAATGTGCACCAAGTAATGTCTTTAAAATTGAATAGTGCTGTGGTTAGCCTCAAGATGCCAATGTTTTCATTAATTATACATACAGTATACGCTTGTTTGAATAAATACATAAAAAATGTGCAACGCCCACAAGGCAAACATAACTTCTAAATACTTGCCACGTATGTGATGTTAACGTGTTGAGCTCTGCATATGCAGTGAGCATGGAGGACACACCTGCCCTATAATTTGGGACACATAAGGCGTAGTGGCTGCCAACTGAGAATGGGGAAGCCTTCTTCAAGCAGTCTAACGACAGAGTGACTCACGATGAAAGTTGAATTTAAGCTTTGAAAATGTTCGACTCTTAGCTTGGTGCTCTCTTCAAGTGTCGTACCTCACTTCGATCCTTTGCTGGATAAAGGCTTTCCGTACACTACGTCAGCCAGCGGTTGTTTGGCTCTACTTTACTCTAATTCACTGTACTTCACCACGCTGGCCAGTGTACGACGGGTTTTGAGAAGGGTGGGCCCAGACCAGGTTCAGATATCACTCGTCGCTGATGTTAGCCATGGCCAGGAATCGAACCCCAGTGGCCGGCTTTTATAGTGCAAGTGTGCTAATAATTACACCTGCTGTACATTAATCTGTATGAAACACTGCAATTGTGTGTAGCGTTGCAGCTCATTTAAATTGAGCAACAAAGATACGATCATTGTTATAAGCAACGTGTTAAGGCTCCCTGCATTCACTCGTCCACGATGACCAGTGTGGGCCACTGAAGGTGAGTCAACATTGGGAGATCGAGAAGGAAAAGACAACAATCGATGTCGCTGCACCACCCTCCACATTTCCACGCAACCTATGACATCCTGCTTGTGCATGGTGATCACCCAGGCAAGCGCTATACAGGCTCCACCCAGTTTAGCCAATAACCCCCGCAACCTGTATGGCGTTGTTGGAGGCCCTCATCCAGCAGTGGATTGACCAAAGGGCTGGACATGTACAAGGCAGCATTGTTGCACAAACGTTGCTCTGTTTTAACTTCAACTCGGAGCTGCTCCTGTGGGCAAAACATTTACAGTCAACTCTTGATTATCCTGGGCATAGCCAGGAGAGCTGTTGCTCGACAAAAATACAGATATTGAAAAAGATAAGTAAATGACATGGCATCAGGGTTAAAACAGAGAATGTCATATGTTTCTATTTCCTCTTAATGTAACAGGTTTACTTGTTCACATGGGCACTGAGTCATTGGCCCATTCACAAGTGAGGTACAACTAAATAGAGAACCAGCGCAGCACGTGAAGGGTGCACCAAATGAGCATGTAATCTGCAACCCGGCTAATACAGAAGATTTAACGACATGCATGTCATGTGATCGGCACAATACATATACATTGCTCTTACCTTCGTTCAGATCACCACGACAAGAGTGGAATGTGGCTCTGCGATTGTTTCAACCAGTGGTTCTCAACCTTTGTTTGGCTACTGTAACCCCGTGTTGAATTTTGTTTCAACCCAACATGTTTCTGAGAAATGAAGGTATGAATAATTCACATCAGTATGTTTTTAACCAATTGTCAATTTTGCGAATTATCCGAACTAGCTAGTAACTGCAAGCGAATAAAAAAAACGGACCCTCTGCATGCGCGAGTTAATTTGTTTGGGCTTGTTATTTACTCTTGGAAACCACATTGTTCGCGATTAATGAGTTTCGAAACGTCTGTTATATCGTTCTATGTTACCTTATGGATTTAAATGTTATCGTAGTTATTTTATATTGCCAGATTCAAACACCAATGACTCATGTATGATATAACTTAACACATTTATAAATCACCTCGCGTACCCCCTGGGACATTGCCACTTACCCCTAGGGGTCCACGTAACCCCGGTTGAGAACCACTGGTTGCAGCCACCAACTCATATCTGTTAGTATTTGTTTCCAGCCTGTACACGTTCCACCGTTGTGATGGGTTTTCCCATCATTTGCAGATGCTGTTGGATGTAGGCCAATCGAGAGTTGACTGCAACGGAATACATTCATCCGCGCTCTTTGCACGCAGCGGCAGCAGGCCTTCCGCTGACGTTCGTCCGCCACCGCTGTTCCCCAGGTACCTGCTGCTGACCAGCGTGGCCCTCAAGCTGCTGTGGGCCCTGGTGGAGCGCGTCTGCGGCTACACTCGCCGCACGCCGACGCTCGTCACCGGCGCCGAGCTGCTGCAGCTGCTCGGCTTCTCGGTGGCGAGCACGGCCATGCTGGCGCCGCAGTGCGCCAACGTGGTGCTGCTTGCGTGCGCCGTTGGCCTCTGCATCGCCGACCTGCGCATGAAGTCTTTCTTGGCTCCCCTCAACCTGGTGGCGTTCAGCCTGCTCACGGCGCTGCTCTTCTTCCCGTCGCTGGGCGTCTCCGTGAACCCGTACGCGCTGGGCTGCTTCTTTGGCCGCCTCGTAGCCGGCCCACTGCTCGATCTGTACTTCTGCGGCCTGTCGGTGACGGAGCGCTGGCAGCCGTACCTGCAGGTGATTGCCCGCCGCTTGCCGGTGCCCTCCCCGTTCAAGCCTGCAGTGCCGCTAATACCGATTTAGAGGTAGAATTATTTCACCCACACTTGCGATTCGATGAGTTGTCGCTAGTCAGGGTCGTGATTGGATATAGCAATCGTGTTTTATTTATGTATCAATCTTTAATCAAACAATCTTTTTTTAGGTATCGTGGCCGTCACAACAAATCGTTACAAGGCGCTTCAGAAATACAACAGTAACAGTAATATATAAGCAATAAAAACGTTCAGTAATTATACAGAAAAAGATCAATGAAAGCATTTCATCTAGAGATCAATACAAATGCAATGCAATACAGGGTAAACACATTACAATGTCAACAATATGGTTATAAAAGTGTGTCTTCAATAGGGATGATGGTGAATGTTGCTGCCACTAGTAGCCTTAGGCGCCACATGAACCCATTACAGTTAACTGTGGATGGCAAGTGCTGCAACATCGATTGTTTTGCAGTTCTCCCCAACTTCAGACCACACTGACCAGTGTCGTGAAGTATGTTCAAATATGATGTCCCGAAAGGCATGGGGAGGCCCTCACCCAGCATTGGATTAACACAATGAGCAGTACATGCGCTGGAGGTATAACCATTTGTTAATTTCCCTATGAGTTTTTAAGTTCAGAATACATGCGTAACATGTGTGCGCGCGTCAGGATTGATCTTATTGGAATTTTTTATGCTCCATTCTTAAACCAAGGAGACTGAGCAATGAGCTCCCTTCATTCGCAGTGGCAGTGGCTAGCCAGTCGCTGACGATGATGATCATAAATGCTGCGATCTATAGGTCCAACTTTTTTGCTCCTAGCTTCATGTTAAATGCTGGAACGTTTTTGAATGTGTCCATTTCCGCTGCTTATGTTAAATGGGGCAACAGATATAAAGCATTGTTGTGAAGCAACATTATTAGACGAAATTTGTAACACTTTAACAAACGCTTCAGGCCGGTCCTATGGGAGATGCAAGTCATGTAATATTCACGCTTTGCCGTTCGCCACTTGCACCGGGAATGTTTGTTGGTGCCATGCTCAAAGCGGCTCACGGGAGTGCAGCTTGTTCTGTTTTAACTTTTTGGCTCCAAATTATGTAACGATGGCTCTGTTAGCTCTGTGCCTGAAGTCAAAGACGTCTCCAAATGGAGCTCTGGCAGCGAGTACTGGAGAGCTCTGTTGGAGACTTGCGCCCAAAGATGGCATTGCGGAACTAATAGTGAATGCACGCTTAACAGGCTTCTTTACCCACTAAGCGCGCAACTTTGAAATGACCTGAGAAGTGTCGCACGTCATTAAAACCAACATATTCATTTCTCAGAAATGGACGAAGCCAAATTTAGTGAAAGCTGTGTGACGTTTTTCTACATGTAGTTATTGGCAATCAGCCCGGGACCATCAACTCGCTACACTCGAGAACCCAGTCTGTTCACGGGCGGCTGCCGGCTCTGTGCTTTTTTATCGTTCCCCCCTCCCCCGCACCTCCGAATAGCACGGTTAGCTACGTACGGTGCGAAAGAAGTTCAACATACAACGTACACACACAAAGCATCATCTCGCCGAGTCACTGGACCGCCCCAGTGCGCGAAACTTCCTGATGTGTTTCGATTTAAAGCTTTCGTGACTGCAGGGATTCATCTTCTTGGTTCTTTCGGTTCTTTCGGTAAAGTCACAGACAGAGTCTGTCTACTTGACAGACCTGTTCTTCACCTGAAGACGGCTGCTTGCGTTGTGGCCGAAACGTCGTGATAATTATTTTATTATGTTTTATTTTTATTATTTTATTATTTTCCTTCTACGTGACTTTACCGAAAGAACCAAGAAGATGAATTCCTGATGCGTGTCCGTGGATGCGAACCACCCTCCCCCCAACCATAGATGCGCAACAGCTTGCGTCGCCTCTCGGTGCTGGCACTGGCTGCGACCGAGTTATTCTTCCTGGCGCTGTCGGCCTGCGCTCTCGCCGACCTGCACCGCTGGTACATCGTCATCCCGGGCTTCGTGGTGTTTGGCATCCTGTGGCTGGGCTGCCACCTGGCGCTGGTGGCGTCGCTCTGGGCCTTCCACAACAAGCTGACGGACTGCCTGGGCGCGTACACGCTGCTGCGCGCCAGCGGCAAGGGGCTCGACGGCGTGATGGCATCGCGGGGCATGCGTCACTTCTGCCTGGTGGCCGAGCGCCTGGTGTTCGGGGCCCTCATGTCCACCTCTCTGCTGGGGGCCGTGTGCTGGCAGGTAAAGGGGCGATGTGGCGGTCGGGTTGCGCTGTGATACATTTTTACGCAGTTTGCAAATTGTAAATGTGTTTCGTTTCACGGACAGAACCAATGTACTGAACTGGAACTGCTTTTTTGTGTTTTGTTTGTTGTCCTTCCCCACGCACCTCCGATTAGCACGGTTGGCTACGCACGGTGCGAAATAAGTTGTACATTAATGTAATGGGGTTGTTGCCCGCGGTGTAATGGTTAGCATGCTGGACTTGCAATTTAGGGTCACCGATTCGATTTGATCTCCCGACTCAGCAGTTGCAGCAATGGTGCAAGTTTCTTAAATTCCCTCCCCTCCCCCGCCTCTGTCCACCGAGCAGTATGAATGGGTGTGCCACAGTCAATTGGCAGGTCACGTGTGGTGGGGTAAAGTGTGGGTAGAGTAGGCCAAATACCTCGAGAGCTCCCTGCAGTGGAGGCCTTTCCATCAGCAGTGGTGCGAGTAGGTAGATGCAAGGGCGGCATCTTTACCCGTTTGCAACCTAAATAATGTATATTATCTAATAATATTGGGCATGTGTTCTTCTAACTGGAAAACATCAGATTTTGAATACTGAGAGCCGTCATTGAAGGTAGATGAGGATCATTTGAGAACAGGTGAGAGTGCTTTTGTACATTTGTATTTTAACTTGGTAATAACAAGCGAAATACCAACGTGAATAAATGACAAAAGTTTTCCACCAGTGCATTTTTATTCTTATTCTTGGTTCTTTCGGTAAAGTCACGTAGAAGGGAAATAATAAAATAATAAAAATTTTAACCAAATAAGATAAAATTCTCACGACGTTTCGGCCACAACACGGGCACAGGACGGCTACTTGCGTTGTGGCTGAAACGTCGTGAGAATTTGATCTTATTATGTTTTATTTTTATTATTTTATTATTTCCCTTTTACGTGACTTTACCGAAAGAACCAAGAATATGAATCCCTGCAGTCACGAAAGCTTTAAATCGAAACCAGTGCATTGTCGTATCGCAGGACCGTGAGAGGTGGCGACTGCTTGTGGAGGCCTTCATCCAGCAGTGGATAGTGGCTGATGACAATGTAGATGATAAGACGCAGCAACTAGATTTCTTATGAGAGTTACAAACTGAGCTGGGCCATTCGATGTCGCTTCTTGAAAGTAGCGGGCAACCTGTTTTGGTTGCCTCTTTTATTTTTTTATAGAACTGCAAATGTGAGTTTAAATGTGGCGGTGGTGGTGTTTGCGGTGGCGTCGCACTGCAGGCACACAACGGCACTTTCATGGCTGCTTTCCTGATCATCCTGCCACTGGAATCGCTCCTCTTTGGCCTCTTCCACGAGCTTGGCAGCTGCCTCGGGGGAACCTGCGTGGGTTACGCACTCATCATCCCGACTGCCTACTGCAGGTACTGTATTAAGTCTAGATTTGAAGCTTTCGTGACTGCAAGGATTCGTACTCTTAGGTTTTTTTCGGTAGAGTCACGTAGGTAAAAAGATATAATAAAAATGTAATAATACAAATAATAGAAATAATAATAGAAATTAAATAATTATTTTAAGAAAATAAATATTTTATTTCTATTATTATTAAAATAAATATTTTTATAAAGTAATTATTTTATTTCTATTATTTTATTTGTATTATTTATTTTTACCTACGTGACTTTAACGGGAAAAAAACTAAGAGTAGCTACTGTATTACTCGTGGTTCTCTCTTTTGTGTATGAATATTCAAAATGTCGCCCTAATGTCAACAAAGTAGAGAGAGATGTTGTTTACACCCACTTCAAACAATAGCGTCATTCACAACGCTGTTCTCACAACGCTAATTATATACAAGGGCCAAATACAACGGACAGCTACTCCCCAGCAAAATAAAAAACCTCAGAAAAAAAGAAAAAAGCAAATCAAGAAATGGCTCAAAAACAAAATGCACACACAACAAAACAAAGTAATCACAACAGAGAAGCTAGTCCGTTAGGTCTTCGCATGCCAGACCACAATCCAAACTTGTCTCACTCAAGCCAGGAAACCTTCACAGGATGGGGCGGTGGAGTGCCAAAAGTTTAATTTATACCGATCGGTGAAAGGTCCAATTCATCAGCATATGCCTGGATGAATAAAAAGGTCTTTAGTTCATATTGAACAATGTGATGGAGTCGATTTGTCGGATGTGGAGTGGGAGGGTATTGCAGACTAGGGGCTGCGAATGAGAAAGCTCATCCACTCTTTGTTGAGAAGTTGACATGAAGCCTCTGCTCAAAAGCAGCACTTCTTATGGCAATTTCCTTTTTTTTTTTACCTCGAGATCCTTTTGCCGCATTCATAAGGCCCAACACTGTGCAATGTTAGTTGGTGATGGAGTGGGCTTGGTGACATGAACATCATGAGCCATGTCATATTGGGCGTGGCTTTTAGGAGATTTCCGACCTTCGAGAGGCAGAATGTCGGGGCGTCCAGCGCAAAAGTAGTCGTTGACGATTCTTAGTCTATTAATCGTCACCAGCTGTGTTGACGACCGACAACTTCTAATCCCCCCCGTAACCTCCTTTGGTTCCGTGCGTGCGCCAGCCCGGACGGGCAGCCTCTGCTGCTGCCGCCTGAGCTGGTGGAGAGCCTGAACGTGCGCTCGACGGGCACGCTGCACACGGTGCAGCGTTTCTTTGCGCACCACATGGTGGAGACGTTTGGCTGCGACTACTGCACGAGCGGCCTCACGCTCGAGTACCTGCAGGCGAAGCTGCGCACCTTCTTCGACATGCGCACGCAGGACGGGCCGCGGCACGACACTTACATCCTCTATTACAGCGGGCACACGCACAGCACGGGAGACTGGGCGCTCGCAGGTGAGTTTCCCGACGACGTGGTGTGCCATGATGATGATGTAGGTCAGGGGGTCGGCAAACTGCGCGTCCGGAGCCGCATGTGGCTATTTAAGGACTGTTGTTGTTTCGTTACCGGCTCGTTGCTGCTCTTGAAAAAAAAATTCGATACCGAATTCGAAAAAAAATGTTCTTGTTATTTTGGTTGCCGGGACCCCTGTTGTAGATGATTCAGCGAACTGATTTAAAATGAATTCGGGCGACTCGGAGGTCGGAGCGATGAGCTGGCACTGCTCCTGGGACCTGGGTTTGAAGCTGGATTTCAGCTGCCGATGTTTTAAATCTGGTTCTCAAGGTGTAAATGATTGCTGCCGTGGTGTAATGGTTTAGCGCACAGGACTTATCAGAGATCGCCGGTTCTCTGTGTTCTGGCACGGCAGTCGAAATAATGGGTAGGTTTTTTAAAATCCCACTAACTCTTTCCACCCAGCGACATAAATGATGGATACGCCAGTCACTCGGCAGGTCATTAAGGTGTGTGCAATGTTTTTTGTAATGTTTTGGGTCAAGGCTGCCTCGCCCCAACAACTTTGTGGGCAGTGCAACAAAATCCACTGTTGTTGTTGTTGTTGTGTACTGCTATGCTTCCGTGTATATCCTGCACACCTTGACCAACCCGTGCCGATCAGTGCCGTGAACTAGTTCAAATAAACCCTCACGACCCACGCTGTATAGGGAGGCCGTCATCCAGCGGTGGATATTCTGCAGGGGGAGAATCTCTGAAGCTGGAGACCCTGCTCGAGTGGTGGAAGGAGCGGAGCGGGCCCCACCCGTGCCGCCTCATCGTGGTGCTCGACTGCGAGAGCGGCGCCCAGTGGGCACGCGATGTGCGCCGCCTCGCCGGCCCGCAGGGCTTTGTCGCCGTGCAGGCGGCCGTCATCTTCCGGACGGCGAGCGACGCGGACGCGGTCGTGACGATGGACGGCGCGGGCGCCCAGCTCCCGGGCGAGTTCACGCGCCGCTGGGTCGACTTCAACTGCGGCGGCGGCGCCGCCACGTGGGAGGAGAAGTGCGGCAGCGCGGGCGCCGTCTACGGCGTGTCCTCCTCGTGGGGCGACTACCGCATGCGGGTGCCGGAGGACGCCGCCGCCGGATCGGCGTACTTCCCGCGCCCGCTCAGGCCGCTGGTGCGAGCGGCGTCGTGCGCCTGCTGCGACCGCCTGGGTGGCTTCGGCCTGGGCCTGGGCCTGGGCGTGCTGTGCGAGGTTTGCTCGCGTTGCTTCCGGCGCATCAAGCTGCGCTGGTTCCCGCCGGCGGCGCTCGACACGGGACATGGCTTCAAGCTCGTCAAGTCGTGAGCGTGCAATTTTTAACGAGGTCGTCGTCGTCACCGTCGTCGCGCGGCACCCGGCGTTATCAGGGAGCGGGGGGGGGAGCACTTGGACACTGGTTACAAGCGCGTTTTTTTGTCTTTTTGTCACCGTGCCGGATTCATCTTTTTCTGTTTGCAGTTTTCATGTTGTCCGTCATTAATTCATGTTAAGAACATGATGTTCAGCTGCAAAAGAATCGGGGCTTTTCTACATTAGTCCTCTTCCATCCTTCCTCGCAAAAAATAAATTGGCTTGCACTTGTTTGTTCTGTACAACTTTTAAGGAGTGAAGTCACCGAAGGGTTATCTTTTTAATGGAGTTAATGGAGTTGTTGGTATTTAAAATTGGCGCGTTTGTAATTTGCGTCTGTTGTGGTCTTTGTTCAGACCCGCGGTCACGTAAACAGTGCTGCGTTAAGAAAATAAAAATGACGGAGGCCATCTCATTCAAATTAAGAAGGCAGGCTCAGCGACTGCACTGTGGCACACATAATAAGCAGGACTAATTAAAAACTTTCTTGTTTTTGCAAAGCCTTAGGTGGTGCACGTACCACACATTGCGCGGTTGGGTTTTTGTGTTTTGTATTATACGTTATATTCCTTTGTCCCCTGCACAATAATTACTATGACTGGTTTTTTGTTGCGGTTGCTTTTGTTGTTTTTTTTGTAAGAATATGGTGGGGCTTTTATAAATCAAAATATACCACCAAATTGGTAAGTAGGTTTGCAACAAATGCTATCAGTTCCATTTTTTTGCCCGAGTTATAATTAATCTGACATTTGCCACTTTATTTAAAAATCATGTTACAAACATCACTCTTTAGTGGCATTAAATTAATCCACAATTGGTCATACCCTTACGTGAAAGCAGCCATTTCCCCCTTTTCCCCGGCATTAACCTCTGATTAGCACGGTTAGCTACGTACGGCGCGAAAGAAATTCAGCATGCATACATACATGCGTTAACACTAAGCGTTTGAGAAAATATATTTTACCGAAAATGCTTTCAGGATATTACGTTGTAGGGGCGATTAAACTTTTTTTAAAATACAATTTCAACTTGTGTTTGGCACCGAGGCTCCTTTTGTTAAGGCAAAAGTTCTGATGCATTTAAAAATCTCAAGTCAAAAGGTGGAAGCGTCACGCTGAATGTCATTAATATTCTTGCCATTGGATGTTTGCTACACGTAAAGGTTTTAATTGCACCACTTAGTTAGTAATCAAAGTGCACTTGCCAGGAGATGTCTCACATTCCCATTAAATAATAATCATCTTTATACCAAACAAAATCCCAAGGCAAAAGTGAGGCTGTACAATGCGGCTTGCAAGTGATAAGACTCCAAATTCTAAAAGTGCCAATATATATATGAAAAAAAGATTCTTCACTCCATCGATGGAGGTTACTTTGTTTATATTTTTTACAATAATTTATCATTGATAACGCACACGCCGCTCACATACATACTGATCCTGTCTTTAAACTGTGCATCTTGGGAACACAACTTGTCCACCGGTTGACTTCGTTTCTTCTTCAGGCCAAGTTTTCCCCTTTTCCAACAAATAGCTCCTTTTGCACTGCGGTGAATGGCACCGACGAGGGGAATGGCTCACTACCGTGTGGGGTTATTGACCGCTGCGTCTGCGCATGTCCCCCCCCCCGCACCTCCAATAAGCTACGTACGGTGCGAAAGAAGTTCAGCATACAGTACACACGTGATAAAACGTGGGTTGAGAACCGTCATTTAATCTGGCCCATGGCCACAGGGGCGAATGGCCTACCACTTGGAAGCAGCCCGAAAATATGTTTTAATGTTACTCTACTCATTTAAACCTGGCTACAACACTTTCTAAATCTCGTGTACTCAGCCACAGTTACCGCAAGGGCCTCTTGCAGTGACGAGTGAATGAACCGTGCTTATGAGTTGACTGGCCGCCAAAGATATATTAAAGTTTTGTACTCGGACCTCGGTAAGGAAAAGGCTTCCCGCCCCTGCGTTAAAAGATCACGTGGAAGTCTCCTCTGGAGCAGGCCATAGTGTGACATGGTTGCTGGATAAGCCATGAAGGCATCCCCCCCCCACCCCCCACCTTAAAAACAGGGCATCCAGTCTAACCGTTGTGCAGTTGACCAAGAAGCACTTTGTAAAAAAAAGTTTTTTTTGACAAATACCCGTTTTGAAAAAGTGCTAAGGTTACAAAATAAATTTAACGAAATGTTCTCGGACTGGTTGGACTTGATGTGAGTTGAGCCTTCACGGTTTTGGATCTCATGTACCCGGTGTGTGTTGTGAATGGTCTGTGCCCTGGAATAAAGGTTACGGACAATGATTGCTTTTGGGGTATATTTTAAAAATGTGCAAATGTGGCTAACATTGTAAAATATCCCATTCTTTTCTGTGGCTACGTTGTAATTGAACACACAATAGTAATTTCCAGGACGTTACACATGTTGGCAATTAATCATTTATTATTAAGACAGTGTGAAGTTAGAGCCTCAGTTACCCACTGCAAGGCCACATGTTTATTGTCAGAATTACACTGAAATTTGCCTCGCATCATTTCAGCTGAAGTGCACTATTAGAGCCAAATTGCTCATCTTCCACTTACATCAACAAAATAGTTTCAAAAATCGCTCGTTTCTAGTTCAGGTTTACCAGAAAAAACACTTTGCTTGATGGTCGCCTGCCACAGTTACGCAATTGCACTTTTTTGCTACTGCGGTTCACTTGCTATGATTCGGGGGGATTGGCTGGTGTGTCACAAGCTGGGCTTAATTTGTCACCAAGTATTTTCGGAGTGGCTGGTAGGTTTTCACGTGACGATCAGCTCGAGCGAAAGGGTACGTACATTGGATACGGTTTTGCCAGGTTTGTGGAAATAATTTCTGGGTTGAATATTTAGTGAACCAGACAGCCCCCCCCGGTTGAAATAAAGCCCTGGTCACGAGGAGTCGTCGGCAGTGCCGGCGCTGCGTAGGAGCTGGTTGAGCACGCTGCACTTGCGTACGCTTCCGGGGCTCGGCCTGTCCTCAGCGATGACCGGCACGTCGCCCGGACCTCCCCTCTCATCGTCGTCGTCCTCACTGTCCGGCAGGCCGCAGAGCAAGGTGTCGTTCTCGTACGTCGGGAAATAGTACCTGCGGTTGCGCGCACACACAAGGTCACGCTTAGTTGGGCCAGTGTGAACGTTTGAAGTTGTTTTTTCTTTACAGCCTTTGTCGATCGACTCCTGGATTGAAGGCCTTCCCCCACGCCGTGCCGGTCACGGGGGTCATTTTAACTTCATGATAGTGTGGATTGGTGATTGGGCGCCTAGAACAGTTTCCGATATCACTCGCCACTGACGTTAGCTGTGGCAAGGAACCTGAACTGGGGTTGCTGCGTTAATATATACGCAGCGCACGAACGACTGTACCACTCCGCCGCCCTAGTTTGTACAACCCTCGTGTGCAGTTGCTCGATGGATTGTCACAATGCGTGACCCAGCAGGGGATTGATAATAGCTGATAATGAAGAGGATGATGTACGGGTAAAAGCCTCGGGGAATCTCTCACTGGGGCTGGTCCCACTCGCCGCGATCGGGCAGCGTGGCCATGTGACCCACGTCCGCCATGTGCTCCAGGAGTTGCTCCCGCGAGGAGCAGCGTTGCCCGCAGCCGTAGCAGCGCAGCATGTGCACCTGCCTCCGGATGAAGTTGACGAGCTTCACCTGCTGGTAGAACCGCAGGCCCAGCGAGGTTCTCACCGTGGGAAGGTCAAACCCATGGCGCTCCTGCGCAGACGATGGCAGAGAAGGGGTGGGGGGCGGTAAGAACGAATCGGACACCATGGGCGACACGAAGACTGCACGATAGGCATTCACTCGGGGTGGTAGGGTGCATCAATTGATCAAATATCGATTTAGTTTTGTCTCTTTCCCCATATTTTTTATGCCGTGGTATCAGCATCTTGTCCTGAGACAGAATCCACTGGGAACTCCCACATTGCAGTGCAACACCACGTGTTCGAGAACGGCCTGCAAACGACTGAGATCCTTTCAAATGAACTCTGATCCACGCACTAGGAGGGAACACTTTCCCACCCACCTTGCTACAAAGAAAAATGTTTGTCGCATGACAGTCAAGTGGATATATTTCATTCTCAGAGCTGGAAAATGTAGCCTAATTAAGTGCAAAATTCAAATGTAATGTGGGATATTTTATTGTGCGGTCATTAGTGACTAAACTTGAGCACCCAGTTACAATCACAAGCGGCCACTTGAATGCAAAATCGGGATCTCAGCAGTGGCAACCAGAGGTGGCACCTCGGCGGTGACCTCCCCTCGGTGACAAGTTTAGAGACGTAACAATAAGACGGCCGACAACCTGCATGTGTTGATGGAGGCTGTCCGTGGTATCGGTCATGTGGTCACAGAACAGGCAAACGGCGCACACTGGGTGTTCCTTCCAGTCGGACCAGTCACTGCGGGTGGAGGGGGTGGGGGGGGGGATGAAATGTTAGAAGAAAAAAAGGCTAGCCGTTTCTGATTTTACCCTATTTTATTTTACTGTACGGCAAGTCCTTGTTTAACGCGTGTTCGCACACGTGTTTTTGCTTCAACGGGGTTCTTCCATTCGGGGACACCGCACAACGCGCACCGTTATAACGCGGAACATTACAACGCGGAGCGCGAACCGTTATCACGCGGTTTGTGAGCGGTCGACAAACTACTTTATTGAGCTGCGCGGCTGAACGGTGCGATACGGGACGCGGAATGATACAATAACGCAGCGGCGTAACCTCAGTTGTCCTGCCATCTGACTGGGTGGTGTGCGTAGTATTACATCGTATCTCGCCAAACTTTATTGTTCCGTTATTTATGGGGAATTTTTGATTCGCTTAAAGCGGCACTTTTCAGGAACGCATCTACCACGTGAAACGACGACTCGTTGTGTTTGATGTTACCCTATTTGAGCTGCCTTACTCGAGATGGTAGCACTTATTCACTCATCACCAAAAACTGCCGACAGGGGCTGCTGTATCCCTACAAACGCGAGTACAGGCTGCTTCCACCACGTAAACTACGTGTGTGTGTGTCGCCATTCTGCATGGTGTATGGTTGATGACATTGGAGAGGAGCCACCATTTTCAATGTATTGCTGCAGTGGTCTCGTCCAGGATTTTTTTCCCCCCACTCCAACCGATTTCTAAAATGAGTCATTAAATTCCCTATGGAGTTAATTATGGAGGTGAAAAAGATGGGCATTTAAAAACCCATTGTTCCTGCAAGATATACATGTTAAATTCAAACATTGATGTAGATTCGTTTTACTATATGAATTATACTGTATACACTAGAGGTTTGCAGTTTTTTTATCGGTGTGTGTATGGATAATAATGCTAATACAGATTTTATGCATATTTGATACTTGAGAAGTGGCCAGTTTATTGTCAATTGTATGCTCCGTTTTCTTGAAACATCAGTTATTTTGAATGGAATATTGTTTCCGCTTTGTCAGCTGCATTAAAAGCAGCTTTTCATGTCATTAGCCAGCGAGCAAATGCGAACCGCATCGCGTTATAAAAAAAATAACAACCTCAAATCCTCAATTAGCTCCCGACATCCAGAAGGTAATTAAAGTGGTACAGTCAGTACAATCCACATGGGATGCTGGCCCGATAATTGCGTTTAGCACTACGATGTGCACCATGTGATTTATTTTTACTTTGTTTACTCCCCTCCCCTAAACCGATACGTCTTCTGGCCAACAGCTACACCCCAATCCCTACCCCGACGCAACAAAAAAAAATCAAACATTGTTTGTGAGAGCACATTCGCTGTCCGTCGCACGCTCTTCCAGGTGTCGCTTACTCGTCGTCATTCGCCTCGTCAGTCGCGTCATCTCTCGTCGCGTCCTCAGAAAGAACCTCCTCCCATTTCTTTCCAAATTCCTGCGGACCAAAAAAAAAACGTCATCGTTATAGCTCAAAAGTGGAACGACAAGAGCCGAAAGAGCTTGATTACAATTCCGGCTGGGATGTTGGGGTTTCACAGCTGCAACCTGCAAGTTTCTACATGCAATGTGGCATATATTGTGCCTGACAAGCTTTGTGATTTAATTACGTTATGATTTTTTTTGTCATGAAGACACAACATAAATAAATTCTATTTTTCATTGCATCCTCCACCCCAATAGGTACTTTAAGCAATGGAACAGACAGAAAGTGTGCAAATTTCGATTTAAAGCTTTCGTGACTGCAGGGATTCATCTTCTTGGTTCTTTCGGTAAAGTCACGTAGAAGGGAAGTAATAAAATAATAAAAATAAAACATAATAAAACAATTCTCACTTGTTTTATTATGTTTTATTTTTATTATTTTATTACTTCCCTTCTACGTGACTTTACCGAAAGAACCAAGAAAAAGTGTGCAAAGTTCATAAAAATGAGATCAGGCTTGTCTCGCCGTTTCAACACATTAAAAGCCATCGCAATGCTTGATGTGAAAATTGCTTTATTAGTGGGCGGGTAAGAGAGTCCATTTCAAGACAAAATGTATTCAAATTCACAGGATGAGAAACATCATTGTGAAAATTAACACCATGACTTGGGATAAATCGACGTGAACTAAAAGCACAGACTCTTCCGTGTAAATTTAGGACTTTATGTTAATATGAGAAAAAAAAAGCAGGCGCCGTCCAGAGAATAGCATTGTTTGCTGTAAGCTGAAATCCTAAGTACACGTTTAATTGAAATTGTTACACATCATTACCAATTTCAGATTCGCTTATTTAGCAAATGCATTACACGACCAAAATATCTAATGGCTGAGCTCTGTGCGGGCACGTCACGCTCTTCTTACCAGGTAGTTTATGACATAGAAGCGGTCGAACTCTGTGTTTTTTCCATTTATCCTTCGGTGCTGCTTCTTGCGCATGTGATCCTTCAATGTGTTCTTGTCTCGAAAGGTTTTTCCGCAGTAAAGGCAGCACAGACTGTGGCCACGTCGTCCAAAGTTGGGCCATGGAGATCGGCGGACAAAAGGACAGGGCAAACGGGTAAACGTGATTGAAACAGAAAATCTTGCCAGCGGGCAAGAGGCCAAACAATTGTATAATTTTTTTCAAACATTCACAGCTCATTAAAAGTGCACATAATTAAATTCCAACAAGGCAGTGGTAATTGTGCAGTGCGAACACGGAGGGGAGGATGAATTTGGCACAGCACGCGCTGCTAACAGGCACCTGTACACTGCGCATTGGATTAAAGAGGACATACAATTATGGCCCAAACTAATACGTGGTGGTGGCGGCGGTGGTGCAAAATTGGCGAACCTGTCTAATTTGCTCTGCAGGAGGTCTAGAAATTCGGAGCAGTACACCAGGTTGTCGGGCAGGCCAATGCTGAAAGCGTGTTCCCGCGCCATGTGGTTAAGCAGCAGCGACCTGTGGTGCATAAACCGACGCAGGCCAAGCACGGCTTTCATGGGTATCCGCAAAGAACACCGCAGCCACCGCCGTCATCTGGCGGGGGTCGTAAAGTTAAACAAACGGCGAGAGTGTGGCGGCAAACCGAAATGTCGGGTTGGAGTGGGGACGTGAAATGCCGAAGCGGCGTGCGAACGTTGTGCCCCGCGCTCTGCTGTGTTTGTGTTCTATGCGTGCGCGTAGGGAACGGCACCTGTTGCCAGAAAAGTGCTCGTTACAGAAGAGGCAGTCTCGGGAAACGGTGCAGTCCGTGCGTTCTCTCTGCTGCTGTTCCAGCACCTCGGTCTGCGGGGCAAGCGAGAGACCTCAAGAGGCGACAGAGCCGAGCAGCGCCAGCTACAAGGGCCGAATTGTTAAAGGCGCTTTCAATGACCACTTTGTTTTTGTAACGTTTCCCGAGTTTTTGCTCGTTAAATCGGTTGAAGGTTGAGCACGTGCAAGATTTTGAAGTGGAAAATTACAGAAGGGCTCTCAGAAGGGGAAGAAATTAACCATGCAAGTGAGGTTTTGGCAAGTGACAAGTCAGATGTTCTGCAGCTGACCAATGCCGACTGAGTCACAGTCTGAGTAATGGTCATGCCATTCACGCTCGAAAATATTCTTTACACAATCATGCCTTTACCACATACATCCTCTATACAAAAGAGTAAATAAATAAAACTACGAACAGCCCTTCTCTCAGTCTACTATTGTCAGATGAAAGCCTACCCATGCTAGTGGGTATTTGACCATACCCCTCCAAGCCTGTCACTTCAGGTTGATGAATGGGGAAACCGAGGATCGGTTCCGATTTCACTCACTAGCGATGTTAGCCAGGGCCAGGAATCGAACTTGATTGCCGGGTTCATAGCGCAGTGAGCAAATCACTGCACCATCGCTCTACCCCGTGCAAAATAACACTGCAACTGGAGGCTGCTGGACTTCTGTCCAGCCCATGGGCTTGTAATTACCAAGACACTGTTCCGGCATCGGTGCATCCACACATCATGGATGCACACCGGATTTAAGCAAGAACATCTGAAATGTATAGCGACAGAACAGCGGATGCGGGCCCATGTCCTTGACACCAGGACCTACCGTGGAGCTAATCTGCCCACTCTCCACTGTGGTGGTGGGTGTCCACCTAAGACCCCATTCAAAGCCAAAGTGGCCTGGTCTCAGCTAGCTGAAGAAAGTTGCAAGCGAGAATTTAATCATCGCTTGCAGCTGGAATTGTCATCGTCCCCCCCCCCCCTTCCTCTGATGCTGAGGGGAAATGGGTGAGGTTTAGGACTGTGGCTCAAGCAGCTACAATGTCTGCTTTGGGTACATGGTCCAGACCTCTCCAGAAATCCTGGCTGACAGAGTCATTCCGGAGAGCTGACAAAAAGGAATAGGCCCATTCCCACCGTCTACAGCATCCCACCTCGCAGAATGAGAAGGCCTACCACATCCTGAACTCGAAGGTTCGGAGAGCCGTGCAGCACCGCAAGGATGACTGGAAGTTGTGGGTTGCTCAGTAGCTCGTGATCATAAATCACTCTTAAAATTCAATTTCTGTAACTTGCAGTGCCACACCTATCACCATCCTTAGGTGAAAGAATAGTGATCTGGTCTCTGACCTCCAGAAACAGGTTCGCAGGGTTGCTGACCATTTCTTTGAGGTCTTAGGGGAGAGGAAATCCCTCAGCGTAGATGATATCTATCGGCAAGATGGGGGTGACCCTGCTGGGGCTGCGGTACCTCAAATATTAGAAGTAGTCACCCCCTGTGAGTGGCTGGTTGAGGTTCCATCTGTTGAGGAAGTATGGAAGGCAATCCAGAGTCTGAGGTCAGGAAAAGTTCCAGACAGAGATGATCTCCTAAGCAAACTGCTGAGGGAGGGTGGAATTTGTGTGCAGACCACGTGGCCGAGAGTCCGTGCCATTCCCTGTTCACCTTCGGGTGCGACAGGAGTGTCCTCTCGCTCATACATTATTTAATATATTTTTCGACCATTTAGTTCGAGAAGATCTGGACACAATCCCACTCGTGAGTTCCTCCGGCAGGCACGGCTGTATTGACTGGGGCATGTAGCCCGCATGCCCAACCATTGCATGCCCAAAGAGCTTTTGTTTGGCCGGATAGAGAGGGCTAAACGGGTGAGGCACAGGCTAGAGAAGAGATGGAACGATGCGGTCTAGGAGGATATGGAGCTGAATGGACTTGCCAATGACTGGTACCAGCGGTGTCAAGATCGGCCTCTGTGAAGGAGGCTCGTGAAGGACGCTACCTGGCAGAGAAGCGACGCACACAACAAAGAGCGGAGCGCCAGGCGGCTAAAACACAGCAAGTTGGCACAGTAGGGGCTCACAAGTGGTGCATCTGCTAGTCCTGTTAGTCAACCCATGGGCATCTGGGTCTGTCCCTTGACCTCCTGCCAGAAAACTTTTGACACTTTACGTGGTCTCAAAGTTCACATAGGCTGGCACAAGCGGCGTGGTGATGTTACCGCTACTCAGTGGCAAAAGGCGGTTATTGTTGTTGTTGCATGCCGTTCGTGTGAGACGATATTCAGTGCACACGAATCGGCCTTCATGAAATGCGGAGGAAATGGATGACTGAACTGATGCAAAATGAGAACGATGCCCCGAATGGCTGCAGTGGCTGGAATCGTTTATTTGCAAAAAAAAAATTAGCGAGCGATGGCTGTACTTGGATGTTTCCAGCGGCCCGCCGGGCAATCTCTCCACTGCGCTGGCTGAGCCCCACAGGGCAATATTCCTTCAGCTGCACTGGTCACAGCTGCAGGTAAATGATGCGTGTTCATTGAATGTGCAGTGCACTTTGGGGTTTTGAATTATTTAATCCTCTGCTGTGTTTTTTTTCCCTCTCCTTGCACGAGTACTTAACTTTTCCTATGTATTTTTATGTAATAATAAATAAACAATAACGAATGCGTAAGTACAAACAGAACGAAAATCTATGAAATTAGATGACAAGTTTAAAATTGTTATTTGTCTCCTCCGGGATATTCGACACTGGCGCTGTTGAAATTAATTCTCTGATGGCAAAACAAAATAACACTTCTTGTCAAGCTCCAGACAAGTGTGGTGCATTATTTATAGATCCTTTTTTAAATACACATTCCATTATGCATCTTATGTAAGCATACAACGAGCTGCGTTTTAAGACGATATTCTTAAACGATGCACAGCCACAAACATACTACACACACCCTGAAGACGCTTCCAAGTGAACATGTGAGCTAAATGTTTGTGAATAAACGTAAGAAATGTGTTGAAACAATGTCGTGTTTTACCAGTCGTTTCTGTTGCAGTGTTTCTCTGAGCTGACGGTCTTCAGGAAGGGCATCACAGAGCAAGTGGAAATCTTCTTGGTCGCCTGAAGAAAATTCAAGAAGTCATATTGCAGCTTCGTAAAATGACATCTCGAACCCCCAAGCGAGGGCACACCTTGGCAACACGTTTTTAAAAAGGCGCTCACAAAAATAAACACGAAATATTTTGAAACGATCTTAAAACTTGTACCGTCGTAACTATGCACTACACATGGCAACCGCAAGTGAGAGAAGTCAACACAAACCCCACAAATTAATGATCGTAATTGCCTAAGAGATTTCATTTCGTATAATTCGTTCCAATCGCTTTGCAATTAGACGTGGAAATGGAGCTGAACATTGCCCATTATGATCCGATAGCGTTTCAAGGACCGGGAAGTTTTTGTTGCGCATCATCGCTCGCTGCTCTTCGCGTGAAAGCAGTCGTGGTCGAAAGAGTGCGTGCCGTGCGTCCGTCCGTCCGTCTGTGCTTGCGTACCTGGAGCCGCTTGGGTGTTTGTTCTTATGACGCTGCAAAACTCACTAATTGGTTTTTCTTTAAATCTCTTTTTCCAGTATAGAAGGTATCTATGGGGAAAAGTAAACCAAAGATATTTGGCAGTTAAATCATAACAGAGTGTACATTTTATTTGGTAAAATAACATTTTTAGTTCAGGCCTTTTTTTTATCTGATCACTGCCATTCAAAAGAACCACAGGGACAGTAAAGAGCTATTTAAAGTGTGTATATAATATAAAACACGCTAAAGTCTGGGACAACTGACCAAGTAAAAACATGTATTGAAAAATTTGACCTTTATTCGTGTGACTGATATTTCGGTATACTGTACTGCACTATCAGCCCACTAGCTCTGCAATATAATGAAAAATTGAGTGCGCAGACACACGATTCAAATCAATTTCCACGGTCAAATGCCAAGCCCTGCCTGTCACCTCATCCATAAGCACATGTAGTTTTTATATTGATTAGCATTATTAAAAAGCATTGCTCTCAAAGCAAGCATTAGCCGAACCCTTTGAAGTCTAACCTTTCTCGCTAACCACAATCGTAAAAATACGATTAACCCCCCCCCCCCCACTCCTACGCCCCCCCCCCCCATGCAGATTCAGGGTCACAATTAATTTCTAGAATCGATTCTGTTCTGTTTACCAATGTTAATTTTTTTCTGAATATTTCATTCGTACAGCCCCGTTCACTTCGTTAGCCTCATTGTAACATTAGCAACATTTCTCGTTTTCATAAACAGTAAATATTAAATTCTTTCATACACAATTTGATGCAAGTAGCTTGAATGTTATATTCTACTTTAATTGATGATGCATCATTATGTGTCTTATGACAAGCTGTGCCTGGCCTAGACCATAATCTCTTAACAAGACAAGCTAGCTAAACCTTCCTACCCTCTGGCATCATGAGTGCAGGGTGGATTGTCAAATTCTTATACTGCTTTCTTAAAAGCTATTACTTCTGATCTAAGTCGGGGTATGTACGCTACTGTATATGCACGCAAGGTTGTGGTGAGGTCAAAGGGGTGACCAGCACTGCTAAGAACCTGGGTTTGAATCTGTGTTTGAACCACCTGTGATTATGTATGTTGCATGTATGTTGAACTTTTTTCACACCGTACATAGCCAACCGTGCTAATCGGAGGTGCGGAATACAAGTGGAAAGAAAAGATGCTATCAGCCCAGTCACAAATAACTGTGCAAAGCACATTCATATTAACGAAGTTTTTTTCAATAATTTGTAACACATTCCAGCTGTGAGAATCCTCATGGTCTTACATTTTAGTTTTATGCACTCTCAATACTGCTAGAATCCAAGTAATAGGGTATGGAAAAGTCATTTGAACGTGGGCACCACGGTGGCGAGATGGTAACTGCCTCGCCTAGTATACAGGTCGTGGGTTCAATCCCGACCCTGACGCCTGCTGCATATTGGAAGTTTGCATGTCTCTCTCCCCGTGGTCGCATCGATTCTTCTTCGGGCCCTCTGGTTTCCTCCCCCAAATTTAGGATCAACACGTGTTAAGAGCAAGGGTCGGCAACCAAAATAACAAGAATAGCAATTTTTGTTCGAATTCAGTACAAAACTCATTATTTCAAGAGCTGCAATGCATGTTACATCAAGAAGCAGTCAGTAAAGAGCCTTATGCGGCTCCGGAGCAGCAGGTTGCCGACCCCTGGTTTAAACTAGTTGGCTGATATACATTTCCACATCATAAGCCACTTTGTTGAGCTTTCATTTGTCATAGCCAGGTTTCTTCTGTAAAAAGAGCTGCTAAAAGAAAAAATTGTTCGTTTTTAATAGTTAATTCATTTTAAAAAATCCTGCCGGCGTGATGCCACTTGCCGCGGAAGGTCGGCCACGAGCTTCACGTCGGCCACCACCAGGTCGTGGTGCAGTAGCATGTGTCGCAAGACGCCGGGGCCGTCCGTCTCGGTGTGGTCGCACAGGGCGCACGGCACGGACGCCCCGGCCCCGCCAGCCTCTCCATCCTCCCGCGCCGCGCCCGCCGGACTCTCCGGAAGATTCAGCGGCTCCAGCACGCAGTCGCTGTGCCATCCATCTTCTGCCAGGCAAACAAGATATATGTATGTTTCTCGTCACGTTCATTCCGGACATCTGTGAAAAAGAGCTTTATAGCTCAGTGGGTTCCTCCAGTATAAATATTCAGATTCTGAAGATATGAATTCATTCAACAATATATATACAACATACCTTTTTATCAAGCCACTGGTCGATGATCAAATCACCAGTAATGCACCAGATCTTATCAAAGCTTGAAAGCTAAGTAGGTTTGAGTCTGGATAATGCTTGGATGGGAAATCACCATGCAGACAATTATTTGAGGGCTGCTGTGGGGCTATGTTGTCAGCATTGTCTTAGGAAGGCACTGGAGCTCTGCACTTTTAAATCGAGATTGAAAACTAATTTCTTTAGAACTGCTTTTAGTGTTTAGTTTGTTGTCCTTCACCTGGACCTTGATTAACGCGGTTGGCGACGTACGGTGCGAACGAAGTTCAACAGACATACATAGAGGACTGCTGAACTGTACTCCTATGCCCCCACATCTATGCTCCCCGAATTTTCTAAACTGCACCGACCAGTATGGTGAAGTTTGGTAAAATAAATGCTCATGATACACACAGCATGGGGAGAATTTCATCCAGTAGCTAACACGCACATGAATACTCTTCTGGACGAAGGGGAGGCCCAAAATTGGTTCAAATATCACTAATCACTGACGTTTGTCGCCATGGCAGGGAATCGAACTCAGGAAACGAGTGCATGGCGTAGGGCGCTAACAACAGCGCCACTGTGATTCACATCGTCTTCAAGAGTGGTCCAAATTTTTTAACATAGTGCAGCGCGCTGTCTTATGCATACCGTGTCAACCCATACGGTTTACCCGTATTCTTGTACAGAAAAATTGAGTTTTCAGGTTTATACGCCGTACAGCCGTTTCAATACGGGCAAAAAAATATATACAGTATTTGTTTGTGTTTCTCCCTTGTGATGGGACTTTGTAGGACGAACGTTTAGATTTATAAGGGCACGGGGTGACCAATAAGGTTTGAATTGGTCTGTAATAAGGTAGGGCACTGATAAGGGGTTGACAGTTATGCTTATGTAGCGTCGTAATACGAAAGCACCTCTACACAGTGCACAGTCGTAGCAGTGTAAAACATCACGAGGGTGCATTACATGAAAATGGAACCTCAGAGAAAAAAAACATACAGTATCTCGTCTTGTAGCTATACACATAGGCTTCACAACCCAGGGTAAAACAGCCTTAGCAAATGTCTACGACATCTGTTTTTTTAAAAATATCCCTTTAAAGGGCGATTGTTACCACAGGCACAATCCTCTCACGATGGCTGGCATATCACGTGGCACCACTGGACCGCATGTGTAATGCACACAATCTTGTTTTGCAGACCATTCGGTGATGCGGCATTCTTGGCAGCGCAGCACAATAACAAACACAATTGCAACACATTCGTCAATAACAGTGGCCTCAGAGGGAAATATACAATAGGTGACATTTTGGGCAATAGCCCTTCTCTATAGAGAACATCAAAGGCATATCATGCCTTGTTTTTAATGACCAACTCAAAATTGTGGCCATTTTATTTTAGGCAGCAGCAGCAGCAAGATAGTTGTAGCTATTTGCTGTCCGTGAATCACATTTTGTTTGTATTTATTACTGTTTCCAGTCTGCGTTGCATTATTCTATTTTAGAGAAAGCGTTCGAATCGGCGGTGTACATAAATTGGGAGGGTAGAAAAAAATCAATCAAAACAGCAGAGCACCTTTTATGCAGTGCAGCCATTGTCTTCCCGCTGGTTTCCACGATATGAAAAACTGTAGCCAATTAGCAAAGAGAAACATACATTTTTCATGTCACGTTTTACAAACGTTTTACAAACGTGACATGAAACAGTGCATTGTTCATCCATGCCGCCACAAAATGCGGTGGCTCAGAACGTTGGAATTAATGAACTGCTGAACGTTTCATGTCGAGTTTTGGGATTGTTTATCGGAACCTTCTCTCTGTTAGTTAAATTTTTTTACATTTATTTACGAATCTAACGGGAGCCTGTGCCGACCATCATAATGCGTCAGTGCAATTTCACAATGTTGCAGTGCCATAATCAAACGAATATGCCGCTATACGTATCCTCCTGCGTCCAATTTCTCACGCATCTGGGAAACGGCCTATTTCTATCTTGATTTGAAGCTTTCGTGACTGCAGGAATCCATACTCTTTGGTTCTTTCGGTAAAGTCACGTAGGTATATTTCTAGACATTGTTTCCACTGTTTGCATTGTAAAAAGAGCATGCGTTGTGTATATGGGTTACATAGGTAAAAGGAAATGCAGTGCCCTTTACAAGTCACCGTTTACAATTGAGTGAATTCAAACGTGTTTTGGTACACCTCTCGCCTTTACAGGCAATAACCAGTCGTGGAAATTCCACATTCCCATGATTGTGCCGATGCCATTCATTTCAAGTTCAAGTTCATTTATTAGGTATAGCCCTGTGAGCCATTCGGCTCTTGAATCGGGTGCAACCGCAACAAACAAAAAACAAAAACATGAACGAGAAAACATATTAAAGTGAATATGTGACTAAGTGCAAACAGACAGCAAAATATTCCAGAAAAAACACCGTACACCAACGCTGTGTGCAAAAATCCCAGTGGGATGCAAGTCAAACAACAACAACAACCACAAGACAACTTAGATTAAAGCCCTCAGTCTTACTCCGTACTACAACAAACAAACATGGCCAAACCAAAAAACTGAAAAATGACACGCATTATTTCCCACCGTCATTGACACAGCACATGCGTGAACTTCATCATCAGAACATTTATTTACACCGGAGGAATCCGATGAGCTATTAAGATCTTTTTCCTTCCCAAAGATGTCCCATGTGATAGCCACACCAAGAGGCGTCTTCCTTTGTAAGGTCTTTGGTTATATGGCAACAGTAAGTCATCTTAACCGTGCTATTGGCGGATAATGAAGTATGAGGGCCCAATTGCCGTATCTTTAATGATCTGTCACTTTGACGTTCAGGCCATGGTTCAGGCCATGGCCCACGTGTGCACTTTCAGGTTGCCACAGCATTTCCCATCGTAATTTCCATTGTAAAACAAATACGTCATTGCCCTTACCGACTTTAAAGTAATTTTTCTTATTAACGAAACCTAATTCTCGCGTCAGAGCCCAGCACACACCACATATGTGTCTATTTACGACGTAAAAAAATGCGAAATGCGTTTGCTTTTTTAGTTGAATGGTTTAATTAAGACATTTATACGGGTTTCTCAGACTCCGCACAGGGGGCCGCTGACCTCGCCCGCCTCGGCCGCCCGAGGCGCGCGCTGGCCGGCAGGGCAAACTATCCGAGACCTTTGGGGCCTTGTGCAGTCTCTTGCCCGCTCTGCGTCTCTCGGCGCCAGGGAGACTCACTGGAAGACAGCGATAACGTACTCGGGACATGCTTCTGTGTGTGTCTGTGTCGCTCTCACCGTCTGTCTGCTCGTGTCTATTCGTATATCTGTTGCCCGTCCCTGTCTCTTGAATTGTGCGTCAAATACACACTCTCTGCGTCTCCCTTGACACCTCTCTTCGTCTCCCCCCGTGTCTATATCTTTGTCTCTCCGTGTCTGAGTACCGTATCTTTATATACTGTATACAGTATACATGCTTGTCTGCCTCATTTGCTACCTTTCTTAACACCCCTCTGTCTGTAGCTGCGTCTATGCGTTTTGTCCCCGTGTCTGCCTCTCGTCTCTGTCCCTCCCGAGTGCGCTATCTTCTCAACGTCTTCGTCTCGCTTTCAACATCGGTGCAGTTGTTTGTCTCTCTACAAAACCCCGTCCGCATGATTAAAACGCGAAGGCGACAATGGGACAAAGACACAGAGCTCATACTTGGTTCATCAACGGCAGCGGCACCCTCAGCCATGGTGCTGTCACGCGTTGCCCCCTCCTCTCTCCTCCTCCTCCTCCCCCCTCCTTCTCCTCGTAATCAATCAACGAAGCCAATTAACGCGTCCGCACGTGGTGCTGGGGACGATGGACAGCGTTGTAAATGAGCGTTTAGATATCGCACTCTGGACACGCGCTCACCGCACCGCCACCGCCGTTCAGGTGGGGGCGCGCGCGCTCCTATGCGCTCTACGAAATGCAACCGCGTTTCGTGACGTCATTCCGCCACTTCGCGTGGGGATGAGGGTGGTGACGTTGCCGCTCGAGAAACTGTAACGCGTTGACGTCGCCGCGTTACCGTGCGCGTGACGACATAATGACGTGAACAAAACGTGTCAATTAGTGACATCATCAGAGCTTGTGTCATTGATATTTATACTGGAGGAATCCGATGAGTTATAAATCTCTTTTTCACAGATGTCCAGTAGGGGGTCGCACAACAAAAATACGATAGGAGTGCAAAGTATAGGAAAGGCCAACAAATCACTTAAAAACACATTTTCAAATAAAACTAAACAAAGATTAAAAAAAAAATCTTACTAGGTAAAGCCCACTCAGCTGTTAATCCACCACCACCCGGCACAGCCGATGAGGAAGGTTTTGTCACGTAAACAAAAAGTGCCAAAGGGCCGTCCATAAATGACGTCACGCACCTAGGGGGGGGAGGGGGGTCAGATATTTGTGATGAGGTGTGACGAGAGGGGGAGGGGGGGTTTGAGAAATGTGACGCCACATAAAAATGCGCAACTTTAAATATAATTGTTATAACAACACTAATTTTGATTAATGTGCATTATTAACTCTTTGATTATTTAAATTTACTAAGATCACATATTATTTATTCCATGAAGGAGCATTTTGCTTCTCCATGGGAGATGGGAGAAGCATACATTTTGTAAAATTTTGTAAAATTTTTGAATGATTGTTATTAAACATTTTTATTTTAATGATTCTAATTGTACTCTCCATTTTGCTTCGTTCTACTACAAAGTTTCAAGTATGTTTTATAACTATAATTACTTTTAATATTTTATAATTATAAGAGCATTCCAATATAATATTCTGAACATTTGCAGTTTTAGTTAGACGTTGAATATTTTCAAATGAATTTTATGCAAAATTTCAGCTTTCCAACCCCTCCTTTTTAATAAATGTTTTCTCCTACAACATCAGAGTGCAGCGCCACATTAAATACGCACTACAATGACAATAGTTTAAAACGATTTGAAGCATGTTTTATTTGGGGGGGGGCAGAGCTTTGTGACGTCATATTTGAGGGGGGTCTGACTTTTTGTGACGCCGTGTGACGAGGGGGGGGGGGTCAAAAATCGGCCAAAATCGCGTGACGTCATTTATGGACGACCCCCAACCAGTGACTACTTCAGCACACCGGTGTGTTGGAGAGTAAAACCCACAACATTTACAATTTGAGTTAACGACGTTTCCGCCGGCGATTACAACAACAACCAGCTTCATCAGGCGATTTGCCAACATTTCCCGACGCGGCCCTGCCTTATGACGTCACCCGTGTTTAACTTTCAAGCCCCCCCCTGCCGCTGCGGTGACGTCGAAGCGAAGCTTCTCCTTTAAACAAATGACGTCACAAAGACCCACGCGACGTCTCCACGCACTGACACATTGCAACGCACAGCGACACACGCGGGGTGGAGGGGAGGGAGGAGAGGGGGGAGAGAGAGGGAGGGAGGGAAGAGAGAGGGAGGGAGGGGAGAGAGAGAGAGAGGAGGAGGGGAGGGAGCGAGAGGGCAGAGCGAGCGGGTAGACTCAGAAACACGAGCGTGCCACCGTGTTAAGTCGTAGCAGCAGCAGCAGAGGCGGCGTTGACAGCGGCAGCAGCAGCAGCAGCATGGCGTACCGGTGGCGGCACCAGTGAAGAAGCACCCCCCGGGGTGGGCTGCGTGAGCCGAGTCGAGCCGCAGAGCTGCTGGGGGGGAGGTGGTGGTGGTGGAACCGGGTTCGGCATGTGGTCGCCGACGGAGCGAGAGAAGTTGGGAGTAGGTGAGCGCGCAACTGTGGACAGGGATGGAGGGGATGGATTGGATGCAATCTCGGTGGCGTTCTTTGTTCCCCCACTCCCCCCGCAAGTCTTCTCGTTCTCTATCTGTGCTTGCATACCCATGCATCACCCCTCCACCACCACCTCCCTCCTACCCTCCCTCCTCGCTCGCTGTCATGTGTTTTTCTCTCGGGAGCGGTGGGACAGCGGTGAGCGCGTTGCGCTCCAAACCCAGCGGTTTGAACCGGAGTTCGGTCAGTTGGCGAATGCTATGAACAATTGCCACTGGGGGAGACAAAGGCGGCCGGGCGTGGCTCTTACCACAACACCGCGGCCTTCGGTGCTCGCAACTATGTTACACGGTCATGTGAAGGACTTGCCCCAACAGTCTGTGTCGGAATGTTGGATGTGTGGGGGGTTGGGGTGATCTTTGTATGTCTGTACACAACTTTGGCGCTTTGTTGTTGCGAGTGCTGTTGTCGGTTTACGGATGGACTGGTCCTCGTGATTGGAATGTGGAATGTTTAGCAGCAGCTCTGGGATGTAAGAGTGGAGGATGTGTACAGCCCACCTTTGTGTGAGTCAGTGGTTGCTAGCGAATGCATTTCTGGGATTTATGTTGATGGCGATGATGATGATGCTGGTGATGATGCTGCATGCTGATGATGCTGATGATGATGCTGGTAATGATGATGCTGCATGCTGTTGATTATGATGGTCGTGATGCTGATGATGATGCTGCATGCTGATGGTAGTGTTGATACGAAAACACAGCCTCTCCTTAAAACAGATTAACTTATTGAACATGGCGTATTGCGTATACATCTAGCCATTATGTTGCTGAGTTTATCCATGCAGACTGAGTTTGATCTAAAGTGTTGCGTTTGCTCTTCATGCCGTAGTGCATTGATCATGGCTGCTGCTAATGATGATGATAATGTTGCTTGTGATCATAAATGATGCTGCCGATGCTGACAAGACACGCAGCGTTTCGCTCCCCCTCTCATTTGTGTTGCACTAATTGACTTGATCTTTCGATTAACCTATTTATTAATTCACATTGCACCTCTGAAATCACAAAATTTATGCGCATTTCAGTGAATTGTTTCCACCACTTAAAGTAAAAAAAATCCGAATCTAATTAAGCAAGAGACGCTGAACACGTGAAGTATTTTCACGTGATTTTTTTCGTACAATTGCGTATTTTATACGATTAGTTTGCAGAATATGGGTCCAAAATGACTTGACGTTATTTTAATCCGAGTCACCCGTGGAAAGGTGTTTGCAATAACAGCGTTCAGAATTGTCACTTTTGTTTTGTACTCAAGTCTTTATTAAATCCTTTATATTAAGTTCACTTGCTTGCTTGCTTGCGCGCTTACAACCGTGCAAATCTTTCGGTCGTTTTTTAACCCACTTCCCGTGATCCAATCGAGCTGACATTTTGCACACAGACTCGTTGTGGGGGACAATTAATTTTCGTGAAAAATTTTTTCCAAATTTTTACACTTTTTAGGGATTTTTTAAATATTTAATTACCAATTGCTTAATGGTGGCAGGCAATCATCTGACCCATAGGTGGCAGCCATCTCAAGCCAGAGGACGAGAGGACTCTAGCCGCCACGCATATAAAGGATTTATAGTGAAAAACTTTGTTTTTACGGGTTATTTTTTTTTAACTCACGTGGAGTCGCGTCGTTTGTTCTACGAGTGTCCTTGCCTAGGGCATCGCGATTTAAATACGATTTTCCTCCGTAGATAGAAAATAATGCGAGCGACAAAATAACAACACTCATCGTCATGACAGGACTATGAATTGTGCCAATAGTTTTTAAAATCAACAAAAGTTGATTATTCAAAACGTGTGTGGGTGATACGTTTCGTAAGTGGTTATTGCCTGTTCGCCGTGCCGTCTGTGCCTGCCAGATCCATCCAGATTTCAATCTGATTCACTATTCGAGGAATAATAATAATAAAACGTTCTGAAATTGTGTCAAGATTTTTTTACACGCAAAGTATTAAATTTCGTGTCATTATCTAGGACATTCGTGGGCTCGTGGCTGCTGACCACATGGAGCTTTGTATAATTGACTAAACACGTTCTTGTGTATAAACAACAGAGGCAAAGCTCCCCCGTGTAGCCTTAACAGACTGTCGGAGCAAGTGCCCTCACGGCACACGAGTGGGTGGGTGGCCAGCACCACGCCGGACCGCCTTTGTCTCTCCAGTGGCGATATTTACACACCGTGCCAGGTACTCATTTGAGGCTGAGTCGACCTAGGGGAGGCGAGCATCTAACTGCTACGCTACACACGTGCGCACGCACACACACAAACACGAACAAAATCGTAAACAGAACGCGTTGAATCGAGGAGAGGGAATTGTTTAAATCTGTTTGATCTCCATCGCAGTTCTTTTCTACCCCTCCGCGGAGATGCTCAACCCGTGCCCGGGTCTCTTCATCTTCTTCTTCTGTTGTTGTTGTTGTTGTTCCAGCAATTATCACGGCGGCTTCGTGTCGCATCCCACTCCCCTTGAAGAAACCCCACGATTTGTGCGTTGAGCCGCCGTCATTCTGTAAATCCAAGTAGCGCTTTCACATTTCGTTTTTCTTTTTAAGTTAGGCTCAACAACAACAACAACAACAAAAGCAACGCAGCGTGACCACAGAATACGACGCGCGCAGTGCAACCACAAATCGATCCGAATGCGAATGACCTCGTCAAATGTCAGAAACTAAGCAGCGCTCCAGCCTGGATAAGCACTTGCATTGAGCAGTCCGTGCACAAAACGGGGATGCTATCGGCGCTGGTGGGGGGGGGGGGCTACGTGGTGGGCAGCAGAGGGCAGCGCAGCAACATCCAGACTTGTGCTGTACGGTACTTCTATGCTCCCGCGCCCTTTGGTCCACCGCTTCACCTTGAGGCGCTGTCCAGCAATGCGGAAACGGTGCGAGTTGAGTGTTGGAGGTCCCGTGTCTCGTCCAGCAGTGGATTGACAAGAGGGCTTGTGCATGAACACCATTTACACACGTGTAACACTTGCAGACCGTACCTTCCCGTTATGAGGCACTGGGGGTGTGCTTTGGAGAACAACGATGCATGTTTAATAACAGCCTTGCGTTTGTGATTAAATAGCATAGTTTTTTTATGAATGTAAACACATTCGTCAAATAATACTGACCTATTTTGAATGATTGATATCTCAATCGCTGTCCATGGCACTCGTAACTGCTTAAGCTGTGTGCCCGAAACGTCGCATTTTATATCGTTAATACCTTTAAGCCAGTGCTTTTGACGAACCCATTCGTAAAAAAAAAAAACGCAGTTATCAAATAATTTGTGTTTTAAATGATACACATTTTATCTCATCTCATACCAAGACTACAAACAAACCATAGGTGGCCTTCAGCACCACGCCGGGTACACTGTACTGCCTAGGTCAATTCCTCGGCAACGGAATCACAGCGTGGGCACAGACACATCACAGCGTTTAGCGCTCGATCCATCTGGGATTTTTTCAAAAATATTATTTTCTAAATAAGATACACCCTTTTCATTCTGTCGTGTGTACATTCCCCTGCATCGTTGACGTTGTAGCCCTGATATGGTCTATGCATGGGTTGTCCTTGAGATTACACACACGAAGGCGGGCGAGAGTCTTATCGGCTGAGAGGTGGTGACTTGAGGCTGTAAACCAGGCAGACCTGAGCTCAGTTCGCACTCAGGGTCAACTACATCATTTGGTAGCAGGTCTTCATTTCAGCCGTGGTCATGCCAGGGTCATCGCCCCAGGAACATCTATATTTCCAGACCCGTAGCCACAGGCATAGGGAGAGGCATATGCCGCGTGTGAAACTATTTCCCCCTGTAGATCAAGCTGAGATTAAGCCCTGCTCACCACTTACATAATACGCCTTGACCGGGAATTGAACTGGGGTCGCCGGGTTCATAGTGCGGGTCGATAACAACTCTTTCCCAATCGATAATGATAATAATGACCTTTAATTATTGAGGAAAGCCTCAATTGTAGGTTCAAAGGTTTTTTTTTATCTTAAGCTGGCCCAAAATCGGGGACGTTCGTCCAATTCCATTTTCGAGCGTTTTGCTTTCGAGGCATAACTCTGCGCATGACATCGAAGACGTGTTGTGTACGGACGAGCTGGCCAGGTGTGTGTATGTGCGTGAATGTGCAAAGCCTTGGAGCGGCCCATCACACACTTTTGGTGCCAGCTTGTACGCCCGCTCTCACATTTATATTGACGCTTTACAGAGACGCAGCCTCGTGTTTTTGTGACACCATCCTCGTGCCAAAAAAACCCACCACCACCACAAGCCCGCATTCCGACGTTCGTTGAAGCGCAATTACGTGTGTGAGCCCGGACCACCAGCACGTGTCCTTACGCCCAAGCGGGACTTGTCCTGTGCTGCCAAAGCACCACGCGGCTTTCGGAGTGCCATGCGGCATAATCCTCCAGCTAAAGCGCTTAGAGAGTGGCCCCGGCAATGCTCTCATGCAGCCTCATGACAGCCGGGGTGAGAGGCCCCGGTTGTCCAAAAAAAAAAAAACAGAGGTTAGAATTAGTTGTTATTGCTGTGTTGGGAGGCATGTGCGTGTACGGCCCTTATAAAAATGTTAAATCCGAGAGTGCCCGGCATGTCGTTGCGGAAATCCTGACCGCCCGTTGAACTACGGTGATCCTGGGAAATTCAAGGGAAGGCAGTGAAGACGTCCATTCAGCTTGCACCCCCCCCCCACTCCCACGAGGCTGTGCGTTGGCAATTGTCAGACCTGCACGTGGGGGTTGCTATTACAAATTCTTAGGTTTTTTCGGTAAAGTCACGTTGGTAAAAAATTAAAATTAATAAAATAAAAATAAAATAAAAATCACGACGTTTCGGAGGCAACACAAGCTTCCGTCCTGAGGTGGAACCGTCACAGCACGATTGCTGTATCAAGTAAACCAGTATATATACAAGGTCGGGTCTCTTGGAATTTCTCTTTACTTGATACAGCTATCGTGCTGTGACGGTTCCACCTGAAGACGGAAGCTTGTGTTGCCTCCGAAACGTCGTGATTTTTATTTTTTATTTTACTTTTATTAATTAAAAAATTTTACCTACGTAACTTTACCGAAAAAACCTAAGAATATGAATCCTTGCAGTCACGAAAGCTTCAAATCTAGAATTGCTATTACAAGCCCATCCGCAAGAAGACGAAATCCACTGCTGGATGAGGGCCTCGCCACGCCGTGCGTAGTCATTGGGGGGTGATTTGATCACGATTCATCGCGCTGGTCGGGAGCGGTTGGTGAAGCGTAGATGTTGGAGCACAGTACAGCACAACAATGGCATTTTCTGCAGTGTCCACTTGCCTAGAACGTATCCGCACTGCGACCAATGACAATCACCTGATGTGTGCCCATCCAAGCACTATACAGGTTCACCCTCCCCCCCTCCTCCCCCCCCGATTACCTTCTGAGATCTGACGAGATCGGGTTCCGTAGTCGTTAACAGGTCACGGCGGTGACATTTCACTTCCAATCTCCTCCCTCTTGGCTCCACCTTCCCCTCCTTCAATCTGCCCTCCCATCGCTGAATCTTTAATCTGAATACTGTACACAACGCTTGAAGTGGGTTTTGACCTCCCAGCGATTTGATAGATGGTCAGGATACTGTATCGGACCTCGATTCAATTCAACGCAAGTATCCATTTCTTTTTCTAGTCTCGTTTTTTTGCCCTTCTCGTTCGTATTGTTTTTTTTTCTTATCTGAATGGAGCGTTACAATTCCGCTTATACCATTGTTCTAAACACATCACTAGCGACATCTTTTGCATGCCCTGTAATGCACGTCTTTGGTAAATGATCTCTACTTCAGTGATATAACGTGAACGCGTCTCTTTTTTTTTTAAGCGAACACTGAGTGCTAAATATATTCATCTGTGGAAAGTCCACATTCCTGTGCTGCGGTGATGGCTAGCATTACCTGCAGGACAAGTTATCATGTAAGCATAAGCATAATCATCCTATCTTGATTTGAAGCTTTCGTGACTGCAGAAAAATATACTCTTTGGTTCTTTCGGTAAAGTCACGTAGGTATAAAATAACATAATCATCCTATTTATTTATTTGCTAGCTGTGGTGGCAGAAAAACTAAAACCAAACTAAAAACTATTTTTATTTTACCAGGTAAGGCCCACTGAGCTATTTAGCTCTTTTTCAGAAGCGACCTGGCCACAAATGATATCTCATCGAAGTGGCTTATCACGTGGAAATTCATAGCGGCTAAATACACTAAATGCATGTTTCTAAATGTGGAGGGGAAAACCGGAGGACCCAGATAAAAATCCACACGACTACGGGTAGAACATGCAAACTCCTAATATACAGGTGTTGGTGTCGGGATCTAACCCACAACCTCCTGTAAACAAGGCAAGCTCATGAACATTTCAACACCTTCTTCATCCTCATCACTGCTGACACCTTTGCTCCCAAGTTACCATTGCTACTCCATCCCTTCCCTGGTATTTCCCATTCTTTCTCTTCTCCCTCTTGCCCGTTCATCCCCCCCCCCCAATCTATTAATCTATTATATCCTCGACTCTACTCCACTTCCCGTGGTGTAGCCGTGGGTAGAGACATTTCTCATCGCATCAACAAATGTATCAATGAATAGCCGAGCTGACGAGACCTCACCGCAAGGCTGGACAAAACATGTCTTATTCGGTATCGCAACTTGGCTCCACTCGAAAGGATGGTGGCCAAGCAGGGGTTGTTTTGCCAGATATTTTTTTAGCAGCGGCATGTTGTGGATAAAGTAGAGCATGCGAAAGCCACCCACATGGTCTGGAACGTGATGCTCTCTGACATAATTTAATCTGAATAATTGTATTTGTGACAATGGAAATTAATTGGGACCATTTGTAGGCCATTTCTGACATAAATCTGGGCGTTAATTGCTTTGGTGATGAATTCTCTCCTGTTTGCAAACTGCATGCACCAATTAAAACATATCTGGGTGGTTTGACAAATTCATCGTAAAATGGGCCATTCCTGATTGTATTGAGCTCATGCAGCTTAGGAAACGTCTTTTTTTAAATCCTTTATATTAAGTTCGCGTGCTTGCTTGCTTGCGTGCTTGCTTGCTTGCTTAGGACCGTGCAAATCTTTCGGTCGTTTTTTAACCCACTTCCCGTGATCCGATCGAGCTGACATTTTCCACACAGACTCGTTGTGCCAGACAATTATTGTTCGTGAAAAAAAATTCCCAAAATTTTACACTTTTTAGGCAAAAAAAGATTATTTTACATATATTCAAATAGAACTCATTCTTGGCTTTGGCTGAACGTCACAGTATAAGAGCCCAGAGCGTAACCCCTCCACAGGCCGTGGCGGAGTAGCGCAGTTGGTAGCGCCCTCGCTTCCCATGCCAAAGGTCGCGGGATCGATCCCCGCGTCCTCCACAGGCGAATATATTTTTAAATCCTTTATATTAAATTCGCTGCCACGCATATAAAGGATTTATAGTGAAAAACTTTGTTTTTACGGGTTATACGTATTAAAGACGTACAGATGCATCCACAATACATATAATGATAAGACCAATAAATGATAATACCCAGCAAAGATTCACCGATTCTCAAGACCATTGGGACGTTTGGGCAGAATTTTCTTTAAAAAGTAATTTTTCCATTAACGAGCAAATTTTTTTTAAATTCCTCAAGTTCTCAATGAGCATTTTATTAAACATAGTAATGTACTGCTACAAAGTGATTAATTGTATTACTGCTCAAGGGTTTAATTTTTGGTGTTCCTGTATATATGTATGTTGAACTAGGTAGCCAGCCGTGCTAATCGGAGGTGGGGGACATGGAACAGATATGTCCATATTGTGATTAAAGGAAAAAGCTTTTGCACGCGGAGCCGCACGCTTCAACGAATAGACGACCTGTCCCAGTGCGTACCAGTAACTGGCCCAACGTGGATCTTTGATATTTGAATGCCTGAGGAAACGACACATTTAGGTTAGTAAAGGATGTTGACCAGATGGCATTGAGGCCCCAAAACGTTTTCAATTAACATACCCTGCTTTAATCTAGATTTGAAGCTTTTGTGACTGCATGAATCCATACTCTTTGGTTCTTTCGGTAAAGTCACGTGGGTATAAAAATAAAATAAATCACGACGTTTCGATTGCAACACAAGCAATCATCATCCCCGGCTCTCTCGGTCTCCCACTTCCAGCCCAGCCCAATTCCCCCCGTCCAGCCTCACGTCCTTCTCCCTACCCCCCCCTCTCTCTCCCCTTTGCCCCTCCCCCTTTCTTACCTATATAACCTCTTACCACGGCATCTCTCTCCCATTTCAGCAAAAAAATATATTGCTGTGGTTTTCCCACCTGATGATGATTGATTGTGTTGCATTCGAAACGTCGTGATTTATTTTATTTTTATACCCACGTGACTTTACCGAAAGAACCAAAGAGTACACCCTGCTTTAGTTCAGCTCTTCACATATTGCAATGAACATTTCATCCTAACTGGGACATGTTCCTGCAGTGTGAAAACAGACACGAAGTAATGTATTTTCGTAATTTTAAACCAATTAACTTCCTCCCTATTTCATTTTAAATCATTGGAACAATAGGTGTCTATGAAATGAAATTGTGATATATGATAAGCTTACACATTTCTTATCTACAAATCAGTCTGGCATCCCCCGTAAAATCCTCAAGTAAGGCCGTCTGGGCAAAGGTTGTAGAATGATCTATTGCTTCCCCAGGACCAATGAACCACTCCGGTGCTATCTTTATTGACTTTTGTAAAGCATTTAACACCATGAATCATTTTATTCTTGGGGAAAAAAACTAAAAAAAATCTGGCCTGGATGACAGAACAATCACTCGATTTAAATAATATGGAATAATTCACATCCCCTTGTCAATACACCGCTGGATGAAGGTCTCTCTCCGCAAGCTGTCACCATCTATCATTCGCTCGCAATGCAGCAGTCCGTTCGGCACCTCCACCGTGGCACCGTGTTGGCGAGATGTTAACTACCTCGCCCGGTAGGCAAGAGGTCGTGGGTTCGATACCGACCCTGACGCCTGTGTATTTGGAGTCTGCATGTCTTTCTGTCCGTGGTCGCGTCGATTTTTCTCTGGGTCCTCCAGTTTTTACCTCCACATTTAGAAATGTGCGTTTAGAGTATTTGCCTGCTATAAATATCCACATGATTAGCCACTTTATTGAGATATCATTTGTGGCCAGGTCGCTTCTGAAAAAGAGCTACATAGCTCAGTGGGCCTTACCTGGTAAAATAAAAACTAGTTTAGTATCGTTTACATTTCATAGCTCCATCTCCACGGTAGTCACCCTCTTGGGTGTGCACGCTCCTTTGACTTTAATTCTGTCATGAGTCTTGACCAGCGGGCCTTCAACCCTTCTAACAAAATGTCCTACCCAAGCCTACTTACATTTCTTTGGTCATTGTGATTGTCTCTAACTGGCGTCTCGAACCATGTCGGTTGTGGTCACTGGTCAGGTGGGAAAGTGGACCAGGACCAGTTCAAATATCATTTATCGGAAGGAAGAGCGTTCCAGACGGCCAACAGAAGCGCATCCGAAAGCGCGATGCAGTCACCGTCTTTGTCCGATGGTTAGCCAAAAAGCCACTGTGAGGATGACCCCTGAACTGGCAATACAGCTCTGCACGCAAGTGACAGATCGCTCGGACGTTTTCTGGGAATTTTTTGTGCCACGTGTTTCAGTGTGTCGCAATAACGCGACTCTCCTCTCTGGAAACATTAACCTTGCAGATGGTGTCTATTTAGTCACTGTGTCAGAGTGTCAAGTGCCTTGGTGAATGGCTGGATCAGCTTTTAGACTTTTTCATTTCTAATCAATCCCGTGATTGCTGATCTTCAAGAGTCGATAGGGAGTGTTTATTTATAATGACAATTGTGTGCATTGTGTGCATTGTGCAGCGAAGGAAAAGGGTTACCAGATCGTTTTTGTTGCTTTCTATGATATAAGTGGCTAATCTGTATGTATTCTAAATAGCGATAGTGTAGCGGTTAGCGCACTATGCTACGAACCCGGCGACCCGAGTTCGATTCCCGCTCACGGCCAACACCAGTGATGATTCTATTATCTGAACCGGACCAGGGCTTCCCCTAGGTCGACAGCCTGAGTACCTGGTGCGGTGTGTAAACATCGCCACTTGGGAGACAAAGGCGGCCGGGCGTAGTTCCTGGCCACACACCCCTTCGTGTGCCGTTCCGGCCTTCATAGGTGCTCGCTAACAGCACTTGCCCAAACAGTCTGTTAATGCTATACGGGGGATCTTTGTCTTTGTATTCTGAATAGCTGCTTCATTGTTTTACTGCAGCATTTTATTTGTGTTCCATTTATGGTGGCCCAGGTCACTCGATTAGCACGGTTGGCTACGTACCGTGTGAAAGAAGTTCAACATACATACATACGTATGTTACAGATCACTCTTGAAAACTACCCATCCTGGCCTTCTTGGGGGTTTCACTGGGCTACACAAAACAAACCTGAATCCATATCTCCAATGAACTCCTCCTATGCTGCGCTACCAAGGTCAACGAATGATGAGTCAATTGAAAACTTATGCTGTGCAGATTATGCAAACGCGGTTGACATTACGAACAATTTGACCTTGGACCCCACCACTTGGCTTATCGCTTCTGGGGACTGATTACCCGCCCTACCATTTGCAATATCACTTATGATTTGCACCCTCCTTTTAAAAATCAAATAGCAGATGGGTGTACGCTGTTGGGGGGGGGGGTGGGTGGGTATTGGTGGTGGTGGCCATGTGAGGAGCGGTGGTGTAGTGGTTAACGCGATGCCCCAACAGTCTGTGAAGGCTACATGGCCATCTCTGTATTTGATGCTTGCTTTGGCGTTGCCAGAGTGACCAGATACTCAAGATCCCTCCCAAATGGTTTGTTACAAGACTGATAAACCCCACTAGTTAATAGGTAATGGATATTATGGGTGTAGGCTACATCCATAATAGTGCATTTGCATGAGCGCTCTCTTTGCTAGGACATGCAAATTAATGTTGGCTTGTGATCACCGACCACTCCATTGGGCTGGGTGTTCACACGCACAGTGGATAGCTCCTGAAAATAAGAGACAACATCGTTTGCAAATATTTAAAGTAAACCAAGGCTTTGGGTTCACACGGTGTCTGTTGGATATGATGGCATTTTGCCACTTTGCAAGCATGTACTGAGGGTCCAAGCGATGTGCTATGAAGAAGGGCCGTTGCCCGAAACGTCGCATGTTGCATTTTTTTCCCTTTTAAGAGCCACAGTGTTATCGACAAATGTGTTGAGTTTTCCAATCGAACGATCTGTTTGTGAATTCTAAGGACTTTGAGATGACTGCTGGACAAGTGCACCGTCTTCCAGAGAGCTGCACATGCGTGCAACATCTTACCTCACTCGCTCACTCAGCCGCATGGCCTTGCGAGGTCACAGCGTCCGCCTTACACGATTGCCGGTCTGATGCACGAGTCCTTGCCGTGGCAATTGGCAGCCCGGTGACCTGCTTGATCTGTCTCAGCCACGCGGCTACATGGCCCACCACGTTGGCTCCTATATCCTGCCAAGGTGGCGAGATGTTAACTACCTCACATGGAGGTGGTGAGTTCGATCCCGACCCTGATGCCTTTATACTTGGAGTTTGCATGTTCTCCCCGTGGTCGCGTGGAGTTTTGTCTGGGTCTTCCTGGTTTTCCCCTCCAATTGAACCTTATGGCGGTACCCCGGGGTACCATAGTACCCCAGCTCCTGCATAATGTCCGTGATGCAGTCATTTTTAGCCTGTTGATGGTCGGTGATGCGGCAATCGACTCATCTTGACGAGCTGTACACGATGCACTATTCAAAGTTTAAATTATCCTGTACAACTGTTAAATGATAGGTGCTTCATCGTTCAGGGAGCCAAGCCAGAATCACTGGGATATAGGTTTTAATCTAGCTTACAGCCACTTGTAATTTAACTGGGTTCTCAAGTGCATTTGATGGTCAAAGTGATATATACGTATAAAAAATTACAGGTTAAATGTTCGATTTCATTTGGCTGAATAGCAGATCTGTCATGAGAAAAACTATATCATGGCTGCACACACACTCATACACTAAACACATTAATTTGGTTTTCACTTACTTTGGCTATATTCCAGCATTGAAAGCTTAAACAACGGTTTTACTTTCATGGGGAAAAACTCATCGCAGGGTGCATGGGAGATTTCGACCACGAGTTTGTGAGATATCCTGCATGAAATAATAATAACAACAATTCTTCTGAGACTTCCAAATAGCTTCTTCATCTTGGCATATGGCGCTACGACCTTGAAATAAATTGGACAGAACAAAATATCCCTTTTTTCTCGTTCCACACGCACAGTTTATGGCCAACAGGCCGCGAGCCTCACTCATCTTTCAAAGGGCATTTAGCGACACTTGCAACACGGTAGCGCACAGTACACCCTCCACTCCCCGAAAAAATTGTGTCCCAGAAATACAATATTTAATTGCCTCGGCAATTTTGCATTATTTGGTACCCCGGGGTACTGCCATAAGGATAAATTGTAGAATCAACATGCGTTTAGAGTATTTGGCTGCTATCAATTTCCACGTGATAAGCCACTTCGTTGAGCTATCATTTGTGGGCAGGTCGCTTCTGAAAAAGAGCTACATAGCTCCTTGGGCCTTACCTGGTAAAATCATGTATAGTTTCTGAAACCACACACACACACGCACGTTAATGTCGGGATACATGGACCAGTTATGATGATTTGAGTTGTTTGTTGCTCTGGATACCCGCCGACTATGAAGCAATGTTCGGTAGCCAGGTAGAAAGGCATTAGTCGTGAGTTCTCACTCGAGGGAGTGGACCGCGTGACGGCTGCCATCTTCCACTCTAAAGGGGCCAGTCGTCGACAGACACTGCCTTGTGGACTCTTCATCTGGTGCTTGCGCTACTCTTCTGTTGCCCGACCTCCATTGAAGCCGGTAAAACATTTTCATTACAGAAGTAAATAAAGAGCACGCGAGTTTTCCAGTTTCCTTCCGCGTGCAAAACACTCCGTGAAATGGCATTGACCAAACATCTCAGTGAACGAACAAAAAACACAATTCCAGTCCTGAAAGTGTCTCGAAATGCATTTAGGCCTTACAGGATAAATAAATATCATTGCAAGTTTCCCTCGCTTTTTGCGGGTTCGATTTGTGCGATCTGCTAACCTGTTTCTATCCAAAATTAGCTGCACGCGATTTGAGTTCACTTTGCACGAGGCTATGCGGTCAGGCGGCGTTGGGTGAGGTTGTATGCGCCAATCTGATGGAAAACTAAAGACAAGTCATAGCAGTGCGACTGTGGCCATGCAATGGAAACTATTGATCATCATGGTAAGCCACTATAGTCGACGCTCCTTCAACGGAGGAATGTAAAAAAAACGGCACCAACTCTCTCCCGAAGCCCTCTCGTCTTGGCCAGCAGACTTCAGACATGGGCATTTATATCCTGAAGATTTTGCTGCCATACGCAAGAATAGAATAGACGGGAATGGGTTCGCATGACTCCTGCAGCCCCATTAGTGGCTGCTACGTTCGCCACATTGTTAAAAAAAAAATTATCTGAATCAAAAGTGTTTTTACAGAGTAAAGCCTGAGAAACTAATAAGCTCTTTTCCAAGGGTCACTCGGCCGGTAGACAACATCAAAGCATTCCAAAATTTTTCGATTTAAAGCTTTCGTGACTGCAGGGATTCATCTTCTTGGTTCTTTCGGTAAAGTCACGTAGAAGGGAAGTAATAAAATAATAAAAATAAAACATAATAAAATAATATAATAAAATAAAATAATATAATATAAAATAATATACAAAAATAATTATTTTATCATTTTTATTTGTATTATTTTATTACTTCCCTTCTACGTGGCTTTACCGAAAGAACCAAGAAGATCATTCCACAATTACAGATAAAAAAAACCATACTTAATAACAGCTCTTACGTTGTAAAATTACATTGACGCTTAAACTTTAGCGATTTGAATCGAGTCCTTTCAAACGAGGACAGAGATGGCAGAATGGAGATGCCGAGAGACGAAACTCGGTGGTCCCGAACTCTTAGGGGCAGTTTCTCGACAATGTTTTCCAGCCCAACATTGTGCGCGAAATCTTGGAAAAATTAATTGTAATAATAGATTCCTGCGTCGAACCGCCGGCAATTCATTTAATCGCCGAGGGGAGGGGGGGGAAATAGTTACGACTCCAGCAAATTGTGACACTGCTACAAATTAACGCTGGGAAACCCATAAGGACAGTAACAACAAAGTGTAGAGACACTGCAAGCGGGTAAAACTAAACAACACCACACCGAACAATCCATCGGTCTACACCACATATTTCACGTCGGTACCAACACGGCTGGCAAATCATGGTTTTTTTTATTTCACCAAATATTACCCCCCCCAAACCGACTCGTCAAAATAGTTTACAACTTTTGTAACGCAAGTGAATAAAGTGGTACTGCTGGAATTGTTTTACTCCCAGTGGAAGAAATGCAGTGTATGTTGTGCCTCGTAAAACATTATCGTGTTTACACGTGGGAGTATTTACCCCTTGGGAGAAAGTTATGCGACCACGCTGATATCCTAGAAGGTTAGCGAATAGCTCGGTGTTCTTCATTGCGTGGCCAGCAAGCCAACCGGCGGGCAATTGGTGGCCTTTAGTGCGGCCCCTGACGTGCTGTCCCTGACAATACACAGCACGTGTCAACGCCTCCCCATCATCATCATCGTCGTCGTCGTCGTGCTGCTGTCAAACACCCAGTGGTTTCAAAGGCGTGGCGGCCCTCACACTGATGATGTCTTATCGGCGAAAGTGCAAATTAGTGAGGAACACTGGAATATATGCAGCACACGCGCAGAGTACACCCCTCACAATCAGGTGCCTGATTACCCCCCCCCCCCCAGCCACTTAGCGTTTAGCCAGGATTATGCTTAATGAATCATTAATTGTAGCCATCTGCCAATGCACATCAGCCATGGGAGTTTCTGACCATACTTCACCACGCTGGCTAATGCAGGTTTGTGAAGTTGGGGGGGGGGTGCAGAACCGGTTCTGATGTTAACCGTGGCCAGGAGTCAAACTTGACCTTCCACCGGGTTCAAAGCGCAGCGCGCTAACCCCTGGGGTTGGGTCTTCAATATTCCTCTTTGTTGTTGAGAGTATCTATTGAAAACCCTGTGCCCTGTTCTAGCTTGCCAGCTGATTTGCCAGATTTCAAAAAAAATCCCCCAAACAAATCTGTTCACCTCCTCTCTCGACCCCAATCACCCTTGCGAGACTTTAACACATTGGACGTTTAATTGGGGGGCAGCCTTGGTGTGGTCTCTCGCCTCTCAGCGCGGTAGAAATAAACTCTACCACGAAAGTCGATTTCTGTGAACGCTTCAACTGCTGCCACCCGCTTGTATTCATTTGCGTGTTTGCCCAGGAGATTAACGCCCCCCACCTACCCACCGTCGTCTCAAACTCCCCCTCGCGTGCATGCTGAGATAGTGGCCCCGCGCTCATGCAAATGAACGCGCCATGCAATCGAGGCTTTCTTTGGTGGGGCAGGATTGTCACAGGCGCACCGTGCCGCGCAGAGGCTTTTAATTTGCACCCGCGAGCAAAGTTGGCAGGAACGCGTGAACCCTGCCGCAATTGATAACGAGTGCGGCCTGACAGCGCGCCGCGGTGGCTCGGAGATGTTAACTGCCTTGCCTGGTACGCAGGAGGTCGTGGGTTTGATCCCGACCTTGACGACGCCTGCTGCTGTATATTTGGAGTTTGCGTGTCTCTCTCTCTCCCCCCGTGGTCGCGTGGATTTTTCCTCCGGGTCCTCCGGTTTTTACCTCCACATTTAGAAACGTGGGTTTAGATTATGTGGCTGTGATACATTTCCACGCGATAAGCCACTTTGTTGAGGCATCATTTGTGGTCAGGTCGCTTCTGAAAAAGAGCCACATAGCCCAGTGGGCCTTACCTGGTAAAATAAGAAATACATAGAAATTATTATAATTTACCGGATTTTAAATAAGAAATAAATTTATTTTATTTATTTATCTTTGCCTCGTGCGACATCTTCGACACCGTTGTTTACCGTGTGGGTTTTTTTTTTGCAACCTGGAAAATTTCGTTTGGGTGGATTGTGGGCGTGCATTTTTTATTATTAATAAGTGATGTAGATTTTGTCTTTCTCCTATCTTTTCACTGAATTGTAAAGTTTACATTACAGAAACTGCTTGATTTGTATTTTCTATCACTCTGGCTTTTAACGGAAACATGCATGCACAATGATGATGTAATTTAACCCACGTGTTCCAAGCGCTGAGTACAGTATTCCCTCCTTATGCACGAACTTGCTATCTGCGATTTTGGCTCTGCGCGAATCGCATCTGGAACTCGACACGACTGCATCCAGAGAGGGAGGGAGAGAGAGAAAGACAATTATGAGATAAAGAGATGAGAGAGAATGTGATGAAAGAAAGTGATGAGATAAAGAGATGAGAGGAATCAAGAGAGACAACTTCTCGAAGCTTTAGAAGCATCTGCAGATGTTGCGCGTATGATATCCATAGGCCAGTATCATTATCCGTGAAATCTGCTCTTCATGAGCATCTCGGGAACGTATCCCTCACGAATAACGAGGGATTACTGTGAATATGTCTGACTTTGTACAACGCTTATGAATGCGCATCACAATCTCATACCTTACACTGTCATCACCTGCTCGCTGCTGTGTTCATTTTTCCTGAAATAATCCATGCACGAGGCTGGGGAACATTGGCACGGTGGTTTAGCGGACTGCGCTGTTGTCCCCGATGATCTAAGTTCGATTCCCGGCCGCGGCTAAAATCAGTTTGCGAGGGATATCTGAACCGATCCTAGGCACCCTCCCGTATTCACCATCCTCGACTGATCGGCACGGTGAAGCATGGTCAAGCAACCCCGATGACTAACACGGCTTGGGAATGCCTTCATTAGTTGATTGACAAAGGTCTGCAGAGGTTACTGCACGCTATGAAATATACAGAACAGGCTGCTTCCATTTTTTTGTTAACACTTATATGGGACGATAGTTGTTAATGGAAAAAGAACGGATAATACACTAACGTGATAAACACATTCCTGCGGAGGGAGCTGGTAGGAACGTTGGGTTGCTCGGTCAATGGCCAGGGTCAACGGCGGCGTGGTGTATTCGCAAATATGCCCGACTGTGAGGGCGGGCACAAGTCGGCGTGAGTAGGTTAAACGTTGAGTTTTATAAGGGCACCACGGGGTGACCAGCCCCTCCCCACCCAGCCCCAACCCTCCCACTCCCAACCCAGCCCCACCCTTTCTACCCAGCCCCTCCCCACCCAGCCCATCCCTCCCCACTCAGCCCCTCCCTGCACGACGGACGGACACAATAATCCCCTGTGGGCTGATGTAACCAGGAGGTTCCTACCAGTACAAATGTAATGTTAACAGCTTAAAAACGTGAAAGAGCCTCCACTTGTTCGCCATCATTGTCAACACGTGCCTGGAATCTTCTCCAGGTGGTCTCCAGAGTCCCGGAGGCACATTTCTCGTGGTATTGTTGAAAATTCTCAGAAGTATATATAAAAAAAAAATTGAAGCACCCTGAATATATAGCCTTGACAATCATGTAAGTGACCAACCAGACATCTCGAGGGAGACCTGGAAATAAGGAAATTCGTCACACAGCACACAGAACACAGAGGGCAAACGTCTAAACATGTTGGAAGTAAGCAAATATCATTCCAGTGCTCTTTCCGGAATAGGTTGTATGGATCATGTTCCACACGCCCACCGTACGGCATTTTACTTTGCCCGACACTAGATTCCAGAAGCAACCGATTAGCACAGTCGGCGCTACGTAAGGTGCGAAAGAAGTTCAACACACATACGTACAACATACGTACAAGCTGAACAGGGCATAAAGAAGCACGGCTGGCGCGTGCTTGGTGATGACACATGGGGTACGGCGAGAAGAACACGTGGATGGGAGACCACGCGCAAGTTAGAGACACCGTGTTAACGAAAAGGGAAGTTGGGCCTGGGCAGCAATCGTCGCTAGCAGGTGGTCGAGACCAATGACAAAGTGGCAGCCAAAGGAGGGAGCCTGACTGATGAGGATGGGCTTTTTTGCCGAGTTGGAACTATGAAGTCAACTCCCGTGCAGGGGCTAGATGGATTGTTGCATCGCTTGAACCACGAGAGGGGGGAGTCCTTCATCCAGCTGTGGGATGTATCATAGCTGCTGCCGATGATACCCGATTCGTTGCATGCATCTGAAGTCTTCTGTGAAATATGCGCATTGCCTCGGTCAGTGGATGCTCTGAAGGTCACCGCACTACGCGCATTAGCTCCCTCATCACGCAGTCAGGTGTTGCACAAACTGGCGCAGCGTATTAAACTCCCAGGTGAGAGAACCCAGCGGCACGCACTGTCAAACTTTGCTGGTGGATTTCGTGGGAAGAGAGAGGGGGGGTGCGCATGCTGCGGGTGAGATTTTTTTTTTAATTCGGGCGCGTTCATCCTTACCAGGGATGGCACAACACAATAGAACCCTCGAGTGTTGACTCGCCAAATCGTGACCAGCAGCTTCGCACGTGACGCCGTGATGCCTGCACCATCTCCGCCACTCCGTCGCGTCCTCTTGCCTGGGTTTTTAAGTCTTCGCCCTGCCGTTCGGCCGCGCGCGCGATTTGTGCGTGCGTGCTTGGGTGGATAGGTGAGTGCGCGCGCGTGTGTGCGCGCGCGCGTGTGTGTGTGTGTGGGGAGCGGTAGTGTAGGGGTTAGCGCACTGCGCTACGAACTTGATGACTCGAGTTCGATTCCTGATCATGGCCAATACCGGTGATGTTTATCTGAACCGGTCCTGGGCCTCCCCTAGGTCGACTCAGCCTCAAATGAGTACCCGGTGCAATGTGTGAGCATCGCCACTAGGGAGACAAAGGCGGCCGGGCGTGGAGCTGGCCACCCACCCCCTCGTGTGCCGTGCCTGCCTTCATAGGTGCTCGCTAACAGCACTTGCCCCTACAGTCTGTAAAGGCTAGACGGGATATCTTTATCTTTTGTGTGACTACATTTTAAAAATATGAATGCTAAATCCTTCGTCTCGTTGCGGCAGCGGCTTGGCGTGGGATTGTGTGAGAAAGAACAACATGGGCAGGATGTGCTGACATCTTTTCCTGCGTCTGTTCTGTGACGACGGCGCAACGCGGCTTTGTAAACGAAAAAAAAATGGTCTTAAGTCCTGGCAGTCGGGTTTTTTTCCATTTCCATCGCTAACGAAGCATCATCAGTATTATTATTACTGTACCATGTTGCCCATGTGCAGCCGATTCTGTCCGTTCACTGCTGGACGAGGGCAACGAGGGGATGTCAGTGCAGCGTTGGATTCTCGAACGTGACTGCAGCGCTTGCCACTCTCGTCGCCTCACGCGCGTGGTTGGCCTTTGCTGCTGTCACACCGATTTCAAGTTCCCCCACGAACGGAAAAACGAAACGCTCCCGAATGCCTCGTCCATGTGCCGCCAATGAGCTGAGCCTTTGAGACTATGTGAAGCCTTTCCGGGTGCTCAAAACAAAAATAAAGGTGGCGAGGCAGCGTGCAATTGATATTGCTTCGCTTCTGTTCCGCTCCATTTGTCGAGACGCAGCCGTGCCCGTGGGTCACCGTTGCTGTGCGTTGACGAAGGACCTCAGACCACCGGATGGACTGGGGCGCTTGTGGCGTTTCAGGAGGTCAGGAGTTCACTCGGAGCGCAGCATGTGGGGGCAGAGTGTAATGGGAAACGCCATCACTCTCTGCAGAACCTCCCCTCCCCCTTAATGGGGTTTCAATGGCGTGAGCTTGTTCCCGCTCTTTTTCCTGGGCCGTTTGATCCGAGCCGCAGTCATAATTGCTTGAAATAATTCGCCTTTCTTCGCGGCGGTTAAAATTGCCGTCACGGTATTGACACCGTCCGCGAGGAATTGTTTGTCTATAAACAATCCCTCTTTTCCTGTCAGTAAATGTCCTGCAACTGTTGCTATTGCTGCAAAAGGATCCCCCCCCCCTCCCCCCATCATTGCAGAATTCCTAAACGCCAACTTTGTTGCATTTGCACAGTGACACGCTTATCGGATAGAACACAGAGCCAGAAACTTGCAGGCTAATGGGACCTATTTAGCCTGACCCCAAAGGGCTCTCTCAGAAAAGGGAAATTTGCCCGTCACAGCGCGTGCAATCATAATGCTTCCCATTGAAATGTAAGCGTTTTCCTTTCGAGTGATTTCCTCTTTTTCGAGATGTCATGCGCCTGGCTCGATTGCGGTATTTTAGCGGAGAGTGTCCCACTCTAAACATGTCACCTTCTGCACAACCCCCCCTACCCCCCCCCCCTCCCCAAAGGAACCGCATGATGCACACACCTGCCGTCTCCCGTGTCACCTCTTCGTAAACGGGCGGCTTCGTTTCGGTCGCATCGGCTCCTTTTGCGGCGATGCTTCCGTGTCCTTTGATGCCGCCATTTCGGTTAATTGTGGCCACCCCTTGGCACGCGTGAATTCGCTAGCAAGACGATGACATTGCAGCCTGCTTTTTTGTGAACGTTGTTTCAGGAGCTCTTTGGACCTGCGCTGCCACGGTGGTGCGCTTATCTGAACATTGGCTGCGATAACTTAACACGTTGTGTTTTCACAGCCCCCACGTTTCTGATTCGTAATTGATTTTTTTGCGTTCGCCCACTGCTTAGCGATTTGGTTATATTCGGGTTGTGGGACCCTTTACTGCCAAACATAACTTAACAAGTTGCATTGTCACTCAACCCGCCATTTATAATTGTTTCAGCTCACCGTTGAAAATTATTTCCACATGCAAGCTGAGCACTGCGACACAACTAGATAATGCTACATTTTGTTGTGAGAATTGTTGTTCAGCTAGCTGAGAGCTGTAATAAGAATGAGTAATAATCATCATCATTGGCATGCCGTTAAACACTTCTACACGTGACAATTAATTTCGTTAGGCTACCTAGAGCGGTGGAGGGTCTTACCGACATTCATTTCATCAGATAATTTACAATTATAAATTGTATATATATATATATATTTAATGTTTATTTTTATTTAACCAAGTCAGGGCCACTTGGGATATATAGCTCTTCTTTACAAGCGACCAGGCCACAAATGATAGCTCAATGAAGTGGTTTATCACGTGCAAATTTTATAACAGCCAAATACTCGAAATGCCTGTGTCTAAATGTGGAGGGAAAAACCGGACGACCCGGAGAAAAATCCATGCACGACAGGCATTAGCACCAGAGGCCACAGCAGGCCGGGTTCACACAAAAGAGTTCAACGACAGACCGGGTCCTGGCTCTTCAGGTCTTGGCGGAGTACTCGCAGAGTGTACAGGCAGGTGCTCGTTGCGGCCTTCATAGGCCCGATGAAGGCCTTCGACACGGTGCGCTAGGCGGCCCTGCGGGATGCCCTGCGACTCCGTGGAGTTCTTGAAGGCATTGCTGGTCTGACCTCCGCCCTGTTCTCAGAGTCCATGAGTGCTGCCACTCATGGAGGTACCGCTGACGTCTTCCCGCTGAATGCTGGGGTGAGGGGGAGGGTGTGTGTTGTGTTTTGGGCCTCACGCTATTCAACACCCGCATGGACCGGTTGTCTGTGGGGTTATCAGCCCGGGGCCATCGTGGCACATGATTCTCTTTTTAAACAATGTTGCGCTGATTTCCGCGGTATTTGAATCGCAGGCCGAGTTTTCGCGGTTGCACGTCTCCTGGATGAAAGACCAAGATCCGGCGGTTCCTCGCCCCTCTTGGATGTTGCAATGCAGTCTGTCCGAGCATGTGTGGGGGGGGGGGGGGTGGGGGGTGGAGGTTGAAGTTGTCGGGAAGTTCAACTTACCTTGGGAGTGTCAACGCAGAGTGACGAGTGTCTGCAACCTGGACGCTGCAAGACTCCTGGGGCCCTTCCCACAGCGCTGTGGCGGCGCTCCCGCTAGCCGAGCAGGAGGACGGAGGGGCGCGTCGTTCAGTGCCCCGGTGTTACCTGGCGGCGGGGGAGCGGTGGTGCAGCGTTTTCGTGCACTGCGCTACGAAACTGGCTAACCGAGTTCGATACCCGCTCACCGGTGACGATTGTCTGTACCGGTCCTGGACCTCCTCCCCTAGGTCGACTTAGCCTCAAATGAGTAACCTGGTTGCGTTGTGTAAATATCGGGGGGACATAGGCAGCTGGGCGTGGTGCTGGCCACCCACCCCCTCATGTGCCGTGCCTGCCTTCATAGGTGTTCGATAATCGCACTTGCCCCAACAGTTTGTTGAGGCTCTACGGTGGTTCTTTGTCTTTGGTGTTACCCGACCTGCTCTACAGAGCGGAGACCGTGACGCTGACAAGGTTCACCGAGTTATCGGTGGGATGACGATTTTCTTTTCAAACCACCCATTGGAATTTGCCAACTGGGGGGCGGCTCCCCTCGTCATGCCCGGTGCGGAAGCGCCAGCTGCAGCTGTTGCGGTAGCCACGTGGCTCGCTTCCCAGACGCTGACCCAGCGGGGGGGGGGGGAAGTGAGGAGCAGACGCTCTGACCCAGAGTTCCTTCCCGGCTGGAGGAGGAGGTCGAGGGGGGACGCCCGTGTCCTCGTGGCTGCAGCAGCAGCAGCAGCAACAGCAGCAGCAGCAACAACAGCAGCAGCAGCAACAACAGCAGCAGCAGCAGCAGCAGCAACAGCAGCAGCAGCAACAGCAGCAGCAGCAACAACAACAACAACAGCAGCAGCAACAACAACAGCAGCAGCAACAGCAGCAGCAGCAGCAGGTTGATCGCCACCTCCAGGGGTTGGGAACCTGGAAGGGAGCCGCCTGATTTGGAGTGTCAAGAACTCCGGTGATGCTCGCAGCAGCGGGCGTTTGGCTCGCCGTCGAACAAAGACGGTCACCGCATCGCGCGCTTCAGATGCGCTTCTGCGGCCGTCTGGAACGCTCTTCCTCCCGATATTCAGAAGCCACTGGAAGCTGTGCACTTTTAAATGATCTGGATCAGGGGCGGTTTCTTCATTAGGGCGATTGGGCGACGCACCACCAATGTAATTCAACCACAGAGTCACGCTAGCCGTCACTGTGCCTCTGGATATAGTCCAATCAGCGTCATGCTACGTTCTGTGGAGTACCGCCTCTTTTTGGGCGATTTCCCTCCAGCTGAGAATCGCCCGAGTGGTCCCATAGACTTACATTCAAAGATGTTTTTTTTCGAACGGGGGCGCTGCAATGCATTCTCTATGGCTTCCGGGAGGGCATGCACTAACGTGCTTACGTCATCATACGTGCTAACATCATCATACGTAAGCACGTTTCATCCAACAATATAATTTGTCGCCACCTAGTGGAATCTTTAATTAAAGAAACTTGAGTGGTTTGTTTTAATAGTGAGTATAGAAACAAACAAGATGTATTGTAAGAGTCACTTTATTTTTCATTAATATTAAAGAAGTGAAGTTGCCTTTACATGCTTAAGCTGTTAATTTATCCATTGCATGGGTGGACCTTATCAATCATCCAGACATTTGCCCCCCCTGAGAGATTTTGCAGGAGCCGCCACTGATCTGGATTGAAAAAACTTTTTCTATCGAAGTGCTTCCCGTGTTGATTTTGTTGTCTTCGCCCCGCACCTTCGTGATGAGCACGGTTGGCTACGTACAGTGCAAAATAAGTTCAATACACGTACATATGTACGCAAATAAGCGAGTGGTGTGAGTGGCACACTCCTTGCAGTGAGTTAGCATTTTAAATGTTGTGGGTTTACTGATCGGTGTGGTGAAGTAGTAACTAATTGGTGCGTTTTGTTGACGTGACAAACCTTACTAATTGGCTGTGTCGGGTAGTGGCGGGTTTAACGGCACATATTTACGCGATCTAACCCAAAGAAAACCTTTATTCAGGATCTCGTCTCTCTCTGTCCGTTTCAATCGTACCAGACCCGCAATTGCGTTGGACAAACGTTGTGGTTACAACCACCCCACCCCACCCGTCCCATCCCACCACTCCAAAAGCTGGACTGTGTTAAAAGAAAACGACAATTATTGTTCAGTGGGAAAAGCAATAAAAATCAGGGCCCCCCCCTCGTTGAACCTTCCTGCTTCCCCTCCTGCAAAATGCTTGTGAGCTGGGCACACGGGCCCCGCTTGCAAGCCGCTCGACCCCCGGGGTCACCACTGAGAACAGGTCCCATTTCAGCCGAAGTTTACACAGCCCTGGGTCTCCGATGCCGCCTCATTTCCTTCAACGGTTGCCAGGCAATGATCGTTCCATTGGCACGAGAAGCCGTGGACCGGTGGGAGCGGGGGGAGGGGGGGGCAGTTGATGGAGGGTTGGTGGTGGTGGAGAGTTGGTGGTGGAGGGGGGTTGATGGTGGTGGGTTGGTGGTGGAGGGAGGTTGGCGTGCGCCCGGGGGCAGCAATCTGCTCGTCACTTTCATATGACCGAGACAGAGGCATGGCTGGGGTGTGAGATCGATCGCCGCCTCAGGGTTTGCGTGGCAAAAAAAAACACGCTGCCCGTCGCACGATCGCTTAGTGCGGTGTGGCGCACAGCGTTGGGAAGGAGAAAACAAACGAAACAAACGAAATCGACGCTTCCCACTCCTAACGGCGCCCGCCTTGCCGCGTCGCTCTGCGGCGTTTAGCTGCGAAGCAGGCTTAGGGAAGCCGCTTTGTAATGTAAATGCGCTTCCTGCTGAAATCCGCAGCCTCTTCTTGGGAGCGGCGAGCGAGTGGTGGCGTGATTGATAGAAGCTGAATTGGACGGAAAGGGTTAGAGTTCTTGAATATTAATTCAATAAGACACACAGAGCGAGAGAGCGAGCGGGGAGGGGAGGGGGAGAGAGCGAAGTGTTTACGGTGCCATGGTATGGCTTTAAATTGTACCATCGCTATCGTCAATGGTCGTCAGTCGTCACCATCATCGGCATCGTTGCCACGAGCGCGACTGCTCAGATTGTTGTCGGAGCATGTGGCGCTTCACTGGGATTTGTGGAGGATGCAATGGGGGGGGGGCAGGTGGGGATGGAGGAGGGGATAAGTGTGATTGGGGGACGGGGGAGGTGGTGGGGTAGGTGATGGTGGGAGACAGGTGTGGGGGGGCTTTGGAGTCGGTCTCGATTGCGCTGCTTGAGATGGGATGGGGGGGAGGGGGGGATGGAGGCAAAGCAAGGTCATCCCAGGGAGCAGCGCGCAGGCGGGCGGGCTGCTGGGGTGGTGCAGTGGAACGAGTGTGCGTGCCGGAGCTGCTGCCGAGTCGCTTATACGCAGATGGCCAAGTGCCCGAGTCACTCTGCGGGGGTTGCGTCCGCGTTCTCCGCTACACTTTCATCAGCGGTGCCGCGCGTCCCGACAATCTCCCGGGGACTCCGCGGGCTGTGAAGTTTTAAATGAGCCAAAATCCAATTCTTTTTTTTCTTTCTGATTGTAACACGAAATTACTGTGCCGCGCTTTATGAGGATCGCCAAAGTATCCCTTTGTTTTTAGAAATCGCGTTTGAGTAGCGTGCATGAAAAATATTTTATTTCTACCACAAACGACAAAAGGTTTCCCGTGTACTGTTACAGCATTTTAGAGTCGTTGGCAACTATGAGCGAGCAACTATGATGGGCCGGCATGGCAAACGGCGGGATGGCGTGGCCAGCACCAGGCCTGGCCTCCTTTGTCTCCCTGGCGGTGATGTTGACGCAATGTGCTCAGGTACTCCAGTTGAAGCTGAGTCGACCTAGAGGAGCCCCAGAAACGGTCCAGATATTCGTCCCCAACGCGAGCCGTGAGCAGGAATCGAACTGTGGTCACCGGGTGAGTCACAATAATGGATTTGTTTTTGATGGTGCGGTCTGTACACCGGGGCGCGTGTCGGAACGCTCAACATCTGGCATTTCGCCTCAAAAATAGCGTGCAGTGCGCTCACCACCACACTACCGCTCCAAATGCTAAGATCCGCCCCCCCCCCATAGCCTCAACAGACTGTTGGGGCAAGTGCTGTTAGCGAGTAGCACCCATGAAGGGTAGCACTGTGGCACACGAGGGGGTGGGTGGGTGGCCAGCACCACGCCCGGCCGTTTTTGTCTGCGCAGCGACGATGTTTACTCCACACCGCACCAGGCAATCACTTGAAGCCGAGTCGACCTAGGGGAAGCCCAGGACGAGTTCAGATATTCACCACCGGTTTTAGTGGCCGTGGGCGAGGATTGAACCCGGGTCGCCGGGTTCGTGGTGCAGCGCGCTAACCGTAGCCCGACTACAACAATAACAGCAATTGCCATTCGCCATGAAGTGGCAGTGACATCACCACGGCGCCCTGTACCAGGCCAGGTGCACTTTGAGGCCACGTGGGGCATCGAACGCCCACTGGCAGCAGGTCATGAGACAGACCCAGCAGGTGCCATGAGGTTCACCCACTGAGATGACTGGCAGATGCACCAGCTGTGCTCTCTAACGTGCCAACTTATGCTCGTTGTTGTGAGCGTCGCTCCTCTGTCCTCCGTTGCTCTCCCCACACACGCGCCCACACATCTCGTCTTCTCTTTAGTCTATGTCCGGTGTTGTTTCCCGCCCCAGTATTTCTCTGCGTCGCCGGACTCGCTCCGCCGGCGTTCCGACGGCAGTTGACATTTGGAGCGAGGAGCGATTTGTATGCCGCGTAGCGGTCCACCCCCGTCTGGGTCCGGGGCGCTAAAATTTAATAAAAGTTGAAGGCGCCGCGCTTCACGCGCCACTGCGGCGCTGTGCGGCAATACCTCGAGACCTGCGACCTCTCCCCCCACCCCGTAGCCCCCCCCACCCACCCTGCCTCGTTCTTCCCATTCCCAGTCCCTTCCCGCAGCAGTAGCCGCAGCAGCAGCGGCATCGCCCGCGGTACTTCCACTGCTGCGTTGGCTGTCGTTGCTGTGCTGCTGCTACTGCGCGGACTCTCCGATGCGTTTTTGGGTTGTGCCGTGTGCTGTCCGGTAACGTTGTCCGACGTTTTGCTCTGTGTGCTGGGAGCCCAACAATGTTGCCGGGTGTTTCACTCGATCGATCGGTTGATCGATCGGTCCATCGCCCGCGTAGGTACCTGTCAGAGGGACCAGTCAGCCACGTGGCATTCAGGAAGTTTCCGTTCCTCGTTGCTTTTCTTGTACGGTCCGACTGGAACTCCCTCCCGTCGTCTCACTTGCTAGGATTTTAGATCCATATTGCATATTGTCTCCCCCCCCTTTCACTTTCCTTTCTATACGACAGCATGAATGGCAAACTATAATTCCTTGGCGAGATTGGTTATCCAGGAAACGGCTTGGGTTGATGATGTGCGGTGGTTCCGCTTCGGTGCCTCCGTTGAATTTTGGGAGTTCACGGCGCTTCACCGAGCTGTGTGGTCCCGTGGTGTGGTCGGTGGCTCTGCGACTTGGGGCGGGGGGGGCTCGGGTGGTGTGGGGGGTTTTCGTTGAATTCACTCGAGAAGGTAGTGGGCGGATCTGCCGTGAGACACCCGCACGCGATTTGACGTGCACCGTCGCTTTTGGGGAATAGATGTAATGCCCGAGAAGCTTCTTTAGTGGAAGTGGGGATTGGTGTTCTCGTTCTCGATATTGGTGTTCGGTTACATGTATCGCCATTTCTCCGACGCGCTTTCAGCTTCATGTGTTTTTTGTTTGTCTTTGCTTTAGAATAATTTCTGGTAATATCCACCGATTGAAAACATATGCACTGGTTGATTGCGGTTGCTCAATTTTCAGCAACGTGGTGGTGGTGATGGTGGTGATTGTTGTTGTTGTTGTCTGCAAGACGATGATTTTGGTTTCGTGCGCACCTCGTTCTAATCCACCGAGGGTCAAGACACTTTTCCGTCTCGCTGCAGCAATTTAGATTTCCCTTCTATGTCATTGCCACTCTTCCCCCACCCACCAAGTTCTCATAACCTCCCTCGATTAAAAAAAACTCTCCGGCCTTTTTAGGTGGAGGGGGGGGGCCTTTTGGAGTCCCCTGTGCTAAACAAACGGCGATGAAATCAAATCGCCGGTGACCTCGGTCGCCCGCCCGCCCGCCCGCTCTGCCGCTCCGCGTCTCCACGTGATGCACAGCGACTGCGACACAACAACACGGAGAAGAAGAAGAAGTGATTTCGTGGGTGTCATTTTACAGAAATGTCCCCGTTCGCTCATTTCCGTCGCAATGCAAAGTGACCACCGCCGTGTCATTCCGTGTGGCACCATTTTGTGGGTGCTGTCGAGCGCCACGATGATGACCTGACCGCCCTCCACCACCCCCTAATGTTCAGGGTTTTTTGTCTACTATCCAAAACCGTTAAGGCAGCTGGCGCGTAACGTTTGTTTGCTTTAATCTACAATTCGCTCGATTTGACAGTGAATTCAAATGGCGGTAATTAAGACACAAGAAATGTGCAGCTTGTACCGTGAAAGCGCAGCCCCGCAAGCAATTGCAGGGCTGCGCTTTTACCTTTGCCTTCATTAGAATTGGTGTTCAAGGTGTCCCGCACCAGGCCAAAGTGATGAGATGGTATTCTAATTTGGCTGGATGTGTAACGCGTCCCTCGGGTGCGTGCCGTGTCGCCGTGTCATCTTTATGTAATGTACCCGCGGCTAAGCCCTGGCCGTCCTGTGGCGGGCGAAGGGCCGCGTTGGTCTGCGTGGGGGGTAGGGGGGGTACACAAGCAAGGGCATTGGGTGGAGTCCGCACCGTGCACTGTCCGGCTTCATCCCACGGTGAACTGCGCGATACCCGGCGATGACCCTCCAACTAATGTTTCTTTGAGCGCTTCACTGAAAACTAACTCTGCTGCTGTTGTAATTAACGAAAATATTCTTATGTTTTTTCGGGAAAGTCACGTATGTAAAAAATTCCAATAAAACAGTCCTTGTATATATGCAAGGACTGTTTTCTTGGAATTTATCTTACTTGATGCAGCAGTCGTGCTGTGACGGTTCCACCTGAAGACGGAAGCTTGTGTTGCCTCCGAAACGTCGTGATTTTTATTTTATTTTTATTTTACTTTTATTCATTTTAATTATAATTTTTTACCTACGTGACTTTACCGAAAAAACCTAAGAATATGAATCCTTGCAGTCACGAAAGCTTCAAATCTAGAATTAACGAAAATAGCAAATTAAGCCGGTTGCCCACCCCACCACCCCCCACAAACAGATGCTCGCGCAAATACGCGCACAGATGCCCGAGGGGAGTGGCGTAGCTGCCGGGTGTGCAGGCGGTGAAACTGCACCGAGGTCGGAGTGGCCCAGGCGCCGGGCTACGGAGTGAGGTGGCGGGGGGGGGGGGAGGAATGGAACAAAGTGTGGGCCTCCGTTTTATTATTCATTGCACAAGGGCACGTGCCAACGACGCTACTAGGCCACAGCCTATGTCTGCAGTTGAGGATCATGTGTAATGTGCAGCAACATCTGTCTGTGTGAAGTAGAGCTCGGTGAAGTGGAATGTGTGCGTGACTGTTGTTGTGCGGTACGGGAGAATGGGGAGCTGAGTGCACTTGTCGAAGACTGGTACCAGCGGTGTCAAGATCGGCCTCTTATGGGCAGTTGGAGGCAGTCGCCCTCCAACAGCAACGGAGGGCGGAGGAGCGACACTCGCAGCAACGAGCGGAGCGCCGGGCGGCAAAAACGCAGCAAGTTGGCACAGTAGGGGGTACAGCTGGTGCATGTGCCAGTCATGTCAGTCGGTCAACCCATGGCACCTGGGTCTGTCCCGTGATCTCCCGTCAGCGAGCCTTCGACACTTGACGTGGCAGCCTCAAAGTGCACCTGGCCTGGCACAGGCGCCGTGGTGACGTCACTTAGTGGTGAGCGGCGGGTATTGTTGTGTGTGCGTGTGACCTTTTTGTGGCCACGATGGCTTTCTCCCTGATAAGGAGAATTATTTCTTTGCCGTCTCATCTCAAATACTCGAAGAGGCAACCCCCAGTGGCAGCTGTCACCCCGTCATAGATGCAAGGTGACTCGGCACCTGGCCTGCAAACGGTCATTAGCAGAGGTGTGGACTCGAGTCATGTGACTTGGACTCGAGTCAGACTCGAGTCATGAATTTGATGACTTGCGACTCGACTTGGACTTGCATAACAATGACTTTGTCCCACCTATGAGATGTGGACTCGAGTCATGTGACTTGGACTCGAGTCAGACTCGAGTCATGAATTTGATGACTTGCGACTCGACTTGGACTTGCATAACAATGACTTTGTCCCACCTCTGGTCATTAGTCTACCAGAAAGGAGGGGGGGGGGAGCGCTGGTTGCTATGAATAATCCAATTTGAGTCATTTACAGGTAATTTTTTAATTTGAAAAATAATTTTGACCTTGGCGCAGACAACGTAATAATAGCCTACTCTTAAAAATGACGTCGGGGGGGTTCCCTTGAACGTCCGCCGTGAAACGGACGGCGTGGAATTCTTTGGTTATTCTGTTTTTTTTCACCCCAACGTAGTACTAACCAGGGCAGCTGCCGGAGTTCGAATCGCGAGCCTCTGCAGCAACGCAGCGAGAACGCGCGTCAGTGCCCGGCTACTTCACCCGCCCCCCCCCTGGCGTGCAACCGGTTACTCAAAAAACGGGAATTGGCTCAACAACGCGAAGGCCAGGCCTTCCTGGACACGAGTGCTCGTGATTCATTGAGGTTTCCTGGGTAAAGTTTGGAACGTGCGACGTCTTTTTTCGGCGTGACGGATTGCGCCGTGCAAAATGGATGACTCAATATAATTGTCAGTCCACTGTCTTGAAGGCCCTCCCCCACACCGTATCGGTGTTGGGCGTTGTTTGAGCATACTTCACCACGCTGGTCAGTGCCGGGTTAGTGGAGGGGAGTGCGGGGTGTGTGTGGGTGGGGAGCGGTGGTATAACGGTTAGCGCGCTCAGCTATGAACCCGGCGACCCGGGTTCGATTCCCGCTCACGGCCAACACCACCAGTGACGATCATCTGAACCGGTCCTGGGCCTCCCCTAGGTCGACTCAGCCTAAAATTAGTACCTGTGTAATCATCGCCACTGGGGAGACAAAGGCGGCCGGGCGTGGTGCTGGCCACCCACCCCCTCGTGTACCGATCTGGTTTTCATAGGTGCTCGCTAACAGCACTTGCCCCTACAGTCTGTTAAGGCTACACGGGGGATCTTTGTCTTTGATGTCGTGTCCACTTATCGCTCACCGGTGATGATGGCCACGGTCGGCAATAAAACTCAGGTTGTGAGATTCATGGCGCAGTGCGCTAAACGCTGTGCCACCCCTCCCTCCCCCACGGCATGCCTACATTAATGTGTGCCTGTGACAAAAAAATATACCCCTGATTATCCGAATGAGGGAAGTGGTGGCGTGGCGGTTAGCTCACTGCACTTGCAACCCGGTGACCTGAGTTGGATTCCCGTCCCACGGCTAACATCGGTCAGGAACGATATCTGAACCGATCCCTGCCTCCCCCCTTCATCAACCCACACTGACCAAAGGACCCTGATGACCAACAGGGCACAAGCAAGGTGTCAAAAAATACTTGCGCTTTACGCAACGTGAAACCAGCTACAAGAATGCATTTAGCGTAAGTGAGATAAATAATAAATAAAAACCCTGGGGAACAAAAAGAAACTTTTCTTGCGTGAGTAAATAAAAAAAACACAAAACCCCAAAACGAATTTGCAACGTTTTAAGACCGAAAGCCAAAAAACGCGACGAGACGCCCGGGCAGCCCGTGGCAGCCTCGGCGATACGGAGACAGCGGCGGTGGCACGCGGCGGTGGCACGCGGCGGCACGTCGCTTCTCAGCCAGGAGCCCGGGGCGCTGCGGCTCGGCGTGGAGGCCGCGGCGTTTTGACGCGGACTCAACCGTGCCCGTCGGTGCCGTCTCTGTGCGTGTTTGCCGCGCGCAGTCATTTGCAGCTTCTCCGGTGGAGTGCCCCATGGGCTGGCCCTGGACATCGGTGAAGGCGTGCAGCTTCTGGAACGGTTCGACGGTGAGTTGTCGGCTCTCCTTCCCCACCGCCCCACCGCTCCCCCGCCGCCGCTCGGCTGACTCGCACCGACTGTGCCGGTCAGCTTGACTTTGTGCCGATGTAGTGCGGAGTTCTTCGGGAACCGCTGTGGCTGCCGCTGCTGTGAGGGGATATGGCCTCGGTTGGAGCCAATTTAAAAAGACGGCTTGATTCGGGAATTAAAGAATGTTGTTTTTAAAGGAGGGAAGATTTTTCTAAAATGTAATTGAGAAGCCGTGTAGATTTTCGAATGGTAGTGATGGTGAGTGTCCACGAGCCCTCCTACCCTGCCCCCCCCCTATTCTCCCACACTCACCCACACTCGCCCACACTCACACACACTCACCCACACTCACCCACACTCACACACACTCACCCACACTCACCCACACTCACACACACACAATCACAACAACAACAACCGCCATTCGCCACTAAGTGGCGGTGACGTCACCACGACGCTTGTGCCAGGCCAAGTGCACCTTGAGGCCACGTGAAGTGTCGAACGCCCGCTGGCAGGAGGTCACGGGGCAGACCCAGGTGCCACGGGTCGACTGACCGAGATGACCAAGCTGACTGACTGATGCACCACCTGTGCCCCCTACTGTACCACACTCACCCACACTCACCCACACTCACACACACTCACCCACACTCACACACACTCACCCACACTCACCCACACTCACACACAAACACGACTCCCCCCACCTCATCTGGTGACCAGACGAGGCCGTGCTGGCCACAGTGGCTTTGTGTAGATGCTCCGTGAGTTCTGAGAGTGGACTGCTGCTGCTGGTGGTGGTGGTGGTGATGGAGATGAGATTGCATTTATATTCCGCCCATGACGTGACAAGCGTTTCGGAGCGCAGGTAACGGGATGGGGGGGAGGGAGGTGAGAGTCTCTTGGCTTTGACTTCAGTTGCCGCCAATGCCAATTGAAAGCACCGCCCTGATTCAAGGAATGAAAATAATGATGATTTCTTTTTTTAATTGAAGCAGCTTTTCAAAAAAGAACTAGTCGGCACAGATGGGGAGCTCGTGGGTTAGTTTAGTTATTTTTATCATAATTTGCAGAGTTTCTTTTTGAGCCATAAAAAAAAGGAGAATTGAAAGATTGAAATGGTTTGAGTCATAATGCGGCAAAGGAAGCGAGTAATTTTGTATTTATTTCAGTTCTTTATTTTCATATCTGGGATTCTCAGCAGCAGTCACTGGTGTGCTAGTTTCTTCACACAGCAGTTAGAATTAATGAGATCTTACATTTTCGTGCCTGATTTCAACACCCATCTGGTTCTCTGGCAGTTTCTATTCAGAACAAAATGTATCTTGTCCCGCAGTGTGATGCAGCGTTCCGCAGGGTTTCAAACTCATAGCTTGTGTTTTTTTTATTCACCCATGTGGTGACTCGCTTGGCCAAACAGATTTCGATTCGCGATGTCTACCGCAAGCGATGAATATCAATATCTTGCCGCTCCTTATAGAATTGATTCGATACAGTTTTTTTTTAAACGACTTAACGTAAATTAACTGGGTAATTTATTAATGTTACAAATGCACGACTGACCTAATTGAATGTGACAGTTGTGAAATGAGTGGCTCGGTTTTTTATTGCAACTTTTTTGGAGAGATCTCACCCATTTTCCCTTTTCTAACACGCTTACCTTCAGCCATCATTTAAATTTTTTTTTTGTAAAAACTTCATTGTCCGCTAAAAATATCGCATATGCAACCGGGACACGAGCAATTTAGGAATGCTGCCCTGGTGGAATGGTTAGCGCACCGGAATTACTGGGCAGAGCTCACCGGTTTGACCTCCCGGCGAGGAAGTTGAACTTAACGTGCCTCGTTTCTTAAATTTCCCCAACCCTCTGTCTGCCCACCAGTGTGAATGGGTACGCAACAGTTGATCGGCAGGTCACGTGTAATGGGGTAAAGTGTGGCTATTGCCACCTATTCCAGGCCAAGATGTCTGGCCAGCGTGGAGGAATAGGCCAAATACCCTCCAGACAAAGCCCCCCAGAGCTCCCTTTAGTGTAACCCCTTCCATCGGAAAAGGTGTGGGCAAGGAATTGCAAAGCTGAAACTTTGCCTTTAATGAGTTTTTTTTTAAATATATAAAGAAAACAACTATCTTTAGCCATCTTTTCGTGAGAAGCACTGCATGTTCACTGACGATTCACCGAGACATTATGCATCAAAGGCGGCGTTTTATTTTTTTAGCTTACGAGCCAATGCACCAGGTGCGTTTATGAGATTTGTTTTTTGTAAATACATTTGGCCAACACTCTGGCACGGGGCGGTCTGATGGAAATGAGCTACCCCCATCGCATCAGTATGGAAATACGTTCAGCAGCAGCAGCAGCAGCAGCAGCGTCCCTCACTGCACATTCATGAAATGTAAATTGACCCCCCTGTTTTTAAAATGCCCATTGGAACCACGCCGTCCGGGGAGCGCGTTGTGTTCGCTGTTCGCGGGACTTTAGGTGTCTTGTCGTTTGCGAGCAGGCTGGTACCGGGGCTTCAATGTTAAGAATCCCGACGCCAAGGTGAGCCCCCCCCCCATCTTCCCCCCCCTCTCACCTTTCCCCCACCTTCCCCCCACCTTCCCCCCCCACCTTCCCCCCCCACCTCCACCCTCCCCCGGCAGACATTTTTCCAATTTCACTTCACAAAAAATTAGATGAGACGGTTCTCGACCCTCGTCGGTACGCTTTGCCCAATTTGGCTTCGAGTGTAATTACAGACTGAGGGGGTGGGAGAGCGGTGGTCACATGGGGCGGCACACCGAGCTATGAACTTGGCGACCTGAGTTTGATGATCCCAGCCCAGGCCCCGCCCCCCCCATTAACCCACCCACACCAATCGGTGTGGGTGGGTGGCTGGGTGGGTGGGTGAGTGGGTGGCTGGGCGGGTGGGTGAGTGGCTGGGTGGGTGGGTGGGTGGCTGGGTGAGTGGCTGGGTGAGTGGGTGGGTGGGTGGCTGGGTGAGTGGGTGGGTGGGTGGGTGGCTGGGGGAGTGGGTGGGTGGGTGAGTGGCTGGCTGGGTGGGTGAGTGGGTGGCTGGGTGGGTGGGTGTTTGGGTGGGCGAGTGGGTGGGTGGGTGGGCAGGTGAGTGGGTGGGTGGCTGGGTGGGTGGGTGAGTGGGTGGGTGGGTGGGTGAGTGGGTGGGTGGGTGGGTTGTTGGGTAGGTGAGTGGGTGGCTGGGTGAGAGACTGAGGGGCTTCCTGGCTGTCACTGCAAGTATCTTAACCGGACGAATTGGGGGGGAATCAGAGGGGAACATTTTCTACCTGACAACTCAGGCTCCACTTGATCCCTGTTTGTTTTTTAGGTTAGGCCACATAGTACTGCGGTGTTTATGCCAAAATGCATGTCATGCTCAAATAAACCCTCATTAACGACACTGTGTGGAGAGGCCCTTATCCAGCAGTAGATTGGCAAAGGGCTGAAAGGTTTTAACCATTTTAACCACCTGAGCTGTGGACGTTATAACCCCAAATATATCCCTGTGTTTCACTTACAAGGCAATGTTCAAAAACGATGAAGGTGGTTGATGACCTTCGATCTGCGCTATCACATCGATGTCAACGCTGGCCACTACGGGTGGCTATGAACACACTTTGTGTTGTGGTTAAACGCTATGACTTGTACGTTGCACTCTAAATAACGCCATGTTTGTTTCTTTCAGGGGATTTTCCCGGCCTCCCACATTCACGTGAAGGAAGCGACCGTCGGCAATAGAGGGTGAGATGAGACTGCACCTTTTTGGGTGGGTGGCTGGCTGGGTCGGTGGGGGGGTGAGTCGGTGGCTGGGTGGGTGGGTGGGTGATTGGGTGTTTGAGTGAGTGAGTGGGTGGGTGGGTGAGTGGGTGGCTGGGTGGGTGAGTGGGTGACTTTGGCTGGGTGGGTGGGTGGCTGGGTGGATGGCATGGGTTGGTGGCTGGGTGGGTGGGTGCGTGAGTGGGTGGCTGGGTGGCTGGGTGGCTGGGTGGGTGGCTGGGTGGCTGGGTGGCTGGCTGGGTGGGTGGGGGTGTGGGGTGTCTGGGTGGGTGGGGGTGTGGGTGGCTGTGTGGGTGGGTGAGTGGGTGGCTGGGTGGCTGGGTGGCTGGGTCGGTGGCTGGGTGGGTGGCTGGGTGGGTGGCTGGCTGGCTGGGTGTCTGGGTGGGTGGGGGTATGGGTGGCTGGGTGGGTGAGTGGGTGGCTGGGTGTCTGGGTAGGTGGCTGGGTGGGTGGGTGTGTGGGTGGCTAGGTAGGTGGCTGGGTGGATGGGTGGGTGTCTGGGTGGCTGGGTGGGTGGCTGGGTGAGTGGGTGGCTGTCATTGCAAGCATTTTAACCGGACTAATTGGGGGGAATCAGAGGGGAACATTTTCTACTGACAACTCCTGACAACTCAGGTTCTGCTTGATCCGTGTTTCCTCTTTAAGCTAGTCCACATAGCACTGCGCTGTTTATGCCAATATGTCATCAACCCATACAGTTTTGGCATGAAAACTACTCCGTTGGCTATCATCAAGAAACAAATATTGATCGTAGTTTTGGCCTACAAAACACCTCCGTTTCACAAGCATTTGCCTGACAAACACAAGTTTGGCATGCTCAGTCACCCGTTTGTCTTCAAGAATGAGCCAGTGGACAATTCGTCTCCTTCACGTTTCCGTTTCTCCACGTGAACAAAAAAGTATTTCGTACACAACCCCATCGGCCGCCGCGGCCTTCCCGGGAGTGCACAATGTCAGCAGCATTGTTTCAGGAAAAAGAAAACTCGGGCCTAGTTTCGACAAACGCAGAGGCAATGCCTTGCTGGAATGCCTGGCTCGAATCAATGCTGGGGAGCTGACGACGTTGGAAATTTGCGTTGCCTCTCAAGTAGTTGTGAGCTCGCGGTGGATACGTGCGGCCACAGCGCGATCCGAGTTCAGTGCAGGTGCGTTGAACTTGTTTCGCACCACACGTAGCCAACGGTGCTAATCGGAGGCGTGGTGGGAACCGAAGTGTTGTCGCCCGCCAAAGTTTTTTTCGACAAGCCCTACACGGCCTTCGGTGAGCAGAGGAGGCCCCCACTCCTGCCCTCAGAGCACTGAGCTCGAGGTTGTTATCGTGATCGGAAACCTGTAAACCTGTACTGCACCTCTGGCAAGACACCCCCCCCCCCCCCCGGAAAATCACTTTTTTCATCGGAGCGTTTAGTGTGATCTTCTTAAACCCGCACCTCCGATAAGCATGGTTGGCTACGTACGGTGTGAAAGACGTTCAACATACAATTGTGCATACGTACACACAACACAACGCGCCTCTTCCCCTCACATTGCAAGGCATTTCATCTTGGCGTGCACATCATTAAGCCAACAAAGTGGCTTATCACGTGGGAATTTATCGCAGCCAAATACTCTAAACGCGTGACATTGATTCTAAATGTGGAGGGGAAAAATCGGAGGACCCAGAGGAAAATCCACACGACCACAGGGAGAACAAGCAAACTCCAAATATACAGGCGCCAGGAATGAGATCTAACCCCCGGCCTCCTGTATACCAGGCGAGGGAGTTAACATCTCCCCAATGGCTGCACATGCGTGAAACAAACTGCAGGAGTGCCATGATATAAAAAAAAAGTCCAAATGCCTTGAGCTTTCTTAGCGGCCTGAGTATCTGTATTTGCCAGGTGCTCCGACTCCACAAGAGGGGTTCACGTTCTCGCTGGAGCGACCTGAAAGAATCCAACGCGGTCACGGCGTGCTATTTCAGAAGCGCGCGTCCCCGACGCAGACCCACATCACTTCCCTTGGTAGCTCAACTTCGAATTTGCACTGCGCCAATGGGCAAATCGCCTGGAATTGCGCCCGATCTTATCGGATCTCGGAAGCTTAGCAGGGTTTTTTGGAGCCTGTGGATAGTTGCCCGCATGAGCAACCGCCGCACTCAAACGGGGTCGCGAGAGGCAGCGGGGCGACGTATTTAGCCAGCGCAGTGAAATCCATCGTCGGAGGGTAGTTCCACGCTTTCACTTCCTGCGCTCCTCGCCTTCGCTGAACCGCTGCGACCGGCGCGATGAGGCATCATCACATGGTGGCCCACGGAGCCACACGCCGTGGGGAAGGCCTGAATGGGGCCGCGCGTGCAATGAACGCAGTGATTAAGCGGCAACCGGCGAAACGTTTCCGAACGTTAGTGGCCGAGCCTCTCCCTACGCGGGCGGGTTGCCCCTTGCAAGTGCCGAGACATTCATGTTCATCTCCGTCAGACGCCCCCCCCCCCCTTAATGCTAATGCATGTGTAGGTCGCAGATAAGGCAGCACTGCGCCGATTGCGTTGAACCCAGGTTGAGAAACAAAGCCATTCGCGTTCTCGCCAAGCGGGGGTCTGGGAGGCTAAGAATCTTCATTACGACGGCGAAACGATGCGAAATGTCAAGCCAACCCCCGGCGCTTAGCGGTCGGCCGGCGTTCCTGAAAGAGGGGCCAAGAATAGCCACCCCGCGCTTGGAAGCCGTCGGGAATCTCGGCCAACATTTGCTGCTTCGCTCGCTCTCGCTCGCGCACGTGCGCGTGCGCGTGTGTGTGTGTGTGCGTGTGTGTGTGTGTGTGCGTGTCGGGAGCGCTAGTGGAGCGGTTAGCGCGCTGCTCTATGAACCCGGCGACACGGGTTTCGATTCCCGCTCACTGCCAACATCAGTGACGATTATCTGAACTGGTCCCGGGCCTCCCCTAGGTCGACTCAGCCTAAAATGAGTACCTGGTGCGGTGTGTAAACATTGCCACTGGGGAGACAAAGGCGGTCGGGCGTGGTGCTGGCCACCCACCTCCTCGTGTAGCGTTCCGGCCTTCATAGGTGCTCGCTAACAGCACTTGCCCCTACAGTCTGTTTAGGCTATACAGGGGATCTTTGTCTTTGTCAGCCATCATGGGTGCTCGCTAACATCGCTTGCCCCAAACAGTCTGTTAAGGCTATACGGGGAATCTTGGTTTTTCTCTTTGTGGAGCGTGCTGCGCTACAGACCAGCTGACCCCAGTTGGATTTCCGTTCACGGCTAACATCAGTGACGAATATCTAAAACCGGTCCTGGGCTTCTCCTAGGTGGACCCAGCCTCAAATGAGTACCTGGTGCGGTGTGGAAACATCGCCGCTGTGAGACAAAGGCGGCCGGGTTTGGAGCTTGCCACCCACCCCCTTGTGTGCAGTGTCGACCTTCTTAGGTGCTGCTCGTTTACAGCACTTGCTCCAACAGTCTTTTCAGGCTACACGGGGATCTTTTTTTTCGTGACCTCACCAAGCCGGTGGCCAGTGAGGGCAAGCGTGAACTTTAACCCCCCCCCTTCAAAGAGGTGATGCGAATGTCGTTAATACTTAAACTAAACTATTTATATTTTTTTAGAGAAGGCCCATTGAGCTATATAGCTATTTTTTCAGAAGCAACCTAGCCACAAATAATAGCTTATCGAAGTGGCTTATCACAGGGAAATGCATAGCGGCCAAACACTCTTGAACGCATCTTTTTAATCTTTCTAAATGTGGAGGGAAAAACCGGAGGAACCGAAGAAAAATCCACGCGACTACATGGAGAGAGACACGCAAACTCCAAATATACAGGCGTCATGGTCGGGATCGAACCCACGACCTCATGGCGACCCCATTTTCCATTGGCACATCCGAGCCGAACCAGCGTGGGGTCCCTCACGCTGCGGGAGTTTTACATTTGGCCGTTAAAATTTCGATTTAAAGCTTTCGTGACTGCAGGGATTCATCTTCTTGGTTCTTTCGGTAAAGTCACGTAGAAGGGAAGTAATAAAATAATAAAAAGAAAACATAATAAAATAATATAATAAAATAATATAATATAATATTTTTATTTTTATAATTTTATAACTTCCCTTCTACGTGACTTTACCGAAAGAACCAAGAAGATTTGGCCGTTTGTTGAGCTGAACCGGAACAAAAACCGCGATACGACGGCCACGCCAAGACACCCGGACCTGGCTCGGGGCCAAGCAGGGCCAGGGGCGGGGCTTGTGGCTCGTTCCTTATTTGACGTCACGGCGAAATCAGCCTGGCGTAGTGGGAGGAAGGGCATTTAGATTTGGACGGCGGCTGGCTCGATTCTGCCAAAGTATAGTGCGCATGCTGCAGGAATGACCCCTCCAGGGTCAGTATTCAAATGAGGGGGCACACCCCCTCCTCCACGCAAGAACATTTCCTGCTCCCCAGAGGGGGTCACGTTTGTTTTCAAATGGGTTCACACTGACGCCTCTGAAATCTTCCACAGCCAGCTGGTGTGAGTAATTACGTGTTTTTGTTATTGGTACCTCTCTTCAATAATAATAACAACAACAAGAATAATTTAAAGCCCTTTGTTCAGCCCACGGCTGGATGAAAGCCTCCGCATGCTTTCGGTTTGTGTGTGTTGTTTGTCCATACTTTCACCGCACTGGCCAGTGAGGGTTGGTGAAGTGTGGAAACCATGGTCAGTTCAGATGTCACCGGTCGGCCGTGGCTGGGAAATGGAACTCGCCAGATTCGTAGGGCGAGCTTGCTAGCCACTGCCCCGGCACTGTCCCCTACTCCCGTCTGTTCAATGCAGTGCTCGTCTTCATCAGAAGTTAATCACCATTCCCCCTTTATGTGCTGCTTATTTGGTCTGTTAAATGGGCGGGGTCCCTCCTCTAAGGATGCGTCACCTCATTAACGAACTCATTGTGGCAACGCGGCGAGCGTGCGTGCGCGCGCCCGCTTGCCCGTTCCAGCATGGCTGTATCTGCACACGAATTGGTTTGATCAGGTCGCGCATGCGGCATCACGGGGTCTACGGATGAAAAAAATGTGCCTCGCACTCTTTTCACGTGGCTTTTCACGTGACTTTTCACGTGACTTTTCACGTGATTTTTCAAGTGGCTTTTCACGAGGCTTTCCACGTGGCCTTTCATGTAGCCTTTCCACGTCTGCAGGACACGTGAGGCCCGTCGGAATTTTGGCACCGAATTAAGCCGACGGTAGGAGGCTTTGCTATCGGGCAGGAGCTTAAAAAACGCTCGCACTGCATGGAGAGACAATGACGCGGGTTGTCTTAAAGTTTAATTTTCACATATCCTCGGCTTACGGTGAAAGTTTTCTGAAACAAAAAAAGTGGTTAAAATTTCGAAATTGTTCAACAGTGCTTGCGAGAATTAGGTTTCATTTCCAGAGCTGTTGAGGCAAAGATAATAGCAGCACTATTTAATCCTGCCGGGGCAGATTCCTATTGCCGAACGCCACGAGGACGTTTTATTAGGCTGTCCATCTTAACGGTTTCTCTTCAAAATAAGATTGTCACACGGACGCCTCAAGTGCGTTTGTATACAACGGCGCTCTCAAGCCGACGGAGATGAACGTTCGGCCCTTGTAAGTGACTGCTCCCGTGGCGGGCCCCGTGACGTACGGCTGCACGAGCTTCGGTCGACTTTTCTCCCCCCCTGCCGCACGGCGAAATAAATTCTGATGGTCTTTATTTATTTATTTTTGGTTGCGGATAACAAGTGCAAATTAATGACTGCATGGAAGACGTACGTCTCCGCCGCGTGACTCACAGGACCTTAGTCTATAGCCGCCATGCAAATCAGCGTCCCTACAGGGAGAAGCAACGCGCCTTTTGCGTGTCTTTGCTTTACGGCGCTTTAATTAGAATATTGTATCAGGATGGTGTGCGGACTGTGTATAAATCGCACCCACGCGTATATGGTGTGCACACAGGGATTGTGTGTGTGTGTTCGCGCGCGTTTCTCTGTGTGTGTATATGTGTGCATTTCTCTGTGTGTATATATATATGTGTGTGTGTCATTACATTTGTATGTCTATGGTATTATGGTCTTGTGTGAGTTTGGATAAAGAAGACACGTTATGGCATGAGTGTGAGAGCTTGCTAACCCACAAATTCAGCATATGTGATCATCACCATCATCATCATCATCGTCATCATCAGGCGGTCAACATTAGCGGCGATTACCTGAACTCGTCCAGGGCCTTCTCCCCTAAGTCGACTCGGCCTTAAATGAGGACCTGGCGTGGTGCATAAACATCAGCTCTAGGGAGACAGTGCCGACCGCACCGTGCCCGTTTTGGGTCGCCGTGCCGGCTTTCATCGGTGTCCACACGCAGAACTTGACCCAACGGTCTCTTAGAGGCTACGCGGGGTACCATTACCCCCTTCCCGTGCTATCCCCTCCCCATTTAAACTTTCATCTTCTCCCTCCACGTGGTGTCCCCCACTTGGTTGGGGCAGCGTGGGCCCCCTTTCTCCCTACTTTTACCATCCCCCCCCCACTCCTTCATGTGGGTCCAGTTGCGTCGGGGACCGTCTCCGTGTGAATTGCGATACCCGGTCACGCGAGCCGTTCGGCGTCCTGCGTCGGGCTCGCGTGTTTGCTACGGGCCACAAAACAAAAAACCCCAAAGTCTTCACGGGTACCTTTGTGTGTGGCGGAGCAGGAAGTACGAGACGGTGGCCGCCGTGGAGGACCCCACGGTGGCGGAGGTGACGAGCACGCTGCGCGAGTGGGGCCTCCTGTGGAAGCAGCTCTACCTGGTGAGCGTGCGTTGGTGCGCGTGGCGCACGCCTCTGTACGTTCGTAATGAAGTGTTTTGTTTTTGGGGGGGGGGTGAGATCGCGTGAATGAAAACGCTTCGTGAACCCACCTCCGCCCGGCACAGCCAATTAGTCACCGCTTCGGCACCACGCCGGTTGCGTGCGTAGTGTGGAGAGCAACAACCCGCAAGAGCGTTGAGTGCTTGGACGTTTTGCTGGTGCTTATAACAACAGGCGTCATCAGGCGATTGCCAGATTGTTGTGGGTTTGCTCTCCAACACAACCGGTGGTGCTGAAGTAGTAACTAATTGGCCGTGTCGGAAGGATGTGGGTTTGCGACACATTTACATTCGCGCGATCTCACCCCGCAAAAAAACGTTACAATAAATAAAATTGGTCGCGAAAGTGTAAGTGTGTTTATGGACCAAAAATAATAATGATGATTATGATGCAAATCATAACGCGCTCGATATTTCATGGGACGTAAATGACCGGGACTCTTGAGGTGGCCACGGTGAGTGTTGCTCGAAATCCACCACCTCGTGTGCCGTGCCAGCCTTCATAGGTGCTCGCTAATAGCACTTTCCCCAACAGCCTGTTAAGGCTACACCGGTTGGGGGGTGGGGGGGAATCTTTGTCTTTGTACTTATATCCCACTTTAAATTCTCTTTGTGGACCGATGGCACATCAAAACGCTGGCAGTGTGTTATATTCAGCGTTGAAATGTATACCGCAGCCCATGGCTAAATGATGAAAAAAACATGTCGCATGAATATGAAAACACCTCCTTCGTTTAAAAATAATTGCCTGCCCACACTTGATTCCCCATCTCGCACGGCGGCGATTCACAAACCCACGCGGCAGCGACAAAACATCACCGCCGGTAAAACGCGACTCGCCCGGACGGTGGACAGCGGCGCAATTCGTCTCAATTACCACCCCATTAGGTGGAAGGGGGGGGGAGTGGTGGGGGGTGAGGGCGATGCGATGCTCGCGTAGAAATCCGCAGATGCGGGGCACCGCCGAGCGAGCGCCGTCGTGCGGCAGCTCTCCTGACCCACGTCTTCCGTTTGCGCGAGACACGACGGGGACGCGTTTGTCCGTTCCGTTCTGCCGATCGTGAGAACGGCCGTCGCGTTTTGTTCTCCCGCCCACTTGAAGTGTCCGGGCGGCTGGCGGTGCGCGGTGCGAGCCCCGCTGAGTTGTCTCGGTTTTGCCGGATCTCCGTTGCCGGCCGTGCATATTTTAACGTCAAACTGACACAAGTTATTTTCGTGTGTGTGTGTGTGCGTGTGTGTGTTCCGAACGCAAAGTAAAACATTTTTTTGTAATATATACTTTTTCTTAGTAATAAAAAATATATTTAAGAAACATTGGAAGCATGTGCAAATATTAGTTGGGTGTGCGGCTTTGGTCATGTTTCACCGTCTGCCCCTGCGCGATTATTTTGCGCGCCGCCGTCGATCGCACGGAGCAAAACAGAAGTGGGGCTGGCGAGGAAGCGATACTACAACAACAACCGCCATTCACCACTAAGTGGCGGTGACGTCGCCACGGCGGTTGTGCCAGGCTACGTGCACGTTAAGGGCACGTGAAGTGTCGAACGCCCGCTGGCAGGAGGTCACGGGGCAGATCCAGGTGACATGGGTCGACTGACTGAGATGACTGGCCGATACACGCGCGCACGCGCGCGCGCACAAAAACAATCAAAAGGGTGGCCTGTTGGGGAAACACCACAATCCTGCACGCGCGCATTCACCGTCGCGCGATCGGCTCCCCTACCCTTCCACTCCGCTGTCGCTAATCTTAATAATTAGAGACATCAGATTGTGGCCGCAGTCGCTCAGCGATGCCAAGGGGGGTGGGGGGGGGGCTGGCTGGCCCACTTTGTAATCGTCCCCGGCTCCCGCGATCATTGAATGGGTGCTCTGCGTGTTTGGGGGCAAGGGGGGGAGAAAGCCGCCCCTGTCGTCTCTCTGTTGTCGTCGATTTAGCACGCTTGGCGCTGTATGGTGCGAAAGAAGTTCAACATACACACATACTGCAGTTTAAAGGGGGGCAAGCGACCTCATTTCACACTCCTGCCAAGACGCTGACCAGAGACACACCACTGCTATAATCTACCGCCTGCCTACTTACACAGCCACTGCCTTTTTTAACTCTCAACTTACTCTGATCCTCCGGTGTCCTGAAACAAACAGCGCGTTTTGCCGTGGTGTTAACTTTGCGGTGTTGGCACGCCCTGGCTTGGAGACGTTCAGGGCTTCATTTCGGCCGGGTCTGTCTGGGTCGGCGGCCCTGAAAATATGTCCTCACCTTGTCATACCACATCAAGTGTACCCCTTGCTGCGGCTGTGCGGTTACTAGTCGCATGCCTGCTCTAGTCTGCGAGCGACCTTGAACATGTTGATTGAGAAATTCGTCTCCGGGTATGTTGTTGTGTTGTGTCCATTCGTGGTCTCTTGAGGGTCTATCGTGACACAAGTAGGGATAAGAGTATAAAGAAAAGACACTTTTCCCATTTTTCTTATTTATCGGTGTCGTATGGCGACGCAAATAAAACATCCGTTCATTCCGATTTTTCGCACAGCAGCGCAAACCCTTGAGCTGGAGAACGTCACACGGAAATGGGTACTGCAGAGCTACCTAAGAGATGCACTCCACGTCATCTCTGGTCCACACAGTGGGGCCAGTGCTTTCCCCATCTCGTGCAGCCGTGCGGTGACAGCATGAGTCACCGTGTCGCACTCAAAGTGATGTTTCTTAATTCTCGGAATTTGGAGCTGTGAAAAGGAAGTCACAGCGACGGTGACCTCACTCGGCAGCAATTATGAAACGTTGAAAGCGGAACATCACTCTCGCTTCTAGATTTGAAGCTTTCGTGACTGCAAGGATTCATATTCTTTGGGTTTTTCGGTAAAGTCACGTAGGTAAAAAAATTAAAATTAATAAAAATGAAATAATAATAAAATAAAAATCACGACGTTTCGGAGGCACGAAGCTTGTGTTGCCTCCGAAACGTGACTTTACCGAAAAAACCTAAGAATATGAATATCACTCTCGCTACCGAGTGCCTTGGTCTCTCTTTCCCAAGATCGCAACCTGCTGCGGCTGGGGGTGAGGGAGGGTCACTTCATGATGTCGTGAACTTGATCGTGTCACACTCTCCTTCCTGTGCGATCCTTACCTGTTGACACCATAGTGCCGTGATTTTAAAAGGGCCGGGGACTACTTATTTGTCTATTTATTTATTGATGTGTTTATTGCTTTATTTAGAAAAACTTTTCTTTCGGCGGGGGGGGGGGGAAGCGCAACAAACATAATATTTTTTTTTCATTTTTTAATTTCACCTTTATTCAACCAGGTAAAAAAACCCTTGAGGTTAAAAACAGATTGGGACTGGCCACCTGCTTGCTGTGCTGCCGCCTCATCGCCCACCGCGGGGGCGGCTGGCCTGCGCGTAATCGCTTCGGCATCGCAGTGCCCATTGATGATTAGGTTCTATAATGAGATAAGCCAGCGATGGAACTGAGACAATATATCGTGTGTGTGTGTATATATACAGCCCAGCCACCACGTGCCTAAACGGCTTTTATTCGGCCGGATAGAGGGGGCTAAACGGGCACGGCACGGGCTGGAGAAGAGACGGAGTGGTCTGATCTACCGCGCGACGTGCACGTTTTGCCGAGTGTAGACGACATCGTGTATGTATGTTGAACTTTTTTCGCACCATACGTAGCCTACCATGCTAATCGGAGTTGCGGGGAGAAGGACAACAAACTAACACACAACGGGTGTGGAGCTGAGTGGACTTGCCGATGACTGGTACCAGCGGTGTCAAGATCGGCCTCTGTGGAGGAGGCTCGTGAAGGACGCTGCTACTGGGCAGTTGGAGGCAGTCACCCTCCAACAACAACGGAGGGCAGAGGAGCGACGCTCACAACAACGAGTGGAGCGCCGGGCGGCTAAAACACAGCAAGTTGGCACAGTAGGGGGCACAAGGTGGTGCATCGGTCAGTCAGTCAGTCAACCCATGGCACCTGGGTCTGTCACGTGACCTCCTGCCAGCAGGCGTTTGACACTTCATGTGGCCTTAAATTGCACGTAGCCCGGTACAAGTACTGTGGTGATGTCACCGCGAATGGCGGTTGTTGTTGTTGTGAACTCTGGGTAATTACTGATAGCGTACCGGGAGTCAAAACGGTGAGTCTCTATGAATCTCCGTGAATCTCCACGTATCGTTGTGAGTCTCTATGAGTCTCCATGCATCTGTCTAAATATCTACGTATCTCTACGAATCTTTACGACGATCGTGACCAACGATGGCTACGACGATACTAACACAAGTGCCTCCTACCCCCCTCCTGCGTCCGTCGGTGTCTCCGTGTGGCCATGCAGAGGAACCACGGCGATCTGTTCCACCGGCTGCGACACGTCATTCAGGAGCTGCTGGACCTGCGCCGGCAGCTGCTCTCCGGAGTGCTCACCCAGGAGCAAATCCGTGACGTCAAGCGCCACTCCACGGCACGCCTCGACTGGGGCAATGAGTGAGCGGGGGGGGGGGGTGGGGGGCATCGTCGGGGGCAGCTGAGGGCAGGGCTGGGGTGTTGAGTGAGCTGGGTGTTGGGGCAGCTGAGGGCAGGGCTGGGGTATTGAGTAAAAGGGGTGTTGGGGCAGTTGAGGGCAGGGCTGGGGTATTGAGTGAGCTGGGTTTTGGGGCAGCTGAGGGCAGGGCTGGGGTATTGAGTAAGAGGGGTGTTGGGGCAGCTGAGGGCAGGGCTGGGGTATTGAGTGAGCTGGGTGTTGGGGCAGCTGAGGGCAGGGCTGGGGTATTGAGTAAGAGGGGTGTTGGGGCAGCTGAGGGCAGGGCTCGGGAAATGAGTGTGGCATAGAGCGTTGAAGAGCATGGCTGGGTTAATGAGTGAGAGGGGCATTAGCGCAGCGGAGGTCAGGGCTGGGGTAATGAGTGAGTGTGAGATAGGGGGCAGTGGGGGGGTCGGGTTGCCACCTGTCCTGGCTTTTCCAGCATCATTCTCTCGTTGAGGTGGCTGCCCAGGGAAATCTGCGAGTCTTCCCGGTTCATTAAAAGTCCCGTTTATTTTTTTCGGTTGCTGAACAATACCGTACCGTATCACGCTCCACGCATTGTGTTTAGAACACAGCTCTCCCCACCCCTCTCTTGGCTATTGTGCAATGCTGTTCTTTCCACGGTACGTCCCTGGGAGACACGACGTGGGACAGTATCTCTAGACACGACGTGGGACGTAGTCTCTTCTAGATGATAATGTAAAGGTGCACCGCTCCAGCGATTTCCTAATCTCCTAAGAGGAAGAGTGTACCGGGAGCGCCGCAGTAGGGCAAACAAGCCGTCATCAATCCCAGAGATTCTTTGGCGGGATCGGTTCATCGGGTGCTTTGCTCGGGATATCGGTGTCGGTCCGCATCTTTGAGCGCCGTTTCTTACGCGGCGCTAAAGTCGGAGGTTTCGAGGGCTCTGGCTGGCAGCGCTCGAGAACGGCATGCAGGGGTGAAGACTACGATACACAAACACCCACGCACGGGCACGTGGTGGCAAGCGTCCGCGCGATGTTAGCGGCACCCCGTCAAAGTCGCAACGGACGAGCGTTGTCGCTCACTGTGAAATTGAGCAAGACCGTTGTGATTATGCTTTGGGTCTTTTGGTAAAGTCACGTAGATAGAACAATAACATTATAAAAATGTATAATTAAAATAAAGTGAATTAAAAAAAGAATACAAAATTTGCACCTGATTGCTTGTGTTGCAATTGAAACGTCGTGATATTTTTATTATTTTTTATTCACTTTTTCATCTTTATTTTTTATTATTTTATTGTTCTATCTGCGTGACTATACCGAAAGATCCAAAGAATATGAATTCCTGCAGTCACGAAAGCGTTAAGTCAAGATTTAACCGTTGGGATTATTTGTTATTATTCGAAGAGCTTTTGCGAAAGGGATGACGGTGGGGGGGGAGGGGGCGGGTAGAGGAGGTAATTCCCAAGCGGAGGAGTGCGAAGCGAGAAGGATGAAGAGAGGGAGAAGTTGTTGTTGTTGTGACCTGCAGACGTGGTGGTTGAACTCGGCACGACAGAGACGCAACCTTCAGAGTGGAGGGCTGTGACCGAGCGTAGGTCCAGCCTTAAATTTGTGAGCGCATCAGTGTCTGCGGGGTGGGCTGCTGGAGAGAGAGCGAGTCTGTGGTGGTGGTGGTGGTGACGACGATTGGGTGTAGGCATGCATGGCTTGTTGGCCTGGCGGGGTTTGTCTTGGGGTTTGGAGAGTTGAGCCTCCTGCAACCTGGAGTTTGGGGTAAAAGTCACGGATGCAGGAAAAATTGCTGACTCGCCAGATGCCGCATTCCACAGGGCAGCGCCATATGGCTTCACAATTTGTTCCGTGGTAACCGGAAAAAAAAAAACCCCGACGCTAAAATTAACACGTTTGAGCAGCAGGAACGGCAGCAGCAGTAGCAGCTTATGTAACGTGATATATAAACTGTCCTGTTATAAGCCATCACGTCTAATCCTTTGGTATTATGCCACAGATATTGACGAGTGCCGCTATTTATTTTTCTCTCTCTCGCAAATGACATTTAAACGACTGTTTTTCGTACTCGCTTAACCGTCTAATAACAGCCATTTATTTATTTGCTTACACGTATTTGGACGTTTGGCACGGGTTTTTTTTTTATTTTTTTCGTGTAGGACGTTACTCAGCGTTGCCGTGCAGTTCGCGAAATGCGCGCGTCCCACGCGTTCCCGTCTGCTTCCTGCCCGGATCCTGTCTGCCGCCGTGGCAGATGTTCCCTGCGGAGGCCAGAGGGCAGAGGTCAGAGGGCAGTGGGGCCAATGAAAGGCAGTGGGGGGGTCATGCGAGATGGAGGGGGAGAGCGAAGTCGTAGGTGGAGCAGGAATGAGCCGGGATTGTGGCGGTGGTGTAGAGTGGCCGTGAATGGGAGCAGCCTGGCAATGCTCGTTGGGTTGGGGGGGATGTTAACTACCTCGCCTGGTATACAGGAGGTCGTGGGTTCGATCCCGACCCTGACGCCTGCTGCTGTATATTTGGTGTTTGCGTGGCTCTCTCCGGGTTCGTTGAGCTATCATTTGCGGGGCGGTCGCTTCTGAAAAGGAGATATACAACCCAAGTGGGCCTTACCTTGTAAAATAAACATAGTTTAGTTTAATACAGTAGTTCCCTTGGTTAACAGTGATATCGGTTAATGTTTTTTTTTAATTAACGTTTTTCCTCCCATAGGACCCCATGGTTTCGACTAAAGTCAAAATTGTTGATTAACGGTGCGTTTACGTGATGCACGCGAGCCATGCCTTCAGCCAATCAGTGATGCCTATTTGTGAGCCGTTTAGACCTCGACTGGCTTCGTTTACATTACGTTTCCTGTTTTCGCAGTGGAAACAGCTCTCTTCCCATGTTAACAGTTATTTCGGTTCAACAGTAGTTTTCGTAGAACGGATTAAAACACGTCAACCGAGGGGACCACTGTAGCTCAGTTTTAGTTTAGGCCCGGCTGGCGAGCGCGGAGAGACCGACGATGGTGGAATGTCCACGCGGAAGGATATTGCATTTCTCTGCCCCCACACCGGCTCCCCTGGGGAGCGAATGCTCGCAGCGCCCTAATAGATTGAATAAGACAGCGCATCAGGGGAATGTCCCCCCCCCCCTCCCCATTAGGACGTGCGCGCGTCTTCCCCCGATCGCCGCCGCCGCCGACGTTTCATCGAACTTCTCTCCGCTTTGGCGCGGAGGCGTTTTTCAATTAGTTGTCGAGGCATATCGATCTGCGTGAGAGGGGGGGGGTGGCGGCTGAGAGTGAAGAAGACAAGGTTGCGGTGAGTAGCGGCAGGGCAATGAGAGCAACTCCTTTGACAGTTGTGTGTTTTTTTTTTAAACCGAAGACGTCGACAAAAGTGACTGCCCAAGATGCTGGATGGCCAAGCGGTCCGCCCACTCGCTGCCGAGCCGTTTGTCTACCCAATAGGGTACTCGAATAGGGGTTTACGAAAAATGGACCACCAGCAATTATTTATTTTACCAATGAAGGCTCACTTGAGCTCTATGGCTCGTTTTCAGAAGCGACCCGGCCACAAGTGATAGCTCAGCAACGTGGCTTAGAATGTGGAAATGTACAGCAGCAAAATACTTTAAACACACGTCGATTGTAAATGTGGAGGGAAAACCAAGAGGACCCGGAAAAAAATCCCATTAAACTCCAAACATACAGGCATCAGGGTCGGGATTGAACCCACGACTTCCTGTATGCCAGGCGAGGTAGTTAACATCTCACCACCGCGGACCCCATAAAAGTGGCTCCTCATTCCCATTTTAATGCTGGTGCGCCAGCCCGAATTCTAAATTATCTGCATGTAAAAGGTGAATGGAATCCATGGTGGGTTTTTGCGCAGTCCGTGGGCTGCTTTGACCCTTTCACCTTAATTGGCTGGTAAGTATAGAGAGACACGATTGGTGATAAGCGTGCATTGTGAATCTCGAGTTATGACGATGACTTTAACCCATCTTTTTTTAAGTCTTGTGACCAAATCCTCTTCATTGGCGCACTTGCCCTTGCTTGGATGCTGCACATCAAAAAAATAAATTATGAAACCGCTCTGCTTTCACAATGCTCACGTGATGCCGCAGATTTGCGAGATCCGTGGCGTGCGCGCCACTTGCGTTTCGGAACATTTTGGAAAGCCGCGGCAGTGAAATCTGGCTCGTGTATTCCTTTGGTAAGCGGCGAGCTCACCGCCCTTGTGGAGCCTTTCTGCACGGCTGAAAATCTAAAGGCAGTCCAATTTGCCCAAAAGAGAGTGAGAGCGAGTAAAAAAAAGAATAGAAAATCTGAAGCCAAGCCGCTGCGTTCAAAATTATTTCGCACATGTTGGATGTGGCTGCTCAAAAGCGGCTGGCTCCCTACGCGCTGGCTCACTCACGACGCACTGCCTCGCTCGCTACGCGCTCACTCACGACGCGCTCGCTTGTGCCGCCGCTCACGGTTACTGCTGCTAACGACGACTTGCCGGCTGTTCCACGGTGCAAAGATAAAGCACGGGCCGAGGGGTCACGGGCAGGGGAATGCTTCGCCGCTATGAAATTGCTTCCTTACAAATGCCTGGCCGTCCATTCCACTCTTTAATTCTTTAACTCACCCCCCCCCCGCCGCCGCCGTCACCGCCAAACCAACGAATTCCTCGGCGGTATTCTGCGCGGCGAAAATCACGAGACCTTTCGCCCGTTTTTAATATTCCTTTCCCGCGCGGCACACGTGGCGGTTTGGTACAGGTTTGGGATGCTTCCCCCCTCCACCCCCGTAGGCTTTTCCCGAACGGGCGACGAATATTAATAATTGTGGAAACCGCGTTCGTCAGGATCATAGGTCCGCCCACGGGTTAATGAGGTCGCAGGTTTGCTGTAGGTTTTTTTTCCATCCCCCCCCCACCTCTTCCCGGCACGTGCATCTGCCGGCGCGGCCGTTCCGTGGTTGCTTGTTCGTCACGGTCGTTGCGATGCGGCGCTCACGTGGCGACCTATTTTTAGCCAACGAGCGCTTGGCATCGACCGTGGCATCGGCTCCCGAGCCTTTGCATTCTGGGTTTATTTTTTTGCAGACCGCAGTTTTTGCCCAGGCGGCCCCCGTCGGGGGCGGCCTCCGCGAGTTCCGGCCAGAGGTCGCAAACGGGTTTTGATTTCTTACCCGTACCCGTACCCGGCCGCACCAGTGTCGCAAATGGGTACCCGTACCTGTACCCGGCCGGGTACGGGTACCCGTTCCCTACCCGTACCCTACCCGAAATGAGTGACAAACGGTTACTCACCAGTGACTCACGGCCTATCCGTACCCGTACCTGGCCGCACCAGGGTCGCAAACGGGTACCCGTACCCTTACCTGGCCGGGTACGGGTAGCTGGGTATCGGGTAGGGTACGGGTATCGGGTACCCGGTTGCGACCTCTGGTTCCGGCGACCTTCGGGGGAAGGCGTCGGGAGCGGACGGGTGGGATATTGCCAGGGCTGTGTGGCGGGTCGCCGTGCGTCTGCTCGTGCAGCGGCTGCGGGGTCTGGCAGCGGGGCAGAAAGCGTTTGGCAGCAAAGGTGCGGGGGGTGGCATCAACTGCAGTTTGAGAAAATTTAAATGGAAATTATTCCGTACGTTTGTTTTCGTTGCGCACTATTGTATAGCGGGGATTAGCGTGGTTGGCTATGTACAGTGCGAAAGAAGTTGGACATACATACAGATATAGACTCGCACGAAGTCCCATAGATTTACACAGAGACCCATAGTTTGTTGTTCTTCCCCCGCACCTCCGATTCGCACGGTTGGCTACGTACGGTGCGAAAGACGTTCAACATACATGCGTAGATACATTTCATGCCGGTCACCCGGACATCTGAAACGTCCGGGAAGCTTTCGGCGGCATGTTTGAGAGCTCCACTAATTGGATGTTACCGTGGCAATACACGGTGCTCCTTTTTGTTGTTTGTTTTTGAATCGGGCCGATGGCCCCCCTGAGACCCACTGTCTGTTCTTCCGAGGGAGAATCTGCTCGTGGTAATGAGTACGCTTCCTGTTTTATGGCAGTTGTGCTTCGAGATTCAGTTTATCCACAGCGAGGGAGAGGAGGGAGATGATGAATGCTTATTGGTTGTTGTGACTCTGATGACGTCGATTGACCTAGTCACCGTCAGTCGCCTCCTTGTCACTCGTCCGTCACTACTACCACGGGTACCGTTCCCATGAACTTCGCTCATTGAGTTGCTGAGGATTTGGTCTTCAAGACTGACCGTTTCGTCTCGTGCTGTGTTGAACCACCACACTGTAGGTCACCAACCACACTCACCCAACCCACCCACTCACCACGCTGCATGTCATAACCACACACTCACCCAACCACCACATCGTAGGTCAGAACAGCACACACACTCACCCAACCACCACATTGCAGGTCACGCACCCACTGACCAGTGCTCTACGTAGCTCTCTGCTTCTCCGCCCGCATTGCTTTAATTTGGAATTCCCCCCCCCCCCCCCACATTGTCTATTGTTCCAATGTCCTAATGATAACCTTGCTCACTCCCAAGAGAAATGTATGAACTCTTTTATCTATTCGACTTTGAATAGTTCTATGTGTTGCTGGTCGCTCGGCGCTTCGGGCCTTTGCTCGGCAAAACTGTGATGAGTGAAAAATAAAAAAAGTAACGGATCAAAGTATGCACGAGTTCATGCGCCCCAATCTAGGAATGGCAGCGAACAGTCACGGAGACATGCCCATTGGCAAATATCAACGCAGCCTCGTGGAATTTCCACCACCAGCTCACAGCTACCGGCAGACATGAGCGTCCCCCCCCCCCCCCCACAATCACCTGACTTTTGACGGTCACTGTGTTACGTGCTTAAGGAGGACGATCAACAGTAGAGATGTCGCTCTCAATAGCATCGTGGTGTGTGAGAACAGCACAGGCTGCTGCTGCTGTTGCTGCTGCCGCTGCTGTTGCTGCCTTTGCTGCTACTGCAAGCGCCCCACAAATGCCGAAATCATCGACTGCCACACAGGCGGCGTACAGAGGGTGACTTGCCCGTGGCCGTGTGTGTGCGCGCGACCAGGCAGCTGGGCCTGGACCTGGTGCCGAGGCAGGAGGAGTTCCGGATGGTCGACCCTGACGAAATCAGCGTCACCGAGTTGTTCCGGCTGGTAAGGCGAAGAAGAAAGAAACAACACACTGACACCCACCGTGCAGAGGGGGGCGGCATCTCCTAGACCACAACCCCCCCCCCCCCACGTGCTCTCCGCGCCGGCCACAATCGTGATTGGCATGGGGGCTGCCACCTTTGGATTCAACAAACTACGGTCAAATATCACGAAATGAAGGGTCAATGAATGTACGTATGTTGAACTTCTTTCGCAGCGTACATAGCCAACTATGATAATTATCAGACGTGCGGGGCGGGGAGAATGACAAACTAAACACAAAAAGCAGTTTTAGAGGAATGAGTTTTCAATCTCGATTGAAAAGTGCGTAGCTCCCAGTAGCTTCCTAATATCGGGACGAAGGGGGTTCCAAACGGTCGCAGAATCGCATCCAAAAGCGCGCGATGCGGAGACTGCCTTTGTTTGTTGGCTAGTCAGTCATATGTCCTGGATAAAATGCCTTTGTTTGTGTGTGTGATGACCGTGTGAAGCTGCATGCGAGCTATTTAATGGGTCAAGAGTCACAGTTGTGCTGAGCCAGACCTATCCAAAATCTGAAATCGTCCGCACTAATTATGCACGAGTGGAAACACTTATTGATGGGCATGTAGCGCGTTGAACGCGGCAGCAATTCGAGTAAATTGTCGAGATTCGGGGTCACGGTTTAATTCAAGAGTCCATAATTTTTTTGTCCCGTTACCACTGTCTTCTTTATGGTATTTGTCGTTTCTTTGTGCGCGTGTGTGTGTGTGCGCGTGTGTACACAGGTTTATCCGCTCCAGTAGGTAGGCTAAATGCAACGCTAGCGTATAATTTGCATGTGATTTGCATAAATCATAAATGCATTCGCATGCATATATATACACACACACACACACTTCCATGCATCTATCAGTGCCATTGCACGTACGGCAATACCGCACTAGTTACCCAGCGATCGTTAAACGCGTCCCGCGGCTAGGCGCCACGTAACGGCGTACCATCGTCACGCTGTCACGGCCGTGTGAATTGCCTCAGGGTGGAGTGAAATTGGTCTCGAAAAAGCTGGTGGTCATAATGATCGTTTTTTATCACATCGGTGTTGGCGTCCACATGACCCTTCCCATTCACGGCGTTGGCGATTCCCTTACGGGCTTGGAGAGGTTTGAGACAGGTACTCTGCGGCCGCCTGCCCTGGCTACCTATCTACCCATGGGCCCTGACCCAGGGTAACCAGCTCTGGTCGGTGGCGAGATGTTAATTCCCTCGCCTGGTATACAAGAGGTCGTCACGTTCGATCCCAATCCCGATGCCTGCATGTTTGGAGTCTGCGTGTCTCTCTCCTCGTGGTGCCGTGGATTTTTCTCTGGGTCCGCCGGTTTTTCCCTCCAAATTTAGAATCAACGTCACACGTTTAGAGTATTTGATTCCTATAAATTTCCAAGTGATAAGCCACTTCGTGGAGCTATCATTTGAAAAAGAGCCTTATGGCTCAGTGGGCCTTGCCTGGTAGAAATAAAAAATACATGATCAGTTTAGTTTGTTGAGTTTAGTCCAAAATACCCAGGACATGATGATTTCTTTGCTTGTTTACCCAGGAAAGCCTCACCGAGTCTCAACAAATATTTTCTGGAGGGTCCTGCCAAATGTTTTGCACTGGGGGATGCGATGTTGCTCCGTGTTATCCCAATTGATTCCTCAGCATTTGGATGTATGGCCAATACCAGTTACATTACGTGTTTTATTTTAGCTATTGGAGGAAAACCGGAGAACCTGGAGTTAAAACCATGCAGAACACGGGGGAGAATATACGAGCTCTATCCGTATATAAAGGCGTCCGAGTATGGAATCTAACTCGGACTCTTCTCGCTGTGAGGCACAGCTGGTTGTACTGCTGTGCTACCAACCTGCTGACCAAATCATATCGCGGGAGGAAGAATGTTTCAGAGTGCCGGAGGAGGGGAGAGAACTGCATGCGATTGCTTCGTCTCGAGCGGTGTGAAGCCGCTCACCGAAACACGACATTCTTGCTGTCCCGCGGAGACGTAGACTTGCCAGGACAGCTGCCTCAACAAGCGGACAATCTTCAGAAAATCAGGACAGGTGGCAACTCTCTAACCCTTCCAGCCAAGGATTCACTTCTCTGCACTCGATGCCAGGATGCAGAGGGAGCTTCAGGCCACCGCGAGTGTAAACGTTGTGTTCGAGGCGTATTTGAAAATAGATTCCAGCACGGCGGGCGCTTTCTCCTGCCAGGTCATTTGGAAGCTCGAACTTTCCCAACCCGCCCCCCGCGTGTTTTCTCGCTTCGGGCCAACACGGCAGTGCCGGCGAGAGTGGAGATCGTATGAGAAACACGCCAGCTGTTCGGGAGCTCCTCTTGAAAAAAAAAACAACGGTTTCTGTCCTCATCACTCAGCAGTCCTGAGTCACGCCTAATGACCGTGTCGCCAACAGACGCTCGGATTGTTAGCATTCAACCTGTCGGCGAGTGGGAACACACAGTGAGAGTCAGGATATTCCAAACGATGTCTTTCTGCGTTTTTACCGATCTACCCCCAATTCAAATCCACTCATTCGACGTCGCACGCCAACGATGATTGTTAGACATTTGGCACGTGACGCACTAAAGCAACCTTAATGTTATATATATGTATGTTTTACAAATATAATTGGCGCTGTGACATTTAAGCTGTTAAATAGTAACTTTTTACCGCTAACATTTTATTTATTTCCTCCGTTCTCTTCCTAAAGCAGACGGGGGGGGGGGGCGAGCGCATTTTCTCATCTGATGTAAATAAATGGACCAAATTATCGCCTCTGGGAGCCGTTCAAAGATCAATGAGAACACTATCATTTATAGATGTTGATTACCCTATGAATAACCCAACTGGTAATGCATATCCATTTTCATTTAAATTCATGCATTAACCCCTCCCCCCCGCACCCTCCCCCCCCCCCTCCCCCCCTCTGGTCTTCGCACCTGATTGGCTCACAAGCGACGACGTCACATTTTTACCGCCTCTATTTAAGACCGAGGCAGGAGGATTATTTCACAACTCTGGCTGTCGACCTGATGATGCTGGTTGTTGTAATTACCGGCGCAACGTCACGGTACTCGAATTGCAAATGTCGTGGGGTTTACCCTCCAACGCACCGGTGTTGCTGTACTAGTAACGAATTGGCACGTTCTGCTTACGTGACAACCCCTTACTCATTGGCCGTGTCGGGTGGTGGCGGGTTTAACGACACATTTTTATTCACGCGATCTAACCCAAAAACCTCTAATCGTGGACGTGATTCCCACTGTTGTCGGTCCAAACTCGCCTTCGGGTCGACCTCTTGCCGAGTTAACGCGGGCAAACGGGGACATTTCCCGACAGGCGCACGTGAACCCTGCCGGAGCGCCGCCGGGTCGCGACGGCCCGACGCTGTCGCTCTGCACGCGTTGTCGTGAAATTCTTCGAGGAATCCGACGCGGAAATGCGTCGGAGAGCCGCGCAGCACAACCCGAGAAGCAGCCCTTGGCGCTGTGCACAAACGCGCAGTTGTGCACTTGAAGGCCCAACAAGGAAAACGGCCTCTGCGTTACCTTTTTTTGCCAGTGTCAAAATGATGGAAAGAAAGAATGTAATGCTTTGGATGCTTGACCCGAGCTATCCATGCTGTGATACTTACATCGCCTTTACACTCCTTGCCTTGTGGCCTAACGCCGGTGGTGAGACTAGGCCACCAAGCAAGCTGCCGTCTCGGGTGTAGGTCAATCAGTTTCAAAGACAATGCCGACTTTATCGGAGCATGTTTGACTGCATGATTTACCACAAACACGGGTGGTTAATGCAGCTTTGATGCCTCGCAATCGGTGCCTGTTTGGTGTTTGAACATATTAACAACTCCCGTGTTAGTGCCGGGAAAAGGGTTAAAGCGGATTCTTATTTTCAGCGAAAACAGTGAGTTTGCATCCTACAAAAGTCATTTCCTGCTCATCCGAGCGTTGAAGTGTTGTTTGCATTCCCGTGGCGGGTTTGCGAGTCTATCCGTAGGACAGCCACTATTGACTTACCCACAGTGCGTGGTATTGACTCCCTGGATAGATGAGCTCGGTCAACCCTCAAGCAAAATTGGGAAGTCAGCGGCAGAGGGTCCTGCTCCCTCCACTGCTGAGCCACCCTCAACCGCATCCACTGCAAAAACCGTGGCAGGCAGCAGATGCGGATACCCTGATGCACAAATGGAAAAGTCTCCAGTGTGCGACTGTGGTGATCCAGAACAGAGCGTACAACGTCTGACGACGCAATGCCCGATCCACAAATACGAAGGAGACATCGCGGCGATGCACTCCGCAGCTCTTGATGCGGTTGCCTGGCTTGACCGCCTCAATGTGAAATTGTAGTTGTTGTTCTGCATCAGCCATAGCAAAGAAGAAGAAGAAGCCACCTGGCTAGTTTTCAGGCGGGTCCTGCGTTGGGATGTTTGGTAAATTCCGCTCGTGAGCGTTTGTACTCGTGGGAAGAAACCAGAGTACCTTGAGAAAACTCCCACGTACGAGGGGGAGGGGTGACGCTAACAGCGCCGCACAGATGGATTCGATCAACGTGTTGTGTGCTGTGTGATCTGACCACCTCGTGGACCAGCGGGGGGTTTAGGAGCATCACAGATTGGCACGATCCACCAACTCTGCTCCTCCAGGCGTGCGCCACCGCGCCCGTCTCGTTACCGGCAGTGTTGCCACCTGCCTCCGCCTCATCATCGTCGGCCATGATCTATCCGCTGCTGTATGAAGGCCTCCCTAAGCTGTCGCCGTCTCTCACGGTTCTGCGATGGGACAATGACAGTCGCCGTTCGCCAACAAGCGGCGGTGACATCACCACGGCGCTTGTGCCCGGCCAGGTGCACTCCGAGGCCATTTGAAGTGTGGAAGGCTCGCTGGCAGGAGGTCATGTGACAGACCCAGCTGCTGTGGATTGACTGACTGAGATGACTGTCAAGATGCACCAGCTGTGCCACCCTACTGTGTCAACTTGCTGTGTTTTTCATCCGCACCCGCCGCTCCGCTCGTTGTTGTGAGCGTCGCTCCTCTTCCCTCCGTTGTTGTTGTTGTTGTTGGAGGGGGCGACTGCCTTCAACTGCCCCAGCAGCGTCCTTTGCGAGCCCCCCCCCCGGCACCTGCACACCAGCTGATTGCGTCGCTCCCTCCCCGGTTGACGTCCCGTCGGGCGCGTTAGCCCCTCTTGGCGGCCACTTCATCGCTCGTCTCAACCACCGGTTATCATCCTCCCCCTCCCCTTCCCGTAACAAAGTTCAATCTCGTGGGCGCTATTAGAGTACAGGGACTCTAAAACCCGCTGGATCGCGAGGTGGCCAAGAGATGGCAGTCCACCCAAGTGAATTGAATCCATCCGTGCGGAGCTTGTTGAGTGTTTCCCCCTCGTACGTGCGCGTGTGTTTTCGCCAAGCTCTTGCCTTTCGCGGATAAGAGGTCATCGACGAATTGGCCGAGCGATTGAATGAACGGCTAACGACAAATTCGCCCGCACTTGCATTTTGGCCATGATGACAAGCTTGAGTGGTGGATCGCAGACATAGGCGCAAGGGACTGTGTGTGTGTGTGTGGCTCAAACTTGTCTGCTGGTGGGTTCATCTTTTTGCCGTGTTTTGTGTGAAACGTCGACGACGTACGTAAACCCGCCTTGCAGAACGTGGTCGGGTGGAAGGAAAAAAAAACTTTTGAAAACACCTCGCTATGACAATCGCCAAGCGGCTTCCGAAATGCTGACTCCGGGCGGTTTTGACGATGCAATTTCCTTCAAGGCAATGTTGGGGGGTAGGGGGGGGGGAAGAGAGGCTGCGGAGGTGTGGAGGGTTGATTGTTTATTTATTTGCCTCCTGTCGCCAATTATTTCACGTGAGACGGTCTGTCACTCGGCCCGTCCGGGACTTGGCAGGTTCATTCGGTCGCCGCCTCGCAAATCGGCCCACCCGCACGCACATCAACGGCGTTGCCATCACCAGGCAGTGAAATGTAAATACCGTGCAATGAAGGGGGGGGGGAGGCAACATTCCAGCTACCGGGGCAAGGGGGGGGGGCCTCTTCATCGCAGATCTACTGTAGGACGAGCGGCCGTAGCTTTCCGGCGGAGTGCGAGCCGTATGCGGGACATGTGTGTCGACCTTCATTTGATTGGGGGCGCCACGGTGGCTAGGAGACGTTAACTCCCACGCCTGGTATGCAGGAGGTCGTGGGTTCGATCCCGACCCTCAACCCTGCTGCATCTTTAGAGTGTTTTTTTAAGGCACTCACGTGATGATGGTGGTGTTGATGGGTGGATGTTGATGGTAGTGCTGGTGGTATTGGGTGAGTCGATGACGGTAATGGTGCTATTGGGTGGGAAGTAGACGCAGTCATCCTCACGCTTGTTAACTTCAGCTCGCTCATCATGGTCATCGGACGCTGAAATAACGACGCTTCACCGACGGATAATTCCATCGCTCATTTTGAATCCGGCCGAGTGGCTCAGCGGCTGAGCGAGTTCCTCGCTATCGGGAACGTTTTGTGAGCTCACATCCTAGGTTGGGGAGTCCACTCCACCTCATCCATCCCTCGGGGCGGGGCGAGGGGGGGGGGTTTCGCAAAAGCCGTACCAATTAAATACTCGCCCCCCCCTCCACCATTGGAAGATTTCCACCGTCCTCTCCGGCAGGGCAGAGCAGCTACAATGCCTCTGCTCAATGCTCATTATTTGGAGCGGCGGGAAAATCACTTCGAATCTCGTTCACAAAATTAACGCGTGTTAACCGCTCTTTTTTTTTTACCCCCCCGAATCCCTCGACTGAGCAAAACAAAAGCGCGTCTTCGAAGCCACGCTTGATTGGGATTGACTGAATGTGGAATTCAGCCGCCGGAGCGCCGTGCACAACCGAAGCCGTTGTTCGATAAACGCAGCCCAATTTCGCCTTTTTGCACGATTTGGAATTGAGATGCGTTTTCTCTTTTTTTATTTTGTGAGCGTAGGTGGCGGGTATTGTATCCTCACTAATCCCCCGCGCCCATTCAATATAATCAGGGATAGCAATTTTTTGCACCGCCATTGCGTTTTTTACACACGCAGATCGTTTCAGTTGAGTCTCAGCGCAGAGAGGCTTCACGGCAGAATAACGGCGCAGGCTTGCGGTGACCCTGTCACGTGTGGGGTGCCGTTGAACGTTGTACGGACGTACGATCATTTCATCGCACGTTTGGGTACGTCGTGACATCACGGTGTTCGTTATAAAGGGGGAGGGGGGGGGGACTCCGATGACCAAATCACCCCCCCCCCCTCCTCATTGATGAAGCATTTCTAGCTCGATGTCCAGGCTAGCGATCCGTTCAACGGCTTCAGGTGAGGCAGAGTGAGCGGTCGCGATGCCGTCGGGAAGGCATCTCTCACGGCAGGAGTTCAGTACGTGGGCGATCGTCTGATCAGTTCACTTTGTGGGGAAGATTTGTGAAATCGCCCTGAATGCGCGCTATCGTGTGCCCGGTCTTGGAAGCTAAGCACGGGTTGAGCCTGGATAGCGCTTGATTGAATTTACGCCTTGCACAGTGGGACTGTTGTGGCATGCGAAGGTCAAGGATCACCTGCGTCCACTTTGGTTCTGTGTGTTCTGAGGTGGCTCGATATCCCAATGCGAGAGCCACAACGACAGGTGGCACTTTGACAGGGCGAGTGAGTGGAGTCTAGCACCCATCTACATGTTTGTGACTTAATTTGGCATCACTCTGTGTGTTACAGTTTAACACGTATAAATGCGTCGTTAAACCCGCCGCCACCCGACACAGCCAACTAGTAAGGTTTGTCACGTGAACAGAACGTGCCAAATCGTCACTAGTACAGCACACCGGTGCGTTGGATTGTAAATGTTGTGGCTTGGCTCTCTAACACACCGGTGTGCTGTACTAGTGAAGATTGGCCACGTTCTGTTTACGTGACAACCCTTACTAGTTGGCTGTGTCGGGTGGTGACGGGTTTTAACGACACATTTCTATATTTACACGATCTAACCTAAAACAACTCTATTATGGATGTGTGTTCCACCTCACATACTTGCGCTCTACGAGATGTCAATGCTTGTCATCCTGAGGGGGCCCGGAAACTTCTTCTGCAGTGCGGCTTCTGATTTCCCCTCCACCCACCACGACCTGTTGACCTCCCTCCTCCACCGTGATATCAATCCGCGAGCCGGCGGGGCCGTTGTTGATGTTTTTGAGGCACGACTGAAAACTCGCGTCTGTCCATCCCGTAATTCTTGGGAGCGCCTAGACCCAGTGGCTTGGAGCGCTCCGTTTTCACTCACGTCTTTTCGCCGTACCTTTTTAGTTTTTTTTTACATCTTTGGATTCCACCCCGATTGACGTTTTCGATGGAAGTATTTTGAAATGTTCGCACGTACCGGTGCTTTGTGATCTTCCGATGAGAGGCGCTGTGTAGAAATACATTTGGATTATTATTACATATTCGGAGCATCCCAAGGTGGGAGCTTTGTTACGATGTTTGTGTCCTTGGGCAACCAGGCAGGCAGACAGAACACTTCAGCCACGAGCAGGTGACAGCCCACTTCAATCACAGCCGTCACATTCAAACGAGATCCGTGCGAGCAAAGCGCACGCACGGCGCGCGAATACGACACCTGATGCAGCGTGAAAGTGCAAAACGGTTTTAAAAAACACACGTCGAAATGATAACTTATGATACAGGCGATACGCGTTTAAATATGTTTGACATTGGCAAGTAGCGTCAGTGTGCACCGGGGAGGCCATTATTCAACGCAGGCTGTGACAACGTTGTGAGAGATGCTGATAAGTGCCCTTGTGTCTCACAGGGCCTCTTACCACTTTATAAATAATGTTAACAGTGCCCTTTATTTATCCAGGAAAAGCCTCACTGAGCGACAAGACTTTCGCGATGGCCCCGCATTGGAATGTTTGGCCACTGCCACTGCTTGGTGCCGTCAGTTCCTGTGGGATGAAACCATGGTTACCCCAGTGGTGGATAACACTCGTGACTCCATACAGATGGATACAAGACTCCGTTGGCTTTGGCCTCTTCACAGCTTCAAGATGATCACGCGGAGCGTTCCCTGGCAGCGTTCCCACCCCAGAACTAATCGGGCTCAACTCCGCTTAGCTTCCCAAATCTTAGCGGGATCTGGCCGCGTCCTGGGTGAATTGCTTGTAGGCGGAATATAAATGGTTTTACACTTCAGCCGCTATCGTAATTACTCACCTTAATGTTCAGAAATTATGATTGAAAAAAAAAACATGCATATTTATGGATTCGTTGTGTTGGCTATTTATTAAAAGTTTAATTTAAAGTTAATAATGATGATGGTTTATTTGCTATATCTTTTGCGTGTTTATTTGTTTAACTCATTTGCATACAGGTTAATTAACCAGTGCGGTTTGTTAGGCGGCTGAAGCTGACTGTTAGTTAATCTTCTCTCTCGCAAGCATCACGCTTCTTCGCTGCCGCCGCTTCCGCTACGTCCGTAATTTTATTCACAAGAAGGGGACTCGCAAATGCACGTTCATAGATGTTTCTATATTTTATTCTTCCCGCCGGCACAAGTGGCTTTTAGTCGAAGCAGCTGAGCATAAGGATTTGAAAATACGGTAGCGATGATGCCCTGTTGCGTGGCGCGTTTTGTTTTTTCTTTCTGTTTGCGCTTGCACATTTTACAAAGGTCTTTGTTGGCTGCCAGCCACACATGCTGGTGCCGCTATACCGCCAGCTGCCCTGACTGTGGCCTGTGCCATCTCGACAGTCACAAGAGCGAACCGTCAAACGACCTACTTTTGATTATATTTATAATTCGATATGGAAACGAAGCCTTGATTTTCGGGTGGGTTTTTTTTGTCCTTCCTGCGTGAGATTATTCAGCCTCCCTTCGCGCACACACAGCGGGTGAGATATTTTTTTAAATATAGAGAAGATGGAACTCTGCGGTTTTTTTCGTGAACATCTCACGAGCTCGTTTGCCACTGCGTTACCCCCCTCTTTGCATTTCCTCCTCCACTTCTGGTTTAAATGCTCGCGTGTGCACGCACGTGTGTGTGTGTGGTGTCGCGGTTAGTGACGATTATTTTAACTGGTCCTGTGCCCTCCCCGAGGTCGCCTCGGCCTCAAATGAGTACCTAGTCCGATGTGTAAGCATCGTCACTAGGGAGGCAAAGGCGGCCGAGCGTGGTGCCGGCCACCCACCCACCCCTCCTCGTGTGCCGTGTGCTACTCGCTAACAGCACTTGCCTCAACAGTCTGTTAGAGGCTATAACGGGGGGGGGGGGTCTTCATCTTTTGTATCTACTGTACTGTATTACGCTTTACTAACACTGCAGGCAACGGAGGATCTCGGTCAAACCGATATTTTTGGAAAACTCTCTTGTGTGTGTGCGTGTGTGTGTGTGCGTGTGTGTGTGCGCCTCTGTGTGTATGTGTGTGCGTTAGTGTAGCGGTTAGCGCGCTGCGCTATGAACCTGGCCACCCGGGTTCGATTCCCGCTCACGGCCAACACCAGTGACGATTATTTGAACCGGTCCTGGGCCTCCCCTAGGTCGACTCAGCCTGACATGAGTACCTGGTGTGGTGTGTAAACATCGCCACTGGGGAGACAAAGGCGGTCGGGCGTGGTGCTGGCCACCCACCCCCTCGTGTACCGTTCCGGCCTTCATAGGTGCTCGCTAACAGCACTTGCCCCTACAGTATGTTACGGCTATACGGGGGATCTTTATCTTTGTGTGCGTGTGCTCCGCGGCATCGATCAGCTGCCCGGAACGCACGCGGTTTTAACCACGCGCGCGCACGCGCGTTCCAGGCACGGTCGTCAGGCGCGTGCCGTGAGCGAGGGCACCACGGCGTCGCCACGCGCCTGCAAGTGGTCGAATTCCCGTGTCGCCGATTTCAATTTTATGGTGCCGCAGGCAAGAAGCTCCGCCGATGAATTCCCTCCGAATGCAAGAGATGGTGGTGGCGGCGGTGCAGCTGCTGCGTAAGAGCGCTAACAGAGGACGGCGCGGCAAAATCCGTTGTCGTTGTTGTACCTTCTATGCTGCCCACCTTCACCCGCGTGCACTGGCACAGTTACGATCGAACGGAGAGGTCCTCCTCTGGCAGGGGGATACACAGGAGGGTTGTCATCGTGTACACGTGTACGCATAATTACATAAAAAATCTGCAAAGAAAGCAGAGACATCGAGCCTCTTCGGGAGTGTAACGGTTAATCCACTCGACGATTAAACTCGATTCTTACGCTCGCGATACGTACGACGAGCCATGCCCGTGAGAATCCATTAATACTCAGACGAGACGATCCCCATGGGTCGCTCTTAAAATCAGGGGGGTTGGAAATACGCAGCACCGGCGCGGTCCAAGCGCAAGCGGGAGCCGTCCAAACACGACGGGATTAAACGCCCGCCGTGTCCTCCCCGCGCGAGCTACGATGGCCCTGTCAGTTTCACGCCGCCGCCGCCGCCGCTGCTGTTGTCATCGCGCGACACGTTCGCTGTTTACGTGTCCCTCGGGATGACCTCTCCTTTCTTCTCTCCTCCCTCCCTCCCTCCACGGTCTCCCGACGGGCATGCCCGCTCGCGCACAAGCATGCTCCCAATCGGTGCCGCGTGCGCAACTGTGTCGGCCGGGTATGTTGTCGTCAGCGCGCCGGCTGTGCCGTTCCTGTTCCATCGCTAACCGCGAGCGCGGTTTCATTCTGTGCATGCCCTTTCTCCCCCCCCCCCCCCATGTGCTTTTGCTTTGTCGTGGAATGCTGTGGCGTCCTGTGTTCAGGAACAAAGAGCGGTGATTCTCTCGGGCTTGCCATTGGGTGTGTGTCCGTTCACGCATCAGTGCGCGCATTTGCGAAGTGGTAATAATATTTTTTCCGCGTAAACAATCGAGCGCTTACGCAAGATTCTGCTTTCGTGATGTCACTGCATCGACGGTAGAGAAACGGTTACTGGAGTGATGTCACTCGGGTGACATGATTACACACTCGACCATAACCTTCAATTATTTTGTTTTCTGGTTTATGAAACATCTGACGCGTGACAATGCTGTAGCATGGCACTGATGTGAATAGAATTATATGACAGAAACATCACCGGATCACTATGAAGGCACTTTAACACAACTTAAGCGTCAATAACTAAGCATTATGTGACAGTTTATGACACGCAGAATAAATGCTTGTCTACACGACTTTAGTTGTACATTTTTTTATTTTAACTAAAACATTTGGAGTGTGACCATAAAATCATTTATTTTAGCCCATCACTTTGATAGCAAGCTTGTGTGTTTGTGCGACCACACAGGCTTTGTGTGCTCATGTGTTTTGTGGCATCTGCATCTGTCAGTGTGGGTACAATCGTTGAAAATTCCACTGTGTAATTTTCAATGTTGGTATGTCAACGTGGTATTTTCATTGTATGCATGTTTTGTTGAACTTCTTTCGCACCATACATAGCCAACCATGTTGGGATTTGACCGTGGCATTTTCATTGCTGGGATTTCACCGTGGGATTTTCAGCGCTGGGATTTCACCATGGGATTTTCATTGCTGGGATTGCACTATGGAATTTTCATCGCTGGGATTTCACCGTGGGATTTTGATTGCTGTGATTTCACCGTAGGATTTTCATTGCTGGGATTTTAACCTCATGGCGGTATCCTGGGGTACCATAGTACCCCGATTCTCGCATAATGTCCGTGATGCAGTCATTTTTAGCCTGTTGATGGTCGGCGATGCGGCAATCGACTCATCTCGACGAGCTGTACACAATCGTCCACGCAGCGTTTTGACATCGCGGAGGAGCACTGATTTCGAATTGATGGGCACCTCAGTCGCGGAGTTAAGTACACCCCTGGAAAAAAATAGTGTCCCAGAAATACAATATTTAATTGCCCTCGGGCCATTTTGTATTATTTGGTACCCCGGGGTACTGCCATAAGGATAATTTCATCATGGGATTTCCATCGCTGGGATTTCCATCGCTGGGATTTCGTGGGATTTTCACGGGATTTTCATTGCTGGGATCTCACCGTGTGATTTTCATTGCCGAGATTTTACCATGGGATTTTCATAGCTGGGATTTCACCATGGGATGTTCATCTCTGGGGTGTCACCGCGGGCCATCTCCGTGGGTTTCTCCATTGCACCGTTTACTTGTGGGCACCTCCTTAACCGTGTGCCATCCCTCCCTTTGCCCCTCCCCTCCCCTCTAACCGGAATTCCCGGCAGTCGGAGAGCCGCCTCCGTCGGCCCGAGGGCCCCCGGCCGCCGGCATCGCACCACCTGCAGCTGGCGTTGCGCAACTTCACATGCAACGTGTTCGGGGACGAGGCCGAAGTCCTGTTCTCGCTCTATGACTCACGCGAAGCTCGCACCATCAGGTCAGCCGCCAACGTCGTATGCCCCCCCCACTCCCCCCCCACTCCCCCCCCCCCCCCCCATTTGTCATCGGGATTCTTAATCCAGGTACACGCCCAAGCAGTTCCGGTTGCATGCGACTGAACGACTTGTATGTGAACGTCTCTGCAACTATTTGCGAACGGTTTGCGCAACTGGTTGCTCCCATCTTGATTTGAAGCTTTCGCGACTGCAGGAATCCATCCTCTTTGGTTCTTTCTGTAAAGTCACGTGGGTAGAAAATAAAATAAAACAAATCACGATGTTGTCGATCGAAACGTGGTGATTTGTTTTATTCTATGTTATTTCTACCTACGTGACTTTACCGAAAGAACCAAAGAGTATGGTTGCTCCCAGCGGAGGCTTGACTCGACTTTCAAGCATCAATCTGCACGGCAAAATTGTATCGACGTGTTTCATGACCGAGTGACACGTTCGTCGAACTGTGGTTGGTTTAATCTTGGATACGCCGTTCAAAATCTTTGTTGCGCAACTACTCGCTCTGGATGTGGCATTGTGGGTAAATTTCGCGATTTCAAGTGCGGTTTGGTTGCTAAACTAAAACTCAAGACGTCTCTGTCAATAGCACTACCCTCAATGAACAATATATAATGTGACGTTTCAGACAATTGCCCTCCTTTGAGTTATTGCTTATTGTGCTCATGGACCACTGCCAATGCAGTCGCACAAACATTTATTGCGTTGCAGAGCGCTCAGCTGTGGACCTGACTTTAGGTACAGGAATGATATGGGTAGAATGGTGATGCTCGTGACTCATCAGCCGAATCCCAGCGGTATCCCTACTCAGTACCGTGGCACTGCGATCGCCGCGGCGTGCGGTGGGAACATCTCCGATGCGTCCTTCGAGGGCACGAGTGCGATCCGCTCATTTCGCCCCGGATGTCAGCAGCTGGACCCACGACCGAGACGCCGACCTGTAATCGCTGACCCAAGTCGCGTCCGTGCGGGAGAAGCCACGAACGCCTGCGCCATCCTAATCTACGAGCTCCCGGTCTTGTTGTCCCCCCCCCTTCCCTGACCCCCTCCCCTTGTAGCGAGCGCTTCCTCGTTCGGATCGAGCGCAACGGGATGCCCAAGTGCTGCGAACGTCTCGACCGCCAGTGCGTCCTCTTCACCGTGAGTCGCCGCCCCCGCGCACCGACGAAAGGGCGCCTCCGCACACACGGCCGGCGGCGCGTTCGGCGACTCGCCGCGGGCGCGATCGCGACCGCGACCGATCCCAGAGGAACGATCGGGCAGGCTCGAGTGGGGGGGGGGGGGTGTAGGTGCGGGGGGCGGTTTGTACGTCCACGCCTTCCACGTGTCGGCGGAGCGACGGGCGGTTTCAAGCGTCGCTGCAGAGAGTCTGGCCCCCGTCAGTTTTCGCCGTCCCGCGGAGATTCGTGCGAGGGCCAGGCTGTCGGTCCACGACTGCGTGCGGGGATCTTCAGAGACGGGGGAATGTGACTCCGGAATTCTGAAGGGGCCCCCCGTCAGAGGCTGGTCTCCCTGTCCTCGTGTCCGTAAAGCATCATGAAAACTACGGGACAGTCATGAGAGAAACATTTTAACCCTTTCCTGTTCAGAGACGTCTGAAAGTTGCAGGGTGGGTGTCCCGTCCACCGCTGAATCGCAGAACGTGCGAGCGGTTCAGCGTTAATTTTATTCAGAGAGGTGTAGCGCCGCTGTTTTAAAGACATTGTGCTCATCGCAGAGAACTGTAGTGACACGATCGCACTCTTATGATAGCTGGTGTCAAACTCTGTGACACGCCCTCCCCGCATTGCCTTCTACATTTCTCTGCGGTGAGGACAATGTCTTTAAAAACAACGGCGCTATGCTTATTGTAATGAAATGAAGAAAAACTTGATGAGAAACACGCATGTCATAGGAACAACAAAAAAGTAAAAACCCACCACGTTTGCTTTTGACACCACCTCGTTGCAAAAAAGATATATTGTAAAGACGTTTTATATATTTATTTTTACATGTTTACTGTTGACAGTCTGCTCCTGAAAAAAACACACACGCACACACACGTCAATGTCAAACTGTTGGCCCGTCAGCTTTATAACATAGTAACATTTTTTTTATAAATAAAAGATCTCGGGGCACAATAATGATTGAAGGATATAAATGAGGAGATGGCAAAGTTGGGCTCGAGAGAAACGCAAGCAAAACAAAGGTCGCGTACAAACGATATCTCTTAATTATCAAAGACATCCGGAGTATGCCTTGCACAGTTGTCAAAGGCAGACTGGGATCAGAGTGAGGAAAGTAGGCGAATGGTTGAATATTTGAGTGCTTTGGTAAAAGTGAACATAATGCAAAGAATGTTGTAAATATGCCTGAAAGGAGAGTTTTAAATCAGCCCTAATTGCCTGCTTTTGGCATGGCTCTGAAGCATTGACATTGACAAAGAAAATATGAAAAGAGAGCGGACAAGTGTGTGGAGAAGTAAGCAGGGGTGCACGCTGGAAAGTGCGGTGAGAGACACAGAGAGAGAAAGACACGAGGATCCTACAACGCGTGCACATTTAGAGATGTCACGTTGACTGTTAAGAAACGTGAAGTGGGCTTGTACAGAGCACTTCACCATGGTGAAATCCCAGAAAAAAAAATCCCACAGTGAAATCCCACGGTGAAATGCCAGCAATGAAAATCTCACGGTGAAATCCCTGCAATGAAAATCCCACGGTGAAATCCCAGCAATGAAAATCCCACGGTGAAATCCCAGCGCTGAAAATCCCACGGTGAAATCCCAGCAATGAAAATCCCACCGTGAAATCCCAGCGCTGAAAATCCCATGGTGAAATCCCAGCGCTGAAAATCCCACGGTGAAATCCCAGCAATGAAAATCCCACCGTGAAATCCCAGCGCTGAAAATCCCACGGTGAAATCCCAGCAATGAAAATCCCACGGTGAAATCCCAGCAATGAAAATCCCACGGTGAAATCCCAGCAATGAAAATCCCACGGTGAAATTCCAGCAATGAAAATCCCACGGTGAAATCCCAGCAATGAAAATCCCACGGTGAAATCCCAGCAATGAAAATCCCACGGTGAAATCCCAGCAATGAAAATCCCATGGTGAAATCCCAGCAATGAAAATCCCACGGTGAAATCCCAGCAATGAAAATCCCACGGTGAAATCCCAGCAATGAAAATCCCACGGTGAAATCCCAGCAATGAAAATCCCACGGTGAAATCCCAGCAATGAAAATCCCACGGTGAAATCCCAGCGCTGAAAATCCCGCGGTGAAATCCCAGCAATGAAAAACCCACGGTGAAATCCCAGCAATGAAAATCCCACGGTGAAATCCCAGCAATGAAAATCCCACGGTGAAATCCCAGCAATGAAAATCCCACGGTGAAATCCCAGCGCTGAAAATCCCGCGGTGAAATCCCAGCAATGAAAAACTCCCAGCAATGAAATCCCAGCAAAGGGCACCACGGGGTGACCAGCCCCTCCCCACCCAGCCCCACCCCTCCCACCCCCCACCCAGCCCCACCCTCCCCACACAACCCTTCCCCTCCCCACCCTCCCCTTCCCACCAATCCTCTCCACCCATCCCCTCTCCACCCTCCCCTCCCACCCAGCCCCTCCCTGCAAGACGGACGGACGGACACAACCAGGAGGTTCCTACCAGTATTATCCCGGTTGGCTACGTACAGTGCGAAAGAAGTTCGATATGCATACATACAAGGGCAATTAACCAGAAACAATGGCCTATTTTACATATTTTCGTTGCAGTGTGGGTGACGGTTGTGTGACAGTGACAGTGTCGTGTGCAATTGTGTACCCCCGCTGCCAATGCAGTCCATTATATATTTCTGCGCGTGGATTATAAGCTTCCGAAAAGCACACGATGGCGAGTTACTCGGCTTTTGAAGCGTGAGCCTGGGAAGATGATGAAATGAGTGGTGATGCACGCACGAACGGCCAGTCAGATATGGGAGCGGAGTGGCTTGGAGGGGTTCATTATGCTAGTCTTTGTGAACTCAGGTATTCTAGTCTCTCAACTAAGACTGCGGTAGAGCAGCAGCCCAAATGATTGGGAGTTCGTTATGTGGCTCGAGTCGACCTCGAAGTTGTCTGCACCCAACGTGACCCCCTGTGACCCCCCACCCCGTGTCTATAATTTTCCATCAGCAGCAGCGATAGTGCTGCGGCTACTGCTGCTGTGGCTGCTGTAGCTGTTGTTGCTACTGCTGCTGCTACTACTCCTGCTGCGGAAGCTGCTGCTCCTGTTCCCTGCTGTGGCTGCTACTGCTGCTGCTACAGCTGGACGGGTGCGAGGGTCTGGTAACCCCTCCACCTTCAATTATCTACCACTAAACCACGTGAAAAAATATAGAACGAAGCTTGTTTCGACACTTCACGTGTAGCCTTAACGTGCACATAGCCTGGCACAAGCGCCGTGGTGACATCACCGCCACTTAGTGGCGAATGGCGGTTGTTGTTGTTGTTGTTGCTACAGCTGCTGCTGCGGCGATTGCTGCTGCCAGTTGTGTGTGGCTATAATAATTGGCAGCGCGAGTCGAGTGAAGTCTGGGGTCGACGCAGGCAGTGCGGTTCGTGGGGTGCCGGAGTGATCCGTGCAGCCGTGTGGATTTAATTTGGCTTAATGTCAACTCGGCTCGGCGCTGCACAACAAATTCTGACGTGTGACAGGAACGGGCGCCATGCGGACAGCCAGCGCCGTGGCTTTGGCACGCGGGGAGCCAGAGATCCTGCCATGCGGCGTCTGTAGACCTCTTCACCCAGGAGAGCCTCGCTGAGTCTCGTGGCTCTTTTCCAGGAGGGCGCTGCCAAGTTTCGGGCAGTAGGCGGCAACGATTACGTTGTACTGGATAGTCCCAATTGAGTGATTTGCAGGTAATATTTCAAATCTGGCAAATTTGAACCGCTAGAATTTCTCTATTTTATGTAGGGTGTGTAGGCATATATGCCTACAAAATAAGTTTATTTGGGGGGGGGGGTCGACAATTGTTTTGTAAACCTGTTGGATCAAATTTTTCTCCCCCACATCCGGACGGAGGGGGTCTACTTTTTAGAACTTTTTGATTCAGGCCTTCTGAAAGGCTCTTATAATTTAGTTGACGGACAAACGGAACGCTGGGCTTTTATAGTAGAGGACGCCGGCACTCGATGGCCCACTCTTGCGAACGGTGTCTCCCACACACTCACGAAAGCACAAAGATTTCCCTTATCGCCTTTAATAGACTGTTGGGGCAGGTGCTGTTCACGAGCACCGAAGGAAGGCCAGCACGGCACACGAGGGGGTGGGTGGCCAGCAGCACTCTCGGCCATCTTTGCGTCTCCAGTGGCGATGTTTACACACCGCACCAGGTACTCATTTGAGGCTGAGTCGACCTAGAGGAGGCCCAGCACCGATTCAGAGAATCGTCACCGGTGTTGCCAGGTTGTGTAATATTTCCAATCAACACTTCATCAATCGCAGCAACGCAATCATTGTCACGGGAAGAGTCGCACATCGTAATTTATAGTCAGGGCGGTGCTCGCCGCGTAATCGCAGTCGCGCGGTGAAAGCGGCACCCGATTAGCAGGGACACCGGTTAGAGTCGTGTGGAGGGAGCACGTCCGTCGGCCACAGCAACGTCGAAGTAGGGTTGGCGGATCACGCAGTGTTGAAGCCACGACGTGTGTGATGCTCGCCTGTAGGTGGCGGGTACAGCAAGTAGGTGTGGTTTTTTTGAAAGATCTTCCTGGGCCTGCTTGGGTTTTCTCCGGGTACATCTTTCTTTTAGGGTATAATGGCTCTTGGACGGAGCTGGTTTAACATCCCAAGTAAGGCACTCACTCATTCGAGAGCTTTTATTGTCACGACGACCTCGTAGGTGAATATGCAACGAAACGGTAGTGATTATCTTAGTTCTAATTTCATCAACCATCGGAATACGTTTGGCTGCGTGGACCCCAGCTGATATCTCCTTGGCCCTAGTTTGTTACACCGTGCCCAAGTAAAGAGCCACGTCGTGATTTTAAGGCGCCTGAAACGGGCGTCCAAAATCGCGGAGCCGCCCTCGTGACCCCAGCTCGAAGTAAACGCCACTGGCCACTCGCCGTGCGACCTGCTACTGCTGCCGCCACTGCCGCTGTTACCGCTGCTGCCGCCACTGCCACTGTTACTGCCGCCACCGCCGCTGTTACCGCTGCTGCCGCTGTGAGGCCACAGCCGCTGCCGTTGAGGGTGCCCATCGTCCTCAGCGGGAGCACGAGCACACGCGCTCGCTTCTCGTGATGTGTCGCTTCCCGTGATGTGTCGCTTCTCGTGATGTGTCGCTTCTCGTGCAGGACCTGGGAAGCAGCGAGCTGAGACAGGACCTGTACGTCGTGGCGCACGTCATCCGCGTTGGTGAGTGGTGCCCGCACACTGGGCAGTCACCCACCAACCCACCAATCCACCCACCTAGCAATCCACGAACCAAGCCAACCCCCCCCCCCAACCCACCAACCCACACACTCACTCAAATATCACCAACCAACCCACCAACCCACCCACTCACCAAGCTATCCACCCACATAGCTACCCACCCACCCACCCAACCACCCAACCACCCAGCCGGCTACCCACCCTCCCACCCAACCAGCCACCCACGGAAATATTCATGTCACAATTCTATCAGCGTCATGTTATGAGACGAAGTGTCCTCTGCAGTGTCTCGGGAGACCAGAGCAGCAACGCTCTGTGCTTGAGAACGGCCCAAAGAAGCGAACGTCACGGAATTACTGCTGAGATCTCTTCCGATGACTTCTGGTGTACACCGTCTGGGAACAGCACTGAGCAGGCGATATTGTCAGCCAAACCATTGTGTGAAGTAAACGCAGTAGTTCTATGATATCACCTTCCACGGGTCGTTTCCCAACACAGGTTTGTTTAGGCAACGTCCTGCATGTGAGTTTCTTGATTTCGCGACACGGCGCCCGATAATATAATCGGAATAAAACTCAGGGTTGGGGGGGAAAAAGCAAAAATGTTAATAATTCCTGACCTCCCACGCAGCCGTGCGCCCGTTGAGAGTGGAGACATTTGTTGGCTGCGTGTGAAGCTAGCCGGGTTCCTGATTACCTCTTGAAATCGATGCCGCTGTGTTCTCCGCCTCGTAACTCTCGCCGCACACCTTGCCGACACAGCTCCGCTGTGCCAGGCTCCTCCCGATGGGGCACATTAGCGGGCGGCAGAGAGTTGCGCCTGCGATCGCTATCCGCTGCCGCTCTGCGCAGCCACATCAGAGGGTCTCTCGGCTCGTTTGCATGTTATAAATCTGAAGCTTCTCGGCTTGTTTGGATTACTTGAAACGAATGTAGTACTTTTAATTGCAAGTACGCACTCTCGGTTTTGATGGAGCACTGGAAATAAGTTTTACGTGCTTTTCAATAGAAGTACCACTGCAAATGTGGCGTCTTTGATTTAATTGCATCCCATTCGTTGTATTGCGTTGCTTTAATAGAGTTAGGGATGCAATTATAGAACGGTCCTTCGTCATGTTTGGCATTTTGTGTGTTTTATTTTGTGTACGATAATGCAATGCATTATCGTGTTTTCAATTAAATGGAAAACTAATTTCTTTAGAACTGCTTTTGTGTTTAGTTTGTTGTCCTTCCCCCGCACTTCCGACTTGCACGGTTGGCTACGTACGGTGCGAAAGAAGTGCAACATACACACATACATTGCGGCACATGTGTCGTACTGCGCTGTACATATAGTTGTATTGTTGTGTGTTGAATCGTAATTGAGTGTTTGTCCAGATATTTACGCGTGAATTGTAATGCTTTTGCTTGCTTTGGTGGTCAACAAATCATGTTTATATTGTATTGTATTACAATGCATTGTGGACCACTATGTATATCAGTCATGATTGTTTTGCAGTGCATTGCATTATAATGCACTGTGTATAAATCAATCAAATCTGCATGGATTTCAATTTTATTGTATGTGCCGGATGCACTTTTGGAATTTCATTGTTATTTTTTGGCCCTGCTATACACATGCATAAGTAATTGTATTCATCGTAATTATCATTCAATATCATCATCATCATCGCTGTGTTATTTGTGAAGCAATTAAATCTTCAACAAATTAAACTATATTTTATTTGACCAGGTAAGACCCGCTTGAGCTACGTAGCTCTTTTTCAGAAGCCACAAATGATAGTTCAACAAAGAGGCTTATCGCGTGGAAATGTTTCGCAGCCAAATAATCTAAACGCGTGACGTTGATTCTAAATGTGCATAGAAAAACCTGGAGGACCCGGAGAAAATTCCACGCGAGCACGGGGAGAACAGGCAAACTCCAAATATACAGGCATTGTCAGGGTTGGGATAGAACCCGCGACCTCCTGTATACCAGGCGAGGCAGTTAACATCTCGCCACCGTCATGATGATAAGAGAGAGAGAGAGAGACACGCAGTCTCGATGCAGCAGGCGTCAGGGTCGGGATCGAACCCACGACCTCCTGTATGCCAGGCGAGGCAGTTAACATCTCACCACCGTCATGATGATAAGAGAGAGAGAGAGACACGCAGTCTCGATGCAGCAGGCGTCAGGGTCGGGATCGAACCCACGACCTCCTGTATACCAGGCGAGGCAGTTAACATCTCGCCACCGTGGCGACGTGGTGCTGCTGCGTTGGCGACGGTGCACGAGCATAGTGAACAAAATAAAAAAAAACGTCCGAGGAGGTGACGTTTCGGGCAATAGCCCTTCTTCACAGCAGCGCAGAGAGGCTCGAGAGGTAGAGTGGTTATGAGTTGGAGACTGGACTTCACGCCTGTCTCAGAACTAAAAAAAAAATTATATCTAGAAATATAAAATTCAAAGCACCGGTGATCCATTATGCCCAGAGCAGCCGCGGTAAACAACAGAGCGACACCAAGCCGCCTCCGCTTCTGACTCCCATCAGCGGAAGGGGCGCGCGGGGCGCCGAGGGCCGAATCGACTCCGCTGGATCTGTGAAATAATTAATCAACATAATGTCGTGGCGCCGTGAAAACATAGCGGCGTGCATGAACTCGCGCGCGGCGTTTGACGAAGTCGGTCTGAAAAGCGAATTCGCTGAGCGCCCAGTGAGCGCTCTGCCTTCTCCAGCTTGTCATGTTTATTCTGGAGTTCTCCCCTCCAAGGTCGTACGCAACATGTTGTGTGTCATGTACGTGCAGCCCTCGTGTCAATCATTGCGCGCGCTTTCAGATGCGCTTCCCGCGCTGTGTCGTTCCTGGGGCTTGTTACGGACCCTGGTCCAATCCAACTTGTCCTAGCGGTGAAACCGATGTCTCCATGTTGGCCAATCAAGAAGAGGGCGGTGATGGTGAGGATGAGATAGCGCCTTTGCCGCTGTATTGTGGACGTTCGCGGTTCGAGCCCCACGGCCGCCCTGGTTAATACTGCGGGTGTTGCGCGCCAACGTTAAATACCTCGTGGTGTTATTTAAAAACAGAGGCCATGTGTGCCAGCCTCATGGTCTGGCGTTTGTAACATCTGCCCCACATTGAACCGAAAACGGAACTCACCAAACCAACCGAATGCAGGATTCTCATGATTTTTTGTTTATCGTGCAATCCGTCGCGTCCCCTCAATCGCCGGTGCTGCCCCTGCGCCCCGCAGGACGAATGCTGACGGACTCGAAGCGCGCCGCCATCGGTGCTCCGTACCGGCGTCCGCACGGCTGCGCGGTGCTCAGCGTGGCCGAGCTGCTCGCGAGCAACGAGGCCGACTCCTGCCGGCGCGCTGAGCGCGAGTTCATGCTCAAAGTCTACACGTGAGTCGCGCGCCGCAGCGCCGCAGCGCTGCCCCGGCGGTGTCGCCGCCGCTATCGAGCGTGCGGAGCCGGCGGCGCGTTGTCTGCGACGGAAAATAACATCGACTCGTAAACGCCGCCGCCGCCATTCGTTCGCTTTCGTAGAGAGAGCGAGAGAGAGAGAGAGAGGGAGCGAGAGAGGGAGCGAGAGAGAGAGGGAGAGAGAGAGAGGGAACGTCTCGGAGGGGCCAGGGAGGAACCGCAGACGAGCCGGGAAGAAGGCCGCGCGATGAGCCGGCACCGATAGTTGTGCCCAAGCTCTGCCGTCCTCGATGTATATGAAGGTGTTATCGGCCAATGAAATGAGTGTTTACGCATCGGAGGGCACCGGAGCACCCGGGGAGAAAAGCCACGCAGGCGAGGGAGGACATTTTGTCGATCTCAGGCGGAGTGCGAAATTTTGCTGTACTGTCTCTTGTGCGATCCACCAACCCTCGCCTCCACAGTGCTGGATCGCAGCCTGAATGTTTAGCCAGAATACAATGACCCTCTGGCTACCGAGAGAGGGGCGGGGGGGTGATTTTGACAGAGGCTTTGGGGGTCGAAGTTATTCTTGCACCACCAGGGGCCCGCGTGCCAAACCCCGCTACGCCACTGGCGGCGAGCGACACTAGGGAATTTCTTTCCTGTGTAGGCCAAGGGCGTTATTCTACTCCTGCCATTATTATAAGTGTGTAACGTCGACCATCCCGTTAATTCGGCTTGCTCAATTTGCCAGTTATTTTCTGAACTTTGCGCGTTCATCGTAGGCTTCCGGACGTCGTTGGCGCAAATGTATTCCACTATTATTATAAATGCGTAACATCGACCGTTCCGTTTATTTGTTTTGCTCAGTTCGCCAATTATTTTCCGCAGCTTGCGCATTCATCGTAGATTTTTTTGCTGACGTCGTTCGAGCAAATGTTGCGTCCGCTAACGCTAGCGGCGGTTGCCTCGGATGTAAACAAGCAAGAAAATAATGACATAGTTGTAAATCAATGCATTGCGGGGCGCCCGCGGCGTCTGCGTGACGCGGAGCGCGCGGTTATCGACGCCTGCGACGGACGGCGATGCGCGATCGATGTTTGCGTGATTTTTATTGAAGCCTCTGGCCCCCCCTCAGGTGCAGTAATGAGAACGATTGGCATCAGATCCATGAGAACATCATCCGTAAGTCAAGCAGCAAGTACAACACCGTGAGCTCCAACTATGGTGAGACTTCATCGGCGTCGGTGTCGTCATTTCAATTCTCGTGCAGTGTCATTGTAGCCATCGAACAAAGATGGTTTCTGCATCGCGCGCTTTCAGGTGCACTTCTGCGCCGTCTAGGACGCTCTTCCTTCCGATGTTAGGAAACCACTGGAGCTAAGCACTTTTAGATGTACATTGAAAAATCTTTCTCGAGAACTGCTTTTTGTGTTTAGTTTGTTGTCCTTCCCCCGCACCTCTGATTAGCTCGGTTGGATACGTACAACGCGAAATGAGTTCAACACGCATACACTTACAATTGTTTATGATTTATTCCAAAATTTCGTATATTTAGTTTTTTGTATCTTAATGTTGCTACTGTTGTAATGTCGGAGAAGTAATTTGTGTCTCTCGGAGAGCGGCACCACAACCCGTTTTGTTTTAAAGAACACCGCGCGAAAGCGGATATCACAGAACAGATTGCTTCAAGTGACCTCTGATCCACACTGCGGGATGGCACTGCCCTGCCACAGGGAGAAATGCTACTTGTATGATACTCAATGAGATATTTTACATTCTCCGACGTGGAATTTAGCCAAAATTAGCACAGAACCATGAGTCTATTTAAACTCTTTAAACTGTAAGCTATTCTTGTATTTTACCAGGTAAGGCCCAAGGAGCCATAGAGTTATTTTTGACAAATGATAGTTCAACAAAGTGGCTTATCACGTGGACGTTTATAGCAGCAGCCAAATGGATGTTTCTCAATGTGGAGGGACCCAGAGAAAAATCCACGCAACTACGGGGAGAGAAACATGCAAACTCCAAATATGCAACAGGCGTCATGGTCGGGATCGAACTCACGACCTGGTGACTGGGTCAACTCACCGGTGGCTACCAAGTCCAGACCATCGTCTTGCTAGACTTGAGAACCCGGTTTAATCGCAGGCGGCTGTCCGAAATCGAATGCAGGCATCTCAGCAGTGCCACCTCCGCACTCTGAGCCACTCGGCCACCCAAATTACGCCTCGGTTCAATCCGTGCCCGCGTTTACATTTTTGTATCCCCCTCATATGAACCTCATGGCGGGACCCCGGGGTCCCGAATAAACGGAAGTCAAAATCGTAATTAAATGCCCCTCCCAAACTGGGCACCTTTATTAATTTATCTTCAGTAGTTTACAATGAAGATTTTTTTTTTCGATTTAAAGCTTTCGTGACTGCAGGGATTCATCATCTTGGTTCTTTCGGTAAAGTCACGTAGAAGGCTGCTTGCGTTGTGGCCGAAACGTCGTGAGAATTATTTTATTATGTTTTATTTTTATTATTTTATTAATTCCCTTCTACGTGACTTTACCGAAAGAACCAAGAAGAGGGTTACAATTAAGATTTAAACAAATTAATTATCTGCACCTGTGGGGGACAAAGTGAACCCCTGCCCCCCCCCCCAAATATAGAAGTCAAACCCCACCTGTGACATAAGTGCACACTACAGCAGAACGGGAACGATACCGGAGTATGGGACAACAAAAATGAAAAATCCCGTTACGACCTCGGCGGCTAACACTGCGGATCAGGCCCCTCGTCAAAGGAAGACGTATTCCCAATGAACCCTCACTGGGCTTTCAGCAAAGGTCATCCATCTGTCCGTCTTCCTGGGGGGGTCTTGCAGTGAGCATCACCTGGATCAATCTCCGTCACGCGCTGGGTTACAGTCTCCGCAGGTCACCACCGGTGGGTCGTGCTGTGGACAGGCTGATTTCCGTCGTAGGAATTTCACATTTCCGTCGCCGGCTTGGGACGGCGGTTGTGTCCAGATGCGCATCTCCACGGTGATTGGTTGAGCCTGGAGACAACGGACCAGATCCCCGCGTGGGATACGGCTCGGTGCATTCTGTTTTGTTGACAGCTGTGCCATCGGTTGGGATGGAGAAATTGGCAGTGTAAAAAAAAAAACGATTACTTTGTCTGAACCGTCAGCTTGCTGTTAGTTTCATTAGCTCTAAACTGAAAGTAATGGAACCTCGTGAAATTTTAATTTAGCTTAAGTAGGAAATAAATTATGGACATTTGCGTTAGGTAAATCACAAACATGCCATTTGAAGCGGTAGTTAAGGTTTTTACATTTTTATTAATTTATGTAAATTCTATTGAAATTGGCGGCTTTGTATATGGTGTTTTACCCATTACTAACATCGTATGACTGGTAAATAAATTGGAGCGCAATAAATAATGTATAAGTCACTAATTGAAAGTGTTCCTTTTCAATTAAGGCATCGCTGCGTTGCCTTTAGTGGGCCCCGCGATGCTCGCGAGTGGGATTCTTGGTGAGGGAATCTGCACGACGCGCTCTCCTGCTTGCGACGGCTCTTCTCCGAATGTACAGAAAGTGTTGGATTGAGGCTCTTGTAGCCTCTTGGCAAGTGCCAACGCGAGGGTCCCCATAGTACATTGATGACTGCACACTGCTGATGAGTCCTAATACGGAATAACTCGGTCTCCAATTGTCACTGTATCAGTCTGCCTGTTGGGACGGCCAAGTCTTTTTTTTCAACTCTCTTTTTTTTAACTCTTTTTTTCAACTCTTTTTTATCAACTCTTTTTTTTTCAACTCTTTTTTTTCAACTCTTTTATTTGAGAGTCGGTGGTCGAAATAAAAATTTGCCCATCTGTTCAGCTCTTCCGAGTTAGTGGCTTCGACAAGGCTGAGAGCATTGTACATACAATGTGGTGGTCACATGACATGCGTGTAAAGGTGTGTTGGGAGTTGTGCCTTCCTGATGTGTCAGCACACCTTTGGAGTATTAGTTACTCCGATCAGAGGAGCTTTGGCAGACGAACCCAGCGACCTGAGTTCGCCTCCCTGCTGTGGTAACATCAGTGGAAGGTGATAATCCGCGAACCCGCAGTGACCAGCACGGTGAAGTATGGCCGACACAGCATGGGCAGGTCTCTTACATAGTGCTGAAAATTATGAATCCAGCACCAGTATAGGAATTTAGGTCAGTCGAGAGTGGAACGATTCCATTCAAGAATGGATTTATTTATTTTTACTTTGCAGTATATCATAGCGCCTCTAGTGGTTGCAGGGGTGACCTATCCCCATGACGTACAACATCTACGAATCTTAAAAGAGCATTGCCTCTTGCTCATGCTGCTCGACAGGTGAATCGTGAAGCTGAAGAATCGATGTTCATCGATGCGTCGTTCCACCCCTGCTCAAGTACACATTGGGTAATGGACAATGCGGTCGAAACCAACTGCGGGATTCTCAGCTTTGCCACTTTTGGTTAATTCGCCAAATGAAACGTCAATAAATCAGTACATGAGCACGGCAGACCACTTTGGGCTCAGAGTGGATGTGTCTCGGCTGTGTATTCTTAGGTTTTGTCGGTAAAGTCACGTAGGTACTTTTTTATGTTTTTACCTACGTGACTTTACCGAAAAAACCTAAGAATATGAATCATTGCAGTCACGAAAGCTTCAAATCTAGAATCTCGGCTGTGTGTTTCCCATTAGAGTTCAATTGAATTCTCGCAGCTCAGCCTTTAGAATAATTTAATTTTAATTATTCAGGTTAGAGTCCTCTCTCCCCCTTATCTTGTGCCAGAAGGTGTCTGTGACTACTTCACGATATATAGAGCTTCGTTTGTCCTCTGGCTGATGGCAATTTTAAACTTGCGGGAGTTGGGCTCCATCTCCGATGCAGACACGCGGTGAGCTTGATTTCGTGACCGTTGTCGTAGCTCCTGTGATGTCCACGTCAGGTGCTCGTGACCAACGGGAATTAATGACAGGAAATGATAGCAGGTCAAAATGAAGGAGGATATAGAGTGGGGCTCATGGGGCTCAAGACATTATTATTATCGTCTTCCGCCCCTCTTGCTGAGCCAGGCGGCAGCCGCGTCGTCGGCAGCGTGGCCCTGAGCTGCACTTCCGATTAGCACAGTTAGCTACGTACGGTGTGAAAGAAGTTCAACGTGCACACATACGTCGACACCGTCGAGTCCGGCCAAGGGCCGCTCGTCGGCAGCGTGCGATGACACGGTCCGTCACTGGTCGTGTCCACGGAGCGGGGTCACTGGGTCACGGAGTCACGGGGTCACGGGGTCGTGTGGTCACGGAGTCACGTTGACCCCCCCGGTGTGGAGGGAGGTCGGCCGCCCGCGGACCGGGCTGGCAGGCGGTGTGGAGCCTGCCGAGCGGGGCCCTGTGACTGGCTGCGCCAGCTCGAAACCAGGATGACGAGCGATGTGGGGGTGGGTGGGGGATGATTGTGAGCAAAAAGAGAATTCGCGTGCGGCGAGTTCGCTCGGCAAAGCGGAGGCGTTCTGTTGTCGGAGGGGATACAAACGGTGGAACGCTCTGACGTGACAAACACGTCGCGGTGTGTGTGTCGTACCCGGCGCCGTCGTTTGAAGGTGGTGGACTGGGATCAAAGTGAGGAAGTAACGAGGTGGACAAGAGGCTTGAACTGATCGTGATGAGCAATACATAGATACAGAATGGCAGACTACCACGGAGATGGAGCTCTGTAGGTATAAATAATATGTTTTATTTTACATTTATAGAGCGCACCCGAGCCTCAAGGCACTTTGCATAGTTGATACACGGTCATATAAACCGAGTGATTTAGGTGGCAAGGGGCGTGCAAGGGCCGAGGAACGGGTGACCGTAACAGAGGGCACGTGGGGGTCACGGAAGGGCTACAGGGGAGGGAGGGGACGGAGTGGAGGGGCGAGGGCAGGGGAGGGGAATGGGCAATGGAGAAGAGGTGAGGCTTTAAGAGAGGAACGGAAGGAGGTTACGGAGGTGGAGTGCTTAATGTACAGGGGCGGTGTTGAGTCTGTGTGCGGTGTTGAGTCTATGGTGCAGTGTTGAGTCTATGGGCGGTGTTGAGTCTATGGGCGGTGTTGAGTCTATGGTGCAGTGTTGAGTCTATGGACGGTGTTGAGTCTATGGGCGGTGTTGAGTCTATGGGCGGTGTTGAGTCTATGGTGCAGTGTTGAGTCTATGGGCGGTGTTGAGTCTATGGGCAGTGTTGAGTCTATGGGCAGTGTTGAGTCTATGGGCAGTGCTGCTCAATGTACAGGAGCAACTAATTCCAGTGGAGGGGTGCCAGGAGTGAGAAGGATCGGAAACGAGATTGGGCACAGGGGAAGGAAGAACCGAGAGCGCGAGAGAGAGCGAGAGAGAGCGAGAGAGAGAGTGAGAGAATTGGAACGAAGTGCACGAGAGAGGCGAGAAGAGGTGGCGGAGATGCCATGGAGAGATTGCGACGGGATAAAGATCAGAAACGCGAACATCGGTGGGGAAAATGGAACCCAAGCTGAAGAGGGCACACAGACTCGTGCCGAGAAGCACGCTTTGGGATGACACTGAGATACGGGGAGAGGAGAGCACGTGGCTAAGAGAACAAACACAAATGAAGAGACATCACAGCGATCGTTCAGAGAAGTAAGTGGGCTTGGGCAGGACACTTTGCGAGAAGGGTTGAAGGCCACTGGTCGCGACTCGTGACGGAATGGCAGTCAAAGGAGGGCTCACGCCGAATGAGGATGACCACGACGGAGATGGAGCCATGAAGTGAGCTCGTGCGCGAGGGTGCCGGGCGGGCGGCTGTCGCGTCGCGAGCACGTGAGAGACGGCGACAGCTTGGGGTGGGGGGGCATCCTTCATCCAGCAGTGGATGAGTCATGGCTGTAATGAAGACGATGGTGACGATGAGGGTTCCCGCGTGCCCTTGTGGGTTTGAACACCGGTGCGGCGTGGGAGGCTTGAACGGCGATGGCTCGCCATCTGCGCGCTTCGCGTTTGTGGAGTCCGTGTCCTTGTGATGTGGGTTTTAATTACCGCTTACAACTCCTATCAGGGGACAGAAACAAACCGTGCACAGCTACTCATTGTATTTAATCAAACGCGGGCACATGTTCTGTTAGAGAAGGAGAAGAAGTAAATACACTTGACAGAAGTTGATTTGTTTTTATTTAAAGTCGTTACGAATTCTGAAAACTGAATTTCACCTTTGCAGTAAATTAGCGCTCAACAATCTGCAGTCTTCATGGCGCAGTTGCGTACACCACCCCCTCGCTACCTCGTGGTCCAATGTTATTCCATTGTCAAGAAACTCGATTATATAAGTTAACTTTCCCAACGGGGTAGAGTGGTGGCGCAGCGGTTAGCACACTTCGCTCTAAAGCCAGTGACCCGGATTAAATTCCCAGCCACGGTCAACATCAGTGGTGAATTATATCTTAACCGTTTTCGGGTCCTCTTCCCTCCCCGCCCCCCCTTTCTCACCAACTCGATTGGTGAAACACGAGTAGCTGATGATGACTCGTCGCCCTCAACGGAGATGATGTCCATGCACATTGCTCGATGAAGCCGGGAGACTCTTTGACTTGTAACCCCATGACAGAGTAACCCCATGACAGGGTGAGATGTTAACTCCCTTGCCTGGTATACAGGAGGTTGTCGGTTCGATCCCAACCCAGACGCCTGTATTTTTGGAGTGTGCATATTCTCTCTCTCTCTCTCCCCATGGCCACGTGGATTTTTCTCCGGGTCCTCCGGTTTTCCCCCCTCCATATTTATAATCAACATCAAGCGTTTAGAGTATTTGTCTGCTATAGATTTCCACGTGATGATGAGCCGCTATCATTGCGTGTGGCCAGGTCACTTCTGAAAAAGAGCCGTACAGCTCAGTGGGCCTTACATTGTAAAATAAAAAATAGTTTCATTTGATTTTAGTTTAGTTTAACGTTTCTTCTGATGCGTGACCTCGTGACCTGTCGGGTGCCTCCCATGGCCAGGCCTGCTGGTGTCCCTGCAGCTCTTCCATGGGGACATGGAAGTGGTGCGCCGGGAGAACCCGCTGGCGCTGGGTCGCGGGGTCTCGATCGCGCGCAAGCTCGGCGCGGCGGAGGTCATCATGCCAGGTCAGCCCGTCCGACGTGCACGGTTGGCTGCGTACGGTGCGACAGAAGTTCAACGTACATGCATGCATACATCAGTGGTCCATCAGTTCGGAGGTCGGTGGTCAGTCTGTGCCAGCACTTGTCCGAATGCGTGGTAACAGCAACGCGGTGAGGGCTTATGGAGCGAACAGGTGTCGGCCGATGAAATGAACGGCCCACGGGAAGCGGATACCACAGAACTGCTTCTGAGATTCTTTCAAGTAACCTCTGGTCCACACCGTTGTGGGTGGCGTTTCCCACCTGCCCTGCCGCAGAGATAAGTTGACATCGTAGGACAACGAAACCCATCTGAAAATCATTTGTATTTGTCATCAAAGCTGGAATTTAGCCAAATTAAGTGCAGAACCAAATTTAAGGTTATCGTTTTTATTTGTGCATTCATTGGTGACCAGGATGGGACCATCAACTCGTCACAACTTGAGAATCTGGTTTAATCACGGTGCGGATGAAACCTGGATACGAACCCAGGAATATTTCAGCGGTACCAGCTCGTCGCTCTTGAACCTCTGAACCACACGATCACCCCCACGTCTGCGCACAGGGTGCCACGGTGGCGAGATGTTAACGACCTCGCCTGCTACACAGGAGGTCGTGGATTCATCAATTCCAACCCTGCATATTTGGAGTTTGCACGTCTCTCTCACCGTGGCCGTGCTGTATTTTCCTCCGATTTTTCCCTCCGCATTTAGAATCAACATCACACGTTTAGATTATTTGTTCCGTTTGAGCTATCATTACATGTGGCAAGGTCACTTCTGAAACTAGAGCTGTGCAGCTCAGTGGGCCTTACCCGGCAGAATAACAATAGTAGCAGCCGTCCTAATCAGAACCCGACCTTCCTTGAGCCAGCCGTGGGTGTCTCAGGGGGAGCGCTAACGTGGTGACGCTCGATGACCCTCGTCGCATCCAGCTCCCCCGCGCGGCCCCCCGGGTGGCGGTCCGTGCCGCGCCCGTCCCTTGGCGCCGCGGGCCATCGCGACGGCGTCGTGCGTAGCCGCAGCCGCAGTCGCAGACGAAGCTTCACAGAGGAGCGCCGCTTTCAAGTTTATTTATCGGCTGCCCTTCAGTCGACGTGTCCCTCTTTTATTTTTTTAGCCTCGACTCGTTTTTATTTTATTTTTTAACAGTCGACTCCTTTTCAAGTGTCGCTCTCGTTTTATATATATATATAATTTTGTTTAAAAAAAAAAATGTCTTTGATAAAAAAAATAATCCCTACACTCAGCGGTCATTAGCCATTCCCTTTGTTGTGCGAGTGCTCGGAGCTTCGCTGTCCGCCGCCGCCGCCGCATCACGCCGCGCGCCTTGTTAGGCGCACGCAGCGGACGTTTAATAGCTGCGCTAACGACGCCGGGCTCATAATTAGCCGCGCGCACACGGTGAAGAGGGGGCGGGGGGGAGCGGGGGAGGGCCGGGGGGGGGGGGCGGGGGGGGGGCCAGGACCTTTCCAATCCGCGAAGCCGCTGTGCGTCCGTCGCCGTGGCCACCTGAAGCGCTGAGAGGCGGCGGTCCGGGGGGCCGGCCTCTCGCCGGCTGGTCGACGCAATTGTCCGTCTGTCCGTCTCGTGTGCGACCGCGCGACAGCCGTGATCGTCCGCCGCAGTCCGTCCTGCAAACGTCGCGCTAAATTGAACCGAAGGTGGTGTTAGCTGCCGCCGTCGCCACCGTCATCGGCGTTGCTGCCGACATTGTCGCAGTCGTGATCGTTGGCGGCGATGACGGTGGTGACGATGACGGCGGTTGTGATCTACAGGCGTTGGTCGTCAACGCACGTTTGCCAGGCCGGCACTCCCCCCGTGTAGCGACTCCAACCGACCTCGCCGGTCAAAATCCGTCCGGAAAATCGTGAAGGTTTTCCGGCCAACGCGAAATATAATTCACGTGCATTTATATTCTTGGTTCTTTCGGTAAAGTCACGTAGAAGGGAAATAATAAAATAATATAAATATTAAACAATAAAAATTCTCACTTTTTTCAAATTTTCTTGCTGTGGATTTCACACCTGTTGATGATTGCTTGTGTTGCAGTCGAAACGTCGTGATAATTTGTATTGTTTTATATTAATATTATTTATTTATTTCCCTTCTACGTGACTTTACCGAAAGAACCAAGAATATGAATCCCTGCAGTCACGAAAGCTTTAAATCACGTACATTTAATCATCATCGTTATCATCAGCCATGCTCGAGCCATCGCCATCTGTCGCGGACTCGCGATGCAACCGTCCGTCTCGCTCCTGCACACGAGCCGGTGTCATCGCGTCCCCTCCACGTGGTCAAGGCTCATCCGTAGGGGCGGCCACGGTGCGGCGCGATGCGGACGCACAGCGGAGTGTGCGAGTGCGGTCGCGCCTCAAGGCACCGTGTCGCTGACCCGAACCACACCGTGGACATCTGTGAAAAAGGGCTTCGTAGCTCATCGGATTCCTCCTCCGGTTCTAAGTGAGGATTCTGGTCCCGATGCACGTGGGGTACGGTTGGCTACGTACGGTGCGAAAGAAGTTCAGCGTACGCGTGTATCGTGGGGCTGGGGAAGGAGGGAGGTCTGTAGGTTGGACTGGAACAGGGGAGAGGGAGTCGGTTTGGTACAGGCACACAAGTCGGTTTACAGGATTACCTTCTCGGCAGAGGTCACCGCGGGCAATACCAGGCAATACCAGGCAATACCAGGCAATACCAGGCAATACCAGGCAATACCAGGCAATACTAGGCAATACCAGGCAATACCAGGCAATACCAGGCAATACTAGGCAATACCAGGCAATACTAGGCAATACCAGGCAATACCAGGCAATACCAGGCAATACTAGGCAATACCAGGCAATACCAGGCAATACCAGGCAATACTAGGCAATACCAGGCAATACCAGGCAATACCAGGCAATACCACGCAATACCACGCAATACTAGGCAATACCAGGCAATACCAGGCAATACCAGGCAATACTAGGCAATACCAGGCAATACCAGGCAATACCAGGCAATACCAGGCTGTCGTACCGTACTTATATGTCCTCGCGTCTACGCTCAACCCCCTCACTAACTAATGTAGTGAAGTATGGTCAAATAACCCACCCCCCCATCTCAATACGAGACTCATGGCTTGGGGAGGGCCTCATCCAGCAGTAGATTGACAAAAAGAGCTGTGCATGCTCCTGTGTGGGGTCACGTGGTTGGCATTGGGCCCCTGGTGTAGGGAATGAGAGGGGTGGATGGGTGGGGATGGGGGGGGGGTTGCCAGGGGGGTGGGGGGTGGGGGAGGGCCTTCCTTGTCCAATTTCCCTGCGCTTCGTAGCCCGCCGCCTGGGCCCCCCACCCTCCGACCCTTGGGGGCCCGGTGCAGTTTCACCGCCTGCACTCTCGACCCTACACCAGTGACGCGTGTGTGCCTGCGTGCGTGCGTGCATGCGAGCGTGTGTGCGTGCGTGTGTGCGTGCGCGTGTGCGTGCGCGTGTGCGTGCGCGCAAGCGAGCATGCGTGCGAGCGAGGCGCTCCGTGACGGAGCCGTATTTGTCTCGACCGAGAGCAGGCGACATGCGCAACGAGCTCTACGTGACGCTGGAACGCGGCGAGTTCGAGAGGGGCGGCAAGACGGTGCAGAAGAACGTGGAGGTCACCATGGTGGTGGTGGACGGAGAGGGCGAGGTGGTGACGGTGAGCGATGGTGATCGTCACGATGCTGCTGCCGCTGATGATGATGATGATACCGATGATTATGCTTTTGCTAATAATTATGATGCTTATAATGATGGTGCTATTGATGATGATGGTTATTCTGATGACGTTGCTGCTGGTGATGACGATACTGCTACTGAAAATAATGATGATGATGCAGTGTTAATGGCCAAGCTGCAATAGCTTTTTCAATGCGGAAATATCTTATGTTTACAAAACACTCAACATATTCGTCAATAACACCGCGTAGTTTTATAGGGAGAAAAAATTCACACGTGTATACAATGATATCGCCATGCCGCTGCTAATGATAATGCTGAGCATGGCTTTATTCACCCTTTCCCGTTCCGAATCTCGGAACGCGGAAGCGGTTAGCGTCAATTTTATTTAGAGAGGCCTATTCGCCATTGATTTCAAAGACATCGTACTCGCCGCAGAGAACTGCCACGACACGACCGCACTCTGGTGCCAAACTGAACTGCTTTTTTGCGTTTAGTTTGTTGTCCTTCCCCCGCACCTCCGATTAGCATGGTTGGCTACGCACGGTGCGAAAGAAGTTCAACGTGGGCACATGCGGTCCCGACAAAGTTATTTTATTTCACTTTTACTTTCGGTTCCGATTGACGTCCACGTACGATGGAGTGGAATCGTAAGAAAAACTGACGACATACACGTAAGTCGTCGGACCGGGAAAGGGGTGAACAATTGCGATGCCGCCGATGGTGACGACGTCGCCGCGCCACGCCGCCCGCAGGACTGCGTGAGCCCCGGCTGCGGGGACGGCCACGTCCCCGAGTTCCGCTCGCTGGTGCTCTACCACAACAACGTCCCGCGCTGGGGAGAGGCGCTCCGCCTGCCGCTCGCCGTCAACCGCTTCCGCGGAGCGCACATCCGCTTCGAGTTCCGCCACTGCTCCAGTGAGGCCTGCGCACTGCCCGCCATCGTCACCACCATCGTCACCGCCATCATCACCGCCACCGTCACCGTCACCGCCATCATCACCGCCATCGTCACCGCCATCATCACCGCCACCGTCACCGTCATCGTCACCGCCATCATCACCGCCATCATCACCGCCGCCGTCACCGCCATCATCACCGCCGGCGTCACCGTCACCGTTACCGCCGCCATCACCGCTGCCGTCACCGCCACCATTACCGCTACTACCGCCACCACCAACACCGTCAACGTCATCATCGTCATCATCGTCATCATTGTCTTCGTCGATCACCGCTCCAGTTGCTGTGTTATTATTTGGATTATTTTGCTGCTATATATTGCCACATGATAAGCCACATTGCTGAGCTATCATTTGTGGCCAGGTCACTTGTGAAAAGTAAGTTTCGTTTTATTTGTATGTTTTTTTGGTGATTTTTTTCCTTTCCTATACTCTGCACTCCTTCTTACCTGCCCGCCTGGATTTCTATAAAAAAAGAGGTTTATAGCTCATCGGATTCCTCCGGTATAAATACATAATCTGATTCTGACAATATCATCCTCATCACTATTACTGTTTTTATTAACTTCGTGCACGATATTTGAGCTGATTCTGGTCGATTGCCCCACCTCTCCAACCTGCACTGACCACAGCCGACACGGTTAGAGACGCAAGTTAGAGGCAATCACGTTGACTGTTCAGCAAAGAAAGTGGGCTTGGGCCGGGCGCTTTGTGAGACCGAATGGCGGTCAAAGGAAGGTTCCGACTACCACGGAGATGGAGCGATGAAATTTAAACGAAAACTAAACTGATTTTTATTTACTTTATCAAGTAAGGCCCACTGAGCTATACAGCTCCTTTTCAGAAGCGACTTGGCCACAAATGATAGCTCAAACAAGTGGCTTATCACGTGGAAAATGTATCACAGCCAAATACTCTAAACGCGTGTTGATTATAAATGTGGAGGGAGAAACCGGTGGACCTGGAGAAAATTCCACGTGACCACGGAAAGAACATGCAAACTCCAAATATACAGCAGGCATCAGGGTGGGGATCAAACTCACGACCTCCTGTATACCAGGCGAGGTAGTTAACATCCCGCCACCGCGGCCCCCCTTTGCAGGTAGCTGGATGATTCGCAGGTCACAGATGCTGAGCCAGAACCGTTGAGATACTGAGTGTCACATTTGCGTTTTAGTCGCAAACAACTGCTGGGGGGGGGTAACGTTGTCTATGTCCTGTGTGCTCGGTGCGGCGGAGCAGCCAAGGACAAGGCAGAGCGGAAGCTGTTCGGCTTCGCGTTCACGCCGCTCATGAACGAAGACGGCAGCACCCTGGCGGACGCCACGCACGAACTCTACGTCTACAAGGTGACCGCGGCACGGGGACACGGGCACCGTACGGACGTCACACGGACGTCACCATGGGCGTCCCGCGGGCATCCCGGCCGCTGCGCTGCTCTCGCTAACGCGGAGTCGGAGAGTCCGCTGTGCCCACTCGTGCGAGCGCTGCGGTGACCCCCGGGTCGCCAGCTTAATGTTTCGTTGCTCGAGATGGCCGGGTCGGAGCGCTGAGGTGGCACTACTGAGAATCTCTCACAATACAAGGGCCAGCAGCTGTCTTGCTATATCAAATTCGCGTTCGAGCGACTTTGCCTACGTTGAGTCGCTGTACAACGAGGGATAACCGACAACAAACGCGACATTTAAACATTTTCATGACGGAATTGGACTCTCCACCCCGCGTCCGTGACGTGAGTTGCGTGCTGTCTGCCGACTCTGTGCGCGGGGCGCCGCAGTGCGAGGAGTACACGGACCTGTCGGCCTACGCCAACTACCTGGGCCTGCACAGCTCCAAGGACTACCAGAAGAGTGTGCCCAGCCCCTCCGTGCTGCAGAACGGGCCCTTCCAGCGCAGCCAGCGCGAGACCTTCTGGATCTCCACGCTGCTCTGCTCCAGCAAGCTCACGCAGAACAGTGCGTACGCTTGTGTGTGCGCGCGTGTGCGTGCGTCGTGGGGGAGCGGCGGCGTAGTAGCGGTTAGCCCGCCCCGCGCTACGAACCCGGCGACCATAGTTACGATTATCTGAACCGTTCCCGGGCCTCCCCTAGGTCGACTCGGCCTCAAATCAGTACCTGGTGCGGTGTGTAAACATCGCCACTGGGGAGATAAAGGCGGCCGGGCGTGCTGCTGGCAGCCCATCCCCTCCTGCGACGTGTCGGCCTTCATAGGTGTTCGCTAACAACAGCACTTGCCCCAACAGCCTGTTTGGGCTATACGGGGTATCTTTGTCTTTGCGTGCGTGAGTGCTTGCCTGTATACGCGTGCGTGCGCGACTTAGCGGGGAGCGGGTGGCGCAGCGGTGAGCGCGCTGCGTCGCGAACTCGGCAACCCGAGGCCCTTCCCCCGCTCCACGACCTCCGACACCGGCGACGGATATCTGGAACCGGTCCCGGGCCCCCTCCCCTGGGTCGGCGCAGCCCCCCCCTTTAAATGAGCACCTGCTGCAGTGTGTAAACATCAGCTTTGGGGGAGACAAAGGTGGCCGGGCCACGTTGCTGGGTTGTGCCACCTCCTCATGTGCCATGCCGGCCTTTATAGTTGCTCGCCAACAGCCTTCGGCGAACTTGGGCAATTTGGGTTCGAGTCAGGAACACGGCTAACATCAGACGTTAGGGATATCGGAATCTGTCCTGCACTTGCCCTCGGTCAACTCGTCGTTAAATAAGTGCCGTGTGTGAAGTGGATAAGCATCAGTCCTGTGGAGACAAAGCTGGCCACGTAGGGCACTGGCCACACCAGGTCCTTCCGAACACCACTTGCCACGACGTTCCATGTGAGCTATATGGGGGAGTGGGGAACTTTGTCTGTGCGGCGTCTCGTAAAAGACGCCACTGGGCAGTCGGGAGGCAGCTATGCTCCTGTCACAAAGCAGAGTGTAGGAGCAACGCTGGCAGCAGTAACAAAGACCTCACAATTGCTGGGGAACCACAGAAACATCTGGAAGTCAGCAGCCAGACAGGGGTGGCTAGGAGATGTTAACTACCTCGCCTGGAGGTCGTGGGCTCAATCCCGACCCTGACGCCTGTTGTATATTTTGAGTTTGCATGTTCTCCCTGTAGTCGTGTGGCTTTTCCTCTGGGTCCTCCGGTTTTTTCGTCCACATTTAGAATCAACGTCACGCGTCTAGATTATTTGGCTGCTATAAATTTCCACGCGATAAGCCACTTTGTTGAGCTACCATTTGTGGCCAGGTCGCTTCTGAAAAACAGCTATTTAGCTCAGTGGGCCTTACCTGGTAAAATAAAAAAAATAGTTTATAGTTTCATACCATAACCGGGCGGTTAAAACGCAGCAGGTCAATCGCAAACGCAGAACACGTCCGTGTTGTTTGTTTCTTTCTGTGTTGCGTCCGCCGTTTAGGCGTGCTGCTTGGGCTGCTGAATTGGAAGGCGCACTCCAACCACGTGGTTGACATCCTGCCCCAGCTCAAGGGTGTGCACAGCGGGGAAATCGTCAAGGTGAGAGCGAGACGGGGGGGGGGGACAAAGCAAGTCACACAATGCGCACATTTTTTTTGCCGCGTACCGGGCCGATGCATTTGTATTTACCGAGGACAGTAATTGTTATTATTTTTTCTTCAATACAAAGGAATCACTTAGTACCAAGGCTCCTTTTCCGCAGGGACCTCCTGCTTTGTGTTGTTTGCAGCAACAACAATAACAACAAGAAATTGAAATGTTTAAAAAAATATTTGTGGTGCGGCTGGAAAATTGTAGAATTACTAAATCAAAAACAAAAAACATATTTGCACGAGACGGTTGTAAACGAGACATGGGAACAATAGATCCGCGCACTCTCGGCCGTGAATCCGTGAACTTGGCAGCAGGCGAGAGGAACAGATGATGTCCAGACTGGAACAGATGATGTCCGAGTCTAAACACCGTTTCCCTGTTCGCCTCTTGGCAGTTCCTGCAGGACATCTTGGACGCCCTGTTCTCCATCCTGGACGACTCCCCTGAGAAGTACAGTCGTCTCGTCTTCCAGTCCCTGGTAGGCGCTCGGCTCGCATCGCACGCGACGTGCAAATTCTTTTGTCAAGGCGCTCTTCCTCCTCCCTCCCAGCTTAAATAGACGCTCCAAGCCCAGGACGTGTCATTCAGACTCGTTCTTCACCTGAGGACGGCTGCTTGCGTTGTGGCCGAAACGTCGTGAGAATTATTTTATTATGTTTTATTTTTATTATTTTATTACTTCCATTCTACGTGACTTTACCGAAAGAACCAAGAAGAAAAATTGAAGTGTAGTTCAAAGACAACCGTAACACACACACGCACACACATTCAAGCACATTTTATATAATTTTTTTCGAGATATTAATGAGGATGCAATCGGTGCACCGGTTCCAGCTGTGGAATAATCGCCCTCGGGGGTAATCGCAGGGGGTCAGGGTAGCTGGCGCAGCGCACGCCGTGAGATGAACACGCCGCCCGCTGAGGGTGGCGAAGAGAGCTCACGGCCCACGTGCTCGCCTTGAGCGCGACATCTCCTTGGCACCGTGCTCTCGTTTTGCTCAAAAGGGGAGCGATTTGTGTTCGCAGGTGCAAATCATAAACCTGGTGCGCGAGAGCCGGTTCGAGCACTTCCGCCCGGTCATGGACACCTACATCGAGAAACACTTCTGCGGCGCCCTCGCCTACAAGTGGGTCCCTGCACGCACGCACGCAGCACGCACGCAGCACGCACGCAGCACGCACGCAGCACGCACGCAGCACGCACGCAGCACGCACGCAAGCACGCACGCAGCACGCAGCACACACGCAGCACGCACGCGCGTCGCGCTCGCCGCACGCTCCGACTACGGCGCCGGTGTAGTCCACGTGGACTGTTGCCACAAGGGCTGCGATTAGGGGCAGCACGGTGGCGAGATGTTAACTACCTCGCCTGGTGTACAGGAGGCCGGGGTTGGATCCCGACCCTGACACGGGCTGTATATTTGGAGTTTGCATGTTCTCTCTCTCTCCCCCCCCGTGGTCACGTGGATTTTTCTCCACGTTTAGAAACATGCATTCTATAGTATTTGGCTGCTATAAATTTCCACGCGATAAGCCACTTCGTTGAGCTATCATCTGTGGCCAGCTCGCTTCTGAAAAAGAGCTACATAGCTCAGTGGGCCTTACCTGGTAAAATCTGAAATTGTTTAGTAGTATAGCATGGTTGTCTACGTATGGTGCGAAAGAAGTTCAACATACACACATACAAGGGCTGTCCAGCAGACCCCCGTGAAGGCATGAAGGGATGGTGTGGCCAGCACCAAGCCCCTGCCACCAGTTATTCATTTAAGCCCGAGTCGACCCAGGAAAATCCCTTGACTGGTTCAGGCGTTTGCCGCTGATGTTGAGCGGGGCTCGAACTCGAGTCGCCGGGTTCGCAACACAGTGGGCTAACCACTACGCCACCGCTCCCCATTGAACACACACACCCACGACAGACAAAGACCCTCCATATAGCATTTAACAGACCATTGGGGCAAGTTCTGTTAGCGAGCAGGGCACGAGGGGGTGGGTAGCCAGCACCAAACCCTCTCCAGTGGCGATATTTACACACCGCACCAGGTACTCATCTGAGGCTGAGTCAACCTAGGGGAGGACCAGGGCTGTTTGGGATAATTGTCACCGGTGTTGGCCGTGAGTGGAATCTCACTTGGGTCACCCGGTTCGTGGTGCAGCGCACTAACCAGTAAACCACCGCTCCACATAGCACGCGTACTCATCTGAGGCTGAGTCAACCTAGGGGAGGCCCAGGACTGTTTGGGATAATTGTAACCGGTGTTGGCCGTGAGCTGGAATCTCACTTGGGTCACCTGCTTCGTGGTGCAGAGCACTAACCAGTAAACCACCGCTCCACATTGCACGCGTACACACACACACACCACACACACCACACACGCACGAGAGTGAGCGTAGACATTGCAGTCCTTGCCCTGTGAGCGAGCGAGCGAGCTTCTGTCCCAACAGGGAGCTCCTGCGCTGCCTGCAGTGGTACATGGACCGCTCCGTCGGAGCCGAGAAACAAGATCACATCCAGGAGATGCTCCGAGTGAGTTGCACACTCTGGCGATTGTGTCTTCTTATCTCTCATAAAGTCAGACACGATGTCTTGCCGTCTCTTTGTATGTGGGTATGTTTGTTTGCCTACGCGTCTGTTTTTTAGCTTTCCCACCTGTCTGTCTGTCTACTTGATTGATTGTCGCTCCATCTCTTCTGCTGTCTGCTGGTGCATCGGTCTCTCGTTGGGGCTGAATGTCTGTCTGTCATCTATCCATTTAAGTGTCCCCCCCTGCCTCCATCTGATTGCCTGTGTGCATGTTTGTTTTATTTTGTGTGTGTATTTCTATCTGTCTATCTGCATGTTTGATTGCCTTTCGCTGCTTGTCTGCCTGGCAACCAGTCCACCAGTTCGATTGTCTGCCTCTTTTTGTTGCCTCTCTCGCGCTCTCCCCTCTCTCTGAGCGTCCGTCCGACCGCTTGTCTCTTATGTCGCCCGTCTCTGCGTCTCTCCCTGCCGGGGAGCGGCAGCGCAGCGGCGAGCACGTTGCGCTACCCGAGCTCAATTCCCGCTCACCGCCGCCAAGACCAGTGACGATTATCTGAACCGGTCCTGAGCCTCCCCAGGATGCGTGTGTCTCCCCGGTGCGGTGTGTAAACATCGTCACCGGGGAGACAAAGGCGGCCGGGCGTGGCGCTGGCCACCCCACCTCCCGTGCCGTGCCGGCCTGCGTAGGTGCTGCTCGCTCGCAGCGCTTGCCCCAGCGGTCTGTTGAAGGCTATACGGGGGATCTCTGTGCGTCTACCCCCCCCCCTCCGCTCCCCGTGCCCGCGTTGCAGTCCCTGGAGTACATCTTCAAGTTCGTGGTGCAGTCGCGCTGGCTCTTCGTGCAGGCGACGGGCGGTCAGGACGAGGGCGACTTCCGGCAGTCGGTGCACTCTTTCTTCCGCTCCGTGCAGTTCAGCCTCTCGCAGGAGAGCAAGGGCTCCGACACCGTCACCTACACGCAGGTCTCTCCATCCCACCGCGGTCGTCGTTGCAGTGACGCACACCATAATATAGGTGTCTTTTGGGTTTGATCGCGTAAATATGAATGCGTCGTTAAACCCGCCGCCACCCAACACGTCATGTAAACAGAACGTGCCAATTCGTTCCTAGTACAGCACACCGGTTGTGTGTTGGAGAGAAAATCCACAACATTTCCAATTCGAGTTCGACGTTTCACCAGTAATCACGACTAGTGAGTGAGCGCACGCATGCACGCACGCCTGCGGGGCCTTTGGAGATAAACACGTGCAAGCGCGCATGAGCTCATTCCAGCGCTCACGGAGTTACGGTGCAGGGCACAGACAATCGATCGTAATATATCGGCACTTTTAGTTTTTTTTCTTCTCTGGAGCCCCGAAGGTGTTCATGGTTTGGTGAGTGGCGTAGCCGTCGATTGTGCAGGCAATGCAATTGCACCGGGCGCCCCATGGGACGGAAGGGGCACAGCCGCCGGGCTACGAAGAACAGGGCGGAATTGGATGCGCGACCGCATTGTTTTGACCCCCTTGCACCAGCGCCTATGCTGCTACCGCACTACAGCGCCGATGGCGATTTCGTACGGCCAGTGAAGAGCGATTGGTAGAGAGATTCAGTTCTGAGCGATTTAGCCACCAGAGTGATAACTGGGGCAGTGCGAAAGTTTACGTGGTCCACGGTTTTGTGTTTGTAGCCGCGGTCGCACGCTACGAGTTTTGTAAAGCACGGGGGGCATGTCGTCGCGCGTGGCGCAAACGTCGCTCGTCGTGCATCCCCCCCCCTCCCCCCGCTGCTTTGGGCGCAGGCGGCGTTCCTGAGCTCGTTCCCGGCGCTGTTTGGCGAGCTGCTGCGCATGCTGAGCGTGCGGGAGGTGGCGACGCTGGTGCGCGACACGCTCGGCTGCCTGCCGCCCGTGATGCGCATCGCGCCCACGCTGCGCGCCACCCAGCTGCAGTGCGTCACGCTCACCACGCAGAGCCAGCTGTTCCACACGCCCGGTACTCCCCCCTTCCACCCGCCACCCCCCCGGCCCCCACACGCACGACCCCACGACCTCACGACCTCACGACCTCACGACCCCACGACCCCACGACCCCACGACCCCACGACCCCCCCCCCCCGCCCCGCACGCGATGCGACTGAGCGATACGACGCCTGGCACCCGGCGCTCGCTTCCAGTAAGGGAGCTGGGGCCGTGAGCTCGGATGACAAAATATTTTTAAAAACGCATGTCGCGTGAGTCTGTAGTGTCGGGGGTTCTTTAACTGGCGGTCCGCGTGCCACACGGAACCACGGGGAGGCTTTTGGGGCGGCCAGCTGAGCTGTGGCCCGCCGAGAAATAAACCAGTGGTGATAGCGCTCTACGCAAGGGACAAAGGTTTCTTTTTTTAGATAAAAGCGAGATCAACACGAGGAACAGATTCGTGGCCACGATGTCACGTGCACCCTGTTGTGTGCGTACGCATGTTGAATTTCTGTCGCACCTGCACGTAGCCAACAGCGCTAACCGGAGGTGCCGGTGAAGGAGAACAAACTAAAAACACCGCTCAGGTGTCAGGTGAGAGTGACTGCACCGCGTCGGTTTTTTTTTGTTGCCGTCGCAGAACCGCGCTGGATCCTGCTGCCCGTGGTGCTGCGCACGATGCAGATGCACCTGCAGCACCAGCTGGAGCTGCCGCTCTGCGCCACCGTGCTCGGCACCATCTTCTCGCTCGTCAAAAGGGACAAGGACGTGCGTAACTGACCCAACGGGACCCGGACGGGGTCGCGCTGCGTTCGTCCCGGCCCGACCCCCGCTGGCGCGCGGTTCACGATGGGCCCGGTTTAGGCACTCCGCCCCCCCCCCCCCCCCGGTGGAGTCATTCGCCCGCAGGTTGCTGTGCACACAGCGTGGCGATGTCACGTGACGTGCAGGGCATTCTGGGAGAGAGGGACCGATGGCTGCGGTCATAACCGCTGCCTGGAAATCGCACGGATGGCACGGGACGCGACGGACGTGACGGAGGAACCTCCTGACGGACAGAGCCAGACGCATTAACGCTCCGAACCTCGCCTGTGAATCGATGGCAAGGTGGCAAGCGGTAGGTGACAAATTCGTATTTTGTTTTGTCCAGCAGAAGGGCGCGCCCGTGTCGGAGGAGCTCGACATGCTCGTGGGCAGCCTCCTGCACTCGCTCGTCCTGGTGCTGCTGGAGCTCACGAGCCGAGCCCCCCACCTCAACGCCGTCGCCACCACCACCGCCGGCGGCGCAATCCCCATCTCCCCGCACGTCCACGCCTTCGGCTTCGCCTACGGCTCCCTGCGCCGCCCCCTCTCCCAGCAGCTCCCGCAGGACATCACGGTGGGTGCTCCGCGCCGCGACGCTCCCAGAGTGCTCTCCTGCGGCGACGTCGCCGTGGAGTCTACGGGTCGCCGGCAAGACGGGTAGCGACGGCGCGCGAGCTGTGGGCGCGCCACGACGGTCGGTCTCGTCGCCCGAGCGCTCCGGAGTGACGTCGCCGCTGCTGCGTTTAAATCCGAGCGGGGGGCGACGTCGTAGCGACGTTGTAGCGACGTTATAATGACGTCACCGGGGTGCCATATTGACCGCTTCGTTTGACACGTTCACGTTTGACACGTTCACGTTTGGCAGCCCCCCCCGCCCTCCACCCCACAGATTGCGTGCGCTCTGTCTCTCGCTGGGTAAGAGCTGTTTGTATTTTTGGTTGCGTCTTCCTTAAAGAATCGCATTTAGTGGAATTGTTATGGGTTTATTTATTTGTTATTAATGGTGTCTGATTTTGTTAAATGATCTGCTGGGCATGGTCTGTGTGTCTATGGTGCTGTGTGTCGGGCGGGATTGTGTTGTGGCGTTTCTGTGGCGTTTCTGTGGCATGCTGTGTCTGTGTATCTACGGCGTGGACGGGTCTTCAGGGTGTGCTTTTGTTGTGATTGTGGCACGGTGCGTCTGTGTGTCCTCACATGATGCATTCATGTGCCCTGCCTTGGCGTGTCTGTGTTGGTGACTTTGTGTGTTCATGTGACCCGCCATGGCATGTCTGTGTGCTCTCAATCGGAGTGTCCATGTGGCCTGGCAACACAAGGATAAAGATCTTTGTCTTTGTGTTGGCGAGCACTAAGCACTGGGGGAGCAGTATTGGTAACGTTTGACGCTACGCTGCACTACGAACCTGGCACCAAGAGTTCGATTCCCGTTCACAGCCAACACTGGTGATGATTACCTGCACCGGTCATGGGCCTCCCCTAGGTCGGCTCAGCCTCAAACGAGTACCTGTTGCGATGTGCGTGGTGCTGGCCACCCCACCACCCCCTCATGTGCCGTGCTGGGCTTCATAGGTGCTGCTACTCGTGAGCAGCACTTGCTCCAACAGTCTGCAAAGGCTACACGGGTGGATCTTTTTTATTTTGTGTTGGTGACACGGCGAGTCCTGGTGTCCCTGTGCGGTGGCCTCGTGTGGTATGGCAGGGCGAGTACGTGTCGTGCCTGCTGTCGCTCCTGAGGCAGATGTCGGACACGCACTACCAACAACTCCTCGACAGCTTCTCCAGCCGAGAGCACCTTCGCGTGAGAGCCCCCAGCTCCCAGAGAGAGCGCGCCACAGCAACGACGACACAAACTCACGATGCACGGCACAGTGGGAGATCCCACAATGGGAGATATCGCAATGGGAGATATCGCAATGGGAGATCTCACATTGGGAGATCTCACAATGGGAGATCTCACAATGGGAGATCTCACAGTGGGAGATCCCACAGTGGGAGATCCCACAGTGGGAGATCCCACAATGGGAGATCCCACAATGGGAGATATCGCAATGGGAGATCTCACAATGGGAGATCTCACAATGGGAGATCTCACAGTGGGAGATCTCACAATGGGAGATCTGACAATGGGAGATCTCACAATGGGAGATATCGCAATGGGAGATCTCACAATGGGAGATCTCACAAATGGGAGATTCAGATTTTGAGAATGAAACGTATCAATTTCGCTGTTACGCAATGAACATTACTGTCATTGGCAGAGCGGGTGATGTTGTAGAACAGCGGTCACTTAACAGGGATGTGAGAGGTAACTCTGAGATTTCCGCTGCCGCGGGCAGCTGTGTAACACGGAGGGTTCACGCTGCTCTGGGAGAGGTACAAGTGGATTGTTGTTCTTCTTGTGACGTGATGCCGATTGTGCAATCGAGACAAATTGGGGTGGATGGGGGGTTATATATTAAAAATACAATTAATTAAAATGGAAAACTACAGGAAATTACACATTATTATTATTATTATTATGGGACCAGATGTCCATGTTCACAAAATGGACAAAACGCGTCGCCTTGGCGGTTTGCTCCGGTTTTGGTGACGGCCTCCTCCGTCGGCAAGTTTTGTCCAAAAAATAAATTGCATCACATGGAACGGAACATTCGCCACGAGGTGAATTGAAGCCGTGCTGCTGTGTGCAGCCGTCCGCAGGATCCCGTGGCAGGTCTCAAGAATATCATTGCGATTTTCTTGATTTTCCAACGTGAGTAGAATGTCAAAAGGGCCCCCCCCCCACCCCCGTGTACCCTCCCTGTAATGCAATGTTCTCTCTGCAGGATTTCATGCTGCAGATTTTTGCCGTGTTCAATTATTTACTCCGGGAGGATATCTACCCGCGGGACTGGATGCTGATGCGAATGGTGACCAACAAGTGAGTTGGAGATTTTAATCTATGGGATGCTTTTTTTTGCCATTGTTAAGATGACAAAAAATAAATTAGAAAAAGGCTTTGTCTGCTTAACTCGAGCTATTAATACTTTGGCATTTGCATCGTCCTTGTGCTGTTCACCTGTTTGTGTTCTTTGTATGTTGAACTTCTTTCGCACCGTACGTAGCCCACCGCGCTTTCCAGCACCAGTGAGGCAAAGCCATGAAGGCGGCTGTCTCTGGTGTAGGCCAGTCAGTTTCAAGCACAATGCGTACATCATCAAAACATTTATGTTATGCGTGCGTGGTTAATGCAGACTTGATGGCTTATATTAGGTGCCTATTTGGTGTTTGAACATCTCAACAACTGTGTTATTTTCTTTGGAGTTTTAATGAAAAATGTTGCCAGCCTTGCATGGTGCAGCTTCTGCTGCTGCCGCTACTGCCAGGTCGTATAGCTGTCCGAGTTATTTTTTACAGCACTTTCTTGCATTGTCGAGATGTGATTTTACATTTTTTCCTTCCTAAACGGGCAACGATATTGTCGAGCGGTAGCACATTTGCCATTAAGCATCAAGAGGTTCGCGGTTTCGACCCAGGGCGGCTGCCCTGGCTGATACCGCCGGCGTATGAACCGCAAGTACACCGGCAGTACACGCCGTGTACTGCCGTGGCGCCGTTCGGGAACAAGGGTGGCCGCCGTGTGTGTTCTGGTGTGCCGACGTGACGGTCCAAAAAATTGCCGTCTGGGTTTTCTTTTTACAACACTTTCTTGCTTTGTCGAGATGAGATTTTGATTTTGTATTTTTTTTCCTATTTCTAAACGGGCAATTACGTGGCCGAGGTTCGCGTTTACGAGCCGAGCAGCTGCAGCGTCACGGTCCAAATGTAGAAAAATTATTCGCACATTCCTTAGCCCCGTTGCAACATGCCCCCTCCCCCCCCCAACCTATTTGACCGACCGTACTTGTTTGTGAAACACAGCGTCTTCAGGGATAGCCTTGTGCAACTATACGGTTGCAAGATGTTAACTACCTCGCCTGATATACAGGAGGTCATGGGTTCAATCCCGACCCTGACACCTGCTGTATATTTGGAGTTTACATGTTCTCTCCGTGGTTGCGTAGATTTTTCTTTGGGTCCATCTGGTGTTTCTATCCACGTTTAGAATCAACGTGCATTTAGAGTATTTGGCTGCAATACATTTCCACATGATAAGCCACTTCATTGAGCTATCATTTGTGGCCAGGTCGCTTCTGAAAAAAGAGCTGTATATCTCAGAGGGCCTTACCTGGTCAAGTAAAAAAAAGTTGAGTTTATTATTTTTGTTACTTCCGACCGCTGATGCCTCTTTCCGTTGTCCGATCCCAGCGTGGTCATCACAGCCATGCAGTACCTCTCCTCCGCGCTGCACAGCCATTTCGCCGGCGAGGAGTTCGACATTCAGGTGGGCATCGTTTGCACCCCCGTGGCCTGTCATCGCGTCTGCACACGGCATCGTGGAGGCGGAGACACGGGAAAGCAGCTCCGCGACTTGATGGAAAGGGGGAACCATGCAATGACACGAGAGAAGAAATCTCCAGATCGGAAATCTTTGGATCGGAGAGGATGAGGGAGGGAGTTTTGAGCCAAAGATCTGCCATTGGGCACAGGACTACAGACCGTTCATCTGTCCCAACGCGGCGGATCAGAGCACGCGGCTCGCAATCAGAATGTTTGCGAGTTGGAACGGTGGTAATGTACGTTGTGTGATGTTATTGTTGATGTTTGGCCATACCTCACAACGTTGGTCAGTGCGGGTTGGTGAAGGGGGGGGGGTGCCCAGGACCGGTTCAGATGTGGGATGTCGCTCGCCGCTCAACCCCAGTTAGCTTCCAGGATTTGACAAGATCTGTGGCATTGTGGGCGATTTTGTTTGTAGGCATTGCATCAGAAATTGTATAGCCGATAGGGTTAGGCCTTGTCAATGGGTGGTCTATGCTTGTGTATTGGGATCAGTATGTCGAATGACAGCTTTGGCAGTGATACCATCTTGAACTTGGTGCGGAATTACACTGTCAAGTAAGCGCGACGTGATATCACATGATATCAGTTCTACCACATTAACTCACGTTTTATAGGGTGCTCTGTGTGGTAGACCATTGTATAGGGCATACCGTGTCAAATCACGTTGTATAGGGTACGCTATGTGGTATACTTGCTATATAGGCCATACTATGTCAAATCACATTGTATCGTGTACTCTGTGTGGTATAACGCTGTGTAGGGTATATCATGTCAAGTTACATTCTATAGCGCACTCTGTGTTATATATACATGTGTATTAGGTATACAGTGTCAAATCACGTGGTTTAGGGTGCTCTGTGTGGCATACTGTTGTAAACGGTTTTCCCGTGCCGAGTCACGCCGTGCCGTATCGCCGATGCCCTCTGCCCGGCAGGTGTGGAGCTCCTATTTCAATCTGGCTGTGATGTTCATCAACCAGCCGAGCCTGCAGCTGGAGGCCTTCACCATGGCCAAGCGCCAGAAGATCATGGATCGGTAGGACATCACCCGACAGCGACGAATGCAAAGGGGCACACTCGCACTCAAAGACAAAGATGCCCCGCGTAGCCTTAACAGACTGTTGGGGCAAGTGCTGTTAGCGAGCAGCACCTATGAAGGCCGGCACGGCACACGAGGGGGTGGGTGGCCAGCACCACGCCTGGTCGCCTTTGTCTCCCCAGAAATGATGTTTTCACACCGCATCAGGTACTCATTGAGGCTGAGTCGACCTAGGGAATAAATAAGTGGGCGCGTGCAAACACGCAGATACTCCCACGTTACTTAAACAGGTGTCACAAACCTTCTGCCGATAGCTCAAACAGCAACAATGTAATGCGTTTTTTTTTTTATATACCTTACATCATAACTCGGGTTGAGGTGGTGGCGGCGGAGTGCTTAGCGCAATACGCTATGACGCCGGAAACCTGAGTTCGATTCCCGGCAATGGCTAATATCGGTGACGAGTGATAGCTGAAGTGGTCCCTGGGCCTCGGCCCCTTCACCTTCACTGATCAGAGCGGTGAAGTAGAATCAAACAACCCCCCCATTACCATCACTGCATTGGGAGTGCCTGTACATGATTGTGATCGTTGTTAACATTTTAACTCATGTTTAATGCAACGGTCGCTTTAGATTTTCTTACGAGCATCAGATCGCGAGCATCTTGATATCGTAGAGCATCGGTAACGCTTCATAAAATTAGCGGATGCGATGTCCGGGTCATCTGCGTTCTGATATAAAGAATAGTTATGTTTTTATATTGCGTCGTTCATGCAAAACTGCATCTCGCAACGTTACGTAAGACAGCAGCAATTCAATAATAAATCAAAATTGCCTCTTGCAAGACACGTAGCACACCCCAACCAAGGTCAATTCAATTAAAGGCCTTAGTAAACAAAAAAGTGTTTAAATGGAACTTAAACAGTGGAAGGGACTTCCTCTTGCGAATATCGAGCGGGAGTGCGCTCCACTCCGCGCGAGCCGCAGATGTGACGGCACGCCCGCCAACCGTGCCACGTTTTAATTTCGGAATCCGCCTGACGCGTCCCTGTGCGCGCGTGTGTGTCCGCCACCCTCGCCCGTCCAAGGTACGACGACATGAGGGTCATGATGGGCTACGAACTCTTCAGCATGTGGCAGAACCTCGGTGAGCCCCGAAGTCCGTCGTCAATTTTATTTTTCGTCGCAACACAAAAACCCCGTCCGCTGTCCCCGCCGCGGCCGAGATGAGGGACGGCGCCAGGAGGCTACCCGCTCAACGGCTGTCGTCCATCGCACGGCTGACAGCCGCGGACACAGGGAGGGCCACGCGAAAGGGGGGCAACGTCCAGCCGCCGCTTTGCACGAAATTATTCACCGAACGACTGACCCCGTGTCCTTCGGTTTCAACGTTGCGGTGCCGTTGCGGTTCCACCCGGGGTCTTGTGCGGTGCCCCCCCCCACCCCTCTCCCCCCGCTGTGCCGTTTTGATTTTATTCGCATTTTTGTCAGGTTGTGGGCCCTCTTTCGTCCGAGGTGTTTTCCCACGCTCGAGAGTCGTGCGTTTTTTTTAACCCGCGCGGCTTGTCAAAGTGAGGGGGGGGGGGGGTGGTGGAACGATGCGAATGGGGGCTTCGCCGATCCGGCGTCGATTATTCTCGATCTCCGTGACACGTCTGTGTGAAGGACACGCGGGTTTTAATTGTTTTCACGATTTGTAGATGTCACAATGTAGCTGCTACGTTTGCTGGAAAAGGTAAAACATTAATTGTTGAAACTAATTTCGATAATTCATAGAAGCACCAGGGGGTGTGTGAATTGTTACTCCGCTGTTGTGCGTGCGGTTTTGTTGCCTTTCCCCTTCACGTAATGTCGAAATACCGATTAACTGTACAGTTGTTGTTTTAGTTTTTGACGTAGCAACAAGAAAACTCGCCACAGCTCTGTGCTTCGGTAACACTCCGTCTACTTTTTGCACCACAAGGCGAGAACAAGCAGCACTTCATCCCGGGCCTCATCGGACCCTTCCTCGGCATCACGCTGGTTCCTCAGGCCGAGCTGCGTGGAGTCATGATCCCCATTTTCCACGACATGATGGACTGGGAGCAGCGGGTCCGTGGCAACTTCAAGCAGGTTGCTGCCAATGGCCTTCTCTTTCTCCAGCCGCTCTTCCACACACAGCGACGGTCGCGCGACGCCGTTACCCCTTCCCCCCCCCCTCTGTCTCTTATTCCTGGCACCGTCCCCCGACTCGGCCAAAGCCACGATCGTTTTGGTCGGCGCCCGCCCAATTAAAATGTATCGAATTTTTTTTTCGCGCGCGTGACCCTAAAAATCCACAATACAGGTTCTTTTTTTTTGTGCTAGAGCGCGTAAATATACAAATGTGTCGTTAAACTCGCCACCACCCGACACAGCCAATTAGTAAGGTTTGTCACGTAAACAGAACGTGCCATGCATGTTCTTTTTACGTGACAAACCTTTCTGATATATTTTTCGCGAAAGCCTACGTGTTAAACTGACCCTAAAAATTTTCGACAAATTTGCCCCGGTGGGTTGTGGCATCATGCAAACAAACAGGCGGAATTGCTCGATAAACAGAGAGAGGGATCACGGAGTGGCTTTGATGTTGCGCGTTTCGGTTTTGATGTTTTTGCGCGTCTGCGATGCACGTCACAGCGGGTGATGTGCGCCGATTGAAAGCTTTCTTCGTTAGGCGCACGGCGATGGAGAGAAACTGAATTGTTGCACGGGGGAAATTGCTCCCCCGTGCCTTCCGTGCCTATTGGATAATACGGCCCTGATGCTGCATTCCAGCTCCCGGAAATCAAATATCCGTTTCGCTGCCATGCGACGAACGCGACTTTCTGCGGCAGGGCGGTTGGGGGAGCGCGTCGCTCCCCTGTTGGGGATGAGGCGTCGCTTGACGGAATCTCAGCTGCAGTTCTGCGATATCCGCTTCCGTGGGCCAAAATCGATGATGTTCCATCTCGTGACGCGGCGCCGACAGCACAGCGGGAATGCAATCGGCGGTGGGTGGGGATGGGGGGCGATCCAAAATAATTTGTGTGACGAGTTTTACCCTGCGCTGCAAGCCACTAATGAACGAACCAACAAAAGGGTGAGTAAATGAACGAACGAACGAGCGAGCGAATGAATTAACTGACGAACGAACTGACCCGTGCGGCGAGCAGGTGGAGGCGGAGCTCATTGACAAACTCGACAGCCTGGTGGCCGAGGGGAAGGGCGACGAGAATTACCGGGAGCTCTTCTCCCTCCTGTGAGTGGCAACCGCACCTCCCCCCACCTCCACCACCCTATCCCCCCCCCCCCCGTACCCCTGCCCCCGCCGCCTGCTGGCTCGGTAGAATCCCCTCTGCGTGCGCCGTGTGGTGCCGCTCTGTTGTGTTCTCACTCGAGTGTGCGCGCGCTGATAGCCCCCCCCCGCCCCTCTTCTCTGTCTCTCTCAATGCCGCCCGGATGCAGTAACCTGCTGTTTGGGCCGTTCCCCAGGTAAGGGGCAGGCTTCCTCGTGCGTGGCGTTTTGAGCTGGTTTGGCAGTAGGGCACACGGTGCCCGTGTGTGTGTGTGTGCGTGTGTGTGCGTGCGCGAGTGTGCGCGCATGCCTGTCCCCTGTGTGTGTATGTGAGAGACGAGTGTGGAGCGGTATTATCGCGGTTATCGCGCCGCACTACGAACCCGGTGACCCGGTCGTCGCCTCCCCTTGGTCGACTCGGCCCCAAATGAGTATACCTGGTGCGATGCGTGAACATCGCCACTGGGGTAGACAAGGGCGGCCTGACTTGGTGCTGGCCACCCTCGCGTGCCGTGGCAGCACTTGCCCCAACAGTTTGATAAGGCTATGCGCGCGACCTTTGTCTTTGTGTGGTGCGTGTGCACTCGCAGCCTGCTGGAGAAGATGGAGCAGGAGGCGTGGCGGGAGAGCGGGGTGTCTTTTGTGACGTCGGTGACTCGGCTCATGGAGCGGCTACTGGATTACCGGTAGGCTCGTGTGACGGATCAGAGGATGTTCGTACGTACGTCTCTTTCGCACCGTACGTAGCCGACCGTAGCCGACCGTGCTTATCGGAAGTGCGGGGGAGGACAACGAAGGAAGCGGACACAAACGGCGCAGGCGTCTTGGACGCGTAACCGGAATGGGCGCTGACGAATCGCCATCGGCGGTGGCCTTGCGCTGCCACGTGCCACGAGCGGGACTTAGAGGGCGCCCGTGCAGGAGGAGGATTGATGGCGTTAAACGAAGGGGAGTGATGAGCGAGGTGCGCAGGCCGATGGGGAGCGATCGCCGTGACGAGAGAAAGAGAGAGAGGGGGGGGGAAGCGGGAGGGGAGAGTCGGAGGTCCGGGCGTAAGCGGCGCGGTGATTGATCGAGGCTTTCCGTCCCGTGCTTCCCAGGGACTGCATGACGGACAATGAGGCAGAAGACAAAAAGATCGGCTGCACCGTGAGTCTGCTGGTGAGCGTTCACATCCTCCATGGAGACCCCGGTTCTGCTCGCTCGCACTCACCACGCAGCCGCTCACCACGCACCCCCTCATCATCATCATTATCAGCTGCTGATGACGACGATGATGATGCATGCAATAATTACGATGCATACAATCTTAATTTGGAGCTTTCGTGACTGCAGGAATTACTCTTTGGTTCTTTCGGTAAAGTCACGTATAAAGATAAAATAATAAATGAAAAACTAGCATACGACGTTTCGATTGCAACACAAGCAATCATCATCAGGTATAAATGAAATAGAAACACAAATCTAGTATACTTAGAAATGGAATGTAATACAACAGAGAGGGTGTTGACTGTTATGTTATCCGACTCTCTGTTGTATTACATTCCATTTCTAAGTATACTAGATTTGTGTTTCTATTTCATTTATACCTGATGATGATTGCTTGTGTTGCAATCGAAGCGTCGTATGCTAGTATTTAATTTATTATTTTATTTTTATACGTCACTTTACCGAAAGAACCAAAGAGTGATGCATACAATGTTTGATGCACATGCGCAGTGCACGACGATGCAACTTGAAAAACGTCCGTCCGTCACGCGACATTACATTGAAGTGCACGCACATTCGATCGATTTACATTCGCAGTACATCGCAACGCAATGTCCTGCCACGTGGTCATCATTTGTAATGCACGTGGGTCACGACACGCGATTGACAAACGCCTCCCCCACCCCCCCCCCCCCGCGGGTTCGTTCTGTTGACCTCGGTCGCCTGTTGTCGGCGCCGGGCTTGCGCAGAACTTCTACAAGAACGAAATCAACAAGGAGGAGATGTACGTCCGCTACATCCACAAGCTCTTCGAGCTCCACCGGAAGGCGAACAACTTCACGGGTGACAGACGCTCGGCGCCCGACGACGAACCCTCCCGCTCTGGGCTGTCGTAAACGCGCCGCCCCGAGGGCCGAGCCGGCGGTGGCTAGGCCCGCGGCCCCGTACATCCAGAGCCGGCGGAGGCGGCCGAGGATTGGCGGATCGCCGCGCGAACGATGAACGTTGCGAAACTCCGTTCACTGCGGGCACCGGAGGAGCCATAACCCTGGCTCGCCGGCAGAATGCGGCGGCGGCGGATTGTGGGCCGATGTCATCGGTCCCCTTCTGTATGGGATAGTGTGTTGCTCCCTCTCACCCGTGGGGTTTTCTCGGGGTGCTCCGGTTTCCTCCCACACGTATGAACAACACTCACTGATTGGCTGGAAGAAAAAACCATCTTAACATATAGAGAACTGCAGAGCAATTGTTGGCGCCGGCTCAACGGCTGGTAGCCTTCCAGCTGCTGTCTGAGGTTCCTACTCAGTATGACATGCAATTTGCATGGACGATGCTATACATAAAAATTAAAATCCTCAATTTATATATATATCTCAAAGTGTGCGTAGAGTTCTGTTTTATGTAATTTTCAAAGGCTGGTCTCTGACACAGGGTGATTCACGGTTAGCTATTCTAGAGTTCCAAGTGGAAATTTACTCTAACATAACAATGTTGACGATGATAATAATGGTGATAGTCCAGGGGTTGATTGTGATGTAGTGATGATGGTATAGTGGTAATGACGATCAGATGATGGTGATAGTAATGTGGATGATGACAATGACGTGGTACTGCCGGTGACGTGGCGACGTCGTGATAACAGTGACATGGTGGTGGTAGTGGTGGCGTAGTGGTAGTGGTGGTGGTGGCGTAGTGGTGGTGGTGACGTGGTGGTGGTGGCGTAGTGGTGGTGGTGACGTAGTGGTGGTGGTGACATGATGGTGGTGGTGGTGACGTAGTGGTGACGGTGACGCGTGTCCCCACAGAGGCGGCGTTCACTCTGAACCTCTACTCGGAGCTGCTGCGCTGGGACGAGCAGCTGCTGTGTTCCCTGCTGCACTACCCCATGCAGACTTCGTGGCAGCGCAAGGAGCAGCTGCTGCTCGACATGATCCACCTCTTCGAGTGTGGCAAGGTCGGCACCGTTCGCGCCGCGAGATCCACCTGGCTCCTGCAGCGGAGGTGGATTTTGTCGCTCCATCTCCGCGGTGGACGAAAAACTCCCTCGGCTTTTGGGTGCCGCTCCACCATCCGTTATTGTCGACCGACCATTGTTTTTTTTTTTATACAAACACAGTAATTCCTCGTTTAAACGCGCTAGATGCATTCCTGAAAAGTGCCGCATTCAGCGAAAACCGTGTTAAGCGAGGAATTGCGGAGTTACTGAATCACATTCGCACGATAACATCAACCTGCAGTCATCCCCATGGCAGGACAAAGAACTGAGATGAGGATATGCTGCCACATACTGCATCATTCCACATACTGTATCATTCCACATACTGTATCATTCCACGTACTGTATCATTCCACGTACTGCATCATTCTGCTCAGCCGTGCAGCTCAACTAAGTCGTTTGTTGTCAACTGCTCAGAAACCGCGTTTCATCGGTGCACGTTTCGTATCATGCGGTTCCCTCACGGAAGTTAACTGCGTCATAGCTAAAACCCGCTGTGTGACACACCGCGCGTTAAGCGAGGACTTGGCGTTTACGTTTCCCTGGGGTTTCTTGGCAGAGCTGGGAAAACGGCATTCAGCTATGCGAAGAGCTCGCGGATCGATACAAAGTTCGCTACGAGTATCGCAAGCTCAGCAAAATCCGGGTGAGTGCCGTCGCGTCAATCTCTCCTTGTGGGCAGCCGCTTGGCCCCGGTGGCCCAGAGGCCCGGGGCGATGGGACCGCCACCGCCGAGAAGCCTGGGGTCGAACCCGGGTGTCGGGCCGCCCCACGGTTAAACTGGGTTCTCGAGCAAAGTGAGTCGGTCCGTTTCGCCCTGTCCCAGAGGTCGCAACCCGGTACCCGATACCCGTACCCTACCCGATACCCGGCTAACCGTACCCGGCCGGGTACGGGTACAGGTACCCGTTTGCGACCCTGGTGCGGCCGGGTACGGGTACGGGTAGACCGTAAGTCACTGGTGAGTAACTGTTTGTCACTCATTTCCCAACGTCTTGTCTCTTCTCACAATTCAAGTTCCTAGAATCAACCCACCCGTGCCTGCAACATGGCTTCATCCCAGAGGTCGCAATCAGGTACCCGATACTCGTTTGCGACCCTGGTGCGGCCGGGTACGGGTACGGGTAAGGAATCAAAACCCGTTTGCGACCTCTGCCCTGTCCACACCACAACAGCGAAACGCTGCAAGGTTAAATTTGTGCTCTCATTTAATTTGACTGATTCCAGGTCGGAGGAGAGCGTTTTTGAGTTTGACAGACTTATGACGGACGATTCTTGCGTGGCCCTTCGTGTGGGTAACGATGTCTGTCGACGTAACTTTAAGAAGCCACGGTGGCTAGGAGATGTTAACTACCTCACATGGTATACGGGAGGTCGTGAGTTCGATCCTGACCCTTGACGCCTGTATTTTTGGAGTTTGCGTGTTCTTCCCGTGATCACGTGGATTTTTCTCCGGGTTCTCCGGTTTTTCCCTCCACGTTTAGAAGTTTTTGCCTGCTATAAATATATCTGCGATAAGCCACTTCGTTGAGCTATCATTTGTGGCCAGGTCGCTTCTAAAAAAGAGCTACATAGCTCAGTGGGCCTTTCCTGGTAAAACACTTTTTTTTTAAGTTTAGTTCTGCGATATCATCTCCTTGCGGCTATCTGACACGGGCGTTGGTGATGCACCTACGAGCTGTCCGGTTCCGAGAGGAGATTTCACGCAGCTCACGAAGCTGGTAGCGCTGTTGAAACATAATGGGGGCAAGAGAAGCAAGGAAACTACATCTACAGAAGACGAACTTCACACCCCTTAAGCCCCCAACCCACTCGATCTTGTCACCCAGTCAGATTTCACCTTTCAAATATAAAACATCTCCGTTGCGTTATCTCCTCTCGTCACTTCGCTCCAACCCCCCCTCCCCCCCATCATCACCGCCTTTGCTGTGGGCCAGAGGTCGCAACCGGGTACCCGATACCCGTACCCTACCCGATACCCGGCTACCCGTACCCGGCTGGGTACGGGTACGGGTAGCCCGTTTGCGACCCTGGTGCGGCCAGGTACGGGTAGGCCGTGAGTCACTGGTGAGTAACCGTTTGTCACTCATTTCGGGTAGGGTACGGGTACGGGTAGGGAACGGGTACCCGTACCCGGCCGGGTACGGGTACCCATTTGTGACCCTGGTGCGGCCGGGTACGTGTACGGGTAAGGAATCAAAACCCGTTTGCGACCTCTGCCGTGGGCACAGAAAACCGAGGCGGTGTTTTACGACCACATCATGGAGCAGCCGAGACTGGAGCCGGAGTTCTTCCGCATCGGCTTCTACGGCCGCAAGTTCCCGTTCTTCCTGCGGGTGAGTGTGGGGGTGCTCCTGCCTCCGACGCACGGTTGCGTACACGGCGATCGACCGCCCAAGCGCTGCCCGGGCTCAACTCTGCTTTGGTTTCCACAATCCGATGAGATATCGGGTGCCACTGCCGGTGAATTGTGACCACAGGCAGCTGCGCGCTGACACACACACACAGGGTGTCTCCGTGCACGTGTCTCCGTGCGTGTGTCTCCATGTGGGGAGCGGTAGTGTAGCGGTTAGCGCGCTGCGCTATGAACCTGGGGAAACCAGGTTCGATTCCCGCTCACGGCCAACACACAGTGACGATTATCTGAACCGGTCCTGGGCCTCCCCTAGGTCGACTCAGCCTGAAATGAGTACCTGGTGCGGTGTGTAAACATCGTCACTGGGGAGACAAAGGCGGTCGGGCGTGGTGCTGGCCACCCACCCCCTCGTGTACCGTTCTGGCCTTCATAGGTGTGCGTCTCCCTGCGCAGAACAAGGAGTTTGTGTGCCGGGGCCACGATTACGAGCGCCTCGAGACGTTCCAGCAGCGCATGCTGGGCGAGTTCCCGCACGCCACCATCCTCACCACGGCCGGCACGCCAGACGCCGGTCTGCAGCAGGCGGACACGCAGTGTGAGTGTGGCACCCCCCCCCCCCCCCCCCCCCCCCGTTGCTTAAACACCACCGCACATTGCCTACCAGGGGCTCAACCAGGGGACGTGGTACTGAGCTGGTAGCCCCTTCCCACCCTGTCCCACCTCCATCCTGCCCCCCCACCCTGTCCCACCTCCATCCTGCCCCCCCCACCCTGTCCCACCTCCATCCTGCCCCCCCCCATCCTGTCCCACCTCCATCCTGCCCCCCCCCCACCCTGTCCCACCTCCATCCTGCCCCCCCCCCCACCCTGTCCCACCTTCATCCTGCCCCCCCCCACCCTGTCCCACCTTCATCCTGCCCCCCCCCCACCCTGTCCCACCTCCATCCTGCCCCCCCCCCACCCTGTCCCACCTCCATCCTGCCCCCCCCCCACCCTGTCCCACCTCCATCCTGCCCCCCCCCCCACCCTGTCCCACCTCCATCCTGCCCCCCCCCCCCACCCTGTCCCACCTCCATCCTGCCCCCCCCCCCACCCTGTCCCACCTCCATCCTGCCCCCCCCACCCTGTCCCACCTCCATCCTGCCCCCCCCATCCTGTCCCACCTCCATCCTGCCCCACCCTGTCCCACCTCCATCCTGCCCCCACCCTGTCCCACCTTCATCCTGCCCCCCCCCCACCCTGTCCCACCTTCATCCTGCCCCCCCCCCCACCCTGTCCCACCTCCATCCTGCCCCCCCCCCACTCTGTCCCACCTCCATCCTGCCCCCCCCCCCCACCCTGTCCCACCTCCATCCTGCCCCCCCCCCCACCCTGTCCCACCTTCATCCTGCCCCCCCCCCACCCTGTCCCACCTCCATCCTGCCCCCCCCCACCCTGTCCCACCTCCATCCTGCCCCCCCCCCCCACCCTGTCCCACCTCCATCCTGCTCCCCCCCCCACCCTGTCCCACCTCCATCCTGCCCCCCCCCCCACCCTGTCCCACCTCCATCCTGCCCCCCCCCCCACCCTGTCCCACCTCCATCCTGCCCCCCCCCCCCACCCTGTCCCACCTCCATCCTGCCCCCCCCCCACCCTGTCCCACCTCCATCCTGCCCCCCCCACCCTGTCCCACCTCCATCCTGCCCCCCCCCCACCCTGTCCCACCTCCATCCTGCCCCCCCCCCCACCCTGTCCCACCTCCATCCTGCCCCCCCCCACCCTGTCCCACCTCCATGCTGCCCCCCCCCCCCACCCTGTCCCACCTCCATCCTGCTCCCCCCCCCCACCCTGTCCCACCTCCATCCTGCCCCCCCCCCCCACCTGTCCCACCTCCATCCTGCCCCCCCCCCACCCTGTCCCACCTCCATCCTGCCCCCCCCCCCCCACCCTGTCCCACCTCCATCCTGCCCCCCCCCCACCCTGTCCCACCTCCATCCTGCCCCCCCCACCCTGTCCCACCTCCATCCTTCCCCCCCCCACCCTGTCCCACCTCCATCCTGCCCCCCCCCACCCTGTCCCACCTCCATCCTGCCCCCCACCCTGTCCCACCTCCATCCTGCCCCCCCCCCCCACCCTGTCCCACCTCCATCCTGCCCCCCCCCCCACCCTGTCCCACCTCCATCCTGCCCCCCCCCCACCCTGTCCCACCTCCATCCTGCCCCCCCCCCCACCCTGTCCCACCTCCATCCTGCCCCCCCCCCACCCTGTCCCACCTCCATCCTGCCCCCCCACCCTGTCCCACCTCCATCCTGCCCCCCCCCCACCCTGTCCCACCTCCATCCTGCCCCCCCCCCCACCCTGTCCCACCTTCATCCTGCCCCCCCCCCCCACCCTGTCCCACCTCCATCCTGCCCCCCCCCCCCACCCTGTCCCACCTCCATCCTGCCCCCCCCCCCCACCCTGTCCCACCTCCATCCTGCCCCCCCCCACCCTGTCCCACCTTCATCCTGCCCCCCCCCCCCATCCTGTCCCACCTCCATCCTGCCCCCCCCCCCACCCTGTCCCACCTCCATCCTGGCCCCCCCCCCACCCTGTCCCACCTCCATCCTGCCCCCCCCCACCCTGTCCCACCTCCATCCTGCCCCCCCCCCACCCTGTCCCACCTCCATCCTGCCCCCCCCCCACCCTGTCCCACCTCCATCCTGCCCCCCCCCCCACCCTGTCCCACCTCCATCCTGCCCCCCCCCCCACCCTGTCCCACCTCCATCCTGCCCCCCCCCCACCCTGTCCCACCTCCATCCTGCCCCCCCCCCCACCCTGTCCCACCTCCATCCTGCCCCCCCCCCCCACCCTGTCCCACCTCCATCCTGCCCCCCCCCACCCTGTCCCACCTCCATCCTGCCCCCCCCCACCCTGTCCCACCTCCATCCTGCCCCCCCCCCCACCCTGTCCCACCTTCATCCTGCCCCCCCCCCACCCTGTCCCACCTCCATCCTGCCCCCCCCCCCCACCCTGTCCCACCTCCATCCTGCCCCCCCCCCACCCTGTCCCACCTCCATCCTGCCCCCCCCCCCACCCTGTCCCACCTCCATCCTGCCCCCCCCCACCCTGTCCCACCTCCATCCTGCCCCCCCCCCACCCTGTCCCACCTCCATCCTGCCCCCCCCCCACCCTGTCCCACCTCCATCCTGCCCCCCCCCACCCTGTCCCACCTCCATCCTGCCCCCCCCCCCCCCACCCTGTCCCACCTCCATCCTGCCCCCCCTCCCACCCTGTCCCACCTCCATCCTGCCCCCCCCCCCCACCCTGTCCCACCTCCATCCTGCCCCCCCCCACCCTGTCCCACCTCCATCCTGCCCCCCCCCATCCTGTCCCACCTCCATCCTGCCCCCCCCCACCCTGTCCCACCTCCATCCTGCCCCCCCCCCCACCCTGTCCCATCTCCATCCTGCCCCCCCCCATCCTGTCCCACCTCCATCCTGCCCCCCCCCCCACCCTGTCCCACCTCCATCCTGCCCCCCCCCCTCACCCTGTCCCACCTCCATCCTGCCCCCCCCCATCCTGTCCCACCTCCATCCTGCCCCCCCCCACCCTGTCCCACCTCCATCCTGCCCCCCCCCCCCACCCTGTCCCACCTCCATCCTGCCCCCCCCCATCCTGTCCCACCTCCATCCTGCCCCCCCCCCACCCTGTCCCACCTCCATCCTGCCCCCCCCCCCACCCTGTCCCACCTCCATCCTGCCCCCCCCCCCACCCTGTCCCACCTCCATCCTGCCCCCTCCCCCCACCCTGTCCCACCTCCATCCTGCCCCCTCTATCCTGTCCCATCTCCATCAGTTCTCTACCTCACTCCCTGTCAGCTCCCCCCCCCACCAGCCCCTCCCCCCCCACCAGCCTCTCCCCCCTCCCCCCCACCAGCCCCTCCCCCCTCTCTGTCAGTCTCCTCCCCGCCCTGTCAAACCCCGCCCCCCTGTCAGCCCCCCTTCTTGGCAGCCCCTCCCACTTTTCAATTGCCAGGCCCACCTAACCACCTATCCCCCTCCCACAGCGAGCGGATTGGCTGTTCGGATACTGGCCCCGCCCACCGCTCACAGGGGCACGCCCACTTTATGACCGTGGCTTAATAACAGCAATCTGATGATTTATTCCGTGATAATGGCTTGCTTACGTTGCCCGTCTGCTTCGCGGTGCAGGTTAAAGATGGCCCGACGTCGTTCGCAAGGAGTTGTGTGACAGTCAGTGCCAGCGTCAGGTCTCAAATTTGCCAAATTTGAAAAAATGTACACCGCAAATGAATACATTGGAATAACACTGCAGCAGCAAGCAAGCATCGCCACCTATTGATTCTAGATTGAAAACTCGTTTTTTTAGAACTTCTTTTTGTGCTTAATTTGTTATCCTTCCCCACACCTCCGACCTCCGACTAGCACGATTGGCTGCGTATGGTGCGAAAGAAGTTCAACGTGCACACATACATTCTGGCAGACTGATGCCCCAGGGCCACTCTGGCAAACGAGACTCATCCTTGTATCTCGATTACTCACCTGCTTCTACAAAATCCACTCGACTAAGCTCCTTGACAGCATCTCCATTCCAAACGTTTTCACCCCCGCTTCCTTTTTACACTTTTGTTCACTTAAATAATCCCCAAATGTCACATCAGTATGTAATCGGCAAAGCATTTGCACGTCACGTGTATAATTCACGCGCAACCGATTCTAACACGGACGATATTCCACGTGCGTCGCGGACCTTAACGCATTCATCTCCGAACCGCTTTGGCGTTTTTGACGCGCGGCGGCGAGGCACGGCGTTCTCTCCCCTGCCGTGTCTCTCGCAACGTCGTTGTCGTCGTCGCGCGTGCGTGTGCGTCGCTCGCCACTGTTAGCGCCCTGCGCTACGAACCCCGGCCACCCGAGTTCGATTCCCGTTCACCGCCGGCGACGATTATCCGAACTGGTCCTGGGCCATCTCCTAGGTCGACTGAGCCTCAAATAGGTACCCGGTGCGATGTGTAAACATTGGCATTGGCTTGACAAAGACGACCGGGGGTGGTGCCGGCCACCCCCACCAACCCCCATCGTGCGCCGTGCCGGCCTCAATCGAGCGCTCGCCTGCGTAAGGCCGCGTGGTTGGGAGCTTCGGCTTCTCTCCGTTTCCGTCGCTCGGTGCAGACCTCCAGATGTCGGCCGTGAGCCCGGTGCCCGAGGACTCGGCGCCGCTGAGTGCGGACGCGGTGCACGAAGGCATCCGCTTCTTCTACCGCACCAACTGGGTGCAGCGCTTCCGCTACGACCGCCCCTTCCAGCGCGGGCCGCGCGACCCGCGACAACGAGTTCAAGGTGAAGCCCCCCCCCCCCCCCAACCCTCCCACGGCGTCCGTTTTGAGCACAAAAAACAAACCTCTTGTAGGTGCGGAGAGCCCCGGGGCCGAGTTTTCGCTGACGACGACGCAACGCCGCTGGTGGAACGGCCCCCCAACTAGGGGCGAGCTCCGGAGAGAAGCCCCCTCCTGGAGAGAGAGTGGATTCGGTGAAGACGCCTTGGAAGTGTCTTTAAGTCGGCCACGTTTTTAGCTGCCGCCGCACACAAACATCACGGGGCGGTCTGACCCAGCACGTCGGCGGTGCCGGCTCGCTGTCTCTTACGTGGGGGATTAGCCCCCCCCCCCACTCCCACCCGATTCCACGCAGCCATCTCACACCGTGTCATCGTTCTGACGCCCAACAGAGTCTGTGGATCGAGAGGACCACCCTAAAGTTGACGCACTGTCTGCCCGGCATCTCCCGCTGGTTCGAAGTGGAGAGCAGGGAAGTGGTAAGTTTGCGATATTTCGATGTTTTCCTTTTTCCACGCAAGTCTGCAGTGTCTGTTTTCTAATTAATCCGATTGACCGAGTTGACACCGGAACGAACGGAAGCAATATCCTTACAGTCGACGTTCGTTACGCGTCACGGTCAACCCAGATGGTCGCGTCGTTTCGAGGGTGAAAAAGATCCGCGTTCAATTCAAGGTAAGCGCGACTGCGGGAGCAGTCGGGGCTCGCAGAGTAACTATCAGAGGGGTCACGTTAATGTTCCTTGGAATGGTGGTCGTCGCTTCTGCTCCTGTGCTGGTGCAATGGTCTCGAACCCCCTGGCTTCGTCTAGATCCGCGTTTGCTTATTTGAAAAAAAAAATATTGGGCAATCCTTTGGTGGATCAATCTCGCCGCTTTTGCAATGGGCTGCGTCCCTACGAGAAACACGACCGTACACCAAAGTCGAATCGTTTTTGGATCATCTTTTTTCTACGAACACTTGAATCTCACTTTCACGGACAGACAGCGGCGGACGGAACGGATGGAACTTGCGCGCGAACGCCCTCGGCCCCAACCCGGGGAAGTGGGCGGGGGAGTGGGGGAGGGAGCGTTCAACAAAATCGAACCGACGCACGGTGACCCTCACTGCCTGATACCCCCGGCGGGTGTCTCCCAGGTGGAGCTGAGCCCCCTGGAGAACGCCGTGCAGGCCCTGGAGCAGAAGGCTCGCGAGCTGCGGGCGCTCATCGCGCAGTACAAGGGCTGCGCGGACGGGCGGGCGGCGGGCGGTGGCGCCGGCGGAGGAGGCGGCGTTCCCAGCGTGCAGCCGCTCAGCATGTGCCTCAATGGGGTCATCGATGCCGCCGTCAACGGGGGCATCGCCCGCTACCAGGAGGTGCGGTGACCCTCGACGGGACCCTCGACAGGACGCTCGTCTCTCGTGGCTTGGTGGCTGTGGTTGCAATGCTGGTGGTTGCATGCTGGTGGTTGCGTGCTGGTGGTTGAGTGCTGGTGGTTTGGTGGTGGTGGTTGCGTGCTGGTGATGGTGGTTGAGTGCTGGTGGTGGTGGTTTGGTGGTGGTGGTTGCGTGCTGGTGGTAGTGGTTGCGTGCTGGTGGTGGTGGTTGAGTACTGGTGGTGGTTGCGTGCTGGTGATGGTGGTTGAGTGCTGGTGGTTTGGTGGTGGTGGTTGCGTGCTGGTGGTGGTGGTTGAGTGCTGGTGGTGGTGGTTTGGTGGTGGTGGTTGAGTGCTGGTGGTGGTGGTTGAGTGCTGGTGGTGGTGGTTGAGTGCTGGTGGTGGTGGTTTGGTGGTGGTGGTTGCGTGTTGGTGGTTTGGTGGTTTGGTGGTGGTGGTGGTTGCGTGCTGATGGTGGTGGTTTGGTGGTGGTTGCATGCTATGGCGTGGTTGTTTGCTGGTAGCAGTAGTGGTTGTGTGGCGGATGTGTGACATGCGCTGTAAACCTTGATCCCCTTAGGCCTTCTTCATGAAGGACTACTTGGAGAGCCACCTGGACGACTGGCAAAAAGTCCTGCGGCTGAAGGAGCTGATGATGGAACAGGTGCGGTGCCGCTGAAGAAGTTCAACATACTGACATAAAACTATAACAATAATTACTTTTATTTTAGCAGGTAAGGCCCACTGAGCTATATAGCTCATTTTTAGAAGCGACCTAGCCACACATGATCACTCTGTTGGAGGCAGTCACCCTTCAAAAACAACGGAGGGCAGAGGAGCGACGCTCGCAACAACGAGCGGAGCAGCGATTGGCTAAAATGCAGCAAGTTTGCACAGTAGGAGGCACAGCTGGTGCATCTGTCAGTCATCTCAGTCAACCCATGGCACCTGGGTCTATCCCGTGACCTCCTGTCTGCGAGCCTTCGACACTTCACGTGGCCTCAAAATGCACCTGGCCTGGCACGAGCGACGTGGGGATGTCACCGTCACTTCGTGGCGAATGGCGGGTATTGGTATTGGTCGATGTGTGACCCTCCAAAGGAACCCGAAAGTCATCTTTGTCTCTTGTAACAGCAGAGTTTCCCACCTCCGGTGTACGGTAAACACCTTTCTCCGGCTCAGTTGTTTTTTCCGCTGCGAAAACCGAGCCGAGCCGATGACGTCACACGCAATCAATGAGTCATTGGCCCTGCTTTGGCCCCGAGCCATATTCAAAAGTCTCGTGAGGCCAGCGGACACGTGGCCTGGGGAGTGTAAACAGCCGGGCCGAGAACCACCTGCGCCGTGAGGGCCCCCCCCCACGCTGTCGCAGCTCGCATGTTCCCAGCGGAAAAAAAGGGGAATAACAGAACGGCCGTCCTTGCGTGAGCCAGATTCAACAGTATTGCGAGGCCAGCAAACGTATCACCGTTTGGTTGCGACTCGCCAGTGTAAACCTGCGCCGTGAGGGCCCCACGCTGTCGCGGGTCGCATGTGCCTAGTGGGAAAGAAAGGGGAATAACAGAACAGCCCTCCCCTGCGTGCGTGCGTGCGTGTGTGAGAGCAGGTGCACATCCTGTACACGGGGCTGGAGGTGCACGAGCGCGTGGCGTCGCCCGACATGCAGCCGCTGCACAAGCGGCTGGTGGAGCAGTTCTGCAAGATGCGCGCCAGCCTGGCCGAGCAGGTGCGGCGATAACGCACCCTTGTCCGCTACCCACATGGTCCGTGTGTCGCGGACTCGATCTGCAGGAGCCCCCTGATAGCCGAGGATGGTTTCTATGTATTGTCCGCGTGTGTTGTACAACGAATAAGAGGAGCGTCTCACCCGAAAGCACCAAGTTAATCCTATTATCGGTGGGTTTTTTTGTTACTGGATGGGAAATTCACCCTATTGAACTTCTTTCGCACCGGACGTAGCCAACCGTGCTAATCGGAGGTGCGGGGAAGGACAACAAACTACACACAAAGAGCAGTTCTAAATTAGTTTTCAATCTAGCTTTAAATGTGCCATAGCTCCCATTGGCTTCCTAATGTTGGAACGAACAGCGTTCCAGACGGTCACGGAAGTGCATCTGAAAGCGCGATGCAGTGACTGTCTTTGTCCGATGGCTCGTTGCTGCAAAGATGACCGGAGTTCGCGTGATGATGGTTTATTGTTCCTTGACGAGATCGGCAAGGTATTGTGTCGCGCCCTCAGCCGCCGGCTGCCAGCGCAGTCCGTGCAAAACCGCGTCGGCGGTCTGTTTCTGTGCTGTTGCGTGGCCCGCAGGAGACGGTGTGGATGGGTCGCGGCGCTACGGGAGTCAACGTCCCCATCAGTACCGACATGCTCAAGTTCCTTAGCAGGCAAAGGTATCTCCTCATGTCCCTCTCATTTCCTGACATCTCGGCCTTCCCCCCCCTTTCTGCCTGGCCCTCCTCCTTCTCTCTTCCTGCTGCTTGTCTTGAGCCGTGTGTCCTCTTTGTCCGTCTTAGGGACTTTCCGTTCCCGGCATCTCTTCCCTCTCCCGGTCACCTTGTGCCCTGTCTGCCATTTTGCACCGACGTCCCTCAGCAGGCAACGGTGTCGCTCGCCCACAAGGAAAAATTCGTCGTGCTGTGAAGGACATCGCAACGATCACGTGGGCGGGTGGCCGTTGTAAATCGTTCCGTTCGTCCTGCGCAGTCTTCATCATCGTTGGCGGTCATGAGAGAGGCGGGGTTCTTTGGTTCCTACCCAGTAGTACACCCGCAGAGCGTTTTGTCAATCCAGTGCCGGATGAGGGCCTCGCCATCTCGCCTTGCGGGGGGCCGTGAGGGATGTTTGACCATACTTCATCACGCTGGTCAGTGTCGGTTAGTGAAGGGGGGGGGAGGGTGTGTGGAGCAATGATGGGGTTTTCGCTGCACTGTCCTTGACTGGCCTAGGTAACATTTGTCGCGCTGGAATTTTGCACATTGGTGGTCGCCCATCCCATCCCGCTTCACACTTCATGGGCAATGCAAAGAGTTGATTTAAACGCGGCGATGGCAAATCACAGGCAGTCACGAGTATCACGTGACCGGACACACCGTCTTGTCGTGCGACCGCGGGAGGCCTCTATCAAATATGGCCAAAAACATCACTTGGCAGGCCCACACCTGTGTGGTGAATACATCCAGAAATGAGCACGTGTCATGTTTTGAAGCATTTCCCATCGGTATTGTGGACAAGATGTTTGCAACCGTACGAACTCAAAACACCAAGTGCAAAGACAAAGATCCCCTGTATAGCCTTAACAGACTGTTGGGGTAAGTGCTGTTAGCAAGCACCTATGAAGGCCGGAACAGCACACGAGGGGGTGGGTGGCCAGCACCACGCCCGACCGCCTTTGTCTCCCTAGTGGTAATGTTTTCACACCGCACAAGGTACCCATTTGAGGCAGAGTCGACCTAGGGGAGGCCCATGACCGATTCAGATAATCATCACTGGTGTTGGCCGTGAGCGTTAATCGAACTCGGGTCGCCGGGTTTGTAGTGCAGCGCGCTAACCGCTACACTACTGTTCCCCAAACTAAAAAAACCCTCAAAACACCAAGTGCACACCACACACCAGAGACATGACACCCGTGACTGATTGTGGCATCTCACGGTCCCTTGTGAGCCTTCGTGGACTTTTGCGAATTACGTAAACGGTGACATTTTGCCTCTGCGGCCTGCCCCCAACATTTGATCGTGGTGATGTCGTGAACATTGCCGTGGAGTGTTGACACCGCTTCCCCTTGTGATGACGCCCGTTCGTGGCAGGGTCATGAGTTGCATTTCAACTTTAAATGGGAATCGTTTGAACGGTCATGGTGGTGTACGTTTGTGTTATGTCACGTTTGGGAGCATGCGCAGTAAAAATCACTGTCACCAACCTCCTCGGGTTCCTCCTGGAAAAGCCCCCCTAGCGAGCTCCCTTCTGGTACCCAAGTCGTGACCATAAGAGTCGATCTGATGCAGCCATTGAAACTATTTAAACACTACGATGTCTTTATTTTACGAGGTTAGGCTCCACTAAGCTAGATAGCTCCTTTTCAGAAGTGACCTGGCCACAAATGATAGCTCAACGAAGTGGCTTATCATCGTGTGGAAATGTATAGCAGCCAAATAACTCTGAACGCGTGTTCATTCTAAATATGGAGGGAAAAATAGGATCCTGAGAAAAATCCACACGACCACAGAGAGAGAGAGAGAGACACGCAAACTCCAAATATACAGGCGTCAGGGTCGGGATCTAACCCACGTCCTCCTGTATACCAGGCGAGGTAGTTAACATCTCACCACCACGGCGCATTGAGGCATGTGGCCCCACCCCGTGACCTCCTCCTCCTCCTCCATCCACGAGGTTCTCAATCCAAAGACCCCGGGCGGGCAGGGTCAACCAAGAGTAAGCGAAGGGCCCACATGCCCAGCGTGTTGTGGCTGCCGTTCCCATATCACGCACGCAACAAAAAGCCTCGTCTTAAGTTTACCGCAGTGGCCTATGGATAGACGGCGGCCGTGAGCCCGGATTCAGATGTCTCGTGAGGCCGGCGGATCACGGATCGCTTCTGGCTCGGGCGCATAAAATATCCAGCGTGAAAATCACTCACACCGTGATCATAGACTCCCCTCCCTGTGCTGGCTCGGAGAGTGCCGGTGGGGGGTAAAAGGGTGAAAGGACATCGTATCGTGGCGTGTTTTATTTGCCGCGTTATCGGCGCCGTGCATGTCGTTTTTGTTCGAACGCCCGTCCTTTTCGGCAGCCCGCTGAGCGGCGAAGGCTCCGCTCGCCTCTCGGGGTCGTCGCTGTCGTCCCAGGCGTCGGTGGAGGCGGCGGGCCTCCCGTGGACGAGCGACGGGGCGCCCAGCGAGGGCCCGGACGAGGCCTTCCCGGTCCCCATGCAGGTGGGAGTGGTGCCCTCCGTGCTCGGTGACACCCCGTCGTTCGTCCGCGCGTTAAACATCCATGTTGTTGCCACAAATGAAGCACAATATAATACCTTGGCGATCTCGTCAAGGAACACGTAAACCAGCAGAGGGCTAACTCCGATCATCATCGCAGCAGCGGCTATTGGCTCACCATTCAACAGAGGCGGTCACCGCATCGCGCGCTTTCAGACGCTCTTCTGCGGCCGTTTGGAACGCTATTCCTTCCGATATTAGGAAGTCACTGGAGCTATGGATTTTCATTAAAATAGCTTTTTGTTTAATTTGTTGTCCTTCCCCCCCGCACCTCCGATTAGCGCGGTTGGCTACGTACAAATCTGGCTGTTGCCTGATGAAGCTAGTTGTAATTACTAGCGAAACGTCGTACTCAGATTGTAAATGTTGAGGCTTGGCCCTTCAACACACCGGTGTTGCTGTACTAGTGACGAATTGGCACATTCTGTTTACGTGACAAACCTTACTAATATGCTGTGTCGGGTGGTGGCGGGTTTTAACGACACATTTATATATTTACACGATCTAACGCAAAAAAGCTTTATTATGGATATTGATCGCGAAAGCCTACGTGCTAAGCTGGCTACGTACGTTGTGAAACAAGTTCAGCGTACATACCAAGTACCTTGTCCTTGCAAGATGTTTCTAATTGGTGTTCGAACATCTTAACACCTCCTGTTTTATTGCCAGAAAGTGAAAAACCGATTCTTATTTTTTCATACTTTGATACTGGCAAAGAAAGGTACCTTGCTATACGAAGTGCAGTGCACATACAATGAGCCCATTGTATCATTGTGGACCAGACAGGGGCGGTGTTTGGGTGGGTGGAGAGAGGGGACCGTTTGCACTCTGGGGGAGGCCAGAATAAATTCCAAAGTCCAGCAAGGTGCCTGCGAGGCGAGTAGCAGACAAGAGATTTGACCGGTGGTTGAATAAAGCGTTAACCGACTCAGCGCGTCACGTGGGAGGTGCTGAACAATCATTTGGCGCGTGCAGCGTGGAACGAGTGAATGGGAGGGAGTTTGGGGGGAGGGGGGAGCGGATGGACTTTTACATTTAGATTGAAAACTCATTTCTTTACGACTGCTTTTTGTCTCTTCTTGGTTCTTTCGGTAAAGTCACGTAGAAGGGAAATAATAAAATAATAAACATAAAACATAATAAAACAATTCTCACGACGTTTCGGCCACAACGCAAGCAGCCGTCCTCAGGTGAAGAACAGGCCTGTCGGAAACACAGCGTCTGCGGCTGCTTGCGTTGTGGCCGAAACGTCGTGAGAATTATTTTATTATGTTTTATTTTTATTATTTTATGATTTCCCTTCTACGTGACTTTACCGAAAGAACCAAGAAGATGAATCCCTGCAGTCACGAAAGCTTTAAATTGCTTTTTGTATTTTAGCTTGTTGTTCTTCCCCCGCACCACCGATTCGCGACGGGTTGGCTACGTACGGCGCGAAAGAAATTCGCGCACACACACACACACAGCGAGCTCACGTGCGTGAACCCCCCTTCTCCTCGCACCCCCCGCCCCGCCGCCGGCTCTGTGTGGGGTGAACAGGCCAGCAGCCCCTCCACGTCCAGCCTGAGCTCCACCCGCTCCGCGCCGGCGTGCATCTACTGCCCGGCGCCCTCGAGCGTCAGAGGTGGCAATTGCATCCGAGACTTTCACCCACCCCAAAAGCAAATTCGTCCCGAGGAGGAATTTCAATGCACCGTGTTTATCTTATTTCTCCTTCCACGTGACAGGGTTCGCTTCTTTTTTTATCAGCTCCGGTTTATATTTTGGCTTCTGTGCCGCACCTTTCATGAACATTGGTCCACCCTGAACCGCATCCACTGCACAAACCGTGGCGGCTGCAGGATACCTCGGAATGGATGTTGTTATTTTGTTTTTATCTTTTCGTCGTAAAACAGACAGCCGAACAGCAGGTTACGTGATGGGGAGGGGGGGGGGGGGGTTAAAGTGTGGGTGTACCACCCACCTCATTACAAAAACGTCTGTCCAGCGTGGAAGAGTAGGCCAAATACCCTCGAGAGCTCCCATTGGTTGAAGTCCCGTCCGCCGGCAGTAGCGTGTGCGTGCCTGCACCTTTACCTCTTAGCCATCGTAACACAAAGCCGGGTTTGTGTACCGATTATTTTATTATTGTATCGCCCACAATCCCCCACGACGGCACGTCATGCAATTATCACCACGCTTGGCAATCCACTATTTAAAATAAAGGGAGTGTAATTTAAGACCCCACCGACTTTGATACTTGCCGTATCGATCCGCGTTGTTACACGTCCTCCCTCTGACCTTTCGTCGGTCTCCGGCGTGTGGCGTGCGCGTGTGCGCGTGCTTGTGCGTACGTGTGCGTGCGTGTGTACGCCAGGCTCCCCGTCGCTGTCGGACAAGATCCGCGAGTCGTTCACGTTCGGCCCCACGCCGTCCGTGCTGCCCCTGCCCCGCGACCGCCCCTTCAGCGCCCTCGTGCTGCCCAGCTCCAAGCAGCGGCCGGTGAGACCGCCGGCGTGGCCACGCACACTCACAGCCGCGGCGGCGCTCCGCCGTACATCGTAACGCTTCGTTATTATGACTGAGTCCTCGTTTAACGCGGCAGCAGGATGTGTTCCTGGAAGGCGCCGCGTGAAGCGAGAAACGATTTAAGATGAGAGGGGAGAGGTAGGAGAGTGCGTGGAGGGGAGTGAGATGAGAGGGGAGAGGTAGGAGAGTGCGTGGAGGGGAGTAGAGTGAGATGAGAGGGGAGAGGTAGGAGAGTGCGTGGAGGGGAGTGAGATGAGAGGGGAGAGGTAGGAGAATGCGTGGAGGGGAGTAGAGTGAGATGAGAGGGGAGAGGTAGGAGAGTGCGTGGAGGGGAGTGAGATGAGAGGGGAGAGGTAGGAGAATGCGTGGAGGGGAGTAGAGTGAGATGAGAGGGGAGAGGTAGGAGAGTGCGTGGAGGGGAGTGAGATGAGAGGGGAGAGGCAGGAGAATGCGTGGAGGGGAGTAGAGTGAGATGAGAGGGGAGAGGTAGGAGAGTGCGTGGAGGGGAGTAAAACAAAGTCCACTTGAAGGTCAGCTGCTGCCTGCCGGCAATGGCGTGGCAAATTGTCCGCGCACTGTAGAAATTTATCGAGAACACTGAAGAAAAGCAATAACCCATGCAGTTCGTCTTGTGATGCTGCTGCTTGTGCTGAATGCAATGAGGCTGTTGCATGCGTGCCGCTGCGTGCCTGCGTGTGCCGTGCGTCTGCAGCAGAGCATGCAGCAAGTGGCCGGAGCCATGAAACCGTGCAGCGATCCCAATCTCTCCACCGGCGAGAAAGGTAAAGGCTTGGAAGGCGCCTCTTGAAATGTTCTGGAATAAAATACTGCGTGTGCTTTTTTTCACGCATTTTTTTCGTTTATTCCGATCGTACTCTTGGCTTCCTGAGACCGAGCAATCCGTTTGGATCTCTCACGGAGCAGTGCAACTTTTCCCATGTAAATAGAAAACAGCCCCCCGCCCCCCTACCGACCTACCCCCCCATGTCTCTCGTCGTCGTTTCTTCTCAAGCGATGCCACCGGCGCCCAGCAGCTGGAGTCTGGACGAGAAGAGCACGACCCCACAACCCCCGCGAGCGTTCGCCCGCACGGATGCCGAGCTGGGTCCGGGGTCACCCCCCGTGCCCCCACGGCAGCCCGCGACGACACCAGGTGAGGACCGCACAGCGACCCCCCCCCCCCCCCCCCGCTGCCCACCCCCCCCACTCCCCAAAGTGGCTGCCGTTCACGTTTTTACAGAGTTAAAATAAAAACCAAAATTTATTTTTTTCATAAAATATTTCTTCCACATCCCTCCCTCGCATAATTTATTGCGACATCCTGACGTTCTGGACGGCATTGCCAGTTGCATCGATGGGATCAGGCACACTGGACTTATCAGAGCAGGCAGGGGAGTCATCTATTTTTTATATTTTACCTAGATCCCACTGAGCTATACTATAGCTCTTTTTCAGAAGCAACCTGGTCATCACAAATTATAGTTCAATCGTGTGGACATTTATAGCAACGAAATACTCTAAACGCGTGATGTTAATTCTAAACGTGGAGGGAAAAACTGGAGGACCCGGAGAAAAATCCACACGACCACGGGGAGAGAGACACGTTGACTCCAAATATACAGCAGCAGGCGTCGGGGTTGGGATCGAACCCACGACCTCTTGTATACCAGGCGAGATAGTTAACATCTCACCACCGTGTTTGGTGGACAAGGGTCTGTCGCCCAGAACGCTCCCAATCTCGGCAGATCTCGGCAGATCTCGGAAGCTCAGTAGAACCGAGACCCGGTTAGTGGTTGCTCGTGTTGGGTGGGCACCGTGCGCGACTGGCTGTTATCAGCAGCGGGGCTAGGTAGTGGGCAGCAGAGGGCAGTGCAGAAACATACATTGTTGTGCTGCGCGTTGTAGCCTGCACGTGACCCCCATGAACCGCGTGGCATGGGCAAGTGGTTTGCCGCGCGTGGACGCGGACGGCCACTGAATAACCATTCGGGCCTCTCGTTGTGTTGCAGATTCCCTGCCCATCGGCGAAAGTCCTCCCGCCCTCCCGCTGAGGTCATCAAAAAAGGTAGAGTGGTGCGTCGTCTTCCCGTTGGCAGACGCTCGTGTTTCCGTATCGGCACACGCTCAAACCGTACCTTTCAGCTTTGTAATTTGACCCCATTTTTGTCCAAACAAATCCCCTCCCCCCCCCACCCACCCACCTCTTCTGCCACCACCAGTCACCCCTCAGAACGATCCCAGCCTCCCCCACCGACCCGCGCTCGCTCAACGGCGGGAGCCACGGTCGCGCGAGGGCGGCGGCGTTCTCGCAGCCCGGCGCCCAGACTCCGCCGCTGCCCGTCCACGTCGCTCGCGTCCCCTCGCCCCGCGGCCCGCCGCTGCCGAGGCCGGCGTCGCAGTACGCGCCGCGCCAGCGGCCGTGCGGCCGCGACGAGGCGGCGAGGGCCCGCGCGGCGTCCGCCGGCGACGGCGGGAGCGCCGGGCTCGCCGGCGGCACGTACGTGGCTCACGACAGCGAGGATGACGACGATTCCGAAGTTCTAAACGACCGAGACGGCGGCTACGACGACGACGACGGCGACCGCCCTCCGAAGCTGCCGGTGCGCGTCAGCCTATCGGAGCCCAATCGCATAACCGGCGCGGAGGGGACGGCGCACCCCCGCCAGTCCCCCAGCCACGGCGGCTTCCGCAGCGTCTCGCTGCCGGGCAACGGCGTGGCTCCGCCGGCGCTCCCGCCAAAGCCGGCAAGCGGGCGCGCGGGGACGAACGCCCGCAGGGCCAGCGAGAGCGCCGCGAAGCCGCACGGGGAACGGCAGCCCAGCCCGCTGCCACGCAAGATGTCGCAGAACAATATCGGCCAAGTGAGCGACTTGCTGTAGGTCCGGGGGCAGGCAGGCCGTCCTCCCGCAGCCGGAGGTCGTCTCCTGCCCGGCGTTAACTCGCCGGGTCCTGCGCTAAGTGCTCGCGGTTCGTGCGACGCCGCGCGATGAGTTCGATGCAATATTTTTTATTTTTTTTGGGGGGGCAAGGGCGATCATCGACGGTTTGAGAATCGAAACGGGGGACCCCTTGTCCGAAGCCAGGGGAGTTTTAGTCGTTGCCATTGCAGCCAGTCGCGAAAAAAATATTATAATTGCACGTTCAGACGATTCGCAGTGATCGCCCGTCCGCGACGGGCAGGAGTTGCTTTTTTGCGAAGGAGCGCGTGCGTTCCAGAAGGGTTTGTTTACAGCTGTCGACCACGGCACACGAAGGTAGCCAACGCAGTTGGCCTCTTTATTTGTTTTCCTTCCTTCCCTGCCTCCCTTCCGTCTCTTTTTGAACAAGACGGGGGAAAAAAATCGACAGACACCCCTGGGCGGCAAACGCGCGTTCGCCAGTGAATCGGTTTCCTTTGCACCGTGGTGCCGTGGTTACCGTGGTAACCGTGGTGCCGTGGTTACCGTGGTAACCGTGGTTGCCGTGGTTACCGTGGTTGCCGTGGTTACCGTGGTTGCCGTGGTTACCGTGGTTGCCGTGGTTGCCGTGGTTACCGGGGGATCGTCCATTCGGCAGCGGAAATCGACGTCGGCAAGCCAGGGCGGGAGGGAGGAAAAACTAAAATCGTCCAAGTTGGTAACGCAGCCGCTTCAAAAGTCAGGGAATCGGTGAACCCGTTGGTGGATCGGCGTAATTAGACGGCACTACTAATGATGCTCTGTAAATGCGTGGCGTAATTTCGCCTCTTATGCTGGTCGTATACTAACTTTGATCTATATCGAGGAGTTAATAGGGTCTATATGACTTTTTGTAACATTAGTCATGTGTTTTTCCCCCCACTGCCCCCCCCCCCCATTTTTAAATAGCGATGTATATTATTTACTTTGGGAACAAAATTAACACAATTTTCCCTTTTAGCCTGCACAAGTAATCACTGTGTGTGTACATAATGGTAACATTGTGAAATATAAGGGTTTATTTATAATGCACAGTTCCTTTTTTTAAAAGACGTCAAAAATAAATGTCCTTGATCTCCATTCGGGACCATAAATTCCCTAGCCCTTGTGACATAGATTTTAATATGCTGTACAGTACATATTTCTAATGTGAAATGTCTATCCATAACCCCAAATTAAATTGAGCCATGTGGTTCACCATTGTTCCTAAATATAGCTGCTTAATGTTGCGTTTACCACATGTACAAAGCAAAATAACCTCCAATCTAGCCATTGTACGTCGTCTGTTTGTCAATTTGTATGGGTTTTTAACGTACTCAGTGGACTAAAAATAACTTAGTAGGTCTTAATTTATGTAAATTTACCCTACTGTAACCTTTAACACTGTTGCACTGTGAACGTGTGGTTGTTTTTAACTTAAAGGTTATTAAACAACGAAATAATGACAAAATAAAAAAATTCTTCAAGGGGTTTGGAGTCTGTGGTCTGTATCTTATCTCCAGCAGTGACCATAACATCATCAGCCATGGTCAATCCACTGCTGGATGAAGGCCTCCCAATGCCGCTGCTGCCACCACCCTTCGATGTGACGATCTACCTTATCTTCACGTCATTTACGTAGCGCCTTCACGACGAGGACACTTTACAGATGTGTTAACGGTGAAGGTGAGGTGAATGCAATTGATGGGAGGGAGTAATGGGCGAACCTGTGATGCGTGAATTAAGTCAAAGCTAGATTGACATCAAATGATGGCGAATTAATTGCATGGATGGGGAATGAGTGAGAGATTTCGAAGAGGGAGTAGGAACGGCGTTAGTGGTTAGAAGGGGGAGATTTAAGCGGTCGTTGGGGTGAGCTCGGGGGGGAACAAAAGGTGAGTTTTGAAGAGAGGAGCGGACTCTGGTGAGCGAAGAGATGACTTGCTGAACGTGGAGGGGGGAAGGTTCCACCTGGCACCTCTGCACCCAAAAAATACATTTCTTCGCCGCATCTCCTCCACGGAGGAAGCCATCTTGGACGCGTTCCACACAATTCCCTGGAAAATGCATCTATCACGTCAGCTGCCACGTCAACTTGTTCGTTGGCGAATTCACACGACTCATCGCCATCCCAACTGCGGGGATCGTGAACATTACTTGTCGCGGATGAGCGATGTGCGCGCGCGTGCATGTGTGTGTGTGAGCGGTAACAGACCATATACCGCATGATATGAAACTATTTGTTCGCCTGTTAATAGGTCAGCCAAACGGCATTTGTCATTTTTTGTGTCGTACGGAGTCAAGGAAGGGCTCGCTCTGACCGAAAGGAACCAGGGACCCTATGGTATTGATGAGTTGACCTTTGACCTAGGTGTAAAAAATTACGACTTTTCTCCACTCTAATCTAGTGTACAATGTTATATATTTATCAACTCTCTTCCCCTTCCTCTTTTCTATTATAGCTCAGAGTTTATGATGATAATAGCTTTGTAAAACGAAACAATCCAGTTACGGTGGTAGACAAATGGACCCTTTTGGGGGCAGGGACTTTAATTAAAAGTATGACATTTCACAGGAATTGACTAGTTTTGCAATAACAGACTACAGTCCATTTCACAATTTGCTTTTTTTCGATGAGACCATGTGCCAAATACTCTGAACGCGTGACGTTGATTCTAAATGTGGAGATGAAAACCGGAGGACCCGGAGAAAAATCTCCCCGACCACCGAGAGGGACACGCAAACTCCAAATATACAATATGGATTGAACCCACGACCTCCTGTATACCAGGCGAGGGAGCTAACATCTCGTCACCATGGCGTAAATCAAAACGAATTTGCATCACCACCATCATCAATCAGGTGCGGTGAACCCATACATTATCATCCCCTTATCAGTGCCTACCTTATGACAGACCAATGCAGATCTTATTGGTCACCCCGTGCCATAAATTGTCTTTTCTTGGATTTTCTGTTTGCACTCAGTCACATATTCACTTTAAGATGTTTTTTGTTCGTGTTTTTGTTTTTTATTTAATAATAATAATAGTTCAATTTGTAACGCCGCAACTCAGAGGCGCGGAGCCAAGCTCAGAGTCGCTCGAAAGCACCCGATTCAAGAGCCGAATGGCTCACAGGGCTATAGCTAATAAATGAACTTGAACTTAATTATCCGACAAAGCCCCATCACAAGGGAGAAATACAAAAAATAAACACTTAGTTGTTTTGCCCGCATTGAAACGGCTGTACACCGTATCGACCTGAAAACTACATTTCCCTGTACAAGAATACGGATAAAACCGCGTGGCTTGCCAGCTGCGTTGAACCCCCTCGTGGCGTAACGAGACACAGCCGGGCTCACCGCCACGCTGAGAAGCAGCCCCACAAGGCAGTGGTTGGTGGTGGCGGTGACTGAAGATCTGCACCCGGTGTTTGGCCGCCGGCGTCGACGGTGATCACGTGCGCGGTGGGGGTGGGGGGGGGGTCTCTCTGGTGTTGGGATCCCACCGAGGCATGTCGCCCTGGGGTAACGTGCCCCAAGCCCCCAAGTCTTCTGTGGCGCTGAACGTGTCACGTGCCGAGGGAGGGGGGTCACGCTCTCTGTGAAGGCGGTACCCCCCCCCCGCACCCCCACGGCGTCAGTGATGTCCTTCGCTGGAGTGAACGCGGTGGGTGTCTGTCGAAGGCCGCAGACGTTCGGCTTCTGGCTCGGTGGCACTGTCACTGAGCGGCGTCTCGGAGCCATAGGGGCCGTCCATAAATGACGTCACGCGATTTTGGACGAATTTTGACCCCCCTCCCGCATTCGTCACACGGCGTCATAAAAAGTCAGACCCCCCCCCCTAATATATGACGTCACAAAGCTCTTACCCCTCCCAAAAAATTTAACATGCTTCAAATCGCTTTAAGCTATTGTCATTGTAGTGCGCATTTAATGTGGCGCTGCACTCTGATGTTGTAGGAGAAAACATTTATTAAAAAGTCTATTTAATTAAGTAGAACGTGTTGTCTATATTTATTTAAAGTTGCGCATTTTGATGTGAAGTCACATTTCTCAACCCCCCCCCCCCCCCTAGGTGCGTGACGTCATTTATGGACGGCCCCATACCAGGAGTCTTGCGCCTGTGTGACGTCTGTGCCAGCCTGTACGCCGTTGTGCAGGGTGGTGCGAATATCTTGTGACCCCCCCTCCCCCCGACATTGAATTACCTAAAACGTAATATATTGTAAGTAAGGTGCATTTAAAACAGAAACTAATATTCAAAGGAACAAAAACATGTTAGGGCTGAATTGATTTGGGGATCACAAGACATCTGGACCACCCTGTCGAGGCGAATCTTTGTTGCAGTTGTCATGCCGGAGCCAGTGCCGGATGAAGCCAGTGCGGGGCCTGGAGCTTTATGTTATCAAGGGGCCCTAAATTAAAAAAAAACACGTAAATATTAAAACACATTTTTTTTTACTTGCATAGTAAAGTAATTGTATTTTTTCATATGCTATACAGATAATACGACAAATCGCTAACCTGAAACACCCAGTCGTTCATAAAAGTTGAAGGCAGTCTAGTACTATAGTAATAGAGCAAGTGCAAAATCACTTAACCGGAATTGATAGCTTGAAAGCATTTAGCGCGGGGCCCTTGAAAGTGTGGGGCCCGTAGCTACTACATATGTAGCTACTACACGTGCAGTAGCTGTGTAGATACTTGTGCTACAAGGATAATCCGGCACTGGTCGGAGCACCAGATGGATCTGGCCAAATCAATCTGCAATCAACTCTTGACTATTATCTAAACCGATTCACCTGCAGGGGCTGTTCTGATGACATCAGGGCACCGACTTAAGGACCCAGATGGGGAAGCCCATTCAATTGAGTTCTGAGCTCTTGGGAGCGATGCACGTTTAAATCTAGATTGAAAACTAATTTCTTTAGGACTGCTTTTGTGTGTTTATTGCTCCCCCCCCCCGCTGTTGCCGCACCTCCGATTGGCGCAGTTGGCTACGTACGGCGCGAAAGAAGTTCAACACACATACGTCGCACAACATTGTGACATTAACGCTCGCTTTGTTTGGCTGTGACAGCTGGTGGAAGACGCACAGTCCAAATTAGCAGCGTGCCCACACGATACATCTCAAAACACGAATCGTATTGGTCGTGAAAGGCTACGCATGAAAGTAAAGAGTGCTTTAGGCCAGGCTACACTGGAACGGCAACAATAAGAGCGTTGAACTTGGAGCATAATTCCAAAACGTCTTCAACATTTTGGTTCTGTGAAACCATTGCCGTGTCAAGACCCGTGTTGCAATGTCCTCTCTCGGCCACGATCCTGGAAAACGAAGTGGTGGCGGAGATGTCCCTTTCAAGGTAAGGCCTCGGAGCTAAAACGTGTTTTTGATCTCCAAGATTTCACTGAACCTCCTCGGAATGTCACTTCGATTCTTCTCAGTTGTTTTTTTCTCAATTGTGTCACTTTCCAATGGGATTCCCACGACCCCTCGCAAAACGTGGCGTCGATTCCATGTCCACTACCCTTAAGCCTCGTTTAAGATAAACCATCTCCTTAATCTGGGTTTTCTCAACGGATAAAACTATAGCTTTTAGTATTCATTCAATTCAACAGTAGAAAGCAAGCGACGTTTTGGGCGATGATCCTTCTCGTGTGAAGGGCAATTGCCCGAAACGTCAACTATTATATACAGTACTTTCTTTTAAGGCATTGACGAATGTTGTCATTTGCGTTTGTCCACTTCTAGCAACGCAACATGTTTTGTGTTATGAATCATACTTATAACGAAGTATACAATTTTCACACTGAACCGCATCGTACAACACGAATGGCTAGAGTTGCTGTAATGGGTTTACAGCTCGGAAATCCGAGTTGCGATTCCTGGTCACAACCAACAAATCGTTGGCGAGTGAAATGTGAAACAGAATTCTTCCGAGCAATGGGGGAGCCGAGATTTTCAGGTAGGGGGGGCGGGGCCACCCCTCCAGCAATGAAAAATGATAGAGGAGTTGTTAGTAAGGACTTGTCCCTTGCTTTTTATTCGACGCGTGTGCGGCGATGGCACAGCCATCGATCGAGGGTCGAATTCGAGCCGTGTGGTGTGATCGGCATCGCGCTCGCTGAAGGTGAATGCCTTCAGGGAAGTCGTGTACTGTATACGCAACTGCGCACAATTCTGAGTCACTTCTAACCGCTTTGCCGTTACTTATTGCCAATTATAGACTCAGACTATTGTCCTATCATCTCATAGAGTCCCTGGCACGTAATAATATGCTACACAGTGGCAGTGGGGGTCGCAAAAATGCCGATTTATTACAAAAAAACCCTCAATGATCCGATCGAAATTAGGGATTACGATCGGATCATTGGGGGGGGGGGGGGGGACGTGCCACCCCCCCCACTGGCTCCGCCAGCGGTTCCGAACCTCATTCATCCCCTGTCCCCAGGCCCGTCACGCTGACCACGCCGGGGAATTTCTGGCCTCTAACAATTTGTTTCACCGTCACGGCGTTGGCAAGGCCTTCGTCTCGCAGTCGGTTGACAAAGGGCTGTGCATTATTATTCTATGCCACAGATTCTTACTACTACTACCTAGTCAACGTACAACAATGGAAATTACGTTTAGTTATATATGTTAATTATTTATGCAAATTGAATATTGCAATCGCCGAGGAACCACAGACGAAGCTGAAAGGCAGCAAGCAGCCACGCGGCGGTGAGCCGGCGCTAACGACAATTGCTCAAGCTCTGCGGTCCTCTGTAAATAAAGATGTTTTCAACCAATAAATGAGTCTATACACTCTTACACTCAAGACGCGCCATGCACAGCGTCGAGTGTGTGACCCAATTGCGGTTAAAGCAAATGGCGCATACAAAAATGTTACGATAACAAATGAATGGGACAACGTGCAGAGCAGGCAATACAAACAAACAATACAAACAAGATGATACAAATGAAAGAGCTGTATCGCTCATCGGATCCCTCCAGTATAAATACATATTCTGATTCTGAAAGAGTGTGATCCATTCTTCAACATCAACCTCAAATCCTGGCAATTCATCGACTGACAGTCTCCAGGCGCCACACGCAGTGCGATACAGCACCGGTGTGTTGAAATGTAAAACTGCCACCCATCAAACTTCAAATCGAGATTGCCACCCATCAGAGCAGCCACGCCGCCGTGTAGATGCATGGCTCAGCGCGGCCAGTAGAGGGCGTATTTGCTGTCTATGGGACCTCTTTTTGCCGGTATCAAAATAATGGGGAAAAAATTAACCCGTAAAAACAATGTTTTTCACTATAAATCCTTTATATGCGTGGCATCGGGGCGGCTAGAGTCCTCTCGTCCTCTGGCTTGAGATGGCTGCCACCTATGGGTCAGATGATTGTCTGCCAGCATTAAGAAATTGGTAATTAAATATTTAATTTTTTCCCCTAAACAGTGTAAAATTTGGAGAAAATTTTTTTTCACGAAAATTAATTGTCACGCACAACGAGTCTGTGTGCAAAATGTCAGCTCGATTGGATCACGGGAAGTGGGTTAAAAAACGACCGAACAATTTGCACGTTCCGAAGCAAGCAAGCAAGCACGCAAGCAAGCAAGCGAACTTAATATAAAGGATTTAAACATTACCACAAAAGGCTTTTTAAAACAGTCTGCCTCGGCCGCAGACCACGCTTTCCCACCTGATGACGGACGCTTGTGTTGCGCCCGAAACGTCGTGATTTATTTGATACCTTCGTGACTTTACCGAAAGAACCAAAGAGTATGGATTTCCTGCAGTCACGAAAGCTTCAAATCAAGATTGGCTTTAACCCGTTCTCAAGAAGGCTGTCTCTGGTGCAGGACAATCGGTTTCAAAGACAATCCATGTTTGTTTGCATGTTGTGCCACATGCGTGGTTAATGCAGACTTGATCCTTTGCAAAAGTCGTGTGAACATCTGAACGCCCCCTGTTTTATTGGCAGAAAAAGGTAAAGACTTTTTTTTATTATCTCATCGGCTTAATGATGACCAAATCATCCATCCTGAAAGTGCCCCCATCCGTCCGATCGTCAAGAAGCTGAGCAGGTTTGCCCTTTGGATAACTTCTTGCATTTGTTGCCCACGATCTCGTACGAAACAGTTGCGGGGCTGCCGCGAGCACAAAGACGGTGGGTGACAGGAAGACTTCCTTCACGAATCTGGCTGTCGCCCGACGAAACTGCTGGTGGTGGTTGTTGTTGTAATCGCCAGCGAAACATACTCGAATTGTAAATTGTGGGTTTTACTGCTCCAACACACACCGTGTGTGTGTGTGTGCTGGTGAAGTGATTGTTACGTTTTGTTTAGCTGACAAAGCTGGCTGTCAGGTGGTGGCGGGGTTTAACGACACATGTACGTGATGTAACCCCCCCCAAAAACCCTTTATTACGTCTAACATTGGTCGCGAAAGCCTACGTGTTAAACTAGCAGAACAAAAAAAAGTTCAACGCAATTCATTGTTGTACGATACTCCAACAACGTCTATGCCCCCCCCCCCCCCACTTTAACCAAGTCATCCAGCAGTGGATTAGCATTCAGGTCCGCGGTACGTGTGCAACGTGTTAAAAGCTCGCCCCGCGGGTTTTCATGGCGTTCGTTTTTCTCAAGGCGACGGGGAAGTCCCTGGAAAGAGGTTGTGAAAGAATGCTCGAGTTCCCGAAAGCTGCAACGTTGTTCTTTTTTTGTTCACAAAAACACATTAACAAAACGCGGGGAGGTCAGTTTAAGGAAGTTGAAACCAGCTTTGTAGAGATATACATTGTTGTGTAAATGGGGTGGGGGGGGGGTACACAGAAACTCGAGGTGGTGGGGAGAGAGGGGGTGGAATCGGCACAACACAGTCAATGTTAAACAAGCTTAACAAATGTGAATGCCGTTTAAGTCGGTAGTGAATTAACGATACGATCCACTTTGGTTTATCGTGCATTCTACACCCTCTCTCACTTGCTGCTAATTATAACGAGGAACGGCGATGGCGCCCAAATGCAAAAAAAAAAACATACCACCATCGTACAAATATTATACCAATACTTTGCACTGGGATATAAGATATAATAATTGGGTTTTTTTTCTTTTGGAGGGGGCGGCTGAACAACCAGAAGGGGGAGACTGCCTCCCGTCGGCCCACCAACGCTACGATGCTGACCGCCGCCAACCACTGCAGACTCAGTGGGGCAGCAATTGGTCCGTCCACGTGTTCCGACGACTACTTTAACAGGTAACCGGAGCAAACTGACGTTGGGGTCACGAGGACCGAATGCTGACAATCTGGCTTCACCTGGGATGTGACGGCCACTGAGCGCCCATCATCGAGTGGACTTCATGCAAGGAACATCTCCACTCCCACGGGCGTCAACAAGTGCAACCCGTGACCCCGCAGCAACGCACGGGAATATGAAAAACAAAGTTAACCGTTGACGATATAACACTTGAGCGTTCGATTTAATGGCTTGTGTAAATACATTAATTCAGGGTTCATGGTATTAAAGTGTAGCTTGGAAGGAAACCTACATTACCAATCTCTTTGCGAATTTCACTTAAAAAATACATCATGGTACCAAGTCTACATTTGTCGTGTGATGTCGTCGTTATAGTATTCAATCTTGTTTGGTAGCTTCTCGCGACGGTTTGGGGATTTCATCCAGCAGTGGATGGATCATGTCGAACGATGCTGTTTCGGCTGTAGGATTTCGGCGAGCCTGAACTTTGTTCATTCAAAATTACCACATGGCCAGGGTGTGAAAGGGCAGAACATGGGCAGCTCCATTAATTAATCTAAAATTTAATTTACTAGTCAATTTAGCTTCAGGCGAAATACACGATAATGTGACAAATGTCACTGGGGTTCACTTGAGGGAAGTCTACCAGGTCGTCATGGGGAGTGCAAAGTTTATATCCTGTATTGTCAGTGGAATATCTTATTTTTTTTAGAAAGCCCAATATTTAAATGCTGCCTTGCCCGCATGTGAAAAGGTGTACGGACAATGTACAACTTAAGATTTGTTTATTTATTCAATGTTAGTGGTGCAGAAATTAACCACGCGGGAAATTTGATACAAGTCAAAACTGTGGGTGGCGATTCCATGCAATATTTGCATTCACTGCAGTGCTCGCGCCTCGAATGGCTGCATGGGTGACATGAACCTAGTATTTAAAACATAAAACCACACCGATTTTTACACAATACAATGAATGCATGTATCGTAAGCATAATCAATATTAATCAATTCCATCAATGTATTGTTCCATCCTCAGTTTGAAATTTAACTGTGCAAAAGTTGACAGGAACAAGTCAGTAACCACACATGGAAAGTGGATATTTCCTCCATAAATGGAAGATCAGGGCTTTGCCAATTTTGTTAATGCATTAAGGTGCAACTCATCAGGCGTACATCATTGATGACTGCCCAAAACGACGCGTAAATTCTAGTAGAACAAGCGTACTCGACTCGGCTATCACGGATGTTGCAGAATGGCTCACATTAAAATACAATTGCAGACTTTTCTCAAATGCCACACAAAAGGAGAAGTGACAATGTGAGCGCTAAGTGATGTGACACTGAAGCCATAAGGTGCATTTTACATGTGTACAATAATTCAACCATTCATCACTCCAGAATTCCTGCCTGCATGATCTTTATTTCGGTTTGTATACTAAGATGAAATCTTTTCAATCTGTGAGTTAATATTCATCTGATAGTTGCATTTAACTGTACAGCAACAAAGAAAACCACACATTATTACAGAGGATTCTAAACACTGGGGCTAAAATCAAGCAGTACAAATGCATCAAAACCACTAGACAACATCAGGCTTTAATAACTACAGCCTCAAGCCATAAACGGTTCCATATCTGTTTCAACGTCCGGTATCAACTATCGTCAGAAGCATCAACACTTTGCAACTTTGAAGAGGAAATAGTTTGAAAAATCATAAACGCTCAGTTTATGGCTGCAAAATCAATGTCTTCGAAATGTTGCACAAATTCCATCGGTTTTTGTAGATGGGGCGCGAGGTCATTCCATAGAACCTTTGAGTTTCGTTCTTCGAACTTGAGAAAAGATTAAGGTGTCGCTTACTTTGTACAAGTGGAAAACTTGCCAAAAATGGGCTAAAGAAAACCCACAACCGTTCATGTTCATAGACGTGATCACTAAAATGTTTATAAGTCTTTAATCTATATCAAGTACAATTAAAAAAAGAAATTTATGTAAATATGAAGACATAGGTACCAAAAAACATCACTACAAATCAAAAAACTACTTTTTTTATCAAGACACCTGCCCTTCTGCTTTGCTGTTGACATCACAGCAAATTTGTGAATAAAATCATCCTTTGTCAAAACCTGACCCTTGGCTTCACGAGAATTAGTTCAATGAACGCGTTGAAAATCTTGGTGGGCACGGCAGTATTTCCTGGTTGTTCTCAGTCTAAAAGTAGGCCCCAGCGGGCCCAATTTCGCATCGTTAAGTTTTTTTTTATTGTTTTCAACAGCGGCCAGCGCTCGCGACATCCCAGGCGAGGAGTGTGACCGCACATCAGCTTTTTGTTGTTTGGGGCAAAAGGACACGGGGAGGGCAAACTGGCCAAACATGAAACCTGCAAAGCGGCCGTGCCCCTCTTTAAATCTCCTCTCCATCAACGATGAAACACTTCTCTCTACATCCACGTGCTGGATTTTTCACTTTTTTTTGCCACACGTGAACCTTGGCTCCAGGAATGTTTCACCTGAGATGGAAGCTGGAACAAAAGGATGGGTTTTTTTGCCCCCCCCCCCCCCACACAAACAAACCTTGTTGCTGGCCAACAGAACGCCCACCACACAAGTGCCATCAATGGTTGAGCAGTTGTTTCGATTTACATCAACGTGAAGTCTTTGGAGTTGAGCAAACAGAATGCAAATTTCGCAAAATTTCCCTTCGTCCCTCCGTGCAGTTTATGGTGAATGCGATTTTCAACAGGCTAACGCAACTGCAGTGTTTTTTTAATTGTTAACAAAATAAAAATTTTTTAAACGTGTACGTTTCATTCCACCTTGAGCTAGTATTTCCCTGCAGGTGCAATAAACTGATTGAAAAAGGAATAAAAAAAAAATAATGCAACTGAATAAAGCAGAATTCAAGCTGTAGTGACCAATATTTATATTGCGCATGCAAATTATAATGAATTAGACGCCTTAAGCGTAAGAAAAAATAAGATGTACCTCTTGATGAACTTGATTCTACTACCAACTTCTGTGCACAGCTGACTGGACAAGGCTTACAAACTTTCCGCACAGCCATCTAGAGCGGAGAGAGCCTGGTAGAAGGCTGTATTCAAAAATCGCTGCAGATCACTCCAACGCGGAACAAGCAAAACTCGAAATCTGTCGCTGCACGCGTGCTTGGTCTCTTCACACTGGACTAACAAAGTGGTATCACATGCAGCGGAGGTGCAGGAAATTCTTGCGCAAAGCAGCAGGAGGGGGCCTCGGAGAAGCCGTGCGTTGGGATCAGCTGGTCGCCCGTCGAGTCGATGCTCGCCAGCGGAACTGTTGGTGCTGGCAAGCTGCGGTGGACGCAGACAACCCTTGCCGCTTGCGGGGAGATGCCTCGGGGTGAGCGTCGGCGACAGCCCTGCAATGAAAGGCAACACACGTGAGGAAATATCGAATCAGACAGGGTGCACCCTCAAGATTGAATTTCAGTAAATTTTAATTTGCAATGTTCTTGATGTTATAACACTGGTCAACAAAAAATAAATTCTGGCCTGGACTTTTGCAGTTGTTTTAGACTAATGTCAGGGTTTTGATTCCAAAGCTGATCTCAGATTTGCTCTATCACATCTCATTTATATGCTATCGGCATACTCCATTTTCATTGATTTTACCCGAAATTAACTGTCACTTAATTGCAAGTTGTTGCGAGTCAGTGACTGCTTTAGTGTTAAAATATGGTGCTGTATTTTTAGGATAGTGTGTTTATAATATAATTTTATGTAGATATCCACATTTATTTAATATATTTCTTCTGCAGTTTTTATTGAAAATGCAATATTTGATATCTCAAAAACCTGATGTGATAAGACAAACTGATGCCAGATTTGGAAACAGCACCCCAAAATTACCTTAAAACCGTTGGAATACCTTATGCCAGAAAAAGTGTGTTGACCAGTGTAAGTAATTATCACAGTAACCGACATAACTCTTTAACTCATACAACACTTTTAATGTAACCTGATGCTTTTAAGCACCATTACTGGAACATGTGCGGGCCTGTCCCCAAAAAACAAACGTTTATGCACCCATCATTCAACGCATTGTAATCCTCCGCGACAACTCTTATGCGAGCAGCATCCATCTGGCAACTCACCGGGGCACCTCGTTTCAAATTGCGGGCAACTACCACAACAGCTCTCAGAAAAAGAGGGGCACTGGATCTTTGCTCATTCTGGCATTGATGCCAAATCAACTACCAGGCTGTGTGGCATTGCAGCCCCCAAGTTAAGCTGGCCCACACTTCCAAGTTTCCAGCATCTAGATTTCTCTGCAATGAAAGATTCTGAAAAGTCATGCATTACATTTAAATTAGCCCGGAGAGAGTCAATCAAGCCAATGTGGTGGGTGTTAGGTTAAATCGTTTCGGTGAAAAGTATGCAAGGTTTGCGATGGTAATTGCATTGGTAGCGATCTGACATTTAGCAGTCACAAATGCACTAAGTGCCAACTTAAAAATGCGAAAAAACCCTTTTAAGTAAAATTTAAAAGTGTGGGTGCAACGTAGCAGTGGCCCGGTTTTACTGTACACTCTGGGCAAGTACAACAGCTGCAAGCACAATAAATACCGACAAATCCCACCTGTGTGGCTGGATGTGTCGACTGCCGGTCACCCACTCCGGACGTCTCCGACACTCCCGGCATCCAACGGCGGCATCTCAAGGCGACGCTGGCACGGTCTGCTGCTGGGTGCGAGTCGCATGGATGCACCACCTTGCTCTCTGGGGCACCGCTGAGAGGTCATCCTCGTTGCATCAAGATGCAGCTTTGCTCCTTGTGGCAAGCACAGGTTGTTGGCAGTAGAACAGTTCATCAATAATCACAGCAATACGGAGTGGCGCAGGCTTTCTGGGAGAACGCATTTCACTTTTGAAGAACTACAGGTGGCATGTTGGAACACTTGGGGAAGGAATGAAATATAACTTTATTTCACTTGAATTTCACGTGCACTTTTCTTTCTTCATGAAGGCAAGTTTCACTTCTTTGAGCCATAGGTTTCTATGCTTTTTGGTGTTGTGGGCAAGCAGAAGAGCAGGAGGGCAGGACTACAAACAGGCATTACTTTCGCTGGCGTAGAGTGTTGCAGAAACAAACTGAAGCATGTTGATGGGACAGAGCAGAACTTTGTGGCGTCGATTGGTTGCTTGTGAAGATTCAAAATTTCAGTAAACAAAATTCTTGCAAATGGCATCGAACTTGGCTTCAAATTCTTAAAGGTAAGCAAATCCACTGTTGAGCTTTCACGGAGGCACTATAGAACAGTATCTACCCACAATATTATGTGTATACATAAAACTAAATGAGTTATCATTTAGAAATAATTAGCAAAATGTTAAGGAATTTCATGACCCTATCTGGATTAATATAGCGTAGGTGTGCCAATATTACATTAACACAATTTCCTCTTTAAAGTTATTCAGTGCCCAAAATGGATAACATTAACAACTGCACAATGTTTGTACACCATACTTTTTTAACTACCATTTTACAATTGTGGACAATATTTAACAGAATACATGCAACCAAGAATGCTTCAAAGTTGCCCGTCATATTTTCAGAATTCTGTATATCAGCGAATAAACAAATACGACTAAATAGAAGCACACCTTTTGACACTTACAACATACAAGCTTTAACAACTTTTGTTTTATCGGAACTGAATGTTTGCAGAGTTAAAAAAAATGCCTTGTAGCCAAAAATTAGACATTCAGAAACAATAATCAATTTCCACTGATATGCAGACAGGCATTTTTTCTGTTTAATATTTTTTGTGGGAGTATTTTCTTTAGACAACTGATTTGAATGCATAACAAATTGTCATGATGTGGAAAAATAAGATTTCGACGTTGGCCTTTTTCTGCTGTTTTTCTATTTCTGTTGCTTTAAGCGGTTCCCCGAACGATGACGACTATGAGATGGTCCTCGTCCGTTTTGGCCAACGTCCTGGCGGGCTCTTGAAGGTACTGCTGGGAGAATTCGCACGGCGGGAAAGTATGTAGCACGCCAACAGACTCCTTCTCCTTGCTTCCGCCTCCACCAATGGGTAAGCTGATGACTCCCGCCGCCTGCTTATGCTTCAAGTACGACACCAGGTTGCGCAGCGGCCTCGGGTCGCCCGATTTGTTCGCCTCCTCGTTCGAGTTTGGACGGGAGGGCAAAGCGAGGAGGACGCAGTGGCCGTCAGGCCCCGCCTGTTTAACACGTCGAGTCACCTCGTCAAGTTTCGGCTGATCCAGACGCAAGCGTTGCGTGATCTTTAACTGCGTCGCCGGTGCTCCTGACGAGCTGTCTTGCAGCAGGCCTCGCGCGAGGATCAAGTCGCCATCGACAAGGTACATGCTCGTTGGGAACGAGCTGTTTTTAAGGACGAGTACACCCTGCCAAGCAAGGTTCAGAATCTGAGCATATTCAGACAGCACCTGAGGGGTCTTCCCACTCTCTGTTCTTAAGGAATTATCCACTCTATTCCTGCCCTCGTGCTCACTATCACTAGTTCTGCGGGAGCGCTCAACATTTTGGGAAGCATTTCTGCCGCTTTCACATCCGTTTGGTTCTCGCTGCTTGTCTTCAACAGGCCCGCGGACACCATCAGGACCTGCCAGACGTTCAGAATCACTACTGGGCCCACCGCCATCCCTGCCGCGATCCAACGAGCCGTAACGACGCCTGCCGCGGTTCCTTTCTTCAAATGGAGAGCGGTCACGATGGCCGTAGCCATCGGGCGGTATGGGTGGTGGTGTCCTGCGGCGGCGCCTGTCCTCCCAGCCAGGAACGCCACCGAACTCGCGCATCCGTTCATTCGGCGGCCAGCTATCTCTGTGTCGGCCGCGATCGGCTTGAGGATACACATCGAAGGTTGCTCCTCCTCCTCCTCTGCCCCCTCCGGCTTTGTTGGGGCTCCCCCAATTTCCATCCTGGTGGTTCCAGCCACGGTCTCCTCCTCTGTAGTGTGGGCCTGCCATCAAAGGACTAGTTCGGTCTCGGCCCCTGTTATCAAAGTGGCTCGTGTAGCCGTCCGGCATGGCGTCAATGGGCGGCTGGTAAGGGTGTATCTGCGGGTCGGGGTAGCGAATCTGCCCTTCCATGTCGGCGAAATCTAGGCGCAGCCGGCGATCAGAGCCCGGCATGTGAAACCCACGCATCTGTGCCCAGGCGGCCATGGCAGCGTCGAGACTTTCGTACTGAATGTAAGCAAAGTTGTCGCCCTTCCTGTAGTCTATCGAACGAATGGTGCCGAAACGGTCAAACTCCCTGGCCAGGGCTCCCACGTGGATCCAAGGGCCCAATCCACCCACCCACAAGCGAGTGGTGCACGTAGCCTTACCATAACCGATTTTTACCTGACTCCTGCCAATCACTTTGTGCGACATAGCCACCTTGGCCCTGTGCGCCATATCCAGGTTTTGGAACTTGACGAACCCGTACGAGTGGCCCCTTATGTTGCGCTTTATGTCCACCTCCTCCACCACGCCAAAGCGCTCAAAAATTCGTTTCAAATCCGCGCCGGTGACCTCCGTGTCCAGGTTGCCTATGAACAGCGTGCGAGTCGCCCTCTGGTCATCCTCAGGCAGTATGTGCAGGTCGTCATCGTCCCGCAGTGCGCCACGTCCGCTATTTGGCGGGTACACACCACTGCCCCCCCTCATCCTGCTCTCGTACGTCCCGTACTCCCCTCCCCAATCACCTCCTCCCCTGTCACGTGCCAGTGGCTCCTCCCTCCCTAGGCTGGCACGCCGGGGTCTCGGCTCACGCATGCCACGTGCCCCCGGGCTGGGGGACAGACCCCTGGGCGGGGGTGGTGGCGGCGGCGGCGGGGGCGGCATGCTGTAAGGATACGCACCCGGGGCCCCATAGGGCCCGTAGTCAGTGGGCGGAGGCGACGGGCTGCGCCGCCGGTGGTGGTGGTGATGGTGGTGCTGCTGTGGCTGCTGCTGTGGCTGGTGGTGGAGGTACACGGCCTCAATCTTGAGCAGGCGATCGTAGAGCACCAGGCGGCCCTTGGCATGTCGGGCGTCCCGGGCGTCGTCCGCACGCCGGAAGTTCACGTAGGCGACCCTGCCCTCGGCCGGTGTTAACGTGATCTTGACGCTCACATCACCAAACTTCTTGAACTCGCGGAAGAGGCCATCCTCGATCTCCTCGTCTGACAGCTGAGAACCCAAGTTGCTGATAAGCAGCGTTTTGTACTCCGCAGTGGGAGCCGAGGGCCGGCCACTGCTACCCCCACCACCACCACCACCTGCGTTACCACCACCACCACCACCACCACCGCCGCCGCCGCCACCGCCACCATCACCTCTTTTTGTGCGAACCCCGGCGAGGGCGGAGGAAGCATAATCTCTGTCATCACGGCGGGGGCCCTTGTCCCCTCCGCGCTCGGCACTCGACCTGCGGCCGCGTTCCAGCAGCCCAGGGCCCCCGCCACCACCGCCGGATGACCCCCTGTGGCCGGGGCCCCCACCCGTCCCTGCCCCTCCTCTGCCCTCACGGTCGTCGCTGAAGCCTCGGGGCCTCTTGCTGCCCTTCAACGGGGACCCTCCCCGATCAGGGTTTCCCCGCTTCATGGCAGCGGCGGCGACGACAGCGACACTGTCGCTCCCAGGTCGGTTCCGAGCTGCGAGCACAAAAACAAATAGCACAGTGGGAACACACACGCACACACACAAGAGGCTCACGCAAGTGAACATGACACACTGGCCAATAAACATAACAATTGCCTAATTACTTTCCAGGGCACTTTCCTGGTCTCAAAGAAATGTACATTTCCGTCAGCATACTTATAGGACAAGTTTAATGAAGCAGGAACTTTAGACTTTAAAATACAATTGTCTACATTTGGAGTATTGTAGAAATACAAACCATACTATCACAATCATTAGCAGTGTTTAATATTATAAAAATATATACACAGTTGATTAATCTTTCAAGCGATGATCTTTCTTTGCTTGAAAGGGTCATTCACACATACGTCCCTTCCACATACCCGCTCTTTCCTGTAAAACCACAAAAAACGAGCAGTGCAATGTTAATCTGAATACAACTTGGATTCATACAGCAACTACATAACTTCTCTTCAAGGCGTTGTTTAAATAGGGTAGCCTTTTTCAGTGACATTCATTTCAAAGCGGATAGGAAAATAATTACAAGACAATAGGGCGAAATTCAATGACAGTGGTAAAAGTGAGACTGAAGACATTGAATTGTAAAAGAGACAGTCATCGGCAGACGAAAATTACTACCCGAATAAAGAAAGTTTTATGCTTTTATCACAACGCATTATATGACCTACACTTGTACACAACAGCAAACACGAGTTAACTCCAGCCTTTTGGCGGCAATAGTTTATGGATCACGCAATATTAAAAACTCCCCAGAGTTGCAAGCTGGTCAGGGCATTGCAATACGGCAAATGGGTTAATGCACCCGTCTGTACGGACATCTGAGTGCCATCGCCGGGGTCCTGTGTGTCGGCGGGCTTTCTACGGATACTAAGATGTCCAATAATTAAACACGAATTGACCAAACATAGCAACGCAGGACCGACTTCCTCGCAGCAGACTCAACCGAGGCCCTCCCGGACATGCACACACCACCTAAACGACGCATTCAGACAAACTCACCCACGTTACCGATAACATCGCCACGCAAAACGCCTCCTTTTCTCCCTTGCCTGCTGCCCCGCACCCCACCACCACCACCAACCACGAACTACCTTAAACTCGCGGCGAGAGCACGAAGCGGGTCGGGAGCAATCAGGCGGTCTATTGTGATGGAAGGAAGGGGAGCGAATGACCGCCGGTGGATGTGTAGTAGTCGGCAGTGGTGGTGATGGTGTGGGGGGTGGGGGGGTACAACCGTGATAGGCGTCACACAATCCGCGCAAACAACATCGAGGGCATTCGTCGGCAACACAAAAATCCCGGCGCGAACGAGCCGTGCCCGACGACACGGCGGCTTGAGAGGCCCGAAGCCGAGACGGTGTGGAGGGAAAAAAAAAAGACACAAACACACACACACACGGGTCCGCCATGTTAGAGCATCAAGGAAACGAGGTCGAAGCCTTCGCGACCAGGCCGCGTCCCCCCCCCCCACACCGTCAAAACTCGGGCAGAGCGGTGGTGTTGGCTGGGTTTGTTAAGGGGGTGGGTGGGTGGTGTTGGAGACGTCGCCGCAACGTTGGCTGGCGACGCTAGCTGCCCGTGGTGGTGGGTGGGCTACTCACGGGAGCGCTTCCTCGCCGCGGTCGACATGTGAACGGTGTTGGTGACGACGGCGGAGAGCGGCGCTCGCTGCTGCTGCTGCTGCCTGTGGGCGGGAGGCTCAGGACCCCCCCCCCCCCATTCACCCCGCCCCCCCTTACCTCACCCCACCCCCCTTCACCCTCCCCCACGACTTCGCCTCCTTTTAGGTGGCCGTGGCGCTGCCAGCACAGCCCAAGGTGCCTGCGTGGAGTGCCGGCAGCTGTATAAATATTTTAAAAAAACGTTGTGTTTGGGTTGATACTAACATGGTGGTGGGTGAGGGTGTTTTTTTTATCATTTCGGGGTTGGTTACGTTGTTGGTTTTTATTCCGGGGATGAAAAAAGCGGTATCGTTGCTATGCTGTAACCTCCAATCACCCGGCACGGCTGTCACGTTAACATGGGTATGTATTTAAGATGGACACAGTTTTTTAGTTGCATTTATTAGGTGTAGCCCTGTGAGCCATTCGGCTCTTGAATCGGGTGCAACCGCAACGAACAAAAAACAAAAACATGAACAAGAAAACATCTTAAAGTGACCCTGTGCAAACAGAAAAATCCAGGAAAAAACTGCAAAATCTTACAGAAAAAGCACCGTACACCAACGCTGTGCAAAAATCCCAGTGGGATGCAAGTCAAACAACAACAACAACCACAAGACAACTTAGATTAAAGCCATGAGTCTAACTCCGTACTACAACACAAATTCTGTCCACTTGTAACGCAGCCTCCTCCCCACTATTCTCTCGAACAGAGGTTGAGAGAGGAGGAGGAGGAGACTGCTAGCTCTGCGGCCCTACAAGCATACAGTTGTTCCCCGCCAATGAATGAGTGTTTGTGCACGTGGAGGAGATGTTTGAGCACTCGGAGGAGAGAAACCCCAGGCGGTGCCAGGGAGACAACGCCAATCTACCCCGCGCAGACGGATACAGGGGAAAGCCCGCGTTGTTTTAGATGTACTGAGGGGCCGTCCATAAATGACGTCACGCACCTATGGGGTGGGGGGGGGGGGTCAGACATTTGTAACAATGTGTGACAGGGGGGGGGGGGTTGAGAAATGTTACGTCACATCAAAATTCGCAACTTAAAATAAATATAGACAACACGTTCTACTTAATTGAATAGACTTTTGAATAAATGTTTTCTCCTACAACATCAGAGTGCAGCGCCACATTAAATACGCACTACAATGACAATAGTTTAAAGCGATGTGAAGCATGTTTTATTTTTTTGGGGAGGGGGGGGGCAGAGTTTTGTGACGTCATTTTTGAGGGGGAGGGGTCTGGCTTTTTGTGACGCCATGTGACGAGGGGGGTGGTCAAAAATCGTCCAAAATCGCGTGACGTCATTTATGGACGGCCCCTGACGACTTGTGGCGTTCCTGGGCGAATTGCAGTACAAGCAACCTCGGGCAGGGAGTTTCGCGACATTTTGTGCGATCCACCAACGGGGGGTAAACAGGCCACGAGCGAAGCCAACACTTGCGGCTTAAGAATGTTTCGTGACTGAATTTACACTCAACGTCTTACACACACACACCACAAACTCGTCCATTGCTGCCCGGGTAGCACCACATATAAAATCAAATCGCGTATAAGCATAGTCGTTTGAACTCCCACCAGCCGCTCAATTTCTACTACGACGTTAAAACGAATCCATTTTTAGATCGGCTGTGGTGTGAGTGGTGAATGTCTGACAAGGTTCCACTGAGTGTCATCGTCACGTGCTGCCCACGATCCAGCAAATGTGGAATTTTGCACCACCACTCACCCAAAATTCCAGATTTACTAATCACGGTTTATTAATGACAGTGTATCCCATCGTCTTCACTTGCCGTGTGGTGAATTGTTTTGCAGTACAATTTGTTTACGAGTAAAATACTCTCCATGCAATTATATTTCACAACATAGTTTTGACTTGTGCATACAATATAAAAAAAAAACTATTTGTTCAATGCTCAGGTAGAGTATTACCTGTAAAATGTTTTGTGGGACATTTAAAAACCCGAATTAGATCATAAAAAGCAACATACCTTGGAGCTTAAATGTTTGCAAATACTAAATTAAATACACTTTAACGTATACATTTGGTAATACCACTGTCATTGATTGTCATTTGGTACGTCACACATCTCAAGTGTGTTGTAAAAAAAAAACACTCCGATGATGTTCGAGAGATAACTTGTTAAAATAAAAATGTATAAAGCAAATGGGGAAGTAGTGAGGTAATGAGTAGGATTATGAACGTTTCGGTCAGACAGTGGCAGCATTGTCAGTGAACAGCTGTATCGACCCAAGAGGATGGATGTGAGAGACTGGCACAGCGATAGAGTTATACTGGTAGGAACCTCCTGGTTACACCAGCCCACAGGGGATTATTGTGTCCGTCCGTCCGTCGTGCAGGGAGGGGCTGGGTGGGGATGGAGGGGCTGGGTGGGGAGGGGAGGGTGGGAAGGGGCTGGGTGGGGAGGGGCTGGGTGGGGAGGGTAGGGAGGGGCTGGTTGGGGAGGGGCTGGGTGGAAAGGGTGGGGCTGGGTGGGGAGGGGCTGGTCACCCCGTGGTGCCCTTATAAAACTCAACGTTTAACCTACTCACGCCGGCTTGTGCCCGCCCTCACAGTCGGCCATATTTGCGGAATACACCACGCCGCCGTTGACCCTGGCCATTGACCGAGCAACCCAACGTTCCTACCAGCTCCCTCCGCAGGAATGTGTTTTCCTTTCCCCCTCGACAGTGTTGAAGATGAGCCTCGGCTAGAATCAGGGGTTAGTTGGATAAATCCGTTTTGGTGAACATTGCCTTTCATTTCTGACCCAAATCAATCTGAATGCAAGGAGATGTTTCACAGAAAATGTATTTTTATGCAATCGGCGACGGATTACAAAGTCAAAAATAACTCTTACAGAACAGATTCCAAAGAAAAAAACAGGTCCTGTTGCAAGAGATTGAACCAGTTGCTTAATCCGATTTGCACGGTTAGCTATGTATTGCGCGAAAATAAGTTCAACATACATACTGTACGTACAATCCAGAGCCAATTCCCTCGTGATGTTGATGACAAATGTGGTTTTTGCAATTGTGGTGACAGTGGTAATTGTGATGTTAACACTATAATTGGTGGGAAAGACGACATTGGTAATTATGGTGGTGAAGAATATGATTTTGGTGTGATGATAACAATTATCGTTGTGATGGTGATACGTATGCTGGCGATGTTTGTGATGTGGGGCTACCTTGTCAGCAGAGGGCAGTGCAGTGAAATGTATTCTTACACTATTCTCTCCGCCTTCATCAACTCACACTGACACATGTGAAACGTGTTCATGTTTGTGATGTTGGTGATTGTTATGGTCGTGGCGAAATTGGACGTTGTAATGATGGTGCATTTGTGCTTTCGTGGTGTAGCCAGTCAACCCACAACACCTAGTTCTGTCCCGTGACCTCCTGCCAGCAAGCCTTCGACACATCACGTGGCTTCAAGGTGCACCTAGCCTGGCACATGGCACGTGGTGACGCGACTGGCACTGAGTGGCGAACGGCGTTTGTTGGTGGTCGTGGTGGTGATGATGGTCAATAGTGGTTTTGGCCATTAAAACATTGGAATGAGTTTTGAAAATGGAGTCAATGGTAAGACGATTGATTATATCCAAAGTACAGTATTGTAATCATAAGTATAGTGCAAAGTGTATATTGCCGTAACATGAAAACCATTGATAGGGGCTCTGAAATATTAAGGTGATGGTATCAGCCCCTTATAATTCGGTTATCCACTTGCATACACGTCATATGTGGGTTGTGCTTTGGGTCGAGTCATCCCATCGATAGAAAAGTTCAAAAACAACTGAGACGATGAGACGATTATTCGGTTAAGTTGATTTATGGACTAGAAATGATAATAAACTAATTGAGTTGTGGTCAGTATTCAGGCTCCTGGCATCACCAAGCGAACACCTCCCGTCCAACTTCGTTTTCTTCCTCCAGCTATTGTCAAGTTGTGCGATTACTGTAATCTAGTAATCGGATCGTTATTCAAATTATTTTAATATAATCGGATAGTCCATCTCGAAAGCGGAATTTCCACCACTTACTCAATCAAGCCCTAAACGAGAGATACTGTCCCATGCCCATTTGAACAGGAAGCCACTGCCTCTGAGCGTGTTTGCCATACACTGTACTCTTAATCAGGGCATACACGTGTCTGTATTTTTATTATTCTGCGCGTTTACCCAGGAAGGTTCAAAAGAACTACACTGAATGGAGTTCAAAATAACTCAGGAACAAACACCTTGGGGGCCGTCCATAAATGAGGTCACGCAACTGGGGGGGGGGGGGGGTCAGAAATCTGTGACGATGTGTGACGAGGGGGGGGGGGTTGAGAAATGTGGCGTCACATCAAAATGCGCAACTTTCAATAAACATAGACAACACGTTCTACTTAATTAAATAGACTTTTTAATAAATGTTTTCTCCTACAACATCAGAGTGCAGCGGCACATTAAATACGCACGACAATGACAATAGTTTAAAGCGATTTGAAGCATGTTTTAAAAAATTTTGGGGGGGGGGCAGAGCTTTGTGACGTCATATTTGAGGGGGGGGGTCTGACTTTTTGTGACGCCGTGTGACGAGGGAGGGGGGTAAAAAATCTTCCAAAATCGCATGACGTCATTTATGGACGGCCCCTTGTGAAAGACCCAACGCAGAAGATCCCTGGGTTTGATATTCCACGAAGCTCACGGTCCACCCTAAATAGCATCCACTGCACAAACCATGGAAGGTGCGGATACCCTGATGCACAAATGGACAATTAAAAACTCTCCAGTGCGCGACTGTGGTCATCCAGAACAGAGCGTACAACGTATGACGACGCAATGCCCGATCCACAAATACGAAGGGGACATCAACAGCGATGCACTCCGCTGCTCCTGACGCGGTTGTCTGGCTTGACCACCTCGATGTGAAATTGTACGTTGTTGTTCTGCATCTTCTACATCAGTCATACGGAAAAAGAAGACCCAGGAAAGTCACACTGAGTGTCAAGACTCTCTTTCAGGAGGGTCCTGTCAATGTTTCGCAGTAGGAGGCGATGTTGCAATGTGTAATCTCAATTGAGTCATTTGCAGGATACATTTTCAGCATTGGGATGTTTTGGCCAATGCAAATAATGGGGGAAACCGGAGGAAACCCGGAGGAAACCCGTAGATAACAAGGGGAGAACATACAGGCTCCACACAGAAGGGCGCAGCAGAATCATAATTTTATTTTTGCATTTCCCATAAATATGCTAAATTCCTCTTGATATGCAAATTATTTTTTCAAGGCGCCCTTCCCCCCTTCCAACCCAGCTTAAATATACGCTCCAAGCGTGGTGGTGTTTCATTCACACGCTGTCTCCCCGACAGACCTGGTCTTCACCTGAGGACGGCTTCTTTGCGTTGTGGCCGAAACTTCGTGAGAATTATTTTGTTTTATTTTTATTATTTTATTACTTCCCTTCTACGTGACCAAGAAGAAGCAGAATCATCATCTTTAGTTATCCTGGAGAAATCCGATGAAACATGAAGCTTTTTTTCACAGATGTCCGGTAGGGGCGGGTCAAAAAGTTACAACAACAAACAATACGGGAATCGAGTCAGGAATCGAACCCACGAATTTCTTGTTGTGAGGCACCAATGTTAGTTACGTAACACTCCTCCATCCTACCCTCCCATGAATGTCCATGTCCGTAGTGTCCATGTGTGGTGACTCTTAGATGCAGAGGTGTGGACTCGAGTCATGTGACTTGGACTCGAGTCAGACTCGAGTCATGAATTTGATGACTTGCGACTCGACTTGGACTTGCATAACAATGACTTTGTCCCACCTATGAGATGTGGACTCGAGTCATGTGACTTGGACTCGAGTCAGACTCGAGTCATGAATTTGATGACTTGCGACTCGACTTGGACTTGCATAACAATGACTTTGTCCCACCTCTGCTTAGATGTACACTGTCATGTACATTGCGTCACGAAAGGGCTATGGGGAGGGGGGGTGGGTGACGGAATGGCGTGGAGGCGTGAGGGGCAGGGAAGAGGAAGGGAAGTGGCAATGGAGAAGAGGTGAGACGATAAGAGAGGAACGAAATGAGGTTGCGGAGGGAGACTTCTTAATGTACAGGGGAAGTTGATTCCAGTGGTATAGGGTGCGAGGGACTGCGTGGAAACAGTACTACTTACGTCAGCCAGGTGAACTTAAGGCCAGAATTGTAGTTATGGTCAAGATAAACGTTTTTGCAACAACTCATGGAAAAAAAAATGCTGACTTAAATATCAAATTTACAGTGGCTTTTCTTCAAAGCCGTGGATTTATTCAATTCATCAGGTTTCACGAGTTGTTAATTATTTACAACTTAATCAGCGAATCGAGTTCACAACTACATTATTGTTAAAACAAAACTGTTGAGCTCATTGTACCAATCGAGGTTAAAGGTACAGACGTAGCCCTGCAATTGCTTGCCCACGTCACCGCTGGTGGAAGGGCCTCCACAACTAGAGGGGGCTTTTAGAAAGCGTCCCTAGAGGAGGGTAGTTTGGCCTGATCTTCCACGCTGGCAAGATGTAGAAGAGGTGAGAGTACCCACACTTTACCCCACCACACGCTATCTGTCATTCGACTGAGGTGTACATATTTACTACTGCAATATAAACTATTTTTGTTTATTTTAGCTAAATAAGGCCCACTATAGCTGATTTGCAGAAGCGACCTGGCCACAAATGATAGCTCAGCGAAGTGGCTTATCACGTAGAAATGTAATGCAGCCAAATAAATACTGTAAAACGCATGTTTCTAAATATGGAGAGAAAAACCGAAAAACCCGGAGACAAAATCCACGCGAACACGGGGAATACACAAAAACTCCACATATACTACAGCCGTCAGGGTCGGGGTCGACCCCACGACCTCCTGTATACCGGGCGAGGTAGTTAACATCTCGCCACCGTGACGCAGCACCCGATTCAAGAGCCGAATGGCTCACAGGGCTATACCTAATAAATAAACTTGAACTTGAAACTGTGGCTGGCTTTCAGAAACGTGTCTCATGTTTTAACTGCCGCGCAGAGAGATCAAAAACGCCACCTCTGGATTGCAGGTCCAGTGTGCAAACCCTTATATACCACGTCAGCATCGTTTCGTACGGTACAGGATATGAAATTTCCGCATTAAAAACTATGGTTGGAACTATTAATCGATTATAACCAATTATTACGCTCACGATACAGATAGTCCCTGGGTTGCAGAAGACCCATAAATTACGTTTAAAAAATTCAACACGCGGAAACTTTTGCGTTAATTAGTTACTTCAGCGGGCAGCCGCCTTACGCCTCCTCGCTCGAGTTTCACTCGAATTAAGGTCAATGGAATTTATCTTTGATTTTAGGGGCGGAAATTTGTTCGGTTTCCGACATACGTAAAATTCGGGTTACGGAACGTAACCCTTGCGTAACCCGAGCACTGCCTGTACATGGAATTCGTCACGATCGTGCGTCTGAACATCGCTGCATTTCCATTCGTATGTCGCGTGTGAGCTCCAACGCATTCACGTCACTCGAGACCGCTACATTCACCAAATATGTGTACGGTGCGGTGGGCGGAGGGGGGGGGAAGAAATTAATTATAGAATCGAGAAGAGAATTCGTGACAATTTATCGAATTGATTTTCACTTGGTGACCCATTGAATGTTTTTAAATGCAATGTACACGATTAACTACCAGATATAGTTAATAATTACTTCAGTCTGGCGAGGCTGGCGTGGGTGGTGAGTGTCTGGTGAGTTGTATGAGGTCAGCGCGCGTGGTGAGCGGTGGTGAGTGGTGGTGAGTGAGTGAATGTCAATGTAAATTGCGAGTGGTGAACGTATCGTGTCTGATGAATGAGCGAGTGTAAAATATTATTTGGAGTGGTGATTGTTATCCGGCGAGGCGTCAGGTGAGTGGTTGTTCAAGTGGTGAGCGTCAAGGTGAGTGGTGAGGGTCAGGTAAGCGGTGATCACTTCTCGCGATGACGAGATGATAACAGCTTCGCCTGGTATGATGATGATGATGATTCCTGCGTGTATATTTGGAATTTCTTTGTCTCTCTCCCGCTCCCCGTGGTCGCGTGGATTGTTCTCCGGGTCCTCCGGTTTTTCCCTTCCACATTTAGAATGAACTTCACGGCGTTTAGAGTGATTGGCTCCGCTGTAAATTTCCACGTGGCGATAATCCACGTCGTCGTTGAGCTATAATTAGTGATAGCCCGGTCGCTTCTGAAGAAAAGAGCCATAATGCCCAGTTTGGGTTTTATCTGGTAAAATAAAAATAGTTTAATAGTAAAGGTGAGGTGAGTGGTGAGGGTGAGGTGAGTGGTGAGGGTCAGGTGAGTGGTGAGGGTGAGGTGAGGTGAGTGGTGAGGGTGAGGTGAGTGGTGAGGGTGAGGTGAGTGGTGAGGGTGAGTGGTCAGTGGTGAGGTGAGTGGGGAGGGTGAGGTGAGTGGTGAGGGTGAGGTGAGTGGTGAGGGTAAGGTGAGGGTGAGGTGAGTGATGAGTGGTGAGGTGAGTGGTGAGGGTGAGGTGAGTGGTGAGGGTGAGTGGTGAGGTGAGTGGGGAGGGTGAGGTGAGTGGTGAGTGTCAGGTGAGTGGTGAGGGTGAAGTGAGTGGTGAGGGTGAGGTGAGGTGAGTGGTGAGGGTGAGGTGAGTGGTGAGGGTGAGTGGTCAGTGGTGAGGTGAGTGGGGAGGGTGAGGTGAGTGGTGAGGGTGAGGTGAGTGGTGAGTGTGAGGTGAGGGTGAGGTGAGTGGTGAGTGATGAGTGGTGAGGTGAGTGGTGAGGGTGAGGTGAGTGGTGAGGGTGAGGTGAGGGTGAGTGGTGAGGTGAGTGGGGAGGGTGAGGTGAGTGGTGAGTGTCAGGTGAGTGGTGAGGGTGAGGTGAGTGGTGAGGTGAGTGGTGAGGGTGAGGTGAGTGGTGAGGGTGAGGTGAGTGGTGAGTGGTGAGTGGTGAGGTGAGTGGTGAGGGTTAGGTGACTGGTGAGGGTGAGTGGTCAGTGGTGAGGTGAGTGGGGAGGGTGAGGTGAGTGGTGAGGTGAGTGGTGAGGGTCAGGTGAGTGGTGAGGGTGAGGTGTGAGGTGAGTGGTGAGGTGGGTGGTGAGGGTCAGGTGAGTGGTGAGGCGAGTGGTGAGGGTGAGGTGAGTGGTGAGGGTGAGGTGAGTGGTGAGGGTGAGGTGAGTCGTGAGGGTCAGGTGAGTGGTGAGGTGAGTGGTGAGGGTGAGTGGTGAGGGTCAGGTGAGTGGTGAGGGTGAGTGGTGAGGGTGAGGTGAGCGGTGAGGGTGAGGTGAGTGGTGAGGTGAGTGGTGAGGGTGAGTGGTGAGGGTCAGGTGAGTGGTGAGGGTGAGTGGTGAGGGTGAGGTGAGCGGTGAGGGTGAGGTGAGTGGTGAGGTGAGTGGTGAGGGTGAGTGGTGAGGGTGAGGTGAGTGGTGAGGGTGAGGTGAGTGGTGAGGGTGAGGTGAGTGGTGAGGGTCAGGTGAGGGTGAGGTGAGTGGTGAGGGTGAGGTGAGTGGTGAGGTTGAGGTGAGTGGTGAGGGTCAGGTGAGTGGTGAGGTGAGTGGTGAGTGGTGAGGTGAGTGGTGAGGGTTAGGTGAGTGGTGAGGGTGAGGTGAGTGGTGAGGGTCAGGTGAGGGTGAGGTGATTGGTGAGGGTGAGGTGAGTGGTGAGGGTGAGGTGAGTGGTTAGGGTGAGGTGAGTGGTGAGGGTCAGGTGAGTGGTGATGTGAGTGGTGAGGGTGAGGTGAGTGGTGAGGGTGAGGTGAGTGGTGAGTGTCAGGTGAGTGGTGAGGGTGAGGTGAGGTGAGTGGTGAGGGTGAGGTGAGTGGTGAGGGTGAGGTGAGTGGTGAGGGTGAGTGGTCAGTGGTGAGGTGAGTGGGGAGGGTGAGGTGAGTGGTGAGGGTGAGGTGAGTGGTGAGGGTGAGGTGAGGGTGAGGTGAGTGATGAGTGGTGAGGTGAGTGGTGAGGGTGAGGTGAGTGGTGAGGGTGAGTGGTGAGGTGAGTGGGGAGGGTGAGGTGAGTGGTGAGTGTCAGGTGAGTGGTGAGGGTGAAGTGAGTGGTGAGGGTGAGGTGAGGTGAGTGGTGAGGGTGAGGTGAGTGGTGAGGGTGAGGTGAGTGGTGAGGGTGAGGTGAGTGGTGAGGGTGAGTGGTCAGTGGTGAGGTGAGTGGGGAGGGTGAGGTGAGTGGTGAGGGTGAGGTAAGTGGTGAGTGTGAGGTGAGGGTGAGGTGAGTGGTGAGTGATGAGTGGTGAGGTGAGTGGTGAGGGTGAGGTGAGTGGTGAGGGTGAGGTGAGGGTGAGTGGTGAGGTGAGTGGGGAGGGTGAGGTGAGTGGTGAGTGTCAGGTGAGTGGTGAGGGTGAGGTGAGTGGTGAGGTGAGTGGTGAGGGTGAGGTGAGTGGTGAGGGTGAGGTGAGTGGTGAGTGGTGAGTGGTGAGGTGAGTGGTGAGGGTTAGGTGACTGGTGAGGGTGAGTGGTCAGTGGTGAGGTGAGTGGGGAGGGTGAGGTGAGTGGTGAGGTGAGTGGTGAGGGTCAGGTGAGTGGTGAGGGTGAGGTGTGAGGTGAGTGGTGAGGCGAGTGGTGAGGGTGAGGTGAGTGGTGAGGGTGAGGTGAGTGGTGAGGGTGAGGTGGGTGGTGAGGGTCAGGTGAGTGGTGAGGCGAGTGGTGAGGGTGAGGTGAGTGGTGAGGGTGAGGTGAGTGGTGAGGGTGAGGTGAGTCGTGAGGGTCAGGTGAGTGGTGAGGTGAGTGGTGAGGGTGAGTGGTGAGGGTCAGGTGAGTGGTGAGGGTGAGTGGTGAGGGTGAGGTGAGCGGTGAGGGTGAGGTGAGTGGTGAGGTGAGTGGTGAGGGTGAGTGGTGAGGGTGAGGTGAGTGGTGAGGGTGAGGTGAGTGGTGAGGGTGAGGTGAGTGGTGAGGGTCAGGTGAGGGTGAGGTGAGTGGTGAGGGTGAGGTGAGTGGTGAGGTTGAGGTGAGTGGTGAGGGTCAGGTGAGTGGTGAGGTGAGTGGTGAGTGGTGAGGTGAGTGGTGAGGGTTAGGTGAGTGGTGAGGGTGAGGTGAGTGGTGAGGGTCAGGTGAGGGTGAGGTGATTGGTGAGGGTGAGGTGAGTGGTGAGGGTGAGGTGAGTGGTTAGGGTGAGGTGAGTGGTGAGGGTCAGGTGAGTGGTGATGTGAGTGGTGAGGGTGAGGTGAGTGGTGAGGGTGAGGTGAGTGGTGAGTGTTAGGTGAGTGGTGAGGTGGAGGTGAGTGGTGAGTAGTGAGGTGAGTGGTGAGGGTCAGGTGAGTGGTGAGGGTGAGGTGAGTGATGAGTGTTAGGTGAGTGGTGAGGTGGAGGTGAGTGGTGAGTGGTGATGTGAGTGGTGAGAGTGAGGTGAGTGGTGAGTGGTGAGGGTGAGGTGAGTGGTGAGGGTGAGGCGAGTGGTGAAGGTGAGGTGAGTGGTGAGAGTCAGGTGAGTGGATGTTTGGTTCGGGTCATCGCTAGCAGCACTTGTCCCAACAGTCCGTTAAGGCTACACGGGTGCTCTTTGTCTTTGGGGGTGTGAAGAGAAGAGGGGGGGGTAAAAGGGGGGGGGGTTAAGAGGGGAGGGGGGTAAGCGGGGGAGGGGTGTGGGGGCATGAGGGGGGGTGCGGGGGAGGGTGTGGGGGGAGGAGGGGGAGGGGTGCGGGGGAGGATGTGGGGGGAAGGAGGGGGTGGTGCGGGGGGATGAAGGGGGAGGGGTGTGGGGGATGAGGGGGGAGGAGGGGGAGGGGTGCGGGGGAGGATGTGGGGGGAAGGAGGGGGTGGTGCGGGGGGATGAAGGGGGAGGGGTGTGGGGGATGAGGGGGGAGGAGGGGGAGGGGTGCGGGGGATTACGTCACGCTATGACGCGCCACGCGCTGAAGCAATTTCCTGCCCAGTGTTTGTGGCTTGTTAAGGTGGCGACAATCTTCTTTCTCTAGAGCGCAAAGCACCGAACTTAGTGGCCCATCGGAGTGCGCCAGCGAGCGAGCGAGTGAGTGGGACACAATACGAGCCGCTAAAGTTAACACTCCTCTCTCTTCCCCAGGGAGTCTCAACAACCGGAGTTTGTACGCCCACGTTGTTGGTGGTGGTTGTGGTGGTGGTTGTTGTGGTGGTGGTGGTGGTGGCGATGCGGGGCCCCTGTAGGGAGGGCAGCCGAAGGCGCAGTGGTGGAGCCGTGCTCCGCTAAGTCCGACACTTTGTAAGAACTTTATTTTATATATTTATTCGTCCGTGTGTGTGTCCAAAGACACGCTCGTACGAGTTTTAAACAGGGTTTGTTTTTTCACTTTCTTCTCGCCTTACCACACACAACAACAACAACAACTTTTAAGATAAACAAGATAATATATTAGAGATGTGGCCGAATCCCAACACGTCGCAGCAGCAGCAGGCAGCAGCAAGGGCCTCTGTCGTGTTCAAGAGGAATGCCATCACAGACGATTACAAAGTGTCGGCCCAGGTCCTGGGGCTGGGAATCAACGGCAAGGTTCTAATGGTGACCAACAAGAAGAACGGCGACAAGTACGCGCTCAAGGTACAGCTGCCTTGCTAGCTAACACACACAACTACACACACCTATACACACTTATACACCTACACACAACTATACACACTTACACATACACACCTATACACTTACACACACTCCTATACACCTATACAACTACCTACCCACACACCTATACAACTACCCACAAACCTATACACACACCTACCCACACACTTATACACATACCTACCCAGACACCTATACAACTACCCACACACCTATACACACACCCACATACCCACCCACACACCTACCCACAAACCTATACACACACCTACCCACACACTTATACACATACCTACCCAGACACCTATACACACCTACACACACCTATACACGTCCCTACCCGAACCTATACAATTACCTGCCCACACAACTACCCACACGCCTATACACCTACCTATACAACTACCCACACACCTATACACACACCCACATACCCACCCACACACTTATACAACTACCTACCCACACACCTATACACTTACCTATTCAACTACCTACCCACACGCCTAGACAACTACCTACCCACACACCTATACACACACCTTCACACACCTATACACACCTATACAACTACCCACACAACTACCCAGACACCTATACAACTACCTACTCAGACATCGATACACACACCTATACACACACCTACCCACACACCTACCCACACCTACCCACACGCCTAGACAACTACCTACCAACACACCTATACAACTGCCTACACACACACCTATACACACGCCTATACAACTACCTACACACATACCTACCCACATACCTACCCACATACATACCAACATACCCACACGCCTATACAAATAGTGGACTTACCCACCTACCTACACATCTAACTACTTATTCACAAACATAACTATACACACCTACCTACCCACACACCTATACACCTACTCACACACCTATACAACTACCTACCCACACACCTACCTACCCACATACCTATACAACTAGTGGACTTGCCCACCTACCTACACATCTAACTACTTATTCACAAACATAACTATACACCTACCTACAAAAAACAAAGATGCCCCGTATAGCCTTAACAGACTGTAGGGGCAAGTGCTGTTAACGAGCACCTATGAAGGCCGAGGGGGTGGGTGGCCAACACCACGCCCGACCGCCTTTGTCTCCCCAGTCACGCTGTTTACACACCGCACCAGGTACTCATTTTGAGGCTGAGTCGACCTAGGGGAGGCCCAGGACCGATTCAGATAATCGTCGCCGGTGTTGGCCCTGAGCGGGAATCGAACCGCTACACCACCGCTCCCCACAACACCTACACACACACACATCCACATACCTTCCTACTTATATACACACGAACCCACTAACCTCTATAACTACCTACTTACACATCTAACTACCTATCCACACACTTACCAACACGCCTATCTGTACACCTCACCAACTACGTACGCACCCCTATCACTCTACATACCCACATACCAAGCTACACTAAACCAATTCAAATTCCCAACTACCTACTCAACTACCCACCAACACACCCACACACCTATCCACACCTACCCACACACCTACCCACACACCTACCCACACACCTACCCACACACCTATCCACATACCCACCCACACACCTATCCACACCTATACACACCTATCCACACCTACACACACCTATCCACACCTACACACACCTATACACACACCTATACACACACCTATACACACACCTATACACACACCTACCCACCCACCTACACACACACCCACACACCTACTCAACTACCCACCAACACACCCACACACCTATTCACACCTCGTGTCTCTCTACGTGACTGTCTTTCTCAAGTACGCGTGGGATGGTGTGTCTTGATGAATACCTGTACTGGTAGGGATGCTTTGTCTTTGCCAATTCCTATACTGTACGTGTGGGGCAGTGTGTGGATCTCACCTGTACACGTGGGGACAGTGTGTCTGTCTCAGTTACACGTGGGTCAACGTATCTGTCTTACGGGGAACCAGTGGCACCCGATGATTTCCAGGCAAATGTGTTAATCACAGATACACGTCGGACACATTTTCACTTGTACACCTGGGACACAGTCACAGAGACGCATGGGTCACTCCATGTTTGTTTCTCACGGGTACGTGTGACACATCGAAATTTTCAGTGGCCTTAGCGGGTACACGTGGCAGGACACCGTTAGTTACGTTGGGCAATGTCTCACGCATACGTTGAGTACGTAAATAAGTGTCTCGTCTGTCTTCAGGTATGCCTGGGACAGTTTCAGGCCTACAGATATGTCCGTGGGACACGTGTCAGTCTTTCACAGATACATGTGGGATACTGACATTGTCTGTCTCACAAGATGAACTTTTATGGGTACCCACTACACATTATTCTTTACAAATACACCGTACATAGGGGGGTGTATCTTTTAAATTATACACAAGGTAATCGTGTGTATATATCACAGATTGAGCAACCCATTAGATGTACGATTACATACCTTGTGATTCTGTCTACATAACAAGATGGCCATACATTCAGTTATTTTGAGCTGTGCGCGTGTTACATTACAATCGCATATCACAGGTAGAGGTGTGCTACTCGCTCTCAGTATCGCAGAAAGAGGTCTAGGTTAGAGATCTACTCTCCACATTGTACTTTACAGCACAACTTTATTATTGGGATGAATGGTTTTATAAGAGACTTCTCACCTGGTTTAAGTGAGCCTGGAGTTTGGTTATTGCCGGACATTCATAGATTACGGAGCACCGATCCACATTGTTTGGGGCAACACACTCGCCATCAAAATCTCACGTTCCCACAGAGGCCATTTCTTGTTGGATCTGATACACAGTACTGTACCTATTTTTCCACTGCACAACTGAGCCGTGCTGATGCCGATCTAAGCCCGGTTGTGACTAAGCAGTTTTTTTTTTATTCCCACTTCAAAACCCAAGCCGTTGCAGTTTAAACATCTACGTGCCTTTACCGAAAAAACCAAACAGTATGAATCCTTGCAGTCACGAAATCTTCAAATCTAGAATTAAGCTTAAACATCGTTCGCATTCATTGAGTCCAGAAGTGAGGACCGTAGAAGATGAGGTGATGCCTCCCTCACAGTGTGCTTCAGAGGTCGCAACCGGGTACCCGATACCCGTACCCTACCCGATACCCGGCTACCCGTACCCGGCCAGGTACGGGTATGGGTGCCCGTTTGCGACCCTGGTACGGCCGGGTACGGGTAGGCCGTGAGTCACTGGTGAGTAACCGTTTGTCACTCATTTCGGGTAGGGTACGGGTCGGGTAGGGAACGGGTACCCGTACCCTGGTGCGGCCAGGTACGGGTAAGGAATCAAAACCCGTTTGCGATCTCTGCTGTGTTTACACCAACAGACGTCACACGTCATCAACTATCCAATTAGCCCCGAACCATGTCCCTACTTGGTCCCGAGCCAGATATCTTGTGAGGCCAGGGGTTACCACGCTTGGTTTCCAGCTCGGCATCGGAAAATATATTTGTTTGTTAAACCTTTTTTCTGAAGATGACCGCTTGTGTTGCGATCGAAACGTCGTAGTTTTTATAATTTTTTAGTAATTTTCTTTCAACCTATCTACGTGACTTTACCGAAAGACCCAAGAATATATTTGGGAAACCGCAAGTGGAAAAGCGTCCCCATCCTGATGGGAGCCCTGCACGCGTTTGGCTCGGGCGTGGCCAGTGGAAAAAGGGGGTGTGATGGTAAAACCGGGCCCCTTTCGGATGGGGGCTTCATAACAGTTTGAGGGAGTTTTCTTGAAGAGGAAGACACGTGGATCGTTAGAGGTCAGAACAGTGTACTCGCACTGTTGAGATTCTGGATTCGAATCCAGGTTTTAGTTGTGGTTAAGACACTTAGATCGACATGGCATCTCCGAATAGCACGGTTGGCTACGAACGGTGCGAAATAAATTATACACACATTGTGATTAATCTGGGGTCTCAAGTGTAGTGAATTGATGGTCTTGAGCTGGCCACCAATGACTCGCATAGAAACCCATAGACTCCGACGGAGATGCAGAACCATAGACTTGGATAGAGACCCAAAGGTTCCCACAGAAACCTGTAGACTCTCAAAAACCCACGGGGCTCCCTTAGAGAACAACAATACAGTCACAAGAGAATGAGCTGTGATTAAACCGGATTCATGGTCTCAGCCTGGTCACCAATGACCGCACCAAAAAAAAACCCCGACACATACAATTTAGCCCTGAATGTTATAGTGTTTGGCCATGTGCGATGAAACCGGAGTAACCGGAGGAAAGCCACACCATATGAGGTGGGGTGCAGGGCAACACCTCCCTCTGTTGTCATACCTTGGCCCCATTGCAGCCAGAGTCTACAACTCAACACGTGGTTATTCACAGATAAGTCGTCTCCCCTTATCCAAGTGCTCTACTAAGCAGGCTGAAACCTGCTCGAATTTCTAAAGTCCCACTCGATCAGCCGCATTCCAGGTGATTAGGTAATTTCTAAGCCACGGCTTGGTACTGGCCTTGTCACGTAAATTGCAGGGGAGTGTGGAGGAATGACAACACTACTGCCGGACCCTCCCTTATCATCCCAACTTGATGGTTAATCCTCGAGTTGAATTACATTTTTGTTACAGTGTGTGTGGGAGCGATAGTGTCGCGGTTAGTGCGCTGTGCGACGAACCCGGCGACCCGGGTTCGATTTTCACGGCCAACACCGGTGGCGATTATCTGAACTGGTTCCGGGCCTCCCCTAGGGCGACTCGGCCTCAAACTTGTACCTGGTGCGGTGTGTAAACATTGCCACTGGGGAGATAAAGGTGGCCGGGCGTGGTGCTGGCCACCCACCCCCTCGTGTGCCGTGCCGGCCTTCATAGGTGCTCGCTAACAGCACTTGCCCCAACAATCTGTTGAAGGCTATACGGGGACCTTCATCTTTGTTTTTTGCTACCACAGTGTACAAAGCTGTGCCTTGTACAGAGAAGTTTTTAGTTTTTTTTGTTGAAGCCGTCTCTTTCTGAGCTGCACTGTTGACTTTTACAAAGACGTTTTCTTTTTTTACCCCCCCCTCTCTCTTTGTAAGAGTCACAACCTTAAAACTGGCCAACTGTGCTGGGGGGTGTGTGGGTAGAGACGTGTGTTTAGCTCCAGGCACAGGTATTTGTAGGGGCTGGTTTTCTTTTACACACACACACAGCACTGTATTTCCTGATTCATAAAAAAAACTAGTACAAAGAAACCCCACGGATTTGTTTTCGCCCTTTAGAAAGTGTACACTGCCCCCTTTTTTTTGCAGCATCTTGAGATATTATGGTTACACTTAAGACACCCTCTAAATTAAAAATAAACGTGTATTACTAGTAACTGGTGGTGGGATTTTACCCACTTTCGTTCAGCTTCAAATGTCCAGCACAAGATGTTGACACACTTAAGAACTTTAGCCGATCGTGCCTTATGAGTAAAACCAATTGACTCCGGGCTGTGAAATTCAGATTTTCAGATGCTTGTAGTTACAGCTATAGTTGTGTAAATATATCGGCTTTCTAGCCCATTTCAAGCATCATTCGAGGTTATGTCAATCACTCAGTCACAGTTGTCTCTGTGTCCGATGAAGGGGTCTGTACTGCTTTAGTTTTATGGCATGAGGACAAAATGACGAATGCAGTGTACGTGAAAGTATTTTTTATTATCCCCACTTTCCAGTCGTGACTTGAACGTTAGTGCTTTATCTATCAGTCACATCTTTGGTAATCCGTTTAGTCCTGTTTATAATGGTGTGTATGACCCCTTCCGTATGTGTCAATCACTGTTCCCTTTTTTGTTAACTCACAAAGCTGTAACTTGAAGCGGCTAAATTTACCACCAAACGCCACCTCCCAGTAAACATGCAACGATGGGCCCCAACCGTTCCAACCACTTGCCAACGTTGGCATGTTTACTGGGGTTGAGAATGCAGCATTACTGAACAGTGGCGATGCTTGGGATTGATTGCACTGTGGACGTTAACGACGATTTAATAAAACAAAAACCCGATTTCAAAATCTTATATTAGAATGAGTGTTGTTACAGTATGCGGCACTTTTATTTTGTCGACATCCTGGTATTTTATCTGGAAAGCAAAGTCCAGGATGTCTAACTGCCAGGTTGTTGGAACGGATGCGGGTCTGAAGGTGGCTTTTTATCCGCCCCGCATTCTCATTTGTCGAGGGGCATAAACGACTGTGTTATGCAAACACATTGATGAAGTTGTAAAAAAACAACGTGGCATGGCGTTGGCTAGCCGTACGTGTCTCTGTACGACCCTTTCGGGGCGAGGGCCGCCGAGGTTATTTGACCATACTTCACGTTGGTCAGTGTGGGTTGGTGAAGACGTGACGCCATCGTCCTGTACAGCACTTTTTTTCTGCACCGCCCTCTGCTGCCATAAAATAAAAACATAGCCTCGCAGTAGCCTGTTCTTGAATGGGTGGTGGTCGTCCATACTAAGGAGCACAAAGCAATGTATATATTTGACAAATAATCATTGTTTATACGTTCTGTTACAAGGCAGTAAACATGGGTAAATCTAATGGCTTTGTGCTACAACTGGACCGCACCACTAGGCGTGTGCCAAGCCAACCCAGCACAGGTCAGGAGGCACCAGGGTTTTTCCACTGCAAAAGCCAAACTGTGCCACTGACGTCACACACAACGAACGAATCACGGTTTGTTTCTGGCTCGGATTTGCAAATACCAGAGTCATTGGAAAACCCGCTAGTACCCCAAGGGTCCCGTGCTACCTTAGCTTGGATGTGCCAGTGGAAAAGGGTTATGTGGCTCTGGTTACAACGAGGCCTGTGTCGTAGGCCCAAACTCTTCTAACACAAATCCACCAGCGGCTACCTATTATGAATAAGAGAACCTGAGATGAACGCAGTAATTTTTGTCCTCGAGTTAAAACTAAAATACCAGGTAAGGCCCACGGCTATGTAGCTCTTTTTCAGAAGCGATCTGGCCACAAATGATAGCTCAACGAAGCGGTTTAGCATGTGGAAATGTTTAGCAGGCAAATACACTGAATGCATGTTTCTAAATGTGGAAGGGAAAAACCGGCGGACACGAAGAAAAATCCACACAACCACGGGGAGAGAGACATGCAAACTGAAAATATACAGGTGTCACGGCCTGGATCGAACCTCCGACCTCCTGTATACCAGGCGAGGTACATTGTGAACCTTACCACACCTTACGATCAGGGTGAGATGTTTGTTTTGTCACTTGAGTGTCATGCACATGCTTTGAATTTATATTTTTCCGCCATACAGATAGACCCCCCAAAAGAGAAGCTATGCGGAGGAAGTGGACCAGTGTGGCACAATCTCAGCTTGGACATGGAAGCACAAATGTAACAATGTTACTTTCAAAAAAGAAATACTTAAATATATTGTAAACACTGTAGGAATAGTGACTAAATGAATGGACTTTTCAAATATAGAAAGTAGTGCTAGCATTGGTTGGATTAAATTAATTGCCCCAATAAATTGTAATCCTGTAATATTTGACCACCTTGGTGATTTGATAAATTTTCACGTTCGGTGTCACAGTTCGATTCAGGAATCAAACATTTTTTTTTCCACTGCGATTCATGTAACAGTGCAAGGGTAATTTGATGAATGACATATACATGTATACAAATCAGAAAAAAATAATTGTCACGTGCATGACTTGATGATGCTTGTTGTGATTGTAATAATTGATGCATCTTTTTTATACAAATAATGTAATTTGTTAACTAGGAAAGCCTCATTAAGTCTTAAGACTTTTTCAGTATGCATTGGGATGTTTTGACAGTTCCATTTAAAGGAGGGCTTTTCATGCGAGTGGAAACCAGAGTACCCAGAGAAAGCCCACCATGCGTACAAGGGGATCAAGGGAATACCACTGAAAACTCCGCACAGATGGGTTATTGAACCTACTTGCTGTACTGCCATCTCCCCGCCACCTCGTAGTCCAGCTGATTTGGGAGTTTCACAAATATACGCGTGATCCACCAACCCTTGCCTTTAAGCGGCTGGTTCGTATGTCTGCCACAAGAAGAAACTCGCTGTTACTGGTGGCTGGCCCACTTTGGCTCCACCATAAAACAACCCTCCAGTGCTCTGGTTGTGTGCCTGTTTCAATGCATTGCTTAATGGTTGTGTTTGCTCTTGCGAAACTGTAACATAGCAACTGTCTGCACTGTGTCCTCCATGAAAGTGTGTTTAACAGAGGCAAATTGTCTTCCAAGAAAAAAGGACTTTTAAAAATGAACATTCTATTATACGGAATTCTATTTCAGCCTTTTGGAGTGGTGGCACAGTGGTGTTGGGGCCCAGCGCGCACAGTGGTTAGTGCATTGCGTTATGAATCCGCCAGCCCGAGTTCGTTTCTCAACCACGGCTACGAACAGTGGTGAGTTGTACCGATCCCTTGCTGGGTGTCCGTCTTGAACAACCCGCACTGATCTACGTGGTGAAGTATGTTCAAACAACTCGTGACAAATACGGCATGGGGAAGGCCTTCATCCAGCAGGGGATTGACAAAGGGCTGTAAATTGTTATGATACTTTTTTTCTATTTCACTCTAATCCGTTAAAGCATTGGCCTTTCTTGCCAGTAGGACCTATTGCCCAGTTGAGTTATTTTGGCCACGTGGGGACCACAATTGAGGACCACAAGTGACACAGGATTTGCAAACAGTTCACAAGCGATTCCTCTTGCCCTGATTTACAATGTGTTGTGTGTGACAGCTGAAGAAATAGCTGATTGCCGTACAGCTCTTAAGGTGCGAACACTGCAAAGATGGTCGGCAATTCTACCAATCCAAACACAACTGCTGGTCCAATTCATTCAGGCAGATTGTTGGCTATTATTGTTGTGGCTGGGTGATTATCCAGCCTAGGTCGCTGGGTTCATAGCACAGTCCATGAACCGATGTGCCACTGCTCCACACCTAGAATAGTAATAGTGACATCGAAATCATACCCACTGTTTACTCAGGAGCGCCTCACTGAGTCTCAAGATTATCATTTTTCTCCTGGAGGACCCTGCTTCAAAATGTTTTTTTTTTGCCAGATCCATTCATGAGTGCCTGGTGTGTGCGAGAACACGCGAGTACCCACAGAAAACGTAAACACATGAAAGGGATAACGATCAAAGCTCCACACAGCTATATTCAATCCCTTGCTGCACTGTGAATTCCGTAGCCACCTTACAGCCTAAGCATACCTCGCATGGTATTCCCCGGCAGTCTCCCTTACAAGTACTAACCAGGCTCATACCTGCTGGTATAACACGTTGATGAAGCTGGTTAATCACCAGCGAATCGTTGTACTCGAATTGTAAGTGTCGTGGGTTTACTCTCCAACACACCGGTGTGCTGAAGTATTAGCCGATTGGCACGTTTTGTTTACGTGAAAACCTTACTCTAATGGGTTGTGTCGGGTGGTGGCGGCTTTAACGACACATTCTTTGGGTCTTTCGGTAAAGTCACGTAGATGGGTTCAAAGAAAATATTCTAAAGACAGCCCTTTGATTGGTGGAAAGCCCACCACTGCCGCGGTCGCTGCCCACCACTTGCATTGGCTGCTGACATTTGGGCTACGCCCATTTCAAACCTTTATAAGCAGTTTGTCTTTAGAAGCTAAACCCCCCTTTTCCTGATGACGACCGCTTGTGTTGCGATCGAAACGTAGTTTTTTGTTATTTTGTTATTTTATTTGAACCTGTCTACCTGACTTTACCGAAAGACCCAAAGAATATTAATCCCTGCAGTCACGAAAGCTTTAAGTCGAGACGCATTTATATTTAGCGATCTAACCCCCCAAAAAACCGCTTATTCTGGATCAAACCTTGCCTTCTGAGGCCTGTTGACATTGGGCATGCCCAGGTTGATTTGGCCATTTTTATTTCTTCTCATTCCTGAATGTGGCATAAACATGACAACTGTAATTAAATTTCGATTTAAAGCTTTCGTGACTGCAGGGATTCATCTTCTTGGTTCTTTCGGTAAAGTCACGTAGAAGGGAATTGTATTTTAGTATGTTTTATTTTTATTATTTTATTATTTCCCTTCTACGTGACTTTACGGAAAGAACCAAGAAGATGTAATTAAATTACCGGACCAATTGTGTGTGGTATCCCAATGCACACTACTTGTAGGCAAGTACAGGAACGGGGGACGAGGTGACGTGCGGAAATTAGTCACGCGTTGAAGCCGAGTGTCGAGTGTTTTGTTTCGTTTGCCGTTGCTGGAGTTTGCTTAACATCGCTTGTGGAGAGATTGGAGTTTCTTGAGTGGTTACCACCCCCTCCCAAACGTCGCTTGAGTGTGGTCGTTGATGACTGTTCGTTCCTGTTTTTGTCTGATTATTGGTGAAAACGTGCCTCCATCATTAGCCATGTTCAAACAACTGCTGGACGAAGACCTCCCCCAGCCATTGTCTCTCGCGGTTGTGGGATGTAACAACCCAGTCGAGCTAGTTTGCTGGAGAATGTTAGGGTTCAGTTGCGCAAAACAACTTTGTTCCCTTAGCTCCCATTATGAATAAATTATCAATTAAGAGAGATGTTAACTTAAGCAGCTACCCCCAATTCCTGAAGGGGCTCTCTGCACGTGGAGCGAGACACCAGACATCATGCTGAACAACACGTGGTACAACCTGATAACAAATTGGATAGCCGCCCGGCACAATCGTGAAAACCTAGGCAGTGTAGTCTCCATCTAGCTGAAAACAACACGAAGAGCTATTTGTTTCGAATTCGTAAAAAAACAATATTTCAAGAGCTGCAATGCATGTGAATACGAGACTGTTCTTCATAAATAACATCAGGAAGTGGTCCTGAATGAGTTACATGCGGGTTGCCGACCCTTGCCCATGGTAAACTGGACCTCCATGGTGAACTGGACTTCCACGGTGAACTCGACTTCCATGGTCAGATGTCGGCAACTAAAATAACAAGAAGAGCCAATTTTTTTTTTGGAATTCCAAGAGCCGAACGCGGCTCCGAAGCCGCAGGTTGCTGACCCCTGGTCTTGCTCCTGCACACGGGCCGATCTCATATTCCTTCGCCGCAGTGGATGTACTCCCTGGAATACTTGACCGATTCCATAACCGACAGTGGGGAAAGTGGCCGAGAGGATTCGTTTCAGCCGTTTTGGCAACGTGTTCATCTTGCCTGGACTGTGCTCTCCTCCGCAATCAACGGTCTGTTACATTTAATGCAAGGAGGCGGAGGAGGGGTTTTACCTCCTGGGATTTAATACAGGGTGCTTAAAAAAATGTTTAACACTTCTGAGAATTTGCAACAATACCACGAGAAATGTGCCTCCGGGCTCTGGAGACCACCTGGAGAAGATTCCAGGCGTGTGTTGACAATGATGGCGAACAAGTGGAGACTTTGACTTTCTGAAGCTATTAACATTCATTTGTTATCATGTGACAGTGTATCCGTTATTTTACCATTAAACACCATAGTCCCATATAAGTGCAACATTTTTTTAAGCACCCTGTACATTTTGTGCATTTCCAAAGAGGCATGATGTGCTTTGATGCTGAATGAGATTTCATTTTAGGACCATTGGAGGTGTCAACCAGAAGTGAGTAGATCATGACCAAGGGTTCGGTAAGCAAAATAACAAGAAGAGCCAATTTTTTTAATTCGGTAAAAAAAAACTATTTCAAGAGCCGCAATGCATGTGAATACGAGACGGTGATGGTCCTTAATAAATACCATAACGAAGCCAGTCCTTAAAGTGCCGCTTTCGGCTCCGGTACGGCAGAGGTATGACACTTCACCTTACTTGAGAATTAGATGAATTGTCTCGATTCAGGGTCTGCATTCATTTCAAGAATTACATTTTTTTTTCTGAACTTGTTGCGATGAAATGTAGCGGGGCCCATTACGGATGGCATATACGAGTTGAGAAACATCGATTCTTGCACACGCACTTCGATGTCGTGTATAGTGAGCTTTAGAAACGAGACGAACCGATGCAATGTTGCACCTTTAGTGAACCACGCTCACGAATCGTGACAGCTCATGCCCTCGGGTTTCACTAGCGCGGCTGCAGTGCCCTATTTAATCGCGTGCGTCACTGCGCATGTGTGTATGTGTGTGCGCGTTTGGGGAGCAGTGACGCAGTGGTTAGCGCACTGCGCTACAAACCCGGCCACCCGAGTTCAATTCCAGCTCACGAACAATATGGCATTGTGTGTGTGGTTGTGTCTGTACGCGCGTGTTGTTGTTGTGGGAGTTTATATCCATGTGTACGTGTGTTTTGAACGGTGTGCGTGTGCGATCCTATGCGGGCATGCCGTGTGAAAACCGCGTGTCTGTGTGTGTACCTTTGTGTGTGTGTACCTGTGTGTGTGTACCTGTGTGTGTACCTGTGTGTGGGGAGCGGTCAGCGCGCTGCGCTATGAACCCGACGACACGGGTTCGACTCCCGCTCACGGCCAACACCAGTGACGATTATCTGAACCAGTCCTGGGCCTCCCCTAGGTCGACTCAGCCTCAAATTACAACATGGTGTGTGTAAACATCGCCACTGGGGAGACAAAGGCGGCCGGGCGTGGTGCTGGTCACCCCCCTCCCCCTCGTGTGCCGTGCTGGCACTCCGCTAACAGCACTTGCCCCAACAGTCTATTACGGCTATATGGGGGATCTGTGTCTTTGTTTGTTTTCGTGTTTGCGTGGGGTAGCATTGGATACATTTCGTCTAAGCGGACCCCACGGCGACACACTTATAGTTTGCGTGCGGCCTCAGTAATTTTTTTCGCGTGGGTTTCTGATCAAGGTCCCTGATCGGTGTAGGAAGCAGTGTGGTTTTATAAAACTATTTTTTTCACTTCTTACTAAAATTCCGAGAGGGGATTTCCCACTTGAACACATGTGCCTGTCTGTAGGCTGTTATATTTTTAAACCGTCATCAGCCACAGTGGGTGGTTGGTGGGTGGAGTAGATGTGTGTTCTGCATGTTGGCCATATGGATTCACTGACCAGCAGATGTTTGTTCTGCAATTTGGCCATATGGATTCACTGACCAGTAGATGTGTGTTCTGCACGTTGGCCATATGGATTCACTGACCAATAGATGTTTGTTCTGCATGCTGGCCATATGGATTCACTGACCAGTAGATGGTTGTTCTGCACGTTGGCCATATGGATTCACTGACCAATAGATGTTTGTTCTGCATGCTGGCCATATGGATTCACTGACCAGTAGATGTTTGTTTTGCACGTTGGCCATATGGATTCACTGACCAGTAGATGTTTGTTCTGCATGTTGGCCATATGGATTAACTGACCAGTAGATTGTGTTCTGCATGTTGGCCATATGGATTCGGTGACCAGTAGATGTGTGTTCTGCACGTTGGCCATATTGATTCACTGACCAGTAGATGTGTGTTCTGCATGTTGGCCATATGGATTCACTGACCAGTAGATGTGTGTTCTGCATGTTGGCCATATGGATTCACTGACCAGTAGATGTTTGTTCTGCACGTTGGCGAGACATTGGGATAATGCGGTTAAAACTCGCACGTCTAACTGACGCCTTCACACACTGGCCAGCGAGCGATTGAATGTGTGATTTCCTTACACTTGTCCTTGGGATACTTTGCGGCGATGATGCCAGATGTTACTTGGCAGGTCGGGCCACGTTGTGGGAGGTTGTTGGCCCGGGGGTGAAGCAGCCATCGATGAAATGAATAAGGGGAAGATGACCGAAAAAAGTGACTTCCACTTCATCTCGAATTGTCATGGAAAAATTGTGCTTAAGGCTCTCAGTGCTCTGACTGCATTGGGTTGTGATTAATGATAATATTAATATACAACCGGTGACACCGAGGAAGCCTTGAAACATTGTCCAGAGTTTGCTTGCTCAAACAAAGTCTGCTGGGTAATATTATTCTGGAGAGGCAATAAATAGGCTGATGGGCGAGAACGTGTTTGTATTAGACAGTACTTGGAAACGGAAGGGAGTTGTGTGATGTGAAAAAAAAGTGTTATGATTTGTAAATCCACTGCTGGATGAACCCCACCTCTCCCTCCTCCCACACCACCACCATGTCGGGCACGAAAGTTATTTGTGCGAGTTCATCGACCGTACTTCTTCTTCACGCCGGTCGAGCTTACACGAGTACAGAACAACGGCCGGATTGCTTCACTGCCCTCTGCTGCCCGCTGCTGCCCGCAGCAGCCTACGACGCCTGTTTTAAATGGACGGCGACCGCCCCTGTCGACCCCGCTTGGCTTCCAAGATTGGAACGGGGGACTCGGTCAAATTATTTGCGCCGATTCCGATCGTAGACTGCTCTTTTTTTTCTTGCTTGAGGTATTACACACTATTAGTGCTCCTGCACTGTAAGCTGGTTTCATCTGGCCCGAGCAAGATTAGATCTGTGGGCAGCTTTTCTCATGTGCCTCCTCCTCTTCCCAGAGCAGGGAGGGAGGTCGGTGAGGGCCATGGGAGGGGTGACTTGGCGGAAGTTATGTGACGGGCACACAGCCACCCCCCCCCACTGTACACGGGGCTTCACTCACACCCGGTCTTCTTCAGCCTGCCCCAAGCGCTTCCTCTTCATTCTACATTGGGCAGAGACGCACACACACACACGCCACAAGGCCTCGCTTGCCGGGCCGGTGTGTTGGAAAGGAACGCAGAATCTGTGAACGGTGCCAGGCTCAGGTTTTACTTGAAATTGGGTTTCTCTGATCCGTGTTTGTTTTTGTGTTGGGCCGCGTAGTCGTTTTTAATGTCAACATTCTTGTCATGAAACCCTCCACCAACCCGACAAGATGATCAATTTTACAAAGATTATATTTAGACGTGCCAATGTATCGATCACATTCTCGCCAATAAAGCTCCTCGCCAGCGGCTTAACACTCTTCACGAGTGAATTTAGCACCAAATCAAACTGATTCGAAGTTCAGAAAGTTCAACCGATAATCCGCTGACTCCGCGCTAATACACGTCGTGACATCACCGACTGGTTTAAATGAGTAATTTCCATTAATGCGCAATTCGTCAAAATTCAGCCCCCGCTACTACTTTCAAGTGTTGATTATATCAAGTGCTTTAAACACAATGACCTTCATTGATATTCATGATTGGGTTTTCTTCATTTTGAAGCTGTTATGATGAGTCATGGGTTATACGTTAGCAGCCACTTTACCTTCCATCCATTGCACATTCGCACAACTTATTAACACAAGCACATTGTTTAGAGAACAATGTACGATGTGCTGTTTGAAAAAGGCATTGGGCTTGGTCATCAGTAGGCGATGATGGCTGATTGTCAAGCATCATGACTGAGTTGCAGCAAAGGCATGGAAGGCCATCTGAGAGGACGTTCACCGCGGAGATGGAGCAACCCGATCAACTCGTGTGCGGGAGCCAGACGTGGATTATGCATGACAAGACCGTGAGAGATGATGACGGCTTGGGGCGGGGGGGGGGCAGGAAGACTTCGTCCAGCAGTAGGTTAATCATGGCTGATGACGATTGCAAGCGCACAGTAGCGGTGGGTGGTGACTCATTGAAATGATGCTGTGTCAAACGCACTGAACCAGCACACTTAGGTCCTGAATTCAAGTGTATGGGTTTCACCTGCCTGCGATAATTATTTAGCCAGTTTCTCTGAAGTGTAGTGAGGTGATGGCCTCAGCCTTCACCTCACGAATCGACGAAACACCGGCGAAGGAGGGGGGGGGGGTGCCCACTCGAGAACCCAGCGACCTCGGCTCTGTCCCAGTTGGGGGAGTAGTGCCACGAATGAGGATGAAGGAGTTATGATTCAAGTGCCATCCGGCCCACAGAAGCCACAGGGAAGTGAATACCTGTCAGGTGAGCCGGCAGAGATGATCTCCATCGTATTTCGGATGTAAACAATAATTCATAAGGAGTCACGATTCAAGTGCCATCCGGCCCACAGAAGCCACAGGGAAGTGAATACCTGTCTGGTGAGCCGGCAGCGATGATTCCCATCGTATTTCGGATATAAGCAATAATTCATAAGGAGTCGCGATTCAAGTGCCATCCGGCCCACAGAATTCCACAGGGAAGTGAATACCTGTCTGGTTAGCCGGCAGCGATGATCCCGATCGTATTTCGGATATAAACAATAATTCACAGCACTGTTGGCAAGCCACTGCTTTATGAAGGCCTCCTGGTTGGTGATGGCAGGGCCCAGGATTGGTTCAGATATTACATGCCACTGCGATTCCTGGCTGTAACCAGGAATCGCAATCTCAGATGAGGTTGAAAATGTAACTTGTCTTTTAATTGAGGCGGGATATCAAGTAATAATAATAAATACATTTATTTAATTTATATAGTGCCTTTCGACTAGTAGCAAAAATACCGTAAAGCAAGGGGAGGAAAAACTGAGAGAGAACATAATTCAGAGAAGCGAAATTAAAACAATGAATGTGTCTAATAAGTGATGAAGGTTATAATGATTCAAAACCATGCCATTGCTTCCAGACTACAGTAAGCTTACAACCACAGCAACGCCTCCCCACCCAGTATAACCGCAAAAAAAGTCATTAAATTTCGATTGACACTTCGTACGGCGTATTGAAAACTCCAAAGATTTTTAAAAAAAAAATTTCGTTTTGATTGCCACGTTAAAAAACAGTCTTCACAGGGCATGGAAAAGCTGTGCCTCTGGATGAAGAGGCCTATTGAAGGGAACTCCAGAAGTAGTTCTATGACGTCATCTCCCGGGCCCGTTCTCTGACACGGTGAGACGTGGTGACGCTGCTAGAGTTCTCCGAACAGAAATGTCTTTGTCTCATGTCACGCTGCCCATAGAACTGTTAGAATAGGTTTTGTAGAAATAACATTTTTTTTACAAACAACAAGAAATTTGAGTAAACGTTTATCTGTTAAATTTTTTGCGTTAATCGTGGTCATAGATGATCGTTTTCAGCAATGAGTGTGGTGGTCGTGTAAAATTTACTGTTAGATGTTGAAAGTGACATTGTTTTATTGATGGGTGACGATTGTCAGCTGTGTTTTCTAGCTTCTCTGCACAACATTAGTTTTTGGGAAAATCTTATTGTCTTTTCTGACTTGTATTCCAGTTTGGGCTATCGGCATCATGTTGCGAAACAAAATATACATTCGAACTCGCAGAGCAGTCCATCACCCTGTGTTATAGATAATGGCCCGTGGAAGTAGATTTTTTCCAACTTCGCCTGAGATGCTTCAATAATTGACCCTTATTACTTGCACAATAGGTGTGTACTGTACTTTCCACATGCTCTGCTACAGATACTTGTCCTCATAGGCAGTCCATCCAACTTTTTATTAAATCATCAGAGCTGGAATTTAGCCATAAAAGTGAATATATGACAATCCAGTTTAATTATGGGTGCTCAAAGCCACATTCAAACCCAGAATCTCAACTGTGCCAGATCAGTGCTCTGACCCCTGAGTTACCCAACTACTTCAAAAAACAACAAGTGTATATATATATTTTAAATGTGGGTGGTTCACTCTTGCAGGGGGAGCCGCTTGTTATTCCACTGATTGCCTTTTGGCTCCAGTTGTGGCCTAGCTTGTGTGACCCGAGTTTTGAGGGACAACTACAGGGCTCAGATTCTTCAACTCGCCAGCAAGCGTGGAAAGTGATCCGGCCCTTGGCTGAAGAGAATGCCGCTGACGTAAACAACCCTCAGCTGTAGTGATGCAATCTTCAGTTATAGATTACTAAACGGCCCGAAGGACAAATAAATACTTCTTTCCGACTGGCACATCCAAGCTGAGCCACAGTGTAGGGTCTCATGGTATGTTTGATTTTTGCTATGGGTGGTTTTCCACTTGTTATTTGCCGTGCCAAGCCAGAACCAAACCATGATAACCTGGCCTCACAAGATATCTGAAAATATGTTTGGGGGCATCCATTTAGTACATACGCATGGAGGGGGGAGGCGGGTGTGAAGCCTCGATAATAATTTGTCTACATTGGCCTTCAAATGAGTTAGATAGTCTGCTGTGGACGATCTGTTTGCTTAAACACGTTAATATTATTAATCCTTGATCGTTTCTGCGTGGATTAAATATCGGCCGTTGTATAGGATTGGGGGGGGGGGGTAGAAAGTACGTGTGCGTACAGGGAGGGGGGAAGGGGTCAAGTTTTGACAGATTTTTGCATGCCTACTAAATCGATGGCCTCTTAGGGGCCAAGTAGGTCCCAGGGGCCTGGCTCGTGACTCGTTTAATTGTGTGACATCAGTCCGTACAACTGTGAGAACACGGCGTTACCGCGTTCATCTACACGCGGCTGTGCTCATTCGTTGTGCGTGTTGTCAGTGGTACGGCTCTACTTCCGAAGTGAAACAAAAAATCCAGCGCCTCCTGAGCGACACAAAGCTGGCTCGGCAGGGCCGGCACAGCTCGGTTGTACGGTGGAAAAAGAGCTGGGGTTAACTGGCGAGGCTGTTGTGGGAATCTGGGACGAACCCGTTCACAAGCCAGCACGGATTGCTCCCCCAGTGGTCGTGAAAACGTGGCAGAGGTCAAACCGCTGAGGACGATACGGTCCAGCCCACCCACCACCCTCCCCATGCCGTGCGGCCAGCTGACGATGTTTGCACGGGACACACACGTCAACGCACAAGTCAACGTTCGCAACGCGCGGGCTTTACTCTTCACTTGAACTGTTTATCACTCCCTGCTCGCATTTCCATTTCCATGTTTACACGGCCACTAATTGCGCACTTTGTGATTTCTACGAAAAATCTATCGTTTGCTCTCACTGATGCAAAACACATCTCTCGGGCGAGTTTGCTCTCAGCTTTCAGGCTGCCCGGGTTATGTAATTGTGCCTAGTCAGAGTGGCATAACGCCCGCTGTGTGGCTGTTTCAAGATTAAGAATGTGTATCATGAAGATTTGTCAACAAAACGTTTAATCCCGCAATCTTAGATGGTGTTGGATTAATTTGCGTGTAATGCACATTACGTAACTTCACAGCTTTTAAAAAATTCGCATCAAGTGTCTTAAATCATCCCTCCTCCTCTGTCCAAGATAAATGGGTACACCAGAGTTGGTCAATCGACAGTCCTGCGTCTTGTGGAGCATGAGCACTGCCACCTCTGTTAAAAAGTCTGACCAAAGCAAAAGAGCAGGCCAAAATTATTATTTTGGAGAGGCTCTCTAACGAGAGCTGAACAACACGCAGCACGTCCGATGAGCGCTGTTAGCTGCGTACGGTGTGAAAGAAGTTCAACATATATACAAAGCTGCCTCTACTTGAAACCATTCCGCCGGCAGTGACGTGAGTAAGTAATTGCAGGCCTGCGCCTTTTACGCTCTCCTAATACACTGCTTGTTGTTGGCTAGAGCACAGCGTGCATTTATTCTAAGCTTTCATGCAACTTCTCTTACAAGACTTCTGGCAAACGTGGAAGAGAAGGCCAAGTACCCTCATTGCAAGGCCCGCGGGCCACTGGCGGCCCCTGGTGGCCTTTAGTGCGGCCCCTGATGTGTGCCCCCCCCCCGACAATACACAAATGTGAAAGCACACCCCATCATAAACTAAACTTATGTTTTATTTGACCAGGTTATGCCCACTGATTTACAGTGTATAGCTCCTTTTCCCCAAAGCGACCTGGGCACAAATGATAGCCCAACGAAAAGTGTCTTTATCATGTGGAATGCTGTCACACCCAACGATAGTTTAAAATGTGTGGCCCGCCTCGCACCCATGTCTTATTGGTGAAAGTGGCCCCCCCCCGCCCTCTGAATAGGGTGACTCCTCTTAGACAAGCCAATAACAGGGCGCTATTGGTGGAACCGATTAGCTGCCATTATATATGTCAAAATAACTTCCTTTTGTCTGCCCCGAGAAGTAACATTTTCGAACATTTCACCATTTATTCTCCATAGAGGAGAGGAAATGGTCGTTGGTCCGGCAGAATAGTCCATGGCGCTGGGGGGAGGAGAACTCACGGTGCAAAGTCGGAGAGAACATTGACTGTTATCGTAGCAATAGCAGAGTGGCAAGGAGGCGGCTGAACGACAGCTCGGAGTTCATGACTACACGAAGCTCATTACAACATTGACCGTGTTGTAATAGCAATAACAGTCACGTCGAAGCCGCTGAATGGTGGTGAGAAGTTTATGTATGCATGGATGTTCAACTTCTTTCGCATCGTACGTAGCCAACCGTGCTAATCAGAAGTACGGGAAAGGACAACAAACTGAACGGAAAAAACAATCCGAAATAATTAGTTTTCAATCTAGACGACACGCAGTTCAAGTTATGACAACATCTAGTTCAAGATGACATTGATCACGTTATAGTAGCAATGGAGTGGCAGGGAAGCGGCTGAAGGACGGCGAGAGGTTCACGACCACACTAAGTTCTTTACAACATCCACCGTGTTATAGTAGCAATAACAGAGTGACATGAAAGCAACTTAACGACGGTGAGAAGTTTACGACAACACAAAGTTTTAAGACAGCGTTGATCACGTGATAGCAGCACTAACAGAGTGAGAACAGAGTGGGATAGTACGATGGGTGAGAGAGTGAGAGAGAGGAGTGTGACCCTGAGCTGATCGGTGCGCTGTCTTGTCGGCCGCAGATGCTGCTCGACTGCCCCAAGGCGCGGCGCGAGGTGGAGATGCACTGGCGCGCATCGGGCTGCCCCCACATCGTGCGCATCGTCGAGGTCTACGAGAACATTCACCAGAGCAAGAAGTGCCTGCTCATCGTCATGGAGTGGTGGGTCTCGCCGACACACGCGCGTCTCGTCCGCTGAAAGGGAGACCGAGGTGTCTGATGGCGTGGTGTGTGGCTCGCTGTGCTCTGTTTTTGTTGTTATGACACAATGGCGTGGCTGGTTATGGCGTTCCTTGGCGTGACTGTGAATGGATACTGTGCCGCGCGGTGTGATGCGGTTGTTGTGGCTTTGCGTGTCCGTGGTGCGATGAGACATTGCGTGGTGTGACGTCATGTGTTGTCACGTGACATGGTTGCGGCTTGTTTCGACATGGCCTGGGTTTGTCTTGGTATAGCTTGGTATCACGTGGCTTGATTTGGTGTTAATGGCGTGGTGTGGCGTGGCCTGGTGTCACCTTCTTATCCTTGGCATTTCCCCCAATTGTTTGTGGGGGGGTGTGCCTTCCTGGTGTCCTCCTTTCCCCGCCCATTCCTGTCCTGGGCTGTCATCTCCACGTCCACTCCACGGCTCTAGACATCCTGGCTCACCGCTTAGAACCGACTCTTCCTAAGGCCTCTCGGTCTCAGCCCTGGTGCGTCTATGCCCGTCGCTTTGTTTTCTTCCGATGTGGTTTTCCTCTCTTATTATGTCACGTCCCTCTAGCGATCTGAGTCAACCTTATTTGAGCTCTTGACGTGTTTCTCATCTCTCCATGAATAAGAGGAAGAAGGTGCGTCGTGGCATCGTGTGATTTCGTGCGGTGTGAGAGGTGTGGCGTGGCTTGGCGTAACGTGTTGTGATGTGGCAAGACGTTGTGCGGTGGATGGTGACCGTTTTACGATCGGTTTTGTACAACATTTGCCAAGTATGGCCAGATGAATTGGAAAGCGTCCCATCTCAACAGATCTCAGACGCTAAGCACGGTCGAGCCTGGATGGCGACTGGATGGGCGACCACCTTGCACAAACAGTTGTTATAGGCGGCTGTGGGGCTACGTATTGAGAACCAGAGGGCAGTGGAAAAAAACCCATTGCTGTACTGTACTATACCGCAAGTCTATGCTCCCAGCTTTAACCAACCCACGTTGACCAGCGTGATGAAGTATTGTCTAACAGTCCCCATGGCCGGCACGGCACGGGCAGGCCTTCATCCAGTAGTGGATGCACAAATGGCTGTAAAATACTTTATTGATGCTTTCAGGGTTAGGGTTAGGACCAATTCCTCGGGTCGTGCTAATGCATTGCCTAAATACATCATGATACTTGCACTGAATCACGTGTGCACGTTGCAAGTTATGGGTTCACGTGACCCATCAAGCAGCTGTGTTCGCCAGAATAATTGAAATGAATACATTCTTTGCTTGAATTGCTGCACTGAATGATGAAAGTTCATTGAATGCTTGGGCTTAGTGGAGGAGATTGCGGTGAATTGTTAGATTGTTACATCTATATATATAAAAGGGAAATTTGTGAATGTGTGTCTGTTTGAAATGTTTAGCATACTTCCCGACATGCAACAAACTTGAAATTTGCCATGTGGGTAGCTTCCAGACTGTACACAATGCAAAAAGTATAAAAATAGACTTTTGTATTTTGGGGGGGGGGGGGGGGGTGGCGCAATAATGCACGGCAAGTGAGCGGTGACGTCACATCTGTGACGTCACATCTGTGACGTCACATCTGTGACGTCACATCTGTGACGTCACATCTGTGACGTCACATCTGTGACGTCACATCTGTGACGTCACATCTGTGACGTCACATCTGTGACGTCACATCTGTGACGTCACATCTGTGACGTCACATCTGTGACGTCACATCTGTGATGTCACATCTGTGATGTCACATCTGTGATGTCACCCTCATGCAGCAGCGTCACGCAGCGTACCTCATGGCGTCACGCATCCCCCCCCACCCTCCGCGTCGGCCGAGTATTAATCCAAGACAAGAATCTAAGTCCCGGGCGAAGCCGGGTAGTAAAGCTAGTCCCTTATAAACACCTAACCAAGTTACAGGCTACGGTCAACCCAGGTTAACTTTGCCTCTAAATGAGAAATCGCAGCTTTAAGGCAATGCTGGGGTGGGTGAACTGAGTAAAAAAAATGTCTCGACTTGAGTGACTTCATAACCCCTTAGACATCTGGATTGGCCTCATTCACAAGAGCGATGCCGGCACATTCTTTCGTTACGGCCGGAGGGAAAAGCCAACAGTGTTGAAACGTGCTCTGCTCAAGTTTTTTTTTTCAAACCAGACGTGGGGTTCCCCCACCTGGTGGTAAATGTAATTACACAAAAGAAGTGTTAGTGCAGAAGTGAGCACGCCCCTTGCAGGAAGGAATGTTGTATGCATCTATGTTGGACCTCTTTCGCACCATACGTAGCCACCCCGTGCCTATTGGAATGTTAAACAACTATAACCCATCACATTTTGTGGACTAAGTAAACTGACCTCCGCTCGCCTCCACGTAACAATTAAATACGCCACCGCCGTGCTACTTTATCATTCCGCGTACTCTATCACTGTACCGCTCGGCCGCGCAGCTCAAGAAAGTAGTTCGTTGTCGACCGCTCAGAAACCGCTTTGTAATTGTGTGCGCGGTTCGCGTTTTGCGAAAAAGCGTTCCCAAATGAAAGAAAAACCGCGTTGAAGTGTGAACACGCGATAAGCGAGGACTTGCCGTGATTCCGTCGTTGCCATGTGACTTGCGTGGGGTTTTGCGGTCACGCGGTGAGGACAGAGAAGCCCCCCCTCCCCTGCTGCCAGCGTCGAGAATTTACAGGCACCGGTTTGTGGGTGGCCTTCATAAGGCACCACCAACTTTCGTGGCTGCGATCGATGGGCGCTCCGCACGTGGTGGCCATGAGGCACTGCCTGTGCGGCGCATTCAGGACGGCGTTTTGTTCGCCCATTTCTGGTGTTTGTTTGTCGGCGGAGATGACGGATAATGCCCCCTTCGCTGGGCAGTTTTTCATCTTTAGATGGACATGGGTTGGGGAAGCTGCCGCGGTGTCGCGGTTAGCTGGACGGTACAATCCAGAGGTCGCCACTTGAAACCCCAGGGCATGGTAGTTGAAAGGGTGGTGCCGGTTTATTAAATTTCCCCCCCCCCCCCCCCATTGGTCTCTCCATCCAGCAGTACAAATGGGTTCACGGCAGATAGCCGATCGATCGGCAGGTCGTGTCATTCATTCATTGCGCGTGGTCAGCAAAGGACCATTGCGCCAAACGTGTGACCCCTTGCGAACAGCGATCACGTGAAACTGCTCTTGCTGACATACACCGGTGTGTCTCGAGTGATTTGTTTGATCCACGGTGGGGGGCGGGGGACGACGGGGGGCGACCACGGGAAGCAGCGCCATTCCTTTTGAGGGTCGCGATCCACTTCCAACGTTGACCGCCAATTTGCTGCGCATCGTGCGCGGTGGGGTAAAGCATGGGCACCCCTCAACCTCTTCCAAGACATCTGGCCAACGTGGAAGAGGAGGCCAAATACCCTCCAGAGAGGGGGTTTTCTAGAGCTGCCACGAGTGGCGGCTCTTCAGCCTGCAGTGGCGTGAGCAAGCAGTTGCAGGTTTGCGCCTTTATCCGCCTTTATCCTTCCTTGCCAAGAGTCAAATGACTGTCATTTTTGTGGCGAACGTCTCAAGAAGATGGGGGTTTGGCAGGCTCTCTGCACCGTTGCGTTATTTGTTGACAGGGTGAAATACATCTTGGGAACTTAAACAAATGCATTTTTGTCTTGACCACAACGTTTTCTGCGAACAAAACCGATTCCCAGAAGAAAAACGCACATGAACTGATGATGTGCATCTTTTTTAAATTAAGTATTGTGGTCGTGTCTTCTATATTTTTGTTCCCCTAATACCTCCGGCTGATGAAACTAGTCGTTCACATGCTCTCACATTAAGCCAATTAGAGCAAGTAGCTAGTTATTATAATCCTAAATTAATTGGAATCACAGTAATTGGTGTTTGGTTGGGTCTAAGGTCTCCTTTGTAGAGGAGATATTGTGTCTTACTAGGCAGCCACGTGATTGTAATCAAACACATCGTGTGTTGTAAAGGAAGTAATAACACGTTGGATAAAAAAAATCATCTAAATACAACTGCGTCTCTCCAGACCCTCCCAGGCGACCATACAAAACATTATTATTATACACAAGCAATATATATAATTTAAATAGCATTAACAAAGAAAACAATTAAATAGAATTGACACAACATACCATGCTTAAGCCATCTTAAACACCACTATCCCCATGCTCGCGAAGAATATATTGAAGTGTGAATTATTATAAGACACCTCCCCCCCCCCCCGTATTTAAAACATATGTTGGTGGTTGAATCTTATAATCTGGTAGGTGTGTATGTGTCTGAGACCAGATTTGTAAAACTTAATTGACACTTGGCACAAGTTTTTTGGGTGCACCATTCTTTCCGGAGCATCTTATAATCCAGACAATATGGTAATTAGCTTATAAGCCGCACTGCTGGAATTAAGAACGTTAAGCTGGTGGTTTGTGAAATAATTCTCACTATTTAAAAAATTAACGCACGAATGTGTAAATTGATAAACGCGGCATGCGGGGAGGCCTTCATCCAATAGTCGCATATAGCAAAAGGCGTCTTAAGAGTCAGGAAATAAATGAAAAAATAGTGAGGTGTGTATGTGCACTCGCCACTGGTAGGTGGCTGACTTGGCCACGTGGGGGCATTGCTATGCCCCCACTCAACGTTCTAGCAGCAGCAGCAGGGGAGGGAGCTGCCACACGAATCCCGACTTGCAAGTTTTGCACGGTTAATTTTAGCTTGTGAAAAAAATCCCCCAGCCGCAGAGAAAAGCGGTAGCACTCGCGAGAAAATTAAATGCATGTCACCCTTACGAGAGAGCTTGCTTCTTCAAATGTCACCACCGGTGGTGGAACAGGAAATGCTGCTGCCTGTGCCGTCGTGCCAAGTGGAACAAACGGTGGGTTCGGTGATCGCTCGTTGGAAACAGGTTTCACCCGGTGACGCTGTGCACACCGGCGTTGCGGCTAAATAATCGATCGATCCATCGATTATTGTTGTGATTATAATGGCTGATCCGTTTAATACGATAAAAATAAGTCGATCGTTTTTTTCATGAATTAATGAGCATTGTTCACAGATGAGATTCGAGATGTGTTCAAAGTGCCCGAGGTTGAGTTGGGGGCAGGTGATGATGATGTCGTCATTGTCATCGCTCATCGCCGCCACGTCTTGCTGGACGTGCATTGTGGTCGGGATGTGTCTGGATGAAAAACTGTTTGGATTTTCCAATCTTTAAAGAAAAATGTCACATTCACAGGTCACTTACATTGTGTACTCGCGTAAAATTTCTAAGCACTACCAAGAATTAAATCCACCGATGGTACGCAACACTATTTTTGGTGGGTTTCAGATCCGTGTAAAACAATGGCTCGGTTTACATTGGCAGAAATTTCGTATCTTGGATTGTTTTTTTTTTTAAGATTCTCGGATTGTTTCAAACATCGGGAGCACATGCAGTGAGTGCATTTCCTGTTTTTTTTAAGGCCAGGTGTGCGCGGTGTCTCATCATTTATAAACGGCTGACAATTATTTTATAAACAAAACATTAAAATTTTGATAATCAATTAATCAATGCATTTAACTAATTATATTATCAGTACTGTTCAGGAAGCCACTTGTGTGGCAGAGGTTGTCTCCCACTTAAGCTAATATTTAGCCCTGGTGTTATTTGCCAAAAACAAAAGAAACATTTTAAAGTAATTTACAACCCTTTTGTGTCGGTGCACATCACCATGTGGGTCATGTGGGGGTTGTTCGGTCATGCTTGACACTGATTCGTGCGGGTTGCGAGAGGGCACGTGCCTAGGACCATTTCAGATATCACTTGGCATCGATGTTAGCCATAGCCGGGATTCCTGCTAGGGTTGCCGGGTTCACCGTACTTGGTGAAATACATTGGATTTGTAAAGCGTCTAAAATTACTTGGCATCTCAAGATGATGTACAAATTTGGGGGGAAGGTGTGTATCCGCGGAGTTTTAAAGAAAGAAGAGTTTGTTTTTTATTGTTTTTGAGCAATTAACAAGTGCAAGAATGAAACAGGCGAGGGAGGAATTGAGGTGTCACGATTTTAAAAGTGACAACAAAGACACTTCGGAGAGAGATAGTCATAGGCGGAAGAGAAGAGAGAGGTCTTGACCCTTGACTTCAGACTTGGGCAGGTGCCTTAGCACTGTGATGATCAGAGGAAGATCATTCCTGACCGTGGGGTCAGGAGCAGAGAAAGTGTGACCTCCCATGAAATGATAGTTCACCGAGGACTTCGATAGAGGATTGTTTAATGGTAACTGGTAAATCATATTCTTGATTCTTTCGGTAAAGTCACGTAGAAGTGAAATAATAAAACTAAACCTAAAATAATAAAATTCTCACGACGTTTCGGCCACAACACAAGCAGCTGTCCTCAGATGGCCGAAACGTCGCGAGAATGTAATTGTTTTATTTTTATTATTTTATTATTTCCTTTCTACGTGACTATACCGAAAGAACCAATAATATGAATCCCTGCAGTCACGAAAGTTTCAAATCGAAATTGAACTGGTAAATCGGTAATCGTTTTCATCATCGATTACTGATTTAGAATGTCGTTAACCGATTCCAGTAGGATTTTAGCAGTGAATGTACTGAATAGCGCGCGCGCGTGAACGTTTCAACCGCGGAGTACGATTGTACGTACATGGGTAAATAGAAGATGCAGCCCAGCTTGCTCACCCTATTTCTCGCTGAAGAAGCCAGCGGAGAGAGGGACCTTTTAGGCCGGAGCGGCGTGGCCAAATTCATGGGCGCCGGTGAGATGTTCGGTGGTAGCACTCTGCGTCACCTGGAGTTTGTGGGTGAAGGGGTAGGGACGGGTTTAGCGGAGAGGGTTGCGCTCATTGAGTCGATGATTTGACGAAGGCATGGATGTGGGTCTCGATAGCAGGGCACGGAGCAAGGAAGTGGAAGGTGGACCGCAGGAGATATTACCCGTTGCTCAGCAGTGGATGGTTGTCCACTGCCTAGAAAGATCGTTTGTGTGCACAGGTGTCTTCCGATAGCGTTTGGATAAATAGACTAATGAACGCACATGCTATCTTGTAAATGCAGTTGAACGACAGTACATATACGGGCAGTGTAAACTATGTCGTCATTCTTGAGGCCATTTATGACTTGCATTGGTCTTGAGGAAATTACCACTCGGTTTTTGCTGACCGTGGAAACCACTTTGCCATGCTGTGATTTCCAAGTTAAAGTGTGGTTCGTATGGCAACCATAAAGAGAGCCCCCGTTTAAACGCATAGATTGCTGCCCGTTAAAACGACCAGAACCAAGTGATTGCTTCGCTTTGCACTGTAAAAGTCCCACAGTTTGTTGTTGATTCCAGGCACGAAGAACATGGAAATTTGGTGGTCATTAAATAACTGTACCACATGTGGTCTTCGTTGTTTAAGGTTTTGGGTAAATGACGATAATGAATTAAACAACAGATGTTATGGCACGTGTATAAAAATAAAATATCACGCTTAACAATAACAAAACATGTAAACAATAACATTTTGGTTCTTCAGTTCTAATCGCTTTACACATCAGACTATGGATTTTCAAAGGCTAATACGTCACCATGCAGGACACGCCAAATTGATGAAGGCGGTAAGCATAGCAGCTTAGAAGTAGATACAACAATGGACTTTGCTGCATTGTTGTATGCTACTCACAACATAACTACATCACCTGTCTTGTGCATGGTGTCAACCCATCCAAGCACTGTCCACGCTCAACCCTGAAAAATGTGACCTTGTCATAAGCCGTTGTGACTGAGCGCAATAAACAACTGAAAACTCTGCTCAGTTGGATTGATAATCATCATAATACAGGTAGGAACAACAGGTTCCACACTGCCCACCAGGGATTATTTGTCTGTCTGTCGTGCATATTTGTCTGTCGTGCACAAATGCGCTGTCCAACCAAGTTCCTACCTGCCCACTCTGAAGGAACGTGTTTGAATACATTTCGAATATTGTGCCGTTCTTATCGCGAAAGGCTATCCTAGGAAATCGCGATGTTTCACGTATGTGTATAGTCCACCAGTCGCGGGCGATGTTGCTTTGTAGCTTTTCCCCCAATTAATTTGCACACAATCGCCTACAGAACATCGTCACGGGGCATTTAACATTCGCTGTGAAGGTTGACGGCGTGAATGCACTCCGCAGTATTTCAGCCGGTGTCGCGCACCATCCCGGCTTTTTGAGGACACGGCAGTGATGCTTCTCGGCTTTGTGTTTCCCTCTTTGCCCCCCCCCCCCCTTCGGCAGCATGGAAGGCGGCGAACTCTTCAACAGAATCCAGGACCGAGGCGATCAGGCGTTCACCGAGCGAGGTGGGTCCCGGTGGGTCCCGGTGGGTCCAGGTGGGGAGACGGCGGGGACGACCAAGGAACGGGCGAGGCACAGGCTGGGGAAAATCAGTCGTATATTTTTATTTACAAACTGCTGTGATGATGCATTAGAGATTTGTAAGATGGATTCGGGGTAAAAGGAGACAATGCAGAGCACGCTTGCCCCTCCGTTGGATAGTAGCTTAGTAATTGTGAAACTTTGCAGTTCCTTTCTGTGATTTTATCTTGGTCTGGTTTTTTCTTCTCTGGGTACGATTTGGTTTCATTGTACTATTGTGATGTGCGTGTGTGCGTGCGTACGCACTGTATGCACTGTAACGCACTTTACGCAAGTGATTCGCGTTGATTTTGTTTTTGTCGATTAACTCCACGATGCCATCGCCCCTTTCAACAACGCAGAAGCGTCGGAGATCATGAGAGACATCGGGAGGGCGATCGAACACCTCCACTCCATCAACATCGCTCACCGTGACGTCAAGGCAAGTCGTTGCCATCTCCCCCACCACGACACGATATCGTCTTGCATTAACGCGGCTCCCTTCATGCACAGTATCCCCAGGACACTGGAAAATAAAATATAACTCAAAAAACCATTGCTCGATCAGTCCCGATTTAAATATAAGCTAATTCAAGCAGTTTTGCCATTTGCGCTGAACGGGGCCCCAGATGTTATTGATGCCAATAAGATCTGGTAATCCAGCCAGATTTCATAAACATTCCAGACTCTGCTGATGAGATTCAAGAAGGCTAAAACCATTCCGCAGTTTGCTTGCTTAAACGAAATGCTGCTTGATAATATTGGTCTGGAAAGGCCAATGGGTTGATGGACTTACATTTGATTTGAAAGATTTGATTTTGCCAGCTGCACTCCTGCTATGGCTTGTAATGAGTGTTCCAGAGTCGGGGAGCATAGCACCTAAAGGCACCAGGCTCCTCATGATTTTCCGAAGATTTATAAAAATGTAACCCCGTGGATCACGTGGTGTATTTGACCATACTTCATCACTCTCGTCAGTGTGGGTTTGTGAAGGCAGGGAGAACAGACGTGGCAATACAGTACAATAGATGTCACTGCACTGCCCCCTCTGCTGCTGACAATGCAGCTCTGCCTCAGCCGATAACGCCTGTAAACGAACGGTGGTCGCACAGCGAATGTTGCTGGTCCAGGCTCAAACCAGCTTAGCTTCTGAGATGTGAGGAGATCTGGGCACATTCCACCGGGTGGTGTTTGGTCAAAGGTCAGTTAAGGCCATGATATTTAAAAGTTCATTTATTTTGGTACAGAAATCCAGTGAAGTGTGAAGGGCTTTGGCAGCGTGGTGTTGTTGAACCAAAAACATTTACCACGGCAAACATTCAGAAGTTGGGCAAAGTTCCTTTATTTGCTTTGGTAAAAAAAGAAGACGATGTTTTTATTTTTCAAGACTCCTTCTCAACTCTGCATTTAATTCCAGATGTGTATTTCCATACGTGATGCTCACTACATCAGTAAGCCATTGCTAAGTATATAGTTTCAGTCGATGACCGTTCACGACACTATGCGGTTCATGTGTTGGCAATTTGGACTGGTTTCTATACGTTCTTTGGGGCAATATTGGTGGGGAGGCAAAATGTGCCCTGAAACGTCTTCCATAAATCACTGTGAAACTTTCCCTTAGCCTCGTACACTACGTCATCCGTGCTTTTTGAAACAAGTAAACGTACGAAGCGCGATTTTGAACTTTTCTTACCGCGTTTATTTCATTATTCGTATTGTAACAAATTCTCACAAAAACCGGCTAGACTGGGTGGCTTTCACTTTAACGGCCCAGCCGGTTTGGTTTGTACTTGTCGGGGATCACGAGAGGGCATCAACCATGGTCGATCCACTGCTGGATGAAGGCCTGCGCAAGCCACCAACCACCTCATTATCCTATGATGTAATAATCCACCCAGCCGCCTGCTCACACATTGATTTCGTTGCTCTATCTCCCTGCTGCTATTCATTGGTTGCCACTCCATTATTGTTCTTCACCATTGGCCCATCGTCCCTTCCAGCGTGTCCTGGCCAAGCCAACTTTCTCTTCGATGTCATTAACCTGCATATATTATCTAATCCACGCGGTTCCTCCTTCAGTCCCTCCCCAATCCGGGGGTTGGCAGTCCTGCATCTCCTTCTCTCTTCCTGTCTCTCCCTCGTGTCTCGTATCGTGCCAGACTCGAGTCGTTGTGCAGCGCTCAGTCTGATCATCAAAATGCGCGACTTTGCCAAGCCCCCCCTAAGTCTCATTGTGTCGTGTCGGAGATGGTTACCGCTGGGGGGCGGGGGGGGGGGGGTTCCTCCCCTAGGTTAGAAGCCGCAGGTCAATGCAACGCGTTTAAAAGTGCCACTGTAAGAGCAACGCCTTATAAATTCCTAGTCTTTTTTCCCCTCTTTTTTTTACACTCTCCCCCCTTACATTTTTATTGCTCGTGCTGGCGCAGCCCGAAAACCTCCTGTACACGTCGAGGCGATCGGACCCCGTGCTCAAGCTCACCGACTTCGGCTTCGCCAAGGAGACGCTCAGCTTCAACTCGCTGGCCACGCCGTGCTACACGCCCTACTACGTCGGTGAGTGCCCTGCGCCTGCGCCGTACCCCCCCAGCCCACCGCAGTCGCCCCCCCCTCTTCCTTACTCCCACCACCGGTCACGCGGAGATCCCGCCGTACCGGTCCTCCGCAAGACTCGCCTCCCTGGTCTCACCTCGGCTTCTTCCAATTCCTTTCCCCGATCTCTTCTCACCGGTATCTTCCTTGCTTGTGTCTTTTCCTGTACCCCTGCGTGCACCCTCTCCCGGATGTGGAGGGCTGCGTGGGGTGCCACGGTGGCAAGATTTTAATTACACCACCTGGAGATCCCGATCCTGACGTCTGTATATTTGGAGTTTGCATGTCTCTGTCTCTCTCCCTGTGGTCGCATGCCTTTTTCTCTGGGTCCTCCAGTTTTTCCCTCCGCATTTAGAATCAATGTGCGTTTGTGAGTATTTGGCCTGCTTTTAAAATCTACGTGATGAGCCACTTCGTTGAGCTATCATTTGCGATAGCCAGGCCGATTCTGAAGAAGAGCTACATAGCTCAATGGGCCTTATCTGGTAAAGTAAAACATATTTTAGTTTTAGTTGTATTTAGGATGCCTGTGTGACTGTGGCATAGCTTGGCTGGCATGGGCCTCTGTTGCAAGGAATTCAATGGTGGGGCTCCCTATCTAATTTGCCCCCCCCATATCTCTAGCTACACTACTGCTCCTAGTGTAGTTTGTTGTCCTTCCTCCGCACTTCCTATTCGCACTGTTGGCTACGTACGGTGCGACAGAAGTTCAACGTACGTGCGTGCGTGCACACGTGGAGGGGGGCTGACTGCGGATGAAGTTTCTCATTCGTAATATTAATGCTCAATGTGAATGTCCTTGACTCGGCAGAGCCTTGCTGTGTTTTAAGACTCTCTTTCAGGAGGGGGTCCTGCGTGGGATGTTTGGCCAAATTCAATAATTAGCGTTCGGCTTCACGTGGGAGGAAACTGGGAGTTTAACTTAAAAGCTCACAGATGAATTTATATCTTCTTGGTCACGTGACAGCCCAGTCGGTTTGGGAGTTGCATAAAGTCTGCGTGATCCTCCAACCCTTCCCTCTGATATTCAGGGTCACGTGCGTAGGCCACAGCAGCAGTCTCAGAATGCGGCGGAAACACAAAATATATTCCGCGTGCCTACCCACCTGATCTCAAACACACACAGTACACGGTCGTGCATGTAAATCACAATCGCCATTTAATTTATTTTTCTACGTCGAGTGTTGCCGTCCGCAATGATTTGTATTTGTCATTGACGTGAGCGTCTATCCCCCGCAGGGCCACAAAGTGTGCCAAGTAGGCTTTTGTGGCAGGCACCTGATTAACTCGCCCTCAACCGACAATCTCTCACCTTCTGTGCACCGCGAGTGGGTGCAGCGCTTGGGGCTGGTTACGTACGCCGACGTGTTTCGTGTGTTGTGGTTTTTTGTTTGTTATTTTCAGCTCCAGAAGTCTTGGGGCCAGAAAAATACGACAAGTCGTGCGACATGTGGTCCCTCGGCGTCATCATGTACATCCTGTAAGTCAACGCGCTTGCCGCCAGACGTCGTTTCTCACACTTTTGCGTCAGCGGATTTGGCACCGCGCGACGGAGACGCGCTTTGGCTCCGCAGTGGCAGCCGTGAGCGTTGTCTTGCGCGCGTAGCGGCGGCGGCAACCAACATCGCCGTCATCGTCGGAATCGCCATCGTCACCATCAGTATCACAGTCGTCATTATCGTCATCATTTGCGCGATGCGCTCGGTCAAAATGTCTAGTGAGTATCGAGGAGGCACTGCTCACTCTTTTGTTGGCTCTTACCAAGCTGGGCAAACTCCACAGTCCAATGGCGGGGACCAAGGGTCATCCACAGTAATGGAGTAATGGCACTCTACGGCGTGACCTGGCTTTTGTGTGACCCCCCCCCTCCCGCCAGGCTGTGCGGGTTCCCTCCGTTCTACTCGAACCACGGCCTCGCCATCTCCCCCGGAATGAAGAAGCGCATCCGCCTGGGCCAGTACGAGTTCCCCAGCCCAGAGTGGACGGCCGTGTCCGAGGAAGGTGAGCGAGACGGCCTCAAAAACATCGCTTGTGCGACTAAGCCACCAACCGCGTTTGGCCTGTTTGTGTGCGTGTTTGTCTTTGTGTGGAGCGGTTAGCGAGCCGGTCCTGGGACCTTCCCTATGTCGACTCGGTCTCAAATGAGTACCCGGTGCGGTGTGTAAACATCGCCACTGGGGAGAGAAAGGCGGTCGGGCGTGGGTCTGGCCACCCACCCCCTCGTGTGCGGTGCTGGCCTTCATAGATGCCCGCAAGCAGAACTTGCCCCAACTGTCTCTTAAGGCTTTGCCGTACGTATGCGCTAGAGGTCGGTGCCATTCTGTCACTTCGTTGTGCTCCGCTCGCAGCCAAGCAGGTCATCCGAAAGCTTCTCAAGACGGATCCGACGGAACGCATGACCATCGCCGAGTTCATGAACCACCCCTGGATTAACGTACGTGCTGCCGCAATGCGCCCGGATTGCCCAGTCAGGCTGTGTAACCTCACTCCAGCGCTGACGCAGACGCGCGTGCGCTTGCTTGTGTGTGTGTGTGTGGAGAAAGCTACATGCAGGTCCTGTAGCCCGCGTATTCCCAGCCACCGCATGACCAAGCAGCTTCTGTTTGGCTGGATAGATGGGGCTAAACGGGTGCGGCACGGGCTAGAGAAGAGGTGGACTGATGTGGTACAGAAGGATGTGGAGCTGATTGGATTTGCTGATGACTGGTACCAGCAGTGTCAAGAAAGGCTTCTGGAGGAGGTTCATGATGGACTCTGCTGGGGAGTTGGAGGCAGTTGCCCTCGAGCAACAATGGAGGGCAGAGGAGTGACGCTCACAGCAACGAGCAGAGTGCCGGGTGGATAAAACGCAACTAAGTTGGCACAGTGGGAAGCACAGTTGGTACATCTGTCATCTCAGTCGGTCAACCCATGGCACCTGGGTCTGTTCCGTGACCTCCTGCGAGCGGGGCTTTGACATTTCACGTGACCTCAAAGTGCGTCTAGTATGGCACAAGCGCCGTGGTGAATTCACCGCCACTTAATGGTGAGTGGCGGTTGTTGTTGTAGGGGAAGCGGTGGCCTATTTGTAATCACTACGTCCTGTAAAATCGGTGAACATCCGTGTCGATTCCCACTGGTAGCCATCATCGGTGGTGAATATCTGAACCTGTCCCGTGCCTCCCCATAGGTAGACTCAGCCTTTCATGAGTAGCTGCTGCTGTGGTGTGCAAAACATCGACACTGGGGAGACTTAGCTGGGAGACGGAATGACTCCCCCGCCTAGAATGCAGTTCTGCCCTTCATAGGTTGTAACAGCACTTGCCCCGACAGCCTTTGTAGGCTAAACCAGGGGATCTTTGTCCCTGTACAGCTATTGTTTGGAATTTACTCTTCCTAGTTGCCCATGCCTCTGCCTTCTCTCACAATCCAGGCTTGGGAGATCTCACTTCTCTCCTCCGTTAAACGAGTGACATCTCAAAGAACATTCTAACAATTGGTTTCCCACCATTTTCTACCTCTGTTGAAGGTGTCACCTCTTCCTAAATTCCCCTCGCTGCTGCTAATTGCAACTTCACGTAACAATTCACAACAAGACACTCCGCTGCTCCTCATGCGGTTGAATCGCTTGACCACCTGAATGTGAAATTGTAGTTGTTGCTTTGCATATACATCAGCCACACAAAAGCAGAACTGTCGATTCATCGTTGACTTGGCCTCAAGGTATTTTAGTAGCCAAACGAACGGTGTGTCACGCTGCATTCTCAATTGTTTTCACGACCCGTGTTTCTTTTTTTACGATCAAACGGACGGTGCAAAATATTTTCGCCTATAAACGCGTATTTATTGTTTACTTTCCTAGAATGGGGAGGAAGATGTAACATGTGGCACCAGGTTTTATTGCTTCTTAACGGGATCGGCTCAATGTTTTTTGTGGTCCACGTGAATTCTGAGTCACTGACCCTTGACGAGTGAGAAACGGTCTATAACTAAACCACCACACGCGTAAACATATTGAACATTTTCACTTAACACACTCGGGTTAGTTGAGAGGCAATGATATTGTTTTTTTTGTTGTTGCAATTTTCGAACTGTGTAGTTGCACAGAGAAAGTGTCATGACTGATCTGCGTTTGTTTAATTCTAATTTGCAGCAATTAATGGAGGTGCCACAGACGCCTCTGCACACCAGCCGGGTGCTTAAGGAGGAGAAGGAGCTTTGGGAAGATGTGAAGGTAACATCATGTGAAGTCTTTACTGTGACCACGCTAGCCTGAGTACTGGTCATCCTGCTCACTGGCAGTCTGTTGGGGCTCAGGCAGTGGGGTTGACGGATCGCTGGAGGATAGGTCTGCATGTGCTCATGATGCCGATGAATATTTAGTTTTTAGTTTTTTTTAGAGCTGGTCAGGTGGCGCAAAGATCAGAGTACTTCGCTCGCCCGCACTGCTAAAGTCCTGTGTTCTAATCCAGGCCAGCCGCCTGTAATCGACTGGACTTTCAGGCATAGGGCGTTGAAGGTCTCAGCCCGGTTGCCAACAACTGGACAAACAAAAACTGTTCCGTGAAATTTGTTTATTTTGCTTAATTTGTGCACATTCTACCTGTGAGAATGAATTAATTTTAAATATTGACTTGATAGCCATGCAATGAACATTACCCTTTGTGGCAGTGCGGGTGGGCAAAGTGCTGCCCCTTGATGTGTAGTCCAGATCCCTGCAGCTCAATAGCCTCGGACCGAAGGCTCCTTGCAGGATTCCGAGTTGTTCGGCGCGAGCGGCACGGCTGCGGAGCATCGCGGCGACGACAACGGCGCTTTAATAACTCGGCGAACGTGCCCGTCGCTTGTGCGTCGCGTGCGCAGGACGAGATGACGAGCGCGCTGGCCACGATGCGGGTCGACTACGAACAGGTGAAGATCAAGACGCTGGAGGACTCGAGCAACCCACTCCTGAACAAGCGTCGCAAAAAAAAACCACCGGGTCTGCCGGCCGTGCTGCAGAAGCCGCAGCAGACGGCAACTGCGAACAATTGAGCCGGCGTCATCGTCCCCCCTCCCAGCCCGGTCGCGCGGATGCTCGCTCGCTCGCCACGCCAGGTCGGCTTCGGCGAGCAGCTACAGACTGCATTGGCGAGCGAGGCAACGGGGAAAGGGGTTGTGACGGACAGATGCGCGCGTGGACGAGGAGTTAGGTTCCACGTTGGACAGCGTCCGCTGTAAGCGCCATGTCGTGCGCGTCCCCTTCTCGTCCTGAGAATCATTGTGTCTGCATCGAAGTGAACCTGGTCGGAAAACGCAAGCCAAGCAATGTTGGTGGTGGGCCGCTCTCTGTGTCGCCTTCGCTGGCGGCCGACTCGAGCAACAGTCTTGGTTCCGACGTTGGCGGTCGACGCAGTTAGTCGCGGGTTCCGTGCCGGCATATTTTTTGACGTCCACTTGATCTCATCGATCCCAAATGGCCTGGACTCCCTTCGTCTCCACGCGTGGCCTTGAACACCACCTCTTGCACCGAGCATCCTCCGTGCGTGCCTGCCCAAAGAGTTTGCGTAATTGCACGGGCGTGCTGGGTTGCGCAGTCGGGAGTGTTTCTTGGGTCTTGGCGCCGGCATCAAACCAAGACGCGTCGGCCTCGTCACAACTGGAATCAGGAGGCGTTTTTGCTCCCTCCGCTAACCCTCATCAAGTACAGCCACGACCACAAACGAACGGGGCGATTTGCGAAAGGGCCCTTGCCGTGCTCAGGTGACGCGAGCGAACCCGGTCAGTGGCTCTGTGGGCATTAAAAATCTACACGAGTATTTCATAACCTACTGGTCCTCTCTATCGGGGTCCCCCCGGCATGTCTGCCGCTGTGTGAATTTTAGAGAAGTTTCTCATCGTGGTGTCCCATGAGCCAGCTGAGTTGCTGTGGCCACTAGCTTGTAGAAGGGCTTGCCAAAACTTGTCTTTCTATGTGGCTGCCATTGCTCTCTCCTAGTTGCTATGAAATTCAACTCTTGTAAACTTTTATTTGATTATTTTTTTGTTGCTGGGTTTGATTTTTTTTTTGCCCGCATTGGGAGGAGGTCGTTTGGGGAAATCCCAAGCAGGGTTTATTTTTTTTGCTGGTGTCTTTCATTCGCCGAAAAAACTTTTAGAACGCTCGGGGCTTTTATTGTTTTTAGAGTGTATTTTTTCTTAACTGCGATGTGGACAGTTCCACGAAATTGCCTCCAGGTGATGAAACAGAAACCAGCGTGAATGTTCTGCGCAGACGCGCGCACGCAGGGTCTACATGCGCTGCACTGTTGCTCTGTTCCTACAGCTGCCCTCGTGAACTCTCGCGTAGTGAAGGAGGTATAATAGCGGAACTCAGTCACATCTTCACGTGGAAGCCTCCGCAATAGCAATAATAATAATAATACCAAAAAATAGTAAAATAAATAAATAAATAAACGTTTTACCCAAACAGTACGAAATGTTATCGATATAATATATATTTTTAAACATATACTGTATATTCATTACTTAGAACATGAGACTCGTTTGAAGGCACCGGAGGTGGCTCATCTTTAACGGAGCTGTGGTAAGCCAGGTGGCCAGGGCACTCAGCTGTTTTGTTATTGGCTTGGCTGTGGAGTCACAAGCAATGCGTCGACATCAGGGTAAAATCACGGTTGTTTTTAAAGAAGGGGCGGGGGGCGACAGGGTTAGGGTTCAGGGGTCAGGGTTGTGATGACCTCAGAGTAGACAATTGCCTTCTGGGAAGACTAATGTGCCACGTAATTAGTCGGGGTGGAACAATGTATTGATTGGTAGATTTTATATGGATTCTTAATGCTCGTGAATATGCGCATCAATTCGTGTGTGTGGGAATTAATATTTTTCGACAAGCCTACATTGTAAGTTTTGGTGCACAGTGGTGAGCGCACTTTGCTTTGAACCCAACCATCTGAGTTTGATTCCGGGCCATGTCTTCTAACACAAGTGGCGAGTGATAACCTGAACCGGTCTTGGGAAACTTACCCCACCCTAAACTCACCCATTCCGACAAGCGTTTAAGAATCGCTAAAGAATCAATTATTTTCAATCCCTTGATGTCATGGGCTCTGGACACCCCTGCAGTCACTTCAGAGAAGCCGCTACCTTTCATTGACACAAAGTAAAGACAAAATGATTCTTGAATCGAGCGGCACCGGTCGACGCTGAATCGCGACGTGCGTTCCACCCCCCAGTAATTGCATGGACGAGCATCACATCGTTTCGCGGAAACTTTTTTTCGAAGACGGCAGTAGCTGTGGGTACGCTTTAGTGTGTCGTTAGCACCTCGACTTTTTGTGTTTACCCGCGTTGGCCCGATGGGTAGGGGACAAGAGACGAGAGGACAAAGTGCGCGATGTGTACACTCGCCGCCGCCGCCGCTTTGTTTATCGTCTTCCTCTTCGCCGTTACTTTAGCCCCGAGCAGACGGTCGGATCGCTGGGCTGTCGCAACCCCGCGCCCCGCAGCGGTAGCATTGCGCTGGCGCGCAAGTCGTCCGTAGGGAGACGGTGCTGTCCGCTTCGCGTTTTATCATTCACGTAGTTCTGCGCCGACGACTTGCTGCTTCTTCGCTTTCAAAAGGGATCCCTTGCCGCTCGCCGTGCGTGCCAACGAGTGGCGTGCGCGCCAGAAGCGATTCTGCCGTTCCCGAGACCGCCACGGACGCGCCACAATGTTTCTGAAAATAATAATAGATTTTCTTGAATCAATTTGCATGGCCCCCAATCATGGCAGTGACTACAGGCCTACACGGTGCAGTGGTTAGCAAACTGCACTAGAAAAACAACAATCTTGAGTTGGATTCCCATGCATGGCTAACATTGGTGGCGAGTAAATTTATGAGCCAGTCTTGAGTGTCACTCTACCCACACTGATGAGCTTGGATAATGCTTGAATTGTCTACATTGTGCACATCAGAGGGCAGTGCAGAACAACCCGTTGTTGCACCATACTTGTGCGCTCCTTCACCAATCCACACTGACGAGCGTGGTTTAGCATGGTCCAATAAAACTGGCTTGACGTGGGGAAGCCTTCATCCAGCAGTGGATTGAAAAGTGGCTGTGACACAATTGCAGTATTATGATTTTACAACAGTCCACATCAAGTGAGCCCGACATTTCGCTAACCGGACGGCACTGTCTCTCCGGCCGCGTGAGGTCTCGCCCACTCTACCCCGACGACCCTCCATGTGCATGAGTCGGGCTGAGGGTAAAGTATTGCTATGGAGTCGATTTACAACATTTGCATGGAATTCGTTGTTACTCTCGGATAACAAAATCCCGGTGGCTCCTGCAAGCGGAAGCGTGCGGATTCCGTGCTCGTGTATCAGTGCTGGTGGTGCGGGGAGCGGTGGTGCAGCCGCGCTATGAACCCGGCGACCCGGGTTCGATTTCCGCTCGCGGCCTATACCAGTGACGATTATCTGAACCGATCCTGGGCCATCCCCTCGGTCGAATCGGCCTCGGTTGAGTCACTGGTGGCGGTGCGTAAACATCGCCAACTAGGGAGACAAAGGCGGTGACCGGGCGCGATGCTGGCCACCAACCCCCTCGTGTACCGTGCCGGCCTTCATACGTGCCCGCTGACGGAACTTGCCCCAACCGTCTGTTCATGTTATACGGGGGATCTTTGCCTTTGGTGCGGCGGCGGTGGCGGCGGTGGTGGCGGTGGGAGGTTAATGAGCGTTCGCTGTCGTGTTTGGTGAAGTTTTTGGACGAGAGCCACGTGGCGTGTGGTGGGGCGTGACTCCGACGTAACGATGCCTGTGAAGACGCCAGCGAGGTAAAGGGCGCGTTCCATTGCCTTGCCCTGGTGCTCGGGCCGCGCAGGATCGCACAGGGTTACGCTTGTCAAGGAAACCCAGGGGAATTCCTCTCCGAGCCGCACATTTGCGATATCCGATTACAGGAAGGCAGTTGAGCAATACCCGGCGGCTCTTTTGCAATAATTTTCCGTGCAAATGTTGCTGTAAGGTAATGGATTTAAAAAAAAAATCTGTATTTGTACTCCCTGACTAGTCTCTACATTTTTGGAGATGTGTTAAAATAATCTATAACAGTTTACTTTCTATTGACAAGCAAAGTAACCCCAATCTTCTGGTTCGGACGAGTGTTGGTGCAATACGAGTGACAACAGCTTGCCGTCTGTTTTACACACACGGCCCTTTTGGACAATCCACTGCTGGACGAGGGGCCCCCTACGCTGCTGTTGCAGGTCGTGAGGCTTGCTTGACGGTATGAACCTCGGCACGCAGGTCAAGCGCGGTGTCGTGAAGTGTGGCCGCTTGCTAACGATGCTCGAGTAGACGTCAACGGAGAGTGAACGGCAGTTTTGTTTTATTCGGATTCTCGGAAGTCGTCGGAGACTTCTCCCGGTTGGGATTGCGTGTTTGAGCTTTTGTTTTCACCGTGCGCCGTGTGCGCGTACGTACGTTGAACTTCTTTCGCGCCGTACGTAAGCCAACCGTGTTAATCGGAGGTGCGGGGGAAGGACAACAAACTTAAACACAAAAAACAGTTCTAAATGAATTATCATTATCATCATTTTTGTATTGATAGAAAGGGTAAAACCTATTCTTCTTTTTTTATACTTTGATACTGGCAAATAAGCCCCATGGTATAGCTACTCACCCCGAGCTATACATGCTCGTATGGTGGCATTGTCTTTGTCCTGTTCGCCTTTTGGCGTGCTCTGGTCTGACACTGGTGAGACTTGGCCGTAAGGAAGATTGCCTCTGGTGTAGGCCAATCAATTTCAAAGACGATGCATTTATAATTATCAGAGCATCTTTGTTAGCATGTTCACCACAAGTTCGCGTGGTTAATGCAGACTTGGTGTTTGAACCTCTTAACATCTGTTTTATTGCCGGAAAGGGTAAAACCTATTCTCATTTTTCCGGAAGAAATGACTTTACTGTGGGCATCTTCACAAAGTTAATGATGCTGGTGCGTCGTGAAAGCTTGGGATTTGAATGTCAGGTTGCGTGTTGAGAAAAGCACACTTGGGATTACAAGCGGCCGCTACAAATCTCCCGTTTGTTGGCTTTCCCTCGCACCTCAGATTTGCACGCTTGTTGCGACGTACGGTGCAAAAGAAGTTCTACATACATGGATGCCCGTTAAAATAATCGGAGGTCAGTTTTATCGGCACCAAACATCGAAAGTGTGCAGGATTTAGGCGTCACATGATCGAGGGAAACAGTATTTTTGTAATGAAACTTCCGGTTTGAGTGTGTGCTTTAGCGTTAAGTTGAATCTTCCTTCCCCGTCATCTTTCCTGCACGTGATTTTTTTTTTTTAAAACGGTGTGGACCCTGCGTTTGCGACCGCTGGCTCATGCTGCGATTGGCCTGTGTTTCCGTCACGATCGACGGGCGACGATGTCTTGATCGAAAAAAATAACTCTCGTTTGTCATCGTCTGTTACAAAGAGACAATCGGTGGGCATTTGGTGTCTTACCCAAAGAGCATTGGTTTTTTTTCAGTCTTAAATTGGAAACTCGCGCACACGTGATGCAGGTTTTTTTGTTGTTGTTGCTGTTTCACCCTCCGTAACGTGCAGTTGCGTTAAACTATAGTCGTTAACAATCACCGCACATGCGAAAGGCGCTCTGTGTACATTTGCGCGCGCGTGTGTGTGTGTGGCGATATACATGCGAACGAGTGGAGGTGCAACGATATGTCATCGGTTCGCTGATGAATTTCAGTTCTTAAGCCCTCGTCGCGTGCATCCGATTGCGTGTGTAGGAATCGATTTGCATTTTCACAATTAGTATGTTATGGGGGTCACATGACCCCCTGCAGCCACTAGTGGCCACTAGCGGCTGCCGCATTCACAGTTTCTGTTATATATACACACATATAATATAAAGGATTTGTTGAATCGTGACCACAAATTGCGATAATTCATCGATTTGCCAGGGCTGGGCATCGGTTGTGAAACCATTAAACAAGTAAGCACGTATAACTGGAATATCGACTGTTGTTAAATCACGCGTGGTCATCATGAGCACTGCTGCTTGACCGGTGTGTGTATGTGTGGGGGGGCAAGAGGCCAATGAGAAGACTCCTGTGCCTTGTGATGTTTTAACTGATTGTATTTTAAAGCACTATCTCGATTTTAAGTGGTTCTTGTGCTTACTGTAGAAACTGCAAGTGGTTGGTGATGTACTTAACAAACAAGCAAAACAAATCATAAACACAGTGATCGGCACCTCAACATCTTTGGTTTCTGCCTGTTTTTTTTGTACACACTGCAAATGTGCACGGCTGCCACTCGACAATCGCCACCCACCACCACCACCATCAGCGCGAAGCACCAACCACTGTCCACCACGAGTCACTTACCACGACCAACCCACCAGTGCACAACCACCGCTTCTAACACGCACTTAGCAAGACGCCAATCCCACCTCACCCCACCTCTTGTTCGTTCCACCACATACTGACCACCACCACCACCACCAACATCCTGATCAACCCCTACCACCTCTCTCTGCAGCCATCTCACCACGCAACTTTACCAAACACTCGCAGCCACCGCCACCTCCTCCACCAGCCTCGCCAATCGCCACCACGAACAACCACCAGCCACTAAACACAAGCAGCTGCTCCACCGCCACGGAGCTGTGAGCATGTGGTGGTGGTTCGACAATAAGTAATCCATGAAGGAAAGGACGACCCCGTGTAACATTGGGACATCCAGACGGCGATGATGGCGATGAGACTGTGCGGTCCTGTCTTAAGCCAAAAATGGTGGTGGTGTTGATGATGATGAGTCGAAGAACGATGGATCTCACATCCATGGATCTCTGGCATAAGGAAAGAGGCGATGGTGATGTGTATTGGTGGCATCAATGGGGAGTGGTTGTGTTGACCCCATTGACCCTGACGTTTATAATTTATGAAACACTCCAAATGTATAGAGGCCAGCAGAGCATGGCTAAATGACGGTGGCACCGGCTCGCCTGTGGTTCTTGTGCAAGGTGCAACTTGCACGCCGACGACACGACTCTCTATTAAAACTAAACACGATCGCTGTGGACGTGAGCCACAACCTTTGCCCTTTGGCATCGAGGAATAAGCACGGTCAAAGGGGGCAATAGTGAAATAGTTTTATATTACGATTTGTGCAAATAACAGGCAGCTCCAGATAAACAAAAAAATTGTGCATTTTGTGCAAACAAAAATTCAGATATCAACACTGTAAATGTTTTCGAAAGTACACGTTCATACATAATGGCTTAAATAATCATACATTATATATTATATCTATTATTTTAATAGGTTTCTCTTACAATTATTAATCACATAGCACAGAATTGATCCCTCCCCACCAAAGCATTGAGATGCGTATACTTGGCTACTTGGGTTATATATTGCTTGTCATTCATGTTTATGGTTGGAGGGGTGGTGGCGATTCATGCAATCAATCGATTAAGTATTATTGACCTTTAATCGACGTGAGTTCGATCAGTCTGCGTCGCATGCCATGAGTCCGGGCGACCTCCTGGAAGCCACCAGGGGCGCTACCATCCACCTCAATATTAGTTTTGCTATAACAACGAATTGATTCAATTTCGACTTAACTTTCTTGACTGCAGGAATTCATATTGTTTGGTTCTTTCGGTAAAGTCACGTAGATAATTTTTTTTATAAATATTAAAAACTTTTAAAACTAAAAACTCACTTATTTGTATTTAATTTTCTATCTACGTGACTTTACCGAAAGAAACAAAGAAAACGAATTGATGTTTGAACCTCTCTACCCTACATAGTTGTGCGTGTGTGAATCGCCCCCCCCCCGTAGTGTATAAGAGTTTATAATCACACCGAATTTGTAACTAATTAATGCAACCTGCCCCTGTCGTGCTAGGGAACGGTGCGTTCCCAACTCCAGTCCTCGCGACTGCAACAATCCGCTCCAGGTTTCCGCGATTACCCCCACGTCAGGTAGCATGGAGTGTATTAAGTGTGGATTCATTTGCACAGCAGAGAAAGTAATGGTAATCGCTAAAATCCGGACCGTGGAGATTTGAGCGGACTGGAGTTGAAAAACTGCTATAGAAATCGGGTAGCTCTGTAAGTAAAATACATTTATTCAGCCCATCACCCCACTGGGGTCGATAAAAATAACTACCACTGTTGTGAGTAAGTCAACAACGATTTTCCTATGGTGAGACTCGGCCCCCGTCAGGTAAATGTGGAATTTTCACCACTGGCTCAGGGCAGTAAACTCACAGCTCATTCATCCGGACATCACGTAGACGTCTTGACCTTTGTGTAGTGTCGGCAGCAGCATAATGCGATATTAGCACCCATGCATTACAGTCGTGGGGCAGCGTTTTGATTTCAGCGATTCGAAAATATATCCCGCGTAATCGTTAGCACCAATACCAATAATAGTCCCTGATATCGTATCCATAAAATCGTTATAGGTCACCGAGGGGGGCAGTGCAGTGGGCACCCAGAGGTCAATGATCGAGGGGAAAAGGTGGTGGTGGTGATGACGAGACTGGCAGTGGTCCTTGGAGGATGTGTCAGCTGTAACCAGGGGAAGACGATGATGGCGGTGATGCCGAGACTGTAAGAGAGTCCCTCTTGAAGGTGAGAGGTCGACCTCGCAGCAACTTCGAGGACCTCGGAGGAATGAAGGAAGGAGGCGGGCGGCGAGATGTGGGTGACCTCTTGACCTACGCTGACGATGTCCGATGATCCGATCACTCCCTCCTGCGCGGCCACGTGTTGCTGATGGCGCCCGAGTGCCTGCGGGAAGTGTGCCGCTTCTTGCCACGCTTGGCGTGAGCGTGGCGAGTGAGATAGATCAGCGAGCGGATGTCCGTGAGCGCCACCCGCAGCTCCACGGGGTCCAGGATCTACGGGGTGGGCGAAGAGGGGGGAGAACGGGGAGAGATCGCATCGGGGCAACTGCGTAACAATGAGAGGCGCTCCGCCTGGAGAATCCTTATTTAGAGATGGAGAAAGATGGGAGATTGAGAGGCAGATGGAGAGAAAAGATGAAGAAAGATGGAGAGCGAAGAGAGGAGAGACATGATGAGAGCAGAGAGATGGAGAGAGATAGAGAGAGATGGAGAGAGATGGGGATAGATGGGGAGAGGTGGAGAGAGGAGGTGGAGAGTCAAGAGATATGGAGGGCGAAGAGAGAGGAGAGAGATTGGGATCTGGAGAGACTCTTACTTTGACCGCAGCGTTGTTGATTCTCTGCCTGAGGCTCTCCATGGCTCGCGAGCCGGGGGAGCCACGCAGAGAGCACTTCTTATTCTGCGAGCAGAGAGGGGGAGAGGGAAGGGAAGAGTCGGCATCTCAGGGCGTTTGTCTACACCTCGGCGGCGCTGGGGCCAAGCAACAGCGCAGGGGCCCAAGCAGCTCAAGGGGCCCAGGTAGCTCAAGGGGCCCAGGTAGCTCAAGGAGCCCAGGTAGCTCAAGGGGCCCAGGTAGCTCAAGGGGCCCAGGTAGTTCAAGGGGCCCAAGTAGCTCAAGGGGCCCAGGTAGCTCAAGGGGCCCAGGTAGCTCAAGGGGCCCAGGTAGCTCAAGGGGCCCAGGTAGCTCAAGGGGCCCAGGTAGCTCAAGGAGCCCAGGTAGCTCAAGGGGCCCAGGTAGCTCAAGGGGCCCAGGTAGCTCAAGGGGCCCAGGTAGCTCAAGGAGCCCAGGTAGCTCAAGGGGCCCAGGTAGCTCAAGGGGCCCAGGTAGCTCAAGGAGCCCAGGTAGCTCAAGGAGCCCAGGTAGCTCAAGGGGCCCAGGTAGCTCAAGGAGCCCAGGTAGCTCAATGGGCCCAAGTAGCTCAAGGAGCCCAAGTAGCTCAAGGGGCCCAGGATTCATACAACAGAGTCATGAACCGAATATCAGATTACATTAAAATCATATATATTTGTAAACCACATCAAACGCGAAGTAATCTCGCATCTTTGTCTCGTCTACAGCCCTTCTGTATCATCTCGCTTCATCTCTGGCTCTTGGCTGCAACGCTCCCTCATCTCACGACTCATCCGTCCCGTCTGTACCTCTTTTCTCTCATCTCTCGACATTTCAATTGCTTGTCTTTATTCCCCTTATTTCACTGCTCCTCCGTCACGTGTCTACATCTCTTCTGTCATCTCTCTAGGATTCTATGAATGGAAATGTGGGGCAACGGAGGGGGGGGGTCTCTCAAATAACCTCCGCTAAAGGCCCCCAGTGGGCCATGACCACCAACGACTGCGCCCCAGGGCTTAGTTTCACCCGCGCCCGGCACACCACATCAAGTACACATCTCGCTACGGCTCTGGACAGTGCCGGCCCGAGCCTCTTGGGGGCCCTAAGCAGAATTTGATTTGGGGGCCCCCCTCCCACCACGCAGACTCATCTGTGCTAGAAGGTGGCCAGGGGGCCCCAAGCAGCCGCTTAGTTCGCTTATGCCTCGGGCCGGCCCTGGCTCTGGATACCAGTCGGGGGCGCACTTGCAACGGTCTGCAGCGAGCCTGGAAAATTAGTTTTAGTGTGTTTAGTTTGTTGTCTCTTCCCCCCCCCCAACTCCGATTAGCACGGTTGGCTACGTACGGTGCGAAAGAAGTTCATCGTACGTACATTTCAGTGCGAAAATTAAGTCTTGGGGGGGGGGGCATCGAGCCATCAAGGAATACCCGATTCTAAGGGCTCGCAAATACAATACGTGCGTGAAGTCGTGTGTTTAGGAATCCATGTGTTGCTGCATGTTGCGTGTTACGCTGCTTGCAGTCGGGGGAAACGTCAGTGGCTCTAAGGTTGAACACGGCGCTCGAACGGCCGACGGCCGAGACTAACGGCGGAGTGGCAGCCAAAGGACGGGACGCGCCTGGTAGCGGCCGGCCATAGTGCCACCGTGGGAGAGATGGAGCGATGAAATCGGCTCGTGGTGTGCAGGCGCTGGGTGGAGCGTTCGCATCGCGCGACTGAGCGATTACAACGGCTTGGGCAGGCTTTCACACAGCAGTGGATAGGTCATGGCTGACGATGATACGTTTTACAATCGGGCAGAGGGTCGGAATCCAATTATAACAAGAAGAGACATTTTTTTGCGAATTCGGTAAAAAAAAACCCTCAATATTTAAAGAGCCGCAATGGTCCTTAATAAATAACCCCACAAAACGGTCCTTCAAGAGGTTGCCGACTCCTGCGTTAGGGGGAACGGTGGCAGCAGCCAGAGGTCCATTTCCGATCACGGCAAACATCAGTGGCAAGTGACATCCAGGCTCTCCACATGTAAGTGTAAGCCCATGTTGCCACATCCATACTTCGCCACAACCAACTTTCACCGACCAAGCCACGCCGACCAATGCGGTGAAGTATGGACAACGCCACATCACGGCGCCCTTCAACGCGGCGGTGACCAGGTGGGCCCGAGTGAGTGAGCGAGTGAGAGCTGATCTGGGCTTCTCACGCATTCGTCGCTGCCCAGTTTGGCGTGGACATTCATGAGGGCGTCCTGCACCGCGTCCAGGCTCTCGGACGGGGCCACGGAAAGGTGCGCGGCGCGAAACGTCTTCTCGTAGAAGGCCAGCGCCAGCTTCTGAGCCGCGCAGCGCTCGCTCGCCTGCGGTGAAATGAACGCAACAGGCAACAACAACAACAGCGGCAGACGCATTGACACGTGTTCATGATTTAAATTTCGATTTAAAGCTTTCGTGACTGCAGGGATTCATCTTCTTGGTTCTTTCGGTAAAGTCACGTAGAAGGGAAATAATACAATAATAAAAATAAAACATAATAAAATAATTCTCACGACGTTTCGGCCACAACGCAAGCAGCCGTCCTCAGGTGCCTGGGGTGTTTCATTCAGACGCTGTCTTCCCGACAGACCTGTTTTTCACCTGAGGACGGCTGCTTGCGTTGTGGCCGAAACGTCGTGAGAATTGTATTTTATTATGTTTTATTTTTATTATTTTATTATTTCCCTTCTACGTGACTTTACCGAATGAACCAAGAAGACGTGTTCATGAATTCAATATGGGCAGTCCTCGGCTTGCGAACACAATTCGTTCCTGAGAACCGTTCGTAAGTCGAACTTATTGGTAAGTCGGAACACAGTCACCTACTGCATATTTCAATGCCCACACAGACGCAGACACTCACTCACAGCACGAGGTTGACTCATTACATCTCGCGGAGGATTGCCCAGCTGAACAAAATAGTGCCGCGATTCAATTTACAAGTGAGAGTTCGCGTTTTATGTCCATGTTAAAACAACTAATATTTAATTGAAGCTGGTTCGTAAGTGTGGGTGTTCGTAAATCGGGTATTCGTAAGTCGAGGACTGTGTGTATAATTGTTATCATATTCCTCGTCTGTGTCCTGAACGTCTGGCTGCACAGTGACACACGGGGGCATCACCAGCAGCAGTGTTAGCAATAACAGCATTTGTGGTAACATCTGCATTATATGCAGCAGGAGCAGCAGCAGCAACAGCAATGCAATCTTCATTTGTGCCACCTTCAGTGGTATTAGCAGCGACAACATCTGCATCCGTGTGTTGTGTGTGCTACTAACCAGGCTACGACCAGAGTTCGATTCCCGCTCACGGCCAATACCAGTGACGATTATCTGAACTGGTCCTGAGCGTCCCCTAGGTTGACTCAGCCTCAAATGAGTGACAGTACCTGGTCCGGTGTGTAGGCGGCCGGGCACGACGTTGGTGACCCAAGCGGTGACCCGAGTTCGATTACCGCTCACGGCCACCAACACCAGTGAGGATTATCTAAATCGGTTCTGGGCCTACCCTAGGTCGACTCAGCCTCAAACAAGTACCTGGTGCGGTGTGTAGTAAACATCGCAACTGGTGAGACAAAGGTGGTCGGGCGTGGTGCTGGCCACCCCACCCCCTCGTGTTTCGTGGCGGCCTTCATAGGTGCTACTCTAACAGCACTTGCCCCAACAGTCCGTTAAGGCTATACGGGGGATCTTTGTCTCTGTTCCAGAATCGACGCGGTTCCCCCTGGGCAACTCCAGGCGTACTTCTCTGCGCACGTTCACAGTTCGTGTCCCGCGGGTTTCGTTCGTGACCCAAAACAACTTCTGCTTAGGGCTCCCGTTGGGGCCAGCACCGCGACTCTGCCAGCGATGTGAGCGCCGTGAAACGCTGTGCCCAGGGGCTTCATTCAGCCGCGCCCAGCACACCACGTGCATTTTACACCTCTGGCTGTAGCTGCGGCTACGAACAGAAAATATTTTGGTGCAAAAATTAAGTCCGAGGGGTGGGGGAGTTTGGTGGCATCGATTCATCAATGAATACGGTAACTAAGGCAGGGGTTGGCAAAAAAAAAGTAACAAGAAGAGCCAATTTTGCAGTTTTCGAATTCAGCTAAACGCTCATTATTTCACGATCCGCAATGCAAACCATCGAACAAAGACGGTCACCGCATGGCGCAGCGTTTTCAGATGCGCTTTTGCGGCCGTCTGGAAAGCTCTTCCTTTCGATATTAGCAAGCCACCGGAGCTATGCACTTTTAAATCGAGATGTAAAACTCATTTCTTTTGAACTGCGTTTTGTGTTTAGTTTGTTGTCTTTCGACTAGCACAGTTGGCTACGTACGGTGCAAAAGAAGTTCAACTTACGTACAAAAGCATTGCCACTTCTCGGCTGCGAATACCAGGGCCGTCCATATCGGGATGCGGGGCCCGTGGCAAATCACAAATGTCACACGTTTTACCTCTGTAGAGGTAGAAGCATTATTATATTTGTAGAAGTATAAGGATTACATAAGTACCTATTATATCTGACACCGTGACATCGAAGCACCCTCCCCCCCCACCCCAAGTGCGGGGCCCGGGGCGACCACCCCGATGCGCCGCACCCAGAGGCACGGCTCTGGCTGAGACTCACGGGAATTGGAGGAGTTGCTGATGATAGAATCCTCCACGTGTGCTCGCTTGGGTCGTGCTCTGCTTGCTGAGAGGGTGAAGAGTTGACGGAGGGGGGGGGGGGAGTTTGAGACGACGACGAGGAGCAGGGAGAGAAAAGAGACGCAATTTAAGGGAATGCAGGAATGAGTAACCTAATTATAACGTGGACGATTAATGCTGTACAGCCTCTTTGTCAATACACTGTTGGATGAAGGCACTTCCACCGCTGTTGGCCATGGTACGTTTTTATTTTATAAATCTCACTTCACCGCGGTGGTGAAGGGCGCGGGGGGGCATATCACTCGCCACAGATGTTAGACCGTTCCTCTGAATCAATCTCAGGTCACCGTATTTATAGCGAAGTGCTGAGAGAAGCGTGCGTGTGCCTCTGTGTGTGTGGGGGGTGGGGGGGGGAGGTGACCTGAGTTCCATTTCTGCTCACGGAAAACCGGTCTTGGGTCACCCCTAGGTCGACTCAGCCTTAAACGATTCACTTTAAAATCTCGATTTAAAACTATTTTCTTTAGAACTGCTTTCTATGTTTAGTTTGTTGTCCTTCCCCCGCACCTCCGATTAGCGCGGGTGGCTACGTACGGTGCGAAAGAAGTTCAACGTAACATACCATACATAAACGAGCGTGTAAACCTGGTAAAATAAAATAAAATAGTTTTTCTTTTCGTTTAGTTTGAGTATTGGTTCACCATGTCATTGGCGAGCTGGTCGACATCTCTGCTGACGAGCTGGAGGGCTTTGGCGAGCGCCTCCACGCAGGAACTTTCCCTGCTTCTCTGCGCCGCGGTCATCTCCACCGCAACGGAGCTCAGAGCGAGCAGTGGCAGCAGCAGGAGCATCATCTTCCTCGCCCGTGTCCTGGAAGTCTGGCCGCACCGTGGCACGCAAGGGAATCATCATCATCACCATCATCATCACCATCATCATCACCATCATCATCACCATCATCATCACCATCATCATCACCATCATCATCACCATCAGCATCAGCAGCAGTATTAGCAGCAATATTTTCCGCGGTAACATCTGCATCGGATACAGCAGCAGCAGCAGCAATATGATCGTTATTTGTGCTATCTTCAGTGGTATTAGCATCATCAGCAGTATTAGCAGCAATAGTATCTGCGGTAACATTAGCATCAGATGCAACAGCAGTTGCAGCAGCAGTTGCAGCAGCAGCAATGCGATCGTTATTTGTGCCATCTTCAATTCAACATCAGCAGCAAGAGTATCTGCAGTAACTTCTGCATCAGACGCAGCAGCAGTAGCAGCATCATCAGTATAGTATTAGTACCATCTTAAATTGTATCATAATCAGCAGCAACAGCAGTAGCAAAGTATTATATGAGTAGTTTTTGTACCATCATTATCAGTAACATTAGCAGCAGCAACGTCCTAATCATCATCAGCATCAGCAACATCATCATCATTACCAGGAGTGACAGCGCAGTAACATTCATTAGCAGCAGCAATAATAATAGGGAAATAATTATACAGCAAAAAAATAATCACGATCATTGTTGCTATTAATTGCATCATCATCATCCAATAATTATACAAAATCATCATAACGATCGCTTGGGCAGTAAAAAAAAGTTATACTGATCAGGAAGTTTATTCAGGAAAGCCTCGCGAATTTGAAGGCTCATTTTTAAGAGGATCCTGCACTGAGCTGCCTGGACGATCCCTTGTGAATGCGAGGACGCCGTGGCGAGATGTTGACTACCTCGCCTGGTATACAGGAGGTCGTGGATTTGATCCCGATCCTGACGCCTGCCACTGTATATTTGGAGTTTGCGTGTCTCTCTCTCCCCTTGGTCGCGTGGATTTTTCTCCGGGTCCTCCGGGTTTTCACCTCCACATTTCGAAACGTGAGCTTAGATTTTTTGGCTGCTATGAATTTCCACTCGATAAGCCACTTTGTTGAGCTATCATTTGTGACCAAGTCGCTTCTGAATAAAATAGCAAAAGAGCTCAGTGGGCTTTACCTGGAAAAATAAAAATATGGAGTATAGTTTATACCAAGTGCAATATTATTATAGTTATTGTTGAACTTGTTCATCCTGCAACTTACCCCCCTGGCAGAAGGAAACAAGTGTTCAATTAGTGTGCGCAATATCTTTTATGTCACAAGGATTCAGACACGCAGTCATGATTTCAACGCACATACACATAGACATATAGAACCAAACTTGAAAGCAGAGAGGGACGCGTGCTTGGCGTTACCACTGAGAGACGGAAAGAGAAATACGTGGATTAGATAACTCGCGCTCGTTAATGACAACCCTCCCCCCCTCCCTCCCCCCAAAACTGTCAAGAAAAGTGAAGTGTTGGGCTTGTTGCATAGCACGTGTGACGACCGGGAGGGATGATGAGGACCGACGGTTCACAAGAATAATAATACTAAAAACAACGGAGCGATGGGCAAAAATATAAGAACGCGTTGGAGGGTCGGCGCTTAACGAGGAGACGGAGCGGGGAAATCAGTTCGGGCGGATTGATACATCGCATGGTGATAGTGCATCCGTTCTTGCATTAACCATCTAACACGTCGTGGCAGTAGTAGGAGGAGGAATCGTCGGGTTTTCGCGACAAATATTATCCACAATAAAGGGTTTTTTGGGGGGTTGTATCGCGTAAATAAAAATGTGTCGTTAAACCCGCCACCACCCGACGCAGACAATTAGTAAGGTTTGTCACGTAAACAAAACGTGCAAACCTTACTTAATGGCTGTGTAAATATAAATGTGTCGTTAAACCCTCCACCACCCGACGCAGACAACTAGTAAGATTTGTCACGTAAACAAAATGTGCAAACCTTACTAAATGGCTGTGTAAATAAAAATGTGTCGTTAAACCCGCCACCACCCGACGCAGACAATTAGTAAGGTTTGACACGTATCAAAACGTGCAAACCTTACTAAATGGCTGTGTAAATATAAATGTGTCGATAAACCCTCCACCACCCGACGCAGACAATTAGTAAGGTTTGACACGTAAACAAAATGTGCAAACGTTACTAAATGGCTGTGTAAATAAAATGTGTCGTTAAACCCGCCACCACCCGACGCAGACAATTAGTAAGGTTTGTCACGTAAACAGAACGTGCAACCCGTACTAATTGGCTGTGTCGGATGGTGGCGGGTTTAATGACAAATATTTACGCGATCTAACGCAAAGACACATTTTCTTAAATTATGGATTGCCCATAGATGATGATGATGATGCCATGGCGTCTAATTATTCAGCTCACCTGTCAGTATGAGTCGTATGGCGTTCTCGGACGAAGCTGCCCCTACTCTGGTCTCCTGGCCTGTGAGGTTCGAGTGTCTGGTCCAAGTGACGACTGACCTGTCCCAAGTGACATACTGATGCCACGACCTGCACAGGCCGATATATATATACCCACACTCTCACACAGAGACACATACACACGCATAGGTGTGTGGGGGGGAGGAAAAAGTCTTCCTGAAACTATTTTAGTTTTCTGTTGTTGCTGCAGGTGAGCCTACTGCTGCCAATGATCTCGTTGCTGATAGCGGTGGGTTGATGCCGCTGCTGGTGCTGCTGGTGGTACTGGTGTTGGAATCTTGAACGGTGTTCAGTGCCGAAAGTGCTTCCCGTTGCGAACGCTGAACAGAGAGATGCAGGTGTGGAAGAGGAGGAGCAGGAGGGAGCCGGTGGATGATGATGATGATGATGTTGTTGTGTGGCTGTGCGTATTTCATTGTGTCGCTCCGCATACCACGCGGATTTTGTATTGAGTCTGCCGGCTTTCAGTTCACTGTTTGTTTGGCCGCTACGTGTGGCCACAAGGGCGTGTTCGTTTCATTCCTTTCGCGTAACTTTTGCACAATGGCAGGCATATGCAACGCGTGGTGGGGTTATATTATTTCTATAATCAAGGGGAGATCATCAGAAACGCGTTACATTCGACAATTTTCGCGGAACTCGCAGCGTCCGCGTGCGGTATTCAAATTTGCAAGGGCAGGCAAAGGAGCGGCCCTGCAATTGCTCGCTCACGCCACTGCCGGCGGAAGGGCCATCCACTAGACCAGGAGTCGGCAACCGATATAACAACACGAGAGACATTTTTTGCTTTCAAATTTGGTAACAAATTTTTTTTATATATTTTAAGAGCCGCAAGCCAACACGTGAATAACGTAACAAGAAGCCCTTCAAGAGCCGCAAGCCAACACGTGAATAACGTAACAAAGAAGCCCTTCAAGAGCCGCAAGCCAACACGTGAATAACGTAACAAGAAGCCCTCGAAGAGCCGCATGCGGCACCAGAAGGAGCATCTCAGACGGCGCATTGCGACCTTCTCCGACTACCCCCACGCTCGTGGAAGCACACCCCCACACTTTACCCCAGCGCCGTGGTTGTAACCCACTTGTCATGCAGTGCGGCTGCGTGGGCCCGAGGCGAAGTCGATTGGAACACACACAAACAAAGTTGCGCCGTTGGATTATTTTTGTCGCGCTGTCGCGCCCGGAGATCGACTCGAATCCGTGACCTCTGTGGAGGTGACGCACGGAATGGAGAGAGGGCGTCGCGGCTGGAGGCGCCGATGGAAACGCGCGTTAGGAGTACAAATTTGGCTGCTGTGAATGTCCACGTGGTGAGCCACTTCGTTGAGCGATCATTTGTGGTGGCCAGGACGCTTCTGACAAGAAAAAGCTACGTAGCTCTGTGAGCCTTACCTGGTAAAATATTGAAAAAAAGTGTGTCGGTTAGTGGTTAGTTACTTGATGCAGCAAATCTGGCTGTGACGGTGCCACCTGATGACGGAGACTTGTGTTGCCTCTGAAACGTCGTGATTTTTATTGTTTTATTTTTATTAATTTTAATTTCATTTTTTGCCTACGTGACTTTACCGAAAGAACTACGAGTATGAATCCTTGCAGTCACGAAAGCTTCAAATCTAGAATTAGGTTAGTTAGTCCTCCGACCCGCATAAACACGCGTCATTAACTGGCCGAAAACTTATTCAAATTAAATCTTAACTTCAGCGCACTCCTGAGGAAGAGCCCTAGGACCCGGTGAGGTTTCCCCTTGCCAATTTAATTAATCAGAAATCGTGGGAGGTGACCGGCGGCTCGTGGAAGCCTTCATCCAGCAGGAGATTGAGCATGCCTGCAGATGATGACGCGAAGGCATCTCTCTCTCTGTCTGTCTATGTGGTGTGCTTTCGGGAATTGATTCGGAGAAGGATGTGGGGAAGGAGGGGGAGGGAAGGCTGGGTGCGTGTGCATGGGGCGCTTGAGAGAGGGAGGGGTGATCGGCGGTGTAGTGATTAGCGCGCTGCGCTACGAACCCACTGACCCCAGTTTGTTTAATCTTATTCTACCAGGTAAGACCCATCGAGCTATATCGCTCTGTTTTCAGCAGCGTCCTGGCCGTCACGAATGATAGCTCAACGGCGTGGCTTATCACGTGGAAACGTATAGTAGCAGCCAAATGCGCGAAACGCGTGATGTTGATTCGTAATGTGGAGGGGAAAGCCGGAGGACCCGAAACATTTGTCAACGCGACCACGGGAATCGAGACACGCAAACTCCACATATACAGCAGGCGGCAGGGTCGGGGATCGAACCCACGACCTCGTGTATACCAGGCGAGGTAGTTAACATCTCGCCACTGCTCACGGCCAACACCAGTGACGATTATTTGAAACGGTCCTGGGCCTCTCTTAGGTCGACTCATCCTACAATGAGCAGCTGGTGCGGTGTAGTAAACATCGCCACTGGGGAGACAAAGGCGGTCGGGTGTGGTGCTGGCCACCCACCCCCTCGTGTGCCGTGCCAGCCTTCATAGGCGCTACTCGCTAACAGCACTTGCCCCAACAGTCTCTTAAGGCTATACGGGGGATCTTTGTCTTTGGGGGTGCGGCAGTTTAGGGATTAGCGCTCTGCGCTACGAATCCGGCGACCCGAGTTCGATTCCCTCTCACGACAAACACCGGCTACGATTAACTGAACCGGTCCTGGGCCTCCCCTATGTCGACTCAGCCGCAAATGAGTACCTGAGGCGGTGTGTAAATATCGCTACTGGGGAGACAAAGGCGGTCGAGTAGAGTGCTGACCATCCACCCCCTCGTGCACCGTGCTGGCTTTCGAAGGTGCTCGTAACAGCACTTGCCCCAACAGTCTGTTACAGGCTATACGGGGGATCTTTGTCTTTCTATGGCTAACAGCACTTGCCCCAACAGTATGTTACAGGCTATATGGGGGATTTGTATCTTTCTATGGCTAACAGCACTTGCCCCAACAGCATGTTACAGGCTATACGGGGGATCTTTGTCTTTCTTTGGCTAACAGCACTTGCCCCAACAGTATGTTACAGGCTATATGGGGGATTTGTATCTTTATCTGGCTAACAGCACTTGCCCCAACAGTATGTTACAGGCTATACGGGGGATCTTTGTCTTTGGGTGGGGTGTGTGTGTGAAGGTGCTTGTCTTGGTGAAACTCCGTGACGCAACGGTGACGTAACGTGACACCCACGCGTGTACAGCTGGAACGCGTGGTGGTGGTGGGGGTGGTGGGGGTGGTAATGGTGGTGGGGGGGGAGTGACTCTCCCCGTCTTGAAAACTACGGCGGTGGCCTGCCAGGAGTTTCCTTTCGGTTTCAGGGCCCCGTGACTTGGCTTGGTATTTTGAGTGAGGCAATTCCTTCTCGTGGTTTCACTTTGACGCGGCTGCACGCTCTCCCGTAAATCCCCAGTATCATCATCAGCAGCAGCAGCAGCAGCCACCGCCACCGCGGTGAGCTGTTATTACATTAAATTACTTTTGTTGTTGTCAGATGTACGTTGGACAAACAAAATGCTGCATTATAATGCTACATTCACGCTACAAGGTCGCACTCGTTACACACAGAGTGCTTGCCACAAACGAGCCTCAATTCCTCGCTGATCTCGTCAAACAGCGCGTCAACCATCGTCACGCGAACTCCGCTCATCGTCGAAGCAGATGCTTCTGGCTGGGCCATCGGCGGTCACTTGCATCGCGCAGCGTTTTCAGATGCGCTTCTGCGGCCGTCTGGAAAGCTCTTCCTTCCGATATTACAAAGCCATTGGAGCTGTGCACTTTTAAATAATCTTGATTGAAAACTCATTTCTTTTGAACTGTTTGTGTGTGTGTTAGTTTGTTGTCCTTCCCCCGCACCTCCTATTGGCACGGTTGGCTACGTACGGTGCGAAAGAAGCTCAGCATAAATGCATGCCACTGTGGAGCAATGGTCAGCACGCTGGACTGTCGACCCAGAGGTCGCGTGCCCGGACCGACCTCCCGGCGTGGCAGTTAAAACAACGGTGCAGGTTTCTTAAATCCTCTTTCTCCACCTCCGTCCATCGCAGGTAATTCGATCGGCAGATCTCCTGTGTGTGTGTGTGTGGTGGGGAAGGGTGTGGGTTAGGGTCTACTACCAACCTCTTCCAAGATTATGGCCGGCATGGAAGAGGAGGCCAGAATGTTGCCTCCAGGTGCCATCCGGTGCATCCAGAGAGATCGCAGGCCTGCGCACCTTTACCCCATTCACGTGGGGGAAACTCAAGGGATGATGCCTCTACTTGTGTCGTCGTCAACGCGTTGAATGGGCTCCCCTGGTTTTATATGCAGTGCTGCTGCCAATAAGATCCGGTGATGCAGCAGCATTCGTTTAACGAGCCCACGGGCCCAAACAAGATCAAAACCGATTAAAGGTTTGCTTGCTTTAGATCAGGGGTGGGGAACGTCCGGCCCGCGGGTCGTATAAGGCCCGCGAAATCATTTGGGTCTGGCCCTGCCAAGGCAACCGCAGGCGGGAATCGAAATTCAATAAATCTCGGAGCAAACCTGGAAAAGCAGTTGCGAGTAGCAGCAGCAACATCATCAATACCAGCTAACATCACACGCCTCGCCAAAGAGAAGCAGTTCCAGCCATCACATTAGGGGTGAGTTCATTAAATGTTTGACCAAATTTAACAGGCTAATTTTTAAGTTGATAATTTTGTATGGCCCGCGAATGATGTTATAAATATCCAAATGGCCCTTGGCAGAAAAAAGGTTCCCCGCCCCTGCTTTAGACAAATACCGCTTTGATAACATCGATATGGAAAGCCAATGCATAGGCCCGACTAAAACGTCTCTCTTCGCACGCGGAGACAACACAGGCAGAGGTTTGCTGAGACGGTGTTTTTTATTTTTTATTACAGAGTTGAGTTGTGCGGGACTGAACTCATGCATTTATTCGCGAACAATAAAAACGTGCGGCCCCTTTCTCAATCCACTGCTAGACCCGCATGTAAGTGGTGGTCATATCGGCTTTGTTTGACCATACTTCATCACGTTGGTCGATGCGAGTCGATGGGGGGGGGAGGGCGGGGGATGTGCCAAGAACGTTTTTTTAATCACCCGGAATCCGTCCTCCGTCTGGTCAGATCTCGAAGGTAAATCGGCGATGAGCCTGGGACAATGCCCGCATGAGTTTGATTCCCGCTCACGGCCAACACCGATGACGATTATCTGAACTCAGCCTCAAATGAGTACCTGGTGTGGTGTGTAAAAACCGCCAGTGGGGGAGACAAAGGAGGCCGGGCGTGGTGTTGGCCGCCCACCCCCTCGTGTGCCGTGCCGGCCTTCATAGGTGTTCGCGAACAGCACTTGCCCCAACAGTCTGTCCAGGCTATACGGGAGATCTTTGTTTTTGTTGTGTGTGCACTACAAATCCGGCGACCCGAGTTCGATTCCCGCTCACGGCCAACACCGGTGAAGATTATCTGAACCGGTTCTAGGCCTTCACCTAGGTCGACTCAGCCTCAAATGAGTTCCTGGTGCGATGCGTAAACATCGCCACTAGGGGGACAAAGGCGGTCGGACTTGGTGCTGGCCACCCACCCCCACGTCACCACGTGTGTGCTGTGCTGATCTTCAACGGGGCGCCACGGTGGCTAGGAGATGTTAACTACCTCGCCTGGTCTACAGAAGGTCGTGGCTTCGATCCCGACCCTGACGCCTGCTGCTGTATATTTGGAGTTTGCGTGTTCTCACTCACTCTCTCTCTCACTCTCCCCGTGGTCGCGTTGATTTTTTTCTCCGGCACCACCGCGGTTTCCCTCCACATTTATAAACGCGCGTTTCGAGTACAGTACTTTGCTGCTATAATGTTCCACGTGACAAGCCACTTCGTTGAGCTATTATTTGCGATAGCCAAGTCGCTTCTAGAAAAGAGCTACAGAGCTCAGTGGGCCTTACCTGGTAAAGTAAAACACATATTTAACAGCGCTTCAATCTTGATTTGAAGCTTGCCCCACAAGTCTGTCAAGGCTATACGGGGGACCTTTATTTGCGTAATCCTCGCTCAAGCCCGATGTTGTTGTTGGCTGCCACCAAACTGGGGAGTGAGCAGTAGAGGGCAGTGCAGCAAAGAGCGGTGTTGTGCTGTACTCTCTATGCTCCCACGTATCTACATTATGCCCCCACCCTCCCCACCGACGATGTCAACTCGCAGTGACCAGGCATGGTCACAGATCCTCCTATAGGGGGGGGCGGTCGGGGGCCGCCGGGGGTGGGGGCTTCATCCAGCAGTGGATCAGCAGAGAGGCTGTAAAACTGAACGCGTCACGCATTGAGTCAAGTTAATTGCTTTACGGGAAAACGAGATAATCTCCCGACAATTGTAAAAAAAACTAAGCAAACAAACAGCACACAAAAAAAACGCGCGGGTGACGGGAGCTGTAAATCATTGTCACCACCCCGATCATCTCCGCTGTGTGTTTGTAGGCGGAGGTCGGTCTGTTCACAGACCCCCCCACCCCCCGTGATCCGCTCATCACGGTTCACGCTGCAACCAACGCATTCGTCAGCCAACACTGTCACTTGAATATATGACAGGCGACGGCTTGGGGCAAAATTACCCTTACTCACAGCACAAGAATAATGGCCATCGATGCGCTATGGGGAAAAGGGCCGTGGCATGAAACGTCTCCTCTTGTGTTTGTTGTAACCAGTCAAGGCCACGGTGTTATTTTTGTCGAATGTGTTGAGTTGTTTGTCGTTTGCTGCTGTGTGTGTGCATCACAGCCAACAGGTTGTTGATGCTGGTCACGTGGATTTTTTTTCCTCCGGGTCCTCCGGGTTTTCCCTCCACGCGTTTTGAGAGTATTTTGCTGCTGATGTGCATTTCCACGTGGTGACGACAAGCCGAGGCGCTCGTTGGACCATCATTTGTGGCCAGGAGGCTTCTGAAAAAAACAGCTCTATAGCTCAGTGAGCGTTACCTGGAAAAATAAAAAAAAAGTTTTTTGTTTTAAATGCTGAGAACGATACGTCAGAACAGGGCGATTACAGCTGAGAATTTGTTTTTTATTGTGCAGGTTTCAGCAGCCGAGTGAGTGGCTCACAATTGGAATGAATGTGTGTTCGAAACCTGGCTGGTGTTGACTCAGCCCATCATCCCGGCCCGCCTCCGTAATCGATACAATAATAACCCTATGGGAACCTCATTTGCCAGTAAAAAATATGATAATTGGTTCTTTACCCTTCTATCTGGCAACAAAACTGACACCTTTTTACAAGGAGTCATGTTTGCATAGACCGCAATACCTGCAGTCATAATACAAACAAAAGAACATAACTCTGATAATGTGCACTGTCCTTAAAGTTGATTGATCCACACCCGAGACAGCTTTCATTAGAGCCTAGTCTCATAGGGGTTGGACCAGATGACGCCAAAAGGCGCACAACTCAAAGACAATGCACCATCAGAGTATGAGAGCTCGGGGCAAGCATCTACACTATGGGAACCTCATTTGCCAGTGAAAAATATGATAATTGGTTCTTTACCCTTCTATCTGGCAACCCCTTATTTGGGGAAGTCAACAGTGATTGTCCAATGGAGGCACTCACCCTCGCCATAGGAATGAGGAATTTCCACCACTGACTCAGTGCCTTGAAGATTAGATGAGCACCATTGCCTTGACGATCGTTCGGCGCAGGAAACCATTGGGACGATTTGCTGGTAGCTTCATCTCGTGGGACGCGGCGCGAAACGTCAGACGTCGTGCCGAGCAGCGCGCGGTGTGCAAGCCGAACACGCGTGCTGAGTTTTACGAGCAGATTTATGATGAGTGCACTTTGAGACCCTTACTGTGAAATCGGTGTTTATGTGTTCTTGCGTGGTCGTGTAGGGGAGCAGCTTTTCTCTTTTCACTTAATGATGGCAGCAGCAGCAGCAACCTGGTTCAGGAGCTCGATACCCAATATATATGTACAACACTATGAGATCTCTTTTACCAGTGGTAAAATATAGTAGTATATAAAGGTGTCAGTTTTGTACCAGTTTAAAAGGGTAAAAACCTACTACTATATGTACAACGTTGAATTTCACACAGGAGATCTGCCGATCGAATTACCTGCGATGGACGGAGGTGGAGAAAGAGGATTAAAGAAACCTGCACCGTTGTTTTAACTGCCACGCCGGGAGGTCGGTCCGGGCACGCGACCTCTGGGTCGACAGTCCAGCGTGCTGACCATTGCTCCACAGTGGCATGCATTTATGCTGAGCTTCTTTCGCACCGTACGTAACCAACCGTGCTTATCGGAGGTGCGGGGGAAGGACAACAAACTAACACACAAAAAGCAGTTCTAAAGAAACGAGTTTTAAATCTGGTTGATTTGAAAGTGCACAGCTCCAGTGGCTTCCTAATATCGGAAGGAAGAGCGTTCCAGACGGCCGCAGAAGCGCATCTGAAATGCGCAGGCTGACCGCGGTGTTCGTTCCATGGCCAGCCAGAAGCCGCTGCGAGGAGGAGCGGAGTTCGCGTGAAGGTTTATATTCCTGGACGAGATCAGCGATGAATCCCTGCAGTCACGAAAGCTTTAAATCGAGAGATCAGCGAGGTGCTGTGCTTCACTTAGGGCAAACACTTTGTGTGTTGATGTCTGCTGGCCAAGACGAGAGGGCTTCAGCAGATAATTGGTTCGAGTTTCGGTATTTATCTGTTGAAGGAACGCAGACGACAGTGGTGGAGCGCATGGACCATGGGTTTGCGTTGAATGGCCCACGATGTACCCCCTATGCATCTCGCTGGGTCTCTATGAATCTATATGGGTTTATATGTATCGGTATGAGCCGCTATGTATCTGGACGGGTCTCTCCGTGTCTCTGTGAGTCTCTGTGTATCTCGACGGGTCGCTGTGTGTCTCTGTGAGTCTCTGTGAGTCTCTGTGTATCTCGACGCGTCCCTTCGTGTTTTTGTGAGTCTCTGTGTATCTCGACCGGTCTCCGTGTGTCTCCCCGGGTTTAATTGTACGGGTCAACAACTTTGGCGTTGCAGCGCCACACTTGAACCCCGTGCGGCAGCGGTCAGAATTTTGACTTTTTAAACAACTTTTATTGCCGCCAGCAGCAACAGCACTGGAGGCGATTTCGATTCGAAATGCACAGTCACCAGCAAACAAATGAAAATAAACGCTACAAATCATGGCATGGGGAGGCCCCCCGCCCCCCCCCGTATATCAGCAGTGGAATCTCAGAAGGGCTGTTCACGCGTACACTGACACACACTTACACACACTTACACACACTCACGCACACTCACGCACGCGTACACTCACACACACTCACACACACTCACGCACGAACGTGTACACTCACACACACACTCACGCACGCACCTGTACACTCACACACACTCACACACACTCACGCACGCACCTGTACACTTACACACGTGTACACTCACGCACGTGTACACGCACGCATACACGCACGTATTCACGCACGCGTACACGTACCTGCACATTCACGCATCCACGCACCTGTGCACTCACGTGTACACGCATTGTACAGGAGCACGTGTACATTCATTGTACAGGAGCACGTGTACACGCATTGTACAGGAGCACGTGTACACGCATTGTACAGGAGCACGTGTACACGCATTGTACAGGAGCACGTGTACATTCATTGTACAGGAGCACGTGTACACGCATTGTACAGGAGCACGTGTACACGCGTTGTACAGGAGCACGTGTACACGCATTGTACAGGAGCACGTGTACACGCATTGTACAGGAGCACGTGTACATTCATTGTACAGGAGCACGTGTACACGCATTGTACAGGAGCACGTGTACATTCATTGTACAGGAGCACGTGTACACGCATTGTACAGGAGCACGTGTACACGCGTTGTACAGGAGCACGTGTACACGCATTGTACAGGAGCACGTGTACACGCATTGTACAGGAGCACGTGTACACGCATTGTACAGGAGCACGTGTACACGCATTGTACAGGAGCACGTGTACACGCATTGTACAGGAGCACGTGTACACGCATTGTACAGGAGCACGTGTACACGCATTGTACAGGAGCACGTGTACACGCATTGTACAGGAGCACGTGCACACGCGTTGTACAGGAGCACGTGTACACGCATTGTACAGGAGCACGTGCACACGCATTGTACAGGAGCACGTGTACACGCGTTGTACAGGAGCACGTGTACACGCATTGTACAGGAGCACGTGTACATTCATTGTACAGGAGCACGTGTACACGCATTGTACAGGAGCACGTGTACACGCATTGTACAGGAGCACGTGTACACGCATTGTACAGGAGCACGTGTACACGCATTGTACAGGAGCACGTGTACACGCATTGTACAGGAGCACGTGTACACGCGTTGTACAGGAGCACGTGTACACGCGTTGTACAGGAGCACATGTACACGCGTTGTACAGGAGCACGTGTACACGCGTTGTACAGGAGCACGTGTACACACATTGTACAGGAGCACGTGTACACGCGTTGTACAGGAGCACGTGTACACGCATTGTACAGGAGCACGTGTACACGCGTTGTACAGGAGCACGTGTACACGCATTGTACAGGAGCACGTGTACATTCATTGTACAGGAGCACGTGTACACGCATTGTACAGGAGCACGTGTACACGCATTGTACAGGAGCACGTGTACACGCATTGTACAGGAGCACGTGTACACGCATTGTACAGGAGCACGTGTACACGCGTTGTACAGGAGCACGTGTACACGCGTTGTACAGGAGCACGTGTACACGCGTTGTACAGGAGCACGTGTACACGCGTTGTACAGGAGCACGTGTACACGCATTGTACAGGAGCACGTGTACACGCATTGTACAGGAGCACGTGTACACGCGTTGTACAGGAGCACGTGTACACGCATTGTACAGGAGCACGTGTACACGCGTTGTACAGGAGCACGTGTACACGCATTGTACAGGAGCACGTGTACACGCATTGTACAGGAGCACGTGTACACGCGTTGTACAGGAGCACGTGTACACGCGTTGTACACGCGCTGCGTTCACGAGCAGCGTGGAGAACGGATCGGTTGTAAATCAAAATTGACTTTGTCTTGAAGACACCCTTCGATCACGGCGGGTTTGTGTCTGTGGCTTGAGGGCAATTAAATAAATGCCACGTCGTTTATAACCTTTCCATAAAAGTTGCGCACATTTCGTGAAACTGAAGTTTATATTGAGCAACAGGGTACCGTGAAACGTGGCTCAACGTGCTTTACAACACGTTTCTTTTGGGGTAGATAATCGTGTTGGCGTATAATGTCAATTGTTTTGTAACTTTTGTATCACCCTCCACCACTCGACAAAGCCAATCTGGGTCCAGATGTTAACTCCCTCGCCTGGTATGCAGGAGGTCGTGGGTTCGATACCGACCCTGACGCCTGCTGCTGTATATTTGGAGTTTGCATGTTCTGCCCGTGGTCGCGTGGATTTTTCTGCGGGTTTTCCCTCCACATTTAGAAACATGCGTTTTACAGTATTTGGCTGCTATACACGATGTCTACACGATGAGCAATTTCGTTGAGCTCTCATTTGCGGGCAGGTCACTCCTGTAAAAAATATCGACATAGCTCGGTGGGCCTTACCTGGTACCAAAACAAATAGTTTAGTTTATAGGTACAAATCAAGTTGGCACATCAGGGGCAAATGTGCCGATCGTGTTTTCAGCAAACCGTAGAGAGTGTTGAAAAGCAAAGCAACATCCTCGAGATTATACTTCCACGATCCGACCCACAAGAAACGAATTATGAACCATAATATTGATCGGGAAAATCCTGAGTACCACATTGACTGCGGTATCGTGTTTGTACGGGAACACGTGACGTAAAAAACTCTTCGGAAAAGTGAAGGATAATTTACAGTCGTAAAGTGGGCACGTTGCATCCGTAGATCCCACCAATGCGCCACCGCTGTGTGTGAAAGCCAGGATATAAACAGAACCTACAGGGTACACGGCCAGAAATAGCGGGGGGGGGGGGGGGGGCAAAGGGCAGTTTAAAGAGGCGACTTAAATATCTATCGACTCCGATTGTCTTATGAGCAAAGGCATCGTGTTGTTACATAGTCTGAGAGCTGCACTGGCAAAAGCCGGATCACCCCAGGAACGGAGCCTTGACCTTGGCGTGCTGAGAAGGAGGCGATCAGAATATCTCCGAGACCCAGTTGGAGAGTAAACACGGATCAGTTCCATCAGATATTGTTGGCGGGGCTAGGCCACTGAGTGCCTTGTACGTCAGCAGCAGCAGCAGCAGCAGGATCGTAGAGTCCGTTCGGTACTTGATTGGTAGCCAGTGCAGGAGACAAGAGAGCGGGTGAGTGATAGTCTCGCGATACGGTGTGTGCGCTAGGACCGCGTTGTCGGCTAGAAGGATGGATGATGGTGGGCAATGATGGGCGAGGTTTGATGACGGAATGGCAGCCAAATGAGGGAATCGCGCCCGCGGGCCAGTGACCCGCCGCGTGCTGAGACGTCGTAGCGATGAGATCTCCGCGTTCACATTGAATGCCACCGACTGTGGCATCGCGGAGCGGCGGAGCGACTGCGACGGTCCAGCGGTGGATAGGCGACGATGACGTTGACATGACGGGAACGCGACACCAAGCGGAAAACAAAACGTGCAAGAATTCTGAAGTGCTCTACCACTCTTTATTAACAATTTTCATGAAACCCACACACATAATATACGATTATACACACACATATATACATATAAAAATCAATGCATTGCATTTACGAGAGTTTTCTTTGTTGTAAAGAATTCTGTTTAAGCTAAAACCATTAAATATTGGTCTATACGATAGACAAACATATACATTTCTGTGTTGGCATCAGGATTGGAAGCATGGAGTGGTGCGTGTAATCCATGCACGACTCGTGAAATAATGCATTCACAAATCGAGGATGTTACATGCATTGTCATAGGACCCCAAATTTGCGTACGATGAAATAGTTACAATAATATCATTCGAAACATTCATTAGCATCCATACATTCACTACACAAAAAAATGCTTGTCACAAATGAACCCCAATATCTCTCGTCAAGGAACATGAAATCCGCCACGTGACACTCCGGTCACCCTCGTAACAGGAGTGGCGTTTGGATCGCCTTCGAACAAAGGTGGCGATCACCGCGTCTCTGCTTCTGCGGCCGTCTGGAACGCTCTTCCTTCCGATATGAGGAAGCCACTGGACCTTTGCACTTTTAAATCATCTCGATTGAAAACACATTTCGTTAGAACTGCTTTTTGCGTTTAGTTTGTTGTCCTTCCCCCGCACCTCTGATGATCGCGATTGGATACGTACGATGCGAAAGAAATGAAACACTACAGTATATACATTCTTGAAGAGTATGAATAACAGAATAAGTAAGCAGACAATCTGTCTCCTGCGTCGAACCGGGAACTCCAACGTCGCCTGTAAGATCGGCGGTTCACCAGCATCGATTCAAGTTTAACCCGACTCTGCTGATGAGTACACTGTGTGTTGAAACCGGTCCGGAGTCGTTTGTCTATCTTGAATCGATGCTGCTGAAGTTATTCACTCGCAGAAGCCCCGTGTCACTGATGGGGTTGCGTAAGAAATACATGTTTACATTTTGTTTACGTGGTGGACACGAGCGATCTGTGAAGGAGACAGATTGCACGCGTTGTCTATTTTTGCTGGCCACATTATACGTTGACCGTGCAAATAAGATAAAGGTGCAGCCCTGCAATTGCGTGCTTACACTACCGCTGGTGGAAGGGGCCTGCACTCGAATGAGCTTCAGAGAGCCCCTTCAAAGGACAATTCAGATCGACTGTGACGGTACCCCGTGCCTTCTGTGTGGACAGAGTTGGTGGTGGCAGGGGTGGGGGTGGGTATGTAATGGGGGAGGGGGGGGGGGTATGTAATGGAACCGGTGACACCTGGATTGCAAGTCCGGTGTGCTTCGCACAGCCTTAAATACAGAGCCGTGTGTCCATAGGGTACGGCGAATCGGGGCGACTGCCCCGGGCCCCGTGCTTTAGGGGGAGGGGGGCCAGCGCTTCAGATGTCATTCTTCCCGTTTAGTTTGAAGGCGACGGGCTGCCGGCACAGCGTGAGTTGTCCCGAGCCCCACACCCCCTATGGACGGCCCTGCTTATATATAGATAGATATCACAACACAACTATAATGCAACCATAACACGAATTCGTTTCTTTTTCCCCAGACATATTAACGAATACTGCCGTTGTGGTGAGCAGCTTAGCCACGCAGCGCAGGTTTGGGATTCGTTGATGATGTCAGCCCCAATAGCGAACTCAGATATAAATAGAAATTGAATATATACACACCAACAGGATACAAAACGGCACTCACGAACAGCTTACGATTTAAAACGCGCGCCGTCGGTTTTTGTTCCGAAGTAAAAGCTATGAAAAATAATAATTAAACAAGAGCACACTTTGATCATTGATGAGTCCATTTTGGAATCGTTGCGTAATATTACAATCTGAAAGTGCAACTCGAAACAAACGCTACTCCCTGATAACTGTCGGCCAGTTATCCACATTGACTTTCATATGCCGAATAGGTGATAACATAGTACTGGCAGGAACCTCCTGGTTACACCAGCCCACAGGGGATTATTGTGTCCGTCCGTCCGTCGTGCATCCAAAAATGGGAGGGGTGGGGCTGGGTGGAGAGGGGAGGGTGGAGAGGGGAGGGTGGGGAGGGGCTGGGTGGGGAGGGTGGGGCTGGGTGGGGGTGGGAGGACTGGGGCCGGGTGGGGAGGGGCTGGTCACCCCGTGGTGCCCTTATAAAACTCAACGTTTAACCTACTCACGCCGGCTTGTGCCCGCCCTCACAGTCGGACATATTTGCGGAATACACCACGCCGACGTTGACCCTGGCCATTGACCGAGCAACCCAACGTTCCTACCAGCTCCCTCCGCAGGAATGTGTTTCCAATTTCATTCACTTATCTCCGGAGGGACATGCGAATCTCATTTTTGAGGAACATTTTCCTACCCGGGGGTCTAATAAGACTTTAAAACATCTTGGGGCCACACATTCACCCACGCGTCAGCGACTTCTGACACGGCCAGAGACCCTCAGTGTGACAGAAGTGACTGAGCGTGCCGACATTTACAAACAAAACCACAGGGCTGACAGGTTAAACAAACAAAGATCCCCTCTCGTACCCGATCAGTGCTGCTAAAATGCTTGAAAGTGACCGATAAACATCGTCAAATCGCGTTCGGTATGTGACACCGGGTATAGGCCCCATATGGCCAGCCCATAGGCCTCATGTTGTCTGTCGGCTGTAGGTTTTCATTTGTCACGTTTCGAAACTGTGATTGGATGCAAATTTTAGTTTTAAGCGCAGATTCGAACAAAAAAAAAACCCGGAAAGCGAATGTTCTAAGTTCAGAGTGCCGGAGATCAGTCCGTTCACATCCCTGCCGCCCTCTCAAATTCACTATCACCGGCCATGAACCAAGAACCACAGCTGGGCTATCGGATTCGCGAAGCAATCGATTGCTCTACCGATAATCCCATTCGATTGCTCGGTTCATCGGATAACACGAGAGATCGTGGGGGATAGATGGGGGGGGGGGGTGTGCCGGGGGAAGGTGTCATCTCTGTCAAAAGGTATTCAACCAGAACCGATATTTATGATTCACGATTGTTTGGCTTACAATTCCGACTTGCGCTACGCACCATCCGAGATCACCGGTTGGCTGACAAAACGAAATTTGGAAACCATAAGAATCGTTTTTAACCCTTCTCTGGCAATAATAAAACACGAGTTGTGTTAAGATGCGTTGAGATGTTCAAACAACAAATATATACCTTTGAGCAAGGCATCAAGTCTGCACGGACTGGTTTCGGCACTCAGTGTACTCATATTATAATTGCAATATATACCACACACCCCAATATATTGCAATTTTTGCTACACGTACGTGCGTTTAATGCGGACTTGATGCCTTGATGAAAGGTACCTGGTTGGTGTTTGAACACCTTAACACGACTGTTGTATTATTGCCAGAGCAGGGGGGAAAAAAACCCGCTTCTTACTTTTTTCATCATTCTGATTCTGGCCAAAAAAAGTGTCCCATAGCTAAAAAAAAAATCTAATTGGCGCATCTGTCCACGTGACGACTCCATTCGCTGCGGCCCGCGAACCTTTGTCGGGAGGTTGCGTAGCGCCAATCGGTGTTGGGGGTGGGGGGGGGTAGCCAGCCGGCGCGACGATCCAACCCCACCGAAGACAAGTGCGGTGATCATGTGCGACTCGACTTGACAGACCGGTGAGAGATCCCGGGGGCCACGCGAAGTCGCTGGCTCGACAGCGAGCGGGGGGGGGGGGGATCAGTCACCGCCATCCACGCACAGCATCTCGATCAGCTCCATGTCTCTGAAGGCACGGCGCAGGAGGACCTTGCAATCCTGAGAGGAAAGGAAAACCAACAGTGAGGTGGGCCCCCCAGGTACGTTTGGACCTGGTGGAGTATTAAAACAAAGGCTGACGCTCACTCGATTACGCTGATCACTCGACTCACGCATCTTTGCCAAGCTCATCCAACGACCCATTAATCATTCCCTCCCATCATAAACCACCACCGTTACTGTTCCCTCTTCATATTTTCACCACATGTGGCTTTCATTAATTAACCCCTCCATTATATTCAATCCATTCAATCATCATTTTACTGTCATCGATTTCGCTTTCACCGAATTTGCGCATCACGGATTCGTCCCCATTGTCTCCTCTCATCTATTGTCATCTCCACCCTTACATTCACATGCTGTGCCGTTCTTAATTCTCCGTTAAGCGCCTTGATTAAGGTTCTTTGCAAATTACGTTTATGTAAGATAAATAGAAGCTAAGATATTCAAACTCCAAATAGACTTTTTTTTTTATATTTCACCAGGTACTGCCCACTGAACTATGTAACTTTTTTCAGAAGCGACCTGGCCACAGATTATAGCTCAACGAAGTGGCTTATCATGTGGAAATGTATCGCAGCCAAATATTGCAAAGGCATGCTTCTAAATGTGGAGGGGAAAAACTGGAGGACCGGGAGAAAAATCTATTTGACTACAGAGATTGAGAGAGACACACACACACTCCAAATATACAGCAGGCGACAGGGTCGGGATCGAACCCACGCCCTCCTTATACCGGGCTAGGCAGATAACATCTCGCCACCGCGGCGCACCTATCACTACAAGCCATCGAGTCGGCATTAACCGCACACACTTTGTGGTAAAACGTGCAAATATATATGCTTTGATAATGTATGTATTGTCCTTTAAACTGAACGCCTGCACACCAGAGACAGCCTTTTTATGGATTTGTCTCGCACGTGCTATATAGACCAAAGGACGCCACAAAAGTCAACAGTGCAAGGCAGGATGATGCAAGCGCTGGAGCATCACCTACATACGTACTGCACTGGCAAACAGGGTCCCGTCATTTATGCTCGGACTTGAAACTCAACACATACTTTATAGAGCAGCAGCTACAGTTAACAACTTGAGAACACGAGTCAGAGCAGTGACAGCTGTACCTCGATTAATTTCAGCCGGGTTTCTTCACGTGGGCAGATAACCTGCACACCACATCCAGTATATGTGTAAGTATGTGTATCTCACTTTGGATATCAGTCACACGTCAATCCCAGTCTTCCAACGAGAAATATTCATTGGGATAATGAGCACTGCACCGATAATAATTATCACTAACACAACTTTCCCCCACGTCCACACTCGCCTATTATTGGTTTTCCATCGTGGCGAATGTAGCGGCCTCTAGCGGCTGCGTTGGTAACGTCAATCTATTTATGTGCAACAACGAATTGAGAAAAATGTGTAATCTCGAATGCCGCTGCTATTCCATGCACGTCACACAAGGTTAGAGGACCCACGGCTAATTATGCCTCTATAGGCAGTGCCGGATTATCCTAGTGGCACAAGTAGCTACACACGCTACGGGCCCCGCACTTTCAAGGGCCCTTCGCTAAATGCTTCCAAGCTATCAATTCCGGTTCGGTGATTCTGCACTTGCTCTATTACTATAGTACTATACTGCCATCCACTTTTATGAACGACTGGGTGTTTAAGGTTAGCGATTTGTCGTATGATCTGGTTGTATAGCGAATGAAAGCATACAATTACTACTATGCAAGTAAAAAAATAGTCTTTTAATATTTATGTTTAAAAAAAAAAGTTAGGTCCCTTTAGAACATATGCTACAGGCCTCGCACTAGCTTCATCCGCTGCTGTCTATAGATATCTCAAAATAATGATAATTGATGCACGTATTATATTTGCATAGAACTAGGATCAGTAACTGATGACCCTTGCCTGTGAACAACTGACAGTTCACCAGCACTTTATTCAATAACTCCGCCTCTGCTGATGAGACACTGCATGTCAAACCCAGTCCAGAGTAAGCTTGTACAATGCCGCTGAAATTATCCGCTCCCTAAAGAGGTCGTGGGGACCTATGGGCTCCGTACAAGAATAGCATCCAATTATATTTGTTTGTATGCGGAGGAGACATCGTCTGATTATCGAGAACGTACTGCTTAAATATTCGCTCTTTTACGCGGTGGGAATCCAATGATCCCTGCCTGATGGAAGGCAGCCACTGCCGCTGTGTTGAGAAGCTACGGCTGAGACCTGTCGGGCTGACGGAAGTTGCACCTCCGAGCTGGTTAAACAAGTGGGACTGCTTCGCCTTCTTTATCCGAGCCTTGACCCGGTGTAGGGGTGCAGTCAAGGATGTCCATAGAGAGGCGGGGCCCCGGGGCAAACCACACCGCGTGGGCAACCACCTCCCCCACCCCCTCGGAGTATGACACCGTAACGTCAACGCGCGGGATGTCCCCCCCCCCTTGCGGGGCCCCGGGCGGTCGCCCCGATTCGCCCGCACGCCCAAGGGACACCTCGGGGTTGCACTCCTGCGAGCGCGCCGCCGTTGCCGCCTCCGCCCATGGGAGCTCGAGGGGGGCCCTCCACCCCAATGCGGGAGCTCATGTAGAGGGCCCCCTCTCTATGGGGGTCTCTAGAACAGCGGTTCCCAACACTACGGAACCCCCATCCCTCCCTCCCTGGTGGTCAGCAAGGCTGCACCTTACAGGTGGGTCCGCGGAATAAGAAGAAGACAACACAAATAATAGCATCATCCTCACCAAGGAAATGTACAATCTTCTTGTTTCTTTCGGTAAAGTCACGTAGAAAGGAAAAAATAAAATAAAAAAAATAATACATAATAAAATACAATTCTACAATTCTCACGACGTTTCAGCCACAACGCAAGCAGCCGTCATCAGGTGAAGAACAGGTCTGTCAGACGCTGTCTTTCCGACAGACCTGTTCCTCACCCGAGGACGGCTGCTTGCGTTGTGGCCGAAACGTCGTGAGAATTGTATTTTATTATGTTTTATTTTTATTATTTTATTATTTCCCTTCTACGTGACTTTACCGAAAGAACCAAGAAGATGAATCCCTGCAGTCACGAAAGCTTTAAATCGAAATGTACAATATCAAGTCACTACTTGGCAGCGTTTGGTGGTGGTGGTGGTGGCCTGTGAAATGTTTGGGGGTTTAAGGAGTTGTTTCCACACACTCTAAAAGGTTGGTGACCGCTGCCCGAGACCGGAGGATATGATTTGGCTTCTATCACGAGACCCTTTTTGCCAGTAATCAAAGTAAGGAATAAATAAGAATAGGTTTTACCCTATCTGGCAATAAAACAGGAGGTGTTAGGATGTTCAAACACCGAATGTATACCTTTTGCAAGGAATCAAGTAATGCATTAGCCACACTGAGTACTTGTGGTGAACACATGCCCTAAATAATATAAGATGTCTCTGGTGTAGGTCAATCAGTTTTAAATCAGTTTTAAAGACAATGCATACATTTTCAGAGCATGTTTTGTTTGCATGTTTTGCTGCAAGTAATTAATGCAGTACTTGATTCTCGCAAAAGGTAGCTATTTGATGTTTGAACATCTTACCACCACCTGTTTTATTGGCAGAAAAAGGTGAAACTTATTCTTATTTTAAAATCCTTTATATTAAGTTCCCTTGCTTGCTTGACATTTTGCACACAGACTCGTTGTGCGTGACAATTCATTTTCGTGAATTTTTTTTCAAAATTTTCAACATTTTAGGATTTTTTTTATATTTAATTACCAATTGCTTAATGATGGCAGGCAATCATCTGAGCCATAGGTGGCAGCCATCTCAAGCCAGAGGACGAGAGGACTCTAGCCGCCACGTTTCAAAGACCAATGTGGGCTGGGTTGTGGCCCATTGAACACGTACTGTAATTTATTTGCCACGCATATAAAGGATTTATAGTGAAAAACTTTGTTTTTACGGGTTAATTTTTTCACATTTGGCTTCAGTGTTTTTGGTGTACGTCTCGGGAGAGGCGCTCGCACGCAGACTGGGAAGACCCGTGGTGACAGTGCGCTTTAGATTTCTCTACCTTCTTTGCATGTCGCATGTTCATGAGTATTTCCTTGGATTTCGGAGAGAATTGCTTCTTCTTGAACACGCGGGCATGTGCGTAAAGAGGTAAACAAACGCCAATAAAAAAAACGATTAGTCTTTACCCTTTCCGGCAATGACAACACAAGGCGACGTTGAGATGTCCACACCAAATAGACCCCCCCCACCCCGCTGCAAGGCAAAGCATCATCAGGTCTGCATTCACCAAACACACGATTGTGTGGCAAAACGTACATGCAGACAAACGCGCTTTGGTAACGTACGCGTTGTTCTTGAAACTGATTGGCCTACAGCAGAGACGCAGCCTTCTTCAACGGCCTTGTCTCTTGCGAACGCCCTGAGATCACCACCGAACGCCAAAAGGGCGAACAGCACGAAGTCAATGCGAATAGCAAACGCGTGAAAAGCTCGAGTCTGAGCAGTCATATCTCTCAATCAGCGGATCCCCCTTGACAGGCTGCGATGTCACCGTGGATATCATGTTGATCAAGGACCACTGACAAAAAAAAACCTCCTGGGTGCAATATATTAGCCACTCGTCCTCACTATACATCTTGATTTATTGATTGCAGCGTTAATCTAGAAATGTGTCAGCCCTCTTTGGCAGGTGACTCCACGAGCCCATCGTGTCGTGATTGCATCGTGTTAAGACGGTCAACCTCATTGGTTTTGCGCCACAAAGTTCGTTTGCTTTGTGTGGTTTTAACATCTTAACGTCCGTGTTTCCGTCACAAAGTCTAACACAGGCGTATCATTGATTGCCTTGATGCTGGCGACAGAGTCGTCCCATGGATAGTGATGACCGCTGAATCCCGGTAAGGGGCCGCCCATAAATGACGTCACGCGATTTTGGACGATTTTTTTTACCCCCCCCCCCCAATTGCTTAATGGTGGCAGGCAATCATCTGACCCATAGGTGGCAGCCATCTCAAGCCAGAGGACGAGAGGACTCTAGCCGCCCGTTTCAAAGACCAATGTGGGCTGGGTTGTGGTCCATTGAACACGTACTGTAATTTATTTGCCACGCATATAAAGGATTTATAGTGAAAAACTTTGTTTTTACGGGTTAATTTTTTCACATTTCGCTTCAGTGTTTTTGGTGTACGTCTCGGGAGAGGCGCACGCACGCAGACTGGGAAGACCCGTGGTGACAGTGCGCTTTAGATTTCTCTACCTTCTTTGCAAGTCGCATGTTCTTGAGTATTTTCTTGGATTTCTGCGAGAATTGCTTCTTCTTGAACACGCGGGCATGTGCGTAAAGAGGTAAACAAACGCCAATAAAAAAAACGATTAGTCTTTACCCTTTCCGGCAATGACAACACAAGGCGACGTCGAGATGTCCACACCAAATCGACCCCCCCCACCCCACTGCAAGGCAAAGCATCATCAGGTCTGCATTCACCAAACACACGATTGTGTGGCAAAACGTATATCCAGACAAACGCGCTTTGGTAACGTACGCGTTGTTCTTGAAACTGATTGGCCTACAGCAGAGACGCAGCCTTCTTCAACGGCCTTGTCTCTTGCGAACGCCCTGAGATCACCACCGAACGCCAAAAGGGCGAACAGCACGAAGTCAATGCGAATAGCAAACGCGTGAAAAGCTCGAGTCTGAGCAGTCATATCTCTCAATCAGCTGATCCCCCTTGACAGGCTGCGATGTCACCGTGGATATCATTCCGATTGCACGTTTATCAAGGACCGCTCGCAAAAAAAAAAACCTCCTGGGTGCAATATATTAGCCACTCGTCCTCACTATACATCTTGATTTATTGATTGCAGCGTTAATCTAGAAATGTGTCAGCCCTCTTTGGCAGGTGACTCCACGAGCCCATCGTGGCGTGATTGCATCGTGTTAAGACGGTCAACCGCTTTGGTTTTGCGCCACAAAGTTCGTTTGCTTTGTGTGGTTTTAACATCTTAACGTCCGTGTTTCCGTCACAAAGTCTAACACAGACGTATCATTGATTGTCTTGATGCTGGCGATAGTCGTCCCATGGATAGTGATGACCGCTGAATCCCGGTAAGGGGCCGTCCATAAATGACGTCACGCGATTTTGGACGATTTTTTTACCCCACCCCTCTAGGTGCGTGACGTCATTTATGGACGGCCTCTAAGGTGAACAAGCCCTGGGTTCGATTCACGGCCATGGTCGAGTGTCAGTAGCGAGCGATTTGTAAAACTGGTGCCATGGTCATCTCCTTCATCGATCCGCACTGACCAGTGTGGTGAAGTATGGCCAAACATTCCCCCATTAGTAGTGGGGGGGGGGGGGAAGATCCGGTACAGACATCATCACTCGCCACTGATGTTAGTCGTGGTTTGGGAATCGGACTCGATTCCCTAATGCAATGCAATGTTAAAGACGATATACCTGCGTTCCCATCCGACAGTTTATATAGTAACCCTTTAAAAACAAAAACAAAGATAAAGATCCCCCGTATAGCCTTTACAGACTTTTGCGGCAAGTGCCGTTAGCGAGCACCCATGAAGGCCGGCACGGCACACGAGCGGGTGGGGTGGCCAGCACCACGCCCGGCCGCCTTTGTCTCCCCAGTGGCGATGTTTACTACACACCGCACCGGGTACTCGTTTGAGGCTGAGTCGACCTAGAGGAGGCCCAGCACCGACTCAGATACTCGTCACTGGCGTTGGTGGCTGTGAGCGGGAATCGAACTCGGAGCGCCGGGATTCGTTACGCAGCGCGAACCGCTCGCACCGCCGCGGACACTCGCACACACGGAGAGAGACAGAGACACACGGAGAGAGAGACACACGGAGAGAGAGAGACACGCAGAGAGAGAGACACGGAGAGAGACACGGAGAGAGACACGGAGAGAGAGACACACGGAGAGAGAGAGACACGGAGAGAGAGACACGGAGAGAGACACGGAGAGAGAGACACACGGAGAGAGAGAGAGAGACACACACACGCGGAGAGAGATACACACGGAGAGAGAGAGACAGAGACACGGAGAGAGACACACACACACACGGAGAGAGAGAGACACACACGGAGAGAGACACGGAGAGAGACACGGAGAGAGACAGAGACACACGGAGAGACAGAGATACACGGAGAGAGACAGAGACACACACGGAGAGAGAGACACACACGGAGAGAGAGACACACACAGAGAGAGAGAGACACACACACACGGAGAGACACACACACACGGAAAGATCGAGAGAGAGACACACACACAAGGAGAGAGCGACACACACACAAAGATCAACCGCACGCTCCCCCTCCCCTCCCCCTCCTCCAGCGACTGACTCAACACGCGAAGTGGATTTACGAGTTCACGCGCGGGTTGTGCGTGGGGCAGAACGTGCGGGGGGGGGGGGTGGTGGAGGTGGGGGTGGTGGTGGAGGTGGGGGAGGTGGTGGAGGTGGGGGTGGTGGTGGAGGTGGGGGAGGTGGTGGAGGTGGCGGCGAGTCGAAACTTACGCAGGTGAGACTCTGCTTGGCGTCCAGCATGTCGTTCTTTATCCGACTGAGCAGGCTCGGAGTGACGAAGCGCTCTGCTTCGCTGTGATTAAACGCGACGTTCAGGTAGAAGCTGAGGATCACCTTGCTCAGTGCGCAGCGTTCGTCGCCCTGCGAGACCGCCACAAAGACAAAGATGACGCGTGCGTGGTGAGGCTTTCACGGGGTGAGAAGACGCGCACGCCACCGCGGTAGGTTCCGTCTTCCAAAATCCCCGGGGTTCGTGTCCCGATGGACACAAAAACGGGAGGCGCCCCAATTCCTGCTCGCTCGACTTTTCGCGAAATGCTGCTCGGCCGGCCGGCTTGGGGTTGTTTTTTTTTTTGGGGGGGGGGGGGTTTGTAGATCATCGGCGTAAGGCACTACCACTAGAGTACAGTGCAAAAGATGCGGCTATCGATCTGCGAGTGATGTCTTGAACCGACACAGCCCTGCCCGAGGCCGATTCGGCAGTAAATGAGGAGCTCCGGAGGGAGACAAAGGCGGACGAGCGGGCATTGATCCGGCAACGCCACAATCTCGTACGTCGCCACGTCATTGGCGAGCGCTGACGACACTCGCACCAACACTCATTGCAGGCGACACGGCGGCGAGTTCGATTGAAGTGACCGAGTTGTATCGGAATTTCTTGTCCATGTGCCACCGCCTACCTGTGCAGTGTCAATCGATTGGCACTGGGGGGCCTGGTTCTGACCACCACCAAAAACCCCTCCGTTAACATCTCGCCGGGTTGGCTTGGAGATGTTAACTACCTCGCCTGGTACACAGGAGGTCGTGGGTTCGATCCCGACACTGACGCCTGCTATATATTTGGAGTTTGCGGCGTTTCTCTCTCTCATCATCATCACGGTGGCTATGAGATGTTAACTACCTCGCTTGGTATACTGGAGGTCGTGGGTTCGATCCCGACACTGACGACGCCTGCTGTATATTTGGTGTTTGCGTGTCTCTCTCTCTCATCATCATCAGCGTGGCTAGGAGATGTTAACTACCTCGCCTGGTACACAGGAGGTCGTGGGTTCGATGCCGACGCTGACGCCTGCTGCTGTTGTATATTTGGGGTTTGCGTGTCTCTCTCTCGGGGTCCTGTGAATTCCCACACGATGCTAATTCATTTCGCTGAGCTGTCATTTGTGGCCAGCTTGCTTCTGAAAAAACGGCTACAATAGCTCTCAGTGAGCATTACCTGGTACAAATCAAAACAAATAGCGCCCAAGCGTTTCATAGTGTTTGCTTAGTGCAGACTCTAATCTATTCGCCGTAGAGCATGCCCCGGTAGGCTATAAATAAGTGTGACAAACGAAGGATGTTTTTTTTTTCTCAGAGGCGAGCAAGTTGTCCGCTTGCCGCGGCCTTTGTGAATTGGTCAACAACTCCACGTGCAGCCGTTGCGAGTGCAAAACGAGCACAGACAGACACACAGACAGACACAGGCAGACAGACACACAGACACACAGACAGACACACAGACACGGGCAGACAGACACACAGATACAGACAGACAGACACACAGACATACACACAGACAGATACACATACAGACACACAGACAGACACACAGACACAGGCAGACGGACAGAGAGGCACAATCCGGAGTACAATCGGCCGGCCCTTTGCATCGAAGCGTTGGAGCGAGGCCAATTGATGGCGATGTTGATGATCGTTGGGCTCTGCGTTTTATGTGTGTGCTGTCGAAACACGACCTAGCCGGGCCGCAGTGTTTATCGTCAGGCGACGCGTCCACTGGCGATTAGAAGAAAGAACAAACAGAAACGTGCTGCCTATCAGTTTGAGATGTGATCACGATGGCCGAGGCACCCATCCATGAACTTCTATCGCGAGCGACGGCGTCCAACGGGGGACGCGTTTTGACTCCAATAATCGATTATTGATTTTAAACGTGTTTCATTGATTTTTTTTTAAAACGTGTTTTCTTCGGAAACTTTATTTACTTATTTTAAACGTGTTTTTTTTTTTAAACCTAGAGTCGAACCGTGGATTTGTACGTGCAAGGTACGATAGCAAGCTCGTAGGTAGACTCACCGACATTGCAAGGACATCATTCGTTGTCAGGTTGATGAAGCTGATGCTGTCTTCATCCGTGAGCTGCGGAGAGAAGAGCCGTTTCGATTTAAAGCTTTCGTGACTGCAGGGATTCATCTTCTTGGTTTTTTCGGTAAAGTCACGTAGAAGGGAAGTAATAAAATAATAAAAATAAAACATGAGAATTGTTTAATTTTATTATGTTTTATTTTTATTATTTTATTACTTCCCTTCTACGTGACTTTACCGAAAAAACCAAGAAGAAGAAGAGCCGTTGTTGATGATGATGATCATCCGGAGTACAATCATCATCATGGCAGTGTCGTGATGGTGCTCGGATGATTTTAACGATATGACGACGACCATGTCCATGATGTTTGCACTCAGTTTGCACTCAGTCACATATTCACTTTAAGATGTTTTTTTGTTCATGTTTTTGTTTTTTGTTTGTTGCGGTTGCACCCGATTCAAGAGCCGAATGGCTCACAGGGCTATACCTAATAAATTAACTTGAACTTGATGTGATACGCATGTACGGGCGTCGTCATCGTTCAAGTTATCCCAAGAAGCATTAAGTGGATAATAATTAACTTCTAGGGCGAACTTGGATGACGATGATGACGACGATGATAATGCATATATCATCGACAGCAGCGGATATGATCAATCCATTGCTGGACGGAGGCGTTCTTCCGAACGTAGTCGTCATTTCTTACCGTCCTGTTATGCAACGGATGCACATATGAGAGTGTATGATTTGGATGATTAGAAGAGTACTGTATGATGGACTGTTCGTGGCAAACGATAACGATGATGCACGTGCAGGACTGTAACAAAGATGATGTTTATAGTGGAGTTTCGCCACTGGATAATGATTCAGTTTGGTGAATGCATAACACGGATGGTGATTACATCATGATGATGGTTATATGACGATGGTTATCATCATCAAAATCTAAAAGTGCCTTAAATCGGAATAACAAATATCGTCTGAGTATGTAACTTAATGAGTGCCTTCGCTGGTTAACGATGTCACCTGAATGATAATTAGACAGTAATGGATATCATCATGAATCGCCTATGTGAGCGATGTAATATTATTGATACAATTACAGTATTAATCAAGATCTTCACGTTTCTCAGACGCGTGCGGTAAGCAGTGCTTCGCCTGGAGCGCGATTATGAACAACTCTGCTGACGAATGTCAACACTCGGCCACGTGCGCTATTTTTACAACCGCGGGTACACACCTACAAAGACAAAGATCCCCCGTATAGCCTTAACAGACTGTTGGGGCAAGTGCCGTTAGCGAGCACCTTTGCAGGCCGGCACGGTGCATGAAGGGGTGGGTGGCCAACACCACACCCGGATCGCCTTTGTCTCCCCAGCGTTAAAGTTTGCACACCGCACCGGGTTACCCATTCGAGGCTGAGTTGACCCAGGGGAGGCCCAGGACTGGTTCAGATAATCGCCACCGCTGTCGGTGACCATGAACGGGAGTCTCTAATCGCTACACAACCGCGCTCCCCACTCGCACACTTACAAAGGTCGCCCGCCATATAGCCTTTTGGCAGCCTGTTATGGCAAAGTGATGTAAGCGAGCAAGCCACCCAATGAAGGCAGGCACGACCCACGAAGTGGGGTGGGTGGGTAGCCAACACGGACGCAGCAAAGCGCACGCGCGTTCAAAAAAAAGGGGCCACGGTACGTACGTTTTCGCGGACCGCGATGAAAGTATCCCTCAACCGTTCCAGCTGATGGCACATTTGTCTCGATCCTCCGGCCACAGATCTGGCGAATAGCGGCGACAGGTGAAGCAGGCAGAGCGACGAAAGCAGCGCCGTGCAAGGAGCGCGCATCTTTCCGTCGAGCTCGACAAATTGTCCGGCGTGGCCAACAGCGTGAAGGGTCCGTTCCGGCCAACTCGGGCAAGCTTCAGGCGCGCGCTAGTTTTTTAGCGTGACCTCCTCCAGCGAGCCCACGTGAGAAGGTTTTAAAAAATATATATATGTGTGCACATACACACGCGGTGTTTACTTTTTTTGCGCGTGTGTGTGTGTTAAAAACAAAAGCCAAAAAAATCGCTGGTCAACAACAACCAAACAAAATAGACGACGCACGGCTGAAGGAGCGATCGCGTCTTGGGCGACGGACGCTTCTTTGAGAGTTTCTTGAAAAGTGCGCCTACGTTTTGTTTCTCGTCTCTGGCGATGCGGCGTCCCCCAGTAATAACTTCATATATATAGAGAGAGAGAGGGCCGCTTCTGAAACCGAGAGTGACGTCACGGGCACCACGCTGGATTTCCCACACAGCGCTCGCAAGATGAAGACGAACTTAGGAGGGCAGAGGAGGGGGGGGTGTGGGGGGGGTCGGGGGTGGCCCAGCCGCGGAGGCGTTGGCGATGTTTGTAAACAAAACATCGCGTCTTAAGGTAAAGATCCCCCCCCCCCCAGCCCGCCCCTGCCCCGCTCGCATAGCCTCGTCACAGCTGTGGGGCGAAGTGCGCTGAGGCTTAACGGCAGCAGCAGCAGGACGGCAGCGACGAAGGGGACAGGCGGCAAGGGTACAAGATGGTGTGGGGTGAGCCAGCAACCACGCAAGCCCCCCCCCCCCATCTCACCTCCCCCCCCCATATGACCCCCCCCCCATCTCACCCCGCATATCACACCCCCCATCCCAACCCCCCATCTCACCCCCCCCATCACCCCCCCCCCCATCTCACCCCCCCCCCCCATCTCACCCCCCCCATCTCACCTCTCCCCCATCTCACCCCCCCCTATCTCACCCCCTTTCCCATATCACCCCCCCCCCCAAAACTCACCCCCCCATTTCACCCCCCCATTTCACCCCCCCATATCTCACCCCCCATATCACCCCTCCCCCCATCTCACCCCCGTGGCGATGTTTCTAGACCCTGCACCAGGTACTCGCTTGAGGCTGAGTCGACCTAGGGGAGGATGCCCAGGAAACCGGTTCAAGACGGTCGTCATTGGTAGCCTTCACAGACTGTTGGGGCAAGTGCTGGGAGCGAGCACCTATGAAGGCCGGCACGGCACACTAGGGGTGGGTAGCCAGCACTACGCCCGGCCGCCTTTGTCTCCCTAGTGGCGATGTTTAAATACCGCACCAGGTAGGCAGGTACTCATTTGAGGCAGATTCGACCTAGGGGAGGACCAGGACCGGTTCAGATAACACACACACAGCTACACACACAGGTACACATACAGGTACACACACACACACAGCTACACACACAGGTCCACACACAGGTACACACACACAGTTACACACACACAGGTATAGCTACACACACACAGCTACACACACAGGTGTACACACACACAGATACACACACGGGTACACACACAGCTACACACAGCTACACACACAACTACACACACAGGTACACACACAGCTACACACACAGCTACACACGCACACAGCTACACACACACAGCTACAAACACACACACACAGCTACAACAACAACCGCCATTCGCCACTAAGTGGCGGTGACGTCACCACGACGCTTGTGCCAGGCCATGTGCACCTTGAGGCCACGTGAAGTGTCGAACGCCCGCTGGCAGGAGGTCACGGGGCAGACCCAGGTGCCACGGGTCGACTGACCGAGATGACCGAGATGACTGGCTGATGCACCACCTGTGCCCCCTACTGTGCCAACTTGCTGTGCTTTAGCCACCCGGCGCTCCGCTCGTTGTTGTGAGCGTCGCTCCTCCGCCCTCCGTTGTTGTTGGAGGGCGACTGCCTCCAACTGCCCAGTAGCGTCCTTCACGAGCCTCCTCCACTGAGGCCGATCTTGACACCGCTGGTACCAGTCATCGGCAAGTCCACTCAGCTCCACGTCCTCCTGTACCACATCACTCCATCTCTTCTCTAGCCCGTGCCGCGCCCGTTTAGCCCCCTCGATCCGGCCGAACAAAAGCTGTTTAGGCATGCGGTGGCTGGGCATGCGGGCTACATGACCCAGCCAACGCAGCCTTGCCTGCCGGAGGAGCTCACTGATGGGACTTTGCCCAGATCTTTCAAGGACTTGTGAGCTCCTCACACAATCCAGCCTGGTTAAACCCAGGATGGATCGTAGGCAGGCCAGCCTAAATGTTTCCAACCGGCGAAGATGCTCCACTAGGGGGGTCCACGTTTCGCAAGCATAGAGAAGGGAGGGAATGACCGTGGCCGAGAAGACCTGAAGCTTCGTGCGGAGCGACAGACCAGGTAGCTTCCACACAGCGTTACGCAACCGATGAAAAGATATTGCCGCTCGACTGATTCGGAGTGAGACCTCTGCTGATAAACTGGAGCCGGTCATGAGCACACTGCCCAGGTATGGGAAACTCTCTACTCTCTCCACAACTGCCCCATCACCGATTGGGAGTTGTGGGGGCGGAGTGCCCGATGGTACAAAATACCCAGGCAGGTGCTTAGTTTTGGTGGGGCTGATGGTAAGGCCCCACCTCTTAGTGGCACGCTCCAGTCTCAGCAGCAGCGTCTCCAACTCCTCTTCTGAATGAGCAGCTATTACCAAATCATCGGCATACATAACGTGGTTGACCAATAGGGAGCCATCCCTTGATCGCACCCGGGCGTCGATCAGCCTCCCATTGTATCTGTACCAAATGGTAATTCCCCCGGTACAGCTATTGAAGGCTTCACGAACTACGCAGTCGAAATAGATGTTAAATAATGTGGGAGCCAGAGGACATCCCTGTCGCACCCCAAGGTGTACAGGGAAAGGCTCCGACTCCCGGCCACGTAGTTTTACCCGGGCCCGCTCACCATCATGAAGGTCCTTAATGATCGTGAGCAGAGGGTCAGGGACTCCGAAAGCACGAAGAACAACCCAGAGCCCAGTCCTACTGATGGTATCATAGGCCTTGACCAGGTCAATAAAGCAGAGATGTAGGTCTTTTTGGAATTCCCTACACCTCTGCTGTAGCAGACGGACAGAAAATATGGCATCTGTGCAGGACCGCCCTTTCCTGAAACCACATTGGGGCTCCGCAAGCCTCTCCTCAGCATGCCTAGCAAGGCGATGTTGAATAATCCTTGCCAGGACCTTACCCGGCACACTGAGGAGTGAGATGCCCCTGTAGTTGTTACAGTCGGTACGGTCCCCCTTCTTAAAGAGGGGGACCACCAGGGCATCCTTCCAGTCCTGCGGAACCCGTCCAGTGGTCCAGACTGTTGTTATGATGTCATATAGGGCAGTCTGTGCACAAACGCCACCCTCCCTCAGCATTTCGCCTGGGAGATCATCTCTGCCCGGTGCCTTCCCTGGTCTCAGACTCCGGATCGCCCTCAGTACTTCCTCAACAGATGGCACCTCAGCCAGCCACTCACAGGGGGTGACCTCTTCCAATATTTGAGGCACCGCAGCCTCAGCAGGGTTATCCCCACTTTGTGCCATGATGTTTTCCTGGCTGAGAGATTTTCCCTCCCCCAGGACCTCACAGAAATGCTCAGCAAATCTGCAAACCTGTTCCTGGGGGTCGGAGATTGGATCACCGTTTTTTCCTCTAATGATGGTAATAGGTGTGGCGCTGCAGGTTACTTTTTTGATGGAGTTAAATAGTGATTTGTGATCGCGGGCCACTGAGGCAGACTCCATCTCCTCAGCAACCCGCGACCACCACCCATCCTTACAGCGCCTCACGGCTCTCCGAACCTCCGAGCGAAGACTGCGGTAAACCTCCTCATTCTCTGACGTGGGATGCTGTAGGCGATGAGAGTGGGCCTGTCGCTTTTTCTCAATTAACCTGAACACCTCCTCCGTCAGCCAGGGTTCCCGGGGAGGTCTGGACCGCGTACCCAAAGCAGCCATTGCAGCTGCATGAGTCACAGTCTTAAACCTCGCCCATTTACCCTCGACATCAGGTGGAGTGGGGGACGATGCCAACCCCAGCTGCAAGCGATGATGAAATTCTCGCTTGCAACTTTCATCAGCTAACTTAGACCAGGCCACTTTTGGTTGGAATGGGATCCTGGGTGTACACCCACCACCGGAGTGGAAGAATGGCAGGCGCATCTTACAGATGACTAGTCGATGGTCAGAGGGCAGATCAGCTCCACGGTAGGTCCTGGTGTCAAGGACATGGGCTCGCATCCGCTGGTCCGTCACTACGTAGTCCAGCAGATGCTCTTGCTTGGACCCGGCATGCATCCATGATGTTGTGTGGATGCGCCGATGCCGGAAGAGCGTGTTGGTAATTACAAGCCCATGGGCTGCACAAAAATCTAGCAGCCTCCTACCGTTATTATTGAGCTGATCTGGCCCATGCCTTCCAATCACTCCAGACCAGGTGCCAGCATCATGACCAACTCGGGCATTGAAGTCACCCAACAAGATGACTCTGTCCCGAGTGGCCACTTTAGCCAGCACCTGTGACAGGAGGTCATAGAAAGCGTCCGACTCATCGGCTTTGCCTGCATCCCTCCACGGATGTTCGTCTTCGGTGGGGGCATAAGTAACCACGACCACCACTCCTCGCCTCTGGTTGATGGGAAGGCGAGCCCAAAGTATCCTGGGGCTTACAGCTTCCCACACCTCACCGCCACGCTCCCACGCCCCCTTCATTCTTTTGTTCAGAAGAAGAGCCACACCCTGTTGTTTGGCAGTCTCCTGCCCCGAGTAGAGGACTGTCCACCCCTCATGGTGGCAGGAGCCAGAACCGGTCCACCGGACCTCCTGAATGCCACAGAGATCCAGGCGGTACCGGTCCAGCTCCCGACAGAGGAGTGGCAGCCTCTCCTCCGCAGTGAGCGTTCGAACATTCCACGTGGCCATCCGCAATGGTTTTTCGTTGTTTCTGGAGGAGCCCCGAGGGTTAAAATTCAATCTCCTGGCTCCGCCAAATGGGGTTTGGCCAGGAGACGTCATAAAAGCCTGACCCCCCGGGGCCTCCGGCACAAGCTTATTAATTACAGGTTTATGTTTACTTCGTAGTTTAGTGGTGGTTAATTGAAGGTGGAGGGGTTACCAGCCCCTCGCACCCGTCCAGAGCCTACACAGCTACACACACAGGTACACACACAGGTACACACACAGGTACACACACACAGGCACGCTGTTTTCACACAGCGTGCCCGCATAGGAACACACACGCACACCGTTCACAACACACGCACGCGTTCACGCGGATACAAACTCCCACAACAACAACACGCGCGTACAGACAAAGATAAAGACCCCCCGTATAGCCTTAACAGACTGTAGGGACAAGTGCTATTAGCGAGCACCTATGAAGGCCGGAACGGTACACGAGGGGGTGGGTGGCCAGCACCACGCCCGGCCGCCTTTGTCTCCCCAGCGGCGATGTTTTACGCATCGCACCTGGTACTCATTTGAGGCTGAGTCGACCTCGGGGAGGCCCGGGGACCGGTGCACTTAATTGTCACTGGCGTTGGCCGTGAGCGAGAATCGAACTCGGGTTCACCGGGTTCGTAGCGCAGCAGCGCGGCGCTAACCGCTGCGCCACCGCTCCCACGGCACCGCACACACTCGCTTGTATTCCCAGACGTAGCGGGTTGACGTTAGTTTGCTCAGTCCGATGTTGTTTGTTAGAGTTACGGCCGCAGTAAATCCACCGAGAGGTTAATTCACAGATTGTCAAAATAGTTTTTGCATCGTATTTCATACGTACTGACCGCATTGACCAGCGTGGTGAAGTATGCTCAATCAACCTCCTCCACGACCCAGACTTACATCGTCCTATCCAGAGTTTCGTGTTTCTCTCCGCCGTGCTCGCGTGGATTTTGTCTCCGGGCGCTCCGGTGTCCCCCCCCCCCCCCCACATTTAGAAAGATGCGTTTACATTGCTTTGCCTGCGCTAAATAACCGCCTGATGGTAAGCTGCTGCGTCGAGCTCTCTCTCGTGTGATCGCCAGCTCGCTGCTGGACATAATGGATAGTTTACAAACAGTTTAGTTTGAACAAAAACAATAACACTGCGTTGAGAGCGGTGACGCAGCGCTTAGGATCGGTCCTCTGCAGCGCTACAAACGAGCTGGGTTCGAGTCCACGCCACGGAGAACTTCACAACAGTGGCGAGCGATGTGCAAGCATCTGAACCGGTGTTGGATCCCCCCCCCGCATCCATTCGCACGAACCAGCTCAGTGAAGAATGGCCAAAACAACCCCATTAACCCACCCGGCATTATTGCAGGTCCAACGTGGTTACGAAGTAAAGGGCTGCAATGTTCGTCCTGTCAGCGTTGACACCGCTTAACTCAGTTGATTATTACCCGGCTGTACGTACGCATATGTTGTAGCAGAGACGTGATATTGTTATTATTATACATTAGCACGTTATTTATTGTCTTTGGTTTTTATTATCGAATCCGCGCAATGGGCACAGACGGCCACGCGATGTATCGACGTTGAACTTCTTTCGCACCGTGCGTAGCCAACCGTGCGAATCGAGATTGCGGGTGGGGGGTGGGACAACACACTGGACACAAAGAGCAGCTCTAAAGAAATGAGTTTTCTCTCTAGACGATTTAAATGCGCGTAGCTTCGTCGACTTCCTAATGTCGGAAGGAGGAGCGTTCCAGACGGCCGCATGAGCGCGACGCGGCGAACCGCCTTCGTTCGCTGGCCAGCAAAAATCCGCCGCCGCTGTGATGGTGACCGGAGCTCGCGTGATGATGGTTTATGCTCCTTAACGAGATCGGCAAAGGTGGTCGCTGTGGTTCAATTGTGGCGAGCACTTTGCGTGTAACGAGTGCGACCTCACAACGCGTTCGTTATTCGTCGGCGGCATAACTTTATCGTATGCACACAAACCATACCGGCCGTTAAGGTAGATATAGAACTGATATCGGCTGCTAATCCCTTAGCCAATAGCATGATAAAGCCGCTCGGGTCACTGTAGTCTAGACTGTAGAAATGTGGATAAACTCGCCTCGCATTGCGCAATCGTTCTTGTTTGGGTGATCGCGATGGCTGTGCCTGCGAGAAATGCCGATACTTTGGGAAGCCTTCGTGGTCACTCCGCAACTGGATCAAAGTTCACTTCACGACATCTCGGTTGCGGGGGTAAAATTCAAATAAATATATTTTATTTGAACAGGTAGGGCTCACACTCAGCTGTTTAGCTCGCTTGCAGAAGCGACCTGGCCACAAATAATAGCCCACGAAGTGGCTTATCGCAGCCAAATACTCTAAACGAGTGTTTCTAAATGTGGAGGGGAAAACCGGAGGACCCGGAGAAAAATCCACGCGACAACGGAGAGAGAGAGAGACAAAGACTTCAAATACACAGGCGTCAGAGTCAGGATCGAATCCAAGACCTCCTGCATACCAGGCGAGGTAGTCAACATCTCGCCACCGCGGCGCACCTATCACTACAAGCCATCGAGTCTGCATTAACCGCACACACTTTGTGGTAAAACGTGGAAATATATATACTTTGATAATGTATGTATTGTCCTTTAAACTGAATGCCTGCACACCAGAGACAGCCTTTTAATTGCTTTGTCTCACACGTGCTACAGTATATAGACCAAAGGACGCCACATCTCGCCACACTTAAGCATACTTCACCGTGCTAGTCAGTGGTGCTGAGTGAAGCGGTCGGGGGTGGGATATGCGTGGAAATGGGCGCAGTGCCTCGGGATAGTTCAGTGATCGCTTGCCACTGACGTTAGCCGTGGCTGTGATTTGAACTCTGGAGGTCGACCCTGTCCATCGTACGCCGATCACCGCACCACCGCTCATCCCCGTGGTAAATGTGTCCGGGACAATGCGCTGCGTGGGATTTTTTTGAGGGGGAGACGCCTACAGCTGTCGTCGGCAGGGATCAGCGCGGCAAACATCGATGGTTGTACTGCACTTCTATGCTCCTGCGTCTTCGTTCCCCGCCTTCACCAACCCGCGTTGATCAACGTGGTGAAGTAGGGTCAATTAACCCCCCCCACGCCCCGCAAAGGTGGGCGGGGGAAGCCCTCATCCAGCAGTGGATTGAGAGATGAGCCGTACTTTGTGCCGTGCTGTGCGTGTACATGCGTATGCAGTGCTGTGTGTATGCGTGCTGCATGTTTTCGTGGTTGTTGTTCGAAGGTAATGGCCCTCTTTATAAGAATGCTGAATTTCCACCGCGAGTTGGAGGTCCGGCCACATCAGTAAGCTTTGCCCTATACTGCGTTGTGTTAGTTGTGTTCATTTAATATCTTTTCGGTTTTCAAATCTCCTTCCTTGCCCAGGAGTCATTATCTCAAATACCCATTTATTCTGGCACCTCGATGTCCACTGAGGCACGGAACAGGTAATACGCGATTATAGAATTGTACGATTTCCTGTTAAAGATGGAAGATGTCAATTAGAGCCGCGGTGGCGAGATGTTGACTACCTCGCCTGGTAGACAGGAGGGCGTGGGTTCGATCCCGTTCCTGACGCCTGCTGTATATTTGGAGTCTGCGTGTCTCTCTCCCCATGGTCGCGTGGATTTTTCTCCGGGTCCTCCGGGTTTCCCCACCACATTTAGCAACGTGCATTTAGAGTATTTGGCTGCTATAAATTTCCACACGATCAGCCACTTCGTTGAGCTATCATTTGTGGCCAAGTCGCTTCTAAAAAAGAGCTATATAGCTCAGTGGGCATTACCTGGTAAAATTAAACAAATAGTGTAGTTTTATTTTTCGATTTAAAGCTTTCGTGACTGCAGGGATTCATCTTCTTGGTTCTTTCGGTAAAGTCACGTAGAAGGGAAGTGTAGTTTTAGTTTTGGAAGAGTTTGGACCTGTGATAAGTTTTGCTTTCAATCTCAGACGTGATTAATTGTTTTTATTGTCTACATTCGTGTTTTCCATGCACGGGACAATGATCTCATTGTAGACGGAATCAATGAGCGATACGAAACTAGAAGGGGGTAGTGGATGGCCAGTGGCCAAGCTTAGTGACGGAGTGGCAGCCAAGGAATGGATCACGTCCAAAGGGGAACCGTCAACCTTGGGAGATGGAGCGATGACGTCGGCTTTTGTGCACGTGGTTTGTCACATCGGAATGATCGCGAGAGATAGCGGCTACTTTGGGGAGAGCCTATCCTTCCAACAGTGGATCGAATGTTGTTATTTATTTGCCCAGGAAAGCCTCGCTTGATTTCAATACTTTCTTCTAGGGGGGTCATGTTGCTATGGGTTTAATCTCCCCCCACCCCAATTTAGTAAGTCGTGGGAAATTTTAATCTTAAATTTTTTTTTTGCCAAATGTGTGGACAGTGACGCTGGCTACACATGGCACTACTTTCTTTTTAAATAGTGCCATGTGTGACCTCTGGTGCTGACTCCCGCCGTGTCAGCCGGGACAGTCGACAACGCGAAGCTGTCGTAAAACTGGTGAACAAAACTGAACTTTGGTGCCTGAGATTACCGCAACGCGAACAGGTCCTCACGCAAGGCAGTTCCGACTGTGACGTGACGCCGCCGTGTGGCACGTGGGGTCGCGCTACGCAACGTGCCAGGTCGAGACCCACCACCCACGTGCTTCTACAGCGGCCACAATAAACACTCCGAGCATGAAGAAAAAAAAACACGCATGGATTCTGTAAACGCTTTCCATCTACGCATCCTAGGAAATGTGTGTGTGTGTGTGTGTTTTTTTTTACGGAAAGCTTTATCCTACCCACCGGCTGCGGGCACACGGACCAGAATCGTGGACGTTGCACGAATGACGTGGAAGGTGTGCAAAGACAAACTCAAGCTAGACACATCGCGTTGCGTGTTAATACAATTACCACGGGTCAGGGAGGTCTTCATCCAGCAGCTGAGAGAGCATGGCTCGTTGATGTGTAAGCGGTGCTCGGCGCTGCACGCATTGCATGATGAGAGTGGCTTGCGTGGGGCGGGCTGGAGATTATAAACGCACGCAGCTCATAGCTCAAGGCATTTACAGGAACTGATCCGTGTTTACTCTCCAACGAGGTCCCTGACATATTCGAATCGACCTCCTGCTCAGAACTCCGAGGTCACAAGGCTCCGTTCCTGGGGTGATCCAGCTCTTGCCAGGGCAGCTCCCAGACTGTGGAACGCTGTGCCTTTGCTAATAAGACAGTCAGAGTCGTTCGGTATATTTAAGGCTCGTCTTGAAATCTCGCCTGTCTTTAAACTGGCATTTACCCCACCGCCGCCGAAGCCGAGTGCCCGCCATGTGCCCTGCAAGTTCCGTTTATTTCTTGGCTTTCCACGCACGGTGGTGGCGCATTAGTGGGACCTACGGATGAAATGTGGCACTTCACAAATCGTCAATTGTTTATTATTATGATCATCAACGAGGGCCAACTCGCATGTTCACGATTGGTCAGGGTGGCGTTTGCATTGTAAAATGTTCGAAACCAGAAGTGATTGCGGAAGCGTTTGAACTGGTTCTGAAAACAAACGCCCCCCCCCCCACCTGACCCCCACCACCCCTTCCCACCTCACCCCCCTCCCCCACCCCTCCTCACCTGACCCACCAGCCCCTCCCCCACCCCTCCTCACCTGACCCACCAGCCCCTCCCCCACCCCTCCCCACCTCACCCTCCCACCCTCCCTACCCCTCCCCACCTCACTGAGAGCAGTGGCGGTTTGTGGCTCTGGGTCGAGGAGGCCAAAAAAGTCCACCTCGGGTTTCCCAGTCTCGGGGGCGGGGGGGTCACCACCACCATCACCACGTGCGCATTAATTGAGAAACTGGAATTTACTGGCGGTGGGTTCATCATCGGCGCTATCGCACAACGAGCTACAAACTCGCACAGAAACCAACGTAGTCATACAGAGATCCGAGGACTTACATTTGAGACCCATACGACTCGCAACTAGAATTATTGAGAAACTGAAATGCGCTGGTGGTAGCATCACCACCACCACCACCACCACCGCCACCACCACCACGTAGCGGTGAGGTCAATTCCCGCTCACGGTCAACACCAGTGACGATTTTATGAACCGGCCCCGGATCTCCCCTATGTCGACTCGGCCTCAAACAAGTTCCTGGTGCGGTGTGTAAACATCGCCACGAGGGAGACAAAGGCGGTCGGGCGTGGTGCTGGGCACCCACCCCCCTTCGTGTGCCGTGCCGGCCTTCATAGGTGGCTCGCTAACAGCGCTTGCTCCCAGTGCCGGATGAAGCTAGTGCGGGGCCTGTCGCATGATGTTATAAAGGGGCCCTAAATAAAATAAAAAACACGTACATATTAAACGACAAATGTTTTATTTGCATAGTAAAGTAATTGTATTTTTTCATTTGCTATACAGCCAGATAATACGACAAATCGCTAACCTTAAACGCCCAGTCGTTCATAAAAGTTGAAGGCGGTATAGTACTATAGTAATAGAGCAAGTGCAGAATCACCGAACCGGAATTGATAGCTTGAAAGCATTTAGCGCGGGGGCCCTTGAAAGTGCGGGGCCCGTAGCTACGACGATCATCCGCACTGCTCGCTTTTGCAGCCTGCTCAGGCTACACGTGGGAATCTTTGTTATTGCCGCGAGTGTGAGCGCGCCCGCAGTGTTTCCGCAGTTGTGCAGCGGTCGTTTCACTTTGGCTGTAGCGTCAACGTGTGCGTGGGGGAGGGGAATGACGAATTATTATTGCTTTGGTGACAGTTACCGCGTTGATTCGGTGTCGCTTAGTCGCCGGGAACTCCCATCCGCGTGTCTGGTGAGAACTCCCACGATCCGGCAGCCTGATCTTCTCACACTCGTGCATATTCTTTGGGTCTTTGGGTAGGAGTCACGTAGATAAGTTCGAAGACTTTACCGAAAGACCCAACGAATATGGATTCCTGCAGTCACGAAAGTTTTAAGTCAACTCTTCGTGCATTTAGATCATTTAGGATGATTTTGCTGCGACGCATTTGCACATGATGGGGAACTTTGTTGAGCTGTCATTTGTGGCCAGGTCGCTTCTGAACAACAAGTTAAGACCTCAGGAGGGATTTACTTGGTAAGATAAAAGAAAATTGTTTAGTTTTATTTGAATATATATTTTAAAGCGATTTGTTTCCCTTTCCTATACTTTACACTCCACTCGTGTTTTTGTGTTATTTGTTGTTGTGACCTTATGATCCGGCCCGACTGGACGTCTGTGAAAAAGAGCTTTATAGCTCATCGGATTCCTCCTGCATGATTACATATTCTCATCGACTTTGATTAATCATGAAACGATAATTAATAAATCATACCGCGCGTTCTCATTCGTTGTAAATATACTACAATTGTACAGCTTTTGTGTCAATTCACTGCTGGACAAAGGCCTCCCCTTGCCGCGTCTGTCATGGGGGGGGGGGGGGTTGTTTGACCATACTTCACCACGCTGGTCAGCGTGGGTTTGCTGTAAACGGATGATCCAATGCCAGGATCAGATTCATCCCTCCTCGCCAAGGGGTGACAGGGAATCTGATTCGGTGCACCGGGTTCGGATCGCAACTCGATCGCCGCTCAAGACCAATGACTGACACATTACGTCAACCGGTCTTGGGCTTCCCCTAGGTTGACTCAGCCTCAAACGATTACTGTACCTGCTGCGGCGTGGTAAAAGCACGACTGGAGAGACAAAGGCGGCCGGGTGTGGTGTTGGCTACCCACCCCAACGTGTGCCGTTCCGGCCTTAATAGGTGCTCACTAAAAGCACTTCCCCCAATGGTTATAGGCTATACGGGGGATCTTTGTCTTTATATATATATGCATGCAGCGTAATTATTGGGTGAATTAATACCTCTCTACATGTCTACGCGTACAACTGAGCACGGGTCGAAAATCACAACATGCCAAGCGGCCAGCAACGATCAGCACTACGTTGTATGTACGTATGTTGAATTTCTTTCGCACCGTACGTAGCCATCCGTGCCAATCTGAGGTACGTTGTGATAGGTAAGCGTTTCAACGTGTCTGGAATTGAGCAAAGTTGCGATCGCAATTATTGTGAGAATTTGGGAAAATAAACGATGGGATGAAATTCCAAAGGGGAGAAGCAGTGCAAGGGATAAAGTAGAAAGTGAAATCTCTTTAGCTAAAGTGTGCGAGCTGAATACGAGTACAACCCCGATGAAGCTTGGATAGATGCATGGAGTTCAAACGAACTCGCAAAACAAACCACCTTGTTGTGAAAGACCCAACGCAGAAGATCCTCGGGTTTGATCTTCCACGAAGCTCATGGTCCACCTTAAATCACACACGTACTGCACAAACCATGGAAGATGCGGATATCTGATCTGATGCACGAATGGAAAATAAAAAAAACACCTCTCCAGGAGCAGCGTGCGACTGTGGTCATCCAGAGAAGAGCGTTAAACGTCTAACGACGCAATTCCCGATCCACAAATACGAAGGGGACATCAACAGCGATGCACTCCGCTGCTCCTGGCGCGGTTGTCTGGCTTGACCACCTCGATGTGAAATTGTACGTTGTTGTTCTGCATCTTATACATCAGCCGTACGAAAGTCGAAGTCGAAGAAGAAGACGACCTGAAGTGTGGTGGATTAGAGGTTGGGTGAGTGTCTGGCAGACCGAGTCCTCAAGACGGCTGGAGGAATCGGCGAGTGAAGTTCACTGGAACAGTGACCGCGGTCGTGGCGATGGAAGAGTGATAAGAAAGGCGACTGGAAGCCGTTGAGCGAGTGGGCTGGAGAGCGGTTGATAAGTGACGGGATCGAGACGAGAGTAAAACACAAAACGCAGGCCTTTTAAAATTCCCACTCACTGCTTCCGTGTATTTTTTTTTGCCCGGTCTTCGTCCGAAACCCTACCCGTGAAAACCCCAAGAGGGCCACGTCTATCACAATATCAACAACAACAACAACGACGACGAAAGGTATCAATAACAATCTCCCAACACAATCTCGGTCGGTTGAAAATGAAATAAAATAAAAACCAAACCTGCGGGTTTTTTCGTGACGACTGTTTAGCGGTTGATAACGCTTCCCAGCAGGGTAATATGACACGTGAAAGCACATTTAAAAAAAATAAAAAAAATAATACTGGGATGTATGTTCCAATTGGCTTAAGGTCTGGGGGGAGGGGAGGGGGTGCCTTTTCCCCGATGCCAGGTAAAAAATCACGATTACGTACACTGTTTATATAAAAACAAGTGAAAAGTTTTCGTGGTATTTCTGGCTTAAGGTATCACGTTGCGTCTCCCTCTCCACGTGTGATGAGCGTCACGGCTCTGAGAGGTCCAGCAGTCCGCCCACTGTGGAGGAGGCGTCAGCGAGTGATCCACCTGAAGATTTTGCAGTCCCTGCATCTCACCTGCGTCCGTGTTTGTCCCACCCAAAAGAGCAATTTTTGTTTGCGCGATTTTTTGTGATGAATGCTCATCTGATGATCGATCACCCAATAATTTGATGATCACCCTACATGTCATGCAGGGGCGTTACGGTGGCGAGATGTTAACTACCTCGCCTGGTGTGCAGGAGAACGTGGGTTTGATGCCGACCCTGACGCCTGCTGCTGTATATTTGGAGTTTGCGTGTCTCTCTCCCCGTGGTCGCCTGGATTTTTTTCCGGGTCCTCCAGTTTTTCCCTCCACATTTAAAATCAACGTCACGCGTTTAGAGTATTTGGCTGCTGTACATTTCCACGTGACAAGCCAATTCGTTGAGCTATCATTTGTAGCCAGGCCGCTTCTGAAAACGAGCTGTATAACTTAGTGGGCCTGACGTGATAAAATACAAAGTTTAGTTCAACTATGAAAGAGATACGAACATACTTCATTAATATCGCACTATACAGGTACAGTCCTGTATTAGCAAAAAAAACAGGTTCTGCATTGGCCTATTGCGAGCGCATGAGTATTACCAAACAGGGAGGAAATAACGGTGCAACGCATCTCGTCTGTTAAATATCTGAGTAGACCCAGGGGAGGCCCAGAACCGATTTAATACACACACACTCACTCTGCAGAAAGGTGCGGAAGAACACACAAACTCCACTCACTCACACTCAGTGGTGAGGACACACAAACTACACTCACTCACACACAGTGGTGAGGACACACAAACTACACTCACACACACTCAGTGGTGAGGACACACAAACTACACTCACACACACTCAGTGGTGAGGACACACAAACTACACTCACACACACACAGTGGTGAGGACACACAAACTCCACTCACACACACTCAGTGGTGAGGACACACAAACTCCACTCACTCACTCACTCACAGTGGTGAGGACACACAAACTCCACTCACTCACACTCAGTGGTGAGGACACACAAACTCCACTCACTCGCACTCAGTGGTGAGGACACACAAACTCCACTCACTCACACTCAGTGGTGAGGACACACAAACTCCACTCACTCACTCACTCACAGTGGTGAGGACACACAAACTCCACTCACTCACACTCAGTGGTGAGGACACACAAACTCCACTCACACACACTCAGTGGTGAGGACACACAAACTCCACTCACTCACACTCAGTGATGAGAACACACAAACTACACTCACTCACACTCAGTGGTGAGGACACACAAACTCCACTCACACACACTCAGTGGTGAGGACACACAAACTCCACTCACTCACACTCAGTGGTGAGGACACACAAACTCCACTCACTCACACTCAGTGGTGAGGACACACAAACTCCACTCACTCACTCAGTGGTGAGAACACACAAACTCCACTCACTCACACTCAGTGGTGAGAACACACAAACTCCACTCACTCACTCAGTGGTGAGGACACACAAACTCCACTCACTCACTCAGTGGTGAGAACACACAAACTACACTCACTCACACTCAGTGGTGAGGACACACAAACTCCACTCACTCACACTCAGTGGTGAGGACACACAAACTCCACTCACACACACTCAGTGGTGAGGACACACAAACTCCACTCACTCACACTCAGTGGTGAGGACACACAAACTCCACTCACTCACACTCAGTGGTGAGAACACACAAACTCCACTCACTCACTCAGTGGTGAGAACACACAAACTCCACTCACTCACTCAGTGGTGAGGACACACAAACTCCACTCACTCACTCAGTGGTGAGAACACACAAACTACACTCACTCACACTCAGTGGTGAGGACACACAAACTCCACTCACTCACACTCAGTGGTGAGGACACACAAACTCCACTCACTCACACTCAGTGGTGAGGACACACAAACTCTAGCCATGCTTCGCTTCTTTGGGGCAGGTGTGCTACCAACCCCGCGCCCACCACCACCCTCCTGCCCTTTGCTGTTTTGTTTTCTCACTTCTGCTGCTGCTGCCTCTGTCAGCTGAAAGTAAATCCCGCGCGTTCAGGTGCTGGACCGCACGGACGATGCTCGCGGGCGCGTCGAGTCTTCGAAATCTTTGCGCGCCGAGGGCGAGTGGGAAGGGTGCAACGTGCGTGTGTCGTGGGGGGGGGGTGTTTGTGGCTGTTGTTTAAGAGCAAACACAAAGAGTTCAATCGTGTCGTGGGTTTCACCTTCCGAAAGTGAGGGGTTCCCTCTCCCCCTCCCGCTCCAAACGCAGGTAAACCCAACTATCATCTGCAGGGCGCTTGAAACAAATGTTTGCAACAATGGCACAATCAATGTGCTGCTTTCGGGCTCTGGAGACCACCTGGAGAAGATTCCAGGCACGCGTTGACGATGATGGCGAACGAGTGGAGACTCTTTGACCTTTTGAAGCTATTAACGTTCAAGTTCAAGTTCATTTGTTAGGTGTAGCCCTGTGAGCCATTCGGCTCTTGAATCGGGTGCAACCGCAACAAACAAAAAACATGAACAAGAAAACATCTCAAAGTGAATATGTGACTAAGTGCAAATAGAAAATCCAAGAAAAGACAGCAAAATATTGCAGAAAAAACACCGCACACCAACGCTGTGTGCAACAATCCCAGTGGGATGCAAGTCAAACAACAACAACAACCACAAGACAACTTAGATTAAGGCCATCGTACATTTGCTAACACGTTATAGTGCATTATTAGTATGCGTTGTTTTCTCCATCAAAACGATCGTCCCACGTAAGTGTTAACATTGTTTTGAAGCACCCCGTACGTACGACGATGATGTGAAACTGAAACGATTTGCGAACTCTTTGCAAGAGGCGCCACCTGCAACGCGCCTAAAACAAAGCGGGTGACGAGCAGGTCCAGTCGGCACGTAGGCGAAACGTCTTGTTGTTCTGCGAAAATAAAAAATAAACCCGTAAAAACAAAGTTTTTCACTATAAAACCTTTATATGCGTGGCATCGGGGCGGCTAGAGTCCTCTCGTCCTCTGGCTTGAGATGGCTGCCACCTATGGGTCAGATGATTGTCTGGCAGCATTAAACAATTGATAATTAAATATTTAATTTATTTTCCCTAAACAGTGTAAAATTTTGGAATTTTTTTTCTCACGAAAATGCATTGTCACGCACAACGAGTCTGTGTGCAAAATGTCAGCTCGATTGGATCACGGGAAGTGGGTTAAAAAACGACCGAAAGATTTGCACGGTCCTAAGCAAGCAAGCGAACTTAATATAAAGGATTTAAAAACCACGACGCTGGGACCCAATGGAGCTCCGCTCCACACGATTGAATCGAAACCTCCTAGAGGTGGTGGCGTTGCTGCCCATCGCCAGGTCACTGCTGACCAGCTGACGATCGTAACATCACCCCCCACAATGACCTCGAGCCATCTAAGGGAACATCTTCGCCGGTTGGAAATATTTAGGCTGGCCTGCCTACGATCCATCCTGGGTTTAACCAGGCTGGATTGTGTGAGGAGCTCACAAGTCCTTGAATGATCTGGACAAAGTCCCATCGGTGAACTCCTCCGGCAGGCGAGGCTGCGTTGGCTGGGCCATGTAGCCCGCATGACCCAGCCACCGCATGATGCCTAAACAGCTTTTGTTCGGCCGGATAGAGGGGGCTAAACGGGCTTAACAGTCAATACCATGTCTCTAACGTACCCATGTTCTGTAATCTCGACTTGATGCGTTCCATCTTAGCTGTCAAAAAAAAAACTAAGTAAAGATGCGGCCCCTAAATTGCTTTCTCACGCCACTGCTGGTGATTTGTAAGTTTTGATCCTGACCCATGGATCGATAGTTCAATTTAAATATGCAATTTGTGTTGAGGAACCGTGTGTTGTCTTGGCGTGGTCTGCGACTGTTTTGTTGTTGTTGTTGTTGTTGTTTTGCTGCCTTGCCCAAGCTTGCATTTCATGTAAAAAAATCCTTATGAATGTATGAACGTATGTAAATGTATTCATATACTTTATTTATTTCAAATTTATTTACACATTTTTGTGACTTTCTTACCTTTCCTCTACGTTGCACTCTTATCGGTTTTATTGTTGTAGTTGTTGTTGTAGTTGTTGTTGTGGTTGTAACTTGCTAACGCGCCCCGACCCGGGCATCTGTGAATAAAGAGCTTCATAGCTTATCAGGATTCTCCCTCCGATTCTGATTCTGGATTCCAGGAGCTTCCTTCACATGTGGCACCGGAGAAGAAGTCACGTGTGGCCCTTTAAGTGACTGGCTTCGTCGTGTCATGGTGTTCGAATTAAGAAATAGCTCGTCACGATGTTATTGGCCTTGCCGTGACAGTGATACAACTGCCGTATCTACCAACGGTAGGCATTCATAAACAATACGAAACAAAACAACAAAGCACTCAAATGCTGTCCCCATGACCCTCAAGTCCACACTACACAAGCCCGTTCACACTGCCAAAAGCCTAGAGCGTGAACAGGCCGTGAGCTGCTGTATTTGCACAGTGCCACCTCGCGTTGTGACCTCGACTCTTTACAGCCACGGGCAACTTTTTCACCGCCCTGAATGGGTCTCAAACGGCGCGGCTACATTGCCAGAAGCTCATCGCAACGAATGAAAGGAAATCTCTCACTCGGAGGACGCATTCACAGCAGCCCCGAGACCTCGCCGAGGCACAAATCAAACTGCGGTGTTGCAGCCGTTTCTAATACGAACCAAGTCCGTAATTATAATATATATTGGGAGGGGCACATCCCCCCTCCCAATATTAAAATATGCTCAAAATGCCCCCCCCAATATATTGCTATAAAAATATACAAAAAGTAATAATAATTGCTATGCTGTGTAAATAAAAACAACAATTTGCTAAACCTTGGCCACAATAGCTGAACTTGTCTTCACATAAATTAATGCATAGATTTATGTTTATTTGATTGTGGTTATGGTTGTACTTTATTAATCCCTAATCTCAAACATTACATACAATGAAACAAGAAATGGTAAAAAAGTAAAAAGAGAGCAATGTAATACAATACATTATTAGACATTATTGGGAAAAAAACTAATGAAACACAACAAAACAATTCGTAGAAAATTATTTTTATTTGAAAAATACTTTCTCATCTCCAGCTGCTCGGTGAGGCGGTGCCCCAACCGCGCCTGGTCTCGTATTCACTACGTGGTGATTTTTTAAAAAAATATTTTATTCACCACGTGGTGATTTTTTTAATCTAATTCACAACGTGGTGATTTTTAAATATTTAGAGAGTTCTGGTTGTTTTTCAACCGAATAAAAAAAATGGCTCTTTGATTTGAAGTTTTCGTGGCTGCAGGAATCCATACTCTTTGGTTCTTTCGGTAAAGTCACGTAGGTATAATTTATTTTATAAAAAATATTTTATTTATTTTATAAAATACATTTTTATTTTATTTTATAAAAAACTAGTTTTATTTTATTTTATACCTACGTGACTTTACCGAAAGAACCAAAGAGTATGGCTCTGTTTGTTTTTTCGGTTGCCCACCCCCCTGGGCAAGAGGGAGCCCCGAGAGAGAGAGACAGACAGACCCTGGGGATGGCCGTGGAACCGATTGTGCAATGTCTCCTCCACGACTTCGGGGAACAGCTTAACGGAGTTCACGGGCAAGGTCCGCCAGCCAGTGCGAGTCGCGATGTCTACCGGTGCATTGGCACGACACTGAGTGTGTAGAGAGAGAGAGCGGTGGGGTGGGGGAGTGAAAGCCGCACCAACTCACTGTTGCTATCAATGAGTTTGCGGACTTTTTCTCACGCCCTCCACCGCGTTCAACTACAAACGAACCCCGCCACCTCGTGGCCACTGAGTCGCGGTGCAGTGGAATGTTCTGCCTCCTGCCACAAGGTGACGTCCGATGGGATTTTATTTTTAATTCACGGTTGCTGGGAAAAATATTGCCCCCCCCCCCGTATAGCCTTAGCAAACTGTTGGGGCAAGCGGTGTTAGCGAGTAGCACATATGAAGGCCAGCATGGCACACGAGGGGGTGGGGTGGACAGCATCCACGCCCGACCGCCTTTGTCTCCCTTGAGGAAAAATGAACGAGTGGAGGGAATGCCAAAGTGGAGCAGTGCGTTGGCAAGATGCGAATGAGAAGCGTTGTGACCTGCGGTGTGGTGAGTGTGTGGTGAGTGTGTGGTGAGTGTGTGAGTGGTGAGTGTGTGAATGGTGAGTGTGTGAGTGGTGAGTGAGTAGGTTGTGTGAATGGTGAGTGTGTGAATGGTGAGTGTATGAATGGTGAGTGTGTGAGTGGTGAGTGTGTGAATGGTGAGTGAGTAGGTTGTGTGAATGGTGAGTGTGTGAATGGTGAGTGTGTGACTGGTGAGTGTGTGAATGGTGAGTGTGTGAATGGTGAGTGAGTAGATTGGGTGACAGAGGTGTGGACTCGAGTCATGTGACTTGGACTCGAGTCAGACTCGAGTCATGAATTTGATGACTTGCGACTCGACTTGGACTTGCATAACAATGACTTTGTCCCACCTATGAGATGTGGACTCGAGTCATGTGACTTGGACTCGAGTCAGACTCGAGTCATGAATTTGATGACTTGCGACTCGACTTGGACTTGCATAACAATGACTTTGTCCCACCTCTGTTGGGTGAGTGTGTGAATGATGAGTGTGTGAATGGTGAGTGAGTAGATTGGGTGAGTGTGTGAGTGGTGAGTGTGTGAATGGTGAGTGAGTGAATGGTGAGTGTGTGAGTGGTGAGTGTGTGAATGGTGAGTGTGTGAATGGTGAGTGAGTAGATTGGGTGAGTGTGTGAGTGGTGAGTGTGTGAATGGTGAGTGAGTGAATGGTGAGTGTGTGAGTGGTGTGTGAATGGTGAGTGAGTGAATGGTGAGTGAGTGAATGGTGAGTGAGTAGGTTGGGTGAGTGCGTGAATGGTGAGTGAGTAGGTTGGGTGAGTGCGTGAATGGTGAGTGAGTAGGTTGGGTGAGTGAGTGAGTGAGTGGTGAGTGAGTAGGTTGGGTGAGTGAGTGAGTGAGTAGGTTGGGTGAATGGTGAGTAGGTTGGGTGAGTGCGTGAATGGGTCAGTGAGTGAGTGGGCGAGTGTGTTGTTGTGACCTGCGGTGTGGTGAGTGGGTGAATGGTGAGTGAGTGAGTGGGTCAGTGAGTGAGTGGGCGAGTGTGTTGTTGTGACCTGCGGTGTGGTGGATGAGACGAAGCCGGTCAGTGTCCGGTGGACAGAGTCCTCATGGGAGGTTCATAAAAATAATCATTGAAGTTCACGGATAAAAGTAACCAATTGGAAGTAGCGATAGAAGACTGAGTGATAAGGAGATGACTGACCGCATCGACCCATACATATTCATCATGTTTACGATGAATACATCGAATCGTACACGAGCCCTTTCGTCGACCCACTGTTGGAACGAGGGGCTTCTCACACCCGTGCTGCGCTTGGCGATGTTTGTTGTTGACCATACTTCACCGCGCTGGTCTGAGCGGGATGTTGCTGTGTACGCGGCTTCTCTCCGTTGACAGCGACCAAAATACCACGCGAAATGCGCCACCCCCTCCCTCCTCCCCATCTCGTCAGTTCTCGAAAGAAGCTAAGCAGAGTTGAGGCGGGATAGTCCATGGATGAGTGACCACCATGCATTCCACGGCAAGCGTCATGCGTTAGCTGCGAGGCGAGCTTTTGTAGATGATCCGAAACAAATGTTCTTGGAACACACAGAGCAATCACAATAATATATCTACACACACACATATTTCTGTGCCAGTTGAGAATTTCCCGGGCTGTCAACGCTAAGTTGTGTTATCTACGAGATGGGGTTTTCACTTTCAACGGCATCTGTCGATTCATCACAACGTACACGTGTGTGATTTTAGTCAACAACGTCTGGTGCATCTGCTGGTCATCTCAGTCGGTCAACCCGTGGCACCTGGGGCCTGTCCCGTGCCATCCTGGACGGGTTGTGCTTTTTCTGTAGGATTTTATTGTTTACGTGTGTGATGTTCAGATTTGTGTACAATGCATTTTAGGTGTATCTAGTAATTTTATTGTTTGTTGCGGTTGAACCCAAATCAAGAGCCGAATGGCTCACGGGGTAAATCCTAATAAATTAAACTGAAACTGATCCTACCAGCAACGAGCCTTTGACAATTCACGTCGTCTCAAAGTGCACCGAGCCTGGCACAAGAGATGTGGGGACGTCACCGTCATTGGCGAATGGCAGCTACACGGCCAGGAATTGTTGTTGTAGCCTCCATGCCAGCAGAGGTGCTAGGGACAAGCAAACCCAGCAAAAGCTTAAAGTCTCACGCAACCGAAAGAGCCCGGAATGAACGATAAGCTGCCATGAAAAGCCAATTAATGTTTTCTCTCATAGCACTGCATCCATATTGTTGCGTACATTGTATCTGTATCTCTCTGCATCTATATCGCTTCTGTCATCCACCGAGGATACTTATAAATTAAAAGAGGGGGGGGGGGGCAGAAAATAACATCTGCTTAGTGCCTCCAATGGACTAGCACACCACACCAGGTAACCAATTGAGGCTGAGTCGACCTAGGGGAGGCCCAGGACCGGTTCAGATAATCGTCATCGGCTTTGGCCGCGAGCGGGAATCGAACTCGGGTCGCCACTCCCTAGGCACCAACACACACACACCATAATCGAGTTTTTTTTCGGATTAGATCGTGTAAATATATAAATGTGTCGTTAAACCCGCCACCACCCGTCACATCCAACTAGTTAAGGGTTGTCACGTAAACAGAACGTGCCAATTCGTCACTAGTACAGCACTAACCGGTGTGTTGGAGAGTAAACCCACGTTCTGTTTACGTGACAACCCAGACTAATTGGCTGTGTCGGGTGGTGGCGGGTTTAACGACACATTTATATTTACATAATCTAACCCGAAAACAACCTCTATCATGGATAATACTGGTCGCGATAGTCTACCACTACTACCACGAGGACGACGTGTTAAACTAACACACACACATACACACCCAGACTAATTGGCTGTGTCGGGTGGTGGCGGGTTTAACGACACATTTATATTTACATAATCTAACCCGAAAACAACCTCTATCATGGACAATACTGGTCGCGATAGTCTACCACTACTACCACGAGGACGACGTGTTAAACTAACACACACACACAGACACACCGGCGTGTTCCTGGTTTCGTACAAATCTCGCAAAGCCGAACAAAACAAACAAAACCCACCGCATCTTCTGCTGCACTCCACCCGAGCCTCGTGTCGAGAAGGGATCTACGTTCGCACTTCGTAACACAGTCACGCAGCAACAACGGAGCTTTCACGATAGGTGAAAGCGAACCCACCATATAAGTCACCGTTTCGTGTAACCTTTATTTCGCTCTAGAGCAGAGTTTCCCCCTGCCCCAGTCCTTGTCACCCCCCCCCCCACCACAACCATCACCACCCTACGTGTTTCCGTGGCATACACGGTGGCTAGGAGATGTTGACTACCTCGCCTGGTATACAAGGAGGTCGTGGTTTCGATCCCGACCCTGACGCCTCTATATTTGTAGTTTGCGTGTCTTTCTTTCTCTCTCTCCACGTGGCCGCGTGGTTTTTTTTTTCTCCGGGTCCTCCGGTTTTTCCCCCCTCCGCATTTATAATGAACGTGCGTTTAGAGTATTTGGCTGCTGCTATACATTTCCACGTGATAAGCCACTTCGTTGGGCTATCATTTGTGGCCAAGTCGCTTCTGAAAAATAGCTATGGAGCTCAATGGGCCTTAGGGGCCGTCCATAAACGACGTCACGCGATTTTGGACGGTTTTTGACCCCCCCCCCTTTCGTCACACGGCGTCACAAAAAGTCAAACCCCCCTCAAATATGACGTCACAAAACTCTGCCCCCCCCAAAATAAAACATGCTTCCAATCGCTTTAAACTATCGTCATTGTAGTGCGTATTTAATGTGGCGCTGCACTCTGATGTTGTAGGAGAAAACATTTATTAAAACGTCTATTTAATTAAGTAGAACGTGTTGTCTATATTTATTTCAAGTTGCGCATTTTGATGTGACGTCACATTTCTCAAACTCCCCCCCCCCCCTCGTCACACATCGTCACAAATGTTTGACCCCCCCCCCCCCTAGGTGCGTGACGTCATTTATGGACGGCCCCTTACCTGGTAAAATAAAAAACGTTCAATTCAGTTGAACTCATTGACGGCTCCCCATTCAAATACAAATTAACTCGTTGCACGCAGCACGCGGCCGATGATTGTTAACGCGTCCCACGTGACGCACTGTGCAATTATTAACTTTCTGCACTGTTTGGTTCTTTCGGTGTAAAGTCACGTAGGTAGAGAAATAATAGACCACGACGTTTCGATCGCAACACAAGCAATCGTCATCAGGTGGGACAACCACAGCAAGAACAAAAACTGCTGTGGTTGTCCCACCTGATGACGATTGTTTGTGTTGCGATCGAAACCTCGTGATCTATTCTTTTTCTACCTCTACGTGACTTTACCGAAAGAACCAAAGAGTATGGATTCCTGCAGTCACGAAAGCTTCAAATGAAGATGGAACTCTTTCTGCGTTAATAGAGTCCATTCCAATTAAGATTCAGCTCTCAGCGTGCGCGCGTGTGTGTGTGCACGTGATGCCTTGCAATAGGTGTCTATTTGGTGTTTTAACATCTATTCTTTGTTCATCAAATGTCCCACGTGTGTCTGTGGAGCGGCGGCTAAGTATGCCGTGCAAGGAGTTTTCTTAGCATTGAGATCAACCTGAAATATTTAGTACTCATAGCAGAGATTTTTCTTAATCAAGCAAGACAAATTCACGTGATTATTGATGCAGTGATCAGCGACTGAGACCGTCAAATAGTTACAATTGAGAACAAGTAAAGCATTAATCATGATTTTTATATCATTATTATTAAATAAGTAGACGATAAGCCGGGATCTCAGTGCTCCGAGATCGAGAATTGGAAGATGCCGAATGAAGGCTGCTGCTGCTGCTGAGTAAACTCTCCACAAGCTTGTTCTTGCACCACTCTGATTAGGAATCTAACTCGGTTGATGTGGACTCAGGAGGCAGCCGCAATCGCTCCGATACAAAACACGCGGCATTGGAATTGATCAAACATTCCAATGCAGAGCCCTACTGGAAGATTACTGAGCCTCGGTGATGCGTGTCTCGGTTAATGATCGGTCATAATGTATGTTGTTGGGTTAGATTGCGTAACACACCGGTGTGCTGACGTAGTAACGAACTGGGACGTTTTGTTCACGTGACACACCTCACTGATTGACTGTGTTGGGTCGTGACGGGTTTAACGACGCATCATATTTTCGAGATATTACCCCCCAAAATACCACTTTATTACGGATAATATTTGTCGCGAAAGCCTACGCGTTAAACTAATCGTTGGCATTATTATAATTATTGGTAAACAGCCTCGATGGCCGACCGGCGTGGTGAAGTATGGTTAGTTGACCCCACGTCTCGTCAATGACAAAATGGCTAAACATTATTCCATTTAAAATCTGGGTAGTGAACAAGATATATAATTTTAAAGGATGTGTACACGTTTATCAGACTCTATATATTCTCAAAGATTAAAAAAAGATAAAGAAATGATATTTAAATGGTCGCCAAACAACTAATGAAAACGATAGGATACTTCTGGACACTATTAATGGGGTTACACAATCAAAACGGCATGCAAGGAAGGCAGCTGACAGAATGGCAGCCAGAGGGAGAAAAAAAAATAACGGCAGCCGCCACTCGCCACTAAGTGGCGGTGACGTCACCAGGGCGTTTGTGCCAGGCTAGGTGCACTCCCAAGGCCACGTGAAGAATGTGGAAGGCTCACTGGCAGGAGGTCACGTGACAGACCCAGCAGGTACCATGGGTTGACTGCTGTGCCAGGCTAGGTGCAGCAGGAGGTCACGGCACAGACCCAGGTGCCATGAATTGACTGCTGTGCCAGGCTAGGTGCAGCAGGAGCTCACGGGACAGACCCAGGTGCCATGGGTTGACTGCTGTGCCAGGCTATGTGCAGCAGAAGGTCACGGGACAGACCCAGGTGCCATGGGTTTACTGCTGTGCCAGGTCAGGTGCAGGAGGAGGTCACGGGACAGACCCAGGTGCCATGGATTGACTGCTGTGTTAGGCGAGGTGCAGGAGGAGGTCACGGGACAGACCCAGCAGGTGCCATGGGTTGACTGCTGTGCCAGGTCAGGTGCAGGAGGAGGTCACGTGACAGACGCAGGTGCCATGGGTTGACTAACTGAGATGACGAGAAGATGCACCACCTGTGCCCTTTACTGTGCTGAAGCCCGGTAGGGGTCGGCACGGTTTGAACCGACTCAAACTGGTTTCAAATTGAGCAATCCAAACCAAACCAGCGACGACTGAACCAAACCAAACCAAAACCAAACCAAACTAAGCTAAACCAAACCTCTTAAGTTGGCTTGAACCAAACTAGTTTGAGCCGGTTCCACCCTGTCCGAGCCAAACCGAGTCGGTTTTCGTAGCCCCAAACCAAACCGAACCAGTTCAAACAGAGCCAAACCAAACCGATTTGGTTCGGTTCAAACCGCGGTTTGGTGGTTTGAGCCAAACCGTGCCGACCCCTAGCTGAAGGAGAGAATGCGATCACGACTCCCACCACTTTGGATGTGGAGCGATACAATCAGCTCGTGTGCAGGAGTGAGATGGATAGCAGCAGCACTGGACAGAGTGAGAAATAGCGACGACTTTGGGAGACGTTCATCCATCAGTGGGCAGATCACGGCTGATTCACGATTCGAACGAACAGTTAAATTGTGACTCGATACATCCGGTACAGTATGTGACACGATAAATAAGCACTGTCTCATTCATGTGTCAGAATCTGAATATTTATTTACACTGGAGGAATCCGATGAACTATGAAGCTTTTTTTATTTTACAGATGTCCCCTCTCTCCACGTGAGAGACATCGTATAGACTGTTCAGACAAATAAAACAAATACGTAGGTGACCCGTCTCTCCACTTTAAAAAAAATACATATTCCACAACCCTCATCAGCCGCATGGCCCTCTGAGAGTGCTTAATTTCAGCAGCATTGATTCAAGACAAGCAAACTCTGAGCCGGTTTCGACACACAGTGTCTCATCAGCAGTGCCAAGCGCGTCCTTTGAAATCAACAACGTTGGTGAACTGCCGATCTTAGAGGCAAGGAGTGGGACCCGGTATTTATGCCACGCGTTCCGAATATATGAAGCCCTTTCTGCACCCAGCATTACTACCTCAAACACAAAGATCCCCCGTATAGCCTGTAACGGACTGTTGGGGCAAGTGCTGTTAGCCATACAAAGACAAAAATATTCACACACTGCACCAGGTACTCATTTAAGGCTGAGTCGATCTAGGGGAGGCCCAAGACCGGTTCGAATAATCGTCACCGGTGTTGGCCGTGAGCGGGAATCGAACTCAGTTCGCCGAGTCCACAGCGCGACGCGCTAACCGTTACACAACCGCTCCCCCAGCATTAACCCCCAGAGTACGATGGCAACAGCAGCAGCATCATCAGCAGCAGCATCAGCATCATCATCAGCATCATCATCAGCAGGATCATCATCATCATCAGCATCATCAGCATCATCAGCATCATCAGCATCATCAGCAGCATCAGCATCAACATCAGCATCATCAGCATCAGCATCATCAGCATCATCATCAGCAGAGGAAGAAGTCTCGAGCAAAGAATCAGCCCGGAGCGGTATCCGTGCCGCTCGCTCTCATCCTTGGGATCTCGTGCTCCGCGCTGAGAATGCGACTCAGTTGACGATGCGACTCAGTTGATGATGCAACTCAATTGACTTGGGGGGGGGGGGGTAATGGGGGAGGGGGTAATGGGGGAGGGGGTAATGGGGGAGGGGGTAATGGGGGAGGGGGGTAATGGGGGAGGGGGTAATGGGGGGGGTCTGAACACCGCCCCCCACCCACTCGTCGCTCACCAGGCTTCTGTCACGATCACGTGGGTGGGAGGGTCGCGTCCATTGTTTATTTGGCCAAGAGAGAGAGAGAGCGGAGAGCAGAGCGAGCGGAGAGAGTGGGAGGGGACGCACAGAGACATAGAGAGAGAGGAGGAGCGGAGCGGAAAGGACGACGGAGGCGCGAGAGAAGAGAGAGAGAGAGATTAAAAATCAAATAAATAATCAGCGCGACCGCTGGCCCGTACCGATCATCCATCCATCCATCCCGTCCGCCTGCCCGCCAGACGCCGCTCTACGGCCATGCTCGGCATCATCAACAAGCTGCTGGACTGGTTCAAGTCGCTCTTCTGGAAGGAAGAGATGGAGCTCACGCTCGTCGGCCTCCAATATTCGGGCAAAACGACGTTCGTGAACGTGATCGCGGTGAGTAGCATCGCCGTCCGCGCCGCGCTGGGTGATAAACCCCGAGGGCTTTTCGGAATATTTCGAGCGAAGGACGAGGGCGAGACGCGGCTGCTTTTAGGATGGGGTGGGGTGGATGGATGGATGGTTTGAGACGGGGGTTTGTGTGTGGTTCGCGGCGCGCTGTTGATGGTGCTGGGCTGCTGCTGGTGGTAGTGGTGGTGGTGGGCCTCCCCGTAGGGTCGACTCGTTCTCAAAATCGAGTAGCCGGTGTGTGAACATCCCCACTCGGGGAGACAAAGGCGGCCGGGCGTGGTTGCTGGCCACCCACCCCACCCACAGTGGCGGCCTTCGCAGCTACTCGCTAACGCCACTTGCCCCTTCACAGCCTGTCAGAGGTGATACGGGTGGTGGATCCTTGTCTTTTGGTGAGGGTACCAGGAGATGGTGGTGGGAGACGTAGGCTGTGGGTGTTGTGAGGTCGGGCGGGCGGGCGGGGAGGGAGCGAGCGAGCAACGCCGCCCGCTATTCGCGCTCGCGGCCGGCAGGGCGACGCAGGCGACACGGGGGGGGGGGTCGGAGCGGGCGAGGAGGGCGGCGCGATGAGATCGTAACAACAACAACAGCAGCAGTAGCACCAACAAAAGGGCCATCTCCAAATCCACTTATTATGATGCTAATTCGCCTCTCGTCCGCCCTTTAACCACCACGAGAGTAACAGTCGCCGACTCGTCAGAGATATCGTTGCAAGTCCACCCACGATGGGAGGGGTTGGGGGTTTAACAACCATCGCGATTTTCGGTGCCCGTCGTGCCGTTGCCGAGGCTCCGTTGTTAAAGCGGCGACGACGACGAGGCCTGCGATGATCACGAACCAAACGATGATGAGAGTGTGTGTGTGTCCGCGCCAAGTTCCTGCTTTGTATCCCCGGGCTCTGCGAACGGGATTCCGAATGAACGGGTCGCTGTCCGCGGTGCTGAATCCCAATGTCGATTCAATGCCTCGTGAGCGGCCAGCTCTCCGTGCTGTGTCCATCGTACAGAGCCCTACGATTATTTATTCAATTCAGGGCCTGACAAACGTGTCCCCGATGTCAGCGGTGCTGAATCCCAATGTCGATTCAATGCCCGGTGAGCAGAGGTCGCTGTCCTTGGCTGCGAGTGAATTGTAAATGTAATACCAGACACACGGGTCGCTGTTCCTCGTGTTTTGTATACGATGTTGATGCAATGCCTGATGAGAACTCATCGCTCTTACTGAAATACATTAATTCAGTATCCGATGGACTGGTCCCTCCCTGTTTCTGGTGTTGAACTCCGCGTTAATTGAATACTCCCATGAACTGGTCGCTGTCTATTGAATCACGTGTTAATTAAATACGAACTGAACGAGTCACTTCCCACGGTACCAAAATCCATGTTAATTCAATACCTGAATAATTGGTCTCTCTTCGTGGTTATAAATTAAATTCTAGGTTATATACATTTAATCCAATGCGATTTTGCACGTGGTGCTACATTTTGGACTCGTCATTAACCGCACTCCTTACATTTTTGGTCGCAGAGTGCTGCTCAAATCTCCATCGAGCTCAAATATCTGACCCACTTCGGCAATTTGTTTTCAATCACGGATTTGAGCTATGGCTATGCTTGGCCTTGCCATAACTGTCACCCATTTTGGCGAGCCTACGCAGGGCCTCGAGCAGTTGTTGAGGCTGAGTGTTTGGTGAGTTGAACAAAGAGAATATTTAAGGAGTGAACTTAAGCAAAAGGGCTTAAATTTGGCATATTAGCCAGGCCTGGCTTTCATGCTGATCCACGTCTGCATGGCAGCGACGTGGTGTGATGGCTGAAAAGAGAACGGCGCTTGAGAACGAGTTGATGTTACGTGTATTTTGTTTTGTTTATATTTCAGTCCGGCCAGTACAGCGAAGACATGATCCCCACGGTGGGCTTCAACATGCGGAAAATTACCAAGGGCAATGTGACCATTAAGGTAATTCATGCTCTCCGAATAGACGTGCGTAAAACACTCATGCAAACGTGAGAGAATTTACGAAGTTATTGACCTTGATGATTTTTGTGTAAACTAGATAAGGGGCCATTGACACCGAGAGTCTCTTTCGATGGAGACCTATGATACGAAAGAAATACAGTGAACATTTATTAAACACGCAGTCAACATATCTGACGCCATAAACCCGAGTTCATTATGGCTATTAAATAATGAATCTTTAAAACCAAATATGGATAATAAAAATTCACAATGCATTTGCAACTAAATACAACTACAGTAATTGCCAATGATCGATATTGTGGGGGGAAATATGAAAATATAACAATTTCCAAGAAGGAACATTTTAACTGTGAAACTGGGTATAGCTTAAAAGTAGCATTCGTGGTATCCTGTATTAACAAGGAGGTTAAATTAACTCATTGAAATGCATGAAATATTGCTGCCTTTTTTTTGCAAGGGTGAGCCGGGTTTACATCAAGTCATTTTTAGTCCACTATAAAAAAACAATCCATTAAATTCAACGCATCTAAACTAAACGGCGCAATCATTTGGTAGAAATTCGAATGGCATTTTAATTATAAAAAAATGATACATGCAATACAATGCAATTTGTCGACAGGAAAGTGACACAATTAGAAGCAACATATTCAAAATGTTATTCTGTGTTCATTCCCTAACGGAAGACTGACTCAGAAGGAGTCATTCTTGAAGACTCACTGTGAAGACATTTTCTTTACACATTAGAACGACGCAGTGCCAGTTTGGGTGCAGAGAACATCACAGGATAAACACATCCCATTGTAGTGTTCACTCTTGACACGTCACGCGGTAGTGTCTTAGGGATGTCCTAAAATCCAGGGGATTAACTGTGTAGTTTTAAATCCAGATTGACTGACAATTCCAATACAGCGTCAATCATTGATCTTTACCAGCCAGGTATACTCTATAATACAGTTTGTTTTTTGGGTTAGATCGCATAAATATATAAATGTGTCGTTAAACCCGCCACCACCCGACACAGCCAATCAGTAAGGTTGCCCTATCCAGGCATACTCTATTCTCCAGATTATACAATACACTTTTTCTCCCTGTATCTGAAAGCAAAAGTTTGTGGTTGACTCAAATGGTCCACATGGTTTGGTTCACAAACCCACATTTTATATTGACGTGTCCCGGTCATCTCGCTAGCCCCGAGGGTGCAGGAGTCTTGTGTTTCAGGTCCAGTTTTCTGAACCAATTCTGGTCCTTTTCTTTTGCTGCAGAAAACCAGGCTGATCCGATTCCTAACCGAACTGAAATGTGACCACATCCGTATAACTGTATTGACACTTGAAAACTCAGTTCAACACGTAGGCTTTCGCGACCAATATCCATAATACAGGTTTTTTTTGGGTTAGATCGCATAAATATATAAAGGTCTTGTTAAACCCGCCACCACCCGACACAGCCAGCTATTAAGGTTTGTCACGTAAACAGAACGTGGCCAATTCTTTACTAATATAGCACACCGGTGTGTAGGAGAGCCAAGCCTCAACATTTACAATCTGAGTACGACGTTTCTCCAGTAATTACAACTAGCTTCATCAGGCGACAGCCAGATTTGTGTAGAAGTCCACCTGTTTCATTCCTTACAACTAATTTCTTTACAAATGCTTTTTGCGTTTTAGTTTGTGGTCCTTTCCCCCCGCACCTCCGATTAGCACAGTCGGCTACGTGCGGTGCGAAAGAAGTTCAATGTACATACATTGGCACGAATTTGGAGCATCTTATAATCCCTATAATACGGTAACATCATGGGATCTCCTTTGCCAGTACCAAAATATACTAATAGGGGTTTTCCCCTTTTTTCTGGCAACAAAACTGACACCTTTTGCAAGGAATCATGCTTACATTAACCACAATACTTGCAGTCAAATGCAAACAAAAAACAATACTCTGATAATGTATGCATTGTCTTTGAAACTGATTGGTCCACACCAGAGACAGCTTTCTTTAGAGCCTAGTCTCATATGGTGTTCGACCAGCTTTCTTTAGAACCTAGTCTCAAATGGTGTTCGACCAGATGACGCCATATGAGACTAGGCTCTAAAGAAAGCTGTCTCTGGTGTGGACCAATCAGTTTCAAAGACAATGCATCAATTATCAGAGTATTGTTTTTTGTTTGCATTTGACTGCAAGTATTGTGGTTAATGTAAGCATGATTCCTTGCAAAAGGTGTCAGTTTTGTTGCCAGAAAAAAGGGGAAAACCCCTATTATCTACACTATGGGAACCTCATTTGCCAGTAAAAATATGATAATTGGTTCTTTACCCTTCTATCTGGCAACAGATAGAAGGTGTCAGTTTTGTTGCCAGATAGAAGGGTAAAGAACCAATGATCAAACCCCTATTAGTATAATACGGTAACAATTGCGCGTGCAGCCTGGGTAGGGGAGGCGTGAGTGTCCTTCTCTCACGGACTGCCTGCAAGTAGGCTTCACACCAGCAGGGAGAGCTACTGTAGAGTGGTTGGGAGTTTTGCCGGCTCCAGCGGGGGCACGCCAGTGGCACAATAGAAAGGTTTTTTCCGACAGCACACTCAACACGATCATGACGGCTGATACGTTGCACATTTTAGGAAGATTTCAGATAAAATGAACAGATAATTACTTTTGGTTTTAGCACACCTGTTTCACGATGTACATTTACATCCATTTTTGTCAATCCACTGTTGGATGAGGGACCTTCTCGTGCTGTATAGGTAGTTGGGATTGTTGACCATACTTCACAATGCTGGTTAGTACAGGTGGGTGATGGTGGGGAGCGTAGCTATAGCAGCATAGACGTAGAGTACAACAATTAGTTTTGCTGCACTTTTTTTCTGATGCCCAATGCGTAGGCCCACAGCAGCCTATAACAACCTGCTGTGCATGGTGGTCACCCATCCAAGCGCTATGCAGGCTCAACCCTGCTTAGCCTCCGATATCTGACGAGATCGCACGCAATCCCGGTGATCGAACCGAATGGCCTCTCTCCGTAGCATTGACGCCACAGACCGCCGCTGCAACCTGGCTCTGCGCGCAGCTTGGCGCATCAACGTTTGTGCACAATTTTTGTCCGTTAATTTCCAATGTGCACGCATCGCAGCATAACGGTGGATCGCCGGTAAATCTGCGTCAGGGTTGCGTGTACTTTAAATTTTTTCCGCCTGTTGAGCGCTCATTGCCCGCGCTCCATGTCTGCTTTCTCGCCCCCCCTCACCTCCCCTCCCCCCCCGTCCGTGTTCGCCGCCGCCGCCGGCCTTCAGCTGTGGGACATTGGAGGGCAGCCGCGCTTCCGCAGCATGTGGGAGCGCTACTGCCGCGGCGTGAATGCCATCGTGTGAGTACGGCGCGGCTTTCGGGGCTGTGCGGTGATGACAATCGTTACTCGCGCGTGCGCGGAGCGGTGATCGCTTGGCGGCAAAATGCTCGACTATGACCAGGGGGCTCCCAGCGCCTCCCTTCCAGGGCCTCCCAGGGCCTCCCAGGGCCTTCCAGAGTGTTCCCGGAGGCCCCGGGGCAAATTGGGGAGGGGGGGGTCCCCTTCTTTCCCCATGCACAGGCCCATTGTGGGGCGACCTTTGTTGTGTGAAGCCCCCCCCTGGGCAAATTGCCCCTCTACCCATCCTACCCCACCCCCCACCACCCCCCTACCCACCCACTCTGGGCAGCCCTGATTGTGATTATTGCAAGGATGCTTCCATCATGCCCTGCTCATCACGTTCCATCGCCACGCTGCGTGCGCACGACCTTGTGGTAGACCACCGGACCCAAAGGTCACGACTGTGGCAGTTCGAGATGCGTGTACACACCGGTTGTTACGATTCATCAGTGGAGGGAAGCCATCGTAGCGTTAGCCACTGGCTTTGGCCTCGGGGGCTATATTTGGACAATAACGCCATGATAACGGTAGGGACAAATTGGCGCTGCCTATGGGTGACAAGATAACAGTTCCAACACTTGCACTGTGGCAGAGGCTGCTGCGAAAGAGGCTGTGGGTCCCTGCAGAGCTCCGTTTTGGCTGCGTTGGCTCAACCTGGTGGTTGGGTCTAATTGAGCCCGGTTACGTGGTATGGATTAAGACCACAGTCCGTACCTAAACCGTTCCGATCAGATCCGTGTTGCGGTGGACGCAATCTTGATAGGTGCATTTATCCAAACCTGATCGATTGGGATTGGATTCTACTTATTGCGTGTTAAATGTCTTACGGGAAGATGATTTCATTAATTGCAGTTGTGAGCGTTTTGGCTTATGAGTAGGAAAGCAGTGCACCCAGGGAGATCCCATTAATATGTTGGTTTGACTCACATGGTCCACACAGATAAGTTCACAAACCCACCTTTTATATCGACGAGTGCTGTCCACCTCGCTCGCCCCAAGGGTTTGAGGGCCTCGTGTTTTAGATTCACTTCTTTAAACCGATTCTGGTCTATTTTTTTGCTGCAGAAAAGCAGGCCGATCCGATATCCTCACCGAACTGAAGTGTTACCCCCTGGTAATTGGGCGTGCGACAACGCGTCGATTGAAACTACGTTCTTATTCTTGTAACGACTGCGTTGAATCGCACGCGTTTGGAAATGCTCATTTACCCGGTGTGCAGATTACATGCTGATGTCATGTTGGGGCGAGTGGAAGGGACGAGAGGGTAGTGTGAACCACCCCTGACAAAATGGGGCAGGCGAGACGGCCGTGAGAGACCAACAAATATAATAATTGATGACTTAATCAAATCGTGATCGTGAATCGGGACACTTTATTGAATTGCGGTGAACGAGTGGGTGACATGTGGCGACACGCCTTGTACACTGACCTTTACCCTGGGCTCTGCGAGCAGTTGCAGCGGGGATTAGGTGTCAGGAAGTGAGGTTCCGTGGCCTGTTGTTGCCTTTGCAGGCTGCTGGTCTCAGTGGCACAGCCGCCTATGTCACTGGAAAACAGTGCAGGCTCGTGGAAACAAAAGGACGTTTTAAAACACCGCACTCGCCGATGCCACAATTGGGGTCACAATTTGTATTTTTTTACTATGTCACTTGTGTTGCTTACAGGTTTTCTCACTCCATGCGAACTTCACGTCAAATTGGAACGCCGCATGCGTGGGTCCACGCTTGCATGCTTGTTGGCGTCAACATCGTTTTTAGAGTTTGGCCTGGTCGATTCATATCGCGGCCGTCAGGTTTAGTCTCAAATAGTGCGGATGTGGAAGAACACCCATCTTAATCATCACCAGGCACGATCCAGCCACTGCTGGATGAAGGCCTTCCCAAGCCGTCGCCATCTCTCGCTGCCTCTTGGTGGCAACATACGATGCAGCTCACGGCCACGATCCGATGTTGTCGTGCCGTGTCCACCCTAGACGCCCCTTCTGGCGCGTTCGCTCATTTGGCTGGTCCCGACCACCGGCCACCGTCATCCCTCCTGCCAGAGCCCACTTACAAGCCCAGCCGTTTGGCAAGCCATACTCGCTCTTCTCATAACCGTACCGTGGTGGAACAGTTAGAAAGCGGTCCGGAGTTTCGACGGGTCAGTTCCATCTCCCGGCGCGGACGTTGAAACAACAACAACCACAACAACGACAACAACGGTGCAAGTTTCTCAAAGCTGCGCCTGCCGCTGACCTCTGTCCACCCAGCAGTATCGCTGGGTGGCGATCACGTTCAGCCGATGGAGCAGGTCGTGTGCGGCGGGGTAAATCTTGGCTACTCCCGCCTCTTCGAAGACGTCCGGTCCACGTTTGTAGAGAGGAGACCGACCACCACTCTCGAGTTGGTTCCAGTTGATGCCCCTCCTGCCAGGCAGTGGCGTGAGCAGGCAATTGCAGGGCCGCACCTTTGCCTTTACACTCGCGTGCATCAACAGGGCGCGGGAGTAACAGTCAGGGCACCGGGGGATTGTGAGTCTCACCGATTTATGAAGTGGCTACGACGCACTCGTTTGGGGGGTTGTCGTTCGCTATCGCTTCGGCGAGGCCCCCGAGGTTGATCGTTGCACCCGAGCGGCTCTGTCCACCTGCGCCCACGGTTATTTAATGTGCCGCGAAATCATTGACGCGGGGAGAATAGAAAAAAAACGCGCAGCCACCCGACCGACCTTTGGATTTCTCTTTTGTTTGCTCGGCAAACGCCGTGGGTATTTCTAGCCTTGGCCTATGGACCGGTAGGTAGATAGATCGTAGCGCAACTCCCTCGCTTCTGTTGCGTCGGCACGCACGTCATCGGTGGCAAGTTGATAGGTCAACCGGTGGTCTTGGGCAACTCCCTTCACCGAACCCGGTACGGTGAAGTATGGTCAAAAAGCTCCCACGACCAACGAGGGTTTGTGCAGGCCTTAATCCGGCAGTAGATTGAGGAAGGAAGGTACGCTATTAGAACATAACTCGTATCTGAAAGTTGGAAAAGGCAAATGTCATCAGAACTCCTGAGTCTCCACGTAACATATCCTTCAGTCCATCGGCCCGTTGGCTTCACAGACCAATGTTATTTAATGCAAGCGAACGCTGGACTCGTTTCGACCTTGTGGGTCTCATCAGCGTGGTCAGGTTTGACAAATGAATGCTGCTGTCGTACCAGATGTCATTGGCAATGGCAGATGGTATCGACACACAAAGCAACACTGTACAAGTACTGGAAAAAAACATGATGATATGATGCCATAGAGCATCATGGGTAGAGTGAGTGGCCCGCAATTGCACGGTTGTGTCAGTTGGGGGCATGATACAACCCATCATCCCTCCTTGGTCCTACCGCACCTGGCCCACGTGCGGTTGGACTCTATCTGTGGATGCGTGTCATGTGGAGTCGAGAGTCCAACCCCCATGCCACACTTGCTCCCCCCCCCCACTCCTCCCGACCTCGAAATTAATAAAGTCCGGTCGCAAGGATACGGACACAGTGGTGGGGTAGCGTGCAGCCCGAGGTCGCCCCCGTTAATCATTCACGTCGTGGCTTGGCGATTGCGCGCGGCGGGCGGCGATCTGCCCGACCAAACCGTCCGCCCTGCGGCTCTCTCCGTGATGATTCGCTCCGACGCTGCCCACGTCTCACCCGTGTTTCTCTCGCCCACTGATTTGTGATTTACTGAAAGATTTTACTTTTTTTTCGCTCCCCAGGGCACACGCGGGCAGCGATTGACCCCCCCCCAGTGTGTTAACCATTACACCGTGGATTCTGCCACAGTGGTGTAATGGCTGGCACAGCACACTTGCAATCCAGAGGTCACCGGTTCAATCCCACGTCCTGGCTTGGCAGTTGAAATAAAAAAAAGGTGGCACAAATTTCTCAAAATCCTACCCCACCCCCACCGCACCCCCTGCCTGCCGCCTCGATATTTATAGCAAAAAAGATGTTTGTCGGTTATCTTGATGTGTAGTCATTCACACATATAAACACTCATCCAGTGGCTGATAACATCTTCGCGTGCAGAGGCCGCCTGGCTGCTGTCTCCCCCGCTCGCCCTGTGGCTCCTCGCCTCCCAGAGTCGTTCGCTCTCTCGCTCCGAGAACGTGCGGCAAACCGCGCGGCGCAAGTTTGAAGTTGGTGTAATTATTTGATCGCCATGACCATCGTCAACTATTCGTGAGGGTCCTGCGTTTGAATGTTGGACTATTTCCACGACGGGGTGTTTGGCCTAGGAGAGGAAGGCAGAGCACCCGCGGGAGGGAACACTTGAAGGTCCGCACAGATGCTTCCATGAATCCACTCGCTGCACTGCCATCCCCGGGTCACCTCATAGCCCAAGCCTTCATCATCGGCTGCCTCCAGTATATTACCCGTGTCACGATGCATCGAGCCATTGATGTCGAAGGCGCTTCGTACGGTCGCGAAACAAGCGTAGAAGCGCGCGTGTAAAGTGTCGCTCGCTTTTAATTCGTCCGTGTCGAATGCAGTTGAGTCATGTGGCCACTGCAGCCACCAGAGCGGCTACGTCCACCGCAGTGGTGATGAAGTTGATTCTTTAACAAGAGTCGTGACATCTACTCAATCACGAGGGGGTGGGGAGGGCGGGCGAGGAGAGAGGAACGGATTCGGTGTGTACCTTACAGCCAGGCTCAAACCTGCTTGGCTTTCAGGGTCCGATGGGTGGTACCTGGCACAAATTCAGTCCGCTTCCGTCGATGTGCCGCGATGGCGCTTCACGCGTGAATTATTCAAACTTGGTAACTCTGTACAGTGATGCCACAGTCACGGTGCCCGCGCTCACGTCTGCGTGCGTGGCACTGCACGCTGGCCGGACGGGCGTGCGGGGATAATGACCCTGGTGGAGCGATGATGGTGATGGAGTGACGACGATGTTGGTGGTGCTAGTGATTGAGCGATGGTGCTGATGGAGTGATGGTTGTGATGATGGTGGTGACGACGACGACGATGACGTTGGTGGAGGTGACGGAGTGGTGATGGTGATGACGTCGACGATGGTGGAGGAGGTGACGGGGACTGTGTCTCTCGTTCCCGTAGGTACATGGTGGACGCTGCTGACCACGACAAGCTGGAAGCGTCGCGGAACGAGCTGCACAACCTCCTGGAGAAGCCCCAGCTCCAGGGAATCCCGGTAAGCGTTTCCGTCACGCTGCGATCACACTCGGTCACACGACGGTGACGTCACACCGCTGTCACACGGCCGTCACGTGCCACCAACACCTTTTGGTAACGTCACGCCACGGTGACGTCACATGGTGGTGACGTCACACGGGTGGTGACGTCACACCGCTGTCACACGGCCATCACCATCACATCGCGATGATGTCAGATGCCGTCACACTGCAGTGACATCACATCCTGTCACACAGTGATGATGTCACGCCGCCGTGACATCACCGTCACATCACTATGATGTCAGATGCCGTCACACTGCAGTGACATCACATCCTGTCACATCTCGATGACGTCACGCCGCTGTGACATCACCGTCACATCGCGATGATGTCAGATGCCATCACACTGCAGTGACATCATATCCTGTCACACCTCGATGACGTCACATCACCATCACATCACGATGATGTCGGACACAGTCACACAGCCGTCACACCACCGTCACGGTGCAACGATAGTTTTTTTTCTTTCTGCACTGCCCTCTGCTGCTGTACTAAATACATCAAATTTAGTTCGGTGTAACCTTTAAATATTCCACGTAAAAAAAAAATCATCAGTCATGCTCAATCTACTGCTGGATGAAGACATGCCATGCCACTGTCACCTGCCACTATTTTGTGATGTAATCATCCACCGAGCACCTCATCTTATTTATATTTATAGAGCGCCTTCACTCAAGGCGCTTGAGAGGGTGACAGAATGGAACGGTGTGGATGGCAGGTTGCGTACAAGGATTGGGGAATGAGTGACAGCGACAGAGGGTGAATTCATCGCTCCGTCTCCCTGGTGGACGTGCGTTCGGACGCGTTCCATTCATTGGCTGCCGCTCCGTCCTTATTTTGGTTGTCGACCATTAGCCATCGTCCCTCCTTTACAGGAACTGGCCCGTCTATATGCACAAAGGAAATCCCTGAGATCTTTGGCTTGCCTTCTTCTCAGTACTCTGAGGTCAAGGCTCTGTTTCTGGCGTGATCCGGCTTTTGCAAGTGTGGCTCCCAAGCTTAGGGAATGCTTTGCCTTGCCCAAGAAGGCAATCACAGTCAATAGTCTATTTAAGTCGGTCTTGAAAACTCACCTTTAAATTGATCTTTATCCCCTGTATAGTTCTGGCCGTTTACCCTGCAGGTTTTGTTTATTTCTTGGCTGTCCATACACGGTGGTGGTGCATTGCTGGGATCTACGGGTGAAATGAGACATTTTACAAATGTAAATTATTATTATTAGCGATGTGCCCTGGTCAAACACACATTCTTGTCTCAACAGTTTGAATTATGTCATAAACCCGCGAATGCATCTCTCTCAACGTAACAGTCGTAATGATGATATTCTTGGTTCTTTCGGTAAAGTCACGTAGAAGGGAAATAATAAAATAATAAAGTAAAACGTAATAAAATACAATTCTCACGGCGTTTCGGCCACAACACAAGCAGCAGTCCTCAGGTGAAGAACAGGTCTGTCGGAAAGACAGCGTCCCAATGAACACCGCTAAGGTTGGCAGCGTATTTCTAAGCTGGGTGGGAGGAGCAGAGTGCCTTGACAAAGGAGTTTACTCATCATTTTATTTTATTATGTTTTATTTTAATTATTTTATTGTTTCCCTTCTACGTGACTTTACCGAAAGAACCAAGAATATGAATCCCTGCAGTCACGAAAGCTTTAAATCGAAGTCGTAATGATGACCACGTAATGATTAATACTTAGCAACGAACGAAATATATACGTAGATTTCAATTTTCATATTCTCTACGCTCGTGCGAAGAGCAATGTTATGTACGCTTGGATTGCAGAGGCTAGGGGAGGAGGAGTGCGAGGGACGGTGAGCACAATGTTCAGATGGCGGAGGGAGAAATTGCAGCTCGCTCGCTCGCTCGCTCGCGCATCCTTGCTCTTGGCTTCCCAGAACCCTGGGCAAGCGTCTAAAAATACCAGCTCTTACAAAATGGCTTTTCCCTTGATGTGCGCTGTTAGTCCTTGGAATATAAAAAAAACAACCCTCCATGCCGCAACCGCACACTTTCCCCGACCTACTTGCTAGGAGCGCGGTGGCTCGCACAAGCCTCCAATCTCGTGGTTTTAGCCCAAAGATCTTACCGTTGGAGAAATAAATTAATTGATTTGTTAGTTTTCGTTGATGTTAGACGTAGGGACTACTCCCCCCGTCCCCTTACCGTATCCACTCGGCCTGCACTCGCCGGCGGGGTGACCTGTCGGCAAACATTTCCCGTGAGCGACACGGCACGGGGGAGGCGTTCATCCAGCAGTGGGATTATTAAAGGGCTGGCTGTAAATGATGAAAAAAAAAATTATTTCTCAATGGGATATCAGGAGTAAAAAAAAAAAAACAACCCCATTAATTTTTTTCCAGGTTTTAGGCAGGTAAGGAGGCATCCGATTAAAATAAATTCTAATTGCTAAATTATACTTGCATCGAATCGTGGTCCGAACGATGGATGATTTACGATTCACGATGCAAAGTTCCCGCAGTTTCACCCCCCACCCCCTCCTCCACCTTTAGGCTAACGGTGAGAATGATGAGAGAGATTAAGACAGACGGCACAGATGCGACAGCACAGCCGGTACAAAAAGTGACAAAATGCCACAAAGGGCAGATGAGACACGAGAGCAATGCATGTATCATTGTGGAGCAGGGTGTCGCGGTGGCTATGAGACGTTAACTACCTCGCCTGTTACGCAGGAAGTCGTGGGTTCGATCTCGACCCTGAGTCTGCGTGTCTCTCTCCCCGTGGTCGCGTGGACTTTTCTCCGGGTCCTCCGCTTTACCCGTCCGCGTTCAGGGAATATGGCCGCTATACATTTCCACGCGATAAGCCACTTCGTTGAGCTATCATTTGTGGCCAGGTCGCTTCTGAAAAGGAGCTACGTAGCTCAGTGGGGCCTTGCCTAGTAAACAATAATAATAGTTTTTTTGTATGCCAGTTTTTGTTTGTTTTAATTCGTCAAATGAGACCACAAAGCTGGCGGTCACAACGTTTGTATCATCCTAATAATAATAATACAAATGGCGTGCCATTGTGAGGGTCACTGTTTACAAACGAGGCCCACGAACAGGCAACAAAAAACAAATGCAAACGGCTCGAGCAATGCACCACTTTTCCAACGCATGTGTTTTGCCCTCGGGAGGTATTCAATCGGCGCACAATTAAATACTTTCCGAAGGAAGCGCGACAGGGCCAGGAAGCAGCGCGTCCGCAGGTCGCGATGGGACAGCGAGGCTCGGCCAGTGGCTCTGCGTGGCGGGGCCGGAATGCCGAGAAGGGACCTCTCGAGCCCCGGTGTTTTGCCTCCAGATTTTGGGCAATGCCTTCTGTACGTGTGCATGTTGGACTTCTTTCGCGTCCGCACATAGCCAACCGTGCTAATCGGAGGTGCGTTGATAGATGAGTCTCGTTTTCTCTAGGGTGGGTGCCTAATCCTTACCCTTCCCTCGTTAAGAGACGGAGCTAATGCATAAAAAACCTTGTCCACCGTAGTTGTAAAGCGTTGAAAAAATCCCGATCTTAAAAAATATTTAAGAATAGGATTTTTTCGAATCCTATTTAAGTTGAAATTCTTTCGCACCATATGTAGCCAATCGTGCTAACCGTTAGGTGTCGGCTATCCCACAAATCTCGTCGATACCGACATCAATACCGCACACTCGGTGTCGTCGCCCCGGGCTGACGTTCGACGCGATGGGGGAGAGAGACAAACTCCTAAAATACAGCAGCAGGCGTCAGGGTTGGGATTGAACCCACGACCTCCTGTACACCAGGCGAGGTTGTTAACATCTCGCCACCTCGCTACACCGCGCTCGAATACCACGTGGGAGATGCTCGCTGCACCTTCCACAAACGCCAGATGAAAGAATCGCCGAACTGCCACGGCGGTGAAGTCAAAACCTTGAAACGCATCGTTCGGTGTCTCTGCGATCCGCGCGGCGCCTGCTGCTGCCTCCTCCCCGGATCGGTCGAACAAAAACAAGGCGGCTTTCTCCCTCCTGCCGTACGAAAGAAGAAGAAGATCGTGACAAAATCATCGACTCCATCGTAGGGACGCGAGAGGACGGGGGGTGGGGGGGGGGGGTTGGTGAATCGATTGGAGGGAGCCTGCGAGGTATGGATTTTTGACAGCTCTGCTCGTTCTTAAAATGCACTCTAAAGGCTCGGACGAATCTTTGCCGTTGCGCATTTGCATTCCTTGACGTGCGCGCGAGCTCGGCGCTAAATCCGATGCCGCTAAGTAGCTGCTTGGCTGCGCGCCACTAACGGGTGCATTATTTATTTCCACGAAGGTGGGGTTGGGCCGGCGGGCAACATCTGTGTGTTGTCGGTACAGTAATGTGCGATGGGGGCCAAGGCCCTTGCGCAATTCCTCGAGGAAAAAAGTAAAACTTATTACGTATTCGTGAAGATTCGTACGTAACAGTAATAATGGCGCCATCTGTTAAGCCCAGCCCACGCGGTTATTGCTAGACTCTCTTTTTTTAGGAGGGTCCGGCTCGATTGTGATTATCGGGACCGGTGCCACGGAGAACCCCGGAGAAAACCCACGACGCATACGAGGGGGTTGCGACTCAGCACTGCCATCTCCTGGCCCACACCTCGCTGCCCCCACGCCTACAACACCTGACGAGCCCATCCAAGTAGCAACCAGGCTCAATCCCAGCTTAGCGCTTCCGAGATCCTATGCGATCGGGCGGATGGAGGGTGATTTTGACCCGTTCCTGCCCTCACATCCACCAACGTAGGACGGGGAGGAGGAAGGTTGTCTTGAAGAGAAACCCGCGGCTAACATTTCACTGCTGCGTGTGTTCCTGATGGCTTATCGCAGCAGTGTTCATTCATGCCCCATGTGGGGGCTCTGCTGTTAAACAGGGAACCCCCCCCTCCCCCCGTCTCCCCCAGCGGGTGTCTCATGCGCACTCGGCGAGCCCCTTGTGTGGTTTGTCCATCACCTGCACTCTGGGGGTGGAGAAATTAATCGGGCCGGGTCACATCGATTCCTCGGCTCGCGACATGCACGTCGAATTGCAAGTGTGAGAATCGATGTTTTTTTGTTGTATAAACGTTTAGAATAATAACACTTTCATTGTATATAGTGTCATTCGTGAGAGCAGCATTCCATAATGTCTGTACATTAATTATATACGAGGATCAAATCCTGTCTAAAGCCTCTTTCAAGTAATTGAAAACCCTACGACCAAGCAAAATCTAAAATGAATAAACCGACAGTGAAATGGCACCAAAACAAAAAGCACGAACAAACGAAGCGATCGCACCCTTCGGTTAGCACGGTTGGCTACGTACGGTGCGAACGACGTTCACCATACTTACCTTCAAGCCTTCGTAAACGGTGAATTCCGTAATGCCTCCCCGACCACAATCCCACCAACTTCCCAACCGAGCCAGGCAACCGTCACGTGAGGGGGCCATGGTGGAGGGCCAACAAGCGACGACTAATTAGTATCCATCTGTCCAGTCGATATATATATAAATTGGGTTCTTGGCATCCTTGCGGCCACGAGAGGCGCCATGTCCCCATCCGCTTTCAATGTTTGGCAGAAGAAATTGATTCTTCAACCGGGACATTTATTCCAGTTGCTAGGGTGGGGAAGGGGTCGTTAAGAATTTTTAATCCGTTTTAGTTTAAGCCGGAGAGCCTCCCTGTCATCTCCCGATCACTTGTTTTTGTTACCGCTGCCAGCACTACTCACTCTTGCTGTTCCCCTGAACTCCGCTCGTCGATAATGAGTCCTCGACGCGCGTTGATGTTGCGTTCAACCAAACGGAGCGGTTCATCTCGATCTCCCTGCGTTTCAACCAGCACCACACTGCAGGTCACAGCACCAGCACCACACTCGCCCACTCGCTCACCGCACTGCAGGTCACAACACATCCCCGTCTGCTTCTACCCTCTCCACTGCTCCGCCAATTTGTTGGTGACATTTCCTCAAATTATTTTCCAGTTAGTGGTGAAGGATGTCATTCCTGACTTGCAATACCCTGGAGTCTACAAACTAAGTTGCATTCGTGGTGATTGTTACATTGGGGAAACGAAACGTAATGTCTCTGACCGTATCCGCGAGCACAAGTCAGATCTGAAACACGGCAGAACTAATTCCTCTGTTGTTGCTGATCATTGCTATAACGCTGTGGGCTCTCATGATATTATTTTCTCCGAGACCAAGTTGCTCTGCAAGCCGTCTGGCTACCATCAAAGATTTGTTTATGAAGCCATCCAGATATATAAACAGACATAACCTCAACCGAGAGAATGGATACAGATTGAGCAATCAGTGGAAATATGTTATTAACCAAGTAAAATGTAACTGTTCATAGTTGTTCCATCTTATTTACCGGGTACTAGTCTATTTCACCGAGTTAATTGCATCCTCAGCGTTTAGCAGTGCGGCTGTTTTGCTTTGTTTTGAGCGCCATCATCTGTTTTGGCTGCAATCGTATCGCTGCTTTGCCCCCCCCCCCGCGCACCTCCAGGCACCGCATCCAGTTACTTCTAGCCCCGTCCACTCCCCCCCCCTGCCCAGTCTCACGTCCCAGTCCCTAGCGCGCACGCGCAACGCTCCCCCTCCCCTTATTCCCCCCCTGCCTCCCCCCCCACCGCCCTCTTTGACTTATATAAACTCGATTTAAAGATTTCTGAACTGCAGGGATTCATCTTCTTGGTTCTTTCGGTAAAGTCACGTAGAAGGGAAATAATAAAATAAGAAAAAGAAAACATAATAAAATATTTAAGTTTTATTTTTATTATTTTATTATTTCCCTTCTACGTGACTTTACCAAAAGAACCAAGAAGATTATATAAACTCCTTAACTCTGGCATCTCTCCCACTTCAGTAAAAAAAATTCTAGCTGTGGTTGTCACACCTGATGATGATTGCTTGTGTTGCAATAGAAACGTCGTGATTTAATTTATTTATATTTTTTCACCTACGTGACTTTACCGAAAGAACCAAAGAGTATAATTCCCATCCAACGCGCGCATTTGGTTCGTGTGGGAGGAAAGCCGCCGTGCCTGCACGTAGCCCGCCGTGCGGGGCGAGGTGGTAACGCTCAAAGCGCCGCACAAAGACGATTGACGAATCTACTGGTGCCGTGTTTCCCAGCCATCACGCGGCCGAGTGTTCCCAGGCAGTCTTCTTCCCGACCGAGCGTTGACCGCCGAGTGGGTGATGATGCGCTTGTGCCGTGCCGTGCCCTGCCTTGCAGGTATTGGTGCTGGGTAACAAGAGAGACCTCGCCAATGCCCTGGACGAGAAGGAGCTCATTGAGAAAATGTGAGTGGGCAGCGTGACCTCTGACCCCCCCCCACCCCCCCGCGCACACACACACGCACCACTTGGCACGGCAGCGATCCGTCGAGCGGCCGCTTGGCGAGCGAATCGCTGCGCTCGTACGGTGGGAGTGGGGGGGGGCGCGGCGAGTGGGTGTAACTGGTAAACGTGCAACGTCGGGCCAACGTTGGACCGATGGTTCCAACCGCGTGCCGCCGGTTTTGGACAACAACAACAACAAAATCGCGAAAATTTCCCTGCCACGACGCTCACCGCCCGCCCCCCCCCCCGCCCCGTCTCTCACCGTCCCCTTCCGTGTCCGCCTCAGGAATCTGTCAGCCATTCAGGACCGGGAAATCTGCTGCTACTCCATCTCCTGCAAAGAGAAGGACAACATCGGTGAGTCGTGTCGCCGGGAAGGTTTGACGTGGGCTGACGGACGAGGTCCCTCCTCGGCCGATTTGCGTCGCTGGACTTGCCGCCCCTCGATTTGCGTCGCTGCCCAGGGACCGAGGTCCCTTGTCACGAGAGCAATGAAGCGTTCGTCTTTGCAAGGCCCACGGGCCACTGGCGGCCCCTGGTGGCCTTTAGTGCGGGCCCCCCCCGACATTACACAAAGAGTGAAAACGCTACCCCGTCATCGTGCTGTTAAACCCACAATTGTTTCAAATTTGTGGTGGCCCTCGCACTGGTGATGTCTTATCAGCAAAAGTGCCCCACCCCCCCCCCCCCCTGAAAACTGTTTGAAGAAAACGGCTCTAAAAGGACGCGGTGGCCGGGTGGTTCAGAAGTCGCAAGGCCACCGCCTGGCATCGAACTCGGCGGTGCCAGCTCAGTGATTTGACCTCTGGCATCTGAGTGACTCGGCCACCCCCTGTGGGAGGGGGTGGGGGGGAGCAGGGGGGGAGGAGGGGGGGCGGCGTTTGGCTGCTTCTCAGGATTTGGGACGGTTCCGTTCGTCAGAGCTGAGCCAAAGAGTCGCTGTGATTTCGGCTGCCGTGCGGCGGTAACGTGAGCCCCCCCCCCCCCCCCCCCCCCCCCCCCGAGTTGCCGACATGTCCCCCGCCATGCGGCTGTCTGCGCTGCCGCCGGCTCCCATTGCCACGTTGATTATCGCGCTAATTGGAGTGGGGCGCGTGAAATATACATGTGACCTGCAACTGAGTCAACTTTTTTTCGGTGGGGAGGGGGCGGGCGAGCGGACGGGATGGCTGGGGTTGGTGGTAAATATTTACACGGTTGCTTTGGAGACTGGATTGTCATCCGACCGAGAGTTATTTTTCGTCGGATTTCGAGGTTTTAAAAGATGACGATGACTGCCGTCGCCAGCCGAGTTGCAGATATGATGTGAGGATACTCCGATGGAGCGTCCATTATAATGCTACCGCCCGTTTGCCAAAATAATATTTCACGAAATAACAAAAGGCCGATGATTAAAGCGGTAAATAAATTGCTGTTACCTTCTAAATGAGTGCTCTGCTAAATATTTTACTGGGAGGAGGATGGGGGGCAAAGGTACGGGTGGGGGGGGGTGTTGAGGGGGGGGGGGGCGTCCCATTTTAATTTAATTTAATTCCTTACACCAGGGCCCGTGCCAACCCTGCTGTGCCACTGCACGGAAAACTCGAGTCTTTTGTGCGTCTTCTGGGAAGAGCGCCCAATCCTCCAGCAGCGCTCGTCCGCCACCCACGCTTCCCCCAGTTTGGACCGAGAGTCGTGTTTGTGACGAGAACGATCGCGTCGCGCTGGGCCCGTCGAGGCGGCGTGACTCCAGGGGCCCAGTGAGTGTGGGAGCGGTGGTGCTACGGTCAGCGCGCTGCGCTACGAACCCGGCGACCCGAGTTCGATTCCTGCTCACGGTCAACACCAGTGACGATTATCTGAGCCAGACCGCTAGGTCGATTAAGCCTCAAAGAGTACCTGGTGCGGTGTGTAAACATCACCACGGGCGTGGTTGGTGGCCACCCCACTCCCCTCGTGTGCCGTGTCGGCCTTCATAGGTGCTGCTCGCCCACAGCACTTGCCCCAACATTCTGTTAAAGGCTATACGGGTGATTTTTGTCTTTGTGGTTCACACAGCCAGTATTTCATTCCAGCGGGAACGGTCTCAGGCTCAGGTATTTAAGACCGGTCTAAGGTTTAGGAATGGACCCCGTGTGTTCGTGCTGTATTCGTCTTCCTCATCTCTGCGCTGAGAGCTCAGATGCCCCAGTGCCGAGATTGGGCACAATGCCTTTTTTGTTGTTGACGGGCGCTCAAGCACACGCCCTGCAACGATCCCCACCCACGGCGCTCTTCGATCCGGCAGTCAGCGGCGGCCTCTCGTTTTTTTTCCCTACTACCTTCCTTCTCTCTCAGTACGTAGTTAAAATTTAATCAAGGCAGCAACTCTGTGTAGCTGCCCCCCTCCTGCCATATGGATTTTCACTTTCCCTGCGTGTGCTCTTCCGCGCGTCGCGCCGGGTCCGCCGTCCGCCTGCCCGCGCGCTCATTTGTTGCAAAAATGTGAAGGATCAGCCCCACAATCGCTCGCTCACGCCGCTGCTGTTGGCGGAAGGGCCTCCACTCAAGGGAGCTCGAGAGAATCCCGACAGATGTAGAGCAGCGGTTCTCAACCCACGGGTCCCGCCGCCCAAAAGCCTCTCGGGAGAAATTCCGATCTTGAATTGCGACCAATGCATTGAGTGGCCCGGGGCAATTGTTGCAAGCCCACTAACTGGGTTCTCAAACCTGCTTAGCTTCTGAGATCCGGTGAGATTGTGAAAATACTGGACATCTGTGAAAATGAGCTTCATAGCCCATCGGATTCCTCCAGACATTCTGATACAGAAATAATCGTGATTTTGGTTGGGGGCAGGGCTGGGGGTGTGGATGGGTGGGGTAGGTGGAGGGTGGGGAGGGAGAAGGGGGGTTGTTTAGGCGGGTGGTGGTGGTGGTGGCGGCGAGATCGTTACGCGAGGGGTTACAGCGGGGCACTGTTGGCGGTGCACGTAACGCGAGCGTGAACGATGGCCGCCCTGAGACTTCTCCGGCGTCTCTGTAACGTAGCGGGCGCCCTTTGTCTTGCCGGAGGAGCTGCGTTGGAAGGGCGCGGGGGGAACGCTTAAGAGGTCGGACGTTGAATGGACACATCGGATGGATGGCCGTGATGAGAATTTAAATCGGACGCTAGAGAGCACGAGAGCATTTCGCTGCACCGGCGGGCACGTGCGACTATTTTCGTTGTCATCGTTGTCGACCCGCTGCTGGACGAGGGACTCCACCATACCGTGGGGGCGCGGTGGCTGTGACCGTACTTCACCACGTTGAATTTCGATTTAAAGCTTCCGTGACTGCAGGGATTCACCTTCTTGGTTCTTTCGGTAAAGTCACGTAGAAGGGAAATAATAAAATGATATAAGTTAAACATAATAAAATACAATTCTCACGACGTTTCGGCCACAACGCAAGCAGCCGTCCTCAGGTGAAGAACAGGTCTGTCGGGAAGACAGCGTCTGAATGAACACCACCAAGCTTGGCAGCGTATATTTAAGCTGGGTTAGCTTGGTGGTGTTCATTCAGACGCTGTCTTTCCGACAGACCTGTTCTTCACCCGAGGACGGCTGCTTGCGTTGTGGCCGAAACGTCGTGAGAATAGTATTTTATCATGTTTTATTTTTATTATTTTATTATTTCCCTTCTACGTGACTTTACCGAAAGAACCAAGAAGATTCACCACGTTGGTCGGTGCGGGCTGGTGAAGGCGGGGAGCACAGGAGTACAGCAAGCACAACGATCGTTTTTGCTACACTGCCTTCCCTGCAGCCGAGCAGCCTATAGCACCTTTTGAAAACTGATTGGTCCACACCAGAGAGAGCTTTCTTTTGAGCCTAGTCTAAAAACGGTGTTAGACCAGAGGACGCCAAAAGGGGAAAACCTATTTTCATATGAATTACTAGTTTAGAAATGAATTAACCTTAAATTATGACGATACTATGCATCATCACTTTATCTCATTAATTAATTTCTCTCTCTCGATGAAGTTGTGTAGAGTCCCAGATGCGATTCGCGGCTATCGCCACCAATCGTGGGTGTCAAGTTCGCGAATAACGATGGCACCATTGTAGCACTCATCTACGCGATGTCAATTACGTTACGTGTCGTACAGAGCCGAGAACGGACGAGGCGGCCAAACACGCCGCACCGTGGCCAAGCGCCACGGTAACGCACCGCCGGTGAGCACGGTCGCCTACGAACGGTGCGAAACAAGTTCAACATTCATGCGGTCTAAAATAACGATGGCTTATAATTATTTTCCCAGGGAAAGGCACGCCGAGTCGACAGACTAATTCTTAAGGAGAGTCCTGCTACGTGGGAATGTTCGGCCAACACCAGTAACGTTTTACGTTGTTCGCTTTTGGAAGGAAACCAGAGGATGCTGTGGAAACCCTAATGCATAGCAGCGGGGGGGGGGGGGGGGGGGGTGGACACACAAACTCCACACGGAGAAACACACGAACCAGGTGTCGAACCTAGGCCCTTCTCGCTGCGACGCACAAAGCGCTACCTAAATGCTCAGTCGGAGGCAATTGCGTAACAGCTCGTTGCAAAATTTATAGCGCTTGCGAATTTCACGCCCCCCTCACCCCCAGCACCGCGGGACATTTTGCCGTCAAAAGTGATCCTCCCCTCGGCAGATGCGGCGGCAAGATCGACCGCTGTGCCGGACGAGCCAGGGGGGGCGGCAGAAAGTGATTACCCCCGCCACGTCGTGAAAGGGCCCTGTTGTGTGCGCTGTGGGAGGGGGGGCGATTGCTCGCTCGCCGTCGATGCTGCGGTCACCCGTCGCAGGGACGCTTTGATGAGCCAGGCTGACTTGACGAGAGGTTAAGCCGGCCTGGATGTCGCCCGCAGTGATGCTGATGATGATGATGATGGCGATGATGATGATGATGATGGTGGGGAGCGGAAGTGTAGCAGTCAGCGCAACGCGCTACGAACCTGGCGACCCGACTTCGATTCCCGCTCGCGGCCAACACCACTGACGATTATCTGAACCGGTCTTGGGCCCTGCCCTAGGTCGACTTGGCCTCAAATGAGTACCTGGTGCGGTGTGTATACATCGCCACTGGGGAGACAAAGGCGGCCGGGTGTGGTGGTGGTGGCCACCCACCCCTTTGTGCGCCGTGTCGGCCTTCATGGGTGCTCGCTAACATTCACTTTCCGCAACAGTCTGTCAAGGCTACACGGGGGGTCTTTGGCGACGGCGCGTTGTAGCGTGCGCGTGAGCTCTCGTTATCAGCTCGTTCTCAAATCGGCACGGGGCCCCCCCACCCCGTACCTGCATCGAGCGTTCTTCGAGGCAATGATTGGCCAATTCCACTGACGTTACAACGCAACGCGGACACGGCGTCTAAATACGACCGCATCTCGACACGACGCTGTCGAGAAACAAGCGGGCACATTCATACCATGGAGGTGCAGGAGGAAGGTAGGCAGTTGGTCATGGGGTCGGGAGAAAAAGGAAGTAGTTTAACGCGTAGGCTTTCGCGACCAATATTATTTGTAGTTAAGGTTTTTGGGATAGATCGCTGGAAGTGTAAATGTATAAATGTTATGGGTTTACTCTCCCACACACAGATGGGCTGAAGTCGTAACTAATTGGCACGTTTACGTGACAAACCTTACTGGCTGTGTCGGGTGGTGGAAGGTTACAACACATTTATACTTGCGCAATCTAACCCAAAAACTTTTATTACGAAAAAGGAAGTAGTTGAAATTTAAAAAACGAATTTGTATTTTACCAAGCAAGGCCCACTGCACTACCTAGCTCTTTTTCAGAAGTGACCTGGCCACAAATGATAGTTCAACGAAGTAGCTTATCGGAAATTAATAGCAGCCACATGTGGAGTGAAAAACTAGAGGACCTGGAGAAAAATTCACGCGACCACAGGGAGAGAGACAATTTCCAAATCAACAGACGTTGGGGTCGGGGTCGAACCCACGACCTCCTGCATACCAGGCGAGGCAGTTAACATCTCGCCACCGTGACGCTCTCTCGCCACCAAATATACAGTTGATCCTGGACTTGAACAGGCACAGGGAATCGATAGCACGGATGGCTGGGTGAAGGAGGTTAGAGACTTTGGTGGTGGGTGCAGCAGACACATCGGACAGCATCGGTACTTGGGGTGGCTAGGCGGTGCGGGCGATGCACGGGGGGAGGGGGTGGGGGCGATACACAATGTCTGCACCTCCGAATAACACGGTAGGCTACGTACGGTGCGAAAGAACGTACATACGTGTGTCACGGACACGGTCTGGAGTATCGGCCCGTCCTTCCAAACTCTTGCTAAGTTTTTTTTTCACACCGCCTGGCATTCCGAGTCGTGCCCGTCGTTACTCACGGAGCCCACTCTTGGGATTTTGCAGGTTTGGCGGAAACTTTTCCTTCGCGTGAACACGCGAGCCGTTGCATAGGAAGAGGGTGCGGGGGGGGAGGTGGTGCTGTTGCTACGTTTTAAGCTGCTGCTGCTGCTGCTGCCACTGGGGTGGATTTTCCTCGTCAAATTGTTTCGCTTTTATTACATTTTCGGTATTCAACGTTGCATGTTTACGAAGTCTCATTTTACCCCCCCACCCCTCCTCGCCCTCCCCCCACCTCCCTGGGGTCACCCATGACAAAAACTAAGTTTTAGCTCAACGGGCCCGAGCGTGGGCGAGCGAAAAATAAATAAACTTTCAACTAAAATGGGACGCGCAAACGCGCGGAGCAGCATTAAACATTCACGAGGCAGTGCCACAGCTGCAGGCCTCCATGCAGAATTGTCCCCAACTGCTGTTGATTCACTCAATTTTAATAAGCTCCTGTTCATGCGTGTGCAGGGATTGTTCTCTACCCGGTGCCATGGGTTCTTCCACTCGATTCTTCTCACCTCCTTTGGAGGGGTGGGTGGGGGGGATTGTGGGGGATTGGGGGGGGGTGATGTACGAAGACTTTCGTACGAAAGTCTTCGTACATCACGCGATTGAAGCGAGGGCAAAAAGTCGCGCCGCTGTTGGGGAAGTGCGCGATTGAAAACCGGCCACATCGACCACAGCGTTGGTCAAAACATGGCGAGAAGAAGATGTAGAGCGAGGAACAATGATTGCCTGGCGGCCCTTTGATTGGTGGAGACCCACTGCCGGTTTAGTTGTGTTCTCCTACGTTAACATCAACTGCCCCGCCCATGCTACTGACACACTTGGGCTACGCCCATCTCTAAACCTTTAAAAACTGTTTGCCTTTAGAGACTAACCCCCGTTTCCTGATGACGACCGCTTGTGTTGTGATCGAAACGTCGTGGTTTATTTATTTTGTTTTTATTATTTGTGTTCACTTCATTTTTTTATTATTAGCTTTCTACCTACGTGACTTTACCGAAAGAACCAAATATGAATTCCTGCAGTCACGAAAGTTTTAAGTAAAAATTTAAGAAGAATATGAAGAAGAGCAGCGTTAATATCGGCTCGCCACCGAGGCGCGCGCTCCCCTCCCCTCGTCGTCGTGACGTCATTGCTCGTGACGTCACAAGCTACGTGCCGTGCGACGTAATGTTACCATCGCTAATTCAACGCTGCCGAGGACAAACACCGAGTAGCACGCGTAGGCATGATCTTTCTCCCTCGTCTCTCCCCCCCCCCTCTCCCGTTTGCATCGTCCACGTCGTCAGACATCACCCTGCAGTGGCTGATCCAGCACTCTCGGAGCCGAAGGAGCTAAGCCGGCTCGGACTGGTTCTGATTCAGCACCCCGCAACCACGTCGACCACCGCCTCCACCGCCTCCACCGCCACGCCAACCGCCGCCAGCACCGCCACGTACAACACCTCGCCCGCCGTGACGCACGCACGCACGCGCACTCTTACACGCACTCAAATGGACTCGCATGTACGCACTCGCATAAATACACACGCTCACACGTACACATGAACACACGCAGTCGCACACAAACACGTGCGCTCGTACGCACAAAGGCACGCAGCATGCGCACGCTCATTGCACTCGCACGAATTTACGCGCACACACACACTCGCACATTCACGCACGCGCTCCCTCGCACATAGGCGCGCACATGCACACTCGCATGCACCCACACACACCACACCCTTACGCCCAGCTGTCGAATTGGAGACATAGACTTTTGGGGCCCCTATCGCTTGTCAAGTCACTGACTTTTAAACTCGTCGCATGTGTGGGGTAACAGATCAATGCCCACACTTTACCCCACCATGCGCACAAAAAGGGGCACAGCCGATTATGAATGCGCAGACCTCCACAGTCTCAGAGAATCAACTGTTCGGCATGTGGATACCGAATAGGGGGCTCTTAATTCGTCCACAGAATATTCTAGCACGGCCGCCCACATTTATACGGCGATGCACATTGTGTTGAAATTATTTTTTTGTCCTCTATCATCTTCCCATGATCGCGGCCAGCCGGCTCCTGCAACTGCTTTGCAGTCAGGGTTGGGTTGGGACGCCGAGCAACCAAGCACCTGCCCAGTAACCTACTCCTTGAGTTGGGCCAACATGAACCTATTTGTGGAGTTTGGGCCAACTTGAAACTTCTTGTGGAGTTGGGCCAACTTTAACATACTCCTTGATTTGGGCCAATCTGAACCTACTCCTTGAGTTGGGCCAACTTGAAGCTCTCCTTGAGTTGGGCCAACCTGAACCTACTCCTTGAGTTGGGCCAACCTTAACCTACTCCTTGAGTTGGGCCAACTTGAATCTATTCGTGGAGTTGGGACAACTTGAACCTACTCCTTGAGTTAGGCCAACTTGGACCTACTCCATGATTTGGGCCAACTTGAACCTATTTGTGGAGTTGGGCCAACGTGACTCAGATGGTAGCGGTGGCGTAGCTGCAGAGAAACTTCAACGGGGCCCACTAACCAGGAGTGCCCAGGCGTACGGGTCCAAAGAGTGGGGGACATCGGACAGGAAGTAGGGCCCCACTTTGCAGCAGGACCCATGCTGTGTGACCACACGATGCTGCTACCTACAGCTCCAATTTCACATTGAGTTGGTCAATCCAGACAGGCATTGCGTCGTTATACGTTGTGCAGACTGTTCTGGATGACCAGAGTCGCACAATGGAGATTTTTAAAAAGTTTCCATTTGTGCGCATCAACTGCTGCCATGGTTTTCAGCGGATGTGGTACAGGGTGGACCATGAAAGCACATGGTCCACCCTAAACTATGCTCCTAACTTACGCAGACACCCGCATGCAGACTCGAACGTAGACTCTTAGACTTACACGGAGACCCATAGTCTTGCGTGGATGTATATAGAGATACACGGACCGCCACCGTACACTTACCTTGGAGACCCTACATCAGTCGAGTAGCCGTCGAGTGTGCAGGCCGTGCAAATGCAACCGGGGATCTGTCGGGGATAGGAGGGGGTGGTGGGCTATTTAATACCATGCCAAGCGCACGACACCACTGGATGGGAATGAATTGCGTTGGGACCCAGTGGCGTGCGTGTGGTGGCCCAAGTCTGTGGCCGGCGTGAGCAGCGGCAGAATATTTACCCTGTAGTCGCCAGATTTGTCAACACCTTTACAAAAAAAAGACGATGACGCTCTCCAAATGACAACAACAACAGCAACAACAAATCAAGTCGAACAGCGACAACAATAAAAATCGAAGCGTTCAAAGTGTTCTCGTTGCATTTTACAAGGTGGGTAGGGAATGGGTTAACGGCGATGGGACGTGAATTATAACTCGGCGGGAGGGTATTTTTTGCAGTGACGGTGGTTAAGTTTTAATCGAACTTTTTAATGGTTTTTAGCCGTTTTGTTATCGTTGGTGTGGCCATCGTTTCGCTAAGTGCTGTCGTCATCTCGGATTGTGACATTTCTTGTTTTTTAAAGAAAAAAATAACGGATCACTTCTTTCATTTGTTTGTCTTTAGGGCCGTTTTACGCGAAGGTAATTTTTTTCCGTCGCGCACTCCTCTGTGCTGTAGTCGAACGGTGGTGTAAAGATGCGGCCCTGCAATTGCTTTGCTCAACGCCGTGACTGGCGGAAGGGCCTCTGCAATCGAAGGGAGGAGCTCTAGAGAGCCCCCCCCTCACCCCATTTCCCCCCACCCCTCTCTAGAGAGTATGTTGGCTGACCCTTCAAGACGTCTTTGGAAGAGGTGGGAATTACTCACACTTTAACCCCCCACCGTACGCGACCTGCCAGTCCACTGTGGTGGTACCCAGTTCTACTGCTGGGTGGACATATGTGGGGCGGCCTGGGGGGGGGGGGGTGGTTTATTAACTTGCCCGTATCAACAGCCGTGCCCCGGCAGGCAGAGGTCGCAATCGGGTACCCGTACCCTACCTGATACCCGGCTACCCGTACCCGGTCGGGTAGGGTACGGGTACCCGTTTGTGACTTCTGCCGGCAGGTCAATTTGCCAACCTCTGGATTGCAGGTCCAGTGTATTAATAATAATAAACATTTATTTGTAAGGCGCCTTCCACTAATGTCTCAAGGCACATTGTAAGAATAATGTTAAGGAAAGGCCAAGAGAGAAGGAGAGCTACATAGAATAAACGGACTTAAGATAAATGTGTTTTTAGACGCGACTTTAAAGTATCCACATTGTCGGTTGAACGAATTTCCAACGGTAGGGAATTCCACAATCAAGGCGCAGACACAGCAAATGCCCGCTCACCCCAGCAACACAGCCGGGTTTGCGGTGCGCTCAGAAGGGCAGAGTGCAGATCTCAACGACCTTGAGGGGGTGCACGGATGGGTTAGCACGTGAGTATATGGTGGTGCCAGCCCATGCAAGGTTTTAATAACCAGTAGAAGGCTCTTAAATTCTACTCTCTTCAAGACCGGTAGCTAGTGTAATGATAAGAGAACCGGAGCAATGTGGTCACGTAATGGGGTTCGGGTGAGCACCCTAACTGAACAATTTGTAGTCTACCAAGGACCTTTATTTGAAACACCAACCAGCGAGGCATTGCAGTAATCGATTCGCGAGAGGACAAACTCTCAGAATCAACCGCGTAAAAAAATACAAATGCACAAATGCACAACCCCCTTTGTAAATCCACTGCTAGGTGAAAGCCCCCTTTGATGCGGCGGTGTTCGTGGGGGGTTGTGCGAGGGCCGTGCTACACCATGCCCGTCAATATGGGTTGGCGAAGAGAGGGCCCAGGAATGGTTCGGATATCTCAAATATTTCAGATATTTTGAGCGTAAGAATTTCTTTGTATTGATGAATCGCTTAATCGCTACTATCCTACTACTCGATACTACTGTTGTTCGTCTGTGAATCACAACCCCCTCCCCCTGAAAGCATGACATGCAATCAGCTAGCACACACGGTCTATTTAATTTAAATTATCTTTTATTACCGTTAGTGTTATTGCAGTTTTTTTTTTATGATTGTAAATGTCTAGAGTGAAATATGAGGGGACCATCTGAACATAAACGATTAAAAGCTGTAAATGCAAAACTGTCGTTAATGCCTCCTTATGCCGTTTTAAACTTTTTGCATGTACGCCTTTCTGAGACCTCTTTCCCCCTCTCCCTGTGTCGCCGTATTCTCTGGATTATGAGGTGCTCCGGAAAGTAAGACGCAACCCAAAACCTGTCCCCGGTGTCAAAGTTATTCAAAATCTGGTCGCACAATCATGCGCCTATAACAAAAAAATAAGCAGACGATGCGTCCTCTTCACATTTATGCCGTCTCTCTACATTAAAAACTAATTTATTCCTCACGCAATCCATAAGCCGCCGCCGCCGCCTTCCGTGTGGGTAATTTCATCAGCGTTGTTTTAAAGACGGGCCGAAATCCGGAGCGGTTTCGGCACGCGGTGTCTCTTGGGCAGAGGTCAGGATTGCTTGAATCGATGCCGGTGAACTGCTGACCTCACAGGCGACACCGCGTCACTTGACGGAGAGTTCTCATCGCCATCCATACCCGCCCACGTTTTTCTTTAAAAAAAATACCGGAGGGGTGAAAAAACAAGTTGCGTCCGATATAATCTGCAGAATACGGCACAAAGGCCCCCCCCGACTGCCTTCCCCCGAACGTGTCCTGTCCGTCATAAAACTTTGTGGATAAACTGCTGTGCTAAAACGATAACCCTTTGCGGTGTGCTGTTTACATCACGGAAGCTGCGCGCCCGAGTTTTCTCCCTCTTACGTTCGCCGCCCGTTACTGCGACGCCGGAGCTGCCAAAAAAAAACCCCCAAGAGGAGAAGGAGGCGGCTGGCGTGCCGCTACGCGAGATGCCAATTATCTCGCTCGCTCGCTCGCCACGTCTGTCGTTTTCTCGTTGCCACGACGTTCTTTTTTTTGTTTGTATCGATTTGTTTATCTAAAATGTTTCATGGTTTCCCCCCCCCCCCCCCATCGTTTTTATTTTTGTTTGTTTCGTTATCGCTGGAACGTGAAAAATAAAAAAGGCTTTTGACACCGAGATGCCCTTCCCGCCCAGGTGTGTGCGTGCAATCTTCCGGCTCTCACCGCTCGCTCGCTCGCTCCGTCAATGCTGAACCGCAACTAAACGTTGGACTCGATCGATCCGTAAGCGTTTTGGAATCCTGCTGAAGACCGGACCATGCGACGTATACATATTCGTGCCCGCGTATGCACAGCATGTAACAGATACTATACATACTCTTTGGTTCTTTCGGTAAAGTCACGTAGGTATCAAATAAAATAAATCACGACGTTTCGCGCGCAACACAAGCGTCCGTCATCAGGTGGGAAAGCGTGGTCTGCTGCTGAGGCAGACTGTTTTTTAAAAGGTTTTAAATGGGTGTAACCCAAGGGTCATAAAGAAGTGGCCGGGGCTTGTGATGTTAATGTGAGAAATTGGCATGTTGCCGTAAGATACTTTCCCACCTGATGACGGACACTTGTGTTGCGCCCGAAACGTCGCGAGTTATTTTATTTTCTACCTACGTGACTTTACCGAAAGAACCAAAGAGTAAGGATTCCTGCATTCACGAAAGCTTCAAATCAAGATGCTATGAATGTTCAAATTTGGGAATAATGGAGTTCCGTTAATAAATGTATACACATACAGGATGTACACAAGACTGCTGCCACTGGTGTAGGCCAATCAGTGCATCTATCATCAGAGCAAGTTTGCATGTTCACATCTCAATTAATTTCGGATTCTTGGTCGAGGTTTAGTAAAACCAACGGATTTGAGGTGACCCCTCAGGAAGAAGAGATAAATATTAATAATGATAATAGATCAAATATTAACTTTAAGAATACATCGATTCAAATGTTGTAATACCCTTGAAGATAAATCACGTAACCCTGTGTGTCCTAACTTTTGGGCCACCCTGTATATATGTGGTCAGGTCACAAATGAGACAATGGGATACGAGGAGAGAGGGTCACAAACGTTCGAGAGACATTGGAATAAAGACACGCGGAGCAGAGAGAGATGAGGGTCGTAGAGTAACGGAGACGAAGATAAACGTCCACAATAAAGATTGTTTGGGTTTAGATCGCGTAAATATAAACGTGCCGTTAACCCGCCACCAACCGACACATCCAATTGGTAAACAAAACTTGCCAATTAGTTACTACTTCATCCTGCCAGTGGGGTGGAGAGTAAACCCACAACTGTTATTAAAAGAGGACGACGTTTCGCTGGTAATTACATCCTGCATCATCTGGCGATGTTGCCAGAATTGCCTGCGTCGGGTGTTGGCGGGTTAACGACACATTTATACTTCCGCGATCCAACCCAACAAACGCCCCCCACCCCCCCCTTTATTATGAATAACATTTGTCGCGAAAGCTTACGTGTGAAACTGGACATAAACGTCAGTGACCACGTTCACCTCGATTCACGCCAGCCCCCTCCACTCTTTAGCGTGAAACAAGGCCACCGGTAAGCGAGTAAGACGTTAAGCCAGATTTGACACGGAATCTGAATCGGGTGGCATGTGCAAGTCCACCTTCTTGCCCGGCTAATCACTTTATATCAAGGCAGGCAACTCAGGTACTGTACCATTATTGGAGGAAATCCCGACTTTGTTTGGCTGATGGATCTTCTGCTCGCACGTGGTTTGGTTTCGCATCACCTCGCGCGGGTCAGAATCAGAATATTTAATTACGCTGGAGGAATCCGATGAGCTATAAAGCTTTTTTCCCCCAACAGATGTCCAGTAAGGGATGGGTAAGAACGTTACACAACATCAAAAGAGTTTTTGCAATCCGAAGTCAGAGGTGCATAATGGAGGATCGTCCTGGCCAAAAAAGACTTTGAGACTCGGTGAGTATCGGGTTAATAATGGGCATCGTCATTTTCACATGTGAAGTTTTCAAATGTTCTTAGCATGTCGGTTTTACGTCTCATGGCGTCATGGTCAACGGTTAAGTTCCATCACGTGCTACTGGACGGGCGAAAGGGGGCTGATGGGGCTATGGTGGGTGACGGGGAGTTGCGTGTGTGACTCGCGTGTATGTTCTGTACACGGTCCAGACTTGGTGATATAATCACATCCTGGTCATTCACACCGTCTATGCTCTGTATAAACAACCGTGGCGCCTGTGCCAGGCTAGGTGCACTTTGAGGCCACGTGAAGTGTCGAAGGCCTGCTGGCAGGAGGTCACGGAACAGACCAAGCAAGTGCCATGAAGTTGACTGGCTGAGATGGCTGGCAGATGCACCAACGGTGCTCCCCACTGTGCCAACTTTCTCCGTTTTAACCGCCCGCCGCTCCGCTCGTTGTTGTGAGCGTCGCTCCTCTGCCCTCCGTTGTTGCTGGGGGGGGGGCGACTGCCTCCAACTGCCCAGTAGCAAGCAGCATCCTTCACGAGCCTCCTCCACAGAGGCCGATCCTGACACCGCTGGCAGCAGTCATTGGTAAGTCGAATCAGCTCTGCATCCTTCTGTACCGCATCGTTCGCTATCTCTTCTCCAGCCCGTGTTTTTGACAAATGTGTTGAGTTTTCCTTTGTTCTTTGTGCAGCACTGCCAACGGAGGATCACCGAATAACCTGTGCCGATCCATCGTAAGCAAACGTGGCAATACGAAACGTAATTGCTGTTTACCCACCTAGCATGGGAGTGGAGGTGTAAGGATATCGTTTGTTTTTTACCGCTTCTTAAAAGTGCGCAAACCGGTTCACATGCAAATGTTTCCCGTCACGTGGACACACCGAGTCTCCGACCCTCGACGAGTGAGGAGCAACGGGTTATTGAAACGTGAACGTGCGTTCAACACGTTTCATTGATTTATTTCGCGAGAGCGGTTAATCAACAAATCCCAGGATAATCCTCCCACAGATAATCAATAATTAATGGTAACAATTATGAACGATATCAAAATAATAATCATCATCATCATCATCACATACCTGTCAACCCATACGGTTTACCCGTATTCTTGTACAGGGAGTTTTCAGGTCCATACGGCGTAAAGCCGTTTAAAAAAAACTAAACAAAACATTGTCTATTTGTGCTTCTCTCTTGTGATGTGACTTTGTAGGATGAACGTTGAGCTTTATAAGGGCACGGGGTGACCAATAAGGTCTGAATTGGTCTGTGATAAGGTAGGCACCGATAAGGAGTTGACAGGTATGTCGTCATCATCATCATCATCTCCACGTGCTCGGATGAGCAAGTGGGTTGTTCCACTTCTTCCTTCGCTGGTCCCGAGTCAGCGGCGTCAAACTCCACGTTCCTACGGCGAGGTGTCCAGTCCCGTGCCTGGCAGTTAAGAATTCGCGAGCGAATCACCGGAACGATCTCTCGCACGCGTTCAGGTATCCCCACGGTGCAAAAGAGACACAACGAAGTACCGTCGAATTAAAAACAAACGCGTCAACGTTTTTTAAAACCCGCGACACCGACGAGCCCACGCGAATACGCAACACACCACACGCTCACAACACACACATGGAGACGAACCATGCGGACACAAACCCCGAGCACGCGTGCTTACCACTCGCTCACCGGAGGCATGCACGACCAACTAGGAGGATAACAACAGTGTCTACGGATACAATGCCGATACGTTGGTGACGCTTTCCCGTGGACGGGCTGTACGTGACGTGGGTTGTTGTGTGCGTCGTCGCGATTCTGGCCCGCGCAGTGAACGTGGCGTGTGAACTCTGCTACTCCCGTGCGCGATTGCGATTTTGTGTCAAATTTTCGCCACTAGAGTGCAGACACACCACGTGATCAACGACGGTGAAGCCCCCCCCCCCTTGCACATCTGCACATTGGAAGAGCGGTTTTTATTATGATTAATTTTTCTAAGGATAGAACGTGAAAATAGTCAACATGCAAATCACGAGAACATTCCAAGCGATGCACAATCATGTTTAAGATCGAATATGGAATTGTAGCATCATGGATTCAATGTATAATGGAATGTGTTAACAATGGTGTTAAAGCACACATTTGAAAAAAAAATGTCATTAACACTGCCTTGCAAAAGGAACAACATATGTACAGTATATTATACATCGTAGGCTTACGTTTCCAACTATATATTTTCGTTTTTGCTACAAGACAATGCTACTAATGAACACGAGAAAAACGATTAGTGCAAAAGAAAAACAAGATAAAGCATTTATTGAACAATAATTTGTTCATGTGCTCAATAATGTGCATCTGTACGGCCTCTTGAGATGCATTTGTAGTTAAGCACTAGAAACTGAAATTAAATTAAGCCTGAGCTTAAGGCGCTTTACACTGTTTAAACACCGTAACATAAACAATGATTTAGATTACAAGGGGCGTGCAAGGGACGAGGAATGAGTGACCGTAACAGAGGGCCCAGGGGGGTCACGAAAGGGCTACAGGAGAGGGACGGGACGGAGTGGAGGGACGGGACGGAGTGGAGGGACGGGACGGAGTGGAGGGGAGGGACGGGACGGAGTGGAGGGACGGGACGGAGTGGAGGGACGGAGTGGAGGGGAGGGACGGGACGGAGTGGAGGGACGGGACGGAGTGGAGGGGAGGGACGGGACGGAGTGGAGGGAGGGGCGAGGGGAGGGAAGAGGACATCATTACGATAAACTATTGTTTTTATTTTACCAGGTAAGACCAACTGAGCTGTAGTATCTATTTTTGTTATAAGCGAGCTGGCCACAAATGATAGCTCACGTGGAAATGTCTGTCAGCCAACATACTCTAAACGCGTGTTTATAAATGTGGAGGGAAAAACCGAAAGATTCGGAGATAACTCCACGCGACCACGGGGAGAACATGCAAACTCCAAATATACAGGCGCCAGGGGGGGGGGGGGTGGAACCCACGACCTCCTGCATACCAGGCGAGGGAGTTAACATCTCGCCACCGCGGCACCCCTGAATGCACCTAATACCGTCAAATCTTGGTAGCAAGCCAAGCATGATAATTGTTTTTTTACCCTTCTATCTGGCAACAAAACTGACACCTTTTTTTACAAGGAGTCATGTTTACATAGACCACAATACCTGCAGTTATAATGCAAACAAAAAACATAACTCTGATAATGTGCACTGTCCTTGAAGTTGATTGGTCCATGCCTTTTGGCGTCATCTGGTCCAACCCATGTGAGACTAGGCTCTAAGGAAGCTGTCTCGGGTGTGGACCAATCACCTTCAAGGACAGTGCACATTATCAGAGTTATGTTTTTTGTTTGCATTATAACTGCAGGTATTGTGGTCTATGTAAACATGACTCCTTGTAAAAAAGGTGTCAGTTTTGTTGCCAGATAGAAGGGTAAAAAAAATGTATCATATTTTTTACTGGCAATTGAGGTTCCAATGGTGTACAAGCCAAGCATGTTTAATCCTGGTTGGTACTTGTATGCGAATAACTAGGTGTTGTTACTCATAGGCCTGAGAGGTGACCAAGTGGTCGCAAGTAGAGCAATGGACTCTTGCATCTGTGCGGACCATCGAGTGGTATGCCCACGTGTGCGTGTTTCTTTCCGGGTACTCTTGTTTGCGTCCACATCAAGCCAAACACTCACTAAAGGAATTAGCCAAATGCCCCTTTGCGGAACACTCGTGAAACATGCGTTTTGAGACTCATAGAGGCTTTCCCGGGTTAAGGGCATTATTATTAGGATTATATTTCAGAGCGGTGGCACAGTGGCGAGCCGACTGTTCGTTTGAGCCCACAGAAATGAGTTTGAATCCTGCCCACGGCTAACATCAGTGGGCGAGTGATAGGTATATTCTGAACCAGTCCTGGGCCCCACTTCCACCAGTCCGCACCAGCGTGATGAATGATGGTCAAACGATCATCCAGCAGTGGATTGACAAGAGGACTGTACGTAATTCCGACTGTATTGTTACCCTCATTACTCACCGAACAGATCGGCTGCTTGGCTTTGTTTCTTTCTTATCTTTTCTCGCAGCATTGCACGTCGCAGCTGGAAAATAACGGGAGCCAAACATTGCGGCGTGGCTTTTGGCCGTTCCACGAGGGGCCGGTGCGTTGTAAACATCACAAAGCAGCCCTCGAGGGGGTTTGCATTGTGCTGCCCCGTGTGCAATGCGCCGCGTCATTATTGTGATGATGGGTGCATGGGATTGTTCAGCCGACCGGATGTGCGCGGTGTGCATGTGTGTGAAACATGCCGTGGGGGGGGGGGGGGTGTGAGCCGTATTGTCGCGGTTAGCGCGTTCACCTTCAGCAGTGAACCGGTCCCTGGGTCTCCCCCTAGGTCGACTCAGCCTCAATTGATTAGCTAGTGCGATGTGTAAAACATTAACCCGTAAAAACAAAGTTTTTCACTATAAATCCTTTATATGCGTGGCATCGGTTTTATTTTATTATTCATTTCTGTTTTTCTTGAGTAAGAGTTTCATTTTTATCACATTGGTATTTTAAATTAAATATGAAATTTTTTTTTCACGAAAATAAATTGTCACGCACAACGAGTCTGTGTGCAAAATGTCTGCTCGATTGGATCACGGGAAGTGGGTTAAAAAAACGACCGAAAGATTTGCACGGTCGTAAGCGCGCAAGCAAGCAAGCAAGTGAACTTAATATAAAGGATTAAAAAAAAACATTGCCACTGGGGAGACAAAGTCGGCCGGGTGTGGTGGCTGGCCACCCACCCCCCTCGTGCGTCGTCGTTCCGGCCTTCGTAGGCGCTCGCTCACAGCACTTGGCTCCACGGCAGTTGTGAGGCGACACTGGGGGATGTTTGTGTTTGAAGCGTGCAACACACAGACATGGACTGGAGAGACGGAGGCGGTGGGGGAGTGCTTCTGAGCACGCAGCCGCTTCGTGCGCTGCACCAACCAATTACATAGAACGTTTACGCAATGAAAACACCGGTTACTGCATGCCACGATTCTCTATCGGATACATCGTTCCACGTGCAGCAAATGCACTGCGCGTGATAAGAGTCACGTGGGTACTGTGCAGGTGAGACAGGATTGCAGGTGGTGAAATGAAATTATACAGCAATTAGAGATATTGTTTACGCATGCGTTTACGTCTACACAGTACTAATTATTCACTTTGGAACATCTGAGTAATATCAACAGCGAGTATAATATACCCCTACACGTGAAACTCATTCCCACGCAAGTTCACTCTTGCACTGAATGGGCTCCATTGTTAAGGTGGAGTGCTCTTGCCAATACCATTGATGGCATTTGTTTAACAGGCCTGACACTATTGATGAGGCTGTGAGAACCAAAACCGGCCCAGCGTTTGCCTGGTTGTAGCGATTAGCGCGCTGCGCTACGAACCCAGCGACCTGAGTTCGATTCCTGCTCACAGCCAACACCAGTAACGATTATCTGAATTGGTCCTGGGCCTCCCACGAGGTCGACTCAGCTTCAAACGAGCACCTGGTGCGGTGTGTAAACATCCCAACAGTCTGTTCAGTCTATACGGGGGATCTTAGTCTTTTGTAAATACGCTAATGAGCACGAATTCAGTTATTCGGCATTCAGTACGTCACATTTGGGGCATGTCTATCACTCATCAGGCATGCGTGATGTGTAACGACTTAATTGAAAATTTGAATGAACTTGAAAATAATTACTCCAATGGGTTGTGAGGAATTACATTTTTTAAAACCCGACGATACGCTACAAAAGTCATTCTCGACCTGGAGCCCAGCGTTTCTCAACCCCAGTCCTTGGAGCCCCTCCAAACGGTCTACGTTTTCGTGACCACCAATCTCAACCGAATGCAAATGAAGCCACTGCACGCGGCATCCAACTGATAGTTTGGTAATCATGGAAACCTGGACTGGAACAGAGCTCGAAATCAGCCGGAGCTGTCCAGGGCTGAGCCCCAGAAAATATTCTCCCCCCCCACACCCCACCATTGTTAGAGGGAGGACGAGGGGGGAGGGCAGGGGAGGGGGGAGGGCAGGGGAGGGGGGAGGGGGGAGGGCAGGGGGGTGGGGGGTGCTCTCTGAAAATATTCCATGAGAAATGAATCCCTGACCATAAACAATTCACGTGACTGATCTGAAGCTCGAAATGCCAACGTTAAATTGTAAACAAGTAAAAACAAAATGCACATATGTAGAACCGACACGTATAAAATCGGCACGTTCTCACAGCAGATGCACAATCGCGCGGTGCATGATGACGTTATTGGTGCGAGCGTGGCCGGGAGAGGATTCATCGCTGTTCCCCTTCGACTGCTTCATCGAGTTTCAGGATCAGTGACTGCAATTTGCAGCCGTACAAAAACTCGCATTTCCGCCGTCGTCATTGACAAACGATGTCGGGTAAGTGTTAAAGTAATTGGGTGGGTGCGATGGGTTTTTTGTGGACAAAGTATCTTGCTTCAGAGCAGGCGGACAGCAGGCCGTGACTCCCCAGTAAGCACGTGCCAGTGTTGGCGCAACGTTCGTGCAACGTTCAACGTTCGCTGGATGACTGTAATTCGAATGTGGGGATAAAGCTCGTTGTACAGGTGGCCCAGATGTCTTGTGAACCCTCCAATTAATCGACCCCTTAAAAATGTGTTGCCTTTGCGTATTAATTTCTGTATTAAAATAAACATTACTTTAAAAAATTATATTAAGTTTCGCAGAATTAAATGGGGGGCGGGGGGTCACAGACATCCTGTACTGTGGAGTGGCGATGGGAGTGCAGCGATGTCACAGTTTTTAGCGCGAGTGTGCTACGAATCTGCTGACTGAAGATCAATGCTGGGCCACAAATAACATCAGTTGCGAGTGATATTTGAACTTGTGCCCCCCCCCCCTCCCCAGTTAACAACAACAAACTAGGTTGGTGAAGTATGGTCAAACGACCCTCATGACTTCTCAACTCCATGGCATGGGTGTGAGGCCTTTGCCCAGCAGTGGATTGACAAAGGGCTATTCAAAAATAGTGGTGATGGGTTGTGACATTTTCAGAATCATTTTTTTTTTGTTAACGATGAGTCAGCATATTCTTAGCACAACAGCTGCAAATGCCAGCCGCACACATAGGCTCACCCGACCTCACAAACACGAGTTGGTCTCCAGGTCCGGACATTTGTATGGCTCGCAGAACTCATCGCATGAACAATTACAGTTGATGCGGTGACACGTGTCGGAGGATTATTCCCTCGTTTTTATTTCATTTCGCATTACCAGTACCCTTTCAGGATTTGAATGTCACAGTTGAGGGAGCTATTCACGCAATTGCCGCAGTGCGAGTCACCACAACGTGAAGGAGCGTCCTCCTGAACTCATCCGTCCATTGGTGTTGTCATATCCGGGTTCCAACACTTCTTCTGAGTCCTCGTTGGCGAGATGTTAACTCCCTCGCCTGATATGCACGGAGGTCGTGGGTTCAATCCCGACCCTGACGCCTGCTGCTGTATATTTTGAGTTTGCGGTGTCTCTCTCCCTGTGGCGGCGTGTATTTTTCTCTGGGTCCTTTAGTTTTTCCCTCCGCATCTAGAATTTACCTGCGTTCACAGTGTGTTTGGCTGCTGTAAATGTGCACGTGATAAGCCACTTCGTTGAGCTGTCATTTGTGGCCACGTCGCTTCTGAAAAAGAGCTATGTGGCCCAAGTGGGGCCTTACCTGGTAAAATAAAAAATATTTGTTCATAGAATCCTTTAACCGCACCCCGAGCTTCGGAGCGAACGCCACCTCGCGTGTTTCCCATGCAGTTTGATGTTCTTTTGCTGTGTTTTTTTCACATTTCCCAGCGCATGGTCCACTCCAACAACAAACACACACTGCTCGGCTTTGAGGGTCGTATGCCTCATTATTTACAGAGCTCACTGCAGGGATTTTTACAGAGTTGGCGAATCTTTTCTCCTTCGAGAACAACGCTAGAGGTGGGGAAAAAACTGGGGGGGGGGGGGGGGTGAAGGAGGGAAGGTGGGGGCGTTGGGGGGGGGGGAAGTGGTTACCATATGGAAGGGGTAACGAGCTACCCTTTGAAAACAACCTTTGCTTTCAAAATGTGTTCCAGGATAGAAAGGTTTAAAAACTCAGCTGGCAGACTACTGCTGCAGGCTGCCAGTCCAGTTTTAAAGTATGGACTTCTTAACTACATGGCATGGGTGGGAGGCCTTTGTCCAGCAGCGGATTGACAAAGGGCTTTACGAAATTAGTGGCGATGGGTTGTGAGATATTCTGAAAAAAACAAAAAGACCCAAATCAACGATGGGCACCATTCTTTGCACGGCAGCTGCAGATGCCAGCCACACACAGAGGCTCACCCCGGACCTCACAGACACGAGTTGGTCTCGGCACATTTGTATGGCTCGCAGAACCCATGAACAATTACGGTCAAGCGGTGGGGTTGGCAAGGCGCGCGCGATATTTTCAGTGCTTCTCAACCGCTTTTTCATTGCGCGTCACACCGAGTTACGCTGCGTCTGCGACCGTTGCCGAGGGCTACGGTGTGAGTTGGGGTGGGGGGCGTGGTGGTGGTTTCTTGAGGTTCTTTCCTACAATTCCGATTTCTTCCCCGTGTTTCGTGGCACACCGCTTGTCGAGCACTGCGCGACATTTTCAGTTTCACAATGCGTCGACGCTGCTGCAACCTACGCAATAAAAACTAAAATCAATTGCGTGCTGCGTACCCCCCCCCCACCAGCCTGAAAATGTAGAAATCCTTTACATCGTCCCTAAACATTTAATATATATTTTTAATTCAATTAAATTTACACTCCCCCACTTAGCACACCGAGTTTTGCTCGGCGTATCGCAACCTCAGGAGCACATTGGACAGCACGTCCTGGTAGAGGCTGAGCAGCACCCAGCCGGGCAGGTACATGAGCGTGATGAGGCCCATGAAGTTGAGCGGGTAGTGCGAGTAATCCCAGGAGCAGGCGCCGATTTGGCGCAGCGCCAGCCCCCAGGTGAACTCCCACGTGTAGATGCACGCGATGTAGACGGGCAGCCGCCTGAGCGTGCCCCAGCCGCGCCGGCCCGCCAGGTGCAGGTACAGGCGCTCCACCACGAAGCTGCAGCTGCCGTACATGGCGAATGACCAGAGCGACGTGTGCCCGTGCAGCGTCCAGTCGGACTTCTCGAAGAGGTTGAAGAACGCCGTGAAGAACACCTCGTCCACCAGGCCTTGCACGCCGAAGAAGAGGAGGTGAAAGGTGGGCGGGATGGAGAGGCGCGCGCTGCGCTGGAGCGACGCGGGCAGGGCGACGTCGCGGGCGTAGCGCAGCCGCAGGAAGTCGTCCAGGAAGACGAAGGTGTAGTAGAGGGCTACGAGGAGGTTGAAGGGCACGGACGAGGCGGCGGCTCGCTCGCCGTCTTGCGCGACGCGGCCCAGCAGCGCGGTGCGCGTCGACAGGCGGCTCGCGACGAACACGAGCGAGAGGAGCACCAGCTTGCACCAGACGGGGCTCGCCGGGAAGAGGCGCTTCTGCAGCACGTACGCCTTCTCGAGCGCCAGCGCGACGAGCGCGTGCGACAGCGCAAAGTACGGCGACGAGAAGCCGAAGAGGCGCCAGTCGCCCGTGCGGCGGAAGGACAGCGCCGCCGACAGCAGCACGTCGAGCGCGATGCCGTGGATCGCGTACAGGTACAGGCGGAACCACAGCGACAGGCGCTCGCCGCCGCCGGCCGTCGGCGGGTCGCGCGGCGCCGGGGACCGCTGCTCCGCTAGGGCCGTCGGCGGCGGCGGCGGCACGGAGCCGTTGTGGCTGACGGCTTCCGTCGGTGTCGACGGGCTGGTGCGGCTGCTTCCGCCGCTGCTGATAATGTTGCTGCTGCTGGGGCAGCGAGACCCACCGGCCGGGTGAGCCGAGCCCTGATGCGGGGACTTGCGGGGGCCCAGGCGCCGCGTGATCGGCATGTTGGCGGTGGTGGTCGTGGTGGTGGCGGTGGGGTTGTGGCGTGGGATCTAAAGTTGGGCCGGATTCGTCTGCGGATTATGACATCACGTGGTCTCACTGCGCTGGCCACCTTGCGGACACCTGGGGAGAAGCGACAGCGACGTTAATTGCGGCAATTTCCTAGTGAATCAAATCCTGACCGATATTTCACCACGTCGGTCACCACGGGATTTGTGATAGTGGGGAGAATAGACATGGGAGCAGAGAAGTACAGTACAACAGTAGATTTCTCTGTAATACCCGTCCACGTAGCCCCGTGTTCTATAACATCTTTGAGGCATGGCAGTTTCCATCCAAACACGATCTATGCTCAATCCTGCTCAACTTACAGTTGATTTGGTCAAAGGCCATAATGATATGAATAATGGATTTACTGTACGAAGCGGGTAGGTTGGTAGGTGTCTGCTACAGGGTGGTTGAGATGTCTTGTGACCCCCAATTAATTGACCACGAACATTTTGTTTCCTTTGCACATGCATTTCTGTATAAGTAAATACATCTCGCTTTCAAAATATTACATTTTAGAGAATGAAATGGGGGTCACACGATATCTGGACCAGCCTGGACATCGGAGCCATTCAGTCGGCTGCTTGTAAATCGTGGACTCAAGAGTTTCCCTCTGCCTAGCTGCTAGCACCTGGCAGCACGAACATTGTAGCTTTGTCCTCTGTTACTGGTAGGAACCTCCTGGTTACACCAGCCCACAGGGGATTATTGTGTCCGTCCGTCGTGCAGGGAGGGGCTGGCTGGGGAGGGGAAGGTGGGGAGGGGCTGGGTGGGGAGGGTGGGGTTGGGTGGGGGTGGGAGAGGTGGTGCTGGGTGGGGACAGGCTGGTCACCCCGTGGTACCCTTATAAAACTCAACGTTTAACCTACTCACGCCGGCTTGTGCCCGCCCTCACAGTCGGGAATATTTGTGGAATACACCACGCCGCCGTTGACCCTGGCCATTGACCGAGCAACCCAACGTTCCTACCAGCTCCCTCCAGGTAAGTCCCACTGAGCGATGTAGCTCTTTTTATGAAGCGATCTGGCAATCAGAAATTATAGCCCAATCACGTGGACATTTTATCGCAGCCAAATGCTGTAAACGCATGTTGATTATAAATGTGGAGGGGGGGGGGGGTGGGAACGGAGGATCCAGAGAAAAATACACGCGACCAAGGGGAGAGAGACATGCAAATTCCAAATGCACAGCAGGCGTCATGGTCAGGATCGAACCCACGACCTCCTGCACACCGGGCGAGGGAGTTAACATCTCGCGGTGTTGACGACGCTGCTCAGCATCGCGTTGCTTTTTCTTTTTGCGTTAGATTTACCTGACCTTGTTTTTAACAATATCCGAGAGACACTTGTGTTCCCTTCCAATGTCATCCTCTCTCATGCAATACCCTTCTCGGCAAAAACCAACATCGCAATACAGAGATGTTAATGCCATTTGCGGGGTAAACGCCGAGGCTTCAGCAGCACCGAAAATCATCTGAAGGACTTCGCTGTGATCCAGGGCGGTTCATACATTTCGCAAAGCGTGCAGATCACATTTGGGCAGGTTGCATAAGACACGTGAAGTGATAATTACACTCTCTGTGTGCGCCACATCCCCCCCGTGTCGTTGCGTAGGAACCCGTGCTCCCTCGAGGTGTCTTACATAAGCCGGCAATCGATCTCAAAGGGTCGGCGTTGCGTAGTTCGTGTGTGCTAATATGAGTGATTTAGTGCAGAGGTGGGACAATTTGATCGATCAAGTGAATTAATTACGCAACTTATTTTTCGCTACTTCTGCCGTTTTTTTTATCCTTGCAAAACTGGTGAGGCGTGCCCAGCCCGCGAGGGCATTACAGTGCACGAAAATATATACAGGCGGTGTAAAACGATGTTGTATAAGTTCCTCCGAAAAAAATAAAAACACGCGAAATTTTCCGCCAAAATCTTAGGTTTCAATAACACGAAACGCCACGCTAGCAGACAGACACATTGCAGCATCAACAGATTGTTGGGGCAAGTGTTATTTGCAAGCGCAGGTGAATAACGCCGGATCGAATCGACGCCCGAGTTTCACCAACTTTAGACATTAAGTTTTCGTGACTGCAATGATCTATACTCTTTAGTTCTTTCAGTAAAGTCACGTAGGTAGAAAAATAAATAAATAAATAAATCTTCTATATTTTTTTAAGAAAAAATTGTATATTTGTTATTTCATTTCATTTATTATTTATTTTATTTTATACCTACGTGACTTTACCGAAAGAACTAAACAGCAGAGGTGTGGACTCGAGTCATGTGACTTGGACTCGAGTCAGACTCGAGTCATGAATTTGATGACTTGCGACTCGACTTGGACTTGCATAACAATGACTTTGTCCCACCTATGAGATGTGGACTCGAGTCATGTGACTTGGACTCGAGTCAGACTCGAGTCATGAATTTGATGACTTGCGACTCGACTTGGACTTGCATAACAATGACTTTGTCCCACCTCTGCTAAACAGTATTCACTAACTTTGTTTTCTTTAAACCAGATGGGAACGCAGCGATTCACCGCCTTTGTGTCTCTACCTCTCTCTGACACTCCTGCTGTTAGGGAGTGACTCCTGCTGCCAGCTATGGCTGCAAATTTTGGTCGTACATGTTATGTGTATCGTTTATTGTTACATTTCAATCACAGTTCCTATGATCACTGTTACATTGCTTTTATAGCTTTATTTTGGTGATTTCGAAAACGTATGGTTTGGCCATATTTGTTTGTTGAAGTACAGAGTTAGCCTGATAACTTTAATCTAAATTGTCTTATGGTTGTCATTGTTTGACTTGCATCCCACTGGGATTTTTGCGCACAACGTTGATATACGCTGTTTTATTCTGTAAGATGTTGCTGTTTTATCCTGTTGCGTGTAGTCACTCTAAGATGTTCTTTGTCCATGTTTTTGTTTGTTGCGGTTTCACCCGAGTCAAGAGCCGCATCATGGCTCACAGGGCTACACCTAATGAATGAAACTGAAAAAACCTGTCGTGCTGATGTTTACACAACGCGCCCGGCTCTCATTGAGGGGCTGTGTTGACACACGCGGACAATACTGTAACTCGATTGTTCGACTAATTGGGAATCGATCTGAAAACGTAGTTCGGTGGCGTATCATCGACAATCGCAGTCTGAGACATCAAAGTAAAAAGGACGTCACGATGAACAAGGGATTATATAACCTTTAAATAAAGTAAGTCGGTGTCACCGCGGCCTTACAAACTGCACACGAATGGATGCAATTAATATATCACGTCGCGGTCTGCTCTTCGCTTGCAAGTTTCAGATTTACTGCAACACACCCGTCCTTGGACGGGCAAAAAAAGGCTCGTGATGATGATAATCTTGTAATAGGGTTTTACCCTTTCAACTGGTACAAAACTGACACCTTTTTACAAGGGATCATGTTTGCAATAACCACAACACAAGCAGTCAAAATGCAAACAAAAAGAAACAACTCTGATAATGATATGCACTGTTCATGAAGTTGATTGGTCCACACCCGAGACAGCTTTTCTTAGAGCCTAGTCTCCATTGGTGTTGGACCAGATGACGCCAAAAGGCGCACAACTCAAAGACAGCGCACCATCAGAGTATGGCGAATGTAACGCATCAACTTTAATCATCATCATCATCATCTCTCTGAACATGATGATGATGACGACGACGAAACAAGCTCACGATATCACAGCTCTCGCGGTAACACGAGCCCAGCCCGGAACGCACACCGAATATCACGCGATGAAACCCACACGGGGGGCCGCGACTGCACGCACGCCGTGAGGGAAAGGGGCCGTCCATAAATGACGTCACGCACCTGGGGGGGGGGTCAGACGTTTGTGACGATGTGTGACGAGGGGGGGGGGTTTGAGAAATGTGACGTCGCATCAAAATGCGCAACTTTAGATAAATATAGACATGTTCTACTTAATTAAATAGACTTTTTAATAAATGTTTTCTCCTACAACATCAGAGTGCAGCGCCACATTAAATACGCACTACAATGACAATAGTTTAAAGCGATTTTAAGCATGTTTTATTTTTTTGTGTGGGGGGGGGGGCAGAGCTTTGTGACGTCATATTTGAGAGGGGGGGTCTGACTTTTTGTGACGCCGTGTGACGAAGGGGGGGGGGGGGTCAAAAATCGTCCAAAATCGCGTGACGTCATTTATGGACGGCCCCAAAGGCAGACGACCCATTTTGTCTCTCTGTCTCTCTCCCCGTGCGAGATTTGTATTCGGCTGGCTCGTCCGCCCCCCCTACTGTGTGCGTTGCGTTGTGCTTGTGCTGGAAGAGCCGTGTGTGCCAGGCCCCCCCCCCACCGCCGCCGCGTAATCTTAACATGTGCGGTGCGTGACCGCGCTACGGGCCTGCTTGTTGGTCGGCGATTTTGCGCGATTCTATTTTAAGGAGCCAATTTGAAAATGTGCAAGACGGTGTCCGAGTGTGCGCGCGTGTGTTGTGGTGCTCGCTAGCGCTAGCGGGGAGCGGTGGTGGAGCGGTTAGCGCTACGCTGCGCTGCGAAGCTGGCGACCCGAATTCGATTCACGCTCACGGTAAAAATCGGTGATGATTATCTGAACCGGTTCCTGGGCCTCCCCTAGGTCGACTCAGCCTCAAATGAGTACCTGGTGCGTTGTGTAAACGTCGCCACTGGGGAGACAAAGGCGGCCGGGCGTGGTTCTGGCCACCCACCCCCTCGTGTGCCGTGCCGGCCTTCATAGGTGCTCGCTAACAGCACTTGCCCCAACAGTCTGTGAAGGCAATAAGGAGGATCTTTGTCTTTGTGGTGCTGGTGATCTGTTTCTATTTATCTCCGTGCATTTGTGTACGCGCCTGCTTGTTTATACATTGCGTGTTGTCTTCGTGTTTGCTCGCCTACTGTATGTGTACAGAGACTGACAAAACAACACCCCAACCCTCCCCTTTCACACCTCGGTGTTTGCTAGTCGGTGACACTGTGGTGGTGGCGCTGTGGTGGTGGTGGCGCTGTGGTGGTGGTGGCGCTGTGGTGGTGGTGGCGCTGTGGTGGTGGTGGCGCTGTGGTGGTGGTGGCGCTGTGGTGGTGGTGGCGCTGTGGTGGTGGTGGTGGTGGCGCTGTGGTGGTGGCGGTGCTGTGGTGCTGTGGTGGCGGCAGTGTGGTGGCGCTGTGGTGGTGGCGCTGTGGTGGTGGCGCTGTGGTGGTGGCACGGTGGTGGTGATGCTGTGGTGGTGGTGGCACTGTGGTGGTGGTGCTGTGGTGGTGGTGCTGTGGTGGTGGCACTGTGGTGGTGGCACTGTGGTGGTGGCACTGTGGTGGTGGTGGTGGCACTGTGGTGGTGGTGCTGTGGTGGTGGTGGCACTGTGGTGGTGGTGCTGTGGTGGCGGCAGTGTGGTGGTGGCACTGTGGTGGTGGTGGTGCTGTGGTGGTGCTGTGGTGGTGGTGCTGTAGTGGTGGTGGCACTGTGGTGGTGGTGCTGTGGTGGCGGCAGTGTGGTGGTGGCACTGTGGTGGTGGTGGTGGCACTGTGGTGGTGGTGGCACTGTGGTGGTGGTGGTGGTGCTGTGGTGGTGGTGGCACTGTGGTGGTGGTGCTGTGGTGGCAGCAGTGTGGTGGTGGCACTGTGGTGGTGGTGGCGCTGTGGTGGTGCTGTGGTGGTGGTGGTGCTGTGGTGGTGCTGTGGTGGTGGTGGTGCTGTAGTGGTGGTGGCACTGTGGTGGTGGCACTGTGGTGGCGGCAGTGTGGTGGTGGCACTGTGGTGGTGGTGGTGCTGTGGTGGTGGTGGTGCTGTGGTGGTGGTGCTGTGGTGGTGGTGCTGTGGTGGTGTGGCACTGTGGTGGTGGTGCTGTGGTGGTGGTGCTGTGGTGGTGGTGCTGTGGTGGTGTGGCACTGTGGTGGTGGTGCTGTGGTGGTGTGCTGCGAGCAATAACGCTGGAGGGAAGGCCGAATCAGCTGTCACCCTCAGGGCGTTTTTAGCAAACCACCACCAGTGGCCACGGGGGGCTCTGGGCAGGATCGAGGGAGCTGGGAGCTCAGGGGGATGTGGAAATCGGTCAAGTGGGGGCCCACCAATATTCGATTTTATATCTCGGCTCCTCTTGCCCTAGTTTGGTGTAATTCCCCCGCACACTTCTGATTCGCACGGTTGGCTACGTACGGTACGGAAGAAGTTCAACATACAAACATCGCGGTGAACGCACACAATCGCATCATTACGCTCGTGGCCTCGAGCATTTCATGCAGCCACTACAGCTCCGTAGTTACCCCTTTGCAATATCACCTTACCGCTCTACATTTGATTACAAAAAAATAAAACGTGCAAATGAAAAGATAAAACAATTAAACCGCGTTTTAGATAAGTTCGTGTTGTTTTACACCGTTGCTGAAAACGCATCTCATGCTGGTTGTCAAGGAGGCCCCAACTCGTAGCTTTGGCCACTAGGGTGGGTGGGGGGGGGGCAAGGCACCCCCTGCCTGCCCCCCTACGCTCGTTACGCTGCTGTCCTGCCATGAATCTACCAGGACACGACCTGTTATAGACCAAACTAGGCTTGTGCCAGAGGCCCCGGGGGAACAGAGGCCGATGGATAAGCCCCATCTCCTCGATAAACCCCATTTGATGGAACTAGGAGAATGAACCCCCCCCCCCTCCTGCACCCCCGTTCAGGGTTCCTCCAGAAACTGCAGAAAACCACTGCAGTTGGCCACGTGGAATGTTCAAGTGCTAACTGCAGAGGAGAGGCTGCCATTCCTCTGTCGAGAGCTGGACCGGTACCGCCTGCTCCACTGTGGTGCAATCGGAGATCCGATGGGCTGATGTCTGGCTCCAGTCACGTCGAGGGGTGGATAGTCCTCCACTCGGGGCAGGAAACTGGCAGACAACAGAGAGTGGCTCTTCCACTTTAACAAAAGAATGAAGACGGCATGGGAACATGGGGGTGAGGTGTGTGAAGTTGTGAGTCTCAGGCTGCTGTGGGCTCACCTCTCCATCAACTTGAGGAATGGTGGTGGCGGTGGTTTGAGCCTCCACCGAAAAGGAAGTTGATTTTATTTATTGATTCAGGAAAGCCACACTGAGTCCTAGGACTGTTTTTCAGAAGGCTCCTGTGTTGTGTTTTTATTTTAAGATGTTTGTGTATCGTGGAGGGATGCAGGCAAGGCTGCTAAGTCCGATGCCTTCTATGACATGCAGTCCTAAGTGCTGGTTAGAGGGGCTCCTCGAGAGATAGTCATCCTGTTGTGTGACTTTAATGCTCGAGTGGGTCATGACGCAGCCACCTTGACTTTAGTGATATGAGGGGATGGGTTCGATCAGCTGAATAACAACGGTAGGACACTGTTATACTTGTAACCACCAACACGCTGTTCTGACATCAGCGCATCACACAATATCATGGATGCACGCCGGGTCCAAGCAAGAACGCTTGTTGGAGTATATAGTGACGGAACGTTGAAAGCGAGCCCATGTCCTTCACATCAGAACCTATCGTGGAGCCAATCTGTCAATTTGACCCTTGCTTTGTCATCTGTAATAATCGCCTGTCATACTTCCTCTGTGGTGGTGGGCATCCACCTACGACCATTTAAAAAACCCACAATAGCCTGGTCTCGGCTAGCTGATGAAACCTGCAAGCAAGAATTTATATTCATAATCAACGTTTTTGGAGTTAGATCGCGTTATTTATAAATGTGTTGTAACCCTCCACCACCCGACACGGCCAATCAGTAAAAAAGTGTCACGTTGACAAAAGACAAATAGTTCACTGCTTTAGCCCACCGGTGTGTTGATGACGCTGGATGCAATTACCAGCGAAACGTCGTACTCAAATTGTAAATGTTGTGGTTTCACGCTTCAACACACCGGTGGGCTAAAGCAGTGAACTATTTGTCTTTTGTCAACGTGACACTTTTTTACTGATTGGCCGTGTCGGGTGGTGGAGAGTTACGACACATTTATAAATAACGCGATCTAAACCCAAAAACGTTGATTATGAATAATATTGGTCGCGAAAGCCTACGTGTTAAGAATTTATATATCATCCCTTTAGGCTGGGGTTGGCATCTCATACTTCCCTCCTTCTGATGCCAAAGGGGAATGGGTGAGGTTCAGAACTGTGGCTGATGCAGTTGCTGTGGTCACGTTCAGTACGCAGTCCAGACCTCGCTATGAAATCCTGGCTAATGGAGGTGTTCCGGCTAGCTGAGAAAAAAAAGGTAACAGGCCCACTCCCACTGTCCACAACATCCCACGACTGAGAATGAGGACGTGTATGACAGCCTTCGCGAGGAGGTTCAGAGAGCCGGGCGAGGCAACGTTGGTTAATTTAGCCCGCATGCCCCGCCACTGCGTGTCTAAGCAGCCTCTATTTAGTCAGAGAGAGCTAAACGGGCCCGGCATGGGCGAGAGAAGAGTTGGGCTGATGGGGTACAGGGGGATGTAAAGTTGATTCGACCTGCCGATGAGCGATGCCAGTGGTGTAAAGACCCGTCTCTGGATTAGGCTCGTGGTGAAGGACGCTACCGGTCAGTTGTAGCGGGCAGCTGCCTCCTAAATGCCCCTACAAATATCCAGTCGCGTCCGTCCTTCGCGAGTTGGAGGCAGTCGTCCTCCAACAATGACGCTCGCAACAACAAGCGGAGCGCCGGGCGGCTAAAACTCAGCAAGTCGGCTCAGTAAGGAGCACAGGTCCCGCACGCGTCGGTAATGATCGCGGGCGGTAAACCCATGCCACCCGAGTTTGTCCTGTGACCTGTCAGCGAGCCTTCGGTAACTTCACGTGGCCTCAAAGTGCACCTCGCCTCGCATGACCGCGCGTGTTGTGTGTGTGTCTGTATTTGTCTACGCACGGATGGGGAGCGGCAGTGCAGTGGCTGGCACGCTGCGCAACGAACCCGATGACTCCGGGTTTGATTTCCACTCGGCGGCGTCCAGCACCGGTGACGATTACCTGAACCGGTCCAGGGCCTCCCCTAGGTCGACTCAGCCGCAAGTGAGAACCTTGTGCGGCGTTGTAAACAACGCCACTGGGGAGAAAAAGGCGGTCGGGTAGGGTGCCGGCCACCCAGCCCCTCGTGTGCCGTGCCGGCCTTTATAGGTGCTTGCTAACAGCACTTGCCCCTCCAGTCTGTTAAGGCTACACGGGGGATCTTTGTCTTTGTTGTGTCATCGGGAGCAGTGGCACGACGATAAACGGACCGCGCTGTGAACCAGAACCGGTTCTGGTCCTCCACTAGGGTCGCCTCAGCCTTAAATCAATAACCCAGCGTGTGCTGTGTTAAACATCGGCGATACGAAATCCGGGCGAGGGAATAACCACCACCACCACCATCAGCCTCGTGCGCCACGTGCCGGATTTTAATAGGCGTTCATTAACACTCCTTGCTCCAGCAGTCTGCCCGAGGCTACACGGGGGGGGGGGGGTGGTTTATCTTTGTGGATGCGTGCAGTAGGGGGGGGGGGAAGATTCGACGGTAGCGGAATTACACGGCACCGCACGCATTCGACGTGGACAAGATGAATGGTAGCGATTGCAATCGTTTGCACGCAATTCCACGCCGTTGTAATTCCGTTACCGCGGATGATTTCCGTGCCGTGTCTGTGTGTGGTTGTGTGTGTGTGTAGTTGTGTATGTGGTTGTGTGTGTGTAGTTGTGTGTGTGGTTGTGTGTCTGGTGAGATGTTAAAACGTCTGTGTATGAATGTGACCGTAATATCGGGTGTTTTTGAGGGGTTAGATCGCGTAAATATATAAATGTGTCGTTCAACCCGCCACCACCCGACACAGCCAACTAGTAAAAGGGTTTGTCACGTAAACAGAACGTGTCAATTCGTCACTAGTACAGCACACCGGTGTGTTGGAGAGCAAATACACATTTACAATCTGAGTACGACGTTTCGACAGTAATTACAACTAGCACCATCAGGCGGACAAGCCATCTGGCTGGATTTGCTCTCCAACATACCGGTGTTGATGTACTGGTATTGGTCGCGAAATCCTACGTATTAAACCGAATGTGACCGTATCCATGCGTATACACGCGTGTGTGTGCACGCATGTCACACGCATGTGTATGTGGTCAGTGTGTGTTTGTTCTGCGTGTACGATTGGGGAGCGGTGGTGCAGCGGTTATCGCGCGGCGATCCTCTAGGTCGACTCGGCCTCAAACGAGCACCTGACAGCGGTGTGTAAACATCGCCACTGGGGAGACAAAGGCGGCCGGGCGTGGTGCTGGCCACCCACCCCCTCGTGCGCCGTGCCGGCCTTGATAGGTGCTCGCTAACAGCGTTGGCCCCAACAGTCTGTTCAGGCTACACGGGGGATCTTTGTGTGTATACAAATACGCATCTGTGTTTGTGTGTCGTCACGTCGGCGTCTGCATATCACATATACACTTGCACGTACGTGCACGCGCGTATACACACGCGTGCACGACAGATGTAGTCCAGCAGATGTTCTGTTTGCACGTACGTATATGCGTGTCACAAGGGACGTATGCCACCGTCTCTTGTGCCAACGCACGTGTACACACACACACGCGCACGGGTCTGTACGTGCAAGCGAGAGAGCAATTCACACACGCGCGCACACACGCACACACGTGTATCTACACGTGTGTGTGTGTGTGCGCGTGTGCATAGCACGTGTGTCATTGTGCGGTACGTACGCGCTCACTTCGATAGCCGGCGTCTACGCCACGTCCCGTTTCGCCCCCCCCCCCTCTCTCTTCTTGCCCGCCGATGCAGCACTCACTTCGCTCGGTGCATGCGGGGCCGCCGCAGGGCAGTGCAGGGCGCCGAGATGAGATCCCGGAGAGGAGCTTCAGGCACCAGTTTAACGCAAAACTCCCCACCACCACCACCAGCACCACACCACCACCACCACCAGCACCACCCCACTCCGCTAAATCGACAACAGCGCGCGCGGGGGATACGCAATGCGGCCGGCAGATGTTTTACTCCATCTCTGCGTATTTCTGTGTCCCGACTAAAGTCGACGATCCGATCGGTGTGCTGAGCGTTGCTGTGTGTGTGTGTGTGTTAAGGAACGATGGGTGTTCGCTCACAGCGCTTGGTATCCAACAGCGCGCGTGTGTGCGTGCGCGCGCGCGTGTGATCGTGGAGCAATGCGAGCGCTATTCTCTCTCTTTCTCTACGGCGACCCCAGCCGTCTCTCAGCTCTGTGACGGTTCAGCCGGTGACGCCGGGCGCTACGATGATGAGTGGGGAGGGAGGAGGAGGAGTGGGAGGGGATGAGAGGCGGACTCTGTGTGGTGACGGTGGGGGCTGTGGGGTGAGAGAGAGAGGGTGGTGTTCTCCCGGTGCCAAAGAGAATGAAAGAGAGGGTGATATAGTAATAATTGCGCACGCGGAATTTGTTTTCCATTTGCAACATCCCACCTGCTCTACGGACCCTCTCCCCTCCACCCCCCCACACCATTCATCCGTCAGAGGCTTCCCCAATCCCCCCCCTACACACACAATAACCCCCCCCCAACACAGAACCCGCTCGCTCACCCCTTCGAATCTCGGCTCCCGGCCAGACCTAGGCGATAACGCTGGTGTGCAAAGACAGTGCACGCTTCTGCATTCGAAGACCATTCATTCGCACGTCTCTGTGCAGCGTGTGGTGTATGCGAGTGCTGTACTGTATATTCATTGCGTGGGGGGTGGGGGAGCGGTGGGGAAGCGGTGGGGGTGCGGTTAGCGCGCTGCGCTACGAACCCGGACAGCCGAGTTCGATTCCCGCTCACAGCCAACACCAGTGACGATTATCTGAACTGGTCCTAGGCCTCCCCTAGGTCGACTTAGCCTCAAATGAGTACCTGGTACGGTGTGTAAACATCGCCACTCGGAAGACAAAGACGGCCCGGCGTGGTGCTGGCCACCCATCCCTTCGTGTGCCGTGCCGGCCTTCACAGATGCTCGCTAACAGCACTTGCCCCGACATGTTTTGGCTATACCGGGGATATTTGCCTTTGTTATCTTTGTGAACCGGTCATGGGACCTGGGCACCCCCTAAAAAATATCTAAAACATATCAGCAGGGAGACACAAGGCAGCCGAGCACGGCGTTAGCCACTTGCCACGTCCGTTCCAGCCACATGACGATATTGCTAAGTGCACTTGCACCAACATCTGCTCAATGGGTAGAGGTGGAAGGGGGGATTTAAGGTTTCGCATAGCACATGAACAGCAGGCAGGAGTCATTGTCTTGCTTCACTGGGGTCTCAAGGCTCCTTATCAAGGGAGTCCTACTGTATTTTATTGTGGCCAGTTGTTGTTTTGAGTAATTGTTGTGCTCGTGTGAAATGGGAGAGAACACGTGGGATAGGAAAAACACTCCAATAATTGTCGTGTCGCGATCGATTATGGGTGTTCAAGATAACAAAAGGCAAGAGTTTCAGACCACACTCACCCAGCCGAGACTCAAGAAAGTCGAAACCGGCCCAGCGTTTGCTGCTTAACCTATCGATGCTGGAAATCACAAAACAACGGGAGCATAGAAGTACAGTGGAACAATGCAATTTTTCCCCGCAGCGCCCCACCGCGTAGTTGTAAGGCAGCGTTAACGGGGAGTGGGGCTGACAGACATCGCAGACAACCCACAGAGAGTCAGACGCAACCCTACCCACCCAGTGCTTGTGCCTGTGTAGTATTGATAGGGGTCGCGATCTCCACGTCCAACCTTAGCCAACCTGAGCGGCCAGTCCTGAAAACCAACGCTTAGATAAAGAGTGGAAATAATCATTCCACGTCCCCGACCCCACCCACAATGGTCCTGACACCCCCCTCCATCACACCGGTTATTTAACAATTTCCAAAGTTCTGCGGTCCTCTACGTATGAAGATGTTTTCAGCCAACCGGTGAGTTTTTATACACGTGGAAAGGAAGCTGGAGCATCCGGAGAAAAGTCATGCATGCGAGGGGACAACACTCACACAGAAGCGAAAGATATTAGTCGGCATGTTGCGATACTGCCTTCTCCTGGTGAGCCAGAGTCGGGAGTTTAGCAACATTTGTGCGGTGATCCACCAACCCTCGCCTCCACAGCGCTGCATTACAGGCGAGCGCCACCGCCGCTTGGCTACTCGATCAACATTTGTGGCAGCACTTTTATTTATTTGCAAGAAATATTTCACCTGGATGATCCGTCGAGATGGAATATCTCGTTTCCGGTAGGTGTCCTAGGGGTCAGCGTGGTGGGCTAAATGTGGTCTCCTTTGTGAGCGACCTGGTTGGGCCTTGCTTTCAAATGTGACCTCTTGTGACCTCTCTCACCTCCAATCAATGCAGAAGCAGAAGAGATGTTTAATGCTGCCCTCATTGTTATTGGTATTTGGCGACAAGTGCGCAAAGAAGCATGCGGAGGTCGCAAGCTTGGAATTTCACTGAGAGGCACTGCGTCGCGCGCTTTCAGATGCGCTTCTGCGGCCGTCTGGAACGCTCTTCCTTCGGATATTAGGAAGACACTGGAGATGTACACTTTTAAATCATCTAGTTCAAAAACTATTTTTTTAAACTTATTTTTGTACTTAGTTTGTTGTCCTTCCCCCGCACCCCCGAATACCACGGTTGGCTACGTACGGTGCGAAAGAAGTTCAACATACAAGAGGAACGCGTACACGGGAGGACATCATAAGGATTTTAAAGGATAACAAGTGGACTCGGGCAGGAAATGCCGCAAGAAGGATAATGGTTCGCGGTCGAGGCTGGCATTGCCAAAGTAACGACTAACTCCATTGGAACCTCATTTGCCAGTAGCAAAATATGATAATTGGAGTTGTGCGCCTTTTTGCGTCATCTGGTCCAACACCATGTGAGACTAGGCTCTAAGTAAAGCTGTCTCGGGTGTGGACCAATCAATTTCAAGGACAGTGCATACATCATCAGAGTTGTGTGTTTTGTTTGCATTCCGACCGCAGGTATTGTGGTCTATGCAAACATGACTCCTTGTAAAAAAAAAGGTGTCAGTTTTGTTGCCAGATAAAAGGGTAAAAAACGTATTATATTATTATAACGACTAACTGACAATCAACTCAGAACACTCGAGAATCCATTTGAATCCCCAGCCAGTTGAAACCCAGAATTGAACCCGAGTAATCTCAGCTCTGCGATCCGACTGCCACTGCCATTATGATGAACCCCACTCCAAGCCACCGGTCGGGTCAACCTCGCGCCAGCACCGTGTCCTTCACACAATGGGGTGTTCTCACTATTTTGTGTCTTGTCGGGGAACCGCACGAAAGGTCACCCAATGCAATGACTAAAACACTGTCCCCAGGACCTTCGCTGCCTCTCTCAGCGTCGCCCTCTGCTGGTAGAAGCACGGAAATTATTGCCGTCTTCCCGGAGGTGCTCAGCATGGTGTGTCGGAGCAACAGCGCAGTGGTCGTCTGGACGTGCGGATTCGGGCGTTGCGTCATTGCTGAACAGCAGGGACTAAGCTAGTTGCGGGGCCTGTAGCGCATGTTATGAAGGGGCCCTAAATAAATTAAAATCCACGTAAATATTAAAACACACGCATTTTTAACTTGCATAGTAAAGTAATTGTATTTTTCATTTCGCTATACAGCCAGATAATACGACAAATCGCGAACCTTAAACACCCAGCCGTTCATAAAAGTTGAAGGCAATATAGTACTATAGTAATCGAGAGTACAGAATCACTGAAAGCATTTAGCGCGGGGCCCGTAGCATATTCTACTTTTGCTATTAGGATAATCCGGCACTGCAGGGACGCGTGCGTGTGCGACAAAGGGGATTTGTGACCCCAGACAGCGAGCCAGCTCAGTTTGTAGCTGAGAAGGGAAATGTCGTGGGCTGCCTGGTGCGTGTCTGTGTGTGTGTGAGTGTCTGTGTGTGTGAGTGTATATGTGTGTAAGTGTCTATGTGAGTGTCTGTGTGTGTGTGAGTGTCTGTGTGTGTCTGTGAGTCTGTGTGTGTCTGTGAGTGTCTGTGTGTGTGAGTGTATATGTGTGTAAGTGTCTATGTGAGTGTCTGTGTGTGAGAGTGTATATGTGTGTGTGAGTGCCTGTGTGTGTGAGTGTCTGTGTGTGTGTGTCTATGTGTGTGTGAGCGTCTGTGTGTGTCTATGAGTCTGTGTGTGAGTGTATATGTGTGAGTGTATATGTGTGAGTGTATATGTGTGAGTGTGAGTGTCTGTGTGTCTGTGAGTGTGCGAGTGTCTGTGTGTGTGTCTGTGTGTCTATGTGTGTGTGTGAGTGTATGTGTGTGTGAAGTGTCTATGTGTGTCTGTGTGATTGTCTGTGTGTGTGTGTAAGTGTCTATGTGTGTGTGTGTTTGTGAGTGTCTGTGTGTGTGAAGTGTCTATGTGTGTGTGTGAAGTGTCTATGTGTGTGTGTGAGTGTCTATGTGTGCGTGTATGGAGCGGTGGTGCAACGGTTGGCGCGCTGCGCTACGAACTTGGCCACTCGAGTTCGATTCCCGCTCACGGTCCAACACCCCGGTGGCGATTATCTGAACCGGTCCTGGGCCTCCCCTAGGTCGACACAGCCTCAAATAAAAATCTGATGCGACGTGTAAACATCGTACCTCTGGAGACAAAAGCGGCCGGGTGTGGTGCTTGCCACCCACCCCCCTCGTGTGTCGTGCCGGCCTTAATAGGTGCTCGCCAACAGCACTTGCCCCCACAGTCGGTTAAGGCTACAGGGGGGATCTTTGTCTTTGTTGCAAGCTGTAATACCACGCAGCATTGTAATTCGCGTGGGCTAGCGAATGTGGATTTGTCAAGTAATGTATCCCTTGCTCAAATGAGCAGAGGCAGTGCTCATTTATTGTTTAAAGCCATTGGCAGGTGGTGGAAATTCCACATTGCTATGACGTGAGCGAGCATTATGATACTGTGCAGGACAAGCACTCGCTGGTTTCCACTGAGAATGTCGCTGTGCTGACGTTACCGACCCCGTCGAGATGATGAGCCGAGACAATGTCTATGATTTGACGATGATGTGGGTTGGTGCGTGCATACATTTGCTCTAAACCATGCACATAGCGTCACTAATCAATCGCCACTCGTGTAAAATCGAGTGATGCTCTAGGGAGGGCTAAAAAGACGAATTGGAGGTAAATACTGCATTTAACACAAACAGATTGATATTTACATTTTACTTTGGGCCCCAACCACCTAAAATTACGACTGTGAGGTGCAGTGTTTTAATGATTGGTCTTAAACGCGTCATCAGCGAACCAGGAAATTTGCCTACAAAATTGGACATTTTTTGTCAGTATCAAAGTATAAAAAAACAAGAATAGACGTTACCCTTTCTGGCAATAAAACAGGAGGTGTTACGATATTCGAACACCAAATAGAAAGATCTTGCAAGGAATCAAGTCACTTCATTGACCATATGGAGTACTTGCGGTGGACATACAAACACAACATGCTCTGATCATATAACATAGATGTAGCTATGTTCTTGGTTCTTTCGGTAAAGTGACGTAGAAGGGAAATAAAATAAAATACATATAAAACAATATAAATTATCACGACGTTTCGACTGCAACACAATCATCATCAGGTGTGAAATCCACAGCAAGAAAATGTTTAAATAAAAATGTTTAAATAACATTTTTTATTGCTGTGGATTTCACACCTGATGATGATTGATTGTGTTGCAGTCGAAACGTCGTGAGAATTTGTATTGTTTTATATTTTTATTATTTTATAATTTCCCTTCTACGTGCCTTTACCGAAAGAACCAAGAATATGAATCCCTGCAGTCACGAAAGCTTTAAATAAAAAAATAGATGTAGCTGCTCACACAGAGCTATAAATGCTCTGATTGTGGCATTGTCTTTATGCTGTTCGCCTTTTGGGGTTCTCTGGTGTGACACTGGTGGTGAGACTAAGCTTTAAATAAGTCTGTCTCTGGTGTAGGCTAACCAGTTTAAACAACAATGTCATCTATTACAATCAGAGGATGTTGTGTTTGCATGTTCACCATCAAGTACTGTGTGTGTGTGTGTGGTAATGCAGTAACTCGATTCCTCCTTGCAAGATGTTTCTATTTGGTGTTCGTGTAAAACCTATTCTTTTGTTATTATTATTTTACACGCTTTTATTTAACTCACTCTGTCTGTTGTTGTCGTTGTTGTATCCTCAAATCTTGTAACTCAAATTTTAACCCACTTCCCAATGTGGTATCGACTGCAAACTTGGTATACTTATGTCATACTGATGACAATACTATATTCTATCATTAAAATTTACAAATATATTTTAAACATTTTACACGCTTTTATTTAACTCACTCTGTCTGTTGTCGTATCCTCAAATCTTGTAACTCAATTTAAACCGTCTTCCCAATGTCGTATCGACTGCAAACTTGGTATAGGTGTGTCATACTGATGACAATACTATATTTTATCATTAAAATTTAAAAGTATATATTTAAAAAAACATTTTTTACGGCTCTAATTGCCCACGCTCAACTCACGTTGCCTGTAAATCACCGCGGTCCCTTACGTCACGGCAAGCCTCGGGGAGCCACGCCCAGGGGCGGGGCATGTGGAAGGAGGGGAGGGGCGTTGGGGGAAGAGGTCAGGGGGAGGGGCAGCTCGGATAGTACATTTCATTAAAGCGTGTTTCTAAACAAAGTATTTATAAATATTTCATTTATTATTTTACTCATAATATGCCTCCCCTCAACACTCCTCCCTCGTAGCGTTTGACGCTTAAGTCGGCAGAAAGTGGAAGAAGCAACCCCTCCACCCCTCCCCGTGAGTGATTACGAGCACAATACAAAGAGTGGCACATTAAATATTCAGTGGTGCTGCGTTGGCAGTGGTGCACAAATGGAATTAACAAGGAAACGGAACGCGTTCGTCAATAACACTGCGACTTTACAGGTAAGGTAAAACATATATAATAATTGACGTTTCGGGCAATGACCTCCTTCATAGCACACAGGCCAGAGAGATGGGTTTCTAAGAGTTGGAGACTCACTCGTTTACACCATGGGGCCTGATGAGAATTACATTTAAAAACATATGTTCTGATTACCAGTTTTTTTTTAATTAGCAAAAATATTATTTTGCCGAAAACTGTAGTAGCAGTGGAAATTGATCAACAGAGTCTGTGCTTTCATTTCAGCCGGATCAGTCCGGAACGCCGTGGTGTGTGCCAAACGAATACATTTTTATTCGTTTCACCTCGCCTTACAGTTGCCCCCATTATACCGCAGCGAGGGCGTGCACGAGGAATACAGTCAAGGGTACAACGCTTTAGGACTGTGATTGTGAATAAAGCGACCCTTGGCTGTAGTCTCGTGGTAGTGCCTTACGCTGATGTTTCCTATTCCTAAGCCAGCCGAGCAGCGTTTCAGAAAATATCAAGCGAGAAACGAAGCCGTGCTTACAGTGCTGGCATGCAAAAAAAACCACAACGCCTAAATGACTTCAGTGTGTTCTAAAAAAAGGTTTTACAGGATAGTTAAATAAATAATCGACCGGCATCCAGTAATGATATGCTAATCTTTCATCCGCGTTTTCTCCACATTTGCCCATTGGTGCATGGAGTGAGAGGCAGTCGTGCCGGGGTTGCCAGGGCAGGCAGGGCACGTGGCTGTGCCTGGCAGTGGGGTCAGGTTGCGGGCAACAGAGGGTTGCTGCGAGGCAGCCAGTGAGAATGCATGGGAGAGGGTGTGAGTGAGATTCAGAGAGAGAGTGTGAGATTCAGAGAGAGTGAGATTCAGAGAGAGAGTGTGAGTGAGAGTCAGAGAGAGTGTGAGATTCAGAGAGAGTGAGATTCAGAGTGAGAGTGTGAGTGAGATTCAGAGAGAGAGAGATGTGGTGGTGGGGGGTGGTGGTGTTGTGGGGGGTGGTGGTAGTGGTGGGGGTGGTGGTAGTGGTGTGGGTGGTGGTGGTGTGGTGGAGGGTGGTGGTGGTGGTGTGGGGGTGGTGGTGGTGTGGGGGGTGGTGGTGTGGGGGGTGGTGGTGGTGTGGGGGGTGGTGGTGGTGTGGGGGGTGGTGGTGGTGTGGGGGGTGGTGGTGGGGTTGGGGGTGGTGGTGTGAGGGGGGTGGTGGTGGTGGTGTGAGGGGGGTGGTGGTGGTGGTGTGAGGGGTGGTGGTGGTGTGGGGGGTGGTGGTGGTGTGGGGGGGTGGTGGTGGTGTGGGGGCTGGTGGTGGTGTGGGGGGTGGTGGTAGTGTGAGAGGGGGTGGTGGTGGTGTGGGGGGTGGTGGTGGAGTAGGTGGTGGTTGTGGTGGTGATCTTTGTGTGTGTGTTACTTCCTCGCTCGTTCACGAGGGAGCGCTCTTGAGCCGCGGTTGCGTCTGGAACTCGATCGCCACTTGCCAAGTTTGTTTGCAAGATCACCACACACGCTGTGTGTGGTTAATGCAGACTTTGATTCTTTGCTAAAGGTTCCTGTTTGGTGTTTGAACATCTTAACACCTCCAGTTTTATTACCACGAAGGTGTAAAAACTATTGTTATTTTTACACGCTTACCAATAGTGTCGTAACCAATTCAAAAAAACTGTTCACGGGGAAATATTTGTGAACATTTCATTCTTATCAGGCCCCATGGTATAAACAAGTCCAGTCTCCAACTCGTATCCACTCTTTCTGGCCTCTCTCTCTCTATCTATTTGTGCAAAGAGTGGGAAGGGCCATTGCCCAACCACCTCATCGATTACAACATTTACCTTTCAAGGCCACAGTGTAAATTGACGAAGCGTTAAATTTCGATTTAAAGCTTTCGTGACTGCAGGGATTCATCTTCTTGGTTCTTTCGGTAAAGTCACGTAGAATGAAAATAATAAAATAATAAAATTAAAACATAATAAAATAATTCGCCGTCGAGAAGACAGTCTCTGTCTTCTCGACGGACCTGTTCTTCACCTGAGGACGGCTGCTTGCGTTGTGGCCGAAACGTCGTGAGAATTATTTTATTATGTTTTGTTTTTATTATTTTATTATTTCCATTCTACGTGACTTTACCGAAAGAACCAAGAAGTTGACGAAGCGTGTTTCATGTTGGATTGGCCAGTGCGCCACCGGCCAACGCAATAGCGTAACGAGCGTGGGACACGCCACTCACCCACCCATCCCACGGTGGGCAAAGCCACCACTTGGGGGCCCCCTTGACAACCGCCATGAGATATGTTTTCAACGGGTGGAAGAGAACGGACACCGATTTAAAACGCGACTTCAATTTTTTTTGTATGTGCAAATACCTAATGATGCGATCAAATATTAGGGGGCCCCAACCGGATCGATTTACGCACCCTCTGAGCTGAAAACGTAGCCACGACGCCAGGAAGAGTCACCAACAATTATTCATTCAGCCGCGTCCGTTCAGTGAATGGTCACAAACAGGCTTTCATATCTTACTCGCCATTGTGCGAAAAGCTTTGCTGACTTGGCGTATAGAGGGATTAGCGCTACCAGTACCAGCGGTGTAACAAGGGTACCCTTATCCATAATATTGTAATCCTATTAAACAAAAACTGTACCCTAAAATTACGAGGGCAACACAATAGTGGTGAGTAAAACAGTTGAGCGAGATCGATGTAGCGTGGCCAACATACAACAAAAATCGAATGATTAATTTGATATCGTGCACGTTCATGCAAATTGCATCTCATGCTCGCTTAGTAGGCAACCACAGACAGGAACCGGATGGCTGCCAGCCACTGAGCCGGCAATAACAAATGCTCTGCAGCTCTCTATAGGGTGTAAGATGTTTTCAGCCCATGAGTGAGTGTTTATTATACATGTGGTAGGAAACGGGAGCACCCAAAGAGAAAACTCACGTGTGCGAGGGAGAAACGCTCTATCCCGTGCAAAAGGTACAAACTTTATCAAGCCACTCTTTTCTTTTTCGATTTAAAGCTTTCGTGACTGCAGGGATTCGTCTTCTTGGTTCTTTCGGTAAAGTCACGTAGAATAGAAATAATAAAATAATAAAAATAAAACATAATAAAATAATTCTCACGACGTTTCGGCCACAACGCAAGCAGCCGTCCTCAGGTGAAGAACTCTGTCGTCTCGACAGACCTGTTCATCACCTGAGGACGGCTGCTTGCGTTGTGGCCGAAACGTCGTCAGAATTATTTAATTGTTTTATTTTTATTATTTTATTATTTTTATTCTACGTAACTTTACCGAAAGAACCAAGAAGACCACTCTTTTCTGTACTGCATTCTACTGGCAAGCCAAGGTATTGCAACCTCGATTCCCACGGCGTTCTGGACTGTTCCCGCCTGATTTCAAATACGAGCGATAACAATAGCATTCGTAGTTATAATGTCAATTATTTACCCTGGAAAGCATCACCGAGTCCCAAGACTGTTTATTTTTCATGAGAGTCCTGCATTGGGGCGTTTGATCGAGTCTACAGCGATGTTGAACGTGCCAATTGCCAGTTTTTTTTTTAGTTCTGCCGGCTATGATGACACGTGGTTCATAAACATTGGCATTTACAAACAAAATGGAACAAAACGTGCGATCATAAGCGTGGGTAGATGTATGCTTAGATTTACGCGAACAGGGACACATGGATAAGAGAACGTACGGGTTAATAGTATAAGTTTGACTATTAAAAAAAGCATGAAAAGAATCATTGACAGCTGTCGGGCGCATTTCATCAGTAGATCCCACGGGTCGTGTGATTTGAAAGCAGGAAATAAATAGAATCTGCAGGGTATACGGCCAGCACTCGGGGCCAATTTAAAGAGGCGAGTTTTCACGACACACGCAACTCGGACGACGCTGTCTTATTCGCAAAGGCAAAGCGCCGTTCCATAATCTGGGAGCTGCACTGGCAAAGCGGTGATCACCCCAGGAACGGAGCCTTGACCTCGAGTACTGAGAAGAAGGCGATATGAAGATATCGGTGCCCCTCTTTGGAGTCTAATAAATTAGTAATATAAAAAAAAGCTTTTTTTAAAACACGCTTTAATGAAATGTACCGTGCTAGTAATGGCAGACCTCCACGACTCCAGGAAGTGGCCCCGAAGCTTGCCATAACGTAAGGGGACGTGGTGATTTACAGCCAACGTCAGTTGAGCGTGGACAGTTAGACCCAAGCCGAACCATAACATATAAAAAAGAATGTTTAAAAATAATGTTGTTTATTTTTTATGGTAGAATATAGTATTGTCATCAGTATGACATAAGTATACCAAGTTTGCAGTCGATACCACAGTGGGTTAAAATTGAGTTACAAGATTTGAGGATACGACACAAAAACAACAGACAGAGTTAAATAAAAGCGTGTAAAATAAAAAAAAATTGATCCGTTTCTTCAAATATCGTGGGGCTAACCCATTCAGAGCCCTGTAGGTCTACAGCAGCATCGTCTAGTCCACTCGACACCTGACTGGTAGCCAATGCAAAGGCAAAGAGAGCAGACGCGTGATGAGATAATGCCCCACGGTCAATGATTATTACGAAGTGGCAGCCAAGAACTGCGATTTTCAACTATTATACTGGTAGGAACCTCCTGGTTACACCAGCCCACAGGGGAGTATTGTGTCCGTCGTGCAGGGAGGGGCTGGGTGGGGGGTGGGAGGGGTTGGAGCTGTTCACCCCGTGGTGCCCTTATAAAACTCAACGTTTAACCTACTCACGCCGGCTTGTGCCCGCCCTCACAGTCGGGCATATTTGCTTTGGGTAGGTAGGCCTTCATCCAGCAGTGGATTGACCATGGCTTGATGGTGGTGATGATGACGATGATGATTTACCGTAGGAAATAACTCAGTGAGTCTCAAGACCCCCCCTCCCCTTTTTTAAAGGGTTCTACCGCATTGGATGTATAGCCGCTTGCGTTAATGGTTGGTTTCATGTGGCAGGAAACCAGAGTTCCCTGGGAAAAAAGAAAGCCTCGCCACGCAATTTGCCGTTGATGATTGCACAGTTTTACACTGCGAGACAGAAAAGAGGAACATGTGACTAGAAATAAAATAGCCTTTCCAGACTGTTGGGGAAAGTGCTGTTAGCGAGCACCTATGAAGGCTGGCACGGCACACGAGGGGGTGGGTAGCCAACACCACATTTGTCACCCTAGTGGCCATGTTTGCACCCCGCGCCAGGTATTCATTTAAGGCTGAGTCGACCTAGGGGAGGCCCAGAACCGATTCAGGTACTCGCCACTGGTATTGGCCGTGAGCAGGAATCGACCTTGGGTAGCCGGTTTCGTGGCGCAGCGCGCTAACCGCTACACCACCACTCCCCACGCACGCACGCACACGACCAACTACCTATGCATATTCAAAGAAAATAACATGTTACGTAACATTTATATAACATACGTTATTTTCTTTGAACCTATCTACGCGACTTTACCGAAGGAACCAAAGAATATGAATTCCTGTCGTGACGAAAGCTTTAAGTCAAGATGTAAAAACACATGTTACATAACGTGTTATTTTCTTTGAACCTACCTACGCGACCTTACCGCAAGACCCAACCAATACGAATGCCTGCAGTCACGAAAGCTTTACGTCAAGATTGAACTACCTTTGCAGTTGAGCGACTTTATATCTTCATCGCAGGTGGAAGGCAGCAGCACGGAGGGGGGTTCCAGCACCAGAGGTAGCCTATGGAGACTTCACGAACGCCGTGAACAGTTGAAGACGCGGCGGCGGTGGCTGACAGACACCGTCGCTTGGCACACGTGCGCTTGTCACGAGTGTCGCCGGATACCGGCGAAAATTGGCAGCAGCCCGAGACGGTTGTGATGCAACCTATGCCTTATGTATCACGTGATTTTTTTTATATAAATAGTATAAACATTTCAACATCGCGCGTGAAGCCATCCTTTGACAAGCCGCCGAGCTTGCGAGAGTTCCTGGATCCCAGGAGTGGCCGATAGTGTTAAGGGGAACGCATGGCGTGTTGACGCGGGGAATGATGATGGCTCGATTCGTAACCCACGACCCGAAACGCCGCAAAATCCCACGAAATATAAAAAAAAATACACAAACACACGCGCGCACAGACCGTAACACGCAATCCATCCTGTTTGTACAGTCGCGTGCTGTGCGAAATTCTGTGTTTATAATGCGCGTGTTTATGTGTCCCCACAACAGTCTGTTCAAGACTATCCGGGCAATCTTTGTCTGTGTTTACGTGTCGACTCAGCTTGAAATGAGTAACCTGGTGCGTTGTGTAAACATCGCCACTGGGGAGGCAAAGGCGGTCGAGAGTGGTGCTGGCCACCCAACCCCTTGTGTGCCGTGCCCAGACCTCATAGGTGCTCGCTAACAGCACTTGCCCCAACAGTCGGTTAAAGGCTGTATGGGGGACATTTGTCTTTGTGCGTACGTGTGCTCGCTGAAAGGATGTCACGGGACAGACCCAGGTGCGATGGGTTGACTGACTGAGAAGACTGACCGATGCACCACATGTCCCGTGACCTGCCAGGGAGCCTTCCGACACTTCAGATGGCCTCAAGGTGCACCTAGCCTGGCACAAGCGCCGTGGTGACGAGTCCCCGCATGTACGCGTGACAAAGGGATGATGCAGCGGTTTAGCACTGCACTGCGAACCCGGCAACCCGAGTGTTCCTACCCGACCAAATAGAAAGTGGCTAATACATAAACCGATCCTCTTATAGGTTGAGTACCTGGTGCGGTGTGTAACCATCAGGCGATGGAGAGACAAAGGCGATCCGGGCGTGGTGCTTGGCCAACTCCGTCTTGCGCCGTGCCGGCTCACCAACAGCACTTGCCCCGGCAAACTGTGCAGGCTACACGGGGGAACTTTGTATACTGTACTGTGTTTTATGAAAGTAATATGGGTGGGATTGGTATGCGTGTGGGGCGTGGTAGTGTAGTGGCGAGCGCACGCCGCTACGAACCCGGTCGACCCGAGTTCGATTCCCGCTCACGGGCCACCCACCGGTGACAATTATCTGAATCGCTCCTAGGCCCTCCCCTAGGTAGACTCAGCCTCAAATGAGTATTTGGTATTGTGTGTAAAAAATCATCGCCGCTGGGGAGACAAAGGCGGCCGGGCGTGGTGCTGGACACCCACCTGATCGAGTGCTGTGCCGGCCTTCATAGGTGCTCGATAAAAGCACTTGCCCTAACAGTCTGTTAAGGCTACGCAGGGGATCTTTGTCTTTGTTGGCTTCAGGCCGTTGCGACAGAGAAGGCTTCGTTTAATTATTTAAATTAATAAGACGTAAAGATTAATTAATGTCACTGTACTCTGAGCCCCAAAGTGTCTGAACCTTACCCCTTACAATGACATTTTTTTTTAAATACACGGTCAGCAAAATGTATTCAAATTATGCTATCGACGGCGCATCAGGGGACAACGTACAGATTGTGATCTGTCTCGAAGAGCATTGAGAGAACGTCCCGCGGAAGTGGCTACCACAGAACTACCTCTTGAGATGCATTCGCGTGACTTTGCCACCTTCCCTGTTACAGTGAAACTCAACATGAATGATGTACTGTATGTGCTACGAAGATGGACCATTGCTCGAAACGTTGCCCATTATATTGATATATGTTTTTAAGGCAATACTATTTTAAGCGTGCTTGTGGCCGAAACGTCGTGAGAATTATTTTATTATGTTTTATTTTTATTATTTTATTATTTCCCTTCTACGTGACTTTACCGAAAGAACCAAGAAGACTGTTACAGAGAGTTTGTCGAATGATAATGAAACATTTGTACTCTATTTTTGTTTGCTGGAATATAGCAAAATTGATGTTGAGAAGTGAAATTGTGTTTTTGTGTGCAGTCATTGTTGACCGGGGTCAGACCATCAACTCACTGCACTTTTGAGAGTCCTGGATAATCGTAGGCGGCTGAAACTTGGATTTAACCCCAGCAGCTGACCTGCCACCTCGCATAATATTAACACTACACCGAGGTATTGTTAGTCGTTTTGGTACATTTTTACACAACCTTCAGTTGATGTCTGATAACAAAAAAAAGTTCCGTTTTTTTTTTATCAAAGAAACTATCTTCTCTGAGTCTTGGGTGTTTTGCTTCATGTCGGAGGCGAAACTGTAATACCCCCGAGAAAATCCACCGTGCTTACGAGAGAGGATAACACTTAAATATCCACGCAGATGGTTCCAATTAACTTACCGTACTGGACTGCCATCTGGCAATCTGGCAATGCCTATCGAGGCTGACAGTTTCACAAAACGTCCTGCGCGATCCACCGATCATCGCCCACATTGACAGCGGGTATTGGTTCAGCCCTGCTATCACTTTCCCACGCCACTGCTGACTGTCAGCAGGGCCTCTGCTAGAGGGAGGCTTCATTGCGAGGCCCATGGGCCCCTGGCAGCCCCCGGTGGCCTTAAGTGTGGCCCCTGGCGTGCGGTCCCCCACAATACACAGCTGTGAAAATACCCCCATCATCATCATCGTGCTGTCAATTACCCAATGGTTTCTAATGTGTGGCGGCCCTCACACTGATGATGTCTCATCCGCGAAAGTGCCCCACCCCACTCCTCTGAAAATTAGTGAAGAACACTGCTCTAGAGGCAATTTGGCCTACTCTTCCACGCTCGCTGCCCAGACGTCTTGGGAGAGGTTGGGAGTTCCCACACTTTACCCCATCACACGTGACCTACAGATCGACTCACTTGCGGTGAGCCCCATGTACACTTCCGTGTGGGGCAGACGCGGGGAAAGGGACGGGGAGAGTGGGGCGGGAGGGGTTGGGAATTCAAGAATCTTGCCCGATCGTTTAAACTGCCACACCGGGACATCGAATCGAACCGGTTGACCTTTTGATATTGGGGAGTCCAGTGTGCTTCGCCATTACAGCGGAGCCTCAGCATCCCATTATCCAACCCCCTTTACCGCAAGCTCGAGTAAATGGCCTTAAACACAAACAGCTGCGTGCCACAAAATCGAGAGTGGGGCAGCAGCATTCCCGCAGCGACACGCACAGGAGGGGGGAGGACGGAGTGTTGCACGGATGTTGACGAGGGGAATTTGTGCAAAATATCCTCCGACACCCCCTGTATAAAACAAATAATGGAATATTCCACCGCTAAATGCCAACATATGCGTGGACTCGTTCAAGCGGTTATCCTATTCCCACGCATTATAAGACGCTCTGGGAAGAAAGTTTTAAAACGCACCCCAAAGCGTTGTGCCCTGTGCCAATAATGTTATACAAATCTGATCTCACACACACACACACAACACCGACTTAGAACACGCACCCACATCGATTAAAATACAGGGGGAGGTGGGGTAGGCTGCGTCACCAGCCGTGGAAATAATATTTACATGGTTACAGAATTCACTGTTGATGGAGGCTCGGATGTATGTATGTTGAACTTGTTTCGCACCGTAGGAGATCCTAAAGGAAACCGCAGCTGTGATTTAGGCCAATCAGTTTCAAGGACAATGTGAAGATCGTCTTTATTTGTTATGATCAAAGCTAATTTTTGTTTGCATATTTGTATCACATCATGATATGGGACACGCGACATCTTCGCGGCATCTTATGCTGTGTGCTCTGAACAATGGCTATTGCCTGAAACGTCACGTTTTATTTTAATTTTAAGGCTACAGTGTTGTTATTGACAAACTAGTCAAGTTGTTGTTGTTGTTGTTAATTGTGCTTGTGCACCACTGCCGTTGCAGCAGCGGCACCACCACCACCACCACCAAATAACTAGTTTCATTCAGTGCAGTATCTTCATTTGAATCCAGTAATTCAAGGTGGATGTGCCAAGAGCCCTAGGCCGGTCAGGCTGAGATCCTGGGTTCCGAGCCAGGTAGTCGCCTGTAATCACACTTCACTAGGTGAGAGGCTAAGAGACCAGCATGATGTAGCGTAGTCTCATTTCATATTTTTTTTTCGAGCGGTTAAGTTGCAGCGAGTCGATGAGATCACCAAAATCGCTGCACACAACCCCCCCCCCGCCACAGAATTTCGCTTTCTGCAATTCAAGTTGGCTACATTGCAGCTCTGTGAATAAACAAAATCGGGGTTAGATTATGACACAGCAGACAATTACTCAGTGGCAGAGTGGGTGAGAAAGTGTTTCTCCGGTCTGTGCGTGTGGACCAGAGATATACTTTAATCCGTTTAAGGAATGCATCTCACAGATAGCTCTGTGATATCCCGTTCTGCGGGCCGCTCTCTGACACGACGGGTGACATCCACTGCTGTGTAAGACATATAACACGGATGCGTTGTCTCGCTACGTTGCGCCAATAACACAATCGGAGGGGGGGGGGGAGTGATATCTATATGAAACAATTGGTGAAAAAACTAAAGTAAGATTATAATGAATTAATAATAACATATTACTGTTCAAAATTCCTCAGTGCAAATGCGCCGCCTGTTGCCCTCTGACTCTTTGGCAGCCTCTTCCGCGTCCCCCTGCCAACTCTTCTGTGCGGCGGTTTTCTTCTGAACATTTTTTTCCTCGTGCGTGTCCGTCTTCAATTCTCCTCTCCCTCTTGAGCCGCAATTCTCTCGCTCGTCCCCCTCTGAATGAGGGCCGGCGAAAAGTGGCCAGCGATGCCCCGTCTCCTCTTTGAAGCTCTTGTGCATTTGGTTTTATTGTGCTTTTGGGGGCCTTAGCGAACGTTTATGTTGGCACTGCGTGGACTTTTTAGGGTGGTAGTAGCGTAAGGGTTACAGACTTCCAAACAAACTTCTTCTTGGTTCTTTCGGTAAAGTCACGTAGAAGGGAAATAATAAAATAATAAAAATGAAATATAATAAAATACAATTCTCACGACGTTTCGGCCACAACGCAAGCAGCCGTCCTCAGGTGAAGAACAGGTCTGTCGGAAAGACAGCGTCTGACTTTACCGAAAGAACCAAGAAGATGAATCTCTGCAGTCACGAAAGCTTTAAATCGAAATAACAAACAAACTTTTTTGTTTTATTTTTACCAGGTAAGGTCTACTGAGCTATATAGATATTTTTCAGAAGCAACCTGGTTATCAGAAATGATTGATCAACGAAGTGGCTTATCGAGTGTAAAGTTACGGCAGACAAAGGCTCTAAACGCATCTTTCTAAATGTGGATGGGAAAACCAGAGGACCCGGATAATAATCCACACGGCGACGGAGAGAACATGACGATCTGCACCGGTGATGAGCCTCCTCCTTGGTCGACTCAGCCTCAAATGAGTACCTGGTGCAGTGTGTAAAAACGTCGAAATTAGGGGGGAAGACAAAGGCGGCCGGGCGTGGTGCTGGCCACCCACCCCCTCGTGTGCCACAGTGCCGGCCTTCATATGTGCTCGCCAACAGCACTTGCCCCAGCAGTCTTGTTCAGGCTATACGTGGGGGATCTTTGTATGACTTTCAATTTTTTTTCATAACGAGGTTTGGCGGATGCCCTGGATGCAAGTGCTCTTGTAATCCGATCAGCGAGGTGCAATGGAATGTGCGCCACATCAAAACCGACTATTTACTATTTACATACACGGCGTAGAGGGAGTGCTCTGGCCAGTAACATCTGGCTCCTTGAAGGTCCCTGAAGGTAATACACCGATACAACAGCGTGCTCATTTTAACAAATGCGATGTGTGGCTACAGCCCTTTGTCAATTTCACTGCTGGATGAAGTCCTTCCCGACGCGCTGTGTCTGCAATGGGGATTTTTTGACCATACTTCACCACGCTGGTTAGTGCGAGTTATTGAAGTTGGGGGGGGGGGGGAGTGGGGCAAGGCTGTTAACAGGTAACACTCGCCGCTGCCGTTAGCCGTGCTCAGCAATCGAACTCTGTTTGCCGGACTGAGCTCGTAGCAGTGAGAAATATTGAAGCTTCGCTAACCGTCGCGCGGCTGAGCATGGTCAAGTATCCTTCACGACTCCTGCACGGGCTTGCGTTGGGGAGGCCATAATCCAGCGGCCGATTGGCGAAACGGTTCTCTACATGTGTAACGACTCCAGGAGCCCACTGCCTTTTGATGGTTCTTTATTGAAGAGACGTTCACTTGACAGTGAAGACCCCGATTCCAGCAGCAGCCCCGAGCCTCTCCTCTCGAACCCTTTTATCCCCAGCGTGGCCATCCCTTGACCCTTGACCCACCTCTCGAACCCTCTCGCTGGCTCTCGATCCTTAATTCGCACCTGTCCCCCTTCTGTCACTTGGCTACAGCCCCTATTCTCGATCCTTCTCGTAGACCTTAGATCGTTCCCCTGTCTGTCCCTTAACACCTCATTACCCCCTGTGGCCCCCTAGTCTCTTCCCATGCTAATTCCCCTGTCATTACCCCCTGTGACCGCTGGTCCCCTGTACTGTCTTTACACATGTACACCCACACGTACATGTGTTGTACGTGACGGGTTCACGTGCCGCGTGCAAGTCACAGGAGACCGCTACATTCACCACAATAAGGAGATACTTTAAGAAGAAGAAAACACAGTTGGGGGTGAGAAGAGAAAAGGAAGCCCTACTTGCTACACTGCATCTTTCACAGCCATCGTGCGTCCACGCCGCTGCTGGTTACATCGTATACTAAACTAAAACAGTTGCTAAACGGTTTCATTTTTATTTACCAGGTAAGGCCCACTGAGCTATATAGCTCTTTTTAGAAAGTGATCAGGCCACGATTGCAAGCTCAACGAAGTGGCTTACCGTCACGTGGAAATCTATAGCAGCCGAATACCCTCGACGCACGTCGATTCTAACCACGTGGAGGGAAAAAACGGAGGATTCGCAGCAAAATCCACGCAACCACGGGGAGAGAGAGACCCCACAAGTTCCAAAATATACAGCAGGCGTCAGGGTCGGGATTGAAACCACGACTGTCCGCATGCCAGGCGAGGTAGTTAACATCTCCCAGCCACCCGCAGCGTTTACAAAACGGCCACGGGATGGACGTCGGCCGGACGTGGGACGCGTGGCCAGCGAGCGCTCCCGGCACAAATATGCGTGTTTGCAGCGAGCGCGTTCTTTGGTGAATGCGAGGCACATAGCAGTCGGGGGGGGGGGGGGCTCACAAGGGGCTTAGTGTTGAGCTCAGATAGAGAGGGGGAGAGGGAGCCAGCCGAATTGGCCCCGGCCACCGCCAATTCTCAGATACAGAGCACGTCCCGTAGTGATGCTGGTGGTGGCAGGAGAGATGGGGACACCCGCTGTGAATGCCACATTCACAGGAAGGGGGGGGGGTGTAAGAGGGCGCGGGGGGGTCGTGCCGACCAGTGCGTGCGTTGATCTTCTACTGCGTGCGGACACGTTCGGGGGGAGGGGGGGGGGAGAAATGAGGGCCTTTGTTTCTGGCCACAGAGGCACGCGACATTTACAAAAAGAATGCCTCTTTGTGGCTTATGTAACCGCAATTTTTTTGTTTGTGATTCTTGTGGACGATGTCGTGCGAGCGGCTCGAAGACAGCGGTAATGTCGCTGACCCGGGCATTTTTGTTGTTGTTGTTGTTGTCGCGCGCATTGTGACGGTGATGGCGATAGTAGTAGTAGTAATAATACATTGTGATGTCGATCGTTACCGTCAATTAACGTGATTGTCGCGGGCTGGTGCGTGACCGTAATTGCGCCGACAGAGGGGTTGGTGGGTCACGTTGATGTCGCGAGGTTTTCCAAGCCCAGCGAGGCAGGCACACAGGTGGGAGTTCGTGGGTTCGCTGAACCCCATCTGTGCGGACACTTTTGAGTGCTCCTCGTATGCCTGGTGGACCTGTTTTTATCCCCCCCCTCCAATGTGTAACTACGAAGCTAAAACATCAAAAACAAACCTCTCATGAGCCCTCCTCTCACGGGTGTGGTCGGCTTGTTGACCGGAACGTTGTCCGACGTTTCGCAGCACGCGTTGCTGCATTGGACCTTCTCACTTGGAGCACAAACTGTCGGAGCAGAGCGCCGATAGACGCCGCACAACCTGCACACGCGCCGGATAGCGACGCAGCACAAGCGCCAAACCCCCACGCTGCAGATTCTTGGGTTTTTTTCGGTAAAGTCACGTAGGTAAAAAATTCGAAATTAATAAAAGTAAAATAGAATAAAAAATATTTACTAATTTACTTGATACAGCAAGCGTGCTGTGATTTTAATTTTAATTTTTTATTTTATTTTTATTAATTTTTTACCTACGTGACTTTACCGAAAAAACCCAAGAATATGAATCCTTGCAGTTATGAAAGCTTCAAATCTAGACCCACGCTGCAGCCCTGTGCTATCGTAGTAGTCGTAGTAATCCACTCGATGCGACATGCTCTGGAGAGAGAGCACTGAGACTCAGTGAGTTGTTTGGGATAAACACATTCCTCCTGCGGACGGAGCTGGTAGGAACGTTGGGTTGCTCGGTCAATGGCCAGGGTCAACGGCAGCGTGGTGTATTCCGCAAATATGGCCGACTGTGAGGGCGGGCACAAGCCGGCGTGAGTAGGTTAAACGTTGAGTTCTATAAGGGCACCACGGGGTGACCAGCCCCTCCCCACCCAGCCCCTCCCCACCTTCCCCTCCCCACCCAGCCCCTCCCTCCCCACCCAGCCCCTCCGTGCACGATGGACGGACGGACACAATAATCCCCTGTGGGCTGGTGGAACCAGTGGTTTCCTACCAGTAATACATGCCATCAATTATACTATCGTCATGGAATAGGGCAACAAATGGCAGGCGTCCAAAGAAATACATTTAATAGACAGGAGTAAGATAAACATCCAGTAAAAATCCAAAATTGTATCCTTAGCAAAAGACATTTAGAAATCGTCACTAAAAAGCACATTAGTCATCATGCCACTATCCGTGTTTTAAAATACAAAAAACACACACGTGAACTCTTGTTATCGGCACTTTCACAAAAAATACAACTTTTTACAAACTTTAAAAATATCTGCTGTACTTCGTGTTGATTCTGAGTGATATATCAAACATATAAATCAATCTATCGTATATAGAGTAGTTCACGGAAGAAAAAAAAGTCTTTAAAAAATCGCCCGGTTAGAGTAGTGATGGCGATGTTGGTAGCTCATGGGTCGAAAAACATTGTCCCAGTAAAGATGCAAATAACCGTATCGCTTAAAAAGAATCCGGTCACATCGGAAAAAATATATAAAAATGTTGTATCATCAAGAGCAAGGCCCGTCCATAGGGGTGGGTGGTGGGGGCTCGGGGAAAACAACCGTGTGGGCCTCCCCGACGCCTTAAAACTAACCCAGAAGCATTACATCTGACGCGGGGCCCCCCAAAGCGCGGGGCCCGGGGCGGTCGCCCAAGATTCGCCGTGTACCCTCGGGACGGCTCTGATATTCAGGACCAGTGGTGTCCAACATTCGTGTACCCCGCAGTTTTTTCGCTGTAAATTTAACGCGTAGGCTTTCGCGAGCAATGTTATCCATAATAAAGGTTTTTTTGGGGGGGTTAGATCACGTAAAAAATATAAAAGTGTCGTAAACCCACCTCCACCCGACACAGCCAATTAGTAGGGTATGTCACGTGAACAAAACGTGCCAATTAGTTACTGCTTCAGCACACCTGGTGTGTTGAAGCAGTAAGTAATTGGCACATTTTTTTGACGTGACAAAACGTACTAATTGGCTGCGTCGGGTGGAGGTGGGTTTACGACACATTGATATATTCACGCTGAGCCCTCAACAACATTTTCAGAATTAAAACGACTCTAAATCATCGTTTGTGTAAAACAGTTTCACGGACCACTTCCCACGACCTTACGAACCGTACAGCATCGGCCCGCGGAGCACAGGTATTTGAACCACTGATCCCAGACCGAATGATCTCTGCTTGTCCGCCTGGATGAACTCAATATTACACACCGATACCAATACCTATATCCATCCGCAGACACTGATACAATAAAAAGAAATCCGCCCAACGCATTCATGTCACGTTACAACGTGCGGTATAGTCAAACAATTTTTTTTAGCAACCATTCACAAATACGAGAACTACGGCCTAAAGGGTTAACCGCTCACGACACGGGGACGACATCGATGCCGGCTACAAACGAGACACGGAGAAAGAACCACGCCAGGGGGCACGACGAAAGGGCGCGGCTGCTTCGCTCACATCGTCAATGACGAAACATCAGCGGTGTCGTTACGTGGAGTTCATGCGCGCGAGCGTCAGGCGAATTCTTTGTCGGCGGTGGAGGGGGTGGGGAGGACTGAATGACCCTGAAAATCCCATCTTCCTGGCAAATGCGACGGGGGCACTTAGGAAACTGTTGTTTGACGAGGGAGCGGGTCGCCTCTTCCGTCGGAAAAGGCCGTCGATTGTTTAGTTCCCGGGCGAATGCTCAAATGTTCGAGAGCTGTCCCGGCCTAAGTGGAATGTTTATCGACGGCCGTCGGATGGTACGGAGGATGAACCCCTGCCTGTCAAATCGACCGGCGCTCGTGGCTGGGTGTCACCGGCGGTGATTGAGGTTTCTTGTGTGTTTGTTTTTCAACTTGAGCTACAGAGAAGACACTCCTCGGATGGCGTTTTTTTATCGGGTCGTTACCGCGTTATTCGTTCAGCGTGATGCCCGACGTTTCGCGCCGCGACCTGGGACCTTCTGCGGGAACTCAAGCGAAGCTCCCAGCGCGTGGAGCGAAGCGTCGGACTATCGTGCCGAACGACACGTGTGTGTATGGAGAAGCATGTTTGTAGTTGCGTGTGCGTGTGAGGAGCAGCATGTATGTTAGTGGGGAGCGGTAGTGTAGCGATGAGCACGCTGTGCTACGAACCCGGCCATCCGAGTTCGATTCCAGCTCGTGGCCAACACCGGTGACGGTTATCTGAACTCGTCGTGGGCCTCCCCTAGGTCGACTCAGCCTCAAATGAGTAACCTGGGCGTGGTGTCGGCCACCCACCCCCTCGTATGCCGCGCTGGCCTTCATATGTGCTACTCGCTAACAGCACTTGCCCCTCCAGTCTGTTAAGGCTATACGGGGGATCTTTGTCTTTGTATCAAGAAATTATTTTTGTTTAGCACTCGCCAGTTCACCGCAAAGGGGATCGTGCTCATGAAACGCTATTAGCAAAACACAACGATGATGATAATAATGGCGACAATAGTAATCACTCGCAGCGTCCTCGCAAAACAAGTGAACCGTCTGAATTGAATGTATGTTGAACTTCTTTTGCGCCGTACGTTGCCAACCGTGCTATGACCCCCCCCCCCCCCCCACGGCGGTGATCAGAGCTGCAAGTGAGAAATCGGGCAGCCCCCCTACTGACTCGTTGCGTACCCCGTGTGTTGGCTGTTTTCGATGGAGACTGATACATGGGTACGGTACGTATGGCTATTCCTGTCACTTGTATGTATGTTGAACGTCTTCTAATTGTACTTGGAACAGTTCAGGGGTAATCTACCCCAGGCCAACGCGCACTGCAGGATATGTATTTACCCTTAATGTTGATTTACGTTGGTGCGGTATTTAACGATTTCTCCTGCAACTTGGGTTGTCTTTACTCCGAATTTTCATATCCCTCATTGCTGCACGTTGTGTCATTGCTCACGAGTTCTCACCTGGTGGTGTTGGTGATCCAGGTCACTCTTGCAAACGGGACTCATCCTGGTCTCTTTGAGTTCTTAAACGGTTAATAAAAACACACACACTTGGGGTGACTTGGTTGGAACACGGTGTTCTCTTATCATCCGTACTGAGCCTGCGCTTGTTGTTGTTTGTAGCCAGAGATTTGCGCCGTAGAAATCCAATACTACAGGGAGGCGGGCCTCTCCAACCTCAGTCACTCAACGTTCTCAGCAACTCAACGTCGCGTAAACCACGCGCAGTCGTGACTGGGCAACTCTGCGCCACGTGAACAGACTTTGTGTTCTTATTTCATAACCGTGTATTTCTCGGCTTGTCAATGGGGAGGGGGGTAGGGGGGTAGTGAGGGGTGGTTTTAATTCGTCAGCACTGCTTCGTCAGGGGTTGTATCGTTCAAATGTGCCGTACCAGGGCCAGCGTCGTGGCTTTTTAGCGTCTCATCGTTTTGACATTCCACCTGCCCAACCCGTGCTGTGCGTGCCACATTTTGTAGAGCCACGTGTAAGCAAAAAAAAAAGTAAATACCCCGATCCGCTCGCCACAAAATATTCCACGAACACCCACCGCCGAAACCAGCGCCTTCTTGACCTGCCGTGACGACCAAATTAGCAAATCGAAATTGAAAAGCTGCAAAGTGCACAAAGAAGCACGGAAGACGTGCACGCCGAGGATTGCGCCGAAGAGCACAGACAGCAAGTGGAGCGTGAGGATTAGCGGAGAACCGCAAGATCAGAGACAGCGAATTGGCCGTTGTTTAAAGTGGCCTTTGGCCAGAGCCACTGCGAGTGCCAGTGGACGACGGCTGATGACGGAATGGCAGCCAAAAGGAGGGAAACGCGCCCCCAAGAGAACCACTGCGACGGCGAGCAGTGGGAGTTTGTGAGTTGAGGTCCTACTCGGGGTTGGAGGGGGTGGCGGGGGTTGCGAGGTGGATCGTGACCGTCGCACGATCGCGAGTTGACGTTCAACGGCGTGAGGAAGGAAGCATCTGATCTCAGCAGTCAATAGACCACGTGTGGTTGGTGGTGGTGTGGACCTGGCGTGGTTGGTGGTGGTGACCTGGTGTGGTTGGTGGTGGTGGTGACCTGGCGTGGTTGGTGGTGGAGGTGACCTGGTGTGGTTGGTGGTGGTGTGGACCTGAAGTGGTTGGTGGTGGTGACCTGGCGTGGTTGGTGGTGGTGACCTGGTGTGGTTGGTGGTGGTGACGTGGTGTGGTTGGTGGTGGTGACCTGGTGTGGTTGGTGGAGGTGACGTGGTGTGGTTGGTGGTGGTGACCTGGTGTGATTGGTGGTGGTGTGGACCTGGCGTGGTTGGTGGTGGTGACCTGGTGTGGTTGGTGGTGATGGTGACCTGGCGTGGTTGTTGGTGGTGACCTGGCGTGGTTGGTGGTGGGGTCCTGGCGTGGTTGGTGGTGGTGACCTGGCATGGTTGGTGGTGGTGGGGACCTGGCGTGGTTGGTGGTGGTGACCTGGCGTGGTTGGTGGTGGTGACCTGGCGTGGTTGGTGGTGGTGACCTGGCGTGGTTGGTGGTGGTGACCTGGCGTGGTTGGTGGTGGTGACCTGCTGTGTGTTCTGGAGGCTGTGAGATATGGTATTCGTGTTTGGCAGCCGTTTTTCTTTTTCTTTCAAACTTGCGCACAAATGCACGGATATTTATAACAAACGAATAATTGGCGGCGACTGCAAGTCGGAGGCTGCACGCTCAGTTCATTTAAATGGAAATTCAAGGCTGGAACCGTTTAATAAGTGGCAGCCGTGCGTCCGTCTTGATGAAAGGTGTAGTAATTACTTACTGACACTGTCATTCGCACTTTGCGATTCATTTGTAAGCTTGACTCTTATCGTGGCATTGTTGGATTATATAAATCCAGCACTCTGCTGAATATGAATCATACGGTAGTGGGAGTGTTTTATTTTTAAGTGTAATCATTTTTGTTAAAGTACTGTATTGGCTTTTGGGAAACGTGAAAATTAAAAATGTGTGGACGCGCGCTGGGTCGGTGGTTGCATGGCAGGGTCGCGAGAGGGTGGTGGCAACCAAGGGGGGCATGCTTTCATTCAGCAGTGGGTCGTCCGTGGCTGATGATTGTTCGATGATGATACCGACTAACCCCTCGCCAAAGCGACTCTGCGAATCCAAAGGTTCCGATTCGATTCAAGATTCGATTATTTTACGCTTTCATCGCGGTGAATGTTCCGCCGCTCGTGGCCGCGGGGTTCGAAGCGTTCCGGTTACACGAGAAATGAGAAATGTCGAATCTCGCTCCCGTGATTCGATGCGTCTACCGTGGGCTCGACATCCGTTGTAGCCTTACGTCCCATCGGCGACGAATGGGATTTAGTAAGAACATCGACGCATCGATGCCATGGTTACAAATGCAATGCTGCAGTTCAGCCGCAACCGTCATGAGCTCTGAATCCGTGAACTGTTTCGCCTTATTGTGCGAGCCCTCATTGTTAAGAGCCCCCCATTCCCCCCCCCCCCCCGTTTCACACGATTGTAGGGATCGACACGTGGAGCATTGACGGGGATTATCCCCTCAGGTTCGGCCAGAGCGGCCAACTTTCCCGGAATATTTCGAGCGAGAACTCAGGGGCCGTCCATAAATGACGTCACGCGATTTTGGACTATTTTTGATCCCCCCCCCCTCGTCACACGGCGTCACAAAAAGTCAGACCCCCCCTCAAATATGACGTCACAAAGCTCTGCCCCCCCCCCCAAACCATAAAACATGCTTCAAATCGCTTTAAACTATTGTCATTGTCGTGCGTATTTAATGCACTCTGATGTTGTAGGAGTGTTGTTATAACAATTAGTGTTGTTATAACAATTCTATATTTATTTAAAGTTGCGCATTTTGACGTGACGTCACATTTCTCAACCCCCCCCCCCTCGTCACACATCGTCACAAATGTCTGACCCCCCTCCCCCCCTAGGTGCGTGACGTCATTTATGGACGGCCCCTTAAGCCGCCCGCCCCTGATTGTACCCCCTCGTGTTTCTGCCTCGACCCTACCTCAGTGGGCATCTCGTCCACATGGGGACACTCGACACAGCCATTCAGAGACCTCGTCCCGGTACGTGCGGCACCGCCGTGGGAGGGATGTTGACTACCTCGCCCGGTATGCGGGAGGTTCGTGGGTTCGATCCCGATGATTACGCCTGCTGCTGTATATTTGGAGTTTGTGTTGTCTCTCGCCCCGTGGTCGCGTGGAATTTGCTCCGGGTCCTCCGTTTTTTTTCCCCTGCACGTTTAGAATCAACATCACGGGGGATTAGAGTACCTGGCTGCTATAAATGTCCACGTGAGGGGCCACTTTGTGGAGCGATCATTTGTGAGAGCCCTGGTCGCTTCTGAAAAAGAGCTACAAAGCTCAGTTGGGGCCTTACTTAGCAAAACAAAAAAACGAGTTCAGTTTAGTTGAGACTCAATCTGAAATGAGCATCTGTCTCAACATCATGGAGAGAGGAGCGTGCACGGGTAATACTGGCCACACCACCATACGCCTTCGTATGGCGTTTGCCGAGAGCACTCGTGCCTAGCAGTTGCGCAACGGCTAAAGTGATACCGTTTTTTTTTCCAACAAAACAAAACAATGCGGTCCGTTGCAACACGGCCTCTCTCTGCATCCGTCCCACACCCACGGCACTGTGATGTGAGAAAGATGCAGCGTAGTTAGTTTGTCTGCGTGCGCGTCGCGGTAAAGTCGAGTGGAGTGGGGGTAAAGTGTGGGCGAATCCCACCACTTCCAAGACGTCTGGCCAGCGTGGAAGAGTAGGCCAAAGACCACTCCTCGAGGTGCTCTCTGGAGCTCCATCTAGTGGAGGTCCCGTGCACCAGCGGTGGGTGTGAGGAATTGCACGGTCGCCCCTTGAGCTGTATGGCACACGAGCACACAAGGGGCAGATGGGACGTCTTGGCAGCGGTCAGTCTGTCGGGGACTGGAATGAGGGAACGTGCCCCCCCCACCCACCTCGCTACCCCCCTTTAAATGGGAGTCACTCGTCCTCGGGGCGGATGCAGCGACGCTCGGAGTTCATCGCTAAGTGGTCGTTAATGCCACCGTATCCTGCCATCACTTCCTTCCTCCGTGCCAGATGCCACAGCAGCTACGCCATCACAAACTGCACCTTCCTTTTTTCTCTCTCTCTGGCGACTTGTTTTCTCTGCCTGTGTCCTCTCTTTAGATTGTTCACACTTAAATTCTAACTTAGCAATCTTTGAAATACGTAATCAACCAGGCTATGCGTTAATTGTGTATTGACCGACCCTCTGTGTTGTATTACATTACATTTCGATATTTTACTAGGTTATTTAATTTTAGTGTGTCCTTCTCCTGATTTTCAGGCTTGCTTGCCGTGCCATCGCATTCACAGCACCACGTCTGTTGACCACTCATTGATATGCTAATTTTTTCTCTAACCCTCCTCCCTCTCGCTGCCTCCGCCCCCCCCCTCTGTCTATTTAAGGCCACCACACAGAGACGATCACCCCTCTCTGTTACCTGTGTTGCTCTCGCTATGTATCTTGGTGATATCTGTCTGCTAATATGTCTGTCTATAGTTTTCTGGTTAGATTTTATGTCGCTATTTCATTATACCTGATGATGATTGCTTGTGTTGCAATCGAAACGTCGTATTCTATTATTTAATTTAATTTATTATTTTATCTTTAGACGTGACTTAACCGAAAGAAACAAATAATAATGCACCTTCAAGGTCGACTCGAGCAACAACTACAACAATCTCCCGCTTTATGGAGTTTTACAATGAGTGGTGTGAGTATGTGACTGTGCGTGTGACCACCACTACCGCCACCACCCCCAATAATTTTTAGTGCCACCCCCTTCACACTACCCTCTCCAACCCCCCCCCACACACACACCTTCTTTACTCTGTCCTAGAATCGCTGGTGTCTAGGCGGTGTGTTACGTGATCCAATTGCGCAGGCACTGCAGACAGGCTCAGTGGGCGTAGGAGCGTGGTTGGCATGGGCCCTGGTGCAAGGAATGAAATGTGGTCGACCCCCGTCGCGTACAATACCCCCCCCCCCCCAATCCCTCCTCCCCCTCACCCCACCGATCTTCACAGCCCACCAACAAGGGTGCAGTTGCACGGCCTGCACACCCGACGATCTCCTGGGGGCGACTCAAGCGGTGGAGAATGTGGTGAGCTCGCGCTGCACGGTGCTGAACGTGAACAGCTCCATCTCCCCGGCGGGCCGCTCGTTCTCGTTCTCGTCGCTCGCCGCCGTCACCACGCACGGGGAGAGCGCCACGACCGCGCCGCCGCCGCCGCCGCCGGGCGGAGCCGGCGACGAGGGCATCTCGGCGGAACCCTCGCCGCCCCCCGTCTCCGGGCAGGGGCAGCAGCAGCAGCAGCAGGCGCGGGCCGCCCTCGCCAGCTCGCGGCAAAGGCCGAGCAGCAGCACGGGGCCCAGGCACGACTTGGAGAAGAGCAGGTACTGGGCGACGGTGTGCAGGACGTCGAGCGCCGGCGACTCGCCGCCGCCGACGCCGGCGTATTCCCACACCATGCTGCACACGATCTCGGGCACCAGGCAGCAGGCGTAGGCGGTGGCCAGGGCAACGACGGCGCAGTTCATCTGCCGCTCGAGGCGCAGCTGCTGCCGGGTGCTGCCGCGCGTCAGAGACGTGGCGGGGCCCGCTTCGCCCGGCGGAGGTTTGTTGTGAGCGGCGGCGCTGCGCGTGGGGGGGGGAGGGAAGGAAGAATCGAGTCACGAGGAATGGTGATTTTTGTTTGCGCGCGGTTAGTTTGTTGTCCTTCCCCCGCACCTCCCGATTGGCACGGTTGGCCACGTATGGTGCGAAAGAAGGTCAGCGTGCGTACATGCATGTCACAAGAAGTGCGTCACGAACTAATTGTTTTTTTTTATTTGACAAGGTAAGACCCACTGAGCTATTTCGCTCTTTTTCAGAAGCAAACTGGCTATCACCAATGATAGCTCAGCGAATCACGTGGAAATTTACAGCTGGCAAATACTCTAGTCATCGCTACTGGGGAGGCAAAGACGGCCGGGCATGGTTCTGGCCACCCACCCTCTCGTGTGCCACTGCACCACCAACACCACCCACATGCATAGGCTCGTCGTACAAGCAACTCCCAACACAGAGGGCCCATCTCAGATAGAACAAAAAAAACCCCTCCTAGCCCTTAAACTCCTTAAGAGCTTACTCAATAAGCTGCAATCCTCGCCAGCCGGCGCCCGTGATATTTGACACAGTTTGTCTTGTCCTGCGTAGCTTTCTTTGGCAGCCGATGGGCTCTCTTGTGGTCCTTGTTCAGGAGGCTCTGTAGAATGTTTGCCATCCCTCGCTCGGCTCGCTAGCGGCGGAAGAGACAACGCAGCCTTGATTAATTTTCCACTGGCTCGCTCGATCACCGCTTCTAACCGAGATTCGTAACCAAGGACTTTTTTTTCTTATTCTCTCAATCGATATGTTGATGGAATTCTATCTACTTGGGCCGGCTCGGAGGCATACACATTATTTGGCGTAAGGCACTACCACTAGATGGCAATTCTAAGTCTGTGTACCCTATATTCCTATAATCCTATGCGTGCATAGGTGTATAATATAATAATTTTAATTTATAAAGCGCCCTTAAACAATCGTTATCAGGGCGCTGAGAACGATTGTATACAATTTGCATAGAAATTAGATCCGAGGACTCAACATCGTTGGATATCAAATCTCGAAATCAATTTGCAATCTGTTGCAATCCCCAAAAATTCCATACGAAAGAAGAAGACCGTCGTTGTCATTGTCATGAGGACAGAGGTGACTTCATATGTGCCGTGGACAAAATCAATAATGCTCGGAAAAAAGCGTTCCTGACTGTGTCGACTGTAATTAAGTAACTGGTCATTACACATTTGTCATTTCCGCCCAGGTACTGGGCGCCGCGGTGGCTAGGAGATATTAACTACCTCGCCTGGTATACAGGAGGTCGTGGGTTCCATCCCAACCCTGACGCGTGCTGCTGTATATTTGGAGTCTGCGTGTCTCTCTCTCCCTGTGGTCGTGTGGATTTTTCTCCCGGGTCCTCCGGTTTTTACCTCCACATTTAGAAACGTGCGTTTAGAGTATTTGCCTGCTTTACATTTCCACGTGATAAGCCACTTCGTTATGTGGCCAGGTCGCTTCTGAAAAACGGCTGTATAGCTCAGGTGGCCTTACCTGGTAAAATTATAAACATATATCGATTAGTTTACTGTACTAATAGGGTTTTTCCCCTTTTTTTGGCGTCATCTGCACCTTTTGGCGTCATCTGGTAGAACACCATATGAGACTAGGCTCCAAAGAAAACTGTCTCTGGTGTGGACCAATCAGTTTCAAGGACAATGCATAAATTATCAGAGTATTGTTTTTTTTTGCATTTGACTGCAAGTATTGTGGTTAATGTAAGCATGATTCCTTGCAAAAGGTGTCAGTTTTGTTGCCAGAAAAAAAAGGGGAAAAACCCTATTAGTATATTTTGGTACTGGCAAAGGAGGTCCCATGATGTAGTTTACTGTACATTAAAACCAGATAATTAATTGCAGCCGGGTCTGTTTGGGTCGGGGACCCGCAAATGATTTCCCCTGTCCGGCAGCACGCCAAGTCCAGTTCACCTCTCGCTATGGCTGTGGATTTACCAATTCGGTGCCGTCCGAAATGGAGGCAAGTCACCGGAGTCCTCTGTGATCGGAAAATTCCGGATAGGCTGAAGGGAAAAATATACAAGACCATCGTCCGACCGGTGGCACTCTATGGATCCGAGTGCTGGCCAGCCACAACTGTACACGAACAAGCTCTCCACACCATGGAGATGAGGATGCTCAGATGGAGCCTCGGGCTCACTCGATGGGATCGTGTCAGGAACGAAGACGTTCGGAAGCGACTTGGTGTGGCCCCCATTGCGGACAAGATGCTTGAGGCAAGGCTTCGGTGGTATGGCCACGTGATGCGAAATGAAGAGTCATCAGTGGCCAAGACTGCCTTGCGTATTGAGCCAGAGGGCCGCCGTCCACGCGGGCGTCCGAAGAAGCGATGGATGGACCGAATAAAGGAAGATATGAAGACGGTCAACGCATCCCCTGAAGATGCCCTGGACCGAGCCAAATGGAGAAGACAATGCCGAAAAGCGGACCCTGCGCCACAGCGGGAACAACGCTAGGAAGAAGGTGCCGTCCAGTCCAGGGCTATTAGCGACCCACAATATCCTCTGCATATTCTACTCCGTGTTGTTAAACTGACCCAGAATGTATTCGATGATAGCTGAAGCCCTCCCTCCCTGTATGTTTTACTCATCCCTTGAGAGCTGCGTCGATTCCGTGGCAGTTGTGCTCAGACTGTCAAGAAACCCATGAATATTGAGCACTTTGTGGACCGTACAGCATTCTCGCATCTATGATGAAGGGCGCCTTGTCAAATGGAAATCGAGTATAATTGTGGTCTAGTCATTGAGATGTTATTCCGCTGACGGGTATAACACGCGCAGCAACGAGACGGTACGTGCCGCTCTTTACTGTTAACGCAATGGATGAGTGCGTACATTTTATTTTGACCCGTGATTTACATTTGTTGGATTTTAACTATCTACTCTTTTTTATTTCAAATCTAAATAATGTTTTACCATGTCATTCTATTTCGGAATGTAATCGCGACGGTAACCTTCGCGGTTCGATTAATTTTCGCCATACAGGGGCGCCATCACATCGGTTTGAATGGTCGATTATTCCTTTTTCTTTGGAACATTGTGGAATTGTAGCGGCCTCTCGTGGCTGGTGATGGGGGGACGGGGGGGGGGTCACGACAACCCAATGGCGTAGTTGCTACATTATCGACTCGGGGGGTGCGGCAATCGGAAATGTTTTCAACAACGCCGTTTTCAACAACGCCGTTGTTGAAAACATTTCTCACAGTGATTGTCAAGGTGGCCCCAACTCGAAGCTTTGGCCACCAGTAGGGGCGAAGGCACCCCCTGGCTGCCCCACGCCAGGTACGCTACTGCGTGAACCCATAGCATAATTTAATTAACAGATCAATAATACCATTGGAACCTCCTTTGCCAGTAGCAAAATATGATAATTGTTTTTTTACCCTTTTATCTGGCCACAAAACTGACACCTTTTTTATTTACAAGGAGTCATGTTTGCATTGACCACAATACCTGCGGTCGGAATGCAAACAAAAAAATACAACTCTGACAATGTATGCACTGTCCTTGAAATTGATTGGTCCTCACCCGAGACAGCTTTTCTTAGAGCCTAGTCTCACATGGTGTTGGACCAGATGACGCCAAAAGGCACACAACTCAAAGACAATGCACCATCAGAGTATGAGAGCTCGGGGTAAGCATTTACACCATTGGAACCTCCTTTTCCAGTAGCAAAATATGATAATTGTTTTTTTACCCTTTAATCTGGCAACAAAACTGACACTTTTTTTACAAGGAGTCATGTTTGCATTGACCACAATACTGGGGTGGGTGATGTTAATCACTGTATGATGATGATGGTGGTGCTCTAGAAGGGTAAAGGGTGGGCCCTGTAAGTCCTCCCTTCCCATGGAATGTCCTTGCTGCCTTGGCCAGGTCTCAATCCAAAGAGAGATTTGTTTTTTTTACATTCAAAGGGCCTTTACCTGAAATCAACTCAGGCACTTGTTGTACAGAGTGGGGTCCATTGCCCGGTATTGACCGAAACGCATGCAACCCAAAATATTTGATATTCCAGGGCAAACTCTGTTTTCGTTCACAATTTAGGTCTGTGAAGGTTTATATCCGGAGTGTTTGAATGGCACTGAGTCTAAGCATTTGCTAACTTTGAAAAAGTAAATGCGGATATTTGTGTGAACATTTCTTTTGATTGCCCTCGGCTACGAACAGTTGTTGCTGGATATTTCGAAGAACGGTACCTACAGTTGCGCCCTGAGAACTATTGTTTAAGGGTGCTTTATACATTTAAATTATTATTACTACTACAGTAAACAAAGAAACACCCTTTTGCCAATCCACCGTTGGCTAAAGGCCTCCCAACTCCAACCATACTTCCCCACGCTGGTCAGTGCGGGTTGGCATAAGACATAGATGCGGACGCACAGTACAATGATGGTGGACATTTTTCTGAACTGCTCTCTGCTGTGCAGGACTAAATTATGGAAGACTTAATTTGTTCGTAAATTATTATCGCGAGTGTGATGCTAAAGCCGAGAGAAGGCATGGCTAAGCCTACTAACTGGGCAAGGGGGGGGGGTGTCGTTGCTAGTTACTACATATACACGTTGTGCTCGATTCATTGGGCTCTTTCCACGCTTCTTAATTTCATTTACTCCATAACAACAGATGGGCCGCTGTTGATTTCGAAAAGCTGTTGTTGGCGGTCGACCCCACGGGGGCAATCGGAGCGACGGAGTCCGAGAGCGCTGTCATCCAGACGGATTGAAAGCTTCCCAGCTGTTGATCCCAGGGTCGGGGGCTGAGGCGTCGTTAAAATTCCCTGCCCTTAAATAATCGGAGCACACGGAAGTGCCGCGGAGATCGAGCGGGAATTCAGAGCGATCACGGTCATGAAGGAATCGCGATTACCTGCCCGAACGAGCATTGCGGTGTTGGTGATCGCCGCCTGTCGATAATCGATTTTGAGTAAAATGGTTGCTGCCATTCCACATTCCTATGGCGAGGAAGAGTCTATCCATAGTACAGTCACTGTTGACCTTGTCACGATGTATTTTGTCCACATAACCATCTCGTCTTATTTTGTCGCCAATGAGAAACAACGGTGAGTCCATGAATTGTTGTTGTATAAACCTGTTCATATGATTATACGAATATAGGCAATGTACAGTACAATAATGGAGGGTTTTCACGCATATGTGAGCTTTGTGCTCTAAGTGGTAGTGCCTTACGCCAATAATTTCTACTCCGAGCTAGCCTTAGCAGCATCCCTGGAAAAATATCCTGCGATAAATTAAGCCCCGTCGTGTAAGACTGAAATCTGTGTTCTGTGATTGTGCTATGAAGTACTGTAGAGCCATTGCCCGAAACGTCGTCCATTGTTTATCATTTTCCTTTGAAGGTCACACATTGTTATTGATTAAACGGTTGAGTCGTTGTTGTCTTCGCGCGCTGTGTTAAATAGTGCTCGAGTGATGTGTTTACATTTTTCTTTGCGTCTGTTAGAGTCGAGTGCACATCCATTTCAATTGCAGCCCTGTTCCCGTTAACAAAATAATAAACACACCCAACATGTTAAAAAAGGAAGAATTTTCCAGAGTTTAGTTGAAATAAGGTTAAACAAAAATTAGACACTCTGCTTGTTTCATGGCGTACGGATATTTCTGAAAGAATGCGGATTTTCTTTTTACCGCGTAAAAAGGCTGAGCACCATATGGTGTTTAGTGGAAACATGGGTCAGAATGTGAGTGTGTTGGTGCATCTGCCAGTCATCTCAGTCGGTCAACCCATGGGCACCTGGGGTCTGTCCCCTTGAACTCCTGCCAGCAGGCTTTCGACACTTCACATGGCCTCAAAGTGCACCTAGCCTGGCACAGTCGCCGTGGCGACGTCACCGCCGCTTAGTGGCGAACGGCGGTTGTTTTGTTGTTGTTGTTGTGGGTGTGTTGTGGGTGATTTCCACTCACGACCGATATAACGGCGACGAATATTTGAACCGGTCATTGGTCTCCCCTAGGTCGACTCAGTCTTAAAATGAGTACCCAGCAATGGGAAGACAAAGGCGACAGGGCACCGTGCCCACCTTAAGTGCTCGCCAACAGCACTTGCCCCAACAGTCTGTTAAAGGCTCTATGGGGGATCACTGCCTTTGTGCGTTGATGTGGATTCTGCGTGTCTTATCAGTGCGTGCAATTGTATACGTGTGTGTATGCGCGTGCGTGCATGCATGCATACGTGTGCCTTGCTGGCCTTAAGTGCTCGCCAACAGCACAGATCCGAGTGATTGCGCGCGTGGACGATTGAGCTCGGTGTGAATTCAAAGAAGCACACGGCGCACGCTCGGCATCTCTCTACAGAACATCACAACGCCATCAGCTGCTTCCAATCTCAACCCCGTCCCGAGACCCCCCCCCCACCCTTCCTCCAACCCCCTCCCCCCCAACACAAAAGCGAGCCCCTGGGGGAGATGGGGGAGGGAAAGGGGTCCTAAAAAACCGGAGAACATCATCCCAACCGAGAGCACCCCCCCCCCTCACCACCGTAAACCCGCGTGTGCGTCAAGCAACGAAAACCCGAGTTCAATACCCGGCTCCCTTCATCCTGCGCGCGGTCAGGACGGAGCAGGTGACGGTGAAGGCGATGGGCAGGCAGAAGTAGCAGCCGAAGAACCACCACGGGCGCGCGGCGCGGTACGTGGCCGAGAGCATGTACAGGAAGTCCGGCAGCTCGTGTGGCACTCGCATCTCGCAGCGGTCGTACGGCAGCGAGGAGCCGGTGGGAGCACCTCCGGCCACCGCCACCCCCTGCTGCTGGGTGTTCTGGTGGTCCTGGTAGTGGTGGTGGTGGTGGTTGTTGTTGTTGTTGCTGTTCACGCCGTCCCTGCCCGCCAGGCCGTGGATGAGCAGCTCGGGTGTGGAGAGCACGAGGGCGCCCAGCCACACCACGGCGAGTTTGCCTCCACGCGAGATGCAGCCCTCCGTCTGCTCGTAGTGCAGGCGCACGTTGGTGGCGGCGTGGAAGCGGTCGAGGCAGAGGGCGGCGAGCGTGAACGTGGTGATGCCCAGGCTGGCCACCTGTTTGCGTGGGTATATGGGGTAGGTATGGGTGAGGGTGGGTGGGTGGAGGACGCTACTGGTCATTTGGGGGCACCTCCGATTATTACGGTTGGCTACGTACGGTGCAAAAAATAGGTTCAACATACATGCATACAAGAACGGAGGCGCAGACGCTCACAACAACGAGCGGAGCGCCGGGCGGATAAAATTAAGTAGGGGCGGAGTGGTACAGATGGTGCATCAGCCAGTCATCTCAGTCGATCAATCATCTTTGCATCTGTCTGTCCCGTGACCTGCCAGCAGCGAGCCTTCAACACTCCACGTGATCGCCTCAAAGTGCACCCGGCCTGGCACAGAGGGCCGTGGCGACATCACCGTCTCTGAGTGGCGAATGGCGAATATTGGTTGGTATTGTGGGTGCGTGGGGTGCGTGGAGTGCGGTTTGAGAGGATTGGCATGGCAGCTTTACGCACGTGGGAAGTGTTTACCCATCATCAGGCGCGTGCAGCGTCCAGTAACGGGCGTTATTTGATATTTGAAAGGAGGTTGTTTAGTTGGTGTACTCGCAACGACAAATGCGTGGTGGGTGGTCACGAGGATTTAAGGACGGGGGAATCCAATCTTAATCATTTGCAGTTTGCAGCTCTTTAACAATCCACTGCCCCCTCCCCCCATGCCCTGTCGGTCATGGGGGGAGGTGGGGGGGGGGGTTATTTCACCATACTTCACCGCGCTGGTCAGTACGGTGTTGGTGAAGGGGTTGTCCAGGACCCGGTTCAGATTTAATTCACCACTGATTGTTAGCCCTGGCCGGTCTGTGTGTATATGTGTGTATATATCGACCCGGCTTTGATTCTCGCTCATGGCCAACACCAGTGACGATTATCCTGGGCCTCCCCTAGGTCGATTCAGCCTGAAATGAGTACCTGGTATGGTGTGTAAACATCGCCACTAGGGAGACAAAGGCGGCCGGGCGTGGTGCTGGCCACCCACCCCTTCCGTGTGCCGTGCCCGTCCTTAATAGGTGCTCGCTAACAGTTTGTGAAGGCTATACGGGGTATCTTTGTCTTCTGTGTATATATGGGCAAGTCCTGTTAGTCTGTAATGAATTCCGGCTGTACTGTGGGATCTTCCTATGTGGGGAGGGAGGAATGCAATTCAAAGGTAACGGAATCACACGATCAATTGCAGGCAAATTAGACGCGGCCTTTAATGCGTGGGCAGCCACCGCTGTGTAAGACCACCCTGAAACCTCAAAAACATCCCGAATGATGCTCACGTTGAATATTGTGACGATTTCGGTACCGCGACCCACGTTGTGATTCCGTTACCGTTGTAATCCTTTGATTCCTATCATTAATATTACGCTTGTTTACCCAGGAAAGCCTCGCCGAGTCTCACGCCCCCTTTCCAGGAGGGCCCTGCCAAGCTTTTCGCAGCCGTGGGGCGATGGTCGCCATGTAGATTCCAATCGCGTCATTTGGGGTGTCATTTATTTTTGCTTCTCTCCAAAATTGGGCAAATCCGAACCCACGATCATGTGTGTGCGTGTACTTGTATTGTGCACGCACACACATGACACAGACATCACGCCATATAGCCTTTAACAGACTGTTGGTGGACAAGTGCTGTTAGCGAACAGCAATGAAGGCTGACGTGGAACACGAGGGCGTGGGTGGCCAGCAACCACGCCCGGACACAAACAAACAACAACAACAACCGCCGTTCGCCACTAAGTGGCGGTGACGGCGCTCGTGCCAGGCTATGTGCACGTTAAGGCCACGTGAAGTGTCGAACGCCCGCCGGCAGGATGTCACGGGACTGACTCAGATGCCATGGGTTGACTGACTGAGATGACTGGCCGATGCACAATCTGTGCCGCCTACTTTGCCAGCATAACACACACACACACGTGCAAGTAGTCCTATCTGTATATTGTATACACGCATGTTTATTGCGGGGAAGCCTTCATCCAGCAGTAGATTAACAAAGAGATGAATCATGTTTATGAATACTAATAAAGGTGCGGGTCGTCCATCGGGAATTGCGGGGCTTACGGATCAATAATTGTAATCGCTTTAAGTATAGCCGGCAACCCTGGATCCGGTTTCGGCTCCCTTGGTCTCATCAGCAGCGCATAGCCCTGGTATCACAGGCGTGGGCTGCGGCGCCTACAGCATTGATGCACCTACAGACCTCGTGTGTCCATCTGCGCGCGTGCGCGTGTCTCAGTTCCGTCAATCACATCGCTTGCTTGAATCATTTAGGTCGTAACACAATCGAGTAAAGATCCATTCTGACCGGAATGATCAAGGGACCTGTGTGGTGTTGACGATGAGCTATGCACAAACCACGTTTGACCTATGCCAACAAAACCAAAATTTCGCTGAGCGTGCGTGCTTGCCTCCACATTGAGGCACTGCACGGGATATTACCCAGTACCTACCTAACGCTGCACTTTGCCCGAACCCGCCTGTGCAGGCTCTAGGGGGGATCTTCGCTTTTTTTTGTCTTTCCGCACGAACAGTATTTAAGCACAATACAGTTTATGTGCACGACGAATTCTGCCCCGGTGTGATCGGTTAGCGCACTCGAATCAGCACGTTTGGCTTCGCGCAGTGCGAAAGAAGTTCAACACAATACATATAATTACAACCCAGAGGTCGTCGGTTCGATTCAATCTCCCGGTGCGGTATTTTAAACAATGGGGGAAGTCTATGCAATCTCTCCGCGTCTGTCCACGCTATATAAATACACATACACACATGAATGGGTCCACCACAGTACTGTCGCTCGGTAGGTCACGTGTGATTGGGGTGAAGCGTGGGCAACTCCCACCTCTTCCACGCGTGGAAGAGTCAATGAGTAGAGCAAAAACATGAATCCCCCTTCGACAGCAGTGATGTGAGCGACCACATTGCAAGGCCTGCACCTTTACCCCCCTTTTTGTTGTCGCGCGTGCATTCGTGCACACGCGTTCAGGTGATTCGCGAGCCTCACCTCGAGGTACGGCACCAGCTTGCACGTGAAGTCGCCCAGCACCCAGCGCTTGGACAGCTCGTGAACGGCCGTGAGTGGCAGGCACACGAAGATCACCAGGAAATCCCAGAAGGCCATGTTGGCCAGCAGCGAGTTGGAGACGTTCTTCATGTAGCGGTTGTTGCACACCACGCAGATGACGGTGAGGTTGCTGGCGAGGCCCACGGCGAAGAGGAACAGCGAGAACGCGAGGATCGCGTAGGCGCCGTACGTCTCGCTCGTCACCGGCTTGAATGGATTCCTCGCCCGCGGGATTCTCTCCACGCGTCCGCTTGCGCTCTTCGCCTTCGGGGTGATGACCTTTGGCGAGTGGTCACTCGCTTCTGTGATGTTATCCGATGATGATGATGAAGAGGACGACTGTCCGGGTGATGAGAGGTCAACCTCGGTGTCCACCTCCGTCCCGTTATCAGCGAGCGCCGGACGTGGCGAGTGCGGGATTGAGGTTGCGTCCGTCTGCTCCGCTTGGGCGTTCACGTCTTCCGCCGCCGTTGCGGCTGCTGCTGCTGCTGATGGTGGTGACGGTGGTGCTGGTGGTGTTGGTGAGCGAGCATTCTCGGCGTTGACCGTCTTCCCCGCCGCCTGTCGTTTGCGTCGAACCTCGAAAGCCCTCGCCGGGACAAACGGAGGCACGGCCGACGGCAGATTCCTGAACGTGCCACCACCACCACCTCCACCTCCTCCTCTTCTTCTTCCTCCATCCTCGTCAAAGGTGCTCGCCTCTTCCCCCCGTGTCGCTTCTCTTCCTCTAACAACACCACCGTCGTCGTCGTTGCCACCACCACCACCACCATGACCAACAACAACAACATCATCTTCATCAACGTCGCTGCCATAAAGAGCGCGGGCTTCGAGCAGCGACTCTTTGTGTGCTGGAGGCGGCGCGTCGTCTCCCAGCGCCGTCGGGAAAGCGACGAGCGCTCCTGCAGCAACCCCCAGCACGGCCCAGATCATCATCATCGTCGTGGTCGTCGTCGTAATCATCATCGCCGCCGCGGTGCGACCCTGCAAGCGCCAGGGTAAGGCGACTCGGAGCCCGCTCCGATCATCGCAGGAGATGTTGATGTCAACACGCCGCTGCTGCTGCTGCTGCCGCTACAGGCAGATGCTGTGGAGCGGTTATTTATTTACCGCGCGTCGTCTGTTTCAACGAAATAAAATAAGGCGTGATGTTATTTTGTGAATATGTTCTCTCTTTTTGTTGGTTTCGTGCAGTCCTCCCCGCCCGGTCGTTCCGTGCAACGTTGGCGACGTGAGCGCGCTCACGGGAGTGCGCGTCGGAGAATCGTTGAGTCCGCGTCCTTTTGAAGAAGAGAGGCGTGCGCTTGCCTGCTCGATACCCCCCCCCTATCCTCCCCCCCCCTAGCCCCCCCCTAGCCTCCCCACCTCCCCCTACCCCTCGTCCCCCTTCTCTCCGCGTCTCCTCCTTTGCCTAGACAATTACAAAGATCCCCCGTGTAGCCTTCACAGGCTGTTGGTGCAAGTGCTGTTAGCGAGCAGCACCTTTGGAGGCCCGGACGGTACACGAAGGGGGGGGGGGTGGCCAGAATCACGCCCGACCGCCTTTGTCTCCCCAGTAGCGATGTTTACTACACACCGCACCGGGTACGCGTTTGAGGCTGAGTCGACCGAGGGGAGGAGACCCTGGACCGGTTCGGATAATCGTCACCGTTGTTGGCCGTGAGCGGGAATCGAACCCGGGTGGTCGGGTTTCGTGGCGCAGTGCTCTGGCCGCTACGCCACCGCTCCCCGACGCGCACACAATGGCGAACCCAGTCCACGCACAGATGTCTCTACGCTTACTCCCCCATCAGGGCTTGCGGGAGATTGTGGTGGCGGTGGTGGTGATCGTGATGGTGGGGGTTGATGGAGGGCGTCAGGGGAGGAGGAGGAGAGGGTGTAAGGGGTGGTGGTGGGGGGGTAATGGGGAGGAAGGGAGGAGGATGAGGAGGAGGAGGGATGAGTGTGCTGGGGTAGGGTTGGGAGCAGGAGGAGGTGGATTGAATATGGGGGAAATGTTGTTGGGGGAGGGGGGGTAAGCGCATGTTGTTGGAAGCAGCCAATGAACACGCGATGGTGAAATCACGGTCGCTTGAGCCGTGCATGGTAGGATCTGCGTTTGGTGGTGATGGTCCTGCGCTTGAAGAGAGCTGACAGCCGACGTATTGCTCCGCCCGGGAAAGAGTCTGCCTGTCCGTCCGTGTGTTCATCCGACACCACCACCACACGGTAGCAGATCCTCAGACACCGATGCTAAACTCACCACCACGACGCAGAAGCAGCAGCAGCTCACCAGCCCACATGTCCAACGTTCACGCCCGCGCCTCGTTCCTCGCACATGGAGGCGACATGGCCACACATAAGGGGCCGTCCATAAATGACGTCACGCACCTGGGGGGGGGGGTGTCAGACATTTGTGACGATGTGTGACGAGGGGGGGGGGGGGTGAGAAATGTGACGTCACATCAAAATGCTCAACCTTAAATAAATATAGACAACACGTTCTACTTAATTAAATAGACGTTTTAATAAATGTTTTCTCCTACAACATCAGAGTGCAGCGCCACATTAAATACGCACTACAATGACAATAGTTTAAAGCTATTTGAAGCATGTTTTATTTGGGGGGGGGGGGCAGAGCTTTGTGACGTCATATTTGAGGGGGGGGGGCAAAAAACGTCCAAAATAGCGTGACGTCATTTATGGACGGCCCCTTATAGTATTCTTGTAAAGGTAAATTGAGTTTTCAGGTCCAAACGGCGTACAACCGTTTCAACATGGGCAAACATGTTTTTGTCTATTTGTTTGTGTTTCTCCCTTGTGATGGGAGTTTGTAGGAGGGACGTTGAGATTCACAAGGGCACGGGGTGACCAATGAGGTCTGACTTGGTCTGTAATAAGGTGCTGAAGTGCGTGCACATGTGAGAGGTGTAATATCGCATCGAGGCTAAGATGTCCCATGCAACGTCGTAAAACTAAAAACGCATCGAAAGTTAACGGACCCCACTCTGTGTGTGTGTGTGTTGACAGCATGTGGTGGTGCAAGCTCACTTAATAAACTGGGTTTCCAGCTTGCAGTCCTTTTTATTTTTGATAAAGTTCTAGATTGGCAAAGGGCTGCACATTGTACATCATTATCATTGTTGTATTTAATAATGTCAATAATTGCCAAAGCTTGTATCAATACATTGTTGTACATCGTGTAAGTAATGGGTTTAGGTGACGTATATATAAGTTCACCACGGTGTTAAATAAAGAAGAAAATGCATGCACACGACTGGATTTTGCAACGGTAAGTACAGGTTTTTGATTGGCCTTAACACATACGCACATACATAATATTTTACACCTACGTGACTTTACCGAAAGAACCAAAGAGTATGGATTCCTGCAGTTACGAAAGCTTCAAATCAAGATTCAAATCAAGATTGGCCTTAACACGTTGCATTGTTGAATGACGTCACATGGTGCATGGCGTGTGACGTCATTGCCTTGGCAGAAAAGGCTTAAGCCATTATCGCCGTGGGCTTTATTTTTTATCGCCATATTTTGGGTAACCCTTGACTCAATGTGCCCGGTTTTCTGCAGGGCAGAAACGCCACAATAGCAACGCGGCTTTTCGATAAAATGTTGTTTACATCGGATCTTCCTTACGAGAGTTACCGTGGCCGTAGAGACACGCAGACGGACCGACAGAGTTCATGCATTCACGATTTCAACCGCAATGGGAACAGGCGTCAATTATACACTGGCCAACACACTTTTTCTGGCATAAGGTATTCCAACGGTTTTAAGGTAATTTTGGGGTGCTGATTCCAAATCTGGCATCACTTTTTGACTATCACATCAGGTTTTTGAGATATAAAATATTACATAAAATGATATTATAAACACACTATCCTAAAAATACAGCACCATATTTTAACACTAAAGCAGTCACTGACTCGCAACAACTTGCAATCATAAGTGACAGAGTTAATTTCGGGGAAAATAAATGAAAATGGGGTATGCTGATAGCATAAAAATGAGATGTGATAGAGCAAATCTGAGATCAGATTTGGAATCAGCACCCTAAAATTAGTCTAAAACAGCTGCAAAAGTCCAGGCCAGAAATTTGTTTTTGTTGATCAGTGTTATTGAATCGAAACACATTCTCACAATCGCGAACAATTTTAATTTCGCCAAGAGAGGCGAATTCTCACGCGCCATTTGCAGAGTATACACAGCAAGGCTGCATACCAAACATATACAGAAGGCAAATTCATCTGCACCTTCCAAAGGCAAAGATGCCCCGGATAGCCCTTGACAAACTTTTGGGGCAAGTACTGTTAACGAGCACCGACGAAGGCCGTTACGGCGCACGAGGGATGAGGTGTACAAGCCCCACGTCCGGCCGCCTTTGTCTCCCCAGTGCTGATGTTTACACACCACACCAGGTACTCCTTTGAGGCTGCGTCGACATAGATGAGGCCCAGGACCGGTTTTATATATTCGTCACCGATGTTAGCCGCGAGCGGGAATCGAACTCGGTTCGCCTGGGTTCACAGCGCAGCGCGCTAACCGCTGCACCGCCGCTCCCCGCTCACTCACGCAATCCACTTCACACATCCACCCACACACAAAAGGCATTCTTCGCAGTGGCGGTGTCGCTTCTGTTGCTTCCCCGCGCAGTCAAGCAGAGAGCCACGAACACGCACACACGGAGACTCGAATCGTGTGCCCTGAACAAGATGTTGCGTAATTGCTCTATAAATAAAGCCACCCTCCCTAAACGTTACCCGCGCACAAGGACAAATCGATATCTACGGTGCAGCGCGCATTCGACTGTCGTGGCGAGTGCCGTGAGCGAGATGTTCGAGGGCGGTTGATGCTGACATAACCACGCCCGCACGCCCGCCCGCCTTTGTCTGCCCGTTGCTGACGGCTCACAACACCGAAACAGACACTCATTGTCACATATTCTTAGGTTTTTTCGGTAAAGTCACGTAAAATTAAAATTGATAAACGTTAAATAAAAATTTAATAAAAATCACGACGTTTCGGAGGCAACACAAGCTTCCGTCTTCAGGTGGAACCGTCACAGCACGACTGCTGTATCAAGTGATACAGCTACCTACGTGACTTCACCGAAAACACCTAAGAATATGAATCCTTGCAGTCACGAAAGCTTCAAATCTAGAACTCATTGTCATGTCGGTAAAGCCCAAGGAGGATCCACAGCCCAAGACCGTCAACTTAAGGTTGAGTGGACCTAAGTGAAGACCATAACAGGGTCAGATGCCACTTGCAGTGCGTCACGAACTCGGCCTGTGTTTGGAGCGCCACGGTGGCGAGATGTTAACTACCTCTCCTGGTATGCAGGAGGTCGTGGGTTCCATCCAGACCCTGACGCCTGCTGAGACATTTTAAGTTTGCGTGTCTCTCTCCCCGTGGTCGCGTGGATTTTTCTCCGGGTCCTCCGGTTTTCCACTCCACATTGGGGAACATGCGTTTAGATGACTTGGCTGATAAGCCACTTCGTTGAGCTATTACTTGTGACCAGGTCGCTTCTAGAAAAGGGATATTATAGCTCAGTAGGTAGGCCTTACCTGCTATAATAAAAAATAGTTTCGTTTAGGATTCCTGGTCATGCGCGACAATTTGAATCTACACCTTTCCTGGGTCTTGACAAGGTGGAGCCGGCCTCAAATGCGTTCATGGGCCCACTGTCAAAATGTTTTGACATTTGTTATCTCGTAATTCACATTTGCTGCCCTCACGGAGCCGACAAGTGCGCACGGAAGCGCGGAGAGAGATGGGCGCTTGGAATTACACCGAGAGACGGCGAGTGGAACACGCGGATTAGAGGACGCACCGCAGGTCGGAGGCATTGAACGTGAAGACAAAATTAACGGGTTTAGGCAGCAAACGCCGCTAGAAGAGACGTTGGCCACACGCTGCACGCACCTGATGATTGCTATACACGTCCTTACGTGACGTTTAGCAATCATCAGGCTAGTGCAGCGCGCAACGAACTAATTTGTATTTGGCCTCTCATTTGGCCTCTCTGTGTGCTGTGAAGAATAGCCATTACCTAAAACCCCTAAATGTCACATAGTATACACTATGCTATTTGTTCTAAGGCAGGGGTTGTTCACGAACATATTTAGTTTTTTTGTTGTAAGTTTTATGGGAACGGTGAGGAATGGCAAACACGAACGTGTGAGTTGGGAAAACTCAGCAGTTCCGAGTTGTTCCGAGTCTGGAGTCATGGAACCATCGGCAGTCATCTATCACGCGAACTCCGATCATCCTCGCAGCACCAGACTTTGGTTCGCCATCGAACAAAGACGGCCACCGCATCGCCAGATTTCAGATGCGCTTCTGCGGCCGTCTGGAACGCTCTTCCTTCCGATATTAGGAAGCCACTGGAGCTGTGCACTTTTAAATCATCCAGTTTGAAAACTCGTTTCTTTAGAACTCTTGTTTGTGTGTTAGTTTGTTGTCCTTCCCCCGCACTTCTGGTTCGCACGGTTGGCTACGTGCGATGCGAAACATGTTCATTCCAACCTTTGGTGAAGGCTGAGTTAGCGCATTGTCCTATCCAGGCTGGTCTGGCAATTACGGCACTTTCTTCTTGTTAACAACAATATAAATGAGTGGCACTAATGAGAGAGAACGAGCACTCTTAATGAAGTTACGCCAAGCCTCTTTAATTATTCTCTATGATGCCATTCAATAGCAGAAGTGACCTGGGAACTCTTCCCGCACCACCCCTCCCCCACGGCTCACATCCTAACCAGACTCGAGGGGGCTTATGGGTGGCCGGTGAGTCGGTGCCTTGTGAAAGCGGCCCTGTCCCAGCAAATTGCGGTAATGATGATGCCGATGATGATAACCATGGTGGTGATTATGAACTTATAATGATGCTCCTGTGTTGGTGTTTGCGGTTGTGCTGCTGTTCAGCTCTCAGATGTGTTTGCGTGGTTGTTACCGCGTGTTTACTCGGCACGATATCCGACGTTTTGGCTCCACGTGCTGACCAGACAGACGATTGATTATGATGATGAATTTCTGACGGTGCATTGGAATATTATTACATATGATAAATTATAATATTGAAAAATTATGACAAGCATGATGGTTTATTTAATAATGATGATCATTCTTTATTTGATTGATAAATTATGATTGGTGGATGATAATGATGAAGCATTATTGATGATAACGATGACTAATGACAGTTGATTGGATGATGACGAATGTTAATTGAATGAGCTGAATGATTGGTGATTTAATGATGATGACGACGATGATGATGATACATCGTTGACAATTTGTATGCAGTAACGGAGACAATCATTGATGATCGATTAACGATATTGGACGGATGATGAATTATCGATCGATGAATGATCACGTATCATTGATGTTTGGTGACGAATACTTTATTTCTCCGTGATTACGACTAACAACCACGCCACCGCTCATTATAATCACAATTATACTGTGAGTCACACACACACGCACAGCACACTCGCGATGGAGTAGTCGCACGACAAAGCCACGTAAATTGCTTGCCTATTTAAAATTCCGTTGAGCACATAATACACATATATATAATCGCTTTATGAGCGAATCACTGAGCTATTTATGGCCGCGAGAAGGAGAGGGGCGTGATAACACGAAGTCATGAGCCGGTTTCAATGGCACAGCTGCCATGCCCACGACACAAACGGACAAAACCAATTCCTGCTGCTCTCTTGTAAGTCACGAGGCACTGCAGATTCCCGTGGGCTCACACGACTGAGCACTCTATGTGCTAACATCGCCTTGTGACAGACCACCGACGTAAAACGTGTCCTGCTGCTGCTGTTGCTGCTGCCGCCCCTGAGTAAAATAGCACGGCTGCAATGTTGACTCTTGGTGCAGGTCGGTCGCGATGTGTGCCCAACATGCACGCAGCATGCAGGCAGCATTGTGGTGATACCACGCGATAGCAAAGATTCATTTCTCACTCGATTATTATTATTTTTATTCCGGAATACTGCTTACTGCCAGGCTGCCTTGGTGTAGGGATGATTGGCGTAAGGCACGATCACGAGAATTGACGGTACATTTATTCATGACAATCTCATATTATTGTTCCGTATACTATATTCGTAAAATTATGTAAGGACCGCAAAAGTAAACATTAGGATAGAAATAAGGCGAGATCGACGTGGCGTGCAATACTCATTCGCGGTGCAGCGTTACGAATTATTCCGACTGAATTTAAGCATTGCATGGCGCGCAAGGCATGCAATGTCTGAGATCACAATCGTGCCTTTTGCTGCCTATAAATCACCTTTTTTGCATGCACAGTACTGAATAATTAGCATTATGACGATCGCTTCTGCGAGAGTAATTCTCGATCTCCCAGACGCCGTTCAGTATGTCCTCAGAGGAGACGCTGTTCCCGCCTCATTACGCACAGAACGAGATTCGGAGCTGTAACCAACCAACTTCACCCTCACCCACACCTTTATACCCCGCTCAGCCTCTCCAAGGCAATTTGTTCCCCTCGTTAGAGCGCGTTCGCCAAATACCGTGGCTCGCCCATCAGCCGCGGAAGTTCATTTTACACCGACACCAAATTAAATCTGCACACCACTCTCTGTGTCTGACAGGCATGTGTGGGTGTGTATAGTGTGTGTGCGTTATATACGATGTGTGGGGAGCGGTAGTGTAGCGGTTAGCGCGCTGCGCTACGAACCTGGCGACCCGGGTTCGATTCCCGCTCACGGCCAACACCAGTGACGATTATCTGAACCGGTCCTGGGCCTCGCCTAGGTCGACTCAGCCTTAAATGAGTACCTGGTGCGGTGTGTTAACCATCGCCACGGGAGAGACAAAGGCGGCCGGGCGTGGTGCTGTCCACCCAACCCCCTCGTGTGCCGTGCAGTCCTTTTTAATAGGCGCAACACACATGCGATATCTGATGGCTATGAATAATCCACATCGTATTGTTATCTGTGTCGCGTGGGGAGGCATCAGAGAGGTGTCGGTTTGCAGGTGCCTTCGCGACCCCGCCCCCCGGTGAGGCCTCGTGGTTTTCGCTTTGTGTCAGCGCCCACGGCGCCCTCGATTAAAAGCCGCGACGACATCGTCAGCTCAGGGCGGCAAACAGCTCAGGGCGGCAAACCGCTCAGGCAGCGCTGCTGCCCCCAGTATTTGATTTCGTCTCGCGCCGTCGCACCGCGAGGCTGACGCGTGACGCGGATCCTCTTGCGCGCGCTCGCGGTCTCGAACGTTCGACGCGGTTGTAGGGGGGAGCTGCGTTTCGAGTGGCTTTTTGTTCTCTTATTCCAAATTGTAAATGTTTGTGGATTTACCCTCCAACACACCGGTGGGCTGAGGTAGTAAGTAATTGGCGCGTGTTGTTTACGTGACAAACCTGACTGGCTGGGTTACGACACATGTATACTTACGCGATCTAACCCAAAAACCTTTATCATTCATTATTTTACACTGTTGTTGAAAGCAAATCCCATGGTGGTTGTCAAGGGGGCCCCAACTCGTAGCTTTGGCCACCAGGGGGGAGGGGGGGGGGTCGAGGCACCCCCTGCCCACATGCTCGTGACGCGACTGCCGCAGCTGCAGGCGGCCAGAGGCTCGGGAATTGGTGCCATGAACACGAGGATCTTCACCAACAACAGAAGGACCACCACCATCCACCCCAACCACCACCACTGTCAACTCAACCACCATCCAAACGGTTGAGGCAAGGTGCTGTTCGCGAGCACCTATGAGGGCACCACGCCCGGCCGCCTTTGTCCCCCGAGTGGCGATGTTTACTGCACATCGCACCGGGTACTCATTTGAGGCTGAGCCGTGAGCGGGACCACCACCTTGACCGCCGCACGCGATCGATGGACAGCGATGGGCGTTAAAGCTACAGAACGTGCGGACGTGGCCGGGACAGACCCCGGCGGTTTGAGAAAATCTCTCCCGGTACCTCTCACCTCTCACCCATCACCCATCCACCCACCACCCATGCACCCACCCATCCATCCACTCATCCACCCATGCATCCATCCACCCACCCATCCACCCATGCACCCATCCACCCATCACCCATGCACCCACCACCCATCCACCCACCCATCCACCCACCCATCCACTCATCCACCCATGCATCCATCCACCCACCCATCCACCCATGCACCCATCCATCCACCCACCACCCATCCACCCACCACCCATCCACCCACCACCCATCCACCCACCACCCATCCACCCACCCATCCACCCATGCACCCATCCATCCACCCATCCATCCATCCACCCACCCATCCATCCACTCATCCACCCATGCATCTATCCACCCACCCATCCACCACCCATCCACCCACCACCCATCCACCCACCCATCCATCCACTCATCCACCCATGCATCCATCCACCCACCCATCCACCCATGCACCCATCCATCCACCCATCCATCCATCCACCCACCACCCATCCACCTATGCACCCACCACCCATCCACCCACCACCCATCCACCCACCACCCATCCACCCATCCATCCACCCATGCACCCACCACCCATCCACCCATCCATCCACCCATCCACCACCCACCACCCATCACCCACCCATCCATCCACCCATCCACCCATGCACCCATCCACCCACCACCCATCCACCCACCCATCCACACACCACCCATCCACCCACCACCCATCCACCCACCACCCATCCACCCACCCACCACCCATCACCCACCCACCCATCCACCCACCACCCACCCATCCACCCACCACCCATCACCCACCCACCCATCCACCCATCCATCCACCCATGCACCCACCACCCATCCACCCATCAACCCATCCACCCATGCACCCGGAGCTGCGTGATGGCAGTCGACGGGGCCAAGTTCGGACCGAGCGATGAGGCCCCTCCCCCCACCCCCCACCACTCCTGTCACGGCGTTGTCGAGCGCCTCGTCAATGAGTGCACCCGGCACTATTGATTGAACTTAATAACCGGGGTTAGCTTCATTTATCATACGGGACTCTGTTCTATGAAGGAGCCATTCATTAGACGGAGCGTCCACGCGTGAGCTGTATGAGTGGAAGGTCGCGCGTATAAGAATAAGGCGCCGTGGACGGGGTTAATTGTCCGCGGACACAAAATACAAAGATCCCCCGCATAGCCTTAACAGACTGAAGGGCAAGTGCTGTTAGCGAGCAGCTATGAATGCCGGCACGGCACACGAGGAGGTGGGTGGTCAACACCACGCCCGGCCGCCTTTGTCTCCCTAGCGGCGATGTTTACACATCGTACCAGGAACTCATTTGAGGCTGAGTCGACCTAGGGGCGGCCCAGCACCGGTTCAGATAATCGTCACCGGTGTTGGACGTGAGCGGGAATCGAACTCGGGTGGCCGGGGGTTCGTAGCGCAGCGCAGCTACCCGCTACATTACAGCTCCCCGCGGACACACACACACGCACACACGCACGCATACACACACGCACACACACACGCGGTGATGGATCCGCAAGAACTTCAGCTGCGGCCCCCATGCATAATGCATAGGCGAGACGCAGCAGCAGCACGCAGCGGCAGCAGCGCTTTCGTCTGTGTTCATCGAAACAAGCGGGTAGCCGACAGTAAGTGAACCTCCACCCATGTACGTTTGAACAAGCTGGCATGACAGTCGCTTAAGTGAACCTCCACTGATGAACGTTTGAACAAGCTGGCATGACAGTCGCTTAAGTGAGCCTCCACTGATGTACGTTTGAACAAGCTGGCAAGACAGTCGCTTAAGTGAGCCTCCACTGATGTACGTTTAAACAAGCTGGCAAGACAGTCGCTTGAGTGAGCCTCCACTGATGTACGTTTGAACAAGCTGGCAAGATAGTCGCTTAAGTGAACCTCCACTGATGTACGTTTGAACAAGCTGGTACGACGAACGGTGAAGTGAACCTCCACTGATGTACGTTTAAACAAGCTGGCAAGGCAGTCGCTTAAGTGAGCCTCCACTGATGTACGTTTGAACAAGATGGCAAGACAGTCGGTTAACTGAGCCTCCATCCACGTAGAACAATCGCGTTGCTACTCAGCATATTTTTAAGAATAAAGGAAACACTTTTCAGTTCATTGCCGGATAAAGGCTTCGCGACGCTGTCGGTCATAGGAGTTGTTTGACCATACTTCACCGCGCTGGTCAGCACTTTATTTTGAATTGGATGGTGACGGAGATGGCAGACAGGGTTGATATATAACATGGGTGACATTAGACAATGACCTTTATACGTAGCAGAGACATTTACGTTTGCCCGAAATGCCTCCGATATATAATATTTTCCTTTTAGGGCAATATTATTCGCGGTGTTGAGTTTTCCCCCTTGCGCCAGTGGACCACGACCAACCCAGCAGCTTTACCCTCCTTCAGAGAGTTCGTCGCATGGCAGTCAAACACATTTTTTTATGAGCTGGAATACGGCCAAAATTGAGAGTTTCAGACGTGCAATTGTGTGCCTTTTTTGTGCAGACATTGGTGACCATCATCAACTCACCACACTTGGGAAACGTTTTTTTTGCGTGCGTATCTTATCATACATAGACGGACATCACCACAGGCAGACAAGACGGTAATTCGCACAAAACATGTGCGGAGAATTTTCAAGGACGTCGCCTGTCCTCTTCGTTGACAATTGAACCAGACGAGTAGATTCGCAGTCAGTGCAGCCTCCGAGACATTGGGCCACGGGTTGGACTCCCCAATAAGGCGTGACGATTCACTCACGAGCGGACGCCGACGCGAATTAAACAATTGATTGTGTCGCCCGAAGCCTGGATCAACCAAGAACGATTACTACCGCATGCGGATGTTTGCCTCGCAGAATCGTGCTGAGCGATGGTGACGGCTTGCAAAGGTGTTCATCCAGTAGTGGATAGACCATGGCTGCTGATGTATGGTGAACTTCTTTCGCACCGTACGTAGCCATCCGTGCTAATCGGAGGTGCGGAGCAAGGACAACACACAAAACACAAAAACAGTTCTAAAATATTCTAGATTTGAAGCTTTCGTGACTGCAAGGATTCATATTCTTAGGTTTTTTTCGGTAAAGTCACGTAGGTAAAAATGTTTAAATTAATAAAAGTTAAATAAAAAATAAAATAAAAATCACGACGTTTCGGAGGCAACACAAGCTTTCGTCTTCAGGTGGAACCGTCACAGCACGACTGCTGCATCAAATAAGTATTTTACTTTTATTAATTTTAATTTTTTTTACCTACGTGACTTTACTGAAAAAACCTAAGAATATAGTTCTAAAATAAATGAGTTTTCACTCCGGATTTAACAGGCCTTCGTCCAGTAGTGGATAGACCATGACTGCTGCTGCCGCTGCTGGTGACGATTGGTGGCTGTGAGCAGCCACGGCTGTGAGATTTAATCAGAAGCGGGGGCGGGACAATGGAACGAGCGGCAGCTCTCCGGTCTCCCCAGCGCGTCGCCTTACCGAGTGAAATATGTGCTCGTGTGCAGGAGCTCGCAGAACCAACATTGCCCCGAGAGGGAAGGGAGGGAGGGGAGCGGCGGCGAAAGAGAGGTAATGGAGGACGGGAGGGAATTGACAGAGGGTAGTGCTAATGAAGGGAGGGAGGGTGGGGAGGTGATGGAGTAGGGAGGGTGGTGATGCAGGTCGTGAAGGGATGGAGGTGATGGGAGGAGGGAGGTGATACAGGAGGGAAGTGATACAGGAGGTAAGATGGCGAGGGAGGTGATTCATAGAGGGACGTGTTGGAGAGAGGGAGGTGATTGAGAGAGGCAGATTACGGAGGAAGGTGATGCAGGGAGGTGATGGAGGAAGGTGATGCAGGGAGGTGATGGAGGGAGGTGATGGAGCGAGGGGGGTTATTGGGAGGTGGGATAAATGAGATTGCAATGCTTTTGTTCGGTTTTTTCGTCATCCAGTCTGCATATCGCATTCATTTATTTCGCGTGCAAAACATCAGCTCCACTATTTGCCTATATTATTATAGGGATGACTGTGATATAATTTTATATATGAATCATTTACGTGCCTTTTATAATCCGCTGTGCTTGAGGAATCCTGTGTGGGAGTAACGCATGTTCTTATGCGTATTTAGAGTCATGATATTGACCGTGACATAAATAAGCGGGCTTGGGTAGGACCAGAGGTGGGACAAAGTCATTGTTATGCAAGTCCAAGTCGAGTCGCAAGTCATCAAATTCATGACTCGAGTCTGACTCGAGTCCAAGTCACATGACTCGAGTCCACATCTCATAGGTGGGACAAAATCATTGTTATGCAAGTCCAAGTCGAGTCGCAAGTCATCAAATTCATGACTCGAGTCTGACTCGAGTCCAAGTCACATGACTCGAGTCCACATCTCATAGGTGGGACAAAGTCATTGTTATGCAAGTCCAAGTCGAGTCGCAAGTCATCAAATTCATGACTCGAGTCTGACTCGAGTCCAAGTCACATGACTCGAGTCCACATCTCATAGGTGGGACAAAGTCATTGTTATGCAAGTCCAAGTCGAGTCGCAAGTCATCAAATTAATGACTCGAGTCTGACTCGAGTCCAAGTCACATGACTCGAGTCCACATCTCATAGGTGGGACAAAGTCATTGTTATGCAAGTCCAAGTCGAGTCGCAAGTCATCAAATTCATGACTCGAGTCTGACTCGAGTCCAAGTCACATGACTCGAGTCCACATCTCATAGGTGGGACAAAGTCATTGTTATGCAAGTCCAAGTCGAGTCGCAAGTCATCAAATTCATGACTCGAGTCTGACTCGAGTCCAAGTCACATGACTCGAGTCCACATCTCATAGGTGGGACAAAGTCATTGTTATGCAAGTCCAAGTCGAGTCGCAAGTCATCAAATTCATGACTCGAGTCTGACTCGAGTCCAAGTCACATGACTCGAGTCCACACCTCTGGGTAGGACGCTTCACTTGTAAGGGGTGATGACCGCTGGTCGAGACTAACGATGGAATGGCAGACAAAGGGGCTGGCGAAAAATGAAATCTGCCGTAAAGATGCAGAAACGGCATCACACGGCGTCTGCAAGTGGACAGATCATGGCAGCTGATTAGACGTTGCTGCACTTGCGTTGCGTACATTTAGCAGCACCCCGGAGAATGGCCTTGATTTGTTCATCGCTGCACAGTTGTCTTTTATTGTATTGTAAATGTTGGCACAATGTATTGGGGATCGCGGTGATTCTCGGCAAGTTGCCTTTGGGACCCGTGTCTCCGTCGACCGGGCAGGCGCGTGTGGTCTCAGCCTTGCGACCCATTCTTCTTCTCCACGCGGCGGCCGAGTGAACAAACGGCATCCGTCAGTTGTGGGCTGCCCGGCTCTGCCACAAGAGGCCTTTTCTTCGACGCGACACTGAATACAATCGACTTTAATTTTCATCCAGCCGTGATGTACTGGATGTATGCTGAACTTCTTTCGCACCGTACATAGCGTCACAAAAAGTCAGACCCCCCCCTCAAATATGACGTCACAAAGCTCTGCCCCCCCTCGAAAAAAAATAAAACATGCCTCAAATCGCTTTAAACTATTGTCATTGTAGTGCGTATTTAATGTGGCGCTGCACTCTGATGTTGTAGGAGAAAACATGTATTCAAAAGTCTATTTAATTAAGTAGAACGTGTTGTCTATATTTATTTAAAGTTGCGCATTTTGATGTGACGTCACATTTCTCAAACCCCCCCCTCCCTCGTCACAAATGTCTGACCCCCACCCCTCCTAGGTGCGTGACGTCATTTATGGACGGCCACCAAGGTCCGGCATCCAACCCACGACCTCCTGCGTAGCCGGCGAAGGAGTTAACATCTCGCCACCGCGGTGACCCTAACACAGAAGACGTCAACCCCATTTGTCAATAAACGGTGTGCTATGAAGAAGGACCATTGCCCGAAACGTCGACGTATTGAATATCTCTCCTGTTATCGCGGCAGTGTCTTCGACGAATGTGTCCAGTGGTGCGTTATTGTTAACGTCACAGCAGCAGCAGCAGCATCACCACACAATACATTTAATATATTGTGCATGAAAAAAATACAACAATGAAACAAAAACGAAGGTCCCATATTGAAAACAATGTTATAAATTTTGATTTAAAGCTTTCCTGACTGCAGGGATTCATATCCTTGGTTCTTTCGGTCAAGTCACGTAGAAGGGAAATAATAAAATAATAATTAAAAAATGTATATTTTAAATATACATTTTTTATTGTTTTATATTTGAAATATATTTTTTTATTGTTTTATATTTTTATTATTGTATTATTTCCCTTCTACGTGACTTTACCGAAAGAACCAAGAATATATAATGTTATAATGTCCACCAGAAACATTGACGGCCTTCCACCAATCCCCTCGTGGTGGACGCAGCTGCCTCTGAAACGGCTAACACGTTACGTAACCACCAACGGAACATCAACATAACATAACGCATAATTATCATTTCATTAACATAGAATTAACATATTATATCATTCCCGTTCATTAGCATCATATCAACATTACCATTACATCACCATAACGCTGCGAACATTACGCGATGATGTAATCACATGCGTTCCACGTCATCACAATAACATTGCGCGATGATGTAATCACACGCGTTCTACGTCATGACGTTAACATTGCGCGATGACATCATGCAAACTAAACGCACGACTCACGTTGCGAGCAGCGCAGTAACAATTGCAGTGACGTCACTACCAAGGTAATGACGTCAACGTTACAAATGTATTAAACGCTGTGCCCTGAATAGGAATAAAAATACAAGAGGCGACGTTTCGGGCAATGACCTTTATTCAGAGCATCAGTTAAACTGGGTGGGAGCCCGAGTATGCGTTTGTTAGTAACTGAGTGCGGTGTAAAAGCAGAACAATTTGGTATAAGAAAATATTTTATAAATCCCAATCATAAAAAAAGAATTGTATTTAAAAAATAACGTTTACAAAAAAAACCACTCCAATGGCTATCGGTAAATTTTGGCTGGCTGCCTTTAGAACCGATTGACCCAAGGTTCAAATCTGACCACGCTAATTTTTGTTTTCCAGGCTCGCGCGGTGATTTCATCAAGAGCCCTGTGGAGCCTCGTGACGTCATCATGGTTCAGTGGCTTAGCACGGGGCACGTTGAGGTTGCGGGTCATGCAGTCGCGGGTTCAAAGCCAACTTGGTTTTATTTTTTTTATTTTTTGTATATATTTTTTTTACCGTTAAAAACACAAATGAAACGGTTATTTTTAAAATACGAATTTTATTCATTCATAAAAAATACATATCAAGGTAACAATGTAACAGCTGTTGATTTAAACACCAGGATGGCCTTAGCACCCAGAAAGCCGTTGTGGTGCAGTGGTTCGCACGAATGTCTCCCGAGTTTTGTCTACCCGGTTCAAATCCCGGCAATATATTTTTGGGTGTATTTGCAATTGTTTTATGACGTCATTACACAACTGTAAACATACGCGATGACGTCATTGCGTAATCTAAACCCGCGCGATGACGTCATCGCGTTCACATTACACCGCCACCTGAGCGCAGTGCAATCACTACACCACACGGAGCACCATGCATTTGTGCGAGAACACGGTGGCTCACGGAAATGCAACGCAACCTCCGAGGCGAAAGGTGCAAGGTTCGAATCCTGGTTAAGAGGTGAGTGGTGAAATATTCGATGTGGCAAGTGTCTATAATGTGGCAAGTGTCTATAATGTGGAAAGTGTCTATAATGTGGAAAGTGTAATATGATCTGAAACGTATTAACACGTGGAGAGTGTAATATGATGTGAAACGTACTTAACACGTGGAGATGGGAGCTAAGCTATGGAATGTGGTGACTTGGCCCAGGTGTGGATGATGGTAACCATGTGTGATGTCTCTGTACGAAGTGCAGGTGGAGATGAAGATCCAGCTTGAGTGAGACCTCGACCAGCCGTGAAGGGGACCCAAATAGGGAGTGACCTGGAAGAAATTTATTATTTTTCAGCATTTCGCTAATACAACTTTTTGGCCACTAGGGGGCGCTGTTCTACCAGTAGGGGGCGCTGTTCTACCACTAGGGGGCGCTGTTCTACCACTAGGGGGCGCTGTTCTATGGGAATACCCATTGCAAATGTACATTTTCTGCAAATAAACGCGTTTAAACCGGTTTTTAGACGTATTTATGCTTTTATGCAAAATTACGGTGAAATCTACTTCTGAAAGTGAACAAAAATGGTAAAACAGTAACATTTACCCACAGGGGCAGGCGTCGGATTGCTGAAATTGTGCATAACCACTGCTGTTTTCACACCAATTGATTGTTTTACAACAAAATACCACCAAAACATTAGATTTATGAAAAACATAACCGTACAATATCTCCAAACTAACAACACATAGCCATTGAAATCTTTAAAACCCCTTTAAAACAATAACCAGTGGTGAAGTATGGTCAAATAACCCCCATGATTTTTACAGATTTGCAAGGCACTCATCCAGCAGTGGACTGACAAAAGGGACTGTGGACATATGTACAAACAGCAATCATTAAAAGGGTTAAAAAGGAGCAAGACGTGGCCAAACGATCCAGTTGTGTAAATTTGAAGAAAATAAATTACATGTGACTGATAACATTTTCTCCGGGTGCTTCGGTCTCCAATCCACACGTATAAACACCCATCAAAAACTGCCTGAAAACCACTTCAAATATAAGTCCAATGCAAGACACTCCTGAAAAAAGAGTGACTTTTCTGGATAAATCAGTGAACTGCACTCCAAAGACCCTTCCCCTACTCCAGTCCAGGTTTAATCTCTTCCCTCTCTTCCTCTGCCTGTGACACGCTCTATAAATCACCATCCTTTCCCTCTTCAATTTGTTTCCTCCTATCCCTGTGCCCCTGCACAAGTAACACCACAACAAGCCCCGCCATCCCTGTGCCCCGAACAAGTAACACCACAACAAGCCCTGCCACCCCTCTGCCCCGAACAAGTAACGCCACAACAAGCCCTGCCCATGTGTTCCCTCGCTTCCGTGGCAATGATTCGCCACCACGTGTCTGTTCGCCGCCCAAATATCCACAACACGCACATTAAGCACAGGGCGATGTGCTGCGGATTTCACTGCGAACGTCGCCTTTAAAGGGCGCCTTTCAAAATCTAAATAATCATTATTTATATTGTTATCATCATCTGTCTGACTTGAGAGTCCCCGCCCGTGTCGCCTGACTGTGGAAATAAATCAACCCTGGCTTTGGTCATCCGAGTCCGTCCACTGCTCCCCTCGTCTGGTTATAAATAAGTAATAAGAAAAGGTATTCCATAGATGTGCTCTGGTCTGACGCTGTTGAGACGAGACAATCAAGAAGTCTGTCGCTGGTGTAAGCCAATCAGTTTACAAGACGATGCCATCTATGACAATCGGAGCGTGTTCTTTGGGTCTTTCGGTAAAGTCACGTAGATAGGTTCAACGAAACAACAAAGAGAACAAAAAACTACGACGTTTCGATCGCAACACCAGCGGTCGTCATCCTGATTATCATTATCCTGATGACGACCGCTTGTGTTGCGATCGAAACGTCGTAGTTTTTTGTTATTTCATTAAACCTATCTACGTGGCTTTACCGAAAGACCTAAAGAATATGAATTCCTGCAGTCACGAAAGTTTTAAGTCAAGATTTCAGAACACGTTTGTTTGCACGTTTTGCCTCGAGTACGTGCCATTAATGCAGACTTGCTGCCTCGCAAGAGGTCTCTATTTGATGTTTGAACATCTTAACACCTGTTTTATTGCAAGAAAAGGCTAAACCTATTCTTGGTAAATAAATGATTCACTCGCGACGTGAACCAACCACTCCCCCTCTGTGTACGGGGATTTCATTAGCGAGGCTGCTGCCGAGGAGACCGCTCGCGTCCCTGGGACATCAGCAGAGACAAATCCCGACAATCAGGAAATAGGCACTGGTGATGTGACGCTACCAGGCAACGTGAATCATCACGTACACAGCCGGAGGAACGCCATACGACCGTATCAACCCATCTCATCAGATCTCATGAGCTAAGCAGGATTTTTGAGCCTGCTTATTGCTTGGATGGACGACCACCATGTAGGTGACAGGTGTTATAGGCTGCTTGGACTGTGATGGGCAGCGAAGGGCGGTTTGGCAAAATCATTATACGTCTATGCTCCCCGCCTTCGCCAACCCGAACGGATCAGCGTGGTGAAGCATGGTTACGTACGGTGCGAAAGAAGTTCAACACACATAGCGGGGAGGCCCTTATCCAGTACTGGATAAGAACCACAATGTATGTGGATGTACGTTTGTCTGATGGTGCTTTTGCACGTATACTTATTAAATCCAGATTTTTGTGCCATTGTATTCTAGTGCGATTGTATTACGTTTTACTATACATAGGCCTTTCTCATACGTAAACATATACCCAGTAACACCTCCACTTGCAGTTCACTGGGCGTAAACTGGCATCACGTATAGCTTGAAACTCAATGAGCTTTCCAGCGGATACATAGAGCGCATCTTTTGGGCTGTGAGTAAAAGGGGTTAAAGTCTTTCCGAGTCCACACCGAGTTGAACACCTCCTACCCGACTCTCCCACTCAATCACACCCCGGCCGCAAAGCCGCCACTCACCGTGAATCCCACACAAGACAGCCGCAGGGAGGCGGAAACTCACGCCGAGACGGCTCCGGGTGCTCGGTCTGCAGGCTCCAGGTGCAGGGTCTCTAGAGTCCAAGTATACGGCCCAGGATACAGGTGCAGGGTCCAGCCAGGCTCCAGGTTCAGGGTCAAGGTTCAGGGTCCTGGCTCCAGGTTCAGGCTCCAGGTTCAGGGTCCTGGCTCCAGGTTCAGGGTTCAGGGTCCTGGCTCCAGGTTCAGGGTTCAGGGTCCTGGCTCTAGGTCCAGGGTCAAGGTTCAGGGTCCTGGCTCTAGGTCCAGGGTCAAGGTTCATGGTCCTGGCTCCAGGTTCAGAGTCAAGATTCAGGGTCCTGGCTCCAGGTTCAGGGTCAAGATTCAGGGTCCTGGCTCCAGGTTCAGGGTCAAGGTTCAGGGTCCTGGCTCCAGGTTCAGGGTTCTGGCTCCAGGTTCAGGCCCTGACTCCAGGTTCAGGGTTCAGGGTCCTGGCTCCAGGTTCAGGGTCCTGGCTCCAGGCTCCAGATGCAGGGTCTCCAGGCGTTGTATGCACGAAGCTATGCCACCTTTGCTTCTCCTATACAGTTCCATGCCGTCCCACACCGTTTGTTTTTCAATCTCCCTTCTCAGCGGCTGCGCTTTGCAGCGATAATTCTACAATCCACCTGCTCGCGTCACCTTCACCTGCACACGTCACCGATCACACCACAGCCCGGAGTCGAACACGGAGGAGTGTGCGGACACTCTGCGGTCCCGAGGCACTTCCCACAATCGCCGTAAAATCTCACCCAGAGTTTGAGCGCGTAAGAGTCGGATCCGTCCCGCGCGATGACGCCGGGACCCGTATCGAGATGGCTCACCTGGCCGGTCTTGCGGGTTCCCCAATCTGTGCACGACTGGGCCACACGGCTGTGTGTCCTACACACAAAAACACACCTGTGGACACGCAGACGCGCGCGTGTGTGTGGTGTGTGTCGGTGTCGGTGTGCGACAAAACCGGCGACCCACGTTCGATTCCCACTCACGAGCAGTAACAGTGGCGGATATTTGAACCGATCCCGGGCCTCTCCTAGGTCGTTTCGGCCTTAAATGAGTACATGGTGCATTGTGTACAAATCACCACTGGCGAGACAAAGGCGGCCGGGCGTGGTGTCGGTCACCCAGCCCCTCCGCGTGACGTGCTCGCAAAACAGCACTTGCCCCATTAGTGTTTTAAGTTACATTTGGGGGGGGGGGGGGGGGGTGCATGTCTTTTTGCGTGCACGTGGGTATTGCTTGTATATCTGCACATGTGCCGGATGAATGGGTCGCAATCCGTCTGGCGTTTTGGCTTTAGTCGCCACCCTCTCCTCTGCCGGGACGGAGGCGAATTACTTGGCCGACGGATGATTGCGATCGTGGTCATTTTGACGTCGGGAGCGCCAGGCTGAAAGCGAACTCCGTGGAACGACGCCGCGAGCTTGATATTAATGACTGGGGGTTACATTTGTTGTAGATCGATTAAGATTCACCTGGGGGGGGGTGTGCACGGGCCCATCAGAGCCCCTCCCCCCTACCCCCGACCCTGCACACCCCCCGCCCTCATTGCGGCTGAATCCCATGCCCCACGTGTATAATGTATCGACTTTTTTTGTTACTAATTGAATTAAATTTTAACTAATTCTATGTGTCGGATTTCGAAGAGAATCGTTTTAAACGGCAACAAAATGTACTTAACTGTTGATTGAAGAAATGTTCCGCATAATTTTAGACTTTTAATTACATATATATTGCATATTGTTTGAAGGCAACTTGGTATTGGTGGCGGTGAGCCGCCACCACCAATTCGTCGTAGGATTGTGCCAATCCACATTCCTATGACGGGGGCCAGTGTACCCATGCGATTCATCTCTGTTGAGGTCCCACAGAGCAGCGTTGTTCGTCTTTGCCAACCGCGGAGAGATGATGGGCTGAGTCGCGACTCCAGCCAGCAAATGAGCGGACGACTGAAAATTCTCGATCATCCACTGCTTGGCTCGCGAGCAAACCACATTTGTGCACGGTTCAACTAAGGACGCACGTGACCTGACCGCCCCTCCCTGAATCAGCCCCGCCTACTTTTCATAGCCACGCCCACACAACCACTAGCACCGAGCACACGTGGAGCGACCTTAAAATCCTGGCTATTTTCTAACGCCAGCCTCACCTACTCCCCCGTTAGGTCAGTGGTTCTTAACCTTTACTGCAGCCTTGCACCCCTTTGGTTCTCAATCGTAAAAATAAAATGTATAATGTGAATAAATGCATAGGTTTGAAGAAGAATAAATGCATAGGTTTGAAGAAAAACAAAGTAGTTATATTTACGTTGACGTGATTAATGTGTTTCGATGATTTACCTTCAAACAAAAATCTTGCCATGTCTCGTACCCCCAGGAAGGGCATCTCGCACCCCAGGTTAAGAACCACAGCTTCAGGCCCTGCCTATGGGTCGGGTCTATGCGCCCTTTGCCCGCGAACCATGATGGCCAGAACATTTTAAAACCGGGGACAAAATCTTGAACTTTAACAAAAAAAAACTACTTCAGCGAGGACACTGGGCTACGGAGTGGGCAGCCTTTCTGAAACCGCTGGGGCTGTCCCGGCGGAACCGGGAAGTTTTGGTGGCAGCTTTGTCGGTGGCACGTGCGAGCTGATGGGCTGACATGAGCCAGTGTCTGTGGGAGTGGGAATGTGGGATGGGGAAGGGAGGCAGTGCGGAGCTATGCAAGCACTTGCGCCTCGGACACCGCGGGTCGAACAATGGGAGGGAATTATTCACAGAGATGCCCCCGCACAACGGCCCTTTGTGCAGAGTTGCCATGGCCACATCTTGACGAACCCAGAAAGGGCAGCAGCTTCATGTATGCGCCATCCCCTTACTTCCACATTACACAGCTATTAGCACCCATCCACCCGCCACCAGCAGCATCCACCCACCCATCACCACCAGCAGCACCCATCCACTCACCACCACCAGAAGCACCCATCCACTCACCTGCAGCAGCAGCAGCACTCATCCACCAGCAGCAAGTACCCATCCACTCACCAGCAGGAGCACCCATCCACTCACCACCACCAGAAGCACCCATCCATCCATCACCATCAGCAGTACCCATCCACTTACCACCACCAGCAGAAGCACCCATCCACCCATCATCACCACCATCAGCAGCACCCATCCACCCACTACCACAAGCACCCATAAACCCATCATCACCACCAGCAGCACCCATCCACTCACCAGCAGCACACATTCACGCACGAGCAGCAGCAGCCATCCATCCACCAGCAGTACAATCAGTAGCCGAACGTCAAGTACCAGAACTACCACCTGCACCACCAAAGTAAACCACTGTATAATACGTAGGCTTTCGCGACCAATATCATCCATAATAATTTTTTTGGGGGGTTAGATCGGGTAAATATAAACGTGTCGTTAAACCCACCACCACCCGACACAGCCAATTAGGAAGGTTTGTCACGGAAACAGAACGTGCCAATTCGTTACGAGTACAGCACACCGGTGTGTTGGAGAGCAAATCCACTACATTTACAATCTGGATATTTAGCCAGTAGGCTGTCCGCCTGATGATGCTAGTTGTAATTACTGATGTTAATTTGCGCTCCTTTCAACTTTTCAGCAGCGGAACTACACGAACTACTGGACATCTGTGAATAAAGAGCTTTAAAGTTAATCGGATTCTTACAGTATAAAGATTCAGATTTTCTTCTGAAGCCCTCTCGGCGTGGTAAACGGACCTCGGCTTTGGCATGTAGCTCCCAAACATCGTGCCATCACACACAAGGATAGAAAATAGAACCAGGACCACATCTGTCGTTTCCTCCGAGTAATTTCAACGGTCATAAAATCAAACTGATGTAGTGTTATAGCGCCGGCTAGCGACCAGCAGCGGCAACGGTGGTGGACAGACAGTGTACACAAAGTGACACACTGAAGCGGTGTGCTTTCGCTAAGTTGTCCCCACCTGAAGAAGGATGCTTGTGTTGCGCCCGAAACGTCGTGATTTAATTTATTTAAATTTGTTTTACCTACGTGACTTTACCGAAAAAAACAAAGAGTATGAATCCTTGCAGTCACGAAAACTTCAAATCTAGAAGACAGTGCACACGCCGGTGAGCATGTGAGCGGGTGTGTCGGCAGGGCGGAGGAACTGGGACAAGGGTCATGGAGGGCCCCTCTCTGGAGGCCCCTGGAACCTGCTCGTGGGTTCGAGAAGGGAGGCGCGGCCAGGGCGGAGCCAGGCCGCGCCGGTAGCATAAAGTCACGTAGATAGAACAATAATAATAAAAAAAATCACTATGTTTCGATCGCAACACAAGCAATTGTTTTCACGTGAAAAAATGCTATTTGCTTGTGTTGCGATCGAAACGTCGTGATTTAAAAAAATATATATATTTTTCGATCTACGTGACTTTACAAAAAGACCCAAAGTGTAGGGCAGTAGGCGTCGGATAACGAGAGAGGAGGACGATGTCGTCAGCGATGGGAGTGTGTGGGGTGTTGAGGCGACGCAAACCCGGTAGCCGCGTTCATCATAAAGCGACGACGTATTTGCGAAACAACGTACAAATGGGGAGGAGGGAGGGAAGATGTAAATCGGGGTATTACTGGCCCGGTATTTCTTCGCTCGAACGACAACAGTCGCCCACCTTCACCAGCGTGGTGAAGTATGGCCAAACAACTCCCCCGTGTGCCGCGCAGCGCGGTGGGGCTCTCATGCAGCGAGTGAATTTCAATTGGTAGCATTCTGGATGGTGACCGTTCACCTCCTAGAGCAATGGACGCGCCTCGTTGGCTCGCAAACTCCTCTTACCTCCCACCCCCCTGGCCGTTGTCCGAATGGATTTGCCCGTGGGACTCGGCGATACGCGCACGCCACCTCGTGGTGGCAAAGCGAGGCTACGGGTTTATTTATGGGACTTGTTATCAAATGATACAAAAAAATTGCTTTTTTTCCCATTACAGGAGGTGTTAAGATGTTCAAACAACAAAAAAGACACCTACTACGCAAAGCATCAAAAAGTCTGCATTAAACCACACGCGTGGAAAAGTATGCAACACAAACACGCCTCGATAAAAATTGTCGGTCGGGTAAAAATGTGATATTGGAGCCACATTTGCACCTTCAAACGAAGTAAATAATGTAAGTAATCCAGTACAAGGTTAGATTACACCCAAGATGGATTACAGCAAACGGTGAAGAAACATTACACACCAACCTTCGATGAACAAACCAAGACGTTTTTGGCAAGCGGATGAATGCAGACGCGACAGTTTCATCTTAAGGACGCATTTTATACAAAAAAAAGGCATAATCAGCGGTAGTTAATTCCACTGCTGGATGAAGTTATGGAAACAAATTGCCACCTGCCATGCTCCCACGATGCACAAATTCACAAGGCACCTGCAACATCGATCACATGGATCCATCATCTCACAGGAGAGCAATCCTCCCTCTCGGACGAATTCCATTCTTTTATTTTAAAGTGGGTGGATGATAGTTTTTTTAAACAACAATTCTAGGTACGTAATTTACATTAAAATGGTTTGGGAATTTCGATTGTTTGAGATTTGATTGAAAGGAAATGTTGCATCGGTTAGAAAAAGTACTTTCAGAAACAACATAAAAAAGACATTCCAATTGGTATTATTTTAAATCTAAAAGTCAAAGTAATTATGAACAGTTGCCAATAAACTGTGGTGAAAGTGACGTGAAAATGTAGTCCTAAAAGATGTGCAGAAACTAAAAGTTGCACTTCTAGTACTCGGAAAGAAAAAAAGGTTTGGTAAAATGATAGCTCATGAGGAAATATTTACTTTAATTTAAGATCAGAAATTTGGTAGTTGATAAAAAAAATCTAAAATCTTTATTTTACAAAATGGTACTAATTTTATCCGAACCCCCATCCCCCCCCCCATTATTTATAACATGGGAGTATCATGAAAGAGTTGGAAAGTGAAAGTCTTATTTTTCATTGCAACTTTTTAAAAGATGCAAACTCATACCAAATGCCTGAGGGTGAAACAAATAATCAACTTTAATAATTTGGGGGCAGGTCAAAGAATGTAACGTGAAAATCGTAAAATCAACCAATGCAACTTAGTTACACAGCTCACGTCTGAATAAGAAAAAGCAATAGGCGAGTAAAATGTTTAAAAAAAAAACGCATGGGGTGAAGGGGTGGTGTAGTGGTTCGTGCACTGAGCTATTGACCTCACAATCGGTTCAAATCCTGGCCAAAGCCAAGGAGAGGCGAGAAATCTCTCTCGACCCGTCATCCTCATCCCGTCCCCACCGTGCACCGATTAGCATGGTGAAGTATAGCGAACAAACCCCCATGATTGATACTTGGATGGCATTTCTTCCCCACCTTCCCCAAAATCTGAGTTAAAGAAAAAAGTATTTCAAAACATGTGGGTGATGTAGAGACACCTGTAAATAAACGCTGGTGTATAAACGCATGGTGCCAATGCACGAGACAAAAACAGCGTCAGTTATAAATAGGCATATAAATTTTATTTGCAGAAGGTCATTACAAAAACATTAAATTGTACATCTCACAGCTCAAAATTGTATTTTCAGTCAATAGTATGACCCATGACATTAAGGAATATAGCCAGTTTGTTCGTCCGTTCCAAAAAAGCATTACAGTATACAACACAGATTGTGAAAAACCCATGAGCACCCCCCTAATCCGTCGTCCGTTTTTTTTGAAAATATCACAATGAGATTATCAATCTTGGACACCCGACTCTGTAACGAGCGAAGGTGGCGCATAACAAAATCGCACCAATTTTTGTACAGATTTACCGAATGGAAAATAATAGATCCCTCCCCTCCTCCCCCCCAAAAATTCCCATTGTTCTGCATTTGACAAAAAAAAAGCATGCACTACGAAAAAAGTCAAAGTGTCAGCATTGAAAATTATTTAAGCATTTGCCGCTTGGATGTTCCACTTTACGTACAGTATCCGCAGAGTCCCAAATTTTTTAATATGTATGTACATGTTGTCATGGGTCGCTGCCACAATGATTTAAATAAGGCATAAACTTGCACAGAACTGATAATGCTAAAATAGTGCTTATAAGTAGGCAAAATTTTGTTTCTCTACAAATTCAAATGCAGCTATATGTACACATAAAAAGGTAGTTTCCTAAATTTTAATTTATATTACAAAACAGACAAGGTATATTCTATATACCCATGTATGGCTGAGTTAAGGGACCGTTGTTTTATTTTTTGAGTCCATGGCTGGTGTCTGCGCTGAGCCTAGCGGCGAGCGAGCACACGTCACCGAGCCCACGCGAGCGGCAGTTTCCAGATCCATGGATGGGATAGGCGCAGTACAACTCCTCCTATACATCCAGTGGTGTAAACTTTCCACTGTATAATCTCGCTTTTCAAAAAAAATAATCCGATAATAAATAATAATAAAAAATACAAGGAGAGAGGAAAAAAAGCATATCAAAGGATTCTTCATGGTTTGAATTCTAAAAATCATGACGTTAACCCTCTGTGCAAAAATACATTTAAAAATATTTTTTCTTTACACTGTTTGCGCAAACGTGTGCACTTAAATTATAAACATTTACATCATACGATGAAAGAAATGTATTCCTAATGTATTCAGCAAAAAATAAAATGTTTTAAACGAATACTTTGTTTTTTAGTTTTTTGTTTATTTAAGCAGTTGCACAGCATGCCTGCTCCATTTGTAATCCAGTCGAGAGGGCGGAGAAATGAAAAACCCAAGCAAAAAAAAGTGTCACCTTCTGATCCACGTTTTGCCAGACACAACTTTGTCGTTTATGGGTGGCGTTTGCAACTTGAATGGGGTAGGTAGCTGCCCTATTTTGACTGTGTCATGTTCTCTATCAGTGGCAATTGGCCAGCTCTGGGTTTTGGTTAGTCAATGGCATCTCTAGAAAAAGTGCACTTAAAAAAAATCACAGAAACAAAAATACATGAAGTTGATAACCACCATCAACACCTTGCATGTGTATAAATCATGGGCGTCACAGTTTTCAAAAGGTGCATAGGACTTCCAGGAGAACGGAGGTGCGTAGATGGTGGAATACCACCACATTGTGACCGGGCAAGTGGGTGGGACTAAAATGATTCGAGCTCAGGAGTGACAGATTAAACGGGCATCATCAACATCGGGAGTGTCTGGGTCCGGTGACTAAGGGCAGAGTAGAGTGCATGCGAATGAGAGAAGTTAATGGAGCGCAGTCAAAAAAAAACACCACTCACGGTAGTCTATTCTTGTAGTGATAAACAAAGTGTTGCTGCTGTTAAACCTGTGCAAATTTGGGACTGGACGGCGATGCTAACCAGCGATTTAAGAGGAATCCTATATGGCACTTAAAAATTAATCCATGGTCACCTGCTGCTCTACTCAAAATAAAAAAGTGCACCTGTGGCAGACAATTTTCCACCTCGGAGTAAGTGTTTAAACGGTGACTTGTGGAAGGTCATTTTCTTTTTTTAGGACACAATCCCAGGTGACGCTAAGGCTCGATTGATGAAAGCATAAACACTACAAAGTGATGTCACAGTTTGGCATTGGTGTTCTGGCAGATATGTACTTAGTGTTCTCTTGAAAAATGTAACAAAACCCCGAAGGAGTTTCTACCAAGTAGAAACTTAGAAAAAAGGGGTGTGTTGTTTTGTCCTGATTTTAAATTATTCTCCCTTCCCCCATAACAAAAAAAATCAAACACTAGGTCCAGCAGTAAGCAAAAGCAGTCCACGTTATTGTTCTTACTTGTGACAGAGCATCCTCAGCACCACAAGCGATTGCGTTCAGCTCAAGAGTGTCGCTCGGGATTACGGGAAAACAAGGTCTTGTGGGTCGGGACAGAGCTACAGTGAAAAAAAAAACACCCAACGCTCTGTATCATTCAGAGTTGCCAACACCACGTTGCCTCCACCACACACAAAAAAAAATCGGACACTGGGTCCGCCAACATCATTGCCTCCCACCCCCTATTGCAAACGCCAAACTGAAAACGTCAGGGTTTTGGAGTCGTCAAAATGTTTACTTATCAAAAAAGGGCTGTTGTTCTAAAAAAGGTAGTTAATGTTTTTAGAAAGTTATAAATAATGGCATTGTTGTATTTCAGCGTGAGAAGGTATTTATTTCATTGTCTTTACAACTTGGGGACTTTGCTTAATTTGTAAATTTCAGCAACATTTAAAGTGGGAAAAATTTAATTACAAATGATTACACTGTGCAGTGCAGTTCATGTTTCTAACCCTGTACTTAAGTTTCGTTTGACAAACACAATTGCGTATAAATTAGGGTTTAAAATGGTCACTTGCCATTAAATTATTTAAATTCAAATTTAAGGGATGCAAAAATAATGCATCTATTGTAAAAAAAAAAACCTAATCTGTTGAGACACTAACAGTACTAACAGCCAGCACCATTAACGGCTATGATTTGTTCCACATTGAGACTTTAGAGGCAGCTGTGTTAGCAACCCTTTATGATTTCATTACTTATCCTCGCTTGACTTTACTGCATACGCATACCACCGACCGGTAGCGCAACCTCCTCCCCCTTGCACCATCTTCGTCGCAATCCTGCATCACGGCGTAACCGCACAGCGTCGCACGCGCCCGGCGACGCCATCAGTCCTTCGTGCCGTCACCAAACCAATCCCCTCCTCGAGGCCAGCCCATGACACCCTTACGGTTTTGGGTCGGACCGGTCTCACCAGAATCTGCATAGAGCGGATATTGACACATAACCAGTGGAACACTTCCTGAACTGTTGCTTTATTGTCCACGGACACTCCACCCCCCCCCCCCCCTCCGAGTCCTTCCTCTTACAGCAAAAGTGCTCGGGTGGGAGGCGTCTCACACGTTTGGTTTGTAGCCCCTGACGAGCCCGAGACCAGAGTCTCCCCCCCCGCTTGGATGCCCTGAAGGCGGCGAGTTGGCCGGTGGCACGGCCGGCCGAGGGGGCTAGCCGGCCGGGCTTTCTGGCACCGTCTCTCTCGTACCGTCCGATTTGAATCCAGGATGTTAGGGGGGGGGGGGGGGGGGGGGGGTCGGCAGCAGCGCCTGTCTGGCACCGATGGGGTGGCGGGATGATGTGAAGGCGCCCCTCCGCCGCTCCCCCAGGCGAATGCCGCTGGCCTCCACGGTGACACGACCAACCGGCACACGGTACCCTTCACCGATGGACCTTGGCCTGATAAACAATGTCCAAAACGTAGGCGAGAGATTACCAACAATGGCAAGGTGGCATGACAAACGTCAACATGTGCCAGGTGACTGCCTTACAGAAGGCGTAATTTACCCCCTCCCCCACCCAAGATTGAATGCCATATCAAGCACACTTTAGCATATTGTATTTAAAAAACCAAACATGCAAAGTTTGTTTGCCACTGTAGGAGAACCAAACGGCAACCACTGAAAAATGTTGCCACTCTGTAGATGTACCCCGGCAGTTAAAAATCATTCTATAAAGAGCATTATCAGTAGATCTTTTTTCAGAACAAGCCAATTAAAAGTCTATGAAACTGTGCACAAAACTGGCGTTTGTATTTTATCATCCCGATTGTGCCATCAGGATCGCGTCAGGAGACGTCATTGGTGTTTTGGAACTCTCGCGCAGCCCTGTGCATTAAGCGAGCAGCTCGTGGAAGCAGATATCACACAACTACTTTTAAAGGATGCCCTCAAGTGACCTTCACCAGCCACGCTAGGGGGCAGCACTTTTCCACATTGCTCTGCTACAACAAAAGCATACCATGGGCAAGTTAAACCAATAGTTTTAATGGTCAAAGCTGGAATTTGGGCAAATAAAGTTAAAACCAATTTTAAATTTAGTAGGTATTTCGTGCAGTCATTGGCGACTGGGCTGAGACGACTGCTACACTTCAGAATGTAAAAAAAAAATCATTCATTTCGACATCCAGATTCAAACACAGGCTCAGTGCTGCGATCTGTGCCAACGGACCTCTTTAAAAAAAGAGACCAGAAATAAAGAGAAAGACGCAATCCAAATATTCAACAGCCCGTATAGACAATTACTCGGGGTGCCCTCTGAAACATCAATGATTAAACAGGCTTTTAAGTTACAATTAAGTGGATATTTATGACATTCCAGTTATGCGATTGGAATGTCACTCCCACAAATGTCAGTGGGTTGAAATCAAAAGGTGCTGTAATTGGCCTGAAAGATGGTTTCAAAGTATCTTTCCTCTGAATTTGCATCCATTTCCCACTTGACGTGGGGGTTGTTTGACAATATGTCACCATGCTGGATATTGTGGTTTGGGGAAAGGGGGAGTAGTGGAATACAGGATGAGTTTAGATGTCATCTGCCGTGCAACCAATGACATCCGTGGTCAGGAATCACTCAGATCACCAGGTTCATAGTGCAGCGATTCACATCACTGCACCAATATTCCACCACATTTTCTTGGCGAGTAATACATATTAATTAGGTTTCGAGGCCACGGAACACACACACACACATATCTGCCAGCACTATTTTGGAGGCCAATGCATGGCGTTCAGTTAACTTTTCTTTTATATAAAAATAAAATTGTATTGATTAATGAATACAATGTATCTTACGTTTGGATTAGAGATGTCTTTAGATTTACTCACCGATTAATATCGGTAACAAGCATCGATATCGCGTGTGTACGAAATGATTAGAGGTCGCATTGAAAATGGAAAACGGGATTACATCACCTCTCTAAAAGGAGGCTACTACATTTGACCACGACTGCCTCTCTCTACATACAAAATAAACCCAAACGTTGTTATGTGGACACCAACTAAAAAAAAAATCCACTTTCCATTGTGGGATGCCTTAAAATTCCCTTAAGTCTTGAGACCACTTTGCAAACCCAAATAAAGTATGCCTATGCATACCCATTTCCCCTCGCGCGTACATGTACAGTACAACCCCTGTCAATCCACTCTGGGTAATGGGAGCTAATTTGACTACCATGCTGGTCTGTGCGGGTAGGTAAAAGGGCAGAGGAGCATGTGTGGATGCAGAGACGTATAGTACAATGTATTGTGCTGCAGGGACCTCTGCTGGATACCACGTGGCAGAGCCCAGAGCCACCTACGACTGCCTGGCGAGTAAGATTGGTCACCGATGCACGTGCACTTATCCAGGCGCCAAGCCTCCTCGGCTTCCGATCGGGAGCATTGCAGGGGACGGGGTCATAGGTCGTGTGTTTGCACGCACGACTGCCGAAAGGTCAATTCACAACTCAAAACCTGTTCAACGTAAACTGCGAGTTAGTGCAGTCGGTGGCTTCCCAATAAAATTTAGGAGGCAGTGTGGAGTGGTGCTGATCGTTCTAAAGCTCAGAGGCAAAATGTGGAAATTCCACATTCATATTATGGGGGAAGTTTTCAAAAGCAAAAAAAAACTAATGACCTTTCACAAAGTGGCACTCGGATTTATCGACCCCAGGAAAGCATGGAAGGCTGAATCCACACACTAGGACAAACTTCCAGATGTTAGGTCGTGCTGACTAGGAGGTTTACAGCGATTCAACTTGGGTCACAAAATGGAGATAACTTGCCATAAATTTGATTAAAAAATGAAATATATTTTTGCCAGTGGCGAATGTAGCATGGCCTCTAGTGGCCGGAGGAGTCAAATGAACCAATTAAAAATCAACATACATGAATTGAAATAATCGGTCATTAGAGGCAGGAGTCAGACAAATCATGAGACTTGCTAATAAAATCGACCAATGGATTAATGATTTCACATGCCTAACCATTGAAAATTGGAGGTAGCAACAAGCATGCTTTGTTACATCAACCTTTGGAGGTGGCTCGAGTTGGGGGCGGCAGGGCACAAGTGAGAACCTGGGATCGATTCCCAAGTCGGGCGCCTTTGTATTGAGTTGGTGCATTCTCCCCCTGTTCTTTCACGAGTTTCCTCCAGTTTCCCCATATAATTAGGACAATGTAAATCTCAGGTTCAATCAAGATATTTTCTTTGAAAAAGCCACAACTTACTCACATAGCAATCATCACCCCCCCCCCTACTGGCAAACTAATGCCCTCGCCGAGCTCGGTGTTAAGTCACCTCGTGCTACACAGAGACAGCTGCCAAATGGGATCTGCGCTCTGGGATGGTTTCATTACAATGACAGGATGATTAAAGTTCATTGATATATTGTATTCACAATAGCCTAGTTCATAAGATCATTTGAATCTTAAGCCAATTTGAACGCACGTTTAAAGTTAGTTTGAAGTGAAAACTCACAAAACAATCCATTGCTGCAGAATTTAGAAAACCAAAAATAACCTTTCCCGATGTTCACATCTCATTCGTTTCTCCGGACACCCGTGCTACCACCTCATCACAATCGCCGTGACATTTCTACCAGCAGTCACCGCAAATGACAAACACAAGCGTCATCTCCAAGCCAAGCCGAGAGTAATGTCATCCTTGATCCTCTTCCCACCAAACTCCAACCGCATACTGCCGATTCAATCAAGTACTATACACTACCAGATTAGTCCAATGTCTCCATCTCGTCTTCTGGGTTACAGCTCCTCTGGTCTTCAAAACTAATGCCATCAATCGTTTAACCGTTCCGAGACATCTGCAAGTTGCAGGGTGGATCCCGTTCACTGCCGAATCTCGGAACACGCAAGCGGTTTCCGCGTAAATGTTATTTAGGAGAGGCATGACCATGCCATTTTTTAAAGGAAATTTTACTCACCGCAGAACTGTAGCGTCACGACCGCACTCTAGGATAGCGGTCGCCAAACTGTGCCACACACCCTCCAGTGTGGGAGGGACTACAGGTACGTCATGGGAATGGAATTTGAAGAAAAACTGATGACTTACAAGGACGTCATCGGAATGGGAAAGTTAATTCCACCCTAATTTTTAAAAAAAATCAACAAAACTGAAAATGCGTTCCAAAAAAGGCCAAAAAAATGGGTCATCATCTCCAAGTTTTACCCACACCTCTACCGCCATGGTCTACATGAACGAGCACAATCGGACTTGCACCGAGGTTACTCTAGACTGCTCTCCTACCTGTGGCCAATGACAAAGCATCTCTCTTACCTCCTATTTCTCCATGTCCTAACCTACCGGGCTGCGTTCGACTCCAATATTACCAACCTCAGTCCAATTGCATACCCATCTTAATGTGGTTTCATCCTCGGATCGACAATTTCTCCAGCTAAACATCACCAAAACGGAACCAAAGCCTTGGCAGAGTTGAGTGCAATCTTGGGAGTCGTCATTAATCCCCAAGTTCTCATTCAACTTTGCAGACATTTCCATATCTGCAACTGCTTCCACACCTGCCACTTTCTTGCCTCCTTCCATCGCAGACTCTCCATCTATGCCTTCTCTATCCCAGGGTCGACTTGACCAATTGCAACTTTCCTCTACGGCCTCCCCAAAAAAACCTAGAAATCCAAAACACTGCCGCAAAACTCCTTGCCCACATGACCACAATGCAGTTCGTCGGGAACTGGTGGCCTTTCATAATACTTAAGGCTGGTAGCTTTTTTACTTTTACACAGTGCACACATTTGCGAGTAAAAAAAACAACTGTTTTCTGGCCTGCACACATTTTTTCCTGTTGCAATTAGGTTTTCCCTTGTCACCTCACCAGGATTTCAATCCACAGCTGGAAAACGAGACCACAATCACCCAAATCCTCCATTCCCTCCCACAAGCTTTCAATGCAGTGTAGAGTCGACTAACGGATGACCTTCATAGTTTTCACAATCCACCACGTACGCGTCTCCTCCTACCGCTCTTCGCTCAACTCGCCCTCCCACACGTGCTTTTCACTGCAACCAAGGCTCTCACCCAACCCTCCGTCGATTAGTTCCTTTGACGCTACATACCTCCCCATATTCCCTCCCTGAAGTCATCCAATGCTGTCGCCTCGCCTCTCCAAGTCAAGGTTCTTCCTTCCAATATTAGGAAGCCACCTGGGAGCTATACACTTTCAAATCTAAGGATTGAAAACTAATTGTTTAGAACTGGTGTGTGTGTTCAGTTTGTTGTCCTTACACCCCCACATCTACGACTAGAACGGTTGACTACGTACGGTGTGAAAGAAGTTCATACATACAAGAAATTGCATCTCCACAAAAAAACTCCCTATTGCAATGTTTCCTGCGATGCACATCACAATTGGGGTCAATTACCATTGGAATTGCATCAGTCATGACGAAATTGATTGCAATCGCAATGTAAATTAAATTTCAGCTAATAATGGCGAGTTGTAATTAGTTGACCAAGTGTGAAGCATGTCCCGCTATTTTCCACAGTCTTAGGTGGAGGAGCAGAGTCTAGGTTGGTTAATTTTGGTTTATTAGCACTCTTGAGAATCTCTTGAAAAAAATATATTAAACATGACTATATTCGTGTGCCGCACATAACAAAAAGGTCTAACAATAAAAGTTCAGCACCGTGCGCTTGTCTGTGTTGGATCACACCAAAGACTGACTGATGACACCTGCAACTGGGTGCCCCCGTTTGATGCCCGTGGCGTGGCTGACACAAATCGCACTGGAACCCACTTGCGGCTTGGCCATTCGCGCGTTCCAAATGGACAAAAAAAAAATTGGTACAATTTTTTTTTTTTACACCGGATTCGATTATAGATTCCACGACTTCGAAAACCGATTTTTCGATCAACTACCCTAATTGAGTCGCAACATAAAACCAAGTTGTCAAGGGCCGTGTCGCACTGCCTCGAAGCGCTACAACGGCACGCGGCGGCCAACGCGAGTGGCAGAAGAACGCACCTGCTGGACAATGCTATTGTTGGGCATCCCCGAGATTGACGGGCTCTTGCCGTGCACGCTGTTCAGGCTTGACGACTTGCAAGCCTTGCTCGGCTTGGGGCTGCTGGGCGCTTTCCGTTTCCTCCCTTCCGCAGGCTGCGCGGTGGTGGCGGTGGCCGGCGGAGGCGCAGGCGGCGGAGAGTGAGCCGTCGTCCTCCTGCGCTCTTCCACTCGCTGCTGCGGGGGTTGCCCGGTCCTTCTCCCGTCCTCCCCGTAGCAGCTCGGCGGGGGCTGGGACGAGCGCCGCCGGTTTTCCTCCGCCTGGTGGTGCGGTGTGGGCGGCGGCGGCCTGGCCACCCGCGAAGGCCGCCTCAGGTCCTCTGGCTGGTGGTGACTCGCGGCCGACAGCGCTGGCGGCGCCGTTGCTCCGGCCACGTCCGCGGAGGAGTCGATGCTGCTTACAACCACGCTCATCTGCCGAATCGAGTCTACCCCGGTCCTGCCCGCCGTCTCGGGCTTACCACCACCATTGCTGGTGCTGTGACCACCGCCTCCCTGGCCGGTGAAGGGCGGCGAGGCCGGGGAGAGGCTCGTCGAGCTGCCGCCCCCCGGCCCGATGGCCCCCGCACAGTGTTGTTGGCGCGGCGATTCGGCAGGCGAGCACGACGGCGACGAGTGTCGCGCTTTCTTCTCGGTCACGCCGCCGCCACCGCCGCCATCCTTGAGCTTTGCGGACTTCCCGAGCCGGTGCTTCGTCGGCCGGGACGTGGGGCCCGTCAGAGCGCCGCCGCCAGCCGCCGGGATGGAGTGCGGCGGCGCCAGCGCGTGGGCGGCGGGCGGCTTGAGGCCGGTGCCCAGCGCGGGGTCGAGGAACCCGAAGGTGGCGCCGTGCGCGCCGACGGGGAACGGCACGCCGGAAACCGACGGGGGTCCGCCGACGAACGTGGGCTCGGTGGGACTCAGGAAGGCCGGAGGTGGACTGAGCAGCATGGGCGCGTGGCCCGCGACAGACGGCAAGTACGTGGGGGGGAAAGAGAGCTGTGGGAAGCCCGCCGAGGGCAGCATGCAGCCCAGCGCCGGAGGAGGGGGGGACGAGACGGTGCATTCCGCCGCCGGAGGGATCTTCCTGGAAGGAGAAAGGAAGACATTAAGATGGGGAAGTGGCCATCTGGCTCAAGAGCTTAGAGCAGACAGACCATGACACAAATCCTAGGTACATTATCTACAAGTGCTTTAACTATTTGGTCTTATTACATAAAACACAAGGCAGCCATGCAAAGATAAACGAGCAAATCCACACGTCTAACTTGCCAATAAAAACTGGAGGTGTAAATATCAATCTTGATTTGAAGCTTTCGTGACTGCAGGAATCCATGCTCTTTGGTTCTTTCGGTAAAGTCACGTAGGTAGAAAAATAATAATAGATCACGACGTTGATTGCAACAAGCGACCGTCTTCAGGTGAAAGAATGAGACTCTTTTACCTGAAGACGGTCGCTTGGTTGTTGCGATCGACACTTCACGATCTATTATTTTTTTCTACCTACGGTGACTTTACGGAAAGAACCAAAGAGTGTATCAACGCGTGTAAATAAGAATTAATCAAGAGGAGGTGGCTTAAGTGGCTCAGAGGTCAGGGTGCTGAGCTGGCACTACAGGGGGAGCCTGGGTGCAATGCCAGGCTTCTGCCACCTGCAATTAAATTGGGTTCTCAAGTGTAGCAAGTTGACAGATCTCTGCCCCAGGGTCACCACTGACTGCACGAAAGAAAAGGCATAATTAAACAGGTTTCTGCACTTAAATTTGGCAAAATTTAAAAAGGTGCAGATTTATTAAAACAGATCTATTGACGCTCATGCGACAATGGGAAGGCGGACAGTGTGCCCTCTACTGTGTGAAGCATAAGCCTATTTAAAAAAGGAACGAGAGGTAGCTGCAAACCTCCACATTCGTGGGCTGCTCTCTCACAAAAAGGGGATCGGTCGCCACGCCAGGAGAGATCCGAATTAGATACTTCATCGAATGACATAACACCGATGGCACAATCGCAATAGATTTGGGGTAAAGCACATTTTTTTCAAATATGTTTTTTTTTTTAAACCAAAGTCAAACCTCACAACATGGGATATGATCAACGGTTCAAATTTCTTCCGTATTGTGAAACAGAAGCAATGAAGTTGCAGTTTAACCCGCGATGATGTGCAACAGAATGCAACCAAGATACATGCAAGCCAGCCGCACAGCCGAACGTCGGATTAATGAACAAGCATTAATTGTGCCAATTCTGCAACATAAACTTTAATTAGTTTTTTGAAAAGTAAAATGCCTTCTTGGAAGAGTTTCATTGCCAATTTTGCCCCAAAACCACAGATCTGTAGTATAGTGCGATTGGGTAGGCATATTTCACCGCAGCCGATTTGAAGCGCCAGGGTTATGTGGTTTCCGAGAAAATATTTTAAGTGACCTCGTACAGATGATTACAATATGCGAAGAGCATAACAAGAGACCATTAGAAAGAGCACAAGGACACACGGTCCAGTAGCGTAGTTGGCATGGGTCCTCGCGCAAGGAATGAAATGGGACCCCGTGTTCTACCACCGTCTCACTCTCCCCCCGGGTCCCCCGACTGCCGATGACGTGCAATGCCAGCGCGCATGGCCAGCGACGCAGGCCAAGGTGTCTCATGGGCAGTTTACACAACGCGCCTATCAAATCACAGCCACCCCGACTGCAGAACTGGACACTGCTGCTTCACAAGTCTAAAACAAACAAACAAAATCTGCCACCCTCCACAAACATCTGCATTGCCTATGCCCAAAAGCAAGTATTGCCAATGCCTCTAGCCAAACGCTAGTGCTTGTGTCCCCACCTACCTTCCGTTCCGTCTACCCACCGCACCTCTGTATTGCACAGCACCTGGGCCCCAATGCTGTCGAACCGCCTGTACATTAGATGGCCCATGCCATTGACACAGTTGTCCATTGTCCGATTGGGTGTGTGAATAAGTGCAAAACGGGACAGCAGTGAGAGAACTGACCGCCACAGCTGGGCGTTGAGGAGCCTCTCCGTCATGGAGGTGAGTGCGCCTCTGCAACGATCCCACCTCCGGTCATACGCGTAAAACCTGCTGTCCAGCCTCCGGCTCCCGAACGTGCAGTACTGCGGCACAAGGAGAAATAATCCAGATGACGCGGCACTATGCGGACACGGAATCCAGCAGCTCCCAAGCGTGCAGTGCTGCCGCACAGAGCAATACAATATCATGAAATATGGATTTACATGGCGTACAAACGTGACCACAACTCACGAGAGTGCAAGGAAACGGTGGCCATATTTATTATTCGGAGAGAAGCAGACATTCATTGGAAAAAAAGGGAATGTCTTGAGCTTGGACTTGACCAGAAGCAGTTGGTTGACAGCACAGATACCTGGGAAGAATGGCGTTCCAGATTATGGAGGCAGCAGAGGAGATAGAGCGACCTCCCACTGAGCAAAGGGTTGACTGTGGGCTTCGACAAAAAGCCATCGTTGCTGGAGTGGACAATGCATGGAGGGGAATAGAGAGAGATGAGAAGTGAGAGCTATCAGGAATCATAAAGAAGAATAAAGCAAGATGAGAAGAGAGGTAGGAGAGTTCATACAGGAGGGGTAGAGATGAGGGAGCGGAGCGTCAGGCAGGGGCGAGTTCATGGAGGACCTTGAAGAGTGTGGCCATTAAAACGCGACCACAGTAACAAAACAGTGGTGTGTGTGTGTGTGTATGATGGGGGGGGGGGGGGGGGGGGGATTCAAGACTGCAACATTTGCGATGCACAGGCGTCTCCAACAATATTTACTGCCACAATCATAGGTGGCATGTGCTGGTGGGCCACGTGACGTCATGTCACGTCTCTAGACGTTATGACATTATGTGGGTGTTGTGAACCCGTAAACATCTGTGGATGTGACCGTGAATAAAACATGGCCCACGTGCTACCAATGAAAAGGTTTGCATTGCTTTCAACGCAAGCAACCGACTGGTAACACATGCTGGCTGCACAGAAAAAAATATATGTCAATGCGAGCGGTACTGCGGGTCACAACAACCGGATGGCCATATTGGACCGGTGCATGCGTGCGCGCTTAGTGGTTTCGCGCCGTTACCCCGTGCGGGCGAGGGTGGTTGCCTGAGTACTGGCAGTCCAGTTTCTCGGGCGGCTCCGCATTGGGCCCTTCCTCTTCTCCGTCGCTCCACACTCGGTTGCCGATGTCCACCGAGAACCCCGGTGGGCTTGGAGCCGGCTCCGGGGGGCCCGGGCAAGACGGGCTGTTCGAATGCCTGCGGGTGGGAAAAGGTTCAACCGAACGAAATCACGAGTCTGACCGAGTGGTTGCCCATTTTGCACCGTTGACTTTGTTGCAGCGTTTAGGTGGTGCAGAGTAGAGGTGATCACCCTTGTTAACAGTACAGATCACTTGAGTGTAAAGTTATCGCCCCCTATTGGCAAAACACACGCATCTATGAAGCACTGTATGGAAATCCTTGTGCCATAAAAAGAATGGCACCAATACCAAAATGTTGTAGTTGAGGATTCATCGCAAGGATAACACCGGTAATACAGTTGTCGGTGTGCCGCTTCCAGCTAAACTAAAAAGGCCACAATTCTCCAGTTGGCCACGTGCAATACATAAGCAGTATTAGGCGAGGTCACGTGACACCAAAAGCATGATGGGAAAACCGATGGCAAGCACAACAGCGCCTTTTGCTGCAAAACAAAACCTTTTGGGCTTACTCTTAACAAGAAGGCTCACCATGACAAACGATTCAAGCGTATGGCAGCCGACGGTCATCAAGATTCCCAGTGGTCACTGCAGTGTGCATCAAGTTCGTGTTACAAGATTAATTCAAATGTGTCCATGTATGTGTGGGGGAAGGAGGTGCAATGGTTAGAGCACATGGTTCACAAGCCAGAAAAGGCTGCAAGTTAAAATCCCAGGTGGTGACCGAATCAACCCATCACCCTGCAGGGGCTGACAAAAATAAAAAAAAACATTTAATATGTTTCCGTACTTCACATTTCATTACATCACCAAGTGCGTATAAAATGCTTATAAAAGACGACATGCGAATTAAGTTTCCACAAAATCTAATAAGTAGAAAAAACTATACCAATAAATACAACGTCACAATAAACATTCGGTAGATGCCCATTTAGTCATAATTCACACGAGTCACTGACCAGAGAATTTGAATACTTCCGAGTTCGTAAATGCACCGAATTATGGGTCAGGCGGACCCTTCTAGAACTTCAGCCCCATTATACCAAAAGTCCGCTCCAGTGTTGATGGTGGCACGAGGCACCTGCGATTGCTGATGTTGTTTGCCGGAAATTTTAATTTCAGGTCAGTTGGCCTAGCCGACAACGTGGAGTTTGTCAATTCTCAAACGTGCAGAAGAATCCGTTAATTATCTTGGTCTAGTCGACTAAAGCAGTCAACGGTTTTGTACACACTTGGTCATTACAATGGTGCATTATCAGGCCAGCCAATCAGTCAACTCGGTAAATCTTTTTATAGACACTATAGCCAATTATAGTATTACTAGTCTTTTACCAGGACGGGCGTATTTCAGTAAATCTGAAACTTGCAAGCAAAAAGCAGACCCTGACGTGATATTCATTGCATCAATTCGTGTGCAATTTGTAAGGCCACGGTGACAGACTTGGTTCATTTAAAGGTTATAATCCCTTGTTCATCATGACGTCCTTTTTACTTATGTGTCTCAATAGCGTTACGGAGATCACGTGACGCGAGAGTTCTGCCTTTGTAGTGAGGGTTGTAAGTTGACGCCGAGGAAGGGGGAGGAGGCGCCTCGCCCCCCCATGTGGAGTGACGTCAGTCGCTAATTATTATTAATGGAGGGGGGGTCCATTTGGAAGACGTCACCTTCATGATTATTAATGTGGGGGGCTGTTCGATGTGGAGTGACGTCACCGGCTCATGATTATTAATGAGGGGGGCTGGCCGACATGGCGTGACGTCATGCGAGGGACACAGGACATTCTTGGCTCATTATTGTAGTAAATGGTCGACCTTACTTCGTGCTCTTTAGATTCTAATAGTGTTACCGAATTATTCTTAACGTGCGTCTTCATGGTCAGACTAGCGAACTTCGTCATAAATCAGGCAGGCTTAGACCTTGTGGGTAGCAGTAGTCAGTATCCTTGATGATTTTAATCCACCTCAGCCACCATTGACAAAAATAAAAAGATAACAAATATTTGTCAATAATTACATTCACAAAATTAACCCTGCTTGCAGTTTATTAAGAGCATGTGCAAGGATGTTTGGCTGCAAGGCAGACACATGCGAAGGTCTATTAAATTGTGGAGCAGCTACTTTTTTGGAATATCCAGTACTCAACATTCAACAGGTAACCAGCATAAATCTCAGAGCAAAGAAGTTTCATGCTTGAATTTTGCACCGATTGAAGGTGCGGGTATGTTTGGAAGCCCGAACAAATAACAATTTCGAGTCCAGACAAAAATAGCAAGGAGTTATCATTTATGTAATAAGTTTGGAGCAAGCAAGCAAGATAGTCTGGCAACATGATGTATACAAGTTAAACTAACAATATTACTAAGAGCCTAGAAAGGAATGCCAAAATTAAGTCAGATTCCAAGGTATTTGGATCCAAGGATGGCAGGAAATATTGCCAGCAATGGTCACACGTATGAACATTAATACCTGACAACTACAGTAACAATCCCAAAAGATGTCAAGCATCGTTTTATTTCGCACAAGCCATCGAGATTTCAAATGTTAAATATCTCTGTGCAGACATTCACGTGATATTGGTCAAGAATGAGTTGGCACCAACAAGTAAATACAGAAAATGTGAATAGCGACAAATATTTGCATGTACAGGCCATTTGTCAATCCACTGCTGCAGGAGGGTCTCCCTCCAAGTCTTGCGGGTTATACTTGACCATACTTCAAGAGTGCAGGTTGGTGAAAGTGGGGGAGGGGGCAGAGTACAGAAGAATTGATTTTGCTGCAATGCCCTCTACACCATCTACCATCAGTTCTTTTTTTGCACGGTGGTTACTAATGCAAGTGCTATCCAGGCTCAAACCTGCTTGGCTCTGCAAGGTCTGACAAAATTGGGCACATTCCGATCTTTCACGTTGTCGTACTAAATAAACACCGAATTCGTGTAGAGCCAAGGACAAAGCTCTGGGTGGTACACCACAAAAATAACAATCTGTTGCATTCAGATGTTTTCCCCAATGCACAAATTGAGGTCAGCAAGATAATTTTTAAACCAAAAACCGTATTACTCAACTTGTAAGTTCAGCGTTTGCGATAGCGCACCGTAGCCTAGTGTCAAACACTGCCAACAAATCAAAGACGACTCCTGCAGTAATTTCTCCAACTCCCCCCCCACCCACCTCTTTCAAACCCATAAGAATGTCAATGGTGACCTTGAGCAGTGCCCGTGTCTGTGGAATGGGGCATTTTCTCAAAGCAGATTTATATATCAATGGGAGGTAAACCAAGTAGCAATTTGTGGACAGTATGCTCAATAAAGGACTGCGGGGGTCATGCAGACGTCGTCAAGGTGCGAACGAGAAGCCGGAAAAAAAAAAAAGTGTGCCCGAACAGTTTAAGGGTCGGCATAGAATGAGCCTTGGGTCACTTCCCATCGCTCCCCACTTTGCATAACATCACCTGCACGGTCCATTTCTTTGCATCCGCTATCAAGACACTCATTTCATCGTCATTACATAATCTCGAATGGACCACTGCAACGCTCCTCCTGTTAACCTCCCAAAATGCCTCTTCCAAAGTCAAGGGGGACCCAAAACGATTCTGCCAGACGTCACCTACACCTAATAAAAAAGAAAACCATTCACTCCAATCCTCCGATGCCTTCAGTTGCTCTCAATCCATGCCCATGTCAACTGCAAGATCAATGTCAGTCTTCAAGATCCTCCACGGACTCGTATCCAACCTACTGCTCCAATGTCATCTAAATTCTACTCTCCAGCAACAAAGGTATCCTGTCAAAGTCCTCGGCTAACCTTCGCTCAAATGGCAGATGCATTCTCTGCTGCCTCCATTGTCTAGGATTTCTCTTTCTCCAGCCGTCTGTACTACAGACAGCAAAATAAAGGACTTGAACGAGGGGAGCTCCTGTGTGATCGAAGACCTTCCCAATTTTTGCTCTCTCAAAGAGTCTTTATCCACACCTTTTACCCTACAATCCTCTCAACATTCTTTGGCATGTCCGATATACGACTCCAATTGCTGGGAGTTCCTACAGGAACCGAATTCCTCCCAGCACGTGGTCCTAACCTCAGACACGCCGATCGACAAGTGGTAGAACCCCAAGACAGAATTACAGCACAACCGTAAAAACCTACAGGAGTACTTACCCGAGGACCTAGACACGTGCACCCAGCATCGAAGCTGGTGGGGGGGGGGGGGGCACCGCAAGCGTGGCTACCTGGTGATGGTGCTGGGCTTGGCGCGTGCGGGAGACAGGGTGGAGGCGGGCGTCTGCGCCGCCCTGTGGGGCGCGTGCTGGGCGGCGGAGTCCCGCAGCGCCTGCTGCAGCTCCTTCTCACGCTCGCGCTCCCGCGACTGCGCCCGGTGCTCGGCGAGCAGCGTGTCGAACTGCTTCCTCCTCCCCGGCACGGCCCGTCGCTGGCTCAGAGAGTGCGTCTACATCGCGACACACAAATCACGCATCGCCACGTCTACAAATGGCTTTTGCTCTTAAGTAGCAGTGGAAGAACATAAAGGCACCGCAACAGTTGATTCACCTTCGACAGATTTTAAAGGCGAGGAAGAATAAGGCACTTTACAGTAGGCTGGAGGACAGGAAGCCAAGAAGTCCGTGTCGAGCTGGCACATTTAGACCCTAGGTTCGATCCCAGGTTGTGAAGTTGATGGTCTAAGCCTGGTCAATAATGAGTGCCAAAATGCCAGCTCTGAGATCTAACCATTTGAATGTTACGGTCATGCGATGGATCAGGACTCTGTGGCAGGGTAGGTCGCAAATTCCTGCACCCGACTCTGTGGATTAGAAGTCACTTGGGAGATTTTAAAACAAGGTAGCTCCGTCATCCACTTGCTTGGGCTATTCTGGTAACATGAAGGGTCTGCAATGCTCTGCAAAAGTTCACAATATAACTTGGGTCTCATAACATGGATATCCGATAGCAGTCGGAGAAAAGACAAAAAAACTTAAAAGTAGGCATGTAAATCCATAATATAGATTGTAAATGTTGTCAAATTTGCTCTCCAACACACCGGTGTTGTACTAGTAACGCTATGGCATGTTCTGTTTACGTGACAAACCTTCCTAAATGGCGGTGTCGGGTGGTGGCGGGTTTAACGGACACATTTATACATTTACGCAATCAAACCCAAAAAAAAAACTTGCATTATGGATGATATTGGTCGAAAGACGGCATGCTAAACTAGGCATGTATGAGAATTAAGTCCTAACAACAATGCACGAACAAAACATGGGTGGGTTTAACGATGCATTGATTTAGCGACTCTTGCAATACATACATTTAAACCGTTTGTAAAAAAATTTTTCAAACGGGTTGATTTAACTTCACTTGTGTTTGTCGTGGTCAAATCGCGTAATCAAAAGTTAGTCTACTTCCTGTTGTCCAATCAAGTAAAAAATTTGCACATGTACCTCAGATGCGGAGACAATGCATGCCTGTATCAAAATCAATTAATTGCCTAATTTCAAGGAATTACAATTTTTGTATGGACGGCTTAGTCATATTTTTGTGTAGGTCAAAAACGCCGCGGTCCCTAAACTGTGGAATCGGTTCACGCAAAAACGCAGGCGCCGCGCGTCTCAGGCGCCATTGACAAACTTCTGAATCGAGAGTTAAACGAAGTTGTTAATAACACCGTTGTTTAAAAAAAACGTTTTTTTAAGGAGTTTATTTATGCATTTATGTGGACTATATGGTAGTATTGGTACATCTAGGTTAACGGAGTAAATTTTCACAACATGAAAAACAATAAAGGAGACCATAAAACACGAGGCAATAACGGCTTCGAATTGCAACCATTGATCGAATTGGGTGGGGGGGGGTGACGTTAATATTGTTAATGGGTTCATGAGAAACATGCAGCCACAGGTTTCGCTATAATGGTGATAAAGTTTAAAAAGGAGTCACGATTGATGCAATTGCTGGGGGTGGGGGGGGGGGTGCGGGAAGGAAAGGATTACATATCTGGAGTACAGTATATGGTAATAAATAAACACAAACAAGTGTTTACTAAAAAACACTATTGGACCAATGTTTTCCGGTGGTATTTAGCCGAAGCGGAAAACCCCCGACCCGGTGTTGCGTTCCAGTCTCATTTGGCAGCCGTGGCCATGTATAGTAAAACAGATAAGAAGCAAAACAAACCATAGGGAAGGAAGAACAGACATAAGGGAGGTAAGGGTTCGATAATAAAGCAATATTCCCAACTGCAGCATCAGAAGAAATTTATTTGAGGGTTGGAAAGTTCACGTTGTCGAACAACGGAAGCCGGCTGATGGTCATGCAGGGTCACATTACTTATTGTACGATTTTACATTACCCAATAAGAAAAACAATGAATAACGTTAAATAACAGGGGTGTAATCTTTGAATTGCTACTTAAAGATTTGTGGGGCTTACAATTAAAGGCATTCAATTGCCTAAGTGACTGTGGTTATTTATACAAATTAGTTGTAGTAAGGGTGGAGGGGGAACTTTGGCTCAGTGGTTAGTCTCCCAAATTAAGTACTAACCAAGCTCGCTTGGCTTCAGGAAATTTGACCAGGCGAGGTGCATTTATTGGCGATTTGGTCCGAGGCTTTTATAAACAGATTTAGGTTTAATGAGGTCCCAGATGTGTTGCGGCAACCCCTGTAAGAACATATGCTCCAATAACTGTTACGTTTCAGGCAGGTGTAATAGTTTTTGCATTTGATTGCATAAAAATGGAGTCGTCTTGCTGCTCACGATCAGAGTCGAGCCTCCTTTATCCCAGTAATAAATAATAACACCCTTTTATTTTACCCAGGAATGCCTCACCGAGTCTCACGATCGATTCAGGAGGGTCCCTGCATGGACACGTTTGGCCCGTTCCATTAATGAGTGTTTGGCTTCATGCGCAAAAAACTGGAATATCAGGAGCAAATGCACCAAAACATGAGAGAATAACACTCAAAAGAGGATTAATTTAAGAATCTATTTGTTGTCCTACCACCTGACAGGATTTATAAATGGCGTCTAAAAATGCAACTGCATCTCAAGACGTTGACCAGAGCAACGAGCAGGGTCACAAAGAATTTTTTAAAGATAATACGAGGTGAAAATGTAGTTTGACGTGCAGATGCTTATGAAGCCAGTGGAAAGACTTGATGCGATGGTAATAGAATCCCTTTTGTAAACGAGAGTGGGAAGTCAAGGCTGAAGTTCGTGAGCCAAGCTGTCCGAGTCACAGAGATGTGATGCGGCAGCAATAAATCCGAGAAGTAATAAAAGCCAGGAGAAAGGATTTCATAAACAATTTCACTATTTGGCCAACCATGACTAAACATCACCACCACCAAGTGGAGAAGAGACAAATAACAGGCAAAAATCGACTGGAACACCTGTTCTAAGATCAGCTACATAAATTATATTTTTGCAAAACCGTTAAGCTGGACGAGGAGCGGGTGGACGGGGGGGGGACACACCTACGGCCCATGACACTTTCACACGGCCTTGCGTTCAAAGCTGGAGGTCGACAATCTACCAGTGAAAGCACCTTTTAGGTGCACTAAAAATCGGCTACGCGGAGGGGAATGTTTGACTTGGGATGCAGCCGCCTACCTTGCAGGTCAGGGAGCGTGTGCATTGCCTCTCCGACTGGGGATCCCACACGCCACAATGGCTGTTTGGATCAAAGTCCCGATCTGTTAAATAAACAAAAAATAAAACTCCTCAAAATGCAACTTAAGTATAGAGTCAAGCTATGCATTATATACAAAACAGAAACAAGCTTGCATAAATAGCAACTGTTTTACACATCTATTTTGTATTTTTGTTGTAACAATAAGTCAATGACAGCAATTATATCTATACCATATAAATATTTTAAAAATTCAACTTTTGACGTACAAAAGAGAAAAAATGAGCAAATGCACGGTCAGAATTCTTGAATAAAGCAGCAAAATAACTATATAAACAAAAAAAGTCTAGTTATTTAACAGTACTTTGCCCCACACCTGATTCAAGTACTAAATAAAAATCTAGACCATCCCATAATGTATTTTGACAAATTCCAAAAGTCAGCACCTAAAATAAAAAGGTGGCTAGGGGGGGGGGGGGCCTCACCTTGCAGCCGCTTGTACGTGGAGATCTTCTTCGTTCCATTCGCCTTCTGGCTCGGCTCCAGGGCGCCGCTCTTGCTGCCGGAGGGCGGCTTGTGCTCTGGCGAGCGGGCCGCCGGCGTGGCCGACGTTGCCGTGGAACCGGGCGCGTGCGAGTGACCCTGGGCCGCCGGAATCCCGTCCACTTTGTGTGCTGCCAGAGAGTTCGAAGACTCCTGAGCAGTGGTCAGCGAGGCAGAGCTCGGCCTGTGCGGGTGGCCCGGCGAGGGGGGCACGTGCCGGTCGTGCGGGGACGCCTGTTGCTGTCCCGCCGCGCAACTCGATGCGGCTTGCGCTTGCGAAGCAGCGGCGGAGGAGGAGGCAGAGCCCTTTGCTTGAGCCGGCTGCCGAGTGGAGGCCGACAGTCCCGGGACGGGCTTGCTGTGCTGCGGAGATGGATGAGGGAGTTTCTGTGGAGAGGAGTGGGTCGGCACTTGCGACTTGGGCAGCCCGGGTTTGTGCTGCGGCCGCTGCGGCGACGAATTGAGCAGTCCTGTTGATGCAGAGCCGGAGCCGCCGGACGACGACTTCGGCTGCGATGCAGCGTTCCCCGTGGGGGCGCCGGCACCGGAGTGGCCACTCGCCTTGTGCTGCGGGGACGACTGCGGCTGCTTCTGCTGCAAGCCTGTTGTCGTCGCTGCCGCCGCCGCACTGCTCTTATCACTCTTGTGCTGGGATTGCGACAAGCCCGAGCTGAAGCCAGCTTTGTGCTGCTGCTGCTGTTGCTGTTGTTGCTGCGGGGATGGGTGCAGGGGCCTCTGGGCTTTGTGCTGGGCCGACGATGTTGGGCCCTGCGAATTCGGCTTGTGCTGCGGGGAGCAGTGAGAGAGTTTCTGCGGCGACACCTGCGGGTGCGCGCCGTGCAACCTGTGCTGCCCCGACGACGACTGGCACGAGCGGTGAGGGGAAGAGTTGGCAAGGCCGGCCCTATGCTGCGGCGATGGGTGGGACAGGCCGGCGGAGAGCAGCCCGTGTCGCGAGCACGCGGAAGATAAGTGAGCTTTGGAGGTCGGTGAGGCGGGATTGTGTCCCGACGCCGTTGGCGACGGTGCCCTCTGCGGAGAGGTCGAGGGCGCCGACTTCCCACATGTGGACATGGACGAAGCGGTGAATATCAAGTTCGACAGGCCCAGGCCCTTCTCCGTCTTGGTGTGATTGGTCAGCCGCTCTTGACTGGATGCTTGCACGCTTGAAAAAAAACAATCACAAAGTGGACATTTTTTCTACTGACAGCTGTACACAAAATCTTGTTTAATTTTAAATTAGCAAGTTCTTTTTGAACTGCCCACATCTATCATTTTTAATCCGAAAAAACACATTTGCATCAATGCATTTATTTAAATCACTTCGCACATGGCAAGACCAGCAAAAGCTGCCTTTTGCACGCAATTACGAGAGTGTGCGCTGCAAAATCAGAGTTCAGCATGAATTTGAAGATGGGGAACACGACCAGCCTCAAGTGTGCTTACCATTTTCCGACCGTTCTTTCCTGTGAGGAGGACGTGTTGGCTGAAGACCTGTCTCCGGGTTTATCCCTGTGTGGTTTGGGATGCCGTACACTTCCATCCGCCCCCCTCTGACTGCTGCTACTGTTGCTTCCGCCGCCACTCGATTTGTGTTTCTTTGGCAGAGTCTGAAGGTGAGACTGTGCAGAGGGCGACGTGGAAGATCTCCTGGGTAGACCATGTCTCCTCTCTGCAAAACACCACATGCGGCAGTTGAGAAGATTGTTTCCAATTGACAAATATATTGCTGCTTTCTAGGAGTGGAGCAGTGGCACTTTGGTTAATGCACCGCGCCAAGAACCTGGCAACCTGAATTTGATTTTTCAGGCATGGCCAACATCAGCTGCAAACAATATTTTAATAGGTCCTGGGACCTTCCCCTTTACCAAGCCGCAATTACCAGCATGGATGAAGTATGGTCAAACAACCTACCATGAGTGGCATGGGGAGACATTGAACTGATAAAGGGGTATTTTTTGTTTCACTTTACATAGTTTTGACCATTATGCCATTTAAAAACCTAACATTTTCACGACCGATCTTCTTTTGGGAGACTTTCAGGTTACAAAATTGAGATCTCGCCAAACTTATATAAAAAGGATGCGATAAGCAATACTGGAGCAAGACATTAAATTTTGGTCTTTCAATATTAAGAAAACGACTACTCACCACGATCACTAAATAGTTTAAATTACCTTAAAACATGTAATACTTAAGGATTGTTCTTGCCCCCTATGAATAGGATTGTAAACAAAAACTGCTAAATTATTAAACTCCACTTCCTGTAAATAAGGCAGAACTCAATCATCTCTCCATATACAAATAAAACAAATTATTCTGTAGTTCAGCCCGTTAACTTTTCACACTAATATTATCAAGTAGCATTGCCTAAGCAAGCAAATGCTGGACCAGTTTCACCCTTCAAGGTCTCATCAGCAGTCAGGCTTCATAAAAAAATATATACTGCTCAATTACCAGATGTTACTGCAGGCCAGCAGTCAAGAAGCACGGGCTGTGGTGGTGTTCAAACAACCGACGATGCTACGTACCGCAGTGGGACTGGAAGGCTTGTGGTTTGATATTCTGCTTGCATTGATTGCACATCACCAAATAGAACTCGTCTTGCGCCGGGCAGCAACCAAATATATGCATATCTGCACGGACAGAAGCAACAATGGTTAAATCAGCACCGTCTCGCCTCACAGCAAGAGCAGCCATCGCACACACGCATAAAAGCACAAGGTATGGCTCGAGATGCTGCAAACATTTCTTGCAAAGCGTTAGGAAAAACCCCTTGCGAGATTCTTTGCTGTAACTTTACTCCATTACAAATTATTTCATATGGTCATCACCCATTGATGCATCTACTGCTGGATCAATACCTCTCCAAGCCATCATCATCTCACGATGCAAGAATCTACGAGAGAGTCTACAAAGTTGATTTCTTCACCTCAGCAGAGGTTGTCCTTTTGGGGAACGTTCCCTACTTTGGTTGGCACTACGTCGTTAGTCTTGACCATTATCTCTTCTGGCAACGTGTCCTGCCCAAGCCTCCTCAACTTTCCTGAACGGTCAATCATGATGCCATCATATCGACGCATTGTAGAACAGGATCAAAAATTACAAAAGATGTTGGCGAGAGCAGGTTTGAAAGGCTTTGGAAAACTTTGCTTAATAATAAAAATAAACATTTCGCTGTGCCTACGGAAGAAAGTTAAGCGGTGTAACTCAGCTGCCAAAATATAAGAAAATTGAACAGAAGCTTAGAAGTATGCTAAGCAGCAGAGGTGCATGTCTGGAGTTACTGGGTTCATCACCCTCTGGAAAACATTAAAAATGGATTGGCATTGCACAATGGAGCTTCATTAGGAGCAGTGATATAGTCAATGCTTCACATCAGCGGTGTCAGAAGTAGTCCATCTTTACAAGTTGAGCAATCAACAGGCGAGCGAGTCAGCACAGCAGTCTACTCTGAATTGGAGGCAGATAATGGGATAATGTATCTAGGAGAGAATGCATAATCGTCAATCCCAAATGCTGGGGGTAAAATTGACACATTTTAGCTACCCAAATAGGAATACAAAATGTTGTGGTCACATAGGACCTGCTTCTGGCCTCGGCGGACAAGATCAGCAGGACGGCAACCAACGCTTGACTTTGCATAAAAATGAAACGCACCAAAGCAGACAACTTGCAACACACACCATCAATATAATAACACAATGGTATAATAACAGATCCGCACCGTCTCTGTTGAGTCTCATCACTTCACGATTTTTCCCCGTATCCTTGACGCTGTCGCTCGACAGTAGCCCTGCAAGCAAGACGAATAGTGCACACACACATACATTTCATGAATTACACATCTCGAATAGTCATGTTTGCATATGCACATTCTCATGCACCTAAAACTTTAATACTGGAGCACCCCTACCATTTGAACAATATCTGCCACAGAGGAGTGTTCAAATTATACACATACCGTTGTGAAATACATGCACCCAGAACGTGCAGCAGGTACCAACTGATGGGAGGCATGAGGCGAGACACATTTTTATATGAACACATGGTAGCAGACACAAAAAAACAGCGTTAGAGTTCATACACCAGGAGTGTTCATGCAAATGACAGGCCAAAGCACAAGGTACAGGAAGAAAGACATGCTAAAGTGTGTGTAGACCTCGCATATACACTGTACTTAATAACGTGAATACTATACAAAGGGCAGGCCCATAATGTCAAACATTTAAACATAATGTACACACACGTGCAAGATACACACACGGGCCAACATATTACACAATAATATCCATGTTAATGACCATCTAAACCCTGCATGGGACAATGACAGGGCCATGCAAAAATGTTCGTTAACACACACACACACTGTACACAAGACCATGCACATTAGTGATGGGCCATGCTTCCTTGGACAGTAAGAGAGATGGATAATGTTTAACATAGACACACAAACACATAGGCAACAAGACACAACATGGTAAGCAAAGCTGCGTGGGACAAGACGAGAGAGAGAGAGACACGCGAAAATGTTCTTGGAGCAAACAAATACAGTGCGCTGGACGCGAGAGCATGTAAAGGAATGATAGGCCAAGTTCATATGTTTAAAAACAGGAGACGTTAACAGCCACACGCAAATTACAAGCAGAGTTACAAGGAAGAGGAAGACTACATGTGCATTAGGACAAAGACACACAAACATGCACACCGATGGAACACGATGATGTACGCGGGATAGGAAAAGAAGAATGCATGGGGAGATGAGGACATCACACACCACAACAGCTACATTTGGTAAAAAAATGGCAAGACACGTTACCATGAACGTAATCAATACCACACAGATGATACACACTGTACACAAGAACATGAACACTCAAGGATAGGCCCAAGTTGCAAAAAATAAAATGGGACCAGACAATAAACCCATAATTTTTTTTTTTACTAAAAAACACACTATGGAAAGATGCACACACACACACATATATACTGTATTTTTGTACTTGAATTGACAAGCAGAGCTTTGGGAGGGAGACATGTTTAAATGTGCATAGAACCGACAGCCGATCGCAAGTAACAATGTCCAAAATAACGACACACACACAAGATGACAACCAAAAGCTGCACGGGATAGGGGATGAGGACCGTAAGAAGGAAGACAGCGTCAAGATGCAGAGAACAGACAAGATTACACACACACAGTAGACACACACAGTACACGCGACACGCAAGGCGACATGGGGCAAGGAACAGATAGACATGGTACAAAATAAAATATGTAATAAGGCAGGACGGGCACACATGTTCAACAACACGCACACATCAGGAGGCGAGACACACAAAACAAGCATGCATGCATGGGAGCAGAGCAAAACGCTTCCATGTGCACAGGGACATGGTGGTGGTGTGGTTAGACAGACAGACATCCAAAACCCAGCTTTTTCAAAAACACCACCTCTCTCTTACATCGGGATGATGCCACCGATACCAACAGCGATGGTTGTGTATATAAAAAAAAACCACCACCACCCAACGTGTACCCATTAAGGAAGCGACGGGCACATGTACGACGAGAGAGACACACACACACACGGGGGACACACGGGGGGTAGTGGACGGACACACACGGACACAGACAAACGCGCGCAAAAAAATAACAAGGAAATTACATAAACGTCGCATTCAGCAGCAGCAGCAGCGTTGAAGGGGCCCACGAAAAAAAACCAAACAACATTCGGAGGGGGCCCAGAGAAACATCCTCAAAAAGATGACGATGATGATGGTGGTGGTGATGGCGGTGATGGTGTGTTGATGGTTCGGTCGATGTTGTACGCTGCTGCTGCTGCTGCTGGTGATGCTAGGAGGAGAGCCCGGCACGCAGCTGGTGCCGCTTTTCCTAGGCCGCGAATGGGGGAGGAGGAGGAGGCGGGCAGAGAGAGCTGCCGTGAAAGAAGCGGCGACGGGACCCACAAACATCATCGTCAACATCAACAACCACCACCACAACCAACAACGAAACCAAAACCACACTACCAACACCACCACCAAGCCCACCAACAACCACCGGCCGTAGCTCACTCTCGGTGGACGGAAGCTTGGCGGCATCGATCCAGCTCGACCAAGGCTGGCCCAAGAAGGCGTCCGGACTGGGCAGCCGATGTTCGGCTGCCGCCATGGCCGCGGTGTGAGTGGCGGGTAGGGGCAGGAGGGTTGTGAGGCAGAGCCTTGGTGGGGAGGAGCGGGCGGGCGGTGTGTGTGGTGGTGGGGGGGGGGTTGGGCCGACACCGAGACCGCCTCCTTCTCCTCCTCCTGCCTTCTTCTCTCCCGCCCGCCCGCCCGCCGCTGGCTGCTGCTGATGCTGCCGCCTCTGCCTCTTGCTGCCGAGGAAGGGGTTCAGGCTTCCGAGTGTGACGTCAATGCGTGACGCGGTGGGGGAATACACGCGTGGGGAGAGATGTCGTGTAGCAGCAGAGTTTTAGTGGCATTGTGGTGCTGTGGCATTGTGGTGATGGTGGTGTGATACACGTGATGGGAGAGATGTGTGGCAGCAGAATTCAGGTGGCATTGTGGTGTTGGTGGTGGTGTGGTGGTGATGGTGGTGGGTGTAATTCACGTGATGGGAGAGATGTCGTGTGGCAGCAGAGTTCAGTGGCATTGTGGTGGTGATGTTGGTGATGATGCTGGGGCATTGTGATGGTGGAATACACGCGATGAGAGTCGTAGCAGAGAGAGAGAGAGACCGTGGTGATGCTAGTTGTTGGTGGTCCTGTCTGAGTGTGTCCTTAATGTTGTGATTAGGACGGCGTGCGTTTTAACATCGTAATGGCCATGGCAATATCAGCACGAAAGTATCTTATCAGTATTGTTAAAAGTAAAACAGTAGTGGTTAATTGACGATGGAACGTAACGTGTGGGTGGTAGTTGAGTTATGTTGTTAGGATTAGAACTACGTGTTACATCATCACTGTGATGCTTTTGATGATATTACAGCACTGTAAATAGTAAGCAGTAGGACTGTTAAAATCTTGACTTAAAACTTTCGTGACTGTAGGAATTCATATTCTTTGGGTCTTTCGGTAAAGTCACGTAGATTAGAACAATAAAATAATAAAAATTAGAATAAAGTGAATAAAAAAATCAAAAAAATATCACGTTTCGATTGCAACACAAGCAATCGTCACCAGGAGAAAAAGTAAAACTTCAGTGGTATAAATTGTAATGGCATGTAGTGTGTGTGGCAATTCAAGTTTTGTTGGTGGTTGTGGAGTTGAGATTAAGACTGCTTGTGTTACATTATAAATTAATGATGCCCACGATATTACACGACTTTAAAAAGTAATATTACTGTTAAAAGTGAGACCGTGGTGGTTTAATAGCAATGGAATGGAATGCGTACGTGTGTGTCTGTGCGTGTGAGACAGCACACGTGATGTTGGTGGTGGTGCTGTTGGGATTCGGAATGAGTGGTTGACATCATGAGTGCACGCTGCCCGTAAATGACATTGCAGCACTGTTAAAGTATTATTACAATAACATGTGAAAGTACAGTCATGGGATGCAATGTGTAGGTGGCACCACAAGTTACATTCGCGGTGGTGGTCTGTGTGAGTGGGTGATGTCCGGATGAGGAATGTATCCGTGAAATGATCAAGATGGTGTTGGTGGTGAGTCGAGCAGAAGATGCGAGGATTGAATTTGAAGCGAACATATTTGATACCCGTGTAGTAAGAGCGGTGTTATATTGTACCAGACTGATGTTAAAACTTAACTAAGAACTTTTATTTCACCAGGTAAGGCCCACCCGAGGTATATTAGCTCTTTTTCAGAAGCTACCTGGCCACAAATGATAGCTCAACAGAAGTGGCTTATCGTGTGGAAATGCAGAGCAGCCAAATAGCCGAACGCATGTTTTTATACGGAGGGAAAAACCGGGAGAAAAATCCACGCAACCACGGGGAGAGAAACATGAAAACTCCAAATATACAGGCGTCAGGGTCGGGATCAAACCTACAACCTTCTGAATACCAGGCGAGGAAGTTAACATCTCACCACTATGGCACAAAGTTGTTGGGATTGGGAATGCGCATGTGACACGATGGGTTTAACATTAAAAAGTAAGGTTCATTTACAATGTGTGGCAGCACAAAGTGGCATCGTAGTGGATGTCGCAAATAGGAATGTGCATGTATTGTGATATTTATAAAAATCACAGAACTGGAAAAGTAAGAACGGTGATACGAGAGTTACACAAGATGGATTTTAAGAGGAACATGTAATAGTCGTGTCGCAGTAAGAGTGGTGTGAGAGGTGTTGAGTTTGGTATGATGCTTAGATTCCAGTAAATTTACTGGAAAAGTGTCAATCAAAACCACTGTACATAACTCTTATCTGCAGCGATAAATGGGGTCATCCGCGATTTTTATACCAGTCCACCCCTTATCAGTGCCCTAGCTTATTACAGACCAATTCAGACCTTATTGGTCACCCCGTGCCCTTATAAATCTCAACGCTCATTCTAAAAAGTCCCATCACAAGGGAGAAACACAAACACATTTTTTTTTGCCCGTATTGAAACAGTTGTATGCCATATGAGTAGACAGGTATGGATTTTACTCCTCTTAGCCGCAGAGTAAAATATGAAAACAATCATGGATGACCGCAGATAAGAGGATGAATTTTCCACGCAACTCGGCTTATCCACAAACCAACGTGGATAATTAGGGACTAATGACGCATAGTGGCATGCTGGGAAAGGGGCCAGTTCATTACCTGCAGATATGAGGACGCCTTTAGGGCCAGAATCCGCTAACCCACGACTTTCGTGGATCAGTAGAGTCGCATTTCCGTGGAGAGTTGATCTTTGAAGAGAAGCGAGTGCTTGCACGTTTCCGTGCCCCAATCTCCATGTGTATCTGTGCTTGCAGTATCCGCCTCTCCATGTGTATCAGTAAAAAAAAAACACGAATGGATAAAGTTATGCATTAATGGATGAACGTAATGAATAAATGCACGAATGGATGGATGCATGAATGAATGCACAAATGCATGAATTGAGGGAATGAATGGTAGCATGTGCGGAGTTGTTGAAATAAAGAATTGTGACACTATTTGGCAATGGTTTGTATGTTAACATTTTTGGAATACACTCACCACTGTGACGTAAGAAGATGTTTTCTAAAGACTAGGTTTGGAGGAGGAAAAACAAGGCATGAATATCAAATGCTCAACGTATTAACCATCTAAATTTCTCATTACTAGGTTGCAAACAAAAAATTAACTGCAGGGAATGTTTGGAAGCAAAGAAGGCTGCAAAGTAAGGCAAAATGTAAATATGGTACGAGCAAATTAAAAGTAATACAAAAAGTTCAAAACAAAGTCAATTGTTGGAAAGACACCTGGAAAAACAGGATGCATATCTTAGCTAATAATTATTGAATGGCAGGTAAGGATCTAAAAAAAAAATTTGGTAGAAAGTTTTCAATCAGTGCATATTACCTGGTGTGATATACGAATCGGAAAGAAATGGATCTGGCACCTGCGATAAGCACGGTTGGCTACGTACGGTGCAAAAGAAGTCCAACATACAAAAGCTGAAAAGCATGGGGATATTTGTGGAATTTAAACTGACAAGCGAGACGGAGGAGGCGGGGACACGTGAATTAGAGAACACATGCAAATTAGAGATGGTATAACAATACAAATGAGTGTGCTGGGGAGATAATAACAGAAGGACAAGTCTGGTGATGGAATGACAGGTACCACCTTTGTGGAGGAGTGAGATTCGAGTTGTTAACGAAGTACCCTGGGGGGGGGGGGGCGGGGGGGGTTATGATGCTGGGCGATCACCTAGAAGTGGAAAGAACATGGCCGATTACGATAATACAATAGCAAAGTATGTTCAACGAGTGTATACAGGTGATACGTGTGTAACAGCATCAGTTGCCCTGTGGGTGTGTGCGCGCGAGCGAACGATGTTTGAATTAGGAGCGTGCGTAACACGATGGTGACGATGACCGATTGTGCTGACAGTCAAATCGCACTGGCGTATTGCGAGATTAATATATTTAACGAGAGGGGACAAATATTGAATGCATATGCAACAGCATCGGTGCCATTATGATGGTGTGTGTGTGTGAGAGAGGGTGGCACAATGTTTAGCGCACTGCGCCGACAGCCGCTCACGGCCAACACCGTCGACAAAGATCTGAACCGGTCCTGGGCCTCCCCCTAGGTCTACTCGGCTTCAAACGAGTATCTGGTTAAATGTGTAAACATTGCCACCTCGGAAGACAAATGCGGCTTGGGTGTGGTGCTGGCCACCCACCTCCTCGTGTGCCGTGTCGGCCTTCATTAAGTGCTCATGAACAGCACTTTCCCCAACAGTCTGTTAAGGCTACACGGGGGAACTTGGTCTTTAGAGCCTGCGTGAAGCTGGAAAGAAGGTGTGCGTGCGTGTTAGATTGAAAGTAGGATTTTTAGAATTACATTTTATTGTAATTACGGAGTAATTCTAACAATGCTGTATTTTAAAAATGGGTCCCAAATTCACCAGGTAGCACCAACCAGCATGATCGGTAAAGTATGGTCAAATAACTCAGATGGACTGGGACGGCATGGGGAGATCATCCAGCAGTGGATTAACAAGATTACTGCAAATATCATTTTGTGTTTTAATGCAAGTAAAATAGTAATGGACATACTTAATTTGAAGCTTTCGTGACTGCAGGAATTACTCTTTGTTTATTTCGGTAAAGTCACGTATAAAGAGAAAATAATAAATTAAATACTAGCATACGACGTTTCGATTGCAACACAAGCAATCATCATCAGGTATAAATGAAATAGAAACACAAATCTAGTATACTTAGAAATGTAATGCAATACAACAGAGAGTCGGATAACATACCAGTCAACGCCCTACCTGGTTGATTACGTTCTTCATGAGAATGCTAAATTTGAGAGAGATGGACTGGTAGCGGTAATATTTAAGTTTATTCCCCCCCCACCTCCCATTGGATGAATGCACTTGAAATTTAAAACTTGTATTCTCATCCCATCTAAATGAAGCTGCAACTCAAGATGCCATCGTGTACGGACATCCGATGACACAAAGCAAACCAGTAGCAGTGTTAATATAAAATGTATTGTACTGCGATTCCTAAGGAGGGGGGGGGGTACATTTAATACATGTGCAACACGAGTTGTGGTGGTGAGTATCATAAGGATAAGGAAAGCGTGAGGTCATTATGATGGCGATGATATTCATGTACATCTCCTACACATTATTACATTTCAGATTCAATCTCTAGACCCTCGTCTTCACTTTTTTTTTAAAGGGTATAAATTTGCACAGAAGAGGTGGGGGGGGGGGACAAATCCGTAAGTTGTGGCGAATTTATGATACTGTACTATTCACGTTGAGGGGTGGCACAGTGGTGGGTGAGAGTGGTTTGTGCATTCTGCTACAAACCTGGTTTCCCCGAGAGCGATTCCTGGCCACGGCTAACATCCCCCCACAACCTCCCACACCTCACCCCCTTCACCAACCTGCACAGACCAGCATGGTGAAATATGGATCAACAACTCTTATTGAGCGGCACTGTTGGGGGGGGAGGGCTTCATCCAATAATAATGGAACGACAAAGGGCTGTGCATTATAATCCGTAAGGAAATCTGGATAAGAGGTATACATAGTTCTATGTAGAGTCAATTCTCGATATGCACGGATATGATGAATTTTTCCACCAGGTCGCTGCTCTTTGACACATTTGAGTGCGGATGAAAAAGGAGAAATTACAAATTTACACAGCATCTCCAAGGTCAATTCTGGGTCAATACAAGTCAGGTCAACGTTGGATAACAATAATTGAAGTGCGGATAATCGGAAGGTCAATGGATTAATTCAAGAGCATGCGTCATAGGTAATGTGTGACAGGTGGGCACATAAAGGGAGTTTGCTGTTATCGTAATACATTCTTATAATGATGGCATTTCAATGCATAAAATAAACATTCTGCAAGCACATGTCAGTACAATTTGGGGGAAAAAATCGGAGCTTGATCCTGGGTAAATCGTTTGCAATAAAGATCTATTTACAGATGTTGCCACTAGATGGCAGAAAGCTCTCGTGGCCAGAAGTGCCCTTGCATAACTGTAAAGTGGAAGAGCAGCGATATATTTGTCAACTGAACGTGTGAAGACATGTGAAATGTATCCAAGCATTAAGTTGCAATAGTGACAACCGTACAAATTGTAGCAATCTTCATGAAATGGGTGTATTGGTCTTACTGAAGAAATAAAATTGGACGTCACAAAGGAACACGACCGATAAAAAGGCACGGAAAATACAAATTAGTTTTCTTATAAAATGGCATTTTGTAATAAAAAAAAAAAGTGGCACCCAATGATCATATACCAATTTAAACGTCAACTTGTCATGAATTAGAGCGAAATCTTCCTCTTCTTATTTCCCACACCTGCTGATAATTCCTCCTACCCCACCTTTAATCCAAAAATCGACCTCCGCACGCGACGTTGGCTGCAGTTTAAGCACCAAAAGGCCCCATTGTTCCAATTGCAAGCATTTCCCACCCACGATTCAGTCGTCACCGGATTGCAGTTGACCGCCACAAAGTTGGATTTAAATCCTCAAGGAGAACAGGAAATAGGTAAGGAGGGGGGAAAAAGCGAGTGGGTCTTTCTAATGTTCAGTTTTGCATGGGCGTCCAACATCTTTGATTGCATAGAGGTTTTTCGGTTTTAATTGCAACCAGCATCATCTACCAGTATATCAATTACCGGAGATACGTTGTCCTCGAATTGTAAATGCTGTGAGGTTACTCTCCAACTCACAACCGGTGTGTTGAACTAGTAACGAATTTGGCACGTTTTGTTTCCGTGGCAAACCTTATCAATTTGTCGGTGGCAGGTGGTGGCGGGTTTAACGACGCATTTATGTTTAGACGATTCAACCCAGAAGCACCTATTGTGAAAAATATTGGTCGCGAACGCCTACGTCTTAAACCGATCTTTGATCACATTTATGCTCCACCTAGTGGAACAATCTAGGGGGACTTAAATCTAGATTTGAAGTTTTCGTGCCTGCAGGGATCCATACTCACGTAGGAATAAAATAAATTAAATCACGACGTTTCGGGCGCAACACAAGCGTCCGTCATCAGGTGGGACAACCACAGCAAGAAACCATCTTTTTTGCCCACTTCAGCAATTGTTTTTTGCCGTGGTTGTCCCTCCTGATGACGAACGCTTGTGTTGCGCCCGAAACGTCGCGATTTCATATTCTTAGGTTTTTTCGGTAAAGTCACGTAGGTGAAACATTAAAATTAATAAAAGTAAAATAAAATAAAAATCACGACGTTTCGGAGGCAACACAAGCTTCCGTCTTCAGGTGGAACCGTCACAGCCACGACAGCTGTATCAAGTACTTGATACAGCTGTCGTGGCTGTAAGAATATGAATCCTTGCAGTCACGAAAGCTTCAAATCTAGAATTCGTCGCGATTTCATTTATTTTATTCCTACGGGACTTTACCGAAAGAACCAGAGACTAGGGGGGGCTTTTTTTCTACCTGGCTCAGATCGCCCAGGTCACTGCACACCTTTTAAATGGAGAAGTACACAGACGCAGGCCACACAGTTATTAATGAAAATAATAATTACCTTTTTTTTACTTAGGTGAAACACCCTCATTGTTTCATGCGAGAGTGATACATTTATCGTGTAATGTCACCACATTAACGCGGTATTTCGGGAGCGACGTTCTCGCATCGATCATTTAACACGATACGCCACCCCCATCTGTGTGGCTTTCGGTGCCGCAGATGCCACTTGTGGGCGTTTGTTGCATGGATCCCTAAATCTGCTCAAATCGTGTTTGTGTTTTTTTTATATCGTCATCCGAACGTGTCGCTTTTGTTTGCTCGCTTGCACACAGACTTCATGGAGATGCTCAGATTTAAAATTGCGATAACAAAAATTTAATATTGTTATTATTATATAACGATCATGATGACTATGTCAACTTACAACAGTAGTAATGTATCGTTTTCATGCTCTTTAAAAAAGAGGGGAATGCATTTAGACTTTAATTGCATGTATGTGTAGTATTTGGTTGGTGATGTCACGTTATAATAAAATGCCATTATACCGTCAGTCAAGATGATAAACGGTGATAATGACAATACCTGTAATTTTCCTGGGAAAAGGCCACGGCCCGAAACATCACCTATTGCACATTTTTACTTTTTGGGGCAGTGTTGTTGATCAATGTGTTGAGTTTTATTGCCGTTGATACCTGCAGTTTGAATTAAAGTATATTAATGTTTGGACTGCGCTTGAGATTATTAAAATACTGATGATAAATATGGTGACACTTTAACACGTAGGCTTTCGCAAGAGCGCAGAAGGGTGGTCAACACATCTACGCAGACTTCTGCACAAATCGGGCCGTCGCCTGATGAAGCTAGTTGCAATAACTGGCGAAACGTCGTACTCCGTTTGTAAATTTTGTGGCATGGCTCCCCAACAAACCGGTGTCCTGTACTAGTGACGAATTGGCCACGTTCTGTTTACGTGACAAACCTTACTAGTTGGCCGTGTAGGGTGGTGGCGGGTTTTAACGACACATTTATATATTTACGCGATTTAACCCAAAAACTTCTTATGGATGGTGAAACTTGTAACGTATTATAATGAGCGTGGCAGTAGTTGCGTCGTGCTAGAGAGGATTTTTATTTTATTTTAAAACGTGATAATGACAACACCACCAGTTTTGATCATCGTTAAATTTTTGTAGCACTGCGAAATTTACAAATTATACGGACAGTAATGATAATTACTCTATGGTAAGACTGGCATTGTATCGTAACAAGAGTAGCAGGAAATATATGTGGTTATTTTGCAAGGCATGCATTTCATAACGTTATGATGATGTTTATGAACACGTCCGGTGTGATGTACATCAGTAGTAAATAAGAATATTACTTTGTGAGCTTGACAATGAGATACGTGGTATTAACATAGTAATACTGTATCGATGATTAAACGTTAACTTTAATAAGGATGGCATTGCATAAAACCTTTTACAGGTAGGAACAACAGGTTCCACAATGCTCACCATGTTTTATTTGTCTGTCGTGCATATGGGGAGGGGAGGGGAGGGGCTGGTCACCCCGTGGTGCCCTTATAAAACTCAACGTTTAACCTACACACTACACTTATACAGTTAGGCACAGGTTCCACACTGCCCACCAGGGATTATTTGTCTGTCTGTCTGTCGTGCACGAAAGCGCTGTCCAACCAAGTTCCTACCTGCCCACTCCGAAGGAACGTGTTTAAACAGTCTGCCTCAGCAGCAGACCATGCTTTCCCACCTGATGACGGATGCTTGTGTTGCGCCCGAAACGTCGAGATTTATTTTATACCTACGTGACTTTACCGAAAGAACCAAAGAATATGGATTCCTGCAGTCACGAAAGCTTCCAATCAAGATAGTAATACTGTATCGATGAAACTTTAACTTTAATAACGATGGCGGTAACAATGCGAGGTTGTAAAGTATAATTACAGAACAAAAGATGAAACGGTGAATAACACTTGTACGAGTGATATTGATGATATGTGCTTATATTGAATACATTTAAACACGACTTTAATGATAAGTGTAGTGCAATAATGATAGTAGCTTTGTAAGCCTGTAATGAATACAGATATCATATCATTAGTATTACTTTGCCGACGGTGGCACATGCTGTTTTAGGAGTGGGGAGTTCATGATGCCAGTGGTGAACTGTAATAAAGACATTTATATAACAAGATGACAATTGTCGTTTCATTTAAAGTTGCAGGAATAAAATGCGAGGTTATAATAAGGACACCTTAAAAAAAATCAGATAGTAAAAAAGACAATGTTAAATATACATTGCAGTTGTTTATCCATGCGTTCTTACATAGCTAACTGATAAAAGTGATGATGATTACACGTACATTACGAGTGGTAATACGGATCTTATTTTACAATACATCTCTCCACGGCATGGCTACTCCCTGCCGCTCTTATCTCATCTCACTTTACGTTCCTGCCCTGCGCTCTGCGTTCTAAATCTTTGCCCTCTCTTTAGGTTCCTCCTCCTCCTCCTGCCGTGCGCACAGGGTCTCACCTCTCTTCGCTGGAACACACCTCCCTTGCACGTTAAACAATCAATCACCCCCTCTCACGACCCTCCGCCGCTCCGCTCTTAAAACCCACTTATTCTCGATTGCCCGCTCTTCCTTTTCCCCTTGTTACTCTCCACCTCGCACAAACTCCTTCCCGGTCCCCATCTCCCCGTGGTCACCCATCAAGTCATTCGCCCACCTTCGTTTCTTCCACGCTTCGTCACCACCACATTTTACACACACACACACACAAATCCCATCCACTCATTCAGTTTCATCTCGCCAAACCCTCTTGTACCATACGTTAGTTCACTAGGCAGCGTCTTGGTTAAAGGCGCTATATTAATGTATGATAATATACCATCAATGTGTATACCTATGATGGTGATAACATTGTATAACAACCATTATCATGGTCACAGCAATTAAATAAAACATATATAATACGAAAAACGTGTGGCAATATGGTACTTTAATAAACAAAATATTATCAAGAAATGTAAAACATGGTGAAGTATACGAACATAAGACAATTCTACTGTATGGTACACAAATTGAGAGTCCATACGTAAAAACCCATATCATTACCCCCATCAAATAACCGGGAGAACTATTTGCATATCATTATGGTGACGGCATGGTTTATTCATTATTATGGGCATGAATCGAAATGTAAATTGTGTTTCAGCAAAAGTCCCAACAGCGCTCGGTAACAACTGTATCATACCTCCATCGGGATGACTTCAAAAGACAATGAATGGGGCACTCCATCCACCCGCTTAAATACGTAAATGGTCCCACACTCGTTACGTAATATTATCACGTCTTTGTGTAAACACCGCGACAACGACATACGCTGCTGCTGTTGTAAGTCAAGATTGGTAAATGAATTGCCTCTAGGTTAATCAAGTGACTGCGCGTCTCTTGGGCATCATAGCCACCACTTTCAGACACTCCCCTTTACACATACACACATCCAACCTCACCCCTACTACACCCCCCACCCCTCGCTGATTCCGATTGCTCAACTGATTGTGGAGAGGCACCCCTTGTCTGTATTAGTGCAGGGCCATTGTTAAGTACATTGACACTTCATGACCGGCAATTAGACACACGCATTAAGCAACGCCTGCGTGTGTTGATGATGATAATGGCGATGACGCTGCTGCTGCTGCTGCCACTGTCCGCGTCCCGGTCTCCCACCGGACCGGTTTTTCTTGGGAGTCTGCGTAGACGGCCTGCACGCGCCTACTGCTGCAGAAATTCGTTTCTGGGTTGTTGGTGGCGATAGTGACGATGACGGTGATTGTGATGATTGAGCCACCGCCACCAAATTTCACCTGAAAAACCCGGTGGTGTCGCCTCATCAACCTGGAGTAGGGGATGGGACATCGAAAGACAAACAGCAGCAGCGATCTTGACCGTGTGAATCAATAGCGAACACTCGCATACCTGTCAACCCATATGGTTTACCCCGTATTCTTGTATAGGGAAATTGAGTTTTCAGGTCCATACGGCGTACAGCCGTTTCAATACGGGCAAAAAAACTTAGGTTTTTTTTGGTCTATTTGTGTTGTGTTTTTCTGTTGTGATTGGACGTTGTGGGATGAACGTTGAGATTTATAAGGGCACGGGATGACAAACAAGGTCTGAATTGGTCTGTAATAAGTTAGGCAGCACTGGTAAGGGGTTGACAGGTGTGCATTCGATAGGTTGTTTTTCTTATTGAAAACATCGATAATTATAGACTAAAGTCTGAACGGAAATATCAATGATGATGATGATGGTGGTGTCTTCATTGGTTCAATATTTAGGGACATGACCAATTCACATATTTAAAAGGGACGTTTTATTATTTAAAACAAATTTAACATATTGATAACATTTCGAAATAACTCGGTCGACGTTTGTTGTTGTCGGAGGTGTATGTGTGCACGTCTGTGTTCCATGCGACAGAGGGGAGCAATTCAAATGAAACATCGTGCGCTGGTTGTTGTACGTTTAGCAATCATCAGGCGCGTGAAAGGATGCTAATTAGTATATTTGGAAAGACACAGTGTCCAGTAAACATGCCAACGTTGGGTCAACGTTTAGCCCAACGTTGGCATGTTTTACTGGGGTGCTGGGTCACTGGGACTGATTGCGTAAGACCAAGAGTTTCACATCCACTTAAAAACAAACATTTCCTTTCTTCACCAACGTGTCTCAAGAGCAACACAATTTATATTTGAATTTTTATTTTTTAACAGATATGACCTTTGTGTGTTCCATGGCACGGACAGTTGGGAAATGGGGTTGGTGGATCACGGAGAGATGGAGCCGCCACCTTGCTCGAGGTACCCAATGGTAGTGAAAAGGGATGCCCCTGTATGGGGGGGGGGGGGGCAGCATAGCAAGTAGGGTTCGGAGAAGTTTACATTTTCAAGTGGGGCTTGGTCAGGACGTGGTAAAAAGGACGCTCATCAAGCCTAACAACGGAGTGGCGACCAAGGGAGAGAAACAAGAATGAGGGTGCATTCACCCTGAAGATGCAGCAATGAAATCGGCTCCGGTGCAGGTAGTAGGTGGGTTGCTGCACAGTAGAGGGCACCAGGTGGTGCATCGGCCAGTCATCTCAGTCCGTCAACCCATGGCACCTGGGTCTGTTCTGTGACCTGCCAGTGGGCGTTCGAAACTTTAAGGTGGCCTTAAAGTGCACATAGCCTGGCACAAGCGCAGTGGCGACGTCACCACCACTTAGTGGCGAATGGCGGTTGTTGTATCACAGGGCTGTGAGGGATGGTGAATATTTGTGAAGGTCTTTATCCAGCAGGGGAAATAGCATGACAGAAGATGATAATTTGTGAGGACTTCGTTATCCTTACATATGTGCAATACCGTAATTCTAAAGGAGCTGTGTGGAGGCTTTCCTGAGTGCATTATAGTATTATTACAAAGTAAAAGTGCAGCCCTGCAAGTGCTTAATCTCGCCACTGCTTGCAAAAGGATCTCAACCACAGGGTATTGTGGCATCTTCTGCCACGTTGGCCAGACGTCTTGAAAGAGACAGCTGTAGCCACACTTTACACCACCAGACGCGCGCGACCTGCCGATTGGCTGTGATGAACCCATTGAGGCCGCTGGGTTGACAGAGGCCGGGGGATTTAATAAATGTGTCCATCGTTTAACTGCTGTGGTGAGATATCGAACCGGCGACTTCTGGATGACAAGTCCAGTGGGCTAAACCATTACACCACGGCAACATCTGAAATATTATTATTGAGGAATGGTAATTGTAAACGGGAACAATTAAATTACTGCAGTAAGAATGTGCAAGTGGGCTGCACATTGAGCGGCATTCGGCAATCAGTTATATTCGACCTTACTGATTGATTGGAGACAGACAAATTGGCCGCACATGTTTTTTTACTGATGTATTTTAAATATTAGATTTTCAATCCTATCCTAATCCACTGCGCCGTGTTTTGTCATCCGGAGTTGTTTGACCATATTTCACCACGATGGTCAGTGTGGGCGGTGGGGCCCAGGACCGGTTCGGATCTCACTCGAACTGATGTCAGCTTTGGCCAGGAATTGAACCCAGGGCACCAGGCTCAGAGCCCAGCACGCTAAACATTGAGCCATTGGTTCAAATCCTCATGTTTATTTTACCATGGCAAAATTAACAATTTTTCATGATTTATAAATCCATGGATATACAACTAGAATATTAAACGGTGGCTTATTTGGATGTGTATTATGGCCCATTTCGAACATCTGGGTCAGAGAAGATGATGGCACAATTTGGATCCCCTGTTCAACTTTCCATGCATGATAAAACCATGAGATAAGTACAACATTACTTGCTATTCTTGTAATATAACTTCCAAAATAATATAGTGAAGTTAGGGAACTGCAATGTGTTGCCTCGGTGGACCGGCGGTGCAGTAAGTTAGCAGCCTGCACTTTGAACGTGGCAACCCGAGTTCAATTCCCAGCCACAGCGAATATCAATGGTAACATCTAAAATTGTCAATACACTCTGATGAATGATAAGGCGTGGGGAGGCCTTTATCCAGCAGTGAATTGACAACGGGCTGCATATTGTATATTTTTTTCCCCATTTAAATGTAGCTTTATTTATGGTAACATTTAGAATACCCCTTTAAGCCAGCTTTAAATAAGAGCTTCTCAAATTAAACAATTCATGCATAACTTGTAGCGCTTTGTCAGCCCACTACTGGGGTGAAGGCCTCCCCATGTCAAATTCTTTGGTGATGCTGACGTGCACTAGAATGGTGGAGGGTGAGCACTATGACCGGTTCACGAATCGCCCACCGCTGATGTTGGCTGTATGCTGGCAATCGAACACGGGTCACGGAGTCCATAGCATAGTCCAGTCTACGATCGCATAACCAAGATATTACAAGTGCGCCGTGTCTTGTGTATTGTTGTGTTTTATAAATGAAAGTGAGAAAGCAAAATAGGAGCGAATAACAAACATCAGTGAACAAGTGCTACGGAATACAATACATTTTGATATGCTTTTTTTTATTGTTATAGACATGTATAATGCCACGATAATGATCACCCAGCAAATTATACACAACGCACAGTCCCACCAAAAATTGCACAAATTTTTGCACTTAAAAAAAATGCTTATTTCAGACATCTACTTTTATAGCAGCGAAATTCACAACTGTTCTTTTCTTACTCCAGAAGCGGTTACGGGAGGGGGCGTTTCTAAAAAATAAACTGAAAAACTATATCGGCAAACGGAAACAGGATTTACACAGACACGAAGAAAATCTAATCTACAATTACTCAGTGATAAGTTTGCATGGATTCTGTACAAAGAGCCACTACGTATGATTACACTGTGTAAAAATGTTTTGGTTCCTGGATAGTAAGTATTATTTCGTAATTGCTTACGCCTCAAAAATACAAAAAATGGCTATTATTCCCCACAAACTTTGCTTTTGTGAACAGGACAGTGAGATTTTGAAATGTGCCTATTTTCAATGAGAAAACGGGAGAATTTTGACTTAAAACTTTCATGACTGCAGGAATTAATATTCTTGGTTCTTTCGGTAAGAAATAACCAAGAATGTTGGATAATTTGTGTCTTTTCGTTCACGTAAAGTGAGAAAAAAACTACATATTAATCAAAATGAACATGTATTTATACTAAAGTAATACAAAAATTACTTCAAAAGATTTAGACACCAAGGCGCACTACCACAGGCGGGACTGGCCACAGTGGACCGAGTTTTCTGTGGGGAGGAACAGCGTCAAGTGGGAGCCACTGGTGGACCTCAGAAGGTGCTGATGCCACCACTGCACATCTAATTGGGCCTTACGAAACAATTTTATGTTAACGAAAAGACACACATTTGCCCGTTTTCTCGTTAAAAATAGGTAAATTTCTAAATATCACTGTCCTGGTCACAAAAGCAAAGTTTGTGCGGAACAATTTCCATTTTCTATACCTTTTGGGCATAAGCAATTACGAAATAACACTTACTACCCAGGAACAAAAATGGTGTTACATAGTGTTATCATCTCCACCGAGACAAGAGAGAGGTGCGGGAAGGATGCCAGGTGAATGTAGGTTGAATAGTAACAACTAGTGGCCTCCACGAAGCTTGCACAAGCCAACACTGGTCTTACGCGGGGATATCGTGACTACTGATTTACGAAGCAAATGCACAAACACCAATTCGCAGTACATGGGCACGGCCGGGAGAATCAAGCTCAGAGGTTCAGCAAAACACACAGATACATACATGCACGCTCTTTGCGCCCGTCCCAGTAGTCGCTGTACAACGCACAGTTACGCAGGATCAATGCGAGGACTTCTATAGGCGACCGTGGGGTTCTCACACGATCAAGATCCAGCGGACACGGTTTTACACGCCACACAGGTAAAACGCATGTCGGCGATGGACCAAAGATGCGATGCCTGCGCGTGGGAGCAATCGTAGGGTACCGCAAACTTCATTATTTGTTTTGTACATTTTGCACAGCGCAGTACGGACTTGACACCAAATGGTCACTCGAAGAAGACCCGCGACATTGGTTGGGTTGGTAGACACAGTTGGTTTCAACGATGTAACTACATTGCAGCGTTTTCTCAGTTGTCCTGCCCCGCTTTGGTCGAATCCCTTTAAAGCCACGATGCAGGCTGGACATTTTAGGGCAATTCTCGACAGCGATCGTCGCGAGAAATTGTTGCCACACCACTTGTATATATGATTATAAAAAAATCAAGTTTCCCCCCCCCAAATATGGATAAATCAGGTTTTTGCTTCCCCTAGTGAGCAACTGGAAAAGCAACTTTCAATCAGTTCACGTTACGAACCAAGACTGTGTGGCCCTGGAGACCAATCATCGCTCGTCAAACACACCATTCAACGAACTTTGTTTTGACTGTCTAGACAGAATTCCGTCACTCTACGCCATTGCCGTATACCAGGTTTGCCATAGTTGCTCAAAGAAAATTAATTGCTGGTGACAATTTCTGCAAACAACTGCCCTGAAATTTCACCATGACATATCGACCTCGCGATATCACCGCCGGAAACCTCGGCCCATATCTCCTCCGCACACAATGTCACATTCGGCTTAAACATCTCACACCCGTATAGCAGTTGGGCACAGCGATAATTATGTTCAGAGCGCATTTGGCAAAAGTGCGGCGCTTTACTTACAGCGCACTTGTATTATTTGGTTGTCATGGCTTGCACCTCACATGCTCGGTGGCAAGGGTTGCAATATTATGCCCAAGCAGAAAAAACCAATGCCTCATGGTTGACGTATCATCTACACCGATGGCATCGCAGAATGAACAAATCCCCTTTCATTTGCGACAATGGTCGCTCATCACTTTTGCAGGCTTCCTTCGTAATACCGGTCGAATCAGGTATGAAATATTTAATGAATTGAACACACAAAAAAAAATCACACATGAAAGTTAACCCATCCTTTCAAAAGCTCGATTTTTTTCTTCTTCATATGTGCGTCAGAGAATATAATTGACAGTCAACGGCTAAAAATAGTCAACGCAAAAGGCCAGATTTTTTTTCCCCGTGCAAAATTAATGGTGCTGAGATTCTTAAGTTACTGTAGTGGCGGTGTTTCGTTGCAACAACGGGCATTCTTGATTTAACACATCAAGGATAACGTGAAACAAATCAGTACAATTTAAATAAACTATGCTGGAAAACCCGAATAGGTCACGGCCTCTCCTGTCAGTCAGCCTCAAACATCTGGCTCTTACACAATAACATTTTTGCATTGGCTCGCAAAGCACTGACATGAATGCAACTCTCCCGGAAAAAGAGCAAACATATTAGAAAACAGAAAGACACAAGAAATTAGGTGGCATTACCATCATCCCTGAATCCTCACTGTCGGTCTATTATACCGGGGTTCCTCTTATACAATCAATCAGTGGTATACATGAATCAGGAACATTAACCTGTGACATGACGCCTCACCAAAATAACTTCATACATGTTTTACGTCATTGATAAAATGACAACAATTTCAATGGAAATGGCAGAAAAGAAAATGCAATCGCGTCTTAAAGACACTTTGCAAAATCAATTGAGAACACCGTGAGGGTAGAAGGGGGTTCTGTGACGATTCGGGTGAGGGCAGGGAAACACGCACGAGGAGGGAGACATCACAGTATAGGCCCGACCAAGCAAACCTTGACCCAGCAACTTACACGTTTCACAGGTGTCACTTCCAGTTGTGCCACTCACACCGCTATCCGCTGACTCTGCACCGTGCGCCCAGAAGGTAAATATTATGATTCTGTTTATATTTAAATACACAAGTGCGAACGATCATTCAATTATAAGCACTGCGGGCGACGTTTGGGACGAGGCAGACCTTTGTACGGCACAGACTGAGAAGCCATCTGTTGGTTACAATTCATGGTGAAGGAGAGGCATCACAGAAACACTTTGGGGGGGGTGAGGGAGGTGGGAGACCACATGATACGATTCACTTTCAAGTTTTCAATATTTAACCACGACTAGACACAAACAATATGCAACCGCGGTGTGATAATGAAGCGCTCGCTGACGTCAACGTTTGCTCGCTGGGAGAGCAGCAGCAGCAGCAGTGCGGAGGATGAGAGCGAGCGCCCTGTGACCCGCTGGGCGAGTTGGCATACGCATCGTAATAAGGGTGCAACGATTCGCTATCGTTAAGGGCAATTCGATGAATGCGACTCAACGATCGATCGCTTTCCCAGCGTTGTGACGAATTACGCGGCCACAATTGACGGCAAGGAATCACGCATCCAGACTTTTTTTTAATCTGATCCACTGCTGGATGAGGGCCTCCCCACGCCGTGCAGGCCGTGGGGGTTTATTTGAGCGTGCTTCGCCATGCTAGGTCAGTGCGGATGGGTTGCAGGTGATGAGCACAGCACAGCAGACGTGGGCGCATAGAAGTACAGCCAATGCCCGCGATGTAATCACACAGCCTGCAGTAATCCGCTTCCGCGCAGGGTATATGACTCGGAAAGCACGTCATCCTTATTGAAGCATGTCATCCTTGAAAACGAATTCCTTCTGAATTGCTTCTTCTGTTTAGTTTGTTGTCCTTCCCTCGCACCTCCGTTTAACACGGTTGGCTACGTACGGTGCGAAAGAAGTTCAACATACATACACGTGATTCAATGCACATTAGCGAAGAGATTCAATATCAATCGCTGAATCGAGGCGTCACTGCACCTCTACAAGATATCAATGTGAGCACGAATGGATGTATAAAAGCTACATTGAGCATGAAAGTGTGACGTGAGATAATATATGCTAAATTGGGGGTCATATTCTTAGGTTTTTTCTGTAAAGTCACGTAGGTAAAACATCAAAATTAATAAAAATAAATAAAATAAAACAAAAATCACGACGTTTCGGAGGCATTAATTTTGATGTCTTACCTACGTGACTTTACCGAAAAAACCTAAGAATATGAATCCTTGCAGTCAGGAAAGCTTCAAATCTAGAATTAAATTGTGGGTGTCTATCCCAACTAAATACATTGCAGACATTCAAAATGCAAACACTACACCCGTCTGTGTGTGATGTCACACGGTACAGTATATATGTGTAACGTGAATATTTAATTTCAATTGCATTTGGCAAAGAACCACCGATTAATTGTATCCACTAAGGTCAACGTTTCACGTAGTATATGTGATCTCTGAACCAACATGTTATAGATATGTATCACTAAATACACTATTGTAATGTATATACTCTCATATAATTCGGCGTAAATTAAGACGCATTTTTTGTTGTTAAATTGATGTCTTATAGCTATTTAAAACACGTACGGTAGAAGCTACGAATGCACTTAATATGCAACGATCACCCCGAGACTCCCGAGCAAAATTGACACATGGGGGGGGGGCCGGTCAGCCCCCCCCCCCCGCCCCCCCCCCCCCATTGGTTCGCGGGGCCCTCTTTTTGAGTGCGAGATCCGGGGCTTCATTTGCGCCATTCGCCTCCTCGCCGCCACCCGGCAGCCACGGGTGGCTCTGCTGAAGCGAGCAATGCGGCCTCTGAAATCTCACCACCGATCCGGCGAAAAAAGCACTGCAGCACTTAGGACTGTCACGCGACCCCAAAAAAACAAACAAAACAAACCAGGGACCAGAAAGCCAGCCGCAGAGGTAACACACGGGGAGGTGGGCCACTATCAGAATTAAAAAATTAAAGGTTTGCCGAGCGGGGCGGGGGGGCATCTGTTGGTAGACACATCATGGTAAAAATCCACACTACGGTAATACGCCCACAGGTTTTCCGCTTTCTCCATGCAACAGCGGAGTCACGCCGAGTGTACACCACACGAGGTAAAAGACGCAACAACACGCGAAACAGCACGTCGTCATTAGCACAGCAATTCAAAATTACGACTTTCTAAATCCCCTCCCCCCAATCCAACGGCTAAAAGTCGCCCTGAATGACACGGAAAGGTCGACTCGGCAATGGGGGGCCAGAGGGGGGGGGGGGGGGGAGCCCGCACGAGACTCGCGGTCATTCCGACGTTTCGCGAAAACCACGACAGGAGGATTCCTGATTTCGGCGAACGGGCGGGGAGGGGATGGGGGGGACGCCGAACGCCTCGTGGGGGAGCGGACGAATTCGTCCGACGCGGAATCGCCGAACGGCAACGGTCAAAACGACAAGCGAGGAGAGAACGCCCTGCATAGAACGGAACGTCGCGCCGCGGGGGGCGGGGGGGGGTCAGGGTGGGGGTGGTGACCCGGCGGGGTCACGGCGGCGAAGTTAGGGAGCGACGTCGGTGAGCGACAATCGTGAAAAAAGTCACCGTGGGGTTACATTCACGTATGCATAAGACGAAAACATTCAAGGCCGGGGGGAAATCTTACAATCTCCGGCAAACGCGAAGACAGGATGAGCCCAGCAGTTCTGAACGCATGGGTCACGCTGCCCCCTGATTTCCAGGGAAGGGGGTGGGGCAGTGGGTGGTGTGCAGGCTGCGGCATGGATACCGTGCAGGAGAAATATTGAATGGTGCACGGTGAACGCTTTCACCACATTGCGGAGACAATGCAACACTCATACACAAATGCCTTATACTTACACAGAACTCACCGATACGCAACATGGACCCAAGTGCATCACCAACACGAAAACACACGAAAACACAACGCGAAACACATGCCTCACGCGAAAACACACCGACACGCAGCAGGAAACAAATGCCGTACTAACAACGGGTGGACTCTCTGTGTGCCTTTGCGACCAACCGTCGACTTTTCGCCCTCCGGGGCAAGCAAACGAGCTCGTGCAATCGCGGCGGAACGCGTCGATACCACTTCAGGTCACGCGCGTGCGCGGCAGCAATTCCTCTTCAACAAATTGGCCGCGAGTCCTTGCTACGTCATCGTCATCCGCTGGGCCAGATCAGAATTCGGCACCACAGGTGGTGGCAAACGTTTGGGGCGACCGATTTGTGTGAACGGCAAATGAACGTGAGACTACGTGATTACATCATCACTATCTATGGCGGGGGGAAAAAAAGTGTTCTGGCTGGCGTCCTGCCTGCCTGGATTCCTGTCTGCCTGCATGGCGCACGTGGTGGTGAGGAGGGGGGGGGATGGAGATAGAGGAGGGAGGTCGAAAGGAAGAGGAGCTGAAAGGAGAGGGGCATGGAGTGGAGAAGAAAGAGCAAAGAGGGAAAGCGGAAAGCAACCGGCAGTGGAAGGGATATTTAGGGAGAGGCAAGACAGGTTGAGGCGTGAAAGGAGCGTTGGCAAAATGAATAGCGAGGGTGAGAGGTGAGAGAAAGAGAGACGCACGTGGAAAGCGGTAGCGGGAGGGAAGTGGTTGAGAGGCAGTGGAGGGAGGAGAGGAATATGGAAGGAGAGGTAGAAGTCGGGACAGAAAATAGAGGAGAAAGAGAGAAACAGAGCAAGACATCGAGATGAATTGGGATATGCAGTGCAGAGGAGGCCAGAGAAAGCTGCATACAGACAGGGCTCTGTATGCGTTTAAACGTTTTGATGGTTGCCTGGGAGGAATGGAAGGACGGACAGTCATATCCAAAGTTCACGCGGTTTCTAGTTCTTATTAAATGCCACTTTTATGGTTGGGGGTTGGCTCATCATGCCTCCAATGTTGATAAAATCAGTACCACTTTGTGCGGAAGTCAACAGTGTCTTTTTTATGGATATACTTATCCCCACCACAGGAATGTGGATGTTCCATCACTTGAAATGGGAAATGAGCAACCGCCTCTTCTCATTTAAACAGGAACTCACTTTGGCTTTTGACTTGATTGGGTACATAAAGACGTTGGTATAAGTCAGTTGGTACCGACAAGTAAAATATTTGGAATGGGCCCGTGGACGAACTTGCCATTGTTAAATGAAGGATTCAGATAGCAGATGGACTTGTCTTTGACTTTGAAGGTGAATCTACTCGGCATGTGAAACCTGCCATCGAGATGCCCGCAGAGGGCAGCAGAGCACCGCAAAACAATACGCGCGAAACATTTAAGACGTCCAACAAAAATACATTTAGAACGCGAGCGGGGCCCGCAAACAGGTTTGGGGTTGCAACACGATTCGCGCACTTTTTTTATTTTCACTCGGAAACATGTCATTTTCTCGGGCAGCGCTGCCGTCGGTGCGAATTACTCATTCCTCGTTAGCGGAGGTAAAAAATACGAGACATCACAAACACGCCGTTATTGCCAACATGCCAGGGTGCGTAGGGACCAAAGGGTGCAAGCAACACACACACACATCGTGCCAAACGTACACAATTACAGAACCGCGTCAGCTTGAACATCGAGCACAAACACAATTACAGGGTGTCGGATTTTCAACTCTAAACGTCACTCTCGAAAAAAACGCTACCGTTTCATACAAGCGTGTAAATATGCGTGTATTTTATTTAGCTATGCTCGCTCTCTCTATATATTTTTTACGTGACTACATTTAGCCAAGCAGAGGGGCCTTGACTCGTAGCGGTCAGCAGCAACGACGTTGAACGGGGGGGGGAGGGGGGGGGATATCTACGACAATCTTTTAGCATATTCGTTATGGTAATATTTTTTTTAAAACAGCGTGAAAGCAAAAGCCTCCCCTCCCAACCGGTAAGCGATGCCCCCACCGCCGCCTGCCGAGTCGGCGCCGCAGATGCACGCGGTGGCGGACTTTCTTGGGTGCTCGCTGCATGGCTTGTTGGAAGAAGTGATTGGCGGTTGCGGCGGTTGCGTCGGAGGCAGCGATCAGTCAGAAAAGAGGCTGACGAAGGACTTGCGAAGGTTCCGGATGGTCTCTGCCTTGGCCTGGTCTTCCGTTCCGGGCGCCGAGCCGCGCGACAGGGAGGGCTCGGGGATGTTAAACGTGTTTGTCAGTGACTGAGATTTGCTGCCAAAAGGTTTTGGGTGGGGGGAGGGGAGGGGAGGGGTGGGGAGGAGGAGGTGGGTGAGATAAAATATATATAAAAAAAACACGAGGTACGGTGGAGTTGAGAGGGTGAAAGTTGTAGATTATTTTTTGAAATTTAGATTTTGTTTTTCGAGTAATGGTAATACAACGGTTGCACATTTTTTTTTTTGGTAAACGAGATTTCTCTGAAATGCTGTTTAATTCATGAGCACCGGTTCATTACCTTGTTGAGTAATATTTCCAGCTAAAACTTTCTAAAAGTGAGTGAAGGAAAAACAAGACATTTAAGGGAAAAGAAGAGAAATCAACAAACACACGTGCACAACATCCACTGCAATCGGCACATGCATTACGGAAGCTAAGACGGTATCCAGTAAACAACGTGGCAATTGATTTGACAAGCAAACAAAACCACAGCACGATAACAAATGCAGAATACAAGCCATTCTTCCCCCCATAATCGCGCATCTCAAAACACAACAACAGCATAAGTTCATTGCATCGTTCAAAATTCTGAACCCCTTGATAAAGGCCACACTTCGCTGCTCTGGCAGGAATGATCTGTATGACTTGGGGCAGTTGGTTCTCAACCTTTCTTGGCTACTGAACCACCCCTTGTTCAATTTTGTTTCAACTAAGCACCCCCCTCGCCTGACCCCAACATGTTTCTGAGAAACGAATGTATGAATAATGAACCTAAATATATATTTTTACCAACTGTCCATTTCGTGAGGTGTATCCGGACTAGCAAGTAACTGCAAGCGGATAAAAAAAATACAATTCAACGGACCCTCTGCATGCGTGAGGGAATTTGTTTGGGCTCGCTGGTAAATCTTGGAAACTACATTGTTTACGATCAATGAGTTTATACATGTCTTTTATATCGTTCTATGTTACCATATAGATTTAAATGTTATCGTAGTTATTTTATATTGGCAGATTCAAACATGATTATTCACCAATGACTCGCATACACGATTTAATTTCACATTTATAAATCACCTCACGTAAACCCTGGGACATTTCCACGCAGCCCCAGGGGTCTGCGGACTTCCAGTTGAGTACCACTGAGTTAGGGGGTGGCCAATTTAAGTGCAATGAGCCATCAACGTTAAGAGGCAAAGTACTAATCCAGGTGCCCAGAGTTGTTGGGCCGGGTTCTCATGTATTGTGAGATTGTGCTCACAGCCTGGCCATCGATCGAAAAACCCCCATCATGTTTGCCCTGGCAGATAACTTGGCCCCAGTCTAGCTCAGAGAGGAAGCACGATACACACTATCAGGTGATGGACACGAGGCAAAACGCTGAATTTAGAAAATGAAGGATCGACGTGACCTCAGAAGTAGTTCTGTGGTGTCATTGTCTGGGGTCGTTTTGTTGTACCGCAACATTACACTTACACAGTGGCTCTCCGTATTAATCTCTCGCTAAGTTCTCCCCAATCAAATCGTGATCTCGACTCACTAGAAACACACAAAGCCATTAAAAGCCCTATCAAACAAATACATACGTCCGAAAACCTTAGCCAAGGGCAGTCCGGCACGATGTAACGGTCTCTTAGTGAGGGTCAGCCCTGAAGCGTTGGCTTTCTTTAAAGGGGAGGCGGCATTCAAAAGCTCAGTCGTGGGGGGGTGAGGCGGGGGGGGGGTCCATCACGGTCAACGTCAAACGAAGTTAACAAATGTTGACTGTGAATCGAATTGAGTAGCGAACGACACTGCCTGCTTTCGCCACAGGAAAGGCTGCGGGCATGCCACCGCTGCGTCGCCACTGGTGTTCAATTATTGCACCAAGATATGTTTCACTTTACCAAAGGAATGAAGCAGGGGGGCTGAGCCTTTAGCAGAGTGAGGGTCGGGGGTGGGGGGGAGGTAGGGGGGTGGGGGGGGTGGGGGGGAGGTGGGGTCCCCCACACCCTCCAGCCCCCCCCCCAAACAACACTATCGGTCCACTCAGGGCACTGTAATCGCATCGGACGAATCTGTGCATCGCCGCGTACACAACACCAATGGCACGGCACGGCGGCGCTCACTCGCACGGGGGCGGCATGCGACACACACACACAGAGAGACACAGCGCGGGCGCGAGAGAGAGAGAAGCGGCGGCAAACGACGATGGGCGTCGAGCGCTAAGCAGGGCGCGCTCACTTGAGGTGCGGATGCGGCGGCGCCGCGGGCTGCTGACTCGACTGCCTCTGCGGCGGCGCCGGCTGCCCCTGCCTCGCCGGCTGGCCCTGCTGCCCCGACGGGGCCTGCGACGTTCCGCTCGACCGCGGCGGCTGCTGCGTTTGGGGCCCCACCATCCCCCCTCCTCCGCCGCTGCCGCCGGGCCGAGGACCCCCACCGCCTCCGTGCTGGAGGGGGGTCACCCCGGGACGCGGCGGCTGGTTGGGTTGCCCGCCCCCCGCCGGGGTCGGCCCCCCCTGGGAGGACTGGCCAGGAGGGCCCATCCTCTGCTGCTGCTGCTGCACCAGCGGAGGGGCCCCGGGTCGCTGAGGTTGGGCCCCGGCGCCCTGCTGAGGGCCGCCTCCTGTGGTGACACAAATACGCGGGGGGGGGCGGGGGGGGGGCAGTGCACGCAGCGATCGTTTTGGTGAGAACGTGTCGAGGGAGAGGCGGCGGCGGTGGCGATGTACGGTCGGCATGTGAACTAAAAAAAAGATGCCACAATTTTTCTTGAACCAAGTGAGGCACGCTGAGTTTTGTAGCTCTTGTTCAGAAGCGACCTGGCTCTCACATATTTTTGCTCAACGAGGACACCAATAGGTCAGTGGCAGTGGCGGCTCCTGCAAAATCTCTCAGGGGGGGCAAATGTCTGGATGATTGATAAGGATAAGGTCCACCCATGCAATGGATAAATTAACAGCTTAAGCATGTAAAGGCAACTTCACTTCTTTAATATTAATGAAAAATAAAGTGACTCTTACAATACATCTTGTTTGTTTCTATACTCACTATTAATACAATCCACTCAAGTTTCTTTTATTAAAGATTCCACTAGGTGGCGACAAATTATGTTGTTGGATGAAACGTGCTTACGTATGATGACGTTAGCACGTATGATGACGTAAGCACGTTAGTGCGAGCCCTCCCGGAAGCCATAGAGAATGCATTGCAGCGCCCCCGTTCGAAAAAAAACATCTTTGAATGTAAGTCTATGGGGCCACTCGGGGCGATTCTCAGCCGGAGTGAAATCGCCCAAAAAGAGGCGGTACTCCACAGAACGTGACATGACGCTGATTGGACTATATCCAGAGGCACAGTGACGGCTAGCGTGACTGTGGTTGAATGACGTTGGTGGTGCGTCGCCCAATCGCCCTAATGAAGAAACCGCCCTTGGTCAGTGGACTTTACTTGGTAACATAAAAAATGTCAAAAAAATGTGTGATTTGCTTCCCTTTCCTATACTTTGAACTCCTATCGTGTTTTTTTAGTTTGTTGTTAAAACTTTCTGACCCGCCCCTACTGGACATCTGTGAAAAAGAGCTTTATAGTTCATCGGATTCCTCCGGTATGAATAAAGATTCTGATTCTGACAGCCTGCATTGCCGTTTGATGACTCTCGACACATCAGCATAAGCGTTTGAATTGGCTTTTGTTTCAACATGTCCTGGCCACCCCACCCCTGCCCCCCAACCGACCTCTTCACCAACACGCACTGATCAGAGTGGTGAAGTATGGTCAAACAAACCGAAGCAGCCTTTGTCCATAAATCGATTGTCGACGAACAGAGAGCTGCCAAAGGCGAGCCTCATTCGGGTACACGTATCGTGTTACTCGTCGATAGATAAATGCACTTATAGGGGTTAACCACATGGTGGCATGCTCGGACTGGCTTTGGACAACATTTGCCCTCAATTGCAGGGCGTGAGGGCGGGAGAGGAGGGCGGCAGGGTGGGAGGGCAGTGGTAATATGTGTGCATCACATCAAGAAGGGGCGTGAATTCGATTCGTGAATCGGGAGCCTTGCCTGTAGCAGAGTTTACACGTTTTCTCCCTGTTCCGCACGGGATTTTCTGGCTTTCCTCCCATAGCTAAACGAAAGTCCCCATAACAATGTGACTGCAGTTGGCCAACCATCCCAATGCTGAACAGAAACATTACCCGCAAATTACTCCATTTGGATCACTACGCGGTAGGTAGCAACGTAGCCGCCCCACCCCGGCTGCGAAGACTTTGGCAGGATCCTCCTGAAAATGTCTTGAGACTCGGTGTGGCTTTTGACGGGTAAAGAGGCGTAAAAAAATAAAAATGTAAAAAAGATGTAGCGTGAACTCCGCCGTGCGCGGATCTTTGCTGCTTGCGTTCCCCCTGGGGGCCAATTGCAGCAGCGGATGTCCCGAGTGACTTTGTGGCTCTAATTTACACGTGCAGCGTGCTATTGACGCACGGCAGAGTGTCGGCGAGCCGAGGCGGAAACAACTAAATTAATCCCCAGGGTAAGCTGTTGGCGAGAGAGGGCTCACATCCTCTTAGCTCAAGAGGTAACCACTGGAAGCTTCAGTCCATCTAGGCCAGGTGAGAACGTTTGACAGCCAAGGCGTGATGACAGTGGCCTCACGCAGAATTTAAATATGTATACGTCTCTCTCTATTTGTTAATTTTCACCAATGCTTTTGGCATCACGTCAAGAAAATAACGATCCGTTCGGAACTCCTGCACGGAATAGCAAGCCATCTTGTTAGACAAAGGCCCACTGAAGCCGATGTTGCAGAGCGACCTCTGAGATTCCTTCAGGTGACCTCTGGCCCATGCAGTAGAGGGCAGCACTTAAATAACTCTCTTGTCTTACTTCCCATTGAATATGTATTTTGGTACTTATTCAGGTAATATCAGTGCGGTTGTAAATAATTGTTAGGGGAAAGTGGGTGTCAATATTTGTTTCATAGTCTACAAAGGCCAGGCACAATGGTAATTTAACTTCATATGTCTTTTCCAGAACCTGACTAAGAGTATGAATGCGGTTGAAGAGATGGAGCAATGCAATCAAATTCGCGTGTGGGTGCTATAGGTTATTAATTACACCGTAGGATCGTGCAAAATGGTGACGGCTTGGCGAGGTTTTCATCCATCATTGGATTGATCATGAACGATGATGATTGTGATTAATGTGAGCACGCGGGGACAAGGAGCTGAGAAGGGGAGTGGGGGATGAGTGCTGGGGTGGAAAGCAGCGGTGTGGCCTTGGTTGGCATAGGCCCTGGGGCATAAGGAACGAAGCAGGTTGATTTCTCCACAAATCTGGCTTTCGCCTGATGAAGCTGGTTGTAATTCCTGGCGAAACGTCGTACTCAGATTGTAAATGTTGTGGCTTGGCTCTCCAACACACCGGTGTGCTGTACTAGTGACGAATTGGCACGTTCTGTTTACGTGACAAACCTTACTAGTTGGCTGTGTCGGGTGGTGGCGGGTTTAACGACACATTTATATATTTACGCGATCTAACCCAAAAAACCTCTCTTATGGATGATATTGGTCGCGAAAGCCTACTACGTGTTAAACCGAATTAAGGATATTGAGGTGACTCCAGAAGTAGTTATGTGGTGTTACAGCACGGCCGGGGGGGGGGGAGTAGAATTGCACCACCTGTGCACTTGATAGCTACGCCACTGAAAGCGAACCATTTGGCTATCCATCGAACAAAGGTCAGTGGTTCGTGCACATTCGGATGCGCTTTTGCGGCCGTCTGGAATGCTCTTCCGATATTAGGAGCCCCTGAAGCTGTGCACCTTTAAATCATTTTAGATTGAAATCTCATTAGTTTACAGCTGCGTTTTGTGTTTAGTTCGTTGTCCTTCCCCCGCACCTCCGATTAGCAGGGCTGGCTACGTACGGTGCGAAAGAAGTTTAGCGTACATACAGAAGGACAGATGGAGAAGGGTTGGGGGGAGGTGGCCGGAGGCCTCACCTTGAGGTGGTGGACGGGCCTGGGCGCCAGCCGCCTGCCCCGGCTGGGGACTCGGTGTCGGGCTGCTCCGCTGCTGCCCTGGGGACGGCTGCCCTCCCCTCTGCTGCCCAGGCTTGAGTTGAGGGTGGCAGAGGAAAAAATAACGACACGTTGCAGTCTCGCGCTCAAAGACTCCACACAGTGATGGAATCAGCTCGGGTGCAGGCGCTTAGTTGCTTGGCGAGGCCGTGGGAGATGGAAAAGCCTTGGGGAGGCCTTCATTCAGCAGTGGATGGATTAGGGCTGCTGCTGCTATATTTTTGATGCAGCCGTAAGAAACATTCAGCCGTAAGCTGGTTTACAAGAATGATTCACGGATGACGATGATGAGTCAAACAGACAGGAATGTGGAATTCCCACCACTGGCTCATGGAGGTGCAATTATTGGTTACCCCACCCCGTTACTGGCAATTTGATGATTTATCGTAATTAAAGTTCACGATTAAATTGAATGCATTTTTTTTTACATTGTGATGAAAGTCGCAGGCCACTAAGTGGCTGCAGGGGTCACGTGACCCCATTACATACAACATGTACAAATTAAAAGATATTGATGGATATACGCGTGATTTCAAAACTGTACAATGAGCTCTAGAATCGATCGCTATTCTCCAACTGGGTCAAGACCATTGACAAACATGAGCACTGCTTCGTGAGCACTTGAGCAGTGAATCAATTACATGTTTTACAGTTTAACTACCTCGTACATCAAACAGAATATATAAAATTCACAAAATTTTAATGTATTGATTATTTAAAAGGTTGATTCTCGTTTTGCCAGTTCCCTGGCTATTTTGTGAGGGAGATCCGTTGTGTGTGACCACAGAGTTGGAATTGGTGACTTGGATGAGACAATCAACTTACCGGCCTTGAGAACCCGGTTTAAATCACGGGCGGCTGAAACCTGGATTTGAACCTCGGCTTCTTAGCGGTGTCACCTCGGAAATCTGACCTCTGTACCCAGCCAACCACCACTCAATACGATGCTCCGTTGTGCAATCATCGGTTACCGGGCTGACACCCCCAACTCACGATGTTAGAGGGCCTGGGTTAATCAACCCTGACGCCTGCATATTTGGAGTTTCCATGCGTCTCTCTCTCCCCGTGGTCGCGTGGGGTTTTCTCCGGGGTCCTCCGTTTTTTGCCCCTCCACGTTTAGAAACGTGCATTTAGGTTATTTAAATTGTTTTTCTGCTATAAATTTCTTCCTGATTGGCCACTTTGTTGAGCTCTCATTTGTGAGCCAGGTCGCTTCTAAAAAAGAAGCGGACATTCTTTGGGTCTTTCGGTAAAGTCACGTAGATAGGTTCAAAGAAAACAACAAAAAGCTACGACGTTTCGATCGCAACACAAGTGGTCGTCATCAGACCAGGTGGCTTGTGGGGGAAGAGGTGACCGCTCGTGTTTTTTGTAAGTTTCTTTGAACCTATCTACGTGACTTTACCCAAAGACCCAAAGAATATGAATTCCTGCAGTCACAAAAGCTTTAAGTCAAGACTTAAGAAGCTCAGTGGACCTTACCTGGTAAGATAAAAAATAGTTGAGTTTTATTTGTATATATTTTTTAAATGATTTGTTTACCTTTACTACACTTTGCGCTCCTATCGTGTTTTTGTAACGTTCTGACCCACCCCTACTGGACATCTATGGAAAAAGAGCTTTATACTCGATGGTTCTTCCGGTAAAGTCTCACCTGATGACGATCGCTTGTGTTGCGATCGAAACGTCGTGATCTATTAATTTTCTACCTACGTGACTTTACCGAAAGAACCAAAGAGTATGGATTCCTGAGGTCACGAAAGCTTCAAATCAAGAGCTTTATAGCTCATCCGATTCCTCCTGCGTAAATACATATTCTGATTCTTGCCGATACCTGGATTTGTACCCCGGATCTCGGCAGTGCCACTAAGCCTCATCGTGTCTCCCGTGTGCCCCCCGTGCCCCCCCTCTCCCGACGAACCTGTGGGGACGGCGCAGGTGTGCGCGGCAGAACTTGGTTCATGCGTGCGACCACCAGATCCACGATGAGCGCGCGATCCTCGTCCTGATGCTCCCCGAGCAACGGCATGGAGGAGTCCATTATCTTGTCACCCACGTGGGGGGGGGGGGATAAGGGACAGGTGTCAACGATGCGTGCGGAGCAGCGGCATGGAAGAGTCCATTATCTTGTCACCCACGTAGTCGGAGGGGGGGGGGGGGTACCATCACAGTCATCGGTGCAGGAGGCGCCGGCTGCCAGATGGAGCGGGGGAATTCAGAGGGCTCGTCGTTGGATGATACAATAATTGCATAGGTTAATTCATGATAATTATCAATATTAATTATACAGAGCTCAAATTCATGTGCGTTTATGGTATGCACCACCCAGCCTCATACAAAATGAGTCAGCTGTACTTATATATATATTTATAATGTGGTACGCTTCACAAGATATTTCTTCTCTGATTTACAAGTATCATCACTTCGTTTGTTTAGAGATGCAAGTTGATTTTTTGTACTTACTTCATATTTATCATGTTGCTGCTGCGTCTAATCCCAAATGGGTAAGTTACAGGTAATGTTTCAGCGTTTGGGACGTTTGGCCAATACCAGTGGACGTTGTATAGGTTTTTATTTTAGCTATGGGATGAAATCGGAGAACTCGGAAAAAACCCCATGCAGGATAAGGGCGCCACGGTGGCGAGATGTTAGCTACCTCGCCTGGTATGCAGGAGGTCGTGGGTTTGATCCGATCTCTGACGCCTGCTGCTGTATATTTGGAGTTTGGATGTCTCTCTCCCCGTGGTCGGGTGGTGGATATTTCTCTGGGTCCTCCGATTTTTCCTTCCACATTTAGAAACGTGCGTTTAGAGTATTAGGATGCAATACATTTGCACATAATAAGCCACTTCGTTGAGCTATCATTTCTGGCCAGATCGCTTATTGAAAAAGAGCACTAGAGCTCAATGGGCCTTACCTGGTAAAATAACAAGTATAACCCGTAAAAACAAAGTTTTTCACTATAAATCCTTTATATGCGTGGCGGCTAGAGTCCTCTCGTCCTCTGGCTTGAGATGGCTGCCACCTATGGGTCAGATGATTGCATGGCAGCATTAAGCAATTGGTAATTAAATATAATATTTTTGTCCTAAAAAGTGTAAAACTTTGGAAAAAAAATTTCACGAACATTAATTGTCACGCACAACGAGTCTGTGTGGAAAATGTCAGCTCGATTGGATCACGGGAAGTGGGTTAAAAAACGACCGAAAGATTTGCACGGTCCTAAGCAAGCAAGCAAGTGAACTTAATATAAAGGATTTAAAAATAGTTTATAGCGGGGAGTATACAAACGCCACTCGCACTCACACGCTGCAGCACAGGGGAAGAAGCACACAAACTCCACACAGAAAGGCGCCCAGGTCGGGAATCGAACCGAGCCCGTCTTGCTATAAGGCACAAATGTTACCACTGTACTCCCCGTGCCGCCCCACTTAGACACTAATTTCAAGCTGTGATCGGTAGGAATTAAAATCGTGGTTGTGAGTCGACTCAGCCCTCCTGTCACCTCTCCCCACGGTTTGTCAAATGAGCACGACATTGTGAGAAGCCAACAGTGGTTGTCCTATGAAAAACCAGGACCCCGGCATAGGAAAGTGGAATTTCCACCACTGGCTCAGGGCTGTAAATGGGCCACGTGTGATTGTAAATCTACTTGTGAGTAAACATGAATTAACACTGCCTTGTAACAGCATGGCAGTGTTAATCACCTGTGTGGACATTTTTTGTTTACACGCGCGCCTGTGAACGACTGCCAATGGAGTTGTTATAACACTCTTTGATTTTTCACTTTGATTTTTTTTTTACAAAAAACACTTGCATCTCCTTTCCAATATCACGTTTGGTGTGTGTGAGAAAAAAAAATCAACTCGACGGTAACTTGTTTGAATGCAAAGACGTGCCCTTTTAAAATATTATTTTTACAAAGTACAAATGGGCCCTACGATGACATCACCCTGAATTAGCCTGACTTCTTTGGATCTTGGATGCGAAGCAGCGCTTGAGCCTGGTTAATGCTTTGATAGGAGACTGCCTGGGAATGCCACGGGTGCTGCTGTAGCGTTAGGCTGTGACGGGGGACAGGAGATGACGATACAGCGGTGGACTGAATCTATGCGTGCGGACGCCAGAGGTCGCAAACGGGTTTTGATTCCTTACCCGTACCCGGCCGCACCAGGGTCGCAAACGGGTACCCGTACCCGGCCAGGTACAGGTAGCCGGGTATCGGGTAGGGTACGGGTATCGGGTAACCCGGTTGCGACCTCTGGCGGACGCGTGGTGGGTTTTTCCTGCAGGGTCCTCCAGTTGCCTCCCTCATCAAACTAAATACCCATGAAACTTAATTTGGAGCTTTCGTGACTGCAGGAATTACTCTTTGGTTCTTTCGGTAAAGTCACGTATAAAGAGAAAATAATGAATTAAATAATAGCATACAACGTTTCGATTGCATGCCAATTTCTCTACCCCCCCACCTCTCTCTCTGTCCCCCTCTCTATTTAAGGCCTCGACACAGAGGTGTGGTTTCTCTGTGTGCCTATGTGTGTGTCTCTCTCTATGTGTCTCTGTGTTATCTCTCTCTGCTTATATGCCTACATGTCTCCGGTTCTGTGTTTGATCTCTCTCTCAAATTTAGCAATCTCTGGAAGAACGTAATCAACCAGGTGGGGTGTGGACTGTTATGTTAGCCGACTCTCTGTGCTGTATTGCATTATATTTCTAAGTATACTAGGTTTGTTTTCTCTTTCATTTATACCTGATGATGACTGCTTGTGTTGTAATCGAAACGTCGCATGCTATTATTTAATTTATTAATTTCTCTTTATACGTGACTTTACCGAAAGAGCCAAAGAGTAAACACCCATTAATTGGGACCCGTCTGAATTTAGGTCGTGAGATTCGGTTTCGGCTTTCCATGGGGAAATAAATGGCACCACAGTATTATTATTATTGTTTCCTTTTCTTTTGACAGAATCATATGGATGGAAGTCAGAAGCTAAGCAGAATTTTGAGCCTGGATAGTGCGTGGTTGGGCGACCACCTTCCATAAAACTGGTTGCTCTAGGCTGCTGTAGGGCTATGTTGTTGGCAGCACAGAGCAGTGCAGCGAAATCCATTGTTGTATTGCACTATCCTCCCCTGTCTATGTTATCTGTATTAACCAACCCGCACTCATCTCCATGGTATAAAATGGTTAAATAATAATAATAAAAATACCCACGGCAAACTCTCATCCAGCAGTGGAACGACGAAGGTGGTGTGTACAATGTACATTATTATTATTACGTGCTGAACTCTCATTTGATTCGGAGGAAGTGACGCAACGGGTTTAACCGCTTTTCGAGCGACGCAATGACAGTGATGGAGGGGAGGGGAAGGGTAGCGGATGTACGTTGAACTTCTTTCACACCGTACGTAGCCAACCATGCAAATCAGTGGTGCGGGGGAAGGACGAACAAACTAAACAGAACAACGAGCAGTTTAAAACAAAACAAAAAAGAGAGTTCAAAAAATACAAATGAGAATAATGGGAGAGGTCGACACCTCGATGATGTAGTCACGACCGTCCTTGCCGTGCACCGCCTTCACGCCGCAGACATCGAGGCCGCCGAACAGCTCAGCGCAAGTGTCGATCCACATTCGGTACCTGGATGGGGGTGGGGGGTGCAGATGTGGATCCAAGGGACAGTGATTGGGGCCGGTCAGCGATGCCAAAGCAGAGCAAGGGAAAATATCCCCTCTCTCTCTGTGTGTCACCAGGAGGTGAAATACAGGGGCGTTGAAACGAGCACAAACGTTGCCTCTTTTGGCAGGGACCCATTTGGGAACGGTGGATTTTACCATCTTTTGCTGACACTGTTGTGACGAGGGTTGCCACCTCTGAGATACAACAACAACAACAACAAAAAAACGGGAACATATCATGGGCAGAAGAAGATCTCACAATGTCGGAAGAGGGGAGCACGTGCATTTAAACGTGTTGTGTTGCGTGGTGTATTGTTACGTAACTGGCAACAAACCGGGATTCTTAATGCCCTGGGTAGACTCGCAGATCTCCCAAGACATAGGGGAGGATTCGGGAAAAATCAGGACAGGTGGGAACCCGAGATGTGACCATCATCTCCTTTGGGGCTTAATATCTCACTGAATATTCTTGGTTATTTCGGTAAAGTCACGTAGAAGGGAAATAATAAAAATAATAAAAATAAAACATTTATTTTTATTTTATTGTTTTATTTTATTTTTATTTTATTATTTCCCTTATACGTAACTTTACCGAAAGAACCAAGAATATTAATCCTTGCAGTCACGAAAGCTTTAAATCGAAATTATCACTGAATATTTTCCAGGGTACTGGATGACTGGAGTCGTATTCACGTCACTAGTCGTAGCCATCCTGGTGTTCAGGATGCATAAATATTTTTCATTGAGTTGCCGGCCCAGACAAACTCGGCTGAAAATAAGCCATGGAAACCTTCCATTCTCTGGCCTGCAGCCTCCAAAAAAATTCTCCTCTATTCCAAGTCCTCATCTGTATGCATCCACCCCCTTTATAGCACAGCATCTTGAGATGGGGTGGCTTTTAGATTGTTTTGTAAATCCAGGTTGCATTATACAAGCGGCTTATTTTGGAAAACAGGTCGCCGAAGCAATTATTTTCGGTGCTACAAAATTCACATTTATTCCCGCTTGGCAACGCACGACCAAAACTGGTTTCAGTGGCACAAGCAACCCGGGGGGAGGGGGGGGGGGGAGATGGCGGTGGGGGGTGGGAGAAGAAAAAGGAGATCTGAGGTCTTCAGCTCATACGATAAATCAATTTTAAAATTATCCGTGTCCAAGGGAGAGATTATCATTAATCTAATCTGGGATGGTAATCCATAACCGAAACGAAGCTTACATTCGGAAAGCATTTTTGTTGAGCACTCCTTCAGCCCCCCACCCTCCACCCGATTGTCCTCCCACCCCCCCACCGGCAACCCCTCACCCCCACACCCCCACACCCCCACACCCCAATGTTATTTATCCGTTCGCCTTGTAAATTAGTGATGCCTCCCACGGTCACAGCGCAATAAATACAGGAACAGCTGCCACCGTTTTAAGCATCAAATTCTCATCTGGTGTTCATCTTTTTTTTTAACGAAAGTATCAATTGTGTACAGTATACACATATACAACAATATCACTCAAAGCTCATTTTCATGCGATTAAAGAATATGCTTCGTGGAGGTCGCCGTGTGGTTTAGAGGTCATGGAGCTGTGCTGGTACCACTGAGATCCTGGGTTCAAATCCAGGCAGCCATCGGGGATTGAACCAATTTCTCAAGAGCCGTGGGTTGATGGTCTCGGCCTGGGCACCTGATGATTGTCAAATAAATGCCGCATTAAATTTTGTTTCCGCACTTCACTTTTGTCTGTGTCGTTGGAGGGTAGGAAAGTGTGCCCTCTAGAGTTTGGGGGTGGGGGTGAAAGGTCAGTTGAAGGGGTCTCAGAAGTAGTTCTGTGATATCTGCTTCCGTGGGCTTCTTCTCCAACACAGAGGGGTTCCCTGCTCTGTGAGAGTTTATAATGTTTTTTTTAATTTGGGCTCATAATATGACGCCGCTAGCACAAGTGGGATAAAAAAAAAGCTAATTTTGAGCTGTACAATTTCCTCTCCTGGCTTCATTAAAACAAGCGTTAATCTTTAAGCGACCGATCCTTAGAATGTGACCTCGTGTGGCCGAGGGGGTGTAGGATATTTTTTAATTAGAAGGTCCCCCCCACCCCTTTTCAATGCCACTTTGTGACCACTCACCTGTCTGTCATTGCAATTTGTTCCAGCATGGCAGAGCCCGTGTTCGCCTTCCAGTTTCCTGATATGGAGGTTCTCCTGGGGGACAGATAGACGATTACATTGATGACGATTGATGACGGTGAGCGATAGGCTGCTGCCAATCAATGTTGGCCTAACCCTGATCCAACGGTTCCAACAACATTCTCAACGGTGACATTGCAATGGGCATGCGGGGCCCACGGGTCGCAGGTTCCCCACCCCTCGTGTGTACGGATACGCGAGCCTTTGGATTGCCCTCACATGTAGGCCTTGTAGTTGGCGCCGATCTTCTGGATGCGGATGTCGTATTTGGAGTCGACGTACGGCTCCACAGTGGCGTACGTCTTGGTGAGCGCCACGACGCTCGCCACGTCCTGGAAGTCGTAGTGGTTGTCCACCTTCACCTGGAGCGCGTGCCGAGTGACAGGAGGAGGGGGGAGGAGGACGAGGAGGAGAAATGTGAGGAGGAGCTGTAATGTGATACCAGTTGACTCGTAAGCCACGCTGTGGCCGACGGTCAGACCGACGGGCATAGCGTGGGTGGCACAAACCCCGAGTTGCCAAATAATTAATTGAGGCCCTCAATCCCCAATGCGCCACGGGCAAACGCAGAAATCGGTGGAGTGTAATTAGTAATCCTCCAGTTATAATCCATTCTGCGTTCGTCTGTAAAACGCTGAGATAAAATGACGTTTGCCACCCCTCGGATTTGCATCACGAGTGGCTGCTTTGAATGCCCACCTGAAGGGCAGGACTTGTCTTAATGGTTGTTATGCATGCAGAGGAGAAGTGCTGCTTAGTGTCACCCCTCAAACCACTCGCTTACATAACACGTCGCTTCATTGTCACTCTCAAAGCAACTTCCCCACAAGTGGATCTGTAACTCTGCAGCATGCGACAGGCACTTGGAGCCGGTTGCGATTTGGGTTTTTCCAGATTTTTCAGCATTTTATTCACTGCGTTAATTCTGTCAGTTTAGCAAGATTTCTACCCTGCCCCTCCGATTTTTTCTGAAGAGTGCTCTGGATTTTCAAGATTTCTGGATTTTGGATTTCTGGATTTTAAGATTTCTGGATTTTCAAGATTTTACAAGATTTCTCCACCCTCCGATTTTTGCTTAAAAAGCTCTGGATTTTCTCTGATATCTCTCCATATTTCTATAGATTTTGTACAATCTTTCTCTAAACATCTCTGGATTTTTCCGATTTCACTATTGTTCAACTCAGACATGAATGACTATGATTTATAAAAAACGTGTACATTCTCACATATTTAAGCTATTGCGACATGAAACACGGTAGTCCTGAAATATAATGAACGTTGAAATTAATTCTCAGCCTCTGTTTTTAGCTCAAATCCTTTCTCAGGTCATGACAATTTAATTAGCTGTCATATTCCCTGATTTTACGATTTAAAAGTAATTGAGGAATCAGTTATTATTATTATTTCATGATTAAATCTGGGGCACCTCTTTCAATGACTTAAACTGACCAGGTGTAAAATATAACACTCTCCAGCAGTGTGCGCCTGCGGTCATCCAGAACAGAGGCCGTACAACGTATAACGACGACGCAATTCCCGATCCACAAACACGGAGGAGACATCAACGGCGATGCACTCCGCTGCCCCTGACGCGGTTATCTTGCTCGACCACCTGAATGTGAAAGTGTAGTTGTTACTCTGTATCAGCCATACGGAAGAAGACCAGCGTGGTGAAGTATGGTAAAAATATAAAACCCACATGACCGGACACGAGGCAGGGAGGCCTCAGTGGAGCAGTGGTTTGGCAAAGGGGCTGATTATTAGGCGAGCTTAAGTGCCCACGTTTAATTTCAATTATCAGTCCCTTGTAAAACTGTGACGAGCCTTACTGCATCATGCTGCATCAAGTCATGCCCCCCCCCACTTTCCCGTGTCATCACCACTCATGGCTCATCACGTCTAACCTCGATGCGTCACAAGCAGATGCAAGGAAGAAGGCCACGACCCCTACACAATGTCCCAATCAGCCTTGAGTTTTCTAAACCACGCCGTGCACGCGGTCGACGCCTTCCTTACTTACCGTGTCACATCCTTAACCCGCAACTCAGCTGTGATTTCAAAACCGAGGCAGAGGTGGCGTGCGTCACACTGCAGTGGCACCGCGGCGAGTTGGCAAGACAAACCGTGCTGCCTCGCAACCTTTGCGAACACATCGCCACGAATGTGTTGTCACCCGTGTTACCGTGTCGCGGTTGGATGTGTGAGTCTGTGTATAACAAGGATGTAAATGCCACGACACCTTTTGGGACTTTATGGGGCAATCTGCATTTCCCCAAAAATTGTCATGGGCAGTGCATTTGACTGTGAGCAGCGATGGCAAACTGAGAAGGCGATGGCATACAGTGACGGAGTTCTATCTAGCCAATGGAATCAGAGTTTGTTGGAAAGTGTTTGATGAGCAATGTTTGATGTAATGAGCCACACAACCTTAGACCGTCATGAGACCTCTGTCAGTGATTTGATTGGTTATTTCCATCCCAGTTGTCCACACGGAGGAGTAGTAATAGGATTTATCCAGTTGGGCAACTGATTTATTTCTCTCTCTCAATATTCCTGAACATTGTGGTTCCTTGGGATAATCATTCCTACCAACATTAACCGTACCATTTTCCATTGTAAAATAGTGTATAGAAAAATGATCATCTAGATCATTTGTTCCTCGGCGTAAAATCGTCATGTTCCATATCCTAGAAAAACAAGTTTACCCACTTAAACTTTTCGTGACAAAGTAACCTTTTTGTGCGCGTAAGTCTAAAATAAAATGGAATAATAATAATTACGTAGATGGGAACAAATCTTCCCTGGTGGGAGCAAACATTGGCTAGAGAAAAAATATATATTTGGGGGCAACCAATATTTGTTTGGACCGCCGCGGAGTTAAACTATTTTTATTATTTCACCACGTAAAGCCGACTGAGCTATATAGTTCTTTTTCAGAAGCGACCTGGCCATAAATGATAGCTCAACAAAGTGGCTTATCATGTGGAAATGAATAGCAGCCAAATACTCTAAACGCATGATGTTGATTCAAAATGTGGAGGGAAAAACCGGAGGACCCGGAGAAAAATCCACGCGAGCACGGGGAGAGAAACACGCAAACTACAAATATACAGCAGGCGTCAAGGATCGGGATTGAACCCACGACCTCCTGTAGACCAGGCGTGGCAGTTAACATCTCCTAGCCACCGTAGGGCCTAAACAGAGCCGGCCCAGCCACTAAGCGACCCTTTCAATTGCAAAGGACCCCGTGGCCAGCAGAGGGCCCCCTAGTGTCACTGCTAGCTAGTGGGTGAAAAAAATCATACATCAAAGGGGCCTCCAACCAAATTTTGCATAGGGCCCCCAAAGGTCTAGGGCCGGTTCTGGGCCTAAAGGTGTCGTAGGCGTCCTGGTGTTGGAGAGCGTGCCGCAACCGCGTGGTCACACCCACCTTGCCCACGCCGGCGTGCGCGTGCCCGATCTTCACCACGACCGGAAATGTCGGCGTCGTCAACTGAGTGAGAAAACAGCCGCAAGCAAAACATCACGTGGAGCGACCGTTAGTGTCACAGGCGGAGCAAAAGTGCAGCGATCGAAAAGGCCCAGCGTCCTCGTCAGCGCTTAGAGCAGGCGTCCTGAACTGTGGGAAACTTCGAGGGCTTTCTTGCCCACGTTTCGCTATCGTAGTGTGGATATAAAAATTCACTCGACCGCTTGCTGTCAATTCGACGCGCAACATTGTCCTCGGCCGCCCCATGATCTGAGTGCGCTGTTCCCCGGGTCGGGTTGCATGCCGAGCGAGCATTTGCTTCACTCAAGCTTTCCCCCGCGAGTTCAGCTACAAGCTTAATAATAAATGAATGAACCACATTGAATGCACGTGTCACACGAATGTATGTGTCGCAGGTATGCATTGGTCACAAAAATAGGCCTAAAATGTATATTCATACTTGATTTGAAGCTTTCGTGACTGCAGGAATTACTCTTTGGATCTTTCGGTAAAGTTACGTAGAAATAAAATAAAATAAATAATGTATATTCATCATGGGACCTTCTTTGCCAAAATATGAGAATAGGTTTTCCACTTTTTTCTGGCAACAACACATGTGGAGATGTTTAAACACCAAACTGAAACCTTTTACAAGGAATTATGTCTGCATTAACAACAATACTTTTGGTCTAACACCGTTTTTAGACTAGGCTCAAAAGAAAGTTGTCTCTGGCGGGGGGGGGGGGGGGCTTGTGAATGCCTTCATCATTGCAAGGATGTTGATAATTATAAGATTATCCTCTATTTCACTACCCAGTGCGGTCCATTGGCATCTTGAGCCTGGACATAAATAAAAAAGTTTGAAGACACGAACTTTAATCGGTTCGGGACAAATAAAATACCTACCTATCCTCCTGGTTGTGAGTGCTAAACCCTCATATATATTGAGAAAATACATCATAGGCTGGACATAAACTCAATAATGCCCACATAAATTGGATGCTGAACAGTTAATTAAATTCAACTGCCTACAAACGGCTGCTTTGTGCTTCGACGCAATCGATGACAGCGGATTGCCTCGCAGTGATGTCCGAAAGTAAATTTCATTGCCGTCTTGTTTGACAGGCCCCTGAACCACGTCTGGTTTCTTTTATCTCGTTGTTGTCGCGCTCTGCTTTTTTTTCCCCTCTCCCGAACGATTGCACAATCTGCGCATACGTCACGAGACGTAGATCCATTCAGAACTCCCTCGCAGCAGTGCGCACATCCGTGCTGGAGAATGTCCCGAGGAAGTGGATATCACAGAGCCACCTCTGGGACCCCGTTTTACGCAGTACGGGGGCCGCGGCTAACCTTCCCGACACGCTCGGGGCGTTTCCGTCGCAGTGGTTCGACCATGGCTGCTCACGATGAGACAGGTTCCAGAACATCATCGCCGGGACTAGCCGGACGTGCGCCACCGTCACTCCGATCACACGGAAGCTGCCGCTTCGGATCAAATTCACGCGGGGGGGGGGGGGACGTCACATCGTGGAAAATTCCTGCGGGTGCGCAACGCCGAGCGTCCAGGCCCTTGACCCCACGACCCCGGCTTTGTCCCTTACCCCCTTTGCTCAATCGCTTTAAGCACCGCTGACGCAAAAGGGGGTCCCTCCCTCCACCCCTACCCTCCATCCCCCCTCCACCCCTCGCTTTCATAACTTTCGAAAACTTGAAGTGCGCCGTGCCGCCGCCACCACCACTCCTCCCCTCCCACCCTTCCGGGCTGTTTGTTTTTTTGTGGTTTGCATCGTCACCGTCGCTCCGAGGGGTTAATTCCCGCGGCACGCGAACACAAAACAACATTTTGCTGGGGAGGAAAAAAAAACAAACCGCTGGCTGGGCATGGCCGCGTACGGAGGGAACGTGAACCCGTCACGAGCACGCGCGCGCTGCACGGGCGAGTGTGCGCGCTGCACGTGCGAGTGTGCGCGCGCTGCACGGGCGAGTGTGCGCGCGCTGCACGGGCGAGTGTGCGCGCGCTGCACGGGCGAGTGTGCGCGCGCTGCACGGGCGAGTGTGCGCGCGCTGCACGTGCGAGTGTGCGCGCGCTGCACGTGCGAGTGTGCGCGCGCTGCACGTGCGAGTGTGCGCGCGCTGCACGGGCGAGTGTGCGCGCGCTGCACGGGCGAGTGTGCGCGCGCTGCACGGGCGAGTGTGCGCGCTGCACGGGCGAGTGTGCGCGTGCTGCACGGGCGAGTGTGCGCGCGCTGCACGGGCGAGTGTGCGCGCGCTGCACGTGCGAGTGTGCGCGCGCTGCACGGGCGAGTGTGCGCGCGCTGCACGTGCGAGTGTGCGCGCGCTGCACGTGCGAGTGTGCGCGCGCTGCACGTGCGAGTGTGCGCGCGCTGCACGGGCGAGTGTGCGCGCGCTGCACGGGCGAGTGTGCGCGCGCTGCACGGGCGAGTGTGCGCGCGCTGCACGTGCGAGTGTGCGCGCGCTGCACGGGCGAGTGTGCGCGCGCTGCACGGGCGAGTGTGCGCGCGCTGCACGGGCGAGTGTGCGCGCGCTGCACGGGCGAGTGTGCGCGCGCTGCACGGGCGAGTGTGCGCGCGCTGCACGGGCGAGTGTGCGCGCGCTGCACGGGCGAGTGTGCGCGCGCGGCCCGCCCCAAAACAAACAAAAAAACGACCGCAACAACAACTTTTATTCGGCTGTTCGCAATCTGGTTAGAAAAACAAGTCCGTATGGGTGAAGTAGCTCGAGGTGTCTGAGCGGGTGAGAATTCGACGGAGTGGTCAAGGAGAGTCTCATTTGCAAGAGTGCCCTCGGTGGGGGTCACCAACATCATGAAAGCAGAATAAAAAAATAAAAAAAAACTGGAAATCGGGGAAAAAAGAACCGCATGGCAGGAGATGAAAAAAAACTGCACGAACATTCATTGATGTGAAATAAAATAAATGTTCTGTAACGAAAGTTGATGAGGGCAGTGAGATCTGCAACGTCTTGCTCACATCACTGCTGGCAGAAGGGCTTCTAGGGGGCCTCTAGGGGGCCTCGAGGGAGCCCCTCCAGAGGGTTTATTTTCCCGAATCTTCCACGCTGGCTTGGCGTCTTGGAAGAGGGGCGAGGAGTCCCCCCCACCCTTTGCCCCATCGCATACAACCTGCCGGTCGACTCACTGCCGTGTCCCTATTTATACTTCAGCGTGGATAAGAGGCGGGAGGATTAGAGCAACCTGCTCATTCATGATCTGACATTTCATTAATTCCATTTCTTACCCTCTTTTGTTTACGGAGACAGCTTTAAGCCCGGCTTTGTCAGAAAATGAAACAAGCTTGCTTCGCTGCGTTGCCAGCGAGTGCTGACGTGATACGATTGCCAACAGAAGGGCTTTCCACTTGAACATTGATGCGATGCGGTGGCGAGATGTTAACTCCCTCGCCTGGCATGGGATCTACCCTTCTGTGGGCAGTTCTCTGATGTGGAGAATTTGCACTGCTCTGAATGAGCGAAAGAGTTCTTAAATGGACACTTTGTCTCGTGACGTATTGGCGGCTAGAACAATGTTAATAAAATCGTGAAAAACCATATAAAATAAATAACACGCCTAATGCATTATTCTTGTTTTCTGATCACTCTTAATTAGTGGCTCCTCAATGTTACGGGCGGTTCAACTCTCTGAAGGCAGAGTTTGCAAGTGGATTAAAGATGCTCCAAGCTGCGTTTTGACGTCAACACCTGGTAAACATCCAAAGTCGGGCCAACGTTGGAATGCGGTTGAAACCGTTGACTCAACGTCGGGCCGACGTTCGACGTTGACCGGGCAGCACCGACTTCCTGTGTGTACAACTGGTGATGAGAATTCAATGAGCTCGCAAATCGTACTCTATCTATATTTTGTTATTGTAAGTGTCTCCGTGAACTTGCCAAGAAACTCGCTTGCGAAAGGCCCGTGTGCAGGAGCTACCACATCCTGTTGGTGCCGCCCTCGCACGCTTCGTCACGAATGCCTTAACAACGCGTTCACTTATTGATTAATAACTGCGAGAACAAAACGAAATGAGGTCCTTATTTCACTTTGTTTGACCGCAGGGTTCAACCACCGTGCCGCCCACGCAGAATCATTCCGAGAATTTGCGTACGCGATCCTTCTCGGGTCAAAGGTCACGGGGCGATCGCCACCCTCCCGATTGATGTGATTGACGTGATTGACGTGATTGATGTGATGATTGATGTGACTGATGTGGCTGCAATTCTGGGTCATGAAGGATTGCGATGAGGTTGAGAGGCCTTCATCCAGCAGTGGATTGGCAATGGGTGATGATGACAGAAAGGTTAAAGTGCAGCCCTACAATTTCTTGCTAACTTTACGGCTGGTGGACGGGACTCCACGAGAGGGAGCTCTAGGTAGCACCTCTTGAGGGTATTTGGCCTCCTTATCCATGTGAGTCAGACATTTGGGAAGAGTTGAGAGTACCCACACTTTATCCAACCACACATGACCTGCCGATGGATTAACTGTAGCCTACCCATTTCTACTGTGGCGCACCAATTTCAGTTTTTACTGGACATCTGTGAAAGAGAGATTCAGAGATCATCAGATTCCTCGAGTCTCAAAGAAGAGGCTGATTTGGATTCTACTGCTCGGTGGACAGAGGCAGGAGGATCGAAGGAACACGCTTCATTCTTTCAACTGTCACGGCGGGAGGTCGAACCGGTGACATGTGGGTCGCACGTGCAGTGTGCTGACCGCAACACCACGGCAGCATACCCCAGCGACGTAGATGCGGCTGCATGTTTTTTGGGAGGAAAGAAAAAAAATCCTCTCGATCCGCGCTATAACCTCAGAATAATCATTTGCATTATACGGCACTTAAATGCCTCTGCAACTCAAAACCACTTTACATCATGTCTCATCTGAACCATTAGAAGGGGACCCCCCCACCCCCCCCCCAGTGGCGGCTGTCCCTGTGCAGCACGCGTTGAACGCAGCGCCGGCCTACAAGTGGGCATTGATCTGCGGGTAGGGGGCAATGATTGCCGACACGTGTAATTCCCAATTGGGCAATTTTCCGGTGTAATTTTTCTAAATTTGGCAAAACGTGGACCACAACACTGGCGGGCCATGACCCACTCTTTCTCGAATGGCGTCGTGGGATATTTAACGGCAACTGTGAAGCAGACGGAACTTATTATTATTACTACTATTAACGCACCCGCAGTATTAACCAGGGTGGCCTGCCGGAGTCGAACCACGAGCCTCTGCGGCAAACGCACATCCTGCCGGGGCCGGGCCACCATCCCGGCAAAATAAGCTCACCGCTGCACGTACGGCGCACGGAAATGCAATGTAAGAGCTACGCGGAATTAATCAAATGCAAGTGTTGATCGAACGAACCTGTGAACCTTGACCCTGGTATTTTCACTGCTAAGGCATAACGATGCATTATGGCACGTACCGAAATGAGCAAGGGACCTATAAATAATCTGTAGGTGGGGCGAGGTCAGCTCCGATAATTACAGCCTATTATATGAGTAAACTACCATTTTTACATCGTAAGGCCCTCTGAGCTTTATAGCTCTTTTTTCAGAATTGACCAGGCCACATTGGCTTGTCATGTAGACAATTATAGAGACCAAATACTTTAAACGCATGTTTCTAAATGTGGAGGGAAAAACCGGAGGACCCAGAGAAAAATCCACATGAACACAGGGAGAACATGCAAATCCCCAATATACAGGCGTCAGGGTCGGGATTGAACCCACGACCTCCTGCATACCAGGCCAGGTCGTTAAATTATCTCAACCGTAGCATAAGCACGAGCCTATGAACAAATCAGCCACAGTGCTCCCGATCTCGTCAATATCTCGGAGGCTAGGTAGGTTTGAGCCTGTCGAGGACTTGAATGGGTGATCAATGACCACCACGGGCGAGACACAGGTGTAGTAGGCATTGCAGAAAGTAGAGGGCAGTGCACCACAATCCCATTGTTGTTCTGCACTCCCATGCCCCCCCACCTCCCTGTACCTTCACCAGTTCGTGGTGAGGTATGGTCAAATATCCCTCAGGGCCCACAATGCGTAGCAGGGAAGCTCTCCCCCAGCAGTTCATTGACAAAATAAAAATGGCTGCACAGGTACACGTTAGCGAGCTGAAAGTAAAGAAGGGATGAAGACCGGTGGTCAGGACTAATGACTGATCGGCAGCTACAGGAGGGAACCGGCATGAGAGGGCATCCACTGTGGCAATGGAGCGATAAAATGAGCTTGTGTGCAGGGAGCTCGGTAGATTGTCACGTCACGAGACTGTGAGATGATGGCAGCTTGACGAGGCCTTGTGGAGGCCTTCGCTCAATGGCCGATGGGGATCAGACGCTGGGGGAGATGGTGATGACATGGGGGAGGACTTCATTCAGCAGTAGGTAAATGAGGGCTGATGAAGGTGCTAATGTCAAGAGCTAAAACATTGGTGAACACACAAAAAGAGAGAATGGTGGCAAACACTCGCAATCATTTGAAGTCCAGCACATCATGAGCATGAGACACGAACCATGCATGCATGAGCACTGTGGTTAGTGTTTTAGCCATTAATCTATCTGTACGGTGCTTTAGTGTTGACTCCTACTGTGTCTGAGTTTTGCCAGATACACTTGGATGTCCACCCCCACGTAAAAAAGACCGATTTTGACATCACTCGCCGCTGATGCTAGCCATGGCCAGAAATTAAGCTCATAGTTTTGCCGGGTGTCATAGCGCAGTGCACCAACAACTGCGCCAAAGCTCCCCAAGTGACAGAATATCTTCAGACTCATCGTGACATCGTTGCATGCGAATAAAGTACCTTGGTTTTGATTTGGCGAATGGTGTACTGCCATTGCGTTCATTATACATTGAAATTAAGCAATACAGGGCTGGCTTAGACGTTTCAATTCTTGTTCACAGTTACCAAAACTGCTTCCATTTCGCAAGACACCCACACGCGAGCATTGGCAGGCAACATCGCGTTGGGTCTGAAGAAAAGCACCCACGTAAACTTAATAAATTAACTAATAAGGCAATTACGTGCAGGAAACTGGTAAATAATATTCTCACGCGACGAGCATACTTATACGGACAGGTCACGAATATAATTTCTGGGAAATAACGGTGTTCGGACGAGCGAGTGCTGCATCACTCGCTTATCGCATTCCGTCACGACTCACTGCCACTTCCTCGTTCTGTGGCTTAGGACACTCATGAAGGGCGTGGCGCAACGAAAAAAAACCCAAACAACAACAACATTCCCCTCCGATATAAATGCCAGCGAGGCAGCCTTCAAACAGCCACTGGCAGCAGCGTCGCTCGTGTGACAATCGGAAAGAGCCTCCAGGAGACCGACGACATTCCAGCTGACGAGACACGACAATGCTGCCTTCGCGAAATTCAGTCGTGCTGCCCTTGGCTGTCGCGACAGTGGCGTTGTCTGGGTGGCTGTGCGCGCTGTCCCAGGCTTGCTCCTGCGCCGGGGATCCACACCCACAGCAAGCCTTCTGCGGCTCAGATGTTGGTAAGAGTCTTCACTTTGTAAAAAAAAAAAATTTAGTCGAAAAAATCCATCGTCCGCCAATGCTGAGTTTATTATTAGTATTATTCTTCTTGACGCGTCGGTTTTTTGTGGTGGCTTCTAGATTTGAAGCTTTCGTGACTGCAAGGATTCATATTCTTAGGTTTTTTCGGTAAAGTCACGTAGGTAAAAAATTAAAATTCGTCGTGATTTTTATTTCACTTTTATTAAATAAAATTTTTACCTACGTGACTTTTGTGGTGGCTCTCCGGCCCACGTTTTGGTAGTACCGAGTCGTTAGGATTGATTGGCCCCGATGTTTCTCTCCGCGCGCTGGGAGCTTCTTCAGTAACGGAACAACGGAGCAGCCTCGTGTTCACCTTCAACCATACAAGAGCACGAGCTGCACCGTCGTTCTGTTACTGAACAAGCTCCCACCCCCTTGCAGAAGGGCACGCGCAGTACGGCGCCGAAAACGCATCGGAGAGGTTCCTTCCGTCCCTGGCGATGGTTTTGCACCAATTTTGGGAATGTCGTAGAGTAACGAGGCACTGCCACTCGTGACAAGAGACCAATTACTGCGAGCGGGCCCCGTACAGCCTGCTGATTGCGTTGGCTGATTGCTCTCCTCCGTGCGGCAGATTTTTTTAGAATTTCCCGGGGCGGCTCCTTGACTCGCCGCTAACACAAAATAGCTCGCGACTTCTAAATCACTCTCCCATTCTGCTGTGCGTGGCGTAGTAAAAATAAATAAATATTAAAATGAAATAGAAATAGTCTAATAAAAGTGTTTCACTCACGCGCTGAATTGTTGTGAATTTCTTTGCAGCCATGAAGGTGCAACTGCTTGAAAGGACGACGGAAATGATGGCAGTCAGCCACGGCGACAATGAGAGCTCCATGGCGCAGCTGACCCGGTACAAAGTGAACGTCATCAAGGTACGTCGGCTGCGCGCGGCGATCACCGACATGTATATATATACACAAACACGACGCGAGATTCGCGACGTGGGAGCGATGAGGTCGCGTCGTTTCGTCAGAGGGCCCGCTTGTCGCAAGCGATCACAATACTTGAGCCGCGCGGCGCACGCGCGCCAATTCGAATTTCCCCGACCGCGGTTGCAACATTCGCGTGACAGACAACACGGGGAAACGCAAAAAAAAGGTGCGGCGAATCGGGAAAACAACCGGCGGAGCCGGTGACATCAGGAGCTTCACGCTCACGTGTCATTGAATTGTTTTGTTTGCTTTGCCGCAGACGTTCAAAGGCCAAGAGGAGCTGACGCGAACGGGCTACATCTACTCGCCCGCCGGAGAGCCAAGCTGTGCTCTCGACATCCAGCCGCACAAACGCCACTACATTTTGACAGGTGAGGCTAGTAGGAATACCCGTCCCCCCTCTCCCCCCCCGGGTTGACAGCAGCGCGAGACTTTACTCGCCGTGAGTATGGCCAGAGCAGTGAGCAAAACCCGTGAAATGCGCCCACGGTCTCAGCACGGCAGATCTCGGGAGCCCGAGGCAAAAGCTCGAGCCGGAAAGCGCTTGTTTGGGATGAGTGACCACCGTGCATGCCAGGGTTTCCGTAGGTGGCCTGCGCTATGCGGTCGGCAGCATCGAGCAGTGCAGCAAAATGCATTGCTGCACTGGGCCTCTAGATCTTGAGACTCGAGGAGACCAGGTCTCAGGATTTTGAGATTTTAGCTTCAAGAGATTGAGTTTCAGGATCTTGAGTCTTCAGGAGGCCAAGTTTCAATTTCTTAAGACTGTGTTGAGATGTGTCACAAAAAGAGCTGTACGTGTACACGTAAAGCCGACAGTGTATTCAGGCACACCGCTAACTGCTTGGCTATTCATCATTGGCTCCCGTTCCCCACCATCGCTGCTGGCAGGACGCATCTGGTCCGGGATGATCTACGTGACCCTGTGCAACTTCATCCGCCCCTGGAACACGCTCTCCAACGGCCAAAAATCCGGCTTCTCCGACATCTACAGCTCCGGCTGCACGTGCCAGGTGAGGCGTCCTCTACGAGCTAATGGCAGGTGTCGTCAGGCTTATTTATATATATTCCACTGATGCCTACGACAAATTATTTGGTGATGCCGCACCTCCGATTAGCCCGGTTGGCTACGTACGGTGCGAAAGCAGTTCAACGTACACACATTTATAATCTCCTATGAGCTCACCCATTATCCACCCTCATTGGCCTTTTGGGCCACACGCCCCTTGTGCTTTCCAGCGTTCACCTCTCCATCCCCCCATTCATCGTGGTACGTTGCCATGCCAACTCTCGCCGGTTGCCATCTAGGCCTGCCAACTTCTGTGTCCGCCTCTCCTATCTTCTGTCTCCCCTGCTGTCCTCAACTACTCCTGCTGCCCTTGGGCTGGTTGTGTGGAAAGCCCATCATGCAGACAAAAGGCTAGCGGATGGCAGATGACCAGGCCGAGACCAAATGTACAGACTTTGGTAATATGCACGGTGTCTGGTGCATGTTGAACTTGTTTCGCACCGTACATGAGACTTAAGATGCTATAGTAAAAGCTACAATCATCATCATGATCGTCATCAGCCCTGATCTATCCGCTGCACGGTGGATGGCCTCCGCCAAGCCACTGCCATCTCTCAACAATCCATCAAGCTCCTACACGTGAGCTGATTTCATGGCTCCGTCTTTGCGGCGGGCATCCTCTCGTTCACGTGTTCCTCCTTTGGCCGCCACTCCATCGTTAGCCTCGACCATCGTCCCTTCCAGCGACGCGTTTCACCACCAACACGCCTCTCTCTCCCGCTGTGCGACCAGATTTCCACATGCAACCAAAAGCCGTGCGAGCCCACGGAGGCGCGCGAGTGCGCCTGGACCGACTCGTCCACCTACCAGGGTGCCCGGCGCTGGGGGCCTCAGGCCAAGTCCCAGGCCTGCCTGCCAGCGCCGGAGGGTGACGGCTGCCTGTGGAGCAAGATCAACGGCAGCGGCTCCGCCGAGCCACTCAACAAGCCCGTGCCACAGCAGCGGCTGCAGTAGTAATGCGGTGGTGGGGGGTGGGGGGTGGGGGCTTGCACGGTGACCGCGCATCTCACCTCGTGCGGTCGCCTGCTGCTAAACGCTTGCGACGGTTCCGAGGAGAGCGAGTGAGGAGAGTGGGTGGGGGAGGCCTCTGACTGCGGGAAGCTGCGCCGCCCCCGCCCATCGGAATCGCCATCGCCAGCTGCTGCCATAGTCTCTCGCGGGCGATCGCTATGTTTCCTTTCCGTTCTGTGCCGTCGCGGATCAGAGGCAGCGGACTCGCAGCGCGAGCCGACAGCATCTACTGTTCCCAGGCAGGCAGTCTCCCATCAAAGTACTAACCAGACTCAACTGTGCTTGGCTTCCGAGATTTGGCCACATCGAGTGCATGCTGGGCGATTTGATTTCAAGTCGAGAGATTTAAGGTTTTCACCAATTGTGTCTCGATCGTGCTGTCGCCGTCATGTCTTCAGATAAAGAATCCACTCGGGGTGTCTCGCAAAGCAGTGCATTGCCCCACTGCTCGAGAGTGGCCCGCGGCAGTTGATGTCACAGAGCTACAACTGAGATCTCTTTAAATGTCCTCTGGTCCTCTCAGTAAAGGAACGGCACAGCCAGCTGAGCAACTCCACTGCCGGTGCCACTCGCCGGGTACCGACCCCACGACCTATCTCGGGTTGGCACCTGTCCTGTTTTTTCCAGGATCATCCTCTTGTCAAAAACGTAACAACAATGTTGAGGCAGCTATTTTGGGAAATCTATAAGTGTTTCCGGGAGATTTCTTTTTTTTTTATATCAGTCGGGTGTTAACACATCACTCAAAACGATGCATGCAAATGCAGCTCTCCCCGCTTCTGCTGTTGTGAAATATTTTTCTTTCCATTATATGGCCCGGTGTTTTGTACATCAGAGGTGGCAAGCGTAGCCGCGGCGATTACTCTGACGGGACGGGATTGGATGCTCCGCTGTGGCCGCCGCGATGACAACTGCACAGGGCACACGAGCGCACAGTGTGCACGTACACGCGACTCTGTGCTGGCTGTTTGGACTTGTGTGGGCGAGCGTTCAAGTCATGCGTCACCCTTCGCCAAATATGTCCTCCCTAGGGCGGCAGGCAAAGATGGCCATTTATTTTGCAACGTCGGGTTACAGCACAGCTTTTGTAAGAAACAAAAACCGAACCTAACCTAGTTCAAGCCTGCCGCCCTGCATTGATGTTTTCATCGCAGAACCCAAATAATTGTGGGTAAGACACAGAGGGCAAACAAGAAGTATTGGTTCCTCACCTGGGGTCAACAGTAATCATCGCCTCGGTAGCAGCCAGTGTTGCTATCGAGACTCAGCCAGCGCGCGTGATCCCCGGGATTTAAAGTGGAAAGAAAAACAACGATTTCTCTGAGCTTTTCGCATAAATGTCACGCTTTCATAAAAATAGGCATTTTTTTTTCTGGGGAGAGACAGCTTGCCAGTCGAGAGTATAAATACCCCCCCCCTCCACTCTGCCACGCGGCGAGGTGTTACGTGGAACGCCCAAGTCGTCAGCTATGATTGTGTGCGAGTGTGTCGCCCCCGGTGACAGGCATAACCCAACGATCAGCAGAGAATAGTTAAGACGTCCGTATATTTCACTGGAATGTTTGTCACACCTGAGAAACTTGGCCGAGATCAATTTTTCGTTCGCGAAATCAGTGGCCAAAAAAAAGATTAATCGACGATGGCCCATAGACTTAAGCACGGCCGACTGTGACGAGACAAATTAACGTACATTATTGTTATTGGAGACAGCAGTGCATTTAGGGGGACCAAATATGGTTATTGGGATATATATGTCGAGATAAAAGTTCACCGATTGGCTGACTTGAAAATATTGGGGGGTTGGGGAAGCATGTACCACGCATACCAATGTTTAATAACTAAGAGTCAGCGATATTTTTAACATATTTGGTCAACGAAACTCAACTATTTTATTTGACCAGATGAAGCCCGCTGAGCTATTAACTCTTCTTCAGAAACGACCTGGCCACACTTGAGAGCCATCCAAGCGGCTTGTATCGTCATCCTGATTGAGGATTTATAGTAGTAGCTCAATAATCCTCGCGTGTGTCGATTCTAAATATGGTTAGCGGCAAAGCTGGAGGACCCGTAGTACAATCCAAGCGACCACCACGGGGCAGAATGGACACGCAGACTCCAAATACACAACGGCAGGCATCGTCAGGGTCCGACATCAAACCCGCGACCTCCGGCGTACCAGGCTTGGGAGATGACATCTGGTCACTGCGGTGGCGCCAGACTAACAGAACGACTGAACACAATGCGCAGACTTGAGAATTGGCAGAAATCCCACACGTTTTTTTGATCGACTAATCTGAGACTAAGAAAACGATGCTTTTAAAACAACGAACGTTGCGTGGGAGCTCAGCGCTGGTGCCTCTGACAAGTTGTCTGCCAGCTAGAGACGGCGATGCTCAGGTTGTGCACAGCGAGAGAGAGAGAGATACCTCGTGCACCGAGCTGACGTGGTGCCAAACGAACAGTTTTCAAGGACGGAGGGGGGCGGTAAGGCGACGTGATGGATTCAATCTCTTGTGGACGTCTTTCTGTCTTTTAAAATAACAAATAAAATGTACACGAGCATCTTTCATGGTGTGATGACTGTTTGGTTTACCGCTGCTCTGTTGCACTCATCTTGTAAGCGTCAATTTAAATTGAACAATCTTGAAGGCAAACACATTGCGACTACACTACATATAGTAACATAAACTAAACGATCCTTATTTGACCGGATCATTCGGTGCCGCTGCAACGGCAGTGGTGAACAAGCACAATAAACAACAACAACAAAATTAACGGTGACGTTTCAGACAAATACCCCTGTCCTATAAAGAAGGGCCTTAATACGTTGCCAATGATATATTTATATCTATGGGACCATTAATTGCCAGTATCAAAAATGATTAAAAGCAATAATATTTTTACCCTTTCTGGCAACAAAACAGGTGTTAAGATGTTCAAACGCCAAATAGCTACCTTTTGCAACGCATCAAGTCCGCATTTATTTACATTTACTTTATATTATCTTTATGTATTTGAAACAACGGTGGAAGTTTATTTAAACCCCCTCCAACCACCTCTGCTAGTCCACCCAGCAGGGTAAGCGGGGCACACCACCACATTTTGCAAAATGTGGCTACTGCCACATCTACCGAGACATCTGCCCAGCGCGGGAGAGTGGCCCTTCTCAGAGCTCCCTCGAAGCGGAGGTCCTTCTGCCGGCGGCGAGCAAGACATTTCAGGGCCGCACCTTGACCCTGCTGTGCCGATGCAACACTTATCGGCTAACGTGAGCGAACAAAACAGTTCCATGCAAGGCACACAAATAAAAAAAACCACACACGATGGGGAAAGGAAACAATTGTTGACTCGCGTCGTCGATTCGCCGAACCGCTGGGAGAAGGCGAATCGCTGCGCTCCGAGTCGATGGATGAGCCTTTTTGAGAAGGCAGACCCGGGCTAACGTAGTTAAAGCGGAGATGTTTGTCTTATTTCCCCGTGTTCCTCGCTCGAGGCCTTTATACATTCGAATGTGTGCGAGTGTTATCGAGCCAGTGCTATGCCTTCTTGGGCGACGAAGTTTAAAATTGCTCTCAGGGAGCACGAAAACAAAAACACATCTTCTGACACGCTCTTTCTTTCGAGAGGCCTCACACGCGAGCAGAATGCCGATGCGGACGTCACTGCCACGTTCGACAAACTTCACTCCCGTGTCTGATGTTTTCTTGTTCATGTTTTTGTTTTTTTTTGTTTGTTGCGGTTGCACCCGATTCAAGAGCCGAATGGCTCACAGGGCTATACCTAATAAATGAAACTTGAAACTTGCCTATTACTTCACCCCATTCGCGTTTTCACTTTTCAAAAGTATCATGTATCTGCACGTCAAAAAAACGCACATATGGATATTACAAAAAAACACTCCCAACAGCCTCCCGCCCCCTACCAGTATTTTAGAGGTTGTGAAAGAATTCTTACTTGCCGCTGTGCTTTGGATATGACAGTGGGGTGGAGCGGTGGTGCAGCGGTTATCAAGCCACGCCACGAACCCTGCAATCTGAGTGAGGTTACCCGGACGCGGCTACCATCGGTGGCGAGTGATATCCCCTCGGGTAACCCGGGCCCCTGCCTTCGCTAACGCAGACTCGTCAGCGCGGACAAGCGTCAACAAACTTTCACGCCTCCGATTAGCACGGTTGGCTACGTAGGGTGCGAAAGAAGTTCAACAAGCATACGTACGAACAGCCCCCATGACTGAAATGGCAAGGTGAGGCCTTATTCTTTGGTTCTTTCGGTAAAGTCACGTATAAAGATAAAATAATAAATTAAATTAAATACTAGCATTTTTTTTATTTTATCTTTATACGTGACTTTACCGAAAGAACCAAAGAATAATTCCCGCAGTCACGAAAGCTCCAAATTAAGTTTGAAGGTGAGGCCTTTATCCAGCAGCGGGTGGACTCTTAAAAGCAGCCTACAGTGGAGGTCGGCAACATCGAACCACGGAGCGCACAGTAACGCCACTGCCTGCTTCCGATATTCTCCGGCAGTGTGTGATGGAGCGTTCAGGCACCTCGCTTGTGGTTTGCCTTGCCCCAGTTCGTTAGGGACCTTCTGTCCGTCCAGGTTTTTAAGGCTCATCTGAAAACACGTTCATTTTCTCTTGTATATCCCTCTGTGTAGGGGTTGTTTTCCTCTTAGTTTTAATGTAAAGGTTTTTTTTACTGAAATTGTGTTGTAAAGCGCTGTGAGTCCTTGTTGTCAATGGCGCTATATATACAACTGACTTAAAGCTTTCGTGACTGCAGGAATAAAACAAATTTTGGGGTCTTTCGGTGAAGTCACATAGGTAGGTTAAAAAAATCTGAAAATGAACCAATCTATGTGACTTTACCGAAAGACCCCAAAAAATATGTGCAAAACTGAGTTTTGCTCACTTACTTCCCCATGAGGCTACTGGCTCCTCACTCATCAACCGCGACACCAGCGTACAATCGGTGCCGATCAACTCCCCCGCCTGCGGAGTGGCGGACACCACAAGTTCGTCATCTTTGGCCTTCACGGCAGGAGGCGACACTCACCATCTCACGGTGGTTGGGGAAGTACGTCTGCTCGATGAGGGGGAACTTCTCTGCACCGAGGCTCTTCTGGATACGAATCAGCTGGGAGAACTGCAATGAAAACGAGGGAGACAGAAAAAACGACGCGCGCCCTGTAAATGCTTCCCATCGTGTGTTGTTATAATAATAATAATAGTTAAATTTATAACGCGCGCAAATTTGTAGACGTAGTGGCCGCAACTCAGAGGCGCGGAGCCAAGCTCAGAGTCGCTCGAAAGCGTGATTGTAGAGGTGAGTTTTTAAGTCTCTCTTGAAGGAGGCGATTGAGGTGATGCTGCGAATGTGCAGAGGGATATCGTTCCAGACTGTTGGGGCTGCCACCGAGAAGCGGCACATAGACACGATGACCATCCTGGATCTTGGTATCAAGAGGAGGTCGTGAGTCGCGCTGCGACGTCTGCAGGATGCAGGGCGCGGGTTCCCGCTCGACCGCCGAATCTCGGAACGCAGCGAGCGGCTCAGCGTTAATTTTATTTGGAGAGTCGCAGCGCGATGTAGGGCACGGGATTCGGCATCTGTCGGAAATCTTTGCGATCAGTGAGAGATCCCTGGAGGGTCGGCGGGCGGCCGGTCACATGCAGGCGTGCGCGGCCAGCTCACCACCCAGGGCTTGCTGCAGAAGTTGTAGACGGAGTGCAGGGAGTTGAGGGTGGGCACGCCACCGTACTGGAGGCCGATGACGATGCTGCGGTAGTCTTGGCTGCCCGCCATGCTGTAGGCCGGCTGACGGACGAGCACAAAGTCTGGCTTCAGCGACCTGGACGCGCAAACACGACCACAGACGCGTTCGACCCGAATGCGTTTCAGTTCTCAATTCCCGTGTTTTCGCGTGTACATTTTGTAAGGATTTAATATATAATGGGGTGTTATTCATGAGTTTGTATACAATATTGCTTTTTGTATTGAATAGGGGCCCATAGTTTCGATGGGTGAGCTCTTGCTAAAAAACATCTGCAGAATTTGTTTAACTAGCCTGCCTGCTGGTGAGACCCAGATGGTTCAAACCAGTCCAAAATTTGGTCAGGCAAATTTTTCTGGATAGTATTGTTCTGGAAAGCCAATAGGCTGACTCAATAAAAAAATATTTTTTTACATGCAGGTGGAGAGACAAAACAGAGATATGCATAAATATTATTTTACCCATAATCCCTCACGGCAACGCATCATGAGATTGTTTGATATAATGCTCAACACCGGTGGTGAACTTTCGTCCACCCTTCCCCGTACACACAGTGTGTGAAAGTGTGTGCAGAATGCACGATGGACGAACGCAGATTCTATTGGTACTCATTCCATTTCGCGTTGTTACATTTGCTGAACGTTTTTTCACGATCTGGCTGTGTCGTGCTCCCCCCCACCCCCTCCTTGAGATTTTGTAAGTCGCCCCTCTTTAAACCAGGTCATGCTACAGGGCTGGTCACGTGAGGAGAACCAGGCCATAAAGACGGTATAAAAAATGTACCATATACGAGGGGTGTGATCGAATAATAATTCAAATTTATAATGCGCATTCCATCCTAGGTTATTTGATAAATACTGACACCTAAACTCGTGATAAATGCGTCGACTTGTGTGTCTGTTTAAGAATCGAAGGTTCTCGAATCGTGAATGTCGCTCGTAATGGGTCCACATGACCAGTCCAGCCACAATATAACCTAAAAAATAAATATATAAATATATATATACATACAAGAATGATAATTATAATAATGTTGAATCGACCCTAATTAGTGACCATTAATCTAATATGAGGGGGAGAAATCATTGCAACCCTACAATTCACTCCACTGCAGATAACGAATGCCGATTATAGACATCATATTGAAATTAAGAAAATGAAGTGGGCTTGGATAGGATATGTTGCTAGAAAGGGATGATGACCGATGGTCAAAACTAACAACGTGGAGATGGAGTGTTGTGGTCAGCTCGTGTGCAGGAGCCAGGTCAGAGGTCGGCAAACCAAAATAACAAGAATATTCATTTTGATAATTGTTTTTTTACCCTTCTATCTGACAACAAAACTGACTCCTTGTAAAAAAGGTGTCAGTTTTGTTGCCAGATAGAAGGGTAAAAACACCAATTATCATATTTTTTACTGGCAAATGAGGTTCCAATGGTGTAAATGCTTACCCCGAGCTCTCATACTCTGATGGTGCTTTGTCTTTGAGTTGTGCGCCTTTTGGCGTCATCTGGTCCAACCCATGTGAGACTAGGCTCTAAGGAAAGCTGTCTCGGGTGTGGACCAATCAACTTCAAGGACAGTGCACATTATCAGAGTTGTGTTTTTTGTTTGCATTATGACTGCAGGTATTGTGGTCTATGCAAACATGACTCCTTGTAAAAAAACCAAGTATCATATTTTTTTACTGGCAAATGAGGTTCCAATGGTGTAAAAGATTCATTTTGTTAGAATTCGGCAAAAAAAAAAAACTTCTCAATATTTCAAGAGCTGCAATGCACCACGTGGTGAACACGAGGCGGCGACTCTTAATAGACAACGTGACAAAGCAAGACAAAGACAAAGATACCCCGTATAGCCTTAACAGGCTGAGGACCGGCTGCCTTTGTCTCCCTAGTGGCGATGTATACACACACCGCACCAGGCACTTATTTGAGGCTGAGTCGACCTAGGAACGGTTCAGATATAATCGTCGCCGGTGTTGTCCGTGAGCGGGAATCGAACTCGGGTCGCCGGGTTCGTAGCGCAGCGCCCTTACCATTAACACTTCCACTACCACTCCCCACATCACGAAGCAGTCACTTGAAGAGCCGCACGCGGCCTCGGAGCCGCAGGTTGTCGACCCCTGGTCTAGGTGGATTGCTACATCGCAAGATCTGCAACAATAGCATTGGTTTGGGGGGGGGGGTCTTCATCCAGCAGTGGATAAATCAAGGCTTCTGATGAGTGTGTCTATGCTTGACCTCAGTCGCAAAATGGGACTCTCAGGGTGAGCAATTAAAATTGGTGACCATTGAAAGCAAGGCGCTGGGTAGTGGGGCAGTGCACTCCGAGCCTCTCTTCGCCCGGTCCTCATGACGAGAGCCACCGCATTTACCAATTAGTCTGCTCAGTCCTCGCAGCTTCGTGACCTGGGCAGCCACACCGTGATCGCTCACCCCTAAGGCTGTGGAGCCTGTGTGAATCACTTTCAATCCGAGACAAAGAGAGGCAGCGTGTGGTGGTGGCGGTGGTGCCGCCGGCGGTGTTGTTGGAAATTGCGAAATATTAAAACCCGAGGTGTTCTGGATTGCGGGTCACATGCACTAATCTTTAGACCGCAGTGGCGAGCAGAAGAAGTTGTGCAACAGTGTCATAAAAAGTGAAGTGGAATATGATATGACGGAGAGTTGCAAGAGAACTGTTGTGCAAGTCGTTTGCTGGTAACACGCAAAATTGAAGGCAACTTCCCCATTTACGAAAATACAAAACCCCCTTAATGTAAACAAAAGGCCCGTTTTAAACATCAAAGATCCTCGACGAGGCCACGATGTGCCAGATGTTTAAAGACAATTTAATTTGTGGGTTAGTTAGTTTTTTTGTTGTCAAATGTGTTTCAGAACCAGAAATGTATTTTGCAGGTGAAGCCCATCGAGCGAAACCGCTCGTTCCCAAGGGCAGCTTGGCCAGCTGATAACAACAGACAACAGCAGCAACAGCAGCAGTAGCAGCAGAAAAGATAACCTGATCTACGTAACGTTCATGGCACTGAACTACCCGGCAGCATTTAACAGAAAGGCCTGACTCTGATGAGGCACATGGGCCATTCGTCAATTAGCACGGTTGGCTACGTACGGTGCGAAAGAAGAAGTTCTACATACGCACATAACACTGCCGCCTTACGGAATGCAAAATATATAACGGGCGACGTTTCGGGCAATGGCCCCATCTTCATGACGTGCGAATGGGTTGATAAAAGGGTTGCGCGTGTGGCTGTGAAAGTCTGCCCTCCGCTGCCCCGCTCTTACCTCACGACCTTGGTGCCGCTGCGGTAGAGCTGCATGTCTACGGTGCAGCCCCCGTCCACATAGGCCGCCAGGTTCAACTCGGAGAACTCGGCCTGGTCGCACGGGAGACGGAACACACACACAGACAACGATCCTCCACCCCTCCCCTCCTCTCCGTGTAGCCTTAACAAACTGCTGGGGCAAGTGCTGTTAGCGAGCAGCACCCACGAAGGCCGGCACGGGCACACGAGGGGGTGGGAGGCCAGCACCTTGCCTGGCCGCCTTTGTCTGTTTCCTGAGTGGCGATGTTGACGCATCGCACCAGGTACTCATTTGAGGCTGAGTCGTCCTAGGGGAGGCCCAGGACCGGTTCAGGTAATCGTCACTGGTGTTGGCCATGAGCGGGAATCACACTCGTGTTGTCGGGTTCATAGCGCAGCGGGTGGCCGGACCGGGGTTCAAACGCACGTGGAGGGATTCCTTTTCCTTATCGCGGGATGAACGGGATTTTTAAACAGTGTGCCGTGAGATATCTTTAAAAACTGAAACTTCGCAACTGACGCCTGTGATAGGATGTAAGGCAGTGGGGGGGGGGGGGGGGGGTTGAGAACCTTTGGTTTAATGAGGGCCAAATGGGACTTTGCAGATTTTTTTAGCGGCCTGCTCATTATTATGAACACGCACTTCAACCGCGTCCGCCACTGCGAGAGTGCCCAACGGTGGCAGAAGAGACTGAGCGCGATTAAATTAGAAACACAGCGCCGCCGCTGCCAGGTCAAATAATATTACCCCTCCAGTACCCAGTCAGCGGAGCCGAGATGTGACAAGTTCATCTCGTTTGTGGGTCATTTCTAAGCGATTGCCATGACATCGCCGATTGGAAATTAAATGTGCAGCCTGCGAATTTACCAACAACCCCGGGATTAAAACACGAAGCGTTGGGAAAGGGGAAGTAACCAGGGCCGGTTCAAGACATACACCCGCCACTGATGTGACCCGTGACCCGGATTTTCAGCTCAAACAGGGCCGGGGGAATTGCGCCGTTCGTCCCCCTTCGCGAACGCCGCGCGCCTCGCGTCTTCGCACGGGGCGAAAGAAAAAATGTGTTTGCGTCAATTTCTTCGGGCTCATTTCCACCAGAGGAGTGCCCGCTCGCTTTGGTCTCCATCAGCGGTAGGTCCCTTGACCGCACAGCGCCATCGTCTCATTGTCTGGGCACCCCCCCCCCCCTCCATGAGTTTGACGCTCGCAAATAATACCGCAGGGCGACACGCTCGTCCACTTCACGCCGAGCGCGAGTGAGCGATCGCTTGACGCTATTCCCCACCTTCCGGCGGCGTTTGCTGGAGTGGCAGAGTGTTTGCCTCGCCCGAGAGCCGAATGTCAAAGCGGTATCTAGCGCGAGCAGCTGGCGCCACCGCCTTGCGATGGTCTTGCAAGGGCGGGGGACAAAGTTTGGTGCATCCGGGGCGGCAGTGCAGAGCCGCAGGGCTGTTTTAGATGATTTCAGGTTGAGCACGGCGTCCATTTTTGGAGGCTTACAATGTCCCCATTATATATATATTTTTTGGAATATGAGTTTGATGCCCGGTCATGGATCGCATCAGTGACGAGTGACGTTCCGTATCGGTCCACTGTCACGTCTCTCAAACCCAACGTCGTGTGCTCTTGAAGATGTTCCCACTGCTCCATATGACATCGGCATCGTCGATGATTCCTGTGACACCCTCCCTTCAACCTTCCTGAACTGACCGGCGTGGTGAAGTATGGTTTGATGTGTGGCGTGCGGGAGGCCTTCATCTTGTGGTGGATTAACAAATGGCTGAACGTAGCGAATTATGATTAGGAGTATTTCGCGGCCATACATTCGCCGATCGGGAATGTTCTGTTTAATAAAGGTGCACAGCTATCTTTGGATACTTTGAAACAAATCAAAATGCACATCAAATTCCACGACCTGCCAAGGTCACCCGGGTCAACTGCAAAGCGCGTTTGCTAAGCGGGTGACGGAATAAGCTTTGAATTCATTATCGAGACGCGTACGAGGAATGTAAAGAAAACAATATATTAACAGCATCCTCATAAGCAGCTGACATTCAGGCAGCGGCAGCAGCACACGGACCACAGAAATTGTTTTATTGTAAAGGGCGTCCGCTAGAGTGGAAGTAGTCTTCCACGCTCTCGCCAGAAGGTGAGGGTAACGCACACGTTACCCCACCCGCACGCGAGCTGCTGTACGGCGAGCTACGGTGTTCCCGTGTACCCTGCTGTAGCCGCAGTTGTTTTAGCTGCCGCGCCAGGAGATCGAATGGAATCGCCGGCCTCTGGATCGCAAGGCGAGGACGACGACCTTGACACCGCTGCAGTGGCAGCGTCTCGCCTCGAATTAAATGGCGTCAGATATGTCCTGAACGTGAGTGGCCGAGCAAACCCCAGATTTATGGTTGCAATGTTGAGGTTTTATCAATTTTTTTGGACGCAAAAAAAGGTTTCCATTGATTTGTGTTTCCTCCGCCAGCGTTTTGCAGCGGCAAGAGGCGCCGCTGCTGCTGCTGTTGCTGCATCCGACAGCGGAACGATGCACACGGCTGTAGGGGTACAGTGTGCATGTCATTTGCGGCGGATGCATCGGCGCTAATGGCGGTGCGATGGAGCGTGCACAATAAGATCCGACGCGGGCTTCGGAGGCAAATAAAAACAAAAATAAGGAACTCGTGCACTAGGTCAGTGGAGGCCGGCCGAGCGTAATTGGACGCTTGCTTGTGAAATAACGAAATTGCTTCCACGTTAGGGGTCTGGTGGTTTTTTTAAATGGTGTTTTTTTTAAGTGAAACCACCACAGTATGAGGTGGCTGGCTGGCCGGGTGGCCTAGAGGTCAGAGCGCTGAGCTGGGGTCACTGAGAATCCGGACTATAAATATAATCTGGGTTTTAGCCTAACTGTTTTTCTGCCAGTGAGCGGGTTCTCAGTGAGATGATGGTCACAGGCAGGTCACCATTGACTGCAAAATAAATGTCATCACGTTAAGTTTGGCCAGCGAATTTGATTTCAGCTCTGATATTTAAACATTTCAGTAAGACGAGCCTGTCTATATAGCAGGGTGTGCGAGAAAGTGTAGCGGTCCCACAGTGTGTGGAGAAGGGGGTGGTTACTTGCAGAGATCTCTAAAGGAGTTCTGAAAAAGCTACTTCCGTTAGATAATTATCTGACATGTGGGACGATGCACTTCTCTGCGACAATTATGAGTTTGCATTCATTCGTCTCACGGCATGATGGTGATAATAGAAAAAAACGGCATAAACATTTGGGAGAGAAAACCCCCCCCCAAAAAAATTATAACCAAATATCTCCACGGCAGATGAGAATGGAATGCATGTGCGGGAGAAAATCCTGCAGCATCTGCCACTCACCTGTTCTACCTTCACGTCGTACTCCCCGAGAACCTTTTTGCCCCGGAAGAACTTGGCCCTGCAGAACAACAAGAACACACCGCTCGTCCATCACTTCACCCAGAGCAATCCCCTTTCCACAGCCCAGGGGGTCAGACTTTATCTTGACCTTTGAATGGTTTGGAACCATCCATTAGCTCCATCTGTCCACGTGTCTGTAACAGGGTGGAGCACGCAAACGTGATCCAGCATGAATCAAACCTTAGAGTAAAGTTGCGTTGCTGTTACGGACTTACTTTGAGAGAAAATTGGTCAAATGTAATAAATTGTTGCCCAAAACCCGGAAAAATCGCACTATAAAAAAATATCACGAAAAGGTGCCACAAAAAGATGTTGAAGCATCTTCTCAGCCTCTCCTGCCCTTGCCACTAGGTCACGTGCACGTGACGTAACTTCGTCGCGGTGCTTGCAATGTCATTATCCCTCTTCGTTTTATCTTCGTGTGTTTATGTCACTGTTAAACTAAAATATATCGTCTTCTTGGTTCTTTCGGTGAAGTCACGTAGAATGGAAATAATAAAATAATAAAAATAAAACATAATAAAATAATTCTCACGACGTTTCGGCCACAACGCAAGCAGCCGTCATCAGGTGGAGAGCAGGTCTGTCGAGGAGACAGAGTCTGAAATTTCAGACTCTGTTCAGACATTTAGACTCTGTCTCCTCGACATACCTGCTGTCCACCTGAGGACGACTGCTTGCGTTGTGGCCGAAACGTCGTGAGAATTATTTTATTATGTTTTATTTTTATTATTTTATTATTTCCATTCTACGTGACTTTACCGAAATAACCAAGAAGATGAATCCCTGCAGTCACGAAAGCTTTAAATCGAAATAAAATATATCGCTTACTTGCGACCGTTAGATACATCGTGTGTCAGCTGTGCAATATTCATTGAGTACGAAGTACTCGCTCTCTGCAATATTCACGTTTTAGTTTTGTCGCTGCTGCCGTAGCTCGTAGCATCACTACGCATCTCTCTTGCACAACAACCGGGCAGCTGGCAAATCGTAACCATCCGTGTGACGAATACAATACACTTAATTGAATACTGCCGGGGACAAAAGCACGTTGCAAAGCGTTTGCTAGAAAATTCCAGCAAACGCACGACTTTTCTTCCTCAGTGTTTTCCCCCATCAATCAATCAACCTTCATTCGACGCGCCAATATCGCCCCTTCTATAAAAGCAGGTATCAGGGCACATCACACCAGCTCACCCAGACCCCGTGGGAGCCTGCCAGCGATGGAACGGCATCGTTTCGCGACAGGCCGAGCGCGCGTTTTAATCTCCGTGACGGAGCCAAACGGAAGGTGAATCAAGCGACGGCGATTGAGTTTCTGAACAACTGCTCGTCCCGAGCTATAAGTGCTCTGATACCTGCGTTGTCTTTGTACTGCTTGCCTTCAGGCGTTCTCTGATCTAACACTGGTGAGACTAGGCCATGAAAAAAGGTTGTCTCTGGTGTGTTTCCACGATAATGCAGACATTGATTGTTATCGGAGAGTGTTTGTTCGCATGTTTTGCCACAAGTACCGTGTGTGGTTAATGTCGTAACGTGATGCCTTGCCAAAAATGTATCCGTTTGGTGTGTGAACATCTCAACACCTCTTGTTTTATTTGCCATAAAGGGTAAAAACCTATTCATATTATGTGAGTCTTTTGTTATTTCTTTGAACCTATCTACGTGACTTCACCGAAAGACCCAATACATATATAAATTCCTGCAGCGACGAAAGCTTTAAGTCAAGATTAAAAAAAAAAAACCTATTCTTATTTCTTCATCATTTTGGATACTGCAAAAAAAAGTCCCATTAATAATTCAGTTTCTGTTTGCACCCCCCCCCCCTCTCTCTCGCTCGTGCGTTAAGCGACTCGGCGTGCCGTCGCCGCACGCCTGCCACGTGTGCGCACGAGACGCGTGACCCGCGTAACGCAGCAGCGAGTTGCGCAACCCGCTCGGCATCCTCAGAGGCTGCGGAAATGGCGCCAGGCGCGCATGAGTCACGGGCAACAGCGGCGGCGGTGGTGGGTCCGTGTAAGTAAGTAAATAAATAAACAATGCGTACAATCTGAGCCCCCCCCTCCTCCTCCCCAGGCCACATGGGAGGGTCCTGCTGTCGAACCGGACTGCCCAATCGTCGCTCGGGGTGGGGGAGCACGCGTGGCATGAGATGGGGGGGGGCTGCCCAGGTCGGAGGGACTGATAACGCAGCGGCAAGGAATCAAATGCCCGCAAGCATCGGCATCTGTCCACCCAAATGCGTAAACAGGGTGGGGAAGGTTTCGCATACGGCCGGCCTGTTCGGGGCCCACCCCGGCGTTTCGGCCAATTTTAAACCGCCGTCGTCATCGGCGCCCTGGTGACGAGATGTTAACTACCTCGCCAGGTATACATGGAAGCCGTGGGTTCGATTCCGACCCTGACGCCTCAATATTTTCAGACTGCTTGTTCTCCCCGTGCTCGCATGGATTCTTCTCCGAGTCCTCCGGTGTCTCCCTCCACGTTTAGAAAATGCATTGAGATCATTTTGCCGCTAAACATTTCCACGTGATAAGCCACTTCGTTGAGCTGTCATTTGTGGCCAGATCGCTTCTAAAAATATATCTATATAGCTCAATGGGCCTTTCCTAGAAAAATACGAAAACATTTGTTTCGTTTTAGTTTAGTTTCAAGGTTTTCGACCAGCTTGCCCGTTAAATGATCCTGGCGGTACCCCGGGGTACCAAATGATACAAAATGGCCAAGGCAATTAAATACTTTATTTCTGGGACACTTTTTTTTTCCAGGGGTGTACTTCACTCCGCGACTGGGGTACCAATCAATCCGACATCAGTGCTACTCCGCGATGTCGAAACACAGCGAGGACGATTGCGCTGAAACCCTGAAGGCTCGTACGCACCGTAGCGGTGCATCGTGTACATCTCGTCGAAATGAGTCGATTGCTGCATCGCCGACCATCAACAGACAAAAATGACTGCATCACGGACATGATGCGAGAGCCGGGGTACTATGGGACCCCGGGGTACCGATATAAGGTTCATTTTAGGCGGTGGTCAATTTGCGCTGCACCGTTTGCATCATGAAAGAGATGTGAAAATAGGGTACGGCAGTTTTTTGAGTCACCACTGTATGATGTTGCTTTGTTATATATATCTGTGCTGATGAAATACACGCAATTAAAGCCACCACTAATGATAGACAGCCCCTGCTGTTTCTCAACCTCAGTGTGGTAATTTGAAACATGCACTGTGCATCAGAAGAGAGGCACGCTTGTAATGTAATGTACATTTCCATTTACGAAACGAAATATCTGCGCTAAAACATCTCTAAATGCGCAGTGCCGTCTCATAGTGCCGTGGACATTAAATGCATTTATCGTTCTGGTTTGAAGTCGTTGAATTCGAGGTGGTTGTTTGTCCTCGAGTTGGTTTCGACATCGCGTTGACCCACGTGACTGGGCCCGCGATCTGAAAATCTCAGCCCGAGCTCGTTAAACGGCAAGATTAAGATAAACCCAACTTAATTTTTTTACCAGGTAAGTCCCACTGAGCTCTGTAGCTCTTTTTCAGAAGCGACCCGGCCACAAACGATAGCTCAACAAAGTTGGCTTACCACGTGGACATTTATAGCAGCCGAATACTCTGAACGCACGTGGATTCTAAATGTGAAGGGAAACACCGGAGGAGCCAGAGAAAAATCCACGTGACCACGAGGAGCACACGCAAACTCCAAATGACACAGGCGTCAGGGTCTGGATCGAACCCACGACCTCTCGCCACCACCCCAAGCAACATCACCCGAGTGTGGTCATGGCGGGTCATTGGTGACAGGCGTGCATCGCTTCGGCAATGAGCGGGGAGCTGTCATCTTACATACACAGACAGACAGGCCCGAAGCTAAAAGCTGCGCTGCTTTAGCATGGCCAGGGTGAGCCACTCCACCCCTCACTAGACGTCCTTGATCAGGGTCATAATGAGCAGCGTACCCCGCGGTTATCGCCAGACTTTACGCGGTAGAATGGCAATCATCGGGATATTTTTCCAGGGCCTAAAACTCCAGAGGGGCCGATGGAAAAAAAATATATATTTTAAAAATTAATTTTAATGTGAGCAATGTAATTAATACTACCTTCGTTAACTTATGTTTTATTAGGCTGTTTTCATGTCACCCAACAACAACGTTCTCCAAATGACAAACATTAACCCTGCCGAGTTGGAGCGAGGGAGGGGGTGTCTGTTCTGTCCTGGTGTCCCGGGGGGCGGTGATACGAAAATCCGACTCTGCCAGAGGTGTAGTACGGCAATTGCCAAATTAAAATACAACTGCAACAAACAAAACAATGCACCCCTACAATAAATAAATGGAACGTTCCGCATCTCTGCCGCAGGGCGTACATGTGCAGCCATTGATTATGGAGCGTTTCAGAAATTTCTGGGACATTTTTTCTTATCGTTTTTTCTTCTTCTTTTCTCCAAACCTCTCAGCTCCTCCGCCCTTCCTCCACCACCCACCCACCCACCCTTCATCCGGGCCTCTTAAGCCACGCTCCCCTGCGTTCAGATCACCAGGCCGCTCACGTGCGTCAGCGACAACGACACGGCAATCGCCCGCGCCCGCATTAATCCGTGATAAGCGCAGTGGGGTCTGTGGTAATAAAGCTCACGCTGCGATACGGCACCCCTCGCATTTTTCAGCGGAAGAGTAGCGTGTGATGCTGCCACGTGGACAGGCCTCCCGATCACGGATTGGCGCTCGAGGGATTCGGAGGGTGGGCCCTGGCACCATCATCGTAGAAATCTTCCTTCAAAAAAAGAACCTGAAGCAGATGATTAGTGCTGGATGCAGACAAATGTGACAATTACCTGCGTGTATCGATAGTTTCATGTTCCATTTTGTGTTATCTTGGCGTGGCCTTGGGCCGTCTTGTTGTTTTTGCTGCCTTGCCCAATCTTGATAAATCTGACTTCTAGAATAGATCATTTATTTATTATTAATATTTAGTGACTCGTTGCCACTGCCTCTATTTTGCACTCCTCCGTCATTTCTTGTATTGCTTGCCGTTGTAACTTGCTGACCCGCCCATCCTGGACGTCTGTGAAAAAGGGCTTCACCGCTCATTAGATTCCTCCACCTGCAGTCTAAATCAAGATTCCGATTCTGAAACTTCTCTCCGGCCCTCCTTGGCGGTGAATCGCTGTGATAGAGGTCCCCCCGACCCCACCCACAACGCCTCTCCTGCCTTCCCCTTCAATCGAGGGGAGCTGGACCCTGCTCCCGATCGTTTCTCATGCACACAGTGGTCCCACGGCCTGCGAGTGCACCCACACAACTCTTAGGTCCACATCGGTACGTTGACGTGTGTGCCCAGCCCGTCGGTCAATCCACCGCTGGATGAGGGCCTCCTCCCGTGACGATTCATCAAATCGCGAGGTTGATTAATGTTCCTGGAGGATAACCAACGTGCATTCATAGGGTAGGTTTAGTTTCACCCGTAAAGTGTATCATCATCATCAGTGTCAGCCTTGATCCATCCACAGCTGGATGAAGGCCTCCCCAAGACGCCGCCATTCCTCAGAGGAGGGGAATATGTCTCGAGAAGCGGGAAACGTTTACAAGGAGGGTCCTGCATGATGATGTTTTTTTGTTCGTTTACCAATTCTATTGACGTTAAGCCTCTGCAATGAAGGCAGAGTACACATATACAACTCACTTGCACGTGGACGTAACACCCAAAAGCTCCAGACGCATAGATTCGGCCCACAAGGCATACCCAATGAAGTCCATAATAGAGGGTTTTGTTGGGGTTAGATCGCGTAAATATGAATGTGTCGTTAAACCCGCCACCACCCGACACAGCCAATTAGTACGGGTTTTCACATCAACAGAACATGCCAATTCGTTCCCCGTACAGCACAATGGCGTGTTGGTGGTGTGTTGGAGGGTCAATATGCTGGTGGAATGAGCCCATTACTGTACTGCCATCTCCTGGCCGTCTCACGGTTTACATCCCCTCCCCCACCTACAACACCTGGGATGCACCAATGGTCACCCCCCAATCCCAAAGCAGAACCGTACAAGTCCAGCCCAAAGGAATGCATGTGCACTGACTAGCACGTCGCGCAGATCCTGGACTCAGCATGCGGGACGCTCATCCGTCCAAGCTCCCGAGATCCACGCACGCTGCAGGCGAGACTCAAGGTGATTTTGTCACAGCCCTGCACTCCAATTCCCACGAGCACGTGGCAATAGCGAGCATTCTCCACGCACGGTTAACACATCGGTCGGTGGGAATTCACCACCGGGGCGTTATTCTTGTCAAACGAAATTGGCACATTCATCGGGCTGCATTGCGCATATGCTGGTGAATCCAAGGTGATCTATTCATCGTAAACGCGTGCGGTTTATTCTCCCACGTTTCTAAGAGCAATGTTTGCGCAATAGGTGTGTTTCCATACGCTTCTACGTGAAGGTTGTGTCACTCATTAAGGTCACGAGGGTGTTTTTTTCTAGGGGGGTGGGGGGCGTCAAAGCTAGGGGCGTTCACGTCACGGGCCCCCTGTCAGACTCTTTGAATCCGCGATCCCACGCTGAACATTGCCCACCACACAACGTGGCTCGGGCGTGCAGATCAATTCGGTGGCCTTCAGTGTCACTCTCGAAAGGGGGCCCTCATTAGCCCCCCCCCCACCGGCATTGACAGCAGCAAACCTCTGCAAATGTCGAAAGGCCTTTTTCGGGTGGTAAACAAAGCGATCATCGCCAAAATGTGTATCGACTACAATTGTCAGGTGCTGTGTGGTGATGCGTAGTGGGATAAAGAGCAAACTCCCCGAGGACACACAGACACACACACAAGTTATTCTTTTTTAGTCCATCACTCAAACTTAATGTAATGATCGTCCCAGCTGCATAGCCAAGCCAGGGTCCATCGAGATAATGAGGGTCCAACGCCACAATGAGGGGGTCTAAACGCCACAATGAGGGGGGTCCAACGAAACACAAAAAGAGTATCCTTTCGAAGGGTGCGCCGATACTGTGATCATCGTAGGATGTGAACATGCCCCGTTTGCCTGTTTGTTTATGAAGGGCAAACAGTGATTAGATCTGTCGGGGAAAGCGCGCAGCCACAACACATGACTCACACTCGCTAATGTGCGCAATCTCCACATCAGCCCGCGGCATTAATACTATTAATATATATTAAATATGATTCGTAAAAAAAAGTTACAAACAGCAGACGCAGACTAAACAGATTTCCTTCCCGTGGGGTGCAGGTCGTTTGCTAATTAATTGAGTTAGAATTTAAGTGCATAGTCATCCTTTGCGAAATACAAAGTCATCTACTCTACAGCCCCGTGAATTGTTTAATCATTGTATTTATTGTCGCCTGTTACCCAATTCTGTTCTAATTTGTTTTTGACGTCATGTCGTGAGAGATCTCATCTCTCCAGAGCTCGTGCAGAGCGGTGCATTACCTATCATGGGGCCTTTTTTGCCACTCTCAAAGTATGAAAAATGAGAATAGGTTTTACCCTTTCTGGAAAAAAAAACAGGTGTTAAGATGTTCAAACACCATAGAGATATATTCTGCAAGGAATTAAGTCTGCATAAACCACACCTACTTGTGGTGAACATGCAAACAAAACATGCTCTGGTAATATATGTCATTGCCTTTGAAACGGATCGGCCTACACCAGAGACAGCCTTCTTTATGGCTTAGTCTCACCGGTGTCAGGCCACAGAACGCCAAAAGGCGAACAGCACGAAGACAATTGACGTATCAGATCATTTATAGCTCGGAGTGAGCAGCTACATCCTGGGGCCTTTTTTTTGGCAGTATCAGAGTATGAAAACTAATAATAGTTCTTCTTGGTTCTTTCGGTAAAGTCACGTAGAAGGGAAGTAATGAAATAATAAAAATAAAACATAATAAAACAATTCTCACGACGTTTCGGCCACAACGCAAGCAGCCTGAGGACGGCTGCTTGCGTTGTGGCCGAAACGTCGTGAGAATTGTTTTATTATGTTTTATTTTTATTATTTTATTACTTCCCTTCTACGTGACTTTAGCGAAAGAACCAAGAAGATGAATCCCTGCAGTCACGAAAGCTTTAAATCGAAATAAAACTAATAATAGGTTTTACCACCCGGTGTTTTATTGCCTATTTAAAATGTTCATTCAGGTGTATGGCCTCATGGCAGAGAATGGCTTATGGAGGGAAATATCCCGTGACTCCTTCTGACAACCGCGTAAGTGACCTTTTAAAAAGAAAATTGAGACTCCACTTTTCCACCAACTCTGCTGCGAGACAAACGTTCGATTCATGACAGGCAAATACATGAAAATAGTTTTGGTTTAATCCTGAGAGCTGGATTTTTTAAACTGAAGTTTTAATGTCAAGAAATGTGTAAGAGTGTGTTATTTTAACTTTCACAGTGATACCATATGAAGCTGTTTGGATGAATTTCGTCTGCTTCTTGCACCCTTGCATCCATATCCCACAGGGCTCCCGAGTAAGGCAGAGGTTTATGGTTATCTCGACGGTTTTATATGAAGAACATTAAGTCAATATTAAAAACAGTAAACATGAAACCATCTTTGAGAGGTCCGAATAGGAATTGCCTCATTTCGTGACATCCCTCCGACAGTGCAGTTGAAATAGGAAACCACAACCCCCATAAACCAAAAGATATGATTATTGGGCGCCGCGGTGGCGAGATGTTAACTCCTTCGCCTGGTATACAGGAGGTCGTGGGTTCGATCCCGACCCTGACGCCTGCTGTATAATTGGAGTCTGCGTGTCTCTCTCCCCGTAGCTGTGTGGATTTTACTCCGGGTCCACCGGTTTTCCCCTCCACATTTAGAATCAACGTACTTTCGGAGTAATTTGGCTGCTATCAATGTCCACGTGATGATGATAAACCACTTTGTCGATCCACCAAGTGTGGCCAGGTCGCGATTACACACTCAGCGGGTGCGGGGTGGAGCGGTGGCGCAGCGGTTAAAGCGCTGCGCTGTGAGCCCGGCCACGGACAACGACCGTCAGTGGTGATTGATATCGACTCCTACGCCACCTTCACCAAGCCGCACGTGACCAGCGTGGTGAAGCATAGCCAAACAACCTCCGTGGTCAACTTGTAGGCCTGTCGCCTCCGAGGTACAATAAACTGAGACGGATCATTCGAATAACAAAAACAAACGCAATACATTCGTCCGTAACATTGCGCCCATAAATGTAACAGAATACAGAATAGGCGACATTTTTGGGCAAAATCCCTGCTGTAATTACGCACCGTAACATAGCTTTCGACCACGCCGACCTCATGCGCGCGCACGAGTGCGTGTTTTAAGGTCTACGCGTGCCTCACGCCCTATCCTATCTTTCCACAGAGCACATTTGTATCGGTGAATGACACTGATGAAGTGCATGCGCATGTGCGCGTGCGCGTGCACTGCCGGGGGATGGGGGGGGGGTAAGAAATTCGGGAGAGAACAAAATCCACTTCACGGGTCGCGAGGCCGGAAAGGTCAAGTCCGCGGGATGACTGAGGACGTGCCGGGTACCTGTTCAGGTCGAGTAATATCCTCGGTCTGGGATCACAGCCACCCCCCCCTGCACGTGGTCAAGCTCAATTCTCCCCCGCCCCACCTCCCACCGCGACTTTGGAAACAGTGAATTTCAACAGCATCGATCGTCCCGTTGGTGACGTGGTCACCGCATGTGGTTGCAGCGGCCAGCGGATCGAACAACAACAAGGGGAGAGCTGCCGCTGCTGCGTTTTGCCACGAGGAGTATTGAAACAAAGAAAAGACGGATTTTTGTGTTTAGTTTTTTGCTGTCCTTCCACCGCACCTCTGATTATCACGGTTGGCTGCACACGGTGCGAAAGAAGTTCAACGTACATGCATACAAGCGCACACCTCGTCACCGTTGTCATTGTATACACGCGCGATAAGGGGCCATCATCACCACCACGGTCATCATCATCAGCAGCCACGGTCAAATCCACTGCTGGATGGCAGGCCTCCTTTGCAAGTCGTTTCCATCTTTCGCGATCCTGCGATGAAAGAATCCATTGAGCACATGCCCAAGAACCGCACCGTACGTCTCGTTTGTCCTGTCCATCTCATCTGCCCCGTCTCTACCATCTCTCTCGGTCTTTCCTGTTTTGTCTTGCTCACTCGGTCCGACAATTTGCCTAAATTTAACACGATTCACAAGCAACCAATTGCTAATGCATGAAATGTATTGCCTTTGTGAATGCGCCACCTGGAATTCGCCTTATCTATATCAGATCTCGACAAACGAAAGAGGATTGAGCCTGAACAGTGAGTGCTTGGCTGGGCGTCCACCATACAACCTATTAATCGGTACATACCATTGTCCCTGTGCCACAGTGCAGTGCCGCGAGTGAGAGCTTGACTTACCTTGCTAAGCCCAAGGGATTGAAACACTTCTCAGCCTAAGCCTTCTCTCTCTCACTCGGCCGACTTGGCAATGATGTCTCAGTACTCGGTCCAGGATGGCCCAAATTGGCCCAAAAAACACTCGGACCTCCATGTGCAGCTCACGGGCACCATCTCTAATGACTTGGATACGATCTGATGCAGCCCACTGCTTGTGTGGGGTAGAGGTGGGGGGCAGTGAACTTCCTAGGATCTGGGTGGTAGCGGTGGTGGTAGTATTTGGATCCTCAATAAGGTGCTTATTCGGGATGTTTGGATATTCAGTTGGAGGATCCTTGTGAAAGACAGGAGATCTCTGGGTTTGATCTTCAACGAAGTTCATGGTTCACCCTAAACCGCATCCGCACAAACCATGGCAGATGCGGATACCCGATGCACAAATGGAATATTAAAAACACTCCAGTGTGTCACTGTCGTCATCCAAGACGTACTATACGACGTGTATCGACGCAACGCTCGATCCACAAATACGAATCACGCGTCACGGCGACACGCTCCGCTGCTCCTGACGTGGTTATCTGGCTTGACCACCCGAATGTGAAATTGTAAGATTATTGCTCTGCATCAACATCAGCCATACGACAGAAGAAGAAAAAGGGTGGACCACGAGGAAGAGAAGCGAGAGAGCGAGCGAGCGAGAGCGAGGGAGAGCAGGGAGGGACTCACCAGTCGGTCTGCTGATCGTCGATCACGAGCAGCACCTTGGACTTGCGCCCCGCACTGCCGGAGACGCTGCCGGCCGTCTGCTCCACCAGCCCCGCCGCTGCCGCCGTCGTCTGCCGCACGGCGTTGGACAGGGAGCTTAGGAATCCGCTGGCGCCACTCGTGATGCCCCCACCCGCCTTCGCCTCGCCGCCTGCACGCGGGCAGCCCATCACGGACACGCGCACGTGGTCCATGTACATGCACAACGAATACGACAAAAGGTCGCGCGCATTACACGCAACATGCTTGCCGCAAATGAACCACAATATTTTGCTGATTTCGTCAAGGATAACAAACCATAACGCGAACTCGCAGCGGCTATTGGCTGGCCGTCGAACAAAGATGGTCACTTCATCGCGCAGCACTTTGAGATGAGCCTCTGCGGCCGTCTGGAATGCTCTTTTTTCCAATATTAGGAAGCCACTGGAGCAATGCACTTTAAAATCTAGATTGACAACTCATTTCTATAGAACTGCTTTCTCTGTTTGGTTTGTTGTCCTTCCCCCGCACCTCCGATTAGCGCCAGTGCCGGATTATCCCAGTAGCAAAAGTAGCTTATGCTACGGGCCCCGCACTTTCAAGAGCCCAGAGCTAAATGCTTTAAAGCTATCAATTCCGGTTCAGTGATTCTGCACTTGCTCTATTACTGTATACTGCCTTCAACTTTTATGAACGACTGGGTGTTTAATGTTTGTCGTATTATCTAGCTGTAGAGCAAAATGAAAAATACAATTACTTTACTATGCAAGTAAAAAAATTGTGTGTTTAAATATTTACGTGAGTTTTTTTTTTATGTAGGGCCCCTTCATAACATATGCTACAGGCCCCGCACTAGCTTCATCCGGCACTGACTAGCGTGGTGGGCTACATACAGTCATGGGACGTGCCGCCACAAAAACATTGCCACAGCCGCCATCGTGACAATTTCAATTCCAGCACTCAAGTGCCGCTGTTGGCTCCGTCTCTGCAATCTCCTCCGACCCTCATTTTTTCTTTCATTGAAATACAGACGTGTGCCTTGCGTCCGGCAATCACAGGATGCCATACTAGTTGGTTGAGCGAGATGAAGTAAATAAATCGATAAAATAGTGTTCAGCCCCTTGTCAATCCACTGCTGGATGAAGGCCTTCAAGCGTTGTGTTTGTTGATCATCACTGGGCTGCAATGAGCTGGTCCACGCGGAGGGGAGCCCAGGATAAGTTCCTACATCACTCGCCTTAAACTAGATGCCTGAGTGGGGTTGAGAAGGTCACGGTCAATAAACTAGAAACGTTTAAGGAGGAATGCCTGGACCGGGAGGACTCGACACAAGCCTCTGAGTTGAATCACTAAAGGTCGATAATTACCTCCAGACAATGAACAGTAATTCAAGCAAAACAGTAGTCGAGCGAGTCAAGAGTCAAAGGAGTTTCCCTCCCCCTCCTGCCCTCCCATTGTCAACGCGCTGTCAAACGATAAAAGCGGACAAGACATAAAAGTGGACACTTCGAAGTGGACGTGCCTTTGTCCACATATGGGACTAGGACGTCAAAGGGAGCGTGTCTAAGATGGTTTGGATCGCTAAGTGCAATCCACAACATCGATCTGCACCCAAAATATGGATTCTGCGCCATCAAATCGGAGCCGCCATCTTGAAAATGTCCGTATATATTTCAACTTAAAACTCGCCGTTAACGGAGCTAAATTAAGGGTTTTCAATGACATGATTAGTGTCAGTCTGTTCTAACACTAGACGAGACTACTATGTTGATTCGCTACGTCAAAAAAGTGTGTTTATGCCTTTAAACAAGAGTTTTTACAACGTCCGATTTCATAATTTACATATTTAAAATTCCACGGGCAAATCACCCCCTTGCAATGGAACAAATTTCCCCTCCACATTCAGCGAGCAGCACCTCCCTCTCTCGTTTCTGCTCCTCACTCGGGACGCCACCTCTTCTCCCTGGCCCATCCTTCCCTCCATCTCTAGGTACCCCAGTAATTTTAGATGGTGGAAGGATTATCCATAATTCTGGCTGTCTCCTGATGAGGCTGGTTGTAATAACCGGCGAAACATTGTAATCAAATTTAAAATGTGGGTTTACTTTCCAACACACCGGTGTGCTGAAGTAGTAACTAATTGTCATGTTTTCTTTACGTAATAAACATTACTAATTGGCTGTTTCGAGTGGTGGCCCGTTTAATGACATTTATATTTACGCGATATAATAATAATAATTAAAAATATGTTCTGTAAATGACATCACCTCGGGAGAAGCCGTTCCATTCGCTTTCACCCCCCTCTTATTGGCATAAAAAAATATCTTTGCTGTGCTTGCACAAAGATAAGGAAAAAAAAATCCCATGCCAGCATCAGTTAATCTGGATGACATCAGACATGAAATAATGTCCATCTGCGTGCGAAACCAGATTTGGGGACGCGGGGCAACTTAAACTCCTTCAAAGCAATAAAACCTTTGCTGAAATCAGATTCGTTCGTGGAACTTTCTGCTCGCTTGCTGTGGTGTGCCGGGGAAAAGTGTTGTCTCTGGCAGAGCGGGCTCGGGACAATCTCCCTCTACACTATTAAATGCTCTATGGCGTGCGTAGCAGCTTGTACAGCCGCTCATTTAGTGGCCTGGGATGGGAATTCGTGCATGGCTGTGCATGTAATTGTCCCGGCTGAGTTAACACCTCTGCAAAGAAGACTACCCCCCTCCCTTGAGCCGAGAAGATCTTGACGCATTGCTGCAGAAGTCGAGTCGCTCAACAGTGGGACGTTACGGGGGACACGGAGCGTGTCGATCACTCCGCTTTGCACCAGAATATTATTCATCGCGATGATGCCAAGGGGCTCAGCGAGCGGCGGAAAGGCAACCTCCTCGAGGCAGCCTGCAGTGAACATGGTGACTCGAGTCCGACTGGGCTGACTTCAGGTTTCCAGTCGGCCGACTTACTGCTGCTGATCATCCTGCGCTGCAGCCCATGGCGCCATTAAGATTGGTCTGGCAAGAGCAATGGAGAAATCGAGACTTTGCTTGCTGAGAAGGAAGCTCTAGGGAGCCGCTCCACTGGCCAGATGTCTTGGGAGAGGTGGGAGAACATCCACCTCTTTGAATTGGTAATACTCAGTAATGTGTTAGAGCAAGTCTCATTTACATTTAACAACGTGCACATTAAATTCAAATTTCCTGCGGGAGGCATGGAACGCATACAGCGCAGCAAGGTCACAAAACCTAGAGAGTCCGGTCAAAAAAAAAAACTGAGAAAGTTGACAACGTTATTTTTTACTTATTCCTGATCCCTGTCCCAAAGGTATTTTGAGTGAGGAGTGGCACAATCTGTTATAAGCCCCGCTCCCACCAGTCTGTCTTGGGGGTGAATAGCCCCGCCCCCTCGCCATAGCCCCTCCTTGCCCCCCCTCCACCTCCACCGCATCCACCGCCAACGGCAGTTGGCGACAATGAGCGTGGGGCTCTGCGCTTCGAGCGTGCGGCCTTCCCGTGAGAGAAACCGCACCTAGAGCCGTGACAAGTGTTGGCAGCCCAGCGCTCAGCGGGGGGCCCTCCTCCATTTACTGATGCCCATTATTGGCGTTTTGGAAGATAGATGCCGCCGATGTTGAGGTCTAAAATTTCAGGGCGAGTGGTCAAAACAATAAAAAAAACAACGTGGTGCCAAAAAAATGCCAGCGGGGGGGGGGGGGGGCTGCAGGCGCGGAGATAAGAGGCTGCTGGCAACCGAGATGATTACAGCGACGAGTCGCCCATCTGTCAGTGAGAAAGAAAAAAACTACTCTGTAATCTTTTGTTTTGTTGTTATTATTATTGTGGTAAGGTGAAAGCATCATACCTCTATATAATTGGTTGACGAACTTAGCGCTGTGTGTGTGTGTAAGATGCTGTGGGCATGCTGGCTGTCTCGCGTGTGGGTGATTTTTTTTTTAAATCTATGGGACCTTTTTGCCAGTATCCAAACTGATGAAACATAAGAATAGGTTTAACCCTTTCTGGAAATACAACAGGAGGTGTTAAGATGTTCACATAACAAATAGATACCTGGTTTGCAAGGCATTACGTCTGCATTAACCACACGTACTTGTGGCGAATTCCACGTTTGAATTTTGAGAAAACGCAAACGAGCAGCATAAAATGTGCCACAATGGGACAAAGAGACAATTTTTTGGGCCCTAATCAAATTTTGACAACAAGGCAAAGGCTGAGATCGGCACGAGCTGTGTCAGTTAATTGGCACCGATATATAAAACTCCGATTAGCACGGTTGGCTCCGGCGTACGGTGCGAAATAATTTCAACATACAAACAAAACTCGTGGCTAGCTCACTGGTTTTCAAAGGGAACGGCGCTGATTATGTAGGGCATGTTGCCTGCCGTGAAAGTTCTTTCACCACAATAATTCCACAAATACTTCCTCGGATTTTTCTTTCATCTCGTCCCAATAAAGCCTCACGCCCATGCTTTTGAAATGTGACTTGCATCGTGCACCAGGGCATTATCAACGGTAGTCTGCGAGCAGCGTCTTTCTTTGCCCCCTCCCCACCCACCGCCACCACCTGCCACATTTACTCTGGACAAATCGATAGCCGACTGCGATCGATATATATCCGGCACCGTCGTGGGCGTCGGATCTCATCTCACCTCCGGACGACTGGGACAGGCGGCGCTGCTCTCCTGGCTGCGGCGTGGCGGGCGACTGCGCTGCGGGCGACACGGACGCCGCTGGGGGCGCCGCGCCTGAAGTGGCAGCGGCAGATCCAGCAGGGCCCACTCCGGCCCCGGTGGTGCCACCGCCGCCGCTACCGCCACCGCCGCCGCTGCCGCCACCGCCACCTGGCTGTGCCGGGCCCCCCGATGGTGACACGGAGGGAGGCGGGGCCTGTGCCGGGTCTGGCCTCTGCAGGTCCATCATGTAGCCGTTGGGCAGGTTGGCCATGAAATTGCTGTCGGATAGACGTCTTCTCAGGAAATTCATGGTTAAGCCTCTTTATTGCCTCCCGCGCTCTTCAAAGGAACTCGGATGTGTTTAGTCGGAGGGTGGCGAGAGGAAAAAAATAAGGATATAGAAACGAAATGATTTCTTCCAAGTTTATTTGCAAAGGGACCGGCGCCGAATATTTAGGGCACGTCAACGCTCGTCAAAGTTATTTCATCAGAATAATTCTACAAACTTTCCTCGGATTTTTGTTATGTCAATAAAGCGTTTTTTGTTAAAAATCCAATATTTATTTATTTATCGCATAGCGTCGCTCTTACATTCCAGCATTAAATTATAATAATTTGGACTTGCAGCGACTGTGAACGTCTTGCATATTTAAAGAACGGGGTGATTGTATGTCTGCGGCGGGGGGAGGGGGTTGTTGTTTTTGAGAGCGGTCTTCGCAGTCTCTTTGTCCGAAATATCTAATTGTTGCCTTTCGGGACGGGGATAATTAGCGGGAGAGACAAGGACAATTAGCGGGAGACGAAGATGTGTTGGTTGTGGGAATTATGGTCAGAGACGAGGGGAGCTCACGCTGCCGATCGCTGTCACGGACCCTGCGCACAAAAACACGGATGGGGGGGGGGGAGGACATGCACTGAAAAAATTGGACAGCAGAGAAAAAACGCAATTGCAAATAATCTATTTAAAAATATTAATATCAACATTTGTGCGCCTGTGAGATTCGTTCGTCACAGTGTAATGTTGCGCGCGCCGTTCTATTGCTAACCGTTACGATGATGAAGCACTTCAATCGGTGATTTGATTTGCAGGTAATCACACTCGGTCACAGCAAGACAATTTATAATTACAATACAATTGTTAACGTTAAAATCTCCCTTCAATTTTCCGAGTCGGTTAAATCATCTTACTAGGTTAAAGTGCCTTCACTGATAATTGAATCAAATTATTTGGTTATATCGCATTGGCAGTGGTGTACAATCCCATAGAAAAGGAAAAAGTACGTGGCCTGAATTTTTTTTTTCTTATAATAGGTGATGTTTTCGGGCACATAAATAGAGAGGTCAGAGAGGTAGCGTTAAAATGATGTTGTCTTGAACTCTGACTTAAATGTGCGCTGAAATTAGTTGCCGTATTTTGTGAGCGCTACGCTAGCCAGTAAAAGGTTGGCTGGTTTTCTGGCCGCGTGCCACATGGGACACGGTACCTGCTCAAAGGACGGGGAAACATTCGGGCGGAAAAAAAGCGTTCCCGATGTTTCGCGACGCATGGTGATTTAATTAAATTGCAATAGAATTCCACTTCCGCGGATTTAAACTTTTTTTTCTTTCAGTAACAATAAAAGCTTTTCCCACTAGGCCCGAGTCTCGCAGCGCCACCTAACCCCATCATTGCAAGGCAGACTGGCAGCGACGTTAGGGGGGCCCTGAGCAGAAATTAATTTGGGAGGCCTCCTTTGATATTTAAAAACAATGATATCCCTAGTCAGATGGCAGAAGAGATTTAGACAAGATAGCGATGTAGTGGAGTGAAGCAAATTTACTTTATTATGTTTTATTTTTATTATTTTATTATTTCCATTCTACGTGACTTTACCGAAAGAACCAAGAATATGAATCCCTGCAGTCACGAAAGCTTTAAATCGAAATTTAAACATAAATATAAAATTTAGTGAGATTAAAGAGATATGTAAATTATATAGAAATGAGACAGATTAATTGGCATCGTGCATTCGTGAGATTGTTATGTTGATTAGGATTGAGCTGATATTCGATTCCACCCTGATTTTTTCTCACGAATTTGGGGCCTCTTGAGCTACTTAGGGAAACCTAATCATTTGCTTGATTTTCTTTCGCCGATCGCTACTACTGTGGAGATACCGTCTTTCAGCCGCGGTGGCAAAATGGTTCCTGCTGAATTGACGGTCAGAATAACAGCTCTCCGCGGCCCAGACAGGCAAACCGATTAGCAAACACTTATATAGGGGCTTTACAACAATGCAATCAATAGCAGCCACTCTCTTTAATATCAAAGTTGAGAAGCTTTAGGCTCAGGATTTATTTTGTCAACATCAAAGCCACCACCGGCACCATGTGGATAGGATAAACTCGAGTGAACATTTATTTTTAACTCAATTTCAACAATAAAAAGAATACGTGCAGGGACAAATATATGACGGCGATATATTATCCGCTTATTTATTTTGTTACTTATTGATCTCCACAATGACTTTCATGATAATTTCGTGTTATATATTCGGGCCCGTGTCTTAAAGAGCTAATAACATCTGGCATCTCACAGGCACTGATTCAAGCAAGTCTGAACTTTGCCACTGACGAGACACGGTGCGTCAAAGCCGGTCCAGAGTTTGCTTGTGTAGTAACTGACTTGGAGACGTAACTTCTTGGAGGCAATTCTTTAATTAAATACCGAGCATACTGTTACATACTCTCTGCTGTCACACAACGCTCTGTCTCTCGTTTCAACGCAACTCTACACTGGTTGCTAGCCTACAACACAACGATAACCGTCTGACGCTGACAGCGCTGAACTAAGAGCCAACTACGTTGACCTTAGGGACCGTCCATAAATGATATTACGCGATTTTGGACGATTTTTGACCCCCCCCCCCCTTCGTCACACGACGTCACAAAAAGTCAGACCCCCCCCCCCTCAAATATGACGTCACAAAAAAATAAAACATTCTCCAAATCGCTTTAAACTATTGTCATTGTAGTGCGTATTTAATGTGGCGCTGCACTCTGATGTTGTAGGAGAAAACATTTATTAAAACGTATATTTCATTAAGTAGAACGTGTTGTCTATATTTATTTAAAGTTGCGCAATTTAATATGACGTCACATTTCTCAACCCCTGCTCGTCACACATCGTTACAAATGTCTGACCCCGCCCCCCCCCCAGGTGCGTGACGTCATTTATGGACGGTCATTAGAAATAAAGATTCTACTTACACAAAATGGACGTCTCGAAGGAGCTTCTTTACACTTGTGTAGTGGCATAGACTAAGTAATGTAGCAGCATAGCGTTGGCTGCTGGCGGGGAAGGGGATCTGCAGCTTACAGCAGCCCTGACGTCAGCAGGTCACGTGATACACCAGAGGTGATATCTGGGGGAAATGTTACAGAAGGGGCATGTGGGGGAAGCCCGAGAACCTACTGGTAGGTTCTAGCAAGGGGGCGTGGCCCGGGAAGGAGCCAAGCCACGCTGGGAGCATAAAAGGGGGCCCTGAGTGAGAGCTCGGGGCTGTCGTTTGGAGTGCAATCCTCGTCGTGCTGTTGAAGATCGTCGCCATCGTCGCTGTCGTCCTCACTCGATATTGCGCTGCTAGATAGTCGTTGGCTGTCTCGGTTCAGCACCGTCGGTGTTGGACGGCACGTGTTGTGTATAGGATAGCAAAGCACGTAGAGTTGTGTACAAGCGGGCGACAGAAGAGTGTCTACCAGCGTAGGGTGTGTGTTGTGCAAAGGGTGCTCCGTTGAATAGAAGAAGTGCCTCAAAGTCTTAGCGTCTCCGAGTAAGTCACTACACTTGTGTTGAACCAATGCAACTACAATTATGCACGGAAAAGTAATACAACAAAAATAATGTGAATGATGATATATATATGAGGACGATATATTTTCAACTTGTTTTTTTAATGATATTTTGTCCACAGTGTAATTTTTGGTTTCATTGTCGGTATAATGTGATAAACGAGAGATATGGGCGTGGAAATTTTTGCAGGGCAGTCCGAACTCACGTGTCCGGGGACGGCTGCGCAATTTGATTAATGCGTGAAATTTAAATGACGAAGACCTTCTCGGCAAACGGTAAATGTAAAGGTGGAGCCCTGCAATTGCTTGCTTCAAGGCAATGCTGACGAAACCTACGTTGCAGAGAGCTGTAGACAGCCCCGTGAGAGGGTACTTCGTCTAAATCAGGGGTCGGCAACCTACGGCTCCGGAGCCGCATGCGGCTCTTTACGGGCCGCTTCTTGACGATATGTACGTATGTACATAGATGCATTGCGGCTCTTGAAATACTGAATTATGTACCGAATTGGAAAGAAATGGCTCTTCTTGTTATTTTGGTTGCCGACCCCTGGTATAAATCGTCCACATCGGCCAGACATCTTGGACGATGTGGTAGTACTCACACTGTACCCCTCCACACTGAATCTTACATCACTGAAAATAGGAACGCGCTTCAGGTTTACAGAGGAAGAGCACCTGTTATTCCTGCAAATGGAGCTACCTTACACAATGCTGCACTCAATCACAAACTATGAATCCTTGGGTGATCATTTGCACTTCAGACAGCTTCGGCTGGTGTTTGCTCGTTAGCGGCAAACACCTCTGATAGGCTTGGCAATCTCAACTTGCCACACGCATGCCCCAAATGCATATCAATTAGACGATGCGCTGTGTGTGAATCCAGCAATGGACTTGCCGTCCTTAAATGAGAAACAAGACAACAACAAAACTAAATACGTCGCAGTAGCTGAGAAATACTTTTTTTTTGTGTGTGACAAAATCAACGTTTTTCCCTTCAGATGAGATGCAGCATGTGAGCTCGATGGACATTGGAAACTGAGTGGCTTTCAGTCCGACACACAAGCCATGTGGCACGCTTGCTCCGATCCAGCAGTGGACACTCGCATTTCTCTTTTGACCAAGGCCCTCGTACAAAAACAATCTACGTTCCCCTCCCCATTATGAATACCACATGAGCATCCCTGAATACAAGACGTAGCAGCAACATGCCGGTGTGCAACACTTTCGTCGGTCCACTGTGGGGATGAGGGTATCCTCGATACCGTGTGCGTCGTGGGGTTTCGTTGAGCATCCTTCACCAGGCCGGTCAGCGTGGATTGGGGAAGGCGGAGAGCCTAGATGCAGGAGCGTACGACTGCTCAGAAGTAGCTCTGTGAAATCTGCTTCCGCAGGCCATTCTCTACCATGCAGCGTTGCACTGATCTATGAGGGTTTAATACTGACAGCACAATTTGAATGAAAATTAGCAAATAACTACAAATGTACGTTTTTTTTTATTATAGATAAAAAAAACTATTACATTTTGTTAATTCTCTTTCTGCATCCGAGTGCTGTGTTGCTGAGAACATGGCTATGCAAATAACATAATAATGAAAGGATTTTTTTGTACTTAAAATACCTAATCACATTTCAATCATCGGCTAATTATTCCGAACTAACAATGGGCAAAAAGCCAATGCCCAAGACCTTGCACGAACAATTCCTGCAATTTGCCCGAGACAGCGAGGGCCTCGCATTGTACGAATTGTACCGACGTCAGCATATTTTGGCGACCGCTGAGCGAAGCGACAATTCATTAGCGGCTCTTTGTCAAACCGCCGCTGGATGAAGGCTGCTCAAATAGTTTTTTTTGCCAAATTATAAAAGATTATCCGCTAAATTACTCAATTTGGGAGAAAAAAAACCACACACACACATGTCGCAATCGTCTCGCTCACTGCGAGAGCTTAAGACTGGATACTCCAGAAACAAAATATTCTTGGGACTCAGTGAGGCTTCCCTGGATAAACAAAAGTAATCATCCCTACTACTTGTAATGATTATAATTTCAACTTATAACGCTGGCTAGTCAGTGCGAGTTGGCGAGGAGCTGCCCAGGATCAGTTCGAATTTCACTCACCACTGACGTTCGCCGTGGCCAGGAATTGAACTCGGTCACCGGGTTCAACCCCCAGTGGAGTGCCGCTAACCGTCGCATCGCCACCCCTGTCCTCCTTGGACACTCCTACCTCACCCTTCGTCATAATAATGGCTGTTTAATCCATTGAGGCACTTCTAATCATTGCTGGATTAGCGCGTGACAGGCGAGGAGAGATACATGTGAACTCGACACCTGAACGCAAGGCCAGTTATATTAACAATAGCAAGGCTCCATTGGAACCTCATTTGCCAGTAAAAAATATGATAATTGGTTTTTTACCCTTTAATCTGGCAACAAAACTGACACCTTTTTTACGAGGAGTCATGTTTGCATAGACCACAATACCTGCAGTCATAATGCAAGCAAAAAACATAACTATGATAATGTATGCACTGTCCTTGAAGTTGATTGGTCCACACCCGAGACAGCTTTCCTTAGAGCCTAGTCTCACATGGGTTGGACTAGATGACGCCAAAAGGGTTTATGCAAACATGACTCCTCGTAAAAAAGGTGTCAGTTTTGTTGCCAGATAGAAGGGTAAAAAAACAATTATCAATAGCAACGCTGTCACGACGACGCGGTGAATGGTCGTGGCAGTGGCGCTACCGCTCTCTCGGGCGTCTGCGCTCGGGAGATGAACCCCGTCGCGTTTGACGCGTCAGCCTCGTCGCCCCTGAGTCTCGGTCATCTGGGTTCGAGCGCATGAAGCGCTGTGAATCGGATGGTGGCGGCGGCAGCTTATAAGAACAAGATCGCATTGCGACGTCGAATTGTGGGGCGTTAACATCGAACCGTGACACCGATAATGTTTTTGTTTGCTATGGAGGGAGCTCGAACGTGAATGATCCAACAACTGGGTTGAAATGTCGCCCACTATGGGAAGCAACTGTCGTTATCAGCAGCCATGTTCATCATCTCTCTATCGTCATCATCATCATCATCGCATGTCAATCATCATCATCTCAATCATCGTCATCCTAAGTATTCGCATCATCCCAGTCATGGTCATGATCATTATAATATTTAAACATCAATTAACATCTGTCAATCACCATCATCCATCGCCATTATATTATTCCAGCGTGAATTAAATTGATCACACTGTGAGTACTGTTGTGTATGTATTAATGTTGAACTTCTTTCGCACCGTACGAAGCCAACAGTGCTGATCGGAGGTTTTGTAAGAGTTCAACAATCCTGGTCATCTAGACAGACTCATCCACGCTATATGAGTGTGGATTTCATCATGGCTACAACGACTCTTTCGAAATCAATAGAGATGCTCAAATTCAGTCGATGTTTGATGTCGCTGAGAAGTAGAGTGGGGCATGAGTGGTGCATGAACGCCGCTGATGTGCGCCATGGCTCACATCAGCGGCGAGCAACATCTGAACTGGATCTGGGCTCCCCATCCACCAAATCGCACTTACCAGCGTGGAGAAGTATGGTCAGACACCTCGAGAGACCCACGTGTCATTCCATACAGCAGTGAATTGACGAACATCTGAAACTTATTGTTAATTTAATTATGTTGCCGATATATTTGTTCAATCTTGTCGCTACAATGTAAACGAGACAACCCATGATTAATCCTCGGCAGGGCATCATAAACCTTCATAAGCCAAGATCTATCCACTTCTGCATGAATGCCTCTGGAAACCGTCACTATCCTTCATGATATTCCGATGTCACAATCCGTTTAGCACCTGCACAGGGGCCGATATCATAGCTCCAAACCCACAGCGGATGTCATCTCGCGCATGTTCCATCCTTGGGCTGCCAATCCGTCATTAGTCTCGACACCGGGCCATCGTGCCATCTAGAAACGTGCCCTTCGCCAGCGCCACTTACGCTTCTTAACAGTAAATAATTTGTGAATATTCTCTCATCCACGTGTCTCTCTTGCCGTCTCAGCGTGCCATCTCTCCACGCTTCATTGCACAGAGCACCACATAAATATTGGGAAGGGGTGGGTGGGGGGGGTGCAGGCTTGGGGGGTGGGGGGTAATGGGGGCCAAAGACAAAGATCCCCCGTATAGCCTTGACAGACTGTTGGGGTAAGTGCTGTTAGCGAGCAGCACTTATGAAGGCCGACACGGCACACGAGGGGGTAGGTGGCCAACACCACGCCCGGTCGCCTTTGTCTCCCCAGTGACGATGTTTACTACATACCGCACCAGGTACTTGTTTGAGGCCGAGTCGACCTAGGGGAGGCCCAGGACCGGTTCAGATCATCGTCACCAGCGATCGCCGCGAGCGGGTAATCGAACTCGGGTTGCCGGGGTTCGTAGCGCCGCACGCTACCTGCTACACTAACGTGGGGGAGTGGAGGGGTGGGGGGGCACCCTGTCTCTGGGTGGCATGGTGGTGGGGTTAGGGTCTGTTATCAACTCGTTAACTCTCGTGCGGTTCCCTAACGTGATTTACTTACCACGGGGAAGTCACCCTCGGCGCCTTGTCGGGTGACGTTATGTCACGCGCAGGGGAGCTGGTGGCCCTGGCCTGCACGGCCACAATGACATCGCACCCGTCGGTGTCGGTGGTGGTGGTGGGGGTAGTGGTGGTGGTGGTGGGGGTAGTGGTGGTGGTGGCGACCGCGAGGCACACGCGAGGCAAGCAGAAGCATCAGGGCCCAAGAGGCTCAAGGAGGCAGCACTGACGACTGCCAGCCCCCCGATCACCCATTTAAATGACTTAAACGGGACAATTGGTTTTATATTCGTGATGTAAATACAGCACCACAATCAACCGTATTTTTGCATCATCTCGCTCAGTTGAAAGGTCTAATTCTGCTTGACGCTATGTAAGCGTGTATTAATCATCGTCATCATTATCATCAGCAGCCGTGAGTCCCTCCACTGCTGGATTAAGGCCTTCCACAAGACGCCGCCACCAATCCCCCATGTGTTTGCGCCGCAACCATCCATCTCGCTCCCCAAGCACGTCAACTCGTCTCATCGCTGTCCGACAAGAACGGTTGGCTACGTACGGTGCGAAAGAAGTTCAACATACATACAGCACATAACATCGCTGTCATCATCATTGGCTGCTACTTCATCATCATTATCCATGGCCCTCGTTCACTGTCCCTTCATGATAAATCCTGCCCAAGCCCGCTCAGTTTTGTACGGATGTGGAACTTCTTTAGCACCGTACGTAGCCAGCCGTGCTCATTGGAGGTGCCAGAGATGTAATTTTGTTGATATGATTTCTCGACCCTGTTCGTTCTCTGATCCGTGCGTTTTTCCGCCTCTCACGAACTCCAAACATAAACCTCTCAGTTCTTCTCTCCACGCGTTTCAGTTCCTGTTCGGTTTTATTCGCCGATGCCCCCTTTTTTTAAATTGAGGAATGCTTGGGGCATAATTGCGCGATTGAAGTGTTTCATTTCTTTGTGAAGATTTAGTGAACATGTCCTCCAAATGTATTCGAGCTACGTTTCACCTTTTCTTCCCTGCCATCAGCGTTCGTGATTTCGGACTTATATCATATCATAAAAATTATAATCAATAGCGTCGCTGTGAAAAAAATAACACACGATATGCCTCCTTCATATATCCATCCCTCCAGGTGTTTCGACCCAACCCATTGGTCCCTCGCCCTTCAGGGCAGTGCGTAAATTCGGCAGTATTGGTTCTTCGCAAGAAAATATGTGGCTCTGTTTCATCACACGGTATCTAGCAAGCAGACTGAAACCTGCTTCGGTCAATGCCGGTGAACTGCCAGGCATAACAGTGACGATTATATGAGCCGGTCCTGGGCCTCCGCTAGGTCGACTCAGTCTCAATTGAGTACCTGGTGCGATGTGTAAATATCGCCATTAGGGATACAAAGGCGGCTGGGCGTGGTGTTGGTGACGCACCTGCCTCGAGTGTCGTGCCGGCCTTCATAGGTACTCGCTAACAGCACTTGCCCCAACAGTTTGTTAAGGCTATATGGGGGTCTTTGTCTTTGTTATAGGCAAGTACCGTCTCTTTAAGATATAGGTTCATAGTTCGACACACAATTATATAACGTATTCTTAGGTTTTTTCGGTAAAGTCACGTAGGTAAAACATCAAAATTAATGAAAATAAAATAAAACAAAAATTTTGATGTTTTACCTACGTGACTTTACCGAAAAAAACCTAAGAATATGATTCCTTGCAGTCACGAAAGCTTCAAATCTAGAATTATATAACGCATAACACGACGTAATAAGTAGCGTCGTTGCGGAGAAAAAAAGAAAAACGACAATATAAATTTGATCACAATGCCTCATTCACAGATCAAGGGCACGTCAGATGAAAGTTGGCAAGTGAAATGCATTAGAGAATTACTTGGCTGGCCGAGTGAGTGCACGCTTTCTATATGTATTTCCGAGCAAGCCTGCCTGCCGGTCGACCTGTAATTCTGGCTGATTTACCCACCGTCATATGAGAAATTGCTCTCGCAATACTCTGAACGTGGGAAACGCCATTACACGACGCCCGAAGCCGAAGTGGATTTTCAGGGTTTTCTAAACAGGGGGCCCCCGCTGCCAGATCAATCACAACGGAGCCAGGTAGCGTGGGCGCGAGTCTAGCAATCGATTCGGCAAATCAGACCTCACGTGGAATTCATAAAACCCCCCGACTGTAAGATCTATTTTAAGAAAAAAAAAATCTCGATCAGAGCCCCATTCTGCCAATAAGCTGTGATGAAGACTTCGCCGGTGAAAAATTGACTCTCGCCGGAGCTCTCTTTCCCGTAAATCGAATAGCGGCCGCGGCACCGCCACGTTCGCTTTCAATTCTCGTTTGTCGTATCGAGCCTAAAGATTACGCGCGCGACCTCGGCGTATTATCTAATAGGTACTGTGCCCAGGGCTTAGGGAAACTAAAGCGCCTACAAAAGAATTGACCACGTTTTTTTGTTTCGTTTGTATGTATGTATGATTTAAAAAAAATGTAACAAAGATATCTTCTTGAATGAATATATTTATATAGCATGAATGAATATATGTATCTGCTTATCCGCGGCACCACAGCGCACTGCCATCGAATTCGGCCACAGACTAAATAATGAACGTGCCAGCAGTCACGACATCTGTCCAGCGGCTGGACGAAGCACGCCTGAGAAACAAGCGGAGTGACAGCCGCGGTGGTAGTGACATGCGACAGCGGCAGTACCAACTGGAGGAAAGTTATCACCGAAGGCCGACGAAACAGAAGTGCCGAGGGCTCACAAGGACCTCAATGGAGCCGTGCGCGCTACCGGTGACCTTCAACACGGACGAGGTCACGCGGCGACGTTCGAGCCGCAACGAACCCAGCGCGTCGACGGCTCTGCCACGTGGCGAAAATTCAAGCCCTGCGATCACTCGTTTCTTTTGGAAGCTGCATTTCTGTGTCGAGTTTGTTGTCCTTCGCCCGAGCTTTGCAATTGGCACGCGTGGCTACGTACGGTGTGAAAGGAGTTCAGCGTATATGCATCGTGAGCCACAGACTCAGACCCACAGACTCACGTTGACACCCACACTCACATAGAGACTCACAGCTTCACACACACCCACAGACTTATCGAGACTCATAGACTCATACAGAGGCTTACTCACACATAGAGACCAAGATACTCGCATAGGTTGAAAACGCATTTCTATAGAACTGCTTTTTATGTTTAGTGTGTTGTCATGCTCTTTGGTTCTTTCGGTAAAGTCACGTAGGTAGAAAAAATAAATAATAAAATAATAATATATCACTACGTTTCGATCGCAACACAAGCGGTCGTCCTCAGGCAGAAACAAATAATCCAGCAGTCCTTCCCCCGCATCTCCGATTAGCACGTGTGGCTACATACGGCGCGAAAGAAGTTCAACATCCATACATTTGAATCCGTAAATTACAACAGATTTGACTTGCGCGAATGGAGGTCCCCAAAGTGTCAAGGTACAACAAGCTCTCTCCATTCACGGGGCTCCCAGAGGTACGTGGCAGCAGCGAACATTGATGACTGGTCGGTTACTATTATGGATGTTTGGTTACTGATGAGTCCTCACGAGGATGAAACCGATGGTGGTTCTGTCTTTGTTTCGCCGCGGCCTGTTTGTTGGGGATGAGCCGTGATTTCTCAACTCTTTGGAGTCGGCACACAAGCAGTTCTTTTGAGGGGGTGGTCTGGATAAGGCCGATGAATATTGTGCATGCATTGAAGTGCACGACCTTCACGTGTCGTCAAGCCTGCGGTGCAAGCTCATAAGGTCGACGTCACTGCCCTGCATTTGCCCGTCAAGGGAAGAGCGCAGACTTGAGGGCGTGGAGGTGCGTCCGTGCGCACCGGATTGCCACAAGGCAGTGTGTGCCGGGGCTCGCTCTGCGGTGCAAATGATGCGTGGGTGCGTGTATGCCTTAGTGTGTGGGTGCGTGGGCGGGTGCGTGTGTGGGTGCGTGGGTGGGTGCGTCGGTGGGCGGGTGCATGGGTGGGTGCATGCGTGGGTGCATGGGTGGGTGCATGCGTGGGTGCATGCATGCGTGAGTGCGTGCGTGTGTGGGTGGGCGTGGGTAGATGGATGGGTAGGCGTGGGTGCGTGCGTGGGTGGGTGCATGCATGCGTGCGTGCGTGCGTGGGTGGGTGGACGTGGGTAGGTGGGTGGGTGCGTGGGTGTGTGCGTGCTGGGAATCACTGCGCGTGTGCTTGGCCACGTGAAACTCCTAACACATGTGTACCTCGTTGCATTTCGTCTCTTCGACGTCGTGGAGGAAGGAAGGCGAGACACAATACAACGTCCGCATTTTCAGATTCAACGTTTTTGCGCAACCGCGCGGGCGGGCACGCGGGCGGTGTCATCAGCCCTCTGGGACTGCAGTGGAGGATGAACAATAATGATGATGATGCCACTCTGCTCTAGAGGAAGAACGATGACAAATGCGGCGACACGCGAACGCTCATGCTGGCGATACGCGGAGGCGATGTGCGCGTTGACATGTCGCCACTCGCCGCGTGCCAACGACGGCACTGCCCCCGTGTCCTGCCCGCAAGCAAAACTGCTCCCGCATCCGACGCGCCACCATCGCCACAACTCCCGCGTGCGAAATTTCCTTGCCCCGTCTGCCGGGGGGCGACCCCTCGTTCGTGCAATCATCACCGCTCGCCCTGACCACTGCAACACAATTCTCTATTGCCAGTGGTGGGTCTTTTAATTGTTCCTCCTGTTCCTCTTTTTCTTCTTAACCTGGGGTGCACGCTGCACCCCCTGGGGGTGCGAGCGATGCCCTTTGAGGGAGGGGAGATTGCGAGACACGGCCAGATTTTTATTTTAGCAGCTAAATAATCGAAGAGACAACTTGAGCACGGGAACGTACGCACAACTTGCTTCGCAGTAAAGGTTAAGAACCACAGCTATATGGCGTCGCAAAGAACAACGTCTGGGTGTGTTTCGTTTGTTCTCCTTCCCGCGCACCTCCGATTAGCGCGGTTGGCTACGTACGGTGCGAAAGAGGTTCAACGCACGGACATACTTGTGTAGGCATGGCCAACGCAGTTGTTGTATCACAGACATCGCTTAAAACTCCAATTGATGCAGAATGTTGCTGTCAGACTCTCTCGCCCGCACCCCTTAAATGAGACCGAAGCATGGCAGTCCTGCAAGATCCCACGCACCATCATGTATGCACGGGTTTTGAACTGCTATGCAGCGTACGTAGCCAACCCTGCTAATCATAGGTGCAGGATGGACAGGAATAGAGATGAGTATACAAACGGATAGACAAATAAATGGATGGAAACAAAGATGAATGGGTGGTGGAACAAACAGGTGGCTAGATGAGATTATCGATGAATGGTTGAACGGTGAATGGGTGTATGGACAAGTCAATAACTGGATGGGACAGATGAACAAATTGGGTGGGTTGGAGGTGAGTGAGGCAGGAGAATGAATCAGGAGGTGTGCACCTCGCTTCATAGCTGTAGACCAGGACTCCGACAGTGCCTCACTTCCTCCCTGTTACTCTTACCACACTCCACGTTCCACAATGGCCTTCTGGCAGAACTCACAATCAACCTCAACCCAATGGGAGGTCGCTCCTTCTCTGCTGGTGGCCGCGTCTGAAATTCCTCGCCTCCCTGACATCCGTGCTGCCGACTCCCTGACCCCGGGTGCAAAGCAACGTTCGAGACCTTCTACGACTCCTCTGCTTTTATTTTATCATTTTATTTTTTATTAATTTTCATTTCATTTTTTTACCTACGTGACTTTACCGAAAGAACTAAGAGTATGACTCCTCTGCTGCCTGTGATTCGCTGCCCTCAGCCCGTCTGTAAGACTTTTTGAATCGTAAAATGAGATAAATGGACTCCGTTTTCATCCAAATGAAAATGGACGCGCAAGATCCGCTTGTTTTTTTTCTTTCTTTTCCCACGGAGCGCTCACCAGTGGCCAAATGAAATAAAGCAGAAAACAATTTCCATTTCCACTCTCGGTGGAGTTCCGGAAACCGCGCAAGTGCGACATTTTGATTGCCGCTATTTTATTTTAAGAGTCTGCTCCACGCGCTTCGTTGACAGGCAGAATGCCCGCGATGAGCACACTCACACACAAAGACAAAGACCCCTCGTATAGCCTTAACATATTGTAGGGGCAAGTGCTGTTAGCGAGCACCTATGAAGGTCGGCACGGCACACGAAGGGGTGGGTGGCCAACACCACGCCTGGCCGCCTTTGTCTCCCCAGTGACGATGTTTACACATCGCACGAGGTACTCATTTGAGGCTGAGTCGAGCTAGGGGAGGCCCGGGACCGGTTCAGATAATCGTCACTGGTGTTGGCCGTGAGCGGGAATTGAACTCGGGTTGCCAGGTTCATAGCGCAGCGCGCTAACCGCTACACTACCACGCACACACACGCATTCGCACACGCGCACACACGCACACACGCACACACACACGCGCTCACACACACGGACGCACACACACACGCACACACAGCCGTGCTGTTATCGGGAAATAATTGAGCCCTACGTTTAGAAGTGTTCATGAGCACCCCGAGCATTTTGCTTTCATTTATATCCAAGGCATTCTATAAACGGCTGTTTCTATGCAACGCTTCTCACTCTCTCTGTCTCACTCCAGTTAATTTAAGTTAAACGCACTGCGAAGAACATCGTGAGAGCTATTTCCTCCTCGGATTAATTAGTTTGCGGTCCGAACGTATTTTCTTCAAGTAAACATATCCCGCGAGCGTCTGTAGCAATTCCTTGACATTGGGGCCATTAAAACAAAATAAACAAAAAGTCGCGATGAATCGTCAACAAATCATTCGACGCAATCGAAGGCATCCGTTCGAGTTTGGGCAACGACGCCTGCCGAGTCGACTACGGCCGTCCGATCCGCTGGCATTCATCACTCAAAGGGGGCGGGGATCGTGTCCCGAGCGTCATCAGGAGGACACCCGGCCGAGTAAAACCACAGCATCGACGCCCGCGTGCGGAATGTGTGACACGTGTCGCCCAATCGGCTGACGAGTCGGTTGCGTGGGTTTTGTAAGTCGCAGGACTTGGATTCAAATGCAGCAATTTTTTTAATTATTATGGTGGGAACACGGCCCGTTCTGTGGCGTGTTTACTGCCTCTTGGAGACGTTCACGGTTGGAATCCCGTGGCCACCCTGGTTAATGCTGCTGCTGCACGAACCATAACATACGCGTCTCCTGCCTCACAGCGGACGTCAAAGATCCCGTGACGTCGTTCGAAAAAGAAGCGTAGGCCGTGTGTGTCTCGGCGTCAAGGTCACAACGTACCGAATTAGACACCGAATTAATGAATCGGGTAAAGCCCGCATATGTAGCGGCATTACCGCCCACCATGAAACTACAGCAGACTGCGCTAATCAGCGAAACATTGCACCTTCGCGACAGCCTCTCGCGACAAGAAAGACGCAGGTACCCAAATGTGCACCCGATTTGTTTTGTGTCCGGCCTCCGCATTTTCCACCTCTTTCACTGAACCTTTTCTATTCCATCGTTGCGCACGATGGCAGTATGTCGAGCTCTGCTGCTCGCCACGAGAGGGCTTCAGGAGAGAGCTTGTGCAGCGTTGTTATTCCTCCTCCGCTCAAGGAGCGCGAGGCTCCACTGGTTTCCTGCATGGTCCATTGTTTGGGATTGCATGGCCACAATCGCACTGCTGTGGGTTTGCTGTCGGACATCGTCTATCCACGGGGGAGACGCGCGCATCGGGCCGTGCTGTTGATGTTCTTCTGATGCCGTTGATGGCTACGCCGGCGTCGTCGAGCGGGGGAAATGTCCAAGCCAAAGTGGCGTGCGACGTTTGTATCTCGAATGAGGTGTTCATTGTTGACATCCGCGTTGTTTTTAGTCTGTTGTCCATCCCCCCCCCGCCCCCCCCCCCGCATCTCTGATTAGCTCGGTCGGCTACGTACGGTGCGAAAGAAGCTCAACGTACGCCCGACGCACTCGGACTTCTTCAGCATCTGAGCGAGGATGACGGCGATGCCAGAGAAGAGGAGGCATCGCGCGACTTGAGTTGGATGCGGAGATGCGCATTGTCGAGGTGGCGGCCGACTCGTGGGTTTTGTTGTCGTTGGCGAGGCAATGGTCTCGTCGTGCCGACGAGGTATGACGGGGTTTGAGAGCTCTGGCTCTCGGCGCTTGCAGGCGGCATCTTGAGAGAGGGTGCAAACGTTCGAAAAGGTCGTCTCTGTCACAGGGTGTTGCACTGGTAGCTTTAATACTTTCAATCGGGATTAAATAATAGACTATCATCATCGGGGGAGGGTGGGGTGGGCAGGCACTATCTCAAAAGAAACCCATAATATTAGAAAAAATAAATCGAAATAGCCCAAAAATTCGAAATAAATCCAAACTCGCACTGTTATTGCACCTCTCTTGGAAGCTGAAGTGGTGACAGATGATAACAATTGATGAGGCTGACACATCATCATTTTCTCAGCCCCATGTGATGAGCGCTGCACCTCCGATGTGATCCCTCACACTGGGACTTGATCTTCGTCAGAATGAGCACCATTAGCTTCGCGTCACGTTTCCGTTTGACCTTTCGCAATGAATTGACCACAAGGAATACCAATCTGAGACACGTAGTATGCAGCTGGCGGTAGGGATGCATGCGATCTACCACGTGTGATAGCGTGCATCACTACTGCCCACTGCCTACTACATATTTCAGATTGCGATTCTTTATGATACTGAGCACAGCAGATATATTTAATTAGATACTTTTTTACAACCTGTGAATCTGTATCAGCATGGTGTGGTTCGTAACACTCGCCGTTAAACGGTAGATAATTGCTTTATTCAGTGTTCAACTCTCTTACGTTTGAAGGTGCTGGCTGCTGTTATTATAATTTAAATTTGCAATGTCTTCGTTGTAAGTATCCTCCTGTTCGCCACACACGATGAGCACCCTTATGAAGTGCGCCATCCCCTGTCTACTCAGCATCGGGAATGTTGTTCACCACACTTGGTCAATCGGCTCGTCGCAGCAGGTGGCAGGGTCACGTGCGAGTCCTCCCTTCTCTTCCGGTACTGTCTGGCCAGCGTGGAAGAGTAGGCCAAATACCCTCTAGGGGGTGGGGAGGAGGGGGCTCTCCGCAACTCCCTCTAGTAGTGGAGGCCCTTTCGCCAGTAGTGACGTGAGCAAGCAATTGCAGCGCTGCTTCTTTGCCGTTATTTTTTTTATTATCACCAAGCAGAAGATGAGTCCCAGGGTATTCATTACTGAAGGAGAGGGCGTTTGGAGGCGCGACACATTCTGATGCCAAAGATGAAATAGAATTTGGAGGGCGGGTGATTTATGCAGTGTGTGGCTGCGGTGGAGATGGCACTTTTTACTCTCCCCGCTCATCCGAGTGGTCTACTCCAATCAGCTGGCATTTCCCAGCTCCAATCAAAGCGAAGTACACGCCACCATCAATCTTCACGCACATGCCAGCAGAGAGATTCTAGATTTGAAGCTTTCGTGACTGCAATGATTCATATTCTCAGGTTTTTTCCGGTAAAGTCACGTAGGTAAAAACATTAAAATTAATGAAAGTAAAATAAAACAAAACAAAAATAAAATTCACGACGTTTCGGAGGCAACACAAGTCTCCGTCATCAGGTGGGACCGTCACAGCCGAATTAGCTGCATGTGTTGCCTCCGAAACGTCGTGAATTTTATTTTTGTTTTGTTTTATTTTACTTTCATTAATTTTAATGTTTTTACCTACGTGACTTTACCGAAAAAACCTGAGAATACCAGCAGAGAGACTTCACACAGCGGAGACCCACCTTGCACATCAGAAATTCAAAGAGAGAGGGATTTGAGCTTTGCTTCTCTTACGGATGGGAAATAAATGTCCTGACGCTGCCTGTATACCCATGTGAAAACGCATTTCGTCTTCATCCTCTTTGCCGTTCTGAGTCCGCAAGGCAAACAATCAGACGCGGACCTCTGTAGAGGTTTTGGATTTTTCCCATTTAGATGCAAAGAGCGCTTTGCAACAGCAGTAAAATGTGGCACGCGTTCAGAATCAAATGAAGGGACAGGAGTTTTACAATAAAATATAGCATTGGAACCTCATTTGCCAGTAAAAAATATGATAATTGGTTGTTTACCCTTTTATCTGGCAACAAAACTGACACCTTTCTTTTATAAGGAGTCATGTTTGCATAGACCACAATACCTGCAGTCATAATGCAAACAAAAAACACAACTCTGATAATGTATGCACTGTCCTTGAAGTTGGTCCACACCCGAGACAGCTTTCTTTAGAGCCTCGTCTCACATGGTGTTGTTGTTTGTTTGCATTATGACTGCAGGTATTGTGGTCCATGCAAACATGACTCCTTGTAGAAAAAGGTGTCAGTTTTGTTGCCAGTTAAAAGGGTAAAAAAACAATTATCAATAAAATATAGAACAATAATGTTCGTTATTTATCTATACTAAACATATAAACCAGTCTGGGGTACTCACCCCCCTGCCTCCACCTAACCTGCACTGACCAGCGTGGTGAAGTATGGTCAAACATCTCACCCTGACCGACATGGCTTGTGGGGAGGCCTTCATCCAGTGATGACCTGACAAAATGGCTGAAACCCATCATAATTTTGCTTATTCTCTATCCACGAACGCCTCACTGAGTCTCCACTATTTTGTTCCGGGAGGACCACTGCATTGGGATGTTTGGCCAATTACAGTAATGAGCAGGGGGAGAGTGGAAGGAACGCCAAGATAACCCGGAGAATAATTAGAGCTGGAGGGATCTATTTATTCATCGATTGGTATTGATTGTCAAACTCACGAAGCGTGCATTGAATCACGTTCGTAACGAATCGATTGTTTTCCGATATTTTCCCGTGCAAGTTGTACATTACTGGGTTCATGTAACTCCTCCATCCATTCAGGGTGCCTACCATTCATCTTCGTCGGGAATTTTTTTTTTTCCATAATTTAATCTTAACTCTGAATCTTGATAATCCTTGATATTTGCAATGGGATCGGACGGAACCCCTCCTACGCCTAGAAGAAACTCACATATGCAAGGAAACTACATTCAACGATCACATAGATAGGTTCAGCCATCCCCTGGCCCCACCTCGCAAGCCAGCAAGTTAATACAATTTCAGACAAAATCTCCACGCGATCCACCGACCGCTGGCATGGAGATGTGTCAATGCGCCCGCAGTATTAACCAGGGCGGCCGTGGGGCTCAAACCTTCGAACCTCCGCGAACGCCCTCCAGCTGGGCCACGCCTCGGTTCCTGCCCAGCAGGGCGAGGTGAGTCTTCACTGCGGGGGGTCTGTGTCGTTACATCAGCTCGTGTCTTGCACATCATCATCATCATCATTGTCGTCGTCAACATTCATTTCCGCGTTAGGAAGCCACTGGAGCTATGCACTTTTAAAATCTAGATTGAACTATCATTTCTTTAGAACTGTGTTTAGTGTTGTTGTCACCGCCACTTAGTGGCGAATGGCGGTTGTTGTTGTTGTCTCTCCCCCCGCACCTCCGATTAGCGCGGTTGGCCACGTACGGGGACGTTCAACATACATGCATGCACCACAGACCATCACGTGATTACCGGAATGCCCAGCTGCGGATAGCAAAGACAACTTTGCTTCGATGACGACGGGAGCGCAAATTTTCTGCTCCGCCAACGCCATTACGTGAGTCCCGGGGGCTTTCATTGGCACCACGAGCGGGGCGGCAGAGAACGAGGGGGGGCGGGGGGGGGGGCAGGTGTCACCATTGTGAGGCCGTCACGCACCGACAACATAATCTGCATTAATTGCCGAGTCCAGAAATAATCCCCCTTGCTTTTACAACGGGGTGACATTCTTCGCACGGCCGAGGCGACGCGCGGCCGAGTTGCTACACCTGCGATCCCATCTCAGGTTCGGCATTTCTCGTCACCCCGTTCAACCCCATCGATCTGCACAACCCACGGCGACGCTTCGCTCGTGAACGCCGCCGGAAACGCGGCGCTCCGCGTTAACCCGCGGATTTTTTTCCCCCCGAGTGGACCGACCCACCCTCGGGTGTGCTCGCACTCACCAAGTCGGTCCGGTTTGCACAAATAAGCGGGAGAAAACCGGCGCACGTGGAGAAAACCAACGCAATGTGACGGGCAACAAACACTATCCCCGTACAGATGGAAAGAGATGGCGATGAGTCCACTTGCTTTACTTCATCCTCCTGGCGAGCCAGCGAATGGCACATCGACGGCCACGGGAAGGGAGTTGTGGTGATCCGCCAACCCTCGCCTCGATAGTGCTGGATAACAGGCCACGTGCGTAGCCACCACCACGTGGCTTCTACAAGTGCATCCAAAGCGGTTGATTGCTGCGTTCCCTTATGAACATCAATGTCAACAATTAATTTTTTTAAAAAGGTCAACTCATACAGAACCTTTCCAATTTGCCTAACAATTAAAAAGTGTACTTCATAAAGCAAACGCTGACTGTAATTACAGGTAAAACAATAACACGGTCTTTATTGTTTTTCACAGCATATCGTTGTTGAATCATTTATTTAGGGGTTAATATTAAATTTGCACGTTTTTTTTTTATTCCTGAAATCCTTACTCTTTGGTTCTTTCGGTAAAGTCACGTAGGTATAAAATTAAATTATTTAACAATTGTTTCTTGCTGTGGTTGTCCCACCTGATGACGGACGCTTGTGTTGCGCCCGAAGCGTCGTGATTTAATTTATTTTATTTTATACCTACGTGACTTTACCGAAAGAACCAAAGAGTATGGATCCCTGCAGTCACGAAAACTTCAAATCAATATTAGATCCTGAATGACAAGCGGGACGATCGCTCGTGCAATCGTCAAAAGCGGCTTTTGCCAGCGCCATCGCAAGCGAAGTGGAAACGCAATAAACTTGACTTGAAACGTGAGCGCACAAGTGCCACACTGCCCTGTCAGCAGCCGGGCTCTCCATCGCGCCCTCGCGAAGTGATCCGCGTGAATTATCAATGATGCCGCTCTCCTACGGCAGGGGAGGGCTCCAGACACACCATTGCTGAAGTGACCAAACATCATCATCATCATCATCGGATAATTGTTTTTTTACCCATTTGTCTGGCAACAAAACTGACACCTTTTTTTACAAGGAGTCATGTTTGCATTGAAAAACAATACCTGCGGTCGGAATGCAAAAAGAAACACAACTCTGATAATGTATGCACTGTCCTTGAAATTGATTGGTTAGGTGTGGATAATTGGTAAAAAAAACCCAATTATCATATTTTGCCACTGGCAAATGAGGTTCCAATGGTCATCATCGTCCTCCTCTTCATCATCAGCCGCGGTAAAACTCCTCACTGCCTACTGGATAAAGTTGCCCCCCCACACTCAACTGCATTGCGTCAGTCATTGGGGTTGTTTGATCATACTTCACCATGCGTATCAGATTGGGGTGTTCAAACTAGGGAAGGAGTGAAAGTACGAGGAGTATTTTTTGATATCACCGCTGATGAATTGAACTCACGGGTTCATGGCGCAGTAAGATAATCGCTGCGACACAGCTCCCTCGAAATATTTATCACAGATAAACATTGAATTGGCTTTGTTTTCATATTTACAACTCAAATATATATTTTTAGTAATGTGTGCCTGTTGCCGTCTTTGTCTTAAATGTGTAATTCCCCTTCACTTTGGACGACCCAATGCCAGAAACGTAAACGACGCATTTAAAGAGTACCCTAAGAAGAGAATCGACCCTGTATTTAGTTCCTTATTTATTTACTTATCTTAACTTATCCTGTCTGGCCCACAGACACACGCGCGTGTGTCAGCCAAGCAGAGTGCTCGTTAACGGAATATTAAATTATCAGCAGAAGGCCAGGCTTGGCTCAGGTAGGCAGGGCTCAGTCGGTGAGCACATTCATTGAAGTCACCCAGCCCTGCATGAAAACGCACACGTGGGCAGTTCTACGATTTAGGAATTGTCAGCCAAAACATATCAAAATCATCCCAAGAAAACACACAAGACACACACACACACAGACGTGGAGGTCATTATCTGGCAAAGTGATTTGCTGCTCGAATGAGCTCCTGAGACGTTGCTCATTTCCTCTTCATGTGCCGAGCCAGTGGTGGAAATCCCACAATCCTATGGCGGGGGCCAGTCTCTCCATATGTCAAGCACTCTTGACTTCCCCACATATGGTTACTCATTTGATTGACCCTGAAGGGATGATGGGCTGAGTTAAGCAGCAACCGGGATTTGAACGCGCAAACCTGGCTCTACCACTTGAGCCATCCTGCCGATACATAATTTGATCTCATCCCAAAATACCATATGGGGTGTCACTTTGACGGTAATGATCTACACTTTCAGAAAACGTGGCGAACGTATGAAATAGGTACATGGTTTGTCGTGCACACGACAGCGAATGCGCAATCACAATTCCAGCGCAGATGATAAAAAATTACAGTAATTCCGAGTACGCCGTGGACATTCTCCGAGCATCTGTCGCTTCCCAAGAAGGCTGGACAAGCTACAGTCTCAACCAGTGGACCAGATTCTGCCCAAGTAAAAAAAACCAAGAAAAATCCACTTCGTGATCACGCAACTAACGTCTGAAACCATGGGACGTGCCCGCACCGTCGTTCCTTCCCCCACAAGACGACTACGCCTTGCTGAGCACGGGAACAACAACCCCCCCCCACCCCCCCCCCCCCCTAATTATTTGATACAAGTGCCCGCGCACAAAAGGATGGTTCCGCCTTTCAAACATCCTTCATTTTTTATATATCAAAGCCGCACACGGCACGTCCGGCTTGGAAATCCGTCCACGTACACCGCTGTCGGGGCTCACACAGAGAGCCTCGTGCACGCACCACGGGTGGATGCGCACAGGATCCCCGCGCGACAAGCAGCGGCAAGGTAGCTGTGGGGGGTGGGGGGGGAGGAAGGGGGGGGCGGACGGGTTCGAGGGGGAACCGCAAAAGAAAGCCGGCAGCGAGGGCTGCATGCAGATGCTCCGGCTCCCGCCTACCACAAAGGGCCCCCCCGCGATCAATATCCGCGGTAAGTGATTTGTTTAGTCCGGCCGGTTACACGCGAAATGCGGCAGGGCAAGAGGGCTCGGGTGGGGGGTAGTTGGGGGGGGGGGTTGTTGGTGGGGGGGGGGGGGCAGAGCGGTGGCGCAGTGGATTAGCGCACTGCGCTATGAACCACGGCGACCCCAAGGTTCGATTCCCCGATAACAGTCAGCATCAGCCGAGGCGCACCCCGCACCACCCCGCCACACGGGGCTGACCTGCGTGGTTTGCGGCACGGCGGTCAAAAGGCGACTGCGACTGAGCTGGGCAGCGCAGACACGGGAACGCGGCGCGTACGACGACGATGTGAACACAACCGCGGATTTGTTGTTGTTTGTTCGTTTTTGTTTGTCGCTGCACCGCCCTCTCCTGCCCACCCAATCACACCCACCCACACACACACGCAGCCATCCAATTCAGCAGTGGATTGAGAAGAGGGCCGTAAGAGCGTCGTCGTGGGGGGGCAGGGGGGGGGGGCTGTCGCCCTCTGAACGTTCAAGGACGGAGGCACGTGCTCGGACGCCCTTTGGCGCCGCTTTTAAAGACACCGTTACGCTAACGAGCGGTGACACGAAAGTCGATGCTCCTTTACAGACTAATACTTGTCGGCTCCTGCCCCCTCTCGACCCTCCAAGGTCCGCCTCGTTGTGATTACCAATCTTGTGGTGCTTTTTTTGCCCTCCTGGCTTCTCTTCGTGGGTGGTGGGGTGGGGTAGCCGTGGTGGAGTGGGGTTGTTGTACCACCACGTGCGCTGTTGCAACGCTCGGCAGGACGTCCGGCGGTTCACTCCGAACGAAAAGCGGCAAAATAAAAAAACAAAAACGACGCAGCGGAGAGCTGTCACGGCACCACGACTCGGTTCATAGCCACGGCACGCGCTGCGCGGATCCGACGGCTGGTAATTGCGGAGTGCCGTAGCCGTGTGATGGAGGGGGGGGGCGCGTTTATGAAGACCGGAGTCCAGAATGTCTCGCTATCGAGGGATTTAAAAAAATTCTTGTTTTGAGTGAACTTGTCGTGCGATGGGGGGGGGGGGGTTAATCATGGAGCAGTCGGTGCTCGACCGTCAGTTCGCGACCTCTTGCTGGACGCGCCAACGAGGGCATCGGTTCGTCGCTCGACACCGACCCGCGCGCTCGCGGCGCGTGCGGGTCGCGTTGTGTACGCGAAAGGAACAAAAATCGACCACGTACAACTCGTGCCAATTCTACACAAGGGCGAGGGGGGGGGGGGTACATTCAGTAGACGAATGTAACGGACAATAGTATTATTATCGACGCGAGGCAGAATAAAACAAGAAGTTACGTAAACGAGACCGTACAAATGACGACGTTTAACACTTAGCAGGCTTTTGCGACTAATATTAGTCATAATAAAGGTTGTTGGGTGAGATCGCGTGAGTATGAATGTGTCGTAATCCTCCACCACCTGACACAGCCAATTAGTAAGGGATTTGTCACGTAAACAAAACGCCAATTAGTAAATCCACAGCATTTACAATTTGAGTAGTACGTTTCGCTGGTAATTACATCCAGCATCATTGGACGATTTGCCAGATAAGTGAAGCAATCCACCTGCTTCCAGTCTTATATAGAGCGAGATGATTCGTGGTGGGGGGGGAGGGTAGTTGTCACGTCCTGTACCTAATGTTTGAACTTTGACCCTATTGCACCGACGACGCCCAACCACAGCACACTGCAACACAAAACACATTTTTTTTTTTTTACAAACTCTTACTTGGGTATAACATCTACACTCATTTCAATAACCAATCACGCTTGATCGACTTCCCAGGTCTGGGTCTGGTAGAGTCCTCTCCCGCATAACCTCCGCTATTTGATTTGTGGGCGCCAGCAACGGCCTATTGGATGGTAGAGGCATCTGTCTTTGTCGTCTGCAGTAACAAATCAAGGCCGTCACGGCATGACGGAGCCCCCCATTCTCCTGGCACTTGAAGTGGTCATCTTCATGAGCAGCGAGGGTAAGGCGAAGTGAAAGGGCGCCACGGTGGCTAGGAGATGTTAACTACCTCGCCTGGTATGCAGGAGGTCTTGGATTTGATCCCGACCCTGATGGGTGTTGTATATATTGGGAGTTTGCGCGTTATGCGTCGATTTCTCTCTGGAGCCTCCGGTCTTTCCCTCCACATTTAGAAACATGCATTTAGAGTATTCGGCTGCTATATATTTTCACGCGATAAGCCACTTCGTTCAGCTATCATTTGTGGGCAGGTCGCTTCTGAATAAAGAGCTACATAGCTCAGTATGCCTTACCTGGTAAAATAAATAGCTTAAAGTTTAGTTTAGAATAGAAACATCGCCTCCTTTCGCGATCGTAACAAGCAGAAAGCCACCGGCAGTTTGAATTTATTGCATTGTGTCCGCAAAGTGTGCTAGAATTGTAATGCTTGTACTGGTTGCCTCGGATTTCCTCGCTCCTCTGCCGCCACTCATTTAACACTCGCTCGACCCCGAGGGGGAGTGACCCGTCGTCGTTCGGCGAGGAGGTCAACTGAAAGTTGCTTTGAAAAATGCGCGATGAGTGGGCGAGGTTCTTGCGAGAGGGTTGGGCGGCCCCCGCCTTGGCTGCCGGCGTCACGGAAAAGTTCGTTTTCATTCACCGCGCACCTGTAATAACGCCGGTCGCCGCGGTTACAACCATGGGCAGGTGACTACTGGGACAAGAGAGAGAGAGAGAGAGTCACATAGCAAGGCGTAATGACGCACGGTGTACCGACCGAACGCTGATGCGACACGTGCACCTGCACGGGGGTAGACGCCGAGGACTTAGCGATGGGATTACAACCACCTGACATTAGAAGGCCAAAGCCGCTCTTCCATGTGCTCAGGTCCAGATTACGTTTGATGGGGGCCAGGGGCTTGTTGTAGTTTGGGGGGGGGGGGCTCATTGTATATTCAATAGAGGAGCCCCTCCCGTCACATGGTTGAAGCTTAATTCACTCGATTATTTTCTGTCAGTGTTAACCATGCTGGCTGAGACCGGGACCCGGTTTAAGTTTGCTATAAATATGTGGTGGGGGGAGGGGGGGGGCTCTCTCTTTACTCAGCTCCTTAATTTTGTTTACCCGACCCCCCAAGCACGATGCGAAACAACTCTGTCGTCATTCACCTCGGTTACTGCGGATCGGATTTTTAAATGCTACGTGCGCATTGTAGAGCTGAGTCTCAGGTTAAACACGAACAGAAGTAGTTGCATTTTAATGTTGGAACGACGCAGTGATGCCATGGCATTAAAATGACCGAATTACCTACAGGAGTTATCAAAGAGCTCCAGAATTGCGTTTTCATAATTAAACAGCGCAATGTATTTACTGTACATTTGGGACATCAAAATCCAAGGCCATGTTGCTCTAGCCCCGAAAGCCCTGTGGTAATTTGGCCCTGCATATTCTTACAACCTTGAATGCCTACATTTGTAATTATAATGATAACAATGGCACCCTTTGTTTATTCAGGAAAGCCTCACTAAGTCTTTAAGCTCTTTATCTTCAGGAGGATCCTGCACTGGGATGTTCCATTATTGTAGCGTTGAGCTTCGTGCGTTTGTTGTATGAGAGTCACCCACATACAGTATTCCACAATAAAATAAACTAAATTCGGTTCAGCACCAAATTAAATTTGATGGTTTTTGTGATGTGCAGCCATTGGTGGCCAGGCCAAGACCATAAACTCACGATGGCCGCACCTCCGATTATCACGGTTGGCTACGTACAGTGCGAAACAAGTTCAACATACATACACCACACTTGAGAAAACCCGGTTCGATCTCAAGCAGCTGTCTGGACTCAACAGTAGCGGCGCCGCGTTCTGACTTCTGAGCCACCACCCTAACGCCTCAATCGTTAATTATTTTAAAAACAACAAAATACAAGCAGTGCTCATGACCATATCGCAACGATTCCATCACGGATGGTTGTCCGCAAAAAGTCAGCGATTCCCCAGCAATACCCACTCGCACGAACGCAAGCACACAAACACGCCATCGCAACGGCGGCGTCGTCATCATCATCGGGGGTTGTCAAGCCTTGGGCCTGTCCAGGGGGGAGTGCTCTCCAGACGGCCGTCATCCACGAACCGTGTTTCAGCCCTTAATTAAATCAGCGGTGGACAGGGTCAGTGCTTTGGCAACTCTCGTTCTCGCCCGTGACTCTCTCTCTCTCTCCGTATCTCTGTCTCGACGCCACGTCTCGACTTCCCAGCATCCACAGGCTGCACATCACCCGGGGTGAATTCATCTCGGTTTCACCGAAGAGTTGATACGCCGCCCTAAAACGTTTGTTGCGCACACATGCCCGCAACATTGTGAACAACAAGGATTTAATGAAGCAACGGAGACGCGTCAGCGCATCAACGTGATGGAAGTTCGTGCCCAGATCGGGCACGGGTAGTTGGACATCTTTGACAAATTTGAGCTCGTACCATTTTATTCCAGGCGAGCAACCAACAGCGAGTTTCGCCTTGTTTCATATTGAATTCATCGTCACACTCCACGGGGATGATGATGATGAGGGGGCTCATTATTTGAACGTGTCTAGCACGAGACTTAAAAGCGATGTAGGATTTTTGCCTGACCCCGCTCCGTGTGAAATCAACGAATTACTGTGTCATCATTTTTGGGCACCCACATTCTTCATAAATGTTTTATTTTCATTTAATTTAATTTTCCCAGCAATACGCATACAATATTCGTGACAAATTTCAGCTTTCGAGCCCGGATAGAACACTCATAATTTGCATCGATCTGTGTGTTCTTCCGAATGTCTAAATATATTATAAAAAAAATATTACGACCGACACAATTCACTTCAATTTAATTCGTAAACACGGCGGAAATGCCATGAACGATACATCTTCACACAAATCAATGATTAAATCGGACGGGGTATTGTTGGCATACCACATGAGCAGAGGATGCGCTTTTGAAATGTAACTGCGACATCAACATTCAATTCGCACACACACACACATTTACAAAAACCTAGGGATACAAAACTAAAGCTCCCTATCCATTTCCTTATTTGCTTTGGGCTATTCTGAGTCCACTATGAAGATGAAAGCGAGTCAGAAGAAACGCTGTCATATTTTCTGCTTCTTTCATCTCAGATTTTTTTTTTTGCTGTTACTATGATTAAAGAAAGGATGCTGCCACATTGGTGGTTACCAGCACACTGGACTTGCAATCTAGAGGTCGCCATTGCGGGCCTCTGTCCACCCCGCAATGCGAATGGGTTACATCACAGTTCGTCCACGGTGAAGTCGCGTGCGGTCGGGATAAAGTGTGGGCACTCCCAACTCTTCCAAGGTGACTGGCCAGCATGGAAGAGAATATCAAAATACCTCATCTTCCATCCATGCACATATGCATACACAATACACATAATACTGGTAGGAACCTCCTGGTTACACCAGCCCACAGGGGATTATTGTGTCCCTCCGTCGTGCAGGGAGGGGCTGGGTGGGGAGGGAGGGGCTGGGTGGGGAGGGTGGGGAGGGGCTTGGTGGGGAGGGTGGGGCTGGGTGGGGAGGAGAGGGTGGGGATGGTGGGGAGGGGCTGGGTGGGGAAGGTGGAGAGGGGCTGGGTGGGGGGGCTGGGTGGGGAGGGTGGGGCTGGGTGGGGGTGGGAGGGGTGGGGCTAGGTGGGGAGGGGCTGGTCACCCCGTGGTGCCCTTATAAAACTCAACGTTTAACCTACTCACGCCGGCTTGTGCCCGCCCTCACAGTCGGGCATATTTGCGGAATACACCACGCCGCCGTTGACCCTGGCCATTGACCGAGCAACCCAGCGTTCCTACCAGCTCCCTCCGCAGGAATGTGTATAATGCACACACAAAGTGAATCATATATATGTGTTTATTATAGTGCTGTTAGCGAGCACATATGAAGGTGAACACAACGCACCTGTGACTAGCAACTTTGGTCAGGACCACGCATGACAATCCTTGTCTTCCCAATGCCGAAGTCAGCACACTGCACCGGGTACAGTGCTCGTTTATGACCGAGTTGACCTTGGGGAGGCCCAAGACCCACATACACAAAACAAACATTCCCATATAGCATTGGGGAAATGCTATTAGCGAGCACCTATGAAGGCCAAAATGGAGAGTCGCTGACAGGAGGTCATGGGTCAGGCCCCAGGTGTCATGAGTTGACTTACTGAGATGACTGGATGATGCAACACCTTGGCTCCCAACGGTGCCAACTGGCTGTGTTTTATCTACTTGGAACTCTGCTTGCTGTTGAAAATGTCACTCCTCCCCCCTCCACTGTTGTTGGAGGGGTGACCACTTCCAAATTTCTAGTCGCGTCCTTCACGACACCGCTGAGTACCATTCAGCAGGAAGTCCACTCAGCTCCACATCCTCCTGCACTGCATCAACCCATCTCTTCTGGACCCAGTACTGCACTGAGTTAGTCCCCTCTATCAGGCCGAACAGAAGCTGCTTGGGCAATGCGGTGGCTGGGCATGCGGGCTACATGACTTAACCAACACAGCGTCACCTGCCAGAGGAGGTCACCGATGGGAAAGTGTCCAGATGTTTAAAGAAGCTGTGACCTCGCATAATGCGGCCCGATTAAGCCGACGATAGATCAGTAGGCAGGCCAACCTGCATGTTTCAAATCGGCGTAGATGTTCCTTTAATGGGCTCCAGATTTTGCAAGCATGGAGAATACCGGGCATTAACTGTGGCCCAGAAGACTCGAGAGCTTTCCATGGAGCGACAGACCAGGTAGCTTCCACACCGCGTTACGCAGTCGATGATGAGGTAATGCCACTCAGCTGATTCGGAGTGAGACACCCGCTGTCAAATCGGAACTGGTCATGAGCACAGTGGCCAGGTATGGGAACTCCTCCATTCGCACCACTGCAGCTCCATCACTCGTGGGTAGTTGAGGATGGAGTGTTTGATGACACAAAATATCCCAGGCCATGCAAGCGTGCACTATGTATAACTAATAAAGGTGGTGTGTGCTGATAATTTAGGTGAATGACACTAATGTCTTTACTGATATACTTATCGACAGTTGCACTCTCGTGTCAACTGTGGGACAAAATAAGCAAAACTGAAAATATTCGAAAGTCAAAATTATCATGTTGTTCCAGAGTACAGCTTTCGTTCTAATTCGCCTCCAAAATTGTAGGTTGGCGTTCGTAATTGCGATGCAGAGAGCGATATAAATAGAAATTTCCAGGGTGCTTCAAAAATGTTAAAACTTATATGGGACCATGGTTATTAAAGGAAAGAGAACGGATAATACACTTGATTTGGAGCTTTTGTGACTGCAGGAATTATTATTTGGTTCTTTCGGTAAAGTCACGTAGAAAAATAAATTATTACATTTATATTAAAAAAAAAATCTTTCTACGTGACTTTTCCAAAAGAACCAAAGGATAATACACTGTGTAACATGATAACAAATTAATGTTAATAGCTTCAAAAAGTCGAAGAGTCTCCACTTGTTCGCCATCATTGTCAACACGTGCCAGGAATCTTCTCCAGGTGATCTCCAGAGGCCGGAGGCACATTTCCTCGTGGTATTGTTGCAAATTCTCCGAAATGTTAACGTTTTTTTTGAAGCACCCTGAATATTGCTGGTCCCGAAATTAATAGTTTCCCTGCTGGCAGAAAAAAAAAATTAAGCGATGCCCTTGGAGAATTTTCAAGATTGGCTCAGAGATGACGGATTCTGTAGGCGCAGGTGAGTGCAGGGTCCTCTCAAAACGAATCCGATTTTTCAGCGAGGCCAACAGATGATAACGTCGCAAATTGCGCGAGATGGACAAGCGGCAGGATGGCTTCTCGGGAATTCTACGATCAGAATAGCCAAGAAATTCTGGCAATTTCTATTTTTCTCGGGCTCAATTATCACTGTATCACAGCGGAAAGTGGAAACATCGTCAATTTGAATGATACATTGGGTCACGTGTTGGGGGAGAAAGGTCGCGCGACACCATCCACGTGCCTATCGGAGGAATTCTGGCGGCAGTGTGGGTAAAGGTGCAGCCCTGCAATTGCTTGCTCACAGTACTACTGGCAGAAGGGCTTCCCCTGGAGGAGACCCTCGAGAGCCCCTCCAATCTAGAGGGTATTCGTGAGTGCCCTGACAATCTACAGGGTATTTTTGAGAGCCCCGACAATCAAGAGGGTATTTTTATCTTCCCTTGCACATGGCTGGCCAGACGCTTGGCTAAAGGTGGGATCTCTCCACACTGTGGCCCACCCCACACCGGACCCATCTTCCAATTATTTCGTCTGACGGCGGAAAAAATACAACGTCTGTTCTTGTTGGGTGAAATGGACGGTCAGATGTATCGCCGCAGACGGACACTGCTCATCTCTCATACACGCCCTGCAAAAGAACGAATGCGCAATAATATGCAAGCGCGGGTGCGTGGATGTACGCACGCACGCTGTGTAGGCTGCATACAAAAACTGAAGATTTGCTGTCTTGATATTTTGCAGCAGTAAATGAATTACGCACTCGGTATAAGAAAATTGATAGCAACAAAAATGCATCAACGTTGCGGCCAAGCCGATAAAGCATCCGGCAATATACAAATTTGTCAAACATTACATCACGCAATGCTTATTCGCATGTGCAAGCAAATCTGGCAGGGCATTTAAGCACTCAGCGTTATATTTCACAACATGTAAATCCCGAACGTGGATACGAACCCGATACATGAGCTGCCACCTTCAAGTGCCGCAGGCAACGATCGAATTCATTATCTCTGCTTCACGCTGCCCAGTTAAAGTTTGGACTTGAGGCAAATTGCACCTATCCCCGGCTTGATTACACGGAAGATTGTCCATCGTATTCACGTGATGGACAACTTTTGAACGAAAGCCTTCCCCACACACCGCGTCGATCGTGGGTGTTTGTTCGGCCACGCTTCGACGGGCTAGTCGTTGGTGCCGATAGGCGAAAAGGATCGGGAGCCCCAGGTCCGGTTTGAATGTCACTTTGCCACTGATGTTAACTGTGCCCAACGGGCCCATAGCCACAGTGTGGACACCATTGTGTCACCGCTCTGCCCCATATGTTACAACCACATTTGCGAATGTGTAACTTTGATCCTTTGCCCCTGTATCATCGATAGTTTTATTTCAATGCGCCATTCTATTGAGGGACCGCGTGTTGTCTTGGTGTGGTCTGGGACTGCCGCTGTTGTTGTTTTGCTGCCTTGACCAAGCGTGCATTTAGTGTCGTGAAATTTGTACTTGCATTCTTTTTTTATTTTTAGTGGCTTGCTCACCTGTTTCTCTATTTTGCACTCCAAACGTGTTTTTTTTGTATCGTTTGTTGCTGTAACTCGCTGACGCTGTGCCCCTACTGGGCATCCGCGAAAAAATAGAGCTTCATAGCCCATCGGATTCCTCCTCCTGCCGTCGAAATAAAGATCCTGAGTCTGAATTCACGCGGTGAATTTGTACGGTTCCTCAAGACAAGTTGGGGGAGAGGGGCTGGGGGGGGGCTATGCTAGCATTTTATTTTTACCAGTGAGACTTCTCATGCATAGCAAGCAGACGATGAGTCTTCATCGATGAGACATTTTCCCACTGACGTCATCGTTTGCAATTGGCACTGAACTTATCAAGTTGGAAAAAAACGGTGGACAATCATCATCATCATCATCATCATCATCCATAAGGGTTTATTTTTGGTTGGGGGGTGGTTAGATCGCATAAATATAAATGTGTCGTTAAACCCGCCACCATCCGACACAATCCAATTATAAGGTTTGTCACGTGAACAAAACCTGCCAATTCGTTGCCAGTTCAGCACTAACCGGTGTGTTGGAGAGTAAACCCACAACATTTACACTTCAAGTTCCGCGACGTTTCGCCGGTAATAGTAACCGGCCTCATCAGGCGGCAGCCAGAATTGTGGAGAATTCATTGTTTCGGTCGTGAATAGAGGGGGTTAAATGTGATGTCGTCACCAGCCGTGATCAATCCACTGCGAATTTAATGACCTCCCCATGACGTCACCATCTCTCGTGGTCTCGCGACCCAAGCATACATCTCGCTCCCATTTCCGCATTTAATGTTCGTTTTTAATGGATCTAAGAACCATTATTATACCGGATCGTTTACTGTCGCAAATTTTGTTTCTGTTTCAACACGAAAAAAAAACACTCGCTAATGAAGTTAAACTGCAAGTTAAGCCGATCAGGGATCGTTGTAACCAGCTTCTTTCGCGATTACCCATCGCATTAGAACATTTTCTGTTCCCATCTTTGGCAGCCTCAGAAAAAAAAAACCCACACACAACCCCACTGCGTCTCTCCCTCCCGTCTACTCCATAATCGTAGCTCCCGACAAAAATAAAAAACAATCTCCCCACTTTTACAACGCCCGGGCAACCACCACGCAACGGTTGGGGGAGGGAGTGGCGAGTGAGGGGGGGGCGATATAATCCGGTGGCAAATCCGATGGGTACAAAAGCGAGAGGGCCCATGAGGTCTCAGCGAAACACAAAGCGCCGCTCGAAACAACAAACTGGAGGCGCGGGGCCATGTGGCACCGCACAGCCCTTTGTGCCACCATCACCACCACCACCGCAGCTTGTTTCAGAGGTTCACGGTGCGAATCCGACACGCCACCACCCCCTCGGTTATGGCTGCACGTGTCTTAGCACTGAGCAGTTCACCTGGGGAGTGTGCCGGTATGGGGTGCGTCTGATTGAATCGCGCAAATCGCGTGATCAATTGAACGTTAATTTCGACAGCATTTGCCTCGCCACAGCCCCACCACCCCACGCGTTTGTGGCGTCAGCAGCTCGTATCGGATTGCAACTTGGCAGCGGGGCGAAGGAGCCATTGTTCACTTAAAGGCGGATACAACAGGGCCCAATGGTTGCGCGTTCGTCGCTTGTTGCAGAGGTTTCACGGTTCGATTCCAGCGGGCCGCCCCGATTAATGCTGCGAGTGTATTCGCCGTTCGCCCGCTTTACGGTGGACGTTAAAAATCCCGTGACGTCTTTCGCAAAGAGAGAGGCCATCGTGCGCTGCCGTCGTGGTCCCAATTTGAAAAAGTATCCCGCAATTTGGACCATACGGTACGTAGCAGGGATTATTCACGTTTTATTACGGTTAATGCACCCGCAGTCATAACCAGGGCGGCCTACTGGATTTGAACTGCCAATGTTTCCCCAGCAAGTGGCGAATGTGATAACGCTCGGCTATCGTCCCTGGTCGCCACATGTCATGCCCAAGCCCCAATGCGTTTTTTTTTAAACAGACAACAAGGGGTCTCACACACGCTCGTGCTATGATCAATTCATGTGATCTCTCTGTCTGTCTGTCAGTGTAATTGCGAGCAATGCCTGACCGAGACGCTACAGAGACATTCAAATCCAGCTGTTCAAAGGCAGCGGTCTGGTGGACTAACGAGAAGGCGTTTCGTAACCACGGCTCATGTGAGAATCATGAAAACGAAAAGCTGCGTTTGAAGATAATGTATATCTACGAGCATAAATGGACAAGCGTTTCGTGGCAGGCATCATGAAAAATGTGCGCCTGTATTGATCTAAATTAAAATCTTTTGTCGTTTAAAAAACTTGAAACATATATACATTAGCGAGGTATTTAAGAGGCCATTACTACCCAGCTGCAGTCATTATTGGCACAACCGCCAATGGAATCAATATGCATATAAAAGCGGAACGAGAGGAAGCGGGGCGCATACTGACAATGCCACTTTAACGAAGGAGTGATCGTAATTAATTCGCAGCAGCCTATTATTTCCGTAAGACATTCAATAGGGGATGGCTTTTTGTGTGCATCCTTAATTTGTATTTGCAACCCTTAATCAATATGTATTTATTATTATTAACATCGTCACCATCATCATCATCATTACCATCGCCATCACAAGCCCCTTCACTTTTGTTTGCTCACTCGCTCACTCACTCGCTCACTCCCTCCTTTCACTCCCTCCCTCAATTGCTCGCTCCCTCCTTCACTCCCTCACTCGCTCGCTCCCTCGCTCGCTCCCTCACTCGCCCGCTCCCTCACTCATTCACTCGCTCACTCGCTCGCCCGCTCCCTCGCTCACTCGCTCGCCCGCTCACTCACTCGCTCACTTCCTCCTTCACTTCCTCACTCGCTCACCCGTTCACTCGCTCGCTCACTCCCTCACCCGCTCACTCCCTAACTCGCTCGCTCACTCCCTCGTGCGCTCGTGCGCCCGCTCGCGACGGGAACCCGAGACGTGCATTCTTCACGTCGCGGTGCTGAGCCCAGGTGGGGTTTCGTCGAACGCGGGGGGGGGGGGCGGGAGCGATTTTCAATGTCTCGCTTTGCCTCGAGAAACCTACGCCAGAGCGAGCATGGCGGGCACAGAGTTATCGTGCACGTGTCAAAAATAAAAAAAACTATTTTTCACACATGCCCTTTGTCAACTGACTACTGTTCGCCCCATAGTGACAGGGCCTGTAAGGGGCTGAGTGGTATGACTCAGTGGGCTTTATTTTGACTTAAAACTTTCGTGACTGCAGGTTTTATATTCTTTGGTTATTTCGGTAAAGTCACGTAGATAGAAAAATAATAATTCGACCGCTTGTGTTGCGGACAAAACGTTGTGGTTTTTATTTGTATTATTCTTTTTAATATCTACACGACTTTACCGAAATAACCAAAGAATATAAAAACTGTTTGATTTTATTTTTATAAAAAAAATATTTTAAGTTATTTGTTTATCTGTCCTATACGTTGCACCCCTTTGGTGTTTGTGTATTGTTTGTTGTTCTAACGTTCTGACCCACCCCGACTGAACATCTGTGAAATAAAGAACTTTATAGCTCATCGGATTCCTCTACTACATAACAACAATATTCTGATTCCGATTCTGAGCGGTTTGTCCAACGGAACCAATGACTCTCTGGTACCTTACACAAAGCCGTCATCATCAAGTCCTTTGCCACTTCTCCCACATTCTCACGGGACGGCACTCCATGGAGGTCTCGCAATCGAGCGGATCTCGTCACGCCATCTCTAGGGCGGACGACCTCTCTGGCGTGGCCTCGACCACCCGCGATAACCCCCCACCCCCACCCTTGTAGCGACGTCTCTAACGACTGCACTTATGAGTCGACGCGATGTCTCTGCAACGCACGTTTGATCTCCCATCCACGTGATCTCTCTCTTCCTCTCTCTCTCTCTCAGCGGAGTTGCAGGCACGCACCACTCCAAAGCTTCTTTGCACATTTTTTCGGATTAAGTTACATTTCCCTTGGACAATGTCCGTGTCTCCGATCCATGTCTTCGTTCAAATGCGCGCACCATTTATACAGCGGTGCATGGTTTTATTTATTTATCATCTCTCCCCCACGTCTGTCCACCCAGCAGCTTAAACGGGTTACGCCACGGTTTGCCGATCGGCTTGCTTTGTACTTGCTCCGCACCTCCGATGCGCACGGTTGGCTACGTACGTACGGTGCGAAAGAAGTTCAACGTACGTACATGCATACGTGCGTAACGTGTGAGCGCTCCCACCGCGTCCGAGACGTCTGGCCGGCGTTGAAGAGTAGGCCAAATTATCCCTAAGAAGGGCTCCGCAGCGGAGGGCCCTTCCCGTGACAACATTGGTGCGAACAGGCAAGCGTGGGGCTTGCACCGTCGCCTGGCAGATGGATGCCCCCACGCTCCCTGCGATGAAATCCACTCGATACGGCGTCTGGAGCTGCGGTGGAAATTTGACGCTAACGTTGCAAATCCAAGTGGTGTTTTGGTTTGATTTAGATATGTCGTGCCCACTGCACGTCGTGATTTAACGTTACATTTGTCCCCACGTATTATTGCCAATTTAAATGTTAATAACGTTTAAAAAAAAAACTTTCTGTAAGGAAGATATATATAATTTAGGAAATGCGCAAAGTGACGTATCACGAATTATACAGCTTGTCAAATGGGTTATTACATTTTGGTATGTTTCATTAAGGAGTTTGTAAGATAATAATTCTGTCGCGCGGTGTATTCGGGCAGTGGTTTGGGTTGGATGCGCATCGCGTGGTGGCTAGTCCAGAGGTGGGACAAAGTCATTGTTATGCAAGTCCAAGTCGAGTCGCAAGTCATCAAATTCATGACTCGAGTCTGACTCGAGTCCAAGTCACATGACTCGAGTCCACATCTCAGAGGTGGGACAAAGTCATTGTTATGCAAGTCCAAGTCGAGTCGCAAGTCATCAAATTCATGACTCGAGTCTGACTCGAGTCCAAGTCACATGACTCGAGTCCACATCTCAGAGGTGGGACAAAGTCATTGTTATGCAAGTCCAAGTCGAGTCGCAAGTCATCAAATTCATGACTCGAGTCTGACTCGAGTCCAAGTCACATGACTCGAGTCCACATCTCATAGGTGGGACAAAGTCATTGTTATGCAAGTCCAAGTCGAGTCGCAAGTCATCAAATTCATGACTCGAGTCTGACTCGAGTCCAAGTCACATGACTCGAGTCCACATCTCATAGGTGGGACAAAGTCATTGTTATGCAAGTCCAAGTCGAGTCGCAAGTCATCAAATTCATGACTCGAGTCTGACTCGAGTCCAAGTCACATGACTCGAGTCCACATCTCATAGGTGGGACAAAGTCATTGTTATGCAAGTCCAAGTCGAGTCGCAAGTCATCAAATTCATGACTCGAGTCTGACTCGAGTCCAAGTCACATGACTCGAGTCCACACCTCTGGTGGCTACAATGTGGCTGCTGATTTCGAATAGCAGACCTGGTCATTTTACCCCCGAGAAACCCTCACCGAGTCTCAAGGCACTTCTTTCAGGAGGGCCCTGAAATGGGATGCTCGGGCAATCTCAATCGTGAGCGTTTGTCACGTGGGGACTCCCAGAGAAAACCCCATGCCTTTGAGGAGGATGACAACATTCAAAACTCCGCACAGATGGATTTAAATGCCCATAATTCCATCTTCTGCCACCTCACACCCCAAGCCTACAACATACCTCAGTATTTAAAGGCCTCCGTAATAACAATAATAACAATAATTCACTGCTGCACTGCCAACTCCTAGCCACCGAATGTTTCCAAGCCTATAACACCTGATATCCCCAGGCTCCCAGCCAAGTGATAGCCAGGCTCAAACCTGCTCAGCCTCTGCGATCTGACGAGACTCATTCTTGACAACGTTTGCAGAGCATCCACCCACGCACGCGTGTTGGTTCTCCATCCGTTACGAATTCCCAAGGGCTCTAATGAAAAGCAATACTCTGTGCGTATCTTGGGCAGTAGCCGTGTGTTGTGTGTCAGAGAAATCACCCAGCGGATGTCTAAAAACATCCGATCTATAACGGACTATACCACCGCACGTCGCGTCAACAGCATGTTTTATTTGCAATTAATCGATGGGTGTGTTAATTCTTCCTTGTCATGGAACGGTTTGTGTAAATTTGTCCTCAATGGTTGATTAATTTTCAAATGTTGTTCCATTCATTTATTGATTTTCAGTAAAATGCACTGCAATGAATACATAGGTTACAGTCGTTTAAAACATAATTATTCACAGCTCTTTGTGAATGTATGTAGGACTTCTTTCGCACCGTACGTAGCCAACCGTGCTAATTCGGGGATGCTGAATGAAGGCATCCCCATGCTGTGTCAGTTATGGGGTTTGCTTTACCATGCCTTTGCTATCGTTGTTTGACCATACTTCACCATGCTGGTTTGCACAGGTTGGACAAAGGAAGGTTGGGGTGTGCCCGGGACTGGTTCAGATATCACTCGCTACCGATGTTAGCCGTGGTCAGGAATCAAACTCGGGTCGCCGAGTTCACAGAGCGGCAAGTGAGTCACTGCGCCACCGCTGCACCCAAAGCGATCGCGGCTGTTATCAACACAAGGACGGCTGAATCAGAATCCTACTCGTTTTTACAACCCACAGTATCACACCCCTAAATACTACTAATAATACAAAAATGCCAAATCCTGATATAACTGGCAAACAGAGTCTACGCGGTGCCCCCCGAGCATGACAAATTCGATTTTCAACTGTGCACCATTCATCCGCCACGCTGAGCCATCTCAACACAAACATTGCACAATGAGGCGTTCTTCACGTCGGTCCAAGCGATATCCCAGTGTGGCATTCGTGTTGAATGTTCTTGTTTTTTTGTTGAGTGAGATCGCGTAAATTATAAACGTGTCGTAAACCCACCTTCACCCGACAACAGCCAGTAGTGGGTAGGGTTTCTCGCGTCGTGAAGGAAACGTGCACATTGTTTTGTTTGACTACTTCAGCACCACACCGGTTGTACGTTGGAGAGCAAACGCACACGGTATTGCCATTTGTGCTGGTGGTTACACGAACCAGCATCATCAGGCGATTGTACAACAATGGTAAATTCTGGCAATCGGGAATTACGTGGATTTACGACCCATTTGCATTTAAGCGATATAAATGTAAATGGGTGTTAAATTCCCCAGTGTGGTGTTCGTGAGACTAAACACCCTGAGCCCGGCCTGCGTTCAGCCGACACAGAGCTGCACCATGGCACGCGTTCATTAATTTCACTGCCAATTTTGATTCCCTCTTGCCCATGCAGGGGTTGCACCCAGGGTGTGATCTTGGGTGGATGTTGTCCTGCTGTCACGGTCAGCGGCCACACCGGACTTGCCCCAGTTCAGAGGTCGCCGGTGTGAGTCGACCTCCCGGCGCGGCATGCAATATCAAATAAGAGGCAAATTATCGTTTTAATTCGCCCTCAAGACAATGACAGGAATCAGCATTCCGAACCGTTCCGGCTGAAAATGAAGCGCTGCTTAAACGTAATTTAATTTTAGTTTGGGGCTCTGGTGGGCGGTGGGGGTTTGTGGAAAAATAAATTACTGGTGCAGCACACTGGCTGTTCTCAATGCACCCGACGTGCAGCGTACCGGCTGCTTAGTGCACTGGCTGTACGGCGCAGGGCGGTGTCGGATTCGCCGCTTCGCGACCGCACGCGCATGGTCGCGTCTCCATGAGCGCAAGCGGTGATCAGATGACATACTCCCGTCTAGACTCGAGAGCGTGGCGACAGCGGGGGACCGCGATGCTCGGTGCCAGAGCCATGCCAGCCTGGCCGTGATTGTGCTTGTGCGTGCATGTGCGTGCGTGTGCATGTGCGTGCGTGTGCATGTGCGTGCATGGGCGACGATTATCTGAACCGGTCCCGGGCCTCCGCTAGGTCGACTTACCCTTAAATGAGTCCCTGGTGTGGTGTGTAAATACATCAGCACTGGGGAGACAAAGGTGTGATGTTGGCCACCCACCCCTCCATATGCCGTGCCGGCCTTCATAGCTGCTACTCGCTAATAGCCACTGCCCCAACAGTCTGCATGGGTACGTTGGGGATCTTTGTCGGTCGTGTGTAAATATATTGCATTGCATTGTTATTTTCATCATCAGTCATGCACCATGCTTGATGAAGATGTCCATTTCTCTATCATTTGCATTATTATATAGCATCTGCCATAGTCAGAGGAGAATACACATGCACTCATAGACTTGCATAGAGGTTTCAGAGATGCATCGACTCCCATGTACGTATTTATATTAACTTATTTTGCACCGTACATAGCCAACCGTGCTAATCGATACCCAACGATTTCCAAAAGATCCATTTAGAACCCATAGACACACAGAGAGATCCGTAGACTTACATAGACCTCCGTAAAATCCCAAAGATACCCATAGACTCACAAAATAGATCCATCGATTCACATAGAACCAATAAACTCACACATATACTCTTAGATTCATATAGAGACCCTTAAAAAAATCTACATTCCACTCCATATTTGTCGTGGACACTCCCTCGGCCACGTTCTCTCCTTTGGCTGCACCGCAGCGTCGCGCACTCTACAGCCACACGCTACCCCCGTCAACCTCGAGAAGGTCGCACTCATTACACGCGCAGTGCTTGCCACAAATGAACCACAGCTCACCTTGCTGATCTCGTCAAATCTGCATAAACCATCACGCAAACTCCGACCATCCTTGCAGTAGCGGCCTTTTGGCTAACCTCGAACAAAGACGGTCGCTGCATCGCGCGCTTTCAGATGCGCTTCCGCGGCCGTCTGGAACGCTCTTCCTTCAATCCAATATTAGGAAGCCACTGGAGGTATTCACTCGTAAATCATCATCTAGATTTACGAACTAATTTCTTTAAAACTGATTGATGTGCTTAGTTCATTCTCTTCCCCCCCCCGCACCTCCGATTAGTACGGTTGGCTACGTACGTGCATGCGTACGTGCAACAAATGCAATACAACGCGCTCCATATTTGTCCTGGACACTCCCTCGGCCACGTTTCTCTCCTCGGGGCTGCCGCTCCGTCGCTCGCCTCGAACAGCTACGCAGGGCACACCCGCAGGGTCGCGCCGTCCACAGCCACACTCGCTACCCCCCCACCCCCTCCCACCGTCAATGTGCGTCGATGCATTTTACCGCGAGAGCACCGCTCTCCGTTCTCGCAGCGAGCGCTGCAGCACGCGTTTAGCTCCACCTGGCCATTTTAGTGGGGGGGGGAAATAATAGTAATAATATAAATAATAATGAATAAATAAAAATTGACAGCAATAGCAACTGGCGGAAAAGCGAAGCACACACAACCGTTATTTGAAATGTCATTCATAGGCTCGGTGCCGGTGCAGCAGTTGCATTTTTTTTGAGAGACCACCGAGAATTATGGTAATGGTGATAAACAAAATATCGCGGTAGAATTCCTCATTCACGTGTAAAAGAAAATTGAAGCGGCGGCGGTAGGGGTGGTAGGGGTGGTGGTGGTGGAGACGTGATTCATCAGCGCACTGCGTTTCCATTTAGGACACGCGCCCTCTCGCAGCTGCATGGAAGCAAATGTAAGCAGCGTTTAACCGCCTTACACAACTATTCCTCTGACCACGTAAGCACCAAGGAGCAGAGGACCTAATTTATGTTGCTTCCGAATGGCACCTCCGATTGGCGCGGTTGGCTACGTACGGTGCGAAAGAAGTTCGACATACACAAAGACAAAGATCCCCCGTAGAGCCTGCAACAAACTGTAGGGGCAGGGGCTGTTAGCGAGCACCTATGAAGGCCGGCACGGCACACGAGGGGGTGGGTGGCCAACACCACGCCCGGCCGCCTTTGTCTCTCCAGTGGCGATGTTTACACACGGTGCCGAGTACTTATTTGTGGCGACCTATGGGAGGCCCAGGACCGGTTAAAATAATCGTCACTGATGTTTGCCGCGAGCGGGAATCGAACTCGGGTCACCAGATTCGGAGTGTGGCGCGCTAACCGCTACACTGCGCTAACCGCTGCACCACCGCTCCCCACACACACACGCGCGCGTGCGCGCACAGTCCCCGCAGATCCCACAAAGCGGACGCAGCGCGCGCGATGCCCCTCTCTCATGCTGCGAGAGCTGAAACCTTTTTCGCAGCCCTCGCTGTTCATAAAAAAAAAATCTACACGTACAAAATCTGCGCAAAAATGCACGAGACGTTTCGTTTTCAAAGATGTGTGCGGTGTTTTTTTTTTGGTGTTTTCTTCGAGAAAATGAAGAAAAAAAGATGTATGCGGCACTGTTATGTAACACGTTATTACAATTATTGCTGTGATAGGCCAGGAAATTCGACGAGTGGACAGGCAAGCTGCACAACACAAAGAGACGATAACAATTCATTGCCCAGGTAAACACGCCATGTGATTTGGAAAAGGAAATTATTTTTGTGAACAAAAACCCGAACCCACTGTGGCCAAAGACCGTGCACTCACTTTTGAAACGAGAAACGCAGCTCAGCGATGTACGTAATACGTACACACGCACGCACATACACACGTGGTTGTCTTTATTTCTTCCAGAAATAGAGAGAAGCTAAATGTTTGATGTAAAATACAAATAAATATCAATTGACTTTGCATTGCACGCAAAATACAAGGCACGCTTCTGGAAGCTTCGTTGTATCGTTCTAACGGTAAATATAATGCATTTACAATTCATTTTAAAGTAAAACAGTGGATTGAACGTGGTTGTGGCTGCTGATGATAGTGATCATAATCGATTGCCCACGGCTGCTGCTGCTGATGATGAATTGATCATGGCTGATGATGATGATAGTTTCGCAGCAAACGGAGCATTCATTATTAGAAATATCAGAAAATCACTGACATGCTCAAATTGGATGTACACACCGTGGCGCACAACTTGAATACTGAACAAGGGCATTGAATGCTGGAAGTGAGAGCTGGGAGAAATTACATCGAGGCGTGGTTGTTGTTGGTGGTGGTTGGTGGTGGTGGTTGTTGTTGGTGGTGGTGGTTGGTGGTGGTGGTGGTGGTTGGTGGTGGTGGTGGTTGGTGGTGGTGGTTGGTGGTGGTGGTGGAGACAACACTAATTTGTTATTCGTGGGGTGCTCTGAACAATCAAATGGAACCCCAGTTGTGAGCTCTTATTAAAAGGTCATCATAGTCAAACGCATTATAATCATATTCTTAGGTTTTTTCGGTAAAGTCACGTAGGTAAAAAAAATAAAATTTATAAAGTAAAATAAAAAAATAAAAAAATATTATAAAAAAACATTATAATCATTGCCCCCCCCAACCATCAGCAAATGTGTCTTACAGAAGTATTTTCTGTAATGCGCTGGCTTAAGGGATCTGATTGCTTTCCGAATGCAATGCGTTCCTTTTGAACGCACTCAGCGTAATGTTTTGCCAGTGGTTCCTGCTTACATTTTGAACAACTATCGTGGGGGATGGGGGGGGGGTAAGAATCGCATACTAATAACGCTCGCACGAGACGCACACGGCAAGAAGGGGAGTGGGGGAGACAGAGCCAGGGGGTGTCGAACTCATTTAAAATTATCTCCGCTACAAATGGTGTTAATGACAATCAAGGAAGAGGAATGCAAAATGTTAAGTAAATTTAACTCGGAGATTGACAGACATTGCCCCCCCCCCAACGCAAGGACACGCCCATTCGATTACGTGGCGCAAAGTGAACGTCTGAATTATGTATGCCTACTTGTATGGCACAAACTAAATAAATAAACCAAAATGGGGGAATGCAGACAAAAAAAATCAATAAACACATCACGCGCCCCCTCGCCCCCTACGCCCAATCTCGCCGGATCTCGATCGCTGAAGAAGGAGGGTTGCATCCTGGCTGCAGTGGCGAGCGCTTTAGATGGAGCGCATATCCAGGTGTTGTAGGCGCGGGACCTGGGGCTGCAAGCGGCCCAGGAGAGGGCAGTGTGGCAAAGGTCTCAGTCCAGGTGTAGTTTGGGTCGGCTCTGCCTTGTGAATTTGCGTCTGTCTGGCGCCGGGATTTGAGTGCTATCCCCTGCAATACGCGTGGATTGTTTTTCTCTCTCCGCGGTTACTACGGGTTTCTTTCCACGCGAAGCCAAAACTCTCATTCATGGAATTGGCCAAATATTCCAACGAAGCAGGGACCGTCATGAACATGAATTCGTCTTTAAGGCGATGTTGTTTTTCTTCTTTTTTCTCCCCCCCCCCGTAGTCAATAAGTGGCATTCTCCGTGAGTAAATTGGGGCTGTGTTCGTCCGTGCAATGCAGGCCATCCGACCTTCATCGGTCGAAACAACTCACGGAAAATTCTGCCGTTTAAAGGACGTTTCTATTTTAAACCCCTGGCAAGGTGCAGTGGGCTAATTTAATTAAAGCGTCCACCGCTCGTGAGCAGGCAACAGCGTAAAAAAAACACGCGCACAATGAGGTGGAGGATGAGAATGGGATGCGGACATTGGTCCTGTCACGAGTTCATAATTCACATCGGACAGCCCTCTGCGCATCAGCGGTTTTATTTACAAGCGCTCAACGTGATGAAAAGAAAAGAGGTGGGGGAGTGGAGGGGGGGCGTGGAGGAGTGGGGGAGGGGAACCTACACCGACCACCACCACCCTGCCAATGCCTGATAAGGCAATGGCTTTGTGCTGCTCAGTGACTACAATTGCGCATGGCTGTCGAACAAACAAGCGCACCAAATAGGAAGGCTCTAATGCCTTCATCCGACCACCACCACGAAAGGGCGCAAGATTCCTCCCTCCCTCCCGATCTCTTTCTTAAGGAGACGCAACATCTCGCACGATCTAAAAATTAGTACAATTGTTTCGTATAGCGAGCTAGAATCTGCAACATTGTACGTGTGTGTGTCTATCGAGGTGATGCAAATACACTAAACATGCGGCGGTGATGTTGCTACGACGGCGGTGGTGCACCAGCACAATTAACAACAACAACAAAAAACCATAACAAATGTGTGCTCTGAAAAAGGTGCCAGAGAATGTGTGCTATGAGGAAGGGTCATTGCCCCAAAACATCGCTTTGAATTGTGTGTACCGATAACACTACGACACGAAACAAGGGGCGATGGGCGCTACGCCATCAACCACTAATCCAACGTAGTCAGCAATCACTTTGCGGAGTAATCCCTGCAGAGAGTAATCCCCACCATCTCGGCGCACGTGATGGTGATGAAGAAGGTGATGCTGATCGTGATGATGGTGATGGCGATGATGATGGTGCCGGTGGTATTCTGCTTGCGAACAATGGCGAGTGCTTTAACATTCGAGCAAGCGCTGTCCAGGGCCGGGGGTGCTGAAGAGCGCTGAGCTAACCGCGATCAAACAAAAGGCAAAGATGCTCCGTGCAGCCTTAACGGACTGTTGGGGCAAGTGCTATTAGCGAGCACCTATGAATGCTGGCACGGCATACGAGGGGGTCGGTGGCCAGCACCACGCCCGGCCCTATTTGTCTCCCTAGTGGCGATTTTTTAACACTGCACCACACACACCCACATACAAAGACACACACACACCTATAGACACACAGACACAGACACCACACTGTCACAAACCACACGTACCGATACGGACGTGCATTCCAGCCTTTTGCATATGATAACATAGAAAAAAAGGCGAAGGAGGGCGGTGTAAAACCGTGCACGCACACATACATGTATACAATCATACATGTTTGCCTATACATATGTACACAAACAATGCATGTATTCATGTGTATATCTATGCATGTGTGCGTATGCTCATATGTATGTATATGCATACGAGTATCACACATACATGTCCACACATGTATACATATGTATATCTATACATACACGTTTATCTATACATGTATGTGTGTATGCATGCACACACGTCCCTGCGCGAATGTTGGCTCCTGCGTTGAACGAGTGCTGCTCATTGCGCGCGCGTCTCGGAGGCACGATGGCATCATCATAACCACCATCATCATCATCACCACCACCACCATCATCATCACCACCACCACCACCGTCATCACCACCACCACCATCATCATCACCACCACCACAATCAATCATCATCACCACCACCACCGTCACCACCACCACCACCATCATCATCACCCTCGGACGCGTCTCGCCCCACTCTTACCCGACCAATTCGCTCCGGCGGCGCTCGTCCGGTTGCGCACTGCGAGTACCCAGACTCGAGGAGGACGAGGAAGAGGAGGCAAGAAGTATGACCACCACGGCTCGTTCTTTGCTGCCCTCGTCGCACCACCACTACGATCACCACCGCAGCAGCAGCAGCAGCGTACCCGGAGCAACGTTTGCGACTCTCCGATGCCGGACCGGAGCTGTGTGGTCAACCCACGGAGCGAATTTTATATTTTTGGGGGCTCCCCGAGAGAGAGGGAGCGTGCGCCAGCGACGGAGAGAGGCGAGCGAGAGAGAGAGTGGCCGACAGGGAAGAGGAGGAGGAGAGAGAGAGAGAGGAAGAGAGCAGGGCGTGTTTTGCGGACGATTTTCCCCTCCCTGCATGGGCGATCTGGCGCCGGTCGCGCGCATGCGCCCTCGTTCTGCGCCAGATGTTAATAGGGGGAGGGGGGGTAAGGAATGGACGTAGCGTATGCACCGCGATGGTGTTTGCATCGTTATGTCGGGAACTAGGTAATATATCTCTCTCATCTGTGCATGGGTAGGCTATTGGAATGAGTGCAATGCACACGCGCGCGTACAGACACGTACATCAGGACATCATCATCGTCATGGACATCATTATCATCATCGTAGGTGCTATGAAGCACAAACACAGCACTGCTATGATTTCAGTGGCTGGGTGCATGGCTGACTGTAACATCATCGTGCTCCAAGATGTTTCATACATCTCATTGCCGCAGCGCCAGAGGAATGTGTTTCTGTTTCTCTTGTTGCAAATTGTTCCAACGTCACGAATTTTTATTTCGCGCAAAAGCCTCGGTACAACCGTTGGCTGTCACGTGATAATTTACGTTACATCCTTTACGATTGTTTTAACCTAACCTATTACAGCTGTAAACATTTATTTTTATTTTTGCAGGTCAGGCCAACTGACTTGCACAGCTCTTTTCCAGAAGCGACCAGGCCACAAATGATAGCTCAACGAAGTGGCTTGTCACGTGGAAATGTATAGCAGCCACATAATCTAAAACCATGTTTCTAAATGTGGAGGGAAAAACCGGAGAACCCGGAAAAAAAACCTCGCCAACACGGAGAGAGAGAGAGAGAGACATGCAAACTCCAAATATGCAGCAGTAGTCAGGGTCGGAATCAAACGTACGATCTCCTGTATACCAGGTGAGATTGTCAACATCTCGCCACCGCGGTGACCCATCTAGTATGCGTTCAGTATTCTTTTTTTCTTGCGATCGAAACGTCGTAGTTTTTTTTGTTATTTTTTGTTATTTTCTTTGAACCTATCTACGTGACTTCACCGAAAGACCCAAATAATATGAATTGCTGCAGTCCAGAAAGCTTTAAGTCAAGATATGAGTTCAGTATTTTCATTGAAATATGCGGCGAAGTCATTGCAGTTATCATGCTGCATTGCAGTTCGCAGGGGATGGAGAGAGAGAGAGATCGGCTTGTATTTAGAAGGCAGTGAATTCAAAAACATATCCCGGTCGTAGCGGATCTTCGCGGCCCCATCATCACTCCGGCATCGATTAAATCAGTAGCACGTTGTGAGCTATCAGCTGTTTCATGGTCAGGGCTCGCTGCTGGCATAGCAATGTGAACCTTATACTCTGAGGTTTTTTCGGTAAAGTCACGTAGGTAAAAAATAAAAATTAAAATTAAAATTAATAAAATTAAAATAGAAATAGAATAAAAATCACGACGTTTCGGAGGCAACACAAGCTTCCGTCTTCAGATGGAACCGTCACAGCACGCTTGCCGTACTTGATACAGCTGTACTTCATACAGCAAGCGTGCTGTGACGGTTCCACCTGAAGACGGAAGCATGTGTTGCCTCCGAAACGTCGTAATTTGTATTTTACTTTTATTAATTTTAATTATTTTTTTAATTTTTTACCTACGTGACTTTACCGAAAAAAATCTCAGAGTATGAATCCTTGCAGTCACGAATGCTTCTAATCTAGAATGTGAACCTTTCCACCACTGGTTCAGGGCTGCCAATGGAGCAGGGAGACGCTGACAGGACTCGTTCACGCAAATGTACAAATCTCTTCATCAAGCCACCGCTGGATGAGGGCCTCGCCACGCCGTGCGGGCCATGGGAGTTATTTGACCATGCCTCACCAGGCTGGACAAGTGCGGGTTTTGTGGAGTTGGACAGCATGGACGTGGCAGTATCACGATGAGTGTTGCTGCACTACCGTCGACGTAGCCCAGCTCAAGCCTATAACACCTGTTTATTTTATATCTTGGTCACTCATTCTGGCATTGTCACTTCAGAACCTGCTCAGCTTCTGACATTGGATAAGCTTGGTGGAATGTCGGTGATGTGGCCATGTATGTTGGTGTTAGTGACTCGCAAACAACAAATACACGTGTTTTCTTTTTTTCTCACAGCCAATGTGATCCAAGCATGTTATATTAATACTGTTCCGCCCACTAGGCGTACACACTGACTTGCGAAAATCCAGTTCATCCATTAGCACATTTCATTACTTAAATACCACTGCGATCAATGGACAGTAATTATTTTATTGTTTAGTGAATTCGCCACTATCTATATAGTAATGAAACAATATATTAGGTCATTTAAATGTGCAGTTTTTTTTTACATCTAAATTTTTTAGCAGTTTGCACCATGAAACTGGGAGATCAAGGTGTTGGCACGTGGTTAGCGTTTTCGGAAAAAAATCCAAGAATTGCCATAATGAGATTTATCTTTTTTGCAGGAGTGACATTTCATTTATCTTACCCAGTCGGGTGATATGAGAAGCTGATTACCGCCAGCTGCCTCGTGTGCATAACAACCTTAGGGAGCCACGAAAGGGCTCACCCGATTCTATGCAGAGTGCAACACGCGGGGGCAAACTGATGGAATAATGACCGTGTTGGTGAAACCGCATTGTTGACATGCTAACTCAATGATCGCCGCTGATAATGACGTTAAGTCCAATTTGCATCAAACATAAACTGGCACGAGATGCCGTCACTGTGTAACGGTTATCACGTTGGGCTTGCGGTCCAGGACGCCGCTCGATTCGATCTTCCTGCGCGGTTGTTGAGAAAACGGTTGCAAGTTTATTAAATCCATACTCTTTGGTTCTTTCGGTAAAGTCACGTAGTTAGAAATAAAATGAAATCAGCCTCTAAAGGCAAACTGTTCATATGAACAGTTTGCCTTTAGAGGCTGACTCCTTTGCCTGATGACGACCGCTTGTGTTGTGATCGAAACGTCGTGATTTGTTTTATTTTATTTCTAACCACGTGACTTTACCGAAAGAACCACAGAGTATGGATTCCTGCATTCACGAAAGCCTCAAATCAAGATGTATTAGATCTCTCCGCCTCTGTCCACACAAGCAGTGTAAGTGGGTTCACAGCAGATTGCTGATCAGCAGGTCGCCATCTGGATATACTAACCTCTCTAGGGGGCACTGTAGGCTCTAGAGAGCTCGGGCAATGTCAAGTTGTACTATGTAGAGGTGTAAGATAGATGACAGAATGTATGCGTCTGTGATCACAAGAGCTGACAATAATCCAAGTTGTGATAATTGTTTTTTTACCCTTTCATCTGGCAACAAAACTGACACCTTTTTTTACAAGGAGTCGTGTTTGCATTGACCACAATACCTACGGTCGGAATGCAAATTAAAAACACAACTTTGATAATGTATGCACTGTCCTTGAAATTGATTGGTCCACACTCGAGACAGCTTTTCTTAGAGCCTAGTCTCACGTGGTGTTTGTTATCACTGAAGGCATACGATACAGAAGTGCCTAGGGCCTACAAGAACCTCAATCCGGCCCGGCTCCAGGGATGGAAATATGCCTCCAAAAAAGTTAGGCCAACTGTCAGAGCACTGGCAATGTTCTCGAGGGTTGTGCTCTGAGCTGCAAGGGCTATCTCATCTGCGTATATGAACTCTGCGAGTTGATGTACATGGAAGGTCACTTGTGTAGATATTAAATAGTGATGAGCGAGTGCCGACACTTGAGCGAGACCAGTGCTCATGCTCCTCTTGCGGCTGTGTTACAGGAATGACGTGTAACTCATGAAAATGATTTACTCTTGAGCTCAAGCCTCGAGGGGGAGATACGCTTCTGTCGGCGGTGATGCAAGAAAGCAATTTGCAGGCCTGCACTTTTACCTTTGTTTTTTTTTTAAATAACTGTCAACCATTAAGTACAAAATATGATAATAAAATCACTCTACAAAAAATCTGACTAGGTAAAAAGAAAAACCCTTGGGTTTAAAAAAAAGAAATGCTCGAGGTAAATGGGAAATGAAGAATGGTTAATGTAATGGCAGCTTGCCAAAACCATCTTACGAGCATCCAGCTCTCATGAGCAGCGGGGATTGAACTACTGGCCGTGCTCCAGGCGGAGAAAGGGAAATGACCGGCTCCTTTGACTACAATTGGTGGCTTCCAGACCTCCTGCAGTGCCCTGCTGCTTTGCCATTAGCAAGACGAGATGCAAACCGAATTGGACACATTAGCAGTTGTTGTTCGCTCCACAGTCTTTTTTTTGTGACGTCGTACATATGCACGACAATAGTTTATACCACCAAAAAGACATCTCCACATCATCATTGGGGATACCAAAACAATCCATCAACAGAATTGGATACAGTGCGGTACTGTGTTTCTCAAAGTTTTGTGTTATGGATTTGATGAAAATTGGGAGCTGACTTGTATGGTACGCTCAGCGGTCAGAGGACTTCTGAGATCCTGGGTTTGAAATCCAGGCAGCCAGCCATGCTTAAACCATACCTTCAAGTCTAGCAAGCTGATGATGGTCTTCACAATTGCTGGCAATCGTAGCTCTAAGAATAAAATAAAAACAATTAAAGTGTGTTATATGGAGAACATCTTTATTGGAAAGCCGGTAGGAAAGTGTCGATACGAGGGAATTCAAGGGATGGCAAGCAGCTCTGGGTTGATCTCAGCACAATCACCAAGGATTGCAGCAAACATTGACATTACATTTGTTTTCCACTAAATTGTGAACAATTCCAGCCCGAGGAATTCAACATTTTGGGTTGACTGATGTGTGGATCGCAGGTCAATTGAAGGGATCTCAAAAGAAGTTATGTGCTATCTCCTTCTGTGGGCCATTCTGGAAGAGTTTCAAACGGACATTGTGTCTAATGACCTGACATCAATAGCTCATGGTCCACCCTAAATCGCATCCACTATACAAACCACAGCAGACGCGGATGCCTGATGCAGAAATAAAAAGTGAAAAACTCTCCAGTGTGCGACTGTGATCATCCAGAACAGACCGTACAACGTATAACGACACAATTCCCAATCCACGAATATGAAGGAGACATCAACAGCGATGCACTCTGCCGCTCCTGATGCGGTTGTCTGGCTTGACCACCTCGATGTGAAATTGTCGCTGTTTGCTCTGAATCTACAGCAGCCGTACGAAAAAAAAAAGCGAAATTAGTCTCAAATTGCGGAAACGGTATAGGTGGATATATCTATTGAGTTATTGACTAAGATTTATATTTGAGCTCATGATACATGTACTGAATAGCATGTGTTAGAATCAATGTTCATCTATCTATATATGTTGCATGAATGGGTTCACGTTACTGCTGCAGCCACGACAGGTGTTACCATTCACAAATTTACCCCCTAAAGACTTACAGTAGATTCATTGATAATAATAATGTATGGTTTTACATATTGTCGTTTAGTGCAAATTGTATCTCACACTCGCTGAAGAATAACATGCAAGCTATAATTGCAGCCAGCCGGCATGCTGGTGCTACCAACATTTTCCCTAGCTCTGCAGTCCTATATATATAAATATGTTTCCAGCCAATTAATGAGTGTTTATACGTGTGTTTATTATTGAATATGGGAGGACAATTCATGCGTTGGCGCTGTTGCTACAAACCAATGAACGAATGCATTGTCAATCGAAACAGAGATCCACGTCTTGAATTTTTTATGCCAATTATCGTCTTCCACATTCCACGTGGCACCATTGTACGCACGTAAGACAGCGTGACAGATGATTCATAATTCATCGTGGGTTTTTTTTGTCTTACGCAAAACTTATCCTGGGCCATACCCACACGCATGCATTGCCTACAACGTACCTCCGCATATAAACATGCACGAGTGCTTATTAGAAAAAGTTACACCAATAAAAAAACGCGTTCGCTCCTTACAAGACGGGGGCCTTACTCACCACGATTAGACTTACGCAATTACCATTTATATTAGCTTCGGGTCAGTTGTGCTGATTGCGCAGTATTTTCCCCGACCGCGCAGGAGAAAACGTGCGAGATACACGTTAATACGTTGCACCCAGAGCATTTGCTAAATTGAACAAACCAGCAAACTGGTTGCTTGATTAATCGTCTAAATGTAAAGGCAAAGGTGGAGCGCTGTAATTGCTTGCTCATTCAGACTCCTGCTGCAAGTGCCTCTAACACAGAGGGTATTTTTTGGACTTACTTCGATGCTGGCTAGCCGCCTTGGAAGACCCCACGCCGTACCCCCACCACACGTGACCTGCCCATCGATTAACGGCGGTGTTCCTGCTGAAGCGGAGAGCTCTGGATGTAAAGTGCAGTGCGGTAACCATTATTAGCACGGTAGCGTCAATTTCGCATTTCAAATTTCGTGGAAATTAATTGTTTCTGGATTAAAAATGAAATCCAATTTGTCAAGAAATAGATTTTAAATTTCGATTTTGTTATGAAGGTAGCCTTGTCACCAATGGCGTGAACCAAAGGATGAATTATCACAGGAGCCCAGGGAACGTGGGGATTTTTTCCCAAACCCTGGATTGACTTGAAGCCTCCGCGGGTATCAACGGCAGGGCACTGGGGTTGAAAATGGCACTGGTATTGTTGACACAGGATCAGCGCATACACACCCAGATGGTAGCTTCCATTAGATGTCACCCCTTTTGCGCCAGTTGCAGTGGTATATTCCTCTCCTTATGAGTTAATACATCACGATGCCTTCTCGAACCAAATAAGACTGCGATTTTAAACATACAATTAGATGTACTGTCATGTGTAACACGGTATGGCTGTGTGCATATTGAAGGTGTACGTCAAACGTGGGTTCATCGATTTTCCTTTTATGTTTTTACCGGCGGAGTGAAAATCTGACCTACCGCATGAGACCCAATGCAGCACCGCTCTCGGCCCAAGCCATCGTAATAATGGGATCATGGTCCGCTTTTGAGTTTTGTCATAGTACAAGAGAACTCCTCATCCTCGGCGCTGTCGAGTCAGCGAAAGCTCCTGTTACGTGCGGCGCGAATTATTCCTCTTCTCCACGATTTTACCCATAATGCATCATGAAGCGGCTTCTTAATACTCGCGGGTTTCACCGCGAATAAGAGGAAACGCACCGGAAACTATAATCTTGTAGTAATAGGTTTTTACTTTTTCAACTGGTACAAAAACTGACACCTTTATACAAGGCATCATGTTTGCAATAACCACAACACAAGCAGTCAAAATGCAAACAAAAAGAAACAACTCTGATGATGATAATGATATGCACTGTCCTTGAAGTTGATTGGTCCACACCCGAGACAACTTTTCTTAGAGCCTAGTCTCCATTGGTGTTGGACCAGATGACGCCAAAAGGCGTACCGGCTTTTTTGTACCAGTTGAAAGGGTAAAAACCTATTACCATATTTTGCCACTGGTAAAGAAGATGTCTCAGAGTGTAAACTATCATTTTATTACGTGCGGCAAGTATTTTTATCCTGCGGATATGAGGATTATAATCGAGGATACCTCGTTTCGCGACATTGCTCCCCCGCCCCATAGCAGAGAAGAGGCTTTGTCCCCGTGCTTGTGGATTGCTTTGGGAGCACACACACACCACCTTTTGTTTACGTTATTCTTCACGAGAATCGATTGCAAGGCCAATCTCAGAATTAAACAATGCAATGTGGGTTTAATATAGCATCTAAATGTGGCTGCACTTCAAGATGTTGCAAATACATGCTAGGAATGTTTACTTTATAGAGAGAAAGAAGCAATCAATCAGGCAGATTAGGAGAAGAGGGAGATTGTGAGCCTTGTCTTGAGCACGCACAGGAAGTTGACATCACAGACGGCTGGGGGAAAGGCGGTTCCGGGATCCAGGAGCAACAGAGGGTGGATGCATCATTAACCTTCTCAATGTTGTCCTAAGATTTGTCTGCTAAATTGTACAGCTGTTCAAGTTCGGTGCAACGCCATGTTTCGTTCTTATTGTTGCAAATCTTTAGCTCTTTTCCTGAAAAAAATAGCTCGTCATATTTTTGTAACATGAGGTGTGTGTTAAAAGAAATGTGCGTAAAATCAGGGTGCTCGTAAAACCCAACGAGCCAAGTTCTAGCTGTAATATTTTTACAAGTGAGAATATTGAAATTTTATCGTACACCATTCCACCGTGGGTTAGTAAATGCAGCATGCTTTTGTGAAAAAATATACACAATTCATAATGAAGGTTTTTGGGTTAGATCGCGTAAGTATAAGTATAAATGTGTCGAAACCCTCCACGATCCGATACGGCCAATAAGTACGGGATTTTTCACGTAAATAAAACGCCAAATGGTTTACTACTTCAGCCCACCGGTGTGTTGGAGAGTGAATCCACAACATTTACAATCCGAGTAACGGCAAATCGCCCGATGATGCTGGATGTAATTACCAGCGAAACGTCGGACTCAGATTTTAAATGTTGTGTTTACTCTCCAACACACCGGTGGGCTGAAGTCGTAACTATTTGGCGTTTTGTTTACGTGACCAATCCCTCACTGTTTGTGTCGGTTGGTGGAGTGTTATGACGCGTTTATACTTACGCGATCTAACCCAAAAACCTTCATTATGAATAATATTGGTCGCAAAAGCCTACGACGTGTTAAACTGATGTACACAATTCGCCTGTACCCTTAGTTCTATGCGTAGACGATATTTTGGAAGGTCCGTCGAATGTTTTTATTCTGGTTGTGCCACGTGTCGTTCGGCACGATGTCCAATGTTTTTTTCCCCACGCGATGCACCTGAAAAAGCTCCCGGCACGTGTGGCGAAACGTCAGACGGCATGCTCAGCAACGCACGGTGCAGCCCGATTAACATGCTTGAGAGTTACACACCTCCGATTAAACACGGTTGGCTACGTACGTTGCGAAAGAGATTCGAAATACACACACACACACATACGCAGCACAACCGTGAAAATGTGCGCGGGAGTAATCTTTTGGAAATTCAAAACAACCCATGCTTGGTTTAGATCTGGCATCACATCAAATATTTACAATGAAGGAAAACGCGAGAAAGCAATCATGGACATCGCGATCATCTGCCCGACGTTGTTTTAATGCAAATTCAAATGAGAGGTGACCGAGTGAACAGTCTTCACAGAGCACTCGGCCACGACTGCCAAGGTTTTTGGTTTGAATCCAGGTTTCAGCCAACCCACGATTAAACCGGGTTCTCAGGGTGGGCGAGTTCATTGTATGTGTCACCAATGAATGCACACCCAAAGCATAGTAACCTTCACTTTTGACTACATTTTAGTAATATAAAAGCTCCGTCAAATGAAACAATACTGGGTTGACAGGACTGCCACTCCTCTGCAGCAGCGTGTGTGTGTGGGCAAGTGCAGCGCCCCCCAGCGGAGAGAAGAGGGCACTAGAAGGGATCTCAGAACTAGTTCTGCAGTATCACCTTCACGGGCCGTTTTCTCACGGGATCCGAGAGAGATTCCAAGTGGATACGGCGCCTCGTGTCATCACAGTGACAGCCCAGTTGGAAGACAATTATCGAGGGATAAAGGACAATAAATGGGTGGCTGCTGTGTCCAGATGTCCATTTCACAGCCTGAGAGGTCAACTTGGCCCCAAATAACCCCAGGCAACAACTGGGCACAGGTTGGACCAGGGGTCGCCAACCTGCGGCTCTTTAAGGCCCGCTTTGTGTGGTGTTATTTAAGGACCACCGTCACATATTCACATGCATTGCGGCTCTTGAAATATTGAGGTTTTTTTAAAAAACTAAAATTCGAAAAAAATTTATTTTATTGTTATTTTGGTTGCTGACCGCTGGGTTAGACCATCCAAAACATCACCAAAGGATTGCATATGGGCAGCATGTGACAGGGCAATTCCTTTTTTCCAATTCATTCCAGTTACGCTGTAGGCATCGTATCACGAAATGAAAAAGTCCATTAGGTTATATGCAGCACAATTTTCCCCTGTGTGCCAGAACACGGTCCGTGGAAGTGATTTTTTTTTTCATAGGACTTCTGAAAAGTCCTTTGGGTGGCCTCCTCCACACAATGAGGCGCCTCCTTTGCGCCCACACCCTGCGGATGTGTAAGAGGTCGTCATGATCCAACACCGGTCACACCGATTACCAGGAGAATGAATGTGACAATTCAATATCGGAATATTTTGAATGATATACGCATCCTTGACAGCCATATCATTTTACAATACAGTAACTAGTTATATGCCAAATAAAAAAAAAAACTGGTCATCAAATTTTTTTAATTTTTAACAAACCCCCATGGTGTAAAAATGAAGTCTCCAACTCTCATCCACTTTCTACTTAACTCCATTTATGTTCTTTGAAGAAGGGCCAATGGCTCGAAACGTCACCTATGATGTATATGTTTTTAATATTAAGGCTACACAACACAGTGTCATTGACAAATGAATTGAGTTGTGTTCCTTACTGGGCATAGCACTCGGCATGGCTCCGAGCAGCAAATGGTGCTCAACTTCTGGCCGGCATATCTAGGCCCTAACTGCATTCCGTGATTTAATCACAGACGGTGACTCATGCATATTTCATCACGATCATTAAAAGAGAGGGAAAACTGTAGTGTGCAAAAATGTACGACTACATCCTGCCCACTAATTTCCGTTTTACCCATGAAGGAAACTGGGAATATTTCATTCAGACCGTGGCTTTAAAGGCATCACCTTCAAGGCGATTTACGCTTCAACGCTGGTTATGCTTTTAAATAAACCAGACCACCGCTTTACGACGGCGCAACATGAAATGCCTTCATGTATAATTTCAACGCGCCGTGAATTATCGTTGCGGCTCGGGTTTGCTCGCATTGGTGCAACTACATAATGGGGTGAGCTTGCCGAAAACACGGCGGAAGCAACGGCAATCGGTTTCAACAGTCAAGTTGAGTTGTACTCAGGGATAATTAATTCCTTAATGGTGTGTAAATCCTCGCGCGAGTACGGCGGGACTGCCAAGTTGTTTTTTTTTCTCCCCCCGCACGCATCTGCTCGGCACAATAAACTCGGCGAGCGACCGAGGAGTGGATTGCGTTTAATACGCCCGCGGCCAAGACCGGCCTGTAGCGCGTCGTCGGTGTACGGTGTGAAAGAAGTTCAACGTGCGCGCAGCACGCTGGAGAGACAGGAAGAAGGAAACGTGGATCAGATATCGAACGCAAGTTAGAGAGACATCATATTGGCTGTTGATGAAAGGCAGCGGGGCTTGGGCAGACAAATCATGGCCTGAAGGAAGGAGATGGCCGGTGGTCGATTTCAATGATGGAGTGACATCCAATGGAGTGAACAAAAATGACAAAGATCCCTCCTATAGCCTCAACAGACTGTTGGGTCAAGTGCTATTAGCGCACACCTATGAAGGCCAGCACGGCACACGAGGGGGTGTGTGTGGCCAGCACCATACCCAGCCGCCTTTGTCTCCCTAGTGTTTTTTTACACACCGCTCCAGGTACTCATTTGAGGCTGGGTCGACCTAGGGGAGGCCCAGGACCGGTAGAGATAATCGTCACCGGTGTTGCCAATGAGTGGGGAATCGAACTGGGGTCGTTGGGTTCGTAGTGCAGACCGCTCACCGCTACCCACTACGGCTCCCCAAAAGGCGTGAACAACGCACTCTGAATGTACCTCCACTGTGGAGACGGAGCTATGAAATCAATTCATCCGCAAGTGCTCGGTTGACTGCTGCATTGCAAAACCATGAACGATAGAAACGTCTCGGTTGGAGGCCTTCATCTTCCAGTGAATGGTACATGACTGATGATGATAATGATGATTTAGCAAGGCCTCTCAGGAAGAGGTTAACGTTACCGTTGGAGCACTGTGATTGCATTCGCGCGAATGTGCCACTGCATCAATGCTGCAACTATTACAGGTCAGACGATTGAGTTGTTTTCCCACGCTGAAGAAATATGTTGATGTTTTGGCTATCTCATTATATCATCTCATATATTTACACTGCGTGCCATACATTGGAAGCCAAGCAATGTTTCAGCGTCGACAGTGCTTGGATTGAATGAATAGGTTGTAATAAGTGTTCAGTGCAGTGCAGTGCAGCAACAAATCTGTTGCTGTACTCTACTTCTATGCTGCCACCTGAACCAGCATGGCGATGTATGGTCCTGTAACAACAATGATCCATGCAGATGTGGCGTTGAGGCCCTCATCCTGCAGCAGACGGACACATTTTCCGTGCACGTGTGTGTACTTCTGTACACGAGGGCTGAGGAATTTTCAAGGGTTCTGTAAAAAAATATTTTTACCATCCACTAGCATGTACAAAGCCCCAGCAGCAATCGTTTTACAGCAGACCACGTGTGGAATTCGCCATGGCCCCAGAGCTCGATGTACATCGATTACCTCAATTCCTCGTTGTGTCCTGCTGATCGTACCCATTGTCATGCCCATTTCCTGCCGGTTTCAACAGTCAGGTTGCGCTGCCTCCTCTCTCCTGTGAAATGTCATCTTTGGCGCCGCGTGAAGTGGGTAGCCGTGGATTCGTGGAAGCATGTGGGCACTGCGCGGTTGGCATCGGCCCTTGGTGTAAAGGAGTTAAATGAACCCCCACCCACCTCAGCCTCTACCCCAACCGTTTAATTTTCCCATGCTGCTTTGTAGCCCGGCGCCTTGGCCTCCACTTCCTCCAGACCATAGACCTTGGAGATATTATTATTTGGTTCTTTCGGTTAAGTCACGTCTAAAGATAAAATAATAAATTAAATTAAATAATAGAATACGACGTTTCGATTACAACACAAGCAATCATCATCAGGTATAATGAAATAGCGACATAAAATCTAACCATAAAACTATAGACAGACATATTAGCAGACAGATATCACCAAGATACATAGCGGGAGCAACACAGGTAACAGAGAGGGGTTATCGTCTCTGTGGGGTGGCCTTAAATAGACAGAGGGGGGGGGCGGAGGCAGAGAGAGGGAGGGGGGTTAGAGAAAAAAATTAGCATATCAATGAGTGGTCAACAGACGTGGTGCTGCACGGCAAGTAAGCCTGAAAATCAGGAGGACACACTAAAATTAAATAACCTAGTAAAATATCGAAATGTAATGTAATACAACACAGAGGGTCGGTCAACACACAATTAACGCATAGCCTGGTTGATTACGTATTTCAAAGATTGCTAAGTTAGAATTTAAGTGTGAACATTCTAAAGAGGACACAGGCAGAGAAAACAAGTCGCCAGAGAGAGAGAAAAAAGATAAGCTTAAAACTTCCCCGTAGAAGTGGTTCAATCTTAATTTTAGAACTTTCGTGACTGCAGGAATTATTATTTGGTTCTTTCGGTTAAGTCACGTCTAAAGATAAAATAATAAATTAAATTAAATAATATAATACGACGTTTCGATTGCAACACAAGCAATCTTATCTTTTTTCTCTCTCTCTGGCGACTTGTTTTCTCTGCCTGTGTCCTCTTTAGAATGTTCACACTTAAATTCTAACTTAGCAATCTTTGAAATACGTAATCAACCAGGCTATGCGTTAATTGTGTGTTGACCGACCCTCTGTGTTGTATTACATTACATTTCGATATTTTACTAGGTTATTTAATTTTAGTGTGTCCTCCTGATTTTCAGGCTTACTTGCCGTGCAGCACCACGTCTGTTGACCACTCATTGATATGCTAATTTTTTTTCTCTAACCCCCCTCCCTCTCTCTGCCTCCGCCCCCCTCTGTCTATTTAAGGCCACCCCACAGAGACGATCACCCCTCTCTGTTACCTGTGTTGCTCCCGCTATGTATCTTGGTGATATCTGTCTGCTAATATGTCTGTCTATAGTTTTCTGGTTAGATTTTATGTCGCTATTTCATTATACCTGATGATGATTGCTTGTGTTGCAATCGAAACGTCGTATTCTATTATTTAATTTAATTTATTATTTTATCTTTAGACGTGACTTAACCGAAAGAACCAAAAAATAATTCCTGCAGTCACGAAAGTTCTAAAACTTGGAGATATTAATACTAAAACTAGAAAAAATAATCATTTTTATTTTAACCAGGTAAGGCCCACCGAGCTGTATAGCTAGTTTTTTCAGAAGCGACCTGGCCCCAAAATGATAGCTCAGCGAAGTGGCTTATCACGTGGAAAATTATCGCAGCCGAATACTTGTAGAGGCATGTTTCTAAAAGTGGAGGGAAAAACAGGAGGACCTGGAGAAAAAACCCATGGGACCAGTGGGATAGCATGCAAACTCCAAATATACAGGCGTCAGGGTCGGGATCGAACCCACGACCTCCTTCATACCAGGCAAGGTAGTTAACATTTTGTGCAGTTGTACCGCCGGCACCCTCAACAGATTTGTCAGCGTGTGCGTGATTGGGTAACCGCAAGCCCTTCCAGCTAAACCATCGGGTCGTCAATAATTCAACCCTATCGGCAATTCGATGGATTGTTGCGATTCTTAGCCACAATCAGATTACTTAAAACATCTATTATTTCCCTCCCTTTTTTCAACCGCCTCGCTTGAATTATTTATGCTTTGTCGGTGTCATTTGCTCAGTTTTCTTTGCTCCTCCATAAGCTTGCATGTAACAATCGAGCATCATTTCCATCTAATTTTTATCATTTGAAAATACAGATTTTTCAGCCAGTTCAGGCAAGTGATTTAGGGCTGTATCGTCAGCCATAACAATAATAAATACTCACCGATGGATATTTATCCGCGCTGGCCACTGCACACCCTGGGCTCAGTTGAATGTTTGCGCGGTGCCGCGGGTTTGTTAGATTAGCGTCTGGTTTTTTTCACCGTATCTTCGCCTCCGCAAGGGGGCGACCTAATCAGTCCACATTTATTCTCTCGCTTAAGAACTCTGTGGGATTCTCAACATCCTGCACCCCCCCCCTCCCCCTGGGTTTGCACGTCCACGTTGGAGAAATGATACGCAGCATTGGAAATGTAAAGCACGCGTCTCTTTTCGCTCGTCGATTGCATCTTCATTTTATCGGAGTCACTTGCCACAATCCACTGTTGGATGAAGGTCTCCCTCAGGCCCAGTTGTTCGTGGGGGGGGGGGGGTAAGGACCGTTCGACCATACTTTCCCACGCTGCTCGCTGCGAGTTGGTGAACAGAGGCACACCCGGGGCCGGTTGAGATATCACGCGCCGGCGATGTTGGCCATGGCTGGGAATCACAATCGACTCGACAGGTTTTCAGAGTGCAGTGCGCCAACTGCTGCGCCACCACTCCACGTATCGTAAATTTCCTTCTTGAAAATATGTCATTGAGAGCGGTCTGTGCATGTTTAACGACTGGAGTGGCGGTACAGTGATTAGCACACTGCGACATGTATTTTGAAAGCATTCCTCTGTCTCGTACGTCTATACTCTGTGTGTATATAAGCGCATGCTTACTCCCGCGATGCACATCACAGGTGTGTCCGGCGTCCCGAGAAGCACGTTTGCATTGAATCGCACTCTAAACCCCGATCGTGTGGGCTCGCCAAACAAACCCTCGCGACCAACAACACAGCCCATGGAGGTCATCGTCCATCCGCTGTGGCCTGAACGTCTGTCAATTATGATTTTTTTAAAAATCTTTTATATTAAGTTCGCTTGCTTGCAAATCTTTCGGTCGTTTTTTAACCCGCTTCCCGTGATCCAATCGAGCTGACATTTTGCACACAGACTCGTTGTGCGTGACAATGAATTTTCGTGAAATTTTTTTCCAGAATTTTACACTGTTTAGGGAAAAAGAAATTAAATATTTATTTACCAATTGGTTAATGCTGGCACACAATCATCTGACCCATAGGTGGCAGCCATCTCAAGCCAGAGGACGAGAGGACTCTAGCCGCCCCGATGCCACGCATATAAAGGATTTATAGTGAAAAACTTTGTTTTTACGGGTTAATTTTTTTGACTATTGCCATTAAACATATTTTTAGTATTTGTCCATCAATTTGCCAAATTTTATAGACCAAATTCAAGAAGAATAAAAAAACCCTCACGAATCCCAGTTAAAGATACCTTCAGAATTTACACTACGTTATGCGACGAGGTGCTGTCACTACACTATATCGTGGGATATTTTTTTTGCCAGTATTAAAATATGAAAAATAAGAATAGGTTGTATCATTTCTGGCAATAAACGCAGGTGTTAATATGTTCCCGTTCGCCTTTTGGCGTGTTCTGGTCTGACACTGGTGAGACTAGGCCTTATGGCTCTCTCTGGAGTAGTCCTATCAGTGTAAAAGACAATGCCATCTATTATCAGAACATATTTTGTTTGCATGTTCACCACAAGTACTGAGTGTGGTTAATGCAGACTTGATTCCTTGCAAAAGGTTTCTATTTAGTGTCTGAATATCGTAACACCACCTGTTTAATTGCCAGAAAGGGTAAAACATATTCTTAATTTCCATACTTTAAGATTTGCAGCCCAACATTGGGTCGTAATAAATCTACACAAAGATTCAAATTCTAACCTCATCCGTCTCTTCCCCCTCTCTCTGCCCTTTTGTTCCCAGCCCAGCCGTGAAATGCATTAAACAAACAATTCACGAACCACATTCGTGAAAGAGCAAGAGGGGTGACAAGGAGCAGGCCAGCGATAAAGCTAAAGCCGCCCATTTGTTTCAAGTACGAAGGGCTTTTCTTTGCCTTGCGAAATGGCAGTGTTTGTGTGGCATTCTCCCTGTTTATTCCCAGGGCTCGGATGCATGGCCGAATGCACACGACTTCGACTGCGCAATGCAGCCACATCACAATTACCCCTGGTAATGGTGGGAGGAGGGAGAGGCAGGCCGGATAAAACAAATATATATATGCAAAACACATGTAAATCGGAGTAAAACAGCATATGTATTGCCTACATACGCAGCATTGGGGTGCCGCGGTGGTGAGATGTTAACTACCTCGCCTGGTTTACAGGATTGCGTAGGTTCGATCCCTACCCTGACGCCTGCTGTATATTTGGAGTCTGCGTGTCTCTCTCGCCGTAGTGGCGTGGACATTTCTCCGGGTGCTCCCGTTTTCCCCTCCACACATTTAGAAACGTGCGTTTGGAGTATTTGACTGCTATACATTCCCACGCGATAAGCCACTTCGTTGAGCTATCATTTGTGGCCAGGTCGCTTCTGAAAAAGAAGCTAATAGCTCAGTGTAGAACGTGTTGTTTCACGCCATTGTTCCATGGTGGGGTAAAGCGTGGGTCACTCCCAACTCTCCCAAGACCTCCTGCCAGTGTGGAAGAGTAGGCCAAAAGTGTCCTCATTGGAGGTGCTCTCCTGAGCTTCGTCTCTGCGGAGGCCCTTTCCGCCAGCAGCGGAGCGAGCGAGCGAGCAAATTGCACGACCGCTCCTTTTGTCTTTACCTCCTTGATTAAAATAATTGATCACCGAGGGACGGATGAGAAGCCGCTAAAAATAGAACGAGCGCGTAATACTGTAGGTGGGAATGTGCACACGCAACGCTGTGCCCCAATGTATATCTTCTCCAGCGTAATTAGCCGGCGAACAGTATGATCCGCCCAAGCGATAATCGATAGTCACCTCTGGAACGATGCGAGCAGTTTAATTGACCCGCACCTGGCGGCAAGGGGATGGGGGGGATGACCCTGCCACAGTGCTCGCCGTCCACGTGGCACTGGGGCCCAGGCGGAATATTTATCTCGTGGGGTTACTGGCCGAGATGGTGACTCTGACGTTGTGTCGACATCTTCATAACACCAATGAAAGTGAATTGTGTGCAACAACAACAAAAACACTTTATGCAGCTGTGTGGCTTACTTTCCAGGCTAGGCTCTGCGTGTTGAGTGGTTTCCCATCGTCTTGTGCCACACGCTGCTGCAGGCATCTTCAGGAATTCAAGAGGCATTTACGCAATTAAATGACCTTGTTTATAACTCTGTTATCGCAATCCACTTTCATTTATCCACATGCACATACTGACATCCAAAAATATTGTCCACCGCCCGTGGTCTGTACAGATTTCTGCTGTGGCTTTGTGCGGACTAATGTACGATGTGGGTGAACTGGTAAACCCAGTTTGAGCTCCTCAACAGCAACGACTGAGTGATGAGATTGTTTTAAAACCCTGTACTGCTACTGTAATTACAGAATCCCAGAGATGAAAGCCACACATTAACCGGCATCTGTGTGTAACCCGTATGCACGGTGATAGCCAAAACAGAGAAGTACATTCGTAAGAGTGTAATTCATAAACAAGCACCTGCCTGTAAGGTCGGTGCCAGATTTCAGATGAGGGTGGTGCCGAGTAGCCCAAAAGGGAATTTTTCATCGCTGCGCTCCTGTTCATGCTGGCTGAGTTATTTTTTTTTGTTTGGCAAGGAATCTTTATGCAAATAATTTAAGACCATTTTACGAATTAACCAAGGGATTTTTTGTTTTGTTTGCTTCCTAAGCCAACTTTGTTGCTAACGTGCCCTTCATACACATATATATATACAGTATATATGTAAATTCTTCCCTGGTTAAATACAAACCAGTGAAAACACAGTGGCGCATCTGCACTGGTAAATGTTGCATCGCCTCCCTTGTTCAGCCAAATTTAACCATCAGGAGCGAATCAAAGGTTTTTTCAACTCCAGTTCACGCGGCCCACCATGGCACATTCTATCCATTATTATCAATTGGTATTTGTTCAAGTGCTTATTCAATATTCACATCGTGCGAAACACATAATTTGTTGATAAACGAGCCCCGTGTGATGTACAGAGCTCTGGTTCAGATGTAGATAGTTCACAGTAGGGGGCACAGGTGGTGCATCAGCCAGTCATCTCGGTCATCTCGGTCAGTCGACCCGTGGCACCTGCTGGGTCTGCCCCGTGACCTCCTGCCAGCGGGCGTTCGACACTTCACGTGGCCTCAGGGTGCACATGGCCTGGCACAAGCGTCGTGGTGACGTCACCGCCACTTAGTGGCGAATGGCGGTTGTTGTTGTTGTTGTGTGTTTCTGTGTGTGTGTCTGTGTGTGTGTAAGTATGTGTGTGTCCTCAGGGGGAGCGGTAGTGTAGCGGTTAGCGCTACGCTGCGCTATGAACCCGGCTACACGGGTTCGATTCCCGCTCACGGCCAACACCCAGTGACGATTATCTGAACCGGTCCTGGGCCTCTCCTAATTCCACTCAGCCTCAAATGAGTACCTGGTGCGGTGTGTAAACATCGCCACTGGGGAGACAAAGGCGGTCGGGCGTGGTGATGGCTACCCACCCCCTCGTGTACCGTTCCGGCCTTTATAGGTGCTCGCTAACAGCACTTGCCCTTGCAGTCTGTTAAGGCTATACTGGGGGGGGGGGGTCTTTGTCTTTGTGTGTGCTGATAACGGGCAAAACCGGTGATGAATATCTGAACTAGTCCTGCCCTAGGTCGACTCAGCCATAAATAAGTATCTGATGCAACGTGTGAACATCGCCACGAGGGAGACAAAGGCGACCGGGCGTAGTGATGGCCACCCACCACCTCGTGTGCCGTGTCAGCCTTAAAAGGTGCTCGCTAACTGCACTTGCCCCAACAGTCTCTTGAGGGCTATACGGGGGATCTGCGTCTTTGTTCTGTCATATGGGATGTACAGGGTGGTCCAGATTTCTTGTGACCGTCCCATTTTATTCTCTAAAACTTACTATATATTTTTTTAAAAGTTTACTTTTATTTAAAACACAATGAATTGGGAGTTACAAGACATCTGGACCGCCCTGTAGGAGCAGGGCTCTGCACATCTACGTCGAGCGAGCACTGATCGACATTCACGGGGGGGGGGGGGGGGGGCACAGGGGGAGGGGTAAATGAAGTCGACATTAATGTTCCGATTGATAATAAAGGTTTATGGGTTAGATCGCGTTATCTATAAATGTGTCGTAACCCTCCACCACCCGACACGGCCAAATAGTAAAAATTGTCGCCTCAAATCACCGCACCTTATTGAATGAAATGATGACGTCACCCTGCTGCTGCTCTATTTAAGACCGGGAGCAGGTGGAGGGCTTCACCATTCTGGCAAATCGCCCGATGAAGATGGATGTAATTACCAGCGAAACGTCGTACTACTGAAACATTTCAAATGATGTTGATTCGCTCTTCAACACACCGGTGGGCAAAAGAAGTGAATGATTTTGTCCTTTGTAAACGTGACACATTTTTTTTACTGTTTGGCCGTGTCGGGTGGTGGAGGGTTACGACACATTTATAAGTAACGCGATCTAACCCAAAAAGCCTTTATTACGAATAATATTGGTCGCGAAAGCCTACGTGTTAAACTGATTAATGTCCCGATGTGATCATGTGCGTTGCGTTCATTCAATTAAGACAGACCTGCTGGCGGCACTCTGCAGGCGATTTCTCAGTTTGTTTTGCATTTCGCGTCGCCCTTTGTCAATCGACTTCTGGATGGATGCCTCCTCACCACACCGTGTCGGTCATGGGGGATTAGACGCGAGAAACGCGTGGAATTCCAGCGAGACACATCGGAGGCGTAGAGGTGGATGTATTTAATGTTTAAACGTTTTGTACAGGGAGAAGAGAAGAGAGAGAGAGAGAGAGAAAAAAGTGCAAACTTTCAAAGGGCATCGTCGGAATAAAACGGGGGGGGAGGGGGGGGAAACAACACGGATAAAGTTTCGTTCACAAGTCCGTACCTGCACCGAGCAACGCAACGCGCAAGACGACAGCTCTGCTCGTGATGAAAAACGCGACGAGATAAGAACTCGCGGAATGATCGGCTCATTCAATTGCCTCGGGCAGAGAAGAGGAAGAGACGAACGAAAAAAACCGTGACATGCTTTGCCTTGAAATCCACTACACACTACCGCAGTGTCACAACGAATAATACAAAAAAACCCTGCAATCCTGTCCCGGTGTAGTTTTTCTTCTTCTAATGTCTTGTTACTTTGCATATGCGACGTTTCTGTGCCTCGTAAGGCGAGAAGGGGCCCCCACCGTGGCGAGACGAGTCGCCGAGTGCGCACGAGGTCGACTGCGCATTGCAGCCACATCACGATCATCCAGGTTCATCGCGGGAGCAGGGAGAGGCAGGCCGGATTAAACAAAAAATAACTAAATATGAAAATCACGTGTAAATCGGAGTGTAACAGCATATTTACTCTTGATTTGAAGCTTTCGTGACTGCAGTAATCCATACTCTTTGGTTCGTTCGGTAATCATCAGGTGGGAAAGCGTGGTCTGCTGCTGAGGCAGACTGTTTTAAAAACATGCTTTCCCACCTGATGATGGACGCTTGTGTTGCGCCCGAAACGTCGTGATTTCTTTCATTTTATACCAACGTGACTTTACCGAAAGAACCAAAGAGTAAGCATATTTACTGCTTACCTATACAGAATGAGGCGCCGCGGTTGGTGAGATGTTAACTACCTCACCTGGTGTACAGGATTGCGTGGGTTCGATCCCGACCCTGACACCTGCTGTTTATTTGGAGTTTGCGTGTCTCTCTCGCCGTAGAGGCGTGGACTTTTTCTCCGGGTCCTCCGGTTTTTCTCTCCACATTTAGAATTGTGCGTCTGGAGCATTTGGCTGCTTTACATTCCCACGTGATGAAGCACTTCGACGAGCTATCATTTGCGGCCATTTCGCTTCTGACAAAGAGACCTACATAGTTAAGTGGGCCGTACCTGGTGAACTAAAAGTAGGTTTAAAGTAGTCTCCGGAGGAGGTGCAGAGAAATTATATCAAGCGCCTGCCGTTTGTCGCAAAATCCCTTGGGAAGGTAAGGGAGCGAGGCGCGGCGAGTGACTGTCAGCGCGTCTGGAGGAGGCTCGCTTGGAACATCCCTGCTGGCACAGAGAGAGAGAGAGGGTGGGGGGGGGCAGCGGTGGTCGTTAGAAGTCTGCACAGGTCGCGGTGATCGAACTCACCAGCCCTGCCACATTCACGGTGCTCGGCTTGCCCAGCTCGTCGTTTTTTTTTAAAACCTTTATATTAAGTTCACTTGCTTGCTTGCTTGCGCGCTTACGACCGTGCAAATCTTTCGGTCGTTTTTTAACCCACTTCCCGTGATCCAATCGAGCTTTTTAGGAATTTTTTTTTCATATTGAATTTAAAATACCAATGTGATAAAAATGAAACTCTTACTCAAGAAAAACTGAAATGAATAATAAAATAAAACCGATGCCACGCATATAAAGGATTTATAGTGAAAAACTTTGTTTTTACGGGTTAATTTTTTTAAACCCGTTTACCACGTGCCGATTTTCAAAGCTGATTCATCACACCTCGGGTTGTCGCCTGTACTGGATTTCCCAGGATCATCCTGTAGGTGAGGCACTATTGTCCTCAAAAGTCCAGGTTTTTGTTAGTTGCCAAATAATAACAACAACAACAACAACAAAGCACCACTCAAGGTAAGAACATTCAGAGGCAGTCCTCCCCTCTCCCGGTCTTGTGAGGTCTTCATTTTCTTCCCTAAAGAGTTTTAAACTTGGCGGAACTTACACTCAAATCAGTAGGGCTGGCGAGTATGTAGCATGCATGCTATGATGACTTAACAACAAAACATAGCGCCAGCTATTACTGCTGCCTGGTCAGTTCAGGTGCACGGCTGTGCGAGTGAGGGGAAATAACGCGATAATTATTTTAGCGTTTCCCTGCCATGTTGGATTAATAATACTCTTACCCATAAAGCCCTTTGTTAATTTACTATTGGATGAATGTCTCCCCATTCCGTGCTGATCATGGGGGTTTGTTTGACCATACTTCGCCACGCTAGTTCGTGCGCGTCGTTGAAATGAGACACATGGGGAATGGTTCGGATATCACTCGCCGCCACCACTGGCACGCAGGCGTTCGTGGTTGCGGCTGTTGCAGCCCCTTAGACGTGTTTTATGACTTGCACCGAAAAACACATTCAGCTGCTGAATAAGCCACCAGCGCGCGGAGCGAAACGTCGGACCTCGTGCCAAACAATACGACCCGAAAGCATGCCAGAGCGTGACCCGATGTGAGCCCTTGGCCAGGAATCCAAGCAGGGTCACGTGGGTTCACAGCGAGTCACGTGGGTTCAGAAAGGGTCACGCAAGTTCACATCGCAGCACGCTAATCAGTGCGCCACTGCTCTTCCTGTGACGTGAACCCAGTTCCCATGTAGGGAGTGTTCGCAAGTGGCAGGAAAGGTGTGGCAAGAGAGGTGCGATATTTGGCACGTGAGTCATTGTCATACTTCATCGTGCTGATGGAACATAATGCGCCTAATGGGGTGCTGGTGAGTATTAATGTAATATATCTCCATTGAGTGGCAGTGATGTGGGGGCCAGGAGGTGAGTTTGAGTAATGATACGTGGTTACCAACAAATGATGATTAAAGAGCTTAGCTCAGCCGCAAAGGCACGGGATCATCTCGGCTTACAACCCTTACACGTACATTGTTGTACTCCACAAAGCATTGTTTGCGATTTGTCTGGCTGCAGGAATATATCGACCAAACATAAGTGCTATTGCTGATCTTGTGCATCGCTCCTTCTGATTGCGCGCTCATTTCTAAGCAAATTCCAGCGATGTCCTTCCGTTCGAAGAGGTGAAAACACCCACGGTTATTTACGGTCACCCGTCTCAAGAGGTACATTTTTAATTCTTCAAATTGCAGCGGTGGAAATTTAATTAATAAGGGATGCGTGAATGGCGATTGATGTATGTGATGCAATTCGATAATTAGAAAATAATGCAGAGCCCTTTGTCAATCTGCTGCTGGGTGAAAACCACCCAATGAAACGTCGGTCAGGGTGGCGATGTGACCATAGTTCACCAGCATGTTACTCCCTTCGTACAAGTGGTGGGGTTTCCCTCCACACGCCGATGCGCCAGTCAAACGATTTAGCCAAACATCCTCGTGTCGAACCCTCCTGAAGAGTAACATTGAGGCCCAGTGAGGCTTTTCCGAGAGATGTTTTTGTTTTGCTATAAAATGCATCGATGTCTAACTTTGCCAAAGGAACGTGTCCACGTGGGTATGAATACTGTCACGACAAAAAAACAAACACCGGTTACGGGCATTTTCATTTTAAACACTGACAACAGGTAGCTGCTAATTTCATTTAAGTGCGTATCGCAAATGCCAAACACCCCATTAATGAAATTGGCATGTAGGACCCTGCTGAAAATGAATCTTGAGGCTCGGTGAGGCTTTCATGGATAAATGTATTAAATTAGTATTAATTGTTATAGTGCAACGTCACATATCCGGCAATTACATTTCTGCACCGACCAATTAAAAGCCCATAACTGTCATTCTCTGTAGACGTTCACATATCCGGCCTTTTCATATATCCACCTCGACCCCCAATGCCCAGCGAGTCGGATATGTGATGTTGAACTGTAACACAACAATATCTTTTTTCTGTTGTGCGTGAACATTTCGCATCGGGGATGGCGCATTCAGTGCGCTGGAGGGGAGAGGAGGGGGGGGGGGCAAACCGGGGGGGGGGGGGTCATTGAGAGCGAGTGACGGAACAAGCGACAGATTGTTCCTGCACGTGCCTCGCTTTCGCTAACTTCCCCCCCCCCCCCCCCCCCCGGGCTTCTCTCACCGGTTTTGCGCGCGACGCGCTTGTGGACGCAGAGCCGTCGCGTCCGCGAGCACGTGAAGAGGCCGTAGCAGCCCTGGCAGTCGGAGGGGCTCGTGCACGTCCTGGACTCCATCCCCGGACAGGCCCACTGCGCTCGCTCGCACGCCGACAGAACGGCACCGTTACGCGGAGGGGCGACACGCTGGCACCACGCGACACGGAGGCTCGACACGCAAAGGCGCGCCCCCCGGAACACGTGTCAAGCGGTAAAGTCACGTAGAAGGGAAGTAATAAAATAATAAAAATAAAACATAATATTTTATAATGTTTTTATTTTTATTATTAATAAAAAGAAAACATAATATTTTATTACGTTTCATTTTTATTATTTTTTATTATTTTATTACTTCCCTTCTACGTGACTTTACCGAAAGAACCAAGAAGATGAATCCCTGCAGTCACGAAAGCTTTAAATCGAAATGTGTCAAGCGCTTCGTCAAATCGCAATGCAAAGGTAAAGGGGCAGCTCTGCAATTGCTTGTTCAAGGTCGCGACTCGTGCAGCGAGGGAACTAGTCTATTCTCTTACAGGGTAATTGGCCTACTCTTCCACGTTGGTCAGATGTCTTTGGAAGAGGTGGGAGCCACCCAGGTGTTACCCAATGGCATGCGGCCTGCCGATCGACTGTGTTAACGCGCAACTTTATTGAGGGACTGTGTGTCGTTGTCTTGCTGTGGTCTGGGACTGTTGTTGTTGTTGTTGTTTTGCTGCTTTGTCCAAGTTTGCATTTATTGTTGAAATATAATCAGGAATTGATCTACTTTTGCAATTTGTACTTGGGTCGCATCCTTTTTAAATATTACGCATTTATTTTTCGTGATGTTTCTCTTTCCCATACTTTTCACTCCGATCGTTTGTTGCGTCGTTTGTCTGTCGTAACTTTCTGACCCACCCCAAACTGGACATCTGCGACAAAGAGCTCCATAGCTCATCGGATTTATCCAGGATGAATAAAGATTATCGTTCTGCGTTGTAACCATTCCTACTGCTGGCTGGACAGACAAGATGGGGGGGGGGGAGATTTTTAGGAACGTGCCAGGAGGTTGAACCCTGCGAGTGTTGCTAACAATGACGCCACGGTAGCTAGCATCCCTGCAATACGGCGAGCTAGAACGATGCAGGATGTTATCTCGACGGAAGCGTGCGCCGATGCGCTGTATGTGGCTCTTCAGCTTAGATTTTTTTTTAAGAGGCCACTAATACAAATGTCTGCAGACAAAAATGCGAGTGCAATATGTATGTAAGGAGCAGAGATGCAACACATATATATTCGTTGTTCATTATATTTGTACAGTGGATTGAACCGTGGGCTGTAAATAATGCATGTCCATTTCACCCCCGGTGCCTGTCGTTATGCGCGGACATTATTTCCAGACCTATGTCAACTGACTACTGGGTGAAGGCCCCTCTCTCTCTACCACGTGTTATTCACTCAGGGGTTGTTTGACCATACTTCACCATGCTGGTGAGTGTACGTTGGTGAAGGGGGAACTTGGTACTGGTTTAGATATCTCTCAGTGCCCGATATTTGCCGTGGCTGGGAATCGAACACAGTTCACCGGGTTCATACCACAGTGCGCTAACCACTGTGCCACCACTCCGCCCCTCCCTTACTACTGGCCATTCATTTAAAGTTAATTCCCATTCTTAGATAAATGAACACCCTGTTGCCTGTATCCTGAGCATACATGTGGCATCATCTCACCTACGTAGGCCGGCTGACTCAGCCCATCATCCCCCCTGGGGTTGTGAAAAATAAGGACCACATTGTGGGGAGGTTAGCAGTGGTTGTCATATGGATAGACTTTCCCTCCTCCAAAGGAATGAGGAGCTTCCTCCCCTGGCTCAGGGCTATAGATGGGAGATGAGTACCACCTGAGTGCCCATCTGAGCAGGAATTTGATTTAAATCGATTGTAAGGCTCTTGGAATCATTGACCAGTTGACAGGATTTAGACTTGTTAATTTCAACGACTAAATTTAAATGGTCGCAAGATAAATACGTCATTCACATGTGTCTGGTTCCATATGCGAATAATTGTTTTTATTAATATGTAACATATGTTAAGGGTGTTTCATAATATTTGAATAACCTACATTTTCTCTTGTATTAGACAGCCCATTCATGGGTTAATCGAGACCCTTAATAATTCACATTTGAAAGTGTTCACTGCATGTTCTCCCCACAAGATGGGCCACGCAAAGAAACTCAATAATTCACTGAAAGTTCCCACTCTGAAGGAAACACAAAGTTTTTTTTCTTGGACACCCATCGCTCGTAATCGCGTACTAATACAATGACAATTTCAGACACTTTCACGCACGAGTTTCGCCCGCAAAAACCGTGATCACCGGCAATGCACGAAAATTTCGATCTCCAGAATTCGCATTAGGACCACATTGAGGGACCCCCGCTCACTGGGTTTCCATGAATAAGGATGAGACGTAATATATTCGAATAAAAAAAAATTACCCGTGTTTATCTTTTTATTAGGTTGCATAACTCGCCGACTTTAAAACAATGGTTTCTCTTCACTGCCCACTACCAGTATCGTGTACTGTGATTCCGTGTCCTTTTGTGCAGTAGCCTCCTGATACTAACCACAACTCGACGGAGAGTGTCACGTGCAAGTAATTTTACCTCAAAATCTCATCACTCAGTCCTTAATAAATCATTTGACAATAGATAAAGAATGTATAAGCTTTCACCCTGTACACAAATCAAACATGTTTTTTTATGAAGGACGTATAATTTGCATTCATCCCATTACCCATCCCATTTATTTAAAATAACTTTAATTAATCAATCGGAAGCACGTTGAGCGCTACTTCTCCCCACTGTCGCAATTGGAACCCCACGGAAATTTGTCCGCCCAGTCTTTGCTCGGCGACACATTCACAGTCAAGGTGAGTGGGGGGGTGGGGGCATCACGCGCGGGAGGTACTCACTGTGTCCATGTTGAAGAGGCCGTGAATCTTGTGTCGGTTGGGCCCTCGGCCACCGCCTGTCCTCTCGCCGGCGGCCGCGACGCCGTCGGCCTCCGCCGCCGGTTGCCCGGCCGCGTCGTTGGACCTATCCGCGGCGGAGGATCTGGGACGCGCCGGCCGCGTGCCGTGGGATGCCGGTCGGGGCCGAGGCGACCTCGGCGGCGAGCAGTCGTCCTGCGGCCACGCGGCGCAAACTGCGGCGCACACGGCCGCCCAGATCACGACGCCCCGAGCGAGAGAAGGACTCATCTCGCAAGCGGTTGAAAACCTGCGACAACGACAACAACAACGACGACAACTGATTCATTTCACAGATGTCCCGGACCCCCGGATTGACGTCTTGACGGAGCATAGCTCGAGACGCGCCGACCTTGGCGGATTTTAAGCGTTGTTGGTGATGAGGACGTCGGCGCATTTTTTTCGCCGAAGAAACAAACAGAGGCCAACGTGTGAAACATTGGCCAACGTGCGAATTGGGCACCCTGAACGGTTCACATCCACTCGGACCATTTCAACGAAATGTTTTCGCTTGCAGTCAGACGCGTGGGTTAGGTACCTCTCGTTGAGGAAGAGGCGAGAGGACGTGGACGTTGACACCAAGAAACCTGAATTCAAATTTTTGCTCCAAGCCAGCTTTGGATTCCTATTTATATTGTCCTAGGAATGCTGTGTCATTGACATAAGCCGAAGTGATTGGTCCCAGGGAAAAAATTCAGGCGTTTTGTTTACAGATGCCGGCGGGAGTGATGGTCTGTGCAGGTGCGAGCTTGATTCGGTTTCAAAAAAACTCAACACATTCGTCAATAACAGTGTGGCTTCAAAAGGGGGGAAATATGTAAAATAGCTGACGTTTCGGCCAATGACCCTTCCTCATGGCACATATATGATAGCACAAAGAAGGGTCATTGCCCAGAGCGTTACCTATTATATGTTTGTCCTTTAAAGGCCACAGTGGCAATTGTCAAATGTGCTCAGGTTTTATTGCCGTTATTTGTGCTCGGGCACCACCGCCAACGCAGCATCGCCAGATGATTTTCTTGATGAGGACTCTGGCGATAACCAAGCCCCGAGTTTCTGATGGCACCAAGCACAACCGTGGCATTTCGAAGGCTGCTTGTGAAACACAAACCGCGTCGTATTTTGGATACAAATTGCTATCTAAAAAAATCTGTAAAATTTCGTACGGAGGCATATTTAATTAATTGGAACATGTTTTTTATATATAGATATAAATGCAATCTGATGCATTAAAAGATATCGGAAATAGATTTTTTTTTACATATAAGCGTATTAAATTCATCCCATTGCACAAATTAATTTTTTTAAATGACTCCGGCGATTGCATTACAGTAAATTAACTTACAGCCCTTTGTCGATTCGTTGCCAAACGACAGCCTCACGTGCCCTATCGGTCAAGGTGACTTGTTTGACCATACTTCACCGTCCGTGTTACTAAGGGAGGGCGAAGAAGGAGGTGGTTGTATTTCCGAAGTGGAGTCTCTGTTGACTTCCCACAATGTGGTCCTTACTTTACCAACCCGCAGTGAGACGAAGAAGGGCTGAGTCGACCGCCGATGGGGACTGTAACTTGGAACCTTCTATGCTCCCCTGTACTACCGAGATGCTTGTGATATCGTGGTCATAACATTTGTGCCAACACAGAGACTGAGAAGAAGAAAAGCGAAGGACTCCAAGAGGCTCAGGTGCCTCCATTTCATGGGGAAATTGTGGATGTACCATATAGCAACTCGAATTGAAAACGAATTCACATAAAAAACAACACAATTACCATCGACACGTGAATCAATCTCTCTTGTCGGCAACTCTCTTCTCTCGTCTCACTACGTCTGTCTTGTGTCTCTGCACATCTCTTATCTCGCTGCTTCTCCGTCTCCTCTGTCAGGTATATTCTCTCCATCCGTCTCATTACCACCTCAATCGTTCTGTCCACGTTCTACTCATTTCTACCTCTTTATTTCTACATCTTACCTTCTGTCAGCTCACGAGGAGATTAAACATCGATTGGGGGGTCGGGGGAGATGGCCCAAAAATAAATTTCTGCATTAGGCATCCCTCCCCCCACCACCTGGCAAAATGGGCCAGCATCACCACCAAATCACCACCAATGCCAACACGTGGCTTTGGAGACCATGCGACTCTGCGTCAAGCAAACTGCGGCGCAGGGCACAGCGACCTCCTCCGGGCGCCGTGTGTGGCAAACAGCTGTCCCAAGCACCGGCAGACTAATCCGACTTTCACGTCGCGTGTGTTACACATTCCAAGCGTCGTGGCGGGTTACCGGTCACATCAACACCACCCCCTCCTACCCACCCACCCACCCCCCACGCAAGCGGGGCAGCGGAGCACAGAAGCTTCCGGGGACTTGAAGGTGGTGCGCGGGGAGAGACCCACACACAACAACAACAACAATCGCCATTCGCCACTAAGTGGCGGTGACGTCACCACGACACTTGTGCCAGGCCATGTGCACCTTGAGGCCACGTGAAGTGTCGAACGCCCGCTGGCAGGAGGTCACGGGGCAGACCCAGGTGCCACGGGTCGACTGACCGAGATGACCGAGATGACTGGCTGATGCACCACCTGTGCCCCCTACTGTGCCAACTTGCTGTGCATTAGCCACCCGGCGCTCCGCTCGTTGTTGTGAGCGTCGCTCCTCCGCCCTCCGTTGTTGTTGGAGGGCGACTGCCTCCAACTGCCCAGTAGCGTCCTTCACGAGCCTCCTCCACAGAGGCCGATCTTGACACCGCTGGTACCAGTCATCGGCAAGTCCACTCAGCTCCACGTCCTCCTGTACCACATCACTCCATCTCTTCTCTAGCCCGTGCCGCGCCCGTTTAGCCCCCTCGATCCGGCCGAACACACGCGCACACACACAAAGGGGATGGGAACGTAAGACGGATACACAGCTGTGTGTTTTTTTGCGGGCAATGGGAAAGAATTAGCAAGAAAAGACAACGCTCGCCTCGGCTGCAATACTCGTTCGCATTCCACGCGGCCCATTGCAGGTGTTTGCCGAGGAGCAGGGTGCATCCTCTCGGCAAATAATACCATAATAATTCATAATAATACCAAGTAATACCATTTGTTGTAAGCGGACGGATTTTGACGGGGTACAGCTCTCGGGAGTGAAATTCAAAGCGCACGGAGACACTTGTTTTTAATTGAGTGTGCCCGTGTTTGAAACCATTGCATCGCGCGTTCGTTCGCGAGACAAGTGCTCTTGACTTTTGACCCACCCAGGAATCAAATGATTAGCGAGAAAAATGGCTCGGTTTTTTTCCATTCTTTTTTTTTTTAAAGCTGATCTGCACTGAATGCGTAACCTCAATGAAAGCAAACATTGTATGGACACACATTGCTGCATTTTATGACCCAATATATTTATCCCTACAACAATGTCATCGATCGCGCCATTATAACGGCATGAGTACGATGAAAATGTCATCCAGTTTGGTCATGCAACTTTTGATAGCCACTTATATATACAAAAAAAAGACGGGGCAAAAATTCCCCTGTTCGCCATATCACGGCTCACGGGGCAGGGGGTAACCAGCACCAGACCGCTTCGTCATCCCAGTGGCGGTATTGACACTACTCTTAGGTTTTTTCGGTAAAGTCACGTAAGTAAAAAAATAAAATGAATAATAAATAATAGAAATAATAAAAAATAATTCATTTTATTTTTTACCTACGTGACTTTACCGACAAAACCTAAGAGTATGAATCCTTGCAGTCACGAAAGCTTCAAACCAAGGTATTGACACTGGTGCACTCGGTACTCATTTAAGGCTGAGTCCACCGAACGAAGACGAAAGACTGGCTCAGATCATCCTCACCGGTGTTGGCCGTGAGCGGGACTCAAACTCCGTTCGCCAGGTTTGCAGCGTAGCGCGCTAACCGCTGCGCCACCGCTCCCCGTGTTATGCACAGAGCACACACGACACTGCAGGACACTTTGTCAATCCCCTGATGGATGAATGCCTCCCACACCGTGTCGAGAGGTTGTTTGATCACACTTTACCGTGCTCCTCATTGCAGGCGTGGGTCGGAGCGGGGAGCGCATTATAAGTACGGCACAACAATGGCCCCTGCTGCCCACCACGTGACCCTACAGCCTATAACACCTGGGTGTGCGTGGCGGGCGCCAATTTAAAGCGCTATCAAGTCTCAACCCTGCGCAGCTAGCTTTAGAGATCCGGCGAGATCGGGCTCATTCCTCGTGATGTGGTATAACGATGACACAAATAAACATCTTTCAAGAAATCAATGGTAGTTGGTGATGCTCAGATAGATGTTGTGATTCAACCATTCGTCAGTATATGATGAGCTCGCGGTCCCAACTAACCAATTGACCGGCTTTTGTCTGTTGTCCAAGTAAGGCCATTTCATGTAATAAAAACCCCTGCATTTTGGAAAATATATAAAAATAATAAATATATATATGTTTTGGTGTGTTGGCGATCCTTCAATTACAGTTGGTTCTCGAGTTATGATGGATAAACATATTTCAAGATATGGATTGAAATAGTATGGCAATTCAATTCACAGAATTCAGCTATCATATTGTTCCATCACAAAGTGATTGCCTCATATAATACAATACAGCATATAATATACTCCAATGTCTATTTTAACAGTGAAAATCACAATGCTGGTCAGTGTAGAATCTGCAAAATGGTCAATACCCTGTAACACTATGCCATATATCTTACATGAACACATGTCAGAGCCTCAAGATTCGCGTTCATATTTCCTTAAAATAGATCCTGGTACCCACTTACTGATAGGACCCACTCACACATGGGACCCTCATTTAGAGTTGAGCCCCACTGAAAACGTGGCAACTACTCACACACGGGACCCACTTAAGCCAGTTCCACCCCCTCTTCCCTGGCCCACCTGTCCCCAGACCCTACAGGGCTGGCTGTGGATGTGGTCAGTGGGCAGGGAGGGCGATCGAGAGGGAACGCGCTTGTGTGGGTGAAGGGAGCGGTGGTACGGCGGTTAACGCACTGCGCTACAAACCCGGCGACCCGAGTTCCATTCCCACTCACGGCCAACATCAGTGACGAATATCTGAGCCAGGTTCTGGGCCTCCCCTAGGTCGACTCAGCCTCAAATGAGTACCTGGTGTGGTGTGAACATCGCCACTGGGGAGACAAAGGCGGTCGGGCGTGGTGCTGGCCACCAACCCCCTCGTGTGACGTTACGGCCTTCATAGGTGCTCGCTAACAGCACTTGCCCCTACAGGCTATACGGGGGGGGGGAATCTTTGTCTTTGTGAAGGGAGCGAGAGGGGGGGGGCCCGGGGAGGTTGTAGAGATGCGGCGGCTCCACCTCATGTTTAGTTTGTGTTGCCCCCCCGCCCCCCGCACCTCCTATGAGCACGGTTGGCTACGTACGGTGCGAAAGAAGTTCAACATACATACACACGTACATACACACGTACGTGTTCGGCTGCGCACCTGTAGGCGCGCTATCGCCGCGTGGGATCTGCAGGCTCCCAGGCGGCGAGAACCCCTTTCTCGGGTGTCCCTCCTTGCACGTGTCCCCTTTGTTCGGGGCATTCCGGGCGACGCCTTCCACCCGAAAACACCACCTGCAGAGTGGTCGCTAACAAAGAGGAACAAAACAATAATAATGAGAACGACGACGATAGCGCGGAGAAAGAAACCGGCACGCGCGCTCATCGGAGTGCCCGAAACTCATTGCAGGAAAAATTATATTTGGGATTTTGAAAATATATATTAAAAGAGGAAGAAAACTACATATTTTTTATTTTAATTTCATTCTGAACTTGTATTAATACTTTGAATAAATTAGTATTTCCCCCCCACCCAACCACAATAGTAGGGCAGTCTGAAACTAGAACCTCAGTCACCACTCGCAAGTCTGATTTCATCATCCGCGATGACAGCAAGAGCGGCGTAGATGTTACCCGAGTTAGAAATCAACCGGGTAAGGGCAGGATGCCTTGTTCATTTCACCAGATTTTACGTTCTGTGATTAACAAAAAACAATCCTCGTTGTATGGAAGACAAAATTACAAGAAAGGCATTGGGACAGTTGGTGTTTTTTAAGAAGGCAATTTATGATACGTGGACTGGTGGCACACCGGTTGTGGCTATACGCTACGATCCCTGCCAGCTGCGTGCGATTCTCAGCCAAGGCTGACATCAGGCGCACCTGATATCCGAAGCGGTCCCGAGTGTGCCCCCTTCACCCACCCGCACTGACCAGCGTGGTGAAGTATGGTCAAATTACCCCCACGACCCGACATAGCATAGGCAAGCCATTCATCCGGCAGTGGATTGATAACAGGGCTGTAGTACATGCATAAGTAGTGTACAAGTTCTCATACCTAGCTGCTCAAACGCTCACAGGCCATGCAAAATATACCAAAAATAAAATGACACTGCGTTAGCCGTTGTGCACAAGTACGAACAACAACAACAACAACAACTCAACGCATTGGTCAGTAAAACACTGCCCCGAATGTGGAACGAATATAAAACAGCTGACGTTTCAGGCAATAGCCCTTCAGCAGAGTGATTGCGGCGCGGCGCTGAGAATTAAAATAAACGGAACGTTTCGCGACAGCCTCTGGGTGGGTGGGGAGCGTGTGTGGAGATTGTTTATCCAAAGAAATCGCGTGGCATCGGTTTTATTTTATTATTCATTTCTGTTTTTCTTGAGTAAGAGTTTCATTTTATCACATTGGTATTTTAAATTAAATATGACATTTTTTTTTTCCTAAAAAGTGGACAATTTTGGAACATTTTTTTTACGAAAATAAATTGTCACGCACAACGAGTCTGTGTGCAAAATGTCAGCTCGATTGGATCACGGGAAGTGGGTTAAAAAACGACCGAAATATTTGCACGCTCGTAAGCGCGCAAGCAAGAAAGTGAACTTAATATAAAGGATTTAAAAATCCTCCCGACTCTGTGCGAACGAGCGAACCGAACATCAGCAAAGCTCTGCTGCGTGTGAACCTGCGTCTCTCTGCCGGGGAGGGAGCGGGGGGGGTGCCTTTTCATCTCGATTCTGCTTTTCATATTTTGCTGGCCACCGAGCGCGTTTTGTTTGCATAGTTCGCACTTCGCGATGCGAGGACATCCGCAGCTGCACCCTCCTAGCAGGACCGCGGCGCCACCTGTGCCCTTCTCTGTGGACGTTGAAGCCAGCTCAAGATCATCCTCCACCTCCTCCGGCACCTTCTCCTCCATCGCCGCCAGCCTCGTCGTGTCAACACGCGGCTCTCTCTTCGACATCTAAACATCCTCGACAAAAGTGCATTCCGAATAGCGATAAATTAAAGACGGCGAGGAGGGTCGCTGACACGTGCTTCCCGGGCAGCGTAGGTAAGAAGAGCAGTGGCAGCAGCAGCATCAGCAACATCGCTCTGTAAATTGCGTACAACGTTATGGGTCTACGTGCGTATATGTGGGGAGTGGTGACGCATTGGTTAGCGCGCTGCGCTACGAACCCGGCGAACCGTGTTCGATTCCCTTTCACGGCCAACATCGGGGACGAGTGTCTGAACCGGTTCTGGGTCTCACCTAGGTTGACTCAGCCTTCATTCAAATGTTGCGAGGCAAAGGTGGCCAGGTGCGGTGCTGGCCACCCACCCACTTGATGGGTTGCACTTGCCCCAAGTCTATTAAAGGCTATGCGGGGAATCTTTGTCTTTGTTATATATACGTGGGAGAGAGAAGCCCTTCAGGTGGGACAAGCCTTCTTCATTACAGTACTTTCTGTCAGTGTTAACCATGCTGAGACCAGGGTCGGATTACGTTTGGTGGGGTGTCCACGGCTGTTCGAGATATGAGAAGCCCTCCCTCGATTCAGCTCCTTCCTTCCTTCGGCCCATGCCCTAAGAGCAAACAACTGCATCGGCTATTTCAGTCCTGGCTTTTCAATGCGACATACGAATCGTAAAGCTGAATCGACGGTTAAGATGAATAAAACTCTGAGAATGTCTCGATTTAAAGCTTTCATGACTGCAGGGATTCATCTTCTTGGTTCTTTCGGTAAAGTCACGTAGAAGGGAAATAATAAAATAATAAAAATAAAACATAAGACCAGGGCTGTCTCCCCGACAGACCTGGTCTTCCCGACAGACCTGGTCTTCACCTGAGAACGGCTGCTTGCGTTGTGGCCGAAACGTCGTGGGAATTATTTTATTATGTTTTATTTTTATTATTTTATTCCTTCCCTTCTATCTGAGAATTGTCGCCACGTAACTGGTGGTTATACACAGAGAGTGATGTCATAGGCTTTCATCACCCAATTATCAACAGATGATCTGTCGGATTTATCAGTGTTGCAGGCACATCCTTGCAACTCCCTAGGATCCAGATGGCTGTCACCAGGAGCCCTTTTCGAACTCATTCAAGACGGCGGGGGATGGATTGTTACATCGCAGGAGCGTGAGAGATGGTGACTGAAAGGGGGGGGGGTCTTCCTCCTACAGTGGATAGACAAAGGGTTGCAGATAAACAACAATTACAAATCACACGCATTGATCGGTCATGAATAATGCCTGCGCACATGCTCCTCTACGCTGTGGGAGGCGATTAGATAGGTCATTGACGTCCCTTTAAATAGTCCACAATGACCTGTCCCCGAAGCACAATTATATTGTCTATAGAAACTGCTGTGAACAGACGAGGGAATGAACGGAATGTGTGAAATTCCCAGAGCCGCTGTGCTGCTAGGTGACCAGCAGATGGCGGTAGAACGAGCGGGATCGTGAACCCGTCTGTACGGACCTAAGAGCGTGATGATCGAGTTTGCTTCGGATATTCGGCAATTCCTCCGAAAACAATGAATTACGAAATGTGAGATTGGCCAAACATCCCATTGTGGGACCCTCCCGATTATTTTATCATTTTATTATCAAGCCCCGATGAAGCTTTCATGATAAATAACGCAGTCGAATACGACGTCGTAGATAATGTATATTAAATGCACCACAATGTAATATTTACTACACAAAGTATATTACATGCATTCGAATCCGTTACGTAGCATACAATGTGCAGGTTATTTTAAACGTGACGGTGTTGAGCAGTGCGCACATCTTTCTGAGCGTGCAACCCCCCGCTCCTGAATCCGCTTCAAACAAACACCGCTTTGCAGATGTCACCGCCGAGCTGACGGCAGAGACAACTGTCGTGTTTACATGTCAACTCTCCGCCGTGATCCCACCGGACACCAAGCCCAGGCACCGGGGGGGGGGGGGGGGTCCCTGGATAAAGTGGAAAGGCACCGGACCTCAACCCCTATCCCCCACACCCCCCCCCCTCCTGAAAGGTGACCACGGGACAGAAAACAGCAGGTGGCCCCTGGGATGCGGTCTCAGCGTGTGAGGAGACACGCTGCCTCACTCTCACAACTTTTTGACCGTCTCTTCAATTACACGAAACTCTGTGTTACGTTTTGTTGAACTTCTTTCGCACGTAGCCGACGGCGCTAATCGGAGGTACAGCGGGATGCTTTCTGTGTTCAGTTTGTTGTCCTTCTCCCCGATTAGCACGGTTCAACATCATACATACATCATACATGCATCATACATACACCATACATACATCATACATACATACATCATACATACATACATCATACATGCATAATACATGCATCATACATGCATCATACATACATACATCATACATGCATCATACATACACCATACATACATCATACATACATACATCATACTTACATACATCATACATGCATAATACATGCATCATACATGCATCATACATGCATCATACATACATACATCATACATGCATCATACATACATCATACATGCAGGATGCTGCTGTGGTGTAATGGTCAGCAGACTGGATTCGCAATCCGCGGGTCACTGGTTCTCTTCCGATCTCCTGACGCGGCAGTTGCTGCTGCTTCTTCTTCCCACTTCATCTTTCGCCTGTGAACTCGCCAGTATAAGCGGGTATACCAGTTGGGCGATCGGAAGACCCTGTGATGGGGGCAAAGTGTGGGTAGTCACATCTCTGCAAACGGATATCGTCAAAGAGTGCAGTGTGATGAAGGATGGACACATAATCCCCACGGCCCGCAGAACGTGAAGAGGGCCTCATCCAGCAGTAGATTGACAAAAAAGCACTCTCTATAGTACTGTACATGTGTAAGACAAGTTTTTTTTGTATTTCCATGTCTGGCTGTCCGCCTGATCATGCTAGTTGGAATTACTGGCGAAACGTCGTACTCAGAGTGTAAATATTGTGGATTTGCTCTCCAAAACACCGGTGTGCTGTACTAGTGTAGTGACGCATATTGAGTCACTACGGCGTTTAGCGCCAGCTACTGTAAGAATAGTGCAACTGTGCGTGTTAGAGCCTCTCTCTGGCACCTGAGTGTGCATGGCATGGAAGGGGGCCCTAGAGGGCATGCTTCTGGTGAATGTCAGAGAGAGGGCAGTTGAGGACGTGGCAGTCTGGGTGAAGCCGAGAGGGCACGTGACCAGGACAGGATAATGAGAGGGACACGTGGTGTATAGCCCAGAACCTTCTAGTAGGATCTAGAAGGGGGCGTGACCGAGGGCGGAGCCAGGCCACGCTCAGGGGCATAAAAGGGAGGTCCCGAGAGCCGATCGAGGCTGTCTTCTGGAATCAATCCGTCGGTGCTACGTCTCTTCGGTCCTCGGTCTTTGGTCTTTATGCTCGGCATCGTGGGTCAGGCAGTGTGTTACTGACTGACCCGGTTATGTAGTTACCCCGTTGTGGTCTAGTTAACCAGTGTACGTTTATGTAGATACCTTATTGGGGTGTGAGAATAAACGTGTTGCCTCCAAGTTCGAGTGTGTGCCTACGTGGAACCCACTACACGATTAAGAATTGGCACGTTCTGTTTACGTGACAAACCTTACTAAGTGGCTGTGTCGGGTGGTGGCGGATTTAACGACACATTTATAATTACGAGATCTCACCCAAAAAACGCTTGTACTATGGATGATCTTGGCCGGGAAAGCCTACGAGTTGAACTGTACATGTAATTACATATACTGTATCACCATATCCTGACAATCCCCTTCCTGTCCCTTCAGCGGGTCCTACAGACTTGTCAGGAGGAATCTCACGTGAGGTTTTAGGGCAGTTAGTATTGTTTAAAATGTGTTTATTTTACTAGGTATTTGCAGTGCCGGATTATCCCAGTAGCAAAAGTAGCTACATATGCTAGGGGCCCCACACTTTCAAGGGCTCAGCCCTTTCAAGCTATCTTCCGGTTCAGTGATTCTGCACTTGCTCTATTATTATAGTACTATACTGCCTTAAACATTTTTTTTGAACGACTGGGTGTTTAATGTTAGCGATTTGTCGTATTATCTGGTTGTATAGCAAATAAAAAAAATACAATTGGTTTACTATTCAAATTAAAGTGTTGTGTTTGAATATTTACGTGTTTTTTTGTTTTATTTAGGGCCCCTTTATAATATATGCTACAGGCCCCGCACTAGCTTAATCCGGCACTGGGTATTTGGTAGGGGGAGGGGGTACTGGAACGCACGGATCCTGGAGAAATTTAACGAGTGCGAGAGGAGAACGCTCAAAACTCAGCAGTAAACCAATTTGCTGTACTGCCACCTACCGGCACAGCACCTTGCATGTAGAACTTCCTTAACACCGTACGTAGCCAACCGCTCTAATCTCGATGCACAGCAGGTAATCAACCTGGCGATGCATGTCGGACTTGCTTGCCTGATCCACCCACCCTCCGGCCGCGTATACGGAGAAGCGCGTGTTGTCCCTCCACTGCTTGATGTGAGGGCCTTCCAGACGCCTCGCGTTATATTTTGACCATACTTCACCACGTTGGTCCAGTGAAGGTTGAGGGAGGAGGGGAGTTCAGGACAATGGAGATGATGCTGCATTGCACCCCTCTACCAGCATCTATTTATAGCCACATCAATGAGCTACCTACTGTGCAGAGTTTGCATTATTAATGATCCGTTAATGCCCGCGATGTACGCGTTCATCTATTTGCGGCCCCCTTTTTCAATCCGTTGCTGGAGGAAGGCCTCTTTCCCGCAAGCACTTGACCTGCGAGGCGAAGTATGGTCAAAGAACCACCCACGACCCGCCTCGGGGTGGAGTGGCGCTCATCCAGCAGTGGATTGACAAAGGTAGTTAACTCAACAAACGTAATCCTACTGTAGGTATCTTCTAACCGTTACGACTTCACAATGTATCATAGCTTTTAACGCATGTTGCCAGCAATTACCGCCACGCCGTCGAAAGCACTAATGGATAAAATCAAATGTATTCGGAACAAATATTATTTCGTAAATGTGACCAGGAAAATATTAAAAACGAAAATGAACAAAACAATCGTCATCGCACGAGAAAATAAGATGAAACAAACGATAATCATCATATTACCATATTTTGCGCAAATAACGATACCATTCGCGTGGACCTAATATTGTGCGTTATATCGTAGTATCTCATTATTGTGGCAAAGCAACGACCAATGCTTTTGTGAACGAATGTTTGCCGTTTCAGTTTGTACCACCAGGTGTCACCGCAGCCTCGGATTTGAAAATATTAGAACATTCATCGGAACATTTTTACTTCTGTAAACATGTATGATTTGCACCATTGGAACCTCATTTGCCAGTAAAAATATGATAATTGTTTTTTTACCCTTCTATCTGGCAACAAAACTGACACCTTTTTTACAGGGAGTCATGTTAACATAGACCACAATACCTGCAGTCATAATGCAAACAAAAAACATAACTCTGATAATGTGCACTGTCCTTGAAGTTTATTGTCTCGGGTGTGGACCAATCAACTTCAAGGACAGTGCACATTATCAGAGTTATGTTTTTTATTTGCATTATGACTGCAGGTATTGTGGTCTATGTAAACATGACTCCTTGTAAAAAAGGTGTCAGTTTTGTTGCCAGATAGAAGGGTAAAAAATTAACCCGTAAAAACTAAGTTTTTCACTATAAATCCTTTATATGTGTGGCGGCTAGAGTCCTCTCGTCCTCTGGCTTGAGATGGCTGCCACCTATGGGTCAGATGATTGTTTGGCAGCATTAAGCAATTGGTAATTAAATATATTTATTTTTTTCCCTAAAAAGTGTAAAATTTTGCAACATTTTTTTCACGAAAATTAATTGTCACGCACAACGAGTCTGTGTGGAAAATGTCAGCTCGATTGGATCACGGGAAGTGGGTTAAAAAACGACCGAAAGATTTGCACGGTCGGAAGCGCGCAAGCAAATAAGCGAACTTAATATAAAGGATTTTAAAAACCAATTATCAATTAACATGTATGATGTTCACAATATGGGATTTTTTGGGGTTAGATCGCGTGAATTTAAATGTGTCGCTAAACCCGTCACCACCCGACATAGCCAATCAGTAAGGTGTGTCACATAAACAGAACATACCAATTCGTAAGCCCAAACATTTCCTCAGAATGTCTATTGGTTAGCTAACTCTGAATGGATTTAGACCGTCTGGGTCCCATCAGTAGAGGCAGGCTAACTAGATGCTGCTGGATTTACACCAAGCCTCACTGCTTACCAGACTCAGAAGGTGGGTCGAAGCCACTTCAGAATTTACTTGCCAAAACAAATACTGCTGGCTAACAGTTATTTAAGAGTATGAATATAAATATTCGAAGACTCATATGCTGATGGACTAAAACGTGTTATTTTCGTGCAGAGAAGAACGACAACCTTAGAACTTAACGGCATCGCTATGTCGGATGGTTTTACGACACGAAAAAAGGTCAGATCAGCCACATGGCCTCACCCCATATGCATATGATGAATCAGAGCACGCATGCAGAACACATCAACTGTTGAGAATGGGCAAATTTGCACTCTGGAAAAGTGGAGGACAATCTGTAATAAGCGTAAGTAACCGAAGTAAGAGTACCACGATGGAGCATAGTGCACGTATCGTCAGGTGACCATTACACAAGAGGGGTTGCTGACAACAACGACCGCTAAACCGGTAACCGTTTTCACAGCAGATTTCCGCTTCCAAAGGTCAAACAACGGCGACCGTTTTCAGTGGAATGACCGGCACGAAGGCGTCTATCGGCACGTGCTAAACCCTCAAACGGCACAGCGCCCTAAACCACGTCGTGCTACCCCCTCCCCCCTCTTTATAAGTTAAAACAAAGACACAAAGATCCCCCGCTGAGTTAAAGCAGTTTAAACGGCGTCCACAACCCCGTAAGCTTCGCTAGAGGGAGCTCTTAGGGGCTAAGTTTGGTCCAATCTTCAACGTTGATCTGACGTCTTGGAAGAGGTGGGAGTATGGGGCCGTCCATAAATGACGTCACGCACCTAGGGGGGTGGGGGGGTCAGACATTTGTGACGATGTGTGACGCGGAGGGAGGGGAGTTTGAGAAATGTAACGTCACATCAAAATGCGAAACTTTAAATAAATATAGACAACACGTTCTACTTAATTAAATATACTTTTTAATAAATGTTTTCTCCTACAACATCAGAGTGCAGCTCCACATTAAATACGCACTACAATGACAATAGTTTAAAGCGATTTGAAGCATGTTTTTTTTTTGGGGGGGGGGGGGGCAGAGCTTTGTGACGTCATATTTGAGGGGGGGGGGGTCTGACTTTTTGTGACGCCCTGTGACGAGGAAGAGGGGGGGGTCAAAAATCGTCCAAAATCGCGTGACGTCATTTATGGACGGCCCCCTACCCACATTTTTACCAATTCACGAACTACGGCGCACTCATTGCAACTGTTGGGTGGAACAGAGGCGGCGGAGAGGGAGGGAGGGAGGGGGATGATTTAAGAAACATGCCTCATTGATTCAGCTGCCGTGCCAGGAGTTGGATCAAACCTGGGTCACAATGGCAGCATGAGGCCCGCGTGTGTGTGTGTGGACTCTCTCCGTTGCAACCACTTATGGCAAGCTCCCTTCGTTTCTCAATTTTAAAGGCTGAAACCGCTACGTTCATTGCCGGACATTCTTGTACGTGCAGCAAACCGGTAACCGTTTTTCTCTCTCTCACCATGACGTCGTGGTTACCGGTAATACAAACTAATCGATGTTAACAATTCTAGATTTGAAGTTTTCGTGACTGGAAGGATTCACACTGTTTGTTTTTTTCGGTAAAGTCACGTAGGTAAAATGAGTTGTTTTCGTTTATTTTATTTTTTACCTACGTGACTTTACCGAAAAAAACACAGAGTACGATGATAAAAACCCAAATGTATTTTATCTGGTTAAATAAATACATTAAAGGAAAGTAATACTAATATTGTGGTCGAGTCTTACCGCAATGCAGCCATTTGTCAACACCAATCTACTACAATCATTACCGTAAAGTGCTTCACATGTATTCCATATAGTTGTAGATTCTCTGCAATTAACATGAACAATGAGGTTGGTTATAATTCACCGCTCACTGTTACCTCGCAACGTTTTCGTCTGACGCCAATAGACCCTGTGGATATCACGAACATTATTATCGAGTTATGGATTGTTATACCATTATGTGACTGCGTAGATGATAAGCCGCGGGGGGGAGGGGGGAGTGCCGGGTGTAACAATGGGGGTGCCTATGATTCACCACACACACTAACTTGTTGCGCAATGCTGAACGACGTCTTTGGCCCCACGGTGCGACCACGTTGAAGGGAACTGCTAAATTGCTCTTCTCGAGAACACTTAGCAAGTTGAACCTGGGACATCCTTGGGGCGGGAAGGTCGAATTTGAACAGCGCAAGTAAACATCACACGCGTGTCCTCCCCACCTTGCACAGTGACACACCGGGCCGTTAGGTAATCACAACACAATGAAGACAGCACATTTAGATGTACATAGTGGCTACGAACCACGCTCGACACGCCGCGTAGATAAAAGAATGTGTTTATTTAGAGAGAGGCAGTTAGTCGTAGGCAGAAGGAAGGAACTCATCACTATCGAGCCAGGACCTGAACAGAGACGGGGATTTTACAGCATTGACGGCTGGGGGAAGTTGTTCCAGACCAGGGGGTCATCAACCAATATCACAAGAAGAGACGCATTTTGCGAATAACGTCACCAAGCAGCCTTTGAAGAGACGCATGCGGCTCTGGATTCGCAGGCTGCCAACCTCTGCTCCAGACCATGGGCGCAGCATTGGAGAATGAGTGATGTGTGGAATATGTACTCATCGTTCAAGTCCATTTGACAACTTTACAGCGTTTGTGCATTTAGCCCTGTCCGTTTGTCTACGTGTCCCACTATCCTTCTGTCTGTGTCGCCCAATAGAAAGCTGGCGAGATATTAATGAGAGAGAGAGAAAAAAAAACGATCACCCAATTGATCAAAGAGTCCATACTCTTTGTTTTTTTCGGTAAAGTCACGTAGGTAGAAAAATAAGGACGCTTGTGTTGCGACCGAAACGTCGTGATTTAATTGAGTTGATTTCATTTATTTTATTTTTTACCTACGTGACTTTACCGAAGAAAACAAAGAGTATGAATCCTTGCAGTCACGAAAGCTTCAAATCTAGAATTGATCAAAGAGTCACACACAAAAAAACTTGGCGAGAATAAAACCAGAGCTAAAAGGTTCGCCCTGCAGGTCGAGGCGATGACCTCATTACGTGTGACATCTTGCGAATTCCCACGTGGTGAGAAGACAGTACAGTCTATCACGGTCGTGCTTCTCGGGGGGTAACAGCATCGATAATTATCATAATTATTACACACACACCAAGTACAAGTACGTGCTGAAAGCTTTCTATGCACAGAATCCATGGACATGCATTCGTTTTCTCTCTTGCCTGCTTGTTTTATCCATCCCATTATCCATTGCATTTGTTGGGTAAGCAGTGCAAAGGAAACATAGCCACTGTATATGACTTTGTGACATCCCAAAGTCCACGAACAGGGACCTCAAACTAGCTTGGACTTGTTGTAGTGGTGGGTGTGTCAAGGGAGTTAACACAGGCAGCCTTTTTTTAACACCTCTAGAACTCCATCACCTTCCAAATGTTGCACTTATATCATCGTCATTAATCATCAGTCATCATTCTTAAACAAAATCGGCCTGAATGCGCTCGAATCTGCAGGATCTCGGAAGCTACGCAGGTTTGAGCCTGGGTAAAACTTGGACAAGACCCTGGCTGGGAATCCCACGTATTGTCGGCTTGGACTGCCAGGTGGCCAGTGGATGGAAGTACGGCAGAGAATTATTGAACGTCTCTGTGCGCACTTTGAGTGCGATCCTCCTGTAAATGTAGATTTTCTCCAAATACTCCCATTTCTCCCCCACACGCAAAACACTCATTACTGGAAGTGGACAAATATCCTATTGCAGGGCCTTTGTGAAAAATATTTTTAAGCCTCGAGAATTCCTGAACGAATGCCAATACGAGTGTTACTAATCATGCATCACAGCACTTAAGATCGCAAAGCTGCCCAGCCAATCACAGATGTTTTTATTTATTATGTCATTATTAATGAGTGAAACTACCTAATGGGTAATGTATTATGGATAATGTATTATTACTTTTTTACAAGTGGGCATCATCTATCAGAGTACTGGCATCCCGATACAAACGTCAAACAAATGATTACAGTTTTACTTTTAATTGATGCAATTAAAATTAAACGGTCATGTTGTGACGTTGGCAAACGTAACAGTTTAAATTTTTTTTATCGATGTTTATATTCTGTTATCAGGTGGACTTTTTCTCGTGTGCCCTACTAAAGCGAGTTCCCCATTTGAGGATGTACACGAAGATCTATCTGTCATTCCACTGCTGGATGCGGGGTCTACCCCGTGAGATAACATGACCACCACCACCACGCTGATGATCAGTGCGGAGTTGTGGAAGGTGGCACTCTCATAATAGATTAATGTTGTACTTCTTTCCCACCGTACGTAACCAACCGCGCACATCGGAGGTGTGGTGGAAGGGCACCAAACCAAACGTAATAAGTATAACTCGTAAAAACAAAGTTTTTCACTATAAATCCTTTATATGCGTGGTGGCTAGAGTCCTCTCGTCCTTTTGCTTGAGATGGCTGCCACCTATGGGTCAGATGATTGCATTGCACCATTAAGCAATTGGTAATTAAATATAATATTTTTGTCCTAAAAAGTGTAACATTTTGGAAAAAAATTTTCACGAACATTAATTGTCACGCACAACGAGTCTGTGTGGAAAATGTCAGCTCGATTGGATCACGGGAAGTGGGTTAAAAAACGACCGAAAGATTTGCACGGTCCTAAGCAAGCAAGCGAACTTAACATAAAGGATTTAAAAAAGCAGTTCTACATGGAGGTGGGAGCACAGAAGAACAGGACAACCGTGGCTGTTGGAGCTCTGCAATGCACCAGCCATGTTTTCCCGCAGCCAACCGTGGCACGCAATCTGCCATGAAATGTCCGTGCCTTATTTCCATACAGAAGTTGACATCCGTCATGAAATAAAAAGCGTACACCGTTGTTAAGAAAACAGGGACGAATGACTGATTGGAAAGATAGCAACTACTGAAGACTTATTCAAATACAAACCTGACCAACGAGATGGGACACTCGAGAAAAAAATGTTCCTTTGAACTTTGGTGAAATGGCTTCAAAACGTGGTATGCATAAGATACATTAAGTGGTTTTAGTTTTATTTTAATAAGCCCATTGACTTAGACGAACTATTTGGTGGTGATTCTGCGTCAGCAGTGGTGCACACTGCACAATTAACAACAAAAATCAACAGAACTGTCAATAATACCTTGTCCTTAAAAGGGAAATATATATCATAGGTGACGTTTCGGTCAATAGCCCTTCTTCTACGTGCTATGTAGGGTGAAGGGTTATTGCTGAAACTTCGACTGTTATATATTTTACTTCAGGTCTAAGTCCGTCGTGTTATTGACGAACGTGTTGCGTTTTCTGAGTAACTTACACGAGGGTTCCCAAAGCCTAAATCGTACTTCTTTAGCTCCACCTGCTGGCTCCTTGTGTCGCGACCAGCGAGTTGCTAATACAGCACACACACACATCGTGCTCGTTGCAACTGCCTGTGATTGCAGCAATCTGTCACGTGCAGCTTACGTTTTAAAACCTCATTCATGGTCGTGGACCTTATCTGCACAACCTAATTCTGATCAAGTCTCCCGTAAATGGCGTGACTTGTGTGTTGGGCCACGCCTACCGTTAATCCCTCCCCTCCTTGCCCCGCCCCCTGTGAAAACAGACACTGTCCCATATTCGTAGGTTTTTTCGGTAAAGTCACGATTTTTGTTTTTATTTTATTTTATTTTCATTAATTTTGATGTTTTACCTACGTGACTTTACCGAAAAAACCTAAGAATATGATTCCTTGCAGTCACGAAAGCTTCAAATCTAGACACTGTCCCGTGTCGCCTCTTCCTCGCTCATCTCATCTTTCCCCGTGTTTCAGTTCATTTTCCATCCCTCTCCTCTTGTTTCTCATTCTTTCTCCTCCTTCTCCCCTTTGACGATCCGTCTCCCCCCCCCACCCCCCCACACTTTATAGCATTGACTCTACTCACCTTCCCGCTGGTGTCGTCACGGGTCCAACGTTGCCAGTATTGTACGATATATTATCGTGGTATTGCTACGAAGTGGCAACCATAAGCTACCGCACATCCACCTCGCTCCTGCGCACGGACCGATGTCATCGGCTCGCGTCGCAGTCGCGCAGCGTGACCTTGTTGATGAGAGTTTTTAGTTTTAATTTATTAGGTATATCCCTGTGAGCCATGCGGCTCTTGATTCGGGTGCAACCGCAACAAACAAAAAAGACGGAATGTCGAAACCAGTCAGGAGTTTGCTGGTGCTGAATCGATTCTGCCCAAATGTCACGCACCCCCACGCAGAAGGCTGCGATGTGTGATTAATACTATTATATTTTGTTTACGTGGAGAGACAGTACTATATGAAGGGAAATGTCTGATTATATATTCCATTTAAAGTGGAGGGGGGGGGGACATGAAACAACTTGGCGGGGCGTGGGGGACTGTTTACCATCTTGGCGACCTTGTTCGAACTTTAGTTTAAGACTTTATGAGGGTAGTAACAGGGGCTGCTGTAGGGGGCTGTTAATGTGGCCCGTGAGCTTCACCGATTGACCCACGACTGCAGGTCACGGCACGTAATTTTGTGCATCATCCCAGCTCGCACTGCCAGACTTTACGATCACCCCCCCCCCCATCGCCTTTCTACCCCCCCCCCTCCAAAAAAAGTATCTTACAACCTAATTGTTCAATGCAAGTAACATACGAACACTTCTATTTACAAAACAATAATTTAAAAAAACTCCAACTCAACACATTCCTCAATAGTACCGTGGCCTTAAAGGTAAAATAAAATGTATAATAGGCGACGTTTCAGGCAATGTCCCTTCACAGCACATTTTTTTAAAATAGTGCCGTTTGTTGCTGGCCGCTTGTTGTTTTTGTGGCTTATGCCACTGCAGTGCTCAGAAACCACGATATATTTAAACAGCAACAAACAACAACCGCCATTCGCTACTAAGTGGCGGTGACGTCACCACGACGCTTGTGCCAGGCCATGTGCACCTTGAGGCCACGTGAAGTGTCGAACGCCCGCTGGCAGGAGGTCACGGGACAGACCCAGGTGCCACAGGTCGACTGACCGAGATGACCGAGATGACTGGCTGATGCACCACCTGTGCCCCCTACTGTGCAAACTTGCTGTGCATTAGCCACCCGGCGCTCCGCTCGTTGTTGTGAGCGTCGCTCCTCCGCCCTCCGTTGTTGGAGGGCGACTGCCTCCAACTGCCCAGTAGCGTCCTTCACGAGCCCCCTCCACAGAGGCCGATCTTGACACCGCTGGTGCCAGTCATCAGCAAGTCCACTCAGCTCCACACACACACACGCTGTGCGCTGTGCGTCCACAGCCGAAACCCCACGCAGACAGCGAGGCTGATGTCACGCTCCGGTCCGCACTCGCATCATTATCATAATATATTCAGAGCGAGTGCTGCAGGGAATTTGCCAAAGTTCTTTGCATTTTTCGTCTCGTGTTTGAGCCGAGCCGCGCTGCATGCAGCAGAAGGTGGTGGGGGGGGGAGATTGTGTGCGTGGCTGTAACCGAGTACTGCATGACAGTCACACGCGCGCACACGCACGCGACTCGCTTGCGCTGTTTGCTTTAAAACCCACACAAAACCAACTCGAACCAAACAGCCTCCAAGTCGCGTAACCACATCGATTCTACCAGTCAAACTGTAACAATCGTGGAACGACTGACGAGTCGACGTTTGCCCGAATGCCGGTGGCCGCCGCCTAACTTGTTGTAAGTCGCGATCAGACTTCGCGACTCGCGGTGGCATGTCGTCGTCACCTGTGACAAGACGCGTTGCTGCACAGGTAAGTCGCGCGCAACACGTGGTGGGGTGGGTGGGTGGGGGGGTGAGCTGAGAGTTTGCGTTAATTGTTTTATATGTACATGTCGCGCCAAGCATTGAAATCGGTAAAGTTGTCCTTCGTGGGGTCGTCGGTTGTGGTTGACAGCTGTTGTGTCGTCCTTGAAGAAGGCTCTGTGCGTATTGCGTTCGTTACATCCTCGTCGTCGTTGTCGGTGGCAGGCGTTCTGCTTTCTCTACGGAGCCAAATTGTTGTTTACAAGTATACATGCCGCGTATATATATACACTGTATATAGATCCGTGCAGCAACGCTTTCTTTGCTGATGCACTTGACCGCAGTCGTAATAATATTGATGATAGACCGTGTAAAGCATGACATGAGAGGGGGAGCGGTGGCGCAGCGGTGAGCGCACCGCGTTCAGTAGCCGGCAACTTGAGTTCGATTCCAGGCCACGGCGAACGTCAGTGGCGGTCCAGGATATCTGATTTGGGGCCCGCGAACCCCACACCCCACCCCCGTTTTCAACAACTCGTCCTGATGTGGTGAAGTATGGTCGACCAACAACCCCCAGGACGTGACCTTCAACAGCAGCAGTGGATTTCAATGTAGCCTCATGCGGGTGTTCATCCAGGATATATCCACTGCTGGATGAAGGCTTCTCCAAGACTTTACCTTCTCTCACAATCCGACCTGGTAAAGCTGGCACGTGGACTGATGTCGTCCACCGCTCCATCTCCCCGTTGAGAGGTTCTCATCCAGCGGTGGATCGAACAGAAGGGGGCCAGTGGATTATAATGAGGATAACGTAAAGTGACGTAGTGCCACGAACAAAAAAAGTTAATTGCTGCCTGCAGTTATCTTATCAGGTGCACTGTCCGATTATAGACTATAACTCATGTAGAACATGCTAAACATATAAGTCAACGTGTGTATGGCATATACTGTAGACTTTTGAATATCCGTGCTAATGATGGGAAGAACGGATTATTCAAAATCGCGGTTAATCCAAAAAATTACATTAAACTCCGCCCCATGGTTGTAAAGGTATTGCAACTACTGTACTGTAGAGACGATCACGTAGATTTCGGATTCACGGGACAACATTTGTTCGGTTTAAGCACCGTGTGATTTGTATGAAACATTTCCAAGAATAACAATGTCTAACCAGTTTTAGATTCTTAATTTGAGCTTAAGGGAAACTCCACGAGTGATACATTCATATTAAAATCTCAGGGTGCGTGGTTAATCCGCAAATCGGATAAACCGCACACCGATAATTATAGAGTGGACTGTACTGTAAGTTCTGACTCCACACAACGTTTGACTCCACAAACTTAAAACCCCAAGAGACGTATCCCTAGGCGAAGTCTTTAAGTCAATGGCTTATTAAAAACACGTCACTCAAAAAGCAACTGCTGAAAACAAAAGTCACGACTTAAAAAGTGCAGAAGACACCATGGCACGTTGGAAATGGTGTTAGCTTGCAACGTGTCTTTTTCACACACCGAAGATTACAAACAAAAGTTTGCCAAATTAATACCGGCCAGATTAATAGCAAGTCAAAACGTCTGATGTGTCCTGTATTGTGCTATTAATGTTTTTTTTTTGCATCCTAGCTAATACTTGACATCTTAATACACATGTACACTTGTACCTTATTTCAATCTGAATTGTATTCTACATTTCCCTAAAGAAACTTTGTTTTAATCAGCGTGTAACATTACCTGCTGTGACACGCGTTAGAAATATGGACAACATGGTGCAAAAGCTGAAAATATTGCAAGAGAAAGCGTTGCGATTTTTAAGGATGCTTGCATTGACATTGAAAGAGGCACACGTGGATTCGAGAGTTGTGAAAAATAGAGACATCGTCTTGACCTCAGGTCGGCAAGGGTGATTCTTGGACAGAACACACTTCAACACCATCCATTATGCACCCCCCGTAAGGGAAACCCAATTGGGGAAGCCTCCATCCAGCAGTGGATAAGTCGAGGGGCGCGAACGATAATAGAGTTTTTTTTTTGGGTGTTAGATCGCGTAAATATAAACGTGTCGTTAAAGCCGCCACCACCCGACACAGCCAAAGTATGGTTTGTCACGTAAATAAAACATGCCAGTACGTCACTAAATCAGCACACGGGTGACATGTTGGAGAGTAGACACACAACATAACCAATTCGAGCACGAAGTTTTGCCGCTAATTATAACCAGCTTCATTAGGCGACAGCCAGAGTTGTGGACAAATCCTCCTGTTTCCGTCTTCAGTAGAGTGTCTCTAGTGGCTGGAGGGATTCACATGAAGCCTTGACATGCAATAAATATGAATTGAAAAACGCAATTTGATTGTTAAACACGTGGTCTGAGATGCGCGTCGACCAACGTTAATCAACGTTAATCACGATGCATTGAGTCAAAGAGCCCAACGCTGCATCAGCTTGTATTCTGTGTTACATGCTGTCAGGAGTATCTGCATCAGCATACGTAAATACAGCATGCCCTCTTTCCTAATTCAACGTGCCAGGTGATATAAACAGCATATACCAGATGTATTGCATACGTGATTGCGGTTCCCCTGTTCCTCCATAGACCTCGAATTCCCACTCCAAATGTGTTTGTAAAATTCACCCATTCTACAGCCCTCAGCTGTGCAAAGAACTTGAGATTGCAAAAGTGAAAATATTGGAAATTTTTATTTATTTATTTCAACCATGTTGAGAATGCAGTGGTGTTGATGTTACAATGGAGTTGAAATTACAACGGTGTTGAGATCGCAGTCATGTTCAGATCACAATCACGCTGAGATTACAAAGGTGTTGATGTTGCAGTCATGTGGAGACTGGGATGGCAGTGGTTTTGGGATTTCAGTGGTGGTGAGATGGCATTCCTCTCTTCGGAAATATTGCTGAAATTGCACTTCGTTATTTAGACTCTCAGTGTGTGCTGTGTGTGTGGGGGGGACCTGGTCTTCACCTGAGGACGGCTGCTTGCGTTGTGGCCGAAACGTCGTGAGAATTATTTGATTATGTTTTATTTTATTATTTTATTGTTTCCATTCTACGTGACTTTACCGAAAGAACCAAGAAGATGAATGTGCTGGTTAGCACGCTGCGCTGCACTACGAACCCCGCGAACCGAGTACGATTCCTGCTAACGGCCAACACCAGTGTGAACCAGTCCCAGGCCTCCCCTAGGTCAACTCAGCCTCAAATGGGTATCTGGTGTGGTGTATAAACGTCGTCACGAGGGAGACAAAGGCGGCCGGACGTGGTGCTGACCACCCACCCCTTCGTGTGTAGTGCCGGCCTTCATAGGTGCTCGCTAACGGCACTTGAACCAACAGCGTGGCCAGGCTACACGTGGGATCTTTGTTGAGTTAACGTGTCAACGTGTGTTGTGCGTGTTTGGAACCTACGGCATGGACATTTGCAGTGAAGACAATGGAGTCTCCGCTGGATGTGCTGTCACGGGCTGCCTCCCTCGTCAACTCCAGAGCGAGTAAGTAAACATTCAACCAATAATTATTGAACTGCCTTGACAATCCCACTTGCCGCCGTGGGCGGTCGTGAGTGTTATGTGTCCATAACTTCAATACGCTGCTCAAATGGGAGTGAGTGAGGACTGGATCCACGACTGATTCAGATGGCATTCGCCACCGACGTTATCAGTTGGAGATAACGTAACTGGGGTTGTTGGGTTCGTACCGCAGTGGGCTAACCCTGGTGCCACCGCTCCGCGCCAATTAAAGATTACTCTGGGTCAATTAAACACACTCGCTCACTGTGCCACTTCAATGAAATGCCCTTTGTTCAACCAGGTGCGACAGCTTTTGAAATGCAATGTCCTCTTACACAAGGGGTGTCTTCTGTAACCATGGTAACTTTGGTGAAAAGAATATTCGGCCAATTACAGTCTTACACAAGTAATAGTCAGGAATGTTTAATAAATGTTCAATAAAAGAATACGGCCGTGGTGTAATTATTTGCACACTGGACTTGCAATCCAGAGGTCACTGATTCTCCTGGCATGGCAGTTGAAAAAATGGTGCAAGTTTCTCACATCCCCTGTGCCTTTGTCCACCCGGCAGCGGTGCATGGGTGCCCCACATTCACTCGATTAGCAGGTCATGTGCTAATTGGGGACATGCAATTTCTCCAAGACATCTGGCCAGTGTGGAAGAGTAGGCCAAACTACCCTTATGAGAGGCTCTCTAGAGCTTCCTGTCGTGCCAGGCAGTGGCATGAACAAACAATTGCAGGGCTGTACCTTTCAATTTACTTTGTGTTAAGTCGTATTGTCTCATTGCGGTGCTCACTGAGTCTTTTGTTGTTGAACGTTTCACATCCATGTGGCGGTAGCCAATCTCTCAGCAGCAAAGATGATCACCGTTAAGTTGTTAAAATAAAAACTATATTTTTCTTCTTATAGTATCGGGTGTTTGACGAGCATGAAAGTGCAGGCCAAAAACAGTCTTTAAGAGGAGGGCTTGCGAGAACATCTTCGAGTGGAGGCCCTTCCATTAGCATGGGCCAAGCAATTGCAGGACTGCACATTTAAACAAAAAATGGTTGCATAGACATAGTGGGACATTTTAACCAAAAGGCAGTGGCTCAGTTGCTAAAGCGAGTAAGCTTATAATGATGAGATTATGAGTGCCAGCGGTACAGTGTTTAGATCTACACTCTTTTGATCTGATTAATGTGGTGTAAATTGGGACTGCTATCCAACTCTTGACTGATACTATTCATATTTCCACGGATCGAATCAGTTTCAGTCGATCCAATTTATTTCTGTAATTGGATTGTCATGATTGATAACATTGCCAATTATTTTGCGCGCCGAGCCTCACTCACCCCACATTGACTGTTAAGTGAAGGATGTGGGTTTGAGTGGGACACATCTCTAGAATTGATGATGGCCGGTGGTCTAGACTGAAAATGCAATTGCTCCCAGCAGGAGAGAATGCACCCAAGAGGGAGACATCCATGGAGAAATAAGATCAGGAGCTAGATGGATCGTTGCATGATAAGATCATGGTGGAATTGCGAAGACTTGAAGCAGTCCTCCCACGTGCCTACATGCAAATAAAATTATGACTCCTGCAGCTATTATTTAAAATTCTATATGATCAGATACATAAAAAAGTAAATCAGGATGGGATCTGACGTTGATCGGGTCATATTCTTATCCAATCAGCTCGATTCACCGAACCTCTGGCGATTTTTTGCTGCAAACATTTGGTGGATCAGACTCTGAATTCAACAGAAGGCCCTTCCGTGTTGTTTGAGGTCAAATCCCAGCCGCAGCTGAACGAGCACCATCTTTGACAACCATCACCTGGTGGCTGCCTTATGAACATTATGGTCCCTGCCATAGAAATATGGATATTTTTGTTTTACACCAGAAGCAAGACCTACCAGACGGACATGAGCACCGCCTGATGTCATCTTTAGCGTGGGGCCACTTTTACTTTGAAGCAGTGGAAGTGAACAGAGAGAGTTTGTGGCTGCAAAAGTTTTTTTAAATGAAAGTATTTGTGACGCCTGCATGTGTGTGTGTGCGTGGGAGCCACTGTGTAGTGTAGTAGGTAGCGCGCCGCGCTTCGAACACGGCAGCTCGAGTTCGATTGCCGCTCACAGCCAACACCGGTGACGATAATCTGAACCGGTTCTGGGCTTCCCTTAGGTCGACTCAGCCTGAAATTAGTAGCTGGTGCGGTGGGTAAACATCACCACTCGGGAGACAAAGGCGGTCAGACGTGGTGTTAGCCACCCACCCCCTCGCGTGCCGTGCCGACCTTCATAGGTGCTCGCTAACAGCACTTGCCCCAACAGTCTCTTAAGGCTATACGGGGGGTCTTTGTCTTTTGTATTTGTCTTTTGGGAGCCACTGTAGCACACCTTGGAGACACACGATACTGCAGACAGCCACGCATGTGCGATGCGGAGCAGTGGAGCTGTCAAAACAAATAAAATCCACACGCAACTCGCTTGCCTAATGCCGCCAGTCAGCTACCACCGTCGAAACCTGGAGACCAGTTCCATACATTCCGGCGTCGTTCTCGTGAGCCTGTAGCAGAGAAGGCCGTTCCACCTTTAAGCGAGCAATTATCGTACCCGCCACACCAGCGAACGATCGTGAAAAAAACAGTGGTGACTTAATCCTGCTCGAATCAACGATTACTGTATTGGGGCTGGGTGGATTATGTGCATTGCCTAACCGTGTCATTCATGCTTTTGTGTTGGCTTAGGCTGTGCAAAGAGGGTGTCGTTTTAACACGCTTGTGTTCATCCTTCTCAAGTAAGTATTAACAATTGCATTAACTACAGTGCCGACTCTTCGTCCGGTACTCGAGCTAATGCTATTGTTAATAACGATCACGACAACGAATGTACCTCGTGTGGCCCTTCCTTCGACAGTCCACTGCTGGATGAGGGCCTCTCCATGCCCTGTCGTTCGCGGAGGTTATTTGACCACACTCCGTTCAGTGCGGGTTGGTGACGTTGACACGTTGGGAGCACAGAAGTACCGTACAACAATGGATGTCGCCACACTGCACACTGCTGCCCACCATGTAGCCCCGCAGCAGCCGAAAACCAACCACCTGTCGTACATGGACGTGGCCCATCCGAGCACTATCCAGGCTCACCTCTGCATGAACCCTTTGATCGGCCGCATTCCGAGTGATTTGGTCAAAGGAAATAATTACATCTTCTTGGTTCTTTCGGTAAAGTCATGTAGAATGGGAAAAAAATAATAAAATAATTCTCACGACGTTTCGGCCACAACGCAAGCAGCCGTCCTCAGGTGGAGAGCAGACCGAAACGTCGTGAGAATTATTTTATTATGTTTTATTTTTATTACTTTATTATTTCCATTCTACGTGACTTTACCGAAAGAACCAAGAAGATGAATCCCTGAAGTCACGAAAGCTTTAAATCGAGAAATAATTACAGAACGTAGTTCCAGTGTTAATACTAGTTGACAATCTTGTGTCAAACTACTGCTGGATGAAGCCCTCCTCACACTGTCTATATTTATTTATTTTTTTACCATAATTCACCATTCAGGTCAGTGCATATTCGAGGATTCCCAGGAATATTTCAGATAATCCTTCTCCCCCCCCCACCCATGATCGCTGTGGCTGGGAAATGCACTCGGTTCACCCTCGAATTCATAGTGCAGTGTGCTAACCGCAGCACCGCATCTCCTGCTCTGTATTTCAGGAGAGAAATGTATAAAATCTGAGGAAGCTTTGCCTTTGAACTTTTTTTTTTGCTCTGCAAGAGCCACCTGCTGACACTTTGAGATTACTGTCGCCCATTATTATCGACGTCTGCACGCAAAGCACTTCTCAACAAAGAACGTGTCGTGTTCTCTCTAAAAAATAGAGAGTGCAATAAGTTGGCCGGAATGCCCAAGCATCGGTGCATTGCTGTCAATATTACTTTCATTTGCCTGCTGTCCAACGTGTGCAGAATATATATAGTTACATAAAATAAAGTTTATAAGAAGTTTAAATAAGGCGATTATTGTAGAAACGTGGAATTTTGTGAAAAGAAAGGACCTCGCCAGCCACCATTGCCCCTGGCTTTTCCCACCTCTCCAATTTTTGCTGCCACAAACGAAATCCTGGGTGACAGGTTTTTACAACACAGTGGCCTCCCGTCAGCTGCCAAATTACAGTACTCGTAATATTTTTGGCACCGTTCCGAATGCCATGCAAGGTCCACAAGCAACGGCTTGGGTCGAATGTAATTGGGCCAATGCATTTGTCTCCCACAAAGACTTTGGTCCAACCCAGGATGGGGTTGCCACTTGTCCAGTTTTTTTCCCAGGATCGTCCTCCTATTGAAGTAGTTTTCCTGATACGTTACAAGTCTCGTTTTTTTTTCAGTGGTAAAATAATGATTCGCCACTAAAGACGAGGCATTTACATAGAGTTCTTCTGTTGTTTTGAGGTATTCTTATTGCCATAATATGTCCCACTTTTTTCGTACCCCAGAGGTGGCATTCCTAACCATGGACTCGTCATGGCCAGCAGGTGATGAAGGATTGTAGCTGTGTTATTGTGGGCCCTCTTTGGTGAGCTGCCAATAAACCCGGTGATGAAAAATGTGGTGCCCCAGTACATAACAATCTTGGCTCGGTGCCAACATCTCTTCCCATCCCCCATCACCGTTATCAAGGAGAGCAACTTTGCCCAGGCCTAAGATTGTAGCCAAACTCAGCTTCTGAATTATTGTTTTTTTATTCAACGTTTTTATTCTGGATAAGACCAGAACGAATAAAAAAAAGTAGAAATGGAATAGGTGTCCGATATATTTAATCGCGAAATTACACCGCGATGCACCCGAACCCTCCACAGAGTCGGTTTGATATTTTCTCACCAACCTTTCCCTTAAATAACAAAAAGAAAACATTATTTTACGCATTGTTGGACCCTCCTGAGCTTGGGACCCCAGTACAGTTAGTTGTACCTCCCTTTTCACCCCCTGGCTGGCTGGCACCACACCAAGGTAGTCCTGGCACGGTGGGTAATCCAGGCCTAGCGTGAAGCAGAAAATCAATGGTAGTCTCGGAGGTTTATTTTTTTCCAAAGACTTATTTGACTTCTCAGCGTGACAAACAAAATAGCGGCAATGCAGTGGGGCCAATACGCCAACACGGCTCTCTGGAATTTGGCTCCTTTTGACTCGAAATGCTGTCCCTCTTATGCACACTGTTTGGAGAGCACACACATGCCCCGTAACAAAGCCACGGGGTTTGATTTTCATTTAAAGTGCAATCGGTCTTTCCACTTGACGACAACCCACATTGTGGCTATACAGTGAGTGGTTAGGTGTGCTGCGGAGGGATCGGGGAAAAAACACCGAGCACACGAATGCTTGCCGCAGCAGTCACGCCGGGCAGCGGTTAGCGCTTTTCCATCTGAATTCAGAAGTAAGCTACGTTCAACCTCTTTTCGCACCGTACGTAGCCAACCGTGCTCATTGGAGGTGCGGGGAAGGACAAAAAAACTAAACACAAAAACTCACTTCTAGAGAAATGCGTTTTCAAGCCAGAGATGATTTAAAAGTGCACACAGCTCCGGTGGCTTCCTAATATCTGAAGGATCGATCGAGTTTAGATACGCTTATAAAGAGCGTCATCGGGTGCGGAATAAACTTTTTGTTGATCCGCGGGACTGTGTCAAGTTCACCCGCACAGCCGCGGTGGCTGATCGTCTCGTGGTCATCACCATCAGCCAGCCGCTCGTGCACCAGGTGCCAATCCACGTGGTCCGTGGGAAGTCCTGGTGCGGTTTGCGATCGCCCCGCTACCGCCGAAAGTGCTGTTAGCGAGCACCTATCAAGGCCGGCACAGCACGCGAGGGGGTGGGTGGCCAACACCACGTCCGACCGCCTTTGTCTCCCCAGTGGTGATGTTTACACACCGCACCAGCTACTAATTTAAGTCACGTAGGTAAAAAATAAAATAAAATTAATAAAAGTAATAATAGAAATAAAAGTATTTTATATTTTATAAAATTATTTTATTTTATTTCTATTATTAAAAAATAAAATAAAATTAATAAAAGTAATAATAGAAATAAAATTATTTTATATTTTATAAAATTATTTTATTTTATTTCTATTATTACTTTTCCGAAAAACCCTAAGAGTATGAATCCTTGCAGTCACGAAAGCTTCAAATCTAGAAATACTAATTCAAGGTTTAGTCGACCTAAGGGAAGCCCAGAACCGGTTGAGACCGGTGTTGGCTGTGAGCGGCAATCAAACGAGGTTTGGCCAGAGGAGCCTTTGGTTAGGATCTGCGCTGCCCACATTGGTTGCTGCCACGTTTCCTCTGGAGTGATGTTCGATTCCAAAATATCTATTTTCATTAGACAGTACCAATCCGTACTGCCGCGCGTGTTGAGGCGTGACTGGCATGGCGTGTGGGAGGCCTCACTCCACCAATGGAATGAGAATGGCTGGAATAAAAATGTATAATTTGTATTATTATATAGCAACCCACGCTGACCAACACAGTATGGTTAAGTATGGATCTTCAAACAACTCCCATGACAGACATAGCGTGGGGAGGATTTCATCCAGCAATAGATTGACTAAGGGCTTCACACCATGAGCATATTCTCCAGATGATACGATGCTCTGGAAAGTAAGAAGCACCCGGGGTCAATCAAGTTTCCTCCGATTCACACGGTTGGCTACGTACGGTGCGAAAGAAGTTCAACATACATCAAAGTTATGAAAATAATCTAGCCGTGCACGCACACATACCGGATTATAGGACACACCTCCAACTCTTGCTTTAAAATTACAGGGGAGGGGGGGAGGAAATTGCGATCGTAATCCTGAGACTTCCTGTATTGCGATGACGGAATTAAGTCGCGTACATGTACCATATTACTCATGTGCTACTCATGTGGCCCATGCAAGTTTACCTATTATATCAAGTGCTTTTGAACACAAAGAATGGACGTAAGTCCCAGGGCGTGCTGTGTGTGTAGTTATTGTCTCGCGTGCCAATATCCACAACTTTACAGTGCATTCCGCCGATGAGCAATTGCGTTAGGGCTGGGCCAATTGGAACTGTAAGAAGGCGTTCTGTTAAGTGCTCATTGCGGTGATATAATGATGACATTGTTTTTTGATCTGTGACCCGCGGTGAAGGGTACTGTAACGTGTTATTGGGACCAGGTATGGGGTAAGGAAGGATAGCATCGATTGACTTGCTGTTTGGATGATCATTTTCTCGACATCTTAATTTCAAATTCATCCAGCATGCTGGGAAATTTTGCTTGTAAACGGTGAAGTGATATTTTAGTAATGGTCCTTAATTTACCCAGGGAAAAAGGCTCATTGAGTCTCAAGAATCCTTTGCACGAGGGTTCTGGATTCAGTTGTTTGGCCAATTCCATTATTTGAGTGTTTAGTTTAGCGATGAGGAATCGAGAGTACCCGGGAAAAAGCCACACAAGCCAGGGGTATAAGGGGCCGTCCATAAATGACGTCACGCACCTAGGGGGGTGGGGGCCAGACATTTGTGACGATGTGTGACGATAGGGGGGGGGGGGTTTGAGAAATGTGACGTCACATCAAAATGCGCAACTTTAAATAAATATAGACAACACGTTTTACTTAATCAAATAGACGTTGTTTTAATAAATGTTTTCTCCTACAACATCAGAGTGCAGCGCCACATTAAATACGCACTACAATGACAATATTTTAAAGCGATTTGAAGCATGTTTTTTTTGGGGGGGGGGGGGCAGAGCTTTGTGACGTCATATTTGAGGAGGGGTCTGACTTTTTGTGACGCCGTGTGACGAAGGGGGGGGGGTCAAAAATCGTCCAAAATCGCGTGACGTCATTTATGGACGGCCCCTTAACACGCTGATAGCCCCAAGTCTAACAACACCTGGTGAGGTGTTCCCAAGCACATCATCTCTTAGCCAAGCATCAACGAAGCGCATCTCTTAGCCAAGCATCAACGAAGCGCATCTGTGCCGTGTTCGGTGGTTAAACTGAACCAGAGCACCACCGTACAGTATTGCAATGTATTGCTGCACATATCGTAAAAGCGGGGTGTGTGCCAAGTTTGAGACAGACAAAAAAAACCCGCCCCTGTAAAAGCTTAAAACGCAACACATGTACGCGACTGCATGCTGATTTATATTAGGTACAGTATGGTGAATATGGGGTGGTGTTTGTTAACGCACTGTGCTATTAGCCTGGGAAAAAAAGCTGAGTATTGATTCCTGGCAATGGCGAACGTCAGTGGCAAAAGTTACGTCTGAACCGGTCCTGGAGCGTTCTTCCACGAACCCAGACTTACCGGGGTGGTGAAGTATAGTCAAATAACCCACCCCCTCCCCCCAATCTAAAGGGATGCCGGAAACCATCACCCACAAGTGCATTGGCAACGGGCCGTAACTTAATATTAGTTTAACAGCAATAATAAGTGTAACAAAGAAATGTGTGTTCCTGGGTAGTAAGTGTTATTTTCTAATCGCTTATGCCTCAAAAGTACAGAAAATTGCCATTATTCCCCACAAACTTTGCTTTTGTTACCAGTACAGTAATTTTTTGAAATGTACCTATTTTCAATGAGTAAACGTGTGCATTTGTGTCATTCCTTCACGTAAAGTCCTGGTGACAAAAGCAAAGTTTGTGGGGGGGGGGACAATAGCCATTTTCTATACTTTTGAGGCATACGCAATTAGAAAATGACACTTACTACCCAGAAACAAAAATCGTGTTACATATGATAATTAATGAGTACATTTGTGCCATTTTTTTTGGCAGCAACACGCCGGGACAAATCCGCCGTGGGAAAACTCCCGAGTGTGTATTTTTTCACAGCTCTTCATGAAGCGTACAGGGGAGGGGAGGAGGGGAGGAGGGGCGCGTGTGTGTCGGTGCGTCGTCGCCAAATGCGCTCCGCTGTGTTTGAGAGAAGATCGACCTTTAGGCGCGCTAACGTTTCCCGAGCGCGGGCGTTGTTTTATGACCAAACATTCGACGAGACTGTTCGTTTTTTTTACATTTTCTGGCCGTCACGTTCGCCCCCCTCCCCGCCCGCGTGTGCGGTGCGTGCTCTCACGGCCCACTGGGAGCGGCGCGCGGTGGCTTTGTTCAAGTCATGCGTGTGGGAGGCACCTTTTTGCGTGTGGGATCTTGAATCAGAATATTTGTTTTTCATTGGAGGAATCCGATGAGCTATGAAGCTCGCTTTTTCACAGATGTCAACTTGGAGCGGGTACGAACGTTACAACAACAAAAAAATACAAAAACACGATCAGGGACCTCCTCTACTTACGAACTAGTAGTAGGTTTTTACCCTTTTAAACTGGTACAAAACTGACATCTTTATTCAAGGCATCATGTTTGCAATAACCACAACACAAGTAGTCAAAAAAGCAAACAAAAAGAAGCAACTCTGATAATGATAATAATATGCTTCTTTTTGTTTGCTTTTTTGACTACTTGTGTTGTGGTTATTGCAAACATGATGCCTTGAATAAAGGTGTCAGTTTTGTACCAGTTTAAAAGGGTAAAAACATACTACTATATTTTGCCACTGGTAAAAGAGATCTCATAGTGTACTTACGAAATAGTTAGGTTCCAGAGGTCTGTTCGTAAGTCGATTTGTTCCAACTGTACTGTTGATTCCAAACACGTTGTACGGCATGTACACCAAACACTGGGGGTGGCTTTAAAAGCTGTATAATCTCATGTAGATATCGATGCCACTGGTTCTTCACGTTCTGCAGATGTAGATGCCACTGGTTCTTCACGTTCTGCAAATGTAGATGCCACTGGTTCTTCACGTTCTGCAGATGTGGATGCCACTAACCTATTTTTCAGAAGCAACCTGGCCACGGTGGAATGGTTAGCACACTGGACGTGTCGTTTTGCTCATGTTTTCTCCATGTGCTGGCATTGCTGTGAATTGTTTTTATCTGGTTTGCTTTTTGAAATTTTGGTGACCCACCAGTCGCTCTTGCAAAGGAGACTTTACCTGGGCTCTGAGTTCTCACCTGGTTTAAACAGAAAAAAAATCTTGACTTGACTCCAACTGGCAATGCATAGCTTGATAGTTTGAATCAATCTCCTGGCATGGCTGTTGAAACAATGGGAAAAAAAATATTCCTTCTAAAATCCTCCTGTGTTTTGGTAAGGTAAAGGTAAGCGTACTCGCACTGGCTGGCAATCGTTGAAGAGTAGGCCAAATACACTGCAGAGGGCCTCCCTTGAGCGCCTTCCAAGTGGAAGCAATTGCAGGGCTGCGCCTTCACCGTTTTACCACCAGCTCATGAAGTGCTCGCTTCCATACGTACGTTGAACTTCTTTCGCACCGTACGCAGCTAACAGTGCTAGTCGGAGGTCCATGAGATCGGGACGTGCGGGATCGAGAAGAATGACGAGAATGATCTCAAGGGGGATGATGTTTACACGAGCCCCAACTCACTGCCCCTGTTATGAATGTTTGTGTTTGCTGCCATGGGTTGCAGTCATGCATGACAAAGCATAACAATATGGATTCATTTAGTGCCTGATTGTGACCAAATCTCATGACGCCGTACAGAAACAGAGGGCATATTTACTTTCGCGAGAGGCGTAGGGAAAAAAAGGTCTCTGTTTGCATGGACGTCAATAGTGGCAGACGAGTTGATGGCATTGGCGGCTGGGGGAAGGGAGATACATCCAATGGGGACAGCAGAAGAGAATGAGCGACCTCCCACTGAGCAAAGGTGGACTGGGGGCTTTGACAGAAAGCATTGGTAGCAGGAGTGGAGGATACGTGGAGATTAGAGTGAGATAATAGGGGAGAGGTAGGAGAGTGCGTGGAGGTGAGTAGAGTGAGATCAGGGGAGAGGGGTAGGAGAGTGAGATGAGAGGGGAGATAGGTAGGGGGGGGGGGGTGAAGATGCGGTCGAGTGATATGAGGGGAGAAAGCTAGATCGGATTTTGAAGACTGGATAAGAAACCCAGTGGAGGAATTGGAGCCAGTTAAGAAGTTGAGACTAATGATGACTGAGAGTTGCTTGCTGCGGTACATGTCTCCATAAAAAAAAATACCGAGACTGCTTTTCCACACCTTGTTGCTGTGCAATGGGACTGATGCAAGTTTAAAGCGGCGTAATGGCGAGATATTACTTTACCGTACAGTAATTGGCAATAGGTGAATGCATCATGCAGATTCTCAGAATTGGTCTCCAAGTGACCGTGTATAAATAGACCCCAATGATAAATGCAGCTGAAGTGGAAAGAATGGGTCACGTATACTGAAAGGGCCTTGTTGTATCGGCCACTGGGAATTAGCGAGTAAACGGTACGCACAGCCCCGCCAGTGCAGCCGTCATGCCACCTAAATTATAGCCAATTGTGAGCCAACGCCTTGTTTAGTTCTCATTAACGAGAGGCCCAGCAATCGCAGATTGACGGTGATGTCATATGGAAATGGCTCTGGGAATGCCCAGACACCACAAGCTTAAAGGTTTTGTTTGACGTGCTGACGACTTCTATCCATAGAGCGAGGAGGCTGACACTTGAAATAAATAAACCGAAAAAAGATAAAGGCGCGGCCCTGCAATTACCTGCTCATTCCCCTGTTGCAGCAGGGCCTTCACTAGAGGGAGCTCTAGATAGCCGCTCTAGAGGCGATTTTGCCTACTGGCCAGACGTGAGGTGGAAGCATCCACACGTTACCCCACCACACACAACCTTGCCTGATGTACACCATTTATAATAATACTGCTGCGTGGACAGAGGTGGTGGTGTGGCAGGGTTGGTGGTGGACCGAGCGCGGGCGAGGAAAGAGATTTAAGAAATATGACCCCATTGTCTCTCTCCTGCCGTGCCCAGGTAAGATCGAACCGAATCGGTGAGCACTCGATCGCAAATCCAGAGCTGCGATGACCATCACACCACACACTGTGTGTGTCCCACAAGCTCAACAACCGCAAAGCACCGGGCGGCGTGGACATGCGCACGCGGCAGTGGCTGGCTGGTGGCTGGTGTTGGTCGCGTTATTAATCACCGTGTAGAATGAAGGAGCAGTTGGGGGGGGTGGGTGGCGATGCCCGCTGCTCTACGAGCTCAGTTAGTGTTGCTACGCCATCCGTAAGCTTCCCAAAGCCCCGTCTAACGAGCCATTGAGACTCGGGAGTAGAATGCCAGTGGCGCACACACTCAATTAAGGATCTTATTTACGGACCCCACCTAACGCAACGTCGCCACTTCCAGCCGGCGGCGACGGCGCGACACGCGAGGACGAGAATTCTGGGCCAGCGTTCAAATGATGTGGTGACAAGAGACGTTTAATTCGCAATGCCCCCCCCCCCCCCCCGAGTTGCTATGGGAGCCTGGACACATTCCCAAAGGTTTGTGATGTGCGACTCGTCCCACCCACCACGCCACCACTTTACTTTGTCATCCAACCAACCGCCCCAGTCTGTGTTTGTTGTTGTTGCTGTCGCCGTTAATCGCACGTGACCTTTGCTTCATTGCAGAGAGGCACAGTCGCTATCAACAATTTACACAGGTGCCAGTGAGCACGACACGCCAACGCACACGCAAGATTGCTTCGATTCCTCCTGCACCACGGGAGGTTTCAATGTCATCTACACTGCATGCAGCATTTGCTACGTGGCAGACTTTTCATCGACTGTCTGTATTCGGGACCTCCGATTAGCACGGTTGGATACGTACGGCGAGAAAGAAGTTCAACATATATTCGTGGCTGTTACAGCTTCGAAATAAAATGTACGGCCCTCTTGTTAAGCCAGTCGCTCGATGAATGGGGTTTCTCCATGACCCGCCAGTTATTGGGGGTTCATTTCAACATATTTCACCTTGCTGCTCAGTGTGTATTGGTGAAGAGAGGGCAGAATCGACACATGAGCATAGAAGTACAGTACAACAATGGGCGTTTTCCGAAACGGCTGATCAAAGTACGTATTTAAAAAAAATTAATGTGCAATTTACAGCCGCTCGTCAAATCCACTGCTGGATTAAACATCTCCCCATGCCACGTCGATGTGTGATGATATTTCAACGCGGCTGTCGATTGGGCCAATTACAAAGGGCGGTGGCCCACGACCGCTTTAGATATCGCCTCTGATGTTGGCCCTGGTGGGAAGCTTAATTCAAGTGGCCGGGTTCATAGTGCAGTGCACTAACCATTGCGCCACTGGTTCCATCCCACGCACTGTTTTACTGCGCAGCAAAATTGGGAACACGTGCATGCGAAAGCACTTAATGTGAACCACGTGGACAACAGTCTCGTAGAGTTAGTGTCACTCGAGAGAAAGATGTAGGTTTGTGACCATTGTAATAGATTTACGCTGTGCTGTGGAGTAGATAGAGGACAAATATGTAATAGGCGACGTTTCAGGCAGTGGCCCTTCGACATAGAAGACAAATAGACCAGAGAGATTACGGGCATGATAGTTGGAGACTGCACTAAACACCATGGGGCGCTGATAGAACTTTAGCCTCATAGTTATCTCTCCAGCGGAGTGTTTCTCAACTCCAGTCCACGTGACCCCCGCCCCCCGCCCTCCACGGTCCAGCTTTCCGTGGTTACCAACCATCAGGTGCGTGTAGTGTGTGCAGAGGCTTACGTTGCACGTGAACATACAAGTTGGTGATCACGAAAAGGGTGACGGTGGAGGGGCGGGGAGAGTTGAGCCGCACTGGGCCAGAAGGCCTTTCTTATTTTGGATCGCTGTCTAGATTTCCATTACACATAGCTCAGGTTGTTTAATAGCCATGTTTATAAAAAAGAAATGTCCCTGCTTTTGTTCCATGCAGCCTCTGTAAACCCTCGCTCCGCCATGTAACATGCGTGCTACCGCAACGGCTGTTACGGCCGGGTCGCCATTGACAAAGCAGCTTCTCAGTTGATTGAGTGGACCTTACACCGAAATAAACGGACCGCTTTACCGACTGACTTTCTCCGGTGGGGCTTTCACACAAGCCAGGGGTAGAGCAAACTCAGTAATGTATACTAAAGCGAACGTATTATCTGTTAAATGAAGCTGATAAAATTCAATAAAAAAAATGACGATAGCATAGCAATGGGTATTAGGGACCGTGGGAAACTCACGCAGTAATGGACTGATGAGGGCATGCTGATGTCAAAGGTCACTTGTGGAAGATGCCTTTGACAAGACGAATCGCCTACGAGCAGATCACCTTAAATGCACCCATGGTCACAAGATCTCGGATGCTAAGTGGGGCTTGACCTTGGTTAGTACTTGGATGGGTGACCAGGTGTTGAACACAATGCTGCAATGAGGTGGCCAGGATATGGCAATAAAGCCATGGCTTATTGGGTCTGTGTAGAGCTTCGTTCACCCCTCCTATATGGGGGTGCACCTATTGGGGTTCTCTGTTTTCTTTTCACATGAAGCCAAACACTCATTATATCATTGGTCAAACATACCAAGTGAAGTAAATGAGTCTCAATAAGGATTTCCTGAGTTGATAATCATTCTCATACAATATGCTGTCAGTCAATCCCTTCAGGGGGAAAATGTATTGAAAAAGCCGAATCAATATTCCGGAAATATAGGGAAATTACGCATTTTGTCTATATTTTTAATAATTTATTTCAGGAATTAAAGAGACATTTTAGCTGCAACTCCCAACCAACAATGGAGTAAACGGCGGTCCGATTATCTTTTGTCCGTTATCTCGACGGTTTTTTCCCACCGCCACGGCCCGCAACAGATCCACCCGTGTACCATATAAAAAGCTGCGCCCGTATCGCTCACACGCTGTTATCTTTTCTTTCGCTGTAGAGTCATCTGGGGGGGAAATCCCCCACCCCCTCCTCATGCGATAATTACGTACACGTGATTTACTGCACGCCACACACACACCCTTCACATCATCCTGTGGATTGTTCTCAGCCGGAACGGACTTTGGATAGAGGGTACGGATATTGTAACCAATTCATCGGACCACACGCCGTTAGTCAACCCATTGGGGGCAGTATGCGCATCTTATGGTTGGGCCGATTGAAGAAGGATGAAATGGTGGCAACAGTGATTGGCTCACTTCATGAAACCGGAGACCTGAGTTCGATTTCTACACGTGACTTACATTAATTTTAAATTATTTCTGAAATGGCACCACCACCGCCACCGTTTCACCAACCCAAATTGACCGGCGTTATGAAGTATGTTCAAAGAGCCCCCCAAGAGCAACACGATGCGGAGAGGCATTCACCGCACAGTGGATTGTGAGCAATTGCGGTGCTCAGTGGCACCTCCCCTCGTATTTGTGGATTTTCTCCAGACTCGCCGGCCTCCTCCCACAAGCCCCAACACTCGTCAATGGTGTTGGCCAAACGTGCCGATGTCACGGCTTCCTCAGGAAAAAGAAAATTAAATGTAGTGAGGCTTTCATGGGTAAATGATTGGTATCGCGGTATTATTTAACAGTATTATTAACACTAATGCATACTTAAATTTCGATTTAAAGCTTTCGTGACTGCAGGGATTCATATTCTTGGTTATTTCGGTAAAGTCATGTAGAAGGGAAATAAAATAATAAAAATAAAACATAATAAAATAATTCTCACGACGTTTCGGCCACAACGCAAGCTCGAGGAGGCTGCTTACGTTGTGGCCGAAACGTCGTGAGAATTTATTTTATTATGTTTTATTTTTATTATTTTATTATTTCCCTTCTACGTGACTTTACCGAAAGAACCAAGAATAATAACATACTTAGTTTTTTTTATATTTTAATGTCAATATATAATATGTTTATTGAATATTAACACTACTCCATAAGCTGATATGATGGGCAGAAAATTTGGGTTGCTCCCAAGAAGGGACATTGCCATGCAAATTCCACTGCAAAAGTGATTGAAAGCACTTTGGTGCCTCCACTGCTGGATGAAGACCTCCTCATGTCGTGCCGGTCATTGGTATTGTTTGACCATACTTCACCAAGCTGGTCAGCTTCACCAAAGCAGGTGTGGGAGGTCAGGACCGGTTCAGATATCGCTCGCCATTGATGGGCGTCAACGGTAATGACCATGCCAATACTGCGTAATTGTTCAGTTACGAAGACTGCCATCGTAATTAGTACAGCTCTGACAATTAGCCTCCCATGCTCAGTAGCGAACCTGTGAGGTTTACTGGTACAGTAAATTGACATTTGTGTAAACAGCGCTTCGGCCAGCAGTTGCCGAGAGCTTCAAATGAAACGGGAACAAAAACATGAACGAGCGTGGCCATTGGCGGTGCAATCTTGCGGGCACAATTTTTCTCGAGTAGCTCCTTTCGCATTCGCGAGGTTCGCCGCCTGCAATTGTTGAGTTGACCCAGTTCATGAAGTTTTGCGCACGAAGCCATGGCTCGTTGCTGGGTGTGCGTCGGATCAAAGAAGCGATGCTGTCAGTAAGTAATGTGGCAGTGGACTTGTGTGGGGCGGGTTAGTCGTAGGGGTGTGTGTGTGTGGGAAGAGTTGGAAAGGACAGTGCATACATTATCAGAGTTATGTTTTTATTTTGCATTATGACTGCAGGTATTGTGGACTATGCAAACATGACTCCTCGTAAAAAAGTTGTCAGTTTTGTTGCCAGATAAAAGGGTAAAAAACCAATTATCAAGAGTTGGAAACTTGGGGGACATGAGTGTGCGTGGAGCGGTGGTGCAGCGGTTAGCGCTACGAACCCGGTGACCCGAGTTCTATTCCCGCTCACGGACAACATCAGTGACGAGTATCTGAAACCGATCTTCCCCTAGGTCGACTCAGCCTAAAATGAGTACCCGGTGCGATGCGTAATACATCGCTACTGGGGGGAGACAAAGGCGGTCGGCCTTCATAGGCGCTGCTACTCGCCAACAGCACTTTGTGCCCTAACAGTCTGTCGCTTGCTTACACGGGTGGGGGGGGTGGTCTTTTTTGGTGTCTTTTGGAGTTGGAGAGACTCGGAGGTGGAAGTGATGCGAGGGGCATTGTGAGCGCGCGCGTGAGATTTAGAATGCACCTTCATGATGTGGCTCGCTAACATCACTTTGTGCCCCAAACAGTCTCTCAAGGCTATCCGGGATCTTTAGTCTTTGAGTGCACAAGGCACACGGGCAGGTATCATGTCGGGGCTGGTGTACGTATGGGGAGGTTGGGGGGGGGGTGTTCATGTGCTGCGGGTTGCCAGGCCACTCATTGCCGTACTGTACGTACATCCTGTTCCACTCGGGGGCTTGCCGAGGAAAGGGGTGACATCATTCGACCCAGCCCCTTTTGTTGGCTCATTGGAGCAAGACATGAGAAATGCGGGGTTTAAATTGGTTAAAGCTGTGTAGGGGTTGTGGTTTTTTTAAAAGCCTCCCGTGCGTTAGAACTCATCGGCGATCTTGTGAGCGGCGTGGTAGTCGTGGAGTTTTGCGTAATAATAACTAAGTCGAGTGTCTGTGTTCGACATTGACACGTAAATCCGTCTAAAAAAAATCCGCTTGCCTTCAACATCACTTGCGCATTATCTTCAACGTATCGTGTGGCACGCACACGCGCGCGTTAACAATGCTACGTCGGGTTACCGTATGCAAGGTTTTCAAAATACTTTAACCCATGCCCAATGTGGGATGTTTCTGATCAGCTCTTGCTGAAATGTCTTGTTAACCCCACGGCGGATTTGCTTCTTTAATTCCGGCCTAATTCCCCGGAGTGTTAATCATCAAACTTTGAACCGCACCTGCGATCATAGATGCGGCCGTTGCTAACGTGGCTATGGGGTCAAAAGTCGCACGTGTGCACCGTGTGTGGAACTTCTCTCGCACCGTACATAGCCAACCGCGCTCGTCAGAAGTGCTGACACAGCACTTGCCTGCAATCGTTTATTTGACGATGCTCCTGCTGCATTGACAATGGTGCATGAGCACCAATTAAAACAAAACATGTAAACATTCATCAAGAACACCCCGACCTTAAGAAAACATCAAGTACGTGAAGTTTCGAGCGATGACCCTTCGTGGCAACATACACTGGGGATAGGGGTTGGTCATGTACTAACATACTAATTAGCAGCGCCTTTGTCACGCCACTGTTATATGTAGGCCTTCCCCACACCGCATTGTCGTAGGGGTTGTTTGACCTGAGTTAACCACACGTGACCATTGCAGGTTGGTTGATATCACCCACCCATATTTGTGCCCATGACAATATATTCGCCACTGATGTAGCCATGGCTCGAGAATTGGAACCCAGGTGGCTGAGTTCATAGTAAAGGTTGCCGCCTGACCGGGTTTGACCCCAATACAGTTGTGTGGGAATTTGCATCAGTGTTCAGGTGTTCCCCCCCCACCCCTCCACATTTATAAACATGCGTTAAGGATCAGGGGTCGGTAACCAAAATAACAAGAAGAGCATTTTTTTTCAAATTCGGTAAAAAAAACAACTCAATATTTCACGAGCCGCAATGCGTGTGCACACGAGACGGTGATTGCCCTCAATAGGTAACGCAGCAGGATGCTGGCCACTTAAAGAGCCGCTTGCCGACCCCTGATTTAGAGTATTTGGCTGCTATAAATTCCCACACAAACCACTTGGTTGAGCTATCATTTGCGGCGAGGTCACTTCTGAAAAAGAAGCTAACAGCTAAGTGGGCTTTACCTGGTAAAATAAACATAGATTTTTTTGGGGGGGGGGGGTGATTTTCTTGCGTTTCCTATACTTTGCACTCCCATCGTTTGTTCATGTTGTTTGTTCTCGTAACATTCTGACCCACCCCTACTGGACACCTGTGAAAAAGAGCTTAATAGCTCATCGGATTCCTCCACTATAGACAAAGATTCCGATTCCGTATTGAGATCTGGTCCTGGTATTGTGCTGAACTTTATGACAGTAGACTGCAAAGTTTTACTGGTAGGAACCTCCTGGTTCCACCAACCCACAGGGGATTATTGTGTCTGTCCGTCCGTCGTGGATCCAAAAATGGGAGGGATGGGGCTGGGTTGAGAGGGTGGGGAGGGGCTGGGTGGGGAGGGTGGGGAGGGGCTGGGTGGGGGTTGGGAGGGGTGGGGCTGGGTGGGGAAGGGCTGGCCACCCCGTGGTGCCCTTATAAAACTCAACGTTTAACCTACTCACGCCGGCTTGTGCCCGCCCTCTCAGTCGGGCATATTTGCAGAATACACCACACCGCCGTTGACCCTGGCCATTGACCAAGCAACCCAACGTTCCTACCAGCTTCCTCCGCAGGAATGTGTTGATACAGCTAGGCTGAGTACAATAGATGAGTTTGGTCTGTGGAAAAGATGGCAAACCATAATACGATTGCTCCAGTAGCAGGGTACAAGGCAATGCAATGCATTTAACATTATACCCTGATGTTTGAATAATATCACGGTATGATTGTCAGCGATGTTTTACGGAGCTATAGAAGTTATCATTATTATTATCATGGCAAAAATAATGGCTCACATGACCTGAAGAGGAGATGACTACATTTCAATGCTTAATCTTGAGTGGTGTGTTAATACATAACTGACATATGAATGGGACTTTTAATGTCCTGATAAGGGCTTTCAGATTTCCAAGGGGAGGCTGCCCTAAAAAGAAGATACTTCTGGGAAAAGAACGACCAGTGGCTACCGCAGATCCACGATGTAATGTTGCTGCTAAGATTCAAAATACACTGTGCAACTTCGGTCGTGTGTGTATACGGGAGTTGCGTTCTGTATGGGTTGAATACAAAGTGTTCATTCAGAACAACAACTCAGCAGGTTGTGACAAATATAAATTAAAGTGTGTGCATAAGTTGGCCTGTTGTAAATGCTTCACTGAGTTTGTTATTATTGTTGGAAACACGCGGTGACGTAAAAACACATTAACGAACATAAACAAATGACCGTATGGTAATTTGTATGGCGGGAGCATATAATATATGCCTTGTATAATTACCATATTATATCTTTTGATATATTGCTTTGCTGCATTTGGAAATATTTTACAGAAGGTGCTGTTGCACGTGCCTTCATTAGGAGCTTGACGATGCATTGCTTGAAATGTGTTGTTAAACTCGCAGTGTGTGCATCGACTCATGTGTGAGGAAATAAATTATTTTCAAGTTCTGCATGGTGTATGAAATTAGCGCCAGTGGACCATGCAGCCACAAGAGACACTATATTCACAGTTGATTAAAAAAACGGATTAAAAAAAGTAATCGGTGACCTACCGAGTACATAAGTAAACATTATTTAGTGGTACTGCTTTGGCAGTGGTGCACAAGCACACATCATAACTCAACACTTTCGTCAAGAACACTGTGGCCTTAAAAATCAAAATATAATGGCCCTTATTCACAGCACATGCAGAAGGGCATTGCCCAAAACGTCGTCTAATTGATGTGTTATTTTCTTTTAAGGCCGCATATGTAGTAATCTGCAACCTTTAGATTACAAATGCATATCTTAATGACATTGGCCATTCCTAAACTCTAATCCAACTCGGGTTGCTGCTGAGGTACCGTACAAAAAATAATTTCAGGTCATATCGTATAAAGTAGAACATCTCATTATACCATAAAAGCAAAGAACTTCATGTAAACGTATTGCTTTTGTTGGTGTGTACCGTACAGTATTGTTGTGATATGGATAAAAGCCGGGACTTTTAATCTCCCCGGGAAGACTTGCACATTTCCCAGCACAGAAGATGACGATGTTGGGAAAACCAGAACACGTGGCAGTGCTACTCATAACCTTTAGATTTTAAATGTTTTTTTTTTAACTTTGGTCATTACAAAACAGAGGTCTAAAACGGGTTTTGATTCCTTACCCGTACCCGGCCGCACCAGAGTCGCAAATGGGAACCCGTACCCGTACCCGGCCGGGTACAGGTACCCGTTCCCTACCCGTACCCGTACCCTACCCGAAATGAGTGACAAACAGTTACTCACCAGTGACTCACGGCCTACCCGTACCCGTACCCGGCCGCACCAGGGTCGCAAACGGCTACCCGTACCCGTACCCGGCCGGGTACGGGTAGCCAGGTATTGGGTAGGGTAGGGGTACCCGGTTGCGACCTCTGTTACAATACAAAACTAACCAACAACTCAAAATCAAGTGGGCCACTGGTAGATTACCAACTCGAGAGAATGCCGCGTGTGCGAACTTAGTGGGGAGTCACACCTGATGGCCTGGTTCACCCCGTGAGCCCAAGTGGCCCTCTTGCGTTGGTCTTGGATCATCAAATCTCTCCACAAGCCTCTCCGCCTCCGCTATGAAACCCCATAAATCCACGACGGCAATCTGACGACCTCAGTGCGGCAGCACCGCCGCCGGTGAGAAGGGCTATCTTATACCGGTGTTGTAAGGTTCTAGATTTGAAGCTTTCGTGACTGCAAGGATTCATACTCTTAGTTCTTTCGGTAAAGTCACGTAGGTAAAAAAATGTAATTAAATTAATAAAAATAAAATAATAAAATCACGACGTTTCGGAGGCAACACAAGTCTCCGTCATCAGGTGACGGTCCCACCTGATGACGGAGACTTGTGTTGCCTCCGAAACGTCGTGATTTTATTATTTTATTTTTATTAATTTAATTTCATTTTTTTACCTACGTGACTTTACCGAAAGAACTAAGAGTATAAGTGTTGTAAGGCCGTGCTCATTACACACAAAGCGCTTGCCACAAGTGAACCACGATACCTTGCTGATCCTCGTCAAGGAGCATAAACCATCATCACGCGAACTCCGGTCACCCTCGCAGAATTGGCTTTTGGCTGGCCATCGAACAAAGACGGTCACTGCGTCGTGCGCTTTCAGATGCGCTTCTGCGGCCGTCTGGAACGCTCTTCCTTCCAATATTAGGAAGCCACCGGAGCTATGCACTTTAAAATCGAGATGGAAAGCAATGTTTTGTTAAAGCTGCTTTGTGTATTCAGTTTGTTGTCCTTTCCCCGCACGCCTGATTAAATAGCATGGTTGGCTACGTACGGTGCAAACGAAGTTCAACATATATACGTATGTAAAATTAAGAATAGCCCAGTGTGTGACTTGCAGTCACCAATCTCAAACCACGGACCATGTAGTAAAGCCACTGCCCGCTTCGATCACTCCCCAGCAGCATCGCAGATATTCACCATGAGGCTGCTCCTGAAGCTGCCCATTGGCTCAATCACCAACCTGAACATGAACGTAGAAACGTGAATTCGCTACCACACGAAAGGCAGAAATCTGGATATTTTTGCGTTCAAGTCAGTCAAGTAGATTTGTCAAATGTCAGGTGAAACTTCTTATGTTTTCCCAAGCACGTGCGTGCTTTCATATCGTCTCTTACCGATAGGGGTCACAGGAAGAACAAAAACACGTGGTGTGCTTGTATTTTTTTGTTCCACAAGGTGGCTGCATCGTACAGTTTTGATGCGGGTCTGAGAAGTCACCCTAATTCCCTACGTGGCCTCCCAGCTCTGGTGTTGCGCACATCAAAGGCATTGTCAAGGTTAGGGGAATGAATTCGGTGGCGGGTGTTGAAAGGCAATTGTGCGTCTCTATTAATAAAGGAGGCCTGTTGAATGAGAAAGCACACCACTCACCCCTGAACTCATTATGGCAATTTGTGTCAAATCGTAAGTGTGGGCACATATGTAAAAGATATACTCTACATAATACATATATACATTCTAATTCGTATAGAAATAATGTTGGATGAAAAAACTACAGCTATGTTTATCGTGATATTTTATACCGTCTTATTTAATACGGCGCAGCATTTTGTTACGCGTAAGTATTTAAAAAATACAATCTAAAAAAAAATACGTTTACCGATAAGGCTGACTTTTAGCATCCTTGGTCCAAGTATAACGGGCGCTCTTACAAATTGCCGCATCGACGGTGCAGGTGCAATGCTGTGGATTATTGAAACGCTAAAAGGTCACCCAAACACCAATGACCAAGAGTTCAAAGTAGAACGGTAGGCGTGAGCTTTGTAGTTGGAAATGAGGAGGCGGATTCATTTTGAATGCAAACACAACTTGGGAGATTCTGCCCTGCCTTTAATAAACGGTTTATTCACAGGGAAACATGGGCAAATGTTTAATGCCTTTCAGATGTGCTTGCAAGTCCTTTGAACATGGCAAGTGTTGTACCACGCTCGACACAAAGCGCTCGTTGTTTTTTTTTTTCGAAACTGACGGAACTTTTGTTTTCTCTGTAGAAAATGAACTATATTGTTTGCAGATGCTCCAATTACGGCCTTGCGTTTCAGCTTCTAATGACTCGGTACACATTTGAAAGTAATTTTGTGTCATTGCGAGTTTATTGAGAAGCGAGTTTTTGTTTATTTAGGAAATTGTTTTGTGCTCCAGAGGAAAGGAAAAAAACTGTAAAAATAATTTTACCTCGTTATGATTTCACGAATTGTATCATATATCGCTGGTTGTGGGACTGGTTCGAAGTGGTTTATATATAGCCTATTCCTAATGAACTAATAGGTGCGTGTTTAGCTGGAGGGTTTCTGCTTGGTTTTCTCTGACATGATGGCAAAAAGATCGATGGGAATTTTTTTTTCATATCATCGTTCTAATGATGACCTTTATGCACACTATATTTGAACAAAGCGTTAACCAAATTCTTACTAACTTGGCAACTCTTGCCGCTGCACAAACAGAGGCATATTGCCACCTTAATAGGAGTAAAATGTCCTTGGGCTCATGCGCACACCGTTTTGCGAGCACATCACACCTCCTCTCTTGTTTTTGCATTGGCTGCCAGTCAAGCAAAAGAGGATCCTGCTGCTGCTGCTGGCCTGCAAGTCTCGCGATGGGTTAGCCACAGAATATTCGCAGCAACTGATCCATTTTTAGACTCCAACGATCTCCCTGAGATCTTCGAATCGCCTTCTTCTCAGCACTCCGAGGCCAAGGCTCCGTTCCTGGGGTGATCCGGCTTTTGCCAGTGCAGCTCCCAGACTATGGAATGTTTTGCCTTTGCTAATAACAGTCAGAATCCATTAATATATTTAAGTCTGTCGTGATAACTCGGTTTCTATAAATTGGTCTTTACTCCCTGCCTAGTTCTGGCCGTTTACCCTGTAGGTTATGTTTATTTCCTGCCTTCCACACACGGTGACGCATTGGGATCTACGGATGAAATGCACTTTAAAACAAATGTCAATAATAATTATTGTTATTAAATCGCTAGAAGAGACGACGGTCGACGGACGACGGCACGGGTGACGGATTTGAAGCCAAAGGAGAGAAGCGGGAACAAGTTTTACGTCTGCCGCCAGGAGATGGAGCCGAGATTCGTTCATGCGCCGGAGTGAGCTCTGGACTGTGAGGGATGATGACGGAGTGGGCAGGCCTTCATCCAGCAGTGGGTAGGCAAGGGCCGATGATGATGGCACGGCATAGAGTTGTTTCAGCTTTATTTTGTTTAACCACGTGGGAGACTCAAGAAACCAGGATGAAGTCTCAAGTGCAAGAGTAGCTACTTGGGCCACCAAAATAACAAAAGCATAATAACAAAAAGTAAAAAAAAAGTCTAAGCAATGAAGCAAATAGAAACCAGAAGAAGCACAATATGCCAGGGGAGGAACTCCAAATAACAGCAAATGACCAATGGCCTCGCCAAGTAGTGCCCATGCACACCTGCAACAGAACAGTGCGAGGTAATCCTGGTTGCGTAATGCGAGAGAAGACGCCGCAGCGGCGTGGCAGCGCAGTGGGCAATTGCACATTCCTCTCGCTCGGGCGCATTTGGAATAACGCGTTTGGAATACCAGGAATTGCCGGCGTACTTGGAAGGCCAGAGTTTGCGGGGTAGGGTTAGTTGGTTTTGGTGGGTGGTGGGGTTGGTGAGCGGGTCTACAAGGGGGGTAGGGGAGGTGTTTGTCATTCAGCCTAACCCCCTTGCCATTTTCTCCACTCCTCCGACTCTCACTCCCCACCCCGCCCCGCAGTTTCCCAAACCTCGTTTTTTTCGAGCAAGGCTCTCTCCCTTTCTGGCCATCCAAGCATTCATTAGCTTGCTCTTAAAGAAGACCTGTTTGTATGTCTGCAGAGAGGGATGACATCATGGTTTTGTTTTAGCTTTGTGTTAAGTGTCTCTTGTTCATCATTTTTAGATCAACGGGGGGTGGGGGGGGTAAGTGGTTGTCTACTGCATTCTCTAGCGTGGAACTCGAGTTTTCGTGCAGCCTATCGGAGCCTGCCCCGTCCGTTCACCACATGTCATATCCATTCTCCGAACGGGTGAATCCCGTCTCGTTACCTGCCATGCCCCTTTTCTCTGATGCCTCGAAGATGCACTGCAATGGGGACGCGCGGTATAAATCAAAAGCAAGCGACAATGACGAAGATGACGACGATGATATGCGTGGACAAATCTAACATGTGTCGTTAAACTTCGCACAGTGTCAGAGTCAGAATATTCATTTCTCCTGGAGGAATCTGACGAGCTACAAAGCTCTTTTTCACAGATGTCCAGTAGATGTCCCCGCGTCGCATGATTTCCACGATGAAATTTGCAAACAAAAGTATCTGTAGCAAAATGTGTTCCGTTCATCATCCTCAAGTGGAAATGATATGTCCAAGTAATCCCAGGAAATAAAACATTATCTCGGGTTTGTGCTCTGAACCTGCGAAGCTTATAAGTGTAACTTGTTTTTGGTGGAGGGGGGCTCAGAAACACCCGAGGTGTGAGGACGCTGCACGTGTGACATGCGTCGGTATGGTGAGCGATGGCGCAGCGGTTAGCGCACTGCGCTACGAGGCTGGCGACCCGAGTTAGATTCCCGCTCACAGCCAACAACACCAGTTATGATTATCCGAACCAGTCGTGGACCGCTCCAAGGTCGACTCAGCCTCAAATGAGTACCTGGAGTGATGTGTAAAAATCATCGCCACTTGGGAAACAAAGGCAGCCGGGCGTGGTGCTGGCCACTCACTCCACTCCCTCCCCTCGTGTGCCTTAATAGGTGCTCGCTTACAGCACCTGCTCCGACAACCTGCCAAAGCAGTCTTCCTCATTGCAACGCCCACGGGTCCACTAATGTGGTCCCGTGGTGGCCTTGATTGCTGCCCCCGACAATACACAACATGTACGAAACATCGTCATCATGGTTTCAACATGGTGTGGCAAACCCTCACACATACACACTGATGCTGTCTCATCGGCAAAAGTGTCCGGCCCGCCCGCCCTTCTGAAATTTTGTGAAGAACACTTCGCTAAAGGCAATATATGAGAGTGATGGATATTTGTCTTGGTATCCTTAAGAGAGGCGTGTGTGGAGGGGGGTGGATGCAGAGAGCTGCCCGTGTCACCCCCCCCACTCCTTTTCGCTCAGCCAATCACGCGCGCGCTCCTCGAGTCGCACGGAATAGCCCAAAAATCTCAACGCAGCCGCTCCGCTCTCTCAATGCCCGATGCTTCTTCCACCCACACGGCAGCTGGAAAGAGGCGCAGTGAGACTGCAGGACCGGGGAAGATACTTGCAAGACCAGGGAGCGGGTGGGTCGAGGGGGGTCACTAATGCAGTGGTAGTGCGACAAGGCTCTTAACGAAGACGATAACAGAGGGAGGGAGGGGTTCGGTGGCTAACTCGGTTTCTACAAAAGAAATCGTGGGGAAAAAAGTTTGATATTTTCTCCGTGGTCTTTGAATTGAAATATTTTTTTTTGGGTTGGGGGGGCCACCGGCATCTCACTCCATTCTCGGGCTGTTGTCGACATGGGGGAGGGGGGGCGGTGATGGCTGTGAAGACTGAAGAGTGAACAACAGTGCGCGGCCACCGCTCTTCACGAGGCTCCCCTCGTACCGGGGCTGGCGATTGGCCACGCTTTCAAATCTCCCGAACAACGTTCGATTTTTTTTTTACGCGCGCGCGCGTGTGCGGTGTGTGTGTTGGAGGCGGAGGGGGGGCGGTGTGAAAGCAGCGGTAGTAAGACTGGAGATTGGTGGCAGGTCTAGCCACGCAGATAGGGAGTTGAGTGGCCGGGGACGGCCGCTCACCTGCCAGGTGACACGCTGGCGCACCTCCAGGACATGCGCTGCCTCTTTGAGGCGGCGCGCTGCACCGCCAAACTGCCCGCGAGTCTCGGCGACATGGACATCTTGACTCTTCTCGACACGATCAAGAATGGGAAGTTTGCCCTGCTCGGGTGCTCAGGTGAGGTTGTTTGTTGCTGCTGTTGTTGGTGTTGTTGTTGAGGAGCGGTGGTGCAGCGGTTAGCGCGCTGCGCTTTGAACACGGCGACCCGAGTTCTATCCCCGTTCACGACCACCAGTTATGATTATCTGAACCGGTCCTGGACCGCTCCAAGGTCGACTCAGCCTAAAATGAGTACCTGTGTGGTGGTGTGTAAAAATCATCGCCACACGGGAGACAAAGGCAGCCGGGCGTGGTGCTGGTCACCCACCCACTCGTGTGCCGTTCCGGCCTTAATGGGTGCTCGCTAACAGCACTTGCCCCAGCAGTCTATACGGGGGACCTTTGTCTTGTTCTTGCTTGGGAACACAGCTCGGATAGACCACGTCTCTCGACTCCCCCTACTCATCCCCTCGTTATGAACCTCGGGTCAGTAATGCGTGATGATACGGTGTTTGCTATCACATGTGGACAACTTGATTTGGGCAATAATCGGCGCCCCCTGCAATAGGCAATGGACGGACATCGCGGATATAATAAGACCTGTACAGGCTGGTCCAGATGTATTGTGACCTCAAATGAAATGACCTCGAATATTTTTTTTAAACCTTTGCATATTAATTTATGTTTGGAGTTTTTAGATAATTAAATGGGGGGGGGGGGGGGGGTGGGGCGTCACAATACATCTGGACCACCCTGCACGTCCCACCCACAGCGTCGTGGAAGTCATCCGCGAATTTTGCCCCACTCGTTTTTAGAGGAGAATCGCAGATGAATAACGCGGCTACGAGGATGAACTTGCCGTGCCACGTCGCTTGCGCGCGCGCAATGAAATCGTCGTTAATCGGACGCCGCGCTGCATTGTGGGACGGGAGCAACCACGGATAATCGCGGATAATCGGAAGTTTTCACGCTCGCTGAGTGACGGGTAACAGGGTAGCGGATAAACGGAGTGCAACTGAATGTGACGAAGCTTGCGAATCATGGGCCGACGCACACGAGCAGGCCCCCGTGTTTACTGCCAATTGTTCCAGCAGCTTTCCGCAAACCGTGCACCACTGATGGAAATGAAAATGCGATGCAGTCATTTGCACCCCGAGTAAACCCGTCAGCCTCCCACACGTGATCAACCAAGTGTGTGGCCTTTTGATGTAGTTTGCGTTCAAAGTGTGGCCACGGGCTACGGTTTGCCAGTGGATATCAGCGCTTATTGGACGTTTCTGGGTTTTTTTTCTCGGAAAGGTTTCAGTCTTTGAAGCGCCGTGTTGAAGATGTTCCCTTTTGATGAATAAAACAATACATTGTACAGTAGCGTGCGTGCTTGTGTGTGTGCGCCTGAGAAAAAAAAAGTGAATTCGTGTCAAGTTTATTGAGTGTCATGGCTAATTACGCTGATGCGTGTTGTTACGGTGAAATTGGCTAATTGGAGGTAGTTGGCGCGGCTCTGTACCCATTGGGAAGGGGGATAAGGGATGATGTTGATGATGATACCATCGCTAAGGTGGAGAGGCACATCAAAGAGTTTTAAAAAGAGTGGTGGACACGTTGATGAATCTTTAAGACAATGTGGAGATGCAGACCGATGCCGCCACCCCACCCCACCTTCAAAAGCCAGCCACAGGTGGTGGCAAGCTTGCCCGAGGACAGGAAGGTCTGCCGATCAAAGACAGGAGGCTGTGCTGCACTGTGGCTTTGAAAACCCTTCTGGTCTGCGGATGAGTGTGGGCGGATTGGCTGCACATTAAAGGTTGCTTTCAGTGGCCTCAAATATATATATTTTAAATGTTACGGAAAATTGCAGTTATGCGAGTTGCCGTCGTCCAAAAGAGGACATTCCACCATTGTGTTGACAAAAAATACGCAGCTCCAGCGACGACGGAATGGAAATTTAGAATGGAAGCAACGTCGTTTAAAGTGTTCCACATATGGTGACTATCTAATAATCATGATAATGAGTTCCGTGATGACGGACTCTCAATGCGAGTCTTGAGATGATGAAGCTGGTTTTGATGTGTTTCATGCTTGCGCACCACTGCCAATGCAGGCCGTTAATGTGTTCATTAATGATGCAGATGGGGACACTGCCGCAGTCTTAACGGTTAACACACTGGACTTGCAATCTACACGTCAACGGTTGGATCTCCCTGCGTGGCAGTTAGAGCAATGGGCAGATTTTTGTCGCGAAATCCCCGTGTCTCTGTCCGCCCAGCGGTGTAAATGGGTACACCACCGTTACGTTCATCTGCAAGTCGGATGTGTGGGTACTGCCACTTCATCCAAGACGTCTGTCCAGCTTTCAAGACTCGGTCAGATAACCAGGAGAGGGAGCTCCCTCGAGTGCAGACCCATCTGCCCAGCAGTGCTATGAGCACGCTCTTGCAGGGCTGCGCATTTACCCTTGCGACGTCACTGGCCCTCGAGTCGTACGCGGACGTTGCGTGCGACTTGCGTGGCGTTTCGCCGCTCGCTCGGGAAACCACACGTGCTCACGCCGGCCACGCGTTGCATTTGACTGCGTTGTTGTGTTGGTGTGGTCTGGGACTGTTCTTGCTGTTGTTTTGCTGCTCTTGCCGAAGCTTGGAAATTGGTGTACTCATGCAATTTGAACTTACATACTGTATCTATTTTACGTACGTATTTTTTGTGATTTGCTTTACCTTTCCGATACGTTGCACTCCTATCGTCTTTTGTATCATTTGTTGTTGTAACTTTCTGTCCAGGGTCTCACCCCCCCCGCCCTTCGCAGGACATTGTGAAAAATAGCTTCATAGCTCATCCGATTTGAACCAGGGTAAACTACAAATTTCTGATTCCGATTCCGTTTGCACCCTCTGCCAGCAGGTCCACCGTTGCCCCTCCAGCGGAATGGCATCGCCATGCCCTCCCGTCCCGAGCTACCCCGCTGCGGTGACGGCGGCGGCGGCGATGGGATCAGGACGCGCCCTCCTCCTCCAGTGGAGGTGGACGAGGACGAAGTGCAGGCGCAGCCGCTGGCGCTCACCATGCACAACAAGCCCGCGGCGCCGTCCTCCGCTCCCGTGCCCATGGTGACGTCGCCCACCGGGGGAGGCCTTCCGGCGAGCCCCGGCAAGCGCAAGTTCACCAGGCCGCAGGCCGACGGCGTCTCGCAGCAGGGCAGCGTGGAGAGCGAGGACGAGGAGGACCCCGCCACCAAGGCCAGCCGCCTCATGCCACTCAACCTGTGAGTAGGAGCATGGCCGGGCCGTGTTTGGACATGGACAGGCTCAGGGCTGCCTGGATAGTCGGGGGCGGGGTGCAAAAGGGGAATGTTGTCCCTGGTCTCACACTATAAAGAGGGCACCACAATGAGCCTGTTGTTGTTTTTTTTTGGGTCGCGAATAATGAATAAGGAGGCCCCCACGTGGCACTCTGCCATGGGTCTCCCAGCCCTGGGCCTTCAGGAACCTCTGGGTGGCCCTCAGTGTTGGGGGGGGGGGTGGTAACTTTGTAGTGGTTCCAATGCTGGTTTAATAGATTTGAATGCTGGCTGTGGTATATTAGGATGATTCTGCGAAAACCCACATGAACACCAGTGGCAATTAGTTTGTAAATTTGTCCTAAGGCTTCCCCTAAAGGTCATTATGCACTCGGATAATTTTCCCACAATCGTTACTGGCAACAGTTTTTCTAGGCAGAGCTCGCATTGCGCCGTTCCATATCGCTCCAAGTTTGACGTAGTACAGGCTTCAATGTGGCCAGCAATTGTTGCCCTATAATTGCCTTAGTTTAGGCTTATTGCTATGATGACTTATTTAACAATTTTTATTATTATTTACCAGGTAAGGCCCACTGAGCTATATAGCTTTTTTCAGAAGCGAAATATATAGCAGCCAAATACTCTAAACGCTTGTTTCTAAATGGGTATGAAGAAGAGACTTTTTTTCTATCCGTGTGTATTCCGTTGTGGGTTCATGTCACCCACTCCTGTCGCCACTAGAGGCGCTACATTTTACTGCCATGTCACTGAAAGATCTTGAATCAAATTGTAACACCAAATAATTACTAGGGTGGAGGAAGGGAGGGATGAGATGTGGAGGAAAAAATCCACACGACCACGGAAAGAGAGAACATGCAAACTCCAAACATACAGCAGGCGTCAGGGTTGGGATCGAACCCACGAACTCCTGCATACCAGGCGAGGTCGTTCACATCTCGCCACCGTGGTTAGCTGCTAGCTGTGTGCTAAACATTGGCACTAGAGAGGCAAAGCCAGCTGGGCCATGCAATGGAACGCAACAGAATTTGGGTTTATAAAGCGTATAAACACAGCGGCTGGATCTCACACGTGTGCGCTTTGATGGTTTCGCGATTTGCTTGCGAACGGCGTTTGTTCCACTTGTCTCATCAGGCTAGATGGGGGATATTTGTATTGACAATACTGTGATTAATTTGTTATTACCCGATGTATATAATAATAATAATAATAATAATAATAGCTTTTTATGAGTGTATCCAACATGATGAATTAAGTTTAACACGTAGGCTTTCGCGACCAATAACGTTGATTATGAATGATGAATTAACCATAATTCATCATGTTGGCAGATGCGGGTTGCTGACATGGTGGGGGGGGGTTCAGGAATGATTCAGATATCACATGCCACTGATGTCAGCCATGGCCAGCAATTGAACTCGGGTTCACAAGTTGCATACATAGCCGTGTGCGCTAATCACCTCCCCACTGCCGCTCGTTACGCTTTCACGTGTGATCTATAAGTCAGTGATTTATTTCACATTGATGCAGCCGTAATGAAAGGGGCAAAAAGGGAAGAATCAATTAGCTCAATACCTTGGGTGACTTTAAGCGAGGAATTTTAAACAGCTCAGCCACGTTAAGGGTCCACGCAATATCAGTAGCCAGAGCAATGCGGCGCTTCAGTGTGTCCAGTGTCGAATGGCATTGGCCAGGGATTCCTCACATAACTCTTGTCTAAACGCCTCTTCAGTGTCAACACTGCGAGGTGCCCAGCCACACGATGACGTCTTCCTGAGCGAGTGCGTGTGTTTGGCAGGTTTGGCTAAATACGCTATTGCTGCTGTGTGCATGTTCAGATCTACTTCTGAATGAGTGCTAACAGTTCTGAATATTGTTGGTACGTCACGCGTTCTAATAATGTGCGCACAAAGACACACATAGACAAAGACCCCCGTATAGCTTTAAAAGACTGTTGGGGCAAGTGCTGTTAGTGAAGGCTGGCATGGCACATGAGGGGGTGGTTGGCCAGCACCACGTCCGGCTCCCTTTGTCTCCCCAGTGGCGATGTTTACACACCGCACCTGGTACCCATTAAGGTTGAGTCGACCTAGGGAATGCCCATAACCGATTCAGGTAATCGTCACTGGTGTTGGCCATGAACGGGAATCGGACTCGGGTCGCCGGGTTCGTAGCGCAGCGCGCTAACCAATACACTACCGCTCCCCGCAAAGACACACACATTCACATACTGCTCCCAGGTACATTGAGCACAAGCCTGAATTCCATAGTTTGCTAAGGAAGGCTGCTTTGGTGTAATGGTTAGAAGCACACTCCGACTTGAAATCCCAGAGGCAGCCAGTTCAACCTCCCGTTGCGATATGCAGATGGCGTGTGGTGGGGAAAAGTGTGGGCACTCACAATTCCTTCCAAGACGTGTGGCAAGCGTGAAGAGTAGGTCCCAGAATACCCTCGAGAGGGGTTTCTTGGAGCTCCCCCTAATGGCAGGAGTGGCATGAACAAGCAATTGCAGGGCTGCACCTTTGCCTCGGGTCAAGTCAAAGTGTTTGCCCCTGCGATGACACCTTTGGGGGCGATGCTCCTGTCCCTCGCCGTAGAAACGTAACGGTGTGCTCCCTCTCTTCCACGCAAGCGACAAAAAAACGCGAGGTCCAGCGAAAATATTCTGAGTAGCCATCGGCCGCTCGGCGAAACGTTGCACTGTATCTTACCGCAAAGCGCTCGCCGGTTCTGTGCAGGTTGAGAGGAGCTGTGAGAGTTCGGTAAAAAATGGGGTGAGTGTTGACACAATCATTCATAGCTGTGTGTTACTCATAAGATTGGGCTGTGGGGTGAGCGATGTCTGAACTGGGCTAGAGTTCCCCGATCGCCAAACCCGCAATGACCCAGCGTGGTGACGTACGGCGCACCGAAACGGCGCATTGACAAACTACCAATTTCTACGCGATAGAGGAGCGGTGGTGCAGCGGTTAGCGCGCCTCGCTGGTTACCCGGTGGCCCGGCTTATGATTGCCGGCCACGGCTGAACATCAGTGATATATGAAGTAGTCTTAAGTCGGGGCTTCGCCTCACCCTCACTTCGCCAACCGGCAATGGCCAACGTTATGAAGTATGGTCAATCAATCCCCGCGACCGACCAAGCCGAGGGGTGGCCCCGCAGTGGACCGCCGAAGGCCCGCAGATTTTAAACGCGACCCGCCGGTAGTGGACGTGGATGCGCCAGCATTTTTACTTTCTTGGAATCTCTCGGCGCGAACGCCGGTGAGAGTGAGCAGCGGATGACTTTCACGAGGCTCCTTTTCCGCGACAATATTGCGCCTAACAAAACGCGCGACTGGCGCATTCACAAACCATATTCCGTGATAATTAATTTCGAACGGAGCTGCACAAATCGGAGCGTTTGTAAAGGCTCTCCCGTTGTCAAGGCTGCTGCAAAGCCACATTTGCATGTACGCGCGCTTAGCTGCCTGTGTGCGTTGGTGCGCGAGCAAAGAGTTTGCGCGCGTGTGTGTGTATACGTGTGTGTACGCGAGCGTATGTGTGCGTGTGGTGCGAGTAAAGACACATGTGCTTGGAGGGAGGCCCGGGTTTGGCTTGTGGCCCACAACAAACAAGGCCCCGTTGAGGCTGACATTAGAGAGCTCTTTCCTCATGAACACCTTTTACATTTCAACAAGTTTATGGGCCACACGGTGGCAAGTTGGACCGGTCACGATTTGGATTTATCGAACAACAGCACTGCAGTTGCCATGGTAAAAAGGAAATTATTTATTTTCTTGGTCTCTAACAAAAATTGTATAAAGTTTATTTTATGACCGTATTTGTTCCTCTATTTTTTTTAAACCATGGCATCAAGTTCTGTTTTACTGCTCGGCCGATTTTGGGTTTAGACATTCAGTGGAATGGAAAAGTGTTGAGTAGTTAAGGCTCCTTTGTTTATGGTTCGTTGAATGCTCAGCCACACAGGTGATTGGGTCATTGTGGTTTGATTGGTAACTTAAGTTACATTTTCTAAAGGGTTTTAATAACGGGTTTGTTAACACATTCGTCAATAACACTGTGGCCTTTGTAGGAAAATATAATCGCCAACTTTTCAAGCAGTGGCCCCTCTTCATACCACCAAAGTCCCATCGCCCAGAACGCCACCTATTATATATTTTTCTTTTGAAGCCACGGTTTTTATTGACGAACATGTTGAACTTTTTTGCCGATTGTATTTGTGCACCGCTGCCGATACATCATCACCATATAATATATATGTTTTAATGTTACTTGCAACTGTTTACCCAGGAAAACGAGTCTCAAGATTATTTTTTTGAAGGGTCCTGCATTGGGACGTTTGGCCAGGTATCATGAATGACTGCTTGGCTTGATGTGGCAAGAAACTGGAAAATCCGCAAACAACCAACGCTCAACACTCCCACCTCCGGGCAATTTGAAAACTTAATCACAAATAGCTTTGTAAATGTTTGTGTCTGAAAACACTGCATATCGTTGAAATGGAATAATAATACAAAACGTTAGTGTGACGTGGGTTCCTGGACCGCATTGGGAACCGTGGGGGGGGGGGGTTATGGTGTGGTGTGGTCAAATTTTGTTTGGATCGTCCGTGGAGCTTCAGCGTAGCTATTATTTTGAAACGTGAGTCACCTACATAGTTTCCAACACACGGCTACTCACAGGTCTGGCACAACCCGAAGTGAAATAGTGTTTTATTTATTTATGGGGGGGGGGTTGGTTTTCATCCTCCCATATTATATTTTCCTGTCAATGCACTGACAGACCGCTAAGTGACTCAACCTTTTAACAACGTCGAGCATTTTGCGAAGATTAAAATGTCACCAAAGCTGTGCATTGCACTGACTGATACGACAACACAGGCGTTTGATTTATTTTTGCAAAGAAAATAATTCTTTTAGTCCGTTTTTTTATTTTTAAACGTCAGCTTCGTGTTTTTTTTTATGACGAATGAACACGTTTCTGAAGTGGAACAACATCTAAACCGTTAAGCGGCTGTACCTTGTCAGAGCACGCAGATGATGGGAGTTTAATCCAATCCACGTGTACGTCTCGTCTTGCGCTAAAAAAGAAGAAGACGACAAATTGCCTTTCCTGGAGGATGAATGAATTGGCCCGCATAAACGAGTGCGTGTATGAAATGTCCATTAGAGGCCGTGCATCATATGGCCCTAACTGCTGCCCGGGGAAAGCGGCGCCGTTGCTAAAAAACAAACGCGGAGTGGCCAAGGCAATGCTGATTGTTCACATTCGTCGGGGATCATGAACACGTGCGGCGAAACTTTGCCGCGTCCGTTGACGCGAGATGGCGATTTGGCTTGTCGCGGTGGCTGCGCTCAAGGTACTTTGCAGCATCTGCGCAAATGAAAACCTCCGCTTCGGCGTCTACCTGAACTCCAAGCGGAATTCATCGCAGCGAGCCGTGACAGTTGTTCCACTGGCAACTGATGTCTGGGATGTAATTTTTCTTTGTTGGCCTTAGGGTCTCCCAGCGTCTCCAGCCAAAGCGATGCCGTGGCCCGTTTAAATGTGATCTGCACCGTTCGTTCCGCCGGCGATTACGCTTTTCCTTGCCGTGCGTCATCTGTACGTGTTTTGTGAGAAGCGGCTTAATGCCGGGTTGTCTAACGACGACACATCGATACGCCCATCAATCGATAATGATTCATAAGCTCAGGATGCTTGCATCAATTAAAAAAACACAAAACTATTTTTTATTTTACCAGGTAAGGCCCACTAAGCTATGTAGCTGTTTTTCAGAAGAGACCTGGCCACAAATGATAGCTCAACGAAGTGGCTTATCATGTGGAAATGTATAGCAGCCAAATACTCTAAACGCATGTTTCTAAATGGGTATGAATAAGAGACGTTTTTTTCTATTCGTGTGTGATCTGTGGGTTCATGTCACCCACTCCTGTAGCCACTGGAGGCGCTGCCTTTCAATGTCATGTCACTGAAAGATCTTGATTCTTGAATCAAATTGTGACACCAAAGAATTACTCGGGGGCGGGGAGGGGTGAGATTATTATACTCCATGTAGTCCATGCGTCCAGACCAGATGATTCACTTATGGGTATCACCTAAGGTGGTACCACGTTGGTGGGAATCTTTATAAAAGAGCCGCTTTGCTCAATGGGTCCTTACCAGGTGAAACACAGCATCGAGTGGTTCCAATTTCTCTTTGTGGCCAACGACAGTGAATTATGTGACAACCATTTCACTCGCTCGTGTTATGTTTACCACTTTAGTTGGGTACCAAACGTCTGCTCTGGCCCAATGGACGATAGTCGTAATGTAGGAGAGGTCCTTCAGACTTAGTGCATTACTTTGGCCCATTAAAAGTAAATTAAACAAATTATACAAATAACTACGGAGCTCACTCAAGTGCCCTTGGGAATTACTGTCATCGTTGCCAAAAAGATGACCCCCCCCCCCCTCAGTGAGAATTACAGCAAGTCACGGAGTACGCTTATTTATGTAATTCTAACTGCAACGCACCCAGCACTGAAAACAGATGCCGCTAACTCAATTAGGTTTTCGCGTTTCATTTACTTCCGCGAGCCCATGTGGTTTTGTTTTCGCCACTTAACGTTGGTGCTGTGTACAGTAAGTGCATGCGCATGGCACCATTCCTGAAGATGGGAGCCAGAAAGGTGCACAAACACACTTTTGCATTTTTTTTTAACGCCGTTAACGTTTAATAAAACGCAGTAACTATTACTTCGGTACATGCTTCCGTGGTGCTCATTGTCGGTCACTGGTGCTTTGGAGCCTGTGCTCGTAATTTTTATACAGAAAAAAAAATCTTATTTCCGTTCAGCTTTTAACGGGAAATGGTAAGTAATTGTGTAAGTAATTTGCCCATTCAGTAATCGAGCTACAGCCCAATGAGGTTCCATCATCACCACCTTCACATAGGATATATGTTGCATTTGCTGACATGCAGCAAATTACTCGCAGAGCATTAACAAAGTGTGCAGTGTCCTTTGTAAAAAAAATTACTTACCCTTATTGACACACGTGGTCCAGAGACGTGGAACCTATGGTACCAGGAGTTGATGGTATGAGGCTTGACTATGCAAGTCACTGTTACTGCGATTACTTGTTCTCTTAATTGTACACAGCTGTCGTAAAAAGAAGAGAAAAACTCCCCCCCACCCCAATCGGAGACTGTGAAATCCTTCTCCACGCGCCCTTCTCCATGGCACTTTCTTGCGGAGTTATGACCGCCGAAACGATCATGGCCAAATTAATGAACTGGCAAATAAAGCCACTAAATTAGTGGCACGTTTTAGAGCTTTACAAATTAGCCCAATTTCCTCCCCCCCCCCACCACCATCCCCCCCCCTCCAAATTGGCTGTTGCCCCTGAAAAACCGGTGACCCACCGTGACCCGTAATTCTGTAACATAATCTCTCATTACTTTCACTGGAGGGGCTTACGTGCCTCATTCCGTGAAAAAAAAAGTAAATTATCGGGTAAACCCGATTTATAAGTCCCACGAATCAATGAAGTGGATGAATTAAACATGTGCTCGATGGGAGCGTGGGCAATGCAAGGCTCCTGGCAAAAATATGTCCGCATTTTGCCAGCTTCATAACAAAAAGGGGGCTTTGTCTGCATTCACTGAGGTGTAATGTTGGATTCGTGTTATCTTACCGTTTCCCAAGTGAACATGCTGGGTTATTTTATTTTTTTACAAAATGCAATCACGTTGTGTTTATCAATGGTGTTTTGTAACCTGGGTTGTGTTCTTCTTTTTTGTTCAAATGAAAATGTATCCCATCTTTAGTTTAACGTGCGTGTTGTTTTTTTTTTAAAGTGCAAAACATCTGACGATACATTTAACTCATTTTAAATCGTTTACCATTGATCACATTTAAATAATTCCGGTAAACGGAAGCATCAAAGGGCAATTTCGCCTCGGCATTGCAGCGGAAAGCTGTTGTTTATATGACGCGGCAGTCTCTTATTAAGCGAAAAAGTTACTTTTGTAAATTTCGCGCGAAGTGAGAATTTCGCTCGTAACAGATTTGCGCGGCAGCCCGTAGTGTGGCGTGCCACGAACGGCACCACCCCCCCCCACCTTCAACTCCTCCGCCTCCTCCACGGTGTTCCCCCGTGCTCCCGGTGACTTCTCGTGCCTCATCGGCGCTTGGCACCGCGCCCAATGGGGGCGGCAGTGTCGTGGGAAACGCCATTTTGGAGTGGCGCTAAAAAAATACAAAAAATGTGTCTCTCTTCCCAACTTCGCACTGCTCCCTCTCGTCCTCCCCTCTCAGTCCCTCGGGTCTCACGCCCCCATACTTCGCCAATATTAGCTCCACTGCCCGCCCACCCACTACTCCTGCTCAAACTTCCACCCACCCACTAAACAACAACGACTTACATTTATGGGCCTATAACGTATGAAACGTCCCACCAACCCAGCCCGCTGCTTTTACCCCAAAAAGCTAGCGGATTGTCCGCTGTGTCGTGGAGCGGGGCTCCTCTTGTCATGCACGTCAAGTGTGTCCCCCGTGTGCTCCTTTCAGCATGCATGGGAATGGATATGTGGGGGAGCCGGCCTTTTCAAAACAAGTTCACCGCTTGCAAGCATTTTTTTTGTCTTTATGGACGGTTCACATGTACAGTTTGTCCTCGCATTTGGCTTATGTTTAGGAAAGGTCAAGCGTGTGCGCGTGTGTGTGCGTTTTTCTTTGTTGGTGTGTATGTACGTACGTCAGAATGTATATGTTTTTAAAAGTTGACGATTGCTGTTTAAATATGCCCGGCTCATATTTTATATAATTAGTTTGTTTGCTTTACTTTTTATTTATGCAGCCTTTGATGAATGGGAGATCCGAAGTTTTAATAGTAGTAATTATTTGCCCTCCGTCTTAATACAGTATTTGTTGACATTTATTTGTGTTTATATATAAGACTTGTTTATTCACTCTTTGGCAATCAATTATTTTTAAAACTTGTGGGTTCAGGGGTCGCGTACGATCCCATGCATTACGTACGCCGTATACGAATCGAGCGTAATCATTCCTCTCACGCACAATTGGTTACGTGTATCGTGAATCTATTTAATCAACTCATCGTTGCGCGCCCAAGACACATATCAAACACTTTCATGCCGTCACATTCGCAGTGCGCGTAGCGTGGGTTGGCATTGAAATAGGGCTCCCTAGTACCATTTCCATCCTCTTGGTAACCACCTGGGCCTGTTCTTCCCGTGGAACCCGGTGCAGTTTCACCGCCTGTACACTCAGTGACTATGCCTATGGCATCTCCATGCCTTTGTAGGTGGCCGTCGTCAGTACAGCACGGCAAGTTGTACTAAATGACGCCTTTTCACGAAACAGATTGTAAAATATAAAAACCTAATGCCAGTCAGTTCTATAACGGGGTAGTTGCACTCCTGAACAATACCACGTTATGAAAAAAAACTGAAATCGAATTTATAATATATAATATCGAGTAAAGCACAGTCCACAATAACACGAGATGAGTATGCAGGCTGAAGTAAGACCGAGGCGCGTGGGTAGCATCAAGAAGTATCCAGCAGAATCCCGCCTTACATGATGCTGCACCGAGGCAGCCGTACAACCTCCTACTCGCGCAACTTAGTTCTGATCCAATTCGCATCCGCCATATAAAAATACGTATTCCCAAATACATCCATCGCGTTATGTCCCGTCCGCGTTGTGGAAACACGCGTGACAAGAGAACAGACAGCACACCCGAGTTAAAAGAAAAACAAAAACGATCGCTAACGGCCCGGCACCCACCCAACCTTTCTGGCAGGAGCAAGTCGGCGAGCGTGGACTACATCCGCGAGCGGGAGAAGGCGCGAGGACACAGCCCGCTGGTGCGCAGCGCGTCCCTGCCGCCGCGCCACCTGCCCGGCGCCGCGGCGTACCGATACGCCGGGGCCTCGAGCAGCCCGGCGCTCGCCGTGTCGCCAAACCCGGGACCCTCCAGCCCGGGCGAGGCGGCCCGCTCCGGGGCGCCGTTCCTCCGCACCGGCACCCTCCCCGCCTTTCTGCTGCAGCAGGTAGGCGCGCGTTCGATGCCACGCTGCGATGTTTAGTTACGAATTATACACCGGTCAAAAAAAAAAAAAATTCTGGCCTGGACTTTTGCAGCTGTAAAAGTCCAGGCCAGGGATTCCAAATCTGATCTCAGATTTTCTCTAGCACATCTCATTTTTATGCTATCGGCATACCCCACTGGGATTTTTGCACACAGCGTTGGTGTACGGTGTTTTTTCTGCAATATTTTGCTGTCTTTTCTTGGATTTTCTGTTTGCACTCAGTCACATATTCACTTTAAGATGTTTTTTGTTCATGTTTTTGTTTGTTGCGATTGCACCCGATTCAAGAGCCGAATGGCTCACAGGGCTATACCTAATAAATGAACTTGAACATTGATTTTACCCGAAATTAACTCTGCCACTTATGATTGCAAGTTGTTGCGAGTCAGTGACTGCTTTAGTGTTAAAATATGGTGCTGTATTTTTAGGATAGTGTGTTTATAATATCATTTTACGTAGATATCCACATTTATTTAATATTTTTCTTCTGAAGTTGTTTTTGAAAATACAATATTTGATATCTCAAACACCTGATGTGATAGACAAAAACTGATGCCAGTTTTGGAATCAGCACCCCAAAATGACCTTAAAACCGTGTGTTGACCAGTGTTATATATATTTATGGAGTAAATACCTCGCCGGTTCAATCCCGACTTTGATGCCTGCTGTATATTTAGAGTTTGCTTGTCTCTCTCCCCGTGGTCGCATGCATTTTTCTCCGGGTCCTCCGGTTTTTTCCTCCACAGTTAGAATCAACATCACACTTTTAGAGTATTTGGCTGCAATACATTTTCCCACAATCAGCAACTTTGTTGAGCCATCGTTTGTGATAGCCAGGTCGCTTCTGTAAAATAGCTATATAGTCCAGTGGGCCTTACCTGGTAAAATAAAAATAGTTGTTATAGTTTAATAGTTAGTTATAGTATGCTTGTTTTGATTATTGGTCACGATTCGATTCACAAATTACAGTTGTTTCTTTTATGCTCTTGCCTGCATTCAGAATGTATCACTTGCATGCATGATTGAATGTCTATTGGGAGCATAAGAAGGAATATCAATTCACGAGTCAATCCCTGTTTCTAGATGAATGAGGTGTGGTGCGTTGGCTAGGGTACTGCACTCCGAACACGGCAACCTGAGTTTCGTTTCTAGGTCTTGACTAGCATCAGTGGCCGTAGTGATGATATCTGAACCAGTGCCTTGTGTGTCCCCGCCCCTCCTGCCACCTTCAGCAACAGCCAGCGTGGCTAAGCATGTTCAAACGATCAACATGGCCGACTCGATACCGTGAGGCCTTCAACCCAGAAGCGGATTGACGTCGGGCTGTTAACAACCACCGCTGTGCATTGCATGCGTCGGTGATGAAGAGACCTACGCTGACGTTATTTCCATCTCGCTCGCAGATGAGGCCGTCCGTCATCACCTGCGCCCCGGGCGCGTCGACGCACCGCAGCAACGGGCGCCACGTTTCCAGGCCGATCTCCGTCTCCAATGGGCTGAGCGTGAGCCACCGCCGAGAGCCCAGTGGTGAGATGCGTGTGACCGTGCACTCCCGTCTCGGAGACGTTCGGTTTTCTCTCTTCCGTGCCAAAGCCTTTTTGTCTGTAACCGCAAACAATTATTGCTGCTGCTGTTCGAAGCGAAATCCTGGCTGAGGCACCCAGTTCTCTACTTCGCTGCGCTTGATAGAATTCAGCGTAAAGCAGTCGGGCTGACTGATGATCCAGCACTCACTGAATTAGCAACTCCTATTAGCACGATTGGCTACGTACGGTGCGGACGAAGCTCAACATACACACATACAGATTTGACTATAGTCACCCGCTCGCTTGCCGGCGGTCAGTCGTCCCCTCATAAGGCTTCTATTGCTACAACCATGGTTACTGTTGGCGTGAACTACGCTCGTTGATTCCTCCACCCGTGTTGGTGACTCCTTCTACCAGACATTCACCATTTCATCTCATCCATACTGCGTTCAACCACCACAACACTTCTTTGCTGACCCGCCCATACGGGACGTTTGTGAAATAGAGCTTCATAGCTCATCGCATTCCTCCTCCAGTTTAAATCAAGATTCTGATCCTGACTTCTCTTTCTGCCTTTTCCCTCCCACCGTGCTCGACTTCGGAATTCCCTCCCCATCCGTCTCTTTCCCCAAGTTCTCACCACCGTTGCTCAATTCACGCGGCGACACGTCAACCCTTACCTAGTGCGCACATTCAACTCCGGCCGCTTAGGCCTCTTGGTGCCTTTGGCCCCGTACTCAGCAAATGTGCTGAAAAAAAAGCAAATAAAGCCCCAGAATGAATGGGGGGCGGGGGGGGAGGTCACACGTTCTCATTCGTGCTCCCGTCTCTCGTGTCAAACTGCCGCCTATTCGAGTTCATTTCCATAGTCTGCGCGTGACGCAGCGGAGAGGCAGCGCTAATCGGGAGGGCACACAAATTCATCTCGTGGGAAGGGAGGGAGAAAAAAAAGCCGTGATCTCCAACATGTAGATTTGCTGCAGGCCATCGCACGGCGTAATTGAATAACCTCGCGGGCGATTGAATATGGGTAAGGTTAATGCCGAGGCACATCCGGCCAGTGTGTAAACTCCCAAGTGGTCTTCCCAATAATTGGCGCGGCATGCGCTCTACGCAAGTTGCTAGACTTATTTAGTTATTTATTCGGCATGTTTTTAATTTGATGTAATCTGAAAGCGGCACCGCACCCATCTGCGTGTCTGAATCTGTCCAGGGCACCCTATAATTGTTGTACGTGTGGAAAACAAAAATCAATTGACCTCGGCTGGGAAAGGGCTTCCTTTAATTTTGTTGTGGGAGGGCACTTCCTTCCTGCCTTTGAGCTGGAAGAAAATTGCAACGAAGCTTCTCACAGCATTTCTACAAACATTCGGCATGGATCTGGGAGCTGGGAAAACTACACAGCTTGCTCGTATGCCGGCGTGAGACCAAAGTGGCATCGTACAAAATTCACAAGATCGATTGTCTTTGTGCAAGTTAGGTTTTACCGATTGCTAAAAATAAGATCAATAACGGTGCAACTGTGCAATTACTTGCTGACGCCACTGCTGCTGAAAGGCCTTCCTCTGGAGGGAGCTCTAGAAAGCCCCTCCAGAGGGTATTTGGCCTACTCTTCCATCTTGGAAGTGGTGGGAGTGCCCACACTTTACGCTACCTCACGCGACTTGCCGATCGACAGGGGTGGACAGAGGTGGAGATCATTCATTCAACGTCGGTCACAGACGGCCTCCGGTTTGGTACAATTGAAATCCATCCTGTACCAGGCCCGTAGGAGGCCTGGGAGTGGAGATATTGAATCTCGTCCTGGAGGTAGCCCAAGGCAAGGCTGGACGCAGCTAGCCACAATGTCATTGTAGGCGAGGTTCAGGGCACTTTGGGGACCCGGAAGAGGAAGAAGTAGGAGGGACCCTGAGGAAGACGTGGAGTGCTCGGATGAAGAGCTCCCACCCCCAAGAGAGTCACGGGTGTGCCCAGAGAGGATGGAGAATGCTCTTTCTCGGATGAGCCAAGCGTGGAAGAAGAGTCTTTCGCAAAGGCTCTTCCTGCCAGGGGACGCAAAGATGCTGAAGATGGGGGCCTATTGGATGGCCTCGGGGTGAAATCCCCGGGCCCCCTCCATCGGAGAGGATGCTCCATATCTCATCGGATTCCTCCTGGAGTCTAAATAAAGATTATGATTCTGATAAGGGCAAAAAGCCACCTGTTTTTGTAAAAGCCGGTGGCCTCCAGGTTTGCGGGTGTGCCCATGGACCAGCACGTGCTGGATATGGTGAGAGCACGCTTGGGTTAAACCAGCTCCACATTTAGCAGTAGATCAGAAGGAAGCCCTGACGGTGCTTCCACTGGTGGATGCTGCAGTGGTGAGCCGAATTATGCCAAGACAAGCCAGCTTCGTCAACCTAGGCCTGGACAATGGGGTGCAGGATTTTCTGTTGAAGTCCAGGAGAGGAGGCGTTTCTACTCGTGGTGTGGAAAACGGAAGTGTGAGCCTGGTGTAGTCTAGGGAAGGGCCCGGTTGCCTGACTGACCTCCCAAAAGTGCTCTCTCTCTCCCCGAGTTGTTCCACGTGAACCAGGAGTCAGTGTTGTCGTTGTTTTTTTTTTTGACAAGACACTTTCCCTACGCAGGCGTTGGATATCTGGTTATGGCATGAGGCTTCTTCCTTGAGAGGTCCAAGGCCCGGAGCAAGGCAGGGGCAGCTGCTGGTGCTGCATGGGGCAGCAAAGCAGATGGGAGAACTGCGTCTTAAGCAGACAGGGGTTGGCTTCCTAGGTGCGGGAATGCTCGGGTGGAGAGGTGTCAACTCCACTTGAAAAGAGCCACAGCGGGCCGGCAGGGCAGGAGTGCCTCGAGCAGATGTGTGCGAAGCAGGAGTGTGGACCTCCCGGCAAACATTCACGAGACACTGTAGGTGGGACACGTTGGTGTTCGAAGAGGGCAGGTTCGGGAGAGCTACCCTCTGAGCAGCTGTGCCTCTTAGAAGGGAAGTCCCGGCGTCGCGGTTCTAGTGGGGAAGCGAGAAAAATATATTTCCCCACCTCCGGCTAAGCTCTGTTGCGGCGTCAATCGCACCAAGCCGGAGCGAGTTGGTGACCCAGCTGTGAAAACCGGGCTGAACGTGAGAGTATCAACAACCCTTGTGTTAGAAACTTGCCCATTTATATCTTGACTTGAAGCTTTCGTGACTGCAGGAATTCATATTCTTTGGTTTGTTCGGTAAAGTCACGTAGATTGGTTAGACGTTTCGATCTCAACGCAAGCGGTCGTCATCAGCCTAATGTTATTTTTGTTATTTTCTTTGAACGTGATATCGCCCATTTATCTCAACTGCCGCATCGAAAATCAAACCGGCGACCTCTCGGATTGCGAGGCCGGTGTGCTCGCCATTACACTTTATAGGGCAGCATCAATTAACGTTGTTCACGATGCTTGATTGACACCGCAGCGCTACCCTGTGCTCCAGTGCAAGTATTGTTTACAATCTTGGGTTGCGTCCCGGCCCATGGATGTCGTTTCTTGCCGTGGTGGCCAAAGGCGGTCTTGTTTATTGGGACGCGTCAGGAAACGTAAGCTCCTCCGCGATCTTGTTTTGATGTTGCGTTCACCTCTCTTGCCGATTTACTCCCCACAAAAATCCAGATGTTCCAAAAACAAAGCCGTCTCTATGACTTCTTGGTTAGTCAGCGTGCATCTGGGATCCATTTGTTAATAAGCCAACAGCTCCCCTGTGTGCCAGGGTGATAAAAACAAAATCCATCCAATGCAGCTCAATTCCTTAAAGGGGCAAGGCACGGTGGAAATAAAGGAGCCCTTCATGAGCACCAGCACAAGGAAACCTGGAGTGGAGTATTTAATCGTTTTGAGACGCTGGCACGGACGATTGTTTAGCGCCACTGGGGTTCGCAATACAAAGGTTGTTGGTTCGATTTCCTGGCATGACAGTTGAAAGAATGGGGCACATTTCTTAAATCCCACACGCGCACTCTGTCCACCCAACAGTGTAAGTGGGTTGACACCACATTTAGTAGATCGGCAGATCGCCATGTGGTGAATTAAAGTGTTGGTTAGTCCCACCTCTTTTAAGGCTGCTGGCCAGCGTGGTAGAAGAGGCCAAAACCCTTGTGGAAGGGGCTCTCCAGAGCACTCTGGAGTGGAGGCCCTTCTGTATGTATCTTTGTATATTGAACTTTTTTCGTACCGTACGTAGCCAACCACGCTAAATGGAGGTGCGTCGGGAAGGACAACAAACTAAACACGAAAGGCAGTTCTCAAGAAATGAGTTTTGAATCTGGATTTAAAAGTGCTCAGCTCCAGTGGCTTCGATTGATTTCTGTCCATGGCTACTACTGGCTGTGGCATGAGAAAGGACTTTCAGAGCTGAACTTTTGCACCTTTACCTATTAATAGTTTTGGGGGCTGCATTTGGATCTCTAGCCTTCGAGACATGTTTATGTATAAGCACAAAGGGACAAATTCGGTTTTGTTTGTTTAAACCAGCCAGAGTAATATGCCGCATACTTGCACATTTGTGTGTTGCTTTGAAGTCTGTATTAATGTGGCCAAGAGACACGTCCTCTGCGGAGATGGAGCGATGATATCGGCCCATTTGCTCGCTGCTGCATGGCAGGTTCACGAGGGATGGAGACAGCTCGGAACAGCCTTCATCCAGCAATCGATTGAGCATGGCTGATGATGATGACGAGGAGGATGAATGCGAATGCAACTAGATTGTCTATTTTGTCGCATTGACAGTCGGCGCAGAAACGCCCGACCAAATCTTAACTATTCTCTTTGTTGCCAGGCAACCAACAACTCCCACATGCATTCGCGAGCATGCACAGTTTACAATCGGGCTGCCAGGATCTGCCGTCTTCTCCTCGTGTGAGAACAAAATAATCACAATAGTATGGGCCCATGAAAACACGACCAGAGCCAGGCAAGTTTGGGAGCAAATGCATTCAGCCTGGAGGCACCCAATGTTTTTTTTTTAAAACATCCCAATGAAAACCCATCAGCTGTTGCGTTGGCCACAGTGTGTTTTATACCGCGGGAAGGATTTAACAGTATAAATGACAGTACTCCGAGATATCGCCAAGCTGTAGGAAATCATGTTACAGGAATTATTTCGTTCCCCTTTGCCAACAACCGCTTGGCAATGGACGGACGAGCCGGCAGGAGAAAGAAGCCGCGTGTGGAACACGTCAAAGCCGCTATTCTGTTGGAGAGTTGCGCCTCGCAGCAATCTGTCTCGCGATATGGGATTCTCGACAGAGTTGGCAGCGCTCCACTCAACAACAACATCCTTGGCTTGTGTATCTTGTGCGTGATATGTCTTACTTGGCCCGTACGAATGCATTACGACTTCCTGAGATATAACAAAATAATACGCTGAAAGTAAAGGGCACAAATGCAAAATTCATTGGGGCTCTAAACTTGACAGGTCATTACACATCATGACCGTGAAACACGGGCCAGAGATGATTTTAACTGAGCGTGACTATAATGACTGCTGCCAACAAAATCTATTTGTGCAATTAATCTATATTTTGCTATATAACTTAAAAGCTTGTCGACCCAAAGTTGTTGTCGTGAGATTATGAATGGCCTATGAAAATAAGTCTGTCTGGTTTCCTGAGGTATCGTAGCACAGAGCCACATCACCAAGATATCCTGGGCTAAAATCTGGCCACCCACCCAAGTTCAAGGCATTAGTCCCGTCAGCAATAAATGCTCCAAGAACTAATTTTCAATTTAGTTTCCACGAAATTTGGTAAGATTTTAACTACGACGATGAAAAATGTCGGTTTGGTCGACATGCAGAGAATATTTGCAGGGAAATACAGCGAAAGTCTACGTGTTAAAGTGGATAAACATATTCTTAGGTTTTTTCGGTAAAGTCACGTAGGTAAAAAATTAAAATTAATTAAAGTAAAATAAAAATAAAAAAAACATGTCCGCTGAAGGGTCTAGTCAGTGAGGGTTCATGAAGGTGGAGGCAAGATAGACGTGGGAGCACACAAGTACAGTACAACAATGGGTTTTTGCCACACTGCACTCGGGTGCAGACATCGTCGCCCCGCACCCTATCACACCTGCTACTCACAGTGGCGACCCATCCGAGCACTGTCCAAGCTCTACCCTCCGGGTCATTTGATTATCGCCAGTCGGGAAGCAAACTCACAACGGCGCTGGTCGCCTCTCCGCCTTCCCCCTCCTCTCTCTCTCGCGGCAGCGTCCATGAGCTCGGACCCCGTGGTGGAGGAGCACTTCCGCCGCAGTCTGGGCCGCGACTACCGGGATCCGGCGGCCACGGTGACGGCAGTGGCGGCGGCCGGGGTGGCGTCGTGCCGTCCCGGAGACCCGACACCGGCCTCCAACCGCGTGTCGGTCACGGGCTCGGTGGACGACCACTTCATGCGAGCGCTGGGCGACACGTGGCTGCGGCTGCGCTCGCCGGGCAGCGGCAGCTCCGGCGACGACCGGAGTCCTCACCCCGCGTCGCCGCCGTTCCCCTTCTCGCCGCCGCTAACGCCGTCCGCGGTGGCGGCGGCGGCCGCGGCGTCGTCTCCGCCGCCGCCGCCGCTGCTGCTGCTGCCGCCGCCTGCGGTTCGGTCCGAGTCCGGCGTTCGGGCCTATGGGGGGCAGACGGCGGCGGTATCGCCGCACCGTTCCAGCCACAGGGCGCCCTCTCCCCGCGTGCTGCTGTGAAGACCGCAAAAACGAAATTCCAACGATGACAATAAAGAAACGGCCGTTCCGTCAGCGTTAAAGTCCCGGCAGGGGCATGAACTGTTGACTGAGTCCCCAGTGCACCGTGGGCCGTGTTCTCGGACTCCGCGGTACCGCACGTTTCTTCTCGTTATTTCCCTCGTTTCAGTTTTCTAAGTTTCCTTCCCGAGTTTGAAAATCACTCCCCGGCGCAATGCGCATGGAGGCCACCCGCACCGCATGAATAAAACGCTGCCACGATCGGAATCTTAAATCCATGGAAATGTCTTTAAATCTGTCCTCCACTCACGCCCACCTTCCTTCACCGCTGACTCGCTTGTGGGAGATCGATGCGATTGACAAGTGTGTTGGAATTTGTTTTTTTTTATACTGGAACTTTTTTTTTTTACATTCTGTACTCTCAAGTAAATAATTCGCTGGAATACTCGAGTACTCTATTATTTTTATGAAAACTGTCTGCAAGTTTCTTTTAGTTTTTGTATACATCCTGTTATGTTCAAGAGAGATTTGGATCTTTACGACCCAGACTTTTTTTCGTGGCGATGTTTAAAAACGTTCAATTTGATCGTCACACGATTTGAGTAAACAAAACGAAAACTTCAACAGCAGTGGTCAAGTTTGAGCTTCAGAGGTGATTAAACGGCTTAAGAATATTTAATCATCCATTATGAAGAAAAAAGACCAAATCCGTTTTCATTACGGCTGTGCTTCGCAGCTCTCCGATGTGTTTTTGGGTCATACTGCCCGTTCCGTTGCTGAAGAAGCTCTCAGCACGTGGCAGCAAAACGTCGGACACCAGTCCGAACAATGCGTGCGGCTCAAACCTGAAAACGCACCGGAGAGTTGCACCATTTTTTTTATTTGTTGTCAAAGGGATGCCTGAAAGAAACGCCGTTTGTACTGCCATCATAAAACGTGTGGTGGCCAATTGCCATCAGACCTCGTTGAGGTTTCGGAACTCTGTACATTTCATTGCATTAAGTGCGTGCTTGTGCTTTGGGTACTTTTGCACTAAAATAAGGGGGAGGTAAGTTATTAATGAGGACGTCTGTCGCATTTCAGAATGTTGTGTACTGCTTATACTGTCAGTTTGGATTGAATTGACGATGCTGGAATTGGTAACCGGCGGGAACTTCCAGTGTCTCATCTTGGCGTTTTGTGTTTGACACAGGTTAAAGTGTGTACTGCCATATACAGACTTTTAAACGAACAAACCAAAACATATACATACGAGCCGATATTAGAACTAGAGCTGGGCGACCCAACTATTTCAATGATCCGCTACTCAATCACTGAAACAGTTGAGGAGAAGAAAAATTGTCAGCTCTGGTCCATCAATGCCCCGCTGGACGGAAAGGTGACAGGCAAGGGGACTTTACGATGCCACCATTATTTTTTGGAGGGTCGCCACCTTTTGAAGGGGCCCCGGGTAAATTCGTCGATTATATTTTCGAGTCGATTAATTGGCCAAATTGACTTTGCGTCTCAGCTCCAGTTGTACGAACTCTATTGAAACTTCACTTCCAGCCTTCACCCCAAGTATTAGAAAGGGTAAAGATGTGATCCATCATCCATCCAGTCCTCCGTTGGCACTGCCCCCACCCCATGTCCAGATATTTCATCAGAATTTGGATGCCGCTTTTCAACTTTGCCGTTTTAATGCGCAGTGCGTGGATGTCGATTGATCTTTAAAATGACAGCACCCCCCCCCGCCACCCCCTTTCTTCCTGGAAAGGTCACGCAAAGTAAGTGAAGACTTCTTCCATTGGTCCCATTTTCATAGGCTTTAGGTTTGGTGTCGCGATATTGTCGTTATCTGTACCGTATTACACTTTTTTATATATATATACCTACGCATTAATTTTCAAACTAATAGACAAACGTGAATGTGAGGCTGGAACGCGATCAAATAACGCTTCCGCCAGATTATCTCATTCATGCAGCCGTTTTTTAAATATATTTTGGGACCATTTTGTCAAAAAACGAACATTCCAACATCTGGGCCTTGCGATGCCGCAAGGACGGCCGAGCAGAGCTGCAGCCTTCGTCCCCGAAGCTTGAATGCATTTAATGGGCTGGATTACCTACAGTTGCCCTTCGGTAACTTTTAATCCGTAAATCATTTATAGCATTTGTAAAATCGTTACGGCTAGGCTGGTGACCAGCGTGTGGAGTTGATTTCCAAGTCTTGCGTTCCTGCTATGGACGCTTTTTACTTTCAGTCGAAATGTCATCGGTTCGGCTTCTGCTGTTTGACAACTGCAGGCATTTTAAAATAAATAATAATGTATGTGTTTTTTTGTTTGTTTGTTAAAGCAGCCTTGTAAACCTCTGGTCCTCGATGGGACCTCCAAGATCTTTTCGTTTTTGCGGCTGTTGTTGGGTTTGGGATAGCGGGCGCCTAGCATGGTTATTGTTGTTGGAATAATGGCTCTGTGTGGGCCGGGTTTGAGTTTGGTTAAGTTGGGGGGTGGGGCGCTGGATGGGTGTAAGGGGTACAAATAATTCAAATAAAGAGCGGGGTGGGGGGCAAAATGTTGAACATTTCAAAAAAATACAAGGGGCTAAAAAGTTATGGTTTACATGGGCACAGCCACGTGTGTGTGCCTGGTTGCTGTCTCTTACAAATGTGCTGAATCCCATGCAACCCTTAGCTAATGCTGGACATGACGAAGCATTACTTAAACGTAAAGTTTTTATATAAATATACAAGTTTATATTGTTAACATAATTTGTTTTGTGGATTCATACCGAGGCACATGTAGTTTATTTTTTATTTTTAGACTTAAAAAAAGTATAGCTGTCTTTTTTTTATCGCAAAAAAGAACTGTTATGAGAGAGTTGACTCTTTCTTGGTTGTCGGTCTTAATTGTACCCTTGGGGCAGTTATTCCTGAGTGCAGGAACAACAGAGAAAACTGGCTCATGGTCTACAGCTCTTGTGTAAAAAAACGCACGCTCGTATGCGATTCCTCCGTTCGTCGTCACAGCTCTTTTCCCACTTGCACAGCCGAGCCGTGCTGCGGCTGTGCCGAGCAAGCGCGGCGTGGGTCAGGGGAGCACGGGCTTTGCTTTTCCACTGCACAAAGCTGAGCCGTGCCGCTGACGCCGCACACGATTCGTGATGCTAGGACGCATCCAGGTGACGTCGTGTCAACAGTTGTACCGACCGATGTCACGCGCGCTCGCACCGGTCATTAGCACCGCCCCAAACGTGGCTTGGCCCTGAGCCAGATTCAGATGTCTTGTGAGGCCACCGTAGCACGGTTTGGGTCTGTCCTGGCTCGGTGGAAAACCACCCGTCGCCGTTCTGGCCCCCCGTGCTGGCATGTCTCGGATGAGCAAAGAGGAAGAGGGGAACTAGTTTAGCTTTTCAAGGGCAGCGGAATAGATTTGATTCAAATGTTGAGAGATGCCCTGACAACACGCTTTCTTTGAAATAGTAATTGAGAGGCAAATTCTGCCTTTCTTGATTATTGCTGTCGCTTTGTTAAGGGAGGGGTGTTGGTGGCAAAGGGTGACTATTTTTGCCGATACATTAAATTTTTTACACAACGTAATTCTGGGGGGTTGGGGGGGGAATCGAAATTGCATGTGACCTGCACATTTTCAAATATTCAAATAAAGCTCTGTGTGCGAGCGAGCGAGCGAACGCGGGTGATACATCTGCTCTAAAAAAATCCAGACGACTCCACAAAAGGGGCACATGTCCTAATTTCACATTGGGGCTCAATGGAGCCAGATTAGATATAAATGGGGAAAAAATATATATAAATTTATTTTTGCCGGTTGCAGAAAAGCCTGGGTGCATTTACAATCACGTTAGCAAGGAAGCGCTACTCTAATGCTTGAATGTCTTCGGTCTTCATTGCGATTCGTTTTATTTTTTTACAAAATGTTGCTTTTTTTTTAGTGCTTTGTACATGCAGGCATTATGAACAATAAAGCTCGGATACAAAGGTACCTCTGGTGCGGCACTCTGTGTGTGCGAGTGGAATTGCTGGGATGTTGTTGAGACCAGCGCACGCCTTCTTGAAACGCGTTCCCAATCAGTCTCTTTGCTGTGGTGGCTCTTTCAATTCAGGTGCCATGTTTACGAGTGGAAAAGTTGCAGTCAACGCAAAGTGAAGTCCACGATGCTCTTCATGCATGCCGATTCACAAACGGAAAAGTGCATGAAAGGTCAACACATTAGGGAAAGTACCCTTCTTGAGAGAAATGTTAATTTATCGATACTATTTATAAACTACAGCCTTTTGTTAATCCACTGCTGAATGACCACACTTCACCATCGCAGAGGTCAGTGCAGGTTGCTGAATGTGGGGTCCAAGACTGTCGGATGTCGCTCAGCACTGACGTTAGCTGTGACTGGAAATCCAACTCAAGTTGGCCAGGTCCATCTTGTAGTGTGCTAACCACTGTACCCAACGCTCCACCATGGAGAAACACGAGCCCATCCACGGATGTCTCTGTTGCGAGAGAATGTTTGACGACGACGATGATGATGACTGCGGTAAATTGTCACCCTCAATAATGCCTGTACACCACTGCCAAAACAGTCATTTGCGTTTGCTTCAAATTGAATTTGAGCAGTGTATTTAAGTAGCTCTGGTTGTTAATATGAATCTATTAACACACGCACGAGTGGAGGGCGGAGTGGATGAGTCACCGTGGCACAACTCGAATGAGAAAATGCCCGTGGAATGTTTCATTGTTTTTCTTCCAAAAATATTTAATACAAAATAATCCAACGGCGGCGTTACGTGGTTACGCAGTCCTCTTGTTTGCTGATGTTATTTAAGCGTATTTACCCCGTAGTCTTTAGCGTAAATGGATACTGGCGAGGGACATTCAACCACCATTTCAATATCTGCTCCGGAAAAATGGTCTGCTCAGAGCGGGCTCCGTGGGCCACCGATGCAAAAAAACCTTCCCCGGCGCGTTTTCAGGTTGTACCGCGCGTTGATCGGCGCGAAACGTCGGACATCGTGGCGCAACAATGGAAAACACGTGGGATGGATGGAGACGGCACGGCGTGCGACATCACACGTGTGAGTAAAAAAACATGGCCCATGATGATGCCAGGATGCGGTGGCGTGGCATTACAGCACACTTGGGAAAAACGCCCAACAAATGCCACCACACACACACACGCAGGCGAGTGTGTGTGTGTGGCAGGCGAGTGTGTGTGTAAATTATTGTTGGCAACCTCGCATGCAAATTCTTGGACTTGGCACTCAGCGCTCGGTGGTTTTTGGCACGGGGAGGGCAGCCCCTTCGCTACACCAAACGCATGTGGAAATACATATTTGCATCCTCATGATAGGGCTTTTTTTTCTATGAACTGTAGTTGTAAAGACAGCTTAAGCGACCATTTGGAGTCCTCTTGGAAAGATGAACTCAATGAAAAGCAACAGCAATGTGCCTGAAATAGAGAGGGTTTCGTCAATTTATAATTTAGCTGCCATAAGAAATATGCATGTATGTACGTTGAACTGATTTCGCAACGCACGTAGCCAACCCTGCTAATCGGAGATGCGGGGGAAAGACAACAAACTAACACACGCAACAAAATTATTCTAAACAAATGTGTTTTCAATCTAGATTTCAAATTGCACCGCTCCAGTGGCTGCCTAATGTCGGAAAAGCGTTCCAGACGGCCGCAGAAGCACTTCTGAAAGTATGCGATGCGGTGACCGTCTTTGTTCGATGGCGAACAAAAAGCCGCCGTGAGGATGACCGGAGTTCATGGTGATGGTTTATGCTCCATGACGAGATCAGCCAGGTAGCATGGTTCATTTGTGGAAAGCACTTTGTGTGTAATATGGACACTGACACAGAAAATGGAATATACAAATGAGGAGTGCACAGAGGCATGTTTGGAATATGGAAGGAACAGAGGAAAAATGCCGTTCAGAGAAGATTTACAAGTTTTTACTTAAAACTTCCGTGACCGCAGGAATTTATATTCTTTGGTTCTTTCGGTAAAGTCACGTAGATAGAAAAATAATGGTAATACAAGTAAAGTGAATGAAAATAAATCTTCAGGAGGAAAGACGATCGCTTGTGTTGTGATCGAAACGTCGTGGTTTTTGTTTTAATTTATATTTATTATTTTTATTCACTTCAGTTTTATTATTCTTTTTATTTTATTCAATTAATTTTTATTATACATTTTCTATCTACTTTACCAATATAACCAATGAATGTAACATTTGCAAGTTTTAGACGTCGCATTGATTGGTAAGAAAAGTGGGGCTTGAGCAGGAAAAATTCGCGAGCAGAGATGAAAGCTGATGTTCGAGACGAACGACAGTGGCAGTCAAAGTTGGGAACACGACCTAGAGAACATTCACCCTCGCGACGGAACGATGATATATATCTCGTGCGCAGCTGCTCGATTTTTTTTATTTTTTTAAATCCTTTATATTAAGTTCACTTGCTTGCTTGCTTGCGCGCTTACGACCATGCAAATCTTTCGGTCGTTTTTTAACCCACTTCCCGTGATCCAATCGAGCTGACATTTTGCACACAGACTCGTTGTGCGTGACAATTTATTTTCATAAAAAAACTTTTTTCCAAAATGTTCCACTTATTAGGATTTTTTTTTTTATATTTAATTTAAAATACCAATGTGATAAAAATGAAACTCTTACTCAAGAAAAACAGAAATGAATAATAAAATAAAACCGATGCCACGCATATAAAGGATTTATAGTGAACAATCTTGTTTTTACGGGTTAATTTTTTTAATTTTTAAATCCTTTATATTAAGTTCGCTTGATTGCTTGCGTGCTTGCTTGCTTGCTTACGACCGTGCAAATCTCTCGGTCGTTTTTTAACCCACTTCCCGTGATCCAATCGAGCTGACATTTTCCACACAGACTCGTTGTGCGTGACAATTAATTTTCGTGAAAAAAAAATTCCAAAATTTTACACTGTTTAGGGAAATTTAAAAAAATATTTAATTACCAATTGCTTAATGCTGGCAGACAATCATCTGACCCATAGGTGGCAGCCATCTCAAGCCAGAGGACGAGAGGACTCTAGCCGCCACGCATATAAAGGATTTATAGTGAAAAACTTTGTTTTTACGGGTTAATTTTTTAAATCCTTTATATTAAGTTCGCTTGCTTGCTTGCTTGCGTGCTTGCTTGCTTACGACCGTGCAAATCTTTCGGTCGTTTTTTAACCCACTTCCCGTGATGCAATCGAGCTGACATTTTCCACACAGACTCGTTGTGCGAAACAATTAATGTTCGTGAAAAAAATTCCCAAAATTGTACACTTTTTAGGTGTTGGCTGAACGTAACAGTGTAAGAGCCCAGAGCGTAACCCCTCCACTGGCCGTGGCGGAGTAGCGCAGTTGGTAGCGCCCTCGCTTCCCATGCCAAAGGTCGCGGGATCGATCCCCGCGTCCTCCACAGGCGAATATATTTTTAAATCCTTTATATTAAGTTCGCTGCCACGCATATAAAGGATTTATAGTGAAAAACTTTGTTTTTACGGGTTATACTTATTACAGCATCGCGTGCAATGCCAATGACTTGGTAACGGGGGCAGGTGGAGAGACACCCATGATCCTGACCGATGGTAGAAAGCAAATCCCCCTCCGCTTGTCCCACGCAGCAGGGTCCGCGCGTAAACAGCTGTGACCGCGCACGTGCTTTGCGGAATTCCTTTTGTTTTTGCAAACAACAGCAAGGTGGTGCCTGAGGCATGTGAGCCACCCCCACGGCATGCCTTAACAAACATTTGGGGCAAGTGCTGTTAGCCAGCACTTATGAAGGCGGCACGGCACACGAGGGGGTGTGGGTGGCCAGCACCACGCCCGACGGCCTTTGTCTCTCGAGGTACGAAGTTTACACACGGCACCAGGTCCTCATTTACGGCTGAGTCGACCCAGGGGAGGCCCAGCACCGGTGCAAATAATCGTCGCTGGCGTTGGCGGTGAGCGGCAATCGAACTCGGGTCGCCAAGTTCGTAGCGCGGCGCGCCAAACGTTGCGTTTCCGCTCCCCACAAGCACATAACAACAACAACAACAACCGCCATTCGCCACTAAGTGGCGGTGACGTCACCACGACGCTTGTGCCAGGCCATGTGCACCTTGAGGCCACGTGAAGTGTCGAACGCCCGCTGGCAGGAGGTCACGGGGCAGACCCAGGTGCCACGGGTCGACTGACCGAGATGACCGAGATGACTGGCTGATGCACCACCTGTGCCCCCTACTGTGCCAACTTGCTGTGCTTTAGCCACCCGGCGCTCCGCTCGTTGTTGTGAGCGTCGCTCCTCCGCCCTCCGTTGTTGTTGGAGGGCGACTGCCTCCAACTGCCCAGTAGCGTCCTTCACGAGCCTCCTCCACTGAGGCCGATCTTGACACCGCTGGTACCAGTCATCGGCAAGTCCACTCAGCTCCACGTCCTCCTGTACCACATCACTCCATCTCTTCTCTAGCCCGTGCCGCGCCCGTTTAGCCCCCTCGATCCGGCCGAACAAAAGCTGTTTAGGCATGCGGTGGCTGGGCATGCGGGCTACATGACCCAGCCAACGCAGCCTTGCCTGCCGGAGGAGCTCACTGATGGGACTTTGCCCAGATCTTTCAAGGACTTGTGAGCTCCTCACACAATCCAGCCTGGTTAAACCCAGGATGGATCGTAGGCAGGCCAGCCTAAATGCTGTAGGCGATGAGAGTGGGCCTGTCGCTTTTTCTCAATTAACCTGAACACCTCCTCCGTCAGCCAGGGTTCCCGGGGAGGTCTGGACCGCGTACCCAAAGCAGCCATTGCAGCTGCATGAGTCACAGTCTTAAACCTCGCCCATTTACCCTCGACATCAGGTGGAGTGGGGGACGATGCCAACCCCAGCTGCAAGCGATGATGAAATTCTCGCTTGCAACTTTCATCAGCTAACTTAGACCAGGCCACTTTTGGTTGGAATGGGATCCTGGGTGTACACCCACCACCGGAGTGGAAGAATGGCAGGCGCATCTTACAGATGACTAGTCGATGGTCAGAGGGCAGATCAGCTCCACGGTAGGTCCTGGTGTCAAGGACATGGGCTCGCATCCGCTGGTCCGTCACTACGTAGTCCAGCAGATGTTCTTGCTTGGACCCGGCATGCATCCATGATGTTGTGTGGATGCGCCGATGCCGGAAGAGCGTGTTAGTAATTACAAGCCCATGGGCTGCACAAAAATCTAGCAGCCTCCTACCGTTATTATTGAGCTGATCTGGCCCATGCCTTCCAATCACTCCAGACCAGGTGCCAGTATCATGACCAACTCGGGCATTGAAGTCACCCAACAAGATGACTCTGTCCCGAGTGGCCACTTTAGCCAGCACCTGTGACAGGAGGTCATAGAAAGCGTCCGACTCATCGGCTTTGCCTGCATCCCTCCACAGATGTTCGTCTTCGGTGGGGGCATAAGTAACCACGACCACCACTCCTCGCCTCTGGTTGATGGGAAGGCGAGCCCAAAGTAGCCTGGGGCTTACAGCTTCCCACACCTCACCGCCACGCTCCCACGCCCCCTTCATTCTTTTGTTCAGAAGAAGAGCCACACCCTGTTGTTTGGCAGTCTCCTGCCCCGAGTAGAGGACTGTCCACCCCTCATGGTGGCAGGAGCCAGAACCGGTCCACCGGACCTCCTGAATGCCACAGAGATCCAGGCGGTACCGGTCCAGCTCCCGACAGAGGAGTGGCAGCCTCTCCTCCGCAGTGAGCGTTCGAACATTCCACGTGGCCATCCGCAATGGTTTTTCGTTGTTTCTGGAGGAGCCCCGAGGGTTAAAATTCAATCTCCTGGCTCCGCCAAATGGGGTTTGGCCAGGAGACGTCATAAAAGCCTGACCCCCCGGGGCCTCCGGCACAAGCTTATTAATTACAGGTTTATGTTTACTTCGTAGTTTAGTGGTGGTTAATTGAAGGTGGAGGGGTTACCAGCCCCTCGCACCCGTCCAGAGCCCCCGTTTAGCCACTGTGGTGGTCACAGACGCCATGAGGGGAGAGGCCAATGGGCATTGGCCCTCCCCCCACAGCACTGCCCACGACAATGTTGCCCGTCCGGCACACACACACAAGCACACACACACAAACACACACACAAGCACACACACACACACAAACACACACAAACACACACAAGCACACACACAAACACACAAGCACACACACAAACACACAAGCACACACACACAAGCACACACAAGCACACACACAAGCACACAAACACACAAGCACACACACAAACACACAAGCACACAAACACACGCACACACACGCACGCACACACACAAACACACACACAAACACAAGCACACACACACACACACAAGCACACACACAAGCACACACACAAGCACACACACAAACACACCCTCACACAAGCACACAAACACACAAGCACACAAACACACACAAAACACACAAACACACACACAAGCACACAAACACACAAACACACACACAAACACACAAGCACACACACAAGCACACAAACACGCACACAAACACACCCAAACACACACACACAAACACACACACACACAAACACACACACACAAGCACACACACAAGCACACACACACAAACACACACAAACACACAAGCACACAAGCACACACACAAGCACACACACAAGCACACAAGCACACACACAAGCACACAAACACGCACACAAACACACACAAACACACAAACACACAAACACACACACAAACACGCACACAAACACACACAAGCACACACACACAAACACACACAAACACACCCAAACACACCAGCACACAAGCACACACACAAACACTCATACAAGAAGCGAGCACAGAGGCAGTCACGGCGCTTGCGTGGGGCTACGTGTGAAGAATCGTCCACGCACGCCGAGCCTGTCGGGACACGCGACTGCCCACCACGTGGCTTTCGAGCAGGTGGGGTGCCCCGGGCAGAAGGGTGGTGAAACAAAAAAAACAACCCCACAAAAAGCCACCGCCAACCCTGCAACCTCCAGCCTCCTCCTCCACTCGCCCTTCTCTCGCGCTACAAAACACGCCCGGTGAGGGTGACACGAGGAGTGGGGGTGTTCATGGGAAGGAAGGGTTAGGGAACGGGTTGCACGTATTGTGTGTATGTAGAACTTCGTGGAATTGGCGTGTGATGCGTATCGAGAAACAAATAAAAAAACGCAAACAATAACGAATCCGTGTACAGAGGCACGGCCCAGGTGCGTGACCTTCAGGACCCACTTTGAAAGAGGCACGTGTGTGTGTGTGTCTATATATGTAGGTGTGTTGAACTTCTTTCGCACCGTACGCAGTCAACCGTGCGAATCGGAGGTGCGGGGGAACGACAAACAAACCAAAACACGACAAACTAAACAAGACTGCGGCCACTGTGGGTTGTCGTGGGTGTCTGGAAGCTCCCCGAATGTTTAGATGCGGCCAAAAGATACCCACAACATTTTTGGACAAAATAATAGTCGAGTCTGCATTTTTTTTTACAAATATTTCCTCCCCTTCAACGAGGTGACATTGGTTTTTATTTTGCGTAGGAGCGCACGAACGGGAAGTTCATTACTACTGAGTCAGTAGCCCGTAGTTGCATTCGTTGTTTTGAAATGTGCTAATTGTTTACCAAGTCTGGCTACGGTGATGAGACTCAGAAGGTCAAAACAAAAAATTCATGTCATGGGGCCTCCTTTGGCAGTACCAAAATATGGCGTCCTCTGGTCTAACACCGTTTGGCTCAAAAGAAAGCTGTCTCTGGTGTGGACCAATCAGTTTCAAGGTCAATGCATCATACTGTCAAGAGGTCACGGGACAGACCCAGCAGGTGCCATGGGTCGTCTGACTGAGATGACCGGCAGATGCACCACCACCAGCTGTACCCCCCTACTGTGCCAGGCTAGGTGCAGGAGATCACGGGACAGACCCAGCAGGTGCCATGGGTCGTCTGGCTGAGATGATCGGCAGATGCACCACCACCAGCTGTACCCACTAGTGTGCCAGGCTAGGTGGTGGTGGTGGTGGGCGGTGGTGGTGGCGTTGAGACGAGGCTCAAAAGAAAGCTGTCTCCGGTGTGGACCAATCAGTTTCAAGGACAATGCATATATTATCAGTGTTTTTTGTTTGCATTCTGACCACAAGCATTGTGGCAAATGCAGACATGATTCCTCGTAAAAGGTTTCAGTCAGGTGTTGGAACATCTTAACACCTGTTTTGTTGCCAGAAAAAAGGGGAAAAACCTATTATCAAAAAATTCATGCTTGATAACATTGATCTGGAAAGCCAAAAGGCTGGCTCATGGACGAAACACACATTTCTGTTTGGTGCCACAAAATAGAGCTTTGCTTATAATTGCCGTGAACATCGTCACCGAGCAAAAGCAGCAGGAGTCCTCTCCTCCGTGACAAACTTTGAGGGTGACATTTGCGGACCCTGCCTGTGATCTAACCAACAACAGCCCCTGGGCACCATTCTCTGGTTCAGTGTTCTTCATTGCAGGCCCAGCGGGCAACCGGTGGCCCTTAGTGTCGTACGGCTCCTGACGCGTGACCACACCGACAATGCACAACGCGTGAAAACAACCCCGATCGTCACCGTGCTGCTGTCACACCCCCCAAATGGTTTCAAATCTGTGACGACCCTCAACACCGATGATGTCTTAAAGTGTGCCGCCCTACTTGGCCCTTCCTCCCTCTCCAACCATTATATATACGGAGTGGTAGCTCTTGTAATCTCTCATTTACTTGATACAGCTGTCGTGGCTGTGACGGTTCCACCTGAAGACGGAAGCTTGTGTTGCCTCCGAAACGTCGTGATTTTTATTTTATTTTACTTTTATTAATTTTAATGTTTTACCTACGTGACTTTACCGAAAAAAACCTAAGAATATGAATCCTTGCAGTCACGAAAGCTTCAAATCTAGAATTGATGTCTTATCGGCGAAAGTGCCGGCTCCCACTCCCCCCTTCCCCGCTGAAAATGAGTGCAGACCATTTGCTCTAGTTTGAATACCCTCCAACCCTCCACAGTGCCGCTGTATCCCTGGCTAGAATGAAGGGAGGCGAGGCGATAAGGGGGAGGTTGGGGGAGAAGGGGGTGAGGGGGATCCACTCGACACCACTTTCACCAACAATGCGAGATGGAGGAGCTTTGGAGGCTGTTGTGATCGAGCTTATCAGTAGGTGAAGGATGTCCCCGGAAGAATGTTTTGTGTTGTTGTTTTCGTTTGAAATCTCACTCCCCTAGGCCACTGTGTCCTCGCGAGAGCACTTGTGTAATCTCCGTCATGTGTCTGACTCGCGTGGATGAAATGTTGTTCATCCCCGGTGCGGCTGTCCACTTCATCAGTCGATACGCGTTGTGCCCCCACAACAGGTAAAACTACGTTCGCCACGGTTTACTTGAAACTCGCAGGCAAATTGGCACGCCACGCTGTACACCCGGTGAGTGGCGAATCTGTTGATGCTATCAGGGCTAGAGCAATTGCGGCAATTCATCGATTAAATATCAATCGTTCAGCTCCGCGATGCGTGCGTGGAGTCTCGCGGGGTTGAGCCCACCAAAAACCATTTATGAGCTCTTGTTGTTAGCAGATCTTTCTCCTAAATCAGCAGTTGTCCTGCTGTATTGGTTCCGCATGATGACGGTCGCTTGTGTTGCGATCGAAACGTCGTAATTTAATTTATTTTATACCTACGTGACTTTACCAAAAGAACCAAAGAGTATGGATCTATGTGTAGTGAATCACTTCGGGACCACTATTCAGGAGGCAGCAACGTTTACTCTTCATTACATAACACCGTTACACACGGGACTACAATACACCTGACTCTTACACTCGTTACACACTGCACTAGAACACGCCTATCTCTTGCGCAACACGGGATAACTGTAACGGGGTCAGAGCAGCCAACGTGCTGCCTGACCCACGCCGTCGGATGCGAAGTTGTCACCATTTGGGTTCCACTTCACCTGCAGACAGCCCCGATATGCGATCGGGGCTGTCCTTTTATCCCTCTCGGCGCGGCCTGGCTCCACCCTAGGCCGCGTCCCCCTCTGGAACATTTCCGAAGGTTTCAGACGACCTTGAAGGGGGCGTGGTTAAGGGCGGAGCCGGGCACGTGCCACCTGCCCGGCTCCGCCCTTAACCACGCCCCCTTCAGGAACTCTCTCCAGAAGATTCCCGGCTACACTTCCCGTTGTCCCTCGGTCACCTTCCCCCCCCCCTTGCCCACCGCGTGCTTCACTCGATGCCGGGTGACTCGTCCTCACATGCCCCCCTCCGCCAACAGCCCTCACCACGCTCCCCCCCCCCACCGTGAACAAGAATGTGGCAATTACTCGCTGCGCTGGCGGATTGGCTGCTATTCCCGACTCTGTCGGTAGGACTCATCAGCCCCTCTCTCTCTGCGAGCACCCGGTACCACGCCCCTCGTGACCCACTGTATGGTACTGCACGGTGTGCTCGCCTCTGCACCAATATTCCCTTGTTAGACAGCACTTAGCACGACGCGAAGTAGTGATGATCCATGTTACATCACTAAATATGTCATCGGTTTTATACGGAGCCACAGCCTCCAGGAGGCGAGATAAACCTTCACCGAAATATGACAAGAAGATAACATTTCGATTTAAAGCTTTCGTGACTGCAGGGATTCATCAAGAAGAAGATCAAGATAATCATTTTTCTTCACACAAAACCGTAACCCCCCCCGGCCCCCGAATTTCGCCAATTTAGTGAATCACCAGACGGTGTGAATGATCAATTCTGATCGTGCTCAAGAGTGCTGTTCGTTGCTGGCCGTTCGGCGTTTTGTGCTCCGCAACGTCGAATACAGAAACAAACACAAAACGTGTGAGCTCACCGATGTTGAGAAGAAAAAATGTATTCAGTGGCAACGTGGCCCTCGATCTTGTCCACCAATGATCTCTACCCGGTACAGGTGCTGCGACTCTGGTCATCCTCGCAGCGGCTGATTTTGGCTAAACCAACGAACAAAGACGGTCACTAACTGCATCGCGCGGTTTCAAATGCGCTTCTTCGGTCGTCTTCCTGCCGATATTCGGAAGCCACTGAAGCCATGCGCTTTAAATCATCGAGATTAAAATACCGAATTTCTTTCGAACTGTTTTTTTTTGGTTTAGTTTGTTGTCCTTCCCCCGCTGCCTCCGATGAGCACGTACGGTGCGAAAGAAGTTCAACACAAACAAAGAGCCCCCCGTGTAGCCTGTAACAGACTGTAGGGGCAAGTGCTGTTAGCGAGCACCTATGAAGGTATTGCACGGCACACGAGGGGGCAGGTGGCCAGCACCACGCCCGGCCGCCTTTGTCTGCCGAGTGACGTTGTTTACACAACGCACTCATTTGAGGCTGAGTCGACCTAGGGGAGGCCCAAGAACGGTTCAGATGATCGTCACTGGTGTTGGCCGTGAGCGGGAATCCAACCCGGGTCGCCAGGTTCGTAGCGCAGCGCGCTAACCACTACACCACCGCTCGCCGCACCTACATACACACACACATGCCTCTTTCAGAGTGTGTCCTGGCGGACACGCACCTGGGCCATGCCTCTGTGTACGGATTCGTTATTGGTGCGTGTGCGCGCGTGTTTGTGTTTTTCTGTTTGTCGATACGCTTCTCACGCCAAGTCCACCTCCCCACCCATTTGTTCTTCATTCTCATCACAATCCCACCCCTCCTCCCCCCAAAGATGCGGGTTTGAAGTGAGGCCGGTGTTTTTTTTTTCTTTATAAACCAACGCGGTGATGGTGTTGTGCCCGCGCAAGCTCGCCCAGCATGTGTCTCGCGTTAACGCTGGGCCCTTTGCTGGTGGTCCTTTCATAAATAACAGCCTTACGGTTCGGGACTGTAATCTGGATAAATATTATTTCAAGCCTTCCCCCCCACCCCCGCCACCGCCTAACAATCGCAATGTAAACAATACAAACAAACAAAGACAAATGCGTACGTTCGCGATGTTGTTCACAGTCACTCGCTCACTGGCGGTCAGTCGCATCCTTGTAACTCTTCTACCGCGACTGCTACCACCACTGCAGTCCCATGGTTACTGCTCGATGGACTTCACCCACGTATGTTGAGGACCTGGTCCCCACCAGCCTGTTGTCGCGTCTCACGCGTACCACTCTTCAACCACCACCACACCTGCAGGACAACAACGCTCCACCCATCATTCCGCGTCTTCCCCTCGCACTTGCTTGACTTTGGAATTCCCTCCCGTCGCCTCTTTTCCCCGAGTTCTAACACGAAGCTTGCTCAATTAAAGAAACGTATTCACTCCGATCCATTTCGCTTCAAGGTGTGTGCCTTTGGGCCTGCGTTCAGCAATCGCGATACCAAAAAAATAAGTAATATTTAAAAATACTTAAAACAAAAACACGCTTTAATGAAATGTACCGTAAGAATAATGGCAGAACTCCACGACTCCAGAAAGTGTCCCCGAAGCTTGCCATAACGTAAGGGATGTGAGTTGAGCGTGGACAATGAGACCCAAGCCGAAACATAACATTGCTTAAAAATATACATTTATTATAAATTTAATGATAGAATATAGTTATTGTCATCAGTATGACATACCTATACCAAGTTTGCAGTCGATACGACATTGGGAAGTGGGTTAAAATTGATTTACAATATTTGAGGATGCGACAACAGACAGAGTTGAGGATACAACAGACAGAGGTGAGTTAAATAAAAGCGTGTAATAATAATAATGAAAACCCCACCAATGGCTGAACCAAACTGATGAGTTTGGTTGCCTGCGAGCCGTACTGTGGGGTGAGTTTCAAACAAGAGCGGAGGCCCTGTGGATTGTTGCGCCCAAGTTTTACGGCGGAGTATGAGAGGGCCTTTTGTTTCCTGCTGGGACCACCTTTGGAGTCTCGTGAACTAAGTGGCGAATTTGTGGTCAGCAAACAAATTAGGATCGCTTCTCCAGAGCAGAGGTGCTGAGCGTTGCCGACCTTCGGGTCAAATGTCACCGACTCTGGGCCCCGCTTGAAGGGCGATGTTTGCCATGTCGTTTTCCCGAGCCATACATTAATCAACTGGCTCTGCAAAAAAAAAAATATACTGGTGAGGCAGCCTGTCGAATGGTTATTGCTTTCCTTTTAAATAATTATTGAAAGTTTCCCATTCACTGATGAGCGGATACATTTAACAACATTTGTAATAGTTGTTTTAAGTATACTCGCTAACCCATTTAGTTTTTATCTAAGAGGTCAACGTTTTCCAGAGCAAGATCAACGGATTTGCATGTTTAGTTGTACGCGTATTTACTTTATTTGTTCATGTTTGAGATTGTGTTAACACGGCCATCATTCATGCGCGCACAATGCATTCACAAAGCGTCAAATTCCATAAATCTGCACGAAATAAACAAAGGTGGCGAAAGAATGGACTGGGAGCCAGTGAGAGAGGCTTTAACAGATGCACGTCTCATGAGTTCAAACAAAGCGACCTCCGTGCAATGATCTATTATCAAAAAAAGAATGCATCGCGCCCAAAGGTATGAGAACCCCACCACCACCACCACATCATTCACACGGAATATGGAGCAACAGATAAATTCAGTCAGAGACGGACCGCTCTTAAAAAAGTGAAGGAAAACTTACAACAATCACAATTAGCATACTGCACTTCGCAAGGCCGACCGCATTAAAATCAACTAAATTTTAAGAGGTTTTTTTTCCAATATCGCTTTCTGTGCCAAGAGACAGTTTGTATGGCGTCTGGTTTAGTGCGCCATCGACATATACAACAACACTAACGTGACAGCCCTCTGTCACTCCATTACTAGATGAAAGTCTCCCCCCTCATACCGTGTCTGTCACGGGGGTTGTTTGAGCATACTTCACCGCTCTGGTCAGTGCGGGTAGGTGAAGGGGGGTGGCACGGGACCGGTGGCGTAACCATTGGACGGGTTCAGACATCGCTCACACCCGCTGTTAGCCATGGCATGAAATAGAACGCGGGTCGTTGGGTTCGCAGTGCAGGCGCTAACCACTCTGCACCCCCCCCCCTCACTTCTAACCAGGCTTAAAATCCCGAGCTTGTTTAATCTCCCCCACTCTTTCTATTTCAGGCCCGAGTGACAATATTTTTCTAGCAACGTAGCATGCGCGGCCTCCCTAACTCATCCCCCTACTCACCACCACTCACTCGCCCCCCACCACTGACCCGTGCCCCCCCCCCCCAGCACCTCCGCACCACCAATCATCCACCTCCGCACCCTTGTGACGTATTCGGGAATACGGCACCGCAGTTCCATCGCCTCCCCCACCACCCCCCGGGGGTTGTGGGAATCAATTTGTGTGGGAAAAGGGGGCGCGCAATAACTCCACGTCCGCATCTATGTGGGGGGGGGGGGTTTCAACGGTGGCCTCTTTGCTCTTCATGGCGCTGAGAGAGAGAGGAGGGGGGGGGTAGTCTGTGAGTTGATCGAAGCGCTCTGGGAATTGCCATGTCCCCCGATGTTCAGCAAATCCAGATGTGAGGCGGCAACATTTTCCCACCCGGCTAAACACACGCGAAAAAAAAAGCGAAGACGTACATCTGCGTCGGGGGGATATTGTTGTTAGATGTTTTTGTTGCAACACGTTCTGTTCGTTGTTCCTTTTGTGTTTTGGATCGCGGCCGAGAGAAAGCGCGTCCACCGTGGAGATGGAGCGACGGAGTCGGCTCGTGGGTGGATTGTTGCGTCGCGGAACCGTGAGAGGTGGCGAAGGCTTGAGGAGGCCTTCAGCCAGCAGTAGATCGATCATGACCCTCACTTTTGGATGAGGGCCTCACAACGCATTGCCAATCATCGGGGTTGTTGGACCATACTCCATAGTGTCACTCAGTGTGCGTTTAATTAGCTACTTTCTTCGCTTCATGGCTTGGAAAGGCATACATCGAGCAGTGGATAGATAATGTGGGAATGACGATTATCGTTGGTAATTTTATTTTGACAATAATTTTTTTTGTGTGGAATGTTTGGTTCCTATTTTTTCGTAAATTTCAAACATCATGAATGATGATACCCGGGGGGTATTGGATTGTATGCCAAAGTACAGTTCAATATTAAAGAGTCCACTTGGCTTCGGTACAAAGCCAACCCTAACTTAGGCTCTACATGTATATTTCGCCTTTCAAACTCGCTTATATTAAACGTGCAATTTATAATAATGTGGTATATTAATGGCATAATTTAAGTTTAATAATAAACCAGCATATTATAGATGGTCATTCTTTTCTGATTACTCCAATTTGATAGATTAGCTTTTTTATATATAACAACACATTTAAACCAGGCCATAGGCCATAGGCCTGGTTTAAATTATGCGTTTGCATTTATGAACAATAAAAGCATGACCATTTAGCAATGGGGGTCTGAAAATGTTTCAAATTGACGTGTCAGTCCAAGTGAACACATTCTCCCGTGGCGTCAACAGATGTTGTCAACCCTCCGTTGGATGAGCACCTGCCCATGTATTTTAAGTCATGGCGGATTGTTGGACCATACTTCATCGTGCCGACCAGTGGTGGGTTTATTTTGTTACTTTCCTCTTCATGGCTTGGAAAGGCCTACATATAGCAGTGGATTGAGCATGTGGGAATGTTTAATGCATCACCATTGCTTGTAGTTGCTGTTTAGCCATGCGGTAAATCCCCGTTTAACGTGTGTTTTCACGACATGTTTTCGCTTTAACGCGGTTTTTTATTTTATGGAACGTTTTTCACTTAATGCGCACCATGCTCGCTATAACGCGTGTCTAACACGTGACGGACTACTCACTACAACGTGAGTCTATCACGTGACAGACTACTCGCTATGACGTGAGTCTAACACGTGACAGACTACTCACTATAATGTGAAGAGTCTAGTGCGGACTACTTTTCTGAGTGGCATGGATGTTGCCAGAGTTGTTCGGTGATGCTGAGAGCTGGTGCTGTATCAACGTAGAACTGCTTACTGTGGTCCTGTAGTAGGGTACTGTGTTACTGTAGTACTGGTACTATAGTACTGGTATTGTGGGACTGGTACTGTGAGACTGTAGTACTGGTACTATTGTACTGATACACGTCGGTGTGATACACGGCGTGTGTTCCTTTGACTCAGTACTGTGGTACTATAGTACTGTGTAGTACTGTGTAGTACTGGTCCTCTAGTACTGTACTACACGGGGTGCATTTCTCTTCCTTGTCTGCGTAGTTGTTATCTCACTACCTCATCTCTTTCACTCGCCAAAACTCTCTCTCTCTCTCTCAAACACGCGCTTTACATTTAAATACATTCCTGTCACACATCGCAAATTCATGGCAATGCCATGCAAACAAAAAACGTACTTAAAAAGAGACACGTAAAACGGTGGAATGCACTGTCAAATAGAAAAAAATCATAAAGTGACTGGCTGGAACGGCGTCCTCACCTTCACCTCCCCTACTCCACGTCAAGTGGTTGGGTTGTTTGACCATACTTCACCACTGCGGTCAGTGCGTGTTGGTGAAGTGGGTTGGCTATTATAATAATGTCGCTTGCCATTGGAAGGGTTAATAGCGGAGAGCACGAATCAAAGCGCCACCCACAGCTCCAGCCTGTTTAGCATGTATTTACAATTCCATACGATTTTGATTGAAACAGCATCGTATAATTGTGACCGCATCTCAAGATGCCGTACTCGTACGGGGGACGTCCCATTGTTGAGCGTTCAAGGAGGGGGGGCGGGGTGGTTTTAATTAGAGCATAGGACTCTGGGTATGATTGTAAAGGCTCCGGAGGGAATTGAGACAAGATCGTGATATCATCTTCTTGGTTCTTTCGGTAAAGTCACGTAGAATGGAAATAATAAAATAATAAAAAGAAAACATAATAAAATATTTTATTATGTTTTATTCTTATTCTTTTAAAATATTATTATTTTAAAATAAAACGTAATAAAATATGTTATTATGTTTTATTTTTTTTATTTTATTATTTCCATTCTACGTGACTTTACCGAAAGAACCAAGAAGATGAATCCCTGCAGTCACAAAAGCTTTAAATCGAAAAGATCGTGATAATGGAAGTGTGAGAGAAGGAGCTTTTACATAGAGGCACAGTAGGATGCAGAAGAGGAGACCCACGCGCCTTGCGGAATCAGAATCGGAATTGTTTTTTATCCCGGAGAAATCCGGTGGGCTACAACGCTTTTTTCACGGATGTCCAGTGGGGGCGAGTAAGAACGTCACAACAACAAACACTACAACGACATTGACAGTGATGAAAAGTACAAGAAAGGTCAACAAATCACCCCAAAACATACAACTAAACAATCCCCATCCTACCAGGCAAAGCCCACTGAGGTACTAACTTCCTTTTCAGAAGCAACCTGGTCGCGGTGGAACGGTTTGCAGACTCGGCGTGTCGTTTTTGTCGGTAATATTTTCTCCACGTGCTGGCATCGCTGTATTTTATTTAATTTGCTTCGCTTTTTGTCATTTTTCGTGTCATTTTGGTTGCAAACAACAACAACAGGCGTCGAGTTTCGGCAGGAAGGAGGGTAGCCATAGGAAGGACATTCTTGTCACAGGTGAAGGTTGATTGAGATCTTTGACAGGAGGTCTCAGTTTCTGGATTCGAGGGCAGGTGATGAGCAGTGAGATGAGAGCGCTAAGGAGATTGTGTGGAGGGGAGTAGAGTGGCGTGGACCAGAGCGTGAAATGAGATGCAGGCAGCGGCGTGTTCACGGAGAATATATTGGGCGTGACTACTTCTCTTCTACGTGAAATCACTTTAAATGTGCGTCTGGTTAGCATTGCGGAGTTAATCTCTGTTGTAATTACAGTGACCAGCAACGGAAGATGTTAGGTAGAGATGAAGGCCAGCAGGATTGATCAACATGAAGGGCTTACTTGTTACACGTGGTCTACATTTGCGGACAGATTAGTCGGAAGCTGGCTGGAGCAGTAGCGTGCGTGTATAGCAGAATGATAACAATCAGCACCCGGTCTTTTTTTGCAAGCAAGACCCCTCTTTAAATAAGTACAGAGAAGTAGCAAGCTCATGGCGATGCGTAATCATAACGGCGTTTAAAAGGCATTTGAAACAAAAACACATTTCGAAACGATTAATTATATTTACTTAAATGTATTACAACAGAATGTGGGTGGAGTGGTTAGTGCACTGTGCTATGAACGCGGTGACCTGAGTTCGATTCTCAGCCACGGCTAACATCGGTGATGAGTGGCGTCTGAACAGGTTCTGGACCTCACATTTCCACCAACCCACAATGACCAGAATGGTGAAGTATGGTCAAACGACTCCCATAGCCAACACGGCGCGATTCGCCTTTCATCCAGCGGCAGATTGACACCGCGCGATATAAAATAATAATTTCCATTACGAAACATTAATTATTAATTTGAAGGGAAGAAAAAAACCCCCCTACATACTCAGGGAACACATCACGATCATTTAATAGACCAGAAAATATCTGGAAGAACAGGAAAGGCGGAGCGGTGAGACGGCCAAAGTAACTCTGCTCATCTTGCTTGGTTAACGCCAGCATACCAAACGAGTACGAACACGCGACAAAAAGGGAAGAGTTCCTCACCCTGTGAGGATCATTCTGTCGGTCGGTAAACATTTGTGGAAAAAAATATGCTTCATAGCTCATCGGATTCCTTTAAATAAATATTCAGATTCTGAACAATGACCTCTGTGCTTAGGCTGGTCACGTCCCACGTAAAACTAAACTTTTCGCAAATGTTGTTTTATTTGACCAGGTAAGGCCCCACTTAGCCATACAGCTCTTTTTCAAAAGGTGACCTGGCTATCACAAATGATAGCTCAACGAAGTGACTTATGGCGTGGAAATGGAGAGCAGTCAAAAACTGTAAACGCGTGATGTTGATTCTAAATGTCGATGGAAAATCCGGAGGACCTGGAGAAAATATCCACTCGACCGCGGGGGGATAGACACAACGTAAACTCCAAATATACAGCAGGCGCCGGGGTCTGGATCGAACCCACGACCTCCTGTGTACCAGGCTAGGTAGTTAACATATCCTAGCCACCGTGGTGATGATGATGAGAGAGAGAGACGCAAATTCCAAACATGCAGCAGGCGTCAGGGTTGGGATCGAACCCACGACCTCCTGTGACACCAGGCGAGGTAGTTAACATCTCCTAGCCACCGTGATGATGAGAGAGAGAGAGAGAGACGCAAATTCCAAACATGCAGCAGGCGTCAGAGTTGGGATCGAACCCACGACCTCCTGTGTATCAGGCGAAGTAGTTAACATCTCCTAGCCACCGTGGCGCCCCATAAAGGCGGACAACGGGAGTTGTCGCACGTCTGGCGGCTCCGTGAAGCCTGCGGAGATGACTTTGTCGAGACGACTGCGTGACGGAATCAGAATCTTTGCTTCGACTGGCGGAACCTGATGAGCTATGGAGCTCTTTAACGCTCTTTAACGTCGAGACAACGTTGCAGTCAAATAACGAGGCCGCTCACAGCCGCAGTAAAAGTCCACCCTCGTGCTGGATTATCCACTGAGCGTTCGTTCCACCTCGTGTAGAAACGGAAGCAGAGGATGGCACGTGTTGTTGTCAAAAACAGCAGTGACATTCAAGCGGGGGCGGCATGGCGACCACGGTGATTATATTTTTGTCGGGCGTGGTAGCGGCGCACACGCGATCCAGAGACTTGGAGGCAGCTCCCACTTCTGAATTCTTATAGTCAAGTAAGGAAATGTTGATGCATGCTTGTTTGTGGGTCAGGCCACGTGGTAGTTTTACGCCATTTGTCTTGTCACTTGTCATTAATCCCTCCGCCACCCAACGAGATTGTGAGATTTACACTGATATAATTTATACTTGCCACGCAACGATGACATCCTGACCGAACAAAGCTCCTCACCCGGTTGCTTGAGACTTTGCGTGGCTGAATGCAGCGTCGCTAGTATGTGTGACGTTCGGCTCAAGCGGCTTTGAGCTTCTTCAGTCAGGCAGCGAGCTCGGAAACGCAGTGCACGTCGGAACGATATTACTCACAGGGGATTTCGATTTAAAGCTTTCGTGACTGCAGGGATTCATCTTCGTGGTTCTTTTGGTAAAGTTACGTAGAAGGGAAGTAATAAAACAATAAAAAAAATAAAACATAATAAAGGTCACCTGAGGACGGCTGCTTGCGTTGTAGCCGAAACGTCGTGCGAATTTTTTTTTATTATGTTTAATTTTTATTGTTTTATTACTTCCCTTCTACGTGACTTTACCGAAAGAACCAAGAAGATACTCACAGGGGGTTTATCCTCCAGCCTTTCCTCGAGTGCGCAGAGGGCGAGGGGCTGCGGCGTAGCTCACGATACACACACGCAGAGCGCGCGCGCGCGTGCTCACTCTGTTTGCCATTCGCGTTGAAGTTTGTTTCCCGTTCACTGGAATCGGCCAACGATTCCCAAATGCAGCGTCCTCGCGAAGAGAGCCTCAACACTCAACGACGCCGCTGTTGGTGAACGCAGAGCACTGGCCTCCCATAATGTTGACGACAATGTCGCCACGCAAACCTGCAATCCCGTTGTCATAATGCGCGCTTGTGTCCAACGCACACACGGACGCGTTGACGCCTTGCCGTGGCAGCATAAGCGAGATGAGTCAACGGGTGAGTTCATTGCATTTGGCAATCGGAAACGCGGGTCGTTCGTGTCTTCCTGCGGACGCAGTCGGCGGTGTTGGTGGGGTGCTCGGTGATTAATGGGGAAATGTTTTGTCGCGCCCGCCTGGAATGCCGTCGTGCCAGAAAACTTCCAGCGTCGTTAAAGAGCACGCACCACACACGCACACACAAAAGATCAAAGATCCCCCATATAACCTTAACAGACTGTAGGGGCAAGTGTTGTTAGCGAGCACCTATTAAGGCCGGAACGGTACACGAGGGGGTGGGTGGCCAGCACCACGCCCGACCGCCTTTGTCTCCCTAGTGGCGATGTTTACACACCGCACCAGGTACTCATTTGAGGCTGAGTCGACCTAGGGGAGGCCCGGGCCCGGTTCAGATAAACGTCACTGATGTTGGCCGTGAGCGGGAATCGAACCCGGATCGCCGGGTTCATAGCGCAGCGCGCTAACCGCTACACTACCGCACATACACACGCGCACACACAAACGCACCACACGCACACACACGCACACACACACAAATCGATGGCTGCAGGCGAGGTTGACTTTGCAGCGGCACGCGTGAGCCGATCGCAATAAGAGGCAGCTTCCAAACAAGACACGCACGGAGAGACGAACATTTACGTGTCGCGCAGCCTTCTGTGCACGTGCGATAAAAAAAAAACACTCAATGAGTATACATTTTGACTTTTAACTTTCGTGACAGCAGTAATTCATCTTCTATGATTCTTTTGGTAAAGTCACGTAGATAGAAAAAATAATAATAATAAAATAATAAAAATAAAGTGAATAAAAAATAATACAAATATATCACGACGTTTCGATCGCAACACAAGAGGTCATGATGACGACCTCTTGTGTTGCGATCGAAACGTCGTGATTCATTTTTATAATTTTTTATTCACTTTATTTTCATTTATATTATTTTATTGTTATTATTTTTTCTACCTACCTGACTTTACCGAAAGAATCATAGAATACCCAATGAGTGTGTTTTTGTTTTTGCATCTGCACAAAGCGCCTCTGGTGTTTGTGCCGCGTGTCTGTGCGTTATTTGACACCTACTACGGCTGTCCATCCCGCGCCGTTATCCTCGTACGGCGGGGTTGGTTTTTTACACGCTTTTATTTTTTAAAACATGTTACACGCTTTTATTTAACTCACTCTGTCTGTTGTCGTACCCTCAAATCTTGTAACTCTATTTCAATCGTCTTCCCAATGTCGTATCGACTGAAAACTTGGTATAGGTATGTCATACTGATGACAATACTATATTCTATCATTAAAAATTAAAAATATATATTTTTAAACAATATTTTTTACGGGTCTAATTTGTCCACGCTCAATTCACGTTGCCTGTAAATCCACGGTCCCTTACGCTATGGCAAGCTGCGGGGCCACTTCCTGGAGTCGTGGAGTTCTGCCATTACTAGCACGGTACATTTCATTAAAGCGTGTTTTTGTATTGCTTATTTTCTTCTTTTTGTCATTTGCAGATTTCCCCGAGTCAGGCAGCCACATGCACACGCACAGCCATTCTGCCAATCCACTGCCAGATGAGGGCCTTCCCCTAACTGAGGGTCTTGCAGGGGGTTGTTTGACCATACTTCACCTTGCTGGTCGGTACGGGTTGGTGTAGCGGGGGGAGAGAAGTTGGGGTTCGGGGGGGTGCAGGATTAGTTCATATGTCACGTGGCACTCGTTCAGAGCTCAGCACTCCAACCGCTCCGCCGTGTAAAGCTTACACTTACAATATTACCTTTGCATGAATAAAGCTTCTCTCATTGTGATCGCATCTCAAGCAAGATGCTGTAGAACTCGGAGGGGACATGCTTTCATACGTGAGGAATGCTTGGTGTCAGAGGAAGGAATTGGGGGGTAGGGGGGGGTTATATACAAACAGACGTGGGAGCACAGAACTACAGTACAACGATGGAGTGTCGCCGCATGGCTATGTGCTGCCCGCGACCCAGCCGCACAGCCACCCAGAACAACCTCTCAAGGAACGGTGGTGGCCACCCATTCAAGCGCCGTCCAGACGCGCACGCACCCACGCGACTCGAATGTGAATTTCATTCTCAACACACCATCGCATGTCACAAACAAGAGGCCGCACAACGCGTGCAATGTGCCACTTTACCTGTCCCTCTCGTCTCTTTTTGCTGTCTTTTCTTGGATTTTCTGTTTGCACGCAGTCACTTTAAGATGTTTTCTTGTTCGTGTTTTTGTTTTTTGTTTGTTGCGGTTGCACCCCATTCAAGAGCCGAATGGCTCACAGGGCTATACCTAATAAATGAACTTGAACATGCTGGCCAAGTCGCCACGTACGAATTTTAATGTAGAACTTTGTTTAACTATGGCTCAATGTGGGTCTTCCAAAGAGGACTTCAACGTCTTCTTGCCAACAAGATAACCCCATCGAGCAAAGCGAGCTTTTCTTCTCAAATCCCACAGACATTTTAAACGTCTCGCAATGAGCATGCAACAAAAAACTTCAATGGCGCTCGGGGCATCGGGATCTGTTTCACTTCTCCCGTAATAATAACTAGATGAAACGTACAACCGCGCTCGGCTTTCCACTGTTTGGACCATCTAACGTACGGGGGCACGTGCAAATCTCCTGCACATTGTCTGCTCCCCACTCTACGATTTGTATAGCTATGCGACAATAAGAAACATCTGCGATGTTTCCCGTCTGGCCCGCACGCGTGTCACTTAAGAGTGATCACGAGTTATCACTTGACAGTGAGCACGTGCGCGCGCGTGGGTTTGTGCATCTGTACGCGCGTCCGTGGTGCTGGCCACCCAATACCCCCCCCCCCCCACCGTGTGCCGTGCAAGCCTTCATGGGGTTGTCACTGACAGCACTTGCCCCAACAGTCTGTCGAGGCTATACGGGGGGTGGAGGAGACATTTATCTTTGTGTATCTGCGCGTCCCGACTCTAAACCACAGCCGACCGCACCGACCACGACAACAACAACAGCAACCGCCATTCGCCACTAAGTGGCGGTGACGTCACCACGACGCTTGTGCCAGGCCATGTGCACCTTGAGGCCACGTGAATTGTCGAACGCCCGCTGGCAGGAGGTCACGGGGCAGACCCAGCAGGTGCCACGGGTCGACTGACCGAGATGACCGAGATGACTGGCTGATGCACCACCTGTGCCCCCTACTGTGCCAACTTGCTGTGCTTTAGCCACCCGGCGCTCCGCTCGTTGTTGTGAGCGTCGCTCCTCCGCCCTCCGTTGTTGTTGGAGAGCGACTGCCTCCAACTGCCCAGTAGCGTCCTTCACGAGCCACGACACACAGACACACACACACAGACACACATACACACACCTGCCATCTCTCTCTGATGCGGCAGCTGTATGCAAATGCGGCTGTATCGCCACGCTTGCTTCGACCTGCTTCGGGAAGAATTGGCCGGGAGGGAGCCAGCCCCCCCCACCCACTACCCCACCCCCTGCTGACACAAGATCAAGACAGCATCACTTGCTCGGGCAAGCAAAGGTTGTTTCAGTCACGGCACCGCGTGTGTCTCAGCGCTCTGGAATCAGCCGGGAGGTGCGGGTGCCTTCCTGGATGAAGGAGGAGGAGGAGGGAGACCGAACAACATTCGTGTTACCAAAGCAGATGCACGAAACATATCACGCGCGTTATTGCTGCTTGGGGCTGCCGTGTAACTCATGGAGACGCGCCGTGTTTGCTGTATGGAGACTGTAAACTGTTTGGCGTGAATGGGCAGAATTCCCAGCTGTATTATTTTTCAACTTCCTTTATTTATTGACTTTTTATAGAGTGTGTGTGTGTATGTTTATGCCTTGTGCCTGTACGTATATAAGGGTTGTGACAGCTTGCATGTGTGTATATTTATAGAACTATATATATACACACAGTATGTTCTATATTTTTGCCCATACCCTAACAACAGTGCTTGTTGTTTAGCAGAATTAGTGTCTGTATACCTATCCATCATTGCTGTTTGAATCCTGCAGAGTGCTAAGCTCGGAGTGTTACCAAATTTACTCAGGATTATAAGACGCAATTTTCCTCCTGGCATCTTCGACCAAAATGTTGGGGGGGTGCATGAGCTGCGTGTGTGTTTAACACGTGGGGAGCGGTGGCGTTGCGGTTAGCGCGCTGCGCTACGAACCCGGCGACCTGAGTTCGATTCCCGCTCACAGCCAACACCAGGTGACGATTATCTGAACCGGTCATGGGCCTCCCCTAGGTCGACTCAGCCTCGAATGAGTACCTGGTGTGGTGTGTAATGATCGTAACTGGGGAGACAAAGGTGGCCGGGTGTGATGTTGACCACCCACCCCCTCGTGTGCAGTGCCAGCCTTCTTAGTGCTCGCTAACAGCACTTGCCCCAAAAAGTCTGTTCAGCCTATACGGGTGATCTTTGCCTTTGTGTTTAACAAGCAATATGGTGGTCACATGACATGCATGGCAAGGCATTATACGAGTTGAGCGTTACTGCTGATTGCACGAGCTCACCTGTATGTCATTCAATCGAGGTGTGCGCGTGGGGCCAGATTTGCAAAAAAACAATTCTTGACACCGGGCAAAAGCTGAGTTTGGTGTGCGTCGTTCTTTTTTTCAGAGCGTCTTATAATCTGGCGAACAAGACATCAGGCGTTGCGTTCGGAAATGCCCCTTCTTCCCCGGCACGTGTGCATCTGAAACTCGCGAAAGCTGCAGACGTCCGCGTACATAAAATTGAGACACATGAACAAATCACGTGCAGAAGTAGAACACTTTAAATAGCCCTGGCGTGCGCTAATCACTATTGTGCCCAGAGGCGTTGAGCAACAGAGTAGAATTCCGTGAGCACGCTACCAATACTGGCCATGCAAGAATTTGATTAAAAGCCAATGTGCCTTTCAGTCAACGATCGGGCTGCCTCATGCCGCAACTTGCATTGCCAATGGGGCTTTCGTATGGCACAGGGTTTAACAAAAACACTTTAAAAAAAAATATGAAAACCACACGCGCAAACACGCGCGCTGGTTCCACACGTTCGCTCTTGACATTGCGACAATACTTAAAATCACTAGGAGCATAGACCGCGTACATTTAAACGCAGTGAAATGATTTACTGCTCAGCGTGTAGATGACGATTCCAAAAGAAGAAAGTACTTTGCTTGGGAATAATATGTAAATATTCGTGTAAATGTGTGCCGACAGGGCATATGTTGTATGCGTGTGGTGGCAGCGAGCCGAACGTGCAGAGGTTACAAACAGCGATGGCTCATGAGCCTGACAAACCCAGGTTCAGTTCCTGGCCATGCATATACGAATGGCAAATGGAATACGAATTTGGCTTGGGGCTTCCCTTAGGTTTTATATATTTACGCGATCTAACAAATGAATGATATTGCTCGCGAAAGCCGACGTGTTAAACTGGCTTCTCTTAGGTTGACTCTGCCTAGAATTAGCATCTGGTGCAGTGCGCGCGACATAAAGGTGGTCAGACATGGTGCCGCACCCCCCTCCCCCCCACACCTCTGATGAGCGCGGTTGGCTACGTACGGTGCAAAAGAAGTTCAACATACATACGGACCTATGAAACAATTTTGCCATATGGCCTTAATAGGCGCTTGCAGGCAGCACTTGCTCCCACACTCTGTACAAACTAAATTGGGGACCTATTTATTTTTTTGGGATAATTGTAGTGGACACGCCAGCATCTTGGACACAGAAGCTAGAGTTACAGAAACACTTCGTTTGATTCTCTGATGAGATTGAAATCTTGAAAATAACTGATGATAATAATACATTAGGAATAATAACAAAAAAATGAATGGGTTTTACACTTTCTGGCAATAAAACAGGTGTTAAGATGTTCAAACACCAAATATATGCATTTTGCAGGGACTCAAGTCTGCATATTATCAGAGCATGTTTTGTTTGCTTAGTCACCATACGTACGTGTGATTGCTGCAGACTCGATTCCTTGCAAAAGGTTTCTATTTGGTGATTGAGCATCTTAACACCTCCTGTTTTATTGTCAAAAAGGGTAAAACCTATTATTGTTTTTCATACTTTGATACTGGAAACAAGGTCCCATGATAGGATTAATAACGATGCCCTTTATTCCCCCAGGAAATCCCCACCGAGTTTCGAGGCCCCTTTTTGAAGGAAGATCATGCACAGGGAGGTTTTCGTCGATTCCATGAACGAGAGTTGGACACAGATGCAACACACGGGGCCGTTCGTGGAACTTTAATTCTGAAATTGGGCCAAATTCCCGCTGTAACGATTTGAAAACCAAAGTTAATTCCCCACAGAGCACAAGTTCATTCTGGCAGAATTTCAAACTGCGATTGCCTGGAAAATTATCGTATATATATTTTTTACAAACACAGATGTTCGAGACTTAAAATAGAACGCGAAGTGGCTTAAGTTTCATGCTGTAATCGCTTTACGAGACATCATCACGCCTCATAAAAGTTTCAATCCAACACAGAGACCTTTTCGGATATGAAACGACCTAATTATTTTTTCCCCATTGAATCGTGCTGTGATTGCAACATTTGCCATATTGTAAATCTATTTGTATGCTACCTTTAGAATATAGGAGGTGGCAACGCCAGATCACTTCAAATGAATTGCTCAAGCTACTGCTGCTGGAAGGGCCTCCACTAGAGAGGGCTTTAGACTTAACTTTTAAACAACTTTTATTGCCGTCAGCAGCAAAAGCACCGGAGGCGATTTCGATATAAAATACACAAAGTCACCAGCAAACAAATGAAAATAAACGCTACAAATCCACGCGCTGTGGCGCTAAAAAGCACCGCGCACAACACGAAAGAAAAGTCACGTGGTTGTGGTGGTCATCGCGTACGCCGCGGTGACGAGCTTTAGAGAGCTCCTCATGAAGGTGTTAGATCCTCCTCTGCCAAGCTGACATACAATATGTGTGTTGAAAGTTTAGCATTCAAATTAGCTAACGTGACAGCTATTCTTTGGTAACATAACCTCAGCTCAATGAGGACAACGGTTTGGAGGCGATGGTTGGTGGCAGTACCCAAAATGTAATCGCGAACTTATCCGCATGGATCTCTCAGCGTTGCCGCATCTCATAATGTGCACGTTTTCTCAAGGCACTCACCCGTGTTTACTACAACTCGAAGCAAAACTGCAGCAATTAAAAAAGGAATTTCAAAACGTCAGCCATACAGAACCATCCAACGAAATGGTTTTGACACGCAGTGAAGACTTTCCACGATTAATTACCTTCAATACGTGAGCTAAATTGAGGAAATGATGGTGCGGTGATTTATCGCGCGGCAACTATGGACCCGGTGACCTGAGTTTCATCTCTGGTCACGGCTAACATCGGCGGTGAGTGATTTATGAGCCGGACCTGGGCCTCATCTTCACTGACCCGCAACTGACCAGTGAGGCAAAGTACGGCCAAACAACCCGATACCACCTGATGGGGCAGGTGTTCATCCAGCAGTGGGTTGACAAAGGGCAGCACGAAATGTAAATGACCATACTTCGGCCCACTCTGGCTTCAGATTTTAGTCCAACCAGGTAATCATTCAGCAGCCTTTAAACAATTTACAGACAACTCAGCTTTGGTTAGCATGCAGGTGTATTGCTCCTCGAGGTGAAGCCGCGATGCTTCATGTGGGCGGTGTTGAGCCGAGTGAGTTGGCGTGGGCTTACACACACACACTATGCACGCACAGGAGGCTGAGGTGGACAGTCGTCAACAATTGGGACAATTGATCGCAGCGGCAAATCCGACGTGGTTACCGGATACAAATGGATGCGCGTCTCACGCCAAAAAGGAAGCATCATGAAGCTTCCTTCACCCCACCACCCCCCGGGCATTTTCCTGCGTCGACTTGCAGCGCTCGTTCAGTGTTGCACCTGGCAATGCGCAGCGCTGCGGGACGCATTCACCCCTCTGGCGATTCAATTCGTAGCCGCGGTTGTTCAATCGAGAGGAGTCCGTGGCGGCGGGGGCAAACCCTCGCTCATCTCCGCGGAGGAGGTATGCGACACCTGTCCTGTCACAACAATGGCACAATCAGAGGCACTCAAGAGCACGTGGGCACCCCCCCCCCCTTCCCCCCCCCCACACACACACGGTCAACAGTCCGTGGAACGTGCCGTTCGCATGAACATCCCCAAGCTATTACACTAAGCGACAGCTTGGAAGGCGCTTCTGGGTAAAGTGAGTTTTGCGTAAAGTGTTTATTATTCCACCCACAATTTAAACGTGTGCGTTTTTAGTTCAATGCGGTTATCTTGCGACGCCTGGATTTGCCCCGTGACCGACTTTCCAAACCGACTTTCCAAACGTCAAAGTGCACCTAGCCTGGCACAGGTCCCGTGGGGGTATCGTCACCGTCGTATCGGAGAGAATAATGGACAGACTCTGTCTACTCAACAAACCTGCTCTCCACCTGAGGACGGCTGCTTGCGTTGTGGCCGAAACGTCGTGAGAATTATTTTATTATGTTTAATTTTTATTATTTTATTACTTCCATTCTACGTGACTTTACCGAAAGAACCAAGAAGATGAATCCCTGCAGTCACGAAAGCTTTCAATCGAAAAAGCATAATGGCTGTTGACTGAACTTAACGCTGCCGGAAGGAATAAACATATGACTGCCACAAGGCCATGTGGGTCCATGGTGTGTGAAAAAATAAAATAAAAATTTGTTTGTTACGTGACGGGACAGACTTGGGAAAGGGCTGTGTGGTCTGTTTGTTTATTTTGTTACTTATATCCTCCACAAGCACGCTCATGAATGTTTTGTGTTACGAACTTAATAATGGCCCAGCTTGAACGTGCCTGAACATGGGAATGAAAAACAACATACCAATGTGCTCAAGAGAACATATTTATCATTTTATATCACTTGCTCTGAAATATTACAGCATTTACACGCTATTCACGAACTTGCTACCCGCGAGTTTGGCTCATCCGCGAATCGCATCTGGAACTTTACACGATTGCATCGAGAGAGAGAAAAAGTGATTAGAGAAAGCGATGAGGTAAAATGGTATCATATATTGATTATGTTCATGTATTTAATAGTTTATTTACGTATTTATTTAAGGTAACTAATAAAAAAAAGATCGGGTTTCGTACGACAATATCAATACTCTTTGGTTCTTACGGTAAAGTCACGTAGGTATAAAATATTAAATAAATTAAATTTATTTTAGATTTTTTTCATTTTAGATTTTATACCTACGTGAGTTTACCGAAAGAACCAAAGAGTATGGATCCCTGCAATCACGAAAACTTAAAATCTAAAATGGACAATATCATTATTGGCAAAATTTTCTATCCACAAGCATCTCGGAAACGTACCCCTTGCAAATAACGAGGGGACACTGAGATGGAAAACACGAACAGCAAACAGGAGGAGGAACCCCGTGAGTGAAAACAAACACAAAGTAGAGAATTCATATCGACTTTAGAAAAGTAAGTGGGCTTGTACAGGGCATATCGCGAGGAGGTTTACATTTAAAGACGGTGGTCACTGCATCGCGCGGTTTCAGATGCGCTTCTGCGTCCGTCTGGAACGTTCTCCTTTCAATATTAAACCGCCACTGGAGCTACGCACTTTTAAATATGGATTTGAAAAATATTTTTTTACAACTGCTTTTGCCTTTAGTTTGTTGTCCTTCCCCCACACCTCCGATGTGCGTGGTTGGCTACGTACGGTGCGAAAGAAGATCAACATACATACATACTCTAAACAAGTGAAGGTATTTTCAGATTCTGGTTGGAGGAACACATCTGGAACACACACCTAAGGATGTATACGGTTGAACACATTGTTTGAATGTCTAGACACATTTTATTGTTGCTGTAAAACCATTTGCACATGAGACAAGGCGCATTGAGTCACGTGAACTGCAGATATTTGCATAGCGATAAAGAAGGAAAAAACCTGTTTGTTCTGATATACTTTCCATTGTAATGTTTACAGTCGGTTGTTATGCATGTTATACGAAACAATGCCCTAAACTAAAGTTCATTAGAATATATAAAATAACCATGAACCATCGATGTGGGGCGATTCAGCCCCTCTGCGAGATTCCCGAACGGATTCTTCATCCCACGTGACACGAGAAGGATGCATACAAATTGAACACATTTTGAGACAAAATAAAGACGCGAAAATATTTAAAATAATTTTTCACCTTTTACATGTGAACTCTTCTGATGCGCGTGCCGATCATTTTGTTTGCAAACAAAGAATTCGCGTCATAAATTTGCGAACGTACAATAGCACCAGAGGTGGCGGCTGATTTTGTATTGACCGAGCAGAATGATCCTCTTTACAACCAGTCGCGTTACCATCTTAGGGGCCGTCCATAAATGACGTCACGCACCTAGGGGGGGGGGGGGTCAGATTTTTGTCACGATGTGTGACGAGGGGGGGGGGGTGAGAAATCTGACGTCACATCAAAATGCGCAACTTTAAATAAATATAGAATTGTTATAACAACACTAATTGTTATAACAACAGCGCCACATTAAATACGCACGACAATGACAATAGTTTAAAGCGATTTGAAGCATGTTTTATTTTCAGAATGGAAATATAGTTTGGGGGGGGGGGGGGGCAGAGCTTTGTGACATCATATTTAAGGGCGGATCTGACTTTTTGTGACGCCGTGTGACGAGGGGGGGGGGGATCAAAAATCGTCCAAAATCGCGTGACGTCATTTATGGACGGCCCCTTAGTTCTGTTGTCATTCCCCCGCACCTCTGATGAGCACGTTGGCTACGCACGGTGCGAAAGACGTTCAACATGCACGCGTACAACACCGAAAGCACTCCTCACCCAGCCTCATCTCACTCCAGACGCATTCTCTCTCGAACTCTTTGCTTGGAAAGTGATCAGTAAAACGTGAATATTTGTCTTGCTTCGCATTCCACCCACGAACTCCACCCCCCGCCGCCCCCCCCCTGCTTCCGCCTCCCCCCC